>NC_073265.2:0-10000000 GCF_029289425.2 Pan paniscus
TAACCCTAACCCTAACCCTAACCCTAACCCTAACCCTAACCCTAACCCTAACCCTAACCCTAACCTAACCCTAACCCTAACCCTAACCCTAACCCTAACCCTAACCCTAACCCTAACCCTAACCCTAACCCTAACCTAACCCTAACCCTAACCCTAACCCTAACCCTAACCCTAACCCTAACCCTAACCCTAACCCTAACCCTAACCCTAACCCTAACCCTAACCCTAACCCTAACCCTAAACCCTAACCCTAACCCTAACCCTAACCCTAACCCTAACCCTAACCCTAACCCTAACCCTAACCCTAACCCTAACCCTAACCCTAAACCCTAACCCTAACCCTAACCCTAACCCTAACCCTAACCCTAACCTAACCCTAACCCTAACCCTAACCCTAACCCTAACCCTAACCCTAACCCTAACCCTAACCCTAACCCTAACCCTAACCCTAACCCTAACCCTAACCCTAACCCTAACCCTAACCCTAACCCTAACCCTAACCCTAACCCTAACCCTAACCCTAACCCTAACCCTAACCCTAACCCTAACCCTAACCCTAACCCTAACCCTAACCCTAACCCTAACCCTAACCCTAACCCTAACCCTAACCCTAACCCTAACCCTAACCCTAACCTAACCCTAACCCTAACCCTAACCCTAACCCTAACCCTAACCCTAACCCTAACCCTAACCCTAACCCTAACCCTAACCCTAACCCTAACCCTAACCCTAACCTAACCCTAACCCTAACCCTAACCCTAACCCTAACCCTAACCCTAACCCTAACCCTAACCCTAACCCTAACCCTAACCCTAACCCTAACCCTAACCCTAACCCTAACCCTAACCCTAACCCTAACCCTAACCCTAACCCTAACCCTAACCCTAACCCTAACCCTAACCCTAACCCTAACCCTAACCCTAACCCTAACCCTAACCCTAACCCTAACCCTAACCCTAACCCTAACCCTAACCCTAACCCTAACCCTAACCCTAACCCTAACCCTAACCCTAACCCTAACCCTAACCCTAACCCTAACCCTAACCCTAACCCTAACCCTAACCCTAACCCTAACCCTAACCCTAACCCTAACCCTAACCCTAACCCTAACCCTAACCCTAACCCTAACCCTAACCCTAACCCTAACCCTAACCCTAACCCTAACCCTAACCCT
This sequence comes from Pan paniscus, assembly GCF_029289425.2. NCBI lineage: Eukaryota > Metazoa > Chordata > Mammalia > Primates > Hominidae > Pan > Pan paniscus. The sequence continues at coordinate 1,175 of NC_073265.2, forward strand.
AACCCTAACCCTAACCCTAACCCTAACCCTAACCCTAACCCTAACCCTAACCCTAACCCTAACCCTAACCCTAACCCTAACCCTAACCCTAACCCTAACCCTAACCCTAACCCTAACCCTAACCCTAACCTAACCCTAACCCTAACCCTAACCCTAACCCTAACCCTAACCCTAACCCTAACCCTAACCCTAACCCTAACCCTAACCCTAACCCTAACCCTAACCCTAACCCTAACCCTAACCCTAACCCTAACCCTAACCCTAACCCTAACCCTAACCCTAACCCTAACCCTAACCCTAACCCTAACCCTAACCCTAACCCTAACCCTAACCCTAACCCTAACCCTAACCCTAACCCTAACCCTAACCCTAACCCTAACCCTAACCCTAACCCTAACCCTAACCCTAACCCTAACCCTAACCCTAACCCTAACCCTAACCCTAACCCTAACCCTAACCCTAACCCTAACCCTAACCCTAACCCTAACCCTAACCCTAACCCTAACCCTAACCCTAACCCTAACCCTAACCCTAACCCTAACCCTAACCCTAACCCTAACCCTAACCCTAACCCTAACCCTAACCCTAACCCTAACCCTAACCCTAACCCTAACCCTAACCCTAACCCTAACCCTAACCCTAACCCTAACCCTAACCCTAACCCTAACCCTAACCCTAACCCTAACCCTAACCCTAACCCTAACCCTAACCCTAACCCTAACCCTAACCCTAACCCTAACCCTAACCCTAACCCTAACCCTAACCCTAACCCTAACCCTAACCCTAACCCTAACCCTAACCCTAACCCTAACCCTAACCCTAACCCTAACCCTAACCCTAACCCTAACCCTAACCCTAACCCTAACCCTAACCCTAACCCTAACCCTAACCCTAACCCTAACCCTAACCCTAACCCTAACCCTAACCCTAACCCTAACCCTAACCCTAACCCTAACCCTAACCCTAACCCTAACCCTAACCCTAACCCTAACCCTAACCCTAACCCTAACCCTAACCCTAACCCTAACCCTAACCCTAACCCTAACCCTAACCCTAACCCTAACCCTAACCCTAACCCTAACCCTAACCCTAACCCTAACCCTAACCCTAACCCTAACCCTAACCCTAACCCTAACCCTAACCCTAACCCTAACCCTAACCCTAACCCTAACCCTAACCCTAACCCTAACCCTAACCCTAACCCTAACCCTAACCCTAACCCTAACCCTAACCCTAACCCTAACCCTAACCCTAACCCTAACCCTAACCCTAACCCTAACCCTAACCCTAACCCTAACCCTAACCCTAACCCTAACCCTAACCCTAACCCTAACCCTAACCCTAACCCTAACCCTAACCCTAACCCTAACCCTAACCCTAACCCTAACCCTAACCCTAACCCTAACCCTAACCCTAACCCTAACCCTAACCCTAACCCTAACCCTAACCCTAACCCTAACCCTAACCCTAACCCTAACCCTAACCCTAACCCTAACCCTAACCCTAACCCTAACCCTAACCCTAACCCTAACCCTAACCCTAACCCTAACCCTAACCCTAACCCTAACCCTAACCCTAACCCTAACCCTAACCCTAACCCTAACCCTAACCCTAACCCTACCCTAACCCTAACCCTAACCCTAACCCTAACCCTAACCCTAACCCTAACCCTAACCCTAACCCTAACCCTAACCCTAACCCTAACCCTAACCCTAACCCTAACCCTAACCCTAACCCTAACCCTAACCCTAACCCTAACCCTAACCCTAACCCTAACCCTAACCCTAACCCTAACCCTAACCCTAACCCTAACCCTAACCCTAACCCTAACCCTAACCCTAACCCTAACCCTAACCCTAACCCTAACCCTAACCCTAACCCTAACCCTAACCCTAACCCTAACCCTAACCCTAACCCTAACCCTAACCCTAACCCTAACCCTAACCCTAACCCTAACCCTAACCCTAACCCTAACCCTAACCCTAACCCTAACCCTAACCCTAACCCTAACCCTAACCCTAACCCTAACCCTAACCCTAACCCTAACCCTAACCCTAACCCTAACCCTAACCCTAACCCTAACCCTAACCCTAACCCTAACCCTAACCCTAACCCTAACCCTAACCCTAACCCTAACCCTAACCCTAACCCTAACCCTAACCCTAACCCTAACCCTAACCCTAACCCTAACCCTAACCCTAACCCTAACCCTAACCCTAACCCTAACCCTAACCCTAACCCTAACCCTAACCCTAACCCTAACCCTAACCCTAACCCTAACCCTAACCCTAACCCTAACCCTAACCCTAACCCTAACCCTAACCCTAACCCTAACCCTAACCCTAACCCTAACCCTAACCCTAACCCTAACCCTAACCCTAACCCTAACCCTAACCCTAACCCTAACCCTAACCCTAACCCTAACCCTAACCCTAACCCTAACCCTAACCCTAACCCTAACCCTAACCCTAACCCTAACCCTAACCCTAACCCTAACCCTAACCCTAACCCTAACCCTAACCCTAACCCTAACCCTAACCCTAACCCTAACCCTAACCCTAACCCTAACCCTAACCCTAACCCTAACCCTAACCCTAACCCTAACCCTAACCCTAACCCTAACCCTAACCCTAACCCTAACCCTAACCCTAACCCTAACCCTAACCCTAACCCTAACCCTAACCCTAACCCTAACCCTAACCCTAACCCTAACCCTAACCCTAACCCTAACCCTAACCCTAACCCTAACCCTAACCCTAACCCTAACCCTAACCCTAACCCTAACCCTAACCCTAACCCTAACCCTAACCCTAACCCTAACCCTAACCCTAACCCTAACCCTAACCCTAACCCTAACCCTAACCCTAACCCTAACCCTAACCCTAACCCTAACCCTAACCCTAACCCTAACCCTAACCCTAACCCTAACCCTAACCCTAACCCTAACCCTAACCCTAACCCTAACCCTAACCCTAACCCTAACCCTAACCCTAACCCTAACCCTAACCCTAACCCTAACCCTAACCCTAACCCTAACCCTAACCCTAACCCTAACCCTAACCCTAACCCTAACCCTAACCCTAACCCTAACCCTAACCCTAACCCTAACCCTAACCCTAACCCTAACCCTAACCCTAACCCTAACCCTAACCCTAACCCTAACCCTAACCCTAACCCTAACCCTAACCCTAACCCTAACCCTAACCCTAACCCTAACCCTAACCCTAACCCTAACCCTAACCCTAACCCTAACCCTAACCCTAACCCTAACCCTAACCCTAACCCTAACCCTAACCCTAACCCTAACCCTAACCCTAACCCTAACCCTAACCCTAACCCTAACCCTAACCCTAACCCTAACCCTAACCCTAACCCTAACCCTAACCCTAACCCTAACCCTAACCCTAACCCTAACCCTAACCCTAACCCTAACCCTAACCCTAACCCTAACCCTAACCCTAACCCTAACCCTAACCCTAACCCTAACCCTAACCCTAACCCTAACCCTAACCCTAACCCTAACCCTAACCCTAACCCTAACCCTAACCCTAACCCTAACCCTAACCCTAACCCTAACCCTAACCCTAACCCTAACCCTAACCCTAACCCTAACCCTAACCCTAACCCTAACCCTAACCCTAACCCTAACCCTAACCCTAACCCTAACCCTAACCCTAACCCTAACCCTAACCCTAACCCTAACCCTAACCCTAACCCTAACCCTAACCCTAACCCTAACCCTAACCCTAACCCTAACCCTAACCCTAACCCTAACCCTAACCCTAACCCTAACCCTAACCCTAACCCTAACCCTAACCCTAACCCTAACCCTAACCCTAACCCTAACCCTAACCCTAACCCTAACCCTAACCCTAACCCTAACCCTAACCCTAACCCTAACCCTAACCCTAACCCTAACCCTAACCCTAACCCTAACCCTAACCCTAACCCTAACCCTAACCCTAACCCTAACCCTAACCCTAACCCTAACCCTAACCCTAACCCTAACCCTAACCCTAACCCTAACCCTAACCCTAACCCTAACCCTAACCCTAACCCTAACCCTAACCCTAACCCTAACCCTAACCCTAACCCTAACCCTAACCCTAACCCTAACCCTAACCCTAACCCTAACCCTAACCCTAACCCTAACCCTAACCCTAACCCTAACCCTAACCCTAACCCTAACCCTAACCCTAACCCTAACCCTAACCCTAACCCTAACCCTAACCCTAACCCTAACCCTAACCCTAACCCTAACCCTAACCCTAACCCTAACCCTAACCCTAACCCTAACCCTAACCCTAACCCTAACCCTAACCCTAACCCTAACCCTAACCCTAACCCTAACCCTAACCCTAACCCTAACCCTAACCCTAACCCTAACCCTAACCCTAACCCTAACCCTAACCCTAACCCTAACCCTAACCCTAACCCTAACCCTAACCCTAACCCTAACCCTAACCCTAACCCTAACCCTAACCCTAACCCTAACCCTAACCCTAACCCTAACCCTAACCCTAACCCTAACCCTAACCCTAACCCTAACCCTAACCCTAACCCTAACCCTAACCCTAACCCTAACCCTAACCCTAACCCTAACCCTAACCCTAACCCTAACCCTAACCCTAACCCTAACCCTAACCCTAACCCTAACCCTAACCCTAACCCTAACCCTAACCCTAACCCTAACCCTAACCCTAACCCTAACCCTAACCCTAACCCTAACCCTAACCCTAACCCTAACCCTAACCCTAACCCTAACCCTAACCCTAACCCTAACCCTAACCCTAACCCTAACCCTAACCCTAACCCTAACCCTAACCCTAACCCTAACCCTAACCCTAACCCTAACCCTAACCCTAACCCTAACCCTAACCCTAACCCTAACCCTAACCCTAACCCTAACCCTAACCCTAACCCTAACCCTAACCCTAACCCTAACCCTAACCCTAACCCTAACCCTAACCCTAACCCTAACCCTAACCCTAACCCTAACCCTAACCCTAACCCTAACCCTAACCCTAACCCTAACCCTAACCCTAACCCTAACCCTAACCCTAACCCTAACCCTAACCCTAACCCTAACCCTAACCCTAACCCTAACCCTAACCCTAACCCTAACCCTAACCCTAACCCTAACCCTAACCCTAACCCTAACCCTAACCCTAACCCTAACCCTAACCCTAACCCTAACCCTAACCCTAACCCTAACCCTAACCCTAACCCTAACCCTAACCCTAACCCTAACCCTAACCCTAACCCTAACCCTAACCCTAACCCTAACCCTAACCCTAACCCTAACCCTAACCCTAACCCTAACCCTAACCCTAACCCTAACCCTAACCCTAACCCTAACCCTAACCCTAACCCTAACCCTAACCCTAACCCTAACCCTAACCCTAACCCTAACCCTAACCCTAACCCTAACCCTAACCCTAACCCTAACCCTAACCCTAACCCTAACCCTAACCCTAACCCTAACCCTAACCCTAACCCTAACCCTAACCCTAACCCTAACCCTAACCTAACCCTAACCCTAACCCTAACCCTAACCCTAACCCTAACCCTAACCCTAACCCTAACCCTAACCCTAACCCTAACCCTAACCCTAACCCTAACCCTAACCCTAACCCTAACCCTAACCCTAACCCTAACCCTAACCCTAACCCTAACCCTAACCCTAACCCTAACCCTAACCCCTAACCCTAACCCCTAACCCTAACCCCTAACCCTAACCCTAACCCTAACCCTAACCCTAACCCTAACCCTAACCCGAACCCGAACCCGAACCCGAACCCGAACCCGAACCCGAACCCGAACCCGAACCCGAACCCGAACCCGAACCCGAACCCGAACCCGAACCCTAACCCGAACCCGAACCCGAACCCTAACCCTAACCCTAACCCTAACCCTAACCCTAACCCTAACCCTAACCCTAACCCTAACCCTAACCCTAACCCTAACCCTAACCCTAACCCAAACCCTAACCCTAACCCTAACCCTAACCCTAACCCTAACCCTAACCCTAACCCTAACCCTAACCCTAACCCTAACCCTAACCCCTAACCCCTACCCTAACCCTAACCCCTAATCCCTAACCCTAACCCCTAACCCTAACCCTAATCCTAACCCTCTAACCCTCTAACCCTAACCCTGACCCTAACCCTCACCCTGTTCCTCATCCTCACCCTGACCCTGACCACTGACCCTGACACTGACCCGTAACCCTGACGAAGACACTGACCCCTGACCCTGACCCCTAACCGTGACCCTTACACTGACCCCGGACCCTGACCCTAACCATAAACCTTACTCTATAAACATGGAAATATCTACACCACCATCTGTATAAACACGTAAATATTTATACCGCTATCCGTATAATCATGTAAATATTTAAGCCGCTATCTGTATAAACATGTAAATATTTATGCCGCTATCTTTATAAACATGTAAATACTTATACCGCTATCTGTATAATCATGTGAATAACTATACCGCTATCTGTATAAACATGTATTTATACCGCTATCTGTATAAGCATGTTAGTGTTTATACCGCCATTTGTATAAAAATGTAAGTGTTTATACCGCTGTCTTATAAACATGTATTTATACCGCTGCCTGTATAAACAAATAAGTATTTACATCGCTGACTGTATAAACATATAAGTATTTATACTGCTGTCTGTATAAACATATAAGTATTTATACCACTATCTGTTTAAAGATATAAGTATTTATACCGATATCTGTATAAACATGAAAATATTTATACCGATATCTGTATAAACATAAAAATATTTATACACATATCTGTATAAACATATTAATATTTACACTGAAATCTGTATAAACATATAAGTATACAGATATTTCTAGAAACATATAAATATTTATAGTTATCTGTATAAACATATAACTATTATTTATACAGTCATCTGTATAAACATACAAATATTATTCAAACAGATATATGTATAAACATGTAAATATTTATAAAGATATCTGTATAAACATATAAATATTTATACAGATATCAGTATAAACATGTAAATATTATTTATACAGATATCTGTATACACATATAAACATACAGATATCTGTATGAACATATATTTTCACAGATATCTGTATAAACACAGAAATATTTATACAGATATCTGTATAAACACGTAAATATTTACACCGATGTCTGTATAAACACCTAAATATTTACACCGATATCGGTATAAACATGTAAATATTTACACTGCTATCTGTATAAACATGGAAACATCTACAACGCTATCTGTATAAACATGGAAGTTTCTACACCGCTATCTGTATAAACATGAAAATATCTACAACGCTATCTCTATAAACATGGAAATATCTACACCGCTATCTCTATAAACATGGAAATATCTACACCGCTATCTGTATAAACATGGAAACATGTACATCGCTATCTATATAAACATGGAAATATCTACACCGCTACGTTATGAACATGGAAATATCTACAACGCTACCTGTCTAAACATGGAAATATCCACACCGCTACCTGTATAAACATGGAAATGTCTACACCGCTACCTGTAGAAACATGGAAATATCTACACAGTTATCTCTATCAACGTGGAAATATCTACACCGCTACCTGTAAAAACATGGAAGTATCTACACTGCTATGTGTATAAACATGGAAATATCCACAGCGCTATCTCTATAAACATGGAAATATCTACACAGCTATCACTATATACATGGAAATATCTACACCGCTATCTTGTGAACATGGAAATATCTACACCGCTATCTGTATAAACATGGAAATATGTACACCACTATCTCTGTAAATATGGAAATACCTACACTGCTATCTGAATAAACATGGAATTATCTCCACTGCTATCTGTATAAACACGGAAATATCAACACCGCTATCTGTATAAACATGGAAATAACTACACCGCTATCTGTATAAATATGGGAATATCTACACCACTATCTGTATAAATATGGAAATACCTACACCGCTATCTCTATAAACATGGAAATATCTACACCGCTATTTCTATAAACATGTTAACATTTACACCGCGATCTGTATAAACGTGGAATTATCTACACCGTAGTCTCTATAAACATGGAAATATCTACACCGCTATCTCTATAAACATGTAAACATTTACACCGCTGTCTCTATAAACATGGAAACATCTACATTGCTATCTGTATAAACATGGAAATATCTACACTGCTGTCTCTATAAACATGGAAATATCTACACCACTACCTGTATAAACATGTAAATATCTACACCACTATCTGTACAAACAGGTAAATATCTACACCGTTATCTGTATAAACCTGTAAATATCTACACCGCTATCTGTATAAACATGTAAATATTCACACTGCTATCTGTATAAACATGTAGGTATTTACACCGCTATCTATATATACATATAAATATTTTCACTGCTATCTGTATAAACATGTAAATATTCACACCGTTATCTGTATAAACATGTAGATATTTACACGGCTATCTGTATAAACACGTAAATATTATCACCGTTATCTGTATAAACATGTAAATATTAACACCGCTTTCTGTATTAACATGTATTTATACCGTTATCCGTATAAACATGTAACTATTTATACTGCTATCTGTATAAACACGTTAGTATTTATACCACTATCCATATAAACATGTAAGTATTTATACCGCTGTCTGTATAAACATGTATTTATACCGCTGTCTGTATAAACATACAAGTATTTATACCGCAGTCTGTATAAACGTATAAGTATTCATACCGCAGTCTCTATACACATATATGTATTTGTACCGCTAACTCTATAAAGATATAAGTATTTATACCGATAATTGTATAAACATAAAAATACTTATACCGCTATCTGCATAAACATATATTTACACACATATATGTATAAACATAAATATTTACACAGAAATCAGTATAAACATATAAGAATTATACACATATTTGTATAAACATATAAATATAGTTATCTGTATAAATATATAAACATTATTTGTACAGTCATCTGTATGAACATACAAATACTATTTATACAGATATCTGTATAAACATGTAAATATTTACACACATATCTGCATAAACACATAAATATTTACACCGATGTCTGCATAAACACGTAAATAGTTACACCGATATCTGTATAAACACGTAAATATTTACACCGATATCTGTATAAACATGTAAACATTTACACCGATATCTGTATAAACATGTAAATATTTACACCGCTATCTGTATAAACATGTAAATATTTACACCGCTATCTGTATAAACATGTAAATATTTACACGGCTATCTGCATAAACATGTAAATACACCGCTATCTGTATAAACATGTAAGTACGTACACCGCTATCTGTAGAAACATGTAAATACACCGTTATCTGAATAAACGTATATTTACACGGCTATCTGTCTAAATATGTAAATATTTACAGCACTGTCAGTATAAACATGTAGATATTTATACCGCTATCTGTTTAAACATGTAAATATTTATACCAGTATCTGTATAATCATGTAAATATTTATAACGCTATCTGTATAAACATGTAAATATTTATACTGCTATCTTTATAAACATGTTAATACTTATGCCGCTATCTGTATAAACATGTGAATACCTATACCACTGTCTGTATAAACATGTAAATATTGATACCGCTATGTGTATAAACATGTAAATATACTGCTATCTATATAAACATGTAAGTATTTATACCGCTATCTCTATAAACATGTTAGTGTTTATACCGCTATCTGTATAAACATGTAAGTGTTTATACCGCTCTCTGCATAAACATATAAGTATTTATACCGCTGACTGTATAAACATATAAGTATTTATACTGCTGTCTGTATAAACATATAAGTATTTACACTGCTATCTGTTTAAAGATATAAGTATTTATACCGATATCTGTATAAACATGAAAATATTTATACTGATATCTGTATAAACATATAAATATTTATACACATATCTGTATAAACATATAAATATCCAAAGAGAAATCTGTATAAACATATAATTATTTATAAAGATATTTCTATAAACATATACATATTTATAGTTATCTTTATAAACATACAAATATTTATACAGTCATCTGTATAAACATATATTTATACAGTCATCTGTATAAACATACAAATATTATTTATACAGATATCTGTATAAACATGAAAATATTTATACAGATATCTGTATAAACATGTGAATATTTATGCAGATATCTGTATAAACATGAAAATATTATTAATACAGATATCTGTATAACAATATCAACATACAGATATATGTATGAACACATATTTTCACAGATATCTGTATAAACAAAGAAATATTTACACCGATATCTGTATAAACACGTATTTACACCGATATCTGTATAAACATGTAAGTATTTACAACGCTATCTGTATAAACACGTAAGTATCTACACCGATATCTGTATAAACACGTAAATATTTACACTGCTATCTGTATAAACATGGAAATATCTACATCGCTATCTGTATAAAATGGAAATATCTACACCGCTACCTGTATAAACATGGAAATATCTACACCGCTACATGTATAAACATGGAAATATCTACACCGATACCTGTATAAACATGGAAATACCTACACCGCTACCTGTACAAACATGGAAATATCTACACCACTATCTATATAAACATGGAAATAACTACACCGCTATTGGTATAAACATGGAAATATCTACACCACTATCTGTATAAACATGGAAATATGTACATGACTATCTGCATAAACACAGAAATATCTACACAGCTACCTGTAGGAACATGGAAATATCCACACCACTGCCTGTACGAACATGGAAATATCCACACCGCTACCTGTATTAACATGGAAATACCTACACCGCTACCTGTTTAAAAATGGAAATATCTACAACGCTATCTCTATAATCATGGAAATATCTACACCGCTATCTGTACAAACATGGGAATATCTACACCGCTATCTGTATAAACACGGAATTATCTACACCGCCGACTGTATAAACATGGAAATATCTACACCGCCATCTCTATAACCATGGAAATATCTACAACGCCATCTCTATCAACATGGTAATATCTACGATGCCATATCTATAAACATGGAAATATCCACACAGCTATGTCTATAAACATGGAAATATCTACACCGCCATCTGTATAAACATGGAAATACCTACACCGCCATCTGTATAAACACAGAAATAACTACACCGCTATCTGTGTAAACATGGAAATACCTACACCGCTATCTGAATAAACTTGGAAATATCTACAACGCTATCTGTATAAACATGAAAATATCTTCACCGCTATCTGTATAAACATGGAAATATCAACACCGCTATCTGTACCAACTTGGACATATCTGCACCGCTATCTGTATAAACAAGGAAATATCTACACCGCTATGTGTAAAAACATTTAAATATCTACACTGCTATCTGTATAAACATGGAAATATCTACTCTGCTATCTGTATAAACATGGAAATATCTACACCGCTATCTGCATAAACATGTAAATATCTACACAGATATCTGTATAAAGATGTAAATATTTACACTGATATCTGTATAAACATGTAAATACACTGCTATCTATGTAAACATTTGAATGTCTACACCGCTATCTGTATAAACATATAAATATCTACACCGCTATTTGTACAAACATGTAAATATCTGCACCGCTATCAGTATAAACATGGAAATATCTACACTGCTATCTGTATAAACATGGACATATCTACACCGCTACCTGTATAAACATGTAAATATCTACACCACTATCTGTACAAACAGGTAAATATCTACACCGTTATCTGTATAAACCTGTAAATATCTACACCGCTATCTGTATAAACATGTAAATATTCACACCGCGATCTGTATAAACATGTTGGTATTTACACCGCTATCAGTATATACATGTAAATATTTTCACCGCTATCTGTATAAACATGTAAATACTCACACCGCTATCTGTATAAACATGTAGATATTTACACCGCTATCTGTATAAACATGTAAATATTTTCACCGTTATCTCTATAAACATGTAAATATTAACACCGCTATCTCTATAAACATGTATTTATACCGTTATCTGTATAAACATGTAACTAATTATACTGCTATCTGTATAAACATGTTAGTATTTACACCGATGTCTCTATAAACATGTATATATACCGCTGTCTGTATAAACATGTAATTATACCGCTCTCTGTATAAACATACAAGTATTTATACCGCAGTCTGTATAAACATATAAGTATTCATACCGCTGTCTCTATAAACATATATGTATTTATACCACTATCTCTATAAAGATATAAGTATTTATGCCGATAATTGTATAAACATAAAAATATACCGCTATCTGCATGAACATCCATTTATACACATATATGTATAAACATATAAATATTTACACAGAAATCTGTACAAACATATAAGTATTTATGCTGATATTTGTATAAACATACAAATATTAATAGTCATCTGTAGAAATATATAAACATTATTTGTAGAGTTATCTGTATAAACATACAAATATTATTTATACAGCTATCTGTATAAACATGTAAATATTTAGAGATATCTGTATAAACATGTAAATATTATTTATACAGATATCTGTATATCCATGTAAATATTATTTATACAGATACCTGAATAAACATATAAACATACAGATATCTGTATGAACATATATTTTCACAGATATGTGCATAAACATAGAAATATTTTCACAGATATCTGTATAAACACGTATTTACAAACATATCTGCACAAACACGTGAATATTTACACCGATGTCTGCATAAACACGTAAATATTTACACCGATATCTCCATAAACACGTAAATATTTACAAGGATATCTGTATAAACATGTAAATATTTACACCGCTGTCTGTATAATCATGTAAATATTTACACCGCTATCTGTATAAACATGTAAATATTTACACCGCTATCCGTATAAACATGTAAATATTTACACCGTTATCTGTATAAACATGTAAATATTTACACCGCTATCTGCATAAACAGGTAAATACGCCACTCTCTGTATAAACATGTAAACACTTACACTGCTATTTGTATAAACATGTAAATATTTACACTGCTCTCTGAATAAGCATATAAATATTTACACGGCTAACTAAACATGTAAATATTTACAGCGCTGTCTGTATAAACATGTAGATATTTATATCACTATCTGTTTAAACATGAAAATATTTATAACGCTATCTGTATAATCATGTAAATTTTTATACTGCTATCTGTATAAACATGTGAATATTTATACCGCTATCTTTATGAACATGTAAATTCTTATGCCGCTATCTGTATAAACATGTGAATAACTATACCGCTATGTGTATAAACATGTAAATATTGATACCGCTATCTGTATAAACATGTAAATATTTATACCACCATCTATATAAACATGTAAGTATTTATACCGCTCTCTGTATAAACACAGTGTTTATACCGCTCTCTGTATAAACATGTAAGTGTTTATACCGCTGTCTGTATAAACATATAAGTATTTATACCGCTGACTGTATAAACATATAAGTATTTATACTGCTGTATGTATAAATATATAAGTATTTATACTGCCATCTGTTTAAAGATATAAGTATTTATACCGATATCTGTATAAACATGAAAATATTTATACTGATATCTGTATAAACATATAAATGTTTATACACATATCTGTATAAACACAAATATTTACACAGAAATCTGTATAAACATATAAGTATTTATACAGATATTTCTATAACCATATACATATTTATAATTATCTGTATAAACATATAAATATTTATACAGTCATCAGTATAAACATACAAATATCATTTACACAGATACCTGTAAAAACGTAAATATTTATACATATATCTGTATAAACATGTAAATATTCATACAGATATCTGTATAAACATGTAAATATTTATACAGATATCTGTATAAACATGTAAACATTTATACAGATATCTGTATAAACATGTAAAGATTATTAATACAGATATCTGTATGAACATATATTTTCACAGATATCTGTATAAACACAGAAATATTTACACAGATATCTGTATAAACATGTAAATATTTACACCAATATCAGTATAAACACATAAATATTTACACCGATATCTGTATAAACATGTAAATATTTACACCGCTATCTGTATAAACAAGGAAATATCTACACCGCTATCTGTACAAACATGGAAATATCTACACTGCTATCTGTATAAACATGGAAATATCTACACCGCTTCCTGCAGGAACATGGAAAAATCCACACCACTACCTGTACAAATATGGAAATAGCCACACAGCTACCTGTATTAACATGGAAATGCCTACACTGCTACCTGTATAAACATGGAAATATTTACAGCGCTATCTCTACAAACATGGAAATATCTACACCGCTACCTGTATAAACATGGAAATATCTACATCGATATCTGTATAAAATGGAAATATCTACACCGCTATCTCTATAAACATGGAAATATCAACACCGCTATCTGTATAAACATGGAAATATCTACACTGCTATCTCTATAAACATGGAAATATCTACACCGCTACCTCTATAAACATGGAAATAGCTACACCGGTATCTCTATAAACATGGAAATAGCTAAACCGCTATCTCAATAAACATGAAAATATCTACACCACTATTTCTATAAACGTGGAAATATCTGCACCGCTATCTCTATATACATGGAAATATCTACACCGCTATCTTGTAAGCATGGACATATCTACACCGCTATCTCTATAAACATGTAAATATTTACACCGCCATCTGTATAAACATGGAAATATCTACACCGTGATCTCTATAAACATGGAAATATCTACACCGCCATCTGTAAAAACATGGTAATATCCACACCGCTCCCTCTATAAACATGAAAATATCTACACCGCTACCTCTATAAACATGGAAATAACTACACCGCTATCTGTATAAACATGGAAATCTGTACATCACTAATTGTATAAACATGGAAATATATACACTGCCATCTGTATAAACGTGGAAATATCTACACCTCTGTCTCCATAAACATCGAAATATGTACACCGCCATCTGTAAACACGCAAATATCTACACGGCCGTCTGTATAAACATGGAAATATCTACACCGCCATCTGTATAAACATGGAAATATCTACAACGCCCTCTGTATAATCATGGAAATACCTACACTGCCATCTGTATAAACATGGAAATATCTACACAGCTATCTGTATAAACATGGAAATATCTCCACCGCAATCTCTATAAACATGGAAATAATTACACCGCGATCTCTATAAACATGGAAATATTTACACCGCCATCTTTATAAACTTGGAAATATCTACACCGCCATCTCTGTAAACATGGAATTATCTACACCGCTGTCTGTATAAACATGGAAATATCTACACCGCTATCTGTATAAACATGGAAACATGTACATCGCTATCTGTATAAAAATGGAAATGTCTACACTGCTACCTGTATGAACATGAGAATATCTACACCGCTACCTGTATAAACATGGAAATATCCACATCGATACCATGGAAATATCTACACCGCTATCTCTGTAAACATGGAAATATCTACACCGCAACCTGTATAAATATGGTAATATCTACACAGCTATCTCTATAAACATGGAAATATCTACACCGGTATCTCTATGAACATGGAAATAGCTACACCGCTATCTCAATAAACATGCAAATACCTACACCACTATCTCTATAAAGATGGAAATATCTACACCGCTATCTCTATATACATGGAAATATCTACATCGCTATCTTGTAAACATGGATATATCTACTCCGCTATCTGTATAAACGTGGAAATATCTACACCGCTATCTCTGTAAACATGGAAATATCAACACCGCTATCTGAATAAACATGGAAATAACTCCACCGCTATCTGTATAAACATGGAAATATCTACACCGCTCTCTGTATAAACATGGAAATATCTACACTGCTATCTGTATAAACATGGGAATATCTACACCACTATCTGTATAAATATGGAAATATCTACACCGCTATCAGTATAAACTTGTAAACATTTACAGCGCTGTCTCTATAAACATGGAAATATCGAAACCGCTATCTCTATAAACATGGAGATATCTACACCACTCTATAAACATGGATATATCTACACCGCTATCTCTATAAACATGAAAATAACTACACCGACATCTCCATAAACATCGAAATATTCACACCACCATCTCTATAAAGCTGGAAATATCTACACCGCCGTCCCTATAAACATGGAAATGTCTACACCGCTGTCTCTGTAAACATGGAAATATCCACACCGCCATCTGTATAAACTTGTAAATAACTACACCGCCGTCTCTGTAAACATGGAAATATCCACACCGCCATCTGTATAAACATGTAAATATCTACACCGTCGTCTCTATATACATGGAAATATCTACACCGCCATCTGTATAAACACGGAAGTATCTACACCGCCGACTGTATACACATGGATATATCTACACCACCATCTCTATAAACATGGAAATATCTACTTCGCCATCTCTATAACCATGGAAATATCTACAACACCATCTCTATCAACATGGTAATATCTACAATGCCATCCCTATAAACATGGAAATATCCACAGAGCTATGTCTATAAACATGGAAATATCTACACTGCCATCTGTATAAACATGGAACTATCTACACTGCCATCTGTATAATCATGAAAATACCTACACCGCCATCTGTATAAAAAGGGAAATATCTACACCGCTATCTCTATAAACATGGAAATAACTACACCGCCACCTCTATAAACATGGAAATATCTACACCACCATCTCTATAAACATGGAAATATCTACACCGCGATGTCTATAAACATGGAATTATCTACACCGCTATCTGTATAAATATGGAAATACCTACACCGCTATCTGTATAAACATGGAAATATCTGCACCGCTGTCTGTATAAAAATGGAAACATGTACATCGCAATCTGTATAAACATAGAAATATCTACACCGCCACCTGTATGAACATGGAAATATCTACACCGCTACCTCTATAAACATGTAAATCTCCACACTGCTACCTGTATAAACATGGAAATGTCTACACAGCTATCTCTATAAACATGGAAATATCTACACCACTGCCTGTAAAAACATGGAAATATCTACACAGCTATCTGTATAAACAAGAAAATATCTACACCGCTATCTCTAAAAACATGGAAATATCTACAGCGCTATCTCTATATACATGGAAATATCTACACCGCTATCTTGTAAACATGGAAATATCCACACCGCTATCTGTATAAACATGGAAATATCTACACCGCTATCTCTGTAAACATGGACATATCTACACCGCTATCTGTATAAACATGGAAATATCTGCACCGCTATCTGTATAAACATGGGAATATCTACACCGCTATCTGTATAAATATGGAAATATCTACACCGCTATGTGCATAAACATGGAAATATCTACACCGCTATCTCTATAAACGTGGAATTATCTACACCGTGATCTTAATAAACGTGGAATTATCTGCACCGTAGTCTCTAAAAACATGGAAATATCTACACCGCTATCTCTATAAACATGTAAACATTTACACCGCTGTCTCCATAAAAATTGAAATATCTAAATCACTATCTCTATAAGCATAGACATATCTACACCACTGTTTCTATAAACATGGATATATTTACACCGCTATTTCCATAAAAATGAAAATATCTACACTGCCATCTCTATAAACATGGAAATATTCACACTGCCATCTCTATAAACATGGAAATATCTACTCCGCCGTCCCTATAAACATGGAAATATCTACACCGCCATCTGTATAAACATGGAAATATGTACACCGCCGTCTCTACATACATGGAAATATCTATACCACCATTTGTATAAACATGGAAATATCTACACCGCCGTCTCTGTAAACATGGAAATATCTACACCGCCATCTGTATAAACATGGAAATATCTACACCGCCGTCTCTATAAACTTGGAAATATCTACACCACCATCTGTATAAACATGGAAATATCTACACCAACGTCTGTATAAACATGGAAATACCTACACCCCCCTCTCTATAAACATGGAAATATCTACAATGCCATCTCTGTCAACATGGTAATATCTACAATGGCATCTCTATTAACATGGAAATATCCACACAGCTATGTCTATAAACATGGAAATATCTATACTGCCATCTGTATAAACATGGAAATATCTACACTGCCATCTGTATAATCATGGAAATACCTACACCGCCATCTGTAAAAACATGGAAATATCTTCACCGCTATTTGTATAAACATGGAAATATCTACACCGTTATGTGTATAAACTTGCAAATATCTACAACGCTATCTGTATAAACATGAAAATATCTACACCGCTATCTGTATCAACATGGAAATATCAACCCTGCTATCTGTATCAACATGGAAATATCTGCACCGCTATCTGTATAAGCTAGGAAATATCTACACCGCTATCTGTATAAACATTTAAATATCTACACTGCTATTTGTACAAACATGGAAATATCTTCTCTGCTATCTGTATAAACATGGAAATATCTACACTGCTATCTGTATAAACATGTAAATATCTACAAAGATACCTGTATACAGATGTAAATATTTACACTGATATCTGTATAAACATGTAAATACACCACTATCTATGTAAACATTTTAATATCTACACCGCTATCTGTAAACATGTAAATATCTTCACCGCTATTTTTACAAACATGTAAATATATACACTGCTATCAGTATAAACATGGAGATATCTACACTGCTACCTGTATAAACATGGAAATATCTACACCACTACCTGTATAAACATGTAAATACCTACACCTCTCTCTGTACAAACAGGTAAATATCTACACCGTTATCTGTAGAAACCTGTAAATATCTACACCGCTATCTGTATAAACATGTAAATATTTTCACCGTTATCAGTATAATCATGTAAATATTAACACCTCTATCTGTGTAAACATGTATTTATACAGTTATCTGTATAAACATGTAACTATTTATACTGCTATCTGTATAAACGTGTTAGTATTTACACCGTTGTCTGTATAAACATGTATTTATACCGCTCTCTGTATAAACATGTGTTTATACCGCTATCTGTATAAACATACAAGTATTTATACCACAGTCTGTATAAACATATAAGTATTCATACCTCTGTCTCTATAAACATATATGTATTTATACCACTATCTCTATAAAGATATAAGTATTTATGCTGATAATTGTATAAACATAAAAATATTTATACCGCTATCTGCATGAACATACATTTATAAACATATATGTATGAACATATAAATATTTACACAGAAATCTGTATAAACATATAAGTACTTATGCAGATATTTGTATAAACATACAAATATTTATAGTCATCTGTATAAATATATACACATTATTTGTACAGTCACCTGTATAAGCATACAAATATTATTTATACAGATATCTCTATAAACATGTAAATATTTATAGAGATATCTGTATAATCATGAAAATATTATTTATACAGATATCTGCATATCCATGTAAATATTATTTATACAGACACCTGTATAAACACATAAACATACAGATATCTGTATGAACATATATTTTCACAGATATCTGTAAACATAGAAATACTTTCACAGATATCTGTATAAAAACGTAAATATTTACACACATATCTGCGTAAACACGTAAATATTTACACCGATGTCTGCATAAATATGTAAATATTTACACCGATATCTGTATAAACACGTAAATATTTAAAGCGATATCTGTATAAACATGTAAATATTTACACCGCTATCTGTATAAACATGTAAATATTTACACCGCTATATGTATAAACATGTAAATATTTACACCGCTGTCTGTAAAAACATGTAAATATTTACACCGTTATCTGTATAAACATGTAAATATTTACACCGCTATCTGCATAAACATGTAAATACACCGCTATCTGTATAAACATGTAAATACTTACACCGCTATCTGTATAAACATGTAAATATTTACACTGCTCTCTGAAAAAACATATAAATATTTACACGGCTAACTGTATAATCATGTAAATATTTACAGCGCTGTCTGTATAAACATGTAGATATTTATACCACTATCTGTTTAAACATGTAAATTTTTATACCGCTATCTGTATAAACATGTAAATATTTATACCGCTATCTTTATAAACATGTAAATTCTTATGCCGCTATCTGTATAAACATGTGAATACCTATACCGCTATTTGTATAAACATGTAAATATTGATACCGATATCTGTAAAAACATGTAAGTATTTATACCACTATCTATATATACATGTAAGTATTTATACCGCTATCAGTATAGACATAGTGTTTATACCGCTATCTGTATAAACATGTAAGTGTTTATACCACTGTCTGTATAAACATATAAGTATTTATACCGCTGACTGTATAAACATATATGTATTTATACTGCTGTATGTATAAACATATAAGTATTTATACTGCTATCTGTTTAAAGATATAAGTATTTATACCGCTATCTGTATAAACATGAAAATATTTATACTGATATCTGTATAAACATATAAATATTTATACACATATCTGTATAAACATATAAATGTTTACACAGAAATCTGTATAAACATATAAGTATTTATACACATATTTCTACAAACATATACTTATTTATAGTTATCTGTATAAACATATAAATATTTATACAGTCATCTGTATAAACATACAAATATTATTTACACAGATATCTGTATAAACATGTAAATATTTATACAGATATCTGTAGAAACATGTAAATATTACTAATACAGATATGTGTATGAACATTTATTTTCACAGATATCTGTATAAACACAGAAATATTTACACAGATATCTGTATAAACATGTAAATATTTACACCGATATCTGTATAAACACATAAATATTTACAACAATATCTGTATAAACATGTAAATATTTACACCGCTATCTGTATAAACAAGGAAATATCTACACCGCTATCTGTACAAACATGGAAATATCTACACCGCTATCTGTATAAACATGGAAATAGCTACACAGCTACCTGTAGGAACATGGATATATCTACACCGCTATCTGCATAAACATGGAAATATCTACACCGCTATCTGTATAAACATGGAAATATCTACACCGCTATCTCTATAAACATGGAAATATCTACACCGCTCCCTCTATAAACATGGAAATATCTACACTGCTACCTCTATAAACATGGAAATATCTACACCGCTATCTGTATAAACATGGAAATATGTACATCGCTATCTGTATAAACATGGAAATATCTACACCGCTACCTGTAGGGACATGGAAATATCCACACCACTACCTGCATAAACAAGGAAATGCCTACACCGCTACCTGTATAAACATGGAAATATCTACACCACTATCTGTATAGAATGGAAATATCTACACCGCTATCTCTATAAACATGGAAATATCAACACTGCTGTCTGTATAAACATGGAAATATCTACACCGCTCTCTCTATAAACATGGAAATATCTACACCGCTACCTCTGTAAACATGGAAATATCTACACCGCTATCTCTATAAACATGGAAATATCTACACCGGTATCTCTATAAACATGGAAATATCTCCACCGCTATCTGTGTAAACATGGGAATATCTACAATGCTATCCCTATAAACATTGAAATATCTCCACCGCTATCTGTGTAAACATGGGAATATCTACACCGCTATCCCTATAAACTTGTAAACATTTACACCGCTATCTGTACAAACGTGGAAATATCTACACCACTGTCTCTATAAACATGGAAATATCTACACTGCTATCTCTATAAACATGTAAACATTTACACCGCTGTCTCTATAAACTTGGAAATATCTAAACCGCTATCTCTATAAACATCGACATATCTACACCAGTGTCTCTATAAACATGGATATATTTACACCATCTCTATAAACATGAAAATAACTACACCACCATCTCTATAAACATGGAAATATTCACACCGCCATCTCTATAAACCTGAAAATATCTACACCACCGTCCCTATAAACATGGAAATATCTACACCGCCATCTGTATAAACATGGAAATATCTACACCGCCATCTCTAGAAACATGGAAATATCTACACCACCATCTGTACAAACATGGAAATATCTACACCGCCGTCTCTGTAAACATGGATATATCTACACCGCCATCTGTATAAACATGGAAATATCTACACCACCGTCTCTATAAACATGGAAATATCTACACCGCTATCTGTATAAACACGGAAATATCTACACCGCCGTCTGTATAAACATGGAAATATCTACACCGCCATCTCTATAAACATGGAAATATCTACACCACCATCTCTATAACCATGGAAATATCTACAAGGCCGTCTCTATCAACATGGTAATATCTACAATGCCATCTCTATGAACATGGAAATATCCACACAGCTATGTCTATAAACATTGAAATATCTACACTGCCATCTGTATAAACATGGAAATATCTACACCGCCATCTGTATAATCATGGAAATACCTACACCGCCATCTCTATAAACATGGAAATTTCTACTCCGCTATCTGTATAAACATGCAAATATGTACACCACCATCTCTATAAACATGGAAATAACTACACCGCTATCTGTATAAACATGGAAATATATACACCACCATCTCTATAATGATGGAAATATCTACACCGCCATCTCTATAAACATGGAATTATCTACACCGCTATCTGTATAAACATGAAAATATCTACACCGCTATCTGTATAAACATGGAATTATCTACACCGCTATCTGTATAAACACAGAAATATCTACACCGCTATCTCTATAAACATGGAAATATCTACACCGCTACCTCTATAAACATGGAAATATCTACACCGCTACCTCTATAAACATGGAAATATCTACACCACTATCTGTATAAACATGGAAATATCTACACCGCTATCTGTATAAACATGCTATGTAGCTGTTATTACAGGCACACGCCACCACACCCAACTAATTTGTGTATTCTTTTTGTAGAGATGGGGTTTTGCCATGTTGGCCAACCTGGTCTCAAACTCCTTGGCTCAACTGATCTGCTCACCTTGGCCCCGCGAAGTGCTATGATTACAGGCGTGCGCCACTGCACCTGGCCATGTTATGTGTTTTTATCACAATTTTCAAAGTCAGTTAGAAAATCTGTATACTTTACAGGCAGATTTGTCATACTATTTTATCTTAGAAAAGGGTGGAAGAGACAATATCTCAGTTTATTCATAAATAAAATGGTAATAATTCATTTATATTTGTTCAAAATTATAAAAACTATTTGACTAAGAATAACTTAATAGTAGGCACTCATTTAGGACATTTAAAGAATTTATCAAAACTTCCCGTCTAATCATAAACGACATGACTAAAATGACAAAGTTGAACTTAGAGGAAATTCAGTATTCCCTAAAGATACTCATTTTGTGTAATTAATTAGGTTTTGTATAAACTCTTACAGCACTACAACTTATATAAGATCATAAGGGGATTCGAATGCCTTCCGATGAGCAAGTCTGAACACCACCACACCTTCCATTGTATTATTTTCCATCTGTGATGCATGATATAAATCCCTGGCTAGCTTGAGTTAATTACTGTCTCATCTTATGCACAAAGTGAGTCAGCTTTGATTTTATGACTTTTTTAGGCTAGATTAGATAGTTAATTGGTGGTGTATTTGTACATTTAAAAACCTTTCTTTCTAGATTAAAAGAATAAATATGAACCTCACTGGATTTCTTAAGTCCTAGAATTTCTTCACAAGGTTGACATAAAACAAGGGTTTCAATACTCTCTCCGTGTTATCTGTCTGTTCTAAGTCCTTAATATTATCAAGACACTTGAGAAATATGATGGTACAGTCAATTCACAGGCTACTCCATAAAGAACAGGGAAGGGAAAGATATTTCAAAGTGTTTACCCTTCTGATCTTATGCTTTGCTCATTCAGACACAGATTAATTTTTCTCCTCTCAGACTGTATCTTTGGCTGAGAAGTCCATTTTCATATTAAATAGTTTGTCTTTGATCCATTTAGGAAAAGCCATTGAATTGGCAGGTACCATTGAATTGGCAGGTAAATCCAGGACACAGGGGATAAAAGTCTCATTTGCATTAAGATAGGTTTTCTCATGAACTCTGCATATTTTAATAGTACTAATGTTGTATGTGCATTTTGGCAATGGCAAAATTTGAATGAATTAATTTGACAGTATTATAAAGCTACCTCCCTAAACATTCCCTATTTTATAGTGTCAGGAGTACAGATCAACGGGAATGGATGGAAAGAGCTACTAAATGCTACTCCCAGAGTCAAGTAAAGTTTGTGAAAACGATAGTTTTGAATCCAAAACATTAATCTAAAGACACTTACCACTTACTGGGCCTGGCAGAAAATGCATTCTGATTCTTCCATTACAATTTTCTGTATGAATAACTGTTACATTTAGAAGTTGCCCTAACTCATGTTGAAAATATCTAACTATGATGCTAGGCTGTGCTACTTAGAGATTACACTTGTATTTTCTATTTTGTGGCAATATTTAAACAAATTTTAAGAATCCACCTACCACAGGATGCTTCATCTGATTTGTCAGGGCAGTCATATTTAAAATCACATTTCTGCATTTTTTTGATGCAGTGATCATCAGACCTGCAGACAAATTCATTGTCTGTGCAGTTGTGTGGAGGTAATGTTACAGGAACTGACGTTTCTGGTGAAGTTGGGAGGTCTGCTGGCAAATTACCTTGATAAGAAATAATATACAGGCATCATTTAGCAGGTTTTCTGGTTTTCTACTTCTTTTGAGATTTTACACAATGAAGCTTTCTAAATATGCCTCACAATATCATAGAGAACAGTGGGTAGTATCAGCTACTCTGCTAAAATAAAATTGAGGTTCTTGTTTTTAGTAACAGTAAATAACTAAACATCTTCGATCATGAAAAATGATGAAGGTACAGATGGAAATTACTGGAAAGCTATTCAGAGCTCACCAAATTAATGGGAGGCCCAAGGCCAGGGCTTAGAGAATCAGCAGGAACCAAGGGAGTTTCAGATTCTGGAATTAAGAGCCAGAGTAAAGATCTAAATAACTTTCTAATTTACTAGGTAAATAACCTTTGTCCTTCCACCGCTACAATAAATCTAACGTCTCCTCATCTTTGTTTAACATATTTTCACTTATTTAAAATTCAAGGTTTCAGGAAAGAGTCAAACCTGAAATCCTCATCTAGAAATTTTATACAAGACTACAATTTCTGAAATTACTGAGGATGGAAGACATTTATAGATGATGACTGATTTATAAGTTATTCAATAAACATGTATTGATAACATGTCTGTGCCATACACGTGGTAGATGCAGGGAATCCAAGCTGTGGAGAAAAAGTTAAATATTAAACCTGAACTAAATTGAACATGGACACAAAGAATGATCACGAAGTCCCAGAACGGGTTGTGTGAGCCCCTTCAGGCTTTCATCCAGTGTTGTTTAGAAGAAATCTCTATTTCAATCTATTCCTATATGTTAGTTATTGAAAAACAACAGACAGTCACAAAACAAGTCAACCTTTTTGTGTTCCTTGGGCCCAGTCACAAAGGACCCTTGTGAATGGACCTCATGCCAAACAACTCATTACAAAAAGAGCTAGGGTCCCAGGCTGCTCCGAAGCTTCATGAGACCTCTCCTCTGTGCATGGACGACTGGCCAACTCTGCAGCCTAGGCCGCTGCTTCCGGGCCTAGTGGTGAATCCTCCATTGTCTGGTGAGTGCAGTGTCCAACTCTGGAGCCCAGGCTGTTGCTTCCCAGTTTGGTGGTGAATCCTCCATAGTCTGGTGAGTGTAAATATGTATATATTTTTCCCTTCTCCCCTTCCCATTGCAATTTACTTATTATATCATTTGCTTATTATATAAATTTGCTTATGTTAATTTGCTTATATCATTTGCTTATTATATCTGCATTGCTATTTATGTGGGATAAAGCTTGTTTACCCTTAAAGGTATTGTGTGTGTGTCTTTCCTTCTCTCCTCGTGCATTTTCTGCACAGAACACAAGTCAAATATGCCATCTCTGCCATTAAATAGTTTACATCTAGTGGACAAGGCAGTCAGATGTATCTTTCATTACAGGTATTTGGGATAAATTTATGGTAAAGATATAACTCCAGGGAAACAAGAATGGTATCTTTCATCCCTGCATCCATAGCACAATTCACAGACCATGGCATATGGTAGGTATACTGACATTGACAAGTGAATAAATGGACAGATAGATGGACAGATGGATGGATGGATAGATGGATAGATGGATGGATGGATGGATGGATGGATGGATGGATGGACGGATGGATGGATGGATGGATGGACGGACGGATGAATGAATACCAGAGTGGATGAATGAATAAAATAACAAATGGAAGATTTCACAGTGTATTGAAAGAAAACAGAGGAAAACCAAATATCAGATGGGAGTCAAATAAGATGCCCTGGCAAGCTGATGCTTAAATTGACTTTCAAAGGTTGATGAGCTCATCTTGCTAGGTGAAAAAGAATACAAGGTCTTTATGGGCAATGAGAAAAAACTTGTGTGAATGCATGGAAATACATTAAACTGTTTTTTTATTTTAAATACTGTGAGAATTTAACACGATAATATCTTGTGATATGATAATAAAGCATGAGTCTGATTGACTCATTAGATATGGAACTGGAGAGTAGACAGTTACCATAAAGAGCCAGCTGAAATCAACTTGGGAGTCTGAAATAAACACACAAAAATATGGAGAAATAACAAGATATAAAATGTCTATTTCAGGATGTACTTTTTGGCATCAGTGTGAAGCATGAATTGTAGGTTGCTCTAACACTGAAAAAAAAATAGTTAGAATAGTTAACCACTTTCTTTAATCCAGTCAACTAATAAACCAAAACAGAGATGGTTTAAAGGAAAGAGCAAAAATCTGAGCAATACTAAACGTCCAGTATCTGGAGGACTGGGGATTTACATGCTGTTGGGAATCTGGGGAAAGTCCAATAACTAGTAGTTTATTTCTTAGCTCAAATGCAAAGGCAATTAAGACCTAAGATTGAAGATAGATCAAAATATCAACTTTTTATTGATATAGCTAATCCTGAAGAAAATTTCCTATTTCTGTAGACAAGTGGTCTTCTAAAATGTGAAACCCAGAAATAAGACCCCGAACTGTGTCTTCCAGGCTACGCTGTGTGAAACTATAGCAAGGAAGAATTGACCAGATTTCATATTTCCTCAGCTAGTAAATATTAAAAAGAAAAGAGGAGGTGAGGGACCAGGCATGCATGCTCAGATTCTTCTTGAAAACTCACCAATCCATTGTTGCTCTTCCTTCCTCTGGGAAGGAATGAATAAGAGGATGAAGAGAGACCAGGAATATCAGGCTGCCAGATACAGCTCAGTCTACATGAGAGATTAAGACCAAGGAAATACTATTCTGATCCCATAGGGGTGAGTTTGAAATGATTAATCGATTGTTAAGTAAATGAGCATTCTATTCCCCAAGATCAGATATATAAAACATAGAAGAGGAGTCAGTTTTTAGGGATAAGAAATATTTTCTCACCAGGTGTGGTGGCTCACACCTATAATCCCAGCACTTTGGGAGGCTAAGGCAGGCGGATCACTTGAGCTCAGGATTTTGAGACTAGCCTGGGCAACATGGTGAAACCTCATCTCTACAAAACTAAAAAACTACAAAAATTAGCTGGGCATGGTGGCCCACACCTGTAGTTCCAACTACGTGGGAGGCTGAGGTGAGAAAATCACTTGAGTTGTGGAGGTTGAGGCTGCAGTGAGCCGAGATCACACCACTGCACTCTGGTCTGGGTGACAGAGTAAGACCCCACCTTCCCACCCCCCAACCCAAACAAAAAATAAAAAATTAAACAATCAAAATAAAATAAATGTAAAAAGAAATATTTTCTATCCTAAAATAGAAAGCCAATGACAACAACACACAAAAAAGGAGATCCTAACAGGTTGGAAACTTTATCTCACATCCAGTTGGATATACTCACGTCTAAGTCATTGAGCAAAAATAAGAACCCAATTAGAGGTGAAAGTTATTACCTTCCATAGAAATCTGACGCATCCAACGTTATAAGAAAATGTGAAAAAAAATTAAAAAGACAATCATTTTATCATTTTTGAATGCCGATGACTTTGAAGATCTTGAAGGACAGAGTTTGAATCAGAGAAAGAAAAATTCGCTAGCCTTGATGAAAAATTATTTTCAAATAAATCTATAATGAGATTATAAAAATCACTTCTGAGGGAATTTGCTGAGAACTGCAAAACATTCAATGGCCAGGTTGATGGATATTTTATATGTCTCAGTGGAATATATGGAACAAATTTCTTTGAAAATCATCCTTTTAAAATGTTTAAATACAAGGTCTTAAAAATGATCTTCTAATTTGATCGCTAAATTTGTTGTGCCATTTCAGAGCATAATTTACTTACATAATTTTACTGAAAAAATATATATAATTAAAATGCATTAGAAGATGCATGTAAACTTTTTATTTGTATGTCCTATATCAAAAATGGCATCTGGAAAGTGACGTATTTCGTCAAAGTTTCAATGGAAGTTTTCCTTTAACCAAAGCAGGATGTCAAGTTCTTTCACTTTAGCACATGCTCATCCAAGCTGGTTTGTTCCATATTTAGATAATAAAGTTTTAGTTTAAGACAAAGATTTTAATTCCACAGAGATGACTGTCATTTGCACTGAGAAAAATGTTCTATGCTCCAATTTAGGCAGCCATTTTGAAATGCATTAATTTCAAGAGAGAATGGGTAAATTTGTGTTCCAAGCTCAGGGTAAATACACATTACTAGAACAGTAAAAGTCTTAAAAAACAGTGGATCACACATGTTTTCCTATTCTTCACATTGCTGTATATTATGTATATTTATGGAAGTAGACATTTACAATTAATCATCTTACCTTAATACACAGAAACTTCAATAAACAGCTAAATGGAAACACATATATGATGTTCTTCACTGACTGTACTACTTTAAACTTGCTCGATAATACAATTCTAGTCACAAATACCTAGGATTTACTGATTTCTGATTTTATTTTTTATTTTATTTTTATTTTTATTTTTTGAGACAGAGTCTCGCTCTGTCGACCAGGCTGGAGTGCAGTGTCACGATCTCAGCTCACTGCAAGCTCCACCTCCCGGGTTCACACCATTCTCCTGCCTCAGCCACCTAAGTAGCGGAGACTACAAGCGCCCGCCACCATGCCAGGCTAATTTTTTTGTATTTTTAGTAGAGACGGGGTTTCACTGTGTTAACCAGGATGGTCTTGATCTCCTGACCTCGTGATCCGCCCGCCTTGGCCTCCCAAAGTGCTGGGATTACAGGCGTGAGCCACCTCACCCGGCCGATTTCTGATTTTATTATTCTTCCTTCAAGAGAAGAACATTTCAGGGCAGGACAGAAGCCCAGCGAATTGAGTGTCAATAACTTTGCATTTGAGACAAAGAAGACATCGACTGAACTGCTTCAGATTCAATTACATCTTTTCTTTAAAAAAATGACTTTAATTATGAATAACTTTAAACATTCATATAAATTAAGAAAATTATATAATAGATACATGACTCCACCACTAAGACTAAGTAAATTGTTATTATAGCATTGTTTCAGATCCTTATATTAACAAATAAATGAGGAAGAAAGAATAGAAAGAAAGAAAACCTTTCTATAATGCTCAGACCTCATTCTTCCTCTTTCTACCCCTTCACTAATGCCTTCAGAGGGACCCTTATCCAAATACTAGTTTGTACCAATTTGTATTTTCTCATGTTTGTTTTCTAATTGTTTTTATTGTGGTAAATAGTATTAAGGCTATTCACAAGGTTGTACAGCAGATCTTTAGAGCTTTTTTTAATCTCAAAAACCAGAAACTATATCCATTAAACACTTGTTCTCCTTCCTTCCTCCCTCCCCCCAGCTCTCAGCAAGCACCTTTCTACATTTGTTTCCATGATATTGACTACCTTAAATAATTCATATGAGTTGAGTCCTACAATGGTTGTACTTTCCTGACTGGCTTATTTAGCTTAGCATGATGTCCTCGAGGTTAATCCATTGTCTTAGTCAGTTCAGGCTGCTATAACACATTACACACTGAGTGTCTTAAACAGCCATTTATTTATCTTAGTTCTGAAGGCTGGGAAGTGTAAGCTCAAGGTGCCAGCAGAAGTGGTGTCTGGCCCACTTCCTGGTTTGCTGACGGCCATTTTCTCCTTGTATCCTCAAATGGTAGAGAATAGGGAGAGAAAAAGCAAGCTCTCTCCTGTCTTTTTATAAAGGCATTGATTCCATCCATGAAAGCTTTACTCTCCTGACCTAATTATCCCACATACAAATACCATCACGTTGGGGGTTGGAATGTCAACATATAAATTTTGGGAAAATATGTTCAGTCCACAGCATCTATGTGGTAGCATGTGATAGGATTTCCTTCCCCCTTAAGGCTGCATGATATTCCATTGTACGTATATACCACATTTTCTTTATCCAATCATCTGTTAATAGACATTTGGGTTCTTCCACCTCTTAGCTATTGTGAATAATGTAGCAATGAACAAGGGGAGGCAAAAATCTCAAGATTCTGCTTGAATTATTTTGGATATGTATCTGAAAGTAGCATTGCTACATCATAGGATAATTCTATTTTTAATTTTTTGAGGAATGGTCATACTGCTTTCCATAATGGCTAAACCACTTTACAGTCCCACCAAGAATGCACAAGAATTTTGATCTTTCTATAGTCTCACTAATGCTATTTTTTATTATTTGGATAGTGGCCATCCTAATGGGTATGAGGTGATGTCTCATTGTGGTTTTGATTTCCATTTTCCTTATTTGATCATGTTGAGCATGTTTTCATATGCTTGTTGGACACTGGCATATCTTTTTGTTCTCATCAACCCCAAATCTGACACCCTATTCCTGTCAGCACTTAGATCAGCAATTACAGTATCATGCAGACTAGTTTTACTGCTCTAAAAATCCTCCATCTATGCATCCCACCCTCTCCCCTAAACAATGGCAAACACTAACGTTTTTACTACCTCCATAGTTTCGCTTTTTTCCAGAATGTCATATTGTCAGAATCATAGGGTATGTAGCCTTTTCATACTGGCTTCTTCTGCTTAGTAACAGGCAGGTAAATTTCCTTCATATCTCAGCTTGACAGCTCATTTATTTAGCATTGAATAATATTTTTCTCTGGATGTGCTCCAGTTTATTACCTATGTATCTACTGAAGGACATCCTGGTTGCTTCCATGTTTTAGCAATTGTGAATAAAGCTGCTATAAACACCTATCTGTATCTAGGTTTTTTGTGTGAATATACTCATTTGGGTAAATACTAAAGCACTTGATTGCTGGATGACATGGTAAGACTATGTTTAATTCTAGAAGAAAATATCAAACCTTTTTCAAAGTGGCTATATAACTTGGTATTTCTACCAGCAATGAACATGAATTCCTGTTGCTCCACATCCTTGCATTTCGCATTTGACATTTTAATTTGTATTTTCCCAATTATGGAAATTATGAAAATTATTGAGATTGTAAAAATTATCTAATATTTACATCAAGAAATATTTTGGGTGGGAGTGTAAATTAGTTTAACCGTTGTGGAAGACAGTGTGGTGATTCCTCAAGGATTTAGAACCAGAAATACCATTTGACCCAGGAATCCCATTACTGGATATATACCCAAAGGATTATAAATTATTCTACTATAAAGATACATGCACACATATGTTTATTGCAGCACTATTTACAATAGCAAACATTTGGAACCAACCCAAATGTCCATCAATGATAGAGTGGATAAAGAAAATGTGGCACATATACACCATGGAATACTATGCAGCCATAAAAAAGAATGAGTTCATGTCCTTTGCAGGGACTTGGATGAAGCTGGAAACCATCATTCTCAGCAAACTAACACAGGAACGGAAAACCAAACACCACATGTTCTCACTCACAGTGGGAGTTGAACAACAAGAACACATGGACACAAGGAGAGGAATATTACACACCGGAGCCTGTGGTGGGTGGAGGGCAAGGGGAGGGATAGCATTAGGACAAATACCGAATGCATGCGCGGCTTAAAACCTAGATGAACGGTTGATGGGTGCAGCAAACCACCATGGCACATGTATACCTATGTAACAAACCTGCACGTTCTACACATGTATCCCAGAACTTAAAATATAATAAAAATAAATAAAAGATAAAATTTAAAATGAAATATTTTTAAATACATACTTTTAAAGGGCCACTTTGGTATTTTGCTCTGGCTTATAACTGATGGTTCATATCTCCTATTCTTTTTCCAATTGGATTATAGTTTTCTTATTTACAGGTTTATATTCCACATACTCCATTCTAATCCTCTTATTTATCTGTATGACAAATATATTCTCCTAGTCTGTGAAATGTCTTTTTGTTTTGTATGGTGTCCTTCAAACTAAAAAAAAATTTAATGACCTTTAATTTATCAATCACTTCTTCTATGATTAATGCCTTAAAGTTTCTCTAATTTTTTTCTCTAATATTCGAGATGTTTCTATAACTTTTAAATTTTGATAGTTGTGGTTTGCACATTTAAGTCTTTACTTTAGACTTTATTGTATATTATCTATGATTATAATCTAATTTATATATATAGCCAGTTTTGATCGATTAGTCTATTGAGCAGCACAAACTTTTCTCACTTATTTACATTTTATTATGAAATGTATAAATTTTTATTACACATGAATAAAAATGAGTAAAATATATGCCTGCTTTAAAGAATAAAAGATATGAACCTACCAGTTTATGAAATGTCAATCTCCTGATAGTTTTGAAGCCTCCAGTGTCTATCTTGCTGATTCTAACCCCTCATTGCTCATCTCTCAAGGTGAGTAGTATACTGAATTATTTTTCATTTATTTGCTTTTATGATTTTTTCATTTGCAGGTGCACCAAATATCCTCTCACATTTTCTATTTCATTAGGTTGTTATGTGATTAAATGAGTTAACTTTTTTATTTTTTTGAGACAGAATCTCGCTCTGTTGCCCAGGATGGAGTGCAGTGGTGACATCTCGGCTCACTGCAACCTCCACCTCCCGGGTTCAAGTGATTCTCCTGCCTCAGCCTCCCAAGTAGCTGGGACTACAGGCGTGTGCCACCACACCTGGCTAGTTTTTTTGTGTTTTTGGTAGAGACGGGGTTTCACCGTGTTAGCCAGGATGGTCTCGATCTCTGACCTCGTGATCTGCCCGCCTCGGCCTCCCAAAGTGCTGGGATTACAGGCATGAGCCACCGTAGCCGGCCTAACATTTTAAAATTCTAATAATAGTGACAGAATATAGTAAACATCAGGGAGGTCCTTTTTAAATAAAATGGTATTTGGGTTTTTAACTTTAGATGAATGGAAGCTTTCTCTGTATCAGCAACAGAGATTATAATGATTAGAGATTTTAACCAATGCCCTGTGGTATTTTCCTCAAGATAGTACTTTAATTCATTAGTGTTAATGTGTATATTGTAATTCAGTAATTCTGAATGCTGTCTAGTGTTTTATTATATGAAAATATATTGTTGTTAGCCATTCTACCGTTAATGATTTTGGGGTTGATTCTTCTAAGGTATTGTTTTCTCATTTTGCACATTTCTCCTTATGTATCTAGAAATGGAATTGCTTGGTTATGGGGTATGTACAATTTCAACCTTAGGTGATAATGCCAAACCAGTTTCCAAAGTAATTCTATACTTCCCAGCAGTATATAAACATTCAACATACAATATGTACTTGCCATTCATTCGTATATTTAGGTTTATCCATGTGTTTGCCATTTTTCATCACATCCCTGGTTGAGCTCATTTTGTGTCTTTCTGAGATTCACATTTACATAGTTTATTTGTCTGAACTGCAGAATCTGGTGCAGTGAAATAATATTATTTGTTTTTTTTGTGTGTGTGTGTGTGTGTTATCTTTGAATGCCATCTTAACCCTCTTTCCTGAAAAAGTTTTGCTTTGCTTTAGGCTAACAATTAATAGTTTTTAGAACTCTGAAAATTATATCTGTCCTCTGACTTCTGTTCTTGCTGTTAAGAAGTCAGTCATCAGCCTAATTGTGCTTCTTTTGCAATTCACTCACTTCTGGCTCTCCTCTCCCCTTTCTCTCCATCTTGTCCATCCCATATGCTCTTACTCCCTAACTCTGGCATTTACTTTGTCTTTCTGTTCTATTTCTCAATACTCTCTCTTTTTTTCTCTCACCTGGAGATTTCCCCTTTTTAAGCTCAGCTTGACATTTAAATCAATGCACGTTATGTTATAGTTGACATTTCTAGGAATAAATAGTGTCACAGTTTTTAGGTCATCTGGTCTTCCATACTACTAAAATCAGCAGTCTGTTGTGTGTGTGTGTGTGTGTATGTGTGAGAGAGAGAGAGAGAGAAGAGAGAGAGACAGTCTCACTGTCGCCCAGGCTGGAGTGCAGTGGCGCGATCTCGAATCACTGCAACTTCTGCCTCCCAGTTCAATCGATTCTTGTACCTCAGCCTCCTGAGTAGCGGGATTACAGGCACCTACCACCATGCCCATCTAATTTTTTGTATTTTCAGTAGAGACCGGGTTTCACCGCGTTGGCCAGGCTGGTCTCAAACTCCTGACCTCAGGTGATCCACTCGCCTCGGCCTCCCAAAGTCCTGGGATTACAGGCATGAGCCACCACACTCAGCAAAACCAGCAGTCTGAACTGCATCTTTAGTTCTGATTTCAACTTAACTAGAGAATAATCATTAGAGAGAAATCATGGACATGAGTTGGATGACTTGAAAGAGAGACCGATGAGTTCATACTGAGGAAAAGTAGAGACAATTCATTTTTATCTTAAAAAGGTTTCAGAGAATAAGTAAAAGGACAACTACTCTAAGCAAAAACATAGTAAGAGTTCATAATTCTTAGTCCTATTCTCATTACTTCCTTATTACTCCACCAGAATGAGGAAATTTTACAAACCAAGTAAGTCCAATGTCTTGCATTGAAGAGAAGAGCACTAAAAGAGCTAAATGAGAAAAGCGTTTCTTCTTCTGGAGTTGAACTTTGCAATTGGTGGTGGTTGTAACTGGGAAGATGGAGTTGCAGCTGATTTCACAGATTCTGTGATGTGGAAGTAAAATAGAATCCAGAAACATGGTCAGGCCAGTTCTTCATGTGTGACTGAGGCATGACAAGTACTGCAAGATTCCTGATGGACTCTCTGGTCCTCACACATTGTTTAGACTTTCCTCTAAGGGATATGAGGTCAACTCATTTAACTTTGCAAATACTTAGAAGAGTATTTTCTAAAGTATCACACTCTTAACTCAGGTGATGCTAGAAATGACTATACAGTATATAGAAAGAGAGAGCAAGAGAGCGAGAGAGCGCATGAGAACTCCTGTCTCATCCTCTTTTTGTAAGAGCACTAATCCCATTATGAGAACCTCATCCTCATGACCTAATCTACTCCAAATTACCTCTCAAAGGCCCCACTTCCAAATACCATCTCAATGGGGATTAAGGTTTCAAGATATGAATTGTGGAGTGGGGCAAATATTCAACTTATTACAAAGCTTATAGGGTTTTGTTGGCCTATAATTACTTAGAATAAGGCTAAAGTTGGTAGCAATGATAGATTTAAGTCTCTTTATACAAAGAACATTAAAATCTTTGCAGATGAAACAAAAATTGAAAAGATGAAATGCATATGACTGAAGTTTGCACTCACTAAGAAGCAGAGATTAGTCTGGTTTGATCTGATCTTCTTCCACATCTCTGAGCCACAGGGCAACCAAACTACCTGCACATCTGTCATGTGGAAGATTTCATAAGTAGATGTCTCAGGCTCCAAATGGACTCAGTGATCTAACTCCTCGCTCTGTAACTTCACTGTAACAAATATGACAAACTTCAGGCTACATTAATATATTCTCTCTGGTAAAATAGATTTTCCAACTTGTTTTATACTAGACTTCCCTCCCTACAGCCATTCCCACACTGATAATTAAGCAAATAAAAACAACATTTTAACATCTCTAGTCTTTGATAAATTATTACCAACTTTAGACATATGATTACTGAATGAATTGCTTGACTAATATGAATCATTGTACTTTATATCTATCTGTAGCTAACAACACATGTTTTCCCTGTGACTTTTTGAGTTAAGAAATATATTTAATATAAAAATGTAAAAGCGTATTTGAAGCTTAAACAGTCTCTTTAGAAAATTTAAAATGTTTAAATATCTATAGCTTTTGGGGAATGTCATACATTTCTTCTATTTCACTTAGTACAATAAATTGGAGTTATACTCACAAGCTGAAAGAACTATGTTTAGTATGATTTTATGGAAGTGTCTGTGTTAGATATACTTTCCAGGTGAAAAGGTTTTCTATGCAGTGCTTTTTTTTTCTGTCTCCGGTAGCCAATCAGCAATTTTTGAAATACTTCTGTTTTATAACAAAGATTCAATGACATTTTCCTTCTTTACAGGCATTCTACTATATTTGAATGTGACTACAAATGACTGAAGTAGCAGATGGAAAATTTCCAAGCTGTGAACTAACCATTTAGACAACCTTCTCCATGTTTAACATTTAGCATTTCTCTCAATTAAGAGAGAATGTGAAACAATGTAAAAGTTTTAACTTTAAAATAAGTTAAGCGAATAATTTGTTCAATTTTATTTTCTAAGAACACAATAAAACTGTTAATTGAACATATCGCAGACTTTGGCCAAATTTTTTTCCCTATATATATGCTAAATCAATTTACAGACTACACCAAAGAAGCTAAAACCAGAATATTTAAGGGTTAATGATGCTATGAAAAAAAAAATGACTGGAAAGCATCAAGAGCAACATTTTTTTTTTTTTTTACGTAGAGCTCAATTTGTATTTTTGTTTCATTTTATGGTAAGATTCCTTTATCAAATTCCTTTATCAAACCTATGGATTCAACAAGCCTTGTGGTTTTGACCCATAGTTTATTTTGTTATGCCATTGCAAAAAACACAGCTCCTACAGTTTTTCAAGTTTTTTTATTTTTCTTCCAAAACTTGAAACAGAAAATTAGGACCAACACTCAGTAACTGATATTTCGCATCTCTGCCTATGCTTCTAGTAGCTGTTTTACCTCCCCTGGGAACTGTGAGCCACAGAATGGATTTAGCCGGATAATTAGGGCAACAATAGCTTCAATGGTGACTTGTGTTTCTTTCCTGTGTTCTTTTTTTGTTCTCTTCTCACTCTGAGGTCACAGTGATTCTCTCTAATCTCAGATTTGGGGGCAATGTGGGGAAAGCCCTGGCCACTGAAATCATACCAGCTTAGGTAAAATCACAGTCCAATCCTTAATTTTGTATTCTCATCCACGCTACTTATGTCTTTAATTTTTCATATCTGTAAACTGGAGATTGTAGCCTCTTCCTTTCAGGTTTAGTGTGTTTGATGAGCCCTATAATACTAGTGGTGAACATTATGGTTCCAAGAAGCAGTGACTGTGTCCTGCCACTTTACAGCTAGGTACCCTTGAGCACCTTATCTCCTTTTAAATTTCCTCCATAAAACTGGTATAATAAAGGCATTAATCCTGCCCCACGTACAACATCTATTCACCTATGATGGACCAGGCACTCTTCTAGACTCTTAAAACATTGTAAGATTAAGTAAAATAAAATATGTATGAATGGCCGGTTGTAATATTGTCCGTACACATCACCTCTCTTTCTTGTAAAGATTTTCTATCTCCCCTACCCCTGCTGAGCTCCCTGTAGGTGGAAAATACTTCTCTGCCCCATTGTTAGGATCTGATCAATGGATAATGAACATGAACAGACACAGTAAGATGTATACCATGTCCCAGTTGAAATTTCAAATATGCTTTTTTTTCCATCCTCTATGAAATGTGTCAAATAGGGACTTGGTCTTTTAGCCATGGTCTCAGAGAGATAGGACCACATGAAACAGAGACACATAGCTTAGAGCTACATAAAATTACACAGAGATATGATTAAGATCTGTCTGTCTGTCTATCTATCTGTCTGTCTATTTCTTTGCTCTTATTCTCTTTGCCAACCCACACGCTTGAGAGCAAGAAATAAATGTAGTCATAAGCTACTGAGACTTGGCTTTCAACAAAAGCTGACTGACATATACTATAGTATCTGGCACATAGAAATACTTAATATTTTAGCAATAATATTAAAACTAAACTAAAATATATAACGAGAGTATATAAAACACCTAAAATTATTGACATTCCTCTACCTACTTATCCATCCAACAAGTATTTGTTGAGTACTAGTATGTGTCAAATACTGTTCTAGGAATTGGAGATTAAACAGTGAAGAGGTGATATACCTGCTCTCATGCAACTAACATCATTATGGGGGAAAATAGAAATTTAAACATAAGGGTGATAGGTGATGTGGAGAAAAATAACACCAGGAGTAGAAATAGAAAAGGCCAGATAAGAAAGAAACTGTGTTGTGTTGTGTTCAGAGGAGGCTTCCCTGAAGAAGAAACTCTGGCAGAGACCAGAAGGAAGTAAGGGAGGGAGTCAGATAGACATCTGTGGGAAACCTGTTCCAGGAACAGGGGAAAGCAGATGGAAAAGCCCTAACTATATGATATGGTTTGGCTGTGTCCCTACCCAAATCTCATCTTGAATTATGGCTCCTATAATTCCCAAATGTCATGGGAGGGACCCATTGAGAGGTAATTGAATCACGGGGGCAGGTCTTTCCTACACTGTTCTTGTGAAAGTGAATAAGTCTTACAAGATTTGATAGTTTTATAAAGGGGAGTTACCCTGTACACACTCTCTTTGCCTATAACTTGTAAGATGTGACTTTGCTCCTCCTTCACCTTCTGCCATGATTGTGAGGCCCTCACAGCCATGTAGAACTGTGAGTCAGTTAAATCACCTTTCTTTATAAATTACCCAGGCTCGGGTATGTCTTTATTAGCAGTGTGAGAATGGACTAATACACCATAAATTGGCTGAAGTGCTCAAGTATTAGCTAAGAGACCTTTGTAGTAGGAAAAAGTGAATGAGATATACACTGGTGAAAGCTGAATTCAAGAGGTATAAGGGGTTAGTCATTTATTCCTTGGAAGCTATCATTAGTTTGAGGTTTGCTCTGAATGACATAGAAAGTCATAGGAAGATTCTGACAATAGAATAGCCTAATCTCATCTAAGTTTGAAAAGAAACGTGGGCTGCTGTTTTCAGAATACAGCACTCAAGGGTAGGAGCAGATATCATTTAAAAAGCAATTGCAATAATCCATGCATAGACACTGGTTGCTTGGACCACGGGGAAAGTGGTGAGGGCAATGAGGAGTGGGTACTAAACCAAATTTGTTAATATAAACCAGATTTGTTAATATGGAATAAGCAGCTAGATATAAACTGTCATTTGCTGAGATAGGGAGGTATACAGGAGTGGCAGGATTGAGAGGCAACTGGTAATCAGGAATTCACTTTTAGGCATTGAGAGGTAAAAGTAAATATGTTCAATTCTGCCTCTTGTTTTACTAGCCTTCAAGAGAGGGATTCGGCTGTCTCCAGAGTTCTATGAAAACCATGACACACAGTGGTGACACCAATCGATCCTGTTAGGATGCTGAGTGGTGGGTAGGATCAGAGCTGTGTCACATAGCTACAACTGAAAATATTGGAATCAGCCCCATCCCCTGACTCTGCATGGGATGGAGCTGGTGCTCCGCAGACCAGTGAGGCTAAGATGATAGAGCAGGGATGGATGTTAAGTTTTCGGCAATTGAGAATGTTGTTGGGCCCCAGCCTCTGATCACTCCAGGGAGGAGATCATGTTCCCTCTTGTCGTGCACTTTAAGAGCTCTCAGTCTGAGTGCCAAACTCCATTAGTTTAATATCCAGTCTTCTTAGATCACTATGCACTTCTCAGAATGGGTTTCTCCTCATAACACTATTCAAGGCCTGGGTTGTGTTTATTTTAGGTTATTTTCTATCATTATCTTTAAGATGCCTTCTAGACATCCAGGTTAAGCTGTTGAGTAGGTAGTGAGTATATGAGTCTGGAGTTAGGGGAAAGTTTGAAAATCGATATATATCTGGAAAATATGTCATTTATGTCATTTTAATAGACATAAGTCCATAAAATAGTGAGGAAATGGTTGACAACAATTGTTAGAAATATTTAAAGTGCCTCCCGAGGGTAATCTGAGAGGTTAATAAAGTATCCAATGTGATGTAATTATAAGGCAAATGGTTTGGTTATTGTAACTCCTTAAATATAATGGAATTACATTTTAACTTCAGACATGATTTTCTAGTATTTTGCATGTGATACGTCATAGACATAAGTGATTCAAACATCTTGACTATGTTTGACACTTTAAAGCTAATTACTAGCAAGGATCTAAAAAAATCTTTTCCAGAGTTAATAGTTTTGAGAAAAAGAATAAAAGCAAGGTCATGTTGGAAATTTTGTAGAAATGAAATATTGATTTCCTTGCAAGTTTTCCAAGTAAACAGATTTAGAAATAACCCCAAATTAAAATGTTCTCTCTTACCAGGGTAGAGGGTGCAGTCCATAAATGACAGATCATCAATCGCAATATCTCCAGTGAAGCCATCTCCCACTGAAGCCTCCACCAATATCTAAAAAAATAAAATAAAAAATAAAAATAAGAAATGTGTTTATGTGGTAAAGGAAATTAAGTTATGGAATGGATGAAGAGGAATTTAAAATGTACCCAAATATAACCTTCTGTGCCATTAAAAAATTACTTTGCAGTAGTCTCCAGAAGTGGTAATCTTGCCTTGAATACTCCTAGTAACAGAAACCTCCATACTTCATTGAGCCTATTAGACCCATAGAGCTCACTGCATTTCTGATAAGTTTCCATTTTTGAAATTTCAGTATATTAGATTGATATCCACTGCCCTATAACTTTCAGCCATTAGTTCTAGATTTGTGTTGTTCCCTTCTGGTCCTTTAAGTATTTGAAGGCAAATAATTGTTCCCTCATCCTCCTCGGTCATCTGTTTCCCAAATTAAACCTCCTCATCCTCCTAGACTTTCTACCAGAGTTACTTGCTAGGATATACAGTTTTAAGGGCTTTAAAATGTTTCTCACATGACACTGATTCTGTAACACTTTATGAAATTGGCTAATCGTGATTAGATCTCCTTCAGGGCCACATTAATCACAGTGAACTCAGATGACATTTGTGCTGCTGCAGGAGCTGCAGTTCCATCAAAACTTAGTAAAATATGAAATACCACATATAGATGAACCACTGTAGTATATGGTAGATTGTGATTAGGGTTGAGATTTACTGTAACAGAATTGATCATGATGAATTATTTTAATACTTATGCAAATGTGTTGCATGCTTACTAGGAATCCCAGCATAATTTAATAATAAAGAACTTCTAGCAAACTCAAACTTAGAAAAATACATTATGTTTTCCCATTATTATATGAACATATGTTTTCATTTCATTTTCCTCACAAATGTTATATGTGGGAGTTGAAGTTTTACTTTTCAAGCTCTATCCTTCATTTGAAGTTACCACAAACATTATTTGTTGACATTCTCCTTATGAAAGAAAGTTTTAAAAGGTCAAATTGCTGACCTCAAACCTCTTAACACTTTTCTCCAACTTTCTACCCTTTCTTGAGGTCCACCAGGATTTTCTCCCTGATTTGTCACTCAGGAAATTAATTAATTTGGGAAATGTTTCTGCATAGAACTAGTGGGCAAATATAGTCCCCCTGACATTGTTTGAACAACATTTAATGGTGTTGTACAGGAAGTGTCCTGCTGTTTTACAATGAGTCTCTCCAAACATAAAAATGCATCCTTTTTCCCACCACCATCAAGAGTGAAAGGCATTATAGGCAGAGAAAACAAAAATGTATAAAGAATGTTTAGTCCAAACTCATACAATTATTTTCAATAAACCTAAACTAGCAGACAGAATTTGAAAGAACATACTACAGAAAAACGTACTCTGTTTTATTTTTTAAAATAGAGTTGGGTGAACAATTGGGGAAAAGGCACAAATATAAATTAATCACCAATTAATGTCCTGTACCCATACATGTAAATCCCACTGCAATAAAACACAGAACATGCTAACAAATTGCTTAGAAGAAACAGCAAAAGAAAGAAGAAAGTAGGGTAAATAAAAATAAATACTATTGACTTGGCCTCACTCCTCATGATTATCATTATCTTATTAATGAGAAGGAATAGAAAATTGATATTAACATCCCACTTCACAGAGAGTGAGGCTGTTGTACATATAAGTAGCTGTAAACCAGTTTTAGGGATATATACACATTCATAGCTCCATTCTGGTGTTTGGAGTCAATTGTTCCAAGACTTTTTATTGTCTTTATATAGTCACAAATTAAAGAATTGGCTATTTATGAAAATTTAAGACAAAATTCTGTAAGCCAGAGAGGGCCATAACAGGTTACAGAATGTGATTTGCTCAAGGCATTTTTCCTTTGGAGTTTACTTCATGTTGCATGAGAAGTATTTTAATATTGTTTCTATCTGCATTCAAGGCCAATGGGAAGACAGAAACAATCCAAGACAGAAGACAGTTGGGTTTGCTCTAATACATAATTTAATCATAATTTTTACCAAAATATCTTCAATTTGCTAACCTCTAAATGTTAGCATTCTTGAGAATTAATGAACAATACTTACAATTTGAGAAACTAAAATTGTCCATTTGTATGATAGTCTCAATCTCTTTTGAATATTTAAGAAAAGCATTTTTAAAAGAGTTTTTGATAATAATCACACTTCAGGAACAAAGTTATGACTGTTAAGGTTTCACCCTACTTTAACCCTATATTTTAGTCTTGCAAAAAAGCTTGGTAAATTATTCTAAAATACTAGTCCTAAGAAAATGACCACAAAAAGAATAAACCCAAATGCCTCTATTATGAAAACGTCACTTTCATTTATGGTGTTTTTCCCCGAGAACGAATAGAAGATTATCGAAACACAAGTATTATACACTGTATATAAGATAGTATTGATTCTGGAATTTTAGGGAAGTCGAATTTTACTCCTAAGTCCCATTGCTACTTTACGGAGTGCCTCAAAGGGCAACTGAAAATCCAGTTTAGTTTAAATGACCTGCCTTATCTGTACAGGTCAATTCTACTTATATTCGAACTATCATCGTCTTGGAAATGTTATGAAGTAAACCAGCTCATCCAAGCTGTTCTTTGCATGGGCTGCCACCTGCTCCACATAAAGACAGACTGGCCTTGGTAACCACGTTGGAACTTTGAGGCTTAAACATTAATGAGGCTCTGGCAACTTTCCTGAACTCATCCTTCTATGTATTTAGGAAACTAAATGACTGACCAAAATTTTAAATGATATAAAAACGATTGTCCTCACATACAAACACATGTTTTAGCCTCCGTTAACTCATAAGAGAAATGGAATTAATTCGACCTGCTGCTTACTTTCACTTTAGCCATCATGTATTTGTAAAATATTACACAATTCCAATATAACATATCAGTTTTTAATATAATGTATCCTCAGACACATTATATTAAAAATTGGTATGTTTTATAACTATAATGTATTTTCAGATATATTATAAATTTATAAACTTTAAATAAGAATTTCTGTCTCAAACATAATGTATTTTATATGAAGATACATTATATCTGAGGCAGAAATTTTAGTTTAAAATTTATAAAAAGCATTTATTCTATGTGGAGCAACTGGGACTCCAATGCATTCCTGATGAGAATCCTAAATGGCAGAGCCATATTAATACAACTAATTTGGCAGGTTCTTATAAAATTAAACATACACTTTTATATGACATGGCAATGCACGTGTAGGTATTTGTTTATTCAAGACAAATGAAGACGTGTCTAAACAAGAATCCATTAACAAGGTTTATACAGGCTTTCTTAATAATCTCCAAAAGCTCAAATCAACCCAAATATCTCCCAACTGGTAAGCAGATAAGCAAATTGCAGTATATTCATACAATAGAATACCACTCAGCACCAAAAAGGAACAATGATGTATGCAACAAAAGCTGTGAACCTCAAAAGCATTAAAGTGAAAGAAGCCAGACTCAAAAGCCTGTATCATTTATCAGCTCCTTTTATGCCATTTTAGAAAAGTCAGAATTATTGGTGTATTAGAATACTCTCATGCTGCTATAAAGAACTGCCTAAGACTGGGTAATGTGCAAAGAAAAGAGGCTTAATTG
Source organism: Pan paniscus (assembly GCF_029289425.2). Lineage (NCBI taxonomy): Eukaryota > Metazoa > Chordata > Mammalia > Primates > Hominidae > Pan > Pan paniscus. Next base: position 45,890 of record NC_073265.2, read on the forward strand.
ACTCACAGTTCCGTAGGGCTGGGGAGGCCTCAAGAAACTTACAATTGTGGCAGAAGGGGAAGATAACATATCCTTCTTCACATGGTGACAGGAGAGAGAATGAGACCCGAGCAAAGGGTGAAACCCCTTATATAACCATCAGATTTTGTGAGAACAGTATGGGGGAAACCACCCCCATATATCCACCTGGTCCCACCCTTGACCCATGGTGAGTATTACAATTCAAGGTGAGATTTGGGTGGGGACACAGAACCAAACCATATCAATTGGGAAAGAAATCAGATTTGTGTTGTCAGGAGCTGGAGGTGTAAAAGGAGGAGATTGACTATATCAAGAAATGGAAGATTTGGGGGAATGGTGGAGATATGCTCTATTTTCGTTGTAGTGGTTGCTTACACAACTGTATACAGTTGGCTCTTAAACAACATGAGTTTGAACTGCCTTGGTCCACTTATGTGTGGCTTATTTTAAATCAAACACAATAAAAAATACTTGTGGCTGTGAAAGATACAGAGCGCCAACACTTTGTTTCCAGTGTAGGACTTGAATATGTGCTGATTTAGTTACATGGCGGCAGTCCTGAAGCTGATCCTCTGAATCCCAAAAGACAACTGTACATTTGTTGAAATTCATAGAACTGCTCACCTAAACAGGATAAAATCGACATATAAATTATACCTCAATAAACAAATACAAAGCATTTATTCTATACTTATTGCCAAAAGTCATCAATGTGTCTATTACTTTCATGTCTTTTTCTCAATTGCTAATATAATGTGTGGCATTTTATAACCAGCATATAGTAATCTCAAGAATCTCAATCTATTCTTCAATTCAGCTATGAACAATTTTCTGTTGCTATCCACTTATAATTTCCTAGAGGACAAATACTTACGCTCTCTCTTATACTTCTTAATGATACCCACTTATTTTTCATTGCATTTTCCAATAATCAAAAATGCACAAACAGAATGAAAGGCATTACATGAAGCTCTCTGTTAGCCCATTTTAACACCTAAGGTGTTAAGTAAATTCTTATAAACACATTCAGAGTACGATCTAATATTTAACCACATAACCTACAATTCTTGGGAGCTTTTAGAAAATCAGCTTAGAATTCCAAACTTTTTAGGCCAATACTGGGGGAACTATTTGCTGGATACAATATAAAAGGGTTTTAAAATCATCTTTGCAATTGTTTACACAACCCTGAAACCAATCTCTATGAAATAAAACTCAGATTTGGCCTGACAAATTTTATGATTCTAACTCTGTGGCTGACTCTATCACATACACAAAACTGCAGAATAATTGGAGTTTTTCAACTACTATAGTAGACATATGAAAACCATTTATCATGAAACAAGGGTCATAAGTGCCATATTAAAACTGTGTGAGAAACTAGGCAAAGGAATGGGTAATAATAACATTGTTGTAATAGTAGAGACAAAATAAAATGCTGGGATATATAAGTAGTCAAGAACTATAAGATGATTACAGACAAAAAAATATGATGTCTACAAAATCTCTTTTCTTATTTTGGGAAACAAAATCATAACAAAATTTATGTTGATCTTTTGGCATTATATTGTATTTCTTCTTAGCTAATGTCTGGCTTATAGCTTGCTGAGAACTTTTGATTAAAAAAAGAAAAATGAGTGCCTACTTAGGCATTGTGCCAAGTGATTCCACAGTTAACAGGAAGGAATAAATTCATCCCCATCCTTGACTATCTCACCATTTACGATAGAGAAGACTAAATGGTGGCCCTTGGGCTGGACCCAGTCCATAACAGTTTAGTTTAACTCCATGAGTGCTCTTGAGTCAGATTGGTTGCCAATATTTTAAAAGTAGGATATCTCACAAGAAGACATTGCTCCTCAGCTGCTGCAGACACTAGTCCTCCCTATTATGCACCCACACCAAGGTTGTCAGCTGCCATTCATTATTTTAAACTTCACCTACTTTATTAGTTCGTTTTCACATTGCTGTAAAGAACTATGTGAGACTGGGTAATCTATAAAGAAAAGAGGTTTCATTGACTAACAGTTCCACAGCCTGTACAGGAAGCATGGCTTGGGAGTCCTTAGGAAACTTACAATCATGGCAGAAGGCAAAGGGAAGCCAGCATTTCCTACATGGCTGGAGTAGGAGGAAGAGAATGAAGGGGAAAGGGGGAAAGTGCGAAACACTTTTAAACAACCAGATCTCATGAGAACTCCCTCATTATCATGAAAACAGCAAGGGGGAATCCACCCCTATGATCCAATCACTTTCACCAGTCCTGCCCCGAACACTGGGGATTACAAATCAACAAGAGATTTAAGTGGGGGACATACAGTCAAACCATATCACCTACTTCTTTCAATTCATGTCCCATGTCTGGTTCCCATAGTTATTTGGATTTGCCATTCCTTGCACAGTTCAAATCAGAAAGCATGAAGGGCCTGAGATTTTACCCTACTTGGAAGCTAATGAGTAAATTTTCCACTATTTCATATATATACACTGATATAAGACACTAGATCCCTGATACAGAAAGACAGGAAAAAGCAACAGCCAGAGAAGTACCTTCCATTCTCACAGGGCAATATGAGGAGGCAGGGATGTTTACCTGCATGTGAGACAGTCACACCATAGGAGAGGAATACAACATGAGGAGACTCTAGCTGGAATAGGCTGCTGGCATGTCTGCCCAGTCTCCCCTCCAGAGAAAGAGAGGTGGCAAGAAGAGCTTATTTTTACTCTGGAATGTAAGCAAATGTCTCAAGGTAAAGACCATTTAAATACGCCCTTTGCTCAAAGGCTGAACTGTGCCAAACAGGAGAAATCTGTGGAGAATTATCTCCAAACAGGGCACTTGGATGGTGCTACATGGTTGAAATATTTCATTTGTGGAAGCATTACGATCCCTTAATTCTTTTCTAATGTATCTGCACACTGGAATGGTTAAATCAACTCAGCTTCCCCTCCCCTTATAAAATGTCTCATTTCATACTCTTCTGAAGGAAGGAGTCTCATTTGTTAGAGTCTTGCAGATTCAACTACCCACCTGCTGCTTGCCCACAAAGCCTTTTCCCATCAAGGCCTCTGCTGCGTTGAGGGCAGAGAGTAAATAATAATAATAATATTAAAAGAGAAATAAAAAAAGATTTAAGAAATTGGGCCATTCAAAACCTCAGACATGATTTTTTACTTACAGAGAATTCTTCCTGCTAATCTTGTTGAGTGAAAGAGAATACACACATTGAGAGAGAGAGAGAGGTAGAGAGAGGGAGGATGTGGGGAGCTGATCGTTACTTTGGAATCTAAACAAATGTCTTACACATATCATCACACACATCATCTCTAAGTACTCAATTTGCTTTTTGCGGTTTTTAAAGGATTCACAAACCACAAAGTTCATTTCAGTTCCATTTTCCTCTGTGTGTTTTTAGATGCGCAAAAAAAGGGCCCAAATTGGGGCACATTTGTGTTTTTGCCTCTAATATATAACAATGCCTTCCTGAAACCTAAGTAAATTTTAAAAAGAATCAGTGTTGATCATCTTGAAATTAGTTTGCTACTTGAAACTCTGCACACTCACATGCTATTTTAAAATACCCTCTGAGAACCCATATACCCTGTAACCCACTTCGCATCTCATATATTATGTGAATGAGGACAAATTATTCTCAGTTTTTCCAAATTGTAAAAATTATATGGAACCTATTTTACTAAAGGTTACAATGAATGATTTAATTGAAAAAAGTCTGGTTGATATTTTAGAAAAAAGTGAAGAAGGTTCAGAGCTATTGATTAAAATTTTCATTAAATTGTGTTTTTATTATCTAAAAATGACATCATAAGGTATAAGATTTTAACAGAATACAATGCACTACTGTCCGATCAATAGGCTCACACATGCCAAAATTAAATTCTTATTTAGGAAGGATAGTTTTAAAATTCTTAAATGTCATTTTTTTCCCATCAGACTAATTTTATCTTCCATACCATTAAAGGTAATATTTAAGGAAAAGAGTTGAACTCTAATTTATCATTTTAATATACAAGTCTTTCTACAAAAAATCGTCACATGCCTTTCATTCTCTTTGTAAAAGGAGACACCAAATCCCAAATTTCCCCCATTTTTATGTTTCTATGTAGCAACTTAACACTGATGTAGACCTAAAGTAGAAATAAAAAAAAGATAGATTTAAACTCTACTTAAACCTTAACTAACCCATATTTGTCTTTTGTTCTAGCTCAATGTCCCACATACCCACTCATTAGTTATTGTGAATTAGAAATTGTATCTGAAGTTCCAGGTTAGATGTTACTTTCTCAGAGAAGCCTTCCTTGACCACTCAAGCTAAGGCTATTTTCTTTTTCTTTTTACAAACTTCTTATTGTTTATAATCACATAAGTATTTGTGCATTTAATGTTCGTCTTCTCTATGAGACTTTAAGGACAACCTCCAGGAGGGACACTGAAGGACACAAGCGCTGCAAACACAGCATCCAGCACAGTAACTAGCACATTATAAGCTCTTAATGTATTTTAAGAAAAAAAGAAACTTCCCCTTTCAACTAAAACTGTTGGTGTTACACTTGGTGCCATGCCATATCCCATCTGTTTTACATGACATACAATTATCAAAAAAAAAAAGTGCCAAAGATACTGATTACGCTAATATTTCACACTACTATCTAAAATGCTGACAAATCCTGCATCCTTTTACTTTGAAACCGTGTCTTTCTCTTCCTTACATGGCCTAGTTCCTGGATTCCAATTTGATTTCTACCTACATTTATATAGTTTTGCCATGACTGTCCTCCTTTTTCCATTCCCCAACTTATGCCTGCATTTCCAAGTCCTTTCCTTCAATCTTCGGTTATTTATCAAGCATCACTTTCTATCTGGAGTAATATCAATTTCATTTGTTAGATGAATTAAAAGAAATATATATACACACATACACACACGTATGTGTGTATGCTTATATATATGTGTATGTGCACAGAGACATATACACACATATGTGTGTATATGTTTTAATTTATATTATATATCATATAAATATATTTAAAATAAATATATAACATATAATTTATATTATAAAATATATAATATAAATTAAAACATATACACATATATGATATACACGTATATCATATATGTTATACATCTGTATAATAGCTATTAGTTGTGGCCAGTCTTACAACATAGTTTTTAAAATCTATCATTTTAATACTAAATGGGTCCATAGAGAACATTTAGAATCTAAAATTCTTAGTTTAGATCTGAATAAATGAGACCCACAAAATTTAAATAACTCATCCATAGGCCCATAGAAAGACCATTGGTTAAATGATGTCCAAACAGTCAAAGAGTCTAATTCTTGACTGGTTTAAAAAGTCCAAATGCTTCAAATTTTTACTTTCACTTTCTCTTTTACAAGGCTTCTTGCTTTTTTTACTGATCACATAGTCACTAATAGGTGTCAAATGACAGAGGAAGCTATACAAATAATACAAAACCAATTTAAACAGTTATTTATATTTAAACAACTATTAATTCTTACTATAAAATTGTAACATCTACCAAGTGGTTAGCACTATACTAATAATATAACATTTTCTACATGTGTCACATTTTATTTTTTTTCATGGCACCTTAATATTCATTATGTAACTGACTTTGGACCCTTACAAGAGGAACAAGTTCTGTAATAATAAATGTTTTTCCAAAATAAACTTTTTTCAATTTAGATTTTAAAATCTCATTTTAGTGAAAATAATACCTGCTTTTGAAACTGTTAGATTAAATTAAATTTGGCCTAAAGCTTCCTCCATAGTTATTACGTAGTACTTTGAATCCCTACATAGCAAACAGCAACCTTAGTATGTAAACAACCAGCAATCTAAGCATATACTCTTGTAACCGAGTGTCTGCCAATCACAGCAGCCAAAGTTCAGCGCAAATGATTAAACCATGTTCATATAAAGCAAAGGCCTTAGCACACCATGCTCAAATAAGGCAAATGCTGAGCTCTAACCAATCAAGCTGTTTCTGTATGTCACTTACTTTTTCTGTCTACAAATACTGCCTGCCCATGTTACTGGGTGGAGCTCTCTGAACTTCTCCTGGTTCTGAGTGCTGCCCAATTCATGAATCTTTCCTTGCTCAATTAAATTATGTTAAATTTAACGTGGGTAAGGTTTTTATTTTAACAAAATTAATGCTGTTAATAACATTTTCTTCTTTAAAAGTTATAGTATTTCATTTGAAATGTAACTTTTAAGTTTTTATTGTCAAGTTCCTGTCCACTTTGTAATTGCTCTTCAAATCTGACTTCCTTGAAAATAAAAATATAATGTTAATGTTATCTTTTTTATTATTTACATGTGGAAATGCTTTGGTGTCACTTAAGCCTCTGATTCCCAAAATGGTATTTGAGGGTATGTTGAACATTAACTGTGACACGATGTGCACATTATAATGTAGTTTGGGGGTGGGGGAATTTAGTTCATCAAAATCTATAATTTAACATAAATTTCTCCTTACAATAAGGCTAATATATATAAAACAGACCTTACAAGACCAAAGAATCATAAGAACACAGGAATAGTCATAAGTGTTGCAATCTCTTTAACATAGAAACTAAACATCACTCCTTAACTGCTTGAAAAAAATAGATAATTTTAATTCTAGAAATCTAGAGTAAAATCTCTTTGGTGGTTTATACCTTCGGAAGCCCTTGCAACCCAAGTTATCCTTGAATATTTAACAGCTATTTCATTACTTATGTGATTTCTTAATGTGATGAATGTTAAGAGAATATTTTTAATGGAGTAATTTAATTTTTGAACATGTTGAGGGTCATTAATTTCTTAAGGCTTTTTGTTTTTGTATTTCTTTTTCAGTTTGTGAAGATGTGGCAGTAGTACAACCAACAAGCCCTTTGGCTTTTCTATTTAAAAAAATTCCATTTGCAAGAACTTTCTAGATCTTCAGTTCATGAGATTCTAGGCACTATGTAGACTAGCTGTGCAAATCAACTATTTTTGATTATATATTTGGTCAAAGTTTTGCTAAACATCTTTCATCATAATTTCACTAAACCAGGTGGCAGCCTTTCTCATTATACACATTTGTATAATGGGATTTTTTGATGGCAGTAAGTCACACAACTAAAGAAAAAAGAAACACACTGTTGTATAGAGCCACATATTCATATTAAGCTCAGTGATAGAGAGCATCCCTTTATATCAAACTGATGAAATTGTCCATTAATGCTTTTCCCAAACTGATCAAGCATCATATTTTTGTACATATAGAAATAAAAATTAAGTATTCAATTCTGACAAATTAGTATACTACTTTCCCTGAAAACTGGGAATTACTTATCAAAACCATTATCATTGCATTATCTGGCAGCTCAGCAGGATGGTCTTTTATCTCAGTTATGCCTGGGGTAAATATTCAAGCAATCACCTCAGCTTCATCTGTCACAAGATAAGCCTGAGTTCTATTTTTTGTTCTTGTACTCTGATGTCCAGCCACTGCCCCAGGCTCCTATTTAAGAGGATGAGTTTGTCTCAAGCAGTGCCTCAAATCAGAAATCCCTTTAAAGCATTAGGTCAGAAATTCCAGATCAAATTACATCCAGGCTTTTCCCCCTTCATGCCCAGGCATCTTACAGCAGAAGAAAATAAGCACTAGCGCCTCATGCCAGCCTCTTATGGTGTCTCCCCCTCTGGGTATATTCAGCTTGTGTCTGGTCTTCAGTGACCTGGACAGTATCCCCATAAAGTAACCATAAAACAAAATGCCAGTTACTTAATACAAAATGAAAATATAACTCTACATGTGTCTGAATATTTATGCTAGCTGTTTATCAAAATATGGTTATCAGGAAAGGAAATCTACTTGAACAAAATGAAGGATAGAAGTGTTTGCTAAGCAGATAAAGTAGAGGGAGAGAGGTCTGGAATATTCTATTGAGATAGTATCAGCAAACTAATATAGTCAGTTGTCTACCAACTAGAAAGGGATACTGTATTGACACCACAGAACTAAAAGCACAGATATAATCTTCACCATTAACAAAAGCTCTTATTAACTGTTTGACACATCATCATTTTATATAATTCAGCTACCTTCCACTGACTGCATTTAAGTTAGCATCTTTGTAATGAAATTTAAAGAGAGAATATAGGGTCCTTGATGCTATTTAGGAGATAAGCTAGAATGAATTGTCACATTTACAACTCATCTCAAGAAATTTTTAAAATATATTGTGACATTCAATAGCATGGCACTTACTTTACACATCACTTAATCTAATGTTTCCCCAATTTGTCTTTCTTACCATCAGAATCACTAACAGCTTTTGCTAAAAATACAGATTCCTAGGATTCTCCTCTGGAGCTTTTGATATTGGTGTTTGTAGGGAATCTACATTTTTGTATAAGACTTTAGGTTTTTCTGATAATTAGGAAAATTTAAGAGCTACTAATCTAATCTAAGTTCTGTGTTAAAAAGGACAAGTGGATTCCCAGGGATATCAAGTCCTCTGCCTGATAACTGAGATGTTTTATACTTTTTCACACACATGCAAATAAAAGTCCTAGGAATATAAATTACTTGACCTGATAACTGAGATAAGAATGAATTATCAGTTCCTCTTAAATCAAATTTCTATTCAACCATGCAATGTGGGGAGAATACAATATGCATACATTTATTTATTTTATTGCTCAAAAGAAAATTTTTGCTATGTTTTCCCTAGTCTATTGAGGATTCAGTTTGTACCTTGTAGTCTCCTATAAAACCAGCTAAAGCCTACACAAAAAAATCATTTGTAATTTAGATGAGCTCTCTCTTTATTTCTACTTCCTAAGAATCTATTCTGCTTTCTCCAGTTCCTCACATTACCTAGATTATAGTTAAAAATAATGCTGCATCTCATTGTGAACTCTCAGTGTATAAGCTCATGTGGAATCTAGGACTTCTTCCATGACAACATTTCAACACTGAAACAAAATTAATTCTAGTGCAGTCTGAAAGCCACTCAATACACAATTTATTTGTACCTGCTTTTCATCCCTTGGATTCTAAGAGGTATGCTCCAGCAATGATGCAAGCTCACGTACAGAGTTCATGAGTTACTGTAATGTAATTTAACACCATCTAAGATACTATTGTGACTTCTCCTCTCTTGATGGTCTTAGTTCACTGGCCACCTACGGGAGGTGCAGAGAAGCAACCACCTGACAAGGACATCCGTATTTGCTCTTAATTTATACCCAAGGCTGGGATGTTTCATATGATAAAAAGACCAAATACAGAATTAGTCTATATTTGGTCTGGCAGTTGATCTCTGCAATAATCAAACCTCAAAGACAATCAAACCTGAAATCTAAGCTACATATTAAATAGCTTGGTTTTTAGGTTGCACGTTGCACGTTGCTGTGTATGCTGGCTTCATAGAAAATGCAAGTAGCAATGGCCATTTTTTAATAGTCATTAGCCTTGAAACTCTCCTAGTTTTGAATCACATAGAAATAGAAATCAAATCTCACTAGATTTTTTTTTTTGAAACAGGGTCTGGCTTCATTGCCCAGGCTGAAGAGCAGGGCATGATCTTGGCTCACACCTCTGCCTCTCAGACTCAAGCCATCCTCCCACCTCAGCCTTGGAGTAGCTGGGACCACAGGCATGTGCCACCATATCCAGCTAATATTTTTATTTTTGTACAAATGGGGTTTGTCATCTTTCCCAGGCAGGCCTCAAACTCCAAGACTCAAGCAATCCACCTGCCTTGAATTCCCAAAGTACTGGGTTTACAGGTGACAGCCACTACGCCCAGCAACTAAACTTCTAAAAATCAATTTTACATAAAATTTTCTAAGCGTGCAAGGAAAGATAAGAAGCCTAAGGAACCAGTGAGTTGAAGAATAAATGCAGTTTAAATCATACATGTAAACAACATGATGTGATGTGGTAGGAATCCTATGACATGCTTTAAAGCATGAGTAAAAGGTCTTTTCTTAGAAAACTGAATCTTAGTTTAGGATATCTTTAGATAAGAGTATGAAAAGTCATATCATATTGATAAGTAAAGTGCTTCCTTTGGCTAATTTTAAGGATAGGACATTTACTTTCATATAATTCATAGGAATCTTAGACTTAAAAATAAAATTTCCCTTCTCAAATCCTTACTTTCATACTTTTTTTGCATTTCTTTCACTTTTGTGTTAATGGCCTATGTCTCAACATATTCTATTAAGCCTTCTGGAAACACATACTTTGTTTCCAGCCTCTTCAGAGAACCATCACTCCACTTCCTAGGCTTCTGAAGAAGCAGACCCAAGCTTATGGTTATTACATATTTCTAAATCTAGGTGACCAAGAAAAATTGATACTTTTCCCATCATACCTTTAAGTTAATAATCAGGTGTATGCTGAGAGGTAAAGACCCAAGAGTGTTGGTTGTCTAATTGTGCAGCTGTATAAACAAATCTTAATGCTTGAAAATATTCAAAGGTTATTCTCACATTGATTGTTGGTAACTATGTGTAACAACATGAAAAGAAAAAAAATCAAAGAATTACGTCTGAGGATAATACACAATCTCTAAGGGTAAGAAGAGCAACAAAAATTCTGCTTCAATTACTACTGAAATAATATATTTATCCTGTAAAATCTATGGTGGCTGGTTGTAAAAATTAGGCATTAGCAAACTGATAAAGACTTTTTAATGAAAACATTATGAAACATAGTTTTTAAAAAGTTAAATACACCCACACCAGTTTTTCACATTCTTTGGGCTGCTTTAATGCTGCCATTAAATAATTTATTTAGTTGTGACATAGATCCTATGTTCCATGGAGTCTACCATTCATAAAGATGCAATGTAAGGTAACAAAAATATAAATTGTGTGTGTGGGGGGGAGAAGTCAAGAGTATTTTTATGTGACAGAAGTTAAGTTGTTATCAGTGTAAAATAGTCTGTTACAAATACAGGACTCTGTATGTTAGTTTCACTAACCAGAAAGAAATAAATTACAGCAGATACACACACACACACACAAAAAGGGAAAAGAAACAAAGCTTAGCACCACAGAAAACCACCAAACTAGAGAGATAAAGAATAAGAAAGGAAGAAGTGAACAAGTAATCTAAAAAACAACTAATGAAATGGTAGAAGGAAGTCCTAATTTATCAATAATAAACTTGAATAGAAGTGGAATAAACTCTAATTAAAAGATATAAAGTGGATAAATGGATTCAGATAGCAAAACCCACCTATATGCTGCCTACATGATACTTACCTCACTATTAAAGACAAATAGACTGAAAGTGAAGAGATGGAAAAATATATTTTATGCAAACAAATGAAAAGCAAGCAGGAGTAGCCACAGTCATGTCATATTTTAAAAAGCTTTAAATAAAAAAAACTATATAAAAAAGAATGTCACTGTATAATGAAATGATAAAAGGCCCAATTCAATAAGAGGACATAACATATATATCACTTAGGTGTAACTATATATGTACCCAACACCAGAACAACCAGATATATAAAGCAAATATTAGATTTAAAGGTAGAGATAGGCTGCAATACAATATTAGTAGGAAATTTCAACACTCCACTTTAAAAATGGACAGATTATATGAAGAGAAAATCAACCAAAAAATGACAGACTCAAACTATACCATAGACCAAATGGACCTAGCAGGTAAAGAAGATCTCACCTGATATAGTTTGGCTGTATATCCCCACCCAAATCTCATCTTGATTATAGCTCCCATAATTCATACATGTTGTGGGAGGGAATCAGTGGGAGATAATTGAATCATGGGGGCAGTTTCCCCCATAGTGTTCTTGTGGTAGTGAATACGTCTAACACGATCTGATGGTTTTATAAGGGGGAACCCTTTCACTTGGTTCTCAATTCTATTTTGTTTGCTACCATGTAAGATGTGCCTTTCGCCTTCCATCATGTTTGGGAGACCTCCCCAGCCACGTGGAACTATGAGTCCACTAAACCTCTTTTTCTCTGTAAATTACCCAGTCTCGGGTATGTCTTTATCAGTAGTATGAAAACAGACAAATACATCATCCAACAGCTGCAGAATACAAATTATTCTCAACTGTACACCAAACATTCTCTAGGACCAATCATACTTTATGACACATAATAAGTCTTAACAAACTTAAGAAGACAGATATCATATGAAGTATCTTTTCTGATTACAGTGATATAAAGCCAGAAATCAACAACAGGAAAGCCCTTGGAAATTTTATAAAAACATGGAAATTAAATAGCATGCACCCAAGAAATCAATAGGTCTCATTAAGACATTAATAGGAAAATTTCAAAAGTCACTGAGACAAGTAAGAATGAAAATCCAACATACCCAAACCTATGGAACGTAGCAAAAGCAGTTCTAAGAGGGAAATTTATAGCAATAAAAGCCTACACCAAAAAAGAAGAAAGATTTTCAAATCACAAAGGAAAATTATACACTTCAAGTAACTAGAACATCAAAAACAAACTAAACCCAAAATTGGTAGAAGGAAGGAAATAATAAAGCTCACAGCAGATATAAATGAAACAGACACTAAAAAAATATTTCAAAAGATAAATAAGACAAAGTGTAAAGGTAAAACTGACAAACTTTTAGCTAAACTAAGACAAAAAGAGAGAAAATTCAAATAAATAAAAGATGAAAAAGGAGACATTACAACTGATACACCACAGAAATATAAGGGATTGTAAGACATTACTCATAACTATATGCCAACAAATTTGATAATGTAGAATAAAATGAATAAATTTCTGCACACATACAACTACCAAGATTAAATTGTGAGGAAATATAACATCTGAACACATCAATAATGATATAAAACATCTTCCATCAAAACAACAACAACAACAACCAACACCCAGGACCTGATGTCTTCACTGCTGAATTCTACCAAACAGTTAAAGAATAACTACCAATTCTCCACAAACTTTTCCACAAAAGTAACGAGGAAGGAATACTTCCATACTCATCTTATGAGGCTCGCAATATCCTGATTCTAAAACCAGACAAAGACATGCACAAAATGAAAATATCAGGCCAATATTCCTGAAGAACATAGATACAAAAATTCTCAACAAGATACAAGTGAACTGACTTCGACAGCACACTAAAAAGAGTATTCACTATAATCAAGTGGGATTCATCCCAGGGATGAAAGGATGGCTTAACATGCACAAATCAGTAAATATGATACACCACCACAATAGAAAGAAAAACAAAAACCATGTGATCATTTCAACAGATGCAAAAAGAACACTTGACAAAAGTCAACATTCCTTTATGATAAAAACTGTCAAGAAAGTAGGTATAGGAGTGTACCTCAACGCAGTAAAGGCCATATGTGACAAACCCACAGCTAACATCTTATTTATGGTGAATAGTTAAATGCTTTTCCTCTATGATATGGAGGAAGACAAGGATGTCAACTTCTACCACTTCTATTTAGCATAGTACTGGAGGTCAGAGCCAGAGCAATTCGACAAAAGAAATAAATAAGAGGGATCCAAACTGGAAAGAAGAAAGTCAGATTGTTTCTGTTTGTAGAAAATGTGATCTCACATACATATGTATACATCTATATATATGATCATATAGATATATATGATCTCTCTCTCTTTAGGGTTCTTTCTATATATACTTATATAGAGTGAGAACCCTAAAGACTTGACCAAAAACTACTAGAAATAATAAATAAATTCAGTAAAGTTGTAGTATACAAAATCAACACCGAAAATTCAGTGGTGTTTCTATACACTAATAGTGAACTATCTGAAAAAGTCATCAAGAAAGGAATTCCATTTACAATAGCTACCAAGAAATCTGCAGATAAATGTAATCAAGGTCGTGAAAGATCTCTACAATGAAAACTATAACACAGTGATGGAAAAATTTATGATACACAAAAAATGGACATTATATACTCATGGAATGGAAGAACTGATACTATTGAAATGACCATACTAACAAAATGTCCTACAGATTCAATGCAATCCCTATCAAAATACCAATGAAATTCTTCAGAGAAATAGAAAAAAATACCCTAAAATTTGTATGAAACCAGAAAAGACCCCAAATAACCAAAGCAATCCTGTGCAAAAAATAACAAAGCTGGAGGCACCACACCACCTGACTTCAAAATATACTACAAAGCCATAGTAAGCAAAACAGCATGGCACTGCCATAAAGCAAACACATACACCAATGGAAGAGAATATACAGCTCAGAAATAAATTCTCATACCTAAAGTCAACTGATTTTCAAAAAAGGAGTCAAGAGCACACACAAGGGTAAAGACAGTCTCTTCATTAAATGGTACTGAGAAGATTGGATATCTAATGTGGGATAATGAAATTAGACCCCTATGTTTTACCTTATACAAAAATCAACTCAAATGCGATTAAAGACCTAAAGGTAAGATTGAAAACTATGAAAAACTACTAGAAGATAACATGTGGGAAATTCTCTATAACTTTGGGTTGTACAAGGATTTTTTAAATGAGACGTCAAAAGCACAGGCAACAAAAGCAAAAATAGATAAATGGGGTTTCATCAAACTAAAATGCTTTTGCACAGCAAAGGAAACTTAACAGAGTGAAAAAACAACTTACAGAATGGGATACAATATTTGCAAACTATACATCTGCTAAGGAGTTAATGCCCAGATTATATAAGAAACTTAAACAACTCAACAGCAAAAACATAAATAACTTATTTAAAAATGGGCAAAACTGGGAGGCTGAGGCAGGTGGATTGCCTGAGGTCAGGAGTTTGAGACCAGCCTGACCAATATGGTGAAATCATTTCTCTACTAAAAATATAAAAATTTATCCAAACATGATGGCGTGTGCCTGTAACCCCAGCTACTCAGCAGGCTGAGGCAGGGGAATTGCTTGAACCAGAGAGATGGAGGTTGCCGTGAGCCCCAATTGCACCACTGCACTCCAGCTTGAGCAACAGAGCAAGACTCCTTCTCAAAAAAAAAAAAGGACAAAATAAACTAAAAGACATGCCACAAGAGAAAATATAGAAATGGTCAAGACGAATATATAATAAAATCATGTTCAACATCACTAACCATCAGGGAAATGCAAATCAAAACCACAATGACATACCAGTTCACCCATTAGAATGGCTATTACCAAAAAGGTAAAAGATAACAAGAGTTGGCAAGGAAGTGGAGAAAAGGGAACACTTACACACTGTTGATGGGATTGTAAACTAGTACAACCATTAAGCAAAACTTTATAGAAGTTCGCTAAAAAATAAAAAAAAAACAAAGAAAACCAATCATTCGATCACATAACCCAGTAATCCCACTACTGGGTATATATCCATAGGAAATGAAATCATTGTGTTTGAAAAATATCTGCACTCTTATGTTTACTGTAGCACTATTTCTAATAATCAGATATGGAATCAACCTATGTGTCTAAAAACAAACAAGTGAATTTTATATATATATATATATAATATATATATATTATAGGGTTAGGGTTAGGGTTAGGGTTAGTGGTGATGGGTGAGGAACAGAACATCATTTACATATATAAAGAACAGCATGCTGTTTTCTTCCTTGAAGAGGAGCTGACCCTCCTCCCTGCTTGGCCATCATGCTTAGCCATGGGCCTGAGCTTGGTTGATGGTAGGGAACAAAAAGAATATGGGCCATCTGATCACATGGCTCTGGCTTTGAGCCCCAGCTGTGCTACTTAGTAGCTGTGTGATCTTGGGAAGCCACTTCACTTCTCTGAGCTTCATTTTTCTCCCATGCAAGATGGAGATAACAATTCTCTTGTAACTCAACTCTATCTTTATCACTTAGTGAATCTTACCTAAATCCACATCTTCAATTTTTTTAATTTTTAATTAAGGTAAGATTTACATGCAGTAAAATGTATACGTTTTAGAGTGTAGTTCTGAGATTTTTGACAAATGCATACAGTTGTGTAACCACATCACAATTGAGATACAGAGCAGCTCCATCACTCCCCAAAATTCACAACCCTCCCCACACCTCCTTGCAGTCAGCTACCCCCATCTCTGCCCCAGGCAACCTCAGATCTGATTTCATCACTAAGGATTAGTTTTGCCTAGAGTGTCGTATAAATTGCATCATACATATGTACTTTTTTACATCTGACTTCTTTCACTCATCATGTTGTTACATGGACCTGTAGTTTGTTTCTGTTGAAGAACAATATTCCATTGTATAGATGGACCACCATTTGTCATCTATTCACAATCCATGCACATTGGGTTGTTTCCGTTTGAGGGTTATAATGGCTACAGCCGCAATGAACATTATTTTGCAAATTTTTCAGTAGACAAATGATTTTATTTCTGTTGGGTAAATAGGAATGCAATGGCTGAGTTGTATCGTATGTATATATTGAAATTCTGTAGAAACTACCTGTTTTCCAAAGGAGTTGTACAATTTTCCATGTCCCCCATAATATATGAGGGTTTTGGTTGTTCTGCATCCTGGGAACATTTAGCATTGTCAGTCTTTTAAAATTTTAGTCATTCTAGTGTGAAATGGTATCTCATTGTGGTTTTAACTTGCATTTTGCTAATGGCTAATGATGTTGAGTACTTATGTGTTTATTGGTCATTTGGAAAATCTATTTTGTGAAGTGCCTGTTCAAGCCTTTTGTGTGTCTGCAATTTTTACTAGCGAGTTTATTTCTTCTTATTTAAACCTCACTCTGGGCTCCGGACAAATATATCAATGGAATTCTTCATACTGCTGCTTGTATGTTTCGAAAGGACCTCAGCTGAACATAAAGGTAAACTTACAATTTTCTCTCTCACTCTTCCCCCCTCCACTTTCAGACCTTGGCCTCCACCGCTGACACATTCTCTCATCATCCACACAGTGGCACAGACAGAAACCTAGGCAGCTTTCCTGATACCTCTTCTCATCTGTTTCCCTACTCCCACCCAATCCATCGTGTTTCCTCCTGCCTATTTCTTGAACCCAATCAATTCCCCCAAATTCCTCCATCTCCACCATTGCCTAAGCCACCATGGTCTCTCACTTGCATTACTGCAATAGCCTCCTTTCTGTGTTTCTTCTTTCTTTCTTTTTTTTTTTTTTATTTTGGAAAGGAAGTCTCTGTCACCTAGGCTGGAGTGCAGTGGCGCAGTCTAGGCTCACTGCAACCTCAGCCTCCCAGGTTCAAGCAATTCTCCTGCCTCAGCCTCCCAAGCAGCTGGGATTATAGGTGCTCACCACCACAACCCGCTAATTTTTGTATTTTTAGTAGAGACGGGGTTTCACCATGTTGGCCAGGCTGATCTCGAACTCCTGGCCTCAAGTAATCTGCCCACCTCAGCCTCCCAAAGTGCTGGGATTACAGGCGCGAGCCACCACACCCAGCCAATAGCTTCCTTTCTAACAAGTCTTGTTCCCTTCAGGCTGTACTCCATGTACCAATCAGTGTCAGGCCTTTCGAAAACACAGATGTGATTGTAAGACTCTCTTATCCAAATCCTTAATGGCAGCCCATAACTCTTAACATAATTATTTGTTCCTTAATGTGATCTGTAAGACGAGCCATGCCCCAGCCAGACAGTTGTCTTCGAGCCGTGGTTCTAGGCTCCTTGTGTCTCAGGGCCTTTGCACAGGCTGACCTGTGTTTGCAACACTCCTTCTCTCATCTTCACCTCACTAACTCCTGCTCATTCTTCACATCGCAGTTCAAATTTCACTTCCTCCAAGAAGTCTGCCCTGTTCAGAGACAAGAATAGGAATGCTCTACACTTCTTTCATAGACTTATCTTATAATGATGTATTTCTGGGACTATTCAAAGTATGTTTCTCTCACTAGACTAATAAGCTCTGTGGGGAACGAATCTGTTTCGTTTGTGGTGCGTCCAGGTACCTAACACCAGGAGCAGCTACGTAACATGAGGCCCAGGGCAAAATGAAAATGCAGTGCTTCTGTTCAAAGAGCAGGAAAAAGTGTCATTGAAGGTGCTCAAACATACAGTGTTTTCCTTTCTTCTGTGTTCTCTCTCACTTGACTTGTCATGGTATTTTTATTTGCTATTTAATGTCATGCTAAGTTAAAAAACAAATTTAAGGCTGGGTGCAATGGCTCACGCATGTAGTCCCAGCACTTTGAGAGGCTGAGGTGGGCGGATCATGAGGTCAGGAGTTCGAGACAAGCCTGGACAACATAGTGAAACCCCATCTCTACTAAAAATACAAAAAATTAGCTGGGCATGGTGGCGGATGCCTGTAATCCCAGCTACTCGGGAGACTGAGGCAGGAGAATGGCTTGAATGTGGGAGGCAGAGGTTGCAGTGAGACAAGATTATGCCATTGCACTCCAGCCTGGGTGACAGAGCGAGACTCCATCTAAAAAAAATAAGATAAAATAAAATAAAAAATAAATTTAAATTATCGTGACTTTTTAACATTTGTTTTTATATTGTAGGATGCAAGGTATAAATGAAAATATTAGCATTGACCTCATATGTAGAATCAACACAATTACACAGTTCACATTCCATAGCTCATCCATGTGTATGTATTTCATTCTTGCTAAAACAGTAGATACGCTGCACAAAACTAGCTCAGCTCTTTCTATCTCACTTCCTGACACCCACACACACCAGCAACACTCCCTACCTTGGGATCATGGACACTAAGGAAGGACTGAAAGGACAGGAGCTATAGGCTGCTCTCTCTTCCCCTTTCCTTGTTCCATACAAGTACTAACGAGGCCAGGCCCTGCTTAGCTTCTGAGACGAGATTGGGCACCCTCAGGGCACTGTGGCCATAGTGTCCTGCCATTTCCTTTCATGTCATCTCAACACGGGGGTCGGTTAGCACAGGGAAGTAACTCCAATAAGAGGATACAACAGAGCTCCTCAGTCATTTGTGTCTCTTCAAATGTCATTGCCTTCTTTCTGTGTACAAGCACATTCTGTTTTCAGTGGAAAGTGAGGCCTCTCCAGTTGGTTAGTGCCCCGCTCACTCAGTCACTGACTAACAACCCTGCCTCTACTCACAGCATGCTGAGTTTCCTGCACATCCCACAGCATGGCTCCCCAGAGGCATGGAGAAGATTATGTGAATGGGGCGGCAGTGAATGGCGGCCACACACATCACATGTGGCTCCTCTGCTCCTGTGCATGCCCCCTTGTCCTACAGGACTTCGCTGACAAAACAGAAGTGTAGAGATATCGGTATTATGTGACAGCAGAGTGTTAAACCGAATGTGGGGCACTTTCAAGTGCAGGACACTATGCAACTGACTTCGCAGGACTCAGAAAGTGGCCCTGCCTAGCACATGGCCACATAGCAGATGCTAATCAATGTGTTAAGTAAAGGAATGAAGGGTTGTCACCTGATAGAAGATAAACAGTTCTTCTGGTTTTGATACAAACTAAAGGCCTCTCTCCTCCATCACCTTGGAGATCCCACATAAATATCAGAGGGGCACCACTGCCTGTGATTGCCTATCTTTCTGGAGAGGAGAGAGACAGTTGCTCTAATATGTCAGAGCAAGAGTGAGAGGGAGGGTATGAGGGGAAGCTGACAAGGCTTATCTGTGAATTAATCACCGCACTTTGCATGTACTGCAGGTCACACCTTGTATCCTATGCTCTTAAGACATGGTCCAAGTGTGAACTAAGCTCATAGCTCACTGCCTTCATCCACCTCCATCGCCGCCCCAGAAGAGAGTTTGAGTTGCTACTTCATTAGCAGAAGGCCTCTGGACCCATCCTGGAGGGGTCCAGGAGCAGAGAGAGCAGCTCAGTCAAGGTTAGAGCCACAGGTTGCTGGACCTTCTCAAATTCCTCATGTACTGCCTTGATTTTCATCACATGCAGAAAGATCTCTGAGAATCACAAAGCCCAAGAGCCAGGAGACCTGGGTTCAAAATCTGGCTTTGTGTGAGCCTGGGCAAGTGATATCTTCTCTCTGGGCCTCATTATCTGCTCCATTAAATAAGAAAAGGAACTAGTTAAGTGGCCTAAAAGCAATGTTTCCCAGGAGCTCTGATGTCTCAGGAATTGCACTGGTCGGGACAGGGGAGATTCTCCCCAGCTTCAGTCAGCAGTAATAATAATAACAGGAGGCTGGGTGCAGTGGCTCACGCCTGTAATCTCAGCACTTTGGGAAGCCAAGGGGGTTGGATCACAAGGTCAGGGGATCGAGACAATCCTGGCCAACATGGTGAAACCCTCTCTCTACTAAAAATACAAAAATTAGCTGGGCATGGTGGTGTGTGCCTGTAGTCCCAGCTACTTGGGAGGCTGAGGCAGGAGAATCACCTGAACCTGGGAGGTGGAGGTTGCATGAGCCAAGATTGCACCACTGCACTCCAGCCTGGCAACAGAGTGAGGCTCCGTCTCAAATAATAATAATAGGAAACATTTACAGAGTACCCACTGCCCCAGGTGCCATCATAAATGTTTCGCATTCACTCATGCAGTAGTCACAATATTCCTATGACATGGGTTTCAACTTCTATGCCCATCATCCGATGAGAAACTGAAGTGCTGAATGTCTAAGTGACTACTCAAGGTCACACAGCTAGTAAATGACAAGGCAAGGATTCGAGCCTTTGTAGTCTGGCTCTAGGGTGTGTCTGCTTAACTACACTGTTCCCATTGTTTTACCTCCCTCCCTCCCACCAACCCATCCATTCACCCACCCATTCATCCAAACATCCACCCATACATCCATCCATCTGCCCACCCACCTATGCATCCATCTCAAGTTTCATGTAAGAGTTTATTTAATAAAGGAATTCTGAAGAATTATAAAAAATAAAAACTTGAAAACTACTCAAGATTGCTATTTAAACTGCAAAAGTCCTCAGGGGTGGGGTTCTATGACTCACATTGCACTTAGAATAAAGAGAAATTCTTTTTATACAATATAAGTTCCTGCAGAATGCAGACACTTTCTACTTCTCAAGCCTCTTTTCAACTCCTCTCCTACTAGCTTCTGTATTTAAGCCACATTAGACCTTTCTTCAGTTTTTTATATAGACTTTGTTGCATCACACCTCAGAGATTCTGTGCATGTTCTTCCTCCTGCCTAGAAAGGATCGTCCCTCCACTTTCGCCAACTAATCCCTGTTCAACTTTTCATCTCAGCAGGAGGCCCATTCTCTTTGGCAATCCTCTGGTCTCCAGCCCATTTATTATATACTCACATGTCAACATGTACTTCGTACAGCATGTAACACAATTGCACTTTTATATTTTAACAAATTATATTTCCCATATTGAACTGTAAGTCTCCTGAAAGGAGGAATTTTGTTCTTGCTCATCATCAACTTTTTCAACATCCAGTGCACCATTTAGAACTTAGATGTAGTCAATACAGGTTTGTGGAATGAAAGAGGAAAAGAAAGAATTAATATTCCTTTAAATTAGGATGGCAAAGATCGTATATAGAAAATTGGCTAACTTGTGGTCCCTTCATATTTGCTCCCAATTAAGGAGCACAGCTATGAAAAGGAAGGCTTCAAATTAATAACCAAGAGATTTTTTAAAAAAGAAAACTGGCCAGGTACTGTGGCTTATGTCTGTAATATCAACATGTTGGGAGGCCAAGGCAGGATTACTTGAGCCCAGAAATTCCAGACCAGCCTGAGAATTTGGCAAAACTCTGTCTCTACAAAAAATACAAAAATTAGCCAAGTTTGGTGGCATGTGCCTGTAGTACCAGCTACTTGGGAGGCTGAGGTGGAAGAATAGCTTGAGTCTGGGAGGTCAAGGCTGCAATGAGCTGTGATCGCACCACTGCACTCAAGCCTGGGTGGTACAGTAAGACCCTGTCTCAAAAAAAAAAAAAAAAAGAAAAATCACTAAGCAAAATAAGACATGTGAAGGATCATGTCAAAGGTAAGAAAAATTAGGGGAACATTAAAAGCTTTCTTCCCAAGCCACTAAATCAACTTGACTAACAAAATTACCACTTGATTTAGCATTAGAAAATTACATTACATATCAAACATAAACCCATTAATCAAATACTAAAGAAATTTCTGAGTTAAATGGTATAATGTTAGCTTATGCCAGAGCTGACCTTGAAAGATTGTTCAAATATGGCTCAGTGTGATTGAAAGTTCTGTGTGAATACGTTTTTGGAAAGATCCAACAGCAACACCTTAGTGTATGTTTTCGAAATAAAATGTATCTGAGTAGCAGCAAAGTTATCCATTTCTTCTAGGTCCTCCAATTTGTTGGCATAAAATTGTTCATAATAATCCCTTATGACCATTTTTATTTCTGAGGTATCTATTGCAATGTCTCCACTTTCATTTCTGATTTTATTTATTTGAGTCTGCTTTTTTTAGTGAATCTAGCTAGGAGTTTGTAGATTTTATTTTTTCAAAGAACCAACTTTTGATTTTATTTATATTTTCTATAGTTTTACTATGCTACATTTTATTTGCTTCTGTTCTGATCTTCATTATTTCCTTCCTTTTGCTCACTTTGGGTTTAGTTTGTTCTTTCTTTAGCTCCTTGGGGCATAGTGTTAGTCTACTTATTTAGATCTTTTTCCTTTTTTAATCTAGGCATTTATTGCTATAAACTTCTCTCTTAGAACTGACTTTGCTGCATACTGTAGGTTTTGATACATTGTGTTTCCATTGTCATTAATCTCAAAATATTTTTTAATTTCCCTCTTGATTTCTTCTTTGACCCATTAGTTCATCATAAGCATGTTGTTTAATTTCCACATATTTGTAAATTTTCCAAGATTCCTCCTGTTATTGATTTTTAGCTTCACACTACTGTGGTTGGAAACAATACTAGACATGATTTCAATCTTTTTGAATTTGTTAAGGTTTATTTTGTTGCCTAACATATGGTCTATCCTGGAGAATGTTCTATGTATGCTAGAGAAGAATGTATATTCTGCTGTTGTTGGGTGTATGTAGGTCTGATAGGTCCATTTGGTCTGAAGTATAGTTCAAATTTATTGTTGTCTTGTTAATTTTTTGTCTGGTTGATCTCTCCATTGTTGCAAGTGGAGTACTGAAGTCCCCTATTAGTGTTATATTGCTGTATATTTCTTCCTTCATGTCCACTAATATTTGCTTTACATATTTAAGTGCTTCAATTTTGGATGCATGTATGTTTACAATTGTTATGTCCTCTTGATAAGATGACCTCTTTATCATTAAATCATGACCTTCTTTGTCTCTTGGAACAGCTTTTTACTGGAAGTCTGTTTTATCTGATATAAGTATAGGCATCCCTGCTCTCTTTTGGTAACTGTCTGTTTTCATGGAATATCTCCTTCTATCCCTTTACTTTCAATATATGCCTATTCTTAAAGTTTAAAAATGGGTCTCTTGTAGGCAGCATCTAGTTGGATCTCGTTGTTGATCCACTCAGCCATTCTATATCTTTTGATTGGACAGTTTAGCCCATGTACCAGCAAGGTTATTATTGATAGTAAAAGACTTACTCCTGCCATTTTGCTAATTGTTTTCTGGTTACTTTGTAGATAATTTGTTCTCTTCTTCCTCTATTGTTGTCTACCTTTGTGGTTTGGTGGTTTAGTTTTCTGCTTTGTGGTTACAATATTGTTTTTTAAATATTCAACATGAATACACTTTCTTGTTTGGATAACGTGTAAAACGTCTACAAGGAGGGATAGATAATAAGTTTTCCTTTCAGAATGCACTGCTTTGCCTGGGATGAGGAATAATTTATAATGGTAACTGTTGCTGGTTAAAATTTGGCTCCTACCCACATTCATGCAAACTCAGCGTTCTAGATTAAAAGAGATTTAAGAGACTTGCCAAGCAAATGCATGGCATCCTTAGATGTATCCTGATTTGAATAAAACAGCTATAAATAATAATATTTTGGGGATTATTGAAAAATTTGACTATAGATTAGTTTTCAGGTGATATTGGAGAATTAATGTTATTATTGTTAGGTATGTTAGCACGCTCATGCAGCAATGAGTCTTTCTTTCTTAGAGATGCATACAAAAATATTTGGGTGTGAAATGTTCTTGTGCTATAATTTGCTTTAAAATTCTTCAGAAAAAAAGATAAGCAAAATAGAAAAACAAGATAATGGGTACATGTTATCTATTTCGTATTCTCCCTGTTTTTTTGTTCAATTTTTAAAAGAAATTTACTCCATACATATATCCCACCCCCTCCACTAAGGACCCCAAACTATAAAGTGCTGTGAATATAAGAAAAAGTGAAACAATTCTATGATTCTGAGAGAAAGTCAAAACTGTAGGAAAAAGAGAGCCCAGGATTTGGGCTAAAAATCATTAATCTGACCCTGATCAACCCTGTGGCCTTCAGCAGTAACTCAGCCTCTCAGGCCTTTGATTTGTTCATGTGTAAAATGAGGGTCATTGTCATTTAGACAACGACCTTCAGGGTATGTTTTAATGTTAAAATTCAGAGTCCTTCCATATCAGATAAGCATCAACTATTCAATAGTTTATGCTGAAGAGTACAGGGGAGCAAGAGACCACCCAAATGGGTTCATGAGACCTTCATGCCACTTCTTTGTTGGGTCACTTTGGGCACCTCACTAAATTTTTCTGAACTAGGTCCTCTGCACCTTGCTTGTCTATCATCAAAGGGTCACTGTGAGACTATAATAATATAAGAGGAAAGAAATCGTGATTATTAAGGCATATGCTGAACCACATACCTCCATTGGCGACATTAAACTTCACTCCAAACTCTCCCCCTGGTCCTCCAGGGCAGTGGCTGGCTGTTAGAATGATTCCACCAGCTGCCTTGATCTTCCTGATAATGCAGGAGACCGCAGGTGTCGACAAGATGCCATTCTGTCCAATAATCAGTCGTCCAATCTAAACCATCCAAAAAAAAAATCAATCCAGTTGCTTGGGATTAAAGAAATTTCAACAGGAAAGTGCCCCAGGCTCTGTTAACATACAGCCAATCACTTGATAAAAGAAACAGAGTAGGCTTTAGATTAGGGGAGGCAGGGTAGGGGGAGCACTGACATTGTCTCTCCTATCTAATGTCTCTAAGACCATTTGGTGCACCTGCATCTAGTAGTCAATTATTAACCTGTAAATAGGATATGCCTCACTGATCTTCAGTCGTTTGAAACATCTGCTTCTGATAATCGAGGGGTTAGCTTGAATCACACAAGAAGTTCTTAGTTTGCTACTGACTCAGAAACTATGCATATGAACATGCTAGAGATTACAAGAAAAAAGAAATGGAGTGCTTCTCTGCTTCTTCTGCTTCCTGTAACTTAGAACAAGCTCAGAGAGCAAGGGGACTGATTTACTACAACCTCATCATCTGTAGGCATATTTTAACTGTAATCTTCAGGAATGACTTTTCTCCTGAAAGTAGGAATTCTCTTTCTGCTGTTAAGTGACAGCATGTGCTGGAGACATTGGAGAAATTACCCAGTCATGCTAAGCAGAGATCTGGAGGTCATCCATGGATGCAGCCAGATTCTTTCTAGAGCTACAAAACTGACTTTCTAAAAAGTCAGCAACACAGGGCTGAAGAACATTTATTGCTACACCTTGGTTTAAAATTGGATTCCATATCATCCAATCTAGTAGTTCTCAATATTTCTACAAAATAGAATCACTTATGAAGCTTTTCAAAATCCTAGTACTCAAACTGCATTCTAGACTGATGATATTGCAATCTCTGGGGTTGAGAGCCCAGCATTAGTAGTTTTAAAGCTCCACAGATGATCCCAATGTTCAGCCAAGCTCGGTAATAAAGCCCCCTTGTTACTCAAAGGGCTGGCAGCATGGGCATCACCTGCAAGCTTGATAGAAATGCAGAACCCCAGCTGGGCATGGTGGCTCCACCTAAAATCCCAGCACTTTGGGAGGCTGAGGTGGGCAGATCACTTGAGCTCCAGAGTTCGAGACCAGCCTGGCCAATGTGGTGAAACCCTATTTCTACTAAAAATACAAAAATTAGCTGAGCATGGTGGTGCACCCCTGTAGTCCCAGCTACTCCGGAGGCTGAGGTGGGAGAATTGCTTGAACCTGGGAGGCAGAGGGTGCAGTGAGCTAAGATGGCATCACAGCACTCCAGCCTTGGCTACAGAGTGAGACTCTGTCTGAAGGAAGGAAGGAAGGAAGGAAGGAAGGAAAGGAAGGAAGGAAGGAAGGAAAGAAAGAAAGGAAGGAAGGAAGGAAAGAAAGAAAGAAAGGGAAAGAAAGAAAGAGAAAGAAAGAAAGAGAAAGAAAAAAGAAAGAGAAAGAAAGAAATAGAAAGAAGAAGAAAGAAAGAGAAAGAAAGAAATGCAGAACCTCAAGGCCCACCCAAGGCCTACCGAATAAGAACCTGTATTTTAATAAGATCCTCTCCTCTCTTCCCAGATAATTCATTTGATAAGTACTGATATAACCAACAAGCCAAAACAAACCTTAACATACAGTTCAACAACAAAGTTGCCCTGGCACCATCATTGCTAGAGGTCAGTCACTGACCAAATATAACAATCAGCGAGATCAGGGGAAAAAAATTACAGAAGATATCAACACACACACACACACACACACACACACACACACACACACACACACGCAGAGAGAGAGAGAGAGAGAGAGAGCTCAAAAGCAAAGTGGCCTTGGGATGATTTAGTATGGAAATCCACAAGATCCCCAGGCTACATATTTTCAAGTAGAGGAGACAGATTATAAACAAATAAGCAATAATAATAATAGTTACTAGTGAGGTACATATTAGGAAGGAATTAGACTGCTGTTATAAAGGATGTCAATTTTAATAATAATATAATAATAATAGCTAAGGGAGCTTAGATTTTATTCTAAGTACAACCAGAATCCATTGAAAGGTTTTAAACAGTGGAAGTGACCTGATTGCATTTTTAAACATCATGGGCTGAGCAGCCCAAATGGTCCTATTAAAAAGTAAGTCACATCAAGTCACTAAAACATTCCAATAGCTTTCCTTGTCCCCCACCAACCCAAAACAAAGCCAAAGTCTTCATTGTAGTCTACAAGGCCCTACATAATCTGACCTCCATCATGTACCATTCTCCATCGCCCTCCCGCCCTCCTTCTTCTGTTCCAGCCACAATGGAACAGAACAGCTATTCCTCAAACATACCAAACATGATCCTGCCTCAGGGCCCTTGCATTTTCTTTTTCCTCTGCTTACAATACTTGCCCAGATATTAACATACCTGCCTTCTACTGTCTTCTGGGTTTCTGTTTCAGTGTAAGCTAATCAGAGATAGCATCCTTGACAGCCCTATATAATACTATAGCCAGAAGTCCCTAACTTTTCTATTGTTTCCTATTTCCTTCACCCTGCTATAATTTTCTGGATCACATATGTTGCCTTTAACATTTTCCATATTATTTATTTTCCCACTGTATGTAAAGCCCAAGGACCTTTCACTGCTATATCCCAAGTACCTAAAATAAATCTGGCATGTGGTAAGTGTACAATAAATATTTGTTGAATTAATGAATGGAGAATAATGAATGCATGATGAATGGCTTCTCTGGGAGAAATACCTTGAAGGGGGGCAAGAGCAGAAAGAGGAATATCAGATGGGAGACTCTTCAAGTCGAGTGTTGATAGAGTCTTGGACTAGGCTAGAGCCAACAAAAATGAAAATTAGTCGTTTGGTTTGAGATACATTTTTGGAAGGAGGATGAACAGAATATGCAGGTGGACTGGAATATGGAAGAGAGGGGCTGTGGTAAATAGCCTCCAAAATGGCCCCAATAGTCCTTGCCTTTTGGCATTTTTGCCTTTTTGTGGTCCCCTCCCACACTGAACGATGCAGATCTGGGTAATCAGTATATATTGCAGAAGTGATTGTGTGTGACTTCCATGGTGAGGCCGTAAATGGCATGGACAT
Organism: Pan paniscus; assembly: GCF_029289425.2. Classification (NCBI taxonomy): domain Eukaryota; kingdom Metazoa; phylum Chordata; class Mammalia; order Primates; family Hominidae; genus Pan; species Pan paniscus. Next base: position 73,833 of record NC_073265.2, read on the forward strand.
TTCTGCCCTGCTCTCTTGGACAGCTTATTTTGGGAGAGGCCAGCCGCCATGTCATGAAGACACTCAAGAAGCCCTGTGAAGAGGAAGCAAGGCCTGCCAACAACAGTCAGCACCAGCTTTCCAGCCAAGGGATTGAGCCATCTCACAGTGGATCCTCCAGCCCCCACCAAGCCTTCATATGACCAAACCAATACCAACATGTAACTGTGACCTCATGTGAGTCCCCAAGCCAGAATATCCATCTCCTGTCTCAGAAATGATGAGAAATAATAAATATATGTGCTCACACATATTACCATCTAATTTTCTACATTATATGTTTATTTCCCCACTGTATATAAGATTCAAGGACTGTTTTTTTTTCACTGCTATATTCCAAGAACCTAGAACAAATCTGGCATACGGTAAGTATACAATAAATATCTGTTGAATTAATTAATGGGAAAAAATAAATGAATGATGAATGGCTGCTCTGGAAAAAAATACCTTGAAGAGTGGCAGGAGTGGAAAGAGGAGGATCAGATGGGAGGCTAACAGCCAGCACCACCTTGCCAGCCAAGTGACTGAGCCATCTTGCAGTGGATCCTCCAGCCCCCATCAAGCCCCAACTAAGCCACTAAGTTTCATGGTAATTTCTTACACTGCAATAAATAACTAATACTGGACCAGTGAGAAAAGGAGTCAAGAATAATCTCAGCTTTCTACCTTTAATAACTTAATGGATAGTGGTGCTATTAATCAAGTCAGGAAAGAGAAAGGACAATAATTACACCTATAGTATTACCCAAAGTCATGATAAATTATTTTCCATATGCTCTTGCTAAAATTTATGTAGTCATTCAACTCATTTTATTGAGTATCTACCATGAAACCGGCAATATGGAAGAACCTTCTGATATAGAACTGAATATAATTTAGTCACTGCCCTCAAGTAATAAGTCTGGAGAATCAAGAATCTGAAAAATGTTTGTAGCTTTTGTTCAAAATTTTCTCTCAGCCATTTAAAGGGAAAATTATGAAGATTGTATAGTGGTGAGAGACTGGGATAGCAGTCCACAAAAACTTAGGAGGCCCTTCCATAGCACAGAGTCAATGCTGAGGAACAGCTGCCCAGCCAGGGGCTACATTTTCCAACCCACCCTTGCATCTAGGTGTGGCCACATGGTGCATTTGGACAATGGGTGATAAACTAGTATGAGAATAAGAACAGAAGTAATGTGTGTTTCTTCTAGGCTGAGGATATCAGAAAACAGACATATCATCTCTACACTGCTTATTTCTCTTTCTACAGATTCAGTACAGGTAATCATGTGGCTCTAGGCAATGCCAGAGTCACAAGAGGGAAGGAAACTGAGTCCCCATCCCATTTGGTAGACAATAGTCTTTGCCCACCAGGGACATCCTCATTGGACTATTGTGTGAGTGAGAAATAACATTCTATTGTTTTTAAGGCAATAAAAATTGCCTACATTTCAGGTTTATTTATTACAACCACCCACATTTTCTTAAGCAGTAGCAAAAGAAACATAAACAATAGTTTAATGCCAAATCAAAAATGTCAAATGCAAAATTATTTTATGCTATTACAGTATAAAATTATGTCCACTTTGGGGCAAGGACTTAGAAAAATGCAGAAATAAACATGTAAAGTTATTAAGTAGGAACGATTATAGATACATTTTTATCTTATTACATTTCAGTTATTTTTGAAAAGGTAATATACATTCTGTTTAAGAAGGTTAAAGTGAGTAATTACACTTGAATAAAGTTTCAACCTGAAATACTTTAGTTATAATTGGAGAATTAACAGAAGATTAAATTCTAGATATCTGGAAATTTTACCTATGTGAGATCTGCTCATTAACCCATCAATACCAGAGAGAAGAGATATTGCTGGACATGGTCCTATCATCTGGGGGATAAGTACTGGAGGAGATGTGAAAGAGAGGGTGATGGGGCTTCTGAGGTAAGACATGGAAAATCGTGAAGATATTTGTGTCCCTTATGGACACTCACCAAATGGTGACCTAGGCAGAGGAGGATTTTAACAACAGGATGACCAGTTCTGTGGATGTCAATGAGTGGCTTTCCCCCAGCCATTCCTGTCATTGTCCAATGGGCTCATGAGCCAAGTGGCTGTTATGGTTTAGATGTTTGTCTCCTCCAAATCTCATATTGAAATGTAATCCTCAGTGTTAGCGGTGGGGCCCAGTGAGAGATGTTTGGATCATGGGGACGAGTCCCTCATGAATGGTTTAGCACCATGCCCTTGATGATAAATGTGTTCTCGCTCTGCGTTTACATGAGATCTGCTTGTTTAAAAGTATGTGGCACCTTCTCTTTTGTTCTCTTGCTCCCACTCTTGCTGTGTGATATGCCTGCTCCCACTTTGTCATCCGCCATGTGTAAAAGCTCCTGAGGCCTCACCAGAAGCCAAGGAGATGCGGGCACCAGGCTTGTACAGCCTTCAGAACCATGAGCTAAGGAAACTTCTTTTCTTTGTAAATTACCCAGCCTCAGGTATTTCTTTATAGCAATGCAAGAATGCTGTAATACCATGGCCGTGATGGCAGGGATGAAGGCTATGCATGGGCTCAACAACGTGGACATTCCCTCACCAAGGCTGACCTGGCTATGGCCACTGCAGAGTGCCTACTCTACCAGCAGCAGGGACCAACACTGAGTCTCCTTATGGTACCATTCCCCAAATGATCAGCCAGCTACCTGGTGGTAGGTTGGTTAATTTGGGCCACTTCCATCACGGAAGATGCAGCACTTTGTACTTACTAGAATAGACACAAAGAAGAGGAGATATGAAGACAGATGCAAAGATTGGAGTGATGCAGCCACACCCGGGAAGCCAAGGAATGTATTCTGCTGCCAGAAGCTGGAAGAGGCAGGGAGCAGATTCTCCCTAGAGCATCTACAGAGTGTGGCCATGCCGATACCTTGATTTTGACTTCTGGCCTCCAGAACTGTGAGAGAATAAATTTCTGTGATTTTAAACCACCAAATATGTGGTAATTTGTTATGGGAGTCCTAGGAAATGAATACAAAGTTTGTAATCTAATACGAAGTTTGTATTAGCTTCACAAGGCTGCTATAACAAATTGCCATAAACTTGGTGGCTAAAAGCAATTAAAATTTATTCCCTAACAGTTCTGGAGGCCAGAAGTTCAAAATCAAGGTGTCACTGGGGGTCTGCCTCATCGAAAGGCTCTAGGGGAGGATCCTCCCTTGCTTCTTCCAGTTTCTGTTGCCTCCACATATTTCCGAGCTTGTGTTCACATCACTCCAATCTCTGCCTCTGTTTTCACGTCACTTTCTTCTCTGCGTGTCTATGTCTTCTCTTCTGTTCACCCTCTCTCTACCAATTAGCCCAGGATAAATGCCATCAGAAAAGGTATGGCTTTCAAGATCTAGTCATTGATAAAAAGAAATATAACTTTTGGAAGCCCTTTTGTATAAAGAAAAAGCACTCAACTTGAAGTTAAAAGGCATAGGTATGAGTCTTGACTCTACCCCCTGACGTAGGATCAATCATTTAACTTCTCTGAGGCTCTGCGTTTTATTTGAAAAGCCAAGGAAGAAGAGTGTTGTTAAAATCCACCGAAGATCAGATTCTATAAACAAAAACCCTTTGTTAAATTAACCATGACACAAATTATTCTATTGTCTTCCCCGAATCCCACAACCCCCTCCAACATTTAAAATTCATCTTTAGATAGCAGATTATCCCTTAAAGTACCATTTTACTCTCTGAAAAAGTGCTAGAAATACTACCCTCTCTCAATGCAGCAGACCGCTACCTTGCAAGGAAAAGATGGTCTACTTACATAATTATCCTTAGTTATGTTTAAAGCATTGAAGCAGGCAATATCTGACTTTCATTCCTGAGTGAAATCCAGACCACAGCCCAGGGAGGACTAAGCCATGGCATTCTGTTGCTGCCCGCTGAACATCCCACACCATAGGGTCTGGCTTTGGCTGGAAGAAGGGCAACCTCACCCAGTCCTCCAGAAGGTGCACACACCCAAGCGGATGCTACTGCCATTAAGGGGCATTTCCTTCAACTCCCACGTGGAAAAGGGGGCAAAGTGGACCCTAGTCCACTGTCACTCACACACACGTACAGATCCCAGGGTTCACACAGATACAGATCCCAGGGTCCACATCTATCACATATATGAACATTATCACACAGACCCCTGCAGACACATCTGTGAGGCATATGCATTCCCAAACACACAGACAGACTCATGATAAATTTGTTCCTACACAGCTGTGACTTCTAAATGCTTGGGGAAACCAAGACATAGTAGAAAGGGGTGTGCAATTATCATTTCCCATGATGCCGTTACTTAAGAACTCTTTGTGTCCGTCCTTCTAATGGCACCAATGCCTCCCATCAAGCCTTAAACCTCACCTAAATTATGTCATTGGGCTTTTTCATCCATAAATGAGCATACCAGGTGCCAAGGGAATCAATATGCCCTTTCACATGCCTTAGACCAGTGTCCAAAGAAAGATAAAATGTTATTCTATAAAAGCTTTCTCCCAGCATTTCTATTCCTTTACATTTTGTGCCATATACAACTATGGTTTTTTAATGATCTTATTTCTGACAGCTGTTTTTCTTCAGAACATCAACAGCTTCTTTCCTAAATTAGTTTTAGTATGAGTTCCATTTCTAATTAGCTCAAATTAAAGTCCTAGAGAGCAGCGAGGTAATATTTAAACCCTCAGGCTAAAATTTCGGAGTAGGTGCAGAATGTTGACTATAAATGAGTTTTTCTTGTGACATAACACGCATGAAAGCAGGATTTCTTTCATGTGTGAAATGTCTTAAATCAGACTTACCCTTTGTGATTCTCTTTTAGCTTTAAATGTCATTTAAGAAAAAAAAAGAAAAGAAAATTAAGCATGGCATTCCCCAATATCCTCTGCTCACTGTGTTATAATCCCTATCACTCCCCAAGTGAATTGGAGAGAGTGAAGACACAATGAACAGAAACTTCCCTGATGCTTCACAGAGGAAGTGTTCTCCAGGACCACACAGCCTCCACCATGTCCATCTACGAAGGGCTGTGGCAAGCCATATACACAAAGATGCCTGTTTCCTGTCTTCTCGGTTAAAAACAAAAACAAAACACTGGAAGGAACCCCAAAGCCAAGCTGCCGTGGGTTGCAGAGTGCCAGCCGTGAAGTAGTGTTGTCCATGGGTAAACAGGAGATGGATAAGGGCAATTTCAAGAAATAACAAACTCGAGGCATGAATGTGGTTATCCAAACATCAAGGGACTCCTTCATTTGCATTTGGATAATTGTGGAGTTATATGATTTGTTACATGGAGACCAGATGGAAGTAAGAGAGCTCATCCTCAACTTCCTGTACCTCTGGAAGTCTTTACACACATGCTGGAGAGATAGATGAGAGTTCATTAGCATCAAACCACCATGGATTTCATAATCAATTCCTAATATCTGAATAAGTGCAGAAAAGTCACAGGCATCTAGAAGTGTGGCCCAAGTCCTGTTCTTCAATCGGCCCACCCATTTCTCAAGATTTCATTGAGAAGATCAAGAAATCTAATCTTCCTTGGATGCAAAATGGAGGTGGTGAAAATTGGAAGTACGTCCTTCCTGGTAATGAGGCAATTTCAGTACATAGGAAGTGCTCTGAAATCTTTAAGGTATACAGTCTGACTCACTAGAACAAGAAAGGGCCCCACTTGTTGCCATTTTATGAGGTGACCACCCCAGCTGGATAAGAACTACAAGTGTCCATTGGGTCTACCTGGGTGTGGGTCAAGAAAGCAGAGTTGAGTGCCCTGAGGTAAGCTGAGATTTTGGTTTTCAATGGGAAAGAATGTAAGAATTGACTTTGCCACCTACTGCCTGGGTGACTTTGCACAAGATCCCAAATCCCTATGTATCTCGATTTTGTTATCTAAAAGATCACATGATGGAGGATGTAAGCAAGTAACACAGCCAAGACCCAGTTTACAGTGTCTAGTACCTAACAGACTCTTGACACGTTTCACTTGCCCTTGAGTCAATCTTTCCATGTCACTGAATATTCTTCCACAACACGATTTTAATGGATATAGTCGTCCATTGTTTAAATGTACCATTATTGACCAATGTAAAAATGTTCTTTTACCTCAAATTTTTATATGTAAAACAAAAACATGTTTGAGGACTAAACCCACACTGTAGTATAAATTAAACTGGATGTAGGCCAGGCATGGTGAGTCACACCTATAGTCCCAGCACTTTGGGAAACCAAGACAGGAGGATGGCTTGAAGCCAGGAGCTCAAGAGCAGCCTGGGCAATACAGCAAGACCTCATCTCTACAAAAAAATAAGAAAAATTAGCTGGCCATGGTGGCGTGCACCTGTAGTCCCAGCTTCTTGGGAGGCTGAGGTGGGAGGATCCACGGAGCCCAGGAGTTTAAGGCTGCAGTGAGCTTGGATAACGACTGCACTCCAGCCTGGATGACAGAACAAGAACCTGTTTCAAAAAGAAAAAAGAAAAAAAACCCTAAAAACTAAAAACTGGATGTAGTTTGCTAATAACTAAACAGCAAATTAATTGTAACATGCTTACATATCAACGATGTCTTTCTTCTTTGATCATAAACCTGCTCACTAAGAAGCTGCTGAAGTCCATGGTAATGACAGGTACATGTCTGCATCCTTGTCCTGACCTGCATCTTCTTTGATTGTCCCCATCTGTGTCTTCGACTGGCACTGCCGAACCGGCTTGCTACCTGATCAATGTTGTACTGAACCGGACTGCTAACTGATCAATGTTGTTGAGCTCACTGCACAAAGCTGTTCTTACAAGGTAGATTTCTGCCTGGAATAGTCATACTTACACTGTTTATATTCCTTACTCCTGACCCATCCAACGCAGCACAAGTTCTGTTTATTGCCATAGAAACATAGGTCATTTGGAAACACCTCCTTCATTTCTATGGAATGTTCAAACATTTCTGACATTTTGGACTCTGTTCTAGCCTCTTGTTAAATATATTCAGAAAAGAGACAAAGCTTTATGGGGGGGGCTATATGCACACATATGCTATAGAATAAGCTATCTAAATGCTTAGAAATACTTTCCATCTGGCACCGCACCTTAATAGGTAGACAGAAATTAAGTATGTGTATATCTATCTGTATAGATACGTATAAATATATATCCCCAAAACAAAAACTCATTCTCTTACTTATACATAGGTAGAATATAGGTGAATATACATATACATTTATAGGTAGAATAAAAAAACCCCTCAGCCTCTTTAGGGCCATGTGTTTTCTCTGAGTAATTGTCACAATTAATTAAAATACATGTGTATGCCTTTTTAGATAACTTCCATCAGACCAGTTTCTGTCTGGTTGGAAAATAATAACTGCCTATTTGCTAAGTGCCCCTGCCCCCATACTATGTTCCAGTGAACTAAAGACCTCTGGTAATCATAGATTTACAACTCAGCAAGATTAAACAATTTATTGTTATTTATGACACCCAAGCTGGATCTTCTGTATTATATTCCACATTAGCATCTATCACTTTACATTTGGGAGATCCTGTCCAAAAAATGATTATGCCTCCTAACCAAACATTCAGCAGGGCTGCAGGAACAGGCCCCCTGAACAAACATCCTGCCAAAGTACTTTAAAGCACCGTGAGCTCCCACAGCTGTGCATTTTCAGACGACTCAGCAGATTAGCATGGAGTCTCTTAGCCTCTGCTTGGTCTGTTCCTTTCAGTGATCTCTCACATGGCCCAGTCCATTCGGTTTGAAAATCCTCATGAAATGAGCAGATTATGATCTGGCTTCAGTAGAGGGCCATGGGGTGGGCACGGAGGGGAGAGGGTTTGCTCTTAACACAGCCTGAGCCTCAGAAAGGTTTCAGATGGAAAAGCATGGCACTGACTCAGCTCATGCTTAACAGGAAATAATGCACAGACCACACCAAAAAAGCCCTTTATGTTGTGTGAAAGTCTACGCCGGAGCAGCTGCTGCCACCTCATGTACTGTGATAGAGTGTGCATGTGTGTGTTTGTGTGTGCATGAGTGTGAGTATGCACACAAATGTGTGCTGGGAGGGGGAGGAGATCACACCTTCCACAGTCGCCACCTCAGCCTTAGCTAGCAGCATGGAGAAATGCCAAAAGTCAAGAGGAAGCTGCACCAAAGCAACTGTGATCACCACATCAGCAGGCGCTTTCTGGTTAGTAAAGCTACTGGGACTGAAAAACACACACGATCTCATCCTTCTTTTATTTTAATCAGAGCAAAATATTTTTATAATAATTGTGTTATATGAATAAATAATTCATAACGCTGTAACCCATTATCACATTCAATCCTCCCAACAACCCTAGAAGATATGTAGACAAGTATTATTACTTTCCCTATTTTTATAAATGAGGAAATAAACCCCAGGAGGCTAGGCGACTTCCCCACGGTCATAGAAGTTGCAAACAGTAGTATCATGATTCAAATCCAAAACTTCTCCTTTTGTCTTTATCATTTTAATTTTGAAGGTAATGCATATGCATGTATGATCTTTTAAATCCAGAGATGTATATGGAATAGATAGGAAAAGGGACTCTCCTTCCCCATTATACACCCCCTCCACCCAAGCTATATACACTGTTGACTAGAGTATGTCCTTTCAATCCTATTTTCTATGCCTACATTATATACAGAAAAGCAGGATTACGTTACACACAATATTCCAGTCATTGCTGTTTTTCACCAACAAACTATCATTCACATCTTTTTCATACTACATATAAATTTATATCCTTTATTTTAGTGGTGTATATAGTGCAGTTGTGTCATAAATTATGTACCTGTTCTCTGTTGAACATATAGATTTTTTTCTGAGTTTTTCCTTAGCAAAATGCTGCAGTGAGTACCCTTGTACACAGATGTTTGTACATTTGTTCTAGAAAAATCTACAGTAAAGATTCTTAGATTAAGAGATTCCCAGGTTATTAGAAAACTACTCTATTAATTTAGATATATACTTCCAAATTGCCTGACCAAAAAGTTATGTCAATTTAACTTCTATGAACAGTATACAAACATGACAATTTTCCATCACCTACACCAACTTTGGGTAATTTCATCTTTTTTACAAGTTGATGGGTTGTTTTAATTTATAATTCTCTGGTTATTAATAAGGTTGGCCACCTGTTCATGTGTTATTATTGATGATATTTGTATTGAATTGTTTGAATTTTCTTGATTTCAAAAAACTTTTTACATGTCATAGATATTAAATATTTGTTGTAAAACTCTCCTTCCAGTATTTTGTATGTGTTTGGTCAAGTAGAATAAACTCTCGTCCTCTGATTTCAGATTCCTTTCTCTTTCCATTAGAAATCCCTAAATGTAAAACTACATATTGATAGCTAAAAACCAGGATGTTTACTAGAGAAAAAGAATACAAAGGCAATAATTAAATATTATATTTATACAAAATACCTACTAGTACAAACTTAAAAAGAGAAAGTAAAAGTCAAATGCTTCTACGACTTCAGACTAAGAAAAAGAACTTTTGAGGTTGAATGTTCCTGAAATTTCTCTTTTCATACAACTACGGACATGACTTCAAAAGTTGATGTGACTAAAAATGTAAGATATGAAAGATATTTGAAGACTCAGAGAAGGTGGATTTTCATTTTAACAAGTCACATATATAATCTTGATATCCTCTTATTCGTAACTAAGAGAGTCAAATCAGATGAAAGAATCTAAAAATTTCCCTTTGACTGTGTTAAGTAGAAGTAGTAGAGGCATATTGGCCAAATCTTGAGTGTTTGCAAATTGACTCTTAAGGCTATAGGCTGGCACAGGTCATTGAAGCCCTAGCTTTTTATCTTTAATTTTAAAATCCCCAAACAATTTATACTAATTTTTCTTGTCCATTATTTCCAAATAATCTTGTTTAAATGTTATTACAGTGCCTGCTCATGTTACTGTTGTCTAACAGAAGGGTATCCGGGGCCTTAAAACTGAGAGGGTTAGGATTAATGATTCCAATACCTATGCTTGGACATCTCCAAAAGTGGGTTCCAACTTCTTGTCCTCAAGTCTGTATAGAAACTAGCAAACTTCCAGAGTTCACAAAAGGCTCAAAGAGAACAGATGTTATAGAAAATTCTTAGAGCAAGTTTCACGCATAATGTTGCTGTTGTGTGTCTGCCTTTTCAATAAACATCACTATGCTTTATCACAAGATTTAATAAAGCAGCTTAGTTAAAAATGCCATCTGGGTCTCTGGACACATTAAACAAAGCTTAAAATAACCACCCCAGCAACTGGGAGGACCCAGCTGTTCTCATAATCTGTCCCACTCCTTTTACTTCCCCATAAAAAGAGTGAATGAAGACCACAGACTAAAAGCATCCAGAAGGAACTGACACAAACAGGGAGATAGATGGAGCCAAGGGCTCCTGTAAGTTTGCTATTGCTCACATAATAGATTTGCTAATTCTACAACCTGCGGATGGTGATTAAGAACGGGAAGCAGAAAGAGGGAAGAGAGAATCATAGAAGGGCTCATTCAAGTTTTCTAATGTATCACAAACCTGTCCTCCCTAATGTCTGGATCATAGCAGCCCATTCCATTCACCTATTCTCTAGTGAACTCCAATAGAAAATACAAAGCCATCACCACCCAGTTCTTTCTCCCTTCTAGAGATGAGATATTAGCCACCCAATCCCAGATTCTCAGATCCATTCCAGGAAAGAAGCCCTAGGTATTGAAGCACAGCTTTCCCTCCCTCCCTTCTTTCTTCCACCCCAAGATTTGTTCCCCAGATAGTTCTAGTAAATGCAAAACCAAGTATATTCTCATTCTTTAGAGCAACCAGCTTTTCATGGCCAACTGGAATCAAATACAACCTGCACAAACATCTATCTGGAGGACACTCCCAAGGCTCCTACTGAGCCAGCCTTCTGCATAACACTGCATTTCAGCTTCCTAGTTCACAAGACACTGAGACATTCTTGAATTCTGCAAGGTGCACTGTGTGTTAATATCTTGGCTGCTCATCATGTGGCCAATAAAGGGCATGACTAGTCAACAAATAAATTTTCTCTTGGCTAAAACTTGCAACAAAACTGTAAGCTGTTTACCAAGGGGCCCACTACAGGTTATATTCAATATATACAGTCAAATCATAACTAACTGAGATATATTCAGTTGACCATACACCTTTATATTTCAGTAAAAGGTCTTTACATTTCCCAGTGCTATCGATGTTACAAAGTGCTTTCATATGCAGTGCTTCATCTGATTTGCAGGATAATTAAATGATCCTGTCATACCTGATTTTTAGATGAGGAAACAAGTGGTTTCTGGGTATTTCAAGAGGTTAACGCATCTGCCCTCCAACTTGTATGTGAAAACCAAAAACAAAATTCCAAGGCCCCTCAACCATCTGAATGGACTTTGACTCTTTTGGTCAATATATGGCAGAGCTAGGAAAAGAAGATGAGTCTTCCAGCTGCTGATACAGGGTTTTTTCTGCCATACTCCATTACCTCCAAGGCTAAAGTCAAAAGAGGGTGTGGTTATCACATGAAAAAATCTGGTTTGGATTTCCCAAATGTGTATGTAGTATTTGGTGATTTACCTTAATTTAACCTACAGTTCTTTTGGGTTGTAACAGTCTGACTCCATTTTTGAAAACAAAACAAAATCGATTTTAAATGCTGAATTATAGATCTTTGCTGTCCAGTATAGTAGCTACTAACCACTTACGGTTATTTGCATTTCTATTTTAATTAATTAAAATTCAGTAAAATGCAAAATTCAGTTCTTCAGTTGCTCTAGCCACATTTCAAGTGTTACAGTAGTCACATATGGCTAGTGGCTGGGACAATGCAGATTATAGAACAGTTCCATCATCAAAGAAACTTCTATTGAACAGTGCTATTATATAATGTCATCTCCAGAGAAAGAAGACTTTAGAAAAAGTCAGAAACGGCCGGGCGCAGTGGCTCACACGTGTAATCCCAGCACTTTGGGAGGCCAAGGCAGGTAGATCCCTTGAGGTCAGGAGTTCAAGACCAGCCTGGCCGACATGGTGAAACCCCGTCTCTAGTAAAAATACAAAAAATTAGCTAGGCGTGGTGGTGCATGCCTGTAACCCCAGCTACTCAGGAGGCTGAGTTGGCAGAATCACTGGAACCCAGGAGGCAGAAGTTGTAGTGAGCCAAGATTGTGCCACTGCACTCTAGCCTGGGTGACAGAGCAAGACTCCATCTCAAAAAAAAAAAAAAAAAGAAAAAGAAAAAGTCAGAAACATCTTGAGGCAGGCATAGTGCTGTCATCTGTCCAATATTGAAGATGATTTAAGAATAAGAAAGAAGAAGAGAACAAAGAAGAGAAAAAGAAGTTGCCTTAGGTGTACCTACCCAGAAAAGGACAAAGGCATTCTTGTAGTCATTGTGTTGTATTTTAGCTCTTAAAGTTTTTAAGAGATTAGAATAATTTGACACATAGAAGATCTAAACCACTGAAGAGGCTCTGAAGCAGATAAAATTAGAAAGAAAATAAAAAACTAATTAGTTACAAACTAAGCTTAACCACAATTCGTTTAAACGATACTATTTACTCTTCACATGATTGGTTTTTCTTTTGCTTTATAGTAAGACATAGTTTATATCTTTAAAGGGGAATTAAAATATTTCTGGGAATTTTTAAAAGTAAGTTCACACAGCCACATAAAAACTACAGAAACAGATAAAACCTATCTTCTCATTTATTCCCTAATCCATTCAAATTAAATATAAAAATCCAAGCAGCCACAGTGATATTCAAAAAAGCAAAAGTGAGACAAAACAAAATTCATTTGTCACCTGTGGAGGTAGTTAGCTCACCTAATCTTCACTCCAAACACCAGTAATTTTTAAAAGACAGAAATAAACATGTTCTGCCTTCCCGGAAGGAAATATGTTTCAGGGTAGCCAAATAACCCAGTTGTGAAGAAAATGGTCTGCTTATAGAAAAATGCCAGCTAAAACATGTCGATAGAATTAGAGAATTAGAAATTCACCATTTTGAAACCCCTAATGAAATAATCAACTCAAGCAAGGATCATTAATAAATGCTAAAACAATCAAGTAACTATTGATACAGAATATAACTGAATATACACATGGTACAAAGTTCACGTCACAGACTACTGGCTTGACCCAAGGGGGAATATAGCAGAGGAGATAGGCAGTGATCACCCTAACCTTGCGATCATCTCACCATCACTAATGATGGGATGTGAATACACATTATTGCCTATGAAATAGTCTTTAAAAAAAGAAGTTGAACCTGAATCTAACTAAACCTTGCAATGGGCTGAACGTGTATGTCTTCCCAAAATTAATATGTTGACATCCTAACCCCAAAGGTGCTGGTATTAAAAGGTGGGGCCTTTAGGGGGTCATTAGATCATAAGGGCAGAGGCTTCATGATTGGAATTAGTGCCCTTATAAAAGAGGCCCCAGAGGGCTAGCTAGTCTCTCCCACTATGTGAGGGCCCAGCAGGAAGGCCAATCTATGAACCAGAAAGTTGGTCCTAACCAGATATCAAAACCACATGCTCCTTGATCTTAAACTTGCTAGCCTCTAGAACTGTGAGAATTAAATTTCTGTTCTTTATAAGTCATCCAGTTTTTGGTATTTTGTTATAGCAGGCCTAAAAGCCTTTAGAACTAACTTCCAGTTAACCAGGAAAAAACAGAGTGAAAAGTTAAATGACACCATAAAAAGCAACCAGAAAATTCCAGAAGGGGAAATATTCTACAGGACAACTGACTAGTTTTTCAACAAGTCAATTTCACTAAATAAATACATAAACAAAGAGTATGGGTATTTTCCAGGTTAAAACAGTCTTGAGCTAAATAATCAAATGCAATGTGTGTCCCTTGATTAGAAGAAACTAATTTGAACAAACCAGCCACAAAAGATATTTCAGGGAGACCAAGCTGGAAGGATCACTTGAGGCCAGGAGTTTGAGACCAGCCTGGGCAACGTAGTAAGACCTCCATCTTTACAAAAACAATAAATTAGCTGGGTATGGTGGTGTGCACCTATAGTCCTAGCTACTCAGGAAGCTGAGGCAGGAAGATCACTTGAGCCCAGGAGTTTGAGGCTGCAATGAGCTATGATTGTTTCACCGCACTTCAGGCTGTGTGAAAGAGCAAGACTTTGTCTCAAAAAATAAAAGGACATTTCATAATAATTGAGGAAATCTGAATGTGGACTGGGTAATAAATGATATAAAAAAGCCATTTTTTATTTTGTTTGAAAAGATGATTTTGTAACTATACAGGAAAATGTTCTTATTTTTTTAGAAATCTGTACTAAAGAATTTAGGGGTAAAATATAATTTTCTTTAATATACTTTCAAACACAAGCAAAAAATAGTCATGACACAAATATAGCAAAATGTTTACAATCTATGTTCTATGCTTGCCTGTGAGTGCCATTAATCTCATCTCTCTGCTTTTCTGAAAGTTTGAAAATTTCAAAGTTTTATAATAAATTTTTTTACATCCCATAATTTTATAATAATTTTTTTAAAGTTTGAAGCAAATCAACAACTATAGCTTCAAAAATATCCTGACCCACAATAAACATTGAACAGGGTATATTTCTCCCATTTCCTAAAAAAGTTGGCCCAGGAAGGAGTATGAGAGCTGCCATAGCTCTCCCAAGGCTCATTATTCTCCATCACTCCATGGGAAATCCCAAAATAAATTTTTGAAAAAGTTGTTTAAATTTATAATGTTTTTGATTCTATAATAATTTTATAATAAAATAATTGTAAAATGTTTTTGATTTTATATTTTTAATTTATAAAAATTTTTATACATGTTTATGTTTGAAATGTCTATTTCAAACTTTATGAGATATTAAAATATAAGTAATATAGTTCATCATTTTAGAAATGCCATGCTTTTCTTCTCCAGCAATTACATAATCAAAGAGTAACTGTAGTTTTTCCTAGAACATTGCTTTGTAGGCTGGGCATGGTGGTTCATGACACTTTAGGAGGCCAAGGCAGGCAGATCTCTTGAGATCAGGAGTTTGAGACTAGACTGAGCAACACAGAGAAACCCTATGAGTAGTACAAACACAAAAATCAGCTGTGCGTAGTGGCGTGCACCTATAGCCCCAGCTACTCAGGAGGCTGAGGTGGGAAGATCACCTGAATCTGGGGAGGTCAAGGCTACAGTGAGCCAAGACTGTACCATTGCACTCCAGCCTGGGCAACAAAGTGAGACCCTGTCTCAAAAAAAATGAAATTTAATTTAAAAAAAGAAAATTGCTTTGTAAAATTAATTTTTCAATCAAAACCAAGATTTTTCAGATATAGAGAATGCAGCCCACTGGTCAGATTTGTCAGTTCAGAGAGAATAAATTCTAGTTTCCTATTTTTCTAGCCTGCTTATGATTATCCAATAGGATATCAAAAAAGACCAAAGCCTTTGGGATCCATGTTCAGTATTCCTGAGTCTAACTCAGGATGCCAAATCAGGAGACAAGCACATTCTCATCAATTTTCAATAATTCGAGACCAATTTTGCTTATAATTATCCAGTTCTTTTAGACCACCTTTCTCCTGAAGCCAGCCTTATGGCTATTCACTTCACTTTAGCATAAGCCCCCAAGAAGGTGAACAAAATAAGGAAACGATTGGTTAAAGTTGGCGTTTGAAATTCTGAAACATGTCCACCATTCCCTTCACCCATGCCCGCCCCTCTTAGAAGTAGTACTTTCAGATTATTTAAGAGTCGATGCTTCTATGTGGATTTTGTCATCTGTCCTTTATAACAGCTAGTAGGTTTAATTTGACTCTATTTTAAGCATATATTGACCTATGCTAATTACCTGTTAAAATAAATTCCACTCTTAGAGTTAATAAAGTGTGTTTGTCATGGAAGACCCATTGAAGTAAGAAGCTGAGGAGCCCTTATGGTAAAGTGGGACAAGAAATAATAAGATATAATAATTTTCCCATGCAAATCAACAACCGTAGCTTCAAAAATATCTTGACCCACAACAAGTATTGGACAGGCCATGTTTCTCTCACTCCCTAAAAAATTGGCTCGGGAAGGAGTATGAGAGCTCCCATAGCTCTCCCAAGGCTCATTATTCTCCATCACTCCACAGGAACAGCCTGTCAGAGAAGAGTGAAAGACCATTTGTCAACCTCTCTTCAACTCCCTGATTCTAGCCAAACTTCATCAATCTCAAGTGAGGAGCCAGAGAGAAATCAAACCCCATATATCCAGCATCATTGTCTACTGGAGTCAAAAATCACAATTCCACTACCCACCCCAACACCACTGGCCCTATTTCTCCCAATTGCTTTTTATTGTGTTTTTTAAAAAATCCTTTCCCCATCCCTGCAACACCAAGAAGGAGGAATTATAGTAGATAAATATGAAGCATGGGGATCCTTTAAAAATGTTTTTAATAATAAATGAGAAAATGAGAAGGAGAGGGTTGGGAAGGAAGGAGGGAATTCAAATGCCAGGGAATTGTTCAGTTTCGCTTTTAAAGATGTTAACACTCATTTATACATCTGCAAGACACTCCCCTTAAAGAAAAGTTCTATGAGTGTGGTTCTGGTTGCATGAATAAGGATAAAATTACTTTTTTAGACGATGTTTCCCACATATCATTCAGAGACCCCTGAAGTTAGGTATCCCTCTTGTAGATGTCCTTGAGATGCTGCTGGACCTGGGAAAGAGGAAACTGGGATACGGGTCTATGCCAAAAGGTGCTTCTAGTTATAGGACAGAGAGGAAAGGGGCAGAGGGAGAAAAACCCGAGGTCTGAGAATCTGGATTGCAGAAGACTACCGAGGTCGTGGGAGAAGGGAGAGAAAACAAGGATGAAAAGAGAAAGGGGAAGAGGCATGAAATGTTGTCAAATGTCAAAAGGCATTTGGAGAGAAGTTGGGAATTGCATTAAGAAAACCACTGCAAATCTCATTTCAGACCATTTAGAGATATGCCCCCTGGGAACTGCGAGCTCAGGCTGTTTAGCATCAAACAAATGGATCCACTCCATCCCTACTCTAATTAAATAAATCATTCAATAATTCCACTGGGTTGAAGAACCAAAATATTAAAAACCTTCAGGGCCTACTCTTGCCAAATATGTCAGGGATCGTGTGTGTGTGTGTATGCGTGTGTTCTGAGACACCACTACTGTTAAATAGGCAGAGCTAAGACTTAGGGGACTGGCAGATTATTGCAAAAAGGGCACGGGGCAGAGGGACTATGTTGTGAGCCTGGGAAAGAAGTTTGTGTGGGGACTGTGGGCAGTGAATGCGTTGGGAACAATGTGGAAAACTGGGAGCTGCCTTGGAATCTACAGGGCCGGGTAAGAGAATGTCCGAAAGAAAAATGAGCAGGTGCGGGATGTGTGCAGAGTCGGAGAAGAGTCCAGGGCGCCCGGAGTGGCTCCAGGAACGACGGACACCCCTCAAGGCTTTTGGGGGCGGTGGGTACTAATAGAACCCAGTGTCTGGGGTGCGCCGGGGAGGCTGCGAGCACGGCGGGAGTGGGGCGCTGGAGGGTGAGGACGCGGGAGTGAGGAAGAAAAGCCGGGGCTGGGCAGGGGCCTCCCAGCTGGGCCCGGAGGCAGCAGGGGGACAAGGGCTAGGAGAGGGCATGGCGGCGGCGTGGCAGGAAGCGAGGGGCATCCGGACACTCACCCCGTTGGCCGCGGCCATCTGCACCACGATCTCGATGGCTGTCCTGCTAAAGTACCTGCCGTCGCTGCCCACCACCGTGGTGCAGCCCCGACGGTCGCGCAGGTCGATGGACGACAGCACGCTCTGGATGAAGTTGGGCAGGTAGTTGCGCTGGCCCTCGAAGAGGCCGGTAGGTCACCGCAGACCCCCGCCGCCGGCTGGTCGCTGGTCCTCGTAGGGCGCGGTGGGCACTGTCAGCACTGGGATGGGGCTCCCCTCCGTGGCGCCTCCTGGCCGGTCCTGCTGCGGCTCCCGGGGCCGGAGGGAATCTGCAGCCTGCCGGGGGCCTCCGCCAGCCTGGCCGTGCACCGGGACTCCGCCTCGGGCCCGGGCCCCCTCTCCGGCAGGTCGGCGCCCTGCGCCCTGCGCCCGCCCGCCTGGGGACCGCCCGCCCCTCCTCTCCGCGCAGCCGCTCGCTGACTCCCTCGGCGGAGATTGCTTCTGCCTTCCTGTAAAGTTTTCTCCCGCCCACGTTCTCCGCTGCCAGACTGCCCGAGGTGCCCTCAGTTTCTCCCCAAGTTGGACTCACTTTCGGGGTGTCCCAAAAGCCTGATTCCAGGGCCTGCTAGCCCGACCCCGGTGACGCCTGCACCCGCGCCTGGCCCCAGCCTTCACGCGCGATCGCCGCCCTCCGGGGCACACCCTCCGCCAGAAAACAGCTGGCGGGCGGCGAGACTTTGGGCAGAGTCCGGGTTCCTGTCCGCCGACAGGCCTGTCCCCGTCTCCCTGGGAGTGCGCAGCCTACACGCACCAGTTTCTCTTTAGAACAAGCACGGGGAGGGATTTGGGAGGGGGCTGAAACCTTTTGCCATCAGCGAACAGCCTCAGCCAAAAATAACCCTGGAAAGGCGAGCTAAGAATGGTTATCTCCTGCCAGCGCTGAAATCGGAGGCTGGGCGCTGCGTGTGGGGTGTGTGTGTGTGTGTGTGTGTGTGTGTGTATCCTCCCACCCCGACCATTTGTTGAAGGGAATCACCACTGTCAGACTTCAATCCAACAGGACCCACTCGAGCCATCCACACTTTCCCCAGCCTCCTCCAAAACAGCACACTTTCCAGTATGGACAATTCTTTTTTTTTTTTTTTTCACTTGTTTGTTTGTTGCGGTGGTTGCAACAGCAGCAACACAGACGACACATATTTCCCTATTCTTCTCGCCCTTCTCACCCTCCCTACCCAGCTCCTGCCTTAGAAACAGGCTTGGCCTACACTGTATCTGTCCACACTGTCTGAACTCTTCCCTGAATTAATCGTTTTCAATAGGAGGGGGCTAAATCCCTTATTAATGCCCTACCAGGAGTGAATGAATAAAGCCAAGTTAAAGGGGAACTGGGTACCACATACTGTGCTAGGTTCCTTTGCATGTATCCTTTCATTCTGCTGGAGCTAAAGATGTTCTGCCTCCTCTCCATAAAACGCACCCAAACTCCAAAACCAGGAAATTCTCCATAGAAAATAGGAGTGAAGAGAGAAAAGACTAACAGGATAAACCCCAAAGCAGGAAGAAAGTTTTGTCTCCCATTTCGCTCAAGGAATTTTTGGACCCACCAAAGCTACTGTCCTGAAAGATCCTGCTGCTTCTCCTTCCCCAAATATTGTCCACTTCCTGAGAATAAGGCTGACTTGCCGCAGGCTTATAAAGTGTTTGGTCACAGTAAGACAACTGTGAGTAATAACACACATTGTATACTGTTTTGCAATTGATAAAAGGCTTTGCATCTGTTTTTACTTTGGAGGCTGAAGAAAAGAAGAATGATATTCACGCAGTTCCCATTTTACAGATGAAAACAAGAGGACTTTTTCTGTGAAGTCAGGAAAGTGGTTACAATGGTACTTTCCGCCTGTCCAAATTATGTATTGCCCCTCCCCTTTCTATTAATAACATTGAAGTGTGATGGGACAACCACTGAAGCCGTCAGTTGAAACCTGCTGGGACTTTTTAGCCATTCTCTTCAACATAAAGAATGGGTGTTTTTGGAGGGGATGAGAGGAATGGGGAAATGTTGTCAAAGAGTACAATGTTGTAGTTGAGACAGGAAGAATACATTTTGTTGAGATCTACAGCACAGCATGGTGACTGTAGTTAACAATGAAGTATTGTGTATTTCAAAATTGCTAAGACAATAAATTTCAAATGTTCTCACCACAAAAAAGATAGGTTTTGAGGTGATGAATCTATTAATTCTCTGGATTTAATTATTCCACAATGTATACATATATCATAACATCACATTATACCTCCGTAAATACATACAATTTTAATTTGTCAATTAACATTTTTTTAAAAGAATAGTGTGGCCAGTTGGGGAGGTAGTTTTTTTTTTTTTCCTCTAGTCTCTACTCAGTCTCCAAGATCCCATTCCCCATAAAGTTCCTGTCACCCAGGTGGAGTGCAGTGGCACAATCATGGCTCATTGCCCCCTCTCCCTCTTGGGCTCAAGTGATCCTCCCGCCTACAGGTACATGCCACCACGCCCAGCTAATTTTTGTAGTTTTTGTAGACATGGGGTTTCACCATGTTGCCTAGGCTGGTCTCGAACTCCTCAGCTCAATCAATCTGCCCACTTTAGCCTCCCACAGTGCTGGGATTACAGGTGGGAGCCACCAAGCCCAACCCATAAAGTTCCTAACTTTTTATCTCCCTGGGAGTGCACAGCCTACACACACCAGTTTCTCTTTAGAACATACTTAAGAGTCTTGGCTTAGCATCCAACACACAGAACTTTAACACTTCTACGGATCTGTGCACCTGTCTA
Source organism: Pan paniscus (assembly GCF_029289425.2). Taxonomy (NCBI): domain Eukaryota; kingdom Metazoa; phylum Chordata; class Mammalia; order Primates; family Hominidae; genus Pan; species Pan paniscus. Next base: position 94,385 of record NC_073265.2, read on the forward strand.
TGGTGTGGGTTTTTTTTTTTTTTTTTTTTTTTTTTTTTTTTTTTTTTTTTTTTTTTTTTGAGACGGAGTCTTGCTCTTTCGCCCAGGCTGGAGTGCAGTGGCCCAATCTCAGCTCACTGCAAGCTCCGCCTCCTGGGTTCACGCCATTCTCCTGCCTCAGCCTCCCGAGTAGCTGGGACTACAGGCGCCCGCCACCACGCCCGGCTAATTTTTTCTATTTTTAGTAAAGACGGGGTTTCACCGTGTTAGCTAGGATGGTCTCGATCTCCTGACATCGTGATCCGCCCGCCTCGGCCTCCCAAAGTACTGGGATTACAGGCGTGAGCCACCGCGCCCGGCCGGTGTGGGGTTTTTAAGATCTCTTTCTAATGACACTTTATTTTGCAAAGCAGGACAGTTTCATTCCCAGAAGAGCAGGTATGGTAAATCCTTTGTTCCAGTAACGAAGACAATGATCCAAACCCTAAGCCTCAGAGAAGCCCAGAAACCCTCCAGGCCTCCATCTCTCTGCTCCTAGCACCTGCCTCTCTCTTGACATCAACATCATTCTCCCCTCTCACAGCCCAGCTCCTTCCACAGACCCAGGGATTAGGCACCAGCACCTCAGACTAGATTTTAGAGAATTACCATTCAAGAGGCAATCCTCTTCCCTTGGTTCCAATTTCAAGGTTCTCAAAGACGGGAACAGGGCTAGTTTGAGGCAATGTGCCCCATCGCATAGCCAGAAAGAACCTTACAGTGAAAAGGAGAACAATTCTTCCAAAGTAAGGGGGTGCTGATCCCCAGAGGGAGGACAGATGGGCAACCAAACAGTAACCGGGCCACCACATGTTTCACACTCACTGATCAAGGATTTCTAAAACCACTTTTCTTTTCTCCGAATTTATATAGGACTTTGTATCACTCATAAAGGAATGTCTTATAGGCTGATAACACCTTTCTATTCATGCTTATACTTAACATTTAGGCTAGGATAATTTCCTAACCTCAGTGACCTCACTATAAGATGGGAATTATTATAATCCCTACCTCATAAATTGTTGGGAGGATTAAAATACTTAGTAAAGTGCCTGACTAATAGAAAGGCATTCAATAAATGTTAGCTATTCATGGTGTCATCATCATTATATTTACCATTATTACTAATCTCCTGTATTGCAAGAATTACAGTTTATATTTTTGTAGATCATCACTGTAGCTAAAGGGTCTTTGGGCCATAGGTGATATTCCATAAAGGTTGGTTAAATTGATCTGTGGTTTTTGACTATGGAAACTCAGAACTCCCTCAAAATGTACAAAACAGATTTACCTGCTAAATAAATCTCTTCAAAGCTGACCCCAGGTTTAATTGAATTAATTCCAATGAATTTGTCACAATGATGGAGAAAGGAAACTTAGAGGGCCCCACAGTTGTTTGCTGGTAAAATGAGAAGTTTGGATTAGATCAATGTTTCCCAAAATATTTTCCTCAGAATGTTAGTGCCCCTCGAATCCTGCACAAAGCAAGAGTTTCATGACCAAGTAGCTTTTAAAACTCCTGTACACTCTACTCCCATTCTTCACAATGCACACTTTCATATTAAAAGTTCTGAGAGGTCCTCAACAGAAGACATCACTTAACTTTTTTTTTTTTTTAAGACAGATTCTCACTCTGTCACCCAGGCTGGAGTACAGTGGCCACCACTCCTGGCCTAAACATTTTTTAACCTGGTACTTCCCAATCTAAACTCACAGGGACCAGTTTTCTTAATGAAAGAGAATCAGACTAGCTTGTAACCATAGCTGGTGACACTCCCCTGCCCCATTCCTTGTATGTCCTCAGTGGACTAGGTCAGGAATAAATAAATTTTCCTGATTCTCAAGGGCTGGTCACTCCTTTGCACTGAGCTCAAAGCTTCTCTGTAGCATGGGTCACAATGAATGGTAGCCCTGATAGCCTAGAGTAGCCTTTCAGCCTTCTCTGAGCCTCTAAAGACTGAGGATCCTTGGCATGAAATGGAGCAACTGATATACCCTTGCTTCCCCTGGGGACTCTCTTGCTCTCAAAAAGGCATCAGCCGTCAACTCCATCTAGAGAATATACTAGCTGACTCAGCTTGACCAGCCTGTCTCAAAATGAGAATCTGGGTAAAATAAGTATTGAAACATTTCATTCCTTGTAGATTCACAAAACATATTAGCATATTAAAGACTATGAAGTTCTGCAGGAAAAAAAACCTATTTAACTTTAATCCAACATTGCCAAGTTTTATTTGACCATGGAAGATTTTTCCAAAACACTTACAAACAGATCAAGGACATTAATCTTTCATGAAACACTAGATCCCCAGGGTCCTCTCCAGCTACATCATTCTGTGATTTTCTTTTTTATTTATGATGCATTAAAAGATTGATCTCTATCCGACTTCCATTTAGAAATTCACCAGAATGTGCAAAGGCAGCAGGTAAAATTGCTGAAGGGTATTATAAAAATACCCTCCAGTGATTTTTGAAACTTAAACTGAAATATTTATATAATTATATATCTCAGTTTGTATATTATATATATATGTATATACACACATATATATGTGTGTATATATATTGTTGTATGTATATCTATATCTATGTATATATGGCATTATATCCATTTTACAGATGCAGAAACTGAGCTTTAGAGGGGGTGAGCAATTGGTCCAAAGCCACACAGCACACAGGTAGTCATTGATAAAGGTAAAAACAAGAGTTGAAGCCTGAGGTGTAAGGACACAGAGACAAGTACACAAATGTTTACAAGTTACACATATGACACGTGCCTTTAACATGAATTTCTTGAACATTCATTTAGAGGCCTTACAATGAAGACATCAGAGTGGCAGCAAGTTCTGTTGGAATCAGGGGAGCGTGTTCTTCTATAATCCCCTGGCTAACAGGAAAGCACACTGATTTGGCCCATGGTAGTTATACACTCCCATTGAGTCAGGGGCCACTTCTATGCACACAGGAGGTGCTAAAAATATGCTGTTGACTCATTGCCTCTAAGAGCAGAAGAAATGCCAAAAGTATAGGACAAGAGGCAGAAAAGCACACGGAAAAATGTCGTAGGGCAGTCCTCTGAGGAAGTGTTAGATCCCTTTGAAATCTGTCCAAACACTTTCTTGTGCTGGGGAAAGTCAATTCCATATTTCAAGCAACCCCACATGTCATACGAGTATCTTGTACGTGTTTGTGTACTCGTGTCTGTGAACTTACATCTCAGACTTCAACTTCTCGCTCCCCACCCTTATCAATGACTGCCTGCATGGCCTTGGGCAAGTTGTTTCCCTCTTCAAAGCTCAGTTTCTGCATCTATAAAATGGACATAATGCTACCTACCTCATGGGGTTAGTGATCACATTTAAGGAGCTAATATGTGGAAATTGCTTACACAGTACCTATCACATAATAAGGGTTTAATAAGTGTTTGATGTAATTGTTTTGATTATTACTACTATTACTAAAATAATAATTACTACAATAATAATGATTCTTATTCTCTATATTAGTATTATCTTTGAAAATGGGCATGGATTATGTCTATGTAACACTTTTGGCACAATATCTAGCATTATATCACACACAAATTAGAGAATTCATGTTATTAAGGATGAAAAAATATTTTTACTGACCCTTAAATTCTTCGTAAGTAACTGCAAAAGAAGCCATTATCCCAACACATGAAATAAAAAAAAAAAATTCAGTTCCTCTGGAGTTTGTTTTTGGAGGTAGCCACAGGATACCTAATTTTTTTTTCTTTTCAGAGAGACCGAGGGGCTCACTAGGTTGACCAGGCTGGTCTTGAACTCCTGGTCTCAAGCCATCCTCCCACCTCAGCCTCCCAAAATGCTGGGATTACATGCATGAGCCACCACATCCAGCCTACCTAAAATATTGAATGCTGTTAATAAATCTCCTGAGGCCAGCATAAGAAGGTGATGGGCAAAACTAATGCAGGTATGTTTTTCTGGCTTTTTCATGTATTGGGCCAAACTTTGAAAAGCACTTACTATTAATGGCTAACTTGCAAAATTTGTGATTTATTAAAAGCAGATTTTAATTGTTTTACCTAAAAATAATAGGCCTCTGATCTGCCAAAGATGAAGATTTAATTTCTAGGTGTTCCCCACAATACCTAGAAACATCAGTGGAATCGATTATTAAACACTTTAGAAATGTTCTCATCAAAGTTCTTTAATATATAATACAGCAAAAGAAAAGTTTCTTTTCTAAAGGCTTCTCTATACTTTTTTTAATAGTTGAATTTCATTTCTGAAGGCTCCTAAAAAGAATAGAATTTAGATCTTTATTAAAGAGGAAATATATTTTCCATGTTTAATTTAAATTACATTCCATCAGTCATTTGCAATCTTAGCCTACACGGAATTTTTTTTTTTGGTAGTTTTTATGTGTGGGCTTTAGGAGGGGATTCCCAATAATCTCTATATAAATATTTCTAATCTCTATATAAATATTTTAACATTTCAATGTAAATTAGTTTTTTAAAGCTATTTTATCCATAAAAATAATAAATTTGCATGGCTGAGGGTGAAATAATGTGATACCAGGACCCCTCAGTTTTGGGGGTTGTGAGTAGATCCCATCTTCATGTTCCTCCAGCCCAGCCCAAGCCTGGCTCAGGGCCTCCTCCCCCATTTGCCAGGAACCACCATCCCCAGGGATTCTATGTGTCCTGCCTGACCAGTGTTCTCCATCAGAGTTTACCAATCTTTTGTTCATTCCCTCAGAGCACAGCTAAGCAAGAGTACACTAATTTGAAAATTAACTCAAGCAAATAGAGGAACAATATCCCCAACACATTGCATTTTAACATAGGGTTTCCTGGACACACTGTTTCAACCCAAGAGTTGGGCTAATAGTAGGAGTTCCATCTGCTAAAATACGGCTGTCAGCTTCAGAGGGAAATTCATGAACGTCTTCGTAGTTTGTTTTTACGTTTCACTTGGCACTGTTTCTAAAATTTCCTCTGAAGCCAAAAAATAAGTTATTTCCCAGCACACTGGGCACTTTTCATTTATCATTGGATTGATTTTTGTAACTTGCAGTAGGAGCTGAAATCGACCAGGGGGTTCTTATCCAACAGACAGCAGCAAAACTCTTTGTGTATCTGCGTTCCTTTGAACAAGCGTGACTTCCTCAATGGCATCATTCGTGAGCGTAACACAGAGCTCAGCAATAACGTTTCTTCACTAACCCTACCAGGTATCCAACATAGGATGTTACTTCCTTTCACTGTTTTCCGACTCCTGGCAGATATTAATCATTGGGATTTGGGAACAAGGAAATAGAATTTCTGAGAATGCTTGGGAATTCCCAAATTCATATGATTTTCATAACACTTCACTTACAAGTTTTTGAAAAATAATAAGTGACTATAATAACAAGCAAATAGTCGTTTTTTTCTGTAACAGGATTATATGAAAAGTTTTAGTAGTCTTCTGTTTTTAAAAGATATGATAACAAATGATGATTTCTTATTATTAGGAGCCAACATATTGTAACAAGATTATAAAATCCAATAGCATTAATAGAGAAAACATTAAAAAGAAATGAATATTATCACAAAATAAATGCTAAAGAAAAGTCCTTTAAAGATTGAAAGGTAACACCACAAATACTTAATGCTTTAATCGTTGTTTACATGACATTGTTAAACAAGGCATCAATCATCCCCTCCAATACCATTTAAATAACATAACATTCTGATCTCCTGGCAAGATGAATAGCACTAGAAAGAAGCAACTGTCAAAATGGCCGATTTAAGGGCATATTTTGTTTCTAAAACTTGGCATTTCTTAGAAAACCTCTCATAGGAATTGTAAAACATATACTATGCCTATGAACACATTAATATTTATTTGCAGAAATGGTTCACTGTTAGCAGTGGACAAGGCCATGAACACACACTTGTAACACAGCAACAGATACAAGAAAGTCTGACTGAGGCTCCTTTACTGCTCCTGTCCTGTTCACCTTAACTTTCATCTCCACATGTCAGTGCTTCCTCATCTTGCTTGACTTGAAGTCAGTGCATTTCTTCAAGCCAGTAAGTTCTCTATACTGACTATTAAGCTGTAATTTTCACAGGAAAATTAGAATGTTCCTTCCCATTTTCCTAATTTCTCAACTGATTTTTCTCAGAATTCAGAATCCATAAATATTGAAATGCCAGGAGAGAATTTCCAAATGGAAATGCTGTTCCCTTTGTCCATATTCAGAAGAAACCGTAGGATAGTGTTATCCTTCTCTTCTCCAATTTTTTTTTGCCTGCAAACTTATGGTTATCACCTCTTTAAGTGAGTAGCTCCTAATTTTGCCTCCCCTGCAAATGGTCCCAAAACAGTGAAGTGGGTCCTCTTTAGCTGTGTCTTTAGTACATAATCCTGCATTTCTGACCATATGCAGGGAATGTGACCCAGGGAAGGATCCCTGACTCAATGGGATTTCTCTTGCTGTCTCTAGAATTTGAACACTGGAACACAGACGTACAGAGGCTGGGAGCCATTGTGGTGTGCTCTATTGATGACGGCAGCAGTGGGTGGTGTGGGGGCAGTTAATTGACAGCTACCTGTTGCTGACATCCCAGGAACTGCCTGAACCTCCTCTTTCCCAGTCATAAGATATCTAAGATTCTGCAGTATTCTTCATTAAATCCTAGCATGGTTTAAGCTAGCCAGAATTAGGTTCTGTTGCTTTCAATCAACAGAACCTTAGCTAATACGTTGTTATTTCCTGGTCTTTGTTCCTTTAATTTTCCAGGAAAAGAAGGGAAAATGGCTTATTTGTTTTAAAAAGAGACAAGGGACAACATACCATTTATGCAAAATTTAGAAGCACTCAAAGGAAACTCTGGAAAGTTCCTGAGACATACCTAGGTAGGATCAGCATAAAACTTGAACAGTGTATCTAGATCATGGTTGCCATGGTTGCCTTGACACAATGAACATCTGTATCAAGATCATATTTTCTTGGTGGGACAGAGAGAAGCACAAGGCGGAACTCACATTTACAGTAATCCTTGTTTTCCAGGGACCATACAACCCAGTTTGTCCAGAGCTGTTCATCTTAAGTTTGTTATCCCACCATAATTATAAATAGAACCTCCTTTTTCTCTCAAGAATATCCCACTTTGGATGATAATTTCTGTGACTACCCATTAAGAATATTTAATAACTATAGAAAACTGCTTCTCTATATTTTTTGCATGTTTGAAACATTTTATAACAAAAATATCTTTAAAGTTATCACCTACACAGAATATAGATGCCAAATGCTCCTACTCTGCTATTCTAACCATGAATCCCTCTGGGGCCCCTTCCTCCTACGGCGCTTGTGAGGATGAAATGAAATAAGCTCTATGAAGTGCCCAACAGTGACCAACACTGAATAAAATACAGCCACCATAGGTGGCCTTCCCTTATGTTCACCAAACTCCTGATAAGTTATTCGGTGATGTTTTAATCTTAATATTTTATGTAGATTATACATTCATCTGATTCAAAATGCAAAAGGTACAAAAGCGTATACAGTTAAAAGTTTCCCAACCCACTACCATTTATCTCCCTGGAGGCAACTGTTTCCAGATTTTTGAATATCCTTAAAGAATATCATATGTATGGAAAAGAAAGATTATATATTTATATGCATCTGTGTATGCATTTTCCTATGAGAGGCTCACAAAGTCTCCTTGAAGAGATATCATTATTACAAATACCCCTCAATTTACAATAGGGTTATATTCCAATAAACTTATGAAAATATTGTAAGCTGAAAATGCATTTAATACACTTAACCTACTAAACATCATAGCTTAGCTCGGCCTACCTTAAACACTCACATTAACCTACAGTTAGGCAAAATCATCTAACAGAAAGCCCATTTTATAATAAAGTGGGCTTTGAATATCTCATGTAATATAATGAATACTGTACTGAAAGTGGAAAACAGAATGGTTGTATGAGTACTCAAAGTACAGCTTCTGCTGAATGTGTATTGCTTTCAAACTATCTTAAAGTTGAAAAATCGTAAGTCAAAATATTCTAAGTCAGGGATTGTTTGTACTTCTACTTTACATGATGAAATTGAGCCTTGAAAAGATTAAGTGACTCGCCCAAGGTCACACTGGCAGTTAAATAGTGAAACTTGGATCCAAATTGTTCAGTCACTACATGTATTGTCTTGAAATTTGAAAAAGTGGAAGAGGAATTAAACTACTAAATTGAAGGACTATTTTAGGCATAGAAGAAGCAGATGCCTTCATGTCCAAGTGATTGTGAAAAGCCCACTTGCCCCAAAATATGTCTCCTGGTCATATGAAATTCCACCATTTCAGATTTTTACCTGGGGATTTAGAGTAATCTGCTGTTTTCCTAGAGCTCCCCTAAAATAGAAATAGAAAATTTTGGAAGGCTAAATATATGCTAACATTGGAAAACTCATTTTCTCCCCTTCGTAAGGCAAGGTACTGAAGGAGGGGGCCCTACGGGCTGTGCAGGGACATCCTGGAGGCATGGGGAGAAGAAACTGAAAGGCAAGTTTGTATGGAACAAAGAATACCGATCTCAGGATTCTCCCTTGAACCTGCCCTAACTTTGTTCAAATAGACTTAGCCACTGACCTGCTGTCAAAAGACCACAGCCAATCTGACTTGTTTTCAATATAATGATGAATATTGATTTGGTCCCTTCATCCAACATTCTCAGCTGGATCTTTTTGACCAAGGATATACATTACTAGGTGAGTACAGGCAGTTAATTCTTCCACACGGGACTTCGGAGTTTCTGAGTTAACCAGAATCACCCACCTTAACATCTGCCAGTTTATACCCCAAGTCCTGACCAGTGCCCCCTACCTGCTATGCCTCATGTTTTCAATAGAGCATAAAATCAGAAATGAAAGATGAAACATCATAGCCAATATCACAGAAATACAAAGGATCCTAAGAAACTGCTAGGTATAATTACACACTAACTAATTGGATCATCTAGAAGAAATGGATAAATTCCCAGACACATAAAACCTACCAAGATTGACTCATGAAGAAATTTAAAAATCTGAACAGACTAATAGCAAGCAAGGAGGTTGAATCCGTAAGAAAATGTCTCCTATCAATGAAAAACCCAAAACCAGATGGCTTCCCAGATTAATTCTACCAAATATTGTAAGAAGAACTAATACCAGTCCTTCTCAAACTCTTCCAAAAAGCTGAAGTGGAGGGAATACTTCCAAACTCATCTTACAGGGCCAGCATTACCCTGATTCCAAAGCCAGACAAGAACACTACAAGAAAGGAAAATGACAGGCCAATATCCTTGATCTACATAGATGCAAAAATCCTCAACAAAATCCTAGCAAACCAAATTCAATAGCACATTGAAAGAATCATTCACCATGATCATGTCATGGTTCAACATAAGCAAATCAATACATATAATATACCATATTAGAAAAATAAAGGATAGAAACTATATGGCCATCACAATAGATATAGAAAAAGTTTTTGACAAAATTCGAAACCCTTTCATGGTGAAAAAAAAACACCCAACAGATCACGTATTGAGGGACTGTATCCCAACAAAATAAAGGCCATATATGACAAACCCATAGCTAACACCATGATCAATGGTGAAAAGTTGAAACTTTTCCTCTACCATCAGGAACAAGACAAGGATGCCCACAGACACCAATTCTCAGGGTAATTAGGCAAAAGAAAGAAATAAAAGGCATCCTAATAGGAAAGGAAGAAGTGAAACTGTCTCTACTGACGGCATGATCTTGTTATATATAGAAAACCCTACAAACTTCACTAAAAAAAGGTTAGAACTCAACACAAAGAAGGGAACAATAGACACTGGGGGACTCCAAAGGTGGGAGGGAAGGATGGTGGAAGCAAGGGTTGAAAAACTACCTATCCATTACTATGCTCACTGCTTGGCTGGTGGGATCATTAGAAGCCCAAACCTCAGCACCATGCAATATACCTGTTTAAGAAACCTGTACATCTACCCTCCTGACTCTAAAATGAAACATACAATATTTAAAAAACAAAAACAAATAAATAAAATTTGAAAACTGTTAGAACTGAACTGATAGGTGAAATCAGTAAAGTTGTAGGATACAAAATCAACAGATAGAGCCTTGAACACAGCAACATCCAGCTGTCTGACACGAAAGTCTCAGGGGCAAGGAAACCTCTATATGAACTCAGAAACAATGAGCTAAGTTGTGTTTATGTCTGAAAGGATGTTAAGAACTTCATTCATGTTACATCAGAGCCAACAGAAAGAACCAACAGGAAACCTGTACCCAACAAACAGAAATGACAAGATGAAGGGAAAGCAGAGGTAAGGGCTTACCTTAGAAAGGGCAAGTGATTAGCTCAATATGCAATAAATGTTTGCTCCTGAGCCAAAAATTTGTACAATAATTTGGACATTACTTGCACAACCAGAAAAATCAGCCACTCATTAGGAAAATGTGTTTCTGTAGAAGTCTTAGGACTCAGCAATCTATAATAACATGAAAAGACAATATTTTCATCCAAAATGAGTATTTTTGTTTGTCTTGGCTTGTTATTCTAACGTCAACAGCCTCTAAATAAACTGTTGAAGTACATGATATAACCACCTCTTTCTCCATCTTTCCCATTGCTCCCATAGGGTTTCAGTTGTTCAATTTCACCATTGGCAAAGATTTTGCTGAAATCTGGCTTTTCAAAGGGAGAGTATCCAGAAACAGAAGATGCTGATCTGGGAGGCTCTTCCTAATAGAACTGCTGCTTCAGTTTAACTTGAAAAAGCCCACACCCAGTTCCTAATGACAAACATCTGAACACCGGGTCTTCTCCTGAGCAAGACCATGCGATGCCTCCTGCTCGCTCTGTTCTATAAGCAACCCACAGATTGCTCCCTGTGAAGAGGAGCCTGCAAGGGGAGGAGCATTCCACCAGACCCTGATTTAGCAAGATATTTCCGTATCATTCCCCCAACCAGCTGGAAGTCCTCCACTGCTCTTGTGTAAAAATCTAACTCATCTCACTGAATTTCCTGATTTAAAAGTCTAATTCATTTCACCAAAAGTGTGACAGAAGGAAACCAAGTACACCATCTCTCTCTTACCAAACCAAAGCTATTGCATGTGCATTCTGGGGGGAAAACATGGTCCAAATATGTTATGGAGGGGGTGCCAGCCCAGTGTCATCCTCTTACTATTGCCATAGGATCTTGGCTGATGGCATCAGAGGAAAAACAAGTTTATCGATTACTTTCAACCATTAAGCTCACTCCTCCATGAAAAATATGTCACAAGTCCAATGTCTCTTATTAAAATAAGCACTGCAAAATATAAAGGAGTCACAGTTTTAAAATGGGACACACGTTCTCTAAGCGGTGAACCACGTTAGAGGTGCACTGTTTACAATGTATAAAGTTCCCTGGAGCCAGGGTTAGGAAGCGCATCTGTTCTTTGATGTTCTGGGATGAAGGAGAAAGGAAAATGTGCTGCCAGAAGTGAGTGGGAAGGAGCCCATGAGATAAAGGAAGTAAATCCATTTGCTGATTGCAATAATAATGGTAATACACGAAGCTATACATACATACATACATACATACATACATACATACATGCAAACTTTCACATTTTTTAAAAAAAAGAACTTAAGGCTTCCACTCATGTAATCAGCCCTTATGAACTCTCCTGATTAGCTGCAAGGAAAATCTTCCTTTCTCCTCTTTCTTGCACCATCCTGGGCTCCCTTTTGACTTTTTTTTTTTTTAACTTATAAACGAACAGCTCATATTCTGAAGTTTGTAGTCCCCTCCCGCCCCCTCTCTCTATATACAGCTCATTTACTTTGGCAGCTGTCGTGCTGCTGGGCATCCTCAAACCCACTAGTTTCCCTTTAATGTTTGAGCAGACAAACATGATCATGCACTAGGCATCACTGTGCCACTCAAAATGCTTTTTTTGTTTTTTTTTATTGCATCTGGGAGAAATCTCAAGGTTGCAAACCTGGAGTCAGAATTGTCTCCATGTGTCTCAGTGGGAAGAGTATCGTGTGAAGGAACAAGTTGATTCTACTAATCAAAAGGAATTTTTTTTGACATCAGGTCATCCTCCGAATGAATTTATATTACCGAGTGGAAGGTCACATGAAGAAAATGGTCAAACAGCACCACCTAGAGCAAGAGCTGAGAAGTGCAGCGGAGCCGGGCTGTGTCAGGAAAGAAAAGCAAGCTGGGGCCTGGCTCAGCGCTCTCCCCTCTGCTCCTGTCTGCATGGAAAGATTAGGATGACAGTGGCAGGAAGCCTGTGCACCTAGTATGCATCACTTGAAGGGAACACACAGATTCCAGTAAACAGTTGGAAGGAAATGTTAATACCAGGCTCTGCTAAACAATCTCAAATGAGTCCTAGATGAGGCAAGCAACTTTCATCAAAGTTTCCTGATACCTGAAAAGACAGCCCAGGGGATCCTGCGCTACATGTGGTGTATGTAAATTAAGCGGGTTTTTTTCCCCTTTGTAATTAAGGCTCATACACAAACAAAATCACACTTTAGAAATGGCCTATTTCAACTTGTAACTAGCTTGCTTTCAGGGGCTCCAGGTCAAAATGAAATAGAGCACAAAGACGCTTTCTCCTTCGGGTTCATACACAAATTCACTCTGTCCGTTTCTTTCCCACATGGAGCAACAAAGCCGTCAGACCTCTCCATCCACCCATCGGGTCCTTCCTGATTAAAGTGAGATAAATCACAGCCCTCTCTCTCCAGATGGCAGGCGACAAGAGGGGGATGCTTGCCTCAAGAAGTCCTCCCCATCCCTCTGCATTCATGCAAGCCCGAGCGGAGAGATGCAAGAAATTACGGATGCATTTGAATTCCCCAGACCCTGCAATTAAAAATGGAAATTTTTTGGCCACGCGTATTGGCTCACGCCTGTAATCCCAGCACTTTCAGAGGCCGAGGTCGGCAGATCACCTGGGGTCAGGAGTTCGAAACCAGCCTGGCCAACATGGTGAAACCCTGTCTCTACTAAAAATACAAAAATTAGCTAGGAATGGTGGTGGGCGCCTGTAGTCCCAGCTACTCGGGAGGATGAGGCAGGAGAATCACTTGAACCCGGGAGGCAAAGTTTGCAGTGAGCCAAGATCGCACCACTGCACTCCACTCTGGGTGACAAAGCAAGACTTCACCTCAAAAAATGTTTTTAAAAAATGGAAGTGTTGTTCTTTCATTTGTAAATGTGTTTTGGTAAAAGAGGGGCAGTTTAAGCAACCCTTTTTATTGTCTACATTGTTAAAATTCATCCGACATGGACTCTTGACTCTGTTTTGCCTGGGCAGACCCAATTCAAGCATTTACAACAGCTATAACCTCCTCAAATCAAAAAGAGGAATCAGCATTATTGCTAAGTTCAAATAAGGTCTTGTTTTATTTCATTTTTATTTTTGAATGCAGCCATTCCTCCATGTGCTGTCATCAGGTAAGATTGTCAGTCCTGATTAGGTAAAGGTATTATTACAAAATGCAATTCTTAAAAATTCAGTGTCTAACTACACTTTTAATAAGCCTTTCCCCCTCCCCTATGTATTCTCCCTTAGACACCCCTTCTCAAATTTAAAATCACAGAAACTAAAATATGATGCCTAAAGAGAGCCTAGCGACTGCCCAGTCCTCTAATTTGATGAGTGGGAGTACTGAAGCCCAGAGGAGTTCAAGTAATTTGTTCCCAATGTCTTAGAGAAGAAGAAAATGACCAGCTGGGAAATCCCACTCATGTCAAGGCAGAGGCACAGGGCCACAGACTGTGGTTGAATTGTGCCACACTCCTACATCCTTCTTTAGGAATCACAGAACATTCTTGTGTTGAGTCGCAGTCACTGACTTCCTTTTCAGGCTGATTGAGTTCTGTCCTTACAGGCTGTGACAAGAAGTTTTGGTATTATGCTACACCAAGACCATTTATCTAGTTCAAGAAATGCACAGTCCTTAGAGCCCAGCAACTTTCCCCATGTCCAGTAAATGTAGCTTCTCCATTAGAAGCTGTCAGAATGGAGCCTTCTGGCTCATCTTGATTTTGATTTGTGCAAGAATGAATGGTTGTGCTAAGACAGCTTTCCTAGCTGATAGAGAGCGAAACTTTTTTCTCATAATTTATAAAAAAATTAAATTAGAACTTTTTTCTCATAATCTGTGAAAAAATATTAAATTAAATCTGGCTCGTCTTGATTTTGATTTGTGCAAGAATGAATGGTTGTGCTAAGACAGCTTTCCTAGCTGATAGTGAGCAAAATTTTTTCTCATAATCTATAAAAAATATTAAATTAGAAGCATAGAGTTTATTTCATGACTTTTATCTTCCTGCAATTTTCTTGTGGGCATAAATGATTTGTTTTTATCCTGCCTGCCCCCCAATCCCTTTTCCAAGAGACTAAAAGAGTATCTAGTGCAAAGTGGAGACTCAAATATTTTTTAATAAACAGTGATCCCAGCCACCCAGTGCATGTTGCCAAATGCCAACCCCATAAATAATCAAACACATCATCTCATTCAGCCAATCAAAATCAAGTGCTACCTATTTTTTTAAGTTTTCATAGCCCTTGGGCATCTGCTTTCTCAGCATTTCCCAAACTTGAGTCATTCTCATCCTGCCTTCCTAATTTTGATCTGTCAATTACCTCTACTATTATTTATTTCATATATTTTTAAATAGACCCACTTTTGAAACTTAAATACACGCCTTTTAAAAGGAAGCTTTCTTACTACTATACATCAAAAGCCATTATTACTTGTTCTAAGTACTCATAACAAGATGGTCACAACTATTAAAATTTACTAATGTGCATCCACATACTCTCTAAATTCATGGAGCATCTGCACACACTTTAAGAAACAATTCTGCATTACTCACTCAATTTTCTTGACATCCTTCTGAGGCAGGACAAACCTTGGGCTGAAAGAATTGAGGTAGGAGTCCAAGCAAGTTGCCAGCCACATAAAGGCAAACCTTGGCTCGGAAGTCAGGACTACCAGCCCCTAGGTTATGGTTCATGCTCTTTCCTCTGCTCTCCAGAACCTCCTATCTCCAAGTGTAGTTAGCAGCCCAGATGCAGCAGCATCCTCTAGAGACTTGTTAAAAATGCAGAAGCTCAGGCTCCACCCCAGGCCTATGCAGACTGAATCTGCATTTTAACAAGGTCCAGGTAATTCACGTGCACATTAAGTTTGAAAAGGCCTGGTCTAGATCAGCGGTTCTCTAACTTAGCAGCACATTAGAACCATCTGTAGAGACTTTAAAAATACCAGTGCCTGGGCTTCACCTCCCAGAGAATCTGACTTAAGTGTCTGGGGTTTGCCCTGAGTCTAGGTATTTTTAAAAACTCCTCAGCTTATACAAAGCTGGCAGGGCCGGGCACAGTGGCTCATGCCTATAATCCCAGCAGTTTGTGAGGCCAAAGTGGGCAGATTGCTTGAGTCCAGGAGTTTGAGATTAGCCTGGGCTAAAACCCCATCCCTACAAAAAAAAAAATACAAAAAGTAGTTGGGCATGGTGGTGGCACATACCTGTAGTCCCGGCTACTCAGGAGGCTGAGTCCTCGCTTGAACCCAGGAGGTCACGGTCTGGTCAACAGAGCAAGACCCTGTATCAAAACAAACAAACAAGCAAACAAAAAATGCTAGCAGCTTACCAGCTAGGGAGGCCTGTAGAGGCAAGTTTTCCAAATGGGGCTACATTAGTTGTTCCAGAACTTTAGCTGCATCAAAACCACCTGGATGGCTTGTTCAGCTACAGAGGGTCTGGCCATGCCCCTAGAGTTTCCAGCTGAGGGTCTGGAATGAGGCCCGATGATTTGCATTTCTAACAATCTCCAGGTGATGCTGATGCTGTGGGTCCAGGGACCACATTTTGAGAATCTATGCTAAATGAATCGGAGAAGACCAAAGCTCAAACTTATTCCAAGAACTTTTCAAGGCCCACCTGCAAGTTGTAGTGGAAGTAAGCATCTAAGGGTGCAAAAAAGTTTCACTGTAGACTAAGGCCTTTTACCTGAGCTCTCAAATGTTCACATTTCTCTTATCAACCTAAATAACAAACAGAGAGAGTCTCTCCACAAGAAAAAGATATTCGTTTGGAAACAGAGCCTTGCAATAGAAACAGGCAAGCCAGAGTAAACTATATGCATATTCACGGAGGTAAAGGTAGACAAAAGAAAAAGTGAGGAAGATTATATGATCATTTGGAAATGATTATCCTTGGCTACAAAGATCAATAACAAAGGTGATGCCAGGCACAGGTTGGACAGGCAGTTGTTGGGCAAATATCCTTCAGAAGCATTGTTGTGTGCAAAGTTGCAATGGGCTTTGTGCAAGATTGTGTTTTTTGCAGTCTTCTGTGATAAGTTTTTGTTATCAGGCATACAAGCCCAAGAATCCTTTATTGCATGTCCTTCCCTGGCTCTATTTGTCAGGGTTTTGGTTAGGGGAGGGGTATTTTTAACACTCTCAATGTAAAAAATGCCATAAGGTAGGTACCCGAATTGCTTTTTTTGTCTTCATAAAATAACTTTTCCACCCGAACAAAGTCTACACATAAATTGTAAAAATACCCTGGCATGCAGTCCCTGGAAAAGTCTGGAGTCATTCTCGGGGTTCCCACCCAGGTGGGCAAGCGTAGCCACCACACATAAACACAAAGTATGGGTCCCCGCTGGGGTTCAGCGGCAGGCAGTGGCCCTGGTTCTGATATTTGGCTGAAAACACAGCTCCTCTTTGTCACCCTCAGGACATTTCAGCTATTTCCTAGATAATAATCTCACTTCACCCTGCACAAAATAGGCACATGATCATGTCACTCTGACCTGGTTTGAGTCCAAGGAGAATTTTGCTTTTAAAATAATTTAGGTTAGTAGTTAAAATATGAACTTTGGGCCAGGAGTGGTGGCCCATGCCTATAATCCCAGCACTTCGTGAGGCCAGAGTGGGCAGATTGCTTGAGTCCAGGAGTTTGAGACTAGCCTGGGCTAAAACCCCATCCCTACAAAAAAAAAAAAATACAAAAATTAGTTGGGCATGGTGGTGGCACATACCTGTAATCCCGGCTACTCAGGAGGCTGAGTCCTCGCTTGAACCCAGGAGGTCACGGTCTGGTCAACAGAGCAAGACCCTGTATCAAAACAAAGAAACAAACAAACAAAAAATGCTAACAGCTTACGAGCTAGGGAGGCCTGTAGAGGCAAATTTTCCAAATGGGGCTACATTAGTTGTTCCAAAACTTTAGCTGCATCAAAACCACCTGGATGGCTTGTTCAGCTACAGAGGGTCTGGCCATGCCCCTAGAGTTTCCAGCTGAGGGTCTGGAATGAGGCCCGATGATTTGCATTTCTAACAATCTCCAGGTGATGCTGATGCTGTGGGTCCAGGGACCACATTTTGAGAATCTATGCTAAATGAATCGGAGAAGACCAAAGCTCAAACTTATTCCAAGAACTTTTCAAGGCCCACCTGCAAGTTGTAGTGGAAGTAAGCATCTAAGGGTGCAAAAAAGTTTCACTGTAGACTAAGGCCTTTTACCTGAGCTCTCAAATGTTCACATTTCTCTTATCAACCTAAATAACAAACAGAGAGAGGCTCTCCACAAGAAAAAGATATTCGTTTGGAAACAGAGCCTTGCAATAGAAACAGGCAAGTCAGAGTAAACTATATGCATATTCACGGAGGTAAAGGAAGACAAAAGAAAAAATGAGGAAGATTATATGATCATTTGGAAATGACTATCCTAGGCTACAAAGATCAATAACAAAGGTGATGCCAGGCACAGGTTGGACAGGCAGTTGTTGGGCAAATATACTTCAAAAGCATTGTTGTGTGCAAAGTTGCAATGGGCATTGTGCAAGATTGTGTTTTTTGCAGTCTTCTGTGATAAGTTTTTGTTATCAGGCATACTAGCCCAAGAATCCTTTATTGCATGGCCTTTCCTGGCTCTATATGTCAGGGTTTTGGTTAGGGTAGGGGTATTTTTAACACTCTCAATGTAAAAAATGACATAAGGTAGGTACCCCAATGACTTGTTTGGTCTCATAAAAGAACTTTTCATAAAATCTCTGTAAAAGTGGAAATATCTACACCGCTTTCTCTGTAAATGTGTAAACATTTACAACGCTATCTGTATAAACATGGAACTATTTACACCGCCGTCTCTATAAACATGGAAATACCCACACCGCTATCTGTATAAACATGGATATACCCACACCGCTATCTGTATAAAGATGGAAATATCTGCACCGCTATCTTTATAAACATGGAAATATCTGCAACTTTATCTGTGTAAACATAGAAATATCTGCACGGCTATTTGTGGAAACATGGAAATATCTGCACCGCTATCTGTATAAAGATGGAAATATCTACACCACTATCTGTAAAACGTGGAAATATCTACACCGCTCTCTGTATAAACCTGGAAATATCTACACCGAGATCTGTATAAACATGGAAATATCTACACCGCTATCTGTATAAACAAGGAAATATCCAAACCGCCATCTGTATAAACATGGAAATACCTACACCGCTATCTGTATAAATATGGAAATATCCACACCGCTATCTCTATAAACATGGAAATACCTACACCGCTTTCTCTATAAACATGGAAATATCTACACTGCAATCTCTATATACATGGAATTATTTACACCGCCATCTTTATAAACATGAAAATATCTAAACCGCCATCTTCAGAAACATGGATGTATCTACACCGCCATCTGTATAAACATGGAAATATCTACACCACTATCTGTATAAACATGGAAATATCTTCACTGCCATGTGTATATACATGGAAATATCTACACGGCCATCTGTATAAAGATGGAAATATCTACACTGCAATCTGTATAAATATGGAAATACCTACACCGCTACCTCTATAGACATGTAAATATCTACACCGCTATCTGTATAAAAATGGAAATATCTACACTGCCATCTGTATAAAGATGGAAATATCTACACCGCGAGCTCTATAAACATGGAAATATCTACACCGCTATCTCTATAAACATGGAAATACGAACACCGTTATCTGTATAAACATGGAAATATCTACACCGCTATCTCTATAAACATGAAAATACTTACACCACCATCTCTATAAGCATGGAAATATTTACACCGCTATCTCTATAAACATAGAAATAACTACACCGCCATCCCTATAAACATGGAAATATGTACACCGCCATCGGCATATACATGGAAATATCTACACACACATCTGTATAAACATGGAAATATCTACACTGCCATCTGTATAAACTTGGAAATATCTACACTGACATCTGTAGAAAGATGGAAATGTCTACAAAGCGATCTGTATAAACATGGGAATTTCTACACCGCTACCTGTATAAACATGGAAATACCTACACCACTATCTGTATCACCATGGAATTAACTACACCGCAATCTGTATAAACATGGAAATATCTACAAAACTATCTCTGTAAACGTGGAAATATCTACACAGCTATCTGTGTAAACTTGGAAATATCTACACCGCAATCTGTGTAAATTTGGCAATACCTACACCGCAATCTGTGCAGAAATGGAAATATCTACACCGCAATCTCTGTAAACATGGAAATATCTACACAGCTATCTGTATAAACATGGAAATATCTAAACTGCCATCTTTATAAACATAGAAATATCTACAGCTCCATCTGTATAAACATGGAAATAACTACACTGCCATCTGTACAAACATGAAAATATCTACACGGCCATCTGTATAAACATGGAAATATCTACACCGCTATGTCTATAAACATGGAAATATCTACACCGTTATCTGTATAAACATGGAAATATCTAAATCGCTATCTGTATAAACAGGGAAATATCTCCACCGCTACCTGTATAAACATGGAAATATCTACACCACTTTCTGTATAAAGATGGAAATATCTACACCGCTATCTGTATAAACATGGAAATATATACAATGCTATCTGCGTAAACATGGAAATATCTACACAGCTATCTGTGTAAACTTGGAAATATCTACACAGCTATCTGTGTAAAAATGGAAATATCTACACAGCAATCTGTGCAAAGATGGAAATATCTACACTGCTATCTCTGTAAACATGGAAATATCTACACCGCTATCTGTATAAACATGGAAATATCTATACCGCAGTCTCTATAAACGTGGATATATCTCCACCGCTATCTGTATAAACATGAAAATATCTACACCGCTATCTGTATAAACATGGACATATTTAAACCGCAACCTGTATAAACATGGAAATATCTACCACGGTATGTGTGTAAACATGGAAATATCTACACAGCTATCTGTGTAAACTTGGAAATATCTACAAAGCTATCTGCGTAAACATGGAAATATCTACACGGCAATCTGTGCAAAGATGGAAATAACTACACCGCTATCTCTGTAAACTTGGAAATATCTACACCGCTACCTGTATAAACATGGAAATACCTACACCGCTGTCTGTATAAACAAGGAAATATCTACACCGCCATCTGTAGAAACATGGAAATATCTACACCGCTATCTGTATAAATATGGAAATATCTACACCACTGTCTCTATAAACATGGAAATACCTACACCGCTTTCTCTATAAACATGAAAATATCTACACTGCTATCTCTATATACATGGAAATATCTACACCTCCATCTCTATAAACATGAAAATATCTACAACGCCATCTTCAGAAACATGAATGTATCTACACCGCCATCTGTATAAACATGGAAATATCTACACCACTATCTGTATAAACATGGAAATATCTTCACTGCCATCTGTATAAACATGGAAATATCTACACTGCCATCTGTATAAAGATGGAAATATCTACACCGCAATCTGTATAAACATGGAAATACCTACACCGCTATCTCTGTAAACATGAAAATACTTACACCACCATCTCTATAAACATGGAAATATTTACACCGCTATCTCTATAAACTTAGAAATAACTATACCGCCATCTCTATGAACATGGAAATATCTACACCGCCATATGCATAAACATGGAAATATCTGCACGGACATCTGTATAAACATGGAAATATCTACACTGCCGTCTGTGTAAACTTGGAAATATCTACACTGGCATCTGTAGAAAGATGGAAATGTCTACAAAGCGATCTGTATCAACATGGGAATTTCTACACCGCTACGTGTATATACATGGAAATATCTACACCGCTGTCTGTATCAACATGGAAATAACTACACCACAATCTGTATAAACATGGAAATATGTACAGTGCTATCTCTGTAAACATGGAAATATCTACACAGATATCTGTGTAAACTTGGAAATAACCACACCGCTATCTGTGTAAATTTGGCAATACCTACACCGCAATCTATGGAAAGATGGAAATACCTACACCGCTATCTCTGTAAACATGGAAATATCTACACTGATATCTGTATAAACATGGAAATATCTACACTGCCATCTGTATATACATGGAAATATTTACAACGCCATCTGTATAAACATGGAAATATCTACACCGCCATCTGTACACACATGGAAATATCTACAAAGCCATCTGTATAAACATGGAAATATCTACAATGCTATCTCTATAAACATGGAAATATCTACACCGCAATCTGTAGAAACATGGAAATATCTACATCGCTATCTGTATAAACAGGTATATATCTCCATCGCTATCTGTATAAACATGGAAATATCTGCAACGCTATCTGTGTAAACATGGAAATATCTACACAGCTATCTGTGTAAACTTGGAAATATCTACACAGCTATCTGTGTAAAAATGGAAATATCTACACAGCAATCTGTGCAAAGATGGAAATATCAACACTGCTATGTCTGTAAACATGGAAATATCTACACCGCTATCTGTATAAACATGGAAATATCTATACCGCAGTCTCTATAAACATGGAAATATCTCCACCGCAATCTGTATAATCATGAAAATATCTACACCACTTTCTGTATAAACATGGACATATCTAAACCGCAATCTGTGTAAACATGGAAATATCTACACAGCTTCCTGTGTAAACTTGGAAATATCTACACAGCTATCTGCGGAAACATAGAAATATCTACACGGCAATCTGAGCAAAGATGGAAATAACTACACCGCTATCTCTGTAAACATTTAAACTACTACACCACTACCTGTATAAATATGGAAATATCTACACCGCTGTCTGTATAAACAAGGAAATATCTACACCGCCATCTGTAGAAACATGGAAATATCTACACCACAATCTGTATAAACATGGAAATACCTACACCGCTATCTGTATAAATGAGGAAATATCTACACTGCTATCTCTATAAACATGGAAATACCTACACCGCTTTCTCTATAAACATGGAAATATCTACACTGCAATCTCTATATCCATGGAAATATCTACACCGCCATCTCTATAAACATGAAAATATCTACACCGCCATCTTCAGAAACATGGATGTATCTGCACCGCCATCTGTATAAACTTGGAAAACCTACAACACTATCTGTATAAACATGGAAATACCTTCACTTCTATCTGTATAAACATGGAAATATCTACACCGCCTTCTGTATAAAGATAGAAATATCTACACCGCAATCTGTATAAATATGGAAATACCTACACCGCTACCTCTATAGACATGTAAATATCTACACCGCTATCTGTTTAAACATGGAAATATCTACACTACCATCTGTATAAAGATGGAAATATCTACACCGTGAGCAGTATAAACATGGAAATATCTACACCGCTATCTCTATAAACATGGAAATACCAACACCGTTATCTGTATAAACATGGAAATACCTACACCGCTATCTCTATAAACATGAAAATACTTACACCACCATCTCTATAAGCATGGAAATATTTACACCGCTATCTCTATAAACATAGAAATAACTACACCGCCATCCCTATAAACATGGAAATACCTACACCGCCATCTGCATATACATGGAAATATCTACTCACACATCTGTATAAACATGGAAATATCTACACTGTCATATGTAGAAAGATGGAAATATCTACAAAGCGATCTGTATAAACATGGGAATTTCTACACCGCTACATGTATAAACATGGAAATATCTACACCGCTATCTGTATCAACTTGGAAATAACTACACCGCTATTTGTATAAACATGGAAATATCTACACAGCAATCTGTGCAAAGATGGAAATATCTACACCGCAGTCTCTATAAACATGGAAATATCTACACCGCTATCTGTATAAACATGGAAATAAATACACCGCTATCTGCATAAACATGGAAATTTTTACACAGCTATCTGTATAAACATGGAAATATTTCCACCGCTATCTTTATAAACACGGAAATACCTACACCAGTGTCTTTAAAAACATGGAAATACCTACACCGCTATCTCTGTATACAATGAAATATCTACAACGCTATCTGTGTAAACATGGAAATATCTACACAGCTATCGGTGTAAAGTTGGAAATATCTACACCGCAATCTGTGTAAGCAAGGAAATATCTACAACCCTATCTGTGTAAACATGGAAATATTTACAACGCTATCAGTGTAAACAGGGAAATATCTACACAGCTATCTGTAAAACGTGGAAATATCTACACCACTATCTGTATAACCCTGAAAATATCTACACCGCTATCTGTATCAACATGTAAATAACCACACCGCTATCTCTATAAACATGGAAAATCTACAATGTTATTTCTGTAAACATGGAAGTATCGACACAGTTATCTGTGTAAACTTGGATATATCTACACCGCTATGTGTGTAAAGTTTGCAATGTCTACACCGCAATCTGTGCAAAGATGGAAATATCTTTACCGCTATATCTGTAAACATGGAAATATCTACACCGCTATATGTATAAACATGGAAATATCTACACCGCCATCTGTATACACATGGAAATATCTACACAGCCATCTGTATAAACATGGAAATATCTACATCGCTATCTCTATAAACATGGAAATATCTACACCGCTATCTGCATAAACATGGAAATACCTAGATCGCTATCTGTATAAACAGGGAAATATCTCCACGCTATCTGTGTAAACATGGAAATATCTACACCGCTATCTGTATATACATGGAAATATCTACACCGCTATCTGTACAAACAAGGAAATATATACACCGCCATCTTTAGAAACATGGAAATATCTACACCGCCATCTGTATAAACATGGAAATACCTACACCATTACCTGTATAAATATGGAAAGGTCTACAGCGCTACCTCTATAAACATGGAAATACCCACACCACTTGCACTATAAACATGGAAAAATCTACACTGCAATCTCAGTAAACATGGAAATATCTACACTGCCATCTATGTAAACATGAAAATATCTACACTGCCATCTTCAGAAACATGGCTGTATCTACACTGTCATCTGTATAAACATGGAAATATCTACACCACTATCTGTATAAAGATGGAAATATTTAAACCGCTATCTCTATAAACATGGAAATACCTACACCATTATCTCTCTAAACATGGAAATATCTACACCGCCATCTGTATTAACATGGAAATATCTACACAGTCATCTGTATAAACCGGGAAATATCTACACTGCCATCTATATAAACATGGAAATATCTTGAGAGAACTCTGTATAAACCTGGAAATATCGACACAGCCATCTGTATAAACATGGAAATATCTACACCGCTATCTGTATAAACATGGAAATATCTACACCGCTATGTGTATTGACGTGGAAATATCTCCATTTCTATCTGTATAATCATGGACTTACCTCCACCGCAATCTGTATAAACATGAAAATATCTACACAGCTATCTCTATAAACATGGAAATATCTACACAGTCATCTGTAGAAACATGGAAATATCTACACCGCTATCTCTATAAACATGGAAATAACTACACAGCTTTCTCAATAAACATGGAAATATCTACACCGCTATCTCCATCAACAAGGAAATATACACACTGCCATCTTTTTAAACATAGAGGTATCTACAACGCCATCTACATAAACAAGAAAATATCTACACTGCCATCTATATAAACATAGAAATATCTACACCGCCATCTCTATAAACATGGAAATATCTACACTGCCATTTGTAGAAAGATGGAAATATCTACACCGCCATTTGTATAAACGTGGAAATGTCTACACCGCTATCTGTATAAACATGGAAATATCTACACCGCAATCTGTATAATCATGGAAATATCTACACCGATATCTGTATAAATATGAAATATCTAAACCGCTATCTCTATAAAAGTGGAAATATCTACACTGCTATCTGTATAAACATGGAAATATCCTCACAGCTATCTCTATGAACATGGATATATCTACACCGCTATCTCTATAAACATGGAAATCTCTACACCACCATCTCTATAAACATGGAAATATCTACACCGCCATCTGCATAAACCTGGAAATATCTACACCGCTATCTGTATAAACATGGAAATATCTACACAGCTATCTCTATAAACATCGAAATATCTACACCGCCATCTGTATAAACATGGAAATACCTACAAAGTCATCTGTATATACATGGAAATATCTACACAGCCATCGGTATAAACATGGAAATACCTACACAGCCATCTGTATATACATGGAAATTTCTACACCGCTATCTGTATAAACATGGAAATAACTACACTGCTATTTGTATAAACAAGCAAATATCTACACCGTGATCTGTATCAACCTTGAAATATCTACACCGCCACGTCTATAAACATGGAAATATCTACACATCTATCTTTATAAACATGGAAATATCCACACCGCTATCTCTATAAACATGGAAAAATCAACACTGCTATCTCTATGAACTTGGAAATATCTACACCGCCATCTCTATAAACATGGAAATATCTACACCACGATCAGTATAAAGATGGAAATATCTACACCGCTATCTTTATAAACATGGAAATATCTCCACTGCTATCTCTATAAACATCGAAATATCTACACCGCCATCTGTATAAACATGGAAATACTTACAAAGTTATCTGTATAAACATGGAAATATCTAAACCGCCATCTGTATAAACATGGAAATATCTACACAGCCATGTGTATATACATGGAAATATCTACACTGCTATCTATATAAACATGGAAATTACTACACCGCTATCTGTATAAACATGGAAATATCTACACTGCCATCTACATATCCATGGAAATATCTGCGCGGCCATCTGTATAAACATGGAAATATCTACACGGTCATCTGTGTATACATGGAAATATCAACACCGCCATCTGTACAAACATGGAAATATCTGCACCGCTATCTGTATAACCATGGAAATATCTACACCGCGGTATGTATAAACATGGAAATATCTACACCGCTATCTCTTTAAACATGGAAATATCTACACCGTGATCTGTATAAACATGGAAATATTTACACCGCTATCTGTATAAACATGGAAATTTCTACACCATTATCTGTATAAATATGGAAATATCTACACCGCTTTCTGTATAAACATGGAAATATCTACACCGCTATCTGTGTAAATATGGAAATATCTACACCGCGATCTGTATAAACATGGAAATATCTACAAAGCGATCTGTATAAACTTGGAAATATCTTCACCACAATCTGTATTAACATGGAAATATCTACACCGCTACCTGTATAAACATGGTAATATCTACACCACCAGCTATATAAACATGGAAATATCTACACCGCCATCTGTATAAGCATGGAAATATCTACAATGCCATCTGTAGATAGATGGAAATATCTACACCGCAATCTGTGTAAACATGGAAATATCTACACCGCTATCTGTAAAAACATGGAAATATCTACACCGCTATCTGTATAAACATGGAAATATCTACACCGCGATCTGTATAAACATGGAAATATCAACACCGCGATCTGTACAAACATGGAAATATCCTCACCGATATCTGTATAAACATGGAAATATCTGCACAGCTATCTCTATAAACATGGAAATATCTGCACCGCCATCTGTATAAACATGGAAGTACCTACAAAGTCATCTGTATAAACATGGAAATATCTTCACAGCCATCTGTATAAACATGGAAATATCTACAAAGCCATCTGTATATACATGGAAATAACTTCACCGCTATCTGTATAAACATGGAAATAACTACTCCGCTATTTGTATAAACAAGGGAATATCTACACCGTGATCTGTATAAACATGGAAATATCTACACAGCCATCTCTATAAACATGGAAATATATACAACCCTATCTGTATAAACATGGAAATATTCTCACCGCTATCTCTATAAACATGGAAAAATCAACACCGCTATCTCTATGAACATGGAAATATCTACACCGCCATCTCTATAAACATGGAAATATCTACACTACTATCAGTATAAACATGGAAATATCTACACCGCTGTCTGTATAAACATGGAAATATCTCCACTTCTATCTCTATAAACATCGAAATATCTACACCGCCATCTGTATAAACATGGAAATACTTACAAATTTATCTGTATAAACATGGAAATATCTACACCGCCATCTGTATAAACATTGAAATATCTACACAGCCATGTGTATATACATGGAAATATCTACACCGCTATCTATATAAACATGGAAATAACTACACCGCTATGTGTATAAACATGGAAATATCTACACCGCCATCTACATATCCATGGAAATATCTGTGCCGCCATCTTTATAAACATGGAAATATCTACACGGTCATCTGTGTATTGATGGAAATATCAACACCGCCATCTGTACAAACATGGAAATATCTACACCGCTATCTGTAAACATGGAAATATCTACACCACGGTCTGTATAAACATGGAAATATCTACACCGCTATCTGTATAAACATGGAAATATCTACACCGTGATCTGTATAAACCTGGAAATATTTACACCGCTATCTGTATAAACATGGAAATGTCTACACCGCTATCTCTATAAACATGGAAATACCCACACCACTTGCACTATAAACATGGAAGTATCTACACTGCAATCTCAGTAAACATGGAAATATCTACACCGCCATCTATGTAAACATGAAAATATCTACACTGCCATCTTCAAAAACATGGCTGTATCTACACCGTAATCTGTATAAATATAGAAATATCTACACCACTATCTCTATAAAGATGGAAATATTTAAACCGCTATCTCTATAAACATGGAAATAACTACACCGCTATCTCTATATACTTGGAAATATCTACACCGCTATCTCCATCAACATGGAAATATACACACCGCCATCTCTTTAAACATGGAGGTATCTACAACGACATCTACATAAACAAGAAAATATCTACACTGCCATCTATATAAACATGGAAATACCTACACCGCCATCTCTATAAACATGGGAATATCTACACTGCCATTTGTAGAAAGATGGAAATATCTACACTGCCATCTGTATAAACGTGGAAATATCTACACCGCTATCTGTATAAACATGGAAATATCTACACCGCAATCTGTATAATCATGGAAATATCTACACCGATATCTGTATAAATATGAAATATCTAAACCGAGATCTCTATAAAATTGGAAATATCTACACTGCTATCTGTATAAACATGGAAATTTCCTCACTGCTACCTCTATGAACATGGATATATCTACACCGCTATCTCTATAAACATGGAAATATCTACACCGCCATCTCTATAAACATGGAAATATCTACACCGCCATCGGTATAAACATGGAAATATCTACACCACCATCTGTATAAACATGGAAATATCTTCAATGACTTCTGTATACACATGAAAATATCTACACGGCAATCTGGGTATAGATGAAAACATCAACACCGCCATCTGTACAAACATGGTAATATCTACACTGCTATCTCTATAAACATGGAAATATCTACACTGCGGTCTGTATAAACATGGAAATATCTACACCGTTATGTGTATAAACATGGAAATATCTACACCATGATCTGTATAAACATGGAAATATAGACACCACTATCTGTATAAACATGGAAATATCTGCACCGCTATCTCTGTAAACATGGAAATAACTTCAAAGACATCTGTATAAACATGGAAATACCTACACAGTCATGTGTAGGAACATTTAAATATCTACACTGCCATCTGTATAAACATAGAAATATCTACACAGCCCTCTGTATAAACATGGAAATATCTGCATAGGCATCTGTGTAAACATGGAAATATCTCCACCGCTATCTGTATAAACATGGAAATACCTACACCGTTACCTGTATAAATATGGAAATGTCTACACCGCTATCTCTATAAACATGGAAATACCCACACCACTTGCACTATAAACATGGAAATATCTACACTGCAATCTCAGTAAACATGAAAATGTCTACACCGCCATCTATGTAAACATGAAAATATCTACACTGCCATCTTCAGAAACATGGCAGTATCTACACCGTCATCTGTATAAATATAGAAATATCTACACCACTATCTCTATAAAGATGGAAATATTTAAACCGCTATCTCTATAAACATGGAAATAACTACACCACTATCTCTATAAAGAAGGAAATATTTAAACCGCTATCTCTATAAACATGGAAATACCTACACCACTATCTCTCTAAACATGGAAATATCTACACCTCCATCTGTATTATCATGGAAATATCTACACCGTCATCTGTATAAACCGGGAAATATCTACACTGTCATCTATATAAACATGGAAATATCTAGAGAGAACTCTGTATAAACATGGAAATATCGACACAGCCATCTGTATAAACATGGAAATATCTACACCGCTATCTGTATAAACATGGAAATATCTACACCGCTATGTGTATTAACGTTGAAATATCTCCATTTCTATCTGTATAATCATGGACATACCTCCACCGCAATCTGTATAAACATGAAAATATCTACACGGCTATCTCTATAAACATGGAAATATCTACACTGCCATCTGTACAAACATGGAAATATCTACACTGCCATCTGTACAAACATGGAAATATCTACACAGTCATCTGTAGAAACATGGAAATATCTACACCGCTATCACTATAAACTTGGAAATAACGACACCGCTATCTCTATAAACTTGGAAATATCTACACCGATATCTCCATCACCATGGAAATATACACACCGCCATCTCTTTAAACATGGAGGTATCTACAACGCCATCTACATAAACAATAAAATATCTACACTGCCATCTATATAAACATGGAAATATCTACACCGCCACCTCTATAAACATGGGAATATCTACACTGCCA
Source organism: Pan paniscus (assembly GCF_029289425.2). Taxonomy (NCBI): domain Eukaryota; kingdom Metazoa; phylum Chordata; class Mammalia; order Primates; family Hominidae; genus Pan; species Pan paniscus. The sequence continues at coordinate 124,831 of NC_073265.2, forward strand.
TTTGTAGAAAGATGGAAATATCTACACCGCCATCTGTATAAAAGTGGAAATATCTACACCGCTATCAGTATAAACATGGAAATATCTACACCGCAATCTGTATAATCATGGAAATATCTACACCGATATCTGTATAAATATGAAATATCTAAACCGCTATCTCTATAAAATTGGAAATATCTACACTGCTATCTGTATAAACATGGAAATATCCTCACTGCTATCTCTATGAACATGGATATATCTACACCGCTATCTCTATAAACATGGAAATATCTACACCGCCATCTCTATAAACATGGAATTATCTACACCGCCATCTGTATAAACATGGAAATATCTACACTGCTATCTGTATAAACATGGAAATAACTACAAAGTCATCTGTATATACTTGGAAATATCTACACAGCCATCGGTATAAACATGGAAATACCTACACAGCCATCTGTATATACATGGAAATATCTACACCGCTATCTGTATAAACATGTAAATAACTACACCGCTATTTGTATAAACAAGCAAATATCTACACCGTGATCTGTATCAACCTGGAAATATCTACACCGCCATCTCTATAAACATGGAAATATCTACACCCCTATCTTTATAAACATGGAAATATCTCCACTGCTATCTCTATAAACATGGAAATATCAACACCGCCATCTCTATAAACATGGAAATATCTCCACAGCCATGTGTATATACATGGAAATATCTACACCGCTATCTATATAATCATGGAAATTACTACACCGCTACCTGTATAAACATGGAAATATCTACACTGCCATCTACATATCCATGGAAATATCTACGCGGCCATCTGTATAAACATGGAAATAACTACACGGTCATCTGTGTATTGATGGAAATATCAACACCGCCATCTGTACAAACATGGAAATATCTACACCGCTATCTGTAAACATGGAAATATCTACACCACGGTCTGTATAAACATGGAAATATCTACACCGCTATCTGTATAAACATGGAAATATCTACACCGTGATCTGTATAAACCTGGAAATATTTACACCGCTATCTGTATAAACATGGAAATGTCTACACCGCTATCTCTATAAACATGGAAATACCCACACCACTTGCACTATAAACATGGAAGTATCTACACTGCAATCTCAGTAAACATGGAAATATCTACACCGCCATCTATGTAAACATGAAAATATCTACACTGCCATCTTCAAAAACATGGCTGTATCTACACCGTAATCTGTATAAATATAGAAATATCTACACCACTATCTCTATAAAGATGGAAATATTTAAACCGCTATCTCTATAAACATGGAAATAACTACACCGCTATCTCTATAAACTTGGAAATATCTACACCGCTATCTCCATCAACATGGAAATATACACACCGCCATCTCTTTAAACATGGAGGTATCTACAACGACATCTACATAAACAAGAAAATATCTACACTGCCATCTATATAAACATGGAAATACCTACACCGCCATCTCTATAAACATGGGAATATCTACACTGCCATTTGTAGAAAGATGGAAATATCTACACTGCCATCTGTATAAACGTGGAAATATCTACACCGCTATCTGTATAAACATGGAAATATCTACACCGCAATCTGTATAATCATGGAAATATCTACACCGATATCTGTATAAATATGAAATATCTAAACCGAGATCTCTATAAAATTGGAAATATCTACACTGCTATCTGTATAAACATGGAAATTTCCTCACTGCTACCTCTATGAACATGGATATATCTACACCGCTATCTCTATAAACATGGAAATATCTACACCGCCATCTCTATAAACATGGAAATATCTACACCGCCATCGGTATAAACATGGAAATATCTACACCACCATCTGTATAAACATGGAAATATCTTCAATGACTTCTGTATACACATGAAAATATCTACACGGCAATCTGGGTATAGATGAAAACATCAACACCGCCATCTGTACAAACATGGTAATATCTACACTGCTATCTCTATAAACATGGAAATATCTACACTGCGGTCTGTATAAACATGGAAATATCTACACCGTTATGTGTATAAACATGGAAATATCTACACCATGATCTGTATAAACATGGAAATATAGACACCACTATCTGTATAAACATGGAAATATCTGCACCGCTATCTCTGTAAACATGGAAATAACTTCAAAGACATCTGTATAAACATGGAAATACCTACACAGTCATGTGTAGGAACATTTAAATATCTACACTGCCATCTGTATAAACATAGAAATATCTACACAGCCCTCTGTATAAACATGGAAATATCTGCATAGGCATCTGTGTAAACATGGAAATATCTCCACCGCTATCTGTATAAACATGGAAATACCTACACCGTTACCTGTATAAATATGGAAATGTCTACACCGCTATCTCTATAAACATGGAAATACCCACACCACTTGCACTATAAACATGGAAATATCTACACTGCAATCTCAGTAAACATGAAAATGTCTACACCGCCATCTATGTAAACATGAAAATATCTACACTGCCATCTTCAGAAACATGGCAGTATCTACACCGTCATCTGTATAAATATAGAAATATCTACACCACTATCTCTATAAAGATGGAAATATTTAAACCGCTATCTCTATAAACATGGAAATAACTACACCACTATCTCTATAAAGAAGGAAATATTTAAACCGCTATCTCTATAAACATGGAAATACCTACACCACTATCTCTCTAAACATGGAAATATCTACACCTCCATCTGTATTATCATGGAAATATCTACACCGTCATCTGTATAAACCGGGAAATATCTACACTGTCATCTATATAAACATGGAAATATCTAGAGAGAACTCTGTATAAACATGGAAATATCGACACAGCCATCTGTATAAACATGGAAATATCTACACCGCTATCTGTATAAACATGGAAATATCTACACCGCTATGTGTATTAACGTTGAAATATCTCCATTTCTATCTGTATAATCATGGACATACCTCCACCGCAATCTGTATAAACATGAAAATATCTACACGGCTATCTCTATAAACATGGAAATATCTACACTGCCATCTGTACAAACATGGAAATATCTACACTGCCATCTGTACAAACATGGAAATATCTACACAGTCATCTGTAGAAACATGGAAATATCTACACCGCTATCACTATAAACTTGGAAATAACGACACCGCTATCTCTATAAACTTGGAAATATCTACACCGATATCTCCATCACCATGGAAATATACACACCGCCATCTCTTTAAACATGGAGGTATCTACAACGCCATCTACATAAACAATAAAATATCTACACTGCCATCTATATAAACATGGAAATATCTACACCGCCACCTCTATAAACATGGGAATATCTACACTGCCATTTGTAGAAAGATGGAAATATCTACACCGCCATCTGTATAAAAGTGGAAATATCTACACCGCTATCAGTATAAACATGGAAATATCTACACCGCAATCTGTATAATCATGGAAATATCTACACCGATATCTGTATAAATATGAAATATCTAAACCGCTATCTCTATAAAATTGGAAATATCTACACTGCTATCTGTATAAACATGGAAATATCCTCACTGCTATCTCTATGAACATGGATATATCTACACCGCTATCTCTATAAACATGGAAATATCTACACCGCCATCTCTATAAACATGGAATTATCTACACCGCCATCTGTATAAACATGGAAATATCTACACTGCTATCTGTATAAACATGGAAATAACTACAAAGTCATCTGTATATACTTGGAAATATCTACACAGCCATCGGTATAAACATGGAAATACCTACACAGCCATCTGTATATACATGGAAATATCTACACCGCTATCTGTATAAACATGTAAATAACTACACCGCTATTTGTATAAACAAGCAAATATCTACACCGTGATCTGTATCAACCTGGAAATATCTACACCGCCATCTCTATAAACATGGAAATATCTACACCCCTATCTTTATAAACATGGAAATATCTCCACTGCTATCTCTATAAACATGGAAATATCAACACCGCCATCTCTATAAACATGGAAATATCTCCACAGCCATGTGTATATACATGGAAATATCTACACCGCTATCTATATAATCATGGAAATTACTACACCGCTACCTGTATAAACATGGAAATATCTACACTGCCATCTACATATCCATGGAAATATCTACGCGGCCATCTGTATAAACATGGAAATAACTACACGGTCATCTGTGTATAGATGGAAATATCAACACCGCCATCTGTACAAACATGGAAATATCTGCACCGCTATCTGTATAACCATGGAAATATCTACACCACGGTCGGTATAAACATGGAAATATCTACACTGCTATCTGTATAAACATGGAAATATCTACACCGCTATCTATTTAAACATAGAAATATCTACATCGTGATCTGTATAAACATGGAAATATTTACACCGCCATCTGTATAAACATGGAAATACTTACAAAGTTATCAGTATAAACATGGAAATATATACACCGCCATCTGTATAAACATGGAAATATCTACACAGCCATGTGTATATACATGGAAATATCTACACCGCTATCTATATAAACAAGGAAATAACTACACCGCTACGTGTATAAACATGGAAATATCTACACCGCCATCTAAATATCCATGGAAATATCTGTGCCGCCATCTGTATAAACATGGAAATATCTACACGGTCATCTGTGCATAGATGGAAATATCAACACCGCCATCAGTACAAACATGGAAATATCTGCACCGCGATCTGTATGAAGATGGAAATATCTACACCGCGGTCTGTACAAACATGGAAATATCTACACCGCTATCTGTATAAACATGGAAATATCTACACCGCTATCTCTATAAACATGGAAATATCTACACCATGATCTGTATAAACATGGAAATATTTACTCCGCTATCTGTATAAACATGGGAATTTCTACACCGTTATCTGTATAAATATGGAAATATCTACACCGCTATCTCTATAAACGTGGAAATATCTACACCGCCATCTGTATAAACATGGAAATATCTTCAATGCCATCTGTATAAACATGAAAATACCTACACGGCAACCTGTGTATAGATGGAAACATCAACACCGCCATCTGTACAAACATGGAAATATCTACACTGCTATCTCTATAAACATGGAAATATCTACACTGCGGTCTGTATAAACATGGAAATATCTACACCGTTATGTGTATAAACATGGAAATATCTACACCATGATCTGTATAAACATGGAAATATATACACCGCTATCTGTATAAACATGGAAATATCTGCACCGCTATCTCTATAAACATGGAAATTTCTATGAAGACATCTGTATAAACATGGAAATACCTACACAGTCATGTGTAGGAACATTTAAATATCTACACTGCCATCTGTATAAACATAGAAATATCTACACAGCCCTCTGTATAAATATGGAAATATCTGCATAGGCATCTGTGTAAACATGGAAATATCTGCACCGCTATCTGTATAAACATGGAAATACCTGCACCGCTGTCTCTATAAACATTGAAATATGTACACCGTTATGTGCATAAACATGGAAATACCTCCACTGCTCTCTGTATAAACATGGAAATACCTCCACTGTTATCTGTATAAACATGGAAATATCTACAGCGCCATCTCTATAAACATTGAAATATCTACACTGCCATCTGTAAAAACATTGAAATATCTACACCGCGATCTGTATAAACATGGAAATATTCTCACCGCTATCTGTATAAACATGGAAATATCTACACAGCTATCTCTATAAACATGGAAATATCTACACCGCCATCTGTATAAACATGGAAATACCTACAAAGTCATCTGTATAAACATGGAAATATCTACACAGCCATCTGTATAAACATGGAAATACCTACACCACCATCTGTGTAAACATGGAAATATCTACACCGCAATCTGTATAAACTTGGAAATAACTACAACGCCATCTGCATGTCCATGGAAATATCTACGCCGTCATCTGTATAAACATGTAAATATCTACACGGCCATCTGTGTATAGATGGAAATATCAACACCGACATCTGTACAAACATGGAAATATCTACACCGCTATCTCTATAAACATGGAAATATCTGCACTGCCATCTGTAAAAACATGGAAATACCTATACAGTCATCTGTATAAACATGGAAATATCTACAATGCCATCTGTATACACATGGAAATATCTACACAGCCATCTGTATAAACATGTAAATATCTACACTGCTATCTCAATAAACATGGAATTATCTACAATGCCATCTCTATAAACATGAAAATATCTACACTGACATCTCCATAAACATGGAACTAACTTCTCCGCCATCTGTATAAACATGGAAACATCTACACCGCCATCCGTGTGAACAAGTAAATATCTACAATGCCATCTTTATAAAGATATAAATATCTGCACCACGAGCTGTATAAACATGGAAATATCAACATCGCTATCTGTATAAACGTGGAAATACCAACACCGCTATCGGTATAAACATGGAAATATCTACAACGCCATCTATATAAACATGGAAATATCTAAACCGCTATGTCTATAAACATGGAAATACCTACACCGCTATCTCTATAAACATGGAAATATCTACACCGCTATCTGTATAAACATGGAAATATCTACATCGCTATCTGTATAAACATGGAAATATCTACACCGCGATCTGTACACACATGGAAATAGCTACATCGCGATCTGTATAAACATGGAAATATCTTCACCACTATCTGTATATACATGGAAATATCTACACCGCTATCTGTATAAAAATGGTAATATCTAAACCACAATCTATATAAACATGGAAATTTCTACACCATTATCTGTATAAATATGGAAATATCTACACCGCTATCTGTATAAACTTGGAAATATCTACACCGCTATCAGTATAAACATGGAAATATCTACACCGTGATCTGTATAAACATGGAAATATCTACAAACCGATCTGTATAAACATGGAAATATCTTCACCACAATCTGTATTAACATGGAAATATCTACACCGCTACCTGTATAAACATGGTAATATCTACACCACAAGCTATATAAACATGGAAATATCTACACCGCCATCTGTATAAACATGGAAATATCTACAATGCCATCTGTGGAAAGATGGAAATAACTTCACCGCAATCTGCGTAAACATGGAAATATCTACACCGCTATCTGTAAAAACATGGAAATATCTACACCGCTATCTGTATAAACATGGAAATATCTACACCGTGATCTGTATAAACATGGAAATATCTACACCGCGATCTGTATAAACATGGAATTATCCTCACCGCTATCTGTATAAACATGGAAATATCTGCACAGCTATCTCTATAAACATGGAAATATCTACACCGCCATCTGTATAAACATGGAAATACCTACAAAGTCATCTGTATAAACATGGAAATATCTACACAGCCATCTGTATAAACATGGAAATATCTACACAGCCATCTGTATATACATGGAAATACCTACACCGCTATCTGTATAAACATGGAAATAACTACTCTGCTGTTTGTATAAACAAGGAAATATCTACACCGTGATCTGTATAAACATGGAAATATCTACACCGCCATCTCTATAACCATGGAAATATCTACACCCCTATCTGTATAAACATGGAAATATCCTCACTGCTATCTCTATAAAGATGGAAAAATCAACACCACTATCTCTATGAACATGGAAATATCTACACCACTATCAGTATAAACAAGGAAATATCTACACCGCTATCTGTTTAAACATGGAAATATCTCCACTGCTATCTCTATAAACATCGAAATATCTACACCGCCATCTGTATAAACATGGAAATACTTACAAAGTTATCTGTATAAACATGGAAATATCTACACCGCCATCTGTATAAACATGGAAATATCTACACAGTCATGTGTATATACATGGAAATATCTACACCGCTATCTATATAAACATGGAAATAACTACACTGCTATGTGTAAAAACATGGAAATATCTACACCGCCATCTACATATCCATGGAAATATCTGTGCCGCCATCTGTATAAACATGGAAATATCTGCACGGTCATCTGTGTATAGATGGAAATATCAACACCGCCATCTGTACAAACATGGAAATATCTGCACCGCTATCTGTACAAACTTGGAAATACCTACACCGCGGTCTGTATAAACATGGATATATCTACACCGCTATCTGTATAAACATGGAAATATCTACACGGCTATCTCTATAAACATGGAAATATCTACACGGTGATCTGTATAAACATGGAAATATTTATACCGCTATCTGTATAAACATGGAAATTTCTACACCGTTATCTGTATAAATATGGAAATATCTACACCGCTATCTCTATAAACATTGAAATATCTACACCGCGATCTGTATAAACATGGAAATATCCTCACCGCTATCTGTATAAACATGGAAATATCTACACAGCTATCTCTATAAACATGGAAATATCTACACCGCCATCTGTATAAACATGGAAATACCTACAACGCCATCTGTATAAACATGGAAATATCTACACAGCCATCTGTATAAAGATGGAAATATCTATGCAGCCATCTGTATATACATGGAAATATCTACACCGCTATCTGTATAAACATGGAAATAACTACACCACTATTTATATAAACAAGGAAATATCTACACCGTGATCTGTATAAACATGGAAATATCTACACCGCCATCTCTATAAACATGGAAATATCTACACCCCTATCTGTATAAACATGGAAATATCCACACCGCTATCTCTGTAAACATGGAAAAATCAACACCGCTATCTCTATGAACATGGAAAATATCTACACGGCCATCTCTATAAAAATGGAAATATCTACACCACTATCAGTATAAACATGGAAATATCTACACCGCTATCTGCATAAACATGGAAATATCTCCACTGCTATCTCTATAAACATCGAAATATCTACACCGCCATCTGTATAAACATGGAAATACTTACAAAGTTATCAGTATAAACATGGAAATATATACACCGCCATCTGTATATACATGGAAATATCTACACAGCCCTGTGTATATACATGGAAATATCTACACCGCTATCTATATAAACATGGAAATAACTACACCGCTATGTGTATAAACATGGAAATATCTGCACCGCCATCTAAATATCCGTGGAAATACCTGTGCCGCCATCTGTATAAACATGGAAATATCTACACGGTCATCTGTGCATAGATGGAAATATCAACACCGCCATCAGTACAAACATGGAAATATCTGCACCGCTATCTGTATAAAGATGGAAATATCTACACCGCGGTCTGTACAAACATGGAAATATCTACACCGCTATCTGTATAAACATGGAAATATCTACACCGCTATCTCTATAAACATGGAAATATCTACACCGTGATCTGTATAAACATGGAAATATTTACTCCGCTATCTGTATAAACATGGGAATTTCTGCACCGTTATCTGTATAAATATGGAAATATCTACACCGCTATCTCTATAAACGTGGAAATATCTACACCGCCATCTGTATAAACATGGAAATATCTTCAATGCCATCTGTATAAACATGAAAATACCTACACGGCAACCTGTGTATAGATGGAAACATCAACACCGCCATCTGTACAAACATGGAAATATCTACACTGCTATCTCTATAAACATGGAAATATCTACACTGCGGTCTGTATAAACATGGAAATATCTACACCAGTATGTGTATAAACATGGAAATATCTACACCATGATCTGTATAAACATGAAAATATATACACCGCTATCTGTATAAACATGGAAATATCTGCACCGCTATCTCTATAAACATGGAAATATCTATAAAGACATCTGTACAAACATGGAAATACCTACACAGTCATGTGTAGGAACATTTAATTATCTACACTGCCATCTGTATAAACATAGAAATATCTACACAGTCCTCAGTATAAATATGGAAATATCTGCATAGGCATCTGTGTAAACATGGAAATATCTGCACCGCTATCTGTATAAACATGGAAATACCTACACCGCTGTCTCTATAAACATTGAAATATGTACACCGCTATGTGTATAAACATGGAAATACCTCCACTGCTCTCTGTATAAACATGGAAATATCTCCACCGTTATCTGTATAGACATGGAAATATCTACAGCGCCATCTCTATAAACATTGAAATATCTACACTGCCATCTGTAAAAACATTGAAATATCTACACCGCGATCTGTATAAACATGGAAATATTCTCACCGCTATCTGTATAAACATGGAAATATCTACACAGCTATCTCTATAAACATGGAAATACCTACAAAGTCATCTGTATAAACATGGAAATATCTACACAGCCATCTGTATAAACATGGAAATATCTACACCACCATCTGTGTAAACATGGAAATATCTACACCGCAATCTGTATAAACATGGAAATATCTACAACGCCATCTGCATGTCCATGGAAATATCTACGCCGTCATCTGTATAAACATGGAAATATCTACACGGCCATCTGTGTATAGATGGAAATATCAACACCGACATCTGTACAAACATTGAAATATCTACACCGCAATCTCTATAAACATGGAAATATCTGCACTGCCATCTGTAAAAACATGGAAATACCTATACAGTCATCTGTATAAACATGGAAATATCTACAATGCCATCTGTATACACATGGAAATATCTACACAGCCATCTGTATAAACATGTAAATATCTACAGTGCTATCTCAATAAACCTGGAAATATCTACAACGCCATCTCTATAAACATGAAAATATCTACACTGACATCTCCATAAACATGGAACTAACATCTCCGCCATCTGTATAAACATGGAAACAGCTACACCGCCATCTGTGTGAACAAGGAAATATCTACAATGCCGTCTTTATAAATATATAAATATCTGCACCACGAGCTGTATAAACATGGAAATATAAACATCGCTATCTGTATAAACGTGGAAATACCAACACCGCTATCGGTATAAGCATGGAAATATCTACAACGCCATCTATATAAACATGGAAATATCTAAACCGCTATGTCTATAAACATGGAAATACCTACACCGCTATCTCTGTAAACATGGAAATATCTACACCGCTATCTGTATAAACATGGAAATATCTACATCGCTATCTGTATAAACATGGAAATATCTACACCGCGATCTGTACAAACATGGAAATATCTACACCGCGATCTGTATAAACATGGAAATATCTTCACCACTATCTGTATATACATGGAAATATCTACACCGCTATCTGTATAAAAATGGTAATATCTAAACGACAATCTATATAAACATGGAAATTTCTACACCGCCATCTATATAAACATGGAAATATCTTCAATGCCATCTGTAGAAAGATGTAAATATCTACACCACAATCTGTGTAAACATGGAAATATCTACACCGATATATCTAAAAACATGGAAATATCTACAGAGCTATCTGTATAAACATGGAAATATCTACCCCGCGATCTGTATAAACATGGAAATATCTACACCGCGATCTGTATAAACATGGAAATATCTACACGGCTATCTGTATAAACATGGAAATATCTACACAGCTATCTCTATAAACATGGAAATATCTACTCCGCCATCTGAAAAAACATGGAAATACCTACAAAGACATCTGTATAAACATGGAAATATCTACAAAGCCATCTGTATAAACATGGAAATATCTACACAGCCAACTGTATATACATGGAAATATGTACACAGCTATCTGTATGAACATGGAAATAACTACACCGCTATTTTTATAAACAAGCAAATATCTACACCGTGATCTGTATAAACATGGAAATATCTACAGCGCCATCTCTTTAAACATGGAAATATCTACACCCCTATCTGTATAAACATGGAAATATCCACACCGCTGTCTCTATAAACATGGAAAAATCAACAACGCTATCTCTATGAACATGGAAATATCTGCACCGCCATCTCTATAAACATGGAACTATTTACACCACGATCAGTATAAACATGGAAATATCTACACCGCTATCTGTATAAACATGGAAACACCTCCACTGCTATCTCTATAAACATCGAAATATCTACACCGCCATCTGTATAAACATGGAAGTACTTACAAAGTTATCTGTATAAACATGGAAATATCTACAACGCTATCTCTATAAACATGGAAATGTCTACAGAGCCATGTGTATATACATGGAAATAACTACACCGCAATCTATATAAACATGGAAATAACTACACCACTATCTGTATAAACATGGAAATATCTACACCGCCATCTACATATCCATGGAAATATCTGCGCCGCCATCTGTATAATCATGGAAATATCTACACCACCATCTGTATAAACATGGAAATATCTACAATGCCATCTGTATACACATGGAAATACCTACACGGCAATCTGTGTATAGATGGAAACACCAACACCGCCATCTGTACAAACATGAAAATATCTACACTGCTATCTCTATAAACATGGAATTACCTACACTGCGGTCTGTATAAACATGGAAATATCTACACCGGTCTCTGTATAAACATGGAAATATCTACATCACGATCTGCATAAACATGGAAATATATACAGCGCTATATGTATAAACATGGAAATATCTGCACCGCTATCTCTGTAAACATGGAAATATCTACAAAGCCATCTGTATAAACATGGAAATACCTACACAGTCATGTGTAGGAACATGGAAATATCTACACTGCAATCTGTATAAACATAGAATTATCTACACAGCCCTCTGTATAAATATGGAAATGTCTGCATAGGCATCTGTGTAAACATGGATATATCTGCACCGCTATCTGTATAAACATGGAAATACATACAGCACTGTCTGTATAAACATGGAAATATGTACACCGCTATGTGTATAAACATGGAAATATCTCCACAGCTATCTGTTTAAATATGGAAATATCTACAGCGCCATCTCTATAAACATTGAAATATCTACACTGCCATCTGTAAAAACATGGAAATATCTACACAGTCATCTGAATAAACATGGAAATATCTACACCACCATCTGTATAAACATGGAAATACCTACAATATCATCTGTATACACATGGAAATATCTACACAGACATCTGTATAAATATGGAAATATCTACACCGCCATCTGTATAAACATGGAAATATCTACACCGCGATCTGTATAAACATGGAAATATCTCCACTGCTCTCTCTATAAACATCGAAATATCTACACCGCCATCTGTATAAACATGGAAGTACATACAAAGTTATCTGTATAAACATGGAAATATCTACACCGCCATCTGTATAAACATGGAAATACCTATACAGTCATCTGTGTAAACATGGAAATATCTACAATGCCATCTGTTTACACATGGAAATATCTACACAGCCATCTGAATAAACATGTAAATATCTACACTGCTATCTCTATAAATATGGAAATATCTACACCGCCATCTCTATAAACATGAAAATATCTACACTGCCATCTCCATAAAGATGGAACTAACTACTCCGCCATCTGTATAAACATGAAAACATCTACACCGCCATCTGTGTGAATAATGAAATATCTACAATGCCATCGGTATAAAGATATAAATATCTGCACCGTGAGCTGTATAAACTTGTAAATATCTACATCGCTATCTGTACAAACATGGAAATACCAACATCGCTATCGGTATAAACATGGAAATATCTACAACGCCATCTATATAAACATGGAAATATCTACACCGCTATGTCTATAAACATGGAAATACCTACACCGCTATCTGTATAAACATGGAAATATCCTCACCGCCATCTGCATATCCATGGAAATATCTACAACGCCATCTGTATAAAGATGGAAATATCTACACGGCAATCTGTGTTCAGATGGAATATCAACACCGCCATCTTCAAAAACATGGAAATATCTACACCGCTATCTGTATAAACATAGAAATACCTACACTGCAGTCTGTATAAACATGGAAATATCTACACCGGTATCTGTATAAACCTGGAAATATCTACACCAAGATCTGTATAAACATGGAAATATTTACACCGCTATCTGTATAAACCTGGAAATATCAACACTGCTATCTCTATAAATATGGAAATATCTACACCGCCATTAGTATAAACATGGAAATAACTATACAGTCATGTGTAGGAACATGGAAATATCTACACCACCTTTTGTATAAAGCTGGAAATATCTACAACGTTATCTGTATAAACATGGGAATATCTACACAGTGATCTGTATAAACATGGAAATATGTACAGCACTCTCTGAATAAAGATGGAAATATCTACACCGCTATCTGTAAAAACATGAAAATATCTACACCACTATCTGTATAAATATGGAAATATTTACACCGCTATCTCAATAAACATGGAAATATCTACACCACAATCTCTATAAACATGGAAATATCTACAACGCCATCTGTATTAACATGGAAATACCTACACAGTCATCTGTATAAACCTGGAAATATCTACACTGTCATCTATATAAACATGGAAATATCTACAGAGAACTCTGTATAAACTTGGAAATATCGGCACAGCCATCTGTATAAACATGGAAATATCCACACCGCTATCTGTATAAACATGGAAATATCTACACCACTGTGTGTATTAACGTGGAAATATCTCCATTGCTATCTGTATAAACATGGGCATAGCTCCACCGCAATCTGTATAAACATGAAAATATCTACACCGCTCTCTCTATAAACATGGAAATATCTACACTGCCATCTCTACAAACATGGAAATATCTACACAGTCATCTGTAGAAATATGGAAATATATACACCGCTATCTCTATAAACATGGAAATGACTACACCGCTAACTCTATAAACATGGAAATATCTACACCGCTATCTCCGTCAACATGGAAATATATACACCGCCATCTCTTTAAACATGGAGATATCTACAACGCCATCTACATAAACAAGAAAATATCTACATTGCCATCTATATAAACATGGAAATATCTACACAGCCATCTCTATAAACATGGAAATATCTACACCGCCATCTGTAAAAACATGAAAATATCTACATAGTCATCTGTATAAACATGGAAATATCTACAACTCCATCTGTATAAACATGGAAATATCTAAACAGCCATCTGTATAAACATGGAAATATCTACACCGCTATCTCCATAAACATGGGAATACCTACACCACAATCTGTATAAAGATGGAAGTATCTACAACGCTATCTCTATAAAATGGAAATATATACACCGTTATCTCTATAAACTTGGAAATATCTACACTGCCATTTGTATAAACATAGAAATATCTCCACCGCTATCTGTATAAACATGGAAATATCGCCACCGCTCTCTGTATAAACATGGGAATATCTACAACGCTATCACTATAAACATAGAAACATCTACACCACTATCGGTATAAACATGGAAATATCTACACTGCTATCTTTATAAACATGGAAATCTCTTCATAGCTATCTGAATAAACATGTAAATACCTCCACCGCTATCTCTATAAAAATGGAAATAACTACACCGCTATCTTTATAAACATAGAAATATCTACACCGCTATCTGTATAAACATGGAAATATCTACAAAACTGTGTAAACATGGAAATATCTACACAGCTATCTGTGTAAACATGGAAATATATACACCACTATCTGTGTAAAGATGGAAATATCTACTCCTCAATCCCTGCAAATATGGCAATTTCTACACCGCTGTCTCTGTTAACATGGAAATATCTACACTGCTATCTGTATAAACATGGAAATATCTACACCGCTATCTGTATAAACAAGAAATATCTACACCGCTATCTGTATAAACATGGAAATATCTCCACCGCTGTCTGTATAAACATGGAAACATCTACACCACTATCTGTATTAACATGGAAATATCTACAACGCTGTCAGTGTAAACATGGAAATATATATGCCGCTATCTGTGTAAAGATGGAAATATCTTCACCGCAATCTGTTTCAAGATGGAAATATCTACCCCGCTATCTGTATAAACAAGAAATATCTACACCGCTATCTGTATAAACATAGAAATATCTACACGGCCGTCTCTATAAACATGGAAATATCCACACCGCCATCTGCATAAACATGTAAATATCTACACCGTTATCTTTATAAACATGGAATTATCCACAACACTATCTGTGTAAACATGGAAATACCTACACAGCCAACTGTGAAAACATGGAAATATGTACACTGCTATCTGTGTAAAGATGGAAATATCTACACCGCAATCTCAATAAACATGGCAATATCTGCACCGCAACCTCTATAAACATGGAAATATCTGCACCGCTATCTCCATAAACATGGAAATATCTACACCGCAATCTGTATAAACATAGAAATAGCCACACCGCTATCTGTAAACAATGAAATATCTACACCGCCATCTGTAAAAACATGGGAATATCTACACAGTCATCTGTATAAACATGGAAATATCTACACCTCCATCTGTATAAACATGGAAATATCCACACCACAATCTCTATAAACATAGAAATATCTACATTGCCATCTGTACACACATGGAAATATCTACAAAGCCATCAGTATAAACATGGAAATATCTACCCCGCTATCTCTATAAACATGGAAATACGAACACCGCAATCTGTATAAACATGGGAATATCTACACCGATATCTGTATAAACATGGAAATATCTACACCGCTATCTGTATAAAGATGGAAATATCTCCACTGCTATCTGTACGAATAAGGAAATATCTACAATGCTGTCTGTATAAAGATGGAAATATCTACAACGCTATCTGTGTAAACATGATAATATCTACACTGCTATCTGTATAAACATGGAAATATCTACACCACTATCTCTATAAACATGGAAATACCTACACCGCCATCTCTGTAAACATGGACTTATCTACACCGCTATATCTGTAAACCAAAAACATCTACACGTCCATCTCTATAAACACGGAAATATCTACAACCCCATCGGCATAAACATGGAAATATCTACACCGCCATCTGTATAAACATGGAAATATCTACACCAGAATCTGTATAAACATAGAGATATCTACATTGCGATCTGTATACACATGGAAATATCTACACAGCCATCCTTATAAACATGGAAATATCTACCCCGATATCTCTATAAATATGGAAATATGTACACCGCAATCTGTATAAACATGGAAATATCTACACCGCTGTCTGTATAAGCATGGAAATATCTACACAGCTATCTGTGTAAACATGGAAATATGTACACCGCAATCTGTATAAACATGGAAATATCTACAATGCTATTTGTATACACGTGGAAATCTCTTCATCGCTATCTGTATAAACGTGGAAATATCTCCACCGCTATCTGTACAAACGTGGAAATATCTACACCACTATCAGTATAAACATGGAAATATCTCCACCTCTATCTGTGTAAACATGGAAAAACCTTCAACGCTATCTATATAAACATAGAAATATCCACACAGATATCTGTGTAAACTTGGAAATATCTACACCGCTATCTTTGTAAAAATGGAAATATCTCCACCGCAATCTGTGCAAAGATGGAAATATCTACAACGCTATCTCTGTAAACATGGAAACATCTACACCGCTATCTGTATAAAGATGGAAATATCTATACCGCTATCTTTATAAACATGGAAATATCTACACCCCTATCTGTATAAACATGGAAATATCTACAAGGCTATCTGTGTAAACATGGAAATATATACACAGATATCTGTGTAAACATGGAAATATCTACACCGCTCTCTGTGTAAACATGGAAATATCTACACTGCAATCTGTGCAAGGATGGAAACATCTACACCGCTATCTCTGTACACATGGAAATATCTACACCGCAATCTGAAAAAACATGGAAATATCTTAACCGCTATCTGCATAAACATGGAAATATATACACCGCTATCAGTATAAACATGGAAATATCTACACCGCTATCTGCGTAAGCATGGAAATATCTACATCGCTATCTGTATAAACATGGAAATATCTCCAGCGCTATCTCTATAAAAATGGAAATATCTACAACGCTACCTGTATAAACATGGAAATATCTACAACACTATCTGTGTAAACAGGGAAATATCTACACAGCTATCTGTGTAAACATGGAAATATGTACACCGATATCTGTATAAAGATGGAAATATTTACACCACAATCTGTGCAAATATGCAAATATCTACACCGCTATTTCTGTAAACATGGAAATATCTACACCGGTATCTGAATAAACATGGAAATATCTACACCACGATATGTATAAACATGGAAATATCTACACCATGATCTGTATAAACATAGAAATATGTACACCGCTATCTGTATAAACAAGGAAATATCTACACCGCTATCATTATAAACATGGAAATATCTACATTTCAATCTGTATAAACATGGAAATATCTACACTGCCATCTGTAAAAACACGGAAATAGCTACACAGTCATCTGTATAAACATGGAAATCTCTACACAACTATCTGTATAAACATGGAAATATCTACACTGCCATCTGTATAAACATGGAAATATCTACACCTGCATCTGTATAAACATGGAAATACCTACACCGCCATCTGTATAAACATGGATATATCTACACCCCGAGCTGTGTAAACATGGAAATATCTACACCGTTATCGGTATAAATATGGAAAAATCTACACTGTTATCTCAATAAACATGGAAATAACTACACCGCCATCTGTACATACATGGAAATATCTACACCACTATCTCTATAAACATGGAAATATCTACACTGCAATCTGTATGAACATTCAAATACCTACACAGTCATCTGTATAAACATGGGAATATCTACACCACCATCTGTATAAACATGGAAATATCTACACCACCACCTCTATAAACATGGAAATATCTACATTACCATATGTATACACATGGAAATATCTTCACGCCATCTGTATAAACATGGAAATATTTACACCGCTATCAGTATAAACATGGAAATATCTACACCGCTGCCTGCATAAACATGGAAATATGTACATCGCCATCTGTATAAACATGGAAATATCTACAACGCTATCTGTATAAACGTGGAAATATCTACACCGCTAGCTGCATAAATGTGGAAATATCTACAGCGCTATTTGTATAAACGTGGAAAGCTCTACTTCGCTATCTGTATAAACGTGGAAATATCTACACCGTTATCTGTATATACATGGAAATATCTACACCGCTATCTGCATGAACTTGGAAATATCTACACCGCTATCTGTATAAACGTGGAAATATCTACACCGCTATCTGTACAAAGGTGGAAATATCTACACCGCTATCTGTATAAACATGGAAATATCTACACCGCTGTCTGTGTAAACATAGAAATATCCTCACAGCTATCTGTGTAAAGTTGGAAGTATCTACACCGCTATCTGTGCTAAGATGGAAATATCTACAACGCTATCTCTGTAAACATGGAAATATCTACACCGCTATATGTATAAACATGGAAATGTGTACACCGCCATCTGTATAAACATGGAAATATCTACACCGCCATCTGTATAAACATGCAAAGAACTACACCGCCATTTGTATAAACATGGAAATATCTACACCGCTATCTGTATAAATATGGAAATATATACAATGCTATCTCTAATAAACATGGAAATATCTACACGAATATCTCTATAAACATGGAAATATATACACCACCATCTGTATAAACATGCAAATATCTTCACATTCATCTGTATAATCTTGGAAATATCTACACCACAATCTTTATAAACATGGAAAAAGCTAAACTGCCATCTGTATACACATGGAAAATATCTACACAGCCATCAGTACAAACATGGAAATATCTACAAAGCTATCTGTATAAACATGGAAATATCTACAACGCTATCTGTATAAACATGGAAACATCTTAACGACTATCTCTATAAACATGGAAATACGTACACCGCCATCTCTATAAACATGGAAATATCTACATCGCCATCTGCATGAACATGGAAATATCTACACCGCTATCTGTATAAACATGGAAATATCTACACCACCATCTGTAAAAACATGGAAATATCTACACCGCTATCTGTATAAGTATGGAAATATCTACACCTTTATCTCTATAAAGATGGAAATAACTACACAGCTATCAGTATAAACATGGAAATACCTACACCGCTATTTGTATGAACATGGAAATATCTACACCGCTATCTCTATATCATGGAAATATCTGCACCGTTATCTGAATAAACATGTAAATACAAACACCGCTATCTGTATAAACATGGAAATATCTACACCACGATCTGTACAAACATGGAAATATCTCCACCGCCATCAGTATAATCATGGAAATGTCTACACCGACATCTGTGTTAACATGGAAATATCTACACCGCTATCTGTATAAATATGGAAATATCTACAATGTTATCTCTATAAACATGTTAATATCTACACCGCTATCTGTATAAACATGTAAATATCTACATCGCTATCTGTATAAACATGGAAATAACTCCACCTCTATCTGTATGAACATGGAAATACCTACACCGCTATCAGTATGAACATGGAAATACCTACACCGCTATCAGTATAAACATGGAAATATCTACACCGCTATCAGTATAAACATGGAAATATCTACAAAGCTATCTGTGTAAACATGTAAATACCTACACAACTATCTGTGTAAACTTGGAAATATATACAGAGCTATCTGTGTAAAGATGGAAATATCTGCACCACAATCTGTGCAAAGATGGAAATATCTACACCGCTATCTCTATAAACATGGAGATATTTACACCGCTATCTGTATAAACGTGGAAATACCTATACCACTCTCTGAACACACAAGAAAATATCTACACCGCCACCTGAATAAACAAGGAAATACCTACACCGCCATCTGTATAAACATGGAAATATCTACACCGCTATCTCTATAACCATGGAAATATCTACATCACCATCTATATAAACATGCAAATATCTACACAGTCGTCTTTATAAACATGGAAATATCTACACCACCATCTCAATAAACAAGGAAATATGTACACTACCATCTGAATACACATGAAAATATCTACACAGCCATCTGTATAAACATGGAAATATCAACACAGCAGTCTCTATAAACATGGAAATATCTCCACTGCTATCTGTATAAACATGGAAATATCTACACAATGATCTCTATAAACATTGAATTATCTGCACCGCAATCTGTATAAACATGGAAATATCTAAACCGCTATCTCTATAAACATGGAAATATCTACACCGCTGTCTGTATAAACATGGAAATATCTACAACGCTATCTGTGTAAACATGGAAATATATACAAAGCTATCTGTCTAAACTTGGAAATATCTACCGGGTTATCTGTGTAAAGATTTAAATATCTGCACCGCAATCTGTGCAAAGAGGGAAATATCTACACCGCTATCTCTATAAACATGGAAATAACTACACCGCCATCTGTATAAACATGGAAATATGTACACCGCTATCTCTATAACCATGGAAATATCTACAACGCCATTTCTATAAACATGGAAATATCTACACTGACATATGTATAAACATGGAAATATCTACAGCGCTACCTGTATAAACATGGAAATATCTACAACACTATCTGTGTAAACATGGAAATACATACACAGCTATCTGTGTAAACATGGAAATATGTACACCGCTATCTGTATAAAGATGGAAATATTTACACCGCAATCTGTGCAAATATGCAAATATCTTCACCGCTATTTCTGTAAACATGGAAATATCTATACCGGTATCTGAATGAACATGGAAATATCTACACCACGATATGTGTAAACATGGAAATATCTACACCACGATCTGTATAAACATAGAAATATGTACACCGCTTTCTGTATAAACAAGGAAATAGCTACACCGCTATCATTATAAACATGGAAATATCTACATTTCTATATGTATAAACATGGAAATATCTACACTGCCATCTGCATAAGCACGGAAATAGCTACACAGTCATCTGTATAAACGTGGAAATCTCTACACAACTATCTGTATAAATATGGAAATATCTACACTGCCATCTGTATTAACATGGAAATATCTACACAGCCATCTCTATAAACATGAAAATATCTTCAACAATATTTGTGTAAAGATGGAAATATCTACAAAGATATCTGTGTAAACATGAAAATATGTACATCACTATCTGTGTAAAGATGGAAATATCTAGACCGCAATCTGTGCAAATATGAAAATACGTACAGTGCTATCTCTGTAAACATGGAAATATGTACACCACTATCTGTATAAACATGGAAATATCTACACCACTATCTGTATAAACATGGAAATATCTACATCGCCATCTCTATAAAAATGGAAATATCTACACCGCCATCAGCATAAACATGGATATAACTACA
The DNA here is from genome assembly GCF_029289425.2 of Pan paniscus. Lineage (NCBI taxonomy): Eukaryota > Metazoa > Chordata > Mammalia > Primates > Hominidae > Pan > Pan paniscus. The sequence goes on from NC_073265.2 coordinate 147,530, forward strand.
CCGCCATCTGTACAAACATGGAATAATCTACACCGCCATCTCTATAAACACAGAAATATATACTCTGCCATCTGTAGAAAGATGGAAATATCTACACCGAGATCTGCATAAAGATGGAAATATCTACACCGCTATCTCTATAAACAAGGAAATATCTACACCGTAATCTGTATAAACATGGAAATAACTACACCGCTATCTGTATAAACTTGGATATATCTACACCACCATCTGTATAAACATGGAAATATCTACACCGCTATCTCCATAAACATGAAAATATCTACACCGCTTTCGGAATAAACATTGAAATATCTACATCGCTAACTGGATAAACATGGAAATATCTCCATCGCAATCTCTATCAACATGGAAATATCTACACCGCTATCATTGTAAACAAGGAAATATCTACACCACTATCTGTATAATGATGGAAATATCTACAACACTATCTTTGTAAACATGGAAATATCTACACAGATATCTGTGTAAACTTGGAAATATGTAAACCGCTATCTGGGTAAAGATGGAAATATCTACAGAGCAATCTGTGCAAATATGGGAATATCTACACCCTTATCTCTGTAAACATGGAATTATCTACACCGCTAACTGTATAAATATGGAAAGATCTACACCACTATCTCCATAAACATGGTAATATCTACACCGCTATCTGTATAGACATGGAAACATCTACACCGATATCTGTATAAACATGGAAATAACTACACCGCTGTCTGTATAAACATGGAAATACTTACACTGCCATCTGTATAAAGATGGAAATATTTACACCACTTTCTCTATAAAAGTGTAAATATGTACACCGCTATTTGTATGAATATGGAAATATCTACACCGCCATCTCTATAAACAAGGAAATATCTACACCGCCGTCAACATAAACATGGAAATAACAACCCCGCGATCTGTATGAACATGGAATTACCTACACCGCCATCTCTATAAACATAGAAATATATACACTGCCATCTGCAGAAAGATGGAATTATCTACATCGAGATCTGCATAAATATGGAAATATATACTCCACTATCTCTATAAATATGGAAATACCTACACCGTAATCTGTATAAACATGGAAATAACTACACTGCTATCTGTATAAACAAGGGAATATCTACACCGCTATCTGTATAAATTTGGATATATCTACACCACCATCTGTATACACGTGGAAATACCTCCACCACTATCTGCATAAACACGAAAATATCTACACCGCTGTCTGTATAAACATTGAAATATCTACAAGGCTATCTGTATAAACATGGAAATATCTCCACCGCAATCTCTATCAACATGGAAATATCTACACCGCTATCATAATAAACATGGAAATATCTACACCACTATCTGTATAAACATGGAAATATATACAACACTATCTTTGTAAGCTTGGAAATATCTACACAGCTATCTGTGTCAACATGGAAATATGTAAACCGCTATCTGGTTAAAGATGGAAATATCTACACAGCAAACTGTGCACATATGGGAATATCTACACCGTTATCTCTGTAAAGATGGAAATATCTACACCGCTGTCTATATAAACATGGAAATATCTACACCGCTATCTGTATAAACATGGAAATATCTACACCGCTCTCAGTATAAACCTGGAAATATCTACATGGCCTTCTCTATAAACATGGAAATATCTAAACTGCCATCTGTGTAAACATAGAAATACGTACAAAGTCATCTGTACAAACATGGAAATATCTACACCACTATCTGTATAAACATGGAAATATCTACACTGCCATCTGTATAAACATGGAAATATCTACACAGCCATCTGTATACAGATGGAAGTATCTAAACTGCCATCTGTATAAACATGGAAATATATACACAGTTATCTGCATATACATGGAAATATCTACACCACTATCTGTATAAACATGGAAATATGTACACTACCATCTGTATAAACATGGAAATATCTACACTGCCATCTGTATAAACATGGAAATATCTGCACCGCTATCTTTGTAAACATGGAAATATCTACAACACTATCTGTGTTAACATGGAAATATCTACACCGCTATCTCTCTAAACATGGAAATATGTACACCGCCATCTGTGTAAAGATGGAAGTACCTATACCGCAATCTGTGCTAATATGGAAATATCTACACCGCTATCTCTGTAAACATGGAAATATCTACACCGCTGTCTGTATAAACATGGAACTATCTACAACGCAATCTGCATAAACATGGAAATATCTACAACACTATCTGTGTTAATATGGAAATATCCACAACGCTATATGTCTAAACATGGAAATATGTATTCCGCCATCTGTATAAACATGGAAATATGTACACCGCTATCTGTGTAAAGATGGAAATATCTGCACCGCAATCTGTGCAAATATGGAAATATCTACACTGCTATCTCTGTAAACATGGAAATACCTACACCGCTATCTGTATAAACATGGAAGTATCTACACTGCTATCGGTATAAATTTTGAAATATCTACACAACAATCTCTATAAACATGGAAATAACTACACCGCTATCTGTATAAACATGGAAATATCTACATCTCCATCTGTATGAACATGGAAATATCTAAACAGCCATCTGTATACACATGGAAATGGGTACACTGTCATCTGTATAAACATGGAAATATCTACACCGCTATCTCTATAAACATGGAAATACCTACAACGCTATCAGTATAAACTTGGAAATAACTACACCGCTATCTGTATAAACATGGAAATAACTACAATGCCATCTCTATAAACTTGGAAATATCTACACCGCTATCTCTATAAACATGGAAATATCTACAACACTATCTCTGTAAACATGAAAATATCTACACAGATATCTGTGTAATCATGGAAATATGTACATCGCTATCTGTGTAAAGATGGAAATATCTAGACCGCAATCTGTGCAAATTTGAAAATATCTACAATGCTATCTCTGTAAACATGGAAATATCTACACCACTATCTCTATAAACATGGAAATATCTACACCGCCATCAGCATAAACATGGAAATAACTACACGACCATCTGTATAAACATGGAATTATCTGCACCGCCATCTCTATTAACATGGAAATATATACACTGCAATCTGTAGAGAGATGGAAATATCTACACAGAGATCTGCATAAACATGGAAATATCTACACCGCTATCTCTATAAATATGGAAATAACTACACCGCAATCCGTATAAACATGGAAATATCTACACCGCTATCTGTATAAACATGAAAATATCTCCACTGCTATCTGCAGAAAAACGAAAATATCTACACTGCTATCTGTATAAACATGGAAATATCTACATCGCTATCTGTATAAACATGGAAATACCTCCACCGTAATCTCTATCAACATGGAAATATCTACACCGCTATCTGTATAAACATGGAAATATCTACATCGCTATCTGCATAAACATAGAAATATCTCCATCGTTATCGGTATAAACGTGGAAATATCTACAGCGTTATCTGTATAAACATGGAAATATCTACACCGCTATCTGTATAAACATGGAAATATCTTCAACGCTATCTGTGTAGACATGGAAATATATACACAGCTATCTGTATAAACATGGAAATATCTACACCGCTATCTGTATGAGCACGGAAATATCTACACCGCTATCACTATAAACATGGAAATACCTACACCGCTGTATCTATATACATGGAAATATCTACACCGCTATCTCTATAAACATGGAAATATCTACACCGCCATTTCTATAAACTTGGAAATATCTACACCGCCATCGGCATAAACATGGAAATATCTACACCGCCATCTGCATAAACATGGAAATATCTACACCAATATCTGAATAAACATCTAAGTATCTACACCGCTATCTGTATGAACATGGAAATATCTCCAACGCTATCAATGTAAACATGGAAATATCTACACAGCTATCTGTATAAAGAAGGAAATATCTACACCGCTATCTGTATGAAGGTGCAAATATCTACACCGATATGTGTATATACGTGGAAATATCTTCAACGTTATCTGAATAAACGTGGAAATATCTACACTGGCATCTGTATAAACATGGAAATATCTACACTACCATCTGTATAAACATGGCAATTTCAACACCGCTTATGTGTAAACCTGGAAATATCTACACCGCTATCTGTATAAACATGGAAATATCTACACTGTGATCTGTATAAACATGGAAATATCTACACTGCTATCTGTATAAACATGTAAATATATACACGGCTATCTGTATAAACATAAAAATATCTACACCGCTATCTGTATAAATTTGGAAATATCTACACCGCTATCTCTGTAAACATGGAAATACCTACACCACCATTTCTATAAACATGGAAATATCTGCACCGCCATCTCTATAAACATGAAAATATCCACACAGCCATCTCCATAAACATGGAACAAACTACACCGCCTTCTTTATAAACATCGAAATATCTACACTGCCATCTGAATAAACATGGAAATACCTACACTGCCATCAGTATACACATGGAAATATCTACACAGATATCTCTATAAACACGGAAATATCTACACCGCTATCTGTGTAAACATGGAAATATCCACACCACCATCTGTAAAAACATGGAAATACCTCCACCGTAATCTCTATCAACATGGAAATATCTACACCACCATCTGTATAAACATGGAAATATCTACGACGGGATCTATATAAACATGGAAATATCTAAATCGCTATCTTTTTAAAGATGGAAATATCTACACCGCTATCTGTATAAACATGGAAATATCTACAACGCTATCTGTGTAAACATGGAAACATCTACACAGCTATTTGTGTAAACTTCGGAATATCCACACTTCTATCTGTTTAAAGATGGAAATATCTTCACCGCAGTCTGTGCAAAGATGAAAATATTTACACCGCTATCTCTTTAAACCTGGAAATATCTACACCGCTATCTGTATAAACATGAAAATATCTACACTGCTATCTGTATAAACATGGAAATATCTACACCGCCATCTGTATAAACATGGAAATATCTATGACGGGATCTGTATAAACAAGGAAATATCTAAACCGCTATCTGTAGAAAGATGGAAATATCTACACCGCTATCTCTATAAACATGGAAATATCTACACCGCTATCTGCAAAAACATGGAAATATCTATAACGTTATCTCTATAAACATGGAAATATCTCCACCGCCATCTGTATAAACATGGAAATACCTTCACAGCCATCTCTATGAACATGGAAATACCTACACTGCTATATCTTTAAACATGGAAATATCTTCACGGCTATCTCTAAAAACATGGAAATATCTACACCGCCATCTATATAAACTAGGAAATATCTACACTGATATCTGCATAAACACGGAAATATCTACACCGCTATCTGAATAAAAATGGAAACATCTACACTGCTATCTGTATAAACGTGTAAAAAGCTACACCGCTATCCGTATAAACATGGAAATATCTTCACCGCTATCTGTATAAACGTCGAAATATCTACAACGCTATCTGCATAAACGTGGAAATATCTACATCAATATGTGAATAAATGTGGAAATGTATCCACCGATATCTCTATAAACATGGAAATATCTACACCGCTATCTGTATAAACGTGGAAATATCTACACCGATATCTGTATAAACATGGAAATATCTAAACCACCATCTGTATAAACATGCAAATATCTACACAGTCATCTGTAAACATGGAAATATCTACACAACCATCTCTATAAACATGGAAATATCTACACTGCCGTCTCTATACACTTGGGAATATCTACAAAGCCATCTGTATAAACATGGAAATATCTACATCACTATCTGTATAAACATGGAAATATCTCCACCGCTATCTGTAAAAACATGGAGATACCTACACCGCTATCTGTATAAACATGGAAATAACTACACTGCTATCTGTGTAAACTTGGAAATATCTACACCGCTATCTCGGTAAACATCGAAATATATACACCACCATCTGTAAACATGGAAATATCTACACCAACATCTGTAAAAACATGGAAATATCTACACAGCTATCTCTATAAACATGGATATACCTACACCGCTATCTCTATAAACATGGAAATATCTCCACGGCTATCCTCATAAACATGGAAATATCGACACCGCCATCTGCTTAAACTTGGAAGTATCTACACCGCTATCTGTATAAAGATGGAAATATCTACACCGCTATCTCTGTAAACATGGAAATATTTACACCGCTATCTGTATAAACATGGAAATATCTACACTGCTATCTGTATAAACATGGAAACAACTACACCAACATCTGTATAAACATGGACATATCTACACCGCTATCTGTATAAATATGGAAATATCTACACTGCTATCTCTATACACATGGAAATATCTACATCGCTATGTGTGTAAACCTGGAAATATCTACACCGCTATCTCTATAAACTTGGAAATACCTACACCGCCATCTGTATAAACATGCAAATATCTACAAAGTCATCTGTATAAACATGGAAATATCTACACATCCATCTCTATAAACTTGGAAATAACTACACCGCCATCTGTATACACATGGAAATATCTACACTGCCATCTGTATACAAATGGAAATATCTACAGAGCCATCCGTATAAACATGGAAATATCTACACCGCTATCTCTATAAACTTGGAAATACCTACACCGCCATCTGTATAAACATGCAAATATCTACAAAGTCATCTGTATAAACATGGAAATATCTACACATCCATCTCTATAAACTTGGAAATAACTACACCACCATCTTTATAAACCTGGAAATATCTACACTGCCGTCTGTATACACATGGAAATATCCACACAGCCATCTGCATAAACATGAAAATATCTTCACCGCTATCTGTGTAAAGATGGAAATATCTTCACCGCAATCTGTGCAAAGATGCAAATATCTACACCGTTATCTCTGTAAACATGGAAATATTTACACCGCTATCTGTATAATCATAGAATTATCTACACCGCTGTCTGCATAAATATGGAAATATCTAAAACGCCATCTGTATAAACTTGCAAATATCTACACAGTTATCTGTATAAACAAGGAAATATCTACACCACCATCTCTATAAACATGGAAATATCCACACTGCCATCTGCATACACATGGAAATATCTACACAGCCATCTGTATAAACATGGCAATACCTACAGCGCTATCTCTGAAACCTGGAAATAACTACACATCTATCTCTAGAAACATCGATATGTCTACACCACAATCTCTATAAACATGGAAATATCTACAACACTATCAGAATAAACATGGAAATATCTACTCTGCCATCTGTATAAAGATGGAAATATCTACACCGTAAGTTGTATAAACATGGAAATACCCAAACCGCTATCTGTATAAACATAGAAATATCTACACTGCTATCTGTATAAACATGGAAATATCTACAACGCTATGTGTATAAATATGGAAATATCTACACAGCTATATGTAAACATGGAAATATCTATAGCGCTATCTCGATAAAGACGAAAATATCTACACCGTCATCTGTATAAACATGGAAATATGTACGCAGACATCTCTATAAACATGGAAATATCTACACCGCTATCGGCATAAACATGGAAATACCTACACCGCTATCTGTATAAACATGGAAATCCCTACACCGCTATCACTATAAACGTGGAAATACCTGCAGAGCAATCTCTATATACATGGAAATATCTAAACCAGTGTCTCTATAAACATGGAAATATCTACAATGCCATCTCTACAAACTAGGAAATATCTACGCCGCCATCTACATAAACTTGCAGATATCTACACCACCATCTGCATAAACACAGAAATATCCACACCGCTATCTGTGTAAACATGGAAATATCTACACCGCTATCTTTATAAGTGTGGAAATATCTGCACCGCTGTCTCTATAAACGTGGAAATATGTACTCTGCTATCTGCATTAACATGGAAATATCGACTCCGCTATCTGTATAAACATGGAAATACCTACAATGCTATCTCTATAAACCTGGAAATATCTACACCGCCATCTGTATAAACATGGAAATATCTACACCGTCATCTGTATAAACATGGAAATATCTTCTCCGCTATCTGTATGAACATGGAAATATCTAGACCGTTATCTGTATAAACCTGGAAATATCTACACCGCTATCTCCATCAACATGGAAATATACACACCGCCATCTCTTTAAACATGGAGGTATCTACAACGCCATCTACATGAACAAGAAAATGTCTACACTGCCATCTATATACACATGGATATATCTACACCGCCATCTCTATAAACATGGAAATACCTACACTGCCATTTGTAGAAAGATGGAAAAATCTACACCGCCATTTGTATAAACATGGAAATATCTACAATGCCATCTGTAGAAAGATGGAAATATCTACACCGCAATCTGTGTAAACATGGAAATATCTACACTGCTATCTGTATAAACATGGAAATATCTACACCGCGATCTGTATAAACATGGAAATATCTACACCGCTATCTGTATAAACATGGAAATATCTACACCGCTATCTGTATAAACATGGAAATATCTTCACAGCTATCTCTATAAACATGGAAATATCTACACCGCCATCTGTATAAACATGGAAATACCTACAAAGTCATCTGTATAAACATGGAAATATCTCGAAGCCATCTGTATAAACATGGAAATATCTACACAGCCATCTGTATATACATGGAAATAACTACACCGCTATCTGTATAAACATGGAAATAACTAGACCGCTATTTGTATAAACAAGGAAATATCTACACCGTGATGTGTATAACCATGGAAATATCTACACCGCCATCAGTATAAACATGGAAATATCAACACCGCTATCTGTATAAACATGGAAATATCTCCACTGCTATCTCTATAAGCATCGAAGTATCTACACCACCATCTGTATAAACATGGAAATACTTACACAGTTATCTGTATAAACATAGAAATGTCTACACCGTCATCTGTATCAACATGGAAATATCTACACAGCCATGTGTATATACATGGAAATATCTACACCGCTATCTATTTAAACATGGAATTAACTACACCGATATCTGTATAAACATGGAAATATCTCCACTGCTATCTCTAAAAACATTGAAATATCTACACCACCATCTGTATAAACATGGAAATACTTACAAAGTTATCTGTATAAACATGGAAATATCTACACCGCCATCTGTTTAAACATGGAAATATATACACAGACATCTGTTTATACATGGAAATATCTACACCGCTATCTGTATAAACATGCTAATAACAACAACGATATCTGTATAAATGTGGAAATATTTGCACCGCCATCCCTATAAACATGGTAATATCAACACCGCGATCTGTATAAACATGGAAATATCTACACCATGATCTGTATAAACATGGAAATATCTTCACCGCGATCTGTATAAACATGCAAATCTACACCGTGATCAGTATAAACATGGAAATATCTACACCGCTATCTCTATAAACATGGAAATATCTACACCATTATCTGTATAAACATGGAAATATCTACACCGCTATCTGTACAAACATGGAAATATCTCCACTGCTATCTCTATAAACATCGAAAAATCTACACCGCCATCTGTATAAACATGGAAGTACTCACAAAGTTATCTGTATAAACATGGAAATATCTACACAGCCATCTGTATAAATATGGAAATATCTACACAGCCATGTGTATATACATGGAAATATCTACACCGCTATCTATATAAACATGGAAATAACTACACCGCTATGTGTATAAACATGGAAATATCTACACCGCCATCTACATATCCATGGAATTATCTGCGCCGCCATCTGTATAAACATGGAAATATACACACGGTCATCGGCGTATAGATGGAATTATCAACACCGCCATCTTTACAAACATAGAAATATCTGCACCGCTATCTGTATAAACATGGAAATATTTACACCGCTATCTGTATAAACATGGAAATTTCTGCACCGTTATCTCTATAAATATGGAAATATCTACACCGCTATCTCTATAATCATGGAAATACGTTCACCGCCATCTGTATAAACATGGAAAAACCTATACAGTCATCTGTGTAAACATGGAAATATCTACACCACCATCTGTATAAACATGGAAATATCTACAATGCCATCTGTATACACATGGAAATACCTACACGGCAATGTGTGTATAGATGGAAACATCCACACCGCCATCTGTACAAACATGGAAATATCTTCACTGCTATCTCTATAAACATGGAATTATCTACACCGGTATCTGTATAAACATGGAAATATCTACACCACAATCTGTATAAACATGGAATTATATACAGCGCTATCTGTATAAACATGGAAATATCTGCACCTCTATCTCTATAAACATGGAAATATATACAAAGCTATCTGTATAAACATGGAAATTCCTACACAGTCATGTGTAGGAACATGGAAATATCTACACTGCCATCTATATAAACATAGAAATACCTACACAGCCCTCTGTATAAATATGGAAATACCTGCATAGGCATCTGTGTAAACAAGGAAATATCTGCACCGCAATCTGTATAAACATGGAAATACCTACACCGCTGTCTCTATAAACATGGAAATATGTACACCGCTATGTGTATAAACATGGAAATATCTCCACTGCTGTCTGTATAAACATGGAAATATCTCCACCGTTATCTGTTTAAACATGGAAATATCTACAGGGCCATCTCTATAAACATTGAAATATCTACACTGCCATCTGTAAAAACATGGAAATATCTACACAGTCACCTGAATAAACATGGAAATATCTACACCCCCATCTGTATAAACATGGAAATACCTACAATACCATCTGTATACACATGGAAATATCTACACAGACATCTGTATAAATATGGAAATATCAACATGGCCATCAGCATAAACATGGAAATATCTACACTGCCATCTGTAGAAAGATGGAAATATGTACACCGCTATATCTATAAAAATGGAAATATTTACACCTCCATCTCTATAAACATGAAAATATCTACACTGCCATCTCCATAAAGATGGATGTATCTACTCCGCCATGTGTATAAACCCAGAAATATCTACACCCCCTTCTGTGTAAACATGGAATTATCTACACCGCTATCTGTATAAACATGGAAATAACTACACCGCCATCTGCATGTCCATGGAAATATCTACAGCGCCATCTGTATAAACATGGAAATATCTACAAGGCCATATGTGTATAGATGGACTTATCAACACCGCCATCTGTACAAACATGGAAATATCTACATCGCTATGTCTATAAACATGGAAATATCTGCACTGCCATCTGTAAAAACATGGAAATACCTATAAAGTCATCTGTACAAACATGGAAATATCTACAATGCCATCTGTATACGCATGGAAATATCTACACAGCCATCTGTATAATCATGTAAATATCTACACTGCTATCTCTATAAACATGGAAATATCTACTCCGCCATCTCTATAAACATGAAAATATCTACACTGCCATCTCCATAAACATGGAACTAACAACTTTGCAATCTGTATAAACATGGAAACATCTACACCGCCATCTGTGTGAATAAGGAAATATCTACAATGCCATGTGTATAAATATATAAATATCTGCACCGCGAGCTGTATAAACATGGAAATATCTACATCGCTTTCTATACAAACGTGGAAATGCCAACAACGCTATCGGTATAAACTTGGAAATATCTACAATGCCATCTATATAAACATGGAAACAACTAAACTGCTATGTCTATAAACATGGAAATACCTACTATGCTATCTCTATAAACATGAAAATACCTACACCACTATCTGTATAAACATGGAAATATCTACACCGCCATCTGTATAAACCTGGAAATATCTACAACGCGATCTGTATAAACATGCTAATAACTACACCGCTATCTGTATAAATGTGGAAATATTTGCACCGCTATCCCTATAAGCATGGTAATATCAACACCGCGATCTGTATAAACATGGAAATATCTACACAATGATCTGTATAAACATGGAAATATCTACACCGCGATCTGTATAAACATGGAAATATCTACACCGTGATCTGTAGAAACATGGAAATATCCACACAGCTATCTCTATAAACATGGAAAAATAAACACAACTATCTCTATGAACATGGAAATATCTAAAACGCCATCTCTATAATCATGGAAATATCTACACCACGATCGGTATAAACATGGAAATATCTACACCGCCGTCTGTATAAACATGGAATTATCTACACAGCCATGAGTATATACATGGAAATATCTACACCGCTATCTATATAAACATGGAAAGAACTACACCGCTATCTGTATAAACATGGAAATATCTACACTGCTATCTCTATAAACATCGAAATATCTACACTGCCATCTATATAAACATGGAAATACTTACAAATTTATCTGTATAAACATGGAAATATCTACACCGCCATCTGTATAAACATGGAAATATCTACAAAGCCAGGTGTACACACATGGAAATAACTACACCGCTCTCTATATAAACATGGAAATAAGTACAGCGCTATCTGTATATACATGGAAATATCTACACCACCATCTACATATCCATAGAAATATCTGCGCCGCCATCTGTATAAACATGGAAATATCTACACGGTCATCTGTGTATAGATGGAAATATCAACACCGCAATCTGTACAAACATGGAAATATCTGCACCGCTATCTGTATAAACATGGAAATATCTACACCGCGGTCTGTATAAACATGGAAATATCAACACCGCTATCTGTATAAACATGGAAATATCTGCACAGCTATCTCTATAAACATGGAAATATCTACACCGTGATCTGTATAAACATGGAAATTTCTACACCGTTATCTGTATAAATATGGAAATATTTACACCGCTATCTCTATAAACATGGAAATATCTACACTGTCATCTGTTTAAACATAGAAATACCTATAAAGTCATCTGTGTAAACATGGAAATATCTACACCACCATCTGTATAAACATGGAAATATCTACACTGCCATCTGTATACACATGGAAATAGCTACACGGCAATCTGTGCATAGATGGAAACATCCACAACGCCGTCTGTACAAACATGGAAATATCTACACTGATATCTGTAAAAACATGGAAATATCTACACCGCTATCTGTATAAACATGGAAATATCTACACCACGATCTGAATAAACATGGAAATATCTACACCACGATCTGTATAAACATGGAAATATATACTCCGCTATCTGAATAAACATGGAAATATCTGCACCGCTATCTCTATAGACATGGAGATATCTACAAAGCCATCTGTATAAACATGGAAATACCTACACAGTCATGTGTAGGAACATGGAAATATCTACACTGCCATCTGTAGAAAGATGGAAATATCTACACCGCTATCTCTATAAACATGGAATTATCTACACCGCCATCTGTATAAACATGGAAATACCTATACAGTCATCTGTGTAAACATGGAAATATCTACACCACCATCTGTATAAACATGGAAATATGTACACTGCCATCTGTATACACATGGAAATAGCTACACGGCAATCTGTGCATAGATGGAAACATCAACACCGCCATCTGTACAAACATGGAAATATCTACACTGCCATCTGTAGAAAGATGGAAATATCTACACCGCTATCTCTATAAATATGGAAATATCTACACTGCCATCTCTATAAACATGAAAATATCTACACTGCCATCTCCATAAAGATGGAAGTATCTACTCCGCCATGTGTATAAACACGGAAATATCTACACCACCATCTGTGCAAACATGGAAATATCTACACCGCTATCTCTATAAACATGGAAATATCTACACCACCATCTGCATGTCCATGGAATTATCTATGCCACAATCTGTATAAACATGGAAATATCTACACGGCCATCTGTGTATAGATGGAAATATCAACACCGCCATCTCTACAAATATGGAAATATCTACATCGCTATCTCTATAAACATGTAAATATCTGCACTGCCATCTGTAAAAACATGGAAATAACTATACAGTCATCTGTATAAACATGGAAATATCTACAATGCCATCTGTATACACATGGAAATATCTACACAGCCATCTGTATAAACATGTAAATATCTACACTGCTATCTCTATAAACATGGAAATATCTACACCGCCATCTGTGTGAATAAGGAAATATCTACAATGCCATCGTATAAAGATATAAATATCTGCACCGCGAGCTGTATAAACATGGAAAGATCTGTGTCGCTATCTGTATAAACGTGGAAATACCAACACTGCTATCGGTATAAACATGGAAATATCTACAATGCTATCTATATAAACATGGAAATATCTACACCGCTATGTCAATAAACATGGAAATACCTACACCGCTATCTCTATATACATGGAAATACCTACACCGCTATCTGTATAAACATGGAAATATCTACACCACGATCTGTATAAACATGGAAATATCTACACAGCGATCTGTATAAACATGGAAATATCTTCACCACGATCTGTATAAACATGGAAATATCTAAACCGAGATCTGTATAAACATGGTAATATCTACACCACCATCTATATAAACATGGAAATATCTACACCGCCATCTGTATAAACATGGAAATATCTACAATGCCATCTGTAGAAAGATGGAAATATCTACACCGCAATCTGTGTAAACGTGGAAATATCAACACCGATATCTGTAAAAACATGGAAATATCCACACAGCTATCTCTATAAACATGGAAATATCTACACCGCCATCTGTATAAACTTGGAAATACCTACAAAGTCATCTGTATAAACATGGAAATATCTACACAGCCATCGGTATAAACATAGAAATATCTACACAGTCATCTGTATTTACATGGAAATATCTACACCGCTATCTGTATAAACATGGAAATACCTAAACCGCTATTTGTATAAACAAGGAAATACCTACACTGTGATCTCTATAAACATGGAAATATCTACACCACCATCTGTATAAACATGGAAATATCTACAATGCCATCTGTAGAAAGATGGAAATATCTACACCGTAATCTGTGTAAACATGGAAATATCAACACCGATATCTGTAAAAACATAGAAATATCTACACCGCTATCTTTATAAACATGGAAATATCTACACCACGATCTGTATAAACATGGAAATATCTACACCGCGATCTGTATAAACATGGAAATATCTACACCGGTATCTGTATAAACATGGAAATATCCACACAGCTATCTCTATAAACGTGGAAATATCTACACCGACATCTGTATAAACATGGAAATACCTACAAAGTCATCTGTATAAACATGGAAATATCTACACAGCCATCGGTATAAACATAGAAATATCTACACAGTCATCTGTATATACATGGAAATATCTACACCGCTATCTGTATAAACATGGAAATACCTACACCGCTATTTGTATAAACAAGGAAATATCTACACTGTGATCTGTATAAACATGGAAATATCTACACCACCATCTCTATAAACATGGAAATATCTACACCCCTATCTGTATAAACATGGAAATATCCACACCGCTATCTCTATGAACATGGAAATATGTACACCGCCATCTCTATAAACATTGAAATATCTACACCACGATCTGTATAAACATGGAAATATCTACACCGACATCTGTATAAACATGGAAATATCTACAATGCCATCTGTAGAAAGAAGGAAATATCGACACCGCAATCTGTGTAAACATGGAAATATCTACACCGATATCTGTAAAAACATGGAAATATCTACACCGCTATCTGTATAAACATGGAAATATCTACATCGCGATCTGTATAAACATGGAAATATCTACACCGCGATCTGAATAAACATGGAAATATCTACACCGCTATCTGTATAAACATGGAAATATCTACAAAGCTATCACTATAAACATGGAAATATCTACACCGCCACCTTTATAAACATGGAAATACCTACAAAGTCATCTGTATACACATGGAAATATCTACACAGCCATCTGTATATACATGGAAATATCTACACCGCTATCTGTATAAACATGGAAATAACTACACCGCTGTTTGTATAAACAAGGAAATATCTACAACGTGATCTGTATAAACATGGAAATATCTACACCGCTATTTGTATAAACAAGGAAATATCTACACCGCTATTTGTATAAGCATGGAAATAACTACACCGCTATGTGTTTAAACAAGGAAATATCTACACCGTGATCTGTATAAAAATGGAAATAACTACACCGCTATTTGTATAAACGAGGAAATATCTACACCGCCATCTGTTTAAACATGGAAATATATACACAGACATCTGTTTATACATGGAAATATCTACACCGCTATCTGTATAAATGTGGAAATATTTGCACCGCTATCCCTATAAACATGGTAATATCAAAAACGCGATCTGTATATACATGGAAGTGTCTACACCATGATCTGTATAAACATGGCAATATCTACACCGCGATCTGAATAAACATGGAAATATCTACACAGTGATCTCTATAAACATGGAAATATCTGTACCGCTATCTCTATAAACATGGAAATATCAACACTGCTATCTCTATGAACATGGAAATATCTGCACTGCCATATCCATAAACATGGAAATATCTACACCGCGAACAGTATAAACGTGGAAATATCTACACCA
This sequence comes from Pan paniscus, assembly GCF_029289425.2. Lineage (NCBI taxonomy): Eukaryota > Metazoa > Chordata > Mammalia > Primates > Hominidae > Pan > Pan paniscus. The sequence goes on from NC_073265.2 coordinate 164,385, forward strand.
CTATGTGTATAAAGATGGAAATATCTCCACTGCTATCTCTATAAACATCGAAATATCTACACCGGTGTCTGTATAAACGTGGAAATATTTACAAAGTTATCGGTATAAACATGGAAATATCTACACCGACATCTGTATAAACATGGAAATATCTACACAGCCATGTGTATATACATCGAAATATCTACACCGCTATCTATATAAACATGGAAATATCTACACCGCTATCTGTGTATACATGGAAATATCTACACCGCCATCTACATATCCATGGAAATATCTGCGCCGCCATCTGTATAAACATGGAAATATTTACACGGTCATCTGTGTATAGATGGACATATCAACACCGCCATCTTTACAAACATGGAAATATCTGCACCGCTATCTGTATAAACATGGAAATATCTACACCGTGGTCTGTATAATCATGGAAATATCTAAACCGCTATCTGTATAAACATGGTAATATCTACACCGCCATCTATATAAACATGGAAATACCTACACCGCCAACTGTATAAACATGGAAATATCTACAATGCCATCTGTAGAAACATGGAAATATCTACACCGCAAATTGTGTAAATATGGAAATATGTACACCGATATCTGTAAAAACATGGAAATATCTACACCGCTATCTGTATAAACATGGAAATAGCTACACCGCAATCTGTATAAACATGGAAATACCAACACCGCTATCTGTATAAACATGGAAATATCTACACCGCTATCTGTATAAACATGGAAATATCTACAATGCTATCTGTGTAAACATGGAAATATCTACACAGCAATCTGTGTAAACTTGGAAAAAACTACACCGCTATCTGTGTAAAGATGGAAATACCTACACCGCAATCTTTGCAAAGATGGAAATATCTACACTGCTATCTCTGTAAACATGGAAATATCTACACCACTATCTGTATAAACATGGAAATATCTACACCGCTATCTGTATAAACATGGAAATACCAACACCGCTATTTGTATAAACATGGAAATATCTACACCGCTATCTGTATGAACATGGAAATACCTTCACCAGTATCTCTGTAAACATGGAAATATCTACAACGCCATCTCTATACACATGGAAATATCTACACAGCTATCTGAATAAACATGGAAATATCTGCAACACTATCTGTGTAAACATGGATATATCTACACTGCTATCTGTGTAAACATGGACATAACTACTCTGCTATCTGTATAAACATGGAAATATCTTCACCGCTATCTGTATAAACATGGAAATGTCAACATCGCTATCTGTATAAACATGGAAATATCTACACCACTATCAGTAAAAACATGGAAATATCTTCACCGCCATCTCCATAAATATGGAAATATCTACACCGCTATCTCTATAAACCTGGAAATATCTACACTGCTCTGTGTATAAACGTGGAAATATCTACAACGCTATCTGTGTAATCATGGAAATATCTACACAGCTATCTGTGTAAACTTGGAAATACCTACCCCGCAATCTGTGTAAAGATGGAAAGATATACACCGCAATCTTTTTATAGATGGAAATATCTACACTGCTAACTCTGTAAACATGGAAATATCTACACCACCATCTCTATAAACATTGAAATATCTACACTGCCATGTGTATACACATGGAAATATCTACACATCCATCTGTATAAACATGGAAATATCTCCACCGCTATCTATATAAACATGGAAACATCTACACCTCCATCTGCGTAAACATGGAAATATCTACACTGCCATGTATACACTTGGAAATATCTACACAGCCATCTGTATAAACATGGAAATACCTACACCGCTACCTCTATAAACATGGAAATACATACAAAGCAATCTGTATAAAAATGGAAATATCTACATCGCTCTCTGTATTAACATGGAAATATCACCACCGCTCTCTGTTTATATATGGAAATATCTACACCGCTATCTGTATAAAAATGGAAATATCTACACAGTCAACTGTATATACATGGAAATATATACACCACCATCTCTATAAACATGGACATATCAACACTGCCATCTGTAAACATGGAAATATCTACACAGTCATCTGTATATACATGGAAATATCTACACCACCATCTCTATAAACATGGAAATATCTACACTGCCGTCTGTATACACATGGAAATGTCTACAGAGCCATCAGTATGAACATGGAAACATCTGCACCGCTATCTCTATACACATGGAAATACCTACACTGCAATCTCTATAAACATGGAAATATCTACACCACAAACTCTATAAACATGGAAATATCTACACTGCCATCTCTATAAACATGAAAATATCTACACCGCCATCTCCATAAACATAGAACTATCTACACCGCCATCTGTGTAAACATGGAAGTATCTACACTGCCGTCTGTATAAAGATGGAAATATCTGCACTCCCAGCTGTATAAACATGGAAATATCTACACTGCTATCTGTATAAACAGGGAAATACCAACACCAATATCTGTATAAACGTGGAAATATCAACACCACGATCTGTTTAAACATGGAAATATCTACAAGTCTCTCTGTATAAACATGGAAATAAATACACCGCTGTCTGTATAAACATGGAAATACATATACCGCCCTCTGAATAAACATGGAAATATCTACACTGCTATTTCTATAAATATGGAAATATATACACCGCTATCTATATAAACATGGAAATATCTATGCCGCCATATGTATAAACATGGGAATATCTACACAGCCATCTGCATAAACATGGAAATAACTACACCGCTATCTCTATACAGATGGAAATATTTACAAAGCTATCTCTATAAACATGGAAATATCTACACCGCCATCTCTATAAACCTAGAAATATCTACACTGACACATTTATAAACATGGAAATATCTACACCGCCATCTCCATAAACAAGGAATTATCTACACCACCATCTGTGTAAAATGGAAATATCTAAACCGCTATCTGTATAAACATAGACATATCTACACTGCTATCTCTATAAAGATGGAAATATCTCCACCGCTATCTGTATAAACATGGAAATATCTACACCGCGATCTGAATAAACATGTCAATATCTACACCGCGATCTGTATAAACATGTTAATATCTACACCGCAATCTGTATAAACATGGAAATATCTACAAAGCTATCAGTGTAATCATGGAAATATCCAGACAGCTATCTGTGTAAACATGGAAATATCTACACCGCTATCTATGTAAAGATGAAAATACCTACACCGCAATCTGTGCAAAAATGGAAATATCTACACCGCTAACTCTATAAAGATGTAAATACCTGCACTGCTCTCTGTATAAACATGGAAATATCTACACCACCATCTGTGAAAACATGGAAATATCTACACAGTCATCTGTATAAACATGGAAATATCTACACATCCATCTGTGTAAACATGGAAATATCTAAACGGCTATCTGCATAAACATGTAAATACCTACACTTTCATCTGTATATAGATGGAAATATCTACACCGCGAGCTGTGTAAACATGGAAATATCTACAACGTTATCCGTATAAACATGGACATACCAACACCACTATCTCTATAAACGTGGAAATCTCTACACCGCTATCTGTATAAACATTGAAATATCTGCACCACTATTTCTATAAACATGGAAATACGTACAGCGCCATCTTTATACACATGGAAATATCTTCACCGCTATCTCTATAAACATAGAAATATCTACACCACCATCTCCATAAACATGGAAATATCTACACCGCCATCTGCATAAACATGGAAATATCTACACCGCCATCTTTATAAACATGAAAATATCTGCACCGCCATCTGTATAAACATACAAATATCTACACTGTCATCTGTATAAACATGGAAATACCTACACAGTTATCTGTATAAACTTGGAAACATCTACACCACTATCGGTGTAAATATGGAAATATCTACACGGCAATGTGTGTGAAAGAGGAAATTTCGGCACCGCTATCTTTGTAAAGATAGAAATATCTACATCGCCATCTGTGCAAAGATGGAAATAACTAACCTGCTATCTGTGTAAACATGGTAATATCTATAACACTGTCTCTATAAGCATGGAAATATCAACACCGCTATCTGTATATACATGGAAAAATCTACACCGCCATCTGTAAAAACATGGAAATATCTACACCACAATCTGTATAAACATGGAGATACCTACACAATCGTCTCTATAAACATGGTGACATCTACACAGCTATCTGTGTAAACATGGAAATATCTACACCGCTATTTGTGTAAAGATGGAAATATCTGCACCGCAATCTGTGCAAACATGGAAATATTTACACCGCTATCTCTATGAACATGGAAAAATCCACACAGTCATCTGTATATACATGGAAATATCTACACCACCATCTCTGTAAACATGGAAATATCTACACTGCCATGTGCATAGTCATGGAAATATCTACACAGCCATCAGTATAAACTTGGAAACATCTGCACCGCTATCTGAATACACATGAAAATACCTACACCGCTATCTCTATAAACATGGAAAGATATACAATGCTATCTGTATAAACATGGAAATAGCCACACCGCTATCTGTATAAACATTGAAATATCTACACCGCTATCTGTAAAAACATGAAAATTTCTACTCAGTCATCTGTATAAACATGGAAATGTCTATACCTCCATCTGTATAAACACGGAAATATCTCCACCGCTATCTGTATAAACCTGGAAATATCTACAACGCTATCTGTGTAAACATGGAAATATCTAAACAGCTATCTGTGTAAACATGGCAATATCTACACCGCTATCTCTGTAAAGATGGAAATATCCACACCGCAATCTGTGCAAAGATGGAAATATCAACAATGCTATCTCTATAAACATGGAATTATATGCACCGCTGTCTGTACAAACATGGAAATACCTACACCGCTATCTGTATAATCATGGAAATATCTACAAGGCTATCTCTATAAATATGGGAATATCTACACCGCCATCTGTATAAAGATGGAAATATCTACACCGCGAGCTGTATAAACATGGAAATATCTACACCGATATCTGTATAAACATTGAAATATCTACACAGCTATCTCTATAAACATGGAAATATCTACACCGCGATCTGTATAAACATGGAAATATCTACATGGCTATCTCTATAAACATGGAAATGCCTACACCACCATCTGTATAAACATGGAAATATATCCACCGTTATCTGTATAAACATGGAAATATCTACATCGCAATCTGTATATACATGGAAATATATCCACCGCAATCTGTATAAACATGGAAATATCTACAAAACTATCTTTGTTAACATGGAAATATCTACACCGCTATGTGTGGAAACATGGAAATATCTACACAGATATCTGTGTAAACCTGGAAATATGTACATCGCTATCTGTGTAAAGATGGAAATAACTAGACGTCAATATGTGCAAAGATGGAAATATCTACACCGCTATCTGTATAAACATGGAAATACCTACACCGCTATCTGTATAAACATGGAAATATCTCCACCGCTTTCTGTATAAACATCTAAATGACTTCATCGCTGTCTGTATAAACATGGAAATATCTCCACCGCTATCTGTATAGACATGGAAACATCTACACCACTATCTGCATAAACTTAGAAATATCTACACCGCTATCTTTATAAACGTGGAAATAACTACCCTGCCATCTCTATACACATGGAAATATCTACACTGCCATCTGTATAAACATGGAAATATCTACACTGCTATCTCTATAAACATGAAAATACCTACACAGCTATCTGCATAAACAAGGAAATATCTACACCGCTATCTGTAGAACCATGGAAATATATACACCGCTATCTGTATAAACTTGGAAATAACTACACCTCCATCTGTATAAACATGGAAATACCTACACTGCCATCTGTATACACATGGATATAACTACACTGCCATGTGTATAAACATGGAAATATCTACCCCGTTATCTCTATAAACATGGAAATTCCTACACCGCTATCTGTATAAACATGGAAGTATCTACATGGCTATCTGTATGAACATGGAAATATCAACAACGCCATCTGTATAAACATGGAAATACATACACAGTCATCTGTATAAACATGGTAATATCTACATCACCGTCTGTATAAACATGGAAATATCTACACAGCCATCTGTATAAATATGGAAATATCTACCAATCCATCTATATAAACATGGAAATATCTACACCGCTATCTGTATGAACATGGAAATAGCCACACCGAAATCTGTATAAACATGGAAATATATACACCACCATGTGTAAAAACATGGAAATATCTAAACGGTCATCTGTATAAACATGGAAATATCCACACTGCCATCAGTATAAACATGGAAATATCTACACGGCCATCTGTATAAACATGGAAATATCTACACCAATATCAGTACAAATATGGAAATATCTACACCGCTATCTCTATAAACATGGAAATACCTACAGCGCTATCTGTAGAAACGTGGAAATATCTACACCGCTATCTCTATAAACATGGAAATATGTACACCACCATCTATATAAACCTGGAAATATCAACACAGTCCTCTGTATAAACATGGAAATATATACACCACCATTTCTATAAACATGGAAATATCTACACTGCCATCTGTATACACATGGAAATATCTACACAGCCATCTGTATAAACATGGAAATATCTACACTGCTATCTATATAAACATGGAAATAACTACAAAGCCAACTCTATAAACATGAAAATATATACACCGCCGTCTCCATAATCATGGAACTATCTACAACGTCATCTGTATAAACATGGAAATATCTACACCGCCAATTGTATAAACATGGAAATATCTACACCGCCATCTCAATAAACACAGAAATATCTACTCTCCCATCTGTAGAAATTTGGAAATATCTACACCGAGATCAGCATAAACTTGGAAATACCAACACCTCTACCTGTGTAAACATGGAAATATCTACAAAGCTATCTGTATAAATATGGTAGTATCTACACCACTATCTGTATGAACATGGAAATATCTACATGGCTATCTGTATAAACATGGAAATGTCTACACTACTATCTCTATAAACATGGAAATAACTACATGGCCATCTCTATAAACATGGAAATATCTACACCGCCATCTGTACAAACATGGAAATATCTACACCACTATCTGTATAAACATGGAAATATCTACACCGCCATCTGTATAAACATGGAAATATCTACACAGCTATCTCTATAAACATGGAAATATCTACACAGCTATCTGTTAACATGGAAATAGCCACACCGCTATCTGTATAAACATGGAAATATCTACACCGGTATCATTATAAACTTGGAAATATCCCCACCGCTATCTGTATAAACATGGAAATATCTACAACAGTATATGTGTAAACATGGAAATATCTCCACCGCTATCTCTATAAACATGGAAATATCTACACCGCTGTCTTTATAAACGTGGAAATATCTACATCGTTATCTGTATAAACATGGAAATATCTACAACATTATCTGGGTAAACATGGAAATATCTACACAGGTATCTGTGTAAACATGTAAATATGTACACCGCTATCTGTGTAAAGATGGAAATATCTACACCGCAATTTGTGCAAATATGGAAATATCTACACCGACATCTCTGTAAACATGGAATTGTCTACACCGCTACCTGTATAAACATGGAAATATCTACACCGCTATCTTCATAAACTTGGAAATATCAACACCTCCATCTGCATAAACATGGAAATACCTCCACCGCTATCTGTATAAACATACAAATATCTACACCGCTATCTCTATAAACATGGAAATGTCTAAACTGCTATCTGTATAAACATGGAAATATTTACATGGCTATCTCTATAAACATGGAAATATCTACACCGCCATCTGTATAAACATGGAAATACCGACAGAGTCATCTGTATAAACATGAAAAAATCTACAGCACTATCTGTAAAAACATGGAAATATCTACACTGCCATCTGTATAAACATGGAAATATCTACACAGCCATCTATATAAACATGGAAATATCTACAAAGCCATCTCTATAAACATGGTGATATCTACACAGCTATCTGTACAAACATGGAAATAGTCACAGCGCTATCTGTATAAACAAGGAAATATCTAAACCGCCATCTGTAAAAACATGGAAATATCTACACAGTCATCTGTATAAACATGGAAATATCTGCACCTCCATGTGTATAAACATGGAAATACCTACACTGCCATCTGTATAAAAATGGAAATATCTACACAGCCATCTGTGTAAACATGGATATATCTACAGTGCTATCTCTATAAACATGGAAATACCTACACCGCAATCTGTATAAACATGGAAATATCTACACCGTTATCTGTATAAACATGGAAATATCTACACCGCTATCTGTAAAAATATGGAAATATCTACACCCCTATCTCTATAAACATGGAAATATCTACACCGCCATCTGTATAAACATGGAAATACCTACACAGTCAATTACATAAACATGGAAATATCTACACCACTATCTCTATTAACATGGAAATACTTACACCGCTATCTGTATAAACATGGAAATATCTACATTGCTATCTGTATAAACATGGAAATATCTACACTGCAATCTGTATAAACATGGAAATATCTACATTGCCATCTGTATACACTTGCAAATAACGACACCGCTATCTCTGAAAACATGGAAAAATCTACACCGCTATCTCTATAATCTTGGAAATACCTACACCGCAATCTGTATAAACATGAAAATATCTACAAAGTCATCTGTATAAACATGGAAATATCTACACCGCTACCTATATAAACATGGAAATATCTACAAAGCTCTCTCTATAAACATGGAAATATCTACACTGCTATCTGTATAAACATAGAAATAGCGACACCGCTATCTGTATAAACATGGAAATAACTACACCGCTATCTGTATAAGCATGGAAATATCTACACCGCTATCTTTACTAACATGGAAATATCTACACCGCTATCTGTATAAAGATGGAAATATCTACAACACTATCTGTGTATACATGGGAATGTCTTCACAGCTATCTGTGTAAACATGGAAATATGTACACCGCTATCTGTGTAAAGATGGAAATATCTACACCGCAATATGCGCAAATATGGAAATATGTACACCACTATCTGTATAAACATGGAAATATCTACACTGCCATCTGTATAAACATGGAAATATCTTCACTGCCATCTCTAAACACATGGAATTACCTACACCGCAATATGCGCAAATATGGAAATATGTACACCACTATCTGTATAAACATGGAAATATCTACACTGCCAACAGTATAAACATGGAAATATCTTCACTGCCATCTCTAAACACATGGAATTACCTACACCGCTATGTGTATAAGCATGGAAATATCTACACCACTATCTTCATAAACATGGAAATATCTACACCGCTATCTGTGTAAACATGGAAATATGTACACCGCTATCTGTGAAAGATGAAAACATGTACACCGCAATCTGTGCAAATATGAAAATATCTGCACCGCTATCTCTGTAAACATGGAAATATCTAACCCGTTATGTGGATAAACTTGGAAATATCTACACCACTATCTCTATAAACATGGAAATATGTACACTGCCATCTGTATAAATATGGAAATATCTACCAATCCATCTATATAAACATGGAAATATCTACACCGCTATCTGTATGAACATGGAAATAGCCACACCGAAATCTGTATAAACATGGAAACGTCTACACCGCTACCTGTATATATATGGAGATATCTACACCGCTATCTGTATAAACTTGGAAATATCTACTCTGCTATCTCTGTAAATATGGAAATACCTACAACGCTATCTCTATTAACATGGAAATGCCTACACCGCTATCTTAATAAACTTGGAAATATCTACATGGCTATCTCTATAAACATGGAAATATCTACACCGCCATCTTTATAAACATGGAAATAACTACACAGTCATCTGTATAAACATGGAAATATCTACACTGCCATCTGAATAAACATGGAAATATCTACACCGCTATCTGTATAAACATGGAAATATCTACACAGCTATCTCTATAAACATGGAAATAGCTACACTGCTATCTGTATAAACATAGAAATAGTGACACCGCTATCTGTATAAACATGGAAATATCTACACCGCCATCTGTAAAAACATGAATATATCTACACAGTCATCTGTATAAACTTGGAAATATCTACACCTCCATCTGTATAAACATGGAAATATCTACACTGCCATCTGTATACACATGGAAATATCTACACAGCCATCTGTATAAACATGGAAATATGTACACTGCTATCTGTGTAAACCTGGAAATATCTACACCGCTATCTTTATAAACTTGGAAATGTCTACACCGCCTTCTGTATAAACATGGATATATGTAAACCGCTATCTGTATAAACATCGAAATACCAACACCGTTATCTGTATAAACATTGAAATATCTACACCGCTATCTGTATAAAGATGGAAATATCTAAAACGCTATCTGTGTAAACATGGAAATATCTACACAGCTATCTCTATAAACATGGAAATATCTACACAGCTATCTGTTAACATGGAAATAGCCACACCGCTATCTGTATAAACATGGAAATATCTACACCGGTATCATTATAAACTTGGAAATATCCCCACCGCTATCTGTATAAACATGGAAATATCTACAACAGTATATGTGTAAACATGGAAATATCTCCACCGCTATCTCTATAAACATGGAAATATCTACACCGCTGTCTTTATAAACGTGGAAATATCTATATCGTTATCTGTATAAACATGGAAATATCTACAACATTATCTGGGTAAACATGGAAATATCTACACAGGTATCTGTGTAAACATGTAAATATGTACACCGCTATCTGTGTAAAGATGGAAATATCTACACCGTAATTTGTGCAAATATGGAAATATCTACACCGACATCTCTGTAAACATGGAATTGTCTACACCGCTACCTGTATAAACATGGAAATATCTACACCGCTATCTTCATAAACTTGGAAATATCAACACCGCCATCTGCATAAACATGGAAATACCTCCACCGCTATCTGTATAAACATACAAATATCTACACCGCTATCTCTATAAACATGGAAATGTCTAAACTGCTATCTGTATAAACATGGAAATATTTACATGGCTATCTCTATAAACATGGAAATATCTACACCGCCATCTGTATAAACATGGAAATACCGACAGAGTCATCTGTATAAACATGAAAAAATCTACAGCACTATCTGTAAAAACATGGAAATATCTACACTGCCATCTGTATAAACATGGAAATATCTACACAGCCATCTATATAAACATGGAAATATCTACAAAGCCATCTCTATAAACATGGTGATATCTACACAGCTATCTGTACAAACATGGAAATAGTCACACCGCTATCTGTATAAACAAGGAAATATCTAAACCGCCATCTGTAAAAACATGGAAATATCTACACAGTCATCTGTATAAACATGGAAATATCTGCACCTCCATGTGTATAAACATGGAAATACCTACACTGCCATCTGTATAAAAATGGAAATATCTACACAGCCATCTGTGTAAACATGGATATATCTACAGTGCTATCTCTATAAACATGGAAATACCTACACCGCAATCTGTATAAACATGGAAATATCTACACCGTTATCTGTATAAACATGGAAATATCTACACCGCTATCTGTAAAAATATGGAAATATCTACACCCCTATCTCTATAAACATGGAAATATCTACACCGCCATCTGTATAAACATGGAAATACCTACACAGTCAATTACATAAACATGGAAATATCTACACCACTATCTCTATTAACATGGAAATACTTACACCGCTATCTGTATAAACATGGAAATATCTACATTGCTATCTGTATAAACATGGAAATATCTACACTGCAATCTGTATAAACATGGAAATATCTACATTGCCATCTGTATACACTTGCAAATAACGACACCGCTATCTCTGAAAACATGGAAAAATCTACACCGCTATCTCTATAATCTTGGAAATACCTACACCGCAATCTGTATAAACATGAAAATATCTACAAAGTCATCTGTATAAACATGGAAATATCTACACCGCTACCTATATAAACATGGAAATATCTACAAAGCTCTCTCTATAAACATGGAAATATCTACACTGCTATCTGTATAAACATAGAAATAGCGACACCGCTATCTGTATAAACATGGAAATAACTACACCGCTATCTGTATAAGCATGGAAATATCTACACCGCTATCTTTACTAACATGGAAATATCTACACCGCTATCTGTATAAAGATGGAAATATCTACAACACTATCTGTGTATACATGGGAATGTCTTCACAGCTATCTGTGTAAACATGGAAATATGTACACCGCTATCTGTGTAAAGATGGAAATATCTACACCGCAATATGCGCAAATATGGAAATATGTACACCACTATCTGTATAAACATGGAAATATCTACACTGCCATCTGTATAAACATGGAAATATCTTCACTGCCATCTCTAAACACATGGAATTACCTACACCGCAATATGCGCAAATATGGAAATATGTACACCACTATCTGTATAAACATGGAAATATCTACACTGCCAACAGTATAAACATGGAAATATCTTCACTGCCATCTCTAAACACATGGAATTACCTACACCGCTATGTGTATAAGCATGGAAATATCTACACCACTATCTTCATAAACATGGAAATATCTACACCGCTATCTGTGTAAACATGGAAATATGTACACCGCTATCTGTGAAAGATGAAAACATGTACACCGCAATCTGTGCAAATATGAAAATATCTGCACCGCTATCTCTGTAAACATGGAAATATCTACCCCGTTATGTGGATAAACTTGGAAATATCTACACCACTATCTCTATAAACATGGAAATATGTACACTGCCATCTGTATAAATATGGAAATATCTACCAATCCATCTATATAAACATGGAAATATCTACACCGCTATCTGTATGAACATGGAAATAGCCACACCGAAATCTGTATAAACATGGAAACGTCTACACCGCTACCTGTATATATATGGAGATATCTACACCGCTATCTGTATAAACTTGGAAATATCTACTCTGCTATCTCTGTAAATATGGAAATACCTACAACGCTATCTCTATTAACATGGAAATGCCTACACCGCTATCTTAATAAACTTGGAAATATCTACATGCCTATCTCTATAAACATGGAAATATCTACACCGCCATCTTTATAAACATGGAAATAACTACACAGTCATCTGTATAAACATGGAAATATCTACACTGCCATCTGAATAAACATGGAAATATCTACACCGCTATCTGTATAAACATGGAAATATCTACACAGCTATCTCTATAAACATGGAAATAGCTACACTGCTATCTGTATAAACATAGAAATAGTGACACCGCTATCTGTATAAACATGGAAATATCTACACCGCCATCTGTAAAAACATGAATATATCTACACAGTCATCTGTATAAACTTGGAAATATCTACACCTCCATCTGTATAAACATGGAAATATCTACACTGCCATCTGTATACACATGGAAATATCTACACAGCCATCTGTATAAACATGGAAATATGTACACTGCTATCTGTGTAAACCTGGAAATATCTACACCGCTATCTTTATAAACTTGGAAATGTCTACACCGCCTTCTGTATAAACATGGATATATGTAAACCGCTATCTGTATAAACATCGAAATACCAACACCGTTATCTGTATAAACATTGAAATATCTACACCGCTATCTGTATAAAGATGGAAATATCTAAAACGCTATCTGTGTAAACATGGAAATATCTAAACAGCTAACTGTGTAAACATGGAAATATCTACACAGCTATCTCCGCAAAGATGTAAATATCTACACCGCTATCTCTGTAAACATGGAAATATCTTCACCGCTATCTGTATAAACATCGAAATACCAACACCGTTATCTGTATAAACATTGAAATATCTACACCGCTATCTGTATAAAGATGGAAATATCTAAAACGCTATCTGTGTAAACATGGAAATATCTAAACAGCTAACTGTGTAAACATGGAAATATCTACACAGCTATCTCCGCAAAGATGTAAATATCTACACCGCTATCTCTGTAAACATGGAAATATCTACACCGCTATCTGTATAAACATGGAAATATCTACACCGCTATCTGTATAAACATGGAAATACCAAAACGGCTATTTGTATAAACATGGAAATATCTACAACGCTATCTGTATGAATACGGAAATATCCTCACCACTATCTGTATAAACATGGAAAAACCTACACCGCCATATCTATACACATGGAAATACCTACAACGCCATCTCTATACTCATGGAAATATCTACACCGCTATCTCTATAAACATAGAAATATCTACATTGCAATCTCTATAAACATGGAAATATCTACACCGCCATCTCTATAAACAAGGAAATATCTATATCGCCATCTGAATAAACATGGAAATATCTCCACCGCTATCTGTAAACATGGAAATATCTACACCGTTATCTGTATAAACATGGAAATATCTACACCGCTATCTGTATAAACATGGAAATATCTACAACTCTATCTGTGTAAACATGGAAATGTCTACACAGATATCTGTGTAAACTTGCAAATATCTACACAGCAATCTGTGTAAAGATCGAAATATCTACAGCGCAATCTGTGCAAAGATGCAAATATCTACACCGCTATCTCTGTAAACATGGAAATATCTACACCGCTGTCTGTATCAACATGGAAATATCTACACCGCTATCTTTATAAACATGGAATTATCTACACTGTTATCTCCCATAAACATGGAAATATCTACACCGCAATCTGTATAAACATGCAAATATCTACACCGTCATCTGTATAAACATGGAAATATCTAAACAACCATATCTATAAACATGGAAATATCTACACTGCCATCTGTATACACATGGAAATATCTACAACGCCATCTGTAGAAACGTGAATTATCTACAACGCTGTCTCTGTAAACATGGAAATACCTACACCGCCATCTCTGTAAACATGGAAATATCTACACTGCAATCTCCTTAAACTTGGAAATATCTACACCAACAACTCTATGAACATGAAAAAATCTACACCACTATCTGTATAAACATCGAAATATCTACACTGTCATCTGTATAAAGATGGAAATATCTACACTGGGAGCTAAATAAACATGCAGATATCTACACACCTATCTCTATAAACATGGAAATGTCTACACCACTATCTCTGTAAACATGGAAATATCTTCACCACCATCTCTATAAACATGGAAATATCTACACCGTTATTTGTATAAACATGGAAACATCTACATCGCTATCTATATAAACATGGAAATATCTACACCACTATCTGTATAAATATGGAAATATCTACACTGCCATCTGTATAAACATGGAAATATCTACACAGTCATCTCTATAAACATGGAAATATCTACACCGCTATCTGTATAAATATGGAAATATCTACACAGCTATCCCTATAAACATGGAAATATGAACACCGCTATCCGCATATACATGGAAATATCTTCACCGCTATCTGTATAAACATGGAAAGATCTATAGCGCTATCACTATAAACATGGAAATACCTACACCGCTATCCTATAAACATGGAAATATCTAAACCGCTATCTATATAAACATGGAAATATCTACACCGCCATTCCATAAACTTGGAAATATCGACACCGCCCTCTGTATACACATGGAAATTTCCACACAGCGATCTGTATAAACATGGAAGTATCTAGATCGCTATCTGTATAAACATGGAAATATGTACACCGCTAGCTGTATATACGTGGAATTATCTACTTGGCTATGTTTAGAAACATGGAAATATCTACACCGCCAGCTGTATAAACATGGAAACATCTACACATTCGATTGCATAAACATGGAAATATCTACACCACTATCTGTATAAACATGGAAATATCTACACCGCTATCTTTGTAAACATGGAAATATCTACACCGCTATCTGTATAAACATGGGAATATCTACAACAATATCTGTGTAAACATGGAAATATTTACACAGCTATCTGTGTAAACATGGAAATATGTACACCACTATCTGTGTAAAGATGAAAATATGTTCACCGCAATCTGTACAAATATCAAAATATCTACTACGCTATCTCTGTAAACATAGAAATATCTACCCCGTTATCTGTATAAACATGGAAATAACTACACCGCTATCTGTATAAACATGGAAATATCTACACCGCTATCTCTATAAATATTGAAATATCTACAACGCTATCTCAATAAACATGGAAATGCCTACACAGCTATCTGTATAAATATGGAAATATCTACATGGCTATCTCTATAAACATGGAAATATCTACACCGCCATCTGTATAAACATGGAAATATCTACACTGCTATCTCTATAAACATGGAAATACCTACACCGCAATGTTTATAAACATGGAAATATCTACACCGCTATCTGTATAAACATGGAAAATCTACACCGCTTTCTTCATAAACTTTGAAATATCTACACCGCCATCTGTATAAACATGGATGTATATCCACCGCTATCTATATAAACATGGACATACCTCCACCGCTATCGGTATAAACAGGGAAATATCTACAACATTATCTGTATAAACATGGACATATCTACACGGCTATTTCTATAAACACGGAAATACCTACACCGCAATCTGTATAAACATGGAAATATTTACACCGCTATCTGTATGAATACGGAAATATATACACTGCAATCTGTATAAATATGAAAATATCTACACTTCTATCTCTATAAACATCGAAATGTCTACAACTCTATCTGTATAAACATGGAAATATCTACACCGCAATCTTTATGAACATGAAAATATCTATGCCGATATATATATATAAACATGGAAATATCTACACCGATATCTGTATAAACATGGAAATATCTACACCGCTATCTGTATAAACATGGAAATATCTATACCGCTTTCTGTATAAACATGGAAATATCTTCAGTGCTATCTGTATAAACATGCAAACATCTACACGGCTATCTCTATAAACATGGAATTATATACACGGCCATCTGTATAAACATGGAAATACCTACACAGTCATCTGTATAAACATGGAAATTTCTACACCTCCATCTGCATAAACATGGAAGTATTTACACTGCCATCTGTATACACATGGAAATATCTACACAGCCATCTGTATAAACATGGAAATATCTACACCGCTATCTCTATAAACCTGGAAATACCTACACTGCAATCTCTATAAGCATGGAAATAACTGCACTGCTATCTGTATAAAAATGGAAATATCTAAACCGCTATCTGTATAAACTTGGAAATATCTACACTGCCATCTGTATAAACAAGGCAATATCTCCACCGCTATCTGTATATGCATGGAAATATCTCCACCGCTATCTGTATAAACATGGAAATGTCTACACCGCTATCTCTATAAACATGGAAATACCTACACCGCTATCTTTATAAACATAGAAATAACTACACCGCTATCTGTAAAAACATTTAAATATCTACACCGCTATCTGTATAAACTTGGAAATATCTACACCTCAATCTGTATAAACATGGAAATATCTCCATCGCTACCTGTATAAACATGGAAATATCTCCACCGCTATCTGTATAAACATGGAAACACTTACACCGCTATCTGTATAAACATGCAAATATATACAACGCTATCTGTGTAAACATGGAATATATACTCCGCTGTCTGTGTAAACATGGAAATATCTAAACCACTATCTGTGTAAAGATGGAAATATCTACAGCACAATCTGTGCAACGACTGAAATACCTACACCGCTCTCTGTGTGAAAATGGAAATATCTTCACCGCAATCTCTGCAAAGATGGAAATATCTACACCGATATCTCTGTAAACATGGTAATATCTACACCGCTATCTGTATAAACATGGAAATATCTACACCTCTATCTGTATAAACATGGAAATACCTACACTGCCATCTGTATAAACATGGATATATCTTCACCGACATATGAATAAACATGGAAATATCTACACCGCCATCTGTATAAATATGGAAATAACTACACTGCTATCTCTCTAAACATGGAAATATCTACACCGCTATCTGTATAAACATGGAAATATCTCCACCTATATCTGTATAAACATAGAATCATGTACACCACTATCTGTATAAACATGGAAATATCTAAACCACTGTCTCTATAAACATGGAAACATCTACATCACTATCTGTGTAAATATGGAAATACCTACAGAGCTATCTGTGTAAACATGGAAATATCTACACCGCTATCTGTGAAAAGATGGAAATATCTACACCGCAATCTGTGCAAAGATGGAAATAACTACACCGCTATCTGAGTAAACATGGAAATATATACACCACTATCAGTATATACATGGAAATATCTACACCGCTATCTGTATAAACTTGGAAATATCTACACCGCTATCTGTATAAATATGGAAATATCTACACCGCTATGTCTGTATACATGGAAATAGCTACACCGCTATATGTATAAACATGGAAATATCGACACCGCTATCCCTATAAACTTGGAAATATCTACACTGCCATCTGTATAAACATGGAAATAGCTACACAGTCATCTGTATAAGCAAAGAAATATCTACACCACCATCTCCATAAACATGGAAATATCTACACCGCTATCTGTGTAAAGATGGAAATAACTACAGCAAAATCTGTACAACGACTGAAATACCTACACCGCTCTCTGTGTGAAAATGGAAATATCTTCACCGCAATCTCTGCAAAGATGGAAATATCTACACCGATATCTCTGTAAACATGGTAATATCTACACCGCTATCTGTATAAACATGGAAATATCCACACCTCTATCTGTATAAACATGTAAATACCTACACCGCCATCTGTATAAACATGGATATATCTACACCGACATATGAATAAACATGGAAATATCTACATCGCCATCTGTATAAATATGGAAATAACTACACTGCTATCTCTGTAAACATGGAAATATCTACACCGCTATCCGTATAAACATGGAAATATCTACACCTATATCTGTATAAACATAGAATCATATACACCGCTATCTGTATAAACATGGAAATATCTACACCGCTATCTGTATAAACATGGAAACATTTACACTGCTATCAGTATAAACATGGAAATATCTACACTGCTATCTGAATAAACATGCAAATATATATAACGCTATCTTTGTAAACATGGAAAAATCTACACCGCTATCTGTATAAACATGGAAATATGTAAAATGCTATACCTGTAAACATGGAAATGTCTTCACCGCTATCTGTAGAAATATGGAAATATCTAAACCGCTATCTCTATAAACATGGAAACATGTACATCACTATCTGTGTAAACATGGAAATACTTACAGAGCTATCTATGTAAACATGGAAATATCTACACCGCTATCTGTATAAAGATGGAAATATCTACACCGCAATCTGTGCAAAGATGGAAATATCTACACCGCTATCTGAGTAAACATGGAAATATATACACCACTATCAGTATATACATGGAAATATCTACACTGCTATCTGTATAAACTTGCAAATATCTACACCGCCATCTCTATGAATATGGAAATATCTACAACGCCATCTGTATAAACATGGAAATATCTACAACGCTATCTGTATAAATATGGAAATATCTACACCGCTATGTCTGTATACATGGAAATAGCTACACCGCTATCTGTATAAACATGGAAATATCTACACCGCTATCTCTATAAACTTGGAAATATCTACACTGCCATCTGTATAAACATGGAAATAGCTACACATTCATCTGTATAAGCAAAGGAATATCTACACCACCATCTCCATAAACATGGAAATATCTACAATGCCATCTGCGTACACATGGAAATATCTACACAGCCATCTGTATAAACATGGAAGTACCTACTTCGCTATCTCTATTAACATGGAAATACCTACACCGCTATCTCTATAAACATGAAAATACCTACTTCGCAATCTCTATAAACATGGAAATATCTACACCGCCATCTCCATAAACATGAAACTATCTACACCGCCATCTGTATAAACATGGAAATATCTACGCCGCTCTCTCTATAAACATAGAAATATCTACACCACTATCTCTATAAACATGGAAATGTCTACACCGCTATCTCTACAAACATGGAAATACCTACACCGCTATCTGTATAAACATGGAAATAACTACACCGCTATCTGAAAAAACATTTAAATATCTACACCGCTATCTGTATAAACTTGGAAATATCTACACCTCAATTTGTATAAACATGGAAATATCTCCATCGCTATCTGTATAAACATGGAAATATCTCCACCGATATCTATATAAACATGGAAACATTTACACCGCTACCAGTATAAACATGCATATATATACAACGCTATCTGTGTAAACATGGAAATATCTAAACAGCTGTCTGTGTAAACATGGAAATATCTACACTACTCTCTGTGTAAATATGGAAATATCTACAGCACAATCTGTTCAACGACTGAAATATCTACACCGATCTCTGTGTAAAAATGGAAATATCTACACCGCAATCTCTGCAAAGATGGAAATATCTACACCGATATCTCTGTAAACATGGTAATATCTACACCGATATCTGTATAAACATGGAAATATCTACACCTCTATCTGTATAAACATGGAAATATCTACACCGCCTTCTGAATAAACATGGAAATATCTACACTGCCATCTGTTTAAATATGGAAATAACTACACCCCTATCTCTATAAACATGGAAATATGTACACCGCAATCTGTATAAACATGGAAATATCTCCACCTATATCTGTATAAATATAGAATCATGTACACCGCTATCTGTATAAACATGGAAATATCTACACCGCTATCTGAATAAACATGGAAACATCTACATCGCTATCTGTATAAACATGGAAATATCTACACTGCTATCTGTATAAACATGCAAATATATACAACGCTATCTGTGTAAACATGGAAATATCTACACCACTGTCTGTGTAAACATGGAAATATCTACATCACTATATGTGTAAAGATGGAAATATCTACAGCACAATCTGTGCAATGATGGAAATATCTAAACTGCTATCTTTATAAACATGGAAATATGAAAATCACTGTCTCTATAAACAATGAAATATCTACACTGCCATCTGTATAAACGTGGACATATCTACACAGCCATCTCAATAAACATGGAAATATCTACACCGATATCTGTATAAACCTGGAAATAGACACACCGCCATCTGTATACACATGGAAATATCTACACCGCCATCTGTAAAAACATGGAAATATCTCCACAGTCATCTGTATAAACATGGAAATATCTACACCGCCGTCTCTATAACCATGGAAATATCTACAACGCCATCTGTATAAACAAGGAAATATCTACACCGCTATCTGTATAAATATGAAAATATCTACACCCTATGTCTATAAACATGGAAATAGCTACACCGCTCTCTGTATAAACATGGAAATATCTACACCGCTATCTCTATAAACATGGAAATATCTACACCGCCATCTGTATAAACATGGAAATATCCACACAGTCATCTGTATAAGCATGGAAATGCCTACTCCACCATCTCTATAAACATGGAAATATCTACACTGCCATGTGTATACACACGGAAATCTCTACACAGCTATCTGTATAAACATAGAAATATCTACATCGCTATCTGTATAAACATGGAAATATCACCACCGCTATCTGTATAAACATGGAAATATCTACACCGCTATCTCTATAAACATGGAAATGTCTACACATCCCTGTATAAAATGGAAATACCTGCACCGCTATCTGTATAAACATGGAAATATCTACAGCGCTCTCTGTAAAAACATTTAAATATCTACACCGCTCTCTGTATAAACTTGGAAATATCTACACTGCTATCTGTGTAAACATGTAAATATCTACACCGCTGTCTGTGTAAACATGGAAATATCTACACCACTATCTGTGTTAAGATGGAAATATCTACAGCACAGTTTGTGCAACGAAGGAAATATCTATACCGCTATCTGTGTAAAGATGGAAATATCTACACGGCAATCTCTATAAACATGGAAATATCTACACCGCCTTGTCCATAAAGATGGAAAGATCTACACTGCTATCTGTATAAACATGGAATTATCTATACCGCTATCTCTATAAGCATGGAAATATCTACACCACTATCTTCATAAACATGGAAATATCTACACCGCTATCTGTGTAAGCATGGAAATATATACACCGCTATCTGTGAAAATGAAAACATGTACACCACAATCTGTTCAAATATCAAAATATCTACACTGCTATCTCTGTAAACATGGAAATACCTACCCCGTTATGTGGATAAACATGGAAATATCTACACCACTATCTCTATAAACATGGAAATATCTACACCACGATCTGTATAAACATTGAAATGTCTACACCGCTACCTGTATATACATGGAAATATCTACAAAGCTATCTGTATAAACTTGGAAATATCTACTCTGCTATCTCTATAAATATTGAAATACCTACAACGCTATCTCTATAAACATGGAAATGCCTACACCGCTATCTTAATAAACTTGGAAATATCTACATGGCTATCTCTATAAACATGGAAATATCTACACCGCCATCACTATAAACATGGAAATAACTACACAGTCATCTGTATAAACATGGAAACATCTACACCACTATCTGTATAAACATGGAAATATCTACACTGCCATCTGTAGAAACATGGAAATATCTACACCGCTATCTGTATAAACATGGAAATATCTACACAGCTATCTCTATAAACATGGAAATATCTACACTGCCATCTGTATAAACATGGAAATATCTACACCGCTATCTGTATAAACATGGAAATATCTACACAGCTATCTCTATAAACATGGAAATAGCTACACTGCTATCTGTATAAACATAGAAATAGTGACACCGCTATCTGAATAAACATGGAAATATCTACACCGCCATCTGTAAAAACATGAAGATATCTACACAGTCATCTGTATAAACTTGGAAATATCTACACCTCCATCTGTATAAACATGGAAATATCTACACTGCCATCTGTATACACATGGAAATATCTACACAGCCATCTGTATACATGGAAATATGTACACTGCTATCTGTGTAAACATGGAAATATCTACACCGCTATCTTTATAAACTTGGAAATGTCTACAATGCCTTCTGTATAAACATGGATATATCTACACCGCAATCTGTAAAAACATCGAAATACCAACACCATTATCTGTATAAACATTGAAATATCTACACCGCTATCTGTATAAAGATGGAAATATCTAATACGCTATCTGCGAAAACATGGAAATATCTACACAGCTATCTGTGTAAACATGCAAAAACCTACACCGTTTTCTGTATAAACATGGAAATATATACACTGCCATCTGCATATACATGGAAATATCTACACAGCTATCTCTATAAACATGGAAATACCTACACTGCTATCTGTATAAACATGGAAATAGCCTCACCGCTATCTGTATAAACATGGAAATACCTACACCGCCATCTATAAAAACATGGAAATATCTACGCTGCCATCTGTATACACATGGAAATATCTACACAGCCGTCTGTATAAACATGAAAATATCTACACCGCTATTTCTATAAACATGCAAAAACCTACACCGTTATCTGTATAAAGATGGAAAAATCTACACAGCTATCGGTATAAACATGGAAATATGTCCACCGCTATCTGTATAAACATGGAAATATCTCCACTGCTATCTGTATAAACATGGAAATATCTACATCGCTATCTGTATCAACATGGAAATATCTCCACAGCTATCTCTATAAACATGGAAATATCCACACCGCTATCTTTATAAACATGGGAATATCTACACCGCTATCTGTATAAAGATGGAAATATCTACAACACTATCTGTGTATACATGGGAATGTCTTCACAGCTATCTGTGTAAACATGGAAATATGTACACCGCTATCTGTGTAAAGATGGAAATATCTACACCGCAATATGCGCAAATATGGAAATATGTACACCACTATCTGTATAAACATGGAAATATCTACACTGCCATCTGTATAAACATGGAAATATCTTCACTGCCATCTCTAAACACATGGAAATACCTACACCGCTATCTGTATAAGCATGGAAATATCTACACCACTATCTTCATAAACATGGAAATATCTACACCGCTATCTGTGTAAACATGGAATTATGTACACCACTATCTGTGAAAGATGAAAACATGTACACCGCAATCTGTGCAAATATCAAAATATCTACACCGCTATCTCTGTAAACATGGAAATATCTACCCCGTTATGTGGATAAACATGGAAATATCTACACCACTATCTCTATAAACATGGAAATATCTACACCTCCATCTGTATAAACATGGAAATATCTACACCGCCATCTGTATAAACATGGAAATACCTACACAGTCATCTGCATAAACATGGAAATATCTACACCGCTGTCTGTATAAACATGGAAATACCTACACTGTCATCTGTATAAACATGGAAATATCTACACAACCATCTCTATGAACATGGAAATACCTCCACTGCTATCTGTATAAACATGGAAGTAGCCACACCGCTATCTGTATAAACAATGAAATATTTACACTGCCATGTGTAAAAATATGAAAATATCTACACAGTCATCTGTATAAACATGGAAATATCTGCACCTCCATCTGTATAAACATGGAAATATCTACACTGCCATCTGTATACATATGGAAATATCTACACAGCCATCTGTATAAACATGGAAATATCTACACCGCTATCTCTATAAACATGGAAATACCTACACCGCAATGTTTATAAACATGGAAATATCTACACCGCTATCAGTATAAACTTGGAAATATCTACACCGCTTTCTTCATAAACTTTGAAAT
This sequence comes from Pan paniscus, assembly GCF_029289425.2. Taxonomy (NCBI): domain Eukaryota; kingdom Metazoa; phylum Chordata; class Mammalia; order Primates; family Hominidae; genus Pan; species Pan paniscus. The sequence goes on from NC_073265.2 coordinate 189,663, forward strand.
ATCTACACCGCCATCTGTTTAAACATGGATGTATATCCACCACTATCTATATAAACATGGAAATACCTCCACCGCTATCGGTATAAACAGGGAAATATCTACAACATTATCTGTATAAACATGGACATATCTACACGGCTATTTCTATAAACACGGAAATACCTACACCGCAATCTCTATAAACATGGAAATATCTACACTGCTATCTGTATAAACACGGAAATATATACACTGCAATCTGTATAAATATGGAAATATCTACACTTGTATCTCTATAAACATTGAAATGTTTACAACGCTATCTGTATAAACATGGAAATAGCTACACCGCAATCTTTATGAACATGAAAATATCTATGCCGATATATATATTAACATGGAAATAACTACACCGATATCTGTATAAATATGGAAATATCTACACCGCTATCTTTATATACATGGAATTGTCTACACCGCTATCTGTATAAACATGGAAATATCTACACCGTTTCTGTATAAACATGGAAATATCTACACTGCCATCTGTATAAACATGGAAATATCTACACCGCTATCTGTATAAACATGGAAATATCTACAGAGCTATCTCTATAAACATGGAAATAGCTACACTGCTATCTGTATAAACATAGAAATAGTGACACCGCTATCTGTATAAACATGGAAATATCTACACAGCCTTCTGTAAAAACATGAAGATATCTACACAGTCATCTGTATAAACTTGGAAATATCTACACCTCCATGTGTATAAACATGGAAACATCTACACTGCCATCTGTATACACATGGAAATATCTACACAGCCATCTGTATAAACATGGAAATATGTACACTGCTATCTGTGTAAACATGGAAATATCTACACCGCTATCTTTATAAACTTGGAATTGTCTACACCGCCTCTGTATAAACATGGATATATCTACACCGCTATCTGTATAAACATCGAAATACCAACACTGTTATCTGCATAAACATTGAAATATCTACACCGCTATCTGTATAAAGATGGAAATATCTAAAACGCTATCTGTGTAAACATGGAAATATCTACACAGCTATCTGTGTAAACATGCAAAAACCTACACCGTTTTCTGTATAATCAAGGAAATATATACACTGCCATCTGCATAAACATGGAAATATCTACACAGCTATCTCTATAAACATGGAAATACCTGCACTGCTATCTGTATAAACATGGAAATAGCCTCACTGCTATCTGTATAAACATGGAAATACCTACACCGCTATCTACAAAAACATGAAAATATCTACAGAGTCATCTGTATAAACATGGAAATATCTACACCTCCATCTGTATAAACATGGAAATATCTACACTGCCATCTGTATACACATGGAAATATCTACACAGCCATCTGTATAAACATGGAAATATCTACACTGGTATCTGTGTAAACATGGAAATATCTACACCGCTATCTTTATAAACTTGGAAATGTCTACACTGCCTTCTGTATAAACATGGATATATCTACACCGCAATCTGTATAAACATCGAAATACCAACACCGTTATCTGTATAAACATTGAAATATCTAAACCGCTATCTGTATAAAGATGGAAATATCTAATACGCTATCTGTGTAAACATGGAAATATCTACACAGCTATCTGTGTAAACATGCAAAAACCTACACTGTTTTCTGTATAAACATGGAAATATATACACTGCCATCTGCATAAACATGGAAATTTCTACACCGGTATCTGCATAAACATGGAAATATCTACACAGCTATCTCTATTAACATGGAAATACCTACACTGCTATCTGTATAAACATGGAAATAGCCTCACCGCTATCTGTATAAACATGGAAATACCTACACCGCCATATATAAAAACATGAAAATATCTACAGAGTCATCTGTATAAACATGGAAATATCTGCACCTCCATCTGTATAAACATGGAAATATCTACGCTGCCATCTGTATACACATGGAAATATCTACACAGCCATCTGTATAAACATGAAAATATCTACACCGCTATTTCTATAAACATGCAAATACCTACACCGTTATCTGTAAAAACATGGAAAAATCTACACAGCTATCGGTATAAACATGGAAATATGTCCAGCGCTATCTGTATAAACATGGAAATATCTCCACTGCTATCTGTATAAACATGGAAATATCTACATCGCTATCTGTATCAACATGGAAGTATCTCCACAGCTATCTCTATAAACATGGAAATATCTACACCGCTATCTTTATAAACATGGTAAGATCTACACCGCTATCTGTATAAAGATGGAAATATCTACAACACTATCTGTGTATACATGGGAATGTCTTCACAGCTATCTGTGTAAACATGGAAATATGTACACCGCTATCTGTGTAAAGATGGAAATATCTACACCCCAATATGCACAAATATGGAAATATGTACACCACTATCTGTATAAACATGGAAATATCTACACTGCCATCTGTATAAACATGGAAATATCTTCACTGCCATCTCTAAACACATGGAAATACCTACACCGCTATCTGTATAAGCATGGAAATATCTACACCACTATCTTCATAAACATGGAAATATCTACACCGCTATCTGTGTAAACATGGAAATATGTACACCACTATCTGTGAAAGATGAAAACATGTACACTGCAATCTGTGCAAATATCAAAATATCTACACCGCTATCTCTGTAAACATGGAAATATCTACCCCGTTATGTGGATAAACATGGAAATATCTACACCACTATCTCTATAAACATGGAAAGATCTACACCTCCATCTGTATAAACATGGAAATATCTACACCGCCATCTGTATAAACATGGAAATACCTACACAGTCATCTGCATAAACATGGAAATATCTACACCGCTGTCTGTATAAACATGGTAATACCTACAATGCCATCTGTATAAACATGGAAATATCTACACAACCATCTCTGTGAACATGGAAATACCTCCACTGCTATCTGTATAAACATGGAAGTATCCACACCGCTATCTGCATAAACAATGAAATATTTACACTGCCATGTGTAAAAATATGAAAATATCTACACAGTCATCTGTATAAACATGGAAATATCTACACCTCCATCTGTATAAACATGGAAATATCTACACTGCCATCTGTATACATATGGAAATATCTACACAGCCATCTGTATAAACATGGAAATATCTACACAGCTATCTGTGTAAACATGGAAATATGTACACCGCTATCTGTGAAAGATGAAAACATGTACAACGCAATCTGTGCAAATATCAAAATATCTACACCGCTATCTCTGTAAACATGGAAATATCTACCCCGTTATGTGCATAAACATGGAAAATCTACACCGCTAACTCTATAAACATGGAAATATCTACACCACGATCTGTATAAACATGGAAAAGTCTACACCGCTATCTGTATATACATGGAAATATCTACACTGCTATCTGTATAAACTTGGAAATATCTACTCTGCTATCTCTATAAGTATAGATATACCTACAACGCTATCTCTATAAACATGGAAATGCCTACACCGCTATCTTAATAAACTTGGAAATATCTACATGGCTATCTCTATAAACATGGAAATATCTACACCGCCATCTGCATAAACATGGAAATAACTACACAGTCATCTGTATAAACATGGAAACATCTACACCACTATCTGTATAAACATGGAAATATCTACACTGCGATCTGTATAAACATGGAAATATCTACACCGCTATCTGTATAAACATGGAAATATCTACACAGCTATCTCTATAAATATGGAAATAGCTACACTGCTATCTGTATAAACATAGAAATAGTGACACCGCTATCTGTATAAACATGGAAATATCTACACCGCCATCTGTAAAAACATGAAGATATCTACACAGTCATCTGTATAAACTTGGAAATATGTACACCTCCATCGGTATAAACATGGGAATATCTACACTGCCATCTGTATACACATGGAAATATCTACACAGCCATCTGTATAAACATGGAAATATGTACACTGCTATCTGTGTAAACATGGAAATATCTACACCGCTATCTTTATAAACTTGGAAATGTCTACACCGACTTCTGTATAAACATGAATATATCTACACCGCTATCTGTATAAACATCGAAATACCAACACCGTTATCTGTATAAACATTGAAATATCTACACCGCTATCCGTATAAAGATGGAAATATCTAAAACGCCATCTCTATAAACATGGAAATATCTACACCGCAATCTCCATAAACTTGGAAATATCTACACCACCAACTCTATAAACATGAAAAAATCTACACCACTATCTGTATAAACATCGAAATATCTACACTGTCATCTGTATAAAGATGGAAATATCTACACCGGGAGCTGAATAAACATGGAGATATCTACACCCCTATCTCAATAAACATGGAAATGTCTACACCATTATCTCTATAAAGATGGAAATATCTTCACCACCATCTCTATAAACATGGAAATATCTACATCGCTATCTATATAAACATGGAAATATCTAAACTGCTATCTATATAAATATGGAAATATCTACACCGCTATCATTTTAAACATGGAAATAACTACACTGCTATCTGTATAAACATGGAAATATCTACACCTCTATTTCTATAAACCTGAAAATATCTACACCGACATCTGTATAAACATGGAAATAACTACACAGTCGTCTGTATAAACATGGAAATATCTACACCACTATCTGTGTAAATATGGAAATATCTACACTGCCATCTGTATAAACATGGAAATATCTACACAGTCATCTCTATAAACATGGAAATATCTACACTGCTGTCTGTATAAACATGGAAATATCTACACCGCTTTCCCTATAAACATGGAAATATGAACACCCCTATCCGCATATACATGGAAATATCTTCACCGCTATCTGTATAAACCTGGAAAGATCAATAGAGCTATCACTGAAAACATGGAAATACCTACACCGCTATCCTATGAACTTGGAAATATCTAAACCGCTATCTCTATAAACATGGAAATATCTACACCGCCATTCCATAAAGTTGGAAATATCTACACCGCCATCTGTATACAAATTGAAATATCCACACAGCGATCTGTATAAACATGTTAGTATCTAGATCGCTATCTCTATAAACATGGAAATATGTACACCGCTAGCTGTATAAACGTGGAAATATCTACTTGGCTATCTTTAGAAACATGGAAATATCTACACCGCCAGCTGTATAAACATGGAAATAGCTACACAGTCGATTGCACAAACATGGAAATATCTACACCACTATCTGTATAAACATGGAAATATCTACACCGCTATCTTTATAAACATGGAAATATCTACACTGCTATCTGTATAAACATGGGAATATCTACAACAATATCTGTGTAAACATGGAAATATTTACACAGCTATCTGTGTAAACATGGAAATATGTACACCATAATCTGTGTAAAGATGAAATTATGTTCACCGCAATCTGTACAAATATCAAAATATCTACTACGCTATCTCTGTAAACATGGAAATATCTACCAAGTTATCTGTATAAACATGGAAATAACTGCACCGCTATCTGTATAAACATGGAAATATCTACACCGCTATCTCTATAAATATTGAAATATCTACAACGCTATCTCTATAAACATGGAAATGCCTACAAAGCTATCTGTATAAACATGGAAATATCTACATGGCTATCTCTATAAACATGGAAATATCTACACCGCCATCTGTAAAAACATGGAAATATCTAGATCGTTATCTCTATAAACATGAAAATATCTACACTGACATCTGTATAAACAAGGAAATAACTACACTGCCATCTGTATAAACATGGAAATATCTAAACAGCCATCTGTGTAAACATGGATATATCTACACCGCTCTCTCCATAAACATGGAAATACCTACACCGCAATCTGTATAAACATGGAAATATCTACACCGCTATCTGTATAAACATGGAAATAGCTACACCGCTATCTGTACAAATATGGAAATAACTACACGGCTATTTCTATAACCATGGAAATGCCAACACCGCTAGCTGTATAAACATGGAATTATCTACATGGCTATCTCTATAAACATGGAAATATCTACACCGCCATCTGTATCAACATGGAAATACCTACACAGTCATCTGTATAAACATGGAAATATCTACACCGCTATCTCTATAAACATGGAAATATCTCCACCGCTATCTGTATAAACATGGAAATAGCCACACCGCTATCTGTATAAACATGGAAATATCTACACCGCCATCTGTAAAAACATGGAAATATCTACACAGACATCTGTATAAACCTGGAAATATCTACACCTCCATCTGTATAAACATGGAAATATCTATACTGCCATCTGTATACACATGGAAACACCTACAACGCAATCTGTATAAACATGGAAATATCTACACCTCCATCTGTATAAACATAGAAATATCTACACTGCCATCTGTATACACATGGAAATATCCACACAGCCATCTGAAAAAACATGGAAATGTCTACACCGCTATCTCTATAAACATGGAAATACCTACAACGCAATCTGTATAAACATGGAAATATCTACACCATTATCTGTCTAAACATGGAAATAACTACACTGCCATCTGTATAAATATGTAAATATCTACACAGCCATCTCTATAAACATGGAAATATCTACACCGCTATCTGTATAAACATGGAAGTAGCCACACCGCTATCAGTATAAACATGGAAATATCTACACCGCTATCTGTATAAACATGGAAATATCTCCACTGCTATCTCTATAAACATCGAAATATTTACTCCGCCATCTGTATAAACATGGAAATACTTACAAAGTTATCTGTATAAACATGGAAATATCTACACAACCATCTCTATGAACATGGAAATACCTCCACTGCTATCTGTATAAACATGGAAGTAGCCACACCGCTATCTGTATAAACAATGAAATATTTACACTGCCATGTGTAAAAATATGAAAATATCTACACAGTCATCTGTATAAACATGGAAATATCTACACCTCCATCTGTATAAACATGGAAATATCTACACTGCCATCTGTATACATATGGAAATATCTACACAGCCATCTGCATAAACATGGAAATATCTACACCGCTATCTCTATAAACATGGAAATACCTACACCGCAATGTTTACAAACATGGAAATATCTACACCGCTATCTGTATAAACATGGAAATATCTACACCGCTTTCTTCATAAACTTTGAAATATCTACACCGCCATCAGTATAAACATGGATGTATATCCACCGCTATCTATATAGACATGGAAATACCTCCACCGCTATCAGTATAAACAGGGAAATATCTACAACATTATCTGTATAAACATGGACATATCTTCACGGCTATTTCTATAAACACGGAAATACCTACACCGCTATCTGTATAGGCCTGGAAATATCTACACCGCTATCTTCATAAACATGGAAATATCTACACCGCTATCTGTATAAACATGGAAATATCTACCACAATATCTATGTAAACATGGAAATATCTACACAGCTATCTGTGTAAACATGGAAATATGTACACCGGTATCTGTGAAAGATGAAAACATGTACACCGCAATCTGTGCAAATATCAAAATATCTACACCGCTATCTCTGTAAACATGGAAATATCTACCCCGTTATGTGCATAAACATGGAAAATCTACACCGCTATCTCTATAAACATGGAAATATCTACACATCCATCTGTATAAACATGGAAATATGAACACCGATATCTGTTTAAACCTGGTAATATCTACACCGCTATCTTTATAAACATGGAAATACCAAGACGGCTATTTGTATAAACATGGAAATATCTACAACTCTATCTTTATAAATACGGAAATATCCTCACCACTATCTCTATAAACCTGGAAATACCTACAACGGTATCTGTATAAATACGGAAATATCCTCACAACTATGTGTATAAACATGGAAATACCTACACCGATATATCTATACACATGGAAATATCTACACTGCCATCTCTGTAAACATGGAAATATCTACACCGCTATCTGTATAAACTTGGAAATATCTACACCGCTATCTGTATAAACATGGAAATACTTACACCGCTATCTGTATAAACATTGAAATATCTACAAAGCTGTCACAATAAACATGGAAATAACAACACCGCTATCCGTATAAACATGGAAATATCTAAACCGCCATCTGTATAAACATGGAAATAACAACACAGTCTTCTGTATGAACATAGAAATATCTACACCACTATCTGTATAAACATGGAAATATCTACACTGCCATCTGTATATAGATGGAAATATCTACAACGTGAGCTGTATAAACTTGGAAATATCTACACCGCTATGTGCATAAACATGGAAATAACAACACCGCTATCTGTATAAACTTGCAAATATGTACACCGCTATCTGTATAAGCATGGAATTATCTACAACACTATCTCTATAAACATGGAAATACCTACACCGCCATCTGTATAAACATGGCAATATCTAAAGCGCTATCTGTATAAACATGGAAATATCTACACCGCTATCTCTATAAATATGGAAATATCTGCACCGCTATCTCTATAAACATGGAAATATCTACAAAACTATCTGTGTAAACATGGAAATATCTACACAGCTATCTGTGTAAACTTGGAAATATCTACACCACTATCTGTGCAAAGATGGAAATACCAACACCGCAATCTGTGCAAAAATGGACATATCTACACCACTATCTCTGTAAACATTTAAATAGCTACACCTCTATCTGTATAAACATGGAAATATCTACACCGCCATCTGTATAAACATGGAAATATCTACACCGGGATCTTTATAAACATGGAAATAACTTCACCGCTATCTGTGTAAATATGGAAATATATACACCGGTATCTCAATAAACATGGAAATATCTACACCGGTATCTGTATAGTCATGGACATTCCTCACCGTTATCTCTATAAACATGGAAATATCTACACCGCCATCTGTAAAAAGATACAAATATCTACAGAGTCTTGTGTATAAACATGGAGATATCTACACAACCATCTCTATAAACATGGAAATATCTACACTGCCATGTGTATACACATGGACATATCTGCAGAGCCATCTGTATAAACATGGAAATATCTACACCGCTATCTCTATAAATATGGAAGAACCTACACCGCTGTCTCTATAAACATGGAAATATCTACATGGCAATCTCTATAAACATGGAAATATCTACACCGCCATCTCTATAAACATGAAAATATTTACACCGCAATCTCCATAAATATGGAACTATCTACACCGCCATCTGTATAAACATGGAAATGTCTACACCGCTATCTGTATATACATGGAATTATCTACACTGCCATCTGTATAAAGATGGAAATATCTATACCGCGAGCTGCATAAAGATAGAAACATCTACATCGCTATCTGTATAAACATGGAAATACCAACACCGCTATCTGTATAAACATGGAAATACCTACACCACTATCCGTATAAACATGGAAATATCTACAGCACTATCTCTGTAAACATGGAAATAACTACACCGCCATCTCTGTAGACATGAAAATATCTACACCGCTATCTGCATAAACATGGAAATGTCTACACCGCTATCTGTATAAACATGGAAATATCTTTACAGCTATCTGTATAAATATGGAAATATCTACAGCGCTATCTGTATAAACATGGAAATGTCTACACCGCTATCTGTTTAAACATGGAAATATCTACACCTCTATCTCTATAAACATGAAAATATCTACACCGACATCTGTATAAACTTAGAAATACCGACACCATCATCTGTATAAACATGGAAATATCTACACCACCATCTGTATAAACATGGAAATATCTATATTGCCATCTGTATAAACATGGAAATACCTAAACCTCTATCTGTAGAAATATGGAAACATCTACAAAGCTATCCCAATAAACATGGAAATATGAACAACGCTATCCACATAAACATGGAAATATCTACACCGCTATCTGTTTCAACATGGAAATAACTACACCACTGTCTCTATGAACATGGAAATATCTACACCGCCATCTCTATAAACATGGAAACATCTATACCACCATGTCTATAAACTTGGAAATATCTACACCGCCATCTGCATAACCATGGAAATATCTACTCCGCCGTCAGCATAAACATGGAAAAATCTACACCGCCGGCTGTATAAACATGGAAATATCTGCAACGCTATCTGTGTATACATGGAAATATCTGCACCGCTATATGTGTAAACATGGAAATATCTACATCGCTATCTGTATAAACATGGAAATATCTACACAGTTATCTCTATAAACATGGAAACATCTACACCGCTATCTCTATAAACATGGAAATACCTACACGACTTTCTCTATAAACATGGAAATATCTACACTGCAGTCTCCATATACATGGAAATATCTACACCGCCATCTCTATAAACATGAAAATATCTACACTGCCATCTTCAGAAACATGGATGTATCAACACCGCCATCTGTATAAACTTGCAATATCTACACCACTATCTGTATAAACATGGAAATATCTTCACTTCTATCTGTATAAACATGGAAATATCTACACCGCCATCTGTATAAAGATGGAAATATCTACACCGCAATCTGTATAAATATGGAAATACCTAAACCGCTATCTCTATAGACATGGAAATATCTACACCGCTATCTGTATAAACATGGAAATATCTACATCGCTATCTGTATAAACAGGGAAATATCTCCACAGCTATCTGTGTAAACATGGAAATATCTACACCGCTATCTGTATATACATGGAAATATCTACACCGCTATCTGTATAAACAAGGAAATATCTACACCGCCATCTTTAGAAACATGGAAATACCTACACCGCCATCTGTATAAAAATGGAAATATCTACACCGCTACCTGTATAAATATAGAAATGTCTACACCGCTATCTCTATAAACATGGAAATACCTACACCCCTTCACTATAAACATGGAAATATCTACACCGCAATGTCTGTAAACATGGAAATATGTACACCGCCATCTATGTAAACATGAAAATATCTACAGTGCCATATTCAGAAACATGGCTGTATCTACACCGCCATCTGTATAAACATGGAAATATCTACACTACTATCTGTATAAAGATGGAAATATTTAACCGCTATCTCTATAAACATGGAAATATCTACACCGCTATCTCTATAAACATGGAAATATCTACACTGCCGTCTGTATTAACATGGAAATATCTACACAGTCATCTGTATAAACCTGGAAATATCTACACTGTCATCTATATAAACATGGAAATATCTACAGAGAACTCTGTATAAACATGGAAATATCGGCACATCCATCTTTATAAACATGGAAATATCTACACCGCTATCTGTATAAACATGGAAATATCTACACCGTTATGTGCATTAACGTGGAAATATATCCATTGCTCTCTGTATAAACATGGACATATCTCCACCGCAATCTGTATAAACATGAAAATATCTACACCGCTATCTCTATAAACATGGAAATATCTACAGTGCCATCTGTAGAAACATGGAAATATCTACACAGTCATCTGTAGAAACATGGAAATATCTACACCGCTATCTCTATAAACATGGAAATAACTAAACCGCTATCTCTCTAAACATGGAAATATCTACACCGCTATCTCCATCAACATGGAAATATACACACCGCCATCTCTTTAAACATGGAGGTATCTACAACGCCATCTACATAAACAAGAAAATATCTACACTGCCATCTATATAAACATGGAAATATCTGCACCGCCATCTCTATAAACATGGAAATATCTACACCGCAATCTGTATAAACGTGGAAATATCTACACCGCTATCTGTATAAACATGGAAATATCTACACCGCAATCTGTATAAACATGGAAATATCTACACCGCTGTCTGTGTAATTATGAAATATCTAAACCGCTATCTCTATAAAAGTGGAAATATCTACACTACTATCTGTATAAACATGGAAATATCCTCCCTGCTATCTCTATGAACATGGATATATCTACACCGCTATCTCTATAAACGTGGAAATATCTACACCGCCATCTCTATAAAAATGGAAATATCTACACCGCCATCTGTATAAACGTGGAAATATCTACACCGCCATCTCTATAAAAATGGAAATATCTACACCGCCATCTGTATAAACATGGAAATATCTACACAGCTATCTGTAAAAACATGGAAATATCTACACCGCGATCTGTATAAACATGGAAATATCTACACCGCGATCTGTATAAACATGGAAATATCTAGACCGCTATCTGTGTAAACATGGTAATATCTGCACAGCTATCTCTATAAACATGGAAATATCTACACCGCGATCAGTATAAACATGGAAATACCTACACCACTACCTGTATAAACATGGAAATATCTCCACTGCTATCTCTATAAACATCGAAATATCTACACCACCATCTGCATAAACATGGAAATACTTACAAAGTTATCTGTATAAACATGGAAATATCTACACCGCCATCTTTATAAACATGGAAATATCTACACAGCCATGTGTATATACATGGAAATATCTACACCGCTATCTCTATAAACATGGAAATATCTACACCGTGATCTGTATAAACATGGAAATATTTACACCGCTATCTGTATAAACATGGAAATTTCTACACCGTTATCTGTATAAATATGGAAATATTTACACTGCTATCCCTATAAACATGGAAATATCTACACCGCCATCTGTATAAACATGGAAATATCTACACCGCCATCTGTATAAACATGGATATAACTACACCGCTATCTGTATAAATATGGAAACATCTACACCGCTATCTCTATAAACATGGAAATACCTACACGAATTTCTCTATAAACATGGAAATATCTACACTGCAGTCTCTATATACATGGAAATATCTACACCGCCATCTCTATAAACATGAAAATATCTACACTGCCATCTTCAGAAACATGGATGTATCAACACCGCCATAGGTATAAACTTGCAAATATCTACAACACTATCTGTATAAACATGGAAATATGTTCACTTCTATCTATATAAACATGGAAATATCTACACCGCCATCTGTATAAAGATGGAAATATCTACACCGCAATCTGTATAAATATGGAAATACCTACACCGCTATCTCTATAGATATGGAAATATCTACACCGCTATCTGTATAAACATGGAAATATCTACACCGCGATCTGCATAAACATGGAAATATCTAGACCGCTATCTGTGTAAACATGGTAATATGTGCACAGCTATCTATACAAACATGGAAATATCTACACCGCGATCAGTATAAACATGGAAATATCTACACCGCTATCTGTATAAACATGGAAGTAGCAACACCGCTATCTGTATAAACATGGAAATATCTACACCGCTATCTCTGTAAACATGAAAATACTCCACCATCTCTATTAACAAGGAAATATTTACACCGCTATCTCTATAAACATAGAAATAACTACAACGCCATCTCTATAAACATAGAAATATCTACACCGCCATCTGCATAAACATGGAAATATATACACAGACATCTGTATAAACTTGGAAATATCTACACTGACATCTGTAGAAAGATGGAAATATCTACAAAGCGATCTGTATAAACATGGGAATTTCTTCACCGCTACCTGTATAAACACGGAAATATCTACACCGCTTTCTGTATCAACATGGAAATAACTACACCGCAATCTGTATAAACATGGAAATATCTACACAGCAATCTGTGCTAAGATGGAAATATCTACACCGCAGTCTCTATAAACATGGAAATATCTACACTGCTTTCTGTATATACATGGAAATAACTACACCGCTATCTGTATAAACATGGAAATTTTTACACCACTATCTGTATAAACATGGAAATATCTCCACCGCTATCTTTATAAACACGGAAAAATCTACACCGGTATCTTTAAAAACATGGAAATACCTACACCGCCGTCTGTATAAACAATAAAATAACTACAACGCTATCTGTGTAAACATGGAAACATCTACACAGCTATCTGTGTAAACTTGGAAATATCTACACCGCAATCTGTGTAAGCATAGAAATATCTACAACGCTATCTGTGTAAACATGGAAATATTTAAAACGCTATCTGTGTAAACAGGGAAATATCTACACAGCTATCTGTAAAACGTGGAAATATCTACACCACTATCTGTATAACCCTGAAAATATCTACACCGCTATCTGTATCAACATGTAAATAACTACACCGCTATCTGTATAAACATGGAAATATCTAAAATGATATCTCGGGAAACATGGAAATATCGACACAGGTATCTGTGTAAACTTGGAAATATCTACACCGCTATATGTGTAAAGTTTGCAATGTCTACACCGCAATATGTGCAAAGATGGAAATATCTTTCCCGCTATATCTGTAAACATGGAAATATCTACACCGCTATATGTATAAACATGGAAATATCTACACTGCCATCTCTATACATCTGGAAATATCTACACAGCCATCTGTATAAACATGGAAATATCTACACCGCTATCTCTATAAACATGGAAATATCTCCACCGCTATCTGTATAAACATGGAAATATCTACATCGCTATCTGTATAAACAGGTAAATATCTCCACAGCTATCTGTGTAAACAAGGAAATATCTACACCGCTATCTGTATATACATGGAAATATCTACACCGCTATCTGTATAAACAAGGAAATATCTACACCGCCATCTTTAGAAACATGGAAATATCTACACCGCCATCTGTATAAAAATGGAAATATCAACACCGCTACCTGTATAAATATGGAAATGTCTACACCGCTATCTCTATAAACATGGAAACACCTACACCACTTGCACTATATACATGGAAATATCTACACCGCAATGTCTGTAAACATGGAAATATCTACACCGCCATTTGTAGAAAGATGGAAATATCTACACCGCCATCTGAATAAACGTGGAAATATCTACACCGCTATCTGTTTAAACATGGAAATATCTACACCGCAATCTGTATAAACATGGAAATATCTACACCGCTGTCTGTGTACTTATGAAATATCTAAACCGCTATCTCTATAAAAGTGGAAATATCTACACTACTATCTGTATAAACATGGAAATATCCTCACTGCTATCTCTATGAACATGGATATATCTACACCGCTATTTCTATAAACGTGGAAATATCTACACCGCCATCTCTATAAAAATGGAAATATCTACACCGCCATCTGTATAAACATGGAAATATCTACACAGCTATCTGTATAAACATGGAAATATCTACACCGCTATCTGTATAAACATGGAAATATCTACACCGCGATCTGTTTAAACATGGAAATATCTAGACCGCTGTCTGTGTAAACATGGTAATATCTGCACAGCTATCTCTATAAACATGGAAATATCT
This sequence comes from Pan paniscus, assembly GCF_029289425.2. Taxonomy (NCBI): domain Eukaryota; kingdom Metazoa; phylum Chordata; class Mammalia; order Primates; family Hominidae; genus Pan; species Pan paniscus. Next base: position 205,231 of record NC_073265.2, read on the forward strand.
ACATCGCCATCTCTATAAACATGGAAATATCTACACCCCTATCTGTATAAACATGGAAATATCCACAGAGCTATCTCTATAAACATGGAAAAATCAACACCGCTATCTCTATGAACATGGAAATATCTACACCGCAATCTCTATAAACATGGAAATATCTACACCGCGATCAGTATAAACATGGAAATATCTACACAACTATCTGAATAAACATGGAAATATCTCCACTGCTATCTCTATAAACATCGAAATATCTACACCACCATCTGTATAAACATGGAAATACTTACAAAGTTATCTGTATAAACATGGAAATATCTACACCGCCATCTTTATAAACATGGAAATATCTACACAGCCATGTGTATATACATGGAAATATCTACACCGCTATCTCTATAAACATGGAAATATCTATACCGTGATCTGTATAAACATGGAAATATTTACACCGCTATCTGTATAAACATGGAAATTTCTACACCGTTATCTGTATAAATATGGAAATATTTACACTGCTATCTCTATAAACATGGAAATATCTACACCGCCATCTGTATAAACATGGAAATATCTACACCGCCATCTGTATAAACATGGAAATAACTACACCGCTATCTGTATAAATATGGAAACATCTACACCGCTATCTCTATAAACTTGGAAATACCTACACCACTTTCTCTATAAACATGGAAATATCTACACTGCAGTCTCTATATACATGGAAATATCTACACCGCCATCTGTATAAACATGAAAATATCTACACTGCCATCTTCAGAAACATGGATGTATCAACACCGCCATCTGTATAAACTTGCAAATATCTACACAACTATCTGTATAAACATGGAAATATCTTCACTTCTATCTGTATGAACATGGAAATATCTACACCGCCATCTGTATAAAGATGGAAATATCTACACCGCAATCTGTATAAATATGGAAATACCTACACCGCTATCTCTATAGACATGGAAATATCTACACCGCTATCTGTATAAACATGGAAATATGTACATCGCTATCTGTATAAACAGGGAAATATCTCCACAGCTATCTGTGTAAACATGGAAATATCTACACCGCTACCTGTATAAATATGGAAATGTCTACACCGCTATCTCTATAAACATGGAAATACCTACACCACTTGCACTATAAACATGGAAATATCTACACCGCAATGTCTGTAAACATGGAAATATGTACACCGCCATCTATGTAAACATGAAAATATCTACAGTGCCATATTCAGAAACATGGCTGTATCTACACCGCCATCTGTATAAACATGGAAATATCTACACTACTATCTGTATAAAGATGGAAATATTTAAACCGCTATCTCTATAAACATGGAAATATCTACACTGCTATCTCTATAAACATGGAAATATCTACACCGCCGTCTGTATTAACATGGAAATATCTACACAGTCATCTGTATAAACCTGGAAATATCTACACTGTCATCTATATAAACATGGAAATATCTACAGAGAACTCTGTATAAACATGGAAATATCGGCACATCCATCCTTATAAACATGGAAATATCTACACCGCTATCTGTATAAACATGGAAATATATACACCGTTATGTGCATTAACGTGGAAATATATCCATTGCTGTCTGTATAAACATGGACATATCTCCACCGCAATCTGTATAAACATGAAATTATCTACACCGCTATCTCTATAAACATGGAAATATCTACACTGCCATCTGTAGAAACATGGAAATATCTACACAGTCATCTGTAGAAACATGGAAATATCTACACCGCTATCTCTATAAACATGGAAATAACTAAACCGCTATCTCTCTAAACATGGAAATATCTACAACGCTATCTCCATGAACATGGAAATATACACACCGCCATCTCTTTAAACATGGAGGTATCTACAACGCCATCTACATAAACAAGAAAATATCTACACTGCCATCTATATAAAAATGGAAATATCTGCACTGCCATCTCTATAAACATGGAAATATCTACACCGCAATCTGTATAAACGTGGAAATATCTACACCGCCATCTGTATAAACGTGGAAATATCTACACCGCTATCTGTATAAACATGGAAATATCTACACCGCAATCTGTATAAACATGGAAATATCTACACCGCTGTCTGTGTATTTATGAAATATCTAAACCGCTATCTCTATAAAAGTGGAAATATCTACACTACTATCTGTATAAACATGGAAATATCCTCACTGCTATCTCTATGAACGTGGATATATCTACACCGCTATCTCTATAAACGTGGAAATATCTACACCGCCATCTCTATAAAAATGGAAATATCTACACCGCCATCTGTATAAACATGGAAATATCTACACCGCGATCTGTATAAACATGGAAATATCTACACCGCGATCTGTATAAACATGGAAATATCTAGACCGCTATCTCTGTAAACATGGTAATATCTGCACAGCTATCTCTATAAACATGGAAATATCTACACCGCGATCTGTATAGACATGGAAATATCTAGACCGCTATCTGTGTAAACATGGTAATATCTGCACAGCTATCTCTATAAACATGGAAATATCTACACCACTATCTGTATAAACATGGAAATATCTACACCGCCATCGCTATAAACATGGAAATATCTACTCCCCTATCTGTATAAACATGGAAATATCCACAGAGCTATCTCTATAAACATGGAATAATCAACACCGCTATCTCTATGAACATGGAAATATCTACACCGCAATCTCTATAAACATGGAAATATCTACACCGCGATCAGTATAAACATGGAAATACCTACAACACTATCTGTATAAACATGGAAATATCTCCACCGCTATCTCTATAAACATCGAAATATCTACACCACCATCTGCATAAACATGGAAATACTTACAAAGTTATCTGTATAAACATGGAAATATCTACACCGACATCTTTATAAACATGGAAATATCTACACAGCCATGTGTATATACATGGAAATATCTACACCGCTATCTCTATAAACATGGAAATATCTACACCGTGATCTGCATAAACATTGAAATATTTACACCGCTATCAGTATAAACATGGAAATTTCTACACCGTTATCTGTATAAATATGGAAATATTTACACCGCTATCTCTATAGACATGGAAATATCTACACCGCTATCTGTATAAACATGGAAATATCTCCACTCCCATCTGTAGAAAGATGGAAATATCTACACCGCGAGCTGTATAAACATGGAAATATCTACACCGCTATCTGTATAAACATGGAAGTAGCAACACCGCTATCTGTATAAACATGGAAATATCTATACCGCTATCTCTATAAACATGAAAATACTCCACCATCTCTATTAACAAGGAAATATTTACACCGCTATCTCTATAAACATAGAAATAACTACAACGCCATCTCTATACACATGGAAATATCTACACCGCCATCTGCATAAACATGGAAATATATACACAGACATCTGTATAAACTTGGAAATATCTACACTGACATCTGTAGAAAGATGGAAATATCTACAAAGCGATCTGTATAAACATGGGAATTTCTTCACCGCTACCTGTATAAACACGGAAATATCTACACCGCTTTCTGTATCAACATGGAAATAACTACACCGCAATCTGTATAAACATGGAAATATCTACACAGCAATCTGTGCTAAGATGGAAATATCTACACCGTAGTCTCTATACACATGGAAATATCTACACTGCTTTCTGTATATACATGGAAATAACTACACCGCTATCTGTATAAACATGGAAATTTTTACACGGCTATCTGTATAAACATGGAAATATCTCCACTCCCATCTGTAGAAAGATGGAAATATTTACACCGCGAGCTGTATAAACATGGAAATATCTACACCGCTATCTGTATAAACATGGAAGTAGCAAAACCGCTATCTGTATAAACATGGAAATATCTCCACCGCTATCTTTATAAACACGGCAAAATCTACACCGGTATCTTTAAAAACATGGAAATACCTACACCGCCGTCTGTATAAACAATAAAATAACTACAACGCTATCTGTGTAAACATGGAAACACCTACACAGCTATCTGTGTAAACTTGGAAATATCTACACCGCAATCTGTGTAAGCATAGAAATATCTACAACGCTATCTGTGTAAACATGGAAATATTTAAAACGCTATCTGTGTAAACAGGGAAATATCTACACAGCTGTCTGTAAAACGTGGAAATATCTACACCACTATCTGTATAACCCTGAAAATATCTACACCGCTATCTGTATCAACATGTAAATAACTACACCGCTATCTGTATAAACATGGAAATATCTTAAATGATATCTCGGGAAACATGGAAATATCGACACAGGTATCTGTGTAAACTTGGAAATATCTACACCGCTATATGTGTAAAGTTTGCAATGTCTACACCGCAATATGTGCAAAGATGGAAATATCTTTCCCGCTATATCTGTAAACATGGAAATATCTACACCGCTATATGTATAAACATGGAAATATCTACACTGCCATCTCTATACATCTGGAAATATCTACACAGCCACCTGTATAAACATGGAAATATCTACACCGCTATCTCTATAAACATGGAAATATCTACACCGCTCTCTGTATAAACATGGAAATATCTACATCGCTATCTGTATAAACAGGTAAATATCACCACAGCTATCTGTGTAAACATGGAAATATCTACACCGCTATCTGTATATACATGGAAATATCTACACCGCTATCTGTATAAACAAGGAAATATCTACACCGCCATCTTTAGAAACATGGAAATATCTACACCGCCATCTGTATAAAAATGGAAATATCAACACCGCTACCTGTATAAATATGGAAATGTCTACACCGCTATCTCTATAAACATGGAAATACCTACACCACTTGCACTATATACATGGAAATATCTGCACCGCAATGTCTGTAAACATGGAAATATCTACACCGCCATTTGTAGAAAGATGGAAATATCTACACCGCCATCTGTATAAACGTGGAAATATCTACACCGCTATCTGTATAAACATGGAAATATCTACACCGCAATCTGTATAAACATGGAAATATCTACACCGCTGTCTGTGTAATTATGAAATATCTAAACCGCTATCTCTATAAAAGTGGAAATATCTACACTACTATCTGTATAAACATGGAAATATCCTCACTGCTATCTCTATGAACATGGATATATCTACACCGCTATCTCTATAAACGTGGAAATATCTACACCGCCATCTCTATAAAAATGGAAATATCTACACCGCCATCTGTATAAACATGGAAATATCTACACCGCTATCTGTATAAACATGGAAATATCTACACCGCTATCTGTATAAACATGGAAATATCTACACCGCGATCTGTATAAACATGGAAATATCTAGACCGCTATCTGTGTAAACATGGTAATATCTGCACAGCTATCTCTATAAACATGGAAATATCTACACCGCGATCTGTATAATCATGGAAATATCTAGACCGCTATCTGTGTAAACATAGTAATATCTGCACAGCTATCTCTATAAACATGGAAATATCTACACCACTATCTGTATAAACATGGAAATATCTACACCGCCATCTCTATAAACATGGAAATATCTACTCCCCTATCTGTATAAACATGGAAATATCCACAGAGCTATCTCTATAAACGTGGAATAATCAACACCGCTATCTCTATGAACATGGAAATATCTACACCGCAATCTCTATAAACATGGAAATATCTACACCGTGATCAGTATAAACATGGAAATATCTACACCACTATCTGTATAAACATGGAAATATCTCCAGTGCTATCTCTATAAACATCGAAATATCTACACCACCATCTGTATAAACATGGAAATACTTACAAAGTTATCTGTATAAACATGGAAATATCTACACCGCCATCTTTATAAACTTGGAAATAACTACACAGCCATGTGTATATACATGGAAATATCTACACCGCTATCTCTATAAACATGGAAATATCTACACCGTGATCTGTATAAACATGGAAATATTTACACCGCTATCTGTATAAACATGGAAATTTCTACAACGTTATCTGTATAAATATGGAAATATTTACACCGCTATCTCTATAAACATGGAAATATCTACACCGCCATCTGTATAAACATGGAAATACCTATACAGTCATCTCTGTGAACATGGAAATGTCTACACCACCATCAGTATAAGCATGGAAATATCTACAATGCCATCTGTATACACTTGGAAATACCTACACGGCAATCTGTGTATAGATGGAAACATCAACAACGCCATCTGTACAAACACGGAAATATCTACACTGCTATCGCTATAAACGTGGAAATATCTACACTGAGGTCTGTATGAACATGGAAATATCTACACCGGTATCTGTAAAAACATGGACATATCTACACCACGATCTGTATAAACATGGAAATATACACATTGCTATCTGTATAAACATGGAAATGTCTGCACCGCTATCTCTATAAACATGGAAATATCTACAACGGCATCTGTATAAACATGGAAATACCTACACAGTGATGTGTAGGAACATTTAAATATCTACACTGCCATCTGTATAAACATAGAAATATCTACACAGCCCTCTGCATAAATATGGAAGTATCTGCATAGGCATCTGTATAAACATGGAAATATCTGCAGCGCTATCTGTATAAACATGGAAATACCTACACCGCTGTCTCTATAAACATGGAAATATGTACACCGCTATGTGTACAAACCTGGAAATATCTCCATTGCTCTCTGTATAAACATGGAAATATCTCCACCGTTATCTGTATGAACATGGAAATATCTACAGCGCCTTCTCTATAAACATTGAAATATCTACACTGCCATCTGTAAAAACATGGAAATATCTACACAGTCATCTGAATAAACATGGAAATACCTACACCACCATCTGTATAAACATGGAAACACCTACAATACCGTCTGTATAAACATGGAAATATCTACACAGACATCTGTATAAATATGGAAATATCTACACGGCCATCTGTATAAACATGGAAATATCTACACTGCCATCAGTAGAAAGATGGAAATATCTACACCGCTATCTCTATAAATATGGAAATATCTACACCGCCATCTCTATAAACATGAAAATACCTACACTGCCATCTCCATAAAGATGGAACTATCTACTCCGCCATGTGTAAAAACCCGGAAATATCTACACCACCATCTGTGTAAACATGGAAATATCTACACCGCTATCTGTATAAACATGGAAATATCTACACCGCCATCTGCATGTCCATGGAAATATCTACGCCGCCATCTGTATAAACATGGAAATATCTACACAGCCATCTGTGTACAGATGGAAATATCAACACCACCATCTGTACAAACATGGAAATATCTACACCGCTATCTGTATAAACATGGAAATATCTGCACTGCCATCGGTAAAAACATGGAAATACCTATACAGTCATCTGTATAAACATGGAAATATCTACAATGCCATCTGTATACACATGGAAATATCTACACAGCCATCTGTATAAACATGTAAATATCTACACTGCTATCTCTATAAACATGGAAATAGCTACACCGCCATCTAAATAACCATGGAAATATCTGAGCCGCCATCTGTATAAACATGGAAATATCTACACGGTCATCTGTGTATAGATGGAAATATCAACACCGCCATCTGTACAAATATGGAAATATCTGCACCGCTATCTGTATAAACATGGAAATATCTACACCGCTATCTGTGTAAACATGGAAATATCTACACCAATATCTGTAAAAACACGGAAATATCTACACCGCTATCTGTATAAACATGGAAATATCTACACCGCGATCTGTGTAAACATGGAAATACCTACACCGCGATCTGTATAAACATGGAAATATCTACACCGCTATGGGTATAAACATGGAAATATGTACACAGCTATCTCTATAAACATGGAAATATCTACACCGCCATCTGTATAAACATGGAAATACCTACAAAGTCATCTGTATAAACATGGAAACATCTACAGAGCCATCTGTAGAAACATGGAAATATCTACACAGCCATCAGTATATACATGGAAATATCTACCCCGCTATCTGTATAAACATGGAAATAACTACACCGCTATTTTTATCAACAAGGAAATATCTACACCGTGATCTGTACAAACATGGAAATATCTACACCGCTATTTGTATAAACAAGGAAATATCTACACCGCTATCCATATAAGCATGGAAATAACTACAACGCTGTTTGTATAAACAAGGAAATATCTACACCGTGATCTGTATGAACATGGAAATAACTACACCGCTATTTGTATAAACAAGGAAATATCTACACCGCCACCTGTTTAAACATGGAAATATATACACAGACATCTGTTTAAACATGGAAATATCTACAACGCTTTCTGTATAAACATGCTAATAACTACACCGCTATCTGTATAAATGTGGAAATATTTACACCGCTCTCCCTATAAACATGGTAATATCAACACAGGGATCTGCATAAACATGGAAATATCTACACCATGATCTGTATAAACATGGAAATATCTACACTGCGATCTGTATAAACATGGAAATATCTACAACGTTATCCGTATTAGCATGGAAATATCTACACCACCCTCTCTAGAAACATGGAAATATCTACACCCCTATCTGTATAAACATGGAAAGATCTACACCGCGATCTGTAAAAACATGGAAATATCTATACAGTCATCTGTATAAACATGGAGATATCTGCAACGCCATCTATATAAACATGGAAATATCTACACAGCTATGTCTATAAACATGGAAATAACTACACCGCTATGTCTGTAAACATGGAAATATCTACACAGCTATCTGTATAAACATGGAAATGTCTACACCGCTATCTGTATAAACATGGAAATATCTACACCACGATCTGTATAAACATGGAAATATCTTCACCACGATCTGAATAAACATGATAATATCTACACCGCTATCTGTACAAACATTGTAATATCTACACCACCATCTATATAAACATGTAAATATCTACACCGCCATCTGTATAAACATGGAAACATCTACAATGCCATCTGTAGAAAGATGGAAATATCTACACCGCAATCTGTGTAAACATGGAAATATCTACACCGATATATATAAAAACATGGAAATATCTTCACCGCTATCTGTATAAACATGGAAATATCTACACCGCGATCTGTATAAACATGGAAATATCTACATCGTGATCTGTATAAACATGGAAATATCTACATTGCTATCTGTATAAACATGGAAATATCTACACAGCTATCTCTATAAACATGGAAATATCTACACCACCATCTGTATAAACATGGAAATACCTACAAAGTCATCTGTATAAACATGGAAATATCTACAAAGTCATCTGTATAAACATGGAAATATCTACACGGTCATCTCTGTATAGATCGAAATATCAACACCGCCATCTGTACAAACATGGAAATATCTGCACCGCTATCTGTATAAAAATGGAAATATCTACACCGCGGTCTGTATAAACATGAAAATATCTACACCGCTATCTGTATAAACATGGAAATCTCTACACCGATATCTCTATAAACATGGAAATATCTACAAAGCCGTCTGTATAAACATGGAAATTACTACAAAGTCATGTGTAGGAACATGGAAATATCTACACTGCCATCTGTATAAACATGGAAATATCTACACAGCCCTCTGTATAAATATGGAAATATCTGCATAGGCATCTGTATAAACATGGAAATATCTGCACCACTATCTGTATAAACATGGAAATACCTACACCGCTGTCTCTATAACCATGGAAATATGTACACCGCTATGTGTAAAAACATGGAAATATCTCTACTGCTGTCTGTATAAACATGGAAATATCTACACCGCGATCTGTATAAACATGGAAATAGCTACACCGCTATCTGTATAAACATGGAAATATCTACACAGCTATCTCTAGAAATATGGAAATACCTACACTGCCATCTGTATAAACATGGAAATACCTACAAAATCATCTGTATAAACATGGAAATATCTACACAGCCATCTGTATAAACATGGAAATATCTACACAGCCATCTGTATATACATGGAAATATCTACACCGCTATCTGTATAAACATGGAAATAACTACACCGCTATCTGCATAAACATGGAAATACCTACACTGCCATCTACATATCCATAGAAATATCTGTTCCGCTATCTGTATAAACATGCAAATATCTACACGGTCATCTCTGTATAGATCGAAATATCAACACCGCCATCTGTACAAACATGGAAATATCTGCTCCGCTATCTGTATAAACATGGAAATATCTACACCGCGGTCTGTATAAACATGGAAATATCTACACTTCTATCTGTATAAACATGGAAATATCTACACCGCGGTCTGTATAAACATGGAAATATCTACACCTCTATCTGTATAAACATGGAAATCTCTACACCGCTATCTCTATAAACATGGAAATATCCACAAAGCCATCTGTATAAACATGGAAATATCTACACAGCCCTCTGTATAAATATGGAAATATCTGCATAGGCATCTGTATAAACATGGGAATATCTGCACCGCTATCTGTATAAACATGGAAATACCTACACCGCTGTCTCTATAAACATGGAAATATGTACACCGCTATGTGTAAAAACATGGAAATATCTCCACTGCTGTCTGTATAAACATGGAAATATCTACACCGCGATCTGTATAAACATGGAAATAGGTACACCGCTATCTGTGTAAACATGGAAATATCTACACAGCTATCTCTATAAATATGGAAATACCTACACTGCCATCTGTATAAACATGGAAATACCTACAAAATCATCTGTATAAACATGGAAATATCTACACAGCCGTCTGTATAAACATGGAAATATCTACAAAGCCATCTGTATATACATGGAAATATCTACACCGCTATCTGTATAAACATGGAAATAACTACACCGCTATTTGTATAAACAAGGAAATAACTACACCGCCATCTGTTTAAACATGGAAATATATACACAGACATCTGTTTATACATGGAAATATCTACACCGCTATCTGTATAAACATGCTAATAACTACACCGCTATCTGTATAAATATGGAAATATTTGCACCGCTATCCCTATAAACATGGTAATATCAACACCTCGATCTGTATAAACATGGATATATCTACACAATGATCTGTATAGACATGGAAATATCTACACCGCGATCTGCATAAACATGGAAATATCTACACCGTGATCTGTATAAACATGGAAATATCTACACCGCCATCTCTATAAACATGGAAATATCTACACCCCTATCTGTATAAACATGGAAACATCCACGCAGCTATGTCTATAAACATGGAAAAAACAACACCGCAATCTCTATGAACATGGAAATATCTACACCGCAATCTCTATAAACATGGAAATATCTACACCGTGATCAGTATAAACATGGAAATATCTACACCACTATCTGTATAAACATGGAAATATCTCCAGTGCTATCTCTATAAACATCGAAATATCTACACCACCATCTGTATAAACATGGAAATACTTACAAAGTTATCTGTATAAACATGGAAATATCTACACCGCCATCTTTATAAACTTGGAAATAACTACACAGCCATGTGTATATACATGGAAATATCTACACCGCTATCTCTATAAACATGGAAATATCTACACCGTGATCTGTATAAACATGGAAATATTTACACCGCTATCTGTATAAACATGGAAATTTCTACAACGTTATCTGTATAAATATGGAAATATTTACACCGCTATCTCTATAAACATGGAAATATCTACACCGCCATCTGTATAAACATGGAAATACCTATACAGTCATCTCTGTGAACATGGAAATGTCTACACCACCATCAGTATAAGCATGGAAATATCTACAATGCCATCTGTATACACTTGGAAATACCTACACGGCAATCTGTGTATAGATGGAAACATCAACAACGCCATCTGTACAAACACGGAAATATCTACACTGCTATCGCTATAAACGTGGAAATATCTACACTGAGGTCTGTATGAACATGGAAATATCTACACCGGTATCTGTAAAAACATGGACATATCTACACCACGATCTGTATAAACATGGAAATATACACATTGCTATCTGTATAAACATGGAAATGTCTGCACCGCTATCTCTATAAACATGGAAATATCTACAACGGCATCTGTATAAACATGGAAATACCTACACAGTGATGTGTAGGAACATTTAAATATCTACACTGCCATCTGTATAAACATAGAAATATCTACACAGCCCTCTGCATAAATATGGAAGTATCTGCATAGGCATCTGTATAAACATGGAAATATCTGCAGCGCTATCTGTATAAACATGGAAATACCTACACCGCTGTCTCTATAAACATGGAAATATGTACACCGCTATGTGTACAAACCTGGAAATATCTCCATTGCTCTCTGTATAAACATGGAAATATCTCCACCGTTATCTGTATGAACATGGAAATATCTACAGCGCCTTCTCTATAAACATTGAAATATCTACACTGCCATCTGTAAAAACATGGAAATATCTACACAGTCATCTGAATAAACATGGAAATACCTACACCACCATCTGTATAAACATGGAAACACCTACAATACCGTCTGTATAAACATGGAAATATCTACACAGACATCTGTATAAATATGGAAATATCTACACGGCCATCTGTATAAACATGGAAATATCTACACTGCCATCAGTAGAAAGATGGAAATATCTACACCGCTATCTCTATAAATATGGAAATATCTACACCGCCATCTCTATAAACATGAAAATACCTACACTGCCATCTCCATAAAGATGGAACTATCTACTCCGCCATGTGTAAAAACCCGGAAATATCTACACCACCATCTGTGTAAACATGGAAATATCTACACCGCTATCTGTATAAACATGGAAATATCTACACCGCCATCTGCATGTCCATGGAAATATCTACGCCGCCATCTGTATAAACATGGAAATATCTACACAGCCATCTGTGTACAGATGGAAATATCAACACCACCATCTGTACAAACATGGAAATATCTACACCGCTATCTGTATAAACATGGAAATATCTGCACTGCCATCGGTAAAAACATGGAAATACCTATACAGTCATCTGTATAAACATGGAAATATCTACAATGCCATCTGTATACACATGGAAATATCTACACAGCCATCTGTATAAACATGTAAATATCTACACTGCTATCTCTATAAACATGGAAATAGCTACACCGCCATCTAAATAACCATGGAAATATCTGAGCCGCCATCTGTATAAACATGGAAATATCTACACGGTCATCTGTGTATAGATGGAAATATCAACACCGCCATCTGTACAAATATGGAAATATCTGCACCGCTATCTGTATAAACATGGAAATATCTACACCGCTATCTGTGTAAACATGGAAATATCTACACCAATATCTGTAAAAACACGGAAATATCTACACCGCTATCTGTATAAACATGGAAATATCTACACCGCGATCTGTGTAAACATGGAAATACCTACACCGCGATCTGTATAAACATGGAAATATCTACACCGCTATGGGTATAAACATGGAAATATGTACACAGCTATCTCTATAAACATGGAAATATCTACACCGCCATCTGTATAAACATGGAAATACCTACAAAGTCATCTGTATAAACATGGAAACATCTACAGAGCCATCTGTAGAAACATGGAAATATCTACACAGCCATCAGTATATACATGGAAATATCTACCCCGCTATCTGTATAAACATGGAAATAACTACACCGCTATTTTTATCAACAAGGAAATATCTACACCGTGATCTGTACAAACATGGAAATATCTACACCGCTATTTGTATAAACAAGGAAATATCTACACCGCTATCCATATAAGCATGGAAATAACTACAACGCTGTTTGTATAAACAAGGAAATATCTACACCGTGATCTGTATGAACATGGAAATAACTACACCGCTATTTGTATAAACAAGGAAATATCTACACCGCCACCTGTTTAAACATGGAAATATATACACAGACATCTGTTTAAACATGGAAATATCTACAACGCTTTCTGTATAAACATGCTAATAACTACACCGCTATCTGTATAAATGTGGAAATATTTACACCGCTCTCCCTATAAACATGGTAATATCAACACAGGGATCTGCATAAACATGGAAATATCTACACCATGATCTGTATAAACATGGAAATATCTACACTGCGATCTGTATAAACATGGAAATATCTACAACGTTATCCGTATTAGCATGGAAATATCTACACCACCCTCTCTAGAAACATGGAAATATCTACACCCCTATCTGTATAAACATGGAAAGATCTACACCGCGATCTGTAAAAACATGGAAATATCTATACAGTCATCTGTATAAACATGGAGATATCTGCAACGCCATCTATATAAACATGGAAATATCTACACAGCTATGTCTATAAACATGGAAATAACTACACCGCTATGTCTGTAAACATGGAAATATCTACACAGCTATCTGTATAAACATGGAAATGTCTACACCGCTATCTGTATAAACATGGAAATATCTACACCACGATCTGTATAAACATGGAAATATCTTCACCACGATCTGAATAAACATGATAATATCTACACCGCTATCTGTACAAACATTGTAATATCTACACCACCATCTATATAAACATGTAAATATCTACACCGCCATCTGTATAAACATGGAAACATCTACAATGCCATCTGTAGAAAGATGGAAATATCTACACCGCAATCTGTGTAAACATGGAAATATCTACACCGATATATATAAAAACATGGAAATATCTTCACCGCTATCTGTATAAACATGGAAATATCTACACCGCGATCTGTATAAACATGGAAATATCTACATCGTGATCTGTATAAACATGGAAATATCTACATTGCTATCTGTATAAACATGGAAATATCTACACAGCTATCTCTATAAACATGGAAATATCTACACCACCATCTGTATAAACATGGAAATACCTACAAAGTCATCTGTATAAACATGGAAATATCTACAAAGTCATCTGTATAAACATGGAAATATCTACAGAGCCATCTGCATATACATGGAAATATCTACACCGCTATCTGTATAAACATGGAAATATCTACACCGCTATTTGTATAAACAAGGAAATATCTACAACGTGATCTGTATAAACACGGAAATATTTACACCGCTATCTGTATAAACATGGAAATTTCTACACCGTTATCTGTATAAATATGGAAATATGTAAACCGCTATCTCTATAAACTTGGAAATATCTACACCGCCATCTGTATAAACATGGAAATACCTATACAGTCATCTGTGTAAACATGGAAATATCTACACCACCATCTGTATAAACATGGAAATATCTACAATGCCATCTGTATACACATGGAAATACCTACACGGCAATCTGTGTATAGATGGATACATCAACACCGCCATCTGTACAAACTTGGAAATATCTACACAGCTATCTCTATGAACATGGAAATATCTACACTGCGGTCTGTATAAACATGGAAATATCTACACCGCTATCTGTATAAACATGGAAATATCTACACCACGATCTGTATAAACATGGAAATATATACACCGCTATCTGTATACACATGGAAATATCTGCACCGCTATCTCTATAGACATGGAAATATCTACAAAGCCATCTGCATAAACATGGAAATACCTACACAGTCATGTGTAGGAACATGGAAATATCTACCCTGCCATCTTAATAAATATAGAAATATCTACACAGCCCTCTGTATATATATGGACATATCTGCATAGGCATATGTATAAACATGGAAATATCTGCACTGCTGTCTGTATAAACATGGAAATATCTCCACCGTTATCTGTATAAACATGGAAATATATACTGCGCCATCTCTATAAACATTGAAATATCTACACTGCCATCTGTAAAAACATGGAAATATCTACACAGTCATCTGAATACACATGGAAATATCTACACCACCATCTGTATAAACATGGAAATACCTACAATACCATCTGTATACACATGGAAATATCTACACAGACATCTGTATAATATCTACACCGCCAGCTGTATAAACATGGAAATATCTACACTGCCATCTGTAGAAAAATGGAAATATCTACACCGCTATCTCTATAAATATGGAAATATCTACACCGGCATCTCTATAAAGATGAAAATATCTACACTGCCATCTCCATAAAGATGGAAGTATATACTCCGCCATGTGTATAAACACGGAAATATCAACACCACCATCTGTGAAAACATGGAAATATCTACACCGCTATCTGCATAAACATGGAAATATCTACACCGCCATCTGCATGTCCTTGGAAATATCTTCGCCGCCATCTGTATAAACATGGAAATATCTACACGGCCATCTGTGTATAGACGGAAATATAAACACCGCCATCTGTACAAACATGGAAATATCTACACCGCTATCTCTATAAACATGGAAATATCTACACCGCTGTCTGTATAAACATGGAAATATCTAAACCGCTATCTGTATAAACATGGAAATCTCTACACCACTATCTCTATAAACATGGAAATATCTACACAGCCATCTGTATAAACATGTAAATATCTACACTGCTACCTCTATAAACATGGAAATATCCACACCACCATCTCTATAAACATGAAAATATCTACACTGCTATCTGTGTAAACTTGGAAATACCTACACAGATATCTGTGTAAAAATGGAAATATCTACGTGGCAATCTCTGCAAAGAGGGAAATAGCTACACCGCTATCTCTGAAAACATGGAAATATCTACACCGCTATCTGTATAAACATGGAAATATCTACACCGCTATCTGTATAAACAAGGAAATATCTACACCGCCATATGTAGAAACATGGAAATATCTACTCCACCATCTGTATAAACATGGAAATACCTACACCGATATCTGTAGAAATATGGAAATATCTACACCGCCATCTCTATAAACATGGAAATACCAACACCGATTTCTCTATAAACATGGAAATATCTACATCGCAATCTCTATAAACATGGAATTATCTACACGGACATCTCTATAAACATGAAAATATCTACACCGCCATCTTCAGAATCTTGGCTGTATCTACACCGCCATCTGTATAAAGATGGAAATATCTACACCACTATCTGTATAAACATGGAAAAATCTTCACTGTCATCTGTATAAAGATGGAAATAACTACACTGCAAGTTGTATAATCATGGAAATATCTACACTGCTATCTTTATAAACATGGAAATACCTACAACGCCATCTCTATAAACATGGAAATATCTACACCGCTATCTGTATAAAAATGGAAATATCTACACAGCTATCTGTATAAACCTGGAAAGATCTACACAGCTATCTGTATAAATAAGGAAATATCTACAACGCGGTCTCTCTAAACATGGAAATGTCTACACCGCTATCTGTATAAACATGGAAATATCTACATCGTTATCTCTATAAACATGAAAATATCTACACTGACATATGTATAAACATGGAAATAACTTCACAGTCATCTGTATAAACATGGAAATATCTACACCACCATCTGTATAAACATGGAAATATCTACACGGAAAGCTGTATACACATGGAAATATCTAGACAGTCATCTCTATAAACATGGAGATATCTATACCGCTATCAGTATAAACATGGAAATTCCCACACCGTTATCTGTATAAAGATGGAAATAGCCACACCGCTATCTGTATAAACATGGACATGTCTGCACAGCTATCTTTATAAACATGGAAATATCTGCAACTCTATCTCTGTAAACATAGGAATATCTACACGGCTATTTGTGTAAACATGGAAATATCTACACCGCCATCTGTATAAACATGGAAATATCTACACCACTATCTGTATAATCATGGAAATACCTTCACTGCCATCTCTATAAACATGGAAATATCTACACCACCATCTGTATAAAGATGGAAATATCTACACCGCAATCTGTCTAAATACGGAAATACCTACACCGCTACCTGTATAGACATGTAAATATCTATACCGCTATCTCTATAAACATGGAAATATCTACACTGCAATCTGTATAAAAATGGAAATACCTACACTGCGAGCTGTATAAACATGGAAATATCTACACCGCTATCTGTATAAACATGGAAATAACAACACCGTTATCTGTATAAACATGGAAATATCTACACCGCTATCTCTATAAACATGAAAATACTTCCAACACCATCTCTATAAGCATGGAAATATTTACACCGCTATCTCTATCAACATGGAAATAATTACACCGCAATTTGTATAAACACGGAAATATCTACAATGCTATCTCTGTAAACATGGAAATATCTACACAGCTATCTGTGTAAGTTTGGCAATACCTACACCGCGATCTGTGCAAAGATGGAAATACATACACCGCTATCTCTATAAACATGGAAATATCTACACCGCTTTCTCTATTAACATGAAAATATCTACACTGCTATGTCTACATACATGGAAATATCTACACCTCCATCTCTATAAACATGAAAATATCTACACTGCCATCTTCAGAAACATGGATGTATCTACACCGCCATCCGTACAAACATGGAAATATCTACACCACTATCTGTATAAATATGGAAATATCTTCACTGCCATCTGTATAAACATGGAAATATCTACACCGCCATCTCTATAAACATGGAAATATCTACACCGCCATCTGCATAAACATAGAAATATCTACACAGACATCTGTATAAACATGGAAATATCTACACCGCTATCTGTATAAACATGGAAATACCAACACCGTTATCTGTATAAACATGGAAATATCTACAGCGCTATCTCTATAAACATGAAAATACTTACACCAACATCTCTATAAACATAGAGATATTTACAGCACTATCTCTATAAACATAAAAATAACTACATCGCCATCTCTATAAACATGGAAATATCTACACCGCCATCTGCATAAACATGGAAATATCTACACAGACATCTGTATAAACAAGGAAATATCTACACTGCCATCTGTATAAACTTGGAAATATCTACACTGACATCTGTAGAAAGATGGAAATGTCTACAAAGCGATCTGTATAAACATGGGAATTTCTACATCGCTACTTGTATAACCATGGAAATGTCTACACCGCCATGTGTATATACATGGCAATATCTTCACCGCTATCTATATAAACATGGAAATAAGTTCAACGCTATCTGTATAAACATGGAAATATCTACACCGCCATCTGCATATCCATGGAAATATCTGCGCCGCCATCTGTATAAACATGGAAATATCTACACGGTCATCTGTGTATACATGGAAATATGAACACCGCCATCTGTATAAACATGGAAATATCTACACCGTGGTCTGTATAAACATGGAAATATCTAAACCACTATCTGTATAAACATGGAAATATCTACACCGCTATCTCTATAAACTTGGAAATATCTACACCGTGATCTGTATAAACATGGAAATGTTTACTCTGCTATCTGTATAAACATGGAAATATCTACACCGTTATCTCTATAAATATGGAAATATCTACACCGCTATCTCTATAAACATGGAAATATCTATACCGCCATCTGTATAAACATGGAAATATCTACACTGCTATCTCTATACACATGGAACTATCTACAATGCCATCTGAAAAAACATGGAAATACCTATACAGTCATCTGTATAAACATGGATATATCTACACCAACATCTGTATAAACATGGAAATATCTACAATACCATCTGTATACACATGGAAATACCTACACGGCAATCTCTGTATACATGGAAACATCAACACTGTCATCTGTACAAACATGGAGATATCTACACCGCTATCTCTGTAAACATGGAAATATCTACACTGCGGTCTGTATAAACATGGAAATATCTACACCGGTATGTTTATAAACATGGAAATATCTACACCACGAACTGTAAACATGGAAATATGTACACCGCTATCTGTATAAACATGGAAATATCTGCACCGCTATCTCTATAAACATGGAAATATCTACAAAGCCATCTGTATAAACATGGAAATAACTACACAGTCATGTGTAGGAACATGGAAATATCTACACTGCCATCTGTATGTACATGGAAATATCTACAGAGCCCTCTGTATAAATATGGAAATATCTGCATAGGCATCTGTATAAACATGGAAATATCTGCACCGCTATCTGTATAAACATGGAAATACCTACACCGCTGTCTCTATAAACATGGAAATATGTACACCGCTACGTGTATAAACATGGAAATATCTCCACTGCTGTCTGTATAAACTTGGAATTATCTACACCGCTATCTGTATAAACATGGAAATATCTACACAACTATCTCTATAAACATGGAAATACCTAAACCGCCATCTGTATAAACATGGAAATACCTACAAAGGCATCTGTATAAATATGGAAATGTCTACACAGCCATCTGTATAAACATGGAAATATCTACACAGCCATCTGTATATACATGGAAATATGACCACCGCTATCTGTATAAACATGGAAATAACTACACCGCTATTTGTATAAACATGGAAATATCTCCACTGCTATCTCTATAAACATCGAAATATCTACACCGCCATCTGTATAAACTTGGAACTACTTACAAAGTTATCTGTGTAAACATGGAACTATCTACACTGACATCTGTATAAACATGGAAATATCTACACAGCCATGTGTACATACATGGAAATATCTACACCGCTCTCTATATAAACATGGAAATAACTAAACCGCCATCTGTATATACATGGAAATATCTACACCGCCATCTACATATCCATAGAAATATCTGCGCTGCCATCTGTATAAACATGGAAATATGTACACGGTCATCTGTGTATAGATGGAAATATCAACACCGCCATCTGTACAAACATGGAAATATCTGCACCGGTATCTCTATAAACATGGAAATATCTACAGCGAAGTCTGTATAAACATGGAAATATCTACACCGCTATCTGTATAAACATGGATATATATACACCGCTATCTCTATAAACATGGAAATATTTACACCGTGATCTGCATAAACATGGAAATATTTACAGCGATATCTGTATAAACATGGAAATTTCTATACCGTTATTTGTATAAATATGGAAATATCTACACCGCTATCTCTATAAACATGGAAATATCTACACCGCCATCTGTATAAACATGGAAATACCTATACAGTCATCCGGATAAACATGGAAATATCTACACCACCATCTGTATAAACATGGAAATATCGGCACAGTCATCTGTATAAACATGGAAATATCTACACCGCTATCTGTATAAACATGGAATTATCTACACCGCTATGTGTATTAACGTGGAAATATCTCCATTGCTATCTGTATAAACATGGACATATCTCCACCGTAATCTGTATAAACATGAAAATATCTACACCGCTATCTCTAAAAACATGGAAATAACTACAGTGCCATCTGTACGAACATGGAAATATCTACACAGTAATCTGTAGAAATATGGAAATATCTACACCGCTATCTCTATAAACATGGAAATAACTACACCGATATCTCTATAAACATGGAAATATCTACACCACTATCTCCATCAACATGGAAATATATGCACCGCCATCTCTTTAAACATGGAGATATCTACAATGCCATCTACATAAACAAGAAAATATCTACATTGCCATCTATATAAACATGGAAATATCTACACCGCCATCTCTATAAACCTGGAAATATCTACACTGCCATTTGTAGAAAGATGGAAATATCTACACCGCCATCTGTATAAACGTGGAAATATCTACACGGCTATCTGTATAAACATGGAAATATCTACACCGCAATCTGTATAAACATGGAAATATCTACACCACTATCTGTATAAATATGAAATATGATAACTGCTATCTCTATAAAAATGGAAATATCTACACTGCTATCTGTATAAACATGGAAATATCCTCACTGCTATCTCTATGAACATGGATATATCCACACCGCTATCTCTATGAACATGGAAATATCTACACCGCCATCTCTATAAACATGGAAATATCTACACCGCCATCTGTATAAACATGGAAATATCTACACCTCTATCTGTATAAACATGGAAAATATACACCGCTATCTGTATAAACATGGAAATAACTACACTGTGATCTGTATAAACATGGAAATATATACACCGCGATCTGTATAAACATGGAAATATCGTCACCATGACCCGTATAAAGATGGGAATATCTACTCCGCTATCTGTATAAACATGGTAATATCTACACCACCATCTATATAAACATGGAAATATCTGCACCGCCATCTGTATAAACATGGAAATATCTACAATGCCATCTGTATAAAGATGGAAATATCTACACCGCAATCTGTGTAAACATGGAAATATCTACACCGATATCTGTAAAAACATGGAAATATCTACACCGCTATCTGTATAAACATGGAAATATCTACACCGTGATCTGTATGAACATGGAAATATCTACACCGCCATCTCAATAAACATGGAAATATCTACACCCCTATCTGTATAAACATGCAAATATCCACACTGCTATCTCTATAAACATGGAAAAATCAACACCGCTATCTCTATGAACATGGAAATATCTACACCACCATCTCTATAAACATGGAAATATCTACACCGCCATCTCAATAAACATGGAAATATCTACACCGCTATCTGTATAAATATGGAAATATCTACATCGCGATTTTTATAAACATGGAAATATCTACACCGAGATCTGTATAAACATGGAAATATCTACACCGCCATCTGTATAAAAATGGAAATATCTACACCACGATCTGTATAAACATGGAAATATCTACACCGTGATCTGTATCAACATGGAAATATCTACACCGCCATCTCAATAAACATGAAAATATCTACACCCCTATCTGTATAAACATGCAAATATCCACACTGCTATCTCTATAAACATGGAAAAATCAACACCGCTATCTCTATGAACATGGAAATATCTACACCACCATCTCTATAAACATGGAAATATCTACACCGCGATCAGTATAAACATGGAAATATCTACACCGCTATCTGTATCAACATGGAAATACCTCCACTGCTATCTCTATAAACATCGATATATCTACACCGCCATCTGTATAAACATGGAAAAATTTACAAAGTTATCTGTATAAATATGGAAATATCTACACCGCCATCTGTATAAACATGGAAAAATTTACAAAGTTATCTGTATAAATATGGAAATATCTACACCGCCATCTGTATAAACATGGAAAAATTTACAAAGTTATCTGTATAAATATGGAAATATCTACACCGCCATCTGTATAAACATGGAAATATCTACACCGTGATCTGTATAAACATGGAAATATCTTCACGACGATCTGTATAAACATGGAAATCTGTA
The DNA here is from genome assembly GCF_029289425.2 of Pan paniscus. Lineage (NCBI taxonomy): Eukaryota > Metazoa > Chordata > Mammalia > Primates > Hominidae > Pan > Pan paniscus. The sequence goes on from NC_073265.2 coordinate 228,924, forward strand.
CAGCGCTATCTGTATAAACATGGTAATATCTTCACCACCATCTATATAAACATGGAAATATCTACACCGCAACCTGTATAAACATGGAAATATCTACACCGATATCTGTAAAAACATGGAAATATCTACACCGCTATCTGTATAAACATGGAAATATCTACACCGTGATCTGTATAAACATGGAAATATCTACACCGCGATCTGTATATACATGGAAATATCTACACCGCTATCTGTATAAACATGGAAATATCTACACAGCTATCCCTATAAACATGGAAATATCTACACGGCCATCTGTATAAACATGGAAATACCTACAAAGTCATCTGTATAAACATGGAAATATCTACACAGCCATCTGTATAAATATGGAAATATCTACTCAGCTATCTCTCTAAACATGGAAATATCTACACCGCCATCAGTATAAACATGGAAATACCTACAAAGACATCTGTATAAACATGGAAATATCTACACAGCCATCTGTATAAACATGGAAATATCTACACAGCCATATGTATATACATGGAAATATCTACACCGCTATCTGTATATACATGGAAATAACTACTCCGCTATTTGTATAAACAAGCAAATATCTACACCGTGATCTGTATAAACATGGAAATATCTACACCGCCATCTTAATAAACATGGAAATATATACACCTCGATCAGTATAAACATGGAAATATCTATACCGCTATCTGTATAAACATGGAAATATCTCCACTGCTATCTCTATAAACATCGAAATATCTACACCGCCATCTGTATGAACATGGAAATACTTGCAAAGTTATCTGTATAAACATGGAAATATCTACAACGCCATCTGTATAAACATGGAAATATCTACACAGGCATCTGTATATACATGGAATTATCTACAGCGCTATCTATATAATCATGGAAATAACTACACCGCTATCTGTATAAACATGGAAAATCTACACCGCCATCTACATATCCATGGAAATATCTGCACCTCCATCTGTATAAAAATGGAAATATCTTCACGTTCATCTGTGTATAGATGGAAATATCAACACCGCCATCTTTACAAACATGGAAATATCTACACCGCTATCTGTATAAACATGGAAATATCTACACCGCGGTCTGTATAAACATGGAAATATCTACACCGCTATCTGTATAAACATGGAAATAACTACACCGCTATCTCTATAAACATGGAAATATCTACAAAGACATCTGTATATACATGGAAATACCTATAGAGCCATCTGTGTAAAAATGGAAATATCTACACCACCATCTGTGTAAACATGGAAATATCTACAATGACATCTGTATACACATGGAAATATCTACACAGCCATCTGAATAAACATGTAAATATCTACACTGCTATCTCTATAAACATGGAAATATCTACACCGCCATCTCTATAAACATGAAAGTATCCACACTGCCATCACCATAAACATGGAACTAACTACTCCGCCATCTGTATAAACATGGAAACATCTACACCGCCATCTGTGTGAATAAGGAAACATCTACAATGCCATCTGTATAAAGATATAAATATCTGCACCGCGAGCTGCATGAACATGGAAATATCTACATCGCTATCTGTATAAACGTGGAAATACCAACACCACTATCGGTATAAACATGGAAATATCTACAACGCCATCTATATAAACATAGAAATAACTACAACGCTATGTCTATAAACATGGAAATACCTACACCGCTATCTGTATAAACATGGAAATATCTACACCACGATCTGGATAAACATGGAAATATCTTCACCACGATCTGTATAAACATGGAAATAGCTACACCGCTATCTATATAAACATGGTAATATCTTCACCACCATCTATATAAACATGGAAATATCTACACCGCCATCTGTATAAACATGGAAATATCTATAATGCCATCTGTAGAAAGATGGAAATATATACACTGCAATCTGTGTAAACATGGAAATATCTACACCGATATCTGTAAAAACATGGAAATATCTACACCGCTATCTGTATAAACATGGAAATATCTACACCGCGATCTGTATAAACATGGAAATATCTACACCGCTATCTGTATAAACATGGAAATATCTACACAGCTATCTCTATAAACATGGAAATATCTACACCGCCATCTGTATAAACATGGAAATACCTACAAAGTCATCTGTATAAACATGGAAATATCTACAGAGCCATCTGTATAAACATGGAAATATCTACACAGCCATCTGTATAACCATTGAAATATCTACACCGCTATCTGTATAAACATGGAAATATCTTCATCGCTACCTCTATAAACATGGAAGTTTCTACACCGCCATCTGTATAAACATGGAAATACCTACAAAGTCATCTGTATAAACATGGAAATATCTACAGAGCCATCTGTATAAACATGGAAATATCTACACAGCCATCTGTATATACATGGAAATATCTACACCGCTATCTGTATATACATGGAAGTATCTACACCGCTATCTGTATAAACATGGAAACAACTACACCGCTATTTGTATAAACAAGGAAATACCTACACCGTGATCTGTATAAACATGGAAATATCTACACCGCTCTCTGTATAAACATGGAAATTTCTACAACTTTGTATAAATATGGAAATATCTACACTGCTATCTCTATAAACATGGAAATATCTACACCGCCATCTGTGTAAAGATGGATATATCTACACGGCAATCTGTGTACAGATGGAAATATCAACACCGCCATCTGTACAAACATGGAAATATCTACAAAGCTATCTGTATAAACATAGAAATACCTACGCTGCAGTCTGTATAAACATGGAAATATCTACACCGGTATCTGTATAAACATGGAAATATCTACACCACGATCTGTACATACATGGAAATATTTACACCGCTATCTGTATAAACCTGGAAATATCTACACTGCTATCTCTCTAAATATGGAAATATCTACACCGCCATCTGTATAAACATGGAAAAACCTAAACAGTCATCTGTGTAAACATGAAAATTTCTACACCACCATCTGTATAAACATGGAAATATCTACAATGCCATCGGTATACACTTGGAAATACCTAAATTGCAATCTGTGTATAGATGGAAACATCAACCCCGCCATCTGTACAAACATGGAAATATCTACACCGCTATCTGAATAAACATGGAAATATCTACACTGCGGTCTGTATAAACATGGAAATTTCTACACTGGTATCTGTATAAACAAGGAAATATCTACAATGCCATCTGGAGAAACATGGAAATATCTACACCTCTATCTCTATAAATATGGAAATATCTACACCGCCATCTCTATAAACATGAAGTTTTCTACACTGCCATCTCCATAAAGATGGAAGTATGTACTCTGCCATCTGTATAAATACGGAAATATCTACACCACCATCTGTGTAAACATGGAAATATCTACACCGCTATGTGTATAAACATGGAAATATCTACACCGCCATCTGCATATCCATGGAAATACCTACGCTGCCATCTGTATAAACATGGAAATATCTACACGGCCATCTGTGTATAGATGGAAATATCAATACTTCCATCTCTATAAACATGGAAATATCTGCACTGCCATCTGTAAAAACATGGAAATACCTATACAGTCATCTGTATAAACATGGAAATATCTACAATGCCATCTGTATACACATGGAAATATCTACACAGCCATCTGTATAAACATGTAAATATCTACACTGCTATCTGAATAAACATGGAAATATCTACACTGCCATGTCTATGAACATGAAAATATCTATACTGCCATCTACATAAACATGGAACTATCTACTCTGCCATCTATATAAACATGGAAACATCTACACCGCCATTTGTGTGAATAAGGAAATATCTACAATGCCATCTGTATAAAGATATAAATATCTGCACCGCGATCTGTATAAACTTGGAAATACCTACATCGCTATCTGTATAAATTTGGAAATAACAACACCGCTATCGGTATAAACATGGAAATATCTACAACGCCATCTATATAATCATGGAAATATCTACACCGAAATGTCTATAAACATGGAAATACGGACCCCGCTATCTCTATAAACATGGAAATATCCACACCGCCATCTGCATATCCATGGAAATATGTACAACGCCGTCTGTATGAAGATGGAAATATCTACACGGCAATCTGTGTACACATGGAAATATCAACACCGCCATCTGTACAAACATGGAAATATCTACACCGCTATCTGTATAAACATAGAAATATCTACACTGCATTCTGTATTAACATGGAAATATCTACAACGGTATCTGTATAAACATGGAAATATCTACACCACGATCTGTATAAACATGGAAATATTTACACTGATATCTGTATAAACCTGGAAATATCTACATTGCTATCTCTATAAATATGGAAATATCTACACCGCCATCTGTATAAACATGGAAATATCTACACAGTGATCTGTATAAACATGGAAATATGTACAGCACTCTCTGAATAAAGATGGAAATACCTACAACGCTATCTGTAAAAAAATGGAAATATCTACACCACTATCTGTATAAATATGGAAATATTTACACCGCTATCTCTATAAACATATAAATATCTACACCGCTATCCCTATAAACATGGAAATATCTACACCGCCCTCTGTATTAACATGGAAATATCTACACAAGCAACTGTATAAACCTGGAAATATATACACTGTCATCTATATAAATATGGAAATATCTACAGAGAACACTGAATAAACATGGAAATATCCGCACAGCCATCTGTATAAACATGGAAATATCTACACCGCTATCTGTATAAACATGGAAATATCTACACCGCTATGTGTATTAACGTGGAAATATCTCCATTGCTATCTGTATAAACATGGACATATCTCCACCGCAATCTGTATAAACATGAAAATATCTACACCGCTATCTTTATAAACATGGAAATATCTACACTGCCATCTGCACAAACATGGAAATATCTACACAGTCATCTGTAGAAACATGGAAATATCTACACCGCTATTCTATAAACATGGAAATAACTACACCGCTTTCTCTATAAACATGGAAATATCTACACCACTATCTCCATCAACATGGAAATATATAAACCGCCATCTCTATAAACATGGAGATATCTACAACGCCATCTACATAAACAAGAAAATATCTAAACTGCCATCTATATAAACATGGAAATATCTACACCGCCATCTCTATAAACATGGAAATATCTACACTGCCATTTTTAGAAAGATGGAAATATCTACACCGCTATCTGTATAAATATGAAATATCTAAACCGCTGTCTGTATAAAAATGGAAATATCTACACAGCTATCTGTATAAACATGGAAATATCCTCACCGCTATCTCTGTGAACATGGATATATCTACACCGCTATCTCTATAAACATGGAAATATCTACACCGCCATCTGTATAAACATGGAAATATCTACACCGTGATCTGTATCAACATGGAAATATCTACACCGCCATCTCTATAAACATGGAAATATCTACACCCCTATCTGTATAAACATGGAAATATCCACATTGCTATCTCTATAAAGATGGAAAAATCAACACCACTATCTCTATGAACATGGAAATATCTACACCACCATCTCTATAAACATGGAAATATCTACACCGCTATCTGTATAAACATGGAAATATCTACACAGCTATCTCTATAAACATGGAAATATCTACACCTCCATCTGTATAAACATGGAAATACCTACAAAGTCATCTGTATAAACATGGAAATATCTACAGAGCCATCTGTATAAACATGGAAATATCTACACAGCCATCTGTATAAACATGGAAATATCTACACCGCTATCTGTATAAACATGGAAATATCTACACCGCTATCTGTATAAACATGGAAATATCTACACCGCCATCTGTATAAACATGGAAATACCTACAAAGTCATCTGTATAAACATGGAAATATCTACAGAGCCATCTGTATAAACATGGAAATATCTACACAGCCATCTGTATATGCATGGAAATATCTACACCGCTATCTGTATATACATGGAAATATCTACGCCGCTATCTGTATAAACATGGAAACAACTACACCGCTATTTGTATAAACAAGGAAATATCTACACCGTGATCTGTATAAACATGGAAATATTTACACCGCTCTCTGTATAAACATGGAAATTTCTACACCGTTATCTGTATAAATATGGAAATATCTACAATGCTATCTCTATAAACATGGAAATATGTACACCGCCATCTGTGTAAAGTTGGATATATCTACACGGCAATCTGTGTACAGATGGAAATATCAACACCGCCATCTGTACAAATATGGAAATATCTACAAAGCTATCTGTATAAACATAGAAATACCTACACTGCAGTCTGTATAAACATGGAAATATCTACACCGGTATCTGTATAAACATGGAAATATCTACACCACGATCTGTACATACTTGGAAATATTTACACCGCTATCTGTATAAACCTGGAAATATCTACACTGCTATCTCTCTAAATATGGAAATATCTACACCGCCATCTGTATAAACATGGAAAAACCTAAACAGTCATCTGTGTAAACATGAAAATATCTACAACGCCATCGGTATACACATGGAAATACCTAAATTGCAATCTGTGTATAGATGGAAACATCAACCCCGCCATCTGTACAAACATGGAAATATCTACACCGCTATCTGAATAAACATGGATATATCTACACTGCGGTCTGTATAAACATGGAAATTTCTACACTGGTATCTGTATAAACAAGGAAATATCTACAATGCCATCTGGAGAAACATGGAAATATCTACACCTCTATCTCTATAAATATGGAAATATCTACACCGCCATCTCTATAAACATGAAATTTTCTACACTGCCATCTCCATAAAGATGGAAGTATGTACTCTGCCATCTGTATAAATACGGAAATATCTACACCACCATCTGTGTAAACATGGAAATATCTACACCGCTATGTGTATAAACATGGAAATATCTACACCGCCATCTGCATATCCATGGAAATACCTACGCTGCCATCTGTATAAACATGGAAATATCTACACGGCCATCTGTGTATAGATGGAAATATCAATACTTCCATCTCTATAAACATGGAAATATCTGCACTGCCATCTGTAAAAACATGGAAATACCTATACAGTCATCTGTATAAACATGGAAATATCTACAATGCCATCTGTATACACATGGAAATATCTACACAGCGATCTGTATAAACATGTAAATATCTACACTGCTATCTGAATAAACATGGAAATATCTACACTGCCATCTCTATGAACATGAAAATATCTACACTGCCATCTCCATAAACATGGAACTATCTACTCTGCCATCTGTATAAACATGGAAACATCTACACCGCCATTTGTGTGAATAAGGAAATATCTACAATGCCATCTGTATAAAGATATAAATATCTGCACCGCGAGCTGTATAAACTTGGAAATACCTACATCGCTATCTGTATAAATTTGGAAATAACAACACCGCTATCGGTATAAACATAGAAATATCTACAACGCCATCTATATAATCACGGAAATATCTACACCGAAATGTCTATAAACATGGAAATACGGACACCGCTATCTCTATAAACATGGAAATATCCACACCGCCATCTGCATATCCATGGAAATATCTACAACGCCATCTGTATGAAGATGGAAATATCTACACGGCAATCTGTGTACAGATGGAAATATCAACACCGCCATCTGTACAAACATGGAAATATCTACACCGCTATCTGTATAAAGGTGGAAATATCTACACCGCAATCTGTGAAACTATGGAAATATCTACACCTCTATCTCTGTAAATAAGGAAATATCTACACCGCTATCTCTATAAACATGGAAATATCTACACCGCTATCTGTATAAACATGGAAATATATACACCACGATCTGTATAAACATGGATATATCTACACCGCTATCTCTATAAACATGGAAACATCTACACCGCTATCTGTATAAACATGGAAATACCCACACCGCTATCTGTATAACTATGGAAATATCTACACCGCTATCTCTATAAACATGGAAATGTCTACACCGCTGTCTGTATAAACATGGAAATATCTTCATGGCTATCTCTCTAAACATGGAAATATCTACACCGCCATATGTATAAACATGGAAATACCTACACAGTCATCTGTATAAACATGGAAATATCTACTCCACTATCTGTATAAACATGGAAATATCTACACTACAATCTGTATAAACATGGAAATAACTACACAGACATCTCTATAAACATGGAAATATCTACATTGCTATCTGTATAAACATGGAAACATCCACATCGCTATCTGCGTAACATGGAAATATATACACCGCGATTTGTAAAAAACATGGAAATATCTACACAGTCATCTGTATAAACATGGAAATATCTACACCCCCATCTGTAAAAACATGGAAATATCTACACCGCTGTCTCTACAAACATGGAAATACCTGCACCGCTACCTGTATAAACACGGATATATCGACACCACTATCTGTATAAACTTGGAAGTATCTACACTGCCATCTCTATAAAAATGAAAATATGTCCACCGCTATCTGTATAAACTTGAAAATATCTCCACCGCTATCTGCATAAACTTGGAATTACCTACACCGGTATCCGTATAAACATGGAAATATCTACACCGTTATCTGTATAAACATGGAAATCACTAGACCGCAATCTGTATAAACATTCAAATGACTACATTGATATCTGTAAACACATGGAAATACCTACACCGCTATCTGTATAAACATGGAAATATCAACATGGATATCTCTAAAAACATGGAAATATCTTCACCGCCTTCTGTATAAACATGGAAATATCTACACTGCCATCTGTAGAAACATAGAAATGACTAAACCGATATCTCTATAAACATTGAAATATCTACACCGCTATCTGTATAAACGTGGAAATATGTACACCGCAATCTGTGCAAATATGGAAATATCTACACCTCAATCTCTGTAAATATGGAAATATCTACACCGCTATCTGTATAAACATGGAAATATCTACACCACAATCAGCATAAAGATGGATATATCTACACCGCTATCTGTATAAACATGGAAATATCTACACCGCTATCTGTATAAACATGGAAATATCTACACCGCTATCTGTATAAACATGGAAATATATACACCACGATCTATATAAACATGGATATATCTACACCGCTATCTGTATAAACATGGAAACATCTACACCGCTATCTGTATAAACTTGGAAATATCTGCACAGCTAACTGTATAACTATGGAAATATCTACACGGCTATCTCTATAAACATGGAAATGTCTACACTGCTGTCTGTATAAACATGGAAATATCTTAATGGGTATCTCTCTAAACATGGAAATATCTACACAGCCGTATGTATAAACATGGAAATACCTACACAGACATCTGTATAAACATGGAAATATCTACCCCACTGTCTGTATAAACATGGAAATATCTACAATGCAATCTGTGTAAACATGGAAATAACTACACAGCCATCTCTATAAACATGGAAATATCTACATCGCTATCTGTATAAATATGGAAATATCCACGCCGCTATCTGCATAACATGGAAATATTTACACCGCCATCTGTAAAAAACATGGAAATATCTACACAGTCATCTGTATAAACATGGAAATATCTTCACCCACATCTGTAAAAACATGGAAATGTCTACACCGCTGTCTCTACAAACATGGAAATCCCTGCACCGTTATCTGTATAAACACGGAAATATTGACACCGCTATCTGTATAAACTTGGAAATATCTACACTGCCATCTCTATAAACCTGAAAATATGTCCACCGCTATCTGTATAAACTTGAAAATATCTCCAACGCTATCTGTATAAACGTGGAATTATCTACACCGCTTTCTGTATAAACATGGAAATATCTACACCGCTATCGGTATAAACGCGGAAATATCTACACCGCTATCTGTATAAACATGGAAATATCTACACCGCTATCTGTATAAAGGTGGAAATATCTACACCGCAATCTGTGCAAATATGGAAATATCTACACCTCTATCTCTGTAAATATGGAAATATCTACACCGCTACCTGTATAAACATGGAAATATCAACCGCACTATCTGTATAAACATGGAAATATATACACCACGATCTGTATAAACATGGATATATCTACACCGCTATCTGTATAAACATGGAAACATCTACACCGCTATCTGTATAAACATGGAAATATCTACACCGCTATCTGTTTAACTATGGAAATATCTACACCGCTATCTCTATAAACATGGAAATGTCTACACCACTGTCTGTATAAATATGGAAATATCTTCATGGCTATCTCTCTAAACATGGAATTATCTACACCGCCATATGTATAAACATGGAAATACCTACACAGTCATTCGTATAAACATCAAAATATCTACTCCACTATCTGTATAAACATGGAAATATCTACACTGCAATCTGTATAAACATGGAAATAACTACACAGCCATCTCTATAAACATGGAAATATCTACATCGCTATATGTATAAACATGGAAATATCTCCACCGCTATCTGTATAAACGTGGAAATATGTACACCGCAATCTGTGCAAATATGGAAATATCTACATCTCTATCTCTGTAAATATGGAAATATGTACACCGCTATCTGTATAAAAATGGAAATATCTACACCACAATCAGCATAAACATGGATATATCTACACCGCTATCTGTATAAATATGGAAATATCTACACCGCTATCTGTATAAACATGGAAATATGTACACTGCTATCGGTATAAACATGGAAATATCTACACCGCTATCTGTATAAACGTGGAAATATGTACACCGCAATCTGTGCAAATATGGAAATATCTACACCTCTATCTCTGTAAATATGGAAATATCTACACCGCTATCTGTATCAACATGGAAATATCTACACCGCTATCTGTATAAACATGGAAATATGTACACCACGATCTGTATAAAATGGATATATCTGCACCGCTATCTGTATAAACATGTAAACATGTACACCGCTATCTGTATAAACATGGAAATATCTACACGGCTATCTGTATAAACAAGCAAATATCTACAGCGGTATCTATATAAACATGGAAATATTTCCACCGCTATCTGCATAGACATGGAAATATCTACACTGCTATCTTTATAAACATGGAAATATCTACACTGCAATCTGTATAAACATGGAAACATCTACAACAGTATCTGTGTAAACATGGGAATATCTTCACAGCTGTCGGTGTAAATTTGGAAATATGTTCACCGCAATCTGTGTGAATATGGAAATATCTACACCTCTCTCTCTGTAAACTTAGAAATATCTACACCACTATCTGTATAAACATGGAAATACCTACACTGCTATCTGTATAAACATGGAAATATCTACACCACATTCTGTATAAACATGGATATGCCTACACTGCCATCTGAATAAACATGGTAATTGCCACAGCGCTATCTGTATAAACATGGAAATATCTACACCACCATCTGAATAAACATAAAAATATCTACATCGCTATCTTAACAAATATGGAAATATCTTCACCACTATCTCTGTAAACATGGAAATATCTACAACGCTTCCTGTATAAACATGGACATGTCTACACCGCTATCTCTATAAACATGGAAATATCTACACCGCTACCTGCATAAACTTCGAAATATCTACACCACCATCTCTAGAAACATGGAAATATCTCCACCGCTATCTGTATAAACATGGAAATATCTCCACCACTCTCTGAATAAACATGGAAATATCTACACCGCAATCTGTATAAACATGGAAATATCTACACCGCTACCTTTATAAACATAGAAATATTTACACCGCTATCTGTATAAACATGGAAATATATACACCGCGATCTGTATAAAAAAGGAAATAACTCCACCGCTTTCTGTATACCCGTGGAAATACCTACACAGCCATCAGTATAAACATGGAAATATCTACCCGCTATCTCTATAAACATAGAAATAACTACAGCGCTATCTCTATATAGATGGAAATATCTACACCGCAATCTCTATAAACGTGGAAATATCTACACCGCCATCTCTATAAACTTGCAAATATCTGCATCGCTATCAGTATAAACATGGAAATATCTACACCGCTATCAGTATAAACATGGAAATATCTACACCGCTATCTGTATAAACATGGAAATATCTACACCGCTATCTGTATAAATATGGAAATATCTACACCGCCATCTGCATAAACAAGGAAATATCTACACTGCCTTCTGTGGAAAATGGAAATATCTACAACACAATCTGCATAAACATGGAAATGTTTACACCGCTACCTGTATAAACATGGAAATATCTAAACGGCTATCTGTATAAACATGGAAAAATTTACACCACGATCTGTATAAACAAGGAAATATCTCCACCGCTATCTGTATAAACATGGAAATATCTACACCGCTACCTTTATAAACATAGAAATATCTACACCGCTATCTGTATAAACATGGAAATATATACACCGCGATCTGTATAAAAAAGGAAATAACTCGACCGCTATCTGTATACCCATGGAAATACCTACACAGCCATCAGTATAAACATGGAAATATCTACCCGCTATCTCTATAAACATAGAAATAACTACAGCGCTATCTCTATATAGATGGAAATATCTACACCGCAATCTCTGTAAACATGGAAATAACTACACTGCCATTTGTAGAAAGATGGAAATATCTACACCGCCATCTGTATAAACGTGGAAATATCTACACCGCTATCTGTATAAACATGGAAATATCTACACTGCAATCTGTATAAACATGGAAATATCTACACCGCTGTCTGTATAAATATGAAATATCAAAACCGCTATCTCTATAAAAATGGAAATATCTACACTGCTATCAGTATAAACATGGAAATATCCTCACTGCTATCACTATATACATGGATATATCTACACTGTATCTCAATGAACATGGAAATATCTACACTGTCATCTCTATAAATATGGAAATAACTACACCGCCCTCTGTATAAACATGGAAATATCTACAATGCCATCTGTTGAAAGATGGAAATACCTACACCGCAATCTGTGTAAACATGGAAATATCTACACCGCTATCTTTATAAACATGGAAATATCTACACCGCGATCTGCATAAACATGGAAATATCTACACCGCGATCTGTATAAACATGGAAATATCTACACCGCTATCTGTATAAACATGGAAATATCTACACAGCTATATGTATAAACATTTAAATATCTACACTGCCATCTTTATAAACATGAAAATATCTACACCGCTATCAGTATAAATATGGAAATATCTACACCGCCATCTGCATAAACATGGAAATATCTACACCGCTATCTCTACGAACATGGAAATATAAACACCGCTTTCTGTATAAACATGGAAATATCTACACCGCTATCTGTATAAACATGGAAATATCTACACTGCCATCTGAATAAACATGGAAATATCTACATCGCTATCTGTATAAATATGGAAATATCTACACCGCTATCTCTACAAACATGGAATTATCTACACCACTATCTGTATAAACATGGAAATAACTCCACAGCTATCTATATAAACATGGAAAAATCTACACCGCTATCTGTATAAACGTGGAAATATCTACACCGCTATCTGTATAAAGATGGAAATATCTACAATGCTATCTGTGTAAACATGGAAATATCTACACAGCTCTCTGAGTAAACATGGAAATAACCACACCGCTATCTGTGTAAAGATGGATAGATCTACATCGCTATCTCCATAAACATGGGAATATCTACACAGTCATATATATAAACATGGAAATATCTACACCACCATCTCTATAAACAAGGAAACACCTACACTGCCTTCTGTATACACATGGAAATACCTACACAGCCATCAGTATAGATATGGAAACATCTGCACCACTATCTCTATACACATGGAAATACCTACACCTCTACCTGTGTAAACAGGGAAATATCTACACTGCCATCTCCATAAACATGGAACTATCTACACCACCATCTGTGTAAAAATGTAAATATCTACACCGCTATCTGTATACACATGGAAATATCTACAGTGCCATCTGTATAAAGATGGAAATATCTACACCGCTATCTGTATAAACATGGAATTATCTACACCGCTATCTGTATAAACATGGAAACATCGCCACCGCTATCTGTGTAAACATGGAAACATCTACACCGCTACCTGTATAAACATGGAAATATCTACACATTCAGCTGTATAAACATGAAAATATCTACACCACTATCTCCATAAGCATGGAAATACCTACACCGTCATCTCTATACACATGGAAATATCTACACCGCTATCTCAATAAACACACAATATCTACACCGCCATCTATAAAAACATTGAAATATCTACACCGCTATCTTTATAAACATGGAAATATCTACATCACTATCTCTATAAACTTGGAAATACCTACACTGCCATCTCTATAAACTTGTAATTAACTACACTGCTATTTTTGTAAACATAGAAATATATACACCAGCATCTGTATAAACATGGAAATATCTACACCGCCATCTACATAAACATGGAAATATCTACACCACCATCAGTATAAACATCGAAATATCTACACCATTATCTGTGTAACAATGGAAATATCTACACTGCAATCTGTGCAAAGATGGAAATATCTACACCGCTATCTGTGTAAAGATGGAAATAACTACACTGAAATCTGTGCAAAGATGGAAATATCTCCACTGCAATCTGCGTAAAGATGGAAATATCTACACCGCTATCTCTGTAAACATGGTAATATCTACACCGCTATCTGTATAAACATGGCAATATCTACACCGCTATCTGTACAAACATGGAAATATCTACACCGCCATCTCTATAAACATGGAAATATTTACACCTCCATATATATAAACATTGAAATATCTACACAGTCATCTGTATAAACATGGAAATATCTACACCACCATCCCTATAAACATGGAAATATCTACACTGCCAACTGTATACACGTGAAAATATCTACACAGCCATCAGTATATATTTGGAAACATCTGCACTGTTATCTCTATGCACATGGAAATATCTACACCGCCATATCTATCAACATGAAAATATCTACACCGCCATCTCCACAAACATGGAAATATCTACACCGCCATCTGTATAAACATGGAAATATCTACACGGCTATCTGTATAAACATGGAAACATCTACACTGCCATCTGTATTAAGATGGAAATATCTTCACCGCGAGGTGCATAAACATGGAAATATCTACACCGCTATCTGTATAAACATGGAAAAACCAACACCGCTATCTGTGTAAACATGGAAATATCTTCACCATTATCTGTATATAGATGGAAATATCTACACCACTCTCTCTATAAACATGGAAATAGCTACACCGCCATGTCTATACACATGGAAATAACTACACCGCTATCTCTGTGAACATGGAAATATCTACGCCGCCATCTCTATAAACATGGAAATATCTACACCACGATCTCTATAAACATGAAAATATCTGCACCGCCCTCTGCATAAACATGGAAATATCCACACCACCATCTCTGTAAAAATGGAAATTTCTACACTATCTGTATAAACTTGGAAATATATACACTGCCATCTCTATAAAGATGGAAATATCTACACCAAGAGCTGTATGAACATGGAAATATCTACACCGCTATCTGTATAAACATGGAAATACCGACACCACAATGAGTATAAACATGAAATTACCTACACCGATATCTGTACAAACATGGAAATATCTACATGGCTATCTGTATAGAGATGGAAATATCTACACCGCTATCTGTATAAACTTGGAAATATGTACACCGCTATCTTTATAAACATGGAAATATCTACAGCGCCATCTGTATACACATGGAAATATCTCCACCACTATGTGTATAAGCATGGAAATATCTCCACCGCTGTATCTATATACATGGAAATATCTACACCGTTATCTGTATAACCATGGAAATATCTGCTCCGCTATCTGTATAAACTTGGCAATATCTACACCGCTATATGTATAAACATGGAAATATCTACATCGCTATCTGCATAAACATGGAAATATCTCCACCGCTATCTGTATTAAGATGGAAACATCTACACCGCTATTACTAGAAACATGGAAATATCTACACCGCCATCTGTATAAACATGGAACTAACTACACCACTATTTGTATAAATATGGAAATATCTCCACCGCTATCTGTATAAACATGGAAATATCTACACAGCTATCTGTATAAACATGGAAATATCTCCACCGCTATCTGTAAAAACCTGGAAATATCTACACCGCCATCTGTAAACATGCAAATATCTACACAGTCATCTGTATAAACATGGCAATATCTACACCACCATCTCTGTAAACATGGAAATATCTTTAGTGCCATCTGTATATACATGGAAATATCTTCACCGCTATCTGTATAAACATGGAAATAACTACACAGCTATCTGTTTAAACATGGAAATATCTACAGCGCCATCTGTATAAACATGGAAATATCTACACCGACATCTGTAAAAACATGGAAATATCTACACCGCTATCTGTATAAATTTGGAAATATCTACACCGCTATCTCTATAAACGTGGAAATATCTACACTGCTATCTGTGTGAACATGTAAATATCTACACCGCTATCCTTATAAACATGGTTATATCTACTCTGCCAAGAGTATAATAATGGAAATATCTAAACAGTCCTCTGTATAAACATGGAAATGTCTACACAGCCATCTGTATAAACATGGAAATACCTAAACCAATCTCTCTATAAACATGGAAATATCTACAATGGTATCTGCGTATACATGGAAATATCTACACAGCTATCTTTCTAAACATGGAAATATCTACACCGCTATCAGAATAAACATGGAAAATCTACACTGCAATCTCTGCAAAGATGGAAATATCTACACTGCTATCTGTGTAAACCTGGAAATATCTACACCGCTATCTGTATAAACATGGAAATATCTACAAAGCTATCTTTATAAACATGGAAAAATCCACACCGCCATCTCTATAAAAATGGAAATAACTACGTGGCAATCTGTATAAATATGGAAATATCTACACCGCTATCTGTATAAATATGGAAATATCTACACTGCTATCTCTATAAACATGGAAATATCTACACCGCTATCGGTATCAACATGGAAATATCTGCACCGCTATCTCTATAAACATGGAAATATCTACACCGCGATCTGTATAAACATGGAAATATCTATTCTGCCATCTGTATATACATGGAAATGTCTACCCAGCCATTTGTATAAACATGGGAATATCTATACCACCATCTCTATAAACATGGAAATACCTACAACGCTATCTCTGCAAACATGGAAATATCAACACTGCAATCTCTATAAACATGGAAATATCTACACAGCCATATCTATCAACATGAAAATATCTATACCGCCATCTCCATAAACATGGAAATATCTACACCGCCATCTGTATAAACATGGAATTATCTAGACCGCTATCTGTATAAACATTGAAACATCTACACTGCCTTCTCTGTAAAGTTGGAAATATCTACACCGCGAGCTGTATAAACATGGAAATATCCACAACGCTATCTGTAAAAACATGGAAAAAACAACACCGCTATCTGTATAAACATGCAAATACCTACACCGCTCTCGGTCTAAAGATGGAAATATCTACACCACTCTCTCTATAAAAATGGAATTACCTACACCGCCATCTCTACACACATGGAAATATCTACACCGCTATCTCTATAAACATGGAAATATCTACAACGCTATGGGTGTAAACATGGAAATATCTACATAGCTATCTGTGTAACCACGGAAATATCTACACCGCTATCTGTGTAAAGATGGAAGTATCTACAACGCAATCTGGGCAAGATGGAAATATCTACACCGCTATCTGTGTAAACATGGAAATATCTACTCCGCTATCTGTATATATATGGAAATATATACACAGCTATCTGGATAAACATGGAAATATCTACACCGCCATCTGTAGAAACCTGGAAAAATCTACACAACTATCTGTATAAATATGGAAATATCTACACCGCAATCTGTATAAACATGGAAATATCTACACTGCCATCTATGGAAAATGGAAATACCTACACCACAATCTGCATAAACATGGAAATATCTACACCGCTACCAGTATAAACATGGAAATATCTACACGTCAATCTGTATAAACATGGGAATATCAACACCATGATCTGTATAAACAAAGAAATATCTCCACCGCTATCTTTATAAACTTGTAAATATCTACACCGCTACCTTTATAAACATAGAAATATTTACACCGCTATCTGTATAAACATGGAAATATATACACCGCGATCTGTATAAAAAAGGAAATAACTCCACCGCTATCTGTATACCCGTGGAAATACCTACACAGCCATCAGTATAAACATGGAAATATCTACCCGCTATCTCTATAAACCTAGAAATAACTACAGCGCTATCTCTATATAGATGGAAATATCTACACCGCAATCTCTATAAACGTGGAAATATCTACACCGCCATCTCTATAAACTTGCAAATATCTGCATCGCTATCAGTATAAACATGGAAATTTCTACACCGCTATCAGTATAAACATGGAAATATCTACACCGCTATCTGTATAAACATGGAAATATCTACACCGCTATCTGTATAAATATGGAAATATGTACACCGCCATCTGCATAAACAAGGAAATATCTACACTGCCTTCTGTGGAAAATGGAAATATCTACAACACAATCTGCATAAACATGGAAATGTTTACACCGCTACCTGTATAAACATGGAAATATCTAAACGGCTATCTGTATAAACATGGAAAAATCTACACCACGATCTGTATAAACAAGGAAATATCTCCACCGCTATCTGTATAAACATGGAAATATCTACACCGCTACCTTTATAAACATAGAAATATCTACACCGCTATCTGTATAAACATGGAAATATATACACCGCGATCTGTATAAAAAAGGAAATAACTCGACCGCTATCTGTATACCCATGGAAATACCTACACAGCCATCAGTATAAACATGGAAATATCTACCCGCTATCTCTATAAACATAGAAATATCTACAGCGCTAACTCAATAAACATGGAAATATCTACACCGCAATCTCTATAATCGTGGAAATATCTACACCGCCATCTTTATAAACTTGGAAATATCTGCATTGCTATCAGTATAAACATGGAAATATCTACACCGCTATCAGTATAAACATGGAAATATCTACATCGCTATCTGTATTAACATGGAAATATCTACACCGCTATCTGTATAAACATGGAAATATCTACTCAGTCACCTGTATAAACATGGTAATATCCACACCACAATCTCTGTAAACATGGAAAAATCCACTCTGCCATCTGTATATACATGGAAATACCTACACAGCCATCTGCATAAACATGGAAATATCTATATCACCATCTCTATAAACATGGAAATACCTACACCACTATCTCTGTAAACATGGAAATATCAACACTGCAATCTCTAAAAACATGGAAATATCTACAACGCCATATCTATCAACATGAAAATATCTACAACGCCGTCTCCATAAACATGGAAATATTTACACAGCCATCTGTATAAACATGGAAATATCTACACCGCTATCTCCATAAACATGGAAATATCTACACAGCCATCTGTACAAACATGGAACTATCTACACCGCTATCTGTACAAACATTGAAACATCTACACTGCCATCTCTGTAAAGGTGGAAATATCTACAACGCGAGCTGTATAAACATGGAAATATCCACAGAGCAATCTGAAAAAACATGGAAAAACCAACACCGCTCTCTGTATAAACATGGAAATAACTACACCGCTCTGTGTTTAAAGATTTAAATATCTACACCACTCTCTCTATAAAAATGGAATTACCTACACCGCCATCTCTACACACATGGAAATATCTACACCGCTATCTCTATAAACATGGAAATATCTACAACGCTATGGGTGTAAACATGGAAATATCTACATAGCTATCTGTGTAACCACGGAAATATCTACACCGCTATCTGTGTAAAGATGGAAGTATCTACAACGCAATCTGGGCAAGATGGAAATATCTACACCGCTATCTGTGTAAACATGGAAATATCTACTCCGCTATCTGTATATATATGGAAATATATACACAGCTATCTGGATAAACATTGAAATATCTACACCGCCATCTGTAGAAACCTGGAAAAATCTACACAACTATCTGTATAAATATGGAAATATCTACACCGCAATCTGTATAAACATGGAAATATCTACACTGCCATCTATGGAAAATGGAAATACCTACACCACAATCTGCATAAACATGGAAATATCTACACCGCTACCAGTATAAACATGGAAATATCTACACGTCAATCTGTATAAACATGGGAATATCAACACCATGATCTGTATAAACAAAGAAATATCTCCACCGCTATCTTTATAAACTTGTAAATATCTACACCGCTACCTTTATAAACATAGAAATATTTACACTGCTATCTGTATAAACATGGAAATATATACACCGCGATCTGTATAAAAAAGGAAATAACTCCACCGCTATCTGTATACCCGTGGAAATACCTACACAGCCATCAGTATAAACATGGAAATATCTACCCGCTATCTCTATAAACCTAGAAATAACTACAGCGCTATCTCTATATAGATGGAAATATCTACACCGCAATCTCTATAAACGTGGAAATATCTACACCGCCATCTCTATAAACTTGCAAATATCTGCATCGCTATCAGTATAAACATGGAAATTTCTACACCGCTATCAGTATAAACATGGAAATATCTACACCGCTATCTGTATAAACATGGAAATATCTACACCGCTATCTGTATAAATATGGAAATATCTACACCGCCATCTGCATAAACAAGGAAATATCTACACTGCCTTCTGTGGAAAATGGAAATATCTACAACACAATCTGCATAAACATGGAAATGTTTACACCGCTACCTGTATAAACATGGAAATATCTAAACGGCTATCTGTATAAACATGGAAAAATCTACACCACGATCTGTATAAACAAGGAAATATCTCCACCGCTATCTGTATAAACATGGAAATATCTACACCGCTACCTTTATAAACATAGAAATATCTACACCGCTATCTGTATAAACATGGAAATATATACACCGCGATCTGTATAAAAAAGGAAATAACTCGACCGCTATCTGTATACCCATGGAAATACCTACACAGCCATCAGTATAAACATGGAAATATCTACCCGCTATCTCTATAAACATAGAAATATCTACAGCGCTAACTCAATAAACATGGAAATATCTACACCGCAATCTCTATAATCGTGGAAATATCTACACCGCCATCTTTATAAACTTGGAAATATCTGCATTGCTATCAGTATAAACATGGAAATATCTACACCGCTATCAGTATAAACATGGAAATATCTACATCGCTATCTGTATTAACATGGAAATATCTACACCGCTATCTGTATAAACATGGAAATATCTACTCAGTCACCTGTATAAACATGGTAATATCCACACCACCATCTCTGTAAACATGGAAAAATCCACTCTGCCATCTGTATATACATGGAAATACCTACACAGCCATCTGCATAAACATGGAAATATCTATATCACCATCTCTATAAACATGGAAATACCTACACCACTATCTCTGTAAACATGGAAATATCAACACTGCAATCTCTAAAAACATGGAAATATCTACAACGCCATATCTATCAACATGAAAATATCTACAACGCCGTCTCCATAAACATGGAAATATTTACACAGCCATCTGTATAAACATGGAAATATCTACACCGCTATCTCCATAAACATGGAAATATCTACACAGCCATCTGTATAAACATGGAACTATCTACACCGCTATCTGTACAAACATTGAAACATCTACACTGCCATCTCTGTAAAGGTGGAAATATCTACAACGCGAGCTGTATAAACATGGAAATATCCACAGAGCAATCTGAAAAAACATGGAAAAACCAACACCGCTGTATGTATAAACATGGAAATAACTACACCGCTCTGTGTTTAAAGATTTAAATATCTACACCACTCTCTCTATAAAAATGGAATTACCTACACCGCCATCTCTACACACATGGAAATATCTACACCGCTATCTCTATAAACATGGAAATATCTACAACGCTATGGGTGTAAACATGGAAATATCTACATAGCTATCTGTGTAACCACGGAAATATCTACACCGCTATCTGTGTAAAGATGGAAGTATCTACAACGCAATCTGGGCAAGATGGAAATATCTACACCGCTATCTGTGTAAACATGGAAATATCTACTCCGCTATCTGTATATATATGGAAATATATACACAGCTATCTGGATAAACATGGAAATATCTACACCGCCATCTGTAGAAACCTGGAAAAATCTACACAACTATCTGTATAAATATGGAAATATCTACACCGCAATCTGTATAAACATGGAAATATCTACACTGCCATCTATGGAAAATGGAAATACCTACACCACAATCTGCATAAACATGGAAATATCTACACCGCTACCAGTATAAACATGGAAATATCTACACGTCAATCTGTATAAACATGGGAATATCAACACCATGATCTGTATAAACAAAGAAATATCTCCACCGCTATCTTTATAAACTTGTAAATATCTACACCGCTACCTTTATAAACATAGAAATATTTACACCGCTATCTGTATAAACATGGAAATATATACACCGCGATCTGTATAAAAAAGGAAATAACTCCACCGCTATCTGTATACCCGTGGAAATACCTACACAGCCATCAGTATAAACATGGAAATATCTACCCGCTATCTCTATAAACATAGAAATAACTACAGCGCTATCTCTATATAGATGGAAATATCTACACCGCAATCTCTATAAACGTGGAAATATCTACACCGCCATCTCTATAAACTTGCAAATATCTGCATCGCTATCAGTATAAACATGGAAATATCTACACAGCCATCTGTATAAACATGGAACAGCCACACCGCTATCTGTATAAACATGGAAATATATACACCACCATGTGAATAAACATGGAAATATCTATACTGCCATCTGTATAAACATGGAAGTAGCCACACTGCTATCTGCATAAACATGGAAATATCTACACCACCATCTGAATAAACATCGAAATAACTACACGGCTATCTGTATAAATATGGAAATATCTACACCGCAGTCTCTATAAACAAGGAAATATCGCCAACGCTATCTGTATAAACATGGAAATATCTCCACCGCTATGTGTATAAACATGGATATATCTCCACCGCTATCAGTATGAACATGGAAATATCTACATCGCTATCTGTACTAACATGGAAATGTCTCCACCGCTATCTCTATAAGCATGGAATTACCTACTCTGCTATCTGTATAAACATGGAAATATCTCCACCGCAATCAGTATAAACATGGAAATACCTACACCGCTAGCTGTATAAACACGTAAATATCTACACCGTTATCTGTATAAACATGGAAATATCTACACCGCTATCTATAAACATGGAAATATCCACATCGTTATCTGTACAAACATGGAAATATCTCGACCGCTATCTCTATAAACCTGGAAATATCTCCACCGCTATCTCTATAAACAGGGAAATATCTACGCTGCTACCTTTATAAACATGGAAATATCTACATCACTATCTGTATAAACATGGAAATATCTACACTGCCATCTGTATAAACATGGAAACCGCCACACCGCTATCTGTATAAACATGGATATATTTACACCGCTATCTGAATAAACATGGAAATATCTACATCGCTATCTGTATAAATATGGAAATATCTACACCGTTATCTGCATAAACTTGGAAATATCTACACCGCCATCTGTATAAACATGGAAATAACTCCATAGCTATCTGTATAAACATGGAAATATCTACACTGCCAACTGTATAAACGTGGAAGTAGCCACACCGCTATCTGTATAAACATGGAAATATATACACCACCATGTGAATAAACATGGAATATCTACACGGCTATGTGCATAAATATGGAAATATCTACACCGCTATCTGTATAAACATGGAAATATCTACACAGCTATCTGTATAAACATGGAAATGTCTACACCACAATCTCCATAAACATAGAAATATCTCCACCTTCATCTGTATAAACATGGAAATATATAAACAGCCATCTGTAAACATGGAAATATCTACACCGCTATCTGTATAAACATGGAAATACATACACCGCTATCTGTATAAACATGGAAATATCTATACCGATATCTGTATAAACATGAAAATAACTACACCACTATCTACATAAACTTGGAAATATCCACACCGCCATCTGTATAAACATAGAAATACCTACACAGTCATCTGTATAAACATGGAAATATCTACACCACTATCCGTATAAACATGGAAATATCTACACTGCAATCTGTTTAAACATGGATATACATACACAGCCATCTCAATAAACATGGAAATATCTACATCACTACCTGTATAAACATGGAAATAGCCACACCGTTTTGAATATAAACATGGAAATATCTACACCTCCATCTGTATAACCATGGAAATATCTACACCGCCATCGTTATAAACATGGAAATAGCTACAAAGCCATCTGTATAAACATGGAAATATCTACACCACTATCTGTATAAACATGGAAATAACTACATCGCTATCTGTATAAACATGGAAATATCTACACTGCCATCTGTATAAACATGGAAGTAGCCACACTGCTATCTGTATAAACATGGAAATATATACACCACCATGTGAATAAACATGGAAATATCTACACGGCTATCTGTATAAATTTGGAAATATATACCCCGCTATCTCTATAAACATGGAAATATCTACACAGCTATCTGCATAAACATGGAAATATCTACACTGCCATCTCTATAAACATGGAAATATCTCCACCGTCATCTCTATAAACATGGAAATATATATATAGTCATCTATATAAACTTGGAAATAATTACACCGCTATCTGTATAAACATTGAAATATCTATATCGCCATCTAAATAAACATGGAAATACCTACACTGCTATCAGTATCAATATGGAAATATCTACACCGCTATCTTTATAAATTTGGAAAGGTCTACACCTCTATCTGTAAAAACATGGAAATATCTACACAGCCATCTCTATAAACATGCAAATATCGACATCGCTATCTGTATAAACATGGAAATAGCCACAACGCTATCTGCATAAACATGGAAATATCTACACCACCAAGTGTAAAAACATGGAAATATCTACACAGTCATCTGTAGAAACATGGAAGTATCTACACCTTCATCTGTATAAACATGGAAATATCTACAATGACATCTGTATACACAAGGAAGTATCTACACAGCAATCTGTATAAACATGGAAATATCTACACCGCTATCTCTATAAACATGGAAATAACTACACCGCTATCGTATAAACATGGAAATATCTCCACCGCTATCGGTATGAACATGGAAATATCTACATCGCTATATGTACAAACATGGAAATATCTCCACCACTATCTCTATAAACATGGAATTATCTACACCGCTATCTGTATAAACATGGAAATATCTACGCCACTATCTCTATAAACATGGAAATAACTACACCGCTATCTGTATAAACATGGAAATATCTAAATCGTTATATGTATAAACATGGGAATATCTCGACCGCTATCTGTATAAACATGGAAATAGCTCCACTGCTATCTCTATAAACATGCAAATATCTACACCGCTATCTTTATAAACATGGAAATATCTACACCGCTATCTTTATAAACATGGAAATATCTACACCTCTAACTGTATAAACATGGAAATATCTACACTGCCATCTGTATAAACATGGAAACAGCCACACCGCTATGTTTATAAACCTGGAAATATCTACACCGCAATCTGAATAAACATGGAATTATCCACTACGCAATCTGTATAAATATGGAATTATCTACAACGCTATCTCTATAAACATGGAAATATCTACACCGCTAGCTGCATAAACTTGGAAATATCTACACCGCCATCTGTATAAACATGGAAATATCTCCACCACTATCTGTATAAACACGGAAATACCTCCACCGCTCTCTGTATAAACATGGAAATATCTACACCGCTATCTGTATAAACATGGAAATACCTACAACACTATCTGTATAAACATGGAAATAGCCACACTGCTATCTGTATAAAGATGGAAATATCTACACCTCCATCTGTAAAAACATGGAAATACCTACACAGTTATCTGTATAAACAAGGAAATATCTACACCTCCACCTGTATAAACATGGAAATATCTACACTGCCATCTGTATACACATGGAAATATCTACAGCGCTATCTGTATAAACATGGACATATCTACAACGCTATCTGTATAAACATGGAAATATCTACACCGCTATCTGTATAAACTTGGAAATATCTACACCGCCATCTCTATAAACATGGAAATATCTCCAAGGCTATCGTTATAAACCTAGAAATATCTCCACCGCTATCTGTATAAACATGGAAATATCTCCACCGCTTTCTGTATAAACATGGAAATATCTGCACCGCTATCTGTATAAGCATGGAAATATCTACACGGCTATCTGTATAAATATGGAAATACCTACACCGCTATCTCTATAAACATGGAAATGTCTACACCGCTGTCTGTATAAACATGGAAATATCTACATGGCTATCTCTATAAACATGGAAATATCTACACCGCCGTCTGTATAAATATGGAAATACCTACATTGCTATCTCTATAAACATAGCAATGTCTACACCGCTATCTGTATAAACATGGAAATATCTTCATGGCTATCTCTATAAACATGGAAATATCTACACCACCATCTCTATAAAAATGGAAATACTTACACAGTCATCTGTATAAACATGGAAATACCTACACCACTATCTGTATAAACATGGAAATATCTACACTGCCATTTGCAAAAACATGGAAATATCTTTACAGCCATCTCTATAAACTTGGAAATATCTACATTGATATCTGTATAAACACGGAAATAGTCACACCGCTATCTGTATGAACATGGAAATATCTACACCGCCATCTGTAAAACATGGAAATATCTACACAGTCATCTGTATAAACATGGAAATACCTACACCTCCATCTGTGTAAACATGGAAATATCTACACTGCCGTCTGTATACACATGGAAATATCCACACAGCCATCTGTATAAACATGGTAATATCTACACTGCTATCTTTATAAACAGGGAAATATCTACACTGCCATCTGTATAAACATGGAAATAACTACACCTCCATCTGTGTAAACATGGAAATATCTACATCGCTATCTTTATAAACATGGAAATATCTACACTGCCATCTGTATAGACATGGAAATATCTACACCGCTATCTGTATAAACATGTAAATATCTCCACCTCTCTCTGTATAAACATGGAAATATCTCCACCGCTATCTGTATAAACATGGAAATATCTACACCGCTATATGTATAAACATGGAAATATCTACATCCTTATCTGTATAAACATGGAAATATCTCGACGGCTATCTCTATAAACATGGAAATATATCCACCGCTATCTCTATAAACATTGAAATATCTACACCGCTATCTTTATAAACATGGAAATATCTACACCACTATCTGTATAAACATGGAAATATCTACACTGCCATCTGTATAAACATGGAAACACCCACACCACTATCTGTATAAACATGGAAATATCTACACCGCTATCTCTATAAACATGGAAATATCTACACAGCTATCTGTATAACCAAGGAAATAAGTACAACGCAATCTCAATAAACATGGAAATGTCTACACCGTCATCTGAATAAACATGGAAATATATACACAGTCATCTGTATAAACATGGAAATAACTACACCGATATCTGTATAAACATGGAAACATCTACATCGCTATCTGTATAAACATGGAAATATCTACACCGCTATCTGTATAAATATGGAAATATCTACACCGCTATCTCTATAAATATGGAAATGCCTTCACCGCTATCTGTATAAACATGGAAATATCTACACAGCCATCTCTATAACCATGGAAACATCTACATCGCTATCTGTATAAACATGGAAATACCCACACCGCTAACTGTATAAACATGGAAATACCTACACCGCTATCTCTATAAATATGGAAATACCTACAATGCTATCTGTAAACATGAAAATATCTACACCGCTATCTGTATAAACATGAAAATATCTACACCGCTATCTGTATAAACTTGGAAATATCTACACCGCTATCTGTATAAATATGGAAATATCTACACCGCCATCTGCATAAAAAAGGAAATATCTACACTGCCTTCTGTGGAAAATGGAAATATCTACAACACAATCTGCATAAACATGGAAATGTTTACACCGCTACCTGTATAAACATGGAAATATCTAAACGGCTATCTGTATAAACATGGAAAAATCTACACCACGATCTGTATAAACAAGGAAATATCTCCACCGCTATCTGTATAAACATGGAAATATCTACACCGCTACCTTTATAAACATAGAAATATCTACACCGCTATCTGTATAAACATGGAAATATATACACCGCGATCTGTATAAAAAAGGAAATAACTCGACCGCTATCTGTATACCCATGGAAATACCTACACAGCCATCAGTATAAACATGGAAATATCTACCCGCTATCTCTATAAACATAGAAATATCTACAGCGCTAACTCAATAAACATGGAAATATCTACACCGCAATCTCTATAATCGTGGAAATATCTACACCGCCATCTTTATAAACTTGGAAATATCTGCATTGCTATCAGTATAAACATGGAAATATCTACACCGCTATCAGTATAAACATGGAAATATCTACATCGCTATCTGTATTAACATGGAAATATCTACACCGCTATCTGTATAAACATGGAAATATCTACTCAGTCACCTGTATAAACATGGTAATATCCACACCACCATCTCTGTAAACATGGAAAAATCCACTCTGCCATCTGTATATACATGGAAATACCTACACAGCCATCTGCATAAACATGGAAATATCTATATCACCATCTCTATAAACATGGAAATACCTACACCACTATCTCTGTAAACATGGAAATATCAACACTGCAATCTCTAAAAACATGGAAATATCTACAACGCCATATCTATCAACATGAAAATATCTACAACGCCGTCTCCATAAACTTGGAAATATTTACACAGCCATCTATATAAACATGGAAATATCTACACCGCTATCTCCATAAACATGGAAATATCTACACAGCCATCTGTATAAACATGGAACTATCTACACCGCTATCTGTACAAACATTGAAACATCTACACTGCCATCTCTGTAAAGGTGGAAATATCTACAACGCGAGCTGTATAAACATGGAAATATCCACAGAGCAATCTGAAAAAACATGGAAAAACCAACACCGCTCTCTGTATAAACATGGAAATAACTACACCGCTCTGTGTATAAAGATTTAAATATCTACACCACTCTCCTATAAACATGGAAATACCTACACCGCCATCTCTATACACATGGAAATATCTACACCGCAATCTCTGTAAAGATGGAAATATCTACAACGCAATCTGGGCAAAGATGGAAATCTCTACAACGATATCTGTGTAAACATGAATATATATACACCGCAATCTGTATAAACATGGAAATATCTACACCGCCATCTGAATAAACATGGAAATATCTACACCACTATCTGTATAAACATGGAAATATCTACATCGTTATCTGTATAAACATGGAAATATCTCAACCGCTATTTCTATAAGCAAGGAAATATCTCCACCGCTATCTCTATAAACATGGAAATGTCTACACCACTCTCTGTATAAACATAGAAATATCTACACAGCCATCTGTATAAACATGGAACAGCCACACCGCTATCTGTATAAACATGGAAATATATACACCACCATGTGAATAAACATGGAAATATCTATACTGCCATCTGTATAAACATGGAAGTAGCCACACTGCTATCTGTATAAACATGGAAATATCTACACCACCATCTGAATAAACATCGAAATAACTACACGGCTATCTGTATAAATATGGAAATATCTACACCGCAGTCTCTATAAACAAGGAAATATCGCCAACGCTATCTGTATAAACATGGAAATATCTCCACCGCTATGTGTATAAACATGGATATATCTCCACCGCTATCAGTATGAACATGGAAATATCTACATCGCTATCTGTACTAACATGGAAATGTCTCCACCGCTATCTCTATAAGCATGGAATTACCTACTCTGCTATCTGTATAAACATGGAAATATCTCCACCGCAATCAGTATAAACATGGAAATACCTACACCGCTAGCTGTATAAACACGTAAATATCTACACCGTTATCTGTATAAACATGGAAATATCTACACCGCTATCTATAAACATGGAAATATCCACATCGTTATCTGTACAAACATGGAAATATCTCGACCGCTATCTCTATAAACCTGGAAATATCTCCACCGCTATCTCTATAAACAGGGAAATATCTACGCTGCTACCTTTATAAACATGGAAATATCTACATCACTATCTGTATAAACATGGAAATATCTACACTGCCATCTGTATAAACATGGAAACCGCCACACCGCTATCTGTATAAACATGGATATATTTACACCGCTATCTGAATAAACATGGAAATATCTACATCGCTATCTGTATAAATATGGAAATATCTACACCGTTATCTGCATAAACTTGGAAATATCTACACCGCCATCTGTATAAACATGGAAATAACTCCATAGCTATCTGTATAAACATGGAAATATCTACACTGCCAACTGTATAAACGTGGAAGTAGCCACACCGCTATCTGTATAAACATGGAAATATATACACCACCATGTGAATAAACATGGAATATCTACACGGCTATGTGCATAAATATGGAAATATCTACACCGCTATCTGTATAAACATGGAAATATCTACACAGCTATCTGTATAAACATGGAAATGTCTACACCACAATCTCCATAAACATAGAAATATCTCCACCTTCATCTGTATAAACATGGAAATATATAAACAGCCATCTGTAAACATGGAAATATCTACACCGCTATCTGTATAAACATGGAAATACATACACCGCTATCTGTATAAACATGGAAATAACTATACCGATATCTGTATAAACATGAAAATAACTACACCACTATCTACATAAACTTGGAAATATCCACACCGCCATCTGTATAAACATAGAAATACCTACACAGTCATCTGTATAAACATGGAAATATCTACACCACTATCCGTATAAACATGGAAATATCTACACTGCAATCTGTTTAAACATGGATATACATACACAGCCATCTCAATAAACATGGAAATATCTACATCACTACCTGTATAAACATGGAAATAGCCACACCGTTTTGAATATAAACATGGAAATATCTACACCTCCATCTGTATAACCATGGAAATATCTACACCGCCATCATTATAAACACGGAAATAGCTACAAAGCCATCTGTATAAACATGGAAATATCTACACCACTATCTGTATAAACATGGAAATAACTACATTCTTATCTGTATAAACATGGAAATATCTACACTGCCATCTGTATAAACATGGAAGTAGCCACACTGCTATCTGTATAAACATGGAAATATATACACCACCATGTGAATAAACATGGAAATATCTACACGGCTATCTGTATAAATTTGGAAATATATACCCCGCTATCTCTATAAACATGGAAATATCTACACAGCTATCTGCATAAACATGGAAATATCTACACTGCCATCTCTATAAACATGGAAATATCTCCACCGTCATCTCTATAAACATGGAAATATATATATAGTCATCTATATAAACTTGGAAATAATTACACCGCTATCTGTATAAACATTGAAATATCTATATCGCCATCTAAATAAACATGGAAATACCTACACTGCTATCAGTATCAATATGGAAATATCTACACCGCTATCTTTATAAATTTGGAAAGGTCTACACCTCTATCTGTAAAAACATGGAAATATCTACACAGCCATCTCTATAAACATGCAAATATCGACATCGCTATCTGTATAAACATGGAAATAGCCACAACGCTATCTGCATAAACATGGAAATATCTACACCACCAAGTGTAAAAACATGGAAATATCTACACAGTCATCTGTAGAAACATGGAAGTATCTACACCTTCATCTGTATAAACATGGAAATATCTACACTGACATCTGTATACACAAGGAAGTATCTACACAGCAATCTGTATAAACATGGAAATATCTACACCGCTATCTCTATAAACATGGAAATAACTACACCGCTATCGTATAAACATGGAAATATCT
Source organism: Pan paniscus (assembly GCF_029289425.2). NCBI lineage: Eukaryota > Metazoa > Chordata > Mammalia > Primates > Hominidae > Pan > Pan paniscus. Next base: position 261,766 of record NC_073265.2, read on the forward strand.
CCACCGCTATCGGTATGAACATGGAAATATCTACATCGCTATATGTACAAACATGGAAATATCTCCACCACTATCTCTATAAACATGGAATTATCTACACCGCTATCTGTATAAACATGGAAATATCTACGCCGCTATCTCTATAAACATGGAAATAACTACACCGCTATCTGTATAAACATGGAAATATCTAAATCGTTATATGTATAAACATGGGAATATCTCGACCGCTATCTGTATAAACATGGAAATAACTCCACTGCTATCTCTATAAACATGCAAATATCTACACCGCTATCTTTATAAACATGGAAATATCTACACCGCTATCTTTATAAACATGGAAATATCTACACCTCTAACTGTATAAACATGGAAATATCTACACTGCCATCTGTATAAACATGGAAACAGCCACACCGCTATGTTTATAAACCTGGAAATATCTACACCGCAATCTGAATAAACATGGAATTATCCACTACGCAATCTGTATAAATATGGAATTATCTACAACGCTATCTCTATAAACATGGAAATATCTACACCGCTAGCTGCATAAACTTGGAAATATCTACACCGCCATCTGTATAAACATGGAAATATCTCCACCACTATCTGTATAAACACGGAAATACCTCCACCGCTCTCTGTATAAACATGGAAATATCTACACCGCTATCTGTATAAACATGGAAATACCTACAACACTATCTGTATAAACATGGAAATAGCCACACTGCTATCTGTATAAAGATGGAAATAGCTACACCGCCATCTGTAAAAACATGGAAATACCTACACAGTTATCTGTATAAACAAGGAAATATCTACACCTCCACCTGTATAAACATGGAAATATCTACACTGCCATCTGTATACACATGGAAATATCTACAGCGCTATCTGTATAAACATGGACATATCTACAACGCTATCTGTATAAACATGGAAATATCTACACCGCTATCTGTATAAACTTGGAAATATCTACACCGCCATCTCTATAAACATGGAAATATCTCCAAGGCTATTGTTATAAACCTAGAAATATCTCCACCGCTATCTGTATAAACATGGAAATATCTCCACCGCTTTCTGTATAAACATGGAAATATCTGCACCGCTATCTGTATAAGCATGGAAATATCTACACGGCTATCTGTATAAATATGGAAATACCTACACCGCTATCTCTATAAACATGGAAATGTCTACACCGCTGTCTGTATAAACATGGAAATATCTACATGGCTATCTCTATAAACATGGAAATATCTACACCGCCGTCTGTATAAATATGGAAATACCTAAATTGCTATCTCTATAAACATAGCAATGTCTACACCGCTATCTGTATAAAAATGGAAATATCTTCATGGCTATCTCTATAAACATGGAAATATCTACACCACCATCTCTATAAAAATGGAAATACTTACACAGTCATCTGTATAAACATGGAAATACCTACACCACTATCTGTATAAACATGGAAATATCTACACTGCCATTTGCAAAAACATGGAAATATCTTTACAGCCATCTCTATAAACTTGGAAATATCTACATTGATATCTGTATAAACACGGAAATAGTCACACCGCTATCTGTATGAACATGGAAATATCTACACCGCCATCTGTAAAACATGGAAATATCTACACAGTCATCTGTATAAACATGGAAATACCTACATCTCCATCTGTGTAAACATGGAAATATCTACACTGCCGTCTGTATACACATGGAAATATCCACACAGCCATCTGTATAAACATGGTAATATCTACACTGCTATCTTTATAAACAGGGAAATATCTACACTGCCATCTGTATAAACATGGAAATAACTACACCTCCATCTGTCTAAACATGGAAATATCTACATCGCTATCTTTATAAACATGGAAATATCTACACTGCCATCTGTATAGACATGGAAATATCTACACCGCTATCTGTATAAACATGTAAATATCTACACCGCTCTCTGTATAAACATGGAAATATCTCCACCGCTATCTGTATAAACATGGAAATATCTACACCGCTATATGTATAAACATGGAAATATCTACATCCTTATCTGTATAAACATGGAAATATCTCGACGGCTATCTCTATAAACATGGAAATATATCCACCGCTATCTCTATAAACATTGAAATATCTACACCGCTATCTTTATAAACATGGAAATATCTACACCACTATCTGTATAAACATGGAAATATCTACACTGCCATCTGTATAAACATGGAAACACCCACACCGCTATCTGTATAAACATGGAAATATCTACACCGCTATCTCTATAAACATGGAAATATCTACACAGCTATCTGTATAACCAAGGAAATAAGTACAACGCAATCTCAATAAACATGGAAATGTCTACACCGTCATCTGAATAAACATGGAAATATATACACAGTCATCTGTATAAACATGGAAATAACTACACCGATATCTGTATAAACATGGAAACATCTACATCGCTATCTGTATAAACATGGAAATATCTACACCGCTATCTGTATAAATATGGAAATATCTACACCGCTATCTCTATAAATATGGAAATGCCTTCACCGCTATCTGTATAAACATGGAAATATCTACACAGCCATCTCTATAACCATGGAAACATCTACATCGCTATCTGTATAAACATGGAAATACCCACACCGCTAACTGTATAAACATGGAAATACCTACACCGCTATCTCTATAAATATGGAAATACCTACAATGCTATCTGTAAACATGAAAATATCTACACCGCTATCTGTATAAACATGAAAATATCTACACCGCTATCTGTATAAACTTGGAAATATCTACGCCACCATCTCTATAAACATGGAAATATCTCCAACGATATCTGTATAAACATGGAAATATCTACACCGCTATCTGTCTAAACATGGAAATATCTCCACTGCTATCTGTATAATCATGGAAATATATACACCGCTATCTGTATAAACATGGAAATATCTTCATCGTTATCTGTAGAAACAAGGATATATCTCCACCGCTATCTCTATAAACATGGAAATATCTACACCGTTATGTTTATAAACATGGAAATATCTACACCACTAACTGTATAAATATGGAAATATCTACACCGCTATCTCTATAAACATGGAAATAACTACACTGCTATCTGTATAAACATGGAAATATCTACACCGCTCTCTCCATAAACATAGAAATATCTACACCTCTATCTGCATAAACTTGGAAATATCTACATCGCCATCTGTATAAACATGGAAATATCTCCACCGCTACCTGTGTAAACCTAGAAATATCTCCACCGCTGTCTGTATAAACATGGAAATGTATACACTGCCATCTGTATATCATGGAAACAGCCACACCGCTATCTGTATAAACCTGGAAATATGTACACTGCCATCTGAATTAACATGGAATTATCTACACCGCTATCAGTATAAATATGGAAATATCTACACCACTATCTCCATAAACATGGAAATATCTGCACCGCTATCTGTGCAAACATGGAAATATCTCCACTGCTATCCCTATAAACATGGAATTAACTACACCGCTATCTGTATAAACGTGGAAATACCTCCACCGCAATCAGTATAAACATGGAAATACTTACACCGCTATCTGTATAAACCTGTAAATATCTACACCGCTATCTGTATAAACATGGAAATATCTACACCGCTATCTGTATAAACATGGAAATATCTACAGCCTTATCTGTATAAACATGGAAATATCTCTACCTCTATCTCTATAAACATGGAAATATCACCACCACTATCTCTATAAACTTGGATATATCTACAACGCTATCTCTATAAACATGGAATTAAATACACCGCTATCTCTATAAACATGGAAAAATCTACACAGCTATCTGTATAAACATGGAAATAAGTACACTGCAATCTCTATAAACATGGAAATATCTACACCGTCATTTGTATAAACATGGAAATATATACACAGTCACCTGTATAAACAGGGAAATAACTAAACCACTATCTGTATGAACATGGAAATATCTACACCACTATCTGTATAAATTTGGAAATATCTACACCGCTATCAGTATAAATATGTAAATATCTACACCGCTATCTCTATAAATATGGAAATGTCTACACCGCTATCTGTATAAACATGGAAATATCTACACAGTCATCTGTATAACCATGGAAATATCTACACCGCTATCTGTATAAATATGGAAATATCTACACCGCCATCTGTAAAACATGGAAATATCTACACAGTCATCTGTAGAAACATGGAAGTATCCACACCTCCATCTGTATAAACATGGAAATACGTACTCTGCCATCTGTATACACATGGAAATATCTACACAGCAATCCGTATAAACATGGAAATATCTACACCGCTATCTCTATAAACATGGAAATACCTACATTGCTATCTGTAAAAACATGGAAATATCTACACCGCTATCTATGTAAACATGGAAATATCTACACCGCTATCTGTATAAACTTCGAAATATCTATGCCACCATCTCTATCAACATGGAAATATCTCCAACACTATCTGTATAAACATGGAAATATCTCCACCGCTATCTGTATAAACATGGAAATATCTCTACTGCTATCTGTATAAACATGGAAATATCTACACCGCTATCTGTATAAACATGGAAATATCTACATCGTTATCTGTATAAACATGGAAATATCTCCACAGCTATCTCTATAAACACGGAAATATCTACACCACTATCTTTATAAACATGGAAATATGTACACCGCTATCTGTATTAATATGGAAATATCTACACTGCTATCAATATAAACATGGAAATAACTACACCGCTATCTGAATAAACATGGAAATGTCTACACCGCTATCTCCATAAACATAGAAATATCTACACTGCTATCTGCATAAACTTGGAAATATCTACACCGCCATCTTTATAAACTTGGAAATATCTTCACCTGTATCTGTATAAACATGGAAATATCTCCACCGCTGCCTGTATAAACATGGAAATATCTACACCGCTATCTGTATAAACATGGAAATACCTACATCACTATCTGTATAAACATGGAAATAGCCACACTGCTATCTGTATATACATGGAAATATCTACACCGCCATCTGTAAAAGGGGCCCCAGAGAGCTTGCTATTCTCTCCCACTATGTGAGGGCCCAGCAAGAAAGCCAATCTATGAACCAGAAAGTTGGTCCTAACCAGATATCAAAACCACATGCTCCTTGATTTTAAACTTTCTAGCCTCTAGGACTGTGAGAAATAAATTTCTGTTCTTTATAAGTCATCCAGTTTTTGGTATTTTGTTATAGAAGGCCTAAAAGCCTTTAGAACTAACTTCCAGTTAACCAGGAAAAAGCAGAGTGAAAAGTTAAATGACACCATAAAAAGCAACCAGAAAATTCCAGAAGGGGAAATATTCTACAGGACAACGGACTAGTTTTTCAACAAGTCAATTTCACTAAATAAATACATAAACAAAGAGTATGGGTATTTTCCAGGTTAAAAAAGTCTTGAGCTAAATAATCAAATGCAATGTGTGTCCCTTGATTAGAAGAAACTAATTTGAACAAACCAGCCACAAAAGATATTTCAGGGAGACCAAGCTGGAAGGATCACTTGAGGCCAGGAGTTTGAGACCAGCCTGGGCAACGTAGTAAGACCTCCATCTCTACAAAAACAATAAATTAGCTGGGCATGGTGGTGTGCACCTCTAGTCCTAGCTACTCAGGAAGCTGAGGCAGGAAGATCACTTGAGCCCAGGAGTTTGAGGCTGCAATGAGCTATGATAGTTTCACTGCACTTCAGGCTGTGTGAAAGAGCAAGACTTTGTCTCAAAAAATAAAAGGACATTTCATAATAATTGAGGAAATCTGAATGTGGACTGGGTAATAAATGATATAAAAAAGCCATTTTTTATTTTGTTTGAAAAGATGATTTTGTAACTATACAGGAAAATGTTCTTATTTTTTTAGAAATCTGTACTAAAGAATTTAGGGGTAAAATATCATTTTCTTTAATATACTTTCAAACACAAGCAAAAAATAGTCATGACACAAATATAGCAAAATGTTTACAATCTATGTTCTATGCTTGCCTGTGAGTGCCATTAATCTCATCTCTCTGCTTTTCTGAAAGTTTGAAAATTTCAAAGTTTTATAATAAATTTTTTTACATCCCATAATTTTATAATAATTTTTTTAAAGTTTGAAGCAAGTCAACAACTATAGCTTCAAAAATATCCTGACCCACAATAAACATTGAACAGGGTATATTTCTCCCATTTCCTAAAAAAGTTGGCCCAGGAAGGAGTATGAGAGCTGCCATAGCTCTCCCAAGGCTCATTGTTCTCCATCACTCCATGGGAAATCCCAAAATAAATTTTTTAAAAAGTTGTTTAAATTTATAGTGTTTTTGATTCTATAATAATTTTATAATAAAATAATTGTAAAATATTTTTGATTTTATAATTTATAAAAATTTTTATACATGTTTATGTTTGAAATGTCTATTTCAAACTTTATGAGATATTAAAATATAAGTAATATAGTTCATCATTTTAGAAATGCCATGCTTTTCTTCTCCAGCAATTACATAATCAAAGAGTAACTGTAGTTTTTCCTAGAACATTGCTTTGTAGGCTGGGCATGGTGGTTCATGACACTTTAGGAGGCCAAGGCAGGCAGATCTCTTGAGATCAGGAGTTTGAGACTAGACTGGGCAACAGAGAAACCCTATGAGTAGTAAAAACACAAAAATCAGCTGTGCGTAGTGGCGTGCACCTATAGCCCCAGCTACTCAGGAGGCTGAGGTGGGAAGATCACCTGAATCTGGGGAGGTCAAGGCTACAGTGAGCCAAGACTGTATCATTGCACTCCAGCCTGGGCAACAAAGTGAGACCCTGTGTCAAAAAAAAAAAGAAATTTAATTGAAAAAAAGAAAATTGCTTTGTAAAATTAATTTTTCAATCAAAACCAAGATTTTTCAGATATAGAGAATGCAGCCCACTCGTCAGATTTGTCAGTTCAAAGAGAATAAATTCTAGTTTCCTATTTTTCTAGCCTGCTTATGATTATCCAATAGGATATCAAAAAAGACCAAAGTCTTTGGGATCCATGTTCAGTATTCCGGAGTCTAACTCAGGATGCCAAATCAGGAGACAAGCACATTCTCATCAATTTTCAATAATTCGAGACCAATTTTGCTTATAATTATCCAGTTCTTTTAGACCACCTTTCTCCTGAAGCCAGCCTCATGGCTATTCACTTCACTTTAGCATAAGCCCCAAAGAAGGTGAACAAAATGAGGAAACGATTGGTTAAAGTTGGCATTTGAAATTCTGAAACATGTCCACCATTCCCTTCACCCATGCCTGCCCCTCTTAGAAGTAGTACTTTCAGATTATTTAAGAGTCGATGCTTCTATGTGGATTTTGTCATCTGTCCTTTATAACAGCTAGTAGGTTTAATTTGACTCTATTTTCAGCATATATTGACCTACGCTAATTATCTGTTAAAATAAATTCCACTCTTTGAGTTAATAAAGTGTGTGTGTCATGGAAGACCCATTGAAGTAAGAAGCTGAGGAGCCCTTATGGTAAAGTGGGACAAGAAATAATAAGACATAATAATTTTCCCATGCAAATCAACAACCGTAGCTTCAAAAATATCCTGACCCACAACAAGTATTGGACAGGCCATGTTTCTCTCACTCCCTAAAAAATTGGCTCGGGAAGGAGTATGAGAGCTCCCATAGCTCTCCCAAGGCTCATTATTCTCCATCACTCCACAGGAACAGCCTGTCAGAGAAGAGTGAAAGACCATTTGTCAACCTCTCTTCAACTCCCTGATTCTAGCCAAACTTCATCAATCTCAAGTGAGGAGCCAGAGGGAAATCAAACCCCATATATCCAGCATCATTGTCTACTGGAGTCAAAAATCACAATTCCACTAACCACCCCAACACCACTGGCCCTGTTTCTCCCAATTGCTTTTTATTGTGTTTTTTAAAAAATCCTCTTTCCCCATCCCTGCAACACCGAGAAGGAGGAATTATAGTAGATAAATATGAAGCATGGACATCCTTTAAAAATGTTTTTAATAATAAATGAGAAAATGAAAAGGAGAGGGTTGGGAAGGAAGGAGGGAATTCAAATGCCAGGGAATTGTGCAGTTTCGCTTTTAAAGATGTTAACACTCATTTATACATCTGCAAGACACTCCCCTTAAAGAAAAGTTCTATGAGTGTGGGTCTGGTTGCATGAATAAGGATAAAATTACTTTTTTAGACGATGTTTCCCACATATCATTCAGAGACCCCTGAAGTTAGGTATCCCTCTTGTAGATGTCCTTGTGATGCTGCTGGACCTGGGAAAGAGGAAACTGGGATACGGGTCTATGCCAAAAGGTGCTTCTAGTTATAGGACAGAGAGGAAAGGGGCAGATGGAGAAAAACCCGAAGTCTGAGAGTCTGGATTGCAGAAGACTACCGAGGTCGTGGGAGAAGGGAGAGAAAACAAGGATGAAAAGCGAAAGGGGAAGAGGCATGAAATGTTGTCAAATGTCAAAAGGCATTTGGAGAGAAGTTGGGAATTGCATTAAGAAAACCACTGCAAATCTCGTTTCAGACCATTTAGAGATATGCCCCCTGGGAACTGCGAGCTCAGGCTGTTTAGCATTAAACAAATGGATCCACTCCATCCCTACCCTAATTAAATAAATCATTCAGTAATTCCACTGGGTTAAAAACCAAAATATTAAAAACCTTCAGGGCCTACTCTTGCCAAATACGTCAGGGATCGTGTGTGTGTGTGTGTATGTGTGTGTGTGTGTGTGTGTGTTCTGAGACACCACTACTGTTAAATAGGCAGAGCTAAGACTTAGGGGACTGGCAGATTATTGCAAAAAGGGCACGGGGCAGAGGGACTATGTTGTGAGCCTGGGAAAGAAGTTTGTGTGGGGACTGTGGGCAGTGAACGCGTTGGGAACAATATGGAAAACTGGGAGCTGCCTTGGAATCTACAGGGCCGGGTAAGAGAATGTCCTAAAGAAAAATGAGCAGGTGCAGGATGTGTGCAGAGACGGAGAAGAGTCCAGGGCGCCCAGAGTGGCTCCAGGAACGACGGACACCCCTCAAGGCATTTGGGGGCGGTGGGTACTAATAGAACCCAGTGTCCGGGGTGCGCCGGGGAGGCTGCAAGCATGGTGGGAGTGGGGCGCTGGAGGGTGAGGACGCGGGAGTGAGGAAGCAAAGCCTGGGCCGGGCAGGGGCCTCCCAGCTGGGCCTGGAGGCAGCAGGGAGACAAGGGCTAGGAGAGGGCATGGCGGCAGCGCGGCGGGAAGCGAGGGGCATCTGGACACTCACCCCATTGGCCGCGGCCATCTGCCCCACGATCTCAATGGCCGTCCTGCTAAAGTACCTGCCGTCGCTGCCCACCACAGTGGTGCAGCCCCGACGGTCGCGCAGGTCAATGGACGATAGCACGCTCTGGATGAATTTGGGCAGGTAGTTGCGCTGGCCCTCGAAGAGGCCGGTAGGTCGCCGCAGAACCCCGCCGCCGGCCCGCCGCGAGTCCTCATAGGGCACGGTGGGCACTGTCAGCACCGGGATGGGGCTCCCCTCCGTGGTGCCTCCTGGCCGGTCCTGCTGTGGCTCCCGGGGCCGGAGGGAATCTGCAGCCTGCCGGGGGCCTCCACCAGCCTGGCCGCGTGCCGGAACTCCGCCTCGCGCCCGGGCCCCCTCTCCGGCAGGTCGGCGCCCTGCGCCCACCCGCCTGGGGACCGCCCGCCCCTCCTCTCCACGCGGCCGCTCGCTGACTCCCTCGGCGGAGATTGCTTCTGCCTTCCTGTAAAGTTTCCTCCCGCCCACCTTCTCCGCTGCCAGACCGCCCGAGGTGCCCTCAGTTTCTCCCCAAGTTGGACTCACTTTCGGGGTGTCCCAAAAGCCTGATTCCAGGGCCTGCTAGCCCGACCCCGGTGACGCCTGCACCCGCGCCTGGCCCCAGCCTTCACGCGCGATCGCCGCCCTCCGGGGCACACCCTCCGCCAGAAAACAGCCGGCGGGCGGCGAGACTTTGGGCAGAGTCCGGGTTCCTCTCCAGCGCCAGGCCCGTCTCCCTGTCTCCCTGGGAGTGCACAGCTTACACGCACCAGTTTCTCTTTAGAACAAGCATGGGGAGGGATTTGGGAGGGGGCTGAAACCTTTTGCCATCAGCGAACAGCCTCAGCCAAAAATAACCCTGGAAAGGCGAACTAAGAATGGTTATCTCCTGCCAGCGCTGAAATCGGAGGCTTGGTGCTGCGTGTGGGGTGTGTGTGTGTGTGTATGTGTGTGTGTACCCTCCCACCCCGACCATTTGTTGAAGGGAATCACCACTGTCAGACTTCAATCCAACAGGACCCACTCGAGCCATCCACACTTTCCCCAGCCTCCTCCAAAACAGCACACTTTCCGGTATGGACAATTCTTTTTTTTTTTTTTTCACTTGTTTGTTTGTTGTGGTGGTTGCAACAGCAGCAACACAGACGACACATATTTCCCTATTCTTCTCGCCCTTCTCACCCTCCCTACCCAGCTCCTGCCTTAGAAACAGGCTTGGCCTACACTGTATCTGTCCACACTGCCTGAACTCTTCCATGAATTAATCGTTTTCAATAGGAGGGGGCTAAATCCCTTATTAATGCCCTACCAGGAGTGAATGAATAAAGCCAAGTTAAAGGGGAACTGGGTACCACATACTGTGCTAGGTTCCTTTGCATGTATCCTTTCATTCTGCTGGAGCTAAAGATGTTCTGCCTCCTCTCCATAAAACACACCCAAACTCCAAAACCAGGAAATTCTCCATAGAAAATAGGAGTGAAGAGAGAAAAGACTAACAGGATAAACCCCAAAGCAGGAAGAAAGTTTTGTCTCCCATTTCGCTCAAGGAATTTTTGGACCCACCAAGGCTACTGTCCTGAAAGATCCTGCTGCTTCTCCTTCCCCAAATATTGTCCACTTCCTGAGAGTAAGGCTGACTTGCCACAGGCTTATAAAGTGTTTGGTCACAGTAAGACAACTGTGAGTAATAACACACATTCTATACTGTTTTGCAATTGATAAAAGGCTTTGCATCTGTTTTTTCTTTGGAGGCTGAAGAAAAGAAGAATGGTATTCACGCAGTTCCCATTTTACAGATGAAAACAAGAGGACTTTTTCTGTGAAGTCAGGAAAGTGGTTACAATGGTACTTTCCGCCTGTCCGAATTATGTATTGCCCCTCTCCTTTCTATTAATAACATTGAAGTGTGATGGGACAACCACTGAAGCCGTCAGTTGAAACCTGCTGGGACTTTTTAGCCATTCTCTTCAACATAAAGAATGGGTGTTTTGGAGGGGGTGAGAGGAATGGGGAAATGTTGTCAAAGAGTACAATGTTTTAGTTGAGACAGGAAGAATATATTTTGTTGAGATCTACTGCACAGCATGGTGACTGTAGTTAACAATGAAGTATTGTGTATTTCAAAATTGCTAAGACAATAAATTTCAAATGTTCTCACCACAAAAAAGATAGGTTTTGAGGTGATGAATCTATTAATTCTCTGGATTTAATTATTCCACAATGTATACATATATCATAACATCACATTATACCTCCGTAAATACATACAATTTTAATTTGTCAATTAACTTATTTTTAAAAGAATAGTGTGGCCAGTTGGGGAGGTAGTTTTTTCTTTTTTCCTCTAGTCTCTACTCAGTCTCCAAGATCCCATTCCCCATAAAGTTCCTGTCACCCAGGTGGAGTGCAGTGGCACAATCATGGCTCACTGCACCCTCTCCCTCTTGGGCTCAAGCGATCCTCCCGCCTACAGGTACATGCCACCATACCCAGCTAATTTTTGTAGTTTTTGTAGACATGGGGTTTCACCATGTTGCCTAGGCTGGTCTCGAACTCCTCAGCTCAATCAATCTGCCCACTTTAGCCTCCCACAGTGCTGGGATTACAGGTGGGAGCCACCAAGCCCAACCCATAAACTTCCTAACTTTTTATCTCCCTGGGAGTGCACAGCCTACACACACCAGTTTCTCTTTAGAACATACTTAAGAGTCTTGGCTTAGCATCCAACACACAGAACTTTAACACTTCTACGGATCTGTGCACCTGTCTATGGTGTGGGGTTTTTAAGATCTCTTTCTAATGACACTTTATTTTGCAAAGCAGGACAGTTTCATTCCCAGAAGAGCAGGTATGGTAAATCCTTTGTTCCAGTAATGAAGACAATGATCCAAACCCTAAGCCTCAGAGAAGCCCAGAAACCCTCCAGGCCTCCATCTCTCTGCTCCTAGCACCTGCCTCTCTCTTGACATCAACATCATTCTCCCCTCTCACAGCCCAGCTCCTTCCACAGACCCAGGGATTAGGCACCAGCACCTCAGACTAGATTTTAGAGAATTACCATTCAAGAGGCAATCCTCTTCCCTTGGTTCCAATTTCAAGGTTCTCAAAGACTGGAGCAGGGCTAGTTTGAGGCAATGTGCCCCATCGCATAGCCAGAAAGAACCTTACAGTGAAAAGGAAAACAATTCTTCCAAAGTAAGGGGGTGCTGATCCCAGAGGGAGGACAGATGGGCAACCAAACAGTAACTGGGCCACCACATGCTTCACACTCACTGATCAAGGATTTCTAAAACCACCTTTCTTTTCTCTGAATTTACATAGGACTTTGTATCACTCATAAAGGAATGTCTTATAGGCTAATAACACCTTTCTATTCATGCTTATACTTAACATTTAGGCTAGGATAATTTCCTAACCTCAGTGTCCTCACTATAAGATGGGAATTATTATAATCCTTACCTCATAAATTGTTGGGAGGATTAAAATACTTAGTAAAGTGCCTGACTAATAGAAAGGCATTCAATAAATGTTAGCTATTCATGGTGTCATCATCATTATATTTACCATTATTACTAATCTCCTGTATTGCAAGAATAACAGTTTATATTTTTGTAGACCATCACTGTAGCTAAAGGGTCTTTGGGCCATAGGTGATATTCCATAAAGGTTGGTTAAATTAATCTGTGGTTTTTGACTATGGAAACTCAGAACTCCCTCAAAATGTACAAAACAGATTTACCTGCTAAATAAATCTCTTCAAAGCTGACCCCAGGTTTAATTGAATTAATTCCAATGAATTTGTCACAATGATGGAGAAAGGAAACTTAGAGGGCCCCACAGTTGTTTGCTGGTAAAATGAGAAGTTTGGATTAGATCAATGTTTCCCAAAATATTTTCCTCAGAATGTTAGTGCCCCTCGAATCCTGCACAAAGCAAGAGGTTCATGACCAAGTAGCTTTTAAAACTCCTGTACACTCTACTCCCATTCTTCACAATGCACACTTTCATATTAAAAGTTCTGAGAGGTCCTCAACAGAAGACATCACTTAACTTTTTTTTTTTTTTTTTTTTTTTAAGACAGATTCTCACTCTGTCACCCAGGCTGGAGTACAGTGGCCACCACTCCTGGCCTAAAATTTTTTTAACCTGGTGCTTCCCAATCTAAACTCACAGGGACCAGTTTTCTTAATGAAAGAGAATCAGACTAGCTTGTAACCATAGCTGGTGACACTCCCCTGCCCCATTCCTTGTATGTCCTCAGTGGACTAGGTCAGGAATAAATAAATTTTCCTGATTCTCAAGGGCTGGTCACTCCTTTGCACTGAGCTCAAAGCTTCTCTGTAGCATGGGTCACAATGAATGGTAGCCCTGATAGCCTAGAGTAGCCTTTCAGCTTTCTCTGAGCCTCTAAAGACTGAGGATCCTTGGCATGAAATGGAGCAACTGATATACCCTTGCTTCCCCTTGGGACTCTCTTGCTCTCAAAAAGGAATCAGCCATCATCTCCATCTAGATAATATACTATCTGACTCAGCTTGACCAGCCTGTCCCAAAATGAGAATCTGGGTAAAATAAGCATTGAAACACTTCATTCCTTGTAGATTCACAAAACATATTAGCATATTAAAGACTATGAAGTTCTGCAGGAAAAAAAAAAACCTATTTAACTTTAATCCAACATTGCCAAGTTTTATTTGACCATGGAAGATTTTTCCAAAACACTTACAAACAGATCAAGGACATTAATCTTTCATGAAACACTAGATCCCCAGGGTCCTCTCCAGCTACATCATTCTGTGATTTTCTTTTTTATTTATGATGCATTAAAAGATTAATCTCTATCAGACTTCCATTTAGAAATTCACCAGAATGTGCAAAGGCAGCAGGCAAAATTGCTGAAGGGTATTATAAAAATACCCTCCAGTGATTTTTGAAACTTAAACTGAAATATTTATATAACTATATATTTCAGTTTGTATATTATATATATATGTATATACACACATATATATGTATGTATAAACACACATATATATGTATGTATATACACACATATATATGTGTGTATATATATGTATACACACATATATGTGTGTATATATATTGGTGTATGTATATCTATATCTATGTATATATGGCATTATATCCATTTTACAGATGCAGAAACTGAGCTTTAGAGGGGGTGAGCAATTGGTCCAAAGCCACACAGCACACAGGTAGTCATTGATAAAGGTAAAAACAAGAGTTGAAGCCTGAGGTGTAAGGACACAGAGACAAGTACACAAATGTTTACAAGTTACACATATGACACGTGCCTTTAACATGAATTTCTTGAACATTCATTTAGAGGCCTTACAATGAAGACATCAGAGTGGCAGCAAGTTCTGTTGGAATCAGGGGAGCGTGTTCTTCTATAATCCCCTGGCTAACAGGAAAGCACACTGATTTGGCCCATGGTAGTTATACACTCCCATTGAGTCAGGGGCCACTTCTATGCACACAGGAGGTGCTAAAAATATGCTGTTGACTCATTGCCTCTAAGAGCAGAAGAAATGCCAAAAGTATAGGACAAGAGGCAGAAAAGCACATGGAAAAATGTCGTAGGGCAGTCCTCTGAGGAAGTGTTAGATCCCTTTGAAATCTGTCCAAACACTTTCTTGTGCTGGGGAAAGTCAATTACATATTTCAAGCAACCCCACATGTCATACGAGTATCTTGTACGTGTTTGTGTACTCGTGTCTGTGAACTTACATCTCAGACTTCAACTTCTCGCTCCCCACCCTTATCAATGACTGCCTGCATGGCCTTGGGCAAGTTGCTTTCCCTCTTCAAAGCTCAGTTTCTGCATCTATAAAATGGACATAATGCTACCTACCTCATGGGGTTAGTGATCACATTTAAGGAGCTAATATGTGGAAATTGCTTACACAGTACCTATCACATAATAAGGGTTTAATAAGTGTTTGATGTAATTGTTTTGATTATTACTACTATTACTAAAATAATAATTACTACAATAATAATGATTCTTATTCTCTATATTAGTATTATCTTTGAAAATGGGCATGGATTATGTCTATGTAACACTTTTGGCACAATATCTAGCATTATATCACACACAAATTAGAGAATTCATGTTATTAAGGATGAAAAAATATTTTTACTGACCCTTAAATTCTTCGTAAGTAACTGCAAAAGAAGCCATTATCCAAACACATGAAATAAAAAAGAAAATTCAGTTCCTCTGGAGTTTGTTTTTGGAGGTAGCCACAGGATACCTAATTTTTTTTTCTTTTCAGAGAGACCGAGGGGCTCACTAGGTTGACCAGGCTGGTCTTGCACTCCTGGTCTCAAGCCATCCTGCCACCTCAGCCTCCGAAAGTGCTGGGATTACATGCATGAGCCACCACATCCAGCCTACCTAAAATATTGAATGCTGTTAATAAATCTCCTGAGGCCAGCATAAGAAGGTGATGGGCAAAACTAATGCAGGTATGTTTTTCTGGCTTTTTCATATATTAGGCCAAACTTTGAAAAGCACTTACTATTAATGGCTAACTTGCAAAATTTGTGATTTATTAAAGGCAGATTTTAATTGTTTTACCTAAAAATAATAGGCCTCTGATCTGCCAAAGATGAAGATTTAATTTCTAGGTGTTCCCCACAATACCTAGAAACATCAGTGGAATCGATTATTAAACACTTTAGAAGTATTCTCATCAAAGTTCTTTAATATATAATACAGCAAAAGAAAAGTTTCTTTTCTAAAGGCTTCTCTATACTTTTTTTAATAGTTGAATTTCATTTCTGAAGGCTCCTAAAAAGAATAGAATTTAGATCTTTATTAAAGAGGAAATATATTTTCCATGTTTAATTTAAATTACATTCCATCAGTCATTTGCAATCTTAGCCTACACGGAATTTTTTTTTTGGTAGTTTTTATGTTTGGGCTTTAGTAGGGGATTCCCAATAATCTCTATATAAATATTTCTAATCTCTATATAAATATTTTAACATTTCCATGTAAATTAGTTTTTTAAAGCTATTTTATTCATAAAAATAATGAATTTGCATGGCTGAGGGTGAAATAATGTGTTACCAGGACCCCTCAGTTTTGGGGGTTGTGAGTAGATCCCATCTTCATGTTCCTACAGCCCAGCCCAAGCCTGGCTCAGGGCCTCCTCCCCCATTTGTCAAGAACCACCATCCCCAGGGACTCTATGTGCCCTGCCTGACCAGTGTTCTCCATCAGAGTTTACCAATCTTTTGTTCATTCCCTCAGAGCACAGCTAAGCAAGAGTACACTAATTTGAAAACTAACTCAAGCAAATAGAGGAACAATATCCCCAACACATTGCATTTTAACATAGGGTTTCCTGGACACACTGTTTCAACCCAAGTGTTGGGC
Source organism: Pan paniscus (assembly GCF_029289425.2). Classification (NCBI taxonomy): domain Eukaryota; kingdom Metazoa; phylum Chordata; class Mammalia; order Primates; family Hominidae; genus Pan; species Pan paniscus. The sequence continues at coordinate 278,601 of NC_073265.2, forward strand.
TAATAGTAGGAGTTCCATCTGCTAAAATACGGCTGTCAGCTTCAGAGGGAAATTCATGAACGTCTTCGTAGTTTGTTTTTACGTTTCACTTGGCACTGTTTCTAAAATTTCCTCTGAAGCCAAAAAATAAGTTATTTCCCAGCACACTGGGCACTTTTCATTTATCATTGGATTGATTTTTGTAACTTGCAGTAGGAGCTGAAATCGACCAGGGGGTTCTTATCCAACAGACAGCAGCAAAACTCTTTGTGTATCTGCGTTCCTTTCAACAAGCGTGACTTCCTCAATGGCATCATTCGTGAGCGTAACACAGAGCTCAGCAATAACGTTTCTTCACTAACCCTACCAGGTATCCAACATAGGATGTTACTTCCTTTCACTGTTTTCCGACTCCTGGCAGATATTAATCATTGGGATTTGGGAACAAGGAAATAGAATTTCTGAGAATGCTTGGGAATTCCCAAATTCATATGATTTTCATAACACTTCACTTACAAGTTTTTGAAAAATAATAAGTGACTATAATAACAAGCAAATAGTCGTTTTTTTCTGTAACAGGATTATATGAAAAGTTTTAGTAGTCTTCTGTTTTAAAGAGATATGATAACAAATGATGATTTATTATTATTAGGAGCCAACATATTGTAACAAGATTATAAAACCCAATAGCATTAATAGAGAAAACATTAAAAAGAAATGAATATTATCACAAAATAAATGCTAAAGAAAAGTCCTTTAAAGATTGAAAGGTAACACCACAAATACTTAATGCTTTAATCATTGTTTACATGGCATTTTTAAACAAGGCATCAATCATCCCCTCCAATACCATTTAAATAACATAACATTCTGATCTCCTGGCAAGATGAATAGCACTAGAAAGAAGCAACTGTCAAAATTGCCGATTTAAGGGCATATTTTGTTTCTAAAACTTGGCATTGCTTAGAAAACCTCTCATAGGATTTGTAAAACATATACTATGCCTAGGAACACATTAATATTTATTTGCAGAAATGGTTCACTGTTAGCAGTGGACAAGGCCATGAACACACACTTGTAACACAGCAACAGATACAAGAAGTCTGACTGAGGCTCCTTTACTGCTCCTGTCCTGTTCACCTTAACTTTCATCTCCACATGTCAGTGCTTCCTCATCTTGCTTGACTTGAAGTCAGTGCATTTCTTCAAGCCAGTAAGTTCTCTATATTGACTATTAAGCTGTAATTTTCACAGGAAAATTAGAATGTTCCTTCCCATTTTCCTAATTTCTCAACTGATTTTTCTCAGAATTCAGAATCCATAAATATTGAAATGCCAGGAGAGAATTTCCAAATGGAAATGCTGTTCCCTTCGTCCATTTTCAGAAGAAACCGTAGGATAGTGTTTTCCTTCTATTCTCCAATTTTTTTTTCCTGCAAAATTATGGTTATCACCTCTTTAAGTGAGTAGCTCACAATTTTGCCTCCCCTGCAAATGGTCCCAAAACAGTGAAGTGGGTCCTCTTTAGCTGTGTCTTTAGTACATAATCCTGCATTTCTGACCATATGCAGGGAGTGTGACCCAGGGAAGGATCCCTGACTCAATGGGATTTCTCTTGCTGTCTCTAGAATTTGAACACCGGAACCCAGACGTACAGAGGCTGGGAGCCATCGTGGTGTGCTATATTGATGACGGCAGCAGTGGGTGGTGTGGGGGCAGTTAATTGACAGCTACCTGTTGCTGACATCCCAGGAACTGCCTGAACCTCCTCTTTCCCAGTCATAAGATATCTAAGATTCTGCAGTATTCTTCATTAAATCCTAGCATGGTTTAAGCTAGCCAGAATTAGGTTCTGTTGCTTTCAATCAACAGAACCTTAGCTAATACGTTGTTATTTCCTGGTCTTTGTTCCTTTAATTTTCCAGGAAAAGAAGGGAAAATGGCTTACTGGTTTTAAAAAGAGACAAGGGACAACATACCATTTATACAAAATTTAGAAGCACTCAAAGGAAACTCTGGAAAGTTCCTGAGACATACATAGGTAGGATCAGCATAAAACTTGAACAGTGTATCTAGATCATGCTTGCCATGGTTGCCTTGACACAATGAACATCTGTATCAAGATCATATTTTCTTGGTGGGACAGAGAGAAGCACAAGGCGGGACTCACATTTACAGTAATCCTTGTTTTCCAGGGACCATACAACCCAGTTTGTCCAGAGCTGTTCATCTTAAGTTTGTTATCCCACCATAATTATAAATAGAACCTCATTTTTCTCTCAAGAATATCCCACTTTGGATGATAATTTATGTGACTACCCATTAAGAATATTTAATAACTATAGAAAACTGCTTCTCTATATTTTTTGTATGTTTGAAACATTTTATAACAAAAATATCTTTAAAGTTATCACCTACACAGAATATAGCTGCCAAATGCTCCTACTCTGCTATTCTAACCATGAATCCCTCTGGGGCCCCTTCCTCCTACGGCGCTTGTGAGGATGAAATGAAATAAGCTCTATGAAGTGCCCAACAGTGACCAACACTGAATAAAATACAGCCACCATAGGTGGCCTTCCCTTATGTTCACCAAACTCCTGATAAGTTATTCGGTGATGTTTTAATCTTAATATTTTATGTAGATTATACATTCATCTGATTCAAAATGCAAAAGGTACAAAAGCGTATACAGTTAAAAGTTTCCCAACCCACTACCATTTATCTCCCTGGAGGCAACTGTTTCCAGATTTTTGAATATCCTTAAAGAATATCATATGTATGGAAAAGAAAGATTATATATTATGGGGTTATATTCCAATAAACTTATGAAAATATTGTAAGCTGAAAATGCATTTAATATACTTAACCTACTAAACATCATAGCTTAGCTCGGCCTACCTTAAACACTCACATTAACCTACAGTTAGGCAAAATCATCTAACAGAAAGCCCATTTTATAATAAAGTGGGCTTTGAATATCTCATGTAATGTAATGAATACTGTACTGAAAGTGGAAAACGGAATGGTTGTATGAGTACTCAAAGTACAGCTTCTGCTGAATGTGTATTGCTTTCAAACTATCTTAAAGTTGAAAAATCATAAGTCAAAATATTCTAAGTCAGGAATTGTTTGTACTTCTACTTTACATGATGAAATTGAGCCTTGAAAAGATTAAGTGACTCGCCCAAGGTCACACTGGCAGTTAAATAGTGAAACTTGGATCCAAATTGTTCAGTCACTACATGTATTGTCTTGAAATTTGAAAAAGAGGAAGAGGAAATAAACTACTAAATTGAAGGACTATTTTAGGCATAGAAGCAGCAGATGCCTTCATGTCCAAGTGATTGTGAAAAGCCACTTGCTCCAAAATATGTCTCCTGGTCATATGAAATTCCACCATTTCAGATTTTTACCCGGGGATTTAGAGTAATCTGCTGTTTTCCTAGAGCTCCCCTAAAATAGAAATAGAAAATTTTGGAAGGCTAAATATATGCTAACATTGGAAAACTCATTTTCTCCCCTTCGTAAGGCAAGGTACTGAAGGAGGGGGCCCTACGGGCTGTGCAGGGACATCCTGGAGGCATGGGGAGAAGAAACTGAAAGGCAAGTTTATATGGAACAAAGAATACCGATCTCAGGATTCTCCCTTGAACCTGCCCTAACTTTGTTCAAATAGACTTAGCCACTGACCTGCTGTCAAAAGACCACAGCCAATCTGACTTGTTTTCAATATAATGATGAATATTGATTTGGTCCCTTCATCCAACATTCTCAGCTGGATCTTTTTTGACCAAGGATATACATTACTAGGTGAGTACAGGTAGTTAATTCTTCCACACGGGACTTCGCAGATTCTGAGTTAACCAGAATCTCCCACCTTAACATCTGCCAGTTTATACCCCAAGACCTGACAAGTGCCCCCTACCTGCTATGCCTCATGTTTTCAATAGAGCATAAAATCAGAAATGAAAGATGAAACATCATAGCCAATATCACAGAAATACAAAGGATCCTAAGAAACTGCTACGTATAATTACACACTAACTAATTGGATCATCTAGAAGAAATGGATAAATTCCCAGACACATAAAACCTACCAAGATTGACTCATGAAGAAATTTAAAAATCTGAACAGACTAATAGCAAGCAAGGAGGTTGAATCCGTAAGAAAATGTCTCCTATCAATGAAAAACCCAAAACCAGATGGCTTCCCAGATTAATTCTACCAAATATTTTAAGAAGAACTAATACCAGTCCTTCTCAAACTCTTCCAAAAAGCTGAAGTGGAGGGAATACTTCCAATCTCATCTTACAGGGCCAGCATTACCCTGATTCCAAAGCCAGACAAGAACACTAAAAGAAAGGAAAATTGCAGGCCAATATCCTTGATCTACATAGATGCAAAAATCCTCAACAAAATCCTAGCAAACCAAAGTCAATAGCACATTGAAAGAATCATTCACCATGATCATGTCATGGTTCAACATAAGCAAATCAATACATATAATATACCATATTAGAAAAATAAAGGATAGAAACTATATGGCCATCACAATAGATATAGAAAAAGCTTTTGACAAAATTCGAAACCCTTTCATGGTGAAAAAAAAAACACCCAACAGATCACGTATTGAGGGACTGTATCCCAACAAAATAAAGGCCATATATGACAAACCCATAGCTAACACCATAATCAATGGTGAAAAGTTGAAACTTTTCCTCTACCATCAGGAACAAGACAAGGATGCCCACAGACACCACTTCTCGGTAATTAGGCAAAAGAAAGAAATAAAAGGCATCCTAATAGGAAAGGAAGAAGTGAAACTGTCTCTACTGACGGCATGATCTTGTTATATATAGAAAACCCTAAAAACTTCACTAAAAAAAGTTAGAACTCAACACAAAGAAGGGAACAATAGACACTGTGGGACTCCAAAGGTGGGAGGGAAGGATGGTGGGAGCAAGGGTTGAAAAACTACCTATCGATTACTATGCTCACTGCTTGGGTGGTGGGATCATTAGAAGCCCAAACCTCAGCACCATGCAATATACCTGTTTAAGAAACCTGTACATCTACGCTCCTGACTCTAAAATGAAACATGCAATATTTAAAAAACAAAAACAAATAAATAAAATTTGAAAACTGTTAGAACTGAACTGATAGGTGAAATCAGTAAAGTTGTAGGATACAAAATCAACAGATAGAGCCTTGAACACAGCAACATCCAGCTGTCTGACACGAAAGTCTCAGGGGCAAGAAAACCTCTATATGAACTCAGAAACAATGAGCTAAGTTGTGTTTATGTCTGAAAGGATGTTAAGAACTTCATTCATGTTACATCAGAGCCAACAGAAAGAACCAACAGGAAACCTGTACCCAACAAACAGAAATGACAAGATGAAGGGAAAGCAGAGGTAAGGGCTTACCTTAGAAAGTGCAAGTGATTAGCTCAATATGCAATACAATGTTTGCTCCTGAGCCAAAAATTTGTACAATAATTTGCATATTACTTGCACAACCAGAAAAATCAGCCACTCATTAGGAAAATGTGTTTCTGTAGAAGTCTTAGGACTCAGCTATCTATAATAACATGAAAAGACAATATTTTCATCCAAAATGAGTATTTTTGTTTGTCTTGGCTTGTTATTCTAACGTCAACAGCCTCTAAATAAACTGTTGAAGTACATGATATAACCACCTCTTTCTCCATCTTTCCCATTGCTCCCATAGGGTTTCAGTTGTGCAATTTCACCATTAGCAAAGCTTTTTGCTGATATCTGGCTTTTCAAAGGGAGAGTATCCAGAAACAGAAGATGCTGATCTGGGAGGCTCTTCCTAATAGAACTGCTGCTTCAGTTTAACTTGAAAAAGCCCACACCCAGTTCCTAATGACAAACATCTGAACACCGGGTCTTCCCATGAGCATGACCATGCTATGCGTCCTGCTCACTCTGTTCTATAAGCAACCCACAGATTGCTCCCTGTGAAGAGGAGCCTGCCAGGGGAGCAGCATTCCACCAGACCCTGATTTAGCAAGATATTTCCGTATCATTCCCCCAACCAGCTGGAAGTCCTCCACTGCTCTTGTGTAAAAATCTAACTCATCTCGCTGAATTTCCTGATTTAAAAGTCTAATTCATTTCACCAAAAGTGTGACAGAAGGAAACCAAGTACACCATCTCTCTCTTAAAAAACCAAAGCTATTGCATGTGCATTCTGGGGGAAAAACATGGTCCAAATATGTTATGGAGGGGGTGCCAGCCCAGTGTCATCCTCTTACTACTGCCATAGGATATTGGCTGATGGCATCAGAGGAAAAACAAGTTTATTGATTACTTTCAAACATTAAGCTCACTCCTCCATGAAAAATAAGTCACAAGTCCAATGTCTCTTATTAAAATAAGCACTGCAAAATACAAAGGAGTCACAGTTTTAAAATGGGACACACGTTCTCTAAGCGGTGAACCACGTTAGAGGTGCACTGTTTACATTGTTTAAAGTCCCCTGGAGCCAGGGTTAGGAAGCGCATCTGTTCTTTGGTGTTCTGGGATGAAGGAGAAAGAAAAATGTGCTGCCAGAAGTGAGTGAGAAGGAGCCCATGAGATAAAGGAAGTGAATCCATTTGCTGATTGCAATAATAATGGTAATACACGAAGCTACACATACATACATACATACATACATACATACATACATACATACATGCAAATTTTCACATTTTTAAAAAAAAAGAACTTAAGGCTTCCACTCATGTAATCAGCCCTTATGAACTCTCCCGATTAGTTGCAAGGAAAATCTTCCTTTCTCCTCTTTCTTGCACCATCCTGGGCTCCCTTTTGACTTTTTTTTTTTTTTTTAACTTATAAAAGATCAGCTCATATTCTGAAGTTTGTAGTCCCCTCCCGCCCCCTCTCTCTCTATACGGCTCATTTACATTGGCAGCTGTCGTGCTGCTGGGCATCCTCAAACCCACCAGTTTCCCTTTAATGTTTCAGCAGACAAACCTGATCATGCACTAGGCATCACTGTGCCACTCAAAATGCTTTTTTTTTTTTTTTTTTTTTATTGCATCTGAGAGAAATCTCAAGGTTGCAAACCTGGAGTCAGAATTGTCTCCATGTGTCTCAGTGGGAAGAGTATCGTGTGAAGAAACAAGTTGATTCTACTAATCAAAAGGAATTTTTTTTGATATCAGGTCATCCTCCGAATGAATTTATATTACCGAGTGGAGGGTCACATGAAGAAAATGGTCAAACAGCACCACCTAGAGCAAGAGCTGAGAAGTGCAGCGGAGCCGGGCTGTGTCAGGAAAGAAAAGGAAGCTGGGGCCTGGCTCAACGCTCTCCCCTCTGCTCCTGTCTGTACGGAAAGATTAGGATGACAGTGGCAGGAAGCTTGTGCACCTAGTATGCATCACTTGAAGGGAACACACAGATTCCAGTAAACAGTTGGAAGGAAATGTTAATACCAGGCTCTGCTAAACAATATGAAATGACTCCTAGGTGAGACAAGCGACTTTCATCAAAGTTTCCTGATACCTGAAAAGACAGCCCAGGGGATCCTGCACTACATGTGGTGCATGTAAATTAAGCGGGATTTTTCCCCTTTGTAATCAAGGCTCATACACAAACAAAATCACACTTTAGAAACGGCCTATTTCAACTTGTAACTAGCTTGCTTTCAGGGGCTCCAGGTCAAAAAGAAATAGAGCACAAAGACGCTTTCTCCTTAGGGATCATACACAAATTCACTCTGTCCGTTTCTTTCCCACAAGGAGCAACAAAGCCATCAAACCTCTCCATCCACCCATCGGGTCCTTCCTGATTAAAGTGAGATAAATCACAGCCCTCTCTCTCCAGATGGCAGGCGACAAGAGGGGGATGCTTGCCTCAAGAAGTCCTCCCCATCCCTCTGCATTCATGCAAGCCCGAGCGGAGAGATGCAAGAAATTACGGATGCATTTTAATTCCCCAGACCCTGCAATTAAAAATGGAAAGTTTTTGGCCACGCATGTTGGCTCACACCTGTAATCCCAGCACTTTCAGAGGCCGAGGTCGGCGGATCACCTGGGGTCAGGAGTTCGAGACCAGACTGGCCAACATGGTGAAACCCTGTCTCTACTAAAAATACAAAAATTAGCTAGGAATGGTGGTGGGTGCCTGTAGTCCCAGCTACTCGGGAGGATGAGGCAGGAGAATCACTTGAACCCGGGAGGCAAAGTTTGCAGTGAGCCAAGATCGCACCACTGCACTCCACTCTGGGTGACAAAGGAAGACTTCATCTCAAAAAATGTTTTTAAAAAATGGAAGTGTTGTTCTTTCATTTGTAAATGTGTTTTGGTAAAAGAGGGGCAGTTTAAGCAACCCTTTCTATTGTCTACATTGTTAAAATTCATCCGACATGGACTCTTGACTCTGTTTTGCCTGGGCAGACCCAATTCAAGCATTTACAACAGCTATAACCTCCTCAAATCAAAAAGAGGAATCAGCATTATTGCTAAGTTCAAATAAGGTCTTGTTTTATTTCATTTTTATTTTTGAATGCAGCCATTCCTCCATGTGCTGTCATCAGGTAAGATTGTCAGTCCTGATTAGGTAAAGGTATTAGTACAAAATGCAATTCTTAAACATTCAGTGTCTAAGTACACTTTTAATAAGCCTTTCCCCCTCCCCTATGTATTCTCCCTTAGACACCCCTTCTCAAATTTAAAATCACAGAAACTAAAGTATGATGCCTAAAGAGAGCCAAGCGACGGCCCAGTCCTCTAATTTGATGAGTGGGAGTACTGAAGCCCAGAGGAGGTCAAGTAATTTCTTCCCAATGTCTTAGATAAGAAGAAAATGACCAGCTGGGAAATCCCACTCATGTCAAGGCAGAGGCACAGGGCCACAGACTGTGGTTGAATTGTGCCACACTCCTACATCCTTCTTTAGGAATCACAGAACATTCCTGTGTTGAGTCGGAGTCACTGACTTCCTTTTCAGGCTGATTGAGTTCTGTCCTTACGGGCTGCGACAAGAAGTTTTGGTATTATGCTACACCAAGACCATTTATCTAGTTCAAGAAATGAGCACAGTCCTTAGAGCCCAGCAACTTTCCCCATGTCCAGTAAATGTAGCTTCTCCATTAGAAGCTGTCAGAATGGAGCCTTCTGGCTCATCTTGATTTTGATTTGTGCAAGAATGAATGGTTGTGCTAAGACAGCTTTCCTAGCTGATAGAGAGCAAAACTTTTTTCTCATAATCCATAAAAAATTAAATTAGAACTTTTTTCTCATAATCTGTGAAAAAATATTAAATTAAATCTGGCTCGTCTTGATTTTGATTTGTGCAAGAATGAATGGTTGTGCTAAGACAGCTTTCCTAGCTGATAGTGAGCAAAACTTTTTTCTCATAATCTATAAAAAAATATTAAATTAGAAGCATAGAGTTTATTTCATGACTTTTATCTTCCTGCAATTTTCTTGTGGGCATAAATGATTTGTTTTTCTCCTGCCTGCCCTCCAATCCCTTTTCCAAGAGACTAAAAGAGTATCTAGTGCAAAGTAGAGACTCAAATATTTTTTAATAAACAGTGATCCCAGCCACCCAGTGCATGTTGCCAAATGCCAACCCCATAAATGATCAAACACATCATCTCATTCAGCCAATCAAAATCAAATGCTACCTATTTTTTTAAGTTTTCATAGCCCTTGGGCATCTGCTTTCTCAGCATTTCCGAAACTTGAGTCATTCTCATCCTGCCTTCCTAATTTTGCTCTGTCAATTACCTCTACTATTATTTATTTCATATATTTTTACATAGCCCCACTTTTGAAACTTAAATACATGCCTTTTAAAAGGTAGCTTTCTTACTACTATACATCAAAAGCCATTATTACTTGTTCTAAGTACTCATAACAAGATGGTCACAACTATTAAAATTTACTAATGTGCATCCACATACTCTCTAAATTCATGGAGCATCTGCACACACTTTAAGAAACAATTCTGCATTACTCACTCAATTTTGTTGACATCCTTCTGAGGCAGGACAAACCTTGGGCCCAAAGAATTGAGGTAGGAGTCCAAGCAAGTTGCCAGCCACATAAAGGCAAAACTTGGCTCGGAAGTCAGGACTACCAGCCCCTAGGTTATGGTTCATGCTCTTCCCTCTGCTCTCCAGAACCTCCTATCTCCAAGTGTAGTTAGCAGCCCAGATGCAGCAGCATCCTCTAGAGACTTGTTAAAAATGCAGAAGCTCAGGCTCCACCCCAGGCCTATGCAGACTGAATCTGCATTTTAACAAGGTCCAGGTAATTCACGTGCACATTAAGTTTGAAAAGGACTGGTCTAGATCAGCGGTTCTCTAACTTAGCAGCACATTAGAACCATCTGTAGAGACTTTAAAAATACCAGTGCCTGGGCTTCGCCTCCCAGAGAATCTGACTTAAGTGTCTGGGGTTTGCCCTGAGTCTAGGTATTTTTAAAAACTCCTCAACTTATACAAAGCTGGCAAGGCCGGGCACAGTGGCTCATGCCTATAATCCCAGCACTTCGTGAGGCCAAAGTGGGCAGATTGCTTGAGTCCAGGAGTTTGAGACTAGCCTGGGCTAAAACCCCATCCCTACAAAAAAAAAAAAAAATACAAAAACTAGTTGGGCATGGTGGTGGCACATACCTGTAGTCCCGGCTACTCAGGAGGCTGAGTCCTCGCTTGAACCCAGGAGGTCACGGTCTGGTCAACAGAGCAAGACCCTGTATCAAAACAAACAAACAAGCAAACAAAAAATGCTAGCAGCTTACCAGCTAGGGAGGCCTGTAGAGCCAAGTTTTCCAAATGGGACTACATTAGTTGTTCCAGAACTTTAGCTGCACCAAAACCACCTGGATGGCTTGTTCAGCTACAGAGGGTCTGGCCATGCCCCTAGAGTTTCCAGCTGAGGGTCTGGAATGAGGCCCGATGATTTGCATTTCTAACAATCTCCAGGTGATGCTGATGCTGTGGGTCCAGGGACCACATTTTGAGAATCTATGCTAAATGAATCGGAGAAGACCAAAGCTCAAACTTATTCCAAGAACTTTTCAAGGCCCACCTGCAAGTTGTAGTGGAAGTAAGCATCTAAGGGTGCAAAAAAGTTTCACTGAAGACTAAGGCCTTTTACCTGAGCTCTCAAATGTTCACATTTCTCTTATCAACCTAAACAACAAACAGAGAGAGGCTCTCCACAAGAAAAAGAAATTCATTTGGAAACAGAGCCTTGCAATAGAAATAGGCAAGCCAGAGTAAACTATATGCATATTCACGGAGGTAAAGGAAGACAAAAGAAAAAATGAGGAAGATTATATGATCATTTGGAAATGATTATCCTTGGGTACAAAGATCAATAACAAAGTTGATGCCAGGCCCAGGTTGGACAGGCAGTTGTTGGGCAAATATCCTTCAGAAGCATTGTTGTGTGCAAAGTTGCAATGGGCTTTGTGCAAGATTGTGTTTTTTGCAGTCTTCTGTGATAAGTTTTTGTTATCAGGCATACAAGCCCAAGAATCCTTTTTTGCATGGCCTTCCCTGGCTCTATTTGTCAGGGATTTGGTTAGGGGAGGGGTATTTTTAACACTCTCAATGTAAAAAATGCCATAAGGTAGGTACCCGAATTGCTTGTTTCATCTTCATAAAATAACTTTTCCACCTGAACAAAGTCTACACATAAAATGTAAAAATACCCTGGCATGCAGTCCCTGGAAAAGTCTGGAGTCATTCTCGGGGTTCCCACCCAGGTGGGCAAGCGTAGCCACCGCAGATAAACACTAAGAATGGGTCCCCGCTGAGCTTTGGCGGCAGGCAGTGGCCCTGGTTCTGATATTTGGCTGAAAACACAGCTCCTCTTTGTCACCCTCAGGATATTTCAGCTATTTCCTAGATAATAATTTCACTTCACCCTGAACAAAACAGGCACATGATCATGACACTCTGACCTGCTTTTAGTCCAAGGAGACTTTTGTTTTTAAAATAATTTAGGTTAGTAGTTAAAATATGAACTTTGGGCCAGGAGTGGTGGCCCATGCCTATAATCCCAGCACTTCGTGAGGCCAAAGTGGGCAGATTGCTTGAGTCCAGGAGTTTGAGACTAGGCTGGGCTAAAACCCCATCCCTACAAAAAAAAATACAAAAAGTAGTTGGGCATGGTGGTGGCACATACCTGTAGTCCCGGCTACTCAGGAGGCTGAGTCCTCGCTTGAACCCAGGAGGTCATGGTCTGGTCAACAGAGCAAGACCCTTTATCAAAACAAACAAACAAACAAACAAAAAATGCTAGAAGCTTACCAGCGAGGGAGACCTGTAGAGCCAAGTTTTCCAAATGGGGCTACATTAGTTGTTCCAGAACTTTAGCTGCATCAAAACCACCTGGATGGCTTGTTCAGCTACAGAGGGTCTGGCCATGCCCCTAGAGTTTCCAGCTGAGGGTCTGGAATGAGGCCCGATGATTTGCATTTCTAACAATCTCCAGGTGATGCTGATGCTGTGGGTCCAGGGACCACATTTTGAGAATCTATGCTAAATGAATCGGAGAAGACCAAAGCTCAAACTTATTCCAAGAACTTTTCAAGGCCCACCTGCAAGTTGTAGTGGAAGTAAGCATCTAAGGGTGCAAAAAAGTTTCACTGTAGACTAAGGCCTTTTACCTGAGCTCTCAAATGTTCACATTTCTCTTATCAACCTAAATAACAAACAGAGAGAGGCTCTCCACAAGAAAAAGATATTCATTTGGAAACAGAGCCTTGCAATAGAAACAGGCAAGTCAGGGTAAACTATATGCATATTCACGGAGGTAAAGGAAGACAAAAGAAAAAATGAGGAATATTATATGATCATTTGGAAATGATTATCCTTGGCTACAAAGATCAATAACAAAGGTGATGCCAGGCCCAGGTTGGACAGGCAGTTGTTGGGCAAATATCCTTCAGAAGCATTGTTGTGTGCAAAGTTGCAATGGGCTTTGTGCAAGATTGTGTTTTTTGCAGTCTTCTGTGTTAAGTTTTTGTTATCAGGCATACAAGCCCAAGAATCCGTTTTTGCATGGCCTTCCCTGGCTCTATTTGTCAGGGTTTTGGTTAGGGGAGGGGTATTTTTAACACTCTCAATGTAAAAAATGCCATAAGGTAGGTACCCGAATTGCTTGTTTTGTCTTCATAAAATAAATTTTCATAAAATCTCTGTAAACGTGGAAATATCTACAAAGCATTGTGTATAAACGTGGAAATAGCTACACCGCTATCTCTATAAACATGGAAATATTTACACCACTATCTGTATAAACATGGAAATATGTAAACAGCTATCTCTATAAACATGGAAATATCTACACCGCTATCTCTATAAACATGGAAATATCTACAGCACTATCTGTAAAAATATGGAAATATCTACACCGCTGTCTCTATAAGCAAGGAAATATCAACACCGCTATCTTTATAAACATGGAAATATCTACAACACTGTCTCTATGAACATCGAAATATCTACATCTCTATCTGTATAAACATGGAAATAACTACACCACTGTCTCTATAAACATGGAAATATCTACAACGTTATCTCTATAAACATGCAAATATCTACATCACTGTCTCTATAAACATGCCAATATCTACATCACTGTCTCTATAAACATGGAAATATCTACACCGCTATCTCTATAAACATGCAAATATCTACACAACTGTCTACAGAAAGATGGAAATATGTACACCGCTATCTCTATAAACGTGGAAATATCTTCACCGCTATCTCTGTAAATGTGTAAACATTTACAACGCTATCTTTATAAACATGGAACTATTTACACCGACGTCTCTATAAACATGGAAATATCTACACCGCTATCTCTATGAACATGGAAATATCTACAACGCTGTTTCTAGAAAGATGGAAATATCTACACCGCTATCTCTATAAAGGTGGAAATATATACACCGCTATCTCTAAAAACATGGAAATAACTACACCGCTATCTCTATTAACGTGGGAACATCTACACCGCTAACTCTATAAACCTGGAAATATCTACACGGCTATAAGTATAAATGTGGAAATATCTACACCACTATCTGTCTAAACATGGAAATATCTACACCGCTATCTCTATAAACATGGAAATACTTACACCGCTATCTGCATAAACATGGAAATATTTACAAAGCCATCTGTATAAACATGGAAATATCTACACCGCTATCTCTATAAACATGGAAATATCTACACCGCTATCTGTATAAACAAGGTAATATATACACGGCTATCTGTTTAAACATAGAAATATCTACACCGCCATCCCTATAAACATGGAAATATCTACGCCGCCATCTGCATAAACATGGAAATATCTACAGAGACATCTGTATAAACATGGAAATATCTACACTGCCATCTGTATAAACTTGGAAATATCTACACTGACATCTGTAGAAAGATGGAAATGTCTACAAAGCGATCTGTATCAACATGGGAATTTCTACACCGCTACCTGTATAAACATGGAAATATCAACACCGCTATCTGTATCAACATGGAAATAACCGCACCGCAATCTGTATAAACATGGAAATATCTACAATGCTATCTCTGTAAACATGGAAATATCTACACCGCTATCTGTATAAACACGGAAATAACTACACTGCCATCTGTATAAACATGGAAATATCTACAGCGCCATCTGTATAAACATGGAAATATCTACACTGCCATCTGTACACACATGGAAATATCTACACAGCCATCTGTATAAACATGGAAATATCTACACTGCTATCTCTATAAAAATGGAAATATCTACACCGCTATCTGTATAAACATGGAAATATCTACATCGCTATCTGTATAAACAGGGAAATATCTACACCGCTATCTGTATAATCATGGACATATCTACACTGCAATCTGTATAAACATGGAAATATCTACCACGGTGTGTGTGTAAACTTGGAAATATCTACACAACTATCGGTGTAAACTTGGAAATATCTACACAGCTATCTGCGTAAACACGGAAATAACTACGCGGCAATCTGTGCAAAGTTGGAAATAACTACACCGCTATCTCTGTAAACTTGGAAATATCTCCACCGCTACCTGTAAAACATGGAAATATCGACACCGCTGTCTGTATAAACAAGGAAATATCTACACCGACATCTGTAGAAACATGAAAATATCTACACCGCAATCTGTATAAACATGGAAATACCTACACTGCTATCTGTGTAAATATGGAAATATCTACACCGCTATCACTATAAACATGGAAATATCTACACAACTATATGTATAAACATGGAAATATCTTCACTGCAATCTGTATAAACATGGAAATATCTACACCGCCATCTGTATAAAGTTGGAAATATCTACACCGCCATCTGTATAATTATGGAAATACCTACACCGCTATCTCTATAGACATGGAAATAACTACACCGCTATCTGTATAAACATGGAAATATCTACACTGCCAACTGTATAAAGATGGAAATATCTACACCGCGAGCTGTATAAACATGGAAATATCTACACCGCTATCTGTATAAACATGGAAATACCAACACCGCTATCTGTATAAACATGGAAATATGTACACCGATATCTCTATAAACATGAAAATACTTACACCACCATCTCTATAAACATGGAGATATTTACACCGCTATCTCGATAAACATAGAAATAACTACACCACAATCTCTATAAACATGGAAATATCTACACCGCCATCTGCATAAACATGGAAATATCTACACAGACATCTGTATAAACATGGATATATATACACTGCCATCTGTATAAACTTGGAAATATCTACACTGACATCTGTAGAAAGATGGAAATGTCTACAAAGCGATCTGTATCAACATGGGAATTTCTACACCGCTACCAGTATAAACATGGAAATATCAACACCGCTATCTGTATCAACATGGAAACAACTACACCGCAATCTGTATAAACATGGAAATATCTACAATGCCATCTCTGTAAACATGGAAATATCTACACAGCTATCTTTGTAAACTTGGAAATATCTACACCGCTATCTGTGTAAATTTGGCAATAACTACACCGCAATCTGTGCAAAGATGGAAATACCTACACCGCTATCTCTGTAAACATGGAAATATCTACAACGATATCTGTATAAACATGGAAATACCTACACCTCTTTCTCTATAAACATGAAAATATCTACACTGTTATCTCTTTATACATGGAAATATCTACACCTCCATCTCTATAAACATGAAAATATCTACACCGCCATCTTCAGAAACATGGATGTATGTACACTGCCATCTGTATAAACATGGAAATATCTACACCACTATCTGTATAAACATGGAAATATCTTCACTGCCATCTGTATAAACATGGAAATATCTACACCGACATCTGTATAAAGATGGAAATATCTACACCGCAATCTGTATAAATATGGAAATAACTACACCGCTATCTCTGTAAACATGGAAATATCTCCACCGCATTCTGTATAAACATGGAAATACCAACAACGCTATCTGAATAAACATGGAAATATCTACACTGCTATCTCTATAAACATGAAAATACTTACACCACCATCTCTATAAACATGGAAATATTTACACCGCTATCTCTATAAACTTAGAAATAACCATACCGCCATCTCTATGAACATGGAAATATCTACACCGCTATCTGCATAAACATGGAAATATCTACACAGACATCTGTACAAACATGGAAATATCTACACCGCCATCTCTATAAACATGAAAATATCTACAACCCCATCTTCAGAAACATGGATGTATCTACACCGCCATCTGTATAAACATGGAAATATCTACACCACTATCTGTAAAAACATGGAAATACCTTCAATGCCATCTGTATAAACATGGAAATATCTACACCGCCATCTGTATAAAGATGGAAATATCTACACCGCAATCTGTATAAATATGGAAATACCTACACCGCTATCCCTATAGACATGGAAATATCTACACCGCTATCTGTATAAACATGGAAATATCTACACTGCCATCTGTATAAAGATGGAAATATCTACACCGCGAGCTGTATAAACATGGAAATATCTACACCGCTATCTGTATAAACATGGAAATATCTACACAGCTATCTCTATAAACATGGAAATATCTACACCGCCATCTGTATAAACATGGAAATACCTACAAAGTCATCTGTATAAACATGGAAATGTCTACACAGCAATCTGTGCAAAGATGGAAATATCTACACCGCAGTCTCTATAAACATGGAAATATTTACAGCGCTATCACTATAAAAATGGAAATAACTACACCGCTATCTGTATAAACATGGAAATTTTTACAACGCTATCTGTATAAACATGGAAATATCTCCACCGCTATCTTTTAAACACGGAAATACCTACACCGGTATCATTAAAAACATGGAAACTCCTACACCGCTATCACTATAAACAATGAAATATCTACAACGCTATCTGTGTAAACATGGAAATATCTACACAGCTATCTGTGTAAACTTGGAAATATCTACACTGCAATCTGTGTAAGCATGGAAATATCTACAACGCTATCTGTGTAAACATGGAAATATTTACAACGCTATCTGTGTAAACAGGGAAATATCTACACAGCTATCTGTAAAACGTGGAAATATCTACACCACTATCTGTATAACCCTGAAAATATCTACACCGCTATCTGTATCAACATGTAGATAACTACACCGCTATCTGTATAAACATGGAAATATCTACAATGCTATCTCTGTAAATATGGAAATACCTGCGCAGCTATCTGTGTAAACTTGGAAATACCTACACCGCTATCTGTGTAAAGTTTGCAATGTCTACACCGCAATCTGTGCAAACATGGAAATATCTACACCGCTATCTCTATAAACATGGAAATATCTACACTGCCATCTGTACAAACATGGAAATATCTACACAGTCATCTGTAGAAACATGGAAATATCTACACCGCTATCTCTATAAACATGGAAATAACTACACCGCTATCTCTATAAACATGGAAATATCTACACTGCTATATGTGTAAACATGGAAATATCTACACCAACATCTGTATACACATGGAAATATCTACACAGACATCTGTATAAACATGGAAATATCTACATCGCTATCTGTATAAACAGGGAAATATCTCCACCGCTATCTGTGTAAACATGGAAATATCTACACCGCTATCTGTATATACATGGAAATATCTACACCACTATCTGTATAAACAAGGAAATATCTACACCGCCATCTTTAGAAACATGGAAATATCTACACCGCCATCTGTATAAACATGGAAATACCTACACCGCTACCTGTATAAATATGGAAATGTCTACACCGCTATCTCTATAAACATGGAAATAACTACCCCACTTGCACTATAAACATGGAAATATCTAAACCGCAATCTCTGTAAACATGGAAATATCTACATTGCCATCAATATAAACATGAAACTATCTGCACAGCCATATTCAGAAACATGGCTGTATCTACACCGCCATCTGTATAAACATGGAAATATCTACACCGCCATTTGTACACACTTGGAAATATCTACACAGTCATCTGTATAAACCTGGAAATATCTACAGTGTCATCTATATAAACATGGAAATATCTACAGAGAACTCTGAATAAACATGGAAATATCAGCACAGCCATCTGTATAAACATGGAAATATCTACACCTCTATCTGTATAAACATGGAAATATCTACACCGCTATGTGTATTAACGTGGAAATATCTCCATTGCTATCTGTATAAACATGGACATATCTCCACCGCAATCTGTATAAACATGAAAATATCTACACCGCTATCTCTATAAACATGAAAATATCTACACTGCCATCTGTACAAACATGGAAATATCTACACAGTCATCTGTAGAAACATGGAAATATCTACACCGCTATCTCTATAAACATGGAAATAACTACACCTCTGTCTCTATAAACATGGAAATATCTACACCGCTATCTCCATCAACATGGAAATATACACACCGCCATCTCTTTAAACATGGAGGTATCTACAACGCCATCTACATAAACAAGAAAATATCTACACTGCCATCTATATAAACATGGAAATATCTTCACCGCCATCTCTAAAAACATGGAAATATCTACACTGCCATTTGTAGAAAGATGGAAATATCTACAACGCCATCTGTATAAACGTGGAAATATCTACACCGCTATTTGTATAAACGAGGAAATATCTACTCCGCAGTCTGTATAAACATGGAAATATCTACACCGCTATCTGTATAAATATGAAATATCTAAACCGCTATCTCTATAAAAGTGGAAATATCTACACTGCTATCTGTATAAACACGGAAATATCCTCACTGCTATCTCTATGAACATGGATATATCTACACCGCTATCTCTATAAACATGGAAATATCTACACCGCCATCTCTATAAACATGGAAATATCTACACCGCATTCTGTATAAACATGGAAATATCTACACCGCTATCTGTATCAACATGGAAATAACTACACTGCAATCTGTATAAACACGGAAATATCTACAATGCTCTCTCTGTAAACATGGAAATATCTACACAGCTATCTGTTTAAACTTGGAAATATCTACACCGCTATCTGTATAAATTTGGCAATACGTACACTGCAATCTGTGCAAAGATGGAAATAGCTACACCGCTATCTCTGTAAATATGGAAATACCTACACCGATATCTGTATAAACATGGAAATATCTACACTGCCATCTGTATAAACATGGAAATATCTACACCGCCATCTGTACACACATGGAAATATCTACACTGCCATCTGTATAAACATGGAAATATCTACACTGCTATCTCTATAAACATGGAAATATCTACACCGCTATCTGCACAAACATGGAAATCTCTACATCGCTATCTGTATAAACAGGGAAATATCTCCACCGCTATCTGTATAAACATGGAAATATCTACACCGCTATCTGTATAAACATGGAAATTTCTACACCGCTATCTGTATAAACATGGAAATATCTACAATGCTATCCGTGTAAACTTGGAAATATCTACACAGCTATCTGTGTAAACTTCGAAATATCTATACAGCTATCTGTGTAAAAATGGAAATATCTACACAGCAATCTGTGCAAAGATGGAAATATCTACACTGCTATCTCTGTAAACATGGAAATATCTACACCACTATCTGTATAAACATGGAAATATCTATACCGCAGCCTCTATAAAGATGGAAATATCTCCACCGCTATCTGTATAAACATGAAAATATCTACACCGCTTTCTGTATAAACATGGACATATCTACACCGCAATCTGTATAAACATGGAAATAACTACAACGCTATGTGTGTAAACATGGAAATATCTACACAGATATCTGTGTAAACTTGGAAATATCTACACAGCTATCTGCATAAACATGGAAATATCTACACGGCAATCTGTGCAAAGATGGAAATAACTAAACCGCTATCTCTGTAAACATGGAAATATCTACACCGCTACCTGTATAAACATGGAAATATCTGCACCGCTGTCTGTATAAACAAGGAAATATCTACACCGCCATCTGTAGAAACATGGAAATATCTAGACTGCTATCTGTATAAACATGGAAATATCTACACAGCTGTCTCTATAAACATAGAAATATCTACATCGCCATCTGTATAAACATGGAAATAACTACAAAGTTATCTGTATAAACATGGAAATATCTACACAGCCATTTGTTTAAACATGGAATTATATACACAGACATCTGTTTATACATGGAAATATCTACACCGCTATCTGTATAAACATGCTAATAACTACACCGCTATCTGTATAAATGTGGAAATATTTGCACCGCTATCCCTATAAACATGGTAATATCAACACCGCGATCTGTATAAACATGGAACTATCTACACCATGATCTGTATAAACATGGAAATATCTACACCGCGATCTGCATAAACATGGAAATATCTACACCGTGATCTGTATAAACATGGAAATATCTCCACTGCTATCTCTATAAACATCGAAATATCTACACCGCCATCTGTATAAACATGGAAATACTTACAAAGTTCTCTGTATAAACATGGAAATATCTACACCGCCATCTGTAGAAAGATGGAAATATCTACACAGCCATGTGTATATACATGGAAATATCTACACCGCTATCTATATAAACCTGGAAATAACTGCACCGCTATCTGTATAAACATGGAAATATCTACACCGCCATCTACATATCCATAGTAATATCTGTGCCGACATCTGTATAAACATGGAAATATCTGCACACTCATCTGTGTACAGATGGAAATATCAACACCGCCATCTGTACAAACATGGAAATATCTGCACAGTCATCTGTGTACAGATGGAAATATCAACACCGCCATCTGTACAAACATGGAAATATCTGCACCACTATCTGTATAAAAATTGAAATATCTACACCGTGGTCTGTATAAACATGGAAATACCTACACCGCTATCTGTATAAACATGGAAATATCTACACAGCTATCACTATAAACATGGAAATAACTACAAAGGCATCAGTATAAACATGGAAATACCTACCCAGTCATGTGTAGGAACATAGAAATATCTTTACTGCCATCTGTATAAACATGGAAATATCTCCACAGCCCTCTGTATAAATATGGAAATATCTGCATTGGCATCTGTATAAACATGGAAATACCTACACCGCTGTCTCTATAAATATGGAAATATGTACACCGCTATGTGTATAAATATGGAAATATCTCCACTGCTGTCTGTATAAACATGGAAGTATCTACACCGCGATCTGTATAAACATGGAAATATCTACACCGCTATCTGTATAAACATGGAAATATCTACACAGCTATCTCTGTAAACATGGAAATAACTACACCGCCATCTGTATAAACATGGAAATACCTACAAAGTCATCTGTATAAACATGGAAATATCTACACAGCCATCTGTATAAACATGGAAATATCTACACAGCCATCTGTATATACATGTAAATATCTACACCGCTATCTGTATAAACATGGAAATAACTACACCGCTATTTGTATAAACAAGGAAATATCTACACCGCCATCTGTTTAAACATGGAAATATATACACAGACATCTGTTTATACATGGAAATATCTACACCGCTATCTGTATAAACATGCTAATAACTACACCGCTATCTGTATAAATGTGAAAATATTTGCACCGCTATCCCTATAAACATGATAATATCAACACTGCGATCTGTATAAACATGGAAATATCTACACCATGATCTGTATAAACATGGAAACATATACACCGCGATCTGTATAAACATGGAAATATCTTCACCGTGATCTGTATAAACATGGAAATATCTACTCCGCCATCTCTATAAACATGGAAATATCTACACCCCTATCTGTATAAACATGGAAATATACACACAGCAATCTCTATAAACATGGAAAAATCATCACCGCTGTCTCTATGAACAAGGAAATATCCACACCGGCCTCTCTATAAACATGCAAATATCTACAAAGCCATGTGTATATACATGGAAACATCTACACCGCTATCTATATAAACATGGAAAGAACTACACCGCTATCTGTATAAACATGGAAATATCTCCACTGCTATCTCTGTAAACATCGAAATATCTACACCGCCATGTGTATAAACATGGAAATACTTACAAATTTATCTGTATAAACATGGAAATACCTACACCGCCATCTGTATAAACATGGAAATATCTACAATGCCATCTGTAGAATGATGGAAATATCTACACCGCAATCTGTGTAAACATGGAAATATCTACACCGATATCTGCAAAAACATGGAAATATCTACACCGCTATCTGTATAAACATGGAAATATCTACACCACGATCTGTATAAACATGGAAATATCTACAGTGCCATCTCTATAAACATTGAAATATCTACACTGCCATCTGTAAAAACATGGAAATATCTACACAGTCATCTGAATAAACATGGAAATACCTACACCACCATCTGTATAAACATGGAAATACTTACAATACCATCTGTATACACATGGAAATATCTACACAGACATCTGTATAATATGGAAATATCTACACCGCCATCTGTATCAACATGGAAATACCTACACTGCCATCTGTAGAAAGATGGAAATATCTACACGGCTATCTATATAAATATGGAAATATCTACACCACCATCTCTATAAACATGAAAATATCTACACTGCCATCTCCATAAAGATGGAAGTATATACTCCGCCATGTGTATAAACACGGAAATATCTACACCACCATATGTGTAAACATGGAAATAACTACACCGCTGTCTGTATAAACATGGAAACATCTACACCGCCATCTGCATGTACATGGAAATATCTACGCCGCCATCTGTAGAAACATGGAAATATCTACACCGCGATCTGTATAAACATGGAAATATCTTCACCGCGATCTTTATAAACATGGAAATATCTACACCGCTATCTGTATAAACATGGTAATATCTACACCACCATCTATATAAACATGGAAATATCTACACGGCCATCTGCATAAACATGGTAATATCTACAATGCCATCTGTAGAAAGATGGAAATATCAACACGGCCATCTGTTCAAACAAGGAAATATCTACACGGCTATCTCTATAAACATGGAAATATCTGCACTGCCATCTGTAAAAACTTGGAAATACCTATACAGTTATCTGTATAAACATGGAAATATCTACAATGCCATCTGTATACACATGGAAATATCTACACAGCCATCTGTATAAACATGTAAATATCTACACTGCTATCTCTATAAACATGGAAATATCTACACCAACATCTCTATAAACATGAAAATATCTACACTGCCATCTCCATAAACATGGAACTAACTACTCCGCCATCTGTATAAACATGGAAACATCTACACCGCCATCTGTGTGAATAAGGAAATATGTACAATGCCATCTGTATAAAGATATAAATATCTGCACCGCGAGCTGTATAAACATGGAAATATCTACATCGCTATCTGTATAAACGTGGAAATACCAACACCGCTATCGGTATAAACATGGAAATATCTACAACGCCATCTATATAAACATGGAAATATCTACACCGCTATGTCTATAAACATGGAAATATCTACAACGCTATCTCTATAAACATGGAAATACCTACACCGCTATCTGTATAAACATGGAAATATCTACACCGCTATCTGTATAAACATGGAAATATCTACACCGCGATCTGTATAAACATGGAAATATCTACACCGCGATCTGTATAAACATGGAAATATCTTCACCGCGATCTGTATAAACATGGAAATATCTACACCGCTATCTGTATAAACATGGTAATATCTACACCACCATCTATATAAACATGGAAATATCTACACGGCCATCTGCATAAACATGGAAATATCTACAATGCCATCTGTAGAAAGATGGAAATATCTACACCACAATCTGTGTAAACATGGAAATATCTACACCGATATCAGTAAAAACATGGAAATATCAACACCGCTATCTGTATAAACATGGAAATAACTACACCGCGATCTGTATAAACATGGAAATATCTACACTGCTATCTGTATAAACTTGGAAATATCTACACAGCTATCTCTATAAACATGGAAATATCTACACCGCCATCTGTATAAACATGGAAATACCTACAAAGTCATCTGTATAAACATGGAAATATCTACAAAGCAATCTGTATAAACATGGAAATACCTACACAGCCATCTGTATATACATGGAAATATCTACACCGCTATCTGTATAAACATGGAAATAACTACACCGCTATTTGTATAAACAAGGAAATACCTACACCGTGATCTGCATAAACATGGAAATATTTACACCGCTATCTGTATAAACATGGAAATTTCTACACCGTTATCTGTATAAATATGGAAATATCTACACCGCTATCTCCATAAACATGGAAATAGCTACACCGCCATCTGTATAATCATGGAAATACATATACAGTCTTCTGTGTAAACATGGAAATATCTACACCACCATCTGTATAAACATGGAAATATCTACAATGCCATCTCTATACACATGGAAATTCCTACACGGCAGTCTGTGTATAGATGGAAACATCAACAACGCCATCTGCACAAACTTGGAAATATCAACACTGCTATCTCTATAAACATGGAAATATCTACACTGCGGTCTGTATAAACATGGAAATATCTACACCACGATCTGTATAAACATGGAAATATCTACAGCGCCATCTCTATAAACATTGAAATATCTACACTGCCATCTGTAAAAACATGGAAATATCTACACAGTCATCTGAATAAACATGGAAATATCTACACCACCATCTGTATAAACATGGAAATACTTACAATACCATCTGTATACACATGGAAATATCTACACAGACATCTGTATAATATGGAAATATCTACACCGCCATCTGTATCAACATGGAAATACCTAAACTGCCATCTGTAGAAAGATGGAAATATCTACACGGCTATCTATATAAATATGGAAATATCTACACCACCATCTCTATAAACATGAAAATATCTACACTGCCATCTCCATAAAGATGGAAGTATATACTCCGCCATGTTTATAAACACGGAAATATCTACACCACCATATGTGTAAACATGGAAATATCTACACCGCTATCTGTATAAACATGGAAATATCTACACCGCGATCTGTATAAACATGGAAATATCTACACCGCGATCTGTATAAACATGGAAATATCTTCACCGCGATCTGTATAAACATGGAAATATCTACACCGCTATCTGTATAAACATGGTAATATCTACACCACCATCTATATAAACATGGAAATAGCTACACGGCCATCTGTATAAACATGGAAATATCTAGAATGCCATCTGTAGAACGATGGAAATATCTACACCACAATCTGTGTAAACATGGAAATATCTACACCGATATCTGTAAAAACATGGAAATATCAACACCGCTATCTGTATAAACATGGAAATAACTACACCGCGATCTGTATAAACATGGAAATATCTACACTGCTATCTGTATAAACCTGGAAATATCTACACAGCTATCTCTATAAACATGGAAATATCTACACCGCCATCTGTATAAACATGGAAATACCTACAAAGTCATCTGTATAAACATGGAAATATCTACAAAGCAATCTGTATAAACATGGAAATATCTACACAGCTATCTGTATATACATGGAAATATCTACACCGCTATCTGTATAAACATGGAAATAACTACACCGCTATTTGTATAAACAAGGAAATACCTACACCGTGATCTGCATAAACATGGAAATATTTACACCTCTATCTGTATAAACATGGAAATTTCTACACCGTTATCTGTATAAATATGGAAATATCTACACCGCTATCTCCATAAACATGGAAATAGCTACACCGCCATCTGTATAATCATGGAAATACATATACAGTCTTCTGTGTAAACATGGAAATATCTACACCACCATCTGTATAAACATGGAAATATCTACAATGCCATCTCTATACACATGGAAATTCCTACACGGCAGTCTGTGTATAGATGGAAACATCAACACCGCCATCTGCACAAACTTGGAAATATCAACACTGCTATCTCTATAAACATGGAAATATCTACACTGCGGTCTGTATAAACATGGAAATATCTACACCACGATCTGTATAAACATTTAAATATATACACCGCTATCTGTATAATCATGGAAATATCTGCACCGCTATCTCTATAGACATGGAAATAGCTATAAAGCCATCTGTATAAACATGGAAATAGCTACACAGTCATGTGTAGGAACATGGAAATATCAACACTGCCATCTGTGTAAACATGGAAATATCTACACAGTCATCTGAATAACCATGGAAATATCTGCACCACCATCTGTATAAACATGGAAATAACTACAATACCATCTGTATACACATGGAAATATCTACAAAGCCATCTGTAAAAACATGGAAATATCTACACCGCCATCTGTATAAACATGGAAATATCTTCACTGCCATCTGTAAAAACATGGAAATATCTACACCGCCATCTGTATAAACATGGAAATATCTTCACTGCCATCTGTAGAAAGATGGAAATATCTACACCGCTATCTCTATAAATACGGAAATATCTACACCGCCATCTCTATAAACATGAAAATATGTACACTGCCATCTCCATAAAGATGGAAGTATCTACTCAGCCATGTGTATAAACACGGAAATATCTACACCACCATATGTGAAAACATGGAAATATCTACACCGCTATCTGTATAAACAGGGAAATATCTACACCGACATCTGCAAATCCATGGAAATACCTACGCTGCCATCTGTATAAACATGGAAATATTTACTCGGCCATCTGTGTATAGATGGAAATATCAACACCGCCATCTGAACAAACATGGAAATATCTACATCACTATCTCTATAAACATGGAAATATCTGCACTGCCATCTGTAAAAACATGGAAATACCTATACAATCAACTGTATAAACATGGAGATATCTACAATGCCATCTGTATACACATGGAAATATCTACACAGCAATCTGTATAAACATGTTAATATCTACACTGCTATCTCTATAAACATGGAAATATCTACACCGCCATCTCTATAAACATGAAAATATCTACACTGCCATCTCCATAAACATGGAAGTAACTACTCCGCCATCTGTATAAACATGGAAACAACTTCACCGCCATCAGTGTGAATAAGGAAATATCTACAATGCCATCTGTATAAAGATATAAATATCTGCACCGTGAACTGTATAAATATGGAAATATCTACATCGCTATCTGTATAAACGTGGAAATACCAACACCGCTATCGGTATAAACATGGAAATATCTACAACTCCATCTATATAAACATGGAAATATCTACACCGCTATATCTATAAACATGGAAATACCTACACCTCTATCTATATAAACATGGAAATATCTACACCGCTATCTGTATAAACATGGAAATATCTACACCGCTATCTGTATAAATATGGTAATATCTACACCACCATCTATATAAACATGGAAATATCTACACCGCCATCTGTATAAACATGGAAATATCTACAATGCCATCTGTAGAAAGATGGAAATATCTACACCGCAATCTGTGTAAACATGGAAATATCTACACCAATATCTGTAAAAACATGGAAATATCTACACCGCTATCTGTATAAACATGGAAATATCTACACCGCGATCTGTATAAACATGGAAATATCTACAGTGCCATCTCTCTAAACATTGAAATATCTATACTGCCATCTGTAAAAACATGGTAATATCTACACAGTCATCTGAGTAAACATGGAAATATCCACACCACCATCTCTATAAACATGGAAATATCTACAATACCATCTGTATACACATGGAAATATCTACACAGACATCTGTATAATTATGGAAATATCTACACCGCCATCTGTATAGACATGGAAATATCTACACTGCCCTCTGTAGAAAGATGGAAATATGTACACCGCTATCTCTATAAATATGGAAATATCTACACCTCCATCTCTATAAACATCAAAATATATACACTGCCATCTCCATAAAGATGGAAGTATCTACTCCGCCATGTGTATAAACACGGAAATATCTACACCACCATCTGTGTAAACATGGAAATACCTACACCGCTATCTGTATAAACATGGAAATATCTACACCGACATCTGCATGTCCATGGAAATATCTACGCCGCCATCTGTATAAACATGGAAATATCTACATGGCCATCTGTGTATAGATAGAAATATCAACACCGACGTCTGTACAAACATGGAAATATCTACACCGTTATCTCTATAAACATGGTATTATCTGCACTGCCATCTGTAAAAACATGGAAATAACTGTACAGTCATCTGAATAAACATGGAAATATCTACAATGCCATCTGTATACACATGGAAATATCTACACAGCCATCTGCATAATCATGTAAATATCTACACTGTTATCTCTATAAACATGGAAATATCTACACTGCCATCTCCATAAACATGAAAATATCTACACTGCCATCTCCATAAACATGGAACTAACTTCTCCGCCATCTGTATAAACATGGAAACATCTACACAGCCATCTGTGTGAATAAGGAAATGTCTACAATGCCATCTGTATAAAGATATAAATATCTGCACCGGGAGCTGTATAAACATGGAAATATCTACATCGCTATCTGTATAAACGTGAAAACACCAACACCGCTATCGGTATACACATGGAAATATGTACAACGCCATCTATATAAACATGGAAATATCTACACGGCCATCTGTATAAACATGGAAATATCTACAATGCCATCTGTAGAAAGATGGAAATATCTACACCGCAATCCATGTAAACATGGAAATATCTACACCGATATCTGTAAAAACATGGAAATATCTACACCGCTATCTGTATAAACATGGAAATATCTACACCACGATCTGTATAAACATGGAAATATCTACACCGCGATCTGTATAAACATTGAGATACCTACAAAGTCATGTGTATAAACATGGAAATATCTACAAAGCCATCTGTATAAACATGGAAATATCTACACAGCCATCTGTATACACATGGAAATATCTACACCGCTATCTGAATAATCATGGAAATAACTACACCGCTAATTGTATAAACAAGGAAATATCTACACCATGATCTGTCTAAACATGGAAATGTCTTCACCGCCATCTCTATAAACATGGACATATCTACACCCCTATCTGTATAAACATGGAAATATCCACACCGCTATCTCCATAAACATGGAAAAATCAACATCGCTATCTCTACGTACATGGAAGCATCTACAACGCCATCTCTATAAACATGGAAATATCTACACCACGATCAGTATAAACATGTAAATATCTACACCGCTATCTGTATAAACATGGAAATATCTCCACAGCTATCTGTATAAACATCGAAATATCTACACTGCCATCTGTATAAACATGGAAATACTTACAAAGTTATCTGTATAAACATGGAAATATCTACACCGCCATCTGTATAAACATGGAAATATCTACACAGCCATGTGTGTATACATGGAAATATCTACACCGCTATCTATATAAACATGGAAACAACTACACCGCTATCTGTATAAACATGGAAATATCTACACCGCCATCTACATATCCATGGAAATATCTGCGCCGCCATCTGTATAAACATGGAAATATCTACATGGTCATCTGTGTATAGATGGAAACATCAACACCGCCATCTGTATAAACATGAAAATATCTGCACCGCTATCTGTATAAACATGGAAATATCTACACCGCGGTCTGCATAAACATGGAAATATCTACACCGCTATCTGTATAAACATGGAAATATCTACACCGCTATCTCTATAAACATGGAAATATCTACACCGTGATCTGTATAAACATGGAAATATTTACACCGCTATCTGTATAAACATAGAAATTTCTACACCGTTATCTGTATAAATATGGAATTATCTACACCACTATCTCTATAAACATGGAAATATCTACACCGCCATCTGTATAAAGATGGAAATACCTATACAGTCATCTGTGTAAACATGGAAATATCTACACCACCATCTGTATAAACATGGATATATCTACCATGCCATCTGTATACACATGGAAATACCTACAAGGCAATCTGTGTATAGATGGAAACATCAACACCGCCATCTCTACAAACATGGAAATATCTACACTGCTATCTCTATAAACATGGAAATATCTACACTGCGGTCTTTATAAACATGGAAATATCTACACCGGTATCTGTATAAACATGGAAATATCTACACCTTGATCTGTATAAACATGGAAATATCTACACTGCTGTCTCTATAAACATGGAAATAACTACACCTCTATCTGTATAAACATGGAAATATCTACACCTTGATCTGTATAAACATGGAAATATCTACACCGCCATCTGAATAAACATGGAAATACCTACAAAGTCATCTGTATAAACATGGAAATATCTATACAGCCATTTGTATAAACATGGATATATCTACACAGGCATCTGTATATACATGGAAATATCTACACCGCTATCTCTATAAACATGGAAATAACTACACCGCTATTTGTATAAACAAGGAAATATTTACACCGTGATCTGTATAAACATGGAAATACCTAAACAGCCATCTCTATATACACGGAAATATCTACACCCCTATCTGTATAAACATGGAAATATCCAAAAAACTATCTCTATAAACATGGAAAAATCAACACCGCTATCTCTATGAACCTGGAAATATCTACACCGCTATCTTCAGAGACATGGATGTATCTACACTGCTATCTGTATAAACATGGAAATATCTACACCACTATCTGTATAAACATGGAAATATCTACAATGCCATCTGTAGAAAGATGGAAATATCTACACCGCAATCTGTGTAAACATCGAAATATCTACACTGATATCTGTAAAAACATGGAAATATCTACACCGCTCTCTGCATAAACTTGGAAATATCTACACTGTGATCTGTATAAACATGGAAATATCTACAATGCCATCTGTACAAACATGGAAATATCGACACAGTTATCTGAAGAAACATGGAAATATCTACACCGCAATCTCTATAAACATGGAAATAACTACACCGCTATCTCTATAAACATGGAAATATCAACACTGCTATCTCCATCAACATGCAAATATATACATCACCATCTCTTTAAACATGGAGATATCTACAATGCCATCTACATAAACAAGAAAATATCTACACTGCCATCTATATAAACATGGAATTATCTACACCGCCATCTCTATAAACATGGAAATATCTGCACTGCCATTTGTAGAAAGATGGAAATATCTTCACTGCCATCTGTATAAACGTGGAAATATCTACACCGCTATCTGTATAAACATGGAAATATCTACACCGCAATCTGTATAAACATGGAAATATCTACACCGCTATCTGTATAAATATGAAATATCTAAACCGCTATCTCTATAAAAATGGAAATATCTACACTGCTATCTGTATAAACATGGAAATATCCTCACTGCTATCTCTGTGAACATGGATATATCTACACCGCTATCTAAATAAACATGGAAATACCCACACTGCCATCTCTATAAACATGGAATTATCTACACCACCATCTGTATAAAGATGGATATATCCACACCGCAATCCGTATAAATATGGAAATACCTACACCGCTATCTCTATAGACATGGAAATATCTACACCGCTATCTGTATAAACATGGAAATATCTACACTGCCATCTTCAGAAACATGGATGTATCTACACCGCCATCTCTATAAACATGGAAATATCTACACCGCCATCTGCATAAACATGGAAATATCTACACAGACATCTGTATAAACATGGAAATATCTACACTGCTATCTGTATAAACTTGGAAATATCTACACTGACATCTGTAGAAAGATAGAAATGTCTACAAAGCGATCTGTATAAACATGGGAATTTCTACACTGCTACTTCTATAAACATGGAAATTACACCGCTATCTGTATCAACATGGAAATAACTACACCTCAATCTGTATAAACATGGAAATATCTACAATGCTATCTCTGTAAACATGGAAATATCTACACAGCTATCTGTTTAAACATGGAAATATCTACACCGCTATCTGTGTAAGTTTGGCAATAATTACACCGCAATCTGTGTAAAGATGGAAATACCTACACCGCTATCTCTATAAACATGGAAATATCTACACCGATATCTGTATAAATATGGAAATATCTACACTGCCATCTGTATAAACATGGAAATACCTACACCGCTTTCTCTATAAACATGAAAATATCTACACTGCTATCTCTATATACATGGAAATATCTACTCCTCCATCTCTATAAACATTAAAATATCTACACCGCCATCTTCAGAAACATGGATGTATCTACACCGCCATCTGTATAAACATGGAAATATCTACACCACTATCTATATAAATACAGAAATATCTTCAATGCCATCTGTATGAACATGGAAATATCTACACCGCCATCTGTATAAACATGGAAATATCTACAACGCCATCTGCATAAACATGGAAATACGTACCCAGACATCTGTATGAAATGGAAATATCTACACTGCCATCTGTATAAACTTGGAAATATCTACACTGACATCTGTGGAAAGATGGAAATGTCTACAAAGCGATCTGAATAAACATGGGAATTTCTACACCACTACCTGTATAAACATGGAAATATCTACATCGCTATCTGTATCAACATGGAAATAACTACACCGCAATCTGTATAAATATGGAAATATATACAATGCTATCTCTGTAAACGTGGAAATCTCTACACAGCTATCAGTGTAAACTTGGAAAAATCTACACCGCAATCTGTGTAATTTTGGCAATACTTACACCGCAATCTGTGCAAAGATGGAAATATCTACACCGCTATCTCTGTAAACATGGAAATATCTACAGCGCCATCTGTATAAACATGTAAATATCTACAGTGCATTCTGTACACACATGGAAATATCTACACAGCCATCTGTATAAACATGGAAATATCTACACCGCTATCTATAAACATGGAAATATGTACACCGCTATCTGTATAAACATGGAAATATCTACATCGCTATCTGTATAAAAAAGGAAATATCTACACCGCTATCTGTAAACATGGAAATATCTACACCACGATCTGTATAAACATGCAAATATCTACACCGCGATCTGTATAAACATGGAAATATCTACACCGCTATCTGTATAAACATGGAAATATCTACACAGCTATCTCTATAAACATGGAAATATCTACATCGCCATCTGTATAAACGTGGAAACACCAACAGCGCTATCGGTATAAACATGGAAATATCTACAACGCCATCTATATAAACATGGAAATATCTACACCGCTATGTCTATAAACATGGAAATACCTACACCGCTATCTCTATAAACATGGAAATATCTACACCGCTATCTGTATAAACATGGAAATATCTACACCGCTCTCTGTATGAACATGGTAATATCTACACCACCATCTATATAAACATGGAAATATCTACACCGCCATCTGTATAAACATGGAAATATCTACAATGCCATCTGTAGAAAGATGGAAATACCTACACCGCAATCTGTGTAAACATGGAAATATCTACACCAATATCTGTAAAAACATGGAAATATCTACAACGCTATCTGTATAAACATGGAAATATCAACACCGCGATCTGTATAAACATGGAAATATCTACAGTGCCATCTCTATAAACATTGAAATATCTACACTGCCATCTGTAAAAACATGGAAATATCTACACAGTCATCTGAGTAAACATGGAAATATCTACACCAACATCTGTATAAACATGGAAATAACTACAATACCGTCTATATACATATGGAAATATCTACACCGACATCTGTATAAATATGGAAGTATCTACACCGACATCTGTATAAACATGGAAATATCTACACTGCCATCTGTAGAAAGATGGAAATATGTACACCGCTATCTCTATAAATATGGAAATATCTACACCTCCATCTCTATAAACATGAAAATATCTACACTGCCATCTCCATAAAGATGGAAGTATCTACTCCGCCATGTGTATAAACACGGAAATATCTGCACCACCATCTGTGTAAACATGGAAATATCTACACCGCTATCTGAACAAACATGGAAATATCTACACCAACATCTGCATGTCCATGGAAATATCTACGCCGCCATCTGTATAAACATGGGAATATCTACACGGCCATCTGTGTATAGATAGAAATATCAACACCGCTTTCTGTACAAACATGGAAATATGTACACCGTTATCTCTATAAACATGGAATTATCTGCATTGCCATCTGTAAAAACATGGAAATCTCTATACAGTCATCTGAATAAACATGGAAATATCTACACCGCCATCTCTATACACATGAAAATATCTACACTGCCATCTCCATATACATGGAACTATCTTCTCCGCCATCTGTATAAACATGGAAACATCTACAGCGCCATCAGTGTGAATAAGGAAATATCTACAATGCCATCTGTATAAAGATATAAATATCTGCACCGCGAGCAGTATAAACATGGAAATATCTACATCGCTATCTGTATAAACGTGGAAATACCAACACCGCTATCGGTATAAACATGGAAATATCTACAATGCCATCTATATAAACATGGAAATACCTACACCGCTATCTCTATAAACATGGAAATATCTACACCGCTATCAGTATAAACATGGAAATATCTACACTGCTCTCTGTATAAACATGGAAATATCTACACCGTGATCTGTATAAACATGGAAATATCTACATCGTGATCTGTATAAACATGGAAATATCTACAGCACCATCTCTATAAAAATTGAAATATCTACACTGCCATCTGTAATAACATGGAAATATCTACACAGTCATCTGAATAAACATGTAAATATCTACACCACCATATGTATAAACATGGAAATAGCTACAATACTATCTGTATACACATGGAAATATCTACAGAGATGTCTGTATAAATATGGAAATATCTACACAGCCAGATGTATAAACATGGAGATATCTACACTGCCTTATGTAGAAAGATGAATATATCTACACCACTATCACTATAAATATGGAAATATGTACACCGCCATCTCTATAAACATGAAAATATCTACACTGCCATCTCCATAAAGATGGAAGTATCTACTCCGACATGTGTATAAACACGGAAATATCTACACCACCATCTGTGTAAACATGGAAATATCTACACCGCTATCTGTATAAACATGGAAATATCTACACCGCCATCTGCATGTCCATGGAAATATCTATGCCGCCATCTGAATAAACATGGAAATATCTACACGGCCATCTGTGTATAGATGGAAATATCAACATCGCCATCTGTACAAACATGGAAATATCTACACTGCTATCTCTATAAACATGGAAATATCTGCGCTGCCATCTGTAAAAACATGGAAATACCTATACAGTCATCTGTATAAACATGGAAATATCTACAATGCCATCTGTATACACATGGAAATTTCTACACAGCCATCTGTATAAACATGTAAATATCTACACTGCTATCTCTATAAACCTGGAAATATCTACAACGCCATCTGTATAAACATGAAAATATCTACACTGCCATCTCCATAAACATGGAACTAACTACTCCACCATCTGTATAAACATGGAAACATCTACACCGCCATCTGTGTGAATAAGGAAATATCTATAATGCCATCTGTATAAAGATATAAATATCTGCACCGCGAG
The DNA here is from genome assembly GCF_029289425.2 of Pan paniscus. Classification (NCBI taxonomy): domain Eukaryota; kingdom Metazoa; phylum Chordata; class Mammalia; order Primates; family Hominidae; genus Pan; species Pan paniscus. Next base: position 315,120 of record NC_073265.2, read on the forward strand.
CTGTATAAACATGGAAATATCTACATCGCTATCTGTATAAACGTGGAAACACCAACACCGCTATCGGTATAAACATGGAAATATCTACAACGCCATCTATATAAACATGGAAATATCTACACCGCTATGTCTATAAACATGGAAATACCTACACCGCTATCTCTATAAACATGGAAATATCTACACCGCTATCTGTATAAACATGGAAATATCTACACCGCTATCTGTATAAACATGGAAATATCTACACCGCAATGTGTATAAACATGAAAATATCTTCACCACGATCTGTGTAAACATGGAAATATCTACACCGCTATCTGTATAAACATGGTAATATCTACACCACCATCTATATAAACATGGAAATATCTACACCGCCGTCTGTATAAACATGGAAATATCTACAATGCCATCTGTAGAAAGATGGAAATATCTACACCGCAATCTGTGTAAACATGGAAATATCTACACCGATATCTGTAAAAACATGGAAATATCTACACCGCTATCTGTAAACATGGAAATATCTACACCACGATCTGTATAAACATGGAAATATCTACACCGCGATCTGTATAAACATGGAAATATCTACACCGCTATCTGTATAAACATGGAAATATCTACACAGCTATCTCTATAAACATGGAAATATCTACATCGCCATCTGTATAAACATCAAAATATCTACACTGCCATCTCCATAAACATGGAACTAACTACTCCACCATCTGTATAAACATGGAAACATCTACACCGCCATCTGTGTGAATAAGGAAATATCTGCAATGCCATCTGTATAAAGATATAAATATCTGCACCGCGAGCTGTATAAACATGGAAATATCTACATCGCTATCTGTATAAACGTGGAAACACCAACAGCGCTATCGGTATAAACATGGAAATATCTACAACGCCATCTATATAAACATGGAAATATCTACACCGCTATGTCTATAAACATGGAAATACCTACACCGCTATCTCTATAAACATGGAAATATCTACACCGCTATCTGTATAAACATGGAAATATCCACACCGCTATCTGTATAAACATGGAAATATCTACACCGCAATCTGTATAAACATGGAAATATCTTCACCACGATCTGTGTAAACATGGAAATATCTACACCTCTATCTGTATAAACATGGTAATATCTACACCACCATCTATATAAACATGGAAATATCTACACCGCCATCTGTATAAACATGGAAATATCTACAATGCCATCTGTAGAAAGATGGAAATATCTACACCGCAATCTGTGTAAACATGGAAATATCTACACCGATATCTGTAAAAACATGGAAATATCTACACCGCTATCTGTAAACATGGAAATATCTACACCACGATCTGTATAAACATGGAAATATCTACACCGCGATCTGTATAAACATGGAAATATCTACACCGCTATCTGTATAAACATGGAAATATCTACACAGCTATCTCTATAAACATGGAAATATCTACATCGCCATCTGTATAAACATGGAAATACCTACAAAGTCATCTGTATAAACATGGAAATATCTACACAGCCGTCTGTATAAACATGGAAATATCTACACAGCCATCTGTATATACATGGAAATATCTACACCGCTATCTCTATAAACATGGAAATAACTACACCGCTATTTGTATAAACAAGGAAATATTTACACCGTGATCTGTACAAAGATGGAAATATCTAAACAGCCATCTCTATAAACAAGGAAATATCTACACCCCTATCTGTATAAACATGGAAATATCCAAACCGCTATCTCTATAAACATGGAAAAATCAACACCACTATCTCTATGAACCTGGAAATATCTACACCGCCATCTCTATAAACATGAAAATATCTACACCACGATCAGTATAAACATGGAAATATCTACACTGCTATCTGTATAAACATGGAAATATCTCCACTGCTATCTCTATAAACATCGAAATAACTACACCGCCATCTGTATAAACATGGAAATACTTACAAAGTTATCTGTATAAACATGGAAATATCTACACCGCCATCTGTATAAACATGGAAATATCTACAATGCCATCTCTATAAACATGGAAATATCTACAATGCCATCTGTATACACATGGAAATACCTTCACGGAAATCTGTGTATAGATGGAAACATCAACACCGCCATCTGTACAAACATGGAAATATCTACACCGCTATCTCTATAAACATGGAAATATCTACACTGTGGTCTGTATAAACATGGAAATAACTACACCTGTGTCTGTATAAACATGGAAATATCTACACAGCCATCTGTATAAACATGGAAATATATACACCGCTATCTCTATAAACATGGAAATATCTACACCGCTATGTGTATAAACGTGGTAATATCTCCATTGCTATCTGTATAAACATGGACATATCTCCACCGCAATCTGTATAAACATGAAAATATCTACACCGCTATCTCTATAAACATGGAAATATCTACAATGCCATCTGTACAAACATGGAAATATCTACACAGTTATCTGTAGAAACATGGAAATATCTACACCGCTATCTCTATAAACATGGAAATAACTACACTGCTATCTCTATAAACATGGAAATATCTACACCGCTATCTCCATCAACATGGAAATACATACACCGCCATCTCTTTAAACATGGAGATATCTACAACGCCATCTACATAAACAAGAAAATATCTACACTGCCATCTATATAAACATGGAAATATCTACACCGCCATCTCTATAAACATGGAAATATATACACTGCCATTTGTAGATAGATGGAAATATCTACACCGCCATCTGTATAAACGTCGAAATATGTACAACCGATATCTGTATAAACTTGGAAATATCTACACCGCAATCTGTATAAACATGGAAATATCTACACTGCTATCTGTATAAATCTGAAATATCTAAACCGCTGTCTCTATAAAAATGGAAATATCTACACTGCTATCTGTTTAAACATGGAAATATCCTCACTGCTATCTCTATGAACATGGATATATCTACACCGCTATCTAAATAAACATGGAAATATCTACACTGCCATCTCTATAAACATGGAATTATCTACATCGCCATCTGTATAAACATGGAAATATCTACACCGCTATCTGTATAAACATGGAAATGTCTACACTGCTATCTGTATAAATATGGAAATATCTACACCGCGATCTGTATAAACAAGGAAATATCTACACCGTGATCTGTATAAATATGGAAATATCTTCACCACGATCTGTATAAACATAGAAATATCTACACCGCCATCTGTATATACATGGAAATATCTACACTGCCATCTGTAGAAAGATGGAAATATTTACACCGCTATCTCTATAAATATGGAAATATCTACACCTCCATCTCTATAAACATGTAAATATCTACACTGCCATCTCCATAAAGATGGAATTTTCTACTCTGCCATGTGTATAAACACGGAAATATCTACACCACCATCTGTGTAAACATGGAAATATCTACACCGTTATCTGTTTAAACATGGAAATATCTACACCACCATCTGCATGCCCATGGAAATATCTACGCCGCCATCTGCATAAACATGGAAATATCTACACGGCCATCTGTGTATGGATAGAAATATCAACACCGCCATCTGTACAAACATGGAAATATCTACACTGTTATCTCTATAAACATGGTATTATCTGCACTGCCATCTGTAAAAACATGGAAATAACTATACAGTCATCTGAATAAACATGGAAATATCTACAATGCCATCTGTATACACATGGAAATATCTACACAGCCATCTGTATAAACATGTAAATATCTACACTGTTATCACTATAAACATGGAAATATCTACACCGCCATCTATATAAACATGAAAATATCTACACTGCCATCTCCATAAACATGGAACTAACTTCTCCGCCATCTGTATAAACATGGAAACATCTACACCGCCATCTGTGTGAATAAGGAAATATCTACAATGCCATCTGTATAAAGATGTAAATATCTGCACCGCGAGCAGTATAAACATGGAAATATCTACATCGCTATCTCTATAAACGTGGAAATACCAACACCGCTATCGGTATAAACATGGAAATATCTACAACGCCATCTATATAAACATGGAAATATCTACACCGCTATGTCTTTAAACATGGAAATACCTACACTGCTATCTCTATAAACATGGAAATATCTACACCGCTATCTGTATAAACATGGAAATATCTACAATTCTCTCTGCATAAACATGGAAATATCTACACCGTGATCTGTATAAACATGGAAATATCTACACCGCGATCTGTATAAACATGGAAATATCTTCTATAAGATCTGTATAAACATGGAAATACCTACACCGCTATCTGTATAAACATGGTAATATCTACACCGCTATGTGTATAAACATGGTAATATTTACACCACCATCTATATAAACATGGAAATATCTACACCGCCATCTCTATAAATATGGAAATATCTACAATGCCATCTGTAGAAAGATGGAAATATCTACACCGCAATCTGTGTAAACATGGAAATATCTACACCGATATCTGTAAAAATATGGAAATATCTACACCGCTATCTGTATAAACATGGAAACATCTACACCACTATCTGTATAAACATGGAAATATCTACACCGTGATCTGTATAAACATGGAAATATCTACACCGCTATCTGTATAAACATGGAAATATCTACACAGCTATCTCTATAAACATGGAAATATCTACACCGCCATCTGTATAAACATGGAAATATCTACACAGCCATCTGTATATCCATGGAAATATCTACACCACTATCTGTATAAACATGGAAATAACTACACCGCTATTTGTATAAACAAGGAAATATCTACACTGTCATCTGTATAAACATGGAAATATCTTCACCGCCATCTCTATAAACATGGAAATATCTACACCCCTATCTTTATAAACATGGAAATATCCACACCGCTACCTCTATAAACATGGAAATATCTACACTGCGGTCTATATAAACATGGATATATCTACACCGGTATCTGTATAAACATGGAAATATCTACACCAGGATCTGTATAAACATGGAAATATATACACCGCTATCTGTATAAACATGGAAATATCTGCACTGCTATCTCTATAAACACGGAAATATCTACAAAGCCATCTGTATAAACATGGAAATAACTTCACAGTCATTTGTAGGAACATGGAAATATCTACACTGCCATCTGTATAAACTTATAAATATCTACACAGCCCTCTGTATAAATATGGAAGTATCTGCATAGGCATCAGTATAAACATGGAAATATCTGCACCGCTATTTGTATAAACATGGAAATACCTACACCGCTGTCTCTATAAACATGGATATATGTACACCGCTATGTGTATAAACATGGAAATATCTCCACTGCTGTCTCTATAAACATGGAAATATCTCCACCGCTATCTGTATAAACATGGAAATAGCTACAGCACCATCTCTATAGACATTGAAATATCTACACTGCCATCTGTAAAAACATGGAAATATCTACACAGTCACCTGAATAAACATGGAAATATCTACACCACCATATGTATAAACATGGAAATAGCTACAGCACCATCTCTATAGACATTGAAATATCTACACAGACATCTGTAAAAATATGGAAATATCTACACAGCCAGATGTACAAACATGGAAATATCTACACTGCCATCTGTAGAAAGATGAATATATCTACACCACTATCTCTATATATATGGAAATATGTACACCGCCATCTCTATAAACATGAAAATATCTACACTGCCATCTCCATAAAGATGGAAGTATCTGCTCCGCCATGTGTATAAACATGGAAATATCTACACAACCATCTGTGTAAACTTGGAAATATCTACACCGCTATCAGTATAAACATGGAAATATCTACACCGCCATCTGCACGTCCATGGAAATATCTAAGCCACCATCTGTGTAAACATGGAAATATCTACACGGCCATCTGTGTATAGATGGAAATATCAACATCGCCATCTGTACAACCATGGAAATATCTACACTGCTATCTCTACAAACATGGAAATATCTGCACGGCCATCTGTAAAAACATGGAAAAACCTATACAGTCATCTGTATAAACACGGAAATATCTACAATGCCAACTGTATACACATGTAAATATCTACACAGCCATCTGTATAAATATGTAATTATCTACACTGCTATCTCTATAAACATGGAAATATCTACACCGCCATCTCTATAAACATGAAAATATCTACACTGCCATCTCCATAAACATGGAACTAACTACTTCACCATCTGTATAAACATGGAAACATCTACACCGCCATCTGTATAAACATGGAAATATCTACAATGCCATCTGTAGAAAGATGGAAATATCTACACCGCAATCTGTGTAAACATGGAAATATCTACACCGGTATCTGTAAAAATATGGAAATATCTACACCGCTATCTGTATAAACATGGAAATATCTACAACGCTATCTGTATAAATATGGAAATATCTACACCGCAATCTGTATAAACATGGAAATATCTACACCGCTATCTTTATAAACATGGAAATATCTACATAGCTATCTCTATAAACATGGAAATATCTACACCGCCATCTGTATAAAGATGGAGATACCTACTAAGTCATCTGTATAAACATGGAAATATCTACAAAGCCATCTGTATAAACATGGAAATATCTACACAGCCATCAGTATATCCATGGAAATACCGACACCGTTATCTGTATAAACATGGAAATAACTACACCGCTATTTGTATAAACAAGGAAATATCTACACTGTGATCTGTATAAACATGGAAATATCTTCACCGCCATCCCTATAAACATGGAAATATCTACACCCCTATCTGTATAAACATGGAAATATCCACACCGCTATCTCTATAAACATGGAAATATCTACGCTGCGGTCTGTATGAACATGGAAATATCTACACCGGTATCTGTATAAACATGGAAATATCTACACCAGGATCTGTATAAACATGGAAATATATACACCGATATCTGTATAAACATGGAAATATCTGCACTGCTATCTCTATAAACATGGAAATATCTACAAAGCCATCTGTATAAACATGGAAATACCTACACAGTCATGTGTAGGAACATGGAAATATCTACACTGCCGTCTGTATAAACTTAGAAATATCTACACAGCCCTCTGTATAAATATGGAAATATCTGCATAGGCATCTGTATAAACATGGAAATATCTGCACCGCTATTTGTATAAACATGGAAATACCTACACCGCTGTCTCTATAAACATGGATATATGTACACCGCTATGTGTATAAACATGGAAATATCTCCACTGCTGTCTCTATAAACATGGAAATAACTCCACAGTTATCTGTATAAACATGGAAATATCTACAGCACCTTCTCTATAAACATTGAAATATCTACACTGCCATCTGTAAAAACATGGAAATATCTACACAGTCACCTGAATAAACATGGAAATATCTACACCACCATATGTATAAACATGGAAAAAGCTACAATACCATCTGTATACACATGGAAATATTTACACAGACATCTGTATAAATATGGAAATATCTACACAGCCAGATATACAAACATGGAAATATCTATACTGCCATCTGTAGAAAGATGAATATATCTACACCACTATATCTATAAATATGGAAATATGTACACCGCCATCTCTATAAACATGAAAATATCTACACTGCCATCTCCATAAAGATGGAAGTATCTACTCCGCCATGTGTATAAACATGGAAATATCTACACAACCATCTGTGTAAACATGGAAATATCTACACCGCTATCTGTATAAACATGGAAATATCTACACCGCCATCTGCACGTCCATGGAAATATCTACGCCGCCATCTGTATAAACATGGAAATATCTACACGGCCATCTGTGTATAGATGGAAATATCAACATCGCCATCTGTACAACCCTGGAAATATCTACACTGCTATCTCTACAAACATGGAAATATCTGCACTGCCATCTGTAAAAACCTGGAAAAACCTATACAGTCATCTGTATAAACACGGAAATATGTACAATGCCATCTGTATACACATGGATATATCTACAAAGCCATCTGTATAAACATGTAAATATCTACACTGCTATCTCTATAAACATGGAAATATCTACACCTCCATCTCTATAAACATGAAAATATCTACACTGCCATCTCCATAAACATGGAACTAACTACTTCACCATCTGTATAAACATGGAAACATCTACACCGCCATCTGTATAAACATGGAAATATCTACAATGCCATCTGTAGAAAGATGGAAATATCTACACCGCAATCTGTGTAAACATGGAAATATCTACAACGATATCTGTAAAAATATGGAAATATCTACACCGCTATCTGTATAAACATGGAAATATCTACACCGCTATCTGTATAAACATGGAAATATCTACACCGCAATCTGTATAAACATGGAAATATCTACACCGCTATCTTTATAAACATGGAAATATCTACATAGCTATCTCCATAAACATGGAAATATCTACACCGCCATCTGTATAAACATGGAGATACCTACGAAGTCATCTGTATAAACATGGAAATATCTACAAAGCCATCTGTATAAACATGGAAATATCTACACAGCCATCTGTATATCAATGGAAATACCTACACCGTTATCTGTATAAACATGGAAATAACTACACCGCTATTTGTATAAACAAGGAAATATCTACACTGTGATCTGTATAAACATGGAAATATCTTCACCGCCATCTCTATAAACATGGAAATATCTACACCCCTATCTGTATAAACATGGAAATATCCACACCGCTATCTCTATAAACATGGAAATATCTACGCTGCGGTCTGTATGAACATGGAAATATCTACACCGGTATATGTATAAACATGGAAATATCTACACCAGGATCTGTATAAACATGGAAATATATACACCGCTATCTGTATAAACATGGAAATATCTGCACTGCTATCTCTATAAACATGGAAATATCCACAAAGCCATCTGTATAAACATGGAAATATCTACACAGTCATGTGTAGGAACATGGAAATATCTACACTGCTGTCTGTATAAACTTAGAAATATCTACTCAGCCCTCTGTATAAATATGGAAATATCTGCATAGGCATCTGTATAAACATGGAAATATCTGCACCGCTATCTGTATAAACATGGAAATACCTACACCGCTGTCTCTATAAACATGGAAATATGTACACCGCTAGGTGTATAAACATGGAAATATCTCCACTGCTGTCTGTATAAACATGGAAATATCTCCACCGTTATCTGTATAAACATGGAAATATCTACAGCACCATCTCTATAAACATTGAAATATCTACACTGCCATCTGTAAAAGCATGGAAATATCTACACAGTCATCTGAATAAACATGGAAATATCTACACCACAATATGTATAAACATGGAAATAGCTACAATAACATCTGTATACACATGGAAATATCTACACAGACATCTGTATAAATATGGAAATATCTACACAGCCAGATGTATAAACATGGAAATATGTACACTGCCATCTGTAGAAAGATGAATATAGCTACACCACTATCTCTATAAATATGGAAATATGTACACCGCCATCTCTATAAACATGAAAATATCTACACTGCCATCTCCATAAAGATGGAAGTATCTACTCCGCCATGTGTATAAACACGGAAATATCTACACCCCCATCTGTGTAAACATGGAAATATCTACACCGCTATCTGTATAAACATGGAAATATCTACACCGCCATCTGCACGTCCATGGAAATATCTACCCCGCCATCTGTATAAACATGGAAATATCTACACGGCCATCTGTGTATAGATGGAAATAACAACATCGCCATCTGTACAAACATGGAAATATCTACACTGCTATCTCTATAAACATGGAAATATCTGCACTGCCATCTGTAAAAACATGGAAATACCTATACAGTCATCTGTATAAACATGGAAATATCTACAATGCCATCTGTATACACATGGAAATAACTACACAGCCATCTGTATAAACATGTAAATATCTACACTGCTATCTCTATAAACATGGAAATATCTACACCGGTATCTGTATAAACATGGAAATATCTACACCAGGATCTGTATAAACATGGAAATATATACACCGCTATCTGTATAAAGATGGAAATATCTGCACTGCTATCTCTATAAACATGGAAATATCTACAAAGACATCTGTATAAACATGGAAATACCTACACAGTCATGTGTAGGAACATGGAAATATCTACACTGCCGTCTGTATAAACTTAGAAATATCTACACAGCCCTCTGTATAAATATGGAAATATCTGCATAGGCATCTGTATAAACATGGAAATATCTGCACCGCTATCTGTATAAACATGGAAATACCTACACCGCTGTCTCTATAAACATGGAAATATGTACACCGCTATGTGTATAAACATGGAAATATCTCCACTGCTGTCTGTATAAACATGGAATTATCTCCACCGTTATCTGTATAAACGTGGAAATATGTACAGCACCATCACTATAAACATTGAAATATCTACACTGCCATCTGTAAAAACATGGAAATATCTACACAGTCATCTGAATAAACATGGAAATATCTACACCACCATATGTATGAACATGGAAATAGCTACAATACCATCTGTATACACATGGAAATATCTACACAGACATCTGTATAAATATGGAAATATCTACACAGCCAGATGTATAAATATGGAAATATCTACACTGCCATCTGTAGAAAGATGAATATATGTACACCACTATCTCTATAAATATGGAAATATGTACACCGCCATCTCTATAAACATGAAAATATCTACACTGCCATCTCCATAAAGATGGAAGTATCTACTCCGCCATGTGTATAAACACGGAAATATCTACACCACCATCTGTGTAAACATGGAAATATCTACAGCGCTATCTGTATAAACATGGAAATATCTACACCGCCATCTGCACGTCCATGGAAATATCTACCCCGCCATCTGTATAAACATGGAAATATCTACACGGCCATCTGTGTATAGATGGAAATAACAACATCGCCATCTGTACAAACATGGAAATATCTACACTGCTATCTCTATAAACATGGAAATATCTGCACTGCCATCTGTAAAAACATGGAAATACCTATACAGTCATCTGTATAAACATGGAAATATATACAATGCCATCTGTATACACATGGAAATATCTACACAGCCATCTGTATAAACATGTAAATATCTACACTGCTATCTCTATAAACATGGAAATATCCACACCGCCATCTCTATAAACATGAAAATATCTACACTGCCATCTCCATAAACATGGAACTAACTTCTCCACCATCTGTATAAACATGGAAACATCTACACCGCCATCTGTGTGAATAAGGAAATATCTACAATGCCATCTGTATAAAGATATAAATATCTGCACCGCGAGCTGTATAAACATGGAAATATCTACATCGCTATCTGTATAAACGTGGAAACACCAACACCGCTATCGGTATAAACATGGAAATATCTACACCGCAATCTGTATAAACATGGAAATATCTTCACCACGATCTGTGTAAACATGGAAATATCTACACCGCTATCTGTATAAACATGGTAATATCTACTCCGCCATCTATATAAACATGGAAATATCTACACCGCCATCTGTATAAACATGGAAATATCTACACCACGATCTGTATATACATGGAAATATCTACACCGTGATCTGTATAAACATGGAAATATCTACACCGCTATCTGTATAAACATGGAAATATCTACACAGCTATCTCTATAAACATGGAAATATCAACATCGCCATCTGTATAAACATGGAAATACCTACAAAGTCATCTGTATAAACATGGAAATATCTACACAGCCATCTGTATAAACATGGAAATATCTACACAGCCATCTGTATATACATTTAAATATCTACACCGCTATCTCTATAAACATGGAAATAACTACACCGCTATTTGTATAAACAAGGAAATATTTACACCGTGATCTGTATAAACATGGAAATATCTAAACAGCCATCTCTATAAACACGGAAATATCTACACCCCTATGTGTATAAACGTGGAAATATCCAAACCGCTATCTCTATAAACATGGGAAAATCAACATCGCTATGTCTATAAACCTGGAAATATCTACACCGCCATCTCTATAAACATGGAAATATCTACACCAAGATCAGTATAAACATGGAAATATCTACACCGCTATCTGTATAAACATGGAAATATCTCCACTGCTATCTCTATAAACTTCGAAATATCTACACCGCCATCTGTATAAACATGGAAATACTTACAAAGTTATCTGTATAAACATGGAAATATCTACAATGCCATCTGTATAAACATGGAAATATCTACAATGCCATCTGAATAAACATGGAAATATCTACAATGCCATTTGTATACACATGGAAATACCTACACGGCAATCTGTGTATAGATGGACTCATCAACACCGCCATCTGTACAAACATGGAAATATCTACACCGCTATCTCTATAAACATGGAAATACCTACACCGGTATCTGTATTAACATGGAAATATCTACAATGCCATCTGAATAAACATGGAAATATCTACAATGCCATTTGTATACACATGGAAATACCTACACGGCAATCTGTGTATAGATGGAAACATCAACACCGCCATCTGTACAAACATGGAAATATCTACACCGCTATCTCTATAAACATGGAAATACCTACACCGGTATCTGTATTAACATGGAAATATCTACACAGCCATCTGTATAAACATGGAAATATCTACACCGCTATCTGTATAAACATGGAAATATCTACACCGCTATGTGTATTAACGTGGAAATATCTCCATTGCTATCTGTATAAACATGGATATATCTCCACCGCAATCTCTATAAACATGAAAATATCTGCACCGCTATCTCTATAAACATGGAAATATCTACAATGCCATCTGTACAAACATGGAAATATCTACATTGTCATCTGTAGAAACATGGAAATATCTACACCGCTATCTCTATAAACATGGAAATAACTACACCACTATCTCTATAAACATGGAAATATCTACACCGCTATCTCCATCAACATGGAAATATATGCACCGCCATCTCTTTAAACATGGAGATATCTACAACGCCATCTACATAAACAAGAAAATATCTACACTGCCATCTATATAAACATGGAAATATCTACACCGCAATCTCTATAAACATGGAAATACGTACACTGCCATTTGTAGAAAGATGGAAATATCTACACCGCCATCTGTATAAACGTGGAAATATGTACACCGCTATCTGTATAAACATGGAAATAACTACACCGCAATCTGTATAAACATGGAAATATCTACACCGCTATCTGTATAAATCTGAAATATCTAAAACGCTGTCTCTATAAAAATGGAAATATCTACACTGCTATCTGTATAAACATGGAAATATCCTCACGGCTATCTCTATGAACATGGATATATCTACACCGGTATCTAAATAAACTTGGAAATATCTACACTGCCATCTCTATAAACATGGAATTATCTTCATCGCCATCTCTATAAACATGGAGATACCAACGAAGTCATCTGTATAAACATGGAAATATCTAAAAAGCCATCTGTATAAACATGGAAATATCTACACAGCCATCTGTATATCCATGGAAATACCTACACCGGTATCTGTATAAACATGGAAATAACTACACCGCTATTTGTATAAACAAGGAAATATCTACACTGTGATCTGTATAAACATGGAAATATCTTCACCGCCATCTCTATAAACATGGAAATATCTACACCCCTATCTGTATAAACATGGAAATATCCACACCGCTATCTCTATAAACATGGAAATATCTACATCGCCATCTGTATAAACATGGAAATACCTACAAAGTCATCTGTATAAAAATGGAAATATCTACACAGCCATCTGTATAAACATGGAAATATCTACACAGCCATCTGTATATACATTTAAATATCTACACCGCTATCTCTTTAAACATGGAAATAACTACACCGCTATTTGTATAAACAAGGAAATATTTACACCGTGATCTGTATAAACATGGAAATATCTAAACAGCCATCTCTATAAACACGGAAATATCTACACCCCTATCTGTATAAACATGGAAATATCCAAACCGCTATCTCTATAAACATGGAAAAATCAACACCGTTATCTCTATGAACCTGGAAATATCTACACCGCCATCTCTATAAACATGGAAATATCTACACCATGATCAGTATAAACATGGAAATATCTACACAGCTATCTGTATAAACATGTAAATATCTCCACTGCTATCTCTATAAACTTCGAAATATCTACACGGCCATCTGTATAAACATGGAAATACTTACAAAGTTATCTGTATAAACATGGAAATATCTACAATGCCATCTGTATAAACATGGAAATATCTACAATGCCATCTGAATAAACCTGGAAATATCTACAATGCCATCTGTATACACATGGAAATATCAACACTGTCATCTGTAGAAACATGGAAATATCTACACCGCTATCTCCATAAACATGGAAATAACTACACCGCTATCTCTATAAACATGGAAATATCTACACCGCTATCTCCATCAACATGGAAATATATGCACCGCCATCTCTTTAAACATGGAGATATCTACAACGCCATCTACATAAACGAGAAAATATCTACACTGCCATCTATATAAACATGGAAATATCTACACCGCAATCTCTATAAACATGGAAATATGTACACTGCCATTTGTAGAAAGATGGAAATATCAACACCGCCATCTGTATAAACGTGGAAATATGTACACCGCTGTCTGTATAAACATGGAAATATCTACACCGCAATCTGTATAAACATGGAAATATCTACGCCGATATCTGTATAAATCTGGAATATCTAAAACGCTGTCTCTGTAAAAATGGAAATATCTACACTGCTATCCGTATAAACATGGAAATATCCTCACTGCTATCTCTATGAACATGGATATATCTACACCGCTATCTAAATAAACTTGGAAATATCTACACTGCCATCTCTATAAACATGGAATTATCTACATCGCCATCTGTATAAACATGGAGATACCTACGAAGTCATCTGTATAAACATGGAAATATCTACAAAGCCATCTGTATAAACATGGAAATATCTACACAGCTATCTCTATAAACATGGAAATATCAACATCGCCATCTGTATAAACATGGAAATACCTACAAAGTCATCTGTATAAACATGGAAATATCTACACAGCCATCTGTATAAACATGGAAATATCTACACAGCCATCTGTATATACATTTAAATATCTACACCGCTATCTCTGTAAACATGGAAATAACTACACCGCTATTTGTATAAACAAGGAAATATTTACACCGTGATCTGTATAAACATGGAAATATCTAAACAGCCATCTCTATAAACACGGAAATATCTACACCCCTATCTGTATAAACGTGGAAATATCCAAACCGCTATCTCTATAAACATGGAAAAATCAACATCGCTATCTCTATGAACCTGGAAATATCTACACCGCCATCTCTATAAACATGGAAATATCTACACCAAGATCAGTATAAACATGGAAATATCTACACCGCTATCTGTATAAACATGGAAATATCTCCACTGCTATCTCTATAAACTTCGAAATATCTACACCGCCATCTGTATAAACATGGAAATACTTACAAAGTTATCTGTATAAACATGGAAATATCTACACCGCCATCTGTATAAACATGGAAATATCTACAATGCCATCTGTATAAACATGGAAATATCTACAATGCCATCTGAATAAACATGGAAATATCTACAATGCCATTTGTATACACATGGAAATACCTACACGGCAATCTGTGTATAGATGGAAACATCAACACCGCCATCTGTACAAACATGGAAATATCTACACCGCTATCTCTATAAACATGGAAATACCTACACCGGTATCTGTATTAACATGGAAATATCTACAATGCCATCTGAATAAACATGGAAATATCTACAATGCCATTTGTATACACATGGAAATACCTACACGGCAATCTGTGTATAGATGGAAACATCAACACCGCCATCTGTACAAACATGGAAATATCTACACCGCTATCTCTATAAACATGGAAATACCTACACCGGTATCTGTATTAACATGGAAATATCTACACAGCCATCTGTATAAACATGGAAATATCTACACCGCTATCTGTATAAACATGGAAATATCTACACCGCTATGTGTATTAACGTGGAAATATCTCCATTGCTATCTGTATAAACATGGATATATCTCCACCGCAATCTCTATAAACATGAAAATATCTGCACCGCTATCTCTATAAACATGGAAATATCTACAATGCCAACTGTACAAACATGGAAATATCTACATTGTCATCTGTAGAAACATGGAAATATCTACACCGCTATCTCTATAAACATGGAAATAACTACACCACTATCTCTATAAACATGGAAATATCTACACCGCTATCTCCATCAACATGGAAATATATGCACCGCCATCTCTTTAAACATGGAGATATCTACAACGCCATCTACATAAACAAGAAAATATCTACACTGCCATCTATATAAACATGGAAATATCTACACCGCAATCTCTATAAACATGGAAATATGTACACTGCCATTTGTAGAAAGATGGAAATATCTACACCACCATCTGTATAAACGTGGAAATATGTACACCGCTATCTGTATAAACATGGAAATATCTACAATGCAATCTGAATAAACATGGAAATATCTACAATGCCATCTGTATACACATGGAAATACCTACACGGCAATCTGTGTATAGATGGAAACATCAACACCGCCATCTGTACAAACATGGAAATATCTACACCGCTATCTCTATAAACATGGAAATACCTACACTGCGGTCTGTATAAACATGGAAATACCTACACCGGTATCTGTATAAACATGGAAATATCTACACAGCCATCTGTATAAACATGGAAATATCTACACCGCTATCTGTATAAACATGGAAATATCTACACCGCTATGTGTATTAACGTGGAAATATCTCCATTGCTATCTGTATAAACATGGATATATCTCCACCGCAATCTGTATAAACATGAAAATATCTACACCGCTATCTCTATAAACATGGAAATATCTACAATGCCATCTGTACAGACAAGGAAATATCTACACTGTCATCTGTATAAACATGGATATATCTCCACCGCAATCTCTATAAACATGGAAATAACTACACCTCTATCTATATAAACATGGAAATATCTACACCGCCATCTCCATCAACATGGAAATATATGCACCGCCATCTCTTTAAACATGGAGATATCTACAACGCCATCTACATAAACAAGAAAATATCTACACTGCCATCCATATAAACATGGAAATATCTACTCCACAATCTCTATAAACATGGAAATATGTACACTGCCATTTGTAGAAAGATGGAAATATCTACACCACCATCTGTATAAACGTGGAAATATGTACACCGCTATCTGTATAAACATGGAAATATCTACAGCGCAATCTGTATAAACATGGAAATATCTACGCCGCTATCTGTATAAATCTGAAATATCTAAAACGCTGTCTCTATAAAAATGGAAATATCTACACTGCTATCTGTATAAACATGTAAATATGCTCACTGTTATCTCTATGAACATGGATATATCTACACCGCTATCTAAATAAACTTGGAAATATCTACACTGCCATCTCTATAAACATGGAATTATCTACATCGCCATCTGTATAAACATGGAAATATCTACACTGCTATCTGTATAAACATGGAAATATCTACACTGCTATCTGTATAAACATGGAAATATCTACACCGCGATCTGTATAAACAAGGAAATATCTACACCGTGATCTGTATAAACATGGAAATATCTTCACCACGATCTGTATAAGCATAGAAATATCTACACCGCCATCTGTATAAACATGGTTATATCTACACCACCATCTATATAAACATGGAAATATCTACACCGCCATCTGTATAAACATGGAAATATCTACAATGCCATCTGTAGAAAGATGGAAATATCTACACCGCAATCTGTATAAAGATGGAAATACCTACACCGCTATCTGTATAATATGGAAATATCTACACCGCTATCTCTATAAACATGGAAATACCTACACCGATTTCTCTATAAACATGAAAATATCTACACTGCTCTCTCTATATACATGGAAATTTCTACACCTCCATCTCTATAAACATGAAAATATCTACACCACCATCTTCAGAAACATGGATGTATCTACACTGCTATCTGTATAAACATGGAAATATCTACACCACTATCTGTATAAACATGGCAATATCTACAATGCCATCTGTAGAAAGATGGAAATATCTACACCGCCATCTGTGTAAACATGGAAATATCTACACCGATATCTTTACGAAGATGGAAATATCTACACCGCTATCTGCATAAACTTGGAAATATCTACACCGCGATCTGTAAACATGGAAATATCTACAATTCCATCTGTACAAACATGGAAATATCTACACAGTTATCTGTAGAAACATGGAAATATCTACACCGCTATCTCTATAAACATGGAAATAATTACACCGCTATCTCTATAAACATGGAAATATCAACACCGGTATCTCCGTCAACATGGAAATATATACACCGCCATCTCTTTAAACATGGAGATATCTACAATGCCATCTACATAAACAAGAAAATATATACACTGCCGTCTATATAAACATGGAAATACCTACACCGCCATCTCTATAAACATGGAAATATCTACACTGACATTTGTAGAAAGATGGAAATATCTTCACCGCCATCTGTATAAACGTGGAAATATCTACACCGCTATCTGTATAAACATGGAAATATCTACACCGCAATCTGTATAAACATGGAAATATCTACACCGCTATCTGTTTAAATATGAAATATCTAAACCGCTATCTCTATAAAAATGGAATTATCTACACTGCTATCTGTATAAACATGGAAATATCCTCACTGCTATCTCTCTGAACATGGATATATCTACACCGCTATCTAAATAAAAATGGAAATATCTACACTGCCATCTCTATAAACATGGAATTATCTACACCGCCATCTGTATAAAGATGGAAATATCTACACCGCAATCCGTATAAATATGGAAATGCCTACACCACTATCTCTATAGACATGGAAATAACTACTCCGCTATCTGCATAAACATGGAAATATCTACACCGCCATCTTCAGAAACATGGATGTATCTACACCGCCATCTGCATAAACATGGAAATATCTACACCGCCATCTGCATAAACATGGAAATATCTACACAGACATCTGTATAAACATGGAAATATCTACACTGCCATCTGTATAAACTTGGAAATATCTACATTGACATCTGTGGAAAGATGGAAATGTCTACAAAGAGATCTGTATAAACATGGGAATTTCTACACCGCAACTTGTATAAACATGGAAATTACACCGCTATCTGAATCAACATGGAAATAACTACTCCACAATCTGTATAAACATGGAAATATCTACAATGCTATCTCTGTAAACATGGAAATATCTACACAGCTCTCTGTGTAAACTTGGAAATATCGACACCACTATCTGTGTAAGTTTGGCAATAAGTACACCGCAATCTGTGCAAAGATGGAAATACCTACACCGCTATCTCTATAAACATGGAAATATCTACACCGATATCTGTATAAACATGGAAATATCTACACCGCTATGTCTATAAACATGGAAATACCTACACCGCTATCTCTATAAACATGGAAATATCTACATCGCTATCTGTATAAACATGGAAATATCTACACCGCTATCTGTGTAAACATGGAAATATCTACACCGCAATCTGTATAAACATGGAAATATCTTCACCACGATCTGTGTAAACATGGAAATACCTACACCGCTATCTGTATAAACATGGTAATATCTACACCGCCATCTATATAAACATGTAAATATCTACACCGCCATATATATAAACATGGAAATATGTACAATGCCGGCTGTAGAAAGATGGAAATATTTACCCCGCAATCTGTGTAAACATGGAAATATCTACACCGCTATCTGTAAAAACATGGAAATATCTACACCGCTATCTGTATAAACATGGAAATATCTACACCACGATCTGTATAAACATGGAAATATCTACACCGTGATCTGTATAAACATGGAAATATCTACACCGCGATCTGTATAAACATGGAAATATCTACACAGCTATCACTATAAACATGGAAATATCTACATCGCCATCTGTATAAACATGGAAATACCTACAAAGTCATCTGTATAAACATGGAAATATCTACACAGCCATCTGTATAAACATGGAAATATCTACACAGCTATCTGTATATAAATTTAAATATCTACACCGCTATCTCTATAAACATGGAAATAACTACACCGCTATTTGTATAAACAAGGAAATATTTACACCGTGATCTGTATAAACATGGAAATATCTAAACAGCCATCTCTATAAACACGGAAATATCTACACCCCTATCTGTATAAACATGGAAATATCCAAACCGCTATCTCTATAAACATGGAAAAATCAACACAGCAATCTCTATGAACCTGGAAATATCTACACCGCCATCTCTATAAACATGGAAATATCTACACCACGATCAGTATAAACATGGAAATATCTACACCGCTATCTGTATAAACATGGAAATATCTCCACTGCTATCTCTATAAACTTCGAAATATCTACACCGCCATCTGTATAAACATGGAAATACTTACAAAGTTATCTGTATAAACATGGAAATATCTACACCGCCATCTGTGTAAACATGGAAATATCTACAATGCCATCTGAATAAACATGGAAATATCTTCAATGCCATCTGTATACATATGGAAATACCTACACGGCAATCTGTGTATAGATGGAAACATCAACACCGCTATCTGTACAAACATGGAAATATCTACACCGCTATCTCTATAAACATGGAAATACCTACACTGCGGTCTGTATAAACATGGAAATACCTACACCGGTATCTGTATAAACATGGAAATATCTACACAGCCATCTGTATAAACATGGAAATATCTACACCGCTGTCTGTATAAACATGGAAATATCTACACCGCTATGTGTATTAACGTGGAAATATCTCCATTGCTATCTGTATAAACATGGATATACCTCCACCGCAATCTGTATAAACATGAAAATATCTACACCGCTATCTCTATAAACATGGAAATTTCTACAATGCCATCTGTACAAACATGGAAATATCTACACTGTCATCAGTATAAACATGGATATATCTCCACCGCAATCTGTATAAACATGGAAATAACTACACCGCTATCTATATAAACATGGAAATATCTACACCGCCATCTCCATCCACATGGAATTATATGCACCGCCATCTCTTTAAACATGGAGATATCTACAACGCCATCTACATAAACAAGAAAATATCTACACTGCCATCTATATAAACATGGAAATATCTACACCGCAATCTCTATAAACATGGAAATATGTAAACTGCCATTTGTAGAAAGATGGAAATATCTACACCACCACCCGTATAAACGTGGAAATATGTACACCGCTATCTGTATAAACATGGAAATATCTACAGCGCAATCTGTATAAACATGGAAATATCTACGCCGCTATCTGTATAAATCTGAAATATCTAAAACGCTGTCTCTATAAAAATGGAAATATCTACACTGCTATCTGTATAAACATGTAAATATCCTCACTGCTATCTCTATGAACATGGATATATCTACACCGCTATCTAAATAAACTTGGAAATATCTACACTGCCATCTCTATAAACATGGAATTATCTACATCGCCATCTGTATAAACATGGAAATATCTACACCGCTATCTGTATAAACATGGAAATATCTACACTGCTATCTGTATAAGCATGGAAATATCTACACCGCGATCTGTATAAATAAGGAAATATCTACACCGTGATCTGTATAAACATGGAAATATCTTCACCACGATCTGTATAAGCATAGAAATATCTACACCGCCATCTGTATAAACATGGTTATATCTACACCACCATCTATATAAACATGGAAATATCTACACCGCCATCTGTATAAACATGCAAATATCTACAATGCCATCTGTAGAAAGATGGAAATATCTACACCGTAATCTGTATAAACATGGAAATACCTACACCGCTATCTGTATAATATGGAAATATCTACACCGCTATCTCTATAAACATGGAAATACCTACACCGATTTCTCTATAAACATGAAAATATCTACACTGCTCTCTCTATATACATGGAAATTTCTACACATCCATCTCTATAAACATGAAAATATCTACACCGCCATCTTCAGAAACATGGATGTATGTACACTGCTATCTGTATAAACATGGAAATATCTACACCACTATCTGTATAAACATGGCAATATCTACAATGCCATCTGTAGAAAGATGGAAATATCTACACCGCCATCTGTGTAAACATGGAAATATCTACAGCGATATCTTTAAGAAGATGGAAATATCTACACCGCTATCTGCATAAACTTGGAAATATCTACACCGCGATCTGTAAACATGGAAATATCTACAATTCCATCTGTACAAACATGGAAATATCTACAGAGTTATCTGTAGAAACATGGAAATATCTACACCGCTATCTCTATAAACATGGAAATAATTACACCGCTATCTCTATAAACATGGAAATATCAACACCAGTATCTCCATCAACATGGAAATATATACACCGCCATCTCTTTAAACATGGAGATATCTACAATGCCATCTACATAAACAAGAAAATATATACACTGCCGTCTATATAAACATGGAAATACCTACACCGCCATCTCTATAAACATGGAAATATCTACACTGCCATTTGTAGAAAGATGGAAATATCTTCACCGCCATCTGTATAAACGTGGAAATATCTACACCGCTATCTGTATAAACATGGAAATATCTACACCGCAATCTCTATAAACATGGAAATATCTACACCGCTATCTGTTTAAATATGAAATATCTAAACCGCTATCTCTATAAAAATGGAATTATCTACACTGCTATCTGTATAAACATGGAAATATCCTCACTGCTATCTCTGTGAACATGGATATATCTACACCGCTATCTAAATAAAAATGGAAATATCTACACTGCCATCTCTATAAACATGGAGTTATCTACACCGCCATCTGTATAAAGATGGAAATATCTACACCGCAATCCGTATAAATATGGAAATGCCTACACCACTATCTCTATAGACATGGAAATAACTACTCCGCTATCTGCATAAACATGGAAATATCTACACCGCCATCCTCAGAAACATGGATGTATCTACACCGCCATCTGCATAAACATGGAAATATCTACACCGCCATCTGCATAAACATGGAAATATCTACACAGACATCTGTATAAACATGGAAATATCTACACTGCCATCTGTATAAACTTGGAAATATCTACATTGACATCTGTAGAAAGATGGAAATGTCTACAAAGAGATCTGTATAAACATGGGAATTTCTACACCGCAACTTGTATAAACATGGAAATTACACCGCTATCTGAATCAACATGGAAATAACTACTCCACAATCTGTATAAACATGGAAATATCTACAATGCTATCTCTGTAAACATGGAAATATCTACACAGCTATCTGTGTAAACTTCGAAATATCGACACCACTATCTGTGTAAGTTTGGCAATAAGTACACCGCAATCTGTGCAAAGATGGAAATACCTACACCGCTATCTCTATAAACATGGAAATATCTACACCGATATCTGTATAAACATGGAAATATCTACACCGCTTTCTCTATAAACATGAAAATATCTACACTGCTATCTCTATATACATGGAAATATCTACACCTCCATCTCTATAAACATTAAAGTATCTACACCTCCATCTTCAGAAACATGGATGTATCTACACCACAGTCTGTATAAACATGGAAATATCTACACCACTATCTGTATAAATATGGAAATATCTTCACTGCCATCTGTATAAACATGGAAATATCTACAGCGCCATCTGTATAAACATGGAAATATCTACACCGCCATCTGCATAAACATGGAAATATCTACAAAGACATCTGTATAAAATGGAAATATCTACACTTCCATTGGTATAAACTTGTAAATATCTACACTGACATCTGTAGAAAGATGGAAATGTCTACAAAGCGATCTGTATTAACATGGAAATTTCTACACCACTACCTGTATAAACATGGAAATATCTACACCGCTATCTTTATCAACATGGAAATAACTACACCGCAATCTGTATAAATATGGAAATATGTACTATGCTATCTCTGTAAACGTGGAAATATCTACACAGCTATCTGTGTAAACTTGGAAATATCTACACCGATATCTGTGTAAATTTGGCAATACTTACACCGCAATCTGTGCAAAGATGGAAATACCTACACCGCTATCTCTGTAAACATGGAAATATCTACACCGTTATCTGTATAAACTTGGAAATATCTACACTGCCATCTGTATAAACATGGAAATATCTACAGCGCCATCTGTATACACATGTAAATATCTACACTGCATTCTGTACACACATGGAAATATATACACAGCCATCTGTATAATCATGTAAATATCTACACTGCATTCTGTACACACATGGAAATATCTACACAGCCGTCTGTATAAACATGGAAATATCTACACCGCTATCTCTATAGACATGGAAATATCTACACCGCTACCTGTATAAACATGGAAATATCTACACCGCTGTCTGAATAAACAAGGAAATATCTACACCACCATCTGTAGAAACATGGAAATATCTACACCGCTATCTGTATAAACATGGAAATACCTACACCGCTATCTATATAAATATGGAAATATCTAAACTGCTATCTCAATAAACATGGAAATACCTACACCGATTTCTCTATAAACATGAAAATATCTACACTGCTATCTCTATATACATGGAAATATCTACACCTCCATCTCTATAAACATGAAAATATCTACACCGCCATCTTCAGAAACATGGATGTAACTACACCGCTATCTGTATAAACATGGAAATATCTACACCACTATCTGTATAAACATGGGAATATCTTCACTGCCATCAGTATAAACATGGAAATATCTACACCGCCATCTGTATAAAGATGGAAATATCTACACCGCAATCTGTATAAAGATGGAAATATCTACACCGCTATCTCTATAGACAAGGAAATATCTACACCGCTATCTGTATAAACATGGAAATATCTTCAATGCCATCTGTATAAAGATGGAAATATCTACACCGCGAGCTGTATAAACATGAAAATAGCTACACCGCTATCTTTATAAACATGGAAATACCAACACCGTTATCTGTATAAACATGGAAATATCTACACCGCTATCTGTATCAACATGGAAATAACTACAACGCAATCTATATAAACATGGAAATATCTACAATGCTATCTCTGTAAACATGGAAATATCTACACAGCTATCTGTGTAAACTTTGGAAATATCTACACCGCTATCTCTGTAAGTTTGGCAATACCTAAACCGCAATCTGTGCAAAGATGGAAATACCTACACCGCAATCTCTGTAAACACGGAAATATCTACACCACTATCTGTATAAACATGGAAATATCTTCACTGCCATCTGTATAAACATGGAAATATCTACACCTATATCTGTGAAAACATGGAAATATCTACACCGCTATCTGTATAAACACGGAAATATCTACAACGCGATCTGCATAAACATGGAAATATCTACACCGCGATCTGTATAAACATGGAAATATCTACTCCGCTATCTGTATAAACATGGAAATATCTACACCATGACGTGTATAAACATGGAAATATCTACACCGCTATATGAATAAACATGGAAATATCTACACCGCTATCAGTATAAACATGGAAATATTGACACCGCTATCTGTATAAATATGGAAATATCTACACCACTATCTCTATAAACATGGAAATATCTACACCGTTATCTGTATAAATAAAGAAATATCACCAACGCTGTCTGTATGAACATGGAAACATATACACCGCTAGCTGTATAAACATGTAATTATCTGCAGCGTTATCTGTATAAACATGGAAATATCTACACCGCAGTCTGTGAAAAGACGGAAATATCTACAATGCTATCTCAATAAACATGGAAATATCGACACCGCCATCTGTACACACATGGAAATACCTACACAGTCATCTGTATAAACATGGAAATATCTACAACACTATCTGTATAAACATGGAAATACCTACACTGCCATCTGTATAAACATGGAATTATCTACACAGACATCTCAATAACCATTGAAATATCTACACCGCTATCTGTATAAACATGGAGGTAGCCACACCGCTATCTGCATAAACATGGAAATATCTACACCGCCATCTGTGAAAACATGGAAATATCTACACTGTCATCTTTATAAACATGGAAATATCTACACGTCCATCTGTATAAACATGGAAATATCTACACGGCCATCTGTATATAACTGGAAATATCTACAGTGCCATCTGTATAAACATGGAAATATCTACACTGCCATCTGTATATACCTGGAAATATCTACAGTGCCATCTATATAAACATGGAAATATCTACACCGCTATCTCTATAAACATGGAAATGTCTACACGGCTATCTGTATAAACATGGAAATATCTCCACCGCTATCTGTAGAAAAATGGAAATATCTACATCGCTATCTTTGTAAACATGGAAATATCTCCACCGCTATCTCTATAAAGATGGAAATATCTACACCGCTATCTTTATAAACATGGAAATATCTACACCGCTATCTGTATAAACATGGAAATATCTATAACACTATCTGTGTAAACATGGAAATATCTACACAGCTATCTGTGTAAACATGGAAATATGTACACAGGTCTCTCTGTAAAGATGGAAATATCTACACCGCAATCAGTGCAAATATGGAAATATCTACACCGCTATCTCAGTAAACATGGAAATATCTTCACCGCTATCTGCATAAACATGGAAATATCAACACCGCTATCTGTATAAACATGGAAATGTCTACACCACGATCTGTATAAACATGTAAATATCTACACCGCTATCTGTATAAACATGGAAATATCTACACCGGTATCAGTATAAACATGGAAATAACTACACCACTATCAGTATAAACATGGAAAAATTGACACCGCTATCTGTATAAATATGGAAATATCTACACCACTATCTCTATAAACATGGAAATATCTACACCGTTATCTGTATAAACAAAGAAATATCTCCACCGCTGTCTGTATGAACATGGAAACATCTACACCGCTAGCTATATAAATATGGAATTATCTGCAGCGTTATCTGTATAAACATGGAAATACCTACACCGCAGTGTGTGCAAAGATGGAAATATCTACAATGCTATCTCAATAAACATGGAAAAATAGACACTTCCATCTCTACACACATGGAAATACCTACACAGTCATCTGTAAACACGGAAATATCTACACCACTATCTGTATAAACATGGAAATAGCTACACTGCCATCTGTATAAACATGGAATTATCTACACAGACATCTCTATAACCATTGAAATATCTACACCGCTATCTGTATAAACATGGAAGTATCCACACCGCTATCTGTATAAACATGGAAATATCTACACCGCCATCTGTGAAAACATAGAAATATCTACACTGTCATCTTTATAAACATGGAAATATCTGCACGTCCATCTGTATAAACATGGAAATATCTACACTGCCATCTGTATAAACCTGGAAATATCTACACTGCCATCTGTATAAACATGGAAATATCTAAACCGCTATCTCTATAAACATGGAAATGTCTACATGGCTATCTGTATAAACATGGATATACCTCCACCGCTATCTGTAGAAACATGGAAATATCTACATCGCTATCTGTATAAACATGGAAATATCTCCACCGCTATCTCTATAAAGATGGAAATATCTACACCGCTATCTGTATAAACATGGAAATATCTATAACACTATCTGTGTAAACATGGAAATATCTACACAGCTATCTGTGTAAACATGGAAATATGTACACAGGTCTCTGTGTGAAGATGGAAATATCTACACCGCAATCTGTGCAAATATGGAAATATCTACACCGCTATCTGTATAAACATGGAAATATCAACACCGCTATCTGTATAAACATGGAAATGTCTACACCACGATCTGTATAAACATGGAAATATCTACACCACTATATGTATAAACATGGAAATATCTACACCGCTATCAGTATAAACATGGAAATATCTACACCGCTATCGGTATAAACATGGAAATATCTACACCACGACATGTATAAACATGGAAATATCTACACCGCCATGTGAATAAACCTGGAAATATCTACACCGCTATCAGTAAAAACATGGAAATATCGACACTGCTATCTGTATAAATATGTAAATATCTACACCACTATCTCTATAAACATGGAAATATCTGCACCGATATCTGTATAAACAAAGAAATATCTCCACCGCTGTCTGTATGAACATGGAATCATCTACACCGCTAGCTGTATATACATGGAATTACCTGCAGCGTTAAGTGTATAAACATGGAAATATCTACACGCAGTCTGTGCAAAGATGGAAATATCTACAGTGCTATCTCAATAAACATGGAAATATCGACACCGCCATGTGTACACACATGGAAATACCTACACAGTCATCTGTATAAACATGGAAATATCTACACCACTATCTGTATAAACATGGAAATATCTACAATGCCATCTGTATAAACATGGAATTACCTACACAGACATCTCTATAATCATTGAAATATCTACACCGCTATCTGTATAAACATGGAAGTAGCCACACAGCTATCAGTATAAACATGGAAATATCTACACCGCTATCTGTATAAACATGGAAATATCTACACCACGACGTGTATAAACATGGAAATATCTACACCGCTATGTGAATAAACATGGGAATGTCTACACCGCTATCAGTATAAACATGGAAATATTGACACCGCTATCTATATAAATATGGAAATATCTACACCACTATCTCTATAAACATGGAAATATCTACACCGTTATCTGTATAAATAAAGAAATATCTCCAACGCTGTCTGTATGAACATGGAAACATCTACACCGCTAGCTGTATAAACATGGAATTATCTGCAGCGTTATCTGTATAAACATGGAAATATCTACACCGCAGTCTGTGAAAAGACGGAAATATCTACAATGCTATCTCAATAAACATGGAAATATCGACACCGCCATCTCTACACACATGGAAATACCAACACAGTCATCTGTATAAACATGGAAATATCTACACCACTGTCTGTATAAACATGGAAATACCTACACTGCCATCTGTATAAACATGGAATTATCTACACAGACATCTCTATAACCATTGAAATATCTACACCGCTATCTGTTTAAACATGGAAGTAGCCACACCGCTATCTGCATAAACATGGAAATATCTACACCGCCATCTGTGAAAACATGGAAATATCTACACTGTCATCTTTATAAACATGGAAATATCTACACGTCCATCTGTATAAACATGGAAATATCTACACGGCCATCTGTATATACCTGGAAATATCTACACTGCCATCTGTATAAACATGGAAATATCTACACCGCTATCTCTATAAACATGGAAATGTCTACACGGCTATCTGTATAAACATGGAAATATCTCTACCGGTATCTGTAGAAACATGTAAATATCTACATCGCTATCTGCATAAACATGGAAATGTCTCCACCGCTATCTCTATAAAGATGGAAATATCTACACCGCTATCTTTATAAACATGGAAATATCTACACCGCTGTCTGTATAAACATGGAAATATCTATAACACTATCTGTGTAAACATGGAAATATCTACACAGCTATCTGTGTAAACATGAAAATATGTACACAATTCTCTGTGTAAAGATGGAAATATCTACACCGCATTCAGTGCAAACATGGAAATATCTACACCGCTATCTCAGTAAACATGGAAATATCTACACCGCTATCTGTATAAACATGGAAATATCAACACCTCTATCTGTATAAACATGGAAATGTCTACACCACGATCTGTATAAACATGGAAATATCTACACCGCTATATGTATAAACATGGAAATATCTACACCGCTATCTGTATAAACATGGAAATATCTACACTGCTATTGGTATAAACATGGAAATATCTACACCACGACATGTATAAACATGGAAATATCTACACAGCCATGTGAATAAACATGGAAATATCTACACCGCTATCAGTAAAAACATGGAAATATCGACACCGCTATCTGTATAAACATGGAAATATCTATAACACTATCTGTGTAAACATGGAAATATCTACACAGCTATCTGTGTAAACATGGAAATATGTACACGGGTCTCTGTGTGAAGATGGAAATATCTACACCGCAATCTGTGCAAATATGGAAATATCTACACCGCTATCTGTATAAACATGGAAATATCAACACCGCTATCTGTATAAACATGGAAGTGTCTACACCACGATCTGTATAAACATGGAAATATCTACACCACTATATGTATAAACATGGAAATATCTACACCGCTATCAGTATAAACATGGAAATATCTACACCGCTATCGGTATAAACATGGAAATATCTACACCACGACATGTATAAACATGGAAATATCTACACCGCCATGTGAATAAACCTTGAAATATCTACACCGCTATCAGTAAAAACATGGAAATATCGACACTGCTATCTGTATAAATATGTAAATATCTACAACACTATCTCTATAAACATGGAAATATCTGCACCGATATCTGTATAAACAAAGAAATATCTCCAACGCTGTCTGTATGAACATGGAATCATCTACACCGCTAGCTGTATAAACATGGAATTACCTGCAGCGTTAAGTGTATAAACATGGAAATATCTACACCGCAGTCTGTGCAAAGATGGAAATATCTACAGTGCTATCTCAATAAACATGGAAATATCGACACCGCCATGTGTACACACATGGAAATACCTACACAGTCATCTGTATAAACATGGAAATATCTACACCACTATCTGTATAAACATGGAAATATCTACACCACTATCTGTATAAACATGGAAATATCTACAATGCCATCTGTATAAACATGGAATTACCTACACAGACATCTCTATAATCATTGAAATATCTACACCGCTATCTGTATAAACATGGAAGTAGCCACACAGCTATCAGTATAAACATGGAAATATCTACACCGCTATCTGTATAAACATGGAAATATCTACACCACGACGTGTATAAACATGGAAATATCTACACCGCTATGTGAATAAACATGGGAATGTCTACACCGCTATCAGTATAAACATGGAAATATTGACACCGCTATCTGTATAAATATGGAAATATCTACACCACTATCTCTATAAACATGGAAATATCTACACCGTTATCTGTATAAATAAAGAAATATCTCCAACGCTGTTTGTATGAACATGGAAACATCTACACCGCTAGCTGTATAAACATGGAATTATCTGCAGCGTTATCTGTATAAACATGGAAATATCTACACCGCAGTCTGTGAAAAGACGGAAATATCTACAATGCTATCTCAATAAACATGGAAATATCGACACCGCCATCTCTACACACATGGAAATACCAACACAGTCATCTGTATAAACATGGAAATATCTACACCACTATCTGTATAAACATGGAAATACCTACACTGCCATCTGTATAAACTTGGAATTATCTACACAGACATCTCTATAACCATTGAAATATCTACACCGCTATCTGTATAAACATGGAAGTAGCCACACCGCTATCTGCATAAACATGGAAATATCTACACCGCCATCTGTGAAAACATGGAAATATCTACACTGTCATCTTTATAAACATGGAAATACCTACACGTCCATCTGTATAAACATGGAAATATCTACACGGCCATCTGTATATACCTGGAAATATCTACACTGCCATCTGTATAAACATGGAAATATCTACACCGCTATCTCTATAAACATGGAAATGTCTACACGGCTATCTGTATAAACATGGAAATATCTCTACCGGTATCTGTAGAAACATGTAAATATCTACATCGCTATCTGCATAAACATGGAAATGTCTCCACCGCTATCTCTATAAAGATGGAAATATCTACACCGCTATCTTTATAAACATGGAAATATCTACACCGCTGTCTGTATAAACATGGGAATATCTATAACACTATCTGTGTAAACATGGAAATATCTACACAGCTATCTGTGTAAACATGGAAATATGTACACAATTCTCTGTGTAAAGATGGAAATATCTACACCGCATTCAGTGCAAACATGGAAATATCTACACCGCTATCTCAGTAAGCATGGAAATATCTACACCGCTATCTGTATAAACATGGAAATATCTACACCGCTATATGTATAAACATGGAAATATCTACACCGCTGTCTGTATAAACATGGAAATATCTATAACACTATCTGTGTAAACATGGAAATATCTACACCGCTGTCTGTATAAACATGGAAATATCTATAACACTATCTGTGTAAACATGGAAATATCTACACAGCTATCTGTGTAAACATGGAAATATGTACACAATTCTGTGTGTAAAGATGGAAATATCTACACCGCATTCAGTGCAAATATGGAAATACCTACACCGCTATCTCAGTAAACATGGAAATATCTACACCACTATCTGTATAAACATGGAAATATCAACACCTCTATCTGTATAAACATGGAAATGTCTACACCACGATCTGTATAAACATGGAAATATCTACACCGCTATATGTATAAACATGGAAATATCTACACCGCTATCTGTATAAACATGGAAATATCTACACTGCTATCGGTATAAACATGGAAATATCTACACCACGACATGTATAAACATGGAAATATCTACACAGCCATGTGAATAAACATGGAATTATCTACACCGCTATCAGTAAAAACATGGAAATATCGACACCGCTATCTGTATAAATATGGAAATATCTACACCACTATCTCTATAAACATGGAAATATCTACACCGTTATCTGTATAAACAAAGGAATATCTCCACCGCTGTCTGTATGAACATGGAAACATCTACACCGCTAGCTGTATAAACATGGAATTATCTGCAGCGTTATCTGTGTAAACATGGAAATATCTACACCGCAGTCTGTGCAAAGACGGAAATATCTACAATGCTATCTCAATAAACATGGAAATATCGACACCGCCATCTCTACACACATGGAAATACCAACACAGTCATCTGTATAAACATGGAAATATCTACACCACTATCTGTATAAACATGGAAATACCTACACTGCCATCTGTATAAACATGGAATTATCTACACAGACATCTCTATAACCATTGAAATATCTACACCGCTATGTGTATAAACATGGAAGTAGCCACACCGCTATCTGCATAAACATGGAAATATCTACACCGCCATCTGTGAAAACATGGAAATATCTACACTGTCATCTTTATAAACATGGAAATATCTACACGTCCATCTGTATAAACATGGAAATATCTACACGGCCATCTGTATATACCTGGAAATATATACACTGCCATCTGTATAAACATGGAAATATCTACACCGCTATCTCTATAAACATGGAAATGTCTACACGGCTATCTGTATAAACATGGAAATATCTCTACCGGTATCTGTAGAAACATGTAAATATCTACATCGCTATCTGCATAAACATGGAAATGTCTCCACCGCTATCTCTATAAAGATGGAAATATCTACACCGCTATCTTTATAAACATGGAAATATCTACACCGCTGTCTGTATAAACATGGAAATATCTATAACACTATCTGTGTAAACATGGAAATATCTACACAGCTATCTGTGTAAACATGGAAATATGTACACAATTCTGTGTGTAAAGATGGAAATATCTACACCGCATTCAGTGCAAATATGGAAATACCTACACCGCTATCTCAGTAAACATGGAAATATCTACACCGCTATCTGTATAAACATGGAAATATCAACACCTCTATCTGTATAAACATGGAAATGTCTACATCACGATCTGTATAAACATGGAAATATCTACACCGCTATATGTATAAACATGGAAATATCTACACCGCTATCTGTATAAACATGGAAATATCTACACTGCTATCGGTATAAACATGGAAATATCTACACCATGACATGTATAAACATGGAAATATCTACACAGCCATGTGAATAAACATGGAAATATCTACACCGCTATCAGTAAAAACATGGAAATATCGACACCGCTATCTGTATAAATATGGAAATATCTACACCACTATCTCTATAAACATGGAAATACCTACACCGTTATCTGTATAAATAAAGAAATATCTCCACCGCTGTCTGTATGAACATGGAAACATCTACACCGCAAGCTGTATAAAGATGGAATTATCTGCAGCGTTATCTGTATAAACATGGAAATATCTACACAGCAGTCTGTGCAAAGACGGAAATATCTACAATGCTATCTCAATAAACATGGAAATATCGACACCGCCATCTGTACACACATGGAAATACCTACACAGTCATCTGTATAAACATGGAAATATCTACACCACTATCTGTATAAACATGGAAATACCTACACTGCCATCTGTGTAAACATGGAATTATCTACAGAGACATCTCTATAACCATTGAAATATCTACACCACTATCTGTATAAACATGGTAGTAGCCACACCGCTATCTGTATAAACATGGAAATATCTACACCGCCATCTGTGTAAACATGGAAATATCTACACTGTCATCTTCATAAACATGGAAATATCTACACGTCCATCTGTATAAACATGGAAATATCTACACGGCCATCTGTATATACCTGGAAATATCTACACTGCCATCTGTATAAACATGGAAATATCTACACCGCTATCTCTATAAACATGGAAATGTCTACACGGCTATCTGTATAAACATGGAAATATCTCCACCGCTATCTGTAGAAACATGGAAATAATTACATCGCTATCTGTATAAACATGGAAATATCTCCACCGCTATCTCCATAAAGATGGAAATATCTACACCGCTATCTTCATAAACATGGAAATATCTACACCGATATCTGTATAAACATGGAAATATCTATAACACTACGTGTGTAAAGATGGAAATATCTACACAGCTATCTGTGTAAACATGGAAATAAGTACACAGGTGTCTGTGTAAAGATGGAAATATCTACACCGCAATCTGTGCAAATATGGAAATATCTACACCGCTATCTCAGTAAACATGGAAATATCTACACCGCTATCTGTATAAACATGGAAATATCAACACCGCTATCTGTATAAACATGGAAATGTCTACACCGAAATCAGTATAAACATGGAAATATCTACACCGCTATCTGTATAAACATGGAAATATCTACACCACGACATGTATAAACATGGAAATATCTACACCGCCATGTGAATAAACATGGAAATATCTACACCGCTATCAGTAAAAACATGGAAATATCGACACCGCTATCGGTATAATTATGGAAATGTCTACACCACTATCTCTATAAACATGGAAATATCTACACCGTTATCTCTATAAACAAAGATATATCTCCACCGCTGTCTGTATGAACATGGAAACATCTACACCGCTAGCTGTATAAACATGGAATTATCTGCAGCGTTATCTGTATAAACATGGAAATATCTACACCGCAGTCTGTGCAAAGATGGAAATATCTACAATGCTATCTCAATAAACATGGAAATATCGACACCGCCATCTGCACACACATGGAAATACCTACACAGTCATCTGTATAAACATGGAAATATCTACACCACTATCTGTATATACATGGAAATATCTACACTGCCATCTGTACAAACATTGAAGTATCTACACCAATATCTGTATATACATGGAAATATCTACACTGCCATCTGTATAAACATGGAATTACCTACACAGACATCTCTATAATCATTGAAATATCTACACCGCTATCTGTATAAACATGGATGTAGCCACACAGCTATCAGTATAAACATGGAAATATCTACACCGCTATCTGTATAAACATGGAAATATCTACACCGCAGTCTGTGCAAAGATGGAAATATCTACAATGCTATCTCAATAAACATGGAAATATCGACACCGCCATCTGTACACACATGGAAATACCTACACAGACATCTGTATAAACATGGAATTATCTACAGAGACATCTCTTTAACCATTGAAATATCTACACCGCTATCTGTATAAACATGGAAGTAGCCACACCGCTATCTGTATGAACATGGAAATATCTACACCGCCATCTGTGAAAACATGGAAATATCTACACTGTCAGCTTTATAAACATGGAAATACCTACACGTCCATCTGTATAAACATGGAAATATCTACACTGCCATCTGTATATACCTGGAAATATCTACACTGCCATCTGTATAAACATGGAAATATGTACACCGCTATCTCTATAAACATGGAAATGTCTACACGGCTATCTGTATAAACATGGAAATATCTCCACCGCTATCTGTAGAAACATGGAAATAACTACATCGCTAACTGTATAAACATGGAAATATCTCCACCGCTATCACTATAAAGATGGAAATCTCTACACCGCTATCTTTATAAACATGGAAATATCTACACCGCTATCTGTATAAACATGGAAATATCTATAACACTATCTGTGTAAACAAGGAAATATCTACACAGCTATCTGTGTAAACATGGAAATATGTACACAGGTCTCTGTGTAAAGATGGAAATATCTACACCGCATTCAGTGCAAACATGGAAATATCTACACCGCTATCTCAGTAAACATGGAAATATCTACACCGCTATCTGTATAAACATGGAAATATCAACACCTCTATCTGTATAAACATGGAAATGTCTACACCACGATCTGTATAAACATGGAAATATCTACACCGCTATATGTATAAACATGGAAATATCTACACCGCTGTCTGTATAAACATGGAAATATCTATAACACTATCTGTGTAAACATGGAAATATCTACACCGCTGTCTGTATAAACATGGAAATATCTATAACACTATCTGTGTAAACATGGAAATATCTACACAGCTATCTGTGTAAACATGGAAATATGTACACAATTCTGTGTGTAAAGATGGAAATATCTACACCGCATTCAGTGCAAATATGGAAATACCTACACCGCTATCTCAGTAAACATGGAAATATCTACACCGCTATCTGTATAAACATGGAAATATCAACACCTCTATCTGTATAAACATGGAAATGTCTACACCACGATCTGTATAAACATGGAAATATCTACACCGCTATATGTATAAACATGGAAATATCTACACCGCTATCTGTATAAACATGGAAATATCTACACTGCTATCGGTATAAACATGGAAATATCTACACCACGACATGTATAAACATGGAAATATCTACACAGCCATGTGAATAAACATGGAATTATCTACACCGCTATCAGTAAAAACATGGAAATATCGACACCGCTATCTGTATAAATATGGAAATATCTACACCACTATCTCTATAAACATGGAAATATCTACACCGTTATCTGTATAAACAAAGGAATATCTCCACCGCTGTCTGTATGAACATGGAAACATCTACACCGCTAGCTGTATAAACATGGAATTATCTGCAGCGTTATCTGTGTAAACATGGAAAT
The DNA here is from genome assembly GCF_029289425.2 of Pan paniscus. Taxonomy (NCBI): domain Eukaryota; kingdom Metazoa; phylum Chordata; class Mammalia; order Primates; family Hominidae; genus Pan; species Pan paniscus. Next base: position 353,289 of record NC_073265.2, read on the forward strand.
ATCTACACCGCAGTCTGTGCAAAGACGGAAATATCTACAATGCTATCTCAATAAACATGGAAATATCGACACCGCCATCTCTACACACATGGAAATACCAACACAGTCATCTGTATAAACATGGAAATATCTACACCACTATCTGTATAAACATGGAAATACCTACACTGCCATCTGTATAAACATGGAATTATCTACACAGACATCTCTATAACCATTGAAATATCTACACCGCTATGTGTATAAACATGGAAGTAGCCACACCGCTATCTGCATAAACATGGAAATATCTACACCGCCATCTGTGAAAACATGGAAATATCTACACTGTCATCTTTATAAACATGGAAATATCTACACGTCCATCTGTATAAACATGGAAATATCTACACGGCCATCTGTATATACCTGGAAATATATACACTGCCATCTGTATAAACATGGAAATATCTACACCGCTATCTCTATAAACATGGAAATGTCTACACGGCTATCTGTATAAACATGGAAATATCTCTACCGGTATCTGTAGAAACATGTAAATATCTACATCGCTATCTGCATAAACATGGAAATGTCTCCACCGCTATCTCTATAAAGATGGAAATATCTACACCGCTATCTTTATAAACATGGAAATATCTACACCGCTGTCTGTATAAACATGGAAATATCTATAACACTATCTGTGTAAACATGGAAATATCTACACAGCTATCTGTGTAAACATGGAAATATGTACACAATTCTGTGTGTAAAGATGGAAATATCTACACCGCATTCAGTGCAAATATGGAAATACCTACACCGCTATCTCAGTAAACATGGAAATATCTACACCGCTATCTGTATAAACATGGAAATATCAACACCTCTATCTGTATAAACATGGAAATGTCTACATCACGATCTGTATAAACATGGAAATATCTACACCGCTATATGTATAAACATGGAAATATCTACACCGCTATCTGTATAAACATGGAAATATCTACACTGCTATCGGTATAAACATGGAAATATCTACACCATGACATGTATAAACATGGAAATATCTACACAGCCATGTGAATAAACATGGAAATATCTACACCGCTATCAGTAAAAACATGGAAATATCGACACCGCTATCTGTATAAATATGGAAATATCTACACCACTATCTCTATAAACATGGAAATACCTACACCGTTATCTGTATAAATAAAGAAATATCTCCACCGCTGTCTGTATGAACATGGAAACATCTACACCGCAAGCTGTATAAAGATGGAATTATCTGCAGCTTTATCTGTATAAACATGGAAATATCTACACAGCAGTCTGTGCAAAGACGGAAATATCTACAATGCTATCTCAATAAACATGGAAATATCGACACCGCCATCTGTACACACATGGAAATACCTACACAGTCATCTGTATAAACATGGAAATATCTACACCACTATCTGTATAAACATGGAAATACCTACACTGCCATCTGTGTAAACATGGAATTATCTACAGAGACATCTCTATAACCATTGAAATATCTACACCACTATCTGTATAAACATGGTAGTAGCCACACCGCTATCTGTATAAACATGGAAATATCTACACCGCCATCTCTGTAAACATGGAAATATCTACACTGTCATCTTCATAAACATGGAAATATCTACACGTCCATCTGTATAAACATGGAAATATCTACACTGCCATCTGTATATAACTGGAAATATCTACACTGCCATCTGTATAAACATGGAAATATCTACACCGCTATCTCTATAAACATGGAAATGTCTACACGGCTATCTGTATAAACATGGAAATATCTCCACCGCTATCTGTAGAAACATGGAAATAATTACATCGCTATCTGTATAAACATGGAAATATCTCCACCGCTATCTCCATAAAGATGGAAATATCTACACCGCTATCTTCATAAACATGGAAATATCTACACCGATATCTGTATAAACATGGAAATATCTATAACACTACGTGTGTAAAGATGGAAATATCTACACAGCTATCTGTGTAAACATGGAAATAAGTACACAGGTGTCTGTGTAAAGATGGAAATATCTACACCGCAATCTGTGCAAATATGGAAATATCTACACCGCTATCTCAGTAAACATGGAAATATCTACACCGCTATCTGTATAAACATGGAAATATCAACACCGCTATCTGTATAAACATGGAAATGTCTACACCGAAATCAGTATAAACATGGAAATATCTACACCGCTATCTGTATAAACATGGAAATATCTACACCACGACATGTATAAACATGGAAATATCTACACCGCCATGTGAATAAACATGGAAATATCTACACCGCTATCAGTAAAAACATGGAAATATCGACACCGCTATCGGTATAATTATGGAAATGTCTACACCACTATCTCTATAAACATGGAAATATCTACACCGTTATCTCTATAAACAAAGATATATCTCCACCGCTGTCTGTATGAACATGGAAACATCTACACCGCTAGCTGTATAAACATGGAATTATCTGCAGCGTTATCTGTATAAACATGGAAATATCTACACCGCAGTCTGTGCAAAGATGGAAATATCTACAATGCTATCTCAATAAACATGGAAATATCGACACCGCCATCTGTACACACATGGAAATACCTACACAGTCATCTGTATAAACATGGAAATATCTACACCACTATCTGTATATACATGGAAATATCTACACTGCCATCTGTACAAACATTGAAGTATCTACACCAATATCTGTATATACATGGAAATATCTACACTGCCATCTGTATAAACATGGAATTACCTACACAGACATCTCTATAATCATTGAAATATCTACACCGCTATCTGTATAAACATGGATGTAGCCACACAGCTATCAGTATAAACATGGAAATATCTACACCGCTATCTGTATAAACATGGAAATATCTACACCGCATTCTGTGCAAAGATGGAAATATCTACAATGCTATCTCAATAAACATGGAAATATCGACACCGCCATCTGTACACACATGGAAATACCTACACAGACATCTGTATAAACATGGAATTATCTACAGAGACATCTCTTTAACCATTGAAATATCTACACCGCTATCTGTATAAACATGGAAGTAGCCACACCGCTATCTGTATGAACATGGAAATATCTACACCGCCATCTGTGAAAACATGGAAATATCTACACTGTCAGCTTTATAAACATGGAAATACCTACACGTCCATCTGTATAAACATGGAAATATCTACACTGCCATCTGTATATACCTGGAAATATCTACACTGCCATCTGTATAAACATGGAAATATGTACACCGCTATCTCTATAAACATGGAAATGTCTACACGGCTATCTGTATAAACATGGAAATATCTCCACCGCTATCTGTAGAAACATGGAAATAACTACATCGCTAACTGTATAAACATGGAAATATCTCCACCGCTATCACTATAAAGATGGAAATCTCTACACCGCTATCTTTATAAACATGGAAATATCTACACCGCTATCTGTATAAACATGGAAATATCTATAACACTATCTGTGTAAACAAGGAAATATCTACACAGCTATCTGTGTAAACATGGAAATATGTACACAGGTCTCTGTGTAAAGATGGAAATATCTACACCGCAATCTGTGCAAATATGGAAATATCTACACCGCTATCTCAGTAAACATGGAAATATCTACACCGCTATCTGTATAAACACGGAAATATCAACACCGCTATCTGTATAAACATGGAAATGTCTACACCACGATCTGTGTAAACATGGAAATATCTACACCGCTATATGTACAAACATGGAAATATCTACACCGCTATCAGTATATACATGGAAATATCTACACCGCTATCTCTATAAACATGGAAATATCTACACCACGACATGTATAAAAATGGAAATGTCTACACCGCCACGTGAATAAACATGGAAATATCTACACCGCTATCAGTAAAAACATGGAAATATCGACACCGCTATCTGTATAAATATGGAAATATCTACACCACTATCTCTATTAACATGGAAATATCTACACCGTTATCTGTATAAACAAAGAAATATCTCCACCGCAGTCTGTATGAACATGGAAACATCTACACCGCTAGCTGTATAAACATGGAATTTTCTGCAGCGTTATCTGTATAAACATGGAAATATCAACACCGCAGTCTGTGCAAAGATGGAAATATCTACAATGCTATCTCAATAAACATGGAAATATCGACACCGCCATCTGTACACACATGGAAATACCTACACAGTCATCTGTATAAACATGGAAATATCTACATCACTATCTGTATAAACATGGAAATATCTACACTGCCATCTGTATAAACATGGAATTACCTACACAGACATCTCTATAATCATTGAAATATCTACACCGCTATCTGTATAAACATGGAAGTAGCCACACCGCTATCAGTATAAACATGGAAATATCTACACCGCTATCTGTATAAACTTGGAAATATCTACACCACGACGTGTATAAACATGGAAATATCTACACCGCTATGTGAATAAACATGGAAATATCTACACCACTATCTGTATAAACATGGAAATAACTACACTGCCATCTGTATAAACATGGAATTATCTACACAGACATCTCTATAACCATTGAAATATCTACACCGCTATCTGTATAAACATGGAAGTAGCCACACCGCTATCTGTATAAACATGGAAATATCTACACCGCCATCTGTGAAAACATGGAAATATCTACACTGTCATCTTTATAAACATGGAAATATCTACACGTCCATCTGTATAAACATGGAAATATCTACACTGCCATCTGTATATACCTGGAAATAACTACAATGCCATCTGTATAAACATGGAAATATCTACAAAGCTATCTCTATAAACATGGAAATGTCTACACGGCTATCTGTATAAACATGGAAATATATCCACCGCTATCTCTTAAAAGATGGAGATATCCACACCGCTATCTTTATAAACATGGAAATATCTACACCGCTATCTGTATAAACATGGAAATACATACACTGCCATCTGTATAAACATGGAAATATCTACACCACTATCTGTATAAACATGGAAATACATACACTGCCATCTGTATAAACATGGAATTATCTGCACAGACATCTCTATAACCATTGAAATATCTACACCGCTATCTGTATAAACATGGAAGTAGTCACACTGCAATCTGTATAAACATGGAAATATCTACACCGACATCTGTGAAAACATGGAAATATCTACACTGTCATCTTTATAAACATGGAAATATCTACACGTCAATCTGTATAAACATGTAAATATCTACACTGCCATCTGTATATTCCTGGAAATATCTACACTGCCATCTGTATATACATGGAAATATCTACAAAGCTATCTCTATAAACATGGAAATGTCTACACGGCTATCTGTATAAACATGGAAATATCTCCACCGCTATCTCTATAAAGATGGAAATATCCACATCGCTATCTTTATAAACATGGAAATATCTACACCGCTATCTGTATAAACATGGAAATACCTACACTGCCATCTGTATAAACATGGAATTATCTACACAGACATCTCTATAACCATTGTAATATCTACACCGCTATGTGCATAAACATGGAAGTAGCCACACCGCTATCTGTATAAACATGGAAATATCTACACCGCCATCTGTGAAAACATGGAAATATCTACACTGTCATCTGTATAAACATGGAAATATCTACACCGCTATCTCTATAAACATGGAAATGTCTACATGGCTATCTGTATAAACATGGAAATATCTCCACCGCTATCTCTATAAAGATGGAAATATCTACACCGCTGTCTTTATAAACATGGAAATATCTACACCGCTATCTATATAAACTTGGAAGTAGCCACACCGCTATCAGTATAAACATGGAAATATCTACACCGCTATCTGTAGAAACATGGAAATATCTACACCACGACGTGTATAAACATGGAAATATCTACACCGCTATGTGAATAAACATGGAAATATCTACACCGCTATCAGTATAAACATGGAAATATTGACACCGCTATCTGTATAAAGATGGAAATACCTACACCACTATCTCTATAAACATGGAAATATCTACACCGTTATCTGTATAAACAAAGAAATGTCTCCACCGCTGTCTGTATGAACATGGAAACATTTACACCGCTAGCTGTATAAACATGGAATTATCTGCAGCGTTATCTGTATAAACATGGAAATATCTACACCGCAGTCTGTGCAAAGATGGAAATATCTACAATGCTATCTCAATAAACATGGAAATAGCGACACTGCCATCTGTACACACATGGAAATATCTACACAGTCATCTGTATAAACACGGAAATATCTACACCACTATCTGTATAAACAGGGAAATACCTACACTGCCATCTGTATAAACATGGAATTATCTACACAGACATCTCTATAAACATTGGAATATCTACACCGCTATCTGTATAAACATGGAAGTAGCCACACCGCTATCTTTATAAACATGGAAATATCTACACCGCCATCTCTGAAAACATGGAAATATCTACACTGTCATCTTTATAAACATGGAAATATCTGCATGTCCATCTGTATAAACATGGAAATATCTACACTGCCATCTGTATACACCTGGAAATATCTACACTGCCATGTGTATAAACATGGAAATATCTAAACTGTTATCTCTATAAACCTGGAAATGTCTACACGGCTATCTGTATAAACATGGAAATATCTCCAACGCTATCAGTAGAAACATGGAAATATCTACATCGCTATCTGTATAAACATGGAAATATCTCCACCGCTATCCCTATAAAGATGGAAATATCTACACCGCTATCTTTATAAACATGGAAATATCTACACAACTATCTGTATAAACATGGAAATATCTATAACACTATCTGTGTAAACATGGAAATATCTACACAGCTATCTGTGTAAACATGGAAATATGTACACAGGTCTCTGTGTAAAGATGGAAATATCTACACCGCAATCTGTGCAAATATGGAAATATCTACACCGCTATCTCAGTACACATGGAAATATCTACACCGCTATCTGTATAAACATGGAAAATCAACACCGCTATCTGTATAAACATGGAAATATCTACACCACGACATGTATAAACATGGAAATATCTACACCGCCATGTGAATAAACATGGAAATATCTACACCGATATCAGTAAAAACATGGAAATATCGACACCGCTATCTGTATAAATATGGAAATATCTACACCGCCATCTGTGAAAACATGGAAATATCTACACTGTCATCTTTATAAACATGGAAATATCTACACGTCCATCTGTATAAACATGGAAATATCTACACTGCCATCTGTATATACCTGGAAATATCTACACTGCCATCTGTAGAAACATGGAAATATTTACACCGCTATCTCTATAATCATGGAAATGTCTACACGGCTATCTGTATAAACATGGAAATATCTCCACAGCTCTCTGTAAAAACACGGAAATATCTACATCGCTAACTGTATAAACATGGAAATATCTCCACCGCTATCTCTATAAAGATGGAAATAACTACACCGCTATCTTTATAAACATGGAAATATCTACACCGCTATCTGTATAAACATGGAAATATCTATAACACTATCTGTGTAAAAATGGAAATATCTACACAGCTATCTGTGTAAACATGGAAATATGTACACAGGTCTCTGTGTAAAGATGGAAATATCTACACCGCAATCTGTGCAAATATGGAAATATCTACACCGCTATCTCAGTAAACATGGAAATATCTAAACCGCTATCTGTATAAACATGGAAATATCAACACCGCTATCTGTATAAACATGGAAATGTCTACACCACGATCTGTATAAACATGGAAATATCTACACCGCTATATGTATAAACATGGAAATATCTACACCGCTATGTGAATAAACATGGAAATATCAACACCGCTATCAGTATAAACATGGAAATATTGACACCGCTATCTGTATATATATGGAAATGTCTTCACCACTATCTCTATAAACATGGAAATATCTACACCGTTATCTGTATAAACAAAGAAATATCTCCACCGCTGTCTGTATGAACATGGAAACATCTACACCGCTAGGTGTATAAACATGGAATTATCTGCAGCGTTATCTGTATAAACATGGAAATATCTACACCGCAGTCTGTGCAAAGATGGAAATATCTACAATGCTATCTCAATAAACATGGAAATATCGACACTGCCATCTGTACACACATGGAAATACCTACACAGTCATCTGTATAAACATGGAAATATCTACACCACTATCTGTATAAACATGGAAATACCTACACTGCCATCTGTATAAACATGGAATTATCTACACAGACATCTCTATAACCATTGAAATATCTACACCGCTATCTGTATAAACATGGAAGTAGCCACACCGCTATCTGTATAAACATGGAAATATCTACACCGCCATCTGTGAAAACATGGAAATATCTACACTGTCATCTTTATAAACATGGAAATATCTACACGTCCATCTGTATAAACATGGAAATATCTACACTGCCATCTGTATATACCTGGAAATATCTACACTGCCATCTGTATAAACATGGAAATATTTACACCGCTATCTCTATAAACATGGAAATGTCTACACGGCTATCTGTATAAACATGGAAATATCTCCACAGCTCTCTGTAAAAACACGGAAATATCTACATCGCTATCTGTATAAACATGGAAATATCGCCACCGCTATCTCTATAAAGATGGAAATAACTACACCGCTATCTTTATAAACATGGAAATATCTACACCGCTATCTGTATAAACATGGAAATATCTATAACACTATGTGTGTAAACATGGAAATATCTACACAGCTATCTGTATAAACATGGAAATATGTACACAGGTCTCTGTGTAAAGATTGAAATATCTACACCGCAATCTGTGCATATATGGAAATATCTACACTACTATCTCAGTAAACATGGAAATATCTACACCGCTATCTGTATAAACATGGAAATATCAACACCGCTATCTGTATAAACATGGAAATGTCTACACCACGATCTGTATAAACATGGAAATATCTACACCGCTATATGTATAAACATGGAAATATCTACACCGCTATCAGTATAAACGTGGAAATATCTACACCGCTATCTGTATAATCATGGAAATATCTACACCACGACATGTATAAACATGGAAATATCTACACCGCCATGTGAATAAACATCGAAATATCTACACAGTTATCAGTAAAAACATGGAAATATCGTCACCGTTATCTGTATAAATATGAAAATATCTACACCACTATCTCTATAAACATGGAAATATCTACACCGTTATCTTTATAAACAAAGAAATATCTCCACCGCTGTCTGTATGAACATGGAAACATCTACACTGCTAGCTGTAAACATGGAATTATCTGCAGCGTTATCTGTATAAACATGGAAATATCTACACCGCAGTCTGTGCAAAGATGGAAATATCTAGAATGCTATCTCAATAAACATGGAAATATCGACACTGCCATCTGTACACACATGGAAATACCTACACAGTCATCTGTATAAACATGGAAGTATCTACACCACTATCTGTATAAACATGGAAATATCTACACTGCCATCTGTATAAACATGGAATTACCTACACAGACATCTCTATAATCATTGAAATATCTACACCGCTATCTGTATAAACATGGAAGTAGCCACACCGCTATCATTATAAACATGGAAATATCTACACCGCTATCTGTATAAACATGGAAATATCTACACCACGACGTGTATAAACATGGAAATATCTACACCGCTATGTGAATAAACATGGAAATATCTACACCGCTATCAGTATAAACATGGAAATATTGACACCGCTATCTGTATAAATATGGAAATATCTACACCACTATCTCTATAAACATGGAAATATCTACACCGTTATCTGTATAAATAAAGAAATATCTCCACCACTGTCTGTATGAATATGGAAACACCTACACCGCTAGCTGTATAAACATGGAATTATCTGCAGCGTTATCTGTATAAACATGGAAATATCTACACCGCAGTCTGTGCAAAGATGGAAATATCTATAATGCTATCTCAATAAACATGGAAATATCGACACCGCCATCTGTACACACATGGAAATACCTACACAGTCATCCGTATAAACACGGAAATATCTACACCACTATCTGTATAAACATGGAAATACCTACACTGCCATCTGTATAAACATGGAATTATCTACACAGACATCTCTATAACCATTGAAATATCTACACCGCTATCTTTATAAACACGGAAGTAGCCACACCGCTATCTGTATTAACATGGAAATATCTACACCGCCATCTGTGAAATCATGGAAATATCTACACTGTCATCTTTATAAACATGGAAATATCTGCACGTCCATCTGTATAAACATGGAAATATCTACACTGCCATCTGTATACACCTGGAAATATCTACACTGCCATCTGTATTAACATGGAATTATCTAAACCGCTATCTGTAGAAACATGGAAATGTCTACATGGCTATCTGTATAAACATGGAAATATCTCCACCGCTATCTGTAGAAACATGGAAATATCTACATCCCTATCTGTATAAACATGGAAATATCTCCACCGCTATCTGTGCAAATATGGAAATATCTACACTACTATCTCAGTAAACATGGAAATATCTACACCGCTATCTGTATAAACATGGAAATATCAACACCGCTATCTGTATAAACATGGAAATGTCTACACCACGATCTGTATAAACATGGAAATATCTACACCGCTATATGTATATACATGGAAATATCTACACCGCTATCAGTATAAACATGGAAATATCTACACCGCTATCTGTATAAACATGGAAATATCTACACCACGACATGTATAAACATGGAAATATCTTCACCGCCTTGTGAATAAACATGGAAATATCTACACTGCTATCAGTAAAAACATGGAAATATCGTCACCGCTATCTGTATAAATATGGAAATATCTACACCACTATCTCTATAAACATGGAAATATCTACACCGTTATCTGTATAAACAAATAAATATCTCCACCGCTGTCTGTATGAACATGGAAACATCTACACCGCTAGCTTTATAAACATGGAATTATCTGCAGCGTTATCTCTATAAACATGGAAATATCTACACCGCAGTCTGTGCAAAGATGGAAATATCTACAATGCTATCTCAATAAACATGGAAATATCGACACCGCCATCTGTGAAATCATGGAAATATCTACACTGTCATCTTTATAAACATGGAAATATCTGCACGTCCATCTGTATAAACATGGAAATATCTACATTGCCATCTGTATACACCTGGAAATATCTACACTGCCATCTGTATAAACATGGAAATATCTAAACCGCTATCTGTAGAAACTTTGAAATGTCTACACGGCTATCTGTATAAACATGGAAATATCTCCACCGCTATCTGTAGAAACATTGAAATATGTACATCCCTATCTGTATAAACATGGAAATATCTCCACCGCTATCTCTATAAAGATGGAAATATCTACACCGCTATCTTCATAAACATGGAAATATCTACACCACTATCTGTATAAATATGGAAATATCTTTAACACTATCTGTGTAAACATGGAAATATCTACACAGCTATCTGTGTAAACATGGAAATATGTACACAGGTCTCTGTGTAAAGATGGAAATATCTACACCGCAATCTGTGCAAACATGGAAATATCTACACTACTATCTCAGTAAACATGGAAATATCTACACCGCTATCTGTATAAACATGGAAATATCAACACCGCTATCTGTATAAACATGGAAATGTCTACACCACGATCTGTATAAACATGGAAATATCTACACCGCTATATGTATATACATGGAAATATCTACACCACTATCAGTATAAACATGGAAATATCTACACCGCTATCTGTATAAACATGGAAATATCTACACCACGACATGTATAAACATGGAAATATCTACTCCGCCATGTGAATAAACATGGAAATATCTACACTGCTATCAGTAAAAACATGGAAATATCGTCACCGCTATCTGTATAAATATGGAAATATCTACACCACTATCTCTATAAACATGGAAATATCTACACCGTTATCTGTATAAACAAAGAAATATCTCCACCGCTGTCTGTATGAACATGGAAACATCTACACCGCTATTTGTATAAACATGGAATTATCTGCAGCGTTATCTCTATAAACATGGAAATATCTACACCGCAGTCTGTGCAAAGATGGAAATATCTACAATGCTATCTCAATAAACATGGAAATAGCGACACCGCCATCTGTACACACATGGAAATACCTACACAGTCATCTGTATAAACATGGAAATATCTACACCACTATCTGTATAAACATGGAAATATCTACACTGCCATCTGTATAAACATGGAATTACCTACACAGACATCTCTATAATCATTGAAATATCTACACCGCCATCTGTATAAACATGGAAGTAGCCACACCGCTATCAGTATAAACATGGAAATATCTACACCCCTATCTGTATAAACATGGAAATATCTACACCACGACGAGTATAAACATGGTAATATTTACACCGCTATGTGAATAAACATGGAAATATCTACACCGCTATCAGTATAAACATGGAAATATTGACACCGCTATCTGTATAAATATGGAAATATCTCCACCGCTATCTCTATAAAGATGGAAATATCTACACCGCTATCTTTATAAACATGGAAATATCTCACCGCTATCTGTATAAACATGGAAATATCTATAACACTATCTGTGTAAACATGGAAATATCTACACAGCTATCTGTGTAAACATGGAAATATGTACACAGGTCTCTGTGTAAAGATGGAAATATCTACACCGCAGTCTGTGCAAATATCGAAATATCTACACTAATATCTCAATAAACATGGAAATATCTACACCGCTATCTGTATAAACATGGAAATATCAACACCGCTATCTGTATAAACATGGAAATGACTACACCACGATCTGTATAAACATGGAAATATCTACAACGCTATATGTAAAAACATGGAAATATCTACACCGCTATCAGTATAAACTTGGAAATATCTACACCGCTATCTGTATACACATGGAAATATTTACACCACGACATGTATAAACATGGAAATATCTACACCGCCATGTGAATAAACATCGAAATATCTACACTGCTATCAGTAAAAACATGGAAATATTGACACCGCTATCAGTATAAATATGGAAATATCTACACCACTATCTCTATAAACATGGAAATATCTACACCGTTATCTGCATAAACAAAGAAATATCTCCACCGCTGTCTGTATGAACATGGAAACATCTACACCGCTTGCTGTATAAACATGGAATTATCTGCAGCGTTATCTGTATAAACATGGAAATATCTACACCGCAGTCTGTGCAAAGATGGAAATATCTACAATGCTATCTCAATAAGCATGGAAATATCGACACCGCCATATGTACACACATGGAAATACCTACACAGTCGTCTGCATAAACACGGAAATATCTACACCACTATCTGTATAAACATGGAAATACCTACACTGCCATCTGTATAAACATGGAATTATCTACACAGACATCTCTATAACCATTGAAATATCTACACCGCTATCTTTATAAACATGGAAGTAGCCACACCGCTATCTGTATTAACAAGGAAATATCTACACCGCCATCTGTGAAATCATGGAAATATCTACACTGTCATCTTTATAAACATGGAAATATCTGCACGTCCATCTGTATAAACATGGAAATATCTACACTGCCATCTGTATACACCTGGAAATATCTACACTGCCATCTGTATAAACATGGAAATATCTAAACCGCTATCTGTAGAAACATGGAAATGTCTACACGGCTATCTGTATAAACATGGAAATATCTCCACCGCTATCTGTAGAAACATGGAAATATCTACATCCCTATCTGTATAAACATGGAAATATCTCCACCGCTATCTCTATAAAGATGGAAATATCTACACCGCTATCTTCATAAACATGGAAATATCTACACCACTATCTGTATAAATATGGAAATATCTTTAACACTATCTGTGTAAACATGGAAATATCTACACAGCTATCTGTGTAAACATGGAAATATGTACACAGGTCTCTGTGTAAAGATGGAAATATCTACACCGCAATCTATGCAAATATGGAAATATCTACACTACTATCTCAGTAAACATGGAAATATCTACACCGCTATCTGTATAAACATGGAAATATCAACACCGCTATCTGTATAAACATGGAAATGTCTACACCACGATCTGTATAAACATGGAAATATCTACACCGCTATATGTATATACATGGAAATATCTACACCGCTATCAGTATAAACATGGAAATATCTACACCGCTATCTGTATAAACATGGAAATATCTACACCACGACATGTATAAACATGGAAATATCTACACCGCCATGTGAATAAACATGGAAATATCTACACTGCTATCAGTAAACACATGGAAATATCGACACCGCTATCTGTATAAATATGGAAATATCTACACCACTATCTCTATAAACATGGAAATATCTACACCCTTATCTGTATAAACAAAGAAATATCTCCACCGCTGTCTGTATGAACATGGAAACATCTACACCGCTAGCTGTATAAACATGGAATTATCTGCAGCGTTATCTCTACAAACATGGAAATATCTACACCGCAGTCTGTGCAAAGATGGAAATATCTACAATGCTATCTCAATAAACATGGAAATATCGACACCGCAATCTGTACACACATGGAAATACCTACACAGTCATCTGTATAAACATGGAAATATCTACACCACTATCTGTATAAACATGGAAATATCTACACTGCCATCTGTATAAACATGGAATTACCTAAACAGACATCTCTATAATCATAGAAATATCTACACCGCTATCTGTATAAACATGGAAGTAGCCACACCGCTATCAGTATAAACATGGAAATATCTACACCCCTATCTGTATAAGCATGGAAATATCTACACCACGACGTGTATAAACATGGTAATATCTACACCGCTATGTGAATAAACATGGAAATATCTACACCGCTATCAGTATAAACATGGAAATATTGACACCGCTATCTGTATAAATATGGAAATATCTACACCACTATCTCTATAAACATGGAAATATCTACACCGTTATCTGTATAAACAAAGAAATATCTCCACCGCTGTCTGTATGAACATGGAAACATCTACACCGCTAGCTGTATAAACATGGAATTATCTGCAGCGTTATCTGTATAAACATGGAAATATCTACACCGCAGTCAGTGCAAAGATGGAAATATCTACAATGCTATCTCAATAAACATGGAAATATCGACACCGCCATCTGTACACACATGGAAATACCTACACAGTCATCTGTATAAACATGGAAATATCTACAACACTATCTGTATAAACATGGAAATACCTAGACTGCCATCTGTATAAACATGGAATTATCTACACAGACATCTCTATAACCATTGAAATATCTACACCGCTATTTGTATAAACATGGAAGTAGCCACACCTCTATCTGTATAAACATGGAAATATCTACACCGCCATCTGTGAAAACATGGAAATATCTACACTGCCATCTTTATAAACATGGAAATATCTACACGTCCATCTGTATAAACATGGAAATATCTACACTGCCATCTGTATATAACTGGAAATATCTACACTGCCATCTGTATAAACATGGAAATATCTACACCACTATCTCTATAAACATGGAAATGTCTACACGGCTATCTGTATAAACATGGAAATATCTCCAACGCTATCTGTAGAAACATGGAAATATCTACATCGCTATCTGTATAAACATGGAAATAACTCCACCGCTATCTCTATAAAGATGGAAATATCTACACCGCTATCTTTATAAACATGGAAATATCTACATCGCTATCTGTATAAACATGGAAATATCTCCACCGCTATCTCTATAAAGATGGAAATATCTACACCGCTATCTTTATAAACATGGAAATATCTCACCGCTCTCTGTATAAACATGGAAATATCTATAACACTGTCTGTGTAAACATGGAAATATCTACACAGCTATCTGTGTAAACATGGAAATATGTACACAGGTCTCTGTGTAAAGATGGAAATATCTACACCGCCATCTGTGCAAATATGGAAATATCTACACTACTATCTCAGTAAACATGGAAATATCTACACCGCTATCTGTATAAACATTGAAATATCAACACCGCTATCTGTATAACATGGAAATGACTACACCACGATCTGTATAAACATGGAAATATCTACACCGCTATATGTATAAACATGGAAATATCTACACCGCTATCACTATTAACATGGAAATATCTACACCGCTATCTGTATAAACATGGAAATATCTACACCACGACATGTATAAACATGGAAATATCTACACCGCCATGTGAATAAACATGGAAATATCTACACTGCTATCAGTAAAAACATGGAAATATCGACACCGCTGTCTGTATAAATATGAAAATATCTACACCACTATCTCTGTAAACATGGAAATATATACACCGTTATCTGTATAAACAAAGAAATACCTCCACCGCTGTCTGTATGAACATGGAAACATCTACACCGCTAGCTGTATAAACATGGAATTATCTGCAGCGTTATCTGAAAAAACATGGAAATATCTACACCGCAATCTGTGCAAAGATGGAAATAGCTACAATGCTATCTCAATAAACATGGAAATATCGACACTGCCATCTGTACACACATGGAAATACCTACACAGTCATCTGTATAAACATGGAAATATCTACACCACTATCTGTATAAACATGGAAATATCTACACTGCCATCTGTATAAACATGGAATTACCTACACAGACATCTCTATAATCATTGAAATATATACACCGCTATCTGTATAAACATGGAAGTAGTCACACCGCTATCAGTATAAACATGGAAATATCTACACCGCTATCTGTATAAACATGGAAATATCTACACCACGACGTGTATAAACATGGAAATATCTACACCGCCATGTGAATAAACATCGAAATATCTACACCGCAATCAGTATAAACATGGAAATATTGACACAGCTATCTGTATAAATATGGAAATATCTACACCACTATCTCTATAAACATGGAAATATCTCACTGTTATCTGCATAAACAAAGAAATATCTCCACCGCTGTCTGTATGAACATGGAAACATCAACACCGCTAGCTGTATAAACATGGAATTAACTGCAGCGTTATCTGTATAAACATGGAAATATCTACACCGCAGTCTGTGCAAAGATGGATATATCTACAATGCTATCTCAATAAACATGGAAATATCGACACCGCCATCTGTACACACATGGAAATACCTACACAGTCATCTGTATAAACACGGAAATATCTACACCACTATCTGTATAAACATGGAAATACCTACACTGCCATCTGTATAAACATGGAATTATCTACACAGACATCTCTATAAACATTGAAATATCTACACCGCTATCTATATAAACATGGAAGTAGCCACACCGCTATCTGTATTAACATGGAAATATCTACACCGCCATCTGTGAAATCATGGAAATATCTACACTGTCATCTTTATAAACATGGAAATATCTGCACGTCCATCTGTATAAACATGGAAATATCTACACTGCCATCTGTATACACCTGGAAATATCTACACTGCCATCTGTATAAAAATGGAAATATCTAAACCGCTATCTGTAGAAACATGGAAATGTCTACACGGCTATCTGTATAAACATGGAAATATCTCCACCGCTATCTGTAGAAACATGGAAATATCTACATCCCTATCTGTATAAACATTGAAATATCTCCACCGCTATCTCTATAAAGATGGAAATATCTACACCGCTATCTTTATAAACATGGAAATATCTACACCACTACCTGTATAAATATGGAAATATCTATAACACTATCTGTGTAAACATGGAAATATCTACACAGCTATCTGTGTAAACATGGAAATATGTACACAGTTCTCTCTGTAAAGATGGAAATATCTACACCGCGATCTGTGCAAATATAGAAATATCTACACTGCTATCTCAGTAAACATGGAAATATCTACACCGCTATCTGTATAAACATTGAAATATCAACACCGCTATCTGTATAAACATGGAAATGTCTACACCACGATCTGTATAAACATGGAAATTTCTACACCGCTATATGTATATACATGGAAATATCTACACCGCTATCAGTATAAACATGGAAATATCTACACTGCTATCTCTATAAACATGGAAATATCTACACCACGACATGTATAAACATGGAAATGACTACACCGCTATGTGAATAAACATGGAAATATCTACACTGCTATCAGTAAAAACATGGAAATATCGACACCGCTATCTGTATAAATATGAAAATATCTACACCACAATCTCTATAAACAGGGAAATATCTACACCGTTATCAGTATAAACAAAGAAATATCTCCACCGCTGTCTGTATGAACATGGAAACATCTACACCGCTAGCTGTATAAACATGGAATTATCTGCAGCGTCATCTGTATAAACATGGAAATATCTACACCGCAGTCTGTGCAAAGATGGAAATATCTACAATGGTATCTCAATAAACATGGAAATATCGACACTACCATCTGTACACACATGGAAATACCTACACAGTCATCTGTATAAACATGGAAGTATCTACACCACTATCTGTATAAACATGGAAATATCTACACTGCCATCTGTATAAACATGGAATTACCTACACAGACATCTCTATAATCATTGAAATATCTACACCGCTATCTGTATAAGCATGGAAGTAGCCACACCGCTATCAGTATAAACATGGAAATATCTACACCGCTATCTGTATAAACATGGAAATATCTACACCACGACGTGTATAAACATGGAAATATCTACACCGCTATGTGAATAAACATGGAAATATCTACACCGCTATCAGTATAAACATGGAAATATTGACACCGCTATCTGTATAAATATGGAAATATCTACACCAGTATCTCTATAAACGTGGAAATATCTTCACCGTTATCTGTATAAACAAAGAAAATCTCCACCGCTGTCTGTATGAACATGGAAACATCAACACCGCTAGCTGTATAAACATGGAATTAACTGCAGCGTTATCTGTATAAACATGGAAATATCTACACCGCAGTCTGTGCAAAGATGGATATATCTACAATGCTATCTCAATAAACATGGAAATATCGACACCGCCATCTGTACACACATGGAAATACCTACACAGTCATCTGTATAAACACGGAAATATCTACACCACTATCTGTATAAACATGGAAATACCTACACTGCCATCTGTATAAACATGGAATTATCTACACAGACATCTCTATAAACATTGAAATATCTACACCGCTACCTGTATTAACATGGAAATATCTACACCGCCATCTGTGAAATCATGGAAATATCTACACTGTCATCTTTATAAACATGGAAATATCTGCACGTCCATCTGTATAAACATGGAAATATCTACACTGCCATCTGTATACACCTGGAAATATCTACACTGCCATCTGTATAAAAATGGAAATATCTAAACCGCTATCTGTAGAAACATGGAAATGTCTACACGGCTATCTGTATAAACATGGAAATATCTCCACCGCTATCTGTAGAAACATGGAAATATCTACATCCCTATCTGTATAAACATTGAAATATCTCCACCGCTATCTCTATAAAGATGGAAATATCTACACCGCTATGTTTATAAACATGGAAATATCTACACCACTACCTGTATAAATATGGAAATATCTATAACACTATCTGTGTAAACATGGAAATATCTACACAGCTATCTGTGTAAACATGGAAATATGTACACAGGTCTCTCTGTAAAGATGGAAATATCTACACCGCGATCTGTGCAAATATAGAAATATCTACACTGCTATCTCAGTAAACATGGAAATATCTACACCGCTATCTGTATAAACATTGAAATATCAACACCGCTATCTGTATAAACATGGAAATGTCTACACCACGATCTGTATAAACATGGAAATTTCTACACCGCTATATGTATATACATGGAAATATCTACACCGCTATCAGTATAAACATGGAAATATCTACACTGCTATCTGTATAAACATGGAAATATCTACACCACGACATGTATAAACATGGAAATGTCTACACCGCTATGTGAATAAACATGGAAATATCTACACTGCTATCAGTAAAAACATGGAAATATCGACACCGCTATCTGTATAAATATGAAAATACCTACACCACAATCTCTATAAACAGGGAAATATCTACACCGTTATCTGTATAAACAAAGAAATATCTCCACCGCTGTCGGTATGAACATGGAAACATCTACACCGCTAGCTGTATAAACATGGAATTATCTGCAGCGTCATCTGTATAAACATGGAAATATCTACACCGCAGTCTGTGCAAAGATGGAAATATCTACATTGCTATCTCAATAAACATGGAAATATCGACACTGCCATCTGTACACACATGGAAATACCTACACAGTCATCTGTATAAACATGGAAGTATCTACACCACTATCTGTATAAACATGGAAATATCTACACTGCCATCTGTATAAACATGGAATTACCTACACAGACATCTCTATAATCATTGAAATATCTACACCGCTATCTGTATAAACATGGAAGTAGCCACACCGCTATCAGTATAAACATGGAAATATCTACACCGCTATCTGTATAAACATGGAAATATCTACACCACGACGTGTATAAACATGGAAATATCTACACCGCTATGTGAATAAACATGGAAATATCTACACCGCTATCAGTATAAACATGGAAATATTGACACCGCTATCTGTATAAATATGGAAATATCTACACCAGTATCTCTATAAACATGGAAATATCTTCACCGTTATCTGTATAAACAAAGAAAATCTCCACCGCTGTCTGTATGAACATGGAAACATCTACACCGCTAGCTGTATAAACATGGAATTATCTGCAGCGTTATCTGTATAAACATGGAAATATCTACACCGCAGTCTGTGCAAAGATGGAAATATCTACAATGCTATCTCAATAAACATGGAAATATCAACACCGCCATCTGTACACACATGGAAATACCTACACAGTCATCTGTATAAACATGGAAATATCTACACCACTATCTGTATAAACATGGAAATACCTACACTGCCATCTGTATAAACATGGAATTATCTTCACAGACATCTCTATAACCATTGAAATATCTACACCGCTATCTGTATAAACATGGAAGTAGCCACACCGCTATCTGTATAAACATGGAAATATCTACACCGCCTTCTGTGAAATCATGGAATTATCTACACTGTCATCTTTATAAACATGGAAATATCTGCACGTCCATCTGTATAAACATGGAAATATCTACACTGCCATCTGTATACACCTGGAAATATCTACACTGCCATCTGTATAAACATGGAAATATCTAAACCGCTCTCTGCAGAAACATGGAAATGACTACACAGCTATCTGTATAAACATGGAAATATCTCCACCGCTATCTGTAGAAACATGGAAATATCTACATTGCTATCTGTATAAACATGGAAATATCTCCACCGCTATCTGTAGAAACATGGAAATATCTACATCCCTATCTGTATAAACATTGAAATATCTCCACCGCTATCTCTATAAAGATGGAAATATCTACACCGCTATCTTTATAAACATGGAAATATCTACACCACTACCTGTATAAATATGGAAATATCTATAACACTATCTGTGTAAACATGGAAATATCTACACAGCTATCTGTGTAAACATGGAAATATGTACACAGTTCTCTCTGTAAAGATGGAAATATCTACACCGCGATCTGTGCAAATATAGAAATATCTACACTGCTATCTCAGTAAACATGGAAATATCTACACCGCTATCTGTATAAACATTGAAATATCAACACCGCTATCTGTATAAACATGGAAATGTCTACACCACGATCTGTATAAACATGGAAATTTCTACACCGCTATATGTATATACATGGAAATATCTACACCGCTATCAGTATAAACATGGAAATATCTACACTGCTATCTCTATAAACATGGAAATATCTACACCACGACATGTATAAACATGGAAATGACTACACCGCTATGTGAATAAACATGGAAATATCTACACTGCTATCAGTAAAAACATGGAAATATCGACACCGCTATCTGTATAAATATGAAAATATCTACACCACAATCTCTATAAACAGGGAAATATCTACACCGTTATCAGTATAAACAAAGAAATATCTCCACCGCTGTCTGTATGAACATGGAAACATCTACACCGCTAGCTGTATAAACATGGAATTATCTGCAGCGTCATCTGTATAAACATGGAAATATCTACACCGCAGTCTGTGCAAAGATGGAAATATCTACAATGGTATCTCAATAAACATGGAAATATCGACACTACCATCTGTACACACATGGAAATACCTACACAGTCATCTGTATAAACATGGAAGTATCTACACCACTATCTGTATAAACATGGAAATATCTACACTGCCATCTGTATAAACATGGAATTACCTACACAGACATCTCTATAATCATTGAAATATCTACACCGCTATCTGTATAAGCATGGAAGTAGCCACACCGCTATCAGTATAAACATGGAAATATCTACACCGCTATCTGTATAAACATGGAAATATCTACACCACGACGTGTATAAACATGGAAATATCTACACCGCTATGTGAATAAACATGGAAATATCTACACCGCTATCAGTATAAACATGGAAATATTGACACCGCTATCTGTATAAATATGGAAATATCTACACCAGTATCTCTATAAACGTGGAAATATCTTCACCGTTATCTGTATAAACAAAGAAAATCTCCACCGCTGTCTGTATGAACATGGAAACATCAACACCGCTAGCTGTATAAACATGGAATTAACTGCAGCGTTATCTGTATAAACATGGAAATATCTACACCGCAGTCTGTGCAAAGATGGATATATCTACAATGCTATCTCAATAAACATGGAAATATCGACACCGCCATCTGTACACACATGGAAATACCTACACAGTCATCTGTATAAACACGGAAATATCTACACCACTATCTGTATAAACATGGAAATACCTACACTGCCATCTGTATAAACATGGAATTATCTACACAGACATCTCTATAAACATTGAAATATCTACACCGCTACCTGTATTAACATGGAAATATCTACACCGCCATCTGTGAAATCATGGAAATATCTACACTGTCATCTTTATAAACATGGAAATATCTGCACGTCCATCTGTATAAACATGGAAATATCTACACTGCCATCTGTATACACCTGGAAATATCTACACTGCCATCTGTATAAAAATGGAAATATCTAAACCGCTATCTGTAGAAACATGGAAATGTCTACACGGCTATCTGTATAAACATGGAAATATCTCCACCGCTATCTGTAGAAACATGGAAATATCTACATCCCTATCTGTATAAACATTGAAATATCTCCACCGCTATCTCTATAAAGATGGAAATATCTACACCGCTATGTTTATAAACATGGAAATATCTACACCACTACCTGTATAAATATGGAAATATCTATAACACTATCTGTGTAAACATGGAAATATCTACACAGCTATCTGTGTAAACATGGAAATATGTACACAGGTCTCTCTGTAAAGATGGAAATATCTACACCGCGATCTGTGCAAATATAGAAATATCTACACTGCTATCTCAGTAAACATGGAAATATCTACACCGCTATCTGTATAAACATTGAAATATCAACACCGCTATCTGTATAAACATGGAAATGTCTACACCACGATCTGTATAAACATGGAAATTTCTACACCGCTATATGTATATACATGGAAATATCTACACCGCTATCAGTATAAACATGGAAATATCTACACTGCTATCTGTATAAACATGGAAATATCTACACCACGACATGTATAAACATGGAAATGTCTACACCGCTATGTGAATAAACATGGAAATATCTTCACTGCTATCAGTAAAAACATGGAAATATCGACACCGCTATCTGTATAAATATGAAAATACCTACACCACAATCTCTATAAACAGGGAAATATCTACACCGTTATCTGTATAAACAAAGAAATATCTCCACCGCTGTCGGTATGAACATGGAAACATCTACACCGCTAGCTGTATAAACATGGAATTATCTGCAGCGTCATCTGTATAAACATGGAAATATCTACACCGCAGTCTGTGCAAAGATGGAAATATCTACATTGCTATCTCAATAAACATGGAAATATCGACACTGCCATCTGTACACACATGGAAATACCTACACAGTCATCTGTATAAACATGGAAGTATCTACACCACTATCTGTATAAACATGGAAATATCTACACTGCCATCTGTATAAACATGGAATTACCTACACAGACATCTCTATAATCATTGAAATATCTACACCGCTATCTGTATAAACATGGAAGTAGCCACACCGCTATCAGTATAAACATGGAAATATCTACACCGCTATCTGTATAAACATGGAAATATCTACACCACGACGTGTATAAACATGGAAATATCTACACCGCTATGTGAATAAACATGGAAATATCTACACCGCTATCAGTATAAACATGGAAATATTGACACCGCTATCTGTATAAATATGGAAATATCTACACCAGTATCTCTATAAACATGGAAATATCTTCACCGTTATCTGTATAAACAAAGAAAATCTCCACCGCTGTCTGTATGAACATGGAAACATCTACACCGCTAGCTGTATAAACATGGAATTATCTGCAGCGTTATCTGTATAAACATGGAAATATCTACACCGCAGTCTGTGCAAAGATGGAAATATCTACAATGCTATCTCAATAAACATGGAAATATCAACACCGCCATCTGTACACACATGGAAATACCTACACAGTCATCTGTATAAACATGGAAATATCTACACCACTATCTGTATAAACATGGAAATACCTACACTGCCATCTGTATAAACATGGAATTATCTTCACAGACATCTCTATAACCATTGAAATATCTACACCGCTATCTGTATAAACATGGAAGTAGCCACACCGCTATCTGTATAAACATGGAAATATCTACACCGCCTTCTGTGAAATCATGGAATTATCTACACTGTCATCTTTATAAACATGGAAATATCTGCACGTCCATCTGTATAAACATGGAAATATCTACACTGCCATCTGTATACACCTGGAAATATCTACACTGCCATCTGTATAAACATGGAAATATCTAAACCGCTCTCTGCAGAAACATGGAAATGACTACACAGCTATCTGTATAAACATGGAAATATCTCCACCGCTATCTGTAGAAACATGGAAATATCTACATTGCTATCTGTATAAACATGGAAATATCTCCACCGCTATCTCTATAAAGATGGAAATATCTACACCGCTATCTTTATAAACATGGAAATATCTACACCACTATCTGTATAAATATGGAAATATCTATAACACTATCTGTGTAAACGTGGAAATATCTACACAGCTATCTGTGTAAACATGGAAATATGTACACAGGTCTCTGTGTAAAGATGGAAATATCTACACCGCAATCTGTGCAAATATGTAAATATCTACACTACTATCTCAGTAAACTTGGAAATATCTACACCGCTATCTGTATAAACATGGAAATATCAACACCGCTATCTGTATAAATATGGAAATGTCTACACCATGATCTGTATAAACATGGAAATATCTACAACGCTATATGTATATACATGGAAATATCTACACCGCTATCAGTATAAACATGGAAATATCTACACTGCTATCTGTATAAACATGGAAATATCTACACCACGACATGTATAAACATGGAAATGTCTACACCGCTATGTGAATAAACATGGAAATATCTACACTGCTATCAGTAAAAACATGGAAATATCGACACCGCTATCTGTATAAATATGAAAATATCTACACCACAATCTCTATAAACAGGGAAATATCTACACCGTTATCTGTATAAACAAAGAAATATCTCCACCGCTGTCTGTATGAACATGGAAACATCTACACCGCTAGCCGTATAAACATGGAATTATCTGCAGCGTCATCTGTATAAACATGGAAATATCTACACCGCAGTCTGTGCAAAGATGGAAATATGTACAATGCTATCTCAATAAACATGGAAATATCGACACTGCCATCTGTACACACATGGAAATACCTACACAGTCATCTGTATAAATATGGAAGTGTCTACACCACTATCTGTATAAACATGGAAATATCTACACTGCCATCTGTATAAACATGGAATTACCTACACAGACATCTCTATAATCATTGAAATATCTACACCGCTATCTGTATAAACATGGAAGTATCCACACCGCTATCAGTATAAACATGGAAATATCTACACCGCTATCTGTATAAACATGGAAATAACTACACCACGACGTGTATAAACATGGAAATATCTACACCGCTATGTGAATAAACATGGAAATATCTACACCGCTATCAGTATGAACATGGAAATATTGACACCGCTATCTGAATAAATATGGAAATATCTACACCACTATCTCTATAAACATGGAAATATCTACACCGTTATCTGTATAAACAAAGAAAATCTCCACCGCTGTCTGTATGAACATGGAAACATCTACACCGCTAGCTGTATAAACATGGAATTATCTGCAGCGTTATCTGTATAAACATGGAAATATCTACACCGCAGTCTGTGCAAAGATGGAAATATCTACAATGCTATCTCAATAAACATGGAAATATCGACACCGCCATCTGTACACACATGGAAATACCTACACAGTCATCGGTATAAACATGGAAATATCTACACCACTATCTGTATAAACATGGAAATACCTACACTGCCATCTGTATAAACATGGAATTATCTTCACAGACATCTCCATAACCATTGAAATATCTACACCGCTATCTGTATAAACATGGAAGTAGCCAAACCGCTATCTGTATAAACATGGAAATATCTACACCGCCATCTGTGAAAACATGGAAATATCTACACTGTCATCTTTATAAACATGGAATTATCTACACTGCCATCTGTATATACCTGGAAATATCTACACTGCCATCTGTATAAACATGGAAATATCTACACCGCTATCTGCAGAAACGTGGAAATGTCTACACGGCTATCTGTATAAACATGGAAATATCTCCACCGCTATCTGTAGAAACATGGAAATATCTACATCGCTATCTGTATAAACATGGAAATATCTCCACCGCTATCTCTATAAAGATGGAAATATCTACACCGCTATCTTTATAAACATGGAAATATCTACATCGCTATCCGTATAAACATGGAAATATCTATAACACTATCTGTGTAAACATGGAAATATCTACACAGCTATCTGTGTAAACATGGAAATATGTACACAGGTCTCTGTGTAAAGATGGAAATATCTACACCACAATCTGTGCAAATATGGAAATATCTACACTACTATCTCAGTAAACATGGAAATATCTACACCGCTATCTGTATAAACATGGAAATATCAACACCGCTATCTGTATAAACATGGAAATGTCTACACCACGATCTGTATAAACATGGAAATATCTACACCGCTATATGTATAAACATGGAAATATCCACACCGCTGTCAGTATAAACATGGAAATATCTACACCGCTATCTGTATAAACATGGAAATATCTATAACACTATCTGTGTAAACATGGAAATATCTACACAGCTATCTGTGTAAACATGGAAATATGTACACAGGTCTCTGTGTAAAGATGGAAATATCTACACAGCAATCTGTGCAAATATGGAAATATCTACACTACTATCTCAGTAAACATGGAAATATCTACACCGCTATCTGTATAAACATGGAAATATCAACACCGCTATCTGTATAAACAAGGAAATGTCTACACCACGATCTGTATAAACATGGAAATATCTACACCGCTATATGTAACAACATGGAAATATCTACACCGTTATCAGTATAAACATGGAAATATCTACACCGCTATCTGTATAAACATGGAAATATTTACACCACGACATGTATAAACATGGAAATATCTACACCGCCATGTGAATAAACATCGAAATATCTACACTGCTATCAGTAAAAACATGGAAATATCGACACCGCTATCTGTATAAGTATTAAAATATCTACACCACTATCTCTATAAACATGGAAATATCTACACCGTTATCTTTATAAACAAAGAAATATCTCCACCGCTGTCTGTATGAACATGGAAACATCTACACCGCTAGCTGTATAAACATGGAATTATCTGCAGCGTTATCTGTATAAACATGGAAATATCTACACCGCAGTCTGTGCAAAGATGGAAATATCTACAATGCTATCTCAATAAACATGGAAATATCGACACTGCCATCTGTACACACATGGAAATACCTACACAGTCATCTGTATAAACATGGAAGTATCTACACCACTATCTGTATATACATGGAAATATCTACACTGCCATCTGTATAAACATGGAATTACCTACACAGACATCTCTATAATCATTGAAATATCTACACCGCTATCTTTAAAAACATGGAAGTAGCCACACCGCTATCAGTATAAACATGGAAATATCTACACCGCTATCTGTATAAACATGGAAATATCTACACCACGACGTGTATAAACATGGAAATATCTACACCGCTATGTGAATAAACATGGAAATATCTACACCGCAATCAGTATAAACATGGAAATATTGACACCGCTATCTGTATAAATATGGAAATATCTACACCACTATCTCTATAAACATGGAAATATTTACACCGTTATCTGCATAAACAAAGAAATATCTCCACCGCTGTCTGTATGAACATGGAAACATCTACACCGCTAGCTGTATAAACATGGAATTATCTGCAGCGTTATCTGTATAAACATGGAAATATCTACACCGCAGTCTGTGCAAAGATGGAAATATCTACAATGCTATCTCAATAAACATGGAAATATCGACACCGCCATCTGTACACACATGGAAATACCTACACAGTCATCTGTATAAACACGGAAATATCTACACCACTATCTGTATAAACATGGAAATACATACACTGCCATCTGTATAAACATGGAATTATCTACACACACATCTCTATAACCATTGAAATATCTACACCGCTATCTGTATAAACATGGAAGTAGCCACACCGCAATCTGTATAAACATGGAAATATCTACACCGCCATCTGTGAAATCATGGAATTATCTACACTGTCATCTTTATAAACATGGATATATCTGCACGTCCATCTGTATAAACATGGAAATACCTACACTGCCATCTGTATACACCTGGAAATATCTACACTGCCATCTGTATAAACATGGAAATATCTAAACCCCTATCTGCAGAAACATGGAAATGTCTACACAGCTATCTGTATAAACATGGAAATATCTCCACCGCTATCTGTAGAAACATGGAAATATCTACATTGCTATCTGTATAAACATGGAAATATCTCCACCGCTGTCTCTATAAAGTTGGAAATATCTACACCGCTATCTTTATAAACATGGAAATATCTACACCACTATCTGTATAAATATGGAAATATCTATAACACTATCTGTGTAAACATGGAAATATCTACACAGCTATCTGTGTAAACATGGAAATATGTACACAGGTCTCTGTGTAAAGATGGAAATATCTACACCGCAATCTGTGCAAATATGGAAATATCTACACTACTATCTCAGGAAACATGGAAATATCTACACCGCT
Source organism: Pan paniscus (assembly GCF_029289425.2). Lineage (NCBI taxonomy): Eukaryota > Metazoa > Chordata > Mammalia > Primates > Hominidae > Pan > Pan paniscus. Next base: position 383,433 of record NC_073265.2, read on the forward strand.
ATCTGTATAAACATGGAAATATCAACACCGCTATCTGTATAAACATGGAAATGTCTACACCACGATCTGTATAAATATGGAAATATCTTTAACACTATCTGTGTAAACATGGAAATATCTACACAGCTATCTGTGTAAACATGGAAATATGTACACAGGTCTCTGTGTAAAGATGGAAATATCTACACCGCGATCTTTGCAAATATAGAAATATCTACACTACTATCTCAGTAAACAAGGAAATATCTACACCACTATCTGTATAAACATGGAAATATCAACACCGCTATCTGTATAAACATGGAAATGTCTACACCACGATCTGTATAAACATGGAAATATCTACACCGCTATATGTATATACATGGAAATATCTATACCGCTATCAGTATAAACATGGAAATATCTACACCGAGATCTGTATAAACATGGAAATATCTACACAACGACATGTTTAAACATGGAAATGTCTACACCGCCATGTGAATAAACATGGAAATATATACACTGCTATCAGTAAAAACATGGAAATATCGACACCGCTATCTGTATAAATATGAAAATATCTACACCACTATCTCTATAAACAGGGAAATATCTACACTGTTATCTGTATAAACAAAGAAATATCTCCACCGCTGTCTATATGAACATGGAAACATCTACACCGCTAGCTGTATAAACATGGAATTATCTGCAGCGTTATCTGTATAAACATGGAAATATCTACACCGCAGTCTGTGCAAAGATGGAAATATCTACAATGCTATCTCAATAAACATGGAAATATCGACGCCGCCATCTGTACACACATGGAAATACCTACACAGTCATCTGTATAAACATGGAAATATCTACACCACTATCTGTATAAACATGGAAGTAGCCACACCGCTATCAGTATAAACATGGAAACATCTACACCGCTAGCTGTATAAACATGGAATTATCTGCAGCGTTATCTGTATAAACATGGAAATATCTACACCGCAGTCTGTGCAAAGATGGAAATATCTACAATGCTATCTCAATAAACATGGAAATATCGACACCGCCATCTGTACACACATGGAAATACCTACACAGTCATCTGTATAAACACGGAAATATCTACACCACTATCTGTATAAACATGGAAATACATACACTGCCATCTGTATAAACATGGAATTATCTACACACACATCTCTATAACCATTGAAATATCTACACCGCTATCTGTATAAACATGGAAGTAGCCACACCGCAATCTGTATAAACATGGAAATATCTACACCGCCATCTGTGAAATCATGGAATTATCTACACTGTCATCTTTATAAACATGGAAATATCTGCACGTCCATCTGTATAAACATGGAAATACCTACACTGCCATCTGTATACACCTGGAAATATCTACACTGCCATCTGTATAAACATGGAAATATCTAAACCCCTATCTGCAGAAACATGGAAATGTATACACAGCTATCTGTATAAACATGGAAATATCTACACCGCAGTCTGTGCAAAGATGGAAATATCTACAATGCTATCTCAATAAACATGGAAATATCGACACCGCCATCTGTACACACATGGAAATACCTACACAGTCATCTGTATAAACACGGAAATATCTACACCACTATCTGTATAAACATGGAAATACATACACTGCCATCTGTATAAACATGGAATTATCTACACACACATCTCTATAACCATTGAAATATCTACACCGCTATCTGTATAAACATGGAAGTAGCCACACCGCAATCTGTATAAACATGGAAATATCTACAGCGCCATCTGTGAAATCATGGAATTATCTACACTGTCATCTTTATAAACATGGAAATATCTGCACGTCCATCTGTATAAACATGGAAATACCTACACTGCCATCTGTATACACCTGGAAATATCTACACTGCCATCTGTATAAACATGGAAATATCTAAACCGCTATCTGCAGAAACATGTAAATGTCTACACAGCTATCTGTATAAACATGTAAATGTCTACACAGCTATCTGTATAAACATGGAAATATCTCCACCGCTATCTGTAGAAACATGGAAATATCTACATTGCTATCTGTATAAACATGGAAATATCTCCACCGCTGTCTGTATAAAGATGGAAATATCTACACCGCTATCTTTATAAACATGGAAATATCTACACCACTATCTGTATAAATATGGAAATATCTATAACACTATCTGTGTAAACATGGAAATATCTACACAGCTATCTGTGTAAACATGGAAATATGTACACAGGTCTCTGTGTAAAGATGGAAATATCTACACCGCAATCTGTGCAAATATGGAAATATCTACACTACTATCTCAGGAAACATGGAAATATCTACACCGCTATCTGTATAAACATGGAAATATCAACACCGCTATCTGTATAAACATGGAAATGTCTACACCACGATCTGTATAAACATGGAAATATCTACACCGCTAAATGTATATACATGGAATTATCTACACCGCTATCAGTATAAACATGGAAGTATCTACACCACGATGGTTATATACATGGAAATATCTACACCACGACATGTATAAACATGGAAATGTCTACACCGTCATGTGAATAAACATGGAAATATCTACACTGCTATCAGTAAAAACATGGAAATATCGACACCGCTATCTGTATAAATATGAAAATATCTACACCACTATCTCTATAAACAGGGAAATATCTACAGCGTTATCTGTATAAACAAAGAAATATCTCCACCGCTGTCTGTATGAACTTGGAAACATCTACACCACTAGCTGTATAAACATGGAATTATCTGCAGCGTTATCTGTATAAACATGGAAATATCTACACCGCAGTCTGTGCAAAGATGGAAATATCTACAATGCTATCTCAATAAACATGGAAATATCGACACTGCCATCTGTACACACATGGAAATACCTACACAGTCATCTGTATAAACATGGAAATATCTACACCACTATCTGTATAAACATGGAAATATCTACACTGCCATCTGTATAAACATGGAATTACCTACACAGACATCTCTATAATCATTGAAATATCTACACCGCTATCTGTATAAACATGGAAGTAGCCACACCGCTATCAGTATAAACATGGAAATATCTACACCGCTATCTGTATAAACATGGAAATATCTACACCACGACGTGTATAAACATGGAAATATCTACACCGCTATGTGAATAAACATGGAAATATCTACACCGCTATCAGTAAAAACATGGAAATATCGACACCGCTATCTGTATAAATATGAAAATATCTACACCACTATCTCTATAAACAGGGAAATATCTACAGCGTTATCTGTATAAACAAAGAAATATCTCCACCGCTGTCTGTATGAACTTGGAAACATCTACACCACTAGCTGTATAAACATGGAATTATCTGCAGCGTTATCTGTATAAACATGGAAATATCTACACCGCAGTCTGTGCAAAGATGGAAATATCTACAATGCTATCTCAATAAACATGGAAATATCGACACTGCCATCTGTACACATATGGAAATACCTACACAGTCATCTGTATAAACATGGAAATATCTACACCACTATCTGTATAAACATGGAAATATCTACACTGCCATCTGTATAAACATGGAATTACCTACACAGACATCTCTATAATCATTGAAATATCTACACCGCTATCTGTATAAACATGGAAGTAGCCACACCGCTATCAGTAGAAACATGGAAATATCTACACCGCTATCTGTATAAACATGGAAATATCTACACCACGACGTGTATAAACATGGAAATATCTACACCGCTATGTGAATAAACATGGAAATATCTACACCGCTATCAGTATAAACATGGAAATATTGACACCGCTATCTGTATAAATATGGAAATATCTACACCACTATCTCTATAAACATGGAAATATCTACACCGTTATCTGTATAAACAAAGAAAATCTCCACCGCTGTCTGTATGAACATGGAAACATCTACACCGCTAGCTGTATAAACATGGAATTATCTGCAGCGTTATCTGTATAAACATGGAAATATCTACACCGCAGTCTGTGCAAAGATGGAAATATCTACAATGCTATCTCAATAAACATGGAAATATCGACACCGCCATCTGTACACACATGGAAATACCTACACAGTCATCTGTATAAACATGGAAATATCTACACCACTATCTGTATAAACATGGAAATACCTACACTGCCATCTGTATAAACATGGAATTATCTTCACAGACATCTCTATAACCATTGAAATATCTACACCTCTATCTGTATAAACATGGAAGTAGCCACACCGCTATCTGTATAAACATGGAAATATCTACACCGCCATCTGTGAAAACATGGAAATATCTACACTGTCATCTTTATAAACTTGGAAATATCTACACGTCCATCTGTATAAACATGGAAATATCTACACTGCCATCTGTATAAACCTGGAAATATCTACACTGCCATCTGTATAAACATGGAAATATCTACACCGCTATCTCTATAAACATGGAAATGTCTACACGGCTATCTGTATAAACATTGAAATATCTGCAACGCTATCTGTAGAAACATGGAAATATCTACATCGCTATCTGTATAAACATGGAAATAACTCCACCGCTATCTCTATAAAGATGGAAATACCTACACCGCTATCTTTATAAACATGGAAATATCTACATCGCTATCTGTATAAACATGGAAATATCTCCACCGCTATCTCTATAAAGATGGAAATATCTACACCGCTATCTTTATAAACATGGAAATATCTCACCGCTATCTGTATAAACATGGAAATATCTATAACACTATCTGTGTAAACATGGAAATATCTACACAGCTATCTGTGTAAACATGGAAATATGTACACAGGTCTCTGTGTAAAGATGGAAATATCTACACCGCAATCTGTGCAAATATGGAAATATCTACACTACTATCTCAGTAAACATGGAAATATCTACACCGCTATCTGTATAAACATGGAAATATCAACACCGCTATCTGTATAAACATGGAAATGACTACACCACGATCTGTATAAACATGGAAATATCTACACCGCTATATGTATATACATGGAAATATCTACACCGCTATCAGTATAAACATGGAAATATCTACACCGCTATCTGTATAAACATGGAAATATCTACACCACGACATGTATAAACATGGAAATCTCAACACCGCCATGTGAATAAACATGGAAATATCTACACCGCTATCAGTAAAAACATGGAAATATCGACACCACTATCTTTATATATATGAAAATATCTACACCACTATCTCTATAAACATGGAAATATCTACACCGTTATCTGTATAAACAAAGAAATATCTCCACCGCTGTCTGTATGAACATGGAAACATCTACACCGCTAGCTGTATAAACATGGAATTATCTGCAGCGTTATCTGAATAAACATGGACATATCTACACCGCAGTCTGTGCAAAGATGGAAATATCTACAATGCTATCTCAATAAACATGGAAATATCGACACCGCCATCTGTACACACATGGAAATACCTACACAGTCATCTGTATAAACATGGAAATATCTACACCACTATCTGTATAAACATGGAAATATCTACACTGCCATCTGTATAAACATGGAATTACCTACACAGACATCTCTATAATCATTGAAATATCTACACCGCTATCTGTATAAACATGGAAGTAGCCACACTGCTATCAGTATAAACATGGAAATATCTACACCGCTATCTGTATAAACATGGAAATATCTACACCACGACGTGTATAAACATGGAAATATCTACACCGCTATGTGAATAAACATGGAAATATCTACACCGCTATCAGTATAAACATGGAATTATTGACACAGCTATCTGTATAAATATGGAAATATCTACTCCAATATCTCTATAAACATGGAAATATCTACACCGTTATCTGCATAAACAAAGAAATATCTCCACCGCTGTCTGTATGAACATGGAAACATCTACACCGCTAGCTGTATAAACATGGAATTATCTGCAGAGTTATCTGTATAAACATGGAAATATCTACACCGCAGTCTGTGCAAAGATGGATATATCTACAATGCTTTCTCAATAAACATGGAAATATTGACACCGCCATCTGTACACACATGGAAATACCTACACAGTCATCTGTATAAACATGGAAATATCTACACCACTATCTGTATAAACATGGAAATATCTACACTGCCATCTGTATAAACATGGAATTACCTACACAGACATCTCTATAGTCATTGAAATATCTACACCGCTATCTGTATAAACATGGAAGTAGCCACACTGCTATCAGTATAAACATGGAAATATCTACACCGCTATCTGTATAAACATGGAAATATCTACACCGCCATTTGAATAAACATGGAAATATCTACACTGCTATCAGTAAAAACATGGAAATATCGACACCGCTATCTGTATAAATATGAAAATATCTACACCACAATCTCTATAAACAGGGAAATATCTACACCGTTATCTGTATAAACAAAGAAATATCTCCACCGCTGTCTGTATGAACATGGAAACATCTACACCGCTATCTGTATAAACATGGAATTATCTGCAGCGTTATCTGTATAAACATGGAAATATCTACACCGCAGTCTGTGCAAAGATGGAAATATCTACAATGCTATCTCAATAAACATGGAAATATCGACACTGCCATCTGTACACACATGGAAATACCTACAGAGTCATCTCTATAAACATGGAAATATCTACACCACTATCTGTATAAACATGGAAATACCTACACTGCCATCTGTATAAACATGGAATTATCTACACAGACATCTCTATAACCATTGAAATATCTACACCGCTATCTGTATAAACATGGAAGTAGCCACACCGCTATCTGTATAAACATGGAAATATCTACACTGCCATCTGTGAAAACATGGAAATATATACACTGTCATCTTTATAAACATGGAAATATCTACACGTCCATCTGTATAAACATGGAAATATCTACACTGCCATCTGTATATACCTGGAAATATCTACACTGCCATCTGTATAAACATGGAAATATCTACACCGCTATCTCTATAAACATGGAAATGTCTACACAGCTATCTGTATAAACATGGAAATATCTCCAACGCTATCTGTAGAAACATGGAAATATCTACATCGCTATCTGTATAAACATGGAAATATCTCCACCGCTATCTCTATAAAGATGGAAATATCTACACCGCTATCTTTATAAACGTGGAAATATCTACATCGCTATCTGTAAACATGGAAATATCTCCACCGCTATCTCTATAAAGATGGAAATATCTACACCGCTATCTCTATAAACATGGAAATATCTCACCGCTATCTGTATAAACATGGAAAATCTATAACACTATCTGTGTAAACATGGAAATATCTACACAGCTATCTTTATAAACATGGAAATATCTCACCGCTATCTGTATAAACATGGAAATATCTATAACACTATCTGTGTAAACATGGAAATATCTACACAGCTATCTGTGTAAACATGGAAATATGTACACAGGTCTCTGTGTAAAGATGGAAATATCTACACCGCAGTCTGTGCTAATATCGAAATATCTACACTAATATCTCAATAAACATGGAAATATCTACACCGCTATCTGTATAAACATGGAAATATCAACACCGCTATCTGTATAAACATGGAAATGACTACACCACGATCTGTATAAACATGGAAATATCTACAACGCTATATGTATAAACATGGAAATATCTACACCGCTATCAGTATAAACATGGAAATATCTACACCGCTATCTGTATGAACATGGAAATATTTACACCACGACATGTATAAACATGGAAATATCTACACCGCCATGTGAATAAACATCGAAATATCTACACTGCTATCAGTAAAAACATGGAAATATCGACACCGCTATCTGTATAAATATGAAAATATCTACACCACAATCTCTATAAACATGGAAAATCTACACCGTTATCTGTATAAACAAAGAAATATCTCCACCGCTGTCTGTATGAACATGGAAACATCTACACCGCTAGCTGTATAAACATGGAATTATCTGCAGCGTTATCTGTATAAACATGGAAATATCTACACCGCAGTCTGTGCAAAGATGGAAATATCTACAATGCTATCTCAATAAACATGGAAATATCGACACTGCCATCTGTACACACATGGAAACACCTACACAGTCATGTGTATAAACATGGAAATATCTACACCACTATCTGTATAAACATGGAAATATCTACACTGCCGTCTGTATAAACATGGAATTACCTACACAGACATCTCTATAATCATTGAAATATCTACACCGCTATCAGTATAAACATAGAAGTAGCCACACCGATATCAGTATAAGCATGGAAATATCTACACCGCTATCTGTATAAACATGGAAATATCTACACCACGACGTGTATAAACATGGAAATATCTACACCGCTATGTGAATAAACATGGAAATATCTACACCGCTATCAGTATAAACATGGAAATATTGACACCGCTATCAGTATAAATATGGAAATATCTACACCACTATCTCTATAAACATGGAAATATCTACACCGTTATCTGCATAAACAAAGAAATATCTCCACCGCTGTCTGTATGAACATGGAAACATCTACACCGCTAGCTGTATAAACATGGAATTATCTGCAGCGTTATCTGTATAAACATGGAAATATCTACAACGCAGTCTGTGCAAAGATGGAAATATCTACAATGCTATCTCAATAAACATGGAAATATCGACACCGCCATCTGTACACACATGGAAATACCTACACAGTCATCTGTATAAACACGGAAATATCTACACCACTATCTGTATAAACATGGAAATACCTACACTGCCATCTGTATAAACATGGAATTATCTACACAGACATCTCTATAAACATTGAAATATCTACACCGCTATCTATATAAACATGGAAGTAGCCACACCGCTATCTGTATTAACATGGAAATATCTACACCGCCATCTGTGAAATCATGGAAATATCTACACTGTCATCTTTATAAACATGGAAATATCTGCACGTCCATCTGTATAAACATGGAAATATCTACACTGCCATCTGTATACACCTGGAAATATCTACACTGCCATCTGTATAAACATGGAAATATCTAAACCGCTATCTGTAGAAACATGGAAATGTCTACACGGCTATCTGTATAAACATGGAAATATCTCCACCGCTATCTGTAGAAACATGGAAATATCTACATCCCTATCTGTATAAACATTGAAATATCTCCACCGCTATCTCTATAAAGATGGAAATATCTACACCGCTATCTTCTTAAACATGGAAATATCTACACCACTATCTGTATAAATATGGAAATATCTTTAACACTATCTGTGTAAACATGGAAATATCTACACAGCTATCTGTGTAAACATGGAAATATGTACACAGGTCTCTGTGTAAAGATGGAAATATCTACACCGCGATCTGTGCAAATATAGAAATATCTACATTACTATCTCAGTAAACATGGAAATATCTACACCGCTATCTGTATAAACATGGAAATATCAACACCGCTATCTGTATAAACATGGAAATGTCTACACCACGATCTGTATAAACATGGAAATATCTACACCGCTATATGTATATACATGGAAATATCTACACCGCTATCAGTATAAACATGGAAATATCTACACCGAGATCTGTATAAACATGGAAATATCTACACCACGACATGTATAAACATGGAAATGTCTACACCGCCATGTGAATAAACATGGAAATATCTACACTGCTATCAGTAAAAACATGGAAATATCGACACCGCTATCTGTATAAACATGAAAATGTCTACACCACTATCTCTATAAACAGGGAAATATCTACACCGTTATCTGTATAAACAAAGAAATATCTCCACCGCTGTCCGTATGAACATGGAAACATCTACACCGCTAGCTGTGTAAACATGGAATTATCTGCAGCGTTATCTGTATAAACATGGAAATATCTACACCGCAGTCTGTGCAAAGATGGAAATATCTACAATGCTATCTCAATAAACATGGAAATATCGACACCGCCATCTGTACACACATGGAAATACCTACACAGTCATCTGTATAAACATGGAAATATCTACACCACTATCTGTATAAACATGGAAATATCTACACTGCCATCTGTATAAACATGGAATTACCTACACAGACATCTCTATAATCATTGAAATATCTACACCGCTATCTGTATAAACATGGAAGTAGCCACACGGCTATCAGTATAAACATGGAAATATCTACACCGCTATCTGTATAAACATGGAAATATCTACACCGCCTTCTGTGAAATCATGGAATTATCTACACTGTCATCTTTATAAACATGGAAATATCTGCACGTCCATCTGTATAAACATGGAAATATCTACACTGACATCTGTATACACCTGGAAATATCTACACTGCCATCTGTATAAACATGGAAATATCTAAACCGCTATCTGCAGAAACATGGAAATGACTACACAGCTATCTGTATAAACATGGAAATATCTCCACCGCTATCTGTAGAAACATGGAAATATCTACATTGCTATCTGTATAAACATGGAAATATCTCCACCGCTGTCTCTATAAAGATGGAAATATCTACACCGCTATCTTTATAAACATGGGAATATCTACACCACTATCTGTATAAATATGGAAATATCTATAACACTATCTGTGTAAACATGGAAATATCTACACAGCTATCTGTGTAAACATGGAAATATGTACCCAGGTCTCTGTGTAAAGATGGAAATATCTACACCGCAATCTGTGCAAATATGTAAATATCTACACTACTATCTCAGTAAACATGGAAATATCTACACCGCTATCTGTATAAACATGGAAATATCAACACCGCTATCTGAATAAACATGGAAATGTCTACACCACGATCTGTATAAACATGGAAATATCTACACCGCTATATGTATATACATGGAAATATCTACACCGCTATCAGTATAAACATGGAAATATCTACACTGCTATCTGTATAAACATGGAAATATCTACACCACGACATGTATAAACATGGAAATGTCTACACCGCTATGTGAATAAACATGGAAATATCTACACTGCTATCAGTAAAAACATGGAATTATCGACACCGCTATCTGTATAAATATGAAAATATCTACACCACAATCTCTATAAACAGGGAAATATCTACACCGTTATCTGTATAAACAAAGAAATATCTCCACCGCTGTCTGTATGAACATGGAAACATCTACACCGCTAGCTGTATAAACATGGAATTATCTGCAGCGTCATCTGTATATACATGGAAATATCTACACCGCAGTCTGTGCAAAGATGGAAATATCTACAATGCTATCTCAATAAACATGGAAATTTCGACACTGCCATCTGTACACACATGGAAATACCTACACAGTCATCTGTATAAACATGGAAGTATCTACACCACTATCTGTATAAACATGGAAATATCTACACTGCCATCTGTATAAACATGGAATTACCTACACAGACATCTCTATAATCATTGAAATATCTACACCGCTATCTGTATAAACATGGAAGTAGCCACACCGCTATCAGTAGAAACCTGGAAATATCTACACCGCTATCGGTATAAACATGGAAATATCTGCAGCACGACGTGTATAAACATGGAAATATCTACACCGCTATGTGAATAAACATGGAAATATCTACACCGCTATCAGTATAAACATGGAAATATTGACACCGCTATCTGTATAAATATGGAAATATCTACACCACTATCTCTATAAACATGGAAATATCTACACCGTTATCTGTATAAACAAAGAAAATCTCCACCGCTGTCTGTATGAACATGGAAACATCTACACCGCTAGCTGTATAAACATGGAATTATCTGCAGCGTTATCTGTATAAACATGGAAATATCTACACCGCAGTCTGTGCAAAGATGGAAATATCTACAATGCTATCTCAATAAACATGGAAATATCGACACCGCCATCTGTACACACATGGAAATACCTACACAGTCATCTGTATAAACATGGAAGTATCTACACCACTATCTGTATAAACATGGAAATACCTACACTGCCATCTGTATAAACATGGAATTATCTTCACAGACATCTCTATAACCATTGAAATATCTACACCGCTATCTGTATAAACATGGAAGTAGCCACACCGCTATCTGTATAAACATGGAAATATCTACACCGCCATCTGTGAAAACATGGAAATATCTACACTGTCATCATTATAAACATGGAAATATCTACACGTCCATCTGTATAAACATGGAAATATCTACACTGCCATCTGTATATACCTGGAAATATCTACACTGCCATCTGTATAAACATGGAAATATCTACACCGCTATCTCTATAAACATGGAAATGTCTACACGGCTATCTGTATAAACATGGAAATATCTCCACCGCTTTCTGTAGAAACATGGAAATATCTACATCGCTATCTGTATAAACATGGAAATATCTCCACCGCTATCTCTATAAAAATGGAAATATCTACACCGCTATCTTTATAAACATGGAAATATCTACATCGCTATCCATATAAACATGGAAATATCTATAACACTATCTGTGTAAACATGGAAATATCTACAGAGCTATCTGTGTAAACATGGAAATATGTACACAGGTCTCTGTGTAAAGATGGAAATATCTACACCGCAATCTGTGCAAATATGGAAATATCTACACTACTATCTCAGTAAACATGGAAATATCTACACCGCTGTCTGTATAAACATGGAAATATCAACACCGCTATCTGTATAAACATGGAAATGTCTACACCACGATCTGTATAAACATGGAAATATCTACACTGCTATATGTATAAACATGGAAATATCCACACCGCTATCAGTATAAACATGGAAATATCTACACCGCTATCTGTATAAACATGGAAATATCTATAACAGTATCTGTGTAAACAAGGAAATATCTACACAGGTATCTGTGTAAACATGGAAATATGTACACAGGTCTCTGTGGAAAGATGGAAATATCTACACCGCAATCTGTGCAAATATGGAAATATCTACTCTACTATCTCAGTAAACATGGAAATATCTACACCGCTATCTGTATAAACATGGAAATATCAACACCGCTATCTGTATAAACAAGGAAATGTCTACACCACGATCTGTATAAACTTGGAAATATCTACACCGCTATATGTAACAACATGGAAATATCTACACCGCTATCAGTATAAACATGGAAATATCTACACCGCTATCTGTATAAACATGGAAATATCTACACCACGACATGTATAAACATGGAAATATCTACACCGCCATGTGAATAAACATCGAAATATCTACACTGCTATCAGTAAAAACATGGAAATATCGACACCGCTATCTGTATAAACATGGAAATATCTACACCACGACGTGTATAAACATGGAAATATCTACACCGCTATGTGAATAAACATGGAAATATCTACACCACTATCTGTATAAACATGGAAATATCTATAAAACTATCTGTGTAAACATGGAAATATCTACACAGCTATCTGTGTAAACATGGAAATATGTACACAGGTCTCTGTGTAAAGATGGAAATATCTACACCGCAGTCTGTGCAAATATGGAAATATCTACACCGCTATCTCAGTAAACATGAAAATATCTACAACGCTATCAGAATAAACATGGAAAATCAACACCGCTATCTGTATAAACATGGAAATGTCTACACCACGATCTGTATAAACATGGAAATATCTACACCGCTATATTTATAAACTTGGAAATATCTACACCGCTATCAGTATAAACATGGAAATATCTACACCGCTATCTGTATAAACATGGAAATATCTACACCACGACATGTATAAACATGGAAATATCTACCCCGTTATCTGTATAAACAAAGAAATATCTCCACCGCTGTCTGTATGAACATGGAAACATCTACACCGCTAGCTGTATAAACATGGAAATATTTGCAGCGTTATCTCTATAAACATGGAAATATCTACACGGCAGTCTGTGCAATGATGGAAATATCTACAATGCTATCTCAATAAACATGGAAATATCCTCACCGCCATCTGTACACACATGGAAATACCTACACAGTCATCTGTATAAACATGGAAATATCTACACCACTATCTGTATAAACATGGAAATATCTACACTGCCATCTCTATAAACATGGAATTACCTACACAGACATCTCTATAATCATTTAAATATCTAAACCGCTATCTGTATAAACATGGAAGTAGCCACACCGCTATCAGTATAAACACGGAAATATCTACACCGCTATCTGTATAAACATGGAAATATCTACACCACGACGTGTATAAACATGGAAATATCTACACCGCTATGTGAATAAACATGGAAATATCCACACCGCTATCAGTATAAACATGGAAATATTGACACCGCTATCTGTATAAATATGGAAATATCTACACCACTATCTCTACAAACATGGAAATATCTACACCGTTATCTGTATAAACAAAGAAATATCTCCACCGCTGTCTGTATGAACATGGAAACATCTACACCGCTAGCTGTATAAACATGGAATTATCTGCAGCGTTATCTGTATAAACATGGAAATATCTACACCGCAGTCTGTGCAAAGATGGAAATATCTACAATGCTATCTCAATAAACATGGAAATATTGACACCGCCATCTGTACACACATGGAAATACCTACACAGTCATCTGTATAAACATGGAAATATCTACACCACTATCTGTATAAACATGGAAATACCTACACTGCCATCAGTATAAACATGGAATTATCTACACAGACATCTCTATAACCATTGAAATATCTACACCGCTACGTGCATAAACATGGAAGTAGCCACACCGCTATCTGTATAAACATGGAAATACCTACACCGCCATCTGTGAAAACATGGAAATATCTACACTGTCATCTTTAAAAACATGGAAATATCTACACGTCCATCTGTATAAACATAGAAATATCTACACTGCCATCTGTATATACCTGGAAATATCTACACTGCCATCTGTATAAACATGGAAATATCTTCACCTCTATCTCTATAACCATGGAAATGTCTACACGGCTATCTGTATAAACATGGAAATATCTCCACCGCTATCTCTATAAAGATGGAAATATCTACACCGCTGTCTTTATAAACATGGAAATATCTACACCGCTATCTGTGTAAACTTGGAGATATCTATAACACTGTCTGTGTCAACATGGAAATATCTATACAGCTATCTGTGTAAACATGGAAATATGTACACAGGTCTCTGTGTAAAGATGGAAATATCTACTCTGCAATCTGTGCAAATATGGAAATATCGACACCGCTATCTCAGTAAACATGGAATTATCTGCAGCGTTAGCTGTATAAACATGGAAATATCTACACCGCAGTCTGTGCAAAGATGGAAATATCTACAATCCTATCTCAATAAACATGGAAATATCGACAACGCCATCTGTACACACATGGAAATACCTACACAGTCATCTGTATAAACATGGAAATATCTACACCACTATCTGTACAAACATGGAAATATCTACACTGCCATCTGTATAAACATGGAATTACCGACACAGACATCTCTATAATCATTGAAATAGCTACACCGCTATCTGTATAAACATGGAAGTAGCCACACCGCTATCAGTATAAACATGGAAATATCTACACCCCTATCTGTATAAACATGGAAATATCTACACCACGACGTGTATAAACATGGAAATATCTACACCGGTATATGTATAAACATGTAAATATCTACACCGCTATCAGTATAAACATGGAAATATCTACACCGCTATCTGTATAAACATGGAAATATCTACACCACGACATGAATAAACATGGAAATATCTACACCGCCATGTGAATAAACATGGAAATATCTACACCGCTATCAGTAAAAACATGGAAATATCGACACCACTATCTGTATAAATATGTAAATATCTACACCACTATCTCTATAAACATGGAAATATCTACACCGTTATCTGTATAAACAAAGAAATATCCCCACCTCTGTCTGTATGAACATGGAAACATCTACACCGCTACCTGTATAAACATGGAATTATCTGCAGCGTTATCTGTATAAACATGGAAATATCTACACCGCAGTCTGTGCAAAGATGGAAATATCTACAATGCTATCTTAATATAAATGGAAATATCGACACCGCCATCTGTACACACATGGAAATAACTACACAGTCATCTGTATAAACATGGAAATATCTACACCACTATCTGTATAAACATGGAAATATCTACACTGCCATCTGTATAAACATGGAATTACCTACACAGACATCTCTATAATCATTGAAATATCTACACCGCTATCTGTATAAACATGGAAGTAGCCACACCGCTATCAGTATAAACATGGAAATATCTACACCCCTATCTGTATAAACATGGAAATATCTACACCACGACGTGTATAAACATGGAAATATCTACACCGCTATGTGAATAAAGATGGAAATATCTACACCACTATCTGTATAAACATGGAAATATTGACACCGCTATCTGTAAATATGGAAATATCTACACCGCCATCTGTGAAAACATGGAAATATCTACACTGTCATCTTTATAAACATGGAAATATCTACACGTCAATCTGTATAAACATGGAAATATCTACACTGCCATCTGTATATACCTGGAAATATCTACACTGCCATCTGTATAAACATGGAAATATCTACACCGCTATCTCTATAAACATGGATATGTCTACACGGCTATCTGTATAAACATGGAAATATCTCCAACGCTATCTGTAGAAACATGGAAATATCTACATCGCTATCTGTATAAACATGGAAATATCTCCACCGCTATCTCTATAAAGATGGAAATATCTACACCGCTATCTTTATAAACATGGAAATATATACATCGCTATCTGTATAAATATGGAAATATCTCCACCGCTATCTCTATAAAGATGGAAATATCTACACCGCTATCTTTATAAACATGGAAATATCTACACCGCTATCTGTATAAACATGGAAATATCTACACCGCTATGTGAATAAACATGGAAATATCTACACCGCTATCAGTATAAACATGGAAATATTGACACCGCTATCAGTATAAATATGGAAATATCTACACCACTATCTCTATAAACATGGAAATATCTACACCGTTATCTGCATAAACAAAGAAATATCTCCACCACTGTCTGTATGAACATGGAAACATCTACACCGCTAGCTGTATAAACATGGAATTATCTGCAGCGTTATCTGTATAAACATGGAAATATCTACAACGCAGTCTGTGCAAAGATGGAAATATCTACAATGCTATCTCAATAAACATGGAAATATCGACACCGCCATCTGTACACACATGGAAATACCTACACAGTCATCTGTATAAACACGGAAATATCTACACCACTATCTGTATAAACATGGAAATACCTACACTGCCATCTGTATAAACATGGAATTATCTACACAGACATCTCTATAAACATTGAAATATCTACACCGCTATCTATATAAACATGGAAGTAGCCACACCGCTATCTGTATTAACATGGAAATATCTACACCGCCATCTGTGAAATCATGGAAATATCTACACTGTCATCTTTATAAACATGGAAATATCTGCACGTCCATCTGTATAAACATGGAAATATCTACACTGCCATCTGTATACACCTGGAAATATCTACACTGCCATCTGTATAAACATGGAAATATCTAAACCGCTATCTGTAGAAACATGGAAATGTCTACACGGCTATCTGTATAAACATGGAAATATCTCCACCGCTATCTGTAGAAACATGGAAATATCTACATCCCTATCTGTATAAACATTGAAATATCTCCACCGCTATCTCTATAAAGATGGAAATATCTACACCGCTATCTTCATAAACATGGAAATATCTACACCACTATCTGTATAAATATGGAAATATCTTTAACACTATCTGTGTAAACATGGAAATATCTACACAGCTATCTGTGTAAACATGGAAATATGTACACAGGTCTCTGTGTAAAGATGGAAATATCTACACCGCGATCTGTGCAAATATAGAAATATCTACACTACTATCTCAGTAAACATGGAAATATCTACACCGCTATCTGTATAAACATGGAAATATCAACACCGCTATCTGTATAAACATGGAAATGTCTACACCACGATCTGTATAAACATGGAAATATCTACACCGCTATATGTATATACATGGAAATATCTACACCGCTATCAGTATAAACATGGAAATATCTACACCGAGATCTGTATAAACATGGAAATATCTACACCACGACATGTATAAACATGGAAATGTCTACACCGCCATGTGAATAAACATGGAAATATCTACACTGCTATCAGTAAAAACATGGAAATATCGACACCGCTATCTGTATAAACATGAAAATGTCTACACCACTATCTCTATAAACAGGGAAATATCTACACCGTTATCTGTATAAACAAAGAAATATCTCCACCGCTGTCCGTATGAACATGGAAACATCTACACCGCTAGCTGTGTAAACATGGAATTATCTGCAGCGTTATCTGTATAAACATGGAAATATCTACACCGCAGTCTGTGCAAAGATGGAAATATCTACAATGCTATCTCAATAAACATGGAAATATCGACACTGCCATCTGTACACACATGGAAATACCTACACAGTCATCTGTATAAACATGGAAATATCTACACCACTATCTGTATAAACATGGAAATATCTACACTGCCATCTGTATAAACATGGAATTACCTACACAGACATCTCTATAATCATTGAAATATCTACACCGCTATCTGTATAAACATGGAAGTAGCCACACCGCTATCAGTATAAACATGGAAATATCTACACCGCTATCTGTATAAACATGGAAATATCTACACCGCCTTCTGTGAAATCATGGAATTATCTACACTGTCATCTTTATAAACATGGAAATATCTGCACGTCCATCTGTATAAACATGGAAATATCTACACTGCCATCTGTATACACCTGGAAATATCTACACTGCCATCTGTATAAACATGGAAATATCTAAACCGCTATCTGCAGAAACATGGAAATGACTACACAGCTATCTGTATAAACATGGAAATATCTCCACCGCTATCTGTAGAAACATGGAAATATCTACATTGCTATCTGTATAAACATGGAAATATCTCCACCGCTATCTCTATAAAGATGGAAATATCTACACCGCTATCTTTATAAACATGGGAATATCTACACCACTATCTGTATAAATATGGAAATATCTATAACACTATCTGTGTAAACATGGAAATATCTACACAGCTATCTGTGTAAACATGGAAATATGTACCCAGGTCTCTGTGTAAAGATGGAAATATCTACACCGCAATCTGTGCAAATATGTAAATATCTACACTACTATCTCAGTAAACATGGAAATATCTACACCGCTATCTGTATAAACATGGAAATATCAACACCGCTATCTGTATAAACATGGAAATGTCTACACCACGATCTGTATAAACATGGAAATATCTACACCGCTATATGTATATACATGGAAATATCTACACCGCTATCAGTATAAACATGGAAATATCTACACTGCTATCTGTATAAACATGGAAATATCTACACCACGACATGTATAAACATGGAAATGTCTACACCGCTATGTGAATAAACATGGAAATATCTACACTGCTATCAGTAAAAACATGGAATTATCGACACCGCTATCTGTATAAATATGAAAATATCTACACCACAATCTCTATAAACAGGGAAATATCTACACCGTTATCTGTATAAACAAAGAAATATCTCCACCGCTGTCTGTATGAACATGGAAACATCTACACCGCTAGCTGTATAAACATGGAATTATCTGCAGCGTCATCTGTATAAACATGGAAATATCTACACCGCAGTCTGTGCAAAGATGGAAATATCTACAATGCTATCTCAATAAACATGGAAATATCGACACTGCCATCTGTACACACATGGAAATACCTACACAGTCATCTGTATAAACATGGAAGTATCTACACCACTATCTGTATAAACATGGAAATATCTACACTGCCATCTGTATAAACATGGAATTACCTACACAGACATCTCTATAATCATTGAAATATCTACACCGCTATCTGTATAAACATGGAAGTAGCCACACCGCTATCAGTAGAAACATGGAAATATCTACACCGCTATCTGTATAAACATGGAAATATCTACACCACGACGTGTATAAACATGGAAATATCTACACCGCTATGTGAATAAACATGGAAATATCTACACCGCTATCAGTATAAACATGGAAATATTGACACCGCTATCTGTATAAATATGGAAATATCTACACCACTATCTCTATAAACATGGAAATATCTACACCGTTATCTGTATAAACAAAGAAAATCTCCACCGCTGTCTGTATGAACATGGAAACATCTACACCGCTAGCTGTATAAACATGGAATTATCTGCAGCGTTATCTGTATAAACATGGAAATATCTACACCGCAGTCTGTGCAAAGATGGAAATATCTACAATGCTATCTCAATAAACATGGAAATATCGACACCGCCATCTGTACACACATGGAAATACCTACACAGTCATCTGTATAAACATGGAAGTATCTACACCACTATCTGTATAAACATGGAAATACCTACACTGCCGTCTGTATAAACATGGAATTATCTTCACAGACATCTCTATAACCATTGAAATATCTACACCGCTATCTGTATAAACATGGAAGTAGCCACACCGCTATCTGTATAAACATGGAAATATCTACACCGCCATCTGTGAAAACATGGAAATATCTACACTGTCATCATTATAAACATGGAAATATCTACACGTCCATCTGTATAAACATGGAAATATCTACACTGCCATCTGTATATACCTGGAAATATCTACACTGCCATCTGTATAAACATGGAAATATCTACACCGCTATCTCTATAAACATGGAAATGTCTACACGGCTATCTGTATAAACATGGAAATATCTCCACCGCTTTCTGTAGAAACATGGAAATATCTACATCGCTATCTGTATAAACATGGAAATATCTCCACCGCTATCTCTATAAAAATGGAAATATCTACACCGCTATCTTTATAAACATGGAAATATCTACATCGCTATCCGTATAAACATGGAAATATCTATAACACTATCTGTGTAAACATGGAAATATCTACACAGCTATCTGTGTAAACATGGAAATATGTACACAGGTCTCTGTGTAAAGATGGAAATATCTACACCGCAATCTGTGCAAATATGGAAATATCTACACTACTATCTCAGTAAACATGGAAATATCTACACCGCTGTCTGTATAAACATGGAAATACCAACACCGCTATCTGTATAAACATGGAAATGTCTACACCACGATCTGTATAAACATGGAAATATCTACACCGCTATATGTATAAACATGGAAATATCCACACCGCTATCAGTATAAACATGGAAATATCTACACCGCTATCTGTATAAACATGGAAATATCTATAACAGTATCTGTGTAAACAAGGAAATATCTACACAGGTATCTGTGTAAACATGGAAATATGTACACAGGTCTCTGTGGAAAGATGGAAATATCTACACCGCAATCTGTGCAAATATGGAAATATCTACTCTACTATCTCAGTAAACATGGAAATATCTACACCGCTATCTGTATAAACATGGAAATATCAACACCGCTATCTGTATAAACAAGGAAATGTCTACACCACGATCTGTATAAACTTGGAAATATCTACACCGCTATATGTAACAACATGGAAATATCTACACCGCTATCAGTATAAACATGGAAATATCTACACCGCTATCTGTATAAACATGGAAATATCTACACCACGACATGTATAAACATGGAAATATCTACACCGCCATGTGAATAAACATCGAAATATCTACACTGCTATCAGTAAAAACATGGAAATATCGACACCGCTATCTGTATAAACATGGAAATATCTACACCACGACGTGTATAAACATGGAAATATCTACACCGCTATGTGAATAAACATGGAAATATCTACACCACTATCTGTATAAACATGGAAATATCTATAAAACTATCTGTGTAAACATGGAAATATCTACACAGCTATCTGTGTAAACATGGAAATATGTACACAGGTCTCTGTGTAAAGATGGAAATATCTACACCGCAGTCTGTGCAAATATGGAAATATCTACACCGCTATCTCAGTAAACATGAAAATATCTACACCGCTATCTGAATAAACATGGAAAATCAACACCGCTATCTGTATAAACATGGAAATGTCTACACCACGATCTGTATAAACATGGAAATATCTACACCGCTATATTTATAATCATGGAAATATCTACACCGCTATCAGTATAAACATGGAAATATCTACACCGCTATCTGTATAAACATGGAAATATCTACACCACGACATGTATAAACATGGAAATATCTACCCCGTTATCTGTATAAACAAAGAAATATCTCCACCGCTGTCTGTATGAACATGGAAACATCTACACCGCTAGCTGTATAAACATGGAAATATTTGCAGCGTTATCTCTATAAACATGGAAATATCTACACGGCAGTCTGTGCAATGATGGAAATATCTACAATGCTATCTCAATAAACATGGAAATATCTTCACCGCCATCTGTACACACATGGAAATACCTACACAGTCATCTGTATAAACATGGAAATATCTACACCACTATCTGTATAAACATGGAAATATCTACACTGCCATCTCTATAAACATGGAATTACCTACACAGACATCTCTATAATCATTTAAATATCTAAACCGCTATCTGTATAAACATGGAAGTAGCCACACCGCTATCAGTATAAACACGGAAATATCTACACCGCTATCTGTATAAACATGGAAATATCTACACCACGACGTGTATAAACATGGAAATATCTACACCGCTATGTGAATAAACATGGAAATATCCACACCGCTATCAGTATAAACATGGAAATATTGACACCGCTATCTGTATAAATATGGAAATGTCTACACCACTATCTCTACAAACATGGAAATATCTACACCGTTATCTGTATAAACAAAGAAATATCTCCACCGCTGTCTGTATGAACATGGAAACATCTACACCGCTAGCTGTATAAACATGGAATTATCTGCAGCGTTATCTGTATAAACATGGAAATATCTACACCGCAGTCTGTGCAAAGATGGAAATATCTACAATGCTATCTCAATAAACATGGAAATATTGACACCGCCATCTGTACACACATGGAAATACCTACACAGTCATCTGTATAAACATGGAAATATCTACACCACTATCTGTATAAACATGGAAATACCTACACTGCCATCAGTATAAACATGGAATTATCTACACAGACATCTCTATAACCATTGAAATATCTACACCACTACGTGCATAAACATGGAAGTAGCCACACCGCTATCTGTATAAACATGGAAATACCTACACCGCCATCTGTGAAAACATGGAAATATCTACACTGTCATCTTTAAAAACATGGAAATATCTACACGTCCATCTGTATAAACATAGAAATATCTACACTGCCATCTGTATATACCTGGAAATATCTACACTGCCATCTGTATAAACATGGAAATATCTTCACCTCTATCTCTATAAACATGGAAATGACTACACGGCTATCTGTATAAACATGGAAATATCTCCACCGCTATCTCTATAAAGATGGAAATATCTACACCGCTGTCTTTATAAACATGGAAATATCTACACCGCTATCTGTGTAAACTTGGAGATATCTATAACACTGTCTGTGTCAACATGGAAATATCTATACAGCTATCTGTGTAAACATGGAAATATGTACACAGGTCTCTGTGTAAAGATGGAAATATCTACTCTGCAATCTGTGCAAATATGGAAATATCGACACCGCTATCTCAGTAAACATGGAATTATCTGCAGCGTTAGCTGTATAAACATGGAAATATCTACACCGCAGTCTGTGCAAAGATGGAAATATCTACAATCCTATCTCAATAAACATGGAAATATCGACAACGCCATCTGTACACACATGGAAATACCTACACAGTCATCTGTATAAACATGGAAATATCTACACCACTATCTGTACAAACATGGAAATATCTACACTGCCATCTGTATAAACATGGAATTACCGACACAGACATCTCTATAATCATTGAAATAGCTACACCGCTATCTGTATAAACATGGAAGTAGCCACACCGCTATCAGTATAAACATGGAAATATCTACACCCCTATCTGTATAAACATGGAAATATCTACACCACGACGTGTATAAACATGGAAATATCTACACCGGTATATGTATAAACATGTAAATATCTACACCGCTATCAGTATAAACATGGAAATATCTACACCGCTATCTGTATAAACATGGAAATATCTACACCACGACATGAATAAACATGGAAATATCTACACCGCCATGTGAATAAACATGGAAATATCTACACCGCTATCAGTAAAAACATGGAAATATCGACACCACTATCTGTATAAATATGTAAATATCTACACCACTATCTCTATAAACATGGAAATATCTACACCGTTATCTGTATAAACAAAGAAATATCCCCACCTCTGTCTGTATGAACATGGAAATATCTACACCGCTAGCTGTATAAACATGGAATTATCTGCAGCGTTATCTGTATAAACATGGAAATATCTACACCGCAGTCTGTGCAAAGATGGAAATATCTACAATGCTATCTTAATATAAATGGAAATATCGACACCGCCATCTGTACACACATGGAAATAACTACACAGTCATCTGTATAAACATGGAAATATCTACACCACTATCTGTATAAACATGGAAATATCTACACTGCCATCTGTATAAACATGGAATTACCTACACAGACATCTCTATAATCATTGAAATATCTACACCGCTATCTGTATAAACATGGAAGTAGCCACACCGCTATCAGTATAAACATGGAAATATCTACACCCCTATCTGTATAAACATGGAAATATCTACACCACGACGTGTATAAACATGGAAATATCTACACCGCTATGTGAATAAAGATGGAAATATCTACACCACTATCTGTATAAACATGGAAATATTGACACCGCTATCTGTAAATATGGAAATATCTACACCGCCATCTGTGAAAACATGGAAATATCTACACTGTCATCTTTATAAACATGGAAATATCTACACGTCAATCTGTATAAACATGGAAATATCTACACTGCCATCTGTATATACCTGGAAATATCTACACTGCCATCTGTATAAACATGGAAATATCTACACCGCTATCTCTATAAACATGGATATGTCTACACGGCTATCTGTATAAACATGGAAATATCTCCAACGCTATCTGTAGAAACATGGAAATATCTACATCGCTATCTGTATAAACATGGAAATATCTCCACCGCTATCTCTATAAAGATGGAAATATCTACACCGCTATCTTTATAAACATGGAAATATCTACATCGCTATCTGTATAAATATGGAAATATCTCCACCGCTATCTCTATAAAGATGGAAATATCTACACCGCTATCTTTATAAACATGGAAATATCTACACCGCTATCTGTATAAACATGGAAATATCTATACCACTATCAGTGTAAACATGGAAATATCTACACAGCTATCTGTGTAAACATGGAAATATGTACACAGGTCTCTGTGTAAAGATGGAAATATCTACACCGCAATCTGTGCAAATATGGAAATACCTACACTACTATCTCAGTAAACATGGAAATATCTACACCGCTATCTGTATAAACATGGAAATATCTACACCACGACATGAATAAACATGGAAATATCTACACCGCCATGTGAATAAACATGGAAATATCTACACCGCTATCAGTAAAAACATGGAAATATCGACACCACTATCTGTATAAATATGTAAATATCTACACCACTATCTCTATAAACATGGAAATATCTACACCGTTATCTGTATGAACAAAGAAATATCCCCACCTCTGTCTGTATGAACATGGAAACATCTACACCGCTAGCTGTATAAACATGGAATTATCTGCAGCGTTATCTGTATAAACATGGAAATATCTACACCGCAGTCTGTGCAAAGATGGAAATATCTACAATGCTATCTTAATATAAATGGAAATATCGACACCGCCATCTGTACACACATGGAAATAACTACACAGTCATCTGTATAAACATGGAAATATCTACACATCTATCTGTATAAACATGCAAATATCTACACTGCCATCTGTATAAACATGGAATTACCTACACAGACATCTCTATAATCATTGAAATATCTACACCGCTATCTGTATAAACATGGAAGTAGCCACACCGCTATCAGTATAAACATGGAAATATGTACACCCCTATCTGTATAAACATGGAAATATCTACACCACGACGTGTATAAACATGGAAATATCTACACCGCTATGTGAATAAAGATGGAAATATCTACACCACTATCTGTATAAACATGGAAATATTGACACCGCTATCTGTAAATATGGAAATATCTACACCGCCATCTGTGAAAACATGGAAATATCTACACTGTCATCTTTATAAACATGGAAATATCTACACGTCAATCTGTATAAACATGGAAATATCTACACTGCCATCTGTATATACCTGGAAATATCTACACTGCCATCTGTATAAACATGGAAATATCTACACCGCTATCTCTATAAACATGGATATGTCTACACGGCTATCTGTATAAACATGGAAATATCTCCAACGCTATCTGTAGAAACATGGAAATATCTACATCGCTATCTGTATAAACATGGAAATATCTCCACCGCTATCTCTATAAAGATGGAAATATCTACACCGCTATCTTTATAAACATGGAAATATCTACATCGCTATCTGTATAAATATGGAAATATCTCCACCGCTATCTCTATAAAGATGGAAATATCTACACCGCTATCTTTATAAACATGGAAATATCTACACCGCTATCTGTATAAACATGGAAATACCTATACCACTATCAGTGTAAACATGGAAATATCTACACAGCTATCTGTGTAAACATGGAAATATGTACACAGGTCTCTGTGTAAAGATGGAAATATCTACACCGCAATCTGTGCAAATATGGAAATACCTACACTACTATCTCAGTAAACATGGAAATATCTACACCGCTATCTGTATAAACATGGAAATATCAACACCGCTATCTGTATAAACATGGAAATGTCTACACCACGATCTGTATAAACATGGAAATATCTACACCGCTATGTGAATAAACATGGAAATATCTACACCGCTATCAGTATAAACATGGAAATATTGACACCGCTATCTGTATAAATATGGAAATATCTACACCACTATCTCTATAAACATGGAAATATCTACACCGTTATCTGTATAAACAAAGAAATATCTCCACCGCTGTCTGTATGAACATGGAAACATCTACAACGCTAGCTGTATAAACATGGAATTATCTGCAGCGTTATCTGTATAAACATGGAAATATCTACACGGCAGTCTGTGCAAAGATGGAAATATCTACAATGCTATCTCAATAAACATGGAAATATCGACACCGCCATCTGTACACACATGGAAATACCTACACAGTCATCTGTATAAACACGGAAATATCTACACCACTATCTGTATAAACATGGAAATACCTACAATACCATCTGTATAAACATGGAATTATCTACACAGACATCTGAATAACCATTGAAATATCTACACCGCTATGTGTATAAACATGGAAGTAACCACACCGCTATCTTTATAAACATGGAAATATCTACACCGCCATCTCTGAAAACATGGAAATATTTACACTGTCATCTTTATAAACATGGAAATATCTGCACGTCCTTCTGTATAAACATGGAAATATCTACACTGCCATCTGTATACACCTGGAAATATCTACACTGCCATCAGTATAAACATGGAAATATCTAAACCGCTATCTCTATAAACATGGAAATGTATACACGGCTATCTGTATAAACATGGAGATATCTCCACCGCTATCTGTAGAAACATGGAAATATCTCCACCGCTATCTCTATAAAGAAGGAAATATCTACACCGCTATCTTTATAAACATGGAAATATCTACACGTCAATCTGTATAAACATGGAAATATATACACCACGACATGTATAAACATGGAAATATCTACACCGCCATGTGAATAAAGATGGAAATATCTACACCGCTATCAGTAAAAACATGGAAATATCGACACCGCTATCTGTATAAATATGGAAATATCTACACCACTATTTCTATAAACATGGAAATATCTACACCGTTATCTGTATAAACAAAGAATTATCTCCACCGCTGTCTGTATGAACATGGAAACATCTACACCGCTAGCTGTATAAACATGGAATTATCTGCAGCGTTATCTGTATAAACATGGAAATCTCTACACCGCAGTCTGTGCAAAGATGGAAATATCTACAATCCTATCTCAATAAACATGGAAATATCGACACCGCCATCTGTACACACATGGAAATACCAACACAGTCATCTGTATAAACATGGAAATATCTACACCACTATCTGTATAAACATGGAAATATCGTCACCGCCATCTGTACACACATGGAAATACCAACACAGTCATCTGTATAAACATGGAAATATCTACACCACTATCTGTATAAACATGGAAATATCTACACTGCCATCTGTATAAACATGGAAATACCTACACAGACATCTCTATAATCATTGAAATATCTACACCGCTATCTGTATAAACATGGAAGTAGCCACACCGCTATCAGTATAAACATGGAAATATCTACACCCTTATCTGTATAAACATGGAAATATCTACACCACGACGTGTATAAACATGGAAATATCTACACTGCTATCAGTATAAACATGGAAATATTGACACCGCTATCTGTATAAATATGGAAATATCTACAACGCCATCTGTGAAAAAATGGAAATATCTACACTGTCATCTTTGTAAACATGGAAATATCTACACGTCAATATGTATAAACATGGAAATATCTACACTGCCATCTGTATATACCTGGAAATATCTACACTGCCATCTGTATAAACATGGAAATATGTACACCGCTATCTCTATAAACATGGAAATGTCTACACGGCTATCTGTATAAACATAGAAATATCTCCAACGCTATCTGTAGAAACATGGAAATATCTACATCGCTATCTGTATAAACATGGAAATATCTCCACCGCTATCCCTATAAAGATGGAAATATCTACACCGCTTTCTTTATAAACATGGAAATATCTACATCGCTATCTGTATAAACATGGAAATATCTCCACCGCTATCTCTATAGAGAAGGAAATATCTACACCGCTATCTTTATAAACATGGAAATATCTACACCACTAGGTGTATAAACATGGAAATATCTACACCGCTATGTGAATAAACATGGAAATATCTACACCGCTATCAGTATAAACATGGAAATATTGACACCGCTATCTGTATAAATATGGAAATATCTACACCACTATCTCTATAAACATGGAAATATCTACACCGTTATCTGTATAAACAAAGAAATATCTCCACCGCTGTCTGTATGAACATGGAAACATCTACACCGCTAGCTGTATAAACATGGAATTATCTGCAGCGTTATCTGTATAAACATGGAAATATCTACACCGCAGTCTGTGCAAAGATGGAAATATCTACAATGCTATCTCAATAAACATGGAAATATCGACACCGCCATCTGTACACACTTGGAAATACCTACACAGTCATCTGTATAAACATGGAATTATCTACACAGACATCTCAATAACCATTGAAATATCTACACCGCTATGTGTATAAACATGGAAGTAACCACACCGCTATCTTTATAAACATGGAAATATCTACACCGCCATCTCTGAAAACATGGAAATATTTACACTGTCATCTTTATAAACATGGAAATATCTGCACGTCCTTCTGTATAAACTTGGAAATATATACACTGCCATCTGTATACACCTGGAAATATCTACACTGCCATCAGTATAAACATGGAAATATCTAAACCGCTATCTCTATAAACATGGAAATGTCTACACGGCTATCTGTATAAACATGGAGATATCTCCACCGCTATCTGTAGAAACATGGAAATATCTCCACCGCTATCTCTATAAAGATGGAAATATCTACACCGCTATCTTTATAAACATGGAAATATCTACACGTCAATCTGTATAAACATGGAAATATCGACACTGCCATCTGTACACACATGGAAACACCTACACAGTCATGTGTATAAACATGGAAATATCTACACCACTATCTGTATAAACATGGAAATATCTACACTGCCGTCTGTATAAACATGGAATTACCTACACAGACATCTCTATAATCATTGAAATATCTACACCGTTATCTGTATAAACATAGAAGTACCCACACCGATATCAGTATAAGCATGGAAATATCTACACCGCTATCTGTATAAACATGGAAATATCTACACCACGACGTGTATAAACATGGAAATATCTACACCGCTATGTGAATAAACATGGAAATATCTACACCGCTATCAGTATAAACATGGAAATATTGACACCGCTATCAGTATAAATATGGAAATATCTACACCACTATCTCTATAAACATGGAAATATCTACACCGTTATCTGCATAAACAAAGAAATATCTCCACCGCTGTCTGTATGAACATGGAAACATCTACACCGCTAGCTGTATAAACATGGAATTATCTGCAGCGTTATCTGTATAAACATGGAAATATCTACAACGCAGTCTGTGCAAAGATGGAAATATCTACAATGCTATCTCAATAAACATGGAAATATCGACACCGCCATCTGTACACACATGGAAATACCTTCACAGTCATCTGTATAAACACGGAAATATCTACACCACTATCTGTATAAACATGGAAATACCTACACTGCCATCTGTATAAACATGGAATTATCTACACAGACATCTCTATAAACATTGAAATATCTACACCGCTATCTTTATAAACATGGAAGTAGCCACACCGCTATCTGTATTAACATGGAAATATCTACACAGCCATCTGTGAAATCATGGAAATATCTACACGGTCATCTTTATAAACATGGAAATATCTGCACGTCCATCTGTATAAACATGGAAATATCTACACTGCCATGTGTATACACCTGGAAATATCTACACTGCCATCTGTATAAACATGGAAATATCTAAACCGCTATCTGTAGAAACATGGAAATGTCTACACGGCTATCTGTATAAACATGGAAATATCTCCACCGCTATCTGTAGAAACATGGAAATATCTACATCCCTATCTGTATGAACATGGAAATATCTCCACCGCTATCTGTATAAAGATGGAAATATCTACACCGCTATCTTCATAAACATGGAAATATCTACACCACTATCTGTATAAATATGGAAATATCTTTAACACTATCTGTGTAAACATGGAAATATCTACACAGCTATCTGTGTAAACATGGAAATATGTACACAGGTCTGTGTGTAAAGATGGAAATATCTACACCGCAATCTGTGCAAATATAGAAATATCTACACTACTATCTCAGTAAACATGGAAATATCTACACCGCTATCTGTATAAACATGGAAATGTCTACACCACGATCTGTATAAACATGGAAATATCTACACCGCTATATGTATATACATGGAAATATCTACACCGCTATCAGTATAAACATGGAAAAATCTACACCGCTATCTGTATAAACATGGAAATATCTACACCACGACATGTATAAACATGGAAATATCTACACCGCCATGTGAATAAACATGGAAATATCTACACTGCTATCAGTAAAAACATGGAAATATCGACACCGCTATCTGTATAAATATGGAAATATCTACACCACTATCTCTATAAACATGGAAATATCTACACCGTTATCTGTATAAACAAAGAAATATCTCCACCGCTGTCTGTATGAACATGGAAACATCTACACCGCTAGCTGTATAAACATGGAATTATCTGCAGCGTTATCTGTATAAACATGGAAATATCTACACCGCAGTCTAGGCAAAGATGGAAATATCTACAATGCTATCTCAATAAACATGGAAATATCGACACCGCCATCTGTACACACATGGAAATACCTACACAGTCATCTGTATAAACATGGAAATATCTACACCACTATCTGTATAAACATGGAAATATCTACACTGCCATCTGTATAAACATGGAATTACCTACACAGACATCTCTATAATCATTGAAATATCTACACCGCTATCTGTATAAACATGGAAGTAGCCACACCGCTATCAGTATAAACATGGAAATATCTACACCCCTATCTGTATAAGCATGGAAATATCTACACCACGACGTGTATAAACATGGTAATATCTACACCGCTATGTGAATAAACATGGAAATATCTACACCGCTATCAGTATAAACATGGAAATATTGACACCGCTATCAGTATAAATATGGAAATATCTACACCACTATCTCTATAAACATGGAAATATCTACACCGTTATCTGCATAAACAAAGAAATATCTCCACCGCTGTCTGTATGAACATGGAAACATCTACACCGCTAGCTGTATAAACATGGAATTATCCGCAGCGTTATCTGTATAAACATGGAAATATCTACACCGCAGTCAGTGCAAAGATGGAAATATCTACAATGCTATCTCAATAAACATGGAAATATCGACACCGCCATCTGTACACACATGGAAATACCTACACAGTCATCTGTATAAACATGGAAATATCTACAACACTATCTGTATAAACATGGAAATACCTACACTGCCATCTGTGTAAACATGGAATTATCTATACAGACATCTCTATAACCATTGAAATATCTACACCGCTATCTGTATAAACATGGAAGTAGCCACACCGCTATCTGTATAAACATGGAAATATCTACACCGCCATCTGTGAAAACATGGAAATATCTACAATGTCATCTTTATAAACATGGAAATATCTACACGTCAATCTGTATAAACATGCAAATATCTACACTGCCATCTGTATATACCTGGAAATATCTACACTGCCATATGTATAATCATGGAAATATCTACACCGCTATCTCTATAAACATGGAAATGTCTACACGGCTATCTGTATAAACATAGAAATATCTCCAACGCTATCTGTAGAAACATGGAAATATCTACATCGCTATCTGTATAAACATGGAAATATCTCCACTGCTATCCCTATAAAGATGGAAATATCTACACCGCTATCTTTATAAACATGGAAATATCTACATCGCTATCTGTATAAACATGGAAATATCTCCACCGCTATCTCTATAGAGATGGAAATATCTACACCGCTGTCTTTATAAACATGGAAATATCTACACCGTTATCTGTATAAACAAAGAAAAATCTCCACCGCTGCCTGTATGAACATGGAAACATCTACACCGCTAGCTGTATAAACATGGAATTATCTGCAGCGTTATCTGTATAAACATGGAAATATCTACACGGCAGTCTGTGCAAAGATGCAAATATCTACAATGCTATCTCAATAAACATGGAAATATTGACACCGCCATCTGTACACACATGGAAATACCTACACAGTCATCTGTATAAACATGGAAATATCTACACCACTATCTGTATAAACATGGAAATACCTACACTGCCATCTGTATAAACATGGAATTATCTACACAGATATCTCTATAACCATTGAAATATCTACACCACTATCTCTATAAGCATGGAAGTAGCCACACCGCTATCTGTATAAACATGGAAGTATCTACACCGCCATCTGTGAAAACATGGAAATATCTACACTTTCATCTTTATAAACATGGAAATATCTACACGTCCATCTGTATAAACATGGAAATATCTACACTGCCATGTGTATACACCTGGAAATATCTACACTGCCATCTGTATAAACATGGAAATATCTAAACCGCTATCTGTAGAAACATGGAAATGTCTACACGGCTATCTGTATAAACATGGAAATATCTCCACCGCTATCTGTAGAAACATGGAAATATCTACATCCCTATCTGTATGAACATGGAAATATCTCCACCGCTATCTGTATAAAGATGGAAATATCTACACCGCTATCTTCATAAACATGGAAATATCTACACCACTATCTGTATAAATATGGAAATATCTTTAACACTATCTGTGTAAACATGGAAATATCTACACAGCTATCTGTGTAAACATGGAAATATGTACACAGGTCTGTGTGTAAAGATGGAAATATCTACACCGCAATCTGTGCAAATATAGAAATATCTACACTACTATCTCAGTAAACATGGAAATATCTACACCGCTATCTGTATAAACATGGAAATGTCTACACCACGATCTGTATAAACATGGAAATATCTACACCGCTATATGTATATACATGGAAATATCTACACCGCTATCAGTATAAACATGGAAAAATCTACACCGCTATCTGTATAAACATGGAAATATCTACACCACGACATGTATAAACATGGAAATATCTACACCGCCATGTGAATAAACATGGAAATATCTACACTGCTATCAGTAAAAACATGGAAATATCGACACCGCTATCTGTATAAATATGGAAATATCTACACCACTATCTCTATAAACATGGAAATATCTACACCGTTATCTGTATAAACAAAGAAATATCTCCACCGCTGTCTGTATGAACATGGAAACATCTACACCGCTAGCTGTATAAACATGGAATTATCTGCAGCGTTATCTGTATAAACATGGAAATATCTACACCGCAGTCTATGCAAAAATGGAAATATCTACAATGCTATCTCAATAAACATGGAAATATCGACACCGCCATCTGTACACACATGGAAATACCTACACAGTCATCTGTATAAACATGGAAATATCTACACCACTATCTGTATAAACATGGAAATATCTACACTGCCATCTGTATAAACATGGAATTACCTACACAGACATCTCTATAATCATTGAAATATCTACACCGCTATCTGTATAAACATGGAAGTAGCCACACCGCTATCAGTATAAACATGGAAATATCTACACCCCTATCTGTATAAACATGGAAATATCTACACCACGACGTGTATAAACATGGAAATATCTACACCGCTATGTGAATAAAGATGGAAATATCTACACCACTATCTGTATAAACATGGAAATATTGACACCGCTATCTGTAAATATGGAAATATCTACACCGCCATCTGTGAAAACATGGAAATATCTACACTGTCATCTTTATAAACATGGAAATATCTACACGTCAATCTGTATAAACATGGAAATATCTACACTGCCATCTGTATATACCTGGAAATATCTACACTGCCATCTGTATAAACATGGAAATATCTACACCGCTATCTCTATAAACATGGATATGTCTACACGGCTATCTGTATAAACATGGAAATATCTCCAACGCTATCTGTAGAAACATGGAAATATCTACATCGCTATCTGTATAAACATGGAAATATCTCCACCGCTATCTCTATAAAGATGGAAATATCTACACCGCTATCTTTATAAACATGGAAATATCTACATCGCTATCTGTATAAATATGGAAATATCTCCACCGCTATCTCTATAAAGATGGAAATATCTACACCGCTATCTTTATAAACATGGAAATATCTACACCGCTATCTGTATAAACATGGAAATATCTATACCACTATCAGTGTAAACATGGAAATATCTACACAGCTATCTGTGTAAACATGGAAATATGTACACAGGTCTCTGTGTAAAGATGGAAATATCTACACCGCAATCTGTGCAAATATGGAAATACCTACACTACTATCTCAGTAAACATGGAAATATCTACACCGCTATCTGTATAAACATGGAAATATCAACACCGCTATCTGTATAAACATGGAAATGTCTACACCACGATCTGTATAAACATGGAAATATCTACACCGCTATGTGAATAAACATGGAAATATCTACACCGCTATCAGTATAAACATGGAAATATTGACACCGCTATCTGTATAAATATGGAAATATCTACACCACTATCTCTATAAACATGGAAATATCTACACCGTTATCTGTATAAACAAAGAAATATCTCCACCGCTGTCTGTATGAACATGGAAACATCTACAACGCTAGCTGTATAAACATGGAATTATCTGCAGCGTTATCTGTATAAACATGGAAATATCTACACGGCAGTCTGTGCAAAGATGGAAATATCTACAATGCTATCTCAATAAACATGGAAATATCGACACCGCCATCTGTACACACATGGAAATACCTACACAGTCATCTGTATAAACACGGAAATATCTACACCACTATCTGTATAAACATGGAAATACCTACAATACCATCTGTATAAACATGGAATTATCTACACAGACATCTGAATAACCATTGAAATATCTACACCGCTATGTGTATAAACATGGAAGTAACCACACCGCTATCTTTATAAACATGGAAATATCTACACCGCCATCTCTGAAAACATGGAAATATTTACACTGTCATCTTTATAAACATGGAAATATCTGCACGTCCTTCTGTATAAACATGGAAATATCTACACTGCCATCTGTATACACCTGGAAATATCTACACTGCCATCAGTATAAACATGGAAATATCTAAACCGCTATCTCTATAAACATGGAAATGTATACACGGCTATCTGTATAAACATGGAGATATCTCCACCGCTATCTGTAGAAACATGGAAATATCTCCACCGCTATCTCTATAAAGAAGGAAATATCTACACCGCTATCTTTATAAACATGGAAATATCTACACGTCAATCTGTATAAACATGGAAATATATACACCACGACATGTATAAACATGGAAATATCTACACCGCCATGTGAATAAAGATGGAAATATCTACACCGCTATCAGTAAAAACATGGAAATATCGACACCGCTATCTGTATAAATATGGAAATATCTACACCACTATTTCTATAAACATGGAAATATCTACACCGTTATCTGTATAAACAAAGAATTATCTCCACCGCTGTCTGTATGAACATGGAAACATCTACACCGCTAGCTGTATAAACATGGAATTATCTGCAGCGTTATCTGTATAAACATGGAAATCTCTACACCGCAGTCTGTGCAAAGATGGAAATATCTACAATCCTATCTCAATAAACATGGAAATATCGACACCGCCATCTGTACACACATGGAAATACCAACACAGTCATCTGTATAAACATGGAAATATCTACACCACTATCTGTATAAACATGGAAATATCGTCACCGCCATCTGTACACACATGGAAATACCAACACAGTCATCTGTATAAACATGGAAATATCTACACCACTATCTGTATAAACATGGAAATATCTACACTGCCATCTGTATAAACATGGAAATACCTACACAGACATCTCTATAATCATTGAAATATCTACACCGCTATCTGTATAAACATGGAAGTAGCCACACCGCTATCAGTATAAACATGGAAATATCTACACCCTTATCTGTATAAACATGGAAATATCTACACCACGACGTGTATAAACATGGAAATATCTACACTGCTATCAGTATAAACATGGAAATATTGACACCGCTATCTGTATAAATATGGAAATATCTACAACGCCATCTGTGAAAAAATGGAAATATCTACACTGTCATCTTTGTAAACATGGAAATATCTACACGTCAATATGTATAAACATGGAAATATCTACACTGCCATCTGTATATACCTGGAAATATCTACACTGCCATCTGTATAAACATGGAAATATGTACACCGCTATCTCTATAAACATGGAAATGTCTACACGGCTATCTGTATAAACATAGAAATATCTCCAACGCTATCTGTAGAAACATGGAAATATCTACATCGCTATCTGTATAAACATGGAAATATCTCCACCGCTATCCCTATAAAGATGGAAATATCTACACCGCTTTCTTTATAAACATGGAAATATCTACATCGCTATCTGTATAAACATGGAAATATCTCCACCGCTATCTCTATAGAGAAGGAAATATCTACACCGCTATCTTTATAAACATGGAAATATCTACACCACTAGGTGTATAAACATGGAAATATCTACACCGCTATGTGAATAAACATGGAAATATCTACACCGCTATCAGTATAAACATGGAAATATTGACACCGCTATCTGTATAAATATGGAAATATCTACACCACTATCTCTATAAACATGGAAATATCTACACCGTTATCTGTATAAACAAAGAAATATCTCCACCGCTGTCTGTATGAACATGGAAACATCTACACCGCTAGCTGTATAAACATGGAATTATCTGCAGCGTTATCTGTATAAACATGGAAATATCTACACCGCAGTCTGTGCAAAGATGGAAATATCTACAATGCTATCTCAATAAACATGGAAATATCGACACCGCCATCTGTACACACTTGGAAATACCTACACAGTCATCTGTATAAACATGGAATTATCTACACAGACATCTCAATAACCATTGAAATATCTACACCGCTATGTGTATAAACATGGAAGTAACCACACCGCTATCTTTATAAACATGGAAATATCTACACCGCCATCTCTGAAAACATGGAAATATTTACACTGTCATCTTTATAAACATGGAAATATCTGCACGTCCTTCTGTATAAACTTGGAAATATCTACACTGCCATGTGTATACACCTGGAAATATCTACACTGCCATCAGTATAAACATGGAAATATCTAAACCGCTATCTCTATAAACATGGAAATGTCTACACGGCTATCTGTATAAACATGGAGATATCTCCACCGCTATCTGTAGAAACATGGAAATATCTCCACCGCTATCTCTATAAAGATGGAAATATCTACACCGCTATCTTTATAAACATGGAAATATCTACACGTCAATCTGTATAAACATGGAAATATCGACACTGCCATCTGTACACACATGGAAACACCTACACAGTCATGTGTATAAACATGGAAATATCTACACCACTATCTGTATAAACATGGAAATATCTACACTGCCGTCTGTATAAACATGGAATTACCTACACAGACATCTCTATAATCATTGAAATATCTACACCGTTATCTGTATAAACATAGAAGTACCCACACCGATATAAGTATAAGCATGGAAATATCTACACCGCTATCTGTATAAACATGGAAATATCTACACCACGACGTGTATAAACATGGAAATATCTACACCACTATGTGAATACACATGGAAATATCTACACCGCTATCAGTATAAACATGGAAATATTGACACCGCTATCTGTATAAATATGGAAATATCTACACCACTATCTCTATAAACATGGAAATATCTACACCGTTATCTGTATAAACAAAGAAATATCTCCACCGCTGTCTGTATGAACATGGAAACATCTACAACGCTAGCTGTATAAACATGGAATTATCTGCAGCGTTATCTGTATAAACATGGAAATATCTACACGGCAGTCTGTGCAAAGATGGAAATATCTACAATGCTATCTCAATAAACATGGAAATATCGACACCGCCATCTGTACACACATGGAAATACCTACACAGTCATCTGTATAAACACGGAAATATCTACACCACTATCTGTATAAACATGGAAATACCTACAATACCATCTGTATAAACATGGAATTATCTACACAGACATCTGAATAACCATTGAAATATCTACACCGCTATGTGTATAAACATGGAAGTAACCACACCGCTATCTTTATAAACATGGAAATATCTACACCGCCATCTCTGAAAACATGGAAATATTTACACTGTCATCTTTATAAACATGGAAATATCTGCACGTCCTTCTGTATAAACATGGAAATATCTACACTGCCATCTGTATACACCTGGAAATATCTACACTGCCATCAGTATAAACATGGAAATATCTAAACCGCTATCTCTATAAACATGGAAATGTATACACGGCTATCTGTATAAACATGGAGATATCTCCACCGCTATCTGTAGAAACATGGAAATATCTCCACCGCTATCTCTATAAAGAAGGAAATATCTACACCGCTATCTTTATAAACATGGAAATATCTACACGTCAATCTGTATAAACATGGAAATATATACACCACGACATGTATAAACATGGAAATATCTACACCGCCATGTGAATAAAGATGGAAATATCTACACCGCTATCAGTAAAAACATGGAAATATCGACACCGCTATCTGTATAAATATGGAAATATCTACACCACTATTTCTATAAACATGGAAATATCTACACCGTTATCTGTATAAACAAAGAATTATCTCCACCGCTGTCTGTATGAACATGGAAACATCTACACCGCTAGCTGTATAAACATGGAATTATCTGCAGCGTTATCTGTATAAACATGGAAATCTCTACACCGCAGTCTGTGCAAAGATGGAAATATCTACAATCCTATCTCAATAAACATGGAAATATCGACACCGCCATCTGTACACACATGGAAATACCAACACAGTCATCTGTATAAACATGGAAATATCTACACCACTATCTGTATAAACATGGAAATATCGTCACCGCCATCTGTACACACATGGAAATACCAACACAGTCATCTGTATAAACATGGAAATATCTACACCACTATCTGTATAAACATGGAAATATCTACACTGCCATCTGTATAAACATGGAAATACCTACACAGACATCTCTATAATCATTGAAATATCTACACCGCTATCTGTATAAACATGGAAGTAGCCACACCGCTATCAGTATAAACATGGAAATATCTACACCCTTATCTGTATAAACATGGAAATATCTACACCACGACGTGTATAAACATGGAAATATCTACACTGCTATCAGTATAAACATGGAAATATTGACACCGCTATCTGTATAAATATGGAAATATCTACAACGCCATCTGTGAAAAAATGGAAATATCTACACTGTCATCTTTGTAAACATGGAAATATCTACACGTCAATATGTATAAACATGGAAATATCTACACTGCCATCTGTATATACCTGGAAATATCTACACTGCCATCTGTATAAACATGGAAATATGTACACCGCTATCTCTATAAACATGGAAATGTCTACACGGCTATCTGTATAAACATAGAAATATCTCCAACGCTATCTGTAGAAACATGGAAATATCTACATCGCTATCTGTATAAACATGGAAATATCTCCACCGCTATCCCTATAAAGATGGAAATATCTACACCGCTTTCTTTATAAACATGGAAATATCTACATCGCTATCTGTATAAACATGGAAATATCTCCACCGCTATCTCTATAGAGAAGGAAATATCTACACCGCTATCTTTATAAACATGGAAATATCTACACCACTAGGTGTATAAACATGGAAATATCTACACCGCTATGTGAATAAACATGGAAATATCTACACCGCTATCAGTATAAACATGGAAATATTGACACCGCTATCTGTATAAATATGGAAATATCTACACCACTATCTCTATAAACATGGAAATATCTACACCGTTATCTGTATAAACAAAGAAATATCTCCACCGCTGTCTGTATGAACATGGAAACATCTACACCGCTAGCTGTATAAACATGGAATTATCTGCAGCGTTATCTGTATAAACATGGAAATATCTACACCGCAGTCTGTGCAAAGATGGAAATATCTACAATGCTATCTCAATAAACATGGAAATATCGACACCGCCATCTGTACACACTTGGAAATACCTACACAGTCATCTGTATAAACATGGAATTATCTACACAGACATCTCAATAACCATTGAAATATCTACACCGCTATGTGTATAAACATGGAAGTAACCACACCGCTATCTTTATAAACATGGAAATATCTACACCGCCATCTCTGAAAACATGGAAATATTTACACTGTCATCTTTATAAACATGGAAATATCTGCACGTCCTTCTGTATAAACTTGGAAATATCTACACTGCCATGTGTATACACCTGGAAATATCTACACTGCCATCAGTATAAACATGGAAATATCTAAACCGCTATCTCTATAAACATGGAAATGTCTACACGGCTATCTGTATAAACATGGAGATATCTCCACCGCTATCTGTAGAAACATGGAAATATCTCCACCGCTATCTCTATAAAGATGGAAATATCTACACCGCTATCTTTATAAACATGGAAATATCTACACGTCAATCTGTATAAACATGGAAATATCGACACTGCCATCTGTACACACATGGAAACACCTACACAGTCATGTGTATAAACATGGAAATATCTACACCACTATCTGTATAAACATGGAAATATCTACACTGCCGTCTGTATAAACATGGAATTACCTACACAGACATCTCTATAATCATTGAAATATCTACACCGTTATCTGTATAAACATAGAAGTACCCACACCGATATAAGTATAAGCATGGAAAT
Source organism: Pan paniscus (assembly GCF_029289425.2). NCBI lineage: Eukaryota > Metazoa > Chordata > Mammalia > Primates > Hominidae > Pan > Pan paniscus. The sequence goes on from NC_073265.2 coordinate 426,281, forward strand.
ATCTACACCGCTATCTGTATAAACATGGAAATATCTACACCACGACGTGTATAAACATGGAAATATCTACACCGCTATGTGAATAAACATGGAAATATCTACACCGCTATCAGTATAAACATGGAAATATTGACACCGCTATCTGTATAAATATGGAAATATCTACACCACTATCTCTATAAACATGGAAATATCTACACCGTTATCTGTATAAACAAAGAAATATCTCCACCGCTGTCTGTATGAACATGGAAACATCTACAACGCTAGCTGTATAAACATGGAATTATCTGCAGCGTTATCTGTATAAACATGGAAATATCTACACGGCAGTCTGTGCAAAGATGGAAATATCTACAATGCTATCTCAATAAACATGGAAATATCGACACCGCCATCTGTACACACATGGAAATACCTACACAGTCATCTGTATAAACACGGAAATATCTACACCACTATCTGTATAAACATGGAAATACCTACAATACCATCTGTATAAACATGGAATTATCTACACAGACATCTGAATAACCATTGAAATATCTACACCGCTATGTGTATAAACATGGAAGTAACCACACCGCTATCTTTATAAACATGGAAATATCTACACCGCCATCTCTGAAAACATGGAAATATTTACACTGTCATCTTTATAAACATGGAAATATCTGCACGTCCTTCTGTATAAACATGGAAATATCTACACTGCCATCTGTATACACCTGGAAATATCTACACTGCCATCAGTATAAACATGGAAATATCTAAACCGCTATCTCTATAAACATGGAAATGTATACACGGCTATCTGTATAAACATGGAGATATCTCCACCGCTATCTGTAGAAACATGGAAATATCTCCACCGCTATCTCTATAAAGAAGGAAATATCTACACCGCTATCTTTATAAACATGGAAATATCTACACGTCAATCTGTATAAACATGGAAATATATACACCACGACATGTATAAACATGGAAATATCTACACCGCCATGTGAATAAAGATGGAAATATCTACACCGCTATCAGTAAAAACATGGAAATATCGACACCGCTATCTGTATAAATATGGAAATATCTACACCACTATTTCTATAAACATGGAAATATCTACACCGTTATCTGTATAAACAAAGAATTATCTCCACCGCTGTCTGTATGAACATGGAAACATCTACACCGCTAGCTGTATAAACATGGAATTATCTGCAGCGTTATCTGTATAAACATGGAAATCTCTACACCGCAGTCTGTGCAAAGATGGAAATATCTACAATCCTATCTCAATAAACATGGAAATATCGACACCGCCATCTGTACACACATGGAAATACCAACACAGTCATCTGTATAAACATGGAAATATCTACACCACTATCTGTATAAACATGGAAATATCGTCACCGCCATCTGTACACACATGGAAATACCAACACAGTCATCTGTATAAACATGGAAATATCTACACCACTATCTGTATAAACATGGAAATATCTACACTGCCATCTGTATAAACATGGAAATACCTACACAGACATCTCTATAATCATTGAAATATCTACACCGCTATCTGTATAAACATGGAAGTAGCCACACCGCTATCAGTATAAACATGGAAATATCTACACCCTTATCTGTATAAACATGGAAATATCTACACCACGACGTGTATAAACATGGAAATATCTACACTGCTATCAGTATAAACATGGAAATATTGACACCGCTATCTGTATAAATATGGAAATATCTACAACGCCATCTGTGAAAAAATGGAAATATCTACACTGTCATCTTTGTAAACATGGAAATATCTACACGTCAATATGTATAAACATGGAAATATCTACACTGCCATCTGTATATACCTGGAAATATCTACACTGCCATCTGTATAAACATGGAAATATGTACACCGCTATCTCTATAAACATGGAAATGTCTACACGGCTATCTGTATAAACATAGAAATATCTCCAACGCTATCTGTAGAAACATGGAAATATCTACATCGCTATCTGTATAAACATGGAAATATCTCCACCGCTATCCCTATAAAGATGGAAATATCTACACCGCTTTCTTTATAAACATGGAAATATCTACATCGCTATCTGTATAAACATGGAAATATCTCCACCGCTATCTCTATAGAGAAGGAAATATCTACACCGCTATCTTTATAAACATGGAAATATCTACACCACTAGGTGTATAAACATGGAAATATCTACACCGCTATGTGAATAAACATGGAAATATCTACACCGCTATCAGTATAAACATGGAAATATTGACACCGCTATCTGTATAAATATGGAAATATCTACACCACTATCTCTATAAACATGGAAATATCTACACCGTTATCTGTATAAACAAAGAAATATCTCCACCGCTGTCTGTATGAACATGGAAACATCTACACCGCTAGCTGTATAAACATGGAATTATCTGCAGCGTTATCTGTATAAACATGGAAATATCTACACCGCAGTCTGTGCAAAGATGGAAATATCTACAATGCTATCTCAATAAACATGGAAATATCGACACCGCCATCTGTACACACTTGGAAATACCTACACAGTCATCTGTATAAACATGGAATTATCTACACAGACATCTCAATAACCATTGAAATATCTACACCGCTATGTGTATAAACATGGAAGTAACCACACCGCTATCTTTATAAACATGGAAATATCTACACCGCCATCTCTGAAAACATGGAAATATTTACACTGTCATCTTTATAAACATGGAAATATCTGCACGTCCTTCTGTATAAACTTGGAAATATCTACACTGCCATCTGTATACACCTGGAAATATCTACACTGCCATCAGTATAAACATGGAAATATCTAAACCGCTATCTCTATAAACATGGAAATGTCTACACGGCTATCTGTATAAACATGGAGATATCTCCACCGCTATCTGTAGAAACATGGAAATATCTCCACCGCTATCTCTATAAAGATGGAAATATCTACACCGCTATCTTTATAAACATGGAAATATCTACACGTCAATCTGTATAAACATGGAAATATCGACACTGCCATCTGTACACACATGGAAACACCTACACAGTCATGTGTATAAACATGGAAATATCTACACCACTATCTGTATAAACATGGAAATATCTACACTGCCGTCTGTATAAACATGGAATTACCTACACAGACATCTCTATAATCATTGAAATATCTACACCGTTATCTGTATAAACATAGAAGTACCCACACCGATATCAGTATAAGCATGGAAATATCTACACCGCTATCTGTATAAACATGGAAATATCTACACCACGACGTGTATAAACATGGAAATATCTACACCGCTATGTGAATAAACATGGAAATATCTACACCGCTATCAGTATAAACATGGAAATATTGACACCGCTATCAGTATAAATATGGAAATATCTACACCACTATCTCTATAAACATGGAAATATCTACACCGTTATCTGCATAAACAAAGAAATATCTCCACCGCTGTCTGTATGAACATGGAAACATCTACACCGCTAGCTGTATAAACATGGAATTATCTGCAGCGTTATCTGTATAAACATGGAAATATCTACAACGCAGTCTGTGCAAAGATGGAAATATCTACAATGCTATCTCAATAAACATGGAAATATCGACACCGCCATCTGTACACACATGGAAATACCTTCACAGTCATCTGTATAAACACGGAAATATCTACACCACTATCTGTATAAACATGGAAATACCTACACTGCCATCTGTATAAACATGGAATTATCTACACAGACATCTCTATAAACATTGAAATATCTACACCGCTATCTTTATAAACATGGAAGTAGCCACACCGCTATCTGTATTAACATGGAAATATCTACACAGCCATCTGTGAAATCATGGAAATATCTACACGGTCATCTTTATAAACATGGAAATATCTGCACGTCCATCTGTATAAACATGGAAATATCTACACTGCCATGTGTATACACCTGGAAATATCTACACTGCCATCTGTATAAACATGGAAATATCTAAACCGCTATCTGTAGAAACATGGAAATGTCTACACGGCTATCTGTATAAACATGGAAATATCTCCACCGCTATCTGTAGAAACATGGAAATATCTACATCCCTATCTGTATGAACATGGAAATATCTCCACCGCTATCTGTATAAAGATGGAAATATCTACACCGCTATCTTCATAAACATGGAAATATCTACACCACTATCTGTATAAATATGGAAATATCTTTAACACTATCTGTGTAAACATGGAAATATCTACACAGCTATCTGTGTAAACATGGAAATATGTACACAGGTCTGTGTGTAAAGATGGAAATATCTACACCGCAATCTGTGCAAATATAGAAATATCTACACTACTATCTCAGTAAACATGGAAATATCTACACCGCTATCTGTATAAACATGGAAATGTCTACACCACGATCTGTATAAACATGGAAATATCTACACCGCTATATGTATATACATGGAAATATCTACACCGCTATCAGTATAAACATGGAAAAATCTACACCGCTATCTGTATAAACATGGAAATATCTACACCACGACATGTATAAACATGGAAATATCTACACCGCCATGTGAATAAACATGGAAATATCTACACTGCTATCAGTAAAAACATGGAAATATCGACACCGCTATCTGTATAAATATGGAAATATCTACACCACTATCTCTATAAACATGGAAATATCTACACCGTTATCTGTATAAACAAAGAAATATCTCCACCGCTGTCTGTATGAACATGGAAACATCTACACCGCTAGCTGTATAAACATGGAATTATCTGCAGCGTTATCTGTATAAACATGGAAATATCTACACCGCAGTCTAGGTCAAAGATGGAAATATCTACAATGCTATCTCAATAAACATGGAAATATCGACACCGCCATCTGTACACACATGGAAATACCTACACAGTCATCTGTATAAACATGGAAATATCTACACCACTATCTGTATAAACATGGAAATATCTACACTGCCATCTGTATAAACATGGAATTACCTACACAGACATCTCTATAATCATTGAAATATCTACACCGCTATCTGTATAAACATGGAAGTAGCCACACCGCTATCAGTATAAACATGGAAATATCTACACCCCTATCTGTATAAGCATGGAAATATCTACACCACGACGTGTATAAACATGGTAATATCTACACCGCTATGTGAATAAACATGGAAATATCTACACCGCTATCAGTATAAACATGGAAATATTGACACCGCTATCTGTATAAATATGGAAATATCTACACCACTATCTCTATAAACATGGAAATATCTACACCGTTATCTGTATAAACAAAGAAATATCTCCACCGCTGTCTGTATGAACATGGAAACATCTGCACCGCTAGCTGTATAAACATGGAATTATCCGCAGCGTTATCTGTATAAACATGGAAATATCTACACCGCAGTCAGTGCAAAGATGGAAATATCTACAATGCTATCTCAATAAACATGGAAATATCGACACCGCCATCTGTACACACATGGAAATACCTACACAGTCATCTGTATAAACATGGAAATATCTACAACACTATCTGTATAAACATGGAAATACCTACACTGCCATCTGTGTAAACATGGAATTATCTATACAGACATCTCTATAACCATTGAAATATCTACACCGCTATCTGTATAAACATGGAAGTAGCCACACCGCTATCTGTATAAACATGGAAATATCTACACCGCCATCTGTGAAAACATGGAAATATCTACAATGTCATCTTTATAAACATGGAAATATCTACACGTCAATCTGTATAAACATGCAAATATCTACACTGCCATCTGTATATACCTGGAAATATCTACACTGCCATATGTATAATCATGGAAATATCTACACCGCTATCTCTATAAACATGGAAATGTCTACACGGCTATCTGTATAAACATAGAAATATCTCCAACGCTATCTGTAGAAACATGGAAATATCTACATCGCTATCTGTATAAACATGGAAATATCTCCACTGCTATCCCTATAAAGATGGAAATATCTACACCGCTATCTTTATAAACATGGAAATATCTACATCGCTATCTGTATAAACATGGAAATATCTCCACCGCTATCTCTATAGAGATGGAAATATCTACACCGCTGTCTTTATAAACATGGAAATATCTACACCGTTATCTGTATAAACAAAGAAAAATCTCCACCGCTGCCTGTATGAACATGGAAACATCTACACCGCTAGCTGTATAAACATGGAATTATCTGCAGCGTTATCTGTATAAACATGGAAATATCTACACGGCAGTCTGTGCAAAGATGCAAATATCTACAATGCTATCTCAATAAACATGGAAATATTGACACCGCCATCTGTACACACATGGAAATACCTACACAGTCATCTGTATAAACATGGAAATATCTACACCACTATCTGTATAAACATGGAAATACCTACACTGCCATCTGTATAAACATGGAATTATCTACACAGATATCTCTATAACCATTGAAATATCTACACCACTATCTCTATAAGCATGGAAGTAGCCACACCGCTATCTGTATAAACATGGAAGTATCTACACCGCCATCTGTGAAAACATGGAAATATCTACACTTTCATCTTTATAAACATGGAAATATCTACACGTCAATCTGTATAAACATGGAAATATCTACACCTGTATCTCTATAAACATGGAAATGTCTACACGGCTATGTGTATAAACATGGAAATATCTCCAACGCTATCTGTAGAAACATGGAAATATCTTCATCGCTATCTATATAAACATGGAAATATCTCCACTGCTATCTCTATGAAGATGGAAATATCTACACCGCTATGTTTATAAACATGTAAATATCTTCATCGCTATCTGTATAAACATGGAAATATCTCCACCGCTATCTCTATAAAGATGGAAATATCTACACCGCTATCTTTATAAACATGGAAATATCTACACCGCTATCAGTATAAACATGGAAATATCTGTAACACTATCAGTGTAAACATGGAAATATCTACACAGCTATCTGTGTAAACAAGGAAATATGTACACAGTTCTCTATGTAAAGATGGAAATATCAACACCAAAATCTGTGCAAATATGGAAATATCTACCCTACTATCTTAGTAAACATGGAAATGTCTACACCGCTATCTGTATAAACATGGAAATATCAACACCGCTATCTGTATAAACATGGAAATGTCTACACCACGATCTGTAGAAACATGGAAATATCTACACCGCTATATGTATAAACATGGAAGTAGCCACACCGCTATCAGTATAAACATGGAAATATCTACACCGCTATCTTTATAAACATGGAAATATCTACACCGCTATCAGTATAAACATGGAAATATCTATAACACTATCAGGGTAAACATGGAAATATCTACACAGCTATCTGTGTAAACAAGGAAATATGTACACAGGTCTCTGTGTAAAGATGGAAATATCTACACCACAATCTGTGCAAATGTTTAAATATCTACCCTACTATCTCAGTAAACATGGAAATGTCTACACCGCTATCTGTATAAACATGGAAATATCTACACCACGACATGTATAAACATGGAAATATCTACACCGCCATGTGAATAAACATGGAAATATCTACACCGCTATCAGTAAAAACATGGAAAGATCGACACCGCTATCTGTATAAATATGGAAATATCTTCACCACTATCTCTATAAACATGGAAATATCTACCCCGTTATCTGTATAAACAAAGAAATATCTCCACCGCTGTCTGTATGAACATGGAAGCATCTACACCGCTAGCTGTGTAAACATGGAAATATTTGCAACGTTATCTCTATAAACATGGAAATATCTACACGGCAGTCTGTGCAATGATGGAAATATCTACAATGCTATCTCAATAAACATGGAAATATCGACACCGCCATCTGTACACACATGGAAATACCTACACAGTCATCTGTATAAACATGGAAATATCTACACCACTATCTGTATAAACATGGAAATATCTACACTGCCATCTCTATAAACATAGAATTACCTACACAGACATCTCTATAATCATTTAAATATCTAAACCGCTATCTGTATAAACATGGAAGTAGCCACACCGCTATCAGTATAAACACGGAAATATCTACACCGCTATCTGTATAAACATGGAAATATCTACACCACGACGTGTATAAACATGGAAATATCTACACCGCTATGTGAATAAACATGGAAATATCTACACCACTATCAGTATAAACATGGAAATATTGACACCGCTATCGGTATAAATATGGAAATATCTACACCACTATCTCTACAAACATGGAAATATCTACACCGTTATCCGTATAAACAAAGAAATATCTCCACCGCTGTCTGTATGAACATGGAAACATCCACACCGCTAGCTGTATAAACATGGAAATATCTGCAGCGTTATCTGTATAAACATGGAAATATCTACACCGCAGTCTGTGCAAAGATGGAAATATCTACAATGCTATCTCAATAAACATGGAAATATCGACACCGCCATCTGTACACACATGGAAATAACTACACAGTCATCTGTATAAACATGGAAATATCTACACCACTATCTGTATAAACATGGAAATATCTACACTGCCATCTGTATAAACATGGAATTACCTACACAGACATCTCTATAAACATTGAAATATCTACACCGCTATCTGTATAAACATGGAAGTAGCCACACCGCTATCAGTATAAACATGGAAATATCTACACCCCTATCTGTATAAACATGGAAATACCTACACCACGACGTGTATAAACATGGAAATATCTACACCGCCCTGTGAATAAACATGGAAATATCTACACCGCTATCTGTATAAACATGGAAGTAACCACACCGCTATCTTTATAAACATGGAAATGTCAACACCGCTATCTGTATAAACTTAGAAATGTCTACACCACGATCTGTATAAACATGGAAATGTCTACACCGCTATATGTATATACATGGAAATATCTACACCGCTATCAGTATAAACATGGAAATATCTACACCGCTATCTGTATAAACACGGAAATATCTACACCACGACATGTATAAACATGGAAATGTCTACACCGCCATGTGAATAAACATGGAAACATCTACACTGCTATCAGTAAAAACATGGAAATATCGACACCGCTATCTGTATAAATATGAAAATATCTACACCACTATCTCTATAAACATGGAAATATGTACACCGTAATCTGTATAAACAAAGAAATATCTCCACCGCTGTCTGTATGAACATGGAAACATCTACACCGCTAGCTGTATAAACATGGAATTATCTGCAGCGTTATCTGTATAAACATGGAAATATCTACACCGCAGTCTGTGCAAAGATGGAAATATCTACAATGCTATCTCAATAAACATGGAAATATTGACACCGCCATCTGTACACACATGGAAATACCTACACAGTCATCTGTATAAACATGGATATATCTACACCACTATCTGTATAAACATGGTAATATCTACACTGCCATCTGTATAAACATGGAATTACCTACACAGACATCTCTATAATCATTGAAATATCTACACCGCTATCTGTATAAACATGGAACTAGCCACACCGCTATCAGTATAAACATGGAAATATCTACACCGCTATCTGTATAAACATGGAAATATCTACACCACGACGTGTATAAACATGGAAATATCTACACCGCTATGTGAATAAACATGGAAGTATCTACACCGCTATCAGTATAAACATGGAAATATTGACACCGCTATCTGTATAAATATGGAAATATCTACACCACTATCTCTATAAACATGGAAATATCTACACCGTTATCTGGATAAACAAAGAAATCTCTCCACCGCTGTCTGTATGAACATGGAAACATCTACACCGCTAGCTGTATAAACATGGAATTATCTGCAGCGTTATCTGTATAAACATGGAAATATCTACACCGCAGTCTGTGCAAAGATGGAAATATGTACAATGCTATCTCAATAAACATGGAAATATCGACACCGCCATCTGTACACACATGGAAATACCTACACAGTCATCTGTATAAACATGGAAATATCTACACCACTATCTGAATAAACATGGAAATACCTACACAGCCATCTGTATTAACATGGAATTATCTACACAGACGTCTCTATAACCATTGAAATATCTACACCGCTATCTGTATAAACATGGAAGTAGCCACACCGCTATCTGTATAAACATGGAAATATCTACACCGCCATCTGTGAAAACATGGAAATATCAACACTGTCATCTTTATAAACATGGAAATATCTACACGTCCATCTGTATAAACATGGAAATATCTAAACTGCCATCTGTATATACCTGGAAATATCTACACTGCCATCTGTATAAACATGGAAATATCTACACTGCTATCCCTATAAACATGGAAATGTCTACACGGCTATCTGTATAAACATGGAAATATCTCCAACGCTATCTGTAGAAACATGGAAATATCTACATCGCTATCTGTATAAACATGGAAATATCTCCACCGCTATCTCTATAAAGATGGAAATATCTACACCGCTATCTCTATAAACATGGAAATATCTACATCGCTATCTGTATAAACATGGAAATATCGCCACCGCTATCTCTATAAAGATGGAAATAACTACACCGCTATCTTCATAAACATGGAAATATCTCACCGCTATCTGTATAAAAATGGAAAAATCTATAACACTATGTGTGTAAACATGGAAATATCTACACAGCTATCTGTGTAAACATGGAAATATGTACACAGGTCTCTGTGTAAAGATGGAAATATCTACACCGCAATCTGTGCATATATGGAAATATCTACACTACTATCTCAGTAAACATGGAAATATCTACACCGCTATCTGTATAAACATGGAAATATCAACACCGCTATCTGTATAAACATGGAAATGTCTACACCACGATCTGTATAAACATGGAAATATCTACACCGCTATATGTATAAACATGGAAATATCTACACCGCTATCAGTATAAACGTGGAAATATCTACACCGCTATCTGTATAATCATGGAAATATCTACACCACGACATGTATAAACATGGAAATATCTACACCGCCATGTGAATAAACATCGAAATATCTACACTGCTATCAGTAAAAACATGGAAATATCGACACCGTTATCTGTATAAATATGAAAATATCTACACCACTATCTCTATAAACATGGAAATATCTACACCGTTATCTTTATAAACAAAGAAATATCTCCACCGCTGTCTGTATGAACATGGAAACATCTACACCGCTAGCTGTAAACATGGAATTATCTGCAGCGTTATCTGTATAAACATGGAAATATCTACACCGCAGTCTGTGCAAAGATGGAAATATCTAGAATGCTATCTCAATAAACATGGAAATATCGACACTGCCATCTGCACACACATGGAAATACCTACACAGTCATCTGTATAAACATGGAAGTATCTACACCACTATCTGTATAAACATGGAAATACCTACACTGCCATCTGTATAAACATGGAATTACCTACACAGACATCTCTATAATCATTGAAATATCTACACCGCTATCTGTATAAACATGGAAGTAGCCACACCGCTATCAGTATAAACATGGAAATATCTACACCGCTATCTGTATAAACATGGAAATATCTACACCACGACGTGTATAAACATGGAAATATCTACACCGCTATGTGAATAAACATGGAAATACCTACACCGCTATCAGTATAAACATGGAAATATTGACACCGCTATCTGTATAAATATGGAAATATCTACACCACTATCTCTATAAACATGGAAATATCTACACCGTTATCTGCATAAACAAAGAAATATCTCCACCGCTGTCTGTATGAACATGGAAACATCTACACCGCTAGATGTATAAACATGGAATTATCTGCAGCGTTATCTGTATAAACATGGAAATATCTACACCGCAGTCTGTGCAAAGATGGAAATATCTACAATGCTATCTCAATAAACATGGAAATATCGACACCGCCATCTGTACACACATGGAAATACCTACACAGTCATCCGTATAAACACGGAAATATCTACACCACTATCTGTATAAACATGGAAATACCTACACTGCCATCTGTATAAACATGGAATTATCTACACAGACATCTCTATAACCATTGAAATATCTACACCGCTATCTTTATAAACACGGAAGTAGCCACACCGCTATCTGTATTAACATGGAAATATCTACACCGCCATCTGTGAAATCATGGAAATATCTACACTGTCATCTTTATAAACATGGAAATATCTGCACGTCCATCTGTATAAACATGGAAATATCTACACTGCCATCTGTATACACCTGGAAATATCTACACTGCCATCTGTATTAACATGGAAATATCTAAACCGCTATCTGTAGAAACATGGAAATGTCTACATGGCTATCTGTATAAATATGGAAATATCTCCACCGCTATCTGTAGAAACATGGAAATATCTACATCCCTATCTGTATAAACATGGAAATATCTACACCGCTATCTGTACAAACATGGAAATATCTACACCACGACATGTATAAACATGGAAATATCTACACCGCTATGTGAATAAACATGGAAATATCTACACCGCTATCAGTATAAACATGGAAATATTGACACCGCTATCTGTATAAATATGGAAATATCTACACCACTATCTCTATAATCATGGAAATATCTACACCGTTATCTGTATAAACAAAGAAATACCTCCACCTCTGTCTGTATGAACATGGAATCATCTACACCGCTAGCTGTATAAACATGGAATTATCTGCAGCGATATCTGTATAAACATGGAAATATCTACACCGCACTCTGTGCAAAGATGAAAATATCTACAATGCTATCTCAATAAACATGGAAATATCGACACCGCCATCTGTACACACATGGAAATACCTACACAGTCATCTGTATAAACATGGAATTATCTACACAGACGTCTCTATAACCATTGAAATATCTACACCGCTATCTGTATAAACATGGAAGTAGCCACACCGCTATCTGTATAAACATGGAAATATCTACACCGCCATCTGTGAAAACATGGAAATATCAACACTGTCATCTTTATAAACATGGAAATATCTACACGTCCATCTGTATAAACATGGAAATATCTAAACTGCCATCTGTATATACCTGGAAATATCTACACTGCCATCTGTATAAACATGGAAATATCTACACTGCTATCCCTATAAACATGGAAATGTCTACACGGCTATCTGTATAAACATGGAAATATCTCCAACGCTATCTGTAGAAACATGGAAATATCTACATCGCTATCTGTATAAACATGGAAATATCTCCACCGCTATCTCTATAAAGATGGAAATATCTACACCGCTATCTCTATAAACATGGAAATATCTACATCGCTATCTGTATAAACATGGAAATATCGCCACCGCTATCTCTATAAAGATGGAAATAACTACACCGCTATCTTCATAAACATGGAAATATCTCACCGCTATCTGTATAAAAATGGAAAAATCTATAACACTATGTGTGTAAACATGGAAATATCTACACAGCTATCTGTGTAAACATGGAAATATGTACACAGGTCTCTGTGTAAAGATGGAAATATCTACACCGCAATCTGTGCATATATGGAAATATCTACACTACTATCTCAGTAAACATGGAAATATCTACACCGCTATCTGTATAAACATGGAAATATCAACACCGCTATCTGTATAAACATGGAAATGTCTACACCACGATCTGTATAAACATGGAAATATCTACACCGCTATATGTATAAACATGGAAATATCTACACCGCTATCAGTATAAACGTGGAAATATCTACACCGCTATCTGTATAATCATGGAAATATCTACACCACGACATGTATAAACATGGAAATATCTACACCGCCATGTGAATAAACATCGAAATATCTACACTGCTATCAGTAAAAACATGGAAATATCGACACCGTTATCTGTATAAATATGAAAATATCTACACCACTATCTCTATAAACATGGAAATATCTACACCGTTATCTTTATAAACAAAGAAATATCTCCACCGCTGTCTGTATGAACATGGAAACATCTACACCGCTAGCTGTAAACATGGAATTATCTGCAGCGTTATCTGTATAAACATGGAAATATCTACACCGCAGTCTGTGCAAAGATGGAAATATCTAGAATGCTATCTCAATAAACATGGAAATATCGACACTGCCATCTGCACACACATGGAAATACCTACACAGTCATCTGTATAAACATGGAAGTATCTACACCACTATCTGTATAAACATGGAAATACCTACACTGCCATCTGTATAAACATGGAATTACCTACACAGACATCTCTATAATCATTGAAATATCTACACCGCTATCTGTATAAACATGGAAGTAGCCACACCGCTATCAGTATAAACATGGAAATATCTACACCGCTATCTGTATAAACATGGAAATATCTACACCACGACGTGTATAAACATGGAAATATCTACACCGCTATGTGAATAAACATGGAAATACCTACACCGCTATCAGTATAAACATGGAAATATTGACACCGCTATCTGTATAAATATGGAAATATCTACACCACTATCTCTATAAACATGGAAATATCTACACCGTTATCTGCATAAACAAAGAAATATCTCCACCGCTGTCTGTATGAACATGGAAACATCTACACCGCTAGATGTATAAACATGGAATTATCTGCAGCGTTATCTGTATAAACATGGAAATATCTACACCGCAGTCTGTGCAAAGATGGAAATATCTACAATGCTATCTCAATAAACATGGAAATATCGACACCGCCATCTGTACACACATGGAAATACCTACACAGTCATCCGTATAAACACGGAAATATCTACACCACTATCTGTATAAACATGGAAATACCTACACTGCCATCTGTATAAACATGGAATTATCTACACAGACATCTCTATAACCATTGAAATATCTACACCGCTATCTTTATAAACACGGAAGTAGCCACACCGCTATCTGTATTAACATGGAAATATCTACACCGCCATCTGTGAAATCATGGAAATATCTACACTGTCATCTTTATAAACATGGAAATATCTGCACGTCCATCTGTATAAACATGGAAATATCTACACTGCCATCTGTATACACCTGGAAATATCTACACTGCCATCTGTATTAACATGGAAATATCTAAACCGCTATCTGTAGAAACATGGAAATGTCTACATGGCTATCTGTATAAATATGGAAATATCTCCACCGCTATCTGTAGAAACATGGAAATATCTACATCCCTATCTGTATAAACATGGAAATATCTACACCGCTATCTGTACAAACATGGAAATATCTACACCACGACATGTATAAACATGGAAATATCTACACCGCTATGTGAATAAACATGGAAATATCTACACCGCTATCAGTATAAACATGGAAATATTGACACCGCTATCTGTATAAATATGGAAATATCTACACCACTATCTCTATAATCATGGAAATATCTACACCGTTATCTGTATAAACAAAGAAATACCTCCACCTCTGTCTGTATGAACATGGAATCATCTACACCGCTAGCTGTATAAACATGGAATTATCTGCAGCGATATCTGTATAAACATGGAAATATCTACACCGCACTCTGTGCAAAGATGAAAATATCTACAATGCTATCTCAATAAACATGGAAATATCGACACCGCCATCTGTACACACATGGAAATACCTACACAGTCATCTGTATAAACATGGAATTATCTACACAGACGTCTCTATAACCATTGAAATATCTACACCGCTATCTGTATAAACATGGAAGTAGCCACACCGCTATCTGTATAAACATGGAAATATCTACACCGCCATCTGTGAAAACATGGAAATATCAACACTGTCATCTTTATAAACATGGAAATATCTACACGTCCATCTGTATAAACATGGAAATATCTAAACTGCCATCTGTATATACCTGGAAATATCTACACTGCCATCTGTATAAACATGGAAATATCTACACTGCTATCCCTATAAACATGGAAATGTCTACACGGCTATCTGTATAAACATGGAAATATCTCCAACGCTATCTGTAGAAACATGGAAATATCTACATCGCTATCTGTATAAACATGGAAATATCTCCACCGCTATCTCTATAAAGATGGAAATATCTACACCGCTATCTCTATAAACATGGAAATATCTACATCGCTATCTGTATAAACATGGAAATATCGCCACCGCTATCTCTATAAAGATGGAAATAACTACACCGCTATCTTCATAAACATGGAAATATCTCACCGCTATCTGTATAAAAATGGAAAAATCTATAACACTATGTGTGTAAACATGGAAATATCTACACAGCTATCTGTGTAAACATGGAAATATGTACACAGGTCTCTGTGTAAAGATGGAAATATCTACACCGCAATCTGTGCATATATGGAAATATCTACACTACTATCTCAGTAAACATGGAAATATCTACACCGCTATCTGTATAAACATGGAAATATCAACACCGCTATCTGTATAAACATGGAAATGTCTACACCACGATCTGTATAAACATGGAAATATCTACACCGCTATATGTATAAACATGGAAATATCTACACCGCTATCAGTATAAACGTGGAAATATCTACACCGCTATCTGTATAATCATGGAAATATCTACACCACGACATGTATAAACATGGAAATATCTACACCGCCATGTGAATAAACATCGAAATATCTACACTGCTATCAGTAAAAACATGGAAATATCGACACCGTTATCTGTATAAATATGAAAATATCTACACCACTATCTCTATAAACATGGAAATATCTACACCGTTATCTTTATAAACAAAGAAATATCTCCACCGCTGTCTGTATGAACATGGAAACATCTACACCGCTAGCTGTAAACATGGAATTATCTGCAGCGTTATCTGTATAAACATGGAAATATCTACACCGCAGTCTGTGCAAAGATGGAAATATCTAGAATGCTATCTCAATAAACATGGAAATATCGACACTGCCATCTGCACACACATGGAAATACCTACACAGTCATCTGTATAAACATGGAAGTATCTACACCACTATCTGTATAAACATGGAAATACCTACACTGCCATCTGTATAAACATGGAATTACCTACACAGACATCTCTATAATCATTGAAATATCTACACCGCTATCTGTATAAACATGGAAGTAGCCACACCGCTATCAGTATAAACATGGAAATATCTACACCGCTATCTGTATAAACATGGAAATATCTACACCACGACGTGTATAAACATGGAAATATCTACACCGCTATGTGAATAAACATGGAAATACCTACACCGCTATCAGTATAAACATGGAAATATTGACACCGCTATCTGTATAAATATGGAAATATCTACACCACTATCTCTATAAACATGGAAATATCTACACCGTTATCTGCATAAACAAAGAAATATCTCCACCGCTGTCTGTATGAACATGGAAACATCTACACCGCTAGATGTATAAACATGGAATTATCTGCAGCGTTATCTGTATAAACATGGAAATATCTACACCGCAGTCTGTGCAAAGATGGAAATATCTACAATGCTATCTCAATAAACATGGAAATATCGACACCGCCATCTGTACACACATGGAAATACCTACACAGTCATCCGTATAAACACGGAAATATCTACACCACTATCTGTATAAACATGGAAATACCTACACTGCCATCTGTATAAACATGGAATTATCTACACAGACATCTCTATAACCATTGAAATATCTACACCGCTATCTTTATAAACACGGAAGTAGCCACACCGCTATCTGTATTAACATGGAAATATCTACACCGCCATCTGTGAAATCATGGAAATATCTACACTGTCATCTTTATAAACATGGAAATATCTGCACGTCCATCTGTATAAACATGGAAATATCTACACTGCCATCTGTATACACCTGGAAATATCTACACTGCCATCTGTATTAACATGGAAATATCTAAACCGCTATCTGTAGAAACATGGAAATGTCTACATGGCTATCTGTATAAATATGGAAATATCTCCACCGCTATCTGTAGAAACATGGAAATATCTACATCCCTATCTGTATAAACATGGAAATATCTACACCGCTATCTGTACAAACATGGAAATATCTACACCACGACATGTATAAACATGGAAATATCTACACCGCTATGTGAATAAACATGGAAATATCTACACCGCTATCAGTATAAACATGGAAATATTGACACCGCTATCTGTA
This sequence comes from Pan paniscus, assembly GCF_029289425.2. NCBI lineage: Eukaryota > Metazoa > Chordata > Mammalia > Primates > Hominidae > Pan > Pan paniscus. Next base: position 444,756 of record NC_073265.2, read on the forward strand.
TAAATATGGAAATATCTACACCACTATCTCTATAATCATGGAAATATCTACACCGTTATCTGTATAAACAAAGAAATACCTCCACCTCTGTCTGTATGAACATGGAATCATCTACACCGCTAGCTGTATAAACATGGAATTATCTGCAGCGATATCTGTATAAACATGGAAATATCTACACCGCACTCTGTGCAAAGATGAAAATATCTACAATGCTATCTCAATAAACATGGAAATATCGACACCGCCATCTGTACACACATGGAAATACCTACACAGTCATCTGTATAAACATGGAAATATCTACACCACTATCTGTATAAACATGGAAATATCTACACTGCCATCAGTATAAACATGGAATTACCTACACAGACATCTCTATAATCATTGAAATATCTACACCGCTATCTGTATAAACATGGAAGTAGCCACACCGCTATCAGTATAAACATGGAAATATCTACACTGCTATCTGTATAAACATGGAAATATCTACACCACGACGTGTATAAACATGGAAATATCTACACCGCTATGTGAATAAACATGGAAATATCTACACCGCTATCAGTATAAACATGGAAATATTGACACCGCTATCTGTATAAATATGGAAATATCTACACCACTATCTCTATAAACATGGAAATATCTACACCGTTATCTGCATAAACAAAGAAATATCTCCACCGCTGTCTGTATGAACATGGAAACATATACACCGCAAGCTGTATAAACATGGAATTATCTGCAGCGTTATCTCTATAAACATGGAAATATCTACACCGCAGTCTGTGCAAAGATGGAAATATCTACAATGCTATCTCAATAAACATGGGAATATCGACACCGCCATCTGAACACACATGGAAATACCTACACAGTCATCTGTATAAACACGGAAATATCTACACCACTATCTGTATAAACATGGAAATACCTACACTGCCATTTGTATAAACATGGAATTATCTACACAGACATCTCTATAACCATTGAAATATCTACACCGCTATCTTTATAAACATGGAAGTAGCCACACCGCTATCTGCATTAACATGGAAATATCTACACCGCCATCTGTGAAATCATGGAAATATCTACACTGTCATCTTTATAAACATGGAAATATCTGCACGTCCATCTGTATAAACATGGAAATATCTACACTGCCATCTGTATACACCTGGAAATATCTACACTGCCATCTGTATAAACATGGAAATATCTAAACCGCTATCTGTAGAAACATTGAAATGTCTACACGGCTATCTATATAAACTTGGAAATATCTCCACCGCTATCTGTAGAAACATGGAAATATCTACATCGCTATCTGTATAAACATGGAAATATCTCCACCGCTATCTCTATAAAGATGGAAATATCTACACCGCTATCTCTATAAACATGGAAATATCTACATCGCTATCTGTATAAACATGGAAATATCGCCACCGCTATCTCTATAAAGATGGAAATAACTACACCGCTATCTTTATAAACATGGAAATATCTCACCGCTATCTGTATAAACATGGAAATATCTATAACACTATGTGTGTAAACATGGAAATATCTACACAGCTATCTGTGTAAACATGGAAATATGTACACAGGTCTCTGTGTAAAGATGGAAATATCTACACCGCAATCTGTGCATATATGGAAATATCTACACTACTATCTCAGTAAACATGGAAATATCTACACCGCTATCTGTATAAACATGGAAATATCAACACCGCTATCTGTATAAACATGGAAATGTCTACACCACGATCTGTATAAACATGGAAATATCTACACCGCTATATGTATAAACATGGAAATATCTACACCGCTATCAGTATAAACGTGGAAATATCTACACCGCTATCTGTATAATCATGGAAATATCTACACCACGACATGTATAAACATGGAAATATCTACACCGCCATGTGAATAAACATTGAAATATCTACACTGCTATCAGTAAAAACATGGAAATATCGACACCGTTATCTGTATAAATATGAAAATATCTACACCACTATCTCTATAAACATGGAAATATCTACACCGTTATCTATATAAACAAAGAAATATCTCCACCGCTGTCTGTATGAACATGGAAACATCTACACCGCTAGCTGTAAACATGGAATTATCTGCAGCGTTATCTGCATAAACATGGAAATATCTACACCGCAGTCTGTGCAAAGATGGAAATATCTAGAATGCTATCTCAATAAACATGGAAATATCGACACTGCCATCTGTACACACATGGAAATACCTACACAGTCATCTGTATAAACATGGAAGTATCTACACCACTATCTGTATAAACATGGAAATATCTACACTGCCATCTGTATAAACATGGAATTACCTACACAGACATCTCTATAATCATTGAAATATCTACACCGCTATCTGTATAAACATGGAAGTAGCCACACCGCTATCAGTATAAACATGGAAATATCTACACCGCTATCTGTATAAACATGGAAATATCTACACCACGACGTGTATAAACATGGAAATATCTACACCGCTATGTGAATAAACATGGAAATACCTACACCGCTATCAGTATAAACATGGAAATATTGACACCGCTATCTGTATAAATATGGAAATATCTACACCACTATCTCTATAAACATGGAAATATCTACACCGTTATCTGCATAAACAAAGAAATATCTCCACCGCTGTCTGTATGAACATGGAAACATCTACACCGCTAGATGTATAAACATGGAATTATCTGCAGCGTTATCTGTATAAACATGGAAATATCTACACCGCAGTCTGTGCAAAGATGGAAATATCTACAATGCTATCTCAATAAACATGGAAATATCGACACCGCCATCTGTACACACATGGAAATACCTACACAGTCATCCGTATAAACACGGAAATATCTACACCACTATCTGTATAAACATGGAAATACCTACACTGCCATCTGTATAAACATGGAATTATCTACACAGACATCTCTATAACCATTGAAATATCTACACCGCTATCTTTATAAACATGGAAATATCTACATCGCTATCTGTATAAACATGGAAATATCTCCACCGCTATCTCTATAAAGATGGAAATATCTACACCGCTATCTTTATAAACATGGAAATATCTCACCGCTATCTGTATAAACATGGAAATATCTATAACACTATCTGTGTAAACATGGAAATATCTACACAGCTATCTGCGTAAACATGGAAATATGTACACAGGTCTCTGTGTAAAGATGGAAATATCTACACCGCAGTCTGTGCAAATATCGAAATATCTACACTAATATCTCAATAAACATGGAAATATCTACACCGCTATCTGTATAAACATGGAAATATCAACACCGCTATCTGTATAAACATGGAAATGACTACACCACGATCTGTATAAACATGGAAATATCTACAACGCTATATGTATAAACATGGAAATATCTACACCGCTATCAGTATAAACATGGAAATACCTACACCGCTATCTGTATACACATGGAAATATTTACACCACGACATATATAAACATGGAAATATCTACACCGCCATGTGAATAAACATCGAAATATCTACACTGCTATCAGTAAAAACATGGAAATATTGACACCGCTATCAGTATAAATATGGAAATATCTACACCACTATCTCTATAAACATGGAAATATCTACACCGTTATCTGCATAAACAAAGAAATATCTCCACCGCTGTCTGTATGAACATGGAAACATCTACACCGCTAGCTGTATAAACATGGAATTATCTGCAGCGTTATCTGTATAAACATGGAAATATCTACACCGCAGTCTGTGCAAAGATGGAAATATCTACAATGCTATCTCAATAAACATGGAAATATCGACACCGCCATCTGTACACACATGGAAATACCTACACAGTCGTCTGTATAAACACGGAAATATCTACACCACTATCTGTATAAACATGGAAATACCTACACTGCCATCTGTATAAACATGGAATTATCTACACAGACATCTCTATAACCATTGAAATATCTACACCGCTATCTTTATAAACATGGAAGTAGCCACACCGCCATCTGTATTAACATGGAAATATCTACACCGCCATCTGTGAAATCATGGAAATATCTACACTGTCATCTTTATAAACATGGAAATATCTGCACGTCCATCTGTATAAACATGGAAATATCTACACTGCCATCTGTATACACCTGGAAATATCTACACTGCCATCTGTATAAACATGGAAATATCTAAACCGCTATCTGTAGAAATATGGAAATGTCTACACGGCTATCTGTATAAACATGGAAATATCTCCACCGCTATCTGTAGAAACATGGAAATATCTACATCCCTATCTGTATAAACATGGAAATATCTCCACCGCTATCTGTATAAAGATGGAAATATCTACACCGCTATCTTCATAAACATGGAAATATCTACACCACTATCTGTATAAATATGGAAATATCTTTAACACTATCTGTGTAAACATGGAAATATGTACACAGCTATCTGTGTAAACATGGAAATATGTACACAGGTCTCTGTGTAAAGATGGAAATATCTACACCGCAATCTGTGCAAATATGGAAATGTCTACACTACTATCTCAGTAAACATGGAAATATCTACACCGCTATCTGTATAAACATGGAAATATCAACACCGCTATCTGTATAAACATGGAAATGTCTACACCACGATCTGTATAAACATGGAAATATCTACACCGCTATATGTATATACATGGAAATATCTACACCGCTATCAGTATAAACATGGAAATATCTACACCGCTATCTGTATAAACATGGAAATATCTACACCACAACATGTATAAACATGGAAATATCTACACCGCCATGTGAATAAACATGGAAATATCTACACTGCTATCAGTAAACACATGGAATTATCGACACCGCTATCTGTATAAATATGGAAATATCTACACCACTATCTCTATAAACATGGAAATATCTACACCGTTATCTGTATAAACAAAGAAATATCTCCACCGCTGTCTGTATGAACATGGAAACATCTACACCGCTAGCTGTGTAAACATGGAATTATCTGCAGCGTTATCTCTACAAACATGGAAATATCTACACCGCAGTCTGTGCAAAGATGGAAATATCTACAATGCTATCTCAATAAACATGGAAATATCGACACCGCCATCTGTACACACATGGAAATACGTACACAGTCATCTGTATAAACATGGAAATATCTACACCACTATCTGTATAAACATGGAAATATCTACACTGCCATCTGTATAAACATGGAATTACCTAAACAGACATCTCTATAATAATTGAAAAATCTACACCGCTATCTGTATAAACATGGAAGTAGCCACACCGCTATCAGTATAAACATGGAAATATCTACACCCCTATCTGTATAAGCATGGAAATATCTACACCACGACGTGTATAAACATGGTAATATCTACACCGCTATGTGAATAAACATGGAAATATCTACACCGCTATCAGTATAAACATGGAAATATTGACACCGCTATCTGTATAAATATGGAAATATCTACACCACTATCTCTATAAACATGGAAATATCTACACCGTTATCTGTATAAACAAAGAAATATCTCCACCGCTGTCTGTATGAACATGGAAACATCTACACCGCTAGCTGTATAAACATGGAATTATCTGCAGCGTTATCTGTATAAACATGGAAATATCTACACCGCAGTCAGTGCAAAGATGGAAATATCTACAATGCTATCTCAATAAACATGGAAATATCGACACCGCCATCTGTACACACATGGAAATACCTACACAGTCATCTGTATAAACATGGAAACATCTACAAAACTATCTGTATAAACATGGAAATACCTACACTGCCATCTGTATAAACATGGAATTATCTACACAGACATCTCTATAACCATTGAAATATCTACACCGCTATCTGTATAAACATGGAAGTAGCCACACCGCTATCTGTATAAACATGGAAATATCTACACCGCCATCTGTGAAAACATGGAAATATCTACACTGCCATCTTTATAAACATGGAAATATCTACACGTCCATCTGTATAAACATGGAAATATCTACACTGCCATCTGTATATAACTGGAAATATCTACACTGCCATCTGTATAAACATGGAAATATCTACACCACTATCTCTATAAACATGGAAATGTCTACACGGCTATCTGTATAAACATGGAAATATCTCCAACGCTATCTGTAGAAACATGGAAATATCTACATCGCTATCTGTATAAACATGGAAATAACTCCACCGCTATCTCTATAAAGATGGAAATATCTACACCGCTATCTTTATAAACATGGAAATATCTACATCGCTATCTGTATAAACATGGAAATATCTCCACCGCTATCTCTATAAAGATGGAAATATCTACACCGCTATCTTTATAAACATGGAAATATCTCACCGCTCTCTGTATAAACATGGAAATATCTATAACACTGTCTGTGTAAACATGGAAATATCTACACAGCTATCTGTGTAAACATGGAAATATGTACACAGGTCTCTGTGTAAAGATGGAAATATCTACACCGCAATCTGTGCAAATATGGAAATATCTACACTACTATCTCAGTAAACATGGAAATATCTACACCGCTATCTGTATAAACATTGAAATATCAACACCGCTATCTGTATAAACATGGAAATGACTACACCACGATCTGTATAAACATGGAAATATCTACACCGCTATATGTATAAACATGGAAATATCTACACCGCTATCAGTATTAACATGGAAATATCTACACCGCTATCTGTATAAACATGGAAATATCTACACCACGACATGTATAAACATGGAAATATCTACACCGCCATGTGAATAAACATGGAAATATCTACACTGCTATCAGTAAAAACATGGAATTATCGACACCGCTATCTGTATAAATATGAAAATATCTACACCACTATCTCTATAAACATGGAAATATATACACCGTTATCTGTATAAACAAAGAAATACCTCCACCGCTGTCTGTATGAACATGGAAACATCTACACCGCTAGCTGTATAAACATGGAATTATCTGCAGCGTTATCTGAAAAAACATGGAAATATCTACACCGCAATCTGTGCAAAGATGGAAATATCTACAATGCTATCTCAATAAACATGGAAATATCGACACTGCCATCTGTACACACATGGAAATACCTACACAGTCATCTGTATAAACATGGAAATATCTACACCACTATCTGTATAAACATGGAAATATCTACACTGCCATCTGTATAAACATGGAATTACCTACACAGACATCTCTATAATCATTGAAATATATACACCGCTATCTGTATAAACATGGAAGTAGTCACACCGCTATCAGTATAAACATGGAAATATCTACACCGCTATCTGTATAAACATGGAAATATCTACACCACGACGTGTATAAACATGGAAATATCTACACCGCTATGTGAATAAAGATGGAAATAACTACACCGCAATCAGTATAAACATGGAAATATTGACACAGCTATCTGTATAAATATGGAAATATCTACACCACTATCTCTATAAACATGGAAATATCTCACCGTTATCTGCATAAACAAAGAAATATCTCCACCGCTGTCTGTATGAACATGGAAACATCAACACCGCTAGCTGTATAAACATGGAATTAACTGCAGCGTTATCTGTATAAACATGGAAATATCTACACCGCAGTCTGTGCAAAGATGGATATATCTACAATGCTATCTCAATAAACATGGAAATATCGACACCGCCATCTGTACACACATGGAAATACCTACACAGTCATCTGTATAAACACGGAAATATCTACACCACTATCTGTATAAACATGGAAATACCTACACTGCCATCTGTATAAACATGGAATGATCTACACAGACATCTCTATAAACATTGAAATATCTACACCGCTATCTATATAAACATGGAAGTAGCCACACCGCTATCTGTATTAACATGGAAATATCTACACCGCCATCTGTGAAATCATGGAAATATCTACACTGTCATCTTTATAAACATGGAAATATCTGCACGTCCATCTGTATAAACATGGAAATATCTACACTGCCATCTGTATACACCTGGAAATATCTACACCGCCATCTGTATAAACATGGAAATATCTAAACCGCTATCTGTAGAAACATGGAAATGTCTACACGGCTATCTGTATAAACATGGAAATATCTCCACCGCTATCTGTAGAAACATGGAAATATCTACATCCTTATCTGTATAAACATTGAAATATCTCCACCGCTATCTCTATAAAGATGGAAATATCTACACCGCTATCTTTATAAACATGGAAATATCTACACCACTATCTGTATAAATATGGAAATATCTATAACACTATCTGTGTAAACATTGAAATATCTACACAGCTATCTGTGTAAACATGGAAATATGTACACAGGTCTCTGTGTAAAGATGGAAATATCTACACCGCGATCTGTGCAAATATAGAAATATCTACACTACTATCTCAGTAAACATGGAAATATCTACACCGCTATCTGTATAAACATTGAAATATCAACACCGCTATCTGTATAAACATGGAAATGTCTACACCACGATCTGTATAAACATGGAAATATCTACACCGCTATATGTATATACATGGAAATATCTACACCGCTATCAGTATAAACACGGAAATATCTACACTGCTATCTGTATAAACATGGAAATATCTACACCACGACATGTATAAACATGGAAATGTCTACACCGCTATGTGAATAAACATGGAAATATCTACACTGATATCAGTAAAAACATGGAAATATCGACACCGCTATCTGTATAAATATGAAAATATCTACACCACAATCTCTATAAACAGGGAAATATCTACACCGTTATCTGTATAAACAAAGAAATATCTCCACCGCTGTCTGTATGAACATGGAAACATCTACACCGCTAGCTGCATAAACATGGAATTATCTGCAGCGTCATCTGTATAAACATGGAAATATCTACACCGCAGTCTGTGCAAAGATGGAAATATCTACAATGGTATCTCAATAAACATGGAAATATCGACACTGCCATCTGTACACACATGGAAATACCTACACAGTCATCTGTATAAACATGGAAGTATCTACACCACTATCTGTATAAACATGGAAATATCTACACTGCCATCTGTATAAACATGGAATTACCTACACAGACATCTCTATAACCATTGAAATATCTACACCGCTATCTGTATAAACATGGAAGTAGCCACACCGCTATCAGTATAAACATGGAAATATCTACACCGCTATCTGTAAACATGGAAATATCTACACCACGACGTGTATAAACATGGAAATATCTACACCGCTATGTGAATAAACATGGAAATATCTACACCGCTATCAGTATAAACATGGAAATATCTACACCGCTATCTGTATAAATATGGAAATATCTACACCACTATCTCTATAAACGTGGAAATATCTACACCGTTATCTGTATAAACAAAGAAAATCTCCACCGCTGTCTGTATGAACATGGAAACATCTACACCGCTAGCTGTATAAACATGGAATTATCTGCAGCGTTATCTGTATAAACATGGAAATATCTACACCGCAGTCTGTGCAAAGATGGAAATATCTAGAATGCTATCTCAATAAACATGGAAATATCGACACCGCCATCTGTACACACATGGAAATACCTACACAGTCATCTGTATAAACATGGAAATATCTACACCACTATCTGTATAAACATGGAAATACCTGCACTGCCATCTGTATAAACATGGAATTATCTTCACAGACATCTCTATAACCATTGAAATATCTACACCGCTATCTGTATAAACATGGAAGTAGCCACACCGCTATCTGTATAAACATGGAAATATCTACACCGCCTTCTGTGAAATCATGGAATTATCTACACTGTCATCTTTATAAACATGGAAATATCTGCACGTCCATCTGTATAAACATGGAAATATCTACACTGCCATCTGTATACACCTGGAAATATCTACACTGCCATCTGTATAAACACGGAAATATCTAAACCGCTATCTGCAGAAACATGGAAATGACTACACAGCTATCTGTATAAACATGGAAATATCTCCACCGCTATCTGTAGAAACATGGAAATATCTACATTGCTATCTGTATAAACATGGAAATATCTACACCGCAGTCTGTGCAAAGATGGAAATATCTACAATGCTATCTCAATAAACATGGAAATATCGACACCGCCATCTGTACACACATGGAAATACCTACACAGTCATCCGTATAAACATGGAAATATCTACACCACTATCTGAATAAACATGGAAATACCTACACTGCCATCTGTATAAACATGGAATTATCTACACAGACATCTCTATAACCATTGAAATATCTACACCGCTATCTTTATAAACACGGAAGTAGCCACACCGCTATCTGTATTAACATGGAAATATCTACACCGCCATCTGTGAAATCATGGAAATATCTACACTGTCATCTTTATAAACATGGAAATATCTGCACGTCCATCTGTATAAACATGGAAATATCTACACTGCCATCTGTATACACCTGGAAATATCTACACTGCCATCTGTATTAACATGGAAATATCTAAACCGCTATCTGTAGAGACATGGAAATGTCTACATGGCTATCTGTATAAACATGGAAATATCTCCACCGCTATCTGTAGAAACATGGAAATATCTACATCCCTATCTGTATAAACATGGAAATATCTCCACCGCTATCTGTATAAAGATGGAAATATCTGCAATGCTATCTTCATAAACATGGAAATATCTACACCACTATCTGTATAAATATGGAAATATCTTTAACACTATCTGTGTAAACATGGAAATATCTACACAGCTATCTGTGTAAACATGGAAATATGTACACAGGTCTCTGTGTAAAGATGGAAATATCTACACCGCAATCTGTGCAAATATGGAAATATCTACACTAATATCTCAGTAAACATGGAAATATCTACACCGCTATCTGTATAAACATGGAAATATCAACACCGCTATCTGTATAAACATGGAAATGTCTACACCACGATCTGTATAAACATGGAAATATCTACACCGCTATATGTATATACATGGAAATATCTACACCGCTATCAGTATAAACATGGAAATATCTACACCGCTATCTGTATAAACATGGAAATATCTACACCACGACATGTATAAACATGGAAATATCTACACCGCTATCAGTAAAAACATGGAAATATCGTCACCGCTATCTGTATAAATATGGAAATATCTACACCACTATCTCTATAAACATGGAAATATCTACACCGTTATCTGTATAAACAAAGAAATATCTCCACCGCTGTCTGTATGAACATGGAAACATCTACACCGCTAGCTGTATAAACATGGAATTATCTGCAGCGTTATCTCTATAAACATGGAAATATCTACACCGCAGTCTGTGCAAAGATGGAAATATCTACAATGCTATCTCAATAAACATGGAAATATCGACACCGCCATCTGTACACACATGGAAATACCTACACAGTCATCTGTATAAACATGGAAATATCTACACCACTATCTGTATAAACATGGAAATATCTACACTGCCATCTGTATAAACATGGAATTACCTACACAGACATCTCTATAATCATTGAAATATCTACACCGCTATCTGTATAAACATGGAACTAGCCACACCGCTATCTGTATAAACATGGAAATATCTACACCCTTATCTGTATAAACATGGAAATATCTACACCACGACGTGTATAAACATGGTAATATCTACACCGCTATGTGAATAAACATGGAAATATCTACACCGCTATCAGTATAAACATGGAAATATTGACACCGCTATCTGTATAAATATGGAAATATCTACACCACTATCTCTATAAACATGGAAATATCTACACCGTTATCTGTATAAACAAAGAAATATCTCCACCGCTGTCTGTATGAACATGGAAACATCTACACCACTAGCTGTATAAACATGGAATTATCTGCAGCGATATCTGTATAAACATGGAAATATCTACACCGCAGTCTGTGCAAAGATGGAAATATCTACAATGCTATCTCAATAAACATGGAAATATCGACACCGCCATCTGTGAAATCATGGAAATATCTACACTGTCATCTTTATAAACATGGAAATATCTGCACGTCCATCTGTATAAACATGGAAATATCTACACTGCCATCTGTATACACCTGGAAATATCTACACTGCCATCTGTATAAACATGGAAATATCTAAACCGCTATCTGTAGAAACATTGAAATGTCTACACGGCTATCTGTATAAACATGGAAATATCTCCACCGCTATCTGTAGAAACATGGAAATATCTACATCCCTATCTGTATAAACATGGAAATATCTCCACCGCTATCTCTATAAAGATGGAAATATCTACACCGCTATCTTCATAAACATGGAAATATCTACACCACTATCTGTATAAATATGGAAATATCTTTAACACTATCTGTGTAAACATGGAAATATCTACACAGCTATCTGTGTAAACATGGAAATATGTACACAGGTCTCTGTGTAAAGATGGAAATATCTACACCGCAATCTGTGCAAATATGGAAATATCTACACTACTATCTCAGTAAACATGGAAATATCTACACCGCTAACTGTATAAACATGGAAATATCAACACCGCTATCTGTATAAACATGGAAATGTCTACACCACGATCTGTATAAACATGGAAATATCTACACCGCTATATGTATATACATGGAAATATCTACACCGCTATCAGTATAAACATGGAAATATCTACACCGCTATCTGTATAAACATGGAAATATCTACACCACGACATGTATAAACATGGAAATATCTACTCCGCCATGTGAATAAACATGGAAATATCTACACTGCTATCAGTAAAAACATGGAAATATCGTCACCGCTATCTGTATAAATATGGAAATATCTACACCACAATCTCTATAAACATGGAAATATCTACACCGTTATCTGTATAAACAAAGAAATATCTCCACCGCTGTCTGTATGAACATGGAAACATCTACACCGCTATTTGTATAAACATGGAATTATCTGCAGCGTTATCTCTATAAACATGGAAATATCTACACCGCAGTCTGTGCACAGATGGAAATATCTACAATGCTATCTCAATAAACATGGAAATAGCGACACCGCCATCTGTACACACATGGAGATACCTACACAGTCATCTGTATAAACATGGAAATATCTACACTGCCATCTGTATAAACATGGAATTACCTACACAGACATCTCTATAGTCATTGAAATATCTACACCGCCATCTGTATAAACATGGAAGTAGCCACACAGCTATCAGTATAAACATGGAAATATCTACACCCCTATCTGTATAAACATGGAAATATCTACACCACGACGTGTATAAACATGGTAATATCTACACCGCTATGTGAATAAACATGGAAATATCTACACCGCTATCAGTATAAACATGGAAATATTGACACCGCTATCTGTATAAATATGGAAATATCTACACCACTATCTCTATAAACATGGAAATATCTACACCGTTATCTGTATAAACAAAGAAATATCTCCACCGCTGTCTGTATGAACATGGAAACATCTACACCGCTAGCTGTATAAACATGGAATTATCTGCAGCGATATCTGTATAAACATGGAAATATCTACACCGCAGTCTGTGCAAAGATGGAAATATCTACAATGCTATCTCAATAAACATGGAAATATCGACACCGCCATCTGTACACTCATGGAAATACCTACACAGTCATCTGTATAAACATGGAAATATCTACACCACTATCTGTATAAACATGGAAATACCTACACTGCCATCTGTATAAACATGGAATTATCTACACAGACATCTCTATAACCATTGAAATATCTACACCGCTATCTGTATAAACATGGAAGTAGCCACACCGCGATCTGTATAAACATGGAAATATCTACACCGCCATCTGTGAAAACATGGAAATATCTACACTGTCATCTTTATAAACATGGAAATATCTACACGTCCATCTGTATAAACATGGAAATATCTACACTGCCATCTGTATATACCTGGAAATATCTACACTGCCATCTGTATAAACATGGAAATATCTACACCGCTATCTCTATAAACATGGAAATGTCTACACGGCTATCTGTATAAACGTGGAAATATCTCCAACGCTATCTGTAGAAACATGGAAATATCTACATCGCTATCTGTATAAACATGGAAATATCTCCACCGCTATCTCTATAAAGATGGAAATATCTACACCGCTATCTTTATAAACATGGAAATATCTACATCGCTATCTGTATAAACATGGAAATATCTCCACCGCTATCTCTATAAAGATGGAAATATCTACACCGCTATCTTTATAAACATGGAAATATCTCACCGCTATCTGTATTAACATGGAAATATCTATAACACTATCTGTGTAAACATGGAAATATCTACACAGCTATCTGTGTAAACATGGAAATATGTACACAGGTCTCTGTGTAAAGATGGAAATATCTACACCGCAGTCTGTGCAAATATCGAAATATCTACACTCATATCTCAATAAACATGGAAATATCTACACCGCTATCTGTATAAACATGGAAATATCAACACCGCTATCTGTATAAACATGGAAATGACTACACCACGATCTGTATAAACATGGAAATAACTACAACGCTATATGTATAAACATGGAAATATCTACACCGCTATCAGTATAAACATGGAAATACCTACACCGCTATCTGTATACACATGGAAATATTTACACCACGACATATATAAAAATGGAAATATCTACACCGCCATGTGAATAAACATCGAAATATCTACACTGCTATCAGTAAAAACATGGAAATATTGACACCGCTATCAGTATAAATATGGAAATATCTACACCACTATCTCTATAAACATGGAAATATCTACACCGTTATCTGCATAAACAAAGAAATATCTCCACCGCTGTCTGTATGAACATGGAAACATCTACACCGCTAGCTGTATAAACATGGAATTATCTGCAGCGTTATCTGTATAAACATGGAAATATCTACACCGCAGTCTGTGCAAAGATGGAAATATCTACAATGCTATCTCAATAAACATGGAAATATCGACACCGCCATCTGTACACACATGGAAATACCTACACAGTCGTCTGTATAAACACGGAAATATCTACACCACTATCTGTATAAACATGGAAATACCTACACTGCCATCTGTATAAACATGGAATTATCTACACAGACATCTCTATAACCATTGAAATATCTACACCGCTATCTTTATAAACATGGCAGTAGCCACACCGCTATCTGTATTAACATGGAAATATCTACACCACCATCTGTGAAATCATGGAAATATCTACACTGTCATCTTTATAAACATGGAAATATCTGCACGTCCATCTGTATAAACATGGAAATATCTACACTGCCATCTGTATACACCTGGAAATATCTACACTGCCATCTGTATAAACATGGAAATATCTAAACCGCTATCTGTAGAAACATGGAAATGTCTACACGGCTATCTGTATAAACATGGAAATATCTCCACCGCTATCTGTAGAAACATGGAAATATCTACATCCCTATCTGTATAAACATGGAAATATCTCCACCGCTATCTGTATAAAGATGGAAATATCTACACTGCTATCTTCATAAACATGGAAATATCTACACCACTATCTGTATAAATATGGAAATATCTTTAACACTATCTGTGTAAACATGGAAATATGTACACAGCTATCTGTGTAAACATGGAAATATGTACACAGGTCTCTGTGTAAAGATGGAAATATCTACACCGCAATCTGTGCAAATATGGAAATATCTACACTACTATCTCAGTAAACATGGAAATATCTACACCGCTATCTGTATAAACATGGAAATATCAACACCGCTATCTGTATAAACATGGAAATGTCTACACCACGATCTGTATAAACATGGAAATATCTACACCGCTATATGTATATACATGGAAATATCTACACCGCTATCAGTATAAACATGGAAATATCTACACCGCTATCTGTATAAACATGGAAATATCTACACCACGACATGTATAAACATGGAAATATCTACACCGCCATGTGAATAAACATGGAAATATCTACACTGCTATCAGTAAACACATGGAAATATCGACACCGCTATCTGTATAAATATGGAAATATCTACACCACTATCTCTATAAACATGGAAATATCTACACCGTTATCTGTATAAACAAAGAAATATCTCCACCGCTGTCTGTATGAACATGGAAACATCTACACCGCTAGCAGTATAAACATGGAATTATCTGCAGCGTTATCTCTACAAACATGGAAATATCTACACCGCAGTCTGTGCAAAGATGGAAATATCTACAATGCTATCTCAATAAACATGGAAATATCGACACCGCCATCTGTACACACATGGAAATACCTACACAGTCATCTGTATAAACATGGAAATATCTACACCACTATCTGTATAAACATGGAAATATCTACACTGCCATCTGTATAAACATGGAATTACCTACACAGACATCTCTATAATCATTGAAATATATACACCGCTATCTGTATAAACATGGAAGTAGTCACACCGCTATCAGTATAAACATGGAAATATCTACACCGCTATCTGTATAAACATGGAAATATCTACACCACGACGTGTATAAACATGGAAATATCTACACCGCTATGTGAATAAACATGGAAATAACTACACCGCAATCAGTATAAACATGGAAATATTGACACAGCTATCTGTATAAATATGGAAATATCTACACCACTATCTCTATAAACATGGAAATATCTCACCGTTATCTGCATAAACAAAGAAATATCTCCACCGCTGTCTGTATGAACATGGAAACATCAACACCGCTAGCTGTATAAACATGGAATTAACTGCAGCGTTATCTGTATAAACATGGAAATATCTACACCGCAGTCTGTGCAAAGATGGATATATCTACAATGCTATCTCAATAAACATGGAAATATCGACACCGCCATCTGTACACACATGGAAATACCTACACAGTCATCTGTATAAACACGGAAATATCTACACCACTATCTGTATAAACATGGAAATACCTACACTGCCATCTGTATAAACATGGAAATATCTCCACCGCTATCTCTATAAAGATGGAAATATCTACACCGCTATCTTTATAAACATGGAAATATCTACACCGCTATCTGTATAAACATGGAAATATCTATAACACTATCTGTGTAAACATGGAAATAGCTACACAGCTATCTGTGTAAACATGGAAATATGTACACAGGTGTCTGTGTAAAGATGGAAATATCTACACCGCAATCTTTGCAAATATGGAAATATCTACACCGCTATATCAGTAAACATGGAAATATCTACACCGCTATCTGTATAAACATCGAAGTAGCCACACCGCTATCAGTATAAACATGGAAATATCTACACCGCTATCTGTATAAACATGGAAATATCTACACCACTACGTGTATAAACATGGAAATATCTACACCGCTATGTGAATAAACATGGAAATAGCTACACCGCTATCAGTATAAACATGGAAATATTGACACCGCTATCGGTATAAATATGGAAATATCTACAACACTATCTCTATAAACATGGAAATATCTACACCGTTATCTGTATAAACAAAGAAATATCTCCACCGCTGTCTGTATGAATATGGAAACATCTACACCGCTAGCTGTATAAACATGGAATTATCTGCAGCGTTATCTGTATAAACATGGAAATATCAACACCGCAGTCAGTGCAAAGATGGAAATATCTACAATGCTATCTCAATAAACATGGAAATATCGACACCACCATCTGTACACACATGGAAACAACTACACAGTCATCTGTATAAACACGGAAATATCTACACCACTATCTGTATAAACATGGAAATACCTACACTGCCATCTGTATAAACATGGAATTATCTACACAGACATCTCTGTAACCATTGAAATATCTACACCGCTATCTGTATAAACATGGAAGTAGCCACACCGCTATCTGTATAAACATGGAAATATCTACACCGCCATCTGTGAAAACATGGAAATATCTACACTGTCATCTTTATAAACATGGAAATATCTGCACGTCCATCTGTATAAACATGGAAATATCTACACTGCCATCTGTATACACCTGGAAATATCTACACTGCCATCTGTATAAACATGGAAATATCTACACCGCTATCTCTGTAAACATGGAAATGTCTTCATGGCTATCTGTATAAACATGGAAATATCTCCAGCGCTATCTGTAGAAACATGGATATATATACATCGCTATCTGTATAAACATGGAAATATCTATTACACTATCTGTGTAAACATGGAAATATCTACACAGCTATCTGTGTAAACATGGAAATATGTACACAGTTCTCTGTGTAAAGATGGAAATATCTACAACGCAATCTGTGCAAATTTGGAATTATCTACACCGCTATCTCAGTAAACATGGAAATATGTACACCGCTATCTGTATAAACATGGAAAATCAACACCGCTATCTGTATAAACATGGAAATGTCTACACCACGATCTGTATAAACATGGAAATGTCTACACCGTTATATGTATAATCATGGAAATATCTACACCGCTATCAGTATAAACATGGAAATATCTACACCGCTATCTGTGTAAACATGGAAATATCTACACCACGACATGTATAAACATGGGAATACCTACACCGCCATGTGAATAAACATGGAAATATCTACACCGCTATCAGTAAATACATGTAAATATCGACACCGCTATCTGTATAAATATGGAAATATCTACACCACTATCTCTATAAACATGGAAATATCTACACCGTTATCTGTATAAACAAAGAAATATCTCCACCACTGTCTGTATGAACATGGAAACATCTACACCGCTAGCTGTATAAACATGGAATTATCTGCAGCGTTATCTGTATAAACATGGAAATATCTACCCCGTAGTCTGTGCAAAGATGGAAATATCTACAATGCTATCTCAATAAACATGGAAATGTCAAAACCACCATCTGTTCACACATGGAAATACCTACACAGTCATCTGTATAACCATGGAGATATCTCCACTGCTATCTCTATAAAGATGGAAATATCTACACCGCTATCTTTATAAACATGGAAATATCTACACCGCTATCTGTATAAACATGGAAATATCTATAACACTATCTGTGTAAACATGGAAATAGCTACACAGCTATCTGTGTAAACATGGAAATATGTACACAGGTCTCTGTGTAAAGATGGAAATATCTACACCGCAATCTTTGCAAATATGGAAATATCTACACCGCTATCTCAGTAAACATGGAAATATCTACACCGCTATCTGTATAAACATCGAAGTAGCCACACCGCTCTCAGTATAAACATGGAAATATCTACACCGCTATCTGTATAAACATGGAAATATCTACACCACGACGTGTATAAACATGGAAATATCTACACCGCTATGTGAATAAACATGGAATTATCTACACCGCTATCAGTATAAACATGGAAATATTGACACCGCTATCGGTATAAATATGGAAATATCTACAACACTATCTCTATAAACATGGAAATATCTACACCGTTGTCTGTATAAACAAAGAAATATCTCCACCGCTGTCTGTATGAACATGGAAACATCTACACCGCTAGCTGTATAAACATGGAATTATCTGCAGCGTTATCTGTATAAACATGGAAATATCAACACCGCAGTCAGTGCAAAGATGGAAATATCTACAATGCTATCTCAATAAACATGGAAATATCGACACCGCCATCTGTACACACATGGAAGCACCTACACAGTCATCTGTATAAACACGGAAATATCTACACCACTATCTGTATAAACATGGAAATACCTACACTGCCATCTGTATAAACATGGAATTATCTACACAGACATCTCTATAACCATTCAAATATCTACACCGCTATCTGTATAAACATGGAAGTAGCCACACCGCTATCTGTATAAACATGGAAATATCTACACCGCCATCTGTGAAAACATGGAAATATCTACACTGTCATCTTTATAAACATGGAAATATCTGCACGTCCATCTGTATAAACATGGAATTATCTACACTGCCATCTGTATACACCTGGAAATATCTACACTGCCATCTGTATAAACATGGAAATATCTACACCGCTATCTCTATAAACATGGAAATGTCTTCATGGCTATCTGTATAAACATGGAAATATCTCCACCGCTATCTGTGGAAACATGGATATATATACATCGCTATCTGTATAAACATGGAAATATCTATTACACTATCTGTGTAAACATGGAAATATCTACACAGCTATCTGTGTAAACATGGAAATATGTACACAGTTCTCTGTGTAAAGATGGAAATATCTACAACGCAATCTGTGCAAATTTGGAAATATCTACAACGCTATCTCAGTAAACATGGAAATATCTACACCTCTATCTGTATAAACATGGAAAATCAACACCGGTATCTGTATAAACATGGAAATGTCTACACCACGATCTGTATAAACATGGAAATGTCTACACCGCTATATGTATAACCATGGAAATATCTACGCCGCTATCAGTATAAACATGGAAATATCTACACTTCTATCTGTATAAACATGGAAATATCTACACCACGACATGTATAAACATGGAAATATCTACACCGCCATGTGAATAAACATGGAAATATCTACACCGCTATCAGTAAATACATGGAAATATCGACACCGCTATCTGTATAAATATGGAAATATCTACACCACTATCTCTATAAACATGGAAATATCTACACCGTTATCTGTATAAACAAAGAAATATCTCCACCGCTGTCTGTATGAACATGGAAACATCTACACCGCTAGCTGTATAAACATGGAATTATCTGCAGCGTTATCTGTATAAACATGGAAATATCTACCCCGCAGTCTGTGCAAAGATGGAAATATCTACAATGCTATCTCAATAAACATGGAAATATCGACACCGCCATCTGTACATATGTGGAAATACCTACACAGTCATCTGTATAAACATGGAAATATCTACACCTCTCTCTGTATAAACATGGAAATATCTACACTGCCATCTGTATAAACATGGAATTACCTACACAGACATCTCTATAATCATTGAAATATCTACACCGCTATCTGTATAAACATGGAAGTAGCCACACCGCTATCAGTATAAACATGGAAATATCTACACCGCTATCTGTATAAACATGGAAATATCTACACCACGACGTGTATAAACATGGAAATATCTACACCGCTATGTGAATAAACATGGAAATATCTACACCGCTATCAGTATAAACATGGAAATATTGACACCGCTATCTTTATAAATATGGAAATATCTACACCACTATCTCTATAAACATGGAAATATCTACACCGTTATCTGTATAAACAAAGAAATATCTCCACCGCTGTCTGTATGAACATGGAAACATCTACACCGCTAGCTGTATAAACATGGAATTATCTACAGCGTTATCTGTATAAACATGGAAATATCTACACCGCAGTCTGTGCAAAGATGGAAATATCTACAATGCTATCTCAATAAACATGGAAATATCGACAACGCCATCTGTACAGACATGGAAATACCTACACAGTCATCGGTATAAACATGGAAATATCTACACCACTATCTGTATAAACATGGAAATACCTACACTGCCATCTGTATAAACATGGAATTATCTACACAGACATCTCTGTAACCATTGAAATATCTACACCGCTATCTGTATAAACATGGAAGTAGCCACACCGCTATCTGTATAAACATGGAAATATCTACACCGCCATCTGTGAAAACATGGAAATATCTACACTGTCATCTTTATAAACATGGAAATATCTACACGTCCATCTGCATAAACATGGAAATATCTACACTGCCATCTGTATATACCTGGAAATATCTACACTGCCATCTGTATAAAAATGGAAATATCTACACCGCTATCTCTGTAAACATGGAAATGTCTACACGGCTATCTGTATAAACATGGAAATATCTCCACCGCTATCTGTAGAAACATGGAAATATCTACATGGCTATCTGTATAAACATGGAATTATCTCCACCGCTATCTCTATAAGATGGAAATATCTACACCGCTATCTTTATAAACATGGAAATATCTACACCGCTATCTGTATAAACATGGAAATATCTATAACACTATCTGTGTAAACATGGAAATATCTACACAGCCATCTGTGTAAACATGGAAATATGTACACAGGTCTCTGTGTAAAGATGGAAATATCTACACCGCAATCTGTGCAAATATGGAAATATCTACACAGCTATCTCAGGAAACATGGAAATATCTACACCGCTATCTGAATAAACATGGAAATATCAACACCGCTATCTGTATAAACATGGAAATGTCTACCCCACGATCTGTATAAACATGGAAATATCTACACCGCTACATGTATAAACATGGAAATGTCTACACCGCTATCAGTATAAACATGGAAATATCTACACCGCTATCTGTATAAACATGGAAATATCTACACCACGACATGTATAAACATGGAAATATCTTCACCGCTATCAGTAAAAACATGGAAATATCAACACCGCTATCTGTATAAATATGGAAATATCTACACCTCTATCTCTATAAACATGGAAATATCTACACCGTTATCTGTATAAACAAAGAAATATCTCCACCGCTGTCTGTATGAACATGGAAACATCTACACCGATAGCTGTATAAACATGGAATTATCTGCAGCGTTATCTGTATAAACATGGAAATATCTACACCGCAGTCTGTGCAAAGATGGAAATATCTACAATGCTATCTCAATAAACATGGAAATATCGACACCGCCATCTGTACACACATGGAAATACCTACACAGTCGTCTGTATAAACATGGAAATATCTACACCACTATCTGTATAAACATGGAAATAACTACACTGCCATCTGTATAAACGTGGAATTACCTACACAGACATCTCTATAATCATTGAAATATCTACACCGCTATCTGTATAAACATGGAAGTAGCCACACCGCTATCAGTATAAACATGGAAATATCTACACCGCTATCTGTATAAACATGGAAATATCTACACCACGACGTGTATAAACATGGAAATATCTACACCGCTATGTGAATAAACATGGAAATATCTACACCGCTATCAGTATAAACATGGAAATATTGACACCGCTATCTGTATAAATATGGAAATATCTACACCACTATCTCTATAAACATGGAAATATCTACACCGTTATCTGTATAAACAAAGAAATATCTCCACCGCTGTCTGTATGAACATGGAAACATCTACACCGCTGGCTGTATAAACATGGAATGATCTGCAGCGTTATCTGTATAAACATGGAAATATCTACACCGCAGTCTGTGCAAAGATGGAAATATCTACAATGCTATCTCAATAAACATGGAAATATCGACAACGCCATCTGTACACTCATGGAAATACCTACACAGTCATCTGTATAAACATGGAAATATCTACACCACTATCTGTATAGACATGGAAATATCTACACTGCCATCTGTATAAACATGGAATTACCTACACAGACATCTCTATAATCATTGAAATATCTACACCGCTATCTGTATAAACATGGAAGTAGCCACACCGCTATCAGTATACACATGGAAATATCTACACCGGTATCTGTTTAAACATGGAAATATCTACACCACGACGTGTATAAACATGGAAATATCTACACTGCCATCTGTATATACCTGGAAATATCTACACTGCCATCTGTATAATCATGGAAATATCTACACCGCTAGCTCTATAAACATGGAAATGTCTACACGGCTATCTGTATAAACATGGAAATATCTACACCGCTATCTGTAGAAACATGGAAATATCTACATCGCTATCTGTATAAACATGGAAATATCTCCACCGCTATCTCTATAAAGATGGGAATATCTACACCACTATCTTTATAAAAATGGAAATATCTACACCGCAATCTGTATAAACATGGAAATATCTAAAACACTATCTGTGTAAACATGGAAATATCTACACAGCTATCTGTGTAAACATGGAAATATGTACACAGGTCTCTGTGTAAAGATGGAAATATCTACACCACAATCTGTGCAAATATGGAAATACCTACACCACTATCTCAGTAAACATGGAAATATCTACACCGTTATCTGTATAAACAAAGAAATATCTCCACTGCTGTCTGTATGAACATGGAAACATCTACACCGCTAGCTGTATAAACATGGAATTATCTGCAGCGTTATCTGTATAAACATGGAAATATCTACACCGCAGTCTGTGCAAAGATGGAAATATCTACAATGCTATCTCAATAAACATGGAAATATCGACACCGCCATCTGTACACACATGGAAATACCTACAGAGTCATCTGTATAAACATGGAAATATCTACACCACTATCTGTATAAACATGGAAGTATCTACACTGCCATCTGTATAAACATGGAATTACCTACACAGACATCTCTATAATCATTGAAATATCTACACCGCTATCTGTATAAACATGGAAGTAGCCACACCGCTATCAGTATAAACATGGAAATATCTACACCGCTATCTGTATAAATATGGAAATATCTACACCACGACGTGTATAAATATGGAAATATCTACACCTCTATCAATATAAACATGGAAATATTGACACCGCTATCTGTATAAACATGGAAGTAGCCACACCGCTATCTGTATAAACATGGAAATATCTGCACCGCCCTCTGTGAGAACATGGAAATATCTACACTGTCATCTTTATAAACATGGAAATATCTACACGTCCATCTGTATAAACATGGAAATATCTACACTGCCATCTGTATATACCTGGAAATATCTACACTGCCATCTGTATAAACATGGAAATATCTACACCGCTATCTCTATAAACATGGAAATGTCTACACGGCTATCTGTATAAACATGAAAATATCTCCACCGCTATCTGTAGAAACATGGAAATATCTACATGGCTATCTGTATAAACATGGAATTATCTCCACCGCTAACTCTATAAAGATGGAAATATCTACACCGTTATCTCTATAAACATGGAAATATCTACACCGCTATCTGCATAAACATGGAAATATCTATAACGCTATCTGTGTAAACATGGAAATATCTACACAGCTATCTGTGTAAACATGGAAATATGTACACAGGTCTCTGTGTAAAGATGGAAATATCTACACCGCAATCTGTGCAAATATGGAAATATCTACACCGCTATCTCAGGAAACATGGAAATATCTACAACGCTATCTGTAAAAACATGGAAATATCAACACCGCTATCTGTATAAACATGGAAATGTCTACACCACGATCTGTATAAACATGGAAATATCTACACCGCTATATGTATAAACATGGAAATATCTACACCGCTATCAATATAAACATGGAAATATCTACAGCGCTATCTGTATAAACATGGAAATATCTACACCACGACATGTATAAACATGGAAATATCTTCACCACTATCAGTAAAAACATGGAAATATCGACACCGCTATCTGTATAAATATGGAAATATCTACACCACTATCTCTATAAACATGGAAATTTCTACACCGTTATCTGTATAAACAAAGAAATATCTCCACCGCTGTCTGTATGAACATGGAAACATCTACACCGCTAGCTGTATAAACATGGAATTATCTGCAGCGTTATCTGTATAAACATGGAAATATCTACACCGCAGTCTGTGCAAAGATGGAAATATCTACAATGCTATCTCAATAAACATGGAAATATCGACACCGCCATCTGTACACACATGGAAATACCTACACATTCATCTGTATAAACATGGAAATATCTACACCACTATCTGTATAATCATAGAAATATCTACACTGCCATCTGTATAAACGTGGAATTACCTACACAGACATCTCTATAATCATTGAAATATCTATGCCGCTATCTGCATAAATATGGAAGTAGCCACACCGCTATCAGTATAAACTTGGAAATATCTACACCGCTATCTGTATAAACATGGAAATATCTACACCACGACGTGTATAAACATGGAAATATCTACACCGCTATGTGAATAAACATGGGAATATCTACACCGCTATCAGTATAAACATGGAAATATTGACACCGCTGTCTGTATAAATATGGAAATATCTTCACGACTATCTCTATAAACATGGAAATATCTACACAGCTATCTGTGTAAACATGGAAATATGTATACAGGTCTCTGTGTAAAGATGGAAATATCTACACCGCAATCTGTGCTAATATGGAAATATCTACATCGCTATCTCAGTAAACATGGAAATATCTAAACCGCTATCTGTATAAACATGGAAATGGCTACACCACGATCTGTATAAACATGGAAATATCTACACCGCTATATATATAAACATGGAAATAGCTACACCGCTATCAGTAGAAACATGGAAATATCTACACCGCTATCTGTATAAACATGGAAATATCTACACCACGACATGTATAAACATGGAAATATCTACACCGCCATGTGAATAAACATGGAAATATCTACACCGCTATCAGTAAAAACATGGAAACAACGACACCGATATCTGTATAAATATGGAAATATCTACACAACTATCTCTATAAACATGGAAATATCTACACCGTTTTCTGTATAAACAAAGAAATATCTCCACCACTGTCTGTATGAACATGGAAACATCTACACCGCTAGCTGTATAAACATGGAATTAACTGCAGCGTTATCTGTATAAACATGGAAATATCTACACCGCAGTCTGTGCAAAGATGGAAATATCTACAATGCTATCTCAATAAACATGGAAATATGGACACCGCCATCTGTACACACATGGAAATACCTACACAGTCATCTGTATAAACATGGAAATATCTACACCACTATCTGTATAAACATGGAAATACCTACACTTCCATCTGTATAAACGTGGAATTATCTACACAGACATCTCTATAACCATTGAAATATCTACAACGCTATCTGTATAAACATGGAAGTAGCCACACCGCTATCTGTATAAACATGGAAATATCTACACCGCCATCTGTGAAAACATGGAAATATCTACACTGTCATCTTTATAAACATGGAAATATCTACACGTCCATCTGTATAAACATGGAAATATCTACACTGTCATCTGTATATACCTGGAAATATCTACACTGCCATCTGTATAAACATGGAAATATCTACACCGGTATCTCTATAAACATGGAAATGTCTACACGGCTATCTGTATAAACATGGAAATATCTCCACCGCTATCTGTATAAACATGGAAATATCTACATGGCTATCTGTATAAACATGGAATTATCTCTACCGCTAACTCTATAAAGATGGAAATATCTACACCGCTATCTTTATAAACATGGAAATATCTACACCGCTATCTGTATAAACCTGGAAATATCTATAACGCTATATTTGTAAACATGGAAATATCTACACAGCTATCTGTGTAAACATGGAAATATGTACACAGGTCTGTGTGTAAAGATTGAAATATCTACACCGCAATCTGTGTAAATATGGAAATATCTACACCGCCATCTGTGAAAACATGGAAATATCTACACTGTCATCTTTATAAACATGGAAATATCTACACGTCCATCTGTATAAACATGGAAATATCTACACTGCCATCTGTATATACCTGGAAATATCTACACTGCCATGTGTATAAACATGGAAATATCTACACCGCTATCTCTATAAACATGGAAATGTCTACACGGCTATCTGTATAAACATGGAAATATCTCCACCGCTATCTGTAAAAACATGGAAATATCTACATCGCTATCTGTATAAACATGGAAATATCTCCACCGCTATCTCTATAAAGATGGAAATATCTACACCGCTATCTTTATAAACATGGAAATATCTACACCGCTATCTGTATAAACATGGGAATGTCTACACCACGATCTGTATAAACATGGAAATATCTACACCGCTATCAGTATAAACATGGAAATATCTACACCTCTATCAGTATAAATATGGGAATATCTACACCGATATCTGTATAAACATGGAAATATCTACACCATGACATGTATAAACATGGAATATCTACACCGCCATGTGAATAAACATGGAAATATCTACACCGCTATTTGTATAAACATGGAAATATCTATAACACTATCTGTGTAAACATGGAAATATCTACACAGCTATCTGTGTAAACATGGAAATATGTACACAGGTCGATGTGTAAAGATGGAAATATCTACACTGCAATCTGTGCAAATATGGAAATATCTACACCGCTATCTCAGTAAACATGGAAACATCACACCGCTATCAGTATAAACATGGAAATATCTACACCGCTATCTGTATAAACATGGAAATATCTACACCACGACATGTATAAACATGGGAATATCTACACCGCCATGTGAATAAACATGGAAATATCTACACCGCTATCAGTAAAATCTTGGAAATATCGACACCGCTATCTGTATAAATATGGAAATATCTACACCACTATCTCTATAAACATGGAAATATCTACACTGTTATCTCTATAAACAAAGAAATATCTCCACCGCTGTCTGTATGAACATGGAATCATCTAAACCATTAGCTGTATAAACATGGAATTATCTGCAGCGTTATCTGTATAAACATGGAAATATCTACACCGCAGTCTGTGCAAAGATGGAAATATCTACAATGCTATCTCAATAAACATGGAAATATCGACACCGCCATCTGTACACACATGGAAATACCTACACATTCATCTGTACAAACATGGAAATATCTACACCACTATCTGTATAATCATGGAAATATCTACACTGCCATCTGTATAAACATGGAATTACCTACACAGACATCTCTATAATCATTGAAATATCTACACTGCTATCTGCATAAACATGGAAGTAGCCACACCGCTATCAGTATAAACCTGGAAATATCTACACCGCTATCTGTATAAACATGGAAATATCTACACCACGACGTGTATAAACATGGAAATATCTACACCGCTATGTGAATAAACATGGAAATATGTACACTGCTATCAGTATAAACATGGAAATATTGACACCGCTGTCTGTATAAATATGGAAATATCTTCACGACTATCTCTATAAACATGGAAATATCTACACCGTTATCTGTATAAACAAAGAAATGTCTCCACCGCTGTCTGTATGTACATGGAAACATCTACATCGCTAGCTGTATAAACATGGAATTATCTGCAGCGGTATCTGTATAAACATGGAAATATCTACACCGCAGTCTGTGCAAAGATGGAAATATCTACAATGCTATCTCAATAAACATGGAAATATCGACACCGCCATCTGTACACACATGGAAATACCTACACAGTCATCTGTATAAACATGGAAATATCTACACCACTATCTGTATAAACATGGAAATACCTACACTGCCATCTGTATAAACATGGAATTATCTACACAGACATCTCTATAACCATTGAAATATCTACACCGCTATCTGTATAAACATGGAAGTAGCCACACAGCTATCTGTATAAACATGGAAATATCTACACCGCCATCTGTGAAAACATGGAAATATCTACACTGTCATCTTTATAAACATGGAAATATCTACACGTCCATCTGTCTAAACATGGAAATATCTACACTGCCATCTGTATATACCTGGAAATATCTACACTGCCATCTGTATAAACATGGAAATATCTACACCGCTATCTCTATAAACATGGAAATGCCTACACGGCTGTCTGTATAAACATGGAAATATCTCCACCGCTATCTGTAGAAACATGGAAATAACTACATCGCTATCTGTATAAACATGGAAATATCTCCACCGCTATCTCTATAAAGATGGAAATATCTACACGGCTATCTTTATAAACATGGAAATATACACGACGCTATCTGTATAAACATGGAAATATCTATAACACTATCTGTGTAAACATGGAAATATCTACACAGCTATCTGTGTAAACATGGAAATATGTAAAGAGGCCTCTGTGTAAAGATGGTAATATCTACACCGCAATCTGTGCAAATATGGAAATATCTACACCGCTATCTCAGTAAACATGGAAATATCTACACCGCTATCTGTATAAACATGGAAATATCAACACCGCTATCTGTATAAACATGGAAATGTCTACACCACGATCTGTATAAACATGGAAATATCTACACCGCTATATGTATAAACATGGAAATATCTACACCGCTATCAGTATAAACATGGAAATATCTACACCGCTATCTGTAGAAACATGGAAATATCTACATCGCTATCTGTATAAACATGGAAATATCTCCACCGCTATCTCTATAAAGATAGAAATATCTACACCGCTATCTTTATAAACATGGAAATATCTACACCGCTATCTGTATAAATATGGAAATATCTATAACACTATCTGTGTAAACATGGAAATATCTACAGAGCTATCTGTGTAAACATGGAAATATGTACACAGGTCTCTGTGTAAAGATGGAAATATCTACACCGCAATCTGTGCTAATATGGAAATATCTACATCGCTATCTCAGTAAACATGGAAATATCTACACCGCTATCTGTATAAACATGGAAATGGCTACACCACGATCTGTATAAACATGGAAATATCTACACCGCTATATATAAAAACATGGAAATATCTACACCGCTATCAGTATAAACATGGAAATATCTACACCGCTATCTGTATAAACATGGAAATATCTACACCATGACATGTATAAACATGGAAATATCTACACTGCCATGTGAATAAACATGGAAATATCTACACCGCTATCAGTAAAAACATGGAAACAACGACACCGCTATCTGTATAAACATGGAAGTAGCCACACCGCTATCAGTATAAACATGGAAGTATCTACACCGCTATCTGTATAAACATGGAAATATCTACACCACGACTTGTATAAACATGGAAATATCTACACCGCTATGTGAATAAACATGGAAATATCTACACTGCTATCAGTATAAACATGGAAATATTGACACCGCTGTCTGTATAAATATGGAAATATCTTCACGACTATCTCTATAAACATGGAAATATCTACACCGTTATCTGTATAAACAAAGAAATGTCTCCACCGCTGTCTGTATGTACATGGAAACATCTACATCGCTAGCTGTATAAACATGGAATTATCTGCAGCGCTATCTGTATAAACATGGAAATATCTACACCGCAGTCTGTGCAAAGATGGAAATATCTACAATGCTATCTCAATAAACATGGAAATATCGACACCGCCATCTGTACACACATGGAAATACCTACACAGTCATCTGTATAAACATGGAAATATCTACACCACTATCTGTATAAACATGGAAATACCTACACTGCCATCTGTATAAACATGGAATTATCTACACAGACATCTCTATAACCATTGAAATATCTACACCGCTATCTGTATAAACATGGAAGTAGCCACACAGCTATCTGTATAAACATGGAAATATCTACACCGCCATCTGTGAAAACATGGAAATATCTACACTGTCATCTTTATAAACATGGAAATATCTACACGTCCATCTGTATAAACATGGAAATATCTACACTGCCATCTGTATATACCTGGAAATATCTACACTGCCATCTGTATAAACATGGAAATATCTACACCGCTATCTCTATAAACATGGAAATGCCTACACGGCTGTCTGTATAAACATGGAAATATCTCCACCGCTATCTGTAGAAACATGGAAATAACTACATCGCTATCTGTATAAACATGGAAATATCTCCACCGCTATCTCTATAAAGATGGAAATATCTACACGGCTATCTTTATAAACATGGAAATATACACGGCGCTATCTGTATAAACATGGAAATATCTATAACACTATCTGTGTAAACATGGAAATATCTACACAGCTATCTGTGTAAACATGGAAATATGTAAACAGGCCTCTGTGTAAAGATGGTAATATCTACACCGCAATCTGTGCAAATATGGAAATATCTAAACCGCTATCTCAGTAAACATGGAAATATCTACACCGCTATCTGTATAAACATGGAAATATCAACACCGCTATCTGTATAAACATGGAAATGTCTACACCACGATCTGTATAAACATGGAAATATCTACACCGCTATATGTATAAACATGGAAATATCTACACCGCTATCAGTATAAACATGGAAATATCTACACCGCTATCTGTAGAAACATGGAAATATCTACATCGCTATCTGTATAAACATGGAAATATCTCCACCGCTATCTCTATAACGATAGAAATATCTACACCGCTATCTTTATAAACATGGAAATATCTACACCGCTATCTGTATAAACATGGAAATATCTATAACACTATCTGTGTAAACATGGAAATATCTACACAGCTATCTGTGTAAACATGGAAATATGTACACAGGTCTCTGTGTAAAGATGGAAATATCTACACCGCAATCTGTGCTAATATGGAAATACCTACATCGCTATCTCAGTAAACATGGAAATATCTACACCGCTATCTGTATAAACATGGAAATGGCTACACCACGATCTGTATAAACATGGAAATATCTACACCGCTATATATAAAAACATGGAAATATCTACACCGCTATCAGTATAAACATGGAAATATCTACACCGCTATCTGTATAAACATGGAAATATCTACACCATGACATGTATAAACATGGAAATATCTACACTGCCATGTGAATAAACATGGAAATATCTACACCGCTATCAATAAAAACATGGAAACAACGACACCGCTATCTGTATAAACATGGAAGTAGCCACAGCGCTATCAGTATAAACATGGAAGTATCTACACCGCTATCTGTATAAACATGGAAATATCTACACCACGACTTGTATAAACATGGAAATATCTACACCGCTATGTGAATAAACATGGAAATATCTACACTGCTATCAGTATAAACATGGAAATATTGACACCGCTGTCTGTATAAATATGGAAATATCTTCACGACTATCTCTATAAACATGGAAATATCTACACCGTTATCTGTATAAACAAAGAAATGTCTCCACCGCTGTCTGTATGTACATGGAAACATCTACATCGCTAGCTGTATAAACATGGAATTATCTGCAGCGGTATCTGTATAAACATGGAAATATCTACACCGCAGTCTGTGCAAAGATGGAAATATCTACAATGCTATCTCAATAAACATGGAAATATCGACACCGCCATCTGTACACACATGGAAATACCTACACAGTCATCTGTATAAACATGGAAATATCTACACCACTATCTGTATAAACATGGAAATACCTACACTGCCATCTGTATAAACATGGAATTATCTACACAGACATCTCTATAACCATTGAAATATCTACACCGCTGTCTGTATAAACATGGAAGTAGCCACACAGCTATCTGTATAAACATGGAAATATCTACACCGCCATCTGTGAAAACATGGAAATATCTACACTGTCATCTTTATAAACATGGAAATATCTACACGTCCATCTGTATAAACATGGAAATATCTACACTGCCATCTGTATATACCTGGAAATATCTACACTGCCATCTGTATAAACATGGAAATATCTACACCGCTATCTCTATAAACATGGAAATGCCTACACGGCTGTCTGTATAAACATGGAAATATCTCCACCGCTATCTGTAGAAACATGGAAATAACTACATCGCTATCTGTATAAACATGGAAATATCTCCACCGCTATCTCTATAAAGATGGAAATATCTACACGGCTATCTTTATAAACATGGAAATATACACGCCGCTATCTGTATAAACATGGAAATATCTATAACACTATCTGTGTAAACATGGAAATATCTACACAGCTATCTGTGTAAACATGGAAATATGTAAACAGGCCTCTGTGTAAAGATGGTAATATCTACACCGCAATCTGTGCAAATATGGAAATATCTAAACCGCTATCTCAGTAAACATGGAAATATCTACACCGCTATCTGTATAAACATGGAAATATCAACACCGCTATCTGTATAAACATGGAAATGTCTACACCACGATCTGTATAAACATGGAAATATCTACACCGCTATATGTATAAACATGGAAATATCTACACCGCTATCAGTATAAACATGGAAATATCTACACCGCTATCTGTAGAAACATGGAAATATCTACATCGCTATCTGTATAAACATGGAAATATCTCCACCGCTATCTCTATAACGATAGAAATATCTACACCGCTATCTTTATAAACATGGAAATATCTACACCGCTATCTGTATAAACATGGAAATATCTATAACACTATCTGTGTAAACATGGAAATATCTACACAGCTATCTGTGTAAACATGGAAATATGTACACAGGTCTCTGTGTAAAGATGGAAATATCTACACCGCAATCTGTGCTAATATGGAAATACCTACATCGCTATCTCAGTAAACATGGAAATATCTACACCGCTATCTGTATAAACATGGAAATGGCTACACCACGATCTGTATAAACATGGAAATATCTACACCGCTATATATAAAAACATGGAAATATCTACACCGCTATCAGTATAAACATGGAAATATCTACACCGCTATCTGTATAAACATGGAAATATCTACACCATGACATGTATAAACATGGAAATATCTACACTGCCATGTGAATAAACATGGAAATATGTACACCGCTATCAGTAAAAACATGGAAACAACGACACCGCTATCTGTATAAACATGGAAGTAGCCACAGCGCTATCAGTATAAACATGGAAGTATCTACACCGCTATCTGTATAAACATGGAAATATCTACACCACGACTTGTATAAACATGGAAATATCTACACCGCTATGTGAATAAACATGGAAATATCTACACTGCTATCAGTATAAACATGGAAATATTGACACCGCTGTCTGTATAAATATGGAAATATCTTCACGACTATCTCTATAAACATGGAAATATCTACACCGTTATCTGTATAAACAAAGAAATGTCTCCACCGCTGTCTGTATGTACATGGAAACATCTACATCGCTAGCTGTATAAACATGGAATTATCTGCAGCGGTATCTGTATAAACATGGAAATATCTACACCGCAGTCTGTGCAAAGATGGAAATATCTACAATGCTATCTCAATAAACATGGAAATATCGACACCGCCATCTGTACACACATGGAAATACCTACACAGTCATCTGTATAAACATGGAAATATCTACACCACTATCTGTATAAACATGGAAATACCTACACTGCCATCTGTATAAACATGGAATTATCTACACAGACATCTCTATAACCATTGAAATATCTACACCGCTATCTGTATAAACATGGAAGTAGCCACACAGCTATCTGTATAAACATGGAAATATCTACACCGCCACCTGTGAAAACATGGAAATATCTACACTGTCATCTTTATAAACATGGAAATATCTACACGTCCATCTGTCTAAACATGGAAATATCTACACTGCCATCTGTATATACCTGGAAATATCTACACTGCCATCTGTATAAACATGGAAATATCTACACCGCTATCTCTATAAACATGGAAATGCCTACACGGCTGTCTGTATAAACATGGAAATATCTCCACCGCTATCTGTAGAAACATGGAAATAACTACATCGCTATCTGTATAAACATGGAAATATCTCCACCGCTATCTCTATAAAGATGGAAATATCTACACGGCTATCTTTATAAACATGGAAATATACACGCCGCTATCTGTATAAACATGGAAATATCTATAACACTATCTGTGTAAACATGGAAATATCTACACAGCTATCTGTGTAAACATGGAAATATGTAAACAGGCCTCTGTGTAAAGATGGTAATATCTACACCGCAATCTGTGCAAATATGGAAATATCTACACCGCTATCTCAGTAAACATGGAAATATCTACACCGCTATCTGTATAAACATGGAAATATCAACACCGCTATCTGTATAAACATGGAAATGTCTACACCACGATCTGTATAAACATGGAAATATCTACACCGCTATATGTATAAACATGGAAATATCTACACCGCTATCAGTATAAACATGGAAATATCTACACCGCTATCTGTAGACACATGGAAATATCTACATCGCTATCTGTATAAACATGGAAATATCTCCACCGCTATCTCTATAAAGATAGAAATATCTACACCGCTATCTTTATAAACATGGAAATATCTACACCGCTATCTGTATAAACATGGAAATATCTATAACACTATCTGTGTAAACATGGAAATATCTACACAGCTATCTGTGTAAACATGGAAATATGTACAGAGGTCTCTGTGTAAAGATTGAAATATCTACACCGCAATCTGTGCTAATATGGAAATATCTACATCGCTATCTCAGTAAACATGGAAATATCTACACCGCTATCTGTATAAACATGGAAATGGCCACACCACGATCTGTATAAACATGGAAATATCTACACCGCTATATATATAAACATGGAAATATCTACACCGCTATCAGTATAAACATGGAAATATCTACACCGCTATCTGTATAAACATGGAAATATCTACACCACGACATGTATAAACATGGAAATATCTACACTGCCATGTGAATAAACATGGAAATATCTACACCGCTATCAGTAAAAACATGGAAACAACGACACCGCTATCTGCATAAACATGGAAGTAGCCACACCGCTATCAGTATAAACATGGAAGTATCTACACCGCTATCTGTATAAACATGGAAATATCTACACCACGACTTGTATAAACATGGAAATATCTACACCGCTATGTGAATAAACATGGAAATATCTACACAGCTATCAGTATAAACATGGAAATATTGACACCGCTATCTGTATAAATATGGAAATATCTACACCACTATCTCTGTAAACATGGAAATATCTACACCGTTATCTGCATAAACAAAGAAATATCTCCACCGCTGTCTGTATGAACATGGAAGTAGCCACACCGCTATCTGTATAAACATGGAAATATCTACACCGCTATCTCTATAAACATGGAAATGTCTACACGGCTATCTGTATAAACATGGAAATATCGCCACCGCTATCTCTATAAACATGGAAGTATCTCCACCGCTATCTCTATAAAGATGGAAATATCTACACCTCTATCTTTATAAACATGGAAATATCTACACCACTATCTGTATAAACATGGAAATATCTATAACAGTATCTGTGTAAACATGGAAATATCTACACAGCTATCTGTGTAAACATGGAAATATGTACACAGGTCTCTGTGCAAATATGGAAATATCTACACCGCTGTCTCAGGAAACATGGAAATATCTACACCACTATCTGTATAAACATGGAAATGTCTACACCACGATCTGTATAAACATGGAAATATCTACACCGCTATATGTATATACATGGAAATATCTACACCGCTATCAGAATAAACATGGAAATATCTACACCGCTATCTGTATAAACATGGAAATATATACACCACGACATGAATAAACATGGAAATATCTTCACCGCTATCAGTAAAAACATGGAAATATCGACACCGCTATCTGTATAAATATGGAAATATCTACACCACTATCTCTATAAACATGGAAATATCTACACCGTTATCTGTATAAACAAAGAAATATCTCCACGGCTGTCTGTATGAACATGGAGACATCTACACCGCTAGCTGTATAAACATGGAATTATCTGCAGCGTTATCTGTATAAACATGGAAATAACTACACCGCAGTCTGTGCAAAGATGGAAATATCTACAATGCTATCTCAATAAACATGGAAATATCGACACCGCCATCTGTACACACATGGAAATACCTACACAGTCATCTGTATAAACATGGAAATATCTACACCACTATCTGTATAAACATGGAAATATCTACACTGCCAACTGTATAAACGTGGAATTACCTACACAGACATCTCTATAATCATTGAAATATCTACACCGCTATCTGTATAAACATGGAAGTAGCCACACCGCTATCAGTATAAACATGGAATTATCTACACCGCTATCTGTATAAACATGGAAATATCTACACCACGTCGTGTATAAACATGGAAATATCTACACCGCTATGTGAATAAACAAGGAAATATCTATAACACTATCTGTGTAAACATGGAAATATCTACACAGCTATCTGTGTAAACATGGAAATATGTACACAGGTCGATGTGTAAAGATGGAAATATCTACACTGAAATCTGTGCAAATATGGAAATATCTACACCGCTATCTCAGTAAACATGGAAACATCTACACCGCTATCAGTATAAACATGGAAATATCTACACCGCTATCTGTATAAACATGGGAATATCTACACCACGACATGTATAAACATGGAAATATCTACACCGCCATGTGAATAAACATGGAAATATCTACACCGCTATCAGTAAAATCTTGGAATTATCGACACCGCTATCTGTGTAAATATGGAAATATCTACACCGCTATCTCTATAAACATGGAAATATCTACACTGTTATCTGTATAAACAAAGAAATATCTCCACTGCTGTCTTTATGAACATGGAAACATCTAAACCGATAGCTGTATAAACATGGAATTATCTGCAGCGTTATCTGTATAAACATGGAAATAACTACACCGCAGTCTGTGCAAAGATGGAAATATCTACAATGCTATCTCAATAAACATGGAAATATCGACACCGCCATCTGTACACACATGGAAATACCTACACATTCATCTGTATAAACATGGAAATATCTACACCACTATCTGTATAATCATGGAAATATCTACACTGCCATCAGTATAAACATGGAATTACCTACACAGACATCTCTATAATCATTGAAATATCTACACCGCTATCTGCATAAACATGGAAGTAGCCACACCGCTATCAGTATAAACATGGAAATATCTAAACCGCTATCTGTATAAACATGGAAATATCTACACCACGACGTGTATAAACATGGAAATATCTACACCGCTATGGGAATAAACATGGAAATATCTACACTGCTATCAGTATAAACATGGAAATATTGACACCGCTGTCTGTATAAATATGGAAATATCTTCACGACTATCTCTATAAACATGGAAATATCTACACCGTTATCTGTATAAACAAAGAAATGTCTCCACCGCTGTCTGTATGTACATGGAACATCTACATCCCTAGCTGTATAAACATGGAATTATCCGCAGCGGTATCTGTATAAACATGGAAATATCTACACCGCAGTCTGTGCAAAGATGGAAATATCTACAATGCTATCTCAATAAACATGGAAATATCGACACCGCCATCTGTACACACATGGAAATACCTACACAGTCATCTGTATAAACATGGAAATATCTACACCACTATCTGTATAAACATGGAAATACCTACACTGCCATCTGTATAAACATGGAATTATCCACACAGACATCTCTATAACCATTGAAATATCTACACCGCTATCTGTATAAACATGGAAGTAGCCACACAGCTATCTGTATAAACATGGAAATATCTACACCGCCATCTGTGAAAACATGGAAATATCTACACTGTCATCTTTATAAACAAGGAAATATCTACACGTCCATCTGTCTAAACATGGAAATATCTACACTGCCATCTGTATATACCTGGAAATATCTACATTGCCATCTGTATAAACATGGAAATATCTACACCGCTATCTCTATAAACATGGAAATGCCTACACGGCTGTCTGTATAAACATGGAAATATCTCCACCGCTATCTGTAGAAACATGGAAATAACTACATCGCTATCTGTATAAACATGGAAAAATCTCCACCGCTATCTCTATAAAGATGGAAATATCTACACGGCTATCTTTATAAACATGGAAATATACACACCGCTATCTGTATAAACATGGAAATATCTATAACACTATCTGTGTAAACATGGAAATATCTACACAGCTATCTGTGTAAACATGGAAATATGTAAACAGGCCTCTGTGTAAAGATGGTAATATCTACACCACAATCTGTGCAAATATGGAAATATCTACACCGCTATCTCAGTAAACATGGAAATATCTACACCGCTATCTGTATAAACATGGAAATATCAACACCGCTATCTGTATAAACATGGAAATGTCTACACCACGATCTGTATAAACATGGAAATATCTACACCGCTATATGTATAAACATGGAAATATCTACACCGCTATCAGTATAAACATGGAAATATCTACACCGCT
This sequence comes from Pan paniscus, assembly GCF_029289425.2. Lineage (NCBI taxonomy): Eukaryota > Metazoa > Chordata > Mammalia > Primates > Hominidae > Pan > Pan paniscus. Next base: position 485,372 of record NC_073265.2, read on the forward strand.
ATCTGTAGAAACATGGAAATATCTACATCGCTATCTGTATAAACATGGAAATATCTCCACCGCTATCTCTATAAAGATAGAAATATCTACACCACAATTTTATAAACATGGAAATATCTACACCGCTATCTGTATAAACATGGAAATATCTATAACACTATCTGTGTAAACATAGAAATATCTACACAGCTATCTGTGTAAACATGGAAATATGTACACAGGTCTCTGTGTAAAGATGGAAATATCTACACCGCAATCTGTGCTAATATGGAAATATCTACATCGCTATCTCAGTAAACATGGAAATATCTACACCGCTATCTGTATAAACATGGAAATGGCTACACCACGATCTGTATAAACATGGAAATATCTACACCGCTATATATATAAACATGGAAATATCTACACCGCTATCAGTATAAACATGGAAATATCTACACCGCTATCTGTATAAACATGGAAATATCTACACCACGACATGTATAAACATTGAAATATCTACACCGCCATGTGAATAAACATGGAAATATCTACACCGCTATCAGTAAAAACATGGAAACAACGACACCGCTATCTGTATAAACATGGAAGTAGCCACACCGCTATCAGTATAAACATGGAAGTATCTACACCGCTATCTGTATAAACATGGAAATATCTACACCACGACTTGTATAAACATGGAAATATCTACACCGCTATGTGAATAAACATGGAAATATCTACACAGCTATCAGTATAAACATGGAAATATTGACACCGCTATCTGTATAAATATGGAAATATCTACACCACTATCTCTGTAAACATGGAAATATCTACACCGATATCTGTATAAACAAAGAAATATCTCCACCGCTGTCTGTATGAACATGGAAGTAGCCACACCGCTATCTGTATAAACATGGAAATATCTACACCGCGATCTGTGAAAACATGGAAATATCTACACTGTCATCATTATAAACATGGAAATATCTACACGTCCATCTGTATAAACATGGAAATATCTAAACTGCCATCTCTATATACCTGGAAATATCTGCACTGCCATCTGTATAAACATGGAAATATCTACACCGCTATCTCTATAAACATGGAAATGTCTACACGGCTATCTGTATAAACATGGAAATATCTCCACCGCTATCTGTATAAACCTGGAAGTAACTCCACCGCTATCTCTATAAAGATGGAAATATCTACACCGCTATCTTTATAAACATGGAAATATCTACACCACGACATGAATAAACATGGAAATATCTTCACCGCTATCAGTAAAAACATGGAAATATCGACACCGCTATCTGTATAAATATGGAAATATCTACACCACTATCTCTATAAACATGGAAATAGCTACACCGTTTTCTGTATAAACAAAGAAATATCTCCACCGCTGTCTGTATGAACATGGAAACATCTACACCGCTAGCTGTATAAACATGGAATTATCTGCAGCGTTATCTGTATAAACATGGAAATAACTACACCGCAGTCTGTGCAAAGATTTAAATATCTACAATGCTATCTCAATAAACATGGAAATATCGACACCGCCATCTGTACACACATGGAAATACCTACACAGTCATCTGTATAAACATGGAAATATCTACACCACTATCTGTATAAACATGGAAATATCTACACTGCCATCTGTATAAACGTGGAATTACCTACACAGACATCTCTATAATCATTGAAATATCTACACCGCTATCTGTATAAACATGGAAGTAGCCACACCGCTATCAGTATAAACATGGAAATATCTACACCGCTATCTGTATAAACATGGAAATATCTACACCACGACGTGTATAAACATGGAAATATCTACACCGCTATGTGAATAAACATGGAACTATCTACACCGCTATCAGTATAAACATGGAAATATTGACACCGCTATCTGTATAAATATGGAAATATCTACACCACTATCTCTATAAACATGGAAATATCTACACCGTTATCTGTATAAACAAAGAAATATCTCCACCGCTGTCTGTATGAACATGGAAGTAGCCACACCGCTATCTGTATAAACATGGAAATATCTACACCGCCATCTGTGAAAACATGGAAATATCTACACTGTCATCATTATAAACATGGAAATATCTACACGTCCATCTGTATAAACATGGAAATATCTACACTGCCATCTGTATATACCTGGAAATATCTACACTGCCATCTGTATAAACATGGAAATATCTACACCGCTATCTCTATAAAGATGGAAATGTCTACACGGCTATCTGTATAAACATGGAAATAACTCCACCGCTATCTGTATAAACATGGAAGTATCTCCACCGCTATCTCTATAAAGATGGAAATATCTACACCGCTATCTTTATAAACATGGAAATATCTACACCGCTATCTGTATAAACATGGAAATACCTATAACAGTATCTGTGTAAACATGGAAATATCTACACAGCTATCTGTATAAACATGGAAATATGTACACAGGTCTCTGTGTAAAGATGGAAATATCTACACCGCAATCTGTGCAAATATGGAAATATCTACACTGCTATCTCAGGAAACATGGAAATATCTACACCGCTATCTGTATAAACATGGAAATGTCTACACCACGATCTGCATAAACATGGAAATATCTACACCGCTATATGTATAAACATGGAAATAACTACACCGCTATCAGTATAAACATGGAAATATCTACACCGCTATCTGTATAAACATGGAAATATCTACACCACGACATGAATAAACATGGATATATCTTCACCGCTATCAGTAAAAACATGGAAATATCGACACCGCTATCAGTATAAATATGGAAATATCTACACCACTATCTCTATAAACATGGAAATATCTACACCGTTATCTGTATAAACAAAGAAATATCTCCACCGCTGTCTGTATGAACATGGAAACATCTACACCGCTAGCTGTATAAACATGGAATTATCTGCAGCGTTATCTGTATAAACATGGAAATATCTACACCGCAGTCTGTGCAAAGATGGAAATATCTACAATGCTATCTCAATAAACATGGAAATATCGACACCGCCATCTGTACACACATGGAAATACCTACACAGTCATCTGTATAAACATGGAAATATCTACACCACTATCTGTATAAACATGGAAATATCTACACTGCCATCTGTATAAACGTGGAATTACCTACACAGACATCTCTATAATCATTGAAATATCTACACCGCTATCTGTAAAAACATGGAAGTAGCCACACCGCTATCAGTATAAACATGGAATTATCTACACCGCTATCTGTATAAACATGGAAATATCTACACCACGTCGTGTATAAACATGGAAATATCTACACCGCTATGTGAATAAACATGGAAATATCTATAACACTATCTGTGTAAACATGGAAATATCTACACAGCTATCTGTGTAAACATGGAAATATGTACACAGGTCGATGTGTAAAGATGGAAATATCTACACTGCAATCTGTGCAAATATGGAAATATCTACACCGCTATCTCAGTAAACATGGAAACATCTACACCGCTATCAGTATAAACATGGAAATATCTACACCGCTATCTGTATAAACATGGAAATATCTACACCACGACATGTATAAACATGGAAATATCTACACCGCCATGTGAATAAACATGGAAATATCTACACCGCTATCAGTAAAATCTTGGAAATATCGACACCGCTATCTGTATAAATATGGAAATATCTACACCACTATCTCTAAAAACATGGAAATATCTACACTGTTATCTGTATAAACAAAGAAATATCTCCACCGCTGTCTTTATGAACATGGAATCATCTAAACCGATAGCTGTATAAACATGGAATTATCTGCAGCGTTATCTGTATAAACATGGAAATATCTACACCGCAGTCTGTGCAAAGATGGAAATATCTACAATGCTATCTCAATAAACATGGAAATATCGACACCGCCATCTGTACACACATGGAAATACCTACAAATTCATCTGTATAAACATGGAAATATCTACACCACTATCTGTATAATCATGGAAATATCTACACTGCCATCTGTATAAACATGGAATTACCTACACAGACATCTCTATAATCATTGAAATATCTACACCGCTATCTGCATAAACATGGAAGTAGCCACACCGCTATCAGTATAAACATGGAAATATCTACACCGCTATCTGTATAAACATGGAAATATCTACACCACGACCTGTATAAACATGGAAATATCTACACCGCTATGTGAATAAACATGGAAATATCTACACTGCTATCAGTATAAACATGGAAATATTGACACCGCTGTCTGTATAAATATGGAAATATCTTCACGACTATCTCTATAAACATGGAAATATCTACACCGTTATCTGTATAAACATGGAAATATCTATAACACTATCTGTGTAAACAAGGAATATCTACACAGCTATCTGTGAAAACATGCAAATATGTACACAGGTCTCTGTGTAAAGATGGAAATATCTACACCGCAATCTGTGCTAATATGGAAATACCTACATCGCTATCTCAGTAAACATGGAAATATCTACACCGCTATCTGTATAAACATGGAAATGGCTACACCACGATCTGTATAAACATGGAAATATCTGCACCGCTATATATATAAACATGGAAATATCTACACCGCTATCAGTATAAACATGGAATTATCTACACCGCTATCTGTATAAACATGAAAATATCTACACCACGACATGAATAAACATGGAAATATCTACACCGCCATGTGAATAAACATGGAAATATCTACACCGCTATCAGTAAAAACATGGAAACAACGACACCGCTATCTGTATAAATATGGAAATATCTACACCACTATCTCTATAAACATGGAAATATCTACACCGTTTTCTGTATAAACAAAGAAATATCTCCACTGCTGTCTGTATGAACATGGAAACATCTACACCGCTAGCTGTATAAACATGGAATTATCTGCAGCGTTATCTGTATAAACATGGAAATATCTACACCGCAGTCTGTGCAAAGATGGAAATATCTACAATGCTATCTCAATAAACATGGAAATATCGACACCGCTATCAGTATAAACATGGGAATATCTACACCGATATCTGTATAAACATGGAAATATCTACACCACGACATGTATAAACATGGAAATATCTACACCGCCATGTGCATAAACTTGGAAATATCTACACCGCTATCTGTATAAACATGGATACATCTGTAACACTATCTGTGTAAACATGGAAATATCTACACAGTTATCTGTGTAAACATGGAAATATGTACACAGGTCGATGTGTAAAGATGGAAATATCTACACTGCAATCTGTGCAAATATGGAAATATCTACACCGCTATCTCAGTAAACATGGAAACATCTACACCGCTATCAGTATAAACATGGAAATATCTACACCGCTATCTGTATAATCATGGAAATATCTACACCACGACATGTATAAACATGGAAATATCTACACCTCTATGTGAATAAACATGGAAATATCTACACTGCTATCAGTATAAACATGGAAATATTGACACCGCTGTCTGTATAAATATGGAAATATCTTCACGACTATCTCTATAAACATGGAAATATCTACACCGTTATCTGTATAGACAAAGAAATGTCTCCACCGCTGTCTGTATGTACATGGAAACATCTTCATCGCTAGCTGTATAAACATGGAATTATCTGCAGCGTTATCTGTATAAACATGGAAATATCTACACCGCAGTCTGTGCAAAGATGGAAATATCTACAATGCTATCTCAATAAACATGGAAATATCGACACCGCCATCTGTACACACATGGAAATACCTACACAGCCATCTGTATAAACATGGAAATATCTACACCACTATCTGTATAAACATGGAAATAACTACACTGCCATCTGTATAAACATGGAATTATCTACACAGACATCTCTGTAACCATTGAAATATCTACACCGCTATCTGTATAAACATGGAAGTAGCCACACCGCTATCTGTATAACCACGGAAATATCTACACCGCCATCTGTGAAAACATGGAAATATCTACACTGTCATCTTTATAAACATGGAAATATCTACACGTCCATCTGTCTAAACATGGAAATATCTACACTGCCATCTGTATATACCTGAAAATATCTACACTGCCATTTGTATAAACATGGAAATATCTACACCGCTATCTCTATAAACATGGAAATGCCTACACGGCTGTCTGTATAAACATGGAAATATCTCCACCGCTATCTGTAGAAACATGGAAATAACTACATCGCTATCTGTATAAACATGGAAATATCTCCACCGCTATCTCTATAAAGATGGAAATATCTACACGGCTATCTTTATAAACATGGAAATATCTACACCGCTATCTGTATAAACATGGAAATATCTATAACACTATCTGTGTAAACATGGAAATATCTACACAGCTATCAGTGTAAACATGGAAATATGTAAACAGGCCTCTGTGTATAGATGGTAATATCTACACCGCAATCTGTGCAAATATGGAAATATCTACACCGCTATCTCAGTAAACATTGAAATATCTACACCGCTATCTGTATAAACATGGAAATATCAACACCGCTATCTGTATAAACATGGAAATGTCTACACCACGATCTGTATAAACATGGAAATATCTACACCGCTATATGTGTAAACATGGAAATATCTACAACGCTATCAGTATAAACATGGAAATATCTACACCGCTATATGTAGAAACAAGGAAATATCTACATCGCTATCTGTATAAACATGGAAATATCCCCACCGCTATCTCTATAAAGATAGAAATATCTACACCGCTATCTTTATAAACATGGAAATATCTACACCGCTATCTGTATAAACATGGAAATATCTATAACACTATCTGTGTAAACAAGGAATATCTACACAGCTATCTGTGAAAACATGCAAATATGTACACAGGTCTCTGTGTAAAGATGGAAATATCTACACCGCAATCTGTGCTAATATGGAAATACCTACATCGCTATCTCAGTAAACATGGAAATATCTACACCGCTATCTGTATAAACATGGAAATGGCTACACCACGATCTGTATAAACATGGAAATATCTGCACCGCTATATATATAAACATGGAAATATCTACACCGCTATCAGTATAAACATGGAATTATCTACACCGCTATCTGTATAAACATGAAAATATCTACACCACGACATGTATAAACATGGAAATACCTACACCGCCATGTGAATAAACATGGAAATATCTACACCGCTATCAGTAAAAACATGGAAACAACGACACCGCTATCTGTATAAATATGGAAATATCTACACCACTATCTCTATAAACATGGAAATATCTACACCGTTTTCTGTATAAACAAAGAAATATCTCCACTGCTGTCTGTATGAACATGGAAACATCTACACCGCTAGCTGTATAAACATGGAATTATCTGCAGCGTTATCTGTATAAACATGGAAATATCTACACCGCAGTCTGTGCAAAGATGGAAATATCTACAATGCTATCTCAATAAACATGGAAATATCGACACCGCCATCTGTACACACATGGAAATACCTACACAGTCATCTGTATAAACATGGAAATATCTACAAGACTATCTGTATAAACATGGAAATATCTACACTGCCATCTGTATAAACGTGGAATTACCTACACAGACATCTCTATAATCATTGAAATACCTACACCGCTATCTGTATAAACATGGAAGTAGCCACACCGCTATCAGTATAAACATGGAAATATCTACACCGCTATCTGTATAAACATGGAAATATCTACACCACGACGTGTATAAACATGGAAATAACTACACCGCTATGTGAATAAACATGGAAATATCTACACCGCTATCAGTATAAACATGGAAATATTGACACCGCTATCTGTATAAATATGGAAATATCTACAACACTATCTCTATAAACATGGAAATATCTACACCGCTATCTGTATAAACAAAGAAATACCTCCACCGCTGTCTGTATGAACATGGAAGTAGCCACACCGCTATCTGTATAAACATGGAAATATCTACACCGCCATCTGTGAAAACTTGGAAATATCTACACCACGATCTGTATAAACATGGAAATATCTACACCGCTAAATGTATAAACATGGAAATATCTACACCGCTATCAGTATAAACATGGAAATATCTACACCGCTATCTGTATAAACATGGAAATATCTACACCACGACATGAATAAACATGGAAATATCTTCACCGCTATCAGTAAAAACATGGAAATATCGACATCGCTATCTGTATAAATATGGAAATATCTACACCGCTATCTCTATAAAGATGGAAATATCTACACGGATATCTTTATAAACATGGAAATATCTACACCGCTATCTGTATAAACATGGAAATATCTATGACACTATCTGTGTAAACATGGAAATAACTACACAGCTATCTGTGTAAACATGGAAATATGTAAACAGGTCTCTGTGTAAAGATGGAAATATCTACACCGCAATCTGTGCTAATATGGAAATATCTACATCGCTATCTCAGTAAACATGGAAATATCTACACCGCTATCTGTATAAACATGGAAATGGCTACAGCACGATCTGTATAAACATGGAAATATCTACACTGCTATATATATAAACATGGAAATATCTACACCGCTATCAGTATAAACATGGAAATATCTACACCGCTATCTGTATAAACATGGAAATATCTACACCACGACCTGTATAAACATGGAAATATCTACACCGCTATGTGAATAAACATGGAAATATCTACACCGCTATCAGTATAAACATGGAAATATTGACACCGCTATCTGTATAAATATGGAAATATCTACACCACTATCTCTGTAAACATGGAAATATCTACATCGTTATCTCTATAAACAAAGAAATATCTCCACCGCTGTCTGTATGAACATGGAAACATCTACACCGCTAGCTGTATAAACATGGAATTATCTGCAGCGTTATCTGTTTAAACATGGAAATATCTACACCGCAGTCTGTGCAAAGATGGAAATATCTACAATGCTATCTCAATAAACATGGAAATATCGACACCGCCATCTGTACACACATGGAAATACCTACACAGTCATCTCTATAAACATGGAAATATCTACACCACTATCTGTATAAACATGGAAATACCTACACTGCCATCTGTATAAACATGGAATTATCTACACAGACATCTCTATAACCATTGAAATATCTACACCGCTATCTGTATAAACATGGAAGTAGCCACACCGCTATCTGTATAAACATGGAAATATCTACACCGCCATCTGTGAAAACATGGAAATATCTACACTGTCATCTTTATAAACATGGAAATATCTACACGTCCATCTGTCTAAACATGGAAATATCTACACTGCCATCTGTATATACCTGGAAATATCTACGCTGCCATCTGTATAAACATGGAAATATCTACACCGCTATCTCTATAAACATGGAAATGCCTACACGGCTGTCTGTATAAACATGGAAATATCTCTACCGCTATCTGTAGAAACATGGAAATAACTACATCGCTATCTGTATAAACATGGAAATATCTCCACCGCTATCTCTATAAAGATGGAAATATCTACACGGCTATCTTTATAAACATGGAAATATCTACACCGCTATCTGTATAAACATGGAAATATCTATAACACTATCTGTGTAAACATGGAAATATCTACACAGCTATCTGTGTAAACATGGAAATATGTAAACAGGCCTCTGTGTAAAGATGGTAATATCTACACCGCAATCTGTGCAAATATGGAAATATCTACACCGCTATCTCAGTAAACATGGAAATATCTACATCGCTATCTGTATAAACATGGAAATATCAACACCGCTATCTGTATAAAATGGAAATGTCTACACCACGATCTGTATAAACATGGAAATATCTACACCGCTATATGTATAAACATGGAAATATCTACACCGCTATCAGTATAAACATGGAAATATCTCCACCACTATCTGTAGAAACATGGAAATATCTACATCGCTATCTGTATAAACATGGAAATATCTACACCGCTATCTCTATAAAGATAGAAATATCTACACCGCTATCTTTATAAACATGGAAATATCTACACCGCTATCTGTATAAACATGGAAATATCTATAACACTATCTGTGGAAACATGGAAATATCTACACAGCTATCTGTGTAAACATGGAAATATGTACAGAGTTCTCTGTGTAAAGATGGAAATATCTACACCGCAATCTGTGCTAATATGGAAATATCTACATCGCTATCCCAGTAAACATGGAAATATCTACACCGCTATCTGTATAAACAGGGAAATGGCTACACCACGATCTGTATAAACATGGAAATATCTACACCGCTATATATATATACATGGAATTATCTACACCGCTATCAGTATAAACATGGAAATATCTACACCGCTATCTGTATAAACATGGAAATATCTACACCACTATCTCTATAAACATGGAAATATCTACACCGTTATCTGTATAAACAAAGAAATATCTCCACCGCTGTCTGTATGAACATGGAAGAAGCCACACCGCTATCTGTATAAACATGGAAATATCTACAACGCTATCTGTATAAATATGGAAATATCTGCACCACTATCTCTATAAACATGGAAATATCTACACCGTTATCTGTATAAACAAAGAAATATCTCCACCGCTGTCTGTATGAACATGGAAGAAGCCACACCGCTATCTGTATAAACATGGAAATATCTACACCGCCATCTGTGAAAACATGGAAATATCTACACTGTCATCATTATAAACATGGAAATATCTACACGTCCATCTGTATAAACATGGAAATATCTACACTGCCATCTGTATATACCTGGAAATATCTACACTGCCATCTGTATAAACATGGAAATATCTACACCGCTATCTCTATAAACATGGAAATGTCTACACGGCTAACTGTATAAACATGGAAATATCTCCACCGCTATCTGTAGAAACATGGAAATATCTACATCGCTATCTGTATAAACATGGAAGTATCTCCACCGCTGTCTCTATAAAGATGGAAATATCTACACCGCTATCTTTATAAACGTGGAAATATCTACACTGCTATCTGTATAAACATGGAAATATCTATAACAGTATCTGTGTAAACATGGAAATATCTACACAGCTATCTGTGTAAACATGGAAATATGTACACAGGTCTCTGTGTAAAGATGGAAATATCTACACCGCAATCTGTGAAAATATGGAAATATCTACACCGCTATCTCAGGAAACATGGAAATATCTACACCGCTATTGGTATAAACATGGAAATATCAACACCGCTATCTGTATGAACATGGAAATGTCCACACCACCATCTGTATAAACATGGAAATATCTACACCGCTATATGTGTAAACATGGAAATATCTACACCGCTATCAGTATAAACATGGAAATATCTACACTGCTATCTGTATAAACATGGAAATATCTACACCACGACATGAATAAACATGGAAATATCTTCACCGCTATCAGTAAAAACATGGAAATATCGACACCGCTATCTGTATAAATATGGAAGTATCTACACCACTATCTCTATAAACATGGAAATAACTACACCATTATCTGTATAAACAAAGAAATATCTCCACCGCTGTCTGTATGAACATGGAAACATCTACACCGCTAGCTGTATAAACATGGAATTATCTGCAGCGTTATCTGTATAAACATGGAAATATCTACACCGCAGTCTGTGCAAAGATGGAAATATCTACAATGCTATCTCAATAAACATGGAAATATCGACACCGCTATCAGTATAAACATGGGAATATCTACACCGATATCTGTATAAACATGGAAATATCTACACCACGACATGTATAAACATGGAAATATCTACACCGCCATGTGAATAAACATGGAAATATCTACACCGCTATCTGTATAAACATGGAAATATCTATAACACTATCTGTGTAAACATGGAAATATCTACAGAGCTATCTGTGTAAACATGGAAGTATGTACACAGGTCGATGTGTAAAGATGGAAATATCTACACTGAAATCTGTGCAAATGTGGAAATATCTACACCGCTATCTCAGTAAACATGGAAACATCTACACCGCTATCAGTATAAACATGGAAATATCTACACCGCTATCTGTATAAACATGGAAATATCTACACCACGACATGTATAAACATGGAAATATCTACACCGCCATGTGAATAAACATGGAAATATCTACACCGCTATCAGTAAAATCATGGAAATATCGACACCGCTATCTGTATAAATATGGAAATATCTACACCACTATCTCTATAAACATGGAAATAACTACACTGTTATCTGTATAAACAAAGAAATATCTCCACCGCTGTCTGTATGAACATGGAAACATCTACACCGCTAGCTGTATAAACATGGAATTATCTGCAGCGTTATCTGTATAAACATGGAAATATCTACACCGCAGTCTGTGCAAAGATGGAAATATCTACAATGCTATCTCAATAAACATGGAAATATCGACACCACCATCTGTACACCCATGGAAATATCTACACAGTCATCTGTATAAACATGGAAATATCTACACGACTATCTGTATAATCATGGAAATATCTACACTGCCATCTGTATAAACATGGAATTACCTACACAGACATCTCTATAATCATTGAAATATCTCCACCGATATCTGTATAAACATGGAAGTAGCCACACCGCTATCAGTATAAACATGGAAATATCTACACCGCTATCTGTATAAACATGGAAATATCTACACCACGACGTGTATAAACATGGAAATAACTACACCGCTATGTGAATAAACATGGAAATATCTACACCGCTATCAGTATAAACATGGAAATATTGACACCGCTATCTGTATAAATATGGAAATATCTAAACCACTATCTCTATAAACATGGAAATATCTACACCGTTATCTGTATAAACAAAGAAATATCTCCACCGCTGTCTGTATGAACATGGAAGAAGCCACACCGCTATCTGTATAAACATGGAAATATCTACACCGCCATCTGTGAAAACATGGAAATATCTACACTGTCATCATTATAAACATGGAAATATCTACACGTCCATCTGTATAAACATGGAAATATCTACACTGCCATCTGTATATACCTGGAAATATCTACACTGCCATCTGTATAAACATGGAAATATCTACACCGCTATCTCTATAAACATGGAAATGTCTACACGGCTATCTGTATAAACATGGAAATATCTCCACCGCTATCTGTAGAAACATGGAAATATCTACATCGCTATCTGTATAAACATGGAAGTATCTCCACCGCTGTCTCTATAAAGATGGAAATATCTACACCGCTATCTTTATAAACATGGAAATATCTACACTGCTATCTGTATAAACATGGAAATATCTATAACAGTATCTGTGTAAACATGGAAATATCTACACAGCTATCTGTGTAAACATGGAAATATGTACACAGGTCTCTGTGTAAAGATGGAAATATCTACACCGCAATCTGTGAAAATATGGAAATATCTACACCGCTATCTCAGGAAACATGGAAATATCTACACCGCTATCGGTATAAACATGGAAATATCAACACCGCTATCTGTATGAACATGGAAATGTCCACACCACCATCTGTATAAACATGGAAATATCTACACCGCTATATGTGTAAACATGGAAATATCTACACCGCTATCAGTATAAACATGGAAATATCTACACTGCTATCTGTATAAACATGGAAATATCTACACCACGACATGAATAAACATGGAAATATCTTCACCGCTATCAGTAAAAACATGGAAATATCGACACCGCTATCTGTATAAATATGGAAGTATCTACACCACTATCTCTATAAACATGGAAATAACTACACCATTATCTGTATAAACAAAGAAATATCTCCACCGCTGTCTGTATGAACATGGAAACATCTACACCGCTAGCTGTATAAACATGGAATTATCTGCAGCGTTATCTGTATAAACATGGAAATATCTACACCGCAGTCTGTGCAAAGATGGAAATATCTACAATGCTATCTCAATAAACATGGAAATATCGACACCGCTATCAGTATAAACATGGGAATATCTACACCGATATCTGTATAAACATGGAAATATCTACACCACGACATGTATAAACATGGAAATATCTACACCGCCATGTGAATAAACATGGAAATATCTACACCGCTATCTGTATAAACATGGAAATATCTATAACACTATCTGTGTAAACATGGAAATATCTACAGAGCTATCTGTGTAAACATGGAAGTATGTACACAGGTCGATGTGTAAAGATGGAAATATCTACACTGAAATCTGTGCAAATGTGGAAATATCTACACCGCTATCTCAGTAAACATGGAAACATCTACACCGCTATCAGTATAAACATGGAAATATCTACACCGCTATCTGTATAAACATGGAAATATCTACACCACGACATGTATAAACATGGAAATATCTACACCGCCATGTGAATAAACATGGAAATATCTACACCGCTATCAGTAAAATCATGGAAATATCGACACCGCTATCTGTATAAATATGGAAATATCTACACCACTATCTCTATAAACATGGAAATAACTACACTGTTATCTGTATAAACAAAGAAATATCTCCACCGCTGTCTGTATGAACATGGAAACATCTACACCGCTAGCTGTATAAACATGGAATTATCTGCAGCGTTATCTGTATAAACATGGAAATATCTACACCGCAGTCTGTGCAAAGATGGAAATATCTACAATGCTATCTCAATAAACATGGAAATATCGACACCACCATCTGTACACCCATGGAAATATCTACACAGTCATCTGTATAAACATGGAAATATCTACACGACTATCTGTATAATCATGGAAATATCTACACTGCCATCTGTATAAACATGGAATTACCTACACAGACATCTCTATAATCATTGAAATATCTACACCGCTATCTGCATAAACATGGAAGTAGCCACACCGCTATCAGTATAAACATGGAAATATCTACACCGCTATCTGAATAAACATGGAAATATCTACACCACGACGTGTATAAACATGGAAATATCTACACCGCTATGTGAATAAACATGGAAATATCTACACTGCTATCAGTATAAACATGGAAATATTGACACCGCTGTCTGTATAAATATGGAAATATCTTCACGACTATCTCTATAAACATGGAAATATCTACACCGTTATCTGTATAAACAAAGAAATGTCTCCACCGCTGTCTGTATGTACATGGAAACATCTACATCGCTAGCTGTATAAACATGGAATTATCTGCAGCGTTATCTGTATAAACATGGAAATATCTACACCGCAGTCTGTGCAAAGATGGAAATATCTACAATGCTATCTCAATAAACATGGAAATATCGACACCGCCATCTGTACACACATGGAAATACCTACACAGTCATCTGTATAAACATGGAAATATCTACACCACTATCTGTATAAACATGGAAATAACTACACTGCCATCTGTATAAACATGGAATTATCTACACAGACATCTCTATAACCATTGAAATATCTACACCGCTATCTGTATAAACATGGAAGTAGCCACACCGCTATCTGTATAACCATGGAAATATCTACACCGCCATCTGTGAAAACATGGAAATATCTACACTGTCATCTTTATAAACATGGAAATATCTACACGTCCATCTGTCTAAACATGGAAATATCTACACTGCCATCTGTATATACCTGGAAATATCTACACTGCCATCTGTATAAACATGGAAATATCTACACCGCTATCTCTATAAACATGGAAATGCCTACACGGCTGTCTGTATAAACATGGAAATATCTCCACCGCTATCTGTAGAAACATGGAAATATCTATAACACTATCTGTGTAAACATGGAAATATCTACACAGCTATCTGTGTAAACATGGAAATATGTACACAGGTCTCTGTGTAAAGATGGAAATATCTACACCGCAATCTGTGCTAATATGGAAATATCTACATCGCTATCTCAGTAAACATGGAAATATCTACACCGCTATCTGTATAAACATGGAAATGGCTACACCACGATCTGTATACACATGGAAATATCTACACTGCTATATATATAAACATTGAAATATCTACACCGCTATCAGTATAAACATGGAAATATCTACACCGCTATCTGTATAAACATGGAAATATCTACACCACGACCTGTATAAACATGGAAATATCTACACCGCTATGTGAATAAACATGGAAATATCTACACCGCTATCAGTATAAACATGGAAATATTGACACCGCTATCTGTATAAATATGGAAATATCTACACCACTATCTCTGTAAACATGGAAATATCTACACCGTTACCTGTATAAACAAAGAAATATCTCCACTGCTGTCTGTATGAACATGGAAACATCTACACCGCTAGCTGTATAAACATGGAATTAT
Organism: Pan paniscus; assembly: GCF_029289425.2. Lineage (NCBI taxonomy): Eukaryota > Metazoa > Chordata > Mammalia > Primates > Hominidae > Pan > Pan paniscus. The sequence continues at coordinate 501,934 of NC_073265.2, forward strand.
CTGCAGCGTTATCTGTATAAACATGGAAATATCTACACCGCAGTCTGTGCAAAGATGGAAATATCTACAATGATATCTCAATAAACATGGAAATATTGACACCGCTATCAGTATAAACATGGGAATATCTACACCGATATCTGTATAAACATGGAAATATCTACACCATGACATGTATAAACATGGAAATATCTACACCGCCATGTGAATAAACATGGAAAATCTACACTGCTATCTGTATAAACATGGAAATATCTATAACGCTATCTGTGTAAACATGGAAATATCTACACAGCTATCTGTGTAAACATGGAAATATGTACACAGGTCGATGTGTAAATATGGAAATATCTACACTGCAATCTGTGCAAATATGGAAATATCTACACCGCTATCTCAGTAAACATGGAAACATCTACACCGCTATCAGTATAAACATGGAAATATCTACACCGCTATCTGTATAAACATGGAAATATCTACACCACGACATTTATAAACATGGAAATATCTACACCGCAGTCTGTGCAAAGATGGAAATATCTACAATGCTATCTCAATAAACATGGAAATATCGACACCGCCATCTGTACACACATGGAAATACCTACACAGTCATCTGTATAAACATGGAAATATCTACACCACTATCTGTATAAACATGGAAATATCTACACTGCCATCTGTATAAACGTGGAATTACCTACACAGACATCTCTGTAATCATTGAAATATCTACACCGCTATCTGTATAAACATGGAAGTAGCCACACCGCTATCAGTATAAACATGGAAATATCTACACCGCTATCTGTATAAACATGTTAATATCTACACCACGACGTGTATAAACATGAAAATATCTACACCGCTATGTGAATAAACATGGAAATATCTACACCGCTATCAGTATAAACATGGAAATATTGACAGCGTTATCTGTATAAATATGGAAATATCTACACCACTATCTCTATTAACATGGAAATATCTACACCGTTATCTGTATAAACAAAGAAACATCTCCACCGCTGTCTGTATGAACATGGAAGTAGCCACACCGCTATCTGTATAAACATGGAAATATCTACACCGCCATCTGTGAAAACATGGAAATATCTACACTGTCATCATTATAAACATGGAAATATCTACACGTCCATCTGTATAAACATGGAAATACCTACACTGCCATCTGTATATACCTGGAAATATCTACACTGCCATCTGTATAAACATGGAAATATCTACACCGCTATCTCTATAAACATGGAAATGTCTACACGGCTATCTGTATAAACATGGAAATATCTCCAGCGCTATCTGTAGAAACATGGAAATATCTACATCGCTATCTGTATAAACATGGAAGTATCTCCTCCGCTATCTCTATAAAGATGGAAATATCTACACCGCTATCTTTATAAACATGGAAATATCTACACCGCTATCTGTATAAACATGGAAATATCTATAACACTATCTGTGTAAACATGGAAATATCTACACAGCTATCTGTGTAAACATGGAAATATGTACACAGGTCTCTGTGTAAAGATGGAAATATCTACACCGCAATCTGTGCAAATATGGAAATATCTACACCGCTATCTCAGGAAACATGGAAATATCTACACCGCTATCTGTATAAACATGGAAATATCAACACCGCTATCTGTATAAACATGGAAATGTCTACACCACGATCTGTATAAACATGGAAATATCTACACCGCTATATGTATAAATATGGAAATATCTACACCACTATCTCTATAAACATGGAAATATCTACACTGCCTTCTGTATAAACGTGGAATTACCTACACAGACATCTCTATAATCATTGAAATATCTACACCGCTATCTGTATAAACATGGAAGTAGCCACACCGCTATCAGTATAAAAATGGAATTATCTACACCGCTATCTGTATAAATATGGAAATATCTACACCACGACGTGTATAAACATGGAAATATCTACACCGCTATGTGAATTTAAATGGAAATATCTACACCGCTATCAGTATAAACATGGAAATATTGACACCGCTATCTGTATAAATATGGAAATATCTACACCACTATCTCTATAAACATGGAAATATCTACACCGTTATCTGTATAAACAAAGAAATATCTCCACCGCTGTCTGTATGAACATGGAAACATCTACACCGCTAGCTGTGTAAACATGGAATTATCTGCAGCGTTATCTGTATAAACATGGAAATATCTACACCGCAGTCTGTGCAAAGATGGAAATATCTACAATGCTATCTCAATAAACATGGAAATATCGACACCGCCATCTGTACACACATGGAAATACCTACACAGTCATCTCTATAAACATGGAAAAATCTACACCACTATCTGTATAAACATGGAAATACCTACACTGCCCTCTGTATAAACATGGAATTATCTACACAGACATCTCTATAACCATTGAAATATCTACACCGCTATCTGTATAAACATGGAAGTAGCCACACCGCTATCTGTATAAACATGGAAATATCTACACCGCCATCTGTGAAAACATGGAAATATCTACACTGTCATCTTTATAAACATGGAAATATCTACACGTCCGTCTGTATAAACATGGAAATATCTACACTGCCATCTGTATATACCTGGAAATATCTGCGCTGCCATCTGTATAAACATGGAATTACCTACACCGCTATCTCTATAAACATGGAAGTGCCTACACGGCTGTCTGTATAAACATGGAAATATCTCCACTGCTATCTGTGGAAACATGGAAATAACTACATCGCTATCTGTATAAACATGGAAATATCTCCACCGCTATCTCTATAAAGATGGAAATATCTACACGGCTATCTTTATAAACATGGAAATATCTACACCGCTATCTGTATAAACATGGAAATATCTATAACACTATCTGTGTAAACATGGAAATATCTACACAGCTATCTGTGTAAACATGGAAATATGTAAACAGGCCTCTGTGTAAAGATGGTAATATCTACACCGCAATCTGTACAAATATGCAAATATCTACACCGCTATCTCAGTAAACATGGAAATATCTACACCGCTATCTGTATAAACATGGAAATATCAACACCGCTATCTGTATAAACATGGAAATATCTACACCGCTATATATATGAACATGAAAATATCTACACCGCTATCAGTATAAACATGGAAATATTGACACCGCTATCTGTATAAATATGGAAATATCTACACCACTATCTCTATAAACATGGAAATATCTACACCGTTATCTGTATAAACAAAGAAATATCTCCACCGCTGTCTGTTTGAACATGGAAACATCTACACCGCTAGCTGTATAAACATGGAATTATCTGCAGCGTTATCTGTATAAACATGGAAATATCTACACCGCAGTCTGTGCAAAGATGGAAATATCTACAATGCTATCTCAATAAACATGCAAATATCGACACCGCCATCTGTACACACATGGAAATACCTACACAGTCATCTGTATAAACATGGAAATATCTACACCACTATCTGTATAAACATGGAAATACCTACACTGCCATCTGTATAAACATGGAATTATCTACACAGACATCTCTATAACCATTGAAATATCTACACCGCTATCTGTTTAAACATGCAAGTAGCCACACCGCTATCAGTATAAACATGGAAATATCTTCACCGCCATCTGTGAAAACATGGAAATATCTACACTGTCATTTTATAAACATGGAAATATCTACACGTCCATCTGTATAAACATGGAAATATCTACACTGCCATCTGTATATACCTGGAAATATCTGCGCTGCCATCTGCATAAACATGGAAATATCTACACCGCTATCTCTATAAACATGGAAGTGCCTACATGGCTGTCTGTATAAACATGGAAATATCTCCACCGCTATCTGTAGAAACATGGAAATAACTACATCGCTATCTGTATAAACATGGAAATATCTCCACCGCTATCTCTATAAAGATGGAAATATCTACACGGCTATCTTTATAAACATGGAAATATCTACACCGCTATCTGTATAAACATGGAAATATCTATAACACTATCTGTGTAAACATGGAAATATCTACACAGCTATCTGTGTAAACATGGAAATATGTACACAGGTCTCTGTGTAAAGATGGAAATATCTACAACGCAATCTGTGCTAATATGGAAATATCTACATCGCTATCTCAGTAAACATGGAAATATCTACACCGCTATCTGTATAAACATGGAAATGGCTACACCACGATCTGTATAAACATGGAAATATCTACACCGCTATATATATAAACATGGAAATATCTACACCGCTATCAGTATAAACATGGAAATATCTACACCGATATCAGTATAAACATGGAAATATCTACACCACGACATGTATAAACATGGAAATATCTGCACCGCCATGTGAATAAACATGGAAATATCTACACCGCTATCAGTAAAAACATGGAAACAACGACACCGATATCTGTATAAATATGGAAATATCTACAGCACTATCTCTATAAACATGGAAATATCTACACCGTTTTCTGTATAAACAAAGAAATGTCTCCACCGCTGTCTGTATGAACATGGAAACATCTACACCGCTAGCTGTATAAACATGGAATTATCTGCAGCGTTATCTGTATAAACATGGAAATAGCTACACCGCAGTCTGTGCAAAGATGGAAATATCTACAATGCTATCTCAATAAACATGTAAATATCGACACCGCCATCTGTACACACATGGAAATACCTACACAGTCATCTGTATAAACATGGAAATATCTACACCACTATCTGTATAAACATGGAAATATCTACACTGCCATCTGTATAAACGTGGAATTACCTACACAGACATCTCTGTAATCATTGAAATATCTACACCGCTATCTGTATAAACATGGAAGTAGCCACACCGCTATCAGTATAAACATGGAAATATCTACACCGCTATCTGTATAAACATGGAAATATCTACACCACGACGTGTATAAACATGGAAATATCTACACCGCTATGTGAATAAACATGGAAATACCTACACCGCTATCTGTATAAATATGGAAATATCTACACCACTATCTCTATTAACATGGAAATATCTACACCGTTATCTTCATAAACAAAGAAATACCTCCACCGCTGTCTGTATGAACATGGAAGTAGCCACACCGCTATCTGTATAAACATGGAAATATCTACACCGCCATCTGTGAAAACATGGAAATATCTACACTATCATCATTATAAACATGGAAATATCTACACGTCCATCTGTATAAACATGGAAATATCTACACTGCCATCTGTATATACCTGGAAATATCTACACTGCCATCTGTATAAACATGGAAATATCTGCACCGCTATTTCTATAAACATGGAAATGTCTACACGGCTATCTGTATAAACATGGAAATATCTCCACCGCTATCTGTAGAAACATGGAAATATCTACATCGCTATCTGTATAGACATGGAAGTATCTCCTCCGCTATCTCTATAAAGATGGAAATATCTACACCGCTATCTTTATAAACATGGAAATATCTACACCGCTATCTGTATAAACATGGAAATATCTATAACACTATCTGTGTAAACATGGAAATATCTACACAGCTATCTGTGTAAACATGAAAATATGTACACAGGTCTCTGTGTAAAGATGGAAATATCTACACCGCAATCTGTGCAAATATGGAAATATCTACACCGCTATCTCAGGAAACATGGAAATATCTACACCGCTATCTGTATAAACATGGAAATATCAACACCGCTATCTGTATAAACATGGAAATGTCTACACCACGATCTGTATAAACATGGAAATATCTACACCGCTATATGTATAAATATGGAAATATCTACACCACTATCTCTATAAACATGGAAATATCTATACCGTTATCTGTATAAACAAAGAAATATCTCCACAGCTGTCTGTATGAACATGGAAACATCTACACTGCTAGCTGTATAAACATGGAATTATCTGCAGCGTTATCTGTATAAACATGGAAATATCTACACCGCAGTCTGTGCAAAGATGGAAATATCTACAATGCTATCTCAATAAACATGGAAATATCGACACCGCCATCTGTACACACATGGAAATACCTACACAGTCATCTCTATAAACATGGAAAAATCTACACCACTATCTGTATAAACATGGAAATACCTACAATGCCATCTGTATAAACATGGAATTATCTACACAGACATCTCTATAACCATTGAAATATCTACACCGCTATCTGTATAAACATGGAAGTAGCCACACCGCTATCTGTATAAACATGGAAATATCTACACCGCCATCTGTGAAAACATGGAAATATCTACACTGTCATCTTTATAAACATGGAAATACCTACACTGCCATCTGTATATACCTGGAAATATCTGCGCTGCCATCTGTATAAACATGGAAATATCTACACCGCTATCTCTATAAACATGGAAATGCCTACACGGCTGTCTGTATAAACATGGAAATATCTCCACCGCTATCTGTAGAAACATGGAAATAACTACATCGCTATCTGTATAAACATGGAAATATCTCCACCGCTATCTCTATAAAGATGGAAATATCTGCACGGCTATCTATATAAACATGGAAATATCTACACCGCTATCTGTATAAACATGGAAATATCTATAACACTATCTGTGTAAACATGGAAATATCTACACAGCTCTCTGTGTAAACATGGAAATATGTAAACAGGCCTCTGTGTAAAGATGGTAATATCTACACTGCAATCTGTGCAAATATGGAAATATCTACACCGCTATCTCAGTAAACATGGAAATATCTACACCGCTATCTGTATAAACATGGAAATATCAACACCGCTATCTGTATAAACATGGAAATGTCTACACCACGATCTGTATAAACATGGAAATATCTACACCGCTATATGTATAAACATGGAAATATCTACACCGCTATCAGTATAAACATTGAAATATCTACACCGCTATCTGTAGAAACATGGAAATATCTACATCGCTATCTGTATAAACATGGAAATATCTCCACCGTTATCTCTATAAAGATAGAAATATCTACACCGCTATCTTTATAAACATGGAAATATCAACACCGCTATCTGTATAAACATGGAAATATCTACACCGCTATCAGTATAAACATGGAAATATCTACACCGCTATCTGTATAAACATGGAAATATCTACACCACGACATGAATAAACATGGAAATATCTTCACCGCTATCAGTAAAAACATGGAAATATCGACACCTCTATCTGTATAAATATGGAAATATCTACACCACTATCTCTATAAACAGGGAAATATCTACACCATTATCTGTATAAACAAAGAAATATCTCCACCGCTGTCTGTATGAACATGGAAACATCTACACCGCTAGCTGTATAAACATGGAATTATCTGCAGCGTTATCTGTATAAACATGGAAATATCTACACCGCAGTCTGTGCAAAGATGGAAATATCTACAATGCTATCTCAATAAACATGGAAATATCGACACCGCCATCTGTACACACATGGAAATAACTACACAGTCATTTGTATAAACATGAAAATATCTACACCACTATCTGTATAAACATGGAAATATCTACACTGCCATCTGTATAAACGTGGAATTACCTACACAGACATCTCTATAATCATTGAAATATCTACACCGCTATCTGTATAAACATGGAAGTAGCCACACCGCTATCAGTATAAACATGGAAATATCTACACCGCTATCTGTATAAACATGGAAATATCTACACCACGACGTGTATAAACATGGAAATATCTACACAGCTATGTGAATAAACATGGAAATATCTACACCGCTATCAGTATAAACATGGAAATATTGACACCGCTATTTGTATAAATATGGAAATATCTACACAACTATCTCTATAAACATGGAAATATCTACACCGTTATCTGTATAAACAAAGAAATATCTCCACCGCTGTCTGTATGAACATGGAAACATCTACACCGCCAGCTGTATAAACATGGAATTATCTGCAGCGTTATCTGTGTAAACATGGAAATATGTACACAGGTCTCTGTGTAACGATGGAAATATCTACACCGCAATCTGTGCAAATATGGAAATATCTAAACCGCTATCTCAGGAAACATGGAAATATCTACACCGCTATCTATATAAACATGGAAATATCAACACCGCTATCTGTATAAACATGGAAATGTCTACACCACGATCTGTATAAACATGGAAATATCTACACCGCTATATGTATAAACATGGAAATATCTACACCGCTATCAGTATAAACATGGAAATATCTACACCGCTATCTGTTTAAACATGGAAATATCTACACCACGACATGAATAAACATGGAAATATCTTCACCGCTATCAGTAAAAACATGGAAATATCGACACCGCTATCTGTATAAATATGGAAATATCTACACCACTATCTCTATAAACATGGAAATATCTACACCGTTATCTGTATAAACAAAGAAATATCTCCACCGCTGTCTGTATGAACATGGAAACATCTACACCGCTAGCTGTATAAACATAGAATTATCTGCAGCGTTATCTGTATAAACATGGAAATATCTACACCGCAGTCTGTGCAAAGATGGAAATATCTACAATGCTATCTCAATAAACATGGAAATATCGACACCGCCATCTGTACACACATGGAAATACATACACAGTCATCTCTATAAACATGGAAATATCTACACCACTATCTGTATAAACATGGAAATACCTACACTGCCATCTGTATAAACATGGAATTATCTACACAGACATCTCTATAATCATTGAAATATCTACACCGCTATCTGTATAAACATGGAAGTAGCCACACCGCTATCTGTATAAACATGGAAATATCTACACCGCCATCTGTGAAAACATGGAAATATCTACACTGTCATCTTTATAAACATGGAAATATCTACACGTCCATCTGTATAAACATGGAAATATCTACACTGCCATCTGTATATACCTGGAAATATCTACGCTGCCATCTGTATAAACATGGAAATATCTACACCGCTATCTCTATAAACATGGAAATACCTACACGGCTGTCTGTATAAACATGGAAATATCTCTGCCGCTATCTGTAGAAACATGGAAATAATTACATCGCTATCTGTATAAACATGGAAATATCTCCACCGCTATCTCTATAAAGATGGAAATATCTACACGGCTATCTTTATAAACATGGAAGTATCTACACCGCTATCTGTATAAACATGGAAATATCTATAACACTATCTGTGTAAACATGGAAATATCTACACAGCTATCTGTGTAAACATGGAAATATGTAAACAGGCCTCTGTGTAAAGATGGTAATATCTACACCGCAATCTGTGCAAATATGGAAATATCTACACAGCTATCTCAGTAAACATGGAAATATCTACACCGCTATCTGTATAAACATGGAAATATCAACACCGCTATCTGTATAAACATGGAAATGTCTACACCACGATCTGTATAAACATGGAAATATCTACACCGCTATATGTATAAACATGGAAATATCTACACCGCTATCAGTATAAACGTGGAAATATCTACACCGCTATCTGTATAAACATGGAAATATCTACACCACGACATGAATAAACATGGAAATATCTTCACCGCTATCAGTAAAAACATGGAAATATCGACACCGCTATCTGTATAAATATGGAAATATCTACACCACTATCTCTATAAACATGGAAATATCTACACCGTTATCTGTATAAACAAAGAAATATCTCCACCGCTGTCTGTATGAACATGGAAACATCTACACCGCTAGCTGTATAAACATAGAATTATCTGCAGCGTTATCTGTATAAACATGGAAATATCTACACCGCAGTCTGTGCAAAGATGGAAATATCTACAATGCTATCTCAATAAACATGGAAATATCGACACCGCCATCTGTACACACATGGAAATACCTACACAGTCATCTCTATAAACATGGAAATATCTACACCACTATCTGTATAAACATGGAAATACCTACACTGCCATCTGTATAAACATGGAATTATCTACACAGACATCTCTATAATCATTGAAATATCTACACCGCTATCTGTATAAACATGGAAGTAGCCACACCGCTATCTGTATAAACATGGAAATATCTACACCGCCATCTGTGAAAACATGGAAATATCTACACTGTCATCTTTATAAACATGGAAATATCTACACGTCCATCTGTATAAACATGGAAATATCTACACTGCCATCTGTATATACCTGGAAATATCTACGCTGCCATCTGTATAAACATGGAAATATCTACACCGCTATCTCTATAAACATGGAAATACCTACACGGCTGTCTGTATAAACATGGAAATATCTCTGCCGCTATCTGTAGAAACATGGAAATAACTACATCGCTATCTGTATAAACATGGAAATATCTCCACCGCTATCTCTATAAAGATGGAAATATCTACACGGCTATCTTTATAAACATGGAAGTATCTACACCGCTATCTGTATAAACATGGAATTATCTATAACACTATCTGTGTAAACATGGAAATATCTACACAGCTATCTGTGTAAACATGGAAATATGTAAACAGGCCTCTGTGTAAAGATGGTAATATCTACACCGCAATCTGTGCAAATATGGAAATATCTACACCGCTATCTCAGTAAACATGGAAATATCTACACCGCTATCTGTATAAACATGGAAATATCAACACCGCTATCTGTATAAACATGGAAATGTCTACACCACGATCTGTATAAACATGGAAATATCTACACCGCTATATGTATAAACATGGAAATATCAACACCGCTATCAGTATAAACGTGGAAATATCTACACCGCTATCTGTATAAACATGGAAATATCTACACCACGACATGAATAAACATGGAAATATCTTCACCGCTATCAGTAAAAACATGGAAATATCTACACCGCTATGTGAATAAACATGGAAATAACTACACAGCTTTCAGTATAAACATGGAAATATTGACACCGCTATCTGTATAAATATGGAAATATCTACACCACTATCTCTATAAACATGGAAATATCTACACCGTTATCTGTATAAACAAAGAAATATCTCCACCGCTGTCTGTATGAACATGGAAACATCTACACCGCTAGCTGTATAAACATGGAATTATCCGCAGCGTTATCTGTATAAACATGGAAATATCCACACTGCAGTCTGTGCAAAGATGGAAATATCTACAATGCTATCTCAATAAACATGGAAATATCGACACCGCCATCTGTACACACATGGAAATACCTACACTGTCATCTCTATAAACATGGAAATATCTACACCACTATCTGTATAAACATGGAAATACCTACACTGCCATCTGCATAAACATGGAATTATCTACACAGACATCTCTATAACCATTGAAATATCTACACCACTATCTGTATAAACATGGAAGTAGCCACACCGCTGTCTGTATAAACATGGAAATATCTACACCGCCATCTGTGAAAACATGGAAATATCTACACTGTCATCTTTATAAACATGGAAATATCTACACGTCCATCTGTATAAACATGGAAATATCTACACTGCCATCTGTATATACCTGGAAATATCTGCGCTGCCATCTGTATAAACATGGAAATATCTACACCGCTATCTCTATAAACATGGAAATGCCTACACGGCTGTCTGTATAAACATGGAAATATCTCCACCGCTATCTGTAGAAACATGGAAATAACTACATCGCTATCTGTATAAACATGGAAATATCTCCACCGCTATCTCTATAAAGATGGAAATATCTGCACGGCTATCTATATAAACATGGAAATATCTACACCGCTATCTGTATAAACATGGAAATATCTATAACACTATCTGTGTAAACATGGAAATATCTACACAGCTATCTGTGTAAACATGGAAATATGTAAACAGGCCTCTGTGTAAAGATGGTAATATCTACACCGCAATCTGCGCAAATATGGAAATATCTACACCGCTATCTCAGTAAACATGGAAATATCTACACCGCTATCTGTATAAACATGGAAATATCAACACCGCTATCTGTATAAACATGGAAATGTCTACACCACGATCTGTATAAACATGGAAATATCTACACCGCTATATGTATAAACATGGAAATATCTACACCGCTATCAGTATAAACATTGAAATATCTACACCGCTATCTGTAGAAACATGGAAATATCTACATCGCTATCTGTATAAACATGGAAATATCTCCACCGTTATCTCTATAAAGATAGAAATATCTACACCGCTATCTTTATAAACATGGAAATATCAACACCGCTATCTGTATAAACATGGAAATATCTACACCGCTATCAGAATAAACATGGAAATATCTACACCGCTATCTGTATAAACATGGAAATATCTACACCACGACATGAATAAACATGGAAATATCTTCACCGCTATCAGTAAAAACATGGAAATATCGACACCGCTATCTGTATAAATATGGAAATATCTACACCACTATCTCTATAAACAGGGAAATATCTACACCATTATCTGTATAAACAAAGAAATATCTCCACCGCTGTCTGTATGAACATGGAAACATCTACACCGCTAGCTGTATAAACATGGAATTATCTGCAGCGTTATCTGTATAAACATGGAAATATCTACACCGCAGTCTGTGCAAAGATGGAAATATCTACAATGCTATCTCAATAAACATGGAAATATCGACACCGCCATCTGTACACACATGGAAATAACTACACAGTCATTTGTATAAACATGAAAATATCTACACCACTATCTGTATAAACATGGAAATATCTACACTGCCATCTGTATAAACGTGGAATTACCTACACAGACATCTCTATAATCATTGAAATATCTACACCGCTATCTGTATAAACATGGAAGTAGCCACACCGCTATCAGTATAAACATGGAAATATCTACACCGCTATCTGTATAAACATGGAAATATCTACACCACGACGTGTATAAACATGGAAATATCTACACAGCTATGTGAATAAACATGGAAATATCTACACCGCTATCAGTATAAACATGGAAATATTGACACCGCTATTTGTATAAATATGGAAATATCTACACAACTATCTCTATAAACATGGAAATATCTACACCGTTATCTGTATAAACAAAGAAATATCTCCACCGCTGTCTGTATGAACATGGAAACATCTACACCGCCAGCTGTATAAACATGGAATTATCTGCAGCGTTATCTGTGTAAACATGGAAATATGTACACAGGTCTCTGTGTAACGATGGAAATATCTACACCGCAATCTGTGCAAATATGGAAATATCTAAACCGCTATCTCAGGAAACATGGAAATATCTACACCGCTATCTATATAAACATGGAAATATCAACACCGCTATCTGTATAAACATGGAAATGTCTACACCACGATCTGTATAAACATGGAAATATCTACACCGCTATATGTATAAACATGGAAATATCTACACCGCTATCAATATAAACATGGAAATATCTACACCGCTATCTGTTTAAACATGGAAATATCTACACCACGACATGAATAAACATGGAAATATCTTCACCGCTATCAGTAAAAACATGGAAATATCGACACCGCTATCTGTATAAATATGGAAATATCTACACCACTATCTCTATAAACATGGAAATATCTACACCGTTATCTGTATAAACAAAGAAATATCTCCACCGCTGTCTGTATGAACATGGAAACATCTACACCGCTAGCTGTATAAACATAGAATTATCTGCAGCGTTATCTGTATAAACATGGAAATATCTACACCGCAGTCTGTGCAAAGATGGAAATATCTACAATGCTATCTCAATAAACATGGAAATATCGACACCGCCATCTGTACACACATGGAAATACCTACACAGTCATCTCTATAAACATGGAAATATCTACACCACTATCTGTATAAACATGGAAATACCTACACTGCCATCTGTATAAACATGGAATTATCTACACAGACATCTCTATAATCATTGAAATATCTACACCGCTATCTGTATAAACATGGAAGTAGCCACACCGCTATCTGTATAAACATGGAAATATCTACACCGCCATCTGTGAAAACATGGAAATATCTACACTGTCATCTTTATAAACATGGAAATATCTACACGTCCATCTGTATAAACATGGAAATATCTACACTGCCATCTGTATATACCTGGAAATATCTACGCTGCCATCTGTATAAACATGGAAATATCTACACCGCTATCTCTATAAACATGGAAATACCTACACGGCTGTCTGTATAAACATGGAAATATCTCTGCCGCTATCTGTAGAAACATGGAAATAACTACATCGCTATCTGTATAAACATGGAAATATCTCCACCGCTATCTCTATAAAGATGGAAATATCTACACGGCTATCTTTATAAACATGGAAGTATCTACACCGCTATCTGTATAAACATGGAAATATCTATAACACTATCTGTGTAAACATGGAAATATCTACACAGCTATCTGTGTAAACATGGAAATATGTAAACAGGCCTCTGTGTAAAGATGGTAATATCTACACCGCAATCTGTGCAAATATGGAAATATCTACACAGCTATCTCAGTAAACATGGAAATATCTACACCGCTATCTGTATAAACATGGAAATATCAACACCGCTATCTGTATAAACATGGAAATGTCTACACCACGATCTGTATAAACATGGAAATATCTACACCGCTATATGTATAAACATGGAAATATCTACACCGCTATCAGTATAAACGTGGAAATATCTACACCGCTATCTGTATAAACATGGAAATATCTACACCACGACATGAATAAACATGGAAATATCTTCACCGCTATCAGTAAAAACATGGAAATATCGACACCGCTATCTGTATAAATATGGAAATATCTACACCACTATCTCTATAAACATGGAAATATCTACACCGTTATCTGTATAAACAAAGAAATATCTCCACCGCTGTCTGTATGAACATGGAAACATCTACACCGCTAGCTGTATAAACATAGAATTATCTGCAGCGTTATCTGTATAAACATGGAAATATCTACACCGCAGTCTGTGCAAAGATGGAAATATCTACAATGCTATCTCAATAAACATGGAAATATCGACACCGCCATCTGTACACACATGGAAATACCTACACAGTCATCTCTCTAAACATGGAAATATCTACACCACTATCTGTATAAACATGGAAATACCTACACTGCCATCTGTATAAACATGGAATTATCTACACAGACATCTCTATAATCATTGAAATATCTACACCGCTATCTGTATAAACATGGAAGTAGCCACACCGCTATCTGTATAAACATGGAAATATCTACACCGCCATCTGTGAAAACATGGAAATATCTACACTGTCATCTTTATAAACATGGAAATATCTACACGTCCATCTGTATAAACATGGAAATATCTACACTGCCATCTGTATATACCTGGAAATATCTACGCTGCCATCTGTATAAACATGGAAATATCTACACCGCTATCTCTATAAACATGGAAATACCTACACGGCTGTCTGTATAAACATGGAAATATCTCTGCCGCTATCTGTAGAAACATGGAAATAACTACATCGCTATCTGTATAAACATGGAAATATCTCCACCGCTATCTCTATAAAGATGGAAATATCTACATGGCTATCTTTATAAACATGGAAGTATCTACACCGCTATCTGTATAAACATGGAAATATCTATAACACTATCTGTGTAAACATGGAAATATCTACACAGCTATCTGTGTAAACATGGAAATATGTAAACAGGCCTCTGTGTAAAGATGGTAATATCTACACCGCAATCTGTGCAAATATGGAAATATCTACACCGCTATCTCAGTAAACATGGAAATATCTACACCGCTATCTGTATAAACATGGAAATATCAACACCGCTATCTGTATAAACATGGAAATGTCTACACCACGATCTGTATAAACATGGAAATATGTACACCGCTATATGTATAAACATGGAAATATCTACACCGCTATCAGTATAAACGTGGAAATATCTACACCGCTATCTGTATAAACATGGAAATATCTACACCACGACATGAATAAACATGGAAATATCTTCACCGCTATCAGTAAAAACATGGAAATATCTACACCGCTATGTGAATAAACATGGAAATAACTACACAGCTATCAGTATAAACATGGAAATATTGACACCGCTATCTGTATAAATATGGAAATATCTACACCACTATCTCTATAAACATGGAAATATCTACACCGTTATCTGTATAAACAAAGAAATATCTCCACCGCTGTCTGTATGAACATGGAAACATCTACACCGCTAGCTGTATAAACATGGAATTATCCGCAGCGTTATCTGTATAAACATGGAAATATCCACACTGCAGTCTGTGCAAAGATGGAAATATCTACAATGCTATCTCAATAAACATGGAAATATCGACACCGCCATCTGTACACACATGGAAATACCTACACAGTCATCTCTATAAACATGGAAATATCTACACCACTATCTGTATAAACATGGAAATACCTACACTGCCATCTGCATAAACATGGAATTATCTACACAGACATCTCTATAACCATTGAAATATCTACACCACTATCTGTATAAACATGGAAGTAGCCACACCGCTGTCTGTATAAACATGGAAATATCTACACCGCCATCTGTGAAAACATGGAAATATCTACACTGTCATCTTTATAAACATGGAAATATCTAGACGTCCATCTGTATAAACATGGAAATATCTACACTGCCATCTGTATATACCTGGAAATATCTACGCTGCCATCTGTATAAACATGGAAATATCTACACCGCTATCTCTATAAACATGGAAATGCCTACACGGCTGTCTGCATAAACATGGAAATATCTCCACCGCTATATGTAGAAACATGGAAATAACTACATCGCTATCTGTATAAACATGGAAATATCTCCACCGCTATCTGTAGAAACATGGAAATATCTACATCGCTATCTGTATAAACATGGAAGTATTTCCACCGCTATCTCTATAAAGATGGAAATATCTAAACCGCTATCTTTATAAACATGGAAATATCTACACCGCTATCTGTATAAACATGGGAATATCTATAACACTATCTGTGTAAACATGGAAATATCTACACAGCTCTCTGTGTAAACATGGAAATATGTACACAGTTCTCTGTGTAAAGATGGAAATATCTACACGGCAATCTGTGCAAATATGGAAATATCTACACCGCTATCTCAGGAAACATGGAAATATCTACACCGCTATCTGCATAAACATGGAAATATCAACACCGCTATCTGTATAATCATGGAAATGTCTACACCACAATCTGTATAAACATGGAAATATCTACACCGCTATATGTATAAACATGGAAATATCTACACCGCTATCAGTATAAACATGGAAATATCTACACCGCTATCTGTATAAACATGGAAATATCTACACCACGACATGAATAAACATGGAAATATCTTCACCGCTATCAGTAAAAACATGGAAATATCTACACCGCTATCTGTATAAATATGGAAATATCTACACCACTATCTCTATAAACATGGAAATATCTACACCGTTATCTGTATAAACAAAGAAATATCTCCACCGCTGTCTGTATGAACATGGAAACATCTACACCTCTAGCTGTATAAACATGGAATTATCTGCAGCGTTATCTGTATAAACATGGAAATATCTACACCGCAGTCTGTGCAAAGATGGAAATGTCTACAATGCTATCTCAATAAACATGGAAATATCGACACCGCCATCTGTACACACATGGAAATACCTACACAGTCATCTGTATAAACATGGAAATATCTACACCACTATCTGTATAAACATGGAAATATCTACACTGCCATCTGTATAAACGTGGAATTACCTACACAGACATCTCTATAATCATTGAAATATCTACACCGCTATCTGCATAAACATGGAAGTAGCCACACCGCTATCAGTATAAACATGGAAATATCTACACCGCTATCTGTATAAACATGGAAATATCTACACCACGACGTGTATAAACATGGAAATATCTACACCGCTATGTGAATAAACATGGAAATAACTACACAGCTATCAGTATAAACATGGAAATATTGACACCGCTATCTGTATAAATATGGAAATCTCTACACCACTATCTCTATAAACATGGAAATATCTACACCGTTATCTGTATAAACAAAGAAATATCTCCACCGCTGTCTGTATGAACATGGAAACATCTACACCGCTAGCTGTATAAACATGGAATTATCCGCAGCGTTATCTGTATAAACATGGAAATATCTGCACCGCAGTCTGTGCAAAGATGGAAATATCTACAATGCTATCTCAATAAACATGGAAATATCGACACCGCCATCTGTACACACATGGAAATACCTACACAGTCATCTCTATAAACATGGAAATATCTACACCACTATCTGTATAAACATGGAAATACCTACACTGCCATCTGTATAAACATGGAATTATCTACACAGACATCTCTATAACCATTGAAATATCTACACCGCTATCTGTATAAACATGGAAGTAGCCACACCGCTATCTGTATAAACATGGAAATATCTACACCGCCATCTGTGAAAACATGGAAATATCTACACTGTCATCTTTATAAACATGGAAATATCTACACGTCCATCTGTATAAACATGGAAATATCTACACTGCCATCTGTATATACCTGGAAATATCTACGCTGCCATCTGTATAAACATGGAAATATCTACACCACTATCTGTATAAACATGGAAATATCTACACTGCCATCTGTATAAACGTGGAATTACCTACACAGAAATCTCTATAATCATTGAAATATCTACACCGCTATCTGCATAAACATGGAAGTAGCCACACCGCTATCAGTATAAACATGGAAATATCTACACCGCTATCTGTATAAACATGGAAATATCTACACCACGACGTGTATAAACATGGAAATATCTACACCGCTATGTGAATAAACATGGAAATAACTACACAGCTATCAGTATAAACATGGAAATATTGACACCGCTATCTGTATAAATATGGAAATCTCTACACCACTATCTCTATAAACATGGAAATATCTACACCGTTATCTGTATAAACAAAGAAATATCTCCACCGCTGTCTGTATGAACATGGAATCATCTACACCGCTAGCTGTATAAACATGGAATTATCCGCAGCGTTATCTGTATAAACATGGAAATATCTGCACCGCAGTCTGTGCAAAGATGGAAATATCTACAATGCTATCTCAATAAACATGGAAATATCGACACCGCCATCTGTACACACATGTAAATACCTACACAGTCATCTCTATAAACATGGAAATATCTACACCACTATATGTATAAACATGGAAATACCTACACTGCCATCTGTATAAACATGGAATTATCTACACAGACATCTCTATAACCATTGAAATATCTACACCGCTATCTGTATAAACATGGAAGTAGCCACACCGCTATCTGTATAAACATGGAAATATCTACACCGCCATCTGTGAAAACATGGAAATATCTACACTGTCATCTTTATAAACATGGAAATATCTACACGTCCATCTGTATAAACATGGAAATATCTACACTGCCATCTGTATATACCTGGAAATATCTGCGCTGCCATCTGTATAAACATGGAAATATCTACACCGCTATCTCTATAAACATGGAAATGCCTACACGGCTGTCTGTATAAACATGGAAATATCTCCACCGCTATCTGTAGAAACATGGAAATAACTACATCGCTATCTGTATAAACATGGAAATATCTCCACCGCTATCTCTATAAAGATGGAAATATCTGCACGGCTATCTATATAAACATGGAAATATCTACACCGCTATCTGTATAAACATGGAAATATCTATAACACTATCTGTGTAAACATGGAAATATCTACACAGCTATCTGTGTAAACATGGAAATATGTAAACAGGCCTCTGTGTAAAGATGGTAATATCTACACCGCTATCTGCGCAAATATGGAAATATCTACACCGCTATCTCAGTAAACATGGAAATATCTACACCGCTATCTGTATAAACATGGAAATATCAACACCGCTATCTGTATAAACATGGAAATGTCTACACCACGATCTGTATAAACATGGAAATATCTACACCGCTATATGTATAAACATGGAAATATCTACACCGCTATCAGTATAAACATTGAAATATCTACACCGCTATCTGTAGAAACATGGAAATATCTACATCGCTATCTGTATAAACATGGAAATATCTCCACCGTTATCTCTATAAAGATAGAAATATCTACACCGCTATCTTTATAAACATGGAAATATCAACACCGCTATCTGTATAAACATGGAAATATCTACACCGCTATCAGTATAAACATGGAAATATCTACACCGCTATCTGTATAAACATGGAAATATCTACACCACGACATGAATAAACATGGAAATATCTTCACCGCTATCAGTAAAAACATGGAAATATCGACACCGCTATCTGTATAAATATGGAAATATCTACACCACTATCTCTATAAACAGGGAAATATCTACACCATTATCTGTATAAACAAAGAAATATCTCCACCGCTGTCTGTATGAACATGGAAACATCTACACCGCTAGCTGTATAAACATGGAATTATCTGCAGCGTTATCTGTATAAACATGGAAATATCTACACCGCAGTCTGTGCAAAGATGGAAATATCTACAATGCTATCTCAATAAACATGGAAATATCGACACCGCCATCTGTACACACATGGAAATAACTACACAGTCATTTGTATAAACATGAAAATATCTACACCACTATCTGTATAAACATGGAAATATCTACACTGCCATCTGTATAAACGTGGAATTACCTACACAGACATCTCTATAATCATTGAAATATCTACACCGCTATCTGTATAAACATGGAAGTAGCCACACCGCTATCAGTATAAACATGGAAATATCTACACCGCTATCTGTATAAACATGGAAATATCTACACCACGACGTGTATAAACATGGAAATATCTACACAGCTATGTGAATAAACATGGAAATATCTACACCGCTATCAGTATAAACATGGAAATATTGACACCGCTATTTGTATAAATATGGAAATATCTACACAACTATCTCTATAAACATGGAAATATCTACACCGTTATCTGTATAAACAAAGAAATATCTCCACCGCTGTCTGTATGAACATGGAAACATCTACACCGCCAGCTGTATAAACATGGAATTATCTGCAGCGTTATCTGTGTAAACATGGAAATATGTACACAGGTCTCTGTGTAACGATGGAAATATCTACACCGCAATCTGTGCAAATATGGAAATATCTACACCGCTATCTCAGTAAACATGGAAATATCTACACCGCTATCTGTATAAACATGGAAATATCAACACCGCTATCTGTATAAACATGGAAATGTCTACACCACGATCTGTATAAACATGGAAATATCTACACCGCTATATGTATAAACATGGAAATATCTACACCACTATCAGTATAAACATGGAAATATCTACACCGCTATCTCTATAAAGATAGAAATATCTACACCGCTATCTTTATAAACATGGAAATATCTACACCGCTATCTGTATAAACATGGAAATATCTATAAAACTATCTGTGTAAACATGGAAATATCTACACAGCTATCTGTGTAAACATGGAAATATGTACACAGGTCTCTGTGTAAAGATGGAAATATCTACACCGCAATCTGTGCTAATATGGAAATATCCACATCGCTATCTCAGTAAACATGGAAATATCTACACCGCTATCTGTATAAACATGGAAATGCCTACACCACGATCTGTATAAACGTGGAAATATCTACACCTCTATATATATAAACATGGAAATATCTACACCTCTATCAGTATAAACATGGAAATATCTACACCGCTATCTGTACAAACATGGAAATATCTACACCACGACATGTATAAACATGGAAATATCTACACCGCCATGTGAATAAACATGGAAATATCTACACCGCTATCAGTAAAAACATGGAAACAACGACACCGATATCTGTATAAATATGGAAATAACTACACCACTATCTCTATAAACATGGAAATATCTACACCGTTTTCTGTATAAACAAAGAAATAACTCCACCGCTGTCTGTATGAACATGGGAACATCTACACCGCTAGCTGTATAAACATGGAATTATCTGCAGTGTTATCTGTATAAACATGGAAATATCTACACCGCAGTCTGTGCAATGATGGAAATATCTACAATGCTATCTCAATAAACATGGAAATATCGACACCGCCATCTGTACACACATGGAAATACCTACACAGTCATCTGTATAAACATGGAAATATCTACACCACTATCTGTATAAACATGGAAATATCTACACTGCCATCTGTATAAACGTGGAATTACCTACACAGACATCTCTATAATCATTGAAATATCTACACCGCTATCTGTATAAACATGGAAGTAGCCACACCGCTATCAGTATAAACATGGAAATATCTATACCGCTATCTGTATAAACATGGAAATATCTATACCACGACGTGTATAAACATGGAAATATCTACACCGTTATGTGAATAAACATGGAAATATCTACACCGCTATCAGTATAAACATGGAAATATTGACACCGCTATCTGTATAACTATGGAAATATCTACACCACTATCTCTATAAACATGGAAATATCTACACCGTTATCTGTATAAACAAAGAAATATCTCCACCGCTGTCTGTATGAACATGGAAGTAGCCACACCGCTATCTGTATAAACATGGAAATATCTACACCGCCATCTGTGAAAACATGGAAATATCTACACTGTCATCATTATAAACATGGAAATATCTACACGTCCATCTGTATAAACATGGAAATATCTACCCTGCCATCTGTATATACCTGGAAATATCTACACTGCCATCTGTATAAACATGGAAATATCTACACCGCTATCTCTATAAACATGGAAATGTCTACACGGCTATCTGTATAAACATGGAGATATCTCCACCGCTATCTGTAGAAACATGGAAATATCTACATCGCTATCTGTATAAACATGGAAGTATCTCCACCGCTATCTCTATAAAGATGGAAATATCTACACCGCTATCTTTATAAACATGGAAATATCTACACCGCTATCTGTATAAAAATGGAAATATCTACACAGCTATCTGTGTAAACATGGAAATATGTACACAGGTCTCTGTGTAAAGATGGAAATATCTACACCGCAATCTGTGCAAATATGGAAATATTTACACCGCTATCTCAGGAAACATGGAAATATCTACACCGCTATCTGTATAAACATGGAAATATCAACACCGCTATCTGTATAAACATGGAAATGTCTAAACCACGATCTGTATAAACATGGAAATATCTACACCGCTATATGTATAAACATGGAAATATCTACACCGCTATCAGTATAAACATGGAAATATCTACACCGCTATCTGTATAAACATGGAAATATCTACACCACGACATGAATAAACATGGAAATATCTTCACCGCT
Source organism: Pan paniscus (assembly GCF_029289425.2). NCBI lineage: Eukaryota > Metazoa > Chordata > Mammalia > Primates > Hominidae > Pan > Pan paniscus. Next base: position 525,686 of record NC_073265.2, read on the forward strand.
ATCAGTAAAAACATGGAAAATTCGACACCGCTATCTGTATAAATATGGAAATATCTACACCACTATCTCTATAAACTGGGAAATATCTACACCGTTATCTGTATAAACAAAGAAATATCTCCACCGCTGTCTGTATGAACATGGAAACATCTACACCGCTAGCTGTATAAAGATGGAATTATCTGCAGCGTTATCTGTATAAACATGGAAATATCTACACCGCAGTCTGTGCAAAGATGGAAATATCTACAATGCTATCTCAATAAACATGGAAATATCGACACCGCCATCTGTACACACATGGAAATACCTACACAGTCATTTGTATAAACATGAAAATATCTACACCACTATCTGTATAAACATGGAAATATCTGCACTGCCATCTGTATAAACGTGGAATTACCTACACAGACATCTCTATAATCATTGAAATATCTACACCGCTATCTGTATAAACATGGAAGTAGCCACACCGCTATCAGTATAAACATGGAAATATCTACACCGCTATCTGTATAAACATGGAAATATCTACACCACGACGTGTATAAACATGGAAATATCTACACAGCTATGTGAATAAACATGGAAATATCTACACCGCTATCAGTATAAACATGGAAATATTGACACCGCTATTTGTATAAATATGGAAATATCTACACCACTATCTCTATAAACATGGAAATATCTACACCGTTATCTGTATAAACAAAGAAATATCTCCACCGCTGTCTGTATGAACATGGAAACATCTACACCGCCAGCTGTATAAACATGGAATTATCTGCAGCGTTATCTGTATAAACATGGAAATATCTAAACCGCAGTCTGTGCAAAGATGGAAATATCTACAATGCTATCTCAATAAACATGGAAATATCGACACCACCATCTGTACACACATGGAAATACCTACACAGTCATCTCTATAAACATGGAAATATCTACACCAATATCTGTATAAACATGGAAATACCTACACTGCCATCTGTATAAACATGGAATTATCTACACAGACATCTCTATAACCATTGAAATATCTACACCGCTATCTGTATAAACATGGAAGTAGCCACACCGCTATCTCTATAAACATGGAAATATCTACACCGCCATCTGTGAAAACATGGTAATATCTACACAGTCATCTTTATAAACATGGAAATATCTACACGTCCATCTGTATAAACCTGGAAATATCTACACTGCCATCTGTATATACCTGGAAATATCTACGCTGCCATCTGTATAAACATGGAAATATCTACACCGCTATCTCTATAAACATGGGAATGTCTACACGGCTATCTGTATAAACATGGAAATATCTCCACCGCTATCTGTAGAAACATGGAAATATCTACATCGCTATCTGTATGAACATGGAAGTATTTCCACCGCTATCTCTATAAAGATGGAAATATCTACACCGCTATCTTTATAAACATGGAAATATCTACACCGCTATCTGTATAAACATGGGAATATCTATAACACTATCTGTGTAAACATGGAAATATCTACACAGCTCTCTGTGTAAACATGGAAATATGTACACAGTTCTCTGTGTAAAGATGGAAATATCTACACCGCAATCTGTGCAAATATGGAAATATCTACACCGCTATCTCAGGAAACATGGAAATATCTATACCGCTATCTGCATAAACATGGAAATATCAACACCGCTATCTGTATAAACATGGAAATGTCTACACCACGATCTGTATAAACATGGAAATATCTACACCGCTATATGTATAAACATGGAAATATCTACACCGCTATCAGTATAAACATGGAAATATCTACACCGCTATCTGTATAAACATGGAAATATCTACACCACGACATGAATAAACATGGAAATATCTTCACCGCTATCAGTAAAAACATGGAAATATCGACACCGCTATCTGTATATATATGGAAATATCTACACCACTATCTCTATAAACATGGAAATATCTACACCGTTATCTGTATAAACAAAGAAATATCTCCACCGCTGTCTGTATGAACATGGAAACATCTACACCGCTAGCTGTATAAACATGGAATTATCTGCAGCGTTATCTGTATAAACATGGAAATATCTACACCGCAGTCTGTGCAAAGATGGAAATGTCTACAATGCTATCTCAATAAACATGGAAATATCGACACCGCCATCTGTACACACATGGAAATACCTACACAGTCATCTGTATAAACATGGAAATATCTACACCACTATCTGTATAAACATGGAAATATCTACACTGCCATCTGTATAAACGTGGAATTACCTACACAGACATCTCTATAATCATTGAAATATCTACACCGCTATCTGCATAAACATGGAAGTAGCCACACCGCTATCAGTATAAACATGGAAATATCTACACCGCTATCTGTATAAACATGGAAATATCTACACCACGACGTGTATAAACATGGAAATATCTACACCGCTATGTGAATAAACATGGAAATATCTACACCGCTATCAGTATAAACATGGAAATATTGACACCGGTATCTGTATAAATATGGAAATATCTACACCACTATCTCTATAAACATGGAAATATCTACACCGTTATCTGTATAAACAAAGAAATATCTCCACCGCTGTCTGTATGAACATGGAAACATCTACACCGCTAGCTGTATAAACATGGAATTATCTGCAGCGTTATCTGTATAAACATGGAAATATCTACACCGCAGTCTGTGCAAAGATGGAAATATCTACAATGCTATCTCAATAAACATGGAAATATCGACACCGCCATCTGTACACACATGGAAATACCTACAGAGTCATCTCTATAAACATGGAAATATCTACACCACTATCTGTATAAACATGGAAATTCCTACACTGCCATCTGTATAAACATGGAATTATCTACACAGACATCTCTATAACCATTGAAATATCTACACCGCTATCTGTATAAACATGGAAGTAGCCACACCGCTATCTGTATAAACATGGAAATATCTACACGGCCATCTGTGAAAACATGGAAATATCTACACTGTCATCTTTATAAACATGGAAATATCTACACGTCCATCTGTATAAACATGGAAATATCTACACTGCCATCTGTATATACCTGGAAATATCTACACTGCATCTGTATAAACATGGAAATATCTACACCGCTATCTCTATAAACATGGAAATGTCTACACGGCTATCTGTATAAACATGGAAATATCTCCACCGCTATCTGTAGAAACATGGAAATATCTACATCGCTATCTGTATAAACATGGAAGTATCTCCACCGCTATCTGTGTAAAGATGGAAATATCTACACCGCTATCTTTATAAACATGGAAATATGTACACCGCTATCTGTATAAACATGGAAATATCTATAACACTATCTGTGTAAACATGGAAATACCTACACAGCTATCTGTGTAAACATGGAAATATGTACACAGGTCTCTGTGTAAAGATGGAAATATCTACACCGCAATCTGTGCAAATATGGAAATATCTACACCACTATCTCAGTAAACATGGAAATATCTACACCGCTATCTGTATAAACATGGAAATATCAACACCGCTATCTGTATAAACATGGAAATGTGTGCACTACGATCTGTATAAACATCGAAATATCTACAGCGCTATCAGTATAAACATGGAAATATCAACACCGCTATCTGTATAAACATGGAAATGTGTACACTACGATCTGTATAAACATCGAAATATCTACACCGCTATCTGTATAAACATGGAAATATCTACACCACGACATGTATAAACATGGAAATATCTACACCGCCATGTGAATAAACATGGAAATATCTACACCGCTAACAGTAAAAACATGGAAATATCGACACCGCTATCTGTATAACTATGGAAATATCTACACCACTATCTCTATAAACATGGAAATATCTACACCACTATGTGTATAAACATGGAAATATCTACACTGTCATCTGTATAAACATGGAATTACCTACACAGACACCTCTATAATCATTGAAATATCTACACCACTATCTGTATAAACATGGAAGTAGCCACACCGCTATCAGTATAAACATGGAAATATCTACACCGCTATCTGTTTAAACATGGAAATATCTACACCACGACGTGTATAAACATGGAAATATCTACACTGCCATCTGTATATACCTGGAAATATCTACACTGCCATCTGTACAAACATGGAAATATCTACACCGCTAGCTCTATAAACATGGAAATGTCTACACGGCTATCTGTATAAACATGGAAATATCTACACGGCTATCTGTAGAAACATGGAAATATCTATATCGCTATCTGTATAAACATGGAAATATCTCCACCGCTATCTCTATAAAGATGGAAATATCTACACCGCTATCTTTATAAAAATGGAAATATCTACACCGCTATCTGTATAAACATGGAAATATCTATAACACTATCTGTGTAAACATGGAAAAATCTACACAGCTATCTGTGTAAACATGGAAATATGTACACAGGTCTCTGTGTAAAGATGGAAATATCTACACCGCAATCTGTGCAAATATGGAAATATCTACACCGCTATATCAGTAAACATGGAAATATCTACACCGCTATCTCTATAAACATGGAAATCTCAACACCGCTATCTGTATAAACATGGAAATGTCTACACCACGATCTGTATAAACATGCAAATATTTACACCGCTATATGTATAAACATAGAAATATCTACACTGCTATCAGTATAAACTTGGAAATATCTACACCGCTATCTGTATAAACATGGAAATATCTACACCACGACATGTATAAACATGGAAATATCAACACCGCCATGTGAATAAACATGGAAATATCTACACCGCTATCAGTAAAAACATGGAAATATCGACACCGCTATCAGTACAAATATGGAAATATCTACACCACTCGCTCTATAAACATGGAAATATCTACACCGTTATCTGTATAAACATGGAAATATGTACACAGGTCTCGGTGTAAAGATGGAAATATCTACAACGCAATCTGTGCAAATATGGAAATATCTACACCGCTATCTCAGGAAACATGGAAATATCTACACCGCTATCTGTATAATCATGGAAATATCTATAACACTATCTGTGTAAACATGGAAATATCTACACAGCTATCTGTGTAAACATGGAAATATGTACACAGGTCTCTGTGTAAAGATGGAAATATCTACACCGCAATCTGTGCAAATATGGAAATATCTACACCGCTATCTCTGTAAACATGGAAATATCTACACCGCTATCTGTATAAACATGGAAATATCAACACCGCTGTCTGTATAAACATGGAAATGTCTACACCACGATCTGTATAAACATGGAAATATCTCCACCGCTATCTGTAGAAACTTGGAAATATCTACATCGCTATCTGTATAAACATGGAATTATCTCCACCGCTATCTCTATAAAGATGGAAATATCTACACCGCTATCTTTATAAACATGGAAATATCTACACCGCTATCTGTATAAACATGGAAATATCTATAACACTATCTGTGTAAACATGGAAATATCTACACAGCTATCTGTGTAAACATGGAAATATGTACACAGGTCTCTGTGTAAAGATGGAAATATCTACAACGCAATCTGTGAAAATATGGAAATATCTACACCGCTATCTCAGGAAACATGGAAATATCTACACCGCTATCTGTATAAACATGGAAATATCAACACCGCTATCTGTATAAACATGGAAATGTCTACACCACGATCTGTATAAACATGGAAATATCTACACCGCTATATGTATAAACATGGAAATATCTACACCGCTATCAGTATAAACATGGAAATATCTACACCGCTATCTGTATAAACATGGAAATATCTACACCACGACATGAATAAACATGGAAATATCTTCACCGCTATCAGTAAAAACATGGAAATATCGACACTGCTATCTGTATAAATATGGAAATATCTACACCACTATCTCTATAAACATGGAAATATCTACACCGTTATCTGTATAAACAAAGAAATATCTCCACCTCTGTCTGTATGAACATGGAAAGATCTACACCGCTAGCTGTATAAACATGGAATTATCTGCGGCGTTATCTGTATAAACATGGAAATATCTACACTGCCATCTGTATAAACGTGGAATTACCTACACAGACATCTCTGTAATCATTGAAATATCTACACCGCTATCTGTATAAACATGGAAGTAGCCACACCGCTATCTGTATAAACATGGAAATATCTACACCGCTATCTGTATAAACATGGAAATATCTACACCACGACGTGTATAAACATGGAAATATCTACACCGCTATGTGAATAAACATGGAAATATCTACACCGCTATCTGTATAAATATGGAAATATCTACACCACTATCTCTATTAACATGGAAATATCTACACCGTTATCTTCATAAACAAAGAAATACCTCCACCGCTGTCTGTATGAACATGGAAGTAGCCACACCGCTATCTGTATAAACATGGAAATATCTACACCGCCATCTGTGAAAACATGGAAATATCTACACTATCATCATTATAAACATGGAAATATCTACACGTCCATCTGTATAAACATGGAAATATCTACACTGCCATCTGTATATACCTGGAAATATCTACACTGCCATCTGTATAAACATGGAAATATCTGCACCGCTATCTCTATAAACATGGAAATGTCTACACGGCTATCTGTATAAACATGGAAATATCTCCACCGCTATCTGTAGAAACATGGAAATATCTACATCGCTATCTGTATAAACATGGAAGTATCTCCTCCGCTATCTCTATAAAGATGGAAATATCTACACCGCTATCTTTATAAACATGGAAATATCTACACCGCTATCTGTATAAACATGGAAATATCTATAACACTATCTGTGTAAACATGGAAATATCTACACAGCTATCTGTGTAAACATGAAAATATGTACACAGGTCTCTGTGTAAAGATGGAAATATCTACACCGCAATCTGTGCAAATAAGGAAATATCTACACCGCTATCTCAGGAAACATGGAAATATCTACACCGCTATCTGTATAAACATGGAAATATCAACACCGCTATCTGTATAAACATGGAAATGTCTACACCACGATCTGTATAAACATGGAAATATCTACACCGCTATATGTATAAATATGGAAATATCTACACCACTATCTCTATAAACATGGAAATATCTATACCGTTATCTGTATAAACAAAGAAATATCTCCACCGCTGTCTGTATGAACATGGAAACATCTACACTGCTAGCTGTATAAACATGGAATTATCTGCAGCGTTATCTGTATAAACATGGAAATATCTACACCGCAGTCTGTGCAAAGATGGAAATATCTACAATGCTATCTCAATAAACATGGAAATATCGACACCGCCATCTGTACACACATGGAAATACCTACACAGTCATCTCTATAAACATGGAAAAATCTACACCACTATCTGTATAAACATGGAAATACCTACAATGCCATCTGTATAAACATGGAATTATCTACACAGACATCTCTATAACCATTGAAATATCTACACCGCTATCTGTATAAACATGGAAGTAGCCACACCGCTATCTGTATAAACATGGAAATATCTACACCGCCATCTGTGAAAACATGGAAATATCTACACTGTCATCTTTATAAACATGGAAATACCTACACTGCCATCTGTATATACCTGGAAATATCTGCGCTGCCATCTGTATAAACATGGAAATATCTACACCGCTATCTCTATAAACATGGAAATGCCTACACGGCTGTCTGTATAAACATGGAAATATCTCCACCGCTATCTGTAGAAACATGGAAATAACTACATCGCTATCTGTATAAACATGGAAATATCTCCACCGCTATCTCTATAAAGATGGAAATATCTGCACGGCTATCTATATAAACATGGAAATATCTACACCGCTATCTGTATAAACATGGAAATATCTATAACACTATCTGTGTAAACATGGAAATATCTACACAGCTATCTGTGTAAACATGGAAATATGTAAACAGGCCTCTGTGTAAAGATGGTAATATCTACACCGCAATCTGTGCAAATATGGAAATATCTACACCGCTATCTCAGTAAACATGGAAATATCTACACCGCTATCTGTATAAACATGGAAATATCAACACCGCTATCTGTATAAACATGGAAATGTCTACACCACGATCTGTATAAACATGGAAATATCTACACCGCTATATGTATAAACATGGAAATATCTACACCGCTATCAGTATAAACATTGAAATATCTACACCGCTATCTGTAGAAACATGGAAATATCTACATCGCTATCTGTATAAACATGGAAATATCTCCACCGCTATCTCTATAAAGATAGAAATATCTACACCGCTATCTTTATAAACATGGAAATATCAACACCGCTATCTGTATAAACATGGAAATATCTACACCGCTATCAGTATAAACATGGAAATATCTACACCGCTATCTGTATAAACATGGAAATATCTACACCACGACATGAATAAACATGGAAATATCTTCACCGCTATCAGTAAAAACATGGAAATATCGACACCGCTATCTGTATAAATATGGAAATATCTACACCACTATCTCTATAAACAGGGAAATATCTACACCATTATCTGTATAAACAAAGAAATATCTCCACCGCTGTCTGTATGAACATGGAAACATCTACACCGCTAGCTGTATAAACATGGAATTATCTGCAGCGTTATCTGTATAAACATGGAAATATCTACACCGCAGTCTGTGCAAAGATGGAAATATCTACAATGCTATCTCAATAAACATGGAAATATCGACACCGCCATCTGTACACACATGGAAATAACTACACAGTCATTTGTATAAACATGAAAATATCTACACCACTATCTGTATAAACATGGAAATATCTACACTGCCATCTGTATAAACGTGGAATTACCTACACAGACATCTCTATAATCATTGAAATATCTACACCGCTATCTGTATAAACATGGAAGTAGCCACACCGCTATCAGTATAAACATGGAAATATCTACACCGCTATCTGTATAAACATGGAAATATCTACACCACGACGTGTATAAACATGGAAATATCTACACAGCTATGTGAATAAACATGGAAATATCTACACCGCTATCAGTATAAACATGGAAATATTGACACCGCTATTTGTATAAATATGGAAATATCTACACAACTATCTCTATAAACATGGAAATATCTACACCGTTATCTGTATAAACAAAGAAATATCTCCACCGCTGTCTGTATGAACATGGAAACATCTACACCGCCAGCTGTATAAACATGGAATTATCTGCAGCGTTATCTGTGTAAACATGGAAATATGTACACAGGTCTCTGTGTAACGATGGAAATATCTACACCGCAATCTGTGCAAATATGGAAATATCTAAACCGCTATCTCAGGAAACATGGAAATATCTACACCGCTATCTATATAAACATGGAAATATCAACACCGCTATCTGTATAAACATGGAAATGTCTACACCACGATCTGTATAAACATGGAAATATCTACACTGCTATATATATAAACATGGAAATATCTACACCGCTATCAGTATAAACATGGAAATATCTACACCGCTATCTGTTTAAACATGGAAATATCTACACCACGACATGAATAAACATGGAAATATCTTCACCGCTATCAGTAAAAACATGGAAATATCGACACCGCTATCTGTATAAATATGGAAATATCTACACCACTATCTCTATAAACATGGAAATATCTACACCGTTATCTGTATAAACAAAGAAATATCTCCACCGCTGTCTGTATGAACATGGAAACATCTACACCGCTAGCTGTATAAACATAGAATTATCTGCAGCGTTATCTGTATAAACATGGAAATATCTACACCGCAGTCTGTGCAAAGATGGAAATATCTACAATGCTATCTCAATAAACATGGAAATATCGACACCGCCATCTGTACACACATGGAAATACCTACACAGTCATCTCTATAAACATGGAAATATCTACACCACTATCTGTATAAACATGGAAATACCTACACTGCCATCTGTATAAACATGGAATTATCTACACAGACATCTCTATAATCATTGAAATATCTACACCGCTATCTGTATAAACATGGAAGTAGCCACACCGCTATCTGTATAAACATGGAAATATCTACACCGCCATCTGTGAAAACATGGAAATATCTACACTGTCATCTTTATAAACATGGAAATATCTACACGTCCATCTGTATAAACATGGAAATATCTACACTGCCATCTGTATATACCTGGAAATATCTACGCTGCCATCTGTATAAACATGGAAATATCTACACCGCTATCTCTATAAACATGGAAATACCTACACGGCTGTCTGTATAAACATGGAAATATCTCTGCCGCTATCTGTAGAAACATGGAAATAACTACATCGCTATCTGTATAAACATGGAAATATCTCCACCGCTATCTCTATAAAGATGGAAATATCTACACAGCTATCTTTATAAACATGGAAGTATCTACACCGCTATCTGTATAAACATGGAAATATCTATAACACTATCTGTGTAAACATGGAAATATCTACACAGCTATCTGTGTAAACATGGAAATATGTAAACAGGCCTCTGTGTAAAGATGGTAATATCTACACCGCAATCTGTGCAAATATGGAAATATCTACACAGCTATCTCAGTAAACATGGAAATATCTACACCGCTATCTGTATAAACATGGAAATATCAACACCGCTATCTGTATAAACATGGAAATGTCTACACCACGATCTGTATAAACATGGAAATATCTACACCGCTATATGTATAAACATGGAAATATCTACACCGCTATCAGTATAAACGTGGAAATATCTACACCGCTATCTGTATAAACATGGAAATATCTACACCACGACATGAATAAACATGGAAATATCTTCACCGCTATCAGTAAAAACATGGAAATATCGACACCGCTATCTGTATAAATATGGAAATATCTACACCACTATCTCTATAAACATGGAAATATCTACACCGTTATCTGTATAAACAAAGAAATATCTCCACCGCTGTCTGTATGAACATGGAAACATCTACACCGCTAGCTGTATAAACATGGAATTATCCGCAGCGTTATCTGTATAAACATGGAAATATCTGCACCGCAGTCTGTGCAAAGATGGAAATATCTACAATGCTATCTCAATAAACATGGAAATATCGACACCGCCATCTGTACACACATGGAAATACCTACACAGTCATCTCTATAAACATGGAAATATCTACACCACTATCTGTATAAACATGGAAATACCTACACTGCCATCCGTATAAACATGGAAATATCTACACAGACATCTCTATAACCATTGAAATATCTACACCGCTATCTGTATAAACATGGAAGTAGCCACACCGCTATCTGTATAAACATGGAAATATATACACCGCCATCTGTGAAAACATGGAAATATCTACACTGTCATCTTTATAAACATGGAAATATCTACACGTCCATCTGTATAAACATGGAAATATCTACACTGCCATCTGTATATACCTGGAAATATCTACGCTGCCATCTGTATAAACATGGAAATATCTACACCACTATCTGTATAAACATGGAAATATCTACACTGCCATCTGTATAAACGTGGAATTACCTACACAGACATCTCTATAATCATTGAAATATCTACACCGCTATCTGCATAAACATGGAAGTAGCAACACCGCTATCAGTATAAACATGGAAATATCTACACCGCTATCTGTATAAACATGGAAATATCTACACCACGACGTGTATAAACATGGAAATATCTACACCGCTATGTGAATAAACATGGAAATAACTACACAGCTATCAGTATAAACATGTAAATATTGACACCGCTATCTGTATAAATATGGAAATCTCTACACCACTATCTCTATAAACATGGAAATATCTACACCGTTATCTGTATAAACAAAGAAATATCTCCACCGCTGTCTGTATGAACATGGAAACATCTACACCGCTAGCTGTATAAACATGGAATTATCCGCAGCGTTATCTGTATAAACATGGAAATATCTGCACCGCAGTCTGTGCAAAGATGGAAATATCTGCAATGCTATCTCAATAAACATGGAAATATCGACACCGCCATCTGTACACACATGGAAATACCTACACAGTCATCTCTATAAACATGGAAATATCTACACCACTATCTGTATAAACATGGAAATACCTACACTGCCATCCGTATAAACATGGAATTATCTACACAGACATCTCTATAACCATTGAAATATCTACACCGCTATCTGTATAAACATGGAAGTAGCCACACCGCTATCTGTATAAACATGGAAATATATACACCACCATCTGTGAAAACATGGAAATATCTACACTGTCATCTTTATAAACATGGAAATATCTACACGTCCATCTGTATAAACATGGAAATATCTACACTGCCATCTGTATATACCTGGAAATATCTACGCTGCCATCTGTATAAACATGGAAATATCTACACCACTATCTGTATAAACATGGAAATATCTACACTGCCATCTGTATAAACGTGGAATTACCTACACAGACATCTCTATAATCATTGAAATATCTACACCGCTATCTGCATAAACATGGAAGTAGCCACACCGCTATCAGTATAAACATGGAAATATCTACACCGCTATCTGTATAAACATGGAAATATCTACACCACGACGTGTATAAACATGGAAATATCTACACCGCTATGTGAATAAACATGGAAATAACTACACAGCTATCAGTATAAACATGTAAATATTGACACCGCTATCTGTATAAATATGGAAATCTCTACACCACTATCTCTATAAACATGGAAATATCTACACCGTTATCTGTATAAACAAAGAAATATCTCCACCGCTGTCTGTATGAACATGGAAACATCTACACCGCTAGCTGTATAAACATGGAATTATCCGCAGCGTTATCTGTATAAACATGGAAATATCTGCACCGCAGTCTGTGCAAAGATGGAAATATCTGCAATGCTATCTCAATAAACATGGAAATATCGACACCGCCATCTGTACACACATGGAAATACCTACACTGCCATCTGTATAAAGATGGAATTATCTACACAGACATCTCTATAACCATTGAAATATCTACACCGCTATCTGTATAAACATGGAAGTAGCCACACCGCTATCTGTATAAACATGGAAATATCTACACCGCCATCTGTGAAAACATGGAAATATCTACACTGTCATCTTTATAAACATGGAAATATCTACAAGTCCATCTGTATAAACATGGAAATATCTACACTGCCATCTGTATATACCTGGAAATATCTACGCTGCCATCTGTATAAACATGGAAATATCTACACCGCTATCTCTATAAACATGGAAATGCCTACACGGCTGTCTGCATAAACATGGAAATATCTCCACCGCTACATGTAGAAACATGGAAATAACTACATCGCTATCTGTATAAACATGGAAATATCTCCACCGCTATCTCTATAAAGATGGAAATATCTACACGGCTATCTTTATAAACATGGAAATATCTACACCGCTGTCTGTATAAACATGGAAATATCTAAAACACTATCTGTGTAAACATGGAAATATCTACACAGCTATCTGTGTAAACATGGAAATATGTAAACAGGCCTCTGTGTAAAGATGGTAATATCTACACCGCAATCTGTGCAAATATGGAAATATCTACACCGCTATCTCAGTAGACATGGAAATATCTACACCGCTATCTGTATAAACATGGAAATATCAACACCGCTATCTGTATAAACATGGAAATGTCTACACCACGATCTGTATAAACATGGAAATATCTACACCGCTATATGTATAAACATGGAAATATCTACACCACTATCAGTATAAACATGGAAATATCTACACCGCTATCTCTATAAAGATAGAAATATCTACACCGCTATCTTTATAAACATGGAAATATCTACACCGCTATCTGTATAAACATGGAAATATCTATAACACTATCTGTGTAAACATGGAAATATCTATACAGCTATCTGTGTAAACATGGAAATATGTACACAGGTCTCTGTGTAAAGATGGAAATATCTACACCGCAATCTGTGCTAATATGGAAATATCTACATCGCTATCTCAGTAAACATGGAAATATCTACACCGCTATCTGTATAAACATGGAAATGCCTACACCACGATCTGTATAAACATGGAAATATCTACACCTCTATATATATAAACATGGAAATATCTACACCTCTATCAGTATAAACATGGAAATATCTACACCGCTATCTGTACAAACATGGAAATATCTACACCACGACATGTATAAACATGGAAATATCTACACCGCCATGTGAATAAACATGGAAATATCTACACCGCTATCAGTAAAAACATGGAAACAACGACACCGATATCTGTATAAATATGGAAATAACTACACCACTATCTCTATAAACATGGAAATATCTACACCGTTTTCTGTATAAACAAAGAAATAACTCCACCGCTGTCTGTATGAACATGGAAACATCTACACCGCTAGCTGTATAAACATGGAATTATCTGCAGCGTTATCTGTATAAACATGGAAATATCTACACCGCAGTCTGTGCAATGATGGAAATATCTACAATGCTATCTCAATAAACATGGAAATATCGACACCGCCATCTGTACACACATGGAAATACCTACACAGTCAACTGTATAAACATGGAAATATCTACACCACTATCTGTATAAACATGGAAATATCTACACTGCCATCTGTATAAACGTGGAATTACCTACACAGACATCTCTATAATCATTGAAATATCTACACCGCTATCTGTATAAACATGGAAGTAGCCACACCGCTATCAGTATAAACATGGAAATATCTACACCGCTATCTGTATAAACATGGAAATATCTATACCACGACGTGTATAAACATGGAAATATCTACACCGTTATGTGAATAAACATGGAAATATCTACACCGCTATCAGTATAAACATGGAAATATTGACACCGCTATCTGTATAAATATGGAAATATCTACACCACTATCTCTATAAACATGGAAATATATACACCGTCATCTGTATAAACAAAGAAATATCTCCACCGCTATCTGTATAAACATGGAAATATCTACACCGCCATCAGTGAAAACATGGAAATATCTACACTGTCATCATTATAAACATGGAAATATCTACACGTCCATCTGTATAAACATGGAAATATCTACACTGCCATCTGTATATACCTGGAAATATCTACACTGCCATCTGTATAAACATGGAAATATCTACACCGCTATCTCTATAAACATGGAAATGTCTACACGGCTATCTGTATAAACATGGAGATATCTCCACCGCTATCTGTAGAAACATGGAAATATCTACATCGCTATCTGTATTAACATGGAAGTATCTCCACCGCTATCTCTATAAAGATGGAAATATCTACACCGCTATCTTTATAAACATGGAAATATCTACACCGCTATCTGTATAAAAATGGAAATATCTACACAGCTATCTGTGTAAACATGGAAATATGTACACAGGTCTCTGTGTAAAGATGGAAATATCTACACCGCAATCTGTGCAAATATGGAAATATCTACACCGCTATCTCAGGAAACATGGAAATATCTACACCGCTATCTGTATAAACATGGAAATATCAACACCGCTATCTGTATAAACATGGAAATGTCTAAACCACGATCTGTATAAACATGGAAATATCTACACCGCTATATGTATAAACATGGAAATATCTACACCGCTATCAGTATAAACATGGAAATATCTACACCGCTATCTGTATAAACATGGAAATATCTACACCACGACATGAATAAACATGGAAATATCTTCACCGCTATCAGTAAAAACATGGAAAATTCGACACCGCTATCTGTATAAATATGGAAATAACTACACCACTATCTCTATAAACTGGGAAATATCTACACCGTTATCTGTATAAACAAAGAAATATCTCCACCGCTGTCTGTATGAACATGGAAACATCTACACCGCTAGCTGTATAAACATGGAATTATCTGCAGCGTTATCTGTATAAACATGGAAATATCTACACCGCAGTCTGTGCAAAGATGGAAATATCTACAATGCTATCTCAATAAACATGGAAATATCGACACCGCCATCTGTACACACATGGAAATACCTACACAGTCATTTGTATAAACATGAAAATATCTACACCACTATCTGTATAAACATGGAAATATCTGCACTGCCATCTGTATAAACGTGGAATTACCTACACAGACATCTCTATAATCATTGAAATATCTACACCGCTATCTGTATAAACATGGAAGTAGCCACACCGCTATCAGTATAAACATGGAAATATCTACACCGCTATCTGTATAAACATGGAAATATCTACACCACGACGTGTATAAACATGGAAATATCTACACAGCTATGTGAATAAACATGGAAATATCTACACCGCTATCAGTATAAACATGGAAATATTGACACCGCTATTTGTATAAATATGGAAATATCTACACCACTATCTCTATAAACATGGAAATATCTACACCGTTATCTGTATAAACAAAGAAATATCTCCACCGCTGTCTGTATGAACATGGAAACATCTACACCGCCAGCTGTATAAACATGGAATTATCTGCAGCGTTATCTGTATAAACATGGAAATATCTACACCGCAGTCTGTGCAAAGATGGAAATATCTACAATGCTATCTCAATAAACATGGAAATATCGACACCACCATCTGTACACACATGGAAATACCTACACAGTCATCTCTATAAACATGGAAATATCTACACCAATATCTGTATAAACATGGAAATACCTACACTGCCGTCTGTATAAACATGGAATTATCTACACAGACATCTCTATAACCATTGAAATATCTACACCGCTATCTGTATAAACATGGAAGTAGCCACACCGCTATCTGTATAAACATGGAAATATCTACACCGCCATCTGTGAAAACATGGAAATATCTACACAGTCATCTTTATAAACATGGAAATATCTACACGTCCATCAGTATAAACCTGGAAATATCTACACTGCCATCTGTATATACCTGGAAATATCTACGCTGCCATCTGTATAAACATGGAAATATCTACACCGCTATCTCTATAAACATGGAAATGTCTACACGGCTATCTGTATAAACATGGAAATATCTCCACCGCTATCTGTAGAAACATCGAAATATCTACATCGCTATCTGTATGAACATGGAAGTATTTCCACCGCTATCTCTATAAAGATGGAAATATCTACACCGCTATCTTTATAAACATGGAAATATCTACACCGCTATCTGTATAAACATGGGAATATCTATAACACTATCTGTGTAAACATGGAAATATCTACACAGCTCTCTGTGTAAACATGGAAATATGTACACAGTTCTCTGTGTAAAGATGGAAATATCTACACCGCAATCTGTGCAAATATGGAAATATCTACACCGCTATCTCAGGAAACATGGAAATATCTATACCGCTATCTGCATAAACATGGAAATATCAACACCGCTATCTGTATAAACATGGAAATGTCTACACCACGATCTGTATAAACATGGAAATATCTACACCGCTATATGTATAAACATGGAAATATCTACACCGCTATCAGTATAAACATGGAAATATCTACACCGCTATCTGTATAAACATGGAAATATCTACACCACGACATGAATAAACATGGAAATATCTTCACCGCTATCAGTAAAAACATGGAAATATCGACACCGCTATCTGTATATATATGGAAATATCTACACCACTATCTCTATAAACATGGAAATATCTACACCGTTATCTGTATAAACAAAGAAATATCTCCACCGCTGTCTGTATGAACATGGAAACATCTACACCGCTAGCTGTATAAACATGGAATTATCTGCAGCGTTATCTGTATAAACATGGAAATATCTACACCGCAGTCTGTGCAAAGATGGAAATGTCTACAATGCTATCTCAATAAACATGGAAATATCGACACCGCCATCTGTACACACATGGAAATACCTACACAGTCATCTGTATAAACATGGAAATATCTACACCACTATCTGTATAAACATGGAAATATCTACACTGCCATCTGTATAAACGTGGAATTACCTACACAGACATCTCTATAATCATTGAAATATCTACACCGCTATCTGCATAAACATGGAAGTAGCCACACCGCTATCAGTATAAACATGGAAATATCTACACCGCTATCTGTATAAACATGGAAATATCTACAACACGACCTGTATAAACATGGAAATATCTACACCGCGATGTGAATAAACATGGAAATATCTACACCGCTATCAGTATAAACATGGAAATATTGACACCGCTATCTGTATAAATATGGAAATATCTACACCACTATCTCTATAAACATGGAAATATCTACACCGTTATCTGTATAAACAAAGAAATATCTCCACCGCTGTCTGTATGAACATGGAAACAACTACACCGCTAGCTGTATAAACATGGAATTATCTGCAGCATTATCTGTATAAACATGGAAATATCTACACCGCAGTCTGTGCAAAGATGGAAATATCTACAATGCTATCTCAATAAACATGGAAATATCGACACCGCCATCTGTACACACATGGAAATACCTACACAGTCATCTCTATAAACATGGAAATATCTACACCACTATCTGTATAAACATGGAAATACCTACACTGCCATCTGTATAAACATGGAATTATCTACACAGACATCTCTATAACCATTGAAATATCTACACCGCTATCTGTATGAACATGGAAGTAGCCACACCGCTATCTGTATAAACATGGAAATATCTACACCGCCATCTGTGAAAACATGGAAATATCTACACTGTCATCTTTATAAACATGGAAATATCTACACGTCCATCTGTATAAACATGGAAATATCTACACTGCCATCTGTATATACCTGGAAATATCTACACTGCCATCTGTATAAACATGGAAATATCTACACCGCTTTCTCTATAAACATGGAAATGTCTACACGGCTATCTGTATAAACATGGAAATATCTCCACCGCTATCTGTAGAAACATGGAAATATCTACATCGCTATCTGTATAAACATGGAAGTATCTCCACCGCTATCTGTGTAAAGATGGAAATATCTACACCGCTATCTTTATAAACCTGGAAATATGTACACCGCTATCTGTATAAACATGGAAATATCTATAACACTATCTGTGTAAACATGGAAATACCTACACAGCTATCTGTGTAAACATGGAAATATGTACACAGGTCTCTGTGTAAAGATGGAAATATCTACACCGCAATCTGTGCAAATATGGAAATATCTACACCACTATCTCAGTAAACATGGAAATATCTACACCGCTATCTGTATAAACATGGAAATATCAACACCGCTATCTGTATAAACATGGAAATGTGTACACTACGATCTGTATAAACATCGAAATATCTACACCGCTATCAGTATAAACATGGAAATATCTACACCGCTATCAGTATAAACATGGAAATATCTACACCGCTATCTGTATAAACATGGAAATATCTACACCACGACATGTATAAACATGGAAATATCTACACCGCCATGTGAATAAACATGGAAATATCTACACCGCTAACAGTAAAAACATGGAAATATCGACACCGCTATCTGTATAACTATGGAAATATCTACAGCACTATCTCTATAAACATGGAAATATCTACACCGTTATCTGTATAAACAAAGAAATATCTCCACCGCTGTCTGTATGAACATGGAAACATCTACACCGCTAGCTGTATAAACATGGAATTATCTGCAGCGTTATCTGTATAAACATGGAAATATCTACACCGCAGTCTGTGCAAAGATGGAAATATCTACAATGCTATCTCAATAAACATGGAAATATCGACACCGCCATCTGTACACACATGGAAATATCTACACCGCTATCTGTATAAACATGGAAATATCTACACCACTATCTGTATAAACATGGAAATATCTACACTGTCATCTGTATAAACATGGAATTACCTACACAGACACCTCTATAATCATTGAAATATCTACACCGCTATCTGTATAAACATGGAAGTAGCCACACCGCTATCAGTATAAACATGGAAATATCTACACCGCTATCTGTTTAAACATGGAAATATCTACACCACGATGTGTATAAACATGGAAATATCTACACTGCCATCTGTATATACCTGGAAATATCTACACTGCCATCTGTATAAACATGGAAATATCTACACCGCTAGCTCTATAAACATGGAAATGTCTACACGGCTATCTGTATAAACATGGAAATATCTACACGGCTATCTGTAGAAACATGGAAATATCTATATCGCTATCTGTATAAACATGGAAATATCTCCACCGCTATCTCTATAAAGATGGAAATATCTACACCGCTATCTTTATAAAAATGGAAATATCTACACCGCTATCTGTATAAACATGGAAATATCTATAACACTATCTGTGTAAACATGGAAAAATCTACACAGCTATCTGTGTAAACATGGAAATATGTACACAGGTCTCTGTGTAAAGATGGAAATATCTACACCGCAATCTGTGCAAATATGGAAATATCTACACCGCTATATCAGTAAACATGGAAATATCTACACCGCTATCTCTATAAACATGGAAATGTCAACACCGCTATCTGTATAAACATGCAAATATCTACACCGCTATATGTATAAACATAGAAATATCTACACTGCTATCAGTATAAACTTGGAAATATCTACACCGCTATCTGTATAAACATGGAAATATCTACACCACGACATGTATAAACATGGAAATATCAACACCGCCATGTGAATAAACATGGAAATATCTACACCGCTATCAGTAAAAACATGGAAATATCGACACCGCTATCTGTATAAATATGGAAATATCTACACCACTCTCTCTATAAACATGGAAATATCTACACCGTTATCTGTATAAACATGGAAATATGTACACAGGTCTCTGTGTAAAGATGGAAATATCTACAACGCAATCTGTGCAAATATGGAAATATCTTCACCGCTATCTCAGGAATCATGGAAATATCTACACCGCTATCTGTATAATCGTGGAAATATCTATAACACTATCTGTGTAAACATGGAAATATCTACACAGCTATCTGTGTAAACATGGAAATATGTACACAGGTCTCTGTGTAAAG
The DNA here is from genome assembly GCF_029289425.2 of Pan paniscus. Classification (NCBI taxonomy): domain Eukaryota; kingdom Metazoa; phylum Chordata; class Mammalia; order Primates; family Hominidae; genus Pan; species Pan paniscus. The sequence goes on from NC_073265.2 coordinate 547,073, forward strand.
ATGGAAATATCTACACCGCAATCTGTGCAAATATGGAAATATCTACACCGCTATCTCTGTAAACATGGAAATATCTACACCGCTATCTGTATAAACATGGAAATATCAACACCGCTGTCTGTATAAACATGGAAATGTCTACACCACGAGCTGTATAAACATGGAAATATCTCCAATGCTATCTGTAGAAACTTGGAAATATCTACATCGCTATCTGTATAAACATGGAATTATCTCCACCGCTATCTCTATAAAGATGGAAATATCTACACCGCTATCTTTATAAACATGGAAATATCTACACCGCTATCTGTATAAACATGGAAATATCTATAACACTATCTGTGTAAACATGGAAATATCTACACAGCTATCTGTGTAAACATGGAAATATGAACACAGGTCTCTGTGTAAAGATGGAAATATCTACAACGCAATCTGTGCAAATATGGAAATATCTACACCGCTATCTCAGGAAACATGGAAATATCTACACCGCTATCTGTATAAACATGGAAATATCAACACCGCTATCTGTATAAACATGGAAATGTCTACACCACGATCTGTATAAACATGGAAATATCTACACCGCTATACGTATAAACATGGAAATATCTACACCGGTATCAGTATAAACATGGAAATATCTACACCGCTATCTGTATAAACATGGAAATATCTACACCACGACATGAATAAACATGGAAATATCTTCACCGCTATCAGTAAAAACATGGAAATATCGACACCGCTATCTGTATAAATATGGAAATATCTACGCCACTATCTCTATAAACATGGAAATATCTACACCGTTATCTGTATAAACAAAGAAATATCTCCACCGCTGTCTGTATGAACATGGAAACATCTACACCGCTAGCTGTATAAACATGGAATTATCTGCAGCGTTATCTGTATAAACATGGAAATATCTACACCGCAGTCTGTGCAAAGATGGAAATATCTACAATGCTATCTCAATAAACATGGAAATATCGACACCGCCATCTGTACACACATGGAAATACCTACACAGTCATCTGTATAAACATGGAAATATCTACACCACTATCTGTATAAACATGGAAATATCTACACTGCCATCTGTATAAACGTGGAATTACCTACACAGGCATCTCTATAATCATTGAAATATCTACACCGCTATCTGTATAAACATGGAAGTAGCCACACCGCTATCAGTATAAACATGGAAACATCTACACCGCTATCTGTATAAACATGGAAATATCGACACCACGACCTGTATAAACAAGGAAATATCTACACCGCTATGTGAATAAACATGGAAATATCTACACCGCTATCAGTATAAACATGGAAATATTGACACCGCTATCTGTATAAATATGGAAATATCTACATCACTATCTCTGTAAACATGGAAATATCTACACCGTTATCTGTATAAACAAAGAAATATCTCCACCGCTGTCTGTATGAACATGGAAACATCTACACCGCTAGCTGTATAAACATGGAATTATCTGCAGCGTTATCTGTATAAACATGGAAATATCTACACCGCAGTCTGTGCATAGATGGAAATATCTACAATGCTATCTCAATAAACATGGAAATATCGACACCGTCATCTGTACACACATGGAAATACCTACACAGTCATCTGTATAAACATGGAAATATTTCATACCACTATCTGTATAAACATGGAAATACCTACACTGCCATCTGTATAAACATGGAATTATGTACACAGACATCTCTATAACCATTGAAATATCTAAACCGCTATCTGTATAAACATGGAAGTAGCCACACCGCTATCAGTATAAACATGGAAATATCTACACCGCTATCTGTATAAATATGGAAATATCTACACCACGACGTGTATAAACATGGAAATATCTACACTGCCATCTGTATATACCTGGAAATATCTACACTGCCATCTGTATAAACATGGAAATATCTACACCGCTAGCTCTATAAAGATGGAAATGTCTACAAGGCTATCTGAATAAACATGGAAATATCTACAACGCTATCTGTAGAAACATGGAAATATCTACATCGCTATCTGTAGAATCATGGAAATATCTCCACCGCTATCTCTATAAAGATGGAAACATCTACACCGCTATCTTTATAAAAATGAAAATATCTACACCGCTATCTGTATAAACATGGAAATATCTATAACACTATCTGTGTAAACATGGAAATATCTACAGAGCTATCTGTGTAAACATGGAAATATGTACACAGGTCTCTGTGTAAAGATGGAAATATCTACACCGCAATCTGTGCAAATATGGAAATATCTACACCGCTATCTCTGTAAACATGGAAATATCTACACCGCTATCTGTATAAACATGGAAATATCAACACCGCTATCTGTATAAACATGGAAATGTCTACACCACGATCTGTATAAACCAGGAAATATCTACACCGCTATATGTATAAACATGGAAATATCTCCACCGCTATCAGTATAAACTTGGAAATATCTACACCGCTATCTGTATAAACATGGAAATATCTACACCACGACATGTATAAACATTGAAATACCTACACCGCCATGTGAATAAACATGGAAATATCTACACCGCTATCAGTAAAATCATGGAAATATCGACACCGCTATCTGTATAAATATGGAAATATCTACACCACTATCTCTATAAACATGGAAATATCTACACTGTTATCTGTATAAACAAAGAAATATCTCCACCGCTGTCTGTATGAACATGGAAACATCTACACCGCTAGCTGTATAAACATGGAATTATCTGCAGCGTTATCTGTATAAACATGGAAATATCTACACCGCAGTCTGTGCAAAGATGGAAATATCTACAATGCTATCTCAATAAACATGGAAATATCGACACCGCCATCTGTACACACATGGAAATACCTACACAGTCATCTGTGTAAACATGGAAATATCTACACCACTATCTGTATAATCATGGAAATACCTACACTGCCATCTGCATAAACATGGAATTACCTACACAGACATCTCTATAATCATTGAAATATCTACACCGCTATCTGCATAAACATGGAAGTAGCCACACCGCTATCAGTATAAACATGGAAATATCTACACCGCTATCTGTATAAACATGGAAATATCTACACCACGACGTGTATAAACATGGAAATATCTACACCGCTATGTGAATAAACATGGAAATATCTACACTGCTATCAGTATAAACATGGAAATATTGACACCGCTGTCTGTATAAATATGGAAATATCTTCCCGACTATCTCTATAAACATTGAAATATCTACACCGCTATCTGTATAAACATGGAAGTAGCCACACCGCTATCTGTATAAACATGGAAATATCTACACCGCCATCTGTGAAAACATGGAAATATCTACACTGTCATCTTTATAAACATGGAAATATCTACACGTCCATCTGTATAAACATGGAAATATCTACACTGCCATGTGTATAAACATGGAAATATCTACACTGCCATCTGTATAAACATGGAAATATCTACACCGCTATCTCTATAAACATGGAAATGCCTACACGGCTGTCTGTATAAACATGGAAATATCTCCACCGCTATCTGTAGAAACATGGAAATAACTACATCGCTATCTGTATGAACATGGAAATATCTCCACCGCTATCTCTATAAAGATGGAAATATCTACACGGCTATCTTTATAAACATGGAAATATCTACACCGCTATCTGTATAAACATGGAAATATCTATAACACTATCTGTGTAAACATGGAAATATCTACACAGCTATCTGTGTAAACAAGGAAATATGTAAACAGGCCTCTGTGTAAAGATGGTTATATCTACACCGCAATCTGTGCAAATATGGAAATATCTACACCGCTATCTCAGTAAACTTGGAGATATCTACACCGCTATCTGTATAAACATGGAAATATCATCACCGCTATCTGTATAAACATGGAAATGTCTACACCACGATCTGTATAAACATGGAAATATCTAAACCGCTATATGTATAAACATGGAAATATCTACACCGCTATCAGTATAAACATGGAAATATCTACACCGCTATCTGTAGAAACATGGAAATATCTACATCGCTATCTGTATAAACATGGAAATATCTCCACCGCTATCTCTATAAAGATAGAAATATCTACACCGCTATCTTTATAAACATGGAAATATCTACACCGCTATCTGTATAAACATGGAAATATCTATAACACTATCTGTGTAAACATGGAAATATCTACACAGCTATCTGTGTAAACATGGAAATATGTACACAGGTCTCTGTGTAAAGATGGAAATATCTACACCGCAATCTGTGCTAATATGGAAATATCTACATCGCTATCTCAGTAAACATGGAAATATCTACACCGCTATCTGTATAAACATGGAAAAGGCTACACCACGATCTGTATAAACATGGAAATATCTACACCGCTATATATATAAACATGGAAATATCTACACCGCTATCAGTATAAACATGGAAATATCTACACCGCTATCTGTATAAACATGGAAATATCTACACCACGACATGTATAAACATGGAAATATCTACACCGCCATGTGAATAAACATGGAAATATCTACACCGCTATCAGTAAAAACATGGAAACAACGACACCGCTATCTGTATAAATATGGAAATATCTACACCACTATCTCTATAAACATGGAAATATCTACACCGTTTTCTGTATAAACAAAGAAATATCTCCACCGCTGTCTGTATGAACATGGAAACATCTACACCGCTAGCTGTATAAACATGGAATTATCTGCAGCGTTATCTCTATAAACATGGAAATATCTACACCGCAGTCTGTGCAAAGATGGAAATATCTACAATGCTATCTCAATAAACATGGAAATATCGACACCGCCATCTGTACACACATGGAAATACCTACACAGTCATCTGTATAAACATGGAAATATCTACACCACTATTTGTATAAACATGGAAATATCTACACTGCCATCTGTATAAACGTGGAATTACCTACACAGACATCTCTATAATCATTGAAATATCTACACCGCTATCTGTATAAACATGGAAGTAGCCACACCGCTATCAGTATAAACATGGAAATATCTACAACGCTATCTGTATAAACATGGAAATATCTACACCGCTATCAGTATAAACATGGAAATATTGACACCACTATCTGTATAAATATGGAAATATCTGCACCACTATCTCTATAAACATGGAAATATCTTCACCGTTATCTGTATAAACATAGAAATATCTCCACCGCTGTCTGTATGAACATGGAAGTAGCCACACCGCTATCTGTATAAACATGGAAATATCTACACCGCCATCTGTGAAAACATGGAAATATCTACACTGTCATCATTATAAACATGGAAATATCTACACGTCCATCTGTATAAACATGGAAATATCTACACTGCCATCTGTATATACCTGGAAATATCTACACTGCCATCTGTATAAACATGGAAATATCTAAACCGCTATCTCTATAAACATGGAAATGTCTACACGGCTATCTGTAAAAACATGGAAATATCTCCACCGCTATCTGTATAAACATGGAAGTATCTCCACCGCTATCTCTATAAAGATGGAAATATCTACACCGCTATCTTTATAAACATGGAAATATCTACACCGCTATCTGTATAAACATGGAAATATCTATAACACTATCTGTGTAAACATGGAAATATATACACAGCTATCTGTGTAAACATGGAAATATGTACACAGGTCTCTGTGTAAAGATGGAAATATCTACACCTCAATCTGTGCAAATATGGAAATATCTACACCGCTATCTCAGGAAACATGGAAATATCTACACCGCTATCTGTATAAACATGGAAATATCTATAACGCTATCTGTGTAAACATTGAAATATCTACACAGCTATCTGTGTAAACATGGAAATATGTACACAGGTCTCTGTGTAAAGATGGAAATATCTACACCGCAATCTGTGCAAATATGGAAATATCTTCACCGCTATCTCAGGAAACATGGAAATATCTACACCGCTATCAGTATAAACATGGAAATATGTACACCGCTATCTGTATAAACATGGAAATATCTACACCACGACATGTATAAACATGGAAATATCTACACCGCCATGTGAATAAACATGGAAATATCTACACCGCTATCAGTAAAAACATGGAAACAACGACACCGCTATCTGTATAAATATGGAAATATCTACACCACTATCTCTATAAACATGGAAATATCTACACCGTTATCTGTATAAACAAAGAAATATCTCCACGGCTGTCTGTATGAACATGGAAGTAGCCACACCGCTATCTGTATAAACATGGAAATATCTACACCGCCATCTGTGAAAACATGGAAATATCTACACTGTCATCATTATAAACATGGAAATATCTACACGTCCATCTGTATAAACATGGAAATATCTACACTGCCATCTGTATATACCTGGAAATATATACACTGCCGTCTGTATATACCTGGAAATATCTACACTGCCGTCTGTATAAACATGGAAATATCTACACCGCTATCTCTATAAACATGGAAATGTCTACACGGCTATCTGTATAAACATGGAAATATCTCCAGCGCTATCTGTATAAACATGGAAGTATCTCCACCGCTATCTCTATAAAGATGGAAATATCTACACCGCTATCTTTATAAACATGGAAATATCTACACCGCTATCTGTATAAACATGGAAATATCTATAACACTATCTGTGTAAACATGGAAATATCTACACAGCTATCTGTGTAAACATGGAAATATGTACACAGGTCTCTGTGTAAAGATGGAAATATCTACACCGCAATCTGTGCAAATATGGAAATATCTACACCGCTATCTCAGGGAACATGGGAATATCTACACCGCTATCTGTATAAACATGGAAATATCAACACCGCTATCTGTATAAACATGGAAATGTCTACACCACGATCTGTATAAACATGGAAATATCTACACCGCTATATGTATAAACATGGAAATATCTACACCGCTATCAGTATAAACATGGAAATATCTACACCGCTATCTGTATAAACATGGAAATATCTACACCACGACATGAATAAACATGGAAATATCTTCACCGCTATCAGGAAAAACATGGAAATATCGACACCGCTATCTGTATAAATATGGAAATATCTACACCACTATCTCTATAAACATGGAAATATCTACACCGTTATCTGTATAAACAAAGAAATATCTCCACCGCTGTCTGTATGAACATGGAACCATCTACACCGCTAGCTGTATAAACATGGAATTATCTGCAGCGTTATCTCTATAAACATGGAAATATCTACACCGCAGTCTGTGCAAAGATGGAAATATCTACAATGCTATCTCAATAAACATGGAAATATCGACACCGCCATCTGTACACACATGGAAATACCTACACAGTCATCTGTATAAACATGGAAATATCTACACCACTATCTGTATAAACATGGAAATATCTACAATGCCATCTGTATAAACGTGGAATTACCTACACAGACATCTCTATATTCATTGAAATATCTACACCGCTATCTGTATAAACATGGAAGTAGCCACACCGCTATCAGTATAAACATGGAATTATCTACACCGCTATCTGTATAAACATGGAAATATCTACACCACGACGTGTATAAACATGGAAATATCTACACCGCTATGTGAATAAACATGGAAATATCTACACCGCTATCAGTATAAACATGGAAATATTGACTCCGCTATCTGTATAAATATGGAAATTTCTACACCACTATCTCTATAAACATGGAAATATCTACACCGTTATCTGTATAAACAAAGAAATATCTCCACCGATGTCTGTATGAACATGGAAACATCTACACCGCTAGCTGTATAAACATGGAATTATCTGCAGCGTTATCTGTATTAACATGGAAATATCTACACCGCAGTCTGTGCAAAGATGGAAATATCTACAATGCTATCTCAATAAACATGGAAATATCGACACCGCCATCTGTACACACATGGAATTACCTACACAGTCATCTGTATAAACATGGAAATATCTACACCACTATCTGTATAAACATGGAAATATCTACACTGCCATCTGTATGAACATGGAATTATCTACACAGACATCTCTATAACCATTGAAATATCTACACCGCTATCTGTATAAACATGGAAGTAGCCACACCGCTTTCTGTATAAACATGGAAATATCTACACCGCCATCTGTGAAAACATGGAAATATCTACACTGTCATCTTTATAAACATGGAAATATCTACAGTGTCATCTTTATAAACATGGAAATATCTACACGTCCATCTGTATAAACATGGAAATATCTACACTGCCATCTGTATATACCTGGAAATATCTGCGCTGCCATCTGTATAAACATGGAAATATCTACACCGCTATCTCTATAAACATGGAAATGCCTACACGGCTGTCTGTATAAACATGGAAATATCTCCACCACTATCTGTAGAAACATGGAAATAACTACATCGCTATCTGTATAAACATGGAAATATCTCCACCGCTATCTCTATAAAGATGGAAATATCTACACGGCTATCTTTATAAACATGGAAATATCTACACCGCTATCTGTATAAACATGGAAATATCTATAACACTATCTGTGTAAACATGGAAATATATACACAGCTATCTGTGTAAACATGGAAATATGTAAACAGGCCTCTGTGTAAAGATGGTAATATCTACACCGCAATCTGTGCAAATATGGAAATATCTACACCGTTATCTCAGTAAACATGGAAATATCTACACCGCTATCTGTATAAACATGGAAATATCAACACCGCTATCTGTATAAACATGGAAATGTCTACACCACGATCTGTATAAACATGGAAATATCTACACCGCTATATGTATAAACATGGAAATATCTACACCGCTATCAGTATAAACATGGAAATGTCTACACCGCTATCTGTGGAAACATGGAAATATCTACATCGCTATCTGTATAAACATGGAAAAATCTCCACCGCTATCTCTATAAAGATAGAAATATCTACACCGCTATCTTTATAAACATGGAAATATCTACACCGCTATCTGTATAAACATGGAAATATCTATAACACTATCTGTGTAAACATGGAAATATCTACACAGCTATCTGTGTAAACATGGAAATATGTACACAGGTCTCTGTGTAAAGATGGAAATATCTACACCGCAATCTGTGCTAATATGGAAATATCTACATCGCTATCTCAGTTAACATGGAAATATCTACACCGCTATCTGTATAAACATGGAAATGGCTACACCACGATCTGTATAAACATGGAAATATCTACACCGCTATATATATAAGCATGGAAATATCTACACCGCTATCAGTATAAACATGGAAATATCTACACCGCTATCTGTATAAACATGGAAATATCTACACCACGACATGTATAAACATGGAAATATCTACACCGCCATGTGAATAAACATGGAAATATCTACACTGCTATCAGTAAAAACATGGGAGCAACGACACCGATATCTGTATAAATATGGAAATATCTACACCACTATCTCTATAAACATGGAAATATCTACACCGTTTTCTGTATAAACAAAGAAATATCTCCACCGCTGTCTGTATGAACATGGAAACATCTACACCGCTAGCTGTATAAACATGGAATTATCTACAGCGTTATCTGTATAAACATGGAAATATCTACACCGCAGTCTGTGCAAAGATGGAAATATCTACAATGCTATCTCAATAAACATGGAAATATCAACACCGCCATCTGTACACACATGGAAATACCTACACAGTCATCTGTATAAACATGGAAATATCTACACCACTATTTGTATAAACATGGAAATATCTACACTGCCATCTGTATAAACGTGGAATTACCTACACAGACATCTCTATAATCATTGAAATATCTACACCGCTATCTGTATAAACATGGAAGTAGCCACACCGCTATCAGTATAAACATGGAAATATCTACACCGCTATCTGTATAAACATGGAAATATCTACACCGCTATAAGTATAAACATGGAAATATTTACACCGCTATCTGTATAAATATGGAAATATCTGCACCACTATCTCTATAAACATGGAAATATCTTCACCGTTATCTGTATAAACAAAGAAATATCTCCACCGCTGTCTGTATGAACATGGAAGTAGCCACACCGCTATCTGTATAAACATGGAAATATCTACACCGCCATCTGTGAAAACATGGAAATATCTACACTGTCATCATTATAAACATGGAAATATCTACACGTCCATCTGTATAAACATGGAAATATCTACACTGCCATCTGTATATACCTGGAAATATCTACACTGCCATCTGTATAAACATGGAAATATCTACACCGCTATCTCTATAAACATGGAAATGTCTACACGGCTATCTGTAAAAACATGGAAATATCTCCACCGCTATCTGTATAAACATGGAAGTATCTCCACCGCTATCTCTATAAAGATGGAAATATCTACACCGCTATCTTTATAAACATGGAAATATCTACACCGCTATCTGTATAAACATGGAAATATCTATAACACTATCTGTGTAAACATGGAAATATATACACAGCTATCTGTGTAAACATGGAAATATGTACACAGGTCTCTGTGTAAAGATGGAAATATCTACACCTCAATCTGTGCAAATATGGAAATATCTACACCGCTATCTCAGGAAACATGGAAATATCTACACCGCTATCTGTATAAACATGGAAATATCTATAACGCTATCTGTGTAAACATTGAAATATCTACACAGCTATCTGTGTAAACATGGAAATATGTACACAGGTCTCTGTGTAAAGATGGAAATATCTACACCGCAATCTGTGCAAATATGGAAATATCTACACCGCTATCTCAGGAAACATGGAAATATCTACACCGCTATCAGTATAAACATGGAAATATCTACACCGCTATCTGTATAAACATGTAAATATCTACACCACGACATGTATAAACATGGAAATATCTACACCGCCATGTGAATAAACATGGAAATATCTACACCGCTATCAGTAAAAACATGGAAACAACGACACCGCTATCTGTATAAATATGGAAATATCTACACCACTATCTCTATAAACATGGAAATATCTACACCGTTATCTGTATAAACAAAGAAATATCTCCACGGCTGTCTGTATGAACATGGAAGTAGCCACACCGCTATCTGTATAAACATGGAAATATCTACACCGCCATCTGTGAAAACATGGAAATATCTACACTGTCATCATTATAAACATGGAAATATCTACACGTCCATCTGTATAAACATGGAAATATCTACACTGCCATCTGTATATACCTGGAAATATATACACTGCCGTCTGTATATACCTGGAAATATCTACACTGCCGTCTGTATAAACATGGAAATATCTACACCGCTATCTCTATAAACATGGAAATGTCTACACGGCTATCTGTATAAACATGGAAATATCTCCAGCGCTGTCTGTATAAACATGGAAGTATCTCCACCGCTATCTCTATAAAGATGGAAATATCTACACCGCTATCTTTATAAACATGGAAATATCTACACCGCTATCTGTATAAACATGGAAATATCTATAACACTATCAGTGTAAACATGGAAATATCTACACAGCTATCTGTGTAAACATGGAAATATGTACACAGGTCTCTGTGTAAAGATGGAAATATCTACACCGCAATCTGTGCAAATATGGAAATATATACACCGCTATCTCAGGGAACATGGGAATATCTACACCGCTATCTGTATAAACATGGAAATATCAACACCGCTATCTGTATAAACATGGAAATGTCTACACCACGATCTGTATAAACATGGAAATATCTACACCGCTATATCTATAAACATGGAAATATCTACACCGCTATCAGTATAAACATGGAAATATCTACACCGCTATCTGTATAAACATGGAAATATCTACACCACGACATGAATAAACATGGAAATATCTTCACCGCTATCAGGAAAAACATGGAAATATCGACACCGCTATCTGTATAAATACGGAAATATCTACACCACTATCTCTATAAACATGGAAATATCTACACCGTTATCTGTATAAACAAAGAAATATCTCCACCGCTGTCTGTATGAACATGGAAACATCTACACCGCTAGCTGTATAAACATGGAATTATCTGCAGCGTTATCTGTATAAACATGGAAATATCTACACCGCAGTCTGTGCAAAGATGGAAATATCTACAATGCTATCTCAATAAACATGGAAATATCGACACCGCCATCTGTACACACATGGAAATACCTACACAGTCATCTGTATAAACATGGAAATATCTACACCACTATCTGTATAAACATGGAAATATCTACACTGCCATCTGTATAAACGTGGAATTATCTACACAGACATCTCTATAATCATTGAAATATCTACACCGCTATCTGTATAAACATGGAAGTAGCCACACCGCTATCAGTATAAACATGGAATTATCTACACCGCTATCTGTATAAACATGGAAATATCTACACCACGACGTGTATAAACATGGAAATATCTACACCGCTATGTGAATAAACATGGAAATATCTACACCGCTATCAGTATAAACATGGAAATATTGACACCGCTATCTGTATAAATATGGAAATTTCTACACCACTATCTCTATAAACATGGAAATATCTACACCGTTATCTGTATAAACAAAGAAATATCTCCACCGCTGTCTGTATGAACATGGAAACATCTACACCGCTAGCTGTATAAACATGGAATTATCTGCAGCGTTATCTGTATAAACATGGAAATATCTACACCGCAGTCTGTGCAAAGATGGAAATATCTACAATGCTATCTCAATAAACATGGAAATATCGACACCGCCATCTGTACACACATGGAATTACCTACACAGTCATCTGTATAAACATGGAAATATCTACACCACTATCTGTATAAACATGGAAATATCTACACTGCCATCTGTATGAACATGGAATTATCTACACAGACATCTCTATAACCATTGAAATATCTACACCGCTATCTGTATAAACATGGAAGTAGCCACACCGCTTTCTGTATAAACATGGAAATATCTACACCGCCATCTGTGAAAACATGGAAATATCTACACTGTCATCTTTATAAACATGGAAATATCTACACTGTCATCTTTATAAACATGGAAATATCTACACGTCCATCTGTATAAACATGGAAATATCTACACTGCCATCTGTATATACCTGGAAATATCTGCGCTGCCATCTGTATAAACATGGAAATATCTACACCGCTATCTCTATAAACATGGAAATGCCTACGCGGCTGTCTGTATAAACATGGAAATATCTCCACCACTATCTGTAGAAACATGGAAATAACTACATCGCTATCTGTATAAACATGGAAATATCTCCGCCGCTATCTCTATAAAGATGGAAATATCTACACGGCTATCTTTATAAACATGGAAATATCTACACCGCTATCTGTATAAACATGGAAATATCTATAACACTATCTGTGTAAACATGGAAATATCTACACAGCTATCTGTGTAAACATGGAAATATGAACACAGGTCTCTGTGTAAAGATGGAAATATCTACACCGCAATCTGTGCTAATATGGAAATATCTACATCGCTATCTCAGTTAACATGGAAATATCTTCACCGCTATCTGTATAAACATGGAAATGTCTACACCACGATCTGTATAAACATGGAAATATCTACACCGCTATATATATAAGCATGGAAATATCTACACCGCTATCAGTATAAACATGGAAATATCTACACCGCTATGTGAATAAACATGGAAATATCTACACCGCTCTCAGTATAAACATGGAAATATTGACACCGCTATCTGTATAAATATGGAAATATCTACACCACCATCTCTATAAACATGGAAATATCTACACCGTTATCTGTATAAACAAAGAAATATCTCCACCGCTGTCTGTATGAACATGGAAACATCTACACCGCCATCTGTGAAAACATGGAAATACCTATACTGTCATCATTATAAACATGGAAATATCTACACGTCCATCTGTATAAACATGGAAATATCTACACTGCCATCTGTATATAGTTGGAAAAATCTACACTGCCATCTGTATAAACATGGAAATATCTACACCGCTATCTCTATAAACATGGAAATGTCTACACGGCTATCTGTATAAACATGGAGATATCTCCACCGCTATCTGTAGAAACATGGAAATATCTACATCGCTATCTGTATAAACATGGAAGTATCTCCACCGCTATCTCTATAAAGATGGAAATATCTACACCGCCATCTTTATAAACTTGGAAATATCTACACCGCTATCTGTATAAACATGGAAATATCTATAACACTATCTGTGTAAACATGGAAATATCTACACAGCTATCTGTGTAAACATGGAAATATGTACACAGGTCTCTGTGTAAAGATGGAAATATCTACACCGCAATCTGTGCAAATATGGAAATATCTACACCGCTATCTCAGGAAACATGGAAATATCTACACCGCTATCTGTATAAACATGGAAATATCAACACCGCTACCTGTATAAGCATGGAAATGTCTACACCACGATCTGTATAAACATGGAAACATATACACCGCTATATGTATAAACATGGAAATATCTACACCGCTATCAGTATAAACATGGAAATATCTACACCGCTATCTGTATAAACATGGAAATATCTACACCACGACATGAATAAACATGGAAATATCTTCACCGCTATCAGTAAAAACATGGAAATATCGACACCGCTATCTGTATAAATATGGAAATATCTACACCACTATCTCTATAAACATGGAAATATCTACACCGTTATCTGTATAAACAAAGAAATATCTCCACCGCTGTCTGTATGAACATGGAAACATCTACACCGCTAGCTGTATAAACATGGAATTATCTGCAGCGTTAACTGTATAAACATGGAAATATCTACACCGCAGTCTGTGCAAAGATGGAAATATCTACAGTGCTATCTCAATAAACATGGAAATATCGACACCGCCATCTGTACACACATGGAAATACCTACACAGTCATCTGTATAAACATGGAAATATCTACACCACTATCTGTATAAACATGGAAATACCTACACTGCCGTCTGTATAAAGATGGAATTATCTACACAGACATCTCTATAACCATTGAAATATCTACACCGCTATCTGTATAAACATGGAAGTATCCACACCGCTATCAGTATAAACATGGAAATATCTACACCGCCATCTGTGAAAACATGGAAATATCTACACTGTCATCTTTATAAACATGGAAATATCTACACGTCCATCTGTATAAACATGGAAATATGTACACTGCCATCTGTATACACCTGGAAATATCTACGCTGCCATCTGTGTAAACATGGAAATATCTACACCGCTATCTCTATAAACATGGAAATGCCTACAGGGCTGTCTGTATAAACATGGAAATATCTCCACCGCTATATGTAGAAACATGGAAATAACTACATCGCTATCTGTATAAACATGGAAATATCTCCAGCGCTATCTCTATAAAGATGGAAATATCTACACGGCTATCTTTATAAACATGGAAATATCTACACCGCTATCTGTATAAACATGGAAATATCTATAACACTATCTGTGTAAACATGGAAATATCTACACAGCTATCTGTGTAAACATGGAAATATGTAAACAGGCCTCTGTGTAAAGATGGTAATATCTACACCGCAATCTGTGCAAATATGGAAATATCTACACCGCTATCTCAGTAAACATGGAAATATCTACACCGCTATCTGTATAAACATGGAAATATCAACACCGCTATCTGTATAAACATGGAAATGTCTACACCACGATCTGTATAAACATGGAAATATCTACAACGCTATATGTATAAACATGGAAATATCTACACCGCTATCAGTATAAACATGGAAATATCTACACCGCTATCTGTAGAAACATGGAAATATCTACATCGCTATCTGTATAAACATGGAAATATCCCCACCGCTATCTCTATAAAGATAGACATATCTACACCGCTATCTTTATAAACATGGAAATATCTACACCGCTATCTGTATAAACATGGAAATATCCATAACACTATCTGTGTAAACATGGAAATATCTACACAGCTATCTGTGTAAACATGGAAATATGTACACAGGTCTCTGTGTAAAGATGGAAATATCTATACCGCAATATGTGCTAATATGGAAATATCTACATCGCTATCTCAGTAAACATGGAAATATCTACACCGCTATCTGTATAAACATGGAAATGGCTACACCACGATCTGTATAAACATGGAAATATCTACACCGCTATGTATATAAACATGGAAATATCTACACCGCTATCAGTATAAACATGGAAATATCTACACCGCTATCTGTATAAACATGGAAATATCTACACCACGACATGTATAAACATGGAAATATCTACACCGCCATGTGAATAAACATGGAAATATCTACACCGCTATCAGTAAAAACATGGAAATATCGACACCGCTATCTGTATAAATATGGAAATATCTACACCACTATCTCTATAAACATGGAAATATCTACACCGTTATCTGTATAAACAAAGAAATATCTCCACCGCTGTCTGTATGAACATGGAAGTAGCCACACCGCTATCTGTATAAACATGGAAATATCTGCACCGCCGTCTGTGAAAACATGGAAATATCTACACTGTCATCATTATAAACATGGAAATATCTACACGTCCATCTGTATAAACATGGAAATATCTACACTGCCATCTGTATATACCTGGAAATATCTACACTGCCATCTGTATAAACATGGAAATATCTACACCGCTATCTCTATAAACATGGAAATGTCTACACGGCTATCTGTATAAACATGGAAATATCTCCACCGCTATCTGTAGAAACATGGAAATATCTACATCGCTATCTGTATAAACATGGAAGTATCTCCACCGCTATCTCTATAAAGATGGAAATATCTACACCGCTATCTTTATAAACATGGAAATATCTACACCGCTATCTGTATAAACATGGAAATATCTATAACACTATCTGTGTAAACATGGAAATATCTACACAGCTATCTGTGTAAACATGGAAATATGTACACAGGTCTATGTGTAAAGATGGAAATATCTACACCCCAATCTGTGCAAATATGGAAATATCTACACCGCTATCTCAGGAAACATGGAAATATCTACACCGCTATCTGTATAAACATGGAAATATCAACACCGCTATCTGTATAAACATGGAAATGTCTAAACCACGATCTGTATAAACATGGAAATATCTACACAGCTATATGTATAAACATGGAAATATCTACACCGCTATCAGTATAAACATGGAAATATCTACACCGCTATCTGTATAAACATGGAAATATCTACACCACGACATGAATAAACATGGAAATATCTTCACCGCTATCAGTAAAAACATGGAAATATCGACACCGCTATCTGTATAAATATGGAAATATCTACACCACTATCTCTATAAACATGGAAATATCTACACCGTTATCTGTATATACAAAGAAATATCTCCACCGCTGTCTGTATGAACATGGAAACATTTACACCGCTAGCTGTATAAACATGGAATTATCTGCAGCGTTATCTGTATTAACATGGAAATATCTACACCGCAGTCTGTGCAAAGATGGAAATATCTACAATACTATCTCAATAAACATGGAAATATCGACACCGCCATCTGTACACACATGGAAATACCTACACAGTCATCTGTATAAACATGGAAATATCTACACCACTATCTGTATAAACATGGAAATACCTACACTGCCATCTGTATAAACATGGAATTATCTACACAGACATCTCTATAATCATTGAAATATCTACACCGCTATCTGTATAAACATGGAAGTATCCACACCGCTATCAGTATAAACATGGAAATACCTACACCGCTATCTGTATAAACATGGAAATATCTATAACACTATCTGTGTAAACATGGAAATATCTACACAGCTATCTGTGTAAACATGGAAATATGTACACAGGTCTCTGTGTAAAGATGGAAATATCTACATCGCAATCTGTGCTAATATGGAAATATCTACATCGCTATCTCAGTAAACATGGAAATATCTACACCGCTATCTGTATAAACATGTAAATGGCTACACCACGATCTGTATAAACATGGAAATATCTACAGCGCTATATATATAAACATGGAAATATCTACGCCGCTATCAGTATAAACATGGAAATATCTACACCGCTATCTGTATAAACATGGAAATATCTACACCACGACATGTATAAACATGGAAATATCTACACCGCCATGTGAATAAACATGGAAATATCTACACCGCTATCAGTAAAAACATGGAAACAACGACACCGTTATCTGTATAAATATGGAAATATCTACACCACTATCTCTATAAACATGGAAATATCTACACCGTTTTCTGTATAAACAAAGAAATATCTCCACCGCTGTCTGTATGAACATGGAAACATCTACACCGCTAGCTGTATAAACATGGAATTATCTGCAGCGTTATCTGCATAAACATGGAAATATCTACACCGCAGTCTGTGCAAAGATGGAAATATCTACAATGCTATCTCAATAAACATGGAAATATCGACACCGCCATCGGTACACACATGGAAATACCTACACAGTCATCTGTATAAACATGGAAATATCTACACCACTATCTGAATAAACATGGAAATGTCTACACTGCCATCTGTATAAACGTGGAATTACCTACACAGACATCTCTATAATCATTGAAATATCTACACCGCTATCTGTATAAACATGGAAGTAGCCACACCGCTATCAGTATAAACATGGAAATATCTACACCGCTATCTGTATAAACATGGAAATATCTACACCACGACCTGTATAAACATGGAAATATCTACACCGCTATGTGAATAAACATGGAAATATCTACACCGCTCTCAGTATAAACATGGAAATATTGACACCGCTATCTGTATAAATATGGAAATATCTACACCACTATCTCTATAAACATGGAAATATCTACACCGTTATCTGTATAAACAAAGAAATATCTCCACCGCTGTCGGTATGAACATGGAAGTAGCCACACCGCTATCTGTATAAACATGGAAATATCTACACCGCCATCTGTGAAAACATGGAAATATCTACACTGTCATCATTATAAACATGGAAATATCTACACGTCCATCTGTATAAACATGGAAATATCTACACTGCCATCTGTATATACCTGGAAATATCTACACTGCCATCTGTATAAACATGGAAATATCTACACCGCTATCTCTATAAACATGGAAATGTCTACACGGCTATCTGTATAAACATGGAGATATCTCCACCGCTATCTTTAGAAACATGGAAATATCTACATCGCTATCTGTATAAACATGGAAGTATCTCCACCGCTATCTCTATAAAGATGGAAATATCTACACCGCTATCTTTATAAACATGGAAATATCTACACCGCTATCTGTATAAACATGGAAATATCTATAACACTATCTGTGTAAACATGGAAATATCTACACAGCTATCTGTGTAAACATGGAAATATGTACACAGGTCTCTGTGTAAAGATGGAAATATCTACACCG
Organism: Pan paniscus; assembly: GCF_029289425.2. NCBI lineage: Eukaryota > Metazoa > Chordata > Mammalia > Primates > Hominidae > Pan > Pan paniscus. The sequence continues at coordinate 566,868 of NC_073265.2, forward strand.
CAATCTGTGCAAATATGGAAATATCTACACCGCTATCTCAGGAAAGTTGGAAATATCTACACCGCTATCTGTATAAACATGGAAAAATCAACACCGCTATCTGTATAAACATGGAAATGTCTACACCACGATCTGTATAAACATGGAAATATCTACACCGCTATATGTATAAACATGGAAATATCTACACCGCTATCAGTATAAACATGGAAATATCTACACCGCTATCTGTATAAACATGGAAATATCTACACCACGACATGAATAAACATGGAAATATCTTCACCGCTATCAGTAAAAACATGGAAATATCGACACCGCTATCTGTAAAATATGGAAATATCTACACCACTATCTCTATAAACATGGAAATATCTACACCGTTATCTGTATAAACAAAGAAATATCTCCACCGCTGTCTGTATGAACATGGAAACATCTACACCGCCAGCTGTATAAACATGGAATTATCTGCAGCGTTATCTGTATTAACATGGAAATATCTACACCGCAGTCTGTGCAAAGATGGAAATATCTACAATGGTATCTCAATAAACATGGAAATATCGACACCGCCATCTGTACACACATGGAAATACCTATACAGTCATCTGTATAAACATGGAAATATCTACACCACTATCTGTATAAACATGGAAATACCTACACTGCCATCTGTATAAACATGGAATTATCTACACAGACATCTCTATAATCATTGAAATATCTACACCGCTATCTGTATAAACATGGAAGTATCCACACCGCTATCAGTATAAACATGGAAATATCTACACCGCTATCTGTATAAACATGGAAATATCTATAACACTATCTGTGTAAACATGGAAATATCTACACAGCTATCTGTGTAAACATGGAAATATGTACACAGGTCTCTGTGTAAAGATGGAAATATCTACACCGCAATCTGTGCTAATATGGAAATATCTACACCGCTATCTCAGGAAACATGGAAATATCTACACCGCTATCTGTATAAACATGGAAATATCAACACCGCTATCTGTATAAACATGGAAATGTCTACACCACGATCTGTATAAACATGGAAACATATACACCGCTATATGTATAAACATGGAAATATCTACACCGCTATCAGTATAAACATGGAAATATCTACACCACTATCTGTATAAACATGGAAATATCTACACCACGACATGAATAAACATGGAAATATCTTCACCGCTATCAGTAAAAACATGGAAATATCGACACCGCTATCTGTATAAATATGGAAATATCTACACCACTATCTCTATAAACATGGAAATATCTACACCGTTATCTGTATAAACAAAGAAATATCTCCACCGCTGTCTGTATGAACATGGAAACATCTACACCACTAGCTGTATAAACATGGAATTATCTGCAGCGTTATCTGTATTAACATGGAAATATCTACACCACAGTCTGTGCAAAGATGGAAATATCTACAATGCTATCTCAATAAACATGGAAATATCGACACCGCCACCTGTACACACATGGAAATACCTACACAGTCATCTGTATAAACATGGAAATATCTACACCACTATCTGTATAAACATGGAAATACCTACACTGCCATCTGTATAAACATGGAATTATCTACACAGACATCTCTATAATCATTGAAATATCTACACCGCTATCTGTATAAACATGGAAGTATCCACACCGCTATCAGTAAAAACATGGAAATATCTACACCGCTATCTGTATAAACATGGAAATATCTATAACACTATCTGTGTAAACATGGAAATATCTACACAGCTATCTGTGTAAACATGGAAATATGTACACAGGTCTCTGTGTAAAGATGGAAATATCTACACCGCAATCTGTGCAAATATGGAAATATCTACATCGCTATCTCTGTAAACATGGAAATATCTCCACCGCTATCTGTATAAACATTTAAATGGCTATACCACGATCTGTATAAACATGGAAATATCTACTCCGCTATATATATAAACATGGAAATATCTACACCGCTATCAGTATAAACGTGGAACTACCTACACCGCTATCTGTATAAACATGGAAATATCTACACCGCGACATGTATAAACATGGAAATATCTACACCGCCATGTGAATAAACATGGAAATATCTACACCGCTAACAGTAAAAACATGGAAATATCGACACCGCTATCTGTATAAATATGGAAATATCTACACCACTATCTCTATAAACATGGAAATATCTACACCGTTATCTGTATAAACAAAGAAATATCTCCACCGCTGTCTGTATGAACATGGAAACATCTACACCGCTAGCTGTATAAACACGGAATTATCTGCAGCGTTATCTGTATAAACATGGAAATATCTATACCGCAGTCTGTGCAAAGATGGAAATATCTACAATGCTACCTCAATAAACATGGAAATATCGACACCGCCATCTGTACACACATGGAAATATCTACACAGTCATCTGTATAAACATGGAAATATCTACACCAATATCTGTATAAACATGGAAATACCTACACTGCCATCTGTATAAACATGGAATTATCTACACAGACATCTCTACAATCATTGAAATATCTACACCGCTATCTGTATAAACATGGAAGTATCCACACCGCTATCAGTATAAACATGGAAATATTGACACCGCTATCTGTATAAACATGGAAATATCTATAACACTATCTGTGTAAACATGGAAGTATCTGCACAGCTATCTGTGTAAACATGGAAATATGTACACAGGTCTCTGTGTAAAGATGGAAATATCTACACCGCAATCTGTGCAAATATGGAAATATCTACACCGCTATCTCAGTAAACATTGAAACATCTACACCGCTATCTGTAAAAACATGGAAATATCAACACCGCTATCTGTATAAACATGGAAATGTCTACACCACGATCTGTATAAACATGGAAATATCTACACCGCGATATGTATAAACATGGAAATATCTTCAACGCTATCTGTATAAACATGGAAATATCTACACCACTATCTGTATAAACATGGAAATATCTACACTGCCATCTGCATAAAAATGGAATTACCTACACAGTCATCTCTATAATCATGGAAATATCTACACCGCTATCTGTATATACATGGAAGTAGCCACACCGCTATCAGTAAAAACATGGAAATATCGACACCCCTATCTGTATAAACATGGAAATATCTACACCACGACGTGTATAAACATGGAAATATCTACACCGCTATGTGAATAAACATGGAAATATCTACACCGCTATCAGTATAAACATGGAAATATTGACAACGCTATCTGTATAAATATGGAAATATCTACACCACTATCTCTATAAACATGGAAATATCTACACCGTTATCTGTATAAACAAAGAAATATCTCCACCGCTGTCTGTATGAACATGGAAACATCTCCACCGCTAGCTGTATAAACATGGAATTATCTGCAGCGTTATCTGTATAAACATGGAAATATCTACACCGCAGTCTGTGCAAAGATGGAAATATCTACAATGCTATCTCAATAAACATGGAAATATCGACACCGCCATCTGTACACACATGGAAATACCTACACAGTCATCTGTATAAACATGGAAATATCTACACCACTATCTGTATAAACATGGAAATAATTACACTGCCATCTGTATAAACATGGAATTACCTACACAGTCATCTCTATAATCATTGAAATATCTACACCGCTATCTGTATAAACATGGAAGTAGCCACACCGCTATCTGTATAAACATGGAAATATCTCCACCGCTATCTGTAGAAACATGGAAATATCTACATCGCTATCTGTATAAACATGGAAATATCTCCACCGCTATCTCTATAAAGATGGAAATATCTACACCGCTATCTTTATAAACATGGAAATATCTACACCGCAATCTGTATAAACATGGAAATATCTATAACACTATCTGTGTAAACATGGAAATATCTACACAGCTGTCTGTGTAAACATGAAAATATGTACACAGTTCTCTGTGTAAAGATGGAAATATCTACACCGCAATCTGTGCAAATATGGAAATATCTACACCGCTATCTCAGTAAATATGGAAATATCTACACCGCTATCTGTATAAACATGGAAATATCAACACCGCTATCTGTATAAACATGGAAATGTCTACACCACGATCTGTATAAACATGGAAATATCTACACCGCTATATGTATAAACATGGAAATATCTACACCGCTATCAGTATAAACATGGAAATATCTACACCGCTATGTGTATAAACATGGAAATATCTACACCACGACATGAATAAACATGGAAATATCTTCACCGCTATCAGTAAAAACATGGAAATATCGACACCGCTATCTGTATAAATATGGAAATATCTACACCACTATCTCTATAAACATGGAAATATCTACACCGTTATCTGTATAAACAAAGAAATATCTCCACCGCTGTCTGTATGAACATGGAAACATCTACACCGCTAGCTGTATAAACATGGAATTATCTGCAGCGTTATCTGTATTAACATGGAAATATCTACACCAGAGTCTGTGCAAAGATGGAAATATCTACAATGCTATCTCAATAAACATGGAAATATCGACACCGCCACCTGTACACACATGGAAATACCTACACAGTCATCTGTATAAACACGGAAATATCTACACCACTATCTGTATAAACATGGAAATACCTACACTGCCATCTGTATAAACATGGAATTATCTACACAGACATCTCTATAATCATTGAAATATCTACACCGCTATCTGTATAAACATGGAAGTATCCACACCGCTATCAGTAAAAACATGGAAATATCTACACCGCTATCTGTATAAACATGGAAATATCTATAACACTATCTGTGTAAACATGGAAATATCTACACAGCTATCTGTGTAAACATGGAAATATGTACACAGGTCTCTGTGTAAAGATGGAAATATCTACACCGCAATCTGTGCAAATATGGAAATATCTACATCGCTATCTCTGTAAACATGGAAATATCTCCACCGCTATCTGTATAAACATGTAAATGGCTATACCACGATCTGTATAAACATGGAAATATCTACTCCGCTATATATATAAACATGGAAATATCTACACCGCTATCAGTATAAACGTGGAATTACCTACACCGCTATCTGTATAAACATGGAAATATCTACACCACGACATGTATAAACATGGAAATATCTACACCGCCATGTGAATAAACATGGAAATATCTACACCGCTAACAGTAAAAACATGGAAATATCGACACCGCTATCTGTATAAATATGGAAATATCTACACCACTATCTCTATAAACATGGAAATATCTACACCGTTATCTGTATAAACAAAGAAATATCTCCACCGCTGTCTGTATGAACATGGAAACATCTACACCGCTAGCTGTATAAACACGGAATTATCTGCAGCGTTATCTGTATAAACATGGAAATATCTATACCGCAGTCTGTGCAAAGATGGAAATATCTACAATGCTACCTCAATAAACATGGAAATATCGACACCGCCATCTGTACACACATGGAAATATCTACACAGTCATCTGTATAAACATGGAAATATCTACACCAATATTTGTATAAACATGGAAATACCTACACTGCCATCTGTATAAACATGGAATTACCTACACAGACACCTCTATAATCATTGAAATATCTACACCGCTATCTGTATAAGCATGGAAGTAGCCACACCGCTATCCGTATAAACATGGAAATATCTACACCGCTGTCTGTTTAAACATGGAAATATCTACACCACGACGTGTATAAACATGGAAATATCTACACTGCCATCTGTATATACCTGGAAATATCTACACTGCCATCTGCATAAACAAGGAAATATCTACACCGCTAGCTCTATAAACATGGAAATATCTACACGGCTATCTGTATAAACATGGAAATATCTACACCGCTATCTGTAGAAACATGGAAATATCTACATCGCTATCTGTATAAACATGGAAGTATCTCCACCGCTATCTCTATAAAGATGGAAATATCTACACCGCTATCTTTATAAACATGGAAATATCTACACCGCTATCTGTATAAACATGGAAATATCTATAACACTATCTGTGTAAACATGGAAATATCTACACAGCTATCTGTGTAAACATGGAAATATGTACACAGGTCTATGTGTAAAGATGGAAATATCTACACCGCAATCTGTGCAAATATGGAAATATCTACACCGCTATCTCAGGAAACATGGAAATATCTACACCGCTATCTGTATAAACATGGAAATATCAACACCACTATCTGTATAAACATGGAAATGTCTACACCACGATCTGTATAAACATGGAAACATATACACCGCTATATGTATAAACATGGAAATATCTACACCGCTATCAGTATAAACATGGAAATATCTACACCGCTATCTGTATAAACATGGAAATATCTACACCACGACATGAATAAACATGGAAATATCTTCACCGCTATCAGTAAAAACATGGAAATATCGAAACCGCTATCTGAATAAATATGGAAATATCTACACCACTATCTCTATAAACATGGAAATATCTACACCGTTATCAGTATAAACAAAGAAATATGTCCACCGCTGTCTGTATGAACATGGAAACATCTACACCGCTAGCTGTATAAACATGGAATTATCTGCAGCGTTATCTGTATTAACATGGAAATATCTACACCACAGTCTGTGCAAAGATGGAAATATCTACAATGCTATCTCAATAAACATGGAAATATCGACACCGCCACCTGTACACACATGGAAATACCTACACAGTCATCTGTATAAACATGGAAATATCTACACCACTATCTGTATAAACATGGAAATACCTACACTGCCATCTGTATAAACATGGAATTATCTACACAGACATCTCTATAATCATTGAAATATCTACACCGCTATCTGTATAAACATGGAAGTATCCACACCGCTATCAGTAAAAACATGGAAATATCTACACCGCTATCTATATAAACATGGAAATATCTATAACACTATCTGTGTAAACATGGAAATATCTACACAGCTATCTGTGTAAACATGGAAATATGTACACAGGTCTCTGTGTAAAGATGGAAATATCTACACCGCAATCTGTGCAAATATGGAAATATCTACATCGCTATCTCTGTAAACATGGAAATATCTCCACCGCTATCTGTATAAACATATAAATGGTTATACCACGATCTGTATAAACATGGAAATATCTACTCCGCTATATATATAAACATGGAAATATCTACACCGCTATCAGTATAAACATGGAACTACCTACACCGCTATCTGTATAAACATGGAAATATCTACACCACGACATGTATAAACATGGAAATATCTACACCGCCATGTGAATAAACATGGAAATATCTACACCGCTAACAGTAAAAACATGGAAATATCGACACCGCTATCTGTATAAATATGGAAATATCTACACCACTATCTCTATAAACATGGAAATATCTACACCGTTATCTGTATAAACAAAGAAATATCTCCACCGCTGTCTGTATGAACATGGAAACATCTACACCGCTAGCTGTATAAACATGGAATTATCTGCAGCGTTATCTGTATAAACATGGAAATATCTATACCGCAGTCTGTGCAAAGATGGAAATAACTACAATGCTACCTCAATAAACATGGAAATATCGACACCGCCATCTGTACACACATGGAAATATCTACACAGTCATCTGTATAAACATGGAAATATCTACACCAATATCTGTATAAACATGGAAATACCTACACTGCCATCTGTATAAACATGGAATTACCTACACAGACACCTCTATAATCATTGAAATATCTACACCGCTATCTGTATAAGCATGGAAGTAGCCACACCGCTATCCGTATAAACATGGAAATATCTACACCGCTGTCTGTTTAAACATGGAAATATCTACACCACGACGTGTATAAACATGGAAATATCTACACTGCCATCTGTATATACCTGGAAATATCTACACTGCCATCTGTATAAACATGGAAATATCTACACGGCTAGCTCTATAAACATGGAAATGTCTACACGGCTATCTGTATAAACATGGAAATATCTACACCGCTATCTGTAGAAACATGGAAATATCTACATCGCTATCTGTATAAACATGGAAATACCTCCACCGCTATCTCTGTAAAGATGGAAAGATCTACACCGCTATCTTTATAAAAATGGAAATATCTACACCGCTATCTCTATAAACATGGAAATATCTATAACACTATCTGTGTAAACATGGAAAAATCTACACAGCTATCTGTGTAAACATGGAAATATGTACACAGGTCTCTGTGTAAAGATGGAAATATCTACACCGCAATCTGTGCAAATATGGAAATATCTACACCGCTATCTCAGTAAACATGGAAATATCTACACCGCTATCCCTATAAACATGGAAATGTCAACACCGCTATCTGTATAAACATGGAAATGTCTACACCACGATCTGTATAAACATGGAAATATCTACACCGCTATATGTATAAACATGGAAATATCTACACCGCTATCAGTATAAACTTGGAAATATCTACACCGCTATCTGTATAAACATGGAAATATCTACAACACGACATGTATAAACATGGAAATATCAACACCGCCATGTGAATAAACATGGAAGTATCTACACCGCTATCAGTAAAAACATGGAAATATCGACACCGCTATCTGTGTAAATGTGGAAATATCTACACCACTATCTCTATAAACAGGGAATTATCTACACCGTTATCTGTATAAACAAAGAAATATCTCCACCGCTGTCTGTATGAACATGGAAACATCTACACCGCTAGCTGTATAAACATGGAATTATCTGCAGCGTTATCTGTATAAACATGGAAATATCTACACCGCGACGTGTATAAACATGGAAATATCTACAACGCTATGTGAATAAACATGGAAATATCTACACCGCTATCAGTATAAACGAGGAAATATTGACACCGCTATCTGTATAAATATGGAAATATCTACACCACTATCTCTATAAACATGGAAATATCTACACCGTTATCTGTATAAACAAAGAAATATCTCCACCGCTGTCTGTATGAACATGGAAACATCTACACCGCTAGCTGTATAAACATGGAATTATCTGCAGCGTTATCTGTATAAACATGGAAATATCTACACCGCAGTCTGTGCAAAGATGGAAATATCTACAATGCTATCTCAATAAACATGGAAATATCGACACCGCCATCTGTACACACATGGAAGTACCTACACAGTCATCTGTATAAACATGGAAATATCTACACCACTATATGTATAAACATGGAAATACCTACACTGCCATCTGTATAAACATGGAATTATCTACACAGACATCTCTACAATCATTGAAATAACTACACCGCTATCTGTATAAACATGGAAGTATCCACACCGCTATCAGTATAAACATGGAAATATCTACACCGCTATCTGTATAAACATGGAAATATCTATAACACTATCTGTGTAAACATGGAAGTATCTGCACAGCTATCTGTGTAAACATGGAAATATGTACACAGGTCTCTGTGTAAAGATGGAAATATCTACACCGCAATCTGTGCAAATATGGAAATATCTACACCGCTATCTCAGTAAACATGGAAACATCTACACCGCTATCTGTAAAAACATGGAAATATCAACACCGCTATCTGTATAAACATGGAAATGTCTACACCACGATCTGTATAAACATGGAAATATCTACACCGCGATATGTATAAACATGGAAATATCTTCAACGCTATCTGTATAAACATGGAAATATCTACACCACTATCTGTATAAACATGGAAATATCTACACTGCCATCTGCATAAAAATGGAATTACCTACACAGTCATCTCTATAATCATGGAAATATCTACACCGCTATCTGTATATACATGGAAGTAGCCACACCGCTATCAGTAAAAACATGGAAATATCTACACCCCTATCTGTATAAACATGGAAATATCTACACCACGACGTGTATAAACATGGAAATATCTACACCGCTATGTGAATAAACATGGAAATATCTACACCGCTATCAGTATAAACATGGAAATATTGACAACGCTATCTGTATAAATATGGAAATATCTACACCACTATCTCTATAAACATGGAAATATCTACACCGTTATCTGTATAAACAAAGAAATATCTCCACCGCTGTCTGTATGAACATGGAAACATCTACACCGCTAGCTGTATAAACATGGAATTATCTGCAGCGTTATCTGTATAAACATGGAAATATCTACACCGCAGTCTGTGCAAAGATGGAAATATCTACAATGCTATCTCAATAAACATGGAAATATCGACACCGCCATCTGTACACACATGGAAATACCTACACAGTCATCTCTATAAACATGGAAATATCTACACCACTATCTGTATAAACATGGAAATACCTACACTGCCATCTGTATAAACATGGAATTATCTACACAGACATCTCTATAATCATTGAAATATCTACACCGCTATCTGTATAAACATGGAAGTAGCCACACCGCTATCTGTATAAACATGGAAATATCTACACCGCCATCTGTGAAAACATGGAAATATCTACACTGTCATCTTTATAAACATGGAAATATCTACACGTCCATCTGTATAGACATGGAAATATCTACACTGCCATCTGTATATACCTGGAAATATCTACACTGCCATCTGTATAAACATGGAAATATCTACACCGCTGTCTCTATAAACATGGAAATGTCTACACGGCTATCTGTATAAACATGGAAATATCTCCACCGCTATCTGTAGAAACATGGAAATATCTACATCGCTATCTGTATAAACATGGAAATATCTCCACCGCTATCTCTATAAAGATGGAAATATCTACACCGCTATCTTTATAAACATGGAAATATCTACACCGCTATCTGTATAAACATGGAAATATCTATAACACTAACTTTGTAAACATGGAAATATCCACACAGCTATCTGTGTAAACATGGAAACAGGTACACAGGTCTCTGTGTAAAGATGGAAATATCTACACCGCAATCTGTGCAAATATGGAAATATCTACATCGCTATCTCAGTAAATATGGAAATATCTACACCGCTATCTGTATAAACATGGAAATATCAACACCGCTATCTGTATAAACATGGAAATGTCTACACCACGATCTGTATAAACATGGAAATATCTACACCGCTATATGTATAAATGGAAATATCTACACCGCTATCAGTATATACATGGAAATATCTACTCCGCTATCTGTATAAACATGGAAATATCTACACCACGACATGTATAAACATGGAAATATCTACACCGCCATGTGAATAAACATGGAAATATCTACACCGCTATCAGTAAAAACATGGAAATATCGACACCGCTATCTGTATAAATATGGAAATATCTACACCACTATCTCTATAATCATGGAAATATCTACACCGTTATCTGTATAAACAAAGAAATATCTCCACCGCTGTCTGTATGAACATGGAAACATCTACACCGCTAGCTGTATAAACATGGAATTATCTGCAGCGTTATCTGTATAAACATGGAAATATCTACACCGCAGTCTGTGCAAAGATGGAAATATCTACAATGCTATCTCAATAAACATGGAAATATCGACACTGCCATCTGTACACACATGGAAATACCTACACAGTCATCTGTATAAACATGGAAATATCTACACCACTATCTGTATAAACATGGAAATATCTACACTGCCATCTGTATAAACATGGAATTACCTACACAGTCATCTCTATAATCATTGAAATATCTACACCGCTATCTGTATAAACATGGAAGTAGCCACACCGCTATCTGTATAAACATGGAAATATCTCCACCGCTATCTGTAGAAACATGGAAATATCTACATCGCTATCTGTATAAACATGGAAATATCTCCACCGCTATCTCTATAAAGATGGAAATATCTACACCGCTATCTTTATAAACATGGAAATATCTACACCGCTATCTGTATAAACATGGAAATATCTATAACACTATCTGTGTAAACATGGAAATATCTACACAGCTATCTGTGTAAACATGAAAATATGTACACAGTTCTCTGTGTAAAGATGGAAATATCTACACCGCAATCTGTGAAAATATGGAAATATCTACACCGCTATCTCAGTAAATATGGAAATATCTACACCGCTATCTGTATAAACATGGAAATATCAACACCGCTATCTGTATAAACATGGAAATGTCTACACCACGATCTGTATAAACATGGAAATATCTACACCGCTATATGTATAAACATGGAAATATCTACACCGCTATCAGTATATACATGGAAATATCTACACCGCTATCTGTATAAACATGGAAATATCTACACCACGACATGTATAAACATGGAAATATCTACACTGCCATGTGAATAAACATGGAAATATCTACACCGCTATCAGTAAAAACATGGAAATATCGACACCGCTATCTGTGTAAATGTGGAAATATCTACACCACTATCTCTATAAACAGGGAATTATCTACACCGTTATCTGTATAAACAAAGAAATATCTCCACCGCTGTCTGTATGAACATGGAAACATCTACACCGCTAGCTGTATAAACATGGAATTATCTGCAGCGTTATCTGTATAAACATGGAAATATCTACACCGCGACGTGTAAAAACATGGAAATATCTACAACGCTATGTGAATAAACATGGAAATATCTACACCGCTATCAGTATAAACAAGGAAATATTGACACCGCTATCTGTATAAATATGGAAATATCTACACCACTATCTCTATAAACATGGAAATATCTACACCGTTATCTGTATAAACAAAGAAATATCTCCACCGCTGTCTGTATGAACATGGAAACATCTACACCGCTAGCTGTATAAACATGGAATTATCTGCAGCGTTATCTGTATAAACATGGAAATATCTACACCGCAGTCTGTGCAAGGATGGAAATATCTACAATGCTATCTCAATAAACATGGAAATATCGACACCGCCATCTGTACACACATGGAAGTACCTACACAGTCATCTGTATAAACATGGAAATATCTACACCACTATATGTATAAACATGGAAATACCTACACTGCCATCTGTATAAACATGGAATTATCTACACAGACATCTCTACAATCATTGAAATAACTACACCGCTATCTGTATAAACATGGAAGTATCCACACCGCTATCAGTATAAACATGGAAATATCTACACCGCTATCTGTATAAACATGGAAATATCTATAACACTATCTGTGTAAACATGGAAGTATCTGCACAGCTATCTGTGTAAACATGGAAATATGTACACAGGTCTCTGTGTAAAGATGGAAATATCTACACCGCAATCTGTGCAAATATGGAAATATCTACACCGCTATCTCAGTAAACATGGAAACATCTACACCGCTATCTGTAAAAACATGGAAATATCAACACCGCTATCTGTATAAACATGGAAATGTCTACACCACGATCTCTATAAACATGGAAATATCTACACCGCGATATGTATAAACATGGAAATATCTTCAACGCTATCTGTATAAACATGGAAATATCTACACCACTATCTGTATAAACATGGAAATATCTACACTGCCATCTGCATAAAAATGGAATTACCTACACAGTCATCTCTATAATCATGGAAATATCTACACCGCTATCTGTATATACATGGAAGTAGCCACACCGCTATCAGTAAAAACATGGAAATATCTACACCCCTATCTGTATAAACATGGAAATATCTACACCACGACGTGTATAAACATGGAAATATCTACACCGCTATGTGAATAAACATGGAAATATCTACACCGCTATCAGTATAAACATGGAAATATTGACAACGCTATCTGTATAAATATGGAAATATCTACACCACTATCTCTATAAACATGGAAATATCTACACCGTTATCTGTATAAACAAAGAAATATCTCCACCGCTGTCTGTATGAACATGGAAACATCTACACCGCTAGCTGTATAAACATGGAATTATCTGCAGCGTTATCTGTATAAACATGGAAATATCTACACCGCAGTCTGTGCAAGGATGGAAATATCTACAATGCTATCTCAATAAACATGGAAATATCGACACCGCCATCTGTACACACATGGAAGTACCTACACAGTCATCTGTATAAACATGGAAATATCTACACCACTATATGTATAAACATGGAAATACCTACACTGCCATCTGTATAAACATGGAATTATCTACACAGACATCTCTACAATCATTGAAATAACTACACCGCTATCTGTATAAACATGGAAGTATCCACACCGCTATCAGTATAAACATGGAAATATCTACACCGCTATCTGTATAAACATGGAAATATCTATAACACTATCTGTGTAAACATGGAAGTATCTGCACAGCTATCTGTGTAAACATGGAAATATGTACACAGGTCTCTGTGTAAAGATGGAAATATCTACACCGCAATCTGTGCAAATATGGAAATATCTACACCGCTATCTCAGTAAACATGGAAACATCTACACCGCTATCTGTAAAAACATGGAAATATCAACACCGCTATCTGTATAAACATGGAAATGTCTACACCACGATCTCTATAAACATGGAAATATCTACACCGCGATATGTATAAACATGGAAATATCTTCAACGCTATCTGTATAAACATGGAAATATCTACACCACTATCTGTATAAACATGGAAATATCTACACTGCCATCTGCATAAAAATGGAATTACCTACACAGTCATCTCTATAATCATGGAAATATCTACACCGCTATCTGTATATACATGGAAGTAGCCACACCGCTATCAGTAAAAACATGGAAATATCTACACCCCTATCTGTATAAACATGGAAATATCTACACCACGACGTGTATAAACATGGAAATATCTACACCGCTATGTGAATAAACATGGAAATATCTACACCGCTATCAGTATAAACATGGAAATATTGACAACGCTATCTGTATAAATATGGAAATATCTACACCACTATCTCTATAAACATGGAAATATCTACACCGTTATCTGTATAAACAAAGAAATATCTCCACCGCTGTCTGTATGAACATGGAAACATCTACACCGCTAGCTGTATAAACATGGAATTATCTGCAGCGTTATCTGTATAAACATGGAAATATCTACACCGCAGTCTGTGCAAAGATGGAAATATCTACAATGCTATCTCAATAAACATGGAAATATCGACACCGCCATCTGTACACACATGGAAATACCTACACAGTCATCTCTATAAACATGGAAATATCTACACCACTATCTGTATAAACATGGAAATACCTACACTGCCATCTGTATAAACATGGAATTATCTACACAGACATCTCTATAATCATTGAAATATCTACACCGCTATCTGTATAAACATGGAAGTAGCCACACCGCTATCTGTATAAACATGGAAATATCTACACCGCCATCTGTGAAAACATGGAAATATCTACACTGTCATCTTTATAAACATGGAAATATCTACACGTCCATCTGTATAAACATGGAAATATCTACACTGCCATCTGTATATACCTGGAAATATCTACACTGCCATCTGTATAAACATGGAAATATCTACACCGCTGTCTCTATAAACATGGAAATGTCTACACGGCTATCTGTATAAACATGGAAATATCTCCACCGCTATCTGTAGAAACATGGAAATATCTACATCGCTATCTGTATAAACATGGAAATATCTCCACCGCTATCTCTATAAAGATGGAAATATCTACACCGCTATCTTTATAAACATGGAAATATCTACACCGCTATCTGTATAAACATGGAAATATCTATAACACTAACTTTGTAAACATGGAAATATCCACACAGCTATCTGTGTAAACATGGAAACATGTACACAGGTCTCTGTGTAAAGATGGAAATATCTACACCGCAATCTGTGCAAATATGGAAATATCTACACCGCTATCTCAGTAAATATGGAAATATCTACACCGCTATCTGTATAAACATGGAAATATCTATAACACTATCTGTGTAAACATGGAAGTATCTGCACAGCTATCTGTGTAAACATGGAAATATGTACACAGGTCTCTGTGTAAAGATGGAGATATCTACACCGCAATCTGTGCAAATATGGAAATATCTACACCGCTATCTCAGTAAACATGGAAACATCTACACCGCTATCTGTAAAAACATGGAAATATCAACACCGCTATCTGTATAAACATGGAAATGTCTACACCACGATCTGTATAAACATGGAAATATCTACACCGCGATATGTATAAACATGGAAATATCTTCAACGCTATCTGTATAAACATGGAAATATCTACACCACTATCTGTATAAACATGGAAATATCTACACTGCCATCTGCATAAAAATGGAATTACCTACACAGTCATCTCTATAATCATGGAAATATCTACACCGCTATCTGTATATACATGGAAGTAGCCACACCGCTATCAGTAAAAACATGGAAATATCTACACCCCTATCTGTATAAACATGGAAATATCTACACCACGACGTGTATAAACATGGAAATATCTACACCGCTATGTGAATAAACATGGAAATATCTACACCGCTATCAGTATAAACATGGAAATATTGACAACGCTATCAGTATAAATATGGAAATATCTACACCACTATCTCTATAAACATGGAAATATCTACACCGTTATCTGTATAAACAAAGAAATATCTCCACCGCTGTCTGTATGAACATGGAAACATCTACACCGCTAGCTGTATAAACATGGAATTATCTGCAGCGTTATCTGTATAAACATGGAAATATCTACACCGCAGTCTGTGCAAAGATGGAAATATCTACAATGCTATCTCAATAAACATGGAAATATCGACACCGCCATCTGTACACACATGGAAATACCTACACAGTCATCTCTATAAACATGGAAATATCTACACCACTATCTGTATAAACATGGAAATACCTACACTGCCATCTGTATAAACATGGAATTATCTACACAGACATCTCTATAATCATTGAAATATCTACACCGCTATCTGTATAAACATGGAAGTAGCCACACCGCTATCTGTATAAACATGGAAATATCTACACCGCCATCTGTGAAAACATGGAAATATCTACACTGTCATCTTTATAAACATGGAAATATCTACACGTCCATCTGTATAAACATGGAAATATCTACACTGCCATCTGTATATACCTGGAAATATCTACACTGCCATCTGTATAAACATGGAAATATCTACACCGCTGTCTCTATAAACATGGAAATGTCTACACGGCTATCTGTATAAACATGGAAATATCTCCACCGCTATCTGTAGAAACATGGAAATATCTACATCGCTATCTGTATAAACATGGAAATATCTCCACCGCTATCTCTATAAAGATGGAAATATCTACACCGCTATCTTTATAAACATGGAAATATCTACACCGCTATCTGTATAAACATGGAAATATCTATAACACTAACTTTGTAAACATGGAAATATCCACACAGCTATCTGTGTAAACATGGAAACAGGTACACATGTCTCTGTGTAAAGATGGAAATATCTACACCGCAATCTGTGCAAATATGGAAATATCTACACCGCTATCTCAGTAAATATGGAAATATCTACACCGCTATCTGTATAAACATGGAAATATCAACACCGCTATCTGTATAAACATGGAAATGTCTACACCACGATCTGTATAAACATGGAAATATCTACACCGCTATATGTATAAACGGAAATATCTACACCGCTATCAGTATATACATGGAAATATCTACTCCGCTATCTGTATAAACATGGAAATATCTACACCACGACATGTATAAACATGGAAATATCTACACCGCCATGTGAATAAACATGGAAATATCTACACCGCTATCAGTAAAAACATGGAAATATCGACACCGCTATCTGTATAAATATGGAAATATCTACACCACTATCTCTATAAACATGGAAATATCTACACCGTTATCTGTATAAACAAAGAAATATCTCCACCGCTGTCTGTATGAACATGGAAACATCTACACCGCTAGCTGTATAAACATGGAATTATCTGCAGCGTTATCTGTATAAACATGGAAATATCTACACCGCAGTCTGTGCAAAGATGGAAATATCTACAATGCTATCTCAATAAACATGGAAATATCGACACTGCCATCTGTACACACATGGAAATACCTACACAGTCATCTGTATAAACATGGAAATATCTACACCACTATCTGTATAAACATGGAAATATCTACACTGCCACCTGTATAAACATGGAATTACCTACACAGTCATCTCTATAATCATTGAAATATCTACACCGCTATCTGTATAAACATGGAAGTAGCCACACCGCTATCTGTATAAACATGGAAATATCTCCACCGCTATCTGTAGAAACATGGAAATATCTACATCGCTATCTGTATAAACATGGAAATATCTCCACCGCTATCTCTATAAAGATGGAAATATCTACACCGCTATCTTTATAAACATGGAAATATCTACACCGCTATCTGTATAAACATGGAAATATCTATAACACTATCTGTGTAAACATGGAAATATCTACACAGCTATCTGTGTAAACATGAAAATATGTACACAGTTCTCTGTGTAAAGATGGAAATATCTACACCGCAATCTGTGAAAATATGGAAATATCTACACCGCTATCTCAGTAAATATGGAAATATCTACACCGCTATCTGTATAAACATGGAAATATCAACACCGCTATCTGTATAAACATGGAAATGTCTACACCACGATCTGTATAAACATGGAAATATCTACACCGCTATATGTATAAACATGGAAATATCTACACCGCTATCAGTATATACATGGAAATATCTACACCGCTATCTGTATAAACATGGAAATATCTACACCACGACATGTATAAACATGGAAATATCTACACCGCCATGTGAATAAACATGGAAATATCTACACCGCTATCAGTAAAAACATGGAAATATCGACACCGCTATCTGTGTAAATGTGGAAATATCTACACCACTATCTCTATAAACAGGGAATTAACTACACCGTTATCTGTATAAACAAAGAAATATCTCCACCGCTGTCTGTATGAACATGGAAACATCTACACCGCTAGCTGTATAAACATGGAATTATCTGCAGCGTTATCTGTATAAACATGGAAATATCTACACCGCGACGTGTAAAAACATGGAAATATCTACAACGCTATGTGAATAAACATGGAAATATCTACACCGCTATCAGTATAAACAAGGAAATATTGACACCGCTATCTGTATAAATATGGAAATATCTACACCACTATCTCTATAAACATGGAAATATCTACACCGTTATCTGTATAAACAAAGAAATATCTCCACCGCTGTCTGTATGAACATGGAAACATCTACACCGCTAGCTGTATAAACATGGAATTATCTGCAGCGTTATCTGTATAAACATGGAAATATCTACACCGCAGTCTGTGCAAGGATGGAAATATCTACAATGCTATCTCAATAAACATGGAAATATCGACACCGCCATCTGTACACACATGGAAGTACCTACACAGTCATCTGTATAAACATGGAAATATCTACACCACTATATGTATAAACATGGAAATACCTACACTGCCATCTGTATAAACATGGAATTATCTACACAGACATCTCTACAATCATTGAAATAACTACACCGCTATCTGTATAAACATGGAAGTATCCACACCGCTATCAGTATAAACATGGAAATATCTACACCGCTATCTGTATAAACATGGAAATATCTATAACACTATCTGTGTAAACATGGAAGTATCTGCACAGCTATCTGTGTAAACATGGAAATATGTACACAGGTCTCTGTGTAAAGATGGAAATATCTACACCGCAATCTGTGCAAATATGGAAATATCTACACCGCTATCTCAGTAAACATGGAAACATCTACACCGCTATCTGTAAAAACATGGAAATATCAACACCGCTATCTGTATAAACATGGAAATGTCTACACCACGATCTCTATAAACATGGAAATATCTACACCGCGATATGTATAAACATGGAAATATCTTCAACGCTATCTGTATAAACATGGAAATATCTACACCACTATCTGTATAAACATGGAAATATCTACACTGCCATCTGCATAAAAATGGAATTACCTACACAGTCATCTCTATAATCATGGAAATATCTACACCGCTATCTGTATATACATGGAAGTAGCCACACCGCTATCAGTAAAAACATGGAAATATCTACACCCCTATCTGTATAAACATGGAAATATCTACACCACGACGTGTATAAACATGGAAATATCTACACCGCTATGTGAATAAACATGGAAATATCTACACCGCTATCAGTATAAACATGGAAATATTGACAACGCTATCTGTATAAATATGGAAATATCTACACCACTATCTCTATAAACATGGAAATATCTACACCGTTATCTGTATAAACAAAGAAATATCTCCACCGCTGTCTGTATGAACATGGAAACATCTACACCGCTAGCTGTATAAACATGGAATTATCTGCAGCGTTATCTGTATAAACATGGAAATATCTACACCGCAGTCTGTGCAAGGATGGAAATATCTACAATGCTATCTCAATAAACATGGAAATATCGACACCGCCATCTGTACACACATGGAAGTACCTACACAGTCATCTGTATAAACATGGAAATATCTACACCACTATATGTATAAACATGGAAATACCTACACTGCCATCTGTATAAACATGGAATTATCTACACAGACATCTCTACAATCATTGAAATAACTACACCGCTATCTGTATAAACATGGAAGTATCCACACCGCTATCAGTATAAACATGGAAATATCTACACCGCTATCTGTATAAACATGGAAATATCTATAACACTATCTGTGTAAACATGGAAGTATCTGCACAGCTATCTGTGTAAACATGGAAATATGTACACAGGTCTCTGTGTAAAGATGGAAATATCTACACCGCAATCTGTGCAAATATGGAAATATCTACACCGCTATCTCAGTAAACATGGAAACATCTACACCGCTATCTGTAAAAACATGGAAATATCAACACCGCTATCTGTATAAACATGGAAATGTCTACACCACGATCTCTATAAACATGGAAATATCTACACCGCGATATGTATAAACATGGAAATATCTTCAACGCTATCTGTATAAACATGGAAATATCTACACCACTATCTGTATAAACATGGAAATATCTACACTGCCATCTGCATAAAAATGGAATTACCTACACAGTCATCTCTATAATCATGGAAATATCTACACCGCTATCTGTATATACATGGAAGTAGCCACACCGCTGTCAGTAAAAACATGGAAATATCTACACCCCTATCTGTATAAACATGGAAATATCTACACCACGACGTGTATAAACATGGAAATATCTACACTGCTATGTGAATAAACATGGAAATATCTACACCGCTATCAGTATAAACATGGAAATATTGACAACGCTATCTGTATAAATATGGAAATATCTACACCACTATCTCTATAAACATGGAAATATCTACACCGTTATCTGTATAAACAAAGAAATATCTCCACCGCTGTCTGTATGAACATGGAAACATCTACACCGCTAGCTGTATAAACATGGAATTATCTGCAGCGTTATCTGTATAAACATGGAAATATCTACACCGCAGTCTGTGCAAAGATGGAAATATCTACAATGCTATCTCAATAAACATGGAAATATCGACACCGCCATCTGTACACACATGGAAATACCTACACAGTCATCTCTATAAACATGGAAATATCTACACCACTATCTGTATAAACATGGAAATACCTACACTGCCATCTGTATAAACATGGAATTATCTACACAGACATCTCTATAATCATTGAAATATCTACACCGCTATCTGTATAAACATGGAAGTAGCCACACCGCTATCTGTATAAACATGGAAATATCTACACCGCCATCTGTGAAAACATGGAAATATCTACACTGTCATCTTTATAAACATGGAAATATCTACACGTCCATCTGTATAAACATGGAAATATCTACACTGTCATCTGTATATACCTGGAAATATCTACACTGCCATCTGTATAAACATGGAAATATCTACACCGCTGTCTCTATAAACATGGAAATGTCTACACGGCTATCTGTATAAACATGGAAATATCTCCACCGCTATCTGTAGAAACATGGAAATATCTACATCGCTATCTGTATAAACATGGAAATATCTCCACCGCTATCTCTATAAAGATGGAAATATCTACACCGCTATCTTTATAAACATGGAAATATCTACACCGCTATCTGTATAAACATGGAAATATCTATAACACTAACTTTGTAAACATGGAAATATCCACACAGCTATCTGTGTAAACATGGAAACATGTACACAGGTCTCTGTGTAAAGATGGAAATATCTACACCGCAATCTGTGCAAATATGGAAATATCTACACCGCTATCTCAGTAAATATGGAAATATCTACACCGCTATCTGTATAAACATGGAAATATCAACACCGCTATCTGTATAAACATGGAAATGTCTACACCACGATCTGTATAAACATGGAAATATCTACACCGCTATATGTATAAACGGAAATATCTACACCGCTATCAGTATATACATGGAAATATCTACTCCGCTATCTGTATAAACATGGAAATATCTACACCACGACATGTATAAACATGGAAATATCTACACCGCCATGTGAATAAACATGGAAATATCTACACCGCTATCAGTAAAAACATGGAAATATCGACACCGCTATCTGTATAAATATGGAAATATCTACACCACTATCTCTATAATCATGGAAATATCTACACCGTTATCTGTATAAACAAAGAAATATCTCCACCGCTGTCTGTATGAACATGGAAACATCTACACCGCTAGCTGTATAAACATGGAATTATCTGCAGCGTTATCTGTATAAACATGGAAATATCTACACCGCAGTCTGTGCAAAGATGGAAATATCTACAATGCTATCTCAATAAACATGGAAATATCGACACTGCCATCTGTACACACATGGAAATACCTACACAGTCATCTGTATAAACATGGAAATATCTACACCACTATCTGTATAAACATGGAAATATCTACACTGCCATCTGTATAAACATGGAATTACCTACACAGTCATCTCTATAATCATTGAAATATCTACACCGCTATCTGTATAAACATGGAAGTAGACACACCGCTATCTGTATAAACATGGAAATATCTCCACCGCTATCTGTAGAAACATGGAAATATCTACATCGCTATCTGTATAAACATGGAAATATCTCCACCGCTATCTCTATAAAGATGGAAATATCTACACCGCTATCTTTATAAACATGGAAATATCTACACCGCTATCTGTATAAACATGGAAATATCTATAACACTATCTGTGTAAACATGGAAATATCTACACAGCTATCTGTGTAAACATGAAAATATGTACACAGATCTCTGTGTAAAGATGGAAATATCTACACCGCAATCTGTGCAAATATGGAAATATCTACACCGCTATCTCAGTAAATATGGAAATATCTACACCGCTATCTGTATAAACATGGAAATATCAACACCGCTATCTGTATAAACATGGAAATGTCTACACCACGATCTGTATAAACATGGAAATATCTACACCGCTATATGTATAAACATGGAAATATCTACACCGCTATCAGTATATACATGGAAATATCTACACCGCTATCTGTATAAACATGGAAATATCTACACCACGACATGTATAAACATGGAAATATCTACACCGCCATGTGAATAAACATGGAAATATCTACACCGCTATCAGTAAAAACATGGAAATATCGACACCGCTATCTGTATAAATATGGAAATATCTACACCACTATCTCTATAAACATGGAAATATCTACACCGTTATCTGTATAAACAAAGAAATATCTCCACCGCTGTCTGTATGAACATGGAAACATCTACACCGCTAGCTGTATAAACATGGAATTATCTGCAGCGATATCTGTATAAACATGGAAATATCTACACCGCAGTCTGTGCAAAGATGGAAATATCTACAATGCTATCTCAATAAACATGGAAATATCGACACTGCCATCTGTACACACATGGAAATACCTACACAGTCATCTGTATAAACATGGAAATATCTACACCACTATCTGTATAAACATGGAAATATCTACACTGCCATCTGTATAAACATGGAATTACCTACACAGTCATCTCTATAATCATTGAAATATCTACACCGCTATCTGTATAAACATGGAAGTAGCCACACCGCTATCAGTATAAACATGGAAATATCTACACCGCTATCTGTATAAACATGGAAATATCCACACCACGACGTGTATAAACATGGAAATATCTACACCGCTATGTGAATAAACATGGAAATATCTACACCGCTATCAGTATAAACATGGAAATATTGACACATCTATCTGTATAAATATGGAAATATCTACACCACTATCTCTATAAACATGGAAATATCTACACCGTTATCTGTATAAACAAAGAAATATCTCCACCGCTGTCTGTATGAACATGGAAGTAGCCACACCGCTATCTGTATAAACATGGAAATATCTGCACCGCCATCTGTGAAAACATGGAAATATCTACACTGTCATCATTATAAACATGGAAATATCTACACGTCCATCTGTATAAACAAGGAAATATCTACACTGCCATCTGTATATACCTGGAAATATCTACACTGCCATCTGTATAAACATGGAAATATCTACACCGCTATCTCTATAAACATGGAAATGTCTACACGGCTATCTGTATAAACATGGAAATATCTCCACCGCTATCTGTAGAAACATGGAAATATCTACATCGCTATCTGTATAAACATGGAAGTATCTCCACCGCTATCTCTATAAAGATGGAAATATCTACACCGCTATCTTTATAAACATGGAAATATCTACACCGCTATCTGTATAAACATGGAAATATCTATAAAACTATCTGTGTAAACATGGAAATATCTACACAGCTATCTGTGTAAACATGGAAATATGTACACAGGTCTATGTGTAAAGATGGAAATATCTACACCGCAATCTGTGCAAATATGGAAATATCTACACCGCTATCTCAGGAAACATGGAAATATCTACACCGCTATCTGTATAAACATGGAAATATCAACACCGCTATCTGTATAAACATGGAAATGTCTAAACCACGATCTGTATAAACATGGAAATATCTACACCGCTATATGTATAAACATGGAAATATCTACACCGCTATCAGTATAAACATGGAAATATCTACACCGCTATCTGTATAAACATGGAAATACCTACACCACGACATGAATAAACCTGGAAATATCTTCACCGCTATCAGTAAAAACATGGAAATATCGACACCGCTATCTGTATAAATATGGAAATATCTACACCACTATCTCTATAAACATGGAAATATCTACACCGTTATCTGTATAAACAAAGAAATATCTCCACCGCTGTCTGTATGAACATGGAAACATCTACACCGCTAGCTGTATAAACATGGAATTATCTGCAGCGTTATCTGTATTAACATGGAAATATCTACACCGCAGTCTGTGCAAAGATGGAAATATCTACAATGCTATCTCAATAAACATGGAAATATCGACACCGCCATCTGTACACACATGGAAATAACTATACAGTCATCTGTATAAACATGGAAATATCTACACCACTATCTGTATAAACATGGAAATACCTACACTGCCATCTGTATAAACATGGAAATATCTACACAGACATCTCTATAATCATTGAAATATCTACACCGCTATCTGTATAAACATGGAAGTATCCACACCGCTATCAGTATAAACATGGAAATATCTACACCGCTATCTGTATAAACATGGAAATATCTATAACACTATCTGTGTAAACATGGAAATATCTACACAGCTATCTGTGTAAACATGGAAATATGTACACAGGTCTCTGTGTAAAGATGGAAATATCTACACCGCAATCTGTGCTAATATGGAAATATCTACATCGCTATCTCAGTAAACATGGAAATATCTACACCGCTATCTGTATAAACATGGAAAGGGCTACACCACGATCTGTGTAAACATGGAAATATCTTCACCGCTATATATATAAACATGGAAATATCTGCACCGCTATCAGTATAAACATGGAAATATCTACACCGCTATCTGTATAAACATGGAAATATCTACACCACGACATGTATAAACATGGAAATATCTACACCGCCATGCGAATAAACATGGAAATATCTACACCGCTATCAGTAAAAACATGGAAACAACGACACCGT
This sequence comes from Pan paniscus, assembly GCF_029289425.2. NCBI lineage: Eukaryota > Metazoa > Chordata > Mammalia > Primates > Hominidae > Pan > Pan paniscus. Next base: position 593,422 of record NC_073265.2, read on the forward strand.
TATCTGTATAAATATGGAAATATCTACACCACTATCTCTATAAAAATGGAAATATCTACACCGTTTTCTGTATAAACAAAGAAATATCTCCACCGCTGTCTGTATGAACATGGAAACATCTACACCGCTAGCTGTATAAACATGGAATTATCTGCAGCGTTATCTGTATAAACATGGAAGTATCTACACCGCAGTCTGTGCAAAGATGGAAATATCTACAATGCTATCTCAATAAACATGGAAATATCGACACCGCCATCTGTACACACATGGAAATACCTACACAGTCATCTGTATAAACATGGAAATATCTACACCACTATCTGAATAAACATGGAAATGTCTACACTGCCATCTGTATAAACGTGGAATTACCTACACAGACATCTCTATAATCATTGAAATATCTACACCGCTATCTGTTTAAACATGGAAGTAGCCACACCGCTATCAGTATAAACATGGAAATATCTACACCGCTATCTGTATAAACATGGAAATATCTACACCACGACCTGTATAAACATGGAAATATCTACACCGCTATGTGAATAAACATGGAAATATCTACACCGCTATCAGTATAAACATGGAAATATTGACACCGCTATCTGTATAAATATGGAAATATCTACACCACCATCTCTATAAACATGGAAATATCTACGTCGTTATCTGTATAAACAAAGAAATATCTCCACCGCTGTCTCTATGAACATGGAAGTAGCCACACCGCTACCTGTATAAACATGGAAATATCTACACCGCCATCTGTGAATACATGGAAATATCTACACTGTCATCATTATAAACATGGAAATATCTACACCTCCATCTGTATAAACATGGAAATATCTGCACTGCCATCTGTATATACTTGGAAACATCTACACTGCCATCTGTATAAACATGGAAATATCTACACCGCTATCTCTATAAACATGGAAATGTCTACACGGCTATCTGTATAAACATGGAGATATCTCCACCGCTATCTGTAGAAACATGGAAATATCTACATCGCTATCTGTATAAACATGGAAGTATCTCCACCGCTATCTCTATAAAGATGGAAATATCTACACCGCTATCTTTATAAACATGGAAATATCTACACCGCTATCTGTATAAACATGGAAATATCTATAACACTATCTGTGTAAACATGGAAATATCTACACAGCTATCTGTGTAAACATGGAAATATGTACACAGGTCTCTGTGTAAAGATGGAAATATCTACACCGCAATCTGTGCAAATATTCAAATATCTACACCGCTATCTCAGGAAACATGGAAATATCTACACCGCTATCTGTATAAACATGGAAATATCAACACCGCTATCTGTATAAACATGGAAATGTCTACACCACGATCTGTATAAACATGGAAACATATACACCGCTATATGTATAAACATGGAAATATCTACACCGCTATCAGTATAAACATGGAAATATCTACACCGCTATCTGTATAAACATGGAAATATCTACACCACGACATGAATAAACATGGAAATATCTTCCCCGCTATCAGTAAAAACATGGAAATATCGACACCGCTATCTGTATAAATATGGAAATATCTACACCACTATCTCTATAAACATGGAAATATCTACACCGTTATCTGTATAAACAAAGAAATATCTCCACCGCTGTCTGTATGAACATGGAAACATCTACACCGCTAGCTGTATAAACATGGAATTATCTGCAGCGTTATCTGTATTAACATGGAAATATCTACACCACAGTCTGTGCAAAGATGGAAATATCTACAATGCTATCTCAATAAACATGGAAATATCGACACCGCCACCTGTACACACATGGAAATACCTACACAGTCATCTGTATAAACATGGAAATATGTACACCACTATCTGTATAAACATGGAAATACCTACACTGCCATCTGTATAAACATGGAATTATCTACACAGACATCTCTATAATCATTGAAATATCTACACCGCTATCTGTATAAACATGGAAGTATCCACACCGCTATCAGTAAAAACATGGAAATATCTACACCGCTATCTGTATAAACATGGAAATATCTATAACACTATCTGTGTAAACATGGAAATATCTACACAGCTATCTGTGTAAACATGGAAATATGTACACAGGTCTCTGTGTAAAGATGGAAATATCTACACCGCAATCTGTGCAAATATGGAAATATCTACACCGCTATCTCAGTAAACATGGAAACATCTACACCGCTATCTGTAAAAACATGGAAATATCAACACCGCTATGTGTATAAACATGGAAATGTCTACACCACGATCTGTATAAACATGGAAATATCTACACCGCGATATGTATAAACATGGAAATATCTTCAACGCTATCTGTATAAACATGGAAATATCTACACCACTATCTGTATAAACATGGAAATATCTACACTGCCATCTGCATAAAAATGGAATTACCTACACAGTCACCTCTATAATCATGGAAATATCTACACCGCTATCTGTATATACATGGAAGTAGCCACACTGCTATCAGTAAAAACATGGAAATATCTACACCCCTATCTGTATAAACATGGAAATATCTACACCACGACGTGTATAAACATGGAAATATCTACACCGCTATGTGAATAAACATGGAAATATCTACACCGCTATCAGTATAAACATGGAAATATTGACACTGCTATCTGTATAAATATGGAAATATCTACACCACTATCTCTATAAACATGGAAATATCTACACCGTTATCTGTATAAACAAAGAAATATCTCCACCGCTGTCTGTATGAACATGGAAACATCTACACCGCTAGCTGTATAAACATGGAATTATCTGCAGCGTTATCTGTATAAACATGGAAATATCTACACAGCAGTCTGTGCAAAGATGGAAATATCTACAATGCTATCTCAATAAACATGGAAATATCGACACCGCCATCTGTACACACATGGAAATACCTACACAGTCATCTCTAAAAACATGGAAATATCTACACCACTATCTGTATAAACATGGAAATACCTACACTGCCATCTGTATAAACATGGAATTATCTACACAGACATCTCTATAATCATTGAAATATCTACACCGCTATCTGTATAAACATGGAAGTAGCCACACCGCTATCTGTATAAACATGGAAATATCTACACCGCCATCTGTGAAAACATGGAAATATCTACACTGTCATCTTTATAAACATGGAAATATCTACACGTCCATCAGTATAAACATGGAAATATCTACACTGCCATCTGTATATACCTGGAAATATCTACACTGCCATCTGTATAAACATGGAAATATCTACACCGCTGTCTCTATAAACATGGAAATCTCTACACGGCTATCTGTATAAACATGGAAATATCTCCACCGCTATCTGTAGAAACATGGAAATATCTACATCGCTATCTGTATAAACATGGAAATATCTCCACCGCTATCTCTATAAAGATGGAAATATCTACACCGCTATCTTTATAAACATGGAAATATCTACACCGCTATCTGTATAAACATGGAAATATCTATAACACTAACTTTGTAAACATGGAAATATCCACACAGCTATCTGTGTAAACATGGAAACATGTACACAGGTCTCTGTGTAAAGATGGAAATATCTACACCGCAATCTGTGCAAATATGGAAATATCTACACCGCTATCTCAGTAAATATGGAAATATCTACACCGCTATCTGTATAAACATGGAAATATCAACACCGCTATCTGTATAAACATGGAAATGTCTACACCACGATCTGTATAAACATGGAAATATCTACACCGCTATATGTATAAACGGAAATATCTACACCGCTATCAGTATATACATGGAAATATCTACTCCGCTATCTGTATAAACATGGAAATATCTACACCACGACATGTATAAACATGGAAATATCTACACCGCCATATGAATAAACACGGAAATATCTACACCGCTATCAGTAAAAACATGGAAATATCGACACCGCTATCTGTATAAATATGGAAATATCTACACCACTATCTCTATAATCATGGAAATATCTACACCGTTATCTGTATAAACAAAGAAATATCTCCACCGCTGTCTGTATGAACATGGAAACATCTACACCGCTAGCTGTATAAACATGGAATTATCTGCAGCGTTATCTGTATAAACATGGAAATATCTACACCGCAGTCTGTGCAAAGATGGAAATATCTACAATGCTATCTCAATAAACATGGAAATATCGACACTGCCATCTGTACACACATGGAAATACCTACACAGTCATCTGCATAAACATGGAAATATCTACACCACTATCTGTATAAACATGGAAATATCTACACTGCCATCTGTATAAACATGGAATTACCTACACAGTCATCTCTATAATCATTGAAATATCTACACCGCTATCTGTATAAACATGGAAGTAGCCACACCGCTATCTGTATAAACATGGAAATATCTCCACCGCTATCTGTAGAAACATGGAAATATCTACATCGCTATCTGTATAAACATGGAAATATCTCCACCGCTATCTCTATAAAGATGGAAATATCTACACCGCTATCTTTATAAACATGGAAATATCTACACCGCTATCTGTATAAACATGGAAATATCTATAACACTATCTGTGTAAACATGGAAATATCTACACAGCTATCTGTGTAAACATGAAAATATGTACACAGTTCTCTGTGTAAAGATGGAAATATCTACACCGCAATCTGTGCAAATATGGAAATATCCACACCGCTATCTCAGTAAATATGGAAATATCTACACCGCTATCTGTATAAACATGGAAATATCAACACCGCTCTCTGTATAAACATGGAAATGTCTACACCACGATCTGTATAAACATGGAAATATCTACACCGCTATATGTATAAACATGGAAATATCTACACCGCTATCAGTATATACATGGAAATATCTACACCGCTATCTGTATAAACATGGAAATATCTACACCACGACATGTATAAACATGGAAATATCTACACCGCCATGTGAATAAACATGGAAATATCTACACCGCTATCAGTAAAAACATGGAAATATCGACACCGCTATCTGTATAAATATGGAAATATCTACACCACTATCTCTATAAACATGGAAATATCTACACCGTTATCTGTATAAACAAAGAAATATCTCCACCGCTGTCTGTATGAACATGGAAACATCTACACCGCTAGCTGTATAAACATGGAATTATCTGCAGCGTTATCTGTATAAACATGGAAATATCTACACCGCAGTCTGTGCAAAGATGGAAATATCTACAATGCTATCTCAATAAACATGGAAATATCGACACTGCCATCTGTACACACATGGAAATACCTACACAGTCATCTGTATAAACATGGAAATATCTACACCACTATCTGTATAAACATGGAAATATCTACACTGCCATCTGTATAAACATGGAATTACCTACACAGTCATCTCTATAATCATTGAAATATCTACACCGCTATCTGTATAAACATGGAAGTAGCCACACCCCTATCAGTATAAACATGGAAATATCTACACCGCTATCTGTATAAACATGGAAATATCTACACCACGACGTGTATAAACATGGAAATATCTACAACGCTATGTGAATAAACATGGAAATATCTACACCGCTATCAGTATAAACATGGAAATATTGACACCGCTATCTGTATAAATATGGAAATATCTACACCACTATCTCTATAAACATGGAAATATCTACACCCTTATCTGTATAAACAAAGAAATATCTCCACCGCTGTCTGTATGAACATGGAAACATCTACACCGCTAGCTGTATAAACATGGAATTATCTACACCGCAGTCTGTGCAAAGATGGAAATATCTACAATGTTATCTCAATAAACATGGAAATATGGACACCGCCATCTGTACACACATGGAAGTACCTACACAGTCATCTGTATAAACATGGAAATATCTGCACCACTATCTGTATAAACGTGGAAATAACTACACTGCCATCTGTATAAACATGGAATTATCTACACAGACATCTCTATAATCATTGAAATATCTACACCGCTATCTGTATAAACATGGAAGTAGCCACACCGCTATCAGTATAAACATGGAAATATCTACACCGTTATCTGTGTAAACATGGAAATATCTATAACACTATCTGTGTAAACATGGAAATATCTGCACAGCTATCTGTGTAAACATGGAAATATGTACACAGGTCTCTGTGTAAAGATGGAAATATCTACACCGCAATCTGTGCAAATATGGAAATATCTACACCGCTATCTCAGTAAACATGGAAACATCTACACCGCTATCTGTAAAAACATGGAAATATCAACACCGCTATCTGTATAAACATGGAAATGTCTACACCGCGATCTGTATAAATATGGAAATATCTACACCGCTATATGTATAAACATGGAAATATCTTCAACGCTATCTGTATAAACATGGAAATATCTACACCACTATCTGTATAAACATGGAAATATCTACACTGCCATCTGTATAAACATGGAATTACCTACACAGTCATCTCTATAATCATGGAAATATCTACACCGCTATCTGTATATACATGGAAGTAGCCACACCGCTATCAGTAAAAACATGGAAATATCTACACCCCTATCTGTATAAACATGGAAATATCTACACCACGACGTGTATAAACATGGAAATATCTACACCGCTATGTGAATAAACATGGAAATATCTACACCGCTATCAGTATAAACCTGGAAATATTGACACCGCTATCTGTATAAATATGGTAATATCTACACCACTATCTCTATAAACATGGAAATATCTACACCGTTATCTGTATAAACAAAGAAATATCTCCACCGCTGTCTGTATGAACATGGAAACATCTACACCGCTAGCTGTATAAACATGGAATTATCTGCAGCGTTATCTGTATAAACATGGAAATATCTACACCGCAGTCTGTGCAAAGATGGAAATATCTACAATGCTATCTCAATAAACATGGAAATATCGACACCGCCATCTGTACACACATGGAAATACCTACACAGTCATCTGTATAAACATGGAAATATCTACACCACTATCTGTATAAACATGGAAATACCTACACTGCCATCTGTATAAACATGGAATTATCTACACAGACATCTCTATAATCATTGAAATATCTACACCGCTATCTGTATAAACATGGAAGTAGCCACACCGCTATCTGTATAAACATGGAAATATGTACACCGCCATCTGTGAAAACATGGAAATATCTACACTGTCATCTTTATAAACATGGAAGTATCTACACGTCCATCTGTATAAACATGGAAATATCTACACTGCCATCTGTATATACCTGGAAATATCTACACTGCCATCTGTATAAACATGGAAATATCTACACCGCTATCTCTATAAACATGGAAATGTCTACACGGCTATCTGTATAAACATGGAAATATCTCCACCGCTATCTCTATAAAGATGGAAATATCTACACCGCTATCTTTATCAACATGGAAATATCTACACCACTATCTGTATAAACATGGAAATATCTATTACAGTGTCTGTGTAAACATGGAAATATCTACACAGCTATCTGTGTAAACATGGAAATATGTACACAGGTCTCTGTGTAAAGATGGAAATATCTACACCGCAATCTGTGCAAATATGGAAATATCTACACCGCTATCTCAGTAAATATGGAAATATCTACACCGCTATCTGTATAAACATGGAAATATCAACACCGCTATCTGTATAAACATGGAAATGTCTACACCACGATCTGTATAAACATGGAAATATCTACACCGCTATATGTATAAACATGGAAATATCTACACCGCTATCAGTATATACATGGAAATATCTACACCGCTATCTGTATAAACATGGAAATATCTACACCACGACATGTATAAACATGGAAATATCTACACCGCCATGTGAATAAACATGGAAATATCTACACCGCTATCAGTAAAAACATGGAAATATCGACACCACTATCTGTATAAATATGGAAATATCTACACCACTATCTCTATAAACATGGAAATATCTACACCGTTATCTGTATAAACAAAGAAATATCTCCACCGCTGTCTGTATGAACATGGAAACATCTACACCGCTAGCTGTATAAACATGGAATTATCTGCAGCGTTATCTGTATAAACATGGAAATATCTACACCGCAGTCTGTGCAAAGATGGCAATATCTACAATGCTATCTCAATAAACATGGAAATATCGACACCGCCATCTGTACACACATGGAAATACCTACACAGTCATCTGTATAAACATGGAAATATCTACACCACTATCTGTATAAACATGGAAATATCTACACTGCCATCTGTATAAACATGGAATTACCTACACAGTCATCTCTATAATCATTGAAATATCTACACCGCTATCTGTATAAACATGGAAGTAGCCACACCGCTATCAGTATAAACATGGAAATATCTACACCGCTATCTGTATAAACATGGAAATATCTACACCACGACGTGTATAAACATGGAAATATCTACAACGCTATGTGAATAAACATGGAAATATCTACACCGCTATCAGTATAAACAAGGAAATATTGACCCCGCTATCTGTATAAATATGGAAATATCTACACCACTATCTCTATAAACATGGAAACATCTACACCGTTATCTGTATAAACAAAGAAATATCTCCACCGCTGTCTGTATGAACATGGAAACATCTACACCGCTAGCTGTATAAACATGGAATTATCTGCAGCGTTATCTGTATAAACATGGAAATATCTACACCGCAGTCTGTGCAAAGATGGAAATATCTACAATGCTATCTCAATAAACATGGAAATATCGACACCGCCATCTGTACACACATGGAAGTACCTACACAGTCATCTGTATAAACATGGAAATATCTAGACCACTATCTGTATAAACGTGGAAATAACTACACTGCCATCTGTATAAACATGGAATTATCTACACAGACATCTCTATAATCATTGAAATATCTACGCCGCTATCTGTATAAACATGGAAGTAGCCACACCGCTATCAGTATAAACATGGAATTATCTACACCGCTATCTGTATAAACATGGAAATATCTATAACACTATCTGTGTAAACATGGAAATATCTACACAGCTATCTGTGTAAACATGGAAATATGTACACAGGTCTCTGTGTAAAGATGGAAATATCTACACCGCAATCTGTGCAAATATGGAAACATCTAAACCGCTATCTGTATAAACATGGAAATATCAACACCGCTATCTGTATAAACATGGAAATGTCTACACCAGGATCTGTATTAACATGGAAATATCTAGACCGCTATATGTATAAACATGGAAATATCTTCACCGCTATCTGTATAAACATGGAAATATCTACACCACGACATGTATAAACATGGAAATATCTACACCGCTATCAGTAAAAACATGGAAATTTCGACACCGCTATCTGTATAAATATGGAAATATCTACACCACTATCTCTATAAACATGGAAATATCTACACCGTTATCTGTATAAACAAAGAAATATCTCCACCGCTGTCTGTATGAACATGGAAACATCTACACCGCTAGCTGTATAAACATGGAATTATCTGCAGCGTTATCTGTATAAACATGGAAATATCTACACCGCAGTCTGTGCAAAGATGGAAATATCTACAATGCTATCTCAATAAACATGGAAATATCGACACCGCCATCTGTACACACATGGAAATACCTACACAGTCATCTCTATAAACATGGAAATATCTACACCACTATCTGTATAAACATGGAAATACCTACACTGCCATCTGTATAAACATGGAATTATCTACACAGACATCTCTATAATCATTGAAATATCTACACCGCTATCTGTATAAACATGGAAGTAGCCACACCGCTATCTGTATAAACATGGAAATATGTACACCGCCATCTGTGAAAACATGGAAATATCTACACTGTCATCTTTATAAACATGGAAGTATCTACACGTCCATCTGTATAAACATGGAAATATCTACACTGCCATCTGTATATACCTGGAAATATCTACACTGCCATCTGTATAAACATGGAAATATCTACACCGCTATCTCTATAAACATGGAAATGTCTACACGGCTATCTGTATAAACATGGAAATATCTCCACCGCTATCTCTATAAAGATGGAAATATCTACACCGCTATCTTTATCAACATGGAAATATCTACACCACTATCTGTATAAACATGGAAATATCTATTACAGTGTCTGTGTAAACATGGAAATATCTACACAGCTATCTGTGTAAACATGGAAATATGTACACAGGTCTCTGTGTAAAGATGGAAATATCTACACCGCAATCTGTGCAAATATGGAAATATCTACACCGCTATCTCAGTAAATATGGAAATATCTACACCGCTATCTGTATAAACATGGAAATATCAACACCGCTATCTGTATAAACATGGAAATGTCTACACCACGATCTGTATAAACATGGAAATATCTACACCGCTATATGTATAAACATGGAAATATCTACACCGCTATCAGTATATACATGGAAATATCTACACCGCTATCTGTATAAACATGGAAATATCTACACCACGACATGTATAAACATGGAAATATCTACACCGCCATGTGAATAAACATGGAAATATCTACACCGCTATCAGTAAAAACATGGAAATATCGACACCACTATCTGTATAAATATGGAAATATCTACACCACTATCTCTATAAACATGGAAATATCTACACCGTTATCTGTATAAACAAAGAAATATCTCCACCGCTGTCTGTATGAACATGGAAACATCTACACCGCTAGCTGTATAAACATGGAATTATCTGCAGCGTTATCTGTATAAACATGGAAATATCTACACCGCAGTCTGTGCAAAGATGGCAATATCTACAATGCTATCTCAATAAACATGGAAATATCGACACCGCCATCTGTACACACATGGAAATACCTACACAGTCATCTGTATAAACATGGAAATATCTACACCACTATCTGTATAAACATGGAAATATCTACACTGCCATCTGTATAAACATGGAATTACCTACACAGTCATCTCTATAATCATTGAAATATCTACACGGCTATCTGTATAAACATGGAAGTAGCCACACCGCTATCAGTATAAACATGGAAATATCTACACCGCTATCTGTATAAACATGGAAATATCTACACCACGACGTGTATAAACATGGAAATATCTACAACGCTATGTGAATAAACATGGAAATATCTACACCGCTATCAGTATAAACAAGGAAATATTGACCCCGCTATCTGTATAAATATGGAAATATCTACACCACTATCTCTATAAACATGGAAACATCTACACCGTTATCTGTATAAACAAAGAAATATCTCCACCGCTGTCTGTATGAACATGGAAACATCTACACCGCTAGCTGTATAAACATGGAATTATCTGCAGCGTTATCTGTATAAACATGGAAATATCTACACCGCAGTCTGTGCAAAGATGGAAATATCTACAATGCTATCTCAATAAACATGGAAATATCGACACCGCCATCTGTACACACATGGAAGTACCTACACAGTCATCTGTATAAACATGGAAATATCTAGACCACTATCTGTATAAACGTGGAAATAACTACACTGCCATCTGTATAAACATGGAATTATCTACACAGACATCTCTATAATCATTGAAATATCTACGCCGCTATCTGTATAAACATGGAAGTAGCCACACCGCTATCAGTATAAACATGGAATTATCTACACCGCTATCTGTATAAACATGGAAATATCTATAACACTATCTGTGTAAACATGGAAATATCTACACAGCTATCTGTGTAAACATGGAAATATGTACACAGGTCTCTGTGTAAAGATGGAAATATCTACACCGCAATCTGTGCAAATATGGAAATATCTAAACCGCTATCTGTATAAACATGGAAATATCAACACCGCTATCTGTATAAACATGGAAATGTCTACACCAGGATCTGTATTAACATGGAAATATCTAGACGGCTATATGTATAAACATGGAAATATCTTCACCGTTATCTGTATAAACATGGAAATATCTACACCACGACATGTATAAACATGGAAATATCTACACCGCTATCAGTAAAAACATGGAAATTTCGACACCGCTATCTGTATAAATATGGAAATATCTACACCACTATCTCTATAAACATGGAAATATCTACACCGTTATCTGTATAAACAAAGAAATATCTCCACCGCTGTCTGTATGAACATGGAAACATCTACACCGCTAGCTGTATAAACATGGAATTATCTGCAGCGTTATCTGTATAAACATGGAAGTATCTACACCGCAGTCTGTGCAAAGATGGAAATATCTACAATGCTATCACAATAAACATGGAAATATAGACACCGCCATCTGTACACACATGGAAATACCTACACAGTCATCTGTATAAACATGGAAATATCTACACCACTATCTGTATAAACATGGAAATATCTACACTGCCATCTGTATAAAGATGGAATTACCTACACAGTCATCTCTATAATCATGGAAATATCTTCACCGCTATCTGTATATACATGGAAGTAGCCACACCGCTATCAGTAAAAACATGGAAATATCTTCACCCCTATCTGTATAAACATGGAAATATCTACACCACGACGTGTATAAACATGGAAATATGTACACCACTATGTGAATAAACATGGAAATATCTACACCGCTATCAGTATAAACATGGAAATATTGACACCGCTTTCTGTATAAATATGGAAATATCTACACCACTATCTCTATAAACAAGGAAACATCTACACCGTTATCTGTATAAACAAAGAAATAACTCCACCGCTGTCTGTATGAACATGGAAACATCTACACCGCTAGCTGTATAATCATGGAATTATCTGCAGCATTATCTGTATAAACATGGAAATATCTACACCGCAGTCTGTGCAAAGATGGAAATATCTACAATGCTATCTCAATAAACATGGAAATATCGACACCGCCATCTGTACACACATGGAAATACCTACACAGTCATCTGTATAAACATGGAAATATCTACACCACTATCTGTATAAACATGGAAATACCTACACTGCCATCTGTATAAACATGGAATTATCTACACAGACATCTCTATAATCATTGAAATATCTACACCGCTATCTGTATAAACATGGAAGTAGCCACACCACTATCTGTATAAACATGGAAATATCTACACCGCCATCTGTGAAAACATGGAAATATCTACATTGTCATCTTTATAAACATGGAAATATCTACATGTCCATCTGTATAAACATGGAAATATCTACACCGCTATCTCTATAAACGTGGAAATGTCTACACGGCTATCTGTATAAACATGGAAATAGCTCCACCGCTATCTCTATAAAGATGGAAATATCTACACCGCTATCTTTATAAACATGGAAATATCTACACCGCTATCTGTATAAACATGGAAATATCTATAACACTATCTGTGTAAACATGGAAATATCTACACAGCTATCTGTGTAAACATGGAAATATGTACACTGGTCTCTGTGTAAAGATGGAAATATCTAAACCGCAATCTGTGCAAATATGGAAATATCTACACCGCTATCTCAGTAAATATGGAAATATCTACACCGCTATCTGTATAAACATGGAAATGTCAACACCGCTGTCTGTATACACATGGAAATGTCTACACCACGATCTGTATAAACATGGAAATATCTACACCGCTATATGTATAAACATGGAAATATCTACACCGCTATCAGTATATACATGGAAATATCTACACCGCTATCTGTATAAACATGGAAATATCTACACCACTATCTGTATAAACATGGAAATATCTACACTGCCATCTGTATAAACATGGAATTACCTACACAGTCATCTCTATAATCATTGAAATATCTGCACCGCTATCTGTATAAACATGGAAGTAGCCACACCGCTATCAGTATAAACATGGAAATATCTACACCGCTATCTGTATAAACATGGAAATATCTACACCACGACGTGTATAAACATGGAAATATCTACAACGCTATGTGAATAAACATGGAAATATCTACACCGCCATCAGTATATCAAGGAAATATTGACACCGCTATCTGTATAAATATGGAAATATCTACACCACTATCTCTATAAACATGGAAATATCTACACCGTTATCTGTATAAACAAAGAATTATCTCCACCGCTGTCTGTATGAACATGGAAACATCTACACCGCTAGCTGTATAAACATGGAATTATCTGCAGCGTTATCTGTATAAACATGGAGATATCTACACCGCAGTCTGTGCAAAGATGGAAATATGTACAATGCTATCTCAATAAACATGGAAATATCGACACCGCCATCTGTACACACATGGAAGTACCTACACAGTCATCTGTATAAACATGGAAATATCTACACCACTATCTGTATAAACATGGAAATACCTACACTGCCATCTGTATAAACATGGAATTATCTACACAGACATCTCTATAACCATTGAAATATCTACACCGCTATCTGTATAAACATGGAAGTAGCCACACCGCTATCAGTATAAACATGGAAATATCTACACCGCTATCTGTATAAACATGGAAATATCTATCACACTATCTGTGTAAACATGGAAATATCTACACAGCTATCTGTGTAAACATGGAAATATGTACACAGGTCTCTGTGTAAAGATGGAAATATCTACACCGCAATCTGTGCAAATATGGAAATATCTACACCGCTATCTCAGTAAACATGGAAATATCTACACCGCTATCTGTATAAACATGGAAATATCAACACCGCTATCTGTATAAACATGGAAATGTCTACACCACGATCTGTTTAAACATGGAAATATCTAAACCGCTATATGTATAAACATGGAAATATCTACACCGCTATCAGTATAAACATGGAAATGTCTACACCACGACATGTATAAACATGGAAATATCTACACCGCCATGTGAATAAACATGGAAATATCTACACCGCTATCAGTAAAAACATGGAAATATCGACACCGCTATCTGTATAAATATGGAAATATCTACACCACTATCTCTATAAACATGGAAATATCTACACCGTTATCTGTATAAACAAAGAAATATCTCCACCGCTGTCTGTATGAACATGGAAACATCTACACCGCTAGCTGTATAAACATGGAATTATCTGCAGCGTTATCTGTATAAACATGGAAATATCTACACCGCAGTCTGGGCAAAGATGGAAATATCTACAATGCTATCTCATTAAACATGGAAATATCGACACCGCCATCTGTACACACATGGAAATACCTGCACAGTCATCTGTATAAACATGGAAATATCTACACCACTATCTGTATAAACATGGAAATATCTACACTGCCATCTGTATAAACATTGAATTACCTACACAGACATCTCTATAATCATTGAAATGTCTACACCGCTATCTGTATAAACCTGGAAGTAGCCACACCGCTATCTGTATAAACATGGAAGTATCTACACCGCCATTTGTGAAAACATGGAAATATCTACACTGTCATCTTTATAAACATGGAAATATCTGCACGTCCATCTGTATAAACATGGAAATATCTACACTGCCATCTGTATACACCTGGAAATATCTACACTGCCATCTGTATAAACATGGAAATATCTAAACCGCTATCTCTATAAACATGGAAATGTCTACACGGCTATCTGTATAAACATGGAAATATCTCCACCGCTATCTGTAGAAACATGGAAATATCTACATCGCTATCTGTATAAACATGGAAATATCTCCACCGCTATCTCTATAAAGATGGAAATATCTACACCGTTATCTTTATAAACATGGAAATATCTACACCACTATCTGTATAAACATGGAAATACCTATAACACTATCTGTGTAAACATGGAAATATCTACACAGCTATCTGTGTAAACATGGAAATATGTACACAGGTCTCTGTGTAAAGATGGAAATATCTACACCGCAATCTGTGCAAATATGGAAATATCTACACCGCTATCTCAGTAAACATGAAAATATCTACACCGCTATCTGTATAAACATGGAAAATCAACACCGCTATCTGTATAAACATGGAAATGTCTACACCACGATCTGTATAAACATGGAAATATCTACAATGCTATATGTATAAACATGGAAATATCTACACCGCCTTATGTGAAAACATGGAAATACCTACACTGTCATCTTTATAAACATGGAAATAACTACACGTCCATCTGTATAAACATGGAAATATCTACACTGCCATCTGTATATACCTAGAAATATCTACACTGCCATCTGTATAAACATGGAAATATCTACACCGCTATCTCTATAAACATGGAAATGTCTACACGGCTATCTGTATAAACATGGAAATGTCTCCACCGCTATCTGTGGAAACATGGAAATATCTACATCGCTATCTGTATAAACATGGAAATATCTCCACCGCTATCTCTATAAAGATGGAAATATCTACACCGCTATCTTAATAAACATGGAAATGTCTTCACAGCCATCTGTATAAACATGGAAATATCTATAACGTTATCTGTGTAAACATGGAAATATATACACAGCTATCTGTGTAAACATGGAAATATGTACACAGGTCTCTGTGTAAAGATGGAAATATCTACACCGCAATCTGTGCAAATATGGAAATATCTACACCGCTATCTCAGTAAACATGGAAATATCTACACCGCTATCTGTATAAACATGGAAATATCTACACCACTATCTGTATAAACATGGAAATATCTACACTGCCATCTGTATAAACATGGAATTACCTACACAGTCATCTCTATAATCATTGAAATATCTACACCGCTATCTGTATAAACATGGAAGTAGCCACACCGCTATCAGTATAAACATGGAAATATCTACACCGCTATCTGTATAAACATGGAAATATCTACACCACGACGTGTATAAACATGGAAATATCTACAACGCTATGTGAATAAACATGGAAATATCTACACCGCTATCAGTATAAACAAGGAAATATTGACCCCGCTATCTGTATAAATATGGAAATATCTACACCACTATCTCTATAAACATGGAAACATCTACACCGTTATCTGTATAAACAAAGAAATATCTCCACCGCTGATTGTATGAACATGGAAACATCTACACCGCTAGCTGTATAAACATGGAATTATCTGCAGCGTTATCTGTATAAACATGGAAATATCTACACCGCAGTCTGTGCAAAGATGGAAATATCTACAATGCTATCTCAATAAACATGGAAATATCGACACCGCCATCTGTACACACATGGAAGTACCTACACAGTCATCTGTATTAACATGGAAATATCTACACCACTATCTGTATAAACGTGGAAATAACTACACTGCCATCTGTATAAACATGGAATTATCTACACAGACATATCTATAATCATTGAAATATCTACGCCGCTATCTGTATAAACATGGAAGTAGCCACACCGCTATCAGTATAAACATGGAATTATCTATACCGCTATCTGTATAAACATGGAAATATCTATAACACTATCTGTGTAAACATGGAAATATCTACACAGCTATCTGTGTAAACATGGAAATATGTACACAGGTCTCTGTGTAAAGATGGAAATATCTACACCGCAATCTGTGCAAATATGGAAATATCTAAACCGCTATCTGTATAAACATGGAAATATCAACACCGCTATCTGTATAAACATGGAAATGTCTACACCAGGATCTGTATTAACATGGAAATATCTAGACCGCTATATGTATAAACATGGAAATATCTTCACCGCTATCTGTATAAACATGGAAATATCTACACCACGACATGTATAAACATGGAAATATCTACACCGCTATCAGTAAAAACATGGAAATTTCGACACCGCTATCTGTATAAATATGGAAATATCTACACCACTATCTCTATAAACATGGAAATATCTACACCGTTATCTGTATAAACAAAGAAATATCTCCACCGCTGTCTGTATGAACATGGAAACATCTACACCGCTAGCTGTATAAACATGGAATTATCTGCAGCGTTATCTGTATAAACATGGAAGTATCTACACCGCAGTCTGTGCAAAGATGGAAATATCTACAATGCTATCACAATAAACATGGAAATATCGACACCGCCATCTGTACACACATGGAAATACCTACACAGTCATCTGTATAAACATGGAAATATCTACACCACTATCTGTATAAACATGGAAATATCTACACTGCCATCTGTATAAAGATGGAATTACCTACACAGTCATCTCTATAATCATGGAAATATCTACACCGCTATCTGTATATACATGGAAGTAGCCACACCGCTATCAGTAAAAACATGGAAATATCTTCACCCCTATCTGTATAAACATGGAAATATCTACACCACGACGTGTATAAACATGGAAATATGTACACCACTATGTGAATAAACATGGAAATATCTACACCGCTATCAGTATAAACATGGAAATATTGACACCGCTTTCTGTATAAATATGGAAATATCTACACCACTATCTCTATAAACAAGGAAACATCTACACCGTTATCTGTATAAACAAAGAAATAACTCCACCGCTGTCTGTATGAACATGGAAACATCTACACCGCTAGCTGTATAATCATGGAATTATCTGCAGCATTATCTGTATAAACATGGAAATATCTACACCGCAGTCTGTGTAAAGATGGAAATATCTACAATGCTATCTCAATAAACATGGAAATATCGACACCGCCATCTGTACACACATGGAAATACCTACACAGTCATCTGTATAAACATGGAAATATCTACACCACTATCTGTATAAACATGGAAATACCTACACTGCCATCTGTATAAACATGGAATTATCTACACAGACATCTCTATAATCATTGAAATATCTACACCGCTATCTGTATAAACATGGAAGTAGCCACACCACTATCTGTATAAACATGGAAATATCTACACCGCCATCTGTGAAAACATGGAAATATCTACATTGTCATCTTTATAAACATGGAAATATCTACATGTCCATCTGTATAAACATGGAAATATCTACACCGCTATCTCTATAAACGTGGAAATGTCTACACGGCTATCTGTATAAACATGGAAATAGCTCCACCGCTATCTCTATAAAGATGGAAATATCTACACCGCTATCTTTATAAACATGGAAATATCTACACCGCTATCTGTATAAACATGGAAATATCTATAACACTATCTGTGTAAACATGGAAATATCTACACAGCTATCTGTGTAAACATGGAAATATGTACACTGGTCTCTGTGTAAAGATGGAAATATCTAAACCGCAATCTGTGCAAATATGGAAATATCTACACCGCTATCTCAGTAAATATGGAAGTATCTACACCGCTATCTGTATAAACATGGAAATGTCAACACCGCTGTCTGTATACACATGGAAATGTCTACACCACGATCTGTATAAACATGGAAATATCTACACCGCTATATGTATAAACATGGAAATATCTACACCGCTATCAGTATATACATGGAAATATCTACACCGCTATCTGTATAAACATGGAAATATCTACACCACTATCTGTATAAACATGGAAATATCTACACTGCCATCTGTATAAACATGGAATTACCTACACAGTCATCTCTATAATCATTGAAATATCTGCACCGCTATCTGTATAAACATGGAAGTAGCCACACCGCTATCAGTATAAACATGGAAATATCTACACCGCTATCTGTATAAACATGGAAATATCTACACCACGACGTGTATAAACATGGAAATATCTACAACGCTATGTGAATAAACATGGAAATATCTACACCGCCATCAGTATATCAAGGAAATATTGACACCGCTATCTGTATAAATATGGAAACATCTACACCACTATCTCTATAAACATGGAAATATCTACACCGTTATCTGTATAAACAAAGAATTATCTCCACCGCTGTCTGTATGAACATGGAAACATCTACACCGCTAGCTGTATAAACATGGAATTATCTGCAGCGTTATCTGTATAAACATGGAGATATCTACACCGCAGTCTGTGCAAAGATGGAAATATCTACAATGCTATCTCAATAAACATGGAAATATCGACACCGCCATCTGTACACACATGGAAGTACCTACACAGTCATCTGTATAAACATGGAAATATCTACACCACTATCTGTATAAACATGGAAATACCTACACTGCCATCTGTATAAACATGGAATTATCTACACAGACATCTCTATAACCATTGAAATATCTACACCGCTATCTGTATAAACATGGAAGTAGCCACACCGCTATCAGTATAAACATGGAAATATCTACACCGCTATCTGTATAAACATGGAAATATCTATAACACTATCTGTGTAAACATGGAAATATCTACACAGCTATCTGTGTAAACATGGAAATATGTACACAGGTCTCTGTGTAAAGATGGAAATATCTACACCGCAATCTGTGCAAATATGGAAATATCTACACCGCTATCTCAGTAAACATGGAAATATCTACACCGCAATCTGTATAAACATGGAAATATCAACAACGCTATCTGTATAAACATGGAAATGTCTACACCACGATCTGTATAAACATGGAGATATCTACACCGCTATATGTATAAACATGGAAATATCTACACCGCTATCAGTATAAACATGGAAATATCTTCACCGCTATTTGTATAAACATGGAAATATCTACACCACGACAAGTATAAACATGGAAATATCTACACTGCTATCAGTAAAAACATGGAAATATCGACACCGCTATCTGTATAAACATGGAAATATCTACACTGCCATCTGTATAAACATGGAATTACCTACACAGACATCTCTATAATCATTGAAATATCTACACCGCTATCTGTATAAACATGGAAGTAGCCACACCGCTATCAGTATAAACATGGAAATATCTACACCGCTATCTGTATAAACATGGATATACCTACACCACGACGTGTATAAACATGGAAATATCTACACCGCTATGTGAATAAACACGGAAATATCTACACCGCTATCAGTATAAACATGGAAATATGGACACCGCTATCTGTATAAATATGGAAATATCTAAACCACTATCTCTATAAAGATGGAAATATCTACACCGTTATCTGTATAAACAAAGAAATATCTCCACCGCTGTCTGTATGAACTTGGAAACATCTACACCGCTAGCTGTATAAACTTGGAATTATCTGCAGTGTTATCTGTATAAACATGGAAATATCTTCACCGCAGTCTGTGCAAAGATGGAAATATCTGCAATTCTATCTCAATAAACATGGAAATATCGACACCGCCATCTGTACACACATGGAAATACCTACACAGTCATCTGTATAAACATGGAAATACCTACACCACTATCTGTATAAACATGGAAGTACCTACACTGCCATCTGTATAAATATGGAATTATCTACACAGACATCTCTATAATCATTGAAATATCTACACCGCTATCTGTATTAACATGGAAGTAGCCACACCGCTATCTGTATAAACATGGAAATATCTACACCGCCTTATGTGAAAACATGGAAATATCTACACCGTCATCTTTATAAACATGGAAATATCTACACGTCCATCAGTATAAACATGGAAATATCTACACTGCCATCTGTATATACCTAGAAATATCTACACTGCCATCTGTATAAACATGGAAATATCTACACCACTATCTCTATAAACATGGAAATGTCTACACGGCTGTCTGTATAAACATGGAAATGTCTCCACCGCTATCTGTAAAAACATGGAAATATCTACATCGCTATCTGTATAAACATGAAAATATCTCCACCGCTATCTCTATAAAGATGGAAATATCTACACCGTTATCTTTATAAACATGGAAATATCTACACCACTATCTGTATAAACATGGAAATACCTATAACACTATCTGTGTAAACATGGAAATATATACACAGCTATCTGTGTAAACATGGAAATATGTACACAGGTCTCTGTGTAAAGATGGAAATATCTACACCGCAATCTGTGCAAATATGGAAATATCTACACCGCTATCTCAGTAAACATGGAAATATCTACACCGCTATCTGTATAAACATGGAAATATCAACACCGCTATCTGTATAAACATGGAAATGTCTACACCACGATCTGTTTCAACATGGAAATATCTAAACCGCTATATGTATAAACATGGAAATATCTACACCGCTATCAGTATAAACATGGAAATATCTACACCACGACATGTATAAACATGGAAATATCTACACCGCCATGTGAATAAACATGGAAATATCTACACCGCTATCAGTAAAAACATGGAAATATCGACACCGCTATCTGTATAAATATGGAAATATCTACACCACTATCTCTATAAACATGGAAAATCTACACCGTTATCTGTATAAACAAAGAAATATCTCCACCGCTGTCTGTATGAACATGGAAACATCTACACCGCTAGCTGTATAAACATGGAATTATCTGCAGCGTTATCTGTATAAACATGGAAATATCTACACCGCAGTCTGGGCAAATATGGAAATATCTACAATGCTATCTCAATAAACATGGAAATATCGACACCGCCATCTGTACACACATGGAAATACCTGCACAGTCATCTGTATAAACATGGAAATATCTACACCACTATCTGTATAAACATGGAAATATCTACACTGCCATCTGTATAAACATTGAATTACCTACACAGACATCTCTATAATCATTGAAATGTCTACACCGCTATCTGTATAAACCTGGAAGTAGCCACACCGCTATCTGTATAAACATGGAAGTATCTACACCGCCATTTGTGAAAACATGGAAATATCTTCACTGTCATCTTTATAAACATGGAAATATCTGCACGTCCATCTGTATAAACATGGAAATATCTACACTGCCATCTGTATACACCTGGAAATATCTACACTGCCATCTGTATAAACATGGAAATATCTAAACCGCTATCTCTATAAACATGGAAATGTCTACACGGCTATCTGTATAAACATGGAAATATCTCCACCGCTATCTGTAGAAACATGGAAATATCTACATCGCTATCTGTATAAACATGGAAATATCTCCACCGCTATCTCTATAAAGATGGAAATATCTACACCGTTATCTTTATAAACATGGAAATATCTACACCACTATCTGTATAAACATGGAAATACCTATAACACTATCTGTGTAAACATGGAAATATCTACACAGCTATCTGTGTAAACATGGAAATATGTACACAGGTCTCTGTGTAAAGATGGAAATATCTACACCGCAATCTGTGCAAATACGGAAATATCTACACCGCTATCTCAGTAAACATGAAAATATCTACACCGCTATCTGTATAAACATGGAAAATCAACACCGCTATCTGTATAAACATGGAAATGTCTACACCACGATCTGTATAAACATGGAAATATCTACAACGCTATATGTATAAACATGGAAATATCTACACCGCCTTATGTGAAAACATGGAAATACCTACACTGTCATCTTTATAAATATGGAAATATCTACACGTCCGTCTGTATAAACATGGAAATATCTACACTGCCATCTGTATATACCTAGAAATATCTACACTGCCATCTGTATAAACATGGAAATATCTACACCGCTATCTCTATAAACATGGAAATGTCTACACGGCTATCTGTATAAACATGGAAATGTCTCCACCGCTATCTGTGGAAACATGGAAATATCTACATCGCTATCTGTATAAACATGGAAATATCTCCACCGCTATCTCTATAAAGATGGAAATATCTACACCGCTATCTTAATAAACATGGAAATGTCTTCACAGCCATCTGTATAAACATGGAAATATCTATAACGTTATCTGTGTAAACATGGAAATATATACACAGCTATCTGTGTAAACATGGAAATATGTACACAGGTCTCTGTGTAAAGATGGAAATATCTACACCGCAATCTGTGCAAATATGGAAATATCTACACCGCTATCTCAGTAAACATGGAAATATCTACACCGCTATCTGTATAAACATGGAAATATCAACACCGCTATCTGTATAAACATGGAAATGTCTACACCACGATCTGTTTCAACATGGAAATATCTAAACCGCTATATGTATAAACATGGAAATATCTACACCGCTATCAGTATAAACATGGAAATATCTACACCACGACATGTATAAACATGGAAATATCTACACCGACATGTGAATAAACATGGAAATATCTACACCGCTATCAGTAAAAACATGGAAATATAGACACCGCTATCTGTATAAATATGGAAATATCTACACCACTATCTCTATAAACATGGAAATATCTACACCGTTATCTGTATAAACAAAGAAATATCTCCACCGCTGTCTGTATGAACATGGAAACATCTACACCGCTAGCTGTATAAACATGGAATTATCTGCAGCGTTATCTGTATAAACATGGAAATATCTACACCGCAGTCTGGGCAAAGATGGAAATATCTACAATGCTATCTCAATAAACATGGAAATATCGACACCGCCATCTGTACACACATGGAAATACCTGCACAGTCATCTGTATAAACATGGAAATATCTACACCACTATCTGTATAAACATGGAAATATCTACACTGCCATCTGTATAAACATTGAATTACCTACACAGACATCTCTATAATCATTGAAATGTCTACATCGCTATCTGTATAAACCTGGAAGTAGCCACACCGCTATCTGTATAAACATGGAAGTATCTACACCGCCATTTGTGAAAACATGGAAATATCTTCACTGTCATCTTTATAAACATGGAAATATCTGCACGTCCATCTGTATAAACATGGAAATATCTACACTGCCATCTGTATACACCTGGAAATATCTACACTGCCATCTGTATAAACATGGAAATATCTAAACCGCTATCTCTATAAACATGGAAATGTCTACACGGCTATCTGTATAAACATGGAAATATCTCCACCGCTATCTGTAGAAACATGGAAATATCTACATCGCTATCTGTATAAACATGGAAATATCTCCACCGCTATCTCTATAAAGATGGAAATATCTACACCGTTATCTTTATAAACATGGAAATATCTACACCACTATCTGTATAAACATGGAAATACCTATAACACTATCTGTGTAAACATGGAAATATCTACACAGCTATCTGTGTAAACATGGAAATATGTACACAGGTCTCTGTGTAAAGATGGAAATATCTACACCGCAATCTGTGCAAATACGGAAATATCTACACCGCTATCTCAGTAAACATGAAAATATCTACACCGCTATCTGTATAAACATGGAAAATCAACACCGCTATCTGTATAAACATGGAAATGTCTACACCACGATCTGTATAAACATGGAAATATCTACAACGCTATATGTATAAACATGGAAATATCTACACCGCCTTATGTGAAAACATGGAAATACCTACACTGTCATCTTTATAAACATGGAAATATCTACACGTCCATCTGTATAAACATGGAAATATCTACACTGCCATCTGTATATACCTAGAAATATCTACACTGCCATCTGTATAAACATGGAAATATCTACACCGCTATCTCTATAAACATGGAAATGTCTACACGGCTATCTGTATAAACATGGAAATGTCTCCACCGCTATCTGTGGAAACATGGAAATATCTACATCGCTATCTGTATAAACATGGAAATATCTCCACCGCTATCTCTATAAAGATGGAAATATCTACACCGCTATCTTAATAAACATGGAAATGTCTTCACAGCCATCTGTATAAACATGGAAATATCTATAACGTTATCTGTGTAAACATGGAAATATATACACAGCTATCTGTGTAAACATGGAAATATGTACACAGGTCTCTGTGTAAAGATGGAAATATCTACACCGCAATCTGTGCAAATATGGAAATATCTACACCGCTATCTCAGTAAACATGGAAATATCTACACCGCTATCTGTATAAACATGGAAATATCAACACCGCTATCTGTATAAACATGGAAATGTCTACACCACGATCTGTTTCAACATGGAAATATCTAAACCGCTATATGTATAAACATGGAAATATCTACACCGCTATCAGTATAAACATGGAATATCTACACCACGACATGTATAAACATGGAAATATCTACACCGCCATGTGAATAAACATGGAAATATCTACACCGCTATCAGTAAAAACATGGAAATATCGACACCGCTATCTGTATAAATATGGAAATATCTACACCACTATCTCTATAAACATGGAAATATCTACACCGTTATCTGTATAAACAAAGAAATATCTCCACCGCTGTCTGTATGAACATGGAAACATCTACACCGCTAGCTGTATAAACATGGAATTATCTGCAGCGTTATCTGTATAAACATGGAAATATCTACACCGCAGTCTGGGCAAAGATGGAAATATCTACAATGCTATCTCAATAAACATGGAAATATCGACACCGCCATCTGTACACACATGGAAATACCTGCACAGTCATCTGTATAAACATGGAAATATCTACACCACTATCTGTATAAACATGGAAATATCTACACTGCCATCTGTATAAACATTGAATTACCTACACAGACATCTCTATAATCATTGAAATGTCTACACCGCTATCTGTATAAACCTGGAAGTAGCCACACCGCTCTCTGTATAAACATGGAAGTATCTACACCGCCATTTGTGAAAACATGGAAATATCTACACTGTCATCTTTATAAACATGGAAATATCTGCACGTCCATCTGTATAAACATGGAAATATCTACACTGCCATCTGTATACACCTGGAAATATCTACACTGCCATCTGTATAAACATGGAAATATCTAAACCGCTATCTCTATAAACATGGAAATGTCTACACGGCTATCTGTATAAACATGGAAATATCTCCACCGCTATCTGTAGAAACATGGAAATATCTACATCGCTATCTGTATAAACATGGAAATATCTCCACCGCTATCTCTATAAAGATGGAAATATCTACACCGTTATCTTTATAAACATGGAAATATCTACACCACTATCTGTATAAACATGGAAATACCTATAACACTATCTGTGTAAACATGGAAATATCTACACAGCTATCTGTGTAAACATGGAAATATGTACACAGGTCTCTGTGTAAAGATGGAAATATCTACACCGCAATCTGTGCAAATATGGAAATATCTACACCGCTATCTCAGTAAACATGAAAATATCTACACCGCTATCTGTATAAACATGGAAAATCAACACCGCTATCTGTATAAACATGGAAATGTCTACACCACGATCTGTATAAACATGGAAATATCTACAACGCTATATGTATAAACATGGAAATATCTACACCGCTATCAGTATAAACATGGAAATATCTTCACCGCTATCTGTATAAACATGGAAATATCTACACCACGACATGTATAAACATGGAAATATCTACACCGCCATGTGAATAAACATGGAAATATCTACACCGCTATCAGTAAAAACATGGAAATATCGACACCGCTATCTGTATAAATATGGAAATATCTACACCACTATCTCTATAAACATGGAAATATCTACACCGTTATCTGTATAAACAAAGAGATATCTCCACCGCTGTCTGTATGAACATGGAAACATCTACACCGCTAGCTGTATAAACATGGAATTATCTGCAGCGTTATCTGTATAAACATGGAAATATCTACACCGCAGTCTGTGCAAAGATGGAAATATCTACAATGCTATCTCAATAAACATGGAAATATCGACACCGCCATCTGTACACACATGGAAATACATGCACAGTCATCTGTATAAACATGGAAATATCTACACCACTATCTGTATAAACATGGAAATATCTACACTGCCATCTGTATAAACATGGAATTACCTACACAGACATCTCTATAATCATTGAAATATCTACACCGCTATCTGTATAAACCTGGAAGTAGCCACAACGCTATCAGTATAAACATGGAAATATCTACACCCCTATCTGTATAAACATGGAAATATCTACACCACGACATGTATAAACATGGAAATATCTACACCGCTATGTGAATAAACATGGAAATATCTACACCGCTATCAGTATAAACATGGAAATATTGACACCGCTATGTGTATAAATATGGAATTATCTGCACCACTATCTCTATAAAGATGGATATATCTACACCGTTATCTGTATAAACAAAGAAATATCTCCACCGCTGTCTCTATGAACATCGAAACATCTACACCGCTAGGTGTATAAACATGGAATTATCTGCAGCGTAATCTGTATAAACATGGATACATCTACATCGCAGTCTGTGCAAAGATGGAAATATCTACAATGCTATCTCAATAAACATGGAAATATCGACACCGCCATCTGTACACACATGGAAATACCTACACAGTCATCTGTATAAACATGGAAATATCTACACCACTCTCTGTATAAACATGGAAATACCTACACTTCCATCTGTATAAACATGGAATTATCTACACAGACATCTCTATAATCATTGAAATATCTACACCTCTATCTGTATTAACATGGAAGTAGCCACACCGCTATCAGTATAAACATGGAAATATCTACACCGCTATCTGTATAAACATGGAAATACCTACACCACGACGTGTATAAACATGGAAATATCTACACCGCTATGTGAATAAACACGGAAATATCTACACCGCTATCAGTATAAACATGGAAATATGGACACCGCTATCTGTATAAATATGGAAATATCTAAACCACTATCTCTATAAACATGGAAATATGTACACCGTTATCTGTATAAACAAAGAAATATCTCCACCGCTGTCTGTATGAACATGGAAACTTCTACACCGCTAGCTGTATAAACATGGAATTATCGGAAGTGTTATCTGTATAAACATGGAAATAGCTACACCGCAGTCAGTGCAAAGATGGAAATATCTACAATGCTATCTCAGTAAACATGGAAATATCGACACCGCCATCTGTACACACATGGAAATACCTACACAGTCATCTGTATAAACATGGAAATATCTACACCACTCTCTGTATAAACTTGGAAATAGCTACACTGCCATCTGTATAAATATGGAATTATCTACACTGACATCTCTATTACCTTTGAAATATCTACACCGCTATCTGTATAAACATGGAAGTAGCCACACCGCTATCTGTATAAACATGGAAATATCTACACCGCCTTATGTGAAAACATGGAAATATCTACACTGTCATCTTTATAAACATGGAAATATCTACACGTCCATCTGTATAAACATGAAATATCTACACTGCCATCTGTATATACCTAGAAATATCTACACTGCCATCTGTATAAACATGGAAATATCTACACCGCTATCTCTATAAACATGGAAATGT
The DNA here is from genome assembly GCF_029289425.2 of Pan paniscus. Taxonomy (NCBI): domain Eukaryota; kingdom Metazoa; phylum Chordata; class Mammalia; order Primates; family Hominidae; genus Pan; species Pan paniscus. The sequence continues at coordinate 623,002 of NC_073265.2, forward strand.
CTACACGGCTATCTGTATAAACATGGAAATGTCTCCACCGCTATCTGTGGAAACATGGAAATATCTACATCGCTATATGTATAAACATGGAAATATCTCCACCGCTATCTCTATAAAGATGGAAATATCTACACCGCTATCTTAATAAACATGGAAATATCTTCACAGCCATCTGTATAAACATGGAAATATCTATAACATTATCTGTGTATACATGGAAATATATACACAGCTATCTGTGTAAACATGGAAATATGTACACAGGTCTCTGTGTAAAGATGGAAATATCTACACCGCAATCTGTGCAAATATGGAAATATCTACACCGCTATCTCAGTAAACATGGAGATATCTACACCGCTATCTGTATAAACATGGAAATATCAACACCGCTATCTGTATAAACATGGAAATGTCTACACCACGAACTGTTTAAACATGGAAATATCTAAACCGCTATATGTATAAACATGGAAATATCTACACCGCTATCAGTATAAACATGGAAATATCTACACCGCTATCTGTATAAACATGGAAATATCTACACCACGACATGTATAAACATGGAAATATCTACACCGCCATGTGAATAAACATGGAAATATCTACACCGCTATCAGTAAAAACATGGAAATATCGACACCGCTATCTGTATAAATATGGAAATATCTACACCACTATCTCTATAAACATGGAAATATCTACACCGTTATCTGTATAAACAAAGAAATATCTCCACCGATGTCTGTATGAACATGGAAACATCTACACCGCTAGCTGTATAAACATGGAATTATCTGCAGCGTTATCTGTATAAACATGGAAATATCTACACCGCAGTCTGGGCAAAGATGGAAATATCTACAATGCTATCTCAATAAACATGGAAATATCGACACCGCCATCTGTACACACATGGAAATACCTGCACAGTCATCTGTATAAACATGGAAATATCTACACCACGATCTGTATAAACATGGAAAAATCTACACCGTTATCGGTGTAAACATGGAAACATCTTCACCGCTATCCTTATAAAGATGGAAATATTAACACCGCTATCTGTATAAACATGGAAATATCTACACTGCTATCTGTATAAACATGGAAATATCTACACCGCTATCTGTATAAACATGGAAATATCTACACTAACATCTCCATAAACATGAAAATACCTACACTAACATCTCCATAAACATGGAAATATCTACACCGCCATCTGTATAAACATGGAAATATCTACACTGCCGTCTGTATGAAGATGTAAATATCTACACCGCTAGCTGTATAAACATGTAAATATCTACACCGCTATCTTTATAAACATGGAAATACCAACACTGCTATCTGTATAAACCTGGAAAAATCTACAATGCTATCTGTATAAATATGGAAATATCTACACCGCTATATCTGTAAACATGGAAATACGTACAACGCTACCTCTATAAACATGGAAGTAACTACACCGCCATCTCCATAAACATGGAAATAACTACACCACTATCTCTATGAACCAGGAAATCTATACACCGCCATCTCTATATCCATGGAAATATCTTCACCGCCATCTACATAAACAAAAAATATATACACTGACATCTATTTAAACATGGAAATGTCAACACCGCTATCTCTATAAAAATGCAAATATCTACATCGCCATCTGTAAAAACATGGAAATATCAACAAAGTCATCTGTATAAACATGGAAATATCTACACCACCATCTGCATAAACATGGATATATCTACTCCGCTGTCTGTATAAACTTGGAAATATCTACACCGCTATCTCTATAAACATGGAAATATCTACACTGCCATATGTATAAACATGGAAATACCTACACAGTCATCTGTATGAATATGGAAATATCTACACTGCCATCTGTATAAACATGGAAATATCTACACAGCCGTCTGTATAAACATAGAAATATCTACACCGCTATATCTACAAACATGGAAATAATTACACCGCTATCCCTATAAAGATGCAAATATCAACACTACTATCTGTATAAACATGGAAATATCTACACCGCTATCTGTATAAACATGTAAATAACTACACCTCTATCACTATAAACATGGAAATACCAACAACGCTATCTCTATAGACATGGAAATATCTATACTGCCATCTCTATAAACATGGAAATATAAACACCGCAATCTCTATAAACTTGGGAATATCTACACCGCCTTCTGCATATACAAGGAAATAACTACACCGACCTCTGCATAAACATGGAAATATCTACACCGCCACCTGTATAAACATTGAAATATCTACACCGCCATCTCTATAAGCCTGGAAATATCTACAAAGCCATCTGTATAAACATGGAAATATATTCACAGTCATCTGTATAAACATGGAAATATCTACACCTCCATCTGTATAAACATGGAAGTATCTTCACTGCCATCTACATACATTTGGAAATATCTAAAAGGTCATGTGTATAAACACGGAAATATCTACACCGCTATCACTATAAACATGGAAATAACTACACCGCCATCTGTAAAAACATGGAAATATCTACACAGACATCGATATAAACATGGAAATATCTACACCACCATCTGTATAAACATGGAAATATCTACACTGCCATCAGTATACACATGGAAACATCTACACAGCCATCTGTAAAACATGGAAATATTTACACAGCTATCTGTATAAATATGGAAATATCTACACCGCTATCGGTAAAAATATGGAAATATCTAAACCACTATCTCTATAAACTTGGAAATGTGTACTCCGCTATCTGTATAAACATGGAAATATCTAAACCGCTATCTCTATAAACATGGAAACATCTACATCGCTATCTCTATAAACATGGAAACATCCCCACCACTATCTGTATAAACATGGAAATATCTACAACGCTATGTGTATAAACATGGAAATATCTACATTGCTATCTGTATAAACATGGAAATATCTACAACGCTATCTGTGTAAACATGGAAATATCTACACAGCTATCTGTGTAAACATGGAAATATCCACACTGCTATCTGTGTAAAGATGGAAATTCTACACCACAATCTGTGCAAAGATGAAATATCTTCACCGCTATTTGTGTAAACATGGAAATATCTACACGGCTCTCTCTATACACATGGAAATATCTACACCGTCATCTGTATAAACATGGAAATTTCTACATTGATATCTGCATAAACCGGGAAATATCTACACAGCCATCTCTATAAACATGGAAATAGCCACAGCGCTATCTGCATAAACATGGAAGTATCTACACCGGTATATGTATAAATATGGAAATAACTACACTGCTATCTCTATAAACATGGAAATATCTACAGCGCTATCTGTATAAACATGGAAATAACTACACTGCTATCTCTACAAACATGGAAATATCTACAACGTCATCTGTATAAACGTGGAAATATCTACACAGTCATCTGTATAAACATGGAAATATCTACACAGCTTTCCGTATAAATATGGAAATATCAACACCGCTATCTGTAAATTCATGGAAATATCTAAAACGCTATCTCTATAAACATGGAAATATCTACACTGCTACCTGTATAAACATGGAAATATCTACACCACGATCTGTATAAACATGGAAATATCTACACCGCCATCTGTATAAACATAGAAATATCTACACTGCCATCTGTAGAAAGATGGAAATATCTTCACCGCCATCTGTATAAACATAGAAATATCTACACCGCTATTTATATAAGCATGAAAATACCTACACCACTATCTGTATAAATATGTAAATATCTACACAGCTATCTGTAAACATGGAAATATCTACACCGCTATCTGTATAAGCTTGGAAATATGTTCACCGCTATCTGGATACATATGGAAATATCAACACCGCCAACTCTATAAACATGGAAATGTCTACACCGCTATCTGTATAAACATGGAAATATCTACATGGCTATCTGTTTATACATGATAATATCTACACCACCATCTGTATAAACATGGAAATATCTACACAGTCATCTATATAAACATGGAAACATCTACAACATTATCTGTAGAAACATGGAAATATCTACACTGCCATCTGTATAAACATGGAAATATCTTCACAGCCATCTCTATAAATCTGGAAATATCTACAACGCTATCAGTATAAACATGGAAATAACCACAACGCTGTCTGTTAAAACATGGAAATATCTACACCGCCATCTGAAAAAACATGGAAATATCTACACAGTCATCTGTATAAACATGGAAATATCTACACCTTCATCTTTATAAACATGGAAATATCTACACCGCCATCAGTATGAACTTGGAAATCTCTACACCGCCATCTGTATAAACATGGAAATATCTCCACTGCTATCTGTTTAAACATGGAGATATCTCCACCGCTATATGTATACACATGTAAATATCTACACCGCTATCTGTGTAAACATGGAAATAGGCACAACGCTATCTGTATAAACATGGAAATATCTACACTGCCATCTGGAAAAACATGGAAATATCTACACCGCCTTCTGTATAAATATGGAAATACCTACACCGCTATGTCTATAAACATGGAAATATCTACATCGCTATCTGTATAAACATAGAAATAACAACACCGCTATCTCTATAAACTTGGAAAAATCTACAACGCCATCTGCATGAACACGGAAACACCTACACAGTCATTTGAATAAACATGGAAATATCTACACCGCCTTCTGTATAAATATGGAAATATCTACACCGCTATCTCTATAAACGTGGAAATAACAACACCGCCATCTGCATAAACATCTTAATATCTAAACCGCCTTCTGTATAAACATGGAAATATCTACAAAGCCACCTGTATAAACATGGAAATATAAACACCGCCATCTGAATAATCAAGGAAATATCCACACTGCCATCTGTATAAACATGGAAATATCTACACCGCCAACTGTAAAAACATGGAAATATGTACACAGTCATCTGCATAAACACGGAAATATCTACACCTCCATCAGTATAAACATGGAAATATCTACACCGTTATCTCTATAAACATGGAAATACCTACACCGCTATCTGTATAAACATGCAAATATCTACACCGCAGTCTGTATAAACATGGAAATAACTACACCGCTATCTCTATAAACTTGCAAATATCTACACGGCTATCTGTATAAACATGGAAATATCTACACCGCTATCTGTGTAAACATGGAAATATCTTCACCGCCATCTGTAATCATATGGAAATATCTATACCGCTATCTGTATAAATATGGAAATATCTACACCGCCATCTGTATAAACATGGAAATATCTACACCGCTGTCTCTATAAACATGGAAATATCTACACCGCTATATCTGTAAACATGGAAATACGTACAACGCTACCTCTATAAACATAGAAGTAACTACACCGCCATCTCCATAAACATGGAAATAACTACACCACTATCTCTATGAACCAGGAAATCTATACACCGCCATCTCTATATCCATGGAAATATCTTCACCGCCATCTACATAAACAAAGAAATATATACACTGACATCTATTTAAACATGGAAATGTCAACACCGCTATCTCTATAAAAATGCAAATATCTACATCGCCATCTGTAAAAACATGGAAATATCAACAAAGTCATCTGTATAAACATGGAAATATCTACACCACCATCTGCATAAACATGGATATATCTACTCCGCTGTCTGTATAAACTTGGAAATATCTACACCGCTATCTCTATAAACATGGAAATATCTACACTGCCATATGTATAAACATGGAAATACCTACACAGTCATCTGTATGAATATGGAAATATCTACACTGCCATCTGTATAAACATGGAAATATCTACACAGCCGTCTGTATAAACATAGAAATATCTACACCGCTATATCTACAAACATGGAAATAATTACACCGCTATCCCTATAAAGATGCAAATATCAACACTACTATCTGTATAAACATGGAAATATCTACACCGCTATCTGTATAAACATGTAAATAACTACACCTCTATCACTATAAACATGGAAATACCAACAACGCTATCTCTATAGACATGGAAATATCTATACTGCCATCTCTATAAACATGGAAATATAAACACCGCAATCTCTATAAACTTGGGAATATCTACACCGCCTTCTGCATATACAAGGAAATAACTACACCGACCTCTGCATAAACATGGAAATATCTACACCGCCACCTGTATAAACATTGAAATATCTACACCGCCATCTCTATAAGCCTGGAAATATCTACAAAGCCATCTGTATAAACATGGAAATATATTCACAGTCATCTGTATAAACATGGAAATATCTACACCTCCATCTGTATAAACATGGAAGTATCTTCACTGCCATCTACATACATTTGGAAATATCTAAAAGGTCATGTGTATAAACACGGAAATATCTACACCGCTATCACTATAAACATGGAAATAACTACACCGCCATCTGTAAAAACATGGAAATATCTACACAGACATCGATATAAACATGGAAATATCTACACCACCATCTGTATAAACATGGAAATATCTACACTGCCATCAGTATACACATGGAAACATCTACACAGCCATCTGTAAAACATGGAAATATTTACACAGCTATCTGTATAAATATGGAAATATCTACACCGCTATCGGTAAAAATATGGAAATATCTAAACCACTATCTCTATAAACTTGGAAATGTGTACTCCGCTATCTGTATAAACATGGAAATATCTAAACCGCTATCTCTATAAACATGGAAACATCTACATCGCTATCTCTATAAACATGGAAACATCCCCACCACTATCTGTATAAACATGGAAATATCTACAACGCTATGTGTATAAACATGGAAATATCTACATTGCTATCTGTATAAACATGGAAATATCTACAACGCTATCTGTGTAAACATGGAAATATCTACACAGCTATCTGTGTAAACATGGAAATATCCACACTGCTATCTGTGTAAAGATGGAAATTCTACACCACAATCTGTGCAAAGATGAAATATCTTCACCGCTATTTGTGTAAACATGGAAATATCTACACGGCTCTCTCTATACACATGGAAATATCTACACCGTCATCTGTATAAACATGGAAATTTCTACATTGATATCTGCATAAACCGGGAAATATCTACACAGCCATCTCTATAAACATGGAAATAGCCACAGCGCTATCTGCATAAACATGGAAGTATCTACACCGGTATATGTATAAATATGGAAATAACTACACTGCTATCTCTATAAACATGGAAATATCTACAGCGCTATCTGTATAAACATGGAAATAACTACACTGCTATCTCTACAAACATGGAAATATCTACAACGTCATCTGTATAAACGTGGAAATATCTACACAGTCATCTGTATAAACATGGAAATATCTACACAGCTTTCCGTATAAATATGGAAATATCAACACCGCTATCTGTAAATTCATGGAAATATCTAAAACGCTATCTCTATAAACATGGAAATATCTACACTGCTACCTGTATAAACATGGAAATATCTACACCACGATCTGTATAAACATGGAAATATCTACACCGCCATCTGTATAAACATGGAAATATCTACACCGCTGTCTCTATAAACATGGAAATATCTACACCGCTATATCTGTAAACATGGAAATACGTACAACGCTACCTCTATAAACATAGAAGTAACTACACCGCCATCTCCATAAACATGGAAATAACTACACCACTATCTCTATGAACCAGGAAATCTATACACCGCCATCTCTATATCCATGGAAATATCTTCACCGCCATCTACATAAACAAAGAAATATATACACTGACATCTATTTAAACATGGAAATGTCAACACCGCTATCTCTATAAAAATGCAAATATCTACATCGCCATCTGTAAAAACATGGAAATATCAACAAAGTCATCTGTATAAACATGGAAATATCTACACCACCATCTGCATAAACATGGATATATCTACTCCGCTGTCTGTATAAACTTGGAAATATCTACACCGCTATCTCTATAAACATGGATATATCTACACTGCCATATGTATAAACATGGAAATACCTACACAGTCATCTGTATGAATATGGAAATATCTACACTGCCATCTGTATAAACATGGAAATATCTACACAGCCGTCTGTATAAACATAGAAATATCTACACCGCTATATCTACAAACATGGAAATAATTACACCGCTATCCCTATAAAGATGCAAATATCAACACTACTATCTGTATAAACATGGAAATATCTACACCGCTATCTGTATAAACATGTAAATAACTACACCTCTATCACTATAAACATGGAAATACCAACAACGCTATCTCTATAGACATGGAAATATCTATACTGCCATCTCTATAAACATGGAAATATAAACACCGCAATCTCTATAAACTTGGGAATATCTACACCGCCTTCTGCATATACAAGGAAATAACTACACCGACCTCTGCATAAACATGGAAATATCTACACCGCCACCTGTATAAACATTGAAATATCTACACCGCCATCTCTATAAGCCTGGAAATATCTACAAAGCCATCTGTATAAACATGGAAATATATTCACAGTCATCTGTATAAACATGGAAATATCTACACCTCCATCTGTATAAACATGGAAGTATCTTCACTGCCATCTACATACATTTGGAAATATCTAAAAGGTCATGTGTATAAACACGGAAATATCTACACCGCTATCACTATAAACATGGAAATAACTACACCGCCATCTGTAAAAACATGGAAATATCTACACAGACATCGATATAAACATGGAAATATCTACACCACCATCTGTATAAACATGGAAATATCTACACTGCCATCAGTATACACATGGAAACATCTACACAGCCATCTGTAAAACATGGAAATATTTACACAGCTATCTGTATAAATATGGAAATATCTACACCGCTATCGGTAAAAATATGGAAATATCTAAACCACTATCTCTATAAACTTGGAAATGTGTACTCCGCTATCTGTATAAACATGGAAATATCTAAACCGCTATCTCTATAAACATGGAAACATCTACATCGCTATCTCTATAAACATGGAAACATCCCCACCACTATCTGTATAAACATGGAAATATCTACAACGCTATGTGTATAAACATGGAAATATCTACATTGCTATCTGTATAAACATGGAAATATCTACAACGCTATCTGTGTAAACATGGAAATATCTACACAGCTATCTGTGTAAACATGGAAATATCCACACTGCTATCTGTGTAAAGATGGAAATTCTACACCACAATCTGTGCAAAGATGAAATATCTTCACCGCTATTTGTGTAAACATGGAAATATCTACACGGCTCTCTCTATACACATGGAAATATCTACACCGTCATCTGTATAAACATGGAAATTTCTACATTGATATCTGCATAAACCGGGAAATATCTACACAGCCATCTCTATAAACATGGAAATAGCCACAGCGCTATCTGCATAAACATGGAAGTATCTACACCGGTATATGTATAAATATGGAAATAACTACACTGCTATCTCTATAAACATGGAAATATCTACAGCGCTATCTGTATAAACATGGAAATAACTACACTGCTATCTCTACAAACATGGAAATATCTACAACGTCATCTGTATAAACGTGGAAATATATACACAGTCATCTGTATAAACATGGAAATATCTACACAGCTTTCCGTATAAATATGGAAATATCAACACCGCTATCTGTAAATTCATGGAAATATCTAAAACGCTATCTCTATAAACATGGAAATATCTACACTGCTACCTGTATAAACATGGAAATATCTACACCACGATCTGTATAAACATGGAAATATCTACACCGCCATCTGTATAAACATAGAAATATCTACACTGCCATCTGTAGAAAGATGGAAATATCTTCACCGCCATCTGTATAAACATAGAAATATCTACACCGCTATTTATATAAGCATGAAAATACCTACACCACTATCTGTATAAATATGTAAATATCTACACAGCTATCTGTAAACATGGAAATATCTACACCGCTATCTGTATAAGCTTGGAAATATGTTCACCGCTATCTGGATACATATGGAAATATCAACACCGCCAACTCTATAAACATGGAAATGTCTACACCGCTATCTGTATAAACATGGAAATATCTACATGGCTATCTGTTTATACATGATAATATCTACACCACCATCTGTATAAACATGGAAATATCTACACAGTCATCTATATAAACATGGAAACATCTACAACATTATCTGTAGAAACATGGAAATATCTACACTGCCATCTGTATAAACATGGAAATATCTTCACAGCCATCTCTATAAATCTGGAAATATCTACAACGCTATCAGTATAAACATGGAAATAACCACAACGCTGTCTGTTAAAACATGGAAATATCTACACCGCCATCTGAAAAAACATGGAAATATCTACACAGTCATCTGTATAAACATGGAAATATCTACACCTTCATCTTTATAAACATGGAAATATCTACACCGCCATCAGTATGAACTTGGAAATCTCTACACCGCCATCTGTATAAACATGGAAATATCTCCACTGCTATCTGTTTAAACATGGAGATATCTCCACCGCTATATGTATACACATGTAAATATCTACACCGCTATCTGTGTAAACATGGAAATAGGCACAACGCTATCTGTATAAACATGGAAATATCTACACTGCCATCTGGAAAAACATGGAAATATCTACACCGCCTTCTGTATAAATATGGAAATACCTACACCGCTATGTCTATAAACATGGAAATATCTACATCGCTATCTGTATAAACATAGAAATAACAACACCGCTATCTCTATAAACTTGGAAAAATCTACAACGCCATCTGCATGAACACGGAAACACCTACACAGTCATTTGAATAAACATGGAAATATCTACACCGCCTTCTGTATAAATATGGAAATATCTACACCGCTATCTCTATAAACGTGGAAATAACAACACCGCCATCTGCATAAACATCTTAATATCTAAACCGCCTTCTGTATAAACATGGAAATATCTACAAAGCCACCTGTATAAACATGGAAATATAAACACCGCCATCTGAATAATCAAGGAAATATCCACACTGCCATCTGTATAAACATGGAAATATCTACACCGCCAACTGTAAAAACATGGAAATATGTACACAGTCATCTGCATAAACACGGAAATATCTACACCTCCATCAGTATAAACATGGAAATATCTACACCGTTATCTCTATAAACATGGAAATACCTACACCGCTATCTGTATAAACATGCAAATATCTACACCGCAGTCTGTATAAACATGGAAATAACTACACCGCTATCTCTATAAACTTGCAAATATCTACACGGCTATCTGTATAAACATGGAAATATCTACACCGCTATCTGTGTAAACATGGAAATATCTTCACCGCCATCTGTAATCATATGGAAATATCTATACCGCTATCTGTATAAATATGGAAATATCTACACCGCCATCTGTATAAACATGGAAATATCTACACCGCTGTCTCTATAAACATGGAAATATCTACACCGCTATATCTGTAAACATGGAAATACGTACAACGCTACCTCTATAAACATAGAAGTAACTACACCGCCATCTCCATAAACATGGAAATAACTACACCACTATCTCTATGAACCAGGAAATCTATACACCGCCATCTCTATATCCATGGAAATATCTTCACCGCCATCTACATAAACAAAGAAATATATACACTGACATCTATTTAAACATGGAAATGTCAACACCGCTATCTCTATAAAAATGCAAATATCTACATCGCCATCTGTAAAAACATGGAAATATCAACAAAGTCATCTGTATAAACATGGAAATATCTACACCACCATCTGCATAAACATGGATATATCTACTCCGCTGTCTGTATAAACTTGGAAATATCTACACCGCTATCTCTATAAACATGGAAATATCTACACTGCCATATGTATAAACATGGAAATACCTACACAGTCATCTGTATGAATATGGAAATATCTACACTGCCATCTGTATAAACATGGAAATATCTACACAGCCGTCTGTATAAACATAGAAATATCTACACCGCTATATCTACAAACATGGAAATAATTACACCGCTATCCCTATAAAGATGCAAATATCAACACTACTATCTGTATAAACATGGAAATATCTACACCGCTATCTGTATAAACATGTAAATAACTACACCTCTATCACTATAAACATGGAAATACCAACAACGCTATCTCTATAGACATGGAAATATCTATACTGCCATCTCTATAAACATGGAAATATAAACACCGCAATCTCTATAAACTTGGGAATATCTACACCGCCTTCTGCATATACAAGGAAATAACTACACCGACCTCTGCATAAACATGGAAATATCTACACCGCCACCTGTATAAACATTGAAATATCTACACCGCCATCTCTATAAGCCTGGAAATATCTACAAAGCCATCTGTATAAACATGGAAATATATTCACAGTCATCTGTATAAACATGGAAATATCTACACCTCCATCTGTATAAACATGGAAGTATCTTCACTGCCATCTACATACATTTGGAAATATCTAAAAGGTCATGTGTATAAACACGGAAATATCTACACCGCTATCACTATAAACATGGAAATAACTACACCGCCATCTGTAAAAACATGGAAATATCTACACAGACATCGATATAAACATGGAAATATCTACACCACCATCTGTATAAACATGGAAATATCTACACTGCCATCAGTATACACATGGAAACATCTACACAGCCATCTGTAAAACATGGAAATATTTACACAGCTATCTGTATAAATATGGAAATATCTACACCGCTATCGGTAAAAATATGGAAATATCTAAACCACTATCTCTATAAACTTGGAAATGTGTACTCCGCTATCTGTATAAACATGGAAATATCTAAACCGCTATCTCTATAAACATGGAAACATCTACATCGCTATCTCTATAAACATGGAAACATCCCCACCACTATCTGTATAAACATGGAAATATCTACAACGCTATGTGTATAAACATGGAAATATCTACATTGCTATCTGTATAAACATGGAAATATCTACAACGCTATCTGTGTAAACATGGAAATATCTACACAGCTATCTGTGTAAACATGGAAATATCCACACTGCTATCTGTGTAAAGATGGAAATTCTACACCACAATCTGTGCAAAGATGAAATATCTTCACCGCTATTTGTGTAAACATGGAAATATCTACACGGCTCTCTCTATACACATGGAAATATCTACACCGTCATCTGTATAAACATGGAAATTTCTACATTGATATCTGCATAAACCGGGAAATATCTACACAGCCATCTCTATAAACATGGAAATAGCCACAGCGCTATCTGCATAAACATGGAAGTATCTACACCGGTATATGTATAAATATGGAAATAACTACACTGCTATCTCTATAAACATGGAAATATCTACAGCGCTATCTGTATAAACATGGAAATAACTACACTGCTATCTCTACAAACATGGAAATATCTACAACGTCATCTGTATAAACGTGGAAATATCTACACAGTCATCTGTATAAACATGGAAATATCTACACAGCTTTCCGTATAAATATGGAAATATCAACACCGCTATCTGTAAATTCATGGAAATATCTAAAACGCTATCTCTATAAACATGGAAATATCTACACTGCTACCTGTATAAACATGGAAATATCTACACCACGATCTGTATAAACATGGAAATATCTACACCGCCATCTGTATAAACATAGAAATATCTACACTGCCATCTGTAGAAAGATGGAAATATCTTCACCGCCATCTGTATAAACATAGAAATATCTACACCGCTATTTATATAAGCATGAAAATACCTACACCACTATCTGTATAAATATGTAAATATCTACACAGCTATCTGTAAACATGGAAATATCTACACCGCTATCTGTATAAGCTTGGAAATATGTTCACCGCTATCTGGATACATATGGAAATATCAACACCGCCAACTCTATAAACATGGAAATGTCTACACCGCTATCTGTATAAACATGGAAATATCTACATGGCTATCTGTTTATACATGATAATATCTACACCACCATCTGTATAAACATGGAAATATCTACACAGTCATCTATATAAACATGGAAACATCTACAACATTATCTGTAGAAACATGGAAATATCTACACTGCCATCTGTATAAACATGGAAATATCTTCACAGCCATCTCTATAAATCTGGAAATATCTACAACGCTATCAGTATGAACATGGAAATAACCACAACGCTGTCTGTTAAAACATGGAAATATCTACACCGCCATCTGAAAAAACATGGAAATATCTACACAGTCATCTGTATAAACATGGAAATATCTACACCTTCATCTTTATAAACATGGAAATATCTACACCGCCATCAGTATGAACTTGGAAATCTCTACACCGCCATCTGTATAAACATGGAAATATCTCCACTGCTATCTGTTTAAACATGGAGATATCTCCACCGCTATATGTATACACATGTAAATATCTACACCGCTATCTGTGTAAACATGGAAATAGGCACAACGCTATCTGTATAAACATGGAAATATCTACACTGCCATCTGGAAAAACATGGAAATATCTACACCGCCTTCTGTATAAATATGGAAATACCTACACCGCTATGTCTATAAACATGGAAATATCTACATCGCTATCTGTATAAACATAGAAATAACAACACCGCTATCTCTATAAACTTGGAAAAATCTACAACGCCATCTGCATGAACACGGAAACACCTACACAGTCATTTGAATAAACATGGAAATATCTACACCGCCTTCTGTATAAATATGGAAATATCTACACCGCTATCTCTATAAACGTGGAAATAACAACACCGCCATCTGCATAAACATCTTAATATCTAAACCGCCTTCTGTATAAACATGGAAATATCTACAAAGCCACCTGTATAAACATGGAAATATAAACACCGCCATCTGAATAATCAAGGAAATATCCACACTGCCATCTGTATAAACATGGAAATATCTACACCGCCAACTGTAAAAACATGGAAATATGTACACAGTCATCTGCATAAACACGGAAATATCTACACCTCCATCAGTATAAACATGGAAATATCTACACCGTTATCTCTATAAACATGGAAATACCTACACCGCTATCTGTATAAACATGCAAATATCTACACCGCAGTCTGTATAAACATGGAAATAACTACACCGCTATCTCTATAAACTTGCAAATATCTACACGGCTATCTGTATAAACATGGAAATATCTACACCGCTATCTGTGTAAACATGGAAATATCTTCACCGCCATCTGTAATCATATGGAAATATCTATACCGCTATCTGTATAAATATGGAAATATCTACACCGCCATCTGTATAAACATGGAAATATCTACACCGCTGTCTCTATAAACATGGAAATATCTACACCGCTATATCTGTAAACATGGAAATACGTACAACGCTACCTCTATAAACATAGAAGTAACTACACCGCCATCTCCATAAACATGGAAATAACTACACCACTATCTCTATGAACCAGGAAATCTATACACCGCCATCTCTATATCCATGGAAATATCTTCACCGCCATCTACATAAACAAAGAAATATATACACTGACATCTATTTAAACATGGAAATGTCAACACCGCTATCTCTATAAAAATGCAAATATCTACATCGCCATCTGTAAAAACATGGAAATATCAACAAAGTCATCTGTATAAACATGGAAATATCTACACCACCATCTGCATAAACATGGATATATCTACTCCGCTGTCTGTATAAACTTGGAAATATCTACACCGCTATCTCTATAAACATGGAAATATCTACACTGCCATATGTATAAACATGGAAATACCTACACAGTCATCTGTATGAATATGGAAATATCTACACTGCCATCTGTATAAACATGGAAATATCTACACAGCCGTCTGTATAAACATAGAAATATCTACACCGCTATATCTACAAACATGGAAATAATTACACCGCTATCCCTATAAAGATGCAAATATCAACACTACTATCTGTATAAACATGGAAATATCTACACCGCTATCTGTATAAACATGTAAATAACTACACCTCTATCACTATAAACATGGAAATACCAACAACGCTATCTCTATAGACATGGAAATATCTATACTGCCATCTCTATAAACATGGAAATATAAACACCGCAATCTCTATAAACTTGGGAATATCTACACCGCCTTCTGCATATACAAGGAAATAACTACACCGACCTCTGCATAAACATGGAAATATCTACACCGCCACCTGTATAAACATTGAAATATCTACACCGCCATCTCTATAAGCCTGGAAATATCTACAAAGCCATCTGTATAAACATGGAAATATATTCACAGTCATCTGTATAAACATGGAAATATCTACACCTCCATCTGTATAAACATGGAAGTATCTTCACTGCCATCTACATACATTTGGAAATATCTAAAAGGTCATGTGTATAAACACGGAAATATCTACACCGCTATCACTATAAACATGGAAATAACTACACCGCCATCTGTAAAAACATGGAAATATCTACACAGACATCGATATAAACATGGAAATATCTACACCACCATCTGTATAAACATGGAAATATCTACACTGCCATCAGTATACACATGGAAACATCTACACAGCCATCTGTAAAACATGGAAATATTTACACAGCTATCTGTATAAATATGGAAATATCTACACCGCTATCGGTAAAAATATGGAAATATCTAAACCACTATCTCTATAAACTTGGAAATGTGTACTCCGCTATCTGTATAAACATGGAAATATCTAAACCGCTATCTCTATAAACATGGAAACATCTACATCGCTATCTCTATAAACATGGAAACATCCCCACCACTATCTGTATAAACATGGAAATATCTACAACGCTATGTGTATAAACATGGAAATATCTACATTGCTATCTGTATAAACATGGAAATATCTACAACGCTATCTGTGTAAACATGGAAATATCTACACAGCTATCTGTGTAAACATGGAAATATCCACACTGCTATCTGTGTAAAGATGGAAATTCTACACCACAATCTGTGCAAAGATGAAATATCTTCACCGCTATTTGTGTAAACATGGAAATATCTACACGGCTCTCTCTATACACATGGAAATATCTACACCGTCATCTGTATAAACATGGAAATTTCTACATTGATATCTGCATAAACCGGGAAATATCTACACAGCCATCTCTATAAACATGGAAATAGCCACAGCGCTATCTGCATAAACATGGAAGTATCTACACCGGTATATGTATAAATATGGAAATAACTACACTGCTATCTCTATAAACATGGAAATATCTACAGCGCTATCTGTATAAACATGGAAATAACTACACTGCTATCTCTACAAACATGGAAATATCTACAACGTCATCTGTATAAACGTGGAAATATATACACAGTCATCTGTATAAACATGGAAATATCTACACAGCTTTCCGTATAAATATGGAAATATCAACACCGCTATCTGTAAATTCATGGAAATATCTAAAACGCTATCTCTATAAACATGGAAATATCTACACTGCTACCTGTATAAACATGGAAATATCTACACCACGATCTGTATAAACATGGAAATATCTACACCGCCATCTGTATAAACATAGAAATATCTACACTGCCATCTGTAGAAAGATGGAAATATCTTCACCGCCATCTGTATAAACATAGAAATATCTACACCGCTATTTATATAAGCATGAAAATACCTACACCACTATCTGTATAAATATGTAAATATCTACACAGCTATCTGTAAACATGGAAATATCTACACCGCTATCTGTATAAGCTTGGAAATATGTTCACCGCTATCTGGATACATATGGAAATATCAACACCGCCAACTCTATAAACATGGAAATGTCTACACCGCTATCTGTATAAACATGGAAATATCTACATGGCTATCTGTTTATACATGATAATATCTACACCACCATCTGTATAAACATGGAAATATCTACACAGTCATCTATATAAACATGGAAACATCTACAACATTATCTGTAGAAACATGGAAATATCTACACTGCCATCTGTATAAACATGGAAATATCTTCACAGCCATCTCTATAAATCTGGAAATATCTACAACGCTATCAGTATGAACATGGAAATAACCACAACGCTGTCTGTTAAAACATGGAAATATCTACACCGCCATCTGAAAAAACATGGAAATATCTACACAGTCATCTGTATAAACATGGAAATATCTACACCTTCATCTTTATAAACATGGAAATATCTACACCGCCATCAGTATGAACTTGGAAATCTCTACACCGCCATCTGTATAAACATGGAAATATCTCCACTGCTATCTGTTTAAACATGGAGATATCTCCACCGCTATATGTATACACATGTAAATATCTACACCGCTATCTGTGTAAACATGGAAATAGGCACAACGCTATCTGTATAAACATGGAAATATCTACACTGCCATCTGGAAAAACATGGAAATATCTACACCGCCTTCTGTATAAATATGGAAATACCTACACCGCTATGTCTATAAACATGGAAATATCTACATCGCTATCTGTATAAACATAGAAATAACAACACCGCTATCTCTATAAACTTGGAAAAATCTACAACGCCATCTGCATGAACACGGAAACACCTACACAGTCATTTGAATAAACATGGAAATATCTACACCGCCTTCTGTATAAATATGGAAATATCTACACCGCTATCTCTATAAACGTGGAAATAACAACACCGCCATCTGCATAAACATCTTAATATCTAAACCGCCTTCTGTATAAACATGGAAATATCTACAAAGCCACCTGTATAAACATGGAAATATAAACACCGCCATCTGAATAATCAAGGAAATATCCACACTGCCATCTGTATAAACATGGAAATATCTACACCGCCAACTGTAAAAACATGGAAATATGTACACAGTCATCTGCATAAACACGGAAATATCTACACCTCCATCAGTATAAACATGGAAATATCTACACCGTTATCTCTATAAACATGGAAATACCTACACCGCTATCTGTATAAACATGCAAATATCTACACCGCAGTCTGTATAAACATGGAAATAACTACACCGCTATCTCTATAAACTTGCAAATATCTACACGGCTATCTGTATAAACATGGAAATATCTACACCGCTATCTGTGTAAACATGGAAATATCTTCACCGCCATCTGTAATCATATGGAAATATCTATACCGCTATCTGTATAAATATGGAAATATCTACACCGCCATCTGTATAAACATGGAAATATCTACACCGCTGTCTCTATAAACATGGAAATATCTACACCGCTATATCTGTAAACATGGAAATACGTACAACGCTACCTCTATAAACATAGAAGTAACTACACCGCCATCTCCATAAACATGGAAATAACTACACCACTATCTCTATGAACCAGGAAATCTATACACCGCCATCTCTATATCCATGGAAATATCTTCACCGCCATCTACATAAACAAAGAAATATATACACTGACATCTATTTAAACATGGAAATGTCAACACCGCTATCTCTATAAAAATGCAAATATCTACATCGCCATCTGTAAAAACATGGAAATATCAACAAAGTCATCTGTATAAACATGGAAATATCTACACCACCATCTGCATAAACATGGATATATCTACTCCGCTGTCTGTATAAACTTGGAAATATCTACACCGCTATCTCTATAAACATGGAAATATCTACACTGCCATATGTATAAACATGGAAATACCTACACAGTCATCTGTATGAATATGGAAATATCTACACTGCCATCTGTATAAACATGGAAATATCTACACAGCCGTCTGTATAAACATAGAAATATCTACACCGCTATATCTACAAACATGGAAATAATTACACCGCTATCCCTATAAAGATGCAAATATCAACACTACTATCTGTATAAACATGGAAATATCTACACCGCTATCTGTATAAACATGTAAATAACTACACCTCTATCACTATAAACATGGAAATACCAACAACGCTATCTCTATAGACATGGAAATATCTATACTGCCATCTCTATAAACATGGAAATATAAACACCGCAATCTCTATAAACTTGGGAATATCTACACCGCCTTCTGCATATACAAGGAAATAACTACACCGACCTCTGCATAAACATGGAAATATCTACACCGCCACCTGTATAAACATTGAAATATCTACACCGCCATCTCTATAAGCCTGGAAATATCTACAAAGCCATCTGTATAAACATGGAAATATATTCACAGTCATCTGTATAAACATGGAAATATCTACACCTCCATCTGTATAAACATGGAAGTATCTTCACTGCCATCTACATACATTTGGAAATATCTAAAAGGTCATGTGTATAAACACGGAAATATCTACACCGCTATCACTATAAACATGGAAATAACTACACCGCCATCTGTAAAAACATGGAAATATCTACACAGACATCGATATAAACATGGAAATATCTACACCACCATCTGTATAAACATGGAAATATCTACACTGCCATCAGTATACACATGGAAACATCTACACAGCCATCTGTAAAACATGGAAATATTTACACAGCTATCTGTATAAATATGGAAATATCTACACCGCTATCGGTAAAAATATGGAAATATCTAAACCACTATCTCTATAAACTTGGAAATGTGTACTCCGCTATCTGTATAAACATGGAAATATCTAAACCGCTATCTCTATAAACATGGAAACATCTACATCGCTATCTCTATAAACATGGAAACATCCCCACCACTATCTGTATAAACATGGAAATATCTACAACGCTATGTGTATAAACATGGAAATATCTACATTGCTATCTGTATAAACATGGAAATATCTACAACGCTATCTGTGTAAACATGGAAATATCTACACAGCTATCTGTGTAAACATGGAAATATCCACACTGCTATCTGTGTAAAGATGGAAATTCTACACCACAATCTGTGCAAAGATGAAATATCTTCACCGCTATTTGTGTAAACATGGAAATATCTACACGGCTCTCTCTATACACATGGAAATATCTACACCGTCATCTGTATAAACATGGAAATTTCTACATTGATATCTGCATAAACCGGGAAATATCTACACAGCCATCTCTATAAACATGGAAATAGCCACAGCGCTATCTGCATAAACATGGAAGTATCTACACCGGTATATGTATAAATATGGAAATAACTACACTGCTATCTCTATAAACATGGAAATATCTACAGCGCTATCTGTATAAACATGGAAATAACTACACTGCTATCTCTACAAACATGGAAATATCTACAACGTCATCTGTATAAACGTGGAAATATATACACAGTCATCTGTATAAACATGGAAATATCTACACAGCTTTCCGTATAAATATGGAAATATCAACACCGCTATCTGTAAATTCATGGAAATATCTAAAACGCTATCTCTATAAACATGGAAATATCTACACTGCTACCTGTATAAACATGGAAATATCTACACCACGATCTGTATAAACATGGAAATATCTACACCGCCATCTGTATAAACATAGAAATATCTACACTGCCATCTGTAGAAAGATGGAAATATCTTCACCGCCATCTGTATAAACATAGAAATATCTACACCGCTATTTATATAAGCATGAAAATACCTACACCACTATCTGTATAAATATGTAAATATCTACACAGCTATCTGTAAACATGGAAATATCTACACCGCTATCTGTATAAGCTTGGAAATATGTTCACCGCTATCTGGATACATATGGAAATATCAACACCGCCAACTCTATAAACATGGAAATGTCTACACCGCTATCTGTATAAACATGGAAATATCTACATGGCTATCTGTTTATACATGATAATATCTACACCACCATCTGTATAAACATGGAAATATCTACACAGTCATCTATATAAACATGGAAACATCTACAACATTATCTGTAGAAACATGGAAATATCTACACTGCCATCTGTATAAACATGGAAATATCTTCACAGCCATCTCTATAAATCTGGAAATATCTACAACGCTATCAGTATGAACATGGAAATAACCACAACGCTGTCTGTTAAAACATGGAAATATCTACACCGCCATCTGAAAAAACATGGAAATATCTACACAGTCATCTGTATAAACATGGAAATATCTACACCTTCATCTTTATAAACATGGAAATATCTACACCGCCATCAGTATGAACTTGGAAATCTCTACACCGCCATCTGTATAAACATGGAAATATCTCCACTGCTATCTGTTTAAACATGGAGATATCTCCACCGCTATATGTATACACATGTAAATATCTACACCGCTATCTGTGTAAACATGGAAATAGGCACAACGCTATCTGTATAAACATGGAAATATCTACACTGCCATCTGGAAAAACATGGAAATATCTACACCGCCTTCTGTATAAATATGGAAATACCTACACCGCTATGTCTATAAACATGGAAATATCTACATCGCTATCTGTATAAACATAGAAATAACAACACCGCTATCTCTATAAACTTGGAAAAATCTACAACGCCATCTGCATGAACACGGAAACACCTACACAGTCATTTGAATAAACATGGAAATATCTACACCGCCTTCTGTATAAATATGGAAATATCTACACCGCTATCTCTATAAACGTGGAAATAACAACACCGCCATCTGCATAAACATCTTAATATCTAAACCGCCTTCTGTATAAACATGGAAATATCTACAAAGCCACCTGTATAAACATGGAAATATAAACACCGCCATCTGAATAATCAAGGAAATATCCACACTGCCATCTGTATAAACATGGAAATATCTACACCGCCAACTGTAAAAACATGGAAATATGTACACAGTCATCTGCATAAACACGGAAATATCTACACCTCCATCAGTATAAACATGGAAATATCTACACCGTTATCTCTATAAACATGGAAATACCTACACCGCTATCTGTATAAACATGCAAATATCTACACCGCAGTCTGTATAAACATGGAAATAACTACACCGCTATCTCTATAAACTTGCAAATATCTACACGGCTATCTGTATAAACATGGAAATATCTACACCGCTATCTGTGTAAACATGGAAATATCTTCACCGCCATCTGTAATCATATGGAAATATCTATACCGCTATCTGTATAAATATGGAAATATCTACACCGCCATCTGTATAAACATGGAAATATCTACACCGCTGTCTCTATAAACATGGAAATATCTACACCGCTATATCTGTAAACATGGAAATACGTACAACGCTACCTCTATAAACATAGAAGTAACTACACCGCCATCTCCATAAACATGGAAATAACTACACCACTATCTCTATGAACCAGGAAATCTATACACCGCCATCTCTATATCCATGGAAATATCTTCACCGCCATCTACATAAACAAAGAAATATATACACTGACATCTATTTAAACATGGAAATGTCAACACCGCTATCTCTATAAAAATGCAAATATCTACATCGCCATCTGTAAAAACATGGAAATATCAACAAAGTCATCTGTATAAACATGGAAATATCTACACCACCATCTGCATAAACATGGATATATCTACTCCGCTGTCTGTATAAACTTGGAAATATCTACACCGCTATCTCTATAAACATGGAAATATCTACACTGCCATATGTATAAACATGGAAATACCTACACAGTCATCTGTATGAATATGGAAATATCTACACTGCCATCTGTATAAACATGGAAATATCTACACAGCCGTCTGTATAAACATAGAAATATCTACACCGCTATATCTACAAACATGGAAATAATTACACCGCTATCCCTATAAAGATGCAAATATCAACACTACTATCTGTATAAACATGGAAATATCTACACCGCTATCTGTATAAACATGTAAATAACTACACCTCTATCACTATAAACATGGAAATACCAACAACGCTATCTCTATAGACATGGAAATATCTATACTGCCATCTCTATAAACATGGAAATATAAACACCGCAATCTCTATAAACTTGGGAATATCTACACCGCCTTCTGCATATACAAGGAAATAACTACACCGACCTCTGCATAAACATGGAAATATCTACACCGCCACCTGTATAAACATTGAAATATCTACACCGCCATCTCTATAAGCCTGGAAATATCTACAAAGCCATCTGTATAAACATGGAAATATATTCACAGTCATCTGTATAAACATGGAAATATCTACACCTCCATCTGTATAAACATGGAAGTATCTTCACTGCCATCTACATACATTTGGAAATATCTAAAAGGTCATGTGTATAAACACGGAAATATCTACACCGCTATCACTATAAACATGGAAATAACTACACCGCCATCTGTAAAAACATGGAAATATCTACACAGACATCGATATAAACATGGAAATATCTACACCACCATCTGTATAAACATGGAAATATCTACACTGCCATCAGTATACACATGGAAACGTCTACACAGCCATCTGTAAAACATGGAAATATTTACACAGCTATCTGTATAAATATGGAAATATCTACACCGCTATCGGTAAAAATATGGAAATATCTAAACCACTATCTCTATAAACTTGGAAATGTGTACTCCGCTATCTGTATAAACATGGAAATATCTAAACCGCTATCTCTATAAACATGGAAACATCTACATCGCTATCTCTATAAACATGGAAACATCCCCACCACTATCTGTATAAACATGGAAATATCTACAACGCTATGTGTATAAACATGGAAATATCTACATTGCTATCTGTATAAACATGGAAATATCTACAACGCTATCTGTGTAAACATGGAAATATCTACACAGCTATCTGTGTAAACATGGAAATATCCACACTGCTATCTGTGTAAAGATGGAAATTCTACACCACAATCTGTGCAAAGATGAAATATCTTCACCGCTATTTGTGTAAACATGGAAATATCTACACGGCTCTCTCTATACACATGGAAATATCTACACCGTCATCTGTATAAACATGGAAATTTCTACATTGATATCTGCATAAACCGGGAAATATCTACACAGCCATCTCTATAAACATGGAAATAGCCACAGCGCTATCTGCATAAACATGGAAGTATCTACACCGGTATATGTATAAATATGGAAATAACTACACTGCTATCTCTATAAACATGGAAATATCTACAGCGCTATCTGTATAAACATGGAAATAACTACACTGCTATCTCTACAAACATGGAAATATCTACAACGTCATCTGTATAAACGTGGAAATATATACACAGTCATCTGTATAAACATGGAAATATCTACACAGCTTTCCGTATAAATATGGAAATATCAACACCGCTATCTGTAAATTCATGGAAATATCTAAAACGCTATCTCTATAAACATGGAAATATCTACACTGCTACCTGTATAAACATGGAAATATCTACACCACGATCTGTATAAACATGGAAATATCTACACCGCCATCTGTATAAACATAGAAATATCTACACTGCCATCTGTAGAAAGATGGAAATATCTTCACCGCCATCTGTATAAACATAGAAATATCTACACCGCTATTTATATAAGCATGAAAATACCTACACCACTATCTGTATAAATATGTAAATATCTACACAGCTATCTGTAAACATGGAAATATCTACACCGCTATCTGTATAAGCTTGGAAATATGTTCACCGCTATCTGGATACATATGGAAATATCAACACCGCCAACTCTATAAACATGGAAATGTCTACACCGCTATCTGTATAAACATGGAAATATCTACATGGCTATCTGTTTATACATGATAATATCTACACCACCATCTGTATAAACATGGAAATATCTACACAGTCATCTATATAAACATGGAAACATCTACAACATTATCTGTAGAAACATGGAAATATCTACACTGCCATCTGTATAAACATGGAAATATCTTCACAGCCATCTCTATAAATCTGGAAATATCTACAACGCTATCAGTATGAACATGGAAATAACCACAACGCTGTCTGTTAAAACATGGAAATATCTACACCGCCATCTGAAAAAACATGGAAATATCTACACAGTCATCTGTATAAACATGGAAATATCTACACCTTCATCTTTATAAACATGGAAATATCTACACCGCCATCAGTATGAACTTGGAAATCTCTACACCGCCATCTGTATAAACATGGAAATATCTCCACTGCTATCTGTTTAAACATGGAGATATCTCCACCGCTATATGTATACACATGTAAATATCTACACCGCTATCTGTGTAAACATGGAAATAGGCACAACGCTATCTGTATAAACATGGAAATATCTACACTGCCATCTGGAAAAACATGGAAATATCTACACCGCCTTCTGTATAAATATGGAAATACCTACACCGCTATGTCTATAAACATGGAAATATCTACATCGCTATCTGTATAAACATAGAAATAACAACACCGCTATCTCTATAAACTTGGAAAAATCTACAACGCCATCTGCATGAACACGGAAACACCTACACAGTCATTTGAATAAACATGGAAATATCTACACCGCCTTCTGTATAAATATGGAAATATCTACACCGCTATCTCTATAAACGTGGAAATAACAACACCGCCATCTGCATAAACATCTTAATATCTAAACCGCCTTCTGTATAAACATGGAAATATCTACAAAGCCACCTGTATAAACATGGAAATATAAACACCGCCATCTGAATAATCAAGGAAATATCCACACTGCCATCTGTATAAACATGGAAATATCTACACCGCCAACTGTAAAAACATGGAAATATGTACACAGTCATCTGCATAAACACGGAAATATCTACACCTCCATCAGTATAAACATGGAAATAACTACACCGCTATCTCTATAAACTTGGAAATATCTACACGGCTATCTGTATAAACATGGAAATATCTACACCGCTATCTGTGTAAACATGGAAATATCTTCACCGCCATCTGTAATCATATGGAAATATCTATACCGCTATCTGTATAAATATGGAAATATCTACACCGCCATCTGTATAAACATGGAAATATCTACACCGCTGTCTCTATAAACATGGAAATATCTACACTGCCATCTGTGAAAACCTGGAAATATCTACACAGTCATCTGTATAAACATGGAAATATCTACACCGCTATCTGTATAAATATGGAAATACCTACACCGCTATCTCTATAAACATAGAAATGTCTACACCACTATCTCTATAAACATGGAAGTATATACAACGCAATCTCTATAAACCTGGAAATAGCTACACCGCCATCTACATAAACAAGGAAATATCTACAACGACATCTATATAAACATGGAAATATCTACACCGCTATCTCTATAAACATGGAAATATCTACGCTGCTGTCTGTATAAACATGGAAATATCTATACCACCATCTGTATAAACATGAAAATATCTCCACCGATATCTGTATAGACATGTAAGTATCTACACCGCTATCTGTATTAACTTGGAAATATCTACACCGCTATCTCTATACACATGGAAATATCTACACCAACATCTGTAAAAACATGGAAATATCTACAAAGTCATATGTATAAACATGGAAGTATCTACACCACCATCTGTATAAACTTGGAAATATCTACACTTCCATCTACACACAGGGAATTACCTACACTGCCATCTGTATAAACTTGGAAATATCTACACCGCTATCTCTATAAACATGGAAATACCTACATTGCTATCTTTATAAACATGGAAATATCTGCACTGCAAGCTGTATAAACATGCAAATATCTACACCACTATCTGTATAAACCTGGAAATATACATTTCGCCATCTGTATAAACATGGAAACATCCCCACCGCTATCTGTATAAACATGGAAATATCTACACCACTATCTGTATAAACATGGAAATATCTACAACGCTATCTGTGTAAACATGGAAATATCTACACAGCTATCTGTGTAAACATGGATATATCTACACCACTATCTGTGTAAAGATGGAAATTTGTACACTTCAATCTGTGCAAAGATGGAAATATCTACATCGCTATCTGTGTAAACATGGAAATATCTACTCCATTATCTCCATAAACATGGAAATAACTACACCGCTATCTCTATAAACATGGAATTATCTACACCGCTATCTCTGTAAATATTCTAATATCTACACCACCATCTCTATAAACATGGAAATATCTACACCGTCATCTGCATAAACATGGAAATATAACACCGCTGTCTGTATAAACATGGAAACATCTACACTGCTATCTCCACAAACATGGAAATATCTGCAGCGCTATCTGTATAAACATGGAAATATCTACACCACTATATCTATGAACATGGAAATATCATCAATGCCATCTGTATAAACATGGAAATATCAACACAGTCATGTGTATAAACATGGAAATACCTACAGCGCTATCTCTATAAACATGGAAATATCTTCACCACTGTCTGTATAAACATGGAAATATCTACACCGCTATCTCTACAAACATGGAAATATCTACACCGCCATCTGTATAAACATGGAAATATCTACACACTCATCTGTATAAACATGGAAATATCTACACCACCATCTCTATAAACATGGAAATATCTACACTGCCATCTGTATACACATGGAAATATCTACACCATCATCTCTATAAACATGGAAATATCTACACCGCCATCGGTATAAACATGGAAATATCTTCACCGCCATCAGTATAAACATAGAAATATCTATACTGCCATCTGCAGGAAGATGGAACTATATTCAGCGCCATCTGTATAAACATGGAAATATCTACACCAACATCTGTATAAAGATGGAAATATCTACACTGCCATCTGTATAAACATGGAAATATCTACACCGCTATCTGTATAAACATGGAAATATATACACTGCTATATGTAGAAATATGGAAATAACTATACCGATATCTCAATAAACATGGAAATATCTATATCACTATCTGCATAAACATAGAAATAACTACAACGCTATCTCTATAAACATGGAAATATCTACATCGCTCTCTGTAAAAACTTGTAAAAATCTAAACCGCTATCTGTATAAACATGGAAATATCTACACCGCCATCAGTATAAACATGGAAATAACTCCGCCACTATCTGTATAAAGATGGAAATATCTACACTGCTATCTGCATAAACATGGAAATATCTACACCAATATCTGTATAAATATGGAATTATCTACACCACTATCTCTATAATCATGGAAATATCTACACGGCCATCTCTATAAACATGAAAAAATCTACACCGCTATCGGTGTAAACATGGAAACATCTTCACTGCTATCCTTATAAAGATGGAAATATTAACACCGCTATCTGTATAAACATGGAAATATCTACACTGCTATCTGTATAAACATGGAAATATCTACACCGCTATCTGTATAAACATGGAAATATCTACACTAACATCTCCATAAACATGAAAATACCTACACTAACATCTCCATAAACATGGAAATATCTACACCGCCATCTGTATAAACATGGAAATATCTACACTGCCGTCTGTATGAAGATGTAAATATCTACACCGCTAGCTGTATAAACATGTAAATATCTACACCGCTATCTTTATAAACATGGAAATACCAACACTGCTATCTGTATAAACCTGGAAAAATCTACAATGCTATCTGTATAAATATGGAAATATCTACATCGCTATATCTGTAAACATGGAAATACGTACAACGCTACCTCTATAAACATGGAAGTAACTACACCGCCATCTCCATAAACATGGAAATAACTACACCACTATCTCTATGAACCAGGAAATCTATACACCGCCATCTCTATATCCATGGAAATATCTTCACCGCCATCTACATAAACAAAGAAATATATACACTGACATCTATTTAAACATGGAAATGTCAACACCGCTATCTCTATAAAAATGCAAATATCTACATCGCTATCTGTAAAAACATGGAAATATCAACAAAGTCATCTGTATAAACATGGAAATATCTACAGCACCATCTGTATAAACATGGATATATCTACTCCGCTGACTGTATAAACTTGGAAATATCTACACCGCTATCTCTATAAACATGGAAATATCTACACTGCCATATGTATAAACATGGAAATACCTCCACAGTCATCTGTATGAATATGGAAATATCTACACTGCCATCTGTATAAACATGGAAATATCTACACAGCCGTCTGTATAAACATAGAAATATCTACACCGCTATAGCTACAAACATGGAAATAATTACACCGCTATCCCTATAAAGATGCAAATATCAACACTACTATCTGCATAAACATGGAAATATCTACACCGCTATCTGTATAAACATGTAAATAGCTACACCTCTATCACTATAAAGATGGAAATACCAACAACGCTATCTCTATAGACATGGAAATATCTATACTGCCATCTCTATAAACATGGAAATATAAACACCGCAATCTCTATAAACTTGGGAATATCTACACTGCCTTCTGCATATACAAGGAAATAACTACACCGACCTCTGCATAAACATGGAAATATCTACACCGCCACCTGTATAAACATTGAAATATCTACACCGCCATCTCTATAAGCCTGGAAATATCTACAAAGCCATCTGTATAAACATGGAAACATATTCACAGTCATCTGTATAAACATGGAAATATCTACACCTCCATCTGTATAAACATGGAAGTATCTTCACTGCCATCTACATACATTTGGAAATATCCAAAAGGTCATGTGTATAAACACGGAAATATCTACACCGCTATCACTATAAACATGGAAATAACTACACCGCCATCTGTAAAAACATGGAAATATCTACACAGACATCGATATAAACATGGAAATATCTACACCACCATCTGTATAAACATGGAAATATCTACACTGCCATCAGTATACACATGGAAACATCTACACAGCCATCTGTAAAACATGGAAATATTTACACAGCTATCTGTATAAATATGGAAATATCTACACCGCTATCGGTAAAAATATGGAAATATCTAAACCGCTATCTCTATAAACTTGGAAATGTGTACTCCGCTATCTGTATAAACATGGAAATATCTAAACCGCTATCTCTATAAACATGGAAACATCTACATCGCTATCTCTATAAACATGGAAACATCCCCACCACTATCTGTATAAACATGGAAATATCTACAACGCTATGTGTATAAACATGGAAATATCTACATTGCTATCTGTATAAACATGGAAATATCTACAACGCTATCTGTGTAAACATGGAAATATCTACACAGCTATCTGTGTAAACATGGAAATATCCACACTGCTATCTGTGTAAAGATGGAAATTCTACACCACAATCTGTGCAAAGACGAAATATCTTCACCGCTATTTGTGTAAACATGGAAATATCTACA
Organism: Pan paniscus; assembly: GCF_029289425.2. Classification (NCBI taxonomy): domain Eukaryota; kingdom Metazoa; phylum Chordata; class Mammalia; order Primates; family Hominidae; genus Pan; species Pan paniscus. The sequence goes on from NC_073265.2 coordinate 654,743, forward strand.
CGGCTCTCTCTATACACATGGAAATATCTACACCGTCATCTGTATAAACATGGAAATTTCTACATTGATATCTGCATAAACCGGGAAATATCTACTCAGCCATCTCTATAAACATGGAAATAGCCACAGCGCTATCTGCATAAACATGGAAGTATCTACACCGGTATATGTATAAATATGGAAATAACTACACTGCTATCTCTATAAACATGGAAATATCTACAGCGCTATCTGTATAAACATGGAAATAACTACACTGCTATCTCTACAAACATGGAAATATCTACAACGTCATCTGTATAAACGTGGAAATATCTACACAGTCATCTGTATAAACATGGAAATATCTACACAGCTTTCCGTATAAATATGGAAATATCAACACCGCTATCTGTAAATTCATGGAAATATCTAAAACGCTATCTCTATAAACATGGAAATATCTACACTGCTACTTGTATAAACATGGAAATATCTACACCACGATCTGTATAATCATGGAAATATCTACACCGCCATCTGTATAAACATAGAAATATCTACACTGCCATCTGTAGAAAGATGGAAATATCTTCACCACCATCTGTATAAACTTGGAAATATCTACACCGCTATCTCTATAAACATGGAAATACCTACATTGCTATCTTTATAAACATGGAAATATCTGCACTGCAAGCTGTATAAACATGCAAATATCTACACCACTATCTGTATAAACATGGAAATATACATTTCGCCATCTGTATAAACATGGAAACATCCCCACCGCTATCTGTATAAACATGGAAATATCTACACCACTATCTGTATAAACATGGAAATATCTACAACGCTATCTGTGTAAACATGGAAATATCTACACAGCTATCTGTGTAAACATGGATATATCTACACCACTATCTGTGTAAAGATGGAAATTTGTACACTTCAATCTGTGCAAAGATGGAAATATCTACATCGCTATCTGTGTAAACATGGAAATATCTACTCCATTATCTCCATAAACATGGAAATAACTACACCGCTATCTCTATAAACATGGAATTATCTACACCGCTATCTCTGTAAATATTCTAATATCTACACCACCATCTCTATAAACATGGAAATATCTACACCGTCATCTGCATAAACATGGAAATATAACACCGCTGTCTGTATAAACATGGAAACATCTACACTGCTATCTCCACAAACATGGAAATATCTGTACCGCTATCTGTATAAACATGGAAATATCTACACCACTATATCTATGAACATGGAAATATCATCAATGCCATCTGTATAAACATGGAAATATCAACACAGTCATGTGTATAAACATGGAAATAACTACAGCGCTATCTCTATAAACATGGAAATATCTTCACCACTGTCTGTATAAACATGGAAATATCTACACCGCTATCTCTACAAACATGGAAATATCTACACCGCCATCTGTATAAACATGGAAATATCTACACACTCATCTGTATAAACATGGAAATATCTACACCACCATCTCTATAAACATGGAAATATCTACACTGCCATCTGTATACACATGGAAATATCTACACCATCATCTCTATAAACATGGAAATATCTACACCGCCATCGGTATAAACATGGAAATATCTTCACCGCCATCAGTATAAACATAGAAATATCTATACTGCCATCTGCAGGAAGATGGAACTATATTCAGCGCAATCTGTATAAACATGGAAATATCTACACCAACATCTGTATAAAGATGGAAATATCTACACTGCCATCTGTATAAACATGGAAATATCTACACCGCTATCTGTATAAACATGGAAATATATACACTGCTATATGTAGAAATATGGAAATAACTATACCGATATCTCAATAAACATGGAAATATCTATATCACTATCTGCATAAACATAGAAATAACTACAACGCTATCTCTATAAACATGGAAATATCTACATCGCTCTCTGTAAAAACTTGTAAAAATCTAAACCGCTATCTGTATAAACATGGAAATATCTACACCGCCATCAGTATAAACATGGAAATAACTCCGCCACTATCTGTATAAAGATGGAAATATCTACACTGCTATCTGCATAAACATGGAAATATCTACACCAATATCTGTATAAATATGGAATTATCTACACCACTATCTCTATAATCATGGAAATATCTACACGGCCATCTCTATAAACATGAAAAAATCTACACCGCTATCGGTGTAAACATGGAAACATCTTCACTGCTATCCTTATAAAGATGGAAATATTAACACCGCTATCTGTATAAACATGGAAATATCTACACTGCTATCTGTATAAACATGGAAATATCTACACCGCTATCTGTATAAACATGGAAATATCTACACTAACATCTCCATAAACATGAAAATACCTACACTAACATCTCCATAAACATGGAAATATCTACACCGCCATCTGTATAAACATGGAAATATCTACACTGCCGTCTGTATGAAGATGTAAATATCTACACCGCTAGCTGTATAAACATGTAAATATCTACACCGCTATCTTTATAAACATGGAAATACCAACACTGCTATCTGTATAAACCTGGAAAAATCTACAATGCTATCTGTATAAATATGGAAATATCTACATCGCTATATCTGTAAACATGGAAATACGTACAACGCTACCTCTATAAACATGGAAGTAACTACACCGCCATCTCCATAAACATGGAAATAACTACACCACTATCTCTATGAACCAGGAAATCTATACACCGCCATCTCTATATCCATGGAAATATCTTCACCGCCATCTACATAAACAAAGAAATATATACACTGACATCTATTTAAACATGGAAATGTCAACACCGCTATCTCTATAAAAATGCAAATATCTACATCGCTATCTGTAAAAACATGGAAATATCAACAAAGTCATCTGTATAAACATGGAAATATCTACAGCACCATCTGTATAAACATGGATATATCTACTCCGCTGACTGTATAAACTTGGAAATATCTACACCGCTATCTCTATAAACATGGAAATATCTACACTGCCATATGTATAAACATGGAAATACCTCCACAGTCATCTGTATGAATATGGAAATATCTACACTGCCATCTGTATAAACATGGAAATATCTACACAGCCGTCTGTATAAACATAGAAATATCTACACCGCTATAGCTACAAACATGGAAATAATTACACCGCTATCCCTATAAAGATGCAAATATCAACACTACTATCTGCATAAACATGGAAATATCTACACCGCTATCTGTATAAACATGTAAATAGCTAAACCTCTATCACTATAAAGATGGAAATACCAACAACGCTATCTCTATAGACATGGAAATATCTATACTGCCATCTCTATAAACATGGAAATATAAACACCGCAATCTCTATAAACTTGGGAATATCTACACTGCCTTCTGCATATACAAGGAAATAACTACACCGACCTCTGCATAAACATGGAAATATCTACACCGCCACCTGTATAAACATTGAAATATCTACACCGCCATCTCTATAAGCCTGGAAATATCTACAAAGCCATCTGTATAAACATGGAAACATATTCACAGTCATCTGTATAAACATGGAAATATCTACACCTCCATCTGTATAAACATGGAAGTATCTTCACTGCCATCTACATACATTTGGAAATATCTAAAAGGTCATGTGTATAAACACGGAAATATCTACACCGCTATCACTATAAACATGGAAATAACTACACCGCCATCTGTAAAAACATGGAAATATCTACACAGACATCGATATAAACATGGAAATATCTACACCACCATCTGTATAAACATGGAAATATCTACACTGCCAACAGTATACACATGGAAACATCTACACAGCCATCTGTAAAACATGGAAATATTTACACAGCTATCTGTATAAATATGGAAATATCTACACCGCTATCGGTAAAAATATGGAAATATCTAAACCGCTATCTCTATAAACTTGGAAATGTGTACTCCGCTATCTGTATAAACATGGAAATATCTAAACCGCTATCTCTATAAACATGGAAACATCTACATCGCTATCTCTATAAACATGGAAACATCCCCACCACTATCTGTATAAACATGGAAATATCTACAACGCTATGTGTATAAACATGGAAATATCTACATTGCTATCTGTATAAACATGGAAATATCTACAACGCTATCTGTGTAAACATGGAAATATCTACACAGCTATCTGTGTAAACATGGAAATATCCACACTGCTATCTGTGTAAAGATGGAAATTCTACACCACAATCTGTGCAAAGACGAAATATCTTCACCGCTATTTGTGTAAACATGGAAATATCTACACGGCTCTCTCTATACACATGGAAATATCTACACCGTCATCTGAATAAACATGGAAATTTCTACATTGATATCTGCATAAACCGGGAAATATCTACTCAGCCATCTCTATAAACATGGAAATAGCCACAGCGCTATCTGCATAAACATGGAAGTATCTACACCGGTATATGTATAAATATGGAAATAACTACACTGCTATCTCTATAAACATGGAAATATCTACAGCGCTATCTGTATAAACATGGAAATAAATACACTGCTATCTCTACAAACATGGAAATATCTACAACGTCATCTGTATAAACGTGGAAATATCTACACAGTCATCTGTATAAACATGGAAATATCTACACAGCTTTCCGTATAAATATGGAAATATCAACACCGCTATCTGTAAATTCATGGAAATATCTAAAACGCTATCTCTATAAACATGGAAATATCTACACTGCTACCTGTATAAACATGGAAATATCTACACCACGATCTGTATAATCATGGAAATATCTACACCGCCATCTGTATAAACATAGAAATATCTACACTGCCATCTGTAGAAAGATGGAAATATCTTCACCACCATCTGTATAAACATAGAAATATCTACACCGCTATTTATATAAACATGGATATACCTACACCACTATCTGTATAAATATGTAAATATCTACACAGCTATCTGTAAACATGGAAATATCTACACCGCTATCTGTATAAGCTTGGAAATATGTTCACCGCTATCTGGATACATATGGAAATATCAACACCGCCAACTCTATAAACATGGAAATGTCTAAACCGCTATCTGTATAAACATGGAAATATCTACATGGCTATCTGTTTATACATGATAATATCTACACCACCATCTGTATAAACATGGAAATATCTACACAGTCATCTATATAAACATGGAAACATCTACAACATTATCTGTAGAAACATGGAAATATCTACACTGCCATCTGTATAAACATGGAAATATCTTCACAGCCATCTCTATAAATCTGGAAATATCTACAACGCTATCAGTATAAACATGGAAATAACCACAACTCTGTCTGTTAAAACATGGAAATATCTACACCGCCATCTGAGAAAACATGGAAATATCTACACAGTCATCTGTATAAACATGGAAATATCTACACCTTCATCTTTATAAACATGGAAATATCTACACCGCCATCAGTATGAACTTGGAAATCTCTACACCGCCATCTGTATAAACATGGAAATATCTCCACTGCTATCTGTTTAAACATGGAGATATCTCCACCGCTATATGTATACACATGTAAATATCTACACCGCTATCTGTGTAAACATGGAAATAGGCACAACGCTATCTGTATAAACATGGAAATATCTACACTGCCATCTGGAAAAACATGGAAATATCTACACCGCCTTCTGTATAAATATGGAAATACCTACACCGCTATGTCTATAAACATGGAAATATCTACATCGCTGTCTGTATAAACATAGAAATAACAACACCGCTATCTCTATAAACTTGGAAAAATCTACAACGCCATCTGCATGAACACGGAAACAACTACACAGTCATTTGAATAAACATGGAAATATCTACACCGCCTTCTGTATAACTATGGAAATATCTACACCGCTATCTCTATAAACGTGGAAATAACAACACCGCCATCTGCATAAACATCTTAATATCTAAACCGCCTTCTGTATAAACATGGAAATATCTACAAAGCCACCTGTATAAACATGGAAATATAAACACCGCCATCTGAATAATCAAGGAAATATCCACACTGCCATCTGTATAAACATGGAAATATCTACACCGCCAACTGAAAACACATGGAAATATGTACACAGTCATCTGCATAAACACGGAAATATCTACACCTCCAACAGTATAAACACGGAAATATCTACACCGTTATCTCTATAAACATGGAAATACCTACACCGCTATCTGTAAAAACATGGAAATATCTACACCGCTATCTCTATAAACATGGAAATAACTACACCGCTATCTCCACCAACATGGAAATATACACACCGCCATCTCTTTAAACATGGAGGTATCTACAATGCCATCTATATGAACAAGAAAATGTCTACACTGCCATCTATATAAACATGGAAATATCTACACCGCCAACTCTATAAACATGGAAATATCTACACTGACTTTTGTAGAAAGATGGAAATATCTACACCGCCATCTGTATAAACGTGGAAATATCTACACCGCTATCTGTATAAACATGGAAATATCTACACCACAATCTGTATAAACATGGAAATATCTACACTGCTATCTGTATAAATATGAAATATCTAAACCGCTATCTCTATAAAAGTGGAAATAACTACACTGCTATCTGTATAAACATGGAAATATCCTCACGGCTATCTGTATGAACATGGATATATCTACACCGGTATCTCTATAAACATGGAAATATCTACACCGCCATCTCTATAAACATGGAAATATCTACACCGCCATCTGTATAAACATGGAAATATCTACACCGCTATCTGTATAAACATGGAAATATCTACACCGTGATCTGTATAAACATGGAAATATCTAGATCGCTATCTGTATAAACATGGAAATATGTACACAGCTATCTCTATAAACATGGAAATATCTACACCGCCATCTGTATAAACATGGAAATACCTACAAAGTCATCTCTATAAACATGGAAATATCTACACAGCCATCTATATGAACATGGAAATATCTACACAGCCATCTGTATACACATGGAAATATCTACACTGCTATCTGTATAAACATGGAAATATCTACACCGCTATTTGTATAAACAAGGAAATATCTACACCGCCATCTGTTTAAACATGGAAATATATACACAGATATCTGTTTACACATGGAAATATCTACACCGCTATTAGTATAAACATGCTAATAACTACAACGCTATCTGTATAAATGTGGAAATATTTGCACCGCCATCCCTATAAACATGGTAATATCAACACCGCGATCTGTATAAACATGGAAATATCTATACCATGATCTGTATAAACATGGAAATATCTACACCGCGATCTGTATAAACATGGAAATATCTACACAGTTATCTGTATAAATATGGAAATATCTACACCGCTATCTTTATAAACTTGGAAATATCTACACCGCCATCTGTATAAACATGGAAATATCTACACCGCTACCTCTATAAACATGGAAATATCTACAATGCCATCAGTAAAAACATGGAAATACCTATAGAGTCATCTGTATCAACATGGAAATTTCTACACCACCATTTGTATAAACATGGAAATATCTACAATGCCATCTGTATACACATGGAAATACCTATACGGCTATCTGTGTATAGATGGAAACATCAACACCGCCATCTGTACAATCATGGAAATATCTACACCTCTATCTGTATAAACATGGAAATATCTATAATGCGGTCTGTATAAACATGTAAATATCTACACCGGAATCTGCATAAACTTGGAAATATCTACACCATGATCTGTATAAACATGGAAATATTTACACCGATATCTGTATAAACATGGAAATATCTGCACCGCTATCTCTATAAACATGGAAATATCTACAAAGCCATCTGTATAAACATGGAAATACCTACACATTCATGTGTATAAACATGGAAATATCTACACCGCAATCTGTATAAACATGGAAATATCTACACCGCTATCTGTATAAATATGAAATATCAAAACCACTATCTCTATAAAAATGGAAATATCTACACTGCTATCTGTATTAACTTGGAAATATCCTCACTGCTATCTCTATGAACATGGTTATATCTACACCTCTATCTCTATAAACATGGAAATATCTACAACGCCATCGGTATAAACATGGAAATATCTACAGCGCTATCTGTATAAACATGGAAATATCTACACCACTATCTGTATAAAGATGGAAATATCTACACTGCGATCTGCATAAACATGGAAATATCTACACCGCGATCTGTATAAACATGGAAATATCTACACCGCGATCTGTATAAACGTGGAAATATCTACACAGCCATCTGTATAAACATGGAAATATCTACACAGCCATTTGTATATACATGGAAATATCTACACCGCTATCTGTATAAACATGGAAATAACTACACCGCTATTTGTATAAACAAGGAAATATGTACACCGTCATCTGTTTAAACATGGAAATATATACACAGACATCTGTTTATACTTTGAAATATCAACACCGCTATCTGTATAAACATGATAATAACTACACCGCTATCTGTATAAATATGGAAATATTTGCACCGCTATCCCTATAAATATGGTAATATCAACACCGCGATCTGTATAAACATGGAAATATCTACACCATGATCTGTATAAACATGGAAATATCTATACCGTGATCTGTATAAACATGGAAATATCTACACTGACATCTCTATAAACATGGAAATATCTACACCCCTATCTGTATAAACATGGAAATATCTACAGCGCTATCTCTATAAACATGGAAAAATCAACACCGCTATCTCTATGAACATGGAAATATCTACACCGCCATCTCTATAAACATGGAAATATCTACACCGCGATCAGTATAAACATGGAAATATCAACACCGCTATCTGTACAAACATGGAAATATCTCCACTGCTATCTCTATAAACATCGAATTATCTACACCGCTATCTGTATAAACATGGAAATACTTAGAAAGTCATCTGTATAAACATGGAAATATCTACACAGCCATCTGTATAAACATGGAAATATCTACACAGCCATGTGTATATACATGGAAATATCTACACAGCCATCTGTATAAAAATGGAAATAACTTCACCGCTATCTGTATAAACATGGAAATCTCTACACCGCCATCTACAAATCCATGGAAATAACTACACCGCTATTTCTATAAACATGGAAATATATACACGGTCATCTGTGTATAGATGGAAATATCAACACCGCCATCTGTACAAACATGGAAATATCTGCACCGCTATCTGTAAAAACATGGAAATATCAACACCGCGGTCTGTATAAACATGTAAATATCTACACCGCTATCTGTATAAACATGGAAATATCTACACCGCTATCTCTATAAACATGGAAATATCTACACCGTGATCTGTATAAGCATGGAAATATTTACACCGCTATCTGTATAAAGATGGAAATTTCTACACCGTTATCTGCATAAATATGGAAATATCTACACCGCTATCTCTATAAACATGGAAATATCTACACCGCCATCTGTATAAACATGGAAATATCTACAATGCTATCTGCATACACATGGAAATACCTACACGGCAATCTGTGTATAGATGGAAACATCCACACCGCCATCTGTACAAACATGGAAATATCTACACTGCTATCTCGATAAACATGGAATTATCTACACTGCGGTCTGTAGAAACATGGAAATATCTACACCGGTATCTGTATAAACATGGAAATATCTACACCACGTTCTGTATAAACATGGAAATATATACAGCGCTATCTGTATAAACATGGAAATATCTGCACCGCTATCTCTATAAACATGGAAATACCTACAAAGCCATCTGTATAAACATGGAAATACCTACACAGTCATGTGTAGGAACATGGAAATATCTACACTGCCATCTGTAGAAACATAGAAATATGTGCACAGCCCTCTGTATAAATATGTAAATATCTGCATAAGCATCTCTGTAAACAAGGAAATATCTGCACCACTATCTGTATAAACATGGAAATACCTACACCGCTGTCTCAATAAACATGGAAATATGTACACCGCTATGTGTATAAACATGGAAATATCTCCACTGCTGTCTGTATAAACATGGAAATTTATCCACGGTTATCCGTTTAAACATGGAAATATCTACAGGGCCATCTCTATAAACATTGAAATATCTACACTGCCATCTGTAAAAACATGGAAATATCTACACAGTCATCTGAATAAACATGGAAATATCTACACCACCATCTGTATAAACATGGAAATACCTACAATACCATCTGTATACACATGGAAATATCTACACAGACATCTGTATAAATATGGAAATATCTACAACGCCATCTTTATTAACATGGAAATATCTACACTGCCATCTGTAGAAAGATGGAAATATGCACACAGCTATCTCTATAAATATGGAAATATCTACACCACCATCTCTATAAACATGAAAATATCTACACTGCCATCTGCATAAAGATGGAAGTATCTACTCCGCCATTTGTATAAACACGGAAATACCTACACCACCATCTGTGTAAACATGGAAATATCTACACCGCTATCTGTATAATCATGGAGATATCTACACCGCCATCTGAATGTCCATGGAAATATCTACGCCGCCATCTGTATAAACATGGAAATATCTACACGGCCATCTGTGTATAGATGGATATATCAACACCACCATCAGTACAAACATGGAAATATCTACATCGCTATCTCTATAAACATGGAAATATCTGCACTGCCATCTATAAAAACATGGAAATACCTATACAGTCATCTGTATAAACATGGAAATATCTACAATGCCATCCGTATACACATGGAAATATCTACACAGCCATCTGTATAAACGTGAATATCTACACTGCTATCTCTATAAACATTGAAATATCTACACCGCCATCTCTGTAAACATGAAAATATCTACACTGCCATCTCCATAAACATGGAACTAACTACTTTGCCATCTGTATAAACATGTAAACATCTACACCGCCATCTGTGTGAACAAGGAAATATCTACAATGCCATGTGTATAAAGATATAACTATCTGCACCGCGAGCTGTGTAAACATGGAAATATCTACATCGCTGTCTGTATAAACGTGGAAATACCAACACCGCTATCGGTATAAACATGGAAATATTTACAACGCCATCTATATAAACATGGAAATATCTACACAGCTATGTCTATAAACATGGAAATACCTACACCGCTATCTTTATAAACATGGAAATATCTACACCGGGATCTGTATAAACATGGAAATATCTACAACGCGATCTGCATAAACATGGAAATATCTTCACCACGATCTGTATAAACATGGAAATATCTACACCGCTATCTGTATAAACATGGTAATATCTACACCACCATCTATATAAACATGGAAATATCTACACATCCATCTGTATAAACATGGAAATATCTACAATGCCATCTGTAGAAAGATGGAAATATCTACAACGCAATCTGTGTAAACATGGAAATATCTACACCGACATCTGTAAAAACATGGAAATATCTACACCGCTATCTGTATAAACATGGAAATATCTACACCGCGATCTGTATAAACATGGAAATATCTACACCGTGATCTGTATAAACATGGAAATATCTACACCGCTATCTGTATGAACATGGAAATATCTACACGGCTATCTCTATAAACATGGAAATATCTACACCGCCATCTGTATCAACATGGAATGCCTACAAAGTCATCTGCATAAACATGGAAACATCTACACAGCCATCTGCATAAACATGTAAATATCTTCACAGCCATCTGTATATACATGGCAATATCTACACCGCTATCTGTATAAACCTGGAAATATCTACACCGCTATTTGTATAAACAAGGAAATATCTTCACCGTGATCTCTATAAACATGGAAATAACTACACCGCTATTTGCATAAACAAGGAAATATCTTCACTGCCATCTGTTTAAACACAGAAATATATACACAGACATCTGTTTATACATGGTAATATCTACACCGCTATCTGTATAAACATGCTAATAACTACACCGCTATCTGTGTAAATGTGGAAATATTTGCACCGCTATCCCTATAAACATGGTAATATCAACACCGCGATCTGTATAAACATGGAAATATCTACACCATGATCTGTATAAACATGGAAATATCTACACCGCTATCTGTATAAACATGGAAATATCTACACCGTGATCTGTATAAACATGGAAATATCTACACTGCCATCTCTATAAACATGGAAATATCTACACCCCTATCTGTATAAACATGGAAATATCCACACCGCTATCTCTATAAACATGGAAAAATCAACACCGCTATCTCTATGAACATGGAAATATCTACACTGCGATCTCTATAAACATGGAATTATCTACACCGCGATCAGTATAAACGTGGAAATATCTACACTGCTATCTGTATAAACATGGAAATACCTCCACTGCTATCTCTATAAACTTCGAAATATCTACACCGCCATCTGTATAAACATGGAAATACTTACAAAGTTATCGGTATAAACATGGAAATAACTACACCGCCATCTGTATAAACATGGAAATAACTACACCGCTTTCAGTGTAAACATGGAAATATCTACAACGCCATCTACATAACCATGGAAATATCTGCACCGCCATCTGTATAAACATGGAAATATCTACATGGTCATCTGTGTATAGATGGAAATATCAACAGCGCCATCTGTGCAAACTTGGAAATATCTGCACCGCTATCTGTATAAACTTGGAAATATCTACACCGTGGTCTCTATAAACATGGAAATATCTAAACCGCTATCTGTATAAACATGGAAATATCTACACCGCCATCTGTATCAACATGGAAATAACTACACCGCAATCTGTATAAACACGGAAATATCTACAATGCTATCTCTGTAAACATGGAAAAATCTACACAGCTGTCTGTGTAAACTTGGAAATATCTACAGCACTATCTGTGTAAATTTGGCAAAACCTACAACGCAATCTGTGCAAAGATGGAAATACCTACACCGCTATCTCTGTAAACATGGAAATATCTACACCGATATCTGTATAAACATGGAAATATCTACACTGCCATCTGTATAAACATGGAAATATCTACGGCGCCATCTGTATAAACATGGAAATATCTACACCGCCATCTGTACACACATGGAAATATCTACACAGCCATCTGTATAAACATGGAAATATCTACAATGCTATCTCTATAAACATGGAAATATCTACACCGCTATCTGTATAAACATGGAAATATCTACACCGCTATCTGTTCAAACATGGAAATATCTACACCGCTATCTGTATAAACATGGAAACATCTACAAAGCTATCTGTGTAAACATGTAAATATCTACACAGCTATCTGTGTAAAAATTGAAATATCTACACAGCAATCTGTGCAAAGATGGAAATATCTACAATGCTATCTCTGTAAACATGGAAATATCTACACAGCTGTCTGTGTAAACTTGGAAATATCTACACCGCTATCTGTGTAAATTTGGCAAAACCTACAACACAATCTGTGCAAAGATGGAAATACCTACACCGCTATCTCTGTAAACATGGAAATGTCTACACCGATAGCTGTATAAACATGGAAATATCAACACTGCCATCTGTATAAACATGGAAATATCTACAGCGCCATCTGTACACACATGGAAATATCTACACCGCCATCTGTACACACATGGAAATATCTACACAGCCATCTGTATAAACATGGAAATATCTACAGTGCTATCTCTATAAACATGGAAATATCTACACCGCTATCTGTATAAACATGGAAATATCTACACCGCTATCTGTTCAAACATGGAAATATATACACCGCTATCTGTATAAACATGGAAACATCTACAACGCCATCTGTGTAAACATGGAAATATCTACACATCTATCTGTGTAAAAATGGAAATATCTACACAGCAATCTGTGCAAAGATGGAAATATCTACACTGCTATCTCTGTAAACATGGAAATATCTACACCGCTATCTATATAAACATGGAAATATCTATACCGCAGTCTCTATATACATGGAAATATCTCCACCGCTATCTGTATAAACATGAAAATATCTAAACCGCTTTCTTTATAAACATGGACATATCTACACCGCAATCTGTATAAACATGGAAATATCTACAACGCTATGTGTGTAAACATGGAAATATCTACACAGCTATCTGTGTAAACTTGGAAATATCTACACAGCTAGCTGTGTAAACTTGGAAATATCTACACAGATATCTGCGTAAACATGGAAATATCTACACGGCAATCTGTGCAAAGATGGAAATACCTACACCGCTATCTCTGTAAACATGGAAATACCTACCCCGCTCCCTGCATAAACATGGAAATATCTACACTGCTGTCTGTATAAACACGGAAATATCTACACCGCCATCTGTGAAAACATGGAAATATCTACACCGCTATCTGTATAAACATGGAAATATCTACACCGCCATCTGCATGTCCATGGAAATATCTACGCTGCCATCTGTATAAACATGGAAATATCTACACGGCCATATGTGTATAGATGGAAATATCAACACCGCCATCTGTACAAACATGGAAATATCTACACCGGTATCTCTATAAACATGGAAATATCTGCACAGCCATCTGTAAAAACATGGAAATACCTATACAGTCATCTGTATAAACATGGAAATACCTACAATGCCATCTGTATACACATGGAAATATCTACACAGCCATCTGTATAAACATGTAAATATTTACACTGCTATCTCTATAAACATGGAAATATCTACACCGCCATCTCTATCAACATGAAAATATCTACACTGCCATCTCCATAAACATGAAAATATCTACACGGCCATCTCCATAAACATGGAACTAACTACTCCGCCAGCTGTATAAACATGGAAACATCTACACCGCCATCTGTGTGAATAAGGAAATATCTACAATGCCATCTGTATAAAGATGGAAATATCTGCACCGCGAGCTGTATAACCATGGAAATATCTACATCGCTATCTGTATAAACGTGGAAATACCAACACCGCTATCGGAATAAACATGGAAATATCTACAACGCCATCTATATAAACATGGAAATATCTACACCGCTATGTCTATAAACATGGAGATACCTACACCGCTATCTCTATAAACATGGAAATATCTACACCGTTATCTGTATAAACATGGAAATATCTACACCGCCATCTGTATCAACATGGAAATAACTACACCGCAATCTGTATAAACACGGAAATATCTACAATGCTATCTCTGTAAACATGAAAATATCTACACAGCTGTCTTTGTAAACTTGGAAATATCTACACCGCTATCTGTTGAAATTTGGCAAAACCTACAACGCAATCTGTGCAAAGATTGAAATACCTACACCGCTATCTCTGTAAACATGGAAATATCTACACCGATATCTGCATAAACATGGAAATATCTACACTGCCATCTGTATAAACATGGAAATATCTACGGCGCCCTCTGTATAAACATGGAAATATCTACACCACCATCTGTACACACATGGAAATATATACACAGCAATCTGTATAAACATGGAAATATCTACAATGCTATCTCTATAACCTTGGAAATATCTACACCGCTATCTGTATAAACATTGAAATATCTACACCGCTATCTGTTCAAACATGGAAATATCTACACCGCTATCTGTATAAACATGGAAACATCTACAACGCTATCTGTGTAAACATGGAAATATCTACACAGGTATCTGTGTAAATATGGAAATATCTACACAGCAATCTATGCAAAGATGGAAATATCTACAATGCTA
This sequence comes from Pan paniscus, assembly GCF_029289425.2. NCBI lineage: Eukaryota > Metazoa > Chordata > Mammalia > Primates > Hominidae > Pan > Pan paniscus. The sequence goes on from NC_073265.2 coordinate 670,738, forward strand.
TCTCTGTAAACATGGAAATATCTACACAGCTGTCTGTGTAAACTTGGAAATATCAACACCGCTATCTGTGTAATTTTGGCAAAACCTACAACGCAATCTGTGCAAAGATGGAAATACCTACACCGCTATCTCTGTAAACATGGAAATATCTACACCGATAGCTGTATAAACATGGAAATATCTACACTGCCATCTGTATAAACATGGAAATATCTACAGCGCCATCTGTACACACATGGAAATATCTACACCGCCATCTGTACACACATGGAAATATCTACACAGCCATCTGTATAAACATGGAAATATCTACAATGCTATCTCTATAAACATGGAAATATCTACACCGCTATCTGTATAAACATGGAAATATCTACACCGCTATCTGTATAGACATGGAAATATCTACACCGCTATCTGTATAAACATGGAAATACCTACACCGCGATCTGTATAAACATGGAAATATCTACACCGCGATCTGTATAAACATGGAAATACCTTCACCACGATCTGTATAAACATGGAAATATCTACACCGCTATCTGTATAAACATGGTAATATCTACACCACCATCTATATAAACATGGAAATATCTACACTGCCATCTGTATAAACATGGAAATATCTACAATGCCATCTGTAGAAAGATGGAAATATCTACACCGCAATCTGTGTAAACATGGAAATATCTACACCGATATCTGTAAAAACATGGATATATCTACAACGATATCTTTATAAACATGGAAATATCTACACCACGATCAGTATAAACATGGAAATATCTACACCGCTATCTGTATAAACATGGTAATATCTACACTACCATCTATACAAACATGGAAATATCTACACCGCCATCTGTATAAACATGGAAATATCTACAATGCCATCTGTAGAAAGATGGAAATATCTACACCGCAATCTGTGTATACATGGAAATATCTACACCGATATCTGTAAAAACATGGAAATATCTACACTTCTATCTGTATAAACATGGAAATATCTACACCGGGATCTGTATAAACATGGAATTTTCTACACCGCTATCTGTATAAACATGGAAATATCTACACAGCTATCTCTATAAACATGGAAATATCTACACTGCCATCTGTATAAACATGGAAATACCTACAAAGTCAACTGTATAAACATGGAAATATCTACAAAGCCATCTGTATAAACATGGAAATATCTACACAGCCATCTGTATATACATGGAAATATCTACACCGCTATCTTTATAAACATGGAAATAACTACACCGCTATTTGTATAAACAAGGAAATATCTACACCGTGATCTGTATAAACATGGAAATATTTACACCGCTATCTGTATAAACATGGAAATTTCTACACCGTTATCTGTATAAATATGGAAATATCTACACCGCTACCTCTATAAACCTGGAAATATCTACACCGCCATCTGTATAAACATGGAAATATCTATACAGTCATCTGTGTAAAGATGGAAATATATACACCACCATCTGTATAAACATGGAAATATCTACAATGCCATCTGTATACACATGGAAATACCTACACGGAAATCTGTGTATAGATGGAAACATCAACACCGCCATCTGTACAAACTTGGAAATATCTACACTGCTATCTCTATAAACATGGAAATACCTACACTGCGGTCTGTATAAACATGGAAATATCTACACAGGTATCTGTATAAACATGGAAATATCTACACCACGATCTGTATAAACATGGAAATATATACACCGTTATCTGTATTAACATACAAATATCTACACCTCTATCTCTATAAACATGGAAATGTCTACACTGCTATCTGTATAAACATGGAAATATTTACATGACTATCTCTATAAACATGGAAATATCTATACCGCCATCTGTATAAACATGGAAATACCGACAGAGTCATCTGTATAAACATGGAAAAATCTACAGCACTATCTGTAAAAACATGGAAATATCTACACTGCCATCTGTATAAACATGGAAATATCTACAAAGCCATCTATATAAACATGGAAATATCTACACAGCCATCTCTATAAACATGGAAATATCTACACAGCTATCTGTACAAACATGGAAATAGTCACACCGCTATCTGTATAAACAAGGAAATATCTACACCGCCATCTGTAAAAACATGGAAATATCTACAGAGTCATCTGTATAAACATGGAAATATCTGCACCTCCATGTGTATAAACATGGAAATATCTACAATGCCATCTGTATACAAATGGAAATATCTACACAGCCATCTGTGTAAACATGGATATAACTACAACGCTATCTCCATAAACATGGAAATACCTACACCACAATCTGTATAAACATGGAAATATCCACACCGTTGTCTGTTTAAACATGGAAATATCTACACCGCTATCTGTAAAAATATGGAAATATCTACACCGCTATCTCTATAAACATGGAAAAAACTACACCGCTGGGTGTATAAAAATGAAAATATCTACATGGCTATCTCTATATACATGGAAATATCTACACCGCCATCTGTATAAACATGGAAATACCTACACAGTCAATTACATAAACATGGAAATATCTACACCACTATCTCTATTAACATGGAAAGTCTTACACCGCTATCTGTATAAACATGGAAATATCTACATAGCTATCTGTATAAACATGGAAATATGTACACTGCCATCTGTACAAACGTGGAAATATCTACATTGCCGTCTGCATACACTTGCAAATAACTACACCGCTATCTGTGAAAGCATGGAAAAATCTACACCGCTATGTCTATAATTTTGGAAATACCTACACCGCAATCTGTATAAACATGAAAATATCTACACAGTCATCAGTATAATCATGGAAATATCTACACCGCTATCTGTATAAACATGGAAATATCTACAAAGCTATCTCTATAAACATGGAAATATCTACACTGCTATCTGTATAAGCATAGAAATAGCGACACCGCTATCTGTATAAACATGGAAATAACTAAACCCCCTTCTGTAAAAACATGAAAATATCTGCACAGTCATCTGTATAAACTCGGAAATACCTACATCTCCATCTGTATAAACATGGAAATATCTACACTGCCATCTGTATACACATGAATATATCTACACAGTCATCTGTATAAACATGGAAATATCTACACGGCTTTCTCTATAAACATGAAAATATCTACACCGCAATCTGTATAAACATGGAAATATCTATATCGCCATCTGTATAAAGACGGAAATATCCCCAGCGCTATCTCTATAAACATGGAAATATCTACACCGCTACCTGTATAAACACGGAAATATCTACAACACTATATGTGTAAACATGGGAATGTCTTCAGAGCTATCTTTGTAAACATGGAAATATGTACACTGCTAACTGTGTAAAGATGGAAATATCTACACCGCAATATGCGCAAATATGGAAATACCGACAACACTATCTGTATAAACATGGAATTTTCTACACTGCCATCTGTATAAACATGGAAATATCTTCACTGCCATCTCTAAACACATGGAAATACCTACACCACTATCTGTATAAGCATGGAAATATCTACACCGCTATCTTCCTAAACATGGAAATATCTACACCGCTATCTGTGTAAACATGGAAATATCTACAACAATATCTGTGTAAACATGGAAATATCTACACAGCTATCTCTGTAAACATGGAAATATGTACAACGCTATGTGTGAAAGATGAAAACATGTACACCGCAATCTGTGCAAATATCAAAATATCTACACCGCTATCTCTGTAAACATGGAAATATCTACCACGTTATGTGCATAAACATGGAAATATCTACACCACTATCTCTATAAACATTGAAATATCCACACCGCCATCAGCATAAACATGGAAATAACTACACCGCAATCTGTATAAACATGGAAATATCTACACCGTCATCTCTATAAACATAGAAACATCTTCACTGTCATCTCCAGAAAGATGGAAATATCTACACAGAGATCTGCATAAACATGGAAATATCTACACCTCTACCTGTATAAACATGGAAATATATACACCACTATCTGTATAAACATGGAAATATCAACACTGCTATCTGTATAAACATGGAAATATCTACACAGCTGTCTCCATAAACATGGAAATACCAACACTGCTATCTGTATAAACATGGAAATATCTACACTGCCATCTGGATACACATGGAAATAACTACACCGCTATCTGTATAAGCATGGAAATATCTACACCGCTATCTCTATAAATATGGAGATACCTATACCGCAATCTGTATAAACCTGGAAATATCTACACCGTTATCTGTATAAACATGGAAATATCTACAACGCTATCTGTATAAACATGGAAATATCTACACCGCAGTCTGTGCAAAGATGGAAATATCTACAATGCTATCTCAATAAACATGGAAATATGTAAACCGCAATCTGTGCAAATATCAAAATGTCTACACCGCTATCTCTGTAAACATGGAAATATCTACCCCGTTATCTGTATAAACATGGAAATATCTAAACCGCTATCTGTATAAACATGGAAATATCTACACCACGATCTGTATAAACATGGAAATGTCTACACCGCTATCTGTATAAACATGGAAGTATCTTCACCGCTATCTGTATAAATATGGAAATATCTACACCGCTATCTCTATATACATGGAATTGTCTACACCGCTATCTGTATAAACATGGAAATATGTACACCGCTATCTGTTTACACATGGAATTACCTACACCGCTATCTGTATAAACATGGAAATATCTACACAGCTATCTCTATAAACATGGAAATATCTACACCGCCATCTGTATAAACATTTAAATACCTACACAGTCTTCTGTATAAACATGGAAATATCTACACCACACTCTGTATAAACATGGAAATATCTACACTGCCATCGGTATAAACATGGAAATATCTACACAGCTATCTCTATAAACATGGAAATATCTACAACCTCATCTGTAAAAACATGGAAATATCTACACCGCAATCTGTATAAACATGGAAATATCTACACCGCCATCTGTATAAACTTGGAAATACCTACACAGTCGTCTGTATAAACATGGAAATATCTACACCACTATCTGTATACACATGGAAATATCTACACTGCCGTCTGTATAAACATCGAAATATCTACTCAGCCATCTCTATAAACCTGGAAATATCTTCATCGCTATCTGTATAAACTTGGAAAAATCTACACCGTTATCCCTATAAACTTGGAAATATCAACTCCGCTATCTGTATAAGCATGGAAATATGTACACAGACATATGCATAAAGATGGAAATACCTACACCACAATCTGTATAAACATGGAATCATCCACACTGCCATCAGTATAAACATGGAAATATCTACACTGCCATATGTATGAACATGGAAATATCTACACTGATCTCTGTATAAACAGGGAAATAACTACACTGCTATCTGTATAAACATTGAATTACCTACACCACTGTCCCTATAAACATGGAAATATCAACACCGCTATATGTATAAACATGGAAATATCTACACCGCAATCTGTATAAACATGGAAATATATACACAGCCATCGGTATAAACTTGGAAATATCTACACCGCTATCTGTATAAACATGGAAATACCTAAACCGGTATGTCTATAAACATGGAAACATCTACACCGCTATCCCTATAAACATAGAAATATCATCACCGCGATCTGTATTAACATGGAAATAACTACACCGCTATCTGTATAAACATGGAAATATCTGCACCGCCATCTGTATAAACATGGAAATATCTACAACGCTATCTGCGTAAACATGGAAATATCTGCCACGCTATCTGTATAAACATAGAAATACCTACAATGCCATCTCCATAAATATGGAAATATCTACACCGCCATCTCTATAAATATGGAAATATCTACACCGCCATCTTCATAAACATGGAAATATCTCCACCGCCATCTGTATAAACATGGAAACATGTCCACCGCTACCTGTATAAACATGGAAATATCTCCACTGCCATCTGTATAAACATGGAAATATCTACACCGCTGTCTGCATATACATGGAAATATCTACAACGCTCTTTATAAACATGGAAATATCTACACCGCTATCTGTATAAAGATAGGAATATCTACAACAATATCTGTGTAAACATGGAAATAACTACGCAGCTGTCTGTGTAAACATGGAAATATGTACATCACTATCTGTGTAAGCATGAAAATATGTACACCGCAATCTGTGCAAATATCAAAATATCTACTACGCTATCTCTGTAAACATGGAAATATCTACCACGTTATCTGTATAAACATGGAAATATCTCCACCTCGATCTGCATAAACACGGAAATGTCTACACCGCTATCTGAATAAACATGGAAATATCTACACCGCTATGTGTATGAACATGGAAATATCTACACCACTTTCTCTATAAATATTGGAATATCTACAACGCTAACTCTATAAACATGGAAATGACTACACAGCTATCTGTAAAAACATGGAAATATCTACATGGCTATCTCTATAAACATGGAAATATCTACACCGCCATCTGTATAAACATGGAAATACCTACACAGTCATCTGTATAAACATGGAAACATCTACACCTCCATCTGTGTAAACATGGAAATATCTTCACTGCCATCTGTATAAACATGGAAATATCTACACCGCTATCTGTATAAACATGGAAATATTTACACAGCTATCTCTATAAGCATGGAAATACCTACACCGCAATCTGTATAAGCATGGAAATAGCCACAACACTATCTGTATAAACATGGAAATACCTACACCGCCATCTATAAATCATGACAATATCTACAGGGTCATCTGTATAAACATGGAAATATCTACACCTCCATCTGTATGAGCATGGAAATATCTACACTACCATCTGTATACACATGGAAATATCTACACAGCCATCTGTAGAACCATGGAAATAACTACACCGCTAGCTGTATAAATATGAAAAAAAACCTACACCATTATCTGTATAAACATGGAAATATATACACTGCCATCTGCCTAAACATGGAAATATCTACACCGCTATCTGCATAAACATGTAAATATCTACACAGCTATCTCTATAAACATGGAAATACCTACACTGCTATCTGTATAAACATGGAAATAGCCACACCGCTATCAGTATAAACATGGAAATACCTACACCGCCATCTATAAAAACATGAAAATATCTACAGTGTCATCTGTATAAACATGGAAATATCTACACCTCCATCTGTATAAACTTGGAAATATCTACGCTGCCATCTTTATACACATGGAAATATCTACAGAGCCATCTGTACAAACATGGAAATATCTACACTGCTATCTCTATAAACATGCAAAAACCTACACCGTTATCTGTATAAACATGGAAATATCTACACCGCTAACTGTATAAACATGGAAACATCTCCACCGCTATCTGTATAAACATGGAAATATTTACACTGCCATCTGTATAAACATGGAAATACCTACACAGCTGTCTGTGTAAACATGGAAATATGTACACCACTATCTGTGTAAGGATGAAAATATGTACACCGCAATCTGGGCAAATATCAAAATATCTACTACGCTATCTCTGTAAACATGGAAATATCCACCCCGTTATGTGTATAAACATGGAAATATCTACACCGCTATCTGTATAAACATGGAAATATCTACACCTCGATCTGCATAAACACGGAAATGTCTACACCGCTGTCTGAATAAACATGGAAATATCTACACCGCTATGTGTATAAACATGGAAATAGCTACACCGCTATCTCTATGAATATTGGAATATCTACAACGCTATCTCTATAACCATGGAAATGCCTACACAGCTATCTGTAAAAACATGGAAATATCTACATGGCTATCTCTATACACATGGAAATATCTACACTGCCATCTGTATAAACATGGAAATACATACACAGTCATCTGTATAAACATGGAAACATCTACACCACTATCTGTATAAACATGGAAATATCTTCACTGCCATCTGTATAAACATGGAAATATCTACACCGCTATCTGTATAAACATGGAAATATTTACACAGCTATCTCTATATACATGGAAATATCTACACTGCAATCTGTATAAACTTAGAAATAGCGACACCGCTATCTGTATAAACATGGAAATACCTACACCGCCATCTGTGAAAACATGAAAATATCTACACAGTCATCTGTACAAACTAGGAAACATCTACACCTCCATCTGTGTAAACATAGAAGTATCTACACTGCCATCTGTATACACATGGAAATATCTACAGCGCTATCTGTATAAACATGGAAATATCTACACCGCTATCTCTATAAACATGGAAATATCTACACCGCTATCTGTATAAACATGGAAATAGTGACACCGCTATCTGTATAAATATGGAAATATCTACACCGCTATCTCTATAAACATGGAAATGTCTACAGCGCTATCTGTATAAACATGGAAATATCTACACTGCCATCTGTATAAACATGTAAATATCTACACAGGCATCTCTTTAAACATGGAAATATCTACACAGCTATCTGTATAAACATGAAAATAGCCACACCGCTGTCTGTATAAATATGGAAATTTCTACAACGCTATCTGTATAAACATGGAAAAATCTCCACCGCTATGTGTATAAACATGGAAATACCTCCACCGCTATGTGTATAAACATGGAAATAACTACACCGCTATCTGCATAAAGATGGAAATATCTACACCACTATCTGTGTAAACATGGAAATACCTACACCGCTATCTATATAAACATGGAAATATCTACATCGCTATCTGTGTAAACATGGAAATATCTCCACCGCTATCTATATAAACATTGAAATATCTACACTGCTATCTTTATAAACATGGAAATGTCTACACCGCTATCTGTATTAACATGGAAATATCTACAACACTATCTCAGTAAACATGGAAATATCTACACATCTCTGTGTGTAAACATGGAAATATGTATTGCGCTATCTGTGTAAAGATGGAAATATCTACACTGCAGTCTTTGCAAATACGGAAATATCTACAGCGCCATCTCTGTAAACATGGAAATATCTACACCGCTATCTGTATAAACATGGAAATGTCTACACCGCTATCTGTATAAATATGGAAATTTCTACACTGCTATCTCTATAGACATCGAAATGACTACAACGCTATGTGTATAAACATGAAAATATCCTCATGGCTATGTCTATAAACGTGGAAATGTCTACACTGCCATCTGTATAAACATGGAAATACATAAAGAGTCATCTGTATAAATGTGGAAATATCTACACCACTATCTATACAAACATGGAAAATCTACACTGCCATCTGTATAAACATGGAAGTATCTACAATGCCATCTGCATATACATGGAAATATCTCCACAGCCATCTCTATAAACATGGAAATATCAACACCGCCATATGTAAAAACATGGAAATATCTACAGCGTCATCTGCATAAACATGGAAGTACCTACACCTCCATCTATATAAACATGGAAATATCTACACTGCCATCTTTACAAACATGGAAATATCCACACCGCTATCTAGATAATCTTGGAAATACCTACACTGCTATCTGTGTAAACATGGAAATATCTACACAGCCATCCCTATGAACATGGAAATATCTACATGGCTATCTGTATAAACATGGAAATATCTACACCGCCATGTATATACACATGGAAATATCTACACATCCATCTGTATAAACATGGAAATATATACAATGCAATCTCTATAAACATGGAAATACCTACACTGCAATCTGTATAAACATGGAAATATCTACACCGCTATCTCTATAAACTTGGAAATATCTCCACTGCTATCTGTATAAATATGGAAATATCTCCACCGCAATCTGTATAAACATGGAAACATCTACACCGCTATCTCTATAAACATGGAAATATATATAGGGCTATCTTTATAAACATGGAAATATCTACACCGCTATCTGAATAAACATTGAAATATCTCCACCGCTATCTCTATAAAAATCGAAATGTCTACATCGCTATCTGTATAAACATGGAAATATCCACATGGCTATGTCAATAAACATGCAAATGTGTACACTGCCATCTGTATAAACATGGAAATACATAAACAGTCATCTGTATAAATGTGGAAATATCTACACCACTATCTATATAAACATGGAAAATCTACACTGCCATCTGTATAAACATGGAAGTATCTACAAAGCCATTTGCATATACATGGAAATATCTACACAGCCATCTCTATAAACATGGAAATATCTACACTGCTATGTGTATAAACATGGAAATATCAACACCGCGATCTGTTAAAACATGGAAATATCTACAGCGTCATCTGTATAAACATGGAAGTATCTAAACCTCCATCTTTATAAACATGGAAATATCTACACTGCCATCTTTACAAACATGGAAATATCCACACCGCTATCTAGATAATCTTGGAAATACCTACACTGCTATCTGTATAAACATGGAGAAATCTACACCGCTATCTGTATAAACATGGAAGTATCTTCACCGCTATCTGTATAAATATGGAAATATCTACACCGCTATCTCTATATACATGGAATTGTCTACACCGCTATCTGTATAAACATGGAAATATGTACACCGCTATCTGTGTACACATGGAATTACCTACACCGCTATCTCTATAAACATGGAAATATCTACACTACTATCTGTATAAATATGGAAATATCTACACCGCTATCTGTATAAACATGGAAATGTCTACAGAGCTATCTCTATAAACATGGAAATATCTACACCGCCATCTGTATAAACATTTAAATACCTACACAGTCTTCTGTATAAACATGGAAATATCTACACCACTCTCTGTATAAACATGGAAATATCTACACTGCCATCGGTATGAACATGGAAATATCTACACAGCCATCTCTATAAACATGGAAATATCTACACTGCTATCTGTATAAACATGGAAATAACCACACCGCTATCTCTATAAACATAGAAATATCTACACCGCCATCTGTGAAAACTTGAAAATATCTTCATATTCATCTGTATAAACATGGAAATATCTACACCTCCATCAGTATAAACATGGAAATATCTACACCGCTATCTCTATAAACATGGAAATACCTACACCGCAGTCTGTATAAACATGGAAATATCTACATGGCTATTTCTATAAATATGGAAATGTCTACACCGCTAGCTGTATAAACATGGAAATATCTACAAGGCTATATCTATAAACATGGAAATATCAACACCGCCATCTGTATATACATGGAAACACCTACAGAGTCATCTGCATAAACATGGAAATATCCACACCACTATCTGTATAAACATGGAAATACCAACACCGCTATCTGTATAAACATGGAAATACCTACACCACTATCTGTATAAACATGGAAATATCTACACCACTATCTCTACAAACATGGAAATACCTACACCGCCATCTCTGTAGACATGGAAATAACTACACCGCTATCTACATAAACATGGAAATGTCAACACCGCTATCTGTATAAACATGGAAATATCTACACTTCTATCTCTATAAACATGAAAATATCTACACTGCAATCTGTATAAACATGGAAATATCTACACCGCTATCTCTATAAACTTGGAAATATCTCCACTGCTATCTGAATAAATATGGAAATATCTCCACCGCAATCTGTATAAACATGGAAATACCTACACTGCCATCTGTGTAAACATGGAAATATCTACACAGCCATCCCTGTGAACATGGAAATATCTACATGGCTATCTGTAAAAACATGGAAATATCTACACCGCCATGTGTATACACATGGAAATACCTACACATCCATCTGTATAAACATGGAAATATATACAATGCTATCTCTATAAACATGGAAATACCTACACCGCAATCTGTATAAACATGGAAATATCTACACCGCTATCTCTATAAACATGGAAATATCTCCACTGATATCTGTATAAATATGGAAATATCTCCACCGCTATCTGTATAAACATGGAAATATCTACAAAGCTATCTCTATAAACATGGAAATATCTACACGGCTATCTTTATAAACATGGAAATATCTACACCGCTATCTGTATAAACATGGAAATATCTACAAAAGTATCTTTGTAAACATGGAAATATCTACACAGCTGTGTAAACATGGAAATATGTACTCCGCTATCTGAGGTAAGATGGAAATATCTACACAGCAATCTGAGCAAATACGGAAATAACTACAGTGCTATCTCTGTAAACATGGCAAAAACTACACCGCTATCTGTATAAACATTGAAATATCTCCACCACTATCTCTATAAAAATCGAAATGTCTACATCGCTATCTATATAAACATGGAAATATCCACATGGCTATGTCTGTAAACATGGAAATGCCTACAATGCCATCTGTATAACCATGGATATAAATATACAGTCATCTGTATAAACGTGGAAATATCTACACCAATATCTGTATAAACATGGAAATATCAACACTACCATCTGTATAAACATGGAAGTATCTACACAGCCATCTGTACAAACATGGAAATATCTACACAGCCCTCTCTATAAACATGGAAATATCTACACCGCCATCTGTTAAAACATGGAAATATCTACAGAGTCATCTGTATAAACATGGAAATATCTACACCTCCATCTCTATAAACATGGAAATATCTACACAGCCATCAGTATAAACATGGAAATATCTACACCACTTTCTACATAAACATGGAAATATCTACACCGCTATCTATATCAATATGGAAATATCTACACCGCTATCTGCATAAATATGGAAATGTCTACAATGCTATCTGTGTAAAGATGGAAATATCTACACAGCTCTCTGTGTAAAAATAGAAATATCTGCACCGCAATCTGTGCAAAGATGGAAATATCTACACCGCTATCTGTATAAACATAGAAATAACTACAATGCCATCTGTATAAAGATGGAAATATCTACACTGCGAGCTGTATAAACACGGAAATATCTATACCGCTATCTGTATAAACATGGAAATACCAACACCACTGTCTGTATAAACATGGAAATATTTACAACGCTATCTGTGTTAACATGAAATTATCTACACAGCTATCTTTGTAAACCTGGAAATATCTACACAGCTGTCAGTGTAAAGATGAAAATATCCACATCGCAATCTGTGCAAAGATGGAAATATCTAAACCGGTATCTCTGTAAACATGGAAATATCGACATCGCTATCAGTATAAAAAAGTATATATCCACATCGCTGTCTGTATAACGTGGAAATATCTACACCGCTACCTGTATAAAGATGGAAATATCTACAACGCTATCTGTATAAAGGTGGAAATATTTACATCGATATCTGTATAAACGTGGAAGTATCTCCACCGCTATCTGTATAAACATGGACATATCTACAACGCTATCAGTAAAAACATGGAAATATGTATACCGCTACCTGTATAAACATGGAAATATATACTATGCTATCTGTATAAACATGGAAATATCTACAACGCTATCTGTGTAAACATGGAAATATCTACACCACTATCTGTATAAACATGTAAATATCTACACTGCCATCTCTATAAAGATGGAAATATCTACACCGCGAGCTGTATAAACATGGAAATACCTACACCGCTATCTGTATAAACATGGAAATGCGAACACCGCTATATGTATAAACATGGAAATATCTACACCGGTATCTGTATAAACATGGAAATATCTACAACGCTATCTGTGTATACTTGGAAACACCTACACAGCTATCTGTGTAAACTTGGAGATATCTACACAAATATCTGTGTAAAGATGGAAATATCTACACCGCAATCTGGGCAAAGATGGAAATATCTACACCGCTATCTCTGTAAACATGGAAATAACTACACCGCTATCTGTATAAACATGGAAATAACTACACCACTATCTGTATATAAAAGGAAATATCTACAACACCGTCTGTATAAACATCGAAATACCTATACGGCCATCTGCATAAACATGGAAATATCTTCACCGCTATCTGTATAAATATGAAATTATCTAAACCGCTATCTCTATAAACATGGAAATATCTACACCGCTATCTTTATAAACACGGAAATATCTACACCGTTATCTCTATAAACATGGAAATATCGACATCGCCATCTCTATAAACATGCAAATATCTACACAGTCATCTGTATAAACATGGAAATATTTACACCACCATCTTCATAAACTTGGAATATCTACACTGCCATCTGTATACACATGGAAATATCTAAACAGCCATCTCTATAAACATGGAAATATCTACACCCCTATCTCCATAAACATGGAAATGCCTACACTGCTATCTATGTAAACATAGAAATATCTACAACGCAATCTCTATAAACATGGCAATATCTACACCGCCATCACTATGAACATGAAAATATGTACACCGCCATCTCCAGTAACATGGAACTATCTACACCGCCGTCTGTATAAACATGGAAATATCTACACACTATGTGTATAAACATGGAAATATCTACACGGCCATCTGCATAAAGATGGAAATATCCACACCGCGAGCTGTATAAACATAGAAATACCTATAGCACTATCTGTATGAACATGAAAATACCAACACCGCTATGTGTATAAACATGGAAATATCTACACCACTATCTGTATAAACATCTAAATATCTACATCGCTATCTGTAAAATGTGGAAATATCTACACCACTATCTGTATAAACGTGGAAATATCCACACCGCTATCTGTATAAACGTGGAAATATGTACGCTATCTGTATAAACGTGGAAATATCTACATCGATATCTGTATAAACGTGGAAATATCTCCACTGCTATCTGTATATACATGGACATATCTGCACCGCTATCTGTATAAACATGGAAATCATCTACACCGCTATTTGTATAAACATGGAAATATATACAATGCTATCTGTATAAACATGGAAATATCCACAACGCTATCTGTGAAAACATGGAAATATCTACACAGCTATCTGCGTAAACATGGAAATATCTACACAGCTATCTGTGTAAAGATGGAAGTACCTACACCGCTATTTGTATAAACATGGAAATATATACAATGCTATCTGTATAAACATGGAAATATCCACAACACTATCTGTGAAAACATGGAATTATCTACACCGCTATCTCTTTAAACATGGAAATACCTACAACTCTATCTCTATAAACTTGGAATTATCTACACCGCTATCTCTATAAACATGGAAATATCTACACCGACATCTCTATAAACAAGGAAATATCTACACCGCCATTTGCATAAACATGGAAATATCTACACCGCCATCTGCATGAACATGGAAATATCTACAACGCCTTCTGTATAAACATAGAAATATCTGCAACACTATCTGTGTAAACATGGAAATATCTACACCGCTATCTGTGTAAACATGGAAATATCTACTCCGTTATTTGTATAAAGATGAAAATATCTACACCGCTATCTGTATAAGTGTGGAAATATCTATGCTATCTGTATAAACGTGGAAATATCTACATTGATATATGTATAACCGTGGAAATATCTCCACCGCTGTCTGTATAAACGTGGAAATATCTACACCGATATCTGTATAAACCTGGGAATATCTACACTGCTATCAGTATAAACATGGAAATACTGACATCGCTATCTGTATAAACATGGAAATATCTACAGCGCTGTCCCAATAAACATGGAAATATCAACACCGCTATCCGTATAAACATGGAAATAATTAAACCACCATCTGTATAAACATGGAAATATCTACACCACTATCTGTATAAACATGGAAATATCTACACTGCCATCTGTATAAAGATGGAAATATCTTCAAAGCGAACTGTATAAACATGGAAATAGCTACACCGCTATGTGTATAAACATGGAAATATCTACACCGCTATGTGTATAAACATGGAAATAACAACACCGCTATCTGTATAAACTTGCAAATATCTACACCACTATCTCTATAAACATGGAAATTCCTACATCGCCATCTCTATAAACATGGCAATATCTAAATCGCTATCTGTATAAACATGGAAATATCTACACCGCTGTCTCTATAAATAAGGAAATATCTGCACCACTATCTCCATATACATGGAAATATCTACAACACTATCTGTGTAAACATGGAAATATCTACACAGAAATATGTGTAATCTTGGAAATATCTACACCGCTATCTGTGTAAACATGGAAATATCTACACAGCTATTTGTGTAAACTTTGAAATATCTACACCACTATCTGTGTAAAGATGTAAATATCAACACCGCAATCAGTGCAAAGATGGAAATATCTACACCACTATCTCTGTAAACATCTAAATATCTACACCGCTATCTGTATAAACATGGAAATATATACACCGCTATCTGTATAAACATGGAAATATCTACACCGCTATCTGTATAAACATGGAAATATCTACACTGCCTTCTCTGTAAATATGGAAATATCTAAACCGCTATCTCCGTAAACATGGAAATATCTACACCGCTGTCTGTATAAACATGGAAATTCCTCACCGTTACCTCTATAAACATGGAAATATCTACACCGCCATCTCTATAAACATACAAATATCTACACAGTCATGTGTATAAACATGGAAATACCTACACCACCATCTCTATAAACATGGAAATATCTACACTGCCATGTGTATAAACATGGAATTATCTACACAGCCATCTGTATAAACATGGAAATATCTACACCGCTATCTCTATAAATATAGAAATACCTACACCGCTATCTCTACAAACCTGGGAATATCTACCTGGCAATCTCTATAAACATGGAAATATCTACACCGCCATCTCTATAAACATGAAAATATTTACACCGCCATCTCTATAAACATGGAACTATCTACACCGCCATCTGAATAAACATGGAAATATCTACACCGCTATCTGTATAAACATGGAAATATCTACACTGCCGTCTGAAGAAAGATGGAAATATCTATACCGCGAGCTGCATAAAGATAGAAATATCTACACCGCGATCTGTATAAACATGGAAATAACAACACCGCTATCTGTATAAACATGGAAATACCTACACCACTATCTGTATAAACATGGAAATATCTACACCACTATCTCTACAAACATGGAAATACCTACACCGCCATCTCTGTAGACATGGAAATAACTACACCGCTATCTACATAAACATGGAAATGTCTACACCGCTATCTGTATAAACATGGAAATATCTACACCTCTATCTCTATAAACATGAAAATATCTACACCGACATCTGTATAAACAGAAATACCGACACCGTCATCTGTATAAACATGGAAATGACTACACCACCATCTGTATACACATGGAAATATCTATACTGCCATCTGTATAAACATTGAAATACCTAAATCGCTATCTCTATAAATATGGAAACATCTACACCACAATCCCTGTAAACATGGAAATATCTACAACGCTATCCACATAAACATGGAAATATCTACACCGCTATCTGTTTCAACATGGAAATATCTACACCAATATCACTATAAACTTCGAAATACCTACACCACTATCTCTATAAACATGGAAATATCTACACCGCCATCTCTATAAACATGGAAACATCTATAGCACCATGTCTATAAACTTGGAAATATCTACACCGCCATCTGCATAACCATGGAAATATCTACTCCGCCGTCTGCATAAACATGGAAAAATCTAAACCGCTATCTGTATAAACATGGAAATAACTGCAACGCTATCTGTGTAAACATGGAAGTGTCTGCACCGTTATATGTGTAAATATGGAAATATCTACATCGCTATCTGTATAAACATCCAAATATCCACAAAGTCATCTGTATAAACATGGAAATATCTACACCACCATCTCTATAAACATGGAAATATCAAGAGTGCCATCTCTATACACATGGAAACATCTACACAGCCATCTGTATAAACATGGAAATATCGACACCGCTATCTCTATAAACATGGAAATACCTACACCGCTATCTGTATAAAAATGGAAATATATACATCGCTATCTGTATAAACATGGAAATATCTCCACCGCTATCTCTATAAATACGGAAATATCTACACCGCTATCTGTATAAACATGGAAATATCTACACCGCTATCTGTGTAAACATGGAAATACCTACACCGCTATCTGTATAAACATGGAAATACCTACAACGCTATCTGTGTAAACATGGAAATATCTGCAACGCTGTCTGTGTAAACATGGAAATATCTACACAGCTATCTGTGTAAACTGGGAAATATCTACACCAATATCTGTGTAAAGATGGAAATACCTACACCGCAATCTGTGCAAAGATGGAAATATCTACACCGCTATCTCTGTAAAGATGGAAATATCAAAACCACCATCTGCATAAACATGGAAATATCAACACTGCCATCTGTATAAACATGCAAATATCTGCAAAGACATCTCTATAAACATGGAAATATCTACACCGTCATCTGCATAAACGTGGAAATATCTACACCGCCATCTGTATAAACATGGAAACATCTACACGGCTATCTGTATAAACATGGAAATATCTGCAACACTATCTGTGTAAACATGGGAATATCTACACCGCTATCTGTGTAAACATGGAAATAACTACTCCGCTATCTGTATAAAAATGGAAATATCTACACCACTATCTGTATAAACGTGGAAATATCTACACCGCTATCTGTATAAACGTGGAAATATCTACACCGCTATCTGTATAAACGTGGAAATATCTACACCGCTATCTGTATAAAAGTGGAAATATCTACGCTGTCTGTATAAACGTGGAAATATCTACACCGCTATCTGTATAAACCTGAGAATATCTACAAAGCTATCTGTATAAACTTGGAAATATCTTCAACGCTATCTGTGTAAACATGGAAATATCTACACACTATCAGTGTAAACTTGGAAATCTCTACACCGCTATCGGTGTAAATATGGAAATATCTACACCGCAATCTGTTCAAAGATGGAAATATCTACACTGCCATCTCTGTAAACAAGGAAATATCTACACCGCTATCTGTATAAACATGGAAATATCTACACCGCTATCTGTGTAAACATGGAAATATCTACACCGTTATCTGTACAAACATGGAAATACCTACAACGCCATCTGTAGAAACATGGAAATAACTACATCACCATCTGTATAAACATGGAAATATCTACAATGCCATCTGTATACACATGGAAATACCTACACGGCAATCTGTGTATAGATGGAAACATCAACACCGCCATCTGTACAGACATGGAAATATCTACACCGCTATCTGTATAAACATGGAAATATCTACACTGCGGTATGTAAACATGGAAATATCTACACCGGTATCTTTATAAACATGGAAATATCTACACCACGATCTGTGTAAAACATGGAAATATTTACACCGCTATCTGTATAAACATGGAAATATCTACACCGCTATCTCTATAAACAAGGAAATAGCTGCAAAGCCATCTGTATAAACATGGAAATAACTACACAGTCACGTGTAGGAACATGGAAATATCTACACTGCCATCTGTATAAACATGGAAATATGTACACATCCCTCTGTATAAATATGGAAATATCTGCATAGGCATCTGTATAAACATGTAAATATCCACACCGCTGTCTGTATAAACATGGAAATATCTACACAGCTATCTCTATAAACATGGAAATATCTACACCGCCATCTGTATAAACATTTAAATACCTACACAGTCTTCTATATAAACATGGAAATATCTACACCACTCTCTGTATAAACATGGAAATATCTACACTGCCTTCTCTGTAAATATGGAAATATCTAAACCGCTATCTCCGTAAACATGGAAATATCTACACCGCTGTCTGTATAAACATGGAAATTCCTCACCGTTATCTCTATAAACATGGAAATATCTACACCGCCATCTCTATAAACATACAAATATCTACACAGTCATGTGTATAAACATGGAAATACCTACACCAGCATCTCTATGAACATGGAAATATCTACACTGCCATGTGTATAAACATGGAATTATCTACACAGCCATCTGTATAAACATGGAAATATCTACACCGCTATCTCTATAAATATAGAAATACCTACACCGCTATCTCTACAAACCTGGGAATATCTACCTGGCAATCTCTATAAACATGGAAATATCTACACCGCCATCTCTATAAACATGAAAATATTTACACCGCCATCTCTATAAACATGGAACTATCTACACCGCCATCTGAATAAACATGGAAATATCTACACCGCTATCTGTATAAACATGGAAATATCTACACTGCCGTCTGAAGAAAGATGGAAATATCTATACCGCGAGCTGCATAAAGATAGAAATATCTACACCGCGATCTGTATAAACATGGAAATAACAACACCGCTATCTGTATAAACATGGAAATACCTACACCACTATCTGTATAAACATGGAAATATCTACACCACTATCTCTACAAACATGGAAATACCTACACCGCCATCTCTGTAGACATGGAAATAACTACACCGCTATCTACATAAACATGGAAATGTTTACACCGCTATCTGTATAAACATGGAAATATCTACACCTCTATCTCTATAAACATGAAAATATCTACACCGACATCTGTATAAACAGAAATACCGACACCGTCATCTGTATAAACATGGAAATGACTACACCACCATCTGTATACACATGGAAATATCTATACTGCCATCTGTATAAACATTGAAATACCTAAATCGCTATCTCTATAAATATGGAAACATCTACACCACAATCCCTGTAAACATGGAAATATCTACAACGCTATCCACATAAACATGGAAATATCTACACCGCTATCTGTTTCAACATGGAAATATCTACACCAATATCACTATAAACTTCGAAATACCTACACCACTATCTCTATAAACATGGAAATATCTACACCGCCATCTCTATAAACATGGAAACATCTATAGCACCATGTCTATAAACTTGGAAATATCTACACCGCCATCTGCATAACCATGGAAATATCTACTCCGCCATCTGCATAAACATGGAAAAATCTAAACCGCTATCTGTATAAACATGGAAATAACTGCAACGCTATCTGTGTAAACATGGAAGTGTCTGCACCGTTATATGTGTAAATATGGAAATATCTACATCGCTATCTGTATAAACATCCAAATATCCACAAAGTCATCTGTATAAACATGGAAATATCTACACCACCATCTCTATAAACATGGAAATATCAAGAGTGCCATCTCTATACACATGGAAACATCTACACAGCCATCTGTATAAACATGGAAATATCGACACCGCTATCTCTATAAACATGGAAATATCTACACCGCTATCTGTATAAAAATGGAAATATATACATCGCTATCTGTATAAACATGGAAATATCTCCACCGCTATCTCTATAAATATGGAAATATCTACACCGCTATCTGTATAAACATGGAAATATCTACACCGCTATCTGTGTAAACATGGAAATACCTACACCGCTATCTGTATAAACATGGAAATACCTACAACGCTATCTGTGTAAACATGGAAATATCTGCAACGCTGTCTGTGTAAACATGGAAATATCTACACAGCTATCTGTGTAAACTGGGAAATATCTACACCAATATCTGTGTAAAGATGGAAATACCTACACTGCAATCTGTGCAAAGATGGAAATATCTACACCGCGATCTCTGTAAAGATGGAAATATCAAAACCACCATCTGCATAAACATGGAAATATCAACACTGCCATCTGTATAAACATGCAAATATCTGCACAGACATCTCTATAAACATGGAAATATCTACACCGTCATCTGCATAAACGTGGAAATATCTACACCGCCATCTGTATAAACATGGAAACATCTACACGGCTATCTGTATAAACATGGAAATATCTGCAACACTATCTGTGTAAACATGGGAATATCTACACCGCTATCTGTGTAAACATGGAAATAACTACTCCGCTATCTGTATAAAAATGGAAATATCTACACCACTATCTGTATAAACGTGGAAATATCTACACCGCTATCTGTATAAACGTGGAAATATCTACACCGCTATCTGTATAAACGTGGAAATATCTACACCGCTATCTGTATAAAAGTGGAAATATCTACGCTGTCTGTATAAACGTGGAAATATCTACACCGCTATCTGTATAAACCTGAGAATATCTACAAAGCTATCTGTATAAACTTGGAAATATCTTCAACGCTATCTGTGTAAACATGGAAATATCTACACACTATCAGTGTAAACTTGGAAATCTCTACACCGCTATCAGTGTAAAGATGGAAATATCTACACCGCAATCTGTTCAAAGATGGAAATATCTACACTGCCATCTCTGTAAACAAGGAAATATCTACACCGCTATCTGTATAAACATGGAAATATCTACACCGCTATCTGTGTAAACATGGAAATATCTACACCGTTATCTGTACAAACATGGAAATACCTACAACGCCATCTGTAGAAACATGGAAATAACTACATCACCATCTGTATAAACATGGAAATATCTACAATGCCATCTGTATACACATGGAAATACCTACACGGCAATCTGTGTATAGATGGAAACATCAACACCGCCATCTGTACAGACATGGAAATATCTACACCGCTATCTGTATAAGCATGGAAATATCTACACTGCGGTATGTGAACATGGAAATATCTACACCGGTATCTTTATAAACATGGAAATATCTACACCACGATCTGTGTAAAACATGGAAATATTTACACCGCTATCTGTATAAACATGGAAATATCTACACCGCTATCTCTATAAACAAGGAAATAGCTGCAAAGCCATCTGTATAAACATGGAAATAACTACACAGTCACGTGTAGGAACATGGAAATATCTTCACTGCCATCTGTATAAACATGGAAATATGTACACATCCCTCTGTATAAATATGGAAATATCTGCATAGGCATCTGTATATACATGTAAATATCCACACCGCTGTCTGTATAAACATGGAAATATCTACACAGCTATCTCTATAAACATGGAAATATCTACACCGCCATCTGTATAAACATTTAAATACCTACACAGTCTTCTATATAAACATGGAAATATCTACACCACTCTCTGTATAAACATGGAAATATCTACACTGCCATCGGTATAAACATGGAAATATCTACACAGCCATCTCTATAAACATGGAAATATCTACACTGCTATCTCTATAAACATGGAAATAACCACACCGCTATCTCTATAAACATGGAAATATCTACACCGCCATCTGTGAAAACTTGAAAATACCTTCATATTCATCTGTATAAACATGGAAATATCTACACCTCCATCAGTACAAACATGGAAATATCTACACCGCTATCCCTATAAACATGGAAATACCTACACCGCACTCTGTATAAACATGGAAATATCTACACGGCTATTTCTATAAATATGGAAATGTCTACACCGCTAGCTGTATAAACATGGAAATATCTACAAGGCTATATCTATAAACATGGAAATATCAACACCGCCATCTGTATATACATGGAAACACCTACAGAGTCATCTGCATAAACATGGAAATATCCACACCACTATCTGTATAAACATGGAAATACCAACACCGCTATCTGTATAAACATGGAAATACCTACACCACTATCTGTATAAACATGGAAATATCTACACCACTATCTCTACAAACATGGAAATACCTACACCGCCATCTCTGTAGACATGGAAATAACTACACCGCTATCTACATAAACATGTAAATGTCTACACCGCTATCTGTATAAACATGGAAATATCTACAACTCTATCTCTATAAACATGAAAATATCTACACCGACATCTGCATAAACAGAAATACCGACACCGTCATCTGTATAAACATGGAAATGACTACACCACCATCTGTATACACATGGAAATATCTATACTGCCATCTGTATAAACATTGAAATACCTAAATCGCTATCTCTATAAATATGGAAACATCTACACCACAATCCCTGTAAACATGGAAATATCTACAACGCTATCCACATAAACATGGAAATATCTACACCGCTATCTGTTTCAACATGGAAATATCTACACCAATATCACTATAAACTTCGAAATACCTACACCACTATCTCTATAAACATGGAAATATCTACACCGCCATCTCTATAAACATGGAAACATCTATACCACCATGTCTATAAACTTGGAAATATCTACACCGCTATCTGCATAACCATGGAAATATCTACTCCGCCGTCTGCATAAACATGGAAAAATCTAAACCGCTATCTGTATAAACATCGAAATAACTGCAACGCTATCTGTGTAAACATGGAAGTGTCTGCACCGTTATATGTGTAAACATGGAAATATCTACATCGCTATCTGTATAAACATCCAAATATCCACAAAGTCATCTGTATAAACATGGAAATATCTACACCACCATCTCTATAAACATGGAAATATCA
The DNA here is from genome assembly GCF_029289425.2 of Pan paniscus. NCBI lineage: Eukaryota > Metazoa > Chordata > Mammalia > Primates > Hominidae > Pan > Pan paniscus. The sequence goes on from NC_073265.2 coordinate 695,430, forward strand.
AGAGTGCCATCTCTATACACATGGAAACATCTACACAGCCATCTGTATAAACATGGAAATATCGACACCGCTATCACTATAAACATGGAAATATCTACACCGCTATCTGTATAAAAATGGAAATATCTACATCGCTATATGTATAAACATGGAAATATCTCCACCGCTATCTCTATAAATATGGAAATATCTACACCGCTATCTGTGTAAACATGGAAATATCTACACCGCTATCTGTGTAAACATGGAAATACCTACACCGCTATCTGTATAAACATGGAAATACCTACAACGCTATCTGTGTAAACATGGAAATATCTACAACGATGTCTGTGTAAACATGGAAATATCTACACAGCTATCTGTGTAAACTGGGAAATATCTACACCAATATCTGTGTAAAGATGGAAATACCTACACCGCAATCTGTGCAAAGATGGAAATATCTACACCGCTATCTCTGTAAAGATGGAAATATCAAAACCACCATCTGCATAAACATGGAAATATCAACACTGCCATCTGTATAAACATGCAAATATCTGCACAGACATCTCTATAAACATGGAAATATCTACACCGTCATCTGCATAAACGTGGAAATATCTACACCGCCATCTGTATAAACATGGGAATATCTACACGGCTATCTGTATAAACATGGAAATATCTGCAACACTATCTGTGTAAACATGGAAATATCTACACCGCTAAATGTGTAAACATGGAAATAACTACTCTGCTATCTGTATAAAAATGGAAATATCTACACCACTATCTGTATAAACGTGGAAAGATCTACACCGCTATCTGTATAAACGTGGAAATATCTACACCGCTATCTGTATAAACGTGGAAATATCTACACCGCTATCTGTATAAAAGTGGAAATATCTACGCTGTCTGTATAAACGTGGAAATATCTGCACCGCTATCTGTATAAACCTGAGAATATCTACAAAGCTATCTGTATAAACTTGGAAATATCTTCAACGCTATCTGTGTAAACATGGAAATATCTACACAGCTATCAGTGTAAACTTGGAAATCTCTACACCGCTATCGGTGTAAAGATGGAAATATCTACACCGCAATCTGTTCAAAGATGGAAATATCTACACTGCCATCTCTGTAAACAAGGAAATATCTACACCGCTATCTGTATAAACATGGAAATATCCACACCGCTATCTGAGTAAACATGGAAATATCTACACCGTTATCTGTATAAACATGGAAATAACTACAACGCCATCTGTAGAAACATGGAAATAACTACATCACCATCTGTATAAACATGGAAATATCTACAATGCCATCTGTATACACATGGAAATACCTACACGGCAATCTGTGTATAGATGGAAACATCAACACCGCCATCTGTACAGACATGGAAATATCTACACCGCTATCTGTATAAACATGGAAATATCTACACTGCGGTATGTATAAACATGGAAATATCTACACCGGTATCTTTATAAACATGGAAATATCTACACCACGATCTGTGTAAAACATGGAAATATTTACACCGCTATCTGTATAAACATGGAAATATCTACACCGCTATCTCTATAAACAAGGAAATAGCTGCAAAGCCATCTGTATAAACATGGAAATAACTACACAGTCATGTGTAGGAACATGGAAATATCTACACTGCCATCTGTATAAACATGGAAATATGTACATAGCCCTCTGTATAAATATGGAAATATCTGCATAGGCATCTGTATAAACATGTAAATATCCACACCGCTGTCTGTATAAACATGGAAATATCTACACAGCTATCTCTATAAACATGGAAATATCTACACCGCCATCTGTATAAACATTTAAATACCTACACAGTCTTCTATATAAACATGGAAATATCTACACCACTCTCTGTATAAACATGGAAATATCTACACTGCCATCGGTATAAACATGGAAATATCTACACAGCCATCTCTATAAACATGGAAATATCTACACTGCTATCTGTATAAACATGGAAATAACCACACCGCTATCTCTATAAACATGGAAATATCTACACCGCCATCTGTGAAAACTTGAAAATATCTTCATATTCATCTGTATAAACATGGAAATATCTACACCTCCATCAGTATAAACATGGAAATATCTACAGCGCTATCTCTATAAACATGGAAATACCTACACCGCAGTCTGTATAAACATGGAAATATCTACACGGCTATTTCTATAAATATGGAAATGTGTACACCGCTAGCTGTATAAACATGGAAATATCTACAAGGCTATATCTATAAACATGGAAATATCAACACCGCCATCTGTATATACATGGAAACACCTACAGAGTCATCTGCATAAACATGGAAATATCCACACCACTATCTGTATAAACATGGAAATACCTACACTGCCATCTGTGTAAACATGGAAATATCTACAAAGCCATCCCTATGAACCTGGAAATATCTACATGGCTATCTGTATAAACATGGAAATATCTACACCGCCATGTGTATACCCATGGAAATACCTACACATCCATCTGTATAAACATGGAAATATATACAATGCTTTCTCTATAAACATGGAAATACCTACACCGCAATCTGTATAAACATGGAAATATCTACACCGCTATCTCTATAAACATGGAAATATCTCCACTGATATCTGTATAAATATGGAAATATCTCCACCGCTATCTGTATAAACATGGAAATATCTACAAAGCTATCTCTATAAACATGGAAATATCTACACGGCTATCTTTATAAACATGGAAATATCTACACCGCTATCTGTATAAACATGGAAATATCTACAAAAGTATCTTTGTAAACATGGAAATATCTACACAGCTGTGTAAACATGGAAATATGTACTCCGCTATCTGAGGTAAGATGGAAATATCCACACAGCAATCTGAGCAAATACGGAAATAACTACAGTGCTATCTCTGTAAACATGGCAATATCTACACCGCTATCTGTATAAACATTGAAATATCTCCACCACTATCTCTATAAAAATCGAAATGTCTACATCGCTATCTATATAAACATGGAAATATCCACATGGCTATGTCTGTAAACATGGAAATGCCTACAATGCCATCTGTATAACCATGGATATAAATATACAGTCATCTGTATAAACGTGGAAATATCTACACCAATATCTGTATAAACATGGAAATATCAACACTACCATCTGTATAAACATGGAAGTACCTACACAGCCATCTGTACAAACATGGAAATATGTACACAGCCCTCTCTATAAACATGGAAATATCTACACCGCCATCTGTTAAAACATGGAAATATCTACAGAGTCATCTGTATAAACATGGAAATATCTACACCTCCATCTCTATAAACATGGAAATATCTACACAGCCATCAGTATAAACATGGAAATATCTACACCGCTTTCTACATAAACATGGAAATATCTACACCGCTATCTATATCAATATGGAAATATCTACACCGCTATCTGCATAAATATGGAAATGTCTACAATGCTATCTGTGTAAAGATGGAAATATCTACACAGCTCTCTGTGTAAAAATAGAAATATCTACACCGCAATCTGTGCAAAGATGGAAATATCTACACCGCTATCTGTATAAACATAGAAATAACTACAATGCCATCTGTATAAAGATGGAAATATCTACACTGCGAGCTGTATAAACACGGAAATATCTATACCGCTATCTGTATAAACATGGAAATACCAACACCGCTATCTGTATAAACATGGAAATATTTACAACGCTATCTGTGTTAACATGAAATTATCTACACAGCTATCTTTGTAAACCTGGAAATATCTACACAGCTGTCAGTGTAAAGATGAAAATATCCACATCGCAATCTGTGCAAAGATGGAAATATCTAAACCGGTATCTCTGTAAACATGGAAATATCGACATCGCTATCAGTATAAAAAAGTATATATCCACATCGCTGTCTGTATAACGTGGAAATATCTACACCGCTATCTGTATAAGGATGGAAATATCTACAACGCTATCTGTATAAAGGTGGAAATATTTACATCGATATCTGTATAAACGTGGAAGTATCTCCACCGCTATCTGTATAAACATGGACATATCTACAACGCTATCAGTAAAAACATGGAAATATGTATACCGCTACCTGTATAAACATGGAAATATATACTATGCTATCTGTATAAACATGGAAATATCTACAACGCTATCTGTGTAAACATGGAAATATCTACACCACTATCTGTATAAACATGTAAATATCTACACTGCCATCTCTATAAAGATGGAAATATCTACACCGCGAGCTGTATAAACATGGAAATACCTACACCGCTATCTGTATAAACATGGAAATGCGAACACCGCTATATGTATAAACATGGAAATATCTACACCGGTATCTGTATAAACATGGAAATATCTACAACGCTATCTGTGTATACTTGGAAACACCTACACAGCTATCTGTGTAAACTTGGAGATATCTACACAAATATCTGTGTAAAGATGGAAATACCTACACCGCAATCTGGGCAAAGATGGAAATATCTACACTGCTATCTCTGTAAACATGGAAATAACTACACCGCTATCTGTATAAACATGGAAATAACTACACCACTATCTGTATATAAAAGGAAATATCTACAACACCGTCTGTATAAACATCGAAATACCTATACGGCCATCTGCATAAACATGGAAATATCTTCACCGCTATCTGTATAAATATGAAATTATCTAAACCGCTATCTCTATAAACATGGAAATATCTACACCGCTATCTTTATAAACACGGAAATATCTACACCGTTATCTCTATAAACATGGAAATATCGACATCGCCATCTCTATAAACATGCAAATATCTACACAGTCATCTGTATAAACATGGAAATATTTACACCACCATCTTCATAAACTTGGAATATCTACACTGCCATCTGTATACACATGGAAATATCTAAACAGCCATCTCTATAAACATGGAAATATCTACACCCCTATCTCCATAAACATGGAAATGCCTACACTGCTATCTATGTAAACATAGAAATATCTACAACGCAATCTCTATAAACATGGCAATATCTACACCGCCATCACTATGAACATGAAAATATGTACACCGCCATCTCCAGTAACATGGAACTATCTACACCGCCGTCTGTATAAACATGGAAATATCTACACACTATGTGTATAAACATGGAAATATCTACACGGCCATCTGCATAAAGATGGAAATATCCACACCGCGAGCTGTATAAACATAGAAATACCTATAGCACTATCTGTATGAACATGAAAATACCAACACCGCTATGTGTATAAACATGGAAATATCTACACCACTATCTGTATAAACATCTAAATATCTACATCGCTATCTGTAAAATGTGGAAATATCTACACCACTATCTGTATAAACGTGGAAATATCCACACCGCTATCTGTATAAACGTGGAAATATGTACGCTATCTGTATAAACGTGGAAATATCTACATCGATATCTGTATAAACGTGGAAATATCTCCATTGCTATCTGTATATACATGGACATATCTGCACCGCTATCTGTATAAACATGGAAATCATCTACACCGCTATTTGTATAAACATGGAAATATATACAATGCTATCTGTATAAACATGGAAATATCCACAACGCTATCTGTGAAAACATGGAAATATCTACACAGCTATCTGCGTAAACATGGAAATATCTACACAGCTATCTGTGTAAAGATGGAAGTACCTACACCGCTATTTGTATAAACATGGAAATATATACAATGCTATCTGTATAAACATGGAAATATCCACAACACTATCTGTGAAAACATGGAATTACCTACACCACTATCTCTTTAAACATGGAAATACCTACAACTCTATCTCTATAAACTTGGAATTATCTACACCGCTATCTCTATAAACATGGAAAAATCTACACCGACATCTCTATAAACAAGGAAATATCTACACCGCCATTTGCATAAACATGGAAATATCTACACCGCCATCTGCATGAACATGGAAATATCTACACCATCTTCTGTATAAACATAGAAATATCTGCAACACTTTCTGTGTAAACATGGAAATATCTACACCGCTATCTGTGTAAACATGGAAATATCTACTCCGCTATTTGTATAAAGATGAAAATATCTACACCGCTATCTGTATAAGCGTGGAAATATCTATGCTATCTGTATAAACGTGGAAATATCTACATCGATATCTGTATAAACGTGGAAATATCTCCACCGCTGTCTGTATAAACGTGGAAATATCTACACCGATATCTGTATAAACCTGGGAATATCTACACTGCTATCAGTATAAACATGGAAATACTGACATCGCTATCTGTATAAACATGGAAATATCTACAGCGCTGTCCCAATAAACATGGAAATATCAACACCGCTATCCGTATAAACATGGAAATATTTAAACCACCATCTGTATATACATGGAAATATCTACACCACTATCTGTATAAACATGGAAATATCTACACTGCCATCTGTATAAAGATGGAAATATCTTCAAAGCGAACTGTATAAACATGGAAATAGCTACACCGCTATGTGTATAAACATGGAAATATCTACACCGCTATGTGTATAAACATGGAAATAACAACACCGCTATCTGTATAAACTTGCAAATATCTACACCACTATCTCTATAAACATGGAAATTCCTACATCGCCATCTCTATAAACATGGCAATATCTAAACCGCTATCTGTATAAACATGGAAATATCTACACCGCTATCTCTATAAATAAGGAAATATCTGCACCACTATCTCCATATACATGGAAATATCTACAACACTATCTGTGTAAACATGGAAATATCTACACAGGAATCTGTGTAATCTTGGAAATATCTACACCGCTATCTGTGTAAACATGGAAATATCTACACAGCTATTTGTGTAAACTTTGAAATATCTACACCACTATCTGTGTAAAGATGTAAATATCAACACCGCAATCAGTGCAAAGATGGAAATATCTACACCACTATCTCTGTAAACATCTAAATATCTACACCGCTATCTGTATAAACATGGAAATATCTACACTGCCTTCTCTGTAAATATGGAAATATCTAAACCGCTATCTCCGTAAACATGGAAATATCTACACCGCTGTCTGTATAAACATGGAAATTCCTCACCGTTATCTCTATAAACATGGAAATATCTACACCGCCATCTCTATAAACATACAAATATCTACACAGTCATGTGTATAAACATGGAAATACCTACACCACCATCTCTATAAACATGGAAATATCTACACTGCCATGTGTATAAACATGGAATTATCTACACAGCCATCTGTATAAACATGGAAATATCTACACCGCTATCTCTATAAATATAGAAATACCTACACCGCTATCTCTACAATCCTGGGAATATCTACCTGGCCATCTCTATAAACATGGAAATATCTACACCGCCATCTCTATAAACATGAAAATATTTACACCGCCATCTCTATAAACATGGAACTATCTACACCGCCATCTGTATAAACATGGAAGTATCTACACCGCTATCTGTATAAACATGGAAATATCTACACTGCCGTCTGAAGAAAGATGGAAATATCTATACCGCGAGCTGCATAAAGATAGAAATATCTACACCGCGATCTGTATAAACATGGAAATACCAACACCGCTATCTGTATAAACATGGAAATATCTACACCACTATCTCTACAAACATGGAAATACCTACACCGCCATCTCTGTAGACATGGAAATAACTACACCCCTATCTACATAAACATGGAAATGTCTACACCGCTATCTGTGTAAACATGGAAATATCTACACAGCTATCAGTGTAAACTTGGAAATCTCTACACCGCTATCTGTGTAAAGATGGAAATATCTACACCGCAATCTGTTCAAAGATGGAAATATCTACACTGCCATCTCTGTAAACAAGGAATTATCTACACTGCTATCTGTATAAACATGGAAATATCTACACCGCTATCTGTGTAAACATGGAAATATCTACACCGTTATCTGTATAAACATGGAAATACCTACAACGCCATCTGTAGAAACATGGAAATAACTACATCACCATCTGTATAAACATGGAAATATCTACAATGCCATCTGTATACACATGGAAATACCAACACGGCAATCTGTGTATAGATGGAATCATCAACACCGCCATCTGTACAGACATGGAAATATCTACACCGCTATCTGTATAAACACGGAAATATCTACACTGCGGTATGTATAAACATGGAAATATCTACACCGGTATCTTTATAAACATGGAAATATCTACACCACGATCTGTGTAAAACATGGAAATATTTACACCGCTATCTGTATAAACATGGAAATATCTACACCGCTATCTCTATAAACAAGGAAATAGCTGCAAAGCCATCTGTATAAACATGGAAATAACTACACAGTCATGTGTAGGAACATGGAAATATCTACACTGCCATCTGTATAAACCTGGAAATATGTACACAGCCCTCTGTATAAATATGGAAATATCTGCATAGGCATCTGTATAAACATGTAAATATCCACACCGCTGTCTGTATAAACATGGAAATACCTACACCGCTGTCTCTATAAACATGGAAATATGTACACCGCTATGTGTATAAACATGGTAATATCTCCACAGCTGTCGGTATAAACTTGGAAATATCCCCAACTTTATCTGTATAAACATGGAAATATCTACAGCGCCATCTCTATAAACATGGAAATATCTACACTGCCATCTGTAAAAACATGGAAATGTCTACACAGTCATCCGAATAAACATGGAAATATCAACACCACCATCTGTATAAACATGGAAATACCTACAATACCATCTGAATACACATGGAAATATACACAGACATCTGTATAAATATGGAAATATCTACACAGCCATCTGCATGTTCATGGAAATATCTACGCCGCCATCTGTATAAACATTGAAATATCTACACGGCCATTTGTGTATAGATGGAAATAACACCGCCATCATTACAAACATGGAAATATCTACACCGCTATCTCTATAAACATGGAAATCTCTGCACTGCCATCTGTAAAAACATGGAAATACCTATACAGTCATCTGTATAAACATGGAAATATCTACAATGCCATCTGTATACACATGGAAATATCTACACAGCCATCTGTAGAAACATGTAAATATCTACACTGCTATCTCTATAAACATGGAAATATCTACACCGCCATCTCTGGAAACATGAAAATATCTAAACTGCCATCTCCGTAAACATGGAACTAACTACTCCACCATCTGTATAATCATGGAATCATCTACACCGCCATCTGAGTGAATAAGGAAATATCTACAATGCCATCTGTATAAAGATATAAATATCTACACCGCGAGGTGTATAAACGTGGAAATATCTACATCGCTATCTGTATAAACGTGGAAATACCAACACCGCTATCGGTATAAACATGGAAATATCTACAACGCCATCTATATAAACATGGAAATATCTACACCGCTATGTCTATAAACATGGAAATAACTACTCCGTTATCTCTATAAACATGGAAATATCTACACCGCTATCTATATAAACATGGAAATATCTACACCGCTATCTGTATAAACATGGAAATATCTACACCGCGATCTGTATAAACTTGGAAATATCTTCACCACGATCTGTATAAACATGGAAATATCTACTCCGCTATCTGTATAAACATGGTAATATCTACACCGCCATCTATATAAACATGGAAATATCTACACCGCCATCTGTATAAATATGGAAATATCTACAATGCCATCTGTAGAAAGATGGAAATATCTACACCGCAATCTGTGTAAACATGGAAATATCTACACCGATATCTGTAAAAACATGGAAATAACTACACCGCTATCAGTATAAACATGAAAATATCTACACCGCGATCTGTATAAACATGGAAATATCTACAGCGTGATCTGTATAAACATGGAAATATCTACACCACTATCTGTATAAACATGGAAATATCTACACAGCTATCTCTATAAACATGGAAATAACTACACCGCCATTTGTATAAACATGGAAATACCTACAAAGTCATCTGTATAAACATGGAAATATCTACACAGCCATCTGTATAAACATGGAAATATCTACACTGCCATCTGTATATACACGGAAATTTCTACACCGCTATCTGTATAAACATGGAAATAACTACACCGCTATTTGTATAAACAAGGAAATATCTACACCGTGATCTCTATAAACATGGAAATATCTACACCGCCATCTCTACAAACAGGGAAATATCTACACCCCTAACTGTATAAACATGGAAATATCCACACCGCTATCTCTATAAACATGGAAAAATCAACAGCGCTATCTCTATGAACATGGAAATATCTACACCGCCATCTCTATAAACACTGAAATATCTACACCACGATCAGTATAAACATGGAAATATCTACACCGCTATCTGTATAAATATGGAAATATCTCCAATGCTATCTCTATAAACATCAAAATTTCTACCCCACCATCTGTATAAACAAGGAAATACTTACAATATTATCTGTATAAACATGGAAATATCCACACCGCTATCTCTATAAACATGGAAAAATCAACAGCGCTATCTCTATGAACATGGAAATATCTACACCGCCATCTCTATAAACACTGAAATATCTACACCACGATCAGTATAAACATGGAAATATCTACACCGCTATCTGTATAAATATGGAAATATCTCCAATGCTATCTCTATAAACATCAAAATTTCTACCCCACCATCTGTATAAACAAGGAAATACTTACAATATTATCTGTATAAACATGGAAATATCTACACCGCCATCTGTATAAACATGGAAATATCTACACAGCCATGTGTATATACATGGAAATATCTACACCGGTGTCTATATAAACATGGAAATAACTACACTGCTATCTCTATAAAAATGGAAATATCTATAGTGCCATCTACATATCCATGGAAATATCTGCGCCGCCAACTGTATAAACATGGAAATATCTACACGGTCATCTGTGTATTGATGGAAATATCAACAACGCCATCTGTAGAAACATGGAAATATCTGCACCGCAATCTGTATAAACATGGAAATATCTACACCGCGGTCTTTATAAACATGGAAATATCTAAACCGCTATCTGTATAAACATGGAAATATCTACACCGCTATCTCTATAAACATGGAAATGTCTACACCACGATCTGTATAAACATGGAAATATCTACACCGCGATATGTATAAACATGGAAATATCTTCAACGCTATCTGTATAAACATGGAAATATCTACACCACTATCTGTATAAACATGGAAATATCTACACTGCCATCTGCATAAAAATGGAATTACCTACACAGTCATCTCTATAATCATGGAAATATCTACACCGCTATCTGTATATACATGGAAGTAGCCACACCGCTATCAGTAAAAACATGGAAATATCGACACCCCTATCTGTATAAACATGGAAATATCTACACCACGACGTGTATAAACATGGAAATATCTACACCGCTATGTGAATAAACATGGAAATATCTACACCGCTATCAGTGTAAACATGGAAATATTGACAACGCTATCTGTATAAATATGGAAATATCTACACCACTATCTCTATAAACATGGAAATATCTACACCGTTATCTGTATAAACAAAGAAATATCTCCACCGCTGTCTGTATGAACATGGAAACATCTACACCGCTAGCTGTATAAACATGGAATTATCTGCAGCGTTATCTGTATAAACATGGAAATATCTACACCGCAGTCTGTGCAAAGATGGAAATATCTACAATGCTATCTCAATAAACATGGAAATATCGACACCGCCATCTGTACACACATGGAAATACCTACACAGTCATCTGTATAAACATGGAAATATCTACACCACTATCTGTATAAACATGGAAATATCTACACTGCCATCTGTATAAACATGGAATTACCTACACAGTCATCTCTATAATCATTGAAATATCTACACCGCTATCTGTATAAACATGGAAGTAGCCACAACGCTATCTGTATAAACATGGAAATATCTCCACCGCTATCTGTAGAAACATGGAAATATCTACATCGCTATCTGTATAAACATGGAAATATCTCCACCGCTATCTCTATAAAGATGGAAATATCTACACCGCTATCTTTATAAACATGGAAATATCTACACCGCAATCTGTATAAACATGGAAATATCTATAACACTATCTGTGTAAACATGGAAATATCTACACAGATGTCTGTGTAAACATGAAAATATGTACACAGTTCTCTGTGTAAAGATGGAAATATCTACACCGCAATCTGTGCAAATATGGAAATATCTACACCGCTATCTCAGTAAATATGGAAATATCTACACCGCTATCTGTATAAACATGGAAATATCAACACCGCTATCTGTATAAACATGGAAATGTCTACACCACGATCTGTATAAACATGGAAATATCTACACCGCTATATGTATAAACATGGAAATATCTACACCGCTATCAGTATAAACATGGAAATATCTACACCGCTATGTGTATAAACATGGAAATATCTACACCACGACATGAATAAACATGGAAATATCTTCACCGCTATCAGTAAAAACATGGAAATATCGACACCGCTATCTGTATAAATATGGAAATATCTACACCACTATCTCTATAAACATGGAAATATCTACACCGTTATCTGTATAAACAAAGAAATATCTCCACCGCTGTCTGTATGAACATGGAAACATCTACACCGCTAGCTGTATAAACATGGAATTATCTGCAGCGTTATCTGTATTAACATGGAAATATCTACACCAGAGTCTGTGCAAAGATGGAAATATCTACAATGCTATCTCAATAAACATGGAAATATCGACACCGCCACCTGTACACACATGGAAATACCTACACAGTCATCTGTATAAACACGGAAATATCTACACCACTATCTGTATAAACATGGAAATACCTACACTGCCATCTGTATAAACATGGAATTATCTACACAGACATCTCTATAATCATTGAAATATCTACACCGCTATCTGTATAAACATGGAAGTATCCACACCGCTATCAGTAAAAACATGGAAATATCTACACCGCTATCTGTATAAACATGGAAATATCTATAACACTATCTGTGTAAACATGGAAATATCTACACAGCTATCTGTGTAAACATGGAAATATGTACACAGGTCTCTGTGTAAAGATGGAAATATCTACACCGCAATCTGTGCAAATATGGAAATATCTACATCGCTATCTCTGTAAACATGGAAATATCTCCACCGCTATCTGTATAAACATGTAAATGGCTATACCACGATCTGTATAAACATGGAAATATCTACTCCGCTATATATATAAACATGGAAATATCTACACCGCTATCAGTATAAACGTGGAACTACCTACACCGCTATCTGTATAAACATGGAAATATCTACACCACGACATGTATAAACATGGAAATATCTACACCGCCATGTGAATAAACATGGAAATATCTACACCGCTAACAGTAAAAACATGGAAATATCGACACCGCTATCTGTATAAATATGGAAATATCTACACCACTATCTCTATAAACATGGAAATATCTACACCGTTATCTGTATAAACAAAGAAATATCTCCACCGCTGTCTGTATGAACATGGAAACATCTACACCGCTAGCTGTATAAACACGGAATTATCTGCAGCGTTATCTGTATAAACATGGAAATATCTATACCGCAGTCTGTGCAAAGATGGAAATATCTACAATGCTACCTCAATAAACATGGAAATATCGACACCGCCATCTGTACACACATGGAAATATCTACACAGTCATCTGTATAAACATGGAAATATCTACACCAATATTTGTATAAACATGGAAATACCTACACTGCCATCTGTATAAACATGGAATTACCTACACAGACACCTCTATAATCATTGAAATATCTACACCGCTATCTGTATAAGCATGGAAGTAGCCACACCGCTATCCGTATAAACATGGAAATATCTACACCGCTGTCTGTTTAAACATGGAAATATCTACACCACGACGTGTATAAACATGGAAATATCTACACTGCCATCTGTATATACCTGGAAATATCTACACTGCCATCTGTATAAACAAGGAAATATCTACACCGCTAGCTCTATAAACATGGAAATATCTACACGGCTATCTGTATAAACATGGAAATATCTACACCGCTATCTGTAGAAACATGGAAATATCTACATCGCTATCTGTATAAACATGGAAGTATCTCCACCGCTATCTCTATAAAGATGGAAATATCTACACCGCTATCTTTATAAACATGGAAATATCTACACCGCTATCTGTATAAACATGGAAATATCTATAACACTATCTGTGTAAACATGGAAATATCTACACAGCTATCTGTGTAAACATGGAAATATGTACACAGGTCTATGTGTAAAGATGGAAATATCTACACCGCAATCTGTGCAAATATGGAAATATCTACACCGCTATCTCAGGAAACATGGAAATATCTACACCGCTATCTGTATAAACATGGAAATATCAACACCACTATCTGTATAAACATGGAAATGTCTACACCACGATCTGTATAAACATGGAAACATATACACCGCTATATGTATAAACATGGAAATATCTACACCGCTATCAGTATAAACATGGAAATATCTACACCGCTATCTGTATAAACATGGAAATATCTACACCACGACATGAATAAACATGGAAATATCTTCACCGCTATCAGTAAAAACATGGAAATATCGAAACCGCTATCTGTATAAATATGGAAATATCTACACCACTATCTCTATAAACATGGAAATATCTACACCGTTATCAGTATAAACAAAGAAATATGTCCACCGCTGTCTGTATGAACATGGAAACATCTACACCGCTAGCTGTATAAACATGGAATTATCTGCAGCGTTATCTGTATTAACATGGAAATATCTACACCACAGTCTGTGCAAAGATGGAAATATCTACAATGCTATCTCAATAAACATGGAAATATCGACACCGCCACCTGTACACACATGGAAATACCTACACAGTCATCTGTATAAACATGGAAATATCTACACCACTATCTGTATAAACATGGAAATACCTACACTGCCATCTGTATAAACATGGAATTATCTACACAGACATCTCTATAATCATTGAAATATCTACACCGCTATCTGTATAAACATGGAAGTATCCACACCGCTATCAGTAAAAACATGGAAATATCTACACCGCTATCTATATAAACATGGAAATATCTATAACACTATCTGTGTAAACATGGAAATATCTACACAGCTATCTGTGTAAACATGGAAATATGTACACAGGTCTCTGTGTAAAGATGGAAATATCTACACCGCAATCTGTGCAAATATGGAAATATCTACATCGCTATCTCTGTAAACATGGAAATATCTCCACCGCTATCTGTATAAACATATAAATGGTTATACCACGATCTGTATAAACATGGAAATATCTACTCCGCTATATATATAAACATGGAAATATCTACACCGCTATCAGTATAAACATGGAACTACCTACACCGCTATCTGTATAAACATGGAAATATCTACACCACGACATGTATAAACATGGAAATATCTACACCGCCATGTGAATAAACATGGAAATATCTACACCGCTAACAGTAAAAACATGGAAATATCGACACCGCTATCTGTATAAATATGGAAATATCTACACCACTATCTCTATAAACATGGAAATATCTACACCGTTATCTGTATAAACAAAGAAATATCTCCACCGCTGTCTGTATGAACATGGAAACATCTACACCGCTAGCTGTATAAACATGGAATTATCTGCAGCGTTATCTGTATAAACATGGAAATATCTACACCGCAGTCTGTGCAAAGATGGAAATATCTACAATGCTATCTCAATAAACATGGAAATATCGACACCGCCATCTGTACACACATGGAAATACCTACACAGTCATCTGTATAAACATGGAAATATCTACACCACTATCTGTATAAACATGGAAATATCTACACTGCCATCTGTATAAACATGGAATTACCTACACAGTCATCTCTATAATCATTGAAATATCTACACCGCTATCTGTATAAACATGGAAGTAGCCACAACGCTATCTGTATAAACATGGAAATATCTCCACCGCTATCTGTAGAAACATGGAAATATCTACATCGCTATCTGTATAAACATGGAAATATCTCCACCGCTATCTCTATAAAGATGGAAATATCTACACCGCTATCTTTATAAACATGGAAATATCTACACCGCAATCTGTATAAACATGGAAATATCTATAACACTATCTGTGTAAACATGGAAATATCTACACAGATGTCTGTGTAAACATGAAAATATGTACACAGTTCTCTGTGTAAAGATGGAAATATCTACACCGCAATCTGTGCAAATATGGAAATATCTACACCGCTATCTCAGTAAATATGGAAATATCTACACCGCTATCTGTATAAACATGGAAATATCAACACCGCTATCTGTATAAACATGGAAATGTCTACACCACGATCTGTATAAACATGGAAATATCTACACCGCTATATGTATAAACATGGAAATATCTACACCGCTATCAGTATAAACATGGAAATATCTACACCGCTATGTGTATAAACATGGAAATATCTACACCACGACATGAATAAACATGGAAATATCTTCACCGCTATCAGTAAAAACATGGAAATATCGACACCGCTATCTGTATAAATATGGAAATATCTACACCACTATCTCTATAAACATGGAAATATCTACACCGTTATCTGTATAAACAAAGAAATATCTCCACCGCTGTCTGTATGAACATGGAAACATCTACACCGCTAGCTGTATAAACATGGAATTATCTGCAGCGTTATCTGTATTAACATGGAAATATCTACACCAGAGTCTGTGCAAAGATGGAAATATCTACAATGCTATCTCAATAAACATGGAAATATCGACACCGCCACCTGTACACACATGGAAATACCTACACAGTCATCTGTATAAACACGGAAATATCTACACCACTATCTGTATAAACATGGAAATACCTACACTGCCATCTGTATAAACATGGAATTATCTACACAGACATCTCTATAATCATTGAAATATCTACACCGCTATCTGTATAAACATGGAAGTATCCACACCGCTATCAGTAAAAACATGGAAATATCTACACCGCTATCTGTATAAACATGGAAATATCTATAACACTATCTGTGTAAACATGGAAATATCTACACAGCTATCTGTGTAAACATGGAAATATGTACACAGGTCTCTGTGTAAAGATGGAAATATCTACACCGCAATCTGTGCAAATATGGAAATATCTACATCGCTATCTCTGTAAACATGGAAATATCTCCACCGCTATCTGTATAAACATGTAAATGGCTATACCACGATCTGTATAAACATGGAAATATCTACTCCGCTATATATATAAACATGGAAATATCTACACCGCTATCAGTATAAACGTGGAACTACCTACACCGCTATCTGTATAAACATGGAAATATCTACACCACGACATGTATAAACATGGAAATATCTACACCGCCATGTGAATAAACATGGAAATATCTACACCGCTAACAGTAAAAACATGGAAATATCGACACCGCTATCTGTATAAATATGGAAATATCTACACCACTATCTCTATAAACATGGAAATATCTACACCGTTATCTGTATAAACAAAGAAATATCTCCACCGCTGTCTGTATGAACATGGAAACATCTACACCGCTAGCTGTATAAACACGGAATTATCTGCAGCGTTATCTGTATAAACATGGAAATATCTATACCGCAGTCTGTGCAAAGATGGAAATATCTACAATGCTACCTCAATAAACATGGAAATATCGACACCGCCATCTGTACACACATGGAAATATCTACACAGTCATCTGTATAAACATGGAAATATCTACACCAATATTTGTATAAACATGGAAATACCTACACTGCCATCTGTATAAACATGGAATTACCTACACAGACACCTCTATAATCATTGAAATATCTACACCGCTATCTGTATAAGCATGGAAGTAGCCACACCGCTATCCGTATAAACATGGAAATATCTACACCGCTGTCTGTTTAAACATGGAAATATCTACACCACGACGTGTATAAACATGGAAATATCTACACTGCCATCTGTATATACCTGGAAATATCTACACTGCCATCTGTATAAACAAGGAAATATCTACACCGCTAGCTCTATAAACATGGAAATATCTACACGGCTATCTGTATAAACATGGAAATATCTACACCGCTATCTGTAGAAACATGGAAATATCTACATCGCTATCTGTATAAACATGGAAGTATCTCCACCGCTATCTCTATAAAGATGGAAATATCTACACCGCTATCTTTATAAACATGGAAATATCTACACCGCTATCTGTATAAACATGGAAATATCTATAACACTATCTGTGTAAACATGGAAATATCTACACAGCTATCTGTGTAAACATGGAAATATGTACACAGGTCTATGTGTAAAGATGGAAATATCTACACCGCAATCTGTGCAAATATGGAAATATCTACACCGCTATCTCAGGAAACATGGAAATATCTACACCGCTATCTGTATAAACATGGAAATATCAACACCACTATCTGTATAAACATGGAAATGTCTACACCACGATCTGTATAAACATGGAAACATATACACCGCTATATGTATAAACATGGAAATATCTACACCGCTATCAGTATAAACATGGAAATATCTACACCGCTATCTGTATAAACATGGAAATATCTACACCACGACATGAATAAACATGGAAATATCTTCACCGCTATCAGTAAAAACATGGAAATATCGAAACCGCTATCTGTATAAATATGGAAATATCTACACCACTATCTCTATAAACATGGAAATATCTACACCGTTATCAGTATAAACAAAGAAATATGTCCACCGCTGTCTGTATGAACATGGAAACATCTACACCGCTAGCTGTATAAACATGGAATTATCTGCAGCGTTATCTGTATTAACATGGAAATATCTACACCACAGTCTGTGCAAAGATGGAAATATCTACAATGCTATCTCAATAAACATGGAAATATCGACACCGCCACCTGTACACACATGGAAATACCTACACAGTCATCTGTATAAACATGGAAATATCTACACCACTATCTGTATAAACATGGAAATACCTACACTGCCATCTGTATAAACATGGAATTATCTACACAGACATCTCTATAATCATTGAAATATCTACACCGCTATCTGTATAAACATGGAAGTATCCACACCGCTATCAGTAAAAACATGGAAATATCTACACCGCTATCTATATAAACATGGAAATATCTATAACACTATCTGTGTAAACATGGAAATATCTACACAGCTATCTGTGTAAACATGGAAATATGTACACAGGTCTCTGTGTAAAGATGGAAATATCTACACCGCAATCTGTGCAAATATGGAAATATCTACATCGCTATCTCTGTAAACATGGAAATATCTCCACCGCTATCTGTATAAACATATAAATGGTTATACCACGATCTGTATAAACATGGAAATATCTACTCCGCTATATATATAAACATGGAAATATCTACACCGCTATCAGTATAAACATGGAACTACCTACACCGCTATCTGTATAAACATGGAAATATCTACACCACGACATGTATAAACATGGAAATATCTACACCGCCATGTGAATAAACATGGAAATATCTACACCGCTAACAGTAAAAACATGGAAATATCGACACCGCTATCTGTATAAATATGGAAATATCTACACCACTATCTCTATAAACATGGAAATATCTACACCGTTATCTGTATAAACAAAGAAATATCTCCACCGCTGTCTGTATGAACATGGAAACATCTACACCGCTAGCTGTATAAACATGGAATTATCTGCAGCGTTATCTGTATAAACATGGAAATATCTATACCGCAGTCTGTGCAAAGATGGAAATAACTACAATGCTACCTCAATAAACATGGAAATATCGACACCGCCATCTGTACACACATGGAAATATCTACACAGTCATCTGTATAAACATGGAAATATCTACACCAATATCTGTATAAACATGGAAATACCTACACTGCCATCTGTATAAACATGGAATTACCTACACAGACACCTCTATAATCATTGAAATATCTACACCGCTATCTGTATAAGCATGGAAGTAGCCACACCGCTATCCGTATAAACATGGAAATATCTACACCGCTGTCTGTTTAAACATGGAAATATCTACACCACGACGTGTATAAACATGGAAATATCTACACTGCCATCTGTATATACCTGGAAATATCTACACTGCCATCTGTATAAACATGGAAATATCTACACGGCTAGCTCTATAAACATGGAAATGTCTACACGGCTATCTGTATAAACATGGAAATATCTACACCGCTATCTGTAGAAACATGGAAATATCTACATCGCTATCTGTATAAACATGGAAATACCTCCACCGCTATCTCTATAAAGATGGAAAGATCTACACCGCTATCTTTATAAAAATGGAAATATCTACACCGCTATCTCTATAAACATGGAAATATCTATAACACTATCTGTGTAAACATGGAAAAATCTACACAGCTATCTGTGTAAACATGGAAATATGTACACAGGTCTCTGTGTAAAGATGGAAATATCTACACCGCAATCTGTGCAAATATGGAAATATCTACACCGCTATCTCAGTAAACATGGAAATATCTACACCGCTATCCCTATAAACATGGAAATGTCAACACCGCTATCTGTATAAACATGGAAATGTCTACACCACGATCTGTATAAACATGGAAATATCTACACCGCTATATGTATAAACATGGAAATATCTACACCGCTATCAGTATAAACTTGGAAATATCTACACCGCTATCTGTATAAACATGGAAATATCTACAACACGACATGTATAAACATGGAAATATCAACACCGCCATGTGAATAAACATGGAAGTATCTACACCGCTATCAGTAAAAACATGGAAATATCGACACCGCTATCTGTGTAAATGTGGAAATATCTACACCACTATCTCTATAAACAGGGAATTATCTACACCGTTATCTGTATAAACAAAGAAATATCTCCACCGCTGTCTGTATGAACATGGAAACATCTACACCGC
Organism: Pan paniscus; assembly: GCF_029289425.2. Classification (NCBI taxonomy): domain Eukaryota; kingdom Metazoa; phylum Chordata; class Mammalia; order Primates; family Hominidae; genus Pan; species Pan paniscus. The sequence continues at coordinate 716,857 of NC_073265.2, forward strand.
TAGCTGTATAAACATGGAATTATCTGCAGCGTTATCTGTATAAACATGGAAATATCTACACCGCGACGTGTATAAACATGGAAATATCTACAACGCTATGTGAATAAACATGGAAATATCTACACCGCTATCAGTATAAACAAGGAAATATTGACACCGCTATCTGTATAAATATGGAAATATCTACACCACTATCTCTATAAACATGGAAATATCTACACCGTTATCTGTATAAACAAAGAAATATCTCCACCGCTGTCTGTATGAACATGGAAACATCTACACCGCTAGCTGTATAAACATGGAATTATCTGCAGCGTTATCTGTATAAACATGGAAATATCTACACCGCAGTCTGTGCAAAGATGGAAATATCTACAATGCTATCTCAATAAACATGGAAATATCGACACCGCCATCTGTACACACATGGAAGTACCTACACAGTCATCTGTATAAACATGGAAATATCTACACCACTATATGTATAAACATGGAAATACCTACACTGCCATCTGTATAAACATGGAATTATCTACACAGACATCTCTACATTCATTGAAATAACTACACCGCTATCTGTATAAACATGGAAGTATCCACACCGCTATCAGTATAAACATGGAAATATCTACACCGCTATCTGTATAAACATGGAAATATCTATAACACTATCTGTGTAAATATGGAAGTATCTGCACAGCTATCTGTGTAAACATGGAAATATGTACACAGGTCTCTGTGTAAAGATGGAAATATCTACACCGCAATCTGTGCAAATATGGAAATATCTACACCGCTATCTCAGTAAACATGGAAACATCTACACCGCTATCTGTAAAAACATGGAAATATCAACACCGCTATCTGTATAAACATGGAAATGTCTACACCACGATCTGTATAAACATGGAAATATCTACACCGCGATATGTATAAACATGGAAATATCTTCAACGCTATCTGTATAAACATGGAAATATCTACACCACTATCTGTATAAACATGGAAATATCTACACTGCCATCTGCATAAAAATGGAATTACCTACACAGTCATCTCTATAATCATGGAAATATCTACACCGCTATCTGTATATACATGGAAGTAGCCACACCGCTATCAGTAAAAACATGGAAATATCTACACCCCTATCTGTATAAACATGGAAATATCTACACCACGACGTGTATAAACATGGAAATATCTACACCGCTATGTGAATAAACATGGAAATATCTACACCGCTATCAGTATAAACATGGAAATATTGACAACGCTATCTGTATAAATATGGAAATATCTACACCACTATCTCTATAAACATGGAAATATCTACACCGTTATCTGTATAAACAAAGAAATATCTCCACCGCTGTCTGTATGAACATGGAAACATCTACACCGCTAGCTGTATAAACATGGAATTATCTGCAGCGTTATCTGTATAAACATGGAAATATCTACACCGCAGTCTGTGCAAAGATGGAAATATCTACAATGCTATCTCAATAAACATGGAAATATCGACACCGCCATCTGTACACACATGGAAATACCTACACAGTCATCTCTATAAACATGGAAATATCTACACCACTATCTGTATAAACATGGAAATACCTACACTGCCATCTGTATAAACATGGAATTATCTACACAGACATCTCTATAATCATTGAAATATCTACACCGCTATCTGTATAAACATGGAAGTAGCCACACCGCTATCTGTATAAACATGGAAATATGTACACCGCCATCTGTGAAAACATGGAAATATCTACACTGTCATCTTTATAAACATGGAAATATCTACACGTCCATCTGTATAGACATGGAAATATCTACACTGCCATCTGTATATACCTGGAAATATCTACACTGCCATCTGTATAAACATGGAAATATCTACACCGCTGTCTCTATAAACATGGAAATGTCTACACGGCTATCTGTATAAACATGGAAATATCTCCACCGCTATCTGTAGAAACATGGAAATATCTACATCGCTATCTGTATAAACATGGAAATATCTCCACCGCTATCTCTATAAAGATGGAAATATCTACACCGCTATCTTTATAAACATGGAAATATCTACACCGCTATCTGTATAAACATGGAAATATCTATAACACTAACTTTGTAAACATGGAAATATCCACACAGCTATCTGTGTAAACATGGAAACAGGTACACAGGTCTCTGTGTAAAGATGGAAATATCTACACCGCAATCTGTGCAAATATGGAAATATCTACACCGCTATCTCAGTAAATATGGAAATATCTACACCGCTATCTGTATAAACATGGAAATATCAACACCGCTATCTGTATAAACATGGAAATGTCTACACCACGATCTGTATAAACATGGAAATATCTACACCGCTATATGTATAAACGGAAATATCTACACCGCTATCAGTATATACATGGAAATATCTACTCCGCTATCTGTATAAACATGGAAATATCTACACCACGACATGTATAAACATGGAAATATCTACACCGCCATGTGAATAAACATGGAAATATCTACACCGCTATCAGTAAAAACATGGAAATATCGACACCGCTATCTGTATAAATATGGAAATATCTACACCACTATCTCTATAATCATGGAAATATCTACACCGTTATCTGTATAAACAAAGAAATATCTCCACCGCTGTCTGTATGAACATGGAAACATCTACACCGCTAGCTGTATAAACATGGAATTATCTGCAGCGTTATCTGTATAAACATGGAAATATCTACACCGCAGTCTGTGCAAAGATGGAAATATCTACAATGCTATCTCAATAAACATGGAAATATCGACACTGCCATCTGTACACACATGGAAATACCTACACAGTCATCTGTATAAACATGGAAATATCTACACCACTATCTGTATAAACATGGAAATATCTACACTGCCATCTGTATAAACATGGAATTACCTACACAGTCATCTCTATAATCATTGAAATATCTACACCGCTATCTGTATAAACATGGAAGTAGCCACACCGCTATCTGTATAAACATGGAAATATCTCCACCGCTATCTGTAGAAACATGGAAATATCTACATCGCTATCTGTATAAACATGGAAATATCTCCACCGCTATCTCTATAAAGATGGAAATATCTACACCGCTATCTTTATAAACATGGAAATATCTACACCGCTATCTGTATAAACATGGAAATATCTATAACACTATCTGTGTAAACATGGAAATATCTACACAGCTATCTGTGTAAACATGAAAATATGTACACAGTTCTCTGTGTAAAGATGGAAATATCTACACCGCAATCTGTGAAAATATGGAAATATCTACACCGCTATCTCAGTAAATATGGAAATATCTACACCGCTATCTGTATAAACATGGAAATATCTACACCGCTATCAGTATATACATGGAAATATCTACACCGCTATCTGTATAAACATGGAAATATCTACACCACGACATGTATAAACATGGAAATATCTACACCGCCATGTGAATAAACATGGAAATATCTACACCGCTATCAGTAAAAACATGGAAATATCGACACCGCTATCTGTGTAAATGTGGAAATATCTACACCACTATCTCTATAAACAGGGAATTATCTACACCGTTATCTGTATAAACAAAGAAATATCTCCACCGCTGTCTGTATGAACATGGAAACATCTACACCGCTAGCTGTATAAACATGGAATTATCTGCAGCGTTATCTGTATAAACATGGAAATATCTACACCGCGACGTGTAAAAACATGGAAATATCTACAACGCTATGTGAATAAACATGGAAATATCTACACCGCTATCAGTATAAACAAGGAAATATTGACACCGCTATCTGTATAAATATGGAAATATCTACACCACTATCTCTATAAACATGGAAATATCTACACCGTTATCTGTATAAACAAAGAAATATCTCCACCGCTGTCTGTATGAACATGGAAACATCTACACCGCTAGCTGTATAAACATGGAATTATCTGCAGCGTTATCTGTATAAACATGGAAATATCTACACCGCAGTCTGTGCAAGGATGGAAATATCTACAATGCTATCTCAATAAACATGGAAATATCGACACCGCCATCTGTACACACATGGAAGTACCTACACAGTCATCTGTATAAACATGGAAATATCTACACCACTATATGTATAAACATGGAAATACCTACACTGCCATCTGTATAAACATGGAATTATCTACACAGACATCTCTACAATCATTGAAATAACTACACCGCTATCTGTATAAACATGGAAGTATCCACACCGCTATCAGTATAAACATGGAAATATCTACACCGCTATCTGTATAAACATGGAAATATCTATAACACTATCTGTGTAAACATGGAAGTATCTGCACAGCTATCTGTGTAAACATGGAAATATGTACACAGGTCTCTGTGTAAAGATGGAAATATCTACACCGCAATCTGTGCAAATATGGAAATATCTACACCGCTATCTCAGTAAACATGGAAACATCTACACCGCTATCTGTAAAAACATGGAAATATCAACACCGCTATCTGTATAAACATGGAAATGTCTACACCACGATCTCTATAAACATGGAAATATCTACACCGCGATATGTATAAACATGGAAATATCTTCAACGCTATCTGTATAAACATGGAAATATCTACACCACTATCTGTATAAACATGGAAATATCTACACTGCCATCTGCATAAAAATGGAATTACCTACACAGTCATCTCTATAATCATGGAAATATCTACACCGCTATCTGTATATACATGGAAGTAGCCACACCGCTATCAGTAAAAACATGGAAATATCTACACCCCTATCTGTATAAACATGGAAATATCTACACCACGACGTGTATAAACATGGAAATATCTACACCGCTATGTGAATAAACATGGAAATATCTACACCGCTATCAGTATAAACATGGAAATATTGACAACGCTATCTGTATAAATATGGAAATATCTACACCACTATCTCTATAAACATGGAAATATCTACACCGTTATCTGTATAAACAAAGAAATATCTCCACCGCTGTCTGTATGAACATGGAAACATCTACACCGCTAGCTGTATAAACATGGAATTATCTGCAGCGTTATCTGTATAAACATGGAAATATCTACACCGCAGTCTGTGCAAGGATGGAAATATCTACAATGCTATCTCAATAAACATGGAAATATCGACACCGCCATCTGTACACACATGGAAGTACCTACACAGTCATCTGTATAAACATGGAAATATCTACACCACTATATGTATAAACATGGAAATACCTACACTGCCATCTGTATAAACATGGAATTATCTACACAGACATCTCTACAATCATTGAAATAACTACACCGCTATCTGTATAAACATGGAAGTATCCACACCGCTATCAGTATAAACATGGAAATATCTACACCGCTATCTGTATAAACATGGAAATATCTATAACACTATCTGTGTAAACATGGAAGTATCTGCACAGCTATCTGTGTAAACATGGAAATATGTACACAGGTCTCTGTGTAAAGATGGAAATATCTACACCGCAATCTGTGCAAATATGGAAATATCTACACCGCTATCTCAGTAAACATGGAAACATCTACACCGCTATCTGTAAAAACATGGAAATATCAACACCGCTATCTGTATAAACATGGAAATGTCTACACCACGATCTCTATAAACATGGAAATATCTACACCGCGATATGTATAAACATGGAAATATCTTCAACGCTATCTGTATAAACATGGAAATATCTACACCACTATCTGTATAAACATGGAAATATCTACACTGCCATCTGCATAAAAATGGAATTACCTACACAGTCATCTCTATAATCATGGAAATATCTACACCGCTATCTGTATATACATGGAAGTAGCCACACCGCTATCAGTAAAAACATGGAAATATCTACACCCCTATCTGTATAAACATGGAAATATCTACACCACGACGTGTATAAACATGGAAATATCTACACCGCTATGTGAATAAACATGGAAATATCTACACCGCTATCAGTATAAACATGGAAATATTGACAACGCTATCTGTATAAATATGGAAATATCTACACCACTATCTCTATAAACATGGAAATATCTACACCGTTATCTGTATAAACAAAGAAATATCTCCACCGCTGTCTGTATGAACATGGAAACATCTCCACCGCTAGCTGTATAAACATGGAATTATCTGCAGCGTTATCTGTATAAACATGGAAATATCTACACCGCAGTCTGTGCAAAGATGGAAATATCTACAATGCTATCTCAATAAACATGGAAATATCGACACCGCCATCTGTACACACATGGAAATACCTACACAGTCATCTCTATAAACATGGAAATATCTACACCACTATCTGTATAAACATGGAAATACCTACACTGCCATCTGTATAAACATGGAATTATCTACACAGACATCTCTATAATCATTGAAATATCTACACCGCTATCTGTATAAACATGGAAGTAGCCACACCGCTATCTGTATAAACATGGAAATATCTACACCGCCATCTGTGAAAACATGGAAATATCTACACTGTCATCTTTATAAACATGGAAATATCTACACGTCCATCTGTATAAACATGGAAATATCTACACTGCCATCTGTATATACCTGGAAATATCTACACTGCCATCTGTATAAACATGGAAATATCTACACCGCTGTCTCTATAAACATGGAAATGTCTACACGGCTATCTGTATAAACATGGAAATATCTCCACCGCTATCTGTAGAAACATGGAAATATCTACATCGCTATCTGTATAAACATGGAAATATCTCCACCGCTATCTCTATAAAGATGGAAATATCTACACCGCTATCTTTATAAACATGGAAATATCTACACCGCTATCTGTATAAACATGGAAATATCTATAACACTAACTTTGTAAACATGGAAATATCCACACAGCTATCTGTGTAAACATGGAAACATGTACACAGGTCTCTGTGTAAAGATGGAAATATCTACACCGCAATCTGTGCAAATATGGAAATATCTACACCGCTATCTCAGTAAATATGGAAATATCTACACCGCTATCTGTATAAACATGGAAATATCTATAACACTATCTGTGTAAACATGGAAGTATCTGCACAGCTATCTGTGTAAACATGGAAATATGTACACAGGTCTCTGTGTAAAGATGGAGATATCTACACCGCAATCTGTGCAAATATGGAAATATCTACACCGCTATCTCAGTAAACATGGAAACATCTACACCGCTATCTGTAAAAACATGGAAATATCAACACCGCTATCTGTATAAACATGGAAATGTCTACACCACGATCTGTATAAACATGGAAATATCTACACCGCGATATGTATAAACATGGAAATATCTTCAACGCTATCTGTATAAACATGGAAATATCTACACCACTATCTGTATAAACATGGAAATATCTACACTGCCATCTGCATAAAAATGGAATTACCTACACAGTCATCTCTATAATCATGGAAATATCTACACCGCTATCTGTATATACATGGAAGTAGCCACACCGCTATCAGTAAAAACATGGAAATATCTACACCCCTATCTGTATAAACATGGAAATATCTACACCACGACGTGTATAAACATGGAAATATCTACACCGCTATGTGAATAAACATGGAAATATCTACACCGCTATCAGTATAAACATGGAAATATTGACAACGCTATCAGTATAAATATGGAAATATCTACACCACTATCTCTATAAACATGGAAATATCTACACCGTTATCTGTATAAACAAAGAAATATCTCCACCGCTGTCTGTATGAACATGGAAACATCTACACCGCTAGCTGTATAAACATGGAATTATCTGCAGCGTTATCTGTATAAACATGGAAATATCTACACCGCAGTCTGTGCAAAGATGGAAATATCTACAATGCTATCTCAATAAACATGGAAATATCGACACCGCCATCTGTACACACATGGAAATACCTACACAGTCATCTCTATAAACATGGAAATATCTACACCACTATCTGTATAAACATGGAAATACCTACACTGCCATCTGTATAAACATGGAATTATCTACACAGACATCTCTATAATCATTGAAATATCTACACCGCTATCTGTATAAACATGGAAGTAGCCACACCGCTATCTGTATAAACATGGAAATATCTACACCGCCATCTGTGAAAACATGGAAATATCTACACTGTCATCTTTATAAACATGGAAATATCTACACGTCCATCTGTATAAACATGGAAATATCTACACTGCCATCTGTATATACCTGGAAATATCTACACTGCCATCTGTATAAACATGGAAATATCTACACCGCTGTCTCTATAAACATGGAAATGTCTACTCGGCTATCTGTATAAACATGGAAATATCTCCACCGCTATCTGTAGAAACATGGAAATATCTACATCGCTATCTGTATAAACATGGAAATATCTCCACCGCTATCTCTATAAAGATGGAAATATCTACACCGCTATCTTTATAAACATGGAAATATCTACACCGCTATCTGTATAAACATGGAAATATCTATAACACTAACTTTGTAAACATGGAAATATCCACACAGCTATCTGTGTAAACATGGAAACAGGTACACAGGTCTCTGTGTAAAGATGGAAATATCTACACCGCAATCTGTGCAAATATGGAAATATCTACACCGCTATCTCAGTAAATATGGAAATATCTACACCGCTATCTGTATAAACATGGAAATATCAACACCGCTATCTGTATAAACATGGAAATGTCTACACCACGATCTGTATAAACATGGAAATATCTACACCGCTATATGTATAAACGGAAATATCTACACCGCTATCAGTATATACATGGAAATATCTACTCCGCTATCTGTATAAACATGGAAATATCTACACCACGACATGTATAAACATGGAAATATCTACACCGCCATGTGAATAAACATGGAAATATCTACACCGCTATCAGTAAAAACATGGAAATATCGACACCGCTATCTGTATAAATATGGAAATATCTACACCACTATCTCTATAATCATGGAAATATCTACACCGTTATCTGTATAAACAAAGAAATATCTCCACCGCTGTCTGTATGAACATGGAAACATCTACACCGCTAGCTGTATAAACATGGAATTATCTGCAGCGTTATCTGTATAAACATGGAAATATCTACACCGCAGTCTGTGCAAAGATGGAAATATCTACAATGCTATCTCAATAAACATGGAAATATCGACACTGCCATCTGTACACACATGGAAATACCTACACAGTCATCTGTATAAACATGGAAATATCTACACCACTATCTGTATAAACATGGAAATATCTACACTGCCATCTGTATAAACATGGAATTACCTACACAGTCATCTCTATAATCATTGAAATATCTACACCGCTATCTGTATAAACATGGAAGTAGCCACACCGCTATCTGTATAAACATGGAAATATCTCCACCGCTATCTGTAGAAACATGGAAATATCTACATCGCTATCTGTATAAACATGGAAATATCTCCACCGCTATCTCTATAAAGATGGAAATATCTACACCGCTATCTTTATAAACATGGAAATATCTACACCGCTATCTGTATAAACATGGAAATATCTATAACACTATCTGTGTAAACATGGAAATATCTACACAGCTATCTGTGTAAACATGAAAATATGTACACAGTTCTCTGTGTAAAGATGGAAATATCTACACCGCAATCTGTGAAAATATGGAAATATCTACACCGCTATCTCAGTAAATATGGAAATATCTACACCGCTATCTGTATAAACATGGAAATATCAACACCGCTATCTGTATAAACATGGAAATGTCTACACCACGATCTGTATAAACATGGAAATATCTACACCGCTATATGTATAAACATGGAAATATCTACACCGCTATCAGTATATACATGGAAATATCTACACCGCTATCTGTATAAACATGGAAATATCTACACCACGACATGTATAAACATGGAAATATCTACACCGCCATGTGAATAAACATGGAAATATCTACACCGCTATCAGTAAAAACATGGAAATATCGACACCGCTATCTGTGTAAATGTGGAAATATCTACACCACTATCTCTATAAACAGGGAATTATCTACACCGTTATCTGTATAAACAAAGAAATATCTCCACCGCTGTCTGTATGAACATGGAAACATCTACACCGCTAGCTGTATAAACATGGAATTATCTGCAGCGTTATCTGTATAAACATGGAAATATCTACACCGCGACGTGTAAAAACATGGAAATATCTACAACGCTATGTGAATAAACATGGAAATATCTACACCGCTATCAGTATAAACAAGGAAATATTGACACCGCTATCTGTATAAATATGGAAATATCTACACCACTATCTCTATAAACATGGAAATATCTACACCGTTATCTGTATAAACAAAGAAATATCTCCACCGCTGTCTGTATGAACATGGAAACATCTACACCGCTAGCTGTATAAACATGGAATTATCTGCAGCGTTATCTGTATAAACATGGAAATATCTACACCGCAGTCTGTGCAAGGATGGAAATATCTACAATGCTATCTCAATAAACATGGAAATATCGACACCGCCATCTGTACACACATGGAAGTACCTACACAGTCATCTGTATAAACATGGAAATATCTACACCACTATATGTATAAACATGGAAATACCTACACTGCCATCTGTATAAACATGGAATTATCTACACAGACATCTCTACAATCATTGAAATAACTACACCGCTATCTGTATAAACATGGAAGTATCCACACCGCTATCAGTATAAACATGGAAATATCTACACCGCTATCTGTATAAACATGGAAATATCTATAACACTATCTGTGTAAACATGGAAGTATCTGCACAGCTATCTGTGTAAACATGGAAATATGTACACAGGTCTCTGTGTAAAGATGGAAATATCTACACCGCAATCTGTGCAAATATGGAAATATCTACACCGCTATCTCAGTAAACATGGAAACATCTACACCGCTATCTGTAAAAACATGGAAATATCAACACCGCTATCTGTATAAACATGGAAATGTCTACACCACGATCTCTATAAACATGGAAATATCTACACCGCGATATGTATAAACATGGAAATATCTTCAACGCTATCTGTATAAACATGGAAATATCTACACCACTATCTGTATAAACATGGAAATATCTACACTGCCATCTGCATAAAAATGGAATTACCTACACAGTCATCTCTATAATCATGGAAATATCTACACCGCTATCTGTATATACATGGAAGTAGCCACACCGCTATCAGTAAAAACATGGAAATATCTACACCCCTATCTGTATAAACATGGAAATATCTACACCACGACGTGTATAAACATGGAAATATCTACACCGCTATGTGAATAAACATGGAAATATCTACACCGCTATCAGTATAAACATGGAAATATTGACAACGCTATCTGTATAAATATGGAAATATCTACACCACTATCTCTATAAACATGGAAATATCTACACCGTTATCTGTATAAACAAAGAAATATCTCCACCGCTGTCTGTATGAACATGGAAACATCTACACCGCTAGCTGTATAAACATGGAATTATCTGCAGCGTTATCTGTATAAACATGGAAATATCTACACCGCAGTCTGTGCAAGGATGGAAATATCTACAATGCTATCTCAATAAACATGGAAATATCGACACCGCCATCTGTACACACATGGAAGTACCTACACAGTCATCTGTATAAACATGGAAATATCTACACCACTATATGTATAAACATGGAAATACCTACACTGCCATCTGTATAAACATGGAATTATCTACACAGACATCTCTACAATCATTGAAATAACTACACCGCTATCTGTATAAACATGGAAGTATCCACACCGCTATCAGTATAAACATGGAAATATCTACACCGCTATCTGTATAAACATGGAAATATCTATAACACTATCTGTGTAAACATGGAAGTATCTGCACAGCTATCTGTGTAAACATGGAAATATGTACACAGGTCTCTGTGTAAAGATGGAAATATCTACACCGCAATCTGTGCAAATATGGAAATATCTACACCGCTATCTCAGTAAACATGGAAACATCTACACCGCTATCTGTAAAAACATGGAAATATCAACACCGCTATCTGTATAAACATGGAAATGTCTACACCACGATCTCTATAAACATGGAAATATCTACACCGCGATATGTATAAACATGGAAATATCTTCAACGCTATCTGTATAAACATGGAAATATCTACACCACTATCTGTATAAACATGGAAATATCTACACTGCCATCTGCATAAAAATGGAATTACCTACACAGTCATCTCTATAATCATGGAAATATCTACACCGCTATCTGTATATACATGGAAGTAGCCACACCGCTATCAGTAAAAACATGGAAATATCTACACCCCTATCTGTATAAACATGGAAATATCTACACCACGACGTGTATAAACATGGAAATATCTACACCGCTATGTGAATAAACATGGAAATATCTACACCGCTATCAGTATAAACATGGAAATATTGACAACGCTATCTGTATAAATATGGAAATATCTACACCACTATCTCTATAAACATGGAAATATCTACACCGTTATCTGTATAAACAAAGAAATATCTCCACCGCTGTCTGTATGAACATGGAAACATCTCCACCGCTAGCTGTATAAACATGGAATTATCTGCAGCGTTATCTGTATAAACATGGAAATATCTACACCGCAGTCTGTGCAAAGATGGAAATATCTACAATGCTATCTCAATAAACATGGAAATATCGACACCGCCATCTGTACACACATGGAAATACCTACACAGTCATCTCTATAAACATGGAAATATCTACACCACTATCTGTATAAACATGGAAATACCTACACTGCCATCTGTATAAACATGGAATTATCTACACAGACATCTCTATAATCATTGAAATATCTACACCGCTATCTGTATAAACATGGAAGTAGCCACACCGCTATCTGTATAAACATGGAAATATCTACACCGCCATCTGTGAAAACATGGAAATATCTACACTGTCATCTTTATAAACATGGAAATATCTACACGTCCATCTGTATAAACATGGAAATATCTACACTGCCATCTGTATATACCTGGAAATATCTACACTGCCATCTGTATAAACATGGAAATATCTACACCGCTGTCTCTATAAACATGGAAATGTCTACACGGCTATCTGTATAAACATGGAAATATCTCCACCGCTATCTGTAGAAACATGGAAATATCTACATCGCTATCTGTATAAACATGGAAATATCTCCACCGCTATCTCTATAAAGATGGAAATATCTACACCGCTATCTTTATAAACATGGAAATATCTACACCGCTATCTGTATAAACATGGAAATATCTATAACACTAACTTTGTAAACATGGAAATATCCACACAGCTATCTGTGTAAACATGGAAACATGTACACAGGTCTCTGTGTAAAGATGGAAATATCTACACCGCAATCTGTGCAAATATGGAAATATCTACACCGCTATCTCAGTAAATATGGAAATATCTACACCGCTATCTGTATAAACATGGAAATATCTATAACACTATCTGTGTAAACATGGAAGTATCTGCACAGCTATCTGTGTAAACATGGAAATATGTACACAGGTCTCTGTGTAAAGATGGAGATATCTACACCGCAATCTGTGCAAATATGGAAATATCTACACCGCTATCTCAGTAAACATGGAAACATCTACACCGCTATCTGTAAAAACATGGAAATATCAACACCGCTATCTGTATAAACATGGAAATGTCTACACCACGATCTGTATAAACATGGAAATATCTACACCGCGATATGTATAAACATGGAAATATCTTCAACGCTATCTGTATAAACATGGAAATATCTACACCACTATCTGTATAAACATGGAAATATCTACACTGCCATCTGCATAAAAATGGAATTACCTACACAGTCATCTCTATAATCATGGAAATATCTACACCGCTATCTGTATATACATGGAAGTAGCCACACCGCTATCAGTAAAAACATGGAAATATCTACACCCCTATCTGTATAAACATGGAAATATCTACACCACGACGTGTATAAACATGGAAATATCTACACCGCTATGTGAATAAACATGGAAATATCTACACCGCTATCAGTATAAACATGGAAATATTGACAACGCTATCAGTATAAATATGGAAATATCTACACCACTATCTCTATAAACATGGAAATATCTACACCGTTATCTGTATAAACAAAGAAATATCTCCACCGCTGTCTGTATGAACATGGAAACATCTACACCGCTAGCTGTATAAACATGGAATTATCTGCAGCGTTATCTGTATAAACATGGAAATATCTACACCGCAGTCTGTGCAAAGATGGAAATATCTACAATGCTATCTCAATAAACATGGAAATATCGACACCGCCATCTGTACACACATGGAAATACCTACACAGTCATCTCTATAAACATGGAAATATCTACACCACTATCTGTATAAACATGGAAATACCTACACTGCCATCTGTATAAACATGGAATTATCTACACAGACATCTCTATAATCATTGAAATATCTACACCGCTATCTGTATAAACATGGAAGTAGCCACACCGCTATCTGTATAAACATGGAAATATCTACACCGCCATCTGTGAAAACATGGAAATATCTACACTGTCATCTTTATAAACATGGAAATATCTACACGTCCATCTGTATAAACATGGAAATATCTACACTGCCATCTGTATATACCTGGAAATATCTACACTGCCATCTGTATAAACATGGAAATATCTACACCGCTGTCTCTATAAACATGGAAATGTCTACACGGCTATCTGTATAAACATGGAAATATCTCCACCGCTATCTGTAGAAACATGGAAATATCTACATCGCTATCTGTATAAACATGGAAATATCTCCACCGCTATCTCTATAAAGATGGAAATATCTACACCGCTATCTTTATAAACATGGAAATATCTACACCGCTATCTGTATAAACATGGAAATATCTATAACACTAACTTTGTAAACATGGAAATATCCACACAGCTATCTGTGTAAACATGGAAACAGGTACACAGGTCTCTGTGTAAAGATGGAAATATCTACACCGCAATCTGTGCAAATATGGAAATATCTACACCGCTATCTCAGTAAATATGGAAATATCTACACCGCTATCTGTATAAACATGGAAATATCAACACCGCTATCTGTATAAACATGGAAATGTCTACACCACGATCTGTATAAACATGGAAATATCTACACCGCTATATGTATAAACGGAAATATCTACACCGCTATCAGTATATACATGGAAATATCTACTCCGCTATCTGTATAAACATGGAAATATCTACACCACGACATGTATAAACATGGAAATATCTACACCGCCATGTGAATAAACATGGAAATATCTACACCGCTATCAGTAAAAACATGGAAATATCGACACCGCTATCTGTATAAATATGGAAATATCTACACCACTATCTCTATAATCATGGAAATATCTACACCGTTATCTGTATAAACAAAGAAATATCTCCACCGCTGTCTGTATGAACATGGAAACATCTACACCGCTAGCTGTATAAACATGGAATTATCTGCAGCGTTATCTGTATAAACATGGAAATATCTACACCGCAGTCTGTGCAAAGATGGAAATATCTACAATGCTATCTCAATAAACATGGAAATATCGACACTGCCATCTGTACACACATGGAAATACCTACACAGTCATCTGTATAAACATGGAAATATCTACACCACTATCTGTATAAACATGGAAATATCTACACTGCCATCTGTATAAACATGGAATTACCTACACAGTCATCTCTATAATCATTGAAATATCTACACCGCTATCTGTATAAACATGGAAGTAGCCACACCGCTATCTGTATAAACATGGAAATATCTCCACCGCTATCTGTAGAAACATGGAAATATCTACATCGCTATCTGTATAAACATGGAAATATCTCCACCGCTATCTCTATAAAGATGGAAATATCTACACCGCTATCTTTATAAACATGGAAATATCTACACCGCTATCTGTATAAACATGGAAATATCTATAACACTATCTGTGTAAACATGGAAATATCTACACAGCTATCTGTGTAAACATGAAAATATGTACACAGTTCTCTGTGTAAAGATGGAAATATCTACACCGCAATCTGTGAAAATATGGAAATATCTACACCGCTATCTCAGTAAATATGGAAATATCTACACCGCTATCTGTATAAACATGGAAATATCAACACCGCTATCTGTATAAACATGGAAATGTCTACACCACGATCTGTATAAACATGGAAATATCTACACCGCTATATGTATAAACATGGAAATATCTACACCGCTATCAGTATATACATGGAAATATCTACACCGCTATCTGTATAAACATGGAAATATCTACACCACGACATGTATAAACATGGAAATATCTACACCGCCATGTGAATAAACATGGAAATATCTACACCGCTATCAGTAAAAACATGGAAATATCGACACCGCTATCTGTGTAAATGTGGAAATATCTACACCACTATCTCTATAAACAGGGAATTATCTACACCGTTATCTGTATAAACAAAGAAATATCTCCACCGCTGTCTGTATGAACATGGAAACATCTACACCGCTAGCTGTATAAACATGGAATTATCTGCAGCGTTATCTGTATAAACATGGAAATATCTACACCGCGACGTGTAAAAACATGGAAATATCTACAACGCTATGTGAATAAACATGGAAATATCTACACCGCTATCAGTATAAACAAGGAAATATTGACACCGCTATCTGTATAAATATGGAAATATCTACACCACTATCTCTATAAACATGGAAATATCTACACCGTTATCTGTATAAACAAAGAAATATCTCCACCGCTGTCTGTATGAACATGGAAACATCTACACCGCTAGCTGTATAAACATGGAATTATCTGCAGCGTTATCTGTATAAACATGGAAATATCTACACCGCAGTCTGTGCAAGGATGGAAATATCTACAATGCTATCTCAATAAACATGGAAATATCGACACCGCCATCTGTACACACATGGAAGTACCTACACAGTCATCTGTATAAACATGGAAATATCTACACCACTATATGTATAAACATGGAAATACCTACACTGCCATCTGTATAAACATGGAATTATCTACACAGACATCTCTACAATCATTGAAATAACTACACCGCTATCTGTATAAACATGGAAGTATCCACACCGCTATCAGTATAAACATGGAAATATCTACACCGCTATCTGTATAAACATGGAAATATCTATAACACTATCTGTGTAAACATGGAAGTATCTGCACAGCTATCTGTGTAAACATGGAAATATGTACACAGGTCTCTGTGTAAAGATGGAAATATCTACACCGCAATCTGTGCAAATATGGAAATATCTACACCGCTATCTCAGTAAACATGGAAACATCTACACCGCTATCTGTAAAAACATGGAAATATCAACACCGCTATCTGTATAAACATGGAAATGTCTACACCACGATCTCTATAAACATGGAAATATCTACACCGCGATATGTATAAACATGGAAATATCTTCAACGCTATCTGTATAAACATGGAAATATCTACACCACTATCTGTATAAACATGGAAATATCTACACTGCCATCTGCATAAAAATGGAATTACCTACACAGTCATCTCTATAATCATGGAAATATCTACACCGCTATCTGTATATACATGGAAGTAGCCACACCGCTATCAGTAAAAACATGGAAATATCTACACCCCTATCTGTATAAACATGGAAATATCTACACCACGACGTGTATAAACATGGAAATATCTACACCGCTATGTGAATAAACATGGAAATATCTACACCGCTATCAGTATAAACATGGAAATATTGACAACGCTATCTGTATAAATATGGAAATATCTACACCACTATCTCTATAAACATGGAAATATCTACACCGTTATCTGTATAAACAAAGAAATATCTCCACCGCTGTCTGTATGAACATGGAAACATCTACACCGCTAGCTGTATAAACATGGAATTATCTGCAGCGTTATCTGTATAAACATGGAAATATCTACACCGCAGTCTGTGCAAGGATGGAAATATCTACAATGCTATCTCAATAAACATGGAAATATCGACACCGCCATCTGTACACACATGGAAGTACCTACACAGTCATCTGTATAAACATGGAAATATCTACACCACTATATGTATAAACATGGAAATACCTACACTGCCATCTGTATAAACATGGAATTATCTACACAGACATCTCTACAATCATTGAAATAACTACACCGCTATCTGTATAAACATGGAAGTATCCACACCGCTATCAGTATAAACATGGAAATATCTACACCGCTATCTGTATAAACATGGAAATATCTATAACACTATCTGTGTAAACATGGAAGTATCTGCACAGCTATCTGTGTAAACATGGAAATATGTACACAGGTCTCTGTGTAAAGATGGAAATATCTACACCGCAATCTGTGCAAATATGGAAATATCTACACCGCTATCTCAGTAAACATGGAAACATCTACACCGCTATCTGTAAAAACATGGAAATATCAACACCGCTATCTGTATAAACATGGAAATGTCTACACCACGATCTCTATAAACATGGAAATATCTACACCGCGATATGTATAAACATGGAAATATCTTCAACGCTATCTGTATAAACATGGAAATATCTACACCACTATCTGTATAAACATGGAAATATCTACACTGCCATCTGCATAAAAATGGAATTACCTACACAGTCATCTCTATAATCATGGAAATATCTACACCGCTATCTGTATATACATGGAAGTAGCCACACCGCTATCAGTAAAAACATGGAAATATCTACACCCCTATCTGTATAAACATGGAAATATCTACACCACGACGTGTATAAACATGGAAATATCTACACTGCTATGTGAATAAACATGGAAATATCTACACCGCTATCAGTATAAACATGGAAATATTGACAACGCTATCTGTATAAATATGGAAATATCTACACCACTATCTCTATAAACATGGAAATATCTACACCGTTATCTGTATAAACAAAGAAATATCTCCACCGCTGTCTGTATGAACATGGAAACATCTACACCGCTAGCTGTATAAACATGGAATTATCTGCAGCGTTATCTGTATAAACATGGAAATATCTACACCGCAGTCTGTGCAAAGATGGAAATATCTACAATGCTATCTCAATAAACATGGAAATATCGACACCGCCATCTGTACACACATGGAAATACCTACACAGTCATCTCTATAAACATGGAAATATCTACACCACTATCTGTATAAACATGGAAATACCTACACTGCCATCTGTATAAACATGGAATTATCTACACAGACATCTCTATAATCATTGAAATATCTACACCGCTATCTGTATAAACATGGAAGTAGCCACACCGCTATCTGTATAAACATGGAAATATCTACACCGCCATCTGTGAAAACATGGAAATATCTACACTGTCATCTTTATAAACATGGAAATATCTACACGTCCATCTGTATAAACATGGAAATATCTACACTGTCATCTGTATATACCTGGAAATATCTACACTGCCATCTGTATAAACATGGAAATATCTACACCGCTGTCTCTATAAACATGGAAATGTCTACACGGCTATCTGTATAAACATGGAAATATCTCCACCGCTATCTGTAGAAACATGGAAATATCTACATCGCTATCTGTATAAACATGGAAATATCTCCACCGCTATCTCTATAAAGATGGAAATATCTACACCGCTATCTTTATAAACATGGAAATATCTACACCGCTATCTGTATAAACATGGAAATATCTATAACACTAACTTTGTAAACATGGAAATATCCACACAGCTATCTGTGTAAACATGGAAACATGTACACAGGTCTCTGTGTAAAGATGGAAATATCTACACCGCAATCTGTGCAAATATGGAAATATCTACACCGCTATCTCAGTAAATATGGAAATATCTACACCGCTATCTGTATAAACATGGAAATATCAACACCGCTATCTGTATAAACATGGAAATGTCTACACCACGATCTGTATAAACATGGAAATATCTACACCGCTATATGTATAAACGGAAATATCTACACCGCTATCAGTATATACATGGAAATATCTACTCCGCTATCTGTATAAACATGGAAATATCTACACCACGACATGTATAAACATGGAAATATCTACACCGCCATGTGAATAAACATGGAAATATCTACACCGCTATCAGTAAAAACATGGAAATATCGACACCGCTATCTGTATAAATATGGAAATATCTACACCACTATCTCTATAATCATGGAAATATCTACACCGTTATCTGTATAAACAAAGAAATATCTCCACCGCTGTCTGTATGAACATGGAAACATCTACACCGCTAGCTGTATAAACATGGAATTATCTGCAGCGTTATCTGTATAAACATGGAAATATCTACACCGCAGTCTGTGCAAAGATGGAAATATCTACAATGCTATCTCAATAAACATGGAAATATCGACACTGCCATCTGTACACACATGGAAATACCTACACAGTCATCTGTATAAACATGGAAATATCTACACCACTATCTGTATAAACATGGAAATATCTACACTGCCATCTGTATAAACATGGAATTACCTACACAGTCATCTCTATAATCATTGAAATATCTACACCGCTATCTGTATAAACATGGAAGTAGCCACACCGCTATCTCTATAAACATGGAAATATCTCCACCGCTATCTGTAGAAACATGGAAATATCTACATCGCTATCTGTATAAACATGGAAATATC
The DNA here is from genome assembly GCF_029289425.2 of Pan paniscus. NCBI lineage: Eukaryota > Metazoa > Chordata > Mammalia > Primates > Hominidae > Pan > Pan paniscus. The sequence goes on from NC_073265.2 coordinate 737,993, forward strand.
TCCACCGCTATCTCTATAAAGATGGAAATATCTACACCGCTATCTTTATAAACATGGAAATATCTACACCGCTATCTGTATAAACATGGAAATATCTATAACACTATCTGTGTAAACATGGAAATATCTACACAGCTATCTGTGTAAACATGAAAATATGTACACAGATCTCTGTGTAAAGATGGAAATATCTACACCGCAATCTGTGCAAATATGGAAATATCTACACCGCTATCTCAGTAAATATGGAAATATCTACACCGCTATCTGTATAAACATGGAAATATCAACACCGCTATCTGTATAAACATGGAAATGTCTACACCACGATCTGTATAAACATGGAAATATCTACACCGCTATATGTATAAACATGGAAATATCTACACCGCTATCAGTATATACATGGAAATATCTACACCGCTATCTGTATAAACATGGAAATATCTACACCACGACATGTATAAACATGGAAATATCTACACCGCCATGTGAATAAACATGGAAATATCTACACCGCTATCAGTAAAAACATGGAAATATCGACACCGCTATCTGTATAAATATGGAAATATCTACACCACTATCTCTATAAACATGGAAATATCTACACCGTTATCTGTATAAACAAAGAAATATCTCCACCGCTGTCTGTATGAACATGGAAACATCTACACCGCTAGCTGTATAAACATGGAATTATCTGCAGCGATATCTGTATAAACATGGAAATATCTACACCGCAGTCTGTGCAAAGATGGAAATATCTACAATGCTATCTCAATAAACATGGAAATATCGACACTGCCATCTGTACACACATGGAAATACCTACACAGTCATCTGTATAAACATGGAAATATCTACACCACTATCTGTATAAACATGGAAATATCTACACTGCCATCTGTATAAACATGGAATTACCTACACAGTCATCTCTATAATCATTGAAATATCTACACCGCTATCTGTATAAACATGGAAGTAGCCACACCGCTATCAGTATAAACATGGAAATATCTACACCGCTATCTGTATAAACATGGAAATATCCACACCACGACGTGTATAAACATGGAAATATCTACACCGCTATGTGAATAAACATGGAAATATCTACACCGCTATCAGTATAAACATGGAAATATTGACACATCTATCTGTATAAATATGGAAATATCTACACCACTATCTCTATAAACATGGAAATATCTACACCGTTATCTGTATAAACAAAGAAATATCTCCACCGCTGTCTGTATGAACATGGAAGTAGCCACACCGCTATCTGTATAAACATGGAAATATCTGCACCGCCATCTGTGAAAACATGGAAATATCTACACTGTCATCATTATAAACATGGAAATATCTACACGTCCATCTGTATAAACAAGGAAATATCTACACTGCCATCTGTATATACCTGGAAATATCTACACTGCCATCTGTATAAACATGGAAATATCTACACCGCTATCTCTATAAACATGGAAATGTCTACACGGCTATCTGTATAAACATGGAAATATCTCCACCGCTATCTGTAGAAACATGGAAATATCTACATCGCTATCTGTATAAACATGGAAGTATCTCCACCGCTATCTCTATAAAGATGGAAATATCTACACCGCTATCTTTATAAACATGGAAATATCTACACCGCTATCTGTATAAACATGGAAATATCTATAAAACTATCTGTGTAAACATGGAAATATCTACACAGCTATCTGTGTAAACATGGAAATATGTACACAGGTCTATGTGTAAAGATGGAAATATCTACACCGCAATCTGTGCAAATATGGAAATATCTACACCGCTATCTCAGGAAACATGGAAATATCTACACCGCTATCTGTATAAACATGGAAATATCAACACCGCTATCTGTATAAACATGGAAATGTCTAAACCACGATCTGTATAAACATGGAAATATCTACACCGCTATATGTATAAACATGGAAATATCTACACCGCTATCAGTATAAACATGGAAATATCTACACCGCTATCTGTATAAACATGGAAATACCTACACCACGACATGAATAAACCTGGAAATATCTTCACCGCTATCAGTAAAAACATGGAAATATCGACACCGCTATCTGTATAAATATGGAAATATCTACACCACTATCTCTATAAACATGGAAATATCTACACCGTTATCTGTATAAACAAAGAAATATCTCCACCGCTGTCTGTATGAACATGGAAACATCTACACCGCTAGCTGTATAAACATGGAATTATCTGCAGCGTTATCTGTATTAACATGGAAATATCTACACCGCAGTCTGTGCAAAGATGGAAATATCTACAATGCTATCTCAATAAACATGGAAATATCGACACCGCCATCTGTACACACATGGAAATACCTATACAGTCATCTGTATAAACATGGAAATATCTACACCACTATCTGTATAAACATGGAAATACCTACACTGCCATCTGTATAAACATGGAATTATCTACACAGACATCTCTATAATCATTGAAATATCTACACCGCTATCTGTATAAACATGGAAGTATCCACACCGCTATCAGTATAAACATGGAAATATCTACACCGCTATCTGTATAAACATGGAAATATCTATAACACTATCTGTGTAAACATGGAAATATCTACACAGCTATCTGTGTAAACATGGAAATATGTACACAGGTCTCTGTGTAAAGATGGAAATATCTACACCGCAATCTGTGCTAATATGGAAATATCTACATCGCTATCTCAGTAAACATGGAAATATCTACACCGCTATCTGTATAAACATGGAAAGGGCTACACCACGATCTGTGTAAACATGGAAATATCTTCACCGCTATATATATAAACATGGAAATATCTGCACCGCTATCAGTATAAACATGGAAATATCTACACCGCTATCTGTATAAACATGGAAATATCTACACCACGACATGTATAAACATGGAAATATCTACACCGCCATGCGAATAAACATGGAAATATCTACACCGCTATCAGTAAAAACATGGAAACAACGACACCGTTATCTGTATAAATATGGAAATATCTACACCACTATCTCTATAAAAATGGAAATATCTACACCGTTTTCTGTATAAACAAAGAAATATCTCCACCGCTGTCTGTATGAACATGGAAACATCTACACCGCTAGCTGTATAAACATGGAATTATCTGCAGCGTTATCTGTATAAACATGGAAGTATCTACACCGCAGTCTGTGCAAAGATGGAAATATCTACAATGCTATCTCAATAAACATGGAAATATCGACACCGCCATCTGTACACACATGGAAATACCTACACAGTCATCTGTATAAACATGGAAATATCTACACCACTATCTGAATAAACATGGAAATGTCTACACTGCCATCTGTATAAACGTGGAATTACCTACACAGACATCTCTATAATCATTGAAATATCTACACCGCTATCTGTTTAAACATGGAAGTAGCCACACCGCTATCAGTATAAACATGGAAATATCTACACCGCTATCTGTATAAACATGGAAATATCTACACCACGACCTGTATAAACATGGAAATATCTACACCGCTATGTGAATAAACATGGAAATATCTACACCGCTATCAGTATAAACATGGAAATATTGACACCGCTATCTGTATAAATATGGAAATATCTACACCACCATCTCTATAAACATGGAAATATCTACGTCGTTATCTGTATAAACAAAGAAATATCTCCACCGCTGTCTCTATGAACATGGAAGTAGCCACACCGCTACCTGTATAAACATGGAAATATCTACACCGCCATCTGTGAATACATGGAAATATCTACACTGTCATCATTATAAACATGGAAATATCTACACCTCCATCTGTATAAACATGGAAATATCTGCACTGCCATCTGTATATACTTGGAAACATCTACACTGCCATCTGTATAAACATGGAAATATCTACACCGCTATCTCTATAAACATGGAAATGTCTACACGGCTATCTGTATAAACATGGAGATATCTCCACCGCTATCTGTAGAAACATGGAAATATCTACATCGCTATCTGTATAAACATGGAAGTATCTCCACCGCTATCTCTATAAAGATGGAAATATCTACACCGCTATCTTTATAAACATGGAAATATCTACACCGCTATCTGTATAAACATGGAAATATCTATAACACTATCTGTGTAAACATGGAAATATCTACACAGCTATCTGTGTAAACATGGAAATATGTACACAGGTCTCTGTGTAAAGATGGAAATATCTACACCGCAATCTGTGCAAATATGGAAATATCTACACCGCTATCTCAGGAAACATGGAAATATCTACACCGCTATCTGTATAAACATGGAAACATCAACACCGCTATCTGTATAAACATGGAAATGTCTACACCACGATCTGTATAAACATGGAAACATATACACCGCTATATGTATAAACATGGAAATATCTACACCGCTATCAGTATAAACATGGAAATATCTACACCGCTATCTGTATAAACATGGAAATATCTACACCACGACATGAATAAACATGGAAATATCTTCCCCGCTATCAGTAAAAACATGGAAATATCGACACCGCTATCTGTATAAATATGGAAATATCTACACCACTATCTCTATAAACATGGAAATATCTACACCGTTATCTGTATAAACAAAGAAATATCTCCACCGCTGTCTGTATGAACATGGAAACATCTACACCGCTAGCTGTATAAACATGGAATTATCTGCAGCGTTATCTGTATTAACATGGAAATATCTACACCACAGTCTGTGCAAAGATGGAAATATCTACAATGCTATCTCAATAAACATGGAAATATCGACACCGCCACCTGTACACACATGGAAATACCTACACAGTCATCTGTATAAACATGGAAATATGTACACCACTATCTGTATAAACATGGAAATACCTACACTGCCATCTGTATAAACATGGAATTATCTACACAGACATCTCTATAATCATTGAAATATCTACACCGCTATCTGTATAAACATGGAAGTATCCACACCGCTATCAGTAAAAACATGGAAATATCTACACCGCTATCTGTATAAACATGGAAATATCTATAACACTATCTGTGTAAACATGGAAATATCTACACAGCTATCTGTGTAAACATGGAAATATGTACACAGGTCTCTGTGTAAAGATGGAAATATCTACACCGCAATCTGTGCAAATATGGAAATATCTACACCGCTATCTCAGTAAACATGGAAACATCTACACCGCTATCTGTAAAAACATGGAAATATCAACAACGCTATGTGTATAAACATGGAAATGTCTACACCACGATCTGTATAAACATGGAAATATCTACACCGCGATATGTATAAACATGGAAATATCTTCAACGCTATCTGTATAAACATGGAAATATCTACACCACTATCTGTATAAACATGGAAATATCTACACTGCCATCTGCATAAAAATGGAATTACCTACACAGTCACCTCTATAATCATGGAAATATCTACACCGCTATCTGTATATACATGGAAGTAGCCACACTGCTATCAGTAAAAACATGGAAATATCTACACCCCTATCTGTATAAACATGGAAATATCTACACCACGACGTGTATAAACATGGAAATATCTACACCGCTATGTGAATAAACATGGAAATATCTACACCGCTATCAGTATAAACATGGAAATATTGACACTGCTATCTGTATAAATATGGAAATATCTACACCACTATCTCTATAAACATGGAAATATCTACACCGTTATCTGTATAAACAAAGAAATATCTCCACCGCTGTCTGTATGAACATGGAAACATCTACACCGCTAGCTGTATAAACATGGAATTATCTGCAGCGTTATCTGTATAAACATGGAAATATCTACACAGCAGTCTGTGCAAAGATGGAAATATCTACAATGCTATCTCAATAAACATGGAAATATCGACACCGCCATCTGTACACACATGGAAATACCTACACAGTCATCTCTAAAAACATGGAAATATCTACACCACTATCTGTATAAACATGGAAATACCTACACTGCCATCTGTATAAACATGGAATTATCTACACAGACATCTCTATAATCATTGAAATATCTACACCGCTATCTGTATAAACATGGAAGTAGCCACACCGCTATCTGTATAAACATGGAAATATCTACACCGCCATCTGTGAAAACATGGAAATATCTACACTGTCATCTTTATAAACATGGAAATATCTACACGTCCATCAGTATAAACATGGAAATATCTACACTGCCATCTGTATATACCTGGAAATATCTACACTGCCATCTGTATAAACATGGAAATATCTACACCGCTGTCTCTATAAACATGGAAATCTCTACACGGCTATCTGTATAAACATGGAAATATCTCCACCGCTATCTGTAGAAACATGGAAATATCTACATCGCTATCTGTATAAACATGGAAATATCTCCACCGCTATCTCTATAAAGATGGAAATATCTACACCGCTATCTTTATAAACATGGAAATATCTACACCGCTATCTGTATAAACATGGAAATATCTATAACACTAACTTTGTAAACATGGAAATATCCACACAGCTCTCTGTGTAAACATGGAAACATGTACACAGGTCTCTGTGTAAAGATGGAAATATCTACACCGCAATCTGTGCAAATATGGAAATATCTACACCGCTATCTCAGTAAATATGGAAATATCTACACCGCTATCTGTATAAACATGGAAATATCAACACCGCTATCTGTATAAACATGGAAATGTCTACACCACGATCTGTATAAACATGGAAATATCTACACCGCTATATGTATAAACGGAAATATCTACACCGCTATCAGTATATACATGGAAATATCTACTCCGCTATCTGTATAAACATGGAAATATCTACACCACGACATGTATAAACATGGAAATATCTACACCGCCATGTGAATAAACACGGAAATATCTACACCGCTATCAGTAAAAACATGGAAATATCGACACCGCTATCTGTATAAATATGGAAATATCTACACCACTATCTCTATAATCATGGAAATATCTACACCGTTATCTGTATAAACAAAGAAATATCTCCACCGCTGTCTGTATGAACATGGAAACATCTACACCGCTAGCTGTATAAACATGGAATTATCTGCAGCGTTATCTGTATAAACATGGAAATATCTACACCGCAGTCTGTGCAAAGATGGAAATATCTACAATGCTATCTCAATAAACATGGAAATATCGACACTGCCATCTGTACACACATGGAAATACCTACACAGTCATCTGCATAAACATGGAAATATCTACACCACTATCTGTATAAACATGGAAATATCTACACTGCCATCTGTATAAACATGGAATTACCTACACAGTCATCTCTATAATCATTGAAATATCTACACCGCTATCTGTATAAACATGGAAGTAGCCACACCGCTATCTGTATAAACATGGAAATATCTCCACCGCTATCTGTAGAAACATGGAAATATCTACATCGCTATCTGTATAAACATGGAAATATCTCCACCGCTATCTCTATAAAGATGGAAATATCTACACCGCTATCTTTATAAACATGGAAATATCTACACCGCTATCTGTATAAACATGGAAATATCTATAACACTATCTGTGTAAACATGGAAATATCTACACAGCTATCTGTGTAAACATGAAAATATGTACACAGTTCTCTGTGTAAAGATGGAAATATCTACACCGCAATCTGTGCAAATATGGAAATATCCACACCGCTATCTCAGTAAATATGGAAATATCTACACCGCTATCTGTATAAACATGGAAATATCAACACCGCTCTCTGTATAAACATGGAAATGTCTACACCACGATCTGTATAAACATGGAAATATCTACACCGCTATATGTATAAACATGGAAATATCTACACCGCTATCAGTATATACATGGAAATATCTACACCGCTATCTGTATAAACATGGAAATATCTACACCACGACATGTATAAACATGGAAATATCTACACCGCCATGTGAATAAACATGGAAATATCTACACCGCTATCAGTAAAAACATGGAAATATCGACACCGCTATCTGTATAAATATGGAAATATCTACACCACTATCTCTATAAACATGGAAATATCTACACCGTTATCTGTATAAACAAAGAAATATCTCCACCGCTGTCTGTATGAACATGGAAACATCTACACCGCTAGCTGTATAAACATGGAATTATCTGCAGCGTTATCTATATAAACATGGAAATATCTACACCGCAGTCTGTGCAAAGATGGAAATATCTACAATGCTATCTCAATAAACATGGAAATATCGACACTGCCATCTGTACACACATGGAAATACCTACACAGTCATCTGTATAAACATGGAAATATCTACACCACTATCTGTATAAACATGGAAATATCTACACTGCCATCTGTATAAACATGGAATTACCTACACAGTCATCTCTATAATCATTGAAATATCTACACCGCTATCTGTATAAACATGGAAGTAGCCACACCCCTATCAGTATAAACATGGAAATATCTACACCGCTATCTGTATAAACATGGAAATATCTACACCACGACGTGTATAAACATGGAAATATCTACAACGCTATGTGAATAAACATGGAAATATCTACACCGCTATCAGTATAAACATGGAAATATTGACACCGCTATCTGTATAAATATGGAAATATCTACACCACTATCTCTATAAACATGGAAATATCTACACCCTTATCTGTATAAACAAAGAAATATCTCCACCGCTGTCTGTATGAACATGGAAACATCTACACCGCTAGCTGTATAAACATGGAATTATCTACACCGCAGTCTGTGCAAAGATGGAAATATCTACAATGTTATCTCAATAAACATGGAAATATGGACACCGCCATCTGTACACACATGGAAGTACCTACACAGTCATCTGTATAAACATGGAAATATCTGCACCACTATCTGTATAAACGTGGAAATAACTACACTGCCATCTGTATAAACATGGAATTATCTACACAGACATCTCTATAATCATTGAAATATCTACACCGCTATCTGTATAAACATGGAAGTAGCCACACCGCTATCAGTATAAACATGGAAATATCTACACCGCTATCTGTGTAAACATGGAAATATCTATAACACTATCTGTGTAAACATGGAAATATCTGCACAGCTATCTGTGTAAACATGGAAATATGTACACAGGTCTCTGTGTAAAGATGGAAATATCTACACCGCAATCTGTGCAAATATGGAAATATCTACACCGCTATCTCAGTAAACATGGAAACATCTACACCGCTATCTGTAAAAACATGGAAATATCAACACCGCTATCTGTATAAACATGGAAATGTCTACACCGCGATCTGTATAAATATGGAAATATCTACACCGCTATATGTATAAACATGGAAATATCTTCAACGCTATCTGTATAAACATGGAAATATCTACACCACTATCTGTATAAACATGGAAATATCTACACTGCCATCTGTATAAAGATGGAATTACCTACACAGTCATCTCTATAATCATGGAAATATCTACACCGCTATCTGTATATACATGGAAGTAGCCACACCGCTATCAGTAAAAACATGGAAATATCTACACCCCTATCTGTATAAACATGGAAATATCTACACCACAACATGTATAAACATGGAAATATCTACACCGCTATGTGAATAAACATGGAAATATCTACACCGCTATCAGTATAAACCTGGAAATATTGACACCGCTATCTGTATAAATATGGTAATATCTACACCACTATCTCTATAAACATGGAAATATCTACACCGTTATCTGTATAAACAAAGAAATATCTCCACCGCTGTCTGTATGAACATGGAAACATCTACACCGCTAGCTGTATAAACATGGAATTATCTGCAGCGTTATCTGTATAAACATGGAAATATCTACACCGCAGTCTGTGCAAAGATGGAAATATCTACAATGCTATCTCAATAAACATGGAAATATCGACACCGCCATCTGTACACACATGGAAATACCTACACAGTCATCTGTATAAACATGGAAATATCTACACCACTATCTGTATAAACATGGAAATACCTACACTGCCATCTGTATAAACATGGAATTATCTACACAGACATCTCTATAATCATTGAAATATCTACACCGCTATCTGTATAAACATGGAAGTAGCCACACCGCTATCTGTATAAACATGGAAATATGTACACCGCCATCTGTGAAAACATGGAAATATCTACACTGTCATCTTTATAAACATGGAAGTATCTACACGTCCATCTGTATAAACATGGAAATATCTACACTGCCATCTGTATATACCTGGAAATATCTACACTGCCATCTGTATAAACATGGAAATATCTACACCGCTATCTCTATAAACATGGAAATGTCTACACGGCTATCTGTATAAACATGGAAATATCTCCACCGCTATCTCTATAAAGATGGAAATATCTACACCGCTATCTTTATCAACATGGAAATATCTACACCACTATCTGTATAAACATGGAAATATCTATTACAGTGTCTGTGTAAACATGAAAATATCTACACAGCTATCTGTGTAAACATGGAAATATGTACACAGGTCTCTGTGTAAAGATGGAAATATCTACACCGCAATCTGTGCAAATATGGAAATATCTACACCGCTATCTCAGTAAATATGGAAATATCTACACCGCTATCTGTATAAACATGGAAATATCAACACCGCTATCTGTATAAACATGGAAATGTCTACACCACGATCTGTATAAACATGGAAATATCTACACCGCTATATGTATAAACATGGAAATATCTACACCGCTATCAGTATATACATGGAAATATCTACACCGCTATCTGTATAAACATGGAAATATCTACACCACGACATGTATAAACATGGAAATATCTACACCGCCATGTGAATAAACATGGAAATATCTACACCGCTATCAGTAAAAACATGGAAATATCGACACCACTATCTGTATAAATATGGAAATATCTACACCACTATCTCTATAAACATGGAAATATCTACACCGTTATCTGTATAAACAAAGAAATATCTCCACCGCTGTCTGTATGAACATGGAAACATCTACACCGCTAGCTGTATAAACATGGAATTATCTGCAGCGTTATCTGTATAAACATGGAAATATCTACACCGCAGTCTGTGCAAAGATGGCAATATCTACAATGCTATCTCAATAAACATGGAAATATCGACACCGCCATCTGTACACACATGGAAATACCTACACAGTCATCTGTATAAACATGGAAATATCTACACCACTATCTGTATAAACATGGAAATATCTACACTGCCATCTGTATAAACATGGAATTACCTACACAGTCATCTCTATAATCATTGAAATATCTACACCGCTATCTGTATAAACATGGAAGTAGCCACACCGCTATCAGTATAAACATGGAAATATCTACACCGCTATCTGTATAAACATGGAAATATCTACACCACGACGTGTATAAACATGGAAATATCTACAACGCTATGTGAATAAACATGGAAATATCTACACCGCTATCAGTATAAACAAGGAAATATTGACCCCGCTACCTGTATAAATATGGAAATATCTACACCACTATCTCTATAAACATGGAAACATCTACACCGTTATCTGTATAAACAAAGAAATATCTCCACCGCTGTCTGTATGAACATGGAAACATCTACACCGCTAGCTGTATAAACATGGAATTATCTGCAGCGTTATCTGTATAAACATGGAAATATCTACACCGCAGTCTGTGCAAAGATGGAAATATCTACAATGCTATCTCAATAAACATGGAAATATCGACACCGCCATCTGTACACACATGGAAGTACCTACACAGTCATCTGTATAAACATGGAAATATCTAGACCACTATCTGTATAAACGTGGAAATAACTACACTGCCATCTGTATAAACATGGAATTATCTACACAGACATCTCTATAATCATTGAAATATCTACGCCGCTATCTGTATAAACATGGAAGTAGCCACACCGCTATCAGTATAAACATGGAATTATCTACACCGCTATCTGTATAAACATGGAAATATCTATAACACTATCTGTGTAAACATGGAAATATCTACACAGCTATCTGTGTAAACATGGAAATATGTACACAGGTCTCTGTGTAAAGATGGAAATATCTACACCGCAATCTGTGCAAATATGGAAATATCTAAACCGCTATCTGTATAAACATGGAAATATCAACACCGCTATCTGTATAAACATGGAAATGTCTACACCAGGATCTGTATTAACATGGAAATATCTAGACCGCTATATGTATAAACATGGAAATATCTTCACCGCTATCTGTATAAACATGGAAATATCTACACCACGACATGTATAAACATGGAAATATCTACACCGCTATCAGTAAAAACATGGAAATTTCGACACCGCTATCTGTATAAATATGGAAATATCTACACCACTATCTCTATAAACATGGAAATATCTACACCGTTATCTGTATAAACAAAGAAATATCTCCACCGCTGTCTGTATGAACATGGAAACATCTACACCGCTAGCTGTATAAACATGGAATTATCTGCAGCGTTATCTGTATAAACATGGAAATATCTACACCGCAGTCTGTGCAAAGATGGAAATATCTACAATGCTATCTCAATAAACATGGAAATATCGACACCGCCATCTGTACACACATGGAAATACCTACACAGTCATCTGTATAAACATGGAAATATCTACACCACTATCTGTATAAACATGGAAATACCTACACTGCCATCTGTATAAACATGGAATTATCTACACAGACATCTCTATAATCATTGAAATATCTACACCGCTATCTGTATAAACATGGAAGTAGCCACACCGCTATCTGTATAAACATGGAAATATGTACACCGCCATCTGTGAAAACATGGAAATATCTACACTGTCATCTTTATAAACATGGAAGTATCTACACGTCCATCTGTATAAACATGGAAATATCTACACTGCCATCTGTATATACCTGGAAATATCTACACTGCCATCTGTATAAACATGGAAATATCTACACCGCTATCTCTATAAACATGGAAATGTCTACACGGCTATCTGTATAAACATGGAAATATCTCCACCGCTATCTCTATAAAGATGGAAATATCTACACCGCTATCTTTATCAACATGGAAATATCTACACCACTATCTGTATAAACATGGAAATATCTATTACAGTGTCTGTGTAAACATGGAAATATCTACACAGCTATCTGTGTAAACATGGAAATATGTACACAGGTCTCTGTGTAAAGATGGAAATATCTACACCGCAATCTGTGCAAATATGGAAATATCTACACCGCTATCTCAGTAAATATGGAAATATCTACACCGCTATCTGTATAAACATGGAAATATCAACACCGCTATCTGTATAAACATGGAAATGTCTACACCACGATCTGTATAAACATGGAAATATCTACACCGCTATATGTATAAACATGGAAATATCTACACCGCTATCAGTATATACATGGAAATATCTACACCGCTATCTGTATAAACATGGAAATATCTACACCACGACATGTATAAACATGGAAATATCTACACCGCCATGTGAATAAACATGGAAATATCTACACCGCTATCAGTAAAAACATGGAAATATCGACACCACTATCTGTATAAATATGGAAATATCTACACCACTATCTCTATAAACATGGAAATATCTACACCGTTATCTGTATAAACAAAGAAATATCTCCACCGCTGTCTGTATGAACATGGAAACATCTACACCGCTAGCTGTATAAACATGGAATTATCTGCAGCGTTATCTGTATAAACATGGAAATATCTACACCGCAGTCTGTGCAAAGATGGCAATATCTACAATGCTATCTCAATAAACATGGAAATATCGACACCGCCATCTGTACACACATGGAAATACCTACACAGTCATCTGTATAAACATGGAAATATCTACACCACTATCTGTATAAACATGGAAATATCTACACTGCCATCTGTATAAACATGGAATTACCTACACAGTCATCTCTATAATCATTGAAATATCTACACGGCTATCTGTATAAACATGGAAGTAGCCACACCGCTATCAGTATAAACATGGAAATATCTACACCGCTATCTGTATAAACATGGAAATATCTACACCACGACGTGTATAAACATGGAAATATCTACAACGCTATGTGAATAAACATGGAAATATCTACACCGCTATCTCTATAAACATGGAAATATCTACACCCTTATCTGTATAAACAAAGAAATATCTCCACCGCTGTCTGTATGAACATGGAAACATCTACACCGCTAGCTGTATAAACATGGAATTATCTACACCGCAGTCTGTGCAAAGATGGAAATATCTACAATGTTATCTCAATAAACATGGAAATATGGACACCGCCATCTGTACACACATGGAAGTACCTACACAGTCATCTGTATAAACATGGAAATATCTGCACCACTATCTGTATAAACGTGGAAATAACTACACTGCCATCTGTATAAACATGGAATTATCTACACAGACATCTCTATAATCATTGAAATATCTATACCGCTATCTGTATAAACATGGAAGTAGCCACACCGCTATCAGTATAAACATGGAAATATCTACACCGCTATCTGTGTAAACATGGAAATATCTATAACACTATCTGTGTAAACATGGAAATATCTGCACAGCTATCTGTGTAAACATGGAAATATGTACACAGGTCTCTGTGTAAAGATGGAAATATCTACACCGCAATCTGTGCAAATATGGAAATATCTACACCGCTATCTCAGTAAACATGGAAACATCTACACCGCTATCTGTAAAAACATGGAAATATCAACACCGCTATCTGTATAAACATGGAAATGTCTACACCGCGATCTGTATAAATATGGAAATATCTACACCGCTATATGTATAAACATGGAAATATCTTCAACGCTATCTGTATAAACATGGAAATATCTACACCACTATCTGTATAAACATGGAAATATCTACACTGCCATCTGTATAAACATGGAATTACCTACACAGTCATCTCTATAATCATGGAAATATCTACACCGCTATCTGTATATACATGGAAGTAGCCACACCGCTATCAGTAAAAACATGGAAATATCTACACCCCTATCTGTATAAACATGGAAATATCTACACCACAACATGTATAAACATGGAAATATCTACACCGCTATGTGAATAAACATGGAAATATCTACACCGCTATCAGTATAAACCTGGAAATATTGACACCGCTATCTGTATAAATATGGTAATATCTACACCACTATCTCTATAAACATGGAAATATCTACACCGTTATCTGTATAAACAAAGAAATATCTCCACCGCTGTCTGTATGAACATGGAAACATCTACACCGCTAGCTGTATAAACATGGAATTATCTGCAGCGTTATCTGTATAAACATGGAAATATCTACACCGCAGTCTGTGCAAAGATGGAAATATCTACAATGCTATCTCAATAAACATGGAAATATCGACACCGCCATCTGTACACACATGGAAATACCTACACAGTCATCTGTATAAACATGGAAATATCTACACCACTATCTGTATAAACATGGAAATACCTACACTGCCATCTGTATAAACATGGAATTATCTACACAGACATCTCTATAATCATTGAAATATCTACACCGCTATCTGTATAAACATGGAAGTAGCCACACCGCTATCTGTATAAACATGGAAATATGTACACCGCCATCTGTGAAAACATGGAAATATCTACACTGTCATCTTTATAAACATGGAAGTATCTACACGTCCATCTGTATAAACATGGAAATATCTACACTGCCATCTGTATATACCTGGAAATATCTACACTGCCATCTGTATAAACATGGAAATATCTACACCGCTATCTCTATAAACATGGAAATGTCTACACGGCTATCTGTATAAACATGGAAATATCTCCACCGCTATCTCTATAAAGATGGAAATATCTACACCGCTATCTTTATCAACATGGAAATATCTACACCACTATCTGTATAAACATGGAAATATCTATTACAGTGTCTGTGTAAACATGAAAATATCTACACAGCTATCTGTGTAAACATGGAAATATGTACACAGGTCTCTGTGTAAAGATGGAAATATCTACACCGCAATCTGTGCAAATATGGAAATATCTACACCGCTATCTCAGTAAATATGGAAATATCTACACCGCTATCTGTATAAACATGGAAATATCAACACCGCTATCTGTATAAACATGGAAATGTCTACACCACGATCTGTATAAACATGGAAATATCTACACCGCTATATGTATAAACATGGAAATATCTACACCGCTATCAGTATATACATGGAAATATCTACACCGCTATCTGTATAAACATGGAAATATCTACACCACGACATGTATAAACATGGAAATATCTACACCGCCATGTGAATAAACATGGAAATATCTACACCGCTATCAGTAAAAACATGGAAATATCGACACCACTATCTGTATAAATATGGAAATATCTACACCACTATCTCTATAAACATGGAAATATCTACACCGTTATCTGTATAAACAAAGAAATATCTCCACCGCTGTCTGTATGAACATGGAAACATCTACACCGCTAGCTGTATAAACATGGAATTATCTGCAGCGTTATCTGTATAAACATGGAAATATCTACACCGCAGTCTGTGCAAAGATGGCAATATCTACAATGCTATCTCAATAAACATGGAAATATCGACACCGCCATCTGTACACACATGGAAATACCTACACAGTCATCTGTATAAACATGGAAATATCTACACCACTATCTGTATAAACATGGAAATATCTACACTGCCATCTGTATAAACATGGAATTACCTACACAGTCATCTCTATAATCATTGAAATATCTACACCGCTATCTGTATAAACATGGAAGTAGCCACACCGCTATCAGTATAAACATGGAAATATCTACACCGCTATCTGTATAAACATGGAAATATCTACACCACGACGTGTATAAACATGGAAATATCTACAACGCTATGTGAATAAACATGGAAATATCTACACCGCTATCAGTATAAACAAGGAAATATTGACCCCGCTACCTGTATAAATATGGAAATATCTACACCACTATCTCTATAAACATGGAAACATCTACACCGTTATCTGTATAAACAAAGAAATATCTCCACCGCTGTCTGTATGAACATGGAAACATCTACACCGCTAGCTGTATAAACATGGAATTATCTGCAGCGTTATCTGTATAAACATGGAAATATCTACACCGCAGTCTGTGCAAAGATGGAAATATCTACAATGCTATCTCAATAAACATGGAAATATCGACACCGCCATCTGTACACACATGGAAGTACCTACACAGTCATCTGTATAAACATGGAAATATCTAGACCACTATCTGTATAAACGTGGAAATAACTACACTGCCATCTGTATAAACATGGAATTATCTACACAGACATCTCTATAATCATTGAAATATCTACGCCGCTATCTGTATAAACATGGAAGTAGCCACACCGCTATCAGTATAAACATGGAATTATCTACACCGCTATCTGTATAAACATGGAAATATCTATAACACTATCTGTGTAAACATGGAAATATCTACACAGCTATCTGTGTAAACATGGAAATATGTACACAGGTCTCTGTGTAAAGATGGAAATATCTACACCGCAATCTGTGCAAATATGGAAATATCTAAACCGCTATCTGTATAAACATGGAAATATCAACACCGCTATCTGTATAAACATGGAAATGTCTACACCAGGATCTGTATTAACATGGAAATATCTAGACCGCTATATGTATAAACATGGAAATATCTTCACCGCTATCTGTATAAACATGGAAATATCTACACCACGACATGTATAAACATGGAAATATCTACACCGCTATCAGTAAAAACATGGAAATTTCGACACCGCTATCTGTATAAATATGGAAATATCTACACCACTATCTCTATAAACATGGAAATATCTACACCGTTATCTGTATAAACAAAGAAATATCTCCACCGCTGTCTGTATGAACATGGAAACATCTACACCGCTAGCTGTATAAACATGGAATTATCTGCAGCGTTATCTGTATAAACATGGAAATATCTACACCGCAGTCTGTGCAAAGATGGAAATATCTACAATGCTATCTCAATAAACATGGAAATATCGACACCGCCATCTGTACACACATGGAAATACCTACACAGTCATCTCTATAAACATGGAAATATCTACACCACTATCTGTATAAACATGGAAATACCTACACTGCCATCTGTATAAACATGGAATTATCTACACAGACATCTCTATAATCATTGAAATATCTACACCGCTATCTGTATAAACATGGAAGTAGCCACACCGCTATCTGTATAAACATGGAAATATCTACACCGCCATCTGTGAAAACATGGAAATATCTACACTGTCATCTTTATAAACATGGAAGTATCTACACGTCCATCTGTATAAACATGGAAATATCTACACTGCCATCTGTATATACCTGGAAATATCTACACTGCCATCTGTATAAACATGGAAATATCTACACCGCTATCTCTATAAACATGGAAATGTCTACACGGCTATCTGTATAAACATGGAAATATCTCCACCGCTATCTCTATAAAGATGGAAATATCTACACCGCTATCTTTATCAACATGGAAATATCTACACCACTATCTGTATAAACATGGAAATATCTATTACAGTGTCTGTGTAAACATGGAAATATCTACACAGCTATCTGTGTAAACATGGAAATATGTACACAGGTCTCTGTGTAAAGATGGAAATATCTACACCGCAATCTGTGCAAATATGGAAATATCTACACCGCTATCTCAGTAAATATGGAAATATCTACACCGCTATCTGTATAAACATGGAAATATCAACACCGCTATCTGTATAAACATGGAAATGTCTACACCACGATCTGTATAAACATGGAAATATCTACACCGCTATATGTATAAACATGGAAATATCTACACCGCTATCAGTATATACATGGAAATATCTACACCGCTATCTGTATAAACATGGAAATATCTACACCACGACATGTATAAACATGGAAATATCTACACCGCCATGTGAATAAACATGGAAATATCTACACCGCTATCAGTAAAAACATGGAAATATCGACACCACTATCTGTATAAATATGGAAATATCTACACCACTATCTCTATAAACATGGAAATATCTACACCGTTATCTGTATAAACAAAGAAATATCTCCACCGCTGTCTGTATGAACATGGAAACATCTACACCGCTAGCTGTATAAACATGGAATTATCTGCAGCGTTATCTGTATAAACATGGAAATATCTACACCGCAGTCTGTGCAAAGATGGCAATATCTACAATGCTATCTCAATAAACATGGAAATATCGACACCGCCATCTGTACACACATGGAAATACCTACACAGTCATCTGTATAAACATGGAAATATCTACACCACTATCTGTATAAACATGGAAATATCTACACTGCCATCTGTATAAACATGGAATTACCTACACAGTCATCTCTATAATCATTGAAATATCTACACGGCTATCTGTATAAACATGGAAGTAGCCACACCGCTATCAGTATAAACATGGAAATATCTACACCGCTATCTGTATAAACATGGAAATATCTACACCACGACGTGTATAAACATGGAAATATCTACAACGCTATGTGAATAAACATGGAAATATCTACACCGCTATCAGTATAAACAAGGAAATATTGACCCCGCTATCTGTATAAATATGGAAATATCTACACCACTATCTCTATAAACATGGAAACATCTACACCGTTATCTGTATAAACAAAGAAATATCTCCACCGCTGTCTGTATGAACATGGAAACATCTACACCGCTAGCTGTATAAACATGGAATTATCTGCAGCGTTATCTGTATAAACATGGAAATATCTACACCGCAGTCTGTGCAAAGATGGAAATATCTACAATGCTATCTCAATAAACATGGAAATATCGACACCGCCATCTGTACACACATGGAAGTACCTACACAGTCATCTGTATAAACATGGAAATATCTAGACCACTATCTGTATAAACGTGGAAATAACTACACTGCCATCTGTATAAACATGGAATTATCTACACAGACATCTCTATAATCATTGAAATATCTACGCCGCTATCTGTATAAACATGGAAGTAGCCACACCGCTATCAGTATAAACATGGAATTATCTACACCGCTATCTGTATAAACATGGAAATATCTATAACACTATCTGTGTAAACATGGAAATATCTACACAGCTATCTGTGTAAACATGGAAATATGTACACAGGTCTCTGTGTAAAGATGGAAATATCTACACCGCAATCTGTGCAAATATGGAAATATCTAAACCGCTATCTGTATAAACATGGAAATATCAACACCGCTATCTGTATAAACATGGAAATGTCTACACCAGGATCTGTATTAACATGGAAATATCTAGACCGCTATATGTATAAACATGGAAATATCTTCACCGCTATCTGTATAAACATGGAAATATCTACACCACGACATGTATAAACATGGAAATATCTACACCGCTATCAGTAAAAACATGGAAATTTCGACACCGCTATCTGTATAAATATGGAAATATCTACACCACTATCTCTATAAACATGGAAATATCTACACCGTTATCTGTATAAACAAAGAAATATCTCCACCGCTGTCTGTATGAACATGGAAACATCTACACCGCTAGCTGTATAAACATGGAATTATCTGCAGCGTTATCTGTATAAACATGGAAATATCTACACCGCAGTCTGTGCAAAGATGGAAATATCTACAATGCTATCTCAATAAACATGGAAATATCGACACCACCATCTGTACACACATGGAAATACCTACACAGTCATCTCTATAAACATGGAAATATCTACACCACTATCTGTATAAACATGGAAATACCTACACTGCCATCTGTATAAACATGGAATTATCTACACAGACATCTCTATAATCATTGAAATATCTACACCGCTATCTGTATAAACATGGAAGTAGCCACACCGCTATCTGTATAAACATGGAAATATGTACACCGCCATCTGTGAAAACATGGAAATATCTACACTGTCATCTTTATAAACATGGAAGTATCTACACGTCCATCTGTATAAACATGGAAATATCTACACTGCCATCTGTATATACCTGGAAATATCTACACTGCCATCTGTATAAACATGGAAATATCTACACCGCTATCTCTATAAACATGGAAATGTCTACACGGCTATCTGTATAAACATGGAAATATCTCCACCGCTATCTCTATAAAGATGGAAATATCTACACCGCTATCTTTATCAACATGGAAATATCTACACCACTATCTGTATAAACATGGAAATATCTATTACAGTGTCTGTGTAAACATGGAAATATCTACACAGCTATCTGTGTAAACATGGAAATATGTACACAGGTCTCTGTGTAAAGATGGAAATATCTACACCGCAATCTGTGCAAATATGGAAATATCTACACCGCTATCTCAGTAAATATGGAAATATCTACACCGCTATCTGTATAAACATGGAAATATCAACACCGCTATCTGTATAAACATGGAAATGTCTACACCACGATCTGTATAAACATGGAAATATCTACACCGCTATATGTATAAACATGGAAATATCTACACCGCTATCAGTATATACATGGAAATATCTACACCGCTATCTGTATAAACATGGAAATATCTACACCACGACATGTATAAACATGGAAATATCTACACCGCCATGTGAATAAACATGGAAATATCTACACCGCTATCAGTAAAAACATGGAAATATCGACACCACTATCTGTATAAATATGGAAATATCTACACCACTATCTCTATAAACATGGAAATATCTACACCGTTATCTGTATAAACAAAGAAATATCTCCACCGCTGTCTGTATGAACATGGAAACATCTACACCGCTAGCTGTATAAACATGGAATTATCTGCAGCGTTATCTGTATAAACATGGAAATATCTACACCGCAGTCTGTGCAAAGATGGCAATATCTACAATGCTATCTCAATAAACATGGAAATATCGACACCGCCATCTGTACACACATGGAAATACCTACACAGTCATCTGTATAAACATGGAAATATCTACACCACTATCTGTATAAACATGGAAATATCTACACTGCCATCTGTATAAACATGGAATTACCTACACAGTCATCTCTATAATCATTGAAATATCTACACGGCTATCTGTATAAACATGGAAGTAGCCACACCGCTATCAGTATAAACATGGAAATATCTACACCGCTATCTGTATAAACATGGAAATATCTACACCACGACGTGTATAAACATGGAAATATCTACAACGCTATGTGAATAAACATGGAAATATCTACACCGCTATCAGTATAAACAAGGAAATATTGACCCCGCTATCTGTATAAATATGGAAATATCTACACCACTATCTCTATAAACATGGAAACATCTACACCGTTATCTGTATAAACAAAGAAATATCTCCACCGCTGTCTGTATGAACATGGAAACATCTACACCGCTAGCTGTATAAACATGGAATTATCTGCAGCGTTATCTGTATAAACATGGAAATATCTACACCGCAGTCTGTGCAAAGATGGAAATATCTACAATGCTATCTCAATAAACATGGAAATATCGACACCGCCATCTGTACACACATGGAAGTACCTACACAGTCATCTGTATAAACATGGAAATATCTAGACCACTATCTGTATAAACGTGGAAATAACTACACTGCCATCTGTATAAACATGGAATTATCTACACAGACATCTCTATAATCATTGAAATATCTACGCCGCTATCTGTATAAACATGGAAGTAGCCACACCGCTATCAGTATAAACATGGAATTATCTACACCGCTATCTGTATAAACATGGAAATATCTATAACACTATCTGTGTAAACATGGAAATATCTACACAGCTATCTGTGTAAACATGGAAATATGTACACAGGTCTCTGTGTAAAGATGGAAATATCTACACCGCAATCTGTGCAAATATGGAAATATCTAAACCGCTATCTGTATAAACATGGAAATATCAACACCGCTATCTGTATAAACATGGAAATGTCTACACCAGGATCTGTATTAACATGGAAATATCTAGACCGCTATATGTATAAACATGGAAATATCTTCACCGCTATCTGTATAAACATGGAAATATCTACACCACGACATGTATAAACATGGAAATATCTACACCGCTATCAGTAAAAACATGGAAATTTGGACACCGCTATCTGTATAAATATGGAAATATCTACACCACTATCTCTATAAACATGGAAATATCTACACCGTTATCTGTATAAACAAAGAAATATCTCCACCGCTGTCTGTATGAACATGGAAACATCTACACCGCTAGCTGTATAAACATGGAATTATCTGCAGCGTTATCTGTATAAACATGGAAGTATCTACACCGCAGTCTGTGCAAAGATGGAAATATCTACAATGCTATCACAATAAACATGGAAATATAGACACCGCCATCTGTACACACATGGAAATACCTACACAGTCATCTGTATAAACATGGAAATATCTACACCACTATCTGTATAAACATGGAAATATCTACACTGCCATCTGTATAAAGATGGAATTACCTACACAGTCATCTCTATAATCATGGAAATATCTACACCGCTATCTGTATATACATGGAAGTAGCCACACCGCTATCAGTAAAAACATGGAAATATCTTCACCCCTATCTGTATAAACATGGAAATATCTACACCACGACGTGTATAAACATGGAAATATGTACACCACTATGTGAATAAACATGGAAATATCTACACCGCTATCAGTATAAACATGGAAATATTGACACCGCTTTCTGTATAAATATGGAAATATCTACACCACTATCTCTATAAACAAGGAAACATCTACACCGTTATCTGTATAAACAAAGAAATAACTCCACCGCTGTCTGTATGAACATGGAAACATCTACACCGCTAGCTGTATAATCATGGAATTATCTGCAGCATTATCTGTATAAACATGGAAATATCTACACCGCAGTCTGTGCAAAGATGGAAATATCTACAATGCTATCTCAATAAACATGGAAATATCGACACCGCCATCTGTACACACATGGAAATACCTACACAGTCATCTGTATAAACATGGAAATATCTACACCACTATCTGTATAAACATGGAAATACCTACACTGCCATCTGTATAAACATGGAATTATCTACACAGACATCTCTATAATCATTGAAATATCTACACCGCTATCTGTATAAACATGGAAGTAGCCACACCACTATCTGTATAAACATGGAAATATCTACACCGCCATCTGTGAAAACATGGAAATATCTACATTGTCATCTTTATAAACATGGAAATATCTACATGTCCATCTGTATAAACATGGAAATATCTACACCGCTATCTCTATAAACGTGGAAATGTCTACACGGCTATCTGTATAAACATGGAAATAGCTCCACCGCTATCTCTATAAAGATGGAAATATCTACACCGCTATCTTTATAAACATGGAAATATCTACACCGCTATCTGTATAAACATGGAAATATCTATAACACTATCTGTGTAAACATGGAAATATCTACACAGCTATCTGTGTAAACATGGAAATATGTACACTGGTCTCTGTGTAAAGATGGAAATATCTAAACCGCAATCTGTGCAAATATGGAAATATCTACACCGCTATCTCAGTAAATATGGAAATATCTACACCGCTATCTGTATAAACATGGAAATGTCAACACCGCTGTTTGTATACACATGGAAATGTCTACACCACGATCTGTATAAACATGGAAATATCTACACCGCTATATGTATAAACATGGAAATATCTACACCGCTATCAGTATATACATGGAAATATCTACACCGCTATCTGTATAAACATGGAAATATCTACACCACTATCTGTATAAACATGGAAATATCTACACTGCCATCTGTATAAACATGGAATTACCTACACAGTCATCTCTATAATCATTGAAATATCTGCACCGCTATCTGTATAAACATGGAAGTAGCCACACCGCTATCAGTATAAACATGGAAATATCTACACCGCTATCTGTATAAACATGGAAATATCTACACCACGACGTGTATAAACATGGAAATATCTACAACGCTATGTGAATAAACATGGAAATATCTACACCGCCATCAGTATATCAAGGAAATATTGACACCGCTATCTGTATAAATATGGAAATATCTACACCACTATCTCTATAAACATGGAAATATCTACACCGTTATCTGTATAAACAAAGAATTATCTCCACCGCTGTCTGTATGAACATGGAAACATCTACACCGCTAGCTGTATAAACATGGAATTATCTGCAGCGTTATCTGTATAAACATGGAGATATCTACACCGCAGTCTGTGCAAAGATGGAAATATGTACAATGCTATCTCAATAAACATGGAAATATCGACACCGCCATCTGTACACACATGGAAGTACCTACACAGTCATCTGTATAAACATGGAAATATCTACACCACTATCTGTATAAACATGGAAATACCTACACTGCCATCTGTATAAACATGGAATTATCTACACAGACATCTCTATAACCATTGAAATATCTACACCGCTATCTGTATAAACATGGAAGTAGCCACACCGCTATCAGTATAAACATGGAAATATCTACACCGCTATCTGTATAAACATGGAAATATCTATCACACTATCTGTGTAAACATGGAAATATCTACACAGCTATCTGTGTAAACATGGAAATATGTACACAGGTCTCTGTGTAAAGATGGAAATATCTACACCGCAATCTGTGCAAATATGGAAATATCTACACCGCTATCTCAGTAAACATGGAAATATCTACACCGCTATCTGTATAAACATGGAAATATCAACACCGCTATCTGTATAAACATGGAAATGTCTACACCACGATCTGTTTAAACATGGAAATATCTAAACCGCTATATGTATAAACATGGAAATATCTACACCGCTATCAGTATAAACATGGAAATGTCTACACCACGACATGTATAAACATGGAAATATCTACACCGCCATGTGAATAAACATGGAAATATCTACACCGCTATCAGTAAAAACATGGAAATATCGACACCGCTATCTATATAAATATGGAAATATCTACACCACTATCTCTATAAACATGGAAATATCTACACCGTTATCTGTATAAACAAAGAAATATCTCCACCGCTGTCTGTATGAACATGGAAACATCTACACCGCTAGCTGTATAAACATGGAATTATCTGCAGCGTTATCTGTATAAACATGGAAATATCTACACCGCAGTCTGGGCAAAGATGGAAATATCTACAATGCTATCTCATTAAACATGGAAATATCGACACCGCCATCTGTACACACATGGAAATACCTGCACAGTCATCTGTATAAACATGGAAATATCTACACCACTATCTGTATAAACATGGAAATATCTACACTGCCATCTGTATAAACATTGAATTACCTACACAGACATCTCTATAATCATTGAAATGTCTACACCGCTATCTGTATAAACCTGGAAGTAGCCACACCGCTATCTGTATAAACATGGAAGTATCTACACCGCCATTTGTGAAAACATGGAAATATCTACACTGTCATCTTTATAAACATGGAAATATCTGCACGTCCATCTGTATAAACATGGAAATATCTACACTGCCATCTGTATACACCTGGAAATATCTACACTGCCATCTGTATAAACATGGAAATATCTAAACCGCTATCTCTATAAACATGGAAATGTCTACACGGCTATCTGTATAAACATGGAAATATCTCCACCGCTATCTGTAGAAACATGGAAATATCTACATCGCTATCTGTATAAACATGGAAATATCTCCACCGCTATCTCTATAAAGATGGAAATATCTACACCGTTATCTTTATAAACATGGAAATATCTACACCACTATCTGTATAAACATGGAAATACCTATAACACTATCTGTGTAAACATGGAAATATCTACACAGCTATCTGTGTAAACATGGAAATATGTACACAGGTCTCTGTGTAAAGATGGAAATATCTACACCGCAATCTGTGCAAATATGGAAATATCTACACCGCTATCTCAGTAAACATGAAAATATCTACACCGCTATCTGTATAAACATGGAAAATCAACACCGCTATCTGTATAAACATGGAAATGTCTACACCACGATCTGTATAAACATGGAAATATCTACAATGCTATATGTATAAACATGGAAATATCTACACCGCCTTATGTGAAAACATGGAAATACCTACACTGTCATCTTTATAAACATGGAAATATCTACACGTCCATCTGTATAAACATGGAAATATCTACACTGCCATCTGTATATACCTAGAAATATCTACACTGCCATCTGTATAAACATGGAAATATCTACACCGCTATCTCTATAAACATGGAAATGTCTACACGGCTATCTGTATAAACATGGAAATGTCTCCACCGCTATCTGTGGAAACATGGAAATATCTACATCGCTATCTGTATAAACATGGAAATATCTCCACCGCTATCTCTATAAAGATGGAAATATCTACACCGCTATCTTAATAAACATGGAAATGTCTTCACAGCCATCTGTATAAACATGGAAATATCTATAACGTTATCTGTGTAAACATGGAAATATATACACAGCTATCTGTGTAAACATGGAAATATGTACACAGGTCTCTGTGTAAAGATGGAAATATCTACACCGCAATCTGTGCAAATATGGAAATATCTACACCGCTATCTCAGTAAACATGGAAATATCTACACCGCTATCTGTATAAACATGGAAATATCTACACCACTATCTGTATAAACATGGAAATATCTACACTGCCATCTGTATAAACATGGAATTACCTACACAGTCATCTCTATAATCATTGAAATATCTACACCGCTATCTGTATAAACATGGAAGTAGCCACACCGCTATCAGTATAAACATGGAAATATCTACACCGCTATCTGTATAAACATGGAAATATCTACACCACGACGTGTATAAACATGGAAATATCTACAACGCTATGTGAATAAACATGGAAATATCTACACCGCTATCAGTATAAACAAGGAAATATTGACCCCGCTATCTGTATAAATATGGAAATATCTACACCACTATCTCTATAAACATGGAAACATCTACACCGTTATCTGTATAAACAAAGAAATATCTCCACCGCTGATTGTATGAACATGGAAACATCTACACCGCTAGCTGTATAAACATGGAATTATCTGCAGCGTTATCTGTATAAACATGGAAATATCTACACCGCAGTCTGTGCAAAGATGGAAATATCTACAATGCTATCTCAATAAACATGGAAATATCGACACCGCCATCTGTACACACATGGAAGTACCTACACAGTCATCTGTATTAACATGGAAATATCTACACCACTATCTGTATAAACGTGGAAATAACTACACTGCCATCTGTATAAACATGGAATTATCTACACAGACATATCTATAATCATTGAAATATCTACGCTGCTATCTGTATAAACATGGAAGTAGCCACACCGCTATCAGTATAAACATGGAATTATCTATACCGCTATCTGTATAAACATGGAAATATCTATAACACTATCTGTGTAAACATGGAAATATCTACACAGCTATCTGTGTAAACATGGAAATATGTACACAGGTCTCTGTGTAAAGATGGAAATATCTACACCGCAATCTGTGCAAATATGGAAATATCTAAACCGCTATCTGTATAAACATGGAAATATCAACACCGCTATCTGTATAAACATGGAAATGTCTACACCAGGATCTGTATTAACATGGAAATATCTAGACCGCTATATGTATAAACATGGAAATATCTTCACCGCTATCTGTATAAACATGGAAATATCTACACCACGACATGTATAAACATGGAAATATCTACACCGCTATCAGTAAAAACATGGAAATTTCGACACCGCTATCTGTATAAATATGGAAATATCTACACCACTATCTCTATAAACATGGATATATCTACACCGTTATCTGTATAAACAAAGAAATATCTCCACCGCTGTCTGTATGAACATGGAAACATCTACACCGCTAGCTGTATAAACATGGAATTATCTGCAGCGTTATCTGTATAAACATGGAAGTATCTACACCGCAGTCTGTGCAAAGATGGAAATATCTACAATGCTATCACAATAAACATGGAAATATCGACACCGCCATCTGTACACACATGGAAATACCTACACAGTCATCTGTATAAACATGGAAATATCTACACCACTATCTGTATAAACATGGAAATATCTACACTGCCATCTGTATAAAGATGGAATTACCTACACAGTCATCTCTATAATCATGGAAATATCTACACCGCTATCTGTATATACATGGAAGTAGCCACACCGCTATCAGTAAAAACATGGAAATATCTTCACCCCTATCTGTATAAACATGGAAATATCTACACCACGACGTGTATAAACATGGAAATATGTACACCACTATGTGAATAAACATGGAAATATCTACACCGCTATCAGTATAAACATGGAAATATTGACACCGCTTTCTGTATAAATATGGAAATATCTACACCACTATCTCTATAAACAAGGAAACATCTACACCGTTATCTGTATAAACAAAGAAATAACTCCACCGCTGTCTGTATGAACATGGAAACATCTACACCGCTAGCTGTATAATCATGGAATTATCTGCAGCATTATCTGTATAAACATGGAAATATCTACACCGCAGTCTGTGCAAAGATGGAAATATCTACAATGCTATCTCAATAAACATGGAAATATCGACACCGCCATCTGTACACACATGGAAATACCTACACAGTCATCTGTATAAACATGGAAATATCTACACCACTATCTGTATAAACATGGAAATACCTACACTGCCATCTGTATAAACATGGAATTATCTACACAGACATCTCTATAATCATTGAAATATCTACACCGCTATCTGTATAAACATGGAAGTAGCCACACCACTATCTGTATAAACATGGAAATATCTACACCGCCATCTGTGAAAACATGGAAATATCTACATTGTCATCTTTATAAACATGGAAATATCTACATGTCCATCTGTATAAACATGGAAATATCTACACCGCTATCTCTATAAACGTGGAAATGTCTACACGGCTATCTGTATAAACATGGAAATAGCTCCACCGCTATCTCTATAAAGATGGAAATATCTACACCGCTATTTTATAAACATGGAAATATCTACACCGCTATCTGTATAAACATGGAAATATCTATAACACTATCTGTGTAAACATGGAAATATCTACACAGCTATCTGTGTAAACATGGAAATATGTACACTGGTCTCTGTGTAAAGATGGAAATATCTAAACCGCAATCTGTGCAAATATGGAAATATCTACACCGCTATCTCAGTAAATATGGAAGTATCTACACCGCTATCTGTATAAACATGGAAATGTCAACACCGCTGTCTGTATACACATGGAAATGTCTACACCACGATCTGTATAAACATGGAAATATCTACACCGCTATATGTATAAACATGGAAATATCTACACCGCTATCAGTATATACATGGAAATATCTACACCGCTATCTGTATAAACATGGAAATATCTACACCACTATCTGTATAAACATGGAAATATCTACACTGCCATCTGTATAAACATGGAATTACCTACACAGTCATCTCTATAATCATTGAAATATCTGCACCGCTATCTGTATAAACATGGAAGTAGCCACACCGCTATCAGTATAAACATGGAAATATCTACACCGCTATCTGTATAAACATGGAAATATCTACACCACGACGTGTATAAACATGGAAATATCTACAACGCTATGTGAATAAACATGGAAATATCTACACCGCCATCAGTATTTCAAGGAAATATTGACACCGCTATCTGTATAAATATGGAAATATCTACACCACTATCTCTATAAACATGGAAATATCTACACCGTTATCTGTATAAACAAAGAATTATCTCCACCGCTGTCTGTATGAACATGGAAACATCTACACCGCTAGCTGTATAAACATGGAATTATCTGCAGCGTTATCTGTATAAACATGGAGATATCTACACCGCAGTCTGTGCAAAGATGGAAATATCTACAATGCTATCTCAATAAACATGGAAATATCGACACCGCCATCTGTACACACATGGAAGTACCTACACAGTCATCTGTATAAACATGGAAATATCTACACCACTATCTGTATAAACATGGAAATACCTACACTGCCATCTGTATAAACATGGAATTATCTACACAGACATTTCTATAACCATTGAAATATCTACACCGCTATCTGTATAAACATGGAAGTAGCCACACCGCTATCAGTATAAACATGGAAATATCTACACCGCTATCTGTATAAACATGGAAATATCTATAACACTATCTGTGTAAACATGGAAATATCTACACAGCTATCTGTGTAAACATGGAAATATGTACACAGGTCTCTGTGTAAAGATGGAAATATCTACACCGCAATCTGTGCAAATATGGAAATATCTACACCGCTATCTGTATAAACATGGAAATATCAACAACGCTATCTGTATAAACATGGAAATGTCTACACCACGATCTGTATAAACATGGAGATATCTACACCGCTATATGTATAAACATGGAAATATCTACACCGCTATCAGTATAAACATGGAAATATCTTCACCGCTATTTGTATAAACATGGAAATATCTACACCACGACAAGTATAAACATGGAAATATCTACACTGCTATCAGTAAAAACATGGAAATATCGACACCGCTATCTGTATAAACATGGAAATATCTACACTGCCATCTGTATAAACATGGAATTACCTACACAGACATCTCTATAATCATTGAAATATCTACACCGCTATCTGTATAAACATGGAAGTAGCCACACCGCTATCAGTATAAACATGGAAATATCTACACCGCTATCTGTATAAACATGGATATACCTACACCACGACGTGTATAAACATGGAAATATCTACACCGCTATGTGAATAAACACGGAAATATCTACACCGCTATCAGTATAAACATGGAAATATGGACACCGCTATCTGTATAAATATGGAAATATCTAAACCACTATCTCTATAAAGATGGAAATATCTACACCGTTATCTGTATAAACAAAGAAATATCTCCACCGCTGTCTGTATGAACTTGGAAACATCTACACCGCTAGCTGTATAAACTTGGAATTATCTGCAGTGTTATCTGTATAAACATGGAAATATCTTCACCGCAGTCTGTGCAAAGATGGAAATATCTGCAATTCTATCTCAATAAACATGGAAATATCGACACCGCCATCTGTACACACATGGAAATACCTACACAGTCATCTGTATAAACATGGAAATACCTACACCACTATCTGTATAAACATGGAAGTACCTACACTGCCATCTGTATAAATATGGAATTATCTACACAGACATCTCTATAACCATTGAAATATCTACACCGCTATCTGTATTAACATGGAAGTAGCCACACCGCTATCTGTATAAACATGGAAATATCTACACCGCCTTATGTGAAAACATGGAAATATCTACACCGTCATCTTTATAAACATGGAAATATCTACACGTCCATCAGTATAAACATGGAAATATCTACACTGCCATCTGTATATACCTAGAAATATCTACACTGCCATCTGTATAAACATGGAAATATCTACACCGCTATCTCTATAAACATGGAAATGTCTACACGGCTGTCTGTATAAACATGGAAATGTCTCCACCGCTATCTGTAAAAACATGGAAATATCTACATCGCTATCTGTATAAACATGAAAATATCTCCACCGCTATCTCTATAAAGATGGAAATATCTACACCGTTATCTTTATAAACATGGAAATATCTACACCACTATCTGTATAAACATGGAAATACCTATAACACTATCTGTGTAAACATGGAAATATATACACAGCTATCTGTGTAAACATGGAAATATGTACACAGGTCTCTGTGTAAAGATGGAAATATCTACACCGCAATCTGTGCAAATATGGAAATATCTACACCGCTATCTCAGTAAACATGGAAATATCTACACCGCTATCTGTATAAACATGGAAATATCAACACCGCTATCTGTATAAACATGGAAATGTCTACACCACGATCTGTTTAAACATGGAAATATCTAAACCGCTATATGTATAAACATGGAAATATCTACACCGCTATCAGTATAAACATGGAAATATCTACACCACGACATGTATAAACATGGAAATATCTACACCGCCATGTGAATAAACATGGAAGTATCTACACCGCTATCAGTAAAAACATGGAAATATCGACACCGCTATCTGTATAAATATGGAAATATCTACACCACTATCTCTATAAACATGGAAAATCTACACCGTTATCTGTATAAACAAAGAAATATCTCCACCGCTGTCTGTATGAACATGGAAACATCTACACCGCTAGCTGTATAAACATGGAATTATCTGCAGCGTTATCTGTATAAACATGGAAATATCTACACCGCAGTCTGGGCAAAGATGGAAATATCTACAATGCTAT
The DNA here is from genome assembly GCF_029289425.2 of Pan paniscus. Lineage (NCBI taxonomy): Eukaryota > Metazoa > Chordata > Mammalia > Primates > Hominidae > Pan > Pan paniscus. The sequence goes on from NC_073265.2 coordinate 772,045, forward strand.
CTCAATAAACATGGAAATATCGACACCGCCATCTGTACACACATGGAAATACCTGCACAGTCATCTGTATAAACATGGAAATATCTACACCACTATCTGTATAAACATGGAAATATCTACACTGCCATCTGTATAAACATTGAATTACCTACACAGACATCTCTATAATCATTGAAATGTCTACACCGCTATCTGTATAAACCTGGAAGTAGCCACACCGCTATCTGTATAAACATGGAAGTATCTACACCGCCATTTGTGAAAACATGGAAATATCTTCACTGTCATCTTTATAAACATGGAAATATCTGCACGTCCATCTGTATAAACATGGAAATATCTACACTGCCATCTGTATACACCTGGAAATATCTACACTGCCATCTGTATAAACATGGAAATATCTAAACCGCTATCTCTATAAACATGGAAATGTCTACACGGCTATCTGTATAAACATGGAAATATCTCCACCGCTATCTGTAGAAACATGGAAATATCTACATCGCTATCTGTATAAACATGGAAATATCTCCACCGCTATCTCTATAAAGATGGAAATATCTACACCGTTATCTTTATAAACATGGAAATATCTACACCACTATCTGTATAAACATGGAAATACCTATAACACTATCTGTGTAAACATGGAAATATCTACACAGCTATCTGTGTAAACATGGAAATATGTACACAGGTCTCTGTGTAAAGATGGAAATATCTACACCGCAATCTGTGCAAATGCGGAAATATCTACACCGCTATCTCAGTAAACATGAAAATATCTACACCGCTATCTGTATAAACATGGAAAATCAACACCGCTATCTGTATAAACATGGAAATGTCTACACCACGATCTGTATAAACATGGAAATATCTACAACGCTATATGTATAAACATGGAAATATCTACACCGCCTTATGTGAAAACATGGAAATACCTACACTGTCATCTTTATAAACATGGAAATATCTACACGTCCGTCTGTATAAACATGGAAATATCTACACTGCCATCTGTATATACCTAGAAATATCTACACTGCCATCTGTATAAACATGGAAATATCTACACCGCTATCTCTATAAACATGGAAATGTCTACACGGCTATCTGTATAAACATGGAAATGTCTCCACCGCTATCTGTGGAAACATGGAAATATCTACATCGCTATCTGTATAAACATGGAAATATCTCCACCGCTATCTCTATAAAGATGGAAATATCTACACCGCTATCTTAATAAACATGGAAATGTCTTCACAGCCATCTGTATAAACATGGAAATATCTATAACGTTATCTGTGTAAACATGGAAATATATACACAGTTATCTGTGTAAACATGGAAATATGTACACAGGTCTCTGTGTAAAGATGGAAATATCTACACCGCAATCTGTGCAAATATGGAAATATCTACACCGCTATCTCAGTAAACATGGAAATATCTACACCGCTATCTGTATAAACATGGAAATATCAACACCGCTATCTGTATAAACATGGAAATGTCTACACCACGATCTGTTTCAACATGGAAATATCTAAACCGCTATATGTATAAACATGGAAATATCTACACCGCTATCAGTATAAACATGGAAATATCTACACCACGACATGTATAAACATGGAAATATCTACACCGACATGTGAATAAACATGGAAATATCTACACCGCTATCAGTAAAAACATGGAAATATCGACACCGCTATCTGTATAAATATGGAAATATCTACACCACTATCTCTATAAACATGGAAATATCTACACCGTTATCTGTATAAACAAAGAAATATCTCCACCGCTGTCTGTATGAACATGGAAACATCTACACCGCTAGCTGTATAAACATGGAATTATCTGCAGCGTTATCTGTATAAACATGGAAATATCTACACCGCAGTCTGGGCAAAGATGGAAATATCTACAATGCTATCTCAATAAACATGGAAATATCGACACCGCCATCTGTACACACATGGAAATACCTGCACAGTCATCTGTATAAACATGGAAATATCTACACCGCTATCTGTATAAACATGGAAATATCTACACTGCCATCTGTATAAACATTGAATTACCTACACAGACATCTCTATAATCATTGAAATGTCTACACCGCTATCTGTATAAACCTGGAAGTAGCCACACCGCTATCTGTATAAACATGGAAGTATCTACACCGCCATTTGTGAAAACATGGAAATATCTTCACTGTCATCTTTATAAACATGGAAATATCTGCACGTCCATCTGTATAAACATGGAAATATCTACACTGCCATCTGTATACACCTGGAAATATCTACACTGCCATCTGTATAAACATGGAAATATCTAAACCGCTATCTCTATAAACATGGAAATGTCTACACGGCTATCTGTATAAACATGGAAATATCTCCACCGCTATCTGTAGAAACATGGAAATATCTACATCGCTATCTGTATAAACATGGAAATATCTCCACCGCTATCTCTATAAAGATGGAAATATCTACACCGTTATCTTTATAAACATGGAAATATCTACACCACTATCTGTATAAACATGGAAATACCTATAACACTATCTGTGTAAACATGGAAATATCTACACAGCTATGTGTGTAAACATGGAAATATGTACACAGGTCTCTGTGTAAAGATGGAAATATCTACACCGCAATCTGTGCAAATACGGAAATATCTACACCGCTATCTCAGTAAACATGAAAATATCTACACCGCTATCTGTATAAACATGGAAAATCAACACCGCTATCTGTATAAACATGGAAATGTCTACACCACGATCTGTATAAACATGGAAATATCTACAACGCTATATGTATAAACATGGAAATATCTACACCGCCTTATGTGAAAACATGGAAATACCTACACTGTCATCTTTATAAACATGGAAATATCTACACGTCCATCTGTATAAACATGGAAATATCTACACTGCCATCTGTATATACCTAGAAATATCTACACTGCCATCTGTATAAACATGGAAATATCTACACCGCTATCTCTATAAACATGGAAATGTCTACACGGCTATCTGTATAAACATGGAAATGTCTCCACCGCTATCTGTGGAAACATGGAAATATCTACATCGCTATCTGTATAAACATGGAAATATCTCCACCGCTATCTCTATAAAGATGGAAATATCTACACCGCTATCTTAATAAACATGGAAATGTCTTCACAGCCATCTGTATAAACATGGAAATATCTATAACGTTATCTGTGTAAACATGGAAATATATACACAGCTATCTGTGTAAACATGGAAATATGTACACAGGTCTCTGTGTAAAGATGGAAATATCTACACCGCAATCTGTGCAAATATGGAAATATCTACACCGCTATCTCAGTAAACATGGAAATATCTACACCGCTATCTGTATAAACATGGAAATATCAACACCGCTATCTGTATAAACATGGAAATGTCTACACCACGATCTGTTTCAACATGGAAATATCTAAACCGCTATATGTATAAACATGGAAATATCTACACCGCTATCAGTATAAACATGGAAATATCTACACCACGACATGTATAAACATGGAAATATCTACACCGCCATGTGAATAAACATGGAAATATCTACACCGCTATCAGTAAAAACATGGAAATATCGACACCGCTATCTGTATAAATATGGAAATATCTACACCACTATCTCTATAAACATGGAAATATCTACACCGTTATCTGTATAAACAAAGAAATATCTCCACCGCTGTGTGTATGAACATGGAAACATCTACACCGCTAGCTGTATAAACATGGAATTATCTGCAGCGTTATCTGTATAAACATGGAAATATCTACACCGCAGTCTGGGCAAAGATGGAAATATCTACAATGCTATCTCAATAAACATGGAAATATCGACACCGCCATCTGTACACACATGGAAATACCTGCACAGTCATCTGTATAAACATGGAAATATCTACACCACTATCTGTATAAACATGGAAATATCTACACTGCCATCTGTATAAACATTGAATTACCTACACAGACATCTCTATAATCATTGAAATGTCTACACCGCTATCTGTATAAACCTGGAAGTAGCCACACCGCTATCTGTATAAACATGGAAGTATCTACACCGCCATTTGTGAAAACATGGAAATATCTACACTGTCATCTTTATAAACATGGAAATATCTGCACGTCCATCTGTATAAGCATGGAAATATCTACACTGCCATCTGTATACACCTGGAAATATCTACACTGCCATCTGTATAAACATGGAAATATCTAAACCGCTATCTCTATAAACATGGAAATGTCTACACGGCTATCTGTATAAACATGGAAATATCTCCACCGCTATCTGTAGAAACATGGAAATATCTACATCGCTATCTGTATAAACATGGAAATATCTCCACCGCTATCTCTATAAAGATGGAAATATCTACACCGTTATCTTTATAAACATGGAAATATCTACACCACTATCTGTATAAACATGGAAATACCTATAACACTATCTGTGTAAACATGGAAATATCTACACAGCTATCTGTGTAAACATGGGAATATGTACACAGGTCTCTGTGTAAAGATGGAAATATCTACACCGCAATCTGTGCAAATACGGAAATATCTACACCGCTATCTCAGTAAACATGAAAATATCTACACCGCTATCTGTATAAACATGGAAAATCAACACCGCTATCTGTATAAACATGGAAATGTCTACACCACGATCTGTATAAACATGGAAATATATACAACGCTATATGTATAAACATGGAAATATCTACACCGCCTTATGTGAAAACATGGAAATACCTACACTGTCATCTTTATAAACATGGAAATATCTACACGTCCATCTGTATAAACATGGAAATATCTACACTGCCATCTGTATACACCTAGAAATATCTACACTGCCATCTGTATAAACATGGAAATATCTACACCGCTATCTCTATAAACATGGAAATGTCTACACGGCTATCTGTATAAACATGGAAATGTCTCCACCGCTATCTGTGGAAACATGGAAATATCTACATCGCTATCTGTATAAACATGGAAATATCTCCACCGCTATCTCTATAAAGATGGAAATATCTACACCGCTATCTTAATAAACATGGAAATGTCTTCACAGCCATCTGTATAAACATGGAAATATCTATAACATTATCTGTGTAAACATGGAAATATATACACAGCTATCTGTGTAAACATGGAAATATGTACACAGGTCTCTGTGTAAAGATGGAAATATCTACAACGCAATCTGTGCAAATATGGAAATATCTACACCGCTATCTCAGTAAACATGGAAATATCTACACCGCTATCTGTATAAACATGGAAATATCAACACCGCTATCTGTATAAACATGGAAATGTCTACACCACGATCTGTTTCAACATGGAAATATCTAAACCGCTATATGTATAAACATGGAAATATCTACACCGCTATCAGTATAAACATGGAATATCTACACCACGACATGTATAAACATGGAAATATCTACACCGCCATGTGAATAAACATGGAAATATCTACACCGCTATCAGTAAAAACATGGAAATATCGACACCGCTATCTGTATAAATATGGAAATATCTACACCACTATCTCTATAAACATGGAAATATCTACACCGTTATCTGTATAAACAAAGAAATATCTCCACCGCTGTCTGTATGAACATGGAAACATCTACACCGCTAGCTGTATAAACATGGAATTATCTGCAGCGTTATCTGTATAAACATGGAAATATCTACACCGCAGTCTGGGCAAAGATGGAAATATCTACAATGCTATCTCAATAAACATGGAAATATCGACACCGCCATCTGTACACACATGGAAATACCTGCACAGTCATCTGTATAAACATGGAAATATCTACAACGCTATATGTATAAACATGGAAATATCTACACCGCTATCAGTATAAACATGGAAATATCTTCACCGCTATCTGTATAAACATGGAAATATCTACACCACGACATGTATAAACATGGAAATATCTACACCGCCATGTGAATAAACATGGAAATATCTACACCGCTATCAGTAAAAACATGGAAATATCGACACCGCTATCTGTATAAATATGGAAATATCTACACCACTATCTCTATAAACATGGAAATATCTACACCGTTATCTGTATAAACAAAGAGATATCTCCACCGCTGTCTGTATGAACATGGAAACATCTACACCGCTAGCTGTATAAACATGGAATTATCTGCAGCGTTATCTGTATAAACATGGAAATATCTACACCGCAGTCTGTGCAAAGATGGAAATATCTACAATGCTATCTCAATAAACATGGAAATATCGACACCGCCATCTGTACACACATGGAAATACATGCACAGTCATCTGTATAAACATGGAAATATCTACACCACTATCTGTATAAACATGGAAATATCTACACTGCCATCTGTATAAACATGGAATTACCTACACAGACATCTCTATAATCATTGAAATATCTACACCGCTATCTGTATAAACCTGGAAGTAGCCACAACGCTATCAGTATAAACATGGAAATATCTACACCCCTATCTGTATAAACATGGAAATATCTACACCACGACATGTATAAACATGGAAATATCTACACCGCTATGTGAATAAACATGGAAATATCTACACCGCTATCAGTATAAACATGGAAATATTGACACCGCTATGTGTATAAATATGGAATTATCTGCACCACTATCTCTATAAAGATGGATATATCTACACCGTTATCTGTATAAACAAAGAAATATCTCCACCGCTGTCTGTATGAACATCGAAACATCTACACCGCTAGGTGTATAAACATGGAATTATCTGCAGCGTAATCTGTATAAACATGGATACATCTACATCGCAGTCTGTGCAAAGATGGAAATATCTACAATGCTATCTCAATAAACATGGAAATATCGACACCGCCATCTGTACACACATGGAAATACCTACACAGTCATCTGTATAAACATGGAAATATCTACACCACTCTCTGTATAAACATGGAAATACCTACACTTCCATCTGTATAAACATGGAATTATCTACACAGACATCTCTATAATCATTGAAATATCTACACCTCTATCTGTATTAACATGGAAGTAGCCACACCGCTATCAGTATAAACATGGAAATATCTACACCGCTATCTGTATAAACATGGAAATACCTACACCACGACGTGTATAAACATGGAAATATCTACACCGCTATGTGAATAAACACGGAAATATCTACACCGCTATCAGTATAAACATGGAAATATGGACACCGCTATCTGTATAAATATGGAAATATCTAAACCACTATCTCTATAAACATGGAAATATGTACACCGTTATCTATATAAACAAAGAAATATCTCCACCGCTGTCTGTATGAACATGGAAACTTCTACACCGCTAGCTGTATAAACATGGAATTATCGGCAGTGTTATCTGTATAAACATGGAAATAGCTACACCGCAGTCAGTGCAAAGATGGAAATATCTACAATGCTATCTCAGTAAACATGGAAATATCGACACCGCCATCTGTACACACATGGAAATACCTACACAGTCATCTGTATAAACATGGAAATATCTACACCACTCTCTGTATAAACTTGGAAATAGCTACACTGCCATCTGTATAAATATGGAATTATCTACACTGACATCTCTATTACCTTTGAAATATCTACACCGCTATCTGTATAAACATGGAAGTAGCCACACCGCTATCTGTATAAACATGGAAATATCTACACCGCCTTATGTGAAAACATGGAAATATCTACACTGTCATCTTTATAAACATGGAAATATCTACACGTCCATCTGTATAAACATGAAATATCTACACTGCCATCTGTATATACCTAGAAATATCTACACTGCCATCTGTATAAACATGGAAATATCTACACCGCTATCTCTATAAACATGGAAATGTCTACACGGCTATCTGTATAAACATGGAAATGTCTCCACCGCTATCTGTGGAAACATGGAAATATCTACATCGCTATATGTATAAACATGGAAATATCTCCACCGCTATCTCTATAAAGATGGAAATATCTACACCGCTATCTTAATAAACATGGAAATATCTTCACAGCCATCTGTATAAACATGGAAATATCTATAACATTATCTGTGTATACATGGAAATATATACACAGCTATCTGTGTAAACATGGAAATATGTACACAGGTCTCTGTGTAAAGATGGAAATATCTACACCGCAATCTGTGCAAATATGGAAATATCTACACCGCTATCTCAGTAAACATGGAGATATCTACACCGCTATCTGTATAAACATGGAAATATCAACACCGCTATCTGTATAAACATGGAAATGTCTACACCACGAACTGTTTAAACATGGAAATATCTAAACCGCTATATGTATAAACATGGAAATATCTACACCGCTATCAGTATAAACATGGAAATATCTACACCGCTATCTGTATAAACATGGAAATATCTACACCACGACATGTATAAACATGGAAATATCTACACCGCCATGTGAATAAACATGGAAATATCTACACCGCTATCAGTAAAAACATGGAAATATCGACACCGCTATCTGTATAAATATGGAAATATCTACACCACTATCTCTATAAACATGGAAATATCTACACCGTTATCTGTATAAACAAAGAAATATCTCCACCGCTGTCTGTATGAACATGGAAACATCTACACCGCTAGCTGTATAAACATGGAATTATCTGCAGCGTTATCTGTATAAACATGGAAATATCTACACCGCAGTCTGGGCAAAGATGGAAATATCTACAATGCTATCTCAATAAACATGGAAATATCGACACCGCCATCTGTACACACATGGAAATACCTGCACAGTCATCTGTATAAACATGGAAATATCTACACCACTATCTGTATAAACATGGAAATATCTACACTGCCATCTGTATAAACATTGAATTACCTACACAGACATCTCTATAATCATTGAAATGTCTACACCGCTATCTGTATAAACCCGGAAGTAGCCACACCGCTATCTGTATAAACATGGAATTATCTACACCGCCATTTGTGAAAACATGGAAATATCTACACTGTCATCTTTATAAACATGGAAATATCTGCACGTCCATCTGTATAAACATGGAAATATCTACACTGCCATCTGTATACACCTGGAAATATCTACACTGCCATCTGTATAAACATGGAAATATCTAAACCGCTATCTCTATAAACATGGAAATGTCTACACGGCTATCTGTATAAACATGGAAATATCTCCACCGCTATCTGTAGAAACATGGAAATATCTACATCGCTATCTGTATAAACATGGAAATATCTCCACCGCTATCTCTATAAAGATGGAAATATCTACACCGTTATCTTTATAAACATGGAAATATCTACACCACTATCTGTATAAACATGGAAATATCTATAACACTATCTGTGTAAACATGGAAATATCTACACAGCTATCTGTGTAAACATGGAAATATGTACACAGGTTTCTGTGTAAAGATGGAAATATCTACACCGCAATCTGTGCAAATATGGAAATATCTACACCGCTATCTCAGTAAAGATGAAAATATCTACACCGCTATCTGTATAAACATGGAAAATCAACACCGCTATCTGTATAAACATGGAAATGTCTACACCACGATCTGTATAAACATGGAAATATCTACAACGCTATATGTATAAACATGGAAATATCTACACCGCTATCAGTATAAACATGGAAATATCTTCACCGCTATCTGTATAAACATGGAAATATCTACACCACGACATGTATAAACATGGAAATATCTACACCGCCATGTGAATAAACATGGAAATATCTACACCGCTATCAGTAAAAACATGGAAATATCGACACCGCTATCTGTATAAATATGGAAATATCTACACCACTATCTCTATAAACATGGAAATATCTACACCGTTATCTGTATAAACAAAGAGATATCTCCACCGCTGTCTGTATGAACATGGAAACATCTACACCGCTAGCTGTATAAACATGGAATTATCTGCAGCGTTATCTGTATAAACATGGAAATATCTACACCGCAGTCTGTGCAAAGATGGAAATATCTACAATGCTATCTCAATAAACATGGAAATATCGACACCGCCATCTGTACACACATGGAAATACCTATACAGTCATCTGTATAAATATGGAATTATCTACACCACTATCTCTATAATCATGGAAATATCTACACGGCCATCTCTATAAACATGGAACAATCTACACCGTTATCGGTGTAAACATGGAAACATCTTCACCGCTATCCTTATAAAGATGGAAATATTAACACCGCTATCTGTATAAACATGGAAATATCTACACTGCTATCTGTATAAACATGGAAATATCTACACCGCTATCTGTATAAACATGCAAATATCTACACCGCAGTCTGTATAAACATGGAAATAACTACACCGCTATCTCTATAAACTTGCAAATATCTACACGGCTATCTGTATAAACATGGAAATATCTACACCGCTATCTGTGTAAACATGGAAATATCTTCACCGCCATCTGTAATCATATGGAAATATCTATACCGCTATCTGTATAAATATGGAAATATCTACACCGCCATCTGTATAAACATGGAAATATCTACACCGCTGTCTCTATAAACATGGAAATATCTACACCGCTATATCTGTAAACATGGAAATACGTACAACGCTACCTCTATAAACATAGAAGTAACTACACCGCCATCTCCATAAACATGGAAATAACTACACCACTATCTCTATGAACCAGGAAATCTATACACCGCCATCTCTATATCCATGGAAATATCTTCACCGCCATCTACATAAACAAAGAAATATATACACTGACATCTATTTAAACATGGAAATGTCAACACCGCTATCTCTATAAAAATGCAAATATCTACATCGCCATCTGTAAAAACATGGAAATATCAACAAAGTCATCTGTATAAACATGGAAATATCTACACCACCATCTGCATAAACATGGATATATCTACTCCGCTGTCTGTATAAACTTGGAAATATCTACACCGCTATCTCTATAAACATGGAAATATCTACACTGCCATATGTATAAACATGGAAATACCTACACAGTCATCTGTATGAATATGGAAATATCTACACTGCCATCTGTATAAACATGGAAATATCTACACAGCCGTCTGTATAAACATAGAAATATCTACACCGCTATATCTACAAACATGGAAATAATTACACCGCTATCCCTATAAAGATGCAAATATCAACACTACTATCTGTATAAACATGGAAATATCTACACCGCTATCTGTATAAGCATGTAAATAACTACACCTCTATCACTATAAACATGGAAATACCAACAACGCTATCTCTATAGACATGGAAATATCTATACTGCCATCTCTATAAACATGGAAATATAAACACCGCAATCTCTATAAACTTGGGAATATCTACACCGCCTTCTGCATATACAAGGAAATAACTACACCGACCTCTGCATAAACATGGAAATATCTACACCGCCACCTGTATAAACATTGAAATATCTACACCGCCATCTCTATAAGCCTGGAAATATCTACAAAGCCATCTGTATAAACATGGAAATATATTCACAGTCATCTGTATAAACATGGAAATATCTACACCTCCATCTGTATAAACATGGAAGTATCTTCACTGCCATCTACATACATTTGGAAATATCTAAAAGGTCATGTGTATAAACACGGAAATATCTACACCGCTATCACTATAAACATGGAAATAACTACACCGCCATCTGTAAAAACATGGAAATATCTACACAGACATCGATATAAACATGGAAATATCTACACCACCATCTGTATAAACATGGAAATATCTACACTGCCATCAGTATACACATGGAAACATCTACACAGCCATCTGTAAAACATGGAAATATTTACACAGCTATCTGTATAAATATGGAAATATCTACACCGCTATCGGTAAAAATATGGAAATATCTAAACCACTATCTCTATAAACTTGGAAATGTGTACTCCGCTATCTGTATAAACATGGAAATATCTAAACCGCTATCTCTATAAACATGGAAACATCTACATCGCTATCTCTATAAACATGGAAACATCCCCACCACTATCTGTATAAACATGGAAATATCTACAACGCTATGTGTATAAACATGGAAATATCTACATTGCTATCTGTATAAACATGGAAATATCTACAACGCTATCTGTGTAAACATGGAAATATCTACACAGCTATCTGTGTAAACATGGAAATATCCACACTGCTATCTGTGTAAAGATGGAAATTCTACACCACAATCTGTGCAAAGATGAAATATCTTCACCGCTATTTGTGTAAACATGGAAATATCTACACGGCTCTCTCTATACACATGGAAATATCTACACCGTCATCTGTATAAACATGGAAATTTCTACATTGATATCTGCATAAACCGGGAAATATCTACACAGCCATCTCTATAAACATGGAAATAGCCACAGCGCTATCTGCATAAACATGGAAGTATCTACACCGGTATATGTATAAATATGGAAATAACTACACTGCTATCTCTATAAACATGGAAATATCTACAGCGCTATCTGTATAAACATGGAAATAACTACACTGCTATCTCTACAAACATGGAAATATCTACAACGTCATCTGTATAAACGTGGAAATATCTACACAGTCATCTGTATAAACATGGAAATATCTACACAGCTTTCCGTATAAATATGGAAATATCAACACCGCTATCTGTAAATTCATGGAAATATCTAAAACGCTATCTCTATAAACATGGAAATATCTACACTGCTACCTGTATAAACATGGAAATATCTACACCACGATCTGTATAAACATGGAAATATCTACACCGCCATCTGTATAAACATAGAAATATCTACACTGCCATCTGTAGAAAGATGGAAATATCTTCACCGCCATCTGTATAAACATAGAAATATCTACACCGCTATTTATATAAGCATGAAAATACCTACACCACTATCTGTATAAATATGTAAATATCTACACAGCTATCTGTAAACATGGAAATATCTACACCGCTATCTGTATAAGCTTGGAAATATGTTCACCGCTATCTGGATACATATGGAAATATCAACACCGCCAACTCTATAAACATGGAAATGTCTACACCGCTATCTGTATAAACATGGAAATATCTACATGGCTATCTGTTTATACATGATAATATCTACACCACCATCTGTATAAACATGGAAATATCTACACAGTCATCTATATAAACATGGAAACATCTACAACATTATCTGTAGAAACATGGAAATATCTACACTGCCATCTGTATAAACATGGAAATATCTTCACAGCCATCTCTATAAATCTGGAAATATCTACAACGCTATCAGTATAAACATGGAAATAACCACAACGCTGTCTGTTAAAACATGGAAATATCTACACCGCCATCTGAAAAAACATGGAAATATCTACACAGTCATCTGTATAAACATGGAAATATCTACACCTTCATCTTTATAAACATGGAAATATCTACACCGCCATCAGTATGAACTTGGAAATCTCTACACCGCCATCTGTATAAACATGGAAATATCTCCACTGCTATCTGTTTAAACATGGAGATATCTCCACCGCTATATGTATACACATGTAAATATCTACACCGCTATCTGTGTAAACATGGAAATAGGCACAACGCTATCTGTATAAACATGGAAATATCTACACTGCCATCTGGAAAAACATGGAAATATCTACACCGCCTTCTGTATAAATATGGAAATACCTACACCGCTATGTCTATAAACATGGAAATATCTACATCGCTATCTGTATAAACATAGAAATAACAACACCGCTATCTCTATAAACTTGGAAAAATCTACAACGCCATCTGCATGAACACGGAAACACCTACACAGTCATTTGAATAAACATGGAAATATCTACACCGCCTTCTGTATAAATATGGAAATATCTACACCGCTATCTCTATAAACGTGGAAATAACAACACCGCCATCTGCATAAACATCTTAATATCTAAACCGCCTTCTGTATAAACATGGAAATATCTACAAAGCCACCTGTATAAACATGGAAATATAAACACCGCCATCTGAATAATCAAGGAAATATCCACACTGCCATCTGTATAAACATGGAAATATCTACACCGCCAACTGTAAAAACATGGAAATATGTACACAGTCATCTGCATAAACACGGAAATATCTACACCTCCATCAGTATAAACATGGAAATATCTACACCGTTATCTCTATAAACATGGAAATACCTACACCGCTATCTGTATAAACATGCAAATATCTACACCGCAGTCTGTATAAACATGGAAATAACTACACCGCTATCTCTATAAACTTGCAAATATCTACACGGCTATCTGTATAAACATGGAAATATCTACACCGCTATCTGTGTAAACATGGAAATATCTTCACCGCCATCTGTAATCATATGGAAATATCTATACCGCTATCTGTATAAATATGGAAATATCTACACCGCCATCTGTATAAACATGGAAATATCTACACCGCTGTCTCTATAAACATGGAAATATCTACACCGCTATATCTGTAAACATGGAAATACGTACAACGCTACCTCTATAAACATAGAAGTAACTACACCGCCATCTCCATAAACATGGAAATAACTACACCACTATCTCTATGAACCAGGAAATCTATACACCGCCATCTCTATATCCATGGAAATATCTTCACCGCCATCTACATAAACAAAGAAATATATACACTGACATCTATTTAAACATGGAAATGTCAACACCGCTATCTCTATAAAAATGCAAATATCTACATCGCCATCTGTAAAAACATGGAAATATCAACAAAGTCATCTGTATAAACATGGAAATATCTACACCACCATCTGCATAAACATGGATATATCTACTCCGCTGTCTGTATAAACTTGGAAATATCTACACCGCTATCTCTATAAACATGGAAATATCTACACTGCCATATGTATAAACATGGAAATACCTACACAGTCATCTGTATGAATATGGAAATATCTACACTGCCATCTGTATAAACATGGAAATATCTACACAGCCGTCTGTATAAACATAGAAATATCTACACCGCTATATCTACAAACATGGAAATAATTACACCGCTATCCCTATAAAGATGCAAATATCAACACTACTATCTGTATAAACATGGAAATATCTACACCGCTATCTGTATAAACATGTAAATAACTACACCTCTATCACTATAAACATGGAAATACCAACAACGCTATCTCTATAGACATGGAAATATCTATACTGCCATCTCTATAAACATGGAAATATAAACACCGCAATCTCTATAAACTTGGGAATATCTACACCGCCTTCTGCATATACAAGGAAATAACTACACCGACCTCTGCATAAACATGGAAATATCTACACCGCCACCTGTATAAACATTGAAATATCTACACCGCCATCTCTATAAGCCTGGAAATATCTACAAAGCCATCTGTATAAACATGGAAATATATTCACAGTCATCTGTATAAACATGGAAATATCTACACCTCCATCTGTATAAACATGGAAGTATCTTCACTGCCATCTACATACATTTGGAAATATCTAAAAGGTCATG
Organism: Pan paniscus; assembly: GCF_029289425.2. Classification (NCBI taxonomy): domain Eukaryota; kingdom Metazoa; phylum Chordata; class Mammalia; order Primates; family Hominidae; genus Pan; species Pan paniscus. The sequence goes on from NC_073265.2 coordinate 787,843, forward strand.
TGTATAAACACGGAAATATCTACACCGCTATCACTATAAACATGGAAATAACTACACCGCCATCTGTAAAAACATGGAAATATCTACACAGACATCGATATAAACATGGAAATATCTACACCACCATCTGTATAAACATGGAAATATCTACACTGCCATCAGTATACACATGGAAACATCTACACAGCCATCTGTAAAACATGGAAATATTTACACAGCTATCTGTATAAATATGGAAATATCTACACCGCTATCGGTAAAAATATGGAAATATCTAAACCACTATCTCTATAAACTTGGAAATGTGTACTCCGCTATCTGTATAAACATGGAAATATCTAAACCGCTATCTCTATAAACATGGAAACATCTACATCGCTATCTCTATAAACATGGAAACATCCCCACCACTATCTGTATAAACATGGAAATATCTACAACGCTATGTGTATAAACATGGAAATATCTACATTGCTATCTGTATAAACATGGAAATATCTACAACGCTATCTGTGTAAACATGGAAATATCTACACAGCTATCTGTGTAAACATGGAAATATCCACACTGCTATCTGTGTAAAGATGGAAATTCTACACCACAATCTGTGCAAAGATGAAATATCTTCACCGCTATTTGTGTAAACATGGAAATATCTACACGGCTCTCTCTATACACATGGAAATATCTACACCGTCATCTGTATAAACATGGAAATTTCTACATTGATATCTGCATAAACCGGGAAATATCTACACAGCCATCTCTATAAACATGGAAATAGCCACAGCGCTATCTGCATAAACATGGAAGTATCTACACCGGTATATGTATAAATATGGAAATAACTACACTGCTATCTCTATAAACATGGAAATATCTACAGCGCTATCTGTATAAACATGGAAATAACTACACTGCTATCTCTACAAACATGGAAATATCTACAACGTCATCTGTATAAACGTGGAAATATCTACACAGTCATCTGTATAAACATGGAAATATCTACACAGCTTTCCGTATAAATATGGAAATATCAACACCGCTATCTGTAAATTCATGGAAATATCTAAAACGCTATCTCTATAAACATGGAAATATCTACACTGCTACCTGTATAAACATGGAAATATCTACACCACGATCTGTATAAACATGGAAATATCTACACCGCCATCTGTATAAACATGGAAATATCTACACCGCTGTCTCTATAAACATGGAAATATCTACACCGCTATATCTGTAAACATGGAAATACGTACAACGCTACCTCTATAAACATAGAAGTAACTACACCGCCATCTCCATAAACATGGAAATAACTACACCACTATCTCTATGAACCAGGAAATCTATACACCGCCATCTCTATATCCATGGAAATATCTTCACCGCCATCTACATAAACAAAGAAATATATACACTGACATCTATTTAAACATGGAAATGTCAACACCGCTATCTCTATAAAAATGCAAATATCTACATCGCCATCTGTAAAAACATGGAAATATCAACAAAGTCATCTGTATAAACATGGAAATATCTACACCACCATCTGCATAAACATGGATATATCTACTCCGCTGTCTGTATAAACTTGGAAATATCTACACCGCTATCTCTATAAACATGGAAATATCTACACTGCCATATGTATAAACATGGAAATACCTACACAGTCATCTGTATGAATATGGAAATATCTACACTGCCATCTGTATAAACATGGAAATATCTACACAGCCGTCTGTATAAACATAGAAATATCTACACCGCTATATCTACAAACATGGAAATAATTACACCGCTATCCCTATAAAGATGCAAATATCAACACTACTATCTGTATAAACATGGAAATATCTACACCGCTATCTGTATAAACATGTAAATAACTACACCTCTATCACTATAAACATGGAAATACCAACAACGCTATCTCTATAGACATGGAAATATCTATACTGCCATCTCTATAAACATGGAAATATAAACACCGCAATCTCTATAAACTTGGGAATATCTACACCGCCTTCTGCATATACAAGGAAATAACTACACCGACCTCTGCATAAACATGGAAATATCTACACCGCCACCTGTATAAACATTGAAATATCTACACCGCCATCTCTATAAGCCTGGAAATATCTACAAAGCCATCTGTATAAACATGGAAATATATTCACAGTCATCTGTATAAACATGGAAATATCTACACCTCCATCTGTATAAACATGGAAGTATCTTCACTGCCATCTACATACATTTGGAAATATCTAAAAGGTCATGTGTATAAACACGGAAATATCTACACCGCTATCACTATAAACATGGAAATAACTACACCGCCATCTGTAAAAACATGGAAATATCTACACAGACATCGATATAAACATGGAAATATCTACACCACCATCTGTATAAACATGGAAATATCTACACTGCCATCAGTATACACATGGAAACATCTACACAGCCATCTGTAAAACATGGAAATATTTACACAGCTATCTGTATAAATATGGAAATATCTACACCGCTATCGGTAAAAATATGGAAATATCTAAACCACTATCTCTATAAACTTGGAAATGTGTACTCCGCTATCTGTATAAACATGGAAATATCTAAACCGCTATCTCTATAAACATGGAAACATCTACATCGCTATCTCTATAAACATGGAAACATCCCCACCACTATCTGTATAAACATGGAAATATCTACAACGCTATGTGTATAAACATGGAAATATCTACATTGCTATCTGTATAAACATGGAAATATCTACAACGCTATCTGTGTAAACATGGAAATATCTACACAGCTATCTGTGTAAACATGGAAATATCCACACTGCTATCTGTGTAAAGATGGAAATTCTACACCACAATCTGTGCAAAGATGAAATATCTTCACCGCTATTTGTGTAAACATGGAAATATCTACACGGCTCTCTCTATACACATGGAAATATCTACACCGTCATCTGTATAAACATGGAAATTTCTACATTGATATCTGCATAAACCGGGAAATATCTACACAGCCATCTCTATAAACATGGAAATAGCCACAGCGCTATCTGCATAAACATGGAAGTATCTACACCGGTATATGTATAAATATGGAAATAACTACACTGCTATCTCTATAAACATGGAAATATCTACAGCGCTATCTGTATAAACATGGAAATAACTACACTGCTATCTCTACAAACATGGAAATATCTACAACGTCATCTGTATAAACGTGGAAATATCTACACAGTCATCTGTATAAACATGGAAATATCTACACAGCTTTCCGTATAAATATGGAAATATCAACACCGCTATCTGTAAATTCATGGAAATATCTAAAACGCTATCTCTATAAACATGGAAATATCTACACTGCTACCTGTATAAACATGGAAATATCTACACCACGATCTGTATAAACATGGAAATATCTACACCGCCATCTGTATAAACATAGAAATATCTACACTGCCATCTGTAGAAAGATGGAAATATCTTCACCGCCATCTGTATAAACATAGAAATATCTACACCGCTATTTATATAAGCATGAAAATACCTACACCACTATCTGTATAAATATGTAAATATCTACACAGCTATCTGTAAACATGGAAATATCTACACCGCTATCTGTATAAGCTTGGAAATATGTTCACCGCTATCTGGATACATATGGAAATATCAACACCGCCAACTCTATAAACATGGAAATGTCTACACCGCTATCTGTATAAACATGGAAATATCTACATGGCTATCTGTTTATACATGATAATATCTACACCACCATCTGTATAAACATGGAAATATCTACACAGTCATCTATATAAACATGGAAACATCTACAACATTATCTGTAGAAACATGGAAATATCTACACTGCCATCTGTATAAACATGGAAATATCTTCACAGCCATCTCTATAAATCTGGAAATATCTACAACGCTATCAGTATAAACATGGAAATAACCACAACGCTGTCTGTTAAAACATGGAAATATCTACACCGCCATCTGAAAAAACATGGAAATATCTACACAGTCATCTGTATAAACATGGAAATATCTACACCTTCATCTTTATAAACATGGAAATATCTACACCGCCATCAGTATGAACTTGGAAATCTCTACACCGCCATCTGTATAAACATGGAAATATCTCCACTGCTATCTGTTTAAACATGGAGATATCTCCACCGCTATATGTATACACATGTAAATATCTACACCGCTATCTGTGTAAACATGGAAATAGGCACAACGCTATCTGTATAAACATGGAAATATCTACACTGCCATCTGGAAAAACATGGAAATATCTACACCGCCTTCTGTATAAATATGGAAATACCTACACCGCTATGTCTATAAACATGGAAATATCTACATCGCTATCTGTATAAACATAGAAATAACAACACCGCTATCTCTATAAACTTGGAAAAATCTACAACGCCATCTGCATGAACACGGAAACACCTACACAGTCATTTGAATAAACATGGAAATATCTACACCGCCTTCTGTATAAATATGGAAATATCTACACCGCTATCTCTATAAACGTGGAAATAACAACACCGCCATCTGCATAAACATCTTAATATCTAAACCGCCTTCTGTATAAACATGGAAATATCTACAAAGCCACCTGTATAAACATGGAAATATAAACACCGCCATCTGAATAATCAAGGAAATATCCACACTGCCATCTGTATAAACATGGAAATATCTACACCGCCAACTGTAAAAACATGGAAATATGTACACAGTCATCTGCATAAACACGGAAATATCTACACCTCCATCAGTATAAACATGGAAATATCTACACCGTTATCTCTATAAACATGGAAATACCTACACCGCTATCTGTATAAACATGCAAATATCTACACCGCAGTCTGTATAAACATGGAAATAACTACACCGCTATCTCTATAAACTTGGAAATATCTACACGGCTATCTGTATAAACATGGAAATATCTACACCGCTATCTGTGTAAACATGGAAATATCTTCACCGCCATCTGTAATCATATGGAAATATCTATACCGCTATCTGTATAAATATGGAAATATCTACACCGCCATCTGTATAAACATGGAAATATCTACACCGCTGTCTCTATAAACATGGAAATATCTACACCGCTATATCTGTAAACATGGAAATACGTACAACGCTACCTCTATAAACATAGAAGTAACTACACCGCCATCTCCATAAACATGGAAATAACTACACCACTATCTCTATGAACCAGGAAATCTATACACCGCCATCTCTATATCCATGGAAATATCTTCACCGCCATCTACATAAACAAAGAAATATATACACTGACATCTATTTAAACATGGAAATGTCAACACCGCTATCTCTATAAAAATGCAAATATCTACATCGCCATCTGTAAAAACATGGAAATATCAACAAAGTCTTCTGTATAAACATGGAAATATCTACACCACCATCTGCATAAACATGGATATATCTACTCCGCTGTCTGTATAAACTTGGAAATATCTACACCGCTATCTCTATAAACATGGAAATATCTACACTGCCATATGTATAAACATGGAAATACCTACACAGTCATCTGTATGAATATGGAAATATCTACACTGCCATCTGTATAAACATGGAAATATCTACACAGCCGTCTGTATAAACATAGAAATATCTACACCGCTATATCTACAAACATGGAAATAATTACACCGCTATCCCTATAAAGATGCAAATATCAACACTACTATCTGTATAAACATGGAAATATCTACACCGCTATCTGTATAAACATGTAAATAACTACACCTCTATCACTATAAACATGGAAATACCAACAACGCTATCTCTATAGACATGGAAATATCTATACTGCCATCTCTATAAACATGGAAATATAAACACCGCAATCTCTATAAACTTGGGAATATCTACACCGCCTTCTGCATATACAAGGAAATAACTACACCGACCTCTGCATAAACATGGAAATATCTACACCGCCACCTGTATAAACATTGAAATATCTACACCGCCATCTCTATAAGCCTGGAAATATCTACAAAGCCATCTGTATAAACATGGAAATATATTCACAGTCATCTGTATAAACATGGAAATATCTACACCTCCATCTGTATAAACATGGAAGTATCTTCACTGCCATCTACATACATTTGGAAATATCTAAAAGGTCATGTGTATAAACACGGAAATATCTACACCGCTATCACTATAAACATGGAAATAACTACACCGCCATCTGTAAAAACATGGAAATATCTACACAGACATCGATATAAACATGGAAATATCTACACCACCATCTGTATAAACATGGAAATATCTACACTGCCATCAGTATACACATGGAAACATCTACACAGCCATCTGTAAAACATGGAAATATTTACACAGCTATCTGTATAAATATGGAAATATCTACACCGCTATCGGTAAAAATATGGAAATATCTAAACCACTATCTCTATAAACTTGGAAATGTGTACTCCGCTATCTGTATAAACATGGAAATATCTAAACCGCTATCTCTATAAACATGGAAACATCTACATCGCTATCTCTATAAACATGGAAACATCCCCACCACTATCTGTATAAACATGGAAATATCTACAACGCTATGTGTATAAACATGGAAATATCTACATTGCTATCTGTATAAACATGGAAATATCTACAACGCTATCTGTGTAAACATGGAAATATCTACACAGCTATCTGTGTAAACATGGAAATATCCACACTGCTATCTGTGTAAAGATGGAAATTCTACACCACAATCTGTGCAAAGATGAAATATCTTCACCGCTATTTGTGTAAACATGGAAATATCTACACGGCTCTCTCTATACACATGGAAATATCTACACCGTCATCTGTATAAACATGGAAATTTCTACATTGATATCTGCATAAACCGGGAAATATCTACACAGCCATCTCTATAAACATGGAAATAGCCACAGCGCTATCTGCATAAACATGGAAGTATCTACACCGGTATATGTATAAATATGGAAATAACTACACTGCTATCTCTATAAACATGGAAATATCTACAGCGCTATCTGTATAAACATGGAAATAACTACACTGCTATCTCTACAAACATGGAAATATCTACAACGTCATCTGTATAAACGTGGAAATATATACACAGTCATCTGTATAAACATGGAAATATCTACACAGCTTTCCGTATAAATATGGAAATATCAACACCGCTATCTGTAAATTCATGGAAATATCTAAAACGCTATCTCTATAAACATGGAAATATCTACACTGCTACCTGTATAAACATGGAAATATCTACACCACGATCTGTATAAACATGGAAATATCTACACCGCCATCTGTATAAACATAGAAATATCTACACTGCCATCTGTAGAAAGATGGAAATATCTTCACCGCCATCTGTATAAACATAGAAATATCTACACCGCTATTTATATAAGCATGAAAATACCTACACCACTATCTGTATAAATATGTAAATATCTACACAGCTATCTGTAAACATGGAAATATCTACACCGCTATCTGTATAAGCTTGGAAATATGTTCACCGCTATCTGGATACATATGGAAATATCAACACCGCCAACTCTATAAACATGGAAATGTCTACACCGCTATCTGTATAAACATGGAAATATCTACATGGCTATCTGTTTATACATGATAATATCTACACCACCATCTGTATAAACATGGAAATATCTACACAGTCATCTATATAAACATGGAAACATCTACAACATTATCTGTAGAAACATGGAAATATCTACACTGCCATCTGTATAAACATGGAAATATCTTCACAGCCATCTCTATAAATCTGGAAATATCTACAACGCTATCAGTATGAACATGGAAATAACCACAACGCTGTCTGTTAAAACATGGAAATATCTACACCGCCATCTGAAAAAACATGGAAATATCTACACAGTCATCTGTATAAACATGGAAATATCTACACCTTCATCTTTATAAACATGGAAATATCTACACCGCCATCAGTATGAACTTGGAAATCTCTACACCGCCATCTGTATAAACATGGAAATATCTCCACTGCTATCTGTTTAAACATGGAGATATCTCCACCGCTATATGTATACACATGTAAATATCTACACCGCTATCTGTGTAAACATGGAAATAGGCACAACGCTATCTGTATAAACATGGAAATATCTACACTGCCATCTGGAAAAACATGGAAATATCTACACCGCCTTCTGTATAAATATGGAAATACCTACACCGCTATGTCTATAAACATGGAAATATCTACATCGCTATCTGTATAAACATAGAAATAACAACACCGCTATCTCTATAAACTTGGAAAAATCTACAACGCCATCTGCATGAACACGGAAACACCTACACAGTCATTTGAATAAACATGGAAATATCTACACCGCCTTCTGTATAAATATGGAAATATCTACACCGCTATCTCTATAAACGTGGAAATAACAACACCGCCATCTGCATAAACATCTTAATATCTAAACCGCCTTCTGTATAAACATGGAAATATCTACAAAGCCACCTGTATAAACATGGAAATATAAACACCGCCATCTGAATAATCAAGGAAATATCCACACTGCCATCTGTATAAACATGGAAATATCTACACCGCCAACTGTAAAAACATGGAAATATGTACACAGTCATCTGCATAAACACGGAAATATCTACACCTCCATCAGTATAAACATGGAAATATCTACACCGTTATCTCTATAAACATGGAAATACCTACACCGCTATCTGTATAAACATGCAAATATCTACACCGCAGTCTGTATAAACATGGAAATAACTACACCGCTATCTCTATAAACTTGGAAATATCTACACGGCTATCTGTATAAACATGGAAATATCTACACCGCTATCTGTGTAAACATGGAAATATCTTCACCGCCATCTGTAATCATATGGAAATATCTATACCGCTATCTGTATAAATATGGAAATATCTACACCGCCATCTGTATAAACATGGAAATATCTACACCGCTGTCTCTATAAACATGGAAATATCTACACTGCCATCTGTGAAAACCTGGAAATATCTACACAGTCATCTGTATAAACATGGAAATATCTACACCGCTATCTGTATAAATATGGAAATACCTACACCGCTATCTCTATAAACATAGAAATGTCTACACCACTATCTCTATAAACATGGAAGTATATACAACGCAATCTCTATAAACCTGGAAATAGCTACACCGCCATCTACATAAACAAGGAAATATCTACAACGACATCTATATAAACATGGAAATATCTACACCGCTATCTCTATAAACATGGAAATATCTACGCTGCTGTCTGTATAAACATGGAAATATCTATACCACCATCTGTATAAACATGAAAATATCTCCACCGATATCTGTATAGACATGTAAGTATCTACACCGCTATCTGTATTAACTTGGAAATATCTACACCGCTATCTCTATACACATGGAAATATCTACACCAACATCTGTAAAAACATGGAAATATCTACAAAGTCATATGTATAAACATGGAAGTATCTACACCACCATCTGTATAAACTTGGAAATATCTACACTTCCATCTACACACAGGGAATTACCTACACTGCCATCTGTATAAACTTGGAAATATCTACACCGCTATCTCTATAAACATGGAAATACCTACATTGCTATCTTTATAAACATGGAAATATCTACACTAACATCTCCATAAACATGAAAATACCTACACTAACATCTCCATAAACATGGAAATATCTACACCACCATCTGTATAAACATGGAAATATCTACACTGCCGTCTGTATGAAGATGTAAATATCTACACCGCTAGCTGTATAAACATGTAAATATCTACACCGCTATCTTTATAAACATGGAAATACCAACACTGCTATCTGTATAAACCTGGAAAAATCTACAATGCTATCTGTATAAATATGGAAATATCTACATCGCTATATCTGTAAACATGGAAATACGTACAACGCTACCTCTATAAACATGGAAGTAACTACACCGCCATCTCCATAAACATGGAAATAACTACACCACTATCTCTATGAACCAGGAAATCTATACACCGCCATCTCTATATCCATGGAAATATCTTCACCGCCATCTACATAAACAAAGAAATATATACACTGACATCTATTTAAACATGGAAATGTCAACACCGCTATCTCTATAAAAATGCAAATATCTACATCGCTATCTGTAAAAACATGGAAATATCAACAAAGTCATCTGTATAAACATGGAAATATCTACAGCACCATCTGTATAAACATGGATATATCTACTCCGCTGACTGTATAAACTTGGAAATATCTACACCGCTATCTCTATAAACATGGAAATATCTACACTGCCATATGTATAAACATGGAAATACCTCCACAGTCATCTGTATGAATATGGAAATATCTACACTGCCATCTGTATAAACATGGAAATATCTACACAGCCGTCTGTATAAACATAGAAATATCTACACCGCTATAGCTACAAACATGGAAATAATTACACCGCTATCCCTATAAAGATGCAAATATCAACACTACTATCTGCATAAACATGGAAATATCTACACCGCTATCTGTATAAACATGTAAATAGCTACACCTCTATCACTATAAAGATGGAAATACCAACAACGCTATCTCTATAGACATGGAAATATCTATACTGCCATCTCTATAAACATGGAAATATAAACACCGCAATCTCTATAAACTTGGGAATATCTACACTGCCTTCTGCATATACAAGGAAATAACTACACCGACCTCTGCATAAACATGGAAATATCTACACCGCCACCTGTATAAACATTGAAATATCTACACCGCCATCTCTATAAGCCTGGAAATATCTACAAAGCCATCTGTATAAACATGGAAACATATTCACAGTCATCTGTATAAACATGGAAATATCTACACCTCCATCTGTATAAACATGGAAGTATCTTCACTGCCATCTACATACATTTGGAAATATCCAAAAGGTCATGTGTATAAACACGGAAATATCTACACCGCTATCACTATAAACATGGAAATAACTACACCGCCATCTGTAAAAACATGGAAATATCTACACAGACATCGATATAAACATGGAAATATCTACACCACCATCTGTATAAACATGGAAATATCTACACTGCCATCAGTATACACATGGAAACATCTACACAGCCATCTGTAAAACATGGAAATATTTACACAGCTATCTGTATAAATATGGAAATATCTACACCGCTATCGGTAAAAATATGGAAATATCTAAACCGCTATCTCTATAAACTTGGAAATGTGTACTCCGCTATCTGTATAAACATGGAAATATCTAAACCGCTATCTCTATAAACATGGAAACATCTACATCGCTATCTCTATAAACATGGAAACATCCCCACCACTATCTGTATAAACATGGAAATATCTACAACGCTATGTGTATAAACATGGAAATATCTACATTGCTATCTGTATAAACATGGAAATATCTACAACGCTATCTGTGTAAACATGGAAATATCTACACAGCTATCTGTGTAAACATGGAAATATCCACACTGCTATCTGTGTAAAGATGGAAATTCTACACCACAATCTGTGCAAAGACGAAATATCTTCACCGCTATTTGTGTAAACATGGAAATATCTACACGGCTCTCTCTATACACATGGAAATATCTACACCGTCATCTGTATAAACATGGAAATTTCTACATTGATATCTGCATAAACCGGGAAATATCTACTCAGCCATCTCTATAAACATGGAAATAGCCACAGCGCTATCTGCATAAACATGGAAGTATCTACACCGGTATATGTATAAATATGGAAATAACTACACTGCTATCTCTATAAACATGGAAATATCTACAGCGCTATCTGTATAAACATGGAAATAACTACACTGCTATCTCTACAAACATGGAAATATCTACAACGTCATCTGTATAAACGTGGAAATATCTACACAGTCATCTGTATAAACATGGAAATATCTACACAGCTTTCCGTATAAATATGGAAATATCAACACCGCTATCTGTAAATTCATGGAAATATCTAAAACGCTATCTCTATAAACATGGAAATATCTACACTGCTACTTGTATAAACATGGAAATATCTACACCACGATCTGTATAATCATGGAAATATCTACACCGCCATCTGTATAAACATAGAAATATCTACACTGCCATCTGTAGAAAGATGGAAATATCTTCACCACCATCTGTATAAACTTGGAAATATCTACACCGCTATCTCTATAAACATGGAAATACCTACATTGCTATCTTTATAAACATGGAAATATCTGCACTGCAAGCTGTATAAACATGCAAATATCTACACCACTATCTGTATAAACATGGAAATATACATTTCGCCATCTGTATAAACATGGAAACATCCCCACCGCTATCTGCATAAACATGGAAATATCTACACCACTATCTGTATAAACATGGAAATATCTACAACGCTATCTGTGTAAACATGGAAATATCTACACAGATATCTGTGTAAACATGGATATATCTACACCACTATCTGTGTAAAGATGGAAATTTGTACACTTCAATCTGTGCAAAGATGGAAATATCTACATCGCTATCTGTGTAAACATGGAAATATCTACTCCATTATCTCCATAAACATGGAAATAACTACACCGCTATCTCTATAAACATGGAATTATCTACACCGCTATCTCTGTAAATATTCTAATATCTACACCACCATCTCTATAAACATGGAAATATCTACACCGTCATCTGCATAAACATGGAAATATAACACCGCTGTCTGTATAAACATGGAAACATCTACACTGCTATCTCCACAAACATGGAAATATCTGTACCGCTATCTGTATAAACATGGAAATATCTACACCACTATATCTATGAACATGGAAATATCATCAATGCCATCTGTATAAACATGGAAATATCAACACAGTCATGTGTATAAACATGGAAATAACTACAGCGCTATCTCTATAAACATGGAAATATCTTCACCACTGTCTGTATAAACATGGAAATATCTACACCGCTATCTCTACAAACATGGAAATATCTACACCGCCATCTGTATAAACATGGAAATATCTACACACTCATCTGTATAAACATGGAAATATCTACACCACCATCTCTATAAACATGGAAATATCTACACTGCCATCTGTATACACATGGAAATATCTACACCATCATCTCTATAAACATGGAAATATCTACACCGCCATCGGTATAAACATGGAAATATCTTCACCGCCATCAGTATAAACATAGAAATATCTATACTGCCATCTGCAGGAAGATGGAGCTATATTCAGCGCAATCTGTATAAACATGGAAATATCTACACCAACATCTGTATAAAGATGGAAATATCTACACTGCCATCTGTATAAACATGGAAATATCTACACCGCTATCTGTATAAACATGGAAATATATACACTGCTATATGTAGAAATATGGAAATAACTATACCGATATCTCAATAAACATGGAAATATCTATATCACTATCTGCATAAACATAGAAATAACTACAACGCTATCTCTATAAACATGGAAATATCTACATCGCTCTCTGTAAAAACTTGTAAAAATCTAAACCGCTATCTGTATAAACATGGAAATATCTACACCGCCATCAGTATAAACATGGAAATAACTCCGCCACTATCTGTATAAAGATGGAAATATCTACACTGCTATCTGCATAAACATGGAAATATCTACACCAATATCTGTATAAATATGGAATTATCTACACCACTATCTCTATAATCATGGAAATATCTACACGGCCATCTCTATAAACATGAAAAAATCTACACCGCTATCGGTGTAAACATGGAAACATCTTCACTGCTATCCTTATAAAGATGGAAATATTAACACCGCTATCTGTATAAACATGGAAATATCTACACTGCTATCTGTATAAACATGGAAATATCTACACCGCTATCTGTATAAACATGGAAATATCTACACTAACATCTCCATAAACATGAAAATACCTACACTAACATCTCCATAAACATGGAAATATCTACACCGCCATCTGTATAAACATGGAAATATCTACACTGCCGTCTGTATGAAGATGTAAATATCTACACCGCTAGCTGTATAAACATGTAAATATCTACACCGCTATCTTTATAAACATGGAAATACCAACACTGCTATCTGTATAAACCTGGAAAAATCTACAATGCTATCTGTATAAATATGGAAATATCTACATCGCTATATCTGTAAACATGGAAATACGTACAACGCTACCTCTATAAACATGGAAGTAACTACACCGCCATCTCCATAAACATGGAAATAACTACACCACTATCTCTATGAACCAGGAAATCTATACACCGCCATCTCTATATCCATGGAAATATCTTCACCGCCATCTACATAAACAAAGAAATATATACACTGACATCTATTTAAACATGGAAATGTCAACACCGCTATCTCTATAAAAATGCAAATATCTACATCGCTATCTGTAAAAACATGGAAATATCAACAAAGTCATCTGTATAAACATGGAAATATCTACAGCACCATCTGTATAAACATGGATATATCTACTCCGCTGACTGTATAAACTTGGAAATATCTACACCGCTATCTCTATAAACATGGAAATATCTACACTGCCATATGTATAAACATGGAAATACCTCCACAGTCATCTGTATGAATATGGAAATATCTACACTGCCATCTGTATAAACATGGAAATATCTACACAGCCGTCTGTATAAACATAGAAATATCTACACCGCTATAGCTACAAACATGGAAATAATTACACCGCTATCCCTATAAAGATGCAAATATCAACACTACTATCTGCATAAACATGGAAATATCTACACCGCTATCTGTATAAACATTTAAATAGCTAAACCTCTATCACTATAAAGATGGAAATACCAACAACGCTATCTCTATAGACATGGAAATATCTATACTGCCATCTCTATAAACATGGAAATATAAACACCGCAATCTCTATAAACTTGGGAATATCTACACTGCCTTCTGCATATACAAGGAAATAACTACACCGACCTCTGCATAAACATGGAAATATCTACACCGCCACCTGTATAAACATTGAAATATCTACACCGCCATCTCTATAAGCCTGGAAATATCTACAAAGCCATCTGTATAAACATGGAAACATATTCACAGTCATCTGTATAAACATGGAAATATCTACACCTCCATCTGTATAAACATGGAAGTATCTTCACTGCCATCTACATACATTTGGAAATATCTAAAAGGTCATGTGTATAAACACGGAAATATCTACACCGCTATCACTATAAACATGGAAATAACTACACCGCCATCTGTAAAAACATGGAAATATCTACACAGACATCGATATAAACATGGAAATATCTACACCACCATCTGTATAAACATGGAAATATCTACACTGCCATCAGTATACACATGGAAACATCTACACAGCCATCTGTAAAACATGGAAATATTTACACAGCTATCTGTATAAATATGGAAATATCTACACCGCTATCGGTAAAAATATGGAAATATCTAAACCGCTATCTCTATAAACTTGGAAATGTGTACTCCGCTATCTGTATAAACATGGAAATATCTAAACCGCTATCTCTATAAACATGGAAACATCTACATCGCTATCTCTATAAACATGGAAACATCCCCACCACTATCTGTATAAACATGGAAATATCTACAACGCTATGTGTATAAACATGGAAATATCTACATTGCTATCTGTATAAACATGGAAATATCTACAACGCTATCTGTGTAAACATGGAAATATCTACACAGCTATCTGTGTAAACATGGAAATATCCACACTGCTATCTGTGTAAAGATGGAAATTCTACACCACAATCTGTGCAAAGACGAAATATCTTCACTGCTATTTGTGTAAACATGGAAATATCTACACGGCTCTCTCTATACACATGGAAATATCTACACCGTCATCTGAATAAACATGGAAATTTCTACATTGATATCTGCATAAACCGGGAAATATCTACTCAGCCATCTCTATAAACATGGAAATAGCCACAGCGCTATCTGCATAAACATGGAAGTATCTACACCGGTATATGTATAAATATGGAAATAACTACACTGCTATCTCTATAAACATGGAAATATCTACAGCGCTATCTGTATAAACATGGAAATAAATACACTGCTATCTCTACAAACATGGAAATATCTACAACGTCATCTGTATAAACGTGGAAATATCTACACAGTCATCTGTATAAACATGGAAATATCTACACAGCTTTCCGTATAAATATGGAAATATCAACACCGCTATCTGTCAATTCATGGAAATATCTAAAACGCTATCTCTATAAACATGGAAATATCTACACTGCTACCTGTATAAACATGGAAATATCTACACCACGATCTGTATAATCATGGAAATATCTACACCGCCATCTGTATAAACATAGAAATATCTACACTGCCATCTGTAGAAAGATGGAAATATCTTCACCACCATCTGTATAAACATAGAAATATCTACACCGCTATTTATATAAACATGGATATACCTACACCACTATCTGTATAAATATGTAAATATCTACACAGCTATCTGTAAACATGGAAATATCTACACCGCTATCTGTATAAGCTTGGAAATATGTTCACCGCTATCTGGATACATATGGAAATATCAACACCGCCAACTCTATAAACATGGAAATGTCTAAACCGCTATCTGTATAAACATGGAAATATCTACATGGCTATCTGTTTATACATGATAATATCTACACCACCATCTGTATAAACATGGAAATATCTACACAGTCATCTATATAAACATGGAAACATCTACAACATTATCTGTAGAAACATGGAAATATCTACACTGCCATCTGTATAAACATGGAAATATCTTCACAGCCATCTCTATAAATCTGGAAATATCTACAACGCTATCAGTATAAACATGGAAATAACCACAACTCTGTCTGTTAAAACATGGAAATATCTACACCGCCATCTGAGAAAACATGGAAATATCTACACAGTCATCTGTATAAACATGGAAATATCTACACCTTCATCTTTATAAACATGGAAATATCTACACCGCCATCAGTATGAACTTGGAAATCTCTACACCGCCATCTGTATAAACATGGAAATATCTCCACTGCTATCTGTTTAAACATGGAGATATCTCCACCGCTATATGTATACACATGTAAATATCTACACCGCTATCTGTGTAAACATGGAAATAGGCACAACGCTATCTGTATAAACATGGAAATATCTACACTGCCATCTGGAAAAACATGGAAATATCTACACCGCCTTCTGTATAAATATGGAAATACCTACACCGCTATGTCTATAAACATGGAAATATCTACATCGCTGTCTGTATAAACATAGAAATAACAACACCGCTATCTCTATAAACTTGGAAAAATCTACAACGCCATCTGCATGAACACGGAAACAACTACACAGTCATTTGAATAAACATGGAAATATCTACACCGCCTTCTGTATAACTATGGAAATATCTACACCGCTATCTCTATAAACGTGGAAATAACAACACCGCCATCTGCATAAACATCTTAATATCTAAACCGCCTTCTGTATAAACATGGAAATATCTACAAAGCCACCTGTATAAACATGGAAATATAAACACCGCCATCTGAATAATCAAGGAAATATCCACACTGCCATCTGTATAAACATGGAAATATCTACACCGCCAACTGAAAACACATGGAAATATGTACACAGTCATCTGCATAAACACGGAAATATCTACACCTCCAACAGTATAAACACGGAAATATCTACACCGTTATCTCTATAAACATGGAAATACCTACACCGCTATCTGTAAAAACATGGAAATATCTACACCGCTATCTCTATAAACATGGAAATAACTACACCGCTATCTCCACCAACATGGAAATATACACACCGCCATCTCTTTAAACATGGAGGTATCTACAATGCCATCTATATGAACAAGAAAATGTCTACACTGCCATCTATATAAACATGGAAATATCTACACCGCCAACTCTATAAACATGGAAATATCTACACTGACTTTTGTAGAAAGATGGAAATATCTACACCGCCATCTGTATAAACGTGGAAATATCTACACCGCTATCTGTATAAACATGGAAATATCTACACCACAATCTGTATAAACATGGAAATATCTACACTGCTATCTGTATAAATATGAAATATCTAAACCGCTATCTCTATAAAAGTGGAAATAACTACACTGCTATCTGTATAAACATGGAAATATCCTCACGGCTATCTGTATGAACATGGATATATCTACACCGGTATCTCTATAAACATGGAAATATCTACACCGCCATCTCTATAAACATGGAAATATCTACACCGCCATCTGTATAAACATGGAAATATCTACACCGCTATCTGTATAAACATGGAAATATCTACACCGTGATCTGTATAAACATGGAAATATCTAGATCGCTATCTGTATAAACATGGAAATATGTACACAGCTATCTCTATAAACATGGAAATATCTACACCGCCATCTGTATAAACATGGAAATACCTACAAAGTCATCTCTATAAACATGGAAATATCTACACAGCCATCTATATGAACATGGAAATATCTACACAGCCATCTGTATACACATGGAAATATCTACACTGCTATCTGTATAAACATGGAAATATCTACACCGCTATTTGTATAAACAAGGAAATATCTACACCGCCATCTGTTTAAACATGGAAATATATACACAGATATCTGTTTACACATGGAAATATCTACACCGCTATTAGTATAAACATGCTAATAACTACAACGCTATCTGTATAAATGTGGAAATATTTGCACCGCCATCCCTATAAACATGGTAATATCAACACCGCGATCTGTATAAACATGGAAATATCTATACCATGATCTGTATAAACATGGAAATATCTACACCGCGATCTGTATAAACATGGAAATATCTACACAGTTATCTGTATAAATATGGAAATATCTACACCGCTATCTTTATAAACTTGGAAATATCTACACCGCCATCTGTATAAACATGGAAATATCTACACCGCTACCTCTATAAACATGGAAATATCTACAATGCCATCAGTAAAAACATGGAAATACCTATAGAGTCATCTGTATCAACATGGAAATTTCTACACCACCATTTGTATAAACATGGAAATATCTACAATGCCATCTGTATACACATGGAAATACCTATACGGCTATCTGTGTATAGATGGAAACATCAACACCGCCATCTGTACAATCATGGAAATATCTACACCTCTATCTGTATAAACATGGAAATATCTATAATGCGGTCTGTATAAACATGTAAATATCTACACCGGAATCTGCATAAACTTGGAAATATCTACACCATGATCTGTATAAACATGGAAATATTTACACCGATATCTGTATAAACATGGAAATATCTGCACCGCTATCTCTATAAACATGGAAATATCTACAAAGCCATCTGTATAAACATGGAAATACCTACACATTCATGTGTATAAACATGGAAATATCTACACCGCAATCTGTATAAACATGGAAATATCTACACCGCTATCTGTATAAATATGAAATATCAAAACCACTATCTCTATAAAAATGGAAATATCTACACTGCTATCTGTATTAACTTGGAAATATCCTCACTGCTATCTCTATGAACATGGTTATATCTACACCTCTATCTCTATAAACATGGAAATATCTACAACGCCATCGGTATAAACATGGAAATATCTACAGCGCTATCTGTATAAACATGGAAATATCTACACCACTATCTGTATAAAGATGGAAATATCTACACTGCGATCTGCATAAACATGGAAATATCTACACCGCGATCTGTATAAACATGGAAATATCTACACCGCGATCTGTATAAACGTGGAAATATCTACACAGCCATCTGTATAAACATGGAAATATCTACACAGCCATTTGTATATACATGGAAATATCTACACCGCTATCTGTATAAACATGGAAATAACTACACCGCTATTTGTATAAACAAGGAAATATGTACACCGTCATCTGTTTAAACATGGAAATATATACACAGACATCTGTTTATACTTTGAAATATCAACACCGCTATCTGTATAAACATGATAATAACTACACCGCTATCTGTATAAATATGGAAATATTTGCACCGCTATCCCTATAAATATGGTAATATCAACACCGCGATCTGTATAAACATGGAAATATCTACACCATGATCTGTATAAACATGGAAATATCTATACCGTGATCTGTATAAACATGGAAATATCTACACTGACATCTCTATAAACATGGAAATATCTACACCCCTATCTGTATAAACATGGAAATATCTACAGCGCTATCTCTATAAACATGGAAAAATCAACACCGCTATCTCTATGAACATGGAAATATCTACACCGCCATCTCTATAAACATGGAAATATCTACACCGCGATCAGTATAAACATGGAAATATCAACACCGCTATCTGTACAAACATGGAAATATCTCCACTGCTATCTCTATAAACATCGAATTATCTACACCGCTATCTGTATAAACATGGAAATACTTAGAAAGTCATCTGTATAAACATGGAAATATCTACACAGCCATCTGTATAAACATGGAAATATCTACACAGCCATGTGTATATACATGGAAATATCTACACAGCCATCTGTATAAAAATGGAAATAACTTCACCGCTATCTGTATAAACATGGAAATCTCTACACCGCCATCTACAAATCCATGGAAATAACTACACCGCTATTTCTATAAACATGGAAATATATACACGGTCATCTGTGTATAGATGGAAATATCAACACCGCCATCTGTACAAACATGGAAATATCTGCACCGCTATCTGTAAAAACATGGAAATATCAACACCGCGGTCTGTATAAACATGTAAATATCTACACCGCTATCTGTATAAACATGGAAATATCTACACCGCTATCTCTATAAACATGGAAATATCTACACCGTGATCTGTATAAGCATGGAAATATTTACACCGCTATCTGTATAAAGATGGAAATTTCTACACCGTTATCTGCATAAATATGGAAATATCTACACCGCTATCTCTATAAACATGGAAATATCTACACCGCCATCTGTATAAACATGGAAATATCTACAATGCTATCTGCATACACATGGAAATACCTACACGGCAATCTGTGTATAGATGGAAACATCCACACCGCCATCTGTACAAACATGGAAATATCTACACTGCTATCTCGATAAACATGGAATTATCTACACTGCGGTCTGTAGAAACATGGAAATATCTACACCGGTATCTGTATAAACATGGAAATATCTACACCACGTTCTGTATAAACATGGAAATATATACAGCGCTATCTGTATAAACATGGAAATATCTGCACCGCTATCTCTATAAACATGGAAATACCTACAAAGCCATCTGTATAAACATGGAAATACCTACACAGTCATGTGTAGGAACATGGAAATATCTACACTGCCATCTGTAGAAACATAGAAATATGTGCACAGCCCTCTGTATAAATATGTAAATATCTGCATAAGCATCTCTGTAAACAAGGAAATATCTGCACCACTATCTGTATAAACATGGAAATACCTACACCGCTGTCTCAATAAACATGGAAATATGTACACCGCTATGTGTATAAACATGGAAATATCTCCACTGCTGTCTGTATAAACATGGAAATTTATCCACGGTTATCCGTTTAAACATGGAAATATCTACAGGGCCATCTCTATAAACATTGAAATATCTACACTGCCATCTGTAAAAACATGGAAATATCTACACAGTCATCTGAATAAACATGGAAATATCTACACCACCATCTGTATAAACATGGAAATACCTACAATACCATCTGTATACACATGGAAATATCTACACAGACATCTGTATAAATATGGAAATATCTACAACGCCATCTTTATTAACATGGAAATATCTACACTGCCATCTGTAGAAAGATGGAAATATGCACACAGCTATCTCTATAAATATGGAAATATCTACACCACCATCTCTATAAACATGAAAATATCTACACTGCCATCTGCATAAAGATGGAAGTATCTACTCCGCCATTTGTATAAACACGGAAATACCTACACCACCATCTGTGTAAACATGGAAATATCTACACCGCTATCTGTATAATCATGGAGATATCTACACCGCCATCTGAATGTCCATGGAAATATCTACGCCGCCATCTGTATAAACATGGAAATATCTACACGGCCATCTGTGTATAGATGGATATATCAACACCACCATCAGTACAAACATGGAAATATCTACATCGCTATCTCTATAAACATGGAAATATCTGCACTGCCATCTATAAAAACATGGAAATACCTATACAGTCATCTGTATAAACATGGAAATATCTACAATGCCATCCGTATACACATGGAAATATCTACACAGCCATCTGTATAAACGTGAATATCTACACTGCTATCTCTATAAACATTGAAATATCTACACCGCCATCTCTGTAAACATTAAAATATCTACACTGCCATCTCCATAAACATGGAACTAACTACTTTGCCATCTGTATAAACATGTAAACATCTACACCGCCATCTGTGTGAACAAGGAAATATCTACAATGCCATGTGTATAAAGATATAACTATCTGCACCGCGAGCTGTGTAAACATGGAAATATCTACATCGCTGTCTGTATAAACGTGGAAATACCAACACCGCTATCGGTATAAACATGGAAATATTTACAACGCCATCTATATAAACATGGAAATATCTACACAGCTATGTCTATAAACATGGAAATACCTACACCGCTATCTTTATAAACATGGAAATATCTACACCGGGATCTGTATAAACATGGAAATATCTACACCGCGATCTGCATAAACATGGAAATATCTTCACCACGATCTGTATAAACATGGAAATATCTACACCGCTATCTGTATAAACATGGTAATATCTACACCACCATCTATATAAACATGGAAATATCTACACATCCATCTGTATAAACATGGAAATATCTACAATGCCATCTGTAGAAAGATGGAAATATCTACAACGCAATCTGTGTAAACATGGAAATATCTACACCGACATCTGTAAAAACATGGAAATATCTACACCGCTATCTGTATAAACATGGAAATATCTACACCGCGATCTGTATAAACATGGAAATATCTACACCGTGATCTGTATAAACATGGAAATATCTACACCGCTATCTGTATGAACATGGAAATATCTACACGGCTATCTCTATAAACATGGAAATATCTACACCGCCATCTGTATCAACATGGAATGCCTACAAAGTCATCTGCATAAACATGGAAACATCTACACAGCCATCTGCATAAACATGGAAATATCTTCACAGCCATCTGTATATACATGGCAATATCTACACCGCTATCTGTATAAACCTGGAAATATCTACACCGCTATTTGTATAAACAAGGAAATATCTTCACCGTGATCTCTATAAACATGGAAATAACTACACCGCTATTTGCATAAACAAGGAAATATCTTCACTGCCATCTGTTTAAACACGGAAATATATACACAGACATCTGTTTATACATGGTAATATCTACACCGCTATCTGTATAAACATGCTAATAACTACACCGCTATCTGTGTAAATGTGGAAATATTTGCACCGCTATCCCTATAAACATGGTAATATCAACACCGCGATCTGTATAAACATGGAAATATCTACACCATGATCTGTATAAACATGGAAATATCTACACCGCTATCTGTATAAACATGGAAATATCTACACCGTGATCTGTATAAACATGGAAATATCTACACTGCCATCTCTATAAACATGGAAATATCTACACCCCTATCTGTATAAACATGGAAATATCCACACCGCTATCTCTATAAACATGGAAAAATCAACACCGCTATCTCTATGAACATGGAAATATCTACACTGCGATCTCTATAAACATGGAATTATCTACACCGCGATCAGTATAAACGTGGAAATATCTACACTGCTATCTGTATAAACATGGAAATACCTCCACTGCTATCTCTATAAACTTCGAAATATCTACACCGCCATCTGTATAAACATGGAAATACTTACAAAGTTATCGGTATAAACATGGAAATAACTACACCGCCATCTGTATAAACATGGAAATAACTACACCGCTTTCAGTGTAAACATGGAAATATCTACAACGCCATCTACATAACCATGGAAATATCTGCACCGCCATCTGTATAAACATGGAAATATCTACATGGTCATCTGTGTATAGATGGAAATATCAACAGCGCCATCTGTGCAAACTTGGAAATATCTGCACCGCTATCTGTATAAACTTGGAAATATCTACACCGTGGTCTCTATAAACATGGAAATATCTAAACCGCTATCTGTATAAACATGGAAATATCTACACCGCCATCTGTATCAACATGGAAATAACTACACCGCAATCTGTATAAACACGGAAATATCTACAATGCTATCTCTGTAAACATGGAAAATTCTACACAGCTGTCTGTGTAAACTTGGAAATATCTACAGCACTATCTGTGTAAATTTGGCAAAACCTACAACGCAATCTGTGCAAAGATGGAAATACCTACACCGCTATCTCTGTAAACATGGAAATATCTACACCGATATCTGTATAAACATGGAAATATCTACACTGCCATCTGTATAAACATGGAAATATCTATGGCGCCATCTGTATAAACATGGAAATATCTACACCGCCATCTGTACACACATGGAAATATCTACACAGCCATCTGTATAAACATGGAAATATCTACAATGCTATCTCTATAAACATGGAAATATCTACACCGCTATCTGTATAAACATGGAAATATCTACACCGCTATCTGTTCAAACATGGAAATATCTACACCGCTATCTGTATAAACATGGAAACATCTACAAAGCTATCTGTGTAAACATGTAAATATCTACACAGCTATCTGTGTAAAAATTGAAATATCTACACAGCAATCTGTGCAAAGATGGAAATATCTACAATGCTATCTCTGTAAACATGGAAATATCTACACAGCTGTCTGTGTAAACTTGGAAATATCTACACCGCTATCTGTGTAAATTTGGCAAAACCTACAACACAATCTGTGCAAAGATGGAAATACCTACACCGCTATCTCTGTAAACATGGAAATGTCTACACCGATAGCTGTATAAACATGGAAATATCAACACTGCCATCTGTATAAACATGGAAATATCTACAATGCTATCTCTATAAACATGGAAATATCTACACCGCTATCTGTATAAACATGGAAATATCTACACCGCTATCTGTTCAAACATGGAAATATCTACACCGCTATCTGTATAAACATGGAAACATCTACAAAGCTATCTGTGTAAACATGTAAATATCTACACAGCTATCTGTGTAAAAATTGAAATATCTACACAGCAATCTGTGCAAAGATGGAAATATCTACAATGCTATCTCTGTAAACATGGAAATATCTACACAGCTGTCTGTGTAAACTTGGAAATATCTACACCGCTATCTGTGTAAATTTGGCAAAACCTACAACACAATCTGTGCAAAGATGGAAATACCTACACCGCTATCTCTGTAAACATGGAAATGTCTACACCGATAGCTGTATAAACATGGAAATATCAACACTGCCATCTGTATAAACATGGAAATATCTACAGCGCCATCTGTACACACATGGAAATATCTACACCGCCATCTGTACACACATGGAAATATCTACACAGCCATCTGTATAAACATGGAAATATCTACAGTGCTATCTCTATAAACATGGAAATATCTACACCGCTATCTGTATAAACATGGAAATATCTACACCGCTATCTGTTCAAACATGGAAATATCTACACCGCTATCTGTATAAACATGGAAACATCTACAACGCCATCTGTGTAAACATGGAAATATCTACACATCTATCTGTGTAAAAATGGAAATATCTACACAGCAATCTGTGCAAAGATGGAAATATCTACACTGCTATCTCTGTAAACATGGAAATATCTACACCGCTATCTATATAAACATGGAAATATCTATACCGCAGTCTCTATATACATGGAAATATCTCCACCGCTATCTGTATAAACATGAAAATATCTAAACCGCTTTCTTTATAAACATGGACATATCTACACCGCAATCTGTATAAACATGGAAATATCTACAACACTATGTGTGTAAACATGGAAATATCTACACAGCTATCTGTGTAAACTTGGAAATATCTACACAGCTAGCTGTGTAAACTTGGAAATATCTACACAGATATCTGCGTAAACATGGAAATATCTACACGGCAATCTGTGCAAAGATGGAAATACCTACACCGCTATCTCTGTAAACATGGAAATATCTACCCCGCTCCCTGCATAAACATGGAAATATCTACACTGCTGTCTGTATAAACACGGAAATATCTACACCGCCATCTGTGAAAACATGGAAATATCTACACCGCCATCTGCATGTCCATGGAAATATCTACACCGCCATCTGCATGTCCATGGAAATATCTACGCTGCCATCTGTATAAACATGGAAATATCTACACGGCCATATGTGTATAGATGGAAATATCAACACCGCCATCTGTACAAACATGGAAATATCTACACCGGTATCTCTATAAACATGGAAATATCTGCACAGCCATCTGTAAAAACATGGAAATACCTATACAGTCATCTGTATAAACATGGAAATACCTACAATGCCATCTGTATACACATGGAAATATCTACACAGCCATCTGTATAAACATGTAAATATTTACACTGCTATCTCTATAAACATGGAAATATCTACACCGCCATCTCTATCAACATGAAAATATCTACACTGCCATCTCCATAAACATGAAAATATCTACACGGCCATCTCCATAAACATGGAACTAACTACTCCGCCAGCTGTATAAACATGGAAACATCTACACCGCCATCTGTGTGAATAAGGAAATATCTACAATGCCATCTGTATAAAGATGGAAATATCTGCACCGCGAGCTGTATAACCATGGAAATATCTACATCGCTATCTGTATAAACGTGGAAATACCAACACCGCTATCGGAATAAACATGGAAATATCTACAACGCCATCTATATAAACATGGAAATATCTACACCGCTATGTCTATAAACATGGAGATACCTACACCGCTATCTCTATAAACATGGAAATATCTACACCGTTATCTGTATAAACATGGAAATATCCACACCGCCATCTGTATCAACATGGAAATAACTACACCGCAATCTGTATAAACACGGAAATATCTACAATGCTATCTCTGTAAACATGAAAATATCTACACAGCTGTCTGTGTAAACTTGGAAATATCTACACCGCTATCTGTTGAAATTTGGCAAAACCTACAACGCAATCTGTGCAAAGATGGAAATACCTACACCGCTATCTCTGTAAACATGGAAATATCTACACCGATATCTGCATAAACATGGAAATATCTACACTGCCATCTGTATAAACATGGAAATATCTACGGCGCCCTCTGTATAAACATGGAAATATCTACACCACCATCTGTACACACATGGAAATATCTACACAGCCATCTGTATAAACATGGAAATATCTACAATGCTATCTCTATAACCTTGGAAATATCTACACCGCTATCTGTATAAACATGGAAATATCTACACCGCTATCTGTTCAAACATGGAAATATCTACACCGCTATCTGTATAAACATGGAAACATCTACAACGCTATCTGTGTAAACATGGAAATATCTACACAGGTATCTGTGTAAATATGGAAATATCTACACAGCAATCTATGCAAAGATGGAAATATCTACAATGCTATCTCTGTAAACATGGAAATATCTACACAGCTGTCTGTGTAAACTTGGAAATATCAACACCGCTATCTGTGTAATTTTGGCAAAACCTACAACGCAATCTGTGCAAAGATGGAAATACCTACACCGCTATCTCTGTAAACATGGAAATATCTACACCGATATCTGCATAAACATGGAAATATCTACACCACTATCTGTATAAACATGGAAATATCTACACCACTATCTCTACAAACATGGAAATACCTACACCGCCATCTCTGTAGACATGGAAATAACTACACCGCTATCTACATAAACATGGAAATGTTTACACAGCTATCTGTATAAACATGGAAATATCTACACCTCTATCTCTATAAACATGAAAATATCTACACCGACATCTGTATAAACAGAAATACCGACACCGTCATCTGTATAAACATGGAAATGACTACACCACCATCTGTATACACATGGAAATATCTATACTGCCATCTGTATAAACATTGAAATACCTAAATCGCTATCTCTATAAATATGGAAACATCTACACCACAATCCCTGTAAACATGGAAATATCTACAACGCTATCCACATAAACATGGAAATATCTACACCGCTATCTGTTTCAACATGGAAATATCTACACCAATATCACTATAAACTTCGAAATACCTACACCACTATCTCTATAAACATGGAAATATCTACACCGCCATCTCTATAAACATGGAAACATCTATAGCACCATGTCTATAAACTTGGAAATATCTACACCGCCATCTGCATAACCATGGAAATATCTACTCCGCCATCTGCATAAACATGGAAAAATCTAAACCGCTATCTGTATAAACATGGAAATAACTGCAACGCTATCTGTGTAAACATGGAAGTGTCTGCACCGTTATATGTGTAAATATGGAAATATCTACATCGCTATCTGTATAAACATCCAAATATCCACAAAGTCATCTGTATAAACATGGAAATATCTACACCACCATCTCTATAAACATGGAAATATCAAGAGTGCCATCTCTATACACATGGAAACATCTACACAGCCATCTGTATAAACATGGAAATATCGACACCGCTATCTCTATAAACATGGAAATATCTACACCGCTATCTGTATAAAAATGGAAATATATACATCGCTATCTGTATAAACATGGAAATATCTCCACCGCTATCTCTATAAATATGGAAATATCTACACCGCTATCTGTATAAACATGGAAATATCTACACCGCTATCTGTGTAAACATGGAAATACCTACACCGCTATCTGTATAAACATGGAAATACCTACAACGCTATCTGTGTAAACATGGAAATATCTGCAACGCTGTCTGTGTAAACATGGAAATATCTACACAGCTATCTGTGTAAACTGGGAAATATCTACACCAATATCTGTGTAAAGATGGAAATACCTACACTGCAATCTGTGCAAAGATGGAAATATCTACACCGCGATCTCTGTAAAGATGGAAATATCAAAACCACCATCTGCATAAACATGGAAATATCAACACTGCCATCTGTATAAACATGCAAATATCTGCACAGACATCTCTATAAACATGGAAATATCTACACCGTCATCTGCATAAACGTGGAAATATCTACACCGCCATCTGTATAAACATGGAAACATCTACACGGCTATCTGTATAAACATGGAAATATCTGCAACACTATCTGTGTAAACATGGGAATATCTACACCGCTATCTGTGTAAACATGGAAATAACTACTCCGCTATCTGTATAAAAATGGAAATATCTACACCACTATCTGTATAAACGTGGAAATATCTACACCGCTATCTGTATAAACGTGGAAATATCTACACCGCTATCTGTATAAACGTGGAAATATCTACACCGCTATCTGTATAAAAGTGGAAATATCTACGCTGTCTGTATAAACGTGGAAATATCTACACCGCTATCTGTATAAACCTGAGAATATCTACAAAGCTATCTGTATAAACTTGGAAATATCTTCAACGCTATCTGTGTAAACATGGAAATATCTACACACTATCAGTGTAAACTTGGAAATCTCTACACCGCTATCAGTGTACAGATGGAAATATCTACACCGCAATCTGTTCAAAGATGGAAATATCTACACTGCCATCTCTGTAAACAAGGAAATATCTACACCGCTATCTGTATAAACATGGAAATATCTACACCGCTATCTGTGTAAACATGGAAATATCTACACCGTTATCTGTACAAACATGGAAATACCTACAACGCCATCTGTAGAAACATGGAAATAACTACATCACCATCTGTATAAACATGGAAATATCTACAATGCCATCTGTATACACATGGAAATACCTACACGGCAATCTGTGTATAGATGGAAACATCAACACCGCCATCTGTACAGACATGGAAATATCTACACCGCTATCTGTATAAGCATGGAAATATCTACACTGCGGTATGTAAACATGGAAATATCTACACCGGTATCTTTATAAACATGGAAATATCTACACCACGATCTGTGTAAAACATGGAAATATTTACACCGCTATCTGTATAAACATGGAAATATCTACACCGCTATCTCTATAAACAAGGAAATAGCTGCAAAGCCATCTGTATAAACATGGAAATAACTACACAGTCACGTGTAGGAACATGGAAATATCTTCACTGCCATCTGTATAAACATGGAAATATGTACACATCCCTCTGTATAAATATGGAAATATCTGCATAGGCATCTGTATAAACATGTAAATATCCACACCGCTGTCTGTATAAACATGGAAATATCTACACAGCTATCTCTATAAACATGGAAATATCTACACCGCCATCTGTATAAACATTTAAATACCTACACAGTCTTCTATATAAACATGGAAATATCTACACCACTCTCTGTATAAACATGGAAATATCTACACTGCCATCGGTATAAACATGGAAATATCTACACAGCCATCTCTATAAACATGGAAATATCTACACTGCTATCTCTATAAACATGGAAATAACCACACCGCTATCTCTATAAACATGGAAATATCTACACCGCCATCTGTGAAAACTTGAAAATACCTTCATATTCATCTGTATAAACATGGAAATATCTACACCTCCATCAGTACAAACATGGAAATATCTACACCGCTATCCCTATAAACATGGAAATACCTACACCGCACTCTGTATAAACATGGAAATATCTACACGGCTATTTCTATAAATATGGAAATGTCTACACCGCTAGCTGTATAAACATGGAAATATCTACAAGGCTATATCTATAAACATGGAAATATCAACACCGCCATCTGTATATACATGGAAACACCTACAGAGTCATCTGCATAAACATGGAAATATCCACACCACTATCTGTATAAACATGGAAATACCAACACCGCTATCTGTATAAACATGGAAATACCTACACCACTATCTGTATAAACATGGAAATATCTACACCACTATCTCTACAAACATGGAAATACCTACACCGCCATCTCTGTAGACATGGAAATAACTACACCGCTATCTACATAAACATGTAAATGTCTACACCGCTATCTGTATAAACATGGAAATATCTACAACTCTATCTCTATAAACATGAAAATATCTACACCGACATCTGCATAAACAGAAATACCGACACCGTCATCTGTATAAACATGGAAATGACTACACCACCATCTGTATACACATGGAAATATCTATACTGCCATCTGTATAAACATTGAAATACCTAAATCGCTATCTCTATAAATATGGAAACATCTACACCACAATCCCTGTAAACATGGAAATATCTACAACGCTATCCACATAAACATGGAAATATCTACACCGCTATCTGTTTCAACATGGAAATATCTACACCAATATCACTATAAACTTCGAAATACCTACACCACTATCTCTATAAACATGGAAATATCTACACCGCCATCTCTATAAACATGGAAACATCTATACCACCATGTCTATAAACTTGGAAATATCTACACCGCTATCTGCATAACCATGGAAATATCTACTCCGCCGTCTGCATAAACATGGAAAAATCTAAACCGCTATCTGTATAAACATGGAAATAACTGCAACGCTATCTGTGTAAACATGGAAGTGTCTGCACCGTTATATGTGTAAACATGGAAATATCTACATCGCTATCTGTATAAACATCGAAATATCCACAAAGTCATCTGTATAAACATGGAAATATCTACACCACCATCTCTATAAACATGGAAATATCAAGAGTGCCATCTCTATACACATGGAAACATCTACACAGCCATCTGTATAAACATGGAAATATCGACACCGCTATCACTATAAACATGGAAATATCTACACCGCTATCTGTATAAAAATGGAAATATCTACATCGCTATATGTATAAACATGGAAATATCTCCACCGCTATCTCTATAAATATGGAAATATCTACACCGCTATCTGTGTAAACATGGAAATATCTACACCGCTATCTGTGTAAACATGGAAATACCTACACCGCTATCTGTATAAACATGGAAATACCTACAACGCTATCTGTGTAAACATGGAAATATCTACAACGATGTCTGTGTAAACATGGAAATATCTACACAGCTATCTGTGTAAACTGGGAAATATCTACACCAATATCTGTGTAAAGATGGAAATACCTACACCGCAATCTGTGCAAAGATGGAAATATCTACACCGCTATCTCTGTAAAGATGGAAATATCAAAACCACCATCTGCATAAACATGGAAATATCAACACTGCCATCTGTATAAACATGCAAATATCTGCACAGACATCTCTATAAACATGGAAATATCTACACCGTCATCTGCATAAACGTGGAAATATCTACACCGCCATCTGTATAAACATGGGAATATCTACACGGCTATCTGTATAAACATGGAAATATCTGCAACACTATCTGTGTAAACATGGAAATATCTACACCGCTAAATGTGTAAACATGGAAATAACTACTCTGCTATCTGTATAAAAATGGAAATATCTACACCACTATCTGTATAAACGTGGAAAGATCTACACCGCTATCTGTATAAACGTGGAAATATCTACACCGCTATCTGTATAAACGTGGAAATATCTACACCGCTATCTGTATAAAAGTGGAAATATCTACGCTGTCTGTATAAACGTGGAAATATCTGCACCGCTATCTGTATAAACCTGAGAATATCTACAAAGCTATCTGTATAAACTTGGAAATATCTTCAACGCTATCTGTGTAAACATGGAAATATCTACACAGCTATCAGTGTAAACTTGGAAATCTCTACACCGCTATCGGTGTAAAGATGGAAATATCTACACCGCAATCTGTTCAAAGATGGAAATATCTACACTGCCATCTCTGTAAACAAGGAAATATCTACACCGCTATCTGTATAAACATGGAAATATCCACACCGCTATCTGAGTAAACATGGAAATATCTACACCGTTATCTGTATAAACATGGAAATAACTACAACGCCATCTGTAGAAACATGGAAATAACTACATCACCATCTGTATAAACATGGAAATATCTACAATGCCATCTGTATACACATGGAAATACCTACACGGCAATCTGTGTATAGATGGAAACATCAACACCGCCATCTGTACAGACATGGAAATATCTACACCGCTATCTGTATAAACATGGAAATATCTACACTGCGGTATGTATAAACATGGAAATATCTACACCGGTATCTTTATAAACATGGAAATATCTACACCACGATCTGTGTAAAACATGGAAATATTTACACCGCTATCTGTATAAACATGGAAATATCTACACCGCTATCTCTATAAACAAGGAAATAGCTGCAAAGCCATCTGTATAAACATGGAAATAACTACACAGTCATGTGTAGGAACATGGAAATATCTACACTGCCATCTGTATAAACATGGAAATATGTACATAGCCCTCTGTATAAATATGGAAATATCTGCATAGGCATCTGTATAAACATGTAAATATCCACACCGCTGTCTGTATAAACATGGAAATATCTACACAGCTATCTCTATAAACATGGAAATATCTACACCGCCATCTGTATAAACATTTAAATACCTACACAGTCTTCTATATAAACATGGAAATATCTACACCACTCTCTGTATAAACATGGAAATATCTACACTGCCATCGGTATAAACATGGAAATATCTACACAGCCATCTCTATAAACATGGAAATATCTACACTGCTATCTGTATAAACATGGAAATAACCACACCGCTATCTCTATAAACATGGAAATATCTACACCGCCATCTGTGAAAACTTGAAAATATCTTCATATTCATCTGTATAAACATGGAAATATCTACACCTCCATCAGTATAAACATGGAAATATCTACAGCGCTATCTCTATAAACATGGAAATACCTACACCGCAGTCTGTATAAACATGGAAATATCTACACGGCTATTTCTATAAATATGGAAATGTGTACACCGCTAGCTGTATAAACATGGAAATATCTACAAGGCTATATCTATAAACATGGAAATATCAACACCGCCATCTGTATATACATGGAAACACCTACAGAGTCATCTGCATAAACATGGAAATATCCACACCACTATCTGTATAAACATGGAAATACCTACACTGCCATCTGTGTAAACATGGAAATATCTACAAAGCCATCCCTATGAACCTGGAAATATCTACATGGCTATCTGTATAAACATGGAAATATCTACACCGCCATGTGTATACCCATGGAAATACCTACACATCCATCTGTATAAACATGGAAATATATACAATGCTTTCTCTATAAACATGGAAATACCTACACCGCAATCTGTATAAACATGGAAATATCTACACCGCTATCTCTATAAACATGGAAATATCTCCACTGATATCTGTATAAATATGGAAATATCTCCACCGCTATCTGTATAAACATGGAAATATCTACAAAGCTATCTCTATAAACATGGAAATATCTACACGGCTATCTTTATAAACATGGAAATATCTACACCGCTATCTGTATAAACATGGAAATATCTACAAAAGTATCTTTGTAAACATGGAAATATCTACACAGCTGTGTAAACATGGAAATATGTACTCCGCTATCTGAGGTAAGATGGAAATATCCACACAGCAATCTGAGCAAATACGGAAATAACTACAGTGCTATCTCTGTAAACATGGCAATATCTACACCGCTATCTGTATAAACATTGAAATATCTCCACCACTATCTCTATAAAAATCGAAATGTCTACATCGCTATCTATATAAACATGGAAATATCCACATGGCTATGTCTGTAAACATGGAAATGCCTACAATGCCATCTGTATAACCATGGATATAAATATACAGTCATCTGTATAAACGTGGAAATATCTACACCAATATCTGTATAAACATGGAAATATCAACACTACCATCTGTATAAACATGGAAGTACCTACACAGCCATCTGTACAAACATGGAAATATCTACAAAGCCCTCTCTATAAACATGGAAATATCTACACCGCCATCTGTTAAAACATGGAAATATCTACAGAGTCATCTGTATAAACATGGAAATATCTACACCTCCATCTCTATAAACATGGAAATATCTACACAGCCATCAGTATAAACATGGAAATATCTACACCGCTTTCTACATAAACATGGAAATATCTACACCGCTATCTATATCAATATGGAAATATCTACACCGCTATCTGCATAAATATGGAAATGTCTACAATGCTATCTGTGTAAAGATGGAAATATCTACACAGCTCTCTGTGTAAAAATAGAAATATCTACACCGCAATCTGTGCAAAGATGGAAATATCTACACCGCTATCTGTATAAACATAGAAATAACTACAATGCCATCTGTATAAAGATGGAAATATCTACACTGCGAGCTGTATAAACACGGAAATATCTATACCGCTATCTGTATAAACATGGAAATACCAACACCGCTATATGTATAAACATGGAAATATTTACAACGCTATCTGTGTTAACATGAAATTATCTACACAGCTATCTTTGTAAACCTGGAAATATCTACACAGCTGTCAGTGTAAAGATGAAAATATCCACATCGCAATCTGTGCAAAGATGGAAATATCTAAACCGGTATCTCTGTAAACATGGAAATATCGACATCGCTATCAGTATAAAAAAGTATATATCCACATCGCTGTCTGTATAACGTGGAAATATCTACACCGCTATCTGTATAAGGATGGAAATATCTACAACGCTATCTGTATAAAGGTGGAAATATTTACATCGATATCTGTATAAACGTGGAAGTATCTCCACCGCTATCTGTATAAACATGGACATATCTACAACGCTATCAGTAAAAACATGGAATTATGTATACCGCTACCTGTATAAACATGGAAATATATACTATGCTATCTGTATAAACATGGAAATATCTACAACGCTATCTGTGTAAACATGGAAATATCTACACCACTATCTGTATAAACATGTAAATATCTACACTGCCATCTCTATAAAGATGGAAATATCTACACCGCGAGCTGTATAAACATGGAAATACCTACACCGCTATCTGTATAAACATGGAAATGCGAACACCGCTATATGTATAAACATGGAAATATCTACACCGGTATCTGTATAAACATGGAAATATCTACAACGCTATCTGTGTATACTTGGAAACACCTACACAGCTATCTGTGTAAACTTGGAGATATCTACAGAAATATCTGTGTAAAGATGGAAATACCTACACCGCAATCTGGGCAAAGATGGAAATATCTACACTGCTATCTCTGTAAACATGGAAATAACTACACCGCTATCTGTATAAACATGGAAATAACTACACCACTATCTGTATATAAAAGGAAATATCTACAACACCGTCTGTATAAACATCGAAATACCTATACGGCCATCTGCATAAACATGGAAATATCTTCACCGCTATCTGTATAAATATGAAATTATCTAAACCGCTATCTCTATAAACATGGAAATATCTACACCGCTATCTTTATAAACACGGAAATATCTACACCGTTATCTCTATAAACATGGAAATATCGACATCGCCATCTCTATAAACATGCAAATATCTACACAGTCATCTGTATAAACATGGAAATATTTACACCACCATCTTCATAAACTTGGAATATCTACACTGCCATCTGTATACACATGGAAATATCTAAACAGCCATCTCTATAAACATGGAAATATCTACACCCCTATCTCCATAAACATGGAAATGCCTACACTGCTATCTATGTAAACATAGAAATATCTACAACGCAATCTCTATAAACATGGCAATATCTACACCGCCATCACTATGAACATGAAAATATGTACACCGCCATCTCCAGTAACATGGAACTATCTACACCGCCGTCTGTATAAACATGGAAATATCTACACACTATGTGTATAAACATGGAAATATCTACACGGCCATCTGCATAAAGATGGAAATATCCACACCGCGAGCTGTATAAACATAGAAATACCTATAGCACTATCTGTATGAACATGAAAATACCAACACCGCTATGTGTATAAACATGGAAATATCTACACCACTATCTGTATAAACATCTAAATATCTACATCGCTATCTGTAAAATGTGGAAATATCTACACCACTATCTGTATAAACGTGGAAATATCCACACCGCTATCTGTATAAACGTGGAAATATGTACGCTATCTGTATAAACGTGGAAATATCTACATCGATATCTGTATAAACGTGGAAATATCTCCATTGCTATCTGTATATACATGGACATATCTGCACCGCTATCTGTATAAACATGGAAATCATCTACACCGCTATTTGTATAAACATGGAAATATATACAATGCTATCTGTATAAACATGGAAATATCCACAACGCTATCTGTGAAAACATGGAAATATCTACACAGCTATCTGCGTAAACATGGAAATATCTACACAGCTATCTGTGTAAAGATGGAAGTACCTACACCGCTATTTGTATAAACATGGAAATATATACAATGCTATCTGTATAAACATGGAAATATCCACAACACTATCTGTGAAAACATGGAATTACCTACACCGCTATCTCTTTAAACATGGAAATACCTACAACTCTATCTCTATAAACTTGGAATTATCTACACCGCTATCTCTATAAACATGGAAAAATCTACACCGACATCTCTATAAACAAGGAAATATCTACACCGCCATTTGCATAAACATGGAAATATCTACACCGCCATCTGCATGAACATGGAAATATCTACACCACCTTCTGTATAAACATAGAAATATCTGCAACACTTTCTGTGTAAACATGGAAATATCTACACCGCTATCTGTGTAAACATGGAAATATCTACTCCGCTATTTGTATAAAGATGAAAATATCTACACCGCTATCTGTATAAGCGTGGAAATATCTATGCTATCTGTATAAACGTGGAAATATCTACATCGATATCTGTATAAACGTGGAAATATCTCCACCGCTGTCTGTATAAACGTGGAAATATCTACACCGATATCTGTATAAACCTGGGAATATCTACACTGCTATCAGTATAAACATGGAAATACTGACATCGCTATCTGTATAAACATGGAAATATCTACAGCGCTGTCCCAATAAACATGGAAATATCAACACCGCTATCCGTATAAACATGGAAATATTTAAACCACCATCTGTATATACATGGAAATATCTACACCACTATCTGTATAAACATGGAAATATCTACACTGCCATCTGTATAAAGATGGAAATACCTTCAAAGCGAACTGTATAAACATGGAAATAGCTACACCGCTATGTGTATAAACATGGAAATATCTACACCGCTATGTGTATAAACATGGAAATAACAACACCGCTATCTGTATAAACTTGCAAATATCTACACCACTATCTATATAAACATGGAAATTCCTACATCGCCATCTCTATAAACATGGCAATATCTAAACCGCTATCTGTATAAACATGGAAATATCTACACCGCTATCTCTATAAATAAGGAAATATCTGCAACACTATCTCCATATACATGGAAATATCTACAACACTATCTGTGTAAACATGGAAATATCTACACAGGAATCTGTGTAATCTTGGAAATATCTACACCGCTATCTGTGTAAACATGGAAATATCTTCACAGCTATTTGTGTAAACTTTGAAATATCTACACCACTATCTGTGTAAAGATGTAAATATCAACACCGCAATCAGTGCAAAGATGGAAATATCTACACCACTATCTCTGTAAACATCTAAATATCTACACCGCTATCTGTATAAACATGGAAATATCTACACTGCCTTCTCTGTAAATATGGAAATATCTAAACCGCTATCTCCGTAAACATGGAAATATCTACACCGCTGTCTGTATAAACATGGAAATTCCTCACCGTTATCTCTATAAACATGGAAATATCTACACCGCCATCTCTATAAACATACAAATATCTACACAGTCATGTGTATAAACATGGAAATACCTACACCACCATCTCTATAAACATGGAAATATCTACACTGCCATGTGCATAAACATGGAATTATCTACACAGCCATCTGTATAAACATGGAAATATCTACACCGCTATCTCTATAAATATAGAAATACCTACACCGCTATCTCTACAATCCTGGGAATATCTACCTGGCCATCTCTATAAACATGGAAATATCTACACCGCCATCTCTATAAACATGAAAATATTTACACCGCCATCTCTATAAACATGGAACTATCTACACCGCCATCTGTATAAACATGGAAGTATCTACACCGCTATCTGTATAAACATGGAAATATCTACACTGCCGTCTGAAGAAAGATGGAAATATCTATACCGCGAGCTGCATAAAGATAGAAATATCTACACCGCGATCTGTATAAACATGGAAATACCAACACCGCTATCTGTATAAACATGGAAATATCTACACCACTATCTCTACAAACATGGAAATACCTACACCGCCATCTCTGTAGACATGGAAATAACTACACCCCTATCTACATAAACATGGAAATGTCTACACCGCTATCTGTGTAAACATGGAAATATCTACACAGCTATCAGTGTAAACTTGGAAATCTCTACACCGCTATCTGTGTAAAGATGGAAATATCTACACCGCAATCTGTTCAAAGATGGAAATATCTACACTGCCATCTCTGTAAACAAGGAATTATCTACACTGCTATCTGTATAAACATGGAAATATCTACACCGCTATCTGTGTAAACATGGAAATATCTACACCGTTATCTGTATAAACATGGAAATACCTACAACGCCATCTGTAGAAACATGGAAATAACTACATCACCATCTGTATAAACATGGAAATATCTACAATGCCATCTGTATACACATGGAAATACCAACACGGCAATCTGTGTATAGATGGAATCATCAACACCGCCATCTGTACAGACATGGAAATATCTACACCGCTATCTGTATAAACACGGAAATATCTACACTGCGGTATGTATAAACATGGAAATATCTACACCGGTATCTTTATAAACATGGAAATATCTACACCACGATCTGTGTAAAACATGGAAATATTTACACCGCTATCTGTATAAACATGGAAATATCTACACCGCTATCTCTATAAACAAGGAAATAGCTGCAAAGCCATCTGTATAAACATGGAAATAACTACACAGTCATGTGTAGGAACATGGAAATATCTACACTGCCATCTGTATAAACCTGGAAATATGTACACAGCCCTCTGTATAAATATGGAAATATCTGCATAGGCATCTGTATAAACATGTAAATATCCACACCGCTGTCTGTA
The DNA here is from genome assembly GCF_029289425.2 of Pan paniscus. Classification (NCBI taxonomy): domain Eukaryota; kingdom Metazoa; phylum Chordata; class Mammalia; order Primates; family Hominidae; genus Pan; species Pan paniscus. The sequence goes on from NC_073265.2 coordinate 829,010, forward strand.
TAAACATGGAAATACCTACACCGCTGTCTCTATAAACATGGAAATATGTACACCGCTATGTGTATAAACATGGTAATATCTCCACAGCTGTCGGTATAAACTTGGAAATATCCCCAACTTTATCTGTATAAACATGGAAATATCTACAGCGCCATCTCTATAAACATGGAAATATCTACACTGCCATCTGTAAAAACATGGAAATGTCTACACAGTCATCCGAATAAACATGGAAATATCAACACCACCATCTGTATAAACATGGAAATACCTACAATACCATCTGAATACACATGGAAATATACACAGACATCTGTATAAATATGGAAATATCTACACAGCCATCTGCATGTTCATGGAAATATCTACGCCGCCATCTGTATAAACATGGAAATATCTACACGGCCATTTGTGTATAGATGGAAATAACACCGCCATCATTACAAACATGGAAATATCTACACCGCTATCTCTATAAACATGGAAATCTCTGCACTGCCATCTGTAAAAACATGGAAATACCTATACAGTCATCTGTATAAACATGGAAATATCTACAATGCCATCTGTATACACATGGAAATATCTACACAGCCATCTGTAGAAACATGTAAATATCTACACTGCTATCTCTATAAACATGGAAATATCTACACCGCCATCTCTGGAAACATGAAAATATCTAAACTGCCGTCTCCGTAAACATGGAACTAACTACTCCACCATCTGTATAATCATGGAATCATCTACACCGCCATCTGAGTGAATAAGGAAATATCTACAATGCCATCTGTATAAAGATATAAATATCTACACCGCGAGGTGTATAAACGTGGAAATATCTACATCGCTATCTGTATAAACGTGGAAATACCAACACCGCTATCGGTATAAACATGGAAATATCTACAACGCCATCTATATAAACATGGAAATATCTACACCGCTATGTCTATAAACATGGAAATAACTACTCCGTTATCTCTATAAACATGGAAATATCTACACCGCTATCTATATAAACATGGAAATATCTACACCGCTATCTGTATAAACATGGAAATATCTACACCGCGATCTGTATAAACTTGGAAATATCTTCACCACGATCTGTATAAACATGGAAATATCTACTCCGCTATCTGTATAAACATGGTAATATCTACACCGCCATCTATATAAACATGGAAATATCTACACCGCCATCTGTATAAATATGGAAATATCTACAATGCCATCTGTAGAAAGATGGAAATATCTACACCGCAATCTGTGTAAACATGGAAATATCTACACCGATATCTGTAAAAACATGGAAATAACTACACCGCTATCAGTATAAACATGAAAATATCTACACCGCGATCTGTATAAACATGGAAATATCTACAGCGTGATCTGTATAAACATGGAAATATCTACACCACTATCTGTATAAACATGGAAATATCTACACAGCTATCTCTATAAACATGGAAATAACTACACCGCCATTTGTATAAACATGGAAATACCTACAAAGTCATCTGTATAAACATGGAAATATCTACACAGCCATCTGTATAAACATGGAAATATCTACACTGCCATCTGTATATACACGGAAATTTCTACACCGCTATCTGTATAAACATGGAAATAACTACACCGCTATTTGTATAAACAAGGAAATATCTACACCGTGATCTCTATAAACATGGAAATATCTACACCGCCATCTCTACAAACAGGGAAATATCTACACCCCTAACTGTATAAACATGGAAATATCCACACCGCTATCTCTATAAACATGGAAAAATCAACAGCGCTATCTCTATGAACATGGAAATATCTACACCGCCATCTCTATAAACACTGAAATATCTACACCACGATCAGTATAAACATGGAAATATCTACACCGCTATCTGTATAAATATGGAAATATCTCCAATGCTATCTCTATAAACATCAAAATTTCTACCCCACCATCTGTATAAACAAGGAAATACTTACAATATTATCTGTATAAACATGGAAATATCCACACCGCTATCTCTATAAACATGGAAAAATCAACAGCGCTATCTCTATGAACATGGAAATATCTACACCGCCATCTCTATAAACACTGAAATATCTACACCACGATCAGTATAAACATGGAAATATCTACACCGCTATCTGTATAAATATGGAAATATCTCCAATGCTATCTCTATAAACATCAAAATTTCTACCCCACCATCTGTATAAACAAGGAAATACTTACAATATTATCTGTATAAACATGGAAATATCTACACCGCCATCTGTATAAACATGGAAATATCTACACAGCCATGTGTATATACATGGAAATATCTACACCGGTGTCTATATAAACATGGAAATAACTACACTGCTATCTCTATAAAAATGGAAATATCTATAGTGCCATCTACATATCCATGGAAATATCTGCGCCGCCAACTGTATAAACATGGAAATATCTACACGGTCATCTGTGTATTGATGGAAATATCAACAACGCCATCTGTAGAAACATGGAAATATCTGCACCGAAATCTGTATAAACATGGAAATATCTACACCGCGGTCTTTATAAACATGGAAATATCTAAACCGCTATCTGTATAAACATGGAAATATCTACACCGCTATCTCTATAAACATGGAAATGTCTACACCACGATCTGTATAAACATGGAAATATCTACACCGCGATATGTATAAACATGGAAATATCTTCAACGCTATCTGTATAAACATGGAAATATCTACACCACTATCTGTATAAACATGGAAATATCTACACTGCCATCTGCATAAAAATGGAATTACCTACACAGTCATCTCTATAATCATGGAAATATCTACACCGCTATCTGTATATACATGGAAGTAGCCACACCGCTATCAGTAAAAACATGGAAATATCGACACCCCTATCTGTATAAACATGGAAATATCTACACCACGACGTGTATAAACATGGAAATATCTACACCGCTATGTGAATAAACATGGAAATATCTACACCGCTATCAGTATAAACATGGAAATATTGACAACGCTATCTGTATAAATATGGAAATATCTACACCACTATCTCTATAAACATGGAAATATCTACACCGTTATCTGTATAAACAAAGAAATATCTCCACCGCTGTCTGTATGAACATGGAAACATCTACACCGCTAGCTGTATAAACATGGAATTATCTGCAGCGTTATCTGTATAAACATGGAAATATCTACACCGCAGTCTGTGCAAAGATGGAAATATCTACAATGCTATCTCAATAAACATGGAAATATCGACACCGCCATCTGTACACACATGGAAATACCTACACAGTCATCTGTATAAACATGGAAATATCTACACCACTATCTGTATAAACATGGAAATATCTACACTGCCATCTGTATAAACATGGAATTACCTACACAGTCATCTCTATAATCATTGAAATATCTACACCGCTATCTGTATAAACATGGAAGTAGCCACAACGCTATCTGTATAAACATGGAAATATCTCCACCGCTATCTGTAGAAACATGGAAATATCTACATCGCTATCTGTATAAACATGGAAATATCTCCACCGCTATCTCTATAAAGATGGAAATATCTACACCGCTATCTTTATAAACATGGAAATATCTACACCGCAATCTGTATAAACATGGAAATATCTATAACACTATCTGTGTAAACATGGAAATATCTACACAGATGTCTGTGTAAACATGAAAATATGTACACAGTTCTCTGTGTAAAGATGGAAATATCTACACCGCAATCTGTGCAAATATGGAAATATCTACACCGCTATCTCAGTAAATATGGAAATATCTACACCGCTATCTGTATAAACATGCAAATATCAACACCGCTATCTGTATAAACATGGAAATGTCTACACCACGATCTGTATAAACATGGAAATATCTACACCGCTATTTGTATAAACATGGAAATATCTACACCGCTATCAGTATAAACATGGAAATATCTACACCGCTATGTGTATAAACATGGAAATATCTACACCACGACATGAATAAACATGGAAATATCTTCACCGCTATCAGTAAAAACATGGAAATATCGACACCGCTATCTGTATAAATATGGAAATATCTACACCACTATCTCTATAAACATGGAAATATCTACACCGTTATCTGTATAAACAAAGAAATATCTCCACCGCTGTCTGTATGAACATGGAAACATCTACACCGCTAGCTGTATAAACATGGAATTATCTGCAGCGTTATCTGTATTAACATGGAAATATCTACACCAGAGTCTGTGCAAAGATGGAAATATCTACAATGCTATCTCAATAAACATGGAAATATCGACACCGCCACCTGTACACACATGGAAATACCTACACAGTCATCTGTATAAACACGGAAATATCTACACCACTATCTGTATAAACATGGAAATACCTACACTGCCATCTGTATAAACATGGAATTATCTACACAGACATCTCTATAATCATTGAAATATCTACACCGCTATCTGTATAAACATGGAAGTATCCACACCGCTATCAGTAAAAACATGGAAATATCTACACCGCTATCTGTATAAACATGGAAATATCTATAACACTATCTGTGTAAACATGGAAATATCTACACAGCTATCTGTGTAAACATGGAAATATGTACACAGGTCTCTGTGTAAAGATGGAAATATCTACACCGCAATCTGTGCAAATATGGAAATATCTACATCGCTATCTCTGTAAACATGGAAATATCTCCACCGCTATCTGTATAAACATGTAAATGGCTATACCACGATCTGTATAAACATGGAAATATCTACTCCGCTATATATATAAACATGGAAATATCTACACCGCTATCAGTATAAACGTGGAACTACCTACACCGCTATCTGTATAAACATGGAAATATCTACACCACGACATGTATAAACATGGAAATATCTACACCGCCATGTGAATAAACATGGAAATATCTACACCGCTAACAGTAAAAACATGGAAATATCGACACCGCTATCTGTATAAATATGGAAATATCTACACCACTATCTCTATAAACATGGAAATATCTACACCGTTATCTGTATAAACAAAGAAATATCTCCACCGCTGTCTGTATGAACATGGAAACATCTACACCGCTAGCTGTATAAACACGGAATTATCTGCAGCGTTATCTGTATAAACATGGAAATATCTATACCGCAGTCTGTGCAAAGATGGAAATATCTACAATGCTACCTCAATAAACATGGAAATATCGACACCGCCATCTGTACACACATGGAAATATCTACACAGTCATCTGTATAAACATGGAAATATCTACACCAATATTTGTATAAACATGGAAATACCTACACTGCCATCTGTATAAACATGGAATTACCTACACAGACACCTCTATAATCATTGAAATATCTACACCGCTATCTGTATAAGCATGGAAGTAGCCACACCGCTATCCGTATAAACATGGAAATATCTACACCGCTGTCTGTTTAAACATGGAAATATCTACACCACGACGTGTATAAACATGGAAATATCTACACTGCCATCTGTATATACCTGGAAATATCTACACTGCCATCTGTATAAACAAGGAAATATCTACACCGCTAGCTCTATAAACATGGAAATATCTACACGGCTATCTGTATAAACATGGAAATATCTACACCGCTATCTGTAGAAACATGGAAATATCTACATCGCTATCTGTATAAACATGGAAGTATCTCCACCGCTATCTCTATAAAGATGGAAATATCTACACCGCTATCTTTATAAACATGGAAATATCTACACCGCTATCTGTATAAACATGGAAATATCTATAACACTATCTGTGTAAACATGGAAATATCTACACAGCTATCTGTGTAAACATGGAAATATGTACACAGGTCTATGTGTAAAGATGGAAATATCTACACCGCAATCTGTGCAAATATGGAAATATCTACACCGCTATCTCAGGAAACATGGAAATATCTACACCGCTATCTGTATAAACATGGAAATATCAACACCACTATCTGTATAAACATGGAAATGTCTACACCACGATCTGTATAAACATGGAAACATATACACCGCTATATGTATAAACATGGAAATATCTACACCGCTATCAGTATAAACATGGAAATATCTACACCGCTATCTGTATAAACATGGAAATATCTACACCACGACATGAATAAACATGGAAATATCTTCACCGCTATCAGTAAAAACATGGAAATATCGAAACCGCTATCTGTATAAATATGGAAATATCTACACCACTATCTCTATAAACATGGAAATATCTACACCGTTATCAGTATAAACAAAGAAATATGTCCACCGCTGTCTGTATGAACATGGAAACATCTACACCGCTAGCTGTATAAACATGGAATTATCTGCAGCGTTATCTGTATTAACATGGAAATATCTACACCACAGTCTGTGCAAAGATGGAAATATCTACAATGCTATCTCAATAAACATGGAAATATCGACACCGCCACCTGTACACACATGGAAATACCTACACAGTCATCTGTATAAACATGGAAATATCTACACCACTATCTGTATAAACATGGAAATACCTACACTGCCATCTGTATAAACATGGAATTATCTACACAGACATCTCTATAATCATTGAAATATCTACACCGCTATCTGTATAAACATGGAAGTATCCACACCGCTATCAGTAAAAACATGGAAATATCTACACCGCTATCTATATAAACATGGAAATATCTATAACACTATCTGTGTAAACATGGAAATATCTACACAGCTATCTGTGTAAACATGGAAATATGTACACAGGTCTCTGTGTAAAGATGGAAATATCTACACCGCAATCTGTGCAAATATGGAAATATCTACATCGCTATCTCTGTAAACATGGAAATATCTCCACCGCTATCTGTATAAACATATAAATGGTTATACCACGATCTGTATAAACATGGAAATATCTACTCCGCTATATATATAAACATGGAAATATCTACACCGCTATCAGTATAAACATGGAACTACCTACACCGCTATCTGTATAAACATGGAAATATCTACACCACGACATGTATAAACATGGAAATATCTACACCGCCATGTGAATAAACATGGAAATATCTACACCGCTAACAGTAAAAACATGGAAATATCGACACCGCTATCTGTATAAATATGGAAATATCTACACCACTATCTCTATAAACATGGAAATATCTACACCGTTATCTGTATAAACAAAGAAATATCTCCACCGCTGTCTGTATGAACATGGAAACATCTACACCGCTAGCTGTATAAACATGGAATTATCTGCAGCGTTATCTGTATAAACATGGAAATATCTATACCGCAGTCTGTGCAAAGATGGAAATAACTACAATGCTACCTCAATAAACATGGAAATATCGACACCGCCATCTGTACACACATGGAAATATCTACACAGTCATCTGTATAAACATGGAAATATCTACACCAATATCTGTATAAACATGGAAATACCTACACTGCCATCTGTATAAACATGGAATTACCTGCACAGACACCTCTATAATCATTGAAATATCTACACCGCTATCTGTATAAGCATGGAAGTAGCCACACCGCTATCCGTATAAACATGGAAATATCTACACCGCTGTCTGTTTAAACATGGAAATATCTACACCACGACGTGTATAAACATGGAAATATCTACACTGCCATCTGTATATACCTGGAAATATCTACACTGCCATCTGTATAAACATGGAAATATCTACACGGCTAGCTCTATAAACATGGAAATGTCTACACGGCTATCTGTATAAACATGGAAATATCTACACCGCTATCTGTAGAAACATGGAAATATCTACATCGCTATCTGTATAAACATGGAAATACCTCCACCGCTATCTCTATAAAGATGGAAAGATCTACACCGCTATCTTTATAAAAATGGAAATATCTACACCGCTATCTCTATAAACATGGAAATATCTATAACACTATCTGTGTAAACATGGAAAAATCTACACAGCTATCTGTGTAAACATGGAAATATGTACACAGGTCTCTGTGTAAAGATGGAAATATCTACACCGCAATCTGTGCAAATATGGAAATATCTACACCGCTATCTCAGTAAACATGGAAATATCTACACCGCTATCCCTATAAACATGGAAATGTCAACACCGCTATCTGTATAAACATGGAAATGTCTACACCACGATCTGTATAAACATGGAAATATCTACACCGCTATATGTATAAACATGGAAATATCTACACCGCTATCAGTATAAACTTGGAAATATCTACACCGCTATCTGTATAAACATGGAAATATCTACAACACGACATGTATAAACATGGAAATATCAACACCGCCATGTGAATAAACATGGAAGTATCTACACCGCTATCAGTAAAAACATGGAAATATCGACACCGCTATCTGTGTAAATGTGGAAATATCTACACCACTATCTCTATAAACAGGGAATTATCTACACCGTTATCTGTATAAACAAAGAAATATCTCCACCGCTGTCTGTATGAACATGGAAACATCTACACCGCTAGCTGTATAAACATGGAATTATCTGCAGCGTTATCTGTATAAACATGGAAATATCTACACCGCGACGTGTATAAACATGGAAATATCTACAACGCTATGTGAATAAACATGGAAATATCTACACCGCTATCAGTATAAACAAGGAAATATTGACACCGCTATCTGTATAAATATGGAAATATCTACACCACTATCTCTATAAACATGGAAATATCTACACCGTTATCTGTATAAACAAAGAAATATCTCCACCGCTGTCTGTATGAACATGGAAACATCTACACCGCTAGCTGTATAAACATGGAATTATCTGCAGCGTTATCTGTATAAACATGGAAATATCTACACCGCAGTCTGTGCGAAGATGGAAATATCTACAATGCTATCTCAATAAACATGGAAATATCGACACCGCCATCTGTACACACATGGAAGTACCTACACAGTCATCTGTATAAACATGGAAATATCTACACCACTATATGTATAAACATGGAAATACCTACACTGCCATCTGTATAAACATGGAATTATCTACACAGACATCTCTACAATCATTGAAATAACTACACCGCTATCTGTATAAACATGGATGTATCCACACCGCTATCAGTATAAACATGGAAATATCTACACCGCTATCTGTATAAACATGGAAATATCTATAACACTATCTGTGTAAACATGGAAGTATCTGCACAGCTATCTGTGTAAACATGGAAATATGTACACAGGTCTCTGTGTAAAGATGGAAATATCTACACCGCAATCTGTGCAAATATGGAAATATCTACACCGCTATCTCAGTAAACATGGAAACATCTACACCGCTATCTGTAAAAACATGGAAATATCAACACCGCTATCTGTATAAACATGGAAATGTCTACACCACGATCTGTATAAACATGGAAATATCTACACCGCGATATGTATAAACATGGAAATATCTTCAACGCTATCTGTATAAACATGGAAATATCTACACCACTATCTGTATAAACATGGAAATATCTACACTGCCATCTGCATAAAAATGGAATTACCTACACAGTCATCTCTATAATCATGGAAATATCTACACCGCTATCTGTATATACATGGAAGTAGCCACACCGCTATCAGTAAAAACATGGAAATATCTACACCCCTATCTGTATAAACATGGAAATATCTACACCACGACGTGTATAAACATGGAAATATCTACACCGCTATGTGAATAAACATGGAAATATCTACACCGCTATCAGTATAAACATGGAAATATTGACAACGCTATCTGTATAAATATGGAAATATCTACACCACTATCTCTATAAACATGGAAATATCTACACCGTTATCTGTATAAACAAAGAAATATCTCCACCGCTGTCTGTATGAACATGGAAACATCTACACCGCTAGCTGTATAAACATGGAATTATCTGCAGCGTTATCTGTATAAACATGGAAATATCTACACCGCAGTCTGTGCAAAGATGGAAATATCTACAATGCTATCTCAATAAACATGGAAATATCGACACCGCCATCTGTACACACATGGAAATACCTACACAGTCATCTCTATAAACATGGAAATATCTACACCACTATCTGTATAAACATGGAAATACCTACACTGCCATCTGTATAAACATGGAATTATCTACACAGACATCTCTATAATCATTGAAATATCTACACCGCTATCTGTATAAACATGGAAGTAGCCACACCGCTATCTGTATAAACATGGAAATATCTACACCGCCATCTGTGAAAACATGGAAATATCTACACTGTCATCTTTATAAACATGGAAATATCTACACGTCCATCTGTATAGACATGGAAATATCTACACTGCCATCTGTATATACCTGGAAATATCTACACTGCCATCTGTATAAACATGGAAATATCTACACCGCTGTCTCTATAAACATGGAAATGTCTACACGGCTATCTGTATAAACATGGAAATATCTCCACCGCTATCTGTAGAAACATGGAAATATCTACATCGCTATCTGTATAAACATGGAAATATCTCCACCGCTATCTCTATAAAGATGGAAATATCTACACCGCTATCTTTATAAACATGGAAATATCTACACCGCTATCTGTATAAACATGGAAATATCTATAACACTAACTTTGTAAACATGGAAATATCCACACAGCTATCTGTGTAAACATGGAAACAGGTACACAGGTCTCTGTGTAAAGATGGAAATATCTACACCGCAATCTGTGCAAATATGGAAATATCTACACCGCTATCTCAGTAAATATGGAAATATCTACACCGCTATCTGTATAAACATGGAAATATCAACACCGCTATCTGTATAAACATGGAAATGTCTACACCACGATCTGTATAAACATGGAAATATCTACACCGCTATATGTATAAACGGAAATATCTACACCGCTATCAGTATATACATGGAAATATCTACTCCGCTATCTGTATAAACATGGAAATATCTACACCACGACATGTATAAACATGGAAATATCTACACCGCCATGTGAATAAACATGGAAATATCTACACCGCTATCAGTAAAAACATGGAAATATCGACACCGCTATCTGTATAAATATGGAAATATCTACACCACTATCTCTATAATCATGGAAATATCTACACCGTTATCTGTATAAACAAAGAAATATCTCCACCGCTGTCTGTATGAACATGGAAACATCTACACCGCTAGCTGTATAAACATGGAATTATCTGCAGCGTTATCTGTATAAACATGGAAATATCTACACCGCAGTCTGTGCAAAGATGGAAATATCTACAATGCTATCTCAATAAACATGGAAATATCGACACTGCCATCTGTACACACATGGAAATACCTACACAGTCATCTGTATAAACATGGAAATATCTACACCACTATCTGTATAAACATGGAAATATCTACACTGCCATCTGTATAAACATGGAATTACCTACACAGTCATCTCTATAATCATTGAAATATCTACACCGCTATCTGTATAAACATGGAAGTAGCCACACCGCTATCTGTATAAACATGGAAATATCTCCACCGCTATCTGTAGAAACATGGAAATATCTACATCGCTATCTGTATAAACATGGAAATATCTCCACCGCTATCTCTATAAAGATGGAAATATCTACACCGCTATCTTTATAAACATGGAAATATCTACACCGCTATCTGTATAAACATGGAAATATCTATAACACTATCTGTGTAAACATGGAAATATCTACACAGCTATCTGTGTAAACATGAAAATATGTACACAGTTCTCTGTGTAAAGATGGAAATATCTACACCGCAATCTGTGAAAATATGGAAATATCTACACCGCTATCTCAGTAAATATGGAAATATCTACACCGCTATCTGTATAAACATGGAAATATCAACACCGCTATCTGTATAAACATGGAAATGTCTACACCACGATCTGTATAAACATGGAAATATCTACACCGCTATATGTATAAACATGGAAATATCTACACCGCTATCAGTATATACATGGAAATATCTACACCGCTATCTGTATAAACATGGAAATATCTACACCACGACATGTATAAACATGGAAATATCTACACCGCCATGTGAATAAACATGGAAATATCTACACCGCTATCAGTAAAAACATGGAAATATCGACACCGCTATCTGTGTAAATGTGGAAATATCTACACCACTATCTCTATAAACAGGGAATTATCTACACCGTTATCTGTATAAACAAAGAAATATCTCCACCGCTGTCTGTATGAACATGGAAACATCTACACCGCTAGCTGTATAAACATGGAATTATCTGCAGCGTTATCTGTATAAACATGGAAATATCTACACCGCGACGTGTAAAAACATGGAAATATCTACAACGCTATGTGAATAAACATGGAAATATCTACACCGCTATCAGTATAAACAAGGAAATATTGACACCGCTATCTGTATAAATATGGAAATATCTACACCACTATCTCTATAAACATGGAAATATCTACACCGTTATCTGTATAAACAAAGAAATATCTCCACCGCTGTCTGTATGAACATGGAAACATCTACACCGCTAGCTGTATAAACATGGAATTATCTGCAGCGTTATCTGTATAAACATGGAAATATCTACACCGCAGTCTGTGCAAGGATGGAAATATCTACAATGCTATCTCAATAAACATGGAAATATCGACACCGCCATCTGTACACACATGGAAGTACCTACACAGTCATCTGTATAAACATGGAAATATCTACACCACTATATGTATAAACATGGAAATACCTACACTGCCATCTGTATAAACATGGAATTATCTACACAGACATCTCTACAATCATTGAAATAACTACACCGCTATCTGTATAAACATGGAAGTATCCACACCGCTATCAGTATAAACATGGAAATATCTACACCGCTATCTGTATAAACATGGAAATATCTATAACACTATCTGTGTATACATGGAAGTATCTGCACAGCTATCTGTGTAAACATGGAAATATGTACACAGGTCTCTGTGTAAAGATGGAAATATCTACACCGCAATCTGTGCAAATATGGAAATATCTACACCGCTATCTCAGTAAACATGGAAACATCTACACCGCTATCTGTAAAAACATGGAAATATCAACACCGCTATCTGTATAAACATGGAAATGTCTACACCACGATCTCTATAAACATGGAAATATCTACACCGCGATATGTATAAACATGGAAATATCTTCAACGCTATCTGTATAAACATGGAAATATCTACACCACTATCTGTATAAACATGGAAATATCTACACTGCCATCTGCATAAAAATGGAATTACCTACACAGTCATCTCTATAATCATGGAAATATCTACACCGCTATCTGTATATACATGGAAGTAGCCACACCGCTATCAGTAAAAACATGGAAATATCTACACCCCTATCTGTATAAACATGGAAATATCTACACCACGACGTGTATAAACATGGAAATATCTACACCGCTATGTGAATAAACATGGAAATATCTACACCGCTATCAGTATAAACATGGAAATATTGACAACGCTATCTGTATAAATATGGAAATATCTACACCACTATCTCTATAAACATGGAAATATCTACACCGTTATCTGTATAAACAAAGAAATATCTCCACCGCTGTCTGTATGAACATGGAAACATCTACACCGCTAGCTGTATAAACATGGAATTATCTGCAGCGTTATCTGTATAAACATGGAAATATCTACACCGCAGTCTGTGCAAGGATGGAAATATCTACAATGCTATCTCAATAAACATGGAAATATCGACACCGCCATCTGTACACACATGGAAGTACCTACACAGTCATCTGTATAAACATGGAAATATCTACACCACTATATGTATAAACATGGAAATACCTACACTGCCATCTGTATAAACATGGAATTATCTACACAGACATCTCTACAATCATTGAAATAACTACACCGCTATCTGTATAAACATGGAAGTATCCACACCGCTATCAGTATAAACATGGAAATATCTACACCGCTATCTGTATAAACATGGAAATATCTATAACACTATCTGTGTAAACATGGAAGTATCTGCACAGCTATCTGTGTAAACATGGAAATATGTACACAGGTCTCTGTGTAAAGATGGAAATATCTACACCGCAATCTGTGCAAATATGGAAATATCTACACCGCTATCTCAGTAAACATGGAAACATCTACACCGCTATCTGTAAAAACATGGAAATATCAACACCGCTATCTGTATAAACATGGAAATGTCTACACCACGATCTCTATAAACATGGAAATATCTACACCGCGATATGTATAAACATGGAAATATCTTCAACGCTATCTGTATAAACATGGAAATATCTACACCACTATCTGTATAAACATGGAAATATCTACACTGCCATCTGCATAAAAATGGAATTACCTACACAGTCATCTCTATAATCATGGAAATATCTACACCGCTATCTGTATATACATGGAAGTAGCCACACCGCTATCAGTAAAAACATGGAAATATCTACAACCCTATCTGTATAAACATGGAAATATCTACACCACGACGTGTATAAACATGGAAATATCTACACCGCTATGTGAATAAACATGGAAATATCTACACCGCTATCAGTATAAACATGGAAATATTGACAACGCTATCTGTATAAATATGGAAATATCTACACCACTATCTCTATAAACATGGAAATATCTACACCGTTATCTGTATAAACAAAGAAATATCTCCACCGCTGTCTGTATGAACATGGAAACATCTCCACCGCTAGCTGTATAAACATGGAATTATCTGCAGCGTTATCTGTATAAACATGGAAATATCTACACCGCAGTCTGTGCAAAGATGGAAATATCTACAATGCTATCTCAATAAACATGGAAATATCGACACCGCCATCTGTACACACATGGAAATACCTACACAGTCATCTCTATAAACATGGAAATATCTACACCACTATCTGTATAAACATGGAAATACCTACACTGCCATCTGTATAAACATGGAATTATCTACACAGACATCTCTATAATCATTGAAATATCTACACCGCTATCTGTATAAACATGGAAGTAGCCACACCGCTATCTGTATAAACATGGAAATATCTACACCGCCATCTGTGAAAACATGGAAATATCTACACTGTCATCTTTATAAACATGGAAATATCTACACGTCCATCTGTATAAACATGGAAATATCTACACTGCCATCTGTATATACCTGGAAATATCTACACTGCCATCTGTATAAACATGGAAATATCTACACCGCTGTCTCTATAAACATGGAAATGTCTACACGGCTATCTGTATAAACATGGAAATACCTCCACCGCTATCTGTAGAAACATGGAAATATCTACATCGCTATCTGTATAAACATGGAAATATCTCCACCGCTATCTCTATAAAGATGGAAATATCTACACCGCTATCTTTATAAACATGGAAATATCTACACCGCTATCTGTATAAACATGGAAATATCTATAACACTAACTTTGTAAACATGGAAATATCCACACAGCTATCTGTGTAAACATGGAAACATGTACACAGGTCTCTGTGTAAAGATGGAAATATCTACACCGCAATCTGTGCAAATATGGAAATATCTACACCGCTATCTCAGTAAATATGGAAATATCTACACCGCTATCTGTATAAACATGGAAATATCTATAACACTATCTGTGTAAACATGGAAGTATCTGCACAGCTATCTGTGTAAACATGGAAATATGTACACAGGTCTCTGTGTAAAGATGGAGATATCTACACCGCAATCTGTGCAAATATGGAAATATCTACACCGCTATCTCAGTAAACATGGAAACATCTACACCGCTATCTGTAAAAACATGGAAATATCAACACCGCTATCTGTATAAACATGGAAATGTCTACACCACGATCTGTATAAACATGGAAATATCTACACCGCGATATGTATAAACATGGAAATATCTTCAACGCTATCTGTATAAACATGGAAATATCTACACCACTATCTGTATAAACATGGAAATATCTACACTGCCATCTGCATAAAAATGGAATTACCTACACAGTCATCTCTATAATCATGGAAATATCTACACCGCTATCTGTATATACATGGAAGTAGCCACACCGCTATCAGTAAAAACATGGAAATATCTACACCCCTATCTGTATAAACATGGAAATATCTACACCACGACGTGTATAAACATGGAAATATCTACACCTCTATGTGAATAAACATGGAAATATCTACACCGCTATCAGTATAAACATGGAAATATTGACAACGCTATCAGTATAAATATGGAAATATCTACACCACTATCTCTATAAACATGGAAATATCTACACCGTTATCTGTATAAACAAAGAAATATCTCCACCGCTGTCTGTATGAACATGGAAACATCTACACCGCTAGCTGTATAAACATGGAATTATCTGCAGCGTTATCTGTATAAACATGGAAATATCTACACCGCAGTCTGTGCAAAGATGGAAATATCTACAATGCTATCTCAATAAACATGGAAATATCGACACCGCCATCTGTACACACATGGAAATACCTACACAGTCATCTCTATAAACATGGAAATATCTACACCACTATCTGTATAAACATGGAAATACCTACACTGCCATCTGTATAAACATGGAATTATCTACACAGACATCTCTATAATCATTGAAATATCTACACCGCTATCTGTATAAACATGGAAGTAGCCACACCGCTATCTGTATAAACATGGAAATATCTACACCGCCATCTGTGAAAACATGGAAATATCTACACTGTCATCTTTATAAACATGGAAATATCTACACGTCCATCTGTATAAACATGGAAATATCTACACTGCCATCTGTATATACCTGGAAATATCTACACTGCCATCTGTATAAACATGGAAATATCTACACCGCTGTCTCTATAAACATGGAAATGTCTACACGGCTATCTGTATAAACATGGAAATATCTCCACCGCTATCTGTAGAAACATGGAAATATCTACATCGCTATCTGTATAAACATGGAAATATCTCCACCGCTATCTCTATAAAGATGGAAATATCTACACCGCTATCTTTATAAACATGGAAATATCTACACCGCTATCTGTATAAACATGGAAATATCTATAACACTAACTTTGTAAACATGGAAATATCCACACAGCTATCTGTGTAAACATGGAAACAGGTACACAGGTCTCTGTGTAAAGATGGAAATATCTACACCGCAATCTGTGCAAATATGGAAATATCTACACCGCTATCTCAGTAAATATGGAAATATCTACACCGCTATCTGTATAAACATGGAAATATCAACACCGCTATCTGTATAAACATGGAAATGTCTACACCACGATCTGTATAAACATGGAAATATCTACACCGCTATATGTATAAACGGAAATATCTACACCGCTATCAGTATATACATGGAAATATCTACTCCGCTATCTGTATAAACATGGAAATATCTACACCACGACATGTATAAACATGGAAATATCTACACCGCCATGTGAATAAACATGGAAATATCTACACCGCTATCAGTAAAAACATGGAAATATCGACACCGCTATCTGTATAAATATGGAAATATCTACACCACTATCTCTATAATCATGGAAATATCTACACCGTTATCTGTATAAACAAAGAAATATCTCCACCGCTGTCTGTATGAACATGGAAACATCTACACCGCTAGCTGTATAAACATGGAATTATCTGCAGCGTTATCTGTATAAACATGGAAATATCTACACCGCAGTCTGTGCAAAGATGGAAATATCTACAATGCTATCTCAATAAACATGGAAATATCGACACTGCCATCTGTACACACATGGAAATACCTACACAGTCATCTGTATAAACATGGAAATATCTACACCACTATCTGTATAAACATGGAAATATCTACACTGCCATCTGTATAAACATGGAATTACCTACACAGTCATCTCTATAATCATTGAAATATCTACACCGCTATCTGTATAAACATGGAAGTAGCCACACCGCTATCTGTATAAACATGGAAATATCTCCACCGCTATCTGTAGAAACATGGAAATATCTACATCGCTATCTGTATAAACATGGAAATATCTCCACCGCTATCTCTATAAAGATGGAAATATCTACACCGCTATCTTTATAAACATGGAAATATCTACACCGCTATCTGTATAAACATGGAAATATCTATAACACTATCTGTGTAAACATGGAAATATCTACACAGCTATCTGTGTAAACATGAAAATATGTACACAGTTCTCTGTGTAAAGATGGAAATATCTACACCGCAATCTGTGAAAATATGGAAATATCTACACCGCTATCTCAGTAAATATGGAAATATCTACACCGCTATCTGTATAAACATGGAAATATCAACACCGCTATCTGTATAAACATGGAAATGTCTACACCACGATCTGTATAAACATGGAAATATCTACACCGCTATATGTATAAACATGGAAATATCTACACCGCTATCAGTATATACATGGAAATATCTACACCGCTATCTGTATAAACATGGAAATATCTACACCACGACATGTATAAACATGGAAATATCTACACCGCCATGTGAATAAACATGGAAATATCTACACCGCTATCAGTAAAAACATGGAAATATCGACACCGCTATCTGTGTAAATGTGGAAATATCTACACCACTATCTCTATAAACAGGGAATTATCTACACCGTTATCTGTATAAACAAAGAAATATCTCCACCGCTGTCTGTATGAACATGGAAACATCTACACCGCTAGCTGTATAAACATGGAATTATCTGCAGCGTTATCTGTATAAACATGGAAATATCTACACCGCGACGTGTAAAAACATGGAAATATCTACAACGCTATGTGAATAAACATGGAAATATCTACACCGCTATCAGTATAAACAAGGAAATATTGACACCGCTATCTGTATAAATATGGAAATATCTACACCACTATCTCTATAAACATGGAAATATCTACACCGTTATCTGTATAAACAAAGAAATATCTCCACCGCTGTCTGTATGAACATGGAAACATCTACACCGCTAGCTGTATAAACATGGAATTATCTGCAGCGTTATCTGTATAAACATGGAAATATCTACACCGCAGTCTGTGCAAGGATGGAAATATCTACAATGCTATCTCAATAAACATGGAAATATCGACACCGCCATCTGTACACACATGGAAGTACCTACACAGTCATCTGTATAAACATGGAAATATCTACACCACTATATGTATAAACATGGAAATACCTACACTGCCATCTGTATAAACATGGAATTATTTACACAGACATCTCTACAATCATTGAAATAACTACACCGCTATCTGTATAAACATGGAAGTATCCACACCGCTATCAGTATAAACATGGAAATATCTACACCGCTATCTGTATAAACATGGAAATATCTATAACACTATCTGTGTAAACATGGAAGTATCTGCACAGCTATCTGTGTAAACATGGAAATATGTACACAGGTCTCTGTGTAAAGATGGAAATATCTACACCGCAATCTGTGCAAATATGGAAATATCTACACCGCTATCTCAGTAAACATGGAAACATCTACACCGCTATCTGTAAAAACATGGAAATATCAACACCGCTATCTGTATAAACATGGAAATGTCTACACCACGATCTCTATAAACATGGAAATATCTACACCGCGATATGTATAAACATGGAAATATCTTCAACGCTATCTGTATAAACATGGAAATATCTACACCACTATCTGTATAAACATGGAAATATCTACACTGCCATCTGCATAAAAATGGAATTACCTACACAGTCATCTCTATAATCATGGAAATATCTACACCGCTATCTGTATATACATGGAAGTAGCCACACCGCTATCAGTAAAAACATGGAAATATCTACACCCCTATCTGTATAAACATGGAAATATCTACACCACGACGTGTATAAACATGGAAATATCTACACCGCTATGTGAATAAACATGGAAATATCTACACCGCTATCAGTATAAACATGGAAATATTGACAACGCTATCTGTATAAATATGGAAATATCTACACCACTATCTCTATAAACATGGAAATATCTACACCGTTATCTGTATAAACAAAGAAATATCTCCACCGCTGTCTGTATGAACATGGAAACATCTACACCGCTAGCTGTATAAACATGGAATTATCTGCAGCGTTATCTGTATAAACATGGAAATATCTACACCGCAGTCTGTGCAAGGATGGAAATATCTACAATGCTATCTCAATAAACATGGAAATATCGACACCGCCATCTGTACACACATGGAAGTACCTACACAGTCATCTGTATAAACATGGAAATATCTACACCACTATATGTATAAACATGGAAATACCTACACTGCCATCTGTATAAACATGGAATTATCTACACAGACATCTCTACAATCATTGAAATAACTACACCGCTATCTGTATAAACATGGAAGTATCCACACCGCTATCAGTATAAACATGGAAATATCTACACCGCTATCTGTATAAACATGGAAATATCTATAACACTATCTGTGTAAACATGGAAGTATCTGCACAGCTATCTGTGTAAACATGGAAATATGTACACAGGTCTCTGTGTAAAGATGGAAATATCTACACCGCAATCTGTGCAAATATGGAAATATCTACACCGCTATCTCAGTAAACATGGAAACATCTACACCGCTATCTGTAAAAACATGGAAATATCAACACCGCTATCTGTATAAACATGGAAATGTCTACACCACGATCTCTATAAACATGGAAATATCTACACCGCGATATGTATAAACATGGAAATATCTTCAACGCTATCTGTATAAACATGGAAATATCTACACCACTATCTGTATAAACATGGAAATATCTACACTGCCATCTGCATAAAAATGGAATTACCTACACAGTCATCTCTATAATCATGGAAATATCTACACCGCTATCTGTATATACATGGAAGTAGCCACACCGCTATCAGTAAAAACATGGAAATATCTACACCCTTATCTGTATAAACATGGAAATATCTACACCACGACGTGTATAAACATGGAAATATCTACACTGCTATGTGAATAAACATGGAAATATCTACACCGCTATCAGTATAAACATGGAAATATTGACAACGCTATCTGTATAAATATGGAAATATCTACACCACTATCTCTATAAACATGGAAATATCTACACCGTTATCTGTATAAACAAAGAAATATCTCCACCGCTGTCTGTATGAACATGGAAACATCTACACCGCTAGCTGTATAAACATGGAATTATCTGCAGCGTTATCTGTATAAACATGGAAATATCTACACCGCAGTCTGTGCAAAGATGGAAATATCTACAATGCTATCTCAATAAACATGGAAATATCGACACCGCCATCTGTACACACATGGAAATACCTACACAGTCATCTCTATAAACATGGAAATATCTACACCACTATCTGTATAAACATGGAAATACCTACACTGCCATCTGTATAAACATGGAATTATCTACACAGACATCTCTATAATCATTGAAATATCTACACCGCTATCTGTATAAACATGGAAGTAGCCACACCGCTATCTGTATAAACATGGAAATATCTACACCGCCATCTGTGAAAACATGGAAATATCTACACTGTCATCTTTATAAACATGCAAATATCTACACGTCCATCTGTATAAACATGGAAATATCTACACTGTCATCTGTATATACCTGGAAATATCTACACTGCCATCTGTATAAACATGGAAATATCTACACCGCTGTCTCTATAAACATGGAAATGTCTACACGGCTATCTGTATAAACATGGAAATATCTCCACCGCTATCTGTAGAAACATGGAAATATCTACATCGCTATCTGTATAAACATGGAAATATCTCCACCGCTATCTCTATAAAGATGGAAATATCTACACCGCTATCTTTATAAACATGGAAATATCTACACCGCTATCTGTATAAACATGGAAATATCTATAACACTAACTTTGTAAACATGGAAATATCCACACAGCTATCTGTGTAAACATGGAAACATGTACACAGGTCTCTGTGTAAAGATGGAAATATCTACACCGCAATCTGTGCAAATATGGAAATATCTACACCGCTATCTCAGTAAATATGGAAATATCTACACCGCTATCTGTATAAACATGGAAATATCAACACCGCTATCTGTATAAACATGGAAATGTCTACACCACGATCTGTATAAACATGGAAATATCTACACCGCTATATGTATAAACGGAAATATCTACACCGCTATCAGTATATACATGGAAATATCTACTCCGCTATCTGTATAAACATGGAAATATCTACACCACGACATGTATAAACATGGAAATATCTACACCGCCATGTGAATAAACATGGAAATATCTACACCGCTATCAGTAAAAACATGGAAATATCGACACCGCTATCTGTATAAATATGGAAATATCTACACCACTATCTCTATAATCATGGAAATATCTACACCGTTATCTGTATAAACAAAGAAATATCTCCACCGCTGTCTGTATGAACATGGAAACATCTACACCGCTAGCTGTATAAACATGGAATTATCTGCAGCGTTATCTGTATAAACATGGAAATATCTACACCGCAGTCTGTGCAAAGATGGAAATATCTACAATGCTATCTCAATAAACATGGAAATATCGACACTGCCATCTGTACACACATGGAAATACCTACACAGTCATCTGTATAAACATGGAAATATCTACACCACTATCTGTATAAACATGGAAATATCTACACTGCCATCTGTATAAACATGGAATTACCTACACAGTCATCTCTATAATCATTGAAATATCTACACCGCTATCTGTATAAACATGGAAGTAGCCACACCGCTATCTGTATAAACATGGAAATATCTCCACCGCTATCTGTAGAAACATGGAAATATCTACATCGCTATCTGTATAAACATGGAAATATCTCCACCGCTATCTCTATAAAGATGGAAATATCTACACCGCTATCTTTATAAACATGGAAATATCTACACCGCTATCTGTATAAACATGGAAATATCTATAACACTATCTGTGTAAACATGGAAATATCTACACAGCTATCTGTGTAAACATGAAAATATGTACACAGATCTCTGTGTAAAGATGGAAATATCTACACCGCAATCTGTGCAAATATGGAAATATCTACACCGCTATCTCAGTAAATATGGAAATATCTACACCGCTATCTGTATAAACATGGAAATATCAACACCGCTATCTGTATAAACATGGAAATGTCTACACCACGATCTGTATAAACATGGAAATATCTACACCGCTATATGTATAAACATGGAAATATCTACACCGCTATCAGTATATACATGGAAATATCTACACCGCTATCTGTATAAACATGGAAATATCTACACCACGACATGTATAAACATGGAAATATCTACACCGCCATGTGAATAAACATGGAAATATCTACACCGCTATCAGTAAAAACATGGAAATATCGACACCGCTATCTGTATAAATATGGAAATATCTACACCACTATCTCTATAAACATGGAAATATCTACACCGTTATCTGTATAAACAAAGAAATATCTCCACCGCTGTCTGTATGAACATGGAAACATCTACACCGCTAGCTGTATAAACATGGAATTATCTGCAGCGATATCTGTATAAACATGGAAATATCTACACCGCAGTCTGTGCAAAGATGGAAATATCTACAATGCTATCTCAATAAACATGGAAATATCGACACTGCCATCTGTACACACATGGAAATACCTACACAGTCATCTGTATAAACATGGAAATATCTACACCACTATCTGTATAAACATGGAAATATCTACACTGCCATCTGTATAAACATGGAATTACCTACACAGTCATCTCTATAATCATTGAAATATCTACACCGCTATCTGTATAAACATGGAAGTAGCCACACCGCTATCAGTATAAACATGGAAATATCTACACCGCTATCTGTATAAACATGGAAATATCCACACCACGACGTGTATAAACATGGAAATATCTACACCGCTATGTGAATAAACATGGAAATATCTACACCGCTATCAGTATAAACATGGAAATATTGACACATCTATCTGTATAAATATGGAAATATCTACACCACTATCTCTATAAACATGGAAATATCTACACCGTTATCTGTATAAACAAAGAAATATCTCCACCGCTGTCTGTATGAACATGGAAGTAGCCACACCGCTATCTGTATAAACATGGAAATATCTGCACCGCCATCTGTGAAAACATGGAAATATCTACACTGTCATCATTATAAACATGGAAATATCTACACGTCCATCTGTATAAACAAGGAAATATCTACACTGCCATCTGTATATACCTGGAAATATCTACACTGCCATCTGTATAAACATGGAAATATCTACACCGCTATCTCTATAAACATGGAAATGTCTACACGGCTATCTGTATAAACATGGAAATATCTCCACCGCTATCTGTAGAAACATGGAAATATCTACATCGCTATCTGTATAAACATGGAAGTATCTCCACCGCTATCTCTATAAAGATGGAAATATCTACACCGCTATCTTTATAAACATGGAAATATCTACACCGCTATCTGTATAAACATGGAAATATCTATAAAACTATCTGTGTAAACATGGAAATATCTACACAGCTATCTGTGTAAACATGGAAATATGTACACAGGTCTATGTGTAAAGATGGAAATATCTACACCGCAATCTGTGCAAATATGGAAATATCTACTCCGCTATCTCAGGAAACATGGAAATATCTACACCGCTATCTGTATAAACATGGAAATATCAACACCGCTATCTGTATAAACATGGAAATGTCTAAACCACGATCTGTATAAACATGGAAATATCTACACCGCTATATGTATAAACATGGAAATATCTACACCGCTATCAGTATAAACATGGAAATATCTACACCGCTATCTGTATAAACATGGAAATACCTACACCACGACATGAATAAACCTGGAAATATCTTCACCGCTATCAGTAAAAACATGGAAATATCGACACCGCTATCTGTATAAATATGGAAATATCTACACCACTATCTCTATAAACATGGAAATATCTACACCGTTATCTGTATAAACAAAGAAATATCTCCACCGCTGTCTGTATGAACATGGAAACATCTACACCGCTAGCTGTATAAACATGGAATTATCTGCAGCGTTATCTGTATTAACATGGAAATATCTACACCGCAGTCTGTGCAAAGATGGAAATATCTACAATGCTATCTCAATAAACATGGAAATATCGACACCGCCATCTGTACACACATGGAAATACCTATACAGTCATCTGTATAAACATGGAAATATCTACACCACTATCTGTATAAACATGGAAATACCTACACTGCCATCTGTATAAACATGGAATTATCTACACAGACATCTCTATAATCATTGAAATATCTACACCGCTATCTGTATAAACATGGAAGTATCCACACCGCTATCAGTATAAACATGGAAATATCTACACCGCTATCTGTATAAACATGGAAATATCTATAACACTATCTGTGTAAACATGGAAATATCTACACAGCTATCTGTGTAAACATGGAAATATGTACACAGGTCTCTGTGTAAAGATGGAAATATCTACACCGCAATCTGTGCTAATATGGAAATATCTACATCGCTATCTCAGTAAACATGGAAATATCTACACCGCTATCTGTATAAACATGGAAAGGGCTACACCACGATCTGTGTAAACATGGAAATATCTTCACCGCTATATATATAAACATGGAAATATCTGCACCGCTATCAGTATAAACATGGAAATATCTACACCGCTATCTGTATAAACATGGAAATATCTACACCACGACAAGTATAAACATGGAAATATCTACACCGCCATGCGAATAAACATGGAAATATCTACACCGCTATCAGTAAAAACATGGAAACAACGACACCGTTATCTGTATAAATATGGAAATATCTACACCACTATCTCTATAAAAATGGAAATATCTACACCGTTTTCTGTATAAACAAAGAAATATCTCCACCGCTGTCTGTATGAACATGGAAACATCTACACCGCTAGCTGTATAAACATGGAATTATCTGCAGCGTTATCTGTATAAACATGGAAGTATCTACACCGCAGTCTGTGCAAAGATGGAAATATCTACAATGCTATCTCAATAAACATGGAAATATCGACACCGCCATCTGTACACACATGGAAATACCTACACAGTCATCTGTATAAACATGGAAATATCTACACCACTATCTGAATAAACATGGAAATGTCTACACTGCCATCTGTATAAACGTGGAATTACCTACACAGACATCTCTATAATCATTGAAATATCTACACCGCTATCTGTTTAAACATGGAAGTAGCCACACCGCTATCAGTATAAACATGGAAATATCTACACCGCTATCTGTATAAACATGGAAATATCTACACCACGACCTGTATAAACATGGAAATATCTACACCGCTATGTGAATAAACATGGAAATATCTACACCGCTATCAGTATAAACATGGAAATATTGACACCGCTATCTGTATAAATATGGAAATATCTACACCACCATCTCTATAAACATGGAAATATCTACGTCGTTATCTGTATAAACAAAGAAATATCTCCACCGCTGTCTCTATGAACATGGAAGTAGCCACACCGCTACCTGTATAAACATGGAAATATCTACACCGCCATCTGTGAATACATGGAAATATCTACACTGTCATCATTATAAACATGGAAATATCTACACCTCCATCTGTATAAACATGGAAATATCTGCACTGCCATCTGTATATACTTGGAAACATCTACACTGCCATCTGTATAAACATGGAAATATCTACACCGCTATCTCTATAAACATGGAAATGTCTACACGGCTATCTGTATAAACATGGAGATATCTCCACCGCTATCTGTAGAAACATGGAAATATCTACATCGCTATCTGTATAAACATGGAAGTATCTCCACCGCTATCTCTATAAAGATGGAAATATCTACACCGCTATCTTTATAAACATGGAAATATCTACACCGCTATCTGTATAAACATGGAAATATCTATAACACTATCTGTGTAAACATGGAAATATCTACACAGCTATCTGTGTAAACATGGAAATATGTACACAGGTCTCTGTGTAAAGATGGAAATATCTACACCGCAATCTGTGCAAATATGGAAATATCTACACCGCTATCTCAGGAAACATGGAAATATCTACACCGCTATCTGTATAAACATGGAAATATCAACACCGCTATCTGTATAAACATGGAAATGTCTACACCACGATCTGTATAAACATGGAAACATATACACCGCTATATGTATAAACATGGAAATATCTACACCGCTATCAGTATAAACATGGAAATATCTACACCGCTATCTGTATAAACATGGAAATATCTACACCACGACATGAATAAACATGGAAATATCTTCCCCGCTATCAGTAAAAACATGGAAATATCGACACCGCTATCTGTATAAATATGGAAATATCTACACCACTATCTCTATAAACATGGAAATATCTACACCGTTATCTGTATAAACAAAGAAATATCTCCACCGCTGTCTGTATGAACATGGAAACATCTACACCGCTAGCTGTATAAACATGGAATTATCTGCAGCGTTATCTGTATTAACATGGAAATATCTACACCACAGTCTGTGCAAAGATGGAAATATCTACAATGCTATCTCAATAAACATGGAAATATCGACACCGCCACCTGTACACACATGGAAATACCTACACAGTCATCTGTATAAACATGGAAATATGTACACCACTATCTGTATAAACATGGAAATACCTACACTGCCATCTGTATAAACATGGAATTATCTACACAGACATCTCTATAATCATTGAAATATCTACACCGCTATCTGTATAAACATGGAAGTATCCACACCGCTATCAGTAAAAACATGGAAATATCTACACCGCTATCTGTATAAACATGGAAATATCTATAACACTATCTGTGTAAACATGGAAATATCTACACAGCTATCTGTGTAAACATGGAAATATGTACACAGGTCTCTGTGTAAAGATGGAAATATCTACACCGCAATCTGTGCAAATATGGAAATATCTACACCGCTATCTCAGTAAACATGGAAACATCTACACCGCTATCTGTAAAAACATGGAAATATCAACAACGCTATGTGTATAAACATGGAAATGTCTACACCACGATCTGTATAAACATGGAAATATCTACACCGCGATATGTATAAACATGGAAATATCTTCAACGCTATCTGTATAAACATGGAAATATCTACACCACTATCTGTATAAACATGGAAATATCTACACTGCCATCTGCATAAAAATGGAATTACCTACACAGTCACCTCTATAATCATGGAAATATCTACACCGCTATCTGTATATACATGGAAGTAGCCACACTGCTATCAGTAAAAACATGGAAATATCTACACCCCTATCTGTATAAACATGGAAATATCTACACCACGACGTGTATAAACATGGAAATATCTACACCGCTATGTGAATAAACATGGAAATATCTACACCGCTATCAGTATAAACATGGAAATATTGACACTGCTATCTGTATAAATATGGAAATATCTACACCACTATCTCTATAAACATGGAAATATCTACACCGTTATCTGTATAAACAAAGAAATATCTCCACCGCTGTCTGTATGAACATGGAAACATCTACACCGCTAGCTGTATAAACATGGAATTATCTGCAGCGTTATCTGTATAAACATGGAAAGATCTACACAGCAGTCTGTGCAAAGATGGAAATATCTACAATGCTATCTCAATAAACATGGAAATATCGACACCGCCATCTGTACACACATGGAAATACCTACACAGTCATCTCTAAAAACATGGAAATATCTACACCACTATCTGTATAAACATGGAAATACCTACACTGCCATCTGTATAAACATGGAATTATCTACACAGACATCTCTATAATCATTGAAATATCTACACCGCTATCTGTATAAACATGGAAGTAGCCACACCGCTATCTGTATAAACATGGAAATATCTACACCGCCATCTGTGAAAACATGGAAATATCTACACTGTCATCTTTATAAACATGGAAATATCTACACGTCCATCAGTATAAACATGGAAATATCTACACTGCCATCTGTATATACCTGGAAATATCTACACTGCCATCTGTATAAACATGGAAATATCTACACCGCTGTCTCTATAAACATGGAAATGTCTACACGGCTATCTGTATAAACATGGAAATATCTCCACCGCTATCTGTAGAAACATGGAAATATCTACATCGCTATCTGTATAAACATGGAAATATCTCCACCGCTATCTCTATAAAGATGGAAATATCTACACCGCTATCTTTATAAACATGGAAATATCTACACCGCTATCTGTATAAACATGGAAATATCTATAACACTAACTTTGTAAACATGGAAATATCCACACAGCTATCTGTGTAAACATGGAAACATGTACACAGGTCTCTGTGTAAAGATGGAAATATCTACACCGCAATCTGTGCAAATATGGAAATATCTACACCGCTATCTCAGTAAATATGGAAATATCTACACCGCTATCTGTATAAACATGGAAATATCAACACCGCTATCTGTATAAACATGGAAATGTCTACACCACGATCTGTATAAACATGGAAATATCTATACCGCTATATGTATA
Source organism: Pan paniscus (assembly GCF_029289425.2). Classification (NCBI taxonomy): domain Eukaryota; kingdom Metazoa; phylum Chordata; class Mammalia; order Primates; family Hominidae; genus Pan; species Pan paniscus. Next base: position 859,145 of record NC_073265.2, read on the forward strand.
AACGGAAATATCTACACCGCTATCAGTATATACATGGAAATATCTACTCCGCTATCTGTATAAACATGGAAATATCTACACCACGACATGTATAAACATGGAAATATCTACACCGCCATGTGAATAAACACGGAAATATCTACACCGCTATCAGTAAAAACATGGAAATATCGACACCGCTATCTGTATAAATATGGAAATATCTACACCACTATCTCTATAATCATGGAAATATCTACACCGTTATCTGTATAAACAAAGAAATATCTCCACCGCTGTCTGTATGAACATGGAAACATCTACACCGCTAGCTGTATAAACATGGAATTATCTGCAGCGTTATCTGTATAAACATGGAAATATCTACACCGCAGTCTGTGCAAAGATGGAAATATCTACAATGCTATCTCAATAAACATGGAAATATCGACACTGCCATCTGTACACACATGGAAATACCTACACAGTCATCTGCATAAACATGGAAATATCTACACCACTATCTGTATAAACATGGAAATATCTACACTGCCATCTGTATAAACATGGAATTACCTACACAGTCATCTCTATAATCATTGAAATATCTACACCGCTATCTGTATAAACATGGAAGTAGCCACACCGCTATCTGTATAAACCTGGAAATATCTCCACCGCTATCTGTAGAAACATGGAAATATCTACATCGCTATCTGTATAAACATGGAAATATCTCCACCGCTATCTCTATAAAGATGGAAATATCTACACCGCTATCTTTATAAACATGGAAATATCTACACCGCTATCTGTATAAACATGGAAATATCTATAACACTATCTGTGTAAACATGGAAATATCTACACAGCTATCTGTGTAAACATGAAAATATGTACACAGTTCTCTGTGTAAAGATGGAAATATCTACACCGCAATCTGTGCAAATATGGAAATATCCACACCGCTATCTCAGTAAATATGGAAATATCTACACCGCTATCTGTATAAACATGGAAATATCAACACCGCTCTCTGTATAAACATGGAAATGTCTACACCACGATCTGTATAAACATGGAAATATCTACACCGCTATATGTATAAACATGGAAATATCTACACCGCTATCAGTATATACATGGAAATATCTACACCGCTATCTGTATAAACATGGAAATATCTACACCACGACATGTATAAACATGGAAATATCTACACCGCCATGTGAATAAACATGGAAATATCTACACCGCTATCAGTAAAAACATGGAAATATCGACACCGCTATCTGTATAAATATGGAAATATCTACACCACTATCTCTATAAACATGGAAATATCTACACCGTTATCTGTATAAACAAAGAAATATCTCCACCGCTGTCTGTATGAACATGGAAACATCTACACCGCTAGCTGTATAAACATGGAATTATCTGCAGCGTTATCTGTATAAACATGGAAATATCTACACCGCAGTCTGTGCAAAGATGGAAATATCTACAATGCTATCTCAATAAACATGGAAATATCGACACTGCCATCTGTACACACATGGAAATACCTACACAGTCATCTGTATAAACATGGAAATATCTACACCACTATCTGTATAAACATGGAAATATCTACACTGCCATCTGTATAAACATGGAATTACCTACACAGTCATCTCTATAATCATTGAAATATCTACACCGCTATCTGTATAAACATGGAAGTAGCCACACCCCTATCAGTATAAACATGGAAATATCTACACCGCTATCTGTATAAACATGGAAATATCTACACCACGACGTGTATAAACATGGAAATATCTACAACGCTATGTGAATAAACATGGAAATATCTACACCGCTATCAGTATAAACATGGAAATATTGACACCGCTATCTGTATAAATATGGAAATATCTACACCACTATCTCTATAAACATGGAAATATCTACACCCTTATCTGTATAAACAAAGAAATATCTCCACCGCTGTCTGTATGAACATGGAAACATCTACACCGCTAGCTGTATAAACATGGAATTATCTACACCGCAGTCTGTGCAAAGATGGAAATATCTACAATGTTATCTCAATAAACATGGAAATATGGACACCGCCATCTGTACACACATGGAAGTACCTACACAGTCATCTGTATAAACATGGAAATATCTGCACCACTATCTGTATAAACGTGGAAATAACTACACTGCCATCTGTATAAACATGGAATTATCTACACAGACATCTCTATAATCATTGAAATATCTACACCGCTATCTGTATAAACATGGAAGTAGCCACACCGCTATCAGTATAAACATGGAAATATCTACACCGCTATCTGTGTAAACATGGAAATATCTATAACACTATCTGTGTAAACATGGAAATATCTGCACAGCTATCTGTGTAAACATGGAAATATGTACACAGGTCTCTGTGTAAAGATGGAAATATCTACACCGCAATCTGTGCAAATATGGAAATATCTACACCGCTATCTCAGTAAACATGGAAACATCTACACCGCTATCTGTAAAAACATGGAAATATCAACACCGCTATCTGTATAAACATGGAAATGTCTACACCGCGATCTGTATAAATATGGAAATATCTACACCGCTATATGTATAAACATGGAAATATCTTCAACGCTATCTGTATAAACATGGAAATATCTACACCACTATCTGTATAAACATGGAAATATCTACACTGCCATCTGTATAAACATGGAATTACCTACACAGTCATCTCTATAATCATGGAAATATCTACACCGCTATCTGTATATACATGGAAGTAGCCACACCGCTATCAGTAAAAACATGGAAATATCTACACCCCTATCTGTATAAACATGGAAATATCTACACCACGACGTGTATAAACATGGAAATATCTACACCGCTATGTGAATAAACATGGAAATATCTACACCGCTATCAGTATAAACCTGGAAATATTGACACCGCTATCTCTATAAATATGGTAATATCTACACCACTATCTCTATAAACATGGAAATATCTACACCGTTATCTGTATAAACAAAGAAATATCTCCACCGCTGTCTGTATGAACATGGAAACATCTACACCGCTAGCTGTATAAACATGGAATTATCTGCAGCGTTATCTGTATAAACATGGAAATATCTACACCGCAGTCTGTGCAAAGATGGAAATATCTACAATGCTATCTCAATAAACATGGAAATATCGACACCGCCATCTGTACACACATGGAAATACCTACACAGTCATCTGTATAAACATGGAAATATCTACACCACTATCTGTATAAACATGGAAATACCTACACTGCCATCTGTATAAACATGGAATTATCTACACAGACATCTCTATAATCATTGAAATATCTACACCGCTATCTGTATAAACATGGAAGTAGCCACACCGCTATCTGTATAAACATGGAAATATGTACACCGCCATCTGTGAAAACATGGAAATATCTACACTGTCATCTTTATAAACATGGAAGTATCTACACGTCCATCTGTATAAACATGGAAATATCTACACTGCCATCTGTATATACCTGGAAATATCTACACTGCCATCTGTATAAACATGGAAATATCTACACCGCTATCTCTATAAACATGGAAATGTCTACACGGCTATCTGTATAAACATGGAAATATCTCCACCGCTATCTCTATAAAGATGGAAATATCTACACCGCTATCTTTATCAACATGGAAATATCTACACCACTATCTGTATAAACATGGAAATATCTATTACAGTGTCTGTGTAAACATGAAAATATCTACACAGCTATCTGTGTAAACATGGAAATATGTACACAGGTCTCTGTGTAAAGATGGAAATATCTACACCGCAATCTGTGCAAATATGGAAATATCTACACCGCTATCTCAGTAAATATGGAAATATCTACACCGCTATCTGTATAAACATGGAAATATCAACACCGCTATCTGTATAAACATGGAAATGTCTACACCACGATCTGTATAAACATGGAAATATCTACACCGCTATATGTATAAACATGGAAATATCTACACCGCTATCAGTATATACATGGAAATATCTACACCGCTATCTGTATAAACATGGAAATATCTACACCACGACATGTATAAACATGGAAATATCTACACCGCCATGTGAATAAACATGGAAATATCTACACCGCTATCAGTAAAAACATGGAAATATCGACACCACTATCTGTATAAATATGGAAATATCTACACCACTATCTCTATAAACATGGAAATATCTACACCGTTATCTGTATAAACAAAGAAATATCTCCACCGCTGTCTGTATGAACATGGAAACATCTACACCGCTAGCTGTATAAACATGGAATTATCTGCAGCGTTATCTGTATAAACATGGAAATATCTACACCGCAGTCTGTGCAAAGATGGCAATATCTACAATGCTATCTCAATAAACATGGAAATATCGACACCGCCATCTGTACACACATGGAAATACCTACACAGTCATCTGTATAAACATGGAAATATCTACACCACTATCTGTATAAACATGGAAATATCTACACTGCCATCTGTATAAACATGGAATTACCTACACAGTCATCTCTATAATCATTGAAATATCTACACCGCTATCTGTATAAACATGGAAGTAGCCACACCGCTATCAGTATAAACATGGAAATATCTACACCGCTATCTGTATAAACATGGAAATATCTACACCACGACGTGTATAAACATGGAAATATCTACAACGCTATGTGAATAAACATGGAAATATCTACACCGCTATCAGTATAAACAAGGAAATATTGACCCCGCTACCTGTATAAATATGGAAATATCTACACCACTATCTCTATAAACATGGAAACATCTACACCGTTATCTGTATAAACAAAGAAATATCTCCACCGCTGTCTGTATGAACATGGAAACATCTACACCGCTAGCTGTATAAACATGGAATTATCTGCAGCGTTATCTGTATAAACATGGAAATATCTACACCGCAGTCTGTGCAAAGATGGAAATATCTACAATGCTATCTCAATAAACATGGAAATATCGACACCGCCATCTGTACACACATGGAAGTACCTACACAGTCATCTGTATAAACATGGAAATATCTAGACCACTATCTGTATAAACGTGGAAATAACTACACTGCCATCTGTATAAACATGGAATTATCTACACAGACATCTCTATAATCATTGAAATATCTACGCCGCTATCTGTATAAACATGGAAGTAGCCACACCGCTATCAGTATAAACATGGAATTATCTACACCGCTATCTGTATAAACATGGAAATATCTATAACACTATCTGTGTAAACATGGAAATATCTACACAGCTATCTGTGTAAACATGGAAATATGTACACAGGTCTCTGTGTAAAGATGGAAATATCTACACCGCAATCTGTGCAAATATGGAAATATCTAAACCGCTATCTGTATAAACATGGAAATATCAACACCGCTATCTGTATAAACATGGAAATGTCTACACCAGGATCTGTATTAACATGGAAATATCTAGACCGCTATATGTATAAACATGGAAATATCTTCACCGCTATCTGTATAAACATGGAAATATCTACACCACGACATGTATAAACATGGAAATATCTACACCGCTATCAGTAAAAACATGGAAATTTCGACACCGCTATCTGTATAAATATGGAAATATCTACACCACTATCTCTATAAACATGGAAATATCTACACCGTTATCTGTATAAACAAAGAAATATCTCCACCGCTGTCTGTATGAACATGGAAACATCTACACCGCTAGCTGTATAAACATGGAATTATCTGCAGCGTTATCTGTATAAACATGGAAATATCTACACCGCAGTCTGTGCAAAGATGGAAATATCTACAATGCTATCTCAATAAACATGGAAATATCGACACCGCCATCTGTACACACATGGAAATACCTACACAGTCATCTGTATAAACATGGAAATATCTACACCACTATCTGTATAAACATGGAAATACCTACACTGCCATCTGTATAAACATGGAATTATCTACACAGACATCTCTATAATCATTGAAATATCTACACCGCTATCTGTATAAACATGGAAGTAGCCACACCGCTATCTGTATAAACATGGAAATATGTACACCGCCATCTGTGAAAACATGGAAATATCTACACTGTCATCTTTATAAACATGGAAGTATCTACACGTCCATCTGTATAAACATGGAAATATCTACACTGCCATCTGTATATACCTGGAAATATCTACACTGCCATCTGTATAAACATGGAAATATCTACACCGCTATCTCTATAAACATGGAAATGTCTACACGGCTATCTGTATAAACATGGAAATATCTCCACCGCTATCTCTATAAAGATGGAAATATCTACACCGCTATCTTTATCAACATGGAAATATCTACACCACTATCTGTATAAACATGGAAATATCTATTACAGTGTCTGTGTAAACATGGAAATATCTACACAGCTATCTGTGTAAACATGGAAATATGTACACAGGTCTCTGTGTAAAGATGGAAATATCTACACCGCAATCTGTGCAAATATGGAAATATCTACACCGCTATCTCAGTAAATATGGAAATATCTACACCGCTATCTGTATAAACATGGAAATATCAACACCGCTATCTGTATAAACATGGAAATGTCTACACCACGATCTGTATAAACATGGAAATATCTACACCGCTATATGTATAAACATGGAAATATCTACACCGCTATCAGTATATACATGGAAATATCTACACCGCTATCTGTATAAACATGGAAATATCTACACCACGACATGTATAAACATGGAAATATCTACACCGCCATGTGAATAAACATGGAAATATCTACACCGCTATCAGTAAAAACATGGAAATATCGACACCACTATCTGTATAAATATGGAAATATCTACACCACTATCTCTATAAACATGGAAATATCTACACCGTTATCTGTATAAACAAAGAAATATCTCCACCGCTGTCTGTATGAACATGGAAACATCTACACCGCTAGCTGTATAAACATGGAATTATCTGCAGCGTTATCTGTATAAACATGGAAATATCTACACCGCAGTCTGTGCAAAGATGGCAATATCTACAATGCTATCTCAATAAACATGGAAATATCGACACCGCCATCTGTACACACATGGAAATACCTACACAGTCATCTGTATAAACATGGAAATATCTACACCACTATCTGTATAAACATGGAAATATCTACACTGCCATCTGTATAAACATGGAATTACCTACACAGTCATCTCTATAATCATTGAAATATCTACACCGCTATCTGTATAAACATGGAAGTAGCCACACCGCTATCAGTATAAACATGGAAATATCTACACCGCTATCTGTATAAACATGGAAATATCTACACCACGACGTGTATAAACATGGAAATATCTACAACGCTATGTGAATAAACATGGAAATATCTACACTGCTATCAGTATAAACAAGGAAATATTGACCCCGCTATCTGTATAAATATGGAAATATCTACACCACTATCTCTATAAACATGGAAACATCTACACCGTTATCTGTATAAACAAAGAAATATCTCCACCGCTGTCTGTATGAACATGGAAACATCTACACCGCTAGCTGTATAAACATGGAATTATCTGCAGCGTTATCTGTATAAACATGGAAATATCTACACCGCAGTCTGTGCAAAGATGGAAATATCTACAATGCTATCTCAATAAACATGGAAATATCGACACCGCCATCTGTACACACATGGAAGTACCTACACAGTCATCTGTATAAACATGGAAATATCTAGACCACTATCTGTATAAACGTGGAAATAACAACACTGCCATCTGTATAAACATGGAATTATCTACACAGACATCTCTATAATCATTGAAATATCTACGCCGCTATCTGTATAAACATGGAAGTAGCCACACCGCTATCAGTATAAACATGGAATTATCTACACCGCTATCTGTATAAACATGGAAATATCTATAACACTATCTGTGTAAACATGGAAATATCTACACAGCTATCTGTGTAAACATGGAAATATGTACACAGGTCTCTGTGTAAAGATGGAAATATCTACACCGCAATCTGTGCAAATATGGAAATATCTAAACCGCTATCTGTATAAACATGGAAATATCAACACCGCTATCTGTATAAACATGGAAATGTCTACACCAGGATCTGTATTAACATGGAAATATCTAGACCGCTATATGTATAAACATGGAAATATCTTCACCGCTATCTGTATAAACATGGAAATATCTACACCACGACATGTATAAACATGGAAATATCTACACCGCTATCAGTAAAAACATGGAAATTTCGACACCGCTATCTGTATAAATATGGAAATATCTACACCACTATCTCTATAAACATGGAAATATCTACACCGTTATCTGTATAAACAAAGAAATATCTCCACCGCTGTCTGTATGAACATGGAAACATCTACACCGCTAGCTGTATAAACATGGAATTATCTGCAGCGTTATCTGTATAAACATGGAAATATCTACACCGCAGTCTGTGCAAAGATGGAAATATCTACAATGCTATCTCAATAAACATGGAAATATCGACACCGCCATCTGTACACACATGGAAATACCTACACAGTCATCTCTATAAACATGGAAATATCTACACCACTATCTGTATAAACATGGAAATACCTACACTGCCATCTGTATAAACATGGAATTATCTACACAGACATCTCTATAATCATTGAAATATCTACACCGCTATCTGTATAAACATGGAAGTAGCCACACCGCTATCTGTATAAACATGGAAATATGTACACCGCCATCTGTGAAAACATGGAAATATCTACACTGTCATCTTTATAAACATGGAAGTATCTACACGTCCATCTGTATAAACATGGAAATATCTACACTGCCATCTGTATATACCTGGAAATATCTACACTGCCATCTGTATAAACATGGAAATATCTACACCGCTATCTCTATAAACATGGAAATGTCTACACGGCTATCTGTATAAACATGGAAATATCTCCACCGCTATCTCTATAAAGATGGAAATATCTACACCGCTATCTTTATCAACATGGAAATATCTACACCACTATCTGTATAAACATGGAAATATCTATTACAGTGTCTGTGTAAACATGGAAATATCTACACAGCTATCTGTGTAAACATGGAAATATGTACACAGGTCTCTGTGTAAAGATGGAAATATCTACACCGCAATCTGTGCAAATATGGAAATATCTACACCGCTATCTCAGTAAATATGGAAATATCTACACCGCTATCTGTATAAACATGGAAATATCAACACCGCTATCTGTATAAACATGGAAATGTCTACACCACGATCTGTATAAACATGGAAATATCTACACCGCTATATGTATAAACATGGAAATATCTACACCGCTATCAGTATATACATGGAAATATCTACACCGCTATCTGTATAAACATGGAAATATCTACACCACGACATGTATAAACATGGAAATATCTACACCGCCATGTGAATAAACATGGAAATATCTACACCGCTATCAGTAAAAACATGGAAATATCGACACCACTATCTGTATAAATATGGAAATATCTACACCACTATCTCTATAAACATGGAAATATCTACACCGTTATCTGTATAAACAAAGAAATATCTCCACCGCTGTCTGTATGAACATGGAAACATCTACACCGCTAGCTGTATAAACATGGAATTATCTGCAGCGTTATCTGTATAAACATGGAAATATCTACACCGCAGTCTGTGCAAAGATGGCAATATCTACAATGCTATCTCAATAAACATGGAAATATCGACACCGCCATCTGTACACACATGGAAATACCTACACAGTCATCTGTATAAACATGGAAATATCTACACCACTATCTGTATAAACATGGAAATATCTACACTGCCATCTGTATAAACATGGAATTACCTACACAGTCATCTCTATAATCATTGAAATATCTACACGGCTATCTGTATAAACATGGAAGTAGCCACACCGCTATCAGTATAAACATGGAAATATCTACACCGCTATCTGTATAAACATGGAAATATCTACACCACGACGTGTATAAACATGGAAATATCTACAACGCTATGTGAATAAACATGGAAATATCTACACCGCTATCAGTATAAACAAGGAAATATTGACCCCGCTATCTGTATAAATATGGAAATATCTACACCACTATCTCTATAAACATGGAAACATCTACACCGTTATCTGTATAAACAAAGAAATATCTCCACCGCTGTCTGTATGAACATGGAAACATCTACACCGCTAGCTGTATAAACATGGAATTATCTGCAGCGTTATCTGTATAAACATGGAAATATCTACACCGCAGTCTGTGCAAAGATGGAAATATCTACAATGCTATCTCAATAAACATGGAAATATCGACACCGCCATCTGTACACACATGGAAGTACCTACACAGTCATCTGTATAAACATGGAAATATCTAGACCACTATCTGTATAAACGTGGAAATAACTACACTGCCATCTGTATAAACATGGAATTATCTACACAGACATCTCTATAATCATTGAAATATCTACGCCGCTATCTGTATAAACATGGAAGTAGCCACACCGCTATCAGTATAAACATGGAATTATCTACACCGCTATCTGTATAAACATGGAAATATCTATAACACTATCTGTGTAAACATGGAAATATCTACACAGCTATCTGTGTAAACATGGAAATATGTACACAGGTCTCTGTGTAAAGATGGAAATATCTACACCGCAATCTGTGCAAATATGGAAATATCTAAACCGCTATCTGTATAAACATGGAAATATCAACACCGCTATCTGTATAAACATGGAAATGTCTACACCAGGATCTGTATTAACATGGAAATATCTAGACCGCTATATGTATAAACATGGAAATATCTTCACCGCTATCTGTATAAACATGGAAATATCTACACCACGACATGTATAAACATGGAAATATCTACACCGCTATCAGTAAAAACATGGAAATTTCGACACCGCCATCTGTATAAATATGGAAATATCTACACCACTATCTCTATAAACATGGAAATATCTACACCGTTATCTGTATAAACAAAGAAATATCTCCACCGCTGTCTGTATGAACATGGAAACATCTACACCGCTAGCTGTATAAACATGGAATTATCTGCAGCGTTATCTGTATAAACATGGAAGTATCTACACCGCAGTCTGTGCAAAGATGGAAATATCTACAATGCTATCACAATAAACATGGAAATATAGACACCGCCATCTGTACACACATGGAAATACCTACACAGTCATCTGTATAAACATGGAAATATCTACACCACTATCTGTATAAACATGGAAATATCTACACTGCCATCTGTATAAAGATGGAATTACCTACACAGTCATCTCTATAATCATGGAAATATCTACACCGCTATCTGTATATACATGGAAGTAGCCACACCGCTATCAGTAAAAACATGGAAATATCTTCACCCCTATCTGTATAAACATGGAAATATCTACACCACGACGTGTATAAACATGGAAATATGTACACCACTATGTGAATAAACATGGAAATATCTACACCGCTATCAGTATAAACATGGAAATATTGACACCGCTTTCTGTATAAATATGGAAATATCTACACCACTATCTCTATAAACAAGGAAACATCTACACCGTTATCTGTATAAACAAAGAAATAACTCCACCGCTGTCTGTATGAACATGGAAACATCTACACCGCTAGCTGTATAATCATGGAATTATCTGCAGCATTATCTGTATAAACATGGAAATATCTACACCGCAGTCTGTGCAAAGATGGAAATATCTACAATGCTATCTCAATAAACATGGAAATATCGACACCGCCATCTGTACACACATGGAAATACCTACACAGTCATCTGTATAAACATGGAAATATCTACACCACTATCTGTATAAACATGGAAATACCTACACTGCCATCTGTATAAACATGGAATTATCTACACAGACATCTCTATAATCATTGAAATATCTACACCGCTATCTGTATAAACATGGAAGTAGCCACACCACTATCTGTATAAACATGGAAATATCTACACCGCCATCTGTGAAAACATGGAAATATCTACATTGTCATCTTTATAAACATGGAAATATCTACATGTCCATCTGTATAAACATGGAAATATCTACACCGCTATCTCTATAAACGTGGAAATGTCTACACGGCTATCTGTATAAACATGGAAATAGCTCCACCGCTATCTCTATAAAGATGGAAATATCTACACCGCTATCTTTATAAACATGGAAATATCTACACCGCTATCTGTATAAACATGGAAATATCTATAACACTATCTGTGTAAACATGGAAATATCTACACAGCTATCTGTGTAAACATGGAAATATGTACACTGGTCTCTGTGTAAAGATGGAAATATCTAAACCGCAATCTGTGCAAATATGGAAATATCTACACCGCTATCTCAGTAAATATGGAAATATCTACACCGCTATCTGTATAAACATGGAAATGTCAACACCGCTGTCTGTATACACATGGAAATGTCTACACCACGATCTGTATAAACATGGAAATATCTACACCGCTATATGTATAAACATGGAAATATCTACACCGCTATCAGTATATACATGGAAATATCTACACCGCTATCTGTATAAACATGGAAATATCTACACCACTATCTGTATAAACATGGAAATATCTACACTGCCATCTGTATAAACATGGAATTACCTACACAGTCATCTCTATAATCATTGAAATATCTGCACCGCTATCTGTATAAACATGGAAGTAGCCACACCGCTATCAGTATAAACATGGAAATATCTACACCGCTATCTGTATAAACATGGAAATATCTACACCACGACGTGTATAAACATGGAAATATCTACAACGCTATGTGAATAAACATGGAAATATCTACACCGCCATCAGTATATCAAGGAAATATTGACACCGCTATCTGTATAAATATGGAAATATCTACACCACTATCTCTATAAACATGGAAATATCTACACCGTTATCTGTATAAACAAAGAATTATCTCCACCGCTGTCTGTATGAACATGGAAACATCTACACCGCTAGCTGTATAAACATGGAATTATCTGCAGCGTTATCTGTATAAACATGGAGATATCTACACCGCAGTCTGTGCAAAGATGGAAATATGTACAATGCTATCTCAATAAACATGGAAATATCGACACCGCCATCTGTACACACATGGAAGTACCTACACAGTCATCTGTATAAACATGGAAATATCTACACCACTATCTGTATAAACATGGAAATACCTACACTGCCATCTGTATAAACATGGAATTATCTACACAGACATCTCTATAACCATTGAAATATCTACACCGCTATCTGTATAAACATGGAAGTAGCCACACCGCTATCAGTATAAACATGGAAATATCTACACCGCTATCTGTATAAACATGGAAATATCTATCACACTATCTGTGTAAACATGGAAATATCTACACAGCTATCTGTGTAAACATGGAAATATGTACACAGGTCTCTGTGTAAAGATGGAAATATCTACACCGCAATCTGTGCAAATATGGAAATATCTACACCGCTATCTCAGTAAACATGGAAATATCTACACCGCTATCTGTATAAACATGGAAATATCAACACCGCTATCTGTATAAACATGGAAATGTCTACACCACGATCTGTTTAAACATGGAAATATCTAAACCGCTATATGTATAAACATGGAAATATCTACACCGCTATCAGTATAAACATGGAAATGTCTACACCACGACATGTATAAACATGGAAATATCTACACCGCCATGTGAATAAACATGGAAATATCTACACCGCTATCAGTAAAAACATGGAAATATCGACACCGCTATCTATATAAATATGGAAATATCTACACCACTATCTCTATAAACATGGAAATATCTACACCGTTATCTGTATAAACAAAGAAATATCTCCACCGCTGTCTGTATGAACATGGAAACATCTACACCGCTAGCTGTATAAACATGGAATTATCTGCAGCGTTATCTGTATAAACATGGAAATATCTACACCGCAGTCTGGGCAAAGATGGAAATATCTACAATGCTATCTCATTAAACATGGAAATATCGACACCGCCATCTGTACACACATGGAAATACCTGCACAGTCATCTGTATAAACATGGAAATATCTACACCACTATCTGTATAAACATGGAAATATCTACACTGCCATCTGTATAAACATTGAATTACCTACACAGACATCTCTATAATCATTGAAATGTCTACACCGCTATCTGTATAAACCTGGAAGTAGCCACACCGCTATCTGTATAAACATGGAAGTATCTACACCGCCATTTGTGAAAACATGGAAATATCTACACTGTCATCTTTATAAACATGGAAATATCTGCACGTCCATCTGTATAAACATGGAAATATCTACACTGCCATCTGTATACACCTGGAAATTTCTACACTGCCATCTGTATAAACATGGAAATATCTAAACCGCTATCTCTATAAACATGGAAATGTCTACACGGCTATCTGTATAAACATGGAAATATCTCCACCGCTATCTGTAGAAACATGGAAATATCTACATCGCTATCTGTATAAACATGGAAATAACTCCACCGCTATCTCTATAAAGATGGAAATATCTACACCGTTATCTTTATAAACATGGAAATATCTACACCACTATCTGTATAAACATGGAAATACCTATAACACTATCTGTGTAAACATGGAAATATCTACACAGCTATCTGTGTAAACATGGAAATATGTACACAGGTCTCTGTGTAAAGATGGAAATATCTACACCGCAATCTGTGCAAATATGGAAATATCTACACCGCTATCTCAGTAAACATGAAAATATCTACACCGCTATCTGTATAAACATGGAAAATCAACACCGCTATCTGTATAAACATGGAAATGTCTACACCACGATCTGTATAAACATGGAAATATCTACAATGCTATATGTATAAACATGGAAATATCTACACCGCCTTATGTGAAAACATGGAAATACCTACACTGTCATCTTTATAAACATGGAAATATCCTCACGTCCATCTGTATAAACATGGAAATATCTACACTGCCATCTGTATATACCTAGAAATATCTACACTGCCATCTGTATAAACATGGAAATATCTACACCGCTATCTCTATAAACATGGAAATGTCTACACGGCTATCTGTATAAACATGGAAATGTCTCCACCGCTATCTGTGGAAACATGGAAATATCTACATCGCTATCTGTATAAACATGGAAATATCTCCACCGCTATCTCTATAAAGATGGAAATATCTACACCGCTATCTTAATAAACATGGAAATGTCTTCACAGCCATCTGTATAAACATGGAAATATCTATAACGTTATCTGTGTAAACATGGAAATATATACACAGCTATCTGTGTAAACATGGAAATATGTACACAGGTCTCTGTGTAAAGATGGAAATATCTACACCGCAATCTGTGCAAATATGGAAATATCTACACCGCTATCTCAGTAAACATGGAAATATCTACACCGCTATCTGTATAAACATGGAAATATCTACACCACTATCTGTATAAACATGGAAATATCTACACTGCCATCTGTATAAACATGGAATTACCTACACAGTCATCTCTATAATCATTGAAATATCTACACCGCTATCTGTATAAACATGGAAGTAGCCACACCGCTATCAGTATAAACATGGAAATATCTACACCGCTATCTGTATAAACATGGAAATATCTACACCACGACGTGTATAAACATGGAAATATCTACAACGCTATGTGAATAAACATGGAAATATCTACACCGCTATCAGTATAAACAAGGAAATATTGAGCCCGCTATCTGTATAAATATGGAAATATCTACACCACTATCTCTATAAACATGGAAACATCTACACCGTTATCTGTATAAACAAAGAAATATCTCCACCGCTGATTGTATGAACATGGAAACATCTACACCGCTAGCTGTATAAACATGGAATTATCTGCAGCATTATCTGTATAAACATGGAAATATCTACACCGCAGTCTGTGCAAAGATGGAAATATCTACAATGCTATCTCAATAAACATGGAAATATCGACACCGCCATCTGTACACACATGGAAGTACCTACACAGTCATCTGTATTAACATGGAAATATCTACACCACTATCTGTATAAACGTGGAAATAACTACACTGCCATCTGTATAAACATGGAATTATCTACACAGACATATCTATAATCATTGAAATATCTACGCCGCTATCTGTATAAACATGGAAGTAGCCACACCGCTATCAGTATAAACATGGAATTATCTATACCGCTATCTGTATAAACATGGAAATATCTATAACACTATCTGTGTAAACATGGAAATATCTACACAGCTATCTGTGTAAACATGGAAATATGTACACAGGTCTCTGTGTAAAGATGGAAATATCTACACCGCAATCTGTGCAAATATGGAAATATCTAAACCGCTATCTGTATAAACATGGAAATATCAACACCGCTATCTGTATAAACATGGAAATGTCTACACCAGGATCTGTATTAACATGGAAATATCTAGACCGCTATATGTATAAACATGGAAATATCTTCACCGCTATCTGTATAAACATGGAAATATCTACACCACGACATGTATAAACATGGAAATATCTACACCGCTATCAGTAAAAACATGGAAATTTCGACACCGCTATCTGTATAAATATGGAAATATCTACACCACTATCTCTATAAACATGGAAATATCTACACCGTTATCTGTATAAACAAAGAAATATCTCCACCGCTGTCTGTATGAACATGGAAACATCTACACCGCTAGCTGTATAAACATGGAATTATCTGCAGCGTTATCTGTATAAACATGGAAGTATCTACACCGCAGTCTGTGCAAAGATGGAAATATCTACAATGCTATCACAATAAACATGGAAATATCGACACCGCCATCTGTACACACATGGAAATACCTACACAGTCATCTGTATAAACATGGAAATATCTACACCACTATCTGTATAAACATGGAAATATCTACACTGCCATCTGTATAAAGATGGAATTACCTACACAGTCATCTCTATAATCATGGAAATATCTACACCGCTATCTGTATATACATGGAAGTAGCCACACCGCTATCAGTAAAAACATGGAAATATCTTCACCCCTATCTGTATAAACATGGAAATATCTACACCACGACGTGTATAAACATGGAAATATGTACACCACTATGTGAATAAACATGGAAATATCTACACCGCTATCAGTATAAACATGGAAATATTGACACCGCTTTCTGTATAAATATGGAAATATCTACACCACTATCTCTATAAACAAGGAAACATCTACACCGTTATCTGTATAAACAAAGAAATAACTCCACCGCTGTCTGTATGAACATGGAAACATCTACACCGCTAGCTGTATAATCATGGAATTATCTGCAGCATTATCTGTATAAACATGGAAATATCTACACCGCAGTCTGTGCAAAGATGGAAATATCTACAATGCTATCTCAATAAACATGGAAATATCGACACCGCCATCTGTACACACATGGAAATACCTACACAGTCATCTGTATAAACATGGAAATATCTACACCACTATCTGTATAAACATGGAAATACCTACACTGCCATCTGTATAAACATGGAATTATCTACACAGACATCTCTATAATCATTGAAATATCTACACCGCTATCTGTATAAACATGGAAGTAGCCACACCACTATCTGTATAAACATGGAAATATCTACACCGCCATCTGTGAAAACATGGAAATATCTACATTGTCATCTTTATAAACATGGAAATATCTACATGTCCATCTGTATAAACATGGAAATATCTACACCGCTATCTCTATAAACGTGGAAATGTCTACACGGCTATCTGTATAAACATGGAAATAGCTCCACCGCTATCTCTATAAAGATGGAAATATCTACACCGCTATCTTTATAAACATGGAAATATCTACACCGCTATCTGTATAAACATGGAAATATCTATAACACTATCTGTGTAAACATGGAAATATCTACACAGCTATCTGTGTAAACATGGAAATATGTACACTGGTCTCTGTGTAAAGATGGAAATATCTAAACCGCAATCTGTGCAAATATGGAAATATCTACACCGCTATCTCAGTAAATATGGAAGTATCTACACCGCTATCTGTATAAACATGGAAATGTCAACACCGCTGTCTGTATACACATGGAAATGTCTACACCACGATCTGTATAAACATGGAAATATCTACACCGCTATATGTATAAACATGGAAATATCTACACCGCTATCAGTATATACATGGAAATATCTACACCGCTATCTGTATAAACATGGAAATATCTACACCACTATCTGTATAAACATGGAAATATCTACACTGCCATCTGTATAAACATGGAATTACCTACACAGTCATCTCTATAATCATTGAAATATCTGCACCGCTATCTGTATAAACATGGAAGTAGCCACACCGCTATCAGTATAAACATGGAAATATCTACACCGCTATCTGTATAAACATGGAAATATCTACACCACGACGTGTATAAACATGGAAATATCTACAACGCTATGTGAATAAACATGGAAATATCTACACCGCCATCAGTATATCAAGGAAATATTGACACCGCTATCTGTATAAATATGGAAATATCTACACCACTATCTCTATAAACATGGAAATATCTACACCGTTATCTGTATAAACAAAGAATTATCTCCACCGCTGTCTGTATGAACATGGAAACATCTACACCGCTAGCTGTATAAACATGGAATTATCTGCAGCGTTATCTGTATAAACATGGAGATATCTACACCGCAGTCTGTGCAAAGATGGAAATATCTACAATGCTATCTCAATAAACATGGAAATATCGACACCGCCATCTGTACACACATGGAAGTACCTACACAGTCATCTGTATAAACATGGAAATATCTACACCACTATCTGTATAAACATGGAAATACCTACACTGCCATCTGTATAAACATGGAATTATCTACACAGACATCTCTATAACCATTGAAATATCTACACCGCTATCTGTATAAACATGGAAGTAGCCACACCGCTATCAGTATAAACATGGAAATATCTACACCGCTATCTGTATAAACATGGAAATATCTATAACACTATCTGTGTAAACATGGAAATATCTACACAGCTATCTGTGTAAACATGGAAATATGTACACAGGTCTCTGTGTAAAGATGGAAATATCTACACCGCAATCTGTGCAAATATGGAAATATCTACACCGCTATCTGTATAAACATGGAAATATCAACAACGCTATCTGTATAAACATGGAAATGTCTACACCACGATCTGTATAAACATGGAGATATCTACACCGCTATATGTATAAACATGGAAATATCTACACCGCTATCAGTATAAACATGGAAATATCTTCACCGCTATTTGTATAAACATGGAAATATCTACACCACGACAAGTATAAACATGGAAATATCTACACTGCTATCAGTAAAAACATGGAAATATCGACACCGCTATCTGTATAAACATGGAAATATCTACACTGCCATCTGTATAAACATGGAATTACCTACACAGACATCTCTATAATCATTGAAATATCTACACCGCTATCTGTATAAACATGGAAGTAGCCACACCGCTATCAGTATAAACATGGAAATATCTACACCGCTATCTGTATAAACATGGATATACCTACACCACGACGTGTATAAACATGGAAATATCTACACCGCTATGTGAATAAACACGGAAATATCTACACCGCTATCAGTATAAACATGGAAATATGGACACCGCTATCTGTATAAATATGGAAATATCTTTACCACTATCTCTATAAAGATGGAAATATCTACACCGTTATCTGTATAAACAAAGAAATATCTCCACCGCTGTCTGTATGAACTTGGAAACATCTACACCGCTAGCTGTATAAACTTGGAATTATCTGCAGTGTTATCTGTATAAACATGGAAATATCTTCACCGCAGTCTGTGCAAAGATGGAAATATCTGCAATTCTATCTCAATAAACATGGAAATATCGACACCGCCATCTGTACACACATGGAAATACCTACACAGTCATCTGTATAAACATGGAAATACCTACACCACTATCTGTATAAACATGGAAGTACCTACACTGCCATCTGTATAAATATGGAATTATCTACACAGACATCTCTATAACCATTGAAATATCTACACCGCTATCTGTATTAACATGGAAGTAGCCACACCGCTATCTGTATAAACATGGAAATATCTACACCGCCTTATGTGAAAACATGGAAATATCTACACCGTCATCTTTATAAACATGGAAATATCTACACGTCCATCAGTATAAACATGGAAATATCTACACTGCCATCTGTATATACCTAGAAATATCTACACTGCCATCTGTATAAACATGGAAATATCTACACCGCTATCTCTATAAACATGGAAATGTCTACACGGCTGTCTGTATAAACATGGAAATGTCTCCACCGCTATCTGTAAAAACATGGAAATATCTACATCGCTATCTGTATAAACATGAAAATATCTCCACCGCTATCTCTATAAAGATGGAAATATCTACACCGTTATCTTTATAAACATGGAAATATCTACACCACTATCTGTATAAACATGGAAATACCTATAACACTATCTGTGTAAACATGGAAATATATACACAGCTATCTGTGTAAACATGGAAATATGTACACAGGTCTCTGTGTAAAGATGGAAATATCTACACCGCAATCTGTGCAAATATGGAAATATCTACACCGCTATCTCAGTAAACATGGAAATATCTACACCGCTATCTGTATAAACATGGAAATATCAACACCGCTATCTGTATAAACATGGAAATGTCTACACCACGATCTGTTTAAACATGGAAATATCTAAACCGCTATATGTATAAACATGGAAATATCTACACCGCTATCAGTATAAACATGGAAATATCTACACCACGACATGTATAAACATGGAAATATCTACACCGCCATGTGAATAAACATGGAAGTATCTACACCGCTATCAGTAAAAACATGGAAATATCGACACCGCTATCTGTATAAATATGGAAATATCTACACCACTATCTCTATAAACATGGAAAATCTACACCGTTATCTGTATAAACAAAGAAATATCTCCACCGCTGTCTGTATGAACATGGAAACATCTACACCGCTAGCTGTATAAACATGGAATTATCTGCAGCGTTATCTGTATAAACATGGAAATATCTACACCGCAGTCTGGGCAAAGATGGAAATATCTACAATGCTATCTCAATAAACATGGAAATATCGACACCGCCATCTGTACACACATGGAAATACCTGCACAGTCATCTGTATAAACATGGAAATATCTACACCACTATCTGTATAAACATGGAAATATCTACACTGCCATCTGTATAAACATTGAATTACCTACACAGACATCTCTATAATCATTGAAATGTCTACACCGCTATCTGTATAAACCTGGAAGTAGCCACACCGCTATCTGTATAAACATGGAAGTATCTACACCGCCATTTGTGAAAACATGGAAATATCTTCACTGTCATCTTTATAAACATGGAAATATCTGCACGTCCATCTGTATAAACATGGAAATATCTACACTGCCATCTGTATACACCTGGAAATATCTACACTGCCATCTGTATAAACATGGAAATATCTAAACCGCTATCTCTATAAACATGGAAATGTCTACACGGCTATCTGTATAAACATGGAAATATCTCCACCGCTATCTGTAGAAACATGGAAATATCTACATCGCTATCTGTATAAACATGGAAATATCTCCACCGCTATCTCTATAAAGATGGAAATATCTACACCGTTATCTTTATAAACATGGAAATATCTACACCACTATCTGTATAAACATGGAAATACCTATAACACTATCTGTGTAAACATGGAAATATCTACACAGCTATCTGTGTAAACATGGAAATATGTACACAGGTCTCTGTGTAAAGATGGAAATATCTACACCGCAATCTGTGCAAATGCGGAAATATCTACACCGCTATCTCAGTAAACATGAAAATATCTACACCGCTATCTGTATAAACATGGAAAATCAACACCGCTATCTGTATAAACATGGAAATGTCTACACCACGATCTGTATAAACATGGAAATATCTACAACGCTATATGTATAAACATGGAAATATCTACACCGCCTTATGTGAAAACATGGAAATACCTACACTGTCATCTTTATAAACATGGAAATATCTACACGTCCGTCTGTATAAACATGGAAATATCTACACTGCCATCTGTATATACCTAGAAATATCTACACTGCCATCTGTATAAACATGGAAATATCTACACCGCTATCTCTATAAACATGGAAATGTCTACACGGCTATCTGTATAAACATGGAAATGTCTCCACCGCTATCTGTGGAAACATGGAAATATCTACATCGCTATCTGTATAAACATGGAAATATCTCCACCGCTATCTCTATAAAGATGGAAATATCTACACCGCTATCTTAATAAACATGGAAATGTCTTCACAGCCATCTGTATAAACATGGAAATATCTATAACGTTATCTGTGTAAACATGGAAATATATACACAGTTATCTG
Source organism: Pan paniscus (assembly GCF_029289425.2). Taxonomy (NCBI): domain Eukaryota; kingdom Metazoa; phylum Chordata; class Mammalia; order Primates; family Hominidae; genus Pan; species Pan paniscus. The sequence goes on from NC_073265.2 coordinate 882,078, forward strand.
TGTAAACATGGAAATATGTACACAGGTCTCTGTGTAAAGATGGAAATATCTACACCGCAATCTGTGCAAATATGGAAATATCTACACCGCTATCTCAGTAAACATGGAAATATCTACACCGCTATCTGTATAAACATGGAAATATCAACACCGCTATCTGTATAAACATGGAAATGTCTACACCACGATCTGTTTCAACATGGAAATATCTAAACCGCTATATGTATAAACATGGAAATATCTACACCGCTATCAGTATAAACATGGAAATATCTACACCACGACATGTATAAACATGGAAATATCTACACCGCCATGTGAATAAACATGGAAATATCTACACCGCTATCAGTAAAAACATGGAAATATCGACACCGCTATCTGTATAAATATGGAAATATCTACACCACTATCTCTATAAACATGGAAATATCTACACCGTTATCTGTATAAACAAAGAAATATCTCCACCGCTGTCTGTATGAACATGGAAACATCTACACCGCTAGCTGTATAAACATGGAATTATCTGCAGCGTTATCTGTATAAACATGGAAATATCTACACCGCAGTCTGGGCAAAGATGGAAATATCTACAATGCTATCTCAATAAACATGGAAATATCGACACCGCCATCTGTACACACATGGAAATACCTGCACAGTCATCTGTATAAACATGGAAATATCTACACCACTATCTGTATAAACATGGAAATATCTACACTGCCATCTGTATAAACATTGAATTACCTACACAGACATCTCTATAATCATTGAAATGTCTACACCGCTATCTGTATAAACCTGGAAGTAGCCACACCGCTATCTGTATAAACATGGAAGTATCTACACCGCCATTTGTGAAAACATGGAAATATCTACACTGTCATCTTTATAAACATGGAAATATCTGCACGTCCATCTGTATAAACATGGAAATATCTACACTGCCATCTGTATACACCTGGAAATATCTACACTGCCATCTGTATAAACATGGAAATATCTAAACCGCTATCTCTATAAACATGGAAATGTCTACACGGCTATCTGTATAAACATGGAAATATCTCCACCGCTATCTGTAGAAACATGGAAATATCTACATCGCTATCTGTATAAACATGGAAATATCTCCACCGCTATCTCTATAAAGATGGAAATATCTACACCGTTATCTTTATAAACATGGAAATATCTACACCACTATCTGTATAAACATGGAAATACCTATAACACTATCTGTGTAAACATGGAAATATCTACACAGCTATCTGTGTAAACATGGAAATATGTACACAGGTCTCTGTGTAAAGATGGAAATATCTACACCGCAATCTGTGCAAATACGGAAATATCTACACCGCTATCTCAGTAAACATGAAAATATCTACACCGCTATCTGTATAAACATGGAAAATCAACACCGCTATCTGTATAAACATGGAAATGTCTACACCACGATCTGTATAAACATGGAAATATATACAACGCTATATGTATAAACATGGAAATATCTACACCGCCTTATGTGAAAACATGGAAATACCTACACTGTCATCTTTATAAACATGGAAATATCTACACGTCCATCTGTATAAACATGGAAATATCTACACTGCCATCTGTATACACCTAGAAATATCTACACTGCCATCTGTATAAACATGGAAATATCTACACCGCTATCTCTATAAACATGGAAATGTCTACACGGCTATCTGTATAAACATGGAAATGTCTCCACCGCTATCTGTGGAAACATGGAAATATCTACATCGCTATCTGTATAAACATGGAAATATCTCCACCGCTATCTCTATAAAGATGGAAATATCTACACCGCTATCTTAATAAACATGGAAATGTCTTCACAGCCATCTGTATAAACATGGAAATATCTATAACATTATCTGTGTAAACATGGAAATATATACACAGCTATCTGTGTAAACATGGAAATATGTACACAGGTCTCTGTGTAAAGATGGAAATATCTACAACGCAATCTGTGCAAATATGGAAATATCTACACCGCTATCTCAGTAAACATGGAAATATCTACACCGCTATCTGTATAAACATGGAAATATCAACACCGCTATCTGTATAAACATGGAAATGTCTACACCACGATCTGTTTCAACATGGAAATATCTAAAGCGCTATATGTATAAACATGGAAATATCTACACCGCTATCAGTATAAACATGGAATATCTACATCACGACATGTATAAACATGGAAATATCTACACCGCCATGTGAATAAACATGGAAATATCTACACCGCTATCAGTAAAAACATGGAAATATCGACACCGCTATCTGTATAAATATGGAAATATCTACACCACTATCTCTATAAACATGGAAATATCTACACCGTTATCTGTATAAACAAAGAAATATCTCCACCGCTGTCTGTATGAACATGGAAACATCTACACCGCTAGCTGTATAAACATGGAATTATCTGCAGCGTTATCTGTATAAACATGGAAATATCTACACCGCAGTCTGGGCAAAGATGGAAATATCTACAATGCTATCTCAATAAACATGGAAATATCGACACCGCCATCTGTACACACATGGAAATACCTGCACAGTCATCTGTATAAACATGGAAATATCTACACCACTATCTGTATAAACATGGAAATATCTACACTGCCATCTGTATAAACATTGAATTACCTACACAGACATCTCTATAATCATTGAAATGTCTACACCGCTATCTGTATAAACCTGGAAGTAGCCACACCGCTCTCTGTATAAACATGGAAGTATCTACACCGCCATTTGTGAAAACATGGAAATATCTACACTGTCATCTTTATAAACATGGAAATATCTGCACGTCCATCTGTATAAACATGGAAATATCTACACTGCCATCTGTATACACCTGGAAATATCTACACTGCCATCTGTATAAACATGGAAATATCTAAACCGCTATCTCTATAAACATGGAAATGTCTACACGGCTATCTGTATAAACATGGAAATATCTCCACCGCTATCTGTAGAAACATGGAAATATCTACATCGCTATCTGTATAAACATGGAAATATCTCCACCGCTATCTCTATAAAGATGGAAATATCTACACCGTTATCTTTATAAACATGGAAATATCTACACCACTATCTGTATAAACATGGAAATACCTATAACACTATCTGTGTAAACATGGAAATATCTACACAGCTATCTGTGTAAACATGGAAATATGTACACAGGTCTCTGTGTAAAGATGGAAATATCTACACCGCAATCTGTGCAAATATGGAAATATCTACACCGCTATCTCAGTAAACATGAAAATATCTACACCGCTATCTGTATAAACATGGAAAATCAACACCGCTATCTGTATAAACATGGAAATGTCTACACCACGATCTGTATAAACATGGAAATATCTACAACGCTATATGTATAAACATGGAAATATCTACACCGCTATCAGTATAAACATGGAAATATCTTCACCGCTATCTGTATAAACATGGAAATATCTACACCACGACATGTATAAACATGGAAATATCTACACCGCCATGTGAATAAACATGGAAATATCTACACCGCTATCAGTAAAAACATGGAAATATCGACACCGCTATCTGTATAAATATGGAAATATCTACACCACTATCTCTATAAACATGGAAATATCTACACCGTTATCTGTATAAACAAAGAGATATCTCCACCGCTGTCTGTATGAACATGGAAACATCTACACCGCTAGCTGTATAAACATGGAATTATCTGCAGCGTTATCTGTATAAACATGGAAATATCTACACCGCAGTCTGTGCAAAGATGGAAATATCTACAATGCTATCTCAATAAACATGGAAATATCGACACCGCCATCTGTACACACATGGAAATACATGCACAGTCATCTGTATAAACATGGAAATATCTACACCACTATCTGTATAAACATGGAAATATCTACACTGCCATCTGTATAAACATGGAATTACCTACACAGACATCTCTATAATCATTGAAATATCTACACCGCTATCTGTATAAACCTGGAAGTAGCCACAACGCTATCAGTATAAACATGGAAATATCTACACCCCTATCTGTATAAACATGGAAATATCTACACCACGACATGTATAAACATGGAAATATCTACACCGCTATGTGAATAAACATGGAAATATCTACACCGCTATCAGTATAAACATGGAAATATTGACACCGCTATGTGTATAAATATGGAATTATCTGCACCACTATCTCTATAAAGATGGATATATCTACACCGTTATCTGTATAAACAAAGAAATATCTCCACCGCTGTCTGTATGAACATCGAAACATCTACACCGCTAGGTGTATAAACATGGAATTATCTGCAGCGTAATCTGTATAAACATGGATACATCTACATCGCAGTCTGTGCAAAGATGGAAATATCTACAATGCTATCTCAATAAACATGGAAATATCGACACCGCCATCTGTACACACATGGAAATACCTACACAGTCATCTGTATAAACATGGAAATATCTACACCACTCTCTGTATAAACATGGAAATACCTACACTTCCATCTGTATAAACATGGAATTATCTACACAGACATCTCTATAATCATTGAAATATCTACACCTCTATCTGTATTAACATGGAAGTAGCCACACCGCTATCAGTATAAACATGGAAATATCTACACCGCTATCTGTATAAACATGGAAATACCTACACCACGACGTGTATAAACATGGAAATATCTACACCGCTATGTGAATAAACACGGAAATATCTACACCGCTATCAGTATAAACATGGAAATATGGACACCGCTATCTGTATAAATATGGAAATATCTAAACCACTATCTCTATAAACATGGAAATATGTACACCGTTATCTGTATAAACAAAGAAATATCTCCACCGCTGTCTGTATGAACATGGAAACTTCTACACCGCTAGCTGTATAAACATGGAATTATCGGCAGTGTTATCTGTATAAACATGGAAATAGCTACACCGCAGTCAGTGCAAAGATGGAAATATCTACAATGCTATCTCAGTAAACATGGAAATATCGACACCGCCATCTGTACACACATGGAAATACCTACACAGTCATCTGTATAAACATGGAAATATCTACACCACTCTCTGTATAAACTTGGAAATAGCTACACTGCCATCTGTATAAATATGGAATTATCTACACTGACATCTCTATTACCTTTGAAATATCTACACCGCTATCTGTATAAACATGGAAGTAGCCACACCGCTATCTGTATAAACATGGAAATATCTACACCGCCTTATGTGAAAACATGGAAATATCTACACTGTCATCTTTATAAACATGGAAATATCTACACGTCCATCTGTATAAACATGAAATATCTACACTGCCATCTGTATATACCTAGAAATATCTACACTGCCATCTGTATAAACATGGAAATATCTACACCGCTATCTCTATAAACATGGAAATGTCTACACGGCTATCTGTATAAACATGGAAATGTCTCCACCGCTATCTGTGGAAACATGGAAATATCTACATCGCTATATGTATAAACATGGAAATATCTCCACCGCTATCTCTATAAAGATGGAAATATCTACACCGCTATCTTAATAAACATGGAAATATCTTCACAGCCATCTGTATAAACATGGAAATATCTATAACATTATCTGTGTATACATGGAAATATATACACAGCTATCTGTGTAAACATGGAAATATGTACACAGGTCTCTGTGTAAAGATGGAAATATCTACACCGCAATCTGTGCAAATATGGAAATATCTACACCGCTATCTCAGTAAACATGGAGATATCTACACCGCTATCTGTATAAACATGGAAATATCAACACCGCTATCTGTATAAACATGGAAATGTCTACACCACGAACTGTTTAAACATGGAAATATCTAAACCGCTATATGTATAAACATGGAAATATCTACACCGCTATCAGTATAAACATGGAAATATCTACACCGCTATCTGTATAAACATGGAAATATCTACACCACGACATGTATAAACATGGAAATATCTACACCGCCATGTGAATAAACATGGAAATATCTACACCGCTATCAGTAAAAACATGGAAATATCGACACCGCTATCTGTATAAATATGGAAATATCTACACCACTATCTCTATAAACATGGAAATATCTACACCGTTATCTGTATAAACAAAGAAATATCTCCACCGCTGTCTGTATGAACATGGAAACATCTACACCGCTAGCTGTATAAACATGGAATTATCTGCAGCGTTATCTGTATAAACATGGAAATATCTACACCGCAGTCTGGGCAAAGATGGAAATATCTACAATGCTATCTCAATAAACATGGAAATATCGACACCGCCATCTGTACACACATGGAAATACCTGCACAGTCATCTGTATAAACATGGAAATATCTACACCACTATCTGTATAAACATGGAAATATCTACACTGCCATCTGTATAAACATTGAATTACCTACACAGACATCTCTATAATCATTGAAATGTCTACACCGCTATCTGTATAAACCCGGAAGTAGCCACACCGCTATCTGTATAAACATGGAATTATCTACACCGCCATTTGTGAAAACATGGAAATATCTACACTGTCATCTTTATAAACATGGAAATATCTGCACGTCCATCTGTATAAACATGGAAATATCTACACTGCCATCTGTATACACCTGGAAATATCTACACTGCCATCTGTATAAACATGGAAATATCTAAACCGCTATCTCTATAAACATGGAAATGTCTACACGGCTATCTGTATAAACATGGAAATATCTCCACCGCTATCTGTAGAAACATGGAAATATCTACATCGCTATCTGTATAAACATGGAAATATCTCCACCGCTATCTCTATAAAGATGGAAATATCTACACCGTTATCTTTATAAACATGGAAATATCTACACCACTATCTGTATAAACATGGAAATATCTATAACACTATCTGTGTAAACATGGAAATATATACACAGCTATCTGTGTAAACATGGAAATATGTACACAGGTTTCTGTGTAAAGATGGAAATATCTACACCGCAATCTGTGCAAATATGGAAATATCTACACCGCTATCTCAGTAAAGATGAAAATATCTACACCGCTATCTGTATAAACATGGAAAATCAACACCGCTATCTGTATAAACATGGAAATGTCTACACCACGATCTGTATAAACATGGAAATATCTACAACGCTATATGTATAAACATGGAAATATCTACACCGCTATCAGTATAAACATGGAAATATCTTCACCGCTATCTGTATAAACATGGAAATATCTACACCACGACATGTATAAACATGGAAATATCTACACCGCCATGTGAATAAACATGGAAATATCTACACCGCTATCAGTAAAAACATGGAAATATCGACACCGCTATCTGTATAAATATGGAAATATCTACACCACTATCTCTATAAACATGGAAATATCTACACCGTTATCTGTATAAACAAAGAGATATCTCCACCGCTGTCTGTATGAACATGGAAACATCTACACCGCTAGCTGTATAAACATGGAATTATCTGCAGCGTTATCTGTATAAACATGGAAATATCTACACCGCAGTCTGTGCAAAGATGGAAATATCTACAATGCTATCTCAATAAACATGGAAATATCGACACCGCCATCTGTACACACATGGAAATACCTATACAGTCATCTGTATAAATATGGAATTATCTACACCACTATCTCTATAATCATGGAAATATCTACACGGCCATCTCTATAAACATGGAAAAATCTACACCGTTATCGGTGTAAACATGGAAACATCTTCACCGCTATCCTTATAAAGATGGAAATATTAACACCGCTATCTGTATAAACATGGAAATATCTACACTGCTATCTGTATAAACATGGAAATATCTACACCGCTATCTGTATAAACATGGAAATATCTACACTAACATCTCCATAAACATGAAAATACCTCCACTAACATCTCCATAAACATGGAAATATCTACACCGCCATCTGTATAAACATGGAAATATCTACACTGCCGTCTGTATGAAGATGTAAATATTTACACCGCTAGCTGTATAAACATGTAAATATCTACACCGCTATCTTTATAAACATGGAAATACCAACACTGCTATCTGTATAAACCTGGAAAAATCTACAATGCTATCTGTATAAATATGGAAATATCTACACCGCTATATCTGTAAACATGGAAATACGTACAACGCTACCTCTATAAACATGGAAGTAACTACACCGCCATCTCCATAAACATGGAAATAACTACACCACTATCTCTATGAACCAGGAAATCTATACACCGCCATCTCTATATCCATGGAAATATCTTCACCGCCATCTACATAAACAAAGAAATATATACACTGACATCTATTTAAACATGGAAATGTCAACACCGCTATCTCTATAAAAATGCAAATATCTACATCGCCATCTGTAAAAACATGGAAATATCAACAAAGTCTTCTGTATAAACATGGAAATATCTACACCACCATCTGCATAAACATGGATATATCTACTCCGCTGTCTGTATAAACTTGGAAATATCTACACCGCTATCTCTATAAACATGGAAATATCTACACTGCCATATGTATAAACATGGAAATACCTACACAGTCATCTGTATGAATATGGAAATATCTACACTGCCATCTGTATAAACATGGAAATATCTACACAGCCGTCTGTATAAACATAGAAATATCTACACCGCTATATCTACAAACATGGAAATAATTACACCGCTATCCCTATAAAGATGCAAATATCAACACTACTATCTGTATAAACATGGAAATATCTACACCGCTATCTGTATAAACATGTAAATAACTACACCTCTATCACTATAAACATGGAAATACCAACAACGCTATCTCTATAGACATGGAAATATCTATACTGCCATCTCTATAAACATGGAAATATAAACACCGCAATCTCTATAAACTTGGGAATATCTACACCGCCTTCTGCATATACAAGGAAATAACTACACCGACCTCTGCATAAACATGGAAATATCTACACCGCCACCTGTATAAACATTGAAATATCTACACCGCCATCTCTATAAGCCTGGAAATATCTACAAAGCCATCTGTATAAACATGGAAATATATTCACAGTCATCTGTATAAACATGGAAATATCTACACCTCCATCTGTATAAACATGGAAGTATCTTCACTGCCATCTACATACATTTGGAAATATCTAAAAGGTCATGTGTATAAACACGGAAATATCTACACCGCTATCACTATAAACATGGAAATAACTACACCGCCATCTGTAAAAACATGGAAATATCTACACAGACATCGATATAAACATGGAAATATCTACACCACCATCTGTATAAACATGGAAATATCTACACTGCCATCAGTATACACATGGAAACATCTACACAGCCATCTGTAAAACATGGAAATATTTACACAGCTATCTGTATAAATATGGAAATATCTACACCGCTATCGGTAAAAATATGGAAATATCTAAACCACTATCTCTATAAACTTGGAAATGTGTACTCCGCTATCTGTATAAACATGGAAATATCTAAACCGCTATCTCTATAAACATGGAAACATCTACATCGCTATCTCTATAAACATGGAAACATCCCCACCACTATCTGTATAAACATGGAAATATCTACAACGCTATGTGTATAAACATGGAAATATCTACATTGCTATCTGTATAAACATGGAAATATCTACAACGCTATCTGTGTAAACATGGAAATATCTACACAGCTATCTGTGTAAACATGGAAATATCCACACTGCTATCTGTGTAAAGATGGAAATTCTACACCACAATCTGTGCAAAGATGAAATATCTTCACCGCTATTTGTGTAAACATGGAAATATCTACACGGCTCTCTCTATACACATGGAAATATCTACACCGTCATCTGTATAAACATGGAAATTTCTACATTGATATCTGCATAAACCGGGAAATATCTACACAGCCATCTCTATAAACATGGAAATAGCCACAGCGCTATCTGCATAAACATGGAAGTATCTACACCGGTATATGTATAAATATGGAAATAACTACACTGCTATCTCTATAAACATGGAAATATCTACAGCGCTATCTGTATAAACATGGAAATAACTACACTGCTATCTCTACAAACATGGAAATATCTACAACGTCATCTGTATAAACGTGGAAATATCTACACAGTCATCTGTATAAACATGGAAATATCTACACAGCTTTCCGTATAAATATGGAAATATCAACACCGCTATCTGTAAATTCATGGAAATATCTAAAACGCTATCTCTATAAACATGGAAATATCTACACTGCTACCTGTATAAACATGGAAATATCTACACCACGATCTGTATAAACATGGAAATATCTACACCGCCATCTGTATAAACATAGAAATATCTACACTGCCATCTGTAGAAAGATGGAAATATCTTCACCGCCATCTGTATAAACATAGAAATATCTACACCGCTATTTATATAAGCATGAAAATACCTACACCACTATCTGTATAAATATGTAAATATCTACACAGCTATCTGTAAACATGGAAATATCTACACCGCTATCTGTATAAGCTTGGAAATATGTTCACCGCTATCTGGATACAAATGGAAATATCAACACCGCCAACTCTATAAACATGGAAATGTCTACACCGCTATCTGTATAAACATGGAAATATCTACATGGCTATCTGTTTATACATGATAATATCTACACCACCATCTGTATAAACATGGAAATATCTACACAGTCATCTATATAAACATGGAAACATCTACAACATTATCTGTAGAAACATGGAAATATCTACACTGCCATCTGTATAAACATGGAAATATCTTCACAGCCATCTCTATAAATCTGGAAATATCTACAACGCTATCAGTATGAACATGGAAATAACCACAACGCTGTCTGTTAAAACATGGAAATATCTACACCGCCATCTGAAAAAACATGGAAATATCTACACAGTCATCTGTATAAACATGGAAATATCTACACCTTCATCTTTATAAACATGGAAATATCTACACCGCCATCAGTATGAACTTGGAAATCTCTACACCGCCATCTGTATAAACATGGAAATATCTCCACTGCTATCTGTTTAAACATGGAGATATCTCCACCGCTATATGTATACACATGTAAATATCTACACCGCTATCTGTGTAAACATGGAAATAGGCACAACGCTATCTGTATAAACATGGAAATATCTACACTGCCATCTGGAAAAACATGGAAATATCTACACCGCCTTCTGTATAAATATGGAAATACCTACACCGCTATGTCTATAAACATGGAAATATCTACATCGCTATCTGTATAAACATAGAAATAACAACACCGCTATCTCTATAAACTTGGAAAAATCTACAACGCCATCTGCATGAACACGGAAACACCTACACAGTCATTTGAATAAACATGGAAATATCTACACCGCCTTCTGTATAAATATGGAAATATCTACACCGCTATCTCTATAAACGTGGAAATAACAACACCGCCATCTGCATAAACATCTTAATATCTAAACCGCCTTCTGTATAAACATGGAAATATCTACAAAGCCACCTGTATAAACATGGAAATATAAACACCGCCATCTGAATAATCAAGGAAATATCCACACTGCCATCTGTATAAACATGGAAATATCTACACCGCCAACTGTAAAAACATGGAAATATGTACACAGTCATCTGCATAAACACGGAAATATCTACACCTCCATCAGTATAAACATGGAAATATCTACACCGTTATCTCTATAAACATGGAAATACCTACACCGCTATCTGTATAAACATGCAAATATCTACACCGCAGTCTGTATAAACATGGAAATAACTACACCGCTATCTCTATAAACTTGCAAATATCTACACGGCTATCTGTATAAACATGGAAATATCTACACCGCTATCTGTGTAAACATGGAAATATCTTCACCGCCATCTGTAATCATATGGAAATATCTATACCGCTATCTGTATAAATATGGAAATATCTACACCGCCATCTGTATAAACATGGAAATATCTACACCGCTGTCTCTATAAACATGGAAATATCTACACCGCTATATCTGTAAACATGGAAATACGTACAACGCTACCTCTATAAACATAGAAGTAACTACACCGCCATCTCCATAAACATGGAAATAACTACACCACTATCTCTATGAACCAGGAAATCTATACACCGCCATCTCTATATCCATGGAAATATCTTCACCGCCATCTACATAAACAAATAAATATATACACTGACATCTATTTAAACATGGAAATGTCAACACCGCTATCTCTATAAAAATGCAAATATCTACATCGCCATCTGTAAAAACATGGAAATATCAACAAAGTCATCTGTATAAACATGGAAATATCTACACCACCATCTGCATAAACATGGATATATCTACTCCGCTGTCTGTATAAACTTGGAAATATCTACACCGCTATCTCTATAAACATGGAAATATCTACACTGCCATATGTATAAACATGGAAATACCTACACAGTCATCTGTATGAATATGGAAATATCTACACTGCCATCTGTATAAACATGGAAATATCTACACAGCCGTCTGTATAAACATAGAAATATCTACACCGCTATATCTACAAACATGGAAATAATTACACCGCTATCCCTATAAAGATGCAAATATCAACACTACTATCTGTATAAACATGGAAATATCTACACCGCTATCTGTATAAACATGTAAATAACTACACCTCTATCACTATAAACATGGAAATACCAACAACGCTATCTCTATAGACATGGAAATATCTATACTGCCATCTCTATAAACATGGAAATATAAACACCGCAATCTCTATAAACTTGGGAATATCTACACCGCCTTCTGCATATACAAGGAAATAACTACACCGACCTCTGCATAAACATGGAAATATCTACACCGCCACCTGTATAAACATTGAAATATCTACACCGCCATCTCTATAAGCCTGGAAATATCTACAAAGCCATCTGTATAAACATGGAAATATATTCACAGTCATCTGTATAAACATGGAAATATCTACACCTCCATCTGTATAAACATGGAAGTATCTTCACTGCCATCTACATACATTTGGAAATATCTAAAAGGTCATGTGTATAAACACGGAAATATCTACACCGCTATCACTATAAACATGGAAATAACTACACCGCCATCTGTAAAAACATGGAAATATCTACACAGACATCGATATAAACATGGAAATATCTACACCACCATCTGTATAAACATGGAAATATCTACACTGCCATCAGTATACACATGGAAACATCTACACAGCCATCTGTAAAACATGGAAATATTTACACAGCTATCTGTATAAATATGGAAATATCTACACCGCTATCGGTAAAAATATGGAAATATCTAAACCACTATCTCTATAAACTTGGAAATGTGTACTCCGCTATCTGTATAAACATGGAAATATCTAAACCGCTATCTCTATAAACATGGAAACATCTACATCGCTATCTCTATAAACATGGAAACATCCCCACCACTATCTGTATAAACATGGAAATATCTACAACGCTATGTGTATAAACATGGAAATATCTACATTGCTATCTGTATAAACATGGAAATATCTACAACGCTATCTGTGTAAACATGGAAATATCTACACAGCTATCTGTGTAAACATGGAAATATCCACACTGCTATCTGTGTAAAGATGGAAATTCTACACCACAATCTGTGCAAAGATGAAATATCTTCACCGCTATTTGTGTAAACATGGAAATATCTACACGGCTCTCTCTATACACATGGAAATATCTACACCGTCATCTGTATAAACATGGAAATTTCTACATTGATATCTGCATAAACCGGGAAATATCTACACAGCCATCTCTATAAACATGGAAATAGCCACAGCGCTATCTGCATAAACATGGAAGTATCTACACCGGTATATGTATAAATATGGAAATAACTACACTGCTATCTCTATAAACATGGAAATATCTACAGCGCTATCTGTATAAACATGGAAATAACTACACTGCTATCTCTACAAACATGGAAATATCTACAACGTCATCTGTATAAACGTGGAAATATATACACAGTCATCTGTATAAACATGGAAATATCTACACAGCTTTCCGTATAAATATGGAAATATCAACACCGCTATCTGTAAATTCATGGAAATATCTAAAACGCTATCTCTATAAACATGGAAATATCTACACTGCTACCTGTATAAACATGGAAATATCTACACCACGATCTGTATAAACATGGAAATATCTACACCGCCATCTGTATAAACATAGAAATATCTACACTGCCATCTGTAGAAAGATGGAAATATCTTCACCGCCATCTGTATAAACATAGAAATATCTACACCGCTATTTATATAAGCATGAAAATACCTACACCACTATCTGTATAAATATGTAAATATCTACACAGCTATCTGTAAACATGGAAATATCTACACCGCTATCTGTATAAGCTTGGAAATATGTTCACCGCTATCTGGATACATATGGAAATATCAACACCGCCAACTCTATAAACATGGAAATGTCTACACCGCTATCTGTATAAACATGGAAATATCTACATGGCTATCTGTTTATACATGATAATATCTACACCACCATCTGTATAAACATGGAAATATCTACACAGTCATCTATATAAACATGGAAACATCTACAACATTATCTGTAGAAACATGGAAATATCTACACTGCCATCTGTATAAACATGGAAATATCTTCACAGCCATCTCTATAAATCTGGAAATATCTACAACGCTATCAGTATGAACATGGAAATAACCACAACGCTGTCTGTTAAAACATGGAAATATCTACACCGCCATCTGAAAAAACATGGAAATATCTACACAGTCATCTGTATAAACATGGAAATATCTACACCTTCATCTTTATAAACATGGAAATATCTACACCGCCATCAGTATGAACTTGGAAATCTCTACACCGCCATCTGTATAAACATGGAAATATCTCCACTGCTATCTGTTTAAACATGGAGATATCTCCACCGCTATATGTATACACATGTAAATATCTACACCGCTATCTGTGTAAACATGGAAATAGGCACAACGCTATCTGTATAAACATGGAAATATCTACACTGCCATCTGGAAAAACATGGAAATATCTACACCGCCTTCTGTATAAATATGGAAATACCTACACCGCTATGTCTATAAACATGGAAATATCTACATCGCTATCTGTATAAACATAGAAATAACAACACCGCTATCTCTATAAACTTGGAAAAATCTACAACGCCATCTGCATGAACACGGAAACACCTACACAGTCATTTGAATAAACATGGAAATATCTACACCGCCTTCTGTATAAATATGGAAATATCTACACCGCTATCTCTATAAACGTGGAAATAACAACACCGCCATCTGCATAAACATCTTAATATCTAAACCGCCTTCTGTATAAACATGGAAATATCTACAAAGCCACCTGTATAAACATGGAAATATAAACACCGCCATCTGAATAATCAAGGAAATATCCACACTGCCATCTGTATAAACATGGAAATATCTACACCGCCAACTGTAAAAACATGGAAATATGTACACAGTCATCTGCATAAACACGGAAATATCTACACCTCCATCAGTATAAACATGGAAATATCTACACCGTTATCTCTATAAACATGGAAATACCTACACCGCTATCTGTATAAACATGCAAATATCTACACCGCAGTCTGTATAAACATGGAAATAACTACACCGCTATCTCTATAAACTTGGAAATATCTACACGGCTATCTGTATAAACATGGAAATATCTACACCGCTATCTGTGTAAACATGGAAATATCTTCACCGCCATCTGTAATCATATGGAAATATCTATACCGCTATCTGTATAAATATGGAAATATCTACACCGCCATCTGTATAAACATGGAAATATCTACACCGCTGTCTCTATAAACATGGAAATATCTACACTGCCATCTGTGAAAACCTGGAAATATCTACACAGTCATCTGTATAAACATGGAAATATCTACACCGCTATCTGTATAAATATGGAAATACCTACACCGCTATCTCTATAAACATAGAAATGTCTACACCACTATCTCTATAAACATGGAAGTATATACAACGCAATCTCTATAAACCTGGAAATAGCTACACCGCCATCTACATAAACAAGGAAATATCTACAACGACATCTATATAAACATGGAAATATCTACACCGCTATCTCTATAAACATGGAAATATCTACGCTGCTGTCTGTATAAACATGGAAATATCTATACCACCATCTGTATAAACATGAAAATATCTCCACCGATATCTGTATAGACATGTAAGTATCTACACCGCTATCTGTATTAACTTGGAAATATCTACACCGCTATCTCTATACACATGGAAATATCTACACCAACATCTGTAAAAACATGGAAATATCTACAAAGTCATATGTATAAACATGGAAGTATCTACACCACCATCTGTATAAACTTGGAAATATCTACACTTCCATCTACACACAGGGAATTACCTACACTGCCATCTGTATAAACTTGGAAATATCTACACCGCTATCTCTATAAACATGGAAATACCTACATTGCTATCTTTATAAACATGGAAATATCTGCACTGCAAGCTGTATAAACATGCAAATATCTACACCACTATCTGTATAAACCTGGAAATATACATTTCGCCATCTGTATAAACATGGAAACATCCCCACCGCTATCTGTATAAACATGGAAATATCTACACCACTATCTGTATAAACATGGAAATATCTACAACGCTATCTGTGTAAACATGGAAATATCTACACAGCTAACTGTGTAAACATGGATATATCTACACCACTATCTGTGTAAAGATGGAAATTTGTACACTTCAATCTGTGCAAAGATGGAAATATCTACATCGCTATCTGTGTAAACATGGAAATATCTACTCCATTATCTCCATAAACATGGAAATAACTACACCGCTATCTCTATAAACATGGAATTATCTACACCGCTATCTCTGTAAATATTCTAATATCTACACCACCATCTCTATAAACATGGAAATATCTACACCGTCATCTGCATAAACATGGAAATATAACACCGCTGTCTGTATAAACATGGAAACATCTACACTGCTATCTCCACAAACATGGAAATATCTGCAGCGCTATCTGTATAAACATGGAAATATCTACACCACTATATCTATGAACATGGAAATATCATCAATGCCATCTGTATAAACATGGAAATATCAACACAGTCATGTGTATAAACATGGAAATACCTACAGCGCTATCTCTATAAACATGGAAATATCTTCACCACTGTCTGTATAAACATGGAAATATCTACACCGCTATCTCTACAAACATGGAAATATCTACACCGCCATCTGTATAAACATGGAAATATCTACACACTCATCTGTATAAACATGGAAATATCTACACCACCATCTCTATAAACATGGAAATATCTACACTGCCATCTGTATACACATGGAAATATCTACACCATCATCTCTATAAACATGGAAATATCTACACCGCCATCGGTATAAACATGGAAATATCTTCACCGCCATCAGTATAAACATAGAAATATCTATACTGCCATCTGCAGGAAGATGGAACTATATTCAGCGCCATCTGTATAAACATGGAAATATCTACACCAACATCTGTATAAAGATGGAAATATCTACACTGCCATCTGTATAAACATGGAAATATCTACACCGCTATCTGTATAAACATGGAAATATATACACTGCTATATGTAGAAATATGGAAATAACTATACCGATATCTCAATAAACATGGAAATATCTATATCACTATCTGCATAAACATAGAAATAACTACAACGCTATCTCTATAAACATGGAAATATCTACATCGCTCTCTGTAAAAACTTGTAAAAATCTAAACCGCTATCTGTATAAACATGGAAATATCTACACCGCCATCAGTATAAACATGGAAATAACTCCGCCACTATCTGTATAAAGATGGAAATATCTACACTGCTATCTGCATAAACATGGAAATATCTACACCAATATCTGTATAAATATGGAATTATCTACACCACTATCTCTATAATCATGGAAATATCTACACGGCCATCTCTATAAACATGAAAAAATCTACACCGCTATCGGTGTAAACATGGAAACATCTTCACTGCTATCCTTATAAAGATGGAAATATTAACACCGCTATCTGTATAAACATGGAAATATCTACACTGCTATCTGTATAAACATGGAAATATCTACACCGCTATCTGTATAAACATGGAAATATCTACACTAACATCTCCATAAACATGAAAATACCTACACTAACATCTCCATAAACATGGAAATATCTACACCGCCATCTGTATAAACATGGAAATATCTACACTGCCGTCTGTATGAAGATGTAAATATCTACACCGCTAGCTGTATAAACATGTAAATATCTACACCGCTATCTTTATAAACATGGAAATACCAACACTGCTATCTGTATAAACCTGGAAAAATCTACAATGCTATCTGTATAAATATGGAAATATCTACATCGCTATATCTGTAAACATGGAAATACGTACAACGCTACCTCTATAAACATGGAAGTAACTACACCGCCATCTCCATAAACATGGAAATAACTACACCACTATCTCTATGAACCAGGAAATCTATACACCGCCATCTCTATATCCATGGAAATATCTTCACCGCCATCTACATAAACAAAGAAATATATACACTGACATCTATTTAAACATGGAAATGTCAACACCGCTATCTCTATAAAAATGCAAATATCTACATCGCTATCTGTAAAAACATGGAAATATCAACAAAGTCATCTGTATAAACATGGAAATATCTACAGCACCATCTGTATAAACATGGATATATCTACTCCGCTGACTGTATAAACTTGGAAATATCTACACCGCTATCTCTATAAACATGGAAATATCTACACTGCCATATGTA
The DNA here is from genome assembly GCF_029289425.2 of Pan paniscus. Lineage (NCBI taxonomy): Eukaryota > Metazoa > Chordata > Mammalia > Primates > Hominidae > Pan > Pan paniscus. The sequence continues at coordinate 901,326 of NC_073265.2, forward strand.
TAAACATGGAAATACCTCCACAGTCATCTGTATGAATATGGAAATATCTACACTGCCATCTGTATAAACATGGAAATATCTACACAGCCGTCTGTATAAACATAGAAATATCTACACCGCTATAGCTACAAACATGGAAATAATTACACCGCTATCCCTGTAAAGATGCAAATATCAACACTACTATCTGCATAAACATGGAAATATCTACACCGCTATCTGTATAAACATGTAAATAGCTACACCTCTATCACTATAAAGATGGAAATACCAACAACGCTATCTCTATAGACATGGAAATATCTATACTGCCATCTCTATAAACATGGAAATATAAACACCGCAATCTCTATAAACTTGGGAATATCTACACTGCCTTCTGCATATACAAGGAAATAACTACACCGACCTCTGCATAAACATGGAAATATCTACACCGCCACCTGTATAAACATTGAAATATCTACACCGCCATCTCTATAAGCCTGGAAATATCTACAAAGCCATCTGTATAAACATGGAAACATATTCACAGTCATCTGTATAAACATGGAAATATCTACACCTCCATCTGTATAAACATGGAAGTATCTTCACTGCCATCTACATACATTTGGAAATATCCAAAAGGTCATGTGTATAAACACGGAAATATCTACACCGCTATCACTATAAACATGGAAATAACTACACCGCCATCTGTAAAAACATGGAAATATCTACACAGACATCGATATAAACATGGAAATATCTACACCACCATCTGTATAAACATGGAAATATCTACACTGCCATCAGTATACACATGGAAACATCTACACAGCCATCTGTAAAACATGGAAATATTTACACAGCTATCTGTATAAATATGGAAATATCTACACCGCTATCGGTAAAAATATGGAAATATCTAAACCGCTATCTCTATAAACTTGGAAATGTGTACTCCGCTATCTGTATAAACATGGAAATATCTAAACCGCTATCTCTATAAACATGGAAACATCTACATCGCTATCTCTATAAACATGGAAACATCCCCACCACTATCTGTATAAACATGGAAATATCTACAACGCTATGTGTATAAACATGGAAATATCTACATTGCTATCTGTATAAACATGGAAATATCTACAACGCTATCTGTGTAAACATGGAAATATCTACACAGCTATCTGTGTAAACATGGAAATATCCACACTGCTATCTGTGTAAAGATGGAAATTCTACACCACAATCTGTGCAAAGACGAAATATCTTCACCGCTATTTGTGTAAACATGGAAATATCTACACGGCTCTCTCTATACACATGGAAATATCTACACCGTCATCTGTATAAACATGGAAATTTCTACATTGATATCTGCATAAACCGGGAAATATCTACTCAGCCATCTCTATAAACATGGAAATAGCCACAGCGCTATCTGCATAAACATGGAAGTATCTACACCGGTATATGTATAAATATGGAAATAACTACACTGCTATCTCTATAAACATGGAAATATCTACAGCGCTATCTGTATAAACATGGAAATAACTACACTGCTATCTCTACAAACATGGAAATATCTACAACGTCATCTGTATAAACGTGGAAATATCTACACAGTCATCTGTATAAACATGGAAATATCTACACAGCTTTCCGTATAAATATGGAAATATCAACACCGCTATCTGTAAATTCATGGAAATATCTAAAACGCTATCTCTATAAACATGGAAATATCTACACTGCTACTTGTATAAACATGGAAATATCTACACCACGATCTGTATAATCATGGAAATATCTACACCGCCATCTGTATAAACATAGAAATATCTACACTGCCATCTGTAGAAAGATGGAAATATCTTCACCACCATCTGTATAAACTTGGAAATATCTACACCGCTATCTCTATAAACATGGAAATACCTACATTGCTATCTTTATAAACATGGAAATATCTGCACTGCAAGCTGTATAAACATGCAAATATCTACACCACTATCTGTATAAACATGGAAATATACATTTCGCCATCTGTATAAACATGGAAACATCCCCACCGCTATCTGTATAAACATGGAAATATCTACACCACTATCTGTATAAACATGGAAATATCTACAACGCTATCTGTGTAAACATGGAAATATCTACACAGATATCTGTGTAAACATGGATATATCTACACCACTATCTGTGTAAAGATGGAAATTTGTACACTTCAATCTGTGCAAAGATGGAAATATCTACATCGCTATCTGTGTAAACATGGAAATATCTACTCCATTATCTCCATAAACATGGAAATAACTACACCGCTATCTCTATAAACATGGAATTATCTACACCGCTATCTCTGTAAATATTCTAATATCTACACCACCATCTCTATAAACATGGAAATATCTACACCGTCATCTGCATAAACATGGAAATATAACACCGCTGTCTGTATAAACATGGAAACATCTACACTGCTATCTCCACAAACATGGAAATATCTGTACCGCTATCTGTATAAACATGGAAATATCTACACCACTATATCTATGAACATGGAAATATCATCAATGCCATCTGTATAAACATGGAAATATCAACACAGTCATGTGTATAAACATGGAAATAACTACAGCGCTATCTCTATAAACATGGAAATATCTTCACCACTGTCTGTATAAACATGGAAATATCTACACCGCTATCTCTACAAACATGGAAATATCTACACCGCCATCTGTATAAACATGGAAATATCTACACACTCATCTGTATAAACATGGAAATATCTACACCACCATCTCTATAAACATGGAAATATCTACACTGCCATCTGTATACACATGGAAATATCTACACCATCATCTCTATAAACATGGAAATATCTACACCGCCATCGGTATAAACATGGAAATATCTTCACCGCCATCAGTATAAACATAGAAATATCTATACTGCCATCTGCAGGAAGATGGAACTATATTCAGCGCAATCTGTATAAACATGGAAATATCTACACCAACATCTGTATAAAGATGGAAATATCTACACTGCCATCTGTATAAACATGGAAATATCTACACCGCTATCTGTATAAACATGGAAATATATACACTGCTATATGTAGAAATATGGAAATAACTATACCGATATCTCAATAAACATGGAAATATCTATATCACTATCTGCATAAACATAGAAATAACTACAACGCTATCTCTATAAACATGGAAATATCTACATCGCTCTCTGTAAAAACTTGTAAAAATCTAAACCGCTATCTGTATAAACATGGAAATATCTACACCGCCATCAGTATAAACATGGAAATAACTCCGCCACTATCTGTATAAAGATGGAAATATCTACACTGCTATCTGCATAAACATGGAAATATCTACACCAATATCTGTATAAATATGGAATTATCTACACCACTATCTCTATAATCATGGAAATATCTACACGGCCATCTCTATAAACATGAAAAAATCTACACCGCTATCGGTGTAAACATGGAAACATCTTCACTGCTATCCTTATAAAGATGGAAATATTAACACCGCTATCTGTATAAACATGGAAATATCTACACTGCTATCTGTATAAACATGGAAATATCTACACCGCTATCTGTATAAACATGGAAATATCTACACTAACATCTCCATAAACATGAAAATACCTACACTAACATCTCCATAAACATGGAAATATCTACACCGCCATCTGTATAAACATGGAAATATCTACACTGCCGTCTGTATGAAGATGTAAATATCTACACCGCTAGCTGTATAAACATGTAAATATCTACACCGCTATCTTTATAAACATGGAAATACCAACACTGCTATCTGTATAAACCTGGAAAAATCTACAATGCTATCTGTATAAATATGGAAATATCTACATCGCTATATCTGTAAACATGGAAATACGTACAACGCTACCTCTATAAACATGGAAGTAACTACACCGCCATCTCCATAAACATGGAAATAACTACACCACTATCTCTATGAACCAGGAAATCTATACACCGCCATCTCTATATCCATGGAAATATCTTCACCGCCATCTACATAAACAAAGAAATATATACACTGACATCTATTTAAACATGGAAATGTCAACACCGCTATCTCTATAAAAATGCAAATATCTACATCGCTATCTGTAAAAACATGGAAATATCAACAAAGTCATCTGTATAAACATGGAAATATCTACAGCACCATCTGTATAAACATGGATATATCTACTCCGCTGACTGTATAAACTTGGAAATATCTACACCGCTATCTCTATAAACATGGAAATATCAACACTGCCATATGTATAAACATGGAAATACCTCCACAGTCATCTGTATGAATATGGAAATATCTACACTGCCATCTGTATAAACATGGAAATATCTACACAGCCGTCTGTATAAACATAGAAATATCTACACCGCTATAGCTACAAACATGGAAATAATTACACCGCTATCCCTATAAAGATGCAAATATCAACACTACTATCTGCATAAACATGGAAATATCTACACCGCTATCTGTATAAACATGTAAATAGCTAAACCTCTATCACTATAAAGATGGAAATACCAACAACGCTATCTCTATAGACATGGAAATATCTATACTGCCATCTCTATAAACATGGAAATATAAACACCGCAATCTCTATAAACTTGGGAATATCTACACTGCCTTCTGCATATACAAGGAAATAACTACACCGACCTCTGCATAAACATGGAAATATCTACACCGCCACCTGTATAAACATTGAAATATCTACACCGCCATCTCTATAAGCCTGGAAATATCTACAAAGCCATCTGTATAAACATGGAAACATATTCACAGTCATCTGTATAAACATGGAAATATCTACACCTCCATCTGTATAAACATGGAAGTATCTTCACTGCCATCTACATACATTTGGAAATATCTAAAAGGTCATGTGTATAAACACGGAAATATCTACACCGCTATCACTATAAACATGGAAATAACTACACCGCCATCTGTAAAAACATGGAAATATCTACACAGACATCGATATAAACATGGAAATATCTACACCACCATCTGTATAAACATGGAAATATCTACACTGCCATCAGTATACACATGGAAACATCTACACAGCCATCTGTAAAACATGGAAATATTTACACAGCTATCTGTATAAATATGGAAATATCTACACCGCTATCGGTAAAAATATGGAAATATCTAAACCGCTATCTCTATAAACTTGGAAATGTGTACTCCGCTATCTGTATAAACATGGAAATATCTAAACCGCTATCTCTATAAACATGGAAACATCTACATCGCTATCTCTATAAACATGGAAACATCCCCACCACTATCTGTATAAACATGGAAATATCTACAACGCTATGTGTATAAACATGGAAATATCTACATTGCTATCTGTATAAACATGGAAATATCTACAACGCTATCTGTGTAAACATGGAAATATCTACACAGCTATCTGTGTAAACATGGAAATATCCACACTGCTATCTGTGTAAAGATGGAAATTCTACACCACAATCTGTGCAAAGACGAAATATCTTCACCGCTATTTGTGTAAACATGGAAATATCTACACGGCTCTCTCTATACACATGGAAATATCTACACCGTCATCTGAATAAACATGGAAATTTCTACATTGATATCTGCATAAACCGGGAAATATCTACTCAGCCATCTCTATAAACATGGAAATAGCCACAGCGCTATCTGCATAAACATGGAAGTATCTACACCGGTATATGTATAAATATGGAAATAACTACACTGCTATCTCTATAAACATGGAAATATCTACAGCGCTATCTGTATAAACATGGAAATAAATACACTGCTATCTCTACAAACATGGAAATATCTACAACGTCATCTGTATAAACGTGGAAATATCTACACAGTCATCTGTATAAACATGGAAATATCTACACAGCTTTCCGTATAAATATGGAAATATCAACACCGCTATCTGTAAATTCATGGAAATATCTAAAACGCTATCTCTATAAACATGGAAATATCTACACTGCTACCTGTATAAACATGGAAATATCTACACCACGATCTGTATAATCATGGAAATATCTACACCGCCATCTGTATAAACATAGAAATATCTACACTGCCATCTGTAGAAAGATGGAAATATCTTCACCACCATCTGTATAAACATAGAAATATCTACACCGCTATTTATATAAACATGGATATACCTACACCACTATCTGTATAAATATGTAAATATCTACACAGCTATCTGTAAACATGGAAATATCTACACCGCTATCTGTATAAGCTTGGAAATATGTTCACCGCTATCTGGATACATATGGAAATATCAACACCGCCAACTCTATAAACATGGAAATGTCTAAACCGCTATCTGTATAAACATGGAAATATCTACATGGCTATCTGTTTATACATGATAATATCTACACCACCATCTGTATAAACATGGAAATATCTACACAGTCATCTATATAAACATGGAAACATCTACAACATTATCTGTAGAAACATGGAAATATCTACACTGCCATCTGTATAAACATGGAAATATCTTCACAGCCATCTCTATAAATCTGGAAATATCTACAACGCTATCAGTATAAACATGGAAATAACCACAACTCTGTCTGTTAAAACATGGAAATATCTACACCGCCATCTGAGAAAACATGGAAATATCTACACAGTCATCTGTATAAACATGGAAATATCTACACCTTCATCTTTATAAACATGGAAATATCTACACCGCCATCAGTATGAACTTGGAAATCTCTACACCGCCATCTGTATAAACATGGAAATATCTCCACTGCTATCTGTTTAAACATGGAGATATCTCCACCGCTATATGTATACACATGTAAATATCTACACCGCTATCTGTGTAAACATGGAAATAGGCACAACGCTATCTGTATAAACATGGAAATATCTACACTGCCATCTGGAAAAACATGGAAATATCTACACCGCCTTCTGTATAAATATGGAAATACCTACACCGCTATGTCTATAAACATGGAAATATCTACATCGCTGTCTGTATAAACATAGAAATAACAACACCGCTATCTCTATAAACTTGGAAAAATCTACAACGCCATCTGCATGAACACGGAAACAACTACACAGTCATTTGAATAAACATGGAAATATCTACACCGCCTTCTGTATAACTATGGAAATATCTACACCGCTATCTCTATAAACGTGGAAATAACAACACCGCCATCTGCATAAACATCTTAATATCTAAACCGCCTTCTGTATAAACATGGAAATATCTACAAAGCCACCTGTATAAACATGGAAATATAAACACCGCCATCTGAATAATCAAGGAAATATCCACACTGCCATCTGTATAAACATGGAAATATCTACACCGCCAACTGAAAACACATGGAAATATGTACACAGTCATCTGCATAAACACGGAAATATCTACACCTCCAACAGTATAAACACGGAAATATCTACACCGTTATCTCTATAAACATGGAAATACCTACACCGCTATCTGTAAAAACATGGAAATATCTACACCGCTATCTCTATAAACATGGAAATAACTACACCGCTATCTCCACCAACATGGAAATATACACACCGCCATCTCTTTAAACATGGAGGTATCTACAATGCCATCTATATGAACAAGAAAATGTCTACACTGCCATCTATATAAACATGGAAATATCTACACCGCCAACTCTATAAACATGGAAATATCTACACTGACTTTTGTAGAAAGATGGAAATATCTACACCGCCATCTGTATAAACGTGGAAATATCTACACCGCTATCTGTATAAACATGGAAATATCTACACCACAATCTGTATAAACATGGAAATATCTACACTGCTATCTGTATAAATATGAAATATCTAAACCGCTATCTCTATAAAAGTGGAAATAACTACACTGCTATCTGTATAAACATGGAAATATCCTCACGGCTATCTGTATGAACATGGATATATCTACACCGGTATCTCTATAAACATGGAAATATCTACACCGCCATCTCTATAAACATGGAAATATCTACACCGCCATCTGTATAAACATGGAAATATCTACACCGCTATCTGTATAAACATGGAAATATCTACACCGTGATCTGTATAAACATGGAAATATCTAGATCGCTATCTGTATAAACATGGAAATATGTACACAGCTATCTCTATAAACATGGAAATATCTACACCGCCATCTGTATAAACATGGAAATACCTACAAAGTCATCTCTATAAACATGGAAATATCTACACAGCCATCTATATGAACATGGAAATATCTACACAGCCATCTGTATACACATGGAAATATCTACACTGCTATCTGTATAAACATGGAAATATCTACACCGCTATTTGTATAAACAAGGAAATATCTACACCGCCATCTGTTTAAACATGGAAATATATACACAGATATCTGTTTACACATGGAAATATCTACACCGCTATTAGTATAAACATGCTAATAACTACAACGCTATCTGTATAAATGTGGAAATATTTGCACCGCCATCCCTATAAACATGGTAATATCAACACCGCGATCTGTATAAACATGGAAATATCTATACCATGATCTGTATAAACATGGAAATATCTACACCGCGATCTGTATAAACATGGAAATATCTACACAGTTATCTGTATAAATATGGAAATATCTACACCGCTATCTTTATAAACTTGGAAATATCTACACCGCCATCTGTATAAACATGGAAATATCTACACCGCTACCTCTATAAACATGGAAATATCTACAATGCCATCAGTAAAAACATGGAAATACCTATAGAGTCATCTGTATCAACATGGAAATTTCTACACCACCATTTGTATAAACATGGAAATATCTACAATGCCATCTGTATACACATGGAAATACCTATACGGCTATCTGTGTATAGATGGAAACATCAACACCGCCATCTGTACAATCATGGAAATATCTACACCTCTATCTGTATAAACATGGAAATATCTATAATGCGGTCTGTATAAACATGTAAATATCTACACCGGAATCTGCATAAACTTGGAAATATCTACACCATGATCTGTATAAACATGGAAATATTTACACCGATATCTGTATAAACATGGAAATATCTGCACCGCTATCTCTATAAACATGGAAATATCTACAAAGCCATCTGTATAAACATGGAAATACCTACACATTCATGTGTATAAACATGGAAATATCTACACCGCAATCTGTATAAACATGGAAATATCTACACCGCTATCTGTATAAATATGAAATATCAAAACCACTATCTCTATAAAAATGGAAATATCTACACTGCTATCTGTATTAACTTGGAAATATCCTCACTGCTATCTCTATGAACATGGTTATATCTACACCTCTATCTCTATAAACATGGAAATATCTACAACGCCATCGGTATAAACATGGAAATATCTACAGCGCTATCTGTATAAACATGGAAATATCTACACCACTATCTGTATAAAGATGGAAATATCTACACTGCGATCTGCATAAACATGGAAATATCTACACCGCGATCTGTATAAACATGGAAATATCTACACCGCGATCTGTATAAACGTGGAAATATCTACACAGCCATCTGTATAAACATGGAAATATCTACACAGCCATTTGTATATACATGGAAATATCTACACCGCTATCTGTATAAACATGGAAATAACTACACCGCTATTTGTATAAACAAGGAAATATGTACACCGTCATCTGTTTAAACATGGAAATATATACACAGACATCTGTTTATACTTTGAAATATCAACACCGCTATCTGTATAAACATGATAATAACTACACCGCTATCTGTATAAATATGGAAATATTTGCACCGCTATCCCTATAAATATGGTAATATCAACACCGCGATCTGTATAAACATGGAAATATCTACACCATGATCTGTATAAACATGGAAATATCTATACCGTGATCTGTATAAACATGGAAATATCTACACTGACATCTCTATAAACATGGAAATATCTACACCCCTATCTGTATAAACATGGAAATATCTACAGCGCTATCTCTATAAACATGGAAAAATCAACACCGCTATCTCTATGAACATGGAAATATCTACACCGCCATCTCTATAAACATGGAAATATCTACACCGCGATCAGTATAAACATGGAAATATCAACACCGCTATCTGTACAAACATGGAAATATCTCCACTGCTATCTCTATAAACATCGAATTATCTACACCGCTATCTGTATAAACATGGAAATACTTAGAAAGTCATCTGTATAAACATGGAAATATCTACACAGCCATCTGTATAAACATGGAAATATCTACACAGCCATGTGTATATACATGGAAATATCTACACAGCCATCTGTATAAAAATGGAAATAACTTCACCGCTATCTGTATAAACATGGAAATCTCTACACCGCCATCTACAAATCCATGGAAATAACTACACCGCTATTTCTATAAACATGGAAATATATACACGGTCATCTGTGTATAGATGGAAATATCAACACCGCCATCTGTACAAACATGGAAATATCTGCACCGCTATCTGTAAAAACATGGAAATATCAACACCGCGGTCTGTATAAACATGTAAATATCTACACCGCTATCTGTATAAACATGGAAATATCTACACCGCTATCTCTATAAACATGGAAATATCTACACCGTGATCTGTATAAGCATGGAAATATTTACACCGCTATCTGTATAAAGATGGAAATTTCTACACCGTTATCTGCATAAATATGGAAATATCTACACCGCTATCTCTATAAACATGGAAATATCTACACCGCCATCTGTATAAACATGGAAATATCTACAATGCTATCTGCATACACATGGAAATACCTACACGGCAATCTGTGTATAGATGGAAACATCCACACCGCCATCTGTACAAACATGGAAATATCTACACTGCTATCTCGATAAACATGGAATTATCTACACTGCGGTCTGTAGAAACATGGAAATATCTACACCGGTATCTGTATAAACATGGAAATATCTACACCACGTTCTGTATAAACATGGAAATATATACAGCGCTATCTGTATAAACATGGAAATATCTGCACCGCTATCTCTATAAACATGGAAATACCTACAAAGCCATCTGTATAAACATGGAAATACCTACACAGTCATGTGTAGGAACATGGAAATATCTACACTGCCATCTGTAGAAACATAGAAATATGTGCACAGCCCTCTGTATAAATATGTAAATATCTGCATAAGCATCTCTGTAAACAAGGAAATATCTGCACCACTATCTGTATAAACATGGAAATACCTACACCGCTGTCTCAATAAACATGGAAATATGTACACCGCTATGTGTATAAACATGGAAATATCTCCACTGCTGTCTGTATAAACATGGAAATTTATCCACGGTTATCCGTTTAAACATGGAAATATCTACAGGGCCATCTCTATAAACATTGAAATATCTACACTGCCATCTGTAAAAACATGGAAATATCTACACAGTCATCTGAATAAACATGGAAATATCTACACCACCATCTGTATAAACATGGAAATACCTACAATACCATCTGTATACACATGGAAATATCTACACAGACATCTGTATAAATATGGAAATATCTACAACGCCATCTTTATTAACATGGAAATATCTACACTGCCATCTGTAGAAAGATGGAAATATGCACACAGCTATCTCTATAAATATGGAAATATCTACACCACCATCTCTATAAACATGAAAATATCTACACTGCCATCTGCATAAAGATGGAAGTATCTACTCCGCCATTTGTATAAACACAGAAATTCCTACACCACCATCTGTGTAAACATGGAAATATCTACACCGCTATCTGTATAATCATGGAGATATCTACACCGCCATCTGAATGTCCATGGAAATATCTACGCCGCCATCTGTATAAACATGGAAATATCTACACGGCCATCTGTGTATAGATGGATATATCAACACCACCATCAGTACAAACATGGAAATATCTACATCGCTATCTCTATAAACATGGAAATATCTGCACTGCCATCTATAAAAACATGGAAATACCTATACAGTCATCTGTATAAACATGGAAATATCTACAATGCCATCCGTATACACATGGAAATATCTACACAGCCATCTGTATAAACGTGAATATCTACACTGCTATCTCTATAAACATTGAAATATCTACACCGCCATCTCTGTAAACATGAAAATATCTACACTGCCATCTCCATAAACATGGAACTAACTACTTTGCCATCTGTATAAACATGTAAACATCTACACCGCCATCTGAGTGAACAAGGAAATATCTACAATGCCATGTGTATAAAGATATAACTATCTGCACCGCGAGCTGTGTAAACATGGAAATATCTACATCGCTGTCTGTATAAACGTGGAAATACCAACACCGCTATCGGTATAAACATGGAAATATTTACAACGCCATCTATATAAACATGGAAATATCTACACAGCTATGTCTATAAACATGGAAATACCTACACCGCTATCTTTATAAACATGGAAATATCTACACCGGGATCTGTATAAACATGGAAATATCTACACCGCGATCTGCATAAACATGGAAATATCTTCACCACGATCTGTATAAACATGGAAATATCTACACCGCTATCTGTATAAACATGGTAATATCTACACCACCATCTATATAAACATGGAAATATCTACACATCCATCTGTATAAACATGGAAATATCTACAATGCCATCTGTAGAAAGATGGAAATATCTACAACGCAATCTGTGTAAACATGGAAATATCTACACCGACATCTGTAAAAACATGGAAATATCTACACCGCTATCTGTATAAACATGGAAATATCTACACCGCGATCTGTATAAACATGGAAATATCTACACCGTGATCTGTATAAACATGGAAATATCTACACCGCTATCTGTATGAACATGGAAATATCTACACGGCTATCTCTATAAACATGGAAATATCTACACCGCCATCTGTATCAACATGGAATGCCTACAAAGTCATCTGCATAAACATGGAAACATCTACACAGCCATCTGCATAAACATGGAAATATCTTCACAGCCATCTGTATATACATGGCAATATCTACACCGCTATCTGTATAAACCTGGAAATATCTACACCGCTATTTGTATAAACAAGGAAATATCTTCACCGTGATCTCTATAAACATGGAAATAACTACACCGCTATTTGCATAAACAAGGAAATATCTTCACTGCCATCTGTTTAAACACGGAAATATATACACAGACATCTGTTTATACATGGTAATATCTACACCGCTATCTGTATAAACATGCTAATAACTACACCGCTATCTGTGTAAATGTGGAAATATTTGCACCGCTATCCCTATAAACATGGTAATATCAACACCGCGATCTGTATAAACATGGAAATATCTACACCATGATCTGTATAAACATGGAAATATCTACACCGCTATCTGTATAAACATGGAAATATCTACACCGTGATCTGTATAAACATGGAAATATCTACACTGCCATCTCTATAAACATGGAAATATCTACACCCCTATCTGTATAAACATGGAAATATCCACACCGCTATCTCTATAAACATGGAAAAATCAACACCGCTATCTCTATGAACATGGAAATATCTACACTGCGATCTCTGTAAACATGGAATTATCTACACCGCGATCAGTATAAACGTGGAAATATCTACACTGCTATCTGTATAAACATGGAAATACCTCCACTGCTATCTCTATAAACTTCGAAATATCTACACCGCCATCTGTATAAACATGGAAATACTTACAAAGTTATCGGTATAAACATGGAAATAACTACACCGCCATCTGTATAAACATGGAAATAACTACACCGCTTTCAGTGTAAACATGGAAATATCTACAACGCCATCTACATAACCATGGAAATATCTGCACCGCCATCTGTATAAACATGGAAATATCTACATGGTCATCTGTGTATAGATGGAAATATCAACAGCGCCATCTGTGCAAACTTGGAAATATCTGCACCGCTATCTGTATAAACTTGGAAATATCTACACCGTGGTCTCTATAAACATGGAAATATCTAAACCGCTATCTGTATAAACATGGAAATATCTACACCGCCATCTGTATCAACATGGAAATAACTACACCGCAATCTGTATAAACACGGAAATATCTACAATGCTATCTCTGTAAACATGGAAAATTCTACACAGCTGTCTGTGTAAACTTGGAAATATCTACAGCACTATCTGTGTAAATTTGGCAAAACCTACAACGCAATCTGTGCAAAGATGGAAATACCTACACCGCTATCTCTGTAAACATGGAAATATCTACACCGATATCTGTATAAACATGGAAATATCTACACTGCCATCTGTATAAACATGGAAATATCTACGGCGCCATCTGTATAAACATGGAAATATCTACACCGCCATCTGTACACACATGGAAATATCTACACAGCCATCTGTATAAACATGGAAATATCTACAATGCTATCTCTATAAACATGGAAATATCTACACCGCTATCTGTATAAACATGGAAATATCTACACCGCTATCTGTTCAAACATGGAAATATCTACACCGCTATCTGTATAAACATGGAAACATCTACAAAGCTATCTGTGTAAACATGTAAATATCTACACAGCTATCTGTGTAAAAATTGAAATATCTACACAGCAATCTGTGCAAAGATGGAAATATCTACAATGCTATCTCTGTAAACATGGAAATATCTACACAGCTGTCTGTGTAAACTTGGAAATATCTACACCGCTATCTGTGTAAATTTGGCAAAACCTACAACACAATCTGTGCAAAGATGGAAATACCTACACCGCTATCTCTGTAAACATGGAAATGTCTACACCGATAGCTGTATAAACATGGAAATATCAACACTGCCATCTGTATAAACATGGAAATATCTACAATGCTATCTCTATAAACATGGAAATATCTACACCGCTATCTGTATAAACATGGAAATATCTACACCGCTATCTGTTCAAACATGGAAATATCTACACCGCTATCTGTATAAACATGGAAACATCTACAAAGCTATCTGTGTAAACATGTAAATATCTACACAGCTATCTGTGTAAAAATTGAAATATCTACACAGCAATCTGTGCAAAGATGGAAATATCTACAATGCTATCTCTGTAAACATGGAAATATCTACACAGCTGTCTGTGTAAACTTGGAAATATCTACACCGCTATCTGTGTAAATTTGGCAAAACCTACAACACAATCTGTGCAAAGATGGAAATACCTACACCGCTATCTCTGTAAGCATGGAAATGTCTACACCGATAGCTGTATAAACATGGAAATATCAACACTGCCATCTGTATAAACATGGAAATATCTACAGCGCCATCTGTACACACATGGAAATATCTACACCGCCATCTGTACACACATGGAAATATCTACACAGCCATCTGTATAAACATGGAAATATCTACAGTGCTATCTCTATAAACATGGAAATATCTACACCGCTATCTGTATAAACATGGAAATATCTACACCGCTATCTGTTCAAACATGGAAATATCTACACCGCTATCTGTATAAACATGGAAACATCTACAACGCCATCTGTGTAAACATGGAAATATCTACACATCTATCTGTGTAAAAATGGAAATATCTACACAGCAATCTGTGCAAAGATGGAAATATCTACACTGCTATCTCTGTAATCATGGAAATATCTACACCGCTATCTATATAAACATGGAAATATCTATACCGCAGTCTCTATATACATGGAAATATCTCCACCGCTATCTGTATAAACATGAAAATATCTAAACCGCTTTCTTTATAAACATGGACATATCTACACCGCAATCTGAATAAACATGGAAATATCTACAACGCTATGTGTGTAAACATGGAAATATCTACACAGCTATCTGTGTAAACTTGGAAATATCTACACAGCTAGCTGTGTAAACTTGGAAATATCTACACAGATATCTGCGTAAACATGGAAATATCTACACGGCAATCTGTGCAAAGATGGAAATACCTACACCGCTATCTCTGTAAACATGGAAATATCTACCCCGCTCCCTGCATAAACATGGAAATATCTACACTGCTGTCTGTATAAACACGGAAATATCTACACCGCCATCTGTGAAAACATGGAAATATCTACACCGCCATCTGCATGTCCATGGAAATATCTACACCGCCATCTGCATGTCCATGGAAATATCTACGCTGCCATCTGTATAAACATGGAAATATCTACACGGCCATATGTGTATAGATGGAAATATCAACACCGCCATCTGTACAAACATGGAAATATCTACACCGGTATCTCTATAAACATGGAAATATCTGCACAGCCATCTGTAAAAACATGGAAATACCTATACAGTCATCTGTATAAACATGGAAATACCTACAATGCCATCTGTATACACATGGAAATATCTACTCAGCCATCTGTATAAACATGTAAATATTTACACTGCTATCTCTATAAACATGGAAATATCTACACCGCCATCTCTATCAACATGAAAATATCTACACTGCCATCTCCATAAACATGAAAATATCTACACGGCCATCTCCATAAACATGGAACTAACTACTCCGCCAGCTGTATAAACATGGAAACATCTACACCGCCATCTGTGTGAATAAGGAAATATCTACAATGCCATCTGTATAAAGATGGAAATATCTGCACCGCGAGCTGTATAACCATGGAAATATCTACATCGCTATCTGTATAAACGTGGAAATACCAACACCGCTATCGGAATAAACATGGAAATATCTACAACGCCATCTATATAAACATGGAAATATCTACACCGCTATGTCTATAAACATGGAGATACCTACACCGCTATCTCTATAAACATGGAAATATCTACACCGTTATCTGTATAAACATGGAAATATCCACACCGCCATCTGTATCAACATGGAAATAACTACACCGCAATCTGTATAAACACGGAAATATCTACAATGCTATCTCTGTAAACATGAAAATATCTACACAGCTGTCTGTGTAAACTTGGAAATATCTACACCGCTATCTGTTGAAATTTGGCAAAACCTACAACGCAATCTGTGCAAAGATGGAAATACCTACACCGCTATCTCTGTAAACATGGAAATATCTACACCGATATCTGCATAAACATGGAAATATCTACACTGCCATCTGTATAAACATGGAAATATCTACGGCGCCCTCTGTATAAACATGGAAATATCTACACCACCATCTGTACACACATGGAAATATCTACACAGCCATCTGTATAAACATGGAAATATCTACAATGCTATCTCTATAACCTTGGAAATATCTACACCGCTATCTGTATAAACATGGAAATATCTACACCGCTATCTGTTCAAACATGGAAATATCTACACCGCTATCTGTATAAACATGGAAACATCTACAACGCTATCTGTGTAAACATGGAAATATCTACACAGGTATCTGTGTAAATATGGAAATATCTACACAGCAATCTATGCAAAGATGGAAATATCTACAATGCTATCTCTGTAAACATGGAAATATCTACACAGCTGTCTGTGTAAACTTGGAAATATCAACACCGCTATCTGTGTAATTTTGGCAAAACCTACAACGCAATCTGTGCAAAGATGGAAATACCTACACCGCTATCTCTGTAAACATGGAAATATCTACACCGATAGCTGTATAAACATGGAAATATCTACACTGCCATCTGTATAAACATGGAAATATCTACAGCGCCATCTGTACACACATGGAAATATCTACACCGCCATCTGTACACACATGGAAATATCTACACAGCCATCTGTATAAACATGGAAATATCTACAATGCTATCTCTATAAACATGGAAATATCTACACCGCTATCTGTATAAACATGGAAATATCTACACCGCTATCTGTATAAACATGGAAATATCTACACCGCTATCTGTATAAACATGGAAATACCTACACCGCGATCTGTATAAACATGGAAATATCTACACCGCGATCTGTATAAACATGGAAATACCTTCACCACGATCTGTATAAACATGGAAATATCTACACCGCTATCTGTATAAACATGGTAATATCTACACCACCATCTATATAAACATGGAAATATCTACACTGCCATCTGTATAAACATGGAAATATCTACAATGCCATCTGTAGAAAGATGGAAATATCTACACCGCAATCTGTGTAAACATGGAAATATCTACACCGATATCTGTAAAAACATGGATATATCTACAACGATATCTTTATAAACATGGAAATATCTACACCACGATCAGTATAAACATGGAAATATCTACACCGCTATCTGTATAAACATGGTAATATCTACACTACCATCTATACAAACATGGAAATATCTACACCGCCATCTGTATAAACATGGAAATATCTACAATGCCATCTGTAGAAAGATGGAAATATCTACACCGCAATCTGTGTATACATGGAAATATCTACACCGATATCTGTAAAAACATGGAAATATCTACACTTCTATCTGTATAAACATGGAAATATCTACACCGGGATCTGTATAAACATGGAATTTTCTACACCGCTATCTGTATAAACATGGAAATATCTACACAGCTATCTCTATAAACATGGAAATATCTACACTGCCATCTGTATAAACATGGAAATACCTACAAAGTCAACTGTATAAACATGGAAATATCTACAAAGCCATCTGTATAAACATGGAAATATCTACACAGCCATCTGTATATACATGGAAATATCTACACCGCTATCTTTATAAACATGGAAATAACTACACCGCTATTTGTATAAACAAGGAAATATCTACACCGTGATCTGTATAAACATGGAAATATTTACACCGCTATCTGTATAAACATGGAAATTTCTACACCGTTATCTGTATAAATATGGAAATATCTACACCGCTACCTCTATAAACCTGGAAATATCTACACCGCCATCTGTATAAACATGGAAATATCTATACAGTCATCTGTGTAAAGATGGAAATATATACACCACCATCTGTATAAACATGGAAATATCTACAATGCCATCTGTATACACATGGAAATACCTACACGGAAATCTGTGTATAGATGGAAACATCAACACCGCCATCTGTACAAACTTGGAAATATCTACACTGCTATCTCTATAAACATGGAAATACCTACACTGCGGTCTGTATAAACATGGAAATATCTACACAGGTATCTGTATAAACATGGAAATATCTACACCACGATCTGTATAAACATGGAAATATATACACCGTTATCTGTATTAACATACAAATATCTACACCTCTATCTCTATAAACATGGAAATGTCTACACTGCTATCTGTATAAACATGGAAATATTTACATGACTATCTCTATAAACATGGAAATATCTATACCGCCATCTGTATAAACATGGAAATACCGACAGAGTCATCTGTATAAACATGGAAAAATCTACAGCACTATCTGTAAAAACATGGAAATATCTACACTGCCATCTGTATAAACATGGAAATATCTACAAAGCCATCTATATAAACATGGAAATATCTACACAGCCATCTCTATAAACATGGAAATATCTACACAGCTATCTGTACAAACATGGAAATAGTCACACCGCTATCTGTATAAACAAGGAAATATCTACACCGCCATCTGTAAAAACATGGAAATATCTACAGAGTCATCTGTATAAACATGGAAATATCTGCACCTCCATGTGTATAAACATGGAAATATCTACAATGCCATCTGTATACAAATGGAAATATCTACACAGCCATCTGTGTAAACATGGATATAACTACAACGCTATCTCCATAAACATGGAAATACCTACACCACAATCTGTATAAACATGGAAATATCCACACCGTTGTCTGTTTAAACATGGAAATATCTACACCGCTATCTGTAAAAATATGGAAATATCTACACCGCTATCTCTATAAACATGGAAAAAACTACACCGCTGGGTGTATAAAAATGAAAATATCTACATGGCTATCTCTATATACATGGAAATATCTACACCGCCATCTGTATAAACATGGAAATACCTACACAGTCAATTACATAAACATGGAAATATCTACACCACTATCTCTATTAACATGGAAAGTCTTACACCGCTATCTGTATAAACATGGAAATATCTACATAGCTATCTGTATAAACATGGAAATATGTACACTGCCATCTGTACAAACGTGGAAATATCTACATTGCCGTCTGCATACACTTGCAAATAACTACACCGCTATCTGTGAAAGCATGGAAAAATCTACACCGCTATGTCTATAATCTTGGAAATACCTACACCGCAATCTGTATAAACATGAAAATATCTACACAGTCATCAGTATAATCATGGAAATATCTACACCGCTATCTGTATAAACATGGAAATATCTACAAAGCTATCTCTATAAACATGGAAATATCTACACTGCTATCTGTATAAGCATAGAAATAGCGACACCGCTATCTGTATAAACATGGAAATAACTAAACCCCCTTCTGTAAAAACATGAAAATATCTGCACAGTCATCTGTATAAACTCGGAAATACCTACATCTCCATCTGTATAAACATGGAAATATCTACACTGCCATCTGTATACACATGAAAATATCTACACAGTCATCTGTATAAACATGGAAATATCTACACGGCTTTCTCTATAAACATGAAAATATCTACACCGCAATCTGTATAAACATGGAAATATCTATATCGCCATCTGTATAAAGACGGAAATATCCCCAGCGCTATCTCTATAAACATGGAAATATCTACACCGCTACCTGTATAAACACGGAAATATCTACAACACTATATGTGTAAACATGGGAATGTCTTCAGAGCTATCTTTGTAAACATGGAAATATGTACACTGCTAACTGTGTAAAGATGGAAATATCTACACCGCAATATGCGCAAATATGGAAATACCGACAACACTATCTGTATAAACATGGAATTTTCTACACTGCCATCTGTATAAACATGGAAATATCTTCACTGCCATCTCTAAACACATGGAAATACCTACACCACTATCTGTATAAGCATGGAAATATCTACACCGCTATCTTCCTAAACATGGAAATATCTACACCGCTATCTGTGTAAACATGGAAATATCTACAACAATATCTGTGTAAACATGGAAATATCTACACAGCTATCTCTGTAAACATGGAAATATGTACAACGCTATGTGTGAAAGATGAAAACATGTACACCGCAATCTGTGCAAATATCAAAATATCTACACCGCTATCTCTGTAAACATGGAAATATCTACCACGTTATGTGCATAAACATGGAAATATCTACACCACTATCTCTATAAACATTGAAATATCCACACCGCCATCAGCATAAACATGGAAATAACTACACCGCAATCTGTATAAACATGGAAATATCTACACCGTCATCTCTATAAACATAGAAACATCTTCACTGTCATCTCCAGAAAGATGGAAATATCTACACAGAGATCTGCATAAACATGGAAATATCTACACCTCTACCTGTATAAACATGGAAATATATACACCACTATCTGTATAAACATGGAAATATCAACACTGCTATCTGTATAAACATGGAAATATCTACACAGCTGTCTCCATAAACATGGAAATACCAACACTGCTATCTGTATAAACATGGAAATATCTACACTGCCATCTGGATACACATGGAAATAACTACACCGCTATCTGTATAAGCATGGAAATATCTACACCGCTATCTCTATAAATATGGAGATACCTATACCGCAATCTGTATAAACCTGGAAATATCTACACCGTTATCTGTATAAACATGGAAATATCTACAACGCTATCTGTATAAACATGGAAATATCTACACCGCAGTCTGTGCAAAGATGGAAATATCTACAATGCTATCTCAATAAACATGGAAATATGTAAACCGCAATCTGTGCAAATATCAAAATGTCTACACCGCTATCTCTGTAAACATGGAAATATCTACCCCGTTATCTGTATAAACATGGAAATATCTAAACCGCTATCTGTATAAACATGGAAATATCTACACCACGATCTGTATAAACATGGAAATGTCTACACCGCTATCTGTATAAACATGGAAGTATCTTCACCGCTATCTGTATAAATATGGAAATATCTACACCGCTATCTCTATATACATGGAATTGTCTACACCGCTATCTGTATAAACATGGAAATATGTACACCGCTATCTGTTTACACATGGAATTACCTACACCGCTATCTGTATAAACATGGAAATATCTACACAGCTATCTCTATAAACATGGAAATATCTACACAGCCATCTGTATAAACATTTAAATACCTACACAGTCTTCTGTATAAACATGGAAATATCTACACCACACTCTGTATAAACATGGAAATATCTACACTGCCATCGGTATAAACATGGAAATATCTACACAGCTATCTCTATAAACATGGAAATATCTACAACCTCATCTGTAAAAACATGGAAATATCTACACCGCAATCTGTATAAACATGGAAATATCTACACCGCCATCTGTATAAACTTGGAAATACCTACACAGTCGTCTGTATAAACATGGAAATATCTACACCACTATCTGTATACACATGGAAATATCTACACTGCCGTCTGTATAAACATCGAAATATCTACTCAGCCATCTCTATAAACCTGGAAATATCTTCATCGCTATCTGTATAAACTTGGAAAAATCTACACCGTTATCCCTATAAACTTGGAAATATCAACTCCGCTATCTGTATAAGCATGGAAATATGTACACAGACATATGCATAAAGATGGAAATACCTACACCACAATCTGTATAAACATGGAATCATCCACACTGCCATCAGTATAAACATGGAAATATCTACACTGCCATATGTATGAACATGGAAATATCTACACTGATCTCTGTATAAACAGGGAAATAACTACACTGCTATCTGTATAAACATTGAATTACCTACACCACTGTCCCTATAAACATGGAAATATCAACACCGCTATATGTATAAACATGGAAATATCTACACCGCAATCTGTATAAACATGGAAATATATACACAGCCATCGGTATAAACTTGGAAATATCTACACCGCTATCTGTATAAACATGGAAATACCTAAACCGGTATGTCTATAAACATGGAAACATCTACACCGCTATCCCTATAAACATAGAAATATCATCACCGCGATCTGTATTAACATGGAAATAACTACACCGCTATCTGTATAAACATGGAAATATCTGCACCGCCATCTGTATAAACATGGAAATATCTACAACGCTATCTGCGTAAACATGGAAATATCTGCCACGATATCTGTATAAACATAGAAATACCTACAATGCCATCTCCATAAATATGGAAATATCTACACCGCCATCTCTATAAATATGGAAATATCTACACCGCCATCTTCATAAACATGGAAATATCTCCACCGCCATCTGTATAAACATGGAAACATGTCCACCGCTACCTGTATAAACATGGAAATATCTCCACTGCCATCTGTATAAACATGGAAATATCTACACCGCTGTCTGCATATACATGGAAATATCTACAACGCTCTTTATAAACATGGAAATATCTACACCGCTATCTGTATAAAGATAGGAATATCTACAACAATATCTGTGTAAACATGGAAATAACTACGCAGCTGTCTGTGTAAACATGGAAATATGTACATCACTATCTGTGTAAGCATGAAAATATGTACACCGCAATCTGTGCAAATATCAAAATATCTACTACGCTATCTCTGTAAACATGGAAATATCTACCACGTTATCTGTATAAACATGGAAATATCTACACCTCGATCTGCATAAACACGGAAATGTCTACACCGCTATCTGAATAAACATGGAAATATCTACACCGCTATGTGTATGAACATGGAAATATCTACACCACTTTCTCTATAAATATTGGAATATCTACAACGCTAACTCTATAAACATGGAAATGACTACACAGCTATCTGTAAAAACATGGAAATATCTACATGGCTATCTCTATAAACATGGAAATATCTACACCGCCATCTGTATAAACATGGAAATACCTACACAGTCATCTGTATAAACATGGAAACATCTACACCTCCATCTGTGTAAACATGGAAATATCTTCACTGCCATCTGTATAAACATGGAAATATCTACACCGCTATCTGTATAAACATGGAAATATTTACACAGCTATCTCTATAAGCATGGAAATACCTACACCGCAATCTGTATAAGCATGGAAATAGCCACAACACTATCTGTATAAACATGGAAATACCTACACCGCCATCTATAAATCATGACAATATCTACAGGGTCATCTGTATAAACATGGAAATATCTACACCTCCATCTGTATGAGCATGGAAATATCTACACTACCATCTGTATACACATGGAAATATCTACACAGCCATCTGTAGAACCATGGAAATAACTACACCGCTAGCTGTATAAATATGAAAAAAAACCTACACCATTATCTGTATAAACATGGAAATATATACACTGCCATCTGCCTAAACATGGAAATATCTACACCGCTATCTGCATAAACATGTAAATATCTACACAGCTATCTCTATAAACATGGAAATACCTACACTGCTATCTGTATAAACATGGAAATAGCCACACCGCTATCAGTATAAACATGGAAATACCTACACCGCCATCTATAAAAACATGAAAATATCTACAGTGTCATCTGTATAAACATGGAAATATCTACACCTCCATCTGTATAAACTTGGAAATATCTACGCTGCCATCTTTATACACATGGAAATATCTACAGAGCCATCTGTACAAACATGGAAATATCTACACTGCTATCTCTATAAACATGCAAAAACCTACACCGTTATCTGTATAAACATGGAAATATCTACACCGCTAACTGTATAAACATGGAAACATCTCCACCGCTATCTGTATAAACATGGAAATATTTACACTGCCATCTGTATAAACATGGAAATACCTACACAGCTGTCTGTGTAAACATGGAAATATGTACACCACTATCTGTGTAAGGATGAAAATATGTACACCGCAATCTGGGCAAATATCAAAATATCTACTACGCTATCTCTGTAAACATGGAATTATCCACCCCGTTATGTGTATAAACATGGAAATATCTACACCGCTATCTGTATAAACATGGAAATATCTACACCTCGATCTGCATAAACACGGAAATGTCTACACCGCTGTCTGAATAAACATGGAAATATCTACACCGCTATGTGTATAAACATGGAAATAGCTACACCGCTATCTCTATGAATATTGGAATATCTACAACGCTATCTCTATAACCATGGAAATGCCTACACAGCTATCTGTAAAAACATGGAAATATCTACATGGCTATCTCTATACACATGGAAATATCTACACTGCCATCTGTATAAACATGGAAATACATACACAGTCATCTGTATAAACATGGAAACATCTACACCACTATCTGTATAAACATGGAAATATCTTCACTGCCATCTGTATAAACATGGAAATATCTACACCGCTATCTGTATAAACATGGAAATATTTACACAGCTATCTCTATATACATGGAAATATCTACACTGCAATCTGTATAAACTTAGAAATAGCGACACCGCTATCTGTATAAACATGGAAATACCTACACCGCCATCTGTGAAAACATGAAAATATCTACACAGTCATCTGTACAAACTAGGAAACATCTACACCTCCATCTGTGTAAACATAGAAGTATCTACACTGCCATCTGTATACACATGGAAATATCTACAGCGCTATCTGTATAAACATGGAAATATCTACACCGCTATCTCTATAAACATGGAAATATCTACACCGCTATCTGTATAAACATGGAAATAGTGACACCGCTATCTGTATAAATATGGAAATATCTACACCGCTATCTCTATAAACATGGAAATGTCTACAGCGCTATCTGTATAAACATGGAAATATCTACACTGCCATCTGTATAAACATGTAAATATCTACACAGGCATCTCTTTAAACATGGAAATATCTACACAGCTATCTGTATAAACATGAAAATAGCCACACCGCTGTCTGTATAAATATGGAAATTTCTACAACGCTATCTGTATAAACATGGAAAAATCTCCACCGCTATGTGTATAAACATGGAAATACCTCCACCGCTATGTGTATAAACATGGAAATAACTACACCGCTATCTGCATAAAGATGGAAATATCTACACCACTATCTGTGTAAACATGGAAATACCTACACCGCTATCTATATAAACATGGAAATATCTACATCGCTATCTGTGTAAACATGGAAATATCTCCACCGCTATCTATATAAACATTGAAATATCTACACTGCTATCTTTATAAACATGGAAATGTCTACACCGCTATCTGTATTAACATGGAAATATCTACAACACTATCTCAGTAAACATGGAAATATCTACACATCTCTGTGTGTAAACATGGAAATATGTATTGCGCTATCTGTGTAAAGATGGAAATATCTACACTGCAGTCTTTGCAAATACGGAAATATCTACAGCGCCATCTCTGTAAACATGGAAATATCTACACCGCTATCTGTATAAACATGGAAATGTCTACACCGCTATCTGTATAAATATGGAAATTTCTACACTGCTATCTCTATAGACATCGAAATGACTACAACGCTATGTGTATAAACATGAAAATATCCTCATGGCTATGTCTATAAACGTGGAAATGTCTACGCTGCCATCTGTATAAACATGGAAATACATAAAGAGTCATCTGTATAAATGTGGAAATATCTACACCACTATCTATACAAACATGGAAAATCTACACTGCCATCTGTATAAACATGGAAGTATCTACAATGCCATCTGCATATACATGGAAATATCTCCACAGCCATCTCTATAAACATGGAAATATCAACACCGCCATATGTAAAAACATGGAAATATCTACAGCGTCATCTGCATAAACATGGAAGTACCTACACCTCCATCTATATAAACATGGAAATATCTACACTGCCATCTTTACAAACATGGAAATATCCACACCGCTATCTAGATAATCTTGGAAATACCTACACTGCTATCTGTGTAAACATGGAAATATCTACACAGCCATCCCTATGAACATGGAAATATCTACATGGCTATCTGTATAAACATGGAAATATCTACACCGCCATGTATATACACATGGAAATATCTACACATCCATCTGTATAAACATGGAAATATATACAATGCAATCTCTATAAACATGGAAATACCTACACTGCAATCTGTATAAACATGGAAATATCTACACCGCTATCTCTATAAACTTGGAAATATCTCCACTGCTATCTGTATAAATATGGAAATATCTCCACCGCAATCTGTATAAACATGGAAATATCTACACCGCTATCTCTATAAACATGGAAATATATATAGGGCTATCTTTATAAACATGGAAATATCTACACCGCTATCTGAATAAACATTGAAATATCTCCACCGCTATCTCTATAAAAATCGAAATGTCTACATCGCTATCTGTATAAACATGGAAATATCCACATGGCTATGTCAATAAACATGCAAATGTGTACACTGCCATCTGTATAAACATGGAAATACATAAACAGTCATCTGTATAAATGTGGAAATATCTACACCACTATCTATATAAACATGGAAAATCTACACTGCCATCTGTATAAACATGGAAGTATCTACAAAGCCATTTGCATATACATGGAAATATCTACACAGCCATCTCTATAAACATGGAAATATCTACACTGCTATGTGTATAAACATGGAAATATCAACACCGCGATCTGTTAAAACATGGAAATATCTACAGCGTCATCGGTATAAACATGGAAGTATCTAAACCTCCATCTTTATAAACATGGAAATATCTACACTGCCATCTTTACAAACATGGAAATATCCACACCGCTATCTAGATAATCTTGGAAATACCTACACTGCTATCTGTATAAACATGGAGAAATCTACACCGCTATCTGTATAAACATGGAAGTATCTTCACCGCTATCTGTATAAATATGGAAATATCTACACCGCTATCTCTATATACATGGAATTGTCTACACCGCTATCTGTATAAACATGGAAATATGTACACCGCTATCTGTGTACACATGGAATTACCTACACCGCTATCTCTATAAACATGGAAATATCTACACTACTATCTGTATAAATATGGAAATATCTACACCGCTATCTGTATAAACATGGAAATGTCTACAGAGCTATCTCTATAAACATGGAAATATCTACACCGCCATCTGTATAAACATTTAAATACCTACACAGTCTTCTGTATAAACATGGAAATATCTACACCACTCTCTGTATAAACATGGAAATATCTACACTGCCATCGGTATGAACATGGAAATATCTACACAGCCATCTCTATAAACATGGAAATATCTACACTGCTATCTGTATAAACATGGAAATAACCACACCGCTATCTCTATAAACATAGAAATATCTACACCGCCATCTGTGAAAACTTGAAAATATCTTCATATTCATCTGTATAAACATGGAAATATCTACACCTCCATCAGTATAAACATGGAAATATCTACACCGCTATCTCTATAAACATGGAAATACCTACACCGCAGTCTGTATAAACATGGAAATATCTACATGGCTATTTCTATAAATATGGAAATGTCTACACCGCTAGCTGTATAAACATGGAAATATCTACAAGGCTATATCTATAAACATGGAAATATCAACACCGCCATCTGTATATACATGGAAACACCTACAGAGTCATCTGCATAAACATGGAAATATCCACACCACTATCTGTATAAACATGGAAATGCCAACACCGCTATCTGTATAAACATGGAAATACCTACACCACTATCTGTATAAACATGGAAATATCTACACCACTATCTCTACAAACATGGAAATACCTACACCGCCATCTCTGTAGACATGGAAATAACTACACCGCTATCTACATAAACATGGAAATGTCAACACCGCTATCTGTATAAACATGGAAATATCTACACTTCTATCTCTATAAACATGAAAATATCTACACTGCAATCTGTATAAACATGGAAATATCTACACCGCTATCTCTATAAACTTGGAAATATCTCCACTGCTATCTGAATAAATATGGAAATATCTCCACCGCAATCTGTATAAACATGGAAATACCTACACTGCCATCTGTGTAAACATGGAAATATCTACACAGCCATCCCTGTGAACATGGAAATATCTACATGGCTATCTGTAAAAACATGGAAATATCTACACCGCCATGTGTATACACATGGAAATACCTACACATCCATCTGTATAAACATGGAAATATATACAATGCTATCTCTATAAACATGGAAATACCTACACCGCAATCTGTATAAACATGGAAATATCTACACCGCTATCTCTATAAACATGGAAATATCTCCACTGATATCTGTATAAATATGGAAATATCTCCACCGCTATCTGTATAAACATGGAAATATCTACAAAGCTATCTCTATAAACATGGAAATATCTACACGGCTATCTTTATAAACATGGAAATATCTACACCGCTATCTGTATAAACATGGAAATATCTACAAAAGTATCTTTGTAAACATGGAAATATCTACACAGCTGTGTAAACATGGAAATATGTACTCCGCTATCTGAGGTAAGATGGAAATATCTACACAGCAATCTGAGCAAATACGGAAATAACTACAGTGCTATCTCTGTAAACATGGCAAAAACTACACCGCTATCTGTATAAACATTGAAATATCTCCACCACTATCTCTATAAAAATCGAAATGTCTACATCGCTATCTATATAAACATGGAAATATCCACATGGCTATGTCTGTAAACATGGAAATGCCTACAATGCCATCTGTATAACCATGGATATAAATATACAGTCATCTGTATAAACGTGGAAATATCTACACCAATATCTGTATAAACATGGAAATATCAACACTACCATCTGTATAAACATGGAAGTATCTACACAGCCATCTGTACAAACATGGAAATATCTACACAGCCCTCTCTATAAACATGGAAATATCTACACCGCCATCTGTTAAAACATGGAAATATCTACAGAGTCATCTGTATAAACATGGAAATATCTACACCTCCATCTCTATAAACATGGAAATATCTACACAGCCATCAGTATAAACATGGAAATATCTACACCACTTTCTACATAAACATGGAAATATCTACACCGCTATCTATATCAATATGGAAATATCTACACCGCTATCTGCATAAATATGGAAATGTCTACAATGCTATCTGTGTAAAGATGGAAATATCTACACAGCTCTCTGTGTAAAAATAGAAATATCTGCACCGCAATCTGTGCAAAGATGGAAATATCTACACCGCTATCTGTATAAACATAGAAATAACTACAATGCCATCTGTATAAAGATGGAAATATCTACACTGCGAGCTGTATAAACACGGAAATATCTATACCGCTATCTGTATAAACATGGAAATACCAACACCACTGTCTGTATAAACATGGAAATATTTACAACGCTATCTGTGTTAACATGAAATTATCTACACAGCTATCTTTGTAAACCTGGAAATATCTACACAGCTGTCAGTGTAAAGATGAAAATATCCACATCGCAATCTGTGCAAAGATGGAAATATCTAAACCGGTATCTCTGTAAACATGGAAATATCGACATCGCTATCAGTATAAAAAAGTATATATCCACATCGCTGTCTGTATAACGTGGAAATATCTACACCGCTACCTGTATAAAGATGGAAATATCTACAACGCTATCTGTATAAAGGTGGAAATATTTACATCGATATCTGTATAAACGTGGAAGTATCTCCACCGCTATCTGTATAAACATGGACATATCTACAACGCTATCAGTAAAAACATGGAAATATGTATACCGCTACCTGTATAAACATGGAAATATATACTATGCTATCTGTATAAACATGGAAATATCTACAACGCTATCTGTGTAAACATGGAAATATCTACACCACTATCTGTATAAACATGTAAATATCTACACTGCCATCTCTATAAAGATGGAAATATCTACACCGCGAGCTGTATAAACATGGAAATACCTACACCGCTATCTGTATAAACATGGAAATGCGAACACCGCTATATGTATAAACATGGAAATATCTACACCGGTATCTGTATAAACATGGAAATATCTACAACGCTATCTGTGTATACTTGGAAACACCTACACAGCTATCTGTGTAAACTTGGAGATATCTACACAAATATCTGTGTAAAGATGGAAATATCTACACCGCAATCTGGGCAAAGATGGAAATATCTACACCGCTATCTCTGTAAACATGGAAATAACTACACCGCTATCTGTATAAACATGGAAATAACTACACCACTATCTGTATATAAAAGGAAATATCTACAACACCGTCTGTATAAACATCGAAATACCTATACGGCCATCTGCATAAACATGGAAATATCTTCACCGCTATCTGTATAAATATGAAATTATCTAAACCGCTATCTCTATAAACATGGAAATATCTACACCGCTATCTTTATAAACACGGAAATATCTACACCGTTATCTCTATAAACATGGAAATATCGACATCGCCATCTCTATAAACATGCAAATATCTACACAGTCATCTGTATAAACATGGAAATATTTACACCACCATCTTCATAAACTTGGAATATCTACACTGCCATCTGTATACACATGGAAATATCTAAACAGCCATCTCTATAAACATGGAAATATCTACACCCCTATCTCCATAAACATGGAAATGCCTACACTGCTATCTATGTAAACATAGAAATATCTACAACGCAATCTCTATAAACATGGCAATATCTACACCGCCATCACTATGAACATGAAAATATGTACACCGCCATCTCCAGTAACATGGAACTATCTACACCGCCGTCTGTATAAACATGGAAATATCTACACACTATGTGTATAAACATGGAAATATCTACACGGCCATCTGCATAAAGATGGAAATATCCACACCGCGAGCTGTATAAACATAGAAATACCTATAGCACTATCTGTATGAACATGAAAATACCAACACCGCTATGTGTATAAACATGGAAATATCTACACCACTATCTGTATAAACATCTAAATATCTACATCGCTATCTGTAAAATGTGGAAATATCTACACCACTATCTGTATAAACGTGGAAATATCCACACCGCTATCTGTATAAACGTGGAAATATGTACGCTATCTGTATAAACGTGGAAATATCTACATCGATATCTGTATAAACGTGGAAATATCTCCACTGCTATCTGTATATACATGGACATATCTGCACCGCTATCTGTATAAACATGGAAATCATCTACACCGCTATTTGTATAAACATGGAAATATATACAATGCTATCTGTATAAACATGGAAATATCCACAACGCTATCTGTGAAAACATGGAAATATCTACACAGCTATCTGCGTAAACATGGAAATATCTACACAGCTATCTGTGTAAAGATGGAAGTACCTACACCGCTATTTGTATAAACATGGAAATATATACAATGCTATCTGTATAAACATGGAAATATCCACAACACTATCTGTGAAAACATGGAATTATCTACACCGCTATCTCTTTAAACATGGAAATACCTACAACTCTATCTCTATAAACTTGGAATTATCTACACCGCTATCTCTATAAACATGGAAATATCTACACCGACATCTCTATAAACAAGGAAATATCTACACCGCCATTTGCATAAACATGGAAATATCTACACCGCCATCTGCATGAACATGGAAATATCTACAACGCCTTCTGTATAAACATAGAAATATCTGCAACACTATCTGTGTAAACATGGAAATATCTACACCGCTATCTGTGTAAACATGGAAATATCTACTCCGTTATTTGTATAAAGATGAAAATATCTACACCGCTATCTGTATAAGTGTGGAAATATCTATGCTATCTGTATAAACGTGGAAATATCTACATTGATATATGTATAACCGTGGAAATATCTCCACCGCTGTCTGTATAAACGTGGAAATATCTACACCGATATCTGTATAAACCTGGGAATATCTACACTGCTATCAGTATAAACATGGAAATACTGACATCGCTATCTGTATAAACATGGAAATATCTACAGCGCTGTCCCAATAAACATGGAAATATCAACACCGCTATCCGTATAAACATGGAAATAATTAAACCACCATCTGTATAAACATGGAAATATCTACACCACTATCTGTATAAACATGGAAATATCTACACTGCCATCTGTATAAAGATGGAAATATCTTCAAAGCGAACTGTATAAACATGGAAATAGCTACACCGCTATGTGTATAAACATGGAAATATCTACACCGCTATGTGTATAAACATGGAAATAACAACACCGCTATCTGTATAAACTTGCAAATATCTACACCACTATCTCTATAAACATGGAAATTCCTACATCGCCATCTCTATAAACATGGCAATATCTAAATCGCTATCTGTATAAACATGGAAATATCTACACCGCTGTCTCTATAAATAAGGAAATATCTGCACCACTATCTCCATATACATGGAAATATCTACAACACTATCTGTGTAAACATGGAAATATCTACACAGAAATCTGTGTAATCTTGGAAATATCTACACCGCTATCTGTGTAAACATGGAAATATCTACACAGCTATTTGTGTAAACTTTGAAATATCTACACCACTATCTGTGTAAAGATGTAAATATCAACACCGCAATCAGTGCAAAGATGGAAATATCTACACCACTATCTCTGTAAACATCTAAATATCTACACCGCTATCTGTATAAACATGGAAATATATACACCGCTATCTGTATAAACATGGAAATATCTACACCGCTATCTGTATAAACATGGAAATATCTACACTGCCTTCTCTGTAAATATGGAAATATCTAAACCGCTATCTCCGTAAACATGGAAATATCTACACCGCTGTCTGTATAAACATGGAAATTCCTCACCGTTATCTCTATAAACATGGAAATATCTACACCGCCATCTCTATAAACATACAAATATCTACACAGTCATGTGTATAAACATGGAAATACCTACACCACCATCTCTATAAACATGGAAATATCTACACTGCCATGTGTATAAACATGGAATTATCTACACAGCCATCTGTATAAACATGGAAATATCTACACCGCTATCTCTATAAATATAGAAATACCTACACCGCTATCTCTACAAACCTGGGAATATCTACCTGGCAATCTCTATAAACATGGAAATATCTACACCGCCATCTCTATAAACATGAAAATATTTACACCGCCATCTCTATAAACATGGAACTATCTACACCGCCATCTGAATAAACATGGAAATATCTACACCGCTATCTGTATAAACATGGAAATATCTACACTGCCGTCTGAAGAAAGATGGAAATATCTATACCGCGAGCTGCATAAAGATAGAAATATCTACACCGCGATCTGTATAAACATGGAAATAACAACACCGCTATCTGTATAAACATGGAAATACCTACACCACTATCTGTATAAACATGGAAATATCTACACCACTATCTCTACAAACATGGAAATACCTACACCGCCATCTCTGTAGACATGGAAATAACTACACCGCTATCTACATAAACATGGAAATGTCTACACCGCTATCTGTATAAACATGGAAATATCTACACCTCTATCTCTATAAACATGAAAATATCTACACCGACATCTGTATAAACAGAAATACCGACACCGTCATCTGTATAAACATGGAAATGACTACACCACCATCTGTATACACATGGAAATATCTATACTGCCATCTGTATAAACATTGAAATACCTAAATCGCTATCTCTATAAATATGGAAACATCTACACCACAATCCCTGTAAACATGGAAATATCTACAACGCTATCCACATAAACATGGAAATATCTACACCGCTATCTGTTTCAACATGGAAATATCTACACCAATATCACTATAAACTTCGAAATACCTACACCACTATCTCTATAAACATGGAAATATCTACACCGCCATCTCTATAAACATGGAAACATCTATAGCACCATGTCTATAAACTTGGAAATATCTACACCGCCATCTGCATAACCATGGAAATATCTACTCCGCCGTCTGCATAAACATGGAAAAATCTAAACCGCTATCTGTATAAACATGGAAATAACTGCAACGCTATCTGTGTAAACATGGAAGTGTCTGCACCGTTATATGTGTAAATATGGAAATATCTACATCGCTATCTGTATAAACATCCAAATATCCACAAAGTCATCTGTATAAACATGGAAATATCTACACCACCATCTCTATAAACATGGAAATATCAAGAGTGCCATCTCTATACACATGGAAACATCTACACAGCCATCTGTATAAACATGGAAATATCGACACCGCTATCTCTATAAACATGGAAATACCTACACCGCTATCTGTATAAAAATGGAAATATATACATCGCTATCTGTATAAACATGGAAATATCTCCACCGCTATCTCTATAAATACGGAAATATCTACACCGCTATCTGTATAAACATGGAAATATCTACACCGCTATCTGTGTAAACATGGAAATACCTACACCGCTATCTGTATAAACATGGAAATACCTACAACGCTATCTGTGTAAACATGGAAATATCTGCAACGCTGTCTGTGTAAACATGGAAATATCTACACAGCTATCTGTGTAAACTGGGAAATATCTACACCAATATCTGTGTAAAGATGGAAATACCTACACCGCAATCTGTGCAAAGATGGAAATATCTACACCGCTATCTCTGTAAAGATGGAAATATCAAAACCACCATCTGCATAAACATGGAAATATCAACACTGCCGTCTGTATAAACATGCAAATATCTGCACAGACATCTCTATAAACATGGAAATATCTACACCGTCATCTGCATAAACGTGGAAATATCTACACCGCCATCTGTATAAACATGGAAACATCTACACGGCTATCTGTATAAACATGGAAATATCTGCAACACTATCTGTGTAAACATGGGAATATCTACACCGCTATCTGTGTAAACATGGAAATAACTACTCCGCTATCTGTATAAAAATGGAAATATCTACACCACTATCTGTATAAACGTGGAAATATCTACACCGCTATCTGTATAAACGTGGAAATATCTACACCGCTATCTGTATAAACGTGGAAATATCTACACCGCTATCTGTATAAAAGTGGAAATATCTACGCTGTCTGTATAAACGTGGAAATATCTACACCGCTATCTGTATAAACCTGAGAATATCTACAAAGCTATCTGTATAAACTTGGAAATATCTTCAACGCTATCTGTGTAAACATGGAAATATCTACACACTATCTGTGTAAACTTGGAAATCTCTACACCGCTATCGGTGTAAATATGGAAATATCTACACCGCAATCTGTTCAAAGATGGAAATATCTACACTGCCATCTCTGTAAACAAGGAAATATCTACACCGCTATCTGTATAAACATGGAAATATCTACACCGCTATCTGTGTAAACATGGAAATATCTACACCGTTATCTGTACAAACATGGAAATACCTACAACGCCATCTGTAGAAACATGGAAATAACTACATCACCATCTGTATAAACATGGAAATATCTACAATGCCATCTGTATACACATGGAAATACCTACATGGCAATCTGTGTATAGATGGAAACATCAACACCGCCATCTGTACAGACATGGAAATATCTACACCGCTATCTGTATAAACATGGAAATATCTACACTGCGGTATGTAAACATGGAAATATCTACACCGGTATCTTTATAAACATGGAAATATCTACACCACGATCTGTGTAAAACATGGAAATATTTACACCGCTATCTGTATAAACATGGAAATATCTACACCGCTATCTCTATAAACAAGGAAATAGCTGCAAAGCCATCTGTATAAACATGGAAATAACTACACAGTCACGTGTAGGAACATGGAAATATCTACACTGCCATCTGTATAAACATGGAAATATGTACACATCCCTCTGTATAAATATGGAAATATCTGCATAGGCATCTGTATAAACATGTAAATATCCACACCGCTGTCTGTATAAACATGGAAATATCTACACACTATGTGTATAAACATGGAAATATCTACACGGCCATCTGCATAAAGATGGAAATATCCACACCGCGAGCTGTATAAACATAGAAATACCTATAGCACTATCTGTATGAACATGAAAATACCAACACCGCTATGTGTATAAACATGGAAATATCTACACCACTATCTGTATAAACATCTAAATATCTACATCGCTATCTGTAAAATGTGGAAATATCTACACCACTATCTGTATAAACGTGGAAATATCCACACCGCTATCTGTATAAACGTGGAAATATGTACGCTATCTGTATAAACGTGGAAATATCTACATCGATATCTGTATAAACGTGGAAATATCTCCACTGCTATCTGTATATACATGGACATATCTGCACCGCTATCTGTATAAACATGGAAATCATCTACACCGCTATTTGTATAAACATGGAAATATATACAATGCTATCTGTATAAACATGGAAATATCCACAACGCTATCTGTGAAAACATGGAAATATCTACACAGCTATCTGCGTAAACATGGAAATATCTACACAGCTATCTGTGTAAAGATGGAAGTACCTACACCGCTATTTGTATAAACATGGAAATATATACAATGCTATCTGTATAAACATGGAAATATCCACAACACTATCTGTGAAAACATGGAATTATCTACACCGCTATCTCTTTAAACATGGAAATACCTACAACTCTATCTCTATAAACTTGGAATTATCTACACCGCTATCTCTATAAACATGGAAATATCTACACCGACATCTCTATAAACAAGGAAATATCTACACCGCCATTTGCATAAACATGGAAATATCTACACCGCCATCTGCATGAACATGGAAATATCTACAACGCCTTCTGTATAAACATAGAAATATCTGCAACACTATCTGTGTAAACATGGAAATATCTACACCGCTATCTGTGTAAACATGGAAATATCTACTCCGTTATTTGTATAAAGATGAAAATATCTACACCGCTATCTGTATAAGTGTGGAAATATCTATGCTATCTGTATAAACGTGGAAATATCTACATTGATATATGTATAACCGTGGAAATATCTCCACCGCTGTCTGTATAAACGTGGAAATATCTACACCGATATCTGTATAAACCTGGGAATATCTACACTGCTATCAGTATAAACATGGAAATACTGACATCGCTATCTGTATAAACATGGAAATATCTACAGCGCTGTCCCAATAAACATGGAAATATCAACACCGCTATCCGTATAAACATGGAAATAATTAAACCACCATCTGTATAAACATGGAAATATCTACACCACTATCTGTATAAACATGGAAATATCTACACTGCCATCTGTATAAAGATGGAAATATCTTCAAAGCGAACTGTATAAACATGGAAATAGCTACACCGCTATGTGTATAAACATGGAAATATCTACACCGCTATGTGTATAAACATGGAAATAACAACACCGCTATCTGTATAAACTTGCAAATATCTACACCACTATCTCTATAAACATGGAAATTCCTACATCGCCATCTCTATAAACATGGCAATATCTAAATCGCTATCTGTATAAACATGGAAATATCTACACCGCTGTCTCTATAAATAAGGAAATATCTGCACCACTATCTCCATATACATGGAAATATCTACAACACTATCTGTGTAAACATGGAAATATCTACACAGAAATCTGTGTAATCTTGGAAATATCTACACCGCTATCTGTGTAAACATGGAAATATCTACACAGCTATTTGTGTAAACTTTGAAATATCTACACCACTATCTGTGTAAAGATGTAAATATCAACACCGCAATCAGTGCAAAGATGGAAATATCTACACCACTATCTCTGTAAACATCTAAATATCTACACCGCTATCTGTATAAACATGGAAATATATACACCGCTATCTGTATAAACATGGAAATATCTACACCGCTATCTGTATAAACATGGAAATATCTACACTGCCTTCTCTGTAAATATGGAAATATCTAAACCGCTATCTCCGTAAACATGGAAATATCTACACCGCTGTCTGTATAAACATGGAAATTCCTCACCGTTATCTCTATAAACATGGAAATATCTACACCGCCATCTCTATAAACATACAAATATCTACACAGTCATGTGTATAAACATGGAAATACCTACACCACCATCTCTATAAACATGGAAATATCTACACTGCCATGTGTATAAACATGGAATTATCTACACAGCCATCTGTATAAACATGGAAATATCTACACCGCTATCTCTATAAATATAGAAATACCTACACCGCTATCTCTACAAACCTGGGAATATCTACCTGGCAATCTCTATAAACATGGAAATATCTACACCGCCATCTCTATAAACATGAAAATATTTACACCGCCATCTCTATAAACATGGAACTATCTACACCGCCATCTGAATAAACATGGAAATATCTACACCGCTATCTGTATAAACATGGAAATATCTACACTGCCGTCTGAAGAAAGATGGAAATATCTATACCGCGAGCTGCATAAAGATAGAAATATCTACACCGCGATCTGTATAAACATGGAAATAACAACACCGCTATCTGTATAAACATGGAAATACCTACACCACTATCTGTATAAACATGGAAATATCTACACCACTATCTCTACAAACATGGAAATACCTACACCGCCATCTCTGTAGACATGGAAATAACTACACCGCTATCTACATAAACATGGAAATGTCTACACCGCTATCTGTATAAACATGGAAATATCTACACCTCTATCTCTATAAACATGAAAATATCTACACCGACATCTGTATAAACAGAAATACCGACACCGTCATCTGTATAAACATGGAAATGACTACACCACCATCTGTATACACATGGAAATATCTATACTGCCATCTGTATAAACATTGAAATACCTAAATCGCTATCTCTATAAATATGGAAACATCTACACCACAATCCCTGTAAACATGGAAATATCTACAACGCTATCCACATAAACATGGAAATATCTACACCGCTATCTGTTTCAACATGGAAATATCTACACCAATATCACTATAAACTTCGAAATACCTACACCACTATCTCTATAAACATGGAAATATCTACACCGCCATCTCTATAAACATGGAAACATCTATAGCACCATGTCTATAAACTTGGAAATATCTACACCGCCATCTGCATAACCATGGAAATATCTACTCCGCCGTCTGCATAAACATGGAAAAATCTAAACCGCTATCTGTATAAACATGGAAATAACTGCAACGCTATCTGTGTAAACATGGAAGTGTCTGCACCGTTATATGTGTAAATATGGAAATATCTACATCGCTATCTGTATAAACATCCAAATATCCACAAAGTCATCTGTATAAACATGGAAATATCTACACCACCATCTCTATAAACATGGAAATATCAAGAGTGCCATCTCTATACACATGGAAACATCTACACAGCCATCTGTATAAACATGGAAATATCGACACCGCTATCTCTATAAACATGGAAATACCTACACCGCTATCTGTATAAAAATGGAAATATATACATCGCTATCTGTATAAACATGGAAATATCTCCACCGCTATCTCTATAAATACGGAAATATCTACACCGCTATCTGTATAAACATGGAAATATCTACACCGCTATCTGTGTAAACATGGAAATACCTACACCGCTATCTGTATAAACATGGAAATACCTACAACGCTATCTGTGTAAACATGGAAATATCTGCAACGCTGTCTGTGTAAACATGGAAATATCTACACAGCTATCTGTGTAAACTGGGAAATATCTACACCAATATCTGTGTAAAGATGGAAATACCTACACCGCAATCTGTGCAAAGATGGAAATATCTACACCGCTATCTCTGTAAAGATGGAAATATCAAAACCACCATCTGCATAAACATGGAAATATCAACACTGCCGTCTGTATAAACATGCAAATATCTGCACAGACATCTCTATAAACATGGAAATATCTACACCGTCATCTGCATAAACGTGGAAATATCTACACCGCCATCTGTATAAACATGGAAACATCTACACGGCTATCTGTATAAACATGGAAATATCTGCAACACTATCTGTGTAAACATGGGAATATCTACACCGCTATCTGTGTAAACATGGAAATAACTACTCCGCTATCTGTATAAAAATGGAAATATCTACACCACTATCTGTATAAACGTGGAAATATCTACACCGCTATCTGTATAAACGTGGAAATATCTACACCGCTATCTGTATAAACGTGGAAATATCTACACCGCTATCTGTATAAAAGTGGAAATATCTACGCTGTCTGTATAAACGTGGAAATATCTACACCGCTATCTGTATAAACCTGAGAATATCTACAAAGCTATCTGTATAAACTTGGAAATATCTTCAACGCTATCTGTGTAAACATGGAAATATCTACACACTATCTGTGTAAACTTGGAAATCTCTACACCGCTATCGGTGTAAATATGGAAATATCTACACCGCAATCTGTTCAAAGATGGAAATATCTACACTGCCATCTCTGTAAACAAGGAAATATCTACACCGCTATCTGTATAAACATGGAAATATCTACACCGCTATCTGTGTAAACATGGAAATATCTACACCGTTATCTGTACAAACATGGAAATACCTACAACGCCATCTGTAGAAACATGGAAATAACTACATCACCATCTGTATAAACATGGAAATATCTACAATGCCATCTGTATACACATGGAAATACCTACATGGCAATCTGTGTATAGATGGAAACATCAACACCGCCATCTGTACAGACATGGAAATATCTACACCGCTATCTGTATAAACATGGAAATATCTACACTGCGGTATGTAAACATGGAAATATCTACACCGGTATCTTTATAAACATGGAAATATCTACACCACGATCTGTGTAAAACATGGAAATATTTACACCGCTATCTGTATAAACATGGAAATATCTACACCGCTATCTCTATAAACAAGGAAATAGCTGCAAAGC
The DNA here is from genome assembly GCF_029289425.2 of Pan paniscus. Classification (NCBI taxonomy): domain Eukaryota; kingdom Metazoa; phylum Chordata; class Mammalia; order Primates; family Hominidae; genus Pan; species Pan paniscus. The sequence continues at coordinate 943,952 of NC_073265.2, forward strand.
CATCTGTATAAACATGGAAATAACTACACAGTCACGTGTAGGAACATGGAAATATCTACACTGCCATCTGTATAAACATGGAAATATGTACACATCCCTCTGTATAAATATGGAAATATCTGCATAGGCATCTGTATAAACATGTAAATATCCACACCGCTGTCTGTATAAACATGGAAATATCTACACAGCTATCTCTATAAACATGGAAATATCTACACCGCCATCTGTATAAACATTTAAATACCTACACAGTCTTCTATATAAACATGGAAATATCTACACCACTCTCTGTATAAACATGGAAATATCTACACTGCCATCGGTATAAACATGGAAATATCTACACAGCCATCTCTATAAACATGGAAATATCTACACTGCTATCTCTATAAACATGGAAATAACCACACCGCTATCTCTATAAACATGGAAATATCTACACCGCCATCTGTGAAAACTTGAAAATACCTTCATATTCATCTGTATAAACATGGAAATATCTACACCTCCATCAGTACAAACATGGAAATATCTACACCGCTATCCCTATAAACATGGAAATACCTACACCGCACTCTGTATAAACATGGAAATATCTACACGGCTATTTCTATAAATATGGAAATGTCTACACCGCTAGCTGTATAAACATGGAAATATCTACAAGGCTATATCTATAAACATGGAAATATCAACACCGCCATCTGTATATACATGGAAACACCTACAGAGTCATCTGCATAAACATGGAAATATCCACACCACTATCTGTATAAACATGGAAATACCAACACCGCTATCTGTATAAACATGGAAATACCTACACCACTATCTGTATAAACATGGAAATATCTACACCACTATCTCTACAAACATGGAAATACCTACACCGCCATCTCTGTAGACATGGAAATAACTACACCGCTATCTACATAAACATGTAAATGTCTACACCGCTATCTGTATAAACATGGAAATATCTACAACTCTATCTCTATAAACATGAAAATATCTACACCGACATCTGCATAAACAGAAATACCGACACCGTCATCTGTATAAACATGGAAATGACTACACCACCATCTGTATACACATGGAAATATCTATACTGCCATCTGTATAAACATTGAAATACCTAAATCGCTATCTCTATAAATATGGAAACATCTACACCACAATCCCTGTAAACATGGAAATATCTACAACGCTATCCACATAAACATGGAAATATCTACACCGCTATCTGTTTCAACATGGAAATATCTACACCAATATCACTATAAACTTCGAAATACCTACACCACTATCTCTATAAACATGGAAATATCTACACCGCCATCTCTATAAACATGGAAACATCTATACCACCATGTCTATAAACTTGGAAATATCTACACCGCTATCTGCATAACCATGGAAATATCTACTCCGCCGTCTGCATAAACATGGAAAAATCTAAACCGCTATCTGTATAAACATCGAAATAACTGCAACGCTATCTGTGTAAACATGGAAGTGTCTGCACCGTTATATGTGTAAACATGGAAATATCTACATCGCTATCTGTATAAACATCCAAATATCCACAAAGTCATCTGTATAAACATGGAAATATCTACACCACCATCTCTATAAACATGGAAATATCAAGAGTGCCATCTCTATACACATGGAAACATCTACACAGCCATCTGTATAAACATGGAAATATCGACACCGCTATCACTATAAACATGGAAATATCTACACCGCTATCTGTATAAAAATGGAAATATCTACATCGCTATATGTATAAACATGGAAATATCTCCACCGCTATCTCTATAAATATGGAAATATCTACACCGCTATCTGTGTAAACATGGAAATATCTACACCGCTATCTGTGTAAACATGGAAATACCTACACCGCTATCTGTATAAACATGGAAATACCTACAACGCTATCTGTGTAAACATGGAAATATCTACAACGATGTCTGTGTAAACATGGAAATATCTACACAGCTATCTGTGTAAACTGGGAAATATCTACACCAATATCTGTGTAAAGATGGAAATACCTACACCGCAATCTGTGCAAAGATGGAAATATCTACACCGCTATCTCTGTAAAGATGGAAATATCAAAACCACCATCTGCATAAACATGGAAATATCAACACTGCCATCTGTATAAACATGCAAATATCTGCACAGACATCTCTATAAACATGGAAATATCTACACCGTCATCTGCATAAACGTGGAAATATCTACACCGCCATCTGTATAAACATGGGAATATCTACACGGCTATCTGTATAAACATGGAAATATCTGCAACACTATCTGTGTAAACATGGAAATATCTACACCGCTAAATGTGTAAACATGGAAATAACTACTCTGCTATCTGTATAAAAATGGAAATATCTACACCACTATCTGTATAAACGTGGAAAGATCTACACCGCTATCTGTATAAACGTGGAAATATCTACACCGCTATCTGTATAAACGTGGAAATATCTACACCGCTATCTGTATAAAAGTGGAAATATCTACGCTGTCTGTATAAACGTGGAAATATCTGCACCGCTATCTGTATAAACCTGAGAATATCTACAAAGCTATCTGTATAAACTTGGAAATATCTTCAACGCTATCTGTGTAAACATGGAAATATCTACACAGCTATCAGTGTAAACTTGGAAATCTCTACACCGCTATCGGTGTAAAGATGGAAATATCTACACCGCAATCTGTTCAAAGATGGAAATATCTACACTGCCATCTCTGTAAACAAGGAAATATCTACACCGCTATCTGTATAAACATGGAAATATCCACACCGCTATCTGAGTAAACATGGAAATATCTACACCGTTATCTGTATAAACATGGAAATAACTACAACGCCATCTGTAGAAACATGGAAATAACTACATCACCATCTGTATAAACATGGAAATATCTACAATGCCATCTGTATACACATGGAAATACCTACACGGCAATCTGTGTATAGATGGAAACATCAACACCGCCATCTGTACAGACATGGAAATATCTACACCGCTATCTGTATAAACATGGAAATATCTACACTGCGGTATGTATAAACATGGAAATATCTACACCGGTATCTTTATAAACATGGAAATATCTACACCACGATCTGTGTAAAACATGGAAATATTTACACCGCTATCTGTATAAACATGGAAATATCTACACCGCTATCTCTATAAACAAGGAAATAGCTGCAAAGCCATCTGTATAAACATGGAAATAACTACACAGTCATGTGTAGGAACATGGAAATATCTACACTGCCATCTGTATAAACATGGAAATATGTACATAGCCCTCTGTATAAATATGGAAATATCTGCATAGGCATCTGTATAAACATGTAAATATCCACACCGCTGTCTGTATAAACATGGAAATATCTACACAGCTATCTCTATAAACATGGAAATATCTACACCGCCATCTGTATAAACATTTAAATACCTACACAGTCTTCTATATAAACATGGAAATATCTACACCACTCTCTGTATAAACATGGAAATATCTACACTGCCATCGGTATAAACATGGAAATATCTACACAGCCATCTCTATAAACATGGAAATATCTACACTGCTATCTGTATAAACATGGAAATAACCACACCGCTATCTCTATAAACATGGAAATATCTACACCGCCATCTGTGAAAACTTGAAAATATCTTCATATTCATCTGTATAAACATGGAAATATCTACACCTCCATCAGTATAAACATGGAAATATCTACAGCGCTATCTCTATAAACATGGAAATACCTACACCGCAGTCTGTATAAACATGGAAATATCTACACGGCTATTTCTATAAATATGGAAATGTGTACACCGCTAGCTGTATAAACATGGAAATATCTACAAGGCTATATCTATAAACATGGAAATATCAACACCGCCATCTGTATATACATGGAAACACCTACAGAGTCATCTGCATAAACATGGAAATATCCACACCACTATCTGTATAAACATGGAAATACCTACACTGCCATCTGTGTAAACATGGAAATATCTACAAAGCCATCCCTATGAACCTGGAAATATCTACATGGCTATCTGTATAAACATGGAAATATCTACACCGCCATGTGTATACCCATGGAAATACCTACACATCCATCTGTATAAACATGGAAATATATACAATGCTTTCTCTATAAACATGGAAATACCTACACCGCAATCTGTATAAACATGGAAATATCTACACCGCTATCTCTATAAACATGGAAATATCTCCACTGATATCTGTATAAATATGGAAATATCTCCACCGCTATCTGTATAAACATGGAAATATCTACAAAGCTATCTCTATAAACATGGAAATATCTACACGGCTATCTTTATAAACATGGAAATATCTACACCGCTATCTGTATAAACATGGAAATATCTACAAAAGTATCTTTGTAAACATGGAAATATCTACACAGCTGTGTAAACATGGAAATATGTACTCCGCTATCTGAGGTAAGATGGAAATATCCACACAGCAATCTGAGCAAATACGGAAATAACTACAGTGCTATCTCTGTAAACATGGCAATATCTACACCGCTATCTGTATAAACATTGAAATATCTCCACCACTATCTCTATAAAAATCGAAATGTCTACATCGCTATCTATATAAACATGGAAATATCCACATGGCTATGTCTGTAAACATGGAAATGCCTACAATGCCATCTGTATAACCATGGATATAAATATACAGTCATCTGTATAAACGTGGAAATATCTACACCAATATCTGTATAAACATGGAAATATCAACACTACCATCTGTATAAACATGGAAGTATCTACACAGCCATCTGTACAAACATGGAAATATCTACACAGCCCTCTCTATAAACATGGAAATATCTACACCGCCATCTGTTAAAACATGGAAATATCTACAGAGTCATCTGTATAAACATGGAAATATCTACACCTCCATCTCTATAAACATGGAAATATCTACACAGCCATCAGTATAAACATGGAAATATCTACACCGCTTTCTACATAAACATGGAAATATCTACACCGCTATCTATATCAATATGGAAATATCTACACCGCTATCTGCATAAATATGGAAATGTCTACAATGCTATCTGTGTAAAGATGGAAATATCTACACAGCTCTCTGTGTAAAAATAGAAATATCTACACCGCAATCTGTGCAAAGATGGAAATATCTACACCGCTATCTGTATAAACATAGAAATAACTACAATGCCATCTGTATAAAGATGGAAATATCTACACTGCGAGCTGTATAAACACGGAAATATCTATACCGCTATCTGTATAAACATGGAAATACCAACACCGCTATCTGTATAAACATGGAAATATTTACAACGCTATCTGTGTTAACATGAAATTATCTACACAGCTATCTTTGTAAACCTGGAAATATCTACACAGCTGTCAGTGTAAAGATGAAAATATCCACATCGCAATCTGTGCAAAGATGGAAATATCTAAACCGGTATCTCTGTAAACATGGAAATATCGACATCGCTATCAGTATAAAAAAGTATATATCCACATCGCTGTCTGTATAACGTGGAAATATCTACACCGCTATCTGTATAAGGATGGAAATACCTACAACGCTATCTGTATAAAGGTGGAAATATTTACATCGATATCTGTATAAACGTGGAAGTATCTCCACCGCTATCTGTATAAACATGGACATATCTACAACGCTATCAGTAAAAACATGGAAATATGTATACCGCTACCTGTATAAACATGGAAATATATACTATGCTATCTGTATAAACATGGAAATATCTACAACGCTATCTGTGTAAACATGGAAATATCTACACCACTATCTGTATAAACATGTAAATATCTACACTGCCATCTCTATAAAGATGGAAATATCTACACCGCGAGCTGTATAAACATGGAAATACCTACACCGCTATCTGTATAAACATGGAAATGCGAACACCGCTATATGTATAAACATGGAAATATCTACACCGGTATCTGTATAAACATGGAAATATCTACAACGCTATCTGTGTATACTTGGAAACACCTACACAGCTATCTGTGTAAACTTGGAGATATCTACACAAATATCTGTGTAAAGATGGAAATACCTACACCGCAATCTGGGCAAAGATGGAAATATCTACACTGCTATCTCTGTAAACATGGAAATAACTACACCGCTATCTGTATAAACATGGAAATAACTACACCACTATCTGTATATAAAAGGAAATATCTACAACACCGTCTGTATAAACATCGAAATACCTATACGGCCATCTGCATAAACATGGAAATATCTTCACCGCTATCTGTATAAATATGAAATTATCTAAACCGCTATCTCTATAAACATGGAAATATCTACACCGCTATCTTTATAAACACGGAAATATCTACACCGTTATCTCTATAAACATGGAAATATCGACATCGCCATCTCTATAAACATGCAAATATCTACACAGTCATCTGTATAAACATGGAAATATTTACACCACCATCTTCATAAACTTGGAATATCTACACTGCCATCTGTATACACATGGAAATATCTAAACAGCCATCTCTATAAACATGGAAATATCTACACCCCTATCTCCATAAACATGGAAATGCCTACACTGCTATCTATGTAAACATAGAAATATCTACAACGCAATCTCTATAAACATGGCAATATCTACACCGCCATCACTATGAACATGAAAATATGTACACCGCCATCTCCAGTAACATGGAACTATCTACACCGCCGTCTGTATAAACATGGAAATATCTACTCACTATGTGTATAAACATGGAAATATCTACACGGCCATCTGCATAAAGATGGAAATATCCACACCGCGAGCTGTATAAACATAGAAATACCTATAGCACTATCTGTATGAACATGAAAATACCAACACCGCTATGTGTATAAACATGGAAATATCTACACCACTATCTGTATAAACATCTAAATATCTACATCGCTATCTGTAAAATGTGGAAATATCTACACCACTATCTGTATAAACGTGGAAATATCCACACCGCTATCTGTATAAACGTGGAAATATGTACGCTATCTGTATAAACGTGGAAATATCTACATCGATATCTGTATAAACGTGGAAATATCTCCATTGCTATCTGTATATACATGGACATATCTGCACCGCTATCTGTATAAACATGGAAATCATCTACACCGCTATTTGTATAAACATGGAAATATATACAATGCTATCTGTATAAACATGGAAATATCCACAACGCTATCTGTGAAAACATGGAAATATCTACACAGCTATCTGCGTAAACATGGAAATATCTACACAGCTATCTGTGTAAAGATGGAAGTACCTACACCGCTATTTGTATAAACATGGAAATATATACAATGCTATCTGTATAAACATGGAAATATCCACAACACTATCTGTGAAAACATGGAATTACCTACACCACTATCTCTTTAAACATGGAAATACCTACAACTCTATCTCTATAAACTTGGAATTATCTACACCGCTATCTCTATAAACATGGAAAAATCTACACCGACATCTCTATAAACAAGGAAATATCTACACCGCCATTTGCATAAACATGGAAATATCTACACCGCCATCTGCATGAACATGGAAATATCTACACCACCTTCTGTATAAACATAGAAATATCTGCAACACTTTCTGTGTAAACATGGAAATATCTACACCGCTATCTGTGTAAACATGGAAATATCTACTCCGCTATTTGTATAAAGATGAAAATATCTACACCGCTATCTGTATAAGCGTGGAAATATCTATGCTATCTGTATAAACGTGGAAATATCTACATCGATATCTGTATAAACGTGGAAATATCTCCACCGCTGTCTGTATAAACGTGGAAATATCTACACCGATATCTGTATAAACCTGGGAATATCTACACTGCTATCAGTATAAACATGGAAATACTGACATCGCTATCTGTATAAACATGGAAATATCTACAGCGCTGTCCCAATAAGCATGGAAATATCAACACCGCTATCCGTATAAACATGGAAATATTTAAACCACCATCTGTATATACATGGAAATATCTACACCACTATCTGTATAAACATGGAAATATCTACACTGCCATCTGTATAAAGATGGAAATATCTTCAAAGCGAACTGTATAAACATGGAAATAGCTACACCGCTATGTGTATAAACATGGAAATATCTACACCGCTATGTGTATAAACATGGAAATAACAACACCGCTATCTGTATAAACTTGCAAATATCTACACCACTATCTCTATAAACATGGAAATTCCTACATCGCCATCTCTATAAACATGGCAATATCTAAACCGCTATCTGTATAAACATGGAAATATCTACACCGCTATCTCTATAAATAAGGAAATATCTGCACCACTATCTCCATATACATGGAAATATCTACAACACTATCTGTGTAAACATGGAAATATCTACACAGGAATCTGTGTAATCTTGGAAATATCTACACCGCTATCTGTGTAAACATGGAAATATCTACACAGCTATTTGTGTAAACTTTGAAATATCTACACCACTATCTGTGTAAAGATGTAAATATCAACACCGCAATCAGTGCAAAGATGGAAATATCTACACCACTATCTCTGTAAACATCTAAATATCTACACCGCTATCTGTATAAACATGGAAATATATACACCGCTATCTGTATAAACATGGAAATATCTACACCGCTATCTGTATAAACATGGAAATATCTACACTGCCTTCTCTGTAAATATGGAAATATCTAAACCGCTATCTCCGTAAACATGGAAATATCTACACCGCTGTCTGTATAAACATGGAAATTCCTCACCGTTATCTCTATAAACATGGAAATATCTACACCGCCATCTCTATAAACATACAAATATCTACACAGTCATGTGTATAAACATGGAAATACCTACACCACCATCTCTATAAACATGGAAATATCTACACTGCCATGTGTATAAACATGGAATTATCTACACAGCCATCTGTATAAACATGGAAATATCTACACCGCTATCTCTATAAATATAGAAATACCTACACCGCTATCTCTACAAACCTGGGAATATCTACCTGGCAATCTCTATAAACATGGAAATATCTACACCGCCATCTCTATAAACATGAAAATATTTACACCGCCATCTCTATAAACATGGAACTATCTACACCGCCATCTGAATAAACATGGAAATATCTACACCGCTATCTGTATAAACATGGAAATATCTACACTGCCGTCTGAAGAAAGATGGAAATATCTATACCGCGAGCTGCATAAAGATAGAAATATCTACACCGCGATCTGTATAAACATGGAAATAACAACACCGCTATCTGTATAAACATGGAAATACCTACACCACTATCTGTATAAACATGGAAATATCTACACCACTATCTCTACAAACATGGAAATACCTACACAGCCATCTCTGTAGACATGGAAATAACTACACCGCTATCTACATAAACATGGAAATGTCTACACCGCTATCTGTATAAACATGGAAATATCTACACCTCTATCTCTATAAACATGAAAATATCTACACCGACATCTGTATAAACAGAAATACCGACACCGTCATCTGTATAAACATGGAAATGACTACACCACCATCTGTATACACATGGAAATATCTATACTGCCATCTGTATAAACATTGAAATACCTAAATCGCTATCTCTATAAATATGGAAACATCTACACCACAATCCCTGTAAACATGGAAATATCTACAACGCTATCCACATAAACATGGAAATATCTACACCGCTATCTGTTTCAACATGGAAATATCTACACCAATATCACTATAAACTTCGAAATACCTACACCACTATCTCTATAAACATGGAAATATCTACACCGCCATCTCTATAAACATGGAAACATCTATAGCACCATGTCTATAAACTTGGAAATATCTACACCGCCATCTGCATAACCATGGAAATATCTACTCCGCCGTCTGCATAAACATGGAAAAATCTAAACCGCTATCTGTATAAACATGGAAATAACTGCAACGCTATCTGTGTAAACATGGAAGTGTCTGCACCGTTATATGTGTAAATATGGAAATATCTACATCGCTATCTGTATAAACATCCAAATATCCACAAAGTCATCTGTATAAACATGGAAATATCTACACCACCATCTCTATAAACATGGAAATATCAAGAGTGCCATCTCTATACACATGGAAACATCTACACAGCCATCTGTATAAACATGGAAATATCGACACCGCTATCTCTATAAACATGGAAATACCTACACCGCTATCTGTATAAAAATGGAAATATATACATCGCTATCTGTATAAACATGGAAATATCTCCACCGCTATCTCTATAAATACGGAAATATCTACACCGCTATCTGTATAAACATGGAAATATCTACACCGCTATCTGTGTAAACATGGAAATACCTACACCGCTATCTGTATAAACATGGAAATACCTACAACGCTATCTGTGTAAACATGGAAATATCTGCAACGCTGTCTGTGTAAACATGGAAATATCTACACAGCTATCTGTGTAAACTGGGAAATATCTACACCAATATCTGTGTAAAGATGGAAATACCTACACCGCAATCTGTGCAAAGATGGAAATATCTACACCGCTATCTCTGTAAAGATGGAAATATCAAAACCACCATCTGCATAAACATGGAAATATCAACACTGCCATCTGTATAAACATGCAAATATCTGCACAGACATCTCTATAAACATGGAAATATCTACACCGTCATCTGCATAAACGTGGAAATATCTACACCGCCATCTGTATAAACATGGAAACATCTACACGGCTATCTGTATAAACATGGAAATATCTGCAACACTATCTGTGTAAACATGGGAATATCTACACCGCTATCTGTGTAAACATGGAAATAACTACTCCGCTATCTGTATAAAAATGGAAATATCTACACCACTATCTGTATAAACGTGGAAATATCTACACCGCTATCTGTATAAACGTGGAAATATCTACACCGCTATCTGTATAAACGTGGAAATATCTACACCGCTATCTGTATAAAAGTGGAAATATCTACGCTGTCTGTATAAACGTGGAAATATCTACACCGCTATCTGTATAAACCTGAGAATATCTACAAAGCTATCTGTATAAACTTGGAAATATCTTCAACGCTATCTGTGTAAACATGGAAATATCTACACACTATCAGTGTAAACTTGGAAATCTCTACACCGCTATCGGTGTAAATATGGAAATATCTACACCGCAATCTGTTCAAAGATGGAAATATCTACACTGCCATCTCTGTAAACAAGGAAATATCTACACCGCTATCTGTATAAACATGGAAATATCTACACCGCTATCTGTGTAAACATGGAAATATCTACACCGTTATCTGTACAAACATGGAAATACCTACAACGCCATCTGTAGAAACATGGAAATAACTACATCACCATCTGTATAAACATGGAAATATCTACAATGCCATCTGTATACACATGGAAATACCTACACGGCAATCTGTGTATAGATGGAAACATCAACACCGCCATCTGTACAGACATGGAAATATCTACACCGCTATCTGTATAAACATGGAAATATCTACACTGCGGTATGTAAACATGGAAATATCTACACCGGTATCTTTATAAACATGGAAATATCTACACCACGATCTGTGTAAAACATGGAAATATTTACACCGCTATCTGTATAAACATGGAAATATCTACACCGCTATCTCTATAAACAAGGAAATAGCTGCAAAGCCATCTGTATAAACATGGAAATAACTACACAGTCACGTGTAGGAACATGGAAATATCTACACTGCCATCTGTATAAACATGGAAATATGTACACATCCCTCTGTATAAATATGGAAATATCTGCATAGGCATCTGTATAAACATGTAAATATCCACACCGCTGTCTGTATAAACATGGAAATATCTACACAGCTATCTCTATAAACATGGAAATATCTACACCGCCATCTGTATAAACATTTAAATACCTACACAGTCTTCTATATAAACATGGAAATATCTACACCACTCTCTGTATAAACATGGAAATATCTACACTGCCTTCTCTGTAAATATGGAAATATCTAAACCGCTATCTCCGTAAACATGGAAATATCTACACCGCTGTCTGTATAAACATGGAAATTCCTCACCGTTATCTCTATAAACATGGAAATATCTACACCGCCATCTCTATAAACATACAAATATCTACACAGTCATGTGTATAAACATGGAAATACCTACACCAGCATCTCTATAAACATGGAAATATCTACACTGCCATGTGTATAAACATGGAATTATCTACACAGCCATCTGTATAAACATGGAAATATCTACACCGCTATCTCTATAAATATAGAAATACCTACACCGCTATCTCTACAAACCTGGGAATATCTACCTGGCAATCTCTATAAACATGGAAATATCTACACCGCCATCTCTATAAACATGAAAATATTTACACCGCCATCTCTATAAACATGGAACTATCTACACGGCCATCTGAATAAACATGGAAATATCTACACCGCTATCTGTATAAACATGGAAATATCTACACTGCCGTCTGAAGAAAGATGGAAATATCTATACCGCGAGCTGCATAAAGATAGAAATATCTACACCGCGATCTGTATAAACATGGAAATAACAACACCGCTATCTGTATAAACATGGAAATACCTACACCACTATCTGTATAAACATGGAAATATCTACACCACTATCTCTACAAACATGGAAATACCTACACCGCCATCTCTGTAGACATGGAAATAACTACACCGCTATCTACATAAACATGGAAATGTTTACACCGCTATCTGTATAAACATGGAAATATCTACACCTCTATCTCTATAAACATGAAAATATCTACACCGACATCTGTATAAACAGAAATACCGACACCGTCATCTGTATAAACATGGAAATGACTACACCACCATCTGTATACACATGGAAATATCTATACTGCCATCTGTATAAACATTGAAATACCTAAATCGCTATCTCTATAAATATGGAAACATCTACACCACAATCCCTGTAAACATGGAAATATCTACAATGCTATCCACATAAACATGGAAATATCTACACCGCTATCTGTTTCAACATGGAAATATCTACACCAATATCACTATAAACTTCGAAATACCTACACCACTATCTCTATAAACATGGAAATATCTACACCGCCATCTCTATAAACATGGAAACATCTATAGCACCATGTCTATAAACTTGGAAATATCTACACCGCCATCTGCATAACCATGGAAATATCTACTCCGCCATCTGCATAAACATGGAAAAATCTAAACCGCTATCTGTATAAACATGGAAATAACTGCAACGCTATCTGTGTAAACATGGAAGTGTCTGCACCGTTATATGTGTAAATATGGAAATATCTACATCGCTATCTGTATAAACATCCAAATATCCACAAAGTCATCTGTATAAACATGGAAATATCTACACCACCATCTCTATAAACATGGAAATATCAAGAGTGCCATCTCTATACACATGGAAACATCTACACAGCCATCTGTATAAACATGGAAATATCGACACCGCTATCTCTATAAACATGGAAATATCTACACCGCTATCTGTATAAAAATGGAAATATATACATCGCTATCTGTATAAACATGGAAATATCTCCACCGCTATCTCTATAAATATGGAAATATCTACACCGCTATCTGTATAAACATGGAAATATCTACACCGCTATCTGTGTAAACATGGAAATACCTACACCGCTATCTGTATAAACATGGAAATACCTACAACGCTATCTGTGTAAACATGGAAATATCTGCAACGCTGTCTGTGTAAACATGGAAATATCTACACAGCTATCTGTGTAAACTGGGAAATATCTACACCAATATCTGTGTAAAGATGGAAATACCTACACTGCAATCTGTGCAAAGATGGAAATATCTACACCGCGATCTCTGTAAAGATGGAAATATCAAAACCACCATCTGCATAAACATGGAAATATCAACACTGCCATCTGTATAAACATGCAAATATCTGCACAGACATCTCTATAAACATGGAAATATCTACACCGTCATCTGCATAAACGTGGAAATATCTACACCGCCATCTGTATAAACATGGAAACATCTACACGGCTATCTGTATAAACATGGAAATATCTGCAACACTATCTGTGTAAACATGGGAATATCTACACCGCTATCTGTGTAAACATGGAAATAACTACTCCGCTATCTGTATAAAAATGGAAATATCTACACCACTATCTGTATAAACGTGGAAATATCTACACCGCTATCTGTATAAACGTGGAAATATCTACACCGCTATCTGTATAAACGTGGAAATATCTACACCGCTATCTGTATAAAAGTGGAAATATCTACGCTGTCTGTATAAACGTGGAAATATCTACACCGCTATCTGTATAAACCTGAGAATATCTACAAAGCTATCTGTATAAACTTGGAAATATCTTCAACGCTATCTGTGTAAACATGGAAATATCTACACACTATCAGTGTAAACTTGGAAATCTCTACACCGCTATCAGTGTACAGATGGAAATATCTACACCGCAATCTGTTCAAAGATGGAAATATCTACACTGCCATCTCTGTAAACAAGGAAATATCTACACCGCTATCTGTATAAACATGGAAATATCTACACCGCTATCTGTGTAAACATGGAAATATCTACACCGTTATCTGTACAAACATGGAAATACCTACAACGCCATCTGTAGAAACATGGAAATAACTACATCACCATCTGTATAAACATGGAAATATCTACAATGCCATCTGTATACACATGGAAATACCTACACGGCAATCTGTGTATAGATGGAAACATCAACACCGCCATCTGTACAGACATGGAAATATCTACACCGCTATCTGTATAAACATGGAAATATCTACACTGCGGTATGTAAACATGGAAATATCTACACCGGTATCTTTATAAACATGGAAATATCTACACCACGATCTGTGTAAAACATGGAAATATTTACACCGCTATCTGTATAAACATGGAAATATCTACACCGCTATCTCTATAAACAAGGAAATAGCTGCAAAGCCATCTGTATAAACATGGAAATAACTACACAGTCACGTGTAGGAACATGGAAATATCTACACTGCCATCTGTATAAACATGGAAATATGTACACATCCCTCTGTATAAATATGGAAATATCTGCATAGGCATCTGTATAAACATGTAAATATCCACACCGCTGTCTGTATAAACATGGAAATATCTACACAGCTATCTCTATAAACATGGAAATATCTACACCGCCATCTGTATAAACATTTAAATACCTACACAGTCTTCTATATAAACATGGAAATATCTACACCACTCTCTGTATAAACATGGAAATATCTACACTGCCTTCTCTGTAAATATGGAAATATCTAAACCGCTATCTCCGTAAACATGGAAATATCTACACCGCTGTCTGTATAAACATGGAAATTCCTCACCGTTATCTCTATAAACATGGAAATATCTACACCGCCATCTCTATAAACATACAAATATCTACACAGTCATGTGTATAAACATGGAAATACCTACACCAGCATCTCTATAAACATGGAAATATCTACACTGCCATGTGTATAAACATGGAATTATCTACACAGCCATCTGTATAAACATGGAAATATCTACACCGCTATCTCTATAAATATAGAAATACCTACACCGCTATCTCTACAAACCTGGGAATATCTACCTGGCAATCTCTATAAACATGGAAATATCTACACCGCCATCTCTATAAACATGAAAATATTTACACCGCCATCTCTATAAACATGGAACTATCTACACGGCCATCTGAATAAACATGGAAATATCTACACCGCTATCTGTATAAACATGGAAATATCTACACTGCCGTCTGAAGAAAGATGGAAATATCTATACCGCGAGCTGCATAAAGATAGAAATATCTACACCGCGATCTGTATAAACATGGAAATAACAACACCGCTATCTGTATAAACATGGAAATACCTACACCACTATCTGTATAAACATGGAAATATCTACACCACTATCTCTACAAACATGGAAATACCTACACCGCCATCTCTGTAGACATGGAAATAACTACACCGCTATCTACATAAACATGGAAATGTTTACACTGCTATCTGTATAAACATGGAAATATCTACACCTCTATCTCTATAAACATGAAAATATCTACACCGACATCTGTATAAACAGAAATACCGACACCGTCATCTGTATAAACATGGAAATGACTACACCACCATCTGTATACACATGGAAATATCTATACTGCCATCTGTATAAACATTGAAATACCTAAATCGCTATCTCTATAAATATGGAAACATCTACACCACAATCCCTGTAAACATGGAAATATCTACAATGCTATCCACATAAACATGGAAATATCTACACCGCTATCTGTTTCAACATGGAAATATCTACACCAATATCACTATAAACTTCGAAATACCTACACCACTATCTCTATAAACATGGAAATATCTACACCGCCATCTCTATAAACATGGAAACATCTATAGCACCATGTCTATAAACTTGGAAATATCTACACCGCCATCTGCATAACCATGGAAATATCTACTCCGCCATCTGCATAAACATGGAAAAATCTAAACCGCTATCTGTATAAACATGGAAATAACTGCAACGCTATCTGTGTAAACATGGAAGTGTCTGCACCGTTATATGTGTAAATATGGAAATATCTACATCGCTATCTGTATAAACATCCAAATATCCACAAAGTCATCTGTATAAACATGGAAATATCTACACCACCATCTCTATAAACATGGAAATATCAAGAGTGCCATCTCTATACACATGGAAACATCTACACAGCCATCTGTATAAACATGGAAATATCGACACCGCTATCTCTATAAACATGGAAATATCTACACCGCTATCTGTATAAAAATGGAAATATATACATCGCTATCTGTATAAACATGGAAATATCTCCACCGCTATCTCTATATATATGGAAATATCTACACCGCTATCTGTATAAACATGGAAATATCTACACCGCTATCTGTGTAAACATGGAAATACCTACACCGCTATCTGTATAAACATGGAAATACCTACAACGCTATCTGTGTAAACATGGAAATATCTGCAACGCTGTCTGTGTAAACATGGAAATATCTACACAGCTATCTGTGTAAACTGGGAAATATCTACACCAATATCTGTGTAAAGATGGAAATACCTACACTGCAATCTGTGCAAAGATGGAAATATCTACACCGCGATCTCTGTAAAGATGGAAATATCAAAACCACCATCTGCATAAACATGGAAATATCAACACTGCCATCTGTATAAACATGCAAATATCTGCACAGACATCTCTATAAACATGGAAATATCTACACCGTCATCTGCATAAACGTGGAAATATCTACACCGCCATCTGTATAAACATGGAAACATCTACACGGCTATCTGTATAAACATGGAAATATCTGCAACACTATCTGTGTAAACATGGGAATATCTACACCGCTATCTGTGTAAACATGGAAATAACTACTCCGCTATCTGTATAAAAATGGAAATATCTACACCACTATCTGTATAAACGTGGAAATATCTACACCGCTATCTGTATAAACGTGGAAATATCTACACCGCTATCTGTATAAACGTGGAAATATCTACACCGCTATCTGTATAAAAGTGGAAATATCTACGCTGTCTGTATAAACGTGGAAATATCTACACCGCTATCTGTATAAACCTGAGAATATCTACAAAGCTATCTGTATAAACTTGGAAATATCTTCAACGCTATCTGTGTAAACATGGAAATATCTACACACTATCAGTGTAAACTTGGAAATCTCTACACCGCTATCAGTGTACAGATGGAAATATCTACACCGCAATCTGTTCAAAGATGGAAATATCTACACTGCCATCTCTGTAAACAAGGAAATATCTACACCGCTATCTGTATAAACATGGAAATATCTACACCGCTATCTGTGTAAACATGGAAATATCTACACCGTTATCTGTACAAACATGGAAATACCTACAACGCCATCTGTAGAAACATGGAAATAACTACATCACCATCTGTATAAACATGGAAATATCTACAATGCCATCTGTATACACATGGAAATACCTACACGGCAATCTGTGTATAGATGGAAACATCAACACCGCCATCTGTACAGACATGGAAATATCTACACCGCTATCTGTATAAGCATGGAAATATCTACACTGCGGTATGTGAACATGGAAATATCTACACCGGTATCTTTATAAACATGGAAATATCTACACCACGATCTGTGTAAAACATGGAAATATTTACACCGCTATCTGTATAAACATGGAAATATCTACACCGCTATCTCTATAAACAAGGAAATAGCTGCAAAGCCATCTGTATAAACATGGAAATAACTACACAGTCACGTGTAGGAACATGGAAATATCTTCACTGCCATCTGTATAAACATGGAAATATGTACACATCCCTCTGTATAAATATGGAAATATCTGCATAGGCATCTGTATAAACATGTAAATATCCACACCGCTGTCTGTATAAACATGGAAATATCTACACAGCTATCTCTATAAACATGGAAATATCTACACCGCCATCTGTATAAACATTTAAATACCTACACAGTCTTCTATATAAACATGGAAATATCTACACCACTCTCTGTATAAACATGGAAATATCTACACTGCCATCGGTATAAACATGGAAATATCTACACAGCCATCTCTATAAACATGGAAATATCTACACTGCTATCTCTATAAACATGGAAATAACCACACCGCTATCTCTATAAACATGGAAATATCTACACCGCCATCTGTGAAAACTTGAAAATACCTTCATATTCATCTGTATAAACATGGAAATATCTACACCTCCATCAGTACAAACATGGAAATATCTACACCGCTATCCCTATAAACATGGAAATACCTACACCGCACTCTGTATAAACATGGAAATATCTACACGGCTATTTCTATAAATATGGAAATGTCTACACCGCTAGCTGTATAAACATGGAAATATCTACAAGGCTATATCTATAAACATGGAAATATCAACACCGCCATCTGTATATACATGGAAACACCTACAGAGTCATCTGCATAAACATGGAAATATCCACACCACTATCTGTATAAACATGGAAATACCAACACCGCTATCTGTATAAACATGGAAATACCTACACCACTATCTGTATAAACATGGAAATATCTACACCACTATCTCTACAAACATGGAAATACCTACACCGCCATCTCTGTAGACATGGAAATAACTACACCGCTATCTACATAAACATGTAAATGTCTACACCGCTATCTGTATAAACATGGAAATATCTACAACTCTATCTCTATAAACATGAAAATATCTACACCGACATCTGCATAAACAGAAATACCGACACCGTCATCTGTATAAACATGGAAATGACTACACCACCATCTGTATACACATGGAAATATCTATACTGCCATCTGTATAAACATTGAAATACCTAAATCGCTATCTCTATAAATATGGAAACATCTACACCACAATCCCTGTAAACATGGAAATATCTACAACGCTATCCACATAAACATGGAAATATCTACACCGCTATCTGTTTCAACATGGAAATATCTACACCAATATCACTATAAACTTCGAAATACCTACACCACTATCTCTATAAACATGGAAATATCTACACCGCCATCTCTATAAACATGGAAACATCTATACCACCATGTCTATAAACTTGGAAATATCTACACCGCTATCTGCATAACCATGGAAATATCTACTCCGCCGTCTGCATAAACATGGAAAAATCTAAACCGCTATCTGTATAAACATGGAAATAACTGCAACGCTATCTGTGTAAACATGGAAGTGTCTGCACCGTTATATGTGTAAACATGGAAATATCTACATCGCTATCTGTATAAACATCCAAATATCCACAAAGTCATCTGTATAAACATGGAAATATCTACACCACCATCTCTATAAACATGGAAATATCAAGAGTGCCATCTCTATACACATGGAAACATCTACACAGCCATCTGTATAAACATGGAAATATCGACACCGCTATCACTATAAACATGGAAATATCTACACCGCTATCTGTATAAAAATGGAAATATCTACATCGCTATATGTATAAACATGGAAATATCTCCACCGCTATCTCTATAAATATGGAAATATCTACACCGCTATCTGTGTAAACATGGAAATATCTACACCGCTATCTGTGTAAACATGGAAATACCTACACCGCTATCTGTATAAACATGGAAATACCTACAACGCTATCTGTGTAAACATGGAAATATCTACAACGATGTCTGTGTAAACATGGAAATATCTACACAGCTATCTGTGTAAACTGGGAAATATCTACACCAATATCTGTGTAAAGATGGAAATACCTACACCGCAATCTGTGCAAAGATGGAAATATCTACACCGCTATCTCTGTAAAGATGGAAATATCAAAACCACCATCTGCATAAACATGGAAATATCAACACTGCCATCTGTATAAACATGCAAATATCTGCACAGACATCTCTATAAACATGGAAATATCTACACCGTCATCTGCATAAACGTGGAAATATCTACACCGCCATCTGTATAAACATGGGAATATCTACACGGCTATCTGTATAAACATGGAAATATCTGCAACACTATCTGTGTAAACATGGAAATATCTACACCGCTAAATGTGTAAACATGGAAATAACTACTCTGCTATCTGTATAAAAATGGAAATATCTACACCACTATCTGTATAAACGTGGAAAGATCTACACCGCTATCTGTATAAACGTGGAAATATCTACACCGCTATCTGTATAAACGTGGAAATATCTACACCGCTATCTGTATAAAAGTGGAAATATCTACGCTGTCTGTATAAACGTGGAAATATCTGCACCGCTATCTGTATAAACCTGAGAATATCTACAAAGCTATCTGTATAAACTTGGAAATATCTTCAACGCTATCTGTGTAAACATGGAAATATCTACACAGCTATCAGTGTAAACTTGGAAATCTCTACACCGCTATCGGTGTAAAGATGGAAATATCTACACCGCAATCTGTTCAAAGATGGAAATATCTACACTGCCATCTCTGTAAACAAGGAAATATCTACACCGCTATCTGTATAAACATGGAAATATCCACACCGCTATCTGAGTAAACATGGAAATATCTACACCGTTATCTGTATAAACATGGAAATAACTACAACGCCATCTGTAGAAACATGGAAATAACTACATCACCATCTGTATAAACATGGAAATATCTACAATGCCATCTGTATACACATGGAAATACCTACACGGCAATCTGTGTATAGATGGAAACATCAACACCGCCATCTGTACAGACATGGAAATATCTACACCGCTATCTGTATAAACATGGAAATATCTACACTGCGGTATGTATAAACATGGAAATATCTACACCGGTATCTTTATAAACATGGAAATATCTACACCACGATCTGTGTAAAACATGGAAATATTTACACCGCTATCTGTATAAACATGGAAATATCTACACCGCTATCTCTATAAACAAGGAAATAGCTGCAAAGCCATCTGTATAAACATGGAAATAACTACACAGTCATGTGTAGGAACATGGAAATATCTACACTGCCATCTGTATAAACATGGAAATATGTACATAGCCCTCTGTATAAATATGGAAATATCTGCATAGGCATCTGTATAAACATGTAAATATCCACACCGCTGTCTGTATAAACATGGAAATATCTACACAGCTATCTCTATAAACATGGAAATATCTACACCGCCATCTGTATAAACATTTAAATACCTACACAGTCTTCTATATAAACATGGAAATATCTACACCACTCTCTGTATAAACATGGAAATATCTACACTGCCATCGGTATAAACATGGAAATATCTACACAGCCATCTCTATAAACATGGAAATATCTACACTGCTATCTGTATAAACATGGAAATAACCACACCGCTATCTCTATAAACATGGAAATATCTACACCGCCATCTGTGAAAACTTGAAAATATCTTCATATTCATCTGTATAAACATGGAAATATCTACACCTCCATCAGTATAAACATGGAAATATCTACAGCGCTATCTCTATAAACATGGAAATACCTACACCGCAGTCTGTATAAACATGGAAATATCTACACGGCTATTTCTATAAATATGGAAATGTGTACACCGCTAGCTGTATAAACATGGAAATATCTACAAGGCTATATCTATAAACATGGAAATATCAACACCGCCATCTGTATATACATGGAAACACCTACAGAGTCATCTGCATAAACATGGAAATATCCACACCACTATCTGTATAAACATGGAAATACCTACACTGCCATCTGTGTAAACATGGAAATATCTACAAAGCCATCCCTATGAACCTGGAAATATCTACATGGCTATCTGTATAAACATGGAAATATCTACACCGCCATGTGTATACCCATGGAAATACCTACACATCCATCTGTATAAACATGGAAATATATACAATGCTTTCTCTATAAACATGGAAATACCTACACCGCAATCTGTATAAACATGGAAATATCTACACCGCTATCTCTATAAACATGGAAATATCTCCACTGATATCTGTATAAATATGGAAATATCTCCACCGCTATCTGTATAAACATGGAAATATCTACAAAGCTATCTCTATAAACATGGAAATATCTACACGGCTATCTTTATAAACATGGAAATATCTACACCGCTATCTGTATAAACATGGAAATATCTACAAAAGTATCTTTGTAAACATGGAAATATCTACACAGCTGTGTAAACATGGAAATATGTACTCCGCTATCTGAGGTAAGATGGAAATATCCACACAGCAATCTGAGCAAATACGGAAATAACTACAGTGCTATCTCTGTAAACATGGCAATATCTACACCGCTATCTGTATAAACATTGAAATATCTCCACCACTATCTCTATAAAAATCGAAATGTCTACATCGCTATCTATATAAACATGGAAATATCCACATGGCTATGTCTGTAAACATGGAAATGCCTACAATGCCATCTGTATAACCATGGATATAAATATACAGTCATCTGTATAAACGTGGAAATATCTACACCAATATCTGTATAAACATGGAAATATCAACACTACCATCTGTATAAACATGGAAGTATCTACACAGCCATCTGTACAAACATGGAAATATCTACACAGCCCTCTCTATAAACATGGAAATATCTACACCGCCATCTGTTAAAACATGGAAATATCTACAGAGTCATCTGTATAAACATGGAAATATCTACACCTCCATCTCTATAAACATGGAAATATCTACACAGCCATCAGTATAAACATGGAAATATCTACACCGCTTTCTACATAAACATGGAAATATCTACACCGCTATCTATATCAATATGGAAATATCTACACCGCTATCTGCATAAATATGGAAATGTCTACAATGCTATCTGTGTAAAGATGGAAATATCTACACAGCTCTCTGTGTAAAAATAGAAATATCTACACCGCAATCTGTGCAAAGATGGAAATATCTACACCGCTATCTGTATAAACATAGAAATAACTACAATGCCATCTGTATAAAGATGGAAATATCTACACTGCGAGCTGTATAAACACGGAAATATCTATACCGCTATCTGTATAAACATGGAAATACCAACACCGCTATCTGTATAAACATGGAAATATTTACAACGCTATCTGTGTTAACATGAAATTATCTACACAGCTATCTTTGTAAACCTGGAAATATCTACACAGCTGTCAGTGTAAAGATGAAAATATCCACATCGCAATCTGTGCAAAGATGGAAATATCTAAACCGGTATCTCTGTAAACATGGAAATATCGACATCGCTATCAGTATAAAAAAGTATATATCCACATCGCTGTCTGTATAACGTGGAAATATCTACACCGCTATCTGTATAAGGATGGAAATATCTACAACGCTATCTGTATAAAGGTGGAAATATTTACATCGATATCTGTATAAACGTGGAAGTATCTCCACCGCTATCTGTATAAACATGGACATATCTACAACGCTATCAGTAAAAACATGGAAATATGTATACCGCTACCTGTATAAACATGGAAATATATACTATGCTATCTGTATAAACATGGAAATATCTACAACGCTATCTGTGTAAACATGGAAATATCTACACCACTATCTGTATAAACATGTAAATATCTACACTGCCATCTCTATAAAGATGGAAATATCTACACCGCGAGCTGTATAAACATGGAAATACCTACACCGCTATCTGTATAAACATGGAAATGCGAACACCGCTATATGTATAAACATGGAAATATCTACACCGGTATCTGTATAAACATGGAAATATCTACAACGCTATCTGTGTATACTTGGAAACACCTACACAGCTATCTGTGTAAACTTGGAGATATCTACACAAATATCTGTGTAAAGATGGAAATACCTACACCGCAATCTGGGCAAAGATGGAAATATCTACACCGCTATCTCTGTAAACATGGAAATAACTACACCGCTATCTGTATAAACATGGAAATAACTACACCACTATCTGTATATAAAAGGAAATATCTACAACACCGTCTGTATAAACATCGAAATACCTATACGGCCATCTGCATAAACATGGAAATATCTTCACCGCTATCTGTATAAATATGAAATTATCTAAACCGCTATCTCTATAAACATGGAAATATCTACACCGCTATCTTTATAAACACGGAAATATCTACACCGTTATCTCTATAAACATGGAAATATCGACATCGCCATCTCTATAAACATGCAAATATCTACACAGTCATCTGTATAAACATGGAAATATTTACACCACCATCTTCATAAACTTGGAATATCTACACTGCCATCTGTATACACATGGAAATATCTAAACAGCCATCTCTATAAACATGGAAATATCTACACCCCTATCTCCATAAACATGGAAATGCCTACACTGCTATCTATGTAAACATAGAAATATCTACAACGCAATCTCTATAAACATGGCAATATCTACACCGCCATCACTATGAACATGAAAATATGTACACCGCCATCTCCAGTAACATGGAACTATCTACACCGCCGTCTGTATAAACATGGAAATATCTACACACTATGTGTATAAACATGGAAATATCTACACGGCCATCTGCATAAAGATGGAAATATCCACACCGCGAGCTGTATAAACATAGAAATACCTATAGCACTATCTGTATGAACATGAAAATACCAACACCGCTATGTGTATAAACATGGAAATATCTACACCACTATCTGTATAAACATCTAAATATCTACATCGCTATCTGTAAAATGTGGAAATATCTACACCACTATCTGTATAAACGTGGAAATATCCACACCGCTATCTGTATAAACGTGGAAATATGTACGCTATCTGTATAAACGTGGAAATATCTACATCGATATCTGTATAAACGTGGAAATATCTCCATTGCTATCTGTATATACATGGACATATCTGCACCGCTATCTGTATAAACATGGAAATCATCTACACCGCTATTTGTATAAACATGGAAATATATACAATGCTATCTGTATAAACATGGAAATATCCACAACGCTATCTGTGAAAACATGGAAATATCTACACAGCTATCTGCGTAAACATGGAAATATCTACACAGCTATCTGTGTAAAGATGGAAGTACCTACACCGCTATTTGTATAAACATGGAAATATATACAATGCTATCTGTATAAACATGGAAATATCCACAACACTATCTGTGAAAACATGGAATTACCTACACCGCTATCTCTTTAAACATGGAAATACCTACAACTCTATCTCTATAAACTTGGAATTATCTACACCGCTATCTCTATAAACATGGAAAAATCTACACCGACATCTCTATAAACAAGGAAATATCTACACCGCCATTTGCATAAACATGGAAATATCTACACCGCCATCTGCATGAACATGGAAATATCTACACCACCTTCTGTATAAACATAGAAATATCTGCAACACTTTCTGTGTAAACATGGAAATATCTACACCGCTATCTGTGTAAACATGGAAATATCTACTCCGCTATTTGTATAAAGATGAAAATATCTACACCGCTATCTGTATAAGCGTGGAAATATCTATGCTATCTGTATAAACGTGGAAATATCTACATCGATATCTGTATAAACGTGGAAATATCTCCACCGCTGTCTGTATAAACGTGGAAATATCTACACCGATATCTGTATAAACCTGGGAATATCTACACTGCTATCAGTATAAACATGGAAATACTGACATCGCTATCTGTATAAACATGGAAATATCTACAGCGCTGTCCCAATAAACATGGAAATATCAACACCGCTATCCGTATAAACATGGAAATATTTAAACCACCATCTGTATATACATGGAAATATCTACACCACTATCTGTATAAACATGGAAATATCTACACTGCCATCTGTATAAAGATGGAAATACCTTCAAAGCGAACTGTATAAACATGGAAATAGCTACACCGCTATGTGTATAAACATGGAAATATCTACACCGCTATGTGTATAAACATGGAAATAACAACACCGCTATCTGTATAAACTTGCAAATATCTACACCACTATCTATATAAACATGGAAATTCCTACATCGCCATCTCTATAAACATGGCAATATCTAAACCGCTATCTGTATAAACATGGAAATATCTACACCGCTATCTCTATAAATAAGGAAATATCTGCAACACTATCTCCATATACATGGAAATATCTACAACACTATCTGTGTAAACATGGAAATATCTACACAGGAATCTGTGTAATCTTGGAAATATCTACACCGCTATCTGTGTAAACATGGAAATATCTTCACAGCTATTTGTGTAAACTTTGAAATATCTACACCACTATCTGTGTAAAGATGTAAATATCAACACCGCAATCAGTGCAAAGATGGAAATATCTACACCACTATCTCTGTAAACATCTAAATATCTACACCGCTATCTGTATAAACATGGAAATATCTACACTGCCTTCTCTGTAAATATGGAAATATCTAAACCGCTATCTCCGTAAACATGGAAATATCTACACCGCTGTCTGTATAAACATGGAAATTCCTCACCGTTATCTCTATAAACATGGAAATATCTACACCGCCATCTCTATAAACATACAAATATCTACACAGTCATGTGTATAAACATGGAAATACCTACACCACCATCTCTATAAACATGGAAATATCTACACTGCCATGTGTATAAACATGGAATTATCTACACAGCCATCTGTATAAACATGGAAATATCTACACCGCTATCTCTATAAATATAGAAATACCTACACCGCTATCTCTACAATCCTGGGAATATCTACCTGGCCATCTCTATAAACATGGAAATATCTACACCGCCATCTCTATAAACATGAAAATATTTACACCGCCATCTCTATAAACATGGAACTATCTACACCGCCATCTGTATAAACATGGAAGTATCTACACCGCTATCTGTATAAAGAAATATCTACACTGCCGTCTGAAGAAAGATGGAAATATCTATACCGCGAGCTGCATAAAGATAGAAATATCTACACCGCGATCTGTATAAACATGGAAATACCAACACCGCTATCTGTATAAACATGGAAATATCTACACCACTATCTCTACAAACATGGAAATACCTACACCGCCATCTCTGTAGACATGGAAATAACTACACCCCTATCTACATAAACATGGAAATGTCTACACCGCTATCTGTGTAAACATGGAAATATCTACACAGCTATCAGTGTAAACTTGGAAATCTCTACACCGCTATCTGTGTAAAGATGGAAATATCTACACCGCAATCTGTTCAAAGATGGAAATATCTACACTGCCATCTCTGTAAACAAGGAATTATCTACACTGCTATCTGTATAAACATGGAAATATCTACACCGCTATCTGTGTAAACATGGAAATATCTACACCGTTATCTGTATAAACATGGAAATACCTACAACGCCATCTGTAGAAACATGGAAATAACTACATCACCATCTGTATAAACATGGAAATATCTACAATGCCATCTGTATACACATGGAAATACCAACACGGCAATCTGTGTATAGATGGAATCATCAACACCGCCATCTGTACAGACATGGAAATATCTACACCGCTATCTGTATAAACACGGAAATATCTACACTGCGGTATGTATAAACATGGAAATATCTACACCGGTATCTTTATAAACATGGAAATATCTACACCACGATCTGTGTAAAACATGGAAATATTTACACCGCTATCTGTATAAACATGGAAATATCTACACCGCTATCTCTATAAACAAGGAAATAGCTGCAAAGCCATCTGTATAAACATGGAAATAACTACACAGTCATGTGTAGGAACATGGAAATATCTACACTGCCATCTGTATAAACCTGGAAATATGTACACAGCCCTCTGTATAAATATGGAAATATCTGCATAGGCATCTGTATAAACATGTAAATATCCACACCGCTGTCTGTATAAACATGGAAATACCTACACCGCTGTCTCTATAAACATGGAAATATGTACACCGCTATGTGTATAAACATGGTAATATCTCCACAGCTGTCGGTATAAACTTGGAAATATCCCCAACTTTATCTGTATAAACATGGAAATATCTACAGCGCCATCTCTATAAACATGGAAATATCTACACTGCCATCTGTAAAAACATGGAAATGTCTACACAGTCATCCGAATAAACATGGAAATATCAACACCACCATCTGTATAAACATGGAAATACCTACAATACCATCTGAATACACATGGAAATATACACAGACATCTGTATAAATATGGAAATATCTACACAGCCATCTGCATGTTCATGGAAATATCTACGCCGCCATCTGTATAAACATGGAAATATCTACACGGCCATTTGTGTATAGATGGAAATAACACCGCCATCATTACAAACATGGAAATATCTACACCGCTATCTCTATAAACATGGAAATCTCTGCACTGCCATCTGTAAAAACATGGAAATACCTATACAGTCATCTGTATAAACATGGAAATATCTACAATGCCATCTGTATACACATGGAAATATCTACACAGCCATCTGTAGAAACATGTAAATATCTACACTGCTATCTCTATAAACATGGAAATATCTACACCGCCATCTCTGGAAACATGAAAATATCTAAACTGCCATCTCCGTAAACATGGAACTAACTACTCCACCATCTGTATAATCATGGATTCATCTACACCGCCATCTGAGTGAATAAGGAAATATCTACAATGCCATCTGTATAAAGATATAAATATCTACACCGCGAGGTGTATAAACGTGGAAATATCTACATCGCTATCTGTATAAACGTGGAAATACCAACACCGCTATCGGTATAAACATGGAAATATCTACAACGCCATCTATATAAACATGGAAATATCTACACCGCTATGTCTATAAACATGGAAATAACTACTCCGTTATCTCTATAAACATGGAAATATCTACACCGCTATCTATATAAACATGGAAATATCTACACCGCTATCTGTATAAACATGGAAATATCTACACCGCGATCTGTATAAACTTGGAAATATCTTCACCACAATCTGTATAAACATGGAAATATCTACTCCGCTATCTGTATAAACATGGTAATATCTACACCGCCATCTATATAAACATGGAAATATCTACACCGCCATCTGTATAAATATGGAAATATCTACAATGCCATCTGTAGAAAGATGGAAATATCTACACCGCAATCTGTGTAAACATGGAAATATCTACACCGATATCTGTAAAAACATGGAAATAACTACACCGCTATCAGTATAAACATGAAAATATCTACACCGCGATCTGTATAAACATGGAAATATCTACAGCGTGATCTGTATAAACATGGAAATATCTACACCACTATCTGTATAAACATGGAAATATCTACACAGCTATCTCTATAAACATGGAAATAACTACACCGCCATTTGTATAAACATGGAAATACCTACAAAGTCATCTGTATAAACATGGAAATATCTACACAGCCATCTGTATAAACATGGAAATATCTACACTGCCATCTGTATATACACGGAAATTTCTACACCGCTATCTGTATAAACATGGAAATAACTACACCGCTATTTGTATAAACAAGGAAATATCTACACCGTGATCTCTATAAACATGGAAATATCTACACCGCCATCTCTACAAACAGGGAAATATCTACACCCCTAACTGTATAAACATGGAAATATCCACACCGCTATCTCTATAAACATGGAAAAATCAACAGCGCTATCTCTATGAACATGGAAATATCTACACCGCCATCTCTATAAACACTGAAATATCTACACCACGATCAGTATAAACATGGAAATATCTACACCGCTATCTGTATAAATATGGAAATATCTCCAATGCTATCTCTATAAACATCAAAATTTCTACCCCACCATCTGTATAAACAAGGAAATACTTACAATATTATCTGTATAAACATGGAAATATCCACACCGCTATCTCTATAAACATGGAAAAATCAACAGCGCTATCTCTATGAACATGGAAATATCTACACCGCCATCTCTATAAACACTGAAATATCTACACCACGATCAGTATAAACATGGAAATATCTACACCGCTATCTGTATAAATATGGAAATATCTCCAATGCTATCTCTATAAACATCAAAATTTCTACCCCACCATCTGTATAAACAAGGAAATACTTACAATATTATCTGTATAAACATGGAAATATCTACACCGCCATCTGTATAAACATGGAAATATCTACACAGCCATGTGTATATACATGGAAATATCTACACCGGTGTCTATATAAACATGGAAATAACTACAATGCTATCTCTATAAAAATGGAAATATCTATAGTGCCATCTACATATCCATGGAAATATCTGCGCCGCCAACTGTATAAACATGGAAATATCTACACGGTCATCTGTGTATTGATGGAAATATCAACAACGCCATCTGTAGAAACATGGAAATATCTGCACCGCAATCTGTATAAACATGGAAATATCTACACCGCGGTCTTTATAAACATGGAAATATCTAAACCGCTATCTGTATAAACATGGAAATATCTACACCGCTATCTCTATAAACATGGAAATATCTACACCGTGATCTGTATAAACATGGAAATCTTTACACCGCTACATGTATAAACATGGAAATACCTACACCGTTATCTGTATAAACATGGAAATACCTACAACGCCATCTGTAGAAACATGGAAATATCTACACCACCATCTGTATAAACATGGAAATATCTACAACGCCATGTGTATACACATGGAAATACGTACACGGCAATCTGTGTATAGACGGAAACATCAACACCGCCATCTGTACAGACATGGAAATATCTACACTGCTATCTGTATAAACATGGAAATATCTACACTGCGGTATGTATAAACATCGAAATATCTACACCGGTATCTTTATAAACATGGAAATATCTACACCACGATCTGTATAAAACATGGAAATATTTACACCGCTATCTGTATAAACATGGAAATATTTACACCGCTATCTCTATAAACAAGGAAATACCTGCAAAGCCATCTGTATAAACATGGAAATAACTACACAGTCATGTTTAGGAACATGGAAATATCTACACTGCCATCTGTATAAACGTGGAAATATGTACACAGCCCTCTGTATAAATATGGAAATATCTGCATAGGCATCTGTATAAACATGGAAATATCCACACCGCTATCTGTATAAACATGGAAATACCTACACCGCTGTCTCTATAAACATGGAAATATGTACACCGCTATGTGTATAAACATGGTAATATCTCCACAGCTGTCTCTATAAACATGGAAATATCTCCACCTTTATCTGTATAAACATGGAAATATCTACAGTGCCATCTCTATTAACATGGAAAAATCTACACTGCCATCTGTAAAAACATGGAAATATCTACACAGTCATCCGAATAAACATGGAAAAATAAACACCACCATCTGTATAAACATGGAAATACCTACAATGCCATCTGTATACACATGGAAATACCTACACTGCAATCTGTGTATAGATGGAAAAATCAACACCCCCATCTGTACAAACATGGAAATATCTACGCCGCTATCTCTATAAACATGGAAATATCTACAAAGCCATCTGTATAAACATGGAAATAGCTACACAGTGATGTGTAGGAACATGGAAATATCTACACTGCCATCGGTATAAACACGGAAATATCTACACTGCCCTCTGTATGAATATGGAAATATCTGCATAGGCATCTGTATGAACACGGAAATATCTGCACGGCTATCTGTATAAACATGGAAATACCTACACCGCTGTCTCTATAAACATGGAAATATGTACACCGCTATGTGTATAAACATGGAAATATCTCCACTGCTGTCTGTATAAACTTGGAAATATCTACACCGCGATCTGTATAAACATGGAAATATCTACACTGCTGTCTGTATAAACATGGAAATATCTACACAGCCATCTCTATAAACATGGAAATATCTACACCGCCATCTGTGTAAACATGGAAATAACTACAAAGTCATCTGTATAAACATGGAAATATCTACACAGCCGTCTGTATAAACATGGAAATATCTACAGAGCCATCTGTATATACATGGAAATATCTACACCGCTATCTGTATAAACATGGAAATAACTACACCGCTATTTGTATAAACAAGGAAATATCTACACCGCCATCTGTTTAAACATGGAAATGTATACACAGACATCTGTTTATACATGGAAATATCTACACCGCTATCTGTATAAACATGCTAATAACTACACCGCTATCTGTATAAATGTGGAAATATTTGCACCGCTATCCCTATAAACATGGTAATATCAACACCGCGATCTGTATAAACATGGAAATAACTACACAATGATCTGTATATACATGGAAATATCTACACCGCGATCTGTATAAACATGGAAATATCTACACCGTGATCTGTATAAACATGGAAATATCTACACCGCCATCTCTATAAACATGGAAGTATCTACACAACTATCTGTATAAACATGGAAATATCCACACAGCTATCTCTATGAACATGGAAATATCTACACCGTGATCAGTATAAACATGGAAATATCTCCAATGCTATCTCTATAAACATCGAAATATCTACACCGCCATCTGTATAAACGTGGAAATACTTACAAAGTTATCTGTATAAACATGGAAATATTTACACCGCCATCTGTATAAACATGGAAATATCTACAAAGCCATGTGAATTTACATGGAAATATCTACACCGCTATCTATATAAACATGGAAATAACTACACTGCTATTTGTGTAAACATGGAAATATCTACACAGTCATCTCTATAAACATGGAAATATCTACACCTTCATCTTTATAAACATGGAAATATCTACACCGCCATCAGTATGAACTTGGAAATCTCTACACCGCCATCTGTATAAACATGGAAATATCTCCACTGCTATCTGTTTAAACATGGAGATATCTCCACCGCTATATGTATACACATGTAAATATCTACACCGCTATCTGTGTAAACATGGAAATAGGCACAACGCTATCTGTATAAACATGGAAATATCTACACTGCCATCTGGAAAAACATGGAAATATCTACACCGCCTTCTGTATAAATATGGAAATTCCTACACCGCTATGTCTATAAACATGGAAATATCTACATCGCTATCTGTATAAACATAGAAATAACAACACCGCTATCTCTATAAACTTGGAAAAATCTACAACGCCATCTGCATGAACACGGAAACACCTACACAGTCATTTGAATAAACATGGAAATATCTACACCGCCTTCTGTATAAATATGGAAATATCTACACCGCTATCTCTATAAACGTGGAAATAACAACACCGCCATCTGCATAAACATCTTAATATCTAAACCGCCTTCTGTATAAACATGGAAATATCTACAAAGCCACCTGTATAAACATGGAAATATAAACACCGCCATCTGAATAATCAAGGAAATATCCACACTGCCATCTGTATAAACATGGAAATATCTACACCGCCAACTGTAAAAACATGGAAATATGTACACAGTCATCTGCATAAACACGGAAATATCTACACCTCCATCAGTATAAACATGGAAATATCTACACCGTTATCTCTATAAACATGGAAATACCTACACCGCTATCTGTATAAACATGGAAATATCTACACCGCAGTCTGTATAAACATGGAAATAACTACACCGCTATCTCTATAAACTTGGAAATATCTACACCGCTATCTGTATAAACATGGAAATATCTACACCGCTATCTGTGTAAACATGGAAATATCTTCACCGCCATCTGTAATCATATGGAAATATCTATACCGCTATCTGTATAAATATGGAAATATCTACACCGCCATCTGTATAAACATGGAAATATCTACACCGCTGTCTCTATAAACATGGAAATATCTACACTGCCATCTGTGAAAACCTGGAAATATCTACACAGTCATCTGTATAAACATGGAAATATCTACACCACTATCTGTATAAATATGGAAATACCTACACCGCTATCTCTATAAACATAGAAATGTCTACACCGCTATCTCTATAAACATGGAAGTATATACAACGCCATCTCTATAAACCTGGAAATAGCTACACCGCCATCTACATAAACAAGGAAATATCTACACCGACATCTATATAAACATGGAAATATCTACACCGCTATCTCTATAAACATGGAAATATCTACGCTGCTGTCTGTATAAACATGGAAATATCTATACCACCATCTGTATAAACATGAAAATATCTCTACCGATATCTGTATAGACATGTAAGTATCTACACCGCTATCTGTATTAACTTGGAAATATCTACACCGCTATCTCTATACACATGGAAATATCTACACCAACATCTGTAAAAACATGGAAATATCTACAAAGTCATATGTATAAACATGGAAGTATCTACACCACCATCTGTATAAACTTGGAAATATCTACACTGCCATCTACACACATGGAATTACCTACACTGCCATCTGTATAAACTTGGAAATATCTACACCGCCATCTCTATAAACATGGAAGTATCTACACAACTATCTGTATAAACATGGAAATATCCACACAGCTATCTCTATAAACATGGAAAAATCAACACCGGTATCTCTATGAACATGGAAATATCTACACCGTGATCAGTATAAACATGGAAATATCTACACCGCTATCTGTATAAACATGGAAATATCTCCACTGCTATCTCTATAAACATCGAAATATCTACACCGCCATCTGTATAAACGTGGAAATACTTACAAAGTTATCTGTATAAACATGGAAATATCTACACCGCCATCTGTATAAACATGGAAATATCTACAAAGCCATGTGTATTTACATGGAAATATCTACACCGCTATCTATATAAACATGGATATAACTACACCGCTATTTGTGTAAACATGGAAATATCTCCACTGCTATCTCTATAAACATCGAAATATCTACACCGCCATGTTTATAAACATGGAAATACTTACAACGTTATGTGTTTAAACATGGAAATATCTACACCGCCATCTGTATAAACATGGAAATACCTACACAGCCGTGTGTACATAAATGGAAATATCTACACCGCTCTCTATATAAACATGGAAATAACTACACCGCTATGTGTATATACATGGAAATATCTACACTGCCATCTACATATCCATAGAAATATCTGCACCACCATCTGTATAAACATGGAAATATCTACACGGTCATCTGTGTATAGATGGAAATATCAGCACCGCTATCTGTACAAACATGGAAATATCTGCACCACTATCTGTATAAACATGGAAATATCTACACCACCATCTGTATAAACATGGAAATATCTACACTGCCATCAGTATACACATGGAAACATCTACACAGCCATCTGTAAAACATGGAAATATTTACACAGCTATCTGTATAAATATGGAAATATCTACACCGCTATCGGTAAAAATATGGAAATATCTAAACCGCTATCTCTATAAACTTGGAAATGTGTACTCCGCTATCTGTATAAACATGGAAATATCTAAACCGCTATCTCTATAAACATGGAAACATCTACATCGCTATCTCTATAAACATGGAAACATCCCCACCACTATCTGTATCAACATGGAAATATCTACAACGCTATGTGTATAAACATGGAAATATCTACATTGCTATCTGTATAAACATGGAAATATCTACAACGCTATCTGTGTAAACATGGAAATATCTACACAGCTATCTGTGTAAACATGGAAATATCCACACTGCTATCTGTGTAAAGATGGAAATTCTACACCACAATCTGTGCAAAGATGAAATATCTTCACCGCTATTTGTGTAAACATGGAAATATCTACACGGCTCTCTCTATACACATGGAAATATCTACACCGTCATCTGTATAAACATGGAAATTTCTACATTGATATCTGCATAAACGGGGAAATATCTACACAGCCATCTCTATAAACATGGAAATAGCCACAGCGCTATCTGCATAAACATGGAAGTATCTACACCGGTATATGTATAAATATGGAAATAACTACACTGCTATCTCTATAAACATGGAAATATCTACAGCGCTATCTGTATAAACATGGAAATAACTACACTGCTATCTCTACAAACATGGAAATATCTACAACGTCATCTGTATAAACGTGGAAATATCTACACAGTCATCTGTATAAACATGGAAATATCTACACAGCTTTCCGTATAAATATGGAAATATCAACACCGCTATCTGTAAATTCATGGAAATATCTAAAACGCTATCTCTATAAACATGGAAATATCTACACTGCTACCTGTATAAACATGGAAATATCTACACCACGATCTGTATAAACATGGAAATATCTACACCGCCATCTGTATAAACATAGAAATATCTACACTGCCATCTGTAGAAAGATGGAAATATCTTCACCGCCATCTGTATAAACATAGAAATATCTACACCGCTATTTATATAAGCATGGAAATACCTAAACCACTATCTGTATAAATATGTAAATATCTACACAGCTATCTGTAAACATGGAAATATCTACACCGCTATCTGTATAAGCTTGGAAATATGTTCACCGCTATCTGGATACATATGGAAATATCAACACCGCTATCTGTAAATTCATGGAAATATCTAAAACGCTATCTCTATAAACATGGAAATATCTACACTGCTACCTGTATAAACATGGAAATATCTACACAGCTATCTGTATAAACATGGAAATATCTACACTGCCATCTGTATAAACATAGAAATATCTACACTGCCATCTGTAGAAAGATGGAAATATCTTCACCGCCATCTGTATAAACATAGAAATATCTACACCGCTATTTGTATAAGCATGGAAATACCTACACCACTATCTGTATAAATATGTAAATATCTACACAGCTATCTGTAAACATGGAAATATCTACACCGCTATCTGTATAAGCTTGGAAATATGTTCACCGCTATCTGGATACATATGGAAATATCAACACCGCTATCTGTAAATTCATGGAAATATCTAAAACGCTATCTCTATAAACATGGAAATATCTACACTGCTACCTGTATAAACATGGAAATATCTACACCACGATCTGTATAAACATGGAAATATCTACACCGCCATCTGTATAAACATAGAAATATCTACACTGCCATCTGTAGAAAGATGGAAATATCTTCACCGCCATCTGTATAAACATAGAAAATCTACACCGCTATTTATATAAGCATGGAAATACCTACAACACTATCTGTATAAATATGTAAATATCTACACAGCTATCTGTAAACATGGAAATATCTACACCGCTATCTGTATAAGCTTGGAAATATGTTCACCGCTATCTGGATACATATGGAAATATCAACACCGCCAACTCTATAAACATGGAAATGTCTACACCGCTATCTGTATAAACATGGAAATATCTACATGGCTATCTGTTTATACATGATAATATCTACACCACCATCTGTATAAACATGGAAATATCTACACAGTCATCTATATAAACATGGAAACATCTACAACATTATCTGTAGAAACATGGAAATATCTACACTGCCATCTGTATAAACATGGAAATATCTTCACAGCCATCTCTATAAATCTGGAAATATCTACAACGCTATCAGTATAAACATGGAAATAACCACAACGCTGTCTGTTAAAACATGGAAATATCTACACCGCCATCTGAAAAAACATGGAAATATCTACACAGTCATCTGTATAAACATGGAAATATCTACACCTTCATCTTTATAAACATGGAAATATCTACACCGCCATCAGTATGAACTTGGAAATCTCTACACCGCCATCTGTATAAACATTTAAATATCTCCACTGCTATCTGTTTAAACATGGAGATATCTCCACCGCTATATGTATACACATGTAAATATCTACACCGCTATCTGTGTAAACATGGAAATAGGCACAACGCTATCTGTATAAACATGGAAATATCTACACTGCCATCTGGAAAAACATGGAAATATCTACACCGCCTTCTGTATAAATATGGAAATTCCTACACCGCTATGTCTATAAACATGGAAATATCTACATCGCTATCTGTATAAACATAGAAATAACAACACCG
The DNA here is from genome assembly GCF_029289425.2 of Pan paniscus. NCBI lineage: Eukaryota > Metazoa > Chordata > Mammalia > Primates > Hominidae > Pan > Pan paniscus. Next base: position 983,169 of record NC_073265.2, read on the forward strand.
CTATCTCTATAAACTTGGAAAAATCTACAACGCCATCTGCATGAACACGGAAACACCTACACAGTCATTTGAATAAACATGGAAATATCTACACCGCCTTCTGTATAAATATGGAAATATCTACACCGCTATCTCTATAAACGTGGAAATAACAACACTGCCATCTGCATAAACATCTTAATATCTAAACCGCCTTCTGTATAAACATGGAAATATCTACAAAGCCACCTGTATAAACATGGAAATATAAACACCGCCATCTGAATAATCAAGGAAATATCCACACTGCCATCTGTATAAACATGGAAATATCTACACCGCCAACTGTAAAAACATGGAAATATGTACACAGTCATCTGCATAAACACGGAAATATCTACACCTCCATCAGTATAAACATGGAAATATCTACACCGTTATCTCTATAAACATGGAAATACCTACACCGCTATCTGTATAAACATGGAAATATCTACACCGCAGTCTGTATAAACATGGAAATAACTACACCGCTATCTCTATAAACTTGGAAATATCTACACCGCTATCTGTATAAACATGGAAATATCTACACCGCTATCTGTGTAAACATGGAAATATCTTCACCGCCATCTGTAATCATATGGAAATATCTATACCGCTATCTGTATAAATATGGAAATATCTACACCGCCATCTGTATAAACATGGAAATATCTACACCGCTGTCTCTATAAACATGGAAATATCTACACTGCCATCTGTGAAAACCTGGAAATATCTACACAGTCATCTGTATAAACATGGAAATATCTACACCGCTATCTGTATAAATATGGAAATACCTACACCGCTATCTCTATAAACATAGAAATGTCTACACCGCTATCTCTATAAACATGGAAGTATATACAACGCCATCTCTATAAACCTGGAAATAGCTACACCGCCATCTACATAAACAAGGAAATATCTACACCGACATCTATATAAACATGGAAATATCTACACCGCTATCTCTATAAACATGGAAATATCTACGCTGCTGTCTGTATAAACATGGAAATATCTATACCACCATCTGTATAAACATGAAAATATCTCCACCGATATCTGTATAGACATGTAAGTATCTACACCGCTATCTGTATTAACTTGGAAATATCTACACCGCTATCTCTATACACATGGAAATATCTACACCAACATCTGTAAAAACATGGAAATATCTACAAAGTCATATGTATAAACATGGAAGTATCTACACCACCATCTGCATAAACTTGGAAATATCTACACTGCCATCTACACACATGGAATTACCTACACTGCCATCTGTATAAACTTGGAAATATCTACACCGCTATCTCTATAAACATGGAAATACCTACACTGCTATCTTTATAAACATGGAAATATCTGCACTGCAAGCTGTATAAACATGCAAATATCTACACCACTATCTGTATAAACATGGAAATATACATTTCGCCATCTGTATAAACATGGAAACATCCCCACCGCTATCTGTATAAACATGGAAATATCTACACCACTATCTGTATAAACATGGAAATATCTACAACGCTATCTGTGTAAACATGGAAATATCTACACAGCTATCTGTGTAAACATGGATATATCTACACCACTATCTGTGTAAAGATGGAAATTTGTACACTTCAATCTGTGCAAAGATGGAAATATCTACATCGCTATCTGTGTAAACATGGAAATATCTACTCCATTATCTCCATAAACATGGAAATAACTACACCGCTATCTCTATAAACATGGAATTATCTACAACGCTATCTCTGTAAATATTCTAATATCTACACCACCATCTCTATAAACATGGAAATATCTACACCGTCATCTGCATAAACATGGAAATATAACACCGCTGTCTGTATAAACATGGAAACATCTACACTGCTATCTCCACAAACATGGAAATATCTACACCGTCATCTGCATAAACATGGAAATATAACACCGCTGTCTGTATAAACATGGAAACATCTACACTGCTATCTCCACAAACATGGAAATATCTGCACCTCTATCTGTATAAACATGGAAATATCTACACCACTATATCTATGAACATGGAAATATCATCAATGCCATCTGTATAAACATGGAAATATCAACACAGTCATGTGTATAAACATGGAAATACCTACAGCGCTATCTCTATAAACATGGAAATATCTTCACCACTGTCTGTATAAACATGGAAATATCTACACCGCTATCTCTACAAACATGGAAATATCTACACCGCCATCTGTATAAACATGGAAATATCTACACACTCATCTGTATAAACATGGAAATATCTACACCACCATCTCTATAAACATGGAAATATCTACACTGCCATCTGTATACACATGGAAATATCTACACCATCATCTCTATAAACATGGAAATATCTACACCGCCATCGGTATAAACATGGAAATATCTACACCGCCATCGGTATAAACATGGAAATATCTTCTCTGCCATCAGTATAAACATAGAAATATCTATACTGCCATCTGCAGAAAGATGGAACTATATACAGCGCAATCTGTATAAACATGGAAATATCTACACCAACATCTGTACAAAGATGGAAATATCTACACTGCCATCTGTATAAACATGGAAATATCTACACCGCTATCTGTATAAACATGGAAATATATACACCGCTATATGTAGAAATATGGAAATAACTATACCGATATCTCAATAAACATGGAAATATCTATATCACTATCTGCATAAACATAGAAATAACTACAACGCTATCTCTATAAACATGGAAATATCTACATCGCTCTCTGTAAAAACATGTAAAAATCTAAACCGCTATCTGTATAAACATGGAAATAACTACACAGTCATGTTTAGGAACATGGAAATATCTACACTGCCATCTGTATAAACGTGGAAATATGTACACAGCCCTCTGTATAAATATGGAAATATCTGCATAGGCATCTGTATAAACATGGAAATATCCACACCGCTATGTGTATAAACATGGAAATACCTACACCGCTGTCTCTATAAACATGGAAATATGTACACCGCTATGTGTATAAACATGGTAATATCTCCACAGCTGTCTCTATAAACATGGAAATATCTCCACCTTTATCTGTATAAACATGGAAATATCTACAGCGCCATCTCTATTAACATGGAAAAATCTACACTGCCATCTGTAAAAACATGGAAATATCTACACAGTCATCCGAATAAACATGGAAAAATAAACACCACCATCTGTATAAACATGGAAATACCTACAATGCCATCTGTATACACATGGAAATACCTACACTGCAATCTGTGTATAGATGGAAAAATCAACACCCCCATCTGTACAAACATGGAAATATCTACACCGCTATCTCTATAAACATGGAAATATCTACACTGTGCTCTGTATAAACATGGAAATACCTACACCGGTATCTGTATAAACATGGAAATATCTAGACCACGATCTGTATAAACATGGAAATATATACACCGCTATCTGTATAAACATGGAAATATCTACACCGCTATCTCTATAAACATGGAAATATCTACAAAGCCATCTGTATAAACATGGAAATAGCTACACAGTGATGTGTAGGAACATGGAAATATCTACACTGCCATCGGTATAAACACGGAAATATCTACACTGCCCTCTGTATGAATATGGAAATATCTGCATAGGCATCTGTATAAACACGGAAATATCTGCACGGCTATCTGTATAAACATGGAAATACCTACACCGCTGTCTCTATAAACATGGAAATATGTACACCGCTATGTGTATAAACATGGAAATATCTCCACTGCTGTCTGTATAAACTTGGAAATATCTACACCGCGATCTGTATAAACATGGAAATATCTACACTGCTGTCTGTATAAACTTGGAAATATCTACACAGCTATCTCTATAAACATGGAAATATCTACACCGCCATCTGTGTAAACATGGAAATAACTACAAAGTCATCTGTATAAACATGGAAATATCTACACAGCCGTCTGTATAAACATGGAAATATCTACAGAGCCATCTGTATATACATGGAAATATCTACACCGCTATCTGTATAAACATGGAAATAACTACACCGCTATTTGTATAAACAAGGAAATATCTACACCGCCATCTGTTTAAACATGGAAATGTATACACAGACATCTGTTTATACATGGAAATATCTACACCGCTATCTGTATAAACATGCTAATAACTACACCGCTATCTGTATAAATGTGGAAATATTTGCACCGCTATCCCTATAAACATGGTAATATCAACACCGCGATCTGTATAAACATGGAAATAACTACACAATGATCTGTATATACATGGAAATATCTACACCGCGATCTGTATAAACATGGAAATATCTACACCGTGATCTGTATAAACATGGAAATATCTACACCGCCATCTCTATAAACATGGAAGTATCTACACAACTATCTGTATAAACATGGAAATATCCACACAGCTATCTCTATGAACATGGAAATATCTACACCGTGATCAGTATAAACATGGAAATATCTCCACTGCTATCTCTATAAACATCGAAATATCTACACCGCCATCTGTATAAACGTGGAAATACTTACAAAGTTATCTGTATAAACATGGAAATATTTACACCGCCATCTGTATAAACATGGAAATATCTACAAAGCCATGTGTATTTACATGGAAATATCTACACCGCTATCTATATAAACATGGAAATAACTACACCGCTATTTGTGTAAACATGGAAATATCTCCACTGCTATCTCTATAAACATCGAAATATCTACACCGCCATGTTTATAAACATGGAAATACTTACAACGTTATGTGTTTAAACATGGAAATATCTACACTGCCATCTGTATAAACATGGAAATACCTACACAGCCGTGTGTACATAAATGGAAATATCTACACCGCTCTCTATATAAACATGGAAATAACTACACCGCTATCTGTATATACATGGAAATATCTACACTGCCATCTACATATCCATAGAAATATCTGCACCGCCATCTGTATAAACATGGAAATATCTACACGGTCATCTGTGTATAGATGGAAATATCAGCACCGCTATCTGTACAAACATGGAAATATCTGCACCACTATCTGTATAAACATGGAAATATCTACACCACCATCTGTATAAACATGGAAATATCTACACTGCCATCAGTATACACATGGAAACATCTACACAGCCATCTGTAAAACATGGAAATATTTACACAGCTATCTGTATAAATATGGAAATATCTACACCGCTATCGGTAAAAATATGGAAATATCTAAACCGCTATCTCTATAAACTTGGAAATGTGTACTCCGCTATCTGTATAAACATGGAAATATCTAAACCGCTATCTCTATAAACATGGAAACATCTACATCGCTATCTCTATAAACATGGAAACATCCCCACCACTATCTGTATCAACATGGAAATATCTACAACGCTATGTGTATAAACATGGAAATATCTACATTGCTATCTGTATAAACATGGAAATATCTACAACGCTATCTGTGTAAACATGGAAATATCTACACAGCTATCTGTGTAAACATGGAAATATCCACACTGCTATCTGTGTAAAGATGGAAATTCTACACCACAATCTGTGCAAAGATGAAATATCTTCACCGCTATTTGTGTAAACATGGAAATATCTACACGGCTCTCTCTATACACATGGAAATATCTACACCGTCATCTGTATAAACATGGAAATTTCTACATTGATATCTGCATAAACCGGGAAATATCTACACAGCCATCTCTATAAACATGGAAATAGCCACAGCGCTATCTGCATAAACATGGAAGTATCTACACCGGTATATGTATAAATATGGAAATAACTACACTGCTATCTCTATAAACATGGAAATATCTACAGCGCTATCTGTATAAACATGGAAATAACTACACTGCTATCTCTACAAACATGGAAATATCTACAACGTCATCTGTATAAACGTGGAAATATCTACACAGTCATCTGTATAAACATGGAAATATCTACACAGCTTTCCGTATAAATATGGAAATATCAACACCGCTATCTGTAAATTCATGGAAATATCTAAAACGCTATCTCTATAAACATGGAAATATCTACACTGCTACCTGTATAAACATGGAAATATCTACACCACGATCTGTATAAACATGGAAATATCTACACCGCCATCTGTGTAAACATAGAAATATCTACACTGCCATCTGTAGAAAGATGGAAATATCTTCACCGCCATCTGTATAAACATAGAAATATCTACACCGCTATTTATATAAGCATGGAAATACCTAAACCACTATCTGTATAAATATGTAAATATCTACACAGCTATCTGTAAACATGGAAATATCTACACCGCTATCTGTATAAGCTTGGAAATATGTTCACCGCTATCTGGATACATATGGAAATATCAACACCGCTATCTGTAAATTCATGGAAATATCTAAAACGCTATCTCTATAAACATGGAAATATCTACACTGCTACCTGTATAAACATGGAAATATCTACACCACGATCTGTATAAACATGGAAATATCTACACTGCCATCTGTATAAACATAGAAATATCTACACTGCCATCTGTAGAAAGATGGAAATATCTTCACCGCCATCTGTATAAACATAGAAATATCTACACCGCTATTTGTATAAGCATGGAAATACCTACACCACTATCTGTATAAATATGTAAATATCTACACAGCTATCTGTAAACATGGAAATATCTACACCGCTATCTGTATAAGCTTGGAAATATGTTCACCGCTATGTGGATACATATGGAAATATCAACACCGCTATCTGTAAATTCATGGAAATATCTAAAACGCTATCTCTATAAACATGGAAATATCTACACTGCTACCTGTATAAACATGGAAATATCTACACCACGATCTGTATAAACATGGAAATATCTACACCGCCATCTGTATAAACATAGAAATATCTACACTGCCATCTGTAGAAAGATGGAAATATCTTCACCGCCATCTGTATAAACATAGAAATATCTACACCGCTATTTGTATAAGCATGGAAATACCTACACCACTATCTGTATAAATATGTAAATATCTACACAGCTATCTGTAAACATGGAAATATCTACACCGCTATCTGTATAAGCTTGGAAATATGTTCACCGCTATCTGGATACATATGGAAATATCAACACCGCCAACTCTATAAACATGGAAATGTCTACACCGCTATCTGTATAAACATGGAAATATCTACATGGCTATCTGTTTATACATGATAATATCTACACCACCATCTGTATAAACATGGAAATATCTACACAGTCATCTATATAAACATGGAAACATCTACAACATTATCTGTAGAAACATGGAAATATCTACACTGCCATCTGTATAAACATGGAAATATCTTCACAGCCATCTCTATAAATCTGGAAATATCTACAACGCTATCAGTATAAACATGGAAATAACCACAACGCTGTCTGTTAAAACATGGAAATATCTACACCGCCATCTGAAAAAACATGGAAATATCTACACAGTCATCTCTATAAACATGGAAATATCTACACCTTCATCTTTATAAACATGGAAATATCTACACCGCCATCAGTATGAACTTGGAAATCTCTACACCGCCATCTGTATAAACATGGAAATATCTCCACTGCTATCTGTTTAAACATGGAGATATCTCCACCGCTATATGTATACACATGTAAATATCTACACCGCTATCTGTGTAAACATGGAAATAGGCACAACGCTATCTGTATAAACATGGAAATATCTACACTGCCATCTGGAAAAACATGGAAATATCTACACCGCCTTCTGTATAAATATGGAAATTCCTACACCGCTATGTCTATAAACATGGAAATATCTACATCGCTATCTGTATAAACATAGAAATAACAACACCGCTATCTCTATAAACTTGGAAAAATCTACAACGCCATCTGCATGAACACAGAAACACCTACACAGTCATTTGAATAAACATGGAAATATCTACACCGCCTTCTGTATAAATATGGAAATATCTACACCGCTATCTCTATAAACGTGGAAATAACAACACCGCCATCTGCATAAACATCTTAATATCTAAACCGCCTTCTGTATAAACATGGAAATATCTACAAAGCCACCTGTATAAACATGGAAATATAAACACCGCCATCTGAATAATCAAGGAAATATCCACACTGCCATCTGTATAAACATGGAAATATCTACACCGCCAACTGTAAAAACATGGAAATATGTACACAGTCATCTGCATAAACACGGAAATATCTACACCTCCATCAGTATAAACATGGAAATATCTACACCGTTATCTCTATAAACATGGAAATACCTACACCGCTATCTGTATAAACATGGAAATATCTTCACAGCCATCTCTATAAATCTGGAAATATCTACAACGCTATCAGTATAAACATGGAAATAACCACAACGCTGTCTGTTAAAACATGGAAATATCTACACCGCCATCTGAAAAAACATGGAAATATCTACACAGTCATCTCTATAAACATGGAAATATCTACACCTTCATCTTTATAAACATGGAAATATCTACACCGCCATCAGTATGAACTTGGAAATCTCTACACCGCCATCTGTATAAACATGGAAATATCTCCACTGCTATCTGTTTAAACATGGAGATATCTCCACCGCTATATATATACACATGTAAATATCTACACCGCTATCTGTGTAAACATGGAAATAGGCACAACGCTATCTGTATAAACATGGAAATATCTACACTGCCATCTGGAAAAACATGGAAATATCTACACCGCCTTCTGTATAAATATGGAAATTCCTACACCGCTATGTCTATAAACATGGAAATATCTACATCGCTATCTGTATAAACATAGAAATAACAACACCGCTATCTCTATAAACTTGGAAAAATCTACAACGCCATCTGCATGAACACGGAAACACCTACACAGTCATTTGAATAAACATGGAAATATCTACACCGCCTTCTGTATAAATATGGAAATATCTACACCGCTATCTCTATAAACGTGGAAATAACAACACCGCCATCTGCATAAACATCTTAATATCTAAACCGCCTTCTGTATAAACATGGAAATATCTACAAAGCCACCTGTATAAACATGGAAATATAAACACCGCCATCTGAATAATCAAGGAAATATCCACACTGCCATCTGTATAAACATGGAAATATCTACACCGCCAACTGTAAAAACATGGAAATATGTACACAGTCATCTGCATAAACACGGAAATATCTACACCTCCATCAGTATAAACATGGAAATATCTACACCGTTATCTCTATAAACATGGAAATACCTACACCGCTATCTGTATAAACATGGAAATATCTACACCGCAGTCTGTATAAACATGGAAATAACTACACCGCTATCTCTATAAACTTGGAAATATCTACACCGCTATCTGTATAAACATGGAAATATCTACACCGCTATCTGTGTAAACATGGAAATATCTTCACCGCCATCTGTAATCATATGGAAATATCTATACCGCTATCTGTATAAATATGGAAATATCTACACCGCCATCTGTATAAACATGGAAATATCTACACCGCTGTCTCTATAAACATGGAAATATCTACACTGCCATCTGTGAAAACCTGGAAATATCTACACAGTCATCTGTATAAACATGGAAATATCTACACCGCTATCTGTATAAATATGGAAATACCTACACCGCTATCTCTATAAACATAGAAATGTCTACACCGCTATCTCTATAAACATGGAAGTATATACAATGCCATCTCTATAAACCTGGAAATAGCTACACCGCCATCTACATAAACAAGGAAATATCTACACCGACATCTATATAAACATGGAAATATCTACACCGCTATCTCTATAAACATGGAAATATCTACACTGCTGTCTGTATAAACATGGAAATATCTATACCACCATCTGTATAAACATGAAAATATCTCTACCGATATCTGTATAGACATGTAAGTATCTACACCGCTATCTGTATTAACTTGGAAATATCTACACCGCTATCTCTATACACATGGAAATATCTACACCAACATCTGTAAAAACATGGAAATATCTACAAAGTCATATGTATAAACATGGAAGTATCTACACCACCATCTGTATAAACTTGGAAATATCTACACTGCCATCTACACACATGGAATTACCTACACTGCCATCTGTATAAACTTGGAAATATCTACACCGCCATCTCTATAAACATGGAAGTATCTACACAACTATCTGTATAAACATGGAAATATCCACACAGCTATCTCTATAAACATGGAAAAATCAACACCGGTATCTCTATGAACATGGAAATATCTACACCGTGATCAGTATAAACATGGAAATATCTACACCGCTATCTGTATAAACATGGAAATATCTCCACTGCTATCTCTATAAACATCGAAATATCTACACCGCCATCTGTATAAACGTGGAAATACTTACAAAGTTATCTGTATAAACATGGAAATATCTACACCGCCATCTGTATAAACATGGAAATATCTACAAAGCCATGTGTATTTACATGGAAATATCTACACCGCTATCTATATAAACATGGAAATAACTACACCGCTATTTGTGTAAACATGGAAATATCTCCACTGCTATCTCTATAAACATCGAAATATCTACACCGCCATGTTTATAAACATGGAAATACTTACAACGTTATGTGTTTAAACATGGAAATATCTACACCGCCATCTGTATAAACATGGAAATACCTACACAGCCGTGTGTACATAAATGGAAATATCTACACCGCTCTCTATATAAACATGGAAATAACTACACCGCTATGTGTATATACATGGAAATATCTACACTGCCATCTACATATCCATAGAAATATCTGCACTGCCATCTGTATAAACATGGAAATATCTACACGGTCATCTGTGTATAGATGGAAATATCAGCACCGCTATCTGTACAAACATGGAAATATCTGCACCACTATCTGTATAAACATGGAAATATCTACACCACCATCTGTATAAACATGGAAATATCTACACTGCCATCAGTATACACATGGAAACATCTACACAGCCATCTGTAAAACATGGAAATATTTACACAGCTATCTGTATAAATATGGAAATATCTACACCGCTATCGGTAAAAATATGGAAATATCTAAACCGCTATCTCTATAAACTTGGAAATGTGTACTCCGCTATCTGTATAAACATGGAAATATCTAAACCGCTATCTCTATAAACATGGAAACATCTACATCGCTATCTCTATAAACATGGAAACATCCCCACCACTATCTGTATCAACATGGAAATATCTACAACGCTATGTGTATAAACATGGAAATATCTACATTGCTATCTGTATAAACATGGAAATATCTACAACGCTATCTGTGTAAACATGGAAATATCTACACAGCTATCTGTGTAAACATGGAAATATCCACACTGCTATCTGTGTAAAGATGGAAATTCTACACCACAATCTGTGCAAAGATGAAATATCTTCACCGCTATTTGTGTAAACATGGAAATATCTACACGGCTCTCTCTATACACATGGAAATATCTACACCGTCATCTGTATAAACATGGAAATTTCTACATTGATATCTGCATAAACCGGGAAATATCTACACAGCCATCTCTATAAACATGGAAATTGCCACAGCGCTATCTGCATAAACATGGAAGTATCTACACCGGTATATGTATAAATATGGAAATAACTACACTGCTATCTCTATAAACATGGAAATATCTACAGCGCTATCTGTATAAACATGGAAATAACTACACTGCTATCTCTACAAACATGGAAATATCTACAACGTCATCTGTATAAACGTGGAAATATCTACACAGTCATCTGTATAAACATGGAAATATCTACACAGCTTTCCGTATAAATATGGAAATATCAACACCGCTATCTGTAAATTCATGGAAATATCTAAAACGCTATCTCTATAAACATGGAAATATCTACACTGCTACCTGTATAAACATGGAAATATCTACACCACGATCTGTATAAACATGGAAATATCTACACCGCCATCTGTATAAACATAGAAATATCTACACTGCCATCTGTAGAAAGATGGAAATATCTTCACCGCCATCTGTATAAACATAGAAATATCTACACCGCTATTTATATAAGCATGGAAATACCTAAACCACTATCTGTATAAATATGTAAATATCTACACAGCTATCTGTAAACATGGAAATATCTACACCGCTATCTGTATAAGCTTGGAAATATGTTCACCGCTATCTGGATACATATGGAAATATCAACACCGCTATCTGTAAATTCATGGAAATATCTAAAACGCTATCTCTATAAACATGGAAATATCTACACTGCTACCTGTATAAACATGGAAATATCTACACCGCTATCTGTATAAACATGGAAATATCTACACTGCCATCTGTATAAACATAGAAATATCTACACTGCCATCTGTAGAAAGATGGAAATATCTTCACCGCCATCTGTATAAACATAGAAATATCTACACCGCTATTTGTATAAGCATGGAAATACCTACACCACTATCTGTATAAATATGTAAATATCTACACAGCTATCTGTAAACATGGAAATATCTACACCGCTATCTGTATAAGCTTGGAAATATGTTCACCGCTATCTGGATACATATGGAAATATCAACACCGCTATCTGTAAATTCATGGAAATATCTAAAACGCTATCTCTATAAACATGGAAATATCTACACTGCTACCTGTATAAACCTGGAAATATCTACACCACGATCTGTATAAACATGGAAATATCTACACCGCCATCTGTATAAACATAGAAATATCTACACTGCCATCTGTAGAAAAATGGAAATATCTTCACCGCCATCTGTATAAACATAGAAATATCTACACCGCTATTTATATAAGCATGGAAATACCTACACCACTATCTGTATAAATATGTAAATATCTACACAGCTATCTGTAAACATGGAAATATCTACACCGCTATCTGTATAAGCTTGGAAATATGTTCACCGCTATCTGGATACATATGGAAATATCAACACCGCCAACTCTATAAACATGGAAATGTCTACACCGCTATCTGTATAAACATGGAAATATCTACATGGCTATCTGTTTATACATGATAATATCTACACCACCATCTGTATAAACATGGAAATATCTACACAGTCATCTATATAAACATGGAAACATCTACAACATTATCTGTAGAAACATGGAAATATCTACACTGCCATCTGTATAAACATGGAAATATCTTCACAGCCATCTCTATAAATCTGGAAATATCTACAACGCTATCAGTATAAACATGGAAATAACCACAACGCTGTCTGTTAAAACATGGAAATATCTACACCGCCATCTGAAAAAACATGGAAATATCTACACAGTCATCTGTATAAACATGGAAATATCTACACCTTCATCTTTATAAACATGGAAATATCTACACCGCCATCAGTATGAACTTGGAAATCTCTACACCGCCATCTGTATAAACATGGAAATATCTCCACTGCTATCTGTTTAAACATGGAGATATCTCCACCGCTATATGTATACACATGTAAATATCTACACCGCTATCTGTGTAAACATGGAAATAGGCACAACGCTATCTGTATAAACATGGAAATATCTACACTGCCATCTGGAAAAACATGGAAATATCTACACCGCCTTCTGTATAAATATGGAAATTCCTACACCGCTATGTCTATAAACATGGAAATATCTACATCGCTATCTGTATAAACATAGAAATAACAACACCGCTATCTCTATAAACTTGGAAAAATCTACAACGCCATCTGCATGAACACGGAAACACCTACACAGTCATTTGAATAAACATGGAAATATCTACACCGCCTTCTGTATAAATATGGAAATATCGACACCGCTATCTCTATAAACGTGGAAATAACAACACCGCCATCTGCATAAACATCTTAATATCTAAACCGCCTTCTGTATAAACATGGAAATATCTGCAAAGCCACTTGTATAAACATGGAAATATAAACACCGCCATCTGAATAATCAAGGAAATATCCACACTGCCATCTGTATAAACATGGAAATATCTACACCGCCAACTGTAAAAACATGGAAATATGTACACAGTCATCTGCATAAACACGGAAATATCTACACCTCCATCAGTATAAACATGGAAATATCTACACCGTTATCTCTATAAACATGGAAATACCTACACCGCTATCTGTATAAACATGGAAATATCTACACCGCAGTCTGTATAAACATGGAAATAACTACACCGCTATCTCTATAAACTTGGAAATATCTACACCGCTATCTGTATAAACATGGAAATATCTACACCGCTATCTGTGTAAACATGGAAATATCTTCACCGCCATCTGTAATCATATGGAAATATCTATACCGCTATCTGTATAAATATGGAAATATCTACACCGCCATCTGTATAAACATGGAAATATCTACACCGCTGTCTCTATAAACATGGAAATATCTACACTGCCATCTGTGAAAACCTGGAAATATCTACACAGTCATCTGTATAAACATGGAAATATCTACACCGCTATCTGTATAAATATGGAAATACCTACACCGCTATCTCTATAAACATAGAAATGTCTACACCGCTATCTCTATAAACATGGAAGTATATACAACGCCATCTCTATAAACCTGGAAATAGCTACACCGCCATCTACATAAACAAGGAAATATCTACACCGACATCTATATAAACATGGAAATATCTACACCGCTATCTCTATAAACATGGAAATATCTACGCTGCTGTCTGTATAAACATGGAAATATCTATACCACCATCTGTATAAACATGAAAATATCTCTACCGATATCTGTATAGACATGTAAGTATCTACACCGCTTTCTGTATTAACTTGGAAATATCTACACCGCTATCTCTATACACATGGAAATATCTACACCAACATCTGTAAAAACATGGAAATATCTACAAAGTCATATGTATAAACATGGAAGTATCTACACCACCATCTGTATAAACTTGGAAATATCTACACTGCCATCTACACACATGGAATTACCTACACTGCCATCTGTATAAACTTGGAAATATCTACACCGCCATCTCTATAAACATGGAAGTATCTACACAACTATCTGTATAAACATGGAAATATCCACACAGCTATCTCTATAAACATGGAAAAATCAACACCGGTATCTCTATGAACATGGAAATATCTACACCGTGATCAGTATAAACATGGAAATATCTACACCGCTATCTGTATAAACATGGAAATATCTCCACTGCTATCTCTATAAACATCGAAATATCTACACCGCCATCTGTATAAATGTGGAAATACTTACAAAGTTATCTGTATAAACATGGAAATATCTACACCGCCATCTGTATAAACATGGAAATATCTACAAAGCCATGTGTATTTACATGGAAATATCTACACCGCTATCTATATAAACATGGATATAACTACACCGCTATTTGTGTAAACATGGAAATATCTCCACTGCTATCTCTATAAACATCGAAATATCTACACCGCCATGTTTATAAACATGGAAATACTTACAACGTTATGTGTTTAAACATGGAAATATCTACACCGCCATCTGTATAAACATGGAAATACCTACACAGCCGTGTGTACATAAATGGAAATATCTACACCGCTCTCTATATAAACATGGAAATAACTACACCGCTATGTGTATATACATGGAAATATCTACACTGCCATCTACATATCCATAGAAATATCTGCACCGCCATCTGTATAAACATGGAAATATCTACACGGTCATCTGTGTATAGATGGAAATATCAGCACCGCTATCTGTACAAACATGGAAATATCTGCACCACTATCTGTATAAACATGGAAATATCTACACCACCATCTGTATAAACATGGAAATATCTACACTGCCATCAGTATACACATGGAAACATCTACACAGCCATCTGTAAAACATGGAAATATTTACACAGCTATCTGTATAAATATGGAAATATCTACACCGCTATCGGTAAAAATATGGAAATATCTAAACCGCTATCTCTATAAACTTGGAAATGTGTACTCCGCTATCTGTATAAACATGGAAATATCTAAACCGCTATCTCTATAAACATGGAAACATCTACATCGCTATCTCTATAAACATGGAAACATCCCCACCACTATCTGTATCAACATGGAAATATCTACAACGCTATGTGTATAAACATGGAAATATCTACATTGCTATCTGTATAAACATGGAAATATCTACAACGCTATCTGTGTAAACATGGAAATATCTACACAGCTATCTGTGTAAACATGGAAATATCCACACTGCTATCTGTGTAAAGATGGAAATTCTACACCACAATCTGTGCAAAGATGAAATATCTTCACCGCTATTTGTGTAAACATGGAAATATCTACACGGCTCTCTCTATACACATGGAAATATCTACACCGTCATCTGTATAAACATGGAAATTTCTACATTGATATCTGCATAAACCGGGAAATATCTACACAGCCATCTCTATAAACATGGAAATAGCCACAGCGCTATCTGCATAAACATGGAAGTATCTACACCGGTATATGTATAAATATGGAAATAACTACACTGCTATCTCTATAAACATGGAAATATCTACAGCGCTATCTGTATAAACATGGAAATAACTACACTGCTATCTCTACAAACATGGAAATATCTACAACGTCATCTGTATAAACGTGGAAATATCTACACAGACATCTGTATAAACATGGAAATATCTACACAGCTTTCCGTATAAATATGGAAATATCAACACCGCTATCTGTAAATTCATGGAAATATCTAAAACGCTATCTCTATAAACATGGAAATATCTACACTGCTACCTGTATAAAAATGGAAATATCTTCACCACGATCTGTATAAACATGGAAATATCTACACCGCCATCTGTATAAACATAGAAATATCTACACTGCCATCTGTAGAAAGATGGAAATATCTTCACCGCCATCTGTATAAACATAGAAATATCTACACCGCTATTTATATAAGCATGGAAATACCGAAACCACTATCTGTATAAATATGTAAATATCTACACAGCTATCTGTAAACATGGAAATATCTACACCGCTATCTGTATAAGCTTGGAAATATGTTCACCGCTATCTGGATACATATGGAAATATCAACACCGCTATCTGTAAATTCATGGAAATATCTAAAACGCTATCTCTATAAACATGGAAATATCTACACTGCTACCTGTATAAACATGGAAATATCTACACCACGATCTGTATAAACATGGAAATATCTACACTGCCATCTGTATAAACATAGAAATATCTACACTGCCATCTGTAGAAAGATGGAAATATCTTCACCGCCATCTGTATAAACATAGAAATATCTACACCGCTATTTATATAAGCATGGAAATACCTACACCACTATCTGTATAAATATGTAAATATCTACACAGCTATCTGTAAACATGGAAATATCTACACCGCTCTCTGTATAAGCTTGGAAATATGTTCACCGCTATCTGGATACATATGGAAATATCAACACCGCTATCTGTAAATTCATGGAAATATCTAAAACGCTATCTCTATAAACATGGAAATATCTACACTGCTACCTGTATAAACATGGAAATATCTACACCACGATCTGTATAAACATGGAAATATCTACACCGCCATCTGTATAAACATAGAAATATCTACACTGCCATCTGTAGAAAGATGGAAATATCTTCACCGCCATCTGTATAAACATAGAAATATCTACACCGCTATTTATATAAGCATGGAAATACCTACACCACTATCTGTATAAATATGTAAATATCTACACAGCTATCTGTAAACATGGAAATATCTACACCGCTATCTGTATAAGCTTGGAAATATGTTCACCGCTATCTGGATACATATGGAAATATCAACACCGCCAACTCTATAAACATGGAAATGTCTACACCGCTATCTGTATAAACATGGAAATATCTACATGGCTATCTGTTTATACATGATAATATCTACACCACCATCTGTATAAACATGGAAATATCTACACAGTCATCTATATAAACATGGAAACATCTACAACATTATCTGTAGAAACATGGAAATATCTACACTGCCATCTGTATAAACATGGAAATATCTTCACAGCCATCTCTATAAATCTGGAAATATCTACAACGCTATCAGTATAAACATGGAAATAACCACAACGCTGTCTGTTAAAACATGGAAATATCTACACCGCCATCTGAAAAAACATGGAAATATCTACACAGTCATCTGTATAAACATGGAAATATCTACACCTTCATCTTTATAAACATGGAAATATCTACACCGCCATCAGTATGAACTTGGAAATCTCTACACCGCCATCTGTATAAACATGGAAATATCTCCACTGCTATCTGTTTAAACATGGAGATATCTCCACCGCTATATGTATACACATGTAAATATCTACACCGCTATCTGTGTAAACATGGAAATAGGCACAACGCTATCTGTATAAACATGGAAATATCTACACTGCCATCTGGAAAAACATGGAAATATCTACACCGCCTTCTGTATAAATATGGAAATTCCTACACCGCTATGTCTATAAACATGGAAATATCTACATCGCTATCTGTATAAACATAGAAATAACAACACCGCTATCTCTATAAACTTGGAAAAATCTACAACGCCATCTGCATGAACACGGAAACACCTACACAGTCATTTGAATAAACATGGAAATATCTACACCGCCTTCTGTATAAATATGGAAATATCTACACCGCTATCTCTATAAACGTGGAAATAACAACACCGCCATCTGCATAAACATCTTAATATCTAAACCGCCTTCTGTATAAACATGGAAATATCTACAAAGCCACCTGTATAAACATGGAAATATAAACACCGCCTTCTGAATAATCAAGGAAATATCCACACTGCCATCTGTATAAACATGGAAATATCTACACCGCCAACTGTAAAAACATGGAAATATGTACACAGTCATCTGCATAAACACGGAAGTATCTACAACTCCATCAGTATAAACATGGAAATATCTACACCGTTATCTCTATAAACATGGAAATACCTACAACGCTATCAGAATAAACATGGAAATATCTACACCGCAGTCTGTATAAACATGGAAATAACTACACCGCTATCTCTATAAACTTGGAAATATCCACACCGCTATCTGTATAAACATGGAAATATCTACACCGCTATCTGTGTAAACATGGAAATATCTTCACCGCCATCTGTAATCATATGGAAATATCTATACCACTATCTGTATAAATATGGAAATATCTACACCGCCATCTGTATAAACATGGAAATATCTACACCGCTGTCTCTATAAACATGGAAATATCTACACTGCCATCTGTGAAAACCTGGAAATATCTACACAGTCATCTGTATAAACATGGAAATATCTACACCGCTATCTGTATAAATATGGAAATACCTACACCGCTATCTCTATAAACATAGAAATGTCTACACCGCTATCTCTATAAACATGGAAGTATATACAACGCCATCTCTATAAACCTGGAAATAGCTACACCGCCATCTACATAAACAAGGAAATATCTACACCGACATCTATATAAACATGGAAATATCTACACCGCTATCTCAATAAACATGGAAATATCTACGCTGCTGTCTGTATAAACATGGAAATATCTATACCACCATCTGTATAAACATGAAAATATCTCCACCGATATCTGTATAGACATGTAAGTATCTACACCGCTATCTGTATTAACTTGGAAATATCTACACCGCTATCTCTATACACATGGAAATATCTACACCAACATCTGTAAAAACATGGAAATATCTACAAAGTCATATGTATAAACATGGAAGTATCTACACCACCATCTGTATAAACTTGGAAATATCTACACTGCCATCTACACACATGGAAGTACCTACACTGCCATCTGTATAAACTTGGAAATATCTACACCGCTATCTCTATAAACATGGAAATACCTACACTGCTATCTTTATAAACATGGAAATATCTGCACTGCAAGCTGTATAAACATGCAAATATCTACACCACTATCTGTATAAACATGGAAATATACATTTCGCCATCTGTATAAACATGGAAACATCCCCACCGCTATCTGTATAAACATGGAAATATCTACACCACTATCTGTATAAACATGGAAATATCTACAACGCTATCTGTGTAAACATGGAAATATCTACACAGCTATCTGTGTAAACATGGATATATCTACACCACTATCTGTGTAAAGATGGAAATTTGTACACTTCAATCTGTGCAAAGATGGAAATATCTACATCGCTATCTGTGTAAACATGGAAATATCTACTCCATTATCTCCATAAACATGGAAATAACTACATCGCTATCTCTATAAACATGGAATTATCTACACCGCTATCTCTGTAAATATTCTAATATCTACACCACCATCTCTATAAACATGGAAATATCTACACCGTCATCTGCATAAACATGGAAATATAACACCGCTGTCTGTATAAACATGGAAACATCTACACTGCTATCTCCACAAACATGGAAATATCTGCAGCGCTATCTGTATAAACATGGAAATATCTACACCACTATATCTATGAACATGGAAATATCATCAATGCCATCTGTATAAACATGGAAATATCAACACAGTCATGTGTATAAACATGGAAATACCTACAGCGCTATCTCTATAAACATGGAAATATCTTCACCACTGTCTGTATAAACATGGAAATATCTACACCGCTATCTCTACAAACATGGAAATATCTACACCGCCATCTGTATAAACATGGAAATATCTACACACTCATCTGTATAAACATGGAAATATCTACACCACCATCTCTATAAACATGGAAATATCTACACTGCCATCTGTATACACATGGAAATATCTACACCATCATCTCTATAAACATGGAAATATCTACACCGCCATCGGTATAAACATGGAAATATCTACACCGCCATCGGTATAAACATGGAAATATCTTCTCCGCCATCAGTATAAACATAGAAATATCTATACTGCCATTTGCAGAAAGATGGAACTATATACAGCGCAATCTGTATAAACATGGAAATATCTACACCAACATCTGTACAAAGATGGAAATATCTACACTGCCATCTGTATAAACATGGAAATATCTACACTGCTATCTGTGTAAACATGGAAATATATACACTGCTATATGTAGAAATATGGAAATAACTATACCGATATCTCAATAAACATGGAAATATCTATATCACTATCTGCATAAACATAGAAATAACTACAACGCTATCTCTATAAACATGGAAATATCTACATCGCTCTCTGTAAAAACTTGTAAAAATCTAAACCGCTATCTGTATAAACATGGAAATATCTACACCGCCATCTGTATAAACATGGAAATAACTCCGCCACTATCTGTATAAAGATGGAAATATCTACACTGCTATCTGCATAAACATGGAAATATCTACACCAATATCTGTATAAATATGGAATTATCTACACCACTATCTCTATAATCATGGAAATATCTACACGGCCATCTCTATAAACATGGAAAAATCTACACCACTATCGGTGTAAACATGGAAACATCTTCACCGCTATCCTTATAAAGATGGAAATATTAACACCGCTATCTGTATAAACATGGAAATATCTACACTGCTATCTGTATAAACATGGAAATATCTACACCGCTATCTGTATAAACATGGAAATATCTACACTAACATCTCCATAAACATGAAAATACCTACACTAACATCTCCATAAACATGGAAATATCTACACCGCCATCTGTATAAACATGGAAATATCTACACTGCCGTCTGTATGAAGATGTAAATATCTACACCGCTAGCTGTATAAACATGTAAATATCTACACCGCTATCTTTATAAACATGGAAATACCAACACTGCTATCTGTATAAACCTGGAAAAATCTACAATGCTATCTGTATAAATATGGAAATATCTACACCGCTATATCTGTAAACATGGAAATACGTACAACGCTACCTCTATAAACATGGAAGTAACTACACCGCCATCTCCATAAACATGGAAATAACTACACCACTATCTCTATGAACCAGGAAATATATACACCGCCATCTCTATATCCATGGAAACATCTTCACCGCCATCTACATAAACAAAGAAATATATACACTGACATCTATTTAAACATGGAAATGTCAACACCGCTATCTCTATAAAAATGCAAATATCTACATCGCCATCTGTAAAAACATGGAAATATCAACAAAGTCATCTGTATAAACATGGAAATATCTACACCACCATCTGCATAAACATGGATATATCTACTCCGCTGTCTGTATAAACTTGGAAATATCTACACCGCTATCTCTATAAACATGGAAATATCTACACTGCCATATGTATAAACATGGAAATACCTACACAGTCATCTGTATGAATATGGAAATATCTACACTGCCATCTGTATAAACATGGAAATATCTACACAGCCGTCTGTATAAACATAGAAATATCTACACCGCTATATCTACAAACATGGAAATAATTACACCGCTATCCCTATAAAGATGCAAATATCAACACTACTATCTGTATAAACATGGAAATATCTACACCGCTATCTGTATAAACATGTAAATAACTACACCTCTATCACTATAAACATGGAAATACCAACAACGCTATCTCTATAGACATGGAAATATCTATACTGCCATCTCTATAAACATGGAAATATAAACACCGCAATCTCTATAAACTTGGGAATATCTACACCGCCTTCTGCATATACAAGGAAATAACTACACCGACCTCTGCATAAACATGGAAATATCTACACCGCCACCTGTATAAACATTGAAATATCTACACCGCCATCTATATAAGCCTGGAAATATCTACAAAGCCATCTGTATAAACATGGAAACATATTCACAGTCATCTGTATAAACATGGAAATATCTACACCTCCATCTGTATAAACATGGAAGTATCTTCACTGCCATCTACATACATTTGGAAATATCTAAAAGGTCATGTGTATAAACACGGAAATATCTACACCGCTATCACTATAAACATGGAAATAACTACACCGCCATCTGTAAAAACATGGAAATATCTACACAGACATCGATATAAACATGGAAATATCTACACCACCATCTGTATAAACATGGAAATATCTACACTGCCATCAGTATACACATGGAAACATCTACACAGCCATCTGTAAAACATGGAAATATTTACACAGCTATCTGTATAAATATGGAAATATCTACACCGCTATCGGTAAAAATATGGAAATATCTAAACCGCTATCTCTATAAACTTGGAAATGTGTACTCCGCTATCTGTATAAACATGGAAATATCTAAACCGCTATCTCTATAAACATGGAAACATCTACATCGCTATCTCTATAAACATGGAAACATCCCCACCACTATCTGTATCAACATGGAAATATCTACAACGCTATGTGTATAAACATGGAAATATCTACATTGCTATCTGTATAAACATGGAAATATCTACAACGCTATCTGTGTAAACATGGAAATATCTACACAGCTATCTGTGTAAACATGGAAATATCCACACTGCTATCTGTGTAAAGATGGAAATTCTACACCACAATCTGTGCAAAGATGAAATATCTTCACCGCTATTTGTGTAAACATGGAAATATCTACACGGCTCTCTCTATACACATGGAAATATCTACACCGTCATCTGTATAAACATGGAAATTTCTACATTGATATCTGCATAAACCGGGAAATATCTACACAGCCATCTCTATAAACATGGAAATAGCCACAGCGCTATCTGCATAAACATGGAAGTATCTACACCGGTATATGTATAAATATGGAAATAACTACACTGCTATCTCTATAAACATGGAAATATCTACAGCGCTATCTGTATAAACATGGAAATAACTACACTGCTATCTCTACAAACATGGAAATATCTACAACGTCATCTGTATAAACGTGGAAATATCTACACAGTCATCTGTATAAACATGGAAATATCTACACAGTTTTCCGTATAAATATGGAAATATCAACACCGCTATCTGTAAATTCATGGAAATATCTAAAACGCTATCTCTATAAACATGGAAATATCTACACTGCTACCTGTATAAACATGGAAATATCTACACCACGATCTGTATAAACATGGAAATATCTACACCGCCATCTGTATAAACATAGAAATATCTACACTGCCATCTGTAGAAAGATGGAAATATCTTCACCGC
The DNA here is from genome assembly GCF_029289425.2 of Pan paniscus. Classification (NCBI taxonomy): domain Eukaryota; kingdom Metazoa; phylum Chordata; class Mammalia; order Primates; family Hominidae; genus Pan; species Pan paniscus. The sequence continues at coordinate 1,007,737 of NC_073265.2, forward strand.
CATCTGTATAAACATAGAAATATCTACACTGCTATTTATATAAACATGGAAATACCTACACGACTATCTGTATAAATATGTAAATATCTACACAGCTATCTGTAAACATGGAAATATCTACACCGCTATCTGTATAAGCTTGGAAATATGTTCACCGCTATCTGGATACATATGGAAATATCAACACCGCCAACTCTATAAACATGGAAATGTCTACACCGCTATCTGTATAAACATGGAAATATCTACACAGTCATCTATATAAACATGGAAACATCTACAACATTATCTGTAGAAACATGGAAATATCTACACTGCCATCTGTATAAACATGGAAATATCTTCACCGCCATCTCTATAAATCTGGAAATATCTACAACGCTATCAGTATAAACATGGAAATAACCACAGCGCTGTCTGTTAAAACATGGAAATATCTACACCGCCATCTGAAAAAACATGGAAATATCTACACAGTCATCTGTATAAACATGGAAATATCTACACCTTCATCTTTATAAACATGGAAATATCTACACCGCCATCAGTATGAACTTGGAAATCTCTACACCGCCATCTGTATAAACATGGAAATATCTCCACTGCTATCTGTTTAAACATGGAGATATCTCCACCGCTATATGTATACACATGTAAATATCTACACCGCTATCTGTGTAAACATGGAAATAGGCACAACGCTATCTGTATAAACATGGAAATATCTACACTGCCATCTGGAAAAACATGGAAATATCTACACCGCCTTCTGTATAAATATGGAAATTCCTACACCGCTATGTCTATAAACATGGAAATATCTACATCGCTATCTGTATAAACATAGAAATAACAACACCGCTATCTCTATAAACTTGGAAAAATCTACAACGCCATCTGCATGAACACGGAAACACCTACACAGTCATTTGAATAAACATGGAAATATCTACACCGCCTTCTGTATAAATATGGAAATATCTACACCGCTATCTCTATAAACGTGGAAATAACAACACCGCCATCTGCATAAACATCTTAATATCTAAACCACCTTCTGTATAAACATGGAAATATCTACAAAGCCACCTGTATAAACATGGAAATATAAACACCGCCATCTGAATAATCAAGGAAATATCCACACTGCCATCTGTATAAACATGGAAATATCTACACCGCCAACTGTAAAAACATGGAAATATGTACACAGTCATCTGCATAAACACGGAAATATCTACACCTCCATCAGTATAAACATGGAAATATCTACACCGTTATCTCTATAAACATGGAAATACCTACACCGCTATCTGTATAAACATGGAAATATCTACACCGCAGTCTGTATAAACATGGAAATAACTACACCGCTATCTCTATAAACTTGGAAATATCTACACCGCTATCTGTATAAACATGGAAATATCTACACCGCTATCTGTGTAAACATGGAAATATCTTCACCGCCATCTGTAATCATATGGAAATATCTATACCGCTATCTGTATAAATATGGAAATATCTACACCGCCATCTGTATAAACATGGAAATATCTACACCGCTGTCTCTATAAACATGGAAATATCTACACTGCCATCTGTGAAAACCTGGAAATATCTACACAGTCATCTGTATAAACATGGAAATATCTACACCGCTATCTGTATAAATATGGAAATACCTACACCGCTATCTCTATAAACATAGAAATGTCTACACCGCTATCTCTATAAACATGGAAGTATATACAACGCCATCTCTATAAACCTGGAAATAACTACACCGCCATCTACATAAACAAGGAAATATCTACACCGACATCTATATAAACATGGAAATATCTACACCGCTATCTCTATAAACATGGAAATATCTACGCTGCTGTCTGTATAAACATGGAAATATCTATACCACCATCTGTATAAACATGAAAATATCTCCACCGATATCTGTATAGACATGTAAGTATCTACACCGCTATCTGTATTAACTTGGAAATATCTACACCGCTATCTCTATACACATGGAAATATCTACACCAACATCTGTAAAAACATGGAAATATCTACAAAGTCATATGTATAAACATGGAAGTATCTACACCACCATCTGTATAAACTTGGAAATATCTACACTGCCATCTACACACATGGAATTACCTACACTGCCATCTGTATAAACTTGGAAATATCTACACCGCCATCTCTATAAACATGGAAGTATCTACACAACTATCTGTATAAACATGGAAATATCCACACAGCTATCTCTATAAACATGGAAAAATCAACACCGGTATCTCTATGAACATGGAAATATCTACACCGTGATCAGTATAAACATGGAAATATCTACACCGCTATCTGTATAAACATGGAAATATCTCCACTGCTATCTCTATAAACATCGAAATATCTACACCGCCATCTGTATAAACGTGGAAATACTTACAAAGTTATCTGTATAAACATGGAAATATCTACACCGCCATCTGTATAAACATGGAAATATCTACAAAGCCATGTGTATTTACATGGAAATATCTACACCGCTATCTATATAAACATGGAAATAACTACACCGCTATTTGTGTAAACATGGAAATATCTCCACTGCTATCTCTATAAACATCGAAATATCTACACCGCCATGTTTATAAACATGGAAATACTTACAACGTTATGTGTTTAAACATGGAAATATCTACACCGCCATCTGTATAAACATTGAAATACCTACACAGCCGTGTGTACATAAATGGAAATATCTACACCGCTCTCTATATAAACATGGAAATAACTACACCGCTATGTGTATATACATGGAAATATCTACACTGCCATCTACATATCCATAGAAATATCTGCACTGCCATCTGTATAAACATGGAAATATCTACACGGTCATCTGTGTATAGATGGAAATATCAGCACCGCTATCTGTACAAACATGGAAATATCTGCACCACTATCTGTATAAACATGGAAATATCTACACCACCATCTGTATAAACATGGAAATATCTACACTGCCATCAGTATACACATGGAAACATCTACACAGCCATCTGTAAAACATGGAAATATTTACACAGCTATCTGTATAAATATGGAAATATCTACACCGCTATCGGTAAAAATATGGAAATATCTAAACCGCTATCTCTATAAACTTGGAAATGTGTACTCCGCTATCTGTATAAACATGGAAATATCTAAACCGCTATCTCTATAAACATGGAAACATCTACATCGCTATCTCTATAAACATGAAAACATCCCCACCACTATCTGTATCAACATGGAAATATCTACAACGCTATGTGTATAAACATGGAAATATCTACATTGCTATCTGTATAAACATGGAAATATCTACAACGCTATCTGTGTAAACATGGAAATATCTACACAGCTATCTGTGTAAACATGGAAATATCCACACTGCTATCTGTGTAAAGATGGAAATTCTACACCACAATCTGTGCAAAGATGAAATATCTTCACCGCTATTTGTGTAAACATGGAAATATCTACACGGCTCTCTCTATACACATGGAAATATCTACACCGTCATCTGTATAAACATGGAAATTTCTACATTGATATCTGCATAAACCGGGAAATATCTACACAGCCATCTCTATAAACATGGAAATAGCCACAGCGCTATCTGCATAAACATGGAAGTATCTACACCGGTATATGTATAAATATGGAAATAACTACACTGCTATCTCTATAAACATGGAAATATCTACAGCGCTATCTGTATAAACATGGAAATAACTACACTGCTATCTCTACAAACATGGAAATATCTACAACGTCATCTGTATAAACGTGGAAATATCTACACAGTCATCTGTATAAACATGGAAATATCTACACAGCTTTCCGTATAAATATGGAAATATCAACACCGCTATCTGTAAATTCATGGAAATATCTAAAACGCTATCTCTATAAACATGGAAATATCTACACTGCTACCTGTATAAACATGGAAATATCTACACCACGATCTGTATAAACATGGAAATATCTACACTGCCATCTGTATAAACATAGAAATATCTACACTGCCATCTGTAGAAAGATGGAAATATCTTCACCGCCATCTGTATAAACATAGAAATATCTACACCGCTATTTGTATAAGCATGGAAATACCTACACCACTATCTGTATAAATATGTAAATATCTACACAGCTATCTGTAAACATGGAAATATCTACACCGCTATCTGTATAAGCTTGGAAATATGTTCACCGCTATGTGGATACATATGGAAATATCAACACCGCTATCTGTAAATTCATGGAAATATCTAAAACGATATCTCTATAAACATGGAAATATCTACACTGCTACCTGTATAAACATGGAAATATCTACACCACGATCTGTATAAACATGGAAATATCTACACCGCCATCTGTATAAACATAGAAATATCTACACTGCCATCTGTAGAAAGATGGAAATATCTTCACCGCCATCTGTATAAACATAGAAATATCTACACCGCTATTTATATAAGCATGGAAATACCTACACCACTATCTGTATAAATATGTAAATATCTACACAGCTATCTGTAAACATGGAAATATCTACACCGCTCTCTGTATAAGCTTGGAAATATGTTCACCGCTATCTGGATACATATGGAAATATCAACACCGCCAACTCTATAAACATGGAAATGTCTACACCGCTATCTGTATAAACATGGAAATATCTACATGGCTATCTGTTTATACATGATAATATCTACACCACCATCTGTATAAACATGGAAATATCTACACAGTCATCTATATAAACATGGAAACATCTACAACATTATCTGTAGAAACATGGAAATATCTACACTGCCATCTGTATAAACATGGAAATATCTTCACAGCCATCTCTATAAATCTGGAAATATCTACAACACTATCAGTATAAACATGGAAATAACCACAACGCTGTCTGTTAAAACATGGAAATATCTACACCGCCATCTGAAAAAACATGGAAATATCTACACAGTCATCTGTATAAACATGGAAATATCTACACCTTCATCTTTATAAACATGGAAATATCTACACCGCCATCAGTATGAACTTGGAAATCTCTACACCGCCATCTGTATAAACATGGAAATATCTCCACTGCTATCTGTTTAAACATGGAGATATCTCCGCTATATGTATACACATGTAAATATCTACACCGCTATCTGTGTAAACATGGAAATAGGCACAACGCTATCTGTATAAACATGGAAATATCTACACTGCCATCTGGAAAAACATGGAAATATCTACACCGCCTTCTGTATAAATATGGAAATTCCTACACCGCTATGTCTATAAACATGGAAATATCTACATCGCTATCTGTATAAACATAGAAATAACAACACCGCTATCTCTATAAACTTGGAAAAATCTACAACGCCATCTGCATGAACACGGAAACACCTACACAGTCATTTGAATAAACATGGAAATATCTACACCGCCTTCTGTATAAATATGGAAATATCTACACCGCTATCTCTATAAACGTGGAAATAACAACACCGCCATCTGCATAAACATCTTAATATCTAAACCGCCTTCTGTATAAACATGGAAATATCTACAAAGCCACCTGTATAAACATGGAATTATAAACACCGCCATCTGAATAATCAAGGAAATATCCACACTGCCATCTGTATAAACATGGAAATATCTACACCGCCAACTGTAAAAACATGGAAATATGTACACAGTCATCTGCATAAACACGGAAATATCTACACCTCCATCAGTATAAACATGGAAATATCTACACCGTTATCTCTATAAACATGGAAATACCTACACCGCTATCTGTATAAACATGGAAATATCTACACCGCAGTCTGTATAAACATGGAAATAACTACACCGCTATCTCTATAAACTTGGAAATATCTACACCGCTATCTGTATAAACATGGAAATATCTACACCGCTATCTGTGTAAACATGGAAATATCTTCACCGCCATCTGTAATCATATGGAAATATCTATACCGCTATCTGTATAAATATGGAAATATCTACACCGCCATCTGTATAAACATGGAAATATCTACACCGCTGTCTCTATAAACATGGAAATATCTACACTGCCATCTGTGAAAACCTGGAAATATCTACACAGTCATCTGTATAAACATGGAAATATCTACACCGCTATCTGTATAAATATGGAAATACCTACACCGCTATCTCTATAAACATAGAAATGTCTACACCGCTATCTCTATAAACATGGAAGTATATACAACGCCATCTCTATAAACCTGGAAATAACTACACCGCCATCTACATAAACAAGGAAATATCTACACCGACATCTATATAAACATGGAAATATCTACACCGCTATCTCTATAAACATGGAAATATCTACGCTGCTGTCTGTATAAACATGGAAATATCTATACCACCATCTGTATAAACATGAAAATATCTCCACCGATATCTGTATAGACATGTAAGTATCTACACCGCTATCTGTATTAACTTGGAAATATCTACACCGCTATCTCTATACACATGGAAATATCTACACCAACATCTGTAAAAACATGGAAATATCTACAAAGTCATATGTATAAACATGGAAGTATCTACACCACCATCTGTATAAACTTGGAAATATCTACACTGCCATCTACACACATGGAATTACCTACACTGCCATCTGTATAAACTTGGAAATATCTACACCGCCATCTCTATAAACATGGAAGTATCTACACAACTATCTGTATAAACATGGAAATATCCACACAGCTATCTCTATAAACATGGAAAAATCAACACCGGTATCTCTATGAACATGGAAATATCTACACCGTGATCAGTATAAACATGGAAATATCTACACCGCTATCTGTATAAACATGGAAATATCTCCACTGCTATCTCTATAAACATCGAAATATCTACACCGCCATCTGTATAAACGTGGAAATACTTACAAAGTTATCTGTATAAACATGGAAATATCTACACCGCCATCTGTATAAACATGGAAATATCTACAAAGCCATGTGTATTTACATGGAAATATCTACACCGCTATCTATATAAACATGGAAATAACTACACCGCTATTTGTGTAAACATGGAAATATCTCCACTGCTATCTCTATAAACATCGAAATATCTACACCGCCATGTTTATAAACATGGAAATACTTACAACGTTATGTGTTTAAACATGGAAATATCTACACCGCCATCTGTATAAACATTGAAATACCTACACAGCCGTGTGTACATAAATGGAAATATCTACACCGCTCTCTATATAAACATGGAAATAACTACACCGCTATGTGTATATACATGGAAATATCTACACTGCCATCTACATATCCATAGAAATATCTGCACTGCCATCTGTATAAACATGGAAATATCTACACGGTCATCTGTGTATAGATGGAAATATCAGCACCGCTATCTGTACAAACATGGAAATATCTGCACCACTATCTGTATAAACATGGAAATATCTACACCACCATCTGTATAAACATGGAAATATCTACACTGCCATCAGTATACACATGGAAACATCTACACAGCCATCTGTAAAACATGGAAATATTTACACAGCTATCTGTATAAATATGGAAATATCTACACCGCTATCGGTAAAAATATGGAAATATCTAAACCGCTATCTCTATAAACTTGGAAATGTGTACTCCGCTATCTGTATAAACATGGAAATATCTAAACCGCTATCTCTATAAACATGGAAACATCTACATCGCTATCTCTATAAACATGAAAACATCCCCACCACTATCTGTATCAACATGGAAATATCTACAACGCTATGTGTATAAACATGGAAATATCTACATTGCTATCTGTATAAACATGGAAATATCTACAACGCTATCTGTGTAAACATGGAAATATCTACACAGCTATCTGTGTAAACATGGAAATATCCACACTGCTATCTGTGTAAAGATGGAAATTCTACACCACAATCTGTGCAAAGATGAAATATCTTCACCGCTATTTGTGTAAACATGGAAATATCTACACGGCTCTCTCTATACACATGGAAATATCTACACCGTCATCTGTATAAACATGGAAATTTCTACATTGATATCTGCATAAACCGGGAAATATCTACACAGCCATCTCTATAAACATGGAAATAGCCACAGCGCTATCTGCATAAACATGGAAGTATCTACACCGGTATATGTATAAATATGGAAATAACTACACTGCTATCTCTATAAACATGGAAATATCTACAGCGCTATCTGTATAAACATGGAAATAACTACACTGCTATCTCTACAAACATGGAAATATCTACAACGTCATCTGTATAAACGTGGAAATATCTACACAGTCATCTGTATAAACATGGAAATATCTACACAGCTTTCCGTATAAATATGGAAATATCAACACCGCTATCTGTAAATTCATGGAAATATCTAAAACGCTATCTCTATAAACATGGAAATATCTACACTGCTACCTGTATAAACATGGAAATATCTACACCACGATCTGTATAAACATGGAAATATCTACACTGCCATCTGTATAAACATAGAAATATCTACACTGCCATCTGTAGAAAGATGGAAATATCTTCACCGCCATCTGTATAAACATAGAAATATCTACACCGCTATTTGTATAAGCATGGAAATACCTACACCACTATCTGTATAAATATGTAAATATCTACACAGCTATCTGTAAACATGGAAATATCTACACCGCTATCTGTATAAGCTTGGAAATATGTTCACCGCTATGTGGATACATATGGAAATATCAACACCGCTATCTGTAAATTCATGGAAATATCTAAAACGATATCTCTATAAACATGGAAATATCTACACTGCTACCTGTATAAACATGGAAATATCTACACCACGATCTGTATAAACATGGAAATATCTACACCGCCATCTGTATAAACATAGAAATATCTACACTGCCATCTGTAGAAAGATGGAAATATCTTCACCGCCATCTGTATAAACATAGAAATATCTACACCGCTATTTATATAAGCATGGAAATACCTACACCACTATCTGTATAAATATGTAAATATCTACACAGCTATCTGTAAACATGGAAATATCTACACCGCTCTCTGTATAAGCTTGGAAATATGTTCACCGCTATCTGGATACATATGGAAATATCAACACCGCCAACTCTATAAACATGGAAATGTCTACACCGCTATCTGTATAAACATGGAAATATCTACATGGCTATCTGTTTATACATGATAATATCTACACCACCATCTGTATAAACATGGAAATATCTACACAGTCATCTATATAAACATGGAAACATCTACAACATTATCTGTAGAAACATGGAAATATCTACACTGCCATCTGTATAAACATGGAAATATCTTCACAGCCATCTCTATAAATCTGGAAATATCTACAACGCTATCAGTATAAACATGGAAATAACCACAACGCTGTCTGTTAAAACATGGAAATATCTACACCGCCATCTGAAAAAACATGGAAATATCTACACAGTCATCTGTATAAACATGGAAATATCTACACCTTCATCTTTATAAACATGGAAATATCTACACCGCCATCAGTATGAACTTGGAAATCTCTACACCGCCATCTGTATAAACATGGAAATATCTCCACTGCTATCTGTTTAAACATGGAGATATCTCCGCTATATGTATACACATGTAAATATCTACACCGCTATCTGTGTAAACATGGAAATAGGCACAACGCTATCTGTATAAACATGGAAATATCTACACTGCCATCTGGAAAAACATGGAAATATCTACACCGCCTTCTGTATAAATATGGAAATTCCTACACCGCTATGTCTATAAACATGGAAATATCTACATCGCTATCTGTATAAACATAGAAATAACAACACCGCTATCTCTATAAACTTGGAAAAATCTACAACGCCATCTGCATGAACACGGAAACACCTACACAGTCATTTGAATAAACATGGAAATATCTACACCGCCTTCTGTATAAATATGGAAATATCTACACCGCTATCTCTATAAACGTGGAAATAACAACACCGCCATCTGCATAAACATCTTAATATCTAAACCGCCTTCTGTATAAACATGGAAATATCTACAAAGCCACCTGTATAAACATGGAAATATAAACACCGCCATCTGAATAATCAAGGAAATATCCACACTGCCATCTGTATAAACATGGAAATATCTACACCGCCAACTGTAAAAACATGGAAATATGTACACAGTCATCTGCATAAACACGGAAATATCTACACCTCCATCAGTATAAACATGGAAATATCTACACCGTTATCTCTATAAACATGGAAATACCTACACCGCTATCTGTATAAACATGGAAATATCTACACCGCAGTCTGTATAAACATGGAAATAACTACACCGCTATCTCTATAAACTTGGAAATATCTACACCGCTATCTGTATAAACATGGAAATATCTACACCGCTATCTGTGTAAACATGGAAATATCTTCACCGCCATCTGTAATCATATGGAAATATCTATACCGCTATCTGTATAAATATGGAAATATCTACACCGCCATCTGTATAAACATGGAAATATCTACACCGCTGTCTCTATAAACATGGAAATATCTACACTGCCATCTGTGAAAACCTGGAAATATCTACACAGTCATCTGTATAAACATGGAAATATCTACACCGCTATCTGTATAAATATGGAAATACCTACACCGCTATCTCTATAAACATAGAAATGTCTACACCGCTATCTCTATAAACATGGAAGTATATACAACGCCATCTCTATAAACCTGGAAATAGCTACACCGCCATCTACATAAACAAGGAAATATCTACACCGACATCTATATAAACATGGAAATGTCTACACCGCTATCTCTATAAACATGGAAATATCTACGCTGCTGTCTGTATAAACATGGAAATATCTATACCACCATCTGTATAAACATGAAAATATCTCCACCGATATCTGTATAGACATGTAAGTATCTACACCGCTATCTGTATTAACTTGGAAATATCTACACCGCTATCTCTATACACATGGAAATATCTACACCAACATCTGTAAATACATGGAAATATCTACAAAGTCATATGTATAAACATGGAAGTATCTACACCACCATCTGTATAAACTTGGAAATATCTACACTGCCATCTAAACACATGGAATTACCTACACTGCCATCTGTATAAACTTGGAAATATCTACACCGCCATCTCTATAAACATGGAAGTATCTACACAACTATCTGTATAAACATGGAAATATCCACAGAGCTATCTCTATAAACATGGAAAAATCAACACCGGTATCTCTATGAACATGGAAATATCTACACCGTGATCAGTATAAACATGGAAATATCTACACCGCTATCTGTATAAACATGGAAATATCTCCACTGCTATCTCTATAAACATCGAAATATCTACACCGCCATCTGTATAAACGTGGAAATACTTACAAAGTTATCTGTATAAACATGGAAATATCTACACCGCCATCTCTATAAACATGGAAATATCTACAAAGCCATGTGTATTTACATGGAAATATCTACACCGCTATCTATATAAACATGGAAATAACTACACCGCTATTTGTGTAAACATGGAAATATCTCCACTGCTATCTCTATAAACATCGAAATATCTACACCGCCATGTTTATAAACATGGAAATACTTACAACGTTATGTGTTTAAACATGGAAATATCTACACCGCCATCTGTATAAACATGGAAATACCTACACAGCCGTGTGTACATAAATGGAAATATCTACACCGCTCTCTATATAAACATGGAAATAACTACACCGCTATCTGTATATACATGGAAATATCTACACTGCCATCTACATATCCATAGAAATATCTGCACTGCCATCTGTATAAACATGGAAATATCTACACGGTCATCTGTGTATAGATGGAAATATCAGCACCGCTATCTGTACAAACATGGAAATATCTGCACCACTATCTGTATAAACATGGAAATATCTACACCACCATCTGTATAAACATGGAAATATCTACACTGCCATCAGTATACACATGGAAACATCTACACAGCCATCTGTAAAACATGGAAATATTTACACAGCTATCTGTATAAATATGGAAATATCTACACCGCTATCGGTAAAAATATGGAAATATCTAAACCGCTATCTCTATAAACTTGGAAATGTGTACTCCGCTATCTGTATAAACATGGAAATATCTAAACCGCTATCTCTATAAACATGGAAACATCTACATCGCTATCTCTATAAACATGGAAACATCCCCACCACTATCTGTATCAACATGGAAATATCTACAACGCTATGTGTATAAACATGGAAATATCTACATTGCTATCTGTATAAACATGGAAATATCTACAACGCTATCTGTGTAAACATGGAAATATCTACACAGCTATCTGTGTAAACATGGAAATATCCACACTGCTATCTGTGTAAAGATGGAAATTCTACACCACAATCTGTGCAAAGATGAAATATCTTCACCGCTATTTGTGTAAACATGGAAATATCTACACGGCTCTCTCTATACACATGGAAATATCTACACCGTCATCTGTATAAACATGGAAATTTCTACATTGATATCTGCATAAACCGGGAAATATCTACACAGCCATCTCTATAAACATGGAAATAGCCACAGCGCTATCTGCATAAACATGGAAGTATCTACACCGGTATATGTATAAATATGGAAATAACTACACTGCTATCTCTATAAACATGGAAATATCTACAGCGCTATCTGTATAAACATGGAAATAACTACACTGCTATCTCTACAAACATGGAAATATCTACAACGTCATCTGTATAAACGTGGAAATATCTACACAGTCATCTGTATAAACATGGAAATATCTACACAGCTTTCCGTATAAATATGGAAATATCAACACCGCTATCTGTAAATTCATGGAAATATCTAAAACGCTATCTCTATAAACATGGAAATATCTACACTGCTACCTGTATAAACATGGAAATATCTACACCACGATCTGTATAAACATGGAAATATCTACACTGCCATCTGTATAAACATAGAAATATCTACACTGCCATCTGTAGAAAGATGGAAATATCTTCACCGCCATCTGTATAAACATAGAAATATCTACACCGCTATTTGTATAAGCATGGAAATACCTACACCACTATCTGTATAAATATGTAAATATCTACACAGCTATCTGTAAACATGGAAATATCTACACCGCTATCTGTATAAGCTTGGAAATATGTTCACCGCTATGTGGATACATATGGAAATATCAACACCGCTATCTGTAAATTCATGGAAATATCTAAAACGCTATCTCTATAAACATGGAAATATCTACACTGCTACCTGTATAAACATGGAAATATCTACACCACGATCTGTATAAACATGGAAATATCTACACCGCCATCTGTATAAACATAGAAATATCTACACTGCCATCTGTAGAAAGATGGAAATATCTTCACCGCCATCTGTATAAACATAGAAATATCTACACCGCTATTTATATAAGCATGGAAATACCTACACCACTATCTGTATAAATATGTAAATATCTACACAGCTATCTGTAAACATGGAAATATCTACACCGCTATCTGTATAAGCTTGGAAATATGTTCACCGCTATCTGGATACATATGGAAATATCAACACCGCCAACTCTATAAACATGGAAATGTCTACACCGCTATCTGTATAAACATGGAAATATCTACATGGCTATCTGTTTATACATGATAATATCTACACCACCATCTGTATAAACATGGAAATATCTACACAGTCATCTATATAAACATGGAAACATCTACAACATTATCTGTAGAAACATGGAAATATCTACACTGCCATCTGTATAAACATGGAAATATCTTCACAGCCATCTCTATAAATCTGGAAATATCTACAACGCTATCAGTATAAACATGGAAATAACCACAACGCTGTCTGTTAAAACATGGAAATATCTACACCGCCATCTGAAAAAACATGGAAATATCTACACAGTCATCTGTATAAACATGGAAATATCTACACCTTCATCTTTATAAACATGGAAATATCTACACCGCCATCAGTATGAACTTGGAAATCTCTACACCGCCATCTGTATAAACATGGAAATATCTCCACTGCTATCTGTTTAAACATGGAGATATCTCCACCGCTATATGTATACACATGTAAATATCTACACCGCTATCTGTGTAAACATGGAAATAGGCACAACGCTATCTGTATAAACATGGAAATATCTACACTGCCATCTGGAAAAACATGGAAATATCTACACCGCCTTCTGTATAAATATGGAAATTCCTACACCGCTATGTCTATAAACATGGAAATATCTACATCGCTATCTGTATAAACATAGAAATAACAACACCGCTATCTCTATAAACTTGGAAAAATCTACAACGCCATCTGCATGAACACGGAAACACCTACACAGTCATTTGAATAAACATGGAAATATCTACACCGCCTTCTGTATAAATATGGAAATATCTACACCGCTATCTCTATAAACGTGGAAATAACAACACCGCCATCTGCATAAACATCTTAATATCTAAACCGCCTTCTGTATAAACATGGAAATATCTACAAAGCCACCTGTATAAACATGGAAATATAAACACCGCCATCTGAATAATCAAGGAAATATCCACACTGCCATCTGTATAAACATGGAAATATCTACACCGCCAACTGTAAAAACATGGAAATATGTACACAGTCATCTGCATAAACACGGAAATATCTACACCTCCATCAGTATAAACATGGAAATATCTACACCGTTATCTCTATAAACATGGAAATACCTACACCGCTATCTGTATAAACATGGAAATATCTACACCGCAGTCTGTATAAACATGGAAATAACTACACCGCTATCTCTATAAACTTGGAAATATCTACACCGCTATCTGTATAAACATGGAAATATCTACACCGCTATCTGTGTAAACATGGAAATATCTTCACCGCCATCTGTAATCATATGGAAATATCTATACCGCTATCTGTATAAATATGGAAATATCTACACCGCCATCTGTATAAACATGGAAATATCTACACCGCTGTCTCTATAAACATGGAAATATCTACACTGCCATCTGTGAAAACCTGGAAATATCTACACAGTCATCTGTATAAACATGGAAATATCTACACCGCTATCTGTATAAATATGGAAATACCTACACCGCTATCTCTATAAACATAGAAATGTCTACACCGCTATCTCTATAAACATGGAAGTATATACAACGCCATCTCTATAAACCTGGAAATAGCTACACCGCCATCTACATAAACAAGGAAATATCTACACCGACATCTATATAAACATGGAAATATCTACACCGCTATCTCTATAAACATGGAAATATCTACGCTGCTGTCTGTATAAACATGGAAATATCTATACCACCATCTGTATAAACATGAAAATATCTCTACCGATATCTGTATAGACATGTAAGTATCTACACCGCTATCTGTATTAACTTGGAAATATCTACACCGCTATCTCTATACACATGGAAATATCTACACCAACATCTGTAAAAACATGGAAATATCTACAAAGTCATATGTATAAACATGGAAGTATCTACACCACCATCTGTATAAACTTGGAAATATCTACACTGCCATCTACACACATGGAATTACCTACACTGCCATCTGTATAAACTTGGAAATATCTACACCGCCATCTCTATAAACATGGAAGTATCTACACAACTATCTGTATAAACATGGAAATATCCACACAGCTATCTCTATAAACATGGAAAAATCAACACCGGTATCTCTATGAACATGGAAATATCTACACCGTGATCAGTATAAACATGGAAATATCTACACCGCTATCTGTATAAACATGGAAATATCTCCACTGCTATCTCTATAAACATCGAAATATCTACACCGCCATCTGTATAAACGTGGAAATACTTACAAAGTTATCTGTATAAACATGGAAATATCTACACCGCCATCTCTATAAACATGGAAATATCTACAAAGCCATGTGTATTTACATGGAAATATCTACACCGCTATCTATATAAACATGGAAATAACTACACCGCTATTTGTGTAAACATGGAAATATCTCCACTGCTATCTCTATAAACATCGAAATATCTACACCGCCATGTTTATAAACATGGAAATACTTACAACGTTATGTGTTTAAACATGGAAATATCTACACCGCCATCTGTATAAACATGGAAATACCTACACAGCCGTGTGTACATAAATGGAAATATCTACACCGCTCTCTATATAAACATGGAAATAACTACACCGCTATCTGTATATACATGGAAATATCTACACTGCCATCTACATATCCATAGAAATATCTGCACTGCCATCTGTATAAACATGGAAATATCTACACGGTCATCTGTGTATAGATGGAAATATCAGCACCGCTATCTGTACAAACATGGAAATATCTGCACCACTATCTGTATAAACATGGAAATATCTACACCACCATCTGTATAAACATGGAAATATCTACACTGCCATCAGTATACACATGGAAACATCTACACAGCCATCTGTAAAACATGGAAATATTTACACAGCTATCTGTATAAATATGGAAATATCTACACCGCTATCGGTAAAAATATGGAAATATCTAAACCGCTATCTCTATAAACTTGGAAATGTGTACTCCGCTATCTGTATAAACATGGAAATATCTAAACCGCTATCTCTATAAACATGGAAACATCTACATCGCTATCTCTATAAACATGGAAACATCCCCACCACTATCTGTATCAACATGGAAATATCTACAACGCTATGTGTATAAACATGGAAATATCTACATTGCTATCTGTATAAACATGGAAATATCTACAACGCTATCTGTGTAAACATGGAAATATCTACACAGCTATCTGTGTAAACATGGAAATATCCACACTGCTATCTGTGTAAAGATGGAAATTCTACACCACAATCTGTGCAAAGATGAAATATCTTCACCGCTATTTGTGTAAACATGGAAATATCTACACGGCTCTCTCTATACACATGGAAATATCTACACCGTCATCTGTATAAACATGGAAATTTCTACATTGATATCTGCATAAACCGGGAAATATCTACACAGCCATCTCTATAAACATGGAAATAGCCACAGCGCTATCTGCATAAACATGGAAGTATCTACACCGGTATATGTATAAATATGGAAATAACTACACTGCTATCTCTATAAACATGGAAATATCTACAGCGCTATCTGTATAAACATGGAAATAACTACACTGCTATCTCTACAAACATGGAAATATCTACAACGTCATCTGTATAAACGTGGAAATATCTACACAGTCATCTGTATAAACATGGAAATATCTACACAGCTTTCCGTATAAATATGGAAATATCAACACCGCTATCTGTAAATTCATGGAAATATCTAAAACGCTATCTCTATAAACATGGAAATATCTACACTGCTACCTGTATAAACATGGAAATATCTACACCACGATCTGTATAAACATGGAAATATCTACACTGCCATCTGTATAAACATAGAAATATCTACACTGCCATCTGTAGAAAGATGGAAATATCTTCACCGCCATCTGTATAAACATAGAAATATCTACACCGCTATTTGTATAAGCATGGAAATACCTACACCACTATCTGTATAAATATGTAAATATCTACACAGCTATCTGTAAACATGGAAATATCTACACCGCTATCTGTATAAGCTTGGAAATATGTTCACCGCTATGTGGATACATATGGAAATATCAACACCGCTATCTGTAAATTCATGGAAATATCTAAAACGCTATCTCTATAAACATGGAAATATCTACACTGCTACCTGTATAAACATGGAAATATCTACACCACGATCTGTATAAACATGGAAATATCTACACCGCCATCTGTATAAACATAGAAATATCTACACTGCCATCTGTAGAAAGATGGAAATATCTTCACCGCCATCTGTATAAACATAGAAATATCTACACCGCTATTTATATAAGCATGGAAATACCTACACCACTATCTGTATAAATATGTAAATATCTACACAGCTATCTGTAAACATGGAAATATCTACACCGCTATCTGTATAAGCTTGGAAATATGTTCACCGCTATCTGGATACATATGGAAATATCAACACCGCCAACTCTATAAACATGGAAATGTCTACACCGCTATCTGTATAAACATGGAAATATCTACATGGCTATCTGTTTATACATGATAATATCTACACCACCATCTGTATAAACATGGAAATATCTACACAGTCATCTATATAAACATGGAAACATCTACAACATTATCTGTAGAAACATGGAAATATCTACACTGCCATCTGTATAAACATGGAAATATCTTCACAGCCATCTCTATAAATCTGGAAATATCTACAACGCTATCAGTATAAACATGGAAATAACCACAACGCTGTCTGTTAAAACATGGAAATATCTACACCGCCATCTGAAAAAACATGGAAATATCTACACAGTCATCTGTATAAACATGGAAATATCTACACCTTCATCTTTATAAACATGGAAATATCTACACCGCCATCAGTATGAACTTGGAAATCTCTACACCGCCATCTGTATAAACATGGAAATATCTCCACTGCTATCTGTTTAAACATGGAGATATCTCCACCGCTATATGTATACACATGTAAATATCTACACCGCTATCTGTGTAAACATGGAAATAGGCACAACGCTATCTGTATAAACATGGAAATATCTACACTGCCATCTGGAAAAACATGGAAATATCTACACCGCCTTCTGTATAAATATGGAAATTCCTACACCGCTATGTCTATAAACATGGAAATATCTACATCGCTATCTGTATAAACATAGAAATAACAACACCGCTATCTCTATAAACTTGGAAAAATCTACAACGCCATCTGCATGAACACGGAAACACCTACACAGTCATTTGAATAAACATGGAAATATCTACACCGCCTTCTGTATAAATATGGAAATATCTACACCGCTATCTCTATAAACGTGGAAATAACAACACCGCCATCTGCATAAACATCTTAATATCTAAACCGCCTTCTGTATAAACATGGAAATATCTACAAAGCCACCTGTATAAACATGGAAATATAAACACCGCCATCTGAATAATCAAGGAAATATCCACACTGCCATCTGTATAAACATGGAAATATCTACACCGCCAACTGTAAAAACATGGAAATATGTACACAGTCATCTGCATAAACACGGAAATATCTACACCTCCATCAGTATAAACATGGAAATATCTACACCGTTATCTCTATAAACATGGAAATACCTACACCGCTATCTGTATAAACATGGAAATATCTACACCGCAGTCTGTATAAACATGGAAATAACTACACCGCTATCTCTATAAACTTGGAAATATCTACACCGCTATCTGTATAAACATGGAAATATCTACACCGCTATCTGTGTAAACATGGAAATATCTTCACCGCCATCTGTAATCATATGGAAATATCTATACCGCTATCTGTATAAATATGGAAATATCTACACCGCCATCTGTATAAACATGGAAATATCTACACCGCTGTCTCTATAAACATGGAAATATCTACACTGCCATCTGTGAAAACCTGGAAATATCTACACAGTCATCTGTATAAACATGGAAATATCTACACCGCTATCTGTATAAATATGGAAATACCTACACCGCTATCTCTATAAACATAGAAATGTCTACACCGCTATCTCTATAAACATGGAAGTATATACAACGCCATCTCTATAAACCTGGAAATAGCTACACCGCCATCTACATAAACAAGGAAATATCTACACCGACATCTATATAAACATGGAAATATCTACACCGCTATCTCTATAAACATGGAAATATCTACGCTGCTGTCTGTATAAACATGGAAATATCTATACCACCATCTGTATAAACATGAAAATATCTCTACCGATATCTGTATAGACATGTAAGTATCTACACCGCTATCTGTATTAACTTGGAAATATCTACACCGCTATCTCTATACACATGGAAATATCTACACCAACATCTGTAAAAACATGGAAATATCTACAAAGTCATATGTATAAACATGGAAGTATCTACACCACCATCTGTATAAACTTGGAAATATCTACACTGCCATCTACACACATGGAATTACCTACACTGCCATCTGTATAAACTTGGAAATATCTACACCGCCATCTCTATAAACATGGAAGTATCTACACAACTATCTGTATAAACATGGAAATATCCACACAGCTATCTCTATAAACATGGAAAAATCAACACCGGTATCTCTATGAACATGGAAATATCTACACCGTGATCAGTATAAACATGGAAATATCTACACCGCTATCTGTATAAACATGGAAATATCTCCACTGCTATCTCTATAAACATCGAAATATCTACACCGCCATCTGTATAAACGTGGAAATACTTACAAAGTTATCTGTATAAACATGGAAATATCTACACCGCCATCTCTATAAACATGGAAATATCTACAAAGCCATGTGTATTTACATGGAAATATCTACACCGCTATCTATATAAACATGGAAATAACTACACCGCTATTTGTGTAAACATGGAAATATCTCCACTGCTATCTCTATAAACATCGAAATATCTACACCGCCATGTTTATAAACATGGAAATACTTACAACGTTATGTGTTTAAACATGGAAATATCTACACCGCCATCTGTATAAACATGGAAATACCTACACAGCCGTGTGTACATAAATGGAAATATCTACACCGCTCTCTATATAAACATGGAAATAACTACACCGCTATCTGTATATACATGGAAATATCTACACTGCCATCTACATATCCATAGAAATATCTGCACTGCCATCTGTATAAACATGGAAATATCTACACGGTCATCTGTGTATAGATGGAAATATCAGCACCGCTATCTGTACAAACATGGAAATATCTGCACCACTATCTGTATAAACATGGAAATATCTACACCACCATCTGTATAAACATGGAAATATCTACACTGCCATCAGTATACACATGGAAACATCTACACAGCCATCTGTAAAACATGGAAATATTTACACAGCTATCTGTATAAATATGGAAATATCTACACCGCTATCGGTAAAAATATGGAAATATCTAAACCGCTATCTCTATAAACTTGGAAATGTGTACTCCGCTATCTGTATAAACATGGAAATATCTAAACCGCTATCTCTATAAACATGGAAACATCTACATCGCTATCTCTATAAACATGGAAACATCCCCACCACTATCTGTATCAACATGGAAATATCTACAACGCTATGTGTATAAACATGGAAATATCTACATTGCTATCTGTATAAACATGGAAATATCTACAACGCTATCTGTGTAAACATGGAAATATCTACACAGCTATCTGTGTAAACATGGAAATATCCACACTGCTATCTGTGTAAAGATGGAAATTCTACACCACAATCTGTGCAAAGATGAAATATCTTCACCGCTATTTGTGTAAACATGGAAATATCTACACGGCTCTCTCTATACACATGGAAATATCTACACCGTCATCTGTATAAACATGGAAATTTCTACATTGATATCTGCATAAACCGGGAAATATCTACACAGCCATCTCTATAAACATGGAAATAGCCACAGCGCTATCTGCATAAACATGGAAGTATCTACACCGGTATATGTATAAATATGGAAATAACTACACTGCTATCTCTATAAACATGGAAATATCTACAGCGCTATCTGTATAAACATGGAAATAACTACACTGCTATCTCTACAAACATGGAAATATCTACAACGTCATCTGTATAAACGTGGAAATATCTACACAGTCATCTGTATAAACATGGAAATATCTACACAGCTTTCCGTATAAATATGGAAATATCAACACCGCTATCTGTAAATTCATGGAAATATCTAAAACGCTATCTCTATAAACATGGAAACATCTACATCGCTATCTCTATAAACATGGAAACATCCCCACCACTATCTGTATCAACATGGAAATATCTACAACGCTATGTGTATAAACATGGAAATATCTACATTGCTATCTGTATAAACATGGAAATATCTACAACGCTATCTGTGTAAACATGGAAATATCTACACAGCTATCTGTGTAAACATGGAAATATCCACACTGCTATCTGTGTAAAGATGGAAATTCTACACCACAATCTGTGCAAAGATGAAATATCTTCACCGCTATTTGTGTAAACATGGAAATATCTACACGGCTCTCTCTATACACATGGAAATATCTACACCGTCATCTGTATAAACATGGAAATTTCTACATTGATATCTGCATAAACCGGGAAATATCTACACAGCCATCTCTATAAACATGGAAATAGCCACAGCGCTATCTGCATAAACATGGAAGTATCTACACCGGTATATGTATAAATATGGAAATAACTACACTGCTATCTCTATAAACATGGAAATATCTACAGCGCTATCTGTATAAACATGGAAATAACTACACTGCTATCTCTACAAACATGGAAATATCTACAACGTCATCTGTATAAACGTGGAAATATCTACACAGTCATCTGTATAAACATGGAAATATCTACACAGCTTTCCGTATAAATATGGAAATATCAACACCGCTATCTGTAAATTCATGGAAATATCTAAAACGCTATCTCTATAAACATGGAAATATCTACACTGCTACCTGTATAAACATGGAAATATCTACACCACGATCTGTATAAACATGGAAATATCTACACTGCCATCTGTATAAACATAGAAATATCTACACTGCCATCTGTAGAAAGATGGAAATATCTTCACCGCCATCTGTATAAACATAGAAATATCTACACCGCTATTTGTATAAGCATGGAAATACCTACACCACTATCTGTATAAATATGTAAATATCTACACAGCTATCTGTAAACATGGAAATATCTACACCGCTATCTGTATAAGCTTGGAAATATGTTCACCGCTATGTGGATACATATGGAAATATCAACACCGCTATCTGTAAATTCATGGAAATATCTAAAACGCTATCTCTATAAACATGGAAATATCTACACTGCTACCTGTATAAACATGGAAATATCTACACCACGATCTGTATAAACATGGAAATATCTACACCGCCATCTGTATAAACATAGAAATATCTACACTGCCATCTGTAGAAAGATGGAAATATCTTCACCGCCATCTGTATAAACATAGAAATATCTACACCGCTATTTATATAAGCATGGAAATACCTACACCACTATCTGTATAAATATGTAAATATCTACACAGCTATCTGTAAACATGGAAATATCTACACCGCTATCTGTATAAGCTTGGAAATATGTTCACCGCTATCTGGATACATATGGAAATATCAACACCGCCAACTCTATAAACATGGAAATGTCTACACCGCTATCTGTATAAACATGGAAATATCTACATGGCTATCTGTTTATACATGATAATATCTACACCACCATCTGTATAAACATGGAAATATCTACACAGTCATCTATATAAACATGGAAACATCTACAACATTATCTGTAGAAACATGGAAATATCTACACTGCCATCTGTATAAACATGGAAATATCTTCACAGCCATCTCTATAAATCTGGAAATATCTACAACGCTATCAGTATAAACATGGAAATAACCACAACGCTGTCTGTTAAAACATGGAAATATCTACACCGCCATCTGAAAAAACATGGAAATATCTACACAGTCATCTGTATAAACATGGAAATATCTACACCTTCATCTTTATAAACATGGAAATATCTACACCGCCATCAGTATGAACTTGGAAATCTCTACACCGTCATCTGTATAAACATGGAAATATCTCCACTGCTATCTGTTTAAACATGGAGATATCTCCACCGCTATATGTATACACATGTAAATATCTACACCGCTATCTGTGTAAACATGGAAATAGGCACAACGCTATCTGTATAAACATGGAAATATCTACACTGCCATCTGGAAAAACATGGAAATATCTACACCGCCTTCTGTATAAATATGGAAATTCCTACACCGCTATGTCTATAAACATGGAAATATCTACATCGCTATCTGTATAAACATAGAAATAACAACACCGCTATCTCTATAAACTTGGAAAAATCTACAACGCCATCTGCATGAACACGGAAACACCTACACAGTCATTTGAATAAACATGGAAATATCTACACCGCCTTCTGTATAAATATGGAAATATCTACACCGCTATCTCTATAAACGTGGAAATAACAACACCGCCATCTGCATAAACATCTTAATATCTAAACCGCCTTCTGTATAAACATGGAAATATCTACAAAGCCACCTGTATAAACATGGAAATATAAACACCGCCATCTGAATAATCAAGGAAATATCCACACTGCCATCTGTATAAACATGGAAATATCTACACCGCCAACTGTAAAAACATGGAAATATGTACACAGTCATCTGCATAAACACGGAAATATCTACACCTCCATCAGTATAAACATGGAAATATCTACACCGTTATCTCTATAAACATGGAAATACCTACACCGCTATCTGTATAAACATGGAAATATCTACACCGCAGTCTGTATAAACATGGAAATAACTACACCGCTATCTCTATAAACTTGGAAATATCTACACCGCTATCTGTATAAACATGGAAATATCTACACCGCTATCTGTGTAAACATGGAAATATCTTCACCGCCATCTGTAATCATATGGAAATATCTATACCGCTATCTGTATAAATATGGAAATATCTACACCGCCATCTGTATAAACATGGAAATATCTACACCGCTGTCTCTATAAACATGGAAATATCTACACTGCCATCTGTGAAAACCTGGAAATATCTACACAGTCATCTGTATAAACATGGAAATATCTACACCGCTATCTGTATAAATATGGAAATACCTACACCGCTATCTCTATAAACATAGAAATGTCTACACCGCTATCTCTATAAACATGGAAGTATATACAACGCCATCTCTATAAACCTGGAAATAGCTACACCGCCATCTACATAAACAAGGAAATATCTACACCGACATCTATATAAACATGGAAATATCTACACCGCTATCTCTATAAACATGGAAATATCTACGCTGCTGTCTGTATAAACATGGAAATATCTATACCACCATCTGTATAAACATGAAAATATCTCTACCGATATCTGTATAGACATGTAAGTATCTACACCGCTATCTGTATTAACTTGGAAATATCTACACCGCTATCTCTATACACATGGAAATATCTACACCAACATCTGTAAAAACATGGAAATATCTACAAAGTCATATGTATAAACATGGAAGTATCTACACCACCATCTGTATAAACTTGGAAATATCTACACTGCCATCTACACACATGGAATTACCTACACTGCCATCTGTATAAACTTGGAAATATCTACACCGCCATCTCTATAAACATGGAAGTATCTACACAACTATCTGTATAAACATGGAAATATCCACACAGCTATCTCTATAAACATGGAAAAATCAACACCGGTATCTCTATGAACATGGAAATATCTACACCGTGATCAGTATAAACATGGAAATATCTACACCGCTATCTGTATAAACATGGAAATATCTCCACTGCTATCTCTATAAACATCGAAATATCTACACCGCCATCTGTATAAACGTGGAAATACTTACAAAGTTATCTGTATAAACATGGAAATATCTACACCGCCATCTCTATAAACATGGAAATATCTACAAAGCCATGTGTATTTACATGGAAATATCTACACCGCTATCTATATAAACATGGAAATAACTACACCGCTATTTGTGTAAACATGGAAATATCTCCACTGCTATCTCTATAAACATCGAAATATCTACACCGCCATGTTTATAAACATGGAAATACTTACAACGTTATGTGTTTAAACATGGAAATATCTACACCGCCATCTGTATAAACATGGAAATACCTACACAGCCGTGTGTACATAAATGGAAATATCTACACCGCTCTCTATATAAACATGGAAATAACTACACCGCTATCTGTATATACATGGAAATATCTACACTGCCATCTACATATCCATAGAAATATCTGCACTGCCATCTGTATAAACATGGAAATATCTACACGGTCATCTGTGTATAGATGGAAATATCAGCACCGCTATCTGTACAAACATGGAAATATCTGCACCACTATCTGTATAAACATGGAAATATCTACACCACCATCTGTATAAACATGGAAATATCTACACTGCCATCAGTATACACATGGAAACATCTACACAGCCATCTGTAAAACATGGAAATATTTACACAGCTATCTGTATAAATATGGAAATATCTACACCGCTATCGGTAAAAATATGGAAATATCTAAACCGCTATCTCTATAAACTTGGAAATGTGTACTCCGCTATCTGTATAAACATGGAAATATCTAAACCGCTATCTCTATAAACATGGAAACATCTACATCGCTATCTCTATAAACATGGAAACATCCCCACCACTATCTGTATCAACATGGAAATATCTACAACGCTATGTGTATAAACATGGAAATATCTACATTGCTATCTGTATAAACATGGAAATATCTACAACGCTATCTGTGTAAACATGGAAATATCTACACAGCTATCTGTGTAAACATGGAAATATCCACACTGCTATCTGTGTAAAGATGGAAATTCTACACCACAATCTGTGCAAAGATGAAATATCTTCACCGCTATTTGTGTAAACATGGAAATATCTACACGGCTCTCTCTATACACATGGAAATATCTACACCGTCATCTGTATAAACATGGAAATTTCTACATTGATATCTGCATAAACCGGGAAATATCTACACAGCCATCTCTATAAACATGGAAATAGCCACAGCGCTATCTGCATAAACATGGAAGTATCTACACCGGTATATGTATAAATATGGAAATAACTACACTGCTATCTCTATAAACATGGAAATATCTACAGCGCTATCTGTATAAACATGGAAATAACTACACTGCTATCTCTACAAACATGGAAATATCTACAACGTCATCTGTATAAACGTGGAAATATCTACACAGTCATCTGTATAAACATGGAAATATCTACACAGCTTTCCGTATAAATATGGAAATATCAACACCGCTATCTGTAAATTCATGGAAATATCTAAAACGCTATCTCTATAAACATGGAAACATCTACATCGCTATCTCTATAAACATGGAAACATCCCCACCACTATCTGTATCAACATGGAAATATCTACAACGCTATGTGTATAAACATGGAAATATCTACATTGCTATCTGTATAAACATGGAAATATCTACAACGCTATCTGTGTAAACATGGAAATATCTACACAGCTATCTGTGTAAACATGGAAATATCCACACTGCTATCTGTGTAAAGATGGAAATTCTACACCACAATCTGTGCAAAGATGAAATATCTTCACCGCTATTTGTGTAAACATGGAAATATCTACACGGCTCTCTCTATACACATGGAAATATCTACACCGTCATCTGTATAAACATGGAAATTTCTACATTGATATCTGCATAAACCGGGAAATATCTACACAGCCATCTCTATAAACATGGAAATAGCCACAGCGCTATCTGCATAAACATGGAAGTATCTACACCGGTATATGTATAAATATGGAAATAACTACACTGCTATCTCTATAAACATGGAAATATCTACAGCGCTATCTGTATAAACATGGAAATAACTACACTGCTATCTCTACAAACATGGAAATAACTACAACGTCATCTGTATAAACGTGGAAATATCTACACAGTCATCTGTTTAAACATGGAAATATCTACACAGCTTTCCGTATAAATATGGAAATATCAACACCGCTATCTGTAAATTCATGGAAATATCTAAAACGCTATCTCTATAAACATGGAAATATCTACACTGCTACCTGTATAAACATGGAAATATCTACACCACGATCTGTATAAACATGGAAATATCTACACCGCCATCTGTATAAACATAGAAATATCTACACTGCCATCTGTAGAAAGATGGAAATATCTTCACCGCCATCTGTATAAACATAGAAATATCTACACCGCTATTTATATAAGCATGGAAATACCTACACCACTATCTGTATAAATATGTAAATATCTACACAGCTATCTGTAGACATGGAAATATCTACACCGCTATCTGTATAAGCTTGGAAATATGTTCACCGCTATCTGGATACATATGGAAATATCAACACCGCCAACTCTATAAACATGGAAATGTCTACACCGCTATCTGTATAAACATGCAAATATCTACATGGCTATCTGTTTATACATGATAATATCTACACCACCATCTGTATAAACATGGAAATATCTACACAGTCATCTATATAAACATGGAAACATCTACAACATTATCTGTAGAAACATGGAAATATCTACACTGCCATCTGTATAAACATGGAAATATCTTCACAGCCATCTCTATAAATCTGGAAATATCTACAACGCTATCAGTATAAACATGGAAATAACCACAGCGCTGTCTGTTAAAACATGGAAATATCTACACCGCCATCTGAAAAAACATGGAAATATCTACACAGTCATCTGTATAAACATGGAAATATCTACACCTTCATCTTTATAAACATGGAAATATCTACACCGCCATCAGTATGAACTTGGAAATCTCTACACCGCCATCTGTATAAACATGGAAATATCTCCACTGCTATCTGTTTAAACATGGAGATATCTCCACCGCTATATGTATACACATGTAAATATCTACACCGCTATCTGTGTAAACATGGAAATAGGCACAACGCTATCTGTATAAACATGGAAATATCTACACTGCCATCTGGAAAAACATGGAAATATCTACACCGCCTTCTGTATAAATATGGAAATTCCTACACCGCTATGTCTATAAACATGGAAATATCTACATCGCTATCTGTATAAACATAGAAATAACAACACCGCTATCTCTATAAACTTGGAAAAATCTACAACGCCATCTGCATGAACACGGAAACACCTACACAGTCATTTGAATAAACATGGAAATATCTACACCGCCTTCTGTATAAATATGGAAATATCTACACCGCTATCTCTATAAACGTGGAAATAACAACACCGCCATCTGCATAAACATCTTAATATCTAAACCGCCTTCTGTATAAACATGGAAATATCTACAAAGCCACCTGTATAAACATGGAAATATAAACACCGCCATCTGAATAATCAAGGAAATATCCACACTGCCATCTGTATAAACATGGAAATATCTACACCGCCAACTGTAAAAACATGGAAATATGTACACAGTCATCTGCATAAACACGGAAATATCTACACCTCCATCAGTATAAACATGGAAATATCTACACCGTTATCTCTATAAACATGGAAATACCTACACCGCTATCTGTATAAACATGGAAATATCTACACCGCAGTCTGTATAAACATGGAAATAACTACACCGCTATCTCTATAAACTTGGAAATATCTACACCGCTATCTGTATAAACATGGAAATATCTACACCGCTATCTGTGTAAACATGGAAATATCTTCACCGCCATCTGTAATCATATGGAAATATCTATACCGCTATCTGTATAAATATGGAAATATCTACACCGCCATCTGTATAAACATGGAAATATCTACACCGCTGTCTCTATAAACATGGAAATATCTACACTGCCATCTGTGAAAACCTGGAAATATCTACACAGTCATCTGTATAAACATGGAAATATCTACACCGCTATCTGTATAAATATGGAAATACCTACACCGCTATCTCTATAAACATAGAAATGTCTACACCGCTATCTCTATAAACATGGAAGTATATACAACGCCATCTCTATAAACCTGGAAATAGCTACACCGCCATCTACATAAACAAGGAAATATCTACACCGACATCTATATAAACATGGAAATATCTACACCGCTATCTCTATAAACATGGAAATATCTACGCTGCTGTCTGTATAAACATGGAAATATCTATACCACCATCTGTATAAACATGAAAATATCTCCACCGATATCTGTATAGACATGTAAGTATCTACACCGCTATCTGTATTAACTTGGAAATATCTACACCGCTATCTCTATACACATGGAAATATCTACACCAACATCTGTAAAAACATGGAAATATCTACAAAGTCATATGTATAAACATGGAAGTATCTACACCACCATCTGTATAAACTTGGAAATATCTACACTGCCATCTACACACATGGAATTACCTACACTGCCATCTGTATAAACTTGGAAATATCTACACCGCTATCTGTATAAGCTTGGAAATATGTTCACCGCTATCTGGATACATATGGAAATATCAACACCGCTATCTGTAAATTCATGGAAATATCTAAAACGCTATCTCTATAAACATGGAAATATCTACACTGCTACCTGTATAAACATGGAAATATCTACACCGCTATCTGTATAAACATGGAAATATCTACACTGCCATCTGTATAAACATAGAAATATCTACACTGCCATCTGTAGAAAGATGGAAATATCTTCACCGCCATCTGTATAAACATAGAAATATCTACACCGCTATTTGTATAAGCATGGAAATACCTACACCACTATCTGTATAAATATGTAAATATCTACACAGCTATCTGTAAACATGGAAATATCTACACCGCTATCTGTATAAGCTTGGAAATATGTTCACCGCTATCTGGATACATATGGAAATATCAACACCGCTATCTGTAAATTCATGGAAATATCTAAAACGCTATCTCTATAAACATGGAAATATCTACACTGCTACCTGTATAAACATGGAAATATCTACACCACGATCTGTATAAACATGGAAGTATCTACACCGCCATCTGTATAAACATAGAAATATCTACACTGCCATCTGTAGAAAGATGGAAATATCTTCACCGCCATCTGTATAAACATAGAAATATCTACACCGCTATTTATATAAGCATGGAAATACCTACACCACTATCTGTATAAATATGTAAATATCTACACAGCTATCTGTAAACATGGAAATATCTACACCGCTATCTGTATAAGCTTGGAAATATGTTCACCGCTATCTGGATACATATGGAAATATCAACACCGCCAACTCTATAAACATGGAAATGTCTACACCGCTATCTGTATAAACATGGAAATATCTACATGGCTATCTGTTTATACATGATAATATCTACACCACCATCTGTATAAACATGGAAATATCTACACAGTCATCTATATAAACATGGAAACATCTACAACATTATCTGTAGAAACATGGAAATATCTACACTGCCATCTGTATAAACATGGAAATATCTTCACAGCCATCTCTATAAATCTGGAAATATCTACAACGCTATCAGTATAAACATGGAAATAACCACAACGCTGTCTGTTAAAACATGGAAATATCTACACCGCCATCTGAAAAAACATGGAAATATCTACACAGTCATCTGTATAAACATGGAAATATCTACACCTTCATCTTTATAAACATGGAAATATCTACACCGCCATCAGTATGAACTTGGAAATCTCTACACCGCCATCTGTATAAACATGGAAATATCTCCACTGCTATCTGTTTAAACATGGAGATATCTCCACCGCTATATGTATACACATGTAAATATCTACACCGCTATCTGTGTAAACATGGAAATAGGCACAACGCTATCTGTATAAACATGGAAATATCTACACTGCCATCTGGAAAAACATGGAAATATCTACACCGCCTTCTGTATAAATATGGAAATTCCTACACCGCTATGTCTATAAACATGGAAATATCTACATCGCTATCTGTATAAACATAGAAATAACAACACCGCTATCTCTATAAACTTGGAAAAATCTACAACGCCATCTGCATGAACACGGAAACACCTACACAGTCATTTGAATAAACATGGAAATATCTACACCGCCTTCTGTATAAATATGGAAATATCTACACCGCTATCTCTATAAACGTGGAAATAACAACACTGCCATCTGCATAAACATCTTAATATCTAAACCGCCTTCTGTATAAACATGGAAATATCTACAAAGCCACCTGTATAAACATGGAAATATAAACACCGCCATCTGAATAATCAAGGAAATATCCACACTGCCATCTGTATAAACATGGAAATATCTACACCGCCAACTGTAAAAACATGGAAATATGTACACAGTCATCTGCATAAACACGGAAATATCTACACCTCCATCAGTATAAACATGGAAATATCTACACCGTTATCTCTATAAACATGGAAATACCTACACCGCTATCTGTATAAACATGGAAATATCTACACCGCAGTCTGTATAAACATGGAAATAACTACACCGCTATCTCTATAAACTTGGAAATATCTACACCGCTATCTGTATAAACATGGAAATATCTACACCGCTATCTGTGTAAACATGGAAATAGCTTCACCGCCATCTGTAATCATATGGAAATATCTATACCGCTATCTGTATAAATATGGAAATATCTACACCGCCATCTGTATAAACATGGAAATATCTACACCGCTGTCTCTATAAACATGGAAATATCTACACTGCCATCTGTGAAAACCTGGAAATATCTACACAGTCATCTGTATAAACATGGAAATATCTACACCGCTATCTGTATAAATATGGAAATACCTACACCGCTATCTCTATAAACATAGAAATGTCTACACCGCTATCTCTATAAACATGGAAGTATATACAACGCCATCTCTATAAACCTGGAAATAGCTACACCGCCATCTACATAAACATGGAAATATCTACACCGACATCTATATAAACATGGAAATATCTACACCGCTATCTCTATAAACATGGAAATATCTACGCTGCTGTCTGTATAAACATGGAAATATCTATACCACCATCTGTATAAACATGAAAATATCTCCACCGATATCTGTATAGACATGTAAGTATCTACACCGCTATCTGTATTAACTTGGAAATATCTACACCGCTATCTCTATACACATGGAAATATCTACACCAACATCTGTAAAAACATGGAAATATCTACAAAGTCATATGTATAAACATGGAAGTATCTACACCACCATCTGTATAAACTTGGAAATATCTACACTGCCATCTACACACATGGAATTACCTACACTGCCATCTGTATAAACTTGGAAATATCTACACCGCTATCTCTATAAACATGGAAATACCTACACTGCTATCTTTATAAACATGGAAATATCTGCACTGCAAGCTGTATAAACATGCAAATATCTACACCACTATCTGTATAAACATGGAAATATACATTTCGCCATCTGTATAAACATGGAAACATCCCCACCGCTATCTGTATAAACATGGAAATATCTACACCACTATCTGTATAAACATGGAAATATCTACAACGCTATCTGTGTAAACATGGAAATATCTACACAGCTATCTGTGTAAACATGGATATATCTACACCACTATCTGTGTAAAGATGGAAATTTGTACACTTCAATCTGTGCAAAGATGGAAATATCTACATCGCTATCTGTGTAAACATGGAAATATCTACTCCATTATCTCCATAAACATGGAAATAACTACACCGCTATCTCTATAAACATGGAATTATCTACAACGCTATCTCTGTAAATATTCTAATATCTACACCACCATCTCTATAAACATGGAAATATCTACACCGTCATCTGCATAAACATGGAAATATAACACCGCTGTCTGTATAAACATGGAAACATCTACACTGCTATCTCCACAAACATGGAAATATCTGCAGCGCTATCTGTATAAACATGGAAATATCTACACCACTATATCTATGAACATGGAAATATCATCAATGCCATCTGTATAAACATGGAAAAATCAACACAGTCATGTGTATAAACATGGAAATACCTACAGTGCTATCTCTATAAACATGGAAATATCTTCACCACTGTCTGTATAAACATGGAAATATCTACACACTCATCTGTATAAACATGGAAATATCTACACCACCATCTCTATAAACATGGAAATATCTTCTCCGCCATCAGTATAAACATAGAAATATCTATACTGCCATCTGCAGAAAGATGGAACTATATACAGCGCAATCTGTATAAACATGGAAATATCTACACCAACATCTGTACAAAGATGGAAATATCTACACTGCCATCTGTATAAACATGGAAATATCTACACCGCTATCTGTATAAACATGGAAATATATACACCGCTATATGTAGAAATATGGAAATAACTATACCGATATCTCAATAAACATGGAAATATCTATATCACTATCTGCATAAACATAGAAATAACTACAACGCTATCTCTATAAACATGGAAATATCTACATCGCTCTCTGTAAAAACATGTAAAAATCTAAACCGCTATCTGTATAAACATGGAAATATCTACACCGCCATCTGTATAAACATGGAAATAACTCCGCCACTATCTGTATAAAGATGGAAATATCTACACTGCTATCTGCATAAACATGGAAATATCTACACCAATATCTGTATAAATATGGAATTATCTACACCACTATCGCTATAATGATGGAAATATCTACACGGCCATCTCTATAAACATGGAAAAATCTACACCACTATCGGTGTAAACATGGAAACATCTTCACCGCTATCCTTATAAAGATGGAAATATTAACACCGCTATCTGTATAAACATGGAAATATCTACACTGCTATCTGTATAAACATGGAAATATCTACACCGCTATCTGTATAAACATGGAAATATCTACACTTACATCTCCATAAACATGAAAATACCTACACTAACATCTCCATAAACATGGAAATATCTACACCGCCATCTGTATAAACATGGAAATATCTACACTGCCGTCTGTATGAAGATGTAAATATCTACACCGCTAGCTGTATAAACATGAAAATATCTACACCGCTATCTTTATAAACATGGAAATACCAACACTGCTATCTGTATAAACCTGGAAAAATCTACAATGCTATCTGTATAAATATGGAAATATCTACACCGCTATATCTGTAAACATGGAAATACGTACAACGCTACCTCTATAAACATGGAAGTAACTACACCGCCATCTCCATAAACATGGAAATAACTACACCACTATCTCTATGAACCAGGAAATCTATACACCGCCATCTCTATATCCATGGAAATATCTTCACCGCCATCTACATAAACAAAGAAATATATACACTGACATCTATTTAAACATGGAAATGTCAACACCGCTATCTCTATAAAAATGCAAATATCTACATCGCCATCTGTAAAAACATGGAAATATCAACAAAGTCATCTGTATAAACATGGAAATATCTACACCATCATCTGCATAAACATGGATATATCTACTCCGCTGTCTGTATAAACTTGGAAATATCTACACCGCTATCTCTATAAACATGGAAATATCTACACTGCCATATGTATAAACATGGAAATACCTACACAGTCATCTGTATGAATATGGAAATATCTACACTGCCATCTGTATAAACATGGAAATATCTACAGAGCCGTCTGTATAAACATAGAAATATCTACACCGCTATATCTACAAACATGGAAATAATTACACCGCTATCCCTATAAAGATGCAAATATCAACACTACTATCTGTATAAACATGGAAATATCTACACCGCTATCTGTATAAACATGTAAATAACTACACCTCTATCACTATAAACATGGAAATACCAACAACGCTATCTCTATAGACATGGAAATATCTATACTGCCATCTCTATAAACATGGAAATATAAACACCGCAATCTCTATAAACTTGGGAATATCTACACCGCCTTCTGCATATACAAGGAAATAACTACACCGACCTCTGCATAAACATGGAAATATCTACACCGCCACCTGTATAAACATTGAAATATCTACACCGCCATCTATATAAGCCTGGAAATATCTACAAAGCCATCTGTATAAACATGGAAACATATTCACAGTCATCTGTATAAACATGGAAATATCTACACCTCCATCTGTATAAACATGGAAGTATCTTCACTGCCATCTACATACATTTGGAAATATCTAAAAGGTCATGTGTATAAACACGGAAATATCTACACCGCTATCACTATAAACATGGAAATAACTACACCGCCATCTGTAAAAACATGGAAATATCTACACAGACATCGATATAAACATGGAAATATCTACACCACCATCTGTATAAACATGGAAATATCTACACTGCCATCAGTATACACATGGAAACATCTACACAGCCATCTTTAAACATGGAAATATTTACACAGCTATCTGTATAAATATGGAAATATCTACACCGCTATCGGTAAAAATATGGAAATATCTAAACCGCTATCTCTATAAACTTGGAAATGTGTACTCCGCTATCTGTATAAACATGGAAATATCTAAACCGCTATCTCTATAAACATGGAAACATCTACATCGCTATCTCTATAAACATGGAAACATCCCCACCACTATCTGTATCAACATGGAAATATCTACAACGCTATGTGTATAAACATGGAAATATCTACATTGATATCTGTATAAACATGGAAATATCTACAACGCTATCTGTGTAAACATGGAAATATCTACACAGCTATCTGTGTAAACATGGAAATATCCACACTGCTATCTGTGTAAAGACGGAAATTCTACACCACAATCTGTGCAAAGATGAAATATCTTCAACGCTATTTGTGTAAACATGGAAATATCTACACGGCTCTCTCTATACACATGGAAATATCTACACCGTCATCTGTATAAACATGGAAATTTCTACATTGATATCTGCATAAACCGGGAAATATCTACACAGCCATCTCTATAAACATGGAAATAGCCACAGCGCTATCTGCATAAACATGGAAGTATCTACACCGGTATATGTATAAATATGGAAATAACTACACTGCTATCTCTATAAACATGGAAATATCTACAGCGCTATCTGTATAAACATGGAAACAACTACACTGCTATCTCTACAAACATGGAAATATCTACAACGTCATCAGTATAAACGTGGAAATATCTACACAGTCATCTGTATAAACATGGAAATATCTACACAGCTTTCCGTATAAATATGGAAATATCAACACCGCTATCTGTAAATTCATGGAAATATCTAAAACGCTATCTCTATAAACATGGAAATATCTACACTGCTACCTGTATAAACATGGAAATAACTACACCACGATCTGTATAAACATGGAAATATCTACACCGCCATCTGTATAAACATAGAAATATCTACACTGCCATCTGTAGAAAGATGGAAATATCTTCACCGCCATCTGTATAAACATAGAAATATCTACACCGCTATTTATATAAACATGGAAATACCTACACCACTATCTGTATAAATATGTAAATATCTACACAGCTATCTGTAAACATGGAAATATCTACACCGCTATCTGTATAAGCTTGGAAATATGTTCACCGCTATCTGGATACATATGGAAATATCAACACCGCCAACTCTATAAACATGGAAATGTCTACACCGCTATCTGTATAAACATGGAAATATCTACACAGTCATCTATATAAACATGGAAACATCTACAACATTATCTGTAGAAACATGGAAATATCTACACTGCCATCTGTATAAACATGGAAATATCTTCACAGCCATCTCTATAAATCTGGAAATATCTACAACGCTATCAGTATAAACATGGAAATAACCACAACGCTGTCTGTTAAAACATGGAAATATGTACACCGCCATCTGAAAAAACATGGAAATATCTACACAGTCATCTGTATAAACATGGAAATATCTACACCTTCATCTTTATAAACATGGAAATATCTACACCGCCATCAGTATGAACTTGGAAATCTCTACACCGCCATCTGTATAAACATGGAAATATCTCCACTGCTATCTGTTTAAACATAGAGATATCTCCGCTATATGTATACACATGTAAATATCTACACCGCTATCTGTGTAAACATGGAAATAGGCACAACACTATCTGTATAAACATGGAAATATCTACACTGCCATCTGGAAAAACATGGAAATATCTACACCGCCTTCTGTATAAATATGGAAATACCTACACCGCTATGTCTATAAACATGGAAATATCTACATCGCTATCTGTATAAACATAGAAATAACAACACCGCTATCTCTATAAACTTGGAAAAATCTACAACGCCATCTGCATGAACACGGAAACACCTACACAGTCATTTGAATAAACATGGAAATATCTACACCGCCTTCTGTATAAATATTGAAATATCTACACCGCTATCTCTATAAACGTGGAAATAACAACACCGCCATCTGCATAAACATCTTCATATCTAAACCGCCTTCTGTATAAACATGGAAATATCTACAAAGCCACCTGTATAAACATGGAAATATAAACACCGCCATCTGAATAATCAAGGAAATATCCACACTGCCATCTGTATAAACATGGAAATATCTACACCGCCAACTGTAAAAACATGGAAATATGTACACAGTCATCTGCATAAACACGGAAATATCTACACCTCCATCAGTATAAACATGGAAATATCTACACCGTTATCTCTATAAACATGGAAATACCTACACCGCTATCTGTATAAACATGGAAATATCTACACCGCAGTCTGTATAAACATGGAAATAACTACACCGCTATCTCTATAAACTTGGAAATATCTACACCGCTATCTGTATAAACATGGAAATATCTACACCGCTATCTGTGTAAACATGGAAATATCTTCACCGCCATCTGTAATCATATGGAAATATCTATACCGCTATCTGTATAAATATGGAAATATCTACACCGCCATCTGTATAAACATGGAAATATCTACACCGCTGTCTCTATAAACATGGAAATATCTACACTGCCATCTGTGAAAACCTGGAAATATCTACACAGTCATCTGTATAAACATGGAAATATCTACACCGCTATCTGTATAAATATGGAAATACCTACACCGCTATCTCTATAAACATAGAAATGTCTACACCGCTATCTCTATAAACATGGAAGTATATACAACGCCATCTCTATAAACCTGGAAATAGCTACACCGCCATCTACATAAACAAGGAAATATCTACACCGACATCTATATAAACATGGAAATATCTACACCGCTATCTCTATAAACATGGAAATATCTACGCTGCTGTCTGTATAAACATGGAAATATCTATACCACCATCTGTATAAACATGAAAATATCTCCACCGATATCTGTATAGACATGTAAGTATCTACACCGCTATCTGTATTAACTTGGAAATATCTACACCGCAATCTCTATACACA
Source organism: Pan paniscus (assembly GCF_029289425.2). Lineage (NCBI taxonomy): Eukaryota > Metazoa > Chordata > Mammalia > Primates > Hominidae > Pan > Pan paniscus. The sequence goes on from NC_073265.2 coordinate 1,047,509, forward strand.
TGGAAATATCTACACCAACATCTGTAAAAACATGGAAATATCTACAAAGTCATATGTATAAACATGGAAGTATCTACACCACCATCTGTATAAACTTGGAAATATCTACACTGCCATCTACACACATGGAATTACCTACACTGCCATCTGTATAAACTTGGAAATGTCTACACCGCTATCTCTATAAACATGGAAATACCTACACTGCTATCTTTATAAACATGGAAATATCTGCACTGCAAGCTGTATAAACATGCAAATATCTACACCACTATCTGTATAAACATGGAAATATACATTTCGCCATCTGTATAAACATGGAAACATCCCCACCGCTATCTGTATAAACATGGAAATATCTACACCACTATCTGTATAAACATGGAAATATCTACAACGCTATCTGTGTAAAGATGGAAATATCTACACAGCTATCTGTGTAAACATGGAAATATCTACTCCATTATCTCCATAAACATGGAAATAACTACACCGCTATCTCTATAAACATGGAATTATCTACACCGCTATCTCTGTAAATATTCTAATATCTACACCACCATCTCTATAAACATGGAAATATCTACACCGTCATCTGCATAAACATGGAAATATAACACCGCTGTCTGTATAAACATGGAAACATCTACACTGCTATCTCCACAAACATGGAAATATCTGCACCGCTATCTGTATAAACATGGAAATATCTACACCACTATATCTATGAACATGGAAATATCATCAATGCCATCTGTATAAACATGGAAATATCAACACAGTCATGTGTATAAACATGGAAATAACTACAGCGCTATCTCTATAAACATGGAAATATCTTCACCACTGTCTGTATAAACATGGAAATATCTACACCGCTATCTCTACAAACATGGAAATATCTACACCGCCATCTGTATAAACATGGAAATATCTACACACTCATCTGTATAAACATGGAAATATCTACACCACCATCTCTTTAAACATGGAAATATCTACACTGCCATCTGTATACACATGGAAATATCTACACCATCATCTCTATAAACATGGAAATATCTACACCGCCTTCGGTATAAACATGGAAATATCTTCACCGCCATCAGTATAAACATAGAAATATCTATACGGCCATCTGCAGGAAGATGGAAATATATTCAGCGCAATCTGTATAAACATGGAAATATCTACACCATCATCTGTATAAAGATGGAAATATCTACACTGCCATCTGTATAAACATGGAAATATCTACACCGCTATCTGTATAAACATGGAAATATATACACTGCTATATGTAGAAATATGGAAATAACTATACCGATATCTCAATAAACATGGAAATATCTATATCACTATCTGCATAAACATAGAAATAACTACAACACTATCTCTATAAACATGGAAATATCTACATCGCTCTCTGTAAAAACATGTAAAAATCTAAACCGCTATCTGTATAAACATGGAAATATCTACACCGCCATCAGTATAAACATGGAAATAACTCCGCCACTATCTGTATAAAGATGGAAATATCTACACTGCTATCTGCATAAACATGGAAATATCTACACCAATATCTGTATAAATATGGAATTATCTACACCACTATCTCTACAATCATAGAAATATCTACACGGCCATCTCTATAAACATGAAAAAATCTACACCGCTATCGGTGTAAACATGGAAACATCTTCACCGCTATCCTTATAAAGATGGAAATATTAACACCGCTATCGGTGTAAACATGGAAACATCTTCACTGCTATCCTTATAAAGATGGATATATTAACACCGCTATCTGTATAAACATGGAAATATCTACACTGCTATCTGTATAAACATGGAAATATCTACACCGCTATCTGTATAAACATGGAAATATCTACACTAACATCTCCATAAACATGAAAATACCTACACTAACATCTCCATAAACATGGAAATATCTACACCGCCATCTGTATAAACATGGAAATATCTACACTGCCGTCTGTATGAAGATGTAAATATCTACACCGCTAGCTGTATAAACATGTAAATATCTACACCGCTATCTTTATAAACATGGAAATACCAACACTGCTATCTGTATAAACCTGGAAAAATCTACAATGCTATCTGTATAAATATGGAAATATCTACATCGCTATATCTGTAAACATGGAAATACGTACAACGCTACCTCTATAAACATGGAAGTAACTACACCGCCATCTCCATAAACATGGAAATAACTACACCACTATCTCTATGAACCGGGAAATCTATACACCGCCATCTCTATATCCATGGAAATATCTTCACCGCCATCTACATAAACAAAGAAATATATACACTGACATCTATTTAAACATGGAAATGTCAACACCGCTATCTCTATAAAAATGCAAATATCTACATCGCCATCTGTAAAAACATGGAAATATCAACAAAGTCATCTGTATAAACATGGAAATATCTACACCACTATCTGTATAAGCTTGGAAATATGTTCACCGCTATCTGGATACATATGGAAATATCAACACCGCCAACTCTATAAACATGGAAATGTCTAAACCGCTATCTGTATAAACATGGAAATATCTACATGGCTATCTGTTTATACATGATAATATCTACACCACCATCTGTATAAACATGGAAATATCTACACAGTCATCTATATAAACATGGAAACATCTACAACATTATCTGTAGAAACATGGAAATATCTACACTGCCATCTGTATAAACATGGAAATATCTTCACAGCCATCTCTATAAATCTGGAAATATCTACAACGCTATCAGTATAAACATGGAAATAACCACAACGCTGTCTGTTAAAACATGGAAATATCTACACCGCCATCTGAAAAAACATGGAAATATCTACACAGTCATCTGTATAAACATGGAAATATCTACACCTTCATCTTTATAAACATGGAAATATCTACACCGCCATCAGTATGAACTTGGAAATCTCTACACCGCCATCTGTATAAACATGGAAATATCTCCAATGCTATCTGTTTAAACATGGAGATATCTCCACCGCTATATGTATACACATGTAAATATCTACACCGCTATCTGTGTAAACATGGAAATAGGCACAACGCTATCTGTATAAACATGGAAATATCTACACTGCCATCTGGAAAAACATGGAAATATCTACACCGCCTTCTGTATAAATATGGAAATACCTACACCGCTATGTCTATAAACATGGAAATATCTACATCGCTATCTGTATAAACATAGAAATAACAACACCGCTATCTCTATAAACTTGGAAAAATCTACAACGCCATCTGCATGAACACGGAAACACCTACACAGTCATTTGAATAAACATGGAAATATCTACACCGCCTTCTGTATAAATATGGAAATATCTACACCGCTATCTCTATAAACGTGGAAATAACAACACCGCCATCTGCATAAACATCTTAATATCTAAACCGCCTTCTGTATAAACATGGAAATATCTACAAAGCCACCTGCATAAACATGGAAATATAAACACCGCCATCTGAATAATCAAGGAAATATCCACACTGCCATCTGTATAAACATGGAAATATCTACACCGCCAACTGTAAAAACATGGAAATATGTACACAGTCATCTGCATAAACACGGAAATATCTACACCTCCAACAGTATAAACATGGAAATATCTACACCGTTATCTCTATAAACATGGAAATACATACACCGCTATCTGTAAAAACATGGAAATATCTACACCGCTATCTCTATAAACATGGAAATAACTACACCGCTATCTCCACCAACATGGAAATATACACACCGCCATCTCTTTAAACATGGAGGTATCTACAACGCCATCTACATGAACAAGAAAATGTCTACACTGCCATCTATATAAACATGGAAATATCTACAATGCCATCTCTATAAACATGGAAATATCTACACTGACTTTTGTAGAAAGATGGAAATTTCTACACCGCCATCTGTATAAACGTGGAAATATCTACACCGCTATCTGTATAAACATGGAAATATCTACACCACAATCTGTATAAACATGGAAATATCTACACTGCTATCTGTATAAATATGAAATATCTAAACCGCTATCTCTATAAAAGTGGAAATAACTACACTGCTATCTGTATAAACATGGAAATATCCTCACGGCTATCTCTATGAACATAGATATATCTACACCGGTATCTCTATAAACATGGAAATATCTACACCGCGATCAGTATAAACATGGAAATATCTACACTGCCATCTGTATAAACATGGAAATATCTACATCGCTATCTGTATAAACATGGAAATATCTACACCGCCATCTGTATAAACATGGAAATATCTACACCGTGATCTGTATAAACATGGAAATATCTAGATCACTATCTGTATAAACATGGAAATATGTACACAGCTATCTCTATAAACATGGAAATATCTACACCGCCATGTGTATAAACATGGAAATACCTACAAAGTCATCTCTATAAACATGGAAATATCTACACAGCCATCTATATGAACATGGAAGTATCTACACTGCCATCTGTATACACATGGAAATATCTACACCGCTATCTGTATAAACATGGAAATATCTACACCGCTATTTGTATAAACAAGGAAATATCTACACCGCCATCTGTTTAAACATGGAAATATATACACAGACATCTGTTTACACATGGAAATATCTACACCGCTATCTGTATAAACATGCTAATAACTACAACGCTATCTGTATAAATGTGGAAATATTTGCACCGCCATCCCTATAAACATGGTAATATCAACACCGCGATCTGTATAAACATGGAAATATCTATACCATGATCTGTATAAACATGGAAATATCTACACCGCGATCTGTATAAACATGGAAATATCTACACAGTTCTCTGTATAAATATGGAAATATCTACACCGCTATCTTTATAAACTTGGAAATATCTACACCGCCATCTGTATAAACTTGGAAATATCTACACCGCTACCTCTATAAACATGGAAATATCTACAATGCCATCAGTAAAAACATGGAAATACCTATAGAGTCATCTGTATCAACATGGAAATCTCTACACCACCATTTGTATAAACATGGAAATATCTACAATGCCATCTGTATACACATGGAAATACCTATACGGCTATCTGTGTATAGATGGAAACATCAACACCGCCATCTGTACAATCATGGAAATATCTACACCGCTATCTGTATAAACATGGAAATATCTATACTGCGGTCTGTATAAACATGTAAATATCTACACCGGAATCTGCATAAACTTGGAAATATCTACACCATGATCTGTATAAACATGGAAATATTTACACCGATATCTGTATAAACATGGAAATATCTGCACCGCTATCTCTATAAACATGGAAATATCTAGAAAGCCATCTGTTTAAACATGGAAATACCTACACATTCATGTGTATAAACATGGAAATATCTACACCGCAATCTGTATAAACATGGAAATATCTACACCGCTATCTGTATAAATATGAAATATCAAAACCACTATCTCTATAAAAATGGAAATATCTACACTGCTATCTGTATTAACATGGAAATATCCTCACTGCTATCTCTATGAACATGGTTATATCTACACCTCTATCTCTATAAACATGGAAATATCTACAACGCCATCAGTATAAACATGGAAATACCTACAGCGCTATCTGTATAAACATGGAAATATCTACACCACTATCTGTAAAAATATGGAAATATCTACACTGCGATCTGCATAAACATGGAAATATCTACACCGCGATCTGTATAAACATGGAAATATCTACACCGCGATCTGTATAAACATGGAAATATCTACACCGCTATCTGTATAAACATGGAAATATCTACACAGCTATCTCTATAAACATGGAAATATCTACACCGCCATCTGTATAAACAAGGAAATACCTACAAATTCATCTGTATAAACATGGAAATATCTACACAGCCATCAGTATAAACATGGAAATATCTACACAGCCATCTGTATATACATGGAAATATCTACACCGCTATCTGTATAAACATGGAAATAACTACACCGCTATTTGTATAAACAAGGAAATATCTACACCGTCATCTGTTTAAACATGGAAATATATACACAGACATCTGTTTATACTTTGAAATATCAACACCGCTATCTGTATAAACATGATAATAACTACACCGCTATCTGTATAAATGTGGAAATATTTGCACCGCTATCCCTATAAACATGGTAATATCAACACCGCGATCTATATAAACATGGAAATATCTACACCATGATCTGTATAAACATGGAAATATCTACACCGTGATCTGTATAAACATGGAAATATCTACACTGCCATCTCTATAAACATGGAAATATCTACACCCCTATCTGTATAAACATGGAAATATCTACAGCGCTATCTCTATAAACATGGAAAAATCAACACCGCTATCTCTATGAACATGGAAATATCTACACCGCCATCTCTATAAACATGGAAATATCTACACCGCGATCAGTATAAACATGGAAATATCAACACCGCTGTCTGTATAAACATGGAAATATCTCCACTGCTATCTCTATAAACATCGAAGTATCTACACCGCTATCTGTATAAACATGGAAATACTTAGAAAGTCATCTGTATAAACATGGAAATATCTACACCGCCATCTACAAATCAATGGAAATAACTACACCGCTATTTCTATAAACATGGAAATATATACACGGTCATCTGTGTATAGATGGAAATATCAACACCGCCATCTGTACAAACATGGAAATATCTGCACCGCTATCTGTATAAACATGGAAATATCTACACCGCGGTCTGTATAAACATGGAAATGTCTACACCGCTATCTGTATAAACATGGAAATATCTACACCGCTATCTCTATAAACATGGAAATATCTACACCGTGATCTGTATAAGCATGGAAATATTTACACCGCTATCTGTATAAAGATGGAAATTTCTACACCGTTATCTGCATAAATATGGAAATATCTACACCGCTATCTCTATAAACATGGAAATATCTACACCGCCATCTGTATAAACATGGAAATATCTACAATGCCATCTGCATACACATGGAAATACCTACACGGCAATCTGTGTATAGATGGAAACATCCACACCGCCATCTGTACAAACATGGAAATATCTACACTGCTATCTCGATAAACATGGAATTATCTACACTGCGGTCTGTATAAACATGGAAATATCTACACCACGTTCTGTATAAACATGGAAATATATACAGCGCTATCTGTATAAACATGGAAATATCTACAAAGCCATCTGTATAAACATGGAAATACCTACACAGTCATGTGTAGGAACATGGAAATATCTACACTGCCATCTGTAGAAACATAGAAATATGTGCACAGCCCTCTGTATAAATATGTAAATATCTGCATAAGCATCTCTGTAAACAAGGAAATATCTACACCACTATCTGTATAAACATGGAAATACCTACACCGCTGTCTCAATAAACATGGAAATATGTACACCGCTATGTGTATAAACATGGAAATATCTCCACTGCTGTCTGTATAAACATGGAAATTTATCCACGGTTATCCGTTTAAACATGGAAATATCTACAGGGCCATCTCTATAAACATTGAAATATCTACACTGCCATCTGTAAAAACATGGAAATATCTACACAGTCATCTGAATAAGCATGGAAATATCTACACCACCATCTGTATAAACATGGAAATACCTACAATACCATCTGTATACACATGGAAATATCTACACAGACATCTGTATAAATATGGAAATATCTACAACGCCATCTTTATTAACATGAAAATATCTACACTGCCATCTGCATAAAGATGGAAGTATCTACTCCGCCATTTGTATAAACATGGAAATACCTACAAAGTCAGCTGTATAAACATGGAAATATCTATACCGCTATCTGCATAAACATGGAAATATCTACACAGCCATCTGCATGTCCATGGAAATATCTACGCCGCCATCTGTATAAACATGGAAATATCTGCACGGCCATCTGTGTATAGATGGAAATATCAACACCGCCATCTGTTCAAACATGGAAATATCTACAACGCTATCTCTATAAACATGGAAATATCTGCACCGCTATCTCTATAAACATGGAAATATCTAGAAAGCCATCTGTTTAAACATGGAAATACCTACACATTCATGTGTATAAACATGGAAATATCTACACCGCAATCTGTATAAACATGGAAATATCTACACCGCTATCTGTATAAATATGAAATATCAAAACCACTATCTCTATAAAAATGGAAATATCTACACTGCTATCTGTATTAACATGGAAATATCCTCACTGCTATCTCTATGAACATGGTTATATCTACACCTCTATCTCTATAAACATGGAAATATCTACAACGCCATCGGTATAAACATGGAAATACCTACAGCGCTATCTGTATAAACATGGAAATATCTACACCACTATCTGTAAAAATATGGAAATATCTACACTGCGATCTGCATAAACATGGAAATATCTACACCGCGATCTGTATAAACATGGAAATATCTACACCGCGATCTGTATAAACATGGAAATATCTACACCGCTATCTGTATAAACATGGAAATATCTACACAGCTATCTCTATAAACATGGAAATATCTACACCGCCATCTGTATAAACAAGGAAATACCTACAAATTCATCTGTATAAACATGGAAATATCTACACAGCCATCAGTATAAACATGGAAATATCTACACAGCCATCTGTATATACATGGAAATATCTACACCGCTATCTGTATAAACATGGAAATAACTACACCGCTATTTGTATAAACAAGGAAATATCTACACCGTCATCTGTTTAAACATGGAAATATATACACAGACATCTGTTTATACTTTGAAATATCAACACCGCTATCTGTATAAACATGATAATAACTACACCGCTATCTGTATAAATGTGGAAATATTTGCACCGCTATCCCTATAAACATGGTAATATCAACACCGCGATCTATATAAACATGGAAATATCTACACCATGATCTGTATAAACATGGAAATATCTACACCGTGATCTGTATAAACATGGAAATATCTACACTGCCATCTCTATAAACATGGAAATATCTACACCCCTATCTGTATAAACATGGAAATATCTACAGCGCTATCTCTATAAACATGGAAAAATCAACACCGCTATCTCTATGAACATGGAAATATCTACACCGCCATCTCTATAAACATGGAAATATCTACACCGCGATCAGTATAAACATGGAAATATCAACACCGCTGTCTGTATAAACATGGAAATATCTCCACTGCTATCTCTATAAACATCGAAGTATCTACACCGCTATCTGTATAAACATGGAAATACTTAGAAAGTCATCTGTATAAACATGGAAATATCTACACCGCCATCTACAAATCAATGGAAATAACTACACCGCTATTTCTATAAACATGGAAATATATACACGGTCATCTGTGTATAGATGGAAATATCAACACCGCCATCTGTACAAACATGGAAATATCTGCACCGCTATCTGTATAAACATGGAAATATCTACACCGCGGTCTGTATAAACATGGAAATGTCTACACCGCTATCTGTATAAACATGGAAATATCTACACCGCTATCTCTATAAACATGGAAATATCTACACCGTGATCTGTATAAGCATGGAAATATTTACACCGCTATCTGTATAAAGATGGAAATTTCTACACCGTTATCTGCATAAATATGGAAATATCTACACCGCTATCTCTATAAACATGGAAATATCTACACCGCCATCTGTATAAACATGGAAATATCTACAATGCCATCTGCATACACATGGAAATACCTACACGGCAATCTGTGTATAGATGGAAACATCCACACCGCCATCTGTACAAACATGGAAATATCTACACTGCTATCTCGATAAACATGGAATTATCTACACTGCAGTCTGTATAAACATGGAAATATCTACACCACGTTCTGTATAAACATGGAAATATATACAGCGCTATCTGTATAAACATGGAAATATCTACAAAGCCATCTGTATAAACATGGAAATACCTACACAGTCATGTGTAGGAACATGGAAATATCTACACTGCCATCTGTAGAAACATAGAAATATGTGCACAGCCCTCTGTATAAATATGTAAATATCTGCATAAGCATCTCTGTAAACAAGGAAATATCTACACCACTATCTGTATAAACATGGAAATACCTACACCGCTGTCTCAATAAACATGGAAATATGTACACCGCTATGTGTATAAACATGGAAATATCTCCACTGCTGTCTGTATAAACATGGAAATTTATCCACGGTTATCCGTTTAAACATGGAAATATCTACAGGGCCATCTCTATAAACATTGAAATATCTACACTGCCATCTGTAAAAACATGGAAATATCTACACAGTCATCTGAATAAGCATGGAAATATCTACACCACCATCTGTATAAACATGGAAATACCTACAATACCATCTGTATACACATGGAAATATCTACACAGACATCTGTATAAATATGGAAATATCTACAACGCCATCTTTATTAACATGAAAATATCTACACTGCCATCTGCATAAAGATGGAAGTATCTACTCCGCCATTTGTATAAACATGGAAATACCTACAAAGTCAGCTGTATAAACATGGAAATATCTATACCGCTATCTGCATAAACATGGAAATATCTACACAGCCATCTGCATGTCCATGGAAATATCTACGCCGCCATCTGTATAAACATGGAAATATCTGCACGGCCATCTGTGTATAGATGGAAATATCAACACCGCCATCTGTTCAAACATGGAAATATCTACAACGCTATCTCTATAAACATGGAAATATCTACACCGCCATCTCCATAAACATGAAAATATCTACACCGCCATCTCTATAAACATGGAAATATCTACAACACGATCAGTATAAACATGGAAATAACTACACCGTTATCTGTATAAACATGGAAATATCTACACCGCCGTCTACATATCCATGGAAATATCTGCGCCACCATCTGTATAAACATGGAAACTACTACATCATTATCTGTATAAATATGGAAATATCTACACCGCTATCTCTATAAACTTGGAAATATCTACACCGCCATCTGTATAAACATGGAAATACCTATACAGTCATCTGTGTAAACATGGAAATATCTACACCACCATCTGTATAAACATGGAAATATCTACAATGCCGTCTGTATACACATGGAAATACCTACATAGCAATCTGTGTAGAGACGGAAACATCAACACAGCCATCTGTACAAACATGGAAATATCTACACTACTATCTCTATAAACATGGAAATATCTACACTGCGGTCTGTATAAACATGGAAATATCTACAATGCCATCTGTAGAAAGATGGAAATATCTACACCGCAATCTGTGTAAACATGGAAATATCTACACAGATATCTGTAAAAACATGGAAATATCTACAAGGCTATCTGTATAAACATGGAAATATCTACACCGTGATCTGTATAAACATGGAAATATCTACACCGCGATCTGTATAAACATGGAAATATCTACACCGCTATTTGTATAAACATGGAAATATCTACACAGCTATCTCTATAAACATGGAAATATCTACACCGCCGCCTGTATGAACATGGAAATACCTACAAAGTCAGCTGTATAAACATGGAAATATCTACACAGCCATCTGTATAAACATGGAAATATCTACACAGCCATCCGTATATACATGGAAATATCTATACCGCTATCTGCATAAACATGGAAATATCTACACAGCCATCTGCATGCCCATGGAAATATCTACGCCGCCATCTGTATAAACATGGAAATATCTGCACGGCCATCTGTGTATAGATGGAAATATCAACACCGCCAGTTGTACAAACCTGGAAATATCTACACCGCTATCTCTATAAACATGGAAATATCTGCACTGCCATCTGTAAAAACATGGAAATACCAATACAGTCATCTGTATAAACATGGAAATATCTACAATGCCATCTGTATACACATGGAAATATCTACACAGCCATCTGTATAAACATGAAAATATCTACACTGCTGTCTCTATAAACATGGAAATATCTACACCGCCATCTCCAGAAACATGGAACTAACTACTCCGCCATCTGTATAAACATGGAAACATCTACACCGCCATCTGTGTGTATAAGGAAATATATACAATGCCTTCTGTGTAAAGATATAAATATCTGCAACGCGAGCTGTGTAAACATGGAAATATCTACATCGCTATCTGTATAAACGTGGAAATACCAACACCGCTATCGGTATAAACATGGAAATATCTACAACACCATCTATATAAACATGAAAGTATCTACACCGCTATGTCTATAAACATGGAAATACCAACACCGCTATCTCTATAAACATGGAAATATCTACAACGCGATCTGTATAAACATGGAAATATCTACACCGCGATCTGTATAAACATGGAAATATCTACACCGCGATCTGTATAAACATGGAAATACCTTCACCACGATGTGTATAAACAGGGAAATATCTACACCGCAATCTGTATAAACATGGTAATATCTACACCACCATCTATATAAACTTGGAAATATCTACACCGCCATCTGTTAAAAAATGGAAATATCTACAATGCCATCTGTAGAAATATGGAAATATCTACACCGCAATCTGTGTAAACATGGAAATATCTACACCGGTATCTGTAAAAACATGTAAATATCTACACCGCTATCTGTATAAACATGGAAATATCTACACCGCGATCTGTATAAACATGGAAATATCTACACAGCTATCTCTATAAACATGGAAATATCTATACCGCCATCTGTATAAACATGGAAATATCTCCACTGCTATCTCTATAAACATCGAAATATCTACACCGCCATCTGTATAAATATGGAAATATCTACACAGCCATGTGTACATACATGGAAATATCTACACCGCTATCTGCATAAACATGGAAATAACTACACCGCTATCTGTATAAACATGGAAATATCTACACCGCCATCTACATGTCCATGGAAATATCTTCGTCACCATCTGTATAAACATGGAAATATCTACACGGTCACCTGAGTATAGATGGAAATATCAACACCGCCATCTGTACAAACAGGGAAATATCTGCACCGCTATCTGTATAAACATGGAAATATCTACACCGCTATCTCTATAAACATGGAAATATCTACACCGTGATCTGTATCAACATGGAAATACTTACACCGCTATCTGTATAAACATGGAAACTTCTACACCGTTATCTGTATAAATATGGAAACATGTACACCCCTATCTCTATAAACTTGGAAATATCTACACCGCCACCTGTATAAACATGGAAATACCTATACAGTCATCTGTGTATACATGGAAATATCTACACCACCATCTGTATAAACATGGAAATATCTACAATTCCATCTGTATACACACAGAAATACCTACACGGCAATCTTTGTATAGATGGAAACATCAACACCGCCATCTGTACAAACATGGAAATATCTACACTGCTATCTCTATAAACATGGAAATATCTACACTGCGGCCTGAATAAACATGGAAATATCTACACCAGTATCTGTATAAACATGGAAATTTCTACACCACGATCTGTATAAACATAGAAATATCTACACAGCCCTCTGTATAAATATGGAAATATCTGCATAGGCATCTGTATAAACATGGAAATATCTGCACCGCTATATGTATAAACATGGAAATACCTACACCGCTGTCTCTATAAACATGGAAATATGTACAACGCTATGTGTATAAACATGGATATATGTCCACTGCTCTCTGTATAAACATGGAAATATCTCCACCATTATCTGTATAAACATGGAAATATCTACAGCGCCATCTCTATAGACATTGAAATATCTACACTGTCATCTGTAAAAACATGGAAATATCTACACAGTCATCTGAATAAACATGGAAATAGCTACACCACCATCTGTATAAAGATGGAAATACCTACAATACCATCTGTATACACTTGGAAATATCTACGCAGACATCTGTATAAACATGGAAATATCTACACCGCCATCTGTATAAACACGGAAATATCTACAATGCCATCTGTAGAAAGATGGAAATATCTACACCGCTATCTCTATAAATATGGAAATATCTATGCCGCCATCTCTATAAACTTGAAAATATCTTCACTGCAATCTCCATAAAGATGGAAGTATCTACTCTGCCGTGTGTATAAACACGGAAATATCTAGACCACCATCTGTGTAAACATGGAAATATCTACACTACTATCTGTATAAACATGGAAATATCTACACCGCCATCTGCATGTCCATGGAAATACCTACGCCGCCATCTGTATAAACCTGGAAATATCTACACGGCCATCTGTGTATAGATGGAAATATCAACACCGCCATCTGTACAAACATGGAAATATCTACACCGCTATCTCTATAAACATGGAAATATCTGCACTGCCATCTGTAAAAACATGGAAATAACTATACAGTCATCTGTATAAACATGAAAATATTTACAATGCCATCTGTATACACATGGAAATATCTACACAGCCATCTGTATAAACATGTAAATATCTACACTGCTATCTCTATAAACATGGAAATATCTACACCGCCATCTCTATAAACATGAAAATATCTACACTGCCATCTCCATAAACATGGAACTAACTACTCCGCCATCTGTATAAACATGAAATCAACTACACTGCCATCTGTGTGAATAAGGAAATATCTACAATGCCATCTGTATAAAGATATATATATCTGCACCGCGAGCTGTATAACCATGGAAATATCTACATCGCTGTCTGTATAAACGAGGAAATACCAACACCGCTATCGGTATAAACATGGAAATATTCACAACGCCATCTATATAAACATGGAAATATCTACACCGCTATGTCTATAAACGTGGAAATACCTACACCGCTATCTTTATAAACATGGAAATATCTACACCGGGATCTGTATAAACATGGAAATATCTACACCGCGATCTGTATAAACATGGAAATATCTTCACCACGATCTGTATAAACATGGAAATATCTACACCGCTATCTGTATAAACATGGTAATATCTACACCACCATCTATATAAACATGGAAATATCTACACATCCATCTGTATAAACATGGAAATATCTACAATGCCATCTGTAGAAAGATGGAAATATCTACAACGCAATCTGTGTAAATATGGAAATATCTACACCGACATCTGTAAAAACATGGAAATATCTACACCGCTATCTGTAAAAACATGGAAATATCTACACCGCGATCTGTATAAACATGGAAATATCTACACCGTGATCTGTATAAACATGGAAATATCTACACCGCTCTCTGTATGAACATGGAAATATCTACACGGCTATCTCTATAAACATGGAAATATCTACACCGCCATCTGTATAAACATGGAATGCCTACAAAGTCATCTGCATAAACATGGAAACATCTACACAGCCATCTGTATAAACATGGAAATATCTACACAGCCATCTGTATATACATGGCAATATCTACACCGCTATCTGTATAAACCTGGAAATAACTACACCGCTATTTGTATAAACAAGGAAATATCTACACCGTGATCTGTATAAACATGGAAATATCTACACTGCTATTTGTATAAACAAGGAAATATCTACACCGCTATCCGTATAAGCGTGGAAATATCTACACCGCTATTTGTATAAACAAGGAAATATCTTCACCGTGATCTCTATAAACATGGAAATAACTACACCGCTATTTGCATAAACAAGGAAATATCTTCACTGTCATCTGTTTAAACACGGAAATATATACACAGACATCTGTTTATACATGGTAATATCTACACCGCTATCTGTATAAACATGCTAATAACTACACCGCTATCTGTGTAAATGTGGAAATATTTGCACCGCTATCCCTATAAACATGGTAATATCAACACCGCGATCTGTATAAACATGGAAATATCTACACCATGATCTGTATAAACATGGAAATATCTACACCGCTATCTGTATAAACATGGAAATATCTACATCGTGATCTGTATAAACATGGAAATATCTACACTGCCATCTCTATAAACATGGAAATATCTACACCCGTATCTGTATAAACATGGAAATATCCACACCGCTATCTCTGTAAACATGGAAAAATCAACACCGCTATCTCTATGAACATGGAAATATCTACAATGCGATCTCTATAAACATGGAATTATCTACACCGCGATCAGTATAAATGTGGAAATATCTACACTGCTATCTGTATAAACATGGAAATACCTCCACTGCTATCTCTATAAACTTCGAAATATCTACACCGCCATCTGTATAAACATGGAAATACTTACAAAGTTATCGGTATAAACATGGAAATAACTACACCGCCATCTGTATAAACATGGAAATAACTACACCGCTTTCAGTGTAAACATGGAAATATCTACAACGCCATCTACATAACCATGGAAATATCTGCGCCGCCATCTGTATAAACATGGAAATATCTACATGGTCATCTGTGTATAGATGGAAATATCAACAGCGCCATCTGTGCAAACTTGGAAATATCTGCACCGCTATCTGTATAAACATGGAAATATCTACACCGTGGTCTGTATAAACATGGAAATATCCAAACCGCTATCTGTATAAACATGGAAATATCTACACCGCCATCTGTATCAACATGGAAATAACTACACCACAATCTGTATAAACACGGAAATATCTACAATGCTATCTCTGTAAACATGGAAATATCTACACAGCTGTCTGTGTAAACTTGGAAATATCTACACCGCTATCTGTGTAAATTTGGCAAAAACTACAACGCAATCTGTGCAAAGATGGAAATACCTACACCGCTATCTCTGTAAACATGGAAATATCTACACCGATATCTGCATAATCATGGAAATATCTACACTGCCATCTGTATAAACATGGAAATATCTACGGCGCCATCTGTATAAACATGGAAATAACTACACCGCCATCTGTACACACATGGAAATATCTACACAGCCATCTGTATAAACATGGAAATATCTACAATGCTATCTCTATAAACATGGAAATATCTACACCGCTATCTGTATAAACATGGAAATATCTACAATGCTATCTCTATAAACATGGAAATATCTACACCGCTATCTGTATAAACATGGAAACATCTACAACGCTATTTGTGTAAACATGGAAATATCTACACAGCTATCTGTGTAAAAATGGAAATATCTACACAGCAATCTGTGCAAAGATGGAAATATCTACACTGCTATCTCTGTAAACATGGAAATATCTACACCGCTATCTATATAAACATGGAAATATCTATAGCGCAGTCTCTATAAACATGGAAATATCTCCACCGCTATCTGTATAAACATGAAAATATCTACACCGCTTTCTTTATAAACATGGACATATCTACACCGCAATCTGTATAAACATGGAAATATTTACAACGCTATGTGTGTAAACATGGAAATATCTACACAGCTATCTGTGTAAACTTGGAAATACCTACACAGCTATCTGCGCAAACATGGAAAAATCTACACGGCAATATGTGCAAAGATGGAAATAACTACACCGCTATCTCTGTAAACATGGAAATATCTACCCCGCTCCCTGTATAAACATGGAAATATCTACACCGCTGTCTGTATAAACAAGGAAATATCTACACCGCCATCTGTAGAAACATGGAAATATCTACACCGCAATCTGTATAAACATGGAAATACCTACAGCGCTATCTGTATAAATATGGAAATATCTACACCGCTATCTCTATAAACATGGAAATACCTACACCAATTTCTCTATAAACATGGAAATATCTACACTGCAATCTCTATATACATAGAAATATCTACACCGCCATCTCTATAAACATGAGAATATCTACACCGGCATCTTCAGAAACATGGATGTATCTACACCGCCATCTGTATAAAGTTGGAAATATCTACACCACTATCTGTATAAACATGGAAATATCTTCACTTCTATCTGAATAAACATGGAAATATCTACACTGCCATCTGTATAAAGATGGAAATATGTACACCGCAATCTGCATAAATATGGAAATGCCTACACCGCTATCTCTATAGACATGGAAATATCTGCACCGCTATCTGTATAAACATGGAAATATCTCCACTCCCATCTCTATAAAGATGGAAATATCTACACCGCGAGCGGTATAAACATGGAAATATGTACACCGCTATCTGTATAGACATGGAAGTAGCAAAACCGCTATCTGTATAAACATGGAAATATCTACACCGCTATCTGTATATACATGGAAGTAGCAAAACCGCTATCTGTATAAACATGGAAATATCTACACCACTATCTCTATAAACATGAAAATACTTACACCAGCATCTCTATAAGCATGGAAATATTTACACCGCTATCTCTATAAACATAGAAATAACTACACCGCTATCTCTATAAACATGGAAATATCTACACCGCCATCTGCATAAACATGGAAATATATACACAGACATCTGTATAAACTTGGAAATATCTACACTGACATCTGTAGAAAGAAGGAAATATCTACAAAGCGATCTGTATAAACATGGGAATTTCTAAACCACTACCTGTGTAAACATGGAAATATCTACACGGTCATCTGTGTATAGACGGAATTACCAACACCACCATCTGTACATACATGGAAATATCTGCTCCGCTATCTGTATAAACATGGAAATATCTACACCGCAGTCTGTATAAACATGGAAATATCTACACCGCTATCTCTATAAACATGGAAATATCTACACCGTGATCTGTATAAACATGGAAATATTTACACCGCTATCTTTATAAACATGGAAACTTCTACACCGTTATCTGTATAAATATGGAAATATCTACACCGCTATCTCTATAAACTTGGAAATATCTACACCGCCATCTGTATAAACATGGAAATACTATACAGTCATCTGTGTAAACATGGAGATATCTAAACCACCATCTATATGAACATGCTAATAACTAAACCGCTCTCTGTATAAATTTGGAAATCTTTGCACCGCTATCCCTATAAACATGATAATATCAACACCGCGATCTGTATAAACTTGGAAATATCTACACCGCCATCTCTATAAACATGGAAGTATCTACACCCCAATCTGTATAAACATAGAAATATCCACAGCGCTATCTCAATAAACATGGAGAAATCAACACCGCTATCTATATTAACATGGAAATATCTACACCGCCATCTCTATAAACATGGAAATATCTACACCGCTATCTCCATCAACATGGAAATATACACACCGCCATCTCTTTAAACATGGAGGTATCTACAACGCCATCTACATAAACAAGAAAATATCTACACTGCCATCTATATAAACATGGAAATATCTGCACCGCCATCTCTCTAAACTTGGGAATATCTACAGTGCCATTTGTAGAAAGATGGAAATATCTACACCGCCATCTGTATAAACGTGGAAATATCTACACCGCTATCTGTATAAACATGGAAATATCTACACCGCAATCTGTATAAACATGGAAATATCTACACCGCTATCTGTGTAAATATGAAATATCTAAACCGCTTTCTCTATAAAAGTGGAAATATCTACACTGATATCTGTATAAACATGGAAATATCCTCACTGCTATCTCTATGAATATGGATATATCTACACCGCTATCTCTATAAACATGGAAATATCTACACCGCCATCTCTATAAACATGGAAATATCTACACCGCCATCTGTATAAACATGGAAATATCTGCACCGCGATGTGTATAAACATGGAAATACCTACACCGCTGTCTCTGTAAATATGGAAATATGAACACCGCTATGTGTATAAACATGGAAATATATCCACTGCTGTCTGTATAAACATGGAAATATCTACACCACCATCTATATGAACATGGAAATATCTACACAACCAACTGTATAAACATGGAAATATCTACAATGCCTTCTGTAGAAAGATGGAAATATCTACACCGAAATCTGTGTAAACATGGAAATATCTACACCGATATCTGTAAAACATGGAAATAGCTACACCGCTATCTGTATACACATGGAAATATCTTCACAGCCATCTGTATAAACATGTAAATATCTACACTGCTATCTCTATAAACATGGAAATATCTACACCGCCATCTCTATAAACATGAAAATATCTACACTGCCATCTCCATAAACATGGAACTAACTACTCCGCCATATGTATAAACATGGAAACATCTACACCGCCATCAGTGTGAATAAGGAACTATCAACAATGCCATCTGTATAAAGATATAAATATATGCACAACGAGCTGCATAAACATGGAAATACCTACATCGCTATCTGTATAAACGTGGAAATACCAACACTGCTATCGGTATAAACATGGAAATATCTACAACGCCATCTATATAAACATGGAAATATCTACACCGCTATGTATATAAACATGGAAATACCTACACCGCTATCTCTATAAACATGGAAATACCTACAAACTCATCTGTATAAACATGGAAACATCTACACAGCCATCTGTATAAACATGGAAATATCTACACCGCTATCTGTATAAACATGGAAATAACTACACCGCTATTTGTATAAACAAGGAAATACCTACACCGTGATCTGTATAAACATGGAAATATCTGCACCGCTATTTGTATAAACAAGGAAATACCTACACCGTTATCCGTATAAGCATGGAAATATCTACACCGCTATTTGTATAAACAAGGAAAGAGCAACACCGTGATCTGTATTATCATGGAAATAACTACACCGCTATTTGTATAAACAAGGAAATATCTACACCGCCACCTGTTTAAACATGGAAATATATACACAGACATCTGTTTATACATGGAAATATCTACACCGCTATCTGAATAAACATGCTAATAAATACACCACTATCTGTATAAATGTGGAAATATTTGCACCGCTATACCTATAAACATGGTAATATCAACACCGCAATCTGTATAAACATGGAAATATCGACACCATGATCTGTATAAACATGGAAATATCTAAACCGCGATCTGTATAAACATGGAAATATCTACACCGTGATCTGTATAAACATGGAAATATCTACAACGCCATCTCTATAAACATGTAAATATCTTCACCCCTATCTGTATAAACATGGAAATATCCACACCGCTATCTCTATAAACATGGAAAAATCAACACCGCTATCTCTATCAACATGGAAATATCTACACTGCCATCTCTATAAACATGGAAATATCTACACCGCGATCAGTATAAACGTGTAAATATCTACACCGCTATCTGTATAAACATGGAAATATCTCCACTGCTATCTCTATAAACATCGAAATATCTACACCGCCATCTGTATAAACATGGAAATACTTACAAAGTTATCGGTGCAAACATGGAAATAACTACACCGCCATCTGTATAAACATGGAAATATCTACACAGCCATGTGTATATACATGGAAATATCTACACCGCTATCTATATAAACATGGAAATAGCTACACCGCTTTCTGTGTAAACATGGAAATATCTACAACGCCATTTACATATCCATGGAAATATCTGCGCCGCCATCTGTATAAACATGGAAATATCAACACGGTCATCTGTGTATAGATGGAAATATCAACACCGCCATCTGTACAAACATGGAAATATCTGCACCGCTATCTGTATAAACATGGAAATATCTACACCGCGGTCTGTATAAACATGGAAATATCTAAACCGCTATGTCTATAAACATGGAAATATGTACACAGCGATCTGTATAAACATGGAAATATCTACACCGCGATCTGCATAAACATGGAAATACCTTCACTACCATCTGTATAAACATGGAAATATCTACACTGCTATCTGTATAAACATGGTAATATCTACACCACCATCTGTATAAACATGGAAATATGTAAACCGCCATCTGTATAAACATGGAAATATCTACAATGCCATCTGTAGAAAGATGGAAATATCTACACCGCAATCTGAGTAAACATGGAAATATCTACACCGATATCTGTAAAAACATGGAAATATCTACACCGCTATCTGTATAAACATGGAAATATCTACACCGCGATCTGTATAAAAATGGAAATATCTACACAGCTATTTCTATAAACATGGAAATATCTACACCGCCATCTGTATAAACATGCAAATACCTACAAAGTCATCTGTATAAACATGGAAATATCTAAAAAGCCATCTGTATAAACATGGAAATATCTACACAGCCATCTGTATATACATGGAAATATCTACACCTCTATCTGTATAAACTTGGAAATAACTACACCGCTATTTGTATAAACAAGGAAATATCTACACCGTGATCTGTATAAACATGGAAATATCTACACCGCGATCTGTATAAACATGGAAATATCTTCACCGCGATCTGTATAAACATGGAAATATCTACACCGCCAACTGTATAAACATGGAAATATCTACACAGCTATCTCTATAAACATGGAAATATCTACAACGCCATCTGTATAAAGATGGAAATACCAACAAAGTCATCTGCATAAACATGGAAATATCTACACAGCCATCTGTATAAACATGGAAATATCTACACAGCAATCTGTATATACATGGAAATATCTACACCGCTATCTGTATAAACATGGAAATAACTACACCGCTATTTGTACAAACAAGGAAATATCTACACTGTGATCTGTATAAACATGGAAATATCTACACCGCCATCCCTATAAACACGGAAAAATCTACACCTCTATCTGTATAAACATGGAAATATCTACACCGCGATCTGTATAAACATGGAAACATCTTCACCGCAATCTGTATAAACATGGAAATATCTACACCACCATCTCTATAAACATGAAAATATCTACACTGCCATCTCCATAAAGATGGAAGTATCTACTCCGCCATGTGTATAAACACGGAAATATCTACACCGCCATCTGTGAAAACACGGAAATACCTACACCGCCATCTGTATAAACATGGAAATATCTACACCGCCATCTGCATGTCCATGGAAATACCTACGCTGCCATCTGTATAAACATGGAAATATCTACACGGCCATATGTGTATAGATGGAAATGTCAACACCGCCATTTGTACAAACATGGAAATATCTACACCGGTATCTCTATAAACATGGAAATATCTGCACTGCCATCTGTAAAAACATGGAAATACCTATACAGTCATCTGTATAAACATGGAAATACCTACAATGCCATCTGTATACACATGGAAATATCTACACAGCCATCTGTATAAACATGTAAATATTTACACTGCTATCTCTATAAACATGGAAATATCTACACCGCCATCTCTATAAACATGAAAATATCTTCACTGCCATCTCCATAAACATGAAAATATCTACACGGCCATCTCCATAAACATGGAACTAACTACTCCGCCATCTGTATAAACCTGGAAACATCTACACCGCCATCTGTGTGAATAAGGAAATATCTACAATGCCATCTGTATAAAGATGGAAATAACTGCACCGCGAGATGTATAACCATGGAAATATCTACATCGCTATCTGTATAAACGTGGAAATACCAACACCACTATCGTTATAAACATGGAAATATCTACAACACCATCTATATAAACATGGAAATATCTACACCGCTATGTCTATAAACATGGAGATACCTACACCGCTATCTCTATAAACATGGAAATATCTACACCGCTATCTGTATAAACATGGAAACATCTACACCGCCATCTATATCAACATGGAAATAACTACACCGCAATCTGTATAAACACGGAAATATCTACAATGCTATCTCTGTAAACATGGAAATATCTACACAGCTGTCTGTGTAAACTAGGAAATATCTACAGCACTATCTGTGTAAATTTGGCAAAACCTACAACGCAATCTGTGCAAAGATGGAAATACCTACACCGCTATCTCTGTAAACATGGAAATATCTACACCGATATCTGTATAAACATGGAAATATCTACACTGCCATCTGTATAAACATGGAAATATCTACGGCACCATCTGTATATACATGGAAATATCTACACCGCCATCTGTACACACATGGAAATATCTACACAGCCATCTGTATAAACATGGAAATATCTACAATGCTATCTCTATAAACATGGAAATATCTACACCGCTATCTGTATAAACATGGAAATATGTACACCGCTATCTGTTCAAACATGGAAATATCTACACCGCTATCTGTATAAACATGGAAACATCTACAACGCTATCTGTTTAAACATGGAAATATCTACACAGCTATCTGTGTAAAAATGGAAATATCTACACAGCAATCTGTGCAAAGATGGAAATATCTACACTGCTATCTCTGTAAACATGGAAATATCTACACCGCTATCTATATAAACATGGAAATATCTATACCGCAGTCTCTATAAACATGGAAATATCTCCACCGCTATCTGTATAAACATGAAAATATCTAAACCGCTTACTTTATAAACATGGACATATCTACACCGCAATCTGTATAAACATGGAAATATCTGCAACGCTATGTGTGTAAACATGGAAATATCTACACAGCTATCTGTGTAAACTTGGAAATATCTACACAGCTATCTGTGTAAACTTGGAAATATCTACACAGATATCTGCGTAAACATGGAAATATCTACACGGCAATCTGTGCAAAGATGGAAATAACTACACCGCTATCTCTGTAAACATGGAAATATCTACCCCGCTCCCTGTATAAACATGGAAATATCTACACCGCTGTCTGTATAAACATGGAAATATCTACACCGCCATCTGTGAAAACATGGAAATATCTACACCGCTATCTGTATAAACATGGAAATATCGACACCGCCATCTGCATGTCCATGGAAATATCTACGCTGCCATCTGTATAAACATGGAAATATCTACACGGTCATATGTGTATAGATGGAAATATCAACACCGCCATCTGTACAAACATGGAAATATCTACACCGGTATCTCTATAAACATGGAAATATCTGCACTGCCATCTGTAAAAACATGGAAATACCTATACAGTCATCTGTATAAACATGGAAATACCTACAATGCCATCTGTATACACATGGAAATATCTACACAGCCATCTGTATAAACATGTAAATATTTACACAGCTATCTCTATAAACATGGAAATATCTACACCGCCATCTCTATAAACATGAAAATATCTACACTGCCATCTCCATAAACATGAATATATCTACACGGCCATCTCCATAAACATGGAACTAACTACTCCGCCATCTGTATAAACATGGAAACATCTACACCGCCATCTGTGTGAATAAGGAAATATCTACAATGCCATCTGTATAAAGATGGAAATATCTGCACCGCGAGCTGTATAACCATGGAAATATCTACATCGCTATCTGTATAAACGTGGAAATACCAACACCGCTATCGGAATAAACATGGAAATATCTACAACGCCATCTATATAAACATGGAAATATCTACACCGCTATGTCTATAAACATGGAGATACCTACACCGCTATCTCTATAAACATGGAAATATCTACACCGTTATCTGTATAAACATGGAAATATCTACACCGCCATCTGTATCAACATGGAAATAACTACACCGCAATCTGTATAAACACGGAAATATCTACAATTCTATCTCTGTAAACATGGAAATATCTACAAAGCTGTCTGTGTAAACTTGGAAATATCTACACCGCTATCTGTGTAAATTTGGCAAAACCTACAACGCAATCTGTGCAAAGATGGAAATACCTACACCGCTATCTCTGTAAACATGGAAATATCAACACCGATATCTGCATAAACATGGAAATATCTACACTGCCATCTGTATAAACATGGAAATATCTACGGCGCCATCTGTATAAACATGGAAATATCTACACCGCCATCTGTACACACATGGAAATATCTACACAGCCATCTGTATAAACATGGAAATATCTACAATGCTATCTCTATAACCATGGAAATATCTACACCGCTATCTGTATAAACATGGAAATATCTACACCGCTATCTGTTCAAACATGGAAATATCTACACCGCTATCTGTATAAACATGGAAACATCTACAACGCTATCTGTGTAAACATAGAAATATCTACACAGCTATCTGTGTAAAAATGGAAATATCTACACAGCAATCTGTGCAAAGATGGAAATATCTACAATGCTATCTCTGTAAACATGGAAATATCTACACAGCTGTCTGTGTAAACTTGGAAATATCAACACCGCTATCTGTGTAAATTTGGCAAAACCTACAACGCAATCTGTGCAAAGATGGAAATACCTACACCGATATCTCTGTAAACATGGAAATATCTACACCGATAGCTGTATAAACATGGAAATATCTACACTGCCATCTGTATAAACATGGAAATATCGACAGCGCCATCTGTACACACATGGAAATATCTACACCGCCATCTGTACACACATGGAAATATCTACACAGCCATCTGTATAAACATGGAAATATCTACAATGCTATCTCTATAAACATGGAAATATCTACACCGCTATCTGTATAAACATGGAAATATCTACACCGCTATCTGTATAAACATGGAAATATCTACACCGCTATCTGTATAAACATGGAAATACCTACACCGCGATCTGTATAAACATGGAAATATCTACACCGCGATCTGTATAAACATGGAAATATCTTCACCGCGATCTGTATAAACATGGAAATATCTACACAGCTATCTCTATAAACATGGAAATATCTACACCGCCATCTGTATAAACATGGAAATACCCACAAAGTCAACTGTATAAACATGGAAATATCTACAAAGCCATCTGTATAAACATGGAAATATCTACACAGCCATCTGTATATACATGGAAATATCTACACCGCTATCTGTATAAACATGGAAATATCTACACCGCTATTTGTATAAACAAGGAAATATCTACACCGTGATCTGTATAAACATGGAAATATTTACACCGCTATCTGTATAAACATGGAAATTTCTACACCGTTATCTGTATAAATATGGAAATATCTACACCGCTACCTCTATAAACCTGGAAATATCAACACCGCCATCTGTATAAACATGGAAATATCTATACAGTCATCTGTGTAAAGATGGAAATATATACACCACCATCTGTATAAACATGGAAATATCTACAATGCCATCTGTATACACATGGAAATACCTACACGGAAATCTGTGTATAGATGGAAACATCAACACCGCCATCTGTACAAACTTGGAAATATCTACACTGCTATCTCTATAAACATGGAAATACCTACACTGCGGTCTGTATAAACATGGAAATAGTCACACCGCTATCTGTATAAACAAGGAAATATCTACACCGCCATCTGTAAAAACATGGAAATATCTACAGAGTTATCTGTATAAACATGGAAATATCTGCACCTCCATGTGTATAAACATGGAAATATCTACAATGCCATCTGTATACAAATGGAAATATCTACACAGCCATCTGTGTAAACATGGATATAACTACAACGCTATCTCCATAAACATGGAAATACCTACACCACAATCTGTATAAACATGGAAATATCCACACCGTTGTCTGTTTAAACATGGAAATATCTACACCGCTATCTGTAAAAATATGGAAATATCTACACCGCTATCTCTATAAACATGGAAAAAACTACACCGCTGGGTGTATAAAAATGAAAATATCTACATGGCTATCTCTATATACATGGAAATATCTACACCGCCATCTGTATAAACATGGAAATAACTACACAGTCAATTACATAAACATGGAAATATCTACACCACTATCTCTATTAACATGGAAAGACTTACACCGCTATCTGTATAAACATGGAAATATCTACATTGCTATCTGTATAAACATGGAAATATCTACACTTCCATCTGTTCAAACGTGGAAATATCTACATTGCCGTCTGCATACACTTGCAAATAACTACACCGCTATCTGTGAAAGCATGGAAAAATCTACACCGCTATGTCTAAAATCTTGGAAATACCTACACCGCAATCTGTATAAACATGAAAATATCTACACAGTCATCAGTATAATCATGGAAATATCTACACTGCTATCTGTATAAACATGGAAATATCTACAAAGCTATCTCTATAAACATGGAAATATCTACACTGCTATCTGTATAAGCATAGAAATAGCGACACCGCTATCTGTATAAACATGGAAATAACTAAACCCCCTTCTGTAAAAACATGAAAATATCTACACAGTCATCTGTATAAACTCGGAAATACCTACATCTCCATCTGTATAAACATGGAAATATCTACACTGCCATCTGTATACACATGAAAATATCTACACAGTCATCAGTATAAACATGGAAATATCTACACGGCTTTCTCTATAAACGTGAAAATATCTACACCGCAATCTGTATAAACATGGAAATATCTATATTGCCATCTGTATAAAGACGGAAATATCCCCAGCGCTATCTCTATAAACATGGAAATATCTACACCGCTACCTGTATAAACACGGAAATATCTACAACACTATCTGTGTAAACATGGGAATGTCTTAAGAGCTATCTGTGTAAACATGGAAATATGTACACTGCTATCTGTGTAAAGATGGAAATATCTACACCGCAATATGCGCAAATATGGAAATACCTACAACACTATCTGTATAAACATGGAATTTTCTACACTGCCATCTGTATAAACATGGAAATATCTTCACTGCCATCTCTAAACACATGGAAATACCTACACCGCTATCTGTATAAGCATGGAAATATCTACACCGCTATCTTCCTAAACATGGAAATATCTACACCGCTATCTGTGTAAACATGGAAATATCTACAACAATATCTGTGTAAACATGGAAATATCTACACAGCTATCTGTGTAAACATGGAAATATGTACAACGCTATGTGTGAAAGATGAAAACATGTACACCGCAATCTGTGCAAATATCAAAATATCTACACCGCTATCTCTGTAAACATGGAAATATCTACCACGTTATGTGCATAAACATGGAAATATCTACACCACTATCTCTATAAACATTGAAATATCCACACCGCCATCAGCATAAACACGGAAATAACTACACCGCCATCTGTATAAACATGGAAATATCTACACCGCCATCTCTATAAACATAGAAACATCTACACTGTCATCTCCAGAAAGATGGAAATATCTACACAGAGATCTGCATAAACATGGAAATATCTACACCTCTACCTGTATAAACATGGAAATATATACACCACTATCTGTATAAACATGGAAATATCAACACTGCCATCTGTATAAACATGGAAATATCTACACAGCTGTCTCCATAAACATGGAAATACCAACACTGCTATCTGTATAAACATGGAAATATCTACACTGCCATCTGTATAAACATGGAAATATCTACACTGCCATCTGTATACACATGGAAATAACTACACCGCAATCTGTATAAGCATGGAAATATCTACACCGCTATCTCTATAAATATGGAGATACCTATACCGCAATCTGTATAAACCTGGAAATACCTACACCGTTATCTGTATAAACATGGAAATATCTACAACGCTATCTGTATAAACATGGAAATATCTACACCACAGTCTGTGCAAAGATGGAAATATCTACAATGCTATCTCAATAAACATGGAAATATGTAAACCGCAATCTGTGCAAATATCAAAATGTCTACAACTCTATCTCTGTAAACATGGAAATATCTACCCCGTTATCTGTATAAACATGGAAATATCTATACCGCTATCTGTATAAACATGGAAATATCTACACCACGATCTGTATAAACATGGAAATCTCTACACCGCTATCTGTATAAACATGGAAATATCTACACCGCTAGCTGTATAAACATGGAAATATCTACACCAATATCTCTATAAATATTGAAATACCTACAACGCTATCTCTATGAACATGTAAATGCCTACACCGCTATTTTATAAACATGGATATATCTACATGGTTATCTCTATAAACATGGAAATATGTACACTGCCGTCTGTATAAACATGGAAATACCTACACAGTCATCTGTATAAACATGGAAAAATCTACACCACTATCTGTATAAACACGGAAATATCTACACTGCCATCTGTCTAAACATGGAAATATCTACAAAGCCATCTGTATAAACTTGGAAATATCTACACAGCCATCTCTATAAACATGGAAATATCTACACAGCTATCTGTATAAACATGGAAATAGCCACACCGATATCTGTATAAATATGGAAATATCTACACCGCCATCTGTAAAAACATGGAAATATCTACACAGTCATCTGTAAAAACATGGAAATATCTACATCTCCGTGTGTATAAACATGGAAATATCTACACCGCCATCTGTATACACATGGAAATATCTACACAGCCATCTGTATAAACATGGAAATATCTACACCGCTATCTCCATAAACATGGAAATAACTACAGCGCAATCTGTTTAAACATGGAAATATCTACACCGCTATCTGTATAAACATGGAAATATCTACACCGCTATCTGTAAAAATATGGAAATATCTACACCGCTATCGCTATAAACATGGAAATATCTACACCGCTGGCAGTATAAACATGGAAATACCTACATGGCTATCTCTAAAAACATGGAAATATCTACAGAGCCATCTGTATAAACATGGAAATATCTACACAGTCAATTGCATAAAGAAGGAAATATCTACAACACTATCTGTATAAATATGGAAATATCTACACCGCTATCTGTATAAACATGGAAAAATCTTCACCGCTATCTGTATGAACATGGAAATAACTACACCCCAATGTGTATAAACATGGAATTATCTACACCGCTCTCTCTATAAACATAGAAATATCTAAAACGCCATCTCTGTAAACATGGAAATATCCACACCGCCATCAGCATAAACATGGAAATAACTACACCGCCATCTGTATAAACATGGAAATATCTACACCGCCATCTCTATAAACATAGAAACATCTACACTGTCATCTCCAGAAAGATGGAAATATCTACACAGAGATCTGCATAAACATGGAAATATCTACACCTCTACCTGTATAAACATGGAATTATCTACACCACTAACTGTATAAACATGGAAATACCTACACCGCAATCTGTATAAACATGGAAATAGCCACTCCGCTATCTGTATAAACACGGAAATAACTACACCGCCATCTCTAAAAACATGAAAATATCTACAGAGTCATCTGTATAAACCTGGAAATATCTACACCTCCATCTGTATAAACATGGAAATATCCACACTGCCATCTGTATACACATGGACATATCTACACAGCCATCTGTATAAACATGGAAATATCTACACCGCTATCTGTATAAACATTCAGAAAACTACACCGTTTTCTGTATAAACATGGAAATATATACACTGCCATCTGCATAAACATGGAAATATCTACACCGCTATCTGCATAAACATGGAAATATCTACACAGCTATCTCCATAAACATGGAAATACCTACACTGCTATGTGTATAAACATGGAAATAGCCTCACCGCTATCTGCATAAGCATGGAAATACCTACACCGCCATCTATAAAAAGGTGAAAATATCTACAGAGTCATCTGTATAATCATGGAAATATCTACACCTCCATCTGTATAAACATGGAAATATCTACGCTGCCATCTGTATACACATGGAAATATCTACACAGCCATCTGTATAAACATGAAAATATCTACACCGCTATTTCTATAAACATGCAAAAACCTACACCGTTATCTGTATAAAGATGGAAAAATCTACACAGCTATCTGTACAAACATGGAAATATCTCCACCGCTATCTGTATAAACATGGAAATATCTCCACCGCTATCTGTATAAACATGGAAATCTCTACATCGCTATCTGTATAAACATGGAAATATCTCCACAGCTATCTCTATAAACATGGAAATATCTACACCGCTATCTTTATAAAAATGGAAATATCTACACCGCTATCTGTATAAAGATGGAAATATCTACAACACTATCTGTGTATACATGGGAATGTCTTCACAGCTATCTGGGTAAACATGGAAATATGTACACCACTGTCTGTGTAAAGATGGAAATATCTACACCGCAATATGCGCAAATATGGAAATATGTACACCACTATCTGTATAAATATGGAAATATCTACACTGCCATCTGTATAAACATGGAAATATCTTCACTGCCATCTCTAAACACATGGAAATACCTACACCGCTATCTGTATAAGCATGGAAATATCTACACCACTATCTTCATAAACATGGAAATATCTACACCGCTATCTGTGTAAACATGGAAATATGTACAATGCTATCTGTGAAAGATGAAAACATGTACACCGCAATCTATGCAAATATCAAAATATCTACACCACTATCTGTGTAAACATGGAAATATCTACCCCGTTATGTGGATAAACATGGAAATAGCTACACCACTATCTCTATAAACATGGAAATACCTACACCACGATCTGTATAAACATGGAATCGTCTACACCGCTACCTGTATATACATGGAAGTATCTACACCGCTATCTGTATAAACTTGGAAATATCTACTCTGCTATCTCTATAAATATTGAAATACCTACAACGCTATCTCTATAAACATGGAAATGCCTACACCGCTATCTGTATAAACATCGAAATACCAACACCGTTATCTGTATAAACATTGAAATATCTACACCGCTATTTCTGTAAACATGGAAATATCTACACCGCTATCTGTATAAACATGGAAATATCTACACCGTTATCTGTATAAACATGGAAATAACATCACGGCTATTTGTATAAACATGGAAATATCTACAACGCTATCTGTATAAATACGGAAATATCCTCACCACTATCTGTATAAACATGGAAAAACCTACACCGCCATATCTAAACACATGGAAATAACTACAACGCCATCTCTATACTCATGGAAATATCTACACCGCTGTCTCTATAAACATAGAAATATCTACATTGCAATCTCTATAAACATGGAAATATCTACACCGCCATCTCTATAAACATGGAAATATCTACATCGCTTTCTGAATAAACATGGAAATATCTCCACCGCAATCAGTATAAACATGGAAATATCTACACCGTTATCTGTATAAACATGGAAATATCTACACCGCTATCTGTATAAACATGGAAATATCTACAACGCTATCTCTATAAACACGGAAATATGTACAACGCTATCTGTATAAACATGGAAATATCTACAACACTATCTGTGTAAACATGGAAATATCTACACAGATATCTGTGTAAACTTGCAAATATCTACACAGCTATCTGTGTAAAGATCGAAATATCTGCAGCGCAATCTGTGCAAAGATGGAAATATCTACACCGCTATCTCTGTAAACATGGAAATATCTACACCGCTGTCTGTATCAACATGGAAATATCTACACCGCTATCTTTATAATCATGGAAATATCTACACTGTTATCTCTATAAACATGGAAATATCTACACCGCCATCTGTATAAACATGCAAATATCTACACAGTCTTCTGTATAAACATGGAAATATCTACACAACCATATCTATAAACATGGAAATATCTACACTGCCATCTGTTTACACATGGAAATATCTACAACGCCATCTGTAGAAACGTGAAGTATCTACACCGCTGTCTCTATAAACATGGAAATACCTACACCGCCATCTCTATAAACATGGAAATATCTACACCGCAATCTCTATAAACTTGGAAATATCTACACCACCAACTCTATAAATATGAAAAAATCTACACCACTATCTGTATAAACATCGAAATATCTACAGTGTCATCTGTATAAAGATGGAAATATCTACACCGGGAGCTGAATAAACATGGAGATATCTACACCCCTATCTCTATAAACATGGAAATGTCTACACAACTATCTCTATAAACACGGAAATATCTTCACCACCATCTCTATAAACATGGAAATATCTACACCGCTATCTGTATAAACATGGAAACATCTACATCGCTATCTATATAAACATGGAAATATCTACACCGCTATCTATATAAATATGGAAATATCTACACCGCTATCTTTGTAAACATGGAAATAACTACACCGCTATCTGTATAAACATGGAAATATCTACACAGCTATCTGTATAAACATGGAAATATCTACATCGCTAACTGTTTAAACATGGAAATGTCTCCACCGCTATCTGTATAAACATGGAAATATCTACACCACTATCTGTATAAACATGGAAATATCTACAGCGTTATCTGTGTAAACATGGAAATATCTACAATGCTATCTCTGTAAAAATGGATATATCTACACAGCTATCTGTGTAAACTTGGAAATATCTACACCGCTATCTGTATAAAGATGTAAATATCTACACCGCAATCTGTGCCAAGATGGAAATATCTACACCGCTATCTCTGTAAACATGGAAGTAACTTCACCACTCTCTGTATAGACATGGAAATATCTACATCACTATCTCTATAAACATGGAAATAACTTCACCGCCATCTCTATAAACATGGAAATATCTACACCGCTATCAGTATAAACATGGAAATGTCTACACCGCTATCTGTATAAATATGGAAATATCTACACCGCTATCTCTGTAAACATGGAAATGTCTACAGCGCTATCTGTACAAACATGGAAATATCTACATCGCTATCTCTATAAACCTGAAAATATCTACACCAACATCTATATAAACATGGAAATACCTACACAGTCATCTGTATAAACATGGAAATATCTACACCACTATCTCTATAATCATGGAAATATCTACACCGCCATCTGTATAAACATGGAAATATCTACAAAGCCATCTCTATAAACAAGGAGATACCTACACCGCTTACAGTATAAACATGGAAATATCTACACTGCCATCTGTATACAAATGGAAATATCTACGAAGCCATCTGTATAAACATGGAAATATCTACACTGTTATCTCTGAAAACATGGAAATATCTACACAGTCATCTGTATAAAAATGGAAATATCTACTTCACCATCTCTATAAACATGGAAACAACTACACTGCCTCTGTATACACTTGGAAAAATATACACAGCCATCTGTATAAACATGGAAATATCTACACTGTTATCTCTATGAACACAAACATATCTACACCGCAGTCTCTATAAACATGAAAATATCTACACCGCCATCTTCATAAACATGGAACTATCTACACAGCCATCTGTATAAACATGGAGATATCTACACCACTATCTGTGTAAATATGGAAATATCTACACCGCTCTCTCTGTAAACATGGAAATGTCAACACCGCTGTCTGTATATACATGGAAATACCTGCATCGCTATCTCTATAAACCTGAAAATATCTACACCGACATCTGAATAAACATCGAAATACCTACAGAGTCATCTGTATAAACATGGAAATATCTTCACCAGTATCTCTATAAACATGGAAATATCTACACTGCCATCTGCATAAACTTGGAAACATCTACACCGCTATCTGAATAAACATATAAATATCTGCACCGCTATCACTATAAACATGGAAATACCTATACCGCTATCTCTATAAACTTGGAAATATCTACACCACTATCTGTATAAATGTGGAAATATCTACGACGCCATTCTATTAACTTGGAAATATCTACACCACCATCTGCATAAACATAGAAATATCTGCATCGCCGTCTGCATAAACATGGAAATATCTACACCGCCATCTGTATAAACATGGAAATATCTACACAACTATCTGTAAAACGTGGAAATATCTACACCGCTATCTGTATTAACGTGGAAATATCTACACCGCTATCTGTATAAACGTGGAAATATCTACACCTCTATGTGTATAAAGATGAAAATATCTAGAACACTATATGTGTAAACATGGAAATATCTACACAGCTATCTGTGGAGACTTGGAAATATCTACACAATTATCTGTGAAAAGATGGAAATAGGTACACCGCAATCTGTGCAAAGGTGGAAATATCTACACCGCTGTCTCTGTAAACATGGAAATATCTTCACCGCTATCTGTGTAAACATGGAAATATCTACACCGCAATCAGTATAAAGAAGGAAATATCTACACCGCCATCTGTATAAACATTTAAATATCTACCCCGACATCTGTATCACCATGGAAATATCTGCAACGCTATCTGTATAAACATGGAAATACCAACACCGCTATCTGTATAAACATGGAAATATCTGCACCGCTATCACTATAAACATGGAAATATCTACACCACTATCACTATAAACATGGAAATAACTTCACCGCCATCTCTATAAACATGGAATTACCTACACTGCTATCTGTATAAACGTGGAAATACCTACACCGCTATCTGTATAAATATGGAAATATCTACACTGCTATCTCTGTAAACATGGAAATGTCTACACCGCTATCTGTATAAACATGGAAATATCTACATCGCTATCTCTATAAACCTGAAAATATCTACACTGACATCTGTATAAACATGGAAATACCTACACAGTCATCTGTATAAACATGGAAATATCTACACCACTATCTCTATAAACATGGAAATATCTAAACTGCCATCTGTATAAACATGGAAATATCTACACAGCCATCTCTATAAACATGTAAATATCTACACCGCTATCTGTATCAACATGGAAATACCTACACCGCTTTCTGTATAAACATGGAAATATCTACACCACTATCTCTATAAACATGGAATTATCAACACCGCTATCGGCATAAACATGGAAATATCTACAACGCTATCTGTATAAACATATAAATATCTACACCGCTATCACTATAAACATGGAAATACCTACACCGCTATCTCCTTAAACATGGAAATATCTACACCGCTATCTCTATAAACGTGGAAATATCTACACCGCCGTTCTATAAACTTGGAAATATCTACACCGCCATCTGCATAAACATGGAAATATCTACACCGCCATCTGCATAAACATTTAAATATCCACACGGCCATGTGTATAAACATGGAAATGTCTTCATAATTATCTTTAAAACGTGGAAATAACTTTACCGCTCTCTGTATAAACGTGGAAATATGTGCACTGCTATCTCTATAAACGTGGAAATATCTACAACGTTATCTGTATAAACGTGGATATATCTAAACTGCTATCTGTATAAATATGGAAATATCTACACCGCAATCTGTATAAACATGGAAATATCTACAACAATATCTGTGTAAACATGGAAATATCTACACAGCTATCTGTGTAGACTTGGAAATATCTACACAGTTATCTGTGTAAAGTTGGAAATATGTACACCGCAATCTGTGAAAAGATAGGTATATCTACACCGCTATCTCTATAAACATGGAAATATCTACTCCGATATCTGTATCAACATGGAAATATCTACACCAATATCAGTATAAACAAGGAAATATCTACACCGCCATCTGTATAAACATAAAAATATCTGCACCTCCATGTGTATAAACATGGAAATATCTACACTGCCATCTGTATACACATGGAAATATCTACACAGCCATCTGCATAAACACGGAAATATCTACACCGTTATCTGTATAAACATGGAAATATCTACACCGCTATCTGTAAAAATATGGAAATATCTACACCGCTATCTCTATAAACATGGAAATATCTACACCGCTGGGTGTATAAACATGGAAATATCTACATGGCTATCTCTATATACATGGAAATATCTACACCGCCATCTGTATAAACATGGAAATACCTACACAGTCAATTACATAAACATGGAAATATCTGCACCACTATCTCTATTAACATGGAAATACTTACACCGCAATCTGTATAAACATGGAAATATCAACACCGCTATCTGTATAAACATGGAAATATCTACATTGCTATCTGTATAAACATGGAAATATCTACACTGCGATCGGTATAAACATGGAAATATCTACATTGCCATATGTATACACTTGCAAATAACTTCACCGCTATCTGTGAAAGCATGGAAAAATCTTCACCACTATCTCTATAATCTTGGAAGTACCTACACCGCAATCTGTATAAACATGAAAATATCTACACAGTCATCTGTGTAAACATGGAAAAATCTACAGCAATATCTGTAAAAACATGGAAATAACTACACTGCCATCTGTATAACCATGGAAATATCTACACAGCCATCTGTATAAACATGAAAATATCTACACAGCCATCTCTATAAATATGGAAATATCTACACAGCTATCTGTACAAACATGGAAATAGCCACACCGCTATCTGTATAAACAAGGAAATATCTACACCGCCATCTGTAAGAACATGGAAATATCCACACAATCATCTGTATAACCATGGAAATATCTGCACCTCCATGTGTATAAACATGGAAATATCTACACGGCCATCTGTATACACATGGAAATATCTACACAGCCATCTGTATAAACATGGAAATATCTACACCGCTATCTCCATAAACATGGAAATACCTACACCGCAATCTGTATAAACATGGAAATATCTACACCGTTATCTGTATAAACATGGAAATATCTACACCGCTATCTGCATAAATATGGAAATATCTACACCACTATTTCTATAAACATGGAAATATCTACACCGCTGGGTGTATAAACATGGAAATATCTACATGGCTATCTCTATATACATGGAAATATCTACACCGCCATCTGTATAAACATGGAAATACCTACACAGTCAATTACATAAACATGGAAATATCTGCAGCACTATCTCTATTAACATGGAAATACTTACACCGCTATCTGTATAAACATGGAAATATCAACACCGCTATCTGTATAAACATGGAAATATCTACATTGCTATTTGTATAAACTTGGAAATATCTACACTGCCATCTGTATAAACATGGAAATATCTACATTGCCATCTGTATACACTTGCAAATAACTACACCGCTATCTGTGAAAGCATGGAAAAATCTTCACCGCTATCTCTATAATCTTGGAAATACCTACACCGCTATCTCTATAATCTTGGAAATACCTACACCGCAATCTGTATAAACATGAAAATATCTACACAGTCATCTGTATAAACATGGAAATATCTACACCGCTATCTATATAAACATGGAAATATCTACACAGCTATCTCTATAAACATGGAAATATCTACACTGCTATCTGTATAAACATGGATATAGCGACACCGCTATCTGTATAAACATGGAAATAACTACACCGCCATCTGTAAAAATATGAAAATATCTACAAAGTGATGTGTATAAACTTGGAAATACCTACACCTCCATCTGTATAAACAAGGAAATATCTACCCTGCCATCTGTATAACCATGGAAATATCTACAACGGTATCTCTATAAACTTGGAAATACCTACACCGCAATCTGTGTGAACATGGAAATATCTACAGCGCTATCTGTATAAACATGGAAATATCTACACCGCTATCTGTATAAACATGGAAATATCTACAATGCTATCTGTATAAACACGGAAATACCAACACCGCTATCTGTATAAACACGGAAATATCTACAATGCTAACTGTATAAACATGAAAATATCTACAACGCTATCTGTATAAACATGGAAATACCTTCACCACTATCTCTATAAACTTGGAAATACATACACCGCCATCTCTATACACATGAAATTATCTAAATCGCTATCTCTATAAACGTTGAAATATCTACACCGCCATCTGCAGGAACATGGAAATATCTACACCGCTATGTGTATAAATATGGAAATTTCTACACCGCCATCAGTAAAAACATGGAAATATCTACACTGCCATCTGTGGAAAGTTGGAAATATCTACACCACGATCTGTATAAACATGGAAATATCTACACCGTTACCTGCATAAACGTGGAAAAATCTACACCGCTATCTGTATAAACATGGAAATATCTACACTGCCATCTGTATAAACATGGAAGAACCTACACCGCTATCTCTATAAACATGGAAATATCTACACCGCAAACTCTATAAACATGGAAATATCTACACTGCCATCTGTATAAACATGAAAATATCTACTCCGCCATCTCCAGAAACATGGAAGTATCTACACCGCCATCTGTGTAAACGTGGAAATATCTACACTGCCATCTGTATAAAGATGGAAATATCTACACCGTGAGCTTTATAAACATGGAAATATCTACACCGCTATCTGTATAAAGATGGAAATATCTTCACCGCTATCTTTATAAACATGGAAATACCCACAACTCCATCTCTATACATATGGAAATATCTACACCGCTATCCCTATAAACATAGAAATATATACCCCGCCATCTCTATAAACATGGAAATATCTACACCGCCATCTTCATGAACATGGAAATGACTACAACGCTATCTGTATAAACAGGGAAATATCCACACCGCCATCTGTATAAACATGGAAATAGCTACACTGCCATCTGTGGAAAGATGGAAATACCTACACCGCGATCTGTATAAACACGGAAATATCTACACCGCTACCTGTATACATATGGAAATTTCTAGGCTGCGATCTGTATAAACATGGAAATATCTACACCAAAATCTGTCTAAACAAGGAAATATGTCCACCACTATCTGTATAAACTTGGAAATATCTACACCACTATGTGTATAAACATGGAAATCTCTACACCGCTATCGGTATAAAGATGGAAATATCTTCACCACTATCTCCATAAACATGGAAAGACCCACAACGCCATCTCTATACATATGGAAATATCTACACCGCTATCCCTATAAACATAGAAATACATACCCCGCCATCTCTATAAACATGGAAATATCTACACCGCCATCTTCATGAACATGGAAATGTCTACACCACTATCTGTATAAACAGGGAAATATCCACACCGCCATCTGTATAAACTTGGAAATATCTACACTGCCATCTGTGGAAAGATGGAAATATCTACACCGCGATCTGTATAAACACGGAAATATCTACACCGCTACCTGTATACATATGGAAATATCTAGACTGCGATCTGCATAAACATGGAAATATCTACACCAGAATGTGTCTAAACAAGGAAATATGTCCACCACTATCTGCATAAACTTGGAAATATCTACACCGCTATGTGTATAAACATGGAAATATCTACACCGCTATCTGTATAAAGATGGAAATAGCTACACCGCTATCTCTACAAACATGGAAATATCTACACCGCCTTCTGTATAAACATGCAAATATCTACACAGTCATCTGTATAAACATGGAAATACCTTCAACACCATCTCTATAAACATGGAAATATCTACAATGCCATCTCTGTACAAATGTAAATACCTACAAAGCCATCTGTATAAACATGGAAATATTTACTCTGCTATCCCTATAAACATGGAAATACCTACACCGCTATCTCTATATGTATGGAAATGTCTACCCCGCAATCTCTATAAACATGGAAATATCTACACCGCCATCTCTGTAA
The DNA here is from genome assembly GCF_029289425.2 of Pan paniscus. NCBI lineage: Eukaryota > Metazoa > Chordata > Mammalia > Primates > Hominidae > Pan > Pan paniscus. The sequence continues at coordinate 1,089,343 of NC_073265.2, forward strand.
AAATTGAAATATCTACATCGCTATCTGTATAATCGTGGAAATATCTCCACCTCTATCAGTATAAACATGGAAATATCTATACCGCTATCTGCATAAACATGGAAATATCTACAACGCTATCTGTGTAAACATGGGAATATCTACACAGCTATCTGTGTAAACTTGGAAATATCTACATAGCTATCTGTGTAAAGATAGAAATATCTACAACGCAATCTGTGGAAAGATGGAAATACCTACACCGCTATCTCTGTAAACATGGAAATATCTAAACCGCTATCTGTATAAACATGGAAATATCTACACCGCTATCTGTATAAACAAGGAAATATCTACACCGCCATCTGTATAAACCTGGAAATATCTACACGGGCATCTGTATAAACATGGAAATATCTACACCGCTATGTGTATAAATATGGAAATAGCTACACCGCTATCTCTATAAACATGGAAATAACAACACCGCCATCTCCAGAAACATGGAAATATCTACACTGCCATCTGTATAAAGATGGAAATATATACACTGCCATCTGTGGAAAGATGGAAATATCTACACCGCGATCTGTAAAAACATGGAAATATCTACAATTCTACCTGTATAATTATGGAAATATCTACACCGCTATCTGCATAAACATGGAAATATCTACACCACGATCTGTATAAACAAGGAAATATCTCCACCACTATCTGTATATACCTGGAAATATCTGCACCGCTATCTGTATAAACATGGAAATATTTACACCGCTATCTGTATAAACATGGAAATATCTACAACGCTATCTCTATAAACATGGAAATACATACACTGCTATCTCTATAAACATGGAAATATCTACACCTCCATCTCTCTAAATATGAAAACATCTACACCACCATCTCCAGAAACATGCAACTATCTACACCGCCATCTGTATAAACATGGAAATATCTACAAAACTATCTTTATAAACATGGAAATATCTACACTGCCATCTGTATACGCATGGAAATATCTACAAAGCGAGCCGTATAAACAGGGAAATATCTACACCGCTATCTGTATAAACATGGAAATACCAACACCGCTATCTGTATAAACATGGAAATATCTACACCGCTATCCGTGTAAACATGGAAATATCTACACTGCTATCTGTGCAAACATGGAAATGTCTACACAGCTCTATGTGAAAACTTGGAAATATCTACACAGCTATGTGTGTAAAGATGGAAATATCTACACCGCCATCTGTGCAAAGATGGAAATATCTACACCGCCATCTCGGTAAACATGGAAATATCTACACCGCTGTCTGTATAAAAATGGAAATATCTACACCGCTATCTGTATAAACACGGAAATACCAACACCGCTGTCTGTATAAACATGGAAATATCCACAACGCTATCTGTAAAAACATGGAAATATCTACACCGCTATCTGTATAAACATGGAAATACCTTCAACACTATCTCTATAAACTTGGAAATACCTACGCCGTCATCTCTATACACATGGAAATATCTACACCGCTATCTCTATAAACATAGAAATATCTACACCGCCATCACTTTAAACATGGAAACATCAACACAGCTATCTTTAAAACATGGAAATATCTACAACGATATCTCTATAATCATGGAAATATCTACTCCGCCATCTTTATAAACATGCAATTGTCTACACAGTAATCTGTATAAACATGAAAATATCTACAACACCATCTCTATAAACATGGAAATATCTACATGGCCATTTGTATAAACGTGGAAATATCTACACGGCCATTTGTATAAAAAGGGAAATATCTACACCGCAATCTCTATAAACATGGAAATATCTACACCGCCATCTCTATGAACATGAAAATATCTGTACCGACATCTCCAGAAACATGGAACTATCTACACAGCCATCTGTATAAACTTGGAAATACGAACAACGCTATCTGCATAAACAAGGAAATATCTACACCGCTATCTGTATAAACATGGAAATATCTTCACCACTATCTCTATAAACATGGAAATATCCCCACCGCCATGTCTATACACATGAAAATATGTACACCGCTATCTCTATAAACAGAGAAATATCTACACCGCCATCTCCATAAACTTTGAAATAACTACACCGCCATCTGCATAAACATAGAAATGTCTAAACCGCCATCTGCATAAACATGGAAATATCTACACTGCCATCTGTATAAACATGGAAATAACTACACCGCTATCTGTATAAACATTGAAATATCTGCAGTGCTATCAGTGTAAACATGGAAATATCCACACTGCTATCTATAAAACGTGGAAATATCTACACCGCTATCTGTATAAACGTGGAAATATCTACACCGCTGAATGTATAAACGTTTAAATATCTACAACGCTATCTGTATAAATGTGGAAATATCTACATCGGTATCTGTATAAACGTGGAAATACCTCCACCGCTATCTGTATAAACGTGGAAATATCTACACCGCTATCTGTAAAAATATGGAAATACCTACACAGCTATCTGTATAAACATGGAAATACCTACAACGCTATCTGTATAAACATGGAAATATCTACAACGATATCTCTGTAAACATGGAAATATCTACACAGCTATCTGTGTAAACTTGGAAATATCTACACAGCTATCTTGGTAAAGATGTTAATATCTACACCGCAATGTGTGCAAAGATGGAAATATTTACACCGCTATCTCTGTAAACATGGATATATCTTCACCGCTATCTGTATCAACATGGAAATATCTACACCGCTATCTGTATAAACAAGGAAATATCTACACCATCATCTGTATAAACTTGGAAATACCTACACCGCCATCTATATACACATGGAAATATCTACACCGCTATCTGTATAAACATAGAAATATCTACACCACCATCTGTATAAACATGGAAATATCTACAACGCCACCTGCATGATCATGGAAATATCTACACAGCCATCTGTATAAACATGGAAATATCTACACTGCCATCTGTGGAAAGATGGAAATATCTACACCGCGATATGTATGAACATGGAAATATATACACCACGATCAGTATAACCAAGGAAATAACTCCACCACTATCTATATAAACATGGAAATATCTACACCGCTATGTGAATAAACCTGGAAATATCTATACCGCTGTCTGTATAAACATGGAAATACCTACACTTCTATCTCTATAAACATGAAAATATCTACACCGCCATTTGTATAAACATGCAAATAACTACACAGTCATCTGTATAAACATGGAAATAACTACAACACCATCTCTATAAACATGGAAATATCTACACTGCCATCTGTATACTCATGGAAATACCTACACTACCGTCAGTATAAACATTGAAAAGTCTACTCCGATATCTCTGTAAACATGGAAATATCTACACCGCTATCTTTATAAATATGGAAATATCAACCCCGCCATCTCTATAAACGTGGAAATATCTACATCGATATCTGTATAAACATGGAAATATCTCCACCACTATCAGTATAAACATGGAAATATCTGCACCGCTATCTCTGTAAACATAGAAATATCTACAAGGCCATCTGTATAAACATGGAAATATCTAAACAGCCATCTGTATAAACGAGGAAATATCTACATCGCCATCTGTGTAAACATGGAAATATCTACACCGCCATCTGTATAAACATGGAAATATCTACACATTTATCTGTAAAAATATGGAAATATGTACACCGCTATCTCTATAAACATGGAAATTTCTACACTGCCATCTATATAAACATGCAAATATCTACACAGTCATCTGTATAAACAAGGAAATATCCACACTACCATCTCTATAAACATGGAAATCTCTACACTGCCATCTGTATACACATGGAAATAACTACACAGCCATCTGTATAAACATGGAAATAACTACAGCGCTATGTCTATAAACATGGAAATACCTACACCGCTATCTCTACAACCATGGAAATATCTACACCGCAATCTCTATAAACATGGAAATATCTACGCAGTCATGTCCTGAATCATGGAACTATCTACACCGCCATCTGTATTAACATGGAAATATCTTCACTGCCATCTGTATAAAGATGGAAATATCTACACTGCGAACTGTATAAACATGGAAATATCTACACCGATCTCTGTATAAACATGGAAATACCAACACCGCTATCTGTATAAACATGGAAATATCTACACTGCTATCTGTATAAACATGGAAATACCTTCACCAATATCTATATAAACATGGAAATACCTACACCGCCGTCTCTATGCACATGTAAATATCTACAAAGCTATCTGTATAAACATAGAAATATCTACACCACAGTCTGTATAAACATGAAAATATCTACCCAGTCATCTGTATAAACATGGAAATATCTACACCGCTTTCTCTGTAAACATGGAAAAACCTACACCGCTATCTCTATAAACATGGAAATATCTACACCGCAATCCTGGTAAACATGGAAATATCTACACCATCATCTCTATGAACAAGGAAATATCTGCATTGCCATCTGAATACACAGGGATATATCTACAAAGCCATCTTTATAAACATGGAAATATCGACACCGCTATCCCTATAAACATGGAAATACCTACACCGCTATCTCTATATACATGGAAATATCCGCACCGCAATCTGTGCAAAGATGGAAATATCTACACCTCTATCTCTGTAAACATGGAAATATCCACACCGCTGTCTGTGTAAACATATAAATATCTACACCGCTATCTGTAAAACGTGGAAATATCTACACCGCTATCTTTATAAACGTGGAAGTACCTACACCGCTATCTGTATAAACGTGGAAATATCTACAATGCTATCTGTATAAACGTGGAAAAATCTACATCGATATCTGTATAAACGTGGACATATCTCCACCGCTATCTCTGCAAACATGGACACATATACACCGCTATCTGTATAAACATGGAAATATCTAAACTGCTATCAGTATCAACATGGAAATATCTACAACTTTATCTGTATAAACATGGAAATTTCTACAACGCTATCTGTGTGAACATGGAAATATCTACACAGCTATCTGTGTAAACTTGGAAATAACTACACAGCTATCTGTGTAAAGATGTAAATATCTACACGGCAATCTGTGCAACGATGGAAATATCTACACCGCTATCTGAGTAAACATGGAAATATCTACGCCGCTATATGTATAAACTTCGAAATATCTACACCGCCATCTCTATGAACATGGAAATATCTACACCGCCATTTGCATACACATGGAAATATCTACACCGATCTCTCTATAAACATAGAAATATCAACACCGATAGCTCTATAAACACGGAAATATCCATACCGCTATCTTTATAAACATGGAAATATCTAAACCGCTATCTGTATAAACTTGGAAACATCTACAACGCTATGTGTGTAAACATGGAAATATCTACACAGCTATGTGTGTAAACTTGGAAATATCTACACAGCTATGTGTGTATAGACCGAAATATCTTCACTGCAATCTTTGCAAAGATGTTAATATCTACACCGCTATCTCTGTAAACATAGAAATATCTACACCGCTATCTGTAAAAACATGGAAATATCTACACCGCTATCTGTATAAACATGGAAATATCTACAACGCTATCTGTGTTAACATGGAAATATCTAGAGAGCTATATGTAAACTTAGAAATATCTACACAGCTATCTGTGTAAAGATGGAAATATCTACACTGCAGTGTGTGCAAAGATGGAGATATCTACACAACTATCTCTGTAAACATGGAAATATCTACACCGCTATCTGTATAAACATAGAAATACAAACAACGCCATCCGTATAAACATGGAAATAACAACAACGCTATCTGAATAAACATGGCAATATCTACACCGCTATCTGTATAAACATGGAAATATCTTCACCACTATCTCTATGAACATGGAAATACCTACACCGCCATCTCTATAGACATGGAAATATCTACACCGACATCTCTATAAACATGGAAATATCTACAGCGACATCTCTATAAACATGGAAATATCTACACCGCCATGTACATGAACATGGAAATATCTACCCCGCTATCTTTATAAACATGGAAATATCTACACCGCCATCTGTATAAACAAGGAAATATCTACACTGCCATCTGTGGAAACATGGAAATATCTACAACGCGAATTCTATGAGCATGGAAATATCTACACCACGATCTGTATAAACAAGGAAATATCTCCAACACTGTCTGTATAAACATGGAAATATCTACAGCGCTTTCTGTATAAAGATGGAAATATCTACACCGCTATCTGTATAAACATGGAAATACCTACAATGCTATCTCTAAAACATGGAAATATCTACACCGCCATCTGTATAAACATGCAAATATATTCACACTCATCTGTGTAAACATGGAAATATCTACACCACCATCTCTATAAACGTGGAAATATCTTCACTGCCATCTGTATACCAATGGAAATACCTACACAGTCATCAGTGTAAACATGGAAATATCTACTCCGCTATCTCAATAAACATGGAAATAGCTACACAGTTATCTCTATTAACATGGAAATATCTACACCGCCATCTCTATAAACATGGAAATACCTACACCGCTATCTCTATAAACATGGATATATCTACACCGCTATCTACATAAACATGGAAATATCAACACCGCTATCTCTATAAACAAGGAAATATCTACACCACCATCTGTATAAACAAGGAAATACCTACACCGCTATCTCTATAAACATGGATATATCTACACCGCTATCTACATAAACATGGAAATATCGACACTGCTATCTGTATAAACATGGAAGTATCTACACTGCTATATGTATAAACATGTCAATATCTATGCCACGAGCTGCATTAAGAAGGAATTATCTACACATCTATCTGTATAAACATGGAAATAACAACACTGCTATCTGTATAAACATGGAAATATCTACACCGGTTTTTCTATAAACATGGAAATATCTACAACGCTATCTGTGTAAACATGGAAATATCTACAAAGCTATCTGTGTAAACTTGGAAATATCTACACAGCTATCTGTGTAAAGATGGAAATATCCACACCGCAATCTGTGCAAAGATGGAAACATGTACACCGTTATCTCCGTAAACATGGAAATATCTGCACCACTATCTGTAAAAACATGGATATATCTACAGTGCTATCTGTAAAACGTGGTAATATCTCCACCGCTATCTGTATAAACATGGAAATATCTACACTTGTATCTCTATGAAGATGGAAATATCTACACCGTGAGCTGTATAAACATGGAAATATCTATACCACCATCTCTATAAACATGGAAATATCTACACTGCCATCTGTATACACATGGAAATATCTAGACCGCCATCTGTACACACATTTAAATATCTACACCACTATCTGTACAAACATGGAAATATGTACACTGCCATCTGTATAAACTTGGAAATATCTACACAGCCACCAGTATAAACATGGAAACACCTTCACCACTATCTCTATAAACATGGAAATACCTACACCGCTTTCTCTATAAACATGGATATATCTACACCGCTATCTACATGAACATGGAAATATCGACACCGCTATCTGTATAAACAAGGAAATATCTACACCACCATCTGTATAAACATGGAAATATCTTCACCGCCATCGTTATAAACATGGAAATATCTACACCGCTATCTTTATAAACATGGAAATATCTACACTGTTATCTCTATAAACATGGAAATGTCTACACCGCCATCTCTATAAACCTGAAAATATCTACACCGCCATCTCTACAAACATGGAACTATCTACACCGTCATCTGTATAAACATGGAAATATCTACACCACTATCTGTAGAAACATGGAAATATCTTCACTGCGATCTGTATAAAGATGGAAATATCTACACCGCAAGCTGCATAAACATGGAAATATGTACACCGCTATCTGTATAAACATGGAAATGCGAACACTGCTATCTGTAGAAAGATGGAAATATCTACACCGCTATCTGTATAAACATAGAAATATCTACAACGCTATCTGTGTAAACATGCAAATATCTACACCGCCATCACTATGAACATGAAAATATATACACCGCCATCTCCAGTCACATGGAACTATCTAAACCGCCGTCTGTATAAACATGGAAATATCTACACACTATGTGTATAAACATGGAAATATGAACACGGCCATCTGTATAAAGATGGAAATATACACACCGCGAGCTGTATAAACAGAGAAATATCTATACCACTATCTGTATGAACATGGAAATACCAACAACACTATCTGTATAAACATGGAAAAATCTACAGCGCTATCTGTATAAACAGGGAAATATTTACAACGCTATCTGTGTAAACATGGAAATATCTACACAGCTATCGGTGTAAACTTGGAAATATCTACACAGCTATCAGTGTAAAGATGGAAATATCCACAACGCAATCTGTGCAAACATGGAAATATCTTCACTGCTTTCTCGGTAAACATGGAAAATCTACACCGCTATCTGTATAAACATGTAAATATCTACATCGCTATCTGTAAAATGTGGAAATATGTACACCACTATCTGTATAAACGTGGAAATATCTACTCCGCTATCTGTATAAACGTGGAAATATGTATGCTATCTGCATAAACGTGGAAATATCTACATCAATATCTGTATAAACGTGGAAATATCTCCACCGCTATCTGTATATACATTGACATATCTGCACCGCTATCTGTATAAACATGGAAATCATCTACACCGCTATTTGTATAAACATGGAAATATATACAATGCTATCTGTATAAACATGGAAATATCCACAACGCTATCTGTAAAAACATGGAAATATCTACACAGCTATCTGGGTAAACATGGAAATATCTACACAGCTATCTGTGTAAAGATGGAAATATCTACACCGCAATCGGTGCAAAGATGGAAATATCTACACCGCTATCTCTATAAACATGGAAATATCTACACCGCTATCTGCATAAATATGGAAATATCTACACCGCTATCTGTATAAACAAGGAAATACCTACACCACCATCTGTATAAACATGGAAATATCTACACCGCTATCTGTATGAATATGAAAATATGAACAACGCTATCTCTATAACCATGGAAATATCTACACCGCTATCATTATAAACATGGAAATATCTACTCCGCTAACTCTATAAACATGGAAATACCTACAGGGTTTTCTCTATAAACATGGAAATATCTACACCGCAATCTCTATAAACATGGAAATATCTACACCGCAATCTCTATAAACATGGAAATATCTACACCGCCATCTGTATAAACATGCAAATAGCTACAGAATCATCTATATAAAGATGGAAATATCTACACCACCATCTCTATACACATGGAAATAACTACACTACCATCTGTAAAAACATGGAAATATCGGCACTGATATCTGTATAAACATGGAAATATCTACAACGCCATCTCTATAAACATTAAAATGTGGACACCGCTATCTCCAGTAACATGGAACTATCTACACCTCCATCTGTGTAAACATGGAAATATCTACACCACTATCTGTATAAACATGGAAATATCTACACAGCCATCTGTATAAAGATGGAAATATCTACACCGGGAGCTGTATAAACATGGAAATAACTACAACGCTATCTGTATAAACATGGAAATACCAACACCGCTATCTGTATAAACATGGAAATACCTACACCGCTATCTGTATAAACATTTAAATATCTACAATGCTATCTCTGTAAACATGGAAATATCTACAAAGCTATCTGTGTAAACGTGGAAATATCTACAGAGCTATATGTGTAAAGATGGAAATATCTACACCTCAATCTGGGCAAAGATGGAAATATCTACATCGCTATCTCTGTAAACATGGAAATATCTACACCGTTATCTGTATAAACATGGAAATATCTACACCGCTATCTGTATAAACATGGAAATACCAATACCGCTATCCGTATAAACATGGAAATATGCACACCGCTATCTGTATAAACATGGAAATACCTTCACCACTATCTCTGTAAACATGGAAATAACTACACCGCCATCTCTATACACATGAAAATATCTACACGGCTATCTCTGTAAACATAGAAATATCTACACCGCCATCTCTATAAACATGGAAATATCCACACTGCCATCTTCAAGAACATGGAAATATGTACACCGCTATCTGTATAAACATGGAAATATCTACACTGCCATCTATATAAACATGGAAATATCTACACTGTCATCTGAGGAAAGATGGAAATATCTACACCACGATCTGTATAAACATGGAAATATCTCCACCGCTACCTGTATAAATTTGGAAATATCTACAGCGCTATCTGTATAAACATGGAAATATCTACACCACGATCTGTATAAACAAGGAAATACCTTCACCACTATCTGTATAAACATGGAAATGCGAACACCGCTACCTGTATAAACATGGAATTATCTATACCGCTGCCTGTATAAATATGGAAATAACTACTCCGCTATCTCTATAAACATGGAAATATCTACAAAACTATCTGTGTAAACATGGAAATATCTACACAGCTATCTGTGTATACTTGGAAATATCTACACCGCTGTCTGCGTAAAGATGGAAATATCTACACCGCAATCTATGCAAAGATGGAAACATCTACACCGCTATCACTATAAAGATGGAAAAATCTACACCGCTATCTTTATAAACATGGGAATATCCACACCGCTATCTGTTTAAACATACAAATATCTACACTGTCATCTGTATAAACATGGAAATATCTACACCACCATCTCTATAAACATGGAAATATCTACACTGCCATCTGTATACACATGGAAATATCTACACAGCCATCTGTATAAACATGGAAATATCTACACCACTATCTGTATAAATATGGAAATATCTACACCGCTATCTCTATAAACATGGAAATGTCTACACCGCTATCTGTATAAACATGTAAATATCTACACCGCCATCTCTATAAACATGAAAATATCTACACCGACATCTGTATAAACATGGAATTACCTACACAGTCATCTGTATAAACATGGAAATATCTGCGTCACCATCTGTATAAACATGCAAATATCTATACTGCCATCTGTATAAACACGGTAATATCTACACAGCCATCTGTATAAACATGGAAATATCTCCATCGCTATCTGTATAAACATGGAATTACCTAAACCGTTATCCCAATAATCATGGAAATATCAACACCGCTTTCCATATAAACATGGAAATATCTACACCGCTAGCTGTATAAACATGGAAATATCTACACCGCTATCTCTATAAACATGGAAATACCTACAACTCTATCTCTATAAACTTGGAATTATCTACACCGCTATCTCTATAAACATTGAAATATCTACACCGACATCTCTATAAACAAGGAAATATCTACACCGCCATTTGCATAAACATGGAAATATCTACACCGCCATCTGCATAAACATGGAAATATGTACACCGCCATCTGTATAAACATGGAAATAACTGCAACACTATCTGTGTAAACATGGAAATATCTACACCGCTAACTGTGTAATCATGGAAATATCTACTCCGCTATTTGTATAAAGATGGAAATATCTACACTGCTATCTGTATAAACGTGGAAATATCTACACCGCTATCTGTATAAACGTGGAAATATCTACACCGCTATCTGTATAAACGTGGAAATATCTATGCTATCTGTATAAACGTGGAAATATCTACATCGATATCAATATAACCGTGGAAATACCTCCACCGCTGTCTGTATAAACGTGGAAATATCTACACCGCTATCTCTATAAACCTGGGAATATCTACACTTCTATCTGTATAAACATGAAAATACTTACATCGCTATCTGTATAAACCTGGAAATATCTACAGCGCTGTCCCAATAAACATGGAAATATCAACACCACTATCCGTATAAACATGGAAATATCTAAACCACCATCTGTATAAACATGGAAATAACAACACACTCTTCTGTATGAAAATGGACATATCTACACCACTATCTGTATAAACATGGAAATATCTACACTGCCATCTGTATGAAGATGGAAATATCTACAACGCGAGCTGTATAAACATGGAAATATCTACACCGCTATGTGTATAAACATGGAAATAACAACACCGCTATCTGTATAAACTTGCAAATATCTACACCGCTATCTGTATAAACATGGAAATATCTACACCACTATCTCTATAAACATGGAAATTCCTACATCGCCATCTCTATAAACATGGCAATATCTAAACCGCTATCTGTATAAACATGGAAATATCTACACCGCTATCTCTATAAATAAGGAAATATCAGCACCACTATCTCCCTAAACATGGAAATATCTACAACACTATCTGTGTAAACATGGAAATATCTACACAGCTATCTGTGTAAACTAGGAAATATCTACACCGCTATCTGTGTTAACATGGAAATATCTACACAGCTATCTGTGTAAACTTGGAAATATCTACACCGCTGTGTAAAGATGTAAATATCAACACCGCAATCAGTGCAAAGATGGAAATATCTACACCACTATCTCTGTAAACATCTAAATATCTACACCGCTATCTGTATAAAAATGGAAATATCTACACAGCTATCTGTATAAATATGGAAATATCTACACCGCTATCTCTATAAACCTGGAAATATCTACACTGCCTTCTCTGTAAATATGGAAATATCTAAACCGCTATCTCCGTAAACATGGAAATATCTACACCGCTGTCTGTATAAACATGGAAATTCCTCACCGTTATCTCTATATACATGGAAATATCTACACCGCCATCTGTAAAAAACCTCAAAATATCTACACAGTCATGTGAATAAACATGGAAATATCTACACCACCATCTCTATAAACATGGAAATATCTACACTGCCATGTGTATAAACATGGAAATATCTACACAGCCATCTGTATAAACATGTAAATAACTACACCGATCTCTCTATAAATATGGAAATACCTACACCGCTATCTCTATAAACCTGGAAATATCTACCTGGCAATCTCTATAAACATGGAAATATCTACAAAGCCATCTCTATAAACATGAAAATATTTACACCGCCATCTCTATAAATATGGAAATACCTACACCACTATCTCTATAAACATGGAAATATCTACATGGCAATCTCTATAAACATGGAAATGTCTACACCGCCATCTCAATAAGCATGAAAATATTTACACCGCCATCTCCATAAACATGGAACTATCTACACTGCCATCTGTATAAACATGGAAATATCTACACCGCTATCTGTCTAAATATGGAAATATCTACACTGCCGTCTGAATAAAGATGGAAATATCTATACCGCGATCTGCATAAAGATAGAAATATCTACACCGCTATCTGTATAAACATGGAAATACCAACACCGCTATCTGTATAAACATGGAAATACCTACACCACTATCTGTATAAACATGGAAATATCTACACCAATATCTCTACGAACTTGGAAATACCTACACCGCCATCTCTGTAGACATGGAAATATCTACACCGCTATCTACATAAACATGGAAATGTCTGCACCGCTATCTGTATAAACATGGAAATATCTATACCGCTATCTGTATAAATGTGGAAATATCTACACCGCTATCTCTATAAACATGGAAATGTCTACACCGCTATCTGTATAAACATGGAAATATCTACACCTCTATCTCTATAAACATGAAAATATCTACACCGACACCTGTATAAACAGAAATACCGACACTGTCATCTGTATAAACATGGAAATGTCTACAACACCATCTGTATACACATGGAAATATCTATACTGCCATCTGTATAAACATGGAAATACCTAAATCGCTATTTCTATAAATATGGAAACATCTACACCACAATCCCTGTAAACATGGAAATATCAAAAACGCTATCCACATAAACATGGAAATATCTACACCGCTATCTGTTTCAACATGGAAATATCTACACCACTATCACTATAAACATCGAAATACCTACACCTCTATCTCTATAAACATGGAAATATCTACACCGCCATCTCTATAAACATGGAAACATCTATACCAACATGTCTATAAACTTGGAAATATCCACACCGCCATCTGCATAACCATGGAAATATCTACTCCGCCTTCTGCCTAAACATGGAAAAACCTACACCGCCATCTGTATAAACATGGAAATAACTGCAACGCTATCTGTGTAAACATGGAAGTGTCTGCACCGTTATATGTGTAAACATGGAAATATCTACATCCCTATCTGTATAAACAAGGAAATATCTACACCGTTATCTCTATAAACATGGAAATATCTACACCGCTATCTCTATAAACATGGAAATATCTACACCGCTATCTGTATAAACATGGTAATATCTACACCGCTATCTCTATAAAGATGGAAGTATCTACACCGCCATCTGTATAAACATCCAAATATCTACAAAGTCATCTGTATAAACATGGAAATATCTACACCACCATCTCTCTAAACATGGAAATATCAAGACTGCCATTTCTATACACATGGAAACATCTACACAGCCATCTGTATAAACATGGAAATATCGACACCGCTATCTCTATAAACATGGAAATATCTACACCGCTATCTGTATAAAAATGGAAATAACTACATCGCTATCTGTATAAACATGGAAATATCTCCATCGATATCTCTATAAACATGGAAATATGTACACCGCTATCTGTATAAACATGGAAATATCTACACCGCTATCTGTGTAAACATGGAAATACCTACACCGCTATCTGTATAAACTTGGAAATATCTACAACGCTATCTGTGTAAACATGGAAATATCTACAACGCTGTCTGTGTGAACATGAAAATATCTACACAGCTATCTGTGTAAACTGGGAAATATCTACACCAATATCTGTGTAAAGATGGAAATACCTACACCGCAATCTGTGCAAAGATGTAAATATCTACACTTCTATCTCTGTAAACATGGAAATATCAACACCACCATCTGCATAAACATGGAAGTATCTACACTGCCATCTGTATAAACATGGAAATATCTGCACAGCCATCTCTATAAACATGGAAATATTTACACCACCATCTGCATAAACATAGAAATATCTACACCGCCATCTGTATAAATGTGGAAATATCTACACGGCTATCTGTATAAACATGGAAATATCTGCAACACTATCTGTGTAAACATGCAAATATCTACACCGCTATCTGTGTAAACATGGAAATATCTACTCCGCTATCTGTATAAAGATGGAAATATCTACACCACTATTTGTATAAACGTGGAAATATCTACACAGCTATCTGTATATACGTGGAAATATCTACACCGCTATCTGTATAAACGTGGAAATATCTACACCGCTATCTGTATAAATGTGGAAACATCTACGCTGTCTGTATAAACGTGGAAATATCTTCACCGCTATCTGTATAAACCTGAGAATATCTACACTGCTATCTGTATAAATTTGGAAATATCTACAACGCTATCTGTGTAAACTTGGAAATATCTTCACAGCTATCTGTGTAAACTTGGAAATCTCTACACCGCTATCTGTGTAAAGATGGAAATATATACACCACAATCTGTTCAAAGATGGAAATATCTGCACTGCCATCTCTGTAAACATGGAAATATCTACACCGCTATCTGTATAAACTTGGAAATATCTACACCGCTATCTGTATAAACATGGAAATACTTACACCGCTATCGGTATAAACATGGAAATATCTACAAAGCTGTCCCAATAAACATGGAAATAACAACACCGCTATCCGTATAAACATGGAAATATCTAAACCGCCATCTGTATAAACATGGAAATAACTACACAGTCTTCTGTATGAACATGGAAATATCTACACCACTATCTGTATAAACATGGAAATATCTACACTGCCATCTGTATATAGATGGAAATATCTACAACGCGAGCTGTATAAACATGGAAATATCTACACCGATATTTGTATAAACATGGAAATAACAACACCGCTATCTCTATAAACTTGCAAATATCTACACCGCTATCTGTACAAACATGGAAATATCTACAACACTATCTCTATAAACACGGAAATACCTACACCGCCATCTCTATAAACATGGCAATATCTAAACCGCTATCTGTATAAACATGGAAATATCTACACCGATATCTCTATAAATATGGAAATATCTGCACCGATATCTCTATAAACATGGAAATATCTACAAAACTATCAGTGTTAACATGGAAATATCTACACAGCTATCTGTGTAAACTTGGAAATATCTACACCTCTATCTGTGTAAAGATGGAAATACCAACACCGCAGTCTGTCCAAAAATGGAAATATCTACACCACTGTCTCTGTAAACATTTAAATATCTACACCGCTATCTGTATAAACATGGAAATATCTACACCGCTATCTGTATAAACATGGAAATACCTACACCGCTATCTGTATAAACATGGAAATATCTACAACGCTATCTGTGTAAACATGGAAATATCTACAACGCCATCTGTGTAAACATGGAAATATCTACACAGCTATCTTTGTAAACTCGGAAATATCAACACCACTATCTGTGTAAAGATGGAAATACCTGCATCGCAATCTGTGCAAAGATGGAAATATCTACACCGCTATCTCTGTAAACACGGAAATATGAACACCACCATCTGCATAAACATGGAAATATCTACACTGCCTTCTGTATAAACATGGAAATATCTACACAGCCATCTGTATAAACATGGAAATATCTACACCGCTATCTGTATTAGCATGGAAATACCTACACCACTATCTGTATAAACATGAAAATATCAACACCACTATCCGTATAAGCATGGAAATATCTACACCGCTATCCGTATAAACTTGGAAATATCTACACCGCTATCACTATAAACATGGAAATTCCTACACCGCTATCACTATAAACATGGAAATATCTACATCGCTATATGTATAAATATGGAAATATCTACACCGCTATCTCTATAAACATGGAAATATCTACATCACTATCTCTATAAACTTGGAAATGTCTACACCTCTATCTCAATAAACATGGAAATATCTACACCGCCGTCTGTGTAAACATGGAAATATCAACACCGCTACCTGTATAAAAATGTAAATATCTACACCGCTATCTTTAAAAACGTGGAAATATCTACACCGCTATCTGTATAAACATGGAAATATCTACACCGCCATCTCTATAAACATGGAAATATCTACACCGCCATCTTTAAAAACATGGAAATATCTACACACTCATCTGTATAAACATGGAAATATCTACACCATCATGTGTATAAACATGGAAATATCTACACTGCCAGGAGCTCAAGAGCAGCCTGGGCAATTCAGCAAGGCCTCATCTCTACATAAAAATTAGAAATATTTGCTGGCCATGGTCGTGTGCACCTGTAGTCCCAGCTTCTTGGGAGGCTCAAGTGGGAGGATCTACGGAGCCCAGGATTTTAAGGCTGCAGTGAGCTTGGATAACGACTGCCCTCCAACCTGGATGACAGAACAAGAACCTGTTTCAAAAAAGAAAAAAGAAAAAAAAAAACCTAAAAACTAAAAACTGGATGTAGTTTGCTAGTAACTAAACAGCAAATTAATTGTAACATGCTTACATATCAACGATGTCTTTCTTCTTTGATCATAAACCTGCTCACTAAGAAGCTGCTGAAGTCCATGGTAGTGACAGGTACATGTCTGCATCCTTGTCCTGACCTGCATCTTCTTTGATTGTCCCCATCTGTGTCTCCGACTGGCACTGCCGAACCGTCTTGCTACCTGATCAATGTTGTACTGAACCGGACTGCTAACTGATCAATGTTGTCGAGCTCACTGCACAAAGCTGTTCTTACAAGGTAGATTTCTGCCTGGAATAGCCATACTTACACTGTTTATATTCCTTACTCCTGACCCATCCAACGCAGCACAAGTTCTATTTATTGCCATAGAAACATAGGTCATTTGGAAACACCTCCTTCATTTCTATGGAATGTTCAAACATTTCTGACATTTTGGACTCTGTTCTAGCCTCTTGTTAAATATATCCAGAAAAGAGACAAAGCTTTATGGGGGGGCTATATGCACACATATGCTATAGAATAAGCTATCTAAATGCTTAAAAATACTTTCCATCTGTCACCGCACCTTAATAGGTACACAGAAATTAAGTATGTGTATATCTCTCTGTATAGATACGTATAAATATATATCCCCAAAACAAAAACTCATTCTCTTACTTATACATAGGTAGAATATAGGTGAATATACATATACATTTATAGGTAGAACAAAAAAACCATCAGCCTCTTTAGGGCCATGTGTTTTCTCTGAGTAATTGTCACAATTAATTAAAATACATGTGTATGCCTTTTTAGATAAATTTCATCAGACCAGTTTCTGTCTGGTTGGAAAATAATAACTGCCTATTTGCTAAGTGCCCCTGCCCCCATACTATGTTCCAGTGAACTAAAGACCTCTGGCAATCATAGATTTACAACTCAGCAAGATTAAACAATTTATTGTTATTTATGACATCCAAGCTGTATCTTCTGTATTATATTCCACATTAGCATCTATCACCTTACATTTGGGAGATCCTGTCCAAAAAATGATTATGCCTCCTAACCAAACATTCAGCAGGGCTGCAGGAACAGGCCCCCTGAACAAACATCCTGCCAAAGTACTTTAAAGCACCGTGAGCTGCCACAGCTGTGCATTTTCAGATGACTCAGCAGATTAGCGTGGAGTCTCTTTGCCTCTGCTTGGTCTGTTCCTTTCAGTGATCTCTCACATGGCCCAGTCCATTCGGTTTGAAAATCCTCATGAAATGAGCAGATTATGATCTGGCTTCAGTAGAGGGCCATGGGGTGGGCATGGAGGGGAGAGGGTTTGCTCTTAACACAGCCTGAGCCTCAGAAAGGTTTCAGATGGAAAAGCATGGCACTGACTCAGCTCATGCTTAACAGGAAATAATGCACAGACCACACCAAAAAAGCCCTTTATGTTGTGTGAAAGTCTATGCCGGAGCAGCTGCTGCCACCTCATGTACTGTGATAGAGTGTGCATGTGTGTGTTTGTGTGTGCATGAGTGTGAGTATGCACACAAATGTGTGCTGGGAGGGTGAGGAGATCACACCTTCCACAGTCGCCACCTCAGCCTTAGCTAGCAGCGTGGAGAATTGCCAAAAGTCAACAGGAAGCTGCACCAAAGCAACTGTGATCACCACATCAGCAGGCGCTTTCTGGTTAGTAAAGCTACTGGGACTGAAAAACACACACGATCTCGTCCTTCTTTTATTTTAATCAGAGCAAACTATTTTTATAATAATTGTGTTATATGAATAAATAATTCATAACGCTGTAACCCATTATCACATTCAATCCTCCCAACAACCCTAGAAGATATGTAGACAAGTATTATTACTTTCCCTATTTTTATAAATGAGGAAATAAACCCCAGGAGGCTAGGCGACTTCCCCACGGTCATAGAAGTTGCAAACAGTAGTATCATGATTCAAATCCAAAGCTTCTCCTTTTGTCTTTATCATTTTAATTTTGAAGGTAATGCATATGCATGTATGATCTTTTAAATCCAGAGATGTATATGGAATAGATAGGAAAAGGGACTCTCCTTCCCCATTATACACCCCCTCCACCCAAGCTATATACACTGTTGACTAGAGTATGTCCTTTCAATCCTATTTTCTATGCCTACATTATATACAGAAAAGCAGGATTACGTTACACACAATATTCAGGTCATTGCTGTTTTTCACCAACAAGCTATCATTCACATCTTTTTCATACTACATATAAATTTATATCCTTTATTTTAGTGGTGTATATTGCGCAGTTGTGTCATAAATTATGTACCTGTTCTCTGTTGAACATATAGATTTTTTCTGAGTTTTTCCTTAGCAAAATGCTGCAGTGAGTACCCTTGTACACAGATGTTTGTACATTTGTTCTAGAAAAATCTACAGTAAAGATTCTTAGATTAAGAGATTCCCAGGTTATTAGAAAACTACTCTATTAATTTAGATATATACTTCCAAATTGCCTGACCAAAAAGTTATGTCAATTTAACTTCTATGAACAGTATACAAACATGACAATTTTCCATCACCTACACCAACTCTGGGTAATTTCATCTTTTTTACAAGTTGATGGATTCTTTTAATTTATATTTCTCTGGTTATTAATAAGGTTGGCCACCTGTTCATGTGTTATTATTGATGATATTTGTATTGAATTGTTTGAATTTTCTTGATTTCAAAAAACGTTTTACATGTCATAGATATTAAATATTTGTTGTAAAACTCTCCTTCCAGTATTGTGTATGTGTTTGGTCAAGTAGAATAAACTCTCGTCCTCTGATTTCAGATTCCTTTCTCTTTCCATTAGAAATCCCTAAATGTAAAACTACATGTTGATAGCTAAAAACCAGGATGTTTACTAGAGAAAAAGAATACAAAGGCAATAATTAAATATTATATTTATACAAAATACCTACTAGTACCAACTTAAAAAGGGAAAGTAAAAGTCAAATGCTTCTACGACTTCAGACTAAGAAAAAGAACTTTTGAGGTTGAATGTTCCTGAAATTTTTCTTTTCATACAACTACGGACATGACTTCAAAAGTTGATGTGACTAAAAAATGTAAGATATGAAAGATATTTGAAGACTCAGAGAAGGTGGATTTTCATTTTAACAAGTCACATATATATTCTAGATATCCTCTTATTCGTAACTAAGAGAGTCAAATCAGATGAAAGAATCTAAAAATTTCCCTTTGACTGTGTTAAGTAGAGGTAGTAGAGGCATATTGGCCAAATCTTGAGTGTTTGCAAATTGACTCTTAAGGCTATAGGCTGGCACAGGTCATTGAAGCCCTAGCTTTTTATCTTTAATTTTAAAATCCCCAAACAATTTATACTAATTTTTCTTGTCCATTATTTCCAAATAATCTTGTTTAAAGGTTATTACAGTGCTTGCTCATGTTACTGTTGTCTAACAGAAGGGTATCCGGGGCCTTAAAACTGAGAGGGTTAGGATTAATGATTCCAATACCTATGCTTGGACATCTCCAAAAGTGGGTTCCAACTTCTTGTCCTCAAGTCTGTATAGAAACTAGCAAACTTCCAGAGTTCACAAAAGGCTCAAAGAGAACAGATGTTTTATAGAAAATTCTTAGAGCAAGTTTCACGCATAATGTTGCTGATGCGTGTCTGCCTTTTCAATAAACATCACTATGCTTTATCACAAGATTTAATAAAGCAGCTTAGTTAAAAATGCCATCTGGGTCTCTGGACACATTAAACAAAGCTTAAAATAACCACCCCAGCAACTGGGAGGACCCAGCTGTTCTCATAATCTGTCCCACTCCTTTTACTTCCCCATAAAAAGAGTGAATGAAGACCACAGACTAAAAGCATCCAGAAGGAACTGACACAAACAGGGAGATAGATGGAGCCAAGGGCTCCTGTAAGTTTGCTATTGCTCACATAATAGATTTGCTAATTCCACAACCTGCGGATGGTGATTAAGAACGGGAAGCAGAAAGAGGGAAGAGAGAATCATAGAAGGGCTCATTCAAGTTTTCTAATGTATCACAAACCTGTCCTCCCTAATGTCTGGATCATAGCAGCCCATTCCATTCACCTATTCTCTAGTGAACTCCAATAGAAAATACAAAGCCATCACCACCCAGTTCTTTCTCCCTTCTAGAGATGAGATATTAGCCACCCAATCCCAGATTCTCAGATCCATTCCAGGAAAGAAGCCCTAGGTATTGAAGCACAGCTTTCCCTCCCTCCCTTCTTTCTTCCACCCCAAGATTTGTTCCCCAGATAGTTCTAGTAAATGCAAAACCAAGTATATTCTCATTCTTTAGAGCAACCAGCTTTTCATGGCCAACTGGAATCAAACACAACCTGCACAAACATCTATCTGGAGGACACTCCCAAGGCTCCTACTGAGCCAGCCTTCTGCATACCACTGCATTTCAGCTTCCTAGTTCACAAGACACTGAGACATTCTTGAATTCTGCAAGGTGCACTGTGTGTTAATATCTTGGCTGCTCATCATGTGGCCAATAAAGGGCATGACTAGTCAACAAATAAATTTTCTCTTGGCTAAAACTTGCAACAAAACTGTAAGCTGTTTACCAAGGGGCCCACTACAGGTTATATTCAATATATACAGTCAAATCCTAACTATCTGAGATATATTCAGTTGACCATACACCTTTATATTTCAGTAAAAGGTCTTTACATTTCCCAGTGCTATCGATGTTACAAAGTGCTTTCATATGCAGTGCTTCATCTGATTTCCAGGATAATTAAATGATCCTGTCATACCTGATTTTTAGATGAGGAAACAAGTGGTTTCTGGGTATTTCAAGAGGCTAACGCATCTGCCCTCCAACTTGTATGTGAAAACCAAAAACAAAATTCCAAGGCCCTTCAACCATCTGAATGGACTTTGACTCTTTTGGTCAATATATGGCAGAGCTAGGAAAAGAAGGTGAGTCTTCCAGCTGCTGATTCAGGGTTTTTTCTGCCATACTCCATTACCTCCAAGGCTAAAGTCAAAAGAGGGTGTGGTTATCACATGAAAAAATCTGGTTTGGATTTCCCAAATGTGTATGTAGTATTTGGGGATTTACCTTAATTTAACCTACAGTTCTTTTGGGTTGTAACAGTCTGACTCCATTTTTGAAAACAAAACAAAATCGATTTTAAATGCTGAATTATAGATCTTTGCTGTCCAGTATGGTAGCTACTAACCACTTATGGTTATTTGCATTTCTATTTTAATTAATTAAAATTCAGTAAAATGCAAAATTCAGTTCTTCAGTTGCTCTAGCCACATTTCAAGTGTTACAGTAGTCACATATGGCTAGTGGCTGGGACAATGCAGATTATAGAACAGTTCCATCATCAAAGAAACTTCTATTGAACAGTGCTATTATATAATGTCATCTCCAGAGAAAGAAGACTTTAGAAAAAGTCAGAAACGGCCGGGTGCAGTGGCTCACACGTGTAATCCCAGCACTTTGGGAGGCCAAGGCAGGCAGATCCCTTGAGGTGAGGAGTTCAAGACCAGCCTGGCCAACATGGTGAAACCCCGTCTCTAATAAAAATACAAAAAATTAGCTAGGCGTGGTGGTGCATGCCTGTAACCACAGCTACTCAGGAGGCTGAGTTGGGAGAATCACTGGAACCCAGGAGACAGAAGTTGTAGTGAGCCAAGATTGTGCCACTGCACTCTAGCCTGGGTGACAGAGCAAGACTCCATCTCAAAAAAAAAAAAAAGAAAAAGAAAAAGTCAGAAACATCTTGAGGCAGGCATAGTGCTGTCATCTGTCCAATATTGAAGATGATTTAAGAATAATAAGAAGAGAACAAAGAAGAGAAAAAGAAGTTGCCTTAGGTGTACCTACCCAGAAAAGGACAAGGGCATTCCTGTAGTCATTGTGTTGTATTTTAGCTCTTAAACTTTTTAAGAGATTAGAATAATTTGACACATAGAAGATCTAAACCACTGAAGAGGCTCTGAAGCAGATAAAAGTAGAAAGAAAATAAAAAACTAATTAGTTACAAACTAAGCTTAACCACAATTCGTTTAAACGATACTATTTACTCTTCACATGATTGGTTTTTCTTTTGCTTTATAGTATGACATAGTTTATATCTTTAAAGGGGAATTAAAATATTTCTGGGAATTTTTAAAAGTAAGTTCACACAGCCACATAAAAACTACAGAAACAGATAAAACCTATCTTCTCATTTATTCCCTAATCCATTCAAATTAAATATAAAAATCCAAGCAGCCACAGTGATATTCAAAAAAGCAAAATTGAGACAAAACAAAATTCATTTGTCACCTGTGGAGGTAGTTAGCTCACCTAATCTTCACTCCAAACCCCAGTAATTTTTAAAAGACAGAAATAAACATATGTTCTGCCTTCCCAGAAGGAACTATGTTTCAGGGTAGCCAAATAACCCAGTTGTGAAGAAAATGGTCTGCTTATAGAAAAATGCCAGCTAAAACATGTAGATAGAATTAGAGAATTAGAAATTCACCATTTTGAAACCCCTAATGAAATAATCAACTCAAGCAAGGATCATTAATAAATGCTAAAACAATCAAGTAACTATTGATACAGAATATAACTGAATATACACATGGTACAAAGTTCACGTCACAGACTACTGGCTTGACCCAAGGGGGAATATAGCAGAGGAGATAGGCAGTGATCACCCTAACCTTGCGATCATCTCACCATCACTAATGATGGGATGTGAATACACATTATTGCCTATGAAATAGTCTTTAAAAAAAGAAGTTGAACCTGAATCTAACTAAACCTTGCAATGGGCTGAACGTGTATGTGTTCCTCAAATTAATATGTTGACATCCTAACCCCAAAGGTGCTGGTATTAAAAGGTGGGGCCTTTAGGGGGTCATTAGATCATAAGGACAGAGGCTTCATGATTGGAATTAGTGCCCTTATAAAAGAGGCCCCAGAGAGCTAGTTAGTCTCTCCCACTATGTGAGTGCCCAGCAAGAAGGCCAATCTATGAACCAGAAAGTTGGTCCTAACCAGATATCAAAACCACATGCTCCTTGATTTTAAACTTGCTAGCCTCTAGGACTGTGAGAAATAAATTTCTGTTCTTTTTAAGTCATCCAGTTTTTGGTATTTTGTTATAGCAGGCCTAAAAGCCTTTAGAACTAACTTCCAGTTAACCAGGAAAAAACAGAGTGAAAAGTTAAATGACACCATAAAAAGCAACCAGAAAATTCCAGAAGGGGAAATATTCTACAGGACAACTGACTAGTTTTTCAACAAGTCAATTTCACTAAATAAATACATAAACAAAGAGTATGGGTATTTTCCAGGTTAAAAAAGTCTTGAGCTAAATAATCAAATGCAATGTGTATCCCTTGATTAGAAGAAACTAATTTGAACAAATCAGCCACAAAAGATATTTCAGGGAGACCAAGCTGGAAGGATCACTTGAGGCCAGGAGTTTGAGACCAGCCTGGGCAACGTAGTAAGACCTCCATCTCTACAAAAACAATAAATTAGCTGGGCATGGTGGTGTGCACCTATAGTCCTAGCTACTCAGGAAGCTGAGGCAGGAAGATCACTTGAGCCCAGGAGTTTGAGGCTGCAATGAGCTATGATTGTTTCACTGCACTTCAGGCTGTGTGAAAGAGCAAGACTTTGTCTCAAAAAATAAAAGGACATTTCATAATAATTGAGGAAATCTGAATGTGGACTGGGTAATAAATGATATAAAAAAGCCATTTTTTATTTTGTTTGAAAAGATGATTTTGTAACTATACAGGAAAATGTTCTTATTTTTTTAGAAATCTGTACTAAAGAATTTAGGGGTAAAATATAATTTTCTTTAATATACTTTCAAACACAAGCAAAAAATAGTCATGACACAAATATAGCAAAATGTTTACAATCTATGTTCTATGCTTGCCTGTGAGTGCCATTAATCTCATCTCTCTGCTTTTCTGAAAGTTTGAAAATTTCAAAGTTTTATAATAAATTTTTTTACATCCCATAATTTTATAATAATTTTTTTAAAGTTTGAAGCAAATCAACAACTATAGCTTCAAAAATATCCTGACCCACAATAAACATTGAACAGGGTATATTTCTCCCATTTCCTAAAAAAGTTGGCCCAGGAAGGAGTATGAGAGCTGCCATAGCTCTCCCAAGGCTCATTATTCTCCATCACTCCATGGGAAATCCCAAAATAAATTTTTAAAAAAGTTGTTTAAATTTATAATGTTTTTGATTCTATAATAATTTTATAATAAAATAATTGTAAAATGTTTTTGATTTTATAATTTATAAAAATTTTTATACATGTTTATGTTTGAAATGTCTATTTCAAACTTTATGAGATATTAAAATATAAGTAATATAGTTCATCATTTTAGAAATGCCATGCTTTTCTTCTCCAGCAATTACATAATCAAAGAGTAACTGTAGTTTTTCCTAGAACATTGCTTTGTAGGCTGGGCATGGTGGTTCATGACACTTTAGGAGGCCAAGGCAGGCAGATCTCTTGAGATCAGGAGTTTGAGACTAGACTGGGCAACAGAGAAACCCTATGAGTAGTAAAAACACAGAAATCAGCTGTGCATAGTGGCGTGCACCTATAGCCCCAGCTACTCAGGAGGCTGAGGTGGGAAGATCACCTGAATCTGGGGAGGTCAAGGCTACAGTGAGCCAAGACTGTACCATTGCACTCCAGCCTGGGCAACAAAGTGAGACCCTGTGTCAAAAAAAAATGAAGTTTAATTGAAAAAAAGAAAATTGCTTTGTAAAATTAATTTTTCAATCAAAACCAAGATTTTTCAGATATAGAGAATGCAGCCCACTGGTCAGATTTGTCAGTTCAAAGAGAATAAATTCTAGTTTCCTATTTTTCTAGCCTGCTTATGATTATCCAATAGGATATCAAAAAAGACCAAAGCCTTTGGGATCCATGTTCAGTATTCCTGAGTCTAACTCAGGATGCCAAATCAGGAGACAAGCACATTCTCATCAATTTTCAATCATTCGAGACCAATTTTGCTTATAATTATCCAGTTCTTTTAGACCACCTTTCTCCTGAAGCCAGCCTTATGGCTATTCACTTCACTTTAGCATAAGCCCCCAAGAAGGTGAACAAAATGAGGAAACGATTGGTTAAAGTTGGCATTTGAAATTCTGAAACATGTCCACCATTCCCTTCACCCATGCCCGCCCCTCTTAGAAGTAGTACTTTCAGATTATTTAAGAGTCGATGCTTCTATGTGGATTTTGTCATCTGTCCTTTATAACAGCTAGTAGGTTTAATTTGACTCTATTTTCAGCATATATTGACCTATGCTAATTATCTGTTAAAATGAATTCCTCTCTTAGAGTTAATAAAGTGTGTGTGTCATGGAAGACCCATTGAAGTAAGAAGCTGAGGAGCCCTTATGGTAAAGTGGGACAAGAAATAATAAGACATAATAATTTTCCCATGCAAATCAACAACCGTAGCTTCAAAAATATCTTGACCCACAACAAGTATTGGACAGGCCATGTTTCTCTCACTCCCTAAAAAATTGGCTCGGGAAGGAGTGTGAGAGCTCCCATAGCTCTCCCAAGGCTCATTATTCTCCATCACTCCACAGGAACAGCCTGTCAGAGAAGAGTGAAAGACCATTTGTCAACCTCTCTTCAACTCCCTGATTCTAGCCAAACTTCATCAATCTCAAGTGAGGAGCCAGAGAGAAATCAAACCCCATATATCCAGCATCATTGTCTACTGGAGTCAAAAATCACAATACCACTACCCACCCCAACACCACTGGCCCTGTTTCTCCCAATTGCTTTTTATTGTGTTTTTTAAAAAATCCTCTTTCCCCATCCCTGCAACACCGAGAAGGAGGAATTATAGTAGATAAATATGAAGCATGGAGATCCTTTAAAAATGTTTTTAATAATAAATGAGAAAATGAAAAGGAGAGGGTTGGGAAGGAAGGAGGGAATTCAAATGCCAGGGAATTGTGAAGTTTCGCTTTTAAAGATGTTAACACTCATTTATACATCTGTAAGACACTCCCCTTAAAGAAAAGTTCTATGAGTGTGGGTCTGGTTGCATGAATAAGGATAAAATTACTTTTTTAGACGATGTTTCCCACATATCATTCAGAGACCCCTGAAGTTAGGTATCCCTCTTGTAGATGTCCTTGAGATGCTGCTGGACCTGGGAAAGAGGAAACTGGGATACGGGTCAATGCCAAAAGGTGCTTCTAGTTATAGGACAGAGAGGAAAGGGGCAGAGGGAGAAAAACCCGAGGTCTGAGAATCTGGATTGCAGAAGACTACCGAGGTCGTGGGAGAAGGGAGAGAAAACAAGGATGAAAAGCGAAAGGGGAAGAGGCATGAAATGTTGTCAAATGTCAAAAGGCATTTGGAGAGAAGTTGGGAATTGCATTAAGAAAACCATTGCAAATCTCGTTTCAGACCATTTAGAGATATGCCCCCTGGGAACTGCGAGCTCAGGCTGTTTAGCATCAAACAAATGGATCCACTCCATCCCTACCCTAATTAAATAAATCATTCAGTAATTCCACTGGGTTAAAAAACCAAAATATTAAAAACCTTCAGGGCCTACTCTTGCCAAATATGTCAGGGATCGTGTGTGTGTGTGTGTGTGTGTGTGTGTGTGTGTGTGTGTTCTGAGACACCACTACTGTTAAATAGGCAGAGCTAAGACTTAGGGGACTGGCAGATTATTGCAAAAAGGGCACGGGGCAGAGGGACTATGTTGTGAGCCTGGGAAAGAAGTTTGTGTGGGGACTGTGGGCAGTGAACGCGTTGGGAACAATATGGAAAACTGGGAGCTGCCTTGGAATCTACAGGGCCGGGTAAGAGAATGTCCGAAAGAAAAATGAGCAGGTGCGGGATGTGTGCAGAGTCGGAGAAGAGTCCAGGGCGCCCGGAGTGGCTCCAGGAACGACGGACACCCCTCAAGGATTTGGGGGCGGTGGGTACTAATAGAACCCAGTGTCCGGGGTGCGCCGGGGAGGCTGCAAGCACGGTGGGAGTGGGGCGCTTGAGGGTGAGGACGCGGGAGTGAGGAAGCAAAGCCTGGGCCGGGCAGGGGCCTCCCAGCTGGGCCTGGAGGCAGCAGGGGGACAAGGGCTAGGAGAGGGCATGGCGGCAGCGCGGCGGGAAGCGAGGGGCATCTGGACACTCACCCCGTTGGCCGCGGCCATCTGCCCCACGATCTCGATGGCCGTCCTGCTAAAGTACCTGCCGTCGCTGCCCACCACCGTGGTGCAGCCCCGACGGTCGCGCAGGTCAATGGACGATAGCACGCTCTGGATGAATTTGGGCAGGTAGTTGCGCTGGCCGTCGAAGAGGCCGGTAGGTCGCCGCAGAACCCCGCCGCCGGCCCGCCGCGAGTCCTCGTAGGGCACGGTGGGCACTGTCAGCACCGGGATGGGGCTCCCCTCCGTGGTGCCTCCTGGCCGGTCCTGCTGTGGCTCCCGGGGCCGGAGGGAATCTGCAGCCTGCCGGGGGTCTCCACCAGCCTGGCCGCGTGCCGGGACTCCGCCTCGCGCCCGGGCCCCCTCTCCGGCAGGTCGGCACCCTGCGCCCTGCGCCCGCCCGCCTGGGGACCGCCCGCCCCTCCTCTCCATGCGGCCGCTCGCTGACTCCCTCGGCGGAGATTGCTTCTGCCTTCCTGTAAAGTTTTCTCCCGCCCACCTTCTCCGCTGCCAGACCGCCCGAGGTGTCCTCAGTTTCTCCCCAAGTTGGACTCACTTTCGGGGTGTCCCAAAAGCCTGATTCCAGGGCCTGCTAGCCCGACCCCGGTGACGCCTGCACCCGCGCCTGGCCCCAGCCTTCACGCGTGATCGCCGCCCTCCGGGGCACACCCTCCGCCAGAAAACAGCCGGCGGGCGGCGAGACTTTGGGCAGAGTGCAGGTTCCTCTCCGGCGCCAGGCCCGTCTCCCTGTCTCCCTGGGAGTGCGCAGCCTACACGCACCAGTTTCTCTTTAGAACAAGCATGGGGAGGGATTTGGGAGGGGGCTGAAACCTTTTGCCATCAGCGAACAGCCTCAGCCAAAAATAACCCTGGAAAGGCGAGCTAAGAATGGTTATCTCCTGCCAGCGCTGAAATCGGAGGCTTGGTGCTGCGTGTGGGGTGTGTGTGTGTGTGTATGTGTGTGTGTACCCTCCCACCCCGACCATTTGTTGAAGGGAATCACCACTGTCAGACTTCAATCCAACAGGACCCACTCGAGCCATCCACACTTTCCCCAGCCTCCTCCAAAACAGCACACTTTCCGGTATGGACAATTCTTTTTTTTTTTTTTTTCACTTGTTTGTTTGTTTTGGTGGTTGCAACAGCAGCAACACAGACGACACATATTTCCCTATTCTTCTCGCCCTTCTCACCCTCCCTACCCAGCTCCTGCCTTAGAAACAGGCTTGGCCTACACTGTATCTGTCCACACTGCCTGAACTCTTCCCTGAATTAATCGTTTTCAATAGGAGGGGGCTAAATCCCTTATTAATGCCCTACCAGGAGTGAATGAATAAAGCCAAGTTAAAGGGGAACTGGGTACCACATACTGTGCTAGGTTCCTTTGCATGTATCCTTTCATTCTGCTGGAGCTAAAGATGTTCTGCCTCCTCTCCATAAAACGCACCCAAACTCCAAAACCAGGAAATTCTCCATAGAAAATAGGAGTGAAGAGAGAAAAGACTAACAGGATAAACCCCAAAGCAGGAAGAAAGTTTTGTCTCCCATTTCGCTCAAGGAATTTTTGGACCCACCAAGGCTACTGTCCTGAAAGATCCTGCTGCTTCTCCTTCCCCAAATATTGTCCACTTCCTGAGAGTAAGGCTGACTTGCCACAGGCTTATAAAGTGTTTGGTCACAGTAAGACAACTGTGAGTAATAACACACATTGTATACTGTTTTGCAATTGATAAAAGGCTTTGCATCTGTTTTTTCTTTGGAGGCTGAAGAAAAGAAGAATGGTATTCACGCAGTTCCCATTTTACAGATGAAAACAAGAGGACTTTTTCTGTGAAGTCAGGAAAGTGGTTACAGTGGTACTTTCCGCCTGTCCAAATTATGTATTGCCCCTCCCCTTTCTATTAATAACATTGAAGTGTGATGGGACAACCACTGAAGCTGTCAGTTGAAACCTGCTGGGACTTTTTAGCCATTCTCTTCAACATAAAGAATGGGTGTTTTTGGAGGGGGTGAGAGGAATGGGGAAATGTTGTCAAAGAGTACAATGTTTTAGTTGAGAAAGGAAGAATACATTTTGTTGAGATCTACAGCACAGCATGGTGACTGTAGTTTACAATGAAGTATTGTGTATTTCAAAATTGCTAAGACAAGAAATTTCAAATGTTCTCACCACAAAAAAGATAGGTTTTGAGGTGATGAATCTATTACTTCTCTGGATTTAATTATTCCACAATGTATACATATATCATAACATCACATTATACCTCCGTAAATACATACAATTTTAATTTGTCAATTAACATTTTTTAAAAGAATAGTGTGGCCAGTTGGGGAGGTAGTTTTTTTTTTTTTCCTCTAGTCTCTACTCAGTCTCCAAGATCCCATTCCCCATAAAGTTCCTGTCACCCAGGTGGAGTGCAGTGGCACAATCATGGCTCACTGCACCCTCTCCCTCTTGGGCTCAAGCGATCCTCCCTCCTACAGGTACATGCCACCACGCCGAGCTAATTTTTGTAGTTTTTGTAGACATGGGGTTTCACCATGTTGCCTAGGCTGGTCTCGAAGTCCTCAGCTCAATCAATCTGCCCACTTTAGCCTCCCACAGTGCTGGGATTACAGGTGGGAGCCACCAAGCCCAACCCATAAAGTTCCTAACTTTTTATCTCCCTGGGAGTGCACAGCCTACACACACCAGTTTCTCTTTAGAACATACTTAAGAGTCTTGGCTTAGCATCCAACAGACAGAACTTTAACACTTCTACGGATCTGTGCACCTGTCTATGGTGTGGGGTTTTTAAGATCTCTTTCTAATGACACTTTATTTTGCAAAGCAGGACAGTTTCATTCCCAGAAGAGCAGGTAGGCTAAATCCTTTGTTCCAGTAACGAAGACAATGATCCAAACCCTAAGCCTCAGAGAAGCCCAGAAACCCTCCAGGCCTCCATTTCTCTGCTCCTAGCACCTGCCTCTCTCTTGACATCAACATCATTCTCCCCTCTCACAGCCCAGCTCCTTCCACAGACCCAGGGATTAGGCACCAGCACCTCAGACTAGATTTTAGAGAATTACCATTCAAGAGGCAATCCTCTTCCCTTGGTTCCAATTTCAAGGTTCTCAAAGACTGGAACAGGGCTAGTTTGAGGCAATGTGCCCCATTGCATAGCCAGAAAGAACCTTACAGTGAAAAGGAAAACAATTCTTCCAAAGTAAGGGGGTGCTGATCCCAGAGGGAGGACAGATGGGCAACCAAACAGTAACCGGGCCACCACATGCTTCACACTCACTGATCAAGGATTTCTAAAACCACTTTTCTTTTCTCTGAATTTACATAGGACTTTGTATCACTCATAAAGGAATATCTTATAGGCTAATAACACCTTTCTATTCATGCTTATACTTAACATTTAGGCTAGGATAATTTCCTAACCTCAGTGTCCTCACTATAAGATGGGAATTATTATAATCCCTACCTCATAAATTGTTGGGAGGATTAAAATACTTAGTAAAGTGCCTGACTAATAGAAAGGCATTCAATAAATGTTAGCTATTCATGGTGTCATCATCATTATATTTACCATTATTACTAATCTCCTGTATTGCAAGAATTACAGTTTATATTTTTGTAGACCATCACTGTAGCTAAAGGGTCTTTGGGCCATAGGTGATATTCCATAAAGGTTGGTTAAATTGATCTGTGGTTTTTGACTATGGAAACTCAGAACTCCCTCAAAATGTACAAAACAGATTTACCTGCTAAATAAATCTCTTCAAAGCTGACCCCAGGTTTAATTGAATTAATTCCAATGAATTTGTCACAATGATGGAGAAAGGAAACTTAGAGGGCCCCACAGTTGTTTGCTGGTAAAATGAGAAGTTTGGATTAGATCAATGTTTCCCAAAATATTTTCCTCAGAATGTTAGTGCCCCTCGAATCCTGCACAAAGCAAGAGTTTCATGACCAAGTAGCTTTTAAAACTCCTGTACACTCTACTCCCATTCTTCACAATGCACACTTTCATATTAAAAGTTCTGAGAGGTCCTCAACAGAAGACATCACTTAACTTTTTTTTTTTTTTTTAAGACAGATTCTCACTCTGTCACCCAGGCTGGAGTACAGTGGCCACCACTCCTGGCCTAAAATTTTTTTAACCTGGTGTTTCCCAATCTAAACTCACAGGGACCAGTTTTCTTAATGAAAGAGAATCAGACTAGCTTGTAACCATAGCTGGTGACACTCCCCTGCCCCATTCCTTGTATGTCCTCAGTGGACTAGGTCAGGAATAAATAAATTTTCCTGATTCTCAAGGGCTGGTCACTCCTTTGCACTGAGCTCAAAGCTTCTCTGTAGCATGGGTCACAATGAATGGTAGCCCTGATAGCCTAGAGTAGCCTTTCAGCCTTCTCTGAGCCTCTAAAGACTGAGGATCCTTGGCATGAAATGGAGCAACTGATATACCCTTGCTTCCCCTGGGGACTCTCTTGCTCTCAAAAAGGAATCAGCCATCATCTCCATCTAGAGAATATACTATCTGACTCAGCTTGACCAGCCTGTCCCAAAATGAGAATCTGGGTAAAATAAGCATTGAAACACTTCATTCCTTGTAGATTCACAAAACATATTAGCATATTAAAGACTATGAAGTTCTGCAGGAAAAAAAAAAACCTATTTAACTTTAATCCAACATTGCCAAGTTTTATTTGACCATGGAAGATTTTTCCAAAACACTTACAAACAGATCAAGGACATTAATCTTTCATGAAACACTAGATCCCCAGGGTCCTCTCCAGCTACATCATTCTGTGATTTTCTTTTTTATTTATGATGCATTAAAAGATTAATCTCTATCAGACTTCCATTTAGAAATTCACCAGAATGTGCAAAGGCAGCAGGTAAAATTGCTGAAGGGTATTATAAAAATACCCTCCAGTGATTTTTGAAACTTAAACTGAAATATTTATATAACTATATATTTCAGTTTGTATATTATATATATATGTATATACACACATATATATGTATGTATATACACACATATATATGTGTGTATATATATGTATACACACATATATATGTGTGTATATATATTGGTGTATGTATATCTATATCTATGTATATATGGCATTATATCCATTTTACAGATGCAGAAACTGAGCTTTAGAGGGGGTGAGCAATTGGTCCAAAGCCACACAGCACACAGGTAGTCATTGATAAAGGTAAAAACAAGAGTTGAAGCCTGAGGTGTAAGGACACAGAGACAAGTACACAAATGTTTACAAGTTACACATATGACACGTGCCTTTAACATGAATTTCTTGAACATTCATTTAGAGGCCTTACAATGAAGACATCAGAGTGGCAGCAAGTTCTGTTGGAATCAGGGGAGCGTGTTCTTCTATAATCCCCTGGCTAACAGGAAAGCACACTGATTTGGCCCATGGTAGTTATACACTCCCATTGAGTCAGGGGCCACTTCTATGCACACAGGAGGTGCTGAAAATATGCTGTTGACTCATTGCCTCTAAGAGCAGAAGAAATGCCAAAAGTATAGGACAAGAGGCAGAAAAGCACACGGAAAAATGTCGTAGGGCAGTCCTCTGAGGAAGTGTTAGATCCCTTTGAAATCTGTCCAAACACTTTCTTGTGCTGGGGAAAGTCAATTCCATATTTCAAGCAACCCCACATGTCATACGAGTATCTTGTACGTGTTTGTGTACTCGTGTCTGTGAACTTACATCTCAGACTTCAACTTCTCGCTCCCCACCCTTATCAATGACTGCCTGCATGGCCTTGGGCAAGTTGTTTCCCTCTTCAAAGCTCAGTTTCTGCATCTATAAAATGGACATAATGCTACCTACCTCATGGGGTTAGTGATCACATTTAAGGAGCTAATATGTGGAAATTGCTTACACAGTACCTATCACATAATAAGGGTTTAATAAGTGTTTGATGTAATTGTTTTGATTATTACTACTATTACTAAAATAATAATTACTACAATAATAATGATTCTTATTCTCTATATTAGTATTATCTTTGAAAATGGGCATGGATTATGTCTATGTAACACTTTTGGCACAATATCTAGCATTATATCACACACAAATTAGAGAATTCATGTTATTAAGGATGAAAAAATATTTTTACTGACCCTTAAATTCTTCGTAAGTAACTGCAAAAGAAGCCATTATCCCAACACATGAAATAAAAAAAAAAATTCAGTTCCTCTGGAGTTTGTTTTTGGAGGTAGCCACAGGATACCTAATTTTTTTTTCTTTTCAGAGAGACCGAGGGGCTCACTAGGTTGACCAGGCTGGTCTTGCACTCCTGGTCTCAAGCCATCCTCCCACCTCAGCCTCCCAAAGTGCTGGGATTACATGCATGAGCCACCACATCCAGCCTACCTAAAATATTGAATGCTGTTAATAAATCTCCTGAGGCCAGCATAAGAAGGTGATGGGCAAAACTAATGCAGGTATGTTTTTCTGGCTTTTTCATGTATTGGGCCAAACTTTGAAAAGCACTTACTATTAATGGCTAACTTGCAAAATTTGTGATTTATTAAAAGCAGATTTTAATTGTTTTACCTAAAAATAATAGGCCTCTGATCTGCCAAAGATGAAGATTTAATTTCTAGGTGTTCCCCACAATACCTAGAAACATCAGTGGAATCGAGTATTAAACACTTTAGAACTATTCTCATCAAAGTTCTTCAATATATAACACAGCAAAAGAAAAGTTTCTTTTCTAAAGGCTTCTCTATACTTTTTTTAATAGTTGAATTTCATT
Organism: Pan paniscus; assembly: GCF_029289425.2. Lineage (NCBI taxonomy): Eukaryota > Metazoa > Chordata > Mammalia > Primates > Hominidae > Pan > Pan paniscus. The sequence continues at coordinate 1,125,067 of NC_073265.2, forward strand.
TCTGAAGGCTCCTAAAAAGAATAGAATTTAGATCTTTATTAAAGAGGAAATATATTTTCCATGTTTAATTTAAATTACATTCCATCAGTCATTTGCAATCTTAGCCTACACGGATTTTCTTTTTTTGGTAGTTTTTATGTTTGGGCTTTAGGAGCGGATTCCCAATAATCTCTATATAAATATTTCTAATCTCTATATAAATATTTTAACATTTCAATGTAAATTAGTTTTTTAAAGCTATTTTATCCATAAAAATAATAAATTTGCATGGCTGAGGGTGAAATAATGTGTTACCAGGACCCCTCAGTTTTGGGGGTTGTGAGTAGATCCCATCTTCATGTTCCTCCAGCCCAGCCCAAGCCTGGCTCAGGGCCTCCTCCCCCATTTGCCAGGAACCACCATCCCCAGGGATTCTATGTGCCCTGCCTGACCAGTGTTCTCCATCAGAGTTTACCAATCTTTTGTTCATTCCCTCAGAGCACAGCTAAGCAAGAGTACACTAATTTGAAAATTAACTCAAGCAAATAGAGGAACAATATCCCCAACACATTGCATTTTAACATAGGGTTTCCTGGACACACTGTTTCAACCCAAGAGTTGGGCTAATAGTAGGAGTTCCATCTGCTAAAATACGGCTGTCAGCTTCAGAGGGAAATTCATGAACGTCTTCGTAGTTTGTTTTTACGTTTCACTTGGCACTGTTTCTAAAATTTCCTCTGAAGCCAAAAAATAAGTTATTTCCCAGCACACTGGGCACTTTTCATTTATCATTGGATTGATTTTTGTAACTTGCAGTAGGAGCTGAAATCGACCAGGGGGTTCTTATCCAACAGACAGCAGCAAAACTCTTTGTGTATCTGCGTTCCTTTGAACAAGCGTGACTTCCTCAATGGCATCATTCATGAGCGTAACACAGAGCTCAGCAATAACGTTTCTTCACTAACCCTACCAGGTATCCAACATAGGATGTTACTTCCTTTCACTGTTTTCCGACTCCTGGCAGATATTAATCATTGGGATTTGGGAACAAGGAAATAGAATTTCTGAGAATGCTTGGGAATTCCCAAATTCATATGATTTTCATAACACTTCACTTACAAGTTTTTGAAAAATAATAAGTGACTATAATAACAAGCAAATAGTCGTTTTTTTCTGTAACAGGATTATATGAAAAGTTTTAGTAGTCTTCTGTTTTAAAGAGATATGATAACAAATGATGATTTATTATTATTAGGAGCCAACATATTGTAACAAGATTATAAAACCCAATAGCATTAATAGAGAAAACATTAAAAAGAAATGAATATTATCACAAAATAAATGCTAAAGAAAAGTCCTTTAAAGATTGAAAGGTAACACCACAAATACTTAATGCTTTAATCGTTGTTTACATGACATTGTTAAACAAGGCATCAATCATCCCCTCCAATACCATTTAAATAACATAACATTCTGATCTCCTGGCAAGATGAATAGCACTAGAAAGAAGCAACTGTCAAAATGGCCGATTTAAGGGCATATTTTGTTTCTAAAACTTGGCATTTCTTAGAAAACCTCTCATAGGATTTGTAAAACATATACTATGCCTATGAACACATTAATATTTATTTGCAGAAATGGTTCACTGTTAGCAGTGGACAAGGCCATGAACACACACTTGTAACACAGCAACAGATACAAGAAAGTCTGACTGAGGCTCCTTTACTGCTCCTGTCCTGTTCACCTTAACTTTCATCTCCACATGTCAGTGCTTCCTCATCTTGCTTGACTTGAAGTCAGTGCATTTCTTCAAGCCAGTAAGTTCTCTACACTGACTATTAAGCTGTAATTTTCACAGGAAAATTAGAATGTTCCTTCCCATTTTCCTAATTTCTCAACTGATTTTTCTCAGAATTCAGAATCCATAAATACTGAAATGCCAGGAGAGAATTTCCAAATGGAAATGCTGTTCCCTTAGTCCATTTTCAGAAGAAACCGTAGGATAGTGTTATCCTTCTCTTCTCCAATTTTTTTTTTCCTGCAAACTTATGGTTATCACCTCTTTAAGTGAGTAGCTCCTAATTTTGCCTCCCCTGCAAATGGTCCCAAAACAGTGAAGTGGGTCCTCTTTAGCTGTGTCTTTAGTACATAATCCTGCATTTCTGACCATATGCAGGGAGTGTGACCCAGGGAAGGATCCCTGACTCAATGGGATTTCTCTTGCTGTCTCTAGAATTTGAACATGGGAACCCAGACGTACAGAGGCTGGGAGCCATCGTGGTGTGCTATATTGATGACGGCAGCAGTGGGTGGTGTGGGGGCAGTTAATTGACAGCTACCTGTTGCTGACATCCCAGGAACTGCCTGAACCTCTTCTTTCCCAGTCATAAGATATCTAAGATTCTGCAGTATTCTTCATTAAATCCTAGCATGGTTTAAGCTAGCCAGAATTAGGTTCTGTTGCTTTCAATCAACAGAACCTTAGCTAATACGTTGTTATTTCCTGGTCTTTGTTCCTTTAATTTTCCAGAAAAAGAAGGGAAAATGGCTTATTGGTTTTAAAAAGAGACAAGGGACAACATACCATTTATGCAAAATTTAGAAGCACTCAAAGGAAACTCTGGAAAGTTCCTGAGACATACCTAGGTAGGATCAGCATAAAACTTGAACAGTGTATCTAGATCATGGTTGCCATGGTTGCCTTGACACAATGAACATCTGTATCAAGATCATATTTTCTTGGTGGGACAGAGAGAAGCACAAGGCGGGACTCACATTTACAGTAATCCTTGTTTTCCAGGGACCATACAACCCAGTTTGTCCAGAGCTGTTCATCTTAAGTTTGTTATCCCACCATAATTATAAATAGAACCTCCTTTTTCTCTCAAGAATATCCCACTTTGGATGATAATTTCTGTGACTACCCATTAACAATATTTAATAACTATAGAAAACTGCTTCTCTATATTTTTTGTATGTTTGAAACATTTTATAACAAAAATATCTTTAAAGTTATCACCTACACAGAATATAGCTGCCAAATGCTCCTACTCTGCTATTCTAACCATGAATCCCTCTGGGGCCCCTTCCTCCTACGGCGCTTGTGAAGATGAAATGAAATAAGCTCTATGAAGTGCCCAACAGTGACCAACACTGAATAAAATACAGCCACCATAGGTGGCCTTCCCTTATGTTCACCAAACTCCTGATAAGTTATTCGGTGATGTTTTAATCTTAATATTTTATGTAGATTATACATTCATCTGATTCAAAATGCAAAAGGTACAAAAGCGTATACAGTTAAAAGTTTCCCAACCCACTACCATTTATCTCCCTGGAGGCAACGGTTTCCAGATTTTTGAATATCCTTAAAGAATATCATATGTATGGAAAAGAAAGATTATATATTTATATGCATCTGTGTATGCATTTTCCTATGAGAGGCTCACAAAGTCTCGTTGAAGAGATATCATTATTACAAATACCCCTCAATTTACAATAGGGTTATATTCCAATAAACTTATGAAAATATTGTAAGCTGAAAATGCATTTAATACACTTAACCTACTAAACATCATAGCTTAGCTCGGCCTACCTTAAACACTCACATTAACCTACAGTTAGGCAAAATCATCTAACAGAAAGCCCATTTTATAATAAAGTGGGCTTTGAATATCTCATGTAATGTAATGAATACTGTACTGAAAGTGGAAAACAGAATGGTTGTATGAGTACTCAAAGTACAGCTTCTGCTGAATGTGTATTGCTTTCAAACTATCTTAAAGTTGAAAAATCGTAAGTCAAAATATTCTAAGTCAGGGATTGTTTGTACTTCTACTTTACATGATGAAATTGAGCCTTGAAAAGATTAAGTGACTCGCCCAAGGTCACACTGGCAGTTAAATAGTGAAACTTGGATCCAAATTGTTCAGTCACTACATGTATTGTCTTGAAATTTGAAAAAGTGGAAGAGGAATTAAACTACTACATTGAAGGACTATTTTAGGCATAGAAGAAGCAGATGCCTTCATGTCCAAGTGATTGTGAAAAGCCCACTTGCCCCAAAATATGTCTCCTGGTCATATGAAATTCCACCATTTCAGATTTTTACCTGGGGATTTAGAGTAATCTGCTGTTTTCCTAGAGCTCCCCTAAAATAGAAATAGAAAATTTTGGAAGGCTAAATATATGCTAACATTGGAAAACTCATTTTCTCCCCTTCGTAAGGCAAGATACTGAAGGAGGGGGCCCTACGGGCTGTGCAGGGACATCCTGGAGGCATGGGGAGAAGAAACTGAAAGGCAAGTTTGTATGGAACAAAGAATACCGATCTCAGGATTCTCCCTTGAACCTGCCCTAACTTTGTTCAAATAGACTTAGCCACTGACCTGCTGTCAAAAGACCACAGCCAATCTGACTTGTTTTCAATATAATGATGAATATTGATTTGGTCCCTTCATCCAACATTCTCAGCTGGATCTTTTTTGACCAAGGATATACATTACTAGGTGAGTACAGGCAGTTAATTCTTCCACACGGGACTTCGGAGTTTCTGAGTTAACCAGAATCACCCACCTTAACATCTGCCAGTTTATACCCCAAGTCCTGACCAGTGCCCCCTACCTGCTATGCCTCATGTTTTCAATAGAGCATAAAATCAGAAATGAAAGATGAAACATCATAGCCAATATCACAGAAATACAAAGGATCCTAAGAAACTGCTAGGTATAATTACACACTAACTAATTGGATCATCTAGAAGAAATGGATAAATTCCCAGACACATAAAACCTACCAAGATTGACTCATGAAGAAATTTAAAAATCTGAACAGACTAATAGCAAGCAAGGAGGTTGAATCCGTAAGAAAATGTCTCCTATCAATGAAAAACCCAAAACCAGATGGCTTCCCAGATTAATTCTACCAAATATTTTAAGAAGAACTAATACCAGTCCTTCTCAAACTCTTCCAAAAAGCTGAAGTGGAGGGAATACTTCCAAACTCATCTTACAGGGCCAGCATTACCCTGATTCCAAAGCCAGACAAGAACACTACAAGAAAGGAAAATGACAGGCCAATATCCTTGATCTACATAGATGCAAAAATCCTCAACAAAATCCTAGCAAACCAAATTCAATAGCACATTGAAAGAATCATTCACCATGATCATGTCATGGTTCAACATAAGCAAATCAATACATATAATATACCATATTAGAAAAATAAAGGATAGAAACTATATGGCCATCACAATAGATATAGAAAAAGCTTTTGACAAAATTCGAAACCCTTTCGTGGTGAAAAAAAAAAACACCCAACAGATCACGTATTGAGGGACTGTATCCCAACAAAATAAAGGCCATATATGACAAACCCATGGCTAACACCATGATCAATGGTGAAAAGTTGAAACTTTTCCTCTACCATCAGGAACAAGACAAGGATGCCCACAGACACCACTTCTCAGGGTAATTAGGCAAAAGAAAGAAATAAAAGGCATCTTAATAGGAAAGGAAGAAGTGAAACTGTCTCTACTGACGGCATGATCTTGTTATATATAGAAAACCCTACAAACTTCACTAAAAAAAGGTTAGAACTCAACACAAAGAAGGGAACAATAGACACTGGGGGACTCCAAAGGTGGGAGGGAAGGATGGTGGGAGCAAGGGTTGAAAAACTACCTATCGATTACTATGCTCACTGCTTGGGTGGTGGGATCATTAGAAGCCCAAACCTCAGCACCACGCAATATACCTGTTTAAGAAACCTGTACATCTACGCTCCTGACTCTAAAATGAAACATGCAATATTTAAAAAACAAAAACAAATAAATAAAATTTGAAAACTGTTAGAACTGAACTGATAGGTGATATCAGTAAAGTTGTAGGATACAAAATCAACATATAGAGCCTTGAACACAGCAACATCCAGCTGTCTGACACGAAAGTCTCAGGGGCAAGAAAACCTCTATATGAACTCAGAAACAATGAACTAAGTTGTGTTTATGTCTGAAAGGATGTTAAGAACTTCATTCATGTTACATCAGAGCCAACAGAAAGAACCAACAGGAAACCTGTACCCAACAAACAGAAATGACAAGATGAAGGGAAAGCAGAGGTAAGGGCTTACCTTAGAAAGGGCAAGTGATTAGCTCAATATGCAATACAATGTTTGCTCCTGAGCCAAAAATTTGTACAATAATTTGGATATTACTTGCACAACCAGAAAAATCAGCCACTCATTAGGAAAATGTGTTTCTGTAGAAGTCTTAGGACTCAGCTATCTATAATAACATGAAAAGACAATATTTTCATCCAAAATGAGTATTTTTGTTTGTCTTGGCTTGTTATTCTAACGTCAACAGCCTCTAAATAAACTGTTGAAGTATATGATATAACCACCTCTTTCTCCATCTTTCCCATTGCTCCCATAGGGTTTCAGTTGTGCAATTTCACCATTAGCAAAGCTTTTTGCTGAAATCTGGCTTTTCAAAGGGAGAGTATCCAGAAACAGAAGATGCTGATCTGGGAGGCTCTTCCTAATAGAACTGCTGCTTCAGTTTAACTTGAAAAAGCCCACACCCAGTTCCTAATGACAAACATCTGAACACCGGGTCTTCCCCTGAGCAAGACCATGCTATGCCTCCTGCTCGCTCTGTTCTATAAGCAACCCACAGATTGCTCCCTGTGAAGAGGAGCCTGCCAGGGGAGCAGCATTCCACCAGACCCTGATTTAGCAAGATATTTCCGTATCATTCCCCCAACCAGCTGGAAGTCCTCCACTGCTCTTGTGTAAAAATCTAACTCATCTCGCTGAATTTCCTGATTTAAAAGTCTAATTCATTTCACCAAAAGTGTGACAGAAGGAAACCAAGTACACCATCTCTCTCTTACCAAACCAAAGCTATTGCATGTGCATTCTGGGGGAAAAACATGGTCCAAATATGTTATGGAGGGGGTGCCAGCCCAGTGTCATCCTCTTACTATTGCCATAGGATCTTGGCTGATGGCATCAGACGAAAAACAAGTTTATCGATTACTTTCAACCATTAAGCTCACTCCTCCATGAAAAATAAGTCACAAGTCCAATGTCTCTTATTAAAATAAGCACTGCAAAATATAAAGGAGTCACAGTTTTAAAATGGGACACACGTTCTCTAAGCAGTGAACCATGTTAGAGGTGCACTGTTTACATTGTATAAAGTCCCCTGGAGCCAGGGTTAGGAAGCGCATCTGTTCTTTGGTGTTCTGGGATGAAGGAGAAAGGAAAATGTGCTGCCAGAAGTGAGTGGGAAGGAGCCCATGAGATAAAGGAAGTAAATCCATTTGCTGATTGCAATAATAATGGTAATACACGAAGCTATACATACATACATACATACATACATAAATGCAAATTTTCACATTTTTTTAAAAAAAGAACTTAAGGCTTCCACTCATGTAATCAGCCCTTATGAACTCTCCTGATTAGCTGCAAGGAAAATCTTCCTTTCTCCTCTTTCTTGCACCATCCTGGGCTCCCTTTTGACTTGTTTTTTTTTTTTTTTTTTAACTTATAAACGATCAGCTCATATTCTGAAGTTTGTAGTCCCCTCCCGCCCCCTCTCTCTCTATACGGCTCATTTACATTGGCAGCTGTCGTGCTGCTGGGCATCCTCAAACCCACAAGTTTCCCTTTAATGTTTGAGCAGACAAACATGATCATGCACTAGGCATCACTGTGCCACTCAAAATGCTTTTTTGTTTTTTTTTATTGCATCTGAGAGAAATCTCAAGGTTGCAAACCTGGAGTCAGAATTGTCTCCATGTGTCTCAGTGGGAAGAGTATCGTGTGAAGAAACAAGTTGATTCTACTAATCAAAAGGAATTTTTTTTGATATCAGGTCATCCTCCGAATGAATTTATATTACCGAGTGGAGGGTCACATGAAGAAAATGGTCAAACAGCACCACCTAGAGCAAGAGCTGAGAAGTGCAGTGGAGCCGGGCTGTGTCAGGAAAGAAAAGCAAGCTGGGGCCTGGCTCAGCGCTCTCCCCTCTGCTCCTGTCTGCACGGAAAGATTAGGATGACAGTGGCAGGAAGCCTGTGCACCTAGTATGCATCACTTGAAGGGAACACACAGATTCCAGTAAACAGTTGGAAGGAAATGGTAATACCAGGCTCTGCTAAACAATATGAAATGACTCCTAGATGAGACAAGCAACTTTCATCAAAGTTCCCTGATACCTGAAAAGACAGACCAGGGGATCCTGCACTACATGTGGTGTATGTAAATTAAGCGGGTTTTTTCCCCTTTGTAATCAAGGCTCATACACAAACAAAATCACACTTTAGAAACGGCCTATTTCAACTTGTAACTAGCTTGCTTTCAGGGGCTCCAGGTCAAAAAGAAATAGAGCACAAAGACGCTTTCTCCTTAGGGATCATACACAAATTCACTCTGTCCGTTTCTTTCCCACATGGAGCAACAAAGCCGTCAGACCTCTCCATCCACCCATCGGGTCCTTCCTGATTAAAGTGAGATAAATCACAGCCCTCTCTCTCTAGATGGCAGGTGACAAGAGGGGGATGCTTGCCTCAAGAAGTCCTCCCCATCCCTCTGCATTCATGCAAGCCCGAGCGGAGAGATGCAAGAAATTACGGATGCATTTTAATTCCCCAGACCCTGCAATTAAAAATGGAAATTTTTTGGCCACGCGTGTTGGCTCATGCCTGTAATCCCAGCACTTTCAGAGGCCGAGGTCGGCGGATCACCTGGGGTCAGGAGTTCGAGACCAGCCTGGCCAACATGGTGAAACCCTGTCTCTACTAAAAATACAAAAATTAGCTAGGAATGATGGTGGGCGCCTGTAGTCCCAGCTACTCGGGAGGATGAGGCAGGAGAATCACTTGAACCCAGGAGGCAAAGTTTGCAGTGAGCCAAGATCGCACCACTGCACTCCACTCTGGGTGACAAAGGAAGACTTCATCTCAAAAAATGTTTTTAAAAAATGGAAGTGTTGTTCTTTCATTTGTAAATGTGTTTTGGTAAAAGAGGGGCAGTTTAAGCAACCCTTTCTATTGTCTACATTGTTAAAATTCATCCGACATGGACTCTTGACTCCGTTTTGCCTGGGCAGACCCAATTCAAGCATTTACAACAGCTATAACCTCCTCAAATCAAAAAGAGGAATCAGCATTATTGCTAAGTTCAAATAAGGTCTTGTTTTATTTCATTTTTATTTTTGAATGCAGCCATTCCTCCATGTGCTGTCATCAGGTAAGATTGTCAGTCCTGATTAGGTAAAGGTATTATTACAAAATGCAATTCTTAAAAATTCAGTGTCTAACTACACTTTTAATAAGCCTTTCCCCCTCCCCTATGTATTCTCCCTTAGACACCCCTTCTCAAATTTAAAATCACAGAAACTAAAATATGATGCCTAAAGAGAGCCTAGCGACTGCCCAGTCCTCTAATTTGATGAGTGGGAGTACTGAAGCCCAGAAGAGGTCAAGTAATTTGTTCCCAGTGTCTTAGAGAAGAAGAAAATGACCAGCTGGGAAATCCCACTCATGTCAAGGCAGAGGCACAGGGCCACAGACTGTGGTTGAATTGTGCCACACTCCTACATCCTTCTTTAGGAATCACAGAACATTCCTGTGTTGAGTCGGAGTCACTGACTTCCTTTTCAGGCTGATTGAGTTCTGTCCTTACAGGCTGCGACAAGAAGTTTTGGTATTACGCTACACCAAGACCATTTATCTAGTTCAAGAAATGCACAGTCCTTAGAGCCCAGCAACTTTCCCCATGTCCAGTAAATGTAGCTTCTCCATTAGAAGCTGTCAGAATGGAGCCTTCTGGCTCATCTTGATTTTGATTTGTGCAAGAATGAATGGTTGTGCTAAGACAGCTTTCCTAGCTGATAGAGAGCGAAACTTCTTTCTAATAATCTATAAAAAAATTTAATTAGAACTTTTTTCTCATAATCTGTGAAAAAATATTAAATTAAATCTGGCTCGTCTTGATTTTGATTTGTGCAAGAATGAATGGTTGTGCTAAGACAGCTTTCCTAGCTGATAGTGAGCAAAACTTTTTTCTCATAATCTATAAAAAATATTAAATTAGAAGCATAGAGTTTATTTCATGACTTTTATCTTCCTGCAATTTTCTTGTGGGCATAAATGATTTGTTTTTATCCTGCCTGCCCCCCAATCCCTTTTCCAAGAGACTAAAAGAGTATCTAGTGCAAAGTGGAGACTCAAATATTTTTTAATAAACAGTGATCCCAGCCACCCAGTGCATGTTGCCAAATGCCAACCCCATAAATAATCAAACACATCATCTCATTCAGCCAATCAAAATCAAGTCCTACCTATTTTTTTAAGTTTTCATAGCCCTTGGGCATCTGCTTTCTCAGCATTTCCCAAACTTGAGTCATTCTCATCCTGCCTTCCTAATTTTGATCTGTCAATTACCTCTACTATTATTTATTTCATATATTTTTAAATAGACCCACTTTTGAAACTTAAATACACGCCTTTTAAAAGGAAGCTTTCTTACTACTATACATCAAAAGCCATTATTACTTGTTCTAAGTACTCATAACAAGATGGTCACAACTATTAAAATTTACTAATGTGCATCCACATACTCTCTAAATTCATGGAGCATCTGCACACACTTTAAGAAACAATTCTGCATTACTCACTCAATTTTCTTGACATCCTTCTGAGGCAGGACAAACCTTGGGCCCAAAGAATTGAGGTAGGAGTCCAAGCAAGTTGCCAGCCACATAAAGGCAAACCTTGGCTCGGAAGTCAGGACTACCAGCCCCTAGGTTATGGTTCATGCTCTTTCCTCTGCTCTCCAGAACCTCCTATCTCCAAGTGCAGTTAGCAGCCCAGATGCAGCAGCATCCTCTAGAGACTTGTTAAAAATGCAGAAGCTCAGGCTCCACCCCAGGCCTATGCAGACTGAATCTGCATTTTAACAAGGTCCAGGTAATTCACGTGCACATTAAGTTTGAAAAGGCCTGGTATAGATCAGCGGTTCTCTAACTTAGCAGCACATTAGAACCATCTGTAGAGACTTTAAAAATACCAGTGCCTGGGCTTCACCTCCCAGAGAATCTGACTTAAGTGTCTGGGGTTTGCCCTGAGTCTAGGTATTTTTAAAAACTCCTCAGCTTATACAAAGCTGGCAGGGCCGGGCACAGTGGCTCATGCCTATAATCCCAGCAGTTTGTGAGGCCAAAGTGGGCAGATTGCTTGAGTCCAGGAGTTTGAGGTTAGCCTGGGCTAAAACCCCATCCCTACAAAAAAAAAAATACAAAAAGTAGTTGGGCATGGTGGTGGCACATACCTGTAGTCCCGGCTACTCAGGAGGCTGAGTCCTCACTTCAACCCAGGAGGTCACGGTCTGGTCAACAGAGCAAGACCCTGTATCAAAACAAACAAACAAGCAAACAAAAAATGCTAGCAGCTTACCAGCTAGGGAGGCCTGTAGAGCCAAGTTTTCCAAATGGGGCTACATTAGTTGTTCCAGAACTTTAGCTGCATCAAAACCACCTGGATGGCTTGTTCAGCTACAGTGGGTCTGGCCATGCCCCTAGAGTTTCCAGCTGAGGGACTGGAATGAGGCCCGATGATTTGCATTTCTAACAATCTCCAGGTGATGCTGATGCTGTGGGTCCAGGGACCACATTTTGAGAATCTATGCTAAATGAATCGGAGAAGACCAAAGCTCAAACTTATTCCAAGAACTTTTCAAGGCCCACCTGCAAGTTGTAGTGGAAGTAAGCATCTAAGGGTGCAAAAAAGTTTCACTGTAGACTAAGGCCTTTTACCTGAGCTCTCAAATGTTCACATTTCTCTTATCAACCTAAATAACAAACAGAGAGAGGCTCTCCACAAGAAAAAGATATTCGTTTGGAAACAGAGCCTTGCAATAGAAACAGGCAAGCCAGAGTAAACTATATGCATATTCACGGAGGTAAAGGAAGACAAAAGAAAAAATGAGGAAGATTATATGATCATTTGGAAATGATTATCCTTGGCTACAAAGATCAATAACAATGGTGATGCCAGGCACAGGATGGACAGGCAGTTGTTGGGCAAATATCCTTCAGAAGCATTGTTGTGTGCAAAGTTGCAATGGGCTTTGTGCAAGATTGTGTTTTTTGCAGTCTTCTGTGATAAGTTTTTGTTATCAGGCATACAAGCCCAAGAATCCTTTATTGCATGGCCTTCCCTGGCTCTATTTGTCAGGGTTTTGGTTAGGGGAGGGGTATTTTTAACACTCTCAATGTAAAAAATGCCATAAGGTAGGTACCCCAATTGCTTGTTTCGTCTTCATAAAATAACTTTTCCACCCGAAGAAAGTCTACACATAAATTGTAAAAATACCCTGGCATGCAGTCCCTGGAAAAGTCTGGAGTCATTCTCGGGGTTCCCACCCAGGTGGGCAAGCGTAGCCACCACAGATAAACACAAAGTAGGGGTCCCCGCTGGGGTTCAGCGGCAGGCAGTGGACCTGGTTCTGATATTTGGCTGAAAACACAGCTCCTCTTTGTCACCCTCAGGACATTTCAGCTATTTCCTAGATAATAATCTCACTTCACCTGCACAAAACAGGCACAAGATCATATCACTCTGACCTGGTTTGGGTCCAAGGAGAATTTTGTTTTTAAAATAATTTAGGTTAGTAGTTAAAATATGAACTTTGGGCCAGGAGTGGTGGCCCATGCCTATAATCCCAGCACTTCGTGAGGCCAAAGTGGGCAGATTGCTTGAGTCCAGGAGTTTGAGACTAGCCTGGGCTAAAACCCCATCCCTACAAAAAAAAAAATACAAAAAGTAGTTGGGCATGGTGGTGGCACATACCTGTAGTCCCGGCTACTCAGGAGGCTGAGTCCTCGCTTGAACCCAGGAGGTCACGGTCTGGTCAACAGAGCAAGACCCTGTATCAAAACAAAGAAACAAACAAACAAAAAATGCTAGCAGCTTACCAGCTAGGGAGGCCTGTAGAGGCAAGTTTTCCAAATGGGGCTACATTAGTTGTTCCAAAACTATAGCTGCATCAAAACCACCTGGATGGCTTGTTCAGCTACAGAGGGTCTGGCCATGCCCCTAGAGTTTCCAGCTGAGGGTCTGGAATGAGGCCCGATGATTTGCATTTCTAACAATCTCCAGGTGATTCTGATGCTGTGGGTCCAGGGACCACATTTTGAGAATCTATGCTAAATGAATCGGAGAAGACCAAAGCTCAAACTTATTCCAAGAACTTTTCAAGGCCCACCTGCAAGTTGTAGTGGAAGTAAGCATCTAAGGGTGCAAAGAAGTTTCACTGTAGACTAAGGTCTTTTACCTGAGCTCTCAAATGTTCACATTTCTCTTATCAACCTAAGTAACAAACAGAGAGAGGCTCTCCACAAGAAAAAGATATTCGTTTGGAAACAGAGCCTTGCAACAGAAACAGGCAAGCCAGAGTAAACTATATGCATATTCACGGAGGTAAAGGAAGACAAAAGAAAAAATGAGGAAGATTATATGATCATTTGGAAATGACTATCCTTGGCTACAAAGATCAATAACAATGGTGATGCCAGGCACAGGTTGGACAGGCAGTTGTTGGGCAAATATCCATCAAAAGCATTGTTGTGTGCAAAGTTGCAATGGGCTTTGTGCAAGATTGTGTTTTTGCAGTCTTCTGTGATAAGTTTTTGTTATCAGGCATACAAGCCCAAGAATCCTTTATTGCATGGCCTTTCCTGGCTCTATTTGTCAGGGTTTTGGTTAGGGTAGGGGTATTTTTAACACTCTCAATGTAAAAAATGACATAAGGTAGGTACCCCAATGACTTGTTTGGTCTTCATAAAATAAATTTTCATAAAATCTCTGTAAACGTGAAAATATCTACACCGCTATCTCTGTAAATGTGTAAACATTTACAATGCTATCTGAATAAACATGGAACTATTTTCACCGCCGTCTCTATAAACATGGAAATATCTACACCGCTATCTCTATAAACATGGAAATATCTACACCGCTATCTCTATAAACATGGAAATACCTACACCGCTATCTGTATAAACATGGAAATATCTACACTGCTGTCTCTATAAACATGGAAATATCTACACCTCTATCTGTATAAACAAGGAAATATCTACAACACTGTCTCTATAAACATGGAAATATCTACAATGCTATCTCTATAAACACGCAAATATCTACATCACTGTCTCTATAAACATGGAAATATCTACACCGCTATCTCTATGAACATGGAAATATCTACACCGCTGTCTCTAGAAACATGGAAATATCTACACCGCTATCTCTATAAACGTGGAAATATATACACCGCTATCTCTAAAAACATGGAAATATCTACACCGCTATCTCTATAAATGTGGGAACATCTACACCGCTAACTCTATAAACCTGGAAATATCTACACCGCTATAAGTATAAATGTGGAAACATCTACACCGCTACCTGTATAAACATGGAAATATCTACACCGCTATCTCTATAAACATGGAAATACTTACACCGCTATCTGTATAAACATGGAAAGATTTACAAAGCTATCTCTATGAACATGGAAATATCTACACCGCTATCTCTATAAACATGGAAATATCTACACCACTATCTGTAAAACATGGAAATATCTACACCGCTGTCTGTATAAACATGGAAATATATACACGGCTATCTGTTTAAACATGGAAATATCTACACCACTGACTGTATAAACATGGAAATATCTACACCGATTTCTGTATAAACATGGAAATGACTACACAGCTGTCACTATAAACATGGAAATATGTACACCGCTACCTGTAGAAACATGGAAATACCTACGCCGCTGTCTCTATAAACCTGGAAATAACTACACCGTTATCTGTACTAATGTGGAAATACCTACACCGCTATCTGTATAGACGTGGAAATATCTACACCGGTATGTGTATAAACGTGGAAACATCTGCACCGCTTTGTGTATAAACTTGGAAATTTCCACACCGCAATCGGTATAAAAGTGGAAATAGGTTCACCGCTATCTGTATAAACGTGGAAATATCTACACCGCTATCTCTATAAACGGGGAAATATCTACACCGCTATCTGTATTAACGTGGGAATATCTACACCGCTATCCCTATAAACGTGTAAACATTTACACGGCTATCTGTAAAAACATGGAAATATTTACACCGCTATCTCTAAAAACATGGAAATATCTACACCGCTATGCCTATAAACATGAAAATATTTACACCGCTATCTGTATAATCATGGAAATATTTACACCGCTATCTGTAAAAACTTGGAAATATTTACACCGCTATGTCTATGAAAATGGAAATATCTACACCGCTATCTCCATAAACATGAAAATATCTACACTGTTGTTTGTATGAACATGAAAATATCTGCACCGCTATCTCTATAAACATAGAAATATCTACATTGCTGTCTGTATAAACATGGAAATATCTACACAGCTATCTGAATAAACATGGAAATATCTACACCGCTATCTGTATAAACATGGAATTATCTACACGGAAAGCTGTATAAACATGGAAATATCTAGACAGTCATCTCTATAAACATGGAAATATCTATACCGCTATCTGTATAAACATGGAAATACACACAGCGCTATCTGTATAAACATGAATATACCCACACCGCTATCTGTATAAAGATGGAAATATCTGCACCGCTATCTTTATAAACATGGAAATATCTGCAACTCTATCTGTGTAAACATAGAAATATCTGCACGGCTATTTGTGTAAACATGGAAATATCTGCACCGCTATCTGTATAAAGATGGAAATATCTACACCACTATCTGTAAAACGTGGAAATATCTACACCGCTCTCTGTATAAACCTGGAAATATCTACACCGATATCTGTATAAACATGGAAATATCTACACCACTATCTGTATAAACAAGGAAATATCCACACCGCCATCTGTATAAACATGGAAATACCTACACCGCTATCTGTATAAATATGGAAATATCCACACCGCTATCTCTATAAACATGGAAATAACTACACCGCTTTCTCTATAAACATGGAAATATCTACACTGCAATCTCTATACACATGGAAATATCTACACCGCCATCTTTATAAACATGAAAATATCTAAACCGCCATCTTCAGAAACATGGATGTATCTACACTGCCATCTGTATAAACATGGAAATATCTACACCACTATCTCTATAAACATGGAAATATCTTCACTGCCATGTGTATAAACATGGAAATATCTACACGGCCATCTGTATAAAGATGGAAATATCTACACTGCAATCTGTATAAATGTGGAAATACCTACACTGCTACCTCTATAGACATATAAATATCTACACCGCTATCTGTATAAACATGGAAATATCTACACTGCCATCTGTATAAAGATGGAAATATCTACACCGCGAGCTCTATAAACATGGAAATATCTACTCCGCTATCTCTATAAACATGGAAATACCAACACCGTTATCTGTATAAACATGGAAATATCTACACTGCTATCTCTATAAACATGAAAATACTTACACCCCCATATCTATAGGCATGGAAATATTTACACCGCTATCTCTATAAACATAGAAATAACTACACCGCCATCCCTATAAACATGGAAATATCTACACCGCCATCGGCATATAGATGGAAATATCTACACACTCATCTGTATAAACATGGAAATATCTACACTGCCATCTGTATAAACTTGGAAATATCTACACTGACATCTGTAGAAAGATGGAAATGTCTACAAAGCGATCTGTATAAACATGGGAATTTCTACACCGCTACCTGTATAAACAAGGAAATATCTACACCGCTATCTGTACCAACATGGAAATAACTACACCGCAATCTGTATAAACATGGAAATATGTACAATGCTATCTTTGTAAATATGGAAATATCTACACAGCTATCTGTGTAAACTTGGAAATATCTACACCGCTATATGTGTAAATTTGGCAATAACTACACCGCAATCTATGCAAAGATGGAAATACGTACACCACTATCTCTGTAAACATGGAAATATCTACACTGATATCTGTGTAAACATGGAAATATCTACACTGCCATCTGTATAAACATGGAAATAACTACACGGCTTTCTCTATAAACATGAAAATATCTACACTTCTATCTCTACATACATGGAAATATCTACACCTCCATCTCTATAAACATGAAAATATCTACACCGCCATCTTCAGATACGTGGGTGTATATACACCGCCATCTGTATAAACATGGAAATATCTACAACACTATCTGTATATACATGGAAATATCTTCACTGCCATCTGTATAAACATGGAAATATCTACACCGCCATCTGTATAAAGATGGAAATATCTACACAGCAATCTGTATAAATATGGAAATATCTACACCGCAATCTCTATAGACATGGAAATATCTACACCGATATCTGTATAAACATGGAAATATCTACACTGCCATGTGTATAAAGATGGAGATATCTACACCGCGATCTGTATAAACATGGAAATATCTACACCGCCATCTGTATAAACACGGAAATACCAACACCGCTATCTGTATAAACATGGAAATATCTACACCGCTATCTCTATAAACATGAAAATACTTACACCACCATCTCTATAAACATGGTAATATTTACACCGCTATCTCTGGAAACTTAGAAATAAATAGACCGCCATCTCTATAAACATGGAAATATCTACACCACTATCTGCATAAACATGGAAATATCTACACAGACATCTGTATAAACATGGAAATATCTACACCGCCATCTCTATAAACATGAAAATATCTACACCGCCATCTTCAGAAAAATGGATGTATCTACACCGCCATCTGTAAAAACATGGAAATATCTACACCACTATCTGTATAAACATGGAAATATCTTCACTGCCATCTGTATAAACATGGAAATAACTACACAGCCATCTGTATAAAGATGGAAATATCTACACCGCAATCAGTATAAATATGGAAATACCTACACCGCTATCTCTAGAGACATGGAAATATCTACACCGCTATCTCTATAAACAAGAAAATACTTAAACTACCATCTCTATAAACATGGAGATATTTACAACGCTATCTCTATAAACATATAAATAACTACACAGCCATCTCTATAAACATGGAAATACCTACACCGCCATCTGAATAAACATGGAAATATCTACACAAACATCTGTATAAACATGGAAATATCTACAGTGCCATCTGTATAAACTTGGAAATATCTACACTGACATCTGTAGAAAAGTGGAAATGTCTACAAAGCGATCTGTATAAACATGGGAATTTCTACATCGCTACCTGTATAAACATGGAAATATATACACCGCTATCTGTATCAACATGGAAATAACTACACCGCAATCTGTATAAACACGGAAATATCTACAATGCTATCTCTGTAAACATGGAAATATCTACACAGCTATCTGTGTAAAGTTGGAAATATATACACCGCTATCTGTGTAAATTTGGCAATACCTACAGCGCAATCTGTGCAAAGATGGAAATACCTACAACGCTATCTCTGTAAACGTGGAAATACCTACACCGATATCTATATAAACATGGAAATATCTACACTGCCATCTGTATATACATGGAAATGTTTACAGGGCCATCTGTATCAACATGGAAATATCTACACCGCCATCTGTACACACATGGAAATATCTACAAAGCCATCTGTATAAACATGGAAATATCTACACTGCTATCTCTATAAACATGGAAATATCTACACCGCTATCTGTAGAAACATGGAAATATCTACATCGCTATCTGTATAAACACGGATATATCTCCATTGCTATCTGTATAAATATGGAAATATCTACAACGCTATCTGTATAAAAATGGAAATATTTACACCGCTATCTGTATAAACATGGAAATATCTACAACGCTATCTGTATAAATTGGAAATATTTACACCGCTATCTGTATAAACATGGAAATATCTACAACGCTATCTGTGTAAACTTGGAAATATCTATACAGCTATCTGTGTAAAAATGGAAATATCTACACAGTAATCTGTGCAAAGATGGAAATATCTACACTGCTATCTCTGTAAACATGGAAAAATCTACACGGCTATCTGTATAAACATGGAAATATCTATACTGCAGTCTCTATAAACATGGAAATATCTCCACCGCTATCTGTATAAACATGAAAATATCTACAACGCTTTCTGTATAAACATGGACATATCTACGCCGCAATCTGTATAAACATGGAAATATCTACAACGCTATGTGTGTAAACATGGAAATATCTACACAGCTATCTGTGTAAACTTGGAAATATCTACACAGCTATCTGCGTAAACAAGGAAATATCTACACCTCCATCTGTAGAAACATGGAAATACCTACACCGCAATCTGTATAAACATGGAAATACCTACACCGCTATCTGTATAAATATGGAAATACCTACACGGCTATCTCTATTAACATGGAAATACCTACACCGCTTTCTCTATAAACATGGAAATGTCTACACTGCAATCTCTATATACATGGAAATATCTACACCGCCATCTCTAAAAGATGAAAATATCTACACCGCCATCTTCAGAAACATGGATGTATCTACACCGCCATCTGTATAAACTTGGAAATATCTACACCACTATCTGTATAAACATGGAAATATCTTCACTTCTATCTTTATAAACATGGAAATATCTACACCGCCATCTGTATAAAGATGGAAATATCTACACCGCAATCAGTATAAATATGGAAATACCTACACCGCTACCTCTATAGTCATGTAAATATCTACACCGCTATCTGTGTAAACATGGAAATATCTACACTGCCATCTGTATAAAGATGGAAATAACTACACCGTGAGCTCTATAAACATGGAAATATCTACACCGCTATCTCTATAAACATGGAAATACCAACACCGATATCTGTATAAACATGGAAATATCTACACCGCTATCTCTATAAAAATGAAAATACTTACACCACCATCTCTATAAGCATGGAAATATTTACACCGCCGTCTCTATAAACATAGAAATAACTACACCGCCATCCCTATAAACATGGAAATATCTACAGCGCCATCTGCATATACATGGAAATATCTACACACACATCTGTATAAACATGGAAATATCTACACCGCTATCTGTATAAACATGGAAATAAATACACCGCTATCTGTATAAACATGGAAATTTTTACACCGCTATCTGTATAAACATGGAAATATTTCCACCGCTATCTTTATAAAAACGGAAATACATACACCGGTGTCTTTAAAAACATGGAAAAACCTACACCGCTATCTCTGTAAACAATGAAATATCTACAACGCTATCTGTGTAAACATGGAAATATCAACACAGCTATGTGTGTAAACTTGGAAATAATTACACCGCAATCTGTGTAAGCATGGAAATATCTACAACGCTATCTGTGCAAACATGGAAATATTTACAACGCTATCTGTGTAAACAGGGAAATATCTACACCGCTATCTCCATCAACATGGAAATATACACATCGCCATCTCTTTAAACATGGAGGTATCTACAACGCCATCTACATAAACAAGAAAATATCTACACTGCCATCTATATAAACATGAAAATAACTACACCGCCATCTCTATAAACATGGAAATATCCACACTGCCATTTGTAGAAAGATGGAAATATCTAAACCGCCATCTGTATAAACGTGGAAATATCTACACCGCTATCTCTGTAAATATGGAAATATCTACACCGCAATCTGTATAATCATGGAAATATCTACACCGATATCTGTATAAATATGAAATAACTAAACCGCTATCCCTGTAAAACTGGAAATATCTACACTTCTATCTGTATAAACATGGAAATATCCTCACCGCTATCTGTATAAACATGGACATATCTACACAGCTATCTCTATAAACATGGAAATATCAACACCGCCATCTGTATAAACATGGAAATACCTACAAAGACATCTGTATAAACATGGAAATATCTACACAGCCATCTGTATAAACATGGAAATATCTACACAGCCATCTGTATATACATGGAAATATCTACACCGCTATCTGTATAAACATGGAAATAACTACACTGCTATTTATATAAACAAGGAAATAACTACACGGTGATCTGTATAAACATGGAAATATCTACACCGCCATCTCTATAAACATGGAAATATCTACACCCCTATCTGTATAAACATGGAAATATCCACACCGCTCTCTCTATAAACACGGAAAAATCAACACCGCTATCTCTATGATCGTGGAAATATCTACACCGCCATCTTTATAAACATGGAAATATCTACACCACTATCAGTATAAACATGGAAATATCTACACCGCTATCTGTATAAATATGGAAATATCTCCGCTGCTATCTCCATAAACATCGAAATATCTACACCGCCATCTCTATAAACATGGAAATACTTACAAAGTTATCTGTACAAACATGGAAATATATACACTGCCATCTGTATAAACATGGAAATATCTACTCACCCATGTGTATATACATGGAAATAACTACACCGCTATCTATATAAACGTGGAAATAACTACACCGCTATGTGCATAAACATGGAAATAACTACACCGCCATCTACATATCCATGGAAATATCTGTGCCGCCATCTGTATAAACATGGAAATATCCTCACTGCTATCTCTATGAACATGGATATATTTACAACGCTATCTCTATAAACATGGAAATATCTACACCGCCATCTCTATTAACATGGAAATATCTACACCGCCATCTGTATAAACATGGAAATATCTACACCGCCATCTGTATAAACACGGAAATAACTTCACCGCTATTTGTATAAACAAGCAAATATCTACACCGTGATCTGTATAAACCTGGAAATGTCTACACCGCCATCTCTATAAACATGGAAATATCTACACCACGATCAGTATAAACATGGAAATATCTACACCGCTATCTGTACAAACATGGAAATATCTCCACTGCTATCTCTATAAACATGGAAATATCTACACCGCCATCTGTATAAACATGGAAATACTTACAAAGATATCTGTATAAACATGGAAATGTCTACACCGCCATCAGTATAAACATGGAAATATCTACACAGCCATGTGTATATACATGGAAATATCTACACCGCTATCTATATAAACTTGGAAATAACTACACCGCTATCTGTATAAACATGGAAATATCTACACTGCCATCTACATATCCATGGAAATATCTGCGCGGCCATCTGTATAAACATGCAAATATCTACACGGTCATCTGTGTATAGATGGAAATATCAACACCGCCATCTGTACAAACATGGAAATATCTGCACCGGTATCTGTATAACCATGGAAATATCTACACCGCGGTCTGTATAAACATGGAAATATCTACACCGCTATATGTATAAACATGGAAATATCTACACCGCTATCTCTATAAACATGGAAATATCTACACCGTGATCTGTATAAACATGGAAATATCTACACAGCTATCTGTATAAACATGGAAATATGTATACCGCGATCTGTATAAACACGGAAATATCTACAAAGCAATCTGTATAAACATGGAAATATCCTCACCGCTATCTCTATAAACATGGAAATATCTACACCACCATCTGTATAAACCTGGAAATACCTACAAATTCATCTGTATAAATATGCAAATATCTACACAGCCATCTGTATAAACATGGAAATATCTACACAGCCATCTGTATATACATGGAAATATCTACACCGCTATCTGTCTAAACATGGAAATAACTACACCGCTATTTGTATAAACAAGGAAATATCTACACGGTGATCTGTATAAACATGGAAATATCTACACCGCCATCTCTACAAACATGGAATTATCTACACCCCTATCTGTATAAACATGGAAATATCCACACCGCTATCTCTATAAACATGGAAAAATCAACACCGCTATCTCTATGAACATGGAAATATCTACACCGCCATCTGCATAAACATGGAAATATCTACACCACTATCAGTATATACATGGAAATATCTACACCGCTATCTATATAAACATGGAAATAACTACACTGCTATGTGTATAAACATGGAAATATCTACACCGCCATCTACATATCCATGGAAATATCTGTGCCACCATCTTTATAAACATGGAAATATCTACAAGGTCATCTGTGTATAGATGGAAATATCAACACCACCATCTGTACAAACATGGAAATATCTGCACCGCTATCTGTATAAACATGGAAATATCTACACCGCTATCTCTATACACATGGAAATATCTACACCGTGATCTGTATAAACATGGAAATATTTACACCGCTATCTGTATAAACATGGAAATTTCTACACCGTTATCTGTGTAAATATGGAAATATCTACACCGCTATCTCTATAAACATGGAAATATCTACACAGCCATTTGTATAAACATGGAAATACCTATACAGTCATCTGTGTAATCATGGAAATATCTACACCACCATCTGTATAAACATGGAAATATCTTCAATGCCATCTGTATACACATGAAAATACCTACACGGCAGTCTGTGTATAGATGGAAACATCAACACCGCCAACTGTAAAAACATGGAAATCTCTACACTGCTATCTCTATAAACATGGAAATATCTACACTGCGGTCTGTATAAACATGGAAATATCTACACCGGTATGTGGATAAACATGGAAATATCTACACCATGATCTGTATAAACATGGAAATATATTCACCGCTATCTGTATGAACATGAAAATATCTGCACCGCTATCTCTATAAACATGGAAATATCTACAAAGACATCTGTATAAACATGGAAATACCTACACAGTCATGTGTAGGAACATTTAAATATCTAAACAGCCATCTGTATAAACATAGATATATCTACACAGTCCTCTGTATAAATATGGATATATCTGCATAGGCATCTGTGTAAACATGGAAATATCTGCACCGCTATCTGTATAATCATGGAGATAACTACACCGCTGTCTCTGTAAACATGGAAATATGTACACCGCTATGTGTATAAACATGGAAACATCTCCACTGCTCTCTGTAGAAACATGGAAATATCTCCACCGTTATCTGTACAAACATGGAAATATCTACAGCGCCATCTCTATAAATATTGAAATATCTACACTGCCATCTGTAAAAACATGGAAATATCTACACCATGATCTGTATAAACATGGAAATATACTCACCGCTATCTGTATAAACATGGACATATCTACACAGCTATCTCTATAAACATGGAAATATCAACACAGCCATCTGTATAAACATGGAAATACCTACAAAGACATCTGTACAAACATGGAAATATCTACACAGCCATCTGTATAAACATGGAAATATCTACACAGCCATCTGTATATACATGGAAATATCTACACCGCTATCTGTATAAACATGGAAATAACTACACTGCTATTTATATAAACAAGGAAATAACTACACGGTGATCTGTATAAACATGGAAATATCTACACCGCCATCTCTATAAACATGGAAATTTCTACACCCCTATCTGTATAAACATGGAAATATCCACACCGCTCTCTATATAAACATGGAAAAATCAACACCGCTATCTCTATGATCGTGTAAATATCTACACCGCCATCTTTATAAACATGGAAATATCTACACCACTATCAGTATAAACATGGAAATATCTACACCGCTATCTGTATAAATATGGAAATATCTCCACTGCTATCTCCATAAACATCGAAATATCTACACCGCCATCTGTATAAACATGGAAATACTTACAAAGTTATCTGTATAAACATGGAAATATATACACCGCCATCTGTATAAACATGGAAATATCTACTCAGCCATGTGTATATACATGGAAATAACTACACCGCTATCTATATAAACATGGAAATAACTACACCGCTATGTTTATAAACATGGAAATAACTACACCGCCATCTACATATCCATGGAAAAATCTGTGCCGCCATCTGTATAAACATGGAAATATCTACACGGTCTTCTGTGTATAGATGGAAATACCAACACCACCATCAGTACAAACATGGAAATATCTGCACCGCTATCTGTATAAACATGGAAATATCTACACCGCTGTCTGTATAAACATGGAAATATCTACACCGCTATCTGTTTAAACATGGAAATATCTACACCGATATCTCTATAAACATGGAAATATCTACACCGTGATCCGTATAAACATGGAAATATTTACACCGCTATCTGTATAAACATGGAAATTTCTACACCGTTATCTGTATAAATATGGAAATAACTACACCGCTATCTCTATAAACATGGAAATATCTACATCGCCATCTGTATAAACATGGAAATACCTATACAGTCATCTGTGTAAACATGGAAATACCTACACCACCATCTGTATAAACATGGGGATATCTTCAATGCCATCTGTATACACATGGAAATACCTACACGGCAATCTGTTTATAGATGGAAACATCAACACCGCCATCTGTACAAACATGGAAGTATCTACACTGCTATCTCTATAAACATGGAAATATCTACACTGCGGTCTCTATAAACATGGAAATATCTACACCGGTATGTGTATAAACATGGAAATATCTACACCATGATCTGTATAAACATGGAAATATATACACCGCTACCTGTATAAACATGGAAATATCTGCACTGCCATCTGTAAAAACATGGAAATATCTATACAGTCATCTGAATAAACATGGAAATATCTACAATGCCATCTGTATACACATGGAAATATCTACACAGCCATCTGTAGAAACATGTAAATATCTACACTGCTATCTCTTTAAACATGGAAATATCTACACCGCCATCTCAATAAACATGAAAATATCTACACTGCCATCTCCATAAACATGCAACTAACTACTCCGCAATCTGTATAAACATGGAAACCTCTACACCGCCATCTGTCTGTGTAAGGAAATATCTACAATGCCATCTGTATAAAGATATAACTATCTGCACCGCGAGCTGTATAAACATGGAAATATCTACATCGCTATCTGTATAATCATGGAAATACCAACACCGCTATCGGTATAAACATGGAAATATCTACAACGCCATCTATATAAACAAGGAAATACCTACACCGCTATGTCTATAAACATGGAAATACCTACACCGCTATCTCTATAAACATGGAAATATCTACACCGCTATCTGTATAAACATGGAAATATCTACACCACTATGTATATAAACATGGAAATATCTACACCGCCATCTGTATAAACATGGAAATATCTACAATGTCATCTGTAGAAAGATGGAAATATCTACACCGCAATCTGTGTAAACATGGAAATATCTACACCGATATCTGTAAAAACATGGAAATATCTACACCGATATCTGTATAAACATGGAAGTATATACACCGCGATCTGTATAAACATGGAAATATCTACACCGTGATCTGTATAAACATGGAAATATCTACACCGCTATCTGTATAAACATGGAAATATCTACACGGCTATCTCCATAAACATGGAAATATCTACACCGCCATCTGTATAAACATGGATATACCTACAAAGTCATCTGTATAAAGATGGAAATATCTACACAGCCATCTGTATAAACATGGAAATATCTACACAGCCATCTGTATATATGTGGAAATACCTACACCGCTATCTGTATAAACATGGAAATAACTACACCTCTATTTGTATAAACAAGGAAGTATCTACGCCGTGATCTGTATAAACATGGAAATATCTACACCGCCATCTCTATAAAAATGGAAATATCTACACCACGATCCGTATAAACAAGGAAATATCTACACCGCTATCTGTATAAACATGGAAATATCTCCACTGCTATCTCTATAAACATCGAAATATCTACACCGCCAACTGTATAAACATGGAAATACTTACAAAGTTATCTGTATAAAGATGGAAATATCTACACCGCCATCTGTATAAACATGGAAATATCTATAAAGCCATGAGTACGTACATGGAAATATTTACACCGCTATCTATATAAACAAGGAAATAACTACACCGCTATCTGTATAACCATGGAAATATCTACACCACCATCTACATATCCATGGAAATATCTGCGCCGCCATCTGTATAAACATGGAAATATCTCCACGGTCATCTGTGTATACATGGAAATATCAACACCGCCATCTGTACAAACATGGAAATATCTGCACCGCTACCTGTATAAACATGGAAATATTTACACCGCTATCTGTATAAACATGGAAACTTCTTCACCGTTATCTGTATAAATATGGAAATATCTACACCGCTATCCCTATAAACTTGGAAATATCTACACCGCTATCTGTATAAACATTGAAATACCTATACAGTCATCTGTGTAAACATGGAAATATCTACACCACCATCTGTATAAACGTGGAAATATCTACAATGCCATCTGTATACACATGGAAATACCTACATGGCAATCTGTGTATAGATGGAAACATCAACACCTCCATCTGTACAAACATGGAAATATCTACACTGCTATCTCTATAAACATGGAAATATCTACACTGCGGTCTGTATAAACATGGAAATATCTACACCGGTATCTGTTTAAACATGGAAATATCTACAGCGCCATCACTATAAACATTGAAATATCTACACTGCCATCTGTAAAAACATGGTAATATCTACACAGTCATCTGAATAAACATGGAAATATCTACACAACCATATGTATAAACATGGAAGTAACTACAATACCATCTGTATACACATGGAAATATCTACACAGACATCTTTATAAACATGGAAATATCTACACGGCCATCTGTATAAACATGGAAATATCTACACTGCCATCTGTAGAAAGATGGAAATATCTACACCGCTATCTCTATAAATATGGAAATATCTACACCGCCATCTCTATAAACATTAAAATATCTACACTGCCATCTCCATAAAGATGGAAGTATTTACACCGCCATGTGTACAAACATGGAAATATCTTCACGACCATCTGTGTAAACATAGAAATATCTACACCGCTATCTGTATAAACATGGAAATATCTACACCGCCATCTGCATGTCCATGGAAATATCTACGATGCCATCTGTGTAAACATGGAAATATCAACACGGCCATCTGTGTATAGATGGAAATATCAACACCGACATCTGTACAAACATGGAAATATCTACATCGCTATCTCTATAAACATGGAAATATCTGCACTGCCATCTGTAAAAACATGGAAATACCGAGACAGTCATCTATATAAACATGGAAATATCTACAATGCCTTCTGTATACACATGGAAATATATACACAGCCATCTGTGTAAACTTGTAAATATCTACACTGCTATCTCTATAAACATGGAAATATCTACACGGCCATCTTAAAAAACATGGAAATACCTACAAAGTCATCTGTATAAACATGGAAATATCTACACAGCCATCTGTATAAACATGGAAATATCTACACAGCCATCTGTATATACATGGAAATATCTACACCGCTATCTTTATAAACATGTAAATATCTACACCCCTATTTTTATAAACAAGCAATTATCTACACCGTGATTTGTATAAACATGGAAATATCTACAGCGCCATCTCTATAAACATGGAAATATCTACACACCTATCTGTATAAACATGGAAATATCCACACCGATGTCTCTATAAACATGGAAAAATCAACATCGCTATCTCTATGAACATGGAAATATCTGCACAGCCATCTCTATAAACATGGAAATATCTACACCACGATCAGTATAAACATGGAAATATCTACACCGCTATCTGTATAAACATGGAAATATCTCCACTGCTATCTCTATAAACATCGAAATATCTACACCGCCATCTGTATAAACATGGGAATACTTACAAAGTTATCTGTATAAACATGGAAATATCTACACCGCTATCTCTATAAACATGGAAATATCTACAAAGCCATGTGTATATACATGGAAATATCTACAACCCAATTTATATAAACATGGAAATAACTACACCACTATCTGTATAAACATGGAAATATCTACACCGCCATCTCTATAAACATGGAAACACCTACACCGTGATCTGTATAAACCTGGAAATATTTACACAGCTATCTGTATAAACATGGAAACTTCTACACCGTTATCTGTATAAATATGGAAATATCTACACAACCATATGTATAAACATGGAAGTACCTACAATACCATCTGTATACACATGGAAATATCTACACAGACATCTGTATAAATATGGAAATATCTACACCGCTATCTCTATAAACTTGGAAATATCTACACCGCCATCTGTATAACCATTGAAATACCTATACAGTCATCTGTGTAAACATGGAAATATCTACACCACCATCTGTATAAACGTGGAAATATCTACAATGCCATCTGTATACACATGGAAATACCTACATGACAATCTGTGTATAGATGGAAACATCAACACCGCCATCTGTACAAACATGGAAATATCTACACTGCTATCTCTATAAACATGGAAATATCTACACTGCGGTCTGTATAAACATGGAAAGATCTACCCCGGTATCTGTTTAAAGATGGAAATATCTACAGCGCCATCTCTATAAACATTGAAACATTTACACTGCCATCTGTAAAAACATGGAAATATCTACACAGTCATCTGAATAAACATGGAAATATCTACACAACCATATGTATAAACATGGAAGTACCTACAATACCATCTGTATACACATGGAAATATCTACACAGACATCTGTATAAATATGGAAATATCTACACGGCCATCTGTATAAACATGGAAATATCTACACTGCCATCTGTAGAAAGATGGAAATATCTACACCGCTATCTGTATAAACATGGAAATATCTACACCGCAATCTGCATGTCCATGGATATACCTATGCCGCCATCTGTATAAACATGGAAATATCTATACCACCATCTGTATAAACATGATAATATCTACGATGCCTTCTGTATAAACATGGAAATACCTACACAGTCATGTGTAGGAACAAGGAAATATCTACACTGCAATCTGTATAAACATAGAAATATCTACACAGCCCTCTGTATAAATATGGAAATGTCTGCAAAGGCATCTGTGTAAACATGGAAATATCGGCACCGCTATCTGTATAAACATGGAAATACCTAAACCGCTGTCTGTATAAACATGGAAATATGTACACCGCTATGTGTATATACATGGAAATATCTCCACCGTTATCTGTTTAAAC
Source organism: Pan paniscus (assembly GCF_029289425.2). NCBI lineage: Eukaryota > Metazoa > Chordata > Mammalia > Primates > Hominidae > Pan > Pan paniscus. The sequence continues at coordinate 1,155,435 of NC_073265.2, forward strand.
ATGGAAATATCTACAGCGCCATCTCTATAAACATTGAAATATCTACACTGCCATCTGTAAAAACATGGAAATATCTACACACTCATCTGAATAAACATGGAAATATCTATACCACCATCTGTATAAACATGGAAATACCTACAATACCATCTGTATACACATGGAAATATCTACACAGACATCTGTATAAATATGGAAATATCTTCACGGCCATCTGTATAAACATGGAAATATCTACTCTGCCATCTGCAGAAAGATGGAAATATGTACACCGCTATCTCTATAAATATGGAAATATCTACACCGCCATCTCTATAAACATGAAAATATCTACACTGCCATCTCCATAAAGATGGAAGGATCTACTCCGCCATGTGTATAAACACGGAAATATCTACACCACCATCTGTGTAAACATGGAAATATCTACACCGCTATCTGTATAAACATGGAAATATCTACACCGCCATCTGCATGTCCATGGAAATATCTACACCGCCATCTATATAAACATTGAAATATCTACACGGCCATCTGTGTATAGATGGAAATATCAACACCGCCATCTGTACAAACATGGAAATATCTACATCGCTATCTCTACAAACATGGAAATATCTGCACTGCCATCTGTAAAAACATGGAAATACCAATACAGTCATCTGTATAAACATGGAAATATCTACAATGCCATCTGTATACACATGGAAATATCTACACAGCTATGTGCATAAACGTAAATATCTACACTGCTATCTCTATAAACATGGAAATATCTACACCGCCATCTCAATAAACATGAAAATATCTACACTGCCATTTCCATAAACATGGAACTAAATACTCCGCCATCTGTATAAACATGGAAACATCTACACCGCCATCTGTGTGAATAAGGAAATATCTACAATGCCATCTGTATAAAGATATAAATATCTGCACCGCGAGCTGTATAAACATGGAAATTTCTACATCGCTATCTGTATAAACTTGGAAACACCAACACCGCTATCGGTATAAACATGGAAATATCTACAACGCCACCTATATAAACATGGAAATATCTACAACGCTATGTCTATAAACATGGAAATACCTACACCGCTATCTCTATAAACATGGAAATATCTACACCGCTATCTGTATAAACATGGAAATATCTACACCGCTATCTGTATAAACATGGGAATATCTACACCGTGATCTGTATAAACATGGAAATATCTACACCGCGATCTGTATAAACATGGAAATATCTTCACCACGATCTGTATAAACATGGAAATATCTTCACAACGATCTGTATAAACATGGACATATCTACAACGATATCTTTATAAACATAGTAATATCTACACCACCATCTATATAAACATGGAAATATCTACACCGCCATCTGTATCAACATGGAAATATCTACAATGCCATCTGTAGAAAGATGGAAATATCTCCACCGCCATCTGAGTAAACATGGAAATATCTACACCGATATCTGTATAAACATGGAAATATCTTCACCGCGATCTGTATAAACATGGAAATATCTACACCGCGATCTGTATAAACATGGAAATATCTACACAGCTATCTCCGTAAACATGGAAATATCTACACCGCCATCTGTATAAACATGGAAATACCTACAAAGTCATCTGTATAAACATGGAAATATCTACACAGCCATCTGTATAAACATGGAAATATCTACACAGCCATGTGTATATACATGGAAATAACTACACAGCTATCTGTATAAACATGGAAATATCTACACCGCGATCTGTATAAACATGGAAATATCTACACCGCGATCTGTATAAACATGGAGATATCTTCACCACGATCTGTATAAACATGGAAATATCTACACCGCTATCTGTATAAACATGGTAATATCTACACCACGATCTATATAAACATGGAAATATCTACACCGCCATCTGTATAAACATGGAAATATCTACAATGCCATCTGTAGAAAGATGGAAATATCTACACCGCAATCTGTGTAAACATGGAAATATCTACACCGATATCTGAAAAAACATGGAAATACCTACACCACTATCTGTATAAACATGGAAATATCTACACCGTGATCTGTATAAACATGGAAATATCTACACCGTGATCTGTATAAACATGGAAATATCTACAACGCTATCTGTATAAACATGGAAATATCTACACAGCTATCTCCATAAACATGGAAATACCTACACCGCCATCTGTATAAACATGGAAATACCTACAAAGTCATCTGTATAAACATGGAAATATCTACACCGCCATCTCTATAAACACGGAAATATCTACACCCCTACCTGGATAAACATGGAAATATCCACACCGCTATCTCTATAAACATGGAAAAATCAACACCGCTGTCTCTATGAACATGGAAATATCTACACCGCCATCTCTATAAACATGGAAATATCTACACCACGATCAGTATAAGCATGGAAATATCTTCACCGCTATCTGAATAAACTTGGAAATATCTCCAATGCTATCTCTATAAACATCGAAATATCTACACTGCCATCTGTATAAACAAGGAAATACTTACAAAGTTATCTGTATAAACATGGAAATATCTACACCGCCATCTGTATAAACATGGAGATACCTACAAAGTCATCTGTATAAACATGGAAATATCTACACAGCCATCTGTATAAACATGGAAATATCTACACAGCCATCTGTATATACATGGAAATATCTACACCGCTAACTGTATAAACATGGAAATAACTACACCGCTATTTGTATAAACAAGGAAATATCTACACCGTGATCTGTATAAACATGGACATATCTACACCGCCATCTCTATAAACACGGAAATATCTACACCCCTACCTGTATAAACATGGAAATATCCACACAGCTATCTCTATAAACATGGAAAAAACAACAGTGCTATCTCTATGAACATGGAAATATCTACACTGCCATCTACATATCCATGGAAATATCTGCGCCGCCATCTGTATAAACATGGAAATACCTACACCGCCATCTGTATAAACATGGAAATATCTACACAGCCATGTGTATATACTTGGAAATACCTACACCGCTATCTGTATAAACATGGAAATATCTACACCGCGATATGTATAAACATGGAAATATCTACACCGCGATCTGTATAAACATGGAAATATCTACACCGCCATCTGTATAAAGTTGGAAATATCTACACCGCTCTCTCTCTAGACATGGAAATACCTACACCGTGATCTGTATAAACATGGAAATATTTACACCGCTATCTGTATAAACATGGAAATATCTACACCGTTATCTGTAAAAACATGGAAATACCTACAACGCCATCTGTAGAAACATGGAAATATCTACACCACAATCTGTATAAACATGGAAATATCTACAATGCCATCTGTATACACATGGAAATAACTACACGGCAATCTGTGTATAGATGGAAACATCAACACCGCCATCTGTACAGACATGGAAATATCTCCACCGCTATCTGTATAAACATGGAAATATCTACACCGCGATATGTATAAACATGGAAATATCTACACCGCGATATGTATAAACATGGAAATATCTACACCGCGATATGTATAAACATGGAAATATCTACACCATGATCTGTATAAACATGGAAATATCTACACCGTGATCTGTATAAACACGGAAATATCTACACCGCTATCTGTATAAACATGGAAATATCTACACAGCTATCTCTATAAACATGGAAATATCTACACCGCCATCTGTATAAACATGGAAATACCTACACAGCCATCTGTATAAACATGGAAATATCTACACAGCCATCTGTATATACATGGAAATATCAACACCGCTATCTGTATAAACATGGAAATAACTACACCGCTATTTGTATAAACAAGGAAATACCTACACCGTGATCTGTATAAACATGGAAATATCTACACCGCCATCTCTATAAACATGGAAATATCTACACCCCTACCTGTATAAACATGGAAATATCCACACAGCTATCTCTATAAACATGTAAAAATCAACAGCGCTATCTCTATGAACATGGAAATATCTACACTGCCATCTACATATCCATGGAAATATCTGCACCGCCATCTGTATAAACATGGAAATATCTACATGGTCATCTGTGTATAGATGGAAATATCAACACCGCCGTCTGTACAAACATGGAATTATCTGCGCCGCAATCTGTGTAAAAATGGAAATATCTACACCGCGGTCTGTATAAACATGGAAATATCTAAACTGCTATCTGTATAAACATGGAAATATCTACACCGCTCTCTCTCTAGACATGGAAATACCTACACCGTGATCTGTATAAACATGGAAATATTTACACCGCTATCTGTATAAACATGGAAATATCTACACCGTTATCTGTAAAAACATGGAAATACCTACAACGCCATCTGTAGAAACATGGAAATATCTACACCACAATCTGTATAAACATGGAAATATCTACAATGCCATCTGTATACACATGGAAATAACTACACGGCAATCTGTGTATAGATGGAAACATCAACACCGCCATCTGTACAGACATGGAAATATCTACACCGCTATCTGTATAAACATGGAAATATCTACTCTGGTATCTTTATAAACATGGAAATATCTACACAACGATCTACATAAAACATGGAAATATTTACACCGCTAACTGTATAAACATGGAAATATCTACACCGCTATCTCTCTAAACAAGGAAATAACTGCAAAGCCATCTGTATAAACATGGAAATAACTACACAGTCATGTGTAGGAACATGGAAATATCTACACTGCCTTCTGTATAATCATGGAAATATATACACAGCCCTTTGTATAAATATGGAAATATCTTCATAGGCATCTCTATAAACATGGAAATATCCACACCGCTATCTGTATAAACATGGAAATACCTACACCGCTGTCTCTATAAACATGGAAATATGTACACCGCTATCTGTATAAACATGGTAATATCTCCACAGCTGTCTGTATAAACATGGAAATATCTCCACATTTATCTGTGTAAACATGGAAATATCAACAGCGCCATCTCTATAAACATGGAAATATCTACACTGCCATCTGTAAAAACATGGAAATATCTACACAGTCATCCGAATAAACATGGAAATATAAACACCACCATCTGTAAAAACATGGAAATACCTACAATACCATCTGCATACACATGGAAATATCTACACAGACATCTGTATAAATATGGAAATATCTACACCGCCATCTGTATAAACATGGAAATATCTACACCGCGATCAGTATAAACATGGAAATATCTATACCGCTATCTGTATAAACATGGAAATATCTCCACTGCTATCTCTATAAACATCGAAATATCTACACCGCCATCTGCATAAACATGGAAATACTTACAAAGTTATCTGTAAAAACATGGAAATATCTACACCGCCATCTGTATAAACATGGAAATATCTACAGAGCCATGTGTATAAACATGGAAATACCTACACCGCTATCTGTATAAACATGGAAATATCTACACCGCGATCTGTATAAACATGGAAATATCTACACCGCGATCTGTATAAACATGGAAATATCTTCACCACGATCTGTATCAACATGTGAAATATCTACACCGCTATCTGTATAAACATGGTAATATCTACACCACCATCTATATAAACATGGAAATATCTACACCGCCATCTCTATAAACACGGAAATATCTACACCCCTACCTGTATAAACATGGAAATATCCACACAGCTATCTCTATAAACATGGAAAAATCAACAGTGCTATCTCTATGAACATGGAAATATCTACACTGCCATCTACATATCCATGGAAATATCTGCGCCGCCATCTGTATAAACATGGAAATATCTACACGGTCATGTGTGTATAGATGGAAATATCAACACCGCCATCTGTACAAACATGGAAATATCTGCGCCGCAATCTGTATAAACATGGAAATATCTACACCGCGGTCTGTATAAACATGGAAATAGCTACACAGCTTTCTCTATAAACATGGAAATACCTACACCGCCATGTGTATAAAGATGGAAATATCTACATTGCTATCGCTATAAACATGGAAATATCAACAATGACATCTGTAAAAACATGGAAATACCTATACAGCCATCTGTATAAACATGGAAATATCTACACCACCATCTGTATAAACATGGAAATATCTACAATGCCATCTGTATACACATGGAAATACCTACACTGCAATCTGTGTATAGATGGAAACGTCAACACCGCCATCTATACAAACATGGAAATATGTACCCCGCTATCTCTATAAACATGGAAACACATATACTGTGGTCTGTATAAACATGCAAATATCTACACCGGTATCTGTATAATCATGGAAATATCTACACCACGATCTGTATAACATGGAAATATTTACATTACTATCTGTATATATATGGAAATATCTGCACCGGTATCTCTATAAACATGGAAATATCTACAAAGCCATCTGTAAAAACATGGAAATACCTACACAGTAATGTCTATAAACATGGAAATATCTACACCGCAATCTGTATAATCATGGAAATAACTACACCGCTATCTGTATAAATATGAAATATCTAAACCGCTAACTCTATAAAAATGGAAATATCTACACTGCTATCTGTATAAACATGGAAATATCCTCACTGCTATCTCTATGAACATGGATATATCTACACCGCTATCTCTATAAACATGGAAATATATACACCGCCATCTCTATAAACATTGAAATATCTACACCGCCATCTGTATAAACATGGAAATATCTACAGCGCTATCTGTATAAACATGGAAATATCTACACCACAATCTGTATAAACATGGAAATATCTACATTGCAATCTGTATAAACATGGGAATAGCTACACCGTGATCTGTAAACATGAAAATATCTACACCGTGATCTCTATAAACATGGAAATATCTACACCGCTATCTGTATAAACATGGAAATATCTACACAGCTATCTCTATAAATGGAAATATCTACACCGCCATCTGTATAAACATGGAAATACCTACAAAGTCATCTGCATAAACATGGAAATATCTACACAGCCATCTGTATAAACATGGAAATATCTACACAGCCATCTGTATATACATGGAAATATCTACACCGCTATCTGTATAAACATGGAAATAACTACACCGCTATTTGTATAAACAAGGAAATATCAACACCGCCGTCTGTTTAAACAAGGAAATGTATACACAGACATCCGTTTATACATGGAAATATGTACACCGCTATCTGTATAAACATGCTAATAACTACACCGCTATCTGTATAAATGTGGAAATATTTGCACTGCTATCCCTATAAACATGGTAATATCAACACCGCGATCTGTATAAACATGGAAATATCTACACCATGATCTGTATAAACATGGAAACATCTACACCGTGATCTGTATAAACATGGAAATATCTACACAGCTATCTCCGTAAACACGGAAATATCTACACCGCTATCTGTATAAACATGGAAATATCTCTACCGCAGTCTCTATAAACATGGAAATATCTCCACCGATATGTGTATCAACATGAAAATATCTACACCGCTTTCGGTATAAACATGGAGATATCTTCACCGCAATCTGTATAAACATGGAAATATCTACAACGCTATGTGTATAAACATGGAAATATCTACACAGCTATCTGTGTAAACTTGGAAATATCTACACAGCTATCTGCGTAAACATGGAAATATCTACACGGCAATCTGTGCAAAGATGGAAATAACTTCACCGCTATCTCTGTAAACATGGAAATATCTACACCGCTGTCTGTATCAACAAGGAAATATCTACACCGCCATCTGTAGAAACATGGAAATTTCTACACCGCAATCTGTATAAACATGGAAATACCTACACCGCTATCTGTATAAATATGGAAATATCTACACCGCTATCTCTATAAACTTGGAAATACCTACAAAAATTTCTCTATAAACATGGAAATATCTATACTGCAATCTCTATATACATGGAAATATCTACACCGCCATCTCTATAAACATGAAAATATCTACACCGCCATCTTCAGAAACATGGATGTATCTACACAGCCATCTGTATAAACTTGGAAATGTCTACACCACTGTCTGTATAAACACGGAAATATCTTCACTTCTATCTGTATATACATGGAAATATCTACACCGCCATCTGTATAAAGACGGAAATATCTCTACCGCAATCTGTATAAATATGGAAATACCTACACCGCTATCTCTATAGACATGGAAATATCTACACCGCTATCTGTATAAACATGGAAATATCTCCACTCCCATCTGTATAAAGATGGAAATATCTACACCGCGATCAGTATAAACATGGAAATATCTACACCGCTATCTGTATAAACATGGAAGTAGCAACACCGCTATCTGTACAAACATGGAAATATCTACACCGCTATCTCTACAAACATGAAAATACTTACACCACCATCTCTATAAACATGGAAATATTTACACCGCTATCTCTATAAACATAGAAATAACTACACCACCATCTCTATAAACATGGAGATATCTACACCGCCATCTGCATAAACATGGAAATATATACACAGACATCTGTAAAAACTTGGAAATATCTACACTGACATCTGTAGAAAGATGGAAATATCTACAAAGCGATCTGTATAAACATGGAAATTTCTACATCGCTACCTGTATCAACATGGAAATAACTACACCGCAATCTGTATAAACATGGAAATATCTACACAGCAATCTGTGCAAAGATGGAAATATCTACACCGCAGTCTCTATAAACATGGAAATATCTACAGCGCTATCTGTATAAACATGGAAATAACTACACCGCTATCTGTATAAACATGGAAATTTTTACACCGCTATCTGTATAAATATGGAAATATCTCCACCGCTATCTTTACAAACACGGAAATAGCTACACCGGTATCTTTAAAAACATGGAAATACCTACACCGCTATCTCTATAAACAATGAAATATCTACAACGCTATCTGTGTAAACATGGAAATATCTACAGAGCTATCTGTGTAAACTTGGAAATATCTACACCGCAATCTGTGTAAGCATGGAAATATCTACAACGCTGTCTTTGTAAACATGGAAATATTTACAACGCTATCTGTGTAAACAGGGAAATATCTACACAGCTATCTGTAAAACGTGGAAATATCTACACCACTATCTGTATAACCCCGAAAATATCTACACCGCTATCTGTATCAACATGTAAATAACTACACCGCTATCTGTATAAACATGGAAATATCTACAATTATATGTCTTTAAACATGGAAATATCGACACAGGTATCTGTGTAAACCTGGATATATCTACACCTCTATCTGAGTAAAGTTTGCAATGTCTACACCGCAATCTATGCAAAAATGGAAATATCTTTACCACTATATCTGTAAACATGGAAATATCTACACCGCTATATGTATAAACGTGGAAATATCTACACTGCCATATGTATACACATGGAAATATCTACACAGCCATCTGTATATACATGGAAATATCTACACCGCTATCTGTCTAAACATGGAAATAACTACACCGCTATTTGTATAAACAAGGAAATATCTACACGGTGATCTGTATAAACATGGAAATATCTACACCGCCATCTCTACAAACATGGAATTATCTACACCCCTATCTGTATAAACATGGAAATATCCACACCGCTATCTCTATAAACATGGAAATATCTCCACTGCTATCTCTATAAACATCGAAATATCTTCACCTCCGTCTGTATAAACATGGAAAAACTTACAAAGTTATCTGTATAAACATGGAAATATCTACACCGCCATATGTATAAACTTAGAAATATCTACACAGCCATGTGTATATACATGGAAATATCTACACCGCCATCTATATAAACATGGAAATAACTACACCGCTATGTGTATAAACATGGAAATATCTACACCGCCATCTACATATCCATGGAGATATCTGCGCCGCAATCTGGATAAACATGGAAATATCTACACGGTCATCTGTGTATAGATGGAAATATCAACACCGACATCTGTACAAACATGGAAATATCTACACCGCCATCTGTAGAAACATGGAAATATCTACTCCGCTATCTGTATAAACATGGAAATATCTCCACCACGATCTGTATAAACAAGGAAATATCTCCACCGCTATCTGTATAAGCATGGAAATATCTACATCGCTATTTGTATAAACATGGAAATATCTACACCACAATCTGTATAATCACGGAAATATCTACAACGCTATCTGTGTAAACATGGAAATATCTACACTGCTATCTGTGTAAAGATGGAAATACCTACACCAAAATCTGTGCAAACATGGAAATATCTACACCGCTATCTCTGTAAACATGGAAATATATACACCGCTATCTGTATAAACATGGAAATATCTACACCTCCATCTGTATAAACATGGAAATACCTACACCGCCATCTGTATAAACATGAAATAACTACACAGTCATCTGTATAAACATGGAAATATCTACACCGCTATCTGTATAAATATGGAAATATCTACACTGTTATCTCTATGAAAATAGAAATAACTACACCGCCATCTGTATATACATGGAAATACCTACACCACTATCTCTGTAAACATGGAAATATCTACACTGCAATCTGTAAAAACATTCAAATATCTACACAGTCATCTGTATAAACATGGAAATATCTACACCACCATCTGTATAAACATGGAAATATCTACACCACCATCTTTATAAACTTGGAAATATCTACATTGCCATATGTATACACATGGAAAGAGCTTAACGCCATCTGTATAAACATGGATATATTTACACAGCTATCTGTATAAACTTGGAAATATCCACACCGCTATCTCTATAAACATGGAAATATCTACACAGCTATCTGTATAAACATGGAAATAAGTACACCTCCATCTGTATAAACATGGAAATAACTACACAGCTATCTGTATAAACATGGAAATAACTACACCGCTATCTCCATAAACATGGTAATATCTACACGGCTATCTGTATAAACGTGGAAATATCTACACTGCCATCTGTGGAAAGATGGAAATATCTACACCGCAATCTGTATAAACTAGGAAATATCTACACTGCGACCTGTATAAACATGGAAATACCTACACGGGTATCTGTATAAAGATGGAAATATCTACACCACGATCTGTATAAACAAGGAAATATAAACACAGCTATATGTGTAAATTTGGAAATATCTACAGAGCTATCTGTGTAAAGATGGAAATATCTGCACCACAATCTGTGCAAAGATGGAAATATCTACACCGCTATCTCTATAAACATGGAAATATCTGCACCGCTATCTGTATAAACATGGAAATATCTACCACACTATCTGTATAAACAAGGAAATATCTACACCGACATCTGTATAAACATGGAAATATCTACACCGCTATCTCTATAACCATGGAAATATCTACACCGCCATCCATATATACATGCAAATATTTACACAGTCGTCGGTAAAAACATGGAAATATCTACACCACCATCACTATAAACATGGAAATATCTACAATACCATCTGTGTACACATGGGAATATCTACAAAGCCATCTGTATAAACATGGTAATATCTACACCGCTATCTCTGTTTACGTGGAAATATCTCCACCGCTATCTGTATTAACATGGAAATATCTACACCACGATCAGTATAAACATGGAAATATCTCCACCGCTATCAGTATGAACATGGAAATATCTATACCGCTATCTGTATAAACATGGAAATATCTACACCACTATTTCTATAAATAAGGATATAACTCCACCGCTGTCTGTATAAACATGGAAATCTCTTCAACACTATCTCTATAAACATGGAAATACCTACACTGCCATCTCTATAGACATGGAAATATCTACACTGCTATCTGTATAAACATAGAAATATCTACACCGCCATCTCTATAAACATAGAAACATCCACACCGCCATCTGCATGAACATGGAAATATCTACACCGCTATCTGTGCAAAAATGGAAATATCTGCACCGCTATCTCTATAAACATGGAAATATCTACTCCGCTATATGTATAAACATGGAAATATCTACACCGACATCTGTATAAACATGGAAATATCTACACCACCATCGGTATAACCATGGAAATATCTACACCGCTATCTGTATATATGTGGAAATATCTACACCGCTATCTCTATAAACATGGAAATATCTACACTGTATAAATGTGGAAATATCTGCACCGCTATCTCTATAAACATGGAAATATCTACACCGCCATCTGTATAAACATGCAAATAACTACACATTCATCTGTATAATCATGGAAATACCTACATCACAATCATTATAAACATGGAAATAGCTACGTTGCCTAGTGTATACACATGTAAATATCTACACTGCCATCTACATAAACATGGAAATATCTACACTGCTATCTCTATAAACATGTTAATATCTACACCGCTATCTGTATAAACATGGAAATAACTCCAACGCTATCTGTATGAACATGGAGATATCTACAACGCTACCTGTAGAAATTTGGAAATATCTACACTGCTATCTGTATAAACATGGAAATATCTACACCACGATCTGTATAAACAAGGAAATATCTCCAACGCTATCTGTATAAACATGGAAATATCTACACAGCTATCTGTGTAAACTTCGAAATATCTACACCGTTATCGGTGTAAAGATGGAAATATCTACACAGCAGTCTGTGCAAAATTGGAAATATCTAAACCGCTATGTCTGCACATATGGAAATGTCTACACCGCTATCTGTATAAACATGGAAATATGTACACCTCCGTCTATATAATCAGGAAAATAACTACACAGCCATCTGCATAAACATGGAAATATCTACACTGCCATCTGTATAAATATGGAAATATCAACACCGCTATCTGTATAAATATGGAATTATCTGCACTGTTAATTCTATAAACATGGAAATATCTACACCGCCATTTGTACGAACATGGAAATATCTACATCACTATCTCTATAAACTTGGAAATAAATCCACCGCAATCTGTTTAAACATGAAAATACCTACACAGTCATTTGCATAAACATGGAAATATCTACACCACCATCTGTATAAACATGGAAATATCTACACCACCGTCTCTATAAACATGGAAATATCTACATTGCCATATGTATACACATGGAAATATCTTCATGCCATATGTATAAACATGGAAATATTTACACCGCTATCTGTATAAACATGGAAATATCTACACCGCTATCTGTATAAACGTGGAAATATCTACACTGCCATCTGTGGAAAGATGGAAATATCTACACCGCGATCTGTATAAACAAGGAAATATCTACACCGCGACCTGTATAAACATGGAAATATCTACACGGGTATCTGTATAAACATGGAAATATCTACACCACAATCTGTATAAACAAGGAAATATCTGCAACGCTATCTGTATAAACATGGAAATATCTACATAGCTATCTGCATAAACATGGAAATATCTACACAGCTATCTGTATAAACATGGAAATATCTACACCACTATCTCCATAAACATGGTAATATCTACACCGCTATCTGTGTAAAGTTGGAAATATCTACTCTGCAATCTGTGCAATGATGGAAATATCTACACTGCTATCTCTGTATACATGGAAATATCTGCACCGCTATCTGCATAAAAATGGAAATAACTACACCGCCATCTGTATAAACATGGAAATATCTACACCACCATCTGTATAAACATGCAAATACCTACACCGCTGTCTGTATAAATATGGAAATATCTACACCCTTATCTCTATAAACATGGAAATATCTACACCGCTACCTGTATAAACATGGAAATATCTACACCTATATCTTTTTAAACATGGAAATATCTACACCGACATCTGTATAAACATGCAAATATCTACACAGTCGTCTCTATAAACATGGAAATAGCTACACCACCTTCTCTATAAACATGGAAATATCTACAACACCATCTGTATACACATGGAAATATCTACAAAGCCATCTGTATAAACATGGAAATATCTACACCACCATCTGTATAAACATGCAAATACCTACACCGCTGTCTGCATAAATATGGAAATATCTACACACTTATCTCTATAAACATTGAAATATCTACACCGCTACCTGTATAATCATGGAAATATCTACATCTATATCTTTATAAACATGGAAATATGTACACCGACATCTGTATAAACATGCAAATATCTACACAGTCGTCTCTATAAACATGGAAATAGCTAAACCACCATCTCTATAAACATGGAAATATCTACACCGCTATCTGTATAAACATGGAAATATCTACATCTCTAACTGTATAAACTTGGAAATATCTACAACGCTATCTGTGTAAACATGGAAATATCTACCCAGCTATCTCTGTAAACTTTGAAATATCTACACTGCTATCTGTGTAAAGATGGAAATACTTACACTGACATCTGTGCAAAGATGGAAATATCTACACCGCTAACTCTGTAAACATGGAGATATCTACACTGCTATCTGTATAAACATAGAAATACACCACCATCTGTATAAGCATGGAAATATCTACACCGCTATCTGTGTAAACATGGAAATATGTACAACACTATCAGTATAAATGTGGAAATATCTACACTGCTATCATTAAAAACATGGAAATATCTACACCGCCATCTGTATAAACATGCAAATATTTACACAGTCATCGGTATAAACATGGAAATATCTACACCACCATCTCTATAAACATGGAAATATATACACTGCCATCTGTATACACATGGGAAAATCTACACAGCCATGTGTATAAACATGGAAATATCTGCACCACTGTCTCTGTAAACATTGAAATATCTACACCTTTATCTGTATAAACATGGAAATATCTACATCGCTATCTGTATAAACATGGAAGTATCTCCACCGCTATCTGTAAACGTGGAAATCTCTACACCGCTATCTGAATAAACATGGAAATATCTACCCCGCTGTCTGTATAAACATGGAAATATCCACACCACTATCTCTATAAACATGGAAACATCGACACCGCTATCTGTGTAAACATGGAAATATCTACACAGCTATCTGTGTAAACTTGGAAATATCTACATCGGTATCTGTGTAAGGATGGAAATATCTACACCGCAATCTGTGAAAAGATGGAAATGCCTACACCGCTATTTCTGTAAACATGGAAATATCCACAACGCTATCTGTATAAATGTGGATATATCTACACCGCTATCTTTATAAACATGGAAATATCTACAATGCTATCTGTGAAAACATGGAAATATCTACAAAGCTATCTGTGTAAAGATGGAAATATCTACACCTCAATCTGTGGAAAGATGGAAATATCTACACCGCTATCTCTGTAAACATGGAAATATCTACACCGCTATCTGTATACATATGGAAATATCTACATCGTCATCTGTATAAACATGGATATATCTAAGATATCTTTACAAAGGTGGAAATATCTACACTGCTATCTGTATAAACATGGAAATATCTACACCGCTATCTGTGTAAACATGGAAGTATCTACAACACTATCTGTGTAAAAATAGAAATATCCACACAGCTGTCTGTGTAATCTTGGAAATATCTACACCGCTATGTGTGTAAAGATGGAAATTTCTACCTCGTAATCCATGCAAAGATGGAAATATCTACAACGCTATCTCTGTAAACATGGAAATATCTACACCGCTATTTGTATAAACATGGAAATTTGTACACTGCCATCTGTATAAACATGGAAATATCTACACCGCCATCTGTAGAAACATGGAAATATCTACACCGCTATCTGTATAAACATGGAAATATCTCCAACACGATCTGTATAAACAAGGAAATATCTCCACCGCTATCTGTATAAGCATGGAAATATCTACACCGCTATTTGTATAAACATGGAAACATCTACACCACTATCTGTATAAACACGGAAATATCTACAACGCTATCTGTGTAAACATGGAAATATCTACACTGCTATCTGTGTAAAGATGGAAATATCTACACCCAAATCTGTGCAAAGATCGAAATATCTACACCGCTATCTCTGTAAACATGGAAATATATACACCGCTATCTGTATACACATGGAAATATCTACACATCCATCTGTATAAACATGGAAATACATACACCGCCATCTGTATAAACATGAAATATCTACACCGCCATCTGAATAAACATGGAAATTTCTACACCGCTATCTCTATAAATATGGAAATATCTACACTGTTATCTCTATGAAAATAGAAATATCTTCACCGCCATCTGTATATACATGGAAATATCTACACCGCTATCTCTGTAAACAAGTAAATATCTACACTGCAATCTGTATAAACATTCAAATATCTACACAGTAATCTGTATAATCATGGAAATATCTACACCACCATCTGTATAAACATGGAAATATCTACAACACCATCTTTATAACCTTGGAAATATCTACATTGCCATATGTATACACATGGAAAGAGCTTAACGCCATCTGTATAAACTTGGATATATTTACACCGCTATCTGTATAAACTTGGAAATATCCACACCGCTATCTCTATAAACATGGAAATATCTACACCGCTATCTTTATAAACATGGAAATATCTATAACGCTATCTGTGAAAACATGGAAATACCTTCACAGCTATCTGTGTAAACATGGAAATATCTACAATGCTATCTGTGAAAACATGGAAATTTGTACACCGCACTCTGTGGAAAGATGGAAATATCTACACCGCTATCTCTGTAAACATGGAAATATCTACACCGCTATCTATATAAACATGGAAATATCTACACCACTATCTGTATACGTATGGAAATATCTACATCACCATCTGTATAAACATGGATATATCTACAATGCTATCTGTACAAAGGTGGAAATATCTACACCGCTCTCTGTGTAAAGATGGAAATATCTACCCCGCAATCTATGCAAAGATGGAAATATCTACAACGCTATCTCTGTAAACATGGAAATAACTACACCGCTATCTGTATAAACATGGAAATATGTACACCGCCATCAGTATAAACATGGAAATGTGTACACCGCCATCTGTATAAACATGGAAATATCTACACCGCCATCTGTATAAACATGTAAATATATACACCGCTATCTGTATAAATATGGAAATATCTACACCGCTGTCTCTATAACTATGGAAATATCTACACCGCCATCTCTATAAACATGGAAATATCTACACTGCCATATGTATACACATGGAAATATCTACACAGCCATCTGTATAAACATGCAAATATTTACACCGCTCTCTCGATAAACATGGAAATATCTACACCGCTCTCTGAATAAACATGGAAATATCTAAACCACTATCTCTGTAAACATGAAAATATCTACACCGCCATCTGTATAAACATGCAAATATCTTCACATTCATCTGTATAATCATGGAAATATCTATACCACTATCTTTATAAACATGGAAATAGCTACACTGCCATCTGTATACACATGGAAATATCAACACAGCCATCTGTATAAACATGGAAATATCCACACCGCTACCTATATAAACATGTTAATATCTACACAGCTATCTGTATAAAGATGGAAATATCTACATCGCTATCTGTATAAACATGGAAATAACTCCACCGCTATTTGTATGAACATGGAAATATCTACACCGCTATCTGTATGAACATGGAAATATCTACACCACTATCAGTGTAAACATGGAAATATTTACAACGCTTTCTGTGTAAACATGGAAATATCAACACAGCTATCTGTGTGAACTTGTAAATATCTACAGAGTTATCTGTGTAACGATGGCAATATCTGCACCGCAATCTGTGCAAAATGGAAATACCTACACTGCTATCTCTATAAACATGGAAATATCTACACCGCTATCTGTATAAACATGGAAATACCTACACCACTATCTGCATAAACAAGGAAATATCTACACCGCTATCTGTATAAACATGGAAATATCTACACCGCTGTCTCTATAACTATGGAAATATCTACACCGCCATCTCTATAAACATGGAAATATCTACACTGCCATATGTATACACATGGAAATATCTACACAGCCATCTGTATAAACATGCAAATATTTACACCGCTCTCTCGATAAACATGGAAATATCTACACCGCTCTCTGAATAAACATGGAAATATCTACATCGCTATCTGTATAACCATGGAAATATCTACACCGCTATCCGTACAAACATGGAAATATCCACACCGCTATCTCTATAAACATGGAAATATCTACACCGCTATCTGTATAAAAATGGAAATATCTACAATGCTATCTGTGTAAACTTAGAAATATGTACACAGCTATCTGTGTAAACTTGGAAATATCTGCACGGCTATCTGTGTAAAGATGGAAATATCTGCACCGCAATCTGTGCAAAAATGGAATATCCACACCGCTATCCCTGTAAACATGGAAATATCTTCACCGCTATCTGCATAAACATGGAAATATCTTCACCACTATCTCTATAAACATGGAAATACCTACACCGCCATCTCTATGCACATGAAAATATCTACAGGGCTATCTGTATAAAAATAGAAATATCAATACCGCCATCTCTATAAACATGGAAATATCTAAACCGCCATCTGAATAAACATGGAAATATCTACACGAGCATCTGTGGAAAGAGAGAAATATCTACACCGCGATCTGTATAAAGATGGATATATCTACACAGCTACCTGTATACACATGGAAATATTAACACCGCTACCTGTATAAACATGGAATTATCTACACCACGATTTGTATAAACAAGGAGATATCTCCACCGAAATCTGTATAAACATGGAAATATCTACACCACCGTCTATATAAACATGGAAATATCTACACCGCAATCTTTATAAACATGGAAATAACTACACCGCCATCTCTATAAACATGGAAATATCTACACCGCCATCTGCATAAACATGGAAATATCTACACCGCTATCTGTATAAATATGGAAATATCTTCACGATTCTCTCTATAAACATGGACATATCTACACCGCTCTCTGTATTAACATGGAAATATCTACACCGTTATCTCTATGAACATGGAAATATCTACACCGCCATCTGTATAAACATGCAGATATCTACACAGTCATCTGTATAAACATGGAAATATCTACACCAACATCTCTATAAACATGGAAATATCTACACTGCCATATGTATACACATGTAAATACCTACACAGCCATCTGTATAAACATGGAAATATTTACACCGCGATCTCTATCAACATGGAAATCTCTACACTGCCATCTGAGGAAAGATGGAAATAGCTACATCGCGATCTGTATAAAATGGAAATATCTACACCGCTACCTGTAGAAACATGGAAATATCTACACCGCTATCTGTATAAACATGGAAATATCTCCACCACGATCTGTGTAAACAAGGAAATATCTCCACCGCTATCTGTGTAAACATGGAAATATCTACACCGCTGTCTGTATAAACACGGAAATATCTACAATCCTATCTGTGTAAACATGGAAATATGTTCACAGGTATCTGTGTAAACTACGAAATATCTACACCGCTATCTGTGTAAACATGGAAATATCTACACCGCAATCTGTGCAAAGATGGAAATATCTACACCGCTATCTCTGTAAACATGGAAATATCTACACCGCTATGTGTATAAACATGGAAATATCTACACCTCCATCTGTATAAACATGTAAATACCTACACCGCCATTTGTATAAACATGGAAATATCTACACCGCCATTTGTATAAACATGGAAATATCTACACCACCAGCTGTATAAACATGGAAATATCTACACCACCATCTCTATAAACATGGAAATATCTACATTACCATATGTATACACATGGAAATATCTTCACGCCGCCTGTATCAACATGGAAATATTTACACCGCTATCTGTATAAACATGGAAAAATCTACACCGCTACCTGCATAAACATGGAAATATCTACATCGCCATCTGTATAAACATGGATATATCTACAACGGTATCTGTATAAACGTGGAAACACCTACACCGCTAGCTGTATAAACATTGAAATATCTTAACCACTATCTCTATAAACATGGAAATATCTACACCGCCATCTGTATAAACACGGAAATATCTACACCGCCATCTGTATAAACACGGAAATATCTACATCGCCATCTTCATGGACATGGAAATATCTACACAGCTATCTGTATAAACATGGAAGTATCTACACAACCATCTGTAAAAACATGGAAATATCTACACCGCTATCTGTATAAATATGGAAATATCTACACCTTTATCTCTATAAACATGCAAATAACTACACCGCTATCTGTATAAACATGGAAATACCTAGACCGCTATTTGTATGAATATGGAAATATCTACACCGCTATCTCTATATCATGGAAATATCTGCACCTTTATCTGTATAAATATGTAAATACAAACACCGCTATCTGTATAAACATGGAAATATCTACACCACGATCTGTATAAACATGGAAATATCTCCACCGCCATCTGTATAATCATGGAAATATCTACACCGACATCTGTGTAAACATGGAAATATCTACACCGCTATCTGTACAAATATGGAAATATCTACACCGTTATCTCTATAAACATGTTAATATCTACACCGCTATCTGTATAAACATGTAAATATCTACATCGCTATCTGTATAAACATGGAAATAACTCCACCTCTATCTGTATGAACATGGAAATATCTACAACTCTATCTGTATGAACATGGAAATATCTACACCGCTATCAGTGTAAACATGGAAATATCTACAACGCTTTCTGTGTAAACATGGAAATATCAACACAGCTATCTTTGTGAACTTGTAAATATCCACAGCGTTATCTGTGTAACGATGGCAATATCTGCACCGCAATCTGTGCAAAATGGAAATATCTACAACGCTATCTCTATAAACATGGAAATATCTACACCGCTATCTGTATAAACATGGAAATACCTACACCACTATCTGCATAAACAAGGAAATATCTACCCCGCTTCTGTATAAACATGGAAATATCTACACCGCTGTCCCTATAACTATGGAAATATCTATAACGCCATCTCTATAAACATGGAAATATCTACACTGCCATATGTATACACCTGTAAATATCTACACAGCCATCTGTTTAAACATGGAAATATTTACACCGCGATCTCTATCAACATGGAAATCTCTACACTGCCATCTGAGGAAAGATGGAAATAGCTACATCGCGATCTGTATAAAATGGAAATATCTACACCGCTACCTGTAGAAACATGGAAATATCTACACCGCTATCTGTATAAACATGGAAATATCTCCACCACGATCTGTGTAAACAAGGAAATATCTCCACCGCTATCTGTGTAAACATGGAAATATCTACACCGCTATCTGTATAAACACGGAAATATCTACAACCCTATCTGTGTAAACATGGAAATATCTACACAGGTATCTGTGTAAACTACGAAATATCTACACCGCAATCTGTGTAAAGATGGAAATATCTACACCGCAATCTGTGCAAAGATGGAAATATCTACACCGCTATCTCTGTAAACATGGAAATATCTACAACGCTATGTGTATAAACATGGAAATATCTACACCTCCATCTGTATAAACATGTAAATACCTACACCGCCATTTGTGTAAACATGGAAATATCTACACCGCCAGCTGTATAAACATGGAAATATCTTCACCACTATCGGTATAAATATGGAAAAATCTACACTGTTTTCTCAATAAACATGGAAATAACTACACCGCCATCTGTATATACATGGAAATAACTACACCACTATCTCTAAAAACATGGAAATATCTACACTGCAATCTGTATGAACATTCAAATACCTACGCAGTCATCTGTATAAACATGGAAATATCTACACCACCATCTGTATAAACATGGAAATATCTACACCACCATCTCTATAAACATGGAAATATCTACATTACCATATGTATACACATGGAAATATCTTCACGCCATCTGTATCAACATGGAAATATTTACACCGCTATCTGTATAAACATGGAAAAATCTACACCGCTACCTGCATAAACATGGAAATATCTACATCGCCATCTGTATAAACATGGAAATATCTACAATGCTATCTGTATAAACGTGGAAACATCTACACCGCTAGCTGTATAAATGTAGAAATATCTACAACGCTATTTGTATAAACGTGGAAAGCTCTACATCGCTATCTGTATAAATGTGGAAATATCTACACCGCTATCTGTATAAACATGGAAATATCTATACCGCTATCTGTATAAACATGGAAATATCTACACTTCTATCTGTGTAAACATGGAAATATCTACATCGCTATCTGTGTAAACATAGAAATATAAACACAGCTATCTGTGTAAACTTGGAAATATCTACACCGCTATCTGTGCACAGATGGAAATATCTACAACGCTATCTCTGTAAACATGGAAATATCTACACCGCTATATGTATAAACATGGAAATGTGTACACCGCCATTTGTATAAACATGGAAATATCTACACCGCCATCTGTATAAACAAGGAAATATCTACACCGCTATTTGTATAAACATGGAAATATCTACACCGCTATCTGTATAAATATGGAAATATATACAACGCTATCTCTCATAAACATGGAAATATCTACACCGTTATCTCTATAAACATGGAAATATATACACCGCCATCTGTATAAACATGCAAATATTTTCTCATTCATCTGTATAATCTCGGAAATATCTACACCACTATCTTTATAAACATGGAAATAGCTAAACTGCCATCTGTATACACATGGAAAATATCTACACAGCCATCAGTACAAACATGGAAATATCTACAAAGCTATCTGTATAAACATGGAAATATCTACACCGCTATCTGTATAAACATTGAAATATCTTAACCACTATCTCTATAAACATGGAAATATCTACACCGCCATCTCTATAAACATGGAAATATCTACATCGCCATCTTCATGAACATGGAAATATCTACACAGATATCTGTATAAACATGGAAATATCTACACAACCATCTGTAAAAACATGGAAATATCTACACCGCTATCTGTATTAATATGGAAATATCTACAACTTTATCTCTATAAACATGCAAATAACTACACCGCTATCTGTATAAACATGGAAATACCTACACCGCTATTTGTATGAACATGGAAATATCTACACCGCTATCTCTATATCATGGAAATATCTGCACCGTTATCTGAATAAACATGTAAATACAAACACCGCTATCTGTATAAACATGGAAATATCTACACCACGATCTGTATAAACATGGATATATCTCCACCGCCATCTGTCTAATCATGGAAATATCTACACCGACATCTGTGTAAACATGTTAATATCTACACCGCTATCTATATAAACATGTAAATATCTACATCGCTATCTGTATAAACATGGAAATAACTCCACCTATATCTGTATGAACATGGAAATATCTACAAATCTATCTGTATGAACATGGAAATATCTACACCGCTATCAGTATAAACATGGAAATATCTACACCGCTATCAGTATAAATATGGAAATATCTAAAAAGCTATCTGTGTAAACACGTAAATATCTACACAGCTATCTGTGTAAACTTGGAAATATAAACAGAGCTATCTGTGTAAAGATGGAAATATCTGCACCACAATCTGTGCAAAGATGGAAATATCTACACCGCTATCTCTATAAACATGGAGATATTTACACCGCTATCTGTATAAACATGGAAATACCTACACCACTATCTGAATACACAAGAAAATATCTACACCGCCATCTGAATAAACAAGGAAATATCTACACCGCCATCTGTATAAATATGGAAATAACTACACCACTATCTCTATAACCATGGAAATATCTACACCGCCATTTATATAAACATGCAAATATCTACACAGTCGTCTGTATAAACATGGAAATATCTACACCACCATCTCTATAAACCTGGAAATATATACACTACCATCTGTATACACATGAAAATATCTACACAGCCATCTGTATAAACATGGAAATATCTAAACCGCTGTCTCTATAAACATGGAAATATCTGCAGCGCTGTCTGTATAAACATGGAAATATCTATAAGGCTATCTCTGTAAACACGGAAATATATACACAGCTATCTGTCTAAACTTGGAAATATCTACCAGGCTATCTGTGTAAAGATGGAAATATCTGCACCGCAATCTGTGCAAAGAGGGAAATATCTACACCGCTATCTCTATAACCATGGAAATATCTACACCGCCACTTCTATAAACATGGAAATATCTACACTGATGTATGTATACACATGGAAATATCTACACGGCCATCTGTATAAACATGGAAATATTTACACCCCTATCTCTATAAACATGGAAATATCTACACCGCCATCTGCATAAACGTGGAAATATCTACACTGCCTTCTGTATAAATATGGAAATATCTACACCGCTATCTTTATAAACATGGAAATATCTACACCGCTTTCTGTATAAACATGGAAATATCTATATCGCTACCTGTATAAACATGGAAAAATCTCCACCGCTATCTCTATAAACTTGGTAATATCTACAACGCTATCTTTATAAACATGGAAATATGTACAACGTTATCTCTATAAACATGGAAATATCTTTAACACTATCTGTGTAAACATGGAAATATCTACATGGCTATCTCTATGAACATGGAAATGCCTACACCGCCATCTGTATAAACATGGAAATATCTACACAGCCATCAGTATAAACATGGAAACATCAGCACCGCTATCTCTATACACATGGAAATACCTACACCACAATCTCTATAAACATTTAAATACCTACACCACAATCTGTATAAACATGGAATTACCTACACCGCCATCTCTATAAACATGAAAATATCTACACCGCAATCTCCATAAACATGGAACTATCTACACCGCCATCTGTGTAAACATTGGAATATCTAGAACGCTACCTTTATAAACATGGAAATATCTACACCGCTATCTGTATAAACATGGAAATATCTACACCACTATCTCTATAAACATGGAAATACCAACAATGCCATCTCTATAAACGTGGAAATATCTACACCTCTATCTCTATAAAGATATAAATATCTACACTGCCATCCTATAAAAATGGGAATATCTACACCAACATCAGGATAAATATGGAAATAACTACACCGCCATCTTTATAAACATGGAATTATCTCTACCAACATCTCCATAAACATAGAAATATCTATACTGCCATTTGTAGAAACATGGAAATATCTGCACCGATATCTGCATAAACATGGAAATAGCTACACCTCTACCTGTATAAACATGGAAATATCTACACAGCTATCTGTATGAATATGGAAATATCTACACCGCTACCTCTATAAACGTGGAAATGTCTACACCGTTATCTGAATAAACATGGAACTAGCCACACCGCTCTCTGTATAAACAGGGAAATATCTACACCACCATCTATAAAAACATGGAAATATCTACACTGTCATCTGTATAAACCTGGAAATATCTACATCTCCATCCGTATAAACATGGAAATATCTACACTGCCGTCGGTATACCCATGGAAATATCTACACCGCCATCTGTATAAACCTGGAAATATCTACATCTCCATCTGTATAAATATGGAAATATCTACGGTGCCGTCGGTATACCCATGGAAATATCTACACCGCCATCTGTATAAACCTGGAAATATCTACACAGCTATATCTATAAACATGGAAATACCTACACCGCTATCTTTATAAACATGGAAATATGTTCAACGCTATCTGTGTAAACATGGAAATATCTACACACCTATCTGTGTAAACATGGAAATATGTACACCGCTATCTGTATAAACATGGAAATATCTACAACGCTATCTGTATAAACCTGGAAATGTCTACACACCTATCTGTGTAAACATGGAAATATGTACACCGCAATCTGTGTAAAGATGGAAATATCTACACCGCATTCTGCGCAAATATGGAAGTAACTACACCGCTATTTCTGTAAACATGGAAATTCCTACACCGCTATCTTTATGAACTTGGGAATATCTACACTGCCATCTGTATAAACATGGAAATATCTCCACCGCTATCTGTATAAACATGGAAATATCTCGACCGCTGTCTTTATAAACATGGAAATATCTCCACCGCTACCTATATAAACATGGAAATATCTCCACCGCTATCTGTATAAACATGGAAATATCTCCACCGCTATCTGTATAAACATGGAAATATCTACAACGCTATCAGTATAAACATGGAAATATCTACAACGCTATCTGTATAAACATGGAAATATCTCCAGCGCTATCTCTATAAACATGGAAATATCTACACCGCTATCAGTGTAAACATGGAAATATTTACGCTATCTGTATAAACATGGAAATATCTATACCGCTACCTGTATAAACATGGAAATATCTACAACACTATCCGTGTAAATATGTAAATATCAACAGAGCTATCTGTGTAAACATGGAAATATGTACACCGCTATCTGTGTAAAGATGGAAATATCTACACAGCAGTCAGTGCAAATATGTAAATATCTACACTGCTATTTCTGTAAACATGGAAATATCTACACCGCTATCTGTATATACATGGAAATATCTACACCGCTAACTGTATAAACATGAAAATATCTACACCACGATCTGTATAAACTTGGAAATATCTACCCAGGTATCTGTATAAACATGGAAATATCTACACTGACATCTGAATAAACATGGAAATATTTTACACCGCTATCTGTATAAATATGGAAATATCTACACCGCTATCTGTATAAACATGGGAATATCTCTACCACAATCTGTATAAACATGGAAATAACTACAGCGATATCTATATAAACATGGAAATATATACAACGCTGTCTGTGTAAACATGGAAATATTTACACCGCTGTCGGTGTAAAGGTGGAAATATCTACACCGCAAGCTGTGCAAAAATGGAAATATCTCCACCGGTATCTATGTAAACATGGAAATATCTACACCGCTATCTTTATAAATATGAAAATATCTTCATAGCTATCTGTATAAACGTTGAAATGTCTACACCACCATCTGTAGAAACATGGAAATATCTACATCACCATCTGTATAAACATGGAAATATCTACAAAGTCATCTGTATAAACATAGAAATATCTAAACCGTGATCTGCATGAACATGGAAATATCTAAACCGCTATCTGTATAAACATGGAATTATCTACATCACTATCTGTATAAACATGGAAATATCTACAACATGATCTGTATAAACATGGAAATATCTACACCGCTATCTCCATTAACATGGAAATATCTACACGGCCATCTCTATAAACATGGAAATATCTAAACCGCCATTTGCATAACCATGGAAATATCTATACCATCATCCATATAAACATGGAAATAGCTACACGGCCATCGGTATAAACATGGAAATATCAACACCGCCATCTGTATAAACTTGGAAATATCTACACCGCTATCTGTATAAACAGGGAGATATCTACACCGTGAATTGTATAAACACGGAAATATCTACACTTCTATCTGTATAAATATGGAAATACCTACACCATTAATCTGTATAAACATGGAAATATCTACACCACGATCTGGATAAACATGGAAATATCTGCACCGCTATCTCTATAAACATGAAAATATCTACAGCGCCATCTGTATAAACGTGGAAAAATATACACAGCCATCTGTATAAGGATGGACATATCTACACCGCCATCTGTATAAACATGGAAATATCTACCCTGCCATCTGTATAAAGATGGAAATATCTGCATTACGAGCTGTAAACATGGAAATATGTGCAACGCAATCTGCATAAACATGGAAATGTCTAAACCGTTATCTGTATAAACATGGAAATAACTGCAACGCTATCTTTATAAACATGGAAATATCTACACCGCTATCTGTATAAACATGGAAATATCTACACCGCTATCTGTATAAACATGGAAATAACTACACCGCTAACTGTATAAATATGGAAATATCTACACGGCTATCTCTATAAACATGGAAATGTCTACACCGCTATCTCTATAAGCATGGAAATATCTACATGGCTATCTGTATAAACATGGAAATATCTACACCGCCATCTGTGTAAACTTGGAAATACCTACACAGCTATCTGTGTAAACATGGAAATATCTACAACGCTATCTGTGTAAACATGGAAATATCTACACAGCTATCTGTGTAAACATGGAAATATCTACACCGCAATCTGTGCAAAGATGTAAATGTCTACACTGGTATATCTGTAAACGAGGAAATATGTACACTGCAATCTGCATAAATATGGATATATCTACACCGCTACCAGTATAAACATGGATATATCTACACCGCTAGTCTGTATAAACCTGGAAATATCTACACCACGATCTCTATAAACATGGAAACATCTACACCGCTATCTGTATAAACAAGGAAATATCTACAGAGCCATCTGTATAAACATGGAATAATATTCACAGCCATCTGTATAAAGATGGACATATCAACACTGCCATCTGTATAAACATGGAAATGTCTACACTGCCATCTGTATAAAGATGGAAATATCTACACCGTGAGCAGTAAACATGGAAATGTCTACACCGCTATCTGTATAAACATGTAAATATCTACACAGCCATCTGTACAAACATGGAAATATCTACACATCTATCTGTATAAACATGGAAATATCTACACCGCAATCTGTATAAACATGGAAATATCTACACCGCTACCTGTATAAACATGGAAATATCTACACCGCTATCTGTATAAACATGGAAATATCTAAACCGCTGTATGTATAAATATGGAAATATCTACACGGCTATCTCTATAAACATGGAAATGTCTACACCGCTATCTCTATAAACATGGAAATATCTACATGGCTATCTCTATAAACATGGAAATATCTACACCGTCATCTGTATAAACTTGGAAATACCTACACAGTCACCTGAATAAACATGGATATATCTACACAACCATCTGTATAAACATGGAAATATCTACACTGCCATCTGTATAAACATGGAAATATCTACACAGCCATCACTATAAACATGGAAATATCTACATCGCTATATGCATAAACATGGAAATAGCCACACCGTGATCTGTATGAACATGGAAATATCTACACCGCAATCTGTAAAAACATGGAGACATCTACACAGTCATGTGTATAAACATGGAAATATCTACACCTCCATCTGTATAAACATGGAAATATCTACACTGACATTTGTATACACATGGAAATATCTACACAGACATCTGTAGAAACATGAAAATATCTACACCGCTATCTCTACAAATATTTAAATGCCTACACCGCGATCTTTATAAACATGGAAATATCTACACCTCTACCTGTATAAACATGGAAATACCTACACCGCTAACTTTATAAACATGGAAATATCTACACTGTAATCTGTATAAACATGGAAATATCTACACCGCTATCTGTATAAAAATGGACATATCTCAACCGCTATCTCTACAAACATGGAAAAATCTACACCGCCATCTGTAAAAAGATAGAAATATCTACACCGCGATCTGTATAAATATGGAAATATCTCCACCGCCATCTGTATACACATGGAAATATCTCCACTGCTATCTGTATGAACATAGCAATATCTGCACTGGTATCTTTATAAACATGGAAATATCTGCACTGCTATCTGTGTAAATATGGAAATATCTACAACGCTATCTGTGTAAACATGGAAATATCTACAAAGCTATCTGTGTAAACATGGAAATATCTACACCGCAATCTGTGCAAAGATGTAAATATCTACACTGCTGTCTCTGTAAACAAGGAAATGTGTACACCGATATTTGTAGAAATATGGAAATATCTACATCGCTATCTGTATAAACATTGAAATATCTACATCGCCATCTGTATAAATTTGGAAATATCCACATCACCATCTGTATAAACATGGAAATATCTACACCGCTATCTGTATAAATATGGAAATATCTACAATGCTGTCTCTATAATCATGGAAATATCTACACCGCTATCTGTATACACATTGAAGTTTCTATACTGCGATCTCTGTAAACATGGAAATATCTACACCGCAATCCGTTTAAACATGGAAATATCTACACCGCTATCTCTACAAAAATGGAAATATCTACAAAGCCATCCATATGAACATGGAAATAACTACACAGTCATCTGTATAAACATGGAAATATCTACAACGCCATTTTTATAAACATGAAAATTTCTACGCAGTCATCTGTGTAAACATGGAAATATCTACACTTCTATCTGTAGACGCATGGAAATATCTAAGCCGCTTTATCTATAAACATGGAAATATCTACAACGCTATCTCTTTACACATGGAAATACCTACACCGCTATCTCTATAAACACGGAAATATCTGCACCGCTATCTGCATAAACATGGAAATATCTACACCGCTATCTGTATAAACATGGTAATATCTACACCGCCATCTGTATACACATGGAAATATCTACACCACCATCTCTATAAACATGGAAATATCTACACTGCCATCTGTATACACATGGAAATACCTACACAGCCATCAGTATAAACATGGAAATATCTGCACCGCTATCTCTGTACACATGGAAATATCTACACTGCAATCTCTATAAACGTGGAAATATCTACACTGCAATCTCTATAAACATGGAAGTATCTACAGCGACATCTCTATAAACATGAGAATATCTACAACGCCATGTCCATAAACATGGAAATATCTACACCGCCATCTGTGTAAACATGGAAATATCTACACCGCTATCTGTATAAACATGGAAATATCTCCACCGCTATCTGTATAAACATGGAAAAATCTACTCCGCTATTTGTATAAACATGGAAATATCTGCAACACTATCTGTGTAAACATGGAAATATCTACACAGGAATCTGTGTAAACATGGAAATATGTACACCGCTATCCGTGTAAAGATGGAAATATCTACTCCACAATCTGTGCAATTATGGAAATATCTACACTGCTATCTCTGTGAACATGTAAATATCTACGCCGCCATCTGTATAAACATGGAAACATCTGCACCGTTATCTCTATACACATCGAAATACCTACACCACAATCTCTATAAACATGGAAATATCTATACCGCAATCTCTATAAACATGGAAATATCCACAGCACAATCTCTCTAAACATGAAAATATCTACACCGCCATCTCCATAAACATGTAAATATTTACAAGGACATCTGTGTAAACATGGAAATATCTAGACCTCTATCTGTAGAAACATGGAAATATCTACACTGTCATCTGTATAAAGATGGAAATATCTACACTGCGATCTGTATATACATGGAAATATCGCCACGGCTATCTGTATAAACATGGAAATACCAACAACGCTATCTGTATAAACATGGAAATATCTACAGCACTATCTGTATAAACATGGAAATATCAACACTGCCATCTGTATAAACATAGAAATATCTACACTGCCATCTCTATAACCCTGGAAATATTTACAAAGCCATCTCTATAAACATGGAAATATCTACACCGCTATCTCTATAAACATGGAAATATCTACACCGCCATCTGTAAAAACTTGGAAATATCTACACAGTCATCTGTATAAACATGGAAATACCTACATGTCCATCTGTATAAACATGGAAATATCTACACTGCCATCTGTATACCTATGGAAATATCTACACAGCCATCTGTATAAACTTGGACATATCTACATGGCTATCTCTGTAAACATGCCAATATTTTCACCGCTATCTCTATAAACATGGAAATATCTACACAGCTAACTGTGTAAACATGGAAATATCTACACCGATATTCGTATAAACATGGAAATATCTACACTGCTATCTGTATAAATATGGAAATATCTACACCGCTATCTCTATAAACATGGAAATGTCTAAACAGCTATCTGGATAAAGATGGAAATAACTACACTGCCATCTACCTAAGCATGGAAATACCTACAGAATCATCTGTATAAACATGGAAATATCTACATCACTATCTGTATAATCTTGGAAATATCTACACTGCCATCTGTATAAACACGGAAATATCTACACAGACTTCTCTATAAAGATATAAATATCTACACTGCTATCTGTTTAAGCATGGAAATGGCCACACAGCTATCGGTATAAACATGGAAATATCTACACCGCCATCTTTAAAAACATGAAAATATCTACAGTGTCATCTGTATAACATGGAAATATCTACACCACCATCTGTATAAACATGGAAATATTTACACTGCCATCTCTATACACATGGAAATATCTACACAGCCATGCATATAAACATGGAAATATCTACACCGCTGTCTTTATAAACATGGAAATACCTACATCAGCATCTGTATAAAGATGGAAATATCTACACCTCTATCTGTATAAACATGGAAATATCTACACCTCTATCTGTATAAACATGGAAATATCTACAACTCTATCTCTATAATCATGGAAACACCTACACCACCATATCTATAAACATGGAATTATGTACTCGGCTATCTCCATAAACACAGAAATATCTGCACCGCCATCTGTATAAACATGGAAATACCTAAACCGCAATCTGTATAAAGATGGAAATATCTACACCGCTGTCTGTATAAACTTGAATATAGCTACACTGCTATCAGTATAAACTTGGAAATATCTACACCCATATTGATATAAACATGGAAAAATCTCCACTGCCATCTGTATAAAGATGGAAATATCTACACCGTGAGCTGTATAAGCATGGAAATATATACACCGCTATCTGTATAAACATGGAAATAACAACACCACTATCTGTATAAACATGGAAATATCTACACCGCTATCTGTATAAACATGGAAATATGTACACCACAATCTCTATAAACATGGAAACACCTACACCGCCGTCTCTAAAAACATGGAATTATCTACAGCGCTATCTCTATAAACGTAGAAATATCTACACCGCCATCACTAAAACATGGAAATATCTACACCGACATCTGCATAAATATGGTAATACCTACACCGACATCTCTGTAAACATGGAAATTTCTACACCGCCATTTGTATAAACATAGAAATATCTACACCGCCATATGTAGAAAAATGGAAATATCTACACCACGATCTGTATAAACATGGAAATACATACACCTCTACCTGTATAAACCTGGAATTATCCACACCGCTATCTCTATAAATATGGAAGCATCAACACAGCTATCTCTATAAACATGGAAATGTCTACACCGCTAACTGTAGAAACATGGAAATATCTACATGGCTATCTCTATAAACATGGAAATATCTACACCATCATCTGCATAAACATGGAAATACCTACACAGTCATCTGTATAAACATGGAAATCTCTGCACCACTATCTGTACAAACATTGAAATATTTACATTGCCGTCTGTATAAACATGGAAATATCTACACTGCTATCTGTTTAAAGATGGAAATAGCCACAGAGATATCTGTATAAACCTCGACGTATCTACACTGCCATCTGTAAAAACATGGAAATATTTACACAGTCGTCTGTAGAAACTTTGAAATATCTGCAACTCCATCTGCATTAAAAAGGAAATATCTACACTGCCATGTGTATACACATGGGAATATCTACAGAGCCATCTGTATAAACTTGGAAATATCTACAGCAGTATCTCTATAAACATGGTAAGAACTACAGCGCCATCTCTATAATCATCGAAGTATCTACACTGCTATCTCTCTAAACATAGAAATATCTACACCCCCATCTCTATAAACATGGAAATATCTACACCGCCATCTACATAAACATGGAAAATTCTTCACCGCCATCTGTATAAACATAGAAATTTCTACACTGCCATTAGTAGAAAGATGGAAATATCTACACAGCGATCTGCATAAACTTGGAAATATCTGCAGGTCTACCTGTATAAACATGGCAATAACTACTTCACAATCTGTGCAAAGATGGAAATATCTACACCTCTATCTGTGTAAAGATGGAAATATCTACAACGCAATCTGTGCAAAGATGGAAATATCTACAACGCTATCTGTGTAAACATGGTAATATCTACACCGCTATCTGTATAGACATGGAAATATCTACACCGCCATCAGTATAAAAATGGAAATATCTACAACGCCATCTGAATAAACATGGAAATATCTACACCGATATCTGTATAAATAGGGAAATGTCTACACCGCTATCTCTATAAACATGGAAACATCTACACCGCTATCTGTATAAACATGGAAATATCTCCACCGCTGTCTGTATAAACATGGAAACATCGACACCGCTATCTGTATAAAAATGGAAATATCTACACCGCTATTTGTATAAACATGGAAATATCTGCAACGCTATCTGTATAAACTTGGAAATATCTACCCAGAAATCTGTATACACATGGAAATATCTTCACAGCCATCAGTATAAACATGGAAACATCTGCACCGCTATCTCTATACACATGGAAATAACTACACCGCAATCTCTATAAAAATGGAAAAATCTACACCGCAATCTCTATAAACATGGAAATATCTTCACCACCATCTCTATAAACATGAAAATATCTACACCACCATATCCATAAACATGTAACTATCTACATGGCCATCTGTGTAATCATGGAAATATCTACAGCGCTATCAGTACAAACATGGAAATATCTACACTGCTATCAGTATAAAGATGGAAATATCTACACCGTGATCTGGATAAACATTGATATATCTCCACCGCTATCTGCATAAACATGGAAATACCAACACCGCTATCTGTATAAATATGGAAATATCTACACCGCTATCTCTATAAACAAGGAAATACCTACACCGCTTTCTCTATAAACATGAAAATATCTACACTGCAATCTCTATATTCATGGAAATATCTACACCGCCATCTCTGTAAACATGAAAATATCTACACCGCCATCTTCAGAAACATGGATGTATCTACACCGACATCTGTATAAACTTGGAAATATCTACACCACTATCTGTATAAACATGGAAATATCTTCACTTCTATCTGTGTAAACATGGAAATATCTACACCGCCATCTGTATAAAGATGGAAATATCTATACCGCAATCTGTATAAATGTTGAAATGCCTACACCGCTATCTCTATAGACATGGAAATATCTACACCGCTATCTGTTTAAACATGGAAATATCTCCAAACCCATTTGTATACAGATGGAAATATCTACACCGCGAGCTGTATAAACATGAAAATATGTACACTGCTATCTATATAAACATGGAAGTACCAACACCGCTATCTGTATAAACGTGGAAATATCTACACCGCTATCTCTATAAACATGAAAATACTTACACCACCATCTCTATAAACATGGAAATAATTACACCGCTATCTCTATAAACATAGAAATAACTACACCGCTATCTCTATAAACATGGAAATATCTACACCGCCATCTGCATAAACATGGAAATATATACACAGACATGTGTATAAACTTGGAAATATCTACACTGACATCTGTAGAAAGATGGAAATCTCTACAAAGCGATCTGTATAAACATGGTAATTTCTAAACCGCTACCTGTATAAACATGGAAATATCTACACCGCTATCTGTATCAACATGGAAATAACCACACCGCAATCTGTATAAACATGGAAATATCTACACAGCAATCTGTGCAAAGATGGAAATATCTACACCGCTATCTGTGTAAACATGGAAATATCTACACAGCTATCTGTATAAACACGGAAATTTTTACACCGTATCTTTATAAACATGGAAATATCTCCACCGCTATCTTTATAAACACGGAAATACCTACACTGGTATCTTTAAAAACATGGAAATACCTACACCGCTATCTCTATACACAATGAAATATCTACAACGCTGTCTGTGTAAACATGCAAATATCTACACAGCTATCTGTGTAAACTTGGAAATATCTACACCGAAATCTGTTTAAGCATGGAAATATTTACAACGCTATCTGTGTAAACATGGAAATATTTCCAATGCTATCTGTGTAAACAGGGAAATATCTAAACAGCTATCTGTAAAACGTGGAAATATCTACACCACTATCTGTATAACCCTGAAAATATCTACACCGCTATCTGTATCAACATGTAAATAACTACACCGCTATCTGTATAAACATAGAAATATCTACAATGATATAGCTGTAAACATGGAAATATCGATACAGGTATCTGTGTAAACTTGGAAATATCTACACCGCTATCAGTGAAAATTTTGCAATGTCTACACCGCAATATGTGCAAAGATAGAAATATCTTTACCGCTATATCTGTAAACATGGAAATAACTACACCGCTATATGTATAAACATGGAAATCTCTACACTGCGTCTGTATACACATGGAAATATCTACATATCCATCTGTATAAACATGGAAATATATACACCGCTATCTCTATAAACATGGAAATATCTACACCGCTATCTGTATAAAGATGGAAATATCTACATCGCTATCTGTATAAACAGGGAAATATCTCCACCGCTATCTGTGTAAACATGGAAATATCTACACCGCTATCTGTATATACATGGAAATAACTACACCGCAATCTGTATAAACAAGGAAATATCTACACCGCCATCTTTAGAAACACGGAAATATCTACATCGCCATCTGTATAAACACGGCAATAACTACACCGCAACCTGAATATGGAAATGTCTTCACCGCTATCTCTATAAACATGGAAATACCTATACCACTTGCACTATAAACATGGAAATATCTACACCGCAATGTCTGTAAACATGGAAATATCTACACCGCCATCTTTGTAAACATGAAAATATCTACACTGCCATATTAAGAAACATGGCTGTATGTACACCGCCATCTGTATACACATGGAAATATCTACACCACTATCAGTATAAAGATGGAAATACTTAACCGCTATCTCTATAAACATGGAAAAATCTACACCGCCATTTCTATAAACATGGAAATACCCACACCGCCATCTGTATTAACATGGAAATATCAACATAGTGATCTGTATAAACCTGGAAATATCTACACTGTCATCTATATAAACATGGAAATATCTACAGAGAACTCTGTATAAACATGGAAATATCGCCACATCCATCTGTATAAACATGGAAATATCTACACTGCCATCTGTACAAACATGGAAATATCTACACAGTCATCTGTAGAAACATGGAAATATCTACACCGCCATCTCTATAAACATGAAAATATCTACACTGCCTTCTCCATAGAGATGGAAGTATCTACTCCGCCATGGGTATAAACACGGAAATAACTACACCACCATCTGTGTAAACATGGAAATATCTACACCGCTATCTGCATAAACATGGAAATATCTACACCACCATCTGTGTAAACATGGAAATATCTACACCGCTATCTGTATAAACATGGAAATATCTACACCGCCATCTGCATGTCCATGGAATTATCTACTCCGCCATCTGTATAAACATGGAAATATCTACACGGCCATCTTTGTATAGATGGAAATATCAACACCGCCATCTGTACAGACATGGAAATATCTACAACGCTATCTCTATAAACATGGAAATATCTGCACTGCCATCTGTAAAAACATGGAAATACCTATACAGTAATCTATATAAACATGGAAATATCTACAATGCCATCTGTACAAACATGGAAATATCTGCTCCGCAATCTGTATAAACATGGAAATATCTACACCGCGGTCTGTATAAACATGGAAATATCTACACCTCTATCTCTATAAACATGGAAATATCTACACCATGATCTGTATAAACATGGAAATATTTACAACGCTATCTGTATAAACATGGAAACTATTACACCGTTATCTGTATAAATATGGAAATATCTACACCGCTATCTCTATAAACTTGGAAATATCTACACTGCCATCTGTATAAACATGGAAATAACTATACAGTCATCTGTGTAAACATGGAAATATCTACACCACTATCTGTATTAACATGCTAATAACTACACCGCTATCTGTATAAATGTGGAAATATTTGCACCGCTATCCCAATAAACATGGTAATATCAACACCGCGATCTGTATAAACATGGAAATATATACACCATGATGTGTATAAACATGGAAATATTTACACCATGATCTGTATAAACATGGAAATATCTACACCGCCATCTCTATAAACATGGAAATTTCTACACCCCTATCTGTATAAACATGGAAATATCCACAGCGCTATCTCTATAAACATGGAAAAATCAACACCGCTATCTCTATGAACATGGAAATATCTACACCGCCATCTCTATAAACATGGAAATATCTACACTGCCATCTCCATAAACATGGAACTAACTACTCCGCCATCTGTATAAACATGGATACATCTACACCGCCATCTGTGTGAATAAGGAAATATCAACAATGCTTTCTGTATAAACATATAAATACCTGCACCGCGAGCTGTAAAAACATGGAAATATCTACACCGCTATCTGTATAAACATGGAAATATCTACACCGCTTTCTGTATATGGAAATATCTACACCGCGATCTGTATAAACATGGAAATATCTACACCGCGATCTGTATAAACATGGAAATATCTTCACCACGATCTGTATAAACATGGAAATATCTACACTGCTATCTGTATAAACATTTTAATATCTACACCACCATCTATATAAACATGGAAATATCTACACCGGCATCTGTATAAACATGGAAATATCTACAATGTCATCTGTAGAAAGATGGAAATATCTACACCGCAATCTGTGTAAACATGGAAATATCTGCACCGCTATCTGTAAAAACATGGAAATATCTACACCGCTATCTGTATAAACATGGAAATATCTACACTGCGATCTGTATAAACAGGGAAATATCTTCACCGCGATCTGTATAAACATGGAAATATCTACACCGCTACCTGTATAAACATGGAAATATCTCCACTGCTATCTCTATAAACATCGAAATATCTACACCGACATCTGTATTAACATGCAAATACTTACAAAGTTATCTGTATGAAAATGGAAGTATGTATACCGCCATCTGTATAAACATGGAAATATCTACACAGCCATGTGTATATACATGGAAATATCTACACTGCTATCTATATAAACATGGAAATATCTACACCGCTATCTGTATAAACATGGAAATATCTACACCGCCATCTACATATCCATGGAAATATCTGCGCCGCCATCTGTATAAACATGGAAATATCTACACGGTCATCTGTGTATAGATGGAAATATCAACACCGCCATCTGTACAAACATGGAAATATCTGCTCCGCAATCTGTATAATCATGGAAATATCTACACCGCGGTCTGCATAAACATGGAAATATCTACACCGCTATCTCTATAAACATGGAAATATCTACACCGTGATCTGTATAGACATGGAAATATTTACACCGCTGTCTGTATAAACAGAGAAACTTCTACACCGTTATCTGTATAAATATGGAAATATCTACACCGCTATCTCTATAAACTTGGAAATATCTACATCGCCATCTGTATAAACATGGAAATACCTATACAGTCATCTGTGTAAACATGGAAATATCTACACAACCATCTGTATAAACATGCTAATAACTACACCGCTATCTGTATAAAAGTGGAAATATTTGCACCGCTATCCCTATAAACATGGTAATATCAACACCGCGATCTGTATAAACATGGAAATATCTACACCCCTATCTGTATAAACATGGAAATATCCACAGCGCTATCTCTATAAACATGGAAAAATCAACACCGCTATCTCTATGAACATGGAATTATCTACACCGCCATCTCTATAAACATGGAAATATCTACACCGCCATCTCTATAAACATGAAAATATCTACACTGCCATCTCCATAAACATGGAACTAACTACTCCGCCATCTGTATATACATGGATACATTTACACCGCCATCTGTGTGAATAAGGAAATATCTACAATGCCATCTGTATAAACATATAAATACCTGCACCGCGAGCTGTATAAACATGGAAATATCTACACCGCTATCTGTATAAACATGGAAATATCTACAGCGCTATCTGTATATGGAAATATCTACACCGCGATCTGTATAAACATGAAAATATGTACACCGCGATCTGTATAAACATGGAAATATGTTCATGACGATCTGTATAAACATGGAAATATCTACACTGCTATCTGTATAAACATTTTAATATCTACACCAACATCTATATAAACATGGAAATATCTACACCGGCATCTGTATAAACATGGAAATATCTACAATGTCATCTGTAGAAAGATGGAAATATCTACACCGCAATCTGTGTAAACATGGAAATATCTGCACCGCTATCTGTAAAAACATGGAAATATCTACAACGCTATCTGTATAAACATGGAAATTTCTACACCGCGATCTGTATAAACATGGAAATATCTACACGGTCATCTGTGTATAGATGGAAATATCAACAACGCCATCTGTACAAACATGGAAATATCTGCTCCGCAATCTGTATAAACATGGAAATATCTACACCGCGGTCTGTATAAACATGGAAATATCTACACCTCTATCTCTATAAACATGGAAATATCTACACCGGTGTCTGTATAAACATGGAAATATTTACAACGCTATCTGTATAAACATGGAAACTTCTACACCACGACATGTATAAACATGGAAATATCTACACCGCCATGTGAATAAACATGGAAATATCAACACCGCTATCAGTAAAAACATGGAAATATCTGCAGT
The DNA here is from genome assembly GCF_029289425.2 of Pan paniscus. Lineage (NCBI taxonomy): Eukaryota > Metazoa > Chordata > Mammalia > Primates > Hominidae > Pan > Pan paniscus. Next base: position 1,196,641 of record NC_073265.2, read on the forward strand.
GCCATCTGTAAAAACATGGAAATACCTATACAGTCATCTGTATAAACATGGAAATCTCTACAATGCCATGTGTATACACATGGAAATATCTACACAGCCATCTGTATAAACATGTAAATATGTACACTGCTATCTCTACAAACATGGAAATATCTACAGCGCCATCTCTACAAACATGAAAATATCTACACTGCCATCTCCATAAACATGCAACTGACTTCTCCGCCATCTGTATAAACATGGAAACATCTACACCGCCATCTGTGTGAATAAGGAAATATCTACAATGCCATCTGTATAAAGATATGAATATCTGCACCGCGAGCTGCATAAACATGGAAATAACTACATCGCTATCTGTATAAACGTGGAAATACCAACACCGCTATCGGTATAAACATGGAAATATCTACAACGGCATCTATAAAAACATGGAAATATCTACACCGCTATGTCTAAAAACATGGAAATACCTACACCGCTATCTCTATAAACATGGAAATATATACACCGCTATCTGTATAAACATGGAAATATCTACACCGCTATTTGTATAAACATGGAAATATCTACACCGCGATCTGTATAAACATGAAAATATCTACACCGCGATCTGTATAAACATGGAAATATCTTCACCACGATCAGTATATACATTCAAATATCTACACCGCTATCTGTATAAACATGGTAATTTCAACACCACCATCTATATAAACATGGAAATATCTACACCGCCATCTGTATAAACATGGAAATATCTACAATGCCATCTGTAGAAAGATGGAAATATCTACACCGCAATCTGTGTAAACATGGAAATATGTACACCGATATCTGTAAAAACATGGAAATATTTATACCGCTATCTGTATAAACATGTAAATATCTACACCGCGATCTGTATAAACATGGAAATATCTACACCGCGATCTGTATAAACATGGATATATCTACACCGCTATCTGTATAAACTTGGAAATATCTACACAGCTATCTCTATAAACGTGGAAATATCTACAACCCCATCTGTATAAACATGGGAATACCTACAAAGCCATCTGTATCAATATGGAAATATCTACAAAGCCATCTGTATTAACATGGAAATATCTACACAGCCCTCTGTATAAATATGGAAATATCTGCATAGGCACCTGTATAAACATGGAAACATCTACACCGCCATCTGTGTGAATAAGGAAATATCTACAATGCCATCTGTATAAAGATATAAATATCTGCACCGCGAGCTGCATAAACATGGAAATATCTACATCGCTATCTGTATAAACGTGGAAATACCAACACCGCTATCGGTATAAACATGGAAATATCTACAACGCCATCTATATAAAAATGGAAATATCTACACCGCTATGTCTATAAAAATGGAAATACCTACACCGCTATCTCTATAAACATGGAAATATATACACCGCTATCTGTATAAACCTGGAAATATCTACACCTCTATCAGTATAAACATGGAAATATCTACACCGCGATCTCTATAAACATGGAAATATCTACACCACGATCTGTATAAATATGGAAATATCTACACCGCTGTCTCCATAAACATGGAGATATCTACACAGCTATCTCTATAAACATGGAAATATCTACACCGCCATCAGTATAATCATGGAAATACCTACAAAGTCATCTGTATAAACATGGAAATATCTACAAAGCCATCTGTATAATCATGGAAATATCTACACAGCCATCTGTATATACATGGAAATATCTACACCGCTATCTGTATAAACATGGAAATAACTGCACCGCTATTTAAATAAACAAGGAAATATCTACACCGTGATCTGTATAAACATGGAAATATTTACACCGCTATCTGTATAAACATGGAAATTTCTACACCGTTATCTGTATAAATATGGAAATATCTACACCGCTATCTCTATAAACATGGAAATATCTACACCGCCATCTGTATAAACATGGAAATACCTATACAGTCATCTGTGTAAACATGGAAATATGTACACCACCATCTGTATAAATATGGAAATATCTACAATGCCATCTGTATACACATGGAAATACCTACACGGCAATCTGTGTATAGATGGAAACATCAACACCGCCATCTGTACACACTTGGAAATATCTTCACTGCTATCTCTATAAACATGGAAATATCTACACTGCGGTCTGTATAAACATGGAAATATCTACACAGACATCTGTATAAATATGGAAATATCTATGCCGCCGACTGTATAAACATGGAAATATCTACACGGACATCTGTGTGTAGATGGAAATATCTACAACACCATCTGTACAAACATGGAAATATCTACACCGCTATCTCTATAAACGTGGAAATATCTGCACTGCCATCTGTAAAAACATGGAAATACCCATACAGTCATCTGTATAAACATGGAAATATCTACAATGCCATCTGTATACACATGGAAATATCTACACCAACATCTATACAAACATGGAAATACCTACAATACCATCTGTATACACATGGAAATATCTACACAGACATCTGTATAAATATGGAAATATCTATGCCGCCGACTGTATAAACATGGAAATATCTACACTGCCATCTGTTGATAGATGGAAATATCTACACCGCTATCTCTATAAATATGGAATATCTACACCGCCATCTCTAAACATGAAAATATCTACACTGCCATCTCCATAAAGATGGAAGTATCTACTCCCCCATGTGTATAAACACGGAAATATCTACACCAGCATCTGTGAAAACATGGAAATATCTACACCGCTATCTGTATAAACCTGGAAATGTCTACACTGCCATCTGTAGAAAGATGGAAATATCTACACCGCTATCTCTATAAATATGGAAATATCTACACCGCCATCTCTATAAACATGAAAATATCTACACTGCCATCTCCATAAAGATGGAAGTATCTACACCGCCATGTGTATAAACACGGAAATATCTACACCACCATCTGTGAATACATGGAAATATCTACACAGCTATCTGTGTAAACTTGGAAATACCTACACAGCTATCTGTGTAAAAATGGAAATATCTACACAGAAATCTGTGCAAAGATAGAAATAACTACACAGCTATCTGTGTAAAGATGGAAATATCTACACTTCTATCTCTGTAAACATGGAAATATCTACACCGCTATCTGTATAAACATGGAAATATCTACACTGCTATCTGTATTAACATGGAAATAACTACAATGCCATCTGTATAAACATGGAAATACATACACGGCAATCTGTGTATAGATGGGAACGTCAAAACCACCATCATTACAAACATGGAAATATCTACACTGCTATCACTATAAAGATGGACATATCTACACTGCGGTCTGTATAAACATGGAAATATCTACACCGGTATCTGTATAAACATGGAAATATCTACACCACGATCTGTATAAACATGGAAATATTTACACCGCTATCTGTATAAACATGGAAATATCTGCATCGCTATGTCTATAAACATGGAAATATCTACAAAGCCATCTGTATAAACATGGAAATACCTACACAGTCATGTGGAGGAACATGGAAATATCAACACTGCCATCAGTATAAACATGGAAATATCTACACAGCCCTCTGTATAAATATGGAAATATCTGCATAGGCACCTGTATAAACATGGAAATATCTGCACCGCTATCTATATAAACATGGAAATACCTACACCGCTGTGTCTATAAACATGGAAATATGTACACCGCTATGTGTATAAACATGGAAATATCTCCACTGCTGTCTGTATAAACATGGAAGTATCTCCACCGATATCTGTATAAACATGGAAATAACTACAGCGCCATCTCTATCAACATTGAAATATCTACATTGCCATCTGTAAAAACATGGAAATATCTACACAGTCATCTGAATAAACATGGAAATATCTACACCACCATCTGTATAAACATGGAAATAACTACAACACCATCTGTATACACATGGAAATATCTACACAGACATCTGTATAAATATGGAAATATCTACACCGCCATCTGTATAAACATGGAAATATCTACACTGCCATCTGTAGAAAGATGGAAATATCTACAGCGCTATCTCTATAAACATGAAAATACCTACACTGCCATCTCCATAAAGATGGAAGTATATACTCTGCAATGTGTATAAACACGGAAATATCTACACCACCATCTGTGTAAACATGGAAATATCTTCACCGCTATCTGTATAAACATGGAAATATCTACACCACCATCTGCATATCCATGGAAATATCTACACCGCCATCTCTATAAACATGGAAATATCTACACGGCCATCTCTGTATACATGGAAATATCAACACCGCCATCTGTACAAACATGGAAATATTTACACCGCTATCTCTATAAACATGGAAATATCTGCACTGCCATCTGTAAAAACTTGGAAATACCTATGCAGCCATCTGTATAAACATGGAAATATCTACAATGCCATCTGTATACACATGGAAATATCTTCACCGCCATCTCTATAAACATGAAAATATCTACTCTGCCATGTCCATAAACATAGAACTATCTTCTCCGCCATCTGTATAAACATGGAAACATCTACACCGCCATCTGTTTGAATAAGGAAATATCTACAATGCCATCTGTATAAAGATATAAATATCTGCACCGCGAGCTGTATAAACATGGAAATATCTACATCGATATCTGTATGAACGTGGAAATACCAACACCGCTATCGCTATAAACATGGAAATATCTACAACGCCATCTATATAAACACAGAAATATCTACACCGCTATGTCTATAAACATGGAAATACCAACACCCCTTTCTCTATTAACATGGAAATATCCACACCGCCATCTGCATATCCATGGAAATATCTACAATGCCATCTGTATAAAGATGGAAATATATACACGGCAATCTGTGTACAGATGGAAATAACAACAGCGCCATCTGTACAAACATGGAAATATCTACACCTCTATCTGTATAAACATAGGAATATCTGCATTGCAGTCTGTATAAACATGGAAATATATAAACGGGTATCTGTATAAACATGGAAATATCTACACCACGATCTGTATAAACATGGAAATATTTACACCGGTATCTGTATAAACCTGGAAACATGTACACTGCTATCTCTATAAATATGGAAATATCTACACCGCCATCTGTGTATACATGGGAATAAATACACAGTCATGTGTAGGAACATGGATATATCTACACCACCGTTTGTATAAAGATGGAAATATCTACAACGTTATCTGTATTAACATGGAAATATCTACACAGTGATCTGTATAAACATGGAAATATGTACAGCACTCTCTGAATAAAGTTGGAAATACCTACACCGCTATCTGTAAAAACACGTAAATATGTACACCACTATCTGTATAAATATGGAAATATTTACACCGCTCTCTCTATAAACATGGAAATATCTACACCGCTATCTCTATAAACATGGAAATATCTACACCGCCATCTGTATTAACATGGAAACATCTACACTGTCATCTATATAAACATGGAGATATCTACAGAGAACTCTGAATAAACATGGAAATATCGGCACAGCCGTCTGTATAAACATGGAAATATCTACACCGCTACCTGTATAAACACGGAAATATCTACACCGCTATGTGTATTAACGAGGAAATATCTCCATTGCTATCTGTATAAACATGAACATATCTCCACCGCAATCTGTATAAACATGAGAATATCTACACCGCTATCTCTATAAACATGGAAATATCTACACTGCCATCTGTACAAACATGGAAATACCTACACAGCCATCTCTAGAAACATGGAAATATCTACAATGCTACCTCTATAAACATGGAAATAGCCACACCGCTATCTGCATAAACATGGAAATATCTACACTTCCATCTACATACACATGGAAATATCTACAAAGTCATCTGTATAAAGATGGAAATATCTACACCGTTATTTGTGTAAACATGGAAATATCTTCACCGCTATCTGTATAAAGGTGGAAATATCTGCACCGCAATCTGTGGAAATATGGAAATATCTACACATATATCTCTGTAAATATGGAAATATCTACTCCGCTATCTATATAAACATGGAAATATCTACACCGCTGTCTGTATAAACATGGAAATATCTACACCACGATCTGTATAATCATGGATATATCTACACCGCTATCTGTATAAACATGGAAATTTCTACACCGCAATCTGTATAAACATGGAAATATCTACATGGCTTTTTCTATAAATATGGAAATATCTACACCGCCATCTGTATAAACATAGAAATACCTACACAGTCATGTGTTTAAACATAGAAATATCCACACCACTATCAGTATAAACATGGAAATATCTACACAGCCATCTCTATAAACATGGAAATAACTACATCGCTATCTGAATAAACATGGAAATAGCTAAACCGCTATCTGTATAAACATGGAAATATCTACACCGCTATCCGTATAAACATGGAAATATCTACACCGCTATCAGCATAAATATGGAAATATCCACACCGCTATCCCTATAAACATGGAAATGTCTACACCGCTATCTGTATAAACATGGAAATATCTACTTGGCTATCTCTATAAACATGGAAATATCTACACCGCTTTCTGCCGAAACACGGAAATATCTACACCTCTATCTGCATAGACATGGAAATATCTGCATCGTTATCTGTACAAACATGGAAATATCTCCATCGCTATCTCTATGAACATGGAAATATCTCCACGGCTATCTCCATAAACTTGGAAATATCTTCACCGCTATCTTTATAAACATGGAAATATCTACTCCACTATCTGTATAAACATGGATATATCTACACTGCCATCTGTATAAACATGGTAATAGCCACACCGCTATCTGTATAAACATGAAAATATATACACCACCATCAGAATAAACATAAAAATATCTAAACCGCTATCTGTATAAATATGGAAATATCTACACCGATATCTCTGTAAACATGCAAATATCTACACCGCTACCTGTATAAACATGGACATAACTACACCGCTATCTCTATAAAAATGGAAATATCTCCACCGCTACCTGCATAAACATGGAAATATCTCCTCCACTCTCTGTATAAACATGGAAATATCTATACTGCTATCTGTATAAACATGGAAATATCTACAACGCTATCTGTATAAACATGGAAATATCTACACCGCAATCTCTATAAACATGGAAATAACTACAACACTTTCTGTGTAAACATGGAAATATCTACACCGCTGTCTGTGTAAACATGGAAATATGTACATCGCAATCTGTGTGAAGATGGAAATACCTACACCGCAATCTGTGCAGATATGGAAATAGCTACACCTCTATCTCTCTAAACGTGGAAATATCTACACCACTCTCTGTATAAGCATGGAAATATCGACACTGCTATCTGTATAAACATGGAAATATCTACATCACAATCTGTACAAACACGGATATATCTACATCGCTATTTGTATAAACATTGAAATATCTACACCACTATCTGTATAAACATGGAAATATCTCCTCCGTTATCTGTAAAAATATGGAAATATCTACACCGCTATCTCTATAAACATGGAAATGTCTACACCGCTCTCTGTATAAACATGGAAATATCTACACCGCCATCTGAATAAACATACAAATATCTACACCGCTATCTCTATACATATGGAAGTATCCACACATCTATCTCTGTAAACAAGGAAATATCTACACCGCTACCTGTATAAATATGGAAATATCTACACCACTATCTCTATGAACATGGAAATATCTACACCGCTATCTGCATATACTTGACAATATCTACACCACCATCTCTATAAACATTGAAATATCTCCACCGCTGTCTGTATAAACATGGAAATATTTACACTGCTATCTTTATAAACATGGAAATATCTACACCGCAATCTCTATAAACATGGAAATACCTACAACACTATCTGTGTAACCAGGGAAATATCTACACAGCTGTCTGTGTAAACATGGAAATATGTACACCACAATCTGTGTGAGGATGGAAATATCTACACCACAATCTGTGCAAATATGGAAATATCTACACCTCTATCTCTGTAAACATGGAAATATCTACACCACTATCTGTATAAACATGGAAATATCTACTCCGCTATCTGTATAAATAAGGAAATATCTACACCGCTATCTCTAGAAACATGGAAATGTCTACACCGCCTTCTGTATAAACATGAAAATATCTACAGTGCCATCAGTATAAACACGGAAATAACTACACCGCTATCTCTATGAACATGGAAATATTTACACTGCCATCTGTATATACATGGAATTAGGTACACAGTCATCTGTATAAACATGCAAACATCTACACCATTATCTGTATAAACGTGGAAATATCTACACTGCCATCTGTATAAACACGGTAATATCTACACAGCCATCCCTACAAACATGGAAATATCTACAACGCTACCTCTATAAACATGGAAATAGCCACACCGCTATCTGCATAAACATGGAAATATCTACACTGCCATCTGTATACACATGGAAATATCTACACAGTCATCTGTATAAAGATGGAAATATCTACACCGTTATTTGTATAAACATGGAAATATCTACACCGCTATCTGTATAAAGGTGGAAATATCTACACCGCAATCTGTGGAAATATGGAAATATCTACACATCTATCTCTGTAAATATGGGAATATCTACTCCGATATCTATATAAACATGGAATATCTACACCGCTGTCTGTATAAACATGGAAACATCTACACCATGATTTGTATAAACATGGATATACCTACACCGCTATCTGTATAAACATGGAAACATCTACACCGCTATCTGTATAAACATGGAAATATCTACACCGCCGTCCGTATAAATATGGAAATATCTACACCGCTATCTCTATAACCATGGAAATATCTACACCGCTATCTGTATAAACATGGAAATATCTACATGGCTATTTCTATAAATATGGAAATATCTACACCGCCATCTGTATAATCATGGAAATACCTTCACAGTCATCTGTATAAACATAGAAATATCCACAACAGTATCTGTATAAACACTTAAATATCTACACTACCATCTGTATAAACATGAAAATATCTACACAGCCATCTCTATAAACAAGGAAATATCTACATCTCTATCTGAATAAATATGGAAATAGCTAAACAGCTATCTGTATAAACATGGAAATATCTACACCGCCATCTGTAAAAATATGGAAATATCTACACAGTCATCTGTAGAAACATGAAAATATCTACACCGCCATCTGTATACACATGGAAATATCTCCACCGCTATCTGTATAAACATGGAAATATCTACACCGCTATTTGTGTAGACATGGAAACATCTACACCGCAATCTGTACAAACATGGAAATATCTACACTGCTATCTGTATACAGATGGAAATATCTACACCGCTATCTGTATAAACATGGAAATATCTACACTTCCATCTGTATAAACATGGAAATAGCCACACCGCTATCTGTAGAAATATAGAAATATCTACACCGCCATCTGAATAAACATGGAAATATCTACTCGGCTATCTGTATAAATATGGAAATATCTACACCGCTACCTCTATAAACATGGAAATGTCTACACCGCTATCTGTATAAACATTTAAATATCTACATGGCTATCTCTATAAACATGGAAATATCAACACCGCTATCTGCATTAACACGGAAATATCTACACCGCTATCTGCATAGACATGGAAATATCTACATCGTTATCTGTACAAACATGGAAATATCTCCATCGCTATCTCTATGAACATGGAAATATCTCCACCGCTATCTCTATAAACTTGGAAATATCTTCACCGCTATCTTTATAACCATGGAAATATCTACACCACCATGTGAATAAACATACAAATATCTAAACCGCTATCTGTATAAATATGGAAATATGTACACCGCTATCTCTGTAAACATGGAAATATCTACACCGCTACCTGAATAAACATGGACATATCTACACCGATATCTCTATAAACATGGAAATATCTGCACCGCTACCTGCATAAACTTGGAAATATCTACACCACCATCTCTATAAACATGGAAATACCTCCACCGCTATCAGTATAAACATGGAAATATCTACACTGCCGTCTGTACACTCATGGAAATATCTAAACAGCCATCTGTATAAACAGGGAACTATCTCCACCGCTATCTGTATAAACATGGCAATATCTACTCCGCTATCTGTATAAACATGGAAATATCTACACCGCTATCTGTATAAACTTGGAAATATCTACAACGCTGTCTGTGTAAACATGGAAAAATCTACACAGCTATCTGTGTAAACTTGGAAATATCTACACAGCAATCTGTGTAAATATGGAAGTATCTACACAGCAATCAGTGCAAAGATTGAAATATCTACACTGCCATCTCTGTAAACATGGAAATTTCTACACCGCTATCTGTATAAACATGGAAATATCTATACCGCTGTCTGTATAAATATGGAAATATCTCCACCGCTATCTGTATAAACATGAAAATATCTACACCGCTCTCTGTATAAACATGGACATATCTACACCGCAGTCTGTATAAACATGGAAATATCTACAACGCTATGTGTGTAAACATGGAAATATCTACACAGCTATCTGTGTAAACTTGGAAATATCTACACAGATATATGCGTAAACATGGAAATATCTACACGGCAATCTGTGCAAAGATGGAAATAACCTCACCGCTATCTCTGTAAAAATGGAAATATCTACACCGCTACCTGTATAAACATGGAAATATCTACACCGCTGTCTGTATAAATAAGGAAATATCTACACCGCCATCTGTAGAAACATGGAAATATCTACACCGCTATCTGTAGACATGTGGAAATATCTACACCGCTATCTCTATAAACATGGAAATACCTACACCGCTTTCTCTATAAACATGGAAATATCTACACTGCAATATCCATATACATGGAAATATCTACACCGCCATCTCTATAAACATGAAAATATCTTCACCGCCATCTTCAGAAACATGGATGTATCTACACCGCCATCTGTATAAACATGGAAATATCTACACCACTATTTGTATAAACATGGAAATATCTTCACAGCTATCTGTATATACATGGAAATACCTACACAGCCATCTGTATAAAGATGGAAATATCTACACCGCAATCTGTTTAAATATGGAAATACCTACACCAATATCTCTATAGACATGGAAATATCTACACCGCTATCTGTATAAACATGGAAATATCTACACTGCCATCTGTATAAAGATGGAAATATCTGCACCGCGAGCTGTATAAACATGGAAATATCTACACCGCTATCTCTAAAAACATTGAAATAGCAACACCGCTATCTGTATAAACATGGAAATATCTACACCACTATCTCTATAAACATGAAAATATTTACACCACCATCTCTATAAACATGGAAATATTTACACCGCTATCTCTTTAAACGTAGAAATAACTTCACCGCCGTCTCTATAAACACAGAATTATCTGCACCGCCATCTGCACAAACATGGAAATATCGACACAGACATCTGTATAAACATGGAAATATCTACACTGCCATCTGTATAAACTTGGAAATATCTACACTGACATCTGTAGAAAGATGGAAATATCTACAAAGCGATCTGTATAAACATGGGAATTTCTACACCGCTACCTGTAAAAACATGGAAATATCTACACCGCTATATTTACCAACATGGAAATAACTACACCGCAATCTGTATAAACGTGGAAATATCTACAATGCTATCTCTGTAAACATGGAAATATCTACACCGCTATCTGTGTAAATTTGGCAATACCTACAGCGCAATCTGTGCAAAGATGGAAATATCTACACCGCTATCTCTGTAAACATGGAAATATCTACACCGCTATCTTTATAAACATGCAAATATCGACACTGCTATCTGTATGAACATGGAAATATCTACAGCGCCATCTGTATAAACATGGAAATATCTACACCGCCATCTGTATACACATGGAAATATCTACCGAGCCATCTGTATAAACATGGAAATATCTACACTGCTATCTCTATAAACATGGAAATATCTACACCGCTATCTGTGTAAACTTGGAAATATCTACACAGCTATCTGTGTAAAAATGGAAATATCTACCCAGCAATCTGTGCAAAGATGGAAATATCTACACCGCAGTCTCTATAAACATGGAAATATCTACACCGCTATCTTTAGAAACACGGAAATACCTACACCGGTATCTTTATCAACATGGAAATACCTACACCGCTATCTCTATAAACAATGAAATATCTACAATGCTATCTGTGTAAACATGGAAATATCTACACAGCTATCTGTGTAAACTTGGAAATATCTACACCGCAATCTGTGTAAGCATGGAAATATCTACAACGCTATCTGTGTAAACATGGAAATATTTACAAAGCTCTCTGTGTGAAGAGGGAAATATCTACACAGCTATCTGTAAAACGTGGAAATACCTACACTGCTATGTGTATAAACGTGCAAATATCTAAACCGCTATCTCTATAAATGTGGAAATACCTACAACGCTATCTGCATAAACGTGGAAATATCTACATCGCTATCTGTATAAACGAGGAAATACCTTCACCACTATCTCTATAAACCTGGAAATATCTACACTGCTATCTGTATCAACATGGAAATAACTACACCGCAATCTGTATAAACATGGAAATATCTACAATGCTATCTCTGTAAACATGGAAATATCTACACAGCTATCTGTGTAAACTTGGAAATATCAACACCGCTATCTGTGTAAATTTGGCGATATCTACACCGCAATCTGTGCAAAGATGGAAATATCTACTCTGCTATCTCTGTAAACATGGCAATATCTACTCCGCTATCTGTATAAACATGGAAATATCTACACTGCCGTCTGTCTAAACATGGAAATATCTACAGCGCCATCTGTATGAACATGGAAATATCTACAGCGCTATCTCTGTAAACATTGAAATGTCTACACTGCCATCTTTAAAAATATGGAATTATCTACCCAGTCATTTGTAAAAACATGGATATATCTACAACACCTTCTCTATAAACATGGAAATATCTGCAATGCCATCTGTATTCACATGGAAATATCTACACAGCCATCTGTGTAAACATGGAAATATCTACACCGCTATCTCCCTAATCATGGAAATAACTACACCGCTATCTCTATAAATATGGAAATATGTACACCGCCATCTGTATATGCATGGAAATACTTACAAAGTTATCCGCATAAACATGGAAATATCTACACCGCCATCTGTATAAACATGGAAATATCTACACAGCCATCTGTATATACATGGAAATATCTACACCGCCATCTGTATTAACATGGAAACATCTAAACAATCATCTGTATAAACCTGGAAATATCTACACTGTCATCTATATAAACATGGAATTATCTACAGAGAACTCTGTATAAACATGAAAATATCGGCACAGCCATCTGTATAAACATGGAAATATCTACACCGCTATCTGTATAAACATGGAAATATCTACACCCCTATGTGTATTAACGTGGAAATATCTCCATTGCAAACTTTATAAACATGGACATATCTCCTCCGCAATCTGTATAAACATGAAAATATCTACACCGCTATCTCTATAAACATGGAAATATCTTCACTGCCATCTGTACAAACCTGGAAATATCTACACAGTCATCTGTAGAAACATGCAAATATCTACACCGCTATCTCTATAACATGGAAATAACTTCACCGCTATCTCTATCAACATGGAAATATCTACACCGCTATCTCCATCAACATGGATATATATACACCGCCATCTCTTTAAACATGGAGATATCTACACCGACATCTACATAAACAAGAAAATATCTACACTGCCAACTATATTAACATGGAAATATCTACACCGCCATCTCTATAAACATGGAAATTACTACACTGCCATTTGTAGAAAGATGGAAATATCTACACCGCCATCTACATATCCATGGAAATATCTGCGCCACCATCTGTATAAACATGGAAATATCTACAAGGTCATCTGTGTATAGATGGAAATATCAACACCGCCATCTGTACAAACATGGAAATATCTGCACCGCTATCTGTATGAACATGGAAATATCTACACCGCGGTCGGTATAAACATGGAAATATCTACACCGCGGTCGGTATAAACATGGAAATATCTACACGGCTATCTCTATAAACACGGAAATATCTACACCATGATCTGTATAAACATGGAAATACTTACACCGCTATCTGTATAAACATGGAAATATCTACACCGTTACCTGTATAAATATGGAAATATCTACACCGCTATCTCTATAAACATGGAAATATCTGCACCGCCATCTGTATAAACATGGAAATATCTACACTGCTGTCTCTATAAACATGGAAATATCTACAATGCCATCTGTAAAAACATGGAAATACCTATACAGTCATCTGTATAAACATGGAAATATCTACACCACGATCTGTATAAACATGGAAATATCTACAATGCCATCTGTGTACACATGGAAATACCTACACGGCAATCTGTGTATAGATGGAAACATCAACACCGCCATCTGCACAAACATGCAAATATCTTCACCGCTATCTGTATAAATATGGAAACTTCTACTCTGCGGTCTGTATAAACATGGAAATATCTACACCGCTATCTGTATAAACATGGAAATATCTACACTGATATCTGTATGAATATGGAAATATCTACACCGCCATCTCTATAAACATGAAAAAATCTACACTGCCATCTCCATAAAGATGGAATATCTACTCTGCTATTTGTATAAACACACAAATATCTAAACCACCATCTGTGTAAACATGGAAATATCTACACCGCTATCTGTAAAAACATGGAAATACCTACACTGCCATCTGTATAAATATGGAAATATCTACACCGCGAGCTGAATAAACATGGAAATGTCTACACCGCTATCTGTATAAACATGGAAATATCTACACCACTATCTCTATAAACATGGAAACACCTGCACTGCCATCTCAATAAACATGGAATTATCTACACCAATATCTCTATAAACAAAGAAATACCTACACCGCCATCTCTATAAACATTGAAATATCAACAAGGCCATCTGTAAAAACATGGAAATATGTACACAGCCATGTGTATAAACCTGGAAATATCTATACCTCCATCTGTATAAACAGGGAAATATCTGCAATGTCATCTGTGTAAACTTGGAAATAACTACACCGCTATCTATATAAACATGGAAATTCCTACACCGCAATCTGTATAAACATGGAAATATCTACATCGCTATCTTTATAAACATGGAAATATTTACACCGCTATCTGTATAAATATGGAAATATCTAGAACGCTATCTCTATATACCTGGAATTGTCTACACCGCTATCTGTATAAATATGCTAATATCAACACCGCCATCTGTAAAAACATGGAAATATCTACACAGTCATGTGTATAAACATGGAAATATCTACACCTCCATCTGTATAAACATGGAAATATCTTCACCTCCATCTGTATAAACATGGAAATATCTACACTGTCATCTATATAAACGTGGAAATATCTACACCGCTATGTATATAAACATGGAAATTACTACACCGTAATCTGTATAAACAAGGAAATATCTACACCGCTATCTGAATAAACATGGAAATTTCTACAGCGCGATATCTGTAAACATGGAAATATCTACACCGCAATCTGTATTAACATGGAAATATTGAAACCGCTATCTGTATAAATATGGAAATATCTACACCGCTATCTCTATAGACATCAAAAAGTCTACTCCGCTATCTGTATAAACATCAAAATATCCACATGGTAATGTCTATAAACATGGAAATGTCTACACTGCCATCTGTATAAACATGGAAATACATAAACAGTCATCTGTATAAACGTGGAAATATCTACACCACTATCTGTATAAACATGGAAAATCTACGCTGCCATCTGTATAAACATGGAAGTATCTACAAAGCCATCTGCATATACATGGAAATATCTACACAGCCATCTCTATAAACATGGAAATATCTACAATGTCATCTGTATAAACTTGGAAATAAGAACACCGCTATCTATATAAACATGGAAATACCTACACCGCAATCTGTATAAACATGGAAATATCTACATCGCTATCTTTATAAACATGGAAATATTTACACCGCTATCTGTATAAATATGGAAATATCTAGAACGCTATCTCTATATACTTGGAATTGTCTACACCGCTATCTGTATAAATATGCTAATATCAACACCGCCATCTGTAAAAACATGGAAATATCTACACAGTCATGTGTATAAACATGGAAATATCTACACCTCCATCTGTATAAACATGGAAATATCTTCACCTCCATCTGTATAAACATGGAAATATCTACACTGTCATCTATATAAACGTGGAAATATCTACACCGCTATGTATATAAACATGGAAATTACTACACCGTAATCTGTATAAACAAGGAAATATCTACACCGCTATCTGAATAAACATGGAAATTTCTACAGCGCGATATCTGTAAACATGGAAATATCTACACCGCAATCTGTATTAACATGGAAATATTGAAACCGCTATCTGTATAAATATGGAAATATCTACACCGCTATCTCTATAGACATCAAAAAGTCTACTCCGCTATCTGTATAAACATCAAAATATCCACATGGTAATGTCTATAAACATGGAAATGTCTACACTGCCATCTGTATAAACATGGAAATACATAAACAGTCATCTGTATAAACGTGGAAATATCTACACCACTATCTGTATAAACATGGAAAATCTACGCTGCCATCTGTATAAACATGGAAGTATCTACAAAGCCATCTGCATATACATGGAAATATCTACACAGCCATCTCTATAAACATGGAAATATCTACAATGTCATCTGTATAAACTTGGAAATAAGAACACCGCTATCTATATAAACATGGAAATACCTACACCGCAATCTGTATAAACATGGAAATATCTACATCGCTATCTGTATAAACATGGAAATATTTACACCGCTATCTGTATAAATATGGAAATATCTACAACGCTATCTCTATATACATGGAATTGTCTACACCGCTATCTGTATAAACATGCAAATATCTACACAGCCTTCTCTATAAACATGGAAATATCTCCACCGCCATCTGTATAAACATGGAAATATCTACACCTCCATCTGTATAAACATGGAAATATCTACACTGTCATCTGTATAAACGTGGAAATATCTACACCACTATGTATATAAACATGGAAATACCTACAGCGCAATCTGTATAAACATGGAAATATCTACTCCGCTATCTGTATAAACATGGAAATATCTACACCGCTATCTTTATAAATATGGAAGTATCTACACCGCTATCTCTATATGCATGGAATTGTCTACACCGCTATCTGTATAAACATGGAAATATCTACCCCCCTGTCTGAATAAACATGGAAATATCTACACCGCTATCTGTATAGACCTGGAAATATCTACACCGCACTCTGAATAAATATGGAAATACCTACACCGCTATCTCTATAGACAAGGAAATGCCTACACCGCTATCTGTATAAACATGGTAATATCTACATGGCTATCTCTATAAACATGGAAATATCTACACCGCCTTCTGTATAAACATGGAAATACCTACACAGTCATCTGTATAAACATGGAAATATCTACACCACTATCTGTATAAACATGGAAATATCCACAATGATATCTGTGTAAACATGGAAATATCTACACAGCTATCTGTGTAAACATGGAAATATGTACACCGCTATCTGTGTAAAGATGGGAATATCTACACCGCAGTCTCTGCAAATATGGTAATATATACACCGCTATCCCTGTAAACATGGAAATATCAACAACGCTATCTGTATAAACATGGAAATTTCTACACCGCAATCTGTATAAACATGGAAATAGTGACACCGCTATCTGTATAAATATGGAAATATCTACACCGCTATCTCTATAAACATGGAAATGTCTACAACGCTATCTGTATAAACATGGAAATACCTACATGCCTATCTCTACAAACATGGAAATATCTACACCGCGATCTGTATAAACATGGAAACACCCACACAGTAATCTGAATAAAGCTGGAAATATCTACACCACTATCTGTATAAACATGGAAATAGCCACACCGCTGTCTGTATAAACATGGAAATATCTACACCGCTATGTCTATAAACATGGAAAAATCTCCACCGCTATGTGTATAAACATGGAAATACCTCCACCGCTATGTGTATAAACATGGAAATATCTACACCGCTATCTGCATAAACATGGAAATATCTAAACCACTATCTGTATATACATGGAAATACCTACACCGCTATCTGTATAAACATGGAAATATCTACATCGCTATCTGTATAAACATGGAAATATCTCCACCGCTATCTCTATAAACATGGAAATATCTACACTGCTATCTTTATAAACATGGAAAAGTCTACACCGCTATGTGTATTAACATGGAAATATCTACAACACTATCTCTATAAACGTCAAAATGTCTACACCGCTATCTGTATAAACATGGAAATATCCACATGGCTATGTCTGTAAACATGGAAAGGTCTGCACTGCCATCTGTAGAAACATGGGAATACCTACACAGTCATCTGTATAAACGTGGAAATATCTACACCACTATCAATATAAACATGGAAAACCTACACTGCCATCTGTATAAACATGGAATTATCTACAAAGCCATCTGCATAAACATGAAAATATCTACAGAGCCATCTCTATAAATATGGAAATATCTAAACCTCCATCTGTATAAACATTGAAATAACTACACTGCCATCTGTATAAACATGGAAATATCTACACCGCTATCTCTATATACATGGAATTGCCTACACCGCTATCTGTATAAACATGGAAATATCTACACCGCTATCTGTAAACATGCAAATATCTTCACCGATATCTGTATAAACATGGAAATATCTACACCGCTATCTGTATATATATGGAAATATCTACACGAATATCTCTATAAACATGGAAATGGCTACACCGCTATCTGTATAAACATGGAAATATCTAAATGGCTATCTCTATAAACTTGGAAATATGTACACCACCATCTGTATAAACATGGAAATACCTACACAGTCATGTGTATAAACATGGAAATATCTATACCACTATCTGTTTAAACATGGAAATATCTAAAATGCCATCTGAATAAACATGGAAATATCTACGCAGCAATCTCTATAAACATGGACATATCTACACCACTATCTGTGTAAACATTGAAATAACAACACCGCCAACTGTAAAAACATGTAAATATCTACACAGTCAAGTGTATAAACCTGGAAATATCTACACCTCCATCTGTGAAAACATGAAAATATCTTCACATTCATCTGTATAAACATGGAAATATCTACCCCTCGATCAGTATAAACATGGAAATATCTACACCGCTATCTCTATAAACATGGAAATACCTACACCGCAGTCTGTATAAACATGGAAATATCTACACAGTTATTTCTATAAACATGGAAATGTCTACACCGCTAGCTGAATAAACATGGAAATATCTACATGGCTATATCTATATATATTGAAATGTCTACAACGCAATCTCTATAAACATTGAAATATCTACACCGCCATCTCTGTAAAAATGGAAATATCTACATCGCTATCTGTATAAACGTGGAAATATCTCCACCGCTATCAGTATAAACATGGAAATATCTATACCGCTATCTGTATAAACTTGGAAATATCTACACTGCTATCTGTATAAACATGGAAATATCTACAACGCTATCTGTGTAAGCATGGAAATATCTACACCGCAATCTGTCGAAAGATGGAAATACCTACAGCGCTATCTCTGTAAACATGGAAATATCTATACCGCTATCTGTGTAAACAAGGAAATATCTACACCGCTATGTGTATAAACAAGGAAATATCTACACCGCCATCTGTATAAACATGGAAATATCTACACAGCCATCTGTATAAACATGGAAATATCTACACCATTATGTGTATAAACATGGAAATATCTACACCGATAAATTTATAAACATGAAAATATCTACAACGTTATCTCTATAAACATGGAAATATCTACACCGCCATCTCCAGAAACATGGAAATACCTACATCGCCATCTGTTTAAACATAGAAATATCTACACTGCCGTCTGTATAAAGATGGAAACATCTACACCGCGATCTGTATAAACGTGGAAATATCTACACCGCTATCTATATAAACAAGGAAATATCAACACCGCTATCTGTATAAACATGGAAATATCTACACCGCTATCTGTATAAACATGGAAATACCTTCACCACTATCTCTATAAACATTGAAATAACTACACCGCCATCTCTATACACATGGAAATATCTACAACGCTATCTCTATAAACATAGAAATGTCTATACCGCCATCTGTATAAACATGCAAATATCTACCCAGTCATCTGTATAAACATGGAAATATCTACACCACCATCTCTATAAACATGGTAATATGTACACTGCCCTCTGTATACCCATGGAAATATCTACAACGCCATCTGTATAAACATGGAAATATCTACACTGCCATCTGTGGAAAGATGGAAATATCTCCACCGCGATCTGTAAAAACATGGAAATATCTACACTTCTGCCTGTATAATTATGGAAATACCTACACCGCTATCTGTATAAACATGGAAATATCTACACCACGATCTGTATAAACAAGGAAATATCTCCACCACTATCTATATATATCTGGAAATATCTACACCGCTATCTGTATAAACATGGAAATATTTACACTGCTATCTGTATAAACATGGAATTATCTACACCGCTATCTCTATAAACATGGAAATATCTACACCGCTATCTCTATAAACATGGAAATACCTACACTGCAATCCCTATAAACATGGAAATATCTACACCTCCATCTCTATAAATATGAAAACACCTACACTGCAATCCCTATAAACATGGAAATATCTACACCTCCATCTCTATAAATATGAAAACATCTACACCACCATCTCCAGAAACATGGAACTATCTACACCGCCATCTGTATAAACATGGAAATATCTACACAACTATCTTTATAAACGTGGAAATATCTACACTGCCATCTGTATAAGCATGGAAATATCTACAACGTGAGCTGTATAATCAGGGAAATATCTACACCACTTTCTGTATAAACATGGAAATAACTACAACGCTATCTGTGAAAACATGGAAATATCTACACCGCTATCTGTATAAACATGGAAATACCTTCAACACTATCTCTATAAACGTGGAAATACCTACACTGCCATCTCTATACACATGGAAATATCAACACCGCTATCTCTATAAACATAGAAATATCTACACCGCCATCACTTTAAACATGGAAACATCTACACAGCTAACTTTATAAACATGGAAATATCTACAACGTTATCCCTATAAACATGAAAATTTCTACACCGCCATCTGTATAAACATGCAAATGTCTACACAGTCATCTGTATAAACATGAAAATATCTTCAACACCATCTCTATAAACATGGAAATATCTGCACTGCCATCTGCCTTCATGGAAATACAGACACAGCCATCTGTATACACGTGGAAATATCTACACCGCTATGTCAATAAACATGGAAATAACTACACCGCTCTCTCTATAAACCTGGAAATATCTACACCGCAATCTCTATAAACATGGAAATATCTACACAGCCATCTGTATAAACATGGAAATATCTACACCATTATGTGTATAAACATGGAAATATCTACACCGATAAATTTATAAACATGGAAATATCTGCAACGCTATCTGTATAAACATGGAAATATCTCCACCGCTATCAGTACTAACATGGAAATATCTATGCCGATATCTCTGTAAACATGGAGATATCTACATGGCCATTTGTATAAACGTGGAAATATCTATACCGCCATTTGTATAAACAGGGAAATATCTACACCGCAATCTCTATAAACATGGAAATATCTACACCGCCATCTCTATAAACATGGAAATATCTACAATGCCATCTCTATGAACATGAAAATATCTGTACCGCCATCTCCAGAAACATGGAACTATCTACACCGCCATCTGTATAAACTTGGAAATACGAACAACGCTATCTGCATAAACAAGGAAATATCTACACTGCTATCTGTATAAACATGGAAATATCTTCACCACTATCTCTATAAACATGGAAATATCTCCACCGCCATCTCTATACACATGAAAATATGTACACCGCTATCTCTATAAACAGAGAAATATCTACACCGCCATCTCTATAATCATGGAAATATCTACAACGCCATCTGAATGAACATGGAATTATCTACAGTGCTATCAGTATAAACATGGAAATTCCTACACCGCCATCTGTATAAACATGGAAATATCTACACTGCCATCTGTGGAAAGATCGAAATATCTACACCGCGATCTGTATAAACTTGGAAATATCTACACCGCTACATGTATAAATATGGAAATATCTTCACCGCTATCTGTATAAACAAGGAAATATCTACACCACGATTTGTATAAAGGAAATAGCTCCACCACTATCTGTATAAACATGGAATTAACTACACCGCTATCTGTATAAACGTGGAAATATCTACACCGCTATCACAATAAACATAGAAATACGTAAAACGCTATATGTATAATCATGGAAATATCTACACCGCTATCTCTATAAACATGGAAATATCTACACTGACATTCTATAAACTTTGAAATATCTACACCGCCATCTGCATAAACATGGAAATGTCTACACCGCCATCTGCATAAACATGGAAATATCTACACTGCCATCTGTATAAACATGGAAATTTCTACACCGCTATCTGTATAAACATTGAAATATCTGCAATGCTATCGGTGTAAACATGGAAATGTCCACACTGCTATCTATAAAACGTGGAAATATCTACACCGCTATCTGTATAAACGTGGAAATATCTCCACCGCTATCTGTATAAACGTGGAAATATCTACACCGCTATCTGTATAAACATGGAAATACCTAAAATGCTCTCTGTATAAACATGGAAATATCTACAACGATATCTCTGTAAACACGGAAATATCTACACAGCTATCTGTGTAAACTTGGAAATATCTACACAGCTTTCTTGGTAAAGATGTTAATATCTACACCGCAATGTGTGCAAAGATGGAAATATCTACACCGCTATCTCTGTAAACATGGATATATCTTCACCGCTATCTGTATCAACATGGAAATATCTACAACGCTATCTGTATAAACAAGGAAATATCTACACCATCATCTGTATAAAGTTGGAAATACCTACACCGCCATCTCTATACACATGGAAATATCTACACCGCTATCTGTATAAACATAGAAATGTCTACACCACCATCTCTATAAACATGGAAATAACTGCACCGCCACCTGCATGATCATGGAATTATCTACACAGCCATCTGTATAAACATGGAAATATCTACACTGCCATCTGTGGAAAGATGGAAATATCTACACAGCGATATGTATGAACATGGAAATATATACACCACGATCTGTATAACCAAGGAAATAACTCCACCACTATCTGTATAAACATGGAAATATCTACACCGCTATGTGTATAAACCTGGAAATATCTACACCGCTATCTGTATAAACATGGAAATACCTACACCTCTATCTCTATAAGCATGGAAATATCTACACCGCCATCTGTATAAACATGCAAATATCTACACAGTCATCTATATAAACATGGAAATACCTACAACACCATCTCTATAAACATGGAAATATCTACACTGCCATCTGTATACCCATGGAAATACCTAAACTGCCGTCTGTATAAACATGGAAATGTCTACTCCGATATCTCTGTAAACATGGAAATAGCTACACCGCTATCTCTATAAATATGGCAATATCTACACCGCTATCTCTATAAACATGGAAATATCTACACCGCCATCTCTATAAACGTGGAAATATCTACATCGCTGTCTGTATAAACATGGAAATATCTCCACTACTATCAGAATAAACATGGAAATATCTGCACCGCTATCTCTGTAAACATAGAAATATCTACACGGCCATGTGTATAAACATGGAAATATCTAAACCGCCATCTATATAAACAAGGAAATATGTATATCGCCATCTGTATAAACATGGAAATATCTACACCGCCATCTGTATAAGCATGGAAATATCTACACATTTATCTGTATAAACATGGAATTATGTACAACGATATCTCTACAAACATGGAAATTTCTACACCGCTAAATTTATAAACATGAAAATATCTACAACTTTATCTCTATAAACATGGAAATATCTACACTGCCATCTGTATAAACATGCAAATATCTACACAGTCATCTGTATAAACAAGGAAATATCCACACTACCATCTCTATAAACATGGAAATCTCTACACTGCCATCTGTATACACATGGAAATAACAACACAGCCATCTGTATAAACATGGAAATAACTACAGCGCTATGTCTATAAATATGGAAATACCTACGCCGCTATCTCTATAACCATGGAAATATCTACACCGCAATCTCTATAAAGATGGAAATATCTACACAGTCATGTCCTGAAACATGGAACTATCTACACCGCCATCTGTATAAACATGGAAATAACTTCACTGCCATGTGTATAAAGATGGAAATATCTACACTGCAAACTGTATAAACATGGAATTATCTACACCGCTCTCTGTATAAACATGGAAATAACAACACCGCTATCTGTATAAACATGGAAATATCTACACTGCTATATGTATAAACGTGGAAATACCTTCACCAATATCTATATAAACATGGAAATACCTACACCGCCATCTCTATGCACATGGAAATATCTACAACGCTATCTCTATAAACATAGAAATATCTACACCGCAATCTGTATAAACATGAAAATATCTACCCAGTCATTTGTATAAACATGGAAATATCAACACCACCATATCTATAAACATGGACATATCTACACTGCCATCTGTATACACATGGAAATATCTACACCGCCATCTGTATAAACATGGAAATATCTACATGGCCATCTGTGGAAAGATGGAAATATCTACACCGCAATCTGTATAAACATGGAAATATCTACACCGCTACCTGTATAATTATGGAAATATCTACACCGCTATATCTATAAACATGGAAATATCTACACCAAGATCTGTATAAACAAGGAAATATCTCCACCACTATCTGTATAAACCTGGAAATATCTACACCGCTATCTGCATAAACATGGAAATATTTACACCGCTATGTGTATAAACATGGAAATATCTACACCGATATCTCTATAAACATGGAAATATCTACACTGACATTCTATAAACTTTGAAATATCTACACCGCCATCTGCATAAACATGGAAATGTCTACACCGCCATCTGCATAAACATTGAAATATCTGCAATGCTATCGGTGTAAACATGGAAATATCCACACCGCTATCTATAAAACGTGGAAATATCTACACCGCTATCTGTATAAACGTGGTAATATGTACACCGCTAAATGTATAAACGTTTAAATATCTACAACGCTATCTGTATAAATGTGGAAATATCTACATCGCTATCTGTATAAACGTGGAAATATCTCCACCGCTTTCTGTATACACGTGGAAATATCTACACCGCTATCTGTATAAACATGGAAATACCTACACAGCTATCTGTATAAATATGGAAATACCTACAATACTATCTGTATAAACATGGAAATATCTACAACGATATCTGTGTAAACATGGAAATATCTACACAGCTATCTGTGTAAACTTGGAAATATCTGCACAGCTATCTTGGTAAAGATGTTAATATCTACACAGCAATGTGTGCAAAGATGGAAATATCTACACCGCTATCTCTGTAAACATGGATATATCTTCACCGCTATCTGTATCAACATGGAAATATCTACACCGCTATCTGTATAAACAAGGAAATATCTGCACCATCATCTGTATAAACTTGGAAATACCTACACCGCCATCTCTATACACATGGAAATATCTACACCGCTATCTGTATAAACATAGAAATATCTACACCACCATCTCTATAAACATGGAAATATCTACACCGCCACCTGCATGATCATGGAAGTATCTACAAAGCCATCTGTATAAACATGGAAATATCTACACTGCCATCTGTGGAAAGATGGAAATATCTACACCGCGATATGTAAGAACATGAAAATATATACACCACGATCTGTATAACCAAGGAAATAACTCCACCACTATCTGTATAAACATGGAAATATCTACACCGCTATGTGTATAAACCTGGAAATATCTACACCGCTATCTGTATAAACATGGAAGTACCTACACCTCTATCTCTATAAACATGGAAATATCTACACCGCCATCTGTATAAACATGCAAATATCTACACAGTCATCTACATAAACATGGAAATACCTACAACACCATCTCTATAAACATGGAAATATCTACACTGCCATCTGTATACCCATGGAAATACCTAAACTCCCGTCTGTATAAATATGGAAATGTCTACTCCGATATCTCTGTAAACATGGAACTAGCTACACCGTTATCTCTATAAATATGGCAATATCTACACCGCTATCTCTATAACCATGGAAATATCTACACCGCCATCTCTATAAACGTGGAAATGTCTACATCGCTTTCAGTATAAACATGGAAATATCTCCACCACTATCAGTATAAACATGGAAATATCTGCACCGCTATCTCTGTAAACATAGAAATATCTACACGGCCATCTGTATAAACATGGAAATATCTAAACTGCCATCTGTATAAACAAGGAACTATGTATATCGCCATCTTTATAAACATGGAAATATCTACACCGCCATCTGTATAAACATGGAAATATCTACACATTTATCTGTATAAATATGGAAATATGTACACCGCTATCTCTATAAACATGGAAATTTCCACACCGCTAAATTTATAAACTTGAAAATATCTACAACTTTATCTCTATAAACATGGAAATATCTACACTGCCATCTGTATAAACATGCAAATATCTACACAGTCATCTGTATAAACAAGGAAATATCCACACTACTATCTCTATAAACATGGAAATCTCTACACTGCCATCTGTATACACATGGAAATAACTACACAGCCATCTGCATAAACATGGAAATAACTACAGCGCTATGTCAATAAATATGGAAATACCTACACCGCTCTCTCTATAACCATGGAAATATCTACACCGCAATCTATATAAACATGGAAATATCTACACAGTCATGTCCTGAAACATGGAACTATCTACACCGCCATCTGTATAAACATGGAAATAACTTCACTGCCATCTGTAGAAAGATGGAAATATCTACACTGCAAACTGTATAAACATGGAAATATCTACACCGCTCTCTGTATAAACATGGAAATACCAACACCGCTATCTATATAAACATGGAAATATCTAAACTGCTATCTGTATAAACATGCAAATATCTACACAGTCATCTATATAAACATGGAAATACCTACAACACCATCTCTATAAACATGGAAATATCTACACTGCCATCTGTATACCCATTTAAATAACTAAACTGCCGTCTGTATTAACATGGAAATGTCTACTCCGATATCTCTGTAAACACAGAAATAGCTACACTGTTATCTCTATAAATATGGCAATATCTACACCGCTATCTCTATAAACATGGAAATATCTACACCGCCATCTCTATAAACTTGAAAATATCTACACCACTATCTGTATAAACATGGAAATATCTTCACTTCTATCTGTATAAACATGGAAATATCTTCACCGCCATCTGTATAAAGATGGAAATATCTACAGACACATCTGTATAAACTTGGAAATATCTACACTGACATCTGTAGAAAGATGGAAATGTCTACAAAGCGATCTGTATAAACATGGGAATTTCTACACCGCTACCTGTATAAACATGGAAATATCTACACCACTATCTGTATCAACATGGAAATAACTACACCGCAATCTGTATAAACATGGAAATGCCTACAATTCTATCTCTGTAAACATGGAAATATCTACACAGTTATCTGTGTAAACTTGGAAATATCTACTCCGCAATCTGTGTAAATTTGGCAATACCTACACCGCAATCTGTGCAAAGATGGAAATATCTACACCGCTATCTCTGTAAACATAGAAATATCTAAACAGCTATCTGTATAAACATGGAAATATCTACAGTGCCATCTGTATAAACATGGAAATATCTACAGCGCCATCTGTATAAAAATGGAAATATCTACACTGCCATCTGTACAAACATGGAAATATCTACACAGCCAACTGTATAAACATGGAAATATCTACACCGCTATCTCTATAAACATGGAAATATCTACACCGTTATCTGTATAAACATGGAAATATCTACACCGCTTTCTGTATAAACATGGAAATATCTACACCGCTATCTATATAAACTTGGAAATATATACAATGCTATCTGCGTAAACATGGAAATATCTACACAGCTATCTGTGTAAACTTGGAAATATCTACAAAGCTATCTGTGTAAAAATGGAAATATCTACACAGCAATTTGTGTAAAGATGGAAATATCTACACTGCTATCTCTATAAACATGGAAATATCTACACCGCTATCTGTATAAACATGGAAATATCTATACCGCAGTCTCTATAAACATGGAAATATCTCCACCGCTATCTGTATAAACATGAAAATATCTACACCGCTATCTGTATAATCATGGACATATCTAAACCTCAATCTGTATAAACATGGAAATATCTACCACGGTATGTGTGTAAACATGGAAATATCTACACAGCTATCTGTGTAAACTTGGAAATATCTACACAGATATCTGCGTTAACATGGAAATATCAACACGGCAATCTGTGCAAAGATGGAAATAACTACACCGCTATCTCTGTAAACTTGGAAATATCTACACCGCTACCTGTATAAACATGGAAATATCTACACCGCTGTCTGTATAAACCAGGAAATATCTACACCGCCATCTGTAGAAACTTGGAAATATCTACACCGCAATCTGTATAAACATGGAAATACCTACACCGCTATCTGTATAAATATGGAAATATCTACACCGCTATCTCTATAAACATGGAAATACCAACACCGCTTTCTCTATAAACATGAAAATATCTACACTGCTATCACTATATACATGGAAATATCTACACCTTCATCTCTATAAACATGAAAATATCTACCCCGCCATCTTCAGAAACATGAATATATCTACACCGCCATCTGCATAAACATGGAAATATCTACACCACTATCTGTATAAACATGGAAATATCTTCACTGCCATCTTTATAAACATGGCAATATCTACACCGCCATCTGTATAAAGATGGAAATATTTACACCGCAATCTGTATAAGTATGGAAATAACTACACCGCTATCTCTATAGACATGGAAATATCTACACCGCTATCTGTAAAAACATGGAAATATCTACACTGCCATCTGTATAAAGATGGAAATATCTACACCGCGAGCTTTATAAACATGGAAATATCTACACCACTATCTGTATAAAGATGGAAATACCAACACCACTATCTGTATAAACATGGAAATATGTACACCGCTATCTCTATAAACATGAAAATACTTACACCACCATCTCTATAAACATGGAAGTATTTACACCGCTATCTCTATAAACTTAGAAATAACTGTACCGCCATCTCTATGAACATGGAAATATGTACACCGCTATCTGCATAAACATGGAAATATGTACACAGACATCTGTATAAACATGGAAATATCTACACCGCCATCTTCAGAAACATGGATGTATCTACACCTCCATCTGTATAAACATGGAAATATCTACACCGCCATTTGCATGTCCATGGAAATATCTACGCCGCCATCTGTATAAACTTGGAAATATCTACACCGCAATCTGTATAAACGTGGAAATATCTACACCGCTATCTGTATAATCGTGGAAATATCTACACCGCTATCTGTATAAACATGGAAATATCTACACCTCCATCTGTATACACCTGGAAATATCTACACAGCCATCTGTATAAACTTGGAAATATCTACACCGCCATCTCTATACACATGGAAATATCTACACCGCTATCTGTATAAACATAGAAATATCTACACCACCATCTCTATAAACATGGAAATATCTACACCGCCACCTGCATGATCATGGAAGTATCTACAAAGCCATCTGTATAAACATGGAAATATCTACACTGCCATCTGTGGAAAGATGGAAATATCTACACCGCGATATGTAAGAACATGAAAATATATACACCACGATCTGTATAACCAAGGAAATAACTCCACCACTATCTGTATAAACATGGAAATATCTACACCGCTATGTGTATAAACCTGGAAATATCTACACCGCTATCTGTATAAACATGGAAGTACCTACACCTCTATCTCTATAAACATGGAAATATCTACACCGCCATCTGTATAAACATGCAAATATCTACACAGTCATCTACATAAACATGGAAATACCTACAACACCATCTCTATAAACATGGAAATATCTACACTGCCATCTGTATACCCATGGAAATACCTAAACTCCCGTCTGTATAAATATGGAAATGTCTACTCCGATATCTCTGTAAACATGGAACTAGCTACACCGTTATCTCTATAAATATGGCAATATCTACACCGCTATCTCTATAACCATGGAAATATCTACATCGCCATCTCTATAAACGTGGAAATGTCTACATCGCTTTCAGTATAAACATGGAAATATCTCCACCACTATCAGTATAAACATGGAAATATCTGCACTGCTATCTCTGTAAACATAGAAATATCTACACGGCCATCTGTATAAACATGGAAATATCTAAACTGCCATCTGTATAAACAAGGAACTATGTATATCGCCATCTTTATAAACATGGAAATATCTACACCGCCATCTGTATAAACATGGAAATATCTACACATTTATCTGTATAAATATGGAAATATGTACACCGCTATCTCTATAAACATGGAAATTTCCACACCGCTAAATTTATAAACTTGAAAATATCTACAACTTTATCTCTATAAACATGGAAATATCTACACTGCCATCTGTATAAACATGCAAATATCTACACAGTCATCTGTATAAACAAGGAAATATCCACACTACTATCTCTATAAACATGGAAATCTCTACACTGCCATCTGTATACACATGGAAATAACTACACAGCCATCTGCATAAACATGGAAATAACTACAGCGCTATGTCAATAAATATGGAAATACCTACACCGCTCTCTCTATAACCATGGAAATATCTACACCGCAATCTATATAAACATGGAAATATCTACACAGTCATGTCCTGAAACATGGAACTATCTACACCGCCATCTGTATAAACATGGAAATAACTTCACTGCCATCTGTAGAAAGATGGAAATATCTACACTGCAAACTGTATAAACATGGAAATATCTACACCGCTCTCTGTATAAACATGGAAATACCAACACCGCTATCTATATAAACATGGAAATATCTAAACTGCTATCTGTATAAACATGCAAATATCTACACAGTCATCTATATAAACATGGAAATACCTACAACACCATCTCTATAAACATGGAAATATCTACACTGCCATCTGTATACCCATTTAAATAACTAAACTGCCGTCTGTATTAACATGGAAATGTCTACTCCGATATCTCTGTAAACACAGAAATAGCTACACTGTTATCTCTATAAATATGGCAATATCTACACCGCTATCTCTATAAACATGGAAATATCTACACCACTATCTGTATAAATATGGAAATATCTTCACTGCCATCTTTATAAACATGGAAATATCTGCACCGCCATCTGTATAAAGATGGAAATATCTACACCGCAACCTGTATAAATATGGAAATACCTAAACTGCTATCTCTATAGACATGGAAATATCTACACCGCTGTCTGTATAAACATGGAAATATCTACAGTGCCATCTGTATAAAGATGGAAATATCTACAGCATGAGCTGTATAAACATGGAAATATCTACACCGCTATCTGTATAAACATGGAAGTAACAACACCGTTATCTGTATAAACATGGAAATATCTACACCGTTATCTCTATAAACATGATAATACTTACACCACCATCTCTATAAACATGGAGATATTTACAACGCTATCTCTATAAACATAGAAAAAACTACACCGCCATCTCTATAAACATGGAAATATCTACACTGCCATCTGAATAAACATGGAAATATCTACTCAGACATCTGTATAAACATGGAAATATCTACACTGCCATCTGTATAAACATGGAAATATCTACACTGCCATCTGTATAAACATGGAAATAGCTACAGGGCCATCTGTATAAACATGGAAATATCTACACCGCCATCTGTACACACATGGAAATATCTACAAAGCCATCTGTATAAACATGGAAATATCTACAATGCTATCTCTATAAACATGGAAATATCTACACCGCTATCTGAAGAAACATGGAAATATCTACACCGCTATCTGTATAAACAGGGATATATCTCCACCGCTGTCTGTATAAACAAGGAAATATCTACACCGCCATCTGTAGAAACATTGAAATATCTACACCACAATCTGTATAAACATGGAAATACCTACACCGCTATCTGTATAAATATGGAAATATCTACACCGCTATCTCTATATACATGGAAATATCTACACCGCCAACTCTATAAACATGAAAATATCTACACCGCCATCTTCAGAAACATGGATGTATCTACACCGCCATCTCTATAAACTTGAAAATATCTACACCACTATCTGTATAAACATGGAAATATCTTCACTTCTATCTGTATAAACATGGAAATATCTTCACCGCCATCTGTATAAAGATGGAAATATCTACAGACACATCTGTATAAACTTGGAAATATCTACACTGACATCTGTAGAAAGATGGAAATGTCTACAAAGCGATCTGTATAAACATGGGAATTTCTACACCGCTACCTGTATAAACATGGAAATATCTACACCACTATCTGTATCAACATGGAAATAACTACACCGCAATCTGTATAAACATGGAAATGCCTACAATTCTATCTCTGTAAACATGGAAATATCTACACAGTTATCTGTGTAAACTTGGAAATATCTACTCCGCAATCTGTGTAAATTTGGCAATACCTACACCGCAATCTGTGCAAAGATGGAAATATCTACACCGCTATCTCTGTAAACATAGAAATATCTAAACAGCTATCTGTATAAACATGGAAATATCTACAGTGCCATCTGTATAAACATGGAAATATCTACAGCGCCATCTGTATAAAAATGGAAATATCTACACTGCCATCTGTACAAACATGGAAATATCTACACAGCCAACTGTATAAACATGGAAATATCTACACCGCTATCTCTATAAACATGGAAATATCTACACCGTTATCTGTATAAACATGGAAATATCTACACCGCTTTCTGTATAAACATGGAAATATCTACACCGCTATCTATATAAACTTGGAAATATATACAATGCTATCTGCGTAAACATGGAAATATCTACACAGCTATCTGTGTAAACTTGGAAATATCTACAAAGCTATCTGTGTAAAAATGGAAATATCTACACAGCAATTTGTGTAAAGATGGAAATATCTACACTGCTATCTCTATAAACATGGAAATATCTACACCGCTATCTGTATAAACATGGAAATATCTATACCGCAGTCTCTATAAACATGGAAATATCTCCACCGCTATCTGTATAAACATGAAAATATCTACACCGCTATCTGTATAATCATGGACATATCTAAACCTCAATCTGTATAAACATGGAAATATCTACCACGGTATGTGTGTAAACATGGAAATATCTGCACAGCTATCTGTGTAAACTTGGAAATATCTACACAGATATCTGCGTTAACATGGAAATATCAACACGGCAATCTGTGCAAAGATGGAAATAACTACACCGCTATCTCTGTAAACTTGGAAATATCTACACCGCTACCTGTATAAACATGGAAATATCTACACCGCTGTCTGTATAAACCAGGAAATATCTACACCGCCATCTGTAGAAACTTGGAAATATCTACACCGCAATCTGTATAAACATGGAAATACCTACACCGCTATCTGTATAAATATGGAAATATCTACACCGCTATCTCTATAAACATGGAAATACCAACACCGCTTTCTCTATAAACATGAAAATATCTACACTGCTATCACTATATACATGGAAATATCTACACCTCCATCTCTATAAACATGAAAATATCTACCCCGCCATCTTCAGAAACATGAATATATCTACACCGCCATCTGCATAAACATGGAAATATCTACACCACTATCTGTATAAACATGGAAATATCTTCACTGCCATCTTTATAAACATGGCAATATCTACACCGCCATCTGTATAAAGATGGAAATATTTACACCGCAATCTGTATAAGTATGGAAATAACTACACCGCTATCTCTATAGACATGGAAATATCTACACCGCTATCTGTAAAAACATGGAAATATCTACACTGCCATCTGTATAAAGATGGAAATATCTACACCGCGAGCTTTATAAACATGGAAATATCTACACCACTATCTGTATAAAGATGGAAATACCAACACCACTATCTGTATAAACATGGAAATATGTACACCGCTATCTCTATAAACATGAAAATACTTACACCACCATCTCTATAAACATGGAAGTATTTACACCGCTATCTCTATAAACTTAGAAATAACTGTACCGCCATCTCTATGAACATGGAAATATGTACACCGCTATCTGCATAAACATGGAAATATCTACACAGACATCTGTATAAACATGGAAATATCTACACCGCCATCTTCAGAAACATGGATGTATCTACACCTCCATCTGTATAAACATGGAAATATCTACACCGCCATCTGCATGTCCATGGAAATATCTACGCCGCCATCTGTATAAACTTGGAAATATCTACACCGCAATCTGTATAAACGTGGAAATATCTACACCGCTATCTGTATAATCGTGGAAATATCTACACCGCTATCTGTATAAACATGGAAATATCTACACCTCCATCTGTATACACCTGGAAATATCTACACAGCCATCTGTATAAACTTGGAAATATCTACACCGCTATCTCTGTAAACATGGAAATAACTACACCGAAATCTGTATAAACATGGAAATATGTACACCGCTACCTGTATAAACATGGAAATATCTACACCGCTGTCTGTATAATCAACGAAATATCTACACCGCCATCTGTAGAAACATGGAAATATCTACACCTCAATCTGTATAAACATGGAAATACCTACACCGCAATCTGTATAAATATGGAAATACCTACACCGCTATCTCTATAGACATGGAAATTTCTACACCGCTATCTGTATAAACATGGAAATATCTACACTGCCAACTGTATAAAGATGGAAATATCTACACCGCGAGCTGTATAAACATGGAAATAGCTACACCGCTATCTGTACAAACATGGAAATACCAACACCGTTATCTGTATAAACAAGGAAATATCTACACCGCTGTCTCTATAAACATGAAAATACTTACACCATCATCTCTATAAACATGGAGATATTTACACCGCTATCTCTATAAACATAGAAATAACTACACCGCCATCTCTATAAACATGGAAATATCTACACCGCCATCGGCATAAACATGGAAATATCTACACAGACATCTGTATAAACATGGAAATATCTACACTGCAGTCTGTATAAACTTGGAAATATCTACACTGACATCTGTAGAAAGATGGAAATGTCTACAAAGCGATCTGTATCAACATGGGAATTTCTACACCGCTACCTGTATAAACATGGAAATATCTACACCGCTATCTGTATCAACATGGAAATAACTTCACCACAATCTGTATAAACATGGAAATATGTGCAATGCTATCTCTGTAAACATGGAAATATCTACACAGCTATCTGTGTAAACTTGGAAATATCTAAACCGCTATCTGTGTAAATTTGGCAATACCTACACCGCAATCTATGCAAAGATGGAAATACCTACACCGCTATCTCTGTAAACATGGAAATATCTACACCGATATCTGTATAAACATGGAAATATCTACACTGCCATCTGTATAAACATGGAAATACCTACACCGCTTTCTCTATAAACATGAAAATATCTACACTGCTATCACTATATACATGGAAATATCTACACCTCCATCTCTATAAACATGAAAATATCTACACCGCCGTCTTCAGATACATGGGTGTATCTACACTGCCATCTGTATAAACATGGAAATATCTACACCACTATCTGTATATACATGGAAATATCTTCACTGTCATCTGTATAAACATGGAAATATCTACACCGCCATCTGTATAAAGATGGAAATATCTACACCGCAATCTCTATAAATATGGAAATATATACACCGATATCTCTGTAGACATGGAAATATCTACACCGCTATCTGTATAAACATGGAAATATCTACACTGCCGCGTGTATTAAGATGGAAATATGTACACCGCGAGCTGAATAAACATGGAAATATCTACACCGCCATCTGTATAAACATGGAAATACCAACACCGCTATCTGTATAAACATGGAAATATCTACACCGCTATCTCTATAAACATGAAAATACTTACACAACCATCTCTATAAACATGGAAATATTTACACCGCTATCTCTGTAAACTTAGAAATAAATAGACCGCCATCTCTATAAACATGGAAATATCTACACCGCTATCTGCATAAACATGGAAATATCTACACAGATATCTGTATAAACATGGAAATATCTACACCGCCATCTCTATAAACATGAAAATATCTACACCGCCATCTTCAGAAACATGGATATATCTACACCGCCATCTGTATAAACATGGAAATATCTACACAGCCATCTGTATAAAGATGGAAATATCTACACCGCAGTCTGCATAAATATGGAAATACCTACACCGCTATCTCTATTGACATGGAAATATCTACACCCCTATCTGTATAAACATGGAAATATCTACACTGCCATCTCTATAAAGATGGACATATCTACACCGCGATCTGTATAAACATGGAAATATCTACACCGCTATCTGTATAAACATGGAAATATCTACACAGTTATCTCTATAAACATGGAAATATCTACACCGCCATCTGTATAACCTTGGAAATACCTACAAAGTCATCTGTATAAACATGGAAATATCTACAC
Organism: Pan paniscus; assembly: GCF_029289425.2. Lineage (NCBI taxonomy): Eukaryota > Metazoa > Chordata > Mammalia > Primates > Hominidae > Pan > Pan paniscus. The sequence continues at coordinate 1,234,315 of NC_073265.2, forward strand.
AGCCATCGGTATAAACGTGGAAATATCTACACAGCCATCTGTATATACATGGAAATATCAACACCGATATCTGTATAAACATGGAAATAACTACACCGCTATTTGTATAAACAAGCAAATATCTACACCGTGATCTGTATAAACATGGAATTATCTACACCGCCATCTCTATATACATGGAAATATCTACAACCCTATCTGTATAAACATGGAAATATCCACACCGCTATCTCTATAAATATGGAAAAATCAACACCGCTATCTCTATGAACATGGAAATATCTACACAGCCATCTCTATAAACATGGAAATATCTACACCACGATCAGTATAAACATGGAATCATCTACACCGCTATCTGTATAAACATGGAAAGAACTACACCGCTATCTGTATAAACATGGAAATATCTACACGGTCATCTTTGTATAGATGGAAATACCAACACCGCCATCTGTACAAACATGGAAATATCTGCACCGCTATCTGTATAACCATGGAAATATCTACATCGCGGTCTGTATAAACATGGAAATATATACACCGCTATCTGTGTAAACATGGAAATATCTACACCGCTATCTCTATAAACATGGAAATACCTACACCGTGATCTGTATAAACATCGAAATATTTACACCGCTATCTGTATAAACATGGAAATTTCTACACCGTTATCTGTATAAATATGGAAATATCTACACCGGTATCTGTATAAACATGGAAATATCTACTCCGCGGTCTGTATAAACATGCAAATATCTACACCGTGATCTGTATAAACATGGAAATAACTTCACCACAATCTGTATAAACATGGAAATATCTACACCGCTATCTCTATAAACATGGAAATATCTACACCGCCATTTGTATAGACATGGAAATACCTATACACTCATCTGCGTAAACATGGAAATATCTAAACCACCATCTGTATAAACATGGAAATACCTACAAAGTCATCTGTATAAACATGGAAATATCTACAATGCCATCTGTATACACATGGAAATACCTACACGGCAATCTGTGTATAGATGGAAATATCAACACCGCCATCTGTACAAACATGGAAATATCTACACTGCTATCTCTATAAACATGGAAATATCTACACCGCCATCTGTATAAACATGGAAATACCTACAAAGTCATCTGTATAAACATGGAAATATCTACACAGCCATTTATATAAACATGGAAATATCTACACAGCCATCTGTATATACATGGAAATATCTTCACCGCTATGTGTATGAACATGGAAATAACTACACCGCTATTTGTATAAACAAGGAAATATCTACACCGTGATCTGTATAAACATGTAAATATCTGCACCGCTATTTGTATAAACAAGGAAATATCTACACCGCTATCTGTATAAACATGGAAATAACTACACCACTATTTGTATAAACAAGGAAATATCTACACCGTGATCTGTATAAACATGGAAATAACTACACCGCTAATTGTATAAACAAGGAAATATCTACACCGCCATCTGTTTAAACATGGAAATATATACACAGACATCTGTTTATACCTGGAAATATCTACACCGCTATCTCTATAAACATGCTAATAACTACACCGCTCTCTGCACAAATATGGAAATATTTGCACCGCTATCCCTATAAACATGGTAATATCAACACCGCGATCTGTATAAACATGGAAATATCTACACCACGATCTGTATAAACATGGAAATATCTACACCGTGATCTGTATAAACATGGAAATATCTACACCGTGATCTGTATAAACATGGAAATATCTACACCGCCATCTCTATAAACATGGAAATATCTACATTGCCATCCGTATAAACATGGAAATATCTACACCGCTATCTCTATAAACATGGAAATATCTCCACTGCTATCTCTATAAACATCGAAATATCTACACCGCCATCTATATAAACGTGGAAATACTTACAAATTTATCGGTATAAACTTGGAAATATCAACACCGCCATCTGTATAAACATGGAAATACCTACACAGCCATGTGTATATACATGGAAATATCTACACCGCTATCTATATAAACATGGAAATAACTACACCGCTATCTGTATAAACATGGAAATATCTTCACCGCCATCTACATATCCATGGAAATATCTGCGCCGCCGTCTGTATAAACATGGAAACAGCTACACGGTCATCTGTGTATAGATGGAAATATCAACACCGCCATCTGTACAAACATGGAGATACCTACTCCGCTATCTGTATAAACATGGAAATAACTACACCGCGGTCTGTATAAACATGGAAATATCTAAACCGCTATCTGTATAAACATGGAAATACCTACACCGCTATCTCTATAAACATGGAAATATCTACACCGTGATCTGTATAAACATGGAAATATTTACACTGCTATCTGTATAAACATGGAAATATCTACACCGTTATCTGTATAAATATGGAAATACCTACACCGCTATCTGTATAAACATGGAAATAGCTACACCGCCATCTGTATAAACATGGAAATATCAACACTGCGGTCTGTATAAACATGGAAATTTCTACACCACGATCTGTATAACATGGAAATATCTACACCGCTATCTGTGTAAACATGGAAATATCTACACAGCAATCTCTATAAACATGGAAATATCTACACAGCCATCTGTATATACATGGAAATAACTACACCGCTATCTGTATAAACATGGAAATATCTACACCGCTATCTCTATAAACATGGAAATATCTACACCGTGATCTGTATAAACATGGAAATATTTACACCGCTATCTGTATAAACATGGAAATTTCTACACCGTTATCTGTATAAATATGGAAATGTCTACACCGCTATCTCTATAAACATGGAAATACCTACCGCGCCATATGTATAAACATGGAAATACCTATACAGTCATCTGTGTAAACATGGAAATATCTACACCACCCTCTGTATAAACATGGAAATATCTACAATGCCTTCTGTATACAGACGGAAATACCTACACGGCAATCTGTGTATAGATGGAAACATCAACAACGCCATCTGTACAAACATGAAAATATCTACACTGCTATCTCTAGAAACATGGAATTACCTACACTGCGGTCTGTATAAACATGGAAATACTACACCGGTATCAGTATAAGCGTGGAAATATCTACACCACGATCTGTATAAACATGGAAGTATATACAGCGCTATGTGTAAAAACATGGAAACATCTGCACCGCTATCTCTATATACATGGAAATATCTACAAAGCCATCTGTATAAAGATGGAAATACCTACACAGTCATGTGTAGGAACATGGAAATATCTACACTGTCATCTGTATAAACTTAGAAATATCTACACAGCCCTCTGTATAAATATGGAAATTTATGCATAGGCATCTCTGTAAACATGGAAATATCTGCACCGCTATCTGTATAAACATGGAAATACCTACACCGTTGTCTCTATAAACATGGAAATAGGTACACCGCTATGTGTATAAACATGGAAATATCTCCACTGCTGTCTGTATAAACATGGAAATATCTCCACCGTTATCTGTGTAAACATGGAAATATCTACAGCGCCATCTCTATAAACATTGAAATATCTACACTGCCATCTGTAAAAACATGGAAATATCTATGCAGTCATCTGAATAAACATGGAAATATCTAAACCACCATCTGTATAAACATGGAAATATCTACAATACCATCTGTATACACATGGAAATATGTACACAGACATCTGTATAAATATGGAAATATCTACACCGCCATCTGTATAAACATGGAAATATCTACACTGCCATCTGCAGAAAGATGGAAATATGTACACCGCTATCTCTATAAATATGGAAATATCTACACCGCCATCTCTATAAACATGAAAATATCTACACTGCCATCTCCATAAGGATTGAAGTATCAACACCGCCATGTGTATAAACACGGAAATATCTACACCACCATCTGTGTAAACATGGAAATATCGACACCGCCATCTGCATGTCCATGGAAATATCTATGCCACCATCTGGATAAACATGGAAGTATCTACACAGCCATGTGTATATACATGGAAATAACTACACCGCTATCTATATAAACATGGAAATAACTACACCGCTATCTGTATAAACATGGAAATATCTACACCGCCATCTACATATCCATGGAAGTATATGAGCCACCATCTGTATAAACATGGAAATATCTACACGGTCATCAGTGTATAGATGGAAATATCAACACCGCCATCTGTACAAACATGGAAATATTTGCACCACTATCTGTATAAACATGGAAATATCTACACCGCGGTCTGTATAAACATGGAAATATTCTACACCGCTATCTGTATAAACATGGAAATATCTACACCGCTATCTCTATAAACATGGAAATATCTACACCCCTATCTGTATAAGCATGGAAATATCCACACCGCTATCTCTATAAACATGGAAAAATCAACACCGCTATCTCTATGAACATTTAAATATCTACACCGCCATCTCTATAAACATGGAATTATCTACAACACGATCAGAATAAACATGGAAATATCTACACCGCTATCTGTATAAACATGGAAATATCTCCACTGCTATCTCTATAAACATCGAAATATCTACACCGCCATCTGTATAAACATGGAAATACTTACAAAGTTATCTGTATAAACATGGAAAATCTACACCGCCATCTGTATAAACATGGAAATATCTACACAGCCATGTGTATATACATGTTAATAACTACACCACTATCTATATAAACATGGAAATACCTACAAAGTCATCTGTGTAAACATGGAAATATCTACACATCTACCTCTATAGACATGGAAATACCTACACAGCCATCTGTATAAAGATGGAAATACCTACAAAGTCATCTGTGTAAACATGGAAATATCTACTCAGCCATCTGTATAAACATGGAAATATCTACACAGCCATCTGTATATACATGGAAATATCTACACCGCTATCTGTATAAACATGGAAGTAACTACACCGCTATTTGTATAAACAAGGAAATATCTACACCGCCATCTGTTTAAACATGGAAATATATACGCAGACATCTGTTTATACATGGAAATATCTACAACGCTATCTGTATAAACATGCTAATAACTACACCGTTATCTGTATAAATGTTTAAATATTTGCACGGATATCCCAATAAACATGGTAATATCAACACCGCGATCTATATAAACATGGAAATATCTACACCATGATCTGTATAAACATGCGAATATCTACACCGTGATCTATATAAACATGGAAATATCTACAACGCTATCTCTATAAACATGGAAATATCTACACCCCTATCTGTATAAACATGGAAATATCCACACCGCTATCTCTATAAACACGGAAAAATCAACACCGCTATCTCTATGAACATGGAAATATCTACACCGCCATCTCTATAAACATGGAAATATCTACACCGCTATCTGCATAAACATGGAAATATCTCCACTGCTATCTCTATAAACATAAAAATATCTACACCACCATCTGTATAAATATGGAAATACCTACAAAGTTATCTGTATAAACATGGAAATATCTACACCACCATCTGTATAAACGTGGAAATATCTAAACAGCCATGTGTATATACATGGAAATATCTACAACGCTATATATGTAAACATGGAAATAACTACACGGCTATTTGTATAAACATGGATATATCTCCACTGCTATCTCTATAAACATCGAAATATCAACACTGTCATCTGTATAAACATGGAAATACTTACAAAGTTATCTGTAGAAACAAGGAAATATCTACACCACCATCTGTATAAACATGGAAATATCTACACAGCCATGTCTACATACATGGGAATATCTACACCGCTCTCTATATAAACATGGAAATAACTACACCGCTATCTCTGTATACATGGAAATATCTACACCGCCATCTACATACCCATAGAAATATCTGCGCCGCCATCTGTATAGACATGGAAATATCTACACAGTCATCTGTGTACAGATGGAAATATCACCACCGCCATCTGTAGAAACATGGAAATATCTACACTGCTATCTCTATAAACATGGAAATATCTACACTGCGGTCTGTATAAACATGGAAATATCTTCACCGGTATCTCTATAAACATGGAAATATCTACACCACGATCTGTATAAACATGGAAATATATACACCGCTAACTGTATAAACATGGAAATATCTGCAAGGCTATCTCTATAAACATGGAAATATCTACAAAGCCATCTGTATAAACATGGAAATACCAACACAGTCATGTGTAGGAACATGGAAACATCTACACTGCAATCTGTATAAACATAGAAATATCTACACAGACCTCTGTATAAATATGGAAATAACTGCATAGGCATCTGTGTAAACATGGAAATATGTACACCGCTATGTGTATAAACATGGAAATATCTCCACTGCTGTCTGTATAAACATGGAAATATCTCCACCGTTATCTGTTTAAACATGGAAATATCTACAGCACCATCTCTATAAACATTGAAATATCCACACTGCCATCTCTAAAAACATTAAAATATCTACACAGTCATCTGAATAAACATGGAAATATCTAAACCACCATCTGTATAAACATGGAAATACCTACAATACCATCTGTATACACATGGAAATATCTACACAGACATCTGTATAAATATGGAAATATCTACATGACCGTCTGTATAAACATGGAAATATCTACACTGCCATCTGTACAAAGATGGAAATAAGTACACCGCTATCCCTATAAATATGGAAATATCTACACCGCCATCTCTATAAACATGAAAATATCTACACTGCCATCTCCATAAAGATGGAAGTTTCTACACCGTCATGTGTATAAACACGAAAATATCTACACCACCGTCTGTGTAAACATGGAAATAATTACACCGCTATCTGTATAAACATGGAAATATCTACACCGCCATCTGCATGTCCATGGAAATATCTACGCCGCCATCTGTATATACATGGAAATATCAACAATGCCATCTGTATACATATGGAAATATATACAAAGCCATCTGTATAAACATGTAAATATCTACACTGCTATCTCTATAAACATGGAAATATCTACACCGCCATCTCTATAAACGTGAAAATATCTACACTGCCATCTCCATAAACATGGAACTAACTACTCCGCCATCTGTATAAACATGGAAACATCTACACCGCCATCTGTGTGAATAAGGAAATATCTACAATGCCATCTGTATAAAGATATAAATATCTGCACCGCGAGCTGTATAAACATGGAAAATCTACATAGCTATCTGTATAAACGTGGAAATACCAACACCGCTATCAGTATAAACATGGAAATATCTACACCGCTATCTGTATAAACATGGAAATATCTACACCGCTATCTCTATAAACATGGAAATATCTACACCGTGATCTGTATAAACATGGAAATATTTACACCGCTATCTGTATAAACATGGAAATTTCTACACCGTTATCTGTATAAATATGGAAATATCTACACCGCTATCTGTATAAACATGGAAATATCTACACCGCTATCTGTATAAACATGGAAATATCTACACCGCGATCTGTATAAACATGAAAATATCTACACAGCGATCTGTATAAACATGGAAATATCTACAATGCCCCCTGTAGAAAGATGGACATATCTACACCGCAATCTGTGTAAACATGGAAATATCTACACCGCCATCTGTATAAACATGGAAATACATACATACTCATCTGTATAAACATGGAAATATCTACACGGCCATCTGTATAAACATGGAAATATCTACAAAGCCATCTGTATATACATGGAAATATCTACACCGCTATCTGTATAAACATGGAAATAACTACACCACTATTTGTATAAACAAGGAAATATCTACACCGTGATCTGTATAAACATGGAAATATCTACTCCGCCATCTACATATCCATGGAAATATCTGTGCCGCCATCTGTATAAACATGGAAATATCTACACGGTCATCTGTGTATAGATGGAAATATCAACACCGCCATCTGTACAAACCTGGAAATATCTCCACCGCTGTCAGTATAAACATGGAAATATCTACACCGCGGTCTGTATAAACATAGAAATATCTACACCGCTATCTGTATAAACATGGAAATATCTACACATCTATCTCTATAAACATGGAAATATCTACACCGCCATCTGTATAGACATGGAAATACCTATACAGTCATCTGTGTAAACATGGAAATATCTAAACCACCATCTGTATAAACATGGAAATAACTTCAATGCCATCTGTATACACATGGAAATAGCTACACGGCAATCTGTGTATAGATGGAAACATCAACACCGCCATCTGTACAAACATGGAAATATCTACACTGCTATCTCTATAAACATGGAAATATCTACACTGCGGTCTGTATAAACATGGAAATATCTACACCGGTATCTGTATAAACATGGAAATCTCTACACCATGATCTGTATAAACATGGAAATATATACACCGCTATCTGTATAAACATGGAAATATCTGCACCGCTATCTCTATAAACATGGAAATATCTACAAAGACATCTGTATAAACATGGAAATACCTACACAGTCATGTGTAGGAACATTTAAATATCTACACTGCTTTCTGTATAAACTTAGAAATATCTACACAGCACTCTGTATAAATATGGAAATATCTGCATAGGCATCTGTATAAACATGGAAATACCTACACCGCTGTCTCTATAATCATGGAAATATGTACACTGCTATGTCTATAAACATGGAAATATCTCCACTGCTCTCTGTATAAACATGGAAATATCTCCATCGTTATCTCTATAAACATGGAAATATCTACAGCGCCATCTCTATAAACATTGAAATAACTACGCTGCCATCTGTAAAAACATGGAAATATCTACACAGTCATCTGAATAAACATGGAAATATCTTCACCACCATCTGTATAAACATGGAAATACCTACAATACCATCTGTATACACATGGAAATACCTACACAGACATCTCCATAAAGATGGAAGTATCTACTCTGCCATGTGTATGAACACGGAAATATCTACACCACTATCTTTGTAAACATGGAAATATCTACACCGCTATCTGTGTAAACATGGAAATATCTACACCGCCATCTGCATGTCCATGGAAATATCTATGCCGCCATCTGTATAAACATGGCAATATCTACACGGCCATCTGTGTATAGATGGAAATATCAACACCGCCATCTGTAGAAATATGGAAATATCTACACCGCTATCTCTATAAACATGGAAATATCTGCACTGCCATCTGTAAAAACATGGAAATACGTATACAGTCATCTGTTTAAACATGGAAATATCTACAATGCCATCTGTATACACATGGAAATATCTACACAGCCATCTGTATAAACATGTATATATCTACACTGCTATCTCTATAAACATGGAAATATCTACACCGCGATCTCTATAAACATGAAAATATCTACATTGCCATCTCCATAAACATGGAACTAACTACTCTGCCATCTGTATAAACATGGAAACATCTACACCGCCATCTGTGTGAATAAGGAAATATCTGCAATGCCATCTGTATAAAGATATAAATATCTGCACCGCGAGCTGTATAAACATGGAAATATCTACATCGCTATCTGTATAAATGTGGAAATACCAATACCGCTATCGGTATAAACATGGAAATATCTACAACGCCATCTATATAAACATGGAAATATGTACACCGCTATGTCTATAAACATGGAAATACCTACACCGCTATCTCTAAAAACATGGAAATAACTTCACCGCTATCTGCATAAACATGGAAACACCTATACCGCGATCTGTATAAACATTGAAATATCTACACCGCGATCTGTATAAACATGGAAATATCTTCACCGCGATCTGTATATACATGGAAATATCTACAACGCTATCTGTACAAACATGGTAATATCTACACCACCATCTACATAAACATGGAAATATCTAAACCGCCATCTATATAAACATGGAAACATCTACAATGCCATCTGTAGAAAGATGGAAATATATACACCGCAATCTGTGTAAACATGGAAATATCTACAACGATATCTGTCAAAACATGGAAATATGTACACCGCTATCTGTATAAACATGGAAATATCTACACCGCGATCTGTATAAACATGGAAATATCTACAACGCGATCTGTATAAACATGGAAATATCTACACTGCTATCAGTATAAACATGGAAATAACTACACAGCTATCTCTATAAACATGGAAATACCTACACCACCATCTGTATAAACATGGAAATACCTACAAAGTCATCTGTATAAACATGGAAATATCTACACAGCCATCGGTATAAACATGGAAATATCTACAAAGCCATCTGTATATACATGGAAATATCTACACCGCTCTCTGTATAAACATGGAAATAACTACACCGATATTTGTATAAACAAGCAAATATCTACACCGTGATCTGTATAAACATGGAAATATCTACAACGCCATCTCTATAAACATGGAAATATCTACACCCCTATCTGTATAAACATGGAAATATCCACACTGCCATCTCTATAAACATGGAAATATCTACACCACGATCAGTATAAACATGGAAACATCTACACTGCTATCTGTAAAAACATGGAAATATCTCCACTGCTATCTCTATAAACATCGAAATATCTACACCGCCATCTGTATAAACATGGAAATACATACAAAGTTATCTGTATAAACATGGAAATATCTACACCGCCATCTGTATAAACATGGAAACATCTACACAGCCATGTGTATATACATGGAAATATCTACATCGCTATCTATATAAACATGGAAATAACTACACCGCTATCTGTATAAACATGGAAATATCTACACCGCTATCTGTATAAACATGGAAATAACTACCCCGCTATTAGTACAAACAAGGAAATATCTACACCGTGATCTGTATAAACATGGAAATATCTACACCACTATCTCTATAAACTTGGAAATATCTACACCCCTATCTGTATAAGCATGGAAATATCCACACCGCTGTCTCTATAAACATGGAAAAAACAACACCGCTATCTCTATGAACATGTAAATATCTACACCGCCATCTCTATAAACATGGAAATATCTACACCACGATCAGAATAAACATGGAAATATCTACTCCGCTATCTGTATAAACATGGAATTATCTCCACTGCTATCTCTATAGACATGGAAATATCTTCACCGCCATCTGTATAAACATGGAAATACAAAGTAATCTGTATAAACATGGAAATATCTACACCACCATCTGTATAAACATGGAAATATCTACAGAGCCATGTGTATATACATGGAAATAACTACACCGCTATCTATATAAACATGGAAATAACTACACCGCAATCTGTATAAACATGGAAATATCTACACCGCCATCTACATATCCATGGAAATATCTGCGCCACCATCTGAATAACATGGAAATATCTACACGGTCATCTGTGTATAAATGGAAATATCAACACCGCCATCTGTACAAACATGGAAATATCTGCACCGGTATTTGAATAAACATAGAAATATCTACACCGCGGTCTGTATAAACATGGAAATATCTACACCACTATCTGTATAAACATGGAAATATCTACACCGCTATCTGTATAAACATGGAAATGTCTGCACCGCTATCTCTATTAACATGGAAACATCTACAAAGACATCTGCATAAACATGGAAATACCTACACAGTCATGTGTAGGAACATTTAAATATCTACACTGTCTTCTGTATAAACATAGAAATATCTACACAGCCCTCTGTGTAAATATGGAAATATCTGCATAGACATCAGTGTAAACATGGAAATATATTCACCGCTATCTGCATAAACATGGAAATACCTACACCGCTGTCTCTATAATCATGGAAATATGTACACCGCTATGTGTATAAACATGGAAATATCTCCACTGCTCTCTGTATAAACATGGAAATATCTCCACCGTTATCTGTATAAACATGGAAACATCTACAGCGACATGTCTATAAACATTGAAATATCTACTCTGCCATCTGTAAAAACATGGAAATATCTACACAGTCATCTGAATAAACATGGAAATAACTTCACCACCATCTGTATAAACATGGAAATACCTACAATACCATCTGTATACACATGGAAATATCTACACAGACATCTGTATAAATATGGAAATATCTTCCCCGCCATATGTATAAACATGGAAATATCTACAATGCCATCTGTAGAAAGATGGAAATATCTACACCGCTACCTCTATAAATATGGAAATATCTACACCGCCATCTCTATAAACATGAAAATATCTACACTGCCATCTCCATAAAGATGGAAGTATCTACTCTGCCATGTGTATAAACACGGAAATATCTACACCACTATCTGTGTAAACATGGAAATATCTACACCGCTATCTGTTTAAACATGGAAATATCTACACCGCCATCTGCATGTCCATGGAAATATCTACGCCGCCATCTGTATAAACATGGAAATATCTACACGGCCATCTGTGTATAGATGGAAATATCAACACTGCCGTCTGTATTAACATGGAAATATCTACACCGCTATCTCTATAAACATGGAAATATCTGCACTGCCATCTGTAAAAACATGGAAATACGCATACAGTCATCTGTATAAACATCTAAATATCTACAATGCCATCTGTATACACATGGAAATATCTACACAGCCATCTGTATAAACATGTAAATATCTACACTGCTATCTCTAAAAACATGGAAATATCTACACCGCCATCTCCATAAACATGGAACTAACTACTCTGCCATCTGTATAAACATGGAAACATCTACACCGCCAACTGTGTGAATAAGGAAATATCTACAATGCCATCTGTATAAAGATATAAATATCTGCACCGCGAGCTGTATAAACATGGAAATATCTACATCGCTATATGTATAAACGTGGATATACCAACACCGCTGTCGGTATAAACATGGAAATATCTACAACGACATCTATGTAAACATGGAAATATCTACACCGCTATGTCTATAAACATGGAAATACCTACACCGCTATCTCTATAAACATGGAAATATCTACACCGCTATCTGTATAAACATGGAAATATCTACACCGCTATCTGTATAAACATGGAAATATCTACACCGCGGTCTGTATAAACATGGAAATATCTACACCACGATCTGTATAAACATGGACATATCTTCACCAGGATCTGTATAAACATGGAAATATCTACACCGCTATCTGTATAAACATGGTAATATCTACACCACCATCTATATAAACATGGAAATATCTACACCACCATCTTTATAAACATGGAAATATCTACAATGCCATCTGTAGAAAGATGGAAATATCTACACCGCAATCTGTGTAAACATGGAAATATCTACACCGATATCTGTCAAAACATGGAAACATCTACACCGCTATCTGTATAAACATGGAAATATCTACACCGCGATCTGTATAAACATGGAAATATCTACACCACGATCTGTATAAACATGGAAATATCTACACCGCTATCAGTATAAATATGGAAATATCTACACAGCTATCTCTATAAACATGGAAATACCTACACCACCATCTGTATAAACATGGAAACACGTACAAAGTCATCTGTATAAAGATGGAACTATCTACACAGCCATCGGTATAAACATGGAAATATCTACAAAGCCATCTGTATGTACATGGAAATACCTACACCGCTATCTGTACAAACATGTAAATAACTACACCGCTATTTGTATAAACAAGCAAATATCTACACCGTGATCTGTATAAACACGGAAATATCTACACCGCCATCTCTATAAACATGGAAATATCTACACCCCTATCTGTATAAACATGGAAATATCCACACCGCCATCTCTATAAACATGGAAATATCTACACCCCTATCTGTATAAACATGGAAATATCCACACCGCTATCTCTATAAACATGGAAAAATCAACACCGTTATCTCTATGAACATGGAAATATCTACACCGCCATCTCTATAAACATGGAAATATCTACACCACGGTCAGTATAAACATGGAAACACCTACACCGCTATCTGTAAAAACGTGGAAATATCTCCACTGCTATCTCTATAAACATCGAAATATCTACACCGCCATCTGTATAAACATGGAAATACTTACAAAGTTATCTGTATAAACATGGAAATATCTACACCGCCATCTGTATAAACATGGAAATATCTACACAGCCATGTGTATGTACATGGAAATATCCACACTGCTATCTATATAAACATGGAAATAACTACACCGCTATCTGTATAAACTTGAAATATCTACACCACCATCTACATATCCATGGAAATATCTGCGCCGCCATCTGTATAAACATGGAAATATCTACACGGTCATATGTGTATAGATGGAAATATCAACACCGCCATCTGTACAAACATGGAAATATTTGCACCGCTATCTGTATAACCATGGAAATCTCTACACTGCGGTCTGTATAAACATGGAAATATCTACACCGCTATCTGTATAAACGTGGAAATATCTACACCGCTATCTCTATAAACATGGAAATATCTACACCGTGATCTGTATAAACATGGAAATAATTACACTGCTATCTCTATAAACATGGAAATTTCTACACCGTTATCTGTATAAATATGGAAATATCTACACCGCTATCTGTATAAACATGGAAATATCTACACCGCTATCTGTATAAACATGGAAATATCTACACCCCGATCTGTATAAACATGGAAATATCTACACCGCGATCTGTATAAACATGAATATATCTTCCCCACAATCTGTATAAGCATGGAAATATCTACACCGCTATCTGTATAAACATGGAAATATTTACACCGCTCTCTGTATAAAGATGGAAATTTCTGCACCGTTATCTGTATAAATATGGAAATATATACACCGCTATCTCTACAAACATGGAAATATCTACACCGCCATCTGTATACATATGGAAATATCTACAATGCCATCTGTATACACATGGAAATAACTACACGGCAGTCTGTCTATAGATGGAAACATCAACACCGCCATCTGTACAAACATGAAAATATCTACACTGCTATCTCTATAAACATGGAAATATCTACACTGCGGTCTGTATAAACATGGAAATAGCTACACCGGTATCTGTATAAACATGGAAATATCTACACCACGATCTGTATAAACATGGAAATATAGACAGCGCTATCTGTATAAACATGGAAATATCTGCACCGCTATCTCTATAAACATGGAAATATCTACCAAGCCATCTGTATAAACATAGAATTACCTACACAGTCATGTGTAGGAACATGGAAATATCTACACTGCCATCTGTATAAACATAGAAATATCTACACAGCCCTCTGTATAAATATGGAAATAACTGCATAGGCATCTGTGTAAACATGGAAATATCTGCACCGCTATCTGTATAAACATGGAAATACCTACACCTCTGTCTGTATAAACATGGAAATATGTACACCGGTATGTGTATAAACATGGAAATATATCCACCGTTATCTGTTTAAACATGGAAATATCTACAGCGCCATCTCTATAAACATTGAAATATCTACACTGCCCTCTGTAAAAACATGGAAATATATACACAGTCATCTGAATAAACATGGAAATATATACACCGCCATCTGTATAAACATGGAAATACCTACAATACCATCTGTAAACACCTGGAAATATCTACACAGATATCTGTATAAATATGGAAATATCTACACGGCCTTCTGTAGAAAGATGGAAATATGTACACCGCTATCTCTATAAATATGGAAATATCTACACCGCCATCTCTATAAACATGAAAATATCTACACTGCCATCTCCATAAAGATGGAAGTATCTACTCCGCCATGTGTATAAACACGGAAATATCTACACCACCATCTGTGTAAACATGGAAATATCTACACCGCTATCTGTATAAACATGGAAATATCTACACCGCCATCTGCATGTCCTTGGAAATATCTACGCCGCCATCTGTATAAACATGGAAATATCTACACGGCCATCTGTGTGTACATGGAAATATCAACACCGCCATCTGTACAAACATGGAAATATCTACATCGCTATCTCTATAAACATGGAAATATCTGCACTGCCATCTGTAAAAACATGGAAATACCTTTACAGTCATCTGTATAAACATGGAAATATCTACAATGCCATCTGTATACACATGGAAATATCTACACAGCCATCTGTATAAACATGAAATTATCTACACTGCCATCTCCATAAACATGGAACTAACTACTCTGCCATCTGTATAAACATGGAAACATCTACACCGCCATCTGTGTGAATAAGGAAATATCTACAATGCCATCTGTATAAAGATATAAATATCTGCAACACGAGCTGTATAAACATGGAAATATCTACATCGCTATCTGTATAATCATGGAAATACCAACACGGCTATCGGTATAAACATGGAAATATCTACAACGCCATCTATATAAACATGGAAATATCTACACCGCTATGTCTATAAACATGGAAAAAACTACACCGCTATCTCTGTAAACATGGAAATATCTACACCGCTATCTGTATAAACATGGAAATATCTACACCACCATCTATATAAACATGGAAATATCTACACCGCCATCTGTATAAACACGGAAATATCTACAATGCCATCTGTAGAAAGATGGAAATATCTACACCGCAATCTGTGTAAACATGGAAATATCTACACCGATATCTGTAAAAACATGGAAAAATCTACACCGCTCTCTGTATAAACATGGAAATATCTACACTGCGATCTGTATAAACATGGAAATATCTACACCGCGATCTGTATAAATGTGGAAATATCTACACCGCTATCTGTATAAACATGGAAATAGCTACATGGCTATCTCTATAAAAATGGAAATATCTACACCGCCATCTCTATAAACATGGAAATACCTACAAAGTCATCTGTATAAAGATGGAAATATCTGCACAGCCATCTGTATAATTATGGAAATATCTACACCGCTATCTGTATAAACATGGAAATAACTACACCGCTATTTGTATAAACAAGGAAATATCTACACTGTGATCTGTATGAACATGGAAATATCTACACTGCCATCTCTATAAACATGGAAATATCTACACTCTTATCTGTATAAACATGGAAAAATCCACACCGCTATCTCTATAAACATGGAAAAATCAACACCGCTATCTCTATGAACATGGAAATATTTACACCGCCATCTCTATAAAAATGGAAATATCTACACCACGTTCAGTATAAACATGGAAATATCTACACCGCTATCTGTGTAAACATGGAAATATCTCCACTGCTATCTCTATAAACATCGAAATATCTATACCGCCATCTGTACAAACATGGAAATACTTTCAAAGTTATCTGTATGAACATGCAAATATCTACACCACCATCTGTGTAAACTTGGAAATATCTACACACCCATGTGTACATACATGGAAATATCTACACCGCTATCTATATAAACATGGAAATATCTACACCGCCATCTGTATAAACATGGAAATATCTACACCACGATCTGTATAAACATGGAAATATAGACAGCGCTGTCTGTATAAACATGGAAATATCTGCACCGCTATCTCTATAAACATGGAAATATCTACCAAGCCATCTGTATAAACATAGAATTACCTACACAGTCATGTGTAGGAACATGGAAATATCTACACTGCCATCTGTATAAACATAGAAATATCTACAGAGCCCGCTGTATAAATATGGAAATATCTGCATAGGCATCTGTGTAAACATGGAAATATCTGCACCGCTATCTGTATAAACATGGAAATACCTACACCTCTGTCTGTATAAACATGGAAATATGTACACCGGTATGTGTATAAACATGGAAATATATCCACCGTTATCTGTTTCAACATGGAAATATCTACAGCGCCATCTCTATAAACATTGAAATATCTACACTGCCCTCTGTAAAAACATGGAAATATCTACAAAGTCATCTGAATAAACATGGAAATATCTACACCACCATCTGTATAAACATGGAAATACCTACAATACCATCTGTATACACATGGAAATATCTACACAGATATCTGTATAAATATGGAAATATCTACACGGCCTTCTGTAGAAAGATGGAAATATGTACAACGCTATCTCTATAAATATGGAAATATCTACACTGCCATCTCTATAAACATGAAAATATTTACACTGCCATCTCCATAAAGATGGAAGTATCTACTCCGCCATGTGTATAAACACGGAAATATCTACACCACCATCTGTGTAAACATGGAAATATCTACACCGCTATCTGTATAAACATAGAAATATCTACACCGCCATCTGCATGTCCTTGGAAATATCTACGCCGCCATCTGTATAAACATGGAAATATCTACACGGCCATCTGTGTGTACATGGAAATATCAACACCGCCATCTGTACAAACATGGAAATATCTACATCGCTATCTCTATAAACATGGAAATATCTGCACTGCCATCTGTAAAAACATGGAAATACCTTTACAGTCATCTGTATAAACATGGAAATATCTACAATGCCATCTGTATACACATGGAAATATCTACACAGCCATCTGTATAAACATGAAAATATCTACACTGCCATCTCCATAAACATGGAACTAACTACTCTGCCATCTGTATAAACATGGAAACATCTACACCGCCATCTGTGTGAATAAGGAAATATCTACAATGCCATCTGTATAAAGATATAAATATCTGCAACACGAGCTGTATAAACATGGAAATATCTACATCGCTATCTGTATAATCATGGAAATACCAACACGGCTATCGGTATAAACATGGAAATATCTACAACGCCATCTATATAAACATGGAAATATCTACACCGCTATGTCTATAAACATGGAAAAAACTACACCGCTATCTCTGTAAACATGGAAATATCTACACCGCTATCTGTATAAACATGGAAATATCTACACCACCATCTATATAAACATGGAAATATCTACACCGCCATCTGTATAAACACGGAAATATCTACAATGCCATCTGTAGAAAGATGGAAATATCTACAACGCAATCTGTGTAAACATGGAAATATCTACACTCTTATCTGTATAAACATGGAAATATCCACACCGCTATCTCTATAAACATGGAAAAATCAACACCGCTATCTCTATGAACATGGAAATATCTACACCGCCACCTCTATAAAAATGGAAATATCTACACCACGTTCAGTATAAACATGGAAATATATACACCGCTATCTGTATAAACATGGAAATATCTCCACTGCTATCTCTATAAACATCGAAATATCTACACCGCCATCTGTACAAACATGGAAATACTTTCAAAGTTATCTGTATAAACATGCAAATATCTACACCGCCATCTGTGTAAACATGGAAATATCTACACACCCATGTGTACATACATGGAAATATCTACACCGCTATCTATATAAACATGGAAATATCTACACCGCCATATGTATAAACATGGAAATATCTGCAATACCATCTGTAGAACGATGGAAAATTTCTACACTGCAATCTGTGTAAACATGGAAATATCTACACTGATATCTGTAAAAACATGGAAATATCTACACCGCTATCTGTATAAACATGGAAATACCTACACCGCGATCTGTATAGACATGGAAATATCTACAACGTGATCTGTACAAACATGGAAATATCTACACCGCTATCTGTATAAACATGCAAATATCTACAAAGCTATCTCTATAAACATGGAAATACGTACACAGCCATCTGTATAAACATGGAAATACCTACAAAGTCATCTGTATAAACAACGAAATATCTACACAGCCATCTGTAGAAACATGGATATATCTACACAGCCATCTGTATATACATGGAAATATCTGCACCGCTATCTCTAAAAACATGGAAATAACTACACCGCTATTTGTATAAACAAGGAAATATCTACACCGTGATCTGTATAAAAATGGAAATATCCACACCGCTATCTCTATAAACATGGGAAAATCAACACCGCTATCTCTATGAACATGGAAATACCTTCACCGCCATCTCTATAAACATGGAAATATCTACACCACGATCAGTATAAACATGGAAATATCTACACCGCTATCTGTATAAACATGGAAATATCGCCTCTGCTATCTCTATAAACATCGAAATATCTACACCGCTATCTGTATAAACATGGAAATGCCTCCACTGCTATCTCTATAAACATCGAAATATCTACACCGCCATCTGTATAAACATGGAAATACTTACAAAGATATCTGTATAAACATGGAAATACCTACACCGACATCTGCATAAACATGGAAATATCTACACAACCATGGGTACATACATGGAAATATCTACACAGCTATCTATATAAACATGGAAAAAACTACACCGCTATCTGTATAAACATGGAAATATCTACACCTCCATCTACATATCCATGGAAATATATGCGCCGCAATCTGTATAAACATGGAAATATCTACAAGGTCATCTTTTATAGATGGAAATATCAACAGCGCCATCTGTACAAACATGGAAATATCTACAATGCTATCTCTATAAACATGGCAATATCTGCACTGCCATCTGTAAAAACAAGGAAATATCTATACAGTCATCTGTATAAACATGGAAATATCTACAATGCCATCTGTATACACATGTAAATAACTACACAGACATCTGTATAAACATGTAAATATCTACACTGCTATCTCTATAAACGTGGAAATATCTACACGGCCATCTCCATAAACATGAAACTAACTACTCTGCCGTCTATATAAACATGGAAACATCTACACCGCTATCAGTGTGAATAAGGAAATATCTGCAATGCCATCTGTATAAAGATATAAATATTGCACCGCGAGCTGTATAAACATGGAAATATCTACAGAGTCATCTGAATAAACATGGAAATATCTACACCACCATCTGTATAAACATGGAAATACCTACAATACCATCTGTATACACATGGAAATATCTACACGGCCATCTGTATAAACATGGAATTATCTACACTACCATCTGTAGAAAGATGGAAATATCTACACCGCTTTCTCTATAAATATGGAAATATCTACACCGCCATCTCTATAAACATGAAATTATCTACACTGCCATCTCCATAAACATGGAAATATCAACACCGCAATCTGTATAAACATGCAAATATCTTCACCACGATCTGTATAAACATGGAAATATCTACACCGCTATCTGTATAAACATGGTAATATCTACACCACCATCTATATAAACATGGAAATATCTACACCGCCATCTGTATAAACATGGAAATATCTACAATGCCATCTGTAGAAAGATGGAAATATCTACACCGCAATCTGTGTAAACATGGAAATATCTACACCGATATCTGTAAAAACATGGAAATATCTACACCCCTATCTGTATAAACATGGAAATATCTACACCGATATCTCTATAAACATGGAAAAATCAACACCGCTATCTCTCTGAACATGGAAATATCTACACCGCCATCTCTATAAACATGGAAATATCTACACGACGATCAGTATAAACATGGAAATATATACACCGCTATCTATATAAACATGGAAATATCTCCACTGCTATCTCTATAAACATCGAAATATCTACACCACCATCTGTATAAACATGGAAATACTTACAAAGTTATCTGTATAAACATGGAAATATCTACACCGCCATGTGTAAAAACATGGAAATATCTACAAAGCCATGTGAATATACATGGAAATATCTACACCGCTATCTATATAAACATGGAAATAACTACACCGCTATTTGTATAAACATGGAAATATCTACACCGCCATCTACATATCCATGGAAATATCTGCGCCGCCATCTGTATAAACATGGAAATATCTACACGGTCATCTGTGTATAGATAGAAATATAAACACCGCCATCTCTACAAACATGGAAATACCTACACCGCGGTCTGTATAAACATGGAAATATCTACACCGCGGTCTGTATAAACATGGAAATATCTACACCGCTATCTGTATAAACATGGAAATATCTACACCGCTACCTCTATAAACATGGAAATACCTACACCGTGATCTGTATAAACATGGAAATATTTACACCGCTATCTGTATAAACATGGAAATTTCTACACCGTTATCTGTATAAATATGGAAATATCTTCACCGCTATCTGTATAAACATGGAAATATATACACCGCCTTCTGTATAAACATGGAAATAACTTTACAGTCATCTGTGTAAACATGGAAATATCTCCACTGCTATCTCTATAAACATCGAAATATCTATACCGCCATCTGTACAAACATGGAAATACTTTCAAAGTTATCTGTATGAACATGCAAATATCTACACCACCATCTGTGTAAACTTGGAAATATCTACACACCCATGTGTACATACATGGAAATATCTACACCGCTATCTATATAAACATGGAAATATCTACACCGCCATCTGTATAAACATGGAAATATCTACACCACGATCTGTATAAACATGGAAATATAGACAGCGCTGTCTGTATAAACATGGAAATATCTGCACCGCTATCTCTATAAACATGGAAATATCTACCAAGCCATCTGTATAAACATAGAATTACCTACACAGTCATGTGTAGGAACATGGAAATATCTACACTGCCATCTGTATAAACATAGAAATATCTACAGAGCCCGCTGTATAAATATGGAAATATCTGCATAGGCATCTGTGTAAACATGGAAATATCTGCACCGCTATCTGTATAAACATGGAAATACCTACACCTCTGTCTGTATAAACATGGAAATATGTACACCGGTATGTGTATAAACATGGAAATATATCCACCGTTATCTGTTTCAACATGGAAATATCTACAGCGCCATCTCTATAAACATTGAAATATCTACACTGCCCTCTGTAAAAACATGGAAATATCTACAAAGTCATCTGAATAAACATGGAAATATCTACACCACCATCTGTATAAACATGGAAATACCTACAATACCATCTGTATACACATGGAAATATCTACACAGATATCTGTATAAATATGGAAATATCTACACGGCCTTCTGTAGAAAGATGGAAATATGTACAACGCTATCTCTATAAATATGGAAATATCTACACTGCCATCTCTATAAACATGAAAATATTTACACTGCCATCTCCATAAAGATGGAAGTATCTACTCCGCCATGTGTATAAACACGGAAATATCTACACCACCATCTGTGTAAACATGGAAATATCTACACCGCTATCTGTATAAACATAGAAATATCTACACCGCCATCTGCATGTCCTTGGAAATATCTACGCCGCCATCTGTATAAACATGGAAATATCTACACGGCCATCTGTGTGTACATGGAAATATCAACACCGCCATCTGTACAAACATGGAAATATCTACATCGCTATCTCTATAAACATGGAAATATCTGCACTGCCATCTGTAAAAACATGGAAATACCTTTACAGTCATCTGTATAAACATGGAAATATCTACAATGCCATCTGTATACACATGGAAATATCTACACAGCCATCTGTATAAACATGAAAATATCTACACTGCCATCTCCATAAACATGGAACTAACTACTCTGCCATCTGTATAAACATGGAAACATCTACACCGCCATCTGTGTGAATAAGGAAATATCTACAATGCCATCTGTATAAAGATATAAATATCTGCAACACGAGCTGTATAAACATGGAAATATCTACATCGCTATCTGTATAATCATGGAAATACCAACACGGCTATCGGTATAAACATGGAAATATCTACAACGCCATCTATATAAACATGGAAATATCTACACCGCTATGTCTATAAACATGGAAAAAACTACACCGCTATCTCTGTAAACATGGAAATATCTACACCGCTATCTGTATAAACATGGAAATATCTACACCACCATCTATATAAACATGGAAATATCTACACCGCCATCTGTATAAACACGGAAATATCTACAATGCCATCTGTAGAAAGATGGAAATATCTACAACGCAATCTGTGTAAACATGGAAATATCTACACTCTTATCTGTATAAACATGGAAATATCCACACCGCTATCTCTATAAACATGGAAAAATCAACACCGCTATCTCTATGAACATGGAAATATCTACACCGCCACCTCTATAAAAATGGAAATATCTACACCACGTTCAGTATAAACATGGAAATATATACACCGCTATCTGTATAAACATGGAAATATCTCCACTGCTATCTCTATAAACATCGAAATATCTACACCGCCATCTGTACAAACATGGAAATACTTTCAAAGTTATCTGTATAAACATGCAAATATCTACACCGCCATCTGTGTAAACATGGAAATATCTACACACCCATGTGTACATACATGGAAATATCTACACCGCTATCTATATAAACATGGAAATATCTACACCGCCATATGTATAAACATGGAAATATCTGCAATACCATCTGTAGAACGATGGAAAATTTCTACACTGCAATCTGTGTAAACATGGAAATATCTACACTGATATCTGTAAAAACATGGAAATATCTACACCGCTATCTGTATAAACATGGAAATACCTACACCGCGATCTGTATAGACATGGAAATATCTACAACGTGATCTGTACAAACATGGAAATATCTACACCGCTATCTGTATAAACATGCAAATATCTACAAAGCTATCTCTATAAACATGGAAATACGTACACAGCCATCTGTATAAACATGGAAATACCTACAAAGTCATCTGTATAAACAACGAAATATCTACACAGCCATCTGTAGAAACATGGATATATCTACACAGCCATCTGTATATACATGGAAATATCTGCACCGCTATCTCTAAAAACATGGAAATAACTACACCGCTATTTGTATAAACAAGGAAATATCTACACCGTGATCTGTATAAAAATGGAAATATCCACACCGCTATCTCTATAAACATGGGAAAATCAACACCGCTATCTCTATGAACATGGAAATACCTTCACCGCCATCTCTATAAACATGGAAATATCTACACCACGATCAGTATAAACATGGAAATATCTACACCGCTATCTGTATAAACATGGAAATATCGCCTCTGCTATCTCTATAAACATCGAAATATCTACACCGCTATCTGTATAAACATGGAAATGCCTCCACTGCTATCTCTATAAACATCGAAATATCTACACCGCCATCTGTATAAACATGGAAATACTTACAAAGATATCTGTATAAACATGGAAATACCTACACCGACATCTGCATAAACATGGAAATATCTACACAACCATGGGTACATACATGGAAATATCTACACAGCTATCTATATAAACATGGAAAAAACTACACCGCTATCTGTATAAACATGGAAATATCTACACCTCCATCTACATATCCATGGAAATATATGCGCCGCAATCTGTATAAACATGGAAATATCTACAAGGTCATCTTTTATAGATGGAAATATCAACAGCGCCATCTGTACAAACATGGAAATATCTACAATGCTATCTCTATAAACATGGCAATATCTGCACTGCCATCTGTAAAAACAAGGAAATATCTATACAGTCATCTGTATAAACATGGAAATATCTACAATGCCATCTGTATACACATGTAAATAACTACACAGACATCTGTATAAACATGTAAATATCTACACTGCTATCTCTATAAACGTGGAAATATCTACACGGCCATCTCCATAAACATGAAACTAACTACTCTGCCGTCTATATAAACATGGAAACATCTACACCGCTATCAGTGTGAATAAGGAAATATCTGCAATGCCATCTGTATAAAGATATAAATATTGCACCGCGAGCTGTATAAACATGGAAATATCTACAGAGTCATCTGAATAAACATGGAAATATCTACACCACCATCTGTATAAACATGGAAATACCTACAATACCATCTGTATACACATGGAAATATCTACACGGCCATCTGTATAAACATGGAATTATCTACACTACCATCTGTAGAAAGATGGAAATATCTACACCGCTTTCTCTATAAATATGGAAATATCTACACCGCCATCTCTATAAACATGAAATTATCTACACTGCCATCTCCATAAACATGGAAATATCAACACCGCAATCTGTATAAACATGCAAATATCTTCACCACGATCTGTATAAACATGGAAATATCTACACCGCTATCTGTATAAACATGGTAATATCTACACCACCATCTATATAAACATGGAAATATCTACACCGCCATCTGTATAAACATGGAAATATCTACAATGCCATCTGTAGAAAGATGGAAATATCTACACCGCAATCTGTGTAAACATGGAAATATCTACACCGATATCTGTAAAAACATGGAAATATCTACACCCCTATCTGTATAAACATGGAAATATCTACACCGATATCTCTATAAACATGGAAAAATCAACACCGCTATCTCTCTGAACATGGAAATATCTACACCGCCATCTCTATAAACATGGAAATATCTACACGACGATCAGTATAAACATGGAAATATATACACCGCTATCTATATAAACATGGAAATATCTCCACTGCTATCTCTATAAACATCGAAATATCTACACCACCATCTGTATAAACATGGAAATACTTACAAAGTTATCTGTATAAACATGGAAATATCTACACCGCCATGTGTAAAAACATGGAAATATCTACAAAGCCATGTGAATATACATGGAAATATCTACACCGCTATCTATATAAACATGGAAATAACTACACCGCTATTTGTATAAACATGGAAATATCTACACCGCCATCTACATATCCATGGAAATATCTGCGCCGCCATCTGTATAAACATGGAAATATCTACACGGTCATCTGTGTATAGATAGAAATATAAACACCGCCATCTCTACAAACATGGAAATACCTACACCGCGGTCTGTATAAACATGGAAATATCTACACCGCGGTCTGTATAAACATGGAAATATCTACACCGCTATCTGTATAAACATGGAAATATCTACACCGCTACCTCTATAAACATGGAAATACCTACACCGTGATCTGTATAAACATGGAAATATTTACACCGCTATCTGTATAAACATGGAAATTTCTACACCGTTATCTGTATAAATATGGAAATATCTTCACCGCTATCTGTATAAACATGGAAATATATACACCGCCTTCTGTATAAACATGGAAATAACTTTACAGTCATCTGTGTAAACATGGAAATATCTCCACTGCTATCTCTATAAACATCGAAATATCTATACCGCCATCTGTACAAACATGGAAATACTTTCAAAGTTATCTGTATGAACATGCAAATATCTACACCACCATCTGTGTAAACTTGGAAATATCTACACACCCATGTGTACATACATGGAAATATCTACACCGCTATCTATATAAACATGGAAATATCTACACCGCCATCTGTATAAACATGGAAATATCTACACCACGATCTGTATAAACATGGAAATATAGACAGCGCTGTCTGTATAAACATGGAAATATCTGCACCGCTATCTCTATAAACATGGAAATATCTACCAAGCCATCTGTATAAACATAGAATTACCTACACAGTCATGTGTAGGAACATGGAAATATCTACACTGCCATCTGTATAAACATAGAAATATCTACAGAGCCCGCTGTATAAATATGGAAATATCTGCATAGGCATCTGTGTAAACATGGAAATATCTGCACCGCTATCTGTATAAACATGGAAATACCTACACCTCTGTCTGTATAAACATGGAAATATGTACACCGGTATGTGTATAAACATGGAAATATATCCACCGTTATCTGTTTCAACATGGAAATATCTACAGCGCCATCTCTATAAACATTGAAATATCTACACTGCCCTCTGTAAAAACATGGAAATATCTACAAAGTCATCTGAATAAACATGGAAATATCTACACCACCATCTGTATAAACATGGAAATACCTACAATACCATCTGTATACACATGGAAATATCTACACAGATATCTGTATAAATATGGAAATATCTACACGGCCTTCTGTAGAAAGATGGAAATATGTACAACGCTATCTCTATAAATATGGAAATATCTACACTGCCATCTCTATAAACATGAAAATATTTACACTGCCATCTCCATAAAGATGGAAGTATCTACTCCGCCATGTGTATAAACACGGAAATATCTACACCACCATCTGTGTAAACATGGAAATATCTACACCGCTATCTGTATAAACATAGAAATATCTACACCGCCATCTGCATGTCCTTGGAAATATCTACGCCGCCATCTGTATAAACATGGAAATATCTACACGGCCATCTGTGTGTACATGGAAATATCAACACCGCCATCTGTACAAACATGGAAATATCTACATCGCTATCTCTATAAACATGGAAATATCTGCACTGCCATCTGTAAAAACATGGAAATACCTTTACAGTCATCTGTATAAACATGGAAATATCTACAATGCCATCTGTATACACATGGAAATATCTACACAGCCATCTGTATAAACATGAAAATATCTACACTGCCATCTCCATAAACATGGAACTAACTACTCTGCCATCTGTATAAACATGGAAACATCTACACCGCCATCTGTGTGAATAAGGAAATATCTACAATGCCATCTGTATAAAGATATAAATATCTGCAACACGAGCTGTATAAACATGGAAATATCTACATCGCTATCTGTATAATCATGGAAATACCAACACGGCTATCGGTATAAACATGGAAATATCTACAACGCCATCTATATAAACATGGAAATATCTACACCGCTATGTCTATAAACATGGAAAAAACTACACCGCTATCTCTGTAAACATGGAAATATCTACACCGCTATCTGTATAAACATGGAAATATCTACACCACCATCTATATAAACATGGAAATATCTACACCGCCATCTGTATAAACACGGAAATATCTACAATGCCATCTGTAGAAAGATGGAAATATCTACAACGCAATCTGTGTAAACATGGAAATATCTACACTCTTATCTGTATAAACATGGAAATATCCACACCGCTATCTCTATAAACATGGAAAAATCAACACCGCTATCTCTATGAACATGGAAATATCTACACCGCCACCTCTATAAAAATGGAAATATCTACACCACGTTCAGTATAAACATGGAAATATATACACCGCTATCTGTATAAACATGGAAATATCTCCACTGCTATCTCTATAAACATCGAAATATCTACACCGCCATCTGTACAAACATGGAAATACTTTCAAAGTTATCTGTATAAACATGCAAATATCTACACCGCCATCTGTGTAAACATGGAAATATCTACACACCCATGTGTACATACATGGAAATATCTACACCGCTATCTATATAAACATGGAAATATCTACACCGCCATATGTATAAACATGGAAATATCTGCAATACCATCTGTAGAACGATGGAAAATTTCTACACTGCAATCTGTGTAAACATGGAAATATCTACACTGATATCTGTAAAAACATGGAAATATCTACACCGCTATCTGTATAAACATGGAAATACCTACACCGCGATCTGTATAGACATGGAAATATCTACAACGTGATCTGTACAAACATGGAAATATCTACACCGCTATCTGTATAAACATGCAAATATCTACAAAGCTATCTCTATAAACATGGAAATACGTACACAGCCATCTGTATAAACATGGAAATACCTACAAAGTCATCTGTATAAACAACGAAATATCTACACAGCCATCTGTAGAAACATGGATATATCTACACAGCCATCTGTATATACATGGAAATATCTGCACCGCTATCTCTAAAAACATGGAAATAACTACACCGCTATTTGTATAAACAAGGAAATATCTACACCGTGATCTGTATAAAAATGGAAATATCCACACCGCTATCTCTATAAACATGGGAAAATCAACACCGCTATCTCTATGAACATGGAAATACCTTCACCGCCATCTCTATAAACATGGAAATATCTACACCACGATCAGTATAAACATGGAAATATCTACACCGCTATCTGTATAAACATGGAAATATCGCCTCTGCTATCTCTATAAACATCGAAATATCTACACCGCTATCTGTATAAACATGGAAATGCCTCCACTGCTATCTCTATAAACATCGAAATATCTACACCGCCATCTGTATAAACATGGAAATACTTACAAAGATATCTGTATAAACATGGAAATACCTACACCGACATCTGCATAAACATGGAAATATCTACACAACCATGGGTACATACATGGAAATATCTACACAGCTATCTATATAAACATGGAAAAAACTACACCGCTATCTGTATAAACATGGAAATATCTACACCTCCATCTACATATCCATGGAAATATATGCGCCGCAATCTGTATAAACATGGAAATATCTACAAGGTCATCTTTTATAGATGGAAATATCAACAGCGCCATCTGTACAAACATGGAAATATCTACAATGCTATCTCTATAAACATGGCAATATCTGCACTGCCATCTGTAAAAACAAGGAAATATCTATACAGTCATCTGTATAAACATGGAAATATCTACAATGCCATCTGTATACACATGTAAATAACTACACAGACATCTGTATAAACATGTAAATATCTACACTGCTATCTCTATAAACGTGGAAATATCTACACGGCCATCTCCATAAACATGAAACTAACTACTCTGCCGTCTATATAAACATGGAAACATCTACACCGCTATCAGTGTGAATAAGGAAATATCTGCAATGCCATCTGTATAAAGATATAAATATTGCACCGCGAGCTGTATAAACATGGAAATATCTACAGAGTCATCTGAATAAACATGGAAATATCTACACCACCATCTGTATAAACATGGAAATACCTACAATACCATCTGTATACACATGGAAATATCTACACGGCCATCTGTATAAACATGGAATTATCTACACTACCATCTGTAGAAAGATGGAAATATCTACACCGCTTTCTCTATAAATATGGAAATATCTACACCGCCATCTCTATAAACATGAAATTATCTACACTGCCATCTCCATAAACATGGAAATATCAACACCGCAATCTGTATAAACATGCAAATATCTTCACCACGATCTGTATAAACATGGAAATATCTACACCGCTATCTGTATAAACATGGTAATATCTACACCACCATCTATATAAACATGGAAATATCTACACCGCCATCTGTATAAACATGGAAATATCTACAATGCCATCTGTAGAAAGATGGAAATATCTACACCGCAATCTGTGTAAACATGGAAATATCTACACCGATATCTGTAAAAACATGGAAATATCTACACCCCTATCTGTATAAACATGGAAATATCTACACCGATATCTCTATAAACATGGAAAAATCAACACCGCTATCTCTCTGAACATGGAAATATCTACACCGCCATCTCTATAAACATGGAAATATCTACACGACGATCAGTATAAACATGGAAATATATACACCGCTATCTATATAAACATGGAAATATCTCCACTGCTATCTCTATAAACATCGAAATATCTACACCACCATCTGTATAAACATGGAAATACTTACAAAGTTATCTGTATAAACATGGAAATATCTACACCGCCATGTGTAAAAACATGGAAATATCTACAAAGCCATGTGAATATACATGGAAATATCTACACCGCTATCTATATAAACATGGAAATAACTACACCGCTATTTGTATAAACATGGAAATATCTACACCGCCATCTACATATCCATGGAAATATCTGCGCCGCCATCTGTATAAACATGGAAATATCTACACGGTCATCTGTGTATAGATAGAAATATAAACACCGCCATCTCTACAAACATGGAAATACCTACACCGCGGTCTGTATAAACATGGAAATATCTACACCGCGGTCTGTATAAACATGGAAATATCTACACCGCTATCTGTATAAACATGGAAATATCTACACCGCTACCTCTATAAACATGGAAATACCTACACCGTGATCTGTATAAACATGGAAATATTTACACCGCTATCTGTATAAACATGGAAATTTCTACACCGTTATCTGTATAAATATGGAAATATCTTCACCGCTATCTGTATAAACATGGAAATATATACACCGCCTTCTGTATAAACATGGAAATAACTTTACAGTCATCTGTGTAAACATGGAAATATCTCCACTGCTATCTCTATAAACATCGAAATATCTATACCGCCATCTGTACAAACATGGAAATACTTTCAAAGTTATCTGTATGAACATGCAAATATCTACACCACCATCTGTGTAAACTTGGAAATATCTACACACCCATGTGTACATACATGGAAATATCTACACCGCTATCTATATAAACATGGAAATATCTACACCGCCATCTGTATAAACATGGAAATATCTACACCACGATCTGTATAAACATGGAAATATAGACAGCGCTGTCTGTATAAACATGGAAATATCTGCACCGCTATCTCTATAAACATGGAAATATCTACCAAGCCATCTGTATAAACATAGAATTACCTACACAGTCATGTGTAGGAACATGGAAATATCTACACTGCCATCTGTATAAACATAGAAATATCTACAGAGCCCGCTGTATAAATATGGAAATATCTGCATAGGCATCTGTGTAAACATGGAAATATCTGCACCGCTATCTGTATAAACATGGAAATACCTACACCTCTGTCTGTATAAACATGGAAATATGTACACCGGTATGTGTATAAACATGGAAATATATCCACCGTTATCTGTTTCAACATGGAAATATCTACAGCGCCATCTCTATAAACATTGAAATATCTACACTGCCCTCTGTAAAAACATGGAAATATCTACAAAGTCATCTGAATAAACATGGAAATATCTACACCACCATCTGTATAAACATGGAAATACCTACAATACCATCTGTATACACATGGAAATATCTACACAGATATCTGTATAAATATGGAAATATCTACACGGCCTTCTGTAGAAAGATGGAAATATGTACAACGCTATCTCTATAAATATGGAAATATCTACACTGCCATCTCTATAAACATGAAAATATTTACACTGCCATCTCCATAAAGATGGAAGTATCTACTCCGCCATGTGTATAAACACGGAAATATCTACACCACCATCTGTGTAAACATGGAAATATCTACACCGCTATCTGTATAAACATAGAAATATCTACACCGCCATCTGCATGTCCTTGGAAATATCTACGCCGCCATCTGTATAAACATGGAAATATCTACACGGCCATCTGTGTGTACATGGAAATATCAACACCGCCATCTGTACAAACATGGAAATATCTACATCGCTATCTCTATAAACATGGAAATATCTGCACTGCCATCTGTAAAAACATGGAAATACCTTTACAGTCATCTGTATAAACATGGAAATATCTACAATGCCATCTGTATACACATGGAAATATCTACACAGCCATCTGTATAAACATGAAAATATCTACACTGCCATCTCCATAAACATGGAACTAACTACTCTGCCATCTGTATAAACATGGAAACATCTACACCGCCATCTGTGTGAATAAGGAAATATCTACAATGCCATCTGTATAAAGATATAAATATCTGCAACACGAGCTGTATAAACATGGAAATATCTACATCGCTATCTGTATAATCATGGAAATACCAACACGGCTATCGGTATAAACATGGAAATATCTACAACGCCATCTATATAAACATGGAAATATCTACACCGCTATGTCTATAAACATGGAAAAAACTACACCGCTATCTCTGTAAACATGGAAATATCTACACCGCTATCTGTATAAACATGGAAATATCTACACCACCATCTATATAAACATGGAAATATCTACACCGCCATCTGTATAAACACGGAAATATCTACAATGCCATCTGTAGAAAGATGGAAATATCTACAACGCAATCTGTGTAAACATGGAAATATCTACACTCTTATCTGTATAAACATGGAAATATCCACACCGCTATCTCTATAAACATGGAAAAATCAACACCGCTATCTCTATGAACATGGAAATATCTACACCGCCACCTCTATAAAAATGGAAATATCTACACCACGTTCAGTATAAACATGGAAATATATACACCGCTATCTGTATAAACATGGAAATATCTCCACTGCTATCTCTATAAACATCGAAATATCTACACCGCCATCTGTACAAACATGGAAATACTTTCAAAGTTATCTGTATAAACATGCAAATATCTACACCGCCATCTGTGTAAACATGGAAATATCTACACACCCATGTGTACATACATGGAAATATCTACACCGCTATCTATATAAACATGGAAATATCTACACCGCCATATGTATAAACATGGAAATATCTGCAATACCATCTGTAGAACGATGGAAAATTTCTACACTGCAATCTGTGTAAACATGGAAATATCTACACTGATATCTGTAAAAACATGGAAATATCTACACCGCTATCTGTATAAACATGGAAATACCTACACCGCGATCTGTATAGACATGGAAATATCTACAACGTGATCTGTACAAACATGGAAATATCTACACCGCTATCTGTATAAACATGCAAATATCTACAAAGCTATCTCTATAAACATGGAAATACGTACACAGCCATCTGTATAAACATGGAAATACCTACAAAGTCATCTGTATAAACAACGAAATATCTACACAGCCATCTGTAGAAACATGGATATATCTACACAGCCATCTGTATATACATGGAAATATCTGCACCGCTATCTCTAAAAACATGGAAATAACTACACCGCTATTTGTATAAACAAGGAAATATCTACACCGTGATCTGTATAAAAATGGAAATATCCACACCGCTATCTCTATAAACATGGGAAAATCAACACCGCTATCTCTATGAACATGGAAATACCTTCACCGCCATCTCTATAAACATGGAAATATCTACACCACGATCAGTATAAACATGGAAATATCTACACCGCTATCTGTATAAACATGGAAATATCGCCTCTGCTATCTCTATAAACATCGAAATATCTACACCGCTATCTGTATAAACATGGAAATGCCTCCACTGCTATCTCTATAAACATCGAAATATCTACACCGCCATCTGTATAAACATGGAAATACTTACAAAGATATCTGTATAAACATGGAAATACCTACACCGACATCTGCATAAACATGGAAATATCTACACAACCATGGGTACATACATGGAAATATCTACACAGCTATCTATATAAACATGGAAAAAACTACACCGCTATCTGTATAAACATGGAAATATCTACACCTCCATCTACATATCCATGGAAATATATGCGCCGCAATCTGTATAAACATGGAAATATCTACAAGGTCATCTTTTATAGATGGAAATATCAACAGCGCCATCTGTACAAACATGGAAATATCTACAATGCTATCTCTATAAACATGGCAATATCTGCACTGCCATCTGTAAAAACAAGGAAATATCTATACAGTCATCTGTATAAACATGGAAATATCTACAATGCCATCTGTATACACATGTAAATAACTACACAGACATCTGTATAAACATGTAAATATCTACACTGCTATCTCTATAAACGTGGAAATATCTACACGGCCATCTCCATAAACATGAAACTAACTACTCTGCCGTCTATATAAACATGGAAACATCTACACCGCTATCAGTGTGAATAAGGAA
The DNA here is from genome assembly GCF_029289425.2 of Pan paniscus. NCBI lineage: Eukaryota > Metazoa > Chordata > Mammalia > Primates > Hominidae > Pan > Pan paniscus. Next base: position 1,270,293 of record NC_073265.2, read on the forward strand.
ATATCTGCAATGCCATCTGTATAAAGATATAAATATTGCACCGCGAGCTGTATAAACATGGAAATATCTACAGAGTCATCTGAATAAACATGGAAATATCTACACCACCATCTGTATAAACATGGAAATACCTACAATACCATCTGTATACACATGGAAATATCTACACGGCCATCTGTATAAACATGGAATTATCTACACTACCATCTGTAGAAAGATGGAAATATCTACACCGCTTTCTCTATAAATATGGAAATATCTACACCGCCATCTCTATAAACATGAAATTATCTACACTGCCATCTCCATAAACATGGAAATATCAACACCGCAATCTGTATAAACATGCAAATATCTTCACCACGATCTGTATAAACATGGAAATATCTACACCGCTATCTGTATAAACATGGTAATATCTACACCACCATCTATATAAACATGGAAATATCTACACCGCCATCTGTATAAACATGGAAATATCTACAATGCCATCTGTAGAAAGATGGAAATATCTACACCGCAATCTGTGTAAACATGGAAATATCTACACCGATATCTGTAAAAACATGGAAATATCTACACCCCTATCTGTATAAACATGGAAATATCTACACCGATATCTCTATAAACATGGAAAAATCAACACCGCTATCTCTCTGAACATGGAAATATCTACACCGCCATCTCTATAAACATGGAAATATCTACACGACGATCAGTATAAACATGGAAATATATACACCGCTATCTATATAAACATGGAAATATCTCCACTGCTATCTCTATAAACATCGAAATATCTACACCACCATCTGTATAAACATGGAAATACTTACACAGTTATCTGTATAAACATGGAAATATCTACACCGCCATGTGTAAAAACATGGAAATATCTACAAAGCCATGTGAATATACATGGAAATATCTACACCGCTATCTATATAAACATGGAAATAACTACACCGCTATTTGTATAAACATGGAAATATCTACACCGCCATCTACATATCCATGGAAATATCTGCGCCGCCATCTGTATAAACATGGAAATATCTACACGGTCATCTGTGTATAGATAGAAATATAAACACCGCCATCTCTACAAACATGGAAATACCTACACCGCGGTCTGTATAAACATGGAAATATCTACACCGCGGTCTGTATAAACATGGAAATATCTACACCGCTATCTGTATAAACATGGAAATATCTACACCGCTACCTCTATAAACATGGAAATACCTACACCGTGATCTGTATAAACATGGAAATATTTACACCGCTATCTGTATAAACATGGAAATTTCTACACCGTTATCTGTATAAATATGGAAATATCTTCACCGCTATCTGTATAAACATGGAAATATATACACCGCCTTCTGTATAAACATGGAAATAACTTTACAGTCATCTGTGTAAACATGGAAATATCTACACCACCATCTGTATAAACATGGAAATATCTACAATGCCATCTGTATACACATGGAAATACCTACACGGCAATCTGTGTATAGATGGAAACATCAACAACGCCATCTGTACAATCTTGGAAATATCTACACTGCTATCTCTATAAACATGGAAATATCTACACTGCGGTCTGCATAAACATGGAAATATCTACACCGGTATCTGTATAAACATGGAAATATCTACACCATGATCTGTATAAACATGGAAATATATACACCGCTATCTGTATAAACATGGAAATATCTGCACCGCTATCTCTATAAACATGGAAATATCTACAAAGACATCTGTATAAACATGGAAATACCTAAACAGTCATGTGTAGGAACATTTAATTATCTACATTGCCATCTGTACAAACATAGAAATATCTACACAGCCCTCTGTATAAATATGGAAATATCTGCATAGGCATCTGTGTAAACATGGAAATATCTTCACCGCTATCTGTATAAACATGGAAATACCTACACCGCTTTCTCTATAAACATGGAAATATGTACACCGCTATGTGTATAAACATGGAAATATCTCCACTGCTCTCTGTATAAACATGGAAATATCTACACCGTTATCTGTATAAACATGGAAATATCTACAGTGCCATCTCTATAAACATTGAAAAATCTACACTGCCATCTGTAAATACATGGAAATATCTACACAGTCATCTGAATAAACCTGGAAATATCTACAACACCATCTGTATAAACCTGGAAATACCTACAATACCATCTGTATACACATGGAAATATCTACATGGCCATCTGTATAAACATGCAATTATCTACACTGCCATCTGTAGAAAGATGGAAATATGTACACCGCTATCTCTATAAATATGGAAATATCTACACCGCCATCTCTACGAACATGAAAATATCTACACTGCCATCTCCATAAAGATGGAAGTATCTACTCCGCCATGTGTATAAACACGGAAATATCTTCACCACCATCTGTGTAAACATGGAAATATCTACACTGGTATCTCTATAAACATGGAAATATCTACACCGCTATCTCTATAAACATGAAAATATCTACACTGCCAACTCCATAAACATGGAACTGACTACTCCGCCATCTGTATAAACATGGAAACATCTACACCGCCATCTGTGTGAATAAGGAAATAACTACAATGCCATCTGTATAAAGATATAAATATCTGCACCGCGAGTTGTATAAACATGGAAATATCTACATCGCTATCTGTATAAACGTGGAAATACCAACACCGCTATCGGTATAAACATGGAAATATCTACAACGCCATCTATATAAACATGGAAATATCCACACCGCTATGTCTGTAAACATGGAAATACCTACACCGCTATCTCTATAAACATGGAAATATCTACACCGCTATCTGTATAAAAATGGAAATATCTACACCGCTATCTGAATAAACACGGAAATATCTACACCGCGATCTGTATAAACATGGAAATATCTACACCGCGATCTGTATAAACATGGAAATATCTTCACCGTGATCTGTATAAACATGGAAATATCTACACCGCTATCTCTATAAACATGGTAATATCTACACCACCATCTATATAAACATGGAAATATCTACTCCACCATCTGTATAAACATGGAAATATCTACAATGCCATCTGTAGAAAGATGGAAATATCTACACCACAATCTCTGTAAACATGGAAATATCTACACCGATATCTGTAAAAATATGGGAATATCTACACCGCTATCTGTATAAACTTGGAAATATCTACACCGCGATCTGTATAAACATGGAAATATCTACACCGCGATGTGTATAAACATGGAAATATCTACACCGCTATCTGTATAAACATGGAAATATCCACACCGCTATCTCTATAAACATGGAAAAACAAACAACGCTATCTCTATGAACACGGAAATATCTACACCGCCATCTCTATAAACAGGGAAATGTCTACACCACGATCAGTATAAACATGGAAATATCTACACCGCTATCTGTATAAACATGGAAATATCTCCACTGCTATCTCTATAAACATCGAAATATCTACACCGCCATCTGTATAAACATGGAAATACTTACAAAGTTATCTGTATAAACATGGAAATATCTACACCGCCATCTGTATAAACATGGAAATATCTACACAACCATGTGTACATACATGGAAATATCTACACCGCTATCTATATAAACATGGAAATAACTACACCGCTATCTGTATAAACATGGAAATTTCTACACCGCCATCTACATATCCATGGAAATATCTGCACCGCCATCTGTATAAACATGGAAATATCGAAACGGTCATCTGTGTATAGATGGAAATATCAACACCACCATCTGTACAAACATGGAAATATCTGCACCGCTATCTGTATATACATGGAAATATCTACACCGCGGTCTGTATAAACATGGAAATATCTACACCACTATCTCTATAAACATGGAAATATCTACACCGTGATCTGTATAAACATAGAAATATTTACACCGCTATCTGTATAAACATGGAAATTTCTACACCGTTATCTGTATAAATATGGAAATATCTTCACCGCTATCTCTATAAAGATGGAAATGTCTACACCGCCATCTCTATAAACATGGAAATACCTATACAGTCATCTGTGTAAACATGGAAATACTACACCACCATCTGTATAAACATGGAAATATCTACAATGCCATCTGTATACACATGGAAATACCTACACGGCAGTCTGTGTATAGATGGAAACATCAACACCGCCATGTGTACAAACATGGAAATATCTGCACTGCTATCTCTATAAACATGGAAATATCTACATTGCGGTCTGTATAAACATGGAAATATCTACACCGGTATCTGTATAAACATGGAAATACCTGCACCATGATCTGTATAAACATGGAAATATATACACAGCTATCTGTATAAACATGGAAAACTCTGCACCGCTATCTCTATAAACATGGAAATATCTACAAAGACATCTGCATAAACATGGAAATACCTACACAGTCATGTGTAGGAACATTTAAATATCTACACTGCCATCTGTATAAACATAGAAATATCTACACAGCCCTCTGTATAAATATGGAAATATCTGCATAGGCATCTGTGTAAACCTGGAAAAATCTGCACCACTATCTGTATAAACATCGAAATACCTACACCGCTGTCTCTAGAAAGATGGAAATATGTACACCGCTATGTGTATAAACATGGAAATATCTCCACTGCTCTCAGTATAAACATGGAAATATCTCCACCATTATCTGTATAAACATGGAAATATCTACAGCGCCATCTCTATAAACATTGACAAATCTACACTGCCATCTGTAAAAACATGGAAATACCTACAATACCATCTGTATACACATGGAAATATCTACACGGCCATCTGTATAAACATGGAATTATCTACACTACCATCTGTAGAAAGATGGAAATATCTACACCGCTATCTCTATAAATATGGAAATATCTACACTGCCATCTCTATAAACATGAAAATATCTACACTGCCATCTCCATAAACATGGAAATATCAACACCGCGATCTGTATAAACATGGAAATATCTTCACCACGATCTGTATAAATATGGAAATATCTACACCGCTATCTGTATAAACATGGTAATATCTACACCACCATCTATATAAACATGGAAATATCTACACCGCCATCTGTATAAACATGGAAATATCTACAATGCCATCTGTAGAAAGATGGAAATATCTACACCGCAATCTGTGTAAACATGGAAATATCTACACCGATATCTGTAAAAACATGGAAATATCTACACCCCTATCTGTATAAACATGGAAATATCTACACCGCTATCTCTATAAACATGGAAAAATCAACACCGCTATCTCTATGAACATGGAAATATCTACACTGCCATCTCTATAAACATGGAAATATCTACACCATGATCAGTATAAACATGGAAATATCTACACCGCTATCTGTATAAAAATGGAAATATCTACACCGTTATCTGTATAAACACGGAAATATCTACACCGCGATCTGTATAAACATGGAAATATCTACACCGCTATCTGTATAAACTTGGAAATAACTACACCGCTATTTGTACAAACAAGCAAATATCTACACCGTGATCTGTATAAACATGGAAATATCTACACCACGATCAGTATAAACATGGAAATATCTACACCCCTATCTGTATAAACATGGAAATATCTACACCGCGGTCTGTATAAACATGGAAATATCAACACCGCTATCTCTATAAACATGGAAATATCTACACCGTGATCTGTATAAACATAGAAATATTTACACCGCTATCTGTAAAAGCATGGAAATTTCTACACCGTTATCTGTATAAATATGGAAATATCTTCACCGCTATCTCTATAAAGATGGAAATGTCTACACCGCCATCTGTATAAACATGGAAATACCTATACAGTCATCTGTGTAAACATGGATATATCTACACCACCATCTCTATAAACATGGAAATATCTACAGTGCCATCTGTATACACATGGAAATACCTACACGGCAATCTGTGTATAGATGGAAACATCAACACCGCCATGTGTACATACATGGAAATATCTACACTGCTATCTCTATAAACATGGAGATATCTACATTGCGGTCTGTATAAACATGGAAATATCTACACCGGTATCTGTATAAACATGGAAATGTCTGCACCATGATCTGTATAAACATGGAAATATATACACAGCTATCTGTATAAACATGGAGAAATCTGCACCGCTATCTCTATAAACATGGAAATATCTACACAGCCATCTCTATAAACTTGAAAATATCTACAACACAATCTGTGCAAAGATGGAAATGTCTACACCGCTATCTGTGTAAAGTTGGAAATATGTACACCGCTATCTGTATGATCATGGAAATATCTACACAGCTATCTGTGCAAATATGGAAATATATACACCTCTATCTTGTAAACATGGAAATATCTACACCGCTATCTCTATAAACTTGGAAATACCTACACCTCTATTTATATAAACATGGAAATATCTACAGCACGATCTGTATAAGTGTGGAAATATCCCCACCGCTATATCTATAAACCTGGAAATACATTCACCGCTATCTGTATAAACATGGAAATATCTAGACTTTTATTTGTATAAACATGGAAATATCTACACCGCCAGCTGTAAAAACATGGAAATGTCTACACCGCCCTCTGTATAAACATCGAAATATCTACACCGCCATCGGTATAAACATGGAAATATCTAAACCACTATCTTTTTAAACATGGAGATATCTACACCGCCATCTGTATAAACATGTAAATATCTACACCAATATCTCTATAAACATGGAAATATCTAGAACGCTATCTCTGTAACATGGAAATATAAACACCGCTATCTGTGTAAACCTGGAAAAATCTACACCGCTATCTGTATAAAAATGGAAATATCTACACCGCTTTCTGCATAAACTTAGAAATATCTACACCGCTATCTGTATAAATATCTAAATATCTACACCGCTATCTATAAAAACGTGGAAATATTTGCACCGCTATCTGTATAAACATGGAGTTATCTACACCGCCATCTATATAAACATGGAAATATCTACACTGCCATCTGTATAAACAGGGGAATATCTACACCGGCATCTTCATAAACATGGTAATATCTACACCGCTGTCTTTATAAACATGGAAATATCTACACAGTCATCTGAATAAACAAGGAAATATCTACACCACCATCTCTACAAACATGGAAATATCTTCACTGCTATCTGTATAAACATGGAAATACCTACACCGCCATCTATAAGAACATGCAAATATCTATCCTACCATCTGTATAAACATGGAAATATTTACACCACTATCTGTATAAACATGGAAATATCTACACCGCCATTTGCATAAACATGGAAATATTTACACCGCCATCAGCATGAACATGAAAATATCTACACCGCTATCTGTAGAAACATGGAAATAACTACACCGCTATCTCTATAAAGATGGAAATATCTACACGGCTATCTGTATAAACATGGAAATATCTACACAGCTCTCTGTATAAACATAGAAATATCTACACCGCTATCTCTACAAACAGGGAAATGTCTACACCGTCATCTGTATAAAGATGGAAATATCTACACCACTATCTCTATAAACATGGAAATATCTACACTGCCATCTCTATAAACAAGTAAACATCTACACCACCATCTGTATGAACATGGAAATACCTACAATGCCATCTGTATAAATATGGAAATATCTACACAGTGATTTGTATAAACATGGAAATATCTCCACCACTATCTTCATAAACATGGAAATATCCACACCGACATCTGTATAAACATGGAAAAACATACACCGCAATCTCTATAATTATGGAGATATCTACATCGCTACCACTATAAACATGGCAATATCTACACCGCTATCTCTATAAACATGGAAATGTCTACACCGCTATCTGTATAAACAAGGAAATATCTATACCAGTATCTTTATAAGCATATAAATATCAACATCGTTATTTCTAACAACATGGAAATATCTACACCGCCATCACTATAAACATGGAAATATCTAAACCACTATCTTTGTAAATATGGAGATATCTACACCGCCATCTGTATAAACATGTAAATATCTACACCACTATCTCTATAAACATGGAAATATCTAGAACGCTATCGCTGTAACATGGAAATATAAACACCGCTATCTGTCTAAACCTGGTAAAATCTACACCGCTATCTGTATAAAAATGGAAATGTCTACACCGCTATCTGCATAAACATAGAAATATCTACACCGCTATCTGTAAAAATATCTAAATATCTACACCGCCATCTTTAAAAACGTGGAAATATCTGCACCGCTATCTGTATAAACATGGAGTTATCTACACCGCCATCTATATAAACATGGAAATATCTACACTGCCATCTGTATAAACATGGAAATATCTACACCGGCATCTTCATAAACATGGTAATATCTACACCGCTGTCTTTATAAACATGGAAATATCTACACCGTCATCTTAATAAACAAGGAAATATCTACACCACCATCTCTACAAACATGGAAATATCTTCACTGCTATCTGTATAAACATGGAAATACCTACACCGCCATCTATATGAACATGCAAATATCTACACTACCATCTGTATAAACATGGTAATATTTACACCACTATCTGTATAAACATGGAAATATCTACAACGCCATTTGAATAAACATGGAAATATTTACACCGCCATCAGCATGAACATGAAAATATCTACACCGCTATCTGTATAAACATGGAATATCTACACCGCCATCTGTATAATCAAGTAAATATCTGCACCGCCATCTGTATGAACATGGAAATACCTACAACGCCATCTGTATAAATATGGAAATATCTACACAGTGATTTGTATAAACATGGAAATATCTCCACCACTATCTTCATAAACATGGAAATATCCTCACCGCCATCTGTATAAACATGGAAATAGCTACACCGCTATCTGTATTAATTTGGAAATATCTACACTGCCATCTGTATAAACAAGGAAATAGCCACACCGCTATCTGCATAAACATGGTAATATCTACACCACCATCTGAATAAACATGGAAATGTCTACACGGCTATCACTATAAATATGGAAATATCTACAACGCTATCTCTATAAACTTGGAAATATCTACACCGCTATCTCTATAAACATGGAAATGTCTACACCGTTATCTGTATAAACATGGAAATATCTACATGGCTATCTCTATAAATATGGAAATATCTACACCGCCATCTGTAAATACATGGAAATACCTACACAGTCATCTGTATAAACATGGAAATATCTACACCACTATCTGTATAAACATGCAAATATCTACACTGCCATCTGTATAAACATGTATTTATTCTCTCAGGCATCTCTATAAACATGGAAATATCTACACCGCTATCTCTATAAACAAGGAAATAACCACACCGCTATCTGTATAAACATGGAAATATCTACACGGCCATTTGTAAAAACATGGAAATATCTACACAGTCGTCTGTATAAACATGGAAATATCTACACCTCCATCTGTATAAACCTGGAAATATCTACACTGCCATCTATATAAACATGGAAATACCTACATCGCTATACGTATAAACATGAAAATACCTGCACCACTATCTGCAAAAACATGGAAATACCTACAATGCCATCTGTATAAAGTTGGAAATAGCTACACCGCGAGCAGTATAAACTTGGAAATAACTACACCGCTGTCTGTATAAACATAGACATAACCACACCACTATCTCTATAAACATGGAAATATCTACACCACTAATTGTATAAACATGGAAATATCAACACCTATATCTCTATAAACATGGACATACCTACACCGCCATTTTATAAACATGGAAATATCTACACCGCTATCTCTATAAACATAAAAATATCTACACCGCCATGTCTATAAACATAGAAATATCTACACCACCATCTGCATAAACATGGATATATATACACCGCCATCTTTATAAACATGGAAATATCTACACCGCTGTCTGAGTAAACATTTAAATATCTACACCGCAGTCTGTGCAAAGATGGAAATATCTACAGCGTTATCTGTATAAACATGGAAATATCTACACCGCTATCTGCATAAACATGGAAATATCTACACCGCCATCTGCACAAACATGGAAATATCTACACAGTCATCTGTATAAACATGGGAATACCTACACCGCTATCTTTATAAACATGGAAATATCTGCAACACTATCTGTGTAAACATGGAAATATGTACACCGCTATCTGTGCAAACATGGAAATATCTACACCGCTATCTGTATAAAGATGGAAGTGTCTACACCGCTATATGTAAAACGTGGAAATATCTACACCGCTATCTGTATAAACGTGGAAACATCCACACCGATATCTGTATAAACATGGAAATATATACACTGCTATCTGTGTAAACAAGGGAATATCTACACCACCATCTGTATAAACATGGGAATATCTACACCGCCATCTGTGTAAACATGGAAATATATACACCGCTATATGTACATATATGTAAATATTTACACCACTATCTCTGTAAACATGGAAATATCTACACCGCTATCTTTATAAACATGGAAATATCTAAACCGTTATCTCTATAAACATGGAAATATCAACACCGCCATCTGTATAAACATGCAAGTATCCACAGAGTCATCTGCATAAATATGGAAATATCTACACCACCATCTCTATAAACATGAAAATATATAAACCGCCATCTCTTTACACATGGAAGTATCTACACAGCCATCTGTATAAACATGGAAATATCTTCACCGCTGTCTCTATAAACATGGAAATAACTATACCGCTATCTGTATAAACATGGAAATAACTACACCGCTATCTGTATAAACATGGCAATATCTAAAATGCTATCTGTGTAAACATGGAAATATCTACACAGCCATCTGTGTTATCTTGGAAATATCTACAACGCTATCTGTGTAAACATGGAAATATCTACAACCCTATCTGTGTAAACATGGAAATACTTACAACGCTATCTGTGTACACATGGAAATATCTACACAGCTATCTGTGTAAACTTGGAAATATCTACACCGCTATCTGTGTAAAGATGGAAATACCTGCACCGCAATCTGTGCAAAGATGGAAATATCTGCACCGTAATCTCTGTAAACATGGAAATATCTACACCACCATCTGTATAAACAAGGAAATATCTACACTGCCATCTGTATAGACATGGAAATACCTACAATGCTATCTGTATAAACATGCAAATATTTACAATGCTATCCGTATAAACCCGGAAATAACAACTCCGCTATCCCTATAAAGATGGAAATATCTACACCGCTGTCTGTATAAACACGGAAATGTCTTCACCGCTATCTGTATAAATCTGGAAACATCTACACCGCTATCTGTATAAATATGGAAATATCTATACTGCTATCTCTATAAACATAGAAATGTCTACACCACTATCAGTATAAACATGGAAATATCTAAACCACTATCTCTATAAACATGGAAATATCTACAATGCTATCTGTGTAAACATGGAAATATCTACAGAGATATCTGTGTAAACATGGAAATATGTACACCGCTACCTGAATAAACATGGAAATACATAAACCACAATCTATGCAAAGATGGAAATATCTAGACCGCCTTGTGTGCAAACATGGAAATATCTACACCGTCATCTCTATAAACATGGAAATATTTACACCAACATCTGTATAAACATGGAAATATCTACACCGCTATCTCTACAAACATGGAAATATCTACACCGCTATCTCTATAAACATGGAAATATCTTCACCGCCATCTGTATAAACATGGAAATATCTACAAAGTCATCTTTATAAACGTGGAAATATCTACACCACCATCTCTTAAAACATGGAAATATCTACACTGCCCTCTGTATACACAAGGAAATATCTACACAGCCATATGTGTAAACATGGAAATATCTACACGGCCATCTCTATAAACAGGAAAATATCTACACCGCCATCTCTATAAACATGGAAATAACTACACGGCCATCTCTGTAAACAGGAAAATATCTACACCGCCATCTCCATAAATATGGAAATATCTACACCGCCATCTGTATCAACACGGCAATAACTACACCGCTATTTTTACAAACATGGAAATATCTACATTGCCATTTCTATAAAGACCGAAATACCTACACCGCAAGCTGTATAAACATGGAAATATCTACACCGCTATCTGTATAAACATGGAAATAGCAACACTGCCATCAGTATAAACATGGAAATATCTACACCTCTATCTGTATACACATGGAAATATATACACCACTATGTCTATAAACATGGAAATACATACACCGTCATCTTTATACACATGGAAATATCTACACCGCTATCTCTATAAAAATAGAAATATCTACACCGCCATCTCTATAAACATGGAAATATATACACTGCCATCTGCATGAACATCGAAATAACTACACCGTTATCTGTATAAACTTGGATATATCTACACCACCATCTGTGGAAAGATGGAAATATCTACACCACCATCCGTATAAACATGGAACTATCTACACCGCTACCTGTATAAACATGGAAATATCTACACCGCTATCTGTATAAACTTGGAAATATTTACACCACTATCTGTATAAACAAGGAAATATCTCCATCGCTATCTGTATAAACATGGAAATATCTACACCGCGATCTGTATGAACATGGAAATATCAACACCACTATCTCTACAAACATGGAAATACACCGCCATCTCATGAACCATGGAAATATCTACTCCGCTATCTCTATAAACATAGAAATATCTACACGGCCATCTCTATAAACATGTAAATATCTACACCACCATCTGCATAAACATGTAACTATCTACACCGCCATCTGTATAAACCTGGAAATATCTACACCCCCATCTGTATAAACATGGAAATATCTACACTGCCATCTGTAGAAAGATGGAAATATCTACACCGCGATCTGTATAAACATGGAAATTTCTACACCGCTACCAGTATAAGCGTGGAAATATCTACACCACTATCAGTATAAACATGGAAATATCTACACCGCCATCTGCATGAACATCGAAATATCCACAACGCTATCTGTATAAACATGGAAACATCTACAGCACAATCTGTACAAACATGGAAATATCTACACCGCCATCTGTGGAAAGATGGAAATATCTACACCATGATCTGTATAAACATGGAAATATCTACACCGCTACCTTATAAACATGGAAATATCTACACCACTATCTGTATAAACATGGAAATATCTACACCGATATCTCTATAAACATGAAAATATTTACTCCGCATCTCAATAACCATGCAAATATCTGCGCCGCTATCTCTAAAAACATAGAAATAGCTACACCGCCACCTGTGTAAACATGGAAATGTCTACACAGTCTTCTATATAAACATGCAAATATCTACAACACCATCTCTTTAAACGTGGAAATATCTGCACTGCCATCTGTATAAAAATGGAAATAAATACACCGCGATCTGTATAAACATGGAAATATCTACACTGTTATCTGTATAAACATGGAAATACCAACACCGCTATATGTATAAACATGGAAATATCTACACCGCTATCTGTATAAAAGTCGAAATATCTACACTGCTATCTCTATAAACATGGAAATACTTATACCGCCATCTCTATAAACATGGAAATATCTACATCGCTATCTCTATAAACATAGAAATATCTACACCGCCATCTCTATAAACATGGAAATATCTACACCGCCATCTGCATAAAGATGGAAACATCTACACCGCCATCTGTATAAACATGGAAGTACCTACACAGCCATCTGTGGAAAGATGGAAACATCTACACCGTGATCTGTATTAACATAGAAATTTCTACACGGCTACCTGTATAAACATGGAAATATCTACACCGCTATCTGTATAAACATGGAAATATCTAAACCTCTAACTCTATAAATATGGAAATATCCACACAACTATCTGTAAAAATATGGAAATACCTACACGGCCATCACTATAAACATGTAAATATCTACACCGCTATCTCTACAAACATGGAAATATCTACACCGCTAGGTGTTTAAACGTGGAAATATCTACACTGCCATCTGTATAAACATGGAAATATCTACAGAGTCATATGTATAAACATGGAAATATCTACACCACCATCTTTATAAAGATGGAAATATCTACACGGCCATCTGTACACACATGAAAATATCTACACATCCATGTGTATAAACATGGAAATATCTACACCGCTAACTCTATATACATGGAAATATCTACACCACCATCTCTATAAACATGAAAATATCTACACAGCCATCTCCTTAAAAATGGAAGTGTCTACACCGCCACCTGTAAAACATAGAAGTATCTACACCGCTATCTGTATAAACACGGAAATATCTACACCGATATCTGTATAAAGATGCAAATACCTACACCGCGATCTGTATAAACATGGAGATATCTACACCGCTATCTGTATAAACATGGAAATACAAACACAGCTATCTGTAAAAACATTGAAATATATACACCGGTATCTGTATAAACACGGAAATATCTACACCGCTATCTCTATAAAGATGGAAATACATACACCACCATCTCTATAAATATAGAAATATCTACACCGCCATCTCTATAAACATAGAAATGTCTACATCGCCATCTCTATAAACATGGAAATATCTACACCGCCATCTGAAAGAACATTGATATATCTACACCACCGTCTGTATAAACATGGAAATATCTACACCGCCATCTGTATAAACACGGAAATATCTACACTGCCATCTGTAGAATGTTGGAAATACCTACACCGCGATCTCTATAAACATGGAAATTTCTACACCGCTACCTGTATAAACATGGAACTAACTACACCGCTATCTGAATAAACATGGAAATATCTACACCACGATCTGTATAAACATGGAAATACCTACACCGCTATCTGTATAAACATGGAAATATCTTCACAGCGATCTGTATAAATATGGTAATATCTACACCACCATCACTACAAACATGGAAATATCTACACCGTTAACTGTAAAACATGGAAATACCTCCAACGCCATCTGTATAAACATGGAAATATCTACACCACAATCTGTATAAAAATGGAAATACTTTCACCGCTATCTGTAAAAAGATGGAAATATCTACACCTCTATCTCTATAAACCTGGAAATATGTACACCGCAATCTGTATAAACATGGAAATATCTCCACAGTCATCTGTATAAACATGGAAATATCTACACCACCATCTCTATAAACGTGGAAATATCTACACAGCCATCTGTATACATATGGAAATATTTACACAGCCATCTGTATAAACATGGAAATACCTATTCCGCTATCTCTATAAAAATGGAGGTATTTATACCGCCATCTCTATAAACACGAAAATATCTACACCGCCATCTCCATAAACATGGAAATAACTACACCGCCATCTGTAAAAACATGGAAATATCTACACCGCTGTCTGTATAAACATGGAAATATCTACAATGCCATCTGTATAAAGATTGAAATATCTACACCGTGAGCTGTATAGACATGGAAATATCTACACTGCTCTCTGTATAAACATGGAAATACCAACACCGCTATCTGTATAAACATGGAAATAACTACACTGATATCTATATAAACATGGGAATATCTACACTGCTATCTCTATAAACATGGAAATATTTACACAGCCATCTCTATAATCATGGTAATACCTACACCGCTATCTCTACAAACATTGAAATATCAACACCGCCATCTCTACAAACATGAAAATATCTACACCGCCATCTGCATGAACATGGAACTATACCGCTATCTGTGTAAACATGGAAATATCTACACCACGGTCTGTAAAACAAGGATATAACTCCACTGCTATCTGTATAAACATGGAAATATCTACACCGCCAACTGTATATACATGGAAATATCTACAGAGCTATCTGTGTAAACATGGAAATATCTACACCTCTATCTCTATAAGCATGGAAATATCTACACTGCTATCTGTATAAACATTCAAATATCTTCACCGCTATCTCTATAAACATGGAAATAATTACACTGCCATCTCTATAAACATGGAAATATCTACAACGCTATCTCTATAAACATAGAAATATCTACACCCCCATCTGTATAAACATGGAAATATCTACACCGCCATCTGTGTAAACATGAAAATATCTACACTACCATCTGTAAAAAGTTGCAAATTTCTGCACCACAATCTGTATAAACATGGAAATTTCTACACCGCTATCTGTATAAACATGGAAATATCTACACTGCTATCTCTATAAACATGGAAATAGTTACACCGCCATCTCTATAAATTTGGATATATCTACACCGCTATCTCTATAAACATAGAAATATCTATATCGCCATCTCTATAAACATGGAAATATCTACAGCGCCATCTGTATAAACATGGAAACATCTACACTGCCATCTGTATAAACATGGAAATATCTACACTGCCATCTGTAGAAAGTTGGAAATATCTTCACCGCGATCTCTATAAACATGGAAATTTCTACACCGCTACCTGTATAAACATGGAACTATCTACACCGCTATCTGTATAAACATGGAAATATCTACATCATGATCTGTATAAACATGGAAATATCTACACCGCTATCTGTATAATCATGGAAATATCTACTCCGCTATCTGTATAAACATGGAAATAACTGCACCGCGATCTGTAAGCATGGAAATATCTACACCACGATCTGTATAAAGATGGAAATATCCACATAGCTATCTGTGTAAACATGGAAATATCTACACCGCTATTTGTATAAATATGGAAATATCTACACCGCCATCTCTATAAACATGGAAATATATACACCGCTATCTCTACAAACATGGAAATATCTACACCGTTATGTGTAAAACATGGAAATATCTACACCGCTATCTATATAAACATGGAAATATCTACAATGCCATCTGTATAATCATGGAGATATCTACACCGCAATCTGTATAAACATGGAAATCTCTACACTGCTATCTGTATCAACATGGAAATATCTACCACACCTTCTGTATAAACATGGAAATATCTACACCGTCATCTGTATAAACATGGAAATATCTGCACCACCATCTCTATAAACATGAAAATATCTACACGGCCATCTGAATACACATGGAAATATCTACACAGCCATATGTTTAAACATGGAAATAACAACACCGCTATCTGGATAAAAATGGAAATATCTACACCGCTATCTGTATAAACATTGAAATATCTACACCGCTATCTCTATTAAGATGGAAATACTTACACCGTCATCTCTATAAACATGGAAATATCTACACCGCTATCTCTATAAACATGGAAATACCAACAGCGCTATCTGGATAAAAATGGAAATGTCTACACCACTATCTGTATAAACATTTGAATATCTACACCGCTATCTCTATTAACATGGAAGTACTTACACCGTCATCTCTATAAACATGGAAATATCTACACCGCTATCTCTATAAACATGGAAATCTCTACACCGCCATCTCTATAAACTGGGAAATATCTACACCACCATCTGCATAAACACAGAAATATCTACACCGCCGTCTGTATAAACATGGAAATAGCTACACCGCCATATGTATAAAGATGGAAATATCTACACTGCCATCTGTAGAAAGATGGAAATATCTACACCGAGATCTGTATAAACATGGAAATTTCTACACCGCTAACTGTAAAAACATGGAAATACCTACACCGCTATCAGCATAAACATGGAAGTATCTACACCACGATCTTTATAAACATGGAAATATCTACACCGCTCTCTATAAACATGGAAATATCTACACCGCCATTTCTATAAACATGGAGATATCTACACCGAAATTAGTATATACATGGAAATATCTACACCGTTATCTGTATAAACATGGAAATATCTGCACCACGAACTGCATAAACATGGAAATATCTATACCGCTATGTGTATAAACATGGAAATATCTACACTGCCAACTGTGGAAAGATGGAAATACCTACACCACGATCTGTATAAATATGGGAATATCTACGCCGCTAACTTTATAAACATGGAAATATCTACACCGCTATCTGTATAAACGTGGAAATATCCACACCACGATCTGTATAAACAGGGAGATATCCCCACCGCTATCTGTATATACATGGAAATATCTACACAGCCATCTGTATAAACCTGGAAATTTCTACACTGCCATCTGTATAAACATGGAAATATCTACAACAATATCTCTGTAAATATGGAAATATCTACAATACTTTCTCTATAAACATGGAAATATCTGCATCGCCATCTGTATAAACATGGAAATACCTACACCGCCATCTGTATAAACATGGAAATATCTACACCGCTATCGCGTATAAATATGGAAATATCTACACCGCTATATCTATAAACATGGAAATATCTACACAGCTATCTGTATAAACATGGAAATACCTACAACACCATCTGTATAAACATGGAAATATCTACACAGTCATCTGTATAAACATGGAAATATCTACACCTCCATCTCTATAAATATGGAAATATCTACACGGCCATCTGTATAAACAAGGAAATATTTACACCATAATCTGTATAAACATGGAAATATCTACACCGCTATCTGTAAAAATACAGAAATATCTAAACCGCTATCTCTATAAACATGGAAATAACTCCACCACTACCTGTATAAACATGGAAATATCTACACTGCTATCCATATAAACATGGAAATATCTACACCGCAAACTGTATAAACATGGAAATATCTAAACTGAAATTTGTGCAAAGATGGAAATATCTACAACGCTATCTGTGTAAACATGGAAATATATACACCGCTATCTCTATAAACATGGAAATATCTACACCGCTATCTGTATAAACATGGAAATATCTACACCTCCATCTCAACAAACAAGGAAATATCTACATCATTATCTGTATACACATGGAAATATCTACACCGGGTCTGTATAAACATGGAAATATCTGCACCGCCATCTGTATAAATATGGAAATATATACACCGTCATCTGTATAAACATGGAAATATCTACACCGCTATCTGTATAAATATGGAAATATCTACACCGCTATCTCTATAAACATGGAAATGTCTACACCGCTATCTATATAAACATGGAAATATCTACAATGCCATCTGTATAAACATGGAAATATCTACACAGTCATCTGTATAAACATGGAAATATCTACACCACGAACTGCATAAACATGGTAATATCTACACCGCTATCTCTATAAACATGGAAATATCTACACCGCTATCTGTTAACATGGAAACATCTACACCGCTATCTGCATAAATATGGAAATATCTACTCCGCTATCTCTATAAACATGGAAATCTCCAGACCGCTATCTATATAAACATGGAAATATCTAAACCGCTATCTTCTTAAACATGGGAATATATACAACGCTATCTGTGTAAACATGGAAATATCTACAGAGCTATCTGTGTAAACATGGAAATATCGACACCGCTATCTGAATAAACATGGAAATATCTGTACCGCAATCCGTGCAAAGATGGAAATATCTACACCGCTATGTGTCTAAACATGGAAATATATACAAAGCTATCTGTATAAACATGGAAATATCTACACCGCTATCTGTATAAATATGGAAATGTCTACACCGCCATCAGTATAAACATGGAAATATCTACACCGCTATCTCTGCAAACATGGAAATATCTACACCGCTATCTGTAAAAATACAGAAATATCTAAACCGCTATCTCTATAAACATGGAAATAACTCCAACACTACCTGTATAAACATGGAAATATCTACACTGCTATCCATATAAACATGGAAATATCTACACCGCAAACTGTATAAACATGGAAATATCTAAACTGAAATTTGTGCAAAGATGGAAATATCTACAACGCTATCTGTGTAAACATGGAAATATATACACCGCTATCTCTATAAACATGGAAATATCTACACCGCTATCTGTATAAACATGGAAATGTCTACACCGCCATCAGTATAAACATGGAAATATCTACACCGCTATCTCTACAAACATGGAAATATCTACACCGCTATCTCAACAAACATGGAAATATCTACACCGTTATCTGTATAAACTTGGAAATATCTACACCGGATCTGTATAAACATGGAAATATCTACACCGCCATCTGTATAAACATGGAAATATCTACACTGCCATCTCTATACACATGGAAATATCTACACAGCCATCTGAATAAAGATGGAAATATCTACAATGCTATCTCTATAAACACGGAAATACCTACAATGCTATCTGTATAAACATGGAAATATTTACACCGCTATCTGTATATACATGGAAATATCTCCAACGCTACCTCTATAAACACGGAAATACCTACAATGCTATCTGTATAAACATGGAAATATTTACACCGCTATCTGTATAAACATGGAAATATCTACTCCACCATCAGTATGAACTTGAAAATATCTACACCGCCATATGTAAACATGGAAATATCTCCACCACTATCTGTAGAAACATGGAAATATCTACACCACTATCTGTATGAACATGGAAATATCTAAACCGCTCTCTGTATAAACATGGAAATATCTACAATGCTATCTGTATAAACACGGAAATATCTGCACCGATATCTGTATAAACATGGAAATATCTACACTGCTATCTGTAAAAACATGGAAATATCTACACTGCCATCTGTATAAACATGGAAATACCTACACAGTCATCTGTATAAACATGTAAATATCTATACCACTATGTGTATAAACATGGAAATAACTACACTGCCATCAGTATAAAAATGGAAATATTGACACAGCCATCTCTATAAAAATGGAAATATCTACATCGCTATCTCCATAAACATGGAAATAGCCACACCGCTATCTGTATAAACATGGAAATATCTACAGCGCAATCTGAATAAACATGGAAATATCAACACGGCTATCTGTAAATATGGAATTATCTACACCGCTATCTCTATAAACATGGATATAACTACCAAGCTATCTGTAGAAACATGGAAATATCTACTCGGCTATCTCTGTAAACATGGAAATATCTACACCGCCATCTGTATAAACATGGAAATATATACACAGTGGTCTCTATACACATGGAAACAACTACACTGCTATGTGTATGAACATGGAAATATCTACACCGCTGTCTGTATAAACATGGAAATATCTACACCACTATCTGTATAAATATGGAAATACATGCACCGCTATATCTATAAACATGGAAATGTCTACACCGCTGTCTGTTTAAACCTGGAAATATCTTCATTTCTATCTCTATAAACATGGAATTATCTACACCGCCATCTCTATAAACATGGAAATATCTACACAGTCATCTGTATAAACATGGAAATACCTACACCACTATCTGTATAAACATGGAAATATCTACAGTGCCATCTGCATAAACATGGAAATATCTACACACACATCTCAGTAAAGATGGAAATATCTACACCGCTATCTGTATAAACATGGAAATATCTACACAGACATCTCTATAAACATGGAAATATCTACATCGCTATCTGTATAAACATGGAAATAGCCACACCGCTATCTGTATAAACATGTAAGTAACTACACCGCCATCTGTAAAAACATGGAAATATCTACACAGTCATCTGTAGAAACATGGAAGTATCTACAACTCCATCTGTATAAACATGGAAATACGTACACTGCCATCTGTATATACCTGGAAATATCTACACAGCAGTCTGTATAAACATGGAAATATCTACACCACTATCTCTATAAACATGGAAATACCTACAACGCTATCTGTGTAAACATGGAAATATCTACACCGCTATCTGTATAAACATGGAAGTATCTACACCGCTATCTGTATAAACTTGGAAATATCTACACTGCCATCTCTATAAACATGGAAATATCTCCAACGCTATCTGTATAAACATGGAAATATCTCCAACGCTATCTCTATAAACATGGAAATATCTACACCGCCATCTCTATAAACGTGGAAATATCTAAAACGCTATCTGTATAAACATGGAAATATCTGCACCGCTATCTGTATAAACATGGAAATATATACATCGCTATGTGTATTAACATGGAAATATCTACATTGCCATCTGTAAAAACATGGAAATAGCCACACCGCCATCTGTGTAAACATGGAAATATCTACACCACCATCTCAATAAACATGCAAATATCTACACTGCCATCTGTATTTACATGGAAATATCAACACTGCCATCAGTATAAACACGGAAATATCTACATGGTCGTCTGTATAAACCTGGAAATATCTACACGACCATCTGTATATATATGGAAATATCTACACTGCCATCTGTATAAACATGGAACTACGAACATCGCTATCAGTATAAACATGGAAATATCTACACCATGACCTGTATGTATATAAACTTGGAAATATCTATACATCTTTCTATGTAAAGCTGGAAATATCTACACCACTAACTATGTAAACATGGAAATATCTACGCCACTATCTGGGTATACATGGACATAACTACAACACTATCTGTTTAAAAATGGAAATCTCTACACCGCTATATGTATAAAGATGGAAATATCTACACCGCTTTTTCAATAAACATGGAAATATCTACAGTGTCATATGTATTAACAAGGAAATATCTTCACCGCCATCTGTACAAACATGGAAATACCTTCACCGCCATCTGTATAAACATGGAAATATGTAGACCACCATCTCTATTAACATGGAAATATCTACACCGCCATCTGTACAAACATGGAAATATCTACAAAGTCATCTGTATAAACATGGAAATCCCTACACGAACATCTATATAAACTTGGAAATAACTACACAGCCATCTGTATAAACATGGATATATCTACACAGACATCTGTATAAACATGAAACTATCTGCACCGCTATCTGTATCAACATGGAAATATCAACACCACCATCTCTATAAACATGGAAATATCTACACTGCCATCTGTATGAACATGGAAATATCTACAGAGCCACCTGTGTCAACTTGCAAATACCTACACCGCAATGTGTATAATTTTGGAATTCCCTACACCACTCTCTGTATAAACATGAAAATATCTACACCGCTGTCAGCATAAACATGGAAATATCAACACCGCTATCTGTATAAACATGAAAATAACTGCACCGCTATTTCTATAAACTTGGAAATACCTACACAGCCATCTGTATAAACATGGAAATATCTGCACCGATATCTGCGTAATCATGGAAATATCTACACAGCTATCTGCATAAACATGGAAATATCTACACCGCAACCTCTATAAACATGGAAATAACTACACTGCCATCTGTATAAACATGGAAATATCTACAACGCCATCTGTATAAACTTGGAAATGTCTACACCGCAATCTCTATAAAATGGAAATATCTACACCGTCATCTGTATGAACGTAGAAATATCTACATATCTATGTGTATAAACATGGAAATATCTAAACAGCCATCTCTATAAACATGGAAATATCTACATCGCTATCTGTATAAACATGGAAATAGCCACACCACTATCTGTATAAACATGGAAATATCTACACCGCCATCTGTGAAAACATGGAAATATCTACACAGTCATCGGTAGAAACATGGAAGTATCTTCACCTCCATCTGTATAAACATGGAAATACGTACACTGCCATCTGCATACACATGGAAATATCTACACAGCAATCTGTAAAACATGGAAATATCTACACCGCTATCTCTATAAACATGGAAATACCTACACCGCTATCTGTGTAAACATGGAAATATCTACACCGCTATCTGTATAAACATGGAAATATCTACACCGCTATCTGTATAAAGTTGGAAATATCTACACCGCCATCTCTATAAACATGGTAATATCTCCAACGCTATGTGTATAAACATGGAATTATCTCCACCGCTATCTGTATAAACACGGAAATATCTACATGGCTATCTGTATAAACATAGAAATATCTACATCGTTATCTGTATAAACATCTACACTGCCATCTGTATGAACATGGAAGTAGCCACACCGCTATCTGTATAAACATGGAAATATCTACACCACCATCGGAATAAACTTCGAAATATCTACATGGCTATCTGTATAAATATAGAAATATCTCCACCGCCATCTCTATAAACATGGAAATATCTCCACCGCTATCTGTATATACATGGAAATATCTCCAACGCTCTCTGTATAAACATGGAAATAACTCCACCGCTATCTGTATATACATGGAAATATCTCCACCGCTCTCTGTTTGAACATGGAAATATCTACATTACTATCTGTACAAACATGGAAATATCTCCACCGCAATCAGTATAAACATGGAAATACCTACAACGCAACCTGTATAAACATGTAAATATCTACGCCGCTGTCTGTATAAACGTGGAAATATCTACACCGCTATCTGTATAAACATGGAAATATCTACATCGTTATCTGTATAAACATGGAAATATCTCGACCGCTATCTCTATAAACATGGAAATATCTCCACCGCTATCTCTATAAACATGGTAATATCTACACCGCTATCTTTATAAACATGGAAATATCTACACCACTATCTGTATAAACTTGGAAATATTTACACTGCCATCTGTATAAACATGGAAACAACCACACCGCTATGTGTATAAACATGGAAATATCTACACCGCCATCTGAATTAACATGGAAATATCTACACCGTTATCTGCATAAATATGGAAATATCTACACTGCTATCTCTATGAACATGGAAATAACTACACCGCTATCTGTATAAACACGGAAATAACTACACCGTTATCTCTATAAACATGGAAATATCTACAACGCTATCTGCATAAACTTGGAAATATCTACACTGCCATCCGTATAAACATGGAAATATCTCCACCGCTATCTGTATAAACATGGAAATATCTCCACCGCTATCTGTATAATCATGGAAATATCTACACTGCTATCTGTATATACACGGAAATATCTACATCGCTATGTGTATAAACATGGAAGTAGCCACACCGCTATCTGCATAAACATGGAAATAGCTACACCGACATCTGTAAAAACATGGAAATGTCTACACAGTCATCTGTATAAACATGGAAATAACTTCACCTCCATCTGTATAAACATGGACATATCTACACTGCCATCTGTATACACATGGAAATATCTACACATCCATCTGTATAATCATGGAAATATCTACACCGCTATCTCTATAAACTTGGAAATATCTACACCGCCATCTCTATAAACACGGAAATATCTCCAACGCTATCTGTATAAACCTAGAAACATCTCCACCACTATCTGTATAATCATGGAAATATCACCACTGCTATCTGTGTAAACATGGAAATATCTACACCGCTATCTGTATATACATGGAAATATCTACAATGCTATCTGTATGAACATGGAAATATCTGCACCGCTATCTGTATAAACATGGAAATATCTACATCGCGATCAGTATTAACATGGAAATATCTTCACTGCCATCTGTATAAACATGGTAGTAGCCACACCGCTATCTCTATAAACATCGAAATATCTACACAGCCAGGTGAATAAACATGGAAATATCTACACGGCTATCTGTATAAATATGGACATACCTACACCGCTATCTCTATAAACCAGGAAATGTCTACACCGCTAAATGTATAAACATGGAAATATCTACATGGCTATCACTATAAACATGGAAATATCTACACCACCATATGTATAAATGTGGAAATACCTACACTGCTATCTCTATAAACGTAGAAACGTCTACACCGCTATCTGTATAAACATGGAAATAACTACAAGTCTATCTCTATAAACATGGAAATATATACACCGCCATCTTTATAAACATGGAAATAACTACACACTCATCTGTATAAACATGGAAATACCTACACCACTATCTGTATAAACATGGAAATATCTACACTGCCATCTGCATAAACATGGAAATATCTACACAGCCATCTCTATAAACATGGAAATATCTACATCGCTATCTGTATAAACATTGAAATGGACACAGCGCTGTCTGTATAAACAAGGAAATATCTACACCGCCATCTGTAAAAACATGGAAATATCTACACAGTCATCTGTAAACATGGAAATATCTACACCTACACCTGTGTAAACATGGAAATATCTACACTGCTATCTGTATGCACATGGAAATATCCACACAGCCATCTGCATAAAAATGGAAATATCTACACCGCTATCTCTTTAAACATGGAAATATCTACACTGCTATCTGTATAAACATGGAAATAGCTACACTGCCATCTGTATAGACATGGAAGTAGCCACAACGCTATCTGTATAAACATGGAAATATCTACACCACCATCGGAATAAACTTCGAAATATCTACATGGCTATCTGTATAAATATAGAAATATCTCCACCGCCATCTCTATAAACATGGAAATATCTCCACCGCTATCTGTATATACATGGAAATATCTCCAACGCTCTCTGTATAAACATGGAAATAACTCCACCGCTATCTGTATATACATGGAAATATCTCCACCGCTCTCTGTTTGAACATGGAAATATCTACATTACTATCTGTACAAACATGGAAATATCTCCACCGCAATCAGTATAAACATGGAAATACCTACAACGCAACCTGTATAAACATGTAAATATCTACGCCGCTGTCTGTATAAACGTGGAAATATCTACACCGCTATCTGTATAAACATGGAAATATCTACATCGTTATCTGTATAAACATGGAAATATCTCGACCGCTATCTCTATAAACATGGAAATATCTCCACCGCTATCTCTATAAACATGGTAATATCTACACCGCTATCTTTATAAACATGGAAATATCTACACCACTATCTGTATAAACTTGGAAATATTTACACTGCCATCTGTATAAACATGGAAACAACCACACCGCTATGTGTATAAACATGGAAATATCTACACCGCCATCTGAATTAACATGGAAATATCTACACCGTTATCTGCATAAATATGGAAATATCTACACTGCTATCTCTATGAACATGGAAATAACTACACCGCTATCTGTATAAACACGGAAATAACTACACCGTTATCTCTATAAACATGGAAATATCTACAACGCTATCTGCATAAACTTGGAAATATCTACACTGCCATCCGTATAAACATGGAAATATCTCCACCGCTATCTGTATAAACATGGAAATATCTCCACCGCTATCTGTATAATCATGGAAATATCTACACTGCTATCTGTATATACACGGAAATATCTACATCGCTATGTGTATAAACATGGAAGTAGCCACACCGCTATCTGCATAAACATGGAAATAGCTACACCGACATCTGTAAAAACATGGAAATGTCTACACAGTCATCTGTATAAACATGGAAATAACTTCACCTCCATCTGTATAAACATGGACATATCTACACTGCCATCTGTATACACATGGAAATATCTACACATCCATCTGTATAATCATGGAAATATCTACACCGCTATCTCTATAAACTTGGAAATATCTACACCGCCATCTCTATAAACACGGAAATATCTCCAACGCTATCTGTATAAACCTAGAAACATCTCCACCACTATCTGTATAATCATGGAAATATCACCACTGCTATCTGTGTAAACATGGAAATATCTACACCGCTATCTGTATATACATGGAAATATCTACAATGCTATCTGTATGAACATGGAAATATCTGCACCGCTATCTGTATAAACATGGAAATATCTACATCGCGATCAGTATTAACATGGAAATATCTTCACTGCCATCTGTATAAACATGGTAGTAGCCACACCGCTATCTCTATAAACATCGAAATATCTACACAGCCAGGTGAATAAACATGGAAATATCTACACGGCTATCTGTATAAATATGGACATACCTACACCGCTATCTCTATAAACCAGGAAATGTCTACACCGCTAAATGTATAAACATGGAAATATCTACATGGCTATCACTATAAACATGGAAATATCTACACCACCATATGTATAAATGTGGAAATACCTACACTGCTATCTCTATAAACGTAGAAACGTCTACACCGCTATCTGTATAAACATGGAAATAACTACAAGTCTATCTCTATAAACATGGAAATATATACACCGCCATCTTTATAAACATGGAAATAACTACACACTCATCTGTATAAACATGGAAATACCTACACCACTATCTGTATAAACATGGAAATATCTACACTGCCATCTGCATAAACATGGAAATATCTACACAGCCATCTCTATAAACATGGAAATATCTACATCGCTATCTGTATAAACATTGAAATGGACACAGCGCTGTCTGTATAAACAAGGAAATATCTACACCGCCATCTGTAAAAACATGGAAATATCTACACAGTCATCTGTAAACATGGAAATATCTACACCTACACCTGTGTAAACATGGAAATATCTACACTGCCATCTGTATAAACATGGAAATATCTACAACGCCATCTGTATAAACTTGGAAATGTCTACACCGCAATCTCTATAAAATGGAAATATCTACACCGTCATCTGTATGAACGTAGAAATATCTACATATCTATGTGTATAAACATGGAAATATCTAAACAGCCATCTCTATAAACATGGAAATATCTACATCGCTATCTGTATAAACATGGAAATAGCCACACCACTATCTGTATAAACATGGAAATATCTACACCGCCATCTGTGAAAACATGGAAATATCTACACAGTCATCGGTAGAAACATGGAAGTATCTTCACCTCCATCTGTATAAACATGGAAATACGTACACTGCCATCTGCATACACATGGAAATATCTACACAGCAATCTGTAAAACATGGAAATATCTACACCGCTATCTCTATAAACATGGAAATACCTACACCGCTATCTGTGTAAACATGGAAATATCTACACCGCTATCTGTATAAACATGGAAATATCTACACCGCTATCTGTATAAAGTTGGAAATATCTACACCGCCATCTCTATAAACATGGTAATATCTCCAACGCTATGTGTATAAACATGGAATTATCTCCACCGCTATCTGTATAAACACGGAAATATCTACATGGCTATCTGTATAAACATAGAAATATCTACATCGTTATCTGTATAAACATCTACACTGCCATCTGTATGAACATGGAAGTAGCCACACCGCTATCTGTATAAACATGGAAATATCTACACCACCATCGGAATAAACTTCGAAATATCTACATGGCTATCTGTATAAATATAGAAATATCTCCACCGCCATCTCTATAAACATGGAAATATCTCCACCGCTATCTGTATATACATGGAAATATCTCCAACGCTCTCTGTATAAACATGGAAATAACTCCACCGCTATCTGTATATACATGGAAATATCTCCACCGCTCTCTGTTTGAACATGGAAATATCTACATTACTATCTGTACAAACATGGAAATATCTCCACCGCAATCAGTATAAACATGGAAATACCTACAACGCAACCTGTATAAACATGTAAATATCTACGCCGCTGTCTGTATAAACGTGGAAATATCTACACCGCTATCTGTATAAACATGGAAATATCTACATCGTTATCTGTATAAACATGGAAATATCTCGACCGCTATCTCTATAAACATGGAAATATCTCCACCGCTATCTCTATAAACATGGTAATATCTACACCGCTATCTTTATAAACATGGAAATATCTACACCACTATCTGTATAAACTTGGAAATATTTACACTGCCATCTGTATAAACATGGAAACAACCACACCGCTATGTGTATAAACATGGAAATATCTACACCGCCATCTGAATTAACATGGAAATATCTACACCGTTATCTGCATAAATATGGAAATATCTACACTGCTATCTCTATGAACATGGAAATAACTACACCGCTATCTGTATAAACACGGAAATAACTACACCGTTATCTCTATAAACATGGAAATATCTACAACGCTATCTGCATAAACTTGGAAATATCTACACTGCCATCCGTATAAACATGGAAATATCTCCACCGCTATCTGTATAAACATGGAAATATCTCCACCGCTATCTGTATAATCATGGAAATATCTACACTGCTATCTGTATATACACGGAAATATCTACATCGCTATGTGTATAAACATGGAAGTAGCCACACCGCTATCTGCATAAACATGGAAATAGCTACACCGACATCTGTAAAAACATGGAAATGTCTACACAGTCATCTGTATAAACATGGAAATAACTTCACCTCCATCTGTATAAACATGGACATATCTACACTGCCATCTGTATACACATGGAAATATCTACACATCCATCTGTATAATCATGGAAATATCTACACCGCTATCTCTATAAACTTGGAAATATCTACACCGCCATCTCTATAAACACGGAAATATCTCCAACGCTATCTGTATAAACCTAGAAACATCTCCACCACTATCTGTATAATCATGGAAATATCACCACTGCTATCTGTGTAAACATGGAAATATCTACACCGCTATCTGTATATACATGGAAATATCTACAATGCTATCTGTATGAACATGGAAATATCTGCACCGCTATCTGTATAAACATGGAAATATCTACATCGCGATCAGTATTAACATGGAAATATCTTCACTGCCATCTGTATAAACATGGTAGTAGCCACACCGCTATCTCTATAAACATCGAAATATCTACACCGCCAGGTGAATAAACATGGAAATATCTACACGGCTATCTGTATAAACAGGAAAATATCTACACCACTATCTCTATAAACATGGAAATATCTACACCACCATATGTATAAACATGGAAATATCTAGGCAGTCATCTGTATAAACATGGAAATATGTACCCCACCATCTCTATAAACATGGAAATATCTACAATGCCATGTGTACACACATGGATATAACTACACAGCCAGTAGTATAAATTTGGAAACATCGGCACTACTATCTCTATACACATGGAAATACCTACACCTCTACCTGTATAAACATGTAAATATATACACCGCTATCTGTATAAACATGGAAATATCTACACCACTATCTGTATAAACATGGAAATAACTACATCGTTATCGGTAAATATGTGGAAATATCTACACATTCACATGTGTAAACATGGAAATACCTACACCTCCATCTGTATAAACATGGAAATATCTACACTGCCATCTGTATACACATGGAAATATCTACACAGCCATCTGTATAAACATGGAAATATCTACACCGCTATCTGTATAAACTTCGAAATATCTACTTCGCTATCTGTATAAACATGGAAATATCTACACTGCCATCTGTACAAACATGGTAGTAGCCACACCGCTATCTGCATAAACATGGAAATATATACACCACCATCTGAATAGATATCGAAATAACTACACGGCTATCTTTATAAATATGGAAATATCTACACCGCCATCTCTATAAACATGGAAATATCTACACAGCTATTTGAATAAACATGGAAATGGCTACACCGCAATCTCTATAAACATGGAAATATCTCCACCGTCGTCTGTATAAACATGGAAATATATACACAGTCATCTGTATAAACATGGAAATATCTACACCGTTATCTGTATAAACATGGAAATATCTACACCGCTATCTGTATAAACATGGAAATATCTACACCGCTATCAGTATAAATATGGAAATATCTACACCGCCATCTCTATAAATATGGAATGTCTACACCGCTATCTGTATAAACATGGAAATATCTAAACTGCCATCTCTATAAATATGGAAATATCTACATCTCTATCTGTATAAACATGGAAATAGCCACACCACTATATGTATAAACATGGAAATATCTACACCACCATCAGTAAAAACATGGAAATATCTACACAGTCATCGGTAGAAACATGGAAGTATCTTCACCTCCATCTGTATAAACATGGAAATACGTACACTGCCATCTGTATACACATGGAAATATCTACACAGGAATCTGTAAAACATGGAAATATCTACACTACTATCTCTATAAACATGGACATAACTACACCGCTATCTCAATAAACATGGAAATATCAACACCGCTATCTCTGTAAACATGGAAATATCTACACCGCTGTCCGTATAAACATGGAAATATCTACACTACTGTCTCTATAAACATGGAAATAGCTACACAGCTATCTGTGTAAACATGGAAATATCTACACCGCTATCAGTGTAAAGATGGAAATACCAATACCGCTATCTGTATAAACATGGAAATATCTACAACGCTATCTGTATAAACATGGAATTATCAACACCGCCATATGTATAATCATGGAAATATCCACACCGCTATCTGTATAATCATGGAAATATCTACACCGCTATCTGTATAAAGATGAAAATATCTGCACCGCTGTCTGTGTAAAGATGGAAATATCTACACTGCAATCTGTGCAAAGATGGAAATCTCAACATCGCTATCTTTATAAACATGGAAATATCTGCATTGCTATCTGTATAAACAGGAAAATATCTACACCACTATCTCTATAAACATGGAAATATCTACACCACCATATGTATAAACATGGAAATATCTAGGCAGTCATCTGTATAAACATGGAAATATGTACCCCACCATCTCTATAAACATGGAAATATCTACAATCCCATGTGTATACACATGGATATAACTACACAGCCAGTAGTATAAATTTGGAAACATCGGCACCACTATCTCTATACACATGGAAATACCTACAACTCTACCTGTATAAACATGGAAATATCTACACCGCCGTATCTATAAATATGGAAATAGCTTCACCGCCATCTCCATAAACACGGAAGTATCTACACCACCATCTGTGTAAAAATGGAAAAATCTACACCGCTATCTGTATAAACATGGAAATATCTACACCGCTATATGTATCAATATGGAAATATCTACACCGCTATCTCTATAAAAGTGGAAATGTCTACACCGCTATCTGTATAAACATGGAAATATCTACACCGCCATCTGTATAAACATGGAAATAGCCACACCGCTATCTGTATACACATGGAAATACCTACACCACCATCTGTGAAAACATGGAAATATCTGCACTGCCATCTGTAAAAACATGGAAATATCTACACAGTCATCTCTATACACATGGAAATATAAACACAGCAATCTGTATGAACATGGAAATATCTACACCGATATCTTTATGAAAATGGAAATATCTACATCGCTCTCTGTACAAACATGGAAATATCTCCACTGCAATCTCTATAAACATGGAATTATCTTCACGCCTATCTGTATAAATATGGAAATATCTCCACCGCAATCTGTATAAACATGGAAATAGCTACACCGCTACCTGTATAACTATGGAAATATCTCCACCGCTATCTCTATAAACGTGGAAATATCTCCACCGCTATCTCTAAAAACATGGAAATATGTACACCGCTATCTTTATAAACATGGAAATATCGACACTGCTATCTGTATAAATATGGAATTATATACACCGCTATCTCTATGAAAATGGAAATAACTACACCGTTATCTGTATATACATGGAAATATCTACACCGCTATCTCCATAAACATGGAAATATCTACAACGCTATCTGCTTAAACTTTGAAATATCTACACCGTCATCTGTATAAACATGGAGATATCTGCACCGCTATCTGTATAAACATGGAAATATCTCCACTGCAATCTCTATAAACATGGAATTATCTTCACGTCTATCTGTATAAATATGGAAATATCTCCACCGCAATCTGTATAAACAGGGAAATAGCTACACCGCTACCTGTATAACTATGGAAATATCTCCACCGCTATCTCTATAAACGTGGAAATATCTCCACCGCTATCTCTAAAAACATGGAAATATGTACACCGCTATCTTTATAAACATGGAAATATCGACACTGCTATCTGTATAAATATGGAATTATATACACCGCTATCTCTATGAACATGGAAATACCTACACCGTTATCTGTATATACATGGAAATATCTACACCGCTATCTCCATAAACATGGAAATATCTACAACGCTATCTGCTTAAACTTTGAAATATCTACACCGTCATCTGTATAAACATGGAGATATCTGCACCGCTATCTGTATAAACATGGAAATATCTACATCGCTTTCTTTATACACATGGAAATAGCCACACCGCTATCTGTATAAACATGGAAATACCTGCACCGACATCTGTAAAATCATGGAAATATCTACACAGTCATTTGTAGAAACATGGAAATATTTACACCTCCATCTGTATAAACATGGAAATATCTACACTGCCATCGGTATACACATGAAATATCTACACCACTATCTGTATAAATAAGGAAATATCTACACTGGTATCTGTATAAACATGGAAATATCCACACAACCATGTCTATAAACCTGGAAATATCTACATCGCTATCTGTATAAACATGGAAATAGCCACACCGCTATCTGTATTAACATGGAAATATCTACACCGTTATCTGTATAAACATGGAAATACCCACACCGCTATCTGTATAAACATGGAAATATCTACACCGCTATATGTACAAACATAGAAATACCTATATAGCTATCTGTGTAAACATGTATATATCTACATCGCTATCTGTATGAACTTGGAAATATCTACACTGCCATCTCCATACACATGGAAATAGACACACCGCTATCTGTATAAACATGGAAATACCTACACCGCCATCTGAATAAACGTGGAAATATCTACACGGCTATCTGTATAAACATGGAAATATCTACACCTCCATCACTATAAACATGGAAATATCTAACCTGCCATCTGTATACACATGGAAATATCTACACAGCCTTCAGTGTAAAAATGGAAATATTTTCACCGCTATCTCTGTAAACGTGGAAATATCTGAACAGCTATCTGTATAAACCTGGAAATATCTACACCGCTATCTGTACAAACATGGAAATATCTACACGGCTATCTGTATAAGCTTGGAAACATCTACACCGTTATCTGTATAAACATGAAAATATCTACACCACCATCTGTATAAACATGGAAATATCTCCACCACTATCTGTTTAAACCTGGAAATATCTCCACCGCTATCTGTGTAAATATGGAAACATCTTCACCACTATCTGTATAAGCATGGAAATATCTACTCTGCTATCTGTATAAACATGCAAATATCTACACAGCTATCTGTATAAACATGGAAATATCTACATCGCTATCTGTATAAACATGGAAACACCTCCACAGCTATCTGTATGAACATGGAAATATCTACACCGCTATCTGTATAAACATGGAAATATCTACACCGAAATCTATATAAACATGGAAATATCTACACCGCTACCTGTACAAAAATGGAAATATCTACACCGTTATTTGTATAAACATGGAAATATCTTCACAGCTATCTGTATAAACATGGAAATATCTACATCGCTGTCTGTATAAACATCGAAATATCTACACTGCCATCTGTATAAACATGGAAATAGCCACACCGCTATCTGTATAAACATGGAAATACCTACACCGCCATGTGAATAAACATGGAAATATATACACCGCTATCTGTAAAAATATGTAAATATCTACACCGTTATCTCTAAAAACATGGAAATATCTACACAGCTATCTGTATAAACATGGAAATATCTACACCGCTATCTCTATAAACATGGAATTATCTACACCGCCATCTATATAAACATGGAAATATATACACCACCATCTGTATAAATATGGAAATAAATTCACCTCTATCAGTATTAACATGGAAATATCTACAGCGCACTCTGTATAAACATGGAAATAACAACACCGCTATCTGTATATATATGGAAATATCTACACTGCTATCTCTATAAACATGGAAATGTCTACACCGGTGTCTGTAAAAGCATGGAATTATATCCACCGATATCTGTGAAAACATGGAAATATCCACACCGCTTTCTATAAACATGGAAATATCTACACCTCTATCTGTATAAACTTGGAAATATCTACACCGCCATCTCTATAAACATGGAAATATATCCACCGCTATCTGTGTAAACATGGAAATATCTCCACCGCTATCTGTATAAACATGGAAATACCTCCAACGCTATCTGTATAAACATGGAAATATCTACTTCGCTATCTGCATAAACTTGGAAATATCTACACTGCCATCAGTATAAACATGGAAATAGCCACACCGCTATCTGTATAAACATGGAAATACCCGCACCGCCATCTGAATAAACATAGAAATACCTACACGGCTAGCTGTATAAATATGGAAATATCTACACCGCTATCTATAAACATGGAAATATCTACACCACTATCTCTATAAACATGGAAATATCTACAAATCTATCTCTATAAACATGGAAATATCTACACCGCCATCGGTATAAACATGGAAATATATACACCACCATGTGTATAACCATGGAAATAACTACACCGCTATCTGTATAAACCCGGAAATATCTACACCGCTACCTGTATAAACATGGAAATGTCTACACCGCTATCTGAATAAACATGGAAATATCTACAGGGTTATCTCTATAAACATGGAAATATCGACACCGCCATCTTTATAAACCAGGAAATACCTACACAGTCATCAGTATAAACATGGAAATATCCACACCACTATCTGTAAAAACATGGAAATATCTACACTGCCATCTGTATAAACATGGAAATATCTACACAGCCATCTCTATACACATGGAAATATCTTCACCCCCGTCTGAATAAACATGGAAATATCTACACGGCTATCTGTAAATATGGAAATATCTACACCGCTATCTATAAATATGGAAATATCTACACAGCTATCTGTATAAACATGGAAATATCTACACCTCCATCACTATAAACATGGAAATATCTAACCTGCCATCTGTATACACATGGAAATATCTACACAGCCTTCAGTGTAAACATGGAAATATTTTCACCGCTATCTCTGTAAACGTGGAAATATCTGAACAGCTATCTGTATAAACCTGGAAATATCTACACCGCTATCTGTACAAACATGGAAATATCTACACCGCTATCTCTATAAAGATGGGAATATCTACACCGCCATCTCTATGAACATGGAAATATATACATCGCTATCTGTCTAAACATAGAAATATCTACACTGCCATGTGTATAAACATGGAAATAGCCACACCGCTATCAGTAGAAACATGGAAATACCTACACCGCCATCTGAATAAACTTGGCAATATCTACACAGCTATCTCTATATACATGGAAACATGTACACCGCCATCTGTATAAACATGGAAATATCTTCACCACTATGTGTATAAACATGGAAATATCTACACCGTTATCTGTATAAATTTGGAAATATCTACACCGCAATCTCTATAAACATGGAAATGTCTACACCGCTATCTGTTTAAACATGGAAATATCTACATGGTTATCTCTATAAACATGGAAATATCTACACCACCATCTCTATAAACATGAAAATATCTACACAGCCATCTGTATACACACGGAAATATCTACACAGCCATCTGTAAAAACTTGGAAATGTCAACACCACTATCTGTATAAACATGGAAATATCTACACTGCCATCTGTATAAAGATGGAAATATCTACACCGTGAGCTGTATAAGCATGGAAATATCTACACCGCTATCTCTATAAACATGGAAATACTTACACCGCCATCTCTATATACATGGAAATATCTACACCGCTATCTCTATAAACATGGAAATATCTACACCGACATCTATATAAACTTGGAATTATCTACACCACCATCTGCGTAAACACAGAAATAGCTAAACCACAGTCTGTATAAACATGGAAATAACTACACTGCCATCTGTATAAAGATGGAAATACCTTCACCGCTATCTCTATAAACATGGAAAGGTCTACACCGCCATCTTTATAAATATGGAAATATCTAAACCGCTATTTCTATAAACCTGGAAATATTTTCAACGCTATCTGAGTAAACATGGAAATATCTACAGAGCTATCTGTGTAAACATGGAAACATATACACTGCTAAGTGAATAAACATGTAAATATCTACACCGCAATCTGTGGAAAGATGGAAATATCTACACCGCTATATGTGTAAACATGGGAATATCTACTCCGCAATCTGTGCAAAGATGGAAATATCTACACTGCTATCTGTATAAACATGGAAATATCTACACCACTATCTCTATAAACATGGAAATATCTACACCGCCATCTCTATAAACATGGAAATATCTACATAGTCATCTGTATTAACATGGAAATATATACACCACCATCTCTTTAAACATGGAAATATCTACACTACCATCTCTATAAACATGGAAATATCTACACCGCCATCACCATAAACATGGAGCTATTTACACCGCCATCTGTATAAACACAGAAATATGTACACCGCTATCTTTATAAACATGGAAATATCGACACCGCCATCTATATAAACATGGAAATATCTTCAGCAACATCTGTATAAACATGGAAATATCTACACTGCCATTAGTGGAAAGATGGAAATATCTAAACCACGATCTGTATAAATATGGAAATATCTACACCGTTAACTTTATAAACATGGAAATATATACTCTGCTATCTGTATAAACATGGAAATGTCTACACCACGATATGTATAAACAGGGAGATATCTCCAACGCTATCTGAATAAACATGGAAATATCTTTACCGTCATCTGTATAAACCTGGAAATATCTATACCGCCATCGGTATAAACGTGGAAATATCTACACCAATATCTGTATAAACATGGAAATATCTACACCGCTATCTGTATAAACATGGAAATATCTACACCGCCATCCGTGTAAACATGGAAATATCTACACCGCTATCTGTATAAACATGGAAATATCTACACCGCCATCCGTATAAACATGGAAGTACCTACACAGTCATCTTTATAAACATGGGAATACCTACACCTCCATCTCTATAAACATGGAAATGTCTACACGGCAATCTGTATACACTTGGAAATATCTACAGAGACATCTGTATAAATATGGAAATATCTACACCGCTATCTCTATAAACATGGAAATATTTATACCGTCATCTCTATAAACATGAAAATATCTACACAGCCATTTCCATAAACATGGAACTATCTACACCGCGAGCTCTGTAAACATGGAAATATCTACACCGCTATCTGTATAAACACGGAAATATCTACACCGCTATCTCTATAAACATGGAAAAATTTACACAGCCATCTCTATAAACATGGAAATACCTACACAGCTATCTCTATAAAAATAGAAATATGTACACCACCATCTCTATAAACATGGAAATATCTACACCGCCATCTGCATAAACATGGAAATATCTACACCGCCATCTGAATAAACATGGAAATACCTACACCGCCATTTGTATGAACATGGAAATATCTACACTGCCATATGTAGAAAGATGGAAATATATACACTGCGATCTGTATAAACATGGAAATATATACACCACTATCTGCATAAACATGAAAATATCTACACTCCTATCTCTATAAACATGGAAATACCTACACTGCCATCTGTGGAAAGATGTTAGTATCTACACCACGATCTGTATAAATGTGGAAATATCTACACCGCTAACTTTATAAACATGGAAATATCTAAACCGCTATCTGTATAAACGTGGAAATATCTACACCACGATCTGTATAAAAAGGGAGCTATCCGCACCGCTATCTGTTTAAACATGGAAATATCTACACCGCCATCTGTATAAACCTGGACATATCTACACCGCCATCTGAATAAACATGGAAATATCTACAACAATATCTGTATAAATATGGAAATATCTACACCACTATCTCTATAAACATGGAAATGTCTACACTGCTATCTATATAAACATGGAAATATCCAAAACACTATCTCTATAAACATGGAAATATTTACAACGATCTCTGTGTAAACATGGAAATATCTACAGAGCTATCTGTGTAAACATGGAAATATCTAAACCGCTATCTGAATAAACATGGAAATATCTACACTGCAATCTGTGCAAAGATGGAAATATCTACACCACTATCTGTGTAAGCAAGGAAATATATACACCGCTATATGTAAAACATGGAAATATCTACACCGCTATCAATATAAACATGGAAATCTCTAC
Source organism: Pan paniscus (assembly GCF_029289425.2). NCBI lineage: Eukaryota > Metazoa > Chordata > Mammalia > Primates > Hominidae > Pan > Pan paniscus. The sequence continues at coordinate 1,310,846 of NC_073265.2, forward strand.
ACCGCCATCAGTATAAACATGGAAATATCTACACCGCTATCTCTACAAACATGGAAATATCTACACCTCTATCTCTACAAACATGGAAATATCTACACCGTTATCAGTATAAACATGGAAATATCTACACCGGATCTGTATAAACATGGAAATATATACACCGCAAACGGTATAAACATGGAAATATCTACACCGCCATCTGTATAAACATGGAAATATCTACACCACCATCTCCATAAACATTGAAAAATCTACGTGACCATCTGTATACACATGGATATATCTACACCACTATCTGTATAAACATGGAAATATCTACACCGCTATATGTATAAACAAGGAAATATCTACACCACCATCTGTATAAATATGGAAATATCTTCACCGCTATCTCTATAAACATGGAAATGTCTCCACTGCCATCTGTATAAACATGGAAATATCTAAACCGCAATCTCTATAAGCATGGAAATACTTACAAAGCTATTTGTTTAAACATGGAAGTATCTACAGAGCTATCTGTGTAAACATGGAAATATCTACACTGCTACCTGAATAAACATGGAAATACCTACACTGCAATCTGTGCAAAGATGGAAATATCTACACCGCTGTCTGTGTAAACATGGAAATATCTACACCGCAATCTGTGCAAAGATGGAAATATCTACACCGCTATCAGTATAAACATGGAAATATCTACAACGCTATCTGTGTAAACGTGGAAATATCTACACAGCTATCTGCGTAAACTTGGAAATATCTACACGGCTATCTGTATAAACTGGGAAATAGCTTCAACGCTATCTGTGTAAACATGGAAATATCCACAACGCTATCTCTGTAAACATGGAAATATCTACACCACTATCTTTATATACTCGGAAATATTCACACCGCCATATCTAAAATCATGGAAATAGCTACACTGCCATCTGTATAAACATGGAAATATCTACAGCGTTATCACTGTAAACATGGAAATATCTACAACACTATCTTTATAAACATAATAATATCTACACTGCCATCTGTATAAACAAGGAAATATCTACACCGCCATCTCTATAAACATGGAAACATCTACACCGCTATCTCTATAACCATGGAAATATCTACACCGCCATCACTATAAACATGGAAATATCTACACCTCTATCTGTATAAACATGGAAATAACTACACTGCAATCTGTATAAACATGGAAATATCTACACCACTAAATGTATAAACATGGAAATATATACAGCGCCACCTGTATAAACACGGAAATATCTACACAGCTATCTGTATAAACATGGAAATATGTACACAGCCATCTGAATAAACATGGAAATATCTACAGCTACATCTGTATAAACATGGGAATATCTACACCGCCATCTGTATAAACTTGGAAATATCTACAGCGCCATCTGTATAAACATGCAAATATCTACACCGCTTTCGTTATAAACATGGAAATATCTACACCGCCATCTGTATAAACAAGGAAATACCTACACCGCTATCTCTATAAACATGGAAGTTTGTACACCACTATCTCTATAAACATTGAAATATCTACACCGCCATCTCTGTGAACATGAAATATCTACACCCTTATCGGTATAAACATGGAAATATCTACATCGCCATCTGTATAAACATAGAAACATCTATACTACCATCTGCAAAACCATGCAAATATCTACACCGCTATCTTTATTATCATGAAAATATCTACACCGCCATCTGTATAAACAAGGAAATATCAACAATGCTGTCTCTATAAACATGGAAATATCTACACTGATATCTCTATAAACATGGAAGCAGCTACACTGCCATCTCTGTGAACACGGAAATAACTACACCTCCATCTCTATAAACATGGAAATATCTACACTGCCATATGTATAAACATGGAAATATCTACTCCGCGATCTGTATGAACATGGAAACATCAACACAGACATCTGTAAAAACATGGAAATATCTACACCGCCATCTGAATAAACATGGAAATATCTACACCGCTATCTATATAAACATGGATATATCTACACCGCTATCTGTATAAACATGGAAATATATACACCGCTATCTGTACAAACATGGAAATATCTACACTGCTATCTCCATAAACATCGAAATATCTACACCGTCATCAGTGTAAACATGGAAATATCTACACCTCTATCTGTATACACATGGAACTATCTACACAACCATCTGTAGAAACATGGAAATATCTTCACCGCTATCTCCAAAAACATGGAAATGTCTACATCGCCATCTCTATAAACATGGAAATATCTACACTGCCATCGGTATACATATGGAAATATATACACAGCCATCTGTATAAACATGAAAATATCTACAGTGCTATCTGTGTAAATATGGAAATATCTACACCGCAATCTGTTCAAAGATGGAAATATCTACACCGCTATCTCTGTAAACATGGAAATATCTACCTCACTATCTGTATAAACATGGAAATATCTACACCGCTATCTGTATAAACGTGGAAATATCTACACCGCCATCTGTATAAACATGGAAATATTTACACCGGGATCTGTATAAACATGGATATATCTTAACCGCTATCTGTATAAATATGGAAATATGTAAACCACTATCTCTATAAACATGGAAATATCTACACCGCTATCTGCAAAAACATGGAAATATCTACGCAGTTATCTCTATAAACATGGAAATTCCTACACCGCCGTCTGCGTAAACATGCAAATATCTCCACAGGCATCTGTATAAACATGGAAATATCTACAACACCATCTCTATAAACATGGAAATATCTGCACTGCTTCTCTGTAAACACATGGAAATATCTACATAGCCATCTGTGTAAACATGGAAATATCTAAACCGCTATCTCCAGAAACATGGAAATAACTACACAGCTATCTCTATAACCATGGAAATATCTACACCACAATCTCTATAAACACGGAAATATCTACACCGCCATCTCTATAAACATGAAAATATCTACACCATCTCCATAAACATGGAACTAACACCGCCATCTGTATAAACATGGAAATATCTGCACCGCTATCTGTATAAACAGGGAAATATCTACACTGCCATCTGTATAAAGATGGAAATATCTATACCGCGAGCTGTATAAAGATGGAAATATCCAGACCGCTATCTGTATAAACATGGAAATATCAACACCGCTATCTGTATAAACATGGAAATATCTACACCGCTATCTGTATAAACAAGGAAATATCTACTTCGCTATCTCTATAAACATGGAAATACCAACACCGCTATCTGTATAAACATGGAAATAACTACACCGCCATCTGTATAAATATGGAAATATCTACACGACTATCTTTATAAACATGGAAATATCTACACGGCCATCCGTATAAAAAAGGGAACATCTACACGGCCGTCACTGTAAACATGGAATTATCTACACCGTTCTCTCTATAAACGTCAAAATATCTACATCGACATCTGTATAAACATGGAAATATATACACTGCTATCTGAATAAACATGGAAATACCTACACCGACATCTTTATAAACATGGAAATATCTACACTGCCATCTGTATAAACATGGAAATATCTACACCGTCATCTGTATAATCATGGAAATATCTACAGCGCTATCTGTATAAACATGCAAATATCCACACCTCCATCTGTATACACATGGCAAAATCTACACCGCCATCTGTATATACATGGAAATATCTACACCGCCGTCTATATAAATATGGAAATATCTACACCACTATCTTTATAAACTTGGAAATATTCACACGGCCATCTTTAAAAACATGGATATAGCTACACTGCCATCTGTATAAACATGGAAATATCTAAACCGCTATCACTATAAGCATGGAAATATCTACAACGCTATCTTTATAATCATGGAAATATCTCCTCCGCCATCGGTATAAACAAGGAAATACCTACACTGCCATCTCTATAAACATGGAAATATCTACAACACTATCTCTATAAACATGGAAATATCTACACCGCCATCACTATAAACATGGAAATATCTACACTGCTATCTGTATAAACATGGAAATATGTACACCGCTATCTGTACAAACATGGAAATATCTACAGCGCCATCTTTATAAACATGGAAATATCTACACCGCTTTCTTTATAAACATGGATATATCTACACCGCCATCTGTATAAACAAGGAAATATCTACACAGCTATCTCTATAAACATGGAAGTATGTACCCCGCTATGTCTATAAACCTTGAAATATCTACACAGCCATCTCTATAAACATGGAAATATCTACACCCCTATCTGTATAAACATGGAAATACCTACACCGCCATCTGTATAAACATAGAAATATCTACACTGCCATCTGTATAAACATGGAAATATCTACACCGCTATCTCTATAAATTTGTAAACAATTACACGGCTATCAATATAAACATGGAAATATTTACACCGCTGTCTCTATTAGCATGGAATTATCTACAGCGCTATCTCTATAAACATGAAAATATTTACACCACTATCTGTATAAACATGGAAATATTTACACCGCTGTCTGTATAAACATGTAAACATGTACACCGCTATCTCTATAAACATGGAAATTTCTACACCGCTGTCTGTATAAACACGAAATTATCTACACCGCTATCTCTATAAACGTAGAAATATCTACACCGCTCTCTGTATAAACATGGAAATATCTACTCTGCCATCTGTATAAACATAGAAATATCTACACCGCTGTCTCTATAAACATGGAAATATCTACACTGCTATCTGTAAAACAGGGAAATATTTACACAGCTATCACTATTAACATGGAAATGTCTACGCAGGTATCTGTATAAACATGGAAGTATCTACACCACTATCTGTATAAACATGCAAATACCTACACCGTTATCTGTAAAAACATTGAAATCACTATACCGCTATCTCTATAAACATCGAAATATCTACAACGCTATCTGTATAAACAAGGATATATCTGCACTGCTATCTCTACAAAGAGGGCAATATCTACACCGCTATCTGTATGAACATGCAAATACCTACACCGTTATCTGTATAAACATTGAAATAACTATACCGTTATCTCTATAAACATCGAAATGTCTACAGTGATATCTGTATAAACATGGAAATATCTACAATGCCATCTCTAAAAACATGGAAAAATCTACATCGCTATCTGTATTAACGTGGAAATAACTACAGCGCTATCTCTATAAACATGGAAATATCTACACCGCTATATATATAAACATGGGAAGTTCTACACGGTTATGTGTACAAACATGGGAATATCCACACCGCTATTTGTATAAACATGAAAATATCTACACCGCTATCACTATAAACATGGAAATATCTACACCACTATGTGTAAAAACAAGGAAATATCTACAATGCTATCTGTAAAACAGGGAAATATCTACACCGCTATCTCTATAAAAATGGAAATTTCTACACTTCTATCTGTATAAATGTGGAAACTTATGCAACGCTATCTGTATATACATGGAAATATCTACAATGCTATCACTGTAAACATGGAAATATCTGCATGGCTATGTGTATAAACCTGGAAATATCTACACCGCTATCTCAAAAAACATGAAATGCCTTCACCGCTATCTGTAGAAACATGGAAATATCTACACCGCTATCTGTATAAAGATGTAAATATCCACACCGCTATTTCTATAAGCATGTAAATATCTACACGGCTATCTGTATAAACATGGAATGTCTACACCGCTATCACTATAAACTTCGAAATATCTACACCACAATGTGTATTAATATGGAAATGTCTACACCGCATTCTCTATAAACATGGAAATATCTACACTGCTATCTGAATAAACATGGAAATATCTTCACCGCTGTCTCTATAAACAAGGAAATATTTGCACCGCTAACTGTATAAAGATGGAAACATCTACACCACTATCTCTATAAACTTGGAAAGATCTACTCCGATATCTGTATAAACATGGGAATATCTACACCTCTATCTGTATAAACATGGAAATATCAACACCGCTATCTCTGTAAACATGGAAATATCTACACCACTATCTGTATGAACATGGAAATATCTACACCGCTCTCTGTATCAATATGGAAATATCTACATCGCTATCTGTATAAACATGGAAATATCTACACTGCTATGGGTTTAAACAAGGAAATATCTGTACCACTATCACTATAAACATGGAAATATCTACACCACTTTCTCTATAAACATGGAAATATCTACACCGCTATCTCTATAAACATGGAAATATCTATACGGCCATCTGTAGAAGCCTGGAAATATCTACAACACTATCTCTGTAAACATGGAAATATTTACACCGCCATTTGTATAAACATGGAAATATCTACACTGCTATCCCTATAAACATGCAAATATCTACACCGCCATCTCTATAAACATTGAAATATCTACACCGCTATCCATATAAACATGGAAATATCTTCACCGCTATCCCTATAAACATGGAAATATCTACACAGCTATCTGTATAAACATGGAAATATTTTCACCGCTATCTATATAAACACGGAAATATCTATATCGCTATCTGTATAAAGTTGGAAACACCTACACCGCTATCTCTATAATCATGGAAATATCTACACCGATAGCTGTAGAAACATTGGAATATCTACTCCGATACCTGTATACACACGGAAATCTCCACAACCCTATCCGTATTAACATGGAAATATCCACACCGCTGCTTCTATAAACATGGTAATATCTTCAAAGCAATCTGCATAAACATGGAAATAACTACAACGCTGTCTCTATAAACATGGAAATATCTACACCACTATCTCTGTAAACGTGGAAATATCTACACCACTGTCTCTATAATCATGGAAATAACTACACCGCTATCTCTATGAACGTGGAAATACCTACACAGCTGTCTGTTTAAAGTTGGAAATATCTACACCACTTTCAGCATAAACGTGGAAATATCTACAATGCTATCTGTATAAACATGGACATATCTACACTGCTATCTCTATAAACGTGGAAATATCTACACCGGTATCTGTAAAAATGTGGAAGTATCTGCACCGCTATCTGTATAAACGTGGAAATAACTACACCGCTATCTCTGTAAACGTGGAACTATCTACACCACTTTCTGTATAAACATGGAAATACCTAAACCACTATCTCTATAAACGTGGAAATAACTACAAGGCTGTCTCTATAAACATGGAAATATCTACACTGCTATCTCTATAAACATGGATATATATACACCGCTATCTGTATGAACATGGGAATATTTACAACGCTACCTCCATAAACATGGAAATATCTACATGGCTATCCCTATAAATGTGGAAATATCTACACCGCTGTCAGTATAAACATGGAAATATCTAAACCGCTATCTGTATAAACGTGGAAACATCTACACCACTATGTCAACAAACGTTGAAATATCTACACCGCTATCTCTATATCCGTGGAAATATCTACACCGCTATGTGTATAAATGTGGAAATATCTACACCGCTAAGTGTATAGTTGTGGAAACATCTACACCGCTATCTCTATAAACGTGTATATATCTACACCACTATCTGTATAAACGTGGAAATATCTACACCGCTACCTGTATATGCATGGAAATATCTACACCGCTATCTGTATAAACATGGTAATATCTACAACTCTATCTCTAGAAACATGGAAATATTTACAACGCTATCTGTATGAACCTGGGAATATCTACACCGCTACCTCTATAAACATGAAAATATCTACACTGCTATCTGTATAAACAAGGAAATACCTACACCGCCATCTATATACACATGGAAATATCTAAACCGCTATCTGTATAAACATGCAAATACCTACACCGTTATCTGTATAAACATTGAAATAACTATACCGCTATCTCTGTAAACAACGAAATATCTACACCGCTATCTGTATAAACAAGGAAATATCTGCACTGCTATCTCTATAAACATGGAAATATCCACATTGCTATCTCTATAAACATGGAAATGTCTGCATGACTATCTGTATAAACATGGTAATATCTCCACCGCTATCTGTATAAACATGGAAATATCTACAATGACATCTCTATAAACATGGAAATATCTACACCGCTATCTGTATTAACATGGAAATATCTACAGCGCTATCTCTATAAAAATGGAAATATCTACACCGCTATATATATAAACTTGGAAATATCTACACGGTTATGTGTACAAACGTGGGAATATCTACACCGTCATCTGTATAAAGATGAAAATATCTTCACCGCTATATCTATAAAAATGGTAATAACTACACCACTATCTGTATAAATATGGAAATATCTACACTGCTATCTGTAAAACAGAGAAAAAACTACACTGCTATCTGTAAAACAGAGAAAAACCTACACCGCTATGTCTATAAACATGGAAATGTCTACACCACTGTCTGTATAAACATGTAAATATCTACACTGCTATCTCTATTAACATGGAAATAGCTACACCGCTGTCTTTATAAACATGGGAATATTTACACCGCTATCTGTATAAACATGGAAATATGTACACCACTATCTATATAAACGTGGAAATTTCTACACCACTATCTGTATAAACATGGAAATATCTACACCGCTATCTCTATAAACTTGTAAATTTCTACACGGCTTTCTGTATAAAGATGGAAACTTGTACACCGCTATCTGTATAAACAAGGAAATATCTGCACTGCTATCTCTGTAAAAATGGAAATATCTACACTATCTGTATAAACATGGAATTGTCTACACCACTATCTCTATAAACATGGAAATATCTACACGGCTGTCTCTTTAAACATGGAAATATCTACACCACCATCTGCAGGAACATGGAAATATCTACACCGCTATCTGTATACACATGGAAATACCTACACAGCCATCTCTGTAAACATGGAAATATCTACACCGCTATCTCTATGAACATGGAAATAACTACACCGCTGTCTCTATAAACATGGAAATACCTAAACCGTTATGTCTGTAAATGTGGAAATATCTACACCGCTATCTGTATAAACATGGAAATATCTACACCGCTATCTGTATAAACATGGAAATATATACACCGCTATCTGTATAAACATGGAAATATCTGCACCGCTATCTGTATAAACATGAAAATATCTACACCGCTATGTCTATAAACATGGAAGTATTTACACCGCCATCTCTATAAACATGGAAATATCTACACCGCCATCTGCATAAACATGGAAATGTCTACACCGCTACCTCTATAAACATGGAAATATCTGCACCTCTATCTGTATAAACATGGAATTATATACACCGCCACCTCTTTAAACATGGAAATATCTGCACCGCGATCTACATAAACAGGAAATATCTACACCGCCATCTTTATAATCATGGAAATATCTACACCGCCATCTATATAAACATGGAAGTATCTACTCCGCCATCTGTATAAACATTGAAATCTCTACATCGCTATCTCTACAACCATGGAAATATCTACACCGTCATCTCTACAAACATGGAAATATCTACACCGCCGTCTCTGTAAACATGGAAATAACTACACCGCCTTCTCTATAAACATGGAAATATCTACACCGCCATCTCTGTAAGTTTGAAATATCTACACTGCTCCTTCTCTAAAGACGGAAATATCTATACCGCTATCTGTACAAACATGGAAATATCTACACCTCTACCTCTATAAACTTGGATATATCTACACCACTATCTGTACAAACATGGAAATATCTACACAGCCATTTGTATAAACATGGAAACAACTACACCGCTGGCTCTATAAACAGGGAAATATCTACACCGCTATCTCTATAAACATGGAAATATCTACACCACCATCTCTATAAACATGGAATTATCTACACCGCCATCTGTATAAACATGAAAACATCTACACTGCCATCTCCATAAACATGGAACTATCTACTCTGCCATCTCTATAAACATGGAAATATCTACACCGCCATCTGTATAAACATGGAAATATCTAAGCTACCATCTATATTAAGATGTAAATTTCTACACCGCCCGCTGTATAAACATGGAAATATCTACACCGCTAGCTGTATAAACATGGAAATACCAACACTGCTATCTGTATAAACATGAAATTATCTACACCGCTATCTGTATAAAAATGGAAAAATCTACACCGCAATCTCTATAAACATGGAAATATATACACAGCCATCTCTATAAACATGGAAATATCTACACCGCCATCTACATAAACAAGGAAATATCTACACCTCCATCAATATAAATATGGAAATATCTACACCGCCATCTGCAGAAACATGGAAATATCTACAGCGTGATCTGTATAAACATGAAATTATCTACACCGCTATCAGTATAAACCTGGAAATATCTCCACTGGTATCCATATGAACATGGAAATAATTACACCGTGATCTGTATAAACATGGAAATATCTGCACCGCTATCTGTATAAACATGGAAATATCTACACCGCTCTCCGTATAAACATGGAAATATCTACACCGCTATCTGTATAAACATGGAAATATCTACACCGGTATATGTATAAACATGGAAATATATCAACCGCTATCTCTGTAAACATGGAAATATCTTTACCGCCATCTGTAGAAAGATGGAAATACCTGCACCGCGATCTGTGTAAACATGGAAATATCTACACCGCTATCTCTATAAACATGGAAATATCTACACCGCTATCTCTATAAACAAGCAAATATCTACACCGCTATCTCTATAAACATGGAAATATCTACACCGCCATCTTTAAAAACATGGAAATATGTACACACTCATCTGTATAATCATAGAAATATCTACACCACCATCTGTATAAACATGGAAGTATCTACACTGCCAGGAGCTCAAGAGCAGCCTGGGCAATGCAGCAAGATCTCATCTCTACAAAAAAATTAGAAAAATTAGCTGGGCATGGTGGCGTGCACCTGTAGTCCCCGCTTCTTGGGAGGCTGAGGTGGTTGGATCCACGGAGCCCAGGAGTTTAAGGCTGCAGTGAGCTTGGATAACATCTGCACTCCATCCTGGATGACAGAACAAGAACCTGTTTCAAAAAAGAAAAAAGAATAAAAACCTAAAAACTAAAAACTGGATGTAGTTTGCTAATAACTAAACAGCAAATTAATTGTAACATGCATACATATCAACAATGTCTTTCTTCTTTGATCATAAACCTGCTCACTAAGAAGCTGCTAAAGTCCATGTTAGTGACAGGTACATGTCTGCATCCTTGTCCTGACCTGCATCTTCTTTGATTGTCCCCATCTGTGTCTCCGACTGGCACTGCCGAACCGGCTTGCTACCTGATCAGTGTTGTACTGAACCGGACTGCTAACTGATCAATGTTGTTGAGCTCACTGCACAAAGCTGTTCTTACATGGTAGATTTCTGCCTGGAATAGTCATACTTACACTGTTTATGTTCCTTACTCCTGACCCATCCAACGCAGCACAAGTTCTATTTATTGCCATAGAAACATAGGTCATTTGGAAACACCTCCTTCATTTCTATGGAATGTTCAAACATTTCTGACATTTTGGACTCTGTTCTAGCCTCTTGTTAAATATATCCAGAAAAGAGACAAAGCTTTATGGGGGGTCTATCTGCACACATATGCTATAGAATAAGCTATCTAAATGTTTAAAAATACTTTCCATCTGGCACTGCACCTTAATAGGTAGACAGAAATTAAGTTTGTGTATATCTATCTGTATAGATACGTATAAATATATATCCCCAAAACAAAAACTCATTCTCTTACTTATACATAGGTATAATATAGGTGAATATACATATACATTTATAGGTAGAACAAAAATACCCCTCAGCCTCTTTAGGGCCATGTGTTTTCTCTGAGTAATTGTCACAATTAATTACAATACATGTGTATGCCTTTTTAGATAAATTCCATCAGACCAGTTTCTGTCTGGTTGGAAAATAATAACTGCCTATTTGCTAAGTGCCCCTGCCCCTATACTATGTTCCAGTGAACTAAAGACCTCTGGCAATCATAGATTTACAACTCAGCAAGATTAAACAATTTATTGTTATTTATGACATCCAAGCTGGATCTTCTGTATCATATTCCACATTAGCATCTATCACTTTACATTTGGGAGATCCTGTCCAAAAAATGATTATGCCTCCTAACCAAACATTCAGCAGGGCTGCAGGAACAGGCCCCCTGAACAAACATCCTGCCAAAGTACTTTAAAGCACCGTGAGCTCCCACAGCTGTGCATTTTCAGATGACTCAGCAGATTAGCGTGGAGTCTCTTAGCCTCTGCTTGGTCTGTTCCTTTCAGTGATCTCTCACATGGCCCAGTCCATTCGGTTTGAAAATCCTCATGAAATGAGCAGATTATGATCTGGCTTCAGTAGAGAGCCATGGGGTGGGCATGGAGGGGAGAGGGTTTGCTCTTAACACAGCCTGAGCCTCAGAAAGGTTTCAGATGGAAAAGCATGGCACTGACTCAGCTCATGCTTAACAGGAAATAATGCACAGACCACACCAAAAAAGCCCTTTATGTTGTGTGAAAGTCTATGCCGGAGCAGCTGCTGCCACCTCATGTGCTGTGATAGAGTGTGCATGTGTGTGTTTGTGTGTGCGTGAGTGTGAGTATGCACACAAATGTGTGCTGGGAGGGGGAGGAGATCACACCTTCCACAGTCGCCACCTCAGCCTTAGCTAGCAGCGTGGAGAATTGCCAAAAGTCAACAGGAAGCAGCACCAAAGCAACTGTGATCACCACATCAGCAGGCGCTTTCTGGTTAGTAAAGCTACTGGGACTGAAAAACACACACGATCTCGTCCTTCTTTTATTTTAATCAGAGCAAACTATTTTTATAATAATTGTGTTATATGAATAAGTAATTCATAATGCTGTAACCCATTATCACATTCAATCCTCCCAACAACCCTAGAAGATATGTAGACAAGTATTATTACTTTCCCTATTTTTATAAATGAGGAAATAAACCCCAGGAGGCTAGGCGACTTCCCCACGGTCATAGAAGTTGCAAACAGTAGTATCATGATTCAAATCCAAAGCTTCTCCTTTTGTCTTTATCATTTTAATTTTGAAGGTAATGCATATGCATGTATGATCTTTTAAATCCAGAGATGTATATGGAATAGATAGGAAAAGGGACTCTCCTTCCCCATTATACACCCCCTCCACCCAAGCTATATACACTGTTGACTAGAGTATGTCCTTTCAATCCTATTTTCTATGCCTACATTATACACAGAAAAGCAGGATTACGTTACACACAATATTCCAGTCATTGCTGTTTTTCACCAACAAGCTATCATTCACATCTTTTTCATACTACATATCAATTTATATCCTTTATTTTAGTGGTGTATATTGTGCAGTTGTGTCATAAATTATGTACCCGTTCTCTGTTGAACATATAGATTTTTTCTGAGTTTTTCCTTAGCAAAATGCTGCAGTGAGTACCCTTGTACACAGATGTTTGTACATTTGTTCTAGAAAAATCTACAGTAAAGATTCTTAGATTAAGAGATTCCCAGGTTATTAGAAAACTACTCTATTAATTTAGATATATACTTCCAAATTGCCTGACCAAAAAGTTATGTCAATTTAACTTCTATGAACAGTATACAAACATGACAATTTTCCATCACCTACACCAACTCTGGGTAATTTCATCTTTTTTACAAGTTGATGGATTGTTTTAATTTATATTTCTCTGGTTATTAATAAGGTTGGCCACCTGTTCATGTGTTATTATTGATGATATTTGTATTGAAATGTTTGAATTTTCTTGATTTCAAAAAACGGTTTACATGTCATAGATATTAAATATTTGTTGTAAAACTCTCCTTCCAGTATTGTGTATGTGTTTGGTCAAGTAGAATAAACTCTCGTCCTCTGATTTCAGATTCCTTTCTCTTTCCATTAGAAATCCCTAAATGTAAAACTACATATTGATAGCTAAAAACAAGGATGTTTACTAGAGAAAAAGAATACAAAGGCAATAATTAAATATTATATTTATACAAAATACCTACTAGTACAAACTTAAAAAGAGAAAGTAAAAGTCAAATGCTTCTACGACTTCAGCCTAAGAAAAAGAACTTTTGAGGTTGAATGTTCCTGAAATTTTTCTTTTCATACAACTACGGACATGACTTCAAAAGTTGATGTGACTAAAAATGTAAGATATGAAAGATATTTGAAGACTCAGAGAAGGTGGATTTTCATTTTAACAAGTCACATATATATTCTAGATATCCTCTTATTCGTAACTAAGAGAGTCAAATCAGATGAAAGACTCTAAAAATTTCCCTTTGACTGTGTTAAGTAGAAGTAGTAGAGGCATATTGGCCAAATCTTGAGTGTTTGCAAATTGACTCTTAAGGCTATGGGCTGGCACAGGTCATTGAAGCCCTAGCTTTTTATCTTTAATTTTAAAATCCCCAAACAATCTATACTAATTTTTCTTGTCCATTATTTCCAAATAATCTTGTTTAAAGGTTATTACAGTGCTTGCTCATGTTACTGTTGTCTAACAGATGGGTATCCGGGGCCTTAAAACTGAGAGGGTTAGGATTAATGATTCCAATACCTATGCTTGGACATCTCCAAAAGTGGGTTCCAACTTCTTGTCCTCAAGTCTGTATAGAAACTAGCAAACTTCCAGAGTTCACAAAAGGCTCAAAGAGAACAGATGTTTTATAGAAAATTCTTAGAGCAAGTTTCACACATAATGTTGCTGATGCGTGTCTGCCTTTTCAATAAACATCACTATGCTTTATCACAAGATTTAATAAATCAGCTTAGTTAAAAATGCCATCTGGGTCTCTGGACACATTAAACAAAGCTTAAAATAACCACCCCAGCAACTGGGAGGACCCAGCTGTTCTCATAATCTGTCCCACTCCTTTTACTTCCCCAGAAAAAGAGTGAATGAAGAACACAGACTAAAAACATCCAGAAGGAACTGACACAAACAGGGAGATAGATGGAGCCAAGGGCTCCTGTAAGTTTGCTATTGCTCACATAATAGATTTGCTAATTCCACAACCTGCGGATGGTGATTAAGAATGGGAAGCAGAAAGAGGGAAGAGAGAATCATAGAAGGGCTCATTCAAGTTTTCTAATGTATCACAAACCTGTCCTCCCTAATGTCTGGATCATAGCAGCCCATTCCATTCACCTATTCTGTAGTGGACTCCAATAGAAAATACAAAGCCATCACCACCCAGTTCTTTCTCCCTTCTAGAGATGAGCTATTAGCCACCCAATCCCAGATTCTCAGATCCATTCCAGGAAAGAAGCCCTAGGTATTGAAGCACAGCTTTCCCTCCCTCCCTTCTTTCTTCCACGCCAAGATTTGTTCCCCAGATAGTTCTAGTAAATGCAAAACCAAGTATATTCTCATTCTTTAGAGCAACCAGCTTTTCATGGCCAACTGGAATCAAATACAACCTGCACAAACATCTATCTGGAGGACACTCCCAAGGCTCCTACTGAGCCAGCCTTCTGCATACCACTGCATTTCAGCTTCCTAGTTCACAAGACACTGAGACATTCTTGAATTCTGCAAGGTGCACTGTGTGTTAATATCTTTGCTGCTCATCATGTGGCCAATAAAGGGCATGACTAGTCAACAAATAAATTTTCTCTTGGCTAAAACTTGCAACAAAACTGTAAGCTGTTTACCAAGGGGCCCACTACAGGTTATATTCAATATATACAGTCAAATCATAACTATCTGAGATATATTCAGTTGACCATACACCTTTATATTTCAGTAAAAGGTCTTTACATTTCCCAGTGCTATCGATGTTACAAAGTGCTTCCATATGCAGTGCTTCATCTGATTTCCAGGATAATTAAATAATCCTGTCATACCTGATTTTTAGATGAGGAAACAAGTGGTTTCTGGGTATTTCAAGAGGCTAACGCATCTGCCCTCCAACTTGTATGTGAAAACCAAAAACAAAATTCCAAGACCCCTCAACCATCTGAATGGATTTTGACTCTTTTGGTCTATATATGGCAGAGCTAGGAAAAGAAGGTGAGTCTTCCAGCTGCTGATACAGGGTTTTTTCTGCCATACTCCATTACCTCCAAGGCTAAAGTCAAAAGAGGGTGTGGTTATCACATGAAAAAATCTGGTTTGGATTTCCCAAATGTGTATGTAGTATTTGGGGATTTACCTTAATTTAACCTACAGTTCTTTTGGGTTGTAACAGTCTGACTCCATTTTTGAAAACAAAACAAAATCGATTTTAAATGCTGAATTATAGATCTTTGCTGTCCAGTATGGTAGCTACTAACCACTTATGGTTATTTGCATTTCTATTTTAATTAATTAAAATTCAGTAAAATGCAAAATTCAGTTCTTCAGTTGCTCTAGCCACATTTCAAGTGTTACAGTAGTCACATATGGCTAGTGGCTGGGACAATGCAGATTATAGAACAGTTCCATCATCAAAGAAACTTCTATTGAACAGTGCTATTATATAATGTCATCTCCAGAGAAAGAAGACTTTAGAAAAAGTCAGAAACGGCCGGGCGCAGTGGCTCACACGTGTAATCCCAGCACTTTGGGAGGCCAAGGCAGGCAGATCCCTTGAGGTCAGGAGTTCAAGACCAGCCTGGCCGACATGGTGAAACCCCGTCTCTAGTAAAAATACAAAAAATTAGCTAGGCGTGGTGGTGCATGCCTGTAACCCCAGCTACTCAGGAGGCTGAGTTGGGAGAATCACTGGAACCCAGGAGGCAGAAGTTGTAGTGAGCCAAGATTGTGCCACTGCACTCTAGCCTGGGTGACAGAGCAAGACTCCATCTCAAAAAAAAAAAAAAAGAAAAAGAAAAAGAGAAAGTCAGAAACATCTTGAGGTAGGCATAGTGCTGTCATCTGTCCAATATTGAAGATGATTTAAGAATAAGAAAGAAGAAGAGAACAAAGAAGAGAAAAAGAAGTTGCCTTAGGTGTACCTGCCCAGAAAAGTACAAAGGCATTCTTGTAGTCATTGTGTTGTATTTTAGCTCTTAAACTTTTTAAGAGATTAGAATAATTTGACACATAGAAGATCTAAACCACTGAAGAGGCTCTGAAGCAGATAAAAGTAGAAAGAAAATAAAAAACGAATTAGTTACAAACTAAGCTTAACCACTACTCGTTTAAACGATACTATTTACTCTTCACATGATTGGTTTTTCTTTTGCTTTGTAGTATGACATTGTTTATATCTTTAAAGGGGAATTACAATATTTCTGGGAATTTTTAAAAGTAAGTTCACACAGCCACATAAAAACTACAGAAACAGATAAAACCTATCTTCTCATTTATTCCCTAATCCATTCAAATTAAATATAAAAATCCAAGCAGCCACAGTGATATTCAAAAAAGCAAAAGTGAGACAAAACAAAATTCATTTGTCACCTGTGGAGGTAGTTAGCTCACCTAATCTTCACTCCAAACACCAGTAATTTTTAAAAGACAGAAATAAACATATGTTCTGCCTTCCCGGAAGGAACTATGTTTCAGGGTAGCCAAATAACCCAGTTGTGAAGAAAATGGTCTGCTTATAGAAAAATGCCAGCTAAAACATGTAGATAGAATTAGAGAATTAGAAATTCACCATTTTGAAACCCCTAATGAAATAATCAACTCAAGCAAGGATCATTAATAAATGCTAAAACAATCAAGTAACTATTGATACAGAATATAACTGAATATACACATGGTACAAAGTTCACGTCACAGACTACTGGCTTGACCCAAGGGGGGATATAGCAGAGGAGATAGGCAGTGATCACCCTAATCTTGCGATCATCTCACCATCACTAATGATGGGATGTGAATACACATTATTGCCTATGAAATAGTCTTTAAAAAAGAAGTTGAACCTGAATCTAACTAAAACTTGCAATGAGCTGAAAGTGTATGTCTTCCCAAAATTAATATGTTGACATCCTAACCCCAAAGGTGCTGGTATTAAAAGGTGGGGCCTTTAGGGCGTCATTAGATCATAAGGACAGAGGCTTCATGATTGGAATTAGTGCCCTTATAAAAGAGGCCCCAGAGAGCTAGCTAGTCTCTCCCACTAAGTGAGGGCCCAGCAAGAAGGCCAATCTATGAACCAGAAAGTTGGTCCTAACCAGATATCAAAACCACATGCTCCTTGATTTTAAACTTGCTAGCCTCTAGGACTGTGAGAAATAAATTTCTGTTCTTTATAAGTCATCCAGTTTTTGGTATTTTGTTATAGCAGGCCTAAAAGAAAATTGCTTTGTAAAATTAACTTTTTCAATCAAAACCAAGATTTTTCAGATATAGAGAATGCAGCCCACTGGTCAGATTTGTCAGTTCAAAGAGAATAAATTCTAGTTTCCTATTTTTCTAGCCTGCTTATGATTATCCAATAGGATATCAAAAAAGACCAAAGCTTTGGGATCCATGTTCAGTATTCCTGAGTCTAACTCAGGATGCCAAATCAGGAGACAAGCACATTCTCATCAATTTTCAATCATTCGAGACCAATTTTGCTTATAATTATCCAGTTCTTTTAGACCACCTTTCTCCTGAAGCCAGCCTTATGGCTATTCACTTCACTTTAGCATAAGCCCCCAAGAAGTTGAACAAAATGAGGAAACGATTGGTTAAAGTTGGCATTTGAAATTCTGAAACATGTCCACCATTCCCTTCACCCATTCCCGCCCCTCTTAGAAGTAGTACTTTCAGATTATTTAAGAGTCAATGCTTCTATGTGGATTTTGTCATCTGTCCTTTATAACAGCTAGTAGGTTTAATTTGACTCTATTTTCAGCATATATTGACCTATGCTAATTATCTGTTAAAATAAATTCCACTCTTAGAGTTAATAAAGTGTGTGTGTCATGGAAGACCCATTGAAGTAAGAAGCTGAGGAGCCCTTATGGTAAAGTTGGACAAGAAATAATAAGACATAATAATTTTCCCATGCAAATCAACAACCGTAGCTTCAAAAATATCCTGACCCACAACAAGTATTGGACAGGCCATGTTTCTCTCACTCCCTAAAAAATTGGCTCGGGAAGGAGTGTGAGAGCTCCCATAGCTCTCCCAAGGCTCATTATTCTCCATCACTCCACAGGAACAGCCTGTCAGAGAAGAGTGAAAGACCATTTGTCAACCTCTCTTCAACTCCCTGATTCTAGCCAAACTTCATCAATCTCAAGTGAGGAGCCAGAGAGAAATCAAACCCCATATATCCAGCATCATTGTCTACGGGAGTCAAAAATCACAATTCCACTACCCACCCCAACACCACTGGCCCTGTTTCTCCCAATTGCTTTTTATTGTGTTTTTTAAAAAATCCTCTTTCCCCATCCCTGCAACACCGAGAAGGAGGAATTATAGTAGATAAATATGAAGCATGGAGATCCTTTAAAAATGTTTTTAATAATAAATGAGAAAATGAAAAGGAGAGGGTTGGGAAGGAAGGAGGGAATTCAAATGCCAGGGAATTGTTCAGTTTCGCCTTTAAAGATGTTAACACTCATTTATACATCTGCAAGACACTCCTCTTAAAGAAAAGTTCTATGAGTGTGGGTCTGGTTACATGAATAAGGATAAAATTACCTTTTTAGACGATGTTTCCCGCATATCATTCAGATACCCCTGAAGTTAGGTATCCCTCTTGTAGATGTCCTTGAGATGCTGCTGGACCTGGGAAAGAGGAAACTGGGATACGGGTCTATGCCAAAAGGTGCTTTTAGTTATAGGACAGAGAGGAAAGGGGCAGAGGGAGAAAAACCCGAAGTCTGAGAATCTGGATTGCAGAAGACTACCGAGGTCATGGGAGAAGGGAGAGAAAACAAGGATGAAAAGCGAAAGGGGAAGAGGCATGAAATGTTGTCAAATGTCAAAAGGCATTTGGAGAGAAGTTGGGAATTGCATTAAGAAAACCACTGCAAACCTCGTTTCAGACCATTTAGAGATATGCCCCCTGGGAACTGCGAGCTCAGGCTGTTTAGCATCAAACAAATGGATCCACTCCATCCCTACCCTAATTAAATAAATCATTCAGTAATTCCACTGGGTTAAGGAACCAAAATATTAAAAACCTTCAGGGCCTACTCTTGCCAAATATGTCAGGGATCGTGTGTGTGTGTGTGTGTGTGTGTGTGTGTGTGTGTGTGTGTGTGTTCTGAGACACCACTACTGTTAAATAGGCAGAGCTAAGACTTAGGGGACTGGCAGATTATTGCAAAAAGGGCACAGGGCAGAGGGACTATGTTGTGAGCCTGGGAAAGAAGTTTGTGTGGGGACTGTGGGCAGTGAACGCGTTGGGAACAATATGGAAAACTGGGAGCTGTCTTGGAATCTACAGGGCCGGGTAAGAGAATGTCCGAAAGAAAAATGAGCAGGTGCGGGATGTGTGCAGAGTCGGAGAAGAGTCCAGGGCGCCCGGAGTGGCTCCAGGAACGACGGACACCCTCAAGACTTTTGGGGGTGGTGGGTACTAATAGAACCCAGTGTCCGGGGTGCGCCGGGGAGGCTGCGAGCACGGCGGGAGTGGGGCGCTGGAGGGTGAGGACGCGGGAGTGAGGAAGCAAAGCTGGGGCAGGGGCCTCCCAGCTGGGCCCGGAGGCAGCATGGGGACAAGGGCTAGGAGAGGGCATGGCGGTGGCATGGTGGGAAGCGAGGGGCATCCGGACACTCACCCCATTGGCCGCGGCCATCTGCACCATGATCCCGATGGCCGTCCTGCTAAAATACCTGCCGTCGCTGCCCATCACCGTGGTGCAGCCCCGACGGTCGCGCAGGTCGATGGACGACAGCACGCTCTGGATGAAGTTGGGCAGGTAGTTGCGCTGGCCCTCGAAGAAGCCGGTAGGTCGCCACAGACCCCCGCCGCCGGCTGGCCGCCGGTCCTCGTAGGGCGCGGTGGGCACTGTCAGCACCCGGATGGGGCCCCCCTCCGTGGCGCCTCCTGGCCGGTCCTGCTGTGGCTCCCGGGGCCGGAGGGAATCTGCAGGCTGCCAGGGGCCTCCGCCAGCCTGGCCGCACGCCAGGACTCCGCCTCACGCCCGGGCCCCCTCTCCGGCAGGTCGCCGCCCTGCGCCCGCCCGCCTGGGGACCGCCCGCCCCTCCTCTCCGCGCGGCCGCTCGCTGACTCCCTCGGCGGAGATTGCTTCTGCCTTCCTGTAAAGTTTTCTCCCTCCCACCTTCTCTGCTGCCAGACCGCCCGAGGTGCCCTCAGTTTCTCCCCAAGTTGGACTCACTTTCGGGGTGTCCCAAAAGCCTGATTCCAGGGCCTGCTAGCCCGACCCCGGTGACGCCTGCACCCGCGCCTGGCCCCAGCCTTCACGCGCGATCGCCGCCCTCCGGGGCACACCCTCCGCCAGAAAACAGCCGGCGGGTGGCGAGACTTTGGGCAGAGTCCGGGTTCCTCTCCGGCGCCAGGCCCGTCTCCCTGTCTCCCTAGGAGTGTGCTGCCTACTCGCACCAGTTTCTCTTTAGAACAAGCACGGGGAGGGATTTGGGAGGGGGCTGAAACCTTTTGCCATCAGCGAACAGCCTCAGCCAAAAATAACCCTGGAAAGGCGAGCTAAGAATGGTTATCTCCTGCCAGCGCTGAAATCGGAGGCTGGGCGCTGCTTGTGGGGTGTGTGTGTGTGTGTGTGTGTGTGTGTACCCTCCCACCCCGACCATTTGTTGAAGGGAATCACCACTGTCAGACTTCAATCCAACAGGACCCACTCGAGCCATCCACACTTTCCCCAGCCTCCTCCAAAACAGCACACTTTCCGGTATGGACAATTCTTTTTTTTTTTTTTTTTCACTTGTTTGTTTGTTGTGGTGGTTGCAACAGCAGCAACACAGACGACACATATTTCCCTATTCTTCTCGCCGTTCTCACCCTCCCTACCCAGCTCCTGCCTTAGAAACAGGCTTGGCCTACACTTTATCTGTCCACACTGCCTGAACTCTTCCCTGAATTAATCGTTTTCAATAGGAGGGGGCTAAATCCCTTATTAATGCCCTACCAGGAGTGAATGAATAAAGCCAAGTTAAAGGGGAACTGGGTACCACATACTGTGCTAGGTTCCTTTGCATGTATCCTTTCATTCAGCTGGAGCTAAAGATGTTCTGCCTCCTCTCTATAAAACACACCCAAACTCCAAAACCAGGAAATTCTCCATAGAAAATAGGAGTGAAGAGAGAAAAGACTAACAGGATAAACCCCAAAGCAGGAAGAAAGTTTTGTCTCCCATTTCGCTCAAGGAATTTTTGGACCCACCAAGGCTACTGTCCTGAAAGATCCTGCTGCTTCTCCTTCCCCAAATATTGTCCACTTCCTGAGAGTAAGGCTGACTTGCCACAGGCTTATAAAGTGTTTGGTCACAGTAAGACAACTGTGAGTAATAACACACATTGTATACTGTTTTGCAATTGATAAAAGGCTTTGCATCTGTTTTTTCTTTGGAGGCTGAAGAAAAGAAGAATGGTATTCATGCAGTTCCCATTTTACAGATGAAAACAAGAGGACTTTTTCTGTGAAGTCAGGAAAGTGGTTACAATGGTACTTTCCGCCTGTCCGAATTATGTATTGCCCCTCTCCTTTCTATTAATAACATTGAAGTGTGATGGGACAACCACTGAAGCCGTCAGTTGAAACCTGCTGGGACTTTTTAGCCATTCTCTTCAACATAAAGAATGGGTGTTTTGGAGGGGGTGAGAGGAATGGGGAAATGTTGTCAAAGAGTACAATGTTTTAGTTGAGACAGGAAGAATACATTTTGTTGAGATCTACAGCACAGCATGGTGACTGTAGTTAACAATGAAGTATTGTGTATTTCAAAATTGCTAAGACAATAAATTTCAAATGTTCTCACCACAAAAAAGATAGGTTTTGAGGTGATGAATCTATTAATTCTCTGGATTTAATTATTCCACAATGTATACATATATCATAACATCACATTATACCTCCGTAAATACATACAATTTTAATTTGTCAATTAACATTTTTTTAAAAGAATAGTGTGGCCAGTTGTGGAGGTAGTTTTTTCTTTTTTCCTCTAGTCTCTACTCAGTCTCCAAGATCCCATTCCCCATAAAGTTCCTGTCACCCAGGTGGAGTGCAGTGGCACAATCATGGCTCACTGCACCCTCTCCCTCTTGGGCTCAAGCGATCCTCCCGCCTACAGGTACATGCCACCACGCCCAGCTAATTTTTGTAGTTTTTGTAGACATGGGGTTTCACCATGTTGCCTAGGCTGGTCTCGAACTCCTCAGCTCAATCAATCTGCCCACTTTAGCCTCCCACAGTGCTGGGATTACAGGTGGGAGCCACCAAGCCCAACCCATAAAGTTCCTAACTTTTTATCTCCCTGGGAGTGCACAGCCTACACACACCAGTTTCTCTTTAGAACATACTTAAGAGTCTTGGCTTAGCATCCAACACACAGAACATTAACACTTCTACGGATCTGTGCACCTGTCTATGGTGTGGGGTTTTTAAGATCTCTTTCTAATGACACTTTATTTTGCAAAGCAGGACAGTTTCATTCCCAGAAGAGCAGGTATGGTAAATCCTTTGTTCCAGTAATGAAGACAATGATCTAAACCCTAAGCCTCAGAGAAGCCCAGAAACCCTCCAGGCCTCCATCTCTCTGCTCCTAGCACCCGCCTCTCTCTTGACATCAACATCATTCTCCCCTCTCACAGCCCAGCTCCTTCCACAGACCCAGGGATTAGGCACCAGCACCTCAGACTAGATTTTAGAGAATTACCTTTCAAGAGGCAATCCTCTTCCCTTGGTTCCAATTTCAAGGTTCTCAAAGACTGGAACAGGGCTAGTTTGAGGCAATGTGCCCCATCGCATAGCCAGAAAGAACCTTACAGTGAAAAGGAGAACAATTCTTCCAAAGTAAGGGGGTGCTGATCCCCAGAGGGAGGACAGATGGGCAACCAAACAGTAACCGGGCCACCACATGC
Organism: Pan paniscus; assembly: GCF_029289425.2. NCBI lineage: Eukaryota > Metazoa > Chordata > Mammalia > Primates > Hominidae > Pan > Pan paniscus. The sequence goes on from NC_073265.2 coordinate 1,334,939, forward strand.
TTCACACTCACTGATCAAGGATTTCTAAAACCACTTTTCTTTTCTCTGAATTTATATAGGACTTTGTATCACTCATAAAGGAATGTCTTATAGGCTGATAACACCTTTCTATTCATGCTTATACTTAACATTTAGGCTAGGATAATTTCCTAACCTCAGTGTCCTCACTATAAGATGGGAATTATTATAATCCCTACCTCATAAATTGTTGGGAGGATTAAAATACTTAGTAAAGTGCCTGACTAATAGAAAGGCATTCAATAAATGTTAGCTATTCATGGTGTCATCATCATTATATTTACCATTATTACTAATCTCCTGTATTGCAAGAATTACAGTTTATATTTTTGTAGACCATCACTGTAGCTAAAGGGTCTTTGGGCCATAGGTGATATTCCATAAAGGTTGGTTAAATTGATCTGTGGTTTTTGACTCTGGAAACTCAGAACTCCCTCAAAATGTACAAAACAGATTTACCTGCTAAATAAATCTCTTCAAAGCTGACCCCAGGTTTAATTGAATTAATTCCAATGAATTTGTCACAATGATGGAGAAAGGAAACTTAGAGGGCCCCACAGTGGTTTGCTGGTAAAATGAGAAGTTTGGATTAGATCAATGTTTCCCAAAATATTTTCCTCAGAATGTTAGTGCCCCTCGAATCCTGCACAAAGCAAGAGGTTCATGACCAAGTAGCTTTTAAAACTCCTGTACACTCTATTCCCATTCTTCACAATGCACACTTTTATATTAAAAGTTCTGAGAGGTCCTCAACAGAAGACATCACTTAACTTTTTTTTTTTTTTTTTAAGACAGATTCTCACTCTGTCACCCAGGCTGGAGTACAGTGGCCACCACTCCTGGCCTAAAATTTTTTTAACCTGGTGCTTCCCAATCTAAACTCACAGGGACCAGTTTTCTTAATGAAAGAGAATCAGACTAGCTTGTAACCATAGCTGGTGACACTCCCCTGCCCCATTCCTTGTATGTCCTCAGTGGACTAGGTCAGGAATAAATAAATTTTCCTGATTCTCAAGGGCTGGTCACTCCTTTGCACTGAGCTCAAAGCTTCTCTGTAGCATGGGTCACAATGAATGGTAGCCCTGATAGCCTAGAGTAGCCTTTCAGCCTTCTCTGAGCCTCTAAAGACTGAGGATCCTTGGCATGAAATGGAGCAACTGATATACCCTTGTTTCCCCTGGGGACTCTCTTGCTCTCAAAAAGGCATCAGCCATCATCTCCATCTAGAGAATATACTAGCTGACTCAGCTTGACCAGCCTGTCCCAAAATGAGAATCTGGGTAAAATAAGCATTGAAACACTTCATTCCTTGTAGATTCACAAAACATAGTAGCATATTACAGACTATGAAGTTCTTCAGGAAAAAAGAAACCTATTTAACTTTAATCCAACATTGCCAAGTTTTATTTGACCATGGAAGATTTTTCCAAAACACTTACAAACAGATCAAGTACATTAATCTTTCATGAAATACTAGATCCCCAGGGTCCTCTCCAGCTACATCATTCTGTGATTTTCTTTTTTATTTATGATGCATTAAAAGATTAATCTCTATCAGACTTCCATTTAGAAATTCACCAGAATGTGCAAAGGCAGCAGGTAAAATTGCTGAAGGGTATTATAAAAATACCCTCCAGTGATTTTTGAAACTTAAACTGAAATATTTATATAACTATATATTTCAGTTTGTATATTATATATATATGTATATACACACATATATATGTGTGTATATATATTGGTGTATGTATATCTATATCTATGTATATATGACATTATATCCATTTTACAGATGCAGAAACTGAGCTTTAGAGGGGGTGAGCAATTTGTCCAAAGCCACACAGCACACAGGTAGTCATTGATAAAGGTAAAAACAAGAGTTGAAGCCTGAGGTGTAAGGACACAGAGACAAGTACACAAATGTTTACAAGTTACACATATGACACGTGCCTTTAACATGAATTTCTTGAACATTCATTTAGAGGCCTTACAATGAAGACATCAGAGTGGCAGCAAGTTCTGTTGGAATCAGGGGAGCGTGTTCTTCTATAATCCCCTGGCTAACAGGAAAGCACACTGATTTGGCCCATGGTAGTTATACACTCCCATTGAGTCAGGGGCCACTTCTATGCACACAGGAGGTGCTAAAAATATGCTGTTGACTCATTGCCTCTAAGAGCAGAAGAAATGCCAAAAGTATAGGACAAGAGGCAGAAAAGCACACGGAAAAATGTCGTAGGGCAGTCCTCTAAGGAAGTGTTAGATCCCTTTGAAATCTGTCCAAACACTTTCTTGTGCTGGGGAAAGTCAATTACATATTTCAAGCAACCCCACATGTCATACGAGTATCTTGTACGTGTTTGTGTACTCGTGTCTGTGAACTTACATCTCAGACTTCAACTTCTCGCTCCCCACCCTTATAAGTGACTGCCTGCATGGCCTTGGGCAAGTTGCTTTCCCTCTTCAAAGCTCAGTTTCTGCATCTATAAAATGGACATAATGCTACCTACCTCATGGGGTTAGTGATCACATTTAAGGAGCTAATATGTGGAAATTGCTTACACAGTATCTATCACATAATAAGGGTTTAATAAGTGTTTGAAGTAATTGTTTTGATTATTACTACTATTACTAAAATAATAATTACTACAATAATAATGATTCTTATTCTCTATATTAGTATTATCTTTGAAAATGGGCATGGACTACGTATATGTAACACTTTTGGTACAATATCTAGCATTATATCACACACAAATTAGACAATTCATATTATTAAGGATGAAAAAATATTTTTACTGACCCTTAAATTCTTCGTAAGTAACTGCAAAAGAAGCCATTATCCCAACACATGAAATAATAAAGAAAATTCAGTTCCTCTGGAGTTTGTTTTTGGAGGTAACCACAGGATACCTAAATTTTTTTTTCTTTTCAGAGAGACTGAGGGGCTCTCTAGGTTGACCAGGCTGGTCTTGAACTCCTGGTTTCAAGCCATCCTCCCACCTCAGCCTCCCAAAGTGCTGGGATTACATGCATGAGCCACCACATCCAGCCTACCTAAAATACTGGATGCTGTTAATAAATCTCCTGAGGCCAGCATAAGAAGGTGGTGGGCAAAACTAATGCAGGTATGTTTTTCGGGCTTTTTCATGTATTGGGCCAAACTTTGAAAAGCACTTACTATTAATGGCTAACTTGCAAAATTTGTGATTTATTAAAAGCAGATTTTAATTGTTTTACCTAAAAATAATAGGCCTCTGATCTGCCAAAGATGAAGATTTAATTTCTAGGTGTTCCTCACAATACCTAGAAACATCAGTGTAATCGATTATTAAACACTTTAGAACTATTCTCTTCAAAATTCTTTAATATATAATACAGCAAAAGAAAAGTTTCTTTTCTAAAGGCTTCTCTATACCATTTTTAATAGTTGAATTTCATTTCTGAAGGCTCCTAAAAAGAATAGAATTTAGATCTTTATTAAAGAGGAAATATATTTTCCATGTTTAATTTAAATTACATTCCATCAGTCATTTGCAATCTTAGCCTACACGGAATTTTTTTTTTGGTAGTTTTTATGTTTGGGCTTTAGGAGGGGATTCCCAATAACCTCTATATAAATATTTCTAATCTCTATAGAAATATTTTAACATTTCAATGTAAATTAGTTTTTTAAAGCTATTTTAATCTTAAAAATAATGAATTTGCATGGCTGAGGGTGAAATAATGTGTTACCAGGACCCCTCAGTTTTGGGGGTTGTGAGTAGATCCCATCTTCATGTTCCTCCAGCCCAGTCCAAGCCTGGCTCAGGTCCTCCTCCCCCATTTGTCAGGAACCACCATCCCCAGGGATTCTATGTGCCCTGCCTGACCAGTGTTCTCCATCAGAGTTTACCAATCTTTTGTTCATTCCCTCAGAGCACAGCTAAGCAAGAGTACACTAATTTGAAAATTAACTCAAGCAAATAGAGGAACAATATCCCCAACACATTGCATTTTAACATAGGGTTTCCTGGACACACTGTTTCAACCCAAGAGTTGGGCTAATAGTAGGAGTTCCATCTGCTAAAATACGGCTGTCAGCTTCAGAGGGAAATTCATGAACGTCTTCATAGTTTGTTTTTACTTTTCACTTGGCACTGTTTCTAAAATTTCCTCTGAAGCCAGAAAATAAGTTATTTCCCAGCACAATGGGCACTTTTCATTTATCATTGGATTGATTTTTGTAACTTGCAGTAGGAGCTGAAATCGACCAGGGGGTTCTTATCCAACAGACAGCAGCAAAACTCTTTGTGTATCTGCGTTCCTTTCAACAAGCGTGACTTCCTCAATGGCATCATTCATGAGCGTAACACAGAGCTCAGCAATAACGTTTCTTCACTAACCCTACCAGGTATCCAACATAGGATGTTACTTCCTTTCACTGTTTTCCGACTCCTCGCAGATATTAATCATTGGGATTTGGGAACAAGGAAATAGAATTTCTGAGAATGCTTGGGAATTCCCAAATTCATATGATTTTCATAACACTTCACTTACAAGTTTTTGAAAAATAATAAGTGACTATAATAACAAGCAAATAGTCGTTTTTTTCTGTAACAGGATTATATGAAAAGTTTTAGTAGTCTTCTGTTTTTAAAAGATATGATAACAAATGATGATTTCTTATTATTAGGAGCCAACATATTGTAACAAGATTATAAAATCCAATAGCATTAATAGAGAAAACATTAAAAAGAAATGAATACTATCACAAAATAAATGCTAAAGAAAAGTCCTTTGAAGATTGAAAGGTAACACCACAAATACTTAATGCTTTAATCGTTGTTTACATGACATTGTTAAACAAGGCATCAATCATCCCCTCCAATACCATTTAAATAACATAACATTCTGATCTCCTGGCAAGATGAATAGCACTAGAAAGAAGCAACTGTCAAAATGGCCGATTTAAGGGCATATTTTGTTTCTAAAACTTGGCATTGCTTAGAAAACCTCTCATAGGATTTGTAAAACATATACTATGCCTATGAACACATTAATATTTATTTGCAGAAATGGTTCACTGTTAGCAGTGGACAAGGCCATGAACACACACTTGTAACACAGCAACAGATACAAGAAAGTCTGACTGAGGCTCCTTTACTGCTCCTGTCCTGTTCACCTTAACTTTCATCTCCACATGTCAGTGCTTCCTCATCTTGCTTGACTTGAAGTCAGTGCATTTCTTCAAGCCAGTAAGTTCTCTATACTGACTATTAAGCTGTAATTTTCACAGGAAAATTAGAATGTTCCTTCCCATTTTCCTAATTTCTCAACTGATTTTTCTCAGAATTCAGAATCCATAAATATTGAAATGCCAGGAGAGAATTTCCAAATGGAAATGCTGTTCCCTTCGTCCATTTTCAGAAGAAACCGTAGGATAGTGTTATCCTTCTCTTCTCCATTTTTTTTTTCCTGCAAACTTATGGTTATCACCTCTTTAAGTGAGTAGCTCACAATTTTGCCTCCCCTGCAAATGGTCCCAAAACGGTGAAGTGGGTCCTCTTTAGCTGTGTCTTTAGTACATAATCCTGCATTTCTGACCATATGCAGGGAGTGTGACCCAGGGAAGGATCCCTGACTCAATGGGATTTCTCTTGCTGTCTCTAGAATTTGAACACCGGAACCCAGACGTACAGAGGCTGGGAGCCATCGTGGTGTGCTATATTGATGACGGCAGCAGTGGGTGGTGTGGGGGCAGTTAATTGACAGCTACCTGTTGCTGACATCCCAGGAACTGCCTGAACCTCCTCTTTCCCAGTCATAAGATATCTAAGATTCTGCAGTATTCTTCATTAAATCCTAGCATGGTTTAAGCTAGCCAGAATTAGGTTCTGTTGCTTTCAATCAACAGAACCTTAGCTAATACGTTGTTATTTCCTGGTCTTTGTTCCTTTAATTTTCCAGGAAAAGAAGGGAAAATGGCTTACTGGTTTTAAAAAGAGACAAGGGACAACATACCATTTATGCAAAATTTAGAAGCACTCAAAGGAAACTCTGGAAAGTTCCTGAGACATACCTAGGTAGGATCAGCATAAAACTTGAACAGTGTATCTAGATCATGGTTGCCATGGTTGCCTTGACACAATGAACATCTGTATCAAGATCATATTTTCTTGGTGGGACAGAGAGAAGCACAAGGCGGGACTCACATTTACAGTAATCCTTGTTTTCCAGGGACCATACAACCCAGTTTGTCCAGAGCTGTTCATCTTAAGTTTGTTATCCCACCATAATTATAAATAGAACCTCCTTTTTCTCTCAAGAATATCCCACTTTGGATGATCATTTCTGTGACTACCCATTAAGAATATTTAATAACTATAGAAAACTGCTTCTCTATATTTTTTGTATGTTTGAAACATTTTATAACAGAAATATCTTTAAAGTTATCACCTACACAGAATATAGCTGCCAAATGCTCCTACTCTGCTATTCTAACCATGAATCCCTCTGGGGCCCCTTCCTCCTACGGCGCTTGTGAGGATGAAATGAAATAAGCTCTATGAAGTGCCCAACAGTGACCAACACTGAATAAAATACAGCCACCATAGGTGGCCTTCCCTTATGTTCACCAAACTCCTGATAAGTTATTCAGTGATATTTTAATCTTAATATTTTATGTAGATTATACATTCATCTGATTCAAAATGCAAAAGGTACAAAAGCGTATACAGTTAAAAGTTTCCCAACCCACTACCATTTATCTCCCTGGAGGCAACTGTTTCCAGATTTTTGAATATCCTTAAAGAATATCATATGTATGGAAAAGAAAGATTATATATTTATATGCATCTGTGTATGCATTTTCCTATGAGAGGCTCACAAAGTCTCCTTGAAGAGATATCATTATTACAAATACCCCTCAATTTACAATGGGGTTATATTCCAATAAACTTATGAAAATATTGTAAGCTGAAAATGCATTTAATACACTTAACCTACTAAACATCATAGCTTAGCTCGGCCTACCTTAAACACTCACATTAACCTACAGTTAGGCAAAATCATCTAACAGAAAGCCCATTTTATAATAAAGTGGGCTTTGAATATCTCATGTAACATAATGAATACTGTACTGAAAGTGGAAAACAGAATGGTTGTATGAGTACTCAAAGTACAGCTTCTGCTGAATGTGTATTGCTTTCAAACTATCTTAAAGTTGAAAAATCGTAAGTCAAAATATTCTAAGTCAGGGATTGTTTGTACTTCTACTTTACATGATGAAATTGAGCCTTGAAAAGATTAAGTGACTCGCCCAAGGTCACACTGGCAGTTAAATAGTGAAACTTGGATCCAAATTGTTCAGTCACTACATGTATTGTCTTGAAATTTGAAAAAGAGGAAGAGGAATTAAACTACTAAATTGAAGGACTATTTTAGGCATAGAAGAAGCAGATGCCTTCATGTCCAAGTGATTGTGAAAAGCCCACTTGCCCCAAAATATGTCTCCTGGTCATATGAAATTCCACCATTTCAGATTTTTACCTGGGGATTTAGAGTAATCTGCTGTTTTCCTAGAGCTCCCCTAAAATAGAAATAGAAAATTTTGGAAGGCTAAATATATGCTAACATTGGAAAACTCATTTTCTCCCCTTCGTAAGGCAAGGTACTGAAGGAGGGGGCCCTACGGGCTGTGCAGGGACATCCTGGAGGCATGGGGAGAAGAAACTGAAAGGCAAGTTTGTATGGAACAAAGAATACCGATCTCAGGTTTCTCCCTTGAACCTGCCCTAACTTTGTTCAAATAGACTTAGCCACTGACCTGCTGTCAAAAGACCACAGCCAATCTGACTTGTTTTCAATATAATGATGAATATTGATTTGGTCCCTTCATCCAACATTCTCAGCTGGATCTTTTTTGACCAAGGATATACATTACTAGGTGAGTACAGGCAGTTAATTCTTCCACACGGGACTTCGGAGTTTCTGAGTTAACCAGAATCACCCACCTTAACATCTGCCAGTTTATACCCCAAGTCCTGACCAGTGCCCCCTACCTGCTATGCCTCATGTTTTCAATAGAGCATAAAATCAGAAATGAAAGATGAAACATCATAGCCAATATCACAGAAATTCAAAGGATCCTAAGAAACTGCTAGGTATAATTACACACTAACTAATTGGATCATCTAGAAGAAATGGATAAATTCCCAGACACATAAAACCTACCAAGATTGACTCCTGAAGAAATTTAAAAATCTGAACAGGCTAATAGCAAGCAAGGAGGTTGAATCCGTAAGAAAATGTCTCCTATCAATGAAAAACCCAAAACCAGATGGCTTCCCAGATTAATTCTACCAAATATTTTAAGAAGAACTAATACCAGTCCTTCTCAAACTCTTCCAAAAAGCTGAAGTGGAGGGAATACTTCCAAACTCATCTTACAGGGCCAGCATTACCCTGATTCCAAAGCCAGACAAGAACACTACAAGAAAGGAAAATGACAGGCCAATATCCTTGATCTACATAGATGCAAAAATCCTCAACAAAATCCTAGCAAACCAAATTCAATAGCACATTGAAAGAATCATTCACCATGATCATGTCATGGTTCAACATAAGCAAATCAATACATATAATATACCATATTAGAAAAATAAAGGATAGAAACTATATGGCCATCACAATAGATATAGAAAATGCTTTTGACAAAATTCGAAACCCTTTCATGCTGAAAAAAAAAAACACCCAACAGATCACGTATTGAGGGACTGTATCCCAACAAAATAAAGGCCATATATGACAAACCCATAGCTAACACCATAATCAATGGTGAAAAGTTGAAACTTTTCCTCTACCATCAGGAACAAGACAAGGATGCCCACAGACACCACTTCTCAGGGTAATTAGGCAAAAGAAAGAAATAAAAGGCATCCTAATAGGAAAGGAAGAAGTGAAACTGTCTCTACTGACGGCATGATCTTGTTATATATAGAAAACCCTACAAACTTCACTAAAAAAAGGTTAGAACTCCACACAAAGAAGGGAACAGTAGACACTGGGGGACTCCAAAGGTGGGAGGGAAGGATGGTGGGAGCAAGGGTTGAAAAACTACCTATCGATTACTATGCTCACTGCTTGGCTGGTGGGATCATTAGAAGCCCAAACCTCAGCACCATGCAATATACCTGTTTAAGAAACCTGTACATCTACCCTCCTGATTCTAAAATGAAACATCTCTATAAACATGGAAATATCTCCACCGCTACCTGTATAACCATGGAAATATCTACAACGCTATCTGTATAAACATGGAAATAGCTACACCGCGATCTCTATAAACATGGAAACAACTACACCGCTATCTCTATCAAATAGGAAATATCTACACTGCTATCTCTATAAACATGGAAATGTATACACTGCCATCTGTATACACATGGAAATATCTACACAGCCATCTGTATACACATGGAAATATCTACACCGTTATCTCTATAAACATGGAAATTCCTGCACCACTATCTGTATAAACATGGAAATATCTACACTGACATTTTCATAAACATGGAAATATGTACACCGCCATCTGTACAAACATGGAAATATCTACAATGCCATCTCTATAAAGATGTAAATATCTACACCGCAAGCTGTGTAAACATGGAAATATCTATACCGTTATATGTATAAACATGGAAATACCAACACCGCTATCTGTATATTCTTGGAAATGTCTAAACCGCTATCTGTATAAACATGGAAATATCTACCCCGCTATCTCTATAAACATGGAAACACCTACACCGATATCTCTGTAAAATAGGAAATATCTACACTGCTATCTCTATAAACATGGAAATGTATACACCGCCATCTCTATAAACATGGAAAAATCTACACCGCCATCTACATAAAAAAGGAAGTATCTACATCGCCATCTCTATAAACGTGGAAATATCCTCACCGTTATCTCTATAAACATGGAAATACCTACAACACTATCTGTGCAAACATGGAAATATCTACTCAGCTGTCTGTGTAAACATGCAAATATGTACACCGTTATCTGTGTGAAGATGGAAATATCTACACGGCAATCTGTGCAAATTTGGAAATATCTACAACTCTATCTCTGTAAACATGGAAGTAGCTACACTGCTATCTGTATAAACATGGAAATATCTACACTGCTATCTGTATAAACATGGAAATATCTACACAACGATCTGTATAAACATGGATATATCTACACCGCTATCTGTATAAACATGGAAACATCCACACCGCTATCTGTATAAACATGGAAATATCTACACCGCTTTCTTTATAAACATGGAAATAACAACACCACTATCTGTATAAACATGGAAATATCTACATGGCTATCTCTATAAATGTGTATGAACATGGAAATATCTACACTGCCATCTGTATATACTTGGAAATATCTACACCGCTACCTGTATAAACATGGAAATATCTACACTGCCATCTGTATAAACATGGAATTATCCACAGCGCTATCTGTATAAACATGGAAATATCTACACCACCATCTGAATAAACATGGAATTATCTACACGGCTATATGTATAAATATGGAAATACCTACACCGCTATCTGTATAAACATGGAAATATCTACACCGCAATGTGTATGAACATGGAAATATCTAAACTGCCATCTGTATATACTTGGAAATATCTACAACGCTACCTGTATAAACATGGAAACATCCACACCGCTATCTGTATAAACATGGAAATATCTATACCGTCATCTATGTAAATATGGATATATCTTCACCGCTATCTCTATAAACATGGAAATGTCTACACCGCTATCTCTATAAACATGGAAATATCTACATGGCTATTTCTATAAATGTGGAAATATCTACACTGCCATCTATATAAACATGGAAATATCTACACAGCCATCTCTATAAACATGGATATATCTACATCGCTATCTGTATAAACATGGAAATAGCTAAACCGCTATCTGTATAAACATGGAAATATCTACACCGCCATCTGTAAAAATATGGAAATATCTACACAGCCATCTGTATAAACATGGAAGTATCTACACCTCCATCTGCATAAACATGGAAATATCTACAAAGCCATCTGTATACACATGGAAATACCCCACAGCCATCTGTATATACATGGAAATATCTGCACCGCTATCTCTATAAACATGGAAATATCTACACCGCTATCTGTACAAACATGGAAATATCTACACCGCTATGTGTATGAACATGGAAATATCTACACTGCCATCTGTATATACTTGGAAATATCTACACCGCTACCTGTATAAACATGGAAATATCTACACTGCCATCTGTATAAATATGGAATTATCCACAGCGCTATCTGTTTAAACATGGAAATATCTACACCACCATCTGAATAAACATGGAATTATCTACACGGCTATATGTATAAATATGGAAATACCTACACCGCTATCTGTATAAACATGGAAATATCTACACCGCTATGTGTATGAACATGGAAATATCTACACGGCCATCTGTATATACTTGGAAATATCTACACCGCTACCTGTATAAACATGGAATCATCTACACCGCTATCTGTATTAACATCGAAATAACTACACTGCCATCTGTATACACATGGAAATATCTACACAGCCATCTGTATAAACATGGAAATATCTACACGGCTATCTCTATAAACATGGAAATACCTACACCGCAATCTGTGCAAAAATGGAAATATCTACACCGGTATCTCTATAAACATGGAAATATCTACACTGCTATCTGTATAAACATGGACATATCTACAACACGATCTGTATAAACATGGAAATATCTACACCACTATCTGTTTGCACATGGAAATATCCACACCACTATCTGTATAAAAATGAAAATATCTATACCGCCTTCTGAATAAACATGGAAATACCTACAGAGTCATCTGTATAAACATGGAATTACCTACAGCACTATCTGTATAAACATGGAAATATCTACCCTGCCATCTGTATTAACATGAAAATATCTACACAGACATCTGTATAAACATGGAAATATCTACAAAGCTATGTGTATAAACTTGGAAATAGGCACACCGCTATCTGTATAAAAATGAAAATATCTATACCGCCATCTGAATAAACCTGGAAATATCTACAGTGCTATCTGTATAAATTTGGAAATATATACACCGCTCTCTCTATAAACATGGAAATATCCACACCACTATCTGTGAAAACATGGAAATATCTACACCTCTATCTGTAAAAACATGGAAATGTGTACACCGTTATTTGTATAAACATGGAAATATCTACACCGCTATCTGTATAAACATGGAAATATCTAGACCGCTATCTGTATAAACATTCAAATATCTACATTGCTGTCTGTATAAACATGGAAATATCTCCACTGCTATCTCTATAAACATGGAAATATCTACACCGCTATCTGTATAAACATGGAAATATCTACAACGCTATCTGTATAATCATGCAAATATCTACAGCGCTATCTGTATAAACATGGAAATATCTCCAACGATATCTTTATAAACATGGAAATATCTACACTGAAATCTCTATAAACATGGAAATATCTACAACACTATCCGTGTAAACATGGAAATATCTACAAAGCTGTCTGTGTAAACGTGGAAATATGTACACCGCAATCTGTGTGAAGATAGAAATATCTACATCTGTCTCTCTGTAAACATGGAAATATCTACACCACTATCTGTATAAACATGGAAATATCTACACCGCTATCTGTATAAACATGGAAATAGCTACATGGCTAGCTCTAAAAACATGGAAATATCTTCACCGCCTTCTGTATAAACATGGATATATCTACACTGCCATCTGTATAAACATGGAAATAACTAAACCGCTATCTCTATAAACATGGAAATATCTACACTGCCATCTGGATATACATGGAAATACCTACACAGTCATCTGTGTAAAAATGGAAGTATCTACACTGCCATCTGTAAAAACATGGAAATATCTACACTGCCATCTGTATACACATGGAAATATCTACACAGTCATCTGTATAAACATGGAAATATCTACACCGCTATCTGTATAAACGTGAAAATATGTACACCGCAAAAAGTGCAAATATGGAAATATCTACACCTCTGACTCTGCAAATTTGGAAATATCTACACCGCTATCTGTGTAAACATGCAAATATCTACACTGCTATCTGTATAAACATGGAAATATCTACACCACGATCTGTATAAACAAGGATATATGTACACCGCTATATGTATAAACATGGAAACGTCTACACCGCTATCTGTATAAACATGGAAATGTTTACACCACTATCTGTATAAATATGGAAATATCTACATCGCTGTCTCTATAAACATGGAAATGTCTACACCGCTATCTATATAAACATGGAAATGTCAAAATGGCTATTTCTATAAACATGAAAATATCTACACCGCCATCTGTATAAATATGGAAATACCTACACTGCTATCTCTATAAACATAGAAACGTCTACATCGCTATCTGTAAAAACATGGAAATATCTACATGGCTATCTCTATAAACATGGTAATATCTACACCGCCATCTCTATAAACGTGGAAATACCTACACACTCATCTGTATACAAATGGAAATACCTACACCACTATCTGTATAAACATGGAAATATCTACAATGTCATCTGTATAAACATGTAAATATCTACACAGCCATCTCTATAAACATGGAAATATCTACATCACTATCTGTATAAACATGGAAATAGCCACACCGCTATCTGTATAAACATGGAAATATCTACAGCGCCATCTGTAAAAACATGGAAATATTCTCACAGCCATCTGTATAATCACGGGAATATCTACACCGCTATCTCTATAAACATGGAAATATCTACATCGCTATATTTATAAACATGGAAATATCTACACTGCCATCTGTATCAACATGGAAGTAGCCACACCGCTATCTGTATAAACATGGAAATATCTACACAACCATCTGAATAAACATCAAAATATCTACGCAGCTATCTGTATAAATATGGAAATATCTACACCGCCATCTCTATAAACATGGAAATATCTCCAACGCTATCTGTATAAACATGGAAATATCTCCACCGCTGTCTGTATAAACATGGAAATATCTCCACCGCTATCTGTATGAACATGGAAATATCTACATCGCTATTTGTACGAACATGGAAATATCTCCACCGCTATCTCTATAAACATGGAATTATTTACAACGTTATCTCTATAAACATGGAAAGATCTCCACCGCAATCAGTATAAACATGGAAATATCTCCTCCGCTATCTGTAAACATGAAAATATCTACACCGCTATCTGTATAAACATGGAAATATCTACATCATTATCTGTATAAACATGGAAATATCTCGAATGCTATCTCTATAAACATGGAAATATCTCCACCGCTATCTCTATAAACATGGAAATATCTACACCGCTATCTTTATAAACATGGAAATATCTACACCACTATCTGTATAAACATGGAAATATGTACACTGCCATCTGTATAAACATGGAAACAGCCACAACGCTATCTGTATAAAGATGGAAATATCTCCACAGCTATCTGTCTAAACATGGAAATATCTACACAGCCATCTCTATAAACATGGAAATATCTACATCGCTATCTGTATAAACATGGAAATAGCCACACCGCTATCTGTATAAACATGGAAATATCTACACCGTTATCTCTATAAACATGGAAATATCTACAACTCTATCTCTATGAACATGGAAATAACTACATTGCTATCTGTACAAACATGGAAATATCTCCGCCACAATATCTAAAAACATGGAATTATTTACACGTCTATCTGTATAAAGATGTAAATCTCTCCAGGGCAATCTGTATAAACATGGAAATACCTACACCGCTTTCTGTATAAACATGGAAATAGCTGCACCGCTATCTGTATAAACATGGAAATATCTACACCGCCATCTGTATGAACATAGAAATGCCTACACAGTCATCTGAATAAACATGGAAATATCTACACCACTATCTGTATAAACATGGAAATATCTACACCGTGATCTGTATAAACATGGAAATATCTGCTCAGCCATCTCTATAGAGATGGAAATATCTACATCGATATCTGAATAAACATGGAAATAGCCACACCGCTATCTGTATATACATGGAAATATCTACACCGCCATCTATAAAAACATGGAAATATCTACACAGTCATCTTTGTAAACCTGGAAATATCTACAGGTCAACCTGTATAAACATGGAAATATCTACACTGCCATTTGTACACACATGGAAATATCTACACAGCCGTCTTTATAAACATGGAAATATCTACAACGCTATCTGTATAAACTTGTAAATATCTACACCACTATCTGTATAAACATGGAAATATCTACATCGTTATCAGTATAAACATGGAAATATGTCCACCGCTATCTGAATAAACATGGAAATATCTCCACTGCTATCTTTATAAACACGGAAATATCTCCACCGCTATCTGTATAAATATGGAAATATCTACACCGCTATGTCTATAAACATGAAAATAGCTACACCTCTCTCTGTGTAAACATGGAAATATCTCCACTGTTATCTCCATAAACATGGTAATATCTACGCCGCTATCTGAATAAACTTGGAAATATCTACAACGCCATCTGTATAAACATGGAAATACCTACACAGTCGTCTCTATAAACATGGAAATATCTACACTACTATCTGTATCAATATGGAAATATATACACTGCCATCAGTATAAACATGGAAATATCTACACAGCCATCTCTATAAACCTGGAAATATCTACATCGCTATCTGTATAAACATGGAAATATCTACACCGCTATGTGTATGAACATGGAAATATCTACACTGCCATCTGTATATACTTGGAAATATCTACACCGCTACCTGTATAAACATGGAAATATCTACACTGCCATCTGTATAAACATGGAATTATCCACAGCGCTATCTGTATAAACATGGAAATATCTACACCACCATCTGAATAAACATGGAATTATCTACACGGCTATATGTATAAATATGGAAATACATACACCGCTATCTGTATAAACATGGAAATATCTACACCGCTATGTGTATGAACATGGAAATATCTACACGGCCATCTGTATATACTTGGAAATATCTACACCGCTACCTGTATAAACATGGAATCATCTACACCGCTATCTGTATTAACATCGAAATAACTACACTGCCATCTGTATACACATGGAAATATCTACACAGCCATCTGTATAAACATGGAAATATCTACACGGCTATCTCTATAAACATGGAAATACCTACACCGCAATCTGTGCAAAAATGGAAATATCTACACCGGTATCTCTATAAACATGGAAATATCTACACTGCTATCTGTATAAACATGGACATATCTACAACACCATCTGTATAAACATGGAAATATCTACACCACTATCTGTTTACACATGGAAATATCCACACCACTATCTGTATAAAAATGAAAATATCTATACCGCCTTCTGAATAAACATGGAAATACCTACAGAGTCATCTGTATAAACATGGAATTACCTACAGCACTATCTGTATAAACATGGAAATATCTACACTGCCATCTGTATTAACATGAAAATATCTACACAGACATCTGTATAAACATGGAAATATCTACAAAGCTATGTGTAT
Organism: Pan paniscus; assembly: GCF_029289425.2. NCBI lineage: Eukaryota > Metazoa > Chordata > Mammalia > Primates > Hominidae > Pan > Pan paniscus. Next base: position 1,351,712 of record NC_073265.2, read on the forward strand.
AAACTTGGAAATCGGCACACCGCTATCTGTATAAAAATGAAAATATCTATACCGCCATCTGAATAAACCTGGAAATATCTACAGTGCTATCTGTATAAATTTGGAAATATATACACCGCTCTCTCTATAAACATGGAAATATCCACACCACTATCTGTGAAAACATGGAAATATCTACACCTCTATCTGTAAAAACATGGAAATGTGTACACCGTTATTTGTATAAACATGGAAATATCTACACCGCTATCTGTATAAACATGGAAATATCTAGACCGCTATCTGTATAAACATTCAAATATCTACATTGCTGTCTGTATAAACATGGAAATATCTCCACTGCTATCTCTATAAACATGGAAATATCTACACCGCTATCTGTATAAACATGGAAATATCTACAACGCTATCTGTATAATCATGCAAATATCTACAGCACTATCTCTATAAACATGGAAATATCTCCAACGATATCTTTATAAACATGGAAATATCTACACTGAAATCTCTATAAACATGGAAATATCTACAACACTATCCGTGTAAACATGGAAATATCTACAAAGCTGTCTGTGTAAACGTGGAAATATGTACACCGCAATCTGTGTGAAGATAGAAACATCTACATCTGTCTCTCTGTAAACATGGAAATATCTACACCACTATCTGTATAAACATGGAAATATCTACACCGCTATCTGTATAAACATGGAAATATCTACATGGCTAGCTCTAAAAACATGGAAATATCTTCACCGCCTTCTGTATAAACATGGATATATCTACACTGCCATCTGTATAAACATGGAAATAACTAAACCGCTATCTCTATAAACATGGAAATATCTACACTGCCATCTGGATATACATGGAAATACCTGCACAGTCATCTGTGTAAAAATGGAAATATCTACACTGCCATCTGTAAAAACATGGAAATATCTACACTGCCATCTGCATACACATGGAAATATCTACACAGACATCTGTATAAACATGGAAATATCTACACCGCTATCTGTATAAACGTGAAAATATGTACACCGCAAAAAGTGCAAATATGGAAATATCTACACCTCTGACTCTGTAAATATGGAAATATCTACACCGCTATCTGTGTAAACATGCAAATATCTACACTGCTATCTGTATAAACATGGAAATATCTACACCACGATCTGTATAAACAAGGATATATGTACACCGCTATATGTATAAACATGGAAACGTCTACACCGCTATCTGTATAAACATGGAAATGTTTACACCGCTATCTGTATAAATATGGAAATATCTACATCGCTGTCTCTATAAACATGGAAATGTCTACACCGCTATCTATATAAACATGGAAATATCAACATGGCTATTTCTATAAACATGAAAATATCTACACCGCCATCTGTATAAATATGGAAATACCTACACTGCTATCTCTATAAACATAGAAACGTCTACATCGCTATCTGTAAAAACATGGAAATATCTACATGGCTATCTCTATAAACATGGAAATATCTACACCGCCATCTCTATAAACGTGGAAATACCTACACACTCATCTGTATACAAATGGAAATACCTACACCACTATCTGTATAAACATGGAAATATCTACAATGCCATCTGTATAAACATGTAAATATCTACACAGCCGTCTCTATAAACATGGAAATGTCTACATCACTATCTGTATAAACATGGAAATAGCCACACCGCTATCTGTATAAACATGGAAATATCTACATCGCCATCTGTAAAAACATGCAAATCTTCTCACAGCCATCTGTATAAACACGGGAATATCTACACCGCTATCTCTATAAACATGGAAATATCTACATCGCTATATTTATAAACATGGAAATATCTACACTGCCATCTGTATCAACATGGAAGTAGCCACACCGCTATCTGTATAAACATGGAAATATCTACACCACCATCTGAATAAACATCAAAATATCTACGCAGCTATCTGTATAAATATGGAAATATCTGCACGGCTATCTGTATAAACATGGAAATATCTACACCGCGGTCTGTATAAACATGGAAATATCTAAACCGCTATCTGTGTAAACCTGGAAATATCTACGCCGCTATCTGAATAAACTTGGAAATATCTACAACGCCATCTGAATAAACATAGAAATACCTACACAGTCGTCTCTATAAACATGGAAATATCTACACTACTATCTGTATCAACATGGAAATATATACACTGCCATCTGTATAAACATGGAAATATCTACACAGCCATCTCTATAAACCTGGAAATATCTACATCGCTATCTGTATAAACATGGAAATAGCCAGCCCTCTATCTGTATAAACATGGAAATATCTACACCGCCATCTGTAAAAACATGGAAATATCTACGCAGTCATCTGTATAAACATGGAAGTATCTACACCTCCATCTGTATAAAGATGGAAATATCTACACTGCCATCAGTATACACATGGAAATATCTACACAGCCATCTGAATAAACCTGGAAATACCTACACCGCTATCTCTATAAACATGGAAATAACTACACCGCTATCCATATAAACATGGAAATATCTACATCGCTATCTGTATAAACATGGAAATATCTACACCGCCATCTGTATAAACTTGGAAATATCTACACCGCCATCTCTATAAACATAGAAATATATCCACCGCTATCTGTATAAATATGGAAATATCTCCACCGCTATCTGTATAAACATGGAAATATCTCCACCGCTATCTGTATAAACATCGAAATATTTACACCACTCTCTGTATAAACATTGAAATATCTACATCGCTATCAGCATAAACATGGAAATATGTACACTGCCATCTGTATAAACATTGAAATAGCCACACCGCTGTCTCTATAAACATGGAAGAATCTACACCGCCATCTGAAAAAAACATGGAAATAACTCCACGGCTATCTAGATAAACATGGAAATATCTGCACCTCCATCTGTATAAGAACGGAAATATCTACACCGCAATCTGTATAAACATGGAAATATATAGAACACCATCTGTATAATCATGGAAATAACTACACCACTATCTGTATAAACGTGGAAGTATCTACACCGCTATCAGTATAAACATGGAAATATCTACAGCGTTATCTGTATAAATATGGAAATATCTACACCGCTATCTCTATAAACATGGAAATGTCTACACCGTTATCTGTATAAGCATGGAAAATATTCATGGGTATCTCTATAAAGATGGAAATATATACACTGCCATCTGTATGCACATGGAAATATCTACACAGCCATCTGTATAAACCTGGAAATATCTACAACGCTATCTCTATGAACATGGAAATACCTACACTGCTATCTGTATAAACATGGAAATATCTACACCGCTATCTGTATAAAAATGGAAATCTCTACACCGCTATCTGTATAAACTTGAAAATATCTACACCGCTATCTGGATACATAGGGAAATATCTACAACACCATCTCTGTAAACATGGAAATGTCTACAACGCTATCTGTATAAACATGGAAATATCTCCATGGCAATCTCTATATACATGGAAATAACTACACTGACATCGGTTTAAGCATGGAAATACCTACACAGTCGTCCGTATAAAAATGGAAATATCTACACTACTATCTGTATAAACATGGAAATATCTACACTGCCGTCTGTATAAACATGGAAATATCTACACAGCCATCTCTATAAACCTGGAAATAACTACATCGCTATCTGTATAAACATAGAAATAGCCACAACGCTATCTTTATAAACATGGAAATATCTACACCGACATCTGTAAAAACATGGAAATATCTACACAGTCATCTGTATAAACATGGAAATAACTACACCTCCATCCGTAAAAACATGGAAATATCTACACTGCTATCTGTATACACATGGAAATATTTACACAGCCATCTGTGTAAACCTGAAAATATCTACATCGCTATCTCAATAAACATTTAAATAACGACACCGCTATCTGTATAAACATGGAAATATCTCCACCTCTTTCTCTATAAACATAGAAATAACTACACCGCTATCTTTATAAACATGGAAATATCTACATCGCTATCAGCATAAACATGGAAATACCTTCACTGCCATCTGTATAAACAAGGAAATAGCCACACTGCTATCTGTATAAACATGGAAATATCTACATCGCCATCTGAATAAACATGGAAATATCTACATGGCTATCTGTATAAATATGGAAATATCTTCACCGCTATCTCTATAAACGTGGAAATATCTACACAGCTATCGCTATAAACATGGAAATGTCTACACCGCCATCTGTATAAACATGGAAATATCTACACCGCCATCTGTATAAACATGGAAATGTATACACCACCATCTGTATAAACATAGAAATAACTACAACGCTCTCTGTATAAACATGGGAATATTTACACCGCTATCTGTATTAACATGGAAATATCTACAACGCTATCTGTATAAATTTGGAAATATCTACACCGCTATCTCTATTAACATGGAAATGTCTACACCGCTATCTGTATAAACATGGAAATATCTACATGGGTATCTCTATAAACATGGAAATATCTTCACCGCCATCTGTAAAAACATGGAAATATCTACGCAGCCATCTCTATAAACATGGAAATATCTACATCGCTATCAGTATAAACATGGAAATAGCCACACCGCTATTGGTATAAACATGGAAATATCTACACCGCCATCTGTATAAACATGGAAATGTATACACCACCATCTGTATAAACATAGAAATAACTACAACGCTCTCTGTATAAACATGGGAATATTTACACCGCTATCTGCATTAACATGGAAATATCCACAACGCTATCTGTATAAATTTGGAAATATCTACACCGCTATCTCTATTAACATGGAAATCTCTACACTGCTATCTGTATAAACATGGAAATATCTACATGGGTATCTCTATAAACATGGAAATATCTACACCGCCATCTGTAAAAACATGGAAATATCTACGCAGCCATCTCTATAAACATGGAGATATCTACATCGCTATCAGTATAAACATGGAAATAGCCACACCGCTATTGGTATAAACATGGAAATATCTACACCGCCATCTGTAAAAACATGGAAATAACTACACTGTCATCTGTATAAACATGGAAGTATCTACACTTCCACCTGTATAAACATGGAAATATCTACATCGCTATCTCTATATACATGGAAATATCTACACCTCCGTCTGTATAAACATGGAAATAACCACACTGTCGTCTGTATAAGCATGGAAATAACTACAACACTATCCGTATAAACACGGAAATATCTACACTGCCATCTGTATAAACATGGAAATATCTACACAGCCATCTCTATAAACATGTAAATATCTACACCGCTATCTGTATAAACATGGAAGTATCTACACCGCTATCTGTATAAACATGGAAACATCTACAACACTATCTGTATAAATATGGAAATATCTACACCGCTATCTCTATAAATATGAAAATGTCTACACAGCTATCTGTATAAACATTGAAATATCTACACCGCAGTCTGTAAAAACATGGAAATATCTAGACAGCCATCTGTATAAACATGGAAGTATCTACACCTCCATCTGTATAAACATGGAAATATCTACACTGCCATCTGAATACACATGGAAATATCTACACAGCCATCTGTATTAACCTGGAAATATATACAACGCTATCTCTATGAACATGGAAATGCCTACACCGCTATCACTATAAACATGGAAAAATCTACACCGCCATCTGTATAAACATGGAAATATCTACAACGCTATCTGTACAAACGTGGAAATATCTACTCCGCCATCTCTATAAACATGGAAATATATCCACCGCTATCTCTATAAACATGGAAGTATCTCCACCGCAATCTGTATAAACATGGAAATATCTACACCGCTATCTGTATAAATATGGAAATATCTACATCGCTGTCTCTATAAACATGGAAATGTCTACACCGCTATCTATATAAACATGGAAATATCAACATGGCTATTTCTATAAACATGAAAATATCTACACCGCCATCTGTATAAATATGGAAATACCTACACTGCTATCTCTATAAACATAGAAACGTCTACATCGCTATCTGTAAAAACATGGAAATATCTACATGGCTATCTCTATAAACATGGAAATATCTACACCGCCATCTCTATAAACGTGGAAATACCTACACACTCATCTGTATACAAATGGAAATACCTACACCACTATCTGTATAAACATGGAAATATCTACAATGCCATCTGTATAAACATGTAAATATCTACACAGCCGTCTCTATAAACATGGAAATGTCTACATCACTATCTGTATAAACATGGAAATAGCCACACCGCTATCTGTATAAACATGGAAATATCTACATCGCCATCTGTAAAAACATGCAAATCTTCTCACAGCCATCTGTATAAACACGGGAATATCTACACCGCTATCTCTATAAACATGGAAATATCTACATCGCTATATTTATTAACATGGAAATATCTACACTGCCATCTGTATCAACATGGAAGTAGCCACACCGCTATCTGTATAAACATGGAAATATCTACACCACCATCTGAATAAACATCAAAATATCTACGCAGCTATCTGTATAAATATGGAAATATCTGCACCGCTATCTGTATAAACATGGAAATATCTACACCGCGGTCTGTATAAACATGGAAATATCTAAACCGCTATCTGTGTAAACCTGGAAATATCTCCACCGCTATCTGTATAAACATGGAAATATCTCCACCGCTATCTGTACAAAAATGGAAATATCTACATCACTATCTGCATAAACATGGAAATATGTACACTGCCATCTGTATAAACATGGAAATATCCACACTGCTATCTGTAGAAATATGGAAATATCTACAGAGCTATCTCTATAAACATGGAAATGTCTACACCGCTATCTGTATAAACATGGAAATATCTACAGGGCTATCTCTATAAACATGGAAATATCAACACTGCAATCCGTATAAAAAGGAAAATACCTACAACACTATCTGTATAAACATGGAAATATCTACACTGCCATCTGTATAAACATGGAAATAACTACACAGCCATCTCTATAAACATGGAAATATCTACATAGCAATCTGTATAAACATAGAAATAGCCACACTGCTGTCTGTATAAACATGGAAATACCTACAACGCCATCTGTAAAAACATGGAAATATCTACAGAGTCATCTGTATGCACATGGAAGTATCTACACCTCCATCTGTATAAAGATGGATATATCTACACTGCCATCAGTATACACATGGAAATATCTACACAGCCATCTGTATAAACCTGGAAATATCTACACCGCTATCTCTATGAACATGGAGATAACTACACCGCTATCCGTATAAACATGGAAATATCTACATCGCTATCTGTATAAACATGGAAATATCTACACCGCCATCTGTATAAACTTGGAAATATCTACACCGCCATCTCTATAAACATAGAAATATATCCACCGCTATCTGTATAAACATGGAAATATCTCCACTGCTATCTGTATAAACATGGAAATATCTCCACCGCTATCTGTATAAACATGGAAATATCTACACCACTATCTGTATAAACATTGAAATATCTACATCTCTATCTGCATAAACATGGAAATATGTACACTGCCATCTGTATAAACATTGAAATAGCCACACCGCTGTCTGTATAAACATGGAAAAATCTACACCGCCATCTGAATAAACATGGAAATATCTACACGGCTATCTAGATAAACATGGAAATATCTGCACCTCCATCTGTATAAGCACGGAAATATCTACACCGCAATCTGTGTAAACATGGAAATATATAGAACACCATCTGTATAATCTTGGAAATAACTACAACACTATCTGTATAAACATGGAAGTATCTACACCGCTATCAGTATAAACATGGAAATATCTACAGCGTTAACGGTATAAATATGGAAATATCTACACCGCTGTCTCTACAAACATGGAAATGTCTACACCGCTATCTGTATAAGCATGGAAAATCTTCATGGGTATCTCTATAAAGATGGAAATATCTACACTGCCATCTGTATGCACATGGAAATATCTACACAGCCATCTGTGTAAACCTGGAAATATCTACACCGCTATCTCTATGAACATGGAAATACCTACACCGCTATCTGTATAAACATGGAAATATCTACACCGCTATCTGTATAAACATGGAAATATCTACACCGCTATATGTATAAACATGGAAATATCTACACCGCCATCTCTATAAACATAGAAATATATGCACCGCTATCTGTATAAACATGGAAACATCTCCACCGCTACTGTATAAACATGAAAATAACTACACCGCTATCTGTATAAACATGGAAATCTCTACACCGCTATCTGTATAAACTTGAAAATATCTACACCGCTATCTGTATACATATGAAAATATCTACACCACCATCTCTATAAACATGGAAATGTCTACAACGCTATCTGAATAAACATGGAAATATCTCCATGGCAATCTCTATATACATGGAAATATCTACACTGACATCAGTTTAAACATGGAAATACCTACACAGTCGTCCGTATAAACATGGACATATGTACACCGCTATCTGTATAAACATGGAAATATCTACACCGCTATCTGTATAAACATGGAACTATCTACACCGCTATCTAAAACATGTAAATATCTACACCGCTATCTGTATAAACTTAGAAATATCTACATCGCCATCTCTATAAACATGGAAATATATGCACCGCTATCTGTATAAACATGGAAATATCTCCACCGCTATCTGTATAAACATGGAAATATCCACACCGCTATCTGTACAAATATGGAAATATCTACAGAGCTATCTCTATAAACATGGAAATGTCTACACCGCTATCTGTATAAACATGGAAATATCTACAGGGCTATCTCTATAAACATGGAAATATCTACACTGCCATCCGTATAAACAGGAAAATACCTACAACACTATCTGTATACACATGGAAATATCTACACTGCCATCTGTATAAACATGGAAATAACTACACAGCCATCTCTATAAACATGGAAATATCTACATAGCAATCTGTATAAACATAGAAATAGCCACACCGCTGTCTGTATAAACATGGAAATACCTACAACGCCATCTGTAAAAACATGGAAATATCTACACAGTCATCTGTATGCACATGGAAGTATCTACACCTCCATCTGTATAAAGATGGAAATATCTACACTGCCATCAGTATACACATAGAAATATCTACACAGCCATCTGTATAAACCTGGAAATATCTACACCGCTATCTCTATGAACATGGAGATAACTACACCGCTATCCGTATAAACATGGAAATATCTACATCGCTATCTGTATAAACATGGAAATATCTACACCGCCATCTGTATAAACTTGGAAATATCTACACCGCCATCTCTATAAACATAGAAATATATCCACCGCTATCTGTATAAACATGGAAATATCTCCACCGCTATCTGTATAAACATGGAAATACCTCCACCACTATCTGTATAAACATTGAAATATCTACATCTCTATCTGCATAAACATGGAAATATGTACACTGCCATCTGTATAAACATTGAAATAGCCACACCGCTGTCTCTATAAACATGGAAAAATCTACACCGCCATCTGAATAAACATGGAAATATCTACACGGCTATCTAGATAAACATGGAAATATCTGCACCTCCATCTGTATAAGCACGGAAATATCTACACCGCAATCTGTGTAAACATGGAAATATATAGAACACCATCTGTATAATCATGGAAATAACTACACCACTATCTGTATAAACATGGAAGTATCTACACCGCTATCAGTATAAACATGGAAATATCAACAGCGTTATCTGTATAAATATGGAAATATCTACACCGCTGTCTCTACAAACATGGAAATGTCTACACCGCTATCTGTATAAGCATGGAAAATCTTCATGGGTATCTCTATAAAGATGGAAATATCTTCACTGCCATCTGTATGCACATGGAAATATCTACACAGCCATCTGTGTAACCCTGGAAATATCTACACCGCTATCTCTATGAACATGGAAACACCTACACCGCTATCTGTATAAACATGGAAATATCTACACCGCTATCTGTATAAACATGGAAATATCTACACCGCTATATGTATAAACATGGAAATATCTACACCGCCATCTCTATAAACATAGAAATATATGCACCGCTATGTGTATAAACATGGAAATATCTCCACCGCTACTGTATAAACATGGAAATAACTACACCGCTATCTGTATAAACATGGAAATCTCTACACCGCTATCTGTATAAACTTGAAAATATCTACACCGCTATCTGTATACCTATGAAAATATCTACACCACCATCTCTATAGACATGGAAATGTCTACTACGCTATCTGTATAAACATGGAAATATCTCCATGGCAATCTCTACATACATGGAAATATCTACACTGACATCGGTTCAAACATGGAATTACCTACACAGTCGTCCGTATAAACATGGATGTATGTACACCGCTATCTGTATAAACATGGAAATATCTACACCGCTATCTGTATAAACATGGAACTATCTACACCGCTATCTAAAACATGTAAATACCTACACCGCTATCTGTATAAACTTAGAAATATCTACACCGCCATCTCTATAAACATGGAAATATATGCACCGCTATCTGTATAAACATGGAAATATCTCCACCGCTATCTGTATAAACATGGAAATATCTCCACCGCTATCTGTACAAAAATGGAAATATCTACATCGCTATCTGCATAAACATGGAAATATCAACACTGCCATCCGTATAAACAGGAAAATACCTACAACACTATCTGTATAAACATGGAAATATCTACACTGCCATCTGTATAAACATGGAAATATCTACACTGCCATCTCTATAAACATGGAAATATCTACATAGCAATCTGTATAAACATAGAAATAGCCACACCGCTGTCTGTATAAACATGGAAATACCTACAACGCCATCTGTTAAAACATGGAAATATCTACACAGTCATCTGTATGCACACGGAAGTATCTACACCTCCATCTGTATAAAGATGGAAATATCTACACTGCCATCAGTATACACATGGAAATATCTACACAGCCATCTGTATAAACCTGGAAATATCTACACCGCTATCTCTATGAACATGGAAATAACTACACCGCTATCCATATAAACATGGAAATATCTACATCGCTATCTGTATAAACATGGAAATATCTACACCGCCATCTGTATAAACTTGGAAATATCTACACCGCCATCTCTATAAACATAGAAATATATCCACCGCTATCTGTATAAACATGGAAATATTTCCACTGCTATCTGTATAAACATGGAAATATCTCCACCGCTATCTGTATAAACATGGAAATATCTACACCGCTATCTGTATAAACATTGAAATATCTACATCTCTATCTGCATAAACATGGAAATATGTACACTGCCATCTGTATAAACATTGAAATAGCCACACCGCTGTCTCTATAAACATAGAAAAATCTACACCGCCATCTGAATAAACATGGAAATATCTACACGGCTATCTAGATAAACATGGAAATATCTGCAACTCCATCTGTATAAGCACGGAAATATCTACACCGCAATCTGTGTAAACATGGAAATATATAGAACACCATCTGTATAATCATGGAAATAACTACACCACTATCTGTATAAACATGGAAGTATCTACACCGCTATCAGTATAAACATGGAAATATCTACAGCGTTATCTGTATCAATATGGAAATATCTACACCGCTATCTCTACAAACATGGAAATGTCTACACCGATATCTGTATAAGCATGGAAAATCTTCATGGGTATCTCTATAAAGATGGAAATATCTACACTGCCATCTGCATGCACATGGAAATAGCTACACAGCCATCTGTGTAAACCTGGAAATATCTACACCGCTATCTCTATGAACATGGAAATACCTACACCGCTATCTGTATAAACATGGAAATATCTACACCGCTATCTGTATAAACATGGAAATATCTACACCGCCATCTCTATAAACATAGAAATATATGCACCGCTATCTGTATAAACATGGAAATATCTCCACCGCTACTGTATAAACATGGAAATAACTACACCGCTATCTGTATAAACATGGAAATCTCTACACCGCTATCTGTATAAACTTGAAAATACCTGCACCGCTATCTGTATACATATGAAAATATCTACACCACCATCTCTATAAACATGGAAATGTCTACAACGCTATCTGTATAAACATGGAAATATCTCCATGGCAATCTCTATATACATGGAAATATTTACACTGACATCGGTTTAAACATGGAAATACCTACACAGTCGTCCGTATAAACATGGACATATGTACACCGCTATCTGTATAAACATGTAAATATCTACACCGCTATCTGTATAAACATGGAAGTATCTCCACCTCTATCTGTATAAACATGGAAATATCTGCACCGCTATCTCTATAAACATGGAAATATCTACACCGCTATCTGTATAAACCTGGAAGTACCTACACCGCTATCTGTATAAACATGGAAATATCTACACCGCTATCTCTATAAACATGGAAATATCTACACCGATATCTGTATAAACCTGGAAATATCTACACCACTATCTGTATAAACATGGAAATATCTACATCGCTATCTGTGTAAACTTGGAAATATCTACACTGCCATCTGTATAAACATGGAAATAGCCACAACGCCATCTGTATAAACATGAAAATATGTACACTGCCATCTGAATGAACATGGAAATATCTACACGGCTATCGGTATAAATATGGAAATATCTACACTGCTTTCTCTATAAACATGAAAATATCTACACAGCCATCTCTATAAACCTGGAAATATCTACATCGCTATCTGTATAAACATGGAAATAGACCCACCGTTATCTGTATAAACATGGAAATATCTACACCGCCATCTGTAAAAACATGGAAATATCTACATAGTCACTGTATAAACATGGAAGAATCCACACCTCCAACAGTATAAACATGGGAATACCTGCACTACCATCTGTATACACATGGAAATATCTACACAGAGAACTGTATAAACCTGGAAAAACCTACACCGCTGTCTCTATAATCATGGAAATACCTACAACGCTATCTGTATAAACATGGAAATATCTAAACCGCTATCTGTATAAACATGGAAATATCTACATCGCTATATGTATACACATGGAAATATCTACACCGCCATCTCTATAAACATAGAAATAAATGCAACGCTATCTGCATAAACATGGAAATATCTCCACCGCAACTGTATAAACATGGAAATAACTACACTGCTATCTGTATAAACATGGAAATCTCTACACCGCTATCTGTATAAACTTGAAAATATCTACACCGCTATCTGTATACATATGAAAATATCTAAACCACCATGTCTATAAACATGGAAATGTCTACAACGCTATCTGTATAAACATGGAAATATCTCCATGGCAATCTCTACATACATGGAAATATCTACACTGACATCGGTTTAAACATGGAAATTCCTACACAGTCGTCCGTATAAACATGGACATATGTACACCGCTATCTGTATAAACATTGAAATATCTACACCGCAATCTGTATAAACATGGAACTATCTACACCGCTATCTAAAACATGCAAATATCTGCACCGCTATCTGTATAAACTTAGAAATATCTACACCGCCATCTCTATAAACATGGAAATATATCCACCGCTATCTGTATAAACATGGAAATATCTCCACCGCTATCTGTATAAACATGGAAATATCTCCACCGCTATCTGTACAAAAATGGAAATATCTACATCGCTATCTGCATAAACTTGGGAATATCTACACTGCCATCTGTATAAACATGGAAATATCCACACCGCTATCTGTACAAATATGGAAATATCTACAGAGCTATCTCTATAAACATGGAAATGTCTACACCGCTATCTGTATAAACATGGAAATATCTACAGGGCTATCTCTATAAACATGGAAATATCTACACTGCCATCCGTATAAACAGGAAAACACCTACAACACTATCTGTATAAACATGGAAATATCTACACTGCCATCTGTATAAACATGGAAATATCTACACAGCCATCTCTATAAACATGGAAATATCTACATATCAACCTGTATAAACATAGAAATAGCCACACCGCTGTCTGTATATACATGGAAATACCTACAACGACATCTGTAAAAACATGGAAATATCTACACAGTCATCTGTATGCACATGGAAGTATCTACAACTCCATCTGTATAAAGATGGAAATATCTAAACTGCCATCAGTATACACATGGAAATATCTACACAGCCATCTGTATAAACCTGGAAATATCTACACCGCTACCTCTATGAACATGGAAATAACTACACCGCTATCCGTATAAACATGGAAATATCTACATCGCTATGTGTATAAACATGGAAATATCTACACCGCCATCTGTATAAACTTGGAAATATCTACACCGCCATCTCTATAAACATAGAAATATATCCACCGCTATCTGTATAAATATGGAAATATCTCCACCGCTATCTGTATAAACATGGAAATATCTCCACCGCTATCTGTATAAACATGGAAATATCTACACCGTTATCTGTATAAACATTGAAATATCTACATATCTATCTGCATAAACATGGAAATATGTACACTGCCATCTGTATAAACATAGAAATAGCCACACCGCTGTGTCTATAAACATGGAAAAATCTACACCGCCATCTGAATAAACATGGAAATATCTACACGGCTATCTAGATAAACATGGAAATATCTGCAACTCCATCTGTATAAGCACGGAAATATCTACACCGCAATCTGTGTAAACATGGAAATATATAGAACACCATCTGTATAATCATGGAAATAACTACACCACTATCTGTATAAACATGGAAGTATCTACACCGCTATAAGTATAAACATGGAAATATCTACAGCGTTATCTGTATAAATATGGAAATATCTACACCGCTATCTCTACAAACATGGAAATGTCTACACCGCTATCTGTATAAGCATGGAAAATCTTCATGGGTATCTCTATAAAGATGGAAATATCTACACTGCCATCTGTATGCACATGGAAATATCTACACAGCCATCTATGTAAACCTGGAAATATCTACACCGCTATCTCTATGAACATGGAAATACCTACACTGCTATCTGTATAAACATGGAAATATCTACACCGCTATCTGTATAAACATGGAAATATCTACACCGCTATATGTATAAACATGGAAATATCTACACCGCCATCTCTATAAACATAGAAATTTATGCACCGCTATCTGTATAAACATGGAAATATCTCCACCGCTACTGTATAAACATGGAAATATCTACACCGCTATCTATATAAACCTGGAAGTACCTACACCGCTATCTGTATAAACATGGAAATATCTACACCGCTATCTCTATAAACATGGAAATATCTACACCGCTATCTGTATAAACCTGGAAATACCTTCACCGCTATCTGTATAAACATGGAAGTATCTTCATCGCTATCTGTGTAAACATGGAAATATCTACACTGCCATGTGTATAAACATGGAAATAGACACAACGCTATCTGTATAAACATGAAAATATGTACACTGCCATCTGAATGAACATGGAAATATCTACACGGCTATCGGTATAAATATGGAAATATCTACACCGCTTTCTCTATAAACATGAAATTATCTACACAGCCATCTCTATAAACCTGGAAACATCTACATCGCTATCTGTATAAACATGGCAATAGCCCCACCGCTATCTGTGTAAACATGGAAATATCTACACCGCCATCTGTAAAAACATGGAAATATCTACATAGTCACTGTATAAACATGGAAGAATCTACACCTCCAACAGTGTAAACATGGGAATACCTGCACTACCATCTGTATACACATGGAAATATCTACACAGAGAACTGTATAAACCTGGAAATACCTACACCGCTGTCTCTATAATCATGGAAATATCTACAACGCTATCTGTATAAACATGGAAATATCTAAACCGCTATCTGTATAAACATGGAAATATCTACACCGCTATCTGTATAAACTTGGAAATATCTACACCGACATCTCTATAAACATGGAAATATATCCACAGGTATCTGTATAAACATGGAATTATCTCCACCGATATCTCTATAAACATGGAAATATCTACACCGCTATCTGTATAAACATGGAAATACCTTCACAGCCATCTGTAAAAACATGGAAATATCTACACAGTCATCTGCATAAACATGGAAATATCTACACTTCCATCTGTATAAACATGGAAATATCTACACTGCCATCTGTATACACATGGAAATATCTACACAGCCAACTGTATAAACCTGGAAATACCTACACCGCTATCTCTATAAACATGCAAATATCTAGTCCGCTATCTGTACAAACATGGAACTATCTACACCGCTATCTATAAACATGTAAATATCTACACCACTATCTGTATAAACTTAGAAATATCTACACCGCCATCTCTATAAACATGGAAATATATGCACCGCTATCTGTATAAACATGGAAATATCTCCACCGCTACCTGTATAAACATGGAAATATCTCCACCGGTATCTGTATAAACATGGAAATATCTACATCGCGATATGCATAAACATGGAAATATCTACACTGCAATCTGTATAAACATGGAAGTAGCCGCACCGCTATCTGTATAAATATGGAAATATCTACACAGCTATCTCTATAAACATGGAAATGTCTACACCGCTATCTGTATAAACATGGAAATATCTACAGGGCTATCTCTATAAACATGGAAATACATTCACTGCCATCCATTTAAATAAGGAAATACCTACACCACTATCTGTATAAACATGGAAATATCTACACCTCTATCTCTATAAACATGGAAATATCTACACCGCCATCTTTATAAACGTGGAAATATCTACACCGCTATCCGTATAAAGATGGAAATATCTACACCGCTATCTGTATAAACATGGAAATATCTACAACGCTATCTGTGTAAACATGGAAATATCTACACCGATATCTGTGTAAACATGGAAATATCTACACCGCTATCTGTGTAAAGATAGAAATATCTACACCGCTATCAGTGTAAAGATGGAAATATCTTCACAGCTCTCTTTGTAAACATGGAAATATCTACAACACTATCTGTGAAAACATGGAAATATCTACAACGCCATCTGTATAAACATGGAAATACCTTCACAGCCATCTGTATAAACATGGAAGTATCTACACCACCATCTGCATAAACATGGAAATATCTACACCGCTATCTCTATAAACATGGAAATATCTACACCGCCATCTTCATAAACACGGAAATATCTACACCACCATCTGTAAAAACATGGAAATGTCTACACAGTCATATGTATAAACATGGAAATATCTACACCTGTATCTGTATAAACATGGATATATCTACAATGCAATCTCTATAAACGTGGAAATATCTTCACCGGTATCTCTATAAACATGGAAATATCTTCACCGCCATCTGTATAAACATGGAAAAATCAACACCGCTATCAGTATAAACATGGAAGTATCAACACCAACATCCGTATAAACATGGAAATATCTACACCGCCATCTGTATAAACATGGAAATATCTACACCGCTATCTGTATAAACATGGAAATATCTACACCACTATCTGTAAAAACATGGAAAGAACTACACCGCTATCTGTATAAACATGGAAGTATCAACACTGCTATCTGTGTAAACATGGAAATACATACACAGTTATCTGAATAAACATGGAAATATCTACACCGACATCTGTATAAATATGGAAATATCTAAAACGCTATCTCTGTCAACATGGAAATATCTACACAACCAATTGCATAAACATGGAAATATCTACCCTGTTATCTGTGTAAACATGGAAATATCTACTCTGCTATCTGTGTAAAGATGGAAATATCTACACCGCTATCATTGTAAAGATGGAAATATCTACACCGCTATCTGTATAAACATGGAAACAACTACACCGCTATCTATATAAACATGGAAATATCTACACCGCTATCTGTATAACCATGATATTATCTACACCGCTATCTGTGCAAACATGGAAATATATAAACCGCCATCTGTATACACATGGAAATAACTACACCGCCATCTGTATAAACATGGAAATATCTACACCAGCATGTGTATAAACATGGAAATATCTACACCGCCATCTATGTAAACATGGAAATGTCTACACAGCCATCTCTTTAAATATGAAAATAACTACACTGCCATCTCCATAAACATGGAACTATCTACTCCGCCATCATTATAAACATGGAAATATCTACATCGCCATCTGCATAAACATGGAAATATCTACACTGCTGTCTCTATACACATGGAAATATCTCCACCGCCATCAGTAAAAAATTGGAAATATTTACACAGTCATCTGTATAAACATGGAAATATCTACACTACCATCTGTGTGAACATGGAAATATCTACAATGCCATCTGTATACACATGGAAATATCTACACAGCCGTGTGCATAAACATGGAAATATCTACACCGCTATGTCTATAAACATGGAAATACCTACAACGCTATCTCTATAAACATGGAAATATCTACACCGCTATCTCTATAAACATGGAAATATCTCCACTGCTATCTGTATAAACATGGAAATATCTACACCGCTGTCTGTACAAAGATGGAAATATCTACACTGCTATATGAATAAACATGGAAATATCTACAATGCTATCTGTATAAACATGGAAATATCTACACCGCTATCTGTGTAATCATGGAAATATCTCCACTGCTATCTGTGTAAAGATGGAAATGTCTACACCGCTATCAGTGTAAAGATGGAAATATGTACACAGCTATCTTTGTTAACATGGAAATACCTACAATGCTATCTGTGCAAACATGGTAATATCTACAACGCCATCTGTATAAACATGGAAATACCTACACCACCATCTGTATAAACATGGAAATATCTGCACTGCCATCTGTATAAACATGGAAATATCAACACCGCTATCTGTATAAACATGGAAGTATCAACACGGCCATCTGTATAAACATGGAAATATCTACACCGCCATCTGTAAAAACATGGAAATATCTACACCATTATCTGTATAAACTTCGAAATATCTACACCACGATCTGTATAAACTTGGAAATATCTACACTGCTATCTGTATAAACATGGAAATATCTACCCCGCTATCTGTATAAATATGGAAATATCTATACCGCTATCTGTATAAACATGGAAATAACTACACTGCTATCTGTATAAATATGGAAATATCTACACAACGATCTATATAAACATGGAAAGATCTACACCGCTATCTGTATAAACATGGAAATACCTACACCGCTATCTACATAAACCTGGAAATATCTACACCACCATCTCTATAACTATGGAAATATTTACACCGCTATCTCTATAAACATGGAAATATCTACACCACCATTTGAATAAACATGGAATTATTTACACCGCTATCTCTGTAAACATAGTAATATCTAAACTGCCATCTGCATCAACATGGAAATATCTACACCGCCATCTGTAAAAACATGAAAATATCCACACCGCCATCTGTAAAAACATGGAAATATGTACAGAGTCATCTGTATACACATGGAAATATCTACACCGCCCTCTTTATAAACATGGAAATATCTACACAGCCATCTGTATAAACACGGAAATATCTACACCACCATCTGTATAAACATGGAAATAACTACACCGCTATGTGTTTAAACATGGAAATATCTACACAACGATCTGTATAAACATGGAAAATTTACACCGCTCTCTGTATAAATATGGATATATCTATACTGCTCTCTTTATAATCATGGAAATACCTACACCTCTATCTTTATAAACATGGAGATACCCACAAAGCTATCTGTGTAAACCTGGAAATATCTCCACTGCTACCTGTATAAACATGGAAATATCTACACTGCGATCTGTATAAACATGGAAATATTTACACCGCTATCTGTATAAACATGGAAATATCTGCATCGCTATCTCTATAAACATCGAAATGTATACACCGCCATCTCTATAAACATGGAAATATCTACACCGCCATCTACTTAAACAAGGAAATATCTTCACCGACATCTGTTTAAACATGGAAATATCTACACCGCCATCTGTATAAACATAGAA
Source organism: Pan paniscus (assembly GCF_029289425.2). Taxonomy (NCBI): domain Eukaryota; kingdom Metazoa; phylum Chordata; class Mammalia; order Primates; family Hominidae; genus Pan; species Pan paniscus. The sequence continues at coordinate 1,372,115 of NC_073265.2, forward strand.
ATATCTACACCGCTATCATTGTAAAGATGGAAATATCTACACCACTATCTGTATAAACATGGAAACATCTACTCCGCTATCTATATAATCATGGAAATATCTACACCGCTATCTCTGTAAACATGGAAAATCTACAACGCTATCTGTGCAATCATGGAAATATCTACACCGCCAGCTCTATAACATGGAAATATCTACAACGCCATCTGTATAAACATGGAAATGGCAACACCGCTATCTGTATACACTTGGAAGTATCAACACCGCCCTCTGTATAAACATGGAAATATCTACACCGCCATCTGAATAAACATGGCAATATCTAACCACTATCTGTTTAAACATGGAAATATCTACACCGCCATCTGTATAAACATGGAAAAATGGACACGGCTCTCTGTATAAATATGGAAATATCTATACTGCTCTCTGTATAAACATGGAACTACCTTCACCGCTATCTTTGTAAACATGGAAATACCCACAACACTATCTGTGTAAACATAGAAATATCTACACCGCTATCTGAGTAAACATGGAAATATCTACACCACTATGTGTTTAAAGATGGAAATATCTACACCGCTATCTCTATAAACATGCAAATATCTACACCACTATCTCTATAAACATGGAAATATCTACTCCGCTGACACCATAATCATAGAAATATCTACACTGCCATCAGTTAAAACATGAAAATATCTACAATGCCATCTGTATACACATGAAAGTATCTACACAGTCCTCTGAATAAACATGGAAATATCTACACCGCTATCTATATAAACATGGAAATACCTACACCACTATCTCTATAAACATGGAAATATCTACACCAATATCTCTATAAACATTGAAATATCTACACCGCCATCTCTTTAAACATGAAAATACCTACACTGCCATCCCCATAAACATGGAACTTTCTACACCGCCATCTGTATAAACATGGAAATATCTACACTGCCATATGTATATACATGGAAATATCTATGCGGCCATCTGTATGAAAATGGAAATAACAACACGGCAATCTGTATAAACATAGAAATATCTACATCGCTATCTGTATAAACATGGAAATACCATCACTGCTATCTGTATATACGTGGAAATATCCACACCACGATCTGTAAACATGGAAATATCCACACTGCTATATGTAGAAACATGGAAATATCTACAAGGCTATCTGTATAAACATGAAAATATCTACACCGCTATCTGTATAAATATGGAAATATCGACACCACTATCTCTATAAACATGGAAATAACTACACCGCTATGCGTATAAACATGGAAATATCTACACTGCTGTCAGTATTAACATGGAAATATCTACACTGCCATCTGTATAAACATGTAAATATATACACAGCCCTCCGTTTTAACATGGAAATATCTGTACAGCCATCTGTATAAACATGGAAAAATCCACACCGCTCTCTCCATAAACATGGAAATGTCTTCACCGCTATCTGTATAAACATGGAAATATCTATACTGCCATCTGAATAAACATGGAAATATCTACACCGCTATGTGTAAATATGGAAATATATACACCTCTCTCTCTAAAAACATGGAAATATGTCCACCGCTATCTGTGTAAACATGTAATTATCTACACCGCTATCTCAATAAACATAGAAATATCTACTCCACAATCTCTATAAACATGGAAATATCTACACCGCCATCTGTAAAAACATGGAAATATATACACAGTCATCTGTATAAACATGGAAGTATCTACATGGCTATCTCTATAAACATGGAAATATCTACAGAGCTATCTGTATAAACATGGAAATATCTACACCTGAATCTGTATAAACATGCAAATATCTACAGTACGATCTTTATAAATATGCAAATATCTACACTGCTATCTCTATAAACATGGGAATGTCTACACCGCTATGTGTATAAACATGGAAATATCTACAGGACTATCTCTATAAATATGGAAATATCTAAACCGCCATCTGTATAAACATGGAAATATCTCCAACGACATCTGAATAAACATGGAAATATCTACACCACTATCTGTATGAACATGGAAATATCTACACCGCCATCTGTATAAACATGGAAGTAACTACCCAGTCATCTGTATAAACATGGAAATATCTACACCAATATCTCTATAAGCATGGAAATATCTACACCGCCATCTGTATAAACATGGAAATAACTACACAGTCATCTCTATAAACATGGAAATATCTACACCGCCATCTGTATAAACCTGGAAGTATATACAAAGTCATCTGTATAAACATGGATATAACTACACCGCTATCTGTATAAACATGGAAATATCTACACCGCTCTCTGTATAGACATGGAAATAACTACACCGCTATCTGTATAAACATGGAAACATCTAAACCGCTATCTGTATAAACATGGAAACATCTACACGGTTATCTCTACAAAGATTTAATTAACTACACCGCTATCTGTATAAACATGGAAACATCTAAACCGCTATCTGTATAAACATAGAAATATCTACACTGCCATCTGGAGATAGATGGAAAGGTCTGCACCGCGATCTGTATAAACATGGAAATATCTGCACCACTGCTTTTATAAACATGGAATTATCTACACCACCATCTGTATAAAATTGGAAATATCTACAGCGCTATCTGTATAAACATGGAAATATCTACACCACTATCTGTATAAACATGCAAATATCTACACTGCGATCTGTATAAATATGGGAATATCTACACCGCTATCTCTATACATATGGAAATATCTAAACCGCCATCTGTATAAACATGGAAATAACTAAACAGTTATCTGTATAAACATGGAAATATCTACACCACCATCTGTGAAATCATGGAAATATTTCCACCGCTATCTGTATAAACTTGCAAATATCTACAACGCTATCTGTATAAACATGGAAATATCTACAACGCTATCTGTGTAAACATGCAAATATCTACACAGGTATTTGTGTAAACATGGAAATATCTACACCGCTATCTGTGCAAAGATGGAAATATATACACTGCAATCTGTGCAAAGATGGAAATATCTACACCGCTATCTCTATAATCATGGAAATATCTGCTCCGCTATCTGTATAAATATGGATATATCTACACAGCTATCTCTATAATCATGGAAATATCTACATCGCCATGAGTATAAACATGGAAATATCTACAGAGTCATCTGTATGTATATGGATATATCTACACCACCATCTCTATAAACATGGAATTATCTACACTGCCATGTGTATAAACATGGAAATATCTACACAGCAATCAGTATAAACATGGAAACATCTGCACCACTATCTCTATACACATGGAAATACCTACACTGCTATCTCTATAATCATGGAAATAACTACACCTCTATCAGTATAAAAATGGAAATATCTACACCGCTATCTGAACAAACATGGAAATATCGACACCGCTATCTGTATAAAGCTGGAAATGTCTACAGCGCCATCTGTATAAACATGGAAATCTCTCTACCGCTATCTATATAAACATGGAGATATCTACACCGCTATCTGAATAAACATGGAAATATCAATAGCGCTATCTGTATAAACATGGAAATATCTCCACCGCTATCTGTATAAACATGGAAATATCTACACCGCTATCTTTATAAACATGGAAATATCTACACCGCAATCTGTATCAACATGGAAATATCTACAACACTATCTGTTTAAACATGGAAATATCTACACAGTTTTCTGTGTAAACATGCCAATATGTACACTGCTATCTGTGTGGAGATGGAAATATCTACACCGCAATCTATGCAAATATGGAAATATCTACACCTCTATCTCTGTAAATATGGAAATATCTACACCGCTATCTGTATAAACATGTAAACATCTACACTGCTCTCTATATAAACATGGATATATCTACACCACGATCTGTATAAATATGGATATATCTACACCGCTATCTGTATAAACACGGAAATATCTACATGGCTATATCTATAAACATGGAAATATCTATATCGCTATCTGTATAAACAGGGAAATACCCACACCACTATCTTTATAAACATGGAAATATCTGCACCGCAATCTGTAAAAACATGGAAATATCTGCACAGTCATCAGTATAAACTTGGAAATATTTACACCACCATCTGTATAAAAATGGAAATATCTACACTGCCATCTGTATACACATGGAAATACCTACACAGCCATCTGTATAAACATGCAAATATCTACACCGATATTTCTAGAAACATGGAAATACCTTCACCGCTATCTGTATAAACATGGAAATACCTACACCGCTAACTGTATAAACATGGAAATATCTACAACCCCATCTGTATGAACTTGAAAATATCAACACCACCATCTGTATAAACATGGAAATAACTACGTGGCTATCTGCATGAACATGGAAATATCTACTCCGCCATGTGTATAATCATGGAAATACCTACACAGTCATCTGTGTAAACATGGAAAAATCTACACCTCTATGGGTCTAAACATGAAAATAACTACACTGCCTTCTGTATAAACATGAAAATATCTACACAGCCATCTCTATAAACATGGAAATATCTACATCGCTATCTGTATAAAGATGGAAAGAGCCACTCCGCTATCGGTGTAAACATGGAAATATCAACACCGCCATCTGTAAATACATGGAAATATCCTCACAGTCATCTGTAAAAACATGGAAGTATCTACACATCCATCTGTATAAACATGGAAATATCTGCACTGCCATCTGTATACTCATGGAAATGTCTACACAGCCATCTTTATAAACATGGAAATATCTACACCGCTATCCCTATAAACATGGAAATACCTACACCACTAACTGTATAAACATGGAAATATCTACACCACTGTCTGTATGAGCATGGAAATATCTCCACCGCTCTCTGTATAAACATGGAAATACCTATGCCGCAATCTGTATAAACATGGAAATATCTACACCGCTGTCTGTATAAACATGGAAATAACTACATCGCTATCTGTATAAACATGGCAATACCTACACTGCCATCTGTATAAACATGGAAATAGCCACACCGCTATCTGTATATACATGGAAATATGTACACGGCTATCTGTATAAATATGGAAATATCTACATCCCTATCTCTATAAACATTGAAATATCTACACAGCTATCTTTATAAACATGGAAATATTTACACCGCTATCTGTGTAAACATGGAAATATCTACACCGCTATCTGTATAAACATGGAAATATCTACACCGCTATTTGTATAAATATGGAAATATCTACACCGCTGTCTCTATAAACATGGAAAGGTCTACACCGCTATCTATATAAACACGGAAATATCTACATATCTTTCTCTATAAACATGGAAATATCTACACTGTCATCTGCATAAACATGGAAATATCTACACAGTCATCTATATAAACATGGAAATATCTACACCACTATCTGTATAAACATGGAAATATCTACACTGCCATCTGTATAAACATGGAAATATCTACACAGCCATCGCAACAAACATGGAAATATTTACATCACTATCGGTATAAACATGGAAGTAACCACACCGCTATCAGTATAAACATGGAAATATCTACAATGCCATCTGTAAAAACATGGAAATATCTTCAAAGTCATCTGTATAAACTTGGAGGTATCTTCACATCGATCTGTATAAACATGGAAATACCAACTCCACAATCTGTATACACATGGAAATATCTACACCGCTATCTGTATAAACATGGAAGTATCGACTCCGCTATCTCTATAAATATGGAAATACCTACACCGCTATCTCTGTAAACATTTAAATATTTACATCGTCATGTCTATAAACATGGAAATATCTACACCACCATCTATATAAAGAAGGAAATATCTACACAGTCCATCCATATAAACATGGAAATATCGACACCTCTATCTCTATACACATGCAAATATCTACACCGCCATCTGTATAAACATGGAAACATCTACAATGCCATCAGTATACACATGGAAGTATCTACACAGCCATCTGTATAAACGTGGAAATATCTGCACCGCTATCTGTACAAACATGGAAATATCTACAACTCTATCTCTATAAACATGGAAATATCTACAACGCCATCTGTATACACATGGAAATGTGTACACAGCCAACAGTATAAACATGGAAACATCTACAACGCTATCTCTATACACATGAAAATACTTACACCGCTATCTGTATAAACATGGAAATATCTACACCTCCATCTGTATATACATGGAAATGTCTACACTGCCATCTGTATACACAAGGAAATATCTACGCAGCCATCTGTATAAACATGGAAATATCTACACCGCTATCTGTATAAACATGGAAATATCTCCACCGCCATCTGTATAAACATGGAAATATCTCCACTGCCATCTGTGCAAAGATGGAAATATCTACACCGCTATCTCTGTAAACATGGAAATATCTACACCGCCATCTGTATAAACATGGAAATATCAACACCGCTATCTGTATACACATGGAAATATCTACACTGCCATCTGTATAAATATGGAAATAACTGCACCGTGATCTGTATAATCATGGAAATATCTACACCGCTACCTGTATAAACATGGAAAAATCTACACCGATATCTGTATAAACATGGAAATATCTACACAGCTATCTGTACAAACATGGAAATAACTACACCGCTATCTGCATAAATATGGAACTGTCTACACCGCTATATCTATAAACATGGAAATGTCTACACCGCTATCTGTAAAAGCATGGAAATATCTACACAGACTTCTGTATAAACATGGAAATATCTATGCTTCCATCTGTATAAACATGGAAATATCTACACTGCCATCTGCATACACATGGAAATACCTACACAGCCATCTCTATAAACATGGAAATATCTCCACTGCCATCTGTGTAAACATGGAAATATCTCCACCGCAATCTGTGCAAAGATGGAAATTTCTACACCGCTATGTCTGTAAACTTGGAAATATCTACACCGCCATCTGTATTAACATGGAAATATCTACAACGCCATCTGTATAAACATGGAAATATCTACACGGCTATCTGAATAACTGTGGAAATAACTACACCGCTATCTCTATAAACACGGAAATATCTACACCGGTACCTGTGTAAAGATGGAAATTTCTACATCGCAATCTGTGCAAAGATGGAAATATCTACACCGCTATCTGGGTAAACATGGAAATATCTAAAACGCTATCTGTATAAACATGGAAATATCTACGCCGCCATGAATATACACATGGAAATATCTACACCGTCATCTGTATAAACATGGAAATATCTACACTACTCTCTTTGTAAACATGGAAGTATCTACACCACCATCTCTATAAACATGGAAATATCTACACTGCCATCTGTATACACATGGAAATATCTACACAGCCATCAGTATAAACATGGAAACATCTACACCGCTATCTCTATACACTTGGAAACACCAATACCGCTATCTCTTTAAACATGAAAATATCTACACCGTCATCTCCATAAACATGGAACTATCTACTCCGCCATCTGTGTAAACATGGAAATATCTACACCGCTATCTGTATACACATGGAAATATCAACACGGCCATCTGTATAAAGATGGAAATATCTACACCGTGAGCTGTATGAACATGGAAATGTCTACACCGCTATCTGTATAAACATGGAAATACCATCACCGCTATCTGTATAAGCATGGAAATATCTACACCGCTATTTGTATAAACATGGAAATATCTACACCGCTATCTCCATCAACATGGAAATACCTACACCGCCATCTCTATAAACATGGAATTATCTACACAGCTATCTCTATAAATATAGAAATACCTACACCGCCATATTTATAAACATGGAAATATCTACATCGCCATCTGCATAAACATGGAAATATCTACACCGCCATCTGTATAAACATGGAAATATCTACACCGCCGTCTGTAAAAAGATGGAAATATCTACACAGCAATCTGTATAAGCATGGAAATATCTACAACGCTACCTGTAGAAACATGGAAATAACTACACCGGTATCTGTATAAACATGCAAATATCTACACCACGATCTGTATCAACATGGAAATATCTACACCGCTATCTGTATAAACATGGAAATATCTACACTGCCAACTGTATAAATAAGGAAATGTCTACAGCACTATCTCTATAAACATGGAAATATCTAAACCACTATCTGTATAAACATGGAAATATCTACACCGCGATGTGTATAAACATGGAAATATCTACACCGTCATCTGTATAAACATGGAAATTTAACACCGCTATCTGTATAAACATGGAAATATCTACACCGCTATCTCTATAAACATGGAAATATCTGCACCGCTATCTGTATAAACATGGAAATATCTACACCACTATCTCTGTAAACATGGAAATATCTACACCGCCATCTGTATAAACATGGAAATATCTGCACAGTCATCTGTATAAACATGGAAATATCTACACCACCATCTTTATAAACATGGAAATATCTACACTGCCATCTGTATACACATGGAAATACCTACACAGCCATCAGTATAAACATGGAAACATCTACACCACTCTCTCTATACACACGGAAATAGCTACACCGCTATCTCAATAAACATGGAAATATCTACACTGAAATCTCTATAAACATGGAAATATCTACACCGCCATCTCTATGAACTTGAAAATATATACACCGCCGTCTCCATAAACATGGTTCTATCTACACCGCCATCAGTGTAAACATGTAAACATCTACACCGCTATCTGTATATACATGGAAATATCTACACTGCCTTCTGTATAAAGATGGAAATATCTACACCGTGATCTGTATAAACATGGAAATATCTACACCGGTATCTGTATCAACATGGAAATACCTACACCACGATCTGTATAAACATGGAAATATCTACACCGCTATCTGTATAAACAAGGAAGTATCTACACCGCTATCTGTACAAACATGCCAATATCTACACCGCTATCTGTATAAATATGGAAATGTCTACACCACTATCTCTATAAACATGGAAATGTCTACACTGCTATCTGTATAAACATGGAAATATCTACATGGCTATCTCTATAAACATGGAAATATCTACACCGCCATCGGTATAAACTTGGAAATACCTGCACGATCTTCTGTATAAATATGGAAATATCTACACCGTCATCTGTATAAACACGGAAATATCTACACTGCCATTTGTAAACATGGAAATATCTACACGGCCATCTCTATAGACATGGCAATATCTACACAACTGTCTCTATATACATGGAAATATCTACACCACCATCTCCATAAACATGAAAATATCTACACTGACATCTCCATAAACATGGATTATCTACACCACCATCTGTATAAACATGGAAATATCTACACTGCCATCTGTATAAAGATGTAAATATCTACACCGTGAGCTGTACAAACATTCAAATATCTACACCGATATCTGTATAAACATGGAAATATCAACACCGCAATCTGTATAAACATGGAAATATCTACTCCTCTATCTCTATAAACATGGAAATACCTACACCACTATCTCTATAAACATGGAAATATGTACACCGCGGTCTCTATAAACATGGCAATATATACACCGCCATCTCTATAAACATGGAAATATCTACACCGCCATCTACATAAACAAGGAAATATCTACACCGCCAGGAGCTCAATAGCAGCCTGGGTAATACAGCAAGACCTCATCTCCACAAAAAAGTAAGAAAAATTAGCTGGCCATGGTGGCGTGTGCCTCTAGTCCCTGCTTCTTGGGAGGCTGAGGTGGGAGGATCCACGGAGCCCAGGAGTTTAAGGCTGCAGTGAGCTTGGATAACGTCTGCACTCCAGCCTGGATGACAGAACAAGAACCTGTTTCAAAAAAGAAAAACGAAAAAAACCCTAAAAACTAAAAACTGGATGTAGTTTGCTAATAACTAAACAGCAAATTAATTGTAACATGCTTACATATCAACGATGTCTTTCTTCTTTGATCATAAACCTGCTCACTAAGAAGCTGCTGAAGTCCATGGTAGTGACAGGTACATGTCTGCATCCTTGTCCTGACCTGCATCTTCTTTGATTGTCCCCATCTGTGTCTCCGACTGGCACTGCCGAACCGGCTTGCTACCTGATCAATGTTGTACTGAACCGGACTGCTAACTGATCAATGTTGTTGAGCTCACTGCACAAAGCTGTTCTTACATGGTACATTTCTGCCTGGAATAGTCATACTTACACTGTTTATATTCCTTACTCCTGACCCATCCAACGCAGCACAAGTTCTATTTATTGCCATAGAAACATAGGTCATTTGGAAACACCTCCTTCATTTCTATGGAATTTTCAAACATTTCTGACATTTTGGACTCTGTCCTAGCCTCTTGTTAAATATATCCGGAAAAGAGACAAAGCTCTATGGGGGTGCTATATGCACACATAAGCTATAGAATAAGCTATCTAAATGTTTAAAAATACTTTCCATATGGCACTGCACCTTAATAGGTAGAGAGAAATTAAGTATGTGTATATCTATCTGTATAGATACGTATAAATATGTATCACCAAAACAAAAACTCATTCTCTTGCTTATACATAGGTAGAATATAGGTGAATATACATATACATTTATAGGTAGAACAAAAAAAACCCTCAGCCTCTTTAGGGCCATGTGTTTTCTCTGAGTAATTGTCACAATTAATTAAAATACATGTGTATGCCTTTTTAGATAAATTGCATCAGACCAGTTTCTGTCTGGTTGGAAAATAATAACTGCCTATTTGCTAAGTGCCCCTGCCCCTATACTATGTTCCAGTGAACTAAAGACCTCTGGCAATCATAGATTTACAACTCAGCAAGATTAAACAATTTATTGTTATTTATGACATCCAAGCTGGATCTTCTGTATCATATTCCACATTAGCATCTATCACTTTACATTTGGGAGATCCTGTCCAAAAAATGATTATGCCTCCTAACCAAACATTCAGCAGGGCTGCAGGAACAGGCCCCCTGAACAAACATCCTGCCAAAGTACTTTAAAAGCACCGTGAGCTCCCACATCTGTGCATTTTCAGATGACTCAGCAGATTAGCGTGGAGTCTCTTAGCCTCTGCTTGGTCTGTTCCTTTCAGTGATCTCTCACATGGCCCAGTCCATTCGGTTTGAAAATCCTCATGAAATGAGCAGATTATGATCTGGCTTCAGTAGAGGGCCATGGGGTGGGCATGGAGGGGAGAGGGTTTGCTCTTAACACAGCCTGAGCCTCAGAAAGGTTTCACATGGAAAAGCATGGCACTGACTCAGCTCATGCTTAACAGGAAATAATGCACAGACCACACCAAAAAAGCCCTTTATGTTGTGTGAAAGTCTATGCCGGAGCAGCTGCTGCCACCTCATGTACTGTGATAGAGTGTGCATGTGTGTGTTTGTGTGTGCGTGAGTGTGAGTATGCACACAAATGTGTGCTGGGAGGGGGAGGAGATCACACCTTCCACAGTCGCCACCTCAGCCTTAGCTAGCAGCATGGAGAAATGCCAAAAGTCAAGAGGAAGCTGCACCAAAGCAACTGTGATCACCACATCAGCAGGCGCTTTCTGGTTAGTAAAGCTACTGGGACTGAAAAACACACACGATCTCGTCCTTCTTTTATTTTAATCAGAGCAAACTATTTTTATAATAATTGTGTTATATGAATAAATAATTCATAATGCTGTAACTCATTATCACATTCAATCCTCCCAACAACCCTAGAAGATATGTAGACAAGTATTATTACTTTCCCTATTTTTATAAATGAGGAAATAAACCCCAGGAGGCTAGGCGACTTCCCCACGGTCATAGAAGTTGCAAACAGTAGTATCATGATTCAAATCCAAAGCTTCTCCTTTTGTCTTTATCATTTTAATTTTGAAGGTAATGCATATGCATGTATGATCTTTTAAATCCAGAGATGTATATGGAATAGATAGGAAAAGGGACTCTCCTTCCCCATTATACACCCCCTCCACCCAAGCTATATACACTGTTGACTAGAGTATGTCCTTTCAATCCTATTTTCTATGCCTACATTATATACAGAAAAGCAGGATTACGTTACACACAATATTCCAGTCATTGCTGTTTTTCACCAACAAGCTATCATTCACATCTTTTTCATACTACATATCAATTTATATCCTTTATTTTAGTGGTGTATATTGTGCAGTTGTGTCATAAATTATGTACCTGTTCTCTGTTGAACATATAGATTTTTTCTGAGTTTTTCCTTAGCAAAATGCTGCAGTGAGTACCCTTGTACACAAATGTTTGTACATTTGTTCTAGAAAAATCTACAGTAAAGATTCTTAGATTAAGACATTCCCAGGTTATTAGAAAACTACTCTATTAATTTAGATATATACTTCCAAATTGCCTGACCAAAAAGTTATGTCAATTTAACTTCTATGAACAGTATACAAACATGACAATTTTCCATCACCTACACCAACTCTGGGTAATTTCATCTTTTTTACAAGTTGATGGATTGTTTTAATTTATATTTCTCTGGTTATTAATAAGGTTGGCCACCTGTTCATGTGTTATTATTGATGATATTTGTATTGAATTGTTTGAATTTTCTTGATTTCAAAAAACGTTTTACATGTCATAGATATTAAATATTTGTTGTAAAACTCTCCTTCCAGTATTGTGTATGTGTTTGGTTAAGTAGAATAAACTCTCGTCCTCTGATTTCAGATTCCTTTCTCTTTCCATTAGAAATCCCTAAATGTAAAACTACATATTGATAGCTAAAAACCAGGACGTTTACTAGAGAAAAAGAATACAAAGGCAATAATTAAATATTATATTTATACAAAATACCTACTAGTACAAACTTAAAAAGAGAAAGTAAAAGTCAAATGCTTCTACGACTTCAGACTAAGAAAAAGAACTTTTGAGGTTGAATGTTCCTGAAATTTTTCTTTTCATACAACTACGGACATGACTTCAAAAGTTGATGTGACTAAAAATGTAAGATATGAAAGACATTTGAAAACTCAGAGAAGGTGGATTTTCATTTTAACAAGTCACATATATATTCTAGATATCCTCTTATTCGTAACTAAGAGAGTCAAATCAGATGAAAGTATCTAAAAATTTCCCTTTGACTGTGTTAAGTAGAATTAGTAGAGGCATATTGGCCAAATCTTGAGTGTTTGCAAATTGACTCTTAAGGCTATAGGCTGGCACAGGTCATTGAAGCCCTAGCTTTTTATCTTTAATTTTAAAATCCCCAAACAATGTATACTAATTTTTCTTGTCCATTATTTCCAAATAATCTTGTTTAAATGTTATTACAGTGCTTGCTCATGTTACTGTTGTCTAACAGAAGGGTATCCGGGGCCTTAAAACTGAGAGGGTTAGGATTAATGATTCCAATACCTATGCTTGGACATCTCCAAAAGTGGGTTCCAACTTCTTGTCCTCAAGTCTGTATAGAAACTAGCAAACTTCCAGAGTTCACAAAAGGCTCAAAGAGAACAGATGTTTTATAGAAAATTCTTAGAGCAAGTTTCACGCATAATGTTGCTGATGCCTGTCTGCCTTTTCAATAAACATCACTATGCTTTATCACAAGATTTAATAAAGCAGCTTAGTTAAAAATGCCATCTGGGTCTCTGGACACATTAAACAAAGCTTAAAATAACCACCCCAGCAACTGGGAGGACCCAGCTGTTCTCATAATCTGTCCCACTCCTTTTACTTCCCCAGAAAAAGAGTGAATGAAGACCACAGACTAAAAGCATCCAGAAGGAACTGACACAAACAGGGAGATAGATGGAGCCAAGGGCTCCTGTAAGTTTGCTATTGCTCACATAATAGATTTGCTAATTCCACAACCTGCGGATGGTGATTAAGAACGGGAAGCAGAAAGAGGGAAGAGAGAATCATAGAAGGGCTCATTCAAGTTTTCTAATGTATCACAAACCTGTCCTCCCTGATGTCTGGATCATAGCAGCCCATTCCATTCACCTATTCTGTAGTGAACTCCAATAGAAAATACAAAGCCATCACCACCCAGTTCTTTCTCCCTTCTAGAGATGAGCTATTAGCCACCCAATCCCAGATTCTCAGATCCATTCCAGGAAAGAAGCCCTAGGTATTGAAGCACAGCTTTCCCTCCCTCCCTTCTTTCTTCCACGCCAAGATTTGTTCCCCAGATAGTTCTAGTAAATGCAAAACCAAGTATATTCTCATTCTTTAGAGCAACCAGCTTTTCATGGCCAACTGGAATCAAATACAACCTGCACAAACATCTATCTGGAGGACACTCCCAAGGCTCCTACTGAGCCAGCCTTCTGCATACCACTGCATTTCAGCTTCCTAGTTCACAAGACACTGAGACATTCTTGAATTCTGCAAGGTGCACTGTGTGTTAATATCTTTGCTCCTCATCATGTGGCCAATAAAGCGCATGACTAGTCAACAAATAAATTTTCTCTTGGCTAAAACTTGCAACAAAACTGTAAGCTGTTTACCAAGGGGCCCACTACAGGTTATATTCAATATATACAGTCAAATCATAACTATCTGAGATATATTCAGTTGACCATACACCTTTATATTTCAGTAAAAGGTCTTTACATTTCCCAGTGCTATCGACGTTACAAAGTGCTTTCATATGCAGTGCTTCATCTGATTTCCAGGATAATTAAATGATCCTGTCATACCTGATTTTTAGATGAGGAATCAAGCGGTTTCTGGGTATTTCAAGAGGCTAACGCATCTGCCCTCCAACTTGTATGTGAAAACCAAAAACAAAATTCCAAGGCCCTTCAACCATCTGAATGGATTTTGACTCTTTTGGTCAATATATGGCAGAGCTAGGAAAAGAAGGTGAGTCTTCCAGCTGCTGATACAGGGTTTTTCCTGCCATACTCCATTACCTCCAAGGCTAAAGTCAAAAGAGGGTGTGGTTATCACATGAAAAAATCTGGTTTGGATTTCCCAAATGTGTATGTAGTATTTGGTGATTTACCTTAATTTAACCTACAGTTCTTTTGGGTTGTAACAGTCTGACTCCATTTTTGAAAACAAAACAAAATCGACTTTAAATGCTGAATTATAGAGCTTTGCTGTCCAGTATGGTAGCTACTAACCACTTATGGTTATTTGCATTTCTATTTTAATTAATTAAAATTCAGTAAAATGCAAAATTCAGTTCTTCAGTTGCTCTAGCCACATTTCAAGTGTTACAGTAGTCACATATGGCTAGTGGCTGGGACAATGCAGATTATAGAACAGTTCCATCATCAAAGAAACTTCTATTGAACAGTGCTATTATATAATGTCATCTCCAGAGAAAGAAGACTTTAGAAAAAGTCAGAAACGGCCGGGCGCCGTGGCTCACACGTGTAATCCCAGCACTTTGGGAGGCCAAGGCAGGCAGATTCCTTGAGGTCAGGAGTTCAAGACCAGCCTGGCCGACATGGTGAAACCCCGTCTCTAGTAAAAATACAAAAAATTAGCTAGGCGTGGTGGTGCATGCCTGTAACCCCAGCTACTCAGGAGGCTGAGTTGGGAGAATCACTGGAACCCAGGAGGCAGAAGTTGTAGTGAGCCAAGATTGTGCCACTGCACTCTAGCCTGGGTGACAGAGCAAGACTCCATCTCAAAAAAAAAAAAAGAAAAAGAAAAAGAGAAAGTCAGAAACATCTTGAGGCAGGCATAGTGCTGTCATCTGTCCAATATTGAAGATGATTTAAGAATAAGAAAGAAGAAGAGAACAAAGAAGAGAAAAAGAAGTTGCCTTAGGTGTACCTACCCAGAAAAGGACAAAGGCATTCTTGTAGTCATTGTGTTGTATTTTAGCTCTTAAACTTTTTAAGAGATTAGAATAATTTGACACATAGAAGATCTAAACCACTGAAGAGGCTCTGAAGCAGATAAAAGTAGAAAGAAAATAAAAAACTAATGAGTTACAAACTAAGCTTAACCACAATTCGTTTAAACGATACTATTTACTCTTCACATGATTGGTTTTTCTTTTGCTTTATAGTATGACATAGTTTATATCTTTAAAGGGGAATTAAAATATTTCTGGGAATTTGTAAAAGTAAGTTCACACAGCCACATAAAAACTACAGAAACAGATAAAACCTATCTTCTCATTTATTCCCTAATCCATTCAAATTAAATATAAAAATCCAAGCAGCCACAGTGATATTCAAAAAAGCAAAAGTGAGACAAAACAAAATTCATTTGTCACCTGTGGAGGTAGTTAGCTCACCTAATCTTCACTCCAAACACCAGTAATTTTTAAAAGACAGAAATAAACATATGTTCTGCCTTCCCGGAAGGAACTATGTTTCAGGGTAGCCAAATAACCCAGTTGTGAAGAAAATGGTCTGCTTATAGAAAAATGCCAGCTAAAGCATGTAGATAGAATTAGAGAATTAGAAATTCACCATTTTGAAACCCCTAATGAAATAATCAACTCAAGCAAGGATCATTAATAAATGCTTAAACAATCAAGTAACTATTGATACAGAATATAACTGAATATACACATGGTACAAAGTTCACGTCACAGACTACTGGCTTGACCCAAGGGGGAATATAGCAGAGGAGATAGGCAGTGATCACCCTAACCTTGCGATCATCTCACCATCACTAATGATGGGATGTGAATACACATTATTGCCTATGAAATAGTCTTTAAAAAAAGAAGTTGAACCTGAATCTAACTAAACCTTGCAATGGGCTGAACGTGTATGTCTTCCCAAAATTAATATATTGATATCCTAACCCCAAAGGTGCTGGTATTAAAAGGTGGGGCCTTTAGGGGGTCATTAGATCATAAGGACAGAGGCTTCATGATTGGAATTAGTGCCTTTATAAAAGAGGCCCCAGAGAGCTAGCTAGTCTCTCCCACTATGTGAGGGCCCAGCAAGAAGGCCAATCTATGAACCACAAAGTTGGTCCTAACCAGATATCAAAACCACATGCTGGTTGATTTTAAACTTGCTAGCCCCTAGGACTGTGAGAAATAAATTTCTGTTCTTTATAAGTCATCCAGTTTTTGGTATTTTGTTATAGCAGGCCTAAAAGCCTTTAGAACTAACTTCCAGTTAACCAGGAAAAAAACAGAGTGAAAAGTTAAATGACACCATAAAAAGCAACCAGAAAATTCCAGAAGGGGAAATATTCTACAGGACAACTGACTAGTTTTTCAACAAGTCAATTTCACTAAATAAATACATAAACAAAGAGTATGGGTATTTTCCAGGTTAAAACAGTCTTGAGCTAAATAATCAAATGCAATGTGTGTCCCTTGATTAGAAGAAACTAATTTGAACAAACCAGCCACAAAAGATATTTCAGGGAGACCAAGCTGGAAGGATCACTTGAGGCCAGGAGTTTGAGACCAGCCTGGGCAACGTAGTAAGACGTCCATCTCTACAAAAGCAATAAATTAGCTGGGCATGTTGGTGTGCACCTATAGTCCTAGCTACTCAGGAAGCTGAGGCAGGAAGATCACTTGAGCCCAGGAGTTTGAGGCTGCAATGAGCTATGATTGTTTCACTGCACTTCAGGCTGTGTGAAAGAGCAAGACTTTGTCTCAAAAAATAAAAGGACATTTCATAATAATTGAGGAAATCTGAATGTGGACTGGGTAATAAATGATATAAAAAAGCCATTTTTTATTTTGTTTGAAAAGATGATTTTGTAACTATACAGGAAAATGTTCTTATTTTTTTAGAAATCTGTACTAAAGAATTTAGGGGTAAAATATCATTTTCTTTAATATACTTTCAAACACAAGCAAAAAATAGTCACGACACAAATATAGCAAAATGTTTACAATCTATGTTCTATGCTTGCCTGTGAGTGCCATTAATCTCATCTCTCTGCTTTTCTGAAAGTTTGAAAATTTCAAAGTTTTATAATAAATTTTTTTACATCCCATAATTTTATAATAATTTTTTTAAAGTTTGAAGCAAATCAACAACTATAGCTTCAAAAATATCCTGACCCACAATAAACATTGAACAGGGTATATTTCTCCCATTTCCTAAAAACGTTGGCCCAGGAAGGAGTATGAGAGCTGCCATAGCTCTCCCAAGGCTCATTATTCTCCATCACTCCATGGGAAATCCGAAAATAAATTTTTTAAAAAGTTGTTTGAATTTATAATGTTTTTGTTTCTATAATAATTTTATAATAAAATAATTGTAAAATGTTTTTGATTTTATATTTTTAATTTATAAAAATTTACATGTTTATGTTTGAAATGTCTATTTCAAACTTTATGAGATATTAAAATATAAGTAATATAGTTCATCATTTTAGAAATGCCATGCTTTTCTTCTCCAGCAATTACATAATCAAAGAGTAACTGTAGTTTTTCCTAGAACATTGCTTTGTAGGCTGGGCATGGTGGTTCATTACACATTAGGAGGCCAAGGCAGGCAGATCTCTTGAGATCAGGAGCTTGAGACTAGACTGGGCAACACAGAGAAACCCTATGAGTAGTAAAAACACAAAAATCAGCTGTGCGTAGTGGTGTGCACCTATAGCCCCAGCTACTCAGGAGGCTGAGGTGGGAAGATCACCTGAATCTGGGGAGGTCAAGGCTACAGTGAGCCAAGACTGTATCATTGCATTCCAGCCTGGGCAACAAAGTGAGACCCTGTCTCAAAAAAAATGAAATTTAATTTAAAAAAAGAAAATTGCTTTGTAAAATTAACTTTTTCAATCAAAACCAAGATTTTTCAGATATAGAGAATGCAGCCCACTGGTCAGATTTGTCAGTTCAAAGAGAATAAATTCTAGTTTCCTATTTTTCTAGCCTGCTTATGATTATCCAATAGGATATCAAAAAAGACCAAAGCCTTTGGGATCCATGTTCAGTATTCCTGAGTCTAACTCAGGATGCCAAATCAGGAGACAAGCACATTCTCATCAATTTTCAATCATTCGAGACCAATTTTGCTTATAATTATCCAGTTCTTTTAGACCACCTTTCTCCTGAAGCCAGCCTTATGGCTATTCACTTCACTTTAGCATAAGCCCCCAAGAAGGTGAACAAAATGAGGAAACAATTGGTTAAAGTTGGCATTTGAAATTCTGAAACATGTCCACCATTCCCTTCACCCATGCCCGCCCCTCTTAGAAGTAGTACTTTCAGATTATTTAAGAGTCGATGCTTCTATGTGGATTTTGTCATCTGTCCTTTATAACAGCTAGTAGGTTTAATTTCACTCTATTTTAAGCATATATTGACCTATGCTAATTATCTGTTAAAATAAATTCCACTCTTAGAGTTAATAAAGTGTGTTTGTCATGGAAGACCCATTGAAGTAAGAAGCTGAGGAGCCCTTATGGTAAATTGGGACAAGAAATAATAAGACATAATAATTTTCCCATGCAAATCAACAACCGTAGCTTCAAAAATATCCTGACCCACAACAAGTATTGGACAGGCCATGTTTCTCTCACTCCCTAAAAAGTTGGCTCGGGAAGGAGTATGAGAGCTCCCATAGCTCTCCCAAGGCTCATTATTCTCCATCACTCCACAGGAACAGCCTGTCAGAGAAGAGTGAAAGACCATTTGTCAACCTCTCTTCAACTCCCTGATTCTAGCCAAACTTCATCAATCTCAAGTGAGGAGCCAGAGAGAAATCAAACCCCATATATCCAGCATCATTGTCTACTGGAGTCAAAAATCACAATTCCACTACCCACCCCAACACCACTGGCCCTGTTTCTCCCAATTGCTTTTTATTGTGTTTTTTAAAAAATCCTCTTTCCCCATCCCTGCAACACCGAGAAGGAGGAATTATAGTAGATAAATATGAAGCATGGAGATCCATTAAAAATGTTTTTAATAATAAATGAGAAAATGAAAAGGAGAGGGTTGGGAAGGAAGGAGGGAATTCAAATGCCAGGGAAATGTTCAGTTTCGCTTTTAAAGATGTTAACACTCATTTATACATCTGCAAGACACTCCCCTTAAAGAAAAGTTCTATGAGTGTGGGTCTGTTTGCATGAATAAGGATAAAATTACTTTTTTAGACGATGTTTCCCACATATCATTCAGAGACCCCTGAAGTTAGGCATCCCACTTCTAGATGTCCTTGAGATGCAGCTGGACCTGGGAAAGAGGAAACTGGGATACGGGTCTATGCCAAAAGGTGCTTCTAGTTATAGGACAGAGAGGAAAGGGGCAGAGGGAGAAAAACCCGAAGTCTGAGAATCTGGATTGCAGAAGACTACCGAGGTCGTGGGAGAAGGGAGAGAAAACAAGGATGAAAAGCGAAAGGGGAAGAGGCATGAAATGTTGTCAAATGTCAAAAGGCATTTGGAGAGAAGTTGGGAATGGCATTAAGAAAACCACTGCAAATCTCATTTCAGACCATTTAGACATATGCCCCCTGGGAACTGGGAGCTCAGGCGGTTTAGCATCAAACAAATGGATCCACTCCATCCCTACCCTAATTAAATAAATCATTCAGTAATTCCACTGGGTTAAAGAACCAAAATATTAAAAACCTTCAAGGCCTACTCTTGCCAAATATGTCAGGGATCGTGTGTGTGTGTGAGTGTGTGTGTGTGTGTGTGTGTGTGTGTGTGTGTGTGTGTGTGTGTGTGTGTATGTGTGTTCTGAGACACCACTACTGTTAAATAGGCAGAGCTAAGACTTAAGGCACTGGCAGATTATTGCAAAAAGGGCACGGGGCAAAGGGACTATGTTGTGAGCCTGGGAAAGAAGTTTGTGTGGGGACTGTGGGCAGTGAACGCGTTGGGAACAATATGGAAAACTGGGAGCTGCCTTGGAATCTACAGGGCCGGGTAAGAGAATGTCTGAAAGAAAAATGAGCAGGTGCGGGATGTGTGCAGAGTCAGAGAAGAGTCCAGGGCGCCCGGAGTGGCTCCAGGAACGACGGACATCCCTCAAGGCTTTTGGGGGCGGTGGGTACTAATAGAACCCAATGTCCGGGGTGCACCGGGGAGGCTGCGAGCGCGGCGGGATTGGGGCACTGGAGGGTGCGGACGCGGGAGTGAGGAAGCAAAGCCGGGGACAGGCAGGGTCCTCCCAGCTGGGCCCGGAGGCAGCAGGGGGACAAGGGCTAGGAGAGGGCATGGCGGCGGCGCGGCGGGAAGCGAGGGGCATCTGGACACTCACCCCGTTGGCCGCGGCCATCTGCCCCACGATCTCGATGGCCGTCCTGCTAAAGTACATGCCGTCGCTGCCCACCACCGTGGTGCAGCCCCGACGGTCGCGCAGGTCGATGGACGACAGCACGCTCTGGATGAAGTTGGGCAGGTAGTTGCACTGGCCCTCGAAGAGGCCGGTAGGTCACCACAGACCCCCGCCGCCGGCCGGCCGCCGGTCCTTGTAGGGCACGGTGGGCACTGTCAGCACCGGGATGGGGCACCCCTCCGTGGCGCCTCCTGGCCGGTCCTGCTGAGGCTCCCGGGGCCGGAGGGAATCTGCAGCCTGCCGGGGGCCTCCGCCAACCTGGCCACGCGACGGGACTCCACCTCACGCCCGGTCCCCCTCTTCGGCAGGTCGGCACCCTGCGCCCTGCGCCCACCCGCCTGGGGACCGTCCACCCCTCCTCTCCGCGCGGCCGCTCGCTGACTCCCTTGGCGGAGATTGCTTCTGCCTTCCTGTAAAGTTTTCTCCCGCCCACCTTCTCCGCTGCCAGACCGCCCGAGGTGTCCTCAGTTTCTCCCCAAGTTGGACTCATTTTCGGGGTGTCCCAAAAGCCTGATTCCAGGGCCTGCTAGCCCGACCCTGGTGACGCCTGCACCCGCGCCTGGCCCCAGCCTTCACGCGTGATCGCCACCCTCCGGGGCACACCCTCCGCCAGAAAACAGCCGGCGGGCGGCGAGACTTTGGGCAGAGTCCGGGTTCCTCTCCGGAGCCAGGCCCGTCTCCCTGTCTCCCTGGGAGTGCGCAGCCTACACGCACCAGTTTCTCTTTAGAACAAGCACGGGGAGGGATTTGGGAGGGGGCTGAAACCTTTTGCCATCAGCGAACAGCCTCAGCCAAAAATAACCCTGGAAAGGCGAGCTAAGAATGGTTATCTCCTGCCAGCGCTGAAATCGGAGGCTGGGCGCTGCGTGTGGGGTGTGTGTGTGTGTGTGTGTGTGTGTACCCTCCCATCCCGACCATTTGTTGAAGGGAATCACCACTGTCAGACTTCAATCCAACAGGACCCACTCGAGCCATCTACACTTTACCCAGCCTCCTCCAAAACAGCACACTTTCCAGTATGGACAATTCTTTTTTTTTTTTTTTTTCACTTGTTTATTTGTTGTGGTGGTTGCAACAGCAGCAACACAGACGACACATATTTCGCTATTCTTCTCGCCCTTCTCACCCTCCCTACCCAGCTCCTGCCTTAGAAACAGGCTTGGCCTACACTGTATCTGTCCACACTGCCTGAACTCTTCCCTGAATTAATCGTTTTCAATAGGAGGGGGCTAAATCCCTTATTAATGCCCTACCAGGAGTGAATGAATAAAGCCAAGTTAAAGGGGAACTGGGTACCACATACTGTGCTAGGTTCCTTTGCATGTATCCTTTCATTCTGCTGGAGCTAAAGATGTTCTGCCTCCTCTCCATAAAACGCACCCAAACTCCAAAACCAGGAAATTCTCCATAGAAAATAGGAGTGAAGAGAGAAAAGACTAACAGGATAAACCCCAAAGCAGGAAGAAAGTTTTGTCTCCCATTTCGCTCAAGGAATTTTTGGACCCACCAAGGCTACTGTCCTGAAAGATCCTGCTGCTTCTCCTTCCCCAAATATTGTCCACTTCCTGAGAGTAAGGCTGACTTGCCACAGGCTTATAAAGTGTTTGGTCACAGTAAGACAACTGTGAGTAATAACACACATTGTATACTGTTTTGCAATTGATAAAAGGCTTTGCATCTGTTTTTTCTTTGGAGGCTGAAGAAAAGAAGAATGGTATTCACGCAGTTCCCATTTTACAGATGAAAACAAGAGGACTTTTTCTGTGAAGTCAGGAAAGTGGTTACAATGGTACTTTCCACCTGTCCGAATTATGTATTGCCCCTCCCTTTTCTATTAATAACATTGAAGTGTGATGGGACAACCACTGAAGCCGTCAGTTGAAACCTGCTGGGACTTTTTAGCCATTCTCTTCAACATAAAGAGTGGGTGTTTTTGGAGGGTGTGAGAGGAATGGGGAAATGTTGTCAAAGAGTACAATGTTTTAGTTGAGACAGGAAGAATACATTTTGTTGAGATCTACAGCACAGCATGGTGACTGTAGTTAACAATGAAGTATTGTGTATTTCAAAATTGCTAAGACAATAAATTTCAAATGTTCTCACCACAAAAAAGATAGGTTTTGAGGTGATGAATCTATTAATTCTCTGGATTTAATTATTCCACAATGTATACATATATCATAACATCACATTATACCTCCGTAAATACATACAATTTTAATTTGTCAATTAACATTTTTTTAAAAGTATAGTGTGGCCAGTTGGGGAGGTAGTTTTTTTTTTTTCCTCTAGTCTCTACTCAGTCTCCAAGATCCCATTCCCCAGAAAGTTCCTGTCACCCAGGTGGAGTGCAGTGGCACAATCATGGCTCACTGCACCCTCTCCCTCTTGGGCTCAAGCGATCCTCCCGCCTACAGGTACATGCCACCACGCCCAGCTAATTTTTGTAGCTCTTGTAGACATGGGGTTTCACCATGTTGCCTAAGCTGGTCTCGAACTCCTCAGCTCAATCAATCTGCCCACTTTAGCCTCCCACAGTGCTGGGATTCCAGGTGGGAGCCACCAAGCCCAACCCATAAAGTTCCTAACTTTTTATCTCCCTGGGAGTGCACAGCCTACACACACCAGTTTCTCTTTAGAACATACTTAAGAGTCTTGGCTTAGCATCCAACAGACAGAACTTTAACACTTCTACGGATCTGTGCACCTGTCTATGGTGTGGGGTTTTTAAGATCTCTTTCTAATGACACTTTATTTTGCAAAGCAGGACAGTTTCATTCCCAGAAGAGCAGGTATGGTAAATCCTTTGTTCCAGTAGCGAAGACAATGATCCAAACCCTAAGCCTCAGAGAAGCCCAGAAACCCTCCAGGCCTCCATCTCTCTGCTCCTAGCACCTGCCTCTCTCTTGACATCAACATCATTCTCCCCTCTCACAGCCCAGCTCCTTCCACAGACCCAGGGATTAGGCACCAGCACCTCAGACTAGATTTTAGAGAATTACCATTCAAGAGGCAATCCTCTTCCCTTGGTTCCAATTTCAAGGTTCTCAAAGACTGGAACAGGGCTAGTTTGAGGCAATGTGCCCCATCGCATAGCCAGAAAGAACCTTACAGTGAAAAGGAAAACAATTCTTCCAAAGTAAGGGGGTGCTGATCCCCAGGGGGAGGACAGATGGGCAACCAAACAGTAACCGGGCCACCACATGCTTCACACTCACTGATCAAGGATTTCTAAAACCACTTTTCTTTTCTCTGAATTTATATAGGACTTTGTATCACTCATAAAGGAATGTCTTATAGGCTGATAACACCTTTCTATTCATGCTTATACTTAACATTTAGGCTAGGATAATTTCCTAACCTCAGTGTCCTCACTATAAGATGGGAATTATTATAATCCCTACCTCATAAATTGTTGGGAGGATTAAAATACTTAGTAAAGTGCCTGACTAATAGAAAGGCATTTAATAAATATTAGCTATTCATGGTGTCATCATCATTATATTTACCATCATTACTAATCTCCTGTATTGCAAGAATTACAGTTTATAATTTTGTAGACCATCACTGTAGCTAAAGGGTCTTTGGGCCATAGGTGATATTCCATAAAGGTTGGTTAAATTGATCTGTGGTTTTTGACTCTGGAAAATCAGAAGTCCCTCAAAATGTACAAAAGAGATTTACCTGCTAAATAAATCTCTTCAAAGCTGACCCCAGGTTTAATTGAATTAATTCCAATGAATTTGTCACAATGATGGAGAAAGGAAACTTAGAGGGCCCCACAGTTGTTTGCTGGTAAAATGAGAAGTTTGGATTAGAACAATGTTTCCCAAAATATTTTCCTCAGAATGTTAGTGCCCCTCGAATCCTGCACAAAGCAAGAGTTTCATGACCAAGTAGCTTTTAAAACTCCTGTACACTCTACTCACATTCTTCACAATGCACACTTTCATATTAAAGGTTCTGAGAGGTCCTCAACAGAAGACATCACTTAACTTTTTTTTTTTTTTTTTTTAAGACAGATTCTCACTCTGTCACCCAGGCTGGAGTACAGTGGCCACCACTCCTGGCCTAAATTTTTTTAACCTGGTGCTTCCCAATCTAAACTCACAGGGACCAGTTTTCTTAATGAAAGAGAATCAGACTAGCTTGTAACCATAGCTGGTGACACTCTCCTGCCCCATTCCTTGTATGTTCTCAGTGGACTAGGTCAGGAATAAATAAATTTTCCTGATTCTCAAGGGCTGGTCACTCCTTTGCACTGAGCTCAAAGCTTCTCTGTAGCATGGGTCACAATGAATGGTAGGCATGATAGCCTAGAGTAGCCATTCAGCCTTCTCTGAGCCTCTAAAGACTGAGGATCCTCGGCATGAAATGGAGCAACTGATATACCCTTGCTTCCCCTGGGGACTCTCTTGCTCTCAAAAAGACATCAGCCATCATCTCCATCTAGAGAATATACTAGCTGACTCAGCTTGACCAGCCTGTCCAAAAATGAGAATCTGGGTAAAATAAGCATTGAAACACTTCATTCCTTGTAGATTCAGAAAACATATTAGCATATTAAAGACTATGAAGTTCTGCAGGAAAAAAAAAAACCTATTTAACTTTAATCCAACATTGCCAAGTTTTATTTGACCATGGAAGATTTTTCCAAAACACTTACAAACAGATCAAGGACATTAATCTTTCATGAAACACTAGATCCCCAGGGTCCTCTCCAGCTACATCATTCTGTGATTTTCTTTTTTATTTATGATGCATTAAAAGATTAATCTCTATCAGACTTCCATTTAGAAATTCACAAGAATGTTCAAAGGCAGCGGGTAAAATTATTGAAGGGTATTATAAAAATACCCTCCAGTGGTTTTTGAAACTTAAACTGAAATATTTATATAACTATATATTTCAGTTTGTATATTATGTATATAACTATATACACACATATATATGTGTGTATATATATTGGTGTATGTATATCTATATCTATGTATATATGGCATTATATCCATTTTACAGATGCAGAAACTGATCTTTAGAGGGGGTGAGCAATTGGTCCAAAGCCACACAGCACACAGGTAGTCATTGATAAAGGTAAAAACAAGAGTTGAAGCCTGAGGTGTAAGGACACAGAGACAAGTACACAAATGTTTACAAGTTACACATATGACACGTGCCTTTAACATGAATTTCTTGAACATTCATTTAGAGGCCTTACAATGAAGACATCAGAGTGGCAGCAAGTTCTGTTGGAATCAGGGGAGCGTGTTCTTCTATAATCCCCTGGCTAAGAGGAAAGCACACTGATTTGGCCCATGGTAGTTATACACTCCCATTGAGTCAGGGGCCACTTCTATGCACACAGGAGGTGCTAAAAATATGCTGTTGACTCATTGCCTCTAAGAGAAGAAGAAATGCCAAAAGTATAGGACAAGAGGCAGAAAAGCACACGGAAAAATGTCGTAGGGCAGTCCTCTGAGGAAGTGTTAGATCCCTTTGAAATCTGTCCAAACACTTTCTTGTGCTGGGGAAAGTCAATTACATATTTCAAGCAAGCCCACATGTCATATGAGTACCTTGTATGTGTTTGTGTACTCGTGTCTGTGAACTTACATCTCAGACTTCAACTTCTCGCTCCCCACCCTTATCAATGACTGCCTGCATGGCCTTGGGCAAGTTGCTTTCCCTCTTCAAAGCTCAGTTTCTGCATCTATAAAATGGACATAATGCTACCTACCTCATGGGGTTAGTGATCACATTTAAGGAGCTAATATGTGGAAATTGCTTACACAGTACCTATCACATAATAAGGGTTTAATAAGTGTTTGATGTAATTGTTTTGACTATTACTACTATTACTAAAATAATAATTACTACAATAATAATGATTCTTATTCTCTATATTAGTATTATCTTTGAAAATGGGCATGGATTATGTCTATGTAACACTTTTGGCACAATATCTAGCATTATATCACACACAAATTAGAGAATTCATGTTATTAAGGATGAAAAAATATTTTTACTGACCCTTAAATTCTTCGTAAGTAACTGCAAAAGAAGCCATTATCCAAACACATGAAATAAAAAAAAAATTCAGTTCCTCTGGAGTTTGTTTTTGGAGGTAGCCACAGGACACCTAATTTTTTTTTCTTTTCAGAGAGACCGAGGGGCTCACTAGGTTGACCAGGCTGGTCTTGCACTCCTGGTCTCAAGCCATCCTGCCACCTCAGCCTCCCAAAGTGCAGGGATTACATGCATGAGCCACCACATCCAGCCTACCTAAAATATTGAATGCTGTTAATAAATCTCCTGAGGCCAGCATAAGAAGGTGATGGGCAAAACTAATGCAGGTATGTTTTTCTGGCTTTTTCATGTATTGGGCCAAACTTTGAAAAGCACTTACTATTAATGGCTAACTTGCAAAATTTGTGATTTATTAAAGGCAGATTTTAATTGTTTTACCTAAAAATAATAGGCCTCTGATCTGCCAAAGATGAAAATTTAATTTCTAGGTGTTCCCCACAATACCTAGAAACATCAGTGGAATCCATTATTAAACACTTTAGAAGTATTCTCATCAAAGTTCTTTAATATATAATACAGCAAAAGAAAAGTTTCTTTTCTAAAGGCTTCTCTATACTTTTTTTAATAGTTGAATTTCATTTCTGAAGGCTCCTAAAAAGAATAGAATTTAGATCTTTATTAAAGAGGAAATATATTTTCCATGTTTAATTTAAATTACATTCCATCAGTCATTTGCAATCTTAGCCTACACGGAATTTTTTTTTTGGTAGTTTTTATGTTTGGGCTTTAGGAGGGGATTCCCAATAATCTCTATATAAATATTTCTAATCTCTATATAAATATTTTAACATTTCAATGTAAATTAGTTTTTTAAAGCTATTTTATCTATAAAAATAATGAATTTGCATGGCTGAGGGTGAAATAATGTGTTATCAGGACCCGTCAGTTTTGGGGGTTGTGAGTAGATCCCATCTTCATGTTCCTCCAGCCCAGCCCAAGCCTGGCTCAGGTCCTCCTCCCCCATTTGTCAGGAACCACCATCCCCAGCGATTCTATGTGCCCTGCCTGACCAGTGTTCTCCATCAGAGTTTACCAATCTTTTGTTCATTCCCTCAGAGCACAGCTAAGCAAGAGTACACTAATTTGAAAATTAACTCAAGCAAATAGAGGAACAATATCCCCAACACATTGCATTTTAACATAGGGTTTCCTGGACACACTGTTTCAACCCAAGTGTTGGGCTAATAGTAGGAGTTCCATCTGCAAAAATACGGCTGTCAGCTTCAGAGGGAAATTCATGAACGTCTTCGTAGTTTGTTTTTACGTTTCACTTGTCACTGTTTCTAAAATTTCCTCTGAAGCCAAAAAATAAGTTATTTCCCAGCACACTGGGCACTTTTCATTTATCATTGGATTGATTTTTGTAACTTGCAGTAGGAGCTGAAATCGACCAGGGGGTTCTTATCCAACAGACAGCAGCAAAACTCTTTGTGTATCTGCGTTCCTTTCAACAAGCGTGACTTCCTCAATGGCATCATTCGTGAGCGTAACACAGAGCTCAGCAATAACGTTTCTTCACTAACCCTACCAGGTATCCAACATAGGATGTTACTTCCTTTCACTGTTTTCCGACTCCTGGCAGATATTAATCATTGGGATTTGGGAACAAGGAAATAGAATTTCTGAGAATGCTTGGGAATTCCCAAATTCATATGATTTTCATAACACTTCACTTACAAGTTTTTGAAAAATAATAAGTGACTATATTAACAAGCAAATAGTCGTTTTTTTCTGTAACAGGATTATATGAAAAGTTTTAGTAGTCTTCTGTTTTAAAGAGATATGATAACAAATGATGATTTATTATTATTATGAGCCAACATATTGTAACAAGATTATAAAATCCAATAGCATTAATAGAGAAAACATTAAAAAGAAATGAATATTATCACAAAATAAATGCTAAAGAAAAGTCCTTTAAAGATTGAAAGGTAACACCACAAATACTTAATGTTTTAATCATTGTTTACATGGCATTTTTAAACAAGGCATCAATCATCCCTTCCAATACCATTTAAATAACATAACATTCTGATCTCCTGGCAAGACGAATAGCACTAGAAAGAAGCAACTGTCAAAATTGCCGATTTAAGGGCATATTTTGTTTCTAAAACTTGGCATTGCTTAGAAAACCTCTCATAGGATTTGTAAAACATATACTATGCCTATGAACACATTAATATTTATTTGCAGAAATGGTTCACTGTTAGCAGTGGACAAGGCCATGAACACACACTTGTAACACAGCAACAGATACAAGAAAGTCTGACTGAGGCTCCTTTACTGCTCCTGTCCTGTTCAGCTTAACTTTCATCTCCACATGTCAGTGCTTCCTCATCTTGCTTGACTTGAAGTCAGTGCATTTCTTCAAGCCAGTAAGTTCTCTATACTGACTATTAAGCTGTAATTTTCACAGGAAAATTAGAATGTTCCTTCCCATTTTCCTAATTTCTCAACTGATTTTTCTCAGAATTCAGAATCCATAAATATTGAAATGCCAGGAGAGAATTTCCAAATGGAAATGCTGTTCCCTTCGTCCATTTTCAGAAGAAACCGTAGGATAGTGTTATCCTTCTCTTCTCCAATTTTTTTTTCCTGCAAACTTATGTTTATCACCTCTTTAAGTGAGTAGCTCACAATTTTGCCTCCCCTGCAAATGGTCCCAAAACAGTGAAGTGGGTCCTCTTTAGCTGTGTCTTTAGTACATAATCCTGCATTTCTGACCATATGCAGGGAGTGTGACCCAGGGAAGGATCCCTGACTCAATGGGATTTCTCTTGTTGTCTCTAGAATTTGAACACCGGAACGCAGACGTACAGAGGCTGGGAGCCATCGTGGTGTGCTATATTGATGACGGCAGCAGTGGGTGGTGTGGGGGCAGTTAATTGACAGCTACCTGTTGCTGACATCCCAGGAACTGCCTGAACCTCCTCTTTCCCAGTCATAAGATATCTAAGATTCTGCAGTATTCTTCATTAAATCCTAGCATGGTTTAAGCTAGCCAGAATTAGGTTCTGTTGCTTTCAATCAACAGAACCTTAGCTAATACATTGTTATTTCCTGGTCTTTGTTCCTTTAATTTTCCAGGAAAAGAAGGGAAAATGGCTTACTGGTTTTAAAAAGAGACAAGGGACAACATACCATTTATGCAAAATTTAGAAGCACTCAAAGGAAACTCTGGAAAGTTCCTGAGACATATATAGGTAGGATCAGCATAAAACTTGAACAGTGTATCTAGATCATGGTTGCCATGGTTGCCTTGACACAATGAACATCTGTATCAAGATCATATTTTCTTGGTGGGACAGAGAGAAGCACAAGGCGGGACTCACATTTACAGTAATCCTTGTTTTCCAGGGACCATACAACCCAGTTTGTCCAGAGCTGTTCATCTTAAGTTTGTTATCCCACCATAATTATAAATAGAACCTCCTTTTTCTCTCAAGAATATCCCACTTTGGATGATCATTTCTGTGACTACCCATTAAGAATATTTAATAACTATAGAAAACTGCTTATCTATATTTTTTGTATGTTTGAAACATTTTATAACAAAAATATCTTTAAAGTTATCACCTACACAGAATATAGCTGCCAAATGCTCCTACTCTGCTATTCTAACCATGAATCCCTCTGGGGCCCCTTCCTCCTACGGCGCTTGTGAGGATGAAATGAAATAAGCTCTATGAAGTGTCCAACAGTGACCAACACTGAATAAAATACAGCCACCATAGGTGGCCTTCCCTTATGTTCACCAAACTCCTGATAAGTTATTCGGTGATGTTTTAATCTTAATATTTTATGTAGATTATACATTCATCTGATTCAAAATGCAAAAGGTACAAAAGCGTATACAGTTAAAAGTTTCCCAACCCACTACCATTTTTCTCCCTGGAGGCAACTGTTTCCTGATTTTTGAATATCCTTAAAGAATATCATATGTATGGAAAAGAAAGATTATATATTATGGGGTTATATTCCAATAAACTTATGAAAATATTGTAAGCTGAAAATGCATTTAATACACTTAACCTACTAAACATCATAGCTTAGCTCGGCCTACCTTAAACACTCACATTAACCTACAGTTAGGCAAAATCATCTAACAGAAAGCCCATTTTATAATAAAGTGGGCTTTGAATATCTCATGTAATATAATGAATACTGTACTGAAAGTGGAAAACGGAATGGTTGTATGAGTACTCAAAGTACAGCTTCTGCTGAATGTGTATTGCTTTCAAACTATCTTAAAGTTGAAAAATCGTAAGTCAAAATATTCTAAGTCAGGGATTGTTTGTACTTCTACTTTACATCATGAAATTGAGCCTTGAAAAGATTAAGTGACTCGCCCAAGGTCACACTGGCAGTTAAATAGTGAAACTTGGATCCAAATTGTTCAGTCACTACGTGTATTGTCTTGAAATTTGAAAAAGAGGAAGAGGAATTAAACTACTAAATTGAAGGACTACTTTAGGCATAGAAGAAGCAGATGCCTTCATGTCCAAGTGATTGTGAAAAGCCCACGTGCCCCAAAATATGTCTCCTGGTCATATGAAATTCCACCATTTCAGATTTTTACCTGGGGATTTAGAGTAATCTGCTGTTTTCCTAGAGCTCCCCTAAAATAGAAATAGAAAATTTTGGAAGGCTAAATATATGCTAACATTGGAAAACTCATTTTCTCCCCTTCATAAGGCAAGATAGTGAAGGAGGGGGCCCTACGGGCTGTGCAGGGACATCCTGGAGGCATGGGGAGAAGAAACTGAAAGGCAAGTTTGTATGGAACAAAGAATACCGATCTCAGGATTCTCCCTTGAACCTGCCCTAACTTTGTTCAAATAGACTTAGCCACTGACCTGCTGTCAAAAGACCACAGCCAATCTGACTTGTTTTCAATATAATGATGAATATTGATTTGGTCCCTTCATCCAACATTCTCAGCTGGATCTTTTTTGACCAAGGATATACATTACTAGGTGAGTACAGGCAGTTAATTCTTCCACACGGGACTTCGGAGTTTCTGAGTTAACCAGAATCACCCACCTTAACATCTGCCAGTTTATACCCCAAGTCCTGACAAGTGCCCCCTACCTGCTATGCCTCATGTTTTCAATAGAGCATAAAATCAGAAATGAAAGATGAAACATCATAGCCAATATCACAGAAATACAAAGGATCCTAAGACACTGCTAGATATAATTACACACTAACTAATTGGATCATCTAGAAGAAATGGATAAATTCCCAGACACATAAAACCTACCAAGATTGACTCATGAAGAAATTTAAAAATCTGAACAGACTAATAGCAAGCAAGGAGGTTGAATCCGTAAGAAAATGTCTCCTATCAATGAAAAACCCAAAACCAGATGGCTTCCCAGATTAATTCTACCAAATATTTTAAGAAGAACTAATACCAGTCCTTCTCAAACTCTTCCAAAAAGCTGAAGTGGAGGGAATACTTCCAAACTCATCTTACAGGGCCAGCATTACCCTGATTCCAAAGCCAGACAAGAACACTACAAGAAAGGAAAATGACAGGCCAATATCCTTGATCTACATAGATGCAAAAATCCTCAACAAAATCCTAGCAAACCAAATTCAATAGCACATTGAAAGAATCATTCACCATGATCATGTCATGGTTCAACATAAGCAAATCAATACATATAATATACCATATTAGAAAAATAAAGGATAGAAACTATATGGCCATCACAATAGATATAGAAAAAGTTTTTGACAAAATTCGAAACCCTTTCATGGTGAAAAAAAAAAACACCCAACAGATCACGTATTGAGGGACTGTATCCCAACAAAATAAAGGCCATATATGACAAACCCATAGCTAACACCATGATCAATGGTGAAAAGTTGAAACTTTTCCTCTACCATCAGGAACAAGACAAGGGTGCCCACAGACACCACTTCTCAGGGTAATTAGGCAAAAGAAAGAAATAAAAGGCATCCTAATAGGAAAGGAAGAAGTGAAACTGTCTCTACTGACGGCATGATCTTGTTATATATAGAAAACCCTACAAACTTCACTAAAAAAAGGTTAGAACTCAACACAAAGAAGGGAACAATAGACACTGGGGGACTCCAAAGGTGGGAGGGAAGGATGGTGGGAGCAAGGGTTGAAAAACTACCTATCGATTACTATGCTCACTGCTTGGGTGGTGGGATCATTAGAAGCCCAAACCTCAGCACCATGCAATATACCTGTTTAAGAAACCTGTACGTCTACCCTCCTGACTCTAAAATGAAACATACAATATTTAAAAAACAAAAACAAAGAAATAAAATTTGAAAACTGTTAGAACTGAACTGATAGGTGAAATCAGTAAAGTTGTAGGATACAAAATCAACATATAGAGCCTTGAACACAGCAACATCCAGCTGTCTGACACGAAAGTCTCAGGGGCAAGAAAACCTCTATATGAACTCAGAAACAATGAGCTAAGTTGTGTTTATGTCTGAAAGGATGTTAAGAACTTCATTCATGTTACATCAGAGCCAACAGAAAGAACCAACAGGAAATCTGTACCCAACAAACAGAAATGACAAGATGAAGGGAAAGCAGAGGTAAGGGCTTACCTTAGAAAGGGCAAGTGATTAGCTCAATATGCAATACAATGTTTGCTCCTGAGCCAAAAATTTGTACAATAATTTGGACATTACTTGCACAACCAGAAAAATCAGCCACTCATTAGGAAAATGTGTTTCTGTAGAAGTCTTAGGACTCAGCTATCTATAATAACATGAAAAGACAATATTTTCATCCAAAATGAGTATTTTTGTTTGTCTTGGCTTGTTATTCTAACGTCAACAGCCTCTAAATAAACTGTTGAAGTACATGATATAACCACCTCTTTCTCCATCTTTCCCATTGCTCCCATAGGGTTTCAGTTGTGCAATTTCACCATTAGCAAAGCTTTTTGCTGAAATCTGGCTTTTCAAAGGGAGAGTATCCAGAAACAGAAGATGCTGATCTGGGAGGCTCTTCCTAATAGAACTGCTGCTTCAGTTTAACTTGAAAAAGCCCACACCCAGTTCCTAATGACAAAAATCTGAACACCGGGTCTTCCCCTGAGCAAGACCATGCTATGCCTCCTGCTCGCTCTGTTCTATAAGCAACCCACAGATTGCTCCCTGTGAAGAGGAGCCTGCAAGGGGAGCAGCATTCCACCAGACCCTGATTTAGCAAGATATTTCCATATCATTCCCCCAACCAGCTGGAAGTCCTCCACTGCTCTTGTGTAAAATTCTAACTCATCTCGCTGAATTTCCTGATTTAAAAGTCTAATTCATTTCACCAAAAGTGTGACAGAAGGAAACCAAGTACACCATCTCTCTCTTACCAAACCAAAGCTATTGCATGTGCATTCTGGGGGGAAAACATGGTCCAAATATGTTATGGAGGGGATGCCAGCCCAGTGTCATCCTCTTACTATTGCCATAGGATCTTGGCTGATGGCATCAGAGGAAAAACAACTTTATCAATTACTTTCAACCATTAAGCTCACTCCTCCATGAAAAATATGTCACAAGTCCAATGTCTCTTATTAAAATAAGCACTGCAAAATATAAAGGAGTCACAGTTTTAAAATGGGACACACATTCTCTAAGCGGTGAACCACGTTAGAGGTGCACTGTTTACAATGTATAAAGTTCCCTGGAGCCAGGGTTAGGAAGCGCATCTGTTCTTTGATGTTCTGGGATGAAGGAGAAAGGAAAATGTGCTGCCAGAAGTGAGTGGGAAGGAGCCCATGAGATAAAGGAAGTAAATCCATTTGCTGATTGCAATAATAATGGTAATACACGAAGCTATACATACATACATACATACATACATACATACATGCAAACCTTCACATTTTTAAAAAAAAAGAACTTAAGGCTTCCACTCATGTAATCAGCCCTTATGAACTCTCCTGATTAGCTGCAAGGAAAATCTTCCTTTCTCCTCTTTCTTGCACCATCCTGGGCTCCCTTTTGACTTTTTTTTTTTTTAACTTATAAACGAACAGCTCATATTCTGAAGTTTGTAGTCCCCTCCCGCCCCCTCTCTCTATATACAGCTCATTTACATTGGCAGCTGTCGTGCTGCTGGGCATCCTCAAACCCACAAGTTTCCCTTTAATGTTTGAGCAGACAAACATGACCATGCACTAGGCATCACTGTGCCACTCAAAATGCTTTTTTGTTTTTTTTATTGCATCTGAGAGAAATCTCAAGGTTGCAAACCTGGAGTCAGAATTGTCTCCATGTGTCTCAGTGGGAAGAGTATCGTGTGAAGGAACAAGTTGATTCTACTAATCAAAAGGAATTTTTTTTGATATCAGGTCATCCTCCGAATGAATTTATATTACCGAGTGGAGGGTCACATGAAGAAAATGGTCAAACAGCACCACCTAGAGCAAGAGCTGAGAAATGCAGCGGAGCCGGGCTGTGTCAGGAAAGAAAAGCAAGCTGGGGCCTGGCTCAGCGCTCTCCCCTCTGCTCCTGTCTGCATGGAAAGATTAGGATGACAGTGGCAGGAAGCCTGTGCACCTAGTATGCATCACTTGAAGGGAACACACAGATTCCAGTAAACAGTTGGAAGGAAATGTTAATACCAGGCTCTGCTAAACAATATCAAATGAGTCCTAGATGAGGCAAGCGACTTTCATCAAAGTTTCATGATACCTGAAAAGACAGCCCAGGGGATCCTGCACTACATGTGGTGTATGTAAATTAAGCGGGTTTTTTTCCCCTTTGTAATCAAGGCTCATACACAAACAAAATCACACTTTAGAAATGGCCTATTTCAACTTGTAACTAGCTTGCTTTCAGGGGCTCCAGGTCAAAAAGAAATAGAGCACAAAGACGCTTTCTCCTTAGGGATCATACACAAATTCACTCTGTCCGTTTCTTTCCCACATGGAGCAACAAAGCCGTCAGACCTCTCCATCCACCCATCGGGTCCTTCCTGATTAAAGTGAGATAAATCACAGCCCTCTCTCTCCAGATGGCAGGCGACAAGAGGGGGATGCTTGCCTCAAGAAGTCCTCCCCATCCCTCTGCATTCATGCAAGCCCAAGCAGAGAGATGCAAGAAATTACGGATGCATTTTAATTCCCCAGACCCTGCAATTAAAAATGGAAAGTTTTTGGACACGCCTGTTGTCTCACGCCTGTAATACCAGCACTTTCAGAGGCCGAGGTCGGCAGATCACCTGGGGTCAGGAGTTCGAAACCAGCCTGGCCAACATGGTGAAACCCTGTCTCTACTAAAAATACAAAAATTAGCTAGGAATGGTGGTGGGCGCCTGTAGTCCCAGCTACTCGGGAGGATGAGGCAGGAGAATCACTTGAACCCGGGAGGCAAAGTTTGCAGTGAGACAAGATCGCACCACTGCACTCCACTCTGGGTGACAAAGGAAGACTTCATCTCAAAAAATGTTTTTAAAAAATGGAAGTGTTGTTCTTTCATTTGTAAATGAGTTTTGGTAAAAGAGGGGCAGTTTAAGCAACCCTTTCTATTGTCTACATTGTTAAAATTCATCCGACATGGACTCTTGACTCTGTTTTGCCTGGGCAGACCCAATTCAAGCATTTACAACAGCTATAACCTCCTCAAATCAAAAAGAGGAATCAGCATTATTGCTAAGTTCAAATAAGGTCTTGTTTTATTTCTTTTTTATTTTTGAATGCAGCCATTCCTCCATGTGCTGTCATCAGGTAAGATTGTCAGTCCTGATTAGGTAAAGGTATTATTACAAAATGCAATTCTTAAAAATTCAGTGTCTAACTACACTTTTAATAAGCCTTTCCCCCTCCCCTATGTATTCTCCCTTAGACACCCCTTCTCAAATTTAAAATCACAGAAACTAAAATATGATGCCTAAAGAGAGCCTAGCGACTGCCCAGTCCTCTAATTTGATGAGTGGGAGTACTGAAGCCCAGAGGAGGTCAAGTAATTTGTTCCCAATGTCTTAGAGAAGAAGAAAATGACCAGCTGGGAAATCCCACTCATGTCAAGGCAGAGGCACAGGGCCACAGACTGTGGTTGAATTGTGCCACACTCCTACATCCTTCTTTAGGAATCACAGAACATTCTTGTGTTGAGTCGGAGTCACTGACTTCCTTTTCAGGCTGATTGAGTTCTGTCCTTACAGGCTGTGACAAGAAGTTTTGGTATTATGCTACACCAAGACCATTTATCTAGTTCAAGAAATGCACAGTCCTTAGAGCCCAGCAACTTTCCCCATGTCCAGTAAATGTAGCTTCTCCATTAGAAGCTGTCAGAATGGAGCCTTCTGGCTCATCTTGATTTTGATTTGTGCAAGAATGAATGGTTGTGCTAAGACAGCTTTCCTAGCTGATAGAGAGCGAAACTTTTTTCTCATAATCTATAAAAAAATTAAATTAGAACTTTTTTCTCATAATCTGTGAAAAAATATTAAATTAAATCTGGCTCGTCTTGATTTTGATTTGTGTAAGAATGAATGGTTGTGCTAAGACAGCTTTCCTAGCTGATAGTGAGCAAAACTTTTTTCTCATAATCTATAAAAAATATTAAATTAGAAGCATAGAGTTTATTTCATGACTTTTATCTTCCTGCAATTTTCTTGTGGGCATAAATGATTTGTTTTTATCCTGCCTGCCCCCCAATCCCTTTTCCAAGAGACTAAAAGAGTATCTAGTGCAAAGTGAAGACTCAAATATTTCTTAATAAACAGTGATCCCAGCCACCCAGTGCATGTTGCCAAATGCCAACCCCATAAATAATCAAACACATCATCTCATTCAGCCAATCAAAATCAAGTGCTACCTATTTTTTTAAGTTTTCATAGCCCTTGGGCATCTGCTTTCTCAGCATTTCCCAAACTTGAGTCATTCTCATCCTGCCTTCCTAATTTTGATCTGTCAATTACCTCTACTATTATTTATTTCATATATTTTTAAATAGCCCCACTTTTGAAACTTAAATACACGCCTTTTAAAAGGAAGCTTTCTTACTACTATACATCAAAAGCCATTATTACTTGTTCTAAGTACTCATAACAAGATGGTCACAACTATTAAAATTTACTAATGTGCATCCACATACTCTCTAAATTCATGGAGCATCTGCACACACTTTAAGAAACAATTCTGCATTACTCACTCAATTTTCTTGACATCCTTCTGAGGCAGGACAAACCTTGGGCTGAAAGAATTGAGGTAGGAGTCCAAGCAAGTTGCCAGCCACATAAAGGCAAACCTTGGCTCGGAAGTCAGGACTACCAGCCCCTAGGTTATGGTTCATGCTCTTTCCTCTGCTCTCCAGAACCTCCTATCTCCAAGTGTAGTTAGCAGCCCAGATGCAGCAGCATCCTCTAGAGACTTGTTAAAAATGCAGAAGCTCAGGCTCCACCCCAGGCCTATGCAGACTGAATCTGCATTTTAACAAGGTCCAGGTAATTCAAGTGCACATTAAGTTTGAAAAGGCCTGGTATAGATCAGCGGTTCTCTAACTTAGCAGCACATTAGAACCATCTGTAGAGACTTTAAAAATACCAGTGCCTGGGCTTCACCTCCCAGAGAATCTGACTTAAGTGTCTGGGGTTTGCCCTGAGTCTAGGTATTTTTAAAAACTCCTCAGCTTATACAAAGCTGGCAGGGCCGGGCACAGTGGCTCATGCCTATAATCCCAGCAGTTCGTGAGGCCAAAGTGGGCAGATTGCTTGAGTCCAGGAGTTTGAGATTAGCCTGGGCTAAAACCCCATCCCTACAAAAAAAAAAATACAGAAAGTAGTTGGGCATGGTGGTGGCACATACCTGTAGTCCCGGCTACTCAGGAGGCTGAGTCCTCACTTCAACCCAGGAGGTCACGGTCTGGTCAACAGAGCAAGACCCTGTATCAAAACAAACAAACAAACAAACAAAAAATGCTAGCAGCTTACCAGCTAGGGAGGCCTGTAGAGCCAAGTTTTCCAAATGGGGCTACATTAGTTGTTCCAGAACTTTAGCTGCATCAAAACCACCTGGATGGCTTGTTCAGCTACAGAGGGTCTGGCCATGCCCCTAGAGTTTCCAGCTGAGGGTCTGGAATGAGGCCCGATGATTTGCATTTCTAACAATCTCCAGGTGATGCTGATGCTGTGGGTCCAGGGACCACATTTTGAGAATCTATGCTAAATGAATCGGAGAAGACCAAAGCTCAAACTTATTCCAAGAACTTTTCAAGGCCCACCTGCAAGTTGTAGTGGAAGTAAGCATCTAAGGGTGCAAAAAAGTTTCACTGTAGACTAAGGCCTTTTACCTGAGCTCTCAAATGTTCACATTTCTCTTATCAACCTAAATAACAAACAGAGAGAGGCTCTCCACAAGAAAAAGATATTCGTTTGGAAACAGAGCCTTGCAATAGAAACAGGCAAGCCAGAGTAAACTATATGCATATTCACGGAGGTAAAGGAAGACAAAAGAAAAAATGAGGAAGATTATATGATCATTTGGAAATGATTATCCTTGGGTACAAAGATCAATAACAAAGTTGATGCCAGGCACAGGTTGGACAGGCAGT
Organism: Pan paniscus; assembly: GCF_029289425.2. Lineage (NCBI taxonomy): Eukaryota > Metazoa > Chordata > Mammalia > Primates > Hominidae > Pan > Pan paniscus. Next base: position 1,412,095 of record NC_073265.2, read on the forward strand.
TGTTGGGCAAATATCCTTCAGAAGCATTGTTGTGTGCAAAGTTGCAATGGGCTTTGTGAAAGATTGTGTTTTCTGCAGTCTTCTGTGATAAGTTTTTGTTATCAGGCATACAAGCCCAAGAATCCTTTTTTGCATGGCCTACCCTGGCTCTATTTTTCAGGGTTTTGGTTAGGGGAGGGGTATTTTTAACACTCTCAATGTAAAAAATGCCATAAGGTAGGTACCCCAATTGCTTGTTTTGTCTTCATAAAATAACTTTTCCAACCGAAGAAAGTCTACACATAAATTGTAAAAATACCCTGGCATGCAGTCCCTGGAAAAGTCTGGAGTCATTCTCGGGGTTCCCACCCAGGTGGGCAAGCGTAGCCACCACAGATAAACACAAAGTAGGGGTCCCCGCTGGGGTTCAGCGGCAGGCAGTGGCCCTGGTTCTGATATTTGGCTGAAAACACAGCTCCTCTTTGTCACCCTCAGGACATTTCAGCTATTTCCTAGATAATAATCTCACTTCACCCTGCACAAAACAGGCACATGATCATGTCACTCTGACCTGGTTTGAGTCCAAGGAGAATTTTGTTTTTTAAATAATTTAGGTTAGTAGTTAAAATATGAACTTTGGGCCAGGAGTGGTGGCCCATGCCTATAATCCCAGCACTTCCTGAGGCCAAAGTGGGCAGATTGCTTGAGTCCAGGAGTTTGAGACTAGCCTGGGCTAAAACCCCATCCCTACAAAAAAAAAATACAAAAAGTAGTTGGGCATGGTGGTGGCACATACCTGTAGTCCCGGCTACTCAGGAGGCTGAGTCCTCGCTTGAACCCAGGAGGTCACGGTCTGGAAAACAGAGCAAGACCCTGTATCAAAACAAACAAACAAACAAACAAAAAATGCTAGCAGCTTACCAGCTAGGGAGGCCTGTAGAGCCAAGTTTTCCAAATGGGGCTACATTAGTTGTTGCAAAACTTTAGCTGCATCAAAACCACCTGGATGGCTTGTTCAGCTACAGAGGGTCTGGCCATGCCCCTAGAGTTTCCAGCTGAGGGTCTGGAATGAGGCCCGATGATTTGCATTTCTAACAATCTCCAGGTGATGCTGATGCTGTGGGTCCAGGGACCACATTTTGAGAATCTGTGCTAAATGAATCGGAGAAGACCAAAGCTCAAACTTATTCCAAGAACTTTTCAAGGCCCACCTGCAAGTTGTAGTGGAAGTAAGCATCTAAGGGTGCAAAAAAGTTTCACTGTAGACTAAGGCCTTTTACCTGAGCTCTCAAATGTTCACATTTCTCTTATCAACCTAAATAACAAACAGAGAGAGGCTCTCCACAAGAAAAAGATATTCGTTTGGAAACAGAGCCTTGCAATAGAAACAGGCAAGCCAGAGTAAACTATATGCATATTCACGGAGGTAAAGGAAGACAAAAGAAAAAATGAGGAAGATTACATAATCATTTGGAAATGACTATCCTTGGCTACAAAGATCAATAACAATGGTGATGCCAGGCCCAGGTTGGACAGGCAGTTGTTGGGCAAATATCCTTCAGAAGCATTGTTGTGTGCAAAGTTGCAATGGGCTTTGTGCAAGATTGTGTTTTCTGCAGTCTTCTGTGATAAGTTTTTGTTATCAGGCATACAAGCCCAAGAATCCTTTATTGCATGGCCTTTCCTGGCTCTATAAGTCAGGGTTTTGGTTAGGGTAGGGGTATTTTTAACACTCTCAATGTAAAAAATGACATAAGGTAGGTACCCCAATGACTTCTTTGGTCTTCATAAAATAACTTTTCATAAAATCTCTGTAAACGTGGATATATCGACACCGCTATCTCTGTAAATGTGTAAACATTTACAATGCTATCTTTATAAACATGGAACTATTTACACCGCCGTCTCTATAAACATGGAAATATCTACACCGCTATCTCTATGAACACGCAAATATCTACACCGCTGTTTCTAGAAAGATGGAAATATGTACACCGCTATCTCTATAAAGGTGGAAATATATACACCGCTATCTCTAAAAACATGGAAATATCTACACCGCTATCTCTATAAATGTGGGAACATCTACACCGCTAACTCTATAAACCTGGAAATATCTACACGGCTATAAGTATAAATGTGGAAATATCTACACCGCTATCTGTCTAAACATGGAAATATCTACACCGCTATCTCTATAAACATGGAAATACTTACACCGCTATCTGTATAAACATGGAAATATTTACAAAGCTATCTGTATAAACATGGAAATATCTACACCGCTATCTCTATAAACATGGAAGTATCTACACCACTATCTGTAAAACATGGAAATATCTACACCGCTGTCTGTATAAACATGGAAATATATACACGGCTATCTGTTTAAACATAGAAATATCTACACCGCCATCCCTATAAACATGGAAATACCTACACCGCTATCTGTATAAACATGTAAATATCTACAATGCTATCTCTGAAAACATGGAAATATCTACAACAATATCTGTATAAACACGGAAATAACTACACTGCCATCTGTATAAACATGGAAATATCTACAGTGCCATCTGTATAAACATGGAAATATCTACACTGCCATCTGTACACACATGGAAATATCTACACTGCCATCTGTACACACATGGAAATACCTACACAGCCATCTGTATAAACATGGAAATATCTACACCACTATCTGTATCAACAGGGAAATAACCGCAACGCAATCTGTATAATCATGGACATATCTACACCGCAATCTGTATAAACAAGGAAATATCTACCACGGTATGTGTGTAAACATGGAAATATCTACACAGCTATCTGCGTAAACATGGAAATATCTACAGGGCAATCTGTGCAAAGATGGAAATAACTACACCGCTATCTCTGTAAACTTGGAAATATCTCCACCGCTACCTGTATAAACATGGAAATATCTACACCGCAATCTGTATAAACATGGAAATACCCACACCGCTAACTGTATAAATATGGAAATATCTACACCGCTATCTCTATAAACATGGAAACACCTACACCGCGTTCTCTATAAACATGAAAATATCTACACTGCTATCTCTATATACATGGAAATATCTACACCTCCATCTCTACAAACGTGAAAATATCTACACCGCCATCTTGAGAAACATGGATGTATCTACATCGCCATCTGTATAAACTTGGAAATGTCTACACCACTATCTGTATAAACATGGAAATATCTTTACTTATATCTGTATAAACATGGAAATATCTACACCGCCATCTGTATAAAGATGGAAATATCTATACCGCAATCTATATAAATATGGAAATACCTACACCGCTATCTGTATAGACATGGAAATATCTACACCGCTATCTGTATAAACATGGAAATATCTACACTGCCAACTGTATAAAGATGGAAATATCTACACCACGAGCTGTATAAGCATGGAAATATCTACACCGCTATCTGTATAAACATGGAAATACCAACACCGCTATCTGTATAAAAATGGAAATATCTACACCGCCATCTTCAGAAACATGGATGTATCTACACCGCCATCTGCATAAACATGGAAATATCTACACCAATATATGTATAAACATGGAAATATCTTCACTGCAATCTGTATAAACATGGAAATATCTACAACGCCATCTGTATAAAGTTGGAAATATCTACACCGCAATCTGTATAAATATGGAAATACCTACACCGCTATCTCTATAGACATGGAAATAACTACACCGCTATCTGTATAAACATGGAAATATCTACACTGCCATCTGTATAAAGATGGAAATATCTATACCCCGAGCTGTATAAACATGGAAATATCTACACAGCTATCTGTATAAACATGGAAATACCAACACCGCTATCTATATAAACATGGAAATATGTACACCGATATCTCCATAAACATGAAAATACTTACACCACCATCTCTATAAACATGGAGATATTTACACCGCTATCCCGATAAACATAGAAATAACTACACCGCAATCTCTATAAACATGGAAATATCTACACCGCCATCTGCATAAACATGGAAATATCTTCACAGACATCTGTATAAACATGGAAATATCTACACTGCCATCTGTATAAACTTGGAAATATCTACACTGACATCTGTAGAAAGATGGAAATGTCTACAAAGCGATCTGTATCAACATGGGAATTTCTACACCGCTACCTGTATAAACATGGAAATATCTACACCGCTATCTTTATCAACATGGAAATAACTACACTGCAATCTGTATAAACATGGAAATATCTACAATGCCATCTCTGTAAACATGAAAATATATACACAGCTATCTGTGTAAACTTGGAAATATCTACACCGCTATCTGTGTAAATTTGGCAATACCTACACCGCAATCTGTGCAAAGATGGAAATACCTACACCGCTATCTCTATAAACATGAAAATATCTACACTGCTATCTCTTTATACATGGAAATATCTACACCTCTATCTCTATAAACATGAAAATATCTACAACGCCATCTTCAGAAACATGGATGTATCTACACCGCCATCTGTATAAACATGGAAATGTCTACACCACTATCTGTATAAACATGGAAATAACTTCACTGCCATCTGTATAAACATGGAAATATCAACACCGCCATCTGTATAAAGATGTAAATATCTACACCGCAATCTGTATAAATATGGAAATAACTACACCGCTATCTCTACAGACATGGAAATATCTACACCGCTATCTGTATAAACATGGAAATATCTACACTGCCATCTGTATAAACATGGAAATATCTACACCGCGAGCTGTATAAACATGGAAATATCTACACCGCCATCTGTATAAACATGGAAATACCAACACCGCTATCTTAATAAACATGGAAATATCTACACCGCCATCTGTATAAACATGGAAATACCAACACCGCTATCTGAAAAAACATGGAAATATCTACACTGCTATCTGTATAAACATGAAAATACTTACACCAACATCTCTATAAACATGGAAATATTTACACAGCTATCTCTATAAACTTAGAAATAACTATACCGCCATCTCTATGAACATGGAAATATCTACACCGCTATCTGCATAAACATGGAAATATCTACAAAGACATCTGTACAAACATGGAAATATCTATACCGCCATCTCCATAAACATGAAAATATCTACACCGGCATCTTCAGACACATGGATGTATCTACACCGCCATCTGTATAAACATGGAAATATCTACACCACTATCTGTAAAAACATGGAAATACCTTCACTGCCATCTGTATAAACATGGAAATATCTACACAGCCATCTGTATAAAGATGGAAATATCTACACCGCAATCTGTATAAATATGGAAATACCTACACCGCTATCTCTATCGACATGGAAATATCTACACTGCTATCTGTACAAATATGGAAATATCTACACTGCCATCTGTATAAAGATGGAAATATCTACACCACGAGCTGTATAAACATGGAAATAGCTACACCGCTATCTCTATAAACATGGAAATAACAACACTGTTATCTGTATAAACATGGAAATATCTACACCGCTATCTCTATAAACATGAAAATACATACACCACCATCTCTATAAACATGGAGATATTTACACCGCTATCTCTATAAACATAGAAATAACTACAACGCCATCTCTATAAAAATGGAAATATCTACACCGCCATCTGAATAAACATGGAAATATCTACACTGCGATCTGTATAAACATGGAAATATCTACAGCGCCATCTGTATAAACATGGAAATATTTACACCACCATCTGTACACTCATGGAAATATCTACACAGCCATCTGTATAAACATGGACATATCTACACTGCTATCTGTATAAACATGGAAATATCTACACCGCTATCTGTATAAACATGGAAATATCTATACCGCAGTCTCTATAAACATGGAAATATCTCCACCGCTATCTGTATAAACATGAAAATATCTACACCGCTTTCTGTATAAACATGGACATATCTACACCGCAATCTGTATAAACATGGAAATATCTACAACGCTATGTGTGTAAACATGGAAATATCTACACAGTTATCTGTGTAAACTTGGAAATATCTACACAGCTATCTGCGTAAACATGGAAATATCTACACGGCAATCTGTGCAAAGCTGGAAATAACTACACCGCTATCTCTGTAAACATGGAAATATCTACACCGCTACCTGTATAAACATGGAAATATCTACACCGCCATCTGTATAAACATGGAAATTCCTACACCGCTATCTGTATAAATATGGAAATATCTACACCGCTATCTCTATAAACATGGAAATACCTACACCGCAATCTCTATATTCATGGAAATGTCTACACCGCCATCTCTATGAACATGAAAATATCTACACCGCCATCTTCAGAAACATGGATGTATCTACACCGCCATCTGTATAAACTTGGAAATATCTACACTGCTATCTGTATAAACATGGAAATACCTTCAGTTCTATCTGTATAAACATGGAAATATCTACACCGCCATCTGTATAAAGATGGAAATAACTTCACCGCAATTTGTATAAATATGGAAATACCTACACCGCTATCTCTATAGACATGGAAATATCTGCACTGCTATATGAATAAACATGGAAATATCTCCACTCCCATCTGCATAAAGAGGGAAATATCTTCACCGCGAGCTGTATAAACATGGAAATATCTACATCGCTATCTGTATAAACATGGAAGTAGCAACACCGCTATCTGTATAAACATGGAAATATCTACACCGCTATCTCTATAAACATGAAAATACTTACACCACCATCTCTATAAACATGGAAATATTGACACGGCAATCTGTATAAACAGAAATAACTACACCGCCATCTCTATAAACATGGAAATATCTACACCGCCGTATGCATAAACATGGAAATATCTACACAGACATCTGTAGAAAGATGGAAATATCTACAAAGCGATCTGTATAAACATGGGAATTTCTACACCGCTACCTGTATAAACATGGAAATATCTTCAGCGCTATCTGTATCAACTTGGAAATAACTCCTCTGCAATCTGTATAAACATGGAAATATCTACGCAGCAATCTGTGCAAAGATGGAAATATCTACACCGCAGTCTCTATAAACATGGAAATATCTACACCGCTATCTGTATAAACATGGAAATAACTACACCGCTATCTGTATAAACATGGAAATTTTTACACCGCTATCTGTATAAACATGGAAATATCTCCACCACTACCTTTTAAACACGGAAATACCTACACAGGTATCATTAAAAACATGGAAACACCTACACCGCTATGTCTATAAACAATGAAATATCTACAACGCTGTCTGTGTAAACATGGAAATATCTACACAGCTATCTGTGTAAACTTGGAAATATCTACACCGCAATCTGTGTAAGCATGGAAATATCTACAACGCTATCTGTATCAACATGTAAATAACTACACCGCTATCTGTATAAACCTGGAAATATCTACAATGCTATCTCTGTAAACATGGAAATACCTACACAGCTATCTGTGTAAACTTGGAAATATCTACACCGCTATCTGTGTAAAGTTTGCAATGTCTACACCGCAATCTGTGAAAACATGGAAATATCTTTACCGCTATATCTGTAAACATGGAAATATCTACACTGCTATATGTATAAACATGGAAATATCTACAGCGCCATCTGTATACACATGGAAATATCTACACATCCATTTGTATAAACATGGAAATATCTAAACCGCTATCTCTATAAACATGGAAATATCTACACCGCTATCAGTATAAACATGGAAATATCTACATCGCTATCTGTATAAACAGGGAAATATCTCCACCGCTATCTGTGTAAACATGGAAATATGTACACCGCTATCTGTATAAACAAGGATATATCTACACCGCCATCTTTAGAAACATGGAAATATCTACACCGCCATCTGTATAAACATGGAAATACCTACACCGCTACCTGTATAAATATGGAAATGTCTACACCGCTATCTGTATAAACATGGAAATAACTACACCACTTGCACTATAAACATGGAAATACCTACACCGCAATCTCTGTAAACATGGAAAAATCTACACCGCAATCAATGTAAACATGAAAGTATTTACACTGCCATATTCAGAAACATGGCTGTATCTACACCGCCATCTGTTTAAACATGGAAATATCTACACCGCCATTTGTACACACATGGAAATATCTACAAAGTCATCTGTACAAACCTGGAAATATCTACACTGTCATCTATATAAACATGGAAATATCTACAGAGAACTCTGAAAAAACATGGAAATATCGGCACAGCCATCTGTATAAACATGGAAATATCTACACCGCTATCTGTATAAACATGGAAATATCTACACCGCTATGTGTATTAACGTGGAAATATCTCCATTGCTATCTGTATAAACATGGACATATCTCCACCGCAATCTGTATAAACATGAAAATATCTACACCGCTATCTCTATAAACATGGAAATATCTACACTGCCATCTGTAGAAACATGGAAATATCTACAGAGTCATCTGTAGAAACATGGAAATATCTACACCGCCATCTGTACACACATGGGAATATCTACACAGCCATCTGTATAAACATGGAAATATCTACACTGCTATCTCTATAAACATGGAAATATCTACACCGCTATCTGCACAAACTTGGAAATATCTACATCGCTATCTGTATAAACAGGGAAATATCTCCACCGCTATCTGTATAAACATGGAAATATCTACACCGCTATCAGTATAAACATGGAAATGTCAACAACGCTATCTGTATAAACATGGATATATCTACAACGCTATCTGTGTAAATTTGGAAATATCTACACTGCTATATTTGTAAACTTCGAATTATCTACACAGCTATCTGTGTAAAAATGGAAATATCTACACAGCAATCTGTGCAAAGATGGAAATATCTACACTGCTATATCTATAAACATGGAAATATCTCCACCGCTATCTGCATAAACATGAAAATATCTACACCGCTTTCTGTATAAACATGGAGATATCTACACCGCAATCTGTATAAACATGGAAATATCTACAACGCTATGTGTGTAAACATGGAAATATCTACACAGCTATCTGTGTAAACTTGGAAATATCTACACAGCTATCTGCGTAACCATGGAAATATCTACACAGCAATCTGTGCAAAGATGGAAATAACTAAACCGCTATCTCTGTAAACATGGAAATATCTACACCGCTACCTGTACAAACATGGAAATATCTGCACCGCTGTCTGTATAAACAAGGAAATATCTACACCGCCATCTGTGGAAACATGGAAATATCCAGACCGCTATCTGTATAAACATGGAAATATCTACACAGCTGTCTCTATAAACATAGAAATACCTACATCGACATCTGTATAAACATGGAAATTACTACAAAGTCATCTGTATAAACATGGAAATATCTACACAGCCATCTGTATAAACATGGAAATATCTACACAGCCTTCTGTATATACATGGAAATATCTACACCGCTATCTGTATAAACATGGAAATATCTACACCGCTATTTGTATAAACAAGGAAATATATACACCGCCATCTGTTTAAACATGGAAATATATACACAGACATCTGTTTATACATGGAAATATCTACACCGCTATCTGTATAAACATGCTAATAACTACACCGCTATGTGTATAAATGTGGAAATATTTGCACCGCTATCCCTATAAACATGGTAATATCAACACCGCGATCTGTATAAACATGGAAAACCTACACCATGATCTGTATAAACATGGAAATATCTACACCGCGATCTGTATAAACATGGAAATATTTACACCGTGATCTGTATAAACATGGAAATATCTACACCGCCATCCCTATATACATGGAAATACCTACACCCCTATCTGTATAAGCATGGAAATATCCACACAGCTATCACTATAAACATGGAAAAATCAATACCGCTATCTCTATGAACATGGAAATATCTACACCGCCATCTCTATAAACATGGAAATATCTACACCGCGATCAGTATAAACATGGAAATAACTACACCGCTATCTGTATAAACATGGAAATATCTCCACTGCTATCTCTATAAACATCGAAATATCTACACCGCCATCTGCATAAACATGGAAATACTTACAAAGTTCTCTGTATAAACATGGAAATATCTACACCGCCTTCTGTATAAACATGGAAATATCTACACAGCCATGTGTATATACATGGAAATATCTACACCGCTATCTATATAAACATGGAAATAACTGCACCGCTATCTGTATAAACATGGAAATATCTACACCGCCATCTACATATCCATAGAAATATCTGTGCCGCCATCTGTATAAACATGGAAATATCTACACGGTCATCTGTATATAGATGGAAATACCAACACCGCCATCTGTACAAACATGGAAATATCTGCACCGCTATCTGTATAAACATGGAAATATCTACACCACCATCTGTATAAACATGGAAATATCTACAATGCCATCTGTAGAAAGATGGAAATATCTACACCGCAATCTGTGTAAACATGGAAATATCTACAACGATATCTGCAAAAACATGGAAATATCTACACCGCTATCTGTATAAACATGGAAATATCTACACCGCGTTCTGTATAAACATGGAAATATCTACAGCGCCATCTCTATAAACATTGAAATATCTACACTGCCATCTGTAAAAACATGGAAATATCTACAGAGTCATCTGAATAAACATGGAAATATCTACACCACCATCTGTATAAACATGGAAATATCTACAATACCATCTGTATACACATGGAAATATCTACACAGACATCTGTATAAATATGGAAATATCTACACCGCCATCTGTATCAACATGGAAATATCTACACTGCCATCTGTAGAAAGATGGAAATATCTACACGGCTATCTCTATAAATATGGAAACATCTACACCGCCATCTCTATAAACATGAAAATATGTACACTGCCATCTCCATATAGATGGAAGTATCTACTCCGCCATGTGTATAACACGGAAATATCTACACCACCATCTGTGTAAACTTGGAAATATCTACACAGCTGTCTGTATAAGCATGGAAATATCTACACCGCCATCTGCATGTCCATGGAAATATCTACGCCGCCATCTGTAGAAACATGGAAATATCTACACGGCCATCTGTGTATAGATGGAAATATCAACACCGCCATCTGTACAAACATGGATATATCTACACGGCTATCTATATAAACATGGAAATATCTGCACTACCATCTCTAAAAACATGGAAATATCTTTACAGTCATCTGTATAAACATGGAAATATCTACAATGCCATCTGTATACACATGGAAATATCTACACAGCCATCTGTATAAACATGTAAATATCTACACTGCTATCTCTATAAACATGGAAATATCTACACCGCCATCTCTATAAACATGAAAATATCTACACTGCCATCTCCATAAACATGGAACTAACTACTCCGCCATCTGTATAAACATGGAAACATCTACACTGCCATCTGTGTGAATAAGGAAATATCTACAATGCCATCTGTATAAAGATATAAATATCTGCACCGCGAGCTGTATAAACATGGAAATATCTACATCGCTATCTGTATAAACGTGGAAATACCAACACCGCTATCAGTATAAACATGGAAATATCTACAACGCCATCTATATAAAGATGGAAATATCTACACCGCTATGTCTATAAACATGGAAATACCTACACCGCTATCTCTATAAACATGGAAATACCTACACCGCTATATTTATAAACATTGAAATATCTACACCGCTATCTGTATAAACATGGAAATATCTACACCGCGATCTGTATAAACATGGAAATATCTACACCGCGATCTGTATAAACATGGAAATATCTTCACCGCGATCTGTACAAACATGGAAATATCTACACCGCTATCTGTATAAACATGGTAATATCTACACCACCATCTATATAAACATGGAAATATGTACACCGCCATCTGTATAAACGTGGGCATATCTACAATGCCATCTGTAGAAAGATGGAAATATCTACACCGTAATCTGTGTAAACATGGAAATATCTACACCGATATCTGTAAAAGCATGGAAATATCAACACTACTATCTGTATAAACAAGGAAATAACTACACCGCGATCTGTATAAACATGGAAATATCTACACCGCTATCTGTATAAACCTGGAAATATCTACACAGCTATCTCTACAAACATGGAAATATCTACACAGCCATCTGTATATACATGGAAATATCGACACCGCTATCTGTATTAACAAGCAAATATCTACACCGCCATCTGCATGTCCATGGAAATACATACGCTGCCATCTATATAAACATGGAAATATCTACACCACTATGTCTATAAACATGGAAATACCTACATCCCTATCTATATAAACATGGAAATATCTACACCGCTATCTGTATAAACATGGAAATATCTACACTGCTATCTGTGTAAACAAGGTAATATCTACACCACCATCTATATAAACATGGAAATATCTACACCGCCATCTGTATAAACATGGAAATATCTACAATGCCATCTGTAGAAAGATGGAAATATCTACACCGCAATCTGTGTAAACATGGATATATCTACACCAATATCTGTAAAAACATGGAAATATCTACACCGCTAACTGTATAAACATGGAAATATCTACACTGCGATCTGTATAAACATGGAAATATCTACTGTGCCATCTCTCTAAACATTGAAATATCTACAATGCCATCTGTAAAAACATGGAAATATCTACACAGTCATCTGAGAAAACATGGAAATATCAACACCACCATCTGTATAAACATGGAAATATCTACACAGCCATCTGTAGAATGATGGAAATATGTACACCGCTATCTCTATAAATATGGAAATATCAACTCCTCCATCTCTATAAACATCAAAATATCTACACTGCCATCTCCATAAAGATGGAAGTATCTACTCCGCGATGTGTATAAACACGGAAATATCTACACTAACATCTGTATAAACATGGAAATATCTACACCGCTATCTGTATAAACATGGAAATATCTACACCACCATCTGCATGTCCATGGAAATATCTACGCCGCCATCAGTATAAACATGGAAATATCTACACGGCCATCTGTGTATAGATAGAAATATCAACACCGCCATCTGTACAAACATGGAAATATCTACACCGTTAGCTCTATAAACATGGAATTATCTGCACTGCCATATGTAAAAACATGGAAATAACTATACAGTCATCTGAATAAACATGGAAATATCTACAACGCCATCTGTATACATATGGAAATATCTACACAGCCATCTGTATAAACATGTAAATATCTACACTGTTATCTCTATAAACATGGAAATATCTTCACCGCCATCTCTATAAACATGAAAATATCTACACTGCCATCTCCATAAACATGGAACTAACTTCTCCGCCATCTCTATAAACATGGAAACATCTACACCGCCATCAGTGTGAATAAGGAAATATCTACAATGCCATCTGTATAAAGATATAAATATCTGCACCACGAGCAGTATAAACATGGAAATATCTACATCGCTACCTGTATAAACGTGGAAATAGCAACACCGCTATCGGTATAAACATGGAAATATCTACAACGCCATCTATATAAACATGGAAATATCTACACCGCTATGTCTATAAACATGGAAATACCTACACCTCTATCTCTGTAAACATGGAAATATCTACACCGCTATCTGTATAAACATGGAAATATATACACTGCTCTCTGTATAAACATGGAAATATCTACACCGCGATCTGTATAAACATGGAAATATCTTCAAAACGGTCTGTATAAACATGGAAATATCTACACCGCTATCTGTATAAACATGGTAATATCAACACCGCTATCTGTATAAACATGGTAATATCTACACCACCATCTATATAAACTTGGAAATATCTACACCGCCATCTGTATAAACATGGAAATATCTACAATGCCATCTGTAGAAAGATGGAAATATCTACTCCGCAATCTGTGTAAACATGGAAATATCTACACCGATATCTGTAAAAACATGGAAATATCTACACCACTATCTGTATAAACATGGAAATATCTACACCGCTATCTGTGTAAACATTTAAATATCTACACAGCTATCTCTATAACCAAGGAAATATCTACTCCGCCATCTGTATAAACATGGAGATACCTACAAAGTCATCTGTATAAACATGGAAATATCTACAAAGCCATCTGTACAAACATGGAAATATCTACAAAGCCATCTGTATATACATGGAAATATCTACACCGCTATCTGAATAATCATGGAAATAACTACACCGCTATCTGTATAAACATGGAAATATCTACACCACCATCTGTATAAACATGGAAATATCTACAATGCCATCTGTAGAAAGATGGAAATATCTACACCGCAATCTGTGTAAACATGGAAATATCTACAACGATATCTGCAAAAACATGGAAATATCTACACCGCTATCTGTATAAACATGGAAATATCTACACCGCGTTCTGTATAAACATGGAAATATCTACAGCGCCATCTCTATAAACATTGAAATATCTACACTGCCATCTGTAAAAACATGGAAATATCTACAGAGTCATCTGAATAAACATGGAAATATCTACACCACCATCTGTATAAACATGGAAATATCTACAATACCATCTGTATACACATGGAAATATCTACACAGACATCTGTATAAATATGGAAATATCTACACCGCCATCTGTATCAACATGGAAATATCTACACTGCCATCTGTAGAAAGATGGAAATATCTACACGGCTATCTCTATAAATATGGAAACATCTACACCGCCATCTCTATAAACATGAAAATATGTACACTGCCATCTCCATATAGATGGAATTATCTACTCCGCCATGTGTATAACACGGAAATATCTACACCACCATCTGTGTAAACTTGGAAATATCTACACAGCTGTCTGTATAAGCATGGAAATATCTACACCGCCATCTGCATGTCCATGGAAATATCTACGCCGCCATCTGTAGAAACATGGAAATATCTACACGGCCATCTGTGTATAGATGGAAATATCAACACCGCCATCTGTACAAACATGGATATATCTACACGGCTATCTATATAAACATGGAAATATCTGCACTACCATCTCTAAAAACATGGAAATATCTTTACAGTCATCTGTATAAACATGGAAATATCTACAATGCCATCTGTATACACATGGAAATATCTACACAGCCATCTGTATAAACATGTAAATATCTACACTGCTATCTCTATAAACATGGAAATATCTACACCGCCATCTCTATAAACATGAAAATATCTACACTGACATCTCCATAAACATGGAACTAACTACTCCGCCATCTGTATAAACATGGAAACATCTACACTGCCATCTGTGTGAATAAGGAAATATCTACAATGCCATCTGTATAAAGATATAAATATCTGCACCGCGAGCTGTATAAACATGGAAATATCTACATCGCTATCTGTATAAACGTGGAAATACCAACACCGCTATCAGTATAAACATGGAAATATCTACAACGCCATCTATATAAACATGGAAATATCTACACCGCTATGTCTATAAACATGGAAATACCTACACCGCTATCTCTATAAACATGGAAATACCTACACCGCTATATGTATAAACATTGAAATATCTACACCGCTATCTGTATAAACATGGAAATATCTACACCGCGATCTGTATAAACATGGAAATATCTACACCGCGATCTGTATAAACATGGAAATATCTTCACCGCGATCTGTACAAACATGGAAATATCTACACCGCTATCTGTATAAACATGGTAATATCTACACCACCATCTATATAAACATGGAAATATGTACACCGCCATCTGTATAAACGTGGGCATATCTACAATGCCATCTGTAGAAAGATGGAAATATCTACACCGTAATCTGTGTAAACATGGAAATATCTACACTGATATCTGTAAAAGCATGGAAATATCAACACTACTATCTGTATAAACAAGGAAATAACTACACCGCGATCTGTATAAACATGGAAATATCTACACCGCTATCTGTATAAACCTGGAAATATCTACACAGCTATCTCTACAAACATGGAAATATCTACACAGCCATCTGTATATACATGGAAATATCGACACCGCTATCTGTATTAACAAGCAAATATCTACACCGCCATCTGCATGTCCATGGAAATACATACGCTGCCATCTATATAAACATGGAAATATCTACACCACTATGTCTATAAACATGGAAATACCTACACCCCTATCTATATAAACATGGAAATATCTACACCGCTATCTGTATAAACATGGAAATATCTACACTGCTATCTGTGTAAACAAGGTAATATCTACACCACCATCTATATAAACATGGAAATATCTACACCGCCATCTGTATAAACATGGAAATATCTACAATGCCATCTGTAGAAAGATGGAAATATCTACACCGCAATCTGTGTAAACATGGAAATATCTACACCAATATCTGTAAAAACATGGAAATATCTACACCGCTAACTGTATAAACATGGAAATATCTACACTGCGATCTGTATAAACATGGAAATATCTACTGTGCAATCTCTCTAAACATTGAAATATCTACAATGCCATCTGTAAAAACATGGAAATATCTACACAGTCATCTGAGAAAACATGGAAATATCAACACCACCATCTGTATAAACATGGAAATATCTACACAGCCATCTGTAGAATGATGGAAATATGTACACCGCTATCTCTATAAATATGGAAATATCAACTCCTCCATCTCTATAAACATCAAAATATCTACACTGCCATCTCCATAAAGATGGAAGTATCTACTCCGCGATGTGTATAAACACGGAAATATCTACACTAACATCTGTATAAACATGGAAATATCTACACCGCTATCTGTATAAACATGGAAATATCTACACCACCATCTGCATGTCCATGGAAATATCTACGCCGCCATCAGTATAAACATGGAAATATCTACACGGCCATCTGTGTATAGATAGAAATATCAACACCGCCATCTGTACAAACATGGAAATATCTACACCGTTAGCTCTATAAACATGGAATTATCTGCACTGCCATATGTAAAAACATGGAAATAACTATACAGTCATCTGAATAAACATGGAAATATCTACAACGCCATCTGTATACATATGGAAATATCTACACAGCCATCTGTATAAACATGTAAATATCTACACTGTTATCTCTATAAACATGGAAATATCTACACCGCCATCTCTATAAACATGAAAATATCTACACTGCCATCTCCATAAACATGGAACTAACTTCTCCGCCATCTGTATAAACATGGAAACATCTACACCGCCATCAGTGTGAATAAGGAAATATCTACAATGCCATCTGTATAAAGATATAAATATCTGCACCACGAGCAGTATAAACATGGAAATATCTACATCGCTACCTGTATAAACGTGGAAATAGCAACACCGCTATCGGTATAAACATGGAAATATCTACAACGCCATCTATATAAACATGGAAATATCTACACCGCTATGTCTATAAACATGGAAATACCTACACCGCTATCTCTGTAAACATGGAAATATCTACACCGCTATCTGTATAAACATGGAAATATATACACTGCTCTCTGTATAAACATGGAAATATCTACACCGCGATCTGTATAAACATGGAAATATCTTCAAAACGGTCTGTATAAACATGGAAATATCTACACCGCTATCTGTATAAACATGGTAATATCAACACCGCTATCTGTATAAACATGGTAATATCTACACCACCATCTATATAAACTTGGAAATATCTACACCGCCATCTGTATAAACATGGAAATATCTACAATGCCATCTGTAGAAAGATGGAAATATCTACTCCGCAATCTGTGTAAACATGGAAATATCTACACCGATATCTGTAAAAACATGGAAATATCTACACCACTATCTGTATAAACATGGAAATATCTACACCGCTATCTGTGTAAACATTTAAATATCTACACAGCTATCTCTATAACCAAGGAAATATCTACTCCGCCATTTGTATAAACATGGAGATACCTACAAAGTCATCTGTATAAACATGGAAATATCTACAAAGCCATCTGTACAAACATGGAAATATCTACAAAGCCATCTGTATATACATGGAAATATCTACACCGCTATCTGAATAATCATGGAAATAACTACACCGCTATTTGTATAAACAAGGAAATATCTACACCGTGATCTGTATAAACATGGAAATATCTTCAACGCCATCTCTATAAACATGGAAACATCTACACCCCTATCTGTATAAACATGGAAATATCAACACCGCTATCTTTATAAACATGGAAAATCAACACCGCTATCTCTATGTACATGTAAGTATCTACAACGCCATCTCTATAAACATGGAAATATCTACACCACGATCAGTATAAACATGTAAATATCTACACCGCTATCTGTATAAACATGGAAATATCTCCACTGCTATCTCTATAAACATCGAAATATCTACACCGCCATCTGTATAAACATGGAAATACCTACAAAGTTATCTGTATAAACATGGAAATATCTACACCGCCATCTGTATAAACATGGAAATATGTACACAGCCATGTGTGTATACATGGAAATATCTATCCCGCTATCTATATAAAAATGGAAACAACTACACCACAATCTGTATAAACATGGAAATATCTACACCGCCATCTACATATCCATGGAAATATCTGCGCCGCCATCTGTATAAACATGGAAATATCTACATGGTCATCTGTGTATAGATGGAAACATCAACACCGCCATCTGTATAAACATGAAAATATCTCCACCGCTGTCTCTATAAACATGGAAATATCTACACTGCGGTCTGTATAAACATGGAAATATCTACACGGATATCTGTATAAACATGGAAATATCTACACCGCTATCTCTATAAACATGGAAATATCTACACCGTGATCTGTATAAACATGGAAATATTTACACCGCTATCTGTATAAACATGGAAATTTCTACACCGTTATCTGAATAAATATGGAATTATCTACACCGCTATCTCTATAAACATGAAAATATCTACACCGCCACCTGTATAAACATGGAAATACCAATACAGTCATCTGTGTAAACATTGAAATATCTACACCACCATCTGTATAAACATGGAAATATCTACCATGCCATCTGTATACACATGGAAGTAGCTAATAGGCAATCTGTGTATAGATGGAAACATCAACACCGCCGTCTGTACAAACATGGAAATATCTACACTGCCATCTCTATAAACATGGAATTATCTACATCGCCATCTGTATAAACATGGAAATATCTACACCGCTATCTGTATAAACATGGAAACATCTACACTGCTATCTGTATAAACATGGAAATATCTACACCGCGATCTGTATAAACAAGGAAATATCTACACTCTGATCTGTATAAACATGGAAATATCTTCACCACGATCTGTATAAACATAGAAATATCTACACCGCCATCTGTATAAACAAGGTTATATCTACACCACCATCTATATAAACATGGAAATATCTACACCGCCATCTGTATAAACATGGAAATATCTTCAATGCCATCTGTAGAAAGATGGAAATATCTACACCGCAATCTGTATAAACATGGAAATACTTACACCACTATCTGTATAAATATGGAAATATCTACACCGCTATCTCTATAAACATGGAAATACCTACACCGCTTTCTCTATAAACATGAAAATATCTACACTGCTCTCTCTATATACATGGAAATTTCTACACCTCCAACTCTAGAAACATGAAAATATCTACAATGCCATCTTCAGAAACATGGATGTATCTACACTGCTATCTGTATAAACATGGAAATATCTACACCACTATCTGTATAAACATGTTAATATCTACAATGCCATCTGTAGAAAGATGGAAATATCAACACCGCTATCTGCATAAACTTGGAAATATCTACATTGCGATCTGTGTAAACATGGAAATATCTACAATGCCATCTGTACAAACATGGAAATACCTACACAGTTATCTGTAGAAACATGGAAATATCTACACCGCTATCTGTATAAACATGGAAATAACTACACCGCTATCTCTATAAACATGGAAATATCCACACCGCTATCTCCATCAACATGGAAATATATACACTGCCATTTCTTTAAACATGGAGATATCTACAATGCCATCTACATAAACAAGAAAATATCTACACTGCCATCTATATAAACATGGAAATATCTACACCGCCATCTCTATAAACATGGAAATATCTACACTGCCATTTGTAGAAAGATGGAAATATCTTCACCGCCATCTGTATAAACGTGGAAATATCTACACCGCTATCTGTATAAACATGGAAATATCTACACCGCCATCTGTATAAACATGGAAATATCTACACTGCTACACTGCTATCTGTATAAACATGGAAATATCCTCACTGCTATCTCTGTGAACATGGATATATCTATACCGCTATCTAAATAAACATGGAAATATCTACACTGCCATCTCTATAAACATGGAATTATCTACACCGCCATCTGTATAAAGATGGAATTATCTACACCGCTATCTGTATAAACATGGAAATATCTACACCGCTATTTGTATTAACGTGTAAATATCTCCATTGATATCTGCATAAACATGGACATATCTCCACCGCAATCTGTATAAACATGAAAATATCTACACCGCTATCTCTATAAACATGGAAATATCTACAATGCCATCTGTACAAACATGGAAATATCTACACAGTTATCTGTAGAAACATGGAAATATCTACACCGCTATCTCTATAAACATGGAAATAACTACACCGCTATCTCTATAAACATGGAAATATCTACACAGCTATCTTCATCAACATGGAAATATATACACCGCCATCTCTTTAAACATGGAGATATCTACAACGCCATCTACATAAACAAGAAAATATCTACACTGCCATCTATATAAACATGGAAATATCTACACCGCCATCTCTATAAACATGGAAATATCTACAATGCCATTTGTACAAAGATGGAAATATCTACACCGCCATCTGTATAAACGTGGAAATATGTACACCGCTATCTGTATAAACACAGAAATATCTACACTGCAATCTGTATAAACATGGAAATATCTACACCGCTATCTGTATAAATCTGAAATATCTAAACCGCTATCTCTATAAAAATGGAAATATCTACACTGCTATCAGTATAAACATGGAAATATCCTCACTGCTATCTCTATGTACATGGATATATCTACACCGCTATCTAAATAAACATGGAAATATCTGCACTGCCATCTCTATAAACATGGAATTATCTACACCGCCATCTGTAAAATGGAAATATCTACACCGCAATCCGTATAAATATGGAAATACCTACACCGCTATCTCTATTGACATGGAAATATCTACACCGCTATCTGTATAAACATGGAAATATCAACACGGCCATCTTCAGAAACATGGATGTATCTACACCGCCATCTCTATAAACATGGAAATATCTACACCGCCATCTGCATAAACATGGAAATATCTACAAAGACATCTGTATATACTTGGAAATATCTACACTGCTATCTGTATAAACTTGGAAATATCTACACTGACATCTGTAGAAAGATAGAAATGTCTTCAAAGCGATCTGTATAAACATGGGAATTTCTACACAGCTACTTGTATAAACATGGAAATTACACCGCTATCTATATCAACATGGAAATAGCTACACCACAATCTGTATAAACATGGAAATATCTACAATGCTATCTCTGTAAACATGGAAATATCTACACAGCTATCTGTGTAAACTTGGAAATATCTACACCGCTATCTGTGTAAGTTTGGCAATAACTACACCGCAATCTGTGCAAACATGGAAATACCTACACCGCTATCTCTATAAACATGGAAATATCTACACCGATATCTGTATAAACATGGAAATATCTACACTGCCATCTGTATAAACATGGAAATACCTACACCGCTTTCTCTATAAACATGAAAATATCTACACTGCTATCTCTATATACATGGAAATATGTACACCTCCATCTCTATAAACATTAAAATATCTACACAGCCATCTTCAGAAACATGGATGAATCTACACCGCCATCTGTATAAACATTGAAATATCTACACCACTACCTGTATAAATATGGAAATATCTTCACTGCCATCTGTATAAACATGGAAATATCTACACCGCCGTCTGTATAAAAATGGAAATATCTACACCGCCATCTGCATAAACATGGAAATATCTACACAGACATCTGTATAAAATGGAAATTTCTACACTGCCTTCTGTATAAACTTGGAAATATCTGCACTGACATCTGTAGAAAGATGGCACCGCCATCTCTATAAACATGGAAACATCTACACCGCAATCAGTATAAACGTGGAAATATCTACACCGGTATCTCTATAAACATGGAGATATCTACACCACTGTCTGTATAAACATGGCAATATCTACATCGCTATCTGTATAAACATGGATATATCTACACCGCTATCTGTATAGACATGGAAATATCTACACTGCTATCTGTATAAATATGGAAATATCTACACCGCCATTTGTGTAAACATACAAATATCTACAGAGTCATCTGTATACACATGGAAATATCTACACAGCCATCAGTATAAACATGGATGTATCTACACAACTATCTGTATAAACAAGGAAATACCTACAGCGCGATCTCTATAAACATGGAAATATCAACACCACAATCTCTACAAACATGGAAATATCCACACCGCCATCTATTTAAAAATGAAAATATCTACACCGCCATCTCCATAAACATGGAACTATCTACACCGCCATCTGAATAAACATGGAAATATCTACACCACTATCTGTATAAAGATGGAAATATCTACACCGCTATCTCTATAAACATGGAAATATCTACACAGCCATCTGTATAAACATGGAAATATCTACACCGCTATCTCTATAAACATGGAAATATCTACACCGCTATCTGTATAAACATGGAAAAACCTACACCGCTATCTGTATAAACATAGAAATACCTGCACTGCAGTCTGTGTAAACATGGAAATATCTACACCGGTATCTGTATAAACATGGAAATATCTACACCACGATCTGTATAAACATAGAAATACCTGCACTGCAGTCTGTATAAACATGGAAATATCTACACCGGTATCTGTATAAACATGGAAATATCTACACCACGATCTGTATAAACATGGAAATATTTACACCGCTATCGTTATAAACCTGGAAATATCTGCACTGCTATATCTACAAATATGGAAATAACTACACCGCCATCTGTATAAACATGGAAATAACTACACAGTCATGTGTAGGAACATGGAAATATCTACACCACCGTTTGTATAAAGATGGAAATATCTACAACGTTATCTGTATAAACATGGAAATATCTACACAGAGATCTGTATAAACATGGAAATATGTACAGCACTCTCTGAATAAAGATGGAAATATCTACACCGTTATCTGTAAAAACATGGAAATATCTACACCACTATCTGTATAAATATGGAAATATTTACACCGCTATATCAATAAACTTGGAAATATCTACACCGCTATCTCTATAAACATGGGAATATCTACAACGCCATCTGTATTAACATGGAAATATCTTCACAGTCATTTGTATAAACCTGGAAATATCTACACTGTCATCTATATAAACATGGAAACATCTACAGAGAACTCTGTATAAATATGGAAATATCTACAGCGCTATCTCTATAAACATGAAAATACTTACACCACCATCTCTATAAACATGGAGATATTTACACCGCTATCTCTATAAACATAGAAATAATTACACCGCCATCTCTATAAACATGGAAATATCTACACCGCCATCTGCATAAACATGGAAATATCTTCACAGACATCTGTATAAACATGGAAATATCTACACTGCCATCTGTATAAACTTGGAAATATCTACACTGACATCTGTAGAAAGATGGAAATGTCTACAAAGCGATCTGTATAAACATGGGAATTTCTACACCTCTACTTGTATAAACATGGAAATATCTACACTGCTATCTGTATCAACATGGAAATAACTACACCGCAATCTGTATAAACATGGAAATATCTACAATGCTATCTCTGTAAACATGGAAATATCTACACAGTTATCTGTGTAAACTTGGAAATAACTACAACGCTGTCTCTGTAAGTTTGGCAATACCTACACCGCAATCTGTGCAAAGATAGAAATAGCTACACCGCTATCTCTGTAAACACGGAAATATCTACACCGATATCTGTATAAACATGGAAATATATACACCAATATCTGTGAAAACATGGAAATATCTACACCAATATCTGTTAAAATATGGAAATATCTACAGCGCTATCTTTATAAACACGGAAATATCTACAACGCGATCTGCATAAACATGGAAATATCTACACCGCGATCTGTATAAACATGGAAATATCTACACCGCTATCTGTATAAACATGGAAATATCTACAGAGCTATCCCTGTAAACATGGAAATACCTACACCGCCATCTGTATAAACATGGAAATACCTACAAGTCATCTGTATAAACATGGAAATACCTACACAGCCATCTGTATAAACATGGAAATATCTACACAGCCATCTCCATATACATGGAAATAACTACACCGCTATCTGTATAAACATGGAAATAACTACACCGCTATTTGTATAAACAAGGAAATATCTACACTGTGATCTGTATAAACATGGAAATATCTACACCGCTATTTGTATAAACAAGGAAATATCTACACCGCTATCTGTATAAACATGGAAATAACTACACCGCTATTTGTATAAACAAGGAAATATCTACACCGTGATCTGTATAAACATGGCAATAACTACACAGCTATTTGTATAAACAAGGAAATATCTACACCGCCATCTCTATAAACATGGAAATATCTACATCCTTATCTGTATAAACATGGAAATATCCTCACCGCTATCTCTATAAACATGGAAAAATCAACACCACTATCTCTATGAACATGGAAATATCTACACCGCCATCTATATAAACATGGAAATATCTACACCGCAATCAGTATAAACGTGGAAATATCTACACCGCTATCTCTATAAACATGGAGATATCTACACCACTGTCTGTATAAACATGGCAATATCTATATCGCTATCTGTATAAACATGGACATATCTACACCGCTATCTGTATAAACATGGAAATATCTACACCGCTATCTGTATAAATATGGAAATATCTACACCGCCATTTGTGTAAACATACAAATATCTACAGAGTCATGTGTATACACTTGGAAATATATACACAGCCATCTGTATAAACATGGATGTATCTACACAACTATCTGTGTGAACAAGGAAATACCTACAGCGCTATCTCTATAAACATGGAAATATCAACACCACAATCTCTACAAACATGGAAATATCTACAGCGCCATCTATATAAAAATGAAAATATCTACACCGCCATCTCCATAAACATGGAAGTATCTACACCGCCATCTGAATAAACATGGAAATATCTACACCACTATCTGTATAAAGATGGAAATATCTACACCGCTATCTCTATAAACATGGAAATATCTACACAGCCATCTGTATAAACATGGAAATATCTACACCGCTATCTCTATAAACATGGAAATATCTACACTGCTATCTGTATAAACATGGAAAAACCTACACCGCTATCTGTATAAACATAGAAATAACTGCACTGCAGTCTGTGTAAACATGGAAATATCTACACCGGTATCTGTATAAACATGGAAATATCTACACCACGATCTGTATAAACATAGAAATACCTGCACTGCAGTCTGTATAAACATGGAAATATCTACACCGGTATCTGTATAGACATGGAAATATCTACACCACGATCTGTATAAACATGGAAATATTTACACCGCTATTGTTATAAACCTGGAAATATCTACACTGCTATATCTACAAATATGGAAATAACTACACCGCCATCTGTATAAACATGGAAATAACTACACAGTCATGTGTAGGAACATGGAATTATCTACACCACCGTTTGTATAAAGATGGAAATATCTACAACGTTATCTGTATAAACATGGAAATATCTACACAGTGATCTGTATAAACATGGAAATATGTACAGCACTCTCTGAATAAAGATGGAAATATCAACACCGTTATCTGTATAAACATAGAAATATCTACAACACTATCTGCATAAATATGGAAATATTTACACCGCTATCTCAATAAACATGGAAATATCTACACCGCTATCTCTATAAACATGGAAATATCTACAACGCCATCTGTATTAACATGGAAATATCTTCACAGTCATTTGTATAAACCTGGAAATATCTACACTGTCATCTATATAAACATGGAAATATCTACAGAGAACTCTGTATAAACATGGAAATATCTACAGCGCTATCTCTATAAACATGAAAATACTTACACCACCATCTCTATAAACATGGAGATATTTACACCGCTATCTCTATAAACATAGAAATAATTACACCGCCATCTCTATAAACATGGAAATATCCACACCGCCATCTGCATAAACATGGAAATATCTAAACAGACATCTGTATGAACATGGAAATATCTACACTGCCATCTGTATAAACTTGGAAATATCTACACTGACATCTGTAGAAAGATGGAAATGTCTACAAAGCGATCTGTATCAACATGGGAATTTCTACACCTCTACTTGTATAAACATGGAAATATCTACACCGCTATCTGTATCAACATGGAAATAACTACACCGCAATCTGTATAAACATGGAAATATCTACAATGCTATCTCTGTAAACATGGAAATATCTACACAGCTATCTGTGTAAACTTGGAAATATCTACAACGCTATCTCTGTAAGTTTGGCAATACCTACACCGCAATCTGTGCAAAGATAGAAATACCTACACCGCTATCTCTGTAAACACGGAAATATCTACACCGATATCTGTATAAACATGGAAATATCTACACCAATATCTGTGAAAACATGGAAATATCTACACCGGTATCTGTATAAACATGGAAATATCTACACCACGATCTGTATAAACATAGAAATACCTGCACTGCAGTCTGTATAAACATGGAAATATCTACACCGGTATCTGTATAAACATGGAAATATCTACACCACGATCTGTATAAACATGGAAATATTTACACCGCTATCGTTATAAACCTGGAAATATCTACACTGCTATATCTACAAATATGGAAATAACTACACCGCCATCTGTATAAACATGGAAATAACTACACAGTCATGTGTAGGAACATGGAATTATCTACACCACCGTTTGTATAAAGATGGAAATATCTACAACGTTATCTGTATAAACATGGAAATATCTACACAGTGATCTGTATAAACATGGAAATATGTACAGCACTCTCTGAATAAAGATGGAAATATCAACACCGTTATCTGTATAAACATGGAAATATCTACAACACTATCTGTATAAATATGGAAATATTTACACCGCTATCTCAATAAACATGGAAATATCTACACCGCTATCTCTATAAACATGGAAATATCTACACCGCTATCTCTATAAACATGGAAATATCTACAACGCCATCTGTATTAACATGGAAATATCTTCACAGTCATTTGTATAAACCTGGAAATATCTACACTGTCATCTATATAAACATGGAAATATCTACAGAGAACTCTGTATAAACATGGAAATATCTACAGCGCTATCTGTATAAACATGAAAATATTTACACCACCATCTCTATAAACATGGAGATATTTACACCGCTATCTGTATAAGCATAGAAATAATTACACCGCCATCTCTATAAACATGGAAATATCCACACCGCCATCTGCATAAACATGGAAATATCTTCACAGACATCTGTATAAACATGGAAATATCTACAATGCCATCTGTATACACATGGAAATATCTACACAGCCATCTGTATAAACATGTAAATATCTACACTGCTATCTCTATAAACATGGAAATATCTACACCGCCATCTCTATAAACATGAAAATATCTACACTGACATCTCCATAAACATGGAACTAACTACTCCGCCATCTGTATAAACATGGAAACATCTACACTGCCATCTGTGTGAATAAGGAAATATCTACAATGCCATCTGTATAAAGATATAAATATCTGCACCGCGAGCTGTATAAACATGGAAATATCTACATCGCTATCTGTATAAACGTGGAAATACCAACACCGCTATCAGTATAAACATGGAAATATCTACAACGCCATCTATATAAACATGGAAATATCTACACCGCTATGTCTATAAACATGGAAATACCTACACCGCTATCTCTATAAACATGGAAATACCTACACCGCTATATGTATAAACATTGAAATATCTACACCGCTATCTGTATAAACATGGAAATATCTACACCGCGATCTGTATAAACATGGAAATATCTACACCGCGATCTGTATAAACATGGAAATATCTTCACCGCGATCTGTACAAACATGGAAATATCTACACCGCTATCTGTATAAACATGGTAATATCTACACCACCATCTATATAAACATGGAAATATGTACACCGCCATCTGTATAAACGTGGGCATATCTACAATGCCATCTGTAGAAAGATGGAAATATCTACACCGTAATCTGTGTAAACATGGAAATATCTACACTGATATCTGTAAAAGCATGGAAATATCAACACTACTATCTGTATAAACAAGGAAATAACTACACCGCGATCTGTATAAACATGGAAATATCTACACCGCTATCTGTATAAACCTGGAAATATCTACACAGCTATCTCTACAAACATGGAAATATCTACACAGCCATCTGTATATACATGGAAATATCGACACCGCTATCTGTATTAACAAGCAAATATCTACACCGCCATCTGCATGTCCATGGAAATACATACGCTGCCATCTATATAAACATGGAAATATCTACACCACTATGTCTATAAACATGGAAATACCTACACCCCTATCTATATAAACATGGAAATATCTACACCGCTATCTGTATAAACATGGAAATATCTACACTGCTATCTGTGTAAACAAGGTAATATCTACACCACCATCTATATAAACATGGAAATATCTACACCGCCATCTGTATAAACATGGAAATATCTACAATGCCATCTGTAGAAAGATGGAAATATCTACACCGCAATCTGTGTAAACATGGAAATATCTACACCAATATCTGTAAAAACATGGAAATATCTACACCGCTAACTGTATAAACATGGAAATATCTACACTGCGATCTGTATAAACATGGAAATATCTACTGTGCAATCTCTCTAAACATTGAAATATCTACAATGCCATCTGTAAAAACATGGAAATATCTACACAGTCATCTGAGAAAACATGGAAATATCAACACCACCATCTGTATAAACATGGAAATATCTACACAGCCATCTGTAGAATGATGGAAATATGTACACCGCTATCTCTATAAATATGGAAATATCAACTCCTCCATCTCTATAAACATCAAAATATCTACACTGCCATCTCCATAAAGATGGAAGTATCTACTCCGCGATGTGTATAAACACGGAAATATCTACACTAACATCTGTATAAACATGGAAATATCTACACCGCTATCTGTATAAACATGGAAATATCTACACCACCATCTGCATGTCCATGGAAATATCTACGCCGCCATCAGTATAAACATGGAAATATCTACACGGCCATCTGTGTATAGATAGAAATATCAACACCGCCATCTGTACAAACATGGAAATATCTACACCGTTAGCTCTATAAACATGGAATTATCTGCACTGCCATATGTAAAAACATGGAAATAACTATACAGTCATCTGAATAAACATGGAAATATCTACAACGCCATCTGTATACATATGGAAATATCTACACAGCCATCTGTATAAACATGTAAATATCTACACTGTTATCTCTATAAACATGGAAATATCTACACCGCCATCTCTATAAACATGAAAATATCTACACTGCCATCTCCATAAACATGGAACTAACTTCTCCGCCATCTGTATAAACATGGAAACATCTACACCGCCATCAGTGTGAATAAGGAAATATCTACAATGCCATCTGTATAAAGATATAAATATCTGCACCACGAGCAGTATAAACATGGAAATATCTACATCGCTACCTGTATAAACGTGGAAATAGCAACACCGCTATCGGTATAAACATGGAAATATCTACAACGCCATCTATATAAACATGGAAATATCTACACCGCTATGTCTATAAACATGGAAATACCTACACCGCTATCTCTGTAAACATGGAAATATCTACACCGCTATCTGTATAAACATGGAAATATATACACTGCTCTCTGTATAAACATGGAAATATCTACACCGCGATCTGTATAAACATGGAAATATCTTCAAAACGGTCTGTATAAACATGGAAATATCTACACCGCTATCTGTATAAACATGGTAATATCAACACCGCTATCTGTATAAACATGGTAATATCTACACCACCATCTATATAAACTTGGAAATATCTACACCGCCATCTGTATAAACATGGAAATATCTACAATGCCATCTGTAGAAAGATGGAAATATCTACTCCGCAATCTGTGTAAACATGGAAATATCTACACCGATATCTGTAAAAACATGGAAATATCTACACCACTATCTGTATAAACATGGAAATATCTACACCGCTATCTGTGTAAACATTTAAATATCTACACAGCTATCTCTATAACCAAGGAAATATCTACTCCGCCATTTGTATAAACATGGAGATACCTACAAAGTCATCTGTATAAACATGGAAATATCTACAAAGCCATCTGTACAAACATGGAAATATCTACAAAGCCATCTGTATATACATGGAAATATCTACACCGCTATCTGAATAATCATGGAAATAACTACACCGCTATTTGTATAAACAAGGAAATATCTACACCGTGATCTGTATAAACATGGAAATATCTTCAACGCCATCTCTATAAACATGGAAACATCTACACCCCTATCTGTATAAACATGGAAATATCAACACCGCTATCTTTATAAACATGGAAAATCAACACCGCTATCTCTATGTACATGTAAGTATCTACAACGCCATCTCTATAAACATGGAAATATCTACACCACGATCAGTATAAACATGTAAATATCTACACCGCTATCTGTATAAACATGGAAATATCTCCACTGCTATCTCTATAAACATCGAAATATCTACACCGCCATCTGTATAAACATGGAAATACCTACAAAGTTATCTGTATAAACATGGAAATATCTACACCGCCATCTGTATAAACATGGAAATATGTACACAGCCATGTGTGTATACATGGAAATATCTATCCCGCTATCTATATAAAAATGGAAACAACTACACCACAATCTGTATAAACATGGAAATATCTACACCGCCATCTACATATCCATGGAAATATCTGCGCCGCCATCTGTATAAACATGGAAATATCTACATGGTCATCTGTGTATAGATGGAAACATCAACACCGCCATCTGTATAAACATGAAAATATCTCCACCGCTGTCTCTATAAACATGGAAATATCTACACTGCGGTCTGTATAAACATGGAAATATCTACACGGATATCTGTATAAACATGGAAATATCTACACCGCTATCTCTATAAACATGGAAATATCTACACCGTGATCTGTATAAACATGGAAATATTTACACCGCTATCTGTATAAACATGGAAATTTCTACACCGTTATCTGAATAAATATGGAATTATCTACACCGCTATCTCTATAAACATGAAAATATCTACACCGCCACCTGTATAAACATGGAAATACCAATACAGTCATCTGTGTAAACATTGAAATATCTACACCACCATCTGTATAAACATGGAAATATCTACCATGCCATCTGTATACACATGGAAGTAGCTAATAGGCAATCTGTGTATAGATGGAAACATCAACACCGCCGTCTGTACAAACATGGAAATATCTACACTGCCATCTCTATAAACATGGAATTATCTACATCGCCATCTGTATAAACATGGAAATATCTACACCGCTATCTGTATAAACATGGAAACATCTACACTGCTATCTGTATAAACATGGAAATATCTACACCGCGATCTGTATAAACAAGGAAATATCTACACTCTGATCTGTATAAACATGGAAATATCTTCACCACGATCTGTATAAACATAGAAATATCTACACCGCCATCTGTATAAACAAGGTTATATCTACACCACCATCTATATAAACATGGAAATATCTACACCGCCATCTGTATAAACATGGAAATATCTTCAATGCCATCTGTAGAAAGATGGAAATATCTACACCGCAATCTGTATAAACATGGAAATACTTACACCACTATCTGTATAAATATGGAAATATCTACACCGCTATCTCTATAAACATGGAAATACCTACACCGCTTTCTCTATAAACATGAAAATATCTACACTGCTCTCTCTATATACATGGAAATTTCTACACCTCCAACTCTAGAAACATGAAAATATCTACAATGCCATCTTCAGAAACATGGATGTATCTACACTGCTATCTGTATAAACATGGAAATATCTACACCACTATCTGTATAAACATGTTAATATCTACAATGCCATCTGTAGAAAGATGGAAATATCAACACCGCTATCTGCATAAACTTGGAAATATCTACATTGCGATCTGTGTAAACATGGAAATATCTACAATGCCATCTGTACAAACATGGAAATACCTACACAGTTATCTGTAGAAACATGGAAATATCTACACCGCTATCTGTATAAACATGGAAATAACTACACCGCTATCTCTATAAACATGGAAATATCCACACCGCTATCTCCATCAACATGGAAATATATACACTGCCATTTCTTTAAACATGGAGATATCTACAATGCCATCTACATAAACAAGAAAATATCTACACTGCCATCTATATAAACATGGAAATATCTACACCGCCATCTCTATAAACATGGAAATATCTACACTGCCATTTGTAGAAAGATGGAAATATCTTCACCGCCATCTGTATAAACGTGGAAATATCTACACCGCTATCTGTATAAACATGGAAATATCTACACCGCCATCTGTATAAACATGGAAATATCTACACTGCTACACTGCTATCTGTATAAACATGGAAATATCCTCACTGCTATCTCTGTGAACATGGATATATCTATACCGCTATCTAAATAAACATGGAAATATCTACACTGCCATCTCTATAAACATGGAATTATCTACACCGCCATCTGTATAAAGATGGAATTATCTACACCGCTATCTGTATAAACATGGAAATATCTACACCGCTATTTGTATTAACGTGTAAATATCTCCATTGATATCTGCATAAACATGGACATATCTCCACCGCAATCTGTATAAACATGAAAATATCTACACCGCTATCTCTATAAACATGGAAATATCTACAATGCCATCTGTACAAACATGGAAATATCTACACAGTTATCTGTAGAAACATGGAAATATCTACACCGCTATCTCTATAAACATGGAAATAACTACACCGCTATCTCTATAAACATGGAAATATCTACACAGCTATCTTCATCAACATGGAAATATATACACCGCCATCTCTTTAAACATGGAGATATCTACAACGCCATCTACATAAACAAGAAAATATCTACACTGCCATCTATATAAACATGGAAATATCTACACCGCCATCTCTATAAACATGGAAATATCTACAATGCCATTTGTACAAAGATGGAAATATCTACACCGCCATCTGTATAAACGTGGAAATATGTACACCGCTATCTGTATAAACACAGAAATATCTACACTGCAATCTGTATAAACATGGAAATATCTACACCGCTATCTGTATAAATCTGAAATATCTAAACCGCTATCTCTATAAAAATGGAAATATCTACACTGCTATCAGTATAAACATGGAAATATCCTCACTGCTATCTCTATGTACATGGATATATCTACACCGCTATCTAAATAAACATGGAAATATCTGCACTGCCATCTCTATAAACATGGAATTATCTACACCGCCATCTGTAAAATGGAAATATCTACACCGCAATCCGTATAAATATGGAAATACCTACACCGCTATCTCTATTGACATGGAAATATCTACACCGCTATCTGTATAAACATGGAAATATCAACACGGCCATCTTCAGAAACATGGATGTATCTACACCGCCATCTCTATAAACATGGAAATATCTACACCGCCATCTGCATAAACATGGAAATATCTACAAAGACATCTGTATATACTTGGAAATATCTACACTGCTATCTGTATAAACTTGGAAATATCTACACTGACATCTGTAGAAAGATAGAAATGTCTTCAAAGCGATCTGTATAAACATGGGAATTTCTACACAGCTACTTGTATAAACATGGAAATTACACCGCTATCTATATCAACATGGAAATAGCTACACCACAATCTGTATAAACATGGAAATATCTACAATGCTATCTCTGTAAACATGGAAATATCTACACAGCTATCTGTGTAAACTTGGAAATATCTACACCGCTATCTGTGTAAGTTTGGCAATAACTACACCGCAATCTGTGCAAACATGGAAATACCTACACCGCTATCTCTATAAACATGGAAATATCTACACCGATATCTGTATAAACATGGAAATATCTACACTGCCATCTGTATAAACATGGAAATACCTACACCGCTTTCTCTATAAACATGAAAATATCTACACTGCTATCTCTATATACATGGAAATATGTACACCTCCATCTCTATAAACATTAAAATATCTACACAGCCATCTTCAGAAACATGGATGAATCTACACCGCCATCTGTATAAACATTGAAATATCTACACCACTACCTGTATAAATATGGAAATATCTTCACTGCCATCTGTATAAACATGGAAATATCTACACCGCCGTCTGTATAAAAATGGAAATATCTACACCGCCATCTGCATAAACATGGAAATATCTACACAGACATCTGTATAAAATGGAAATTTCTACACTGCCTTCTGTATAAACTTGGAAATATCTGCACTGACATCTGTAGAAAGATGGCACCGCCATCTCTATAAACATGGAAACATCTACACCGCAATCAGTATAAACGTGGAAATATCTACACCGGTATCTCTATAAACATGGAGATATCTACACCACTGTCTGTATAAACATGGCAATATCTACATCGCTATCTGTATAAACATGGATATATCTACACCGCTATCTGTATAGACATGGAAATATCTACACTGCTATCTGTATAAATATGGAAATATCTACACCGCCATTTGTGTAAACATACAAATATCTACAGAGTCATCTGTATACACATGGAAATATCTACACAGCCATCAGTATAAACATGGATGTATCTACACAACTATCTGTATAAACAAGGAAATACCTACAGCGCGATCTCTATAAACATGGAAATATCAACACCACAATCTCTACAAACATGGAAATATCCACACCGCCATCTATTTAAAAATGAAAATATCTACACCGCCATCTCCATAAACATGGAACTATCTACACCGCCATCTGAATAAACATGGAAATATCTACACCACTATCTGTATAAAGATGGAAATATCTACACCGCTATCTCTATAAACATGGAAATATCTACACAGCCATCTGTATAAACATGGAAATATCTACACCGCTATCTCTATAAACATGGAAATATCTACACCGCTATCTGTATAAACATGGAAAAACCTACACCGCTATCTGTATAAACATAGAAATACCTGCACTGCAGTCTGTGTAAACATGGAAATATCTACACCGGTATCTGTATAAACATGGAAATATCTACACCACGATCTGTATAAACATAGAAATACCTGCACTGCAGTCTGTATAAACATGGAAATATCTACACCGGTATCTGTATAAACATGGAAATATCTACACCACGATCTGTATAAACATGGAAATATTTACACCGCTATCGTTATAAACCTGGAAATATCTGCACTGCTATATCTACAAATATGGAAATAACTACACCGCCATCTGTATAAACATGGAAATAACTACACAGTCATGTGTAGGAACATGGAAATATCTACACCACCGTTTGTATAAAGATGGAAATATCTACAACGTTATCTGTATAAACATGGAAATATCTACACAGAGATCTGTATAAACATGGAAATATGTACAGCACTCTCTGAATAAAGATGGAAATATCTACACCGTTATCTGTAAAAACATGGAAATATCTACACCACTATCTGTATAAATATGGAAATATTTACACCGCTATATCAATAAACTTGGAAATATCTACACCGCTATCTCTATAAACATGGGAATATCTACAACGCCATCTGTATTAACATGGAAATATCTTCACAGTCATTTGTATAAACCTGGAAATATCTACACTGTCATCTATATAAACATGGAAACATCTACAGAGAACTCTGTATAAATATGGAAATATCTACAGCGCTATCTCTATAAACATGAAAATACTTACACCACCATCTCTATAAACATGGAGATATTTACACCGCTATCTCTATAAACATAGAAATAATTACACCGCCATCTCTATAAACATGGAAATATCTACACCGCCATCTGCATAAACATGGAAATATCTTCACAGACATCTGTATAAACATGGAAATATCTACACTGCCATCTGTATAAACTTGGAAATATCTACACTGACATCTGTAGAAAGATGGAAATGTCTACAAAGCGATCTGTATAAACATGGGAATT
This sequence comes from Pan paniscus, assembly GCF_029289425.2. Classification (NCBI taxonomy): domain Eukaryota; kingdom Metazoa; phylum Chordata; class Mammalia; order Primates; family Hominidae; genus Pan; species Pan paniscus. The sequence goes on from NC_073265.2 coordinate 1,449,234, forward strand.
TCTACACCTCTACTTGTATAAACATGGAAATATCTACACTGCTATCTGTATCAACATGGAAATAACTACACCGCAATCTGTATAAACATGGAAATATCTACAATGCTATCTCTGTAAACATGGAAATATCTACACAGTTATCTGTGTAAACTTGGAAATAACTACAACGCTGTCTCTGTAAGTTTGGCAATACCTACACCGCAATCTGTGCAAAGATAGAAATAGCTACACCGCTATCTCTGTAAACACGGAAATATCTACACCGATATCTGTATAAACATGGAAATATATACACCAATATCTGTGAAAACATGGAAATATCTACACCAATATCTGTTAAAATATGGAAATATCTACAGCGCTATCTTTATAAACACGGAAATATCTACAACGCGATCTGCATAAACATGGAAATATCTACACCGCGATCTGTATAAACATGGAAATATCTACACCGCTATCTGTATAAACATGGAAATATCTACAGAGCTATCCCTGTAAACATGGAAATACCTACACCGCCATCTGTATAAACATGGAAATACCTACAAGTCATCTGTATAAACATGGAAATACCTACACAGCCATCTGTATAAACATGGAAATATCTACACAGCCATCTCCATATACATGGAAATAACTACACCGCTATCTGTATAAACATGGAAATAACTACACCGCTATTTGTATAAACAAGGAAATATCTACACTGTGATCTGTATAAACATGGAAATATCTACACCGCTATTTGTATAAACAAGGAAATATCTACACCGCTATCTGTATAAACATGGAAATAACTACACCGCTATTTGTATAAACAAGGAAATATCTACACCGTGATCTGTATAAACATGGCAATAACTACACAGCTATTTGTATAAACAAGGAAATATCTACACCGCCATCTCTATAAACATGGAAATATCTACATCCTTATCTGTATAAACATGGAAATATCCTCACCGCTATCTCTATAAACATGGAAAAATCAACACCACTATCTCTATGAACATGGAAATATCTACACCGCCATCTATATAAACATGGAAATATCTACACCGCAATCAGTATAAACGTGGAAATATCTACACCGCTATCTCTATAAACATGGAGATATCTACACCACTGTCTGTATAAACATGGCAATATCTATATCGCTATCTGTATAAACATGGACATATCTACACCGCTATCTGTATAAACATGGAAATATCTACACCGCTATCTGTATAAATATGGAAATATCTACACCGCCATTTGTGTAAACATACAAATATCTACAGAGTCATGTGTATACACTTGGAAATATATACACAGCCATCTGTATAAACATGGATGTATCTACACAACTATCTGTGTGAACAAGGAAATACCTACAGCGCTATCTCTATAAACATGGAAATATCAACACCACAATCTCTACAAACATGGAAATATCTACAGCGCCATCTATATAAAAATGAAAATATCTACACCGCCATCTCCATAAACATGGAAGTATCTACACCGCCATCTGAATAAACATGGAAATATCTACACCACTATCTGTATAAAGATGGAAATATCTACACCGCTATCTCTATAAACATGGAAATATCTACACAGCCATCTGTATAAACATGGAAATATCTACACCGCTATCTCTATAAACATGGAAATATCTACACTGCTATCTGTATAAACATGGAAAAACCTACACCGCTATCTGTATAAACATAGAAATAACTGCACTGCAGTCTGTGTAAACATGGAAATATCTACACCGGTATCTGTATAAACATGGAAATATCTACACCACGATCTGTATAAACATAGAAATACCTGCACTGCAGTCTGTATAAACATGGAAATATCTACACCGGTATCTGTATAGACATGGAAATATCTACACCACGATCTGTATAAACATGGAAATATTTACACCGCTATTGTTATAAACCTGGAAATATCTACACTGCTATATCTACAAATATGGAAATAACTACACCGCCATCTGTATAAACATGGAAATAACTACACAGTCATGTGTAGGAACATGGAATTATCTACACCACCGTTTGTATAAAGATGGAAATATCTACAACGTTATCTGTATAAACATGGAAATATCTACACAGTGATCTGTATAAACATGGAAATATGTACAGCACTCTCTGAATAAAGATGGAAATATCAACACCGTTATCTGTATAAACATAGAAATATCTACAACACTATCTGCATAAATATGGAAATATTTACACCGCTATCTCAATAAACATGGAAATATCTACACCGCTATCTCTATAAACATGGAAATATCTACAACGCCATCTGTATTAACATGGAAATATCTTCACAGTCATTTGTATAAACCTGGAAATATCTACACTGTCATCTATATAAACATGGAAATATCTACAGAGAACTCTGTATAAACATGGAAATATCTACAGCGCTATCTCTATAAACATGAAAATACTTACACCACCATCTCTATAAACATGGAGATATTTACACCGCTATCTCTATAAACATAGAAATAATTACACCGCCATCTCTATAAACATGGAAATATCCACACCGCCATCTGCATAAACATGGAAATATCTTCACAGACATCTGTATGAACATGGAAATATCTACACTGCCATCTGTATAAACTTGGAAATATCTACACTGACATCTGTAGAAAGATGGAAATGTCTACAAAGCGATCTGTATCAACATGGGAATTTCTACACCTCTACTTGTATAAACATGGAAATATCTACACCGCTATCTGTATCAACATGGAAATAACTACACCGCAATCTGTATAAACATGGAAATATCTACAATGCTATCTCTGTAAACATGGAAATATCTACACAGCTATCTGTGTAAACTTGGAAATATCTACAACGCTATCTCTGTAAGTTTGGCAATACCTACACCGCAATCTGTGCAAAGATAGAAATACCTACACCGCTATCTCTGTAAACACGGAAATATCTACACCGATATCTGTATAAACATGGAAATATCTACACCAATATCTGTGAAAACATGGAAATATCTACACCGGTATCTGTATAAACATGGAAATATCTACACCACGATCTGTATAAACATAGAAATACCTGCACTGCAGTCTGTATAAACATGGAAATATCTACACCGGTATCTGTATAAACATGGAAATATCTACACCACGATCTGTATAAACATGGAAATATTTACACCGCTATCGTTATAAACCTGGAAATATCTACACTGCTATATCTACAAATATGGAAATAACTACACCGCCATCTGTATAAACATGGAAATAACTACACAGTCATGTGTAGGAACATGGAATTATCTACACCACCGTTTGTATAAAGATGGAAATATCTACAACGTTATCTGTATAAACATGGAAATATCTACACAGTGATCTGTATAAACATGGAAATATGTACAGCACTCTCTGAATAAAGATGGAAATATCAACACCGTTATCTGTATAAACATGGAAATATCTACAACACTATCTGTATAAATATGGAAATATTTACACCGCTATCTCAATAAACATGGAAATATCTACACCGCTATCTCTATAAACATGGAAATATCTACACCGCTATCTCTATAAACATGGAAATATCTACAACGCCATCTGTATTAACATGGAAATATCTTCACAGTCATTTGTATAAACCTGGAAATATCTACACTGTCATCTATATAAACATGGAAATATCTACAGAGAACTCTGTATAAACATGGAAATATCTACAGCGCTATCTGTATAAACATGAAAATATTTACACCACCATCTCTATAAACATGGAGATATTTACACCGCTATCTGTATAAGCATAGAAATAATTACACCGCCATCTCTATAAACATGGAAATATCCACACCGCCATCTGCATAAACATGGAAATATCTTCACAGACATCTGTATGAACATGGAAATATCTACACTGCCATCGGTATAAACTTGGAAATATCTACACTGACATCTGTAGAAAGATGGAAATGTCTACAAAGCGATCTGTATCAACATGGGAATTTCTAAATCTCTACTTGTATAAACATGGAAATATCTACACCGCTATCTGTATCAACATGGAAATAACTACACCGCAATCTGTATAAACATGGAAATATCTACAATGCTATCTCTGTGAACATGGAAATATCTACACAGCTATCTGTGTAAACTTGGAAATATCTACAACGCTATCTCTGTAAGTTTGGCAATACCGACACCGCAATCTGTGCAAAGATAGAAATACCTACACCGCTATCTCTGTAAACACGGAAATATCTACACCGATATCTGTATAAACATGGAAATATCTACACCAATATCTGTGAAAACATGGAAATATCTACACCAATATCTGTTAAAACATGGAAATATCTACACCGCTATCTTTATAAAAACGGAAATATCTACAACACGATCTGCATAAACATGGAAATATCTACACCGCGATCTGTATAAACATGGAAATATCTACACCGCTATCTGTATAAACATGGAAATATCTACACAGCTATCCCTGTAAACATGGAAATACCTACACCGCCATCTGTAGAAACATGGAAATACCTACAAGTCATCTGTATAAACATGGAAATATCTACACAGCCATCTGTATAAACATGGAAATATCTACACAGCCATCTCTATATACATGGAAATATCTACACCGCTATCTGTATAAACATGGAAATAACTACACCGCTATTTGTATAAACAAGGAAATATCTACACTGTGATCTGTATAAACATGGAAATATCTACACCGCTATTTGTATAAACAAGGAAATATCTACACCGCTATCTGTATAAACATGGAAATAACTACACCGGTATTTTTATAAACAAGGAAATATCTACGCCGTGATCAGTGTAAACATGGCAATAACTACACAGCTATTTGTATAAACAAGGAAATATCTACACCGCCATCTGTTTAAACATGGAAATGTATACACAGACATCTGTTTATACATGGAAATATCTAGACCTCTATCTGTATAAATATGCTAATAACTACACCGCTATCTGTATAAATGTGGAAATATTTGCACCGCTATCCCCATAAACATGGTAATATCAACACCGCGATCTGTATAAACATGGAAGTATCTACACCATGATCTGTATAAACATGGAAATATCTATACCGTGATCTATATAAACATGGAAATATCTACACCGCCATCTCTATAAACATGGAAATATCTACATCCTTACCTGTATAAACATGGAAATATCCTCACAGCTATCTCTATAAACATGGAAAAATCAACACCGCTATCTCTATGAACATGGAAATATCTACACCGCCATCTCTATAAACATGGAAATATCTACACCGCAATCAGTATAAACGTGGAAATATCTACACCGCTATCTCTATAAACATGGAGATATCTACACCACTGTCAGTATAAACATGGCAATATCTACATCGCTATCTGTATAAACATGGATATATCTACACCGCTATCTGTATAAACATGGAAATATCTACACCGCTATCTGTATAAATATGGAAATATCTACACCGCCATTTGTGTAAACATACAAATATCTACAGAGTCATCTGTATACACATGGAAATATCTACACAGCCATCAGTATAAACATGGAAGTATCTACACAACTATCTGTATAAACAAGGAAATACCTACAGCGCGATCTCTATAAACATGGAAATATCAACACCACAATCTCTACAAACATGGAAATATCTACACCGCCATCTACATAAAAATGAAAATATCTACACCGCCATCTCCATAAAGATGGAACTATCTACACCGCCATCTGTATAAACATGGAAATATCTACACCACTATCTGTATAAAGATGGAAATATCTACACCGCTATCTCTATAAACATGGAAATATCTACACAGCCATCTGTATAAACATGGAAATATCTACACCGCTATCCCTATAAACATGGAAATATCTACACCGCTATCTGTATAAACATGGAAAAACCTACACCGCTATCTGTATAAACATAGAAATACCTGCAATGCAGTCTGTGTAAACATGGAAATATCTACACCGGTATCTGTATAAACATGGAAATATCTACACCACGATCTGTATAATCATAGAAATACCTGCACTGCTGTCTGTATAAACATGGAAATATCTATACCGGTATCTGTATAAACATGGAAATATCTACACCACGATCTGTATAAACATGGAAATATTTACACCGCTATCGTTATAAACCTGGAAATATCTACACTGCTATATCTACAAATATGGAAATAACTACAGCGCCATCTGTATAAACATGGAAATAACTACACAGTCATGTGTAGGAACATGGAATTATCTACACCACCGTTTGTATAAAGATGGAAATATCTACAACGTTATCTGTATAAACATGGAAATATCTACACAGCCATCTGTATAAACATGGATGTATCTACACAACTATCTGTATAAACAAGGAAATACCTACAGTGCTATCTCTATAAACATGGAAATATCAACACCACAATCTCTGCAAACATGGAAATATCTACACCACCATCTGTATAAAAATGAAAATATCTACACCGCCATCTCCATAAACATGGAACTGTCTACACCGCCATCTGTATAAACATGGAAATATCTACACCGTTATCTGTAAAAACATGGAAATATCTACAACACTATCTGTATAAATTTGGAAATATTTACACCGCTATCTCAATAAACATGGAAATATCTACACCGCTATCTCTATAAACATGGAAATATCTACAACGCCATCTCTATAAACATGGAAATATCTTCACAGTCATTTGTATAAACCTGGAAATATCTACACTGTCATCTATATTAACATGGAAATATCTACAGAGAACTCTGTATAAACATGGAAATATCTACAGCGCTATCTCTATAAACATGAAAATACTTACACCAGCATGTCTATAAACATGGAGATATTTACACTGCTATCTCTATAAACATAGAAATAATTACACCGCCATATCTATAAACATGGAAATATCTACACCGCCATCTGCATAAACATGGAAATATCTTCACAGACATCTGTATAAACATGGAAATATCTACACAGCCATCTGTATAAACTTGGAAATATCTACACTGACATCTGTTGAAAGATGGAAATGTCTACAAAGCGATCTGTATAAACATGGGAATTTCTACACCGCTACTTGTATAAACATGGAAATATCTACACCGCTATCTGTATCAACATAGCAATATCTACAATGCTATCTCTGTAAACATGGAAATATCTACACAGCTATCTGTGTAAACATGGAAATATCTACAACGTTATGTCTGTAAGTATGGCAATAACTACACCGCAATCTGTGCAAAGATAGAAATACCTACACCGCTATCTCTTTAAACATGGAAATATCTACACCGATATCTGTATAAACATGGAAATATCTACACCAATATCTGTGAAAACATGGAAATATCAAAACCGCTATCTGTATAAACACGGAAATATCTACAACGCGATCTGCATAAACATGGAAATATCTACACCGCGATCTGTATAAACATGGAAATATCTACACCGCTATCTCTATAAACATGGAAATATTTACACAGCTATCTCTGTAAACATGGAAATACCTACACCGCCGTCTGTATAAACATGGAAATACCTACAAGTCATCTGTATAAACATGGAAATATCTACACAGCCATCTGTATAAACATGGAAATACCTACAAGTCATCTGTATAAACATGGAAATATCTACACAGCCATCTGTATAAACATGGAAATATCTACACAGCCATCTCTATATACATGGAAATATCTACACCACTATCTGTATAAACATGGAAATAACTACACCGCTATTTGTATAAACAAGGAAATATCTACACTGTGATGTGTATAAACATGGAAATATCTACACCGCTATTTGTATAAACAAGGAAATATCTACACCACTATCTATATAAACAAGGAAATAACTACACCGCTATTTGTATAAACAAGGAAATATCTACACCGTGATCAGTATAAACATGGCAATAACTACACCGCTATTTGTATAAACAAGGAAATATCTACACCGCCATCTGTTTAAACATGGAAATGTATACACAGACATCTGTTTATACATTGAAATATCTAGACCTCTATTTGTATAAACTTGCTAATAACTACACCGCTATCTGTATGAATGTGGAAATATTTGCACCGCTCTCCCTATAAACATGGTAATATCAACACCGCGATCTGTATAAACATGGAAGTATCTACACAATTATCTGTATAAACTTGGAAATATCCACACCGTGATCTATATAAACATGGAAATATCTACACCGCCATCTCTATAAACATGGAAATATCTACATCCTTATCTGTATAAACATGGAAATATCCTCACCGCTATCTCTACAAACACGGAAAAATCAACACCGCTATCTCTATGAACATGGAAATATCTACACCGCCATCTCTATAAACATGGAAATATCTACACCGCAATCAGTATAAACGTGGAAATATCTACATCGCTATCTCTATAAACATGGAGATAACTACACCTCTGTCTCTGTAAACATGGCAATATCTACATCACTATCTGTATAAACATGGATATATCTACACCGCTACCTGTATAAACATGGAAATATCTACACAGCTATGTGTATAAATATGGAAATATCTACACCGCCATTTGTGTAAACATACAAATATCAATAGAGTCATCTGTATACACATGGAAATATCTACTCAGCCATCTGTATAAACATGGATGTATCTACACAACTATCTGTATACACAAGGAAATACCTACAGCGCTATCTCTATAAACATGGAAATATCAACACCACAATCTCTACAAACATGGAAATATCTACACCGCCATCTGTATAAAAATGAAAATATCTACACCGCCATCTCCATAAACATGGAACTATCTACACCGCCATCTGTATAAACATGGAAATATCTACACCGTTATCTGTAAAAACATGGAAATATCTACAACACTATCTGTATAAATATGGAAATATTTACACCGCTATCTCAATAAACATGGAAATATCTACACCGCTATCCCTATAAACATGGAAATATCTACAACGCCATCTCTATAAACATGGAAATATCTTCACAGTCATTTGTATAAACCCCAGAAATATCTACACTGTCATCTATATAAACATGGAAATATCTACAGAGAACTCTGTATAAACATGGAAATATCTACAGCGCTATCTCTATAAACATGAAAATACTTACACCACCATCTCTATAAACATGGAGATATTTACACTGCTATCTCTATAAACATAGAAATAATTACACCGCCATCGCTATAAACATGGAAATATCTACACCGCCATCTGCATAAACATGGAAATATCTTCACAGACATCTGTATAAACATGGAAATATCTACACTGCCATCTGTATAAACTTGGAAATATCTACACTGACATCTGTAGAAAGATGGAAATGTCTACAAAGCGATCTGTATAAACATGGGAATTTCTACACCGCTACTTGTAAAAACATGGAAATATCTAGACCGCTATCTGTATCAACATGTAAATAACTACACAGCAATCTGTATAAACATGGAAATATCTACAATGCTATCTCTGTAAACATGGAAATATCTACACAGCTATCTGTGTAAACTTGGAAATATCTACAACGCTATCTCTGTAAGTTTGGCAATAACTACACCGCAATCTGTGCAAAGATAGAAATACCTACACCGCTATCTCTGTAAACACGGAAATATCTACACCGATATCTGTATAAACAAGGAAATATCTACACCAATATCTGTGAAAACATGGAAATATCGAAACCGCTATCTGTATAAACACGGAAATATCTACAACGCGATCTGCATAAACATGGAAATATCTACACCGCGATCTGTATAAACATGGAAATATCTACACCGCTATATGTATAAACATGGAAATATCTATACAGCTATCTCTGTAAACATGGAAATACCTACACCGCCATCTGTATAAACATGGAAATACCTACAAGTCATCTGTATAAACATGGAAATATCTACACAGCCATCTGTATAAACATGGAAATACCTACAAGTCATGTGTATAAACATGGAAATATCTACACAGCCATCTGTATAAACATGGAAATATCTACACAGCCATCTCTATATACATGGAAATATCTACACCGCTATCTGTATAAACATGGAAATAACTACACCGCTATTTGTATAAACAAGGAAATATCTACACTGTGATGTGTATAAACATGGAAATATCTACACCGCTATGTGTATAAACAAGGAAATATCTACACCGCTATCTGTATAAACAAGGAAATAACTACACCGCTATTTGTATAAACAAGGAAATATCTACACCGTGATCTGTATAAACATGGCAATAACTACACCGCTATTTGTATAAACAAGGAAATATCTACACCGCCATCTGTTTAAACATGGAAATGTATACACAGACATCTGTTTATACATTGAAATATCTAGACCTCTATCTGTATAAACTTGCTAATAACTACACCGCTATCTGTATAAATGTGGAAATATTTGCCCTGCTATCCCTATTAACATGGTAATATCAACACCGCGATCTGTATAAACATGGAAGTATCTACACCATGATCTGTATAAACATGGAAATATCTACAACACAATCTGTATAAACATGGAAATATCTACAATGCCATCTGTATACACATGGAAATACCTACACGGCAATCTGTGTATAGATGGAAACATCAACACCGCCATCTGTACAAATGTGGAAATATCTACACCGCTATCTGTGTAAACAAGGAAATATCTACACTGCGGTCTGTATAAACATGGAAATTTCTACACCGGTATCTGTATAAACATGGAAATATCTTCACCACGATCTGTATAAACATGGAAATATTCACACCGCTATCTCTATAAACAATGAAATATCTACAAAGCCATCTGTATAAACATCGAAATTACAACACAGTGATGTGTAGGAACATGGAAATATCTACACCGCGATTTGTATAAACATGGAAATATCTACACCGCGATCTGTATAAACATGGAAATATCTACACCGCTCTCTGTATAAACATGGAAATATCTACACAGCTATCTCTATAAAGATGGAAATATCTACACCGCAATCTGTATAACCATGGAAATACCTACAAACTCATCTGTATAAACATGGAAATATCTACACAGCCATCTCTGTAAACATGGAAATATCTACACAGCCGTCTGTATTTACATGGAAATATCTACACCGCTATATGTATAAACACGGAAATAAATACACCGCTATTTGTATAAACAAGGAAATATCTACACCACCATCTGTTTAAACATGGAAATACCTACACAGTCATCTGTTCATACAAAGAAATATCTACACCGCTATCTGAATAAACATGCTAATAATTATACCGCTATTTGTATAAATGTGGAAATATTTGCACCGCTATCCCTATAAACATGGTAATATCAACACCGCGATCTGAATAAAGAAGGAAATATCTACATCGCTATCTGTATAAACATGGAAATAACTACACCGCTATTTGTATAAGCAAGGAAATATCTACACCGTGATCTGTATAAACATGGAAATATCTACACCGCCATCTCTATAAACATGGAAATATATACACCACCATCTGTATGAACATGGAAATATCCACACCGCTATCTCTATAAAGATGGAAACGTCTACACCGCGATCAGTATAAACGTGGAAATATCTACACCGCTATCTCTATAAACATGGAAATATCTCCACTGCTATCTCTATAAACATCGAAATATCTACACCGCCATATGTATAAACATGGAAAAAATACAAAGTTATCTGTATAAACATGGAAATATCTACACAGCCATCTGTATAAACATGGAAATATCTACACCGCTATCTGTATAAACATGGAAATATCTACACCGCCATCTACATATCCATGGAAATATCTGTGCCGCCATCTCTATAAACTTGGAAATATCTACACGGTCATCTGTGTATAGATGGAAATATCAACACCGCCATCTTTACAAACATGGAAATATCTGCACCACTATCTGTATAAACATGGAAATATCTACACCACTGTCTGTATAAACATGGAAATATCCACACCGCTATCTCTATAAACATGGAAATATCTACACCGCTATCTCTGTAAACATGGAAATATTTACACTGCTATCTGTATAAACATAGAAATATCTACACAGCCCTCTGTATAAATATGGAAATATCTGCATAGGCATCTGTATAAACATGGAAATATCTGCACCGCTATCTGCATAAACATGGAAATATCTACACCGCTATCTGTATAAACATGGAAATATCTACACTGCGATCTGTATAAACATGGAAATATCTACACCACGATCTGTAGAAACATGGAAATATCTTCAACACGATCTGTATAAAAATGGAAATATCTACACCGCTATCTGTATAAACATGGTAATATCTACACAACCATCTATATACACATGGAAATATCTACACCGCTATCTGTATAAACATGGAAATATCTACAATGCCATCTGTAGAAAGATGGAAATATCTACACCACAATCTGTGTAAATATGGAAATATCTACACCGATATCTGTAAAAACATGGAAATATCTACACCGCTATCTATATAAACATGGAAATATCTACACCGCTATCTGTATAAACATGGAAATATCTACACTGCGGTCTGTATAAACATGCAAATTTCTACACCGGTATCTGTATAAACATGGAAATATCTACACCACGATCTGTATAAACATGGAAATATTTACACGGCTATCTGTATAAACATGGAAATATCTACACCGCTATCTCTATAAACATGGAAATAACTACAAAGCCATCTGTATAAACATGGAAATACCTAAACAGTCATGTGTAGGAACATGGAAAAATCTACACTGCCATCTGTATAAACATGCAAATATCTACAGAGCCCTCTGTATAAATATGGAAATATCTGCATAGGCATCTGTATAAACATGGAAATATCTGCACCGCTATCTGTATAAACATGGAAGTACCCATACCGCTGTCTCTATAAACATGGAAATATGTACACCGCTTTGTGTATAAACATGGAAATATCTCCAATGCTGTCTGTATAAATATGGAAATATCTACACCACGGTCTCTATAAACATGGAAATATCTACACCGCTATCTGTATAAACATGGAAATATCTACACAGCTATCCCTATAAACATGGAAATACCTACACCGCCATCTGTATAAACATGGAAATACCTACAAAGTCATCTGTATAAACATGGAAATATCTACACAGCCATCTGTATAAACATGGAAATATCTACACAGCCATCTGTAAATACATGTAAATATCTACACCGCTATCTGTATAAACATGGAAATAACTACACCACTATTTGTATAAACAAGGAAATATCTACACCGCCATCTGTTTAAACATGGAAATATATACACAGACATCTGTTTATACATGGACATATCTACACCGCTATCTGTATAAACATGCTAATAACTACACCGCTATCTGTATAAATGTGGAAATATTTGCACCTCTATCCCTATAAACATGGTAAAATCAACTCCGCGATCTGTATAAACATGGAAATATCTACACCATGATCTGTATAAACATGGAAATATCTACACCGCGGTGTGTAAAAACATGGAAGTATCTACACCGTCATCTGTATAAATATGGATACATCTACACCTCCATCTCTATAAACATGGAAATATCTACACCCCTATCTGTATAAACATGGAAATATATACACAGCTATCTCTATAAACATGGAAATATCTACACCGCCATCTCTATAAACAATGGAAATACCTACACCGTGATCAGTATAAACATGGAAATATCCACACCGCTATCTGTATAAACATGGAAATATCTCCACTGCTATCTCTATAAATATCGATATATCTACACCGCCATCTATATAAACATGGAAATATCTACAATGCCATCTGTATACACATGGAAATACCTACACGGCAATCTGTGTATAGATGTAAACATCAACACCGCCATCTGTACAAACATGGAAATACCAACACTGCTATTTCTATAAACATGGAAATATCTACACTGCGGTCTCTATAAACATGGAAATATCTACACCGGTATCTGTATAAACATGGAAATATCTACACCACGATCTGTATAAACATGGAAATATATACACCACTATCTGTATAAACAAGGAAATATCTGCATCGCTATCTCTATAAACATGGAAATATCTACAAAGCCATCTGTATAAACATGGAAATACCTACACAGTCATGTGTGGGAACATGGAAATATCTGCAATGCCATCTGTATAAACATAGAAATATCTACACAGCCTTCTGTATAAATATGGAAATATCTGCATAGGCGTCTGTATAAACATGGAAATACCTACACCGCTGTCTCTATAAACATGGAAATATGAACACCGTTATGTGTATAAACATGGAAATATCTCCACTGCTGTCTGTATAAACATGGAATTATCTCCATCGTTATCTGTATAAACATTTAAATATCTACAGCGCCATCTCTATAAACATTGAAATATCTACACTGCCATCTGTAAAAACATGGAAATATCTACACAGTCATCTGAATAAACATGGAAATATCTACACCACCATCTGTATAAACATGGAAATAGCAACAATACCATCTGTATACCCATGGAAATATCTACACCGACATCTGTATAAATATGGAAATATCTACACCGCCATCTGTATAAACATGGAAATATCTACAATGCCATCTGTAGAAAGATGGAAATATGTACACCGCTATCTCTATAAATATGGAAATATCTACACCACCATCTCTATAAACATGAAAATATCTACACTGCCATCTCCATAAAGATGGAAGCATCTACTGTGCCATGTGTATAAACACGGAAATATCTACACCACCATCTGTGTAAACACAGAAATATCTACACCACTATCTGTATAAACATGGAAATAACTACACCGCCGTCGGCATGTCCATGGAAATATCTACGCCGCCATCTGTATAAACATTGAAATATCTACACGGCCATCTGTGTATAGATGGAAATATCAACACCGCCATCTGTACAAACATGGAAATATCTACACCGCTATCTCTATAAACATGGAAATATCTGCACTGCCATCTGTAAAAACATGGAAATACCTATACAGTCATCTGTATAAACATGGAAATATCTACAATGCCATCTGTATACACATGGAAATATCTACACAGCCATCTGAATAAACATGTAAATATCTACACTGCTATCTGTATAAACATGGAAATATCTACACCTCCCATCTCTATAAACATGAAAATATCTACACTGCCATCTCCATAAACATGGAACTAAGTACACCGCCATCTGTGTGAATAAGGAAATATCTACAATGGCATCGGTATAAAGATATAAATATCTGCACCGTGAGCTGTATAAACATGTAAATATCTACATCGCTATCTGTATAAACGTGGAAATACCAACACCGCTATCGGTATAAACATGGAAATATCTACAACGCCATCTATATAAACATGGAAATATCTACACCGCTATGTGTATAAACATGGAAATACCTACACCGCTATCTCTATAAACATGGAAATATCCACACCGCCATCTGCATGTCCATGGAAATATCTACAACGCCATCGGTATAAAGATGGAAATATCTACATGGCAATCTGTGTACAGATGGAAATATCAACTCCGCCAACTGTACAAACATGGAAATATCTACACCGATATCTGTATAATCATAGAAATAACTGCACTGCAGTCTGTATAAACATGGAAATATCTACACCGGTATCTGTATAAACATGGAAATATCTCCACCACGATCTGTATAAACATGGAAATATTTACACCGCTATCTGTATAAACCTGGAAATATCTACACTGCTATCTCTAAAAATATGGAAATATCTACGCCGCCATCTGTATAAACATGGAAATAACTACACAGTCATGTGTAGGAACATGGAAATATCTACACCACCGTTATTATAAAGATGGAAATATGTACAACGTTATCTGTATAAGCATGGAAATATATACACAGTGATCTGTATAAACATGGAAATATGTACAGCACTCCCTGAATAAAGATGGAAATATCTACACCGCTATCTGTAAAAACACGGAAATATGTACACCACTATCTGTATAAATATGGAAATATTTACACCGCTGTCTCAATAATCATGGAAATATCCACACCGCTATCTCTATAAACATGGAAATATCTACACCGCCATCTGTATTAACATGGAAATATCTACACAGTCATCTGTATAAACCTGGAAATTTCTACACTGTCATATGTATAAAAATGGAAATATCTACAGAGAACTCTGTATAAACATGGAAATATCGGCACAGCCATCTGTATAAACTTGGAAATATCTACACCGCTATCTGTATAAACATGGAAATATCTACACTGCCATTTGTACAATGATGGAAATATCTACACCGCCATCTGTATAAACGTGGAATATCTACACGGCTATCTGTATAAACATGGAATTATCTACACAGCTATCTCTATAAACATGGAAATATCTATACTGCGGTCTGTATAAACATGGAAATATATACACCGCTATCTGTATAAACATGGAAATATCTGCATCGCTATCTCTATAAATATGGAAATATCTACAAGGCCATCTGTATAAACATGGTAACGCCTACACAGACATGTGTAGGAACATGGAAATATCTACACTGCCATCGGTATAAACATACAAATGTCTACACAGCCCTCTGTATAAATATGGAAATATCTGCATACGCATATGAATAAACATGGAAATATCTACATCACGATCTCTGTAAACATGGAAATATATACACCGCTATCTGTATAAACATGGAAATACCTACACCGCTGTCTCTATAAACATGGAAATATGTACACCTCTATGTGTATAAACATGGAAATATCTCCACTGCTGTCTGCATAAACATGGAAATATCTCCATCGTTATCTGTATAAACATGGAAATATCTACAGCACCATCTCTATAAACATTGAAATATCTACACTGCCATCTGTAAAAACATGGAAATATCTACACAGTCATCTGAATAAACATGGAAATATCTACACCAACATCTGTATAAACATGGAAATAGCTACAATACCATCTGTATACCCATGGAAATATCTACACAGACATCTGTATAAATATGGAAATATCTACACCGCCATCTGTATAAACATGGAAATATCTACACCGCTATGTGTATAAATATGAAATATCAAAACTGCAATCTCTATAAAAATGGAAATATCTACACTGATATCTGTATAAACATGGAAATATCCTCACTGCTATCTCTATGAACATGGATATATCTACTCCGCTATCCCTATGGACATGGAAATATCTACAACGCCATCTCTATATACATGGAAATATCTACACCGCCATCTGTAGAAACATGGAAATATCTACACTGCTATCTGTATAAACATGGAAATATCTACACCGCTATCTGTATAAACATGGAAATATCTACACTGCGATCTGTATAAACATGGAAATATCTACAACGCGATCTGTATAAACATGGAAATATCTTCAACACGATCTGTATAAAAATGGAAATATCTACACCGCCATCTGCATAAACATGGAAATATCTACACCACCATCTATATAATCATGGAAATATCTACACCGCCATCTGTATAAACATGGAAATATCTACAATGCCATCTGTAGAAAGATGGAAATATCTACACCGCAATCTGTGTAAATATGGAAATATCTACACCGATATCTGTAAAAAGATGGAAATATCTACACCGCTATCTGTATAAACATGGAAATTTCTACACCACGATCTGTATAAACATGGAAATATCTACACCGTGATCTGTATAAACATGGAAATATCTACACCGCCATCTGCATAAACATGGAAATATCTACAAAGCTATCTCTATAAACAAGGAAATATCTACACCGCTATCTGTATAAACATGGAAATATCTAAACTGTCATCTGTATAAACATGGAAATATCTGAACTGCCATCTGTGGAAAAATGGAAATATCTAAACCACGATCTGTATAAATATGAAAATATCTACACCGCTATCTGTGTAAAGATGGAAATATCTACACCGCAATCTGTGCAAAGATGGAAATATCTACAACGCTATCTCTGTAAACATGGAAATATCTACACCATTATCTGTATAAACATGGAAATATCTACATTGCTATCTGTATAAACATGGATATATCTACAACGTTATCTGTATAAACATGGAAATATCTACACCGCTATCTGTATAAATATGGAAATACCTACATCGCCATTTGTGTAAACATACAAATATCTACAGAGACATCGGTATACACATGGAAATATCTACACAGCCATCTGTATAAACATGGATGTATCTAAACAACTATCTCTATAAACAAGGAAATACCTACAGCGCTATCTGTATAAACATGGAAATATCACCACCACAATCTCTACAAACATGGAAATATCAACACCGCCATCTATATAAACATGAAAATATCTACACCGCCATCTCCACAAACATGGAACTATCTACACCGCCGTCTGTATAAACATGGAAATATCTACACCGCTGTCTGTATAAAGTTGGAAATATCTACACCGCTATCTCTATAAACATGGAAATATCTACAACCCTATCTGTATATACATGGAAATATCTACACTGCAATCTCTATAAACATGGAAATATCTACACCGCTATCTGTATAAACATGGAAATATCTCCACCGCTATGTGTATTAACGTGGAAATATCTCCATTGCTATCTGTATAAACATGGACATATCTCCACCGCAATCTGTAAAAACATGAAAATATCTACACCGTTATCTCTATAAACATGGAAATATCCACACTGCCATCTGTACAAACATGGAAATATCTACACAGTCATCTGTAGAAATATGGAAATATCTATACTGCTATCTCTATAAACATGGAAATAACTACACCGCTATCTCTATAAACATGGAAATATCTACACCGCTATCTCTATAAACATGGAAATATCTACAAAGTTATCACTATACACATGGAAATATCTACACCGCTATCTCTGTAAACATGGAAATAATAACACCGCCATCTGTAAAAACATGGAAATATCTACACAGTCATCTGTATAAACACGGAAATATCTACACGACCATCTCTATAAACATGGAAATATCTACACTGCCCTCTGCATACACATGGAAATATCTACACAGACATCTGTATAAACATAGAAATATCTACACCGCTATCTCTATAAACATGGAAATATCTACACCGCTATCTCTATAAACATGGAAATATGTACACCGCCCTCCCCATAAACATGAAAATATCCACACTGCCATATCCATAAACATGGAACTTTCTAAACCGCCCTCTGTATAAACATGGAAATATCTACAATGTCATCTGAATAAAGATGTAAGTATCTACGACGCGAGCTCTATAAAGATGGAAATATCCAAACCGCCATCTGTATAAACATGGAAATATCTACACTGCCATCTATAGAAAGATGGAAATATCTACACCGCTATCTGTATAAACATGGAAATATCTACACCACTGTCTGTATAAATATGGAAATATTTACACCACTATCTCCATAAACATGGAAATATATGCACCGCTATTTGTACAAACATGTACGCGGCGACCTGTATAAACATGGAAATATACGCACCGCCATATGTATAAACATGGAAATATCTACACTGCCATCTGTAGAAAGAGGGAAATATCTACACAACGATCCGTACAAACATGGAAATATCTACACCGCTATCCCTATAAACATGGAAATACCTACACCACTAGCTCAAAAAACGTGCAAATATCTACACCGCAATCCCTATAAACATGGAAATGTCTACACCGCCATCTCTATCAACTTGGAAATATCTACACCGCCTTCTGCATAAACATGGAAATATCTACACCGCCATCTCTATCAACTTGGAAATATCTACACCGCCATCTGTATAAACATGGAAATATCTACACCGCCATCTGTATAAACATGGAAATCTCTACACCGCCATCTGTATAAACATGGAAATATCTACACCGTGAGCTGTATAAACATGGAAATATCTACACCGCTATCTGTATAAACATGGAAATATCAACACCGCTATCTGTATAAACATGGAAATAACTACACCGCTATCTGTATAAACATGGAAATATCTACACCGCTATCTCTATAAACATGGAAATATATACAGAGTTATCTCTACAAACATGGAAATATCTACACCGAAATCTACATAAACAAGGAAATATCTACACCGCCATCTATATAAACAAGAAATATCTACACCACCATCTGTTAAACATAGAAATATCTACACCGCTATCTGTATACACATGGAAATACCAACACTGCTATCTGTATAAACATGGAGATATCTGCACCGCAATCTCTATAAACATGGAAATATATACAGAGTTATCTCTACAAACATGGAAATATCTACACCGAAATCTACATAAACAAGGAAATATCTACACCACCGTCTATATAAACATGGAAATATCTACACCGCCATCTCGATAAACATGGAAATGTCTACACTGCCACCTGTAGAAAGATGGAAATATCTACACCGTGATCTGCATAAACATGGAAATATCTACACCGCTATCTGTATAAACCTGGAAGTATCTCCAACGCTATCTGTATAAACCTGGAAATATCTACACCATGATCTGTACAAACATGGAAATATCTACACCGCGATCTGTATAAACATGGAAATATTTACGCCGCTATTTGTATAAGCATGGAAATATCTACACCGCGATATGTATAAACATGGAAATATCTATACTGCTATCTGTATAAACATGGAAATACCTACACAGCTATCTCTATAAACATGGAAATACCTACACACCCATCCGTATAAACATGGAAATACCTACACAGTCATCTGTATAAACATGGAAATATCTACACCGCGATCTGTGAAAGCATGGAACTATTTACACCGCTATCTCTATAAACATGGAAATATATACACCGCTATCTGTACAAACATGGAAATATCTACACTGCGTTCTGCATAAAGATGAAAGTATCTACACCGCAATCTGTGTAAACATGGAAATATCCACCGCACCATCTGTATAAACATGGAAATATCAACACTGCCAGCTTTAGAAAGATGGAAATATCTACACCGCGATCTGTGAAAGCATGGAACTATCTACACCGCTATCTCTATAAACATGGAAATATCTACACTGCTATCTGTATAAACATGGAAATATCTACACCGCTATCCATATAAACATGGAAATACCTACACCGCTAACTCAATAAACGTGGAAATATGTACACCGCAATCCCTATAAACATGGAAATGTCTACACCGCCATCTCTATAAACTTGGAAATATGTACACTGCCATCTGCACAAACATGGAAAATTCTACACCGCCATGTGCATAAACATGGAAATATGTACACTGCCATCTGTATAAACATGGAAATATCTAGACTGCTATCTCTATAAAGATGGAAATATCTACACCACGAGCTGTATAAACATGGAAATATCTACAACGCTATGTGTATAAACATGGAAATATCTTCACCGCCATATGCAGAAACATGGAAATATTTACCTCAACATCTGTATAAACATGGAAATATCAACACAGTCATCTGTATAAACATGGGAATACCTGCACTGCCATCTGTTTAAACATGGAAATATCTAAACAGCCATCTGTATAAACATGGAAATATCTACACTGCCATCTGAATAAACATGGAAATATCTACACCGCTATCTCTATAAACATGGAAATATCTACACCGCTATCTCTGTAAACATAGAAATATCTACACCGTTATCTCTGTAAACATGGAAATAATTACACCGCCATCTATAAAAACGTGGAAATATTTACACACTCATCTGTATAAACATGGATAAATCTACTACACCATCTCTATTAACATGGAAATATCTACACTACCATCTCCATACACATGGAAATATCTACACAAACATCTGTGTAAACATAGAAATATCTACAACGCTATCTCTATAAACATGGAAATACCTACACCGCTATCTGTATAAGCATGGAAATACCTACACCGCTATCTCTACGAACATGGAAATATCTACACCACGATCTGTATAAGCATGGAAATATCTACACCGCGATCTGTATAAACATGGAAATATCTATACCGCTATCTGTACAAACATGGAAATATCTACACAACTACCTCTATAAACATGGAAATACGTACACCCCCATCCATATAAACATGGAAATACCTACACAGTCATCTGTATAAACATGGAAATATCTACACCACCGTCTGTATAAACATGGAAATATCTACACCGCCATCTGTATAAACATGGAAATATCTATGCAGCCATCTGAATAAACATGGAAATATCTACACCGCTATATCTATAAACATGGAAATATCTACACCGCTATCTCTACAAACATGGAAATATCTACACCGCCCTCTCTATAAACATGAAAATATCTACACTGCCATTTCCATAAACATGGAACTATCTACACCGCCATCTGTATAAACATGGAAATATCTACTCAGCCATCTGAATAAACATGGAAATATCTACACTGCTATATATATAAACATGGAAATATCTACACCGCTATCTCTATAAACATGGAAATATCTACACCGATATCTCTGTAAACATGGAAATATCTACACTGCAATTTCCATAAACATGGAACTATCTACACCGCCATCTGTATGAACATGGACATATCTACACCGCCATCTGGATAAACACGGACATATCTACACCGCCATCTGGATAAACATGGAAATACCTACATCGCGATCTGTATATACATGGAAATATCTACACCGCTATCTTCATAAACATGGAAATACCATCACTGCTATCTGTATAAACAAGGAAATATCTACACCACTATCTGTATAAACATGGAAATATCTACACCACTATGTGTATAAATATGGAAATATCCACACATCAATCTGTATAAACATGGAAATATCCACACCTCTATCTGTATAAACATGGAAATATCTACACCGCTATCTGTATAAGCTTGGAAATAACTACAACGCTTTCTGTATAAACATGGAAATAACTACATGGCTATCTCTATTAACATGTAAAGCTCTACACCGCCATTTGTAAAAATATGGAAATATCTACACCACTATCTGTATAAACATGGAAATATCTACAACAAAATCTGTATTAACATGGAAATAGCCACACCGCTATCTGTATAAACATGGAAATAACTACACTGCCATCTGTAAAAACATGGAAATATATACACAGTCATTTGCAAAAACATGGAAATATCTACACCTCCATCTGTATACACATGGAAATATCTACACTGCCATCTGTATACACATGGAAATTTCTACACAGCCATCTGTATAAACATGGAATTATCTACACAGCTATCTCTATAAACATGGAAATATCTTCACCGCTATCTGTATAAACATGGAAATATCTACACCGCTATCTGTATAAACATGGAAATATCTATGCAGCCATCTGAATAAACTTGGAAATATCTACACCGCTATATCTATAAACATGGAAATATCTCCACAGCTATCTGTATAAACATTGAAATATCTCCACCGCTCTCTGTATAAACATGGAAATATCTACAACGCCATATGTATAAACATGGAAATATCTACATCACTGTCTGTATAAACATGGAAATAGCCACACCGCTGTCTGTATAAACATGGAAATATCCACACCGCTATCTGTATAAACATGGAAATAACTAAACCGCTCTCTGTATAAACATGGAAATACCTACACCGCCATCTGCATAAACATGGAAATCGCTACAGAGTCACCTGAATAAAAATGGAAATACCTACACCACTATCTGTATAAACATGGAAACACCTACACGACCATCAGTATAAACATGGAAATATCTAAACAGCCATCTCTATAAACATGGAAATATCTACACTGCTATTAGTATAAACATGGAAATAGGCAAACCGATATCTGTTTAAACATGGAAATACCTACACCAGTATGTGTAGAAACATAGAAATATCAACACCAATATCTGTAGAAACATGGAAATATCTACATCGCTATCTCTATAAACATGGAAATATCTCCACTGATATCTCTATAAACATGGAAATATATACACCGCTATCTCTGTAAACTTGGAAATATGTATACCGCTATCTGTATATACATGGAAATATCTACACCGCTATCTGTATAAATACGGAAATATCTACACCACGATGTGCATAAACATTTAAATATCTACACCGCTATCTGTATACACATGGAAATATCTACACCGCTATCTGTATAAACATGGAAATATCTATAACACTATCTGTGTAAACATGGAAATATCTACACAGCTATCTGTGTAAACAAGGAAATATGTACACCGCTATCTGTGTAAACATGGAAATATGTACACCGCTATCTGTATAAACATGGAAATATCTACTCTGCCATCTGCATAAATATGGAAATACCTACTTAGTCATCTGAATAAACATGGAAATATCTACAACACTATCTGTAAAAACATGGAAATACCTACACGACCATCAGTATAAACATGGAAATATCTTAACAGCCATCTCTATAAACATGGAAATATTTACACTGCTATTAGTATAAACATGGAAATAGCCACACCGCTATCTGTGTAAACATGGAAATACCTACAACGCTATCTGTAGCAACATGGAAATATCTACACCGCCATCTGCATAAACAGGGAAATACCTACAGAATCATCTGAATAAACATGGAAATATCTACACCACTATCTGTAGAAACATGGAAATTCCTACACGGCCATCAGTATAAACATGGAAATATCTAAACTGCCATCTCTATAAACATGGAAATATCTACATTGCTATCAGTATAAAAATGGAAATAGCCAAACCGCTATCTGTAAAAACTTGGAAATACCTACACCAGTATCTGTAGATACATAGAAATATCTACACCACTATGTGTATAAACATGGAAATACCTACACACCTATCTATATAAACTTGGAAATATCTACTCCGCCATCTATATAAACATGGAAATATCTACATCACTATCTGTATAAACATGGAAATATCTACACCGCTATCTGTTTAAACATGGAAATATCTACACTGCTATTAGTATAAACATGGAAATAGCCAAACCTCTATCTGTATAAACATGGAAATACCTACAGCAGTATCTGTAGAAACATACAAATATCTTCACCACTATCTGTATAAACATGGAAATATCTACATCGCTACCTCTATAAACATGAAAATATCTCCAACGATATCCCTATAAACGTGGAAATATATACACCGCTATCTCTGTGAACATGGAAATATGTACACCGCTGTCTGTATAAACATGGAAATATCTACACCGCTATCTGTATAAATATGGAAATATCTACCCCACGATCTGCACAAACATTTAAATATCTACACCGCTATCTGTAAAAACATGGAAATATCTCCACTGCTATCTGTATAAACATGGAAATCTATACACCGCTATCTGTATAAACATGGAAATATCTACACCGCCATCTGTATAAACATGGAAATATCTACATCACTATCTGTATAAACATGGAAATAGCCACAACGCTATCTGTATAAACATGGAAATATCTACACCACTATCTGTATAAACATGGAAATATCTACACCGCTATCTCTGTAAACATGGAAATGTGTACACCGCTCTCTGTATAAACATGGAAATATATACACCGCTATCTGTATAAACATGGAAATATCTACAACACGATCTGCATAAACTTTTAAATATCTACAACTCTATCTGTAAACATGGAAATATCTACACCGCTATCTGTATATACATGGAAATATCTACACTGCTATCTGTATAAATATGTATATATTGACACTGCTATCACTGTAAACGTGGAAATGTCTACAACGCTATCTGTGTAAACATGAAAATAACTACATTGATATCTCTATAAACATCGAAATATCTACACCGCCATCAGTATAAACATGGAAATACCGACATAGTCATCTGTATAAACATGGAAATATTTACACCACGATCTGTATAAACATGCAAATATCTACACGGCCATCTGTATAAACATGGAAATATTTACACAGCCATCTCTATAAACATGGAAATCTCTACACCGCTATCTGTATAAACATGGATATATCTCTCCTTCTATCTGTATAAGCATGGAAATATCTACACCGATATCTGTATAAACATGGAAATATGTATACCGCTATCTGTATAAACATGGAAATAACTACAACGCTATCTGTGTAAACATGGAAATATCTACACAGCTATCTGTGTAAACATGGAAATATCTACACCGCTATCTCTATAAACATGGAAATACCTACACAGCAATCTGTAAACATGGAAATACCTAATCCGCAATCCCTATAAACATGGAAATATCTACACCGCAATCTCTATAAACATGGAAATATCTACACCGCTATCTGTATAAACATGGAAATATCTACACCGCTATCTGTATAAACATGGAAATATCTACACCACTGTCTGTATAAATATGGAAATATTTACACCACTATCTCCATAAACATGGAAATATATGCACCGCTATTTGTACAAACATGTACGCGGCGACCTGTATAAACATGGAAATATACGCACCGCCATATGTATAAACATGGAAATATCTACACTGCCATCTGTAGAAAGAGGGAAATATCTACACAACGATCCGTACAAACATGGAAATATCTACACCGCTATCCCTATAAACATGGAAATACCTACACCACTAGCTCAAAAAACGTGCAAATATCTACACCGCAATCCCTATAAACATGGAAATGTCTACACCGCCATCTCTATCAACTTGGAAATATCTACACCGCCTTCTGCATAAACATGGAAATATCTACACCGCCATCTCTATCAACTTGGAAATATCTACACCGCCATCTGTATAAACATGGAAATATCTACACCGCCATCTGTATAAACATGGAAATCTCTACACCGCCATCTGTATAAACATGGAAATATCTACACCGTGAGCTGTATAAACATGGAAATATCTACACCGCTATCTGTATAAACATGGAAATATCAACACCGCTATCTGTATAAACATGGAAATAACTACACCGCTATCTGTATAAACATGGAAATATCTACACCGCTATCTCTATAAACATGGAAATATATACAGAGTTATCTCTACAAACATGGAAATATCTACACCGAAATCTACATAAACAAGGAAATATCTACACCGCCATCTATATAAACAAGAAATATCTACACCACCATCTGTTAAACATAGAAATATCTACACCGCTATCTGTATACACATGGAAATACCAACACTGCTATCTGTATAAACATGGAGATATCTGCACCGCAATCTCTATAAACATGGAAATATATACAGAGTTATCTCTACAAACATGGAAATATCTACACCGAAATCTACATAAACAAGGAAATATCTACACCACCGTCTATATAAACATGGAAATATCTACACCGCCATCTCGATAAACATGGAAATGTCTACACTGCCACCTGTAGAAAGATGGAAATATCTACACCGTGATCTGCATAAACATGGAAATATCTACACCGCTATCTGTATAAACCTGGAAGTATCTCCAACGCTATCTGTATAAACCTGGAAATATCTACACCATGATCTGTACAAACATGGAAATATCTACACCGCGATCTGTATAAACATGGAAATATTTACGCCGCTATTTGTATAAGCATGGAAATATCTACACCGCGATATGTATAAACATGGAAATATCTATACTGCTATCTGTATAAACATGGAAATACCTACACAGCTATCTCTATAAACATGGAAATACCTACACACCCATCCGTATAAACATGGAAATACCTACACAGTCATCTGTATAAACATGGAAATATCTACACCGCGATCTGTGAAAGCATGGAACTATTTACACCGCTATCTCTATAAACATGGAAATATATACACCGCTATCTGTACAAACATGGAAATATCTACACTGCGTTCTGCATAAAGATGAAAGTATCTACACCGCAATCTGTGTAAACATGGAAATATCCACCGCACCATCTGTATAAACATGGAAATATCAACACTGCCAGCTTTAGAAAGATGGAAATATCTACACCGCGATCTGTGAAAGCATGGAACTATCTACACCGCTATCTCTATAAACATGGAAATATCTACACTGCTATCTGTATAAACATGGAAATATCTACACCGCTATCCATATAAACATGGAAATACCTACACCGCTAACTCAATAAACGTGGAAATATGTACACCGCAATCCCTATAAACATGGAAATGTCTACACCGCCATCTCTATAAACTTGGAAATATGTACACTGCCATCTGCACAAACATGGAAAATTCTACACCGCCATGTGCATAAACATGGAAATATGTACACTGCCATCTGTATAAACAGGGAAATATCTAGACTGCTATCTCTATAAAGATGGAAATATCTACACCACGAGCTGTATAAACATGGAAATATCTACAACGCTATGTGTATAAACATGGAAATATCTTCACCGCCATATGCAGAAACATGGAAATATTTACCTCAACATCTGTATAAACATGGAAATATCAACACAGTCATCTGTATAAACATGGGAATACCTGCACTGCCATCTGTTTAAACATGGAAATATCTAAACAGCCATCTGTATAAACATGGAAATATCTACACTGCCATCTGAATAAACATGGAAATATCTACACCGCTATCTCTATAAACATGGAAATATCTACACCGCTATCTCTGTAAACATAGAAATATCTACACCGTTATCTCTGTAAACATGGAAATAATTACACCGCCATCTATAAAAACGTGGAAATATTTACACACTCATCTGTATAAACATGGATAAATCTACTACACCATCTCTATTAACATGGAAATATCTACACTACCATCTCCATACACATGGAAATATCTACACAAACATCTGTGTAAACATAGAAATATCTACAACGCTATCTCTATAAACATGGAAATACCTACACCGCTATCTGTATAAGCATGGAAATACCTACACCGCTATCTCTACGAACATGGAAATATCTACACCACGATCTGTATAAGCATGGAAATATCTACACCGCGATCTGTATAAACATGGAAATATCTATACCGCTATCTGTACAAACATGGAAATATCTACACAACTACCTCTATAAACATGGAAATACGTACACCCCCATCCATATAAACATGGAAATACCTACACAGTCATCTGTATAAACATGGAAATATCTACACCACCGTCTGTATAAACATGGAAATATCTACACCGCCATCTGTATAAACATGGAAATATCTATGCAGCCATCTGAATAAACATGGAAATATCTACACCGCTATATCTATAAACATGGAAATATCTACACCGCTATCTCTACAAACATGGAAATATCTACACCGCCCTCTCTATAAACATGAAAATATCTACACTGCCATTTCCATAAACATGGAACTATCTACACCGCCATCTGTATAAACATGGAAATATCTACTCAGCCATCTGAATAAACATGGAAATATCTACACTGCTATATATATAAACATGGAAATATCTACACCGCTATCTCTATAAACATGGAAATATCTACACCGATATCTCTGTAAACATGGAAATATCTACACTGCAATTTCCATAAACATGGAACTATCTACACCGCCATCTGTATGAACATGGACATATCTACACCGCCATCTGGATAAACACGGACATATCTACACCGCCATCTGGATAAACATGGAAATACCTACATCGCGATCTGTATATACATGGAAATATCTACACCGCTATCTTCATAAACATGGAAATACCATCACTGCTATCTGTATAAACAAGGAAATATCTACACCACTATCTGTATAAACATGGAAATATCTACACCACTATGTGTATAAATATGGAAATATCCACACATCAATCTGTATAAACATGGAAATATCCACACCTCTATCTGTATAAACATGGAAATATCTACACCGCTATCTGTATAAGCTTGGAAATAACTACAACGCTTTCTGTATAAACATGGAAATAACTACATGGCTATCTCTATTAACATGTAAAGCTCTACACCGCCATTTGTAAAAATATGGAAATATCTACACCACTATCTGTATAAACATGGAAATATCTACAACAAAATCTGTATTAACATGGAAATAGCCACACCGCTATCTGTATAAACATGGAAATAACTACACTGCCATCTGTAAAAACATGGAAATATATACACAGTCATTTGCAAAAACATGGAAATATCTACACCTCCATCTGTATACACATGGAAATATCTACACTGCCATCTGTATACACATGGAAATTTCTACACAGCCATCTGTATAAACATGGAATTATCTACACAGCTATCTCTATAAACATGGAAATATCTTCACCGCTATCTGTATAAACATGGAAATATCTACACCGCTATCTGTATAAACATGGAAATATCTATGCAGCCATCTGAATAAACTTGGAAATATCTACACCGCTATATCTATAAACATGGAAATATCTCCACAGCTATCTGTATAAACATTGAAATATCTCCACCGCTCTCTGTATAAACATGGAAATATCTACAACGCCATATGTATAAACATGGAAATATCTACATCACTGTCTGTATAAACATGGAAATAGCCACACCGCTGTCTGTATAAACATGGAAATATCCACACCGCTATCTGTATAAACATGGAAATAACTAAACCGCTCTCTGTATAAACATGGAAATACCTACACCGCCATCTGCATAAACATGGAAATCGCTACAGAGTCACCTGAATAAAAATGGAAATACCTACACCACTATCTGTATAAACATGGAAACACCTACACGACCATCAGTATAAACATGGAAATATCTAAACAGCCATCTCTATAAACATGGAAATATCTACACTGCTATTAGTATAAACATGGAAATAGGCAAACCGATATCTGTTTAAACATGGAAATACCTACACCAGTATGTGTAGAAACATAGAAATATCAACACCAATATCTGTAGAAACATGGAAATATCTACATCGCTATCTCTATAAACATGGAAATATCTCCACTGATATCTCTATAAACATGGAAATATATACACCGCTATCTCTGTAAACTTGGAAATATGTATACCGCTATCTGTATATACATGGAAATATCTACACCGCTATCTGTATAAATACGGAAATATCTACACCACGATGTGCATAAACATTTAAATATCTACACCGCTATCTGTATACACATGGAAATATCTACACCGCTATCTGTATAAACATGGAAATATCTATAACACTATCTGTGTAAACATGGAAATATCTACACAGCTATCTGTGTAAACAAGGAAATATGTACACCGCTATCTGTGTAAACATGGAAATATGTACACCGCTATCTGTATAAACATGGAAATATCTACTCTGCCATCTGCATAAATATGGAAATACCTACTTAGTCATCTGAATAAACATGGAAATATCTACAACACTATCTGTAAAAACATGGAAATACCTACACGACCATCAGTATAAACATGGAAATATCTTAACAGCCATCTCTATAAACATGGAAATATTTACACTGCTATTAGTATAAACATGGAAATAGCCACACCGCTATCTGTGTAAACATGGAAATACCTACAACGCTATCTGTAGCAACATGGAAATATCTACACCGCCATCTGCATAAACAGGGAAATACCTACAGAATCATCTGAATAAACATGGAAATATCTACACCACTATCTGTAGAAACATGGAAATTCCTACACGGCCATCAGTATAAACATGGAAATATCTAAACTGCCATCTCTATAAACATGGAAATATCTACATTGCTATCAGTATAAAAATGGAAATAGCCAAACCGCTATCTGTAAAAACTTGGAAATACCTACACCAGTATCTGTAGATACATAGAAATATCTACACCACTATGTGTATAAACATGGAAATACCTACACACCTATCTATATAAACTTGGAAATATCTACTCCGCCATCTATATAAACATGGAAATATCTACATCACTATCTGTATAAACATGGAAATATCTACACCGCTATCTGTTTAAACATGGAAATATCTACACTGCTATTAGTATAAACATGGAAATAGCCAAACCTCTATCTGTATAAACATGGAAATACCTACAGCAGTATCTGTAGAAACATACAAATATCTTCACCACTATCTGTATAAACATGGAAATATCTACATCGCTACCTCTATAAACATGAAAATATCTCCAACGATATCCCTATAAACGTGGAAATATATACACCGCTATCTCTGTGAACATGGAAATATGTACACCGCTGTCTGTATAAACATGGAAATATCTACACCGCTATCTGTATAAATATGGAAATATCTACCCCACGATCTGCACAAACATTTAAATATCTACACCGCTATCTGTAAAAACATGGAAATATCTCCACTGCTATCTGTATAAACATGGAAATCTATACACCGCTATCTGTATAAACATGGAAATATCTACACCGCCATCTGTATAAACATGGAAATATCTACATCACTATCTGTATAAACATGGAAATAGCCACAACGCTATCTGTATAAACATGGAAATATCTACACCACTATCTGTATAAACATGGAAATATCTACACCGCTATCTCTGTAAACATGGAAATGTGTACACCGCTCTCTGTATAAACATGGAAATATATACACCGCTATCTGTATAAACATGGAAATATCTACAACACGATCTGCATAAACTTTTAAATATCTACAACTCTATCTGTAAACATGGAAATATCTACACCGCTATCTGTATATACATGGAAATATCTACACTGCTATCTGTATAAATATGTATATATTGACACTGCTATCACTGTAAACGTGGAAATGTCTACAACGCTATCTGTGTAAACATGAAAATAACTACATTGATATCTCTATAAACATCGAAATATCTACACCGCCATCAGTATAAACATGGAAATACCGACATAGTCATCTGTATAAACATGGAAATATTTACACCACGATCTGTATAAACATGCAAATATCTACACGGCCATCTGTATAAACATGGAAATATTTACACAGCCATCTCTATAAACATGGAAATCTCTACACCGCTATCTGTATAAACATGGATATATCTCTCCTTCTATCTGTATAAGCATGGAAATATCTACACCGATATCTGTATAAACATGGAAATATGTATACCGCTATCTGTATAAACATGGCAATAACTACAACGCTATCTGTGTAAACATGGAAATATCTACACAGCTATCTGTGTAAACATGGAAATATCTACACCGCTATCTCTATAAACATGGAAATACCTACACAGCAATCTGTAAACATGGAAATACCTAATCCGCAATCCCTATAAACATGGAAATATCTACACCGCAATCTCTATAAACATGGAAATATCTACACCGCTATCTGTATAAACATGGAAATATCTACACCGCTATCTGTATAAACATGGAAATATCTACACCACTGTCTGTATAAATATGGAAATATTTACACCACTATCTCCATAAACATGGAAATATATGCACCGCTATTTGTACAAACATGTACGCGGCGACCTGTATAAACATGGAAATATACGCACCGCCATATGTATAAACATGGAAATATCTACACTGCCATCTGTAGAAAGAGGGAAATATCTACACAACGATCCGTACAAACATGGAAATATCTACACCGCTATCCCTATAAACATGGAAATACCTACACCACTAGCTCAAAAAACGTGCAAATATCTACAACGCAATCCCTATAAACATGGAAATGTCTACACCGCCATCTCTATCAACTTGGAAATATCTACACCGCCTTCTGCATAAACATGGAAATATCTACACCGCCATCTCTATCAACTTGGAAATATCTACACCGCCATCTGTATAAACATGGAAATATCTACACCGCCATCTGTATAAACATGGAAATCTCTACACCGCCATCTGTATAAACATGGAAATATCTACACCGTGAGCTGTATAAACATGGAAATATCTACACCGCTATCTGTATAAACATGGAAATATCAACACCGCTATCTGTATAAACATGGAAATAACTACACCGCTATCTGTATAAACATGGAAATATCTACACCGCTATCTCTATAAACATGGAAATATATAC
This sequence comes from Pan paniscus, assembly GCF_029289425.2. Taxonomy (NCBI): domain Eukaryota; kingdom Metazoa; phylum Chordata; class Mammalia; order Primates; family Hominidae; genus Pan; species Pan paniscus. The sequence goes on from NC_073265.2 coordinate 1,483,597, forward strand.
AGAGTTATCTCTACAAACATGGAAATATCTACACCGAAATCTACATAAACAAGGAAATATCTACACCGCCATCTATATAAACAAGAAATATCTACACCACCATCTGTTAAACATAGAAATATCTACACCGCTATCTGTATACACATGGAAATACCAACACTGCTATCTGTATAAACATGGAGATATCTGCACCGCAATCTCTATAAACATGGAAATATATACAGAGTTATCTCTACAAACATGGAAATATCTACACCGAAATCTACATAAACAAGGAAATATCTACACCACCGTCTATATAAACATGGAAATATCTACACCGCCATCTCGATAAACATGGAAATGTCTACACTGCCACCTGTAGAAAGATGGAAATATCTACACCGTGATCTGCATAAACATGGAAATATCTACACCGCTATCTGTATAAACCTGGAAGTATGTCCAACGCTATCTGTATAAACCTGGAAATATCTACACCATGATCTGTACAAACATGGAAATATCTACACCGCGATCTGTATAAACATGGAAATATTTACGCCGCTATTTGTATAAGCATGGAAATATCTACACCGCGATATGTATAAACATGGAAATATCTATACTGCTATCTGTATAAACATGGAAATACCTACACAGCTATCTCTATAAACATGGAAATACCTACACACCCATCCGTATAAACATGGAAATACCTACACAGTCATCTGTATAAACATGGAAATATCTACACCGCGATCTGTGAAAGCATGGAACTATTTACACCGCTATCTCTATAAACATGGAAATATATACACCGCTATCTGTACAAACATGGAAATATCTACACTACGTTCTGCATAAAGATGAAAGTATCTACACCGCAATCTGTGTAAACATGGAAATATCCACCGCACCATCTGTATAAACATGGAAATATCAACACTGCCAGCTTTAGAAAGATGGAAATATCTACACCGCGATCTGTGAAAGCATGGAACTATCTACACCGCTATCTCTATAAACATGGAAATATCTACACTGCTATCTGTATAAACATGGAAATATCTACACCGCTATCCATATAAACATGGAAATACCTACACCGCTAACTCAATAAACGTGGAAATATGTACACCGCAATCCCTATAAACATGGAAATGTCTACACCGCCATCTCTATAAACTTGGAAATATGTACACTGCCATCTGCACAAACATGGAAAATTCTACACCGCCATGTGCATAAACATGGAAATATGTACACTGCCATCTGTATAAACATGGAAATATCTAGACTGCTATCTCTATAAAGATGGAAATATCTACACCACGAGCTGTATAAACATGGAAATATCTACAACGCTATGTGTATAAACATGGAAATATCTTCACCGCCATATGCAGAAACATGGAAATATTTACCTCAACATCTGTATAAACATGGAAATATCAACACAGTCATCTGTATAAACATGGGAATACCTGCACTGCCATCTGTTTAAACATGGAAATATCTAAACAGCCATCTGTATAAACATGGAAATATCTACACTGCCATCTGAATAAACATGGAAATATCTACACCGCTATCTCTATAAACATGGAAATATCTACACCGCTATCTCTGTAAACATAGAAATATCTACACCGTTATCTCTGTAAACATGGAAATAATTACACCGCCATCTATAAAAACGTGGAAATATTTACACACTCATCTGTATAAACATGGATAAATCTACTACACCATCTCTATTAACATGGAAATATCTACACTACCATCTCCATACACATGGAAATATCTACACAAACATCTGTGTAAACATAGAAATATCTACAACGCTATCTCTATAAACATGGAAATACCTACACCGCTATCTCTATAAGCATGGAAATACCTACACCGCTATCTCTACGAACATGGAAATATCTACACCACGATCTGTATAAGCATGGAAATATCTACACCGCGATCTGTATAAACATGGAAATATCTATACCGCTATCTGTACAAACATGGAAATATCTACACAACTACCTCTATAAACATGGAAATACGTACACCCCCATCCATATAAACATGGAAATACCTACACAGTCATCTGTATAAACATGGAAATATCTACACCACCGTCTGTATAAACATGGAAATATCTACACCGCCATCTGTATAAACATGGAAATATCTATGCAGCCATCTGAATAAACATGGAAATATCTACACCGCTATATCTATAAACATGGAAATATCTACACCGCTATCTCTACAAACATGGAAATATCTACACCGCCCTCTCTATAAACATGAAAATATCTACACTGCCATTTCCATAAACATGGAACTATCTACACCGCCATCTGTATAAACATGGAAATATCTACTCAGCCATCTGAATAAACATGGAAATATCTACACTGCTATATATATAAACATGGAAATATCTACACCGCTATCTCTATAAACATGGAAATATCTACACCGATATCTCTGTAAACATGGAAATATCTACACTGCAATTTCCATAAACATGGAACTATCTACACCGCCATCTGTATGAACATGGACATATCTACACCGCCATCTGGATAAACACGGACATATCTACACCGCCATCTGGATAAACATGGAAATACCTACATCGCGATCTGTATATACATGGAAATATCTACACCGCTATCTTCATAAACATGGAAATACCATCACTGCTATCTGTATAAACAAGGAAATATCTACACCACTATCTGTATAAACATGGAAATATCTACACCACTATGTGTATAAATATGGAAATATCCACACATCAATCTGTATAAACATGGAAATATCCACACCTCTATCTGTATAAACATGGAAATATCTACACCGCTATCTGTATAAGCTTGGAAATAACTACAACGCTTTCTGTATAAACATGGAAATAACTACATGGCTATCTCTATTAACATGTAAAGCTCTACACCGCCATTTGTAAAAATATGGAAATATCTACACCACTATCTGTATAAACATGGAAATATCTACAACAAAATCTGTATTAACATGGAAATAGCCACACCGCTATCTGTATAAACATGGAAATAACTACACTGCCATCTGTAAAAACATGGAAATATATACACAGTCATTTGCAAAAACATGGAAATATCTACACCTCCATCTGTATACACATGGAAATATCTACACTGCCATCTGTATACACATGGAAATTTCTACACAGCCATCTGTATAAACATGGAATTATCTACACAGCTATCTCTATAAACATGGAAATATCTTCACCGCTATCTGTATAAACATGGAAATATCTACACCGCTATCTGTATAAACATGGAAATATCTATGCAGCCATCTGAATAAACTTGGAAATATCTACACCGCTATATCTATAAACATGGAAATATCTCCACAGCTATCTGTATAAACATTGAAATATCTCCACCGCTCTCTGTATAAACATGGAAATATCTACAACGCCATATGTATAAACATGGAAATATCTACATCACTGTCTGTATAAACATGGAAATAGCCACACCGCTGTCTGTATAAACATGGAAATATCCACACCGCTATCTGTATAAACATGGAAATAACTAAACCGCTCTCTGTATAAACATGGAAATACCTACACCGCCATCTGCATAAACATGGAAATCGCTACAGAGTCACCTGAATAAAAATGGAAATACCTACACCACTATCTGTATAAACATGGAAACACCTACACGACCATCAGTATAAACATGGAAATATCTAAACAGCCATCTCTATAAACATGGAAATATCTACACTGCTATTAGTATAAACATGGAAATAGGCAAACCGATATCTGTTTAAACATGGAAATACCTACACCAGTATGTGTAGAAACATAGAAATATCAACACCAATATCTGTAGAAACATGGAAATATCTACATCGCTATCTCTATAAACATGGAAATATCTCCACTGATATCTCTATAAACATGGAAATATATACACCGCTATCTCTGTAAACTTGGAAATATGTATACCGCTATCTGTATATACATGGAAATATCTACACCGCTATCTGTATAAATACGGAAATATCTACACCACGATGTGCATAAACATTTAAATATCTACACCGCTATCTGTATACACATGGAAATATCTACACCGCTATCTGTATAAACATGGAAATATCTATAACACTATCTGTGTAAACATGGAAATATCTACACAGCTATCTGTGTAAACAAGGAAATATGTACACCGCTATCTGTGTAAACATGGAAATATGTACACCGCTATCTGTATAAACATGGAAATATCTACTCTGCCATCTGCATAAATATGGAAATACCTACTTAGTCATCTGAATAAACATGGAAATATCTACAACACTATCTGTAAAAACATGGAAATACCTACACGACCATCAGTATAAACATGGAAATATCTTAACAGCCATCTCTATAAACATGGAAATATTTACACTGCTATTAGTATAAACATGGAAATAGCCACACCGCTATCTGTGTAAACATGGAAATACCTACAACGCTATCTGTAGCAACATGGAAATATCTACACCGCCATCTGCATAAACAGGGAAATACCTACAGAATCATCTGAATAAACATGGAAATATCTACACCACTATCTGTAGAAACATGGAAATTCCTACACGGCCATCAGTATAAACATGGAAATATCTAAACTGCCATCTCTATAAACATGGAAATATCTACATTGCTATCAGTATAAAAATGGAAATAGCCAAACCGCTATCTGTAAAAACTTGGAAATACCTACACCAGTATCTGTAGATACATAGAAATATCTACACCACTATGTGTATAAACATGGAAATACCTACACACCTATCTATATAAACTTGGAAATATCTACTCCGCCATCTATATAAACATGGAAATATCTACATCACTATCTGTATAAACATGGAAATATCTACACCGCTATCTGTTTAAACATGGAAATATCTACACTGCTATTAGTATAAACATGGAAATAGCCAAACCTCTATCTGTATAAACATGGAAATACCTACAGCAGTATCTGTAGAAACATACAAATATCTTCACCACTATCTGTATAAACATGGAAATATCTACATCGCTACCTCTATAAACATGAAAATATCTCCAACGATATCCCTATAAACGTGGAAATATATACACCGCTATCTCTGTGAACATGGAAATATGTACACCGCTGTCTGTATAAACATGGAAATATCTACACCGCTATCTGTATAAATATGGAAATATCTACCCCACGATCTGCACAAACATTTAAATATCTACACCGCTATCTGTAAAAACATGGAAATATCTCCACTGCTATCTGTATAAACATGGAAATCTATACACCGCTATCTGTATAAACATGGAAATATCTACACCGCCATCTGTATAAACATGGAAATATCTACATCACTATCTGTATAAACATGGAAATAGCCACAACGCTATCTGTATAAACATGGAAATATCTACACCACTATCTGTATAAACATGGAAATATCTACACCGCTATCTCTGTAAACATGGAAATGTGTACACCGCTCTCTGTATAAACATGGAAATATATACACCGCTATCTGTATAAACATGGAAATATCTACAACACGATCTGCATAAACTTTTAAATATCTACAACTCTATCTGTAAACATGGAAATATCTACACCGCTATCTGTATATACATGGAAATATCTACACTGCTATCTGTATAAATATGTATATATTGACACTGCTATCACTGTAAACGTGGAAATGTCTACAACGCTATCTGTGTAAACATGAAAATAACTACATTGATATCTCTATAAACATCGAAATATCTACACCGCCATCAGTATAAACATGGAAATACCGACATAGTCATCTGTATAAACATGGAAATATTTACACCACGATCTGTATAAACATGCAAATATCTACACGGCCATCTGTATAAACATGGAAATATTTACACAGCCATCTCTATAAACATGGAAATCTCTACACCGCTATCTGTATAAACATGGATATATCTCTCCTTCTATCTGTATAAGCATGGAAATATCTACACCGATATCTGTATAAACATGGAAATATGTATACCGCTATCTGTATAAACATGGAAATAACTACAACGCTATCTGTGTAAACATGGAAATATCTACACAGCTATCTGTGTAAACATGGAAATATCTACACCGCTATCTCTATAAACATGGAAATACCTACACAGCAATCTGTAAACATGGAAATACCTAATCCGCAATCCCTATAAACATGGAAATATCTACACCGCAATCTCTATAAACATGGAAATATCTACACCGCTATCTGTATAAACATGGAAATATCTACACCGCTATCTGTATAAACATGGAAATATCTACACCACTGTCTGTATAAATATGGAAATATTTACACCACTATCTCCATAAACATGGAAATATATGCACCGCTATTTGTACAAACATGTACGCGGCGACCTGTATAAACATGGAAATATACGCACCGCCATATGTATAAACATGGAAATATCTACACTGCCATCTGTAGAAAGAGGGAAATATCTACACAACGATCCGTACAAACATGGAAATATCTACACCGCTATCCCTATAAACATGGAAATACCTACACCACTAGCTCAAAAAACGTGCAAATATCTACACCGCAATCCCTATAAACATGGAAATGTCTACACCGCCATCTCTATCAACTTGGAAATATCTACACCGCCTTCTGCATAAACATGGAAATATCTACACCGCCATCTCTATCAACTTGGAAATATCTACACCGCCATCTGTATAAACATGGAAATATCTACACCGCCATCTGTATAAACATGGAAATCTCTACACCGCCATCTGTATAAACATGGAAATATCTACACCGTGAGCTGTATAAACATGGAAATATCTACACCGCTATCTGTATAAACATGGAAATATCAACACCGCTATCTGTATAAACATGGAAATAACTACACCGCTATCTGTATAAACATGGAAATATCTACACCGCTATCTCTATAAACATGGAAATATATACAGAGTTATCTCTACAAACATGGAAATATCTACACCGAAATCTACATAAACAAGGAAATATCTACACCGCCATCTATATAAACAAGAAATATCTACACCACCATCTGTTAAACATAGAAATATCTACACCGCTATCTGTATACACATGGAAATACCAACACTGCTATCTGTATAAACATGGAGATATCTGCACCGCAATCTCTATAAACATGGAAATATATACAGAGTTATCTCTACAAACATGGAAATATCTACACCGAAATCTACATAAACAAGGAAATATCTACACCACCGTCTATATAAACATGGAAATATCTACACCGCCATCTCGATAAACATGGAAATGTCTACACTGCCACCTGTAGAAAGATGGAAATATCTACACCGTGATCTGCATAAACATGGAAATATCTACACCGCTATCTGTATAAACCTGGAAGTATCTCCAACGCTATCTGTATAAACCTGGAAATATCTACACCATGATCTGTACAAACATGGAAATATCTACACCGCGATCTGTATAAACATGGAAATATTTACGCCGCTATTTGTATAAGCATGGAAATATCTACACCGCGATATGTATAAACATGGAAATATCTATACTGCTATCTGTATAAACATGGAAATACCTACACAGCTATCTCTATAAACATGGAAATACCTACACACCCATCCGTATAAACATGGAAATACCTACACAGTCATCTGTATAAACATGGAAATATCTACACCGCGATCTGTGAAAGCATGGAACTATTTACACCGCTATCTCTATAAACATGGAAATATATACACCGCTATCTGTACAAACATGGAAATATCTACACTGCGTTCTGCATAAAGATGAAAGTATCTACACCGCAATCTGTGTAAACATGGAAATATCCACCGCACCATCTGTATAAACATGGAAATATCAACACTGCCAGCTTTAGAAAGATGGAAATATCTACACCGCGATCTGTGAAAGCATGGAACTATCTACACCGCTATCTCTATAAACATGGAAATATCTACACTGCTATCTGTATAAACATGGAAATATCTACACCGCTATCCATATAAACATGGAAATACCTACACCGCTAACTCAATAAACGTGGAAATATGTACACCGCAATCCCTATAAACATGGAAATGTCTACACCGCCATCTCTATAAACTTGGAAATATGTACACTGCCATCTGCACAAACATGGAAAATTCTACACCGCCATGTGCATAAACATGGAAATATGTACACTGCCATCTGTATAAACAGGGAAATATCTAGACTGCTATCTCTATAAAGATGGAAATATCTACACCACGAGCTGTATAAACATGGAAATATCTACAACGCTATGTGTATAAACATGGAAATATCTTCACCGCCATATGCAGAAACATGGAAATATTTACCTCAACATCTGTATAAACATGGAAATATCAACACAGTCATCTGTATAAACATGGGAATACCTGCACTGCCATCTGTTTAAACATGGAAATATCTAAACAGCCATCTGTATAAACATGGAAATATCTACACTGCCATCTGAATAAACATGGAAATATCTACACCGCTATCTCTATAAACATGGAAATATCTACACCGCTATCTCTGTAAACATAGAAATATCTACACCGTTATCTCTGTAAACATGGAAATAATTACACCGCCATCTATAAAAACGTGGAAATATTTACACACTCATCTGTATAAACATGGATAAATCTACTACACCATCTCTATTAACATGGAAATATCTACACTACCATCTCCATACACATGGAAATATCTACACAAACATCTGTGTAAACATAGAAATATCTACAACGCTATCTCTATAAACATGGAAATACCTACACCGCTATCTGTATAAGCATGGAAATACCTACACCGCTATCTCTACGAACATGGAAATATCTACACCACGATCTGTATAAGCATGGAAATATCTACACCGCGATCTGTATAAACATGGAAATATCTATACCGCTATCTGTACAAACATGGAAATATCTACACAACTACCTCTATAAACATGGAAATACGTACACCCCCATCCATATAAACATGGAAATACCTACACAGTCATCTGTATAAACATGGAAATATCTACACCACCGTCTGTATAAACATGGAAATATCTACACCGCCATCTGTATAAACATGGAAATATCTATGCAGCCATCTGAATAAACATGGAAATATCTACACCGCTATATCTATAAACATGGAAATATCTACACCGCTATCTCTACAAACATGGAAATATCTACACCGCCCTCTCTATAAACATGAAAATATCTACACTGCCATTTCCATAAACATGGAACTATCTACACCGCCATCTGTATAAACATGGAAATATCTACTCAGCCATCTGAATAAACATGGAAATATCTACACTGCTATATATATAAACATGGAAATATCTACACCGCTATCTCTATAAACATGGAAATATCTACACCGATATCTCTGTAAACATGGAAATATCTACACTGCAATTTCCATAAACATGGAACTATCTACACCGCCATCTGTATGAACATGGACATATCTACACCGCCATCTGGATAAACACGGACATATCTACACCGCCATCTGGATAAACATGGAAATACCTACATCGCGATCTGTATATACATGGAAATATCTACACCGCTATCTTCATAAACATGGAAATACCATCACTGCTATCTGTATAAACAAGGAAATATCTACACCACTATCTGTATAAACATGGAAATATCTACACCACTATGTGTATAAATATGGAAATATCCACACATCAATCTGTATAAACATGGAAATATCCACACCTCTATCTGTATAAACATGGAAATATCTACACCGCTATCTGTATAAGCTTGGAAATAACTACAACGCTTTCTGTATAAACATGGAAATAACTACATGGCTATCTCTATTAACATGTAAAGCTCTACACCGCCATTTGTAAAAATATGGAAATATCTACACCACTATCTGTATAAACATGGAAATATCTACAACAAAATCTGTATTAACATGGAAATAGCCACACCGCTATCTGTATAAACATGGAAATAACTACACTGCCATCTGTAAAAACATGGAAATATATACACAGTCATTTGCAAAAACATGGAAATATCTACACCTCCATCTGTATACACATGGAAATATCTACACTGCCATCTGTATACACATGGAAATTTCTACACAGCCATCTGTATAAACATGGAATTATCTACACAGCTATCTCTATAAACATGGAAATATCTTCACCGCTATCTGTATAAACATGGAAATATCTACACCGCTATCTGTATAAACATGGAAATATCTATGCAGCCATCTGAATAAACTTGGAAATATCTACACCGCTATATCTATAAACATGGAAATATCTCCACAGCTATCTGTATAAACATTGAAATATCTCCACCGCTCTCTGTATAAACATGGAAATATCTACAACGCCATATGTATAAACATGGAAATATCTACATCACTGTCTGTATAAACATGGAAATAGCCACACCGCTGTCTGTATAAACATGGAAATATCCACACCGCTATCTGTATAAACATGGAAATAACTAAACCGCTCTCTGTATAAACATGGAAATACCTACACCGCCATCTGCATAAACATGGAAATCGCTACAGAGTCACCTGAATAAAAATGGAAATACCTACACCACTATCTGTATAAACATGGAAACACCTACACGACCATCAGTATAAACATGGAAATATCTAAACAGCCATCTCTATAAACATGGAAATATCTACACTGCTATTAGTATAAACATGGAAATAGGCAAACCGATATCTGTTTAAACATGGAAATACCTACACCAGTATGTGTAGAAACATAGAAATATCAACACCAATATCTGTAGAAACATGGAAATATCTACATCGCTATCTCTATAAACATGGAAATATCTCCACTGATATCTCTATAAACATGGAAATATATACACCGCTATCTCTGTAAACTTGGAAATATGTATACCGCTATCTGTATATACATGGAAATATCTACACCGCTATCTGTATAAATACGGAAATATCTACACCACGATGTGCATAAACATTTAAATATCTACACCGCTATCTGTATACACATGGAAATATCTACACCGCTATCTGTATAAACATGGAAATATCTATAACACTATCTGTGTAAACATGGAAATATCTACACAGCTATCTGTGTAAACAAGGAAATATGTACACCGCTATCTGTGTAAACATGGAAATATGTACACCGCTATCTGTATAAACATGGAAATATCTACTCTGCCATCTGCATAAATATGGAAATACCTACTTAGTCATCTGAATAAACATGGAAATATCTACAACACTATCTGTAAAAACATGGAAATACCTACACGACCATCAGTATAAACATGGAAATATCTTAACAGCCATCTCTATAAACATGGAAATATTTACACTGCTATTAGTATAAACATGGAAATAGCCACACCGCTATCTGTGTAAACATGGAAATACCTACAACGCTATCTGTAGCAACATGGAAATATCTACACCGCCATCTGCATAAACAGGGAAATACCTACAGAATCATCTGAATAAACATGGAAATATCTACACCACTATCTGTAGAAACATGGAAATTCCTACACGGCCATCAGTATAAACATGGAAATATCTAAACTGCCATCTCTATAAACATGGAAATATCTACATTGCTATCAGTATAAAAATGGAAATAGCCAAACCGCTATCTGTAAAAACTTGGAAATACCTACACCAGTATCTGTAGATACATAGAAATATCTACACCACTATGTGTATAAACATGGAAATACCTACACACCTATCTATATAAACTTGGAAATATCTACTCCGCCATCTATATAAACATGGAAATATCTACATCACTATCTGTATAAACATGGAAATATCTACACCGCTATCTGTTTAAACATGGAAATATCTACACTGCTATTAGTATAAACATGGAAATAGCCAAACCTCTATCTGTATAAACATGGAAATACCTACAGCAGTATCTGTAGAAACATACAAATATCTTCACCACTATCTGTATAAACATGGAAATATCTACATCGCTACCTCTATAAACATGAAAATATCTCCAACGATATCCCTATAAACGTGGAAATATATACACCGCTATCTCTGTGAACATGGAAATATGTACACCGCTGTCTGTATAAACATGGAAATATCTACACCGCTATCTGTATAAATATGGAAATATCTACCCCACGATCTGCACAAACATTTAAATATCTACACCGCTATCTGTAAAAACATGGAAATATCTCCACTGCTATCTGTATAAACATGGAAATCTATACACCGCTATCTGTATAAACATGGAAATATCTACACCGCCATCTGTATAAACATGGAAATATCTACATCACTATCTGTATAAACATGGAAATAGCCACAACGCTATCTGTATAAACATGGAAATATCTACACCACTATCTGTATAAACATGGAAATATCTACACCGCTATCTCTGTAAACATGGAAATGTGTACACCGCTCTCTGTATAAACATGGAAATATATACACCGCTATCTGTATAAACATGGAAATATCTACAACACGATCTGCATAAACTTTTAAATATCTACAACTCTATCTGTAAACATGGAAATATCTACACCGCTATCTGTATATACATGGAAATATCTACACTGCTATCTGTATAAATATGTATATATTGACACTGCTATCACTGTAAACGTGGAAATGTCTACAACGCTATCTGTGTAAACATGAAAATAACTACATTGATATCTCTATAAACATCGAAATATCTACACCGCCATCAGTATAAACATGGAAATACCGACATAGTCATCTGTATAAACATGGAAATATTTACACCACGATCTGTATAAACATGCAAATATCTACACGGCCATCTGTATAAACATGGAAATATTTACACAGCCATCTCTATAAACATGGAAATCTCTACACCGCTATCTGTATAAACATGGATATATCTCTCCTTCTATCTGTATAAGCATGGAAATATCTACACCGATATCTGTATAAACATGGAAATATGTATACCGCTATCTGTATAAACATGGCAATAACTACAACGCTATCTGTGTAAACATGGAAATATCTACACAGCTATCTGTGTAAACATGGAAATATCTACACCGCTATCTCTATAAACATGGAAATACCTACACAGCAATCTGTAAACATGGAAATACCTAATCCGCAATCCCTATAAACATGGAAATATCTACACCGCAATCTCTATAAACATGGAAATATCTACACCGCTATCTGTATAAACATGGAAATATCTACACCGCTATCTGTATAAACATGGAAATATCTACACCACTGTCTGTATAAATATGGAAATATTTACACCACTATCTCCATAAACATGGAAATATATGCACCGCTATTTGTACAAACATGTACGCGGCGACCTGTATAAACATGGAAATATACGCACCGCCATATGTATAAACATGGAAATATCTACACTGCCATCTGTAGAAAGAGGGAAATATCTACACAACGATCCGTACAAACATGGAAATATCTACACCGCTATCCCTATAAACATGGAAATACCTACACCACTAGCTCAAAAAACGTGCAAATATCTACAACGCAATCCCTATAAACATGGAAATGTCTACACCGCCATCTCTATCAACTTGGAAATATCTACACCGCCTTCTGCATAAACATGGAAATATCTACACCGCCATCTCTATCAACTTGGAAATATCTACACCGCCATCTGTATAAACATGGAAATATCTACACCGCCATCTGTATAAACATGGAAATCTCTACACCGCCATCTGTATAAACATGGAAATATCTACACCGTGAGCTGTATAAACATGGAAATATCTACACCGCTATCTGTATAAACATGGAAATATCAACACCGCTATCTGTATAAACATGGAAATAACTACACCGCTATCTGTATAAACATGGAAATATCTACACCGCTATCTCTATAAACATGGAAATATATACAGAGTTATCTCTACAAACATGGAAATATCTACACCGAAATCTACATAAACAAGGAAATATCTACACCGCCATCTATATAAACAAGAAATATCTACACCACCATCTGTTAAACATAGAAATATCTACACCGCTATCTGTATACACATGGAAATACCAACACTGCTATCTGTATAAACATGGAGATATCTGCACCGCAATCTCTATAAACATGGAAATATATACAGAGTTATCTCTACAAACATGGAAATATCTACACCGAAATCTACATAAACAAGGAAATATCTACACCACCGTCTATATAAACATGGAAATATCTACACCGCCATCTCGATAAACATGGAAATGTCTACACTGCCACCTGTAGAAAGATGGAAATATCTACACCGTGATCTGCATAAACATGGAAATATCTACACCGCTATCTGTATAAACCTGGAAGTATGTCCAACGCTATCTGTATAAACCTGGAAATATCTACACCATGATCTGTACAAACATGGAAATATCTACACCGCGATCTGTATAAACATGGAAATATTTACGCCGCTATTTGTATAAGCATGGAAATATCTACACCGCGATATGTATAAACATGGAAATATCTATACTGCTATCTGTATAAACATGGAAATACCTACACAGCTATCTCTATAAACATGGAAATACCTACACACCCATCCGTATAAACATGGAAATACCTACACAGTCATCTGTATAAACATGGAAATATCTACACCGCGATCTGTGAAAGCATGGAACTATTTACACCGCTATCTCTATAAACATGGAAATATATACACCGCTATCTGTACAAACATGGAAATATCTACACTACGTTCTGCATAAAGATGAAAGTATCTACACCGCAATCTGTGTAAACATGGAAATATCCACCGCACCATCTGTATAAACATGGAAATATCAACACTGCCAGCTTTAGAAAGATGGAAATATCTACACCGCGATCTGTGAAAGCATGGAACTATCTACACCGCTATCTCTATAAACATGGAAATATCTACACTGCTATCTGTATAAACATGGAAATATCTACACCGCTATCCATATAAACATGGAAATACCTACACCGCTAACTCAATAAACGTGGAAATATGTACACCGCAATCCCTATAAACATGGAAATGTCTACACCGCCATCTCTATAAACTTGGAAATATGTACACTGCCATCTGCACAAACATGGAAAATTCTACACCGCCATGTGCATAAACATGGAAATATGTACACTGCCATCTGTATAAACATGGAAATATCTAGACTGCTATCTCTATAAAGATGGAAATATCTACACCACGAGCTGTATAAACATGGAAATATCTACAACGCTATGTGTATAAACATGGAAATATCTTCACCGCCATATGCAGAAACATGGAAATATTTACCTCAACATCTGTATAAACATGGAAATATCAACACAGTCATCTGTATAAACATGGGAATACCTGCACTGCCATCTGTTTAAACATGGAAATATCTAAACAGCCATCTGTATAAACATGGAAATATCTACACTGCCATCTGAATAAACATGGAAATATCTACACCGCTATCTCTATAAACATGGAAATATCTACACCGCTATCTCTGTAAACATAGAAATATCTACACCGTTATCTCTGTAAACATGGAAATAATTACACCGCCATCTATAAAAACATGGAAATATTTACACACTCATCTGTATAAACATGGATAAATCTACTACACCATCTCTATTAACATGGAAATATCTACACTACCATCTCCATACACATGGAAATATCTACACAAACATCTGTGTAAACATAGAAATATCTACAACGCTATCTCTATAAACATGGAAATACCTACACCGCTATCTCTATAAGCATGGAAATACCTACACCGCTATCTCTACGAACATGGAAATATCTACACCACGATCTGTATAAGCATGGAAATATCTACACCGCGATCTGTATAAACATGGAAATATCTATACCGCTATCTGTACAAACATGGAAATATCTACACAACTACCTCTATAAACATGGAAATACGTACACCCCCATCCATATAAACATGGAAATACCTACACAGTCATCTGTATAAACATGGAAATATCTACACCACCGTCTGTATAAACATGGAAATATCTACACCGCCATCTGTATAAACATGGAAATATCTATGCAGCCATCTGAATAAACATGGAAATATCTACACCGCTATATCTATAAACATGGAAATATCTACACCGCTATCTCTACAAACATGGAAATATCTACACCGCCCTCTCTATAAACATGAAAATATCTACACTGCCATTTCCATAAACATGGAACTATCTACACCGCCATCTGTATAAACATGGAAATATCTACTCAGCCATCTGAATAAACATGGAAATATCTACACTGCTATATATATAAACATGGAAATATCTACACCGCTATCTCTATAAACATGGAAATATCTACACCGATATCTCTGTAAACATGGAAATATCTACACTGCAATTTCCATAAACATGGAACTATCTACACCGCCATCTGTATGAACATGGACATATCTACACCGCCATCTGGATAAACACGGACATATCTACACCGCCATCTGGATAAACATGGAAATACCTACATCGCGATCTGTATATACATGGAAATATCTACACCGCTATCTTCATAAACATGGAAATACCATCACTGCTATCTGTATAAACAAGGAAATATCTACACCACTATCTGTATAAACATGGAAATATCTACACCACTATGTGTATAAATATGGAAATATCCACACATCAATCTGTATAAACATGGAAATATCCACACCTCTATCTGTATAAACATGGAAATATCTACACCGCTATCTGTATAAGCTTGGAAATAACTACAACGCTTTCTGTATAAACATGGAAATAACTACATGGCTATCTCTATTAACATGTAAAGCTCTACACCGCCATTTGTAAAAATATGGAAATATCTACACCACTATCTGTATAAACATGGAAATATCTACAACAAAATCTGTATTAACATGGAAATAGCCACACCGCTATCTGTATAAACATGGAAATAACTACACTGCCATCTGTAAAAACATGGAAATATATACACAGTCATTTGCAAAAACATGGAAATATCTACACCTCCATCTGTATACACATGGAAATATCTACACTGCCATCTGTATACACATGGAAATTTCTACACAGCCATCTGTATAAACATGGAATTATCTACACAGCTATCTCTATAAACATGGAAATATCTTCACCGCTATCTGTATAAACATGGAAATATCTACACCGCTATCTGTATAAACATGGAAATATCTATGCAGCCATCTGAATAAACTTGGAAATATCTACACCGCTATATCTATAAACATGGAAATATCTCCACAGCTATCTGTATAAACATTGAAATATCTCCACCGCTCTCTGTATAAACATGGAAATATCTACAACGCCATATGTATAAACATGGAAATATCTACATCACTGTCTGTATAAACATGGAAATAGCCACACCGCTGTCTGTATAAACATGGAAATATCCACACCGCTATCTGTATAAACATGGAAATAACTAAACCGCTCTCTGTATAAACATGGAAATACCTACACCGCCATCTGCATAAACATGGAAATCGCTACAGAGTCACCTGAATAAAAATGGAAATACCTACACCACTATCTGTATAAACATGGAAACACCTACACGACCATCAGTATAAACATGGAAATATCTAAACAGCCATCTCTATAAACATGGAAATATCTACACTGCTATTAGTATAAACATGGAAATAGGCAAACCGATATCTGTTTAAACATGGAAATACCTACACCAGTATGTGTAGAAACATAGAAATATCAACACCAATATCTGTAGAAACATGGAAATATCTACATCGCTATCTCTATAAACATGGAAATATCTCCACTGATATCTCTATAAACATGGAAATATATACACCGCTATCTCTGTAAACTTGGAAATATGTATACCGCTATCTGTATATACATGGAAATATCTACACCGCTATCTGTATAAATACGGAAATATCTACACCACGATGTGCATAAACATTTAAATATCTACACCGCTATCTGTATACACATGGAAATATCTACACCGCTATCTGTATAAACATGGAAATATCTATAACACTATCTGTGTAAACATGGAAATATCTACACAGCTATCTGTGTAAACAAGGAAATATGTACACCGCTATCTGTGTAAACATGGAAATATGTACACCGCTATCTGTATAAACATGGAAATATCTACTCTGCCATCTGCATAAATATGGAAATACCTACTTAGTCATCTGAATAAACATGGAAATATCTACAACACTATCTGTAAAAACATGGAAATACCTACACGACCATCAGTATAAACATGGAAATATCTTAACAGCCATCTCTATAAACATGGAAATATTTACACTGCTATTAGTATAAACATGGAAATAGCCACACCGCTATCTGTGTAAACATGGAAATACCTACAACGCTATCTGTAGCAACATGGAAATATCTACACCGCCATCTGCATAAACAGGGAAATACCTACAGAATCATCTGAATAAACATGGAAATATCTACACCACTATCTGTAGAAACATGGAAATTCCTACACGGCCATCAGTATAAACATGGAAATATCTAAACTGCCATCTCTATAAACATGGAAATATCTACATTGCTATCAGTATAAAAATGGAAATAGCCAAACCGCTATCTGTAAAAACTTGGAAATACCTACACCAGTATCTGTAGATACATAGAAATATCTACACCACTATGTGTATAAACATGGAAATACCTACACACCTATCTATATAAACTTGGAAATATCTACTCCGCCATCTATATAAACATGGAAATATCTACATCACTATCTGTATAAACATGGAAATATCTACACCGCTATCTGTTTAAACATGGAAATATCTACACTGCTATTAGTATAAACATGGAAATAGCCAAACCTCTATCTGTATAAACATGGAAATACCTACAGCAGTATCTGTAGAAACATACAAATATCTTCACCACTATCTGTATAAACATGGAAATATCTACATCGCTACCTCTATAAACATGAAAATAACTCCAACGATATCCCTATAAACGTGGAAATATATACACCGCTATCTCTGTGAACATGGAAATATGTACACCGCTGTCTGTATAAACATGGAAATATCTACACCGCTATCTGTATAAATATGGAAATATCTACCCCACGATCTGCACAAACATTTAAATATCTACACCGCTATCTGTAAAAACACGGAAATATCTCCACTGCTATCTGTATAAACATGGAAATCTATACACCGCTATCTGTATAAACATGGAAATATCTACACCGCCATCTGTATAAACATGGAAATATCTACATCACTATCTGTATAAACATGGAAATAGCCACAACGCTATCTGTATAAACATGGAAATATCTACACCACTATCTGTATAAACATGGAAATATCTACACCGCTATCTCTGTAAACATGGAAATGTGTACACCGCTCTCTGTATAAACATGGAAATATATACACCGCTATCTGTATAAACATGGAAATATCTACAACACGATCTGCATAAACTTTTAAATATCTACAACTCTATCTGTAAACATGGAAATATCTACACCGCTATCTGTATATACATGGAAATATCTACACTGCTATCTGTATAAATATGTATATATTGACACTGCTATCACTGTAAACGTGGAAATGTCTACAACGCTATCTGTGTAAACATGAAAATAACTACATTGATATCTCTATAAACATCGAAATATCTACACCGCCATCAGTATAAACATGGAAATACCGACATAGTCATCTGTATAAACATGGAAATATTTACACCACGATCTGTATAAACATGCAAATATCTACACGGCCATCTGTATAAACATGGAAATATTTACAAAGCCATCTCTATAAACATGGAAATCTCTACACCGCTATCTGTATAAACATGGATATATCTCTCCTTCTATCTGTATAAGCATGGAAATATCTACACCGATATCTGTATAAACATGGAAATATGTATACCGCTATCTGTATAAACATGGAAATAACTACAACGCTATCTGTGTAAACATGGAAATATCTACACAGCTATCTGTGTAAACATGGAAATATCTACACCGCTATCTCTATAAACATGGAAATACCTACACAGCAATCTGTAAACATGGAAATACCTAATCCGCAATCCCTATAAACATGGAAATATCTACACCGCAATCTCTATAAACATGGAAATATCTACACCGCTATCTGTATAAACATGGAAATATCTACACCGCTATCTGTATAAACATGGAAATGTCTACACTGCTATCTGTATAAACATGGAAATATCTACATGGCTATCTCTATAAACATGGAAAGATCTACACCGCCATCTGTATAAACATGGAAATATCTACACAGTCATCTATATAAACATGGAAATATCTACACCACTAACTGTATAAACATGGAAATATCCACAATTCCTTCTCGATAAACACGGAAATATCTACAAAGCCATCTGTATAAACATGGAAATATCTACACCACTATCTGAGTTAACTTGGAAATAGCCAAACCGCTATCTGTATAAACATGGAAATATCTACACCGCCATCTGTTAAAACATGGATATATCTACACAGTCATCTGCATAAACCTGGATTATCTACACCTCCATCTGTTTACACATGGAAATATCTACACTGCCATCTGTATACACATGGAAATATCTACACAGCCATCTGTATAAACATGGAATTATCTACACCGCTATCTCTATAAACATGGAAATACATTCACCGCTATCTCTATAAACATGGAAATAACTACACCGCTATCTGTATAAACTTGGAAATATCTACTCCGCCATCTGTGTAATCCTGGAAATATCTCCACAGCTATCTGTATAAAAATGGAAATATCTCCACCGTTATCTGTATAAACATGGAAATCTGTACAACGCTATCTGTATAAACATGGAAATATCTACACTGCCATCTGTATAAACATGGAAATATCTACACCACCATCTCTATAAACATGGAAATATCAACAAAGCCATCGGCATAAACATGGGAATATCCACAACGCCATCTACATAAAAATGGAACTATCTACACCGCTATCTGTATAAACCTGGAAATATCTACACTGCAATCTGTGTAAACATGGAAATATCTACACTGCTATCAGTATAAACATGGAAATATCTACACCGCTATCTCAACAAACATGGAAATATCTACAGTGCCATCTGTAGAAAGATGGAAATATCTACACCGCGATCTGTATAAACATGGAAATATGTACACCGCTACCTGTTTAAACATGGAAATATCTATACCGCTATCTGTATAAACATGGAAATATCTACACCGTGATGTGCATGAACATGGAAAAATCTACACCGCTATCTGTATAAACATGGAAATAACTCAACCGCTATCTCTATAAACATGGAAATATCTACTCCGCCATCTGTACAAAGATGGAAATATCAACACCGCGATCTGTATAAATATGGAAATATCTACACCGCTACCTGTATAAACATGGAAATACCTACACCGCAATCTGTATAAACATGGAAATTTCTTCACAGCCATATGTACAAACATAGAAATATCTACACCGCTATCTGTATAAACAAGGAAATAATTACACCGCTATCAGTATAAACATGGAAATATCTACACCGCTATCTCTATAAACATGGAAACACCTACACCGCTATCTGTATAAACATGGAAATACCTGCACCGCTATCTCTATAAACATGGAAATATATACACCGCAATCTCTATACAGGTGGAAATATCTACTCCGCCATCTGTAAAAAGATGGAAATATCATCACCGCGATCTGTATAAATATGGAAATATCTACACCGCTACCTGTATAAACATGGAAATTTCAACACCGCCATCTATATAAACATGGAAATATCTACACCGCCATCTGTATAAACATGGAAATATCTCCAATGCCATCTGTAGAAAGATGGATATATCTACACCGCAATCTGTATAAACATGGAAATATCTACAAAATAATCTGTATAAACACGGAAATAACTACATCACGATCTGTATAAACATGGAAATATCTACACCGCTATCTGTGGAAACAAGGAGATATCTTCACCGCTATATGTATAAATATGGAAATATCCAAACAGTCATCGGTATAAACATGGAAATATATACATTGCCATCTGTATAAACATGGAAATATCTACACAGACATCTGTATAAACATGGAAAAAACTACACAGCCATCTGAATAAACATGGAAATATCTACACCGCTATCTCTATAAACATGGAAATATCTACAACGCTATCTCTATAAACATGGAAATATCTAAACCGGTATCTCTGTAAACAAGGAAATAATTAGACCGCCATCTGTAAAAAGATGGAAATATCTACACAGTCATCTGTAAAAAAATTGAAATATCTACACCACCATCTGTATAAATATGGTAATACCTACACCGCTATCTGTATAAATATGGAAATATCTACACCGCTATCTCTATAAACATGGAAATATCTACACCGCTATCTGTGGAAACAAGGAGATATCTTCACCGCTATATGTATAAATATGGAAATATCCACAGAGTCATCGGTATAAACATGGAAATATATACATTGCCATCTGTATAAACATGGAAATATCTACACAGACATCTGTATAAACATGGAAAAAACTACACAGCCATCTGAATAAACATGGAAATATCTACAACGCTATCTCTATAAACATGGAAATATCTAAACCGGTATCTCCGTAAACAAGGAAATAATTAGACCGCCATCTGTAAAAAGATGGAAATATCTACACAGTCATCTGTATAAACATGGAAATATCTACACCACCATCTGTATAAATATGGAAATACCTACACCGCTATCTGTATAAATATGGAAATATCTACACCGCTATCTCTATAAACATGGAAATATCTACACCGCCATCCCTATAAAAATGAATATATCAACACTGCCATGTCCATAAACATGGAACTATCTACACCGCCATCTGTATAAACATGGAAGTATCTACACCGCCATCTGGATAAACATGGAAATATCTTCACCGCCATTTGTATAATCATGGAAATATCTACACCGCGAGCTCTATAAACATGGAAATATCTCCACCGCTATCAGTATAAACCTGGAAATACCAACACCGCTATCTGTACAAACAAGGAAATATCTACACCGCTATCTGTATAAACATGGAAATATCTACAACACGATCTGTATAAACATGGAAATATATACATCGCTATCTGTATAAACATGGAAATTCCTACACCATTATCTCTATAAACATGAAAATATCTGCACCGCTGTATCTATAAACATGGAAACATCTACAATGCTCTCTTTATAAACATGCAATTAACTACACCTCTATCTCTATAACATGGAAATATATACACAGTCATCTCTATAAACATGGAAATATCTACACTTCCATCTACATACACAAGGAAATATCTACACCGCCATCTATATAAATATGAAAATATCTACACCGCCATCTTTATAAACATGGAAATACCTACACTGCCATCTGTACAAAGATGCAAATATCTACACCGTGTTCTGTATTAACATGGAAATATCTACACCACTATCTGTATAAACTTGGAAAAATCTACAACGCTCTTATAAACATGGGAATGTCTACACCGTGATCTGTAAACATGGAAATATCTGCACCACTATCTGTTTAAACATGGAAATATCTACAGTGCAATCTGTGTAAACATGGAAACACCTACACCGCTATCTGTATAAACATGGAACTATCTACACCGCTATCTCTATAAACATGGAAATATCTACACTGCTATCTGCACAAACATGGAAAATTCTACACCGCCATGTGCATAAACATGGAAATATGTACACTGCCATCTGTATAAACACGGAAATATCTAGACTGCTATCTCTATAAAGATGGAAATATCTACACCACGAGCTGTATAAACATGGAAATATCTACAACGCTATGTGTATAAACATGGAAATATCTTCACCGCCATATGCATAAACATGGAAATATTTACCTCAACATCTGTATAAACATGGAAATATCAACACAGTCATCTGTATAAACATGGGAATACCTGCACTGCCATCTGTTTAAACATGGAAATATCTAAACAGCCATCTGTATAAACATGGAAATATCTACACTGCCATCTGAATAAACATGGAAATATCTACACCGCTATCTCTATAAACATGGAAATATCTACACTGCTATCTCTGTAAACATAGAAATATCTACACCGTTATCTCTGTAAACATGGAAATAATTACACCGCCATCTATAAAAACATGGAAATATTTACACAGTCATCTGTATAAACATGGATAAATCTACTACACCATCTCTATCAACATGGAAATATCTACACTACCATCTCCATACACATGGAAATATCTACACAAACATCTGTGTAAACATAGAAATATCTACAACGCTATCTCTATAAACATGGAAATACCTACACCGCTATCTCTATAAGCATGGAAATACCTACACCGCTATCTCTACGAACATGGAAATATCTACACCACGATCTGTATAAGCATGGAAATATCTACACCGCGATCTGTATAAACATGGAAATATCTATACCGCTATCTGTACAAACATGGAAATATCTACACAGCTACCTCTATAAACATGGAAATACGTACACCCCCATCCGTATAAACATGGAAATACCTACACAGTCATCTGTATAAACATGGAAATATCTACACCACCGTCTGTATAAACATGGAAATATCTACACCGCCATCTGTATAAACATGGAAATATCTATGCAGCCATCTGAATAAACATGGAAATATCTACACCGCTATATCTATAAACATGGAAATATCTAAACCGCTATCTCTACAAACATGGAAATATCTACACCGCCCTCTCTATAAACATGAAAATATCTACACTGCCATTTCCATAAACATGGAAATATCTACACCGCCATCTGTATAAACATGGAAATATCTACTCAGCCATCTGAATAAACATGGAAATATCTACACTGCTATATATATAAACATGGAAATATCTACACCGCTATCTCTATAAACATGGAAATATCTACACCGATATCTCTGTAAACATGGAAATATCTACACTGCAATTTCCATAAACATGGAACTATCTACACCGCCATCTGTATGAACATGGACATATCTACACCGCCATCTGGATAAACACGGACATATCTACACCGCCATCTGGATAAACATGGAAATATCTACATCGCGATCTGTATATACATGGAAATATCTACACCGCTGTCTTCATAAACATGGAAATACCATCACTGCTATCTGTATAAACAAGGAAATATCTACACCACTATCTGTATAAACATGGAAATATCTACACCACTATGTGTATAAATATGGAAATATCCACACCTCAATCTGTATAAACATGGAAATACCCACACCTCTATCTGTATAAACATGGAAATATCTACACCGCTATCTGTATAAGCTTGGAAATAACTACAACGCTTTCTGTATAAACATGGAAATAACTACATGGCTATCTCTATTAACATGTAAAGCTCTACACCGCCATTTGTATAAACATGGAAATATCTACACCACTATCTGTATAAACATGGAAATATCTACAACACTATCTGTATTAACATGGAAATAGCCACACCGCTATCTGTATAAACATGGAAATAACTACACTGCCATCTGTAAAAACATGGAAATATATACACAGTCATTTGCAAAAACATGGAAATATCTACACCTCCATCTGTATACACATGGAAATATCTACACTGCCATCTGTATACACATGGAAATTTCTACACAGCCATCTGTATAAACATGGAATTATCTACACAGCTATCTCTATAAACATGGAAATATCTTCACCGCTATCTGTATAAACATGGAAATATCTACACCGCCATCTGTATAAACATGGAAATATCTATGCAGCCATCTGAATAAACTTGGAAATATCTACACCGCTATATCTATAAACATGGAAATATCTACACCGCTATCACTACAAACATGGAAATACCTACACCGCCCTCTCTATAAACATGAAAATATCTACACTGCCATCTCCATAAACATGGAACTATCTACACCACCATCTGTATAAACATGGAAATATCTACTCAGCCATCTGAATAAACATGGAAATATCTACACCGCTATATATATAAACATGGAAATATCTACACCGCTATCACTATAAACATGGAAATATCTACACTGATATCTCTGTAAACATGGAAATATCTACACTGAAATTTCCATAAACATGGAACTACCTACACCGCCATCTGTATGAACATGTACATATCTACACCGCCATCTGGATAAACACGGACATATCTACACCGCCATCTGGATAAACATGCAAATATCTACATCGCGATCTGTATATACATGGAAATATCTACACCGCTATCTTCATAAACATGGAAATACCAACACTGCTATCTGTATAAACAAGGAAATATCTACACAGCTATCTGTATAAACATGGAAATATCTACACCACTATCTGTATAAATATGGAAATATCCACACCTCAATCTGTATAAACATGGAAATATCCACACCTCTATCTGTATAAACATGGAAATATCTACACCGCTATCTGTATAAGCTTGGAAATAACTACAACTCTTTCTGTATAAGCATGGAAATATCTACCCTGCCATCTGTATTCACATGGAAATATCTACACAGCCATCTGTATAACCATGGAAATATATAAACCGCTATCTCTATAAACATGGAAATACCATCACCGCTATCTCTATAAACGTGAAAAAATCTACAACGCTATCTCTATAAAGATGGAAATATCTACACCGCCATCTGTATAAACATGGAAATATCTGCACTGCCATCTGCATAAAGATGAACGTATCCACGCCGCGAGCTGTATAAACATGGAAATATCCACCCCACCATCTGTAAAAACATGGAAATATCTACACTGCCATCTGTAGAAAGATGGGAATATCTACACCGTGATCTGTAAAAGCATGGAAATATCTACACCGCTATCCCTATAAACATGGAAATACATACACCGCTAGCTCAATAAACGTGGAAATATGTACACCGCAATCCCTATAAACATGGAAATGTCTACACCGCCATCTCTACAAACTTGGAAATATCTACACCGCCCTCTGCATAAACGTGGAAATATCTACACCACCATGTGCATAAACATGGAAATATCTACACTGCCATCTGTATAAACATGGAAATATCTTGACTGCCATCTCTATATAGATGGATATATCTACACCACGAGCAGTATGAACATGGAAATATCTACACAATGGTCTGTATAAACATGGAAATATCTACACCGCTGTATGTATAAACATGGAAATATCTACACCGCCATCTGTAGAAACATGGAAATATTTACCTCGCCATCTGTATAAACATGGAAATATCAACACAGTCACCTGTATAAACATGGAAATACCTGCACTACCATCTGTATAAATATGGAAATATCTACACAGCCATCTGTAGAAACATGGAAATATCTACACTGCCATCTGAATAAACATGGAAATAACTACACCGCTATCTCTATAAACATGGAAATATCTACACCACTATCTCTATAAACATAGAAATATCTATACGGCTATCTCTGTAAACATGAAAATAATTACACCGCCATCTATAAAAACATGGAAATGTCTACCCAGTCATCTGTATAAACCTGGAAATATCTACACCACCATCTCTATAAACATTGAAATATCTATACCGCCATCTGTATGAAAATGTAAATATCAACACTGCCATCTCCATAAACATGGAACTGTCTACATCGCCATCTGCATAAACATGGAAAATGTCTACACCACCATCTGTATAAACATGGAAATATCAACACTGCCATCTCTATACAGATGGAAATATCTACACTGCGAGCTATATGGACATGGAAATACCTACACAATGATCTGTACAAACATGGAAATATCTGCACCGCTATCTTTATAAACCTGGAAATATCTACACCGCCATCCGTATAAACATGTAAATAACTACTCCGCAATCTATATAACCATGGAAATATTTACCTCGCCATCTGTATAAACATGGAAATATCAACAATGTCATCTGTATAAACTTGGAAATATCTGCACTGCCATCTGTATAAACATGGAAATAACTACACAGCCATCTGTATAAACAGGGAAATATCTACACTGCCATCTGAATAAATATGGAAATATCTACACCGCTATCTCTATAAACATGGAAATATCTACAAAGTTATCTCTATACACATGGAAATATCTACACCGCTATCTCTGTAAACATGGAAATAATAACACCGCCATCTGTAAAAACATGGAAATATCTACACAGTCATCTGTATAAACACGGAAATATCTACACGACCATCTCTATAAACATGGAAATATCTACACTGCCCTCTGCATACACATGGAAATATCTACACAGACATCTGTATAAACATAGAAATATCTACACTGCTATCTCTATAAACATGGAAATATCTACACCGCTATCTCTATAAACATGGAAATATGTACACCGCCCTCCCCATAAACATGAAAATATCCACACTGCCATATCCATAAACATGGAACTTTCTAAACCGCCCTCTGTATAAACATGGAAATATCTACACTGTCATCTGAATAAAGATGTAAGTATCTACGACGCGAGCTCTATAAAGAAGGAAATATCCAAACCGCCATCTGTATAAACATGGAAATATCTACACTGCCATCTATAGAAAGATGGAAATATCTACACCGCTATCTGTATAAACATGGAAATATCTACACCACTGTCTGTATAAATATGGAAATATTTACACCACTATCTCCATAAACATGGAAATATATGCAACGCTATTTGTACAAACATGTACGCGGCGACCTGTATAAACATGGAAATATACGCACCGCCATATGTATAAACATGGAAATATCTACACTGCCATCTGTAGAAAGAGGGAAATATCTACACAACGATCCGTACAAACATGGAAATATCTACACCGCTATCCCTATAAACATGGAAATACCTACACCACTAGCTCAAAAAACGTGCAAATATCTACACCGCAATCCCTATAAACATGGAAAGGTCTACACCGCCATCTCTATCAACTTGGAAATATCTACACCGCCTTCTGCATAAACATGGAAATATCTACACCGCCATTTGCATAAACATGGAAATATCTACACCGCCATCTGTATAAACATGGAAATATCTACACCGCCATCTGTATAAACATGGAAATCTCTACACCGCCATCTATATAAACATGGAAATATCTACACCGTGTGCTGTATAAACATGGAAATATCTACACCGCTATCTGTATAAACATGGAAATATCAACACCGCTATCTGTATAAACATGGAAATAACTACACCGCTATCTGTATAAACATGGAAATATCTACACCGCTATCTCTATAAACATGGAAATATATACAGAGTTATCTCTACAAACATGGAAATATCTACACCGAAATCTACATAAACAAGGAAATATCTACACCGCCATCTATATAAACATGGAAATATCTACACCACCATCTGTTAAACATAGAAATATCTACACCGCTATCTGTATACACATGGAAATACCAACACTGCTATCTGTATAAACATGGAGATATCTGCACCACTATCTCTATAAACATGGAAATACATACAGAGTTATCTCTACAAACATGGAAATATCTACACCGAAATCTACATAAACAAGGAAATATCTACACCACCGTCTATATAAACATGGAAATATCTACACCGCCATCTGGATAAACATGGAAATGTCTACACTGCCACCTGTAGAAAGATGGAAATATCTACACCGTGATCTGCATAAACATGGAAATATCTACACCGCTATCCGTATAAACCTGGAAGTATCTCCAACGCTATCTGTATAAACCTGGAAATATCTACACCATGATCTGTACAAACATGGAAATATCTACACCGCGATCTGTATAAACATGGAAATATTTACGCCGCTATTTGTATAAGCATGGAAATATCTACACCGCGATATGTATAAACATGGAAATATCTATACTGCTATCTGTATAAACACGGAAATACCTACACAGCTATCTCTATGAACATGGAAATACCTACACACCCATCCGTATAAACATGGAAATACCTACACAGTCATCTGTATAAACATGGAAATATCTACACCGCGATCTGTGAAAGCATGGAACTATTTACACCGCTATCTCTATAAACATGGAAATATATACACCGCTATCTGTACAAACATGGAAATATCTACACTGCGTTCTGCATAAAGATGAAAGTATCTACACCGCAATCTGTGTAAACATGGAAATATCCACCGCACCATCTGTATAAACATGGAAATATCAACACTGCCAGCTTTAGAAAGATGGAAATATCTACACCGCGATCTGTGAAAGCATGGAACTATCTACACCGCTATCTCTATAAACATGGAAATATCTACACTGCTATCTGCACAAACATGGAAAATTCTACACCGCCATGTGCATAAACATGGAAATATGTACACTGCCATCTGTATAAACACGGAAATATCTAGACTGCTATCTCTATAAAGATGGAAATATCTACACCACGAGCTGTATAAACATGGAAATATCTACAACGCTATGTGTATAAACATGGAAATATCTTCACCGCCATATGCATAAACATGGAAATATTTACCTCAACATCTGTATAAACATGGAAATATCAACACAGTCATCTGTATAAACATGGGAATACCTGCACTGCCATCTGTTTAAACATGGAAATATCTAAACAGCCATCTGTATAAACATGGAAATATCTACACTGCCATCTGAATAAACATGGAAATATCTACACCGCTATCTCTATAAACATGGAAATATCTACACTGCTATCTCTGTAAACATAGAAATATCTACACCGTTATCTCTGTAAACATGGAAATAATTACACCGCCATCTATAAAAACATGGAAATATTTACACAGTCATCTGTATAAACATGGATAAATCTACTACACCATCTCTATCAACATGGAAATATCTACACTACCATCTCCATACACATGGAAATATCTACACAAACATCTGTGTAAACATAGAAATATCTACAACACTATCTCTATAAACATGGAAATACCTACACCGCTATCTCTATAAGCATGGAAATACCTACACCGCTATCTCTACGAACATGGAAATATCTACACCGCGATCTGTATAAGCATGGAAATATCTACACCGCGATCTGTATAAACATGGAAATATCTATACCGCTATCTGTACAAACATGGAAATATCTACACAGCTACCTCTATAAACATGGAAATACGTACACCCCCATCCGTATAAACATGGAAATACCTACACAGTCATCTGTATAAACATGGAAATATCTACACCACCGTCTGTATAAACATGGAAATATCTACACCGCCATCTGTATAAACATGGAAATATCTATGCAGCCATCTGAATAAACATGGAAATATCTACACCGCTATATCTATAAACATGGAAATATCTAAACCGCTATCTCTACAAACATGGAAATATCTACACCGCCCTCTCTATAAACATGAAAATATCTACACTGCCATTTCCATAAACATGGAACTATCTACACCGCCATCTGTATAAACATGGAAATATCTACTCAGCCATCTGAATAAACATGGAAATATCTACACTGCTATATATATAAACATGGAAATATCTACACCGCTATCTCTATAAACATGGAAATATCTACACCGATATCTCTGTAAACATGGAAATATCTACACTGCAATTTCCATAAACATGGAACTATCTACACCGCCATCTGTATGAACATGGACATATCTACACCGCCATCTGGATAAACACGGACATATCTACACCGCCATCTGGATAAACATGGAAATATCTACATCGCGATCTGTATATACATGGAAATATCTACACCGCTGTCTTCATAAACATGGAAATACCATCACTGCTATCTGTATAAACAAGGAAATATCTACACCACTATCTGTATAAACATGGAAATATCTACACCACTATGTGTATAAATATGGAAATATCCACACCTCAATCTGTATAAACATGGAAATACCCACACCTCTATCTGTATAAACATGGAAATATCTACACCGCTATCTGTATAAGCTTGGAAATAACTACAACGCTTTCTGTATAAACATGGAAATAACTACATGGCTATCTCTATTAACATGTAAAGCTCTACACCGCCATTTGTATAAACATGGAAATATCTACACCACTATCTGTATAAACATGGAAATATCTACAACACTATCTGTATTAACATGGAAATAGCCACACCGCTATCTGTATAAACATGGAAATAACTACACTGCCATCTGTAAAAACATGGAAATATATACACAGTCATTTGCAAAAACATGGAAATATCTACACCTCCATCTGTATACACATGGAAATATCTACACTGCCATCTGTATACACATGGAAATTTCTACACAGCCATCTGTATAAACATGGAATTATCTACACAGCTATCTCTATAAACATGGAAATATCTTCACCGCTATCTGTATAAACATGGAAATATCTACACCGCCATCTGTATAAACATGGAAATATCTATGCAGCCATCTGAATAAACTTGGAAATATCTACAGCGCTATATCTATAAACATGGAAATATCTACACCGCTATCACTACAAACATGGAAATATCTACACCGCCCTCTCTATAAACATGAAAATATCTACACTGCCATCTCCATAAACATGGAACTATCTACACCACCATCTGTATAAACATGGAAATATCTACTCAGCCATCTGAATAAACATGGAAATATCTACACCGCTATATATATAAACATGGAAATATCTACACCGCTATCACTATAAACATGGAAATATCTACACTGATATCTCTGTAAACATGGAAATATCTACACTGAAATTTCCATAAACATGGAACTACCTACACCGCCATCTGTATGAACATGTACATATCTACACCGCCATCTGGATAAACACGGACATATCTACACCGCCATCTGGATAAACATGCAAATATCTACATCGCGATCTGTATATACATGGAAATATCTACACCGCTATCTTCATAAACATGGAAATACCAACACTGCTATCTGTATAAACAAGGAAATATCTACACAGCTATCTGTATAAACATGGAAATATCTACACCACTATCTGTATAAATATGGAAATATCCACACCTCAATCTGTATAAACATGGAAATATCCACACCTCTATCTGTATAAACATGGAAATATCTACACCGCTATCTGTATAAGCTTGGAAATAACTACAACTCTTTCTGTATAAGCATGGAAATATCTACCCTGCCATCTGTATTCACATGGAAATATCTACACAGCCATCTGTATAACCATGGAAATATATAAACCGCTATCTCTATAAACATGGAAATACCATCACCGCTATCTCTATAAACGTGAAAAAATCTACAACGCTATCTCTATAAAGATGGAAATATCTACACCGCCATCTGTATAAACATGGAAATATCTGCACTGCCATCTGCATAAAGATGAACGTATCCACGCCGCGAGCTGTATAAACATGGAAATATCCACCCCACCATCTGTAAAAACATGGAAATATCTACACTGCCATCTGTAGAAAGATGGGAATATCTACACCGTGATCTGTAAAAGCATGGAAATATCTACACCGCTATCCCTATAAACATGGAAATACATACACCGCTAGCTCAATAAACGTGGAAATATGTACACCGCAATCCCTATAAACATGGAAATGTCTACACCGCCATCTCTACAAACTTGGAAATATCTACACCGCCCTCTGCATAAACATGGAAATATCTACACCACCATGTGCATAAACATGGAAATATCTACACTGCCATCTGTATAAACATGGAAATATCTTGACTGCCATCTCTATATAGATGGATATATCTACATCACGAGCAGTATGAACATGGAAATATCTACACAATGGTCTGTATAAACATGGAAATATCTACACCGCTGTATGTATAAACATGGAAATATCTACACCGCCATCTGTAGAAACATGGAAATATTTACCTCGCCATCTGTATAAACATGGAAATATCAACACAGTCACCTGTATAAACATGGAAATACCTGCACTACCATCTGTATAAATATGGAAATATCTACACAGCCATCTGTAGAAACATGGAAATATCTACACTGCCATCTGAATAAACATGGAAATAACTACACCGCTATCTCTATAAACATGGAAATATCTACACCACTATCTCTATAAACATAGAAATATCTATACGGCTATCTCTGTAAACATGAAAATAATTACACCGCCATCTATAAAAACATGGAAATGTCTACCCAGTCATCTGTATAAACCTGGAAATATCTACACCACCATCTCTATAAACATTGAAATATCTATACCGCCATCTGTATGAAAATGTAAATATCAACACTGCCATCTCCATAAACATGGAACTGTCTACATCGCCATCTGCATAAACATGGAAAATGTCTACACCACCATCTGTATAAACATGGAAATATCAACACTGCCATCTCTATACAGATGGAAATATCTACACTGCGAGCTATATGGACATGGAAATACCTACACAATGATCTGTACAAACATGGAAATATCTGCACCGCTATCTTTATAAACCTGGAAATATCTACACCGCCATCCGTATAAACATGTAAATAACTACTCCGCAATCTATATAACCATGGAAATATTTACCTCGCCATCTGTATAAACATGGAAATATCAACAATGTCATCTGTATAAACTTGGAAATATCTGCACTGCCATCTGTATAAACATGGAAATAACTACACAGCCATCTGTATAAACAGGGAAATATCTACACTGCCATCTGAATAAATATGGAAATATCTACACCGCTATCTCTATAAACATGGAAATATCTACAAAGTTATCTCTATACACATGGAAATATCTACACCGCTATCTCTGTAAACATGGAAATAATAACACCGCCATCTGTAAAAACATGGAAATATCTACACAGTCATCTGTATAAACACGGAAATATCTACACGACCATCTCTATAAACATGGAAATATCTACACTGCCCTCTGCATACACATGGAAATATCTACACAGACATCTGCATAAACATAGAAATATCTACACTGCTATCTCTATAAACATGGAAATATCTACACCGCTATCTCTATAAACATGGAAATATGTACACCGCCCTCCCCATAAACATGAAAATATCCACACTGCCATATCCATAAACATGGAACTTTCTAAACCGCCCTCTGTATAAACATGGAAATATCTACACTGTCATCTGAATAAAGATGTAAGTATCTACGACGCGAGCTCTATAAAGAAGGAAATATCCAAACCGCCATCTGTATAAACATGGAAATATCTACACTGCCATCTATAGAAAGATGGAAATATCTACACCGCTATCTGTATAAACATGGAAATATCTACACCACTGTCTGTATAAATATGGAAATATTTACACCACTATCTCCATAAACATGGAAATATATGCACCGCTATTTGTACAAACATGTACGCGGCGACCTGTATAAACATGGAAATATACGCACCGCCATATGTATAAACATGGAAATATCTACACTGCCATCTGTAGAAAGAGGGAAATATCTACACAACGATCCGTACAAACATGGAAATATCTACACCGCTATCCCTATAAACATGGAAATACCTACACCACTAGCTCAAAAAACGTGCAAATATCTACACCGCAATCCCTATAAACATGGAAAGGTCTACACCGCCATCTCTATCAACTTGGAAATATCTACACCGCCTTCTGCATAAACATGGAAATATCTACACCGCCATTTGCATAAACATGGAAATATCTACACCGCCATCTGTATAAACATGGAAATATCTACACCGCCATCTGTATAAACATGGAAATCTCTACACCGCCATCTATATAAACATGGAAATATCTACACCGTGTGCTGTATAAACATGGAAATATCTACACCGCTATCTGTATAAACATGGAAATATCAACACCGCTATCTGTATAAACATGGAAATAACTACACCGCTATCTGTATAAACATGGAAATATCTACACCGCTATCTCTATAAACATGGAAATATATACAGAGTTATCTCTACAAACATGGAAATATCTACACCGAAATCTACATAAACAAGGAAATATCTACACCGCCATCTGTTAAACATAGAAATATCTACACCGCTATCTGTATACACATGGAAATACCAACACTGCTATCTGTATAAACATGGAGATATCTGAACCACTATCTCTATAAACATGGAAATACATACAGAGTTATCTCTACAAACATGGAAATATCTACACCGAAATCAACATAAACAAGGAAATATCTACACCACCGTCTATATAAACATGGAAATATCTACACCGCCATCTGGATAAACATGGAAATGTCTACACTGCCACCTGTAGAAAGATGGAAATATCTACACCGTGATCTGCATAAACATGGAAATATCTACACCGCTATCCGTATAAACCTGGAAGTATCTCCAACGCTATCTGTATAAACCTGGAAATATCTACACCATGATCTGTACAAACATGGAAATATCTACACCGCGATCTGTATAAACATGGAAATATTTACGCCGCTATTTGTATAAGCATGGAAATATCTACACCGCGATATGTATAAACATGGAAATATCTATACTGCTATCTGTATAAACATGGAAATACCTACACAGCTATCTCTATGAACATGGAAATACCTACACACCCATCCGTATAAACATGGAAATACCTACACAGTCATCTGTATAAACATGGAAATATCTACACCGCGATCTGTGAAAGCATGGAACTATTTACACCGCTATCTCTATAAACATGGAAATATATACACCGCTATCTGTACAAACATGGAAATATCTACACTGCGTTCTGCATAAAGATGAAAGTATCTACACCGCAATCTGTGTAAACATGGAAATATCCACCGCACCATCTGTATAAACATGGAAATATCAACACTGCCAGCTTTAGAAAGATGGAAATATCTACACCGCGATCTGTGAAAGCATGGAACTATCTACACCGCTATCTCTATAAACATGGAAATATCTACACTGCTATCTGTATAAACATGGAAATATCTACACCGCTATCCCTATAAACATGGAAATACCTACACCACTAGCTCAAAAAACGTGGAAATATGTACACCGCAATCCCTATAAACATGGAAATGTCTACACCGCCATCTCTATAAACTTGGAAATATCTACACTGCCATCTGCACAAACATGGAAAATTCTACACCGCCATGTGCATAAACATGGAAATATGTACACTGCCATCTGTATAAACATGGAAATATCTAGACTGCTATCTCTATAAAGATGGAAATATCTACACCACGAGCTGTATAAACATGGAAATATCTACAACGCTATGTGTATAAACATGGAAATATCTTCACCGCCATATGCAGAAACATGGAAATATTTACCTCAACATCTGTATAAACATGGAAATATCAACACAGCCATCTGTATAAACATGGGAATACCTGCACTGCCATCTGTTTAAACATGGAAATATCTAAACAGCCATCTGTATAAACATGGAAATATCTACAATGCCATCTGAATAAACATGGAAATATCTACACCGCTATCTCTATAAACATGGAAATATCTACACCGCTATCTCTGTAAACATAGAAATATCTACACCGTTATCTCTGTAAACATGGAAATAATTACACCGCCATCTATAAAAACATGGAAATATTTACACAGTCATCCGTATAAACATGGATAAATCTACTACACCATCTCTATTAACATGGAAATATCTACACTACCATCTCCATACACAAGGAAATATCTACACAAACATCTGTGTAAACATAGAAATATCTACAACGCTATCTCTATAAACATGGAAATACCTACACTGCTATCTCTATAAGCATGGAAATACCTACACCGCTATCTCAACGAACATGGAAATATCTACACCACGATCTGTATAAGCATGGAAATATCTACACCGCGATCTGTATAAACATGGAAATATCTTTACCGCTATCTGTACAAACATGGAAATATCTACACAACTACCTCTATAAACATGGAAATACGTACACCCCCATCCATATAAACATGGAAATAACTACACAGTCATCTGTATAAACATGGAAATATCTACACCACCGTCTGTATAAACATGGAAATATCTACACCGCCATCTGTATAAACATGGAAATATCTATGCAGCCATCTGAATAAACATGGAAATATCTACACCGCTATATCTATAAACATGGAAATATCTACACCGCTATCTCTACAAACATGGAAATATCTACACCGCCCTCTCTATAAACATGAAAATATCTACACTGCCATTTCCATAAACATGGAACTATCTACACCGCCATCTGTATAAACATGGAAATATCTACTCAGCCATCTGAATAAACATGGAAATATCTACACTGCTATATATATAAACATGGAAATATCTACACCGCTATCACTATAAACATGGAAATATCTACACCGATATCTCTGTAAACATGGAAATATCTACACTGCAATTTCCATAAACAGGGAACTATCTACACCGCCATCTGTATGAACATGGACATATCTACACCGCCATCTGGATAAACACGGACATATCTACACCGCCATCTGGATAAACATGGAAATACCTACATCGCGATCTGTATATACATGGAAATATCTACACCGCTATCTTCATAAACATGGAAATACCATCACTGCTATCTGTATAAACAAGGAAATATCTACACCACTATCTGTATAAACATGGAAATATCTACACCACTATGTGTATAAATATGGAAATATCCACACCTCAATCTGTATAAACATGGAAATATCCACACCTCTATCTGTATAAACATGGAAATATCTACACCGCTATCTGTATAAGCTTGGAAATAACTACAACGCTTTCTGTATAAACATGGAAATAACTACATGGCTATCTCTATTAACATGTAAAGCTCTACACCGCCATTTGTAAAAATATGGAAATATCTACACCACTATCTGTATAAACATGGAAATATCTACAACAAAATCTGTATTAACATGGAAATAGCCACACCGCTATCTGTATAAACATGGAAATAACTACACTGCCATCTGTAAAAACATGGAAATATATACACAGTCATTTGCAAAAACATGGAAATATCTACACCTCCATCTGTATACACATGGAAATATCTACACTGCCATCTGTATACACATGGAAATTTCTACACAGCCATCTGTATAAACATGGAATTATCTACACAGCTATCTCTATAAACATGGAAATATCTTCACCGCTATCTGTATAAACATGGAAATATCTACACCGCTATCTGTATAAACATGGAAATATCTATGCAGCCATCTGAATAAACTTGGAAATATCTACACCGCTATATCTATAAACATGGAAATATCTCCACAGCTATCTGTATAAACATTGAAATATCTCCACCGCTCTCTGTATAAACATGGAAATATCTACAACGCCATATGTATAAACATGGAAATATCTACATCACTGTCTGTATAAACATGGAAATAGCCACACCGCTGTCTGTATAAACATGGAAATATCCACACCGCTATCTGTATAAACATGGAAATAACTAAACCGCTCTCTGTATAAACATGGAAATACCTACACCGCCATCTGCATAAACATGGAAATCGCTACAGAGTCACCTGAATAAAAATGGAAATACCTACACCACTATCTGTATAAACATGGAAACACCTACACGACAATCAGTATAAACATGGAAATATCTAAACAGCCATCTCTATAAACATGGAAATATCTACACTGCTATTAGTATAAACATGGAAATAGGCAAACCGATATCTGTTTAAACATGGAAATACCTACACCAGTATGTGTAGAAACATAGAAATATCAACACCAATATCTGTAGAAACATGGAAATATCTACATCGCTATCTCTATAAACATGGAAATATCTCCACTGATATCTCTATAAACATGGAAATATATACACCGCTATCTCTGTAAACTTGGAAATATGTATACCGCTATCTGTATATACATGGAAATATCTACACCGCTATCTGTATAAATACGGAAATATCTACACCACGATGTGCATAAACATTTAAATATCTACACCGCTATCTGTATACACATGGAAATATCTACACCGCTATCTGTATAAACATGGAAATATCTATAACACTATCTGTGTAAACATGGAAATATCTACACAGCTATCTGTGTAAACAAGGAAATATGTACACCGCTATCTGTGTAAAAATGGAAATATGTACACCGCTATCTGTATAAACATGGAAATATCTACTCTGCCATCTGCATAAATATGGAAATACCTACTTAGTCATCTGAATAAACATGGAAATATCTACAACACTATCTGTAAAAACATGGAAATACCTACACGACCATCAGTATAAACATGGAAATATCTTAACAGCCATCTCTATAAACATGGAAATATTTACACTGCTATTAGTATAAACATGGAAATAGCCACACCGCTATCTGTGTAAACATGGAAATACCTACACCGCTATCTGTAGCAACATGGAAATATCTACACCGCCATCTGCATATACAGGGAAATACCTACAGAATCATCTGAATAAACATGGAAATATCTACACCACTATCTGTAGAAACATGGAAATTCCTACACGGCCATCAGTATAAACATGGAAATATCTAAACTGCCATCTCTATAAACATGGAAATATCTACATTGCTATCAGTATAAAAATGGAAATAGCCAAACCGCTATCTGTAAAAACTTGGAAATAACTACACCAGTATCTGTAGAAACATAGAAATATCTACACCACTATGTGTATAAACATGGAAATACCTACACACCTATCTATATAAACGTGGAAATATCTACTCCGCCATCTGTATAAACATGGAAATATCTACATCACTATCTGTATAAACATGGAAATATCTACACCGCTATCTGTTTAAACATGGAAATATCTACACTGCTATTAGTATAAACATGGAAATAGCCAAACCTCTATCTGTATAAACATGGAAATACCTACAGCAGTATCTGTAGAAACATACAAATATCTTCACCACTATCAGTATAAACATGGAAATATCTACATCGCTACCTCTATAAACATGAAAATATCTCCAACGATATCTCTATTAACATGGAAATATCTCCAACGATATCCCTATAAACGTGGAAATATATACACCGCTATCTCTGTGAACATGGAAATATGTACACCGCTGTCTGTATAAACATGGAAATATCTACACCGCTATCTGTATAAATATGGAAATATCTAAACCACGATCTGCACAAACATTTAAATATCTACACCGCTATCTGTAAAAACATGGAAATATCTCCACTGCTATCTGTATAAACATGGAAATCTATACACCGCTATCTGTATAAACATGGAAATATCTACACCGCCATCTGTATAAACATGGAAATATCTACATCACTATCTGTATAAACATGGAAATAGCCACAACGCTATCTGTATAAACATGGAAATATCTACACCACTATCTGTATAAACATGGAAATATCTACACCGCTATCTCTGTAAACATGGAAATGTGTACACCGCTCTCTGTATAAACATGGAAATATATACACCGCTATCTGTATAAACATGGAAATATCTACAACACGATCTGCATAAACTTTTAAATATCTACACCTCTATCTGTAAACATGGAAATATCTACACCGCTATCTGTATATACATGGAAATATCTACACTGCTATCTGTATAAATATGTATATATTGACACTGCTATCACTGTAAACGTGGAAATGTCTACAACGCTATCTGTGTAAACATGAAAATAACTACATTGATATCTCTATAAACATCGAAATATCTACACCGCCATCAGTATAAACATGGAAATACCGACATAGTCATCTGTATAAACATGGAAATATTTACACCACTATCTGTATAAACATGCAAATATCTACACGGCCATCTGTATAAACATGGAAATATTTACACAGCCATCTCTATAAACATGAAATCTCTACACCGCTATCTGTATAAACATGGATATATCTCCACTGCTATCTGTATAAGCATGGAAACATCTACACCGATATCTGTATAAACATGGAAATATGTATACCGCTATCTGTACAAACATGGAAATAACTACAACGCTATCTGTGTAAACATGGAAATATCTACACAGCTATCTGTGTAAACATGGAAATATCTACACCGCTATCTCTATAAACATGGAAATACCTACACAGCAATCTGTAAACATGGAAATAACTAATCCGCAATCCCTATAAACATGGAAATATCTACACCGCAATCTCTATAAACATGGAAACATCTACACCGCTATCTGTATAAAAATGGAAATATCTACACCGCTATCTGTATAAACATGGAAATGTCTACACTGCTATCTGTATAAACATGGAAATATCTACATGGCTATCTCTATAAACATGGAAAAATCTACACCGCCATCTGTATAAACATGGAAATACCTACACAGTCATCTATATAAACATGGAAATATCTACACCACTAACAGTATAAACATGGAAATATCTACAATTCCTTCTCTATAAACACGGAAATATCTACAAAGCCATCTGTATAAACATGGAAATATCTACACCACTATCTGAATTAACTTGGAAATAGCCAAACCGCTATCTGTATAAACATGGAAATATCTACACCGCCATCTGTTAAAACATGGAATTATCTACACAGTCATCTGCATAAACCTGGATTATCTACACCTCCATCTGTTTACACATGGAAATATCTACACTGCCATCTGTATACTCATGGAAATATCTACACAGCCATCTGTATAAACATGGAATTATCTACACCGCTATCTCTATAAACATGGAAATACATTCACCGCTATCTCTATAAACATGGAAATAACTACACCGCTATCTGAATAAACATGGAAATATTTACACCGCTATCTGTATAAACTTGGAAATATCTACTCCGCCATCTGTGTAATCCTGGAAATATCTCCACAGCTATCTGTATAAACATGGAAATATCTCCACCGTTATCTGTATAAACATGGAAATCTGTACAACGCTATCTGTATAAACATGGAAATATCTACACCGCCATCTGTATAAACATGGAAATATCTACATCACTATCTGTATAAACATGGAAATAGCCACATCGCTATCTGTATAAACATGGAAATACCTACACCGCTATCTGTATAAACTTGGAAATATCTACACCACCATCTCTATAAACATGGAAATATCAACAAAGCCATCGGCATAAACATGGAAATATCCACAACGCCATCTACATAAAAATGGAACTATCTACACCGCTATCTGTATAAACCTGGAAATATCTACACTGCAATCTGTGTAAACATGGAAATATCTGCACTGCTATCAGTATAAACATGGAAATATCTACACCGCTATCTCAACAAACATGGAAATATCTACAGTGCCATCTGTAGAAAGATGGAAATATCTACACCGCGATCTGTATAAACATGGAAATATCTACACCGCTACCTGTTTAAACATGGAATTATCTATACCGCTATCTGTATAAACATGGAAATATCTACACCGTGATGTGCATGAACATGGAAAAATCTACACCGCTATCTGTATAAACATGGAAATAACTCAACCGCTATCTCTATAAACATGGAAATATCTACTCC
Source organism: Pan paniscus (assembly GCF_029289425.2). NCBI lineage: Eukaryota > Metazoa > Chordata > Mammalia > Primates > Hominidae > Pan > Pan paniscus. The sequence continues at coordinate 1,527,601 of NC_073265.2, forward strand.
GCCATCTGTACAAAGATGGAAATATCAACACCGCGATCTGTATAAATATGGAAATATCTACACCGCTACCTGTATAAACATGGAAATATCTACACCGCAATCTGTATAAACATGGAAATTTCTTCACAGCCATATGTACAAACATAGAAATATCTACACCGCTATCTGTATAAACAAGGAAATAATTACACCGCTATCAGTATAAACATGGAAATATCTACACCGCTATCTCTATAAACATGGAAACACCTACACCGCTATCTGTATAAACATGGAAATACCTGCACCGCTATCTCTATAAACATGGAAATATATACACCGCAATCTCTATACAGGTGGAAATATCTACTCCGCCATCTGTAAAAAGATGGAAATATCAACACCGCGATCTGTATAAATATGGAAATATCTACACCGCTACCTGTATAAACATGGAAATTTCAACACCGCCATCTATATAAACATGGAAATATCTACACCGCCATCTGTATAAACATGGAAATATCTACAATGCCATCTGTAGAAAGATGGATATATCTACACCGCAATCTGTATAAACATGGAAATATCTACAAAATGATCTGTATAAACACGGAAATAACTACATCACGATCTGTATAAACATGGAAATATCTACACCGCTATCTGTGGAAACAAGGGGATATCTTCACCGCTATATGTATAAATATGGAAATATCCACACAGTCATCGGTATAAACATGGAAATATATACATTGCCATCTGTATAAACATGGAAATATCTACACAGACATCTGTATAAACATGGAAAAAACTACACAGCCATCTGAATAAACATGGAAATATCTACACCGCTATCTCTATAAACATGGAAATATCTACAACGCTATCTCTATAAACATGGAAATATCTAAACCGGTATCTCTGTAAACAAGGAAATAATTAGACCGCCATCTGTAAAAAGATGGAAATATCTACACAGTCATCTGTAAAAAAATGGAAATATCTACACCACCATCTGTATAAATATGGAAATACCTACACCGCTATCTGTATAAATATGGAAATATCTACACCGCTATCTCTATAAACATGGAAATATCTACACCGCTATCTGTGGAAACAAGGAGATATCTTCACCGCTATATGTATAAATATGGAAATATCCACAGAGTCATCGGTATAAACATGGAAATATATACATTGCCATCTGTATAAACATGGAAATATCTACACAGACATCTGTATAAACATGGAAAAAACTACACAGCCATCTGAATAAACATGGAAATATCTACACCGCTATCTCTATAAACATGGAAATATCTACAACGCTATCTCTATAAACATGGAAATATCTAAAACGGTATCTCTGTAAACAAGGAAATAATTAGACCGCCATCTGTAAAAAGATGGAAATATCTACACAGTCATCTGTATAAACATGGAAATATCTACACCACCATCTGTATAAATATGGAAATACCTACACCGCTATCTGTATAAATATGGAAATATCTACACCGCTATCTCTATAAACATGGAAATATCTACACCGCCATCCCTATAAAAATGAAAACATCAACACTGCCATGTCCATAAACATGGAACTATCTACACCGCCATCTGTATAAACATGGAAATATCTACACCGCCATCCCTATAAAAATGAAAACATCAACACTGCCATGTCCATAAACATGGAACTATCTACACCGCCATCTGTATAAACATGGAAGTATCTACACCGCCATCTGGATAAACATGGAAATATCTTCACCGCCATTTGTATAATCATGGAAATATCTACACCGCGAGCTCTATAAACATGGAAATATCTCCACCGCTATCAGTATAAACCTGGAAATACCAACACCGCTATCTGTACAAACTAGGAAATATCTACACCGCTATCTGTATAAACATGGAAATATCTACAACACGATCTGTATAAACATGGAAATATATACAGCGCTATCTGTATAAACATGGAAATACCTACACCATTATCTCTATAAACATGAAAATATCTGCACCGCTGTATCTATAAACATGGAAACATCTACAATGCTCTCTTTATAAACATGGAATTAACTACACCTCTATCTCTATAACATGGAAATATATACACAGTCATCTCTATAAACATGGAAATATCTACACTTCCATCTACATACACAAGGAAATATCTACACCGCCATCTATATAAATATGAAAATATCTACACCGCCATCTTTATAAACATGGAAATACCTACACTGCCATCTGTACAAAGATGCAAATATCTACACCGTGTTCTGTATTAACATGGAAATATCTACACCACTATCTGTATAAACCTGGAAAAATCTACAACGCTCTCTCTATAAACATGGGAATGTCTACACCGTGATCTGTAAACATGGAAATATCTGCACCACTATCTGTTTAAACATGGAAATATCTACAGTGCAATCTGTGTAAACAAGGAAATATCTGCACTGCTACCTGTATAAACATGGAAATATCTATGCCGCTATCAGTATAAGCATGGAAATATCTACACCGCGATCTGTGTAAAGTTGGAAATATCTATACCGCTATCTGTATAAACATGAAAATATCTACACCGTTATCTCTATATACATGGAAATATCTACACCGCCATCCATATAAGCATGGAAATACCTGCACAGTCATCTGTATAAACATGGAAATATCTACACCACCATCTGTATAAACATGGAAATATCTACAGTGCCATCTGAATAAACATGGAAATTTCTACACAGTCATCTGTATAAACATGGAAATATCTACACTGCCATCTGTATACAGATGCAAATATGTACACCACCAGCTCTATGAACATGGAAATATCAACACAATGCTGTGTATAACGATGGAAATATTGACACCGCTATCAGTATAAACAGCTAAATATATACACCGCCATCAGTATAAACATGGAAATACCTACACCGCTATTTGTATAAACATGGAAATATTTACACCGCTATCTCTATAAAATGGAAATATCTAAACCACCATCTGTAAACATGGAAATATCTACACCGCCATCTGAATAAACATGGAAATTTCTACACAGTCATCTGTATAAACATGGAAATATCGACATTGCCATGTGTATAAACATGGAAATATCTACACAGCCATCTGTATAAACATGGAAATATCTACACAGACATAAGAAAAAACATGGAAATATCTACACTGCTATCTCTATACACATGGAAATATCTACACCGCTATCTGTATAAACATGGAAATAGCAACACCGCTATCTGTATAAACAAGGAAATATCTACACCGCTATCTGTATAAACATGGAAATATCTACACCGCTATCTGTATAAACATGGAAATGTCTACACCGTTATCTGTATAAACATGGAAATAACTACATGGCTATCTCTATTAACATGTAAAGCACTACACCGCCATTTGTATAAACATGGAAATATCTACACCACTATCTGTATAAACATGGAAATATCGACACTGCCTTCTGTATAAACATGGAAATATCTACACAGCCATCTGTATAAACATGGAAATATCTACAACACTGTCTGTATTAACATGGAAATAGCCACACCGCTATCTGTATAAACATGGAAATAACTACACTGCCATCTGTAAAAACATGGAAATATATACACAGTCATTTGCAAAAACATGGAAATATCTACACCTCCATCTGTATACACATGGAAATATCTACACTGCCATCTGTATACACATGGAAATTTCTACACAGCCATCTGTATAAACATGGAATTATCTACACAGCTATCTCTATAAACATGGAAATATCTTCACCGCTATCTGTATAAACATGGAAATATCTACACCGCTATCTGTATAAACATGGAAATATCTATGCAGCCATCTGAATAAACTTGGAAATATCTACACCGCTATATCTATAAACATGGAAATATCTCCACAGCTATCTGTATAAACATTGAAATATCTCCACCGCTCTCTGTATAAACATGGAAATATCTACAACGCCATATGTATAAACATGGAAATATCTACATCACTGTCTGTATAAACATGGAAATAGCCACACCGCTGTCTGTATAAACATGGAAATAACTAAACCGCTCTCTGTATAAACATGGAAATAACTACACCGCCATCTGCATAAACATGGAAATCGCTACAGAGTCACCTGAATAAAAATGGAAATACCTACACCACTATCTGTATAAACATGGAAACACCTACACGACCATCAGTATAAACATGGAAATATCTAAACAGCCATCTCTATAAACATGGAAATATCTACACTGCTATTAGTATAAACATGGAAATAGGCAAACCGATATCTGTTTAAACATGGAAATACCTACACCAGTATGTGTAGAAACATAGAAATATCAACACCAATATCTGTAGAAACATGGAAATATCTACATCGCTATCTCTATAAACATGGAAATATCTCCACTGATATCTCTATAAACATGGAAATATATACACCGCTATCTCTGTAAACTTGGAAATATGTATACCGCTATCTGTATATACATGGAAATATCTACACCGCTATCTGTATAAATACGGAAATATCTACACCACGATGTGAATAAACATTTAAATATCTACACCGCTATCTGTATACACATGGAAATATCTACACCGCTATCTGTATAAACATGGAAATATCTATAACACTATCTGTGTAAACATGGAAATATCTACACAGCTATCTGTGTAAACAAGGAAATATGTACACCGCTATCTGTGTAAACATGGAAATATGTACACCGCTATCTGTATAAACATGGAAATATCTACTCTGCCATCTGCATAAATATGGAAATACCTACTTAGTCATCTGAATAAACATGGAAATATCTACAACACTATCTGTAAAAACATGGAAATACCTACACACCTATCTATATAAACTTGGAAATATCTACTCCGCCATCTGTATAAACATGGAAATATCTACATCACTATCTGTATAAACATGGAAATATCTACACCGCTATCTGTTTAAACATGGAAATATCTACACTGCTATTAGTATAAACATGGAAATAGCCAAACCTCTATCTGTATAAACATGGAAATACCTACAGCAGTATCTGTAGAAACATACAAATATCTTCACCACTATCTGTATAAACATGGAAATATCTACATCGCTACCTCTATAAACATGAAAATATCTCCAACGATATCTCTATTAACATGGAAATATCTCCAACGATATCCCTATAAACGTGGAAATATATACACCGCTATCTCTGTGAACATGGAAATATGTACACCGCTGTCTGTATAAACATGGAAATATCTACACCGCTATCTGTATAAATATGGAAATATCTACACCACGATCTGCACAAACATTTAAATATCTACACCGCTATCTGTAAAAACATGGAAATATCTCCACTGCTATCTGTATAAACATGGAAATCTATACACCGCTATCTGTATAAACATGGAAATATCTACACCACCATCTGTATAAACATGGAAATATCTACATCACTATCTGTATAAACATGGAAATAGCCACAACGCTATCTGTATAAACATGGAAATACCTACACCACTATCTGTATAAACATGGAAATATCTACACCGCTATCTCTGTAAACATGGAAATGTGTACACCGCTCTCTGTATAAACATGGAAATATATACACCGCTATCTGTATAAACATGGAAATATCTACAACACGATCTGCATAAACTTTTAAATATCTACACCTCTATCTGTAAACATGGAAATATCTACACCGCTATCTGTATATACATGGAAATATCTACACTGCTATCTGTATAAATATGTATATATTGACACTGCTATCACTGTAAACGTGGAAATGTCTACAACGCTATCTGTGTAAACATGAAAATAACTACATTGATATCTCTATAAACATCGAAATATCTACACCGCCATCAGTATAAACATGGAAATACCGACATAGTCATCTGTATAAACATGGAAATATTTACACCACTATCTGTATAAACATGCAAATATCTACACGGCCATCTGTATAAACATGGAAATATTTACACAGCCATCTCTATAAACATGGAAATCTCTACACCGCTATCTGTATAAACATGGATATATTTCCACTGCTATCTGTATAAGCATGGAAACATCTACACCGATATCTGTATAAACATGGAAATATGTATACCGCTATCTGTATAAACATGGAAATAACTACAACGCTATCTGTGTAAACATGGAAATATCTACACAGCTATCTGTGTAAACATGGAAATATCTACACCGCTATCTCTATAAACATGGAAATACCTACACAGCAATCTGTAAACATGGAAATAACTAATCCGCAATCCCTATAAACATGGAAATATCTACACCGCAATCTCTATAAACATGGAAATATCTACACCGCTATCTGTATAAACATGGAAATATCTACACCGCTATCTGTATAAACATGGAAATGTCTACACTGCTATCTGTATAAACATGGAAATATCTACATGGCTATCTCTATAAACATGGAAAAATCTACACCGCCATCTGTATAAACATGGAAATACCTACACAGTCATCTATATAAACATGGAAATATCTACACCACTAACAGTATAAACATGGAAATATCTACAATTCCTTCTCTATAAACACGGAAATATCTACAAAGCCATCTGTATAAACATGGAAATATCTACACCACTATCTGAATTAACTTGGAAATAGCCAAACCGCTATCTGTATAAACATGGAAATATCTACACCGCCATCTGTTAAAACATGGAATTATCTACACAGTCATCTGCATAAACCTGGATTATCTACACCTCCATCTGTTTACACATGGAAATATCTACACTGCCATCTGTATACTCATGGAAATATCTACACAGCCATCTGTATAAACATGGAATTATCTACACCGCTATCTCTATAAACATGGAAATACATTCACCGCTATCTCTATAAACATGGAAATAACTACACCGCTATCTGAATAAACATGGAAATATTTACACCGCTATCTGTATAAACTTGGAAATATCTACTCCGCCATCTGTGTAATCCTGGAAATATCTCCACAGCTATCTGTATAAACATGGAAATATCTCCACCGTTATCTGTATAAACATGGAAATCTGTACAACGCTATCTGTATAAACATGGAAATATCTACACCGCCATCTGTATAAACATGGAAATATCTACATCACTATCTGTATAAACATGGAAATAGCCACACCGCTATCTGTATAAACATGGAAATACCTACACCGCTATCTGTATAAACTTGGAAATATCTACACCACCATCTCTATAAACATGGAAATATCAACAAAGCCATCGGCATAAACATGGAAATATCCACAACGCCATCTACATAAAAATGGAACTATCTACACCGCTATCTGTATAAACCTGGAAATATCTACACTGCAATCTGTGTAAACATGGAAATATCTACACTGCTATCAGTATAAACATGGAAATATCTACACCGCTATCTCAACAAACATGGAAATATCTACAGTGCCATCTGTAGAAAGATGGAAATATCTACACCGCGATCTGTATAAACATGGAAATATCTACACCGCTACCTGTTTAAACATGGAAATATCTATACCGCTATCTGTATAAACATGGAAATATCTACACCGTGATGTGCATGAACATGGAAAAATCTACACCGCTATCTGTATAAACATGGAAATAACTCAACCGCTATCTCTATAAACATGGAAATATCTACTCCGCCATCTGTACAAAGATGGAAATATCAACACCGCGATCTGTATAAATATGGAAATATCTACACCGCTACCTGTATAAACATGGAAATATCTACACCGCAATCTGTATAAACATGGAAATTTCTTCACAGCCATATGTACAAACATAGAAATATCTACACCGCTATCTGTATAAACAAGGAAATAATTACACCGCTATCAGTATAAACATGGAAATATCTACACCGCTATCTCTATAAACATGGAAACACCTACACCGCTATCTGTATAAACATGGAAATACCTGCACCGCTATCTCTATAAACATGGAAATATATACACCGCAATCTCTATACAGGTGGAAATATCTACTCCGCCATCTGTAAAAAGATGGAAATATCAACACCGCGATCTGTATAAATATGGAAATATCTACACCGCTACCTGTATAAACATGGAAATTTCAACACCGCCATCTATATAAACATGGAAATATCTACACCGCCATCTGTATAAACATGGAAATATCTACAATGCCATCTGTAGAAAGATGGATATATCTACACCGCAATCTGTATAAACATGGAAATATCTACAAAATGATCTGTATAAACACGGAAATAACTACATCACGATCTGTATAAACATGGAAATATCTACACCGCTATCTGTGGAAACAAGGAGATATCTTCACAGCTATATGTATAAATATGGAAATATCCACACAGTCATCGGTATAAACATGGAAATATATACATTGCCATCTGTATAAACATGGAAATATCTACACAGACATCTGTATAAACATGGAAAAAACTACACAGCCATCTGAATAAACATGGAAATTTCTACACCGCTATCTCTATAAACATGGAAATATCTACAACGCTATCTCTATAAACATGGAAATATCTAAACCGGTATCTCTGTAAACAAGGAAATAATTAGACCGCCATCTGTAAAAAGATGGAAATATCTACACAGTCATCTGTAAAAAAATGGAAATATCTACACCACCATCTGTATAAATATGGAAATACCTACACCGCTATCTGTATAAATATGGAAATATCTACACCGCTATCTCTATAAACATGGAAATATCTACACCGCTATCTGTGGAAACAAGGAGATATCTTCACCGCTATATGTATAAATATGGAAATATCCACAGAGTCATCGGTATAAACATGGAAATATATACATTGCCATCTGTATAAACATGGAAATATCTACACAGACATCTGTATAAACATGGAAAAAACTACACAGCCATCTGAATAAACATGGAAATATCTACACCGCTATCTCTATAAACATGGAAATATCTACAACGCTATCTCTATAAACATGGAAATATCTAAACCGGTATCTCTGTAAACAAGGAAATAATTAGTCCGCCATCTGTAAAAAGATGGAAATATCTACACAGTCATCTGTATAAACATGGAAATATCTACACCACCATCTGTATAAATATGGATATACCTACACCGCTATCTGTACAAACATGGAAATATCTACACCGCTATCTCTATAAACATGGAAATATCTACACCGCCATCCCTATAAAAATGAAAACATCAACACTGCCATGTCCATAAACATGGAACTATCTACACCGCCATCTGTATAAACATGGAAGTATCTACACCGCCATCTGGATAAACATGGAAATATCTTCACCGCCATTTGTATAATCATGGAAATATCTACACCACGAGCTCTATAAACATGGAAATATCTCCACCGCTATCAGTATAAACCTGGAAATACCAACACCGCTATCTGTACGAACAAGGAAATATCTACACCGCTATCTGTATAAACATGGAAATATCTACAACAAAATCTGTATAAACATGGAAATATATACATCGCTATCTGTATAAACATGGAAATACCTACACCATTATCTCTATAAACATGAAAATATCTGCACCGCTGTATCTATAAACATGGAAACATCTACAATGCTCTCTTTATAAACATGGAATTAACTACACCTCTATCTCTATAACATGGAAATATATACACAGTCATCTCTATAATCATGGAAATATCTACACTTCCATCTACATACACAAGGAAATATCTACACCGCCATCTATATAAATATGAAAATATCTACACCGCCATCTTTATAAACATGGAAATACCTACACTGCCATCTGTACAAAGATGCAAATATCTACACCGTGTTCTGTATTAACATGGAAATATCTACACCACTATCTGTATAAACCTGGAAAAATCTACAACGCTCTCTCTATAAACATGGGAATGTCTACACCGTGATCTGTAAACATGGAAATATCTGCACCACTATCTGTTTAAACATGGAAATATCTACAGTGCAATCTGTGTAAACAAGGAAATATCTACACTGCTACCTGTATAAACATGGAAATATCTATGCCGCTATCAGTATAAGCATGGAAATATCTACACCGCGATCTGTGTAAAGTTGGAAATATCTATACCGCTATCTGTATAAACATGAAAATATCTACACCGTTATCTCTATATACATGGAAATATCTACACCGCCATCCATATAAGCATGGAAATACCTGCACAGTCATCTGTATAAACATGGAAATATCTACACCACCATCTGTATAAACATGGAAATATCTACAGTGCCATCTGAATAAACATGGAAATTTCTACACAGTCATCTGTATAAACATGGAAATATCTACACTGCCATCTGTATACAGATGCAAATATGTACACCACCAGCTGTATGAACATGGAAATATCAACACAATGCTGTGTATAACGATGGAAATATTGACACCGCTATCAGTATAAACAGGGAATTATATACACCGCCATCAGTATAAACATGGAAATATCTACACCGCTATTTGTATAAACATGGAAATATTTACACCGCTATCTCTATAAAATGGAAATATCTAAACCACCATCTGTAAACATGGAAATATCTACACCGCCATCTGAATAAACATGGAAATTTCTACACAGTCATCTGTATAAACATGGAAATATCGACATTGCCATGTGTATAAACATGGAAATATCTACACAGCCATCTGTATAAACATGGAAATATCTACACAGACATAAGAAAAAACATGGAAATATCTACACTGCTATCTCTATACACATGGAAATATCTACACCGCTATCTGTATGAACATGGAAATAGCAACACCGCTATCTGTATAAACAAGGAAATATCTACACCGCTATCTGTATAAACATGGAAATATCTACACCGCTATCTGTATAAACATGGAAATGTCTACACCGTTATCTGTATGAACATGGAAATAACTACATGGCTATCTCTATTAACATGTAAAGCTCTACACCGCCATTTGTAAAAACATGGAAATATCTACACCACTATCTGTATAAACATGGAAATATCGACACTGCCTTCTGTATAAACATGGAAATATCTACACAGCCATCTGTATAAACATGGAAATATCTACAACACTGTCTGTATTAACATGGAAATAGCCACACCGCTATCTGTATAAACATGGAAATAACTACACTGCCATCTGTAAAAACATGGAAATATATACACAGTCATTTGCAAAAACATGGAAATATCTACACCTCCATCTGTATACACATGGAAATATCTACACTGCCATCTGTATACACATGGAAATTTCTACACAGCCATCTGTATAAACATGGAATTATCTACACAGCTATCTCTATAAACATGGAAATATCTTCACCGCTATCTGTATAAACATGGAAATATCTACACCGCTATCTGTATAAACATGGAAATATCTATGCAGCCATCTGAATAAACTTGGAAATATCTACACCGCTATATCTATAAACATGGAAATATCTCCACAGCTATCTGTATAAACATTGAAATATCTCCACCGCTATCTGTATAAACATGGAAATATCTACAACGCCATATGTATAAACATGGAAATATCTACATCACTGTCTGTATAAACATGGAAATAGCCACACCGCTATCTGTATAAACATGGAAATAACTAAACCGCTCTCTGTATAAACATGGAAATACCTACACCGCCATCTGCATAAACATGGAAATCGCTACAGAGTCACCTGAATAAAAATGGAAATACCTACACCACTATCTGTATAAACATGGAAACACCTACACGACCATCAGTATAAACATGGAAATATCTAAACAGCCATCTCTATAAACATGGAAATTTCAACACTGCTATTAGTATAAACATGGAAATAGGCAAACCGATATCTGTTTAAACATGGAAATACCTACACCTGTATGTGTAGAAACATAGAAATATCAACACCAATATCTGTAGAAACATGGAAATATCTACATCGCTATCTCTATAAACATGGAAATATCTCCACTGATATCTCTATAAACATGGAAATATATACACCGCTATCTCTGTAAATTTGGAAATATGTATACCGCTATCTGTATATACATGGAAATATCTACACCGCTATCTGTATAAATACGGAAATATCTACACCACGATGTGCATAAACATTTAAATATCTACACCGCTATCTGTATACACACGGAAATATCTACACCGCTGTCTGTATAAACATGGAAATATCTATAACACTATCTGTGTAAACATGGAAATATCTACACAGCTATCTGTGTAAACAAGGAAATATGTACACCGCTATCTGTGTAAACATGGAAATATGTACACCGCTATTTGTATAAACATGGAAATATCTACTCTGCCATCTGCATAAATATGAAAATACCTACTTAGTCATCTGAATAAACATGGAAATATCTACAACACTATCTGTAAAAACATGGAAATACCTACACGACCATCAGTATAAACATGGAAATATCTTAACAGCCATCTCTATAAACATGGAAATATTTACACTGCTATTAGTATAAACATGGAAATAGCCACACCGCTATCTGTGTAAACATGGAAATACCTACACCGCTATCTGTAGCAACATGGAAATATCTACACCGCCATATGCATAAACATGGAAATACCTACAGAATCATCTGAATAAACATGGAAATATCTACACCACTATCTGTAGAAACATGGAAATTCCTACACGGCCATCAGTATAAACATGGAAATATCTAAACTGCCATCTCTATAAACATGGAAATATCTACATTGCTATCAGTATAAAAATGGAAATAGCCAAACCGATATCTGTAAAAACTTGGAAATACCTACACCAGTATCTGTAGAAACATAGAAATATCTACACCACTATGTGTATAAACATGGAAATACCTACACACCTATCTATATAAACTTGGAAATATCTACACCGCCATCTGTATAAACATGGAAATATCTACATCACTATCTGTATAAACATGGAAATATCTACACCGCTATCTGTTTAAACATGGAAATATCTACACTGCTATTAGTATAAACATGGAAATAGCCAAACCTCTATCTGTATAAACATGGAAATACCTACAGCAGTATCTGTAGAAACATACAAATATCTTCACCACTATCTGTATAAACATGGAAATATCTACATCGCTACCTCTATAAACATGAAAATATCTCCAACGATATCTCTATTAACATGGAAATATCTCCAACGATATCCCTATAAACGTGGAAATATATACACCGCTATCTCTGTGAACATGGAAATATGTACACCGCTGTCTGTATAAACATGGAAATATCTACACCGCTATCTGTATAAATATGGAAATATCTACACCACGATCTGCACAAACATTTAAATATCTACACCGCTATCTGTAAAAACATGGAAATATCTCCACTGCTATCTGTATAAACATGGAAATCTATACACCGCTATCTGTATACACATGGAAATATCTACACCGCCATCTGTATAAACATGGAAATATCTACATCACTATCTGTATAAACATGGAAATAGCCACAACGCTATCTGTATAAACATGGAAATATCTACCCCACTATCTGTATAAACATGGAAATATATACACCGCTATCTGTATAAACATGGAATTATGTACAACACGATCTGCATAAACTTTTAAATATCTACACCTCTATCTGTAAACATGGAAATATCTACACCGCTATCTGTATATACATGGAAATATCTACACTGCTATCTGTATAAATATGTATATATTGACACTGCTATCACTGTAAACGTGGAAATGTCTACAACGCTATCTGTGTAAACATGAAAATAACTACATTGATATCTCTATAAACATCGAAATATTTACACCCCCATCAGTATAAACATGGAAATACCGACATAGTCATCTGTATAAACATGGAAATATTTACACCACGATCTGTATAAACATGCAAATATCTACACGGCCATCTGTATAAACTTGGAAATATTTACACAGCCATCTCTATAAACATGGAAATCTCTACACCGCTATCTGTATAAACATGGATATATCTCCACTGCTATCTGTATAAGCATGGAAACATCTACACCGATATCTGTATAAACATGGAAATATGTATACCGCTATCTGTATAAACATGGAAATAACTACAACGCTATCTGTGTAAACATGGAAATATCTACACAGCTATCTGTGTAAACATGGAAATATCTACACCGCTATCTCTATAAACATGGAAATACCTACACAGCAATCTGTAAACATGGAAATAACTAATCCACAATCCCTATAAACATGGAAATATCTACACAGCAATCTCTATAAACATGGAAATATCTACACCGCTATCTGTATAAACATGGAAATATCTACACCGCTATCTGTATAAACATGGAAATGTCTACACTGCTATCTGTATAAACATGGAAATATCTACATGGCTATCTCTATAAACATGGAAAGATCTACACCGCCATCTGTATAAACATGGAAATACCTACACAGTCATCTATATAAACATGGAAATATCTACACCAGTAACTGTATAAACATGGAAATATCTACAAATCCTTCTCTATAAACACGGAAATATCTACAAAGCCATCTGTATAAACATGGAAATACCTACACCACTATCTGAATTAACTTGGAAATGGCCAAACCGCTATCTGTATAAACATGGAAATATCTACACCGCCATCTGTTAAAACATGGAAATATCTACACAGTCATCTGCATAAACCTGGATTATCTACACCTCCATCTGTTTACACATGGAAATATCTACACTGCCATCTGTATACACATGGAAATATCTACACAGCCATCTGTATAAACATGGAATTATCTACACCGCTATCTCTATAAACATGGAAATACATTCACCGCTATCTCTATAAACATGGAAATTTCTACACCGCTATCTGAATAAACATGGAAATATTTACACCACTATCTGTATAAACTTGGAAATATCTACTCCGCCATCTGTGTAATCCTGGAAATATCTCCACAGCTATCTGTATAAACATGGAAATATCTCCACCGTTATCTGTATAAACATGGAAATCTGTACAACGCTATCTGTATAAACATGGAAATATCTACACCGCCATCTGTATAAACATGGAAATATCTACATCACTATCTGTATAAACATGGAAATAGCCACACCGCTATCTGTATAAACATGGAAATACCTACACCGCTATCTGTATAAACTTGGAAATATCTACACCACCATCTCTATAAACATGGAAATATCAACAAAGCCATCGGCATAAACATGGAAATATCCACAACGCCATCTACATAAAAATGGAACTATCTACACCGCTATCTGTATAAACCTGGAAATATCTACACTGCAATCTGTGTAAACATGGAAATATCTACACCGCTATCTCTATAAACATGGAAACACCTACACCGCTATCTGTATAAACATGGAAATACCTGCACCGCTATCTCTATAAACATGGAAATATATACACCGCAATCTCTATACAGGTGGAAATACCTACTCCGCCATCTGTAAAAAGATGGAAATATCAACACCGCGATCTGTATAAATATGGAAATATCTACACCGCTACCTGTATAAACATGGAAATTTCAACACCGCCATCTATATAAACATGGAAATATCTACACCGCCATCTGTATAAACATGGAAATATCTACAATGCCATCTGTAGAAAGATGGATATATCTACACCGCAATCTGTATAAACATGGAAATATCTACAAAATGATCTGTATAAACACGGAAATAACTACATCACGATCTGTATAAACATGGAAATATCTACACCGCTATCTGTGGAAACAAGGAGATATCTTCACCGCTATATGTATAAATATGGAAATATCCACACAGTCATCGTTATAAACATGGAAATATATACATTGCCATCAGTATAAACATGGAAATATCTACACAGACATCTGTGTAAACATGGAAAAAACTACACAGCCATCTGAATAAACATGGAAATATCTAAACCGCTATCTCTATAAACATGGAAATATCTACAACGCTATCTCTATAAACATGGAAATATCTAAACCGGTATCTCTGTAAACAAGGAAATAATTAGACCGCCATCTGTAAAAAGATGGAAATATCTACACAGTCATCTGTAAAAAAAATGGAAATATCTACACCACCATCTGTATAAATATGGAAATACCTACACCGCTATCTGTATAAATATGGAAATATCAACACCGCTATCTCTATAAACATGGAAATATCTACAACGCTATCTCTATAAACATGGAAATATCTAAACCGGTATCTCTGTAAACAAGGAAATAATTAGACCGCCATCTGTAAAAAGATGGAAATATCTACACAGTCATCTGTATAAACATGGAAATATCTACACCACCATCTGTATAAACATGGAAATATCTACACCGCTATCTGTATAAATATGGAAATATCTACACGGCTATCTCTGTAAACATGGAAATATCTACACCGCCATCCCTATAAAAATGAAAATATAAACACTGCCATGTCCATAAACATGGAACTATCTACACCGCCATCTGTATAAACATGGAAGTATCTACACCGCCATCTGGATAAACATGGAAATATCTACACCGCCATCTGTATAATCATGGAAATATCTACACCGCGAGCTCTATAAACATGGAAATATCTCCACCACTATCAGTATAAACCTGGAAATACCAACACCGCTATCTGTACAAACAAGGAAATACCTACACCGCTATCTGTATAAACATGGAAATATCTACAACACGATCTGTATAAACATGGAAATATATACATCGCTATCTGTATAAACATGGAAATACCTACACCATTATCTCTATAAACATGAAAATATCTGCACCGCTGTATCTATAAACGTGGAAACATCTACAATGCTCTCTTTATAAACATGGAATTAACTACACCTCTATCTCTATAACATGGAAATATATACACAGTCATCTCTATAAACATGGAAATATCTACACTTCCATCTACATACACAAGGAAATATCTACACCGCCATCTATATAAATATGAAAATATCTACACCGCCATCTTTATAAACATGGAAATACCTACACTGCCATCTGTACAAAGATGCAAATATCTACACCGTGTTCTGTATTAACATGGAAATATCTACACCACTATCTGTATAAACCTGGAAAAATCTACAATGCTCTCTCTATAAACATGGGAATGTCTACACAGTGATCTGTAAACATGGAAATATCTGCACCACTATCTGTTTAAACATGGAAATATCTACACTGCAATCTGTGTAAACAAGGAAATATCTACACCGCTACCTGTATAAACATGGAAATATCTATGCCGCTATCAGTATAAGCATGGAAATATCTACACCGCGATCTGTGTAAAGTTGGAAATATCTATACCGCTATCTGTATAAACATGAAAATATCTACACCGTTATCTCTATATACATGGAAATATCTACACCGCCATCAATATAAGCATGGAAATACCTACACAGTCATCTGTATAAACATGGAAATAGCTACACCACCATCTGTATAAACATGGAAATATCTACAGTGCCATCTGAATAAACATGGAAATTTCTACACAGTCATCTGTATAAACATGGAAATATCTACACTGCCATCTGTATACAGATGCAAATATGTACACCGCCAGCTGTATGAACATGGAAATATCAACACAATGCTGTGTATAACGATGGAAATATTGACACCAGTATCTATCAGTATAAACAGGGAAATATATACACCGCCATCAGTATAAACATGGAAATATCTACATCGCTATTTGTATAAACATGGAAATATTTACACCGCTATCTCTATAAAATGGAAATATCTACACCACCATCTGTAAACATGGAAATATCTACACCGCCATCTGAATAAACATGGAAATATCTACACATCCATCTGTATAAACATGGAAATATCTACACAGACATAAGAAAAAACATGGAAATATCTACACTGCTATCTCTATACACATGGAAATATGTACACCGCTATCTGTATAAACATGGAAATAGCAACACCGCTATCTGTATAAACAAGGAAATATCTACACCGCTATCTCTATAAACATGGAAATATCTACACCGCTATCTGTATAAACATGGAAATGTCTACACCGTTATCTGTATAAACATGGAAATAACTACATGGCTATCTCTATTAACATGTAAAGCTCTACACCGCCATTTGTATAAACATGGAAATATCTACACCACTATCTGTATAAACATGGAAATATCTACACTGCCTTCTGAATAAACATGGAAATATCTACACAGCCATCAGTATAAACATGGAAATATCTACAACACTATCTGTATTAACATGGAAATAGCCACACCGCTATCTGTATAAACATGGAAATAACTACACCGCCATCTGTAAAAACATGGAAATATCTACACAGTCATTTGCAAAAACATGGAAATATCTACACCTCCATCTGTATACACATGGAAATATCTACACAGCCATCTGTATAAACATGGAATTATCTACACAGCTATCTCTATAAACATGGAAATATCTTCACCGCTATCTGTATAAACATGGAAAAATCTACACCGCTATCTGTATAAACATGGAAATATCTACACCGCTATCTGTATAAACTTGGAAATGTCTACATCGCCATGTGTATAAACATGGAAATATCTCCACAGCTATCTGTATAAACATTGAAATATCTCCAACGCTATCTGTATAAACATGGAAATATCTACAACGCCATCTGTATAAACATGGAAATATCTACATCACTGTCTGTATAAACATGGAAATAGCCACACCGCTATCTGTATAAACATGGAAATAACTACACCGCTCCCTGTATAAACATGGAAATACCTACACCGCCATCTGTATAAACATGGAAATACCTACACGACCATCAGTATAAACATGGAAATCTCTAAACAGCCATCTCTATAAACATGGAAATATCTACACTGCTATTAGTATAAACATGGAAATAGGCAAACCGATATCTGTATAAACATGGAAATACCTACACCAGTATGTGTAGAAACATAGAAATATCAACACCACTATCTGTATAAACATGGAAATATCTACATCGCTATCTCTATAAACATGGAAATATCTCCACTGATATCTCTATAAACATGGAAATATATACACCGCAATCTCTGTAAACTTGGAAATATGTATACCGCTATCTGTATATACATGGAAATATCTACACCGCTATCTGTATAAATACGGAAATATCTACACCACGATGTGCATAAAAATTTAAATATCTACACCGCTATCTGCATACACATGGAAATATCTACACCAATATCTGTATAAACATGGAAATATCTATAACACTATCTGTGTAAACATGGAAATATCTACACAGCTATCTGTGTAAACAAGGAAATATGTACACTGCTATCTGTGTAAACATGGAAATATGTACACCGCTCTCTGTATAAACATGGAAATATCTACACCGCTATCTGTATAAACATGAAAATATCTACAACAAGATCTGCATAAGCATTTAAATATCTACACCGCTATCTGTATAAACATGGAAATATCTACACCGCTATCTGTATATACATGGAAATGTCTACACCGCTATCTGTATAAATATGGATATATCGACACTGTTATCATTATAAACATGGAAATGTCTACAACGCTATCTGTATAAACATGAAAATAGCTACATGGCTATCTCTATAAACATCGAAATATCTACAACGCCATCAGTATAAACATGGAAATGCCGACATAGTCATCTGTATAAACATGGAAATATTTACACCACTATCTGTATAAACATGCAAATATATACACGGCCATCTGTATAAACATGGAAATATTTACACAGCCATCTCTATAAACATGGAAATATCTACACCGCTATCTGTATAAACATGGATATATCTGCACTGCTATCTCTATAAGCTTGGAAACATCTACACCGATATCTGTATAAACATGGAAATATGTACACCGCTATCTGTATAAACATGGAAATAACTACAACGCTATCTGCATAAACATGGAAATATCTACACAGCTCTCTGTGTGAATATGGAAATATCTACACAGCTATCTCTATAAACATGGAAATACATACACAGCAATCTGTAAACATGGAAATAACTAATCCGCAATCCCTATAAACATGGAAATATCTACACCGCAATCTCTATAAACATGGAAATATCTACACTGCCATCTCTATAAACATGAAAATATCTACACCGCAATCTCCATAAACATGGAACTATCTACACCGCCATCTGTGTAAACATGGGAATATCTACACCGCTATCTGTATAAACATGGAAATGTCTACAACGATATCTGTATAAACATGGAAATAACTACATGGCTATCTCTATAAACATGGAAAGAACTACACCGCCATCTGTATAAACATGGAATTACCTACACAGTCATCTGTATAAACATGGAAATACCTACAATGCTATCTGTATAAACATGAAAATATCTACACTGCCTTCTGTATAAACATGGAAATATCTACACAGCCATCTGTATAAACATGGAAATATCTACACCATTATCTGTATTAACATGGAAATAGCCACACTGCTATCTGTATAAACATGGAAATATCTACACCGCCATCTGTAAAAACATGGAATTATCTACACAGTCATCGGCATAAACATGGAAATATCTCCACTTCTTTCTGTATACACATGGAAATATCTACACTGCCCTCTGTATACACATGGAAATATCTACAGAGCCATCTGTATAAACATGGAATTATCTACACCGCTATCTCTATAAACATGGAAATAGCTTCACCGCTATCTGTATGAACTTGGAAATATCTACACCGCTATCTGTATAAACATGGTAATAACTACACCGCAGTCTCTGTAAACATGGAAATATGTACACCGCTATCTGTATAAACATGGAAATATCTACACCGCTATCTGTATAAATATGGAAATATCTACACCTCGATCTGCATAAACATTTAAATATCTACACTGCTATCTGTATAAACATGGAAATATCTACACCGCCATCTGTAAAAACATGGAAATATCTACATAGTCATCTGCATAAACATGGAAATATCTACACCTCCATCTGTATACACAAGGAAATATCTACACTGCCATCTGTATACACATGGAAATATCTACACAGCCATCTGTAAAAACAGGGAATTATCTACACCGCTATCTCTATAAACATGGAAATACCTTCACCGCTATCTGTATAAACTGGGAAATATCTACACCGCTATCTGTATAAACCTGGAAATATCTCCACCGCAGTCTCTGTAAACATGGAAATATGTACACCGCTATCTGTATAAACATGGAAATATCTACACCGCCATCTGTATAAACATGGAAATATCTACATCACTATCTGTATAAACATGGAAAAGCCACACCGCTATCTGTATAAACATGGAAATTCCTACACCGCTATCTGTATAAACATGGAAATATCTACACCGCCATCTGCATAAACATGGAAATACCTACAGAATCATCTGAATAAACATGGAAATATCTACACCACTATCTGTATAAACATGGAAATACCTACATGGCCATCAGTATAAACATGGAAATATCTAAACAGTCATCTCTATAAACATGGAAATATCTACATTGCTTTCAGTATAAACATGGAAATAGCCAAAACGCTATCTGTAAAAACTTGGAAATACCTACACCAGTATCTGTAGAAACTTATAAATATCTACACCACTATGTGTATAAACATGGAAATACCTACAAAGCTATCTGTATAAACTTGGAAATATCTACACCGCCATCTGATTAAAGATGGAAATATCTACAACACTATCTCTATAAACTTGGAAATATCTACACTGCTATCTCTATAAACATGGAAGAATCTACACCGCTATCTATATAAACATGGAAATATCTATACCGCTATCTCTATAAACATGGAAATACCTACACCGTCCTTTCTATTAACATGAAAATATCTACACTGCCATCTCCATAAACATGGAAATATCTTCACTGCCATCTGCATAAACATGGAAATATCTACACCACCATCTCTATAAAAATGGATATATATACATTGCCATCTGTATACACATGGAAATATCTACATGGCCATCTGTATAAACATGGAAATATCAACACCGCTATCTTTTAAACATGGAAATACCAACACCGCTATCTCTATCTCTATGAACATGGAAATATCTACACCGCTGTCACTATAAACAGGGAAATATATACAACGCCATCTCTGTAAAACTGGAAATATCTACACCGCCATCTACATAAACAAGGAAATATCTACACTGCCACTTATATAAACATGGAAGTAACTACAACACCATCTGTATAAACATGGATATATCTACACTGCCATGAGTAGAAAGATGGAAATATCTACACCGCTATCTGTATAAACATGGAAATATCTTCACCGCTGTCTGTATAAACATGGAATTATCTACCACGCTATCTGTATGAACATGGAAATATCTACACCATGATTTGTATAAACATGGAAATATCTACACCGTTATCTCTATAAACATGGAAATATCTACAGCACCATCTCTATAAACATGGAAATATCTACAAAGACATCGGCATAAACATAGAAATATCCACACTGCCATCTATATAAACATGGAAGTTTCTACACCGCTATCTGTATAAACGTGGAAATACCTACACCGCAATCTGTGTAAACATGGAAAAATCTACACCGCTATGTGTATAAACATGGAAATATCTCAACCGCTATCTCTATAAACATGGAAATATCTACACCGTAATCTATACAAAGCTGGAAATATCTACACCGCGATTTGTATAAATATGGAAATATCTACATCGTGATCTGCATAAACTTGGAAATATCTACACCGCCATCTCTATAAAAATGAAAATGTCTTCACTGCCATCTCCATAAACATGGAACTATCTACACTGCTATCTGTATCAACATGGAAATATCTACACCGCTATCTCTATAAACATGGAAATATATACAGAGTCATCTCTACATACATGGAAATATCTACACTGAAATCTACATAAACAAGGAAATATCTACACTGCCATCTATAAAAACATGGAAATATCTACACCGCCTTATGGATAAACATGGAAATATCTACACTGCCATCTGTAGAAAGATGGAAATATCTACACCGTGATCTGCATAAACATGGAAATATCTACACCGCTATCTATATAAACCTGGAAGTATCTCCAACGCTATCTGCATAAACATGGAAATAACTTCACCATGATCTGTATAAACATAGAAATATCTACACCGCAATGTGTATAAACATGGAAATATTTACGCGGCTATCTCTATAAGTATGTAAATATCTATACCGCGATCTGTATAAACATGGAAATATCTACACAGCTATCTCTATAAACATGGAACTACCTACACCCCCATCCGTATAAACATGGAAATACCTGCACATTCATCTGAATAAACATGGAAATATTTACACCATCAGCTGTATAAACATGGAAATATCTACACCGCCATCTGAATAAACATGAAAATATCTACACTGCTATCTCTATAAACATGGAAATATCTACACCGCTATCTCTATAAACATGGAAATTTCTACACCGCTATCCGTATAAATATGGATATATCTACAATGCTATCTCTATAAACTAGGAAATGTCTACAACGCTATCTGTATAAACATGGAAATATCTACACTGCTATTTGTATAAGCTTGGAAATAACTAAAAGGCTATCTGTATAAATATGGATATATCTTCACCGCTATCTCTATAAACTTGGAAATGTCTACACCGCTGTCTGTATAAACATGGAAATATCTAAAACGCCATCTGTATAAACATGGAAATATCTACATCGCCGTATGTATAAACATGGAAATATGTGCACCGCAATCTGAATAAACGTGGAAATATCTACACCGCTATCTCTGTATACATGGAAATATCTTCACCGCTATCTGCATAAACTTGGAAATATCTACATCGCTATCTCTATGAACATGGAAATATCTACACTGCCATGTGTATAAACATGGAAATTTCTACAAAGTCATCTGTATAAACATGGAAATATCTACACCACCATCTTTATAAACATGGAAATATCTACACTGCCATCTGTATACACATGGAAATATCTACAAAGACATCTGTATGAACTTGGAAATACCTAAACCGCTATCTCTATAAACATGGAAATATCTACACCGCCATCTGTATAAACATGAAAATATCTACACTGCCATCTCCATATAGGTGGAAATATCTACACCGCCATCTGTATAAACATGGAAATATCTACACCGTTATCTGTATATACATGGAAATATCTACACTGTCATCTGTATAAAGATGGGAATATCTACACCGCGAGCTATATAAACATGGAAATAACTACACCGCTATCTGTATAAACATGGAAACATCACCAACAGTATCTGAATAAACTTGGAAATATCTACACAGCTATCTTTAAAAACATGGAAATATCTACACCACTATCTCTATAAACATGGAAATAACTACACCGCCATCACTATGAACATGGAAATACCTACACCGCTATCTGTATAAACATAGAAATTTCTACACTGCCATCTCTATGAAAATGGAAATACCTACACTGCCATCAGCATAAACATGGAAATATCTACACTGCCATCTGTATAAACATGGAAATATCTACAGTGCCATCTGTATAAACATGGAAATATCTACACTGCCATCGGTAGAAACATGGAAATATCTACACCGCGATCCGTATAAACAGGGAAATTTATTCACCGCTACCTGTATAAAAATGTAAATATCTGCACTGCGAGCTGAATAAACATGGAAATATCTACACTGCTATCTGTATAAACATGGAAATATCTACACCACCATCTGCATAAAAATGGAAATACCTACACCGCCGTCTCTATAAACATGAAAATACCTACAACGCTATCTCTATAAACATAGAAATATCTACACCGCTATCTCTATAAACATGGAAATATATACACCACCATCTCCATAAAAATGGAAATATCTACACCGCCATCTAAATAAACAATGAAATATCTACACCACCATCTATATAAATGTAGAAATATCTACACCGCCATCTCTATAAACATGAAAATATCTTCACTGCCATCTGTAGAAAGACGGAAATATCTACAACGCAATCCGTATAAACATGGAAATATCTTCACCTCTACCTGTATAAACATGGAAATATCTAGAATGCTATCTGTATAAACATGGAAATATCTACACCGTAATCTTTGCAAAGATGGATATATCTACATCGCTATCTCTGTAAACATGGAAATATGTACACCGTTATCTGTGTAAACCTGGAAATATCAACATGGCTATCTTCATAAACATGGAAATATCTGCACCGCCATCTGTATAAACATGGAAACATCTACACCGCTACCTGTATAAATATGGAAATATCTACACTGCCATCTCCATAAACATGGAAGTATCTACACAGCCATCTGTATAAACATGGAAATATATTCACCGCTATCTGTACAAACAAGGAAGTATCTTCATTGCCATTTGTATAAAGATGGAAATATGTATACCGCGATCTGCATGAACATGGAACTAACTTCACCGCTATCTGTATAAACATGGAACTACCAACACCGATATCTGTATAAAAATGGAAATATCTCCACATCTATCTGTAAAAACATGGAAATATCTACACCGCTATCTGTATAAACATGGAAATTCCTACTTCAATATCTGTATAAACATGGAAATATCTACATCGCTATCTGTGTATACATGGATATTTCTACACAGCTATCTGTGTAAAATGGAAATACCTACACCGCTATCTGTGTAAACATGAATGTGTCTACACCGCCATCTGTATAAACATGGAAATATCTACACCAACATCTCTAAAAACATGGAAGTATCTACACCAAGATCTGTATAAACATGGAAATATCCACACCGCTGTCTGTATAAACATGGAAATATCTACACCGTTATCTGTATAGACATGGAAATATCTACGTCGCTATCGGTATAAACATGGAAATACCTCCACGGCTATGTGTATAAATATGGAAATATCAACACAGTTCTCTGTAGAAACATGGAAATATCTACACCACCATCAGAATAAACATGGAAATATCTACACTGCCATCTGAATACACATGGAAATATCTACATCGCTATCTCTATAAACATGGAAATATCTAAAATGCCATCTGTATAAAGATGGAATATCTACACCGAGAGCTGTATAAACATGGAAATAACTACACTGATATCTGTATAAACATGGAAAAACCAACACCGCTATCTCTATAAACATGGAAATATCTACACCGCTATCTGTATAAACACAGAAGTATCTACACCACTATCTCTATAAACATGGAAATACCTACACCGCCATCTCCATACACATGGAAATATCTACACTGCTATCTCTATAAACATTGAAATATCTACATCGCCATCTCTATAAACATGGAAATATCTACACCGCCATTTCCATAATCATGGAAATCCCTACACCGCTACCTGTATAAACATAGAGATATCTACACCGCCATTTGTATAAACATGGAAATATCTACATTGCCATCTGTGGAAAGATGGAATTATCTACACCGCGATCTGTATGAACATGGAAATAACTACACCGCTACCTATATAAACATGGAGATATCTACACCGCTATCTGCATAAGTTTGGAAATATCTACACCGCTATCTCTATAAACATGGAAATGTTTACACCGCCATCTGTATAAACATGGAAATATCTACACCGCTGTCTCAATAAACATGGAAATATCTACACCACCATCTGTATAAACACGGTAATACCTACACATTCATCTGTGTAAACAGAAAAACACCTACACCGCCATCTGTATAAACATGGAAATATCGACACTGCCATCTGTATAAACATGGAAAGACCTCCACCGCTATCTGCATAAACATGGAAATATCTACACGGCTATCTTTTTAAACATGGAAATATCTACACCACTATCTTTATAAACATGGAAATATCTACAACGCTATGTGTGTAAACATGGAAATGTCTATAATGCTCTCTGTGTAAACATGGAAATATCTACACAGATATCGGTGTAAACATGGATACATCCACACGTATATCTCTGTAGAGATGGAAATAGCTACTACGCAATCTGTGCAAAAATGGAAATATATACACCGCTATCTGTATTAATATGGAAATATCTACACCACTATCACTATAAACATGGAAACGCCTACATCGCTATCTACATAAACATGGAAATATCTAAACCGATATCTCTATAAACATGGAAATACCTACAATGCTATCTGTGTAAACATGGAAATATCTATTCAGCTATCTGTGTAAACCTGGAAATAGCCACATTGCTATCACTGTAAATATGGAAATAACTACACCGCAATCTGTGCAAAGATGGAAATATCTACACCGCTATCTGTGTAAACATGGAAATGTCTACACCGCTATGATTATAAACATAGAAATATCTACACCGCTATCTGTATTCACATGGAAATATCTTCACCGCCTTCTCTGTAAAGATGAAAATATCTACAGCGCCTTCTGTATAAACATGGAAATATCTACATCGCTATCTGTATAAATATGGAAATATCTACACCGCTATCTCTATAAACATTGAAATATCTACACCGCTATCTGTATAACCATGGAAAAATCTACATGGCTTTCTCTATAAACATGGAAATATCTACACCGCTATCTCTATAAACTTGGAAATATCTACACCGCCATCTCTATAAACATGGAAATATCTACACGGCCATCTGTATAAAGATGGAAATATCAACAACGCAATCTGTATATACATCGAAATACATACACCGCTATCTGTATAAACAGGGAAATATCTAAAACGCGATCTGTATAAACATGGAAATATCTACACTGCTATCTCTATATACATGGATATACCTACACCGCGATGTTTATGAACATGGAAATAACTACATCGCTATCTGCATAAACATGGAAATATATACATCGCTATCTGTGGAAACATTGAAATATCTCAACCGTCAACTCAATAAACATTGAAATATCTACACTGCCATCTGTAGAAAGATGGAAATAGCTACAACCCGACACTGCTACCTGTATAAACATGGAAATATCTACACCGCTATCTGTATAAACAGAAATATCTACACCACGATCTGTACAAAATGGAAATATCTACACCGCTATCTGTATAAACATGGAAATATCTACAACGCTATCTCTATAAACATGGAAATATCTACACCGCCATCTGTATGAACTTGGAAATACCTACACAGTCGTCTGTATAAAAATGGAAATATCAAGACCACCATCTGTATAAACATGGAAATATCTACCCCGTTATCTGTATAAACATGGAAATAGCTACACCGCTATCTATACATAAATGGAAATATCTACACCGCTATCCCTATAAACTTGGAAATGTCAACACTGCTCTCTGTATAAACATGGAAATATCTACACCGCTATCTGTACAAACATGGAAATATCTACACTGCTATCACTATAAACATAGAAATACTACACCGCTATCTTTATAAACATAGAAATATCGACACCGCTATCTCCATAAACATGGAAATATCTACACCGCCATCTGCATAAACATGAAAATATCTGCACCACCATCTGTATAAACATGGAAATATCTACACCGCTATCTGTATAAACATAGAAATATCTACACCACGATCTGCACAAACATGGACATATCTACACCACTATCTGTATAAACATGGAAATATCTACAACGCTATCTCTATAAACATAGAAATATCTACACCGCCATCTGTATGAACATGGAAAAATCTACACTGCCATCTGTATAAACATGGAAATATCTACACCGCCATCTGTATATACATGGAAATACCTACACCGCCATCCGTATAACCATGGAAATATCTACACTGCTATCTGTATAAACCTGGAAAAATCTACAATGCTCTCTCTATAAACATGGGAATGTCTACACCGTGATCTGTAAACATGGAAATATCTGCACCACTATCTGTTTAAACATGGAAATATCTACACTGCAATCTGTGTAAACAAGGAAATATCTACACCGCTACCTGTATAAACATGGAAATATCTATGCCGCTATCAGTATAAGCATGGAAATATCTACACCGCGATCTGTGTAAAGTTGGAAATATCTATACCGCTATCTGTATAAACATGAAAATATCTACACCGTTATCTCTATATACATGGAAATATCTACACCGCCATCCATATAAGCATGGAAATACCTACACAGTCATCTGTATAAACATGGAAATAGCTACACCACCATCTGTATAAACATGGAAATATCTACAGTGCCATCTGAATAAACATGGAAATTTCTACACAGTCATCTGTATAAACATGGAAATATCTACACTGCCATCTGTATACAGATGCAAATATGTACACCGCCAGCTGTATGAACATGGAAATATCAACACAATGCTGTGTATAACGATGGAAATATTGACACCGCTATCAGTATAAACAGGGAAATATATACACCGCCATCAGTATAAACATGGAAATATCTACACCACTATTTGTATAAACATGGAAATATTTACACCGCTATCTCTATAAAATGGAAATATCTACACCACCATCTGTAAACATGGAAATATCTACACCGCCATCTGAATAAACATGGAAATTTCTACACAGTCATCTGTATAAACAAGGAAATATCTACATTGCCATGTGTATAAACATGGAAATATCTACACAGCCATCTGTATAAACATGGAAATATCTACACAGACATAAGAAAAAACATGGAAATATCTACACTGCTATCTCTATACACATGGAAATATGTACACCGCTATCTGTATAAACATGGAAATAGCAACACCGCTATCTGTATAAACAAGGAAATATCTACACCGCTATCTGTATAAACATGGAAATATCTACACCGCTATCTGTATAAACATGGAAATGTCTACACCGTTATCTGTATAAACATGGAAATAACTACATGGCTATCTCTATTAACATGTAAAGCTCTACACCGCCATTTGTATAAACATGGAAATATCTACACCACTATCTGTATAAACATGGAAATATCTACACTGCCTTCTGAATAAACATGGAAATATCTACACAGCCATCAGTATAAACATGGAAATATCTACAACACTATCTGTATTAACATGGAAATAGCCACACCGCTATCTGTATAAACATGGAAATAACTACACCGCCATCTGTAAAAACATGGAAATATCTACACAGTCATTTGCAAAAACATGGAAATATCTACACCTCCATCTGTATACACATGGAAATATCTACACAGCCATCTGTATAAACATGGAATTATCTACACAGCTATCTCTATAAACATGGAAATATCTTCACCGCTATCTGTATAAACATGGAAAAATCTCCACCGCTATCTGTATAAACATGGAAATATCTACACCGCTATCTGTATAAACTTGGAAATGTCTACATCGCCATGTGTATAAACATGGAAATATCTCCACAGCTATCTGTATAAACATTGAAATATCTCCAACGCTATCTGTATAAACATGGAAATATCTACAACGCCATCTGTATAAACATGGAAATATCTACATCACTGTCTGTATAAACATGGAAATAGCCACACCGCTATCTGTATAAACATGGAAATAACTACACCGCTCCCTGTATAAACATGGAAATACCTACACCGCCATCTGTATAAACATGGAAATACCTACACGACCATCAGTATAAACATGGAAATCTCTAAACAGCCATCTCTATAAACATGGAAATATCTACACTGCTATTAGTATAAACATGGAAATAGGCAAACCGATATCTGTATAAACATGGAAATACCTACACCAGTATGTGTAGAAACATAGAAATATCAACACCACTATCTGTATAAACATGGAAATATCTACATCGCTATCTCTATAAACATGGAAATATCTCCACTGATATCTCTATAAACATGGAAATATATACACCGCAATCTCTGTAAACTTGGAAATATGTATACCGCTATCTGTATATACATGGAAATATCTACACCGCTATCTGTATAAATACGGAAATATCTACACCACGATGTGCATAAAAATTTAAATATCTACACCGCTATCTGCATACACATGGAAATATCTACACCAATATCTGTATAAACATGGAAATATCTATAACACTATCTGTGTAAACATGGAAATATCTACACAGCTATCTGTGTAAACAAGGAAATATGTACACCGCTATCTGTGTAAACATGGAAATATGTACACCGCTCTCTGTATAAACATGGAAATATCTACACCGCTATCTGTATAAACATGAAAATATCTACAACAAGATCTGCATAAGCATTTAAATATCTACACCGCTATCTGTATAAACATGGAAATATCTACACCGCTATCTGTATATACATGGAAATGTCTACACCGCTATCTGTATAAATATGGATATATCGACACTGTTATCATTATAAACATGGAAATGTCTACAACGCTATCTGTATAAACATGAAAATAGCTACATGGCTATCTCTATAAACATCGAAATATCTACAACGCCATCAGTATAAACATGGAAATGCCGACATAGTCATCTGTATAAACATGGAAATATTTACACCACTATCTGTATAAACATGCAAATATATACACGGCCATCTGTATAAACATGGAAATATTTACACAGCCATCTCTATAAACATGGAAATATCTACACCGCTATCTGTATAAACATGGATATATCTGCACTGCTATCTCTATAAGCTTGGAAACATCTACACCGATATCTGTATAAACATGGAAATATGTACACCGCTATCTGTATAAACATGGAAATAACTACAACGCTATCTGCGTAAACATGGAAATATCTACACAGCTCTCTGTGTGAATATGGAAATATCTACACAGCTATCTCTATAAACATGGAAATACATACACAGCAATCTGTAAACATGGAAATAACTAATCCGCAATCCCTATAAACATGGAAATATCTACACCACAATCTCTATAAACATGGAAATATCTACACTGCCATCTCTATAAACATGAAAATATCTACACCGCAATCTCCATAAACATGGAACTATCTACACCGCCATCTGTGTAAACATGGGAATATCTACACCGCTATCTGTATAAACATGGAAATGTCTACAACGATATCTGTATAAACTT
Organism: Pan paniscus; assembly: GCF_029289425.2. Taxonomy (NCBI): domain Eukaryota; kingdom Metazoa; phylum Chordata; class Mammalia; order Primates; family Hominidae; genus Pan; species Pan paniscus. The sequence continues at coordinate 1,559,976 of NC_073265.2, forward strand.
GGAAATAACTACATGGCTATCTCTATAAACATGGAAAGAACTACACCGCCATCTGTATAAACATGGAATTACCTACACAGTCATCTGTATAAACATGGAAATACCTACAATGCTATCTGTATAAACATGAAAATATCTACACTGCCTTCTGTTTAAACATGGAAATATCTACACAGCCATCTGTATAAACATGGAAATATCTACACCATTATCTGTATTAACATGGAAATAGCCACACTGCTATCTGTATAAACATGGAAATATCTACACCGCCATCTGTAAAAACATGGAATTATCTACACAGTCATCGGCATAAACATGGAAATATCTCCACTTCTTTCTGTATACACATGGAAATATCTACACTGCCCTCTGTATACACATGGAAATATCTACAGAGCCATCTGTATAAACATGGAATTATCTACACCGCTATCTCTATAAACATGGAAATAGCTTCACCGCTATCTGTATGAACTTGGAAATATCTACACCGCTATCTGTATAAACATGGTAATAACTACACCGCAGTCTCTGTAAACATGGAAATATGTACACCGCTATCTGTATAAACATGGAAATATCTACACCGCTATCTGTATAAATATGGAAATATCTACACCTCGATCTGCATAAACATTTAAATATCTACACTGCTATCTGTATAAACATGGAAATATCTACACCGCCATCTGTAAAAACATGGAAATATCTACATAGTCATCTGCATAAACATGGAAATATCTACACCTCCATCTGTATACACAAGGAAATATCTACACTGCCATCTGTATACACATGGAAATATCTACACAGCCATCTGTAAAAACAGGGAATTATCTACACCGCTATCTCTATAAACATGGAAATACCTTCACCGCTATCTGTATAAACTGGGAAATATCTACACCGCTATCTGTATAAACCTGGAAATATCTCCACCGCAGTCTCTGTAAACATGGAAATATGTACACCGCTATCTGTATAAACATGGAAATATCTACACCGCCATCTGTATAAACATGGAAATATCTACATCACTATCTGTATAAACATGGAAAAGCCACACCGCTATCTGTATAAACATGGAAATTCCTACACCGCTATCTGTATAAACATGGAAATATCTACACCGCCATCTGCATAAACATGGAAATACCTACAGAATCATCTGAATAAACATGGAAATATCTACACCACTATCTGTATAAACATGGAAATACCTACATGGCCATCAGTATATACATGGAAATATCTAAACAGTCATCTCTATAAACATGGAAATATCTACATTGCTTTCAGTATAAACATGGAAATAGCCAAAACGCTATCTGTAAAAACTTGGAAATACCTACACCAGTATCTGTAGAAACTTATAAATATCTACACCACTATGTGTATAAACATGGAAATACCTACAAAGCTATCTGTATAAACTTGGAAATATCTACACCGCCATCTGATTAAAGATGGAAATATCTACAACACTATCTCTATAAACTTGGAAATATCTACACTGCTATCTCTATAAACATGGAAGAATCTACACCGCTATCTATATAAACATGGAAATATCTATACCGCTATCTCTATAAACATGGAAATACCTACACCGTCCTTTCTATTAACATGAAAATATCTACACTGCCATCTCCATAAACATGGAAATATCTTCACTGCCATCTGCATAAACATGGAAATATCTACACCACCATCTCTATAAAAATGGATATATATACATTGCCATCTGTATACACATGGAAATATCTACATGGCCATCTGTATAAACATGGAAATATCAACACCGCTATCTTTTAAACATGGAAATACCAACACCGCTATCTCTATCTCTATGAACATGGAAATATCTACACCGCTGTCACTATAAACAGGGAAATATATACAACGCCATCTCTGTAAAACTGGAAATATCTACACCGCCATCTACATAAACAAGGAAATATCTACACTGCCACTTATATAAACATGGAAGTAACTACAACACCATCTTTATAAACATGGATATATCTACACTGCCATGAGTAGAAAGATGGAAATATCTACACCGCTATCTGTATAAACATGGAAATATCTTCACCGCTGTCTGTATAAACATGGAATTATCTACCACGCTATCTGTATGAACATGGAAATATCTACACCATGATTTGTATAAACATGGAAATATCTACACCGTTATCTCTATAAACATGGAAATATCTACAGCACCATCTCTATAAACATGGAAATATCTACAAAGACATCGGCATAAACATAGAAATATCCACACTGCCATCTATATAAACATGGAAGTTTCTACACCGCTATCTGTATAAACGTGGAAATACCTACACCGCAATCTGTGTAAACATGGAAAAATCTACACCGCTATGTGTATAAACATGGAAATATCTCAACCGCTATCTCTATAAACATGGAAATATCTACACCGTAATCTATACAAAGCTGGAAATATCTACACCGCGATCTGTATAAATATGGAAATATCTACATCGTGATCTGCATAAACTTGGAAATATCTACACCGCCATCTCTATAAAAATGAAAATGTCTTCGCTGCCATCTCCATAAACATGGAACTATCTACACTGCTATCTGTATCAACATGGAAATATCTACACCGCTATCTCTATAAACATGGAAATATATACAGAGTCATCTCTACATACATGGAAATATCTACACTGAAATCTACATAAACAAGGAAATATCTACACTGCCATCTATAAAAACATGGAAATATCTACACCGCCTTATGGATAAACATGGAAATATCTACACTGCCATCTGTAGAAAGATGGAAATATCTACACCGTGATCTGCATAAACATGGAAATATCTACACCGCTATCTATATAAACCTGGAAGTATCTCCAACGCTATCTGCATAAACATGGAAATAACTTCACCATGATCTGTATAAACATAGAAATATCTACACCGCGATGTGTATAAACATGGAAATATTTACGCGGCTATCTCTATAAGTATGTAAATATCTATACCGCGATCTGTATAAACATGGAAATATCTACACAGCTATCTCTATAAACATGGAACTACCTACACCCCCATCCGTATAAACATGGAAATACCTGCACATTCATCTGAATAAACATGGAAATATTTACACCATCAGCTGTATAAACATGGAAATATCTACACCGCCATCTGAATAAACATGAAAATATCTACACTGCTATCTCTATAAACATGGAAATATCTACACCGCTATCTCTATAAACATGGAAATTTCTACACCGCTATCCGTATAAATATGGATATATCTACAATGCTATCTCTATAAACTAGGAAATGTCTACAACGCTATCTGTATAAACATGGAAATATCTACACTGCTATTTGTATAAGCTTGGAAATAACTAAAAGGCTATCTGTATAAATATGGATATATCTTCACCGCTATCTCTATAAACTTGGAAATGTCTACACCGCTGTCTGTATAAACATGGAAATATCTAAAACGCCATCTGTATAAACATGGAAATATCTACATCGCCGTATGTATAAACATGGAAATATGTGCACCGCAATCTGAATAAACGTGGAAATATCTACACCGCTATCTCTGTATACATGGAAATATCTTCACCGCTATCTGCATAAACTTGGAAATATCTACATCGCTATCTCTATGAACATGGAAATATCTACACTGCCATGTGTATAAACATGGAAATTTCTACAAAGTCATCTGTATAAACATGGAAATATCTACACCACCATCTTTATAAACATGGAAATATCTACACTGCCATCTGTATACACATGGAAATATCTACAAAGACATCTGTATGAACTTGGAAATACCTAAACCGCTATCTCTATAAACATGGAAATATCTACACCGCCATCTGTATAAACATGAAAATATCTACACTGCCATCTCCATATAGGTGGAAATATCTACACCGCCATCTGTATAAACATGGAAATATCTACACCGTTATCTGTATATACATGGAAATATCTACACTGTCATCTGTATAAAGATGGGAATATCTACACCGCGAGCTATATAAACATGGAAATAACTACACCGCTATCTGTATAAACATGGAAACATCACCAACAGTATCTGAATAAACTTGGAAATATCTACACAGCTATCTTTAAAAACATGGAAATATCTACACCACTATCTCTATAAACATGGAAATAACTACACCGCCATCACTATGAACATGGAAATACCTACACCGCTATCTGTATAAACATAGAAATTTCTACACTGCCATCTCTATGAAAATGGAAATACCTACACTGCCATCAGCATAAACATGGAAATATCTACACTGCCATCTGTATAAACATGGAAATATCTACAGTGCCATCTGTATAAACATGGAAATATCTACACTGCCATCGGTAGAAACATGGAAATATCTACACCGCGATCCGTATAAACAGGGAAATTTATTCACCGCTACCTGTATAAAAATGTAAATATCTGCACTGCGAGCTGAATAAACATGGAAATATCTACACTGCTATCTGTATAAACATGGAAATATCTACACCACCATCTGCATAAAAATGGAAATACCTACACCGCCGTCTCTATAAACATGAAAATACCTACAACGCTATCTCTATAAACATAGAAATATCTACACCGCTATCTCTATAAACATGGAAATATATACACCACCATCTCCATAAAAATGGAAATATCTACACCGCCATCTAAATAAACAATGAAATATCTACACCACCATCTATATAAACGTAGAAATATCTACACCGCCATCTCTATAAACATGAAAATATCTACACTGCCATCTGTAGAAAGACGGAAATATCTACAACGCAATCCGTATAAACATGGAAATATCTTCACCTCTACCTGTATAAACATGGAAATATCTAGAATGCTATCTGTATAAACATGGAAATATCTACACCGTAATCTTTGCAAAGATGGATATATCTACATCGCTATCTCTGTAAACATGGAAATATGTACACCGTTATCTGTGTAAACCTGGAAATATCAACATGGCTATCTTCATAAACATGGAAATATCTGCACCGCCATCTGTATAAACATGGAAACATCTACACCGCTACCTGTATAAATATGGAAATATCTACACTGCCATCTCCATAAACATGGAAGTATCTACACAGCCATCTGTATAAACATGGAAATATATTCACCGCTATCTGTACAAACAAGGAAGTATCTTCATTGCCATTTGTATAAAGATGGAAATATGTATACCGCGATCTGCATGAACATGGAACTAACTTCACCGCTATCTGTATAAACATGGAACTACCAACACCGATATCTGTATAAAAATGGAAATATCTCCACATCTATCTGTAAAAACATGGAAATATCTACACCGCTATCTGTATAAACATGGAAATTCCTACTTCAATATCTGTATAAACATGGAAATATCTACATCGCTATCTGTGTATACATGGATATTTCTACACAGCTATCTGTGTAAAATGGAAATACCTACACCGCTATCTGTGTAAACATGAATGTGTCTACACCGCCATCTGTATAAACATGGAAATATCTACACCAACATCTCTAAAAACATGGAAGTATCTACACCAAGATCTGTATAAACATGGAAATATCCACACCGCTGTCTGTATAAACATGGAAATATCTACACCGTTATCTGTATAGACATGGAAATATCTACGTCGCTATCGGTATAAACATGGAAATACCTCCACGGCTATGTGTATAAATATGGAAATATCAACACAGTTCTCTGTAGAAACATGGAAATATCTACACCACCATCAGAATAAACATGGAAATATCTACACTGCCATCTGAATACACATGGAAATATCTACATCGCTATCTCTATAAACATGGAAATATCTAAAATGCCATCTGTATAAAGATGGAATATCTACACCGAGAGCTGTATAAACATGGAAATAACTACACTGATATCTGTATAAACATGGAAAAACCAACACCGCTATCTCTATAAACATGGAAATATCTACACCGCTATCTGTATAAACACAGAAGTATCTACACCACTATCTCTATAAACATGGAAATACCTACACCGCCATCTCCATACACATGGAAATATCTACACTGCTATCTCTATAAACATTGAAATATCTACATCGCCATCTCTATAAACATGGAAATATCTACACCGCCATTTCCATAATCATGGAAATCCCTACACCGCTACCTGTATAAACATAGAGATATCTACACCGCCATTTGTATAAACATGGAAATATCTACATTGCCATCTGTGGAAAGATGGAATTATCTACACCGCGATCTGTATGAACATGGAAATAACTACACCGCTACCTATATAAACATGGAGATATCTACACCGCTATCTGCATAAGTTTGGAAATATCTACACCGCTATCTCTATAAACATGGAAATGTTTACACCGCCATCTGTATAAACATGGAAATATCTACACCGCTGTCTCAATAAACATGGAAATATCTACACCACCATCTGTATAAACACGGTAATACCTACACATTCATCTGTGTAAACAGAAAAACACCTACACCGCCATCTGTATAAACATGGAAATATCGACACTGCCATCTGTATAAACATGGAAAGACCTCCACCGCTATCTGCATAAACATGGAAATATCTACACGGCTATCTTTTTAAACATGGAAATATCTACACCACTATCTTTATAAACATGGAAATATCTACAACTCTATGTGTGTAAACCTGGAAATGTCTATAATGCTCTCTGTGTAAACATGGAAATATCTACACAGATATCGGTGTAAACATGGATACATCCACACGTATATCTCTGTAGAGATGGAAATAGCTACTACGCAATCTGTGCAAAAATGGAAATATATACACCGCTATCTGTATTAATATGGAAATATCTACACCACTATCACTATAAACATGGAAACGCCTACATCGCTATCTACATAAACATGGAAATATCTAAACCGATATCTCTATAAACATGGAAATACCTACAATGCTATCTGTGTAAACATGGAAATATCTATTCAGCTATCTGTGTAAACCTGGAAATAGCCACATTGCTATCACTGTAAATATGGAAATAACTACACCGCAATCTGTGCAAAGATGGAAATATCTACACCGCTATCTGTGTAAACATGGAAATGTCTACACCGCTATGATTATAAACATAGAAATATCTACACCGCTATCTGTATTCACATGGAAATATCTTCACCGCCTTCTCTGTAAAGATGAAAATATCTACAGCGCCTTCTGTATAAACATGGAAATATCTACATCGCTATCTGTATAAATATGGAAATATCTACACCGCTATCTCTATAAACATTGAAATATCTACACCGCTATCTGTATAACCATGGAAAAATCTACATGGCTTTCTCTATAAACATGGAAATATCTACACCGCTATCTCTATAAACTTGGAAATATCTACACCGCCATCTCTATAAACATGGAAATATCTACACGGCCATCTGTATAAAGATGGAAATATCAACAACGCAATCTGTATATACATCGAAATACATACACCGCTATCTGTATAAACAGGGAAATATCTAAAACGCGATCTGTATAAACATGGAAATATCTACACTGCTATCTCTATATACATGGATATACCTACACCGCGATGTTTATGAACATGGAAATAACTACATCGCTATCTGCATAAACATGGAAATATATACATCGCTATCTGTGGAAACATTGAAATATCTCAACCGTCAACTCAATAAACATTGAAATATCTACACTGCCATCTGTAGAAAGATGGAAATAGCTACAACCCGACACTGCTACCTGTATAAACATGGAAATATCTACACCGCTATCTGTATAAACAGAAATATCTACACCACGATCTGTACAAAATGGAAATATCTACACCGCTATCTGTATAAACATGGAAATATCTACAACGCTATCTCTATAAACATGGAAATATCTACACCGCCATCTGTATGAACTTGGAAATACCTACACAGTCGTCTGTATAAAAATGGAAATATCAAGACCACCATCTGTATAAACATGGAAATATCTACCCCGTTATCTGTATAAACATGGAAATAGCTACACCGCTATCTATACATAAATGGAAATATCTACACCGCTATCCCTATAAACTTGGAAATGTCAACACTGCTCTCTGTATAAACATGGAAATATCTACACCGCTATCTGTACAAACATGGAAATATCTACACTGCTATCACTATAAACATAGAAATACTACATCGCTATCTTTATAAACATAGAAATATCGACACCGCTATCTCCATAAACATGGAAATATCTACACCGCCATCTGCATAAACATGAAAATATCTGCACCACCATCTGTATAAACATGGAAATATCTACACCGCTATCTGTATAAACATAGAAATATCTACACCACGATCTGCACAAACATGGACATATCTACACCACTATCTGTATAAACATGGAAATATCTACAACGCTATCTCTATAAACATAGAAATATCTACACCGCCATCTGTATGAACATGGAAAAATCTACACTGCCATCTGTATAAACATGGAAATATCTACACCGCCATCTGTATATACATGGAAATACCTACACCGCCATCCGTATAACCATGGAAATATCTACACTGCTATCTGTATAAACATGGATATATATACACCGCGATCTGTGTAAACATGGAAATGTCTACACCGCTATTTATATAAACAAGGAAATATCTACACCGTTATCTGTGTAAACATGGAAATATCTACACCGCTATCTGTATAAACTTGGAAATTCCTATTGCACTATCTGTATAAACATGGAAATATCAACACCGCTATCTCTATAAAGATGGAAATATCCACACCGCTATCTCTATAAACATAGAAATATCTACACCGCTATCTGTATAAACATGGAAATAACTACAAGGCTATCGCTATAAACATGGAAATATCTACACCGCCATTTGAAAAAACATGGAAATATCTACACAGCCATCTGTATAAAGATGGAAATATCTACACCAACATCTGTATAAACATGGAAATAACTACAACGCCATCACCAAAAACATGGATCTATCTACACAGCCATCTGTGTAAACATGGAAAAACCTTCACCACTATCTGTATAAACATGGAAATATCTACTCTGCCATCTGTATAAACATGGAAATATCTACACTGCTATCTCTATAAACATGGAAATATCTACACCGCTATCTGTATAAACATGGAAATACCAACACTGCTATCTGTATAAACATGGAAATATCTACACTGCCATCTGTAGAAAGATGGAAATATTTACACCGCGATCTGCATAAACATGGAAATTTCTACACAGCTACCTTTATAAACATGGAAATATCTATACCGCTATCTGTACAAACATGTAAATATGTACACCACGATCTGTATAAACATGGAAATATCTACACCGCTCTCTTCATAAACATGGAAATATCTATACCACTATCTGTAAAAGGAAGCAAATATCTACACCGCTATCTGTATAGACATGGAAATATCTATACTTCTATCAGTATAAACATGGAAATATCTATACCGCTAACCCAATAAACATGGAAATGTCTACACCACTATCTGTATCAACATGGAAATATCTAAACGGCAATCTCTATAAACATGGAAATATCTACAGCGCTATCTGTGTAAACATGGAAATATCTACAGAGCTATCTGTGTAAATATGGAAATATCTACAACGCAATCTGTGCAAAGATGGAAATATCTACACCGCTATCTGTATAAACATGGAAATATCTACACCACGATCTCTATAAACATGGAAATATCAACACCGCTCTCTGTATAAACATGGAAATAACTACACCGCTATCCCTATAAACATGGAAATATCAACACCGTTATCTGTATAAACATGGAAATATCTTCACCGCTATCTCAATAAACATGGAAATATCTACACCGCCATCTCTATAAACTTTGAAATATCTACACCGCCATGTGCATAGACATGGAAATATCTACACCGACATCTGCATAAACTTGGAAATATCTACACCGCCATCTGTATAAACATGGAAATACCTACACCGCCATTGTATAAACATGGAAATATCTACACCACCATCAGTATAACCATGGAAATATCTACACAGCCATCTTTATAAACATGGAAATATCTACACCGCTATCTCTATAAACATGGAAATACGTACCCCGCTCTCTCTATAAACATGGAAATATCGTCACCACTATCTCTATAAACATGGAAATACCTACACCGCCATCTCCATAAACATGAAAATATCTACACTTCCATCTCCATAAACATAGAACTATCTGCACCCTATCTGTATGAACATGGAAATATCTACACTGCCATTTGTATAAAGATGTAAATATCTACATCGCGATCTGTATAAACATGGAAATATCTACACCGATATCTGTATAAACATGGACATACCAACTCTGATATCTGTAAAAACATGAAAACATCTACAATGATCTCTGTATAAAAATGGATATATCTACACCGCTATCTCTATAAACATGGAAAGATCTACACCACTATCTCTATAAACATGGAAACATGTACCCGCCATCTCTGGAAACATGGAAGTATCTACAATGCCATCTACATAAACAAGGAAATATCTACACCGCCATCTATAAAAATATGGAAATATCTACACCGCTATGTCTATAAACATGTAAATGTATACACCGCCATTAGAAAAACATGGAAATATCTACAAACTCATCTGTATAAACATGGAAATACCTCCACCACCATATGGATAAACATGGAAATATCTACACTGCCATCTGTATACACATGGAAATATCTACACAGCCATCTCTATAAACATGGAAATATCTACACCGCTATCCCTATATACATGGAAATACCTATACTGCTATCTCTATAAACATGGAAATATCTACACCGCTATCTCTATAAAGATGGAAACATCCACACCTCCATCGCTATAAATGTGAAAATATGTACACCGCCATCTCCATAAACGTGGAACAACCTAGACCACCGTCTGTAAAAACATGGAAATATCTACACCGCCATCTTTATAAATATGGAAATATATACACTGCCGTGTGTATAAAGATGGAAATATCCACACCACGAGCTGTATAAACATGGAAATTTCTACACCACTACCTGTATAAACATGGAAATATCTACATTGCTATCTGTATAAACATGGAAATATCTACACCACGATCTGTTTAAACATGGAAATATCTACACCACTATCTGTATAAACATGGAAATATCTACAACGATATCTGTATAAACATGGAAATATGTACACCGCTATCTGTATAAACATGGAAATGCAACACCGCTATCTGTATCAACATGGAAATATCTACACTGCCAACTGTATACACATGGAAATAACTACACAGCCATCTGTATAAACATGGAGATATCTACACCGCTATCTCTATAAACCTGGACATACCTACACCGCTATCTCCATAAACATGGAAATATCTAAACCGCTAACTCTATAAACATGGAAATATCTACACTGCCATCTCTATAAACATGAAAATATCTACACTGCCATCTCCATAATCATGGAACTATCTACACTACCATTTGTATAAAAATGGAAATCTCTACACCGCCATCTGTATAAACATGGAAACATCTACACAGCCATCTGTATAAACATAGAAATATCTTCACAGCCATCTGTATACACATGGAAATATCTACACCGATATCTGTATAAACATGGAAATATCTACAACAATATCTGTATAAGTATGGAAATATCTACACTGCTATCTGTATAAACATGGAAATATCTACACCGCTATCGGTATAAACATAGAAATATCTACACCGCTATCTGTATAAACATAGAATTATCTACACCGCCACCTGTAAAAACATGGAAATATCGACACAGTCATCAGTATAAACATGGAAATATCCACACCACCATCTTTATAAACATGGAAATATCTACACTGCCATCTGTATACACATGGAAATATCTACACAGCCATCTGTATTAACATGGAAATATCTACACTGCTATCTCTAAAAACATGGAAATACCTGCACCGTTATCTCTACAAACATGGAAATATCTACACCACTATCTGAATAAAAATGGAAATATCTACACTGCTATCTGTATAAACATGGAAATATCTACATCGCGATCTGCATAAACATGGAAACATCTCCACTGCTATCTGTATAAACATGGAAATGTCTACACCGCTATGTGTATAAACATGGAAATATCTACAACGCTCTCTGTATAAACATGGAAATACCTAAAACGATATCTGTGAAAACCTGGAAATATAAACACAACTATCTGTGTAAACATGGAAATATCTACACCATTCTCTGTGTAAAGATGGAAACCTCTACACCGCAATCCGTGCAAAGATGGAAATATCTACACCGCTACCTCTGTAAACGTGGAAATACCTACACCGCTATCTCTATAAACATGGAAATATCTACACCGCTATCGGTACAAACATGGAAATATCTACACCGCGATCTGTATAAACATGAAAATACCTACACCGCTATCTGTATAAACATGGAAATATCTACACCACCATCTGCATAAACATGGAAATACCTACAGAATCTTCTGTATAAACATGAAAATATCTACACCACTATCTGTATAAACATGGAAATACCTACACGGCCATCAGTATAAACATGGAAATATCTAAACAGACATCTCTATAAACATGGAAATATCTACATTGCTATCAGTATAAACATGGAAATACCCAAAACGCTATCTGAATAAACTTGGAAATGCCTACACCAGTATCTGTAGAAACATAGAAATATCTACACCACTTTGTGTATAAACATGGAAATACCTACACCGCTATCTGTATAAACTTGTAAATATCTACACCGCCATCTGTATAAACTTGGAAATATCTACACCGCGATGTGCATGAACATGCAAAAATCTACACCGCTATCACTATAAACATGGAAATATCTACACCGCCATCTGTATAAACATGGAAATATCTACACAACTATTTGTACAAACATGGAAATATTTACACCTCTATCTCTATAAAATGGTTATGTCTACACCACCATCTGTATAAACATGGAAATATCTACACCGCCATCTGAATAAACATGGAAATTTCTACACTGTCATCTGTAAAAACATGGAAATATCTAAACTGCCGTCTGTATAAACATGGAAATATCTACACAGCCATCTGCATAAACATGGAAATATCTACACAGACATAAGAAAAAACATGGAAATATCTACACTGCTATCTCTATACACATGGAAATATCTACACCGCTATCTGTATAAACATGGAAATAGCAACACCGCTATCTGTATAAACATCGAAATATCAACACAACTATCTGTATAAACATGGAAATGTCTACACCGATATCTGTATAAACATGGAAATAACTACACCGCCATCTGTAAAAACATGGAAATATCTCAACAGTCATCTGCATAAACATGGAAATATCTACACCTCCATCTGTATATACATGGAAATATCTACATCACTCTCTGTATAATCATGGAAATTGCAACTCCACTATCTGAATAAACATGGAAATAACTACACCGCTCTCTGTATAAACATGGAAATACCTGCACCGCCATCTGCATAAACATGGAAATAACTACAGAGTCACCTGAATAAAAATGGAAATATCTACACCACTATCTGTATAAACATGGAAATATCTACATGAGCATCAGTATCAACATGGAAATATCTCAACAGCCATCTTTATAAACATGGAAATATCTACACGGCTATTAGTATAAACATGGAAATAGGCAAACCAGTATCTGTAAAAACATGGAAATACCTACACCAGTACCTGTAGAAACATAGTAATATCTACACCACAATCTGTATAAACATGGAAATACCTACACGGCCATCAGTATAAACATGGAAATATCTAAACAGCCATCTCTATAAACATGGAAATATGTACATTGCTATCAGTATAAACATGGAAATAGCCAAAAAGCTATCTGTATAAACTTGGAAATACCTACACCAGTATCTGTAGAAAAATAGAAATATCTACAGCACTATGTGTATAAACATGGAAATACCTACACCGCTATCTGTATAAACTTGGAAATACCTACACCGCCATCTGTATAAACATGGAAATATCTACATCACTATCTGTATAAACATGGAAATATCTACACCGCTATCTGTTTAAACATGGAAATATCTACACCGCTATCTGTATATACATGGAAATATCTACACCACTATCTGTATAAAAATGGAAATATCTACATCGCTATCTCTATAAACGTGGAAATATCTCCACCGATATCTCTATAAACATGGAAATATATACACCGCTATCTCTGTAAACATGGAAATATGTACACCGCTATCTGTATAAACATGGAAATGTCTACACCGCTATCTGTATAAATATGGAAATATGTAAACCACGATGTGAATAAACATTTAAATATCTACACCGCTATCTGTATAAACATGGAAATATCTACACTGCTAACAGCATATACATGGAAATATCTACACCGCTATATGTATAAATATGGAATTATCTATGACACTATCTGTTTAAACACGGAAATATCTACACAGCTATCTGTGTAAACATGGAAATATGTACAACGCTATCTGTGTAAAGATGGAAATATCTACACCACTATCTGTATAAACATGGTTATATCTAAACCGCAGTCTCTGTAAACATGGAAATATGTACACCACTATCTGTATAAACATGGGAATATCTACACCGCTATCGGTATAAACATGGAAATATCTACACCATTATCTGCATAAACATTTAAATATCTACACCGCTATCTGTATAAACATGGAAATATCTCCACCGCTATCTGTATAAACATGGAAATCTATACACCGCTATCTGTATAAACATGGAAATAGCTACATCACTATCTTTATAAACATGGATATAGCCACACCGCTATCTGTATAAACATGAAAATACCTACACTGCTATCTGTAGAAACAAGGAAATACCTACAATGCTATCTGTGTAAACATGGAAATATCTACACCGCCATCTGTATAAACATGGAAATATCTACATCACTATCTGTAGAAACATGGAAACAGCCACACCGCTATCTGTATAAACATGGAAATACCTACACCGCTATCTGTATAAACATGGAAATATCTACACCGCCATCTGCATAAACATGGAAATACCTACAGAATCATTTGAATAAACATGGAAATATCTACACCACTATCTGTATAAACATGGAAATACCTACACCGCTATCTGTATGAACATGGAAATATCTCCACCGCTATCTGTATAAACATGGAAATCAATACACCACTATCTGTATAAACATGGAAATATCTACACCGCCATCTGTATAAACATGGAAATATCTACATCACTATCTGTATAAACATGGAAATAGCCACACCGCTATCTGTATAAACTTGGAAATACCTACTCCGCAATCTGTAGAAACATGGAAATACCTACACCGCTATCTGTATAAACATGGAAATATCTACACTGCTAACTGTATATACATGGAAATATCTACACCGGTCTCTCTATAAATATGGAATTATCTATCACACTATCTGTTTAAAAATGGAAATATCTACACTGCTATCTGTGTTAACATGGAAATATGTACAACGCTATCTGTGTAAAGATGGAAATATCTACACCACTATCTGTATAAACATAGAAATATATACACCGCAGTATCTGTAAACACGGAAATATGTACACCTCTATCTGTATAATCATGGAAATATCTACACCGCTATATGTATAAACATGGAAATATCTACACCACGATCTGCCTAAACATTTAAATATCTACACTGCTATCTGTATAAACATGGAAATATCTCCACCGCTATCTGTATAAACATGGAAATATATACACCGCTATCTGTATAAACATGGAAATATCTTCAACGCCATCTGTATAAACATGGAAATATGTACATCACTATCTGTATAAACATGGAAATAGCCACAACGCTATCTGTATAAACATGGAAATACCTACACCGGTATCTGTACAAACATGGAAATACCTACACCGCTATCTGTATAAACATGGAAATATCTACACCGCCATCTGTATGAACATGGAAATACCTACACCGCTATCTGTATAAACGTGGAAATATCTACACCGCCATCTGCATAAACATGGAAATACCTACAGAATCATCTGAATAAACATGGAAATATCTACACCACTATCAGTATAAACATGGAAATACCTACACGGCCATAAGTATAAACATGGAAATATCTAAACAGCCATCTCTATAAACATGGAAATATCTACATTGCTATCAGTATAAACATGGAAATAGCCAAAAAGCTATCTGTATAAAGTTGGGAATACCTACACCAGTATCTGTAGAAAAATAGAAATATCTACAGCACTAAGTGTATAAACATGGAAAAACCTACACCGCTATCTGTATAAACTTGGAAATACCTACACCGCCATCTGTATAAACATGGAAATATCTACATCACTATGTGTATAAACATGGAAATAACTACACCGCTATCTGTTTAAACATGGAAATATCTACACCGCTATCTGTATATACATGGAAATATCTACACCACTATCTGTATAAAAATGGAAATATCTACATCGCTATCTCTATAAACATGGAAATATCTCCACCGATATCTCTATAAACATGGAAATATATACACCGCTATCTCTGTAAACATGGAAATATGTACACCGCTTTCTGTATAAACATGGAAATGTCTACACCGCTATCTGTATAAATATGGAAATATCTACACCACGATCTGCATAAACATTTAAATATCTACACTGCTATCTGTATAAACATGGAAATATCTACACTGCTAACAGCATATACATGGAAATATCTACACCGCTATATGTATAAATATGGAATTAACTATGACACTATCTGTTTAAACATGGAAATATCTACACAGCTATCTGTGTAAATATGGAAATATGTACAACGCTATCTGTGTAAAGATGGAAATATCTACACCACTATCTGTTTAAACATGGATATATCTAAATCGCAGTCTCTGTAAACATGGAAATATGTACACCACTATCTGTATAAACATGGGAATATCTACACCGCTATCTGTATAAACATGGAAATATCTACACCACGATCTGCATAAACATTTAAGTATCTACACCGCTATCTGTATAAACATGGAAATATCTCCACCGCTATCTGTATAAACATGGAAACCTATACACCGCTATCTGTATAAACATGGAAATAGCTACATCACTATCTGTATAAACATGGATATAGCCTCACCGCTATCTGTATAAACATGAAAATACCTGCACCGCTATCTGTATAAACATGGAAATACCTACACTGCTATCTGTATAAACATGGAAATATCTACACTGCTAACTGTATATACATGGAAATATCTACACCGCTCTCTCTCTAAATATGGAATTATCTATCACACTATCTGTTTAAACATGGAAATATCTACACAGCTATCTGTGTAAACATGGAAATATGTACAACGCTATCTGTGTAAAGATGGAAATATCTACACCACTATCTGTATAAACATAGAAATATCTACACCGCAGTATCTGTAAACATGGAAATATGTACACCACTATCTGTATAATCATGGAAATATCTACACCACTATATGTATAAACATGGAAATATCTACACCACGATCTGCCTAAACATTTAAATACCTACACCGCTATCTGTATAAACATGGAAATATCTCCACCGCTATCTGTATAAACAAGGAAATATATACACCGCTATCTGTATAAACATGGAAATATCTTCACCGCCATCTGTATAAACATGGAAATATGTACATCACTATCTGTAAACATGGAAATAGCCACACCGCTATCTGTATAAACATGGAAATACCTACACCGCTATCTGTAAAACATGGAAATATCTACACTGCTAACTGTATATACATGGAAATATCTACACCGCTCTCTCTCTAAATATGGAATTATCTATCACACTATCTGTTTAAACATGGAAATATCTACACAGCTATCTGTGTAAACATGGAAATATGTACAACGCTATCTGTGTAAAGATGGAAATATCTACACCACTATCTGTATAAACATAGAAATATCTACACCGCAGTATCTGTAAACATGGAAATATGTACACCACTATCTGTATAATCATGGAAATATCTACACCACTATATGTATAAACATGGAAATATCTACACCACGATCTGCCTAAACATTTAAATACCTACACCGCTATCTGTATAAACATGGAAATATCTCCACCGCTATCTGTATAAACAAGGAAATATATACACCGCTATCTGTATAAACATGGAAATATCTTCACCGCCATCTGTATAAACATGGAAATATGTACATCACTATCTGTAAACATGGAAATAGCCACACCGCTATCTGTATAAACATGGAAATACCTACACCGCTATCTGTAAAACATGGAAATACCTACACCGCTATCTGTATAAACATGGAAATATCTACACCGCCATCTGTATAAACATGGAAATATCTACATCACTATCTGTATAAACATGGAAATAGCCACACCGCTATCTGTATAAACATGGAAATACCTACAGCGCTATCTGTATAAACGTGGAAATATCTACACCGCCATCTGCATAAACCTGGAAATACCTATAGAATTATCTGAATAAACATGGAAATATCTACACCACTATCTGTATAAACATGGAAATGCCTACACGGCCATCAGTATAAACATGGAAATGTCTAAACAGCCATCTCTATAAACATGGAAATATCTTCCTTGCTATCAGTATAAACATGGAAATAGAAAAACCGCTATCTTTATGAACTTGGAAATACCTACACCAGTATCTATAGAAACATAGAAATATCTACACCACTATGAGTATAAACATGGAAATACCTACACCGCTATCTGTATAAACTTGGAAATATCTACACCGCCATCTGCATAAACATGGAAATATCTATATCACTATCTACATAAACATGGAAATATCTACACCACTATCTGTTTGAACATGGAAATATCTACACCGCTATCTGTATATACATGGAAATATCTACACCACTATCTGTATAAACATGGAAATAGCTACATCGCTATCTCTATAAACTTGGAAATATCTCCACCAATATCTCTATGAACTTGGAAATACCTACACCGCTATCTTTATAAACATGGAAATATCTACACAGCTATCTGTGTAAACAAGTAAATATGTACACCGCTATCTGTGTAAAGATGGAAATATCTACACCACTATCTGTATAAACATGGAAATATCTACACCGCTATCTCTGTAAACATGGAAATATGTACACCTCTATCTGTATAAACATGGAAATATCTACACCGCTATCTGTATAAACATGGAAATACCTACACCACGATCTGCATAAACATTTAAATATCTACACCGCTATCTGTATAAACATGGAAATATCTACAACGCTATCTGTATATACATGGAAATATCGACACCGCTATCAGTATTAATATGTATATATCGATACTGCAATCACTATAAACATGGAAATGTCTACAACACTATCTGTATAAACATGAAAATAGCTACATGGCTATCTCTATAAACATCGAAATATCTTCACCGCCATCAGTATAAACATGGAAATACCGACATAGTCATCAGTATAAACATGGAAATATTTACAACACTATCTGTATAAACATGCAAATATCTACATGGCCATCTGTATAAACATGGAAATATTTACACAGCCATCTCTGTAAACATGGAAATATCTACACCGCTATCTGTATAAACATGGATATATCTCCACTGATATCTGTATAAGCATGGAAACATCTAAACCGATATCTGTATAAACATGGAAATAAGTACACCACTATCTGTATAAACATGGAAATAACTACAACGCTATCTGTGTAAACATGGAAATATCTACAAAGCTATCTGTGTGAAGATGGAAATATCTACACAGCCATCTCTATAAACGTGAAAATGTCTTCACCGCCATCTCCATAAACATGGAAATATCTACACCGCCATCTGTGTAAACATGGAAATATCTACACCACTATCTGTATAAACATGGAAATATCTACACCGCTATCGGTATAAACATGGAAATGTCTACACTGCTATCTGTATACACATGGAAATGTCTACACCGCTATCTGTATAAACATGGAAATATCTACACTGCGATCTGTATAAACTTGGAAATACCGACACAGCTATCTGTATAAACATGGAAATATGTACACCGCTATCTCTATAAACATGGAAATATCTACACCGCCATCTGTATAAACATGGAAATATCTACACCGCCATCAGTATAAACATGGAAATATCTTCACCGCCATGGGTATAAACATAGAAACACCTATACTGCCATCTGTAGAAAGATGGAACTATCTACAACGCAATCTGTATAAACATGGAAATATCTACACCTCTACCTGTATAAACGTGGAAATAACTACACCGCTATCTGTATAAATATGGAAATATCAACACTGCTATCTCTTTAAACATGGAAATGACTACACCGCTATCTGTATAAACATGGAAATATCTACATGGCTATCTCTTTACACATGGAAACCTCTACACCGCCATCTGTATAAACAAAGAAATACGTACACAGTCATCTGCATAAAAATGGAAATATCTACAGCAATATTGGTATAAACACGGAATTAGCTACACGGCCATCTGTATAAACATGGAAAAATCTACACAGCCATCTCTATGATCATGGAAATAACTACACCGCTATCTGTATAAACATGGAAATAGCCACACCGCTATCTGTATAAACTTGGAAATATCTACACTGCCATCTATAAAAACTTGGAAATATCTACACAGACATCTGTATAAACATGAAAATATCTACACCTCCATATGCATAAACATGGAAATATCTACACTGTCATCTTCATACTCATAGAAATATCTACACAGCCATCTGTATAAACATGGAAATGTCCACACCGCTATGTCTATAAACATGGAAATACCTACAACGTTATCTGTATAAACATGGAAATAACTTCGTCGCTCTCTGTATAAACTTGGAAATATCTACACCGCCATCTGTATTAGCATGGAAATATCTACACAGCTATCTGTGTAAACATGAAATATTTACAATGCTATCTGTGTAAAGATGGAAATATTTACACTGCAATGAGAGCAAATATGGAAATATCTACACCGCCATCCCTATAAACTTGGAAATATCTACACAGCCATCTGTGTAAACATGGAAATATCTACACCGCTATCTCTATAAACATGGAAATACCTACACCGCCATCTGTATAAACATCGAAATATCTACACCGTTATCTGTATAAACGTGGAAATATCTCCACCGCTATCTGTATAAACATGGATATATCTCCACAGCTATGTGTATAAAATTGGAAATATCTACACCGCTATCTCTGTAAATATGAAAATATCTACACTGCTATCTCTATAAATGTGGAAATATCTACACCGCTATCAGTATAAACGTGGAAATGTCTACACCACTATCTGTATAAACATGGAAGTATCTACTTCGCTCTCTGTATAAACTTGGATATATCTACACTGCCTTCTGTATTAACATGGAAATTTCTACACAGCTATCTGTGTAAACATGAAATATTTACAATGCTATCTGTGTAAAGATGGAAATATTTACACTGCAATGAGTGCAAATATGGAAATATCTACACCGCTATCCCTGTAATCTAGGAAATATCTACACAGCCATCTGTGTTAACATGGAAATATCTACAGCGCCATCTGTATAAACATGGAAATATCTACACAGTTATCTGTATAAACGTGGAAATATCTCCACCGCTATCTGTATAAATATGGAAATATCTCCACCGCTATCTGTATAAAATTGGAAATATCTACACCGCTATCTCTGTAAATGTGAAAATATCTACACGGCTATCTCTATAAATGTGGAAATATCTATACCGCTATCAGTATAAACGTGGAAATGTCTACACCGCTATCTGTATAAACATGGAAATATCTACTTCGCTCTCTGTATAAACTTGGATATATCTACACCGCCTTCTGTATTAACATGGAACTATCTACCCAGCTATCTGTGTAAACATGAAATATTTACAATGCTATCTGTGTAAAGATGGAAATATTTACACTGCAATGAGAGCAAATATGGAAATATCTACACCGCTATCGGTATAAACATGGAAATGTCTACACTGCTATCTGTATAAACATGGAAATATCTACATGGCTATCTTTATAAACATGGAAAGATATACACCGACATCTGTATAAACATGGAAATAACTACACAGTCATCTGTATAAACATGGAAATATCTACACCACTATCTGTATATACATGGAAATATCTACACTTCCTTCTGTATAAACTTGAAAATATCTACACAACCATCTGTATAAACATGGAAATATCTACACCACTATCTGTATTAACATGGAAATAGCCACACAGCTGTCTATATAAACATGGAAATATCTACACCGCCATCTGTAAAAACATGGAAATATCTACACAGTCATCTGCATAAACATGGAAATGTCTACACCTCCATCTCTATACACATGGAAATATCTACACTGCCATCTGTATACACCTGGAAATATCTACACAGCCATCTGTATAAACATGGAATTATCTACACTGATATCTCTATAAACATGGAAATACCTTCACCGATATCTGTATAAACATGGAAATATCTACACTGCTATCTCTATAAACATGGAAATATCTACACCGCCATCTGTATAAACATGGAAATATACACATTACTATCTGTATAAACATGGAAATATCTATACAGCTATCTATGTAAACATGGAAATATGTACAACGCTATCTGTCGAAAGATGGAAATATCTACACCACTAGCTGTATAAACAAGGAATTATCTACACCGCAGTCTCTGTAAACATGGAAATATGTAAACCACTATCTGTGTAAACATGGAAATATCTACACTGCTCTCTGTAAACATGGAAATATCTACACCACGATCTGCATAAACATTTAAATGTCTACAACGCCATCTGTATAAACATGGTAATATCTACACTGCCAAAAGCAGAAAGATGGAAATATCTACAGCGCTATCAGAATAAACATGGAAATATCTAAACCGCTATCTGTATAAACATGGAATTATCTACAACGCTATCTGTATGAACATGGAAATATCTACACCATGATTTGTATAAACGTGGAAATATCTACACCGCTATCTCTATAAACATGGAAATATCTACACCACCATCTCTATAAACATGGAAATATCTACAAGCCATCGGCATAAACATAGAAATATCCGCACCGCCATCAATATAAACATGGAAGTATCTACACCGCTATCTGTATAAACCTGGAAATACCTACAACGCAATCTGTGTAAACATGGAAATATCTACACTGCTATCAGTATAAACATGGAAATATCTACACCGCTATCTCTATAAACATGGAAATATCTACACTGCCATCTGTAGAAAGATGGAAATATCTACACCGCGACCTGTATAAACATGGAAATATCTACACCGCTACCTGTATAAACATGGAAATATCCATACCGCTATCTGTGTAAACATGGAAATATCTACATCGCGATGTGCATAAACATGGAAAAATCTACACCGCTATCTGTATGAACATGGAAATATCTAAACCGCTATCTCTATAAACATGGAAATATCTACACCGCCATCTACTCAAAGATGGATATATCTACACCAAGATCTGTATAAATATGGAAATATCTACACCGCTTCCTGTATAAACATGGAAATATCTACACCGCTATCTCTACAAACTAGGAAATATCTACACCACGATCTGTATATACATGGAAATATCTACACCGCTATCTGCATAAACATGGAAATAACTACACGGCTATCTGTATAAACAGGGAAATATCTGCAACGCTATCTGTTTAAACAAGGAAATACCTACACCGCTATCTGTGTAAACATGGAAATATCTACACCGCTATCTGCATAAAAATGGAAATATCTACACCGCTATCTCTATAAATGTGGAAATATCTACACCGCTTTCTGTATAAAAATGGAAATATCTACACAGCTATCTGTGTAAACTTGGAAATATCTACACCGCTATCTGTGTAAACATGGAAATGCATTGACCGCAATCTCTGCAAAGATGGAAATCTATACACCACGATCTGTATAAACAAGGAGATATCTCCACCGCTATCTGTACAAACATGGAAATATCTACACAGCAATCTGTATAAACATGGAAATATCTACACCACGAGCTGTATACGCATGGGAATATCTACAACGCTCTGTATAAACCTGGAAATAACAACACAGCAATCTGTGTAAACATGGAAATATCTACACCGCTATCTGAATACACATCGAAATATCTACACCGCAATCTGTATAAATACGGAAATGTCTTCATCGCTATCTGTATAAATCTGGAAATGTCTACACGGCTATCTCTATAAACATGTAAATATCTACACTGCTATCTGTATAAACATGGAAATACCTGCACCGCTATCTCTATAAACATGGAAATATGTACACTGCCATGAGTATAAACATGGACATATCTACACAGTTATCTATACAAACATGGAAATATCTACAACACCATCTCTATAAACATGGAAATATCTACAGCGCCATCTGTATACACATGGAAATATCTACACAAACATCTGTATAAACATGAAAATATCTACAACGCTACTGTATAAACATGGATATGTCTACAACGCTACCTGTATAAACATGGAAATATCTCCACCGCTATCTGTATAAACATGGAAATATCTATACCGCTATCTGTATAAACACGGAAATATCTACACCGCAATCTGCATAAACTTGGAAATAACTACAACGCTATCCGTGTAAACATGGAAATACCTACACAGGCATGTATATAAACATGGAAATATCTACACCGCTATCTCTATAAACATGGAAATATCTACACCACTGTCTTTAAAAACATGGAAATATCTACACAGCAATCTTTATCAACATGGAAATAACTACACCGCTATCTTTATAAACATGGAAATATCTCCACCACTATCAGTATAAACATGGAACTATCTACACTGCAATCTGTACAAAAACGGAAATATCTACACCGCGAGCTGTATAAACATGGAAATGTCTACACTGCTATCTGTATAAACGTGGAAATACCAACACCGCTGTCTGTATTAACATGGAAATATCTGCACCGCTATCTATATAAACATGGAAATATCTACTCCACTATCTCTATAAACATGGAAATATCTACAGCGCTATCTTTATATTCTTGGAATTATCTACATGGCTATCTTTATAGACATAGAAATATCTACACCTCCATCTGTATAAACATGGAAGTATCTCCACCGCTATCTTTATAGACATAGAAATATCTACAACGCCATCTCTATGAACATGGAAATATCTACTCCGCCATCGGCATAAACATGGAAATATATTCACCGCCATCTCTATAAACATAGAAATATCTTCACCGCCATCTGCATGAATATGGAAATATCTACACCGCTATCTGTATAAACATGGAAATATCTACAGCGCCATCTGTATAAACATGGAAATATCTACACTGCCATCTGTGGCAAGATGGAAATATCTAAGACACGATCTGTATAAAAATGGAAATATCTACACCGCTCCCTGTATAAACATGGAAATATCTACACCGCTACCTGTATAAACATGGAAATATCTACACCGCTATCTGTATAAACATGGAAATATCTACACCACGATCTGTATAAACAAGGAGATATCTGCACTGACATCTGTATAAACATGGAAAAATCTACACAGCCATCTCTATAAACATGGAAATATCTACACCGCTATTTGAATAAACATGGAAATAACTACACCACTATCCATATAAACCTAGAAATATATACACTGCTCTCCCTATAAAAATGGAAATATCAACACCGCTATCGATATAAACATGGAAATATCTACACTGCTATCCGAAAACATGGAAATATCTACTCCGCTATCACTATAAACATGGAAATACCTACACTGCGATCTCTATGAACATGGAAATATCTACAACTCTATCTCTATAAACATGGAAATATCTACAAAACCATTCTATAAACTCTGAAATATCTACACCACCATCTGCATAAACATGGAAATATCTACACCGCCATCTTCATAAGCAAGGAAATATCTACACCGCCATCTTTATAAACATGGAAATATCTGCAACGCTATCTTTATAAACATGGAAATATCTCCACTGCTATCTGTGTAAACATGGAAATATCTACACCGCCTTCTGTATAACGATGGAAATAACTACACCGCTATGTGTAAAACGTAGAAATATCTACACCGTTATCTGTATAAACGTGGAAATATCTACACCACTATCTGTTTAAACCTGGAAATATTTACACCGCTATCGGTATAAACAAGGAAATATCTACACCGCGATCTGTATAAACGTGGAAATATCTACACCGCTATCTGAATAAATATGGAATCACCTACACCGCTATCTCTATAAACATGTAAATATCTTCACCGCCATCTGAAAAAACATGCAAATATCTAAACAGTCATCTGTATAAACATGGAAATAACTACACCACCATCTCTATAAACATGGAAATATCTATACTGCCATATGCATACAGATGGAAATATCTACACAGCCATCAGTATAAACATGGAAATAGCTACACCGCCATCTGTATAAACATGGAAATATCTACACCACTACCAGTATAAACATGGAATTACCTACATTGCCATCTGTATAAACACAGAAATATCTACACCGCGAGCTGTATAAACTTGGAAAGGTCTACACCGCTAACTGTATAAACATGGAGATACCAACACCACTATCTGTATAAACATGGAAATAACAACACCGCTATCTGTATAAACATGAAAATATCTACACCAATAACTCTATAAACATGGCAATAGCTACTCCTCCAATTCTATAAACATGGAAATATATACACCGCTATCTCTATAAACATGGAAATATCTACGCCGCTATCTGTATAAACATGGAAATATCTACAGTGCAATCTATACAAACATGGAAATATCTACACCGCGACCTGTATAAACATGGAAGTATCTACACCGCAATCTGTATAAACATGGAAATACCAACACCGCTATCTTTATATACATGGAAATATCTACATCGCTATGTGTATAAACAAGGAGGTATCTACACCGCTATCTCTATAAACATGGAAATATCTACAGCGCAATCAGTATATTCTTGGAAATAACTACACCACTGTCTGTATAAACATGTAAATGTCTACACCGCCATCTGTATAAACATGGAAATATCACCACCGTTATCTCTATAGACATAGAAATATCTACACCGCCATGTCTATAAACATGGAAATATCTACACCACCATCTGCATAAACATGGAAATATCTACACCGCCATCTGTATAAACAGGGAGATATATACACCGCTATCTTTATAAACATGGAAATATCTGCAAGGCTATCTGTGTAAACATGGAAATATCTACACTAATGTCTGTGTAAACATGGAAATATCTACACCGCTATCTGTATAACGATGGAAATACCTACACCGCTATCTGTAAAATGTGGAAATATCTACACTGATATCTATATAAACGTGGAAATATCAACACCACTATCTGCATAAACCTGGAAATATCTACACCGCGATCTGCATAAACATGGAAATATCTACAACACTATCTGTAAACATGGAAATAACTACACAGGCATGTATATAAACATGGAAATCCCTAAACCGCTATCTCTATAAACGTGGAAATACCTACACCACTGTCTCTATAAACATGGAAATATCTACACGGCGATCTTTATCAACATGGAAATAACTACACTGATATCTTTATAAACATGGAAATATCTACACCACTATCAGTATAAACATGGAAATATCTACACCGTCATCTGTATAAACAAGGAAATATATACACCGCTATCTTTATAAACATGGAAATATCTGCAACGCTATCTGTGTAAACATGGAAATATCTACACTGCTATCTGTGTAAACATGGAAATATCTACACTGCTATCTGTATAACGATGGAAATATCTACACCACTATCTGTAAAACGTGGAAATATCTACACCGTTATCTATATAAACGTGGAAATATCTACACCGCTATCTGCATAAACCTGTAAATATCTACACCACTATCGGTATAAACAAGGAAATATCTACACCGCGATCTGTATAAACGTGGATATATCTACACCGCAATCTGTATAAATATGGAAATATCTACACCATTATCTCTATAAACATGGAAATATCTTCATCGCCATCTGAAAAAACATGCAAATATCTCCACAGTCATCTGTATAAACATGGAAATAACTACACCACCATCTCTATAAATATGGAAGTATCTACACTGCCGTCTGCATACAGATGGAAATATCTACACAGCCATCTGTATAAACATGGAAACATCTACACCGCTGTCTCTATAAACATGGAGATATCTACACCGCTATCTGTATAAACATGGAAATATCTACACCGCTATCATTATGAATATGGAAATGTCTACACCGCTATCTGAATAAACCTGGAAATATCTACACTGCAATCTGTGCAAAGATGGAAGTATCTACACCGCTATCTGTATAAATACGGAAATGCCTTCACCGCTATCTGTATAAATCTGGAAATGTCTACACGGCTATCTCTATAAACATGGAAGTATCTACAATGCTATCTGTATAAACATGGAAATATATGCACCGCTATCTCTATAAACATGGAAATATGTACACCGCCATGAGTATAAACATGGAAATATCTACACAGTCATCTGTATAAACATGGAAAATCTACAACACCATCTCTATAAATATGGAAATATCTACAGCACCATCTGTATACACATTGAACTATCTACACACCCATCTGTATAAATATCAAAATATCTAAAACACTATCAGTATAAACATGGAAATGTCTACTACGCTATCTGTATAAACATGGAAATATCTCCACCGCTATCTGTATAAACATGGAAATATCTATACCGCTATCTGTATAAACATGGAAATATCTACACCGCGATCTGCATAAACATGGAAATATCTACAACGCTATCTGTAAACATGGAAATACCTACACAGGCAAGTACATAAACATGGAAATCCCTAAACCGCTATCTCTATAAACTTGGAAATACCTACACCACTGTCTCTATAAACATGGAAATATCTACACGGCAATATTTATCAACATGGAAATAACTACACTGATATCTCTATAAACATGGAAATATCTACACCACTATCAGTATAAACATGGAAATATCTGCACTGCAACCTGTACAAACATGGAAATACCTGCACCGCGAGCTGTATAAACATGGAAATACCTACACCTCCATCTGTATAAACATGGAAATATCTCCACCGCTATCTCTATAGACATAGAAATATCTACACTGCCATCTCTATAAACAGGGAAATATCTACTCCGCCATCGGCATATACATGGAATTATCTACACCGCAATCTCTATAAACAAGGAAATATCTTCAGCGCCATCTGCATGAATATGGAAATATTTACACCTCTATCTGTATAAACATGGAAATAACTACAGCGGCATCTGTATAAACATGGAAATATCTACACTGCCATCTGTGGAAAGATGGAAATATCTACGACACGATCTGTATAAAATTGGAAATATCTACACCGCTACCTGTATAAACCTGGAAATGTCTACCCTTCTATCTGTATAAACATGGAAATATCTACATGGCTATCTCTATAAACATGGAAAGATCTACACAGCCATCTGTATAAACCTGGAAATACTTACACAGTCATCTGTATAAACATGGAAATATCTACACCACTATCTGTATAAACATGGAAATATCTACACTTCCTTCTGTATAAACATGGAAATATCTACACAGCCATCTGTATAAACATGGAAATATCTACACCACTATCTATATTAACATGGAAATAGCCACACCGCTATCTGAATAAACATGGAAATACCTACACCGCCATCTGTAAAAACATGGAAATATCTACACAGTCATCTGCATAAACATGGAAATATCTACACCTCCATCTGTATACACATGGAAATATCTACACTGCCATCTGGATACACATGGAAATATCTACACAGCCATCTTTATAAACATGGAATTATCTACACCGCTATCTCTATAAACATGGAAATACCTTCACCGCTATCAGGATAAACATGGAAATATCTACACCGCTATCTGTATAAACATCGAAATATCTACACCGCTATCTACAGAAACTTGGAAATATCTACACCGCCATCTGTATAAACAGGGAAATATCTCCACAGCTATATGTATAAACATTCAAATATCTCCACTGCTATCTGTATAAACATGAAAATCTGTACATCGCTATCTGTATAAACGTGGAAATATCTACACTGCCATCTGTATAAAAATGGAAATATCTTCATCACTCTCTGTATAAACATGGAAATATCCACACCGCTATCTGTATAAACATGGAAATAACTACACCACTATCTGTATAATCATGGAAATATCTACACCGCCATCTGCATAAACATGGAAATAACTACAAAGTCACCTGAATAAACATGGAAATATCTACACCACTATCTGTGTAAACATGGAAATACCTACACGAACATCAGTATAAACATGGAAATATCTAAACAGCCATCTCTATAAACCTGGAAATATCTACACTGCTATCAGTATAAACATGGAAATAGCCAAACCGCTATCTGTATAAACATGGAAATACCTACACCAGTATCTGTAGAAACATAGAAATATCTACACCACTATCTGTATAAACATGTAAATATCTATATCGCTATCTCTGTAAACATGGAAATACCTACACCGTATCTGTAGAAACATAGAAATATCTACACCACTTTCTGTATAAACATGGAAATATCTACATCGCTATCTCTATAAACATGGAAGTATCGCCACCGATATCTGTATAAACTTGGAAATATATACACCGCTATCTCTGTAAACATGGAAATAGGTACACAGATATCTGTATAAACATGGAAATATCTACACCGCTATCTGTATAAACATGGAAATGTCTACACTGCTATCTGTATAAACATGGAAATACCTACATTGCTATCTCTATAAACATGGAAAGATCTACACCGCCATCGGTATAAACATGGAAATACCTACACAGTCATCTATATAAACATGGAAATATCTACACCACTATCTGTATAAACATGGAAATAATTACACTTCCTTCTCTAGAAACACGGAAATATCTACAAAGCCATCTGTATAAACATGGAAATATCTACAGCACTATCAGAATTAACTTGGAAATAGCCTCACCGCTATCTGTATAAACATAGAAATATCTACACCGCCATCTGTTAAAACATGGAAATATCTACACAGTCATCTGCATAAACCTGGATTATCTACACCTCCATCTGTTTACACATGGAAATATCTACACTGCCATCTGTATACCCATGGAAATATCTACACAGCCATCTGTATAAACATGGAATTATCTACACCGCTATCTCTATAAACATGGAAATACCTTCACCGCTATCTCTATAAACATGGAAATATCTACACCGCTATCTGAATAAACATGGAAATATTTACACCGCTATCTGTATAAACTTGGAAATATCTACACCGCCATCTGTGTAATCCTGGAAATATCTCCACAGCTATCTGTATAAACATGGAAATATCTCCACCGCTATCTGTATAAACATGGAAATCTGTACAACGCTATCTGTATAAACATGGAAATATCTACACCGCCATCTGTATAAACATGGAAATATCTACATCACTATCTGTATAAACACGGAAATAGCCACACCGCTATCTGTATAAACATGGAAATACCTACACCGCTATCTGTATAAACTTGGAAATATCTACAACGCCATCTGTATAAACATGGAAATATCTACATCACTATCTGTATAAACATGGAAATATCTACACCACCATCTCTATAAACATGGAAATATCAACAAAGCCATCGGCATAAACATAGAAATATCCACAACGCCATCTACATAAAAATGGAACTATCTACACCGCTATCTGTATAAACCTGGAAATATCTACAATGCAATCTGTGTAAACATGGAAATATCTACACTGCTATCAGTATAAACATGGAAATATCTACACCGCTATCTCTACAAACATGGAAATATCTACAGTGTCATCTGTAGAAAGATGGAAATATCTACACCGCTACCTGTATAAAGATGGAAATATCTATACCGCTATCTGTATAAACATGGAAATATCTACACCGTGATGTGCATGAACATGGAAAAATCTACACCGCTATCTGTATAAACATGGAAATAACTCAACCACTATCTCTATAAACATGGAAATATCTACTCCGCCATCTGTACAAAGATGGAAATAACAATACCGTGATCTGTATAAATATGGAAATATCTACACCGCTACCTGTATAAACATGGAAATATCTACACCGCAATCTGTATAAACATGGAAATATCTTCACAGCCATATGTACAAACATAGAAATATCTACACCGCTATCTGTATAAACAAGGAAATAATTACACCGCTATCTGTATAAACATGGAAATATCTACACCGCTATCTCTATAAACATGGAAACACCTACACCGCTATCTGTATAAACATGGAAATATCTGCACCGCTATCTCTATCAACATGGAAATATATACACCGCAATCTCTATACAGGTGGAAATATCTACACCGCCATCTTCATAAACAAGGAAATATCAACACCGCCATCTATATAAACATGGAAATATCTACACCGCCATCTGTATAAACATGGAAATATCTACAATGCCATCTGTAGAAAGATGGATATATCTACACCGCAATCTGTATAAACATGGAAATATCTACACAATGATCTCTATAAACACGGAAATATCTACATCACGATCTGTATAAACATGGAAATATCTACACCGCTATCTGTGGAAACAAGGAGATATCTTCACCGCTAACTGTATAAATATGGAAATATCCACACAGTCATCGGTATAAACATGGAAATATATACACTGCCATCTGTATAAACATGGAAATATCTACACAGACATCTGTATAAACATGGAAAAAACGACACAGCCATCTGAATAAACATGGAAATATCTACACCGCTATCTCTATAAACATGGAAATATTTACAACGCTATCTCTATAAACATGGAAATATCTAAACCGGTATCTCTGTAAACATGGAAATAATTAGACCGCCATCTGTAAAAAGATGGAAATATCTACACAGTCATCTGTATAAACATGGAAATGTCTACACCACCATCTGTATAAACATGGAAATACCTACACCGCTATCTGTATAAAAATGGAAATATCTACACCGCTATCTCTATAAACATGGAAATATCTACACCGCCATCCCTATGAAAATGAAAATATCAACACTGCCATGTCCATAAATATGGAACTATCTACACCGCCATCTGTATAAACATGGAAGTATCTACACCGCCATCTGGATAAACATGGAAATATCTACACCGCCATCTGGATAATCATGGAAATATCTACACCACGAGCTCCATAACCATGGAAATATCTCCACCGCTATCAGTATAAACCTGGAAATACCAACACCGCTATCTGTACAAACAAGGAAATATCTACACCGCTATCTGTATAAACATGGAAATATCTACAACACGATCTATATATACATGGAAATATCTACACCACTATCTGTATAAACATGGAAATATCTACACCGCTATCTTTATAAACATGGAAATATCTACACCGCTATCTGAATAAACATGGAAATATTTACACCGCTATCTGTATAAACTTGGAAATATCTACACCGCCATCTGTGTAATCCTGGAAATATCTCCACAGCTATCTGTATAAACATGGAAATATCTCCACCGCTATCTGTATAAACATGGAAATCTGTACAACGCTATCTGTATAAACATGGAAATATCTACACCGCCATCTGTATAAACATGGAAATATCTACATCACTATCTGTATAAACATGGAAATAGCCACACCGCAATCTGTATAAACATGGAAATACCTACACCGCTATCTGTATAAACTTGGAAATATCTACAACGCCATCTGTATAAACATGGAAATATCTACATCACTATCTGTATAAACATGGAAATATCTACACCACCATCTCTATAAACATGGAAATATCAACAAAGCCATCGGCATAAACATAGAAATATCCACAATGCCATCTACATAAAAATGGAACTATCTACACCGCTATCTGTATAAACCTGGAAATATCTACAATGCAATCTGTGTAAACATGGAAATATCTACACTGCTATCAGTATAAACATGGAAATATCTACACCGCTATCTCTACAAACATGGAAATATCTACAGTGCCATCTGTAGAAAGATGGAAATATCTACAGTGCCATCTGTAGAAAGATGGAAATATCTACACCGCTACCTGTATAAACATGGAAATATCTATACCGCTATCTGTATAAACATGGAAATATCTACACCGTGATGTGCATGAACATGGAAAAATCTACACCGCTATCTGTATAAACATGGAAATAACTCAACCACTATCTCTATAAACATGGAAATAACTACTCCGCCATCTGTACAAAGATGGAAATAACAACACCGCGATCTGTATAAATATGGAAATATCTACACCGCTACCTGTATAAACATGGAAATATCTAAACCGCAATCTGTATAAACATGGAAATATCTTCACAGCCATATGTACAAACATAGAAATATCTACACCGCTATCTGTATAAACAAGGAAATAATTACACCGCTATCTGTATAAACATGGAAATATCTACACCGCTATCTCTATAAACATGGAAACACCTACACCGCTATCTATATAAACATGGAAATATCTGCACCGCTATCTCTATCAACATGGAAATATATACACCGCAATCTCTATACAGGTGGAAATATCTACACCGCCATCTTCATAAACAAGGAAATATCAACACCGCCATCTATATAAACATGGAAATATCTACACCGCCATCTGTATAAACATGGAAATATCTACAATGCCATCTGTAGAAAGATGGATATATCTACACCGCAATCTGTATAAACATGGAAATATCTACACAATGATCTCTATAAACACGGAAATATCTACATCACGATCTGTATAAACATGGAAATATCTACACCGCTATCTGTGGAAACAAGGAGATATCTTCACCGCTAACTGTATAAATATGGAAATATCCACACAGTCATCGGTATAAACATGGAAATATATACACTGCCATCTGTATAAACATGGAAATATCTACACAGACATCTGTATAAACATGGAAAAAACTACACAGCCATCTGAATAAACATGGAAATATCTACACCGCTATCTCTATAAACATGGAAATATTTACAACGCTATCTCTATAAACATGGAAATATCTAAACCGGTATATCTGTAAACATGGAAATAATTAGACCGCCATCTGTAAAAAGATGGAAATATCTACACAGTCATCTGTATAAACATGGAAATGTCTACACCACCATCTGTATAAACATGGAAATACCTACACCGCTATCTGTATAAAAATGGAAATATCTACACCGCTATCTCTATAAACATGGAAATATCTACACCGCCATCCCTATGAAAATGAAAATATCAACACTGCCATGTCCATAAATATGGAACTATCTACACCGCCATCTGTATAAACATGGAAGTATCTACACAGCCATCTGGATAAACATGGAAATATCTACACCGCCATCTGTATAATCATGGAAATATCTACACCACGAGCTCCATAAACATGGAAATATCTCCACCGCTATCAGTATAAACCTGGAAATACCAACACCGCTATCTGTACAAACAAGGAAATATCTACACCGCTATCTGTATAAACATGGAAATATCTACAACACGATCTGTATATACATGGAAATATCTACACCACTATCTGTATAAACATGGAAATATCTACACCGCTATCTTTATAAACATGGAAATATCTACAACGCTATCTGTATAAACATGGAAATGTCTTCACCGATATCTGTACAAACATGGAAATAACTACATGGCTATCTCTATAAACAAGGAAGGAACTACACCGCCATCTGTATAAACATGGAATTAACTACACAGTCATCTGTATAAACATGGAAATACCTACACTGCTATCTGAATAAACATGGAAATATCTACACTGCCTTTTGTATAAACATGGAAATATCTACACAGCCATCTGTATAAACATGGAAATATCTACACCACTATCTGTATTAACATGGAAATAGCCACACCGCTATCTGTATAAACATGGAAATATCTACACCGCCATCTGTATAAACATGGAAATATCTACACCGCCATCTGTAAAAACATGGAAATATCTACACAGTCATCTGCATAAACATGGAAATATCTACACCTCCATCTGTATACACAAGGAAATATCTACACTGCCATCTGTATACACATGGAAATATCTACACAGCCATCTGTATAAACATGGAATTATCTACACCGCTATCTCTATAAACATGGAAATACCTTCACCGGTATCTGTATAAACTTGGAAATATCTACACCGCTATCTGTATAAACCTGGAAATATCTACACCGCAGTCTCTGTAAACATGGAAATATGTACACCGCTATCTGTATGTACATGGAAATATCTATACTGCTATCTGTATAAACATGGAAATATCTACGCCGCCATCTGTATAATCATGGAAATATCTACATCACTATCTGTATAAACATGGAAATAGCCACACCGCTATCTGTATAAACATGGAAATACCTACACCGCTATCTGTATAAACATGGAAATATCTACACCGCCATCTACATAAACATGGAAATACCTACAGAATCATCTGAATAAACATGGAGATATCTACACCTCTATCTGTATAAACATGGAAATACCTACACGGCCATCAGTATAAACATGGAAATATCTAAACTGTCATCTCTATAAACATGGAAATATCTACATTGCTATCAGTATAAACATGGAAATTGCCAAACCGCTATCTGTAAAAACTTGGAAATACCTACACCAGTATCTGTAGAAACATATAAATATCTACACCACTATGTATATAAACATGGAAATACCTACACAGATATCTGTATAAACTTGGAAATATCTACACCGCCATCTGATTAAAGATGGAAATATCTACAACACTATCTCTATAAACATGGAAATATCTACACTGCTATCTCTATAAACATGGAAGAATCTACACCGCTATCTATATAAACATGGAAATATCTATACCGCTATCTCTATAAACATGGAAATATCTACACCGTCCTTTCTATAAAGATGAAAATATCTACACTGCCATCTCCATAAACATGGAACTATCTTCACCGCCATCTGCATAAACATGGAAATATCTACACCACCATCTCTATAAACATGAAAATATCTACACTGCCATCTCCATAAACATGGAACTATCTTCACCGCCATCTGCATAAACATGGAAATATCTACACCACCATCTCTATAAAAATGGATATATATACATTGTCATCTGTATACACATGGAAATATCTACATGGCCATCTGTATAAACATGGAAATATCAACACCGCTATCTTTTAAACATGGAAATACCTACACCGCTATCCCTATAAACATGGAAATATCTACACCGCTGTCACTATAAACAGGGAAATATATACAACGCCATCTCTTTAAACCTGGAAATATCTACACCGCCATCTACATAAACAAGGAAATATCTACACTGCCACTTATATAAACATGGAAGTATCTACAACGCCATCTGTATAAACATGGAAATATCTACACTGCCATCAGTAGAAAGATGGAAATATCTACACCGCTATCTGTATAAACATGGAAACAACTACACCGCTATCTGTATAAACATGGAATTATCTACCACGCTATCTGTATGAACATGGAAATATCTACACCATGATTTGTATAAACATGGAAATATCTACACCGTTATCTCTATAAACATGGAAATATCTACAGCACCATCTCTATAAACATGGAAATATCTACAAAGACATTGGCATAAACATAGAAATATCCACACTGCCATCTATATAAACATGGAAGTATCTACACCGCTATCTGTATAAACGTGGAAAAACCTACACCGCAATCTGTGTAAACATGGAAAAATCTACACTGCTATGTGTATAAACATGGAAATATCTCAACCGCTATCTCTATAAACATGGAAATATCTACACCACAATCTATACAAAGATGGAAATATCTACACCGCGATCTGTATAAATATGGAAATATCTACACCGCTACCTGTATAAACGTGGAAATATCTACACCGTTATCTGTATAAACATGGAAATATCTACACCACTATATGTATAAACATGGAAGTATCTACTCCGCTATCTGTATAAACATGGAAATGTCTCAACCGCCGTCTCTAAAAACATGGAAAAATATACACTGCCATCTGTATAAACATGGAAATATCTACACTGCCGTCTGTTTAAAGATGGAAATATCTATACCGCGAGGTGTAGAAACATGGAAATATCTACACCGCTATCAGTATAAACATGGAAACACCTACACCACTATCTGTATAAACATGGAAGTATCTGAACCGCTATCTCTATAAACAAGGAAATTTCTACACCGCCATCTATATAAACATGGAAATATTTACATCGCCATCAGTATAAACATCGAAATATCTACACTGCTGTCTGTATAAACATGGATATATCTACAACGCTATCTGTATAAACATGGAAATATCTACACAGCTATCTGTGTGAATATGGAAATATCTACACAGCTATCTCTATAAACATGGAAATACCTACACAGCAATCTGTAAAAATGGAAATAACTAATCCGCAATCCCTATAAACATGGAAATATCTACACCGCAATCTCCATAAACATGGAACTATCTACACCGCCATCTGTGTAAACATGGAAATATCTACACCGGTATCTGTAGAAACATGGAAATATCTAGAAAGCTATTTGTTTAAACATGGAAATATCTACACCGCTATCTGTATATACATGGAAATATCTACACCACTATCTGTATAAACATGGAAATATCTACATCGCTATCTCTAAAAACATGGAAATACCTCCACCGATATCTCTATAAACTTGGAAATATCTACACCGCTATCTTTATAAACATGGAAATAACTACACCGCTATCTGTATAAACATGGAAATATCTATAACACTATCTGTGTAAACTTGGAAATATCTACACAGCTATCTGTGTAAACAAGGAAATATGTACACCGCTATCTGTGTAAACATGGAAATATCTACATCACTATCTGTATAAACATGGAAATATCTACACCGCTATCTCTGTAAACATGGAAATATGTACACCGCTAACTGTATAAACATGGAAATATCTACACCGCTATCTGTATAAACATCGAAATATCTACTCCACGATCTGCATAAACATTTAAATATCTACACCGCTATCAGTATAAACATGGAAATATCTACACCGCTATCTGTATACACATGGAAATATCTACACCGCTATTTGTATAAATATGGATATATAGACACTGCTATCACTATAAACATGGAAATGTCTACAACGCTATCTGTGTAAACATGAAAATAGCTACATGGCTATCTCTATAAACATCGAAATATCTACACCGCCATCAGTATAAACATGGAAATACCGACATAGACATCTGTATAAACATGGAAATATTTACACCACTATCTGAATAAACATGCAAATATCTACACGGCCATCTGTATAAACATGGAAATATTTCACAGCCATCTCTGTAAACGTGGAAATATCTACACCGCTATCTGTATAAACATGGATATATCTCCACTGCTATCTGTATAAGCATGGAAACATCTACACCGATATCTGTATAAACATAGAAATATGCAGACCGCTATCTGTATAAACATGGATATAACTACAACGCTATCTGTGTAAACATGGAAATATCTACACAGCTATCAGTGTGAACATGGAAATATCTACACCGCTATCTCTATAAACATGGAAATACCTACACAGCAATCTGTAAACATGGAAATAACTAATCCGCAATCCCTATAAACATGGAATTATCTACACCGCAATCTCTATAAACATGGAAATATCTACACCGCCATCTGTGTAAACATGGAAATATCTACCCTGAAATCAGAGCAAATATGCAAATATCTCTACCGCTATCCCTGTAAATATGGAAATATCTAAACTGCCATCTGTAGAAAGATGGAAATATCTACACCACCATCCGTATAAACATGGAAATATCTACACCACCATCTGAACAAACATGGAAATTTCTACACAGTCTTCTGTATAAACATGGAAATATCTACACCGCCATCTGTATAAACGTGGAAATAACTACACAATCATCTGTATAAACATGGAAATATATACACCGCTCTCTCTATAAACCCGAAAATATCCACACTGCCTTCTCTATAAACATGAAAATACCTGCACTGACATCTCCATAAACATGGAACTAGGTACACCGCAATCTGGATAAACATGGAAATAACTACACCGCCATCTGTATAAACGTGGAAATAACTACACAATCACCAGTATAAACATGGAAATATCTACACCGCTCTCTCTATAAACCCCAAAATATCTACACTGCCTTCTCTATAAACATGAAAATACCTGAACTGACATCTCCATAAACATGGGACTATCTACACCGCCATCTGTATAAACGTGGAAATATCTGCACTGCCATCTGCATAAAGACGTAAGCATCTACGCCACGAGCTGTATAAACATGGAAATATCCACACCGCCATCTGTATAAACATGGAAATGTCTACACCGCTTTCTGTATAAAAAATGGAAATATTTACACCGCTATCTCTATAAAATGGAAATATCTTCACCGCCATCTGTATAAACATGGAAATATCTACACCGCCATCTGTATAAACATGGAAATATCTATTCCGCCACCTGAATAAACATGGAAATATCTACACTGCTATCTGTATAAACATG
This sequence comes from Pan paniscus, assembly GCF_029289425.2. Lineage (NCBI taxonomy): Eukaryota > Metazoa > Chordata > Mammalia > Primates > Hominidae > Pan > Pan paniscus. Next base: position 1,601,287 of record NC_073265.2, read on the forward strand.
TAAATATCTACACCACGACATGTATAAACATGGAAATATCTACACCGCCATGTGAATAAACATGGAAATATCTACACCGCTATCAGTAAAAACATGGAAATATCGACAACGCTATCTGTATAAATATGGAAATATCTACACCACTATCTCTATAAACATGGAAATATCTACACCGTTATCTGTATAAACAAAGAAATATCTCCACCGATGTCTGTATGAACATGGAAACATCTACACCGCTAGCTGCATAAACATGGAATTATCTGCAGCGTTATCTGTATAAACATGGAAATATCTACACCGCACTCTGTGCAAAGATGGAAATATCTACAATGCTATCTCAATAAACATGTAAATATCGACACCGCCATCTGTACACATATGAAAATACCTACACAGTCATCTGTATAAACATGGAAATATCTGCACCACTATCTGTATAAACATGGAAATATCTACACTGCCATCTGTATAAACATGGAATTACCTACACAGACATCTCTATAATCATTGAAATATCTACACCGCTATCTGTATAAACATGGAAGTAGCCAAACCGCTATCAGTATAAACATGGAAATATCTACACCGCTATCTGTATAAACATGGAAATATCTACACCACGACGTGTATAAACATGGAAATATCTACACCGCTATGTGAATAAACATGGAAATATCTACACCGCTATCAGTATAAACATGGAAATATTGACACCGCTATCTGTATAAATATGGAAATATCTACACCACTATCTCTATAAACATGGAAATATCTACACCGTTATCTGTATAAATAAAGAAATATCTCCACCACTGTCTGTATGAATATGGAAACACCTACACCGCTAGCTGTATAAACATGGAATTATCTGCAGCGTTATCTGTATAAACATGGAAATATCTACACCGCAGTCTGTGCAAAGATGGAAATATCTACAATGCTATCTCAATAAACATGGAAATATCGACACCGCCATCTGTACACACATGAAAATACCTACACAGTCATCTGTATAAACATGGAAATATCTACACCACTATCTGTATAAACATGGAAATACCTACACTGCCATCTGTATAAACATGGAATTATCTACACAGACATCTCTATAACCATTGAAATATCTACACCGCTATCTGTATAAACATGGAAGTAGCCACACCGCTATCTGTATAAACATGGAAATATCTACACCGCCATCTGTGAAAACATGGAAATATCTACACTGTCATCTTTATAAACATGGAAATAGCTACACGTCCATCTGTATAAACATGGAAGTATCTGCACTGCCATCTCTATATACCTGGAAATATCTACACCGCCATCTGTATAAACATGGAAATATCTACACCGCTATCTCTATAAACATGGAAATGTCTACACGGATATCTGTATAAACATGGAAATATCTCCACCGCTATCTGTAGAAACATGGAAATATCTACATCGCTATCTGTATAAACATGGAAATATCTCCACCGCTATCTCTATAAAGATGGAAATATCTACACCGCTATCTTTATAAACATGGAAATATCTACACCGCTATCTGTATAAACATGGAAATATCTACACCGCTATCTCTATAAACATGGAAATGTCTACACGGATATCTGTATAAACATGGAAATATCTCCACCGCTATCTGTAGAAACATGGAAATATCTACATTGAAATCTGTATAAACATGGAAATATCTCCACCGCTATCTCTATAAAGATGGAAATATCTACACCGCTATCTTTATAAACATGGAAATATCTACACCGCTATCTGTATAAACATGGAAATATCTATAACACTATCTGTGTAAACATGGAAATATCTACACAGCTATCTGTGTAAACATGGAAATATGTTCACTGATCTCTGTGTAAAGATGGAAATATCTACACTGCAATCTGTGCAAATATGGAAATATCTACACCGCTATCTCAGTAAACATGGAAATATCTACACCGCTATCTGTATAAACATGGAAATATCAACACCGCTATCTGTATAAACATGGAAATGTCTACACCACGATCTGTATAAACATGGAAATATCTACACCGCTATATGTATAAACATGGAAATATCTACACCGCTATCAGTATAAACATGGAAATATCTACACCGCTATCTGTATAAACATGGAAATATCTACACCACGACATGTATAAACATGGAAATATCTACACCACCATGTGAATAAATATGGAAATATCTATACCGCTATCAGTAAAAACATGGAAATATCGACACCGCTATCTGTATAAATATGGAAATATCTACACCACTACCTCTATAAACATGGAAATATCTACACCGTTATCTGTATAAACAAAGAAATATCTCCACCGCTGTCTGTATGAACATAGAAACATCTACAATGCTAGCTGTATAAACAAGGAATTATCTGCAGCGTTATCTGTATAAACATGGAAATATCTACACCGCAGTCTGTGCAAAGATGGAAATATCTACAATGCTATCTCAATAAACATGGAAATATAGACACCGCCATCTGTACACACATGGAAATACCTACACAGTCATCTGTATAAAGATGGAAATATCTACACCACTATCTGTATAAACATGGAAATATCTACACTGCCATCTGTTTAAACAAGGAATTACCTACACAAACATCTCTATTATCACTGAAATATCTACACCGCTATCTGTATAAACATGGAAGTAGCCACACCGCTCTTAGTATAAACATGGAAGTAGCCACACCGCTATCTGTATAAACATGGAAATATCTACACCGCTAACAGAAAAAACATGGAAATATCTACACCGCTATCTGTATAAACATGGAAATATCTACACCACGACATGTATAAACATGGAAATATCTACACCGCCATGTGAATTAACATGGACATATCTACACCGCTATCAGTAAAAACATGGAAATACAGACACCGCTATCTGTATAAATATGGAAATATCTACACCACTATCTATATAGACATGGAAATATCTACACCGTTATCTGTATTAACAAAGAAATATCTCCACCGCTGTCTGTATGAACATGGAAACATCTACACCGCTAGCTGTATAAACATGGAATTATCTGCAGCGTTATCTGTATAAACATGGAAATATCTACACCGCAGTCTGTGCAAAGCTGGAAATATCTACAATGCTATCTCAATAAACATGGAAATATCGACACCGCAATCTGTACACACATGGAAATACCTACACAGTCATCTGTATAAACATGGAAATATCTACACCACTATCTGTATAAACATGGAAATATCTACACTGCCATCTGTATAAACATGGAGTTACCTACACAGACATCTCTATAATCATTGAAATATCTACACCGCTATCTGTATAAACATGGAAGTAGCCACACCGCTATCAGTATAAACATAGAAATATCTACACCGCTATCTGTATAAACATGGAAATATCTACACCACGACGTGTATAAACATGGAAATATCTACACCGCTATGTGAATAAACATGGAAATATCTACACCGCTATCAGTATATCATGGAATTATTGACACCGCTATCTGTATAAATATGGAAATATCTACACCACTATCTCTATAAACATGGAAATATCTACACCGTTATCTGTATAAACAAAGAAATATCTCCACCGCTGTCTGTATGAACATGGAAACATCTACACCGCTAGCTGTATAAACATGGAATTATCTGCAGCGTTATCTGTATAAACATGGAAATATCTACACGGCAGTCTGTGCAAAGATGGAAATATCTACAATGCTATCTCAATAAACATGGAAATATAGACACCGCCATCTGTACACACATGGAAATACCTACACAGTCATCTGTATAAGGATGGAAATATCTACACCACTATCTGTATAAACATGGAAATATCTACACTGCCATCTGTTTAAACAAGGAATTACCTACACAAACATCTCTATTATCACTGAAATATCTACACCGCTATCTGTATAAACATGGAAGTAGCCACACCGCTCTTAGTATAAACATGGAAGTAGCCACACCGCTATCTGTATAAACATGGAAATATCTACACCGCTAACAGAAAAAACATGGAAATATCTACACCGCTATCTGTATAAACATGGAAATATCTACACCACGACGTGTATAAACATGGAAATATCTACACCGCTATGTGAATAAACATGGAAATATCTACACCGCTATCAGTATATCATGGAAATACTGACACCGCTATCAGAATAAATATGGAAATATCTACACCACTATCTCTATAAACATGGAAATACCTACACCGTTATCTGTATAAACAAAGAAATATCTCCACCGCTGTCTATATGAACATGGAAACATCTACACCGCTAGCTGTATAAACATGGAATTATCTGCAGCGTTATCTGTATAAACATGGAAATATCTACACCGCAGTATGTGCAAAGATGGAAATATCTACAATGCTATCTCAATAAACATGGAAATATCGACACCGCCATCTGTACACACATGGAAATACCTACGCAGTCATCTGTATAAACATGGAAATATCTACACCACTATCTGTATAAACATGGAAATACCTACACTGCCATCTGTATAAACATGGAATTATCTACACAGACATCTCTATAACCATTGAAATATCTACACCGCTATCTGTATAAACATGGAAGTAGCCACACCGCTATCTGTATAAACATGGAAATATCTACACCGCCATCTGTGAAAACATGGAAATATCTACACGTCCATCTGTATAAACATGGAAATATCTACACTGCCATCTGTATATACCTGGAAATATCTACACTGCCATCTGTATAAACATGGAAATATCTACACCGCTATCTCTATAAACATTGAAATGTCTACACGGCTATCTGTATAAACATGGAAATATCTCCACCGCTATCTGTAGAAACATGGAAATATCTACACCGCTATCTGTATAAACATGGAAATATCTATAACACTATCTGTGTAAACATGGAAATATCTACACAACTATCTGTGTAAACATGGAAATATGTACACAGGTCTCTGTGTAAAGATGGAAATATCTACACCGCAATCTGTGAAAATATGGAAATATCTACACCGCTATCTCAGTAAACATGGAAATATCTACACCGCTATCTGAATAAACATGGAAATATCAACACCGCTATCTGTATAAACATGGAAATGTCTACACCACGATCTGTATAAACATGGAAATATCTACACCGCTATATGTATAAACATGGAAATTTCTACACCGCTATCAGTATAAACATGGAAATATCTACACTGCTATCTGTATAAACATGTAAATATCTACACCACGACATGTATAAACATGGAAATATCTACACCGCCATGTGAATAAACATGGAAATATATACACCGCTATCAGTAAAAACATGGAAATATCGACAACGCTATCTGTATAAATATGGAAATATCTACACCACTATCTCTATAAACATGGAAATATCTACACCGTTATGTGTATAAACAAAGAAATATCTCCACCAATGTCTGTATGAACATGGAATCATCTACACCGCTAGCTGCATAAACATGGAATTATCTGCAGCGTTATCTGTATAAACATGGAAATATCTACACCGCAGTCTGTGCAAAGATGGAAATATCTACAATGCTATCTCAATAAACATGTAAATATCGACACCGCCATCTGTACACATATGAAAATACCTACACAGTCATCTGTATAAACATGGAAATATCTGCACCACTATCTGTATAAACATGGAAATATCTACACTGCCATCTGTATAAACATGGAATTACCTACACAGACATCTCTATAATCATTGAAATATCTACACCGCTATCTGTATAAACATGGAAGTAGCCAAACCGCTATCAGTATAAACATGGAAATATCTACACCGCTATCTGTATAAACATGGAAATATCTACACCACGACGTGTATAAACATGGAAATATCTACACCGCTATGTGAATAAACATGGAAATATCTACACCGCTATCAGTATAAACATGGAAATATTGACACCGCTATCTGTATAAATATGGAAATATCTACACCACTATCTCTATAAACATGGAAATATCTACACCGTTATCTGTATAAATAAAGAAATACCTCCACCACTGTCTGTATGAATATGGAAACACCTACACCGCTAGCTGTATAAACATGGAATTATCTGCAGCGTTATCTGTATAAACATGGAAATATCTACACCGCAGTCTGTGCAAAGATGGAAATATCTACAATGCTATCTCAATAAACATGGAAATATCGACACCGCCATCTGTACACACATGGAAATACCTACACAGTCATCTGTATAAACATGGAAATATCTACACCACTATCTGTATAAACATGGAAATACCTACACTGCCATCTGTATAAACATGGAATTATCTACACAGACATCTCTATAACCATTGAAATATCTACACCGCTATCTGTATAAACATGGAAGTAGCCACACCGCTATCTGTATAAACATGGAAATATCTACACCGCCATCTGTGAAAACATGGAAATATCTACACTGTCATCTTTATAAACATGGAAATAGCTACACGTCCATCTGTATAAACATCGAAGTATCTGCACTGCCATCTCTATATACCTGGAAATATCTACACCGCCATCTGTATAAACATGGAAATATCTACACCGCTATCTCTATAAACATGGAAATGTCTACACGGATATCTGTATAAACATGGAAATATCTCCACCGCTATCTGTAGAAACATGGAAATATCTACATCGCTATCTGTATAAACATGGAAATATCTCCACCGCTATCTCTATAAAGATGGAAATATCTACACCGCTATCTTTATAAACATGGAAATATCTACACCGCTATCTGTATAAACATGGAAATATCTACACCGCTATCTCTATAAACATGGAAATGTCTACACGGATATCTGTATAAACATGGAAATATCTCCACCGCTATCTGTAGAAACATGGAAATATCTACATTGAAATCTGTATAAACATGGAAATATCTCCACCGCTATCTCTATAAAGATGGAAATATCTACACCGCTATCTTTATAAACATGGAAATATCTACACCGCTATCTGTATAAACATGGAAATATCTACACCGCTATCTCTATAAACATGGAAATGTCTACACGGATATCTGTATAAACATGGAAATATCTCCACCGCTATCTGTAGAAACATGGAAATATCTACATCGCTATCTGTATAAACATGGAAATATCTCCACCGCTATCTCTATAAAGATGGAAATATCTACACCGCTATCTTTATAAACATGGAAATATCTACACCGCTATCTGTATAAACATGGAAATATCTACACCGCTATCTCTATAAACATGGAAATGTCTACACGGATATCTGTATAAACATGGAAATATCTCCACCGCTATCTGTAGAAACATGGAAATATCTACATTGAAATCTGTATAAACATGGAAATATCTCCACCGCTATCTCTATAAAGATGGAAATATCTACACCGCTATCTTTATAAACATGGAAATATCTACACCGCTATCTGTATAAACATGGAAATATCTATAACACTATCTGTGTAAACATGGAAATATCTACACAGCTATCTGTGTAAACATGGAAATATGTTCACTGATCTCTGTGTAAAGATGGAAATATCTACACCGCAATCTGTGCAAATATGGAAATATCTACACCGCTATCTCAGTAAACATGGAAATATCTACACCGCTATCTGTATAAACATGGAAATATCAACACCGCTATCTGTATAAACATGGAAATGTCTACACCACGATCTGTATAAACATGGAAATATCTACACCGCTATATGTATAAACATGGAAATATCTACACCGCTATCAGTATAAACATGGAAATATCTACACCGCTATCTGTATAAACATGGAAATATCTACACCACGACATGTATAAACATGGAAATATCTACACCACCATGTGAATAAATATGGAAATATCTACACCGCTATCAGTAAAAACATGGAAATATCGACACCGCTATCTGTATAAATATGGAAATATCTACACCACTACCTCTATAAACATGGAAATATCTACACCGTTATCTGTATAAACAAAGAAATATCTCCACCGCTGTCTGTATGAACATAGAAACATCTACAATGCTAGCTGTATAAACAAGGAATTATCTGCAGCGTTATCTGTATAAACATGGAAATATCTACACCGCAGTCTGTGCAAAGATGGAAATATCTACAATGCTATCTCAATAAACATGGAAATATAGACACCGCCATCTGTACACACATGGAAATACCTACACAGTCATCTGTATAAAGATGGAAATATCTACACCACTATCTGTATAAACATGGAAATATCTACACTGCCATCTGTTTAAACAAGGAATTCCCTACACAGACATCTCTATTATCACTGAAATATCTACACCGCTACCTGTATAAACATGGAAGTAGCCACACCGCTCTTAGTATAAACATGGAAGTAGCCACACCGCTATCTGTATAAACATGGAAATATCTACACCGCTAACAGAAAAAACATGGAAATATCTACACCGCTATCTGTATAAACATGGAAATATCTACACCACGACATGTATAAACATGGAAATATCTACACCGCCATGTGAATTAACATGGAAATATCTACACCGCTATCAGTAAAAACATGGAAATACAGACACCGCTATCTGTATAAATATGGAAATATCTACACCACTATCTATATAGACATGGAAATATCTACACCGTTATCTGTATTAACAAAGAAATATCTCCACCGCTGTCTGTATGAACATGGAAACATCTACACCGCTATCTGTATAAACATGGAATTATCTGCAGCGTTATCTGTATAAACATGGAAATATCTACACCGCAGTCTGTGCAAAGCTGGAAATATCTACAATGCTATCTCAATAAACATGGAAATATCGACACCGCAATCTGTACACACATGGAAATACCTACACAGTCATCTGTATAAACATGGAAATATCTACACCACTATCTGTATAAACATGGAAATATCTACACTGCCATCTGTATAAACATGGAATTACCTACACAGACATCTCTATAATCATTGAAATATCTACACCGCTATCTGTATAAACATGGAAGTAGCCACACCGCTATCAGTATAAACATAGAAATATCTACACCGCTATCTGTATAAACATGGAAATATCTACACCACGACGTGTATAAACATGGAAATATCTACACCACTATGTGAATAAACATGGAAATATCTACACCGCTATCAGTATATCATGGAATTATTGAATCCGCTATCTGTATAAATATGGAAATATCTACACCACTATCTCTATAAACATGGAAATATCTACACCGTTATCTGTATAAACAAAGAAATATCTCCACCACTGTCTGTATGAACATGGAAACATCTACACCGCTAGCTGTATAAACATGGAATTATCTGCAGCGTTATCTGTATAAACATGGAAATATCTACACGGCAGTCTGTGCAAAGATGGAAATATCTACAATGCTATGTCAATAAACATGGAAATATCGACACCGCCATCTGTACACACATGAAAATACCTACACAGTCATCTGTATAAACATGGAAATATCTACAACACTATCTGTATAAACATGGAAATACCTACACTGCCATCTGTATAAACATGGAATTATCTACACAGACATTTCTATAACCATTGAAATACCAACACCGCTATCTGTATAAACATGGAAGTAGCCACACCGCTATCTGTATAAACATGGAAATATCTACAACGCCATCTGTGAAAACATGGAAATATCTACACGTCCATCTGTATAAACATGGAAATATCTACACTGCCATCTGTATATACCTGGAAATATCTACACTGCCATCTGTATAAACATGGAAATATCTACACCGCTATCTCTATAAACATGGAAATGTCTACACGGCTATCTGTATAAACATGGAAATATCTCCACCGCTATCTGTAGAAACATGGAAATATCTACATCACTATCTGTAAAAACATGGAAATATATCCACCGCTATCTCTATAAAGATGTAAATATCTACACCGCTATCTTTATAAACATGGAAATATCTACACCGCTATCTGTATAAACATGGAAATATATATAACACTATCTGTGTAAACATGGAAATATCTACACAGCTATCTGTGTAAACATGGAAATATCTACACAGCTATCTGTGTAAACATGGAAATATGTACACAGGTCTCTGTGTAAAGATGGAAATATCTACACCGCAATCTGTGAAAATATGGAAATATCTACACCGCTATCTCAGTAAACATGGAAATATCTACACCGCTATCTGTATAAACATGGAAATATCAACACCGCTATCTGTATAAACATGGAAATATCTACACCACGACGTGTATAAACATGGAAATATCTACACCGCTATGTGAATAAACATGGAAATATCTACACCGCTATCAGTATATCATGGAAATACTGACACCGCTATCAGAATAAATATGGAAATATCTACACCACTATCTCTATAAACATGGAAATACCTACACCGTTATCTGTATAAACAAAGAAATATCTCCACCGCTGTCTATATGAACATGGAAACATCTACACCGCTAGCTGTATAAACATGGAATTATCTGCAGCGTTATCTGTATAAACATGGAAATATCTACACCGCAGTATGTGCAAAGATGGAAATATCTACAATGCTATCTCAATAAACATGGAAATATCGACACCGCCATCTGTACACACATGGAAATACCTACGCAGTCATCTGTATAAACATGGAAATATCTACACCACTATCTGTATAAACATGGAAATACCTACACTGCCATCTGTATAAACATGGAATTATCTACACAGACATCTCTATAACCATTGAAATATCTACACCGCTATCTGTATAAACATGGAAGTAGCCACACCGCTATCTGTATAAACATGGAAATATCTACACCGCCATCTGTGAAAACATGGAAATATCTACACGTCCATCTGTATAAACATGGAAATATCTACACTGCCATCTGTATATACCTGGAAATATCTACACTGCCATCTGTATAAACATGGAAATATCTACACCGCTATCTCTATAAACATTGAAATGTCTACACGGCTATCTGCATAAACATGGAAATATCTCCACCGCTATCTGTAGAAACATGGAAATATCTACACCGCTATCTGTATAAACATGGAAATATCTATAACACTATCTGTGTAAACATGGAAATATCTACACAACTATCTGTGTAAACATGGAAATATGTACACAGGTCTCTGTGTAAAGATGGAAATATCTACACCGCAATCTGTGAAAATATGGAAATATCTACACCGCTATCTCAGTAAACATGGAAATATCTACACCGCTATCTGAATAAACATGGAAATATCAACACCGCTATCTGTATAAACATGGAAATGTCTACACCACGATCTGTATAAACATGGAAATATCTACACCGCTATATGTATAAACATGGAAATATCTACACCGCTATCAGTATAAACATGGAAATATCTACACTGCTATCTGTATAAACATGTAAATATCTACACCACGACATGTATAAACATGGAAATATCTACACCGCCATGTGAATAAACATGGAAATATCTACACCGCTATCAGTAAAAACATGGAAATATCGACAACGCTATCTGTATAAATATGGAAATATCTACACCACTATCTCTATAAACATGGAAATATCTACACCGTTATCTGTATAAACAAAGAAATATCTCCACCGATGTCTGTATGAACATGGAATCATCTACACCGCTAGCTGCATAAACATGGAATTATCTGCAGCGTTATCTGTATAAACATGGAAATATCTACACCGCAGTCTGTGCAAAGATGGAAATATCTACAATGCTATCTCAATAAACATGTAAATATCGACACCGCCATCTGTACACATATGAAAATACCTACACAGTCATCTGTATAAACATGGAAATATCTGCACCACTATCTGTATAAACATGGAAATATCTACACTGCCATCTGTATAAACATGGAATTACCTACACAGACATCTCTATAATCATTGAAATATCTACACCGCTATCTGTATAAACATGGAAGTAGCCAAACCGCTATCAGTATAAACATGGAAATATCTACACCGCTATCTGTATAAACATGGAAATATCTACACCACGACGTGTATAAACATGGAAATATCTACACCGCTATGTGAATAAACATGGAAATATCTACACCGCTATCAGTATAAACATGGAAATATTGACACCGCTATCTGTATAAATATGGAAATATCTACACCACTATCTCTATAAACATGGAAATATCTACACCGTTATCTGTATAAATAAAGAAATATCTCCACCACTGTCTGTATGAATATGGAAACACCTACACCGCTAGCTGTATAAACATGGAATTATCTGCAGCGTTATCTGTATAAACATGGAAATATCTACACCGCAGTCTGTGCAAAGATGGAAATATCTACAATGCTATCTCAATAAACATGGAAATATCGACACCGCCATCTGTACACACATGGAAATACCTACACAGTCATCTGTATAAACATGGAAATATCTACACCACTATCTGTATAAACATGGAAATACCTACACTGCCATCTGTATAAACATGGAATTATCTACACAGACATCTCTATAACCATTGAAATATCTACACCGCTATCTGTATAAACATGGAAGTAGCCACACCGCTATCTGTATAAACATGGAAATATCTACACCGCCATCTGTGAAAACATGGAAATATCTACACTGTGATCTTTATAAACATGGAAATAGCTACACGTCCATCTGTATAAACATGGAAGTATCTGCACTGCCATCTCTATATACCTGGAAATATCTACACCGCCATCTGTATAAACATGGAAATATCTACACCGCTATCTCTATAAACATGGAAATGTCTACACGGATATCTGTATAAACATGGAAATATCTCCACCGCTATCTGTAGAAACATGGAAATATCTACATCGCTATCTGTATAAACATGGAAATATCTCCACCGCTATCTCTATAAAGATGGAAATATCTACACCGCTATCTTTATAAACATAGAAATATCTACACCGCTATCTGTATAAACATGGAAATATCTACACCGCTATCTCTATAAACATGGAAATGTCTACACGGACATCTGTATAAACATGGAAATATCTCCACCGCTATCTGTAGAAACATGGAAATATCTACATTGAAATCTGTATAAACATGGAAATATCTCCACCGCTATCTCTATAAAGATGGAAATATCTACACCGCTGTCTTTATAAACATGGAAATATCTACACCGCTATCTGTATAAACATGGAAATATCTATAACACTATCTGTGTAAACATGGAAATATCTACACAGCTATCTGTGTAAACATGGAAATATGTTCACTGATCTCTGTGTAAAGATGGAAATATCTACACCGCAATCTGTGCAAATATGGAAATATCTACACCGCTATCTCAGTAAACATGGAAATATCTACACCGCTATCTGTATAAACATGGAAATATCAACACCGCTATCTGTATAAACATGGAAATGTCTACACCACGATCTGTATAAACATGGAAATATCTACACCGCTATATGTATAAACATGGAAATATCTACACCGCTATCAGTATAAACATGGAAATATCTACACCGCTATCTGTATAAACATGGAAATATCTACACCACGACATGTATAAACATGGAAATATCTACACCACCATGTGAATAAATATGGAAGTATCTACACCGCTATCAGTAAAAACATGGAAATATCGACACCGCTATCTGTATAAATATGGAAATATCTACACCACTACCTCTATAAACATGGAAATATCTACACCGTTATCTGTATAAACAAAGAAATATCTCCACCGCTGTCTGTATGAACATAGAAACATCTACAATGCTAGCTGTATAAACAAGGAATTATCTGCAGCGTTATCTGTATAAACATGGAAATATCTACACCGCAGTCTGTGCAAAGATGGAAATATCTACAATGATATCTCAATAAACATGGAAATATAGACACCGCCATCTGTACACACATGGAAATACCTACACAGTCATCTGTATAAAGATGGAAATATCTACACCACTATCTGTATAAACATGGAAATATCTACACTGCCATCTGTTTAAACAAGGAATGACCTACACAAACATCTCTATTATCACTGAAATATCTACACCGCTATCTGTATAAACATGGAAGTAGCCACACCGCTCTTAGTATAAACATGGAAGTAGCCACACCGCTATCTTTATAAACATGGAAATATCTACACCGCTAACAGAAAAAACATGGAAATATCTACACCGCTATCTGTATAAACATGGAAATATCTACACCACGACATGTATAAACATGGAAATATCTACACCGCCATGTGAATTAACATGGACATATCTACACCGCTATCAGTAAAAACATGGAAATACAGACACCGCTATCTGTATAAATATGGAAATATCTACACCACTATCTATATAGACATGGAAATATCTACACCGTTATCTGTATTAACAAAGAAATATCTCCACCGCTGTCTGTATGAACATGGAAACATCTACACCGCTATCTGTATAAACATGGAATTATCTGCAGCGTTATCTGTATAAACATGGAAATATCTACACCGCAGTCTGTGCAAAGCTGGAAATATCTACAATGCTATCTCAATAAACATGGAAATATCGACACCGCAATCTGTACACACATGGAAATACCTACACAGTCATCTGTATAAACATGGAAATATCTACACCACTATCTGTATAAACATGGAAATATCTACACTGCCATCTGTATAAACATGGAATTACCTACACAGACATCTCTATAATCATTGAAATATCTACACCGCTATCTGTATAAACATGGAAGTAGCCACACCGCTATCAGTATAAACATAGAAATATCTACACCGCTATCTGTATAAACATGGAAATATCTACACCACGACGTGTATAAACATGGAAATATCTACACCGCTATGTGAATAAACATGGAAATATCTACACCGCTATCAGTATATCATGGAATTATTGACACCGCTATCTGTATAAATATGGAAATATCTACACCACTATCTCTATAAACATGGAAATATCTACACCGTTATCTGTATAAACAAAGAAATATCTCCACCGCTGTCTGTATGAACATGGAAACATCTACACCGCTAGCTGTATAAACATGGAATTATCTGCAGCGTTATCTGTATAAACATGGAAATATCTACACGGCAGTCTGTGCAAAGATGGAAATATCTACAATGCTATGTCAATAAACATGGAAATATCGACACCGCCATCTGTACACACATGAAAATACCTACACAGTCATCTGTATAAACATGGAAATATCTACAACACTATATGTATAAACATTGAAATACCTACACTGCCATCTGTATAAACATGGAATTATCTACACAGACATTTCTATAACCATTGAAATATCAACACCGCTATCTCTATAAACATGGAAGTAGCCACACCGCTATCTGTATAAACATGGAAATATCTACAACGCCATCTGTGAAAACATGGAAATAACTACACGTCCATCTGTATAAACATGGAAATATCTACACTGCCATCTGTATATACCTGGAAATATCTACACTGCCATCTGTATAAACATGGAAATATCTACACCGCTATCTCTATAAACATGGAAATGTCTACACGGCTATCTGTATAAACATGGAAATATCTCCACCGCTATCTGTAGAAACATGGAAATATCTACATCAATATCTGTAAAAACATGGAAATATCTCCACCGCTATCTCTATAAAGATGTAAATATCTACACCGCTATCTTTATAAACATGGAAATATCTACACCGCTATCTGTATAAACATGGAAATATCTATAACACTATCTGTGTAAACATGGAAATATCTACACAGCTATCTGTGTAAACATGGAAATATCTACACAGCTATCTGTGTAAACATGGAAATATGTACACAGGTCTCTGTGTAAAGATGGAAATATCTACACCGCAATCTGTGAAAATATGGAAATATCTACACCGCTATCTCAGTAAACATGGAAATATCTACACCGCTATCTGTATAAACATGGAAATATCAACACCGCTATCTGTATAAACATGGAAATATCTACACCACGACGTGTATAAACATGGAAATATCTACACCGCTATGTGAATAAACATGGAAATATCTACACCGCTATCAGTATATCATGGAAATACTGACACCGCTATCAGAATAAATATGGAAATATCTACACCACTATCTCTATAAACATGGAAATACCTACACCGTTATCTGTATAAACAAAGAAATATCTCCACCGCTGTCTATATGAACATGGAAACATCTACACCGCTAGCTGTATAAACATGGAATTATCTGCAGCGTTATCTGTATAAACATGGAAATATCTACACCGCAGTATGTGCAAAGATGGAAATATCTACAATGCTATCTCAATAAACATGGAAATATCGACACCGCCATCTGTACACACATGGAAATACCTACGCAGTCATCTGTATAAACATGGAAATATCTACACCACTATCTGTATAAACATGGAAATACCTACACTGCTATCTGAATAAACATGGAAATATCTACACTGCCTTTTGTATAAACATGGAAATATCTACACAGCCATCTGTATAAACATGGAAATATCTACACCACTATCTGTATTAACATGGAAATAGCCACACCGCTATCTGTATAAACATGGAAATATCTACACCTCCATCTGTATAAACATGGAAATATCTACACCGCCATCTGTAAAAACATGGAAATATCTACACAGTCATCTGCATAAACATGGAAATATCTACACCTCCATCTGTATACACAAGGAAATATCTACACTGCCATCTGTATACACATGGAAATATCTACACAGCCATCTGTATAAACATGGAATTATCTACACCGCTATCTCTATAAACATGGAAATACCTTCACCGGTATCTGTATAAACTTGGAAATATCTACACCGCTATCTGTATAAACCTGGAAATATCTACACCGCAGTCTCTGTAAACATGGAAATATGTACACCGCTATCTGTATGTACATGGAAATATCTATACTGCTATCTGTATAAACATGGAAATATCTACACCGCCATCTGTATAAACATGGAAATATCTACATCACTATCTGTATAAACATGGAAATAGCCACACCGCTATCTGTATAAACATGGAAATACCTACACCGCTATCTGTATAAACATGGAAATATCTACACCGCCATCTACATAAACATGGAAATACCTACAGAATCATCTGAATAAACATGGAGATATCTACACCTCTATCTGTATAAACATGGAAATACCTACATGGCCATCAGTATAAACATGGAAATATCTAAACTGTCATCTCTATAAACATGGAAATATCTACATTGCTATCAGTATAAACATGGAAATTGCCAAACCGCTATCTGTAAAAACTTGGAAATACCTACACCAGTATCTGTAGAAACATATAAATATCTACACCACTATGTATATAAACATGGAAATACCTACACAGATATCTGTATAAACTTGGAAATATCTACACCGCCATCTGATTAAAGATGGAAATATCTACAACACTATCTCTATAAACATGGAAATATCTACACTGCTATCTCTATAAACATGGAAGAATCTACACCGCTATCTATATAAACATGGAAATATCTATACCGCTATCTCTATAAACATGGAAATATCTACACCGTCCTTTCTATAAAGATGAAAATATCTACACTGCCATCTCCATAAACATGGAACTATCTTCACCGCCATCTGCATAAACATGGAAATATCTACACCACCATCTCTATAAACATGAAAATATCTACACTGCCATCTCCATAAACATGGAACTATCTTCACCGCCATCTGCATAAACATGGAAATATCTACACCACCATCTCTATAAAAATGGATATATATACATTGTCATCTGTATACACATGGAAATATCTACATGGCCATCTGTATAAACATGGAAATATCAACACCGCTATCTTTTAAACATGGAAATACCTACACCGCTATCCCTATAAACATGGAAATATCTACACCGCTGTCACTATAAACAGGGAAATATATACAACGCCATCTCTTTAAACCTGGAAATATCTACACCGCCATCTACATAAACAAGGAAATATCTACACTGCCACTTATATAAACATGGAAGTATCTACAACGCCATCTGTATAAACATGGAAATATCTACACTGCCATCAGTAGAAAGATGGAAATATCTACACCGCTATCTGTATAAACATGGAAACAACTACACCGCTATCTGTATAAACATGGAATTATCTACCACGCTATCTGTATGAACATGGAAATATCTACACCATGATTTGTATAAACATGGAAATATCTACACCGTTATCTCTATAAACATGGAAATATCTACAGCACCATCTCTATAAACATGGAAATATCTACAAAGACATTGGCATAAACATAGAAATATCCACACTGCCATCTATATAAACATGGAAGTATCTACACCGCTATCTGTATAAACGTGGAAAAACCTACACCGCAATCTGTGTAAACATGGAAAAATCTACACTGCTATGTGTATAAACATGGAAATATCTCAACCGCTATCTCTATAAACATGGAAATATCTACACCACAATCTATACAAAGATGGAAATATCTACACCGCGATCTGTATAAATATGGAAATATCTACACCGCTACCTGTATAAACGTGGAAATATCTACACCGTTATCTGTATAAACATGGAAATATCTACACCACTATATGTATAAACATGGAAGTATCTACTCCGCTATCTGTATAAACATGGAAATGTCTCAACCGCCGTCTCTAAAAACATGGAAAAATATACACTGCCATCTGTATAAACATGGAAATATCTACACTGCCGTCTGTTTAAAGATGGAAATATCTATACCGCGAGGTGTAGAAACATGGAAATATCTACACCGCTATCAGTATAAACATGGAAACACCTACACCACTATCTGTATAAACATGGAAGTATCTGAACCGCTATCTCTATAAACAAGGAAATTTCTACACCGCCATCTATATAAACATGGAAATATTTACATCGCCATCAGTATAAACATCGAAATATCTACACTGCTGTCTGTATAAACATGGATATATCTACAACGCTATCTGTATAAACATGGAAATATCTACACAGCTATCTGTGTGAATATGGAAATATCTACACAGCTATCTCTATAAACATGGAAATACCTACACAGCAATCTGTAAAAATGGAAATAACTAATCCGCAATCCCTATAAACATGGAAATATCTACACCGCAATCTCCATAAACATGGAACTATCTACACCGCCATCTGTGTAAACATGGAAATATCTACACCGGTATCTGTAGAAACATGGAAATATCTAGAAAGCTATTTGTTTAAACATGGAAATATCTACACCGCTATCTGTATATACATGGAAATATCTACACCACTATCTGTATAAACATGGAAATATCTACATCGCTATCTCTAAAAACATGGAAATACCTCCACCGATATCTCTATAAACTTGGAAATATCTACACCGCTATCTTTATAAACATGGAAATAACTACACCGCTATCTGTATAAACATGGAAATATCTATAACACTATCTGTGTAAACTTGGAAATATCTACACAGCTATCTGTGTAAACAAGGAAATATGTACACCGCTATCTGTGTAAACATGGAAATATCTACATCACTATCTGTATAAACATGGAAATATCTACACCGCTATCTCTGTAAACATGGAAATATGTACACCGCTAACTGTATAAACATGGAAATATCTACACCGCTATCTGTATAAACATCGAAATATCTACTCCACGATCTGCATAAACATTTAAATATCTACACCGCTATCAGTATAAACATGGAAATATCTACACCGCTATCTGTATACACATGGAAATATCTACACCGCTATTTGTATAAATATGGATATATAGACACTGCTATCACTATAAACATGGAAATGTCTACAACGCTATCTGTGTAAACATGAAAATAGCTACATGGCTATCTCTATAAACATCGAAATATCTACACCGCCATCAGTATAAACATGGAAATACCGACATAGACATCTGTATAAACATGGAAATATTTACACCACTATCTGAATAAACATGCAAATATCTACACGGCCATCTGTATAAACATGGAAATATTTCACAGCCATCTCTGTAAACGTGGAAATATCTACACCGCTATCTGTATAAACATGGATATATCTCCACTGCTATCTGTATAAGCATGGAAACATCTACACCGATATCTGTATAAACATAGAAATATGCAGACCGCTATCTGTATAAACATGGATATAACTACAACGCTATCTGTGTAAACATGGAAATATCTACACAGCTATCAGTGTGAACATGGAAATATCTACACCGCTATCTCTATAAACATGGAAATACCTACACAGCAATCTGTAAACATGGAAATAACTAATCCGCAATCCCTATAAACATGGAATTATCTACACCGCAATCTCTATAAACATGGAAATATCTACACCGCCATCTGTGTAAACATGGAAATATCTACCCTGAAATCAGAGCAAATATGCAAATATCTCTACCGCTATCCCTGTAAATATGGAAATATCTAAACTGCCATCTGTAGAAAGATGGAAATATCTACACCACCATCCGTATAAACATGGAAATATCTACACCACCATCTGAACAAACATGGAAATTTCTACACAGTCTTCTGTATAAACATGGAAATATCTACACCGCCATCTGTATAAACGTGGAAATAACTACACAATCATCTGTATAAACATGGAAATATATACACCGCTCTCTCTATAAACCCGAAAATATCCACACTGCCTTCTTTATAAACATGAAAATACCTGCACTGACATCTCCATAAACATGGAACTAGGTACACCGCAATCTGGATAAACATGGAAATAACTACACCGCCATCTGTATAAACGTGGAAATAACTACACAATCACCAGTATAAACATGGAAATATCTACACCGCTCTCTCTATAAACCCCAAAATATCTACACTGCCTTCTCTATAAACATGAAAATACCTGAACTGACATCTCCATAAACATGGGACTATCTACACCGCCATCTGTATAAACGTGGAAATACCTGCACTGCCATCTGCATAAAGACGTAAGCATCTACGCCACGAGCTGTATAAACATGGAAATATCCACACCGCCATCTGTATAAACATGGAAATGTCTACACCGCTTTCTGTATAAAAATGGAAATATTTACACCGCTATCTCTATAAAATGGAAATATCTTCACCGCCATCTGTATAAACATGGAAATATCTACACCGCCATCTGTATAAACATGGAAATATCTATTCCGCCACCTGAATAAACATGGAAATATCTACACTGCTATCTGTATAAACATGTAAATATCTACACCACGACATGTATAAACATGGAAATATCTACACCGCCATGTGAATAAACATGGAAATATCTACACCGCTATCAGTAAAAACATGGAAATATCGACAACGCTATCTGTATAAATATGGAAATATCTACACCACTATCTCTATAAACATGGAAATATCTACACCGTTATCTGTATAAACAAAGAAATATCTCCACCGATGTCTGTATGAACATGGAAACATCTACACCGCTAGCTGCATAAACATGGAATTATCTGCAGCGTTATCTGTATAAACATGGAAATATCTACACCGCAGTCTGTGCAAAGATGGAAATATCTACAATGCTATCTCAATAAACATGTAAATATCGACACCGCCATCTGTACACATATGAAAATACCTACACAGTCATCTGTATAAACATGGAAATATCTGCACCACTATCTGTATAAACATGGAAATATCTACACTGCCATCTGTATAAACATGGAATTACCTACACAGACATCTCTATAATCATTGAAATATCTACACCGCTATCTGTATAAACATGGAAGCAGCCAAACCGCTATCAGTATAAACATGGAAATATCTACACCGCTATCTGTATAAACATGGAAATATCTACACCACGACGTGTATAAACATGGAAATATCTACACCGCTATGTGAATAAACATGGAAATATCTACACCGCTATCAGTATAAACATGGAAATATTGACACCGCTATCTGTATAAATATGGAAATATCTACACCACTATCTCTATAAACATGGAAATATCTACACCGTTATCTGTATAAATAAAGAAATATCTCCACCACTGTCTGTATGAATATGGAAACACCTACACCGCTAGCTGTATAAACATGGAATTATCTGCAGCGTTATCTGTATAAACATGGAAATATCTACACGGCAGTCTGTGCAAAGATGGAAATATCTACAATGCTATCTCAATAAACATGGAAATATCGACACCGCCATCTGTACACACATGGAAATACCTACACAGTCATCTGTATAAACATGGAAATATCTACACCACTATCTGTATAAACATGGAAATACCTACACTGCCATCTGTATAAACATGGAATTATCTACACAGACATCTCTATAACCATTGAAATATCTACACCGCTATCTGTATAAACATGGAAGTAGCCACACCGCTATCTGTATAAACATGGAAATATCTACACCGCCATCTGTGAAAACATGGAAATATCTACACTGTCATCTTTATAAACATGGAAATAGCTACACGTCCATCTGTATAAACATGGAAGTATCTGCACTGCCATCTCTATATACCTGGAAATATCTACACCGCCATCTGTATAAACATGGAAATATCTACACCGCTATCTCTATAAACATGGAAATGTCTACACGGATATCTGTATAAACATGGAAATATCTCCACCGCTATCTGTAGAAACATGGAAATATCTACATCGCTATCTGTATAAACATGGAAATATCTCCACCGCTATCTCTATAAAGATGGAAATATCTACACCGCTATCTTTATAAACATGGAAATATCTACACCGCTATCTGTATAAACATGGAAATATCTACACCGCTATCTCTATAAACATGGAAATGTCTACACGGATATCTGTATAAACATGGAAATATCTCCACCGCTATCTGTAGAAACATGGAAATATCTACATTGAAATCTGTATAAACATGGAAATATCTCCACCGCTATCTCTATAAAGATGGAAATATCTACACCGCTATCTTTATAAACATGGAAATATCTACACTGCTATCTGTATAAACATGGAAATATCTATAACACTATCTGTGTAAACATGGAAATATCTACACAGCTATCTGTGTAAACATGGAAATATGTTCACTGATCTCTGTGTAAAGATGGAAATATCTACACCGCAATCTGTGCAAATATGGAAATATCTACACCGCTATCTCAGTAAACATGGAAATATCTACACCGCTATCTGTATAAACATGGAAATATCAACACCGCTATCTGTATAAACATGGAAATGTCTACACCACGATCTGTATAAACATGGAAATATCTACACCGCTATATGTATAAACATGGAAATATCTACACCGCTATCAGTATAAACATGGAAATATCTACACCGCTATCTGTATAAACATGGAAATATCTACACCACGACATGTATAAACATGGAAATATCTACACCACCATGTGAATAAATATGGAAATATCTATACCGCTATCAGTAAAAACATGGAAATATCGACACCGCTATCTGTATAAATATGGAAATATCTACACCACTACCTCTATAAACATGGAAATATCTACACCGTTATCTGTATAAACAAAGAAATATCTCCACCGCTGTCTGTATGAACATAGAAACATCTACAATGCTAGCTGTATAAACAAGGAATTATCTGCAGCGTTATCTGTATAATCATGGAAATATCTACACCGCAGTCTGTGCAAAGATGGAAATATCTACAATGCTATCTCAATAAACATGGAAATATAGACACCGCCATCTGTACACACATGGAAATACCTACACAGTCATCTGTATAAAGATGGAAATATCTACACCACTATCTGTATAAACATGGAAATATCTACACTGCCATCTGTTTAAACAAGGAATTACCTACACAAACATCTCTATTATCACTGAAATATCTACACCGCTATCTGTATAAACATGGAAGTAGCCACACCGCTCTTAGTATAAACATGGAAGTAGCCAAACCGCTATCTGTATAAACATGGAATTATCTACACCGCTAACAGAAAAAACATGGAAATATCTACACCGCTATCTGTATAAACATGGAAATATCTACACCACGACATGTATAAACATGGAAATATCTACACCGCCATGTGAATTAACATGGACATATCTACACCGCTATCAGTAAAAACATGGAAATACAGACACCGCTATCTGTATAAATATGGAAATATCTACACCACTATCTATATAGACATGGAAATATCTACACCGTTATCTGTATTAACAAAGAAATATCTCCACCGCTGTCTGTATGAACATGGAAACATCTACACCGCTAGCTGTATAAACATGGAATTATCTGCAGCGTTATCTGTATAAACATGGAAATATCTACACCGCAGTCTGTGCAAAGCTGGAAATATCTACAATGCTATCTCAATAAACATGGAAATATCGACACCGCAATCTGTACACACATGGAAATACCTACACAGTCATCTGTATAAACATGGAAATATCTACACCACTATCTGTATAAACATGGAAATATCTACACTGCCATCTGTATAAACATGGAATTACCTACACAGACATCTCTATAATCATTGAAATATCTACACCGCTATCTGTATAAGCATGGAAGTAGCCACACCGCTATCAGTATAAACATAGAAATATCTACACCGCTATCTGTATAAACATGGAAATATCTACACCACGACGTGTATAAACATGGAAATATCTACACCGCTATGTGAATAAACATGGAAATATCTACACCGCTATCAGTATATCATGGAATTATTGACACCGCTATCTGTATAAATATGGAAATATCTACACCACTATCTCTATAAACATGGAAATATCTACACCGTTATCTGTATAAACAAAGAAATATCTCCACCGCTGTCTGTATGAACATGGAAACATCTACACCGCTAGCTGTATAAACATGGAATTATCTGCAGCGTTATCTGTATAAACATGGAAATATCTACACGGCAGTCTGTGCAAAGATGGAAATATCTACAATGCTATCTCAATAAACATGGAAATATAGACACCGCCATCTGTACACACATGGAAATACCTACACAGTCATCTGTATAAGGATGGAAATATCTACACCACTATCTGTATAAACATGGAAATATCTACACTGCCATCTGTTTAAACAAGGAATTACCTACACAAACATCTCTATTATCACTGAAATATCTACACCGCTATCTGTATAAACATGGAAGTAGCCACACCGCTCTTAGTATAAACATGGAAGTAGCCACACCGCTATCTGTATAAACATGGAAATATCTACACCGCTAACAGAAAAAACATGGAAATATCTACACCGCTATCTGTATAAACATGGAAATATCTACACCACGACGTGTATAAACATGGAAATATCTACACCGCTATGTGAATAAACATGGAAATATCTACACCGCTATCAGTATATCATGGAAATACTGACACCGCTATCAGAATAAATATGGAAATATCTACACCACTATCTCTATAAACATGGAAATACCTACACCGTTATCTGTATAAACAAAGAAATATCTCCACCGCTGTCTATATGAACATGGAAACATCTACACCGCTAGCTGTATAAACATGGAATTATCTGCAGCGTTATCTGTATAAACATGGAAATATCTACACCGCAGTATGTGCAAAGATGGAAATATCTACAATGCTATCTCAATAAACATGGAAATATCGACACCGCCATCTGTACACACATGGAAATACCTACGCAGTCATCTGTATAAACATGGAAATATCTACACCACTATCTGTATAAACATGGAAATACCTACACTGCCATCTGTATAAACATGGAATTATCTACACAGACATCTCTATAACCATTGAAATATCTACACCGCTATCTGTATAAACATGGAAGTAGCCACACCGCTATCTGTATAAACATGGAAATATCTACACCGCCATCTGTGAAAACATGGAAATATCTACACGTCCATCTGTATAAACATGGAAATATCTACACTGCCATCTGTATATACCTGGAAATATCTACACTGCCATCTGTATAAACATGGAAATATCTACACCGCTATCTCTATAAACATTGAAATGTCTACACGGCTATCTGTATAAACATGGAAATATCTCCACCGCTATCTGTAGAAACATGGAAATATCTACACCGCTATCTGTATAAACATGGAAATATCTATAACACTATCTGTGTAAACATGGAAATATCTACACAACTATCTGTGTAAACATGGAAATATGTACACAGGTCTCTGTGTAAAGATGGAAATATCTACACCGCAATCTGTGAAAATATGGAAATATCTACACCGCTATCTCAGTAAACATGGAAATATCTACACCGCTATCTGAATAAACATGGAAATATCAACACCGCTATCTGTATAAACATGGAAATGTCTACACCACGATCTGTATAAACATGGAAATATCTACACCGCTATATGTATAAACATGGAAATATCTACACCGCTATCAGTATAAACATGGAAATATCTACACTGCTATCTGTATAAACATGTAAATATCTACACCACGACATGTATAAACATGGAAATATCTACACCGCCATGTGAATAAACATGGAAATATATACACCGCTATCAGTAAAAACATGGAAATATCGACAACGCTATCTGTATAAATATGGAAATATCTACACCACTATCTCTATAAACATGGAAATATCTACACCGTTATCTGTATAAACAAAGAAATATCTCCACCGATGTCTGTATGAACATGGAATCATCTACACCGCTAGCTGCATAAACATGGAATTATCTGCAGCGTTATCTGTATAAACATGGAAATATCTACACCGCAGTCTGTGCAAAGATGGAAATATCTACAATGCTATCTCAATAAACATGTAAATATCGACACCGCCATCTGTACACATATGAAAATACCTACACAGTCATCTGTATAAACATGGAAATATCTGCACCACTATCTGTATAAACATGGAAATATCTACACTGCCATCTGTATAAACATGGAATTACCTACACAGACATCTCTATAATCATTGAAATATCTACACCGCTATCTGTATAAACATGGAAGTAGCCAAACCGCTATCAGTATAAACATGGAAATATCTACACCGCTATCTGTATAAACATGGAAATATCTACACCACGACGTGTATAAACATGGAAATATCTACACCGCTATGTGAATAAACATGGAAATATCTACACCGCTATCAGTATAAACATGGAAATATTGACACCGCTATCTGTATAAATATGGAAATATCTACACCACTATCTCTATAAACATGGAAATATCTACACCGTTATCTGTATAAATAAAGAAATACCTCCACCACTGTCTGTATGAATATGGAAACACCTACACTGCTAGCTGTATAAACATGGAATTATCTGCAGCGTTATCTGTATAAACATGGAAATATCTACACCGCAGTCTGTGCAAAGATGGAAATATCTACAATGCTATCTCAATAAACATGGAAATATCGACACCGCCATCTGTACACACATGGAAATACCTACACAGTCATCTGTATAAACATGGAAATATCTACACCACTATCTGTATAAACATGGAAATACCTACACTGCCATCTGTATAAACATGGAATTATCTACACAGACATCTCTATAACCATTGAAATATCTACACCGCTATCTGTATAAACATGGAAGTAGCCACACCGCTATCTGTATAAACATGGAAATATCTACACCGCCATCTGTGAAAACATGGAAATATCTACACTGTCATCTTTATAAACATGGAAATAGCTACACGTCCATCTGTATAAACATCGAAGTATCTGCACTGCCATCTCTATATACCTGGAAATATCTACACCGCCATCTGTATAAACATGGAAATATCTACACCGCTATCTCTATAAACATGGAAATGTCTACACGGATATCTGTATAAACATGGAAATATCTCCACCGCTATCTGTAGAAACATGGAAATATCTACATCGCTATCTGTATAAACATGGAAATATCTCCACCGCTATCTCTATAAAGATGGAAATATCTACACCGCTATCTTTATAGACATGGAAATATCTACACCGCTATCTGTATAAACATGGAAATATCTACACCGCTATCTCTATAAACATGGAAATGTCTACACGGATATCTGTATAAACATGGAAATATCTCCACCGGTATCTGTAGAAACATGGAAATATCTACATTGAAATCTGTATAAACATGGAAATATCTCCACCGCTATCTCTATAAAGATGGAAATATCTACACCGCTATCTTTATAAACATGGAAATATCTACACCGCTATCTGTATAAACATGGAAATATCTACACCGCTATCTCTATAAACATGGAAATGTCTACACGGATATCTGTATAAACATGGAAATATCTCCACCGCTATCTGTAGAAACATGGAAATATCTACATCGCTATCTGTATAAACATGGAAATATCTCCACCGCTATCTCTATAAAGATGGAAATATCTACACCGCTATCTTTATAAACATGGAAATATCTACACCGCTATCTGTATAAACATGGAAATATCTACACCGCTATCTCTATAAACATGGAAATGTCTACACGGATATCTGTATAAACATGGAAATATCTCCACCGCTATCTGTAGAAACATGGAAATATCTACATTGAAATCTGTATAAACATGGAAATATCTCCACCGCTATCTCTATAAAGATGGAAATATCTACACCGCTATCAGTATAAACATGGAAATATTGACACCGCTATCTGTATAAATATGGAAATATCTACACCACTATCTCTATAAACATGGAAATATCTACACCGTTATCTGTATAAATAAAGAAATACCTCCACCACTGTCTGTATGAATATGGAAACACCTACACCGCTAGCTGTATAAACATGGAATTATCTGCAGCGTTATCTGTATAAACATGGAAATATCTACACCGCAGTCTGTGCAAAGATGGAAATATCTACAATGCTATCTCAATAAACATGGAAATATCGACACCGCCATCTGTACACACATGGAAATACCTACACAGTCATCTGTATAAACATGGAAATATCTACACCACTATCTGTATAAACATGGAAATACCTACACTGACATCTGTATAAACATGGAATTATCTACACAGACATCTCTATAACCATTGAAATATCTACACCGCTATCTGTATAAACATGGAAGTAGCCACACCGCTATCTGTATAAACATGGAAATATCTACACCGCCATCTGTGAAAACATGGAAATATCTACACTGTCATCTTTATAAACATGGAAATAGCTACACGTCCATCTGTATAAACATCGAAGTATCTGCACTGCCATCTCTATATACCTGGAAATATCTACACCGCCATCTGTATAAACATGGAAATATCTACACCGCTATCTCTATAAACATGGAAATGTCTACACGGATATCTGTATAAACATGGAAATATCTCCACCGCTATCTGTAGAAACATGGAAATATCTACATCGCTATCTGTATAAACATGGAAATATCTCCACCGCTATCTCTATAAAGATGGAAATATCTACACCGCTATCTTTATAGACATGGAAATATCTACACCGCTATCTGTATAAACATGGAAATATCTACACCGCTATCTCTATAAACATGGAAATGTCTACACGGATATCTGTATAAACATGGAAATATCTCCACCGCTATCTGTAGAAACATGGAAATATCTACATTGAAATCTGTATAAACATGGAAATATCTCCACCGCTATCTCTATAAAGATGGAAATATCTACACCGCTATCTTTATAAACATGGAAATATCTACACCGCTATCTGTATAAACATGGAAATATCTACACCGCTATCTCTATAAACATGGAAATGTCTACACGGATATCTGTATAAACATGGAAATATCTCCACCGCTATCTGTAGAAACATGGAAATATCTACATCGCTATCTGTATAAACATGGAAATATCTCCACCGCTATCTCTATAAAGATGGAAATATCTACACCGCTATCTTTATAAACATGGAAATATCTACACCGCTATCTGTATAAACATGGAAATATCTACACCGCTATCTCTATAAACATGGAAATGTCTACACGGATATCTGTATAAACATGGAAATATCTCCACCGCTATCTGTAGAAACATGGAAATATCTACATTGAAATCTGTATAAACATGGAAATATCTCCACCGCTATCTCTATAAAGATGGAAATATCTACACCGCTATCTTTATAAACATGGAAATATCTACACCGCTATCTGTATAAACATGGAAATATCTATAACACTATCTGTGTAAACATGGAAATATCTACACAGCTATCTGTGTAAACATGGAAATATGTTCACTGATCTCTGTGTAAAGATGGAAATATCTACACCGCAATCTGTGCAAATATGGAAATATCTACACCGCTATCTCAGTAAACATGGAAATATCTACACCGCTATCTGTATAAACATGGAAATATCAACACCGCTATCTGTATAAACATGGAAATGTCTACACCACGATCTGTATAAACATGGAAATATCTACACCGCTATATGTATAAACATGGAAATATCTACACCGCTATCAGTATAAACATGGAAATATCTACACCGCTATCTGTATAAACATGGAAATATCTACACCACGACATGTATAAACATGGAAATATCTACACCACCATGTGAATAAATATGGAAATATCTACACCGCTATCAGTAAAAACATGGAAATATCGACACCGCTATCTGTATAAATATGGAAATATCTACACCACTACCTCTATAAACATGGAAATATCTACACCGTTATCTGTATAAACAAAGAAATATCTCCACCGCTGTCTGTATGAACATAGAAACATCTACAATGCTAGCTGTATAAACAAGGAATTATCTGCAGCGTTATCTGTATAAACATGGAAATATCTACACCGCAGTCTGTGCAAAGATGGAAATATCTACAATGCTATCTCAATAAACATGGAAATATAGACACCGCCATCTGTACACACATGGAAATACCTACACAGTCATCTGTATAAAGATGGAAATATCTACACCACTATCTGTATAAACATGGAAATATCTACACTGCCATCTGTTTAAACAAGGAATTACCTACACAGACATCTCTATTATCACTGAAATATCTACACCGCTACCTGTATAAACATGGAAGTAGCCACACCGCTCTTAGTATAAACATGGAAGTAGCCACACCGCTATCTGTATAAACATGGAAATATCTACACCGCTAACAGAAAAAACATGGAAATATCTACACCGCTATCTGTATAAACATGGAAATATCTACACCACGACATGTATAAACATGGAAATATCTACACCGCCATGTGAATTAACATGGAAATATCTACACCGCTATCAGTAAAAACATGGAAATACAGACAGCGCTATCTGTATAAATATGGAAATATCTACACCACTATCTATATAGACATGGAAATATCTACACCGTTATCTGTATTAACAAAGAAATATCTCCACCGCTGTCTGTATGAACATGGAAACATCTACACCGCTATCTGTATAAACATGGAATTATCTGCAGCGTTAACTGTATAAACATGGAAATATCTACACCGCAGTCTGTGCAAAGCTGGAAATATCTACAATGCTATCTCAATAAACATGGAAATATCGACACCGCAATCTGTACACACATGGAAATACCTACACAGTCATCTGTATAAACATGGAAATATCTACACCACTATCTGTATAAACATGGAAATATCTACACTGCCATCTGTATAAACATGGAATTACCTACACAGACATCTCTATAATCATTGAAATATCTACACCGCTATCTGTATAAACATGGAAGTAGCCACACCGCTATCAGTATAAACATAGAAATATCTACACCGCTATCTGTATAAACATGGAAATATCTACACCACGACGTGTATAAACATGGAAATATCTACACCACTATGTGAATAAACATGGAAATATCTACACCGCTATCAGTATATCATGGAATTATTGAATCCGCTATCTGTATAAATATGGAAATATCTACACCACTATCTCTATAAACATGGAAATATCTACACCGTTATCTGTATAAACAAAGAAATATCTCCACCGCTGTCTGTATGAACATGGAAACATCTACACCGCTAGCTGTATAAACATGGAATTATCTGCAGCGTTATCTGTATAAACATGGAAATATCTACACGGCAGTCTGTGCAAAGATGGAAATATCTACAATGCTATGTCAATAAACATGGAAATATCGACACCGCCATCTGTACACACATGAAAATACCTACACAGTCATCTGTATAAACATGGAAATATCTACAACACTATCTGTATAAACATGGAAATACCTACACTGCCATCTGTATAAACATGGAATTATCTACACAGACATTTCTATAACCATTGAAATACCAACACCGCTATCTGTATAAACATGGAAGTAGCCACACCGCTATCTGTATAAACATGGAAATATCTACAACGCCATCTGTGAAAACATGGAAATATCTACACGTCCATCTGTATAAACATGGAAATATCTACACTGCCATCTGTATATACCTGGAAATATCTACACTGCCATCTGTATAAACATGGAAATATCTACACCGCTATCTCTATAAACATGGAAATGTCTACACGGCTATCTGTATAAACATGGAAATATCTCCACCGCTATCTGTAGAAACATGGAAATATCTACATCACTATCTGTAAAAACATGGAAATATCTCCACCGCTATCTCTATAAAGATGTAAATATCTACACCGCTATCTTTATAAACATGGAAATATCTACACCGCTCTCTGTATAAACATGGAAATATATATAACACTATCTGTGTAAACATGGAAATATCTACACAGCTATCTGTGTAAACATGGAAATATCTACACAGCTATCTGTGTAAACATGGAAATATGTACACAGGTCTCTGTGTAAAGATGGAAATATCTACACCGCAATCTGTGAAAATATGGAAATATCTACACCGCTATCTCAGTAAACATGGAAATATCTACACCGCTATCTGTATAAACATGGAAATATCAACACCGCTATCTGTATAAACATGGAAATATCTACACCACGACGTGTATAAACATGGAAATATCTACACCGCTATGTGAATAAACATGGAAATATCTACACCGCTATCAGTATATCATGGAAATACTGACACCGCTATCAGAATAAATATGGAAATATCTACACCACTATCTCTATAAACATGGAAATACCTACACCGTTATCTGTATAAACAAAGAAATATCTCCACCGCTGTCTATATGAACATGGAAACATCTACACCGCTAGCTGTATAAACATGGAATTATCTGCAGCGTTATCTGTATAAACATGGAAATATCTACACCGCAGTATGTGCAAAGATGGAAATATCTACAATGCTATCTCAATAAACATGGAAATATCGACACCGCCATCTGTACACACATGGAAATACCTACGCAGTCATCTGTATAAACATGGAAATATCTACAACACTATCTGTATAAACATGGAAATACCTACACTGCCATCTGTATAAACATGGAATTATCTACACAGACATCTCTATAACCATTGAAATATCTACACCGCTATCTGTATAAACATGGAAGTAGCCACACCGCTATCTGTATAAACATGGAAATATCTACACCGCCATCTGTGAAAACATGGAAATATCTACACGTCCATCTGTATAAACATGGAAATATCTACACTGCCATCTGTATATACCTGGAAATATCTACACTGCCATCTGTATAAACATGGAAATATCTACACCGCTATCTCTATAAACATTGAAATGTCTACACGGCTATCTGTATAAACATGGAAATATCTCCACCGCTATCTGTAGAAACATGGAAATATCTACACCGCTATCTGTATAAACATGGAAATATCTATAACACTATCTGTGTAAACATGGAAATATCTACACAACTATCTGTGTAAACATGGAAATATGTACACAGGTCTCTGTGTAAAGATGGAAATATCTACACCGCAATCTGTGAAAATATGGAAATATCTACACCGCTATCTCAGTAAACATGGAAATATCTACACCGCTATCTGAATAAACATGGAAATATCAACACCGCTATCTGTATAAACATGGAAATGTCTACACCACGATCTCTATAAACATGGAAATATCTACACCGCTATATGTATAAACATGGAAATATCTACACCGCTATCAGTATAAACATGGAAATATCTACACTGCTATCTGTATAAACATGTAAATATCTACACCACGACATGTATAAACATGGAAATATCTACACCGCCATGTGAATAAACATGGAAATATCTACACCGCTATCAGTAAAAACATGGAAATATCGACAACGCTATCTGTATAAATATGGAAATATCTACACCACTATCTCTATAAACATGGAAATATCTACACCGTTATCTGTATAAACAAAGAAATATCTCCACCGATGTCTGTATGAACATGGAATCATCTACACCGCTAGCTGCATAAACATGGAATTATCTGCAGCGTTATCTGTATAAACATGGAAATATCTACACCGCAGTCTGTGCAAAGATGGAAATATCTACAATGCTATCTCAATAAACATGTAAATATCGACACCGCCATCTGTACACATATGAAAATACCTACACAGTCATCTGTATAAACATGGAAATATCTGCACCACTATCTGTATAAACATGGAAATATCTACACTGCCATCTGTATAAACATGGAATTACCTACACAGACATCTCTATAATCATTGAAATATCTACACCGCTATCTGTATAAACATGGAAGTAGCCAAACCGCTATCAGTATAAACATGGAAATATCTACACCGCTATCTGTATAAACATGGAAATATCTACACCACGACGTGTATAAACATGGAAATATCTACACCGCTATGTGAATAAACATGGAAATATCTACACCGCTATCAGTATAAACATGGAAATATTGACACCGCTATCTGTATAAATATGGAAATATCTACACCACTATCTCTATAAACATGGAAATATCTACACCGTTATCTGTATAAATAAAGAAATATCTCCACCACTGTCTGTATGAATATGGAAACACCTACACCGCTAGCTGTATAAACATGGAATTATCTGCAGCGTTATCTGTATAAACATGGAAATATCTACACCGCAGTCTGTGCAAAGATGGAAATATCTACAATGCTATCTCAATAAACATGGAAATATCGACACCGCCATCTGTACACACATGGAAATACCTACACAGTCATCTGTATAAACATGGAAATATCTACACCACTATCTGTATAAACATGGAAATACCTACACTGCCATCTGTATAAACATGGAATTATCTACACAGACATCTCTATAACCATTGAAATATCTACACCGCTATCTGTATAAACATGGAAGTAGCCACACCGCTATCTGTATAAACATGGAAATATCTACACCGCCATCTGTGAAAACATGGAAATATCTACACTGTCATCTTTATAAACATGGAAATAGCTACACGTCCATCTGTATAAACATGGAAGTATCTGCACTGCCATCTCTATATACCTGGAAATATCTACACCGCCATCTGTATAAACATGGAAATATCTACACCGCTATCTCTATAAACATGGAAATGTCTACACGGATATCTGTATAAACATGGAAATATCTCCACCGCTATCTGTAGAAACATGGAAATATCTACATCGCTATCTGTATAAACATGGAAATATCTCCACCGCTATCTCTATAAAGATGGAAATATCTACAACGCTATCTTTATAAACATGGAAATATCTACACCGCTATCTGTATAAACATGGAAATATCTACACCGCTATCTCTATAAACATGGAAATGTCTACACGGACATCTGTATAAACATGGAAATATCTCCACCGCTATCTGTAGAAACATGGAAATATCTACATTGAAATCTGTATAAACATGGAAATATCTCCACCGCTATCTCTATAAAGATGGAAATATCTACACCGCTGTCTTTATAAACATGGAAATATCTACACCGCTATCTGTATAAACATGGAAATATCTATAACACTATCTGTGTAAACATGGAAATATCTACACAGCTATCTGTGTAAACATGGAAATATGTTCACTGATCTCTGTGTAAAGATGGAAATATCTACACCGCAATCTGTGCAAATATGGAAATATCTACACCGCTATCTCAGTAAACATGGAAATATCTACACCGCTATCTGTATAAACATGGAAATATCAACACCGCTATCTGTATAAACATGGAAATGTCTACACCACGATCTGTATAAACATGGAAATATCTACACCGCTATATGTATAAACATGGAAATATCTACACCGCTATCAGTATAAACATGGAAATATCTACACCGCTATCTGTATAAACATGGAAATATCTACACCACGACATGTATAAACATGGAAATATCTACACCACCATGTGAATAAATATGGAAATATCTACACCGCTATCAGTAAAAACATGGAAATATCGACACCGCTATCTGTATAAATATGGAAATATCTACACCACTACCTCTATAAACATGGAAATATCTACACCGTTATCTGTATAAACAAAGAAATATCTCCACCGCTGTCTGTATGAACATAGAAACATCTACAATGCTAGCTGTTTAAACAAGGAATTATCTGCAGCGTTATCTGTATAAACATGGAAATATCTACACCGCAGTCTGTGCAAAGATGGAAATATCTACAATGATATCTCAATAAACATGGAAATATAGACACCGCCATTTGTACACACATGGAAATACCTACACAGTCATCTGTTTAAAGATGGAAATATCTACACCACTATCTGTATAAACATGGAAATATCTACACTGCCATCTGTTTAAACAAGGAATTACCTACACAAACATCTCTATTATCACTGAAATATCTACACCGCTATCTGTATAAACATGGAAGTAGCCACACCGCTCTTAGTATAAACATGGAAGTAGCCACACCGCTATCTTTATAAACATGGAAATATCTACACCGCTAACAGTAAAAACATGGAAATATCTACACCGCTATCTGTATAAACATGGAAATATCTACACCACGACATGTATAAACATGGAAATATCTACACCGCCATGTGAATTAACATGGACATATCTACACCGCTATCAGTAAAAACATGGAAATACAGACACTGCTATCTGTATAAATATGGAAATATCTACACCACTATCTATATAGACATGGAAATATCTACACCGTTATCTGTATTAACAAAGAAATATCTCCACCGCTGTCTGTATGAACATGGAAACATCTACACCGCTATCTGTATAAACATGGAATTATCTGCAGCGTTATCTGTATAAACATGGAAATATCTACACCGCAGTCTGTGCAAAGCTGGAAATATCTACAATGCTATCTCAATAAACATGGAAATATCGACACCGCAATCTGTACACACATGGAAATACCTACACAGTCATCTGTATAAACATGGAAATATCTACACCACTATCTGTATAAACATGGAAATATCTACACTGCCATCTGTATAAACATGGAATTACCTACACAGACATCTCTATAATCATTGAAATATCTACACCGCTATCTGTATAAACATGGAAGTAGCCACACCGCTATCAGTATAAACATAGAAATATCTACACCGCTATCTGTATAAACATGGAAATATCTACACCACGACGTGTATAAACATGGAAATATCTACACCGCTATGTGAATAAACATGGAAATATCTACACCGCTATCAGTTTATCATGGAATTATTGACACCGCTATCTGTATAAATATGGAAATATCTACACCACTATCTCTATAAACATGGAAATATCTACACCGTTATCTGTATAAACAAAGAAATATCTCCACCGCTGTCTGTATGAACATGGAAACATCTACACCGCTAGCTGTATAAACATGGAATTATCTGCAGCGTTATCTGTATAAACATGGAAATATCTACACGGCAGTCTGTGCAAAGATGGAAATATCTACAATGCTATGTCAATAAACATGGAAATATCGACACCGCCATCTGTACACACATGAAAATACCTACACAGTCATCTGTATAAACATGGAAATATCTACAACACTATATGTATAAACATTGAAATACCTACACTGCCATCTGTATAAACATGGAATTATCTACACAGACATTTCTATAACCATTGAAATATCAACACCGCTATCTCTATAAACATGGAAGTAGCCACACCGCTATCTGTATAAACATGGAAATATCTACAACGCCATCTGTGAAAACATGGAAATATCTACACCTCCATCTGTATAAACATGGAAATATCTACACTGCCATCTGTATATACCTGGAAATATCTACACTGCCATCTGTATAAACATGGAAATATCTACACCGCTATCTCTATAAACATGGAAATGTCTACACGGCTATCTGTATAAACATGGAAATATCTCCACCGCTATCTGTAGAAACATGGAAATATCTACATCAATATCTGTAAAAACATGGAAATATCTCCACCGCTATCTCTATAAAGATGTAAATATCTACACCGCTATCTTTATAAACATGGAAATATCTACACCGCTATCTGTATAAACATGGAAATATCTATAACACTATCTGTGTAAACATGGAAATATCTACACAGCTATCTGTGTAAACATGGAAATATCTACACAGCTATCTGTGTAAACATGGAAATATGTACACAGGTCTCTGTGTAAAGATGGAAATATCTACACCGCAATCTGTGAAAATATGGAAATATCTACACCGCTATCTCAGTAAACATGGAAATATCTACACCGCTATCTGTATAAACATGGAAATATCAACACCGCTATCTGTATAAACATGGAAATATCTACACCACGACGTGTATAAACATGGAAATATCTACACCGCTATGTGAATAAACATGGAAATATCTACACCGCTATCAGTATATCATGGAAATACTGACACCGCTATCAGAATAAATATGGAAATATCTACACCACTATCTCTATAAACATGGAAATACCTACACCGTTATCTGTATAAACAAAGAAATATCTCCACCGCTGTCTATATGAACATGGAAACATCTACACCGCTAGCTGTATAAACATGGAATTATCTGCAGCGTTATCTGTATAAACATGGAAATATCTACACCGCAGTATGTGCAAAGATGGAAATATCTACAATGCTATCTCAATAAACATGGAAATATCGACACCGCCATCTGTACACACATGGAAATACCTACGCAGTCATCTGTATAAACATGGAAATATCTACACCACTATCTGTATAAACATGGAAATACCTACACTGCCATCTGTATAAACATGGAATTATCTACACAGACATCTCTATAACCATTGAAATATCTACACCGCTATCTGTATAAACATGGAAGTAGCCACACCGCTATCTGTATAAACATGGAAATATCTACACCGCCATCTGTGAAAACATGGAAATATCTACACGTCCATCTGTATAAACATGGAAATATCTACACTGCCATCTGTATATACCTGGAAATATCTACACTGCCATCTGTATAAACAGGGAAATATCTACACCGCTATCTCTATAAACATTGAAATGTCTACACGGCTATCTGTATAAACATGGAAATATCTCCACCGCTATCTGTAGAAACATGGAAATATCTACACCGCTATCTGTATAAACATGGAAATATCTATAACACTATCTGTGTAAACATGGAAATATCTACACAACTATCTGTGTAAACATGGAAATATGTACACAGGTCTCTGTGTAAAGATGGAAATATCTACACCGCAATCTGTGAAAATATGGAAATATCTACACCGCTATCTCAGTAAACATGGAAATATCTACACCGCTATCTGTATAAACATGGAAATGTCTACACCACGATCTGTATAAACATGGAAATATCTACACCGCTATATGTATAAACATGGAAATATCTACACCGCTATCAGTATAAACATGGAAATATCTACACTGCTATCTGTATAGACATGTAAATATCTACACCACGACATGTATAAACATGGAAATATCTACACCGCCATGTGAATAAACATGGAAATATCTACACCGCTATCAGTAAAAACATGGAAATATCGACAACGCTATCTGTATAAATATGGAAATATCTACACCACTATCTCTATAAACATGGAAATATCTACACCGTTATCTGTATAAACAAAGAAATATATCCACCGATGTCTGTATGAACATGGAAACATCTACACCGCTAGCTGCATAAACATGGAATTATCTGCAGCGTTATCTGTATAAACATGGAAATATCTACACCGCAGTCTGTGCAAAGATGGAAATATCTACAATGCTATCTCAATAAACATGTAAATATCGACACCGCCATCTGTACACATATGAAAATACCTACACAGTCATCTGTATAAACATGGAAATATCTGCACCACTATCTGTATAAACATGGAAATATCTACACTGCCATCTGTATAAACATGGAATTACCTACACAGACATCTCTATAATCATTGAAATATCTACACCGCTATCTGTATAAACATGGAAGTAGCCAAACCGCTATCAGTATAAACATGGAAATATCTACACCGCTATCTGTATAAACATGGAAATATCTACACCACGACGTGTATAAACATGGAAATATCTACACCGCTATGTGAATAAACATGGAAATATCTACACCACTATCAGTATAAACATGGAAATATTGACACCGCTATCTGTATAAATATGGAAATATCTACACCACTATCTCTATAAACATGGAAATATCTACACCGTTATCTGTATAAATAAAGAAATATCTCCACCACTGTCTGTATGAATATGGAAACACCTACACCGCTAGCTGTATAAACATGGAATTATCTGCAGCGTTATCTGTATAAACATGGAAATATCTACACCGCAGTCTGTGCAAAGATGGAAATATCTACAATGCTATCTCAATAAACATGGAAATATCGACACCGCCATCTGTACACACATGGAAATACCTACACAGTCATCTGTATCAACATGGAAATATCTACACCACTATCTGTATAAACATGGAAATACTTACACTGCCATCTGTATAAACATGGAATTATCTACACAGACATCTCTATAACCATTGAAATATCTACACCGCTATCTGTATAAACATGGAAGTAGCCACACCGCTATCTGTATAAACATGGAAATATCTACACCGCCATCTGTGAAAACATGGAAATATCTACACTGTCATCTTTATAAACATGGAAATAGCTACACGTCCATCTGTATAAACATGGAAGTATCTGCACTGCCATCTCTATATACCTGGAAATATCTACACCGCCATCTGTATAAACATGGAAATATCTACACCGCTATCTCTATAAACATGGAAATGTCTACACGGATATCTGTATAAACATGGAAATATCTCCACCGCTATCTGTAGAAACATGGAAATATCTACATCGCTATCTGTATAAACATGGAAATATCTCCACCGCTATCTCTATAAAGATGGAAATATCTACACCGCTATCTTTATAAACATGGAAATATCTACACCGCTATCTGTATAAACATGGAAATATCTACACCGCTATCTCTATAAACATGGAAATGTCTACACGGATATCTGTATAAACATGGAAATATCTCCACCGCTATCTGTAGAAACATGGAAATATCTACATTGAAATCTGTATAAACATGGAAATATCTCCACCGCTATCTCTATAAAGATGGAAATATCTACACCGCTATCTTTATAAACATGGAAATATCTACACCGCTATCTGTATAAACATGGAAATACCTATAACACTATCTGTGTAAACATGGAAATATCTACACAGCTATCTGTGTAAACATGGAAATATGTTCACAGATCTCTGTGTAAAGATGGAAATATCTACACCGCAATCTGTGCAAATATGGAAATATCTACACCGCTATCTCAGTAAACATGGAAATATCTACACCGCTATCTGTATAAACATGGAAATATCAACACCGCTATCTGTATAAACATGGAAATGTCTACACCACGATCTGTATAAACATGGAAATATCTACACCGCTATATGTATAAACATGGAAATATCTACACCGCTATCAGTATAAACATGGAAATATCTACACCGCTATCTGTATAAACATGGAAATATCTACACGACGACATGTATAAACATGGAAATATCTACACCACCATGTGAATAAATATGGAAATATCTACACCGCTATCAGTAAAAACATGGAAATATCGACACCGCTATCTGTATAAATATGGAAATATCTACACCACTACCTCTATAAACATGGAAATATCTACACCGTTATCTGTATAAACAAAGAAATATCTCCACCGCTGTCTGTATGAACATAGAAACATCTACAATGCTAGCTGTATAAACAAGGAATTATCTGCAGCGTTATCTGTATAAACATGGAAATATCTACACCGCAGTCTGTGCAAAGATGGAAATATCTACAATGCTATCTCAATAAACATGGAAATATAGACACCGCCATCTGTACACACATGGAAATACCTACACAGTCATCTGTATAAAGATGGAAATATCTACACCACTATCTGTATAAACATGGAAATATCTACACTGCCATCTGTTTAAACAAGGAATTACCTACACAAACATCTCTATTATCACTGAAATATCTACACCGCTATCTGTATAAACATGGAAGTAGCCACACCGCTCTTAGTATAAACATGGAAGTAGCCACACCGCTATCTGTATAAACATGGAAATATCTACACCGCTAACAGAAAAAACATGGAAATATCTACACCGCTATCTGTATAAACATGGAAATATCTACACCACGACATGTATAAACATGGAAATATCTACACCGCCATGTGAATTAACATGGAAACATCTACACCGCTATCAGTAAAAACATGGAAATACTGACACCGCTATCTGTATAAATATGGAAATATCTACACCACTATCTATATAGACATGGAAATATCTACACCGTTATCTGTATTAACAAAGAAATATCTCCACCGCTGTCTGTATGAACATGGAAACATCTACACCGCTAGCAGTATAAACATGGAATTATCTGCAGCGTTATCTGTATAAACATGGAAATATCTACACCGCAGTCTGTGCAAAGCTGGAAATATCTACAATGCTATCTCAATAAACATGGAAATATCGACACCGCAATCTGTACACACATGGAAATACCTACACAGTCATCTGTATAAACATGGAAATATCTACACCACTATCTGTATAAACATGGAAATATCTACACTGCCATCTGTATAAACATGGAATTACCTACACAGACATCTCTATAATCATTGAAATATCTACACCGCTATCTGTAT
Organism: Pan paniscus; assembly: GCF_029289425.2. Lineage (NCBI taxonomy): Eukaryota > Metazoa > Chordata > Mammalia > Primates > Hominidae > Pan > Pan paniscus. The sequence goes on from NC_073265.2 coordinate 1,644,877, forward strand.
AAACATGGAAGTAGCCACACCGCTATCAGTATAAACATAGAAATATCTACACCGCTATCTGTATAAACATGGAAATATCTACACCACGACGTGTATAAACATGGAAATATCTACACCGCTATTTGAATAAACATGGAAATATCTACACCGCTATCAGTATATCATGGAATTATTTACACCGCTATCTGTATAAATATGGAAATATCTACACCACTATCTCTATAAACATGGAAATATCTACACCGTTATCTGTATAAACAAAGAAATATCTCCACCGCTGTCTGTATGAACATGGAAACATCTACACCGCTAGCTGTATAAACATGGAATTATCTGCAGCGTTATCTGTATAAACATGGAAATATCTACACCGCAGTCTGTGCAAAGCTGGAAATATCTACAATGCTATCTCAATAAACATGGAAATATCGACACCGCAATCTGTACACACATGGAAATACCTACACAGTCATCTGTATAAACATGGAAATATCTACACCACTATCTGTATAAACATGGAAATATCTACACTGCCATCTGTATAAACATGGAATTACCTACACAGACATCTCTATAATCATTGAAATATCTACACCGCTATCTGTATAAACATGGAAGTAGCCACACCGCTATCAGTATAAACATAGAAATATCTACACCGCTATCTGTATAAACATGGAAATATCTACACCGCTATCTGTATAAACATGGAAATATCTACACCGCTATGTGAATAAACATGGAAATATCTACACCACTATCTGTATAAACATGGAAATACTTACACTGCCATCTGTATAAACATGGAATTATCTACACAGACATCTCTATAACCATTGAAATATCTACACCGCTATCTGTATAAACATGGAAGTAGCCACACCGCTATCTGTATAAACATGGAAATATCTACACCGCCATCTGTGAAAACATGGAAATATCTACACTGTCATCTTTATAAACATGGAAATAGCTACACGTCCATCTGTATAAACATGGAAGTATCTGCACTGCCATCTCTATATACCTGGAAATATCTACACCGCCATCTGTATAAACATGGAAATATCTACACCGCTATCTCTATAAACATGGAAATGTCTACACGGATATCTGTATAAACATGAAAATATCTCCACCGCTATCTGTAGAAACATGGAAATATCTACATCGCTATCTGTATAAACATGGAAATATCTCCACCGCTATCTCTATAAAGATGGAAATATCTACACCGCTATCTTTATAAACATGGAAATATCTACACCGCTATCTGTATAAACATGGAAATATCTACACCGCTATCTCTATAAACATGGAAATGTCTACACGGATATCTGTATAAACATGGAAATATCTCCACCGCTATCTGTAGAAACATGGAAATATCTACATTGAAATCTGTATAAACATGGAAATATCTCCACCGCTATCTCTATAAAGATGTAAATATCTACACCGCTATCTTTATAAACATGGAAATATCTACACCGCTATCTGTATAAACATGGAAATATCTATAACACTATCTGTGTAAACATGGAAATATCTACACAGCTATCTGTGTAAACATGGAAATATGTTCACAGATCTCTGTGTAAAGATGGAAATATCTACACCGCAATCTGTGCAAATATGGAAATATCTACACCGCTATCTCAGTAAACATGGAAATATCTACACCGCTATCTGTATAAACATGGAAATATCAACACCGCTATCTGTATAAACATGGAAATGTCTACACCACGATCTGTATAAACATGGAAATATCTACACTGCCATCTGTATAAACATGGAATTACCTACACAGACATCTCTATAATCATTGAAATATCTACACCGCTATCTGTATAAACATGGAAGTAGCCACACCGCTATCAGTATAAACATAGAAATATCTACACCGCTATCTGTATAAACATGGAAATATCTACACCACGACGTGTATAAACATGGAAATATCTACACCGCTATGTGAATAACCATGGAAATATCTACACCGCTATCAGTATATCATGGAATTATTGACACCGCTATCTGTATAAATATGGAAATATCTACACCACTATCTCTATAAACATGGAAATATCTACACCCTTATCTGTATAAACAAAAAATATCTCCACCGCTGTCTGTATGAACATGGAAACATCTACACCGCTAGCTGTATAAACATGGAATTATCTGCAGCGTTATCTGTATAAACATGGAAATATCTACACGGCAGTCTGTGCAAAGATGGAAATATCTACAATGCTATCTCAATAAACATGGAAATATCGACACCGCCATCTGTACACACATGAAAATACCTACACAGTCATCTGTATAAACATGGAAATATCTACAACACTATCTGTATAAACATGGAAATACCTAAACTGCCATCTGTATAAACATGGAATTATCTACACAGACATTTCTATAACCATTGAAATATCAACACCGCTATCTGTATAAACATGGAAGTAGCCACACCGCTATCTGTATAAACATGGAAATATCTACAACGCCATCTGTGAAAACATGGAAATATCTACACGTCCATCTGTATAAACATGGAAATATCTACACTGCCATCTGTATATACCTGGAAATATCTACACTGCCATCTGTATAAACATGGAAATATCTACACTGCTATCTCTATAAACATGGAAATGTCTACACGGCTATCTGTATAAACATGGAAATATCTCCACCGCTATCTGTAGAAACATGGAAATATCTACATCGCTATCTGTAAAAACATGGAAATATCTCCACCGCCATCTCTATAAAGATGTAAATATCTACACCGCTATCTTTATAAACATGGAAATATCTACACCGCGATCTGTATAAACATGGAAATATCTATAACACTATCTGTGTAAACATGGAAATATCTACACAGCTATCTGTGTAAACATGGAAATATGTACACAGGTCTCTGTGTAAAGATGGAAATATCTACACCGCAATCTGTGAAAATATGGAAATATCTACACCGCTATCTCAGTAAACATGGAAATATCTACACCGCTATCTGTATAAACATGGAAATATCAACACCGCTATCTGTATAAACATGGAAATGTCTACACCACGATCTGTATAAACATGGAAATATCTACACCGCTATATGTATAAACATGGAAACATCTACACCGCTATCAGTATAAACATGGAAATATCTACACTGCTATCTGTATAAACATGGAAATATCTACACCACGACATGTATAAACATGGAAATATCTACACCGCCATGTGAATAAACATGGAAATATCTACACCGCTATCAGTAAAAACATGGAAATATCGACACTGCTATCTGTATAAATATGGAAATATCTACACCACTATCTCTATAGACATGGAAATATCTACACCGTTATCTGTATAAACAAAGAAATATCTCCACCGCTGTCTGTATGAACATGGAAACATCTACACCGCTAGCTGTATAAACATGGAATTATCTGCAGCGTTATCTGTATAAACATGGAAATATCTACACGGCAGTCTGTGCAAAGATGGAAATATTTACAATGCTATCTCAATAAACATGGAAATATCGACACCGCAATCTGTACACACATGTAAATACCTACACAGTCATCTGTATAGACATGGAAATATCTACACGACTATCTGTATAAACATGGAAATATCTACACTGCCATCTGTATAAACATGGAAGTACCTACACATACATCTCTATAATCATTGAAATATCTACACCGCTATCTGTATAAACATGGAAGTAGCCACACCGATATCAGTATAAACATGGAAATATCTACACCGCTATCTGTATATACATGGAAATATCTACACCACGACGTGTATAAACATGGAAATATCTACACCGCTATGTGAATAAACATGGAAATATCTACACTGCTATGAGTATAAACATGGATATATTGACACCGCTATCTGTATAAATATGGAAATATCTACACCACTATCTCTATAAACATGGAAATATCTACACCGTTATCTGTATAAAGAAAGAAGTATCTCCACCGCTGTCTGTATGAACATGGAAACATCTACACCGCTAGCTGTATAAACATGGAATTATCTGCAGCGTTATCTGTATAAACATGGAAATATCTACACCGCATTCTGTGCAAAGCTGGAAATATCTACAATGCTATCTCAATAAACATGGAAATATCGACACCGCCATCTGTACACACATGGAAATACCTACACAGTCATCTGTATAAACATGGAAATATCTACACCACTATCTGTATAAACATGGAAATACTTACACTGCCATCTGTATAAACATGGAATTATCTACACAGACATCTCTATAACCATTGAAATATCTACACCGCTATCTGTATAAACATGGAAGTAGCCACACCGCTATCTGTATAAACATGGAAATATCTACACCGCCATCTGTGAAAACATGGAAATATCTACACTGTGATCTTTATAAACATGGAAATAGCTACACGTCCATCTGTATAAACATGGAAGTATCTGCACTGCCATCTCTATATACCTGGAAATATCTACACCGCCATCTGTATAAACATGGAAATATCTACACCGCTATCTCTATAAACATGGAAATGTCTACACGGATATCTGTATAAACATGAAAATATCTCCACCGCTATCTGTAGAAACATGGAAATATCTACATCGCTATCTGTATAAACATGGAAATATCTCCACCGCTATCTCTATAAAGATGGAAATATCTACACCGCTATCTTTATAAACATGGAAATATCTACACCGCTATCTGTATAAACATGGAAATATCTACACCGCTATCTCTATAAACATGGAAATGTCTACACGGATATCTGTATAAACATGGAAATATCTCCACCGCTATCTGTAGAAACATGGAAATATCTACATTGAAATCTGTATAAACATGGAAATATCTCCACCGCTATCTCTATAAAGATGTAAATATCTACACCGCTATCTTTATAAACATGGAAATATCTACACCGCTATCTGTATAAACATGGAAATATCTATAACACTATCTGTGTAAACATGGAAATATCTACACAGCTATCTGTGTAAACATGGAAATATGTTCACAGATCTCTGTGTAAAGATGGAAATATCTACACCGCAATCTGTGCAAATATGGAAATATCTACACCGCTATCTCAGTAAACATGGAAATATCTAAACCGCTATCTGTATAAACATGGAAATATCAACACCGCTATCTGTATAAACATGGAAATGTCTACACCACGATCTGTATAAACATGGAAATATCTACACCGCTATATGTATAAACATGGAAATATCTACACCGCTATCAGTATAAACATGGAAATATCTACACCGCTATCTGTATAAACATGGAAATATCTACACCACGACATGTATAAACATGGAAATATCTACACCACCATGTGAATAAATATGGAAATATCTACACCGCTATCAGTAAAAACATGGAAATATCGACACCGCTATCTGTATAAATATGGAAATATCTACACCACTACCTCTATAAACATGGAAATATCTACACCGTTATCTGTATAAACAAAGAAATATCTCCACCGCTGTCTGTATGAACATAGAATCATCTACAATGCTAGCTGTATAAACAAGGAATTATCTGCAGCGTTATCTGTATAAACATGGAAATATCTACACCGCAGTCTGTGCAAAGATGGAAATATCTACAATGCTATCTCAATAAACATGGAAATATAGACACCGCCATCTGTACACACATGGAAATACCTACACAGTCATCTGTATAAAGATGGAAATATCTACACCACTATCTGTATAAACATGGAAATATCTACACTGCCATCTGTATATACCTGGAAATATCTACACTGCCATCTGTATAAACATGGAAATATCTACACTGCTATCTCTATAAACATGGAAATGTCTACACGGCTATCTGTATAAACATGGAATTATCTCCACCGCTATCTGTAGAAACATGGAAATATCTACATCACTCTCTGTAAAAACATGGAAATATCTCCACCGCTATCTCTATAAAGATGTAAATATCTACACCGCTATCTTTATAAACATGGAAATATCTACACCGCTATCTGTATAAACATGGAAATATCTATAACACTATCTGTGTAAACATGGAAATATCTACACAGCTATCTGTGTAAACATGGAAATATCTACACAGCTATCTGTGTAAACATGGAAATATGTACACAGGTCTCTGTGTAAAGATGGAAATATCTACACCGCAATCTGTTAAAATATGGAAATATCTACACCGCTATCTCAGTAAACATGGAAATATCTACACCGCTATCTGTATAAACATGGAAATATCAACACCGCTATCTGTATAAACATGGAAATGTCTACACCACGATCTGTATAAACATGGAAATATCTACACCGCTATCAGTATAAACATGGAAATATCTACACTGCTATCTGTGAAAACATGGAAATATCTACACTGTCATCTTTATAAACATGGAAATATCTACACGTCCATCTGTATAAACATGGAAATATCTACACTGCCATCTGTATATACCTGGAAATATCTACATTGCCATCTGTATAAACATGGAAATATCTACACCGCTATCTCTATAAACATGGAAATGTCTACACGGCTATCTGTATAAACCTGGAAATATCTCCACCGCTATCTGTAGAAACATGGAAATATCTACATCGCTATCTGCATAAACATGGAAATATCTCCACCGCTATCTCTATAAAGATGGAAATATCTACACCGCTATCTTTATAAACATGGAAATATCTACACCGCTATCTGTATAAACATGGAAATATCTATAACAGTATCTGTGTAAACATGGAAATATCTACACAGCTATCTGTGTAAACATGGAAATATGTACACAGGTCTCTGTGTAAAGATGGAAATATCTACACCGCAATCTGTGCAAATATGGAAATATCTACACCGCTATCTCAGTAAACATGGAAATATCTACACCGCAATCTGTGCAAATATGGAAATATCTACACTGCTATCTCAGTAAACATGGAAATATCTACACCCCTATCTGTATAAACTTGGAAATATCAACACCGCTATCTGTATAAACATGGAAATGTCTACACCACGATCTGTATAAACATGGAAATATCTACACCGCTATATGTATAAACATGGAAATATCTACACCGCTATCAGTATAAACATGGAAATATCTACACCACTATCTGTATAAACACGGAAATATCTACACCACGACATGGATAAACATGGAAATATCTACACCGCCATGTGAATAAACATGGAAATATCTACACCGCTATCAGTAAAAACATGGAAATATCGACACCGCTATCTGTATAAATATGGAAATATCTACACCACAATCTCTATAGACATGGAAATATCTACACCGTTATCTTAATAAACAAAGAAATATCTCCACCGCTGTCTGTATGAAGATGGAAACATCTACACCGCTGGCTGTATAAAAATTGAATTACCTGCAGCGTTATCTGTATAAACATGGAAATATCTACACCGCAGTCTGTGCAAAGATGGAAATATCTACAATGCTATCTCAATAAACATGGAAATATCGACACCGCAATCTGTACAAACACGGAAATACCTACACAGTCATCTGTATAAACATGGAAATATCTACACCACTATCTGTATAAACATGGAAATATCTACACTGCCATCTGTATAAACATGGAATTACCTACACAGACATCTCTATAATCATTGAAATATCTACACTGCTATCTGTATAAACATAGAAGTAGCCACACCGCTATCAGTATAAACATGGAAATATCTACACCGCTATCTGTATAAACATGGAAATATCTACACCACGACGTGTATAAACATGGAAATATCTACACCGCTATGTGAATAAACATAGAAATATCTACACCGCTATGAGTATAAACATGGATATATTGACACCGCTATCTGTATAAATATGGAAATATCTACACCACTATCTCTATTAACATGGAAATATCTACACCGTTATCTGTATAAACAAAGAAATATCTCCACCGCTGTCTGTATGAACAGGGAAACATCTACACCGCTAGCTGTATAAACATGGAATTATCTGCAGCGTTATCTGTATAAACATGGAAATATCTACACCGCAGTCTGTGCAAAGATGGAAATATCTACAATGCTATCTCAATAAACATGGAAATATCGACACCGCCATCTGTACACACATGGAAATACCTACACAGTCATCTGTACAAACATGGAAATATCTACACCACTATCTGTATAAACATGGAAATACCTACACTGCCATCTGTATAAACATGGAATTATCTACACAGACATCTCTATAACCATTGAAATATCTACACCGCTATCTGTATAAACATGGAAGTAGCCACACCGCTATCTGTATAAACATGGAAATATCTACACCGCAATCTGTGAAAACATGGAAATATCTACACTGTCATCTTTATAAACATGGAAATATCTACACGTCCATCTCTATAAACATGGAAATATCTACACTGCCATCTGTATATACCTGGAAATATCTAAACTGCCATCTGTATAAACATGGAAATATCTACACCGCTAACAGAAAAAACATGGAAATATCTACACCGCTATCTGTATAAACATGGAAATATCTACACCACGACATGTATAAACATGGAAATATCTACACCGCCATGTGAATTAACATGGAAATATCCACACCGCTATCAGTAAAAACATGGAAATACAGACACCGCTATCTGTATAAATATGGAAATATCTACACCACTATCTATATAGACATGGAAATATCTACACCGTTATCTGTATTAACAAAGAAATATCTCGACCGCTGTCTGTATGAACATGGAAACATCTACACCGCTAGCTGTATAAACATGAAATTATCTGCAGCGTTATCTGTATAAACATGGAAATATCTACACCGCAGTCTGTGCAAAGCTGGAAATATCTACAATGCTATCTCAATAAACATGGAAATATCGACACCGCAATCTGTACACACATGGAAATACCTACACAGTCATCTGTATAAACATGGAAATATCTACACCACTATCTGTATAAACATGGAAATATCTACACTGCCATCTGTATAAACATGGAATTACCTACACAGACATCTCTATAATCATTGAAATATCTACACCGCTATCTGTATAAACATGGAAGTAGCCACACCGCTATCAGTATAAACATAGAAATATCTACACCGCTATCTGTATAAACATGGAAATATCTACACCACGACGTGTATAAACATGGAAATATCTACACCGCTATGTGAATAACCATGGAAATATCTACACCGCTATCAGTATATCATGGAATTATTGACACCGCTATCTGTATAAATATGGAAATATCTACACCACTATCTCTATAAACATGGAAATATCTACACCGTTATCTGTATAAACAAAGAAATATCTCCAACGCTGTCTGTATGAACATGGAAACATCTACACAGCTAGCTGTATAAACATGGAATTATCTGCAGCGTTATCTGTATAAACATGGAAATATCTACACGGCAGTCTGTGCAAAGATGGAAATATCTACAATGCTATCTCAATAAACATGGAAATATCGACACCGCCATCTGTACACACATGAAAATACTTACACAGTCATCTGTATAAACATGGAAATATCTACAACACTATCTGTATAAACATGGAAATACCTACACTGCCATCTGTATAAACATGGAATTATCTACACAGACATTTCTATAACCATTGAAATATCAACACCGCTATCTGTATAAACATGGAAGTAGCCACACCGCTATCTGTATAAACATGGAAATATCTACAACGCCATCTGTGAAAACATGGAAATATCTACACGTCCATCTGTATAAACATGGAAATATCTACACTGCCATCTGTATATACCTGGAAATATCTACACTGCCATCTGTATAAACATGGAAATATCTACACTGCTATCTCTATAAACATGGAAATGTCTACACGGCTATCTGTATAAACATGGAAATATCTCCACCGCTATCTGTAGAAACATGGAAATATCTACATCGCTATCTGTAAAAACATGGAAATATCTCCACCGCTATCTGTATAAACATGGAAATATCTACACCGCCATCTGTGAAAACATGGAAATATCTACACTGTCATCTTTATAAACATGGAAATATCTACACGTCCATCTGTATAAACATGGAAATATCTACACTGCCATCTGTATATACCTGGAAATATCTACACTGCCATCTGTATAAACATGGAAATATCTACACCGCTATCTCTATAAACATGGAAATGTCTACACGGCTATCTGTATAAACATGGAAATATCTCCACCGCTATCTGTAGAAACATGGAAATATCTACATCGCTATCTGCATAAACATGGAAATATCTCCACCGCTATCTCTATAAAGATGGAAATATCTACACCGCTATCTTTATAAAAATGGAAATATCTACACCGCTATCTGTATAAACATGGAAATATCTATAACAGTATCTGTGTAAACATGGAAATATCTACACAGCTATCTGTGTAAACATGGAAATATGTACACAGGTCTCTGTGTAAAGATGGAAATATCTACACCGCAATCTGTGCAAATATGGAAATATCTACACCGCTATCTCAGTAAACATGGAAATATCTACACCGCAATCTGTGCAAATATGGAAATATCTACACTGCTATCTCAGTAAACATGGAAATATCTACACCCCTATCTGTATAAACTTGGAAATATCCACACCGCTATCTGTATAAACATGGAAATGTCTACACCACGATCTGTATAAACATGGAAATATCTACACCGCTATATGTATAAACATGGAAATATCTACACCGCTATCACTATAAACATGGAAATATCTACACCACTATCTGTATAAACATGGAAATATCTACACCACGACATGGATAAACATGGAAATATCTACACCGCCATGTGAATAAACATGGAAATATCTACACCGCTATCAGAAAAACATGGAAATATCGACACCGCTATCTGTATAAATATGGAAATATCTACACCACTATCTCTATAGACATGGAAATATCTACACCGTTATCTGTATAAACAAAGAAATATCTCCACCGCTGTCTGCATGAAGATGGAAACATCTACACCGCTAGCTGTATAAAAATGGAATTACCTGCAGCGTTATCTGTATAAACATGGAAATATCTACACTGCAGTCTGTGCAAAGATGGAAATATCTGCAATGCTATCTCAATAAACATGGAAATATCGACACCGCAATCTGTACACACATGGAAATACCTACACAGTCATCTGTATAAACATGGAAATGTCTACACCACGATCTGTATAAACATGGAAATATCTACACCGCTATATGTATAAACATGGAAATATCTACACCGCTATCTGTATAAACATGGAAATATCTACACCACGACATGGATAAACATGGAAATATCTACACCGCCATGTGAATAAACATGGAAATATCTTCACCGCTATCAGTAAAAACATGGAAATATCGACACCGCTATCTGTATAAATATGGAAATATCTACACCACTATCTCTATAGACATGGAAATATCTACACCGTTATCTGTATAAACAAAGAAATATCTCCACCGCTGTCTGTATGAACATGGAAACATCTACACCGCTAGCTGTATAAAAATGGAATTACCTGCAGCGTTATCTGTATAAACATGGAAATATCTACACCGCAGTCTGTGCAAAGCTGGAAATATCTACAATGCTATCTCAATAAACATGGAAATATCGACACCGCAATCTGTACACACATGGAAGTACCTGCACAGTCATCTGTATAAACATGGAAATATCTACACCACTATCTGCATAAACATGGAAATATCTACACTGCCATCTGTATAAACATGGAATTACCTACACAGACATCTCTATAATCATTGAAATATCTACACCGCTATCTGTATAAACATGGAAGTAGCCACACCGCTATCAGTATAAACATGGAAATATATACACCGCTATCTGTATAAACATGGAAATATCTACACGACGACGTGTATAAACATGGAAATATCTACACCGCTATGTGAATAAACATAGAAATATCTACACCGCTATGAGTATAAACATGGATATATTGACACCGCTATCTGTATAAATATGGAAATATCTACACCACTATCTCTATTAACATGGAAATATCTACACCGTTATCTGTATAAACAAAGAAATATCTCCAATGCTGTCTGTATGAACAGGGAAACATCTACACCGCTAGCTGTATAAACATGGAATTATCTGCAGCGTTATCTGTATAAACATGGAAATATCTACACCGCAGTCTGTGCAAAGATGGAAATATCTACAATGCTATCTCAATAAACATGGAAATATCGACACCGCCATCTGTACACACATGGAAATACCTACACAGTCATCTGTATAAACATGGAAATATCTACACCACTATCTGTATAAACATGGAAATACCTACACTGCCATCTGTATAAACATGGAATTAACTACACAGACATCTCTATAACCATTGAAATATCTACACCGCTATCTGTATAAACATGGAAGTAGCCACACCGCTATCTGCATAAACATGGAAATATCTACACCGCAATCTGTGAAAACATGGAAATATCTACACTGTCATCTTTATAAACATGGAAATATCTACACGTCCATCTCTATAAACAAGGAAATATCTACACTGACATCTGTATATACCTGTAAATATCTACACTGCCATCTGTATAAACATGGAATTATCTACACCGCTATCTCTATAAACATGGAAATGTCTACACGGCTATCTGTATAAACATGGAAATATCTCCACCGCTATCTGTAGAAACATGGAAATATCTACATCGCTATCTGTATAAACATGGAAATATCTCCACCGCTATCTCTATAAAGATGGAAATATCTACACCGCTATCTTTATAAACATGGAAATATCTACACCGCTATCTGTATAAACATGGAAATATCTATAACAGTATCTGTGTAAACATGGAAATATCCACACAGCTATCTGTGTAAACATGGAAATATGTACACAGGTCTCTTTGTAAAGATGGAAATATCTACACCGCAATCTGTGAAAATATGGAAACATCTACACCGCTATCTCAGTAAACATGGAAATATCTACACCGCTATCTGTATAAACATGGAAATATCAACACCGCTATCTGTATAAACATGGAAATGTCTACACCACGATCTGTATAAACATGGAAATATCTACACCACGATCTGTATAAACATGGAAATATCTACACCGCTATATGTATAAACATGGAAATATCTACACCGCTATCAGAATAAACATGGAAATATCTACACCGCTATCTGTATAAACATGGAAATATCTACACCACGACATGTATAAACATGGAAATATCTACACTGCCATGTGAATAAACATGGAAATATCTACACCGCTATCAGTAAAAACATGGAAATATCGACACCGCTATCTGTATAAACATGGAAATATCTATAACACTAACTGTGTAAACATGGAAATATCTACACAGCTATCTGTGTAAACATGGAAATATGTACACAGGTCTCTGTGTAAAGATGGAAATATCTACACCGCAATCTGTGCAAATATGGAAATATCTACACCGCTATCTCAGTAAACATGGAAATATCTACACCGCAATCTGTGCAAATATGGAAATATCTACACCGCTATCTCAGTAAACATGGAAATATCTACACCCCTATCTGCATAAACTTGGAAATATCAACACCGCTATCTGTATAAACATGGAAATGTCTACACCACGATCTGTATAAACATGGAAATAACTACACCGCTATATGTATAAACATGGAAATATCTACACCGCTAACAGTATAAACATGGAAATATCTACACCGCTATCTGTATAAACATGGAAATATCTACACCACATGTATAAACATGGAAATATCTACACCGCCATGTGAATAAACATGGAAATATCTACACCGCTATCAGTAAAAACATGGAAATATCGACACCGCTATCTGTATAAATATGGAAATATCTACACCACTATCTCTATAGACATGGAAATATCTACACCGTTATCTGTATAAACAAAGAAATATCTCCACCGCTGTCTGTATGAACATGGAAACATCTACACCGCTAGCTGTATAAAAATGGAATTACCTGCAGCGTTATCTGTATAAACATGGAAATATCTACACCGCAGTCTGTGCAAAGATGGAAATATCTACAATGCTATCTCTATAAACATGGAAATATCGACAACGAAATCTGTACACACATGGAAATACCTACACAGTCATCTGCATAAACATGGAAATATCTACAACACTATCTGTATAAACATGGAAATAACTACACTGCCATCTGTATAAACATGGAATTATCTACACAGACATTTCTATAACCATTGAAATATCAACACCGCTATCTGTATAAACATGGAAGTAGCCACACCGCTATCTGTATAAACATGGAAATATCTACAACGCCATCTGTGAAAACATGGAAATATCTACACGTCCATCTGTATAAGCATGGAAATATCTACACTGCCATCTGTATATACCTGGAAATATCTACACTGCCATCTGTATAAACATGGAAATATCTACACCGCTATCTCTATAAACATGGAAATGTCTACACGGCTATCTGTATAAACATGGAAATATCTCCACCGCTATCTGTAGAAACATGGAAATATCTACATCGCTATCTGCATAAACATGGAAATATCTCCAGCGCTATCTCTATAAAGATGGAAATATCTACACCGCTATCTTTATAAACATGGAAATATCTACACTGCTATCTGTATGAACATGGAAATATCTATAACACTAACTGTGTAAACATGGAAATATCTACACAGCTATCTGTGTAAACATGGAAATATGTACACAGGTCTCTGTGTAAAGATGGAAATATCTACACCGCAATCTGTGCAAATATGGAAATATCTACACCGCTATCTCAGTAAACATGGAAATATCTACACCGCAATCTGTGCAAATATGGAAATATCTACACCGCTATCTCAGTAAACATGGAAATATCTACACCCCTATCTGCATAAACTTGGAAATATCAAAACCGCTATCTGTATAAACATGGAAATGTCTACACCACGATCTGTATAAACATGGAAATATCTACACCGCTATCTGTATAAACATGGAAATATCTACACCACATGTATAAACATGGAAATATCTACACCGCCATGTGAATAAACATGGAAATATCTACACCGCTATCAGTAAAAACATGGAAATATCGACACCGCTATCTGTATAAATATGGAAATATCTACACCACTATCTCTATAGACATGGAAATATCTACACCGTTATCTGTATAAACAAAGAAATATCTCCAACGCTGTCTGTATGAGCATGGAAACATCTACACCGCTAGCTGTATAAAAATGGAATTACCTGCAGCGTTATCTGTATAAACATGGAAATATCTACACCGCAGTCTGTGCAAAGATGGAAATATCTACAATGCTATCTCTATAAACATGGAAATATCGACAGCGCAATCTGTACACACATGGAAATACCTACACAGTCATCTGTATAAACATGGAAATATCTACACCACTATCTGTATAAACATGGAAATATCTACACTGCCATCTGTATAAACATGGAATTACCTACACAGACATCTCTATAATCATTGAAATATCTACACCGCTATCTGTATAAACATGGAAGTAGCCACACCGCTATCAGTATGAACATGGAAATATCTACACCGCTATCTGTATAAACATGGAAATATCTACACCACGACGTGTATAAACATGGAAATATCTACGCCGCTATGTGAATAAACATGGAAATATCTACACCGCTATCAGTATATCATGGAATTATTGACACCGCTATCTGTACAAATATGGAAATATCTACACCACTATCTCTATAAACATGGAAATATCTACACCGTTATCTGTATAAACAAAGAAATATCCCCACCGCTGTCTGTATGAACATGGAAACATCTACACCGCTAGCTGTATAAACATGGAATTATCTGCAGCGTTATCTGTATAAACATGGAAATATCTACACGGCAGTCTGTGCAAAGATGGAAATATCTACAATGCTATCTCAATAAACATGGAAATATCGACACCGCCATCTGTACACACATGAAAATACCTACACAGTCATCTGTATAAACATGGAAATATCTACAACACTATCTGTATAAACATGGAAATACCTACACTGCCATCTGTATAAACATGGAATTATCTACACAGACATTTCTATAACCATTGAAATATCAACACTGCTATCTGTATAAACATGGAAGTAGCCACACTGCTATCTGTATAAACATGGAAATATCTACAACGCCATCTGTGAAAACATGGAAATATCTACACGTCCATCTGTATAAACATGGAAATATCTACACTGCCATCTGTATATACCTGGAAATATCTACACTGCCATCTGTATAAACATGGAAATATCTACACCGCTATCTCTATAAACATGGAAATGTCTACACGGCTATCGGTATAAACATGGAAATATCTCCACCGCTATCTGTAGAAACATGGAAATATCTACATCGCTATCTGTAAAAACATGGGAATATCTCCACCGCTATCTCTATAAAGATGTAAATATCTACACCGCTATCTTTATAAACATGGAAATATCTACACCGCTATCTGTATAAACATGGAAATATCTATAACACTATCTGTGTAAACATGGAAATATCTACACAGCTATCTGTGTAAACATGGAAATATGTACACAGGTCTCTGTGAAAAGATGGAAATATCTACACCGCAATCTGTGAAAATATGGAAATATCTACACCGCTATCTCAGTAAACATGGAAATATCTACACCGCTATCTGTATAAACATGGAAATATCAACACCGCTATCTGTATAAACATGGAAATGTCTACACCACGATCTGTATAAACATGGAAATATCTACACCGCTATATGTATAAACATGGAAACATCTACACCGCTATCAGTATAAACATGGAAATATCTACACTGCTATCTGTATAAACATGGAAATATCTACACCACGACATGTATAAACATGGAAATATCTACACCGCCATGTGAATAAACATGGAAATATCTACACCGCTATCAGTAAAAACATGGAAATATCGACACCGCTATCTGTATAAATATGGAAATATCTACACCACTATCTCTATTAACATGGAAATATCTACACCGTTATCTGTATAAACAAAGAAATATCTCCAACGCTGTCTGTATGAACAGGGAAACATCTACACCGCTAGCTGTATAAACATGGAATTATCTGCAGCGTTATCTGTATAAACATGGAAATATCTACACCGCACTCTGTGCAAAGCTTGAAATATCTACAATGCTATCTCAATAAACATGGAAATATCGACACCGCCATCTGTACACACATGGAAATACCTACACAGTCATCTGTATAAACATGGAATTATCTACACCACTATCTGTATAAACATGGAAATACCTACACTGCCATCTGTATAAACATGGAATTATCTACACAGACATCTCTATAACCATTGAAATATCTACACCGCTATCTGTATAAAGATGGAAGTAGCCACACCGCTATCTGTATAAACATGGAAATATCTACAACGCCATCTGTGAAAACATGGAAATATCTACACTGTCATCTTTATAAACATGAAATATCTACACGTCCATCTCTATAAACATGGAAATATCTACACTGACATCTGTATATACCTGTAAATATCTACACTGCCATCTGTATAAACATGGAATTATCTACACCGCTATCTCTATAAACATGGAAATGTCTACACGGCTATCTGTATAAACATGGAAATATCTCCACCGCTATCTGTAGAAACATGGAAATATCTACATCGCTATCTGTATAAACATGGAAATATCTCCACCGCTATCTCTATAAAGATGGAAATATCTACACCGCTATCTTTATAAACATGGAAATATCTACACCGCTATCTGTATAAACATGGAAATATCTATAACACTATCTGTGTAAACATGGAAATATCTACACAGCTATCTGTGTAAACATGGAAATATGTACACAGGTCTCTTTGTAAAGATGGAAATATCTACACCGCAATCTGTGAAAATATGGAAATATCTACACCGATATCTCAGTAAACATGGAAATATCTACACCGCTATCTGTATAAACATGGAAATATCAACACCGCTATCTGTATAAACATGGAAATGTCTACACCACGATCTGTATAAACATGGAAATATCTACACCACGATCTGTATAAACATGGAAATATCTACACCGCTATATGTATAAACATGGAAATATCTACACCGCTATCAGAATAAACATGGAAATATCTACACCGCTATCTGTATAAACATGGAAATATCTACACCACGACATGTATAAACATGGAAATATCTACACCGCCATGTGAATAAACATGGAAATATCTACACCGCTATCAGTAAAAACATGGAAATATCGACACCGCTATCTGTATAAATATGGAAATATCTACAACACTATCTCTATAGACATGGAAATATCTACACCGTTATCTGTATAAACAAAGAAATATCTCCACCGCTGTCTGTATGAACATGGAAACATCTACACCGCTAGCTGTATAAACATGGAATTATCTGCAGTGTTATCAGTATAAACATGGAAATATCTACACCGCAGTCTGTGCAAAGATGGAAATATCTACAATGCTATCTCAATAAACATGGAAATATCGACACCGCAATCTGTACACACATGGAAATACCTACACAGTCATCTGTATAAACATGGAAATATCTACACCACTATCTGTATAAACATGGAAATATCTACACTGCCATCTGTATAAACATGGAATTACCTACACAGACATCTCTATAATCATTGAAATATCTACACCGCTATCTGTATAAACATGGAAGTAGCCACACCGATATCAGTATAAACATGGATATATCTCCACCGCTATCTGTATAAACATGGAAATATCTACACCATGACGTGTATAAACATGGAAATATCTACACCGCTATGTGAATAAACATGGAAATATCTACACCGCTATCAGTATATCATGGAAATATTGACACCGCTATCTGTATAAATATGGAAATATCTACACCACTATCTCTATAAACATGGAAATATCTACACCGTTATCTGTATAAACAAAGAAATATCTCCACCACTGTCTGTATGAACATGGAAACATCTACACCGCTAGCTGTATAAACATGGAATTATCTGCAGCGTTCTCTGTATAAACATGGAAATATCTACACCGCAGTCTGTGCAAAGCTGGAAATATCTACAATGCTATCCCAATAAACATGGAAATATCGACACCGCCATCTGTACACACATGAAAATACCTACACAGTCATCTGTATAAACATGGAAATATCTACAACACTATCTGTATAAACATGGAAATACCTACACTGCCATCTGTATAAACATGGAATTATCTACACAGACATCTCTATAACCATTGAAATACCTACACCGCTATCTGTATAAACATGGAAGTAGCCACACCGCTATCTGTATAAACATGGAAATATCTACACCGCCATCTGTGAAAACATGGAAATATCTACACTGTCATCTTTATAAACATGGAAATATCTACACGTCCATCTGTATAAACATGGAAATATCTACACTGCCATCTGTATATACCTGGAAATATCTACACTGCCATCTGTATAAACATGGAAATATCTACACCGCTATCTCTATAAACATGGAAATGTCTACACGGCTATCTGTATAAACATGGAAATATCTCCACCGCTATCTGTAGAAACATGGAAATATCTACATCGCTATCTGCATAAACATGGAAATATCTCCAGCGCTATCTCTATAAAGATGGAAATATCTACACCGCTATCTTTATAAACATGGAAATATCTACACCGCTATCTGTATAAACATGGAAATATCTATAACACTAACTGTGTAAACATGGAAATATCTACACAGCTATCTGTGTAAACATGGAAATATGTACACAGGTCTCTGTGTAAAGATGGAAATATCTACACCGCAATCTGTGCAAATATGGAAATATCTACACCGCTATCTCAGTAAACATGGAAATATCTACACCGCAATCTGTGCAAATATGGAAATATCTACACCGCTATCTCAGTAAACATGGAAATATCTACACCCCTATCTGCATAAACTTGGAAATATCAAAACCGCTATCTGTATAAACATGGAAATGTCTACACCACGATCTGTATAAACATGGAAATAACTACACCGCTATATGTATAAACATGGAAATATCTACACCGCTATCAGTATAAACATGGAAATATCTACACCGCTATCTGTATAAACATGGAAATATCTACACCACATGTATAAACATGGAAATATCTACACCGCCATGTGAATAAACATGGAAATATCTACACCGCTATCAGTAAAAACATGGAAATATCGACACCGCTATCTGTATAAATATGGAAATATCTACACCACTATCTCTATAGACATGGAAATATCTACACCGTTATCTGTATAAACAAAGAAATATCTCCACCGCTGTCTGTATGAACATGGAAACATCTACACCGCTAGCTGTATAAAAATGGAATTACCTGCAGCGTTATCTGTATAAACATGGAAATATCTACACCGCAGTCTGTGCAAAGATGGAAATATCTACAATGCTATCTCTATAAGCATGGAAATATCGAGAGCGCAATCTGTACACACATGGAAATACCTACACAGTCATCTGTATAAACATGGAAATATCTACACCACTATCTGTATAAACATGGAAATATCTACACTGCCATCTGTATAAACATGGAATTACCTACACAGACATCTCTATAATCATTGAAATATCTACACCGCTATCTGTATAAACATGGAAGTAGCCACACCGCTATCAGTATAAACATGGAAATATCTACACCGCTATCTGTATAAACATGGAAATATCTACACCACGACGTGTATAAACATGGAAATATCTACACTGCTATGTGAATAAACATGGAAATATCTACACCGCTATCAGTATATCATGGAATTATTGACACCGCTATCTGTATAAATATGGAAATATCTACACCACTATGTCTATAAACATGGAAATATCTACACCGTTATCTGTATAAACAAAGAAATATCTCCACCTCTGTCTGTATGAACATGGAAACATCTACACCGCTAGCTGTATAAACATGGAATTATCTGCAGCGTTATCTGTATAAACATGGAAATATCTACACGGCAGTCTGTGCAAAGATGGAAATATCTACAATGCTATCTCAATAAACATGGAAATATCGACACCACCATCTGTACACACATGAAAATACCTACACAGTCATCTGCATAAACATGGAAATATCTACAACACTATCTGTATAAACATGGAAATACCTACACTGCCATCTGTATAAACATGGAATTATCTACACAGACATTTCTATAACCATTGAAATATCAACACCGCTATCTGTATAAACATGGAAGTAGCCACACCGCTATCTGTATAAACATGGAAATATCTACAACGCCATCTGTGAAAACATGGAAATATCTACACGTCCATCTGTATAAGCATGGAAATATCTACACTGCCATCTGTATATACCTGGAAATATCTACACTGCCATCTGTATAAACATGGAAATATCTACACCGCCATCTCTATAAACATGGAAATGTCTACACGGCTATCTGTATAAACATGGAAATATCTCCACCGCTATCTGTAGAAACATGGAAATATCTACATCGCTATCTGCATAAACATGGAAATATCTCCAGCGCTATCTCTATAAAGATGGAAATATCTACACCGCTATCTTTATAAACATGGAAATATCTACACTGCTATCTGTATGAACATGGAAATATCTATAACACTAACTGTGTAAACATGGAAATATCTACACAGCTATCTGTGTAAACATGGAAATATGTACACAGGTCTCTGTGTAAAGATGGAAATATCTACACCGCAATCTGTGCAAATATGGAAATATCTACACCGCTATCTCAGTAAACATGGAAATATCTACACCGCAATCTGTGCAAATATGGAAATATCTACACCGCTATCTCAGTAAACATGGAAATATCTACACCCCTATCTGCATAAACTTGGAAATATCAAAACCGCTATCTGTATAAACATGGAAATGTCTACACCACGATCTGTATAAACATGGAAATATCTACACCGCTATCTGTATAAACATGGAAATATCTACACCACATGTATAAACATGGAAATATCTACACCGCCATGTGAATAAACATGGAAATATCTACACCGCTATCAGTAAAAACATGGAAATATCGACACCGCTATCTGTATAAATATGGAAATATCTACACCACTATCTCTATAGACATGGAAATATCTACACCGTTATCTGTATAAACAAAGAAATATCTCCAACGCTGTCTGTATGAGCATGGAAACAACTACACCGCTAGCTGTATAAAAATGGAATTACCTGCAGCGTTATCTGTATAAACATGGAAATATCTACACCGCAGTCTGTGCAAAGATGGAAATATCTACAATGCTATCTCTATAAACATGGAAATATCGACAGCGCAATCTGTACACACATGGAAATACCTACACAGTCATCTGTATAAACATGGAAATATCTACACCACTATCTGTATAAACATGGAAATATCTACACTGCCATCTGTATAAACATGGAATTACCTACACAGACATCTCTATAATCATTGAAATATCTACACCGCTATCTGTATAAACATGGAAGTAGCCACACCGCTATCAGTATGAACATGGAAATATCTACACCGCTATCTGTATAAACATGGAAATATCTACACCACGACGTGTATAAACATGGAAATATCTACGCCGCTATGTGAATAAACATGGAAATATCTACACCGCTATCAGTATATCATGGAATTATTGACACCGCTATCTGTACAAATATGGAAATATCTACACCACTATCTCTATAAACATGGAAATATCTACACCGTTATCTGTATAAACAAAGAAATATCCCCACCGCTGTCTGTATGAACATGGAAACATCTACACCGCTAGCTGTATAAACATGGAATTATCTGCAGCGTTATCTGTATAAACATGGAAATATCTACACGGCAGTCTGTGCAAAGATGGAAATATCTACAATGCTATCTCAATAAACATGGAAATATCGACACCGCCATCTGTACACACATGAAAATACCTACACAGTCATCTGTATAAACATGGAAATATCTACAACACTATCTGTATAAACATGGAAATACCTACACTGCCATCTGTATAAACATGGAATTATCTACACAGACATTTCTATAACCATTGAAATATCAACACTGCTATCTGTATAAACATGGAAGTAGCCACACTGCTATCTGTATAAACTTGGAAATATCTACAACGCCATCTGTGAAAACATGGAAATATCTACACGTCCATCTGTATAAACATGGAAATATCTACACTGCCATCTGTATATACCTGGAAATATCTACACTGCCATCTGTATAAACATGGAAATATCTACACCGCTATCTCTATAAACATGGAAATGTCTACACGGCTATCGGTATAAACATGGAAATATCTCCACCGCTATCTGTAGAAACATGGAAATATCTACATCGCTATCTGTAAAAACATGGGAATATCTCCACCGCTATCTCTATAAAGATGTAAATATCTACACCGCTATCTTTATAAACATGGAAATATCTACACCGCTATCTGTATAAACATGGAAATATCTATAACACTATCTGTGTAAACATGGAAATATCTACACAGCTATCTGTGTAAACATGGAAATATGTACACAGGTCTCTGTGAAAAGATG
The DNA here is from genome assembly GCF_029289425.2 of Pan paniscus. Classification (NCBI taxonomy): domain Eukaryota; kingdom Metazoa; phylum Chordata; class Mammalia; order Primates; family Hominidae; genus Pan; species Pan paniscus. Next base: position 1,668,766 of record NC_073265.2, read on the forward strand.
GAAATATCTACACCGCAATCTGTGAAAATATGGAAATATCTACACCGCTATCTCAGTAAACATGGAAATATCTACACCGCTATCTGTATAAACATGGAAATATCAACACCGCTATCTGTATAAACATGGAAATGTCTACACCACGATCTGTATAAACATGGAAATATCTACACCGCTATATGTATAAACATGGAAACATCTACACCGCTATCAGTATAAACATGGAAATATCTACACTGCTATCTGTATAAACATGGAAATATCTACACCACGACATGTATAAACATGGAAATATCTACACCGCCATGTGAATAAACATGGAAATATCTACACCGCTATCAGTAAAAACATGGAAATATCGACACCGCTATCTGTATAAATATGGAAATATCTACACCACTATCTCTATTAACATGGAAATATCTACACCGTTATCTGTATAAACAAAGAAATATCTCCAACGCTGTCTGTATGAACAGGGAAACATCTACACCGCTAGCTGTATAAACATGGAATTATCTGCAGCGTTATCTGTATAAACATGGAAATATCTACACCGCACTCTGTGCAAAGCTTGAAATATCTACAATGCTATCTCAATAAACATGGAAATATCGACACCGCCATCTGTACACACATGGAAATACCTACACAGTCATCTGTATAAACATGGAATTATCTACACCACTATCTGTATAAACATGGAAATACCTACACTGCCATCTGTATAAACATGGAATTATCTACACAGACATCTCTATAACCATTGAAATATCTACACCTCTATCTGTATAAAGATGGAAGTAGCCACACCGCTATCTGTATAAACATGGAAATATCTACAACGCCATCTGTGAAAACATGGAAATATCTACACTGTCATCTTTATAAACATGAAATATCTACACGTCCATCTCTATAAACATGGAAATATCTACACTGACATCTGTATATACCTGTAAATATCTACACTGCCATCTGTATAAACATGGAATTATCTACACCGCTATCTCTATAAACATGGAAATGTCTACACGGCTATCTGTATAAACATGGAAATATCTCCACCGCTATCTGTAGAAACATGGAAATATCTACATCGCTATCTGTATAAACATGGAAATATCTCCACCGCTATCTCTATAAAGATGGAAATATCTACACCGCTATCTTTATAAACATGGAAATATCTACACCGCTATCTGTATAAACATGGAAATATCTATAACACTATCTGTGTAAACATGGAAATATCTACACAGCTATCTGTGTAAACATGGAAATATGTACACAGGTCTCTTTGTAAAGATGGAAATATCTACACCGCAATCTGTGCAAATATGGAAATATCTACACCGCTATCTCAGTAAACATGGAAATATCTACACCCCTATCTGCATAAACTTGGAAATATCAAAACCGCTATCTGTATAAACATGGAAATGTCTACACCACGATCTGTATAAACATGGAAATATCTACACCACGATCTGTATAAACATGGAAATATCTACACCGCTATATGTATAAACATGGAAATATCTACACCGCTATCAGAATAAACATGGAAATATCTACACCGCTATCTGTATAAACATGGAAATATCTACACCACGACATGTATAAACATGGAAATATCTACACCGCCATGTGAATAAACATGGAAATATCTACACCGCTATCAGTAAAAACATGGAAATATCGACACCGCTATCTGTATAAATATGGAAATATCTACAACACTATCTCTATAGACATGGAAATATCTACACCGTTATCTGTATAAACAAAGAAATATCTCCACCGCTGTCTGTATGAACATGGAAACATCTACACCGCTAGCTGTATAAACATGGAATTATCTGCAGTGTTATCAGTATAAACATGGAAATATCTACACCGCAGTCTGTGCAAAGATGGAAATATCTACAATGCTATCTCAATAAACATGGAAATATCGACACCGCAATCTGTACACACATGGAAATACCTACACAGTCATCTGTATAAACATGGAAATATCTACACCACTATCTGTATAAACATGGAAATATCTACACTGCCATCTGTATAAACATGGAATTACCTACACAGACATCTCTATAATCATTGAAATATCTACACCGCTATCTGTATAAACATGGAAGTAGCCACACCGATATCAGTATAAACATGGATATATCTCCACCGCTATCTGTATAAACATGGAAATATCTACACCATGACGTGTATAAACATGGAAATATCTACACCGCTATGTGAATAAACATGGAAATATCTACACCGCTATCAGTATATCATGGAAATATTGACACCGCTATCTGTATAAATATGGAAATATCTACACCACTATCTCTATAAACATGGAAATATCTACACCGTTATCTGTATAAACAAAGAAATATCTCCACCACTGTCTGTATGAACATGGAAACATCTACACCGCTAGCTGTATAAACATGGAATTATCTGCAGCGTTCTCTGTATAAACATGGAAATATCTACACCGCAGTCTGTGCAAAGCTGGAAATATCTACAATGCTATCCCAATAAACATGGAAATATCGACACCGCCATCTGTACACACATGAAAATACCTACACAGTCATCTGTATAAACATGGAAATATCTACAACACTATCTGTATAAACATGGAAATACCTACACTGCCATCTGTATAAACATGGAATTATCTACACAGACATCTCTATAACCATTGAAATACCTACACCGCTATCTGTATAAACATGGAAGTAGCCACACCGCTATCTGTATAAACATGGAAATATCTACACCGCCATCTGTGAAAACATGGAAATATCTACACTGTCATCTTTATAAACATGGAAATATCTACACGTCCATCTGTATAAACATGGAAATATCTACACTGCCATCTGTATATACCTGGAAATATCTACACTGCCATCTGTATAAACATGGAAATATCTACACCGCTATCTCTATAAACATGGAAATGTCTACACGGCTATCTGTATAAACATGGAAATATCTCCACCGCTATCTGTAGAAACATGGAAATATCTACATCGCTATCTGCATAAACATGGAAATATCTCCAGCGCTATCTCTATAAAGATGGAAATATCTACACCGCTATCTTTATAAACATGGAAATATCTACACCGCTATCTGTATAAACATGGAAATATCTATAACACTAACTGTGTAAACATGGAAATATCTACACAGCTATCTGTGTAAACATGGAAATATGTACACAGGTCTCTGTGTAAAGATGGAAATATCTACACCGCAATCTGTGCAAATATGGAAATATCTACACCGCTATCTCAGTAAACATGGAAATATCTACACCGCAATCTGTGCAAATATGGAAATATCTACACCGCTATCTCAGTAAACATGGAAATATCTACACCCCTATCTGCATAAACTTGGAAATATCAAAACCGCTATCTGTATAAACATGGAAATGTCTACACCACGATCTGTATAAACATGGAAATAACTACACCGCTATATGTATAAACATGGAAATATCTACACCGCTATCAGTATAAACATGGAAATATCTACACCGCTATCTGTATAAACATGGAAATATCTACACCACATGTATAAACATGGAAATATCTACACCGCCATGTGAATAAACATGGAAATATCTACACCGCTATCAGTAAAAACATGGAAATATCGACACCGCTATCTGTATAAATATGGAAATATCTACACCACTATCTCTATAGACATGGAAATATCTACACCGTTATCTGTATAAACAAAGAAATATCTCCACCGCTGTCTGTATGAACATGGAAACATCTACACCGCTAGCTGTATAAAAATGGAATTACCTGCAGCGTTATCTGTATAAACATGGAAATATCTACACCGCAGTCTGTGCAAAGATGGAAATATCTACAATGCTATCTCTATAAGCATGGAAATATCGAGAGCGCAATCTGTACACACATGGAAATACCTACACAGTCATCTGTATAAACATGGAAATATCTACACCACTATCTGTATAAACATGGAAATATCTACACTGCCATCTGTATAAACATGGAATTACCTACACAGACATCTCTATAATCATTGAAATATCTACACCGCTATCTGTATAAACATGGAAGTAGCCACACCGCTATCAGTATAAACATGGAAATATCTACACCGCTATCTGTATAAACATGGAAATATCTACACCACGACGTGTATAAACATGGAAATATCTACACCGCTATGTGAATAAACATGGAAATATCTACACCGCTATCAGTATATCATGGAATTATTGACACCGCTATCTGTATAAATATGGAAATATCTACACCACTATGTCTATAAACATGGAAATATCTACACCGTTATCTGTATAAACAAAGAAATATCTCCACCTCTGTCTGTATGAACATGGAAACATCTACACCGCTAGCTGTATAAACATGGAATTATCTGCAGCGTTATCTGTATAAACATGGAAATATCTACACGGCAGTCTGTGCAAAGATGGAAATATCTACAATGCTATCTCAATAAACATGGAAATATCGACACCACCATCTGTACACACATGAAAATACCTACACAGTCATCTGCATAAACATGGAAATATCTACAACACTATCTGTATAAACATGGAAATACCTACACTGCCATCTGTATAAACATGGAATTATCTACACAGACATTTCTATAACCATTGAAATATCAACACCGCTATCTGTATAAACATGGAAGTAGCCACACCGCTATCTGTATAAACATGGAAATATCTACAACGCCATCTGTGAAAACATGGAAATATCTACACGTCCATCTGTATAAGCATGGAAATATCTACACTGCCATCTGTATATACCTGGAAATATCTACACTGCCATCTGTATAAACATGGAAATATCTACACCGCCATCTCTATAAACATGGAAATGTCTACACGGCTATCTGTATAAACATGGAAATATCTCCACCGCTATCTGTAGAAACATGGAAATATCTACATCGCTATCTGCATAAACATGGAAATATCTCCAGCGCTATCTCTATAAAGATGGAAATATCTACACCGCTATCTTTATAAACATGGAAATATCTACACTGCTATCTGTATGAACATGGAAATATCTATAACACTAACTGTGTAAACATGGAAATATCTACACAGCTATCTGTGTAAACATGGAAATATGTACACAGGTCTCTGTGTAAAGATGGAAATATCTACACCGCAATCTGTGCAAATATGGAAATATCTACACCGCTATCTCAGTAAACATGGAAATATCTACACCGCAATCTGTGCAAATATGGAAATATCTACACCGCTATCTCAGTAAACATGGAAATATCTACACCCCTATCTGCATAAACTTGGAAATATCAAAACCGCTATCTGTATAAACATGGAAATGTCTACACCACGATCTGTATAAACATGGAAATATCTACACCGCTATCTGTATAAACATGGAAATATCTACACCACATGTATAAACATGGAAATATCTACACCGCCATGTGAATAAACATGGAAATATCTACACCGCTATCAGTAAAAACATGGAAATATCGACACCGCTATCTGTATAAATATGGAAATATCTACACCACTATCTCTATAGACATGGAAATATCTACACCGTTATCTGTATAAACAAAGAAATATCTCCAACGCTGTCTGTATGAACATGGAAACATCTACACCGCTAGCTGTATAAAAATGGAATTACCTGCAGCGTTATCTGTATAAACATGGAAATATCTACACCGCAGTCTGTGCAAAGATGGAAATATCTACAATGCTATCTCTATAAACATGGAAATATCGACAGCGCAATCTGTACACACATGGAAATACCTACACAGTCATCTGTATAAACATGGAAATATCTACACCACTATCTGTATAAACATGGAAATATCTACACTGCCATCTGTATAAACATGGAATTACCTACACAGACATCTCTATAATCATTGAAATATCTACACCGCTATCTCAGTAAACATGGAAATATCTACACCCCTATCTGCATAAACTTGGAAATATCAAAACCGCTATCTGTATAAACATGGAAATGTCTACACCACGATCTGTATAAACATGGAAATAACTACACCGCTATATGTATAAACATGGAAATATCTACACCGCTATCAGTATAAACATGGAAATATCTACACCGCTATCTGTATAAACATGGAAATATCTACACCACATGTATAAACATGGAAATATCTACACCGCCATGTGAATAAACATGGAAATATCTACACCGCTATCAGTAAAAACATGGAAATATCGACACCGCTATCTGTATAAATATGGAAATATCTACACCACTATCTCTATAGACATGGAAATATCTACACCGTTATCTGTATAAACAAAGAAATATCTCCACCGCTGTCTGTAGGAACATGGAAACATCTACACCGCTAGCTGTATAAAAATGGAATTACCTGCAGCGTTATCTGTATAAACATGGAAATATCTACACCGCAGTCTGTGCAAAGATGGAAATATCTACAATGCTATCTCTATAAGCATGGAAATATCGAGAGCGCAATCTGTACACACATGGAAATACCTACACAGTCATCTGTATAAACATGGAAATATCTACACCACTATCTGTATAAACATGGAAATATCTACACTGCCATCTGTATAAACATGGAATTACCTACACAGACATCTCTATAATCATTGAAATATCTACACCGCTATCTGTATAAACATGGAAGTAGCCACACCGCTATCAGTATAAACATGGAAATATCTACACCGCTATCTGTATAAACATGGAAATATCTACACCACGACGTGTATAAACATGGAAATATCTACACCGCTATGTGAATAAACATGGAAATATCTACACCGCTATCAGTATATCATGGAATTATTGACACCGCTATCTGTATAAATATGGAAATATCTACACCACTATGTCTATAAACATGGAAATATCTACACCGTTATCTGTATAAACAAAGAAATATCTCCACCTCTGTCTGTATGAACATGGAAACATCTACACCGCTAGCTGTATAAACATGGAATTATCTGCAGCGTTATCTGTATAAACATGGAAATATCTACACGGCAGTCTGTGCAAAGATGGAAATATCTACAATGCTATCTCAATAAACATGGAAATATCGACACCACCATCTGTACACACATGAAAATACCTACACAGTCATCTGCATAAACATGGAAATATCTACAACACTATCTGTATAAACATGGAAATACCTACACTGCCATCTGTATAAACATGGAATTATCTACACAGACATTTCTATAACCATTGAAATATCAACACCGCTATCTGTATAAACATGGAAGTAGCCACACCGCTATCTGTATAAACATGGAAATATCTACAACGCCATCTGTGAAAACATGGAAATATCTACACGTCCATCTGTATAAGCATGGAAATATCTACACTGCCATCTGTATATACCTGGAAATATCTACACTGCCATCTGTATAAACATGGAAATATCTACACCGCCATCTCTATAAACATGGAAATGTCTACACGGCTATCTGTATAAACATGGAAATATCTCCACCGCTATCTGTAGAAACATGGAAATATCTACATCGCTATCTGCATAAACATGGAAATATCTCCAGCGCTATCTCTATAAAGATGGAAATATCTACACCGCTATCTTTATAAACATGGAAATATCTACACTGCTATCTGTATGAACATGGAAATATCTATAACACTAACTGTGTAAACATGGAAATATCTACACAGCTATCTGTGTAAACATGGAAATATGTACACAGGTCTCTGTGTAAAGATGGAAATATCTACACCGCAATCTGTGCAAATATGGAAATATCTACACCGCTATCTCAGTAAACATGGAAATATCTACACCGCAATCTGTGCAAATATGGAAATATCTACACCGCTATCTCAGTAAACATGGAAATATCTACACCCCTATCTGCATAAACTTGGAAATATCAAAACCGCTATCTGTATAAACATGGAAATGTCTACACCACGATCTGTATAAACATGGAAATATCTACACCGCTATCTGTATAAACATGGAAATATCTACACCACATGTATAAACATGGAAATATCTACACCGCCATGTGAATAAACATGGAAATATCTACACCGCTATCAGTAAAAACATGGAAATATCGACACCGCTATCTGTATAAATATGGAAATATCTACACCACTATCTCTATAGACATGGAAATATCTACACCGTTATCTGTATAAACAAAGAAATATCTCCAACGCTGTCTGTATGAACATGGAAACATCTACACCGCTAGCTGTATAAAAATGGAATTACCTGCAGCGTTATCTGTATAAACATGGAAATATCTACACCGCAGTCTGTGCAAAGATGGAAATATCTACAATGCTATCTCTATAAACATGGAAATATCGACAGCGCAATCTGTACACACATGGAAATACCTACACAGTCATCTGTATAAACATGGAAATATCTACACCACTATCTGTATAAACATGGAAATATCTACACTGCCATCTGTATAAACATGGAATTACCTACACAGACATCTCTATAATCATTGAAATATCTACACCGCTATCTCAGTAAACATGAAAATATCTACACCCCTATCTGCATAAACTTGGAAATATCAAAACCGCTATCTGTATAAACATGGAAATGTCTACACCACGATCTGTATAAACATGGAAATAACTACACCGCTATATGTATAAACATGGAAATATCTACACCGCTATCAGTATAAACATGGAAATATCTACACCGCTATCTGTATAAACATGGAAATATCTACACCACATGTATAAACATGGAAATATCTACACCGCCATGTGAATAAACATGGAAATATCTACACCGCTATCAGTAAAAACATGGAAATATCGACACCGCTATCTGTATAAATATGGAAATATCTACACCACTATCTCTATAGACATGGAAATATCTACACCGTTATCTGTATAAACAAAGAAATATCTCCACCGCTGTCTGTAGGAACATGGAAACATCTACACCGCTAGCTGTATAAAAATGGAATTACCTGCAGCGTTATCTGTATAAACATGGAAATATCTACACCGCAGTCTGTGCAAAGATGGAAATATCTACAATGCTATCTCTATAAGCATGGAAATATCGAGAGCGCAATCTGTACACACATGGAAATACCTACACAGTCATCTGTATAAACATGGAAATATCTACACCACTATCTGTATAAACATGGAAATATCTACACTGCCATCTGTATAAACATGGAATTACCTACACAGACATCTCTATAATCATTGAAATATCTACACCGCTATCTGTATAAACATGGAAGTAGCCACACCGCTATCAGTATAAACATGGAAATATCTACACCGCTATCTGTATAAACATGGAAATATCTACACCACGACGTGTATAAACATGGAAATATCTACACCGCTATGTGAATAAACATGGAAATATCTACACCGCTATCAGTATATCATGGAATTATTGACACCGCTATCTGTATAAATATGGAAATATCTACACCACTATGTCTATAAACATGGAAATATCTACACCGTTATCTGTATAAACAAAGAAATATCTCCACCTCTGTCTGTATGAACACGGAAACATCTACACCGCTAGCTGTATAAACATGGAATTATCTGCAGCGTTATCTGTATAAACATGGAAATATCTACACGGCAGTCTGTGCAAAGATGGAAATATCTACAATGCTATCTCAATAAACATGGAAATATCGACACCGCCATCTGTACACACATGAAAATACCTACACAGTCATCTGTATAAACATGGAAATATCTACAACACTATCTGTATAAACATGGAAATACCTACACTGCCATCTGTATAAACATGGAATTATCTACACAGACATTTCTATAACCATTGAAATATCAACACCGCTATCTGTATAAACATGGAAGTAGCCACACCGCTATCTGTATAAACATGGAAATATCTACAACGCCATCTGTGAAAACATGGAAATATCTACACGTCCATCTGTATAAACATGGAAATATCTACACTGCCATCTGTATATACCTGGAAATATCTACACTGCCATCTGTATAAACATGGAAATATCTACACCGCTATCTCTATAAACATGGAAATGTCTACACGGCTATCTGTATAAACATGGAAATATCTCCACCGCTATCTGTAGAAACATGGAAATATCTACATCGCTATCTGCATAAACATGGAAATATCTCCAGCGCTATCTCTATAAAGATGGAAATATCTACACCGCTATCTTTATAAACATGGAAATATCTACACCGCTATCTGTATAAACATGGAAATATCTATAACACTAACTGTGTAAACATGGAAATATCTACACAGCAATCTGTGTAAACATGGAAATATGTACACAGGTCTCTGTGTAAAGATGGAAATATCTACACCGCAATCTGTGCAAATATGGAAATATCTACACCGCTATCTCAGTAAACATGGAAATATCTACACCGCAATCTGTGCATATATGGAAATATCTACACCGCTATCTCAGTAAACATGGAAATATCTACACCCCTATCTGCATAAACTTGGAAATATCAAAACCGCTATCTGTATAAACATGGAAATGTCTACACCACGATCTGTATAAACATGGAAATATCTACACCGCTATCTGTATAAACATGGAAATATCTACACCACATGTATAAACATGGAAATATCTACACCGCCATGTGAATAAACATGGAAATATCTACACCGCTATCAGTAAAAACATGGAAATATCGACACCGCTATCTGTATAAATATGGAAATATCTACACCACTATCTCTATAGACATGGAAATATCTACACCGTTATCTGTATAAACAAAGAAATATCTCCAACGCTGTCTGTATGAACATGGAAACATCTACACCGCTAGCTGTATAAAAATGGAATTACCTGCAGCGTTATCTGTATAAACATGGAAATATCTACACCGCAGTCTGTGCAAAGATGGAAATATCTACAATGCTATCTCTATAAACATGGAAATATCGACAGCGCAATCTGTACACACATGGAAATACCTACACAGTCATCTGTATAAACATGGAAATATCTACACCACTATCTGTATAAACATGGAAATATCTACACTGCCATCTGTATAAACATGGAATTACCTACACAGACATCTCTATAATCATTGAAATATCTACACCGCTATCTGTATAAACATGGAAGTAGCCACACCGCTATCAGTATAAACATGGAAATATCTACACCGCTATCTGTATAAACATGGAAATATCTACACCACGACGTGTATAAACATGGAAATATCTACACCGCTATGTGAATAAACATGGAAATATCTACACCGCTATCAGTATATCATGGAATTATTGACACCGCTATCTGTATAAATATGGAAATATCTACACCACTATGTCTATAAACATGGAAATATCTACACCGTTATCTGTATAAACAAAGAAATATCTCCACCTCTGTCTGTATGAACATGGAAACATCTACACCGCTAGCTGTATAAACATGGAATTATCTGCAGCGTTATCTGTATAAACATGGAAATATCTACACGGCAGTCTGTGCAAAGATGGAAATATCTACAATGCTATCTCAATAAACATGGAAATATCGACACCACCATCTGTACACACATGAAAATACCTACACAGTCATCTGCATAAACATGGAAATATCTACAACACTATCTGTATAAACATGGAAATACCTACACTGCCATCTGTATAAACATGGAATTATCTACACAGACATTTCTATAACCATTGAAATATCAACACCGCTATCTGTATAAACATGGAAGTAGCCACACCGCTATCTGTATAAACATGGAAATATCTACAACGCCATCTGTGAAAACATGGAAATATCTACACGTCCATCTGTATAAGCATGGAAATATCTACACTGCCATCTGTATATACCTGGAAATATCTACACTGCCATCTGTATAAACATGGAAATATCTACACCGCCATCTCTATAAACATGGAAATGTCTACACGGCTATCTGTATAAACATGGAAATATCTCCACCGCTATCTGTAGAAACATGGAAATATCTACATCGCTATCTGCATAAACATGGAAATATCTCCAGCGCTATCTCTATAAAGATGGAAATATCTACACCGCTATCTTTATAAACATGGAAATATCTACACTGCTATCTGTATGAACATGGAAATATCTATAACACTAACTGTGTAAACATGGAAATACCTACACAGCTATCTGTGTAAACATGGAAATATGTACACAGGTCTCTGTGTAAAGATGGAAATATCTACACCGCAATCTGTGCAAATATGGAAATATCTACACCGCTATCTCAGTAAACATGGAAATATCTACACCGCAATCTGTGCAAATATGGAAATATCTACACCGCTATCTCAGTAAACATGGAAATATCTACACCCCTATCTGCATAAACTTGGAAATATCAAAACCGCTATCTGTATAAACATGGAAATGTCTACACCACGATCTGTATAAACATGGAAATATCTACACCGCTATCTGTATAAACATGGAAATATCTACACCACATGTATAAACATGGAAATATCTACACCGCCATGTGAATAAACATGGAAATATCTACACCGCTATCAGTAAAAACATGGAAATATCGACACCGCTATCTGTATAAATATGGAAATATCTACACCACTATCTCTACAGACATGGAAATATCTACACCGTTATCTGTATAAACAAAGAAATATCTCCAACGCTGTCTGTATGAACATGGAAACATCTACACCGCTAGCTGTATAAAAATGGAATTACCTGCAGCGTTATCTGTATAAACATGGAAATATCTACACCGCAGTCTGTGCAAAGATGGAAATATCTACAATGCTATCTCTATAAACATGGAAATATCGACAGCGCAATCTGTACACACATGGAAATACCTACACAGTCATCTGTATAAACATGGAAATATCTACACCACTATCTGTATAAACATGGAAATATCTACACTGCCATCTGTATAAACATGGAATTACCTACACAGACATCTCTATAATCATTGAAATATCTACACCGCTATCTCAGTAAACATGGAAATATCTACACCCCTATCTGCATAAACTTGGAAATATCAAAACCGCTATCTGTATAAACATGGAAATGTCTACACCACGATCTGTATAAACATGGAAATAACTACACCGCTATATGTATAAACATGGAAATATCTACACCGCTATCAGTATAAACATGGAAATATCTACACCGCTATCTGTATAAACATGGAAATATCTACACCACATGTATAAACATGGAAATATCTACACCGCCATGTGAATAAACATGGAAATATCTACACCGCTATCAGTAAAAACATGGAAATATCGACACCGCTATCTGTATAAATATGGAAATATCTACACCACTATCTCTATAGACATGGAAATATCTACACCGTTATCTGTATAAACAAAGAAATATCTCCACCGCTGTCTGTATGAACATGGAAACATCTACACCGCTAGCTGTATAAAAATGGAATTACCTGCAGCGTTATCTGTATAAACATGGAAATATCTACACCGCAGTCTGTGCAAAGATGGAAATATCTACAATGCTATCTCTATAAGCATGGAAATATCGAGAGCGCAATCTGTACACACATGGAAATACCTACACAGTCATCTGTATAAACATGGAAATATCTACACCACTATCTGTATAAACATGGAAATATCTACACTGCCATCTGTATAAACATGGAATTACCTACACAGACATCTCTATAATCATTGAAATATCTACACCGCTATCTGTATAAACATGGAAGTAGCCACACCGCTATCAGTATAAACATGGAAATATCTACACCGCTATCTGTATAAACATGGAAATATCTACACCACGACGTGTATAAACATGGAAATATCTACACCGCTATGTGAATAAACATGGAAATATCTACACCGATATCAGTATATCATGGAATTATTGACACCGCTATCTGTATAAATATGGAAATATCTACACCACTATGTCTATAAACATGGAAATATCTACACCGTTATCTGTATAAACAAAGAAATATCTCCACCTCTGTCTGTATGAACACGGAAACATCTACACCGCTAGCTGTATAAACATGGAATTATCTGCAGCGTTATCTGTATAAACATGGAAATATCTACACGGCAGTCTGTGCAAAGATGGAAATATCTACAATGCTATCTCAATAAACATGGAAATATCGACACCGCCATCTGTACACACATGAAAATACCTACACAGTCATCTGTATAAACATGGAAATATCTACAACACTATCTGTATAAACATGGAAATACCTACACTGCCATCTGTATAAACATGGAATTATCTACACAGACATTTCTATAACCATTGAAATATCAACACCGCTATCTGTATAAACATGGAAGTAGCCACACCGCTATCTGTATAAACATGGAAATATCTACAACGCCATCTGTGAAAACATGGAAATATCTACACGTCCATCTGTATAAACATGGAAATATCTACACTGCCATCTGTATATACCTGGAAATATCTACACTGCCATCTGTATAAACATGGAAATATCTACACCGCTATCTCTATAAACATGGAAATGTCTACACGGCTATCTGTATAAACATGGAAATATCTCCACCGCTATCTGTAGAAACATGGAAATATCTACATCGCTATCTGCATAAACATGGAAATATCTCCAGCGCTATCTCTATAAAGATGGAAATATCTACACCGCTATCTTTATAAACATGGAAATATCTACACCGCTATCTGTATAAACATGGAAATATCTATAACACTAACTGTGTAAACATGGAAATATCTACACAGCAATCTGTGTAAACATGGAAATATGTACACAGGTCTCTGTGTAAAGATGGAAATATCTACACCGCAATCTGTGCAAATATGGAAATATCTACACCGCTATCTCAGTAAACATGGAAATATCTACACCGCAATCTGTGCAAATATGGAAATATCTACACCGCTATCTCAGTAAACATGGAAATATCTACACCCCTATCTGCATAAACTTGGAAATATCAAAACCACTATCTGTATAAACATGGAAATGTCTACACCACGATCTGTATAAACATGGAAATAACTACACCGCTATTTGTATAAACATGGAAATATCTACACCGCTATCAGTATAAACATGGAAATATCTACACCGCTATCTGTATAAACATGGAAATATCTACACCACATGTATAAACATGGAAATATCTACACCGCCATGTGAATAAACATGGAAATATCTACACCGCTATCAGTAAAAACATGGAAATATCGACACCGCTATCTGTATAAATATGGAAATATCTACACCACTATCTGTATAGACATGGAAATATCTACACCGTTATCTGTATAAACAAAGAAATATCTCCACCGCTGTCTGTATGAACATGGAAACATCTACACCGCTAGCTGTATAAAAATGGAATTACCTGCAGCGTTATCTGTATAAACATGGAAATATCTACACCGCAGTCTGTGCAAAGATGGAAATATCTACAATGCTATCTCTATAAACATGGAAATATCGAGAGCGCAATCTGTACACACATGGAAATACCTACACAGTCATCTGTATAAACATGGAAATATCTACACCACTATCTGTATAAACATGGAAATATCTACACTGCCATCTGTATAAACATGGAATTACCTACACAGACATCTCTATAATCATTGAAATATCTACACCGCTATCTGTATAAACATGGAAGTAGCCACACCGCTATCAGTATAAACATGGAAATATCTCCACCGCTATCTGTATAAACATGGAAATATCTACACCACGACGTGTATAAACATGGAAATATCTACACCGCTATGTGAATAAACATGGAAATATCTACACCGCTATCAGTATATCATGGAATTATTGACACCGCTATCTGTATAAATATGGAAATATCTACACCACTATCTCTATAAACATGGAAATATCTACACCGTTATCTGTATAAACAAAGAAATATCTCCACCGCTGTCTGCATGAACATGGAAACATCTACACCGCTAGCTGTATAAACATGGAATTATCTGCAGCGTTATCTGTATAAACATGGAAATATCTACACGGCAGTCTGTGCAAAGATGGAAATATCTACAATGCTGTCTCAATAAACATGGAAATATCGACACCGCCATCTGTACACACATGAAAATACCTACACAGTCATCTGTATAAACATGGAAATATCTACAACACTATCTGTATAAACATGGAAATACCTACACTGCCATCTGTATAAACATGGAATTATCTACACAGACATTTCTATAACCATTGAAATATCAACACCGCTATCTGTATAAACATGGAAGTAGCCACACCGCTATCTGTATAAACATGGAAATATCTACAACGCCATCTGTGAAAACATGGAAATATCTACACGTCCATCTGTATAAACATGGAAATATCTACACTGCCATCTGTATATACCTGGAAATATCTACACTGCCATCTGTATAAACATGGAAATATCTACACCGCTATCTCTATAAACATGGAAATGTCTACACGGCTATCTGTATAAACATGGAAATATCTCCACCGCTATCTGTAGAAACATGGAAATATCTACATCGCTATCTGCATAAACATGGAAATATCTCCAGCGCTATCTCTATAAAGATGGAAATATCTACACCGCTATCTTTATAAACATGGAAATATCTACACCGCTATCTGTATAAACATGGAAATATCTATAACACTAACTGTGTAAACATGGAAATATCTACACAGCTATCTGTGTAAACATGGAAATATGTACACAGGTCTCTGTGTAAAGATGGAAATATCTACACCGCAATCTGTGCAAATATGGAAATATCTACACTGCTATCTCAGTAAACATGGAAATATCTACACCGCAATCTGTGCAAATATGGAAATATCTACACCGCTATCTCAGTAAACATGGAAATATCTACACCCCTATCTGCATAAACTTGGAAATATCAAAACCGCTATCTGTATAAACATGGAAATGTCTACACCACGATCTGTATAAACATGGAAATAACTACACCGCTATATGTATAAACATGGAAATATCTACACCGCTATCAGTATAAACATGGAAATATCTACACCGCTATCTGTATAAACATGGAAATATCTACACCACATGTATAAACATGGAAATATCTACACCGCCATGTGAATAAACATGGAAATATCTACACCGCTATCAGTAAAAACATGGAAATATCGACACCGCTATCTGTATAAATATGGAAATATCTACACCACTATCTCTATAGACATGGAAATATCTACACCGTTATCTGTATAAACAAAGAAATATCTCCACCGCTGTCTGTATGAACATGGAAACATCTACACCGCTAGCTGTATAAAAATGGAATTACCTGCAGCGTTATCTGTATAAACATGGAAATATCTACACTGCAGTCTGTGCAAAGATGGAAATATCTACAATGCTATCTCTATAAACATGGAAATATCGAGAGCGCAATCTGTACACACATGGAAATACCTACACAGTCATCTGTATAAACATGGAAATATCTACACCACTATCTGTATAAACATGGAAATATCTACACTGCCATCTGTATAAACATGGAATTACCTACACAGACATCTCTATAATCATTGAAATATCTACACCGCTATCTGTATAAACATGGAAGTAGCCACAACGCTATCAGTATAAACATGGAAATATCTACACCGCTATCTGTATAAACATGGAAATATCTACACCACGACGTGTATAAACATGGAAATATCTACACCGCTATGTGAATTAATATGGAAATATCTACACCGCTATCAGTATATCATGGAATTATTGACACCGCTATCTGTATAAATATGGAAATATCTACACCACTATCTCCATAAACATGGAAATATCTACACCGTTATCTGTATAAACAAAGAAATATCTCCACCGCTGTCTGTATGAACATGGAAACATCTACACCGCTAGCTGTATAAACATGGAATTATCTGCAGCGTTATCTGTATAAACATGGAAATATCTACACGGCAGTCTGTGCAAAGATGGAAATATCTACAATGCTATCTCTATAAACATGGAAATATCGAGAGCGCAATCTGTACACACATGGAAATACCTACACAGTCATCTGTATAAACATGGAAATATCTACACCACTATCTGCATAAACATGGAAATATCTACACTGCCATCTGTATAAACATGGAATTACCTACACAGACATCTCTATAATCATTGAAATATCTACACCGCTATCTGTATAAACATGGAAGTAGCCACAACGCTATCAGTATAAACATGGAAATAACTACACCGCTATATGTATAAACATGGAAATATCTACACCGCTATCAGTATAAACATGGAAATATCTACACCGCTATCTGTATAAACATGGAAATATCTACACCACATGTATAAACATGGAAATATCTACACCGCCATGTGAATAAACATGGAAATATCTACACCGCTATCAGTAAAAACATGGAAATATCGACACCGCTATCTGTATAAATATGGAAATATCTACACCACTATCTCTATAGACATGGAAATATCTACACCGTTATCTGTATAAACAAAGAAATATCTCCACCGCTGTCTGTATGAACATGGAAACATCTACACCGCTAGCTGTATAAAAATGGAATTACCTGCAGCGTTATCTGTATAAACATGGAAATATCTACACCGCAGTCTGTGCAAAGATGGAAATATCTACAATGCTATCTCTATAAGCATGGAAATATCGAGAGCGCAATCTGTACACACATGGAAATACCTACACAGTCATCTGTATAAACATGGAAATATCTACACCACTATCTGTATAAACATGGAAATATCTACACTGCCATCTGTATAAACATGGAATTACCTACACAGACATCTCTATAATCATTGAAATATCTACACCGCTATCTGTATAAACATGGAAGTAGCCACACCGCTATCAGTATAAACATGGAAATATCTACACCGCTATCTGTATAAACATGGAAATATCTACACCACGACGTGTATAAACATGGAAATATCTACACCGCTATGTGAATAAACATGGAAATATCTACACCGCTATCAGTATATCATGGAATTATTGACACCGCTATCTGTATAAATATGGAAATATCTACACCACTATGTCTATAAACATGGAAATATCTACATCGTTATCTGTATAAACAAAGAAATATCTCCACCTCTGTCTGTATGAACATGGAAACATCTACACCGCTAGCTGTATAAACATGGAATTATCTGCAGCGTTATCTGTATAAACATGGAAATATCTACACGGCAGTCTGTGCAAAGATGGAAATATCTACAATGCTATCTCAATAAACATGGAAATATCGACACCGCCATCTGTACACACATGAAAATACCTACACAGTCATCTGTATAAACATGGAAATATCTACAACACTATCTGTATAAACATGGAAATACCTACACTGCCATCTGTATAAACATGGAATTATCTACACAGACATTTCTATAACCATTGAAATATCAACACCGATATCTGTATAAACATGGAAGTAGCCACACCGCTATATGTATAAACATGGAAATATCTACAACGCCATCTGTGAAAACATGGAAATATCTACACGTCCATCTGTATAAACATGGAAATATCTACACTGCCATCTGTATATACCTGGAAATATCTACACTGCCATCTGTATAAACATGGAAATATCTACACCGCTATCTCTATAAACATGGAAATGTCTACACGGCTATCTGTATAAACATGGAAATATCTCCACCGCTATCTGTAGAAACATGGAAATATCTACATCGCTATCTGCATAAACATGGAAATATCTCCAGCGCTATCTCTATAAAGATGGAAATATCTACACCGCTATCTTTATAAACATGGAAATATCTACACCGCTATCTGTATAAACATGGAAATATCTATAACACTAACTGTGTAAACATGGAAATATCTACACAGCAATCTGTGTAAACATGGAAATATGTACACAGGTCTCTGTGTAAAGATGGAAATATCTACACCGCAATCTGTGCAAATATGGAAATATCTACACCGCTATCTCAGTAAACATGGAAATATCTACACCGCAATCTGTGCAAATATGGAAATATCTACACCGCTATCTCAGTAAACATGGAAATATCTACACCCCTATCTGCATAAACTTGGAAATATCAAAACCACTATCTGTATAAACATGGAAATGTCTACACCACGATCTGTATAAACATGGAAATAACTACACCGCTATATGTATAAACATGGAAATATCTACACCGCTATCAGTATAAACATGGAAATATCTACACCGCTATCTGTATAAACATGGAAATATCTACACCACATGTATAAACATGGAAATATCTACACCGCCATGTGAATAAACATGGAAATATCTACACCGCTATCAGTAAAAACATGGAAATATTGACACCGCTATCTGTATAAATATGGAAATATCTACACCACTATCTCTATAGACATGGAAATATCTACACCGTTATCTGTATAAACAAAGAAATATCTCCACCGCTGTCTGTATGAACATGGAAACATCTACACCGCTAGCTGTATAAAAATGGAATTACCTGCAGCGTTATCTGTATAAACATGGAAATATCTACACCGCAGTCTGTGCAAAGATGGAAATATCTACAATGCTATCTCTATAAACATGGAAATATCGAGAGCGCAATCTGTACACACATGGAAATACCTACACAGTCATCTGTATAAACATGGAAATATCTACACCACTATCTGTATAAACATGGAAATATCTACACTGCCATCTGTATAAACATGGAATTACCTACACAGACATCTCTACAATCATTGAAATATCTACACCGCTATCTGTATAAACATGGAAGTAGCCACACCGCTATCAGTATAAACATGGAAATATCTACACCGCTATCTGTATAAACATGGAAATATCTACACCACGACGTGTATAAACATGGAAATATCTACACCGCTATGTGAATAAACATGGAAATATCTACACCGCTATCAGTATATCATGGAATTATTGACACCGCTATCTGTATAAATATGGAAATATCTACACCACTATCTCTATAAACATGGAAATATCTACACCGTTATCTGTATAAACAAAGAAATATCTCCACCGCTGTCTGCATGAACATGGAAACATCTACACCGCTAGCTGTATAAACATGGAATTATCTGCAGCGTTATCTGTATAAACATGGAAATATCTACACGGCAGTCTGTGCAAAGATGGAAATATCTACAATGCTATCTCAATAAACATGGAAATATCGACACCGCCATCTGTACACACATGAAAATACCTACACAGTCATCTGTATAAACATGGAAATATCTACAACACTATCTGTATAAACATGGAAATACCTACACTGCCATCTGTATAAACATGGAATTATATACACAGACATTTCTATAACCATTGAAATATCAACACCGCTATCTGTATAAACATGGAAGTAGCCACACCGCTATCTGTATAAACATGGAAATATCTACAACGCCATCTGTGAAAACATGGAAATATCTACACGTCCATCTGTATAAACATGGAAATATCTACACTGCCATCTGTATATACCTGGAAATATCTACACTGCCATCTGTATAAACATGGAAATATCTACACCGCTATCTCTATAAACATGGAAATGTCTACACGGCTATCTGTATAAACATGGAAATATCTCCACCGCTATCTGTAGAAACATGGAAATATCTACATCGCTATCTGCATAAACATGGAAATATCTCCAGCGCTATCTCTATAAAGATGGAAATATCTACACCGCTATCTTTATAAACATGGAAATATCTACACCGCTATCTGTATAAACATGGAAATATCTATAACACTAACTGTGTAAACATGGAAATATCTACACAGCTATCTGTGTAAACATGGAAATATGTACACAGGTCTCTGTTTAAAGATGGAAATATCTACACCGCAATCTGTGCAAATATGGAAATATCTACACCGCTATCTCAGTAAACATGGAAATATCTACACCGCAATCTGTGCAAATATGGAAATATCTACACCGCTATCTCAGTAAACATGGAAATATCTACACCCCTATCTGCATAAACTTGGAAATATCAAAACCGCTATCTGTATAAAAATGGAAATGTCTACACCACGATCTGTATAAACATGGAAATAACTACACCGCTATATGTATAAACATGGAAATATCTACACCGCTATCAGTATAAACATGGAAATATCTACACCGCTATCTGTATAAACATGGAAATATCTACACCACATGTATAAACATGGAAATATCTACACCGCCATGTGAATAAACATGGAAATATCTACACCGCTATCAGTAAAAACATGGAAATATCGACACCGCTATCTGTATAAATATGGAAATATCTACACCACTATCTCTATAGACATGGAAATATCTACACCGTTATCTGTATAAACAAAGAAATATCTCCACCGCTGTCTGTATGAACATGGAAACATCTACACCGCTAGCTGTATAAAAATGGAATTACCTGCAGCGTTATCTGTATAAACATGGAAATATCTACACTGCAGTCTGTGCAAAGATGGAAATATCTACAATGCTATCTCTATAAACATGGAAATATCGAGAGCGCAATCTGTACACACATGGAAATACCTACACAGTCATCTGTATAAACATGGAAATATCTACACCACTATCTGTATAAACATGGAAATATCTACACTGCCATCTGTATAAACATGGAATTACCTACACAGACATCTCTATAATCATTGAAATATCTACACCGCTATCTGTATAAACATGGAAGTAGCCACAACGCTATCAGTATAAACATGGAAATATCTACACCGCTATCTGTATAAACATGGAAATATCTACACCACGACGTGTATAAACATGGAAATATCTACACCGCTATGTGAATTAATATGGAAATATCTACACCGCTATCAGTATATCATGGAATTATTGACACCGCTATCTGTATAAATATGGAAATATCTACACCACTATCTCTATAAACATGGAAATATCTACACCGTTATCTGTATAAACAAAGAAATATCTCCACCGCTGTCTGTATGAACATGGAAACATCTACACCGCTAGCTGTATAAACATGGAATTATCTGCAGCGTTATCTGTATAAACATGGAAATATCTACACGGCAGTCTGTGCAAAGATGGAAATATCTACAATGCTATCTCAATAAACATGGAAATATCGACACCGCCATCTGTACACACATGAAAATACCTACACAGTCATCTGTATAAACATGGAAATATCTACAACACTATCTGTATAAACATGGAAATACCTACACTGCCATCTGTATAAACATGGAATTATCTACACAGACATTTCTATAACCATTGAAATATCAACACCGCTATCTGTATAAACATGGAAGTAGCCACACCGCTATCTTTATAAACATGGAAATATCTACAACGCCATCTGTGAAAACATGGAAATATCTACACGTCCATCTGTTTAAACATGGAAATATCTACATTGCCATCTGTATATACCTGGAAATATCTACACTGCCATCTGTATAAACATGGAAATATCTACACCGCTATCTCTATAAACATGGAAATGTCTACACGGCTATCTGTATAATCATGGAAATATCTCCACCGCTATCTCTAGAAACATGGAAATATCTACATCGCTATCTGCATAAACATGGAAATATCTCCAGCGCTATCTCTATAAAGATGGAAATATCTACACCGCTATCTTTATAAACATGGAAATATCTACACCGCTATCTATATAAACATGGAAATATCTATAACACTAACTGTGTAAACATGGAAATATCTACACAGCTATCTGTGTAAACATGGAAATATGTACACAGGTCTCTGTGTAAAGATGGAAATATCTACACCGCAATCTGTGCAAATATGGAAATATCTACACCGCTATCTCAGTAAACATGGAAATATCTACACCGCAATCTGTGCAAATATGGAAATATCTACACCGCTATCTCAGTAAACATGGAAATATCTACACCCCTATCTGCATAAACTTGGAAATATCAAAACCGCTATCTGTATAAACATGGAAATGTCTACACCACGATCTGTATAAACATGGAAATAACTACACCGCTATATGTATAAACATGGAAATATCTACACCGCTATCAGTATAAACATGGAAATATCTACACCGCTATCTGTATAAACATGGAAATATCTACACCACATGTATAAACATGGAAATATCTACACCGCCATGTGAATAAACATGGAAATATCTACACCGCTATCAGTAAAAACATGGAAATATCGACACCGCTATCTGTATAAATATGGAAATATCTACACCACTATCTCTATAGACATGGAAATATCTACACCGTTATCTGTATAAACAAAGAAATATCTCCACCGCTGTCTGTATGAACATGGAAACATCTACACCGCTAGCTGTATAAAAATGGAATTACCTGCAGCGTTATCTGTATAAACATGGAAATATCTACACCGCAGTCTGTGCAAAGATGGAAATATCTACAATGCTATCTCTATAAACATGGAAATATCGAGAGCGCAATCTGTACACACATGGAAATACCTACACAGTCATCTGTATAAACATGGAAATATCTACACCACTATCTGTATAAACATGGAAATATCTACACTGCCATCTGTATAAACATGGAATTACCTACACAGACATCTCTATAATCATTGAAATATCTACACCGCTATCTGTATAAACATGGAAGTAGCCACACCGCTATCAGTATAAACATGGAAATATCTCCACCGCTATCTGTATAAACATGGAAATATCTACACCACGACGTGTATAAACATGGAAATATCTACACCGCTATGTGAATAAACATGGAAATATCTACACCGCTATCAGTATATCATGGAATTATTGACACCGCTATCTGTATAAATATGGAAATATCTACACCACTATCTCTATAAACATGGAAATATCTACACCGTTATCTGTATAAACAAAGAAATATCTCCACCGCTGTCTGTATGAACATGGAAACATCTACACCGCTAGCTGTATAAACATGGAATTATCTGCAGCGTTATCTGTATAAACATGGAAATATCTACACGGCAGTCTGTGCAAAGATGGAAATATCTACAATGCTATCTCAATAAACATGGAAATATCGACACCGCCATCTGTACACACATGAAAATACCTACACAGTCATCTGTGTAAACATGGAAATATCTACAACACTATCTGTATAAACATGGAAATACCTACACTGCCATCTGTATAAACATGGAATTATCTACACAGACATTTCTATAACCATTGAAATATCAACACCGCTATCTGTGTAAACATGGAAGTAGCCACACCGCTATCTGTATAAACATGGAAATATCTACAACGCCATCTGTGAAAACATGGAAATATCTACACGTCCATCTGTATAAACATGGAAATATCTACACTGCCATCTGTATATACCTGGAAATATCTACACTGCCATCTGTATAAACATGGAAATATCTACACCGCTATCTCTATAAACATGGAAATGTCTACACGGCTATCTGTATAAACATGGAAATATCTCCACCGCTATCTGTAGAAACATGGAAATATCTACATCGCTATCTGCATAAACATGGAAATATCTCCAGCGCTATCTCTATAAAGATGGAAATATCTACACCGCTATCTTTATAAACATGGAAATATCTACACCGCTACCTGTATAAACATGGAAATATCTATAACACTAACTGTGTAAACATGGAAATATCTACACAGCTATCTGTGTAAACATGGAAATATGTACACAGGTCTCTGTGTAAAGATTGAAATATCTACACCGCAATCTGTGCAAATATGGAAATATCTACACCGCTATCTCAGTAAACATGGAAATATCTACACCGCAATCTGTGCAAATATGGAAATATCTACACCCCTATCTCAGTAAACATGGAAATATCTACACCCCTATCTGCATAAACTTGGAAATATCAAAACCGCTATCTGTATAAACATGGAAATGTCTACACCACGATCTGTATAAACATGGAAATAACTACACCGCTATATGTATAAACATGGAAATATCTACACCGCTATCAGTATAAACATGGAAATATCTACACCGCTATCTGTATAAACATGGAAATATCTACACCACATGTATAAACATGGAAATATCTACACCGCCATGTGAATAAACATGGAAATATCTACACCGCTATCAGTAAAAACATGGAAATATCGACACCGCTATCTGTATAAATATGGAAATATCTACACCACTATCTCTATAGACATGGAAATATCTACACCGTTATCTGTATAAACAAAGAAATATCTCCACCGCTGTCTGTATGAACATGGAAACATCTACACCGCTAGCTGTATAAAAATGGAATTACCTGCAGTGTTATCTGTATAAACATGGAAATATCTACACCGCAGTCTGTGCAAAGATGGAAATATCTACAATGCTATCTCTATAAACATGGAAATATCGAGAGCACAATCTGTACACACATGGAAATACCTACACAGTCATCTGTATAAACATGGAAATATCTACACCACTATCTGTATAAACATGGAAATATCTACACTGCCATCTGTATAAACATGGAATTACCTACACAGACATCTCTATAATCATTGAAATATCTACACCGCTATCTGTATAAACATGGAAGTAGCCACACCGCTATCAGTATAAACATGGAAATATCTCCACCGCTATCTGTATAAACATGGAAATATCTACACCACGACGTGTATAAACATGGAAATATCTACACCGCTATGTGAATAAACATGGAAATATCTACACCGCTATCAGTATATCATGGAATTATTGACACCGCTATCTGTATAAATATGGAAATATCTACACCACTATCTCTATAAACATGGAAATATCTACACCGTTATCTGTATAAACAAAGAAATATCTCCAACGCTGTCTGTATGAACATGGAAACATCTACACCGCTAGCTGTATAAACATGGAATTATCTGCAGCGTTATCTGTATAAACATGGAAATATCTACACGGCAGTCTGTGCAAAGATGGAAATATCTACAATGCTATCTCAATAAACATGGAAATATCGACACCGCCATCTGTACACACATGAAAATACCTGCACAGTCATCTGTGTAAACATGGAAATATCTACAACACTATCTGTATAAACATGGAAATACCTACACTGCCATCTGTATAAACATGGAATTATCTACACAGACATTTCTATAACCATTGAAATATCAACACCGCTATCTGTGTAAACATGGAAGTAGCCACACCGCTATCTGTATAAACATGGAAATATCTACAACGCCATCTGTGAAAACATGGAAATATCTACACGTCCATCTGTATAAACATGGAAATATCTACACTGCCATCTGTATATACCTGGAAATATCTACACTGCCATCTGTATAAACATGGAAATATCTACACCGCTATCTCTATAAACATGGAAATGTCTACACGGCTATCTGTATAAACATGGAAATATCTCCACCGCTATCTGTAGAAACATGGAAATATCTACATCGCTATCTGCATAAACATGGAAATATCTCCAGCGCTATCTCTATAAAGATGGAAATATCTACACCGCTATCTTTATAAACATGGAAATATCTACACCGCTACCTGTATAAACATGGAAATATCTATAACACTAACTGTGTAAACATGGAAATATCTACACAGCTATCTGTGTAAACATGGAAATATGTACACAGGTCTCTGTGTAAAGATTGAAATATCTACACCGCAATCTGTGCAAATATGGAAATATCTACACCGCTATCTCAGTAAACATGGAAATATCTACACCGCAATCTGTGCAAATATGGAAATATCTACACCGCTATCTCAGTAAACATGGAAATATCTACACCCCTATCTGCATAAACTTGGAAATATCAAAACCGCTATCTGTATAAACATGGAAATGTCTACACCACGATCTGTATAAACATGGAAATAACTACACCGCTATATGTATAAACATGGAAATATCTACACCGCTATCAGTATAAACATGGAAATATCTACACCGCTATCTGTATAAACATGGAAATATCTACACCACATGTATAAACATGGAAATATCTACACCGCCATGTGAATAAACATGGAAATATCTACACCGCTATCAGTAAAAACATGGAAATATCGACACCGCTATCTGTATAAATATGGAAATATCTACACCACTATCTCTATAGACATGGAAATATCTACACCGTTATCTGTATAAACAAAGAAATATCTCCACCGCTGTCTGTATGAACATGGAAACATCTACACCGCTAGCTGTATAAAAATGGAATTACCTGCAGTGTTATCTGTATAAACATGGAAATATCTACACCGCAGTCTGTGCAAAGATGGAAATATCTACAATGCTATCTCTATAAACATGGAAATATCGAGAGCACAATCTGTACACACATGGAAATACCTACACAGTCATCTGTATAAACATGGAAATATCTACACCACTATCTGTATAAACATGGAAATATCTACACTGCCATCTGTATAAACATGGAATTACCTACACAGACATCTCTATAATCATTGAAATATCTACACCGCTATCTGTATAAACATGGAAGTAGCCACACCGCTATCAGTATAAACATGGAAATATCTCCACCGCTATCTGTATAAACATGGAAATATCTACACCACGACGTGTATAAACATGGAAATATCTACACCGCTATGTGAATAAACATGGAAATATCTACACCGCTATCAGTATATCATGGAATTATTGACACCGCTATCTGTATAAATATGGAAATATCTACACCACTATCTCTATAAACATGGAAATATCTACACCGTTATCTGTATAAACAAAGAAATATCTCCACCGCTGTCTGTATGAACATGGAAACATCTACACCGCTAGCTGTATAAACATGGAATTATCTGCAGCGTTATCTGTATAAACATGGAAATATCTACACGGCAGTCTGTGCAAAGATGGAAATATCTACAATGCTATCTCAATAAACATGGAAATATCGACACCGCCATCTGTACACACATGAAAATACCTGCACAGTCATCTGTGTAAACATGGAAATATCTACAACACTATCTGTATAAACATGGAAATACCTACACTGCCATCTGTATAAACATGGAATTATCTACACAGACATTTCTATAACCATTGAAATATCAACACCGCTATCTGTATAAACATGGAAGTAGCCACACCGCTATCTGTATAAACATGGAAATATCTACAACGCCATCTGTGAAAACATGGAAATATCTACACGTCCATCTGTATAAACATGGAAATATCTACACTGCCATCTGTATATACCTGGAAATATCTACACTGCCATCTGTATAAACATGGAAATATCTACACCGCTATCTCTATAAACTTGGAAATGTCTACACGGCTATCTGTATAAACATGGAAATATCTCCACCGCTATCTGTAGAAACATGGAAATATCTACATCGCTATCTGCATAAACATGGAAATATCTCCAGCGCTATCTCTATAAAGATGGAAATATCTACACCGCTATCTTTATAAACATGGAAATATCTACACCGCTATCTGTATAAACATGGAAATATCTATAACACTAACTGTGTAAACATGGAAATATCTACACAGCTATCTGTGTAAACATGGAAATATCTACACCGCTATCAGTATAAACATGGAAATATCTACACCGCTATCTGTATAAACATGGAAATATCTACACCGTTATCTGTATAAACAAAGAAATATCTCCACCGCTGTCTGTATGAACATGGAAACATCTACACCGCTAGCTGTATAAACATGGAATTATCTGCAGCGTTATCTGTATAAACATGGAAATATCTACACCGCAGTCTGTGCAAAGCTGGAAATATCTACAATGCTATCTCAATAAACATGGAAATATCGACACCACCATCTGTACACACATGAAAATACCTACACAGTCATCTGTATAAACATGGAAATATCTACACCGCTATCTGTATAAACATGGAAATATCTATAACACTATCTGTGTAAACATGGAAATATCTACACTGTTATCTGTGTAAACATGGAAATATGTACACAGGACTCTGTGTAAAGATGGAAATATCTACACCGCAATCTGTGAAAATATGGAAATATCTACACCGCTATCTCAGTAAACATGGAAATATCTACACCGCTATCTGTATAAACATGGAAATATCATCACCGCTATCTGTATAAACATGGAAATGTCTACACCACGATCTGTATAAACATGGAAATATCTACACCGCTATATGTATAAACATGGAAACATCTACACCGCTATCAGTATAAACATGGAAATATCTACACTGCTATCTGTATAAACATGGAAATATCTACACCACGACATGTATAAACATGGAAATATCTACACCGCCATGTGAATAAACATGGAAATATCTACACCGCTATCAGTAAAAACATGGAAATATCGACACCGCTATCTGTATAAATATGGAAATATCTACACCACTATCTCTATTAACATGGAAATATCTACACCCTTATCTGTATAAACAAAGAAATATCTCCAACGCTGTCTGTATGAACAGGGAAACATCTACACCGCTAGCTGTATAAACATGGAATTATCTGCAGCGATATCTGTATAAACATGGAAATATCTACACCGCAGTCTGTGCAAAGCTGGAAATATCTACAATGCTATCTCAATAAACATGGAAATATCGACACCGCCATCTGTACACACATGGAAATACCTACACAGTCATCTGTATAAACATGGAAATATCTACACCACTATCTGTATAAACATGGAAATACCTACACTGCCATCTGTATAAACATGGAATTATCTACACAGACATCTCTATAACCATTGAAATACCTACACCGCTATCTGTATAAACATGGAAGTAGCCACACCGCTATCTGTATAAACATGGAAATATTTACACCGCCATCTGTGAAAACATGGAAATATCTACACTGTCATCTTTATAAACATGGAAATATCTACACGTCCATCTGTATAAACATGGAAATATCTACACTGCCATCTGTATATACCTGGAAATATCTACACTGCCATCTGTATAAACATGGAAATGTCTACACCGCTATCTCTATAAACATGGTAATGTCTACACGGCTATCTGTATAAACATGGAAATATGTCCACCGCTAACTGTAGAAACATGGAAATATCTACATCGCTATCTGCATAAACATGGAAATATCTCCAGCGCTATCTCTATAAAGATGGAAATATCTACACCGCTATCTTTATAAACATGGAAATATCTACACCGCTATCTGTATAAACATGGAAATATCTATAACACTAACTGTGTAAACATGGAAATATCTACACAGCTATCTGTGTAAACATGGAAATATGTACACAGGTCTCTGTGTAAAGATGGAAATATCTACACCGCAATCTGTGCAAATATGGAAATATCTACACCGCTATCTCAGTAAACATGGAAATATCTACACCGCAATCTGTGCAAATATGGAAATATCTACACCGCTATCTCAGTAAACATGGAAATATCTACACCCCTATCTGCATAAACTTGGAAATATCAACACCGCTATCTGTATAAACATGGAAATGTCTACACCACGATCTGTATAAACATGGAAATAACTACACCGCTATATGTATAAACATGGAAATATCTACACCGCTATCAGTATAAACATGGAAATATCTACACCGCTATCTGTATAAACATGGAAATATCTACACCACATGTATAAACATGGAAATATCTACACCGCCATGTGAATAAACATGGAAATATCTACACCACTATCAGTAAAAACATGGAAATATCGACACCGCTATCTGTATAAATATGGAAATATCTACACCACTATCTCTATAGACATGGAAATATCTACACCGTTATCTGTATAAACAAAGAAATATCTCCACCGCTGTCTGTATGAACATGGAAACATCTACACCGCTAGCTGTATAAAAATGGAATTACCTGCAGCGTTATCTGTATAAACATGGAAATATCTACACCGCAGTCTGTGCAAAGATGGAAATATCTACAATGCTATCTCTATAAACATGGAAATATCGACAGCGCAATCTGTACACACATGGAAATACCTACACAGTCATCTGTATAAACATGGAAATATCTACACCACTATCTGTATAAACATGGAAATATCTACACTGCCATCTGTATAAACATGGAATTACCTACACAGACATCTCTATAATCATTGAAATATCTACACCGCTATCTGTATAAACATGGAAGTAGCCACACCGCTATCAGTATAAACATGGAAATATCTACACCGCTATCTGTATAAACATGGAAATATCTACACCACGACGTGTATAAACATGGAAATATCTACACCGCTATGTGAATAAACATGGAAATATCTACACCGCTATCAGTATATCATGGAATTATTGACACCGCTATCTGTATAAATATGGAAATATCTACACCACTATCTCTATAAACATGGAAATATCTACACCGTTATCTGTATAAACAAAGAAATATCTCCACCGCTGTCTGTATGAACATGGAAACATCTACACCGCTAGCTGTATAAACATGGAATTATCTGCAGCGTTATCTGTATAAACATGGAAATATCTACACGGCAGTCTGTGCAAAGATGGAAATATCTACAATGCTATCTCAATAAACATGGAAATATCGACACCGCCATCTGTACACACATGAAAATACCTACACAGTCATCTGTATAAACATGGAAATATCTACAACACTATCTGTATAAACATGGAAATACCTACACTGCCATCTGTATAAACATGGAATTATCTACACAGACATTTCTATAACCATTGAAATATCAACACCGCTATCTGTATAAACATGGAAGTAGCCACACCGCTATCTGTATAAACACGGAAATATCTACAACGCCATCTGTGAAAACATGGAAATATCTACACGTCCATCTGTATAAACATGGAAATATCTACACTGCCATCTGTATATACCTGGAAATATCTACACTGCCATCTGTATAAACATGGAAATATCTACACCGCTATCTCTATAAACATGGAAATGTCTACACGGCTATCTGTATAAACATGGAAATATGTCCACCGCTATCTGTAGAAACATCTAAATATCTACATCGCTATCTGTAAAAACATGGAAATATCTCCACCGCTATCTCTATAAAGATGTAAATATCTACACCGCTATCTTTATAAACATGGAAATATCTACACCGCTATCTGTATAAACATGGGAATATCTATAACACTATCTGTGTAAACATGGAAATATCTACACAGCTATCTGTGTAAACATGGAAATATGTACACAGGTCTCTGTGTAAAGATGGAAATATCTACACCGCAATCTGTGAAAATATGGAAATATCTACACCGCTATCTCAGTAAACATGGAAATATTTACAACGCTATCTGTATAAACTTGGAAATATCAACACCGCTATCTGTATAAACATGGAAATGTCTACACCACGATCTGTATAAACATGGAAATATCTACACCGCTATATGTATAAACATGGAAACATCTACACCGCTATCAGTATAAACATGGAAATATCTACACTGCTATCTGTATAAACATGGAAATATCTACACCACGACATGTATAAACATGGAAATATCTACACCGCCATGTGAATAAACATGGAAATATCTACACCGCTATCAGTAAAAACATGGAAATATCGACACCGCTATCTGTATAAATATGGAAATATCTACACCACTATCCCTATTAACATGGAAATATCTACACCGTTATCTGTATAAACAAAGAAATATCTCCAACGCTGTCTGTATGAACAGGGAAACATCTACACCGCTAGCTGTATAAACATGGAATTATCTGCAGCGTTATCTGTATAAACATGGAAATATCTACACCGCAGTCTGTGCAAAGCTGGAAATATCTACAATGCTATCTCAATAAACATGGAAATATCGACACCGCCGTCTGTACACACATGGAAATACCTACACAGTCATCTGTATAAACATGGAAATATCTACACCACTATCTGTATAAACATGGAAATACCTACACTGCCATCTGTATAAACATGGAATTATCTACACAGACATCTCTATAACCATTGAAATATCTACACCGCTATCTGTATAAACATGGAAGTAGCCACACCGCTATCTGTATAAACATGGAAATATCTACACCGCAATCTGTGAAAACATGGAAATATCTACACTGTCATCTTTATAAACATGGAAATATCTACACGTCCATCTCTATAAACATGGAAATATCTACACTGACATCTGTATATACCTGTAAATATCTAAACTGCCATCTGTATAAACATGGAATTATCTACACCGCTATCACTATAAACATGGAAATGTCTACACGGCTATCTGTATAAACATGGAAATATCTCCACCGCTATCTGTAGAAACATGGAAATATCTACATCGCTATCTGTATAAACATGGAAATATCTCCACCGCTATCTCTATAAAGATGGAAATACCTACACCGCTATCTTTATAAACATGGAAATATCCACACCGCTATCTGTATAAACATGGAAATATCTATAACACTATCTGTGTAAACATGGATATATCTACACAGCTATCTGTGTAAACATGGAAATATGTACACAGGTCTCTTTGTAAAGATGGAAATATCTACACCGCCATCTGTGAAAATATGGAAATATCTCCACCGCTATCTCAGTAAACATGGAAATATCTACACCGCTATCTGTAGAAACATGGAAATATCAACACCGCTATCTGTATAAACATGGAAATGTCTACACCACGATCTGTATAAACATGGAAATGTCTACACCACGATCTGTATAAACATGGAAATATCTACACCGCTATATGTATAAAGATGGAAATATCTACACCGCTATCAGAATAAACATGGAAATATCTACACCGCTAACTGTATAAACATGGAAATATCTACACCACGACGTGTATAAACATGGAAATATCTACACCGCCATGTGAATAAACATGGAAATATCTACACCGCTATCAGCAAATACATGGAAATATCGACACCGCTATCTGTATAAATATGGAAATATCTACACCACTATCTCTATAGACATGGAAATATCTACACCGTTATCTGTATAAACAAAGAAATATCTCCAACGCTGTCTGTATGAACATGGAAACATCTACACCGCTAGCTGTATAAACATGGAATTATCTGCAGTGTTATCAGTATAAACATGGAAATATCTACACCGCAGTCTGTGCAAAGATGGAAATATCTACAATGCTATCTCAATAAACATGGAAATAACGACACCGCAATCTGTACACACATGGAAATACCTACACAGTCATCTGTATAAACATGGAAATATCTACACCACTATCTGTATAAATATGGAAATATCTACACTGCCATCTGTATAAACATGGAATTACCTACACAGACATCTCTATAATCATTGAAATATCTACACCGCTATCTGTATAAACATGGAAGTAGCCACACCGCTATCAGTATAAACATGGAAATATCTACACCGCTATCTGTATAAACATGGAAATATCTACACCACGACCTGTATAAACATGGAAATATCTACACCGCTATGTGAATAAACATGGAAATATCTACACCGCTATCAGTATATCATGGAATTATTGACACCGCTATCTGTATAAATATGGAAATATCTACACCACTATCTCTATAAACATGGAAATATCTACACCGTTATCTGTATAAACAAAGAAATATCTCCACCGCTGTCTGTATGAACATGGAAACATCTACACCGCTAGCTGTATAAACATGGAATTATCTGCAGCGTTATCTGTATAAACATGGAAATATCTACACGGCAGTCTGTGCAAAGATGGAAATATCTACAATGCTATCTCAATAAACATGGAAATATCGACACCGCCATCTGTACACACATGAAAATACCTACACAGTCATCTGTATAAACATGGAAATATCTACAACACTATCTGTATAAACATGGAAATACCTACACTGCCATCTGTATAAACATGGAATTATCTACACAGACATTTCTATAACCATTGAAATATCAACACCGCTATCTGTATAAACATGGAAGTAGCCACACCGCTATCTGTATAAACACGGAAATATCTACAACGCCATCTGTGAAAACATGGAAATATCTACACGTCCATCTGTATAAACATGGAAATATCTACACTGCCATCTGTATATACCTGGAAATATCTACACTGCCATCTGTATAAACATGGAAATATCTACACCGCTATCTCTATAAACATGGAAATGTCTACACGGCTATCTGTATAAACATGGAAATATGTCCACCGCTATCTGTAGAAACATCTAAATATCTACATCGCTATCTGTAAAAACATGGAAATATCTCCACCGCTATCTCTATAAAGATGTAAATATCTACACCGCTATCTTTATAAACATGGAAATATCTACACCGCTATCTGTATAAACATGGGAATATCTATAACACTATCTGTGTAAACATGGAAATATCTACACAGCTATCTGTGTAAACATGGAAATATGTACACAGGTCTCTGTGTAAAGATGGAAATATCTACACCGCAATCTGTGAAAATATGGAAATATCTACACCGCTATCTCAGTAAACATGGAAATATTTACAACGCTATCTGTATAAACTTGGAAATATCAACACCGCTATCTGTATAAACATGGAAATGTCTACACCACGATCTGTATAAACATGGAAATATCTACACCGCTATATGTATAAACATGGAAACATCTACACCGCTATCAGTATAAACATGGAAATATCTACACTGCTATCTGTATAAACATGGAAATATCTACACCACGACATGTATAAACATGGAAATATCTACACCGCCATGTGAATAAACATGGAAATATCTACACCGCTATCAGTAAAAACATGGAAATATCGACACCGCTATCTGTATAAATATGGAAATATCTACACCACTATCCCTATTAACATGGAAATATCTACACCGTTATCTGTATAAACAAAGAAATATCTCCAACGCTGTCTGTATGAACAGGGAAACATCTACACCGCTAGCTGTATAAACATGGAATTATCTGCAGCGTTATCTGTATAAACATGGAAATATCTACACCGCAGTCTGTGCAAAGCTGGAAATATCTACAATGCTATCTCAATAAACATGGAAATATCGACACCGCCGTCTGTACACACATGGAAATACCTACACAGTCATCTGTATAAACATGGAAATATCTACACCACTATCTGTATAAACATGGAAATACCTACACTGCCATCTGTATAAACATGGAATTATCTACACAGACATCTCTATAACCATTGAAATATCTACACCGCTATCTGTATAAACATGGAAGTAGCCACACCGCTATCTGTATAAACATGGAAATATCTACACCGCAATCTGTGAAAACATGGAAATATCTACACTGTCATCTTTATAAACATGGAAATATCTACACGTCCATCTCTATAAACATGGAAATATCTACACTGACATCTGTATATACCTGTAAATATCTAAACTGCCATCTGTATAAACATGGAATTATCTACACCGCTATCACTATAAACATGGAAATGTCTACACGGCTATCTGTATAAACATGGAAATATCTCCACCGCTATCTGTAGAAACATGGAAATATCTACATCGCTATCTGTATAAACATGGAAATATCTCCACCGCTATCTCTATAAAGATGGAAATACCTACACCGCTATCTTTATAAACATGGAAATATCCACACCGCTATCTGTATAAACATGGAAATATCTATAACACTATCTGTGTAAACATGGAAATATCTACACAGCTATCTGTGTAAACATGGAAATATGTACACAGGTCTCTTTGTAAAGATGGAAATATCTACACCGCCATCTGTGAAAATATGGAAATATCTCCACCGCTATCTCAGTAAACATGGAAATATCTACACCGCTATCTGTAGAAACATGGAAATATCAACACCGCTATCTGTATAAACATGGAAATGTCTACACCACGATCTGTATAAACATGGAAATGTCTACACCACGATCTGTATAAACATGGAAATATCTACACCGCTATATGTATAAAGATGGAAATATCTACACCGCTATCAGAATAAACATGGAAATATCTACACCGCTAACTGTATAAACATGGAAATATCTACACCACGACGTGTATAAACATGGAAATATCTACACCGCCATGTGAATAAACATGGAAATATCTACACCGCTATCAGCAAATACATGGAAATATCGACACCGCTATCTGTATAAATATGGAAATATCTACACCACTATCTCTATAGACATGGAAATATCTACACCGTTATCTGTATAAACAAAGAAATATCTCCAACGCTGTCTGTATGAACATGGAAACATCTACACCGCTAGCTGTATAAACATGGAATTATCTGCAGTGTTATCAGTATAAACATGGAAATATCTACACCGCAGTCTGTGCAAAGATGGAAATATCTACAATGCTATCTCAATAAACATGGAAATAACGACACCGCAATCTGTACACACATGGAAATACCTACACAGTCATCTGTATAAACATGGAAATATCTACACCACTATCTGTATAAATATGGAAATATCTACACTGCCATCTGTATAAACATGGAATTACCTACACAGACATCTCTATAATCATTGAAATATCTACACCGCTATCTGTATAAACATGGAAGTAGCCACACCGCTATCAGTATAAACATGGAAATATCTACACCGCTATCTGTATAAACATGGAAATATCTACACCACGACCTGTATAAACATGGAAATATCTACACCGCTATGTGAATAAACATGGAAATATCTACACCGCTATCAGTATATCATGGAATTATTGACACCGCTATCTGTATAAATATGGAAATATCTACACCACTATCTCTATAAACATGGAAATATCTACACCGTTATCTGTATAAACAAAGAAATATCTCCACCGCTGTCTGTATGAACATGGAAACATCTACACCGCTAGCTGTATAAACATGGAATTATCTGCAGCGTTATCTGTATAAACATGGAAATATCTACACGGCAGTCTGTGCAAAGATGGAAATATCTACAATGCTATCTCAATAAACATGGAAATATCGACACCGCCATCTGTACACACATGAAAACACCTACACAGTCATCTGTATAAACATGGAAATATCTACAACACTATCTGTATAAACATGGAAATACCTACCCTGCCATCTGTATAAACATGGAATTATCTACACAGACATTTCTATAACCATTGAAATATCAACACCGCTATCTGTATAAACATGGAAGTAGCCACACCGCTATCTGTATAAACATGGAAATATCTACAACGCCATCTGTGAAAACATGGAAATATCTACACGTCCATCTGTATAAACATGGAAATATCTACACTGCCATCTGTATATACCTGGAAATATCTACACTGCCATCTGTATAAACATGGAAATATCTACACCGCTATCTCTATAAACATGGAAATGTCTACACGGCTATCTGTATAAACATGGAAATATGTCCACCGCTATCTGTAGAAACATGGAAATATCTACATCGCTATCTGTAAAAACATGGAAATATCTCCACCGCTATCTCTATAAAGATGTAAATATCTACACCGCTATCTTTATAAACATGGAAATATCTACACCGCTATCTGTATAAACATGGAAATATCTATAACACTATCTGTGTAAACATGGAAATATCTACACAGCTATCTGTGTAAACAAGGAAATATGTACACAGGTCTCTGTGTAAAGATGGAAATATCTACACCGCAATCTGTGCAAATATGGAAATATCTACACCGCTATCTCAGTAAACATGGAAATATCTACACCCCTATCTGCATAAACTTGGAAATATCAACACCGCTATCTGTATAAACATGGAAATGTCTACACCACGATCTGTATAAACATGGAAATAACTACACCGCTATATGTATAAACATGGAAATATCTACACCGCTATCAGTATAAACATGGAAATATCTACACCGCTATCTGTATAAACATGGAAATATCTACACCACATGTATAAACATGGAAATATCTACACCGCCATGTGAATAAACATGGAAATATCTACACCGCTATCAGTAAAAACATGGAAATATCGACACCGCTATCTGTATAAATATGGAAATATCTACACCACTATCTCTATAGACATGGGAATATCTACACCGTTATCTGTATAAACAAAGAAATATCTCCACCGCTGTCTGTATGAACATGGAAACATCTACACCGCTAGCTGTATAAAAATGGAATTACCTGCAGCGTTATCTGTATAAACATGGAAATATCTACACCGCAGTCTGTGCAAAGATGGAAATATCTACAATGCTATCTCAATAAACATGGAAATATCGACACCACCATCTGTACACACATGAAAATACCTACACAGTCATCTGTATAAACATGGAAATATCTACAACACTATCTGTATAAACATGGAAATACCTACACTGCCATCTGTATAAACATGGAATTATCTACACAGACATTTCTATAACCATTGAAATATCAACACCGCTATCTGTATAAACATGGAAGTAGCCACACCGCTATCTGTATAAACATGGAAATATCTACAACGCCATCTGTGAAAACATGGAAATATCTACACGTCCATCTGTATAATCATGGAAATATCTACACTGCCATCTGTATATACCTGGAAATATCTACGCTGCCATCTGTATAAACATGGAAATATCTACACCGCTATCTCTATAAACATGGAAATGTCTACACGGCTATCTGTATAAACATGGAAATATGTCCACCGCTATCTGTAGAAACATGGAAATATCTACATCGCTATCTGTAAAAACATGGAAATATCTCCACCGCTATCTCTATAAAGATGTAAATATCTACACCGCTATCTTTATAAACATGGAAATATCTACACCGCTATCTGTATAAACATGGAAATATCTATAACACTATCTGTGTAAACATGGAAATATCTACACAGCTATCTGTGTAAACATGGAAATATGTACACAGGACTCTGTGTAAAGATGGAAATATCTACACCGCAATCTGTGAAAATATGGAAATATCTACACCGCTATCTCAGTAAACATGGAAATATCTACACCGCTATCTGTATAAACATGGAAATATCATCACCGCTATCTGTATAAACATGGAAATGTCTACACCACGATCTGTATAAACATGGAAATATCTACACCGCTATATGTATAAACATGGAAACATCTACACCGCTATCAGTATAAACATGGAAATATCTACACTGCTATCTGTATAAACATGGAAATATCTACACCACGACATGTATAAACATGGAAATATCTACACCGCCATGTGAATAAACATGGAAATATCTACACCGCTATCAGTAAAAACATGGAAATATCGACACCGCTATCTGTATAAATATGGAAATATCTACACCACTATCTCTATTAACATGGAAATATCTACACCCTTATCTGTATAAACAAAGAAATATCTCCAACGCTGTCTGTATGAACAGGGAAACATCTACACCGCTAGCTGTATAAACATAGAATTATCTGCAGCGTTATCTGTATAAACATGGAAATATCTACACCGCAGTCTGTGCAAAGCTGGAAATATCTACAATGCTATCTCAATAAACATGGAAATATCGACACCGCCATCTGTACACACATGGAAATACCTACACAGTCATCTGTATAAACATGGAAATATCTACACCACTATCTGTATAAACATGGAAATACCTACACTGCCATCTGTATAAACATGGAATTATCTACACAGACATCTCTATAACCATTGAAATACCTACACCGCTATCTGTATAAACATGGAAGTAGCCACACCGCTATCTGTATAAACATGGAAATATTTACACCGCCATCTGTGAAAACATGGAAATATCTACACTGTCATCTTTATAAACATGGAAATATCTACACGTCCATCTGTATAAACATGGAAATATCTACACTGCCATCTGTATATACCTGGAAATATCTACACTGCCATCTGTATAAACATGGAAATGTCTACACCGCTATCTCTATAAACATGGTAATGTCTACACGGCTATCTGTATAAACATGGAAATATGTCCACCGCTAACTGTAGAAACATGGAAATATCTACATCGCTATCTGCATAAACATGGAAATATCTCCAGCGCTATCTCTATAAAGATGGAAATATCTACACCGCTATCTTTATAAACATGGAAATATCTACACCGCTATCTGTATAAACATGGAAATATCTATAACACTAACTGTGTAAACATGGAAATATCTACACAGCTATCTGTGTAAACATGGAAATATGTACACAGGTCTCTGTGTAAAGATGGAAATATCTACACCGCAATCTGTGCAAATATGGAAATATCTACACCGCTATCTCAGTAAACATGGAAATATCTACACCGCAATCTGTGCAAATATGGAAATATCTACACCGCTATCTCAGTAAACATGGAAATATCTACACCCCTATCTGCATAAACTTGGAAATATCAACACCGCTATCTGTATAAACATGGAAATGTCTACACCACGATCTGTATAAACATGGAAATAACTACACCGCTATATGTATAAACATGGAAATATCTACACCGCTATCAGTATAAACATGGAAATATCTACACCGCTATCTGTATAAACATGGAAATATCTACACCACATGTATAAACATGGAAATATCTACACCGCCATGTGAATAAACATGGAAATATCTACACCACTATCAGTAAAAACATGGAAATATCTACACCGCTATCTGTATAAATATGGAAATATCTACACCACTATCTCTATAGACATGGAAATATCTACACCGTTATCTGTATAAACAAAGAAATATCTCCACCGCTGTCTGTATGAACATGGAAACATCTACACCGCTAGCTGTATAAAAATGGAATTACCTGCAGCGTTATCTGTATAAACATGGAAATATCTACACCGCAGTCTGTGCAAAGATGGAAATATCTACAATGCTATCTCTATAAACATGGAAATATCGACAGCGCAATCTGTACACACATGGAAATACCTACACAGTCATCTGTATAAACATGGAAATATCTACACCACTATCTGTATAAACATGGAAATATCTACACTGCCATCTGTATAAACATGGAATTACCTACACAGACATCTCTATAATCATTGAAATATCTACACCGCTATCTGTATAAACATGGAAGTAGCCACACCGCTATCAGTATAAACATGGAAATATCTACACCGCTATCTGTATAAACATGGAAATATCTACACCACGACGTGTATAAACATGGAAATATCTACACCGCTATGTGAATAAACATGGAAATATCTACACCGCTATCAGTATATCATGGAATTATTGACACCGCTATCTGTATAAATATGGAAATATCTACACCACTATCTCTATAAA
This sequence comes from Pan paniscus, assembly GCF_029289425.2. Classification (NCBI taxonomy): domain Eukaryota; kingdom Metazoa; phylum Chordata; class Mammalia; order Primates; family Hominidae; genus Pan; species Pan paniscus. The sequence continues at coordinate 1,712,430 of NC_073265.2, forward strand.
CATGGAAATATCTACACCGTTATCTGTATAAACAAAGAAATATCTCCACCGCTGTCTGTATGAACATGGAAACATCTACACCGCTAGCTGTATAAACATGGAATTATCTGCAGCGTTATCTGTATAAACATGGAAATATCTACACGGCAGTCTGTGCAAAGATGGAAATATCTACAATGCTATCTCAATAAACATGGAAATATCGACACCGCCATCTGTACACACATGAAAATACCTACACAGTCATCTGTATAAACATGGAAATATCTACAACACTATCTGTATAAACATGGAAATACCTACACTGCCATCTGTATAAACATGGAATTATCTACACAGACATTTCTATAACCATTGAAATATCAACACCGCTATCTGTATAAACATGGAAGTAGCCACACCGCTATCTGTATAAACACGGAAATATCTACAACGCCATCTGTGAAAACATGGAAATATCTACACGTCCATCTGTATAAACATGGAAATATCTACACTGCCATCTGTATATACCTGGAAATATCTACACTGCCATCTGTATAAACATGGAAATATCTACACCGCTATCTCTATAAACATGGAAATGTCTACACGGCTATCTGTATAAACATGGAAATATGTCCACCGCTATCTGTAGAAACATCTAAATATCTACATCGCTATCTGTAAAAACATGGAAATATCTCCACCGCTATCTCTATAAAGATGTAAATATCTACACCGCTATCTTTATAAACATGGAAATATCTACACCGCTATCTGTATAAACATGGGAATATCTATAACACTATCTGTGTAAACATGGAAATATCTACACAGCTATCTGTGTAAACATGGAAATATGTACACAGGTCTCTGTGTAAAGATGGAAATATCTACACCGCAATCTGTGAAAATATGGAAATATCTACACCGCTATCTCAGTAAACATGGAAATATTTACAACGCTATCTGTATAAACTTGGAAATATCAACACCGTTATCTGTATAAACATGGAAATGTCTACACCACGATCTGTATAAACATGGAAATATCTACACCGCTATATGTATAAACATGGAAACATCTACACCGCTATCAGTATAAACATGGAAATATCTACACTGCTATCTGTATAAACATGGAAATATCTACACCACGACATGTATAAACATGGAAATATCTACACCGCCATGTGAATAAACATGGAAATATCTACACCGCTATCAGTAAAAACATGGAAATATCTACACTGCTATCTGTATAAACATGGAAATGTCTACACCACGATCTGTATAAACATGGAAATATCTACACCGCCATGTGAATAAACATGGAAATATCTACACCGCTATCAGTAAAAACATGGAAATATCGACACCGCTATCTGTATAAATATGGAAATATCTACACCACTATCCCTATTAACATGGAAATATCTACACCGTTATCTGTATAAACAAAGAAATATCTCCAACGCTGTCTGTATGAACAGGGAAACATCTACACCGCTAGCTGTATAAACATGGAATTATCTGCAGCGTTATCTGTATAAACATGGAAATATCTACACCGCAGTCTGTGCAAAGCTGGAATTATCTACAATGCTATCTCAATAAACATGGAAATATCGACACCGCCGTCTGTACACACATGGAAATACCTACACAGTCATCTGTATAAACATGGAAATATCTACACCACTATCTGTATAAACATGGAAATACCTACACTGCCATCTGTATAAACATGGAATTATCTACACAGACATCTCTATAACCATTGAAATATCTACACCGCTATCTGTATAAACATGGAAGTAGCCACACCGCTATCTGTATAAACATGGAAATATCTACACCGCAATCTGTGAAAACATGGAAATATCTACACTGTCATCTTTATAAACATGGAAATATCTACACGTCCATCTCTATAAACATGGAAATATCTACACTGACATCTGTATATACCTGTAAATATCTAAACTGCCATCTGTATAAACATGGAATTATCTACACCGCTATCACTATAAACATGGAAATGTCTACACGGCTATCTGTATAAACATGGAAATATCTCCACCGCTATCTGTAGAAACATGGAAATATCTACATCGCTATCTGTATAAACATGGAAATATCTCCACCGCTATCTCTATAAAGATGGAAATACCTACACCGCTATCTTTATAAACATGGAAATATCCACACCGCTATCTGTATAAACATGGAAATATCTATAACACTATCTGTGTAAACATGGAAATATCTACACAGCTATCTGTGTAAACATGGAAATATGTACACAGGTCTCTTTGTAAAGATGGAAATATCTACACCGCCATCTGTGAAAATATGGAAATATCTCCACCGCTATCTCAGTAAACATGGAAATATCTACACCGCTATCTGTAGAAACATGGAAATATCAACACCGCTATCTGTATAAACATGGAAATGTCTACACCACGATCTGTATAAACATGGAAATGTCTACACCACGATCTGTATAAACATGGAAATATCTACACCGCTATATGTATAAAGATGGAAATATCTACACCGCTATCAGAATAAACATGGAAATATCTACACCGCTAACTGTATAAACATGGAAATATCTACACCACGACGTGTATAAACATGGAAATATCTACACCGCCATGTGAATAAACATGGAAATATCTACACCGCTATCAGCAAATACATGGAAATATCGACACCGCTATCTGTATAAATATGGAAATATCTACACCACTATCTCTATAGACATGGAAATATCTACACCGTTATCTGTATAAACAAAGAAATATCTCCAAAGCTGTCTGTATGAACATGGAAACATCTACACCGCTAGCTGTATAAACATGGAATTATCTGCAGTGTTATCAGTATAAACATGGAAATATCTACACCGCAGTCTGTGCAAAGATGGAAATATCTACAATGCTATCTCAATAAACATGGAAATAACGACACCGCAATCTGTACACACATGGAAATACCTACACAGTCATCTGTATAAACATGGAAATATCTACACCACTATCTGTATAAATATGGAAATATCTACACTGCCATCTGTATAAACATGGAATTACCTACACAGACATCTCTATAATCATTGAAATATCTACACGGCTATCTGTATAAACATGGAAGTAGCCACACCGCTATCAGTATAAACATGGAAATATCTACACCGCTATCTGTATAAATATGGAAATATCTACACCACGACCTGTATAAACATGGAAATATCTACACCGCTATGTGAATAAACATGGAAATATCTACACCGCTATCAGTATATCATGGAATTATTGACACCGCTATCTGTATAAATATGGAAATATCTACACCACTATCTCTATAAACATGGAAATATCTACACCGTTATCTGTATAAACAAAGAAATATCTCCACCGCTGTCTGTATGAACATGGAAACATCTACACCGCTAGCTGTATAAACATGGAATTATCTGCAGCGTTATCTGTATAAACATGGAAATATCTACACGGCAGTCTGTGCAAAGATGGAAATATCTACAATGCTATCTCAATAAACATGGAAATATCGACACCGCCATCTGTACACACATGAAAACACCTACACAGTCATCTGTATAAACATGGAAATATCTACAACACTATCTGTATAAACATGGAAATACCTACCCTGCCATCTGTATAAACATGGAATTATCTACACAGACATTTCTATAACCATTGAAATATCAACACCGCTATCTGTATAAACATGGAAGTAGCCACACCGCTATCTGTATAAACATGGAAATATCTACAACGCCATCTGTGAAAACATGGAAATATCTACACGTCCATCTGTATAAACATGGAAATATCTACACTGCCATCTGTATATACCTGGAAATATCTACACTGCCATCTGTATAAACATGGAAATATCTACACCGCTATCTCTATAAACATGGAAATGTCTACACGGCTATCTGTATAAACATGGAAATATGTCCACCGCTATCTGTAGAAACATGGAAATATCTACATCGCTATCTGTAAAAACATGGAAATATCTCCACCGCTATCTCTATAAAGATGTAAATATCTACACCGCTATCTTTATAAACATGGAAATATCTACACCGCTATCTGTATAAACATGGAAATATCTATAACACTATCTGTGTAAACATGGAAATATCTACACAGCTATCTGTGTAAACAAGGAAATATGTACACAGGTCTCTGTGTAAAGATGGAAATATCTACACCGCAATCTGTGCAAATATGGAAATATCTACACCGCTATCTCAGTAAACATGGAAATATCTACACCCCTATCTGCATAAACTTGGAAATATCAACACCGCTATCTGTATAAACATGGAAATGTCTACACCACGATCTGTATAAACATGGAAATAACTACACCGCTATATGTATAAACATGGAAATATCTACACCGCTATCAGTATAAACATGGAAATATCTACACCGCTATCTGTATAAACATGGAAATATCTACACCACATGTATAAACATGGAAATATCTACACCGCCATGTGAATAAACATGGAAATATCTACACCGCTATCAGTAAAAACATGGAAATATCGACACCGCTATCTGTATAAATATGGAAATATCTACACCACTATCTCTATAGACATGGAAATATCTACACCGTTATCTGTATAAACAAAGAAATATCTCCACCGCTGTCTGTATGAACATAGAAACATCTACACCGCTAGCTGTATAAAAATGGAATTACCTGCAGCGTTATCTGTATAAACATGGAAATATCTACACCGCAGTCTGTGCAAAGATGGAAATATCTACAATGCTATCTCTATAAACATGGAAATATCGACAGCGCAATCTGTACACACATGGAAATACCTACACAGTCATCTGTATAAACATGGAAATATCTACACCACTATCTGTATAAACATGGAAATATCTACACTGCCATCTGTATAAACATGGAATTACCTACACAGACATCTCTATAATCATTGAAATATCTACACCGCTATCTGTATAAACATGGAAGTAGCCACACCGCTATCAGTATAAACATGGAAATATCTACACCGCTATCTGTATAAACTTGGAAATATCTACACCACGACGTGTATAAACATGGAAATATCTACACCGCTATGTGAATAAACATGGAAATATCTACACCGCTATCAGTATATCATGGAATTATTGACACCGCTATCTGTATAAATATGGAAATATCTACACCGCTATCTCTATAAACATGGAAATATCTACACCGTTATCTGTATAAACAAAGAAATATCTCCACCGCTGTCTGTATGAACATGGAAACATCTACACCGCTAGCTGTATAAACATGGAATTATCTGCAGCGTTATCTGTATAAACATGGAAATATCTACACGGCAGTCTGTGCAAAGATGGAAATATCTACAATGCTATCTCAATAAACATGGAAATATCGACACCGCCATCTGTACACACATGAAAATACCTACACAGTCATCTGTATAAACATGGAAATATCTACAACACTATCTGTATAAACATGGAAATACCTACACTGCCATCTGTATAAACATGGAATTATCTACACAGACATTTCTATAACCATTGAAATATCAACACCGCTATCTGTATAAACATGGAAGTAGCCACACCGCTATCTGTATAAACATGGAAATATCTACAACGCCATCTGTGAAAACATGGAAATATCTACACGTCCATCTGTATAAACATGGAAATATCTACACTGCCATCTGTATATACCTGGAAATATCTACACAGCCATCTGTATAAACATGGAAATATCTACACCGCTATCTCTATAAACATGGAAATGTCTACACGGCTATCTGTATAAACTTGGAAATATGTCCACCGCTATCTGTAGAAACATCTAAATATCTACATCGCTATCTGTAAAAACATGGAAATATCTCCACCGCTATCTCTATAAATATGTAAATATCTACACCGCTATCTTTATAAACATGGAAATATCTACACCGCTATCTGTATAAACATGGAAATATCTATAACACTATCTGTGTAAACATGGAAATATCTACACAGCTATCTGTGTAAACATGGAAATATGTACAGAGGTCTCTGCGTAAAGATGGAAATATCTACACCGCAATCTGTGAAAATATGGAAATATCTACACCGCTATCTCAGTAAACATGGAAATATCTACACCGCTATCTATATAAACATGGAAATATCAACACCGCTATCTGTATAAACATGGAAATGTCTACACCACGATCTGTATAAACATGGAAATATCTACACCGCTATATGTATAAACATGGAAACATCTACACCGCTATCAGTATAAACATGGAAATATCTACACTGCTATCTGTATAAACATGGAAATATCTACACCACGACATGTATAAACATGGAAATATCTACACCGCCATGTGAATAAACATGGAAATATCTACACCGCTATCAGTAAAAACATGGAAATATCGACACCGCTATCTGTATAAATATGGAAATATCTACACCACTATCTCTATTAACATGGAAATATCTACACCGTTATCTGTATAAACAAAGAAATATCTCCAACGCTGTCTGTATGAACAGGGAAACATCTACACCGCTAGCTGTATAAACATGGAATTATCTGCAGCGTTATCTGTATAAACATGGAAATATCTACACCGCAGTCTGTGCAAAGCTGGAAATATCTACAATGCTATCTCAATAAACATGGAAATATCTACACCGCCATCTGTACACACATGGAAATAGCTACACAGTCATCTGTATAAACATGGAAATATCTATACCACTATCTGTATAAACATGGAAATACCTACACTGCCATCTGTATAAACATGGAATTATCTACACAGACATCTCTATAACCATTGAAATATCTACACCGCTATCTGTATAAACATGGAAGTAGCCACACCGCTATCTGTATAAACATGGAAATATCTACACCGCAATCTGTGAAAACATGGAAATATCTACACTGTCATCTTTATAAACATGGAAATATCTACACGTCCATCTCTATAAACATGGAAATATCTACACTGACATCTGTATATACCTGTAAATATCTAAACTGCCATCTGTATAAACATGGAATTATCTACACCGCTATCACTATAAACATGGAAATGTCTACACGGCTATCTGTATAAACATGGAAATATCTCCACCGCTATCTGTATAAACATGGAAATATCTACACGGCAGTCTGTGCAAAGATGGAAATATCTACAATGCTATCTCAATAAACATGGAAATATCGACACCGCCATCTGTACACACATGAAAATACCTACACAGTCATCTGTATAAACATGGAAATATCTACAACACTATCTGTATAAACATGGAAATACCTACACTGCCATCTGTATAAACATGGAATTATCTACACAGACATTTCTATAACCATTGAAATATCAACACCGCTATCTGTATAAACATGGAAGTAGCCACACCGCTATCTGTATAAACATGGAAATATCTACAACGCCATCTGTGAAAACATGGAAATATCTACACGTCCATCTGTATAAACATGGAAATATCTACACTGCCATCTGTATATACCTGGAAATATCTACACTGCCATCTGTATAAACATGGAAATATCTACACCGCTATCTCTATAAACATGGAAATGTCTACACGGCTATCTGTATAAACTTGGAAATATGTCCACCGCTATCTGTAGAAACATCTAAATATCTACATCGCTATCTGTAAAAACATGGAAATATCTCCACCACTATCTCTATAAATATGTAAATATCTACACCGCTATCTTTATAAACATGGAAATATCTACACCGCTATCTGTATAAACATGGAAATATCTATAACACTATCTGTGTAAACATGGAAATATCTACACAGCTATCTGTGTAAACATGGAAATATGTACAGAGGTCTCTGTGTAAAGATGGAAATATCTACACCGCAATCTGTGAAAATATGGAAATATCTACACCGCTATCTCAGTAAACATGGAAATATCTACACCGCTATCTGTATAAACATGAAAATATCAACACCGCTATCTGTATAAACATGGAAATGTCTACACCACGATCTGTATAAACATGGAAATATCTACACCGCTATATGTATAAACATGGAAACATCTACACCGCTATCAGTATAAACATGGAAATATCTACACTGCTATCTGTATAAACATGGAAATATCTACACCACGACATGTATAAACATGGAAATATCTACACCGCCATGTGAATAAACATGGAAATATCTACACCGCTATCAGTAAAAACATGGAAATATCGACACCGCTATCTGTATAAATATGGAAATATCTACACCACTATCTCTATTAACATGGAAATATCTACACCGTTATCTGTATAAACAAAGAAATATCTCCAACGCTGTCTGTATGAACAGGGAAACATCTACACCGCTAGCTGTATAAACATGGAATTATCTGCAGCGTTATCTGTATAAACATGGAAATATCTACACCGCAGTCAGTGCAAAGCTGGAAATATCTACAATGCTATCTCAATAAACATGGAAATATCGACACCGCCATCTGTACACACATGGAAATAGCTACACAGTCATCTGTATAAACATGGAAATATCTACACCACTATCTGTATAAACATGGAAATACCTACACTGCCATCTGTATAAACATGGAATTATCTACACAGACATCTCTATAACCATTGAAATATCTACACCGCTATCTGTATAAACATGGAAGTAGCCACACCGCTATCTGTATAAACATGGAAATATCTACACCGCAATCTGTGAAAACATGGAAATATCTACACTGTCATCTTTATAAACATGGAAATATCTACACGTCCATCTCTATAAACATGGAAATATCTACACTGACATCTGTATATACCTGTAAATATCTAAACTGCCATCTGTATAAACATGGAATTATCTACACCGCTATCACTATAAACATGGAAATGTCTACACGGCTATCTGTATAAACATGGAAATATCTCCACCGCTATCTGTAGAAACATGGAAATATCTACATCGCTATCTGTATAAACATGGAAATATCTCCACCGCTATCTCTATAAAGATGGAAATACCTACACCGCTATCTTTATAAACATGGAAATATCCACACCGCTATCTGTATAAACATGGAAATATCTATAACACTATCTGTGTAAACATGGAAATATCTACACAGCTATCTGTGTAAACATGGAAATATGTACACAGGTCTCTTTGTAAAGATGGAAATATCTACACCGCCATCTGTGAAAATATGGAAATATCTCCACCGCTATCTCAGTAAACATGGAAATATCTACACCGCTATCTGTATAAACATGGAAATATCAACACCGCTATCTGTATAAACATGGAAATGTCTACACCACGATCTGTATAAACATGGAAATGTCTACACCACGATCTGTATAAACATGGAAATATCTACACCGCTATATGTATAAAGATGGAAATATCTACACCGCTATCAGAATAAACATGGAAATATCTACACCGCTATCTGTATAAACATGGAAATATCTACACCACGACGTGTATAAACATGGAAATATCTACACCGCCATGTGAATAAACATGGAAATATCTACACCGCTATCAGCAAAAACATGGAAATATCGACACCGCTATCTGTATAAATATGGAAATATCTACACCACTATCTCTATAGACATGGAAATATCTACACCGTTATCTGTATAAACAAAGAAATATCTCCAACGCTGTCTGTATGAACATGGAAACATCTACACCACTAGCTGTATAAACATGGAATTATCTGCAGTGTTATCAGTATAAACATGGAAATATCTACACCGCAGTCTGTGCAAAGATGGAAATATCTACAATGCTATCTCAATAAACATGGAAATATCAACACCGCAATCTGTACACTCATGGAAATACCTACACAGTCATCTGTATAAACATGGAAATATCTACACCACTATCTGTATAAATATGGAAATATCTACACTGCCATCTGTATAAACATGGAATTACCTACACAGACATCTCTATAATCATTGAAATATCTACACCGCTATCTGTATAAACATGGAAGTAGCCACACGGATATCAGTATAAACATGGAAATATCTACACCGCAATCTGTATAAACATGGAAATATCTACACCACGACGTGTATAATCATGGAAATATCTACACCGCTATGTGAATAAACATGGAAATATCTACACCGCTATCAGTATATCATGGAAATATTGACACCGCTATCTGTATAAATATGGAAATATCTACACCACTATCTCTATAAACATGGAAATATCTACACCGTTATCTGTATAAACAAAGAAATATCTCCACCACTGTCTGTATGAACATGGAAACATCTACACCGCTAGCTGTATAAACATGGAATTATCTGCAGCGTTCTCTGTATAAACATGGAAATATCTACACCGCAGTCTGTGCAAAGCTGGAAATATCTACAATGCTATCTCAATAAACATGGAAATATCGACACCGCCATCTGTACACACATGGAAATACCTACACAGTCATCTGTATAAACATGGAAATATCTACACCACTATCTGTATAAACATGGAAATACCTACACTGCCATTTGTATAAACATGGAATTATCTACACAGACATCTCTATAACCATTGAAATTCCTACACCGCTATCTGTATAAACATGGAAGTAGCCACACCGCTATCTGTATAAACATGGAAATATCTACACCGCCATCTGTGAAAACATGGAAATATCTACACTGTCATCTTTATAAACATGGAAATAACTACACGTCCATCTGTATAAACATGGAAATATCTTCACTGCCATCTGTATATACCTGGAAATATCTACACTGCCATCTGTATAAACATGGAAATATCTACACCGCTATCTCTATAAACATGGAAATGTCTACACGGCTATCTGTATAAACATGGAAATATCTCCACCGCTATCTGTAGAAACATGGAAATATCTACATCGCTATCTGCATAAACATGGAAATATCTCCAGCGCTATCTCTATAAAGATGGAAATATCTACACCGCTATCTTTATAAACATGGAAATATCTACACCGCTATCTGTATAAACATGGAAATATCTATAACACTAACTGTGTAAACATGGAAATATGTACACAGGTCTCTGTGTAAAGATGGAAATATCTACACCGCAATCTGTGCAAATATGGAAATATCTACACCGCTATCTCAGTAAACATGGAAATATACACACCGCAATCTGTGCAAATATGGAAATATCTACACCGCTATCTCAGTAAACATGGAAATATCTACACCGCAATCTGTGCAAATATGGAAATATCTACACCGCTATCTCAGTAAACATGGAAATATCTACACCCCTATCTGCATAAACTTGGAAATATCAACACCGCTATCTGTATAAACATGGAAATGTCTACACCACGATCTGTATAAACATGGAAATAACTACACCGCTATATGTATAAACATGGAAATATCTACACCGCTATCAGTATAAACATGGAAATATCTACACCGCTATCTGTATAAACATGGAAATATCTACACCACGATATGTATAAACATGGAAATATCTGCACCGCCATGTGAATAAACATGTAAATATCTACACCGCTATCAGTAAAAACATGGAAATATCGACACCGCTATCTGTATAAATATGGAAATATCTACACCACTATCTCTATAATCATGGAAATATCTGCACCGTTATCTGCATAAACAAAGAAATATCTCCACCGCTGTCTGTATGAACATGGAAACATCTACACCGCTAGCTGCATAAACATGGAATTATCTGCAGCGTTATCTGTATAAACATGGAAATATCTACACTGCAGTCTGTGCAAAGATGGAAATATCTACAATGCTATCTCAATAAACATGGAAATATCGACCCCGCCATCTGTACACACATGGAAATACCTACACAGTCATCTGTATAAACATGGAAATATCTACACCACTATCTGTATAAACATTGAAATATCTACACTGCCATCTGTATAAACATGGAATTACCTACACAGACATCTCTATAATCATTGAAATATCTACACCGTTATCTCTATAAACATGGAAGTAGCCACACCGCTATCAGTATAAACATGGAAATATCTACACCGCTATCTGTACAAACATGGAAATATCTACACCACGACGTGTATAAACATGGAAATATCTACACCGCTATGTGAATAAACATGGAAATATCTACACCGCTATCCGTATAAACATGGAAATATAGACACCGCTATCTGTATAAATATGGAAATATCTACACCACTATCTCTATAAACATGGAAATATCTACACCGTTATCTGTATAAACAAAGAAATATCTCCACCGCTGTCTGTATGAACGTGGAAACATCTACACCGCTAGCTGTATAAACATGGAATTATCTGCAGCGTTATCTGTATAAACATGGAAATATCTACACCGCACTCTGTGCAAAGATGGAAATATCTACAATGCTATCTCAATAAACATGGAAATAACGACACCGCAATCTGTACACACATGTAAATACCTACACAGTCATCTGTATAAACATGGAAATATCTACACCACTATCTGTATAAACATGGAAATATCTACACTGCCATCTGTATAAACATGGAATTACCTACACAGACATCTCTATAATCATTGAAATATCTACACAGCTATCTGTATAAACATGGAAGTAGCCACACCGATATCAGTATAAACATGGAAATATCTACACCGCTATCTGTATACACATGGAAATATCTACACCACGACGTGTATAAACATGGAAATATCTACACCGCTATGTGAATAAACATGGACATATCTACACGGCTATGAGTATAAAGATGGATATATTGACACCGCTATCTGTATAAATATGGAAATCTCTACAACACTATCTCTATAAACATGGAAATATCTACACCGTTATCTGTATAAAGAAAGAAGTATCTCCACCGCTGTCTGTATGAACATGGAAACATCTACACCGCTAGCTGTATAAACATGGAATTATCTGCAGCGTTATCTGTATAAACATGGAAATAACTTCACCGCAGTCTGTGCAAAGCTGGAAATATCTACAATGCTATCTCAATAAACATGGAAATATCGACACCGCCATCTGTACACACATGGAAATACATACACAGTCATCTGTATAAACATGGAAATATCTACACCACTATCTGTATAAACATGGAAATACCTACACTGCCATCTGTATAAACATGGAAGTATCTACACAGACATCTCTTTAACCATTGAAATATCTACACCGCTATCTGTATAAACATGGAAGTAGCGACACCGCTATCTGTATAAACATGGAAATATCTACACCACCATCTGTGAAAACATGGAAATATCTACACTGTCATCTTTATAAACATGGAAATATCTACACGTCCATCTCTATAAACATGGAAATATCTACACTGCCATCTGTATATACCTGGAAATATCTACACTGCCATCTGTATAAACATGGAAATATCTACACCGCTATCTCTATAAACATGGAAATGTCTACACGGCTATCTGTATAAACATGGAAATATCTCCACCGCTATCTGTAGAAACATGGAAATATCTACATCGCTATCTGCATAAACATGGAAATATCTCCACAGCTATCTCTATAAAGATGGAAATATCTACACCGCTATCTTTATAAACATGGAAATATCTACACCGCTATCTGTATAAACATGGAAATATCTATAACACTATCTGTGTAAACATGGAAATATCTACACAGCTATCTGTGTAAACATGGAAATATGTACACAGGTCTCTGTGTAAAGATGGAAATATCTACACCGCAATCTGTGAAAATATGGAAATATCTACACCGCTATCTCAGTAAACATGGAAATACCTACACCGCTATCTGTATAAACATGGAAATATCAACACCGCTGTCTGTATAAACATGGAAATGTCTACACCACGATCTGTATAAACATGGAAATATCTACACCGCTATATGTATAAACATGGAAATATCTACACCGCTATCAGTATAAACATGGAAATATCTACACTGCGATCTGTATAAACATGGAAATATCTACACCACGACATGTATAAACATGGAAATATCTACACCGCCATGTGAATAAACATGGAAATATCTACACCGCTATCAGTAAAAACATGGAAATATCGACACCGCTATCTGTATAAATATGGAAATATCTACACCACTATCTCTATAGACATGGAAATATCTACACCGTTATCTGTATAAACAAAGAAATATCTCCACCGCTGTCTGTATGAACATGGAAACATCTACACCGCTAGCTGTATAAACATGGAATTATCTGCAGCGTTATCTGTGTAAACATGGAAATATCTACACCACAGTCTGTGCAAAGATGGAAATATCTACAATGCTATCTCAAGAAACATGGAAATATCGACACCGCAATCTGTACACACATGTAAATACCTACACAGTCATCTGTATAAACATGGAAATATCTACACCACTATCTGTATAAACATGGAAATATCTACACTGCCATCTGTATAAACATGGAATTACCTACACAGACATCTCTATAATCATTGAAATATCTACACCGCTATCTGTATAAACATAGAAGTAGCCACACCGATATCAGTATAAACATGGAAATATCTACACCGCTATCTGTATAAACATGGAAATATCTACACCACGACGTGTATAAACATGGAAATATCTACACCGCTATGTGAATAAACATGGAAATATCTACACCGCTATGAGTATAAACATGGATATATTGACACCGCTATCTGTATAAATATGGAAATATCTACACCACTATCTCTATAAACATGGAAATATCTACATCGTTATCTGTATAAAGAAAGAAGTATCTCCACCGCTGTCTGTATGAACATGGAAACATCTACACCGCTAGCTGTGTAAACATGGAATTATCTGCAGCGTTATCTGTATTAACATGGAAATATCTACACCGCACTCTGTGCAAAGCTGGAAATATCTACAATGCTATCTCAATAAACATGGAAATATCGACACCGCCATCTGTACACACATGGAAATACCTACACAGTCATCTGTATAAACATGGAAATATCTACACCACTATCTGTATAAACATGGAAATACCTACACTGCCATCTGTATAAACATGGAATTATCTACACAGACATCTCTATAACCATTGAAATATCTCCACCGCTATCTGTATAAACATGGAAGTAGCCACACCGCTATCTGTATAAACATGGAAATATCTACACCGCCATCTGTGAAAACATGGAAATATCTACACTGTCATCTTTATAAACATGGAAATATCTACACGTCCATCTCTATAAACATGGAAATATCTACACTGCCATCTGTATATACCTGGAAATATCTACACTGCCATCTGTATAAACATGGAATTATCTACACCGCTATCACTATAAACATGGAAATGTCTACACGGCTATCTGTATAAACATGGAAATATCTCCACCGCTATCTGTAGAAACATGGAAATATCTACATCGCTATCTGTATAAACATGGAAATATCTCCACCGCTATCTCTATAAAGATGGAAATACCTACACCGCTATCTTTATAAACATGGAAATATCCACACCGCTATCTGTATAAACATGGAAATATCTACAAAACTATCTGTGTAAACATGGAAATATCTACACAGCTATCTGTGTAAACATGGAAATATGTACACAGGTCTCTTTGTAAAGATGGAAATATCTACACCGCCATCTGTGAAAATATGGAAATATCTCCACCGCTATCTCAGTAAACATGGAAATATCTACACCGCTATCTGTATAAACATGGAAATATCAACACCGCTATCTGTATAAACATGGAAATGTCTACACCACGATCTGTATAAACATGGAAATGTCTACACCACGATCTGTATAAACATGGAAATATCTACACCGCTATATGTATAAAGATGGAAATATCTACACCGCTATCAGAATAAACATGGAAATATCTACACCGCTATCTGTATAAACATGGAAATATCTACACCACGACGTGTATAAACATGGAAATATCTACACCGCCATGTGAATAAACATGGAAATATCTACACCGCTATCAGCAAAAACATGGAAATATCGACACCGCTATCTGTATAAATATGGAAATATCTACACCACTATCTCTATAGACATGGAAATATCTACACCGTTATCTGTATAAACAAAGAAATATCTCCAACGCTGTCTGTATGAACATGGAAACATCTACACCGCTAGCTGT
Source organism: Pan paniscus (assembly GCF_029289425.2). Lineage (NCBI taxonomy): Eukaryota > Metazoa > Chordata > Mammalia > Primates > Hominidae > Pan > Pan paniscus. Next base: position 1,728,707 of record NC_073265.2, read on the forward strand.
ATAAACATGGAATTATCTGCAGCGTTATCAGTATAAACATGGAAATATCTACACCGCAGTCTGTGCAAAGATGGAAATATCTACAATGCTATCTCAATAAACATGGAAATATCGACACCGCAATCTGTACACACATGGAAATACCTACACAGTCATCTGTATAAACATGGAAATATCTACACCACTATCTGTATAAATATGGAAATATCTACACTGCCATCTGTATAAACATGGAATTACCTACACAGACATCTCTATAATCATTGAAATATCTACACCGCTATCTGTATAAACATGGAAGTAGCCACACGGATATCAGTATAAACATGGAAATATCTACACCGCAATCTGTATAAACATGGAAATATCTACACCACGACGTGTATAATCATGGAAATATCTACACCGCTATGTGAATAAACATGGAAATATCTACACCGCTATCAGTATATCATGGAAATATTGACACCGCTATCTGTATAAATATGGAAATATCTACACCACTATCTCTATAAACATGGAAATATCTACACCGTTATCTGTATAAACAAAGAAATATCTCCACCACTGTCTGTATGAACATGGAAACATCTACACCGCTAGCTGTATAAACATGGAATTATCTGCAGCGTTCTCTGTATAAACATGGAAATATCTACACCGCAGTCTGTGCAAAGCTGGAAATATCTACAATGCTATCTCAATAAACATGGAAATATCGACACCGCCATCTGTACACACATGGAAATACCTACACAGTCATCTGTATAAACATGGAAATATCTACACCACTATCTGTATAAACATGGAAATACCTACACTGCCATTTGTATAAACATGGAATTATCTACACAGACATCTCTATAACCATTGAAATTCCTACACCGCTATCTGTATAAACATGGAAGTAGCCACACCGCTATCTGTATAAACATGGAAATATCTACACCGCCATCTGTGAAAACATGGAAATATCTACACTGTCATCTTTATAAACATGGAAATATCTACACGTCCATCTGTATAAACATGGAAATATCTTCACTGCCATCTGTATATACCTGGAAAAATCTACACTGCCATCTGTATAAACATGGAAATATCTACACCGCTATCTCTATAAACATGGAAATGTCTACACGGCTATCTGTATAAACATGGAAATATCTCCACCGCTATCTGTAGAAACATGGAAATATCTACATCGCTATCTGCATAAACATGGAAATATCTCCAGCGCTATCTCTATAAAGATGGAAATATCTACACCGCTATCTTTATAAACATGGAAATATCTACACCGCTATCTGTATAAACATGGAAATATCTATAACACTAACTGTGTAAACATGGAAATATCTACACAGCTATCTGTGTAAACATGGAAATATGTACACAGGTCTCTGTGTAAAGATGGAAATATCTACACCGCAATCTGTGCAAATATGGAAATATCTACACCGCTATCTCAGTAAACATGGAAATATCTACACCGCAATCTGTGCAAATATGGAAATATCTACACCGCTATCTCAGTAAACATGGAAATATCTACACCGCAATCTGTGCAAATATGGAAATATCTACACCGCTATCTCAGTAAACATGGAAATATCTACACCCCTATCTGCATAAACTTGGAAATATCAACACCGCTATCTGTATAAACATGGAAATGTCTACACCACGATCTGTATAAACATGGAAATAACTACACCGCTATATGTATAAACATGGAAATATCTACACCGCTATCAATATAAACATGGAAATATCTACACCGCTATCTGTATAAACATGGAAATATCTACACCACGATATGTATAAACATGGAAATATCTCCACCGCTATCTGTAGAAACATGGAAATATCTACATCGCTATCTGCATAAACATGGAAATATCTCCACAGCTATCTCTATAAAGATGGAAATATCTACACCGCTATCTTTATAAACATGGAAATATCTACACCGCTATCTGTATAAACATGGAAATATCTATAACACTATCTGTGTAAACATGGAAATATCTACACAGCTATCTGTGTAAACATGGAAATATGTACACAGGTCTCTGTGTAAAGATGGAAATATCTACACCGCAATCTGTGAAAATATGGAAATATCTACACCGCTATCTCAGTAAACATGGAAATACCTACACCGCTATCTGTATAAACATGGAAATATCAACACCGCTATCTGTATAAACATGGAAATGTCTACACCACGATCTGTATAAACATGGAAATATCTACACCGCTATATGTATAAACATGGAAATATCTACACCGCTATCAGTATAAACATGGAAATATCTACACTGCTATCTGTATAAACATGGAAATATCTACACCACGACATGTATAAACATGGAAATATCTACACCGCCATGTGAATAAACATGGAAATATCTACACCGCTATCAGTAAAAACATGGAAATATCGACACCGCTATCTGTATAAATATGGAAATATCTACACCACTATCTCTATAGACATGGAAATATCTACACCGTTATCTGTATAAACAAAGAAATATCTCCACCGCTGTCTGTATGAACATGGAAACATCTACACCGCTAGCTGTATAAACATGGAATTATCTGCAGCGTTATCTGTGTAAACATGGAAATATCTACACCACAGTCTGTGCAAAGATGGAAATATCTACAATGCTATCTCAATAAACATGGAAATATCGACACCGCAATCTGTACACACATGTAAATACCTACACAGTCATCTGTATAAACATGGAAATATCTACACTGCCATCTGTATAAACATGGAATTACCTACACAGACATCTCTATAATCATTGAAATATCTACACCGCTATCTGTATAAACATAGAAGTAGCCACACCGATATCAGTATAAACATGGAAATATCTACACCGCTATCTGTATAAACATGGAAATATCTACACCACGACGTGTATAAACATGGAAATATCTACACCGCTATGTGAATAAACATGGAAATATCTACACCGCTATGAGTATAAACATGGATATATTGACACCGCTATCTGTATAAATATGGAAATATCTACACCAGTATCTCTATAAACATGGAAATATCTACATCGTTATCTGTATAAAGAAAGAAGTATCTCCACCGCTGTCTGTATGAACATGGAAACATCTACACCGCTAGCTGTATAAACATGGAATTATCTGCAGCGTTATCTGTATTAACATGGAAATATCTACACCGCACTCTGTGCAAAGCTGGAAATATCTACAATGCTATCTCAATAAACATGGAAATATCGACACCGCCATCTGTACACACATGGAAATACCTACACAGTCATCTGTATAAACATGGAAATATCTACACCACTATCTGTATAAACATGGAAATACCTACACTGCCATCTGTATAAACATGGAATTATCTACACAGACATCTCTATAACCATTGAAATATCTACACCGCTATCTGTATAAACATGGAAGTAGCCACACCGCTATCTGTATAAACATGGAAATATCTACACCGCCATCTGTGAAAACATGGAAATATCTACACTGTCATCTTTATAAACATGGAAATATCTACACGTCCATCTCTATAAACATGGAAATATCTACACTGCCATCTGTATATACCTGGAAATATCTACACTGCCATCTGTATAAACATGGAATTATCTACACCGCTATCTCTATAAACATGGAAATGTCTACACGGCTATCTGTATAAACATGGAAATATCTCCACCGCTATCTGTAGAAACATGGACATATCTACATCGCTATCTGTATAAACATGGAAATATCTCCAGCGCTATCTCTATAAAGATGGAAATATCTACACCGCTATCTTTATAAACATGGAAATATCTACACCGCTATCTGTATAAACATGGAAATATCTATAACACTATCTGTGTAAACATGGAAATATCTACACAGCTATCTGTGTAAACATGGAAATATGTACACAGGTCTCTTTGTAAAGATGGAAATATCTACACCGCAATCTGTGAAAATATGGAAATATCTACACCGCTATCTCAGTAAACATGGAAATATCTACACCGCTATCTATATAAACATGGAAATATCAACACCGCTATCTGTATAAACATGGAAATGTCTACACCACGATCTGTATAAACATGGAAATATCTACACCACGATCTGTATAAACATGGAAATATCTACACCGCTATATGTATAAACATGGAAATATCTACACCGCTATCAGAATAAACATGGAAATATCTACACCACGACATGTATAAACATGGAAATATCTACACCGCCATGTGAATAAACATGGAAATATCTACACCGCTATCAGTAAAAACATGGAAATATCGACACCGCTATCTGTATAAATCTGGAAATATCTACACCACTATCTCTATAGACATGGAAATATCTACACCGTTATCTGTATAAACAAAGAAATATCTCCACCGCTGTCTGTATGAACATGGAAACATCTACACCGCTAGCTGTATAAACATGGAATTATCTGCAGTGTTATCAGTATAAACATGGAAATATCTACACCGCAGTCTGTGCAAAGATGGAAATATCTACAATGCTATCTCAATAAACATGGAAATATCGACACCGCAATCTGTACACACATGGAAATACCTACACAGTCATCTGTATAAACATGGAAATATCTGCACCACTATCTGTATAAACATGGAAATATCTACACTGCCATCTGTATAAACATGGAATTACCTACACAGACATCTCTATAATCATTGAAATATCTACACCGCTATCTGTATAAACATGGAAGTAGCCACACCGATATCAGTATAAACATGGAAATATCTACATCGCTATCTGTATAAACATGGAAATATCTACACCACGACGTGTATAAACATGGAAATATCTACACCGCTATGTGAATAAACATGGAAATATCTACACCGCTATCAGTATATCATGGAAATATTGACACCGCTATCTGTATAAATATGGAAATATCTACACCACTATCTCTATAAACATGGAAATATCTACACCGTTATCTGTATAAACAAAGAAATATCTCCACCACTGTCTGTATGAACATGGAAACATCTACACCGCTAGCTGTATAAACATGGAATTATCTGCAGCGTTCTCTGTATAAACATGGAAATATCTACACCGCAGTCTGTGCAAAGCTGGAAATATCTACAATGCTATCTCAATAAACATGGAAATATCGACACCGCCATCTGTACACACATGGAAATACCTACACAGTCATCTGTATAAACATGGAAATATCTACACCACTATCTGTATAAACATGGAAATACCTACACTGCCATCTGTATAAACATGGAATTATCTACACAGACATCTCTATAACCATTGAAATACCTACACCGCTATCTGTATAAACATGGAAGTAGCCACACCGCTATCTGTATAAACATGGAAATATCTACACCACCATCTGTGAAAACATGGAAATATCTACACTATCATCTTTATAAACATGGAAAAATCTACACGTCCATCTGTATAAACATGGAAATATCTACACTGCCATCTGTATATACCTGGAAATATCTACACTGCCATCTGTATAAACATGGAAATATCTACACCGCTATCTCTATAAACATGGAAATGTCTACACGGCTATCTGTATAAACATGGAAATATCTCCACCGCTGTCTGTAGAAACATGGAAATATCTACATCGCTATCTGCATAAACATGGAAATATCTCCAGCGCTATCTCTATAAAGATGGAAATATCTACACCGCTATCTTTATAAACATGGAAATATCTACACCGCTATCTGTATAAACATGGAAATATCTATAACACTAACTGTGTAAACATGGAAATATCTACACAGCTATCTGTGTAAACATGGAAATATGTACACAGGTCTCTGTGTAAAGATGGAAATATCTACACCGCAATCTGTGCAAATATGGAAATATCTACACCGCTATCTCAGTAAACATGGAAATATCTACACCGCAATCTGTGCAAATATGGAAATATCTACACCGCTATCTCAGTAAACATGGAAATATCTACACCCCTATCTGCATAAACTTGGAAATATCAACACCGCTATCTGTATAAACATGGAAATGTCTACACCACGATCTGTATAAACATGGAAATAACTACACCGCTATATGTATAAACATGGAAATACCTACACCGCTATCAGTATAAACATGGAAATATCTACACCGCTATCTTTATAAACATGGAAATATCTATAACACTATCTGTGTAAAGATGGAAATATCTACACAGCTATCTGTGTAAACATGGAAATATGTACAGAGGTCTCTTTTTAAAGATGGAAATATCTACACCGCAATCTGGGCAAATATGGAAATATCTACACCGCTATCACAGTAAACATGGAAATATCTACACCGCTCTCTGTATAAACATGGAAATATCAACACCGGTATCTGTATAAACATGGAAATGTCTGCACCACGATCTGTATAAACATGGAAATATCTACACCGCTATGTGAATATACATGGAAATATCTACACCGCTATCAGTATATCATGGAAATATTGACACCGCTATCTGTATAAATATGGAAATATCTACACCACTATCTCTATAAACATGGAAATATCTACACCGTTATCTGTATAAACAAAGAAATATCTCCACCACTGTCTGTATGAACATGGAAACATCTACACCGCTAGCTGTATAAACATGGAATTATCTGCAGCGTTCTCTGTATAAACATGGAAATATCTACACCGCAGTCTGTGCAAAGCTGGAAATATCTACAATGCTATCTCAATAAACATGGAAATATCGACACCGCCATCTGTACACACATGGAAATACCTACACAGTCATCTGTATAAACATGGAAATATCTACACCACTATCTGTATAAACTTGGAAATACCTACACTGCCATCTGTATAAACATGGAATTATCTACACAGACATCTCTATAACCATTGAAATACCTACACCGCTATCTGTATAAACATGGAAGTAGCCACACCGCTATCTGTATAAACATGGAAATATCTACACCACCATCTGTGAAAACATGGAAATATCTACACTATCATCTTTATAAACATGGAAATATCTACACGTCCATCTGTATAAACATGGAAATATCTACACTGCCATCTGTATATACCTGGAAATATCTACACTGCCATCTGTATAAACATGGAAATATCTACACCGCTATCTCTATAAACATGGAAATGTCTACACGGCTATCTGTATAAACATGGAAATATCTCCACCGCTATCTGTAGAAACATGGAAATATCTACATCGCTATCTGCATAAACATGGAAATATCTCCAGCGCTATCTCTATAAAGATGGAAATATCTACACCGCTATCTTTATAAACATGGAAATATCTACACCGCTATCTGTATAAACATGGAAATATCTATAACACTAACTGTGTAAACATGGAAATACCTACACAGCTATCTGTGTAAACATGGAAATATGTACACAGGTCTCTGTGTAAAGATGGAAATATCTACACCGCAATCTGTGCAAATATGGAAATATCTACACCGCTATCTCAGTAAACATGGAAATATCTACACCGCAATCTGTGCAAATATGGAAATATCTACACCGCTATCTCAGTAAACATGGAAATATCTACACCCCTATCTGCATAAACTTGGAAATATCAACACCGCTATCTGTATAAACATGGAAATGTCTACACCACGATCTGTATAAACATGGAAATAACTACACCGCTATATGTATAAACATGGAAATACCTACACCGCTATCAGTATAAACATGGAAATATCTACACCGCTATCTTTATAAACATGGAAATATCTATAACACTATCTGTGTAAAGATGGAAATATCTACACAGCTATCTGTGTAAACATGGAAATATGTACAGAGGTCTCTTTTTAAAGATGGAAATATCTACACCGCAATCTGGGCAAATATGGAAATATCTACACCGCTATCACAGTAAACATGGAAATATCTACACCGCTCTCTGTATAAACATGGAAATATCAACACCGGTATCTGTATAAACATGGAAATGTCTGCACCACGATCTGTATAAACATGGAAATATCTACACCGCTATGTGAATAAACATGGAAATATCTACACCGCTATCAGTATATGATGGAAATATTGACACCGCTATCTGTATAAATATGGAAATATCTACACCACTATCTCTATAAACATGGAAATATCTACACCGTTATCTGTATAAACAAAGAAATATCTCCACCACTGTCTGTATGAACATGGAAACATCTACACCGCTAGCTGTATAAACATGGAATTATCTGCAGCGTTCTCTGTATAAACATGGAAATATCTACACCGCAGTCTGTGCAAAGCTGGAAATATCTACAATGCTATCTCAATAAACATGGAAATATCGACACCGCCATCTGTACACACATGGAAATACCTACACAGTCATCTGTATAAACATGGAAATATCTACACCACTATCTGTATAAACATGGAAATACCTACACTGCCATCTGTATAAACATGGAATTATCTACACAGACATCTCTATAACCATTGAAATACCTACACCGCTATCTGTATAAACATGGAAGTAGCCACACCGCTATCTGTATAAACATGGAAATATCTACACCACCATCTGTGAAAACATGGAAATATCTACACTATCATCTTTATAAACATGGAAATATCTACACGTCCATCTGTATAAACATGGAAATATCTACACTGCCATCTGTATATACCTGGAAATATCTACACTGCCATCTGTATAAACATGGAAATATCTACACCGCTATCTCTATAAACATGGAAATGTCTACACGGCTATCTGTATAAACATGGAAATATCTCCACCGCTATCTGTAGAAACATGGAAATATCTACATCGCTATCTGCATAAACATGGAAATATCTCCAGCGCTATCTCTATAAAGATGGAAATATCTACACCGCTATCTTTATAAACATGGAAATATCTACACCGCTATCTGTATAAACATGGAAATATCTATAACACTAACTGTGTAAACATGGAAATACCTACACAGCTATCTGTGTAAACATGGAAATATGTACACAGGTCTCTGTGTAAAGATGGAAATATCTACACCGCAATCTGTGCAAATATGGAAATATCTACACCGCTATCTCAGTAAACATGGAAATATCTACACCGCAATCTGTGCAAATATGGAAATATCTACACCGCTATCTCAGTAAACATGGAAATATCTACACCCCTATCTGCATAAACTTGGAAATATCAACACCGCTATCTGTATAAACATGGAAATGTCTACACCACGATCTGTATAAACATGGAAATAACTACACCGCTATATGTATAAACATGGAAATACCTACACCGCTATCAGTATAAACATGGAAATATCTACACCGCTATCTTTATAAACATGGAAATATCTATAACACTATCTGTGTAAACATGGAAATATCTACACAGCTATCTGTGTAAACATGGAAATATGTACAGAGGTCTCTTTTTAAAGATGGAAATATCTACACCGCAATCTGGGCAAATATGGAAATATCTACACCGCTATCACAGTAAACATGGAAATATCTACACCGCTCTCTGTATAAACATGGAAATATCAACACCGGTATCTGTATAAACATGGAAATGTCTGCACCACAATCTGTATAAACATGGAAATATCTACACCGCTATATGTATAAACATGGAAATATCTACACCGCTATCAGTATAAACATGGAAATATCTACACCGCTATCTGTATAAACATGGAAATATCTACACCACGATATGTATAAACATGGAAATATCTACACCGCCATGTGAATAAACATGGAAATATCTACACCGCTATCAGTAAAAACATGGAAATATCGACACCGCTATCTGTATAAATATGGAAATATCTACACCACTATCTCTATAATCATGGAAATATCTGCACCGTTATCTGCATAAACAAAGAAATATCTCCACCGCTGTCTGTATGAACATGGAAACATCTACACCGCTAGCTGCATAAACATGGAATTATCTGCAGGGTTATCTGCATAAACATGGAAATATCTACACTGCAGTCTGTGCAAAGATGGAAATATCTACAATGCTATCTCAATAAACATGGAAATATCGACACCGCAATCTGTACACACATGGAAATACCTACACAGTCATCTGTATAAACATGGAAATATCTGCACCACTATCTGTATAAACATGGAAATATCTACACTGCCATCTGTATAAACATGGAATTACCTACACAGACATCTCTATAATCATTGAAATATCTACACCGCTATCTGTATAAACATGGAAGTAGCCACACCGATATCAGTATAAACATGGAAATATCTACACCGCTATCTGTATAAACATGGAAATATCTACACCACGACGTGTATAAACATGCAAATATCTACACCGCTATGTGAATAAACATGGAAATATCTACACCGCTATCAGTATATCATGGAAATATTGACACCGCTATCTGTATAAATATGGAAATATCTACACCACTATCTCTATAAACATGGAAATATCTACACCGTTATCTGTATAAACAAAGAAATATCTCCACCACTGTCTGTATGAACATGGAAACATCTACACCGCTAGCTGTATAAACATGGAATTATCTGCAGCGTTCTCTGTATAAACATGGAAATATCTACACCGCAGTCTGTGCAAAGCTGGAAATATCTACAATGCTATCTCAATAAACATGGAAATATCGACACCGCTATCTGTACACACATGGAAATACCTACACAGTCATCTGTATAAACATGGAAATATCTACACCACTATCTGTATAAACATGGAAATACCTACACTGCCATCTGTATAAACATGGAATTATCTACACAGACATCTCTATAACCATTGAAATACCTACACCGCTATCTGTATAAACATGGAAGTAGCCACACCGCTATCTGTATAAACATGGAAATATCTACACCACCATCTGTGAAAACATGGAAATATCTACACTATCATCTTTATAAACATGGAAATATCTACACGTCCATCTGTATAAACATGGAAATATCTACACTGCCATCTGTATATACCTGGAAATATCTACACTGCCATCTGTATAAACATGGAAATATCTACACCGCTATCTCTATAAACATGGAAATGTCTACACAGCTATCTGTATAAACATGGAAATATCTCCACCGCTGTCTGTAGAAACATGGAAATATCTACATCGCTATCTGCATAAACATGGAAATATCTCCAGCGCTATCTCTATAAAGATGGAAATATCTACACCGCTATCTTTATAAACATGGAAATATGTACACCGCTATCTGTATAAACATGGAAATATCTATAACACTAACTGTGTAAACATGGAAATATCTACACAGCTATCTGTGTAAACATGGAAATATGTACACAGGTCTCTGTGTAAAGATGGAAATATCTACACCGCAATCTGTGCAAATATGGAAATATCTACACCGCTATCTCAGTAAACATGGAAATATCTACACCGCAATCTGTGCAAATATGGAAATATCTACACCGCTATCTCAGTAAACATGGAAATATCTACACCCCTATCTTCATAAACTTGGAAATATCAACACCGCTATCTGTATAAACATGGAAATGTCTACACCACGATCTGTATAAACATGGAAATAACTACACCGCTATATGTATAAACATGGAAATACCTACACCGCTATCAGTATAAACATGGAAATATCTACACCGCTATCTTTATAAACATGGAAATATCTATAACACTATCTGTGTAAACATGGAAATATCTACACAGCTATCTGTGTAAACATGGAAATATGTACAGAGGTCTCTTTTTAAAGATGGAAATATCTACACCGCAATCTGGGCAAATATGGAAATATCTACACCGCTATCACAGTAAACATGGAAATATCTACACCGCTCTCTGTATAAACATGGAAATATCAACACCGGTATCTGTATAAACATGGAAATGTCTGCACCACAATCTGTATAAACATGGAAATATCTACACCGCTATATGTATAAACATGGAAATATCTACACCGCTATCAGTATAAACATGGAAATATCTACACCGCTATCTGTATAAACATGGAAATATCTACACCACGATATGTATAAACATGGAAATATCTACACCGCCATGTGAATAAACATGGAAATATCTACACCGCTATCAGTAAAAACATGGAAATATCGACACCGCTATCTGTATAAATATGGAAATATCTACACCACTATCTCTATAATCATGGAAATATCTGCACCGTTATCTGCATAAACAAAGAAATATCTCCACCGCTGTCTGTATGAACATGGAAACATCTACACCGCTAGCTGCATAAACATGGAATTATCTGCAGGGTTATCTGCATAAACATGGAAATATCTACACTGCAGTCTGTGCAAAGATGGAAATATCTACAATGCTATCTCAATAAACATGGAAATATCGACACCGCAATCTGTACACACATGGAAATACCTACACAGTCATCTGTATAAACATGGAAATATCTGCACCACTATCTGTATAAACATGGAAATATCTACACTGCCATCTGTATAAACATGGAATTACCTACACAGACATCTCTATAATCATTGAAATATCTACACCGCTATCTGTATAAACATGGAAGTAGCCACACCGATATCAGTGTAAACATGGAAATATCTACACCGCTATCTGTATAAACATGGAAATATCTACACCACGACGTGTATAAACATGGAAATATCTACACCGCTATGTGAATAAACATGGAAATATCTACACCGCTATCAGTATATCATGGAAATATTGACACCGCTATCTGTATAAATATGGAAATATCTACACCACTATCTCTATAAACATGGAAATATCTACACCGTTATCTGTATAAACAAAGAAATATCTCCACCACTGTCTGTATGAACATGGAAACATCTACACCGCTAGCTGTATAAACATGGAATTATCTGCAGCGTTCTCTGTATAAACATGGAAATATCTACACCGCAGTCTGTGCAAAGCTGGAAATATCTACAATGCTATCTCAATAAACATGGAAATATCGACACCGCTATCTGTACACACATGGAAATACCTACACAGTCATCTGTATAAACATGGAAATATCTACACCACTATCTGTATAAACATGGAAATACCTACACTGCCATCTGTATAAACATGGAATTATCTACACAGACATCTCTATAACCATTGAAATACCTACACCGCTATCTGTATAAACATGGAAGTAGCCACACCGCTATCTGTATAAACATGGAAATATCTACACCACCATCTGTGAAAACATGGAAATATCTACACTATCATCATTATAAACATGGAAATATCTACACGTCCATCTGTATAAACATGGAAATATCTACACTGCCATCTGTATATACCTGGAAATATCTACACTGCCATCTGTATAAACATGGAAATATCTACACCGCTATCTCTATAAACATGGAAATGTCTACACGGCTATATGTATAAACATGGAAATATCTCCACCGCTATCTGTAGAAACATGGAAATATCTACATCGCTATCTGCATAAACATGGAAATATCTCCAGCGCTATCTCTATAAAGATGGAAATATCTACACAGCTATCTTTATAAACATGGAAATATCTACACTGCTATCTGTATGAACATGGAAATATCTATAACACTAACTGTGTAAACATGGAAATATCTACACAGCTATCTGTGTAAACATGGAAATATGTACACAGGTCTCTGTGTAAAGATGGAAATATCTACACCGCAATCTGTGCAAATATGGAAATATCTACACCGCTATCTCAGTAAACATGGAAATATCTACACCCCTATCTGCATAAACTTGGAAATATCAAAACCGCTATCTGTATAAACATGGAAATGTCTACACCACGATCTGTATAAACATGGAAATATCTACACCGCTATCTGTATAAACATGGAAATATCTACACCACATGTATAAACATGGAAATATCTACACCGCCATGTGAATAAACATGGAAATATCTACAGCGCTATCAGTAAAAACATGGAAATATCGACACCGCTATCTGTATAAATATGGAAATATCTACACCACTATCTCTATAGACATGGAAATATCTACACCGTTATCTGTATAAACAAAGAAATATCTCCACCGCTGTCTGTATGAACAGGGAAACATCTACACCGCTAGCTGTATAAAAATGGAATTACCTGCAGCGTTATCTGTATAAACATGGAAATATCTACACCGCAGTCTGTGCAAAGATGGAAATATCTACAATGCTATCTCTATAAACATGGAAATATCGACAGCGCAATCTGTACACACATGGAAATACCTACACAGTCATCTGTATAAACATGGAAATATCTACACCACTATCTGTATAAACATGGAAATATCTACACTGCCATCTGTATAAACATGGAATTACCTACACAGACATCTCTATAATCATTGAAATATCTACACCGCTATCTGTATAAACATGGAAGTAGCCACACCGCTATCAGTATAAACATGGAAATATCTACACCGCTATCTGTATAAACATGGAAATATCTACACCACGACGTGTATAAACATGGAAATATCTACGCCGCTATGTGAATAAACATGGAAATATCTACACCGCTATCAGTATATCATGGAATTATTGACACCGCTATCTGTATAAATATGGAAATATCTACACCACTATCTCTATAAACATGGAAATATCTACACCGTTATCTGTATAAACAAAGAAATATCTCCACCGCTGTCTGTATGAACATGGAAACATCTACACCGCTAGCTGTATAAACATGGAATTATCTGCAGCGTTATCTGTATAAACATGGAAATATCTACACGGCAGTCTGTGCAAAGATGGAAATATCTACAATGCTATCTCAATAAACATGGAAATATCGACACCACCATCTGTACACACATGAAAATACCTACACAGTCATCTGTATAAACATGGAAATATCTACAACACTATCTGTATAAACATGGAAATACCTACACTGCCATCTGTATAAACATGGAATTATGTACACAGACATTTCTATAACCATTGAAATATCAACACCGCTATCTGTATAAACATGGAAGTAGCCACACCGCTATCTGTATAAACATGGAAATATCTACAACGCCATCTGTGAAAACATGGAAATATCTACACGTCCATCTGTATAAACATGGAAATATCTACACTGCCATCTGTATATACCTGGAAATATCTACACTGCCATCTGTATAAACATGGAAATATCTACACCGCTATCTCTATAAACATGGAAATGTCTACACGGCTATCTGTATAAACATGGAAATATCTCCACCGCTATCTGTAGAAACATGGAAATATCTACATCGCTATCTGCATAAACATGGAAATATCTCCAGCGCTATCTCTATAAAGATGGAAATATCTACACCGCTATCTTTATAAACATGGAAATATCTACACTGCTATCTGTATGAACATGGAAATAACTATAACACTAACTGTGTAAACATGGAAATATCTACACAGCTATCTGTGTAAACATGGAAATATGTACACAGGTCTCTGTGTAAAGATGGAAATATCTACACCGCAATCTGTGCAAATATGGAAATATCTACACCGCTATCTCAGTAAACATGGAAATATCTACACCCCTATCTGCATAAACGTGGAAATATCAAAACCGCTATCTGTATAAACATGGAAATGTCTACACCACGATCTGTATAAACATGGAAATATCTACACCGCTATCTGTATAAACATGGAAATATCTACACCACATGTATAAACATGAAAATATCTACACCGCCATGTGAATAAACATGGAAATATCTACACCGCTATCAGTAAAAACATGGAAATATCGACACCGCTATCTGTATAAATATGGAAATATCTACACCACTATCTGTATAGACATGGAAATATCTACACCGTTATCTGTATTAACAAAGAAATATCTCCACCGCTGTCTGTATGAACATGGAAACATCTACACTGCTAGCTGTATAAACATGGAATTATCCGCAGCGTTATCTGTATAAACATGGAAATATCTACACCGCAGTCTGTGCAAAGATGGAAATATCTAAAATGCTATCTCTATAAACATGGAAATATCGAGAGCGCAATCTGTACACACATGGAAATACCTACACAGTCATCTGTATAAACATGGAAATATCTACACCACTATCTGTATAAACATGGAAATATCTACACTGCCATCTGTATAAACATGGAATTACCTACACAGACATCTCTATAATCATTGAAATATCTACACCGCTATCTGTATAAACATGGAAGTAGCCACACCGCTATCAGTATAAACATGGAAATATCTACACCGCTATCTGTATAAACATGGAAATATCTACACCACGACGTGTATAAACATGGAAATATCTACACCGCTATGTGAATAAACATGGAAATATCTACACCGCTATCAGTATATCATGGAATTATTGACACCGCTATCTGTATAAATATGGAAATATCTACACCACTATCTCTATAAACATGGAAATATCTACACCGTTATCTGTATAAACAAAGAAATATCTCCACCGCTGTCTGTATGAACATGGAAACATCTACACCGCTAGCTGTATAAACATGGAATTATCTGCAGCGTTATCTGTATAA
The DNA here is from genome assembly GCF_029289425.2 of Pan paniscus. Taxonomy (NCBI): domain Eukaryota; kingdom Metazoa; phylum Chordata; class Mammalia; order Primates; family Hominidae; genus Pan; species Pan paniscus. Next base: position 1,745,369 of record NC_073265.2, read on the forward strand.
ACATGGAAATATCAACACGGCAGTCTGTGCAAAGATGGAAATATCTACAATGCTATCTCAATAAACATGGAAATATCGACACCGCCATCTGTACACACATGAAAATACCTACACAGTCATCTGTATAAACATGGAAATATCTACAACACTATCTGTATAAACATGGAAATACCTACACTGCCATCTTTATAAACATGGAATTATGTACACAGACATTTCTATAACCATTGAAATATCAACACAGCTATCTGTATAAACATGGAAGTAGCCACACCGCTATCTGTATAAACATGGAAATATCTACAACGCCATCTGTGAAAACATGGAAATATCTACACGTCCATCTGTATAAACATGGAAATATCTACACTGCCATCTGTATATACCTGGAAATATCTACACTGCCATCTGTATAAACATGGAAATATCTACACCGCTATCTCTATAAACATGGAAATGTCTACACGGCTATCTGTATAAACATGGAAATATCTCCACCGCTATCTGTAGAAACATGGAAATATCTACATCGCTATCTGCATAAACATGGAAATATCTCCAGCGCTATCTCTATAAAGATGGAAATATCTACACCGCTATCTTTATAAACATGGAAATATCTACACTGCTATCTGTATGAACAGGGAAATATCTATAACACTAACTGTGTAAACATGGAAATATCTACACAGCTATCTGTGTAAACATGGAAATATGTACACAGGTCTCTGTGTAAAGATGGAAATATCTACACCGCAATCTGTGCAAATATGGAAATATCTACACCGCTATCTCAGTAAACATGGAAATATCTACACCGCAATCTGTGCAAATATGGAAATATCTACACCGCTATCTCAGTAAACATGGAAATATCTACACCCCTATCTGCATAAACTTGGAAATATCAAAACCGCTATCTGTATAAACATGGAAATGTCTACACCACGATCTGTATAAACATGGAAATATCTACACCGCTATCTGTATAAACATGGAAATATCTACACCACATGTATAAACATGGAAATATCTACACCGCCATGTGAATAAACATGGAAATATCTACAGCGCTATCAGTAAAAACATGGAAATATCGACACCGCTATCTGTATAAATATGGAAATATCTACACCACTATCTCTATTGACATGGAAATATCTACAACGTTATCTGTATAAACAAAGAAATATCTCCACCGCTGTCTGTATGAACAGGGAAACATCTACACCGCTAGCTGTATAAAAATGGAATTACCTGCAGCGTTATCTGTATAAACATGGAAATATCTACACCGCAGTCTGTGCAAAGATGGAAATATCTACAATGCTATCTCTATAAACATGGAAATATCGACAGCGCAATCTGTACACACATGGAAATACCTACACAGTCATCTGTATAAACATGGAAATATCTACACCACTATCTGTATAAACATGGAAATATCTACACTGCCATCTGTATAAACATGGAATTACCTACACAGACATCTCTATAATCATTGAAATATCTACACCGCTATCTGTATAAACATGGAAGTAGCCACACCGCTATCGGTATAAACATGGAAATATCTACACCGCTATCTGTATAAACATGGAAATATCTACACCACGACGTGTATAAACATGGAAATATCTACGCCGCTATGTGAATAAACATGGAAATATCTACACCGCTATCAGTATATCATGGAATTATTGACACCGCTATCTGTATAAATATGGAAATATCTACACCACTATCTCTATAAACATGGAAATATCTACACCGTTATCTGTATAAACAAAGAAATATCTCCACCGCTGTCTGTATGAACATGGAAACATCTACACCGCTAGCTGTATAAACATGGAATTATCTGCAGCGTTATCTGTATAAACATGGAAATATCTACACGGCAGTCTGTGCAAAGATGGAAATATCTACAATGCTATCTCAATAAACATGGAAATATCGACACCACCATCTGTACACACATGAAAATACCTACACAGTCATCTGTATAAACATGGAAATATCTACAACACTATCTGTATAAACATGGAAATACCTACACTGCCATCTGTATAAACATGGAATTATGTACACAGACATTTCTATAACCATTGAAATATCAACACCGCTATCTGTATAAACATGGAAGTAGCCACACCGCTATCTGTATAAACATGGAAATATCTACAACGCCATCTGTGAAAACATGGAAATATCTACACGTCCATCTGTATAAACATGGAAATATCTACACTGCCATCTGTATATACCTGGAAATATCTACACTGCCATCTGTATAAACATGGAAATATCTACACCGCTATCTCTATAAACATGGAAATGTCTACACGGCTATCTGTATAAACATGGAAATATCTCCACCGCTATCTGTAGAAACATGGAAATATCTACATCGCTATCTGCATAAACATGGAAATATCTCCAGCGCTATCTCTATAAAGATGGAAATATCTACACCGCTATCTTTATAAACATGGAAATATCTACACTGCTATCTGTATGAACATGGAAATAACTATAACACTAACTGTGTAAACATGGAAATATCTACACAGCTATCTGTGTAAACAAGGAAATATGTACACAGGTCTCTGTGTAAAGATGGAAATATCTACACCGCAATCTGTGCAAATATGGAAATATCTACACCGCTATCTCAGTAAACATGGAAATATCTACACCCCTATCTGCATAAACTTGGAAATATCAACACCGCTATCTGTATAAACATGGAAATGTCTACACCACGATCTGTATAAACATGGAAATAACTACACCGCTATATGTATAAACATGGAAATATCTACACCGCTATCAGTATAAACATGGAAATATCTACACCGCTATCTGTATAAACATGGAAATATCTACACCACATGTATAAACATGGAAATATCTACACCGCCATGTGAATAAACATGGAAATATCTACACCGCTATCAGTAAAAACATGGAAATATCGACACCGCTATCTGTATAAATATGGAAATATCTACACCACTATCTCTATAGACATGGGAATATCTACACCGTTATCTGTATAAACAAAGAAATATCTCCACCGCTGTCTGTATGAACATGGAAACATCTACACCGCTAGCTGTATAAAAATGGAATTACCTGCAGCGTTATCTGTATAAACATGGAAATATCTACACCGCAGTCTGTGCAAAGATGGAAATATCTACAATGCTATCTCTATGAACATGGAAATATCGAGAGCACAATCTGTACACACATGGAAATACCTACACAGTCATCTGTATAAACATGGAAATATCTACACCACTATCTGTATGAACATGGAAATATCTACACTGCCATCTGTATAAACATGGAATTACCTACACAGACATCTCTATAATCATTGAAATATCTACACCGCTATCTGTATAAACATGGAAGTAGCCACACCGCTATCAGTATAAACATGGAAATATCTACACCGCTATCTGTATAAACATGGAAATATCTACACCACGACGTGTATAAACATGGAAATATCTACACCGCTATGTGAATAAACATGGAAATATCTACACCGCTATCAGTATATCATGGAATTATTGACACCGCTATCTGTATAAATATGGAAATATCTACACCACTATCTCTATAAACATGGAAATATCTACACCGTTATCTGTATAAACAAAGAAATATCTCCACCGCTGTCTGTATGAACATGGAAACATCTACACCGCTAGCTGTATAAACATGGAATTATCTGCAGCGTTATCTGTATAAACATGGAAATATGTACACGGCAGTCTGTGCAAAGATGGAAATATCTACAATGCTATCTCAATAAACATGGAAATATTGACACCACCATCTGTACACACATGAAAATACCTACACAGTCATCTGTATAAACATGGAAATATCTACAACACTATCTGTATAAACATGGAAATACCTACACTGCCATCTGTATAAACATGGAATTATCTACACAGACATTTCTATAACCATTGAAATATCAACACCGCTATCTGTATAAACATGGAAGTAGCCACACCGTTATCTGTATAAACATGGAAATATCTACAACGCCATCTGTGAAAACATGGAAATATCTACACGTCCATCTGTATAAACATGGAAATATCTACACTGCCATCTGTATATACCTGGAAATATCTACACTGCCATCTGTATAAACATGGAAATATCTACACCGCTATCTCTATAAACATGGAAATGTCTACACGGCTATCTGTATAAACATGGAAATATCTCCACCGCTATCTGTAGAAACATGGAAATATCTACATCGCTATCTGCATAAACATGGAAATATCTCCAGCGCTATCTCTATAAAGTTGGAAATATCTACACCGCTATCTTTATAAACATGGAAATATCTACACCGCTATCTGTATAAACATGGAAATATCTATAACACTAACTGTGTAAACATGGAAATATCTACACAGCTATCTGTGTAAACATGGAAATATGTACACAGGTCTCTGTGTAAAGATGGAAATATCTACACCGCAATCTGTGCAAATATGGAAATATCTACACCGCTATCTCAGTAAACATGGAAATATCTACACCGCAATCTGTGCAAATATGGAAATATCTACACCGCTATCTCAGTAAACATGGAAATATCTACACCCCTATCTGCATAAACTTGGAAATATCAAAACCGCTATCTGTATAAACATGGAAATGTCTACACCACGATCTGTATAAACATGGAAATAACTACACCGCTATATGTATAAACATGGAAATATCTACACCGCTATCAGTATAAACATGGAAATATCTACACCGCTATCTGTATAAACATGGAAATATCTACACCACATGTATAAACATGGAAATATCTACACCGCCATGTGAATAAACATGGAAATATCTACACCGCTATCAGTAAAAACATGGAAATATCGACACCGCTATCTGTATAAATATGGAAATATCTACACCACTATCTCTATAGACATGGAAATATCTACACCGTTATCTGTATAAACAAAGAAATATCTCCACCGCTGTCTGTATGAACATAGAAACATCTACACCGCTAGCTGTATAAAAATGGAATTACCTGCAGCGTTATCTGTATAAACATGGAAATATCTACACCGCAGTCTGTGCAAAGATGGAAATATCTACAATGCTATCTCTATAAACATGGAAATATCGACAGCGCAATCTGTACACACATGGAAATACCTACACAGTCATCTGTATAAACATGGAAATATCTACACCACTATCTGTATAAACATGGAAATATCTACACTGCCATCTGTATAAACATGGAATTACCTACACAGACATCTCTATAATCATTGAAATATCTACACCGCTATCTGTATAAACATGGAAGTAGCCACACCGCTATCAGTATAAACATGGAAATATCTACACCGCTATCTGTATAAACTTGGAAATATCTACACCACGACGTGTATAAACATGGAAATATCTACACCGCTATGTGAATAAACATGGAAATATCTACACCGCTATCAGTATATCATGGAATTATTGACACCGCTATCTGTATAAATATGGAAATATCTACACCGCTATCTCTATAAACATGGAAATATCTACACCGTTATCTGTATAAACAAAGAAATATCTCCACCGCTGTCTGTATGAACATGGAAACATCTACACCGCTAGCTGTATAAACATGGAATTATCTGCAGCGTTATCTGTATAAACATGGAAATATCTACACGGCAGTCTGTGCAAAGATGGAAATATCTACAATGCTATCTCAATAAACATGGAAATATCGACACCGCCATCTGTACACACATGAAAATACCTACACAGTCATCTGTATAAACATGGAAATATCTACAACACTATCTGTATAAACATGGAAATACCTACACTGCCATCTGTATAAACATGGAATTATCTACACAGACATTTCTATAACCATTGAAATATCAACACCGCTATCTGTATAAACATGGAAGTAGCCACACCGCTATCTGTATAAACATGGAAATATCTACAACGCCATCTGTGAAAACATGGAAATATCTACACGTCCATCTGTATAAACATGGAAATATCTACACTGCCATCTGTATATACCTGGAAATATCTACACAGCCATCTGTATAAACATGGAAATATCTACACCGCTATCTCTATAAACATGGAAATGTCTACACGGCTATCTGTATAAACTTGGAAATATGTCCACCGCTATCTGTAGAAACATCTAAATATCTACATCGCTATCTGTAAAAACATGGAAATATCTCCACCGCTATCTCTATAAATATGTAAATATCTACACCGCTATCTTTATAAACATGGAAATATCTACACCGCTATCTGTATAAACATGGAAATATCTATAACACTATCTGTGTAAACATGGAAATATCTACACAGCTATCTGTGTAAACATGGAAATATGTACAGAGGTCTCTGTGTAAAGATGGAAATATCTACACCGCAATCTGTGAAAATATGGAAATATCTACACCGCTATCTCAGTAAACATGGAAATATCTACACCGCTATCTGTATAAACATGGAAATATCAACACCGCTATCTGTATAAACATGGAAATGTCTACACCACGATCTGTATAAACATGGAAATATCTACACCGCTATATGTATAAACATGGAAACATCTACACCGCTATCAGTATAAACATGGAAATATCTACACTGCTATCTGTATAAACATGGAAATATCTACACCACGACATGTATAAACATGGAAATATCTACACCGCCATGTGAATAAACATGGAAATATCTACACCGCTATCAGTAAAAACATGGAAATATCGACACCGCTATCTGTATAAATATGGAAATATCTACACCACTATCTCTATTAACATGGAAATATCTACACCGTTATCTGTATAAACAAAGAAATATCTCCAACGCTGTCTGTATGAACAGGGAAACATCTACACCGCTAGCTGTATAAACATGGAATTATCTGCAGCGTTATCTGTATAAACATGGAAATATCTACACCGCAGTCTGTGCAAACCTGGAAATATCTACAATGCTATCTCAATAAACATGGAAATATCTACACCGCCATCTGTACACACATGGAAATAGCTACACAGTCATCTGTATAAACATGGAAATATCTACACCACTATCTGTATAAACATGGAAATACCTACACTGCCATCTGTATAAACATGGAATTATCTACACAGACATCTCTATAACCATTGAAATATCTACACCGCTATCTGTATAAACATGGAAGTAGCCACACCGCTATCTGTATAAACATGGAAATATCTACACCGCAATCTGTGAAAACATGGAAATATCTACACTGTCATCTTTATAAACATGGAAATATCTACACGTCCATCTCTATAAACATGGAAATATCTACACTGACATCTGTATATACCTGTAAATATCTAAACTGCCATCTGTATAAACATGGAATTATCTACACCGCTATCACTATAAACATGGAAATGTCTACACGGCTATCTGTATAAACATGGAAATATCTCCACCGCTATCTGTATAAACATGGAAATATCTACACGGCAGTCTGTGCAAAGATGGAAATATCTACAATGCTATCTCAATAAACATGGAAATATCGACACCGCCATCTGTACACACATGAAAATACCTACACAGTCATCTGTATAAACATGGAAATATCTACAACACTATCTGTATAAACATGGAAATACCTACACTGCCATCTGTATAAACATGGAATTATCTACACAGACATTTCTATAACCATTGAAATATCAACACCGCTATCTGTATAAACATGGAAGTAGCCACACCGCTATCTGTATAAACATGGAAATATCTACAACGCCATCTGTGAAAACATGGAAATATCTACACGTCCATCTGTATAAACATGGAAATATCTACACTGCCATCTGTATATACCTGGAAATATCTACACTGCCATCTGTATAAACATGGAAATATCTACACCGCTATCTCTATAAACATGGAAATGTCTACACGGCTATCTGTATAAACTTGGAAATATGTCCACCGCTATCTGTAGAAACATCTAAATATCTACATCGCTATCTGTAAAAACATGGAAATATCTCCACCACTATCTCTATAAATATGTAAATATCTACACCGCTATCTTTATAAACATGGAAATATCTACACCGCTATCTGTATAAACATGGAAATATCTATAACACTATCTGTGTAAACATGGAAATATCTACACAGCTATCTGTGTAAACATGGAAATATGTACAGAGGTCTCTGTGTAAAGATGGAAATATCTACACCGCAATCTGTGAAAATATGGAAATATCTACACCGCTATCTCAGTAAACATGGAAATATCTACACCGCTATCTGTATAAACATGGAAATATCAACACCGCTATCTGTATAAACATGGAAATGTCTACACCACGATCTGTATAAACATGGAAATATCTACACCGCTATATGTATAAACATGGAAACATCTACACCGCTATCAGTATAAACATGGAAATATCTACACTGCTATCTGTATAAACATGGAAATATCTACACCACGACATGTATAAACATGGAAATATCTACACCGCCATGTGAATAAACATGGAAATATCTACACCGCTATCAGTAAAAACATGGAAATATCGACACCGCTATCTGTATAAATATGGAAATATCTACACCACTATCTCTATTAACATGGAAATATCTACACCGTTATCTGTATAAACAAAGAAATATCTCCAACGCTGTCTGTATGAACAGGGAATCATCTACACCGCTAGCTGTATAAACATGGAATTATCTGCAGCGTTATCTGTATAAACATGGAAATATCTACACCGCAGTCTGTGCAAAGCTGGAAATATCTACAATGCTATCTCAATAAACATGGAAATATCGACACCGCCATCTGTACACACATGGAAATAGCTACACAGTCATCTGTATAAACATGGAAATATCTACACCACTATCTGTATAAACATGGAAATACCTACACTGCCATCTGTATAAACATGGAATTATCTACACAGACATCTCTATAACCATTGAAATATCTACACCGCTATCTGTATAAACATGGAAGTAGCCACACCGCTATCTGTATAAACATGGAAATATCTACACCGCAATCTGTGAAAACATGGAAATATCTACACTGTCATCTTTATAAACATGGAAATATCTACACGTCCATCTCTATAAACATGGAAATATCTACACTGACATCTGTATATACCTGTAAATATCTAAACTGCCATCTGTATAAACATGGAATTATCTACACCGCTATCACTATAAACATGGAAATGTCTACACGGCTATCTGTATAAACATGGAAATATCTCCACCGCTATCTGTAGAAACATGGAAATATCTACATCGCTATCTGTATAAACATGGAAATATCTCCACCGCTATCTCTATAAAGATGGAAATACCTACACCGCTATCTTTATAAACATGGAAATATCCACACCGCTATCTGTATAAACATGGAAATATCTATAACACTATCTGTGTAAACATGGAAATATCTACACAGCTATCTGTGTAAACATGGAAATATGTACACAGGTCTCTTTGTAAAGATGGAAATATCTACACCGCCATCTGTGAAAATATGGAAATATCTCCACCGCTATCTCAGTAAACATGGAAATATCTACACCGCTATCTGTATAAACATGGAAATATCAACACCGCTATCTGTATAAACATGGAAATGTCTACACCACGATCTGTATAAACATGGAAATGTCTACACCACGATCTGTATAAACATGGAAATATCTACACCGCTATATGTATAAAGATGGAAATATCTACACCGCTATCAGAATAAACATGGAAATATCTACACCGCTATCTGTATAAACATGGAAATATCTACACCACGACGTGTATAAACATGGAAATATCTACACCGCCATGTGAATAAACATGGAAATATCTACACCGCTATCAGCAAAAACATGGAAATATCGACACCGCTATCTGTATAAATATGGAAATATCTACACCACTATCTCTATAGACATGGAAATATCTACACCGTTATCTGTATAAACAAAGAAATATCTCCAACGCTGTCTGTATGAACATGGAAACATCTACACCGCTAGCTGTATAAACATGGAATTATCTGCAGTGTTATCAGTATAAACATGGAAATATCTACACCGCAGTCTGTGCAAAGATGGAAATATCTACAATGCTATCTCAATAAACATGGAAATATCAACACCGCAATCTGTACACTCATGGAAATACCTACACAGTCATCTGTATAAACATGGAAATATCTACACCACTATCTGTATAAATATGGAAATATCTACACTGCCATCTGTATAAACATGGAATTACCTACACAGACATCTCTATAATCATTGAAATATCTACACCGCTATCTGTATAAACATGGAAGTAGCCACACGGATATCAGTATAAACATGGAAATATCTACACCGCAATCTGTATAAACATGGAAATATCTACACCACGACGTGTATAATCATGGAAATATCTACACCGCTATGTGAATAAACATGGAAATATCTACACCGCTATCAGTATATCATGGAAATATTGACACCGCTATCTGTATAAATATGGAAATATCTACACCACTATCTCTATAAACATGGAAATATCTACACCGTTATCTGTATAAACAAAGAAATATCTCCACCACTGTCTGTATGAACATGGAAACATCTACACCGCTAGCTGTATAAACATGGAATTATCTGCAGCGTTCTCTGTATAAACATGGAAATATCTACACCGCAGTCTGTGCAAAGCTGGAAATATCTACAATGCTATCTCAATAAACATGGAAATATCGACACCGCCATCTGTACACACATGGAAATACCTACACAGTCATCTGTATAAACATGGAAATATCTACACCACTATCTGTATAAACATGGAAATACCTACACTGCCATTTGTATAAACATGGAATTATCTACACAGACATCTCTATAACCATTGAAATTCCTACACCGCTATCTGTATAAACATGGAAGTAGCCACACCGCTATCTGTATAAACATGGAAATAACTACACCGCCATCTGTGAAAACATGGAAATATCTACACTGTCATCTTTATAAACATGGAAATATCTACACGTCCATCTGTATAAACATGGAAATATCTTCACTGCCATCTGTATATACCTGGAAATATCTACACTGCCATCTGTATAAACATGGAAATATCTACACCGCTATCTCTATAAACATGGAAATGTCTACACGGCTATCTGTATAAACATGGAAATATCTCCACCGCTATCTGTAGAAACATGGAAATATCTACATCGCTATCTGCATAAACATGGAAATATCTCCAGCGCTATCTCTATAAAGATGGAAATATCTACACCGCTATCTTTATAAACATGGAAATATCTACACCGCTATCTGTATAAACATGGAAATATCTATAACACTAACTGTGTAAACATGGAAATATGTACACAGGTCTCTGTGTAAAGATGGAAATATCTACACCGCAATCTGTGCAAATATGGAAATATCTACACCGCTATCTCAGTAAACATGGAAATATACACACCGCAATCTGTGCAAATATGGAAATATCTACACCGCTATCTCAGTAAACATGGAAATATCTACACCGCAATCTGTGCAAATATGGAAATATCTACACCGCTATCTCAGTAAACATGGAAATATCTACACCCCTATCTGCATAAACTTGGAAATATCAACACCGCTATCTGTATAAACATGGAAATGTCTACACCACGATCTGTATAAACATGGAAATAACTACACCGCTATATGTATAAACATGGAAATATCTACACCGCTATCAGTATAAACATGGAAATATCTACACCGCTATCTGTATAAACATGGAAATATCTACACCACGATATGTATAAACATGGAAATATCTACACCGCCATGTGAATAAACATGTAAATATCTACACCGCTATCAGTAAAAACATGGAAATATCGACACCGCTATCTGTATAAATATGGAAATATCTACACCACTATCTCTATAATCATGGAAATATCTGCACCGTTATCTGCATAAACAAAGAAATATCTCCACCGCTGTCTGTATGAACATGGAAACATCTACACCGCTAGCTGCATAAACATGGAATTATCTGCAGCGTTATCTGTATAAACATGGAAATATCTACACTGCAGTCTGTGCAAAGATGGAAATATCTACAATGCTATCTCAATAAACATGGAAATATCGACCCCGCCATCTGTACACACATGGAAATACCTACACAGTCATCTGTATAAACATGGAAATATCTACACCACTATCTGTATAAACATTGAAATATCTACACTGCCATCTGTATAAACATGGAATTACCTACACAGACATCTCTATAATCATTGAAATATCTACACCGTTATCTCTATAAACATGGAAGTAGCCACACCGCTATCAGTATAAACATGGAAATATCTACACCGCTATCTGTACAAACATGGAAATATCTACACCACGACGTGTATAAACATGGAAATATCTACACCGCTATGTGAATAAACATGGAAATATCTACACCGCTATCCGTATAAACATGGAAATATAGACACCGCTATCTGTATAAATATGGAAATATCTACACCACTATCTCTATAAACATGGAAATATCTACACCGTTATCTGTATAAACAAAGAAATATCTCCACCGCTGTCTGTATGAACGTGGAAACATCTACACCGCTAGCTGTATAAACATGGAATTATCTGCAGCGTTATCTGTATAAACATGGAAATATCTACACCGCACTCTGTGCAAAGATGGAAATATCTACAATGCTATCTCAATAAACATGGAAATATCGACACCGCAATCTGTACACACATGTAAATACCTACACAGTCATCTGTATAAACATGGAAATATCTACACCACTATCTGTATAAACATGGAAATATCTACACTGCCATCTGTATAAACATGGAATTACCTACACAGACATCTCTATAATCATTGAAATATCTACACAGCTATCTGTATAAACATGGAAGTAGCCACACCGATATCAGTATAAACATGGAAATATCTACACCGCTATCTGTATACACATGGAAATATCTACACCACGACGTGTATAAACATGGAAATATCTACACCGCTATGTGAATAAACATGGAAATATCTACACGGCTATGAGTATAAAGATGGATATATTGACACCGCTATCTGTATAAATATGGAAATCTCTACAACACTATCTCTATAAACATGGAAATATCTACACCGTTATCTGTATAAAGAAAGAAGTATCTCCACCGCTGTCTGTATGAACATGGAAACATCTACACCGCTAGCTGTATAAACATGGAATTATCTGCAGCGTTATCTGTATAAACATGGAAATAACTTCACCGCAGTCTGTGCAAAGCTGGAAATATCTACAATGCTATCTCAATAAACATGGAAATATCGACACCGCCATCTGTACACACATGGAAATACATACACAGTCATCTGTATAAACATGGAAATATCTACACCACTATCTGTATAAACATGGAAATACCTACACTGCCATCTGTATAAACATGGAAGTATCTACACAGACATCTCTTTAACCATTGAAATATCTACACCGCTATCTGTATAAACATGGAAGTAGCGACACCGCTATCTGTATAAACATGGAAATATCTACACCACCATCTGTGAAAACATGGAAATATCTACACTGTCATCTTTATAAACATGGAAATATCTACACGTCCATCTCTATAAACATGGAAATATCTACACTGCCATCTGTATATACCTGGAAATATCTACACTGCCATCTGTATAAACATGGAAATATCTACACCGCTATCTCTATAAACATGGAAATGTCTACACGGCTATCTGTATAAACATGGAAATATCTCCACCGCTATCTGTAGAAACATGGAAATATCTACATCGCTATCTGCATAAACATGGAAATATCTCCACAGCTATCTCTATAAAGATGGAAATATCTACACCGCTATCTTTATAAACATGGAAATATCTACACCGCTATCTGTATAAACATGGAAATATCTATAACACTATCTGTGTAAACATGGAAATATCTACACAGCTATCTGTGTAAACATGGAAATATGTACACAGGTCTCTGTGTAAAGATGGAAATATCTACACCGCAATCTGTGAAAATATGGAAATATCTACACCGCTATCTCAGTAAACATGGAAATACCTACACCGCTATCTGTATAAACATGGAAATATCAACACCGCTGTCTGTATAAACATGGAAATGTCTACACCACGATCTGTATAAACATGGAAATATCTACACCGCTATATGTATAAACATGGAAATATCTACACCGCTATCAGTATAAACATGGAAATATCTACACTGCGATCTGTATAAACATGGAAATATCTACACCACGACATGTATAAACATGGAAATATCTACACCGCCATGTGAATAAACATGGAAATATCTACACCGCTATCAGTAAAAACATGGAAATATCGACACCGCTATCTGTATAAATATGGAAATATCTACACCACTATCTCTATAGACATGGAAATATCTACACCGTTATCTGTATAAACAAAGAAATATCTCCACCGCTGTCTGTATGAACATGGAAACATCTACACCGCTAGCTGTATAAACATGGAATTATCTGCAGCGTTATCTGTGTAAACATGGAAATATCTACACCACAGTCTGTGCAAAGATGGAAATATCTACAATGCTATCTCAATAAACATGGAAATATCGACACCGCAATCTGTACACACATGTAAATACCTACACAGTCATCTGTATAAACATGGAAATATCTACACCACTATCTGTATAAACATGGAAATATCTACACTGCCATCTGTATAAACATGGAATTACCTACACAGACATCTCTATAATCATTGAAATATCTACACCGCTATCTGTATAAACATAGAAGTAGCCACACCGATATCAGTATAAACATGGAAATATCTACACCGCTATCTGTATAAACATGGAAATATCTACACCACGACGTGTATAAACATGGAAATATCTACACCGCTATGTGAATAAACATGGAAATATCTACACCGCTATGAGTATAAACATGGATATATTGACACCGCTATCTGTATAAATATGGAAATATCTACACCACTATCTCTATAAACATGGAAATATCTACATCGTTATCTGTATAAAGAAAGAAGTATCTCCACCGCTGTCTGTATGAACATGGAAACATCTACACCGCTAGCTGTGTAAACATGGAATTATCTGCAGCGTTATCTGTATTAACATGGAAATATCTACACCGCACTCTGTGCAAAGCTGGAAATATCTACAATGCTATCTCAATAAACATGGAAATATCGACACCGCCATCCGTACACACATGGAAATACCTACACAGTCATCTGTATAAACATGGAAATATCTACACCACTATCTGTATAAACATGGAAATACCTACACTGCCATCTGTATAAACATGGAATTATCTACACAGACATCTCTATAACCATTGAAATATCTCCACCGCTATCTGTATAAACATGGAAGTAGCCACACCGCTATCTGTATAAACATGGAAATATCTACACCGCCATCTGTGAAAACATGGAAATATCTACACTGTCATCTTTATAAACATGGAAATATCTACACGTCCATCTCTATAAACATGGAAATATCTACACTGCCATCTGTATATACCTGGAAATATCTACACTGCCATCTGTATAAACATGGAATTATCTACACCGCTATCACTATAAACATGGAAATGTCTACACGGCTATCTGTATAAACATGGAAATATCTCCACCGCTATCTGTAGAAACATGGAAATATCTACATCGCTATCTGTATAAACATGGAAATATCTCCACCGCTATCTCTATAAAGATGGAAATACCTACACCGCTATCTTTATAAACATGGAAATATCCACACCGCTATCTGTATAAACATGGAAATATCTATAAAACTATCTGTGTAAACATGGAAATATCTACACAGCTATCTGTGTAAACATGGAAATATGTACACACGTCTCTTTGTAAAGATGGAAATATCTACACCGCCATCTGTGAAAATATGGAAATATCTCCACCGCTATCTCAGTAAACATGGAAATATCTACACCGCTATCTGTATAAACATGGAAATATCAACACCGCTATCTGTATAAACATGGAAATGTCTACACCACGATCTGTATAAACATGGAAATGTCTACACCACGATCTGTATAAACATGGAAATATCTACACCGCTATATGTATAAAGATGGAAATATCTACACCGCTATCAGAATAAACATGGAAATATCTACACCGCTATCTGTATAAACATGGAAATATCTACACCACGACGTGTATAAACATGGAAATATCTACACCGCCATGTGAATAAACATGGAAATATCTACACCGCTATCAGCAAAAACATGGAAATATCGACACCGCTATCTGTATAAATATGGAAATATCTACACCACTATCTCTATAGACATGGAAATATCTACACCGTTATCTGTATAAACAAAGAAATATCTCCAACGCTGTCTGTATGAACATGGAAACATCTACACCGCTAGCTGTATAAACATGGAATTATCTGCAGCGTTATCAGTATAAACATGGAAATATCTACACCGCAGTCTGTGCAAAGATGGAAATATCTACAATGCTATCTCAATAAACATGGAAATATCGACACCGCAATCTGTACACACATGGAAATACCTACACAGTCATCTGTATAAACATGGAAATATCTACACCACTATCTGTATAAATATGGAAATATCTACACTGCCATCTGTATAAACATGGAATTACCTACACAGACATCTCTATAATCATTGAAATATCTACACCGCTATCTGTATAAACATGGAAGTAGCCACACGGATATCAGTATAAACATGGAAATATCTACACCGCAATCTGTATAAACATGGAAATATCTACACCACGACGTGTATAATCATGGAAATATCTACACCGCTATGTGAATAAACATGGAAATATCTACACCGCTATCAGTATATCATGGAAATATTGACACCGCTATCTGTATAAATATGGAAATATCTACACCACTATCTCTATAAACATGGAAATATCTACACCGTTATCTGTATAAACAAAGAAATATCTCCACCACTGTCTGTATGAACATGGAAACATCTACACCGCTAGCTGTATAAACATGGAATTATCTGCAGCGTTCTCTGTATAAACATGGAAATATCTACACCGCAGTCTGTGCAAAGCTGGAAATATCTACAATGCTATCTCAATAAACATGGAAATATCGACACCGCCATCTGTACACACATGGAAATACCTACACAGTCATCTGTATAAACATGGAAATATCTACACCACTATCTGTATAAACATGGAAATACCTACACTGCCATTTGTATAAACATGGAATTATCTACACAGACATCTCTATAACCATTGAAATTCCTACACCGCTATCTGTATAAACATGGAAGTAGCCACACCGCTATCTGTATAAACATGGAAATATCTACACCGCCATCTGTGAAAACATGGAAATATCTACACTGTCATCTTTATAAACATGGAAATATCTACACGTCCATCTGTATAAACATGGAAATATCTTCACTGCCATCTGTATATACCTGGAAATATCTACACTGCCATCTGTATAAACATGGAAATATCTACACCGCTATCTCTATAAACATGGAAATGTCTACACGGCTATCTGTATAAACATGGAAATATCTCCACCGCTATCTGTAGAAACATGGAAATATCTACATCGCTATCTGCATAAACATGGAAATATCTCCAGCGCTATCTCTATAAAGATGGAAATATCTACACCGCTATCTTTATAAACATGGAAATATCTACACCGCTATCTGTATAAACATGGAAATATCTATAACACTAACTGTGTAAACATGGAAATATCTACACAGCTATCTGTGTAAACATGGAAATATGTACACAGGTCTCTGTGTAAAGATGGAAATATCTACACCGCAATCTGTGCAAATATGGAAATATCTACACCGCTATCTCAGTAAACATGGAAATATCTACACCGCAATCTGTGCAAATATGGAAATATCTACACCGCTATCTCAGTAAACATGGAAATATCTACACCGCAATCTGTGCAAATATGGAAATATCTACACCGCTATCTCAGTAAACATGGAAATATCTACACCCCTATCTGCATAAACTTGGAAATATCAACACCGCTATCTGTATAAACATGGAAATGTCTACACCACGATCTGTATAAACATGGAAATAACTACACCGCTATATGTATAAACATGGAAATATCTACACCGCTATCAATATAAACATGGAAATATCTACACCGCTATCTGTATAAACATGGAAATATCTACACCACGATATGTATAAACATGGAAATATCTCCACCGCTATCTGTAGAAACATGGAAATATCTACATCGCTATCTGCATAAACATGGAAATATCTCCACAGCTATCTCTATAAAGATGGAAATATCTACACCGCTATCTTTATAAACATGGAAATATCTACACCGCTATCTGTATAAACATGGAAATATCTATAACACTATCTGTGTAAACATGGAAATATCTACACAGCTATCTGTGTAAACATGGAAATATGTACACAGGTCTCTGTGTAAAGATGGAAATATCTACACCGCAATCTGTGAAAATATGGAAATATCTACACCGCTATCTCAGTAAACATGGAAATACCTACACCGCTATCTGTATAAACATGGAAATATCAACACCGCTATCTGTATAAACATGGAAATGTCTACACCACGATCTGTATAAACATGGAAATATCTACACCGCTATATGTATAAACATGGAAATATCTACACCGCTATCAGTATAAACATGGAAATATCTACACTGCTATCTGTATAAACATGGAAATATCTACACCACGACATGTATAAACATGGAAATATCTACACCGCCATGTGAATAAACATGGAAATATCTACACCGCTATCAGTAAAAACATGGAAATATCGACACCGCTATCTGTATAAATATGGAAATATCTACACCACTATCTCTATAGACATGGAAATATCTACACCGTTATCTGTATAAACAAAGAAATATCTCCACCGCTGTCTGTATGAACATGGAAACATCTACACCGCTAGCTGTATAAACATGGAATTATCTGCAGCGTTATCTGTGTAAACATGGAAATATCTACACCACAGTCTGTGCAAAGATGGAAATATCTACAATGCTATCTCAATAAACATGGAAATATCGACACCGCAATCTGTACACACATGTAAATACCTACACAGTCATCTGTATAAACATGGAAATATCTACACTGCCATCTGTATAAACATGGAATTACCTACACAGACATCTCTATAATCATTGAAATATCTACACCGCTATCTGTATAAACATAGAAGTAGCCACACCGATATCAGTATAAACATGGAAATATCTACACCGGTATCTGTATAAACATGGAAATATCTACACCACGACGTGTATAAACATGGAAATATCTACACCGCTATGTGAATAAACATGGAAATATCTACACCGCTATGAGTATAAACATGGATATATTGACACCGCTATCTGTATAAATATGGAAATATCTACACCAGTATCTCTATAAACATGGAAATATCTACATCGTTATCTGTATAAAGAAAGAAGTATCTCCACCGCTGTCTGTATGAACATGGAAACATCTACACCGCTAGCTGTATAAACATGGAATTATCTGCAGCGTTATCTGTATTAACATGGAAATATCTACACCGCACTCTGTGCAAAGCTGGAAATATCTACAATGCTATCTCAATAAACATGGAAATATCGACACCGCCATCTGTACACACATGGAAATACCTACACAGTCATCTGTATAAACATGGAAATATCTACACCACTATCTGTATAAACATGGAAATACCTACACTGCCATCTGTATAAACATGGAATTATCTACACAGACATCTCTATAACCATTGAAATATCTACACCGCTATCTGTATAAACATGGAAGTAGCCACACCGCTATCTGTATAAACATGGAAATATCTACACCGCCATCTGTGAAAACATGGAAATATCTACACTGTCATCTTTATAAACATGGAAATATCTACACGTCCATCTCTATAAACATGGAAATATCTACACTGCCATCTGTATATACCTGGAAATATCTACACTGCCATCTGTATAAACATGGAATTATCTACACCGCTATCTCTATAAACATGGAAATGTCTACACGGCTATCTGTATAAACATGGAAATATCTCCACCGCTATCTGTAGAAACATGGACATATCTACATCGCTATCTGTATAAACATGGAAATATCTCCAGCGCTATCTCTATAAAGATGGAAATATCTACACCGCTATCTTTATAAACATGGAAATATCTACACCGCTATCTGTATAAACATGGAAATATCTATAACACTATCTGTGTAAACATGGAAATATCTACACAGCTATCTGTGTAAACATGGAAATATGTACACAGGTCTCTTTGTAAAGATGGAAATATCTACACCGCAATCTGTGAAAATATGGAAATATCTACACCGCTATCTCAGTAAACATGGAAATATCTACACCGCTATCTATATAAACATGGAAATATCAACACCGCTATCTGTATAAACATGGAAATGTCTACACCACGATCTGTATAAACATGGAAATATCTACACCACGATCTGTATAAACATGGAAATATCTACACCGCTATATGTATAAACATGGAAATATCTACACCGCTATCAGAATAAACATGGAAATATCTACACCACGACATGTATAAACATGGAAATATCTACACCGCCATGTGAATAAACATGGAAATATCTACACCGCTATCAGTAAAAACATGGAAATATCGACACCGCTATCTGTATAAATCTGGAAATATCTACACCACTATCTCTATAGACATGGAAATATCTACACCGTTATCTGTATAAACAAAGAAATATCTCCACCGCTGTCTGTATGAACATGGAAACATCTACACCGCTAGCTGTATAAACATGGAATTATCTGCAGTGTTATCAGTATAAACATGGAAATATCTACACCGCAGTCTGTGCAAAGATGGAAATATCTACAATGCTATCTCAATAAACATGGAAATATCGACACCGCAATCTGTACACACATGGAAATACCTACACAGTCATCTGTATAAACATGGAAATATCTGCACCACTATCTGTATAAACATGGAAATATCTACACTGCCATCTGTATAAACATGGAATTACCTACACAGACATCTCTATAATCATTGAAATATCTACACCGCTATCTGTATAAACATGGAAGTAGCCACACCGATATCAGTATAAACATGGAAATATCTACACCGCTATCTGTATAAACATGGAAATATCTACACCACGACGTGTATAAACATGGAAATATCTACACCGCTATGTGAATAAACATGGAAATATCTACACCGCTATCAGTATATCATGGAAATATTGACACCGCTATCTGTATAAATATGGAAATATCTACACCACTATCTCTATAAACATGGAAATATCTACACCGTTATCTGTATAAACAAAGAAATATCTCCACCACTGTCTGTATGAACATGGAAACATCTACACCGCTAGCTGTATAAACATGGAATTATCTGCAGCGTTCTCTGTATAAACATGGAAATATCTACACCGCAGTCTGTGCAAAGCTGGAAATATCTACAATGCTATCTCAATAAACATGGAAATATCGACACCGCCATCTGTACACACATGGAAATACCTACACAGTCATCTGTATAAACATGGAAATATCTACACCACTATCTGTATAAACATGGAAATACCTACACTGCCATCTGTATAAACATGGAATTATCTACACAGACATCTCTATAACCATTGAAATACCTACACCGCTATCTGTATAAACATGGAAGTAGCCACACCGCTATCTGTATAAACATGGAAATATCTACACCACCATCTGTGAAAACATGGAAATATCTACACTATCATCTTTATAAACATGGAAAAATCTACACGTCCATCTGTATAAACATGGAAATATCTACACTGCCATCTGTATATACCTGGAAATATCTACACTGCCATCTGTATAAACATGGAAATATCTACACCGCTATCTCTATAAACATGGAAATGTCTACACGGCTATCTGTATAAACATGGAAATATCTCCACCGCTGACTGTAGAAACATGGAAATATCTACATCGCTATCTGCATAAACATGGAAATATCTCCAGCGCTATCTCTATAAAGATGGAAATATCTACACCGCTATCTTTATAAACATGGAAATATCTACACCGCTATCTGTATAAACATGGAAATATCTATAACACTAACTGTGTAAACATGGAAATATCTACACAGCTATCTGTGTAAACATGGAAATATGTACACAGGTCTCTGTGTAAAGATGGAAATATCTACACCGCAATCTGTGCAAATATGGAAATATCTACACCGCTATCTCAGTAAACATGGAAATATCTACACCGCAATCTGTGCAAATATGGAAATATCTACACCGCTATCTCAGTAAACATGGAAATATCTACACCCCTATCTGCATAAACTTGGAAATATCAACACCGCTATCTGTATAAACATGGAAATGTCTACACCACGATCTGTATAAACATGGAAATAACTACACCGCTATATGTATAAACATGGAAATACCTACACCGCTATCAGTATAAACATGGAAATATCTACACCGCTATCTTTATAAACATGGAAATATCTATAACACTATCTGTGTAAAGATGGAAATATCTACACAGCTATCTGTGTAAACATGGAAATATGTACAGAGGTCTCTTTTTAAAGATGGAAATATCTACACCGCAATCTGGGCAAATATGGAAATATCTACACCGCTATCACAGTAAACATGGAAATATCTACACCGCTCTCTGTATAAACATGGAAATATCAACACCGGTATCTGTATAAACATGGAAATGTCTGCACCACGATCTGTATAAACATGGAAATATCTACACCGCTATGTGAATAAACATGGAAATATCTACACCGCTATCAGTATATCATGGAAATATTGACACCGCTATCTGTATAAATATGGAAATATCTACACCACTATCTCTATAAACATGGAAATATCTACACCGTTATCTGTATAAACAAAGAAATATCTCCACCACTCTCTGTATGAACATGGAAACATCTACACCGCTAGCTGTATAAACATGGAATTATCTGCAGCGTTCTCTGTATAAACATGGAAATATCTACACCGCAGTCTGTGCAAAGCTGGAAATATCTACAATGCTATCTCAATAAACATGGAAATATCGACACCGCCATCTGTACACACATGGAAATACCTACACAGTCATCTGTATAAACATGGAAACATCTACACCACTATCTGTATAAACTTGGAAATACCTACACTGCCATCTGTATAAACATGGAATTATCTACACAGACATCTCTATAACCATTGAAATACCTACACCGCTATCTGTATAAACATGGAAGTAGCCACACCGCTATCTGTATAAACATGGAAATATCTACACCACCATCTGTGAAAACATGGAAATATCTACACTATCATCTTTATAAACATGGAAATATCTACACGTCCATCTGTATAAACATGGAAATATCTACACTGCCATCTGTATATACCTGGAAATATCTACACTGCCATCTGTATAAACATGGAAATATCTACACCGCTATCTCTATAAACATGGAAATGTCTACACGGCTATCTGTATAAACATGGAAATATCTCCACCGCTATCTGTAGAAACATGGAAATATCTACATCGCTATCTGCATAAACATGGAAATATCTCCAGCGCTATCTCTATAAAGATGGAAATATCTACACCGCTATCTTTATAAACATGGAAGTATCTACACCGCTATCTGTATAAACATGGAAATATCTATAACACTAACTGTGTAAACATGGAAATACCTACACAGCTATCTGTGTAAACATGGAAATATGTACACAGGTCTCTGTGTAAAGATGGAAATATCTACACCGCAATCTGTGCAAATATGGAAATATCTACACCGCTATCTCAGTAAACATGGAAATATCTACACCGCAATCTGTGCAAATATGGAAATATCTACACCGCTATCTCAGTAAACATGGAAATATCTACACCCCTATCTGCATAAACTTGGAAATATCAACACCGCTATCTGTATAAACATGGAAATGTCTACACCACGATCTGTATAAACATGGAAATAACTACACCGCTATATGTATAAACATGGAAATACCTACACCGCTATCAGTATAAACATGGAAATATCTACACCGCTATCTTTATAAACATGGAAATATCTATAACACTATCTGTGTAAAGATGGAAATATATACACAGCTATCTGTGTAAACATGGAAATATGTACAGAGGTCTCTTTTTAAAGATGGAAATATCTACACCGCAATCTGGGCAAATATGGAAATATCTACACCGCTATCACAGTAAACATGGAAATATCTACACCGCTCTCTGTATAAACATGGAAATATCAACACCGGTATCTGTATAAACATGGAAATGTCTGCACCACGATCTGTATAAACATGGAAATATCTACACCGCTATGTGAATAAACATGGAAATATCTACACCGCTATCAGTATATGATGGAAATATTGACACCGCTATCTGTATAAATATGGAAATATCTACACCACTATCTCTATAAACATGGAAATATCTACACCGTTATCTGTATAAACAAAGAAATATCTCCACCACTGTCTGTATGAACATGGAAACATCTACACCGCTAGCTGTATAAACATGGAATTATCTGCAGCGTTCTCTGTATAAACATGGAAATATCTACACCGCAGTCTGTGCAAAGCTGGAAATATCTACAATGCTATCTCAATAAACATGGAAATATCGACACCGCCATCTGTACACACATGGAAATACCTACACAGTCATCTGTATAAACATGGAAATATCTACACCACTATCTGTATAAACATGGAAATACCTACACTGCCATCTGTATAAACATGGAATTATCTACACAGACATCTCTATAACCATTGAAATACCTACACCGCTATCTGTATAAACATGGAAGTAGCCACACCGCTATCTGTATAAACATGGAAATATCTACACCACCATCTGTGAAAACATGGAAATATCTACACTATCATCTTTATAAACATGGAAATATCTACACGTCCATCTGTATAAACATGGAAATATCTACACTGCCATCTGTATATACCTGGAAATATCTACACTGCCATCTGTATAAACATGGAAATATCTACACCGCTATCTCTATAAACATGGAAATGTCTACACGGCTATCTGTATAAACATGGAAATATCTCCACCGCTATCTGTAGAAACATGGAAATATCTACATCGCTATCTGCATAAACATGGAAATATCTCCAGCGCTATCTCTATAAAGATGGAAATATCTACACCGCTATCTTTATAAACATGGAAATATCTACACCGCTATCTGTATAAACATGGAAATATCTATAACACTAACTGTGTAAACATGGAAATACCTACACAGCTATCTGTGTAAACATGGAAATATGTACACAGGTCTCTGTGTAAAGATGGAAATATCTACACCGCAATCTGTGCAAATATGGAAATATCTACACCGCTATCTCAGTAAACATGGAAATATCTACACCGCAATCTGTGCAAATATGGAAATATCTACACCGCTATCTCAGTAAACATGGAAATATCTACACCCCTATCTGCATAAACTTGGAAATATCAACACCGCTATCTGTATAAACATGGAAATGTCTACACCACGATCTGTATAAACATGGAAATAACTACACCGCTATATGTATAAACATGGAAATACCTACACCGCTATCAGTATAAACATGGAAATATCTACACCGCTATCTTTATAAACATGGAAATATCTATAACACTATCTGTGTAAACATGGAAATATCTACACAGCTATCTGTGTAAACATGGAAATATGTACAGAGGTCTCTTTTTAAAGATGGAAATATCTACACCGCAATCTGGGCAAATATGGAAATATCTACACCGCTATCACAGTAAACATGGAAATATCTACACCGCTCTCTGTATAAACATGGAAATATCAACACCGGTATCTGTATAAACATGGAAATGTCTGCACCACAATCTGTATAAACATGGAAATATCTACACCGCTATATGTATAAACATGGAAATATCTACACCGCTATCAGTATAAACATGGAAATATCTACACCGCTATCTGTATAAACATGGAAATATCTACACCACGATATGTATAAACATGGAAATATCTACACCGCCATGTGAATAAACATGGAAATATCTACACCGCTATCAGTAAAAACATGGAAATATCGACACCGCTATCTGTATAAATATGGAAATATCTACACCACTATCTCTATAATCATGGAAATATCTGCACCGTTATCTGCATAAACAAAGAAATATCTCCACCGCTGTCTGTATGAACATGGAAACATCTACACCGCTAGCTGCATAAACATGGAATTAT
Source organism: Pan paniscus (assembly GCF_029289425.2). NCBI lineage: Eukaryota > Metazoa > Chordata > Mammalia > Primates > Hominidae > Pan > Pan paniscus. The sequence continues at coordinate 1,772,020 of NC_073265.2, forward strand.
CTGCAGGGTTATCTGCATAAACATGGAAATATCTACACTGCAGTCTGTGCAAAGATGGAAATATCTACAATGCTATCTCAATAAACATGGAAATATCGACACCGCAATCTGTACACACATGGAAATACCTACACAGTCATCTGTATAAACATGGAAATATCTGCACCACTATCTGTATAAACATGGAAATATCTACACTGCCATCTGTATAAACATGGAATTACCTACACAGACATCTCTATAATCATTGAAATATCTACACCGCTATCTGTATAAACATGGAAGTAGCCACACCGATATCAGTATAAACATGGAAATATCTACACCGCTATCTGTATAAACATGGAAATATCTACACCACGACGTGTATAAACATGGAAATATCTACACCGCTATGTGAATAAACATGGAAATATCTACACCGCTATCAGTATATCATGGAAATATTGACACCGCTATCTGTATAAATATGGAAATATCTACACCACTATCTCTATAAACATGGAAATATCTACACCGTTATCTGTATAAACAAAGAAATATCTCCACCACTGTCTGTATGAACATGGAAACATCTACACCGCTAGCTGTATAAACATGGAATTATCTGCAGCGTTCTCTGTATAAACATGGAAATATCTACACCGCAGTCTGTGCAAAGCTGGAAATATCTACAATGCTATCTCAATAAACATGGAAATATCGACACCGCTATCTGTACACACATGGAAATACCTACACAGTCATCTGTATAAACATGGAAATATCTACACCACTATCTGTATAAACATGGAAATACCTACACTGCCATCTGTATAAACATGGAATTATCTACACAGACATCTCTATAACCATTGAAATACCTACACCGCTATCTGTATAAACATGGAAGTAGCCACACCGCTATCTGTATAAACATGGAAATATCTACACCACCATCTGTGAAAACATGGAAATATCTACACTATCATCTTTATAAACATGGAAATATCTACACGTCCATCTGTATAAACATGGAAATATCTACACTGCCATCTGTATATACCTGGAAATATCTACACTGCCATCTGTATAAACATGGAAATATCTACACCGCTATCTCTATAAACATGGAAATGTCTACACGGCTATCTGTATAAACATGGAAATATCTCCACCGCTGTCTGTAGAAACATGGAAATATCTACATCGCTATCTGCATAAACATGGAAATATCTCCAGCGCTATCTCTATAAAGATGGAAATATCTACACCGCTATCTTTATAAACATGGAAATATGTACACCGCTATCTGTATAAACATGGAAATATCTATAACACTAACTGTGTAAACATGGAAATATCTACACAGCTATCTGTGTAAACATGGAAATATGTACACAGGTCTCTGTGTAAAGATGGAAATATCTACACCGCAATCTGTGCAAATATGGAAATATCTACACCGCTATCTCAGTAAACATGGAAATATCTACACCGCAATCTGTGCAAATATGGAAATATCTACACCGCTATCTCAGTAAACATGGAAATATCTACACCCCTATCTTCATAAACTTGGAAATATCAACACCGCTATCTGTATAAACATGGAAATGTCTACACCACGATCTGTATAAACATGGAAATAACTACACCGCTATATGTATAAACATGGAAATACCTACACCGCTATCAGTATAAACATGGAAATATCTACACCGCTATCTTTATAAACATGGAAATATCTATAACACTATCTGTGTAAAGATGGAAATATCTACACAGCTATCTGTGTAAACATGGAAATATGTACAGAGGTCTCTTTTTAAAGATGGAAATATCTACACCGCAATCTGGGCAAATATGGAAATATCTACACCGCTATCACAGTAAACATGGAAATATCTACACCGCTCTCTGTATAAACATGGAAATATCAACACCGGTATCTGTATAAACATGGAAATGTCTGCACCACAATCTGTATAAACATGGAAATATCTACACCGCTATATGTATAAACATGGAAATATCTACACCGCTATCAGTATAAACATGGAAATATCTACACCGCTATCTGTATAAACATGGAAATATCTACACCACGATATGTATAAACATGGAAATATCTACACCGCCATGTGAATAAACATGGAAATATCTACACCGCTATCAGTAAAAACATGGAAATATCGACACCGCTATCTGTATAAATATGGAAATATCTACACCACTATCTCTATAATCATGGAAATATCTGCACCGTTATCTGCATAAACAAAGAAATATCTCCACCGCTGTCTGTATGAACATGGAAACATCTACACCGCTAGCTGCATAAACATGGAATTATCTGCAGGGTTATCTGCATAAACATGGAAATATCTACACTGCAGTCTGTGCAAAGATGGAAATATCTACAATGCTATCTCAATAAACATGGAAATATCGACACCGCAATCTGTACACACATGGAAATACCTACACAGTCATCTGTATAAACATGGAAATATCTGCACCACTATCTGTATAAACATGGAAATATCTACACTGCCATCTGTATAAACATGGAATTACCTACACAGACATCTCTATAATCATTGAAATATCTACACCGCTATCTGTATAAACATGGAAGTAGCCACACCGATATCAGTGTAAACATGGAAATATCTACACCGCTATCTGTATAAACATGGAAATATCTACACCACGACGTGTATAAACATGGAAATATCTACACCGCTATGTGAATAAACATGGAAATATCTACACCGCTATCAGTATATCATGGAAATATTGACACCGCTATCTGTATAAATATGGAAATATCTACACCACTATCTCTATAAACATGGAAATATCTACACCGTTATCTGTATAAACAAAGAAATATCTCCACCACTGTCTGTATGAACATGGAAACATCTACACCGCTAGCTGTATAAACATGGAATTATCTGCAGCGTTCTCTGTATAAACATGGAAATATCTACACCGCAGTCTGTGCAAAGCTGGAAATATCTACAATGCTATCTCAATAAACATGGAAATATCGACACCGCTATCTGTACACACATGGAAATACCTACACAGTCATCTGTATAAACATGGAAATATCTACACCACTATCTGTATAAACATGGAAATACCTACACTGCCATCTGTATAAACATGGAATTATCTACACAGACATCTCTATAACCATTGAAATACCTACACCGCTATCTGTATAAACATGGAAGTAGCCACACCGCTATCTGTATAAACATGGAAATATCTACACCACCATCTGTGAAAACATGGAAATATCTACACTATCATCATTATAAACATGGAAATATCTACACGTCCATCTGTATAAACATGGAAATATCTACACTGCCATCTGTATATACCTGGAAATATCTACACTGCCATCTGTATAAACATGGAAATATCTACACCGCTATCTCTATAAACATGGAAATGTCTACACGGCTATCTGTATAAACATGGAAATATCTCCACCGCTGTCTGTAGAAACATGGAAATATCTACATCGCTATCTGCATAAACATGGAAATATCTCCAGCGCTATCTCTATAAAGATGGAAATATCTACACCGCTATCTTTATAAACATGGAAATATGTACACCGCTATCTGTATAAACATGGAAATATCTATAACACTAACTGTGTAAACATGGAAATATCTACACAGCTATCTGTGTAAACATGGAAATATGTACACAGGTCTCTGTGTAAAGATGGAAATATCTACACCGCAATCTGTGCAAATATGGAAATATCTACACCGCTATCTCAGTAAACATGGAAATATCTACACCGCAATCTGTGCAAATATGGAAATATCTACACCGCTATCTCAGTAAACATGGAAATATCTACACCCCTATCTGCATAAACTTGGAAATATCAACACCGCTATCTGTATAAACATGGAAATGTCTACACCATGATCTGTATAAACATGGAAATAACTACACCGCTATATGTATAAACATGGAAATACCTACACCGCTATCAGTATAAACATGGAAATATCTACACCGCTATCTTTATAAACATGGAAATATCTATAACACTATCTGTGTAAAGATGGAAATATCTACACAGCTATCTGTGTAAACATGGAAATATGTACAGAGGTCTCTTTTTAAAGATGGAAATATCTACACCGCAATCTGGGCAAATATGGAAATATCTACACCGCTATCACAGTAAACATGGAAATATCTACACCGCTCTCTGTATAAACATGGAAATATCAACACCGGTATCTGTATAAACATGGAAATGTCTGCACCACAATCTGTATAAACATGGAAATATCTACACCGCTATATGTATAAACATGGAAATATCTACACCGCTATCAGTATAAACATGGAAATATCTACACCGCTATCTGTATAAACATGGAAATATCTACACCACGATATGTATAAACATGGAAATATCTACACCGCCATGTGAATAAACATGGAAATATCTACACCGCTATCAGTAAAAACATGGAAATATCGACACCGCTATCTGTATAAATATGGAAATATCTACACCACTATCTCTATAATCATGGAAATATCTGCACCGTTATCTGCATAAACAAAGAAATATCTCCACCGCTGTCTGTATGAACATGGAAACATCTACACCGCTAGCTGCATAAACATGGAATTATCTGCAGGGTTATCTGCATAAACATGGAAATATCTACACTGCAGTCTGTGCAAAGATGGAAATATCTACAATGCTATCTCAATAAACATGGAAATATCGACACCGCAATCTGTACACACATGGAAATACCTACACAGTCATCTGTATAAACATGGAAATATCTGCACCACTATCTGTATAAACATGGAAATATCTACACTGCCATCTGTATAAACATGGAATTACCTACACAGACATCTCTATAATCATTGAAATATCTACACCGCTATCTGTATAAACATGGAAGTAGCCACACCGATATCAGTGTAAACATGGAAATATCTACACCGCTATCTGTATAAACATGGAAATATCTACACCACGACGTGTATAAACATGGAAATATCTACACCGCTATGTGAATAAACATGGAAATATCTACACCGCTATCAGTATATCATGGAAATATTGACACCGCTATCTGTATAAATATGGAAATATCTACACCACTATCTCTATAAACATGGAAATATCTACACCGTTATCTGTATAAACAAAGAAATATCTCCACCACTGTCTGTATGAACATGGAAACATCTACACCGCTAGCTGTATAAACATGGAATTATCTGCAGCGTTCTCTGTATAAACATGGAAATATCTACACCGCAGTCTGTGCAAAGCTGGAAATATCTACAATGCTATCTCAATAAACATGGAAATATCGACACCGCTATCTGTACACACATGGAAATACCTACACAGTCATCTGTATAAACATGGAAATATCTACACCACTATCTGTATAAACATGGAAATACCTACACTGCCATCTGTATAAACATGGAATTATCTACACAGACATCTCTATAACCATTGAAATACCTACACCGCTATCTGTATAAACATGGAAGTAGCCACACCGCTATCTGTATAAACATGGAAATATCTACACCACCATCTGTGAAAACATGGAAATATCTACACTATCATCATTATAAACATGGAAATATCTACACGTCCATCTGTATAAACATGGAAATATCTACACTGCCATCTGTATATACCTGGAAATATCTACACTGCCATCTGTATAAACATGGAAATATCTACACCGCTATCTCTATAAACATGGAAATGTCTACACGGCTATCTGTATAAACATGGAAATATCTCCACCGCTGTCTGTAGAAACATGGAAATATCTACATCGCTATCTGCATAAACATGGAAATATCTCCAGCGCTATCTCTATAAAGATGGAAATATCTACACCGCTATCTTTATAAACATGGAAATATGTACACCGCTATCTGTATAAACATGGAAATATCTATAACACTAACTGTGTAAACATGGAAATATCTACACAGCTATCTGTGTAAACATGGAAATATGTACACAGGTCTCTGTGTAAAGATGGAAATATCTACACCGCAATCTGTGCAAATATGGAAATATCTACACCGCTATCTCAGTAAACATGGAAATATCTACACCGCAATCTGTGCAAATATGGAAATATCTACACCGCTATCTCAGTAAACATGGAAATATCTACACCCCTATCTGCATAAACTTGGAAATATCAACACCGCTATCTGTATAAACATGGAAATGTCTACACCATGATCTGTATAAACATGGAAATAACTACACCGCTATATGTATAAACATGGAAATACCTACACCGCTATCAGTATAAACATGGAAATATCTACACCGCTATCTTTATAAACATGGAAATATCTATAACACTATCTGTGTAAAGATGGAAATATCTACACAGCTATCTGTGTAAACATGGAAATATGTACAGAGGTCTCTTTTTAAAGATGGAAATATCTACACCGCAATCTGGGCAAATATGGAAATATCTACACCGCTATCACAGTAAACATGGAAATATCTACACCGCTCTCTGTATAAACATGGAAATATCAACACCGGTATCTGTATAAACATGGAAATGTCTGCACCACAATCTGTATAAACATGGAAATATCTACACCGCTATATGTATAAACATGGAAATATCTACACCGCTATCAGTATAAACATGGAAATATCTACACCGCTATCTGTATAAACATGGAAATATCTACACCACGATATGTATAAACATGGAAATATCTACACCGCCATGTGAATAAACATGGAAATATCTACACCGCTATCAGTAAAAACATGGAAATATCGACACCGCTATCTGTATAAATATGGAAATATCTACACCACTATCTCTATAATCATGGAAATATCTGCACCGTTATCTGCATAAACAAAGAAATATCTCCACCGCTGTCTGTATGAACATGGAAACATCTACACCGCTAGCTGCATAAACATGGAATTATCTGCAGGGTTATCTGCATAAACATGGAAATATCTACACTGCAGTCTGTGCAAAGATGGAAATATCTACAATGCTATCTCAATAAACATGGAAATATCGACACCGCAATCTGTACACACATGGAAATACCTACACAGTCATCTGTATAAACATGGAAATATCTGCACCACTATCTGTATAAACATGGAAATATCTACACTGCCATCTGTATAAACATGGAATTACCTACACAGACATCTCTATAATCATTGAAATATCTACACCGCTATCTGTATAAACATGGAAGTAGCCACACCGATATCAGTGTAAACATGGAAATATCTACACCGCTATCTGTATAAACATGGAAATATCTACACCACGACGTGTATAAACATGGAAATATCTACACCGCTATGTGAATAAACATGGAAATATCTACACCGCTATCAGTATATCATGGAAATATTGACACCGCTATCTGTATAAATATGGAAATATCTACACCACTATCTCTATAAACATGGAAATATCTACACCGTTATCTGTATAAACAAAGAAATATCTCCACCACTGTCTGTATGAACATGGAAACATCTACACCGCTAGCTGTATAAACATGGAATTATCTGCAGCGTTCTCTGTATAAACATGGAAATATCTACACCGCAGTCTGTGCAAAGCTGGAAATATCTACAATGCTATCTCAATAAACATGGAAATATCGACACCGCTATCTGTACACACATGGAAATACCTACACAGTCATCTGTATAAACATGGAAATATCTACACCACTATCTGTATAAACATGGAAATACCTACACTGCCATCTGTATAAACATGGAATTATCTACACAGACATCTCTATAACCATTGAAATACCTACACCGCTATCTGTATAAACATGGAAGTAGCCACACCGCTATCTGTATAAACATGGAAATATCTACACCACCATCTGTGAAAACATGGAAATATCTACACTATCATCTTTATAAACATGGAAATATCTACACGTCCATCTGTATAAACATGGAAATATCTACACTGCCATCTGTATATACCTGGAAATATCTACACTGCCATCTGTATAAACATGGAAATATCTACACCGCTATCTCTATAAACATGGAAATGTCTACACGGCTATCTGTATAAACATGGAAATATCTCCACCGCTGTCTGTAGAAACATGGAAATATCTACATCGCTATCTGCATAAACATGGAAATATCTCCAGCGCTATCTCTATAAAGATGGAAATATCTACACCGCTATCTTTATAAACATGGAAATATGTACACCGCTATCTGTATAAACATGGAAATATCTATAACACTAACTGTGTAAACATGGAAATATCTACACAGCTATCTGTGTAAACATGGAAATATGTACACAGGTCTCTGTGTAAAGATGGAAATATCTACACCGCAATCTGTGCAAATATGGAAATATCTACACCGCTATCTCAGTAAACATGGAAATATCTACACCGCAATCTGTGCAAATATGGAAATATCTACACCGCTATCTCAGTAAACATGGAAATATCTACACCCCTATCTTCATAAACTTGGAAATATCAACACCGCTATCTGTATAAACATGGAAATGTCTACACCACGATCTGTATAAACATGGAAATAACTACACCGCTATATGTATAAACATGGAAATACCTACACCGCTATCAGTATAAACATGGAAATATCTACACCGCTATCTTTATAAACATGGAAATATCTATAACACTATCTGTGTAAAGATGGAAATATCTACACAGCTATCTGTGTAAACATGGAAATATGTACAGAGGTCTCTTTTTAAAGATGGAAATATCTACACCGCAATCTGGGCAAATATGGAAATATCTACACCGCTATCACAGTAAACATGGAAATATCTACACCGCTCTCTGTATAAACATGGAAATATCAACACCGGTATCTGTATAAACATGGAAATGTCTGCACCACAATCTGTATAAACATGGAAATATCTACACCGCTATATGTATAAACATGGAAATATCTACACCGCTATCAGTATAAACATGGAAATATCTACACCGCTATCTGTATAAACATGGAAATATCTACACCACGATATGTATAAACATGGAAATATCTACACCGCCATGTGAATAAACATGGAAATATCTACACCGCTATCAGTAAAAACATGGAAATATCGACACCGCTATCTGTATAAATATGGAAATATCTACACCACTATCTCTATAATCATGGAAATATCTGCACCGTTATCTGCATAAACAAAGAAATATCTCCACCGCTGTCTGTATGAACATGGAAACATCTACACCGCTAGCTGCATAAACATGGAATTATCTGCAGGGTTATCTGCATAAACATGGAAATATCTACACTGCAGTCTGTGCAAAGATGGAAATATCTACAATGCTATCTCAATAAACATGGAAATATCGACACCGCAATCTGTACACACATGGAAATACCTACACAGTCATCTGTATAAACATGGAAATATCTGCACCACTATCTGTATAAACATGGAAATATCTACACTGCCATCTGTATAAACATGGAATTACCTACACAGACATCTCTATAATCATTGAAATATCTACACCGCTATCTGTATAAACATGGAAGTAGCCACACCGATATCAGTGTAAACATGGAAATATCTACACCGCTATCTGTATAAACATGGAAATATCTACACCACGACGTGTATAAACATGGAAATATCTACACCGCTATGTGAATAAACATGGAAATATCTACACCGCTATCAGTATATCATGGAAATATTGACACCGCTATCTGTATAAATATGGAAATATCTACACCACTATCTCTATAAACATGGAAATATCTACACCGTTATCTGTATAAACAAAGAAATATCTCCACCACTGTCTGTATGAACATGGAAACATCTACACCGCTAGCTGTATAAACATGGAATTATCTGCAGCGTTCTCTGTATAAACATGGAAATATCTACACCGCAGTCTGTGCAAAGCTGGAAATATCTACAATGCTATCTCAATAAACATGGAAATATCGACACCGCTATCTGTACACACATGGAAATACCTACACAGTCATCTGTATAAACATGGAAATATCTACACCACTATCTGTATAAACATGGAAATACCTACACTGCCATCTGTATAAACATGGAATTATCTACACAGACATCTCTATAACCATTGAAATACCTACACCGCTATCTGTATAAACATGGAAGTAGCCACACCGCTATCTGTATAAACATGGAAATATCTACACCACCATCTGTGAAAACATGGAAATATCTACACTATCATCATTATAAACATGGAAATATCTACACGTCCATCTGTATAAACATGGAAATATCTACACTGCCATCTGTATATACCTGGAAATATCTACACTGCCATCTGTATAAACATGGAAATATCTACACCGCTATCTCTATAAACATGGAAATGTCTACACGGCTATCTGTATAAACATGGAAATATCTCCACCGCTGTCTGTAGAAACATGGAAATATCTACATCGCTATCTGCATAAACATGGAAATATCTCCAGCGCTATCTCTATAAAGATGGAAATATCTACACCGCTATCTTTATAAACATGGAAATATGTACACCGCTATCTGTATAAACATGGAAATATCTATAACACTAACTGTGTAAACATGGAAATATCTACACAGCTATCTGTGTAAACATGGAAATATGTACACAGGTCTCTGTGTAAAGATGGAAATATCTACACCGCAATCTGTGCAAATATGGAAATATCTACACCGCTATCTCAGTAAACATGGAAATATCTACACCGCAATCTGTGCAAATATGGAAATATCTACACCGCTATCTCAGTAAACATGGAAATATCTACACCCCTATCTGCATAAACTTGGAAATATCAACACCGCTATCTGTATAAACATGGAAATGTCTACACCATGATCTGTATAAACATGGAAATAACTACACCGCTATATGTATAAACATGGAAATACCTACACCGCTATCAGTATAAACATGGAAATATCTACACCGCTATCTTTATAAACATGGAAATATCTATAACACTATCTGTGTAAAGATGGAAATATCTACACAGCTATCTGTGTAAACATGGAAATATGTACAGAGGTCTCTTTTTAAAGATGGAAATATCTACACCGCAATCTGGGCAAATATGGAAATATCTACACCGCTATCACAGTAAACATGGAAATATCTACACCGCTCTCTGTATAAACATGGAAATATCAACACCGGTATCTGTATAAACATGGAAATGTCTGCACCACAATCTGTATAAACATGGAAATATCTACACCGCTATATGTATAAACATGGAAATATCTACACCGCTATCAGTATAAACATGGAAATATCTACACCGCTATCTGTATAAACATGGAAATATCTACACCACGATATGTATAAACATGGAAATATCTACACCGCCATGTGAATAAACATGGAAATATCTACACCGCTATCAGTAAAAACATGGAAATATCGACACCGCTATCTGTATAAATATGGAAATATCTACACCACTATCTCTATAATCATGGAAATATCTGCACCGTTATCTGCATAAACAAAGAAATATCTCCACCGCTGTCTGTATGAACATGGAAACATCTACACCGCTAGCTGCATAAACATGGAATTATCTGCAGGGTTATCTGCATAAACATGGAAATATCTACACTGCAGTCTGTGCAAAGATGGAAATATCTACAATGCTATCTCAATAAACATGGAAATATCGACACCGCAATCTGTACACACATGGAAATACCTACACAGTCATCTGTATAAACATGGAAATATCTGCACCACTATCTGTATAAACATGGAAATATCTACACTGCCATCTGTATAAACATGGAATTACCTACACAGACATCTCTATAATCATTGAAATATCTACACCGCTATCTGTATAAACATGGAAGTAGCCACACCGATATCAGTGTAAACATGGAAATATCTACACCGCTATCTGTATAAACATGGAAATATCTACACCACGACGTGTATAAACATGGAAATATCTACACCGCTATGTGAATAAACATGGAAATATCTACACCGCTATCAGTATATCATGGAAATATTGACACCGCTATCTGTATAAATATGGAAATATCTACACCACTATCTCTATAAACATGGAAATATCTACACCGTTATCTGTATAAACAAAGAAATATCTCCACCACTGTCTGTATGAACATGGAAACATCTACACCGCTAGCTGTATAAACATGGAATTATCTGCAGCGTTCTCTGTATAAACATGGAAATATCTACACCGCAGTCTGTGCAAAGCTGGAAATATCTACAATGCTATCTCAATAAACATGGAAATATCGACACCGCTATCTGTACACACATGGAAATACCTACACAGTCATCTGTATAAACATGGAAATATCTACACCACTATCTGTATAAACATGGAAATACCTACACTGCCATCTGTATAAACATGGAATTATCTACACAGACATCTCTATAACCATTGAAATACCTACACCGCTATCTGTATAAACATGGAAGTAGCCACACCGCTATCTGTATAAACATGGAAATATCTACACCACCATCTGTGAAAACATGGAAATATCTACACTATCATCATTATAAACATGGAAATATCTACACGTCCATCTGTATAAACATGGAAATATCTACACTGCCATCTGTATATACCTGGAAATATCTACACTGCCATCTGTATAAACATGGAAATATCTACACCGCTATCTCTATAAACATGGAAATGTCTACACGGCTATCTGTATAAACATGGAAATATCTCCACCGCTGTCTGTAGAAACATGGAAATATCTACATCGCTATCTGCATAAACATGGAAATATCTCCAGCGCTATCTCTATAAAGATGGAAATATCTACACCGCTATCTTTATAAACATGGAAATATGTACACCGCTATCTGTATAAACATGGAAATATCTATAACACTAACTGTGTAAACATGGAAATATCTACACAGCTATCTGTGTAAACATGGAAATATGTACACAGGTCTCTGTGTAAAGATGGAAATATCTACACCGCAATCTGTGCAAATATGGAAATATCTACACCGCTATCTCAGTAAACATGGAAATATCTACACCGCAATCTGTGCAAATATGGAAATATCTACACCGCTATCTCAGTAAACATGGAAATATCTACACCCCTATCTGCATAAACTTGGAAATATCAACACCGCTATCTGTATAAACATGGAAATGTCTACACCATGATCTGTATAAACATGGAAATAACTACACCGCTATATGTATAAACATGGAAATACCTACACCGCTATCAGTATAAACATGGAAATATCTACACCGCTATCTTTATAAACATGGAAATATCTATAACACTATCTGTGTAAACATGGAAATATCTACACAGCTATCTGTGTAAACATGGAAATATGTACAGAGGTCTCTTTTTAAAGATGGAAATATCTACACCGCAATCTGGGCAAATATGGAAATATCTACACCGCTATCACAGTAAACATGGAAATATCTACACCGCTCTCTGTATAAACATGGAAATATCAACACCGGTATCTGTATAAACATGGAAATGTCTGCACCACAATCTGTATAAACATGGAAATATCTACACCGCTATATGTATAAACATGGAAATATCTACACCGCTATCAGTATAAACATGGAAATATCTACACCGCTATCTGTATAAACATGGAAATATCTACACCACGATATGTATAAACATGGAAATATCTACACTGCCATGTGAATAAACATGGAAATATCTACACCGCTATCAGTAAAAACATGGAAATATCGACACCGCTATCTGTATAAATATGGAAATATCTACACCACTATCTCTATAATCATGGAAATATCTGCACCGTTATCTGCATAAACAAAGAAATATCTCCACCGCTGTCTGTATGAACATGGAAACATCTACACCGCTAGCTGCATAAACATGGAATTATCTGCAGGGTTATCTGCATAAACATGGAAATATCTACACTGCAGTCTGTGCAAAGATGGAAATATCTACAATGCTATCTCAATAAACATGGAAATATCGACACCGCAATCTGTACACACATGGAAATACCTACACAGTCATCTGTATAAACATGGAAATATCTGCACCACTATCTGTATAAACATGGAAATATCTACACTGCCATCTGTATAAACATGGAATTACCTACACAGACATCTCTATAATCATTGAAATATCTACACCGCTATCTGTATAAACATGGAAGTAGCCACACCGATATCAGTGTAAACATGGAAATATCTACACCGCTATCTGTATAAACATGGAAATATCTACACCACGACGTGTATAAACATGGAAATATCTACACCGCTATGTGAATAAACATGGAAATATCTACACCGCTATCAGTATATCATGGAAATATTGACACCGCTATCTGTATAAATATGGAAATATCTACACCACTATCTCTATAAACATGGAAATATCTACACCGTTATCTGTATAAACAAAGAAATATCTCCACCACTGTCTGTATGAACATGGAAACATCTACACCGCTAGCTGTATAAACATGGAATTATCTGCAGCGTTCTCTGTATAAACATGGAAATATCTACACCGCAGTCTGTGCAAAGCTGGAAATATCTACAATGCTATCTCAATAAACATGGAAATATCGACACCGCTATCTGTACACACATGGAAATACCTACACAGTCATCTGTATAAACATGGAAATATCTACACCACTATCTGTATAAACATGGAAATACCTACACTGCCATCTGTATAAACATGGAATTATCTACACAGACATCTCTATAACCATTGAAATACCTACACCGCTATCTGTATAAACATGGAAGTAGCCACACCGCTATCTGTATAAACATGGAAATATCTACACCACCATCTGTGAAAACATGGAAATATCTACACTATCATCATTATAAACATGGAAATATCTACACGTCCATCTGTATAAACATGGAAATATCTACACTGCCATCTGTATATACCTGGAAATATCTACACTGCCATCTGTATAAACATGGAAATATCTACACCGCTATCTCTATAAACATGGAAATGTCTACACGGCTATCTGTATAAACATGGAAATATCTCCACCGCTGTCTGTAGAAACATGGAAATATCTACATCGCTATCTGCATAAACATGGAAATATCTCCAGCGCTATCTCTATAAAGATGGAAATATCTACACCGCTATCTTTATAAACATGGAAATATGTACACCGCTATCTGTATAAACATGGAAATATCTATAACACTAACTGTGTAAACATGGAAATATCTACACAGCTATCTGTGTAAACATGGAAATATGTACACAGGTCTCTGTGTAAAGATGGAAATATCTACACCGCAATCTGTGCAAATATGGAAATATCTACACCGCTATCTCAGTAAACATGGAAATATCTACACCGCAATCTGTGCAAATATGGAAATATCTACACCGCTATCTCAGTAAACATGGAAATATCTACACCCCTATCTGCATAAACTTGGAAATATCAACACCGCTATCTGTATAAACATGGAAATGTCTACACCATGATCTGTATAAACATGGAAATAACTACACCGCTATATGTATAAACATGGAAATACCTACACCGCTATCAGTATAAACATGGAAATATCTACACCGCTATCTTTATAAACATGGAAATATCTATAACACTATCTGTGTAAACATGGAAATATCTACACAGCTATCTGTGTAAACATGGAAATATGTACAGAGGTCTCTTTTTAAAGATGGAAATATCTACACCGCAATCTGTGCAAATATGGAAATATCTACACCGCTATCTCAGTAAACATGGAAATATCTACACCGCTCTCTGTATAAACATGGAAATATCAACACCGGTATCTGTATAAACATGGAAATGTCTGCACCACGATCTGTATAAACATGGAAATATCTACACCGCTATATGTATAAACATGGAAATATCTACACCGCTATCAGTATAAACATGGAAATATCTACACCGCTATCTGTATAAACATGGAAATATCTACACCACGATATGTATAAACATGGAAATATCTACACCGCCATGTGAATAAACATGGAAATATCTACACCGCTATCAGTAAAAACATGGAAATATCGACACCGCTATCTGTATAAATATGGAAATATCTACACCACTATCTCTATAATCATGGAAATATCTGCACCGTTATCTGCATAAACAAAGAAATATCTCCACCGCTGTCTGTATGAACATGGAAACATCTACACCGCTAGCTGCATAAACATGGAATTATCTGCAGCGTTATCTGTATAAACATGGAAATATCTACACTGCAGTCTGTGCAAAGATGGAAATATCTACAATGCTATCTCAATAAACATGGAAATATTGACCGCGCCATCTGTACACACATGGAAATACCTACACAGTCATCTGTATAAACATGGAAATATCTACACCACTATCTGTATAAACATTGAATTATCTACACTGCCATCTGTATAAACATGGAATTACCTACACAGACATCTCTATAATCATTGAAATATCTACACCGCTATCTGTATAAACATGGAAGTAGCCACACCGCTATCAGTATAAACATGGAAATATCTACACCGCTATCTGTATAAACATGGAAATATCTACAACACGACGTGTATAAACATGGAAATATCTACACCGCTATGTGAATAAACATGGAAATATCTACACCGCTATCCGTATAAACATGGAAATATAGACACCGCTATCTGTATAAATATGGAAATATCTACACCACTATCTCTATAAACATGGAAATATCTACACCGTTATCTGTGTAAACAAAGAAATATCTCCACCGCTGTCTGTATGAACAGGGAAACATCTACACCGCTAGCTGTATAAACATGGAATTATCTGCAGCGTTATCTGTATAAACATGGAAATATCTACACCGCACTCTGTGCAAAGATGGAAATATCTACAATGCTATCTCAATAAACATGGAAATATCGACACCGCCATCTGTACACACATGGAAATACCTACACAGTCATCTGTATAAACATGGAAATATCTACACCACTATCTGTATAAACATGGAAATATCTACACCGCTATCTGTATAAACATGGAAATGTCTACAAGGCTATCTGTATAAACATGGAAATATCTCCACCGCTATCTGTAGAAACATGGAAATAGCTACATCGCTATCTGTATAAACATGGAAATATCTCCACCGCTATCTCTATAAAGATGGAAATATCTCCACCGCAATCTTTATAAACATGGAAATATCTACACCGCTATCTGTATAAACATGGAAATAGCTATAACACTATCTGTGTAAACATGGAAATATCTACACAGCTATCTGTGTAAACATGGAAATATGTACACAGGTCTCTGTGTAAAGATGGAAATATCTACACCGCAATCTGTGAAAATATGGAAATATCGACACCGCTATCTGTATAAATATGGAAATATCTACACCACAATCTCTATAGACATGGAAATATCAACACCGTTATCTGTATAAACAAAGAAATATCTCCACCGCTGTCTGTATGAAGATGGAAACATCTACACCGCTGGCTGTATAAAAATGGAATTACCTGCAGCGTTATCTGTATAAACATGGAAATATCTACACCGCAGTCTGTGCAAAGATGGAAATATCTACAATGCTATCTCAATAAACATGGAAATATCGACACCGCAATCTGTACAAACACGGAAATACCTACACAGTCATCTGTATAAACATGGAAATATCTACACCACTATCTGTATAAACATGGAAATATCTACACTGCCATCTGTATAAACATGGAATTACCTACACAGACATCTCTATAATCATTGAAATATCTACACCGCTATCTGTATAAACATAGAAGTAGCCACACCGCTATCAGTATAAACCTGGAAATATCTACACCGCTATCTGTATAAACATGGAAATATCTACACCACGACGTGTATAAACATGGAAATATCTACACCGCTATGTGAATAAACATAGAAATATCTACACCGCTATGAGTATAAACATGGATATATTGACACCGCTATCAGTATAAATATGGAAATATCTACACCACTATCTCTATAGACATGGAAATATCTACACCGTTATCTGTATAAACAAAGAAATATCTCCACCGCTGTCTGTATGAACAGGGAAACATCTACACCGCTAGCTGTATAAACATGGAATTATCTGCAGCGTTATCTGTATAAACATGGAAATATCTACACCGCCGTCTGTGCAAAGATGGAAATATCTAAAATGCTATCTCAATAAACATGGAAATATCGACACCGCCATCTGTACACACATGGAAATACCTACACAGTCATCTGTATAAACATGGAAATATCTACACCACTATCTGTATAAACATGGAAATAACTACACTGCCATCTGTATAAACATGGAATTATCTACACAGACATCTCTATAACCATTGAAATATCTACACCGCTATCTGTATAAACATGGAAGTAGCCACACCGCTATCTGTATAAACATGGAAATATCTACACCGCAATCTGTGAAAACATGGAAATATCTACACTGTCATCTTTATAAACATGGAAATATCTACACGTCCATCTCCATAAACATGGAAATATCTACACTGCCATCTGTATATACCTGGAAATATCTAAACTGCCATCTGTATAAACATGGAAATACCTACACCGCTAACAGAAAAAACATGGAAATATCTACACCGCTATCTGTATAAACATGGAAATATCTACTCCGCTATCTGTAAAAACATGGAAATATCTACACCACATGTATAAACATGGAAATATCTACACCGCCATGTGAATAAACATGGAAATATCTACACCGCTATCAGTAAAAACATGGAAATATCGACACCGCTATCTGTATAAATATGGAAATATCTACACCACTATCTGTATAGACATGGAAATATCTACACCGTTATCTGTATTAACAAAGAAATATCTCCACCGCTGTCTGTATGAACATGGAAACATCTACACTGCTAGCTGTATAAACATGGAATTATCTGCAGCGTTATCTGTATAAACATGGAAATATCTACACCGCAGTCTGTGCAAAGATGGAAATATCTACAATGCTATCTCTATAAACATGGAAATATCGAGAGCGCAATCTGTACACACATGGAAATACCTACACAGTCATCTGTATAAACATGGAAATATCTACACCACTATCTGTATAAACATGGAAATATCTACACTGCCATCTGTATAAACATGGAATTACCTACACAGACATCTCTATAATCATTGAAATATCTACACCGCTATCTGTATAAACATGGAAGTAGCCACACCGCTATCAGTATAAACATGGAAATATCTACACCGCTATCTGTATAAACATGGAAATATCTACACCACGACGTGTATAAACATGGAAATATCTACACCGCTATGTGAATAAACATGGAAATATCTACACCGCTATCAGTATATCATGGAATTATTGACACCGCTATCTGTATAAATATGGAAATATCTACACCACTATCTCTATAAACATGGAAATATCTACACCGTTATCTGTATAAACAAAGAAATATCTCCACCGCTGTCTGTATGAACATGGAAACATCTACACCGCTAGCTGTATAAACATGGAATTATCTGCAGCGTTATCTGTATAAACATGGAAATATCTACACGGCAGTCTGTGCAAAGATGGAAATATCTACAATGCTATCTCAATAAACATGGAAATATCGACACCGCCATCTGTACACACATGAAAATACCTACACAGTCATCTGTATAAACATGGAAATATCTACAACACTATCTGTATAAACATGGAAATACCTACACTGCCATCTGTATAAACATGGAATTATCTACACAGACATTTCTATAACCATTGAAATATCAACACAGCTATCTGTATAAACATGGAAGTAGCCACACCGCTATCTGTATAAACATGGAAATATCTACAACGCCATCTGTGAAAACATGGAAATATCTACACGTCCATCTGTATAAACATGGAAATATCTACACTGCCATCTGTATATACCTGGAAATATCTACACTGCCATCTGTATAAACATGGAAATATCTACACCGCTATCTCTATAAACATGGAAATGTCTACACGGCTATCTGTATAAACATGGAAATATCTCCACCGCTATCTGTAGAAACATGGAAATATCTACATCGCTATCTGCATAAACATGGAAATATCTCCAGCGCTATCTCTATAAAGATGGAAATATCTACACCGCTATCTTTATAAACATGGAAATATCTACACTGCTATCTGTATGAACATGGAAATATCTATAACACTAACTGTGTAAACATGGAAATATCTACACAGCTATCTGTGTAAACATGGAAATATGTACACAGGTCTCTGTGTAAAGATGGAAATATCTACACCGCAATCTGTGCAAATATGGAAATATCTACACCGCTATCTCAGTAACCATGGAAATATCTACACCCCTATCTGCATAAACTTGGAAATATCAAAACCGCTATCTGTATAAACATGGAAATGTCTACACCACGATCTGTATAAACATGGAAATATCTACACCGCTATCTGTATAAACATGGAAATATCTACACCACATGTATAAACATGGAAATATCTACACCGCCATGTGAATAAACATGGAAATATCTACAGCGCTATCAGTAAAAACATGGAAATATCGACACCGCTATCTGTATAAATATGGAAATATCTACACCACTATCTCTATAGACATGGAAATATCTACACCGTTATCTGTATAAACAAAGAAATATCTCCACCGCTGTCTGTATGAACAGGGAAACATCTACACCGCTAGCTGTATAAAAATGGAATTACCTGCAGCGTTATCTGTATAAACATGGAAATATCTACACCGCAGTCTGTGCAAAGATGGAAATATCTACAATGCTATCTCTATAAACATGGAAATATCGACAGCGCAATCTGTACACACATGGAAATACCTACACAGTCATCTGTATAAACATGGAAATATCTACACCACTATCTGTATAAACATGGAAATATCTACACTGCCATCTGTATAAACATGGAATTACCTACACAGACATCTCTATAATCATTGAAATATCTACACCGCTATCTGTATAAACATGGAAGTAGCCACACCGCTATCAGTATAAACATGGAAATATCTACACCGCTATCTGTATAAACATGGAAATATCTACACCACGACGTGTATAAACATGGAAATATCTACGCCGCTATGTGAATAAACATGGAAATATCTATACCGCTATCAGTATATCATGGAATTATTGACACCGCTATCTGTATAAATATGGAAATATCTACACCACTATCTCTATAAACATGGAAATATCTACACCGTTATCTGTATAAACAAAGAAATATCTCCACCGCTGTCTGTATGAACATGGAAACATCTACACCGCTAGCTGTATAAACATGGAATTATCTGCAGCGTTATCTGTATAAACATGGAAATATCTACACGGCAGTCTGTGCAAAGATGGAAATATCTACACTGCTATCTCAATAAACATGGAAATATCGACACCACCATCTGTACACACATGAAAATACCTACACAGTCATCTGTATAAACATGGAAATATCTACAACACTATCTGTATAAACATGGAAATACCTACACTGCCATCTGTATAAACATGGAATTATGTACACAGACATTTCTATAACCATTGAAATATCAACACCGCTATCTGTATAAACATGGAAGTAGCCACACCGCTATCTGTATAAACATGGAAATATCTACAACGCCATCTGTGAAAACATGGAAATATCTACACGTCCATCTGTATAAACATGGAAATATCTACACTGCCATCTGTATATACCTGGAAATATCTACACTGCCATCTGTATAAACATGGAAATATCTACACCGCTATCTCTATAAACATGGAAATGTCTACACGGCTATCTGTATAAACATGGAAATATCTCCACCGCTATCTGTAGAAACATGGAAATATCTACATCGCTATCTGCATAAACATGGAAATATCTCCAGCGCTATCTCTATAAAGATGGAAATATCTACACCGCTATCTTTATAAACATGGAAATATCTACACTGCTATCTGTATGAACATGGAAATAACTATAACACTAACTGTGTAAACATGGAAATATCTACACAGCTATCTGTGTAAACATGGAAATATGTACACAGGTCTCTGTGTAAAGATGGAAATATCTACACCGCAATCTGTGCAAATATGGAAATATCTACACCGCTATCTCAGTAAACATGGAAATATCTACACCCCTATCTGCATAAACGTGGAAATATCAAAACCGCTATCTGTATAAACATGGAAATGTCTACACCACGATCTGTATAAACATGGAAATATCTACACCGCTATCTGTATAAACATGGAAATATCTACACCACATGTATAAACATGGAAATATCTACACCGCCATGTGAATAAACATGGAAATATCTACACCGCTATCAGTAAAAACATGGAAATATCGACACCGCTATCTGTATAAATATGGAAATATCTACACCACTATCTGTATAGACATGGAAATATCTACACCGTTATCTGTATTAACAAAGAAATATCTCCACCGCTGTCTGTATGAACATGGAAACATCTACACTGCTAGCTGTATAAACATGGAATTATCTGCAGCGTTATCTGTATAAACATGGAAATATCTACACCGCAGTCTGTGCAAAGATGGAAATATCTGCAATGCTATCTCTATAAACATGGAAATATCGAGAGCGCAATCTGTACACACATGGAAATACCTACACAGTCATCTGTATAAACATGGAAATATCTACACCACTATCTGTATAAACATGGAAATATCTACACTGCCATCTGTATAAACATGGAATTACCTACACAGACATCTCTATAATCATTGAAATATCTACACCGCTATCTGTATAAACATGGAAGTAGCCACACCGCTATCAGTATAAACATGGAAATATCTACACCGCTATCTGTATAAACATGGAAATATCTACACCACGACGTGTATAAACATGGAAATATCTACGCCGCTATGTGAATAAACATGGAAATATCTACACCGCTATCAGTATATCATGGAATTATTGACACCGCTATCTGTATAAATATGGAAATATCTACACCACTATCTCTATAAACATGGAAATATCTACACCGTTATCTGTATAAACAAAGAAATATCTCCACCGCTGTCTGTATGAACAGGGAAACATCTACACCGCTAGCTGTATAAACATGGAATTATCTGCAGCGTTATCTGTATAAACATGGAAATATCTACACGGCAGTCTGTGCAAAGATGGAAATATCTACAATGCTATCTCAATAAACATGGAAATATCGACACCACCATCTGTACACACATGAAAATACCTACACAGTCATCTGTATAAACATGGAAATATCTACAACACTATCTGTATAAACATGGAAATACCTACACTGCCATCTGTATAAACATGGAATTATGTACACAGACATTTCTATAACCATTGAAATATCAACACCGCTATCTGTATAAACATGGAAGTAGCCACACCGCTATCTGTATAAACATGGAAATATCTACAACGCCATCTGTGAAAACATGGAAATATCTACACGTCCATCTGTATAAACATGGAAATATCTACACTGCCATCTGTATATACCTGGAAATATCTACACTGCCATCTGTATAAACATGGAAATATCTACACCGCTATCTGTATTAACAAAGAAATATCTCCACCGCTGTCTGTATGAACATGGAAACATCTACACTGCTAGCTGTATAAACATGGAATTATCTGCAGCGTTATCTGTATAAACATGGAAATATCTACATCGCAGTCTGTGCAAAGATGGAAATATCTACAATGCTATCTCTATAAACATGGAAATATCGAGAGCGCAATCTGTACACACATGGAAATACCTACACAGTCATCTGTATAAACATGGAAATATCTACACCACTATCTGTATAAACATGGAAATATCTACACTGCCATCTGTATAAACATGGAATTACCTACACAGACATCTCTATAATCATTGAAATATCTACACCGCTATCTGTATAAACATGGAAGTAGCCACACCGCTATCAGTATAAACATGGAAATATCTACACCGCTATCTGTATAAACATGGAAATATCTACACCACGACGTGTATAAACATGGAAATATCTACACCGCTATGTGAATAAACATGGAAATATCTACACCGCTATCAGTATATCATGGAATTATTGACACCGCTATCTGTATAAATATGGAAATATCTACACCACTATCTCTATAAACATGGAAATATCTACACCGTTATCTGTATAAACAAAGAAATATCTCCACCGCTGTCTGTATGAACATGGAAACATCTACACCGCTAGCTGTATAAACATGGAATTATCTGCAGCGTTATCTGTATAAACATGGAAATATCTACACGGCAGTCTGTGCAAAGATGGAAATATCTACAATGCTATCTCAATAAACATGGAAATATCGACACCGCCATCTGTACACACATGAAAATACCTACACAGTCATCTGTATAAACATGGAAATATCTACAACACTATCTGTATAAACATGGAAATACCTACACTGCCATCTGTATAAACATGGAATTATCTACACAGACATTTCTATAACCATTGAAATATCAGCACAGCTATCTGTATAAACATGGAAGTAGCCACACCGCTATCTGTATAAACATGGAAATATCTACAACGCCATCTGTGAAAACATGGAAATATCTAAACGTCCATCTGTATAAACATGGAAATATCTACACTGCCATCTGTATATACCTGGAAATATCTACACTGCCATCTGTATAAACATGGAAATATCTACACCGCTATCTCTATAAACATGGAAATGTCTACACGGCTATATGTATAAACATGGAAATATCTCCACCGCTATCTGTAGAAACATGGAAATATCTACATCGCTATCTGCATAAACATGGAAATATCTCCAGCGCTATCTCTATAAAGATGGAAATATCTACACCGCTATCTTTATAAACATGGAAATATCTACACTGCTATCTGTATGAACATGGAAATATCTATAACACTAACTGTGTAAACATGGAAATATCTACACAGCTATCTGTGTAAACATGGAAATATGTACACAGGTCTCTGTGTAAAGATGGAAATATCTACACCGCAATCTGTGCAAATATGGAAATATCTACACCGCTATCTCAGTAAACATGGAAATATCTACACCCCTATCTGCATAAACTTGGAAATATCAAAACCGCTATCTGTATAAACATGGAAATGTCTACACCACGATCTGTATAAACATGGAAATATCTACACCGCTATCTGTATAAACATGGAAATATCTACACCACATGTATAAACATGGAAATATCTACACCGCCATGTGAATAAACATGGAAATATCTACAGCGCTATCAGTAAAAACATGGAAATATCGACACCGCTATCTGTATAAATATGGAAATATCTACACCACTATCTCTATAGACATGGAAATATCCACACCGTTATCTGTATAAACAAAGAAATATCTCCACCGCTGTCTGTATGAACAGGGAAACATCTACACCGCTAGCTGTATAAAAATGGAATTACCTGCAGCGTTATCTGTATAAACATGGAAATATCTACACCGCAGTCTGTGCAAAGATGGAAATATCTACAATGCTATCTCTATAAACATGGAAATATCGACAGCGCAATCTGTACACACATGGAAATACCTACACAGTCATCTGTATAAACATGGAAATATCTACACCACTATCTGTATAAACATGGAAATATCTACACTGCCATCTGTATAAACATGGAATTACCTACACAGACATCTCTATAATCATTGAAATATCTACACCGCTATCTGTATAAACATGGAAGTAGCCACACCGCTATCAGTATAAACATGGAAATATCTACACCGCTATCTGTATAAACATGGAAATATCTACACCACGACGTGTATAAACATGGAAATATCTACGCCGCTATGTGAATAAACATGGAAATATCTACACCGCTATCAGTATATCATGGAATTATTGACACCGCTATCTGTATAAATATGGAAATATCTACACCACTATCTCTATAAACATGGAAATATCTACACCGTTATCTGTATAAACAAAGAAATATCTCCACCGCTGTCTGTATGAACATGGAAACATCTACACCGCTAGCTGTATAAACATGGAATTATCTGCAGCGTTATCTGTATAAACATGGAAATATCTACACGGCAGTCTGTGCAAAGATGGAAATATCTACAATGCTATCTCAATAAACATGGAAATATCGACACCACCATCTGTACACACATGAAAATACCTACACAGTCATCTGTATAAACATGGAAATATCTACAACACTATCTGTATAAACATGGAAATACCTACACTGCCATCTGTATAAACATGGAATTATGTACACAGACATTTCTATAACCATTGAAATATCAACACCGCTATCTGTATAAACATGGAAGTAGCCACACCGCTATCTGTATAAACATGGAAATATCTACAACGCCATCTGTGAAAACATGGAAATATCTACACGTCCATCTGTATAAACATGGAAATATCTACACTGCCATCTGTATATACCTGGAAATATCTACACTGCCATCTGTATAAACATGGAAATATCTACACCGCTATCTCTATAAACATGGAAATGTCTACACGGCTATCTGTATAAACATGGAAATATCTCCACCGCTATCTGTAGAAACATGGAAATATCTACATCGCTATCTGCATAAACATGGAAATATCTCCAGCGCTATCTCTATAAAGATGGAAATATCTACACCGCTATCTTTATAAACATGGAAATATCTACACTGCTATCTGTATGAACATGGAAATAACTATAACACTAACTGTGTAAACATGGAAATATCTACACAGCTATCTGTGTAAACATGGAAATATGTACACAGGTCTCTGTGTAAAGATGGAAATATCTACACCGCAATCTGTGCAAATATGGAAATATCTACACCGCTATCTCAGTAAACATGGAAATATCTACACCCCTATCTGCATAAACGTGGAAATATCAAAACCGCTATCTGTATAAACATGGAAATGTCTACACCACGATCTGTATAAACATGGAAATATCTACACCGCTATCTGTATAAACATGGAAATATCTACACCACATGTATAAACATGAAAATATCTACACCGCCATGTGAATAAACATGGAAATATCTACACCGCTATCAGTAAAAACATGGAAATATCGACACCGCTATCTGTATAAATATGGAAATATCTACACCACTATCTGTATAGACATGGAAATATCTACACCGTTATCTGTATTAACAAAGAAATATCTCCACCGCTGTCTGTATGAACATGGAAACATCTACACTGCTAGCTGTATAAACATGGAATTATCCGCAGCGTTATCTGTATAAACATGGAAATATCCACACCGCAGTCTGTGCAAAGATGGAAATATCTACAATGCTATCTCTATAAACATGGAAATATCGAGAGCGCAATCTGTACACACATGGAAATACCTACACAGTCATCTGTATAAACATGGAAATATCTACACCACTATCTGTATAAACATGGAAATATCTACACTGCCATCTGTATAAACATGGAATTACCTACACAGACATCTCTATAATCATTGAAATATCTACACCGCTATCTGTATAAACATGGAAGTAGCCACACCGCTATCAGTATAAACATGGAAATATCTACACCGCTATCTGTATAAACATGGAAATATCTACACCACGACGTGTATAAACATGGAAATATCTACACCGCTATGTGAATAAACATGGAAATATCTACACCGCTATCAGTATATCATGGAATTATTGACACCGCTATCTGTATAAATATGGAAATATCTACACCACTATCTCTATAAACATGGAAATATCTACACCGTTATCTGTATAAACAAAGAAATATCTCCACCGCTGTCTGTATGAACATGGAAACATCTACACCGCTAGCTGTATAAACATGGAATTATCTGCAGCGTTATCTGTATAAACATGGAAATATCAACACGGCAGTCTGTGCAAAGATGGAAATATCTACAATGCTATCTCAATAAACATGGAAATATCGACACCGCCATCTGTACACACATGAAAATACCTACACAGTCATCTGTATAAACATGGAAATATCTACAACACTATCTGTATAAACATGGAAATACCTACACTGCCATCTTTATAAACATGGAATTATGTACACAGACATTTCTATAACCATTGAAATATCAACACAGCTATCTGTATAAACATGGAAGTAGCCACACCGCTATCTGTATAAACATGGAAATATCTACAACGCCATCTGTGAAAACATGGAAATATCTACACGTCCATCTGTATAAACATGGAAATATCTACACTGCCATCTGTATATACCTGGAAATATCTACACTGCCATCTGTATAAACATGGAAATATCTACACCGCTATCTCTATAAACATGGAAATGTCTACACGGCTATCTGTATAAACATGGAAATATCTCCACCGCTATCTGTAGAAACATGGAAATATCTACATCGCTATCTGCATAAACATGGAAATATCTCCAGCGCTATCTCTATAAAGATGGAAATATCTACACCGCTATCTTTATAAACATGGAAATATCTACACTGCTATCTGTATGAACAGGGAAATATCTATAACACTAACTGTGTAAACATGGAAATATCTACACAGCTATCTGTGTAAACATGGAAATATGTACACAGGTCTCTGTGTAAAGATGGAAATATCTACACCGCAATCTGTGCAAATATGGAAATATCTACACCGCTATCTCAGTAAACATGGAAATATCTACACCGCAATCTGTGCAAATATGGAAATATCTACACCGCTATCTCAGTAAACATGGAAATATCTACACCCCTATCTGCATAAACTTGGAAATATCAAAACCGCTATCTGTATAAACATGGAAATGTCTACACCACGATCTGTATAAACATGGAAATATCTACACCGCTATCTGTATAAACATGGAAATATCTACACCACATGTATAAACATGGAAATATCTACACCGCCATGTGAATAAACATGGAAATATCTACAGCGCTATCAGTAAAAACATGGAAATATCGACACCGCTATCTGTATAAATATGGAAATATCTACACCACTATCTCTATTGACATGGAAATATCTACAACGTTATCTGTATAAACAAAGAAATATCTCCACCGCTGTCTGTATGAACAGGGAAACATCTACACCGCTAGCTGTATAAAAATGGAATTACCTGCAGCGTTATCTGTATAAACATGGAAATATCTACACCGCAGTCTGTGCAAAGATGGAAATATCTACAATGCTATCTCTATAAACATGGAAATATCGACAGCGCAATCTGTACACACATGGAAATACCTACACAGTCATCTGTATAAACATGGAAATATCTACACCACTATCTGTATAAACATGGAAATATCTACACTGCCATCTGTATAAACATGGAATTACCTACACAGACATCTCTATAATCATTGAAATATCTACACCGCTATCTGTATAAACATGGAAGTAGCCACACCGCTATCAGTATAAACATGGAAATATCTACACCGCTATCTGTATAAACATGGAAATATCTACACCACGACGTGTATAAACATGGAAATATCTACGCCGCTATGTGAATAAACATGGAAATATCTACACCGCTATCAGTATATCATGGAATTATTGACACCGCTATCTGTATAAATATGGAAATATCTACACCACTATCTCTATAAACATGGAAATATCTACACCGTTATCTGTATAAACAAAGAAATATCTCCACCGCTGTCTGTATGAACATGGAAACATCTACACCGCTAGCTGTATAAACATGGAATTATCTGCAGCGTTATCTGTATAAACATGGAAATATCTACACGGCAGTCTGTGCAAAGATGGAAATATCTACAATGCTATCTCAATAAACATGGAAATATCGACACCACCATCTGTACACACATGAAAATACCTACACAGTCATCTGTATAAACATGGAAATATCTACAACACTATCTGTATAAACATGGAAATACCTACACTGCCATCTGTATAAACATGGAATTATGTACACAGACATTTCTATAACCATTGAAATATCAACACCGCTATCTGTATAAACATGGAAGTAGCCACACCGCTATCTGTATAAACATGGAAATATCTACAACGCCATCTGTGAAAACATGGAAATATCTACACGTCCATCTGTATAAACATGGAAATATCTACACTGCCATCTGTATATACCTGGAAATATCTACACTGCCATCTGTATAAACATGGAAATATCTACACCGCTATCTCTATAAACATGGAAATGTCTACACGGCTATCTGTATAAACATGGAAATATCTCCACCGCTATCTGTAGAAACATGGAAATATCTACATCGCTATCTGCATAAACATGGAAATATCTCCAGCGCTATCTCTATAAAGATGGAAATATCTACACCGCTATCTTTATAAACATGGAAATATCTACACTGCTATCTGTATGAACATGGAAATAACTATAACACTAACTGTGTAAACATGGAAATATCTACACAGCTATCTGTGTAAACATGGAAATATGTACACAGGTCTCTGTGTAAAGATGGAAATATCTACACCGCAATCTGTGCAAATATGGAAATATCTACACCGCTATCTCAGTAAACATGGAAATATCTACACCCCTATCTGCATAAACGTGGAAATATCAAAACCGCTATCTGTATAAACATGGAAATGTCTACACCACGATCTGTATAAACATGGAAATATCTACACCGCTATCTGTATAAACATGGAAATATCTACACCACATGTATAAACATGGAAATATCTACACCGCCATGTGAATAAACATGGAAATATCTACACCGCTATCAGTAAAAACATGGAAATATCGACACCGCTATCTGTATAAATATGGAAATATCTACACCACTATCTGTATAGACATGGAAATATCTACACCGTTATCTGTATAAACAAAGAAATATCTCCACCGCTGTCTGTATGAACATGGAAACATCTACACCGCTAGCTGTATAAAAATGGAATTATCTGCAGCGTTATCTGTATAAACATGGAAATATCTACACCGCAGTCTGTGCAAAGATGGAAATATCTACAATGCTATCTCTATAAACATGGAAATATCGACAGCGCAATCTGTACACACATGGAAATACCTACACAGTCATCTGTATAAACATGGAAATATCTACACCACTATCTGTATAAACATGGAAATATCTACACTGCCATCTGTATAAACATGGAATTACCTACACAGACATCTCTATAATCATTGAAATATCTACACCGCTATCTGTATAAACATGGAAGTAGCCACACCGCTATCAGTATAAACATGGAAATATCTACACCGCTATCTGTATAAACATGGAAATATCTACACCACGACGTGTATAAACATGGAAATATCTACGCCGCTATGTGAATAAACATGGAAATATCTACACCGCTATCAGTATATCATGGAATTATTGACACCGCTATCTGTATAAATATGGAAATATCTACACCACTATCTCTATAAACATGGAAATATCTACACCGTTATCTGTATAAACAAAGAAATATCTCCACCGCTGTCTGTATGAACATGGAAACATCTACACCGCTAGCTGTATAAACATGGAATTATCTGCAGCGTTATCTGTATAAACATGGAAATATCTACACGGCAGTCTGTGCAAAGATGGAAATATCTACAATGCTATCTCAATAAACATGGAAATATCGACACCGCCATCTGTACACACATGAAAATACCTACACAGTCATCTGTATAAACATGGAAATATCTACAACACTATCTGTATAAACATGGAAATACCTACACTGCCATCTGTATAAACATGGAATTATCTACACAGACATTTCTATAACCATTGAAATATCAACACCGCTATCTGTATAAACATGGAAGTAGCCACACCGCTATCTGTATAAACATGGAAATATCTACAACGCCATCTGTGAAAACATGGAAATATCTACACGTCCATCTGTATAAACATGGAAATATCTACACTGCCATCTGTATATACCTGGAAATATCTACACTGCCATCTGTATAAACATGGAAATATCTACACCGCTATCTCTATAAACATGGAAATTTCTACACGGCTATCTGTATAAACATGGAAATATCGCCACCGCTATCTGTAGAAACATGGAAATATCTACATCGCTATCTGCATAAACATGGAAATATCTCCAGCGCTATCTCTATAAAGATGGAAATATCTACACCGCTATCTTTATAAACATGGAAATATCTACACTGCTATCTGTATGAACATGGAAATATCTATAACACTAACTGTGTAAACATGGAAATATCTACACAGCTATCTGTGTAAACATGGAAATATGTACACAGGTCTCTGTGTAAAGATGGAAATATCTACACCGCAATCTGTGCAAATATGGAAATATCTACACCGCTATCTCAGTAAACATGGAAATATCTACACCCCTATCTGCATAAACTTGGAAATATCAAAACCGCTATCTGTATAAACATGGAAATGTCTACACCACGATCTGTATAAACATGGAAATATCTACACCGCTATCTGTATAAACATGGAAATATCTACACCACATGTATAAACATGGAAATATCTACACCGCCATGTGAATAAACATGGAAATATCTACAGCGCTATCAGTAAAAACATGGAAATATCGACACCGCTATCTGTATAAATATGGAAATATCTACACCACTATCTCTATAGACATGGAAATATCTACACCGTTATCTGTATAAACAAAGAAATATCTCCACCGCTGTCTGTATGAACAGGGAAACATCTACACCGCTAGCTGTATAAAAATGGAATTACCTGCAGCGTTATCTGTATAAACATGGAAATATCTACACCGCAGTCTGTGCAAAGATGGAAATATCTACAATGCTATCTCTATAAACATGGAAATATCGACAGCGCAATCTGTACACACATGGAAATACCTACACAGTCATCTGTATAAACATGGAAATATCTACACCACTATCTGTATAAACATGGAAATATCTACACTGCCATCTGTATAAACATGGAATTACCTACACAGACATCTCTATAATCATTGAAATATCTACACCGCTATCTGTATAAACATGGAAGTAGCCACACCGCTATCAGTATAAACATGGAAATATCTACACCGCTATCTGTATAAACATGGAAATATCTACACCACGACGTGTATAAACATGGAAATATCTACGCCGCTATGTGAATAAACATGGAAATATCTACACCGCTATCCGTATATCATGGAATTATTGACACCGCTATCTGTATAAATATGGAAATATCTACACCACTATCTCTATAAACATGGAAATATCTACACCGTTATCTGTATAAACAAAGAAATATCTCCACCGCTGTCTGTATGAACATGGAAACATCTACACCGCTAGCTGTATAAACATGGAATTATCTGCAGCGTTATCTGTATAAACATGGAAATATCTACACGGCAGTCTGTGCAAAGATGGAAATATCTACAATGCTATCTCAATAAACATGGAAATATCGACACCACCATCTGTACACACATGAAAATACCTACACAGTCATCTGTATAAACATGGAAATATCTACAACACTATCTGTATAAACATGGAAATACCTACACTGCCATCTGTATAAACATGGAATTATGTACACAGACATTTCTATAACCATTGAAATATCAACACCGCTATCTGTATAAACATGGAAGTAGCCACACCGCTATCTGTATAAACATGGAAATATCTACAACGCCATCTGTGAAAACATGGAAATATCTACACGTCCATCTGTATAAACATGGAAATATCTACACTGCCATCTGTATATACCTGGAAATATCTACACTGCCATCTGTATAAACATGGAAATATCTACACCGCTATCTCTATAAACATGGAAATGTCTACACGGCTATCTGTATAAACATGGAAATATCTCCACCGCTATCTGTAGAAACATGGAAATATCTACATCGCTATCTGCATAAACATGGAAATATCTCCAGCGCTATCTCTATAAAGATGGAAATATCTACACCGCTATCTTTATAAACATGGAAATATCTACACTGCTATCTGTATGAACATGGAAATAACTATAACACTAACTGTGTAAACATGGAAATATCTACACAGCTATCTGTGTAAACATGGAAATATGTACACAGGTCTCTGTGTAAAGATGGAAATATCTACACCGCAATCTGTGCAAATATGGAAATATCTACACCGCTATCTCAGTAAACATGGAAATATCTACACCCCTATCTGCATAAACGTGGAAATATCAAAACCGCTATCTGTATAAACATGGAAATGTCTACACCACGATCTGTATAAACATGGAAATATCTACACCGCTATCTGTATAAACATGGAAATATCTACACCACATGTATAAACATGGAAATATCTACACCGCCATGTGAATAAACATGGAAATATCTACACCGCTATCAGTAAAAACATGGAAATATCGACACCGCTATCTGTATAAATATGGAAATATCTACACCACTATCTGTATAGACATGGAAATATCTACACCGTTATCTGTATTAACAAAGAAATATCTCCACCGCTGTCTGTATGAACATGGAAACATCTACACCGCTAGCTGTATAAACATGGAATTATCCGCAGCGTTATCTGTATAAACATGGAAATATCTACACCGCAGTCTGTGCAAAGATGGAAATATCTACAATGCTATCTCTATAAACATGGAAATATCGAGAGCGCAATCTGTACACACATGGAAATACCTACACAGTCATCTGTATAAACATGGAAATATCTACACCACTATCTGTATAAACATGGAAATATCTACACTGCCATCTGTATAAACATGGAATTACCTACACAGACATCTCTATAATCATTGAAATATCTACACCGCTATCTGTATAAACATGGAAGTAGCCACACCGCTATCAGTATAAACATGGAAATATCTACACCGCTATCTGTATAAACATGGAAATATCTACACCACGACGTGTATAAACATGGAAATATCTACACCGCTATCTCAGTAAAGATGGAAATATCTACACCCCTATCTGCATAAACGTGGAAATATCAAAACCGCTATCTGTATAAACATGGAAATGTCTACACCACGATCTGTATAAACATGGAAATATCTACACCGCTATCTGTATAAACATGGAAATATCTACACCACATGTATAAACATGGAAATATCTACACCGCCATGTGAATAAACATGGAAATATCTACACCGCTATCAGTAAAAACATGGAAATATCGACACCGCTATCTGTATAAATATGGAAATATCTACACCACTATCTGTATAGACATGGAAATATCTACACCGTTATCTGTATTAACAAAGAAATATCTCCACCGCTGTCTGTATGAACATGGAAACATCTACACTGCTAGCTGTATAAACATGGAATTATCCGCAGCGTTATCTGTATAAACATGGAAATATCTACACCGCAGTCTGTGCAAAGATGGAAATATCTACAATGCTATCTCTATAAACATGGAAATATCGAGAGCGCAATCTGTACACACATGGAAATACCTACACAGTCATCTGTATAAACATGGAAATATCTACACCACTATCTGTATAAACATGGAAATATCTACACTGCCATCTGTATAAACATGGAATTACCTACACAGACATCTCTATAATCATTGAAATATCTACACCGCTATCTGTATAAACATGGAAGTAGCCACACCGCTATCAGTATAAACATGGAAATATCTACACCGCTATCTGTATAAACATGGAAATATCTACACCACGACGTGTATAAACATGGAAATATCTACACCGCTATGTGAATAAACATGGAAATATCTACACCGCTATCAGTATATCATGGAATTATTGACACCGCTATCTGTATAAATATGGAAATATCTACACCACTATCTCTATAAACATGGAAATATCTACACCGTTATCTGTATAAACAAAGAAATATCTCCACCGCTGTCTGTATGAACATGGAAACATCTACACCGCTAGCTGTATAAACATGGAATTATCTGCAGCGTTATCTGTATAAACATGGAAATATCTACACTGCCATCTGTATAAACATGGAATTACCTACACAGACATCTCTATAATCATTGAAATATCTACACCGCTATCTGTATAAACATGGAAGTAGCCACACCGATATCAGTATAAACATGGAAATATCTACACCGCTATCTGTATAAACATGGAAATATCTACACCACGACGTGTATAAACATGCAAATATCTACACCGCTATGTGAATAAACATGGAAATATCTACACCGCTATCAGTATATCATGGAAATATTGACACCGCTATCTGTATAAATATGGAAATATCTACACCACTATCTCTATAAACATGGAAATATCTACACCGTTATCTGTATAAACAAAGAAATATCTCCACCACTGTCTGTATGAACATGGAAACATCTACACCGCTAGCTGTATAAACATGGAATTATCTGCAGCGTTCTCTGTATAAACATGGAAATATCTACACCGCAGTCTGTGCAAAGCTGGAAATATCTACAATGCTATCTCAATAAACATGGAAATATCGACACCGCTATCTGTACACACATGGAAATACCTACACAGTCATCTGTATAAACATGGAAATATCTACACCACTATCTGTATAAACATGGAAATACCTACACTGCCATCTGTATAAACATGGAATTATCTACACAGACATCTCTATAACCATTGAAATACCTACACCGCTATCTGTATAAACATGGAAGTAGCCACACCGCTATCTGTATAAACATGGAAATATCTACACCACCATCTGTGAAAACATGGAAATATCTACACTATCATCTTTATAAACATGGAAATATCTACACGTCCATCTGTATAAACATGGAAATATCTACACTGCCATCTGTATATACCTGGAAATATCTACACTGCCATCTGTATAAACATGGAAATATCTACACCGCTATCTCTATAAACATGGAAATGTCTACACGGCTATCTGTATAAACATGGAAATATCTCCACCGCTGTCTGTAGAAACATGGAAATATCTACATCGCTATCTGCATAAACATGGAAATATCTCCAGCGCTATCTCTATAAAGATGGAAATATCTACACCGCTATCTTTATAAACATGGAAATATGTACACCGCTATCTGTATAAACATGGAAATATCTATAACACTAACTGTGTAAACATGGAAATATCTACACAGCTATCTGTGTAAACATGGAAATATGTACACAGGTCTCTGTGTAAAGATGGAAATATCTACACCGCAATCTGTGCAAATATGGAAATATCTACACCGCTATCTCAGTAAACATGGAAATATCTACACCGCAAT
The DNA here is from genome assembly GCF_029289425.2 of Pan paniscus. Lineage (NCBI taxonomy): Eukaryota > Metazoa > Chordata > Mammalia > Primates > Hominidae > Pan > Pan paniscus. Next base: position 1,809,616 of record NC_073265.2, read on the forward strand.
CTGTGCAAATATGGAAATATCTACACCGCTATCTCAGTAAACATGGAAATATCTACACCCCTATCTTCATAAACTTGGAAATATCAACACCGCTATCTGTATAAACATGGAAATGTCTACACCACGATCTGTATAAACATGGAAATAACTACACCGCTATATGTATAAACATGGAAATACCTACACCGCTATCAGTATAAACATGGAAATATCTACACCGCTATCTTTATAAACATGGAAATATCTATAACACTATCTGTGTAAAGATGGAAATATCTACACAGCTATCTGTGTAAACATGGAAATATGTACAGAGGTCTCTTTTTAAAGATGGAAATATCTACACCGCAATCTGGGCAAATATGGAAATATCTACACCGCTATCACAGTAAACATGGAAATATCTACACCGCTCTCTGTATAAACATGGAAATATCAACACCGGTATCTGTATAAACATGGAAATGTCTGCACCACAATCTGTATAAACATGGAAATATCTACACCGCTATATGTATAAACATGGAAATATCTACACCGCTATCAGTATAAACATGGAAATATCTACACCGCTATCTGTATAAACATGGAAATATCTACACCACGATATGTATAAACATGGAAATATCTACACCGCCATGTGAATAAACATGGAAATATCTACACCGCTATCAGTAAAAACATGGAAATATCGACACCGCTATCTGTATAAATATGGAAATATCTACACCACTATCTCTATAATCATGGAAATATCTGCACCGTTATCTGCATAAACAAAGAAATATCTCCACCGCTGTCTGTATGAACATGGAAACATCTACACCGCTAGCTGCATAAACATGGAATTATCTGCAGGGTTATCTGCATAAACATGGAAATATCTACACTGCAGTCTGTGCAAAGATGGAAATATCTACAATGCTATCTCAATAAACATGGAAATATCGACACCGCAATCTGTACACACATGGAAATACCTACACAGTCATCTGTATAAACATGGAAATATCTGCACCACTATCTGTATAAACATGGAAATATCTACACTGCCATCTGTATAAACATGGAATTACCTACACAGACATCTCTATAATCATTGAAATATCTACACCGCTATCTGTATAAACATGGAAGTAGCCACACCGATATCAGTGTAAACATGGAAATATCTACACCGCTATCTGTATAAACATGGAAATATCTACACCACGACGTGTATAAACATGGAAATATCTACACCGCTATGTGAATAAACATGGAAATATCTACACCGCTATCAGTATATCATGGAAATATTGACACCGCTATCTGTATAAATATGGAAATATCTACACCACTATCTCTATAAACATGGAAATATCTACACCGTTATCTGTATAAACAAAGAAATATCTCCACCACTGTCTGTATGAACATGGAAACATCTACACCGCTAGCTGTATAAACATGGAATTATCTGCAGCGTTCTCTGTATAAACATGGAAATATCTACACCGCAGTCTGTGCAAAGCTGGAAATATCTACAATGCTATCTCAATAAACATGGAAATATCGACACCGCTATCTGTACACACATGGAAATACCTACACAGTCATCTGTATAAACATGGAAATATCTACACCACTATCTGTATAAACATGGAAATACCTACACTGCCATCTGTATAAACATGGAATTATCTACACAGACATCTCTATAACCATTGAAATACCTACACCGCTATCTGTATAAACATGGAAGTAGCCACACCGCTATCTGTATAAACATGGAAATATCTACACCACCATCTGTGAAAACATGGAAATATCTACACTATCATCATTATAAACATGGAAATATCTACACGTCCATCTGTATAAACATGGAAATATCTACACTGCCATCTGTATATACCTGGAAATATCTACACTGCCATCTGTATAAACATGGAAATATCTACACCGCTATCTCTATAAACATGGAAATGTCTACACGGCTATCTGTATAAACATGGAAATATCTCCACCGCTGTCTGTAGAAACATGGAAATATCTACATCGCTATCTGCATAAACATGGAAATATCTCCAGCGCTATCTCTATAAAGATGGAAATATCTACACCGCTATCTTTATAAACATGGAAATATGTACACCGCTATCTGTATAAACATGGAAATATCTATAACACTAACTGTGTAAACATGGAAATATCTACACAGCTATCTGTGTAAACATGGAAATATGTACACAGGTCTCTGTGTAAAGATGGAAATATCTACACCGCAATCTGTGCAAATATGGAAATATCTACACCGCTATCTCAGTAAACATGGAAATATCTACACCGCAATCTGTGCAAATATGGAAATATCTACACCGCTATCTCAGTAAACATGGAAATATCTACACCCCTATCTGCATAAACTTGGAAATATCAACACCGCTATCTGTATAAACATGGAAATGTCTACACCATGATCTGTATAAACATGGAAATAACTACACCGCTATATGTATAAACATGGAAATACCTACACCGCTATCAGTATAAACATGGAAATATCTACACCGCTATCTTTATAAACATGGAAATATCTATAACACTATCTGTGTAAACATGGAAATATCTACACAGCTATCTGTGTAAACATGGAAATATGTACAGAGGTCTCTTTTTAAAGATGGAAATATCTACACCGCAATCTGTGCAAATATGGAAATATCTACACCGCTATCTCAGTAAACATGGAAATATCTACACCGCTCTCTGTATAAACATGGAAATATCAACACCGGTATCTGTATAAACATGGAAATGTCTGCACCACGATCTGTATAAACATGGAAATATCTACACCGCTATATGTATAAACATGGAAATATCTACACCGCTATCAGTATAAACATGGAAATATCTACACCGCTATCTGTATAAACATGGAAATATCTACACCACGATATGTATAAACATGGAAATATCTACACCGCCATGTGAATAAACATGTAAATATCTACACCGCTATCAGTAAAAACGTGGAAATATCGACACCGCTATCTGTATAAATATGGAAATATCTACACCACTATCTCTATAATCATGGAAATATCTGCACCGTTATCTGCATAAACAAAGAAATATCTCCACCGCTGTCTGTATGAACATGGAAACATCTACACCGCTAGCTGCATAAACATGGAATTATCTGCAGCGTTATCTGTATAAACATGGAAATATCTACACTGCAGTCTGTGCAAAGATGGAAATATCTACAATGCTATCTCAATAAACATGGAAATATTGACCGCGCCATCTGTACACACATGGAAATACCTACACAGTCATCTGTATAAACATGGAAATATCTACACCACTATCTGTATAAACATTGAATTATCTACACTGCCATCTGTATAAACATGGAATTACCTACACAGACATCTCTATAATCATTGAAATATCTACACCGCTATCTGTATAAACATGGAAGTAGCCACACCGCTATCAGTATAAACATGGAAATATCTACACCGCTATCTGTATAAACATGGAAATATCTACACCACGACGTGTATAAACATGGAAATATCTACACCGCTATGTGAATAAACATGGAAATATCTACACCGCTATCCGTATAAACATGGAAATATAGACACCGCTATCTGTATAAATATGGAAATATCTACACCACTATCTCTATAAACATGGAAATATCTACACCGTTATCTGTGTAAACAAAGAAATATCTCCACCGCTGTCTGTATGAACAGGGAAACATCTACACCGCTAGCTGTATAAACATGGAATTATCTGCAGCGTTATCTGTATAAACATGGAAATATCTACACCGCACTCTGTGCAAAGATGGAAATATCTACAATGCTATCTCAATAAACATGGAAATATCGACACCGCCATCTGTACACACATGGAAATACCTACACAGTCATCTGTATAAACATGGAAATATCTACACCACTATCTGTATAAACATGGAAATATCTACACCGCTATCTGTATAAACATGGAAATGTCTACAAGGCTATCTGTATAAACATGGAAATATCTCCACCGCTATCTGTAGAAACATGGAAATAGCTACATCGCTATCTGTATAAACATGGAAATATCTCCACCGCTATCTCTATAAAGATGGAAATATCTCCACCGCAATCTTTATAAACATGGAAATATCTACACCGCTATCTGTATAAACATGGAAATAGCTATAACACTATCTGTGTAAACATGGAAATATCTACACAGCTATCTGTGTAAACATGGAAATATGTACACAGGTCTCTGTGTAAAGATGGAAATATCTACACCGCAATCTGTGAAAATATGGAAATATCGACACCGCTATCTGTATAAATATGGAAATATCTACACCACAATCTCTATAGACATGGAAATATCAACACCGTTATCTGTATAAACAAAGAAATATCTCCACCGCTGTCTGTATGAAGATGGAAACATCTACACCGCTGGCTGTATAAAAATGGAATTACCTGCAGCGTTATCTGTATAAACATGGAAATATCTACACCGCAGTCTGTGCAAAGATGGAAATATCTACAATGCTATCTCAATAAACATGGAAATATCGACACCGCAATCTGTACAAACACGGAAATACCTACACAGTCATCTGTATAAACATGGAAATATCTACACCACTATCTGTATAAACATGGAAATATCTACACTGCCATCTGTATAAACATGGAATTACCTACACAGACATCTCTATAATCATTGAAATATCTACACCGCTATCTGTATAAACATAGAAGTAGCCACACCGCTATCAGTATAAACCTGGAAATATCTACACCGCTATCTGTATAAACATGGAAATATCTACACCACGACGTGTATAAACATGGAAATATCTACACCGCTATGTGAATAAACATAGAAATATCTACACCGCTATGAGTATAAACATGGATATATTGACACCGCTATCAGTATAAATATGGAAATATCTACACCACTATCTCTATAGACATGGAAATATCTACACCGTTATCTGTATAAACAAAGAAATATCTCCACCGCTGTCTGTATGAACAGGGAAACATCTACACCGCTAGCTGTATAAACATGGAATTATCTGCAGCGTTATCTGTATAAACATGGAAATATCTACACCGCAGTCTGTGCAAAGATGGAAATATCTAAAATGCTATCTCAATAAACATGGAAATATCGACACCGCCATATGTACACACATGGAAATACCTACACAGTCATCTGTATAAACATGGAAATATCTACACCACTATCTGTATAAACATGGAAATAACTACACTGCCATCTGTATAAACATGGAATTATCTACACAGACATCTCTATAACCATTGAAATATCTACACCGCTATCTGTATAAACATGGAAGTAGCCACACCGCTATCTGTATAAACATGGAAATATCTACACCGCAATCTGTGAAAACATGGAAATATCTACACTGTCATCTTTATAAACATGGAAATATCTACACGTCCATCTCCATAAACATGGAAATATCTACACTGCCATCTGTATATACCTGGAAATATCTAAACTGCCATCTGTATAAACATGGAAATACCTACACCGCTAACAGAAAAAACATGGAAATATCTACACCGCTATCTGTATAAACATGGAAATATCTACACCGCTATCTGTAAAAACATGGAAATATCTACACCACATGTATAAACATGGAAATATCTACACCGCCATGTGAATAAACATGGAAATATCTACACCGCTATCAGTAAAAACATGGAAATATCGACACCGCTATCTGTATAAATATGGAAATATCTACACCACTATCTGTATAGACATGGAAATATCTACACCGTTATCTGTATTAACAAAGAAATATCTCCACCGCTGTCTGTATGAACATGGAAACATCTACACTGCTAGCTGTATAAACATGGAATTATCCGCAGCGTTATCTGTATAAACATGGAAATATCTACACCGCAGTCTGTGCAAAGATGGAAATATCTACAATGCTATCTCTATAAACATGGAAATATCGAGAGCGCAATCTGTACACACATGGAAATACCTACACAGTCATCTGTATAAACATGGAAATATCTACACCACTATCTGTATAAACATGGAAATATCTACACTGCCATCTGTATAAACATGGAATTACCTACACAGACATCTCTATAATCATTGAAATATCTACACCGCTATCTGTATAAACATGGAAGTAGCCACACCGCTATCAGTATAAACATGGAAATATCTACACCGCTATCTGTATAAACATGGAAATATCTACACCACGACGTGTATAAACATGGAAATATCTACACCGCTATGTGAATAAACATGGAAATATCTACACCGCTATCAGTATATCATGGAATTATTGACACCGCTATCTGTATAAATATGGAAATATCTACACCACTATCTCTATAAACATGGAAATATCTACACCGTTATCTGTATAAACAAAGAAATATCTCCACCGCTGTCTGTATGAACATGGAAACATCTACACCGCTAGCTGTATAAACATGGAATTATCTGCAGCGTTATCTGTATAAACATGGAAATATCAACACGGCAGTCTGTGCAAAGATGGAAATATCTACAATGCTATCTCAATAAACATGGAAATATCGACACCGCCATCTGTACACACATGAAAATACCTACACAGTCATCTGTATAAACATGGAAATATCTACAACACTATCTGTATAAACATGGAAATACCTACACTGCCATCTTTATAAACATGGAATTATGTACACAGACATTTCTATAACCATTGAAATATCAACACAGCTATCTGTATAAACATGGAAGTAGCCACACCGCTATCTGTATAAACATGGAAATATCTACAACGCCATCTGTGAAAACATGGAAATATCTACACGTCCATCTGTATAAACATGGAAATATCTACACTGCCATCTGTATATACCTGGAAATATCTACACTGCCATCTGTATAAACATGGAAATATCTACACCGCTATCTCTATAAACATGGAAATGTCTACACGGCTATCTGTATAAACATGGAAATATCTCCACCGCTATCTGTAGAAACATGGAAATATCTACATCGCTATCTGCATAAACATGGAAATATCTCCAGCGCTATCTCTATAAAGATGGAAATATCTACACCGCTATCTTTATAAACATGGAAATATCTACACTGCTATCTGTATGAACAGGGAAATATCTATAACACTAACTGTGTAAACATGGAAATATCTACACAGCTATCTGTGTAAACATGGAAATATGTACACAGGTCTCTGTGTAAAGATGGAAATATCTACACCGCAATCTGTGCAAATATGGAAATATCTACACCGCTATCTCAGTAAACATGGAAATATCTACACCGCAATCTGTGCAAATATGGAAATATCTACACCGCTATCTCAGTAAACATGGAAATATCTACACCCCTATCTGCATAAACTTGGAAATATCAAGACCGCTATCTGTATAAACATGGAAATGTCTACACCACGATCTGTATAAACATGGAAATATCTACACCGCTATCTGTATAAACATGGAAATATCTACACCACATATATAAACATGGAAATATCTACACCGCCATGTGAATAAACATGGAAATATCTACAGCGCTATCAGTAAAAACATGGAAATATCGACACCGCTATCTGTATAAATATGGAAATATCTACACCACTATCTCTATTGACATGGAAATATCTACAACGTTATCTGTATAAACAAAGAAATATCTCCACCGCTGTCTGTATGAACAGGGAAACATCTACACCGCTAGCTGTATAAAAATGGAATTACCTGCAGCGTTATCTGTATAAACATGGAAATATCTACACCGCAGTCTGTGCAAAGATGGAAATATCTACAATGCTATCTCTATAAACATGGAAATATCGACAGCGCAATCTGTACACACATGGAAATACCTACACAGTCATCTGTATAAACATGGAAATATCTACACCACTATCTGTATAAACATGGAAATATCTACACTGCCATCTGTATAAACATGGAATTACCTACACAGACATCTCTATAATCATTGAAATATCTACACCGCTATCTGTATAAACATGGAAGTAGCCACACCGCTATCAGTATAAACATGGAAATATCTACACCGCTATCTGTATAAACATGGAAATATCTACACCACGACGTGTATAAACATGGAAATATCTACGCCGCTATGTGAATAAACATGGAAATATCTACACCGCTATCAGTATATCATGGAATTATTGACACCGCTATCTGTATAAATATGGAAATATCTACACCACTATCTCTATAAACATGGAAATATCTACACCGTTATCTGTATAAACAAAGAAATATCTCCACCGCTGTCTGTATGAACATGGAAACATCTACACCGCTAGCTGTATAAACATGGAATTATCTGCAGCGTTATCTGTATAAACATGGAAATATCTACACGGCAGTCTGTGCAAAGATGGAAATATCTACAATGCTATCTCAATAAACATGGAAATATCGACACCACCATCTGTACACACATGAAAATACCTACACAGTCATCTGTATAAACATGGAAATATCTACAACACTATCTGTATAAACATGGAAATACCTACACTGCCATCTGTATAAACATGGAATTATGTACACAGACATTTCTATAACCATTGAAATATCAACACCGCTATCTGTATAAACATGGAAGTAGCCACACCGCTATCTGTATAAACATGGAAATATCTACAACGCCATCTGTGAAAACATGGAAATATCTACACGTCCATCTGTATAAACATGGAAATATCTACACTGCCATCTGTATATACCTGGAAATATCTACACTGCCATCTGTATAAACATGGAAATATCTACACCGCTATCTCTATAAACATGGAAATGTCTACACGGCTATCTGTATAAACATGGAAATATCTCCACCGCTATCTGTAGAAACATGGAAATATCTACATCGCTATCTGCATAAACATGGAAATATCTCCAGCGCTATCTCTATAAAGATGGAAATATCTACACCGCTATCTTTATAAACATGGAAATATCTACACTGCTATCTGTATGAACATGGAAATAACTATAACACTAACTGTGTAAACATGGAAATATCTACACAGCTATCTGTGTAAACATGGAAATATGTACACAGGTCTCTGTGTAAAGATGGAAATATCTACACCGCAATCTGTGCAAATATGGAAATATCTACACCGCTATCTCAGTAAACATGGAAATATATACACCCCTATCTGCATAAACGTGGAAATATCAAAACCGCTATCTGTATAAACATGGAAATGTCTACACCACGATCTGTATAAACATGGAAATATCTACACCGCTATCTGTATAAACATGGAAATATCTACACCACATGTATAAACATGGAAATATCTACACCGCCATGTGAATAAACATGGAAATATCTACACCGCTATCAGTAAAAACATGGAAATATCGACACCGCTATCTGTATAAATATGGAAATATCTACACCACTATCTGTATAGACATGGAAATATCTACACCGTTATCTGTATAAACAAAGAAATATCTCCACCGCTGTCTGTATGAACATGGAAACATCTACACCGCTAGCTGTATAAAAATGGAATTACCTGCAGCGTTATCTGTATAAACATGGAAATATCTACACCGCAGTCTGTGCAAAGATGGAAATATCTACAATGCTATCTCTATAAACATGGAAATATCGACAGCGCAATCTGTACACACATGGAAATACCTACACAGTCATCTGTATAAACATGGAAATATCTACACCACTATCTGTATAAACATGGAAATATCTACACTGCCATCTGTATAAACATGGAATTACCTACACAGACATCTCTATAATCATTGAAATATCTACACCGCTATCTGTATAAACATGGAAGTAGCCACACCGCTATCAGTATAAACATGGAAATATCTACACCGCTATCTGTATAAACATGGAAATATCTACACCACGACGTGTATAAACATGGAAATATCTACGCCGCTATGTGAATAAACATGGAAATATCTACACCGCTATCAGTATATCATGGAATTATTGACACCGCTATCTGTATAAATATGGAAATATCTACACCACTATCTCTATAAACATGGAAATATCTACACCGTTATCTGTATAAACAAAGAAATATCTCCACCGCTGTCTGTATGAACATGGAAACATCTACACCGCTAGCTGTATAAACATGGAATTATCTGCAGCGTTATCTGTATAAACATGGAAATATCTACACGGCAGTCTGTGCAAAGATGGAAATATCTACAATGCTATCTCAATAAACATGGAAATATCGACACCGCCATCTGTACACACATGAAAATACCTACACAGTCATCTGTATAAACATGGAAATATCTACAACACTATCTGTATAAACATGGAAATACCTACACTGCCATCTGTATAAACATGGAATTATCTACACAGACATTTCTATAACCATTGAAATATCAACACCGCTATCTGTATAAACATGGAAGTAGCCACACCGCTATCTGTATAAACATGGAAATATCTACAACGCCATCTGTGAAAACATGGAAATATCTACACGTCCATCTGTATAAACATGGAAATATCTACACTGCCATCTGTATATACCTGGAAATATCTACACTGCCATCTGTATAAACATGGAAATACCTACACCGCTATCTCTATAAACATGGAAATTTCTACACGGCTATCTGTATAAACATGGAAATATCGCCACCGCTATCTGTAGAAACATGGAAATATCTACATCGCTATCTGCATAAACATGGAAATATCTCCAGCGCTATCTCTATAAAGATGGAAATATCTACACCGCTATCTTTATAAACATGGAAATATCTACACTGCTATCTGTATGAACAGGGAAATATCTATAACACTAACTGTGTAAACATGGAAATATCTACACAGCTATCTGTGTAAACATGGAAATATGTACACAGGTCTCTGTGTAAAGATGGAAATATCTACACCGCAATCTGTGCAAATATGGAAATATCTACACCGCTATCTCAGTAAACATGGAAATATCTACACCCCTATCTGCATAAACGTGGAAATATCAAAACCGCTATCTGTATAAACATGGAAATGTCTACACCACGATCTGTATAAACATGGAAATATCTACACCGCTATCTGTATAAACATGGAAATATCTACACCACATGTATAAACATGGAAATATCTACACCGCCATGTGAATAAACATGGAAATATCTACACCGCTATCAGTAAAAACATGGAAATATCGACACCGCTATCTGTATAAATATGGAAATATCTACACCACTATCTGTATAGAAATGGAAATATCTACACCGTTATCTGTATTAACAAAGAAATATCTCCACCGCTGTCTGTATGAACATGGAAACATCTACACTGCTAGCTGTATAAACATGGAATTATCCGCAGCGTTATCTGTATAAACATGGAAATATCTACACCGCAGTCTGTGCAAAGATGGAAATATCTACAATGCTATCTCTATAAACATGGAAATATCGAGAGCGCAATCTGTACACACATGGAAATACCTACACAGTCATCTGTATAAACATGGAAATATCTACACCACTATCTGTATAAACATGGAAATATCTACACTGCCATCTGTATAAACATGGAATTACCTACACAGACATCTCTATAATCATTGAAATATCTACACCGCTATCTGTATAAACATGGAAGTAGCCACACCGCTATCAGTATAAACATGGAAATATCTACACCGCTATCTGTATAAACATGGAAATATCTACACCACGACGTGTATAAACATGGAAATATCTACACCGCTATGTGAATAAACATGGAAATATCTACACCGCTATCAGTATATCATGGAATTATTGACACCGCTATCTGTATAAATATGGAAATATCTACACCACTATCTCTATAAACATGGAAATATCTACACCGTTATCTGTATAAACAAAGAAATATCTCCACCGCTGTCTGTATGAACATGGAAACATCTACACCGCTAGCTGTATAAACATGGAATTATCTGCAGCGTTATCTGTATAAACATGGAAATATCTACACGGCAGTCTGTGCAAAGATGGAAATATCTACAATGCTATCTCAATAAACATGGAAATATCGACACCGCCATCTGTACACACATGAAAATACCTACACAGTCATCTGTATAAACATGGAAATATCTACAACACTATCTGTATAAACATGGAAATACCTACACTGCCATCTTTATAAACATGGAATTATGTACACAGACATTTCTATAACCATTGAAATATCAACACAGCTATCTGTATAAACATGGAAGTAGCCACACCGCTATCTGTATAAACATGGAAATATCTACAACGCCATCTGTGAAAACATGGAAATATCTACACGTCCATCTGTATAAACATGGAAATATCTACACTGCCATCTGTATATACCTGGAAATATCTACACTGCCATCTGTATAAACATGGAAATATCTACACCGCTATCTCTATAAACATGGAAATGTCTACACGGCTATCTGTATAAACATGGAAATATCTCCACCGCTATCTGTAGAAACATGGAAATATCTACATCGCTATCTGCATAAACATGGAAATATCTCCAGCGCTATCTCTATAAAGATGGAAATATCTACACCGCTATCTTTATAAACATGGAAATATCTACACTGCTATCTGTATGAACAGGGAAATATCTATAACACTAACTGTGTAAACATGGAAATATCTACACAGCTATCTGTGTAAACATGGAAATATGTACACAGGTCTCTGTGTAAAGATGGAAATATCTACACCGCAATCTGTGCAAATATGGAAATATCTACACCGCTATCTCAGTAAACATGGAAATATCTACACCGCAATCTGTGCAAATATGGAAATATCTACACCGCTATCTCAGTAAACATGGAAATATCTACACCCCTATCTGCATAAACTTGGAAATATCAAAACCGCTATCTGTATAAACATGGAAATGTCTACACCACGATCTGTATAAACATGGAAATATCTACACCGCTATCTGTATAAACATGGAAATATCTACACCACATGTATAAACATGGAAATATCTACACCGCCATGTGAATAAACATGGAAATATCTACAGCGCTATCAGTAAAAACATGGAAATATCGACACCGCTATCTGTATAAATATGGAAATATCTACACCACTATCTCTATAGACATGGAAATATCTACACCGTTATCTGTATAAACAAAGAAATATCTCCACCGCTGTCTGTATGAACAGGGAAACATCTACACCGCTAGCTGTATAAAAATGGAATTACCTGCAGCGTTATCTGTATAAACATGGAAATATCTACACCGCAGTCTGTGCAAAGATGGAAATATCTACAATGCTATCTCTATAAACATGGAAATATCGACAGCGCAATCTGTACACACATGGAAATACCTACACAGTCATCTGTATAAACATGGAAATATCTACACCACTATCTGTATAAACATGGAAATATCTACACTGCCATCTGTATAAACATGGAATTACCTACACAGACATCTCTATAATCATTGAAATATCTACACCGCTATCTGTATAAACATGGAAGTAGCCACACCGCTATCAGTATAAACATGGAAATATCTACACCGCTATCTGTATAAACATGGAAATATCTACACCACGACGTGTATAAACATGGAAATATCTACGCCGCTATGTGAATAAACATGGAAATATCTACACCGCTATCAGTATATCATGGAATTATTGACACCGCTATCTGTATAAATATGGAAATATCTACACCACTATCTCTATAAACATGGAAATATCTACACCGTTATCTGTATAAACAAAGAAATATCTCCACCGCTGTCTGTATGAACATGGAAACATCTACACCGCTAGCTGTATAAACATGGAATTATCTGCAGCGTTATCTGTATAAACATGGAAATATCTACACGGCAGTCTGTGCAAAGATGGAAATATCTACAATGCTATCTCAATAAACATGGAAATATCGACACCACCATCTGTACACACATGAAAATACCTACACAGTCATCTGTATAAACATGGAAATATCTACAACACTATCTGTATAAACATGGAAATACCTACACTGCCATCTGTATAAACATGGAATTATGTACACAGACATTTCTATAACCATTGAAATATCAACACCGCTATCTGTATAAACATGGAAGTAGCCACACCGCTATCTGTATAAACATGGAAATATCTACAACGCCATCTGTGAAAACATGGAAATATCTACACGTCCATCTGTATAAACATGGAAATATCTACACTGCCATCTGTATATACCTGGAAATATCTACACTGCCATCTGTATAAACATGGAAATATCTACACCGCTATCTCTATAAACATGGAAATGTCTACACGGCTATCTGTATAAACATGGAAATATCTCCACCGCTATCTGTAGAAACATGGAAATATCTACATCGCTATCTGCATAAACATGGAAATATCTCCAGCGCTATCTCTATAAAGATGGAAATATCTACACCGCTATCTTTATAAACATGGAAATATCTACACTGCTATCTGTATGAACATGGAAATAACTATAACACTAACTGTGTAAACATGGAAATATCTACACAGCTATCTGTGTAAACATGGAAATATGTACACAGGTCTCTGTGTAAAGATGGAAATATCTACACCGCAATCTGTGCAAATATGGAAATATCTACACCGCTATCTCAGTAAACATGGAAATATCTACACCCCTATCTGCATAAACGTGGAAATATCAAAACCGCTATCTGTATAAACATGGAAATGTCTACACCACGATCTGTATAAACATGGAAATATCTACACCGCTATCTGTATAAACATGGAAATATCTACACCACATGTATAAACATGGAAATATCTACACCGCCATGTGAATAAACATGGAAATATCTACACCGCTATCAGTAAAAACATGGAAATATCGACACCGCTATCTGTATAAATATGGAAATATCTACACCACTATCTGTATAGACATGGAAATATCTACACCGTTATCTGTATTAACAAAGAAATATCTCCACCGCTGTCTGTATGAACATGGAAACATCTACACTGCTAGCTGTATAAACATGGAATTATCCGCAGCGTTATCTGTATAAACATGGAAATATCTACACCGCAGTCTGTGCAAAGATGGAAATATCTACAATGCTATCTCTATAAACATGGAAATATCGAGAACGCAATCTGTACACACATGGAAATACCTACACAGTCATCTGTATAAACATGGAAATATCTACACCACTATCTGTATAAACATGGAAATATCTACACTGCCATCTGTATAAACATGGAATTACCTACACAGACATCTCTATAATCATTGAAATATCTACACCGCTATCTGTATAAACATGGAAGTAGCCACACCGCTATCAGTATAAACATGGAAATATCTACACCGCTATCTGTATAAACATGGAAATATCTACACCACGACGTGTATAAACATGGAAATATCTACACCGCTATCTCAGTAAACATGGAAATATCTACACCCCTATCTGCATAAACGTGGAAATATCAAAACCGCTATCTGTATAAACATGGAAATGTCTACACCACGATCTGTATAAACATGGAAATATCTACACCGCTATCTGTATAAACATGGAAATATCTACACCACATGTATAAACATGGAAATATCTACACCGCCATGTGAATAAACATGGAAATATCTACACCGCTATCAGTAAAAACATGGAAATATCGACACCGCTATCTGTATAAATATGGAAATATCTACACCACTATCTGTATAGACATGGAAATATCTACACCGTTATCTGTATTAACAAAGAAATATCTCCACCGCTGTCTGTATGAACATGGAAACATCTACACTGCTAGCTGTATAAACATGGAATTATCCGCAGCGTTATCTGTATAAACATGGAAATATCTACACCGCAGTCTGTGCAAAGATGGAAATATCTACAATGCTATCTCTATAAACATGGAAATATCGAGAGCGCAATCTGTACACACATGGAAATACCTACACAGTCATCTGTATAAACATGGAAATATCTACACCACTATCTGTATAAACATGGAAATATCTACACTGCCATCTGTATAAACATGGAATTACCTACACAGACATCTCTATAATCATTGAAATATCTACACCGCTATCTGTATAAACATGGAAGTAGCCACACCGCTATCAGTATAAACATGGAAATATCTACACCGCTATCTGTATAAACATGGAAATATCTACACCACGACGTGTATAAACATGGAAATATCTACACCGCTATGTGAATAAACATGGAAATATCTACACCGCTATCAGTATATCATGGAATTATTGACACCGCTATCTGTATAAATATGGAAATATCTACACCACTATCTCTATAAACATGGAAATATCTACACCGTTATCTGTATAAACAAAGAAATATCTCCACCGCTGTCTGTATGAACATGGAAACATCTACACCGCTAGCTGTATAAACATGGAATTATCTGCAGCGTTATCTGTATAAACATGGAAATATCTACACGGCAGTCTGTGCAAAGATGGAAATATCTACAATGCTATCTCAATAAACATGGAAATATCGACACCGCCATCTGTACACACATGAAAATACCTACACAGTCATCTGTATAAACATGGAAATATCTACAACACTATCTGTATAAACATGGAAATACCTACACTGCCATCTTTATAAACATGGAATTATGTACACAGACATTTCTATAACCATTGAAATATCAACACAGCTATCTGTATAAACATGGAAGTAGCCACACCGCTATCTGTATAAACATGGAAATATCTACAACGCCATCTGTGAAAACATGGAAATATCTACACGTCCATCTGTATAAACATGGAAATATCTACACTGCCATCTGTATATACCTGGAAATATCTACACTGCCATCTGTATAAACATGGAAATATCTACACCGCTATCTCTATAAACATGGAAATGTCTACACGGCTATCTGTATAAACATGGAAATATCTCCACCGCTATCTGTAGAAACATGGAAATATCTACATCGCTATCTGCATAAACATGGAAATATCTCCAGCGCTATCTCTATAAAGATGGAAATATCTACACCGCTATCTTTATAAACATGGAAATATCTACACTGCTATCTGTATGAACAGGGAAATATCTATAACACTAACTGTGTAAACATGGAAATATCTACACAGCTATCTGTGTAAACATGGAAATATGTACACAGGTCTCTGTGTAAAGATGGAAATATCTACACCGCAATCTGTGCAAATATGGAAATATCTACACCGCTATCTCAGTAAACATGGAAATATCTACACCCCTATCTGCATAAACGTGGAAATATCAAAACCGCTATCTGTATAAACATGGAAATGTCTACACCACGATCTGTATAAACATGGAAATATCTACACCGCTATCTGTATAAACATGGAAATATCTACACCACATGTATAAACATGGAAATATCTACACCGCCATGTGAATAAACATGGAAATATCTACACCGCTATCAGTAAAAACATGGAAATATCGACACCGCTATCTGTATAAATATGGAAATATCTACACCACTATCTGTATAGAAATGGAAATATCTACACCGTTATCTGTATTAACAAAGAAATATCTCCACCGCTGTCTGTATGAACATGGAAACATCTACACTGCTAGCTGTATAAACATGGAATTATCCGCAGCGTTATCTGTATAAACATGGAAATATCTACACCGCAGTCTGTGCAAAGATGGAAATATCTACAATGCTATCTCTATAAACATGGAAATATCGAGAGCGCAATCTGTACACACATGGAAATACCTACACAGTCATCTGTATAAACATGGAAATATCTACACCACTATCTGTATAAACATGGAAATATCTACACTGCCATCTGTATAAACATGGAATTACCTACACAGACATCTCTATAATCATTGAAATATCTACACCGCTATCTGTATAAACATGGAAGTAGCCACACCGCTATCAGTATAAACATGGAAATATCTACACCGCTATCTGTATAAACATGGAAATATCTACACCACGACGTGTATAAACATGGAAATATCTACACCGCTATGTGAATAAACATGGAAATATCTACACCGCTATCAGTATATCATGGAATTATTGACACCGCTATCTGTATAAATATGGAAATATCTACACCACTATCTCTATAAACATGGAAATATCTACACCGTTATCTGTATAAACAAAGAAATATCTCCACCGCTGTCTGTATGAACATGGAAACATCTACACCGCTAGCTGTATAAACATGGAATTATCTGCAGCGTTATCTGTATAAACATGGAAATATCTACACGGCAGTCTGTGCAAAGATGGAAATATCTACAATGCTATCTCAATAAACATGGAAATATCGACACCGCCATCTGTACACACATGAAAATACCTACACAGTCATCTGTATAAACATGGAAATATCTACAACACTATCTGTATAAACATGGAAATACCTACACTGCCATCTTTATAAACATGGAATTATGTACACAGACATTTCTATAACCATTGAAATATCAACACAGCTATCTGTATAAACATGGAAGTAGCCACACCGCTATCTGTATAAACATGGAAATATCTACAACGCCATCTGTGAAAACATGGAAATATCTACACGTCCATCTGTATAAACATGGAAATATCTACACTGCCATCTGTATATACCTGGAAATATCTACACTGCCATCTGTATAAACATGGAAATATCTACACCGCTATCTCTATAAACATGGAAATGTCTACACGGCTATCTGTATAAACATGGAAATATCTCCACCGCTATCTGTAGAAACATGGAAATATCTACATCGCTATCTGCATAAACATGGAAATATCTCCAGCGCTATCTCTATAAAGATGGAAATATCTACACCGCTATCTTTATAAACATGGAAATATCTACACTGCTATCTGTATGAACAGGGAAATATCTATAACACTAACTGTGTAAACATGGAAATATCTACACAGCTATCTGTGTAAACATGGAAATATGTACACAGGTCTCTGTGTAAAGATGGAAATATCTACACCGCAATCTGTGCAAATATGGAAATATCTACACCGCTATCTCAGTAAACATGGAAATATCTACACCGCAATCTGTGCAAATATGGAAATATCTACACCGCTATCTCAGTAAACATGGAAATATCTACACCCCTATCTGCATAAACTTGGAAATATCAAAACCGCTATCTGTATAAACATGGAAATGTCTACACCACGATCTGTATAAACATGGAAATATCTACACCGCTATCTGTATAAACATGGAAATATCTACACCACATGTATAAACATGGAAATATCTACACCGCCATGTGAATAAACATGGAAATATCTACAGCGCTATCAGTAAAAACATGGAAATATCGACACCGCTATCTGTATAAATATGGAAATATCTACACCACTATCTCTATTGACATGGAAATATCTACAACGTTATCTGTATAAACAAAGAAATATCTCCACCGCTGTCTGTATGAACAGGGAAACATCTACACCGCTAGCTGTATAAAAATGGAATTACCTGCAGCGTTATCTGTATAAACATGGAAATATCTACACCGCAGTCTGTGCAAAGATGGAAATATCTACAATGCTATCTCTATAAACATGGAAATATCGACAGCGCAATCTGTACACACATGGAAATACCTACACAGTCATCTGTATAAACATGGAAATATCTACACCACTATCTGTATAAACATGGAAATATCTACACTGCCATCTGTATAAACATGGAATTACCTACACAGACATCTCTATAATCATTGAAATATCTACACCGCTATCTGTATAAACATGGAAGTAGCCACACCGCTATCAGTATAAACATGGAAATATCTACACCGCTATCTGTATAAACATGGAAATATCTACACCACGACCTGTATAAACATGGAAATATCTACACCGCTATCTGTATAAACATGGAAATATCTACACCACATGTATAAACATGGAAATATCTACACCGCCATGTGAA
Source organism: Pan paniscus (assembly GCF_029289425.2). Classification (NCBI taxonomy): domain Eukaryota; kingdom Metazoa; phylum Chordata; class Mammalia; order Primates; family Hominidae; genus Pan; species Pan paniscus. The sequence goes on from NC_073265.2 coordinate 1,829,743, forward strand.
TAAACATGGAAATATCTACACCGCTATCAGTATATCATGGAATTATTGACACCGCTATCTGTATAAATATGGAAATATCTACACCACTATCTCTATAAACATGGAAATATCTACACCGTTATCTGTATAAACAAAGAAATATCTCCACCGCTGTCTGTATGAACATGGAAACATCTACACCGCTAGCTGTATAAACATGGAATTATCTGCAGCGTTATCTGTATAAACATGGAAATATCTACACGGCAGTCTGTGCAAAGATGGAAATATCTACAATGCTATCTCAATAAACATGGAAATATCGACACCACCATCTGTACACTCATGAAAATACCTACACAGTCATCTGTATAAACATGGAAATATCTACAACACTATCTGTATAAACATGGAAATACCTACACTGCCATCTGTATAAACATGGAATTATGTACACAGACATTTCTATAACCATTGAAATATCAACACCGCTATCTGTATAAACATGGAAGTAGCCACACCGCTATCTGTATAAACATGGAAATATCTACAACGCCATCTGTGAAAACATGGAAATATCTACACGTCCATCTGTATAAACATGGAAATATCTACACTGCCATCTGTATATACCTGGAAATATCTACACTGCCATCTGTATAAACATGGAAATATCTACACCGCTATCTCTATAAACATGGAAATGTCTACACGGCTATCTGTATAAACATGGAAATATCTCCACCGCTATCTGTAGAAACATGGAAATATCTACATCGCTATCTGCATAAACATGGAAATATCTCCAGCGCTATCTCTATAAAGATGGAAATATCTACACCGCTATCTTTATAAACATGGAAATATCTACACTGCTATCTGTATGAACATGGAAATAACTATAACACTAACTGTGTAAACATGGAAATATCTACACAGCTATCTGTGTAAACATGGAAATATGTACACAGGTCTCTGTGTAAAGATGGAAATATCTACACCGCAATCTGTGCAAATATGGAAATATCTACACCGCTATCTCAGTAAACATGGAAATATCTACACCCCTATCTGCATAAACGTGGAAATATCAAAACCGCTATCTGTATAAACATGGAAATGTCTACACCACGATCTGTATAAACATGGAAATATCTACACCGCTATCTGTATAAACATGGAAATATCTACACCACATGTATAAACATGGAAATATCTACACCGCCATGTGAATAAACATGGAAATATCTACACCGCTATCAGTAAAAACATGGAAATATCGACACCGCTATCTGTATAAATATGGAAATATCTACACCACTATCTGTATAGACATGGAAATATCTACACCGTTATCTGTATAAACAAAGAAATATCTCCACCGCTGTCTGTATGAACATGGAAACATCTACACCGCTAGCTGTATAAAAATGGAATTACCTGCAGCGTTATCTGTATAAACATGGAAATATCTACACCGCAGTCTGTGCAAAGATGGAAATATCTACAATGCTATCTCTATAAACATGGAAATATCGACAGCGCAATCTGTACACACATGGAAATACCTACACAGTCATCTGTATAAACATGGAAATATCTACACCACTATCTGTATAAACATGGAAATATCTACACTGCCATCTGTATAAACATGGAATTACCTACACAGACATCTCTATAATCATTGAAATATCTACACCGCTATCTGTATAAACATGGAAGTAGCCACACCGCTATCAGTATAAACATGGAAATATCTACACCGCTATCTGTATAAACATGGAAATATCTACACCACGACGTGTATAAACATGGAAATATCTACGCCGCTATGTGAATAAACATGGAAATATCTACACCGCTATCAGTATATCATGGAATTATTGACACCGCTATCTGTATAAATATGGAAATATCTACACCACTATCTCTATAAACATGGAAATATCTACACCGTTATCTGTATAAACAAAGAAATATCTCCACCGCTGTCTGTATGAACATGGAAACATCTACACCGCTAGCTGTATAAACATGGAATTATCTGCAGCGTTATCTGTATAAACATGGAAATATCTACACGGCAGTCTGTGCAAAGATGGAAATATCTACAATGCTATCTCAATAAACATGGAAATATCGACACCGCCATCTGTACACACATGAAAATACCTACACAGTCATCTGTATAAACATGGAAATATCTACAACACTATCTGTATAAACATGGAAATACCTACACTGCCATCTGTATAAACATGGAATTATCTACACAGACATTTCTATAACCATTGAAATATCAACACCGCTATCTGTATAAACATGGAAGTAGCCACACCGCTATCTGTATAAACATGGAAATATCTACAACGCCATCTGTGAAAACATGGAAATATCTACACGTCCATCTGTATAAACATGGAAATATCTACACTGCCATCTGTATATACCTGGAAATATCTACACTGCCATCTGTATAAACATGGAAATATCTACACCGCTATCTCTATAAACATGGAAATGTCTACACGGCTATCTGTATAAACATGGAAATATCTCCACCGCTATCTGTAGAAACATGGAAATATCTACATCGCTATCTGCATAAACATGGAAATATCTCCAGCGCTATCTCTATAAAGATGGAAATATCTACACCGCTATCTTTATAAACATGGAAATATCTACACCGCTATCTGTATAAACATGGAAATATCTATAACACTAACTGTGTAAACATGGAAATATCTACACAGCTATCTGTGTAAACATGGAAATATGTACACAGGTCTCTGTGTAAAGATGGAAATATCTACACCGCAATCTGTGCAAATATGGAAATATCTACACCGCTATCTCAGTAAACATGGAAATATCTACACCGCAATCTGTGCAAATATGGAAATATCTACACCGCTATCTCAGTAAACATGGAAATATCTACACCCCTATCTGCATAAACTTGGAAATATCAAAACCGCTATCTGTATAAACATGGAAATGTCTACACCACGATCTGTATAAACATGGAAATAACTACACCGCTATATGTATAAACATGGAAATATCTACACCGCTATCAGTATAAACATGGAAATATCTACACCGCTATCTGTATAAACATGGAAATATCTACACCACATGTATAAACATGGAAATATCTACACCGCCATGTGAATAAACATGGAAATATCTACACCGCTATCAGTAAAAACATGGAAATATCGACACCGCTATCTGTATAAATATGGAAATATCTACACCACTATCTCTATAGACATGGAAATATCTACACCGTTATCTGTATAAACAAAGAAATATCTCCACCGCTGTCTGTATGAACATGGAAACATCTACACCGCTAGCTGTATAAAATGGAATTACCTGCAGCGTTATCTGAATAAACATGGAAATATGTACACCGCAGTCTGTGCAAAGATGGAAATATCTACAATGCTATCTCTATAAACATGGAAATATCGACAGCGCAATCTGTACACACATGGAAATACCTACACAGTCATCTGTATAAACATGGAAATATCTACACCACTATCTGTATAAACATGGAAATATCTACACTGCCATCTGTATAAACATGGAATTACCTACACAGACATCTCTATAATCATTGAAATATCTACACCGCTATCTGTATAAACATGGAAGTAGCCACACCGCTATCAGTATAAACATGGAAATATCTACACCGCTATCTGTATAAACATGGAAATATCTACACCACGACGTGTATAAACATGGAAATATCTACACCGCTATGTGAATAAACATGGAAATATCTACACCGCTATCAGTATATCATGGAATTATTGACACCGCTATCTGTATAAATATGGAAATATCTACACCACTATCTCTATAAACATGGAAATATCTACACCGTTATCTGTATAAACAAAGAAATATCTCCACCGCTGTCTGTATGAACATGGAAACATCTACACCGCTAGCTGTATAAACATGGAATTATCTGCAGCGTTATCTGTATAAACATGGAAATATCTACACGGCAGTCTGTGCAAAGATGGAAATATCTACAATGCTATCTCAATAAACATGGAAATATCGACACCGCCATCTGTACACACATGAAAATACCTACACAGTCATCTGTATAAACATGGAAATATCTACAACACTATCTGTATAAACATGGAAATACCTACACTGCCATCTGTATAAACATGGAATTATCTACACAGACATTTCTATAACCATTGAAATATCAACACCGCTATCTGTATAAACATGGAAGTAGCCACACCGCTATCTGTATAAACATGGAAATATCTACAACGCCATCTGTGAAAACATGGAAATATCTACACGTCCATCTGTATAAACATGGAAATATCTACACTGCCATCTGTATATACCTGGAAATATCTACACTGCCATCTGTATAAACATGGAAATATCTACACCGCTATCTCTATAAACATGGAAATGTCTACACGGCTATCTGTATAAACATGGAAATATGTCCACCGCTATCTGTAGAAACATGGAAATATCTACATCGCTATCTGTAAAAACATGGAAATATCTCCACCGCTATCTCTATAAAGATGTAAATATCTACACCGCTATCTTTATAAACATGGAAATATCTACACCGCTATCTGTATAAACATGGAAATATCTATAACACTATCTGTGTAAACATGGAAATATCTACACAGCTATCTGTGTAAACATGGAAATATGTACACAGGTCTCTGTGTAAAGATGGAAATGTCTACACCGCAATCTGTGAAAATATGGAAATATCTACACCGCTATCTCAGTAAACATGGAAATATCTACACCGCTATCTGTATAAACATGGAAATATCAACACCGCTATCTGTATAAACATGGAAATGTCTACCCCACGATCTGTATAAACATGGAAATATCTACACCGCTGTATGTATAAACATGGAAACATCTACACCGCTATCAGTATAAACATGGAAATATCTACACTGCTATCTGTATAAACATGGAAATATCTACACCACGACATGTATAAACATGGAAATATCTACACCGCCATGTGAATAAACATGGAAATATCTACACCGCTATCAGTAAAAACATAGAAATATCGACACCGCTATCTGCATAAATATGGAAATATCTACACCACTATCTCTATTAACATGGAAATATCTACACCGTTATCTGTATAAACAAAGAAATATCTCCAACGCTGTCTGTATGAACAGGGAAACATCTACACCGCTAGCTGTATAAACATGGAATTATCTGCAGCGTTATCTGTATAAACATGGAAATATCTACACCGCACTCTGTGCAAAGCTGGAAATATCTACAATGCTATCTCAATAAACATGGAAATATCGACACCGCCATCTGTACACACATGGAAATACCTACACAGTCATCTGTATAAACATGGAAATATGTACACCACTATCTGTATAAACATGGAAATACCTACACTGCCATCTGTATAAACATGGAATTATCTACACAGACATCTCTATAACCATTGAAATATCTACACCGCTATCTGTATAAACATGGAAGTAGCCACACCGCTATCTGTATAAACATGGAAATATCTACACCGCCATCTGTGAAAACATGGAAATATCTACACTGTCATCTTTATAAACATGGAAATATCTACACGTCCAACTCTATAAACATGGAAATATCTACACTGACATCTGTATATACCTGTAAATATCTAAACTGCCATCTGTATAAACATGGAATTATCTACACCGCTATCACTATAAACATGGAAATGTCTACACGGCTATCTGGATAAACATGGAAATATCTCCACCGCTATCTGTAGAAACATGGAAATATCTACATCGCTATCTCTATAAAGATGGAAATACCTACACCGCTATCTTTATAAACATGGAAATATCCACACCGCTATCTGTATAAACATGGAAATATCTATAACACTATCTGTGTAAACATGGAAATATCTACACAGCTATCTGTGTAAACATGGAAATATGTACACAGGTCTCTTTGTAAAGATGGAAATATCTACACTGCAATCTGTGAAAATATGGAAATATCTCCACCGCTATCTCAGTAAACATGGAAATATCTACACCGCTATCTGTATAAACATGGAAATATCAACACCGCTATCTGTATAAACATGGAAATGTCTACACCACGATCTGTATAAACATGGAAATGTCTACACCACGATCTGTATAAACATGGAAATATCTACACCGCTATATGTATAAAGATGGAAATATCTACACCGCTATCAGAATAAACATGGAAATATCTACACCGCTATCTGTATAAACATGGAAATATCTACACCACGACGTGTATAAACATGGAAATATCTACACCGCCATGTGAATAAACATGGAAATATCTACACCGCTATCAGTAAAAACATGGAAATATCGACACCGCTATCTGTATAAATATGGAAATATCTACACCACTATCTCTATAGACATGGAAATATCTACACCGTTATCTGTATAAACAAAGAAATATCTCCAACGCTGTCTGTATGAACATGGAAACATCTACACCGCTAGCTGTATAAACATGGAATTATCTGCAGTGTTATCAGTATAAACATGGAAATATCTACACCGCAGTCTGTGCAAAGATGGAAATATCTACAATGCTATCTCAATAAACATGGAAATATCGAGAGCGCAATCTGTACACACATGGAAGTACCTACACAGTCATCTGTATAAACATGGAAATATCTACACCACTATCTGTATAAACATGGAAATATCTACACTGCCATCTGTATAAACATGGAATTACCTACACAGACATCTCTATAATCATTGAAATATCTACACCGCTATCTGTATAAACATGGAAGTAGCCACACCGATATCAGTATAAACATGGAAATATCTACACCGCAATCTGTATAAACATGGAAGTATCTACACCACGACGTGTATAATCATGGAAATATCTACACCGCTATGTGAATAAACATGGAAATATCTACACCGTTATCAGTATATCATGGAAATATTGACACCGCTATCTGTATAAATATGGAAATATCTACACCACTATCTCTATAAACATGGAAATATCTACACCGTTATCTGTATAAACAAAGAAATATCTCCACCACTGTCTGTATGAACATGGAAACATCTACACCGCTAGCTGTATAAACATGGAATTATCTGCAGCGTTCTCTGTATAAACATGGAAATATCTACACCGCAGTCTGTGCAAAGCTGGAAATATCTACAATGCTATCTCAATAAACATGGAAATACCGACACCGCCATCTGTACACACATGGAAATACCTACACAGTCATCTGTATAAACATGGAAATATCTACACCACTATCTGTATAAACATGGAAATACCTACACTGCCATTTGTATAAACATGGAATTATCTACACAGACATCTCTATAACCATTGAAATACCTACGCCGCTATCTGTATAAACATGGAAGTAGCCACACCGCTATCTGTATAAACATGGAAATATCTACACCGCCATCTGTGAAAACATGGAAATATCTACACTGTCATCTTTATAAACATGGAAATATCTACACGTCCATCTGTATAAACATGGAAATATCTACACTGCCATCTGTATATACCTGGAAATATCTACACTGCCATCTGTATAAACATGGAAATATCTACACCGCTATCTCTATAAACATGGAAATATCTACACCGCCATGTGAATAAACATGTAAATATCTACACCGCTATCAGTAAAAACATGGAAATATCGACACCGCTATCTGTATAAATATGGAAATATCTACACCACTATCTCTATAATCATGGAAATATCTGCACCGTTATCTGCATAAACAAAGAAATATCTCCACCGCTGTCTGTATGAACATGGAAACATCTACACCGCTAGCTGCATAAACATGGAATTATCTGCAGCGTTATCTGTATAAACATGGAAATATCTACACCGCACTCTGTGCAAAGATGGAAATATCTACAATGCTATCTCAATAAACATGGAAATATCGACACCGCCATCTGTACACACATGGAAATATCTACACAGTCATCTGTATAAACATGGAAATATCTACACCACTATCTGTATAAACATGGAAATATCTACACCGCTATCTCTATAAACATGGAAATGTCTACAAGGCTATCTGTATAAACATGGAAATATCTCCACCGCTATCTGTAGAAACATGGAAATAGCTACATCGCTATCTGTATAAACATGGAAATATCTCCACCGCTGTCTCTATAAGGATGGAAATATCTCCACCGCAATCTTTATAAACATGGAAATATCTACACCGCTATCTGTATAAACATGGAAATATCTATAACACTATCTGTGTAAACATGGAAATATCTACACAGCTATCTGTGTAAACATGGAAATATGTACACAGGTCTCTGTGTAAAGATGGAAATATCTACACCGCAATCTGTGCAAATATGGAAATATCTACACCGCTATCTCAGTAAACATGGAAATATCTACACCGCTATCAGTATAAACATGGAAATATCAACACCGCTATCTGTATAAACATGGAAATGTCTGCACCACGATCTGTATAAACATGGAAATATCTACACCGCTATATGTATAAACATGGAAATATCTACTCCGCTATCAGTATAAACAAGGAAATATCTACACCGCTATCTGTATAAACATGGAAATATCTACACCACAACATGTATAAACATGGATATATCTACACCGCCATGTGAATAAACATGGAAATATCTACACCGCTATCAGTAAAAACATGGAAATATCGACACCGCTATCTGTATAAATATGCAAATATCTACACCACTATCTCCATAAACATGGAAATATCTACACCGTTATCTGTATAAACAAAGAAATATCTCCACCGCTGTCTGTATGAACATGGAAACATCTACAACGCTAGCTGCATAAACATGGAATTATCTGCAGCGTTATCTGTATAAACATGGAAATATCTACACCGCAGTCTGTGCAAAGATGGAAATATCTACAATGCTATCTCAATAAACATGGAAATATCGACACCGCCATCTGTACACACATGGAAATACCTACACAGTCATCTGTATAAACATGGAAATATCTACACCACTATCTCTATAAACATGGAAATATCTACACTGCCATCTGTATAAACATGGAATTACCTACACAGACATCTCTATAATCATTGAAATATCTACACCGCTATCTGTATAAACATGGAAGTAGCCACACCGCTATCAGTATAAACATGGAAATATCTACACCACTATCTGTATAAACATGGAAATATCTACACCACGACGTGTATAAACATGGAAATATCTACACCGCTATGTGTATAAACATGGAAATATCTACAACGCTATCAGTATAAACATGGAAATATTGACACCGCTATCTGTGTAAATATGGAAATATCTACACCACTATCTCTATAAACATGGAAATATCTACACCGTTATCTGTATAAACGAAGAAATATCTCCACCGCTGACTGTATGGACATGGAAACATCTACACCGCTAGCTGTATAAACATGGAATTATCTGCAGCGTTATCTGTATAAACATGGAAATATCTACACCGCACTCTGTGCAAAGATGGAAATATCTACAATGCAATCTCAATAAACATGGAAATATCGACACCGCAATCTGTACACACATGGAAATAACTACACAGTCATCTGTATAAACATGGAAATATCTACACCACTATCTGTATAAACATGGAAATACCTACACTGCCATCTGTATAAACATGGAATTATCTACACAGACATCTCTATAACCATTGAAATATCTACACCGCTATCTGTATAAACATGGAAGTAGCCACACCGATATCAGTATAAACATGGAAATAGCTACACCGCTATCTGTATAAACATGGAAATATCTACACCGCCATCTGTGAAAACATGGAAATATCTACACTGTCATCTTTATAAACATGGAAATATCTACACGTACATCTGTATAAACATGGAAATATCTACACTGCCATCTGTATATACCTGGAAATATCTACATTGCCATCTGTATAAACATGGAAATATCTACACCGCTATCTCTATAAACATGGAAATGTCTACACGGCTATCTGTATAAACATGGAAATATCTCCACCGTTATCTGTAGAAACATGGAAATATCTACATCGCTATCTGCATAAACATGGAAATATCTATAACACTATCTGTGTAAACATGGAAATATCTACACAGCTATCTGTGTAAACATGGAAATATGCACACAGGTCTCTGTGTAAAGATGGAAATATCTACACCGCAATCTGTGAAAATATGGAAATATCTACACCGCTATCTCAGTAAACATGGAAATATCTACACCGCTATCTGTATAAACATGGAAATATCAACACCGCTATCTGTATAAACATGGAAATGTCTACACCACGATCTGTATAAACATGGAAATATCTACACCGCTATATGTATAAACATGGAAATATCTACACCGCTATCAGTATAAACATGGAAATATCTACACTGCTATCTGTATAAACATGGAAATATCTACACCACGACATGTATAAACATGGAAATATCTACACCGCCATGTGAATAAACATGGAAATATCTACACCGCTATCAGTAAAAACATGGAAATATCGATACCGCTATCTGTATAAATATGGAAATATCTACACCACTATCTCTATAAACATGGAAATATCTACATCTTTATCTGTATAAAGAAAGAAGTATCTCCACCGCTGTCTGTATGAACATGGAAACATCTACACCGCTAGCTGTATAAACATGGAATTATCTGCAGCGTTATCTGTATTAACATGGAAATATATACACCGCACTCTGTGCAAAGCTGGAAATATCTACAATGCTATCTCAATAAACATGGAAATATCGACACCGCCATCTGTACACACATGGAAATACCTACACAGTCATCTGTATAAACATGGAAATATCTACACCACTATCTGTATAAACATGGAAATACCTACACTGCCATCTGTATAAACATGGAATTATCTACACAGACATCTCTATAACCATTGAAATATCTACACCGCTATTTGTATAAACATGGAAGTAGCCACACCGCTATCTGTATAAACATGGAAATATCTACACCGCCATCTGTGAAAACATGGAAATATCTACACTGTCATCTTTATAAACATGGAAATATCTACACGTCCATCTCTATAAACATGGAAATATCTACACTGACATCTGTATATACCTGTAAATATCTACACTGCCATCTGTATAAACCTGGAATTATCTACACCGCTATCTCTAAAAACATGGAAATGTCTACACGGCTATCTGTATAAACATGGAAATATCTCCACCGCTATCTGTAGAAACATGGACATATCTACATCGCTATCTGTATAAACATGGAAATATCTCCACCGCTATCTCTATAAAGATGGAAATATCTACACCGCTATCTTTATAAACATGGAAATATCTACACCGCTATCTGTATAAACATGGAAATGTCTATAACACTATCTGTGTAAACATGGAAATATCTACACAGCTATCTGTGTAAACATGGAAATATGTACACAGGTCTCTTTGTAAAGATGGAAATATCTACACCGCAATCTGTGAAAATATGGAAATATCTACACCGCTATCTCAGTAAACATGGAAATATCTACACCGCTATCTGTATAAACATGGAAATATCAACACCGCTATCTGTATAAACATGGAAATGTCTACACCACGATCTGTATAAACATGGAAATATCTACACCACGATCTGTATAAACATGGAAATATCTACACCGCTATATGTATAAACATGGAAATATCTACACCGCTATCAGAATAAACATGGAAATATCTACACCGCTATCAGTATATCATTGAAATATTGACACCGCTATCTGTATAAATATGGAAATATCTACACCACTATCTCTATAAACATGGAAATATCTACACCGTTATCTGTATAAACAAAGAAATATCTCCACCACTGTCTGTGTGAACATGGAAACATCTACACCGCTAGCTGTATAAACATGGAATTATCTGCAGCGTTCTCTGTATAAACATGGAAATATCTACACCGCAGCCTGTGCAAAGCTGGAAATATCTACAATGCTATCTCAATAAACATGGAAATATCGACACCGCCATCTGTACACACATGGAAATACCTACACAGTCATCTGTATAAACATGGAAATATCTACACCACTATCTGTATAAACATGGAAATACCTACACTGCCATCTGTATAAACATGGAATTATCTACACAGACATCTCTATAACCATTGAAATACCTACACCGCTATCTGTATATAGATGGAAGTAGCCACACCGCTATCTGTAGAAACATGGAAATATCTACACCACCATCTGTGAAAACATGGAAATATCTACACTATCATCTTTATAAACATGGAAATATCTACACGTCCATCTGTATAAACATGGAAATATCTACACTGCCATCTGTATATACCTGGAAATATCTACACTGCCATCTGTATAAACATGGAAATATCTACACCGCTATCTCTATAAACATGGAAATGTCTACACGGCTATCTGTATAAACATGGAAATATCTCCACCGCTATCTGTAGAAACATGGAAATATCTACATCGCTATCTGCATAAACATGGAAATATCTCCAGCGCTATCTCTATAAAGATGGAAATACCTACACCGCTATCAGTATAAACATGGAAATATCTACACCGCTATCTGTATAAACATGGAAATATCTATAACACTATCTGTGTAAACATGGAAATATCTACACAGCTATCTGTGTAAACATGGAAATATGTACAGAGGTCTCTTTTTAAAGATGGAAATATCTACACCGCAATCTGTGCAAATATGGAAATATCTACACCGCTATCTCAGTAAACATGGAAATATCTACACCGCTCTCTGTATAAACATGGAAATATCAACACCGGTATCTGTATAAACATGGAAATGTCTGCACCACGATCTGTATAAACATGGAAATATCTACACCGCTATATGTATAAACATGGAAATATCTACACCGCTATCAGTATAAACATGGAAATATCTACACCGCTATCTGTATAAACATGGAAATATCTACACCACGATATGTATAAACATGGAAATATCTACACCGCCATGTGAATAAACATGTAAATATCTACACCGCTATCAGTAAAAACATGGAAATATCGACACCGCTATCTGTATAAATATGGAAATATCTACACCACTATCTCTATAATCATGGAAATAAATGCACCGTTATCTGCATAAACAAAGAAATATCTCCACCGCTGTCTGTATGAACATGGAAACATCTACACCGCTAGCTGCATAAACATGGAATTATCTGCAGTGTTATCTGTATAAACATGGAAATATCTACACTGCAGTCTGTGCAAAGATGGAAATATCTACAATGCTATCTCAATAAACATGGAAATATCGACCCCGCCATCTGTACACACATGGAAATACCTACACAGTCATCTGTATAAACATGGAAATATCTACACCACTATCTGTATAAACATTGAATTATCTACACTGCCATCTGTATAAACATGGAATTACCTACACAGACATCTCTATAATCATTGAAATATCTACACCGCTATCTGTATAAACATGGAAGTAGCCACACCGCTATCACTATAAACATGGAAATATCTACACCGCTATCTGTATAAACATGGAAATATCTACACCACGACGTGCATAAACATGGAAATATCTACACCGCTATGTGAATAAACATGGAAATATCTACACCGCTATCCGTATAAACATGGAAATATAGACACCGCTATCTGTATAAATATGGAAATATCTACACCACTATCTCTATAAACATGGAAATATCTACACCGTTATCTGTGTAAACAAAGAAATATCTCCACCGCTGTCTGTATGAACATGGAAACATCTACACCGCTAGCTGTATAAACATGGAATTATCTGCAGCGTTATCTGTATAAACATGGAAATATCTACACCGCACTCTGTGCAAAGATGGAAATATCTACAATGCTATCTCAATAAACATGGAAATATCGACACCGCCATCTGTACACACATGGAAATACCTACACAGTCATCTGAATAAACATGGAAATATCTACACCACTATCTGTATAAACATGGAAATATCTACACCGCTATCTCTATAAACATGGAAATGTCTACAAGGCTATCTGTATAAACATGGAAATATCTCCACCGCTATCTGTAGAAACATGGAAATAGCTACATCGCTATCTGTATAAACATGGAAATATCTCCACCGCTATCTCTATAAAGATGGAAATATCTCCACCGCAATCTTTATAAACATGGAAATATCTACACCGCTATCTGTATAAACATGGAAATATCTACACCGCTATCTGTATAAACATGGAAATATCTACACCGCTATCTGTATAAACATGGAAATAGCTATAACACTATCTGTGTAAACATGGAAATATCTACACAGCTATCTGTGTAAACATGGAAATATGTACACAGGTCTCTTTGTAAAGATGGAAATATCTACACCGCAATCTGTGCAAATATGGAAATATCTACACCGCTATCTCAGTAAACATGGAAATATCTACACCGCTCTCTGTATAAACATGGAAATATCAACACCGGTATCTGTATAAACATGGAAATGTCTACACCACGATCTGTATAAACATGGAAATATCTACACCGCTATATGTATAAACATGGAAATATCTACACCGCTATCAGTATAAACATGGAAATATCTACACCGCTATCTGTATAAACATGGAAATATCTACACTGCAGTCTGTGCAAAGATGGAAATATCTACAATGATATCTCAATAAACATGGAAATATCGACCCCGCCATCTGTACACACATGGAAATACCTACACAGTCATCTGTATAAACATGGAAATATCTACACCACTATCTGTATAAACATTGAATTATCTACACTGACATCTGTATAAACATGGAATTACCTACACAGACATCTCTATAATCATTGAAATATCTACACCTTTATCTGAATAAACATGGAAGTAGCCACACCGCTATATGTATAAACATGGAAATATCTACACCGCTATCAGTATAAACAAGGAAATATCTACACCGCTATCTGTATAAACATGGAAATATCTACACCACAACATGTATAAACATGGAAATATCTACACCGCCATGTGAATAAACATGGAAATATCTACACCGCTATCAGTAAAAACATGGAAATATCGACACCGCTATCTGTATAAATATGGAAATATCTACACCACTATCTCCATAAACATGGAAATATCTACACCGTTATCTGTATAAACAAAGAAATATCTCCACCGCTGTCTGTATGAACATGGAAACATCTACACCGCTAGCTGCATAAACATGGAATTATCTGCAGCGTTATCTGTGTAAACATGGAAATATCTACACCGCAGTCTGTGCAAAGATGGAAATATCCACAATGCTATCTCAATAAACATGGAAATATCGACACCGCAATCTGTACACACATGTAAATACCTACACAGTCATCTGTATAAACATGGAAATATGTACACCACTATCTGTATAAAAATGGAAATATCTACACTGCCATCTGTATAAACATGGAATTACCTACACAGACATCTCTATAATCATTGAAATATCTACACCGCTATCTGTATAAACATGGAAATATCTACACCACGACGTGTATAAACACGGAAATATCTACACCGCTATGTGAATAAACATGGAAATATCTACAGCGCTATGAGTATAAACATGGATATATTGACACCGCTATCTGTATAAATATGGAAATATCTACTCCACTATCTCTATAAACATGGAAATATCTACATCGTTATCTGTATAAAGAAAGAAGTATCTCCACCGCTGTCTGTATGAACATGGAAACATCTACACTGCTAGCTGTATAAACATGGAATTATCTGCAGCGTTATCTGTATTAACATGGAAATATCTACACTGCACTCTGTGCAAAGCTGGAAATATCTACAATGCTATCTCTATAAACATGGAAATATCGAGAGCGCCATCTGTACACACATGGAAATACCTACACAGTCATCTGTATAAACATGGAAATATCTACACCACTATCTGTATAAACATGGAAATATCTACACTGCCATCTGTATAAACATGGAATTACCTACACAGACATCTCTATAATCATTGAAATATCTACACCGCTATCTGTATAAACATGGAAGTAGCCACACCGCTATCAGTATAAACATGGAAATATCTACACCGCTATCTGTATAAACATGGAAATATCCACACCACGACGTGTATAAACATGGAAATATCTACACCGCTATGTGAATAATCATGGAAATATCTACACCGCTATCACTATATCATGGAATTATTGACACCGCTATCTGTATAAATATGGAAATATCTACACCACTATCTCTATAAACATGGAAATATCTACACCGTTATCTGTATAAACAAAGAAATATCTCCACCGCTGTCTGTATGAACATGGAAACATCTACACCGCTAGCTGTATAAACATGGAATTATCTGCAGCGTTATCTGTATAAACATGGAAATATCTACACGGCAGTCTGTGCAAAGATGGAAATATCTACAATGCTATCTCAATAAACATGGAAATATCGACACCGCCATCTGTACACACATGAAAATACCTACACAGTCATCTGTATAAACATGGAAATATCTACAACACTATCTGTATAAACATGGAAATACCTACACTGCCATCTGTATAAACATGGAATTATCTACACAGACATTTCTATAACCATTGAAATATCAACACCGCTATCTGTATAAACATGGAAGTAGCCACACCGCTATCTGTATAAACATGGAAATATCTACAACGCCATCTGTGAAAACATGGAAATATCTACACGTCCATCTGTATAAACATGGAAATATCTACACTGCCATCTGTATATACCTGGAAATATCTACACTGCCATCTGTATAAACATGGCAATATCTACACCGCTATCTCTATAAACATGGAAATGTCTACACGGCTATCTGTATAAACATGGAAATATGTCCACCGCTATCTGTAGAAACATGGAAATATCTACATCGCTATCTGTAAAAACATGGAAATATCTCCACCGCTATCTCTATAAAGATGTAAATATCTACACCGCTATCTTTATAAACATGGAAATATCTACACCGCTATCTGTATAAACATGGAAATATCTATAACACTATCTGTGTAAACATGGAAATATCTACACAGCTATCTGTGTAAACATGGAAATATGTACACAGGTCTCTGTGTAAAGATGGAAATGTCTACACCGCAATCTGTGAAAATATGGAAATATCTACACCGCTATCTCAGTAAACATGGAAATATCTACACCGCTATCTGTATAAACATGGAAATATCAACACCGCTATCTGTATAAACATGGAAATGTCTACCCCACGATCTGTATAAACATGGAAATATCTACACCGCTGTATGTATAAACATGGAAACATCTACACCGCTATCAGTACAAACATGGAAATATCTACACTGCTATCTGTATAAACATGGAAATATCTACACCACGACATGTATAAACATGGAAATATCTACACCGCCATGTGAATAAACAAGGAAATATCTACACCGCTATCAGTAAAAACATAGAAATATCGACACCGCTATCTGCATAAATATGGAAATATCTACACCACTATCTCTATTAACATGGAAATATCTACACCGTTATCTGTATAAACAAAGAAATATCTCCAACGCTGTCTGTATGAACAGGGAAACATCTACACCGCTAGCTGTATAAACATGGAATTATCTGCAGCGTTATCTGTATAAACATGGAAATATCTACACCGCACTCTGTGCAAAGCTGGAAATATCTACAATGCTATCTCAATAAACATGGAAATATCGACACCGCCATCTGTACACACATGGAAATACCTACACAGTCATCTGTATAAACATGGAAATATGTACACCACTATCTGTATAAACATGGAAATACCTACACTGCCATCTGTATAAACATGGAATTATCTACACAGACATCTCTATAACCATTGAAATATCTACACCGCTATCTGTATAAACATGGAAGTAGCCACACCGCTATCTGTATAAACATGGAAATATCTACACCGCAATCTGTGAAAACATGGAAATATCTACACTGTCATCTTTATAAACATGGAAATATCTACACGTCCAACTCTATAAACATGGAAATATCTACACTGACATCTGTATATACCTGTAAATATCTAAACTGCCATCTGTATAAACATGGAATTATCTACACCGCTATCACTATAAACATGGAAATGTCTACACGGCTATCTGGATAAACATGGAAATATCTCCACCGCTATCTGTAGAAACATGGAAATATCTACATCGCTATCTCTATAAAGATGGAAATACCTACACCGCTATCTTTATAAACATGGAAATATCCACACCGCTATCTGTATAAACATGGAAATATCTATAACACTATCTGTGTAAACATGGAAATATCTACACAGCTATCTGTGTAAACATGGAAATATGTACACAGGTCTCTTTGAAAAGATGGAAATATCTACACCGCAATCTGTGAAAATATGGAAATATCTCCACCGCTATCTCAGTAAACATGGAAATATCTACACCGCTATCTGTATAAACATGGAAATATCAACACCGCTATCTGTATAAACATGGAAATGTCTACACCACGATCTGTATAAACATGGAAATGTCTACACCACGATCTGTATAAACATGGAAATATCTACACCGCTATATGTATAAAGATGGAAATATCTACACCGCTATCAGAATAAACATGGAAATATCTACACCGCTATCTGTATAAACATGGAAATATCTACACCACGACGTGTATAAACATGGAAATATCTACACCGCCATGTGAATAAACATGGAAATATCTACACCGCTATCAGCAAAAACATGGAAATATCGACACCGCTATCTGTATAAATATGGAAATATCTACACCACTATCTCTATAGACATGGAAATATCTACACCGTTATCTGTATAAACAAAGAAATATCTCCAACGCTGTCTGTATGAACATGGAAACATCTACACCGCTAGCTGTATAAACATGGAATTATCTGCAGTGTTATCAGTATAAACATGGAAATATCTACACCGCAGTCTGTGCAAAGATGGAAATATCTACAATGCTATCTCAATAAACATGGAAATATCGAGAGCGCAATCTGTACACACATGGAAGTACCTACACAGTCATCTGTATAAACATGGAAATATCTACACCACTATCTGTATAAACATGGAAATATCTACACTGCCATCTGTATAAACATGGAATTACCTACACAGACATCTCTATAATCATTGAAATATCTACACCGCTATCTGTATAAACATGGAAGTAGCCACACCGATATCAGTATAAACATGGAAATATCTACACCGCAATCTGTATAAACATGGAAGTATCTACACCACGACGTGTATAATCATGGAAATATCTACACCGCTATGTGAATAAACATGGAAATATCTACACCGTTATCAGTATATCATGGAAATATTGACACCGCTATCTGTATAAATATGGAAATATCTACACCACTATCTCTATAAACATGGAAATATCTACACCGTTATCTGTATAAACAAAGAAATATCTCCACCACTGTCTGTATGAACATGGAAACATCTACACCGCTAGCTGTATAAACATGGAATTATCTGCAGCGTTCTCTGTATAAACATGGAAATATCTACACCGCAGTCTGTGCAAAGCTGGAAATATCTACAATGCTATCTCAATAAACATGGAAATACCGACACCGCCATCTGTACACACATGGAAATACCTACACAGTCATCTGTATAAACATGGAAATATCTACACCACTATCTGTATAAACATGGAAATACCTACACTGCCATATGTATAAACATGGAAATATCTACACCGCTATCAGTATAAACATGGAAATATCTACACCGCTATCTGTATAAACATGGAAATATCTACACCACGACATGTATAAACATGGAAATATCTACACCGCCATGTGAATAAACATGGAAATATCTACACCGCTATCAGTAAAAACATGGAAATATCAACACCGCTATCTCTATAAACATGGAAATGTCTGCACCACGATCTGTATAAACATGGAAATATCTACACCGCTATATGTATAAACATGGAAATATCTACACCGCTATCAGTATAAACAAGGAAATATCTACAACGCTATCTGTATAAACATGGAAATATCTACACCACAACATGTATAAACATGGAAATATCTACACCGCCATGTGAATAAACATGGAAATATCTACACCGCTATCAGTAAAAACATGGAAATATCGACACCGCTATCTGTATAAATATGGAAATATCTACACCACTATCTCCATAAACATGGAAATATCTACACCGTTATCTGTATAAACAAAGAAATATCTCCACCGCTGTCTGTATGAACATGGAAACATCTACACCGCTAGCTGCATAAACATGGAATTATCTGCAGCGTTATCTGTGTAAACATGGAAATATCTACACCGCAGTCTGTGCAAAGATGGAAATATCTACAATGCTATCTCAATAAACATGGAAATATCGACACCGCAATCTCTACACACATGTAAATACCTACACAGTCATCTGTATAAACATGGAAATATGTACACCACTATCTGTATAAACATGGAAATATCTACACTGCCATCTGTATAAACATGGAATTACCTACACAGACATCTCTATAATCATTGAAATATCTACACCGCTATCTGTATAAACATGGAAGTAGCCACACCGATATCAGTATAAACATGGAATTATCTACACCGCTATCTGTATAAACATGGAAATATCTACACCACGACGTGTATAAACATGGAAATATCTACACCGCTATGTGAATAAACATGGAAATATCTACAGCGCTATGAGTATAAACATGGATATATTGACAAAGCTATCTGTATAAATATGGAAATATCTACTCCACTATCTCTATAAACATGGAAATATCTACATCGTTATCTGTATAAAGAAAGAAGTATCTCCACCGCTGTCTGTATGAACATGGAAACATCTACACTGCTAGCTGTATAAACATGGAATTATCTGCAGCGTTATCTGTATTAACATGGAAATATCTACACTGCACTCTGTGCAAAGCTGGAAATATCTACAATGCAATCTCAATAAACATGGAAATATCGACACCGCCATCTGTACACACATGGAAATACCTACACAGTCATCTGTATAAACATGGAAATATCTACACCACTATCTGTATAAACATGGAAATACCTACACTGCCATCTGTATAAACATGGAATTATCTACACAGACATCTCTATAACCATTGAAATATCTACACCGCTATCTGTATAAACATGGAAGTAGCCACACCGCTATCTGTATAAACATGGAAATATCTACACCGCCATCTGTGAAAACATGGAAATATCTACACTGTCATCTTTATAAACATGGAAATATCTACACTGCCATCTGTATATACCTGGAAATATCTACACTGCCATCTGTATAAACATGGAAATATCTACACCGCTATCTCTATAAACATGGAAAAGTCTAGACGGCTATCTGTATAAACATGGAAATATCTCCACCGCTATCTGTAGAAACATGGAAATATCTACATCGCTATCTGCATAAACATGGAAATATCTCCACCGCTATCTCTATAAAGATGGAAATATCTACACCGCTATCTTTATAAAGATGGAAATATCTACACCGCTATCTGTATAAACATGGAAATATCTATAACACTATCTGTGTAAACATGGAAATATCTACACAGCTATCTGTGTAAACATGGAAATATGTACACAGGTCTCTGTGTAAAGATGGAAATATCTACACCGCAATCTGTGCAAATATGGAAATATCTACACCGCTATCTCAGTAAACATGGAAATATCTACACCGCAATCTGTGCAAATATGGAAATATCTACACCGCTATCTCAGTAAACATGGAAATATCTACACCCCTATCTGTATAAACTTGGAAATATCAATACCGCTATCTGTATAAACATGGAAATGTCTACACCACGATCTGTATAAACATGGAAATATCTACACCGCTATATGTATAAACATGGAAATATCTACACCGCTAGCTGCATAAACATGGAATTATCTGCAGCGTTATCTGTATAAACATGGAAATATCTACACTGCAGTCTGTGCAAAGATGGAAATATCTACAATGCTATCTCAATAAACATGGAAATATGGACCCCGCCATCTGTACACACATGGAAATACCTACACAGTCATCTGTATAAACATGGAAATATCTACACCACTATCTGTATAAACATTGAAATATCTACACTGCCATCTGTATAAACATGGAATTACCTACACAGACATCTCTATAATCATTGAAATATCTACACCGTTATCTGTATAAACATGGAAGTAGCCACACCGCTATCAGTATAAACATGGAAATATCTACACCGCTATCTGTACAAACATGGAAATATCTACACCACGACGTGTATAAACATGGAAATATCTACACCGCTATGTGAATAAACATGGAAATATCTACACCGCTATCCGTATAAACATGGAAATATAGACACCGCTATCTGTATAAATATGGAAATATCTACACCACTATCTCTATAAACATGGAAATATCTACACCGTTATCTGTATAAACAAAGAAATATCTCCACCGCTGTCTGTATTAACATGGAAACATCTACACCGCTAGCTGTATAAACATGGAATTATCTGCAGCGTTATCTGTATAAACATGGAAATATCTACACCGCACTCTGTGCAAAGATGGAAATATCTACAATGCTATCTCAATAAACATGGAAATATCGACACCGCCATCTGTACACACATGGAAATACCTACACAGTCATCTGTATAAACATGGAAATATCTACACCACTATCTGTATAAACATGGAAATATCTACACCGCTATCTCTATAAACATGGAAATGTCTACAAGGCTATCTGTATAAACATGGAAATATCTCCACCGCTATCTGTAGAAACATGGAAATAGCTACATCGCTATCTGTATAAACATGGAAATATCTCCACCGCTGTCTCTATAAGGATGGAAATATCTCCACCGCAATCTTTATAAACATGGAAATATCTACACCGCTATCTGTATAAACATGGAAATATCTATAACACTATCTGTGTAAACATGGAAATATCTACACAGCTATCTGTGTAAACATGGAAATATGTACACAGGTCTCTGTGTAAAGATGGAAATATCTACACCGCAATCTGTGCAAATATGGAAATATCTACACCGCTATCTCAGTAAACATGGAAATATCTACACCGCTATCAGTATAAACATGGAAATATCAACACCGCTATCTGTATAAACATGGAAATGTCTGCACCACGATCTGTATAAACATGGAAATATCTACACCGCTATATGTATAAACATGGAAATATCTACTCCGCTATCAGTATAAACAAGGAAATATCTACACCGCTATCTGTATAAACATGGAAATATCTACACCACAACATGTATAAACATGGATATATCTACACCGCCATGTGAATAAACATGGAAATATCTACACCGCTATCAGTAAAAACATGGAAATATCGACACCGCTATCTGTATAAATATGCAAATATCTACACCACTATCTCCATAGACATGGAAATATCTACACCGTTATCTGTATAAACAAAGAAATATCTCCACCGCTGTCTGTATGAACATGGAAACATCTACACCGCTAGCTGCATAAACATGGAATTATCTGCAGCGTTATCTGTATAAACATGGAAATATCTACACCGCAGTCTGTGCAAAGATGGAAATATCTACAATGCTATCTCAATAAACATGGAAATATCGACACCGCCATCTGTACACACATGGAAATACCTACACAGTCATCTGTATAAACATGGAAATATCTACACCACTATCTGTATAAACATGGAAATATCTACACCACGACGTGTATAAACATGGAAATATCTACACCGCTATGTGTATAAACATGGAAATATCTACAACGCTATCAGTATAAACATGGAAATATTGACACCGCTATCTGTGTAAATATGGAAATATCTACACCACTATCTCTATAAACATGGAAATATCTACACCGTTATCTGTATAAACGAAGAAATATCTCCACCGCTGACTGTATGGACATGGAAACATCTACACCGCTAGCTGTATAAACATGGAATTATCTGCAGCGTTATCTGTATAAACATGGAAATATCTACACCGCACTCTGTGCAAAGATGGAAATATCTACAATGCAATCTCAATAAACATGGAAATATCGACACCGCAATCTGTACACACATGGAAATAACTACACAGTCATCTGTATAAACATGGAAATATCTACACCACTATCTGTATAAACATGGAAATACCTACACTGCCATCTGTATAAACATGGAATTATCTACACAGACATCTCTATAACCATTGAAATATCTACACCGCTATCTGTATAAACATGGAAGTAGCCACATCGCTATCTGTATAAACATGGAAATATCTACACCACGACATGTATAAACATGGAAATATCTACACCGCCATGTGAATAAACATGGAAATATCTACACCGCTATCAGTAAAAACATGGATATATCGACACCGCTATCTGTATAAATATGGAAATATCTACAGCACTATCTCTATAGACATGGAAATACCTACACCGTTATCTGTATAAAGAAAGAAATATCTCCACCGCTGTCTGTATGAACATGGAAACATCTACACCGCTAGCTGTATAAACATGGAATTATCTGCAGCATTATCTGTATAAACATGGAAATATCTACAATGCAGTCTGTGCAAAGATGGAAATATCTACAATGCTATCTCAATAAACTTGGAAATATCGACACCGCAATCTGTACACACATGTAAATACCTACACAGTCATCTGTATAAACATGGAAATATCTACACCACTATCTGTATAAACATGGAAATATCTACACTGCCATCTGTATAAACATGGAATTACCTACACAGACATCTCTATAATCATTGAAATATCTACACAGCTATCTGTATAAACATGGAAGTAGCCACACCGATATCAGTATAAACATGGAAATAGCTACACCGCTATCTGTATACACATGGAAATATCTACACCACGACGTGTATAAACATGGAAATATCTACACCGCTATGTGAATAAACATGGAAATATCTACACGGCTATGAGTATAAAGATGGATATATTGACACCGCTATCTGTATAAATGTGGAAATATCTACAACACTATCTCTATAAACATGGAAATATCTACACCGTTATCTGTATAAAGAAAGAAGTATCTCCACCGCTGTCTGTATGAACATGGAAACATCTACACCGCTAGCTGCATAAACATGGAATTATCTGCAGCGTTATCTGTATAAACATGGAAATATCTACACTGCAGTCTGTGCAAAGATGGAAATATCTACAATGCTATCTCAATAAACATGGAAATATGGACCCCGCCATCTGTACACACATGGAAATACCTACACAGTCATCTGTATAAACATGGAAATATCTACACCACTATCTGTATAAACATTGAAATATCTACACTGCCATCTGTATAAACATGGAATTACCTACACAGACATCTCTATAATCATTGAAATATCTACACCGTTATCTGTATAAACATGGAAGTAGCCACACCGCTATCAGTATAAACATGGAAATATCTACACCGCTATCTGTACAAACATGGAAATATCTACACCACGACGTGTATAAACATGGAAATATCTACACCGCTATGTGAATAAACATGGAAATATCTACACCGCTATCCGTATAAACATGGAAATATAGACACCGCTATCTGTATAAATATGGAAATATCTACACCACTATCTCTATAAACATGGAAATATCTACACCGTTATCTGTATAAACAAAGAAATATCTCCACCGCTGTCTGTATTAACATGGAAACATCTACACCGCTAGCTGTATAAACATGGAATTATCTGCAGCGTTATCTGTATAAACATGGAAATATCTACACCGCACTCTGTGCAAAGATGGAAATATCTACAATGCTATCTCAATAAACATGGAAATATCGACACCGCCATCTGTACACACATGGAAATATCTACACAGTCATCTGTATAAACATGGAAATATCTACACCACTATCTGTATAAACATGGAAATATCTACACCGCTATCTCTATAAACATGGAAATGTCTACAAGGCTATCTGTATAAACATGGAAATATCTCCACCGCTATCTGTAGAAACATGGAAATAGCTACATCGCTATCAGTATAAACATGGAAATATCTCCACCGCTGTCTCTATAAGGATGGAAATATCTCCACCGCAATCTTTATAAACATGGAAATATCTACACCGCTATCTGTATAAACATGGAAATATCTATAACACTATCTGTGTAAACATGGAAATATCTACACAGCTATCTGTGTAAACATGGAAATATGTACACAGGTCTCTGTGTAAAGATGGAAATATCTACACCGCAATCTGTGCAAATATGGAAATATCTACACCGCTATCTCAGTAAACATGGAAATATCTACACCGCTATCAGTATAAACATGGAAATATCAACACCGCTATCTGTATAAACATGGAAATGTCTGCACCACGATCTGTATAAACATGGAAATATCTACACCGCTATATGTATAAACATGGAAATATCTACTCCGCTATCAGTATAAACAAGGAAATATCTACACCGCTATCTGTATAAACATGGAAATATCTACACCACAACATGTATAAACATGGATATATCTACACCGCTATGTGAATAAACATGGAAATATCTACACCGCTATCAGTAAAAACATGGAAATATCGACACCGCTATCTGTATAAATATGCAAATATCTACACCACTATCTCCATAAACATGGAAATATCTACACCGTTATCTGTATAAACAAAGAAATATCTCCACCGCTGTCTGTATGAACATGGAAACATCTACACCGCTAGCTGCATAAACATGGAATTATCTGCAGCGTTATCTGTATAAACATGGAAATATCTACACCGCAGTCTGTGCAAAGATGGAAATATCTACAATGCTATCTCAATAAACATGGAAATATCAACACCGCCATCTGTACACACATGGAAATACCTACACAGTCATCTGTATAAACATGGAAATATCTACACCACTATCTCTATAAACATGGAAATATCTACACTGCCATCTGTATAAACATGGAATTACCTACACAGACATCTCTATAATCATTGAAATATCTACACCGCTATCTGTATAAACATGGAAGTAGCCACACCGCTATCAGTATAAACATGGAAATATCTACACCACTATCTGTATAAACATGGAAATATCTACACCACGACGTGTATAAACATGGAAATATCTACACCGCTATGTGTATAAACATGGAAATATCTACAACGCTATCAGTATAAACATGGAAATATTGACACCGCTATCTGTGTAAATATGGAAATATCTACACCACTATCTCTATAAACATGGAAATATCTACACCGTTATCTGTATAAACGAAGAAATATCTCCACCGCTGACTGTATGGACATGGAAACATCTACACCGCTAGCTGTATAAACATGGAATTATCTGCAGCGTTATCTGTATAAACATGGAAATATCTACACCGCACTCTGTGCAAAGATGGAAATATCTACAATGCAATCTCAATAAACATGGAAATATCGACACCGCAATCTGTACACACATGGAAATAACTACACAGTCATCTGTATAAACATGGAAATATCTACACCACTATCTGTATAAACATGGAAATACCTACACTGCCATCTGTATAAACATGGAATTATCTACACAGACATCTCTATAACCATTGAAATATCTACACCGCTATCTGTATAAACATGGAAGTAGCCACATCGCTATCTGTATAAACATGGAAATATCTACACCACGACATGTATAAACATGGAAATATCTACACCGCCATGTGAATAAACATGGAAATATCTACACCGCTATCAGTAAAAACATGGAAATATCGACACCGCTATCTGTATAAATATGGAAATATCTACAGCACTATCTCTATAGACATGGAAATACCTACACCGTTATCTGTATAAAGAAAGAAATATCTCCACCGCTGTCTGTATGAACATGGAAACATCTACACCGCTAGCTGTATAAACATGGAATTATCTGCAGCATTATCTGTATAAACATGGAAATATCTACAATGCAGTCTGTGCAAAGATGGAAATATCTACAATGCTATCTCAATAAACTTGGAAATATCGACACCGCAATCTGTACACACATGTAAATACCTACACAGTCATCTGTATAAACATGGAAATATCTACACCACTATCTGTATAAACATGGAAATATCTACACTGCCATCTGTATAAACATGGAATTACCTACACAGACATCTCTATAATCATTGAAATATCTACACAGCTATCTGTATAAACATGGAAGTAGCCACACCGATATCAGTATAAACATGGAAATAGCTACACCGCTATCTGTATACACATGGAAATATCTACACCACGACGTGTATAAACATGGAAATATCTACACCGCTATGTGAATAAACATGGAAATATCTACACTGCTATGAGTATAAAGATGGATATATTGACACCGCTATCTGTATAAATGTGGAAATATCTACAACACTATCTCTATAAACATGGAAATATCTACACCGTTATCTGTATAAAGAAAGAAGTATCTCCACCGCTGTCTGTATGAACTTGGAAACATCTACACCGCTAGCTGTATAAACATGGAATTATCTGCAGCGTTATCTGTATAAATATGGAAATAACTTCACCGCAGTCTGTGCAAAGCTGGAAATATCTACAATGCTATCTCAATAAACATGGAAATATCGACACCGCCATCTGTACACACATGGAAATACATACACAGTCATCTGTATAAACATGGAAATATCTACACCACTATCTGTATAAACATGGAAATACCTACACTGCCATTTGTATAAACATGGAAGTATCTACACAGACATCTCTTTAACCATTGAAATATCTACACCGCTATCTGTATAAACATGGAAGTAGCGACACCGCTATCTGTATAAACATGGAAATATCTACACCGCCATCTGTGAAAACATGGAAATATCTACACTGTCATCTTTATAAACATGGAAATATCTACACGTACATCTGTATAAACATGGAAATATCTACACTGCCATCTGTATATACCTGGAAATATCTACATTGCCATCTGTATAAACATGGAAATATCTACACCGCTATCTCTATAAACATGGAAATGTCTACACGGCTATCTGTATAAACATGGAAATATCTCCACCGTTATCTGTAGAAACATGGAAATATCTACATCGCTATCTGCATAAACATGGAAATATCTATAACACTATCTGTGTAAACATGGAAATATCTACACAGCTATCTGTGTAAACATGGAAATATGCACACAGGTCTCTGTGTAAAGATGGAAATATCTACACCGCAATCTGTGAAAATATGGAAATATCTACACCGCTATCTCAGTAAACATGGAAATATCTACACCGCTATCTGTATAAACATGGAAATATCAACACCGCTATCTGTATAAACATGGAAATGTCTACACCACGATCTGTATAAACATGGAAATATCTACACCGCTATATGTATAAACATGGAAATATCTACACCGCTATCAGTATAAACATGGAAATATCTACACTGCTATCTGTATAAACATGGAAATATCTACACCACGACATGTATAAACATGGAAATATCTACACCGCCATGTGAATAAACATGGAAATATCTACACCGCTATCAGTAAAAACATGGAAATATCGATACCGCTATCTGTATAAATATGGAAATATCTACACCACTATCTCTATAAACATGGAAATATCTACATCTTTATCTGTATAAAGAAAGAAGTATCTCCACCGCTGTCTGTATGAACATGGAAACATCTACACCGCTAGCTGTATAAACATGGAATTATCTGCAGCGTTATCTGTATTAACATGGAAATATATACACCGCACTCTGTGCAAAGCTGGAAATATCTACAATGCTATCTCAATAAACATGGAAATATCGACACCGCCATCTGTACACACATGGAAATACCTACACAGTCATCTGTATAAACATGGAAATATCTACACCACTATCTGTATAAACATGGAAATACCTACACTGCCATCTGTATAAACATGGAATTATCTACACAGACATCTCTATAACCATTGAAATATCTACACCGCTATTTGTATAAACATGGAAGTAGCCACACCGCTATCTGTATAAACATGGAAATATCTACACCGCCATCTGTGAAAACATGGAAATATCTACACTGTCATCTTTATAAACATGGAAATATCTACACGTCCATCTCTATAAACATGGAAATATCTACACTGACATCTGTATATACCTGTAAATATCTACACTGCCATCTGTATAAACCTGGAATTATCTACACCGCTATCTCTAAAAACATGGAAATGTCTACACGGCTATCTGTATAAACATGGAAATATCTCCACCGCTATCTGTAGAAACATGGACATATCTACATCGCTATCTGTATAAACATGGAAATATCTCCACCGCTATCTCTATAAAGATGGAAATATCTACACCGCTATCTTTATAAACATGGAAATATCTACACCGCTATCTGTATAAACATGGAAATGTCTATAACACTATCTGTGTAAACATGGAAATATCTACACAGCTATCTGTGTAAACATGGAAATATGTACACAGGTCTCTTTGTAAAGATGGAAATATCTACACCGCAATCTGTGAAAATATGGAAATATCTACACCGCTATCTCAGTAAACATGGAAATATCTACACCGCTATCTGTATAAACATGGAAATATCAACACCGCTATCTGTATAAACATGGAAATGTCTACACCACGATCTGTATAAACATGGAAATATCTACACCACGATCTGTATAAACATGGAAATATCTACACCGCTATATGTATAAACATGGAAATATCTACACCGCTATCAGAATAAACATGGAAATATCTACACCGCTATCAGTATATCATGGAAATATTGACACCGCTATCTGTATAAATATGGAAATATCTACACCACTATCTCTATAAACATGGAAATATCTACACCGTTATCTGTATAAACAAAGAAATATCTCCACCACTGTCTGTGTGAACATTGAAACATCTACACCGCTAGCTGTATAAACATGGAATTATCTGCAGCGTTCTCTGTATAAACATGGAAATATCTACACCGCAGCCTGTGCAAAGCTGGAAATATCTACAATGCTATCTCAATAAACATGGAAATATCGACACCGCCATCTGTACACACATGGAAATACCTACACAGTCATCTGTATAAACATGGAAATATCTACACCACTATCTGTATAAACATGGAAATACCTACACTGCCATCTGTATAAACATGGAATTATCTACACAGACATCTCTATAACCATTGAAATACCTACACCGCTATCTGTATATAGATGGAAGTAGCCACACCGCTATCTGTAGAAACATGGAAATATCTACACCACCATCTGTGAAAACATGGAAATATCTACACTATCATCTTTATAAACATGGAAATATCTACACGTCCATCTGTATAAACATGGAAATATCTACACCGCTATCTCTATAAACATGGAAATGTCTACACGGCTATCTGTATAAACATGGAAATATCTCCACCGCTATCTGTAGAAACATGGAAATATCTACATCGCTATCTGCATAAACATGGAAATATCTCCAGCGCTATCTCTATAAAGATGGAAATATCTACACCGCTATCTTTATAAACATGGAAATATCTACACCGCTATCTGTATAAACATGGAAATATCTATAACATTAACTGTGTAAACATGGAAATATCTACACAGCTATCTGTGTAAACATGGAAATATGTACACAGGTCTCTGTGTAAAGATGGAAATATCTACACCGCAATCTGTGCAAATATGGAAATATCTACACCGCTATCTCAGTAAACATGGAAATATCTACACCACAATCTGTGCAAATATGGAAATATCTACACCGCTATCTCAGTAAACATGGAAATATCTACACCCCTATCTGCATAAACTTGGAAATATCAACACCGCTATCTGTATAAACATGGAAATGTCTACACCACGATCTGTATAAACATGGAAATAACTACACCGCTATATGTATAAACATGGAAATACCT
Organism: Pan paniscus; assembly: GCF_029289425.2. Lineage (NCBI taxonomy): Eukaryota > Metazoa > Chordata > Mammalia > Primates > Hominidae > Pan > Pan paniscus. The sequence continues at coordinate 1,862,097 of NC_073265.2, forward strand.
ACACCGCTATCAGTATAAACATGGAAATATCTACACCGCTATCTGTATAAACATGGAAATATCTATAACACTATCTGTGTAAACATGGAAATATCTACACAGCTATCTGTGTAAACATGGAAATATGTACAGAGGTCTCTTTTTAAAGATGGAAATATCTACACCGCAATCTGTGCAAATATGGAAATATCTACACCGCTATCTCAGTAAACATGGAAATATCTACACCGCTCTCTGTATAAACATGGAAATATCAACACCGGTATCTGTATAAACATGGAAATGTCTGCACCACGATCTGTATAAACATGGAAATATCTACACCGCTATATGTATAAACATGGAAATATCTACACCGCTATCAGTATAAACATGGAAATATCTACACCGCTATCTGTATAAACATGGAAATATCTACACCACGATATGTATAAACATGGAAATATCTACACCGCCATGTGAATAAACATGTAAATATCTACACCGCTATCAGTAAAAACATGGAAATATCGACACCGCTATCTGTATAAATATGGAAATATCTACACCACTATCTCTATAATCATGGAAATATATGCACCGTTATCTGCATAAACAAAGAAATATCTCCACCGCTGTCTGTATGAACATGGAAACATCTACACCGCTAGCTGCATAAACATGGAAATATCTGCAGCGTTATCTGTATAAACATGGAAATATCTACACTGCAGTCTGTGCAAAGATGGAAATATCTACAATGCTATCTCAATAAACATGGAAATATCGACCCCGCCATCTGTACACACATGGAAATACCTACACAGTCATCTGTATAAACATGGAAATATCTACACCACTATCTGTATAAACATTGAATTATCTACACTGCCATCTGTATAAACATGGAATTACCTACACAGACATCTCTATAATCATTGAAATATCTACACCGCTATCTGTATAAACATGGAAGTAGCCACACCGCTATCACTATAAACATGGAAATATCTACACCGCTATCTGTATAAACATGGAAATATCTACACCACGACGTGCATAAACATGGAAATATCTACACCGCTATGTGAATAAACATGGAAATATCTACACCGCTATCCGTATAAACATGGAAATATAGACACCGCTATCTGTATAAATATGGAAATATCTACACCACTATCTCTATAAACATGGAAATATCTACACCGTTATCTGTGTAAACAAAGAAATATCTCCACCGCTGTCTGTATGAACATGGAAACATCTACACCGCTAGCTGTATAAACATGGAATTATCTGCAGCGTTATCTGTATAAACATGGAAATATCTACACCGCACTCTGTGCAAAGATGGAAATATCTACAATGCTATCTCAATAAACATGGAAATATCGACACCGCCATCTGTACACACATGGAAATACCTACACAGTCATCTGAATAAACATGGAAATATCTACACCACTATCTGTATAAACATGGAAATATCTACACCGCTATCTCTATAAACATGGAAATGTCTACAAGGCTATCTGTATAAACATGGAAATATCTCCACCGCTATCTGTAGAAACATGGAAATAGCTACATCGCTATCTGTATAAACATGGAAATATCTCCACCGCTATCTCTATAAAGATGGAAATATCTCCACCGCAATCTTTATAAACATGGAAATATCTACACCGCTATCTGTATAAACATGGAAATATCTACACCGCTATCTGTATAAACATGGAAATAGCTATAACACTATCTGTGTAAACATGGAAATATCTACACAGCTATCTGTGTAAACATGGAAATATGTACACAGGTCTCTTTGTAAAGATGGAAATATCTACACCGCAATCTGTGCAAATATGGAAATATCTACACCGCTATCTCAGTAAACATGGAAATATCTACACCGCTCTCTGTATAAACATGGAAATATCAACACCGGTATCTGTATAAACATGGAAATGTCTACACCACGATCTGTATAAACATGGAAATATCTACACCGCTATATGTATAAACATGGAAATATCTACACCGCTATCAGTATAAACATGGAAATATCTACACCGCTATCTGTATAAACATGGAAATATCTACACTGCAGTCTGTGCAAAGATGGAAATATCTACAATGATATCTCAATAAACATGGAAATATCGACCCCGCCATCTGTACACACATGGAAATACCTACACAGTCATCTGTATAAACATGGAAATATCTACACCACTATCTGTATAAACATTGAATTATCTACACTGACATCTGTATAAACATGGAATTACCTACACAGACATCTCTATAATCATTGAAATATCTACACCTTTATCTGAATAAACATGGAAGTAGCCACACCGCTATATGTATAAACATGGAAATATCTACACCGCTATCAGTATAAACAAGGAAATATCTACACCGCTATCTGTATAAACATGGAAATATCTACACCACAACATGTATAAACATGGAAATATCTACACCGCCATGTGAATAAACATGGAAATATCTACACCGCTATCAGTAAAAACATGGAAATATCGACACCGCTATCTGTATAAATATGGAAATATCTACACCACTATCTCCATAAACATGGAAATATCTACACCGTTATCTGTATAAACAAAGAAATATCTCCACCGCTGTCTGTATGAACATGGAAACATCTACACCGCTAGCTGCATAAACATGGAATTATCTGCAGCGTTATCTGTGTAAACATGGAAATATCTACACCGCAGTCTGTGCAAAGATGGAAATATCTACAATGCTATCTCAATAAACATGGAAATATCGACACCGCAATCTGTACACACATGTAAATACCTACACAGTCATCTGTATAAACATGGAAATATGTACACCACTATCTGTATAAACATGGAAATATCTACACTGCCATCTGTATAAACATGGAATTACCTACACAGACATCTCTATAATCATTGAAATATCTACACCGCTATCTGTATAAACATGGAAATATCTACACCACGACGTGTATAAACATGGAAATATCTACACCGCTATGTGAATAAACATGGAAATATCTACAGCGCTATGAGTATAAACATGGATATATTGACACCGCTATCTGTATAAATATGGAAATATCTACTCCACTATCTCTATAAACATGGAAATATCTACATCGTTATCTGTATAAAGAAAGAAGTATCTCCACCGCTGTCTGTATGAACATGGAAACATCTACACTGCTAGCTGTATAAACATGGAATTATCTGCAGCGTTATCTGTATTAACATGGAAATATCTACACTGCACTCTGTGCAAAGCTGGAAATATCTACAATGCTATCTCAATAAACATGGAAATATCGACACCGCCATCTGTACACACATGGAAATACCTACACAGTCATCTGTATAAACATGGAAATATCTACACCACTATCTGTATAAACATGGAAATACCTACACTGCCATCTGTATAAACATGGAATTATCTACACAGACATCTCTATAACCATTGAAATATCTACACCGCTATCTGTATAAACATGGAAGTAGCCACACCGCTATCTGTATAAACATGGAAATATCTACACCGCCATCTGTGAAAACATGGAAATATCTACACTGTCATCTTTATAAACATGGAAATATCTACACTGCCATCTGTATATACCTGGAAATATCTACACTGCCATCTGTATAAACATGGAAATATCTACACCGCTATCTCTATAAACATGGAAAAGTCTAGACGGCTATCTGTATAAACATGGAAATATCTCCACCGCTATCTGTAGAAACATGGAAATATCTACATCGCTATCTGCATAAACATGGAAATATCTCCACCGCTATCTCTATAAAGATGGAAATATCTACACCGCTATCTTTATAAAGATGGAAATATCTACACCGCTATCTGTATAAACATGGAAATATCTATAACACTATCTGTGTAAACATGGAAATATCTACACAGCTATCTGTGTAAACATGGAAATATGTACACAGGTCTCTGTGTAAAGATGGAAATATCTACACCGCAATCTGTGCAAATATGGAAATATCTACACCGCTATCTCAGTAAACATGGAAATATCTACACCGCAATCTGTGCAAATATGGAAATATCTACACCGCTATCTCAGTAAACATGGAAATATCTACACCCCTATCTGTATAAACTTGGAAATATCAATACCGCTATCTGTATAAACATGGAAATGTCTACACCACGATCTGTATAAACATGGAAATATCTACACCGCTATATGTATAAACATGGAAATATCTACACCGCTATCAGTATAAACATGGAAATATCTACACCACTATCTGTATAAACATGGAAATATCTACACCACGACATGTATAAACATGGAAATATCTACACCGCCATGTGAATAAACATGGAAATATCTACACCGCTATCAGTAAAAACATGGAAATATCGACACCGCTATCTGTATAAATATGGAAATATCTACACCAATATCTCTATAGACATGGAAATATCTACACCGTTATCTGTATAAACAAAGAAATATCTCCACCGCTGTCTGTATGAACATGGAAACATCTACACCGATAGCTGTATAAACATGGAATTATCTGCAGCGTTAGCTGTATAAACATGGAAATATCTTCACCGCAGTCTGTGCAAAGCTGGAAATATCTACAATGCTATCTCAATAACCATGGAAATATTGACACCGCCATCTGTACACACATGGAAATACCTACACAGTCATCTGTATAAACATGGAAATATCTACACCACTATCTGTATAAACATGGAAATATCTACACTGCCATCTGTATAAACATGGAATTACCTACACAGACATCTCTATAATCATTGAAATATCTACACCGCTATCTGTATAAACATGGAAGTAGCCACACCGCTATCAGTATAAACATGGAAATATCTACACCGCTATCTGTATAAACATGGAAATATCTACACCACGACGTGTATAAACATGGAAATATCTACACCGCTATGTGAATAAACATGGAAATATCTACACCGCTATCAGTATATCATGGAATTATTGACACCGCTATCTGTATAAATATGGAAATATCTACACCACTATCTCTATAAACATGGAAATATCTACACCGTTATCTGTATAAACAAAGAAATATCTCCACCGCTGTCTGTATGAACATGGAAACATCTACACCGCTAGCTTTATAAACATGGAATTATCTGCAGCGTTATCTGTATAAACATGGAAATATCTACACCGCACTCTGTGCAAAGATGGAAATATCTACAATGCTATCTCAATAAACATGGAAATATCAACACCGCCATCTGTACACACATGGAAATACCTACACAGTCATCTGTATATACATGGAAATATCTACACCACTATCTCTATAAACATGGAAATATCTACACTGCCATCTGTATAAACATGGAATTACCTACACAGACATCTCTATAATCATTATAATATCTACACCGATATCTGTATAAACATGGAAGTAGCCACACCGCTATCAGTATAAACATGGAAATATCTACACCACTATCTGTATAAACATGGAAATATCTACACCACGACGTGTATAAACATGGAAATATCTACACCGCTATGTGTATAAACATGGAAATATCTACAACGCTATCAGTATAAACATGGAAATATTGACACCGCTATCTGTGTAAATATGGAAATATCTACACCACTATCTCTATAAACATGGAAATATCTACACCGTTATCTGTATAAACGAAGAAATATCTCCACCGCTGACTGTATGGACATGGAAACATCTACACCGCTAGCTGTATAAACATGGAATTATCTGCAGCGTTATCTGTATAAACATGGAAATATCTACACCGCACTCTGTGCAAAGATGGAAATATCTACAATGCAATCTCAATAAACATGGAAATATCGACACCGCAATCTGTACACACATGGAAATAACTACACAGTCATCTGTATAAACATGGAAATATCTACACCACTATCTGTATAAACATGGAAATACCTACACTGCCATCTGTATAAACATGGAATTATCTACACAGACATCTCTATAACCATTGAAATATCTACACCGCTATCTGTATAAACATGGAAGTAGCCACATCGCTATCTGTATAAACATGGAAATATCTACACCACGACATGTATAAACATGGAAATATCTACACCGCCATGTGAATAAACATGGAAATATCTACACCGCTATCAGTAAAAACATGGAAATATCGACACCGCTATCTGTATAAATATGGAAATATCTACAGCACTATCTCTATAGACATGGAAATACCTACACCGTTATCTGTATAAAGAAAGAAATATCTCCACCGCTGTCTGTATGAACATGGAAACATCTACACCGCTAGCTGTATAAACATGGAATTATCTGCAGCATTATCTGTATAAACATGGAAATATCTACAATGCAGTCTGTGCAAAGATGGAAATATCTACAATGCTATCTCAATAAACTTGGAAATATCGACACCGCAATCTGTACACACATGTAAATACCTACACAGTCATCTGTATAAACATGGAAATATCTACACCACTATCTGTATAAACATGGAAATATCTACACTGCCATCTGTATAAACATGGAATTACCTACACAGACATCTCTATAATCATTGAAATATCTACACAGCTATCTGTATAAACATGGAAGTAGCCACACCGATATCAGTATAAACATGGAAATAGCTACACCGCTATCTGTATACACATGGAAATATCTACACCACGACGTGTATAAACATGGAAATATCTACACCGCTATGTGAATAAACATGGAAATATCTACACGGCTATGAGTATAAAGATGGATATATTGACACCGCTATCTGTATAAATGTGGAAATATCTACAACACTATCTCTATAAACATGGAAATATCTACACCGTTATCTGTATAAAGAAAGAAGTATCTCCACCGCTGTCTGTATGAACTTGGAAACATCTACACCGCTAGCTGTATAAACATGGAATTATCTGCAGCGTTATCTGTATAAATATGGAAATAACTTCACCGCAGTCTGTGCAAAGCTGGAAATATCTACAATGCTATCTCAATAAACATGGAAATATCGACACCGCCATCTGTACACACATGGAAATACATACACAGTCATCTGTATAAACATGGAAATATCTACACCACTATCTGTATAAACATGGAAATACCTACACTGCCATTTGTATAAACATGGAAGTATCTACACAGACATCTCTTTAACCATTGAAATATCTACACCGCTATCTGTATAAACATGGAAGTAGCGACACCGCTATCTGTATAAACATGGAAATATCTACACCGCCATCTGTGAAAACATGGAAATATCTACACTGTCATCTTTATAAACATGGAAATATCTACACGTACATCTGTATAAACATGGAAATATCTACACTGCCATCTGTATATACCTGGAAATATCTACATTGCCATCTGTATAAACATGGAAATATCTACACCGCTATCTCTATAAACATGGAAATGTCTACACGGCTATCTGTATAAACATGGAAATATCTCCACCGTTATCTGTAGAAACATGGAAATATCTACATCGCTATCTGCATAAACATGGAAATATCTATAACACTATCTGTGTAAACATGGAAATATCTACACAGCTATCTGTGTAAACATGGAAATATGCACACAGGTCTCTGTGTAAAGATGGAAATATCTACACCGCAATCTGTGAAAATATGGAAATATCTACACCGCTATCTCAGTAAACATGGAAATATCTACACCGCTATCTGTATAAACATGGAAATATCAACACCGCTATCTGTATAAACATGGAAATGTCTACACCACGATCTGTATAAACATGGAAATATCTACACCGCTATATGTATAAACATGGAAATATCTACACCGCTATCAGTATAAACATGGAAATATCTACACTGCTATCTGTATAAACATGGAAATATCTACACCACGACATGTATAAACATGGAAATATCTACACCGCCATGTGAATAAACATGGAAATATCTACACCGCTATCAGTAAAAACATGGAAATATCGATACCGCTATCTGTATAAATATGGAAATATCTACACCACTATCTCTATAAACATGGAAATATCTACATCTTTATCTGTATAAAGAAAGAAGTATCTCCACCGCTGTCTGTATGAACATGGAAACATCTACACCGCTAGCTGTATAAACATGGAATTATCTGCAGCGTTATCTGTATTAACATGGAAATATATACACCGCACTCTGTGCAAAGCTGGAAATATCTACAATGCTATCTCAATAAACATGGAAATATCGACACCGCCATCTGTACACACATGGAAATACCTACACAGTCATCTGTATAAACATGGAAATATCTACACCACTATCTGTATAAACATGGAAATACCTACACTGCCATCTGTATAAACATGGAATTATCTACACAGACATCTCTATAACCATTGAAATATCTACACCGCTATTTGTATAAACATGGAAGTAGCCACACCGCTATCTGTATAAACATGGAAATATCTACACCGCCATCTGTGAAAACATGGAAATATCTACACTGTCATCTTTATAAACATGGAAATATCTACACGTCCATCTCTATAAACATGGAAATATCTACACTGACATCTGTATATACCTGTAAATATCTACACTGCCATCTGTATAAACCTGGAATTATCTACACCGCTATCTCTAAAAACATGGAAATGTCTACACGGCTATCTGTATAAACATGGAAATATCTCCACCGCTATCTGTAGAAACATGGACATATCTACATCGCTATCTGTATAAACATGGAAATATCTCCACCGCTATCTCTATAAAGATGGAAATATCTACACCGCTATCTTTATAAACATGGAAATATCTACACCGCTATCTGTATAAACATGGAAATGTCTATAACACTATCTGTGTAAACATGGAAATATCTACACAGCTATCTGTGTAAACATGGAAATATGTACACAGGTCTCTTTGTAAAGATGGAAATATCTACACCGCAATCTGTGAAAATATGGAAATATCTACACCGCTATCTCAGTAAACATGGAAATATCTACACCGCTATCTGTATAAACATGGAAATATCAACACCGCTATCTGTATAAACATGGAAATGTCTACACCACGATCTGTATAAACATGGAAATATCTACACCACGATCTGTATAAACATGGAAATATCTACACCGCTATATGTATAAACATGGAAATATCTACACCGCTATCAGAATAAACATGGAAATATCTACACCGCTATCAGTATATCATGGAAATATTGACACCGCTATCTGTATAAATATGGAAATATCTACACCACTATCTCTATAAACATGGAAATATCTACACCGTTATCTGTATAAACAAAGAAATATCTCCACCACTGTCTGTGTGAACATGGAAACATCTACACCGCTAGCTGTATAAACATGGAATTATCTGCAGCGTTCTCTGTATAAACATGGAAATATCTACACCGCAGCCTGTGCAAAGCTGGAAATATCTACAATGCTATCTCAATAAACATGGAAATATCGACACCGCCATCTGTACACACATGGAAATACCTACACAGTCATCTGTATAAACATGGAAATATCTACACCACTATCTGTATAAACATGGAAATACCTACACTGCCATCTGTATAAACATGGAATTATCTACACAGACATCTCTATAACCATTGAAATACCTACACCGCTATCTGTATATAGATGGAAGTAGCCACACCGCTATCTGTAGAAACATGGAAATATCTACACCACCATCTGTGAAAACATGGAAATATCTACACTATCATCTTTATAAACATGGAAATATCTACACGTCCATCTGTATAAACATGGAAATATCTACACCGCTATCTCTATAAACATGGAAATGTCTACACGGCTATCTGTATAAACATGGAAATATCTCCACCGCTATCTGTAGAAACATGGAAATATCTACATCGCTATCTGCATAAACATGGAAATATCTCCAGCGCTATCTCTATAAAGATGGAAATATCTACACCGCTATCTTTATAAACATGGAAATATCTACACCGCTATCTGTATAAACATGGAAATATCTATAACATTAACTGTGTAAACATGGAAATATCTACACAGCTATCTGTGTAAACATGGAAATATGTACACAGGTCTCTGTGTAAAGATGGAAATATCTACACCGCAATCTGTGCAAATATGGAAATATCTACACCGCTATCTCAGTAAACATGGAAATATCTACACCACAATCTGTGCAAATATGGAAATATCTACACCGCTATCTCAGTAAACATGGAAATATCTACACCCCTATCTGCATAAACTTGGAAATATCAACACCGCTATCTGTATAAACATGGAAATGTCTACACCACGATCTGTATAAACATGGAAATAACTACACCGCTATATGTATAAACATGGAAATACCTACACCGCTATCAGTATAAACATGGAAATATCTACACCGCTATCTGTATAAACATGGAAATATCTATAACACTATCTGTGTAAACATGGAAATATCTACACAGCTATCTGTGTAAACATGGAAATATGTACAGAGGTCTCTTTTTAAAGATGGAAATATCTACACCGCAATCTGTGCAAATATGGAAATATCTACACCGCTATCTCAGTAAACATGGAAATATCTACACCGCTCTCTGTATAAACATGGAAATATCAACACCGGTATCTGTATAAACATGGAAATGTCTGCACCACGATCTGTATAAACATGGAAATATCTACACCGCTATATGTATAAACATGGAAATATCTACACCGCTATCAGTATAAACATGGAAATATCTACACCGCTATCTGTATAAACATGGAAATATCTACACCACGATATGTATAAACATGGAAATATCTACACCGCCATGTGAATAAACATGTAAATATCTACACCGCTATCAGTAAAAACATGGAAATATCGACACCGCTATCTGTATAAATATGGAAATATCTACACCACTATCTCTATAATCATGGAAATATATGCACCGTTATCTGCATAAACAAAGAAATATCTCCACCGCTGTCTGTATGAACATGGAAACATCTACACCGCTAGCTGCATAAACATGGAATTATCTGCAGCGTTATCTGTATAAACATGGAAATATCTACACTGCAGTCTGTGCAAAGATGGAAATATCTACAATGCTATCTCAATAAACATGGAAATATCGACCCCGCCATCTGTACACACATGGAAATACCTACACAGTCATCTGTATAAACATGGAAATATCTACACCACTATCTGTATAAACATTGAATTATCTACACTGCCATCTGTATAAACATGGAATTACCTACACAGACATCTCTATAATCATTGAAATATCTACACCGCTATCTGTATAAACATGGAAGTAGCCACACCGCTATCACTATAAACATGGAAATATCTACACCGCTATCTGTATAAACATGGAAATATCTACACCACGACGTGCATAAACATGGAAATATCTACACCGCTATGTGAATAAACATGGAAATATCTACACCGCTATCCGTATAAACATGGAAATATAGACACCGCTATCTGTATAAATATGGAAATATCTACACCACTATCTCTATAAACATGGAAATATCTACACCGTTATCTGTGTAAACAAAGAAATATCTCCACCGCTGTCTGTATGAACATGGAAACATCTACACCGCTAGCTGTATAAACATGGAATTATCTGCAGCGTTATCTGTATAAACATGGAAATATCTACACCGCACTCTGTGCAAAGATGGAAATATCTACAATGCTATCTCAATAAACATGGAAATATCGACACCGCCATCTGTACACACATGGAAATACCTACACAGTCATCTGAATAAACATGGAAATATCTACACCACTATCTGTATAAACATGGAAATATCTACACCGCTATCTCTATAAACATGGAAATGTCTACAAGGCTATCTGTATAAACATGGAAATATCTCCACCGCTATCTGTAGAAACATGGAAATAGCTACATCGCTATCTGTATAAACATGGAAATATCTCCACCGCTATCTCTATAAAGATGGAAATATCTCCACCGCAATCTTTATAAACATGGAAATATCTACACCGCTATCTGTATAAACATGGAAATATCTACACCGCTATCTGTATAAACATGGAAATAGCTATAACACTATCTGTGTAAACATGGAAATATCTACACAGCTATCTGTGTAAACATGGAAATATGTACACAGGTCTCTTTGTAAAGATGGAAATATCTACACCGCAATCTGTGCAAATATGGAAATATCTACACCGCTATCTCAGTAAACATGGAAATATCTACACCGCTCTCTGTATAAACATGGAAATATCAACACCGGTATCTGTATAAACATGGAAATGTCTACACCACGATCTGTATAAACATGGAAATATCTACACCGCTATATGTATAAACATGGAAATATCTACACCGCTATCAGTATAAACATGGAAATATCTACACCGCTATCTGTATAAACATGGAAATATCTACACTGCAGTCTGTGCAAAGATGGAAATATCTACAATGATATCTCAATAAACATGGAAATATCGACCCCGCCATCTGTACACACATGGAAATACCTACACAGTCATCTGTATAAACATGGAAATATCTACACCACTATCTGTATAAACATTGAATTATCTACACTGACATCTGTATAAACATGGAATTACCTACACAGACATCTCTATAATCATTGAAATATCTACACCTTTATCTGAATAAACATGGAAGTAGCCACACCGCTATATGTATAAACATGGAAATATCTACACCGCTATCAGTATAAACAAGGAAATATCTACACCGCTATCTGTATAAACATGGAAATATCTACACCACAACATGTATAAACATGGAAATATCTACACCGCCATGTGAATAAACATGGAAATATCTACACCGCTATCAGTAAAAACATGGAAATATCGACACCGCTATCTGTATAAATATGGAAATATCTACACCACTATCTCCATAAACATGGAAATATCTACACCGTTATCTGTATAAACAAAGAAATATCTCCACCGCTGTCTGTATGAACATGGAAACATCTACACCGCTAGCTGCATAAACATGGAATTATCTGCAGCGTTATCTGTGTAAACATGGAAATATCTACACCGCAGTCTGTGCAAAGATGGAAATATCTACAATGCTATCTCAATAAACATGGAAATATCGACACCGCAATCTGTACACACATGTAAATACCTACACAGTCATCTGTATAAACATGGAAATATGTACACCACTATCTGTATAAACATGGAAATATCTACACTGCCATCTGTATAAACATGGAATTACCTACACAGACATCTCTATAATCATTGAAATATCTACACCGCTATCTGTATAAACATGGAAATATCTACACCACGACGTGTATAAACATGGAAATATCTACACCGCTATGTGAATAAACATGGAAATATCTACAGCGCTATGAGTATAAACATGGATATATTGACACCGCTATCTGTATAAATATGGAAATATCTACTCCACTATCTCTATAAACATGGAAATATCTACATCGTTATCTGTATAAAGAAAGAAGTATCTCCACCGCTGTCTGTATGAACATGGAAACATCTACACTGCTAGCTGTATAAACATGGAATTATCTGCAGCGTTATCTGTATTAACATGGAAATATCTACACTGCACTCTGTGCATAGCTGGAAATATCTACAATGCTATCTCAATAAACATGGAAATATCGACACCGCCATCTGTACACACATGGAAATACCTACACAGTCATCTGTATAAACATGGAAATATCTACACCACTATCTGTATAAACATGGAAATACCTACACTGCCATCTGTATAAACATGGAATTATCTACACAGACATCTCTATAACCATTGAAATATCTACACCGCTATCTGTATAAACATGGAAGTAGCCACACCGCTATCTGTATAAACATGGAAATATCTACACCGCCATCTGTGAAAACATGGAAATATCTACACTGTCATCTTTATAAACATGGAAATATCTACACTGCCATCTGTATATACCTGGAAATATCTACACTGCCATCTGTATAAACATGGAAATATCTACACCGCTATCTCTATAAACATGGAAAAGTCTAGACGGCTATCTGTATAAACATGGAAATATCTCCACCGCTATCTGTAGAAACATGGAAATATCTACATCGCTATCTGCATAAACATGGAAATATCTCCACCGCTATCTCTATAAAGATGGAAATATCTACACCGCTATCTTTATAAAGATGGAAATATCTACACCGCTATCTGTATAAACATGGAAATATCTATAACACTATCTGTGTAAACATGGAAATATCTACACAGCTATCTGTGTAAACATGGAAATATGTACACAGGTCTCTGTGTAAAGATGGAAATATCTACACCGCAATCTGTGCAAATATGGAAATATCTACACCGCTATCTCAGTAAACATGGAAATATCTACACCGCAATCTGTGCAAATATGGAAATATCTACACCGCTATCTCAGTAAACATGGAAATATCTACACCCCTATCTGTATAAACTTGGAAATATCAATACCGCTATCTGTATAAACATGGAAATGTCTACACCACGATCTGTATAAACATGGAAATATCTACACCGCTATATGTATAAACATGGAAATATCTACACCGCTATCAGTATAAACATGGAAATATCTACACCACTATCTGTATAAACATGGAAATATCTACACCACGACATGTATAAACATGGAAATATCTACACCGCCATGTGAATAAACATGGAAATATCTACACCGCTATCAGTAAAAACATGGAAATATCGACACCGCTATCTGTATAAATATGGAAATATCTACACCAATATCTCTATAGACATGGAAATATCTACACCGTTATCTGTATAAACAAAGAAATATCTCCACCGCTGTCTGTATGAACATGGAAACATCTACACCGATAGCTGTATAAACATGGAATTATCTGCAGCGTTAGCTGTATAAACATGGAAATATCTTCACCGCAGTCTGTGCAAAGCTGGAAATATCTACAATGCTATCTCAATAACCATGGAAATATAGACACCGCCATCTGTACACACATGGAAATACCTACACAGTCATCTGTATAAACATGGAAATATCTACACCACTATCTGTATAAACATGGAAATATCTACACTGCCATCTGTATAAACATGGAATTACCTACACAGACATCTCTATAATCATTGAAATATCTACACCGCTATCTGTATAAACATGGAAGTAGCCACACCGCTATCAGTATAAACATGGAAATATCTACACCGCTATCTGTATAAACATGGAAATATCTACACCACGACGTGTATAAACATGGAAATATCTACACCGCTATGTGAATAAACATGGAAATATCTACACCGCTATCAGTATATCATGGAATTATTGACACCGCTATCTGTATAAATATGGAAATATCTACACCACTATCTCTATAAACATGGAAATATCTACACCGTTATCTGTATAAACAAAGAAATATCTCCACCGCTGTCTGTATGAACATGGAAACATCTACACCGCTAGCTTTATAAACATGGAATTATCTGCAGCGTTATCTGTATAAACATGGAAATATCTACACCGCACTCTGTGCAAAGATGGAAATATCTACAATGCTATCTCAATAAACATGGAAATATCGACACCGCCATCTGTACACACATGGAAATACCTGCACAGTCATCTGTATAAACATGGAAATATCTACACCAATATCTGTATAAACATGGAAATATCTACACCGCAATCTCTATAAACATGGAAATGTCTACAAGGCTATCTGTATAAACATGGAAATATCTCCACCGCTATCTGTAGAAACATGGAAATAGCTGCATCGCTATCTGTATAAACATGGAAATATCTCCACCGCTATCTCTATAAAGATGGAAATATCTCCACCGCAATCTTTATAAACATGGAAATATCTACACCGCTATCTGTATAAACATGGAAATATCTATAACTCTATCTGTGTAAACATGGAAATATCTACACAGCTATCTGTGTAAACATGGAAATATGTACACAGGTCTCTGTGTAAGGATGGAAATAACTACACCGCAATCTGTGCAAATATGGAAATATCTACACCGCTATCTCAGTAAACATGGAAATATCTACACCGCTATCAGTATAAACATGGAAATATCAACACCGCTATCTCTATAAACATGGAAATGTCTGCACCACGATCTGTATAAACATGGAAATATCTACACCGCTATATGTATAAACATGGAAATATCTACACCGCTATCAGTATAAACAAGGAAATATCTACAACGCTATCTGTATAAACATGGAAATATCTACACCACAACATGTATAAACATGGAAATATCTACACCGCCATGTGAATAAACATGGAAATATCTACACCGCTATCAGTAAAAACATGGAAATATCGACACCGCTATCTGTATAAATATGGAAATATCTACACCACTATCTCCATAAACATGGAAATATCTACACCGTTATCTGTATAAACAAAGAAATATCTCCACCGCTGTCTGTATGAACATGGAAACATCTACACCGCTAGCTGCATAAACATGGAATTATCTGCAGCGTTATCTGTGTAAACATGGAAATATCTACACCGCAGTCTGTGCAAAGATGGAAATATCTACAATGCTATCTCAATAAACATGGAAATATCGACACCGCAATCTCTACACACATGTAAATACCTACACAGTCATCTGTATAAACATGGAAATATGTACACCACTATCTGTATAAACATGGAAATATCTACACTGCCATCTGTATAAACATGGAATTACCTACACAGACATCTCTATAATCATTGAAATATCTACACCGCTATCTGTATAAACATGGAAGTAGCCACACCGATATCAGTATAAACATGGAATTATCTACACCGCTATCTGTATAAACATGGAAATATCTACACCACGACGTGTATAAACATGGAAATATCTACACCGCTATGTGAATAAACATGGAAATATCTACAGCGCTATGAGTATAAACATGGATATATTGACAAAGCTATCTGTATAAATATGGAAATATCTACTCCACTATCTCTATAAACATGGAAATATCTACATCGTTATCTGTATAAAGAAAGAAGTATCTCCACCGCTGTCTGTATGAACATGGAAACATCTACACTGCTAGCTGTATAAACATGGAATTATCTGCAGCGTTATCTGTATTAACATGGAAATATCTACACTGCACTCTGTGCAAAGCTGGAAATATCTACAATGCAATCTCAATAAACATGGAAATATCGACACCGCCATCTGTACACACATGGAAATACCTACACAGTCATCTGTATAAACATGGAAATATCTACACCACTATCTGTATAAACATGGAAATACCTACACTGCCATCTGTATAAACATGGAATTATCTACACAGACATCTCTATAACCATTGAAATATCTACACCGCTATCTGTATAAACATGGAAGTAGCCACACCGCTATCTGTATAAACATGGAAATATCTACACCGCCATCTGTGAAAACATGGAAATATCTACACTGTCATCTTTATAAACATGGAAATATCTACACTGCCATCTGTATATACCTGGAAATATCTACACTGCCATCTGTATAAACATGGAAATATCTACACCGCTATCTCTATAAACATGGAAAAGTCTAGACGGCTATCTGTATAAACATGGAAATATCTCCACCGCTATCTGTAGAAACATGGAAATATCTACATCGCTATCTGCATAAACATGGAAATATCTCCACCGCTATCTCTATAAAGATGGAAATATCTACACCGCTATCTTTATAAAGATGGAAATATCTACACCGCTATCTGTATAAACATGGAAATATCTATAACACTATCTGTGTAAACATGGAAATATCTACACAGCTATCTGTGTAAACATGGAAATATGTACACAGGTCTCTGTGTAAAGATGGAAATATCTACACCGCAATCTGTGCAAATATGGAAATATCTACACCGCTATCTCAGTAAACATGGAAATATCTACACCGCAATCTGTGCAAATATGGAAATATCTACACCGCTATCTCAGTAAACATGGAAATATCTACACCCCTATCTGTATAAACTTGGAAATATCAATACCGCTATCTGTATAAACATGGAAATGTCTACACCACGATCTGTATAAACATGGAAATATCTACACCGCTATATGTATAAACATGGAAATATCTACACCGCTATCAGTATAAACATGGAAATATCTACACCGCTATCTGTATAAACATGGAAATATCTACACCACGACATGTATAAACATGGAAATATCTACACCGCCATGTGAATAAACATGGAAATATCTACACCGCTATCAGTAAAAACATGGAAATATCGACACCGCTATCTGTATAAATATGGAAATATCTACACCAATATCTCTATAGACATGGAAATATCTACACCGTTATCTGTATAAACAAAGAAATATCTCCACCGCTGTCTGTATGAACATGGAAACATCTACACCGATAGCTGTATAAACATGGAATTATCTGCAGCGTTAGCTGTATAAACATGGAAATATCTTCACCGCAGTCTGTGCAAAGCTGGAAATATCTACAATGCTATCTCAATAACCATGGAAATATTGACACCGCCATCTGTACACACATGGAAATACCTACACAGTCATCTGTATAAACATGGAAATATCTACACCACTATCTGTATAAACATGGAAATATCTACACTGCCATCTGTATAAACATGGAATTACCTACACAGACATCTCTATAATCATTGAAATATCTACACCGCTATCTGTATAAACATGGAAGTAGCCACACCGCTATCAGTATAAACATGGAAATATCTACACCGCTATCTGTATAAACATGGAAATATCTACACCACGACGTGTATAAACATGGAAATATCTACACCGCTATGTGAATAAACATGGAAATATCTACACCGCTATCAGTATATCATGGAATTATTGACACCGCTATCTGTATAAATATGGAAATATCTACACCACTATCTCTATAAACATGGAAATATCTACACCGTTATCTGTATAAACAAAGAAATATCTCCACCGCTGTCTGTATGAACATGGAAACATCTACACCGCTAGCTTTATAAACATGGAATTATCTGCAGCGTTATCTGTATAAACATGGAAATATCTACACGGCAGTCTGTGCAAAGATGGAAATATCTACAATGCTATCTCAATAAACATGGAAATATCGACACTGCCATCTGTACACACATGAAAATAACTACACAGTCATCTGTATAAACATGGAAATATCTACAACACTATCTGTATAAACATGGAAATACCTACACTGCCATCTGTATAAACATGGAATTATCTACACAGACATTTCTATAACCATTGAAATATCAACACCGCTATCTGTATAAACATGGAAGTAGCCACACCGCTATCTGTATAAACATGGAAATATCTACAACGCCATCTGTGAAAACATGGAAATATCTACACGTCCATCTGTATAAACATGGAAATATCTACACTGCCATCTGTATATACCTGGAAATATCTACACTGCCATCTGTATAAACATGGAAATATCTACACCGCTATCTCTATAAACATGGAAATGTCTACACGGCTATCTGTATAAACATGGAAACATCTCCACCGCTATCTGTAGAAACATGGAAATATCTACATCGCTATCTGCATAAACATGGAAATATCTCCAGCGATATCTCTATAAAGATGGAAATATCTACACCGCTATCTTTATAAACATGGAAATATCTACACCGCTATCTGTATAAACATGGAAATATCTATAACACTAACTGTGTAAACATGGAAATATCTACACAGCTATCTGTGTAAACATGGAAATATGTACACAGGTCTCTGTGTAAAGATGGAAATATCTACACCGCAATCTGTGCAAATATGGAAATATCTACACCGCTATCTCAGTAAACATAGAAATATCTACACCGCAATCTGTGCAAATATGGAAATATCTACACCGCTATCTCAGTAAACATGGAAATATCTACACCCCTATCTGCATAAACTTGGAAATATCAACACCGCTATCTGTATAAAGATGGAAATGTCTTCACCACGATCTGTATTAACATGGAAATAACTACACCGCTATATGTATAAACATGGAAATATCTACACCGCTATCAGTATAAACATGGAAATATCTACACCGCTATCTGTATAAACATGGAAATATCTACACCACATGTATAAACATGGAAATATCTACACCGCCATGTGAATAAACATGGAAATATCTACACCGCTATCAGTAAAAACATGGAAATATCGACACCGCTATCTGTATAAATATGGAAATATCTACACCACTATCCCTATAGACATGGAAATATCTACACCGTTATCTGTATAAACAAAGAAATATCTCCACCGCTGTCTGTATGAACATGGAAACATCTACACCGCTAGCTGTATAAAAATGGAATTACCTGCAGCGTTATCTGTATAAACATGGAAATATCTACACCGCAGTCTGTGCAAAGATGGAAATATCTACAATGCTATCTCTATAAACATGGAAATATCGAGAGCGCAATCTGTACACACATGGAAATACCTACACAGTCATCTGTATAAACATGGAAATATCTACACCACTATCTGTATAAACATGGAAATATCTACACTGCCATCTGTATAAACATGGAATTACCTACACAGACATCTCTATAATCATTGAAATATCTACACCGCTATCTGTATAAACATGGAAGTAGCCACACCGCTATCAGTATAAACATGGAAATATCTACACCGCTATCTGTATAAACATGGAAATATCTACACCACGACGTGTATAAACATGGAAATATCTACACCGCTATGGGAATAAACATGGAAATATCTACACCGCTATCAGTATATCATGGAATTATTGACACCGCTATCTGTATAAATATGGAAATATCTACACCACTATCTCTATAAACATGGAAATATCTACACCGTTATCTGTATAAACAAAGAAATATCTCCACCGCTGTCTGTATGAACATGGAAACATCTACACCGCTAGCTGTATAAACATGGAATTATGTACAGCGTTATCTGTATAAACATGGAAATATCTACACGGCAGTCTGTGCAAAGATGGAAATATCTACAATGCTATCTCAATAAACATGGAAATATCGACACCGCCATCTGTACACACATGAAAATACCTACACAGTCATCTGTATAAACATGGAAATATCTACAACACTATCTGTATAAACATGGAAATAACTACACTACCATCTGTATAAACATGGAATTATCTACACAGACATCTCTATAACCATTGAAATATCAACACCGCTATCTCTATAAACATGGAAGTAGCCACACTGCTATCTGTATAATCATGGAAATATCTACAACGCCATCTGTGAAAACATGGAAATATCTACACGTCCATCTGTATAAACATGGAAATATCTACACTGCCATCTGTATATACCTGGAAATATCTACACTGCCATCTGTATGAACATGGAAATATCTACACCGCTATCTCTATAAACATGGAAATGTCAACATGGCTATCTGTATAAACATGGAAATATCTCCACCGCTATCTGTAGAAACATGGAAATATCTACATCGCTATCTGTAAAAACATGGAAATATCTCCACCGCTATCTCTATAAAGATGTAAATATCTACACCGCTATCTTTATAAACATGGAAATATCTACACCGCTATCTGTATAAACATGGAAATATCTACACCGCTATCTGTATAAACATGGAAATATCTACACCACAACATGTATAAACATGGAAATATCTACACCGCCATGTGAATAAACATGGAAATATCTACACCGCTATCAGTATATGGAAATATCTACACCACTATGTGAACAAACATGGAAATATCTACACCGCTATCCGTATAAACATGGAAATATAGACACCGCTATCTGTATAAATATGGAAATATCTACACCACTATCTCTATAAACATGGAAATATCTACACCGTTATCTGTATAAACAAAGAAATATCTCCACCGCTGTCTGTATGAACATGGAAACATCTACACCGCTAGCTGTATAAACATGGAGTTATCTGCAGCGTTATCTGTATAAACATGGAAATATCTACACCGCACTCTGTGCAAAGATGGAAATATCTACAATGCTATCTCAATAAACATGGAAATATCGACACCGCCATCTGTACACACATGGAAGTACCTACACAGTCATCTGTATAAACATGGAAATATCTAGACCACTATCTGTATAAACGTGGAAATAACTACACTGCCATCTGTATAAACATGGAATTATCTACACAGACATCTCTATAATCATTGAAATATCTACGCCGCTATCTGTATAAACATGGAAGTAGCCACACCGCTATCAGTATAAACATGGAATTATCTACACCGCTATCTGTATAAACATGGAAATATCTATAACACTATCTGTGTAAACATGGAAATATCTACACAGCTATCTGAGTAAACATGGAAATATGTACACAGGTCTCTGTGTAAAGATGGAAATATCTACACCGCAATCTGTGCAAATATGGAAATATCTAAACCGCTATCTGTATAAACATGGAAATATCAACACCGCTATCTGTATAAACATGGAAATGTCTACACCAGGATCTGTATTAACATGGAAATATCTAGACCGCTATATGTATAAACATGGAAATATCTTCACCGCTATCTGTATAAACATGGAAATATCTACACCACGACATGTATAAACATGGAAATATCTACACCGCTATCAGTAAAAACATGGAAATTTCGACACCGCTATCTGTATAAATATGGAAATATCTACACCACTATCTCTATAAACATGGAAATATCTACACCGTTATCTGTATAAACAAAGAAATATCTCCACCGCTGTCTGTATGAACATGGAAACATCTACACCGCTAGCTGTATAAACATGGAATTATCTGCAGCGTTATCTGTATAAACATGGAAGTATCTACACCGCAGTCTGTGCAAAGATGGAAATATCTACAATGCTATCACAATAAACATGGAAATATAGACACCGCCATCTGTACACACATGGAAATACCTACACAGTCATCTGTATAAACATGGAAATATCTACACCACTATCTGTATAAACATGGAAATATCTACACTGCCATCTGTATAAAGATGGAATTACCTACACAGTCATCTCTATAATCATGGAAATATCTACACCGCTATCTGTATATACATGGAAGTAGCCACACCGCTATCAGTAAAAACATGGAAATATCTTCACCCCTATCTGTATAAACATGGAAATATCTACACCACGACGTGTATAAACATGGAAATATGTACACCACTATGTGAATAAACATGGAAATATCTACACCGCTATCAGTATAAACATGGAAATATTGACACCGCTTTCTGTATAAATATGGAAATATCTACACCACTATCTCTATAAACAAGGAAACATCTACACCGTTATCTGTATAAACAAAGAAATAACTCCACCGCTGTCTGTATGAACATGGAAACATCTACACCGCTAGCTGTATAATCATGGAATTATCTGCAGCATTATCTGTATAAACATGGAAATATCTACACCGCAGTCTGTGCAAAGATGGAAATATCTACAATGCTATCTCAATAAACATGGAAATATCGACACCGCCATCTGTACACACATGGAAATACCTACACAGTCATCTGTATAAACATGGAAATATCTACACCACTATCTGTATAAACATGGAAATACCTACACTGCCATCTGTATAAACATGGAATTATCTACACAGACATCTCTATAATCATTGAAATATCTACACCGCTATCTGTATAAACATGGAAGTAGCCACACCACTATCTGTATAAACATGGAAATATCTACACCGCCATCTGTGAAAACATGGAAATATCTACATTGTCATCTTTATAAACATGGAAATATCTACATGTCCATCTGTATAAACATGGAAATATCTACACCGCTATCTCTATAAACGTGGAAATGTCTACACGGCTATCTGTATAAACATGGAAATAGCTCCACCGCTATCTCTATAAAGATGGAAATATCTACACCGCTATCTTTATAAACATGGAAATATCTACACCGCTATCTGTATAAACATGGAAATATCTATAACACTATCTGTGTAAACATGGAAATATCTACACAGCTATCTGTGTAAACATGGAAATATGTACACTGGTCTCTGTGTAAAGATGGAAATATCTAAACCGCAATCTGTGCAAATATGGAAATATCTACACCGCTATCTCAGTAAATATGGAAATATCTACACCGCTATCTGTAAAAACATGGAAATGTCAACACCGCTGTCTGTATACACATGGAAATGTCTACACCACGATCTGTATAAACATGGAAATATCTACACCGCTATATGTATAAACATGGAAATATCTACACCGCTATCAGTATATACATGGAAATATCTACACCGCTATCTGTATAAACATGGAAATATCTACACCACTATCTGTATAAACATGGAAATATCTACACTGCCATCTGTATAAACATGGAATTACCTACACAGTCATCTCTATAATCATTGAAATATCTGCACCGCTATCTGTATAAACATGGAAGTAGCCACACCGCTATCAGTATAAACATGGAAATATCTACACCGCTATCTGTATAAACATGGAAATATCTACACCACGACGTGTATAAACATGGAAATATCTACAACGCTATGTGAATAAACATGGAAATATCTACACCGCCATCAGTATATCAAGGAAATATTGACACCGCTATCTGTATAAATATGGAAATATCTACACCACTATCTCTATAAACATGGAAATATCTACACCGTTATCTGTATAAACAAAGAATTATCTCCACCGCTGTCTGTATGAACATGGAAACATCTACACCGCTAGCTGTATAAACATGGAATTATCTGCAGCGTTATCTGTATAAACATGGAGATATCTACACCGCAGTCTGTGCAAAGATGGAAATATCTACAATGCTATCTCAATAAACATGGAAATATCGACACCGCCATCTGTACACACATGGAAGTACCTACACAGTCATCTGTATAAACATGGAAATATCTACACCACTATCTGTATAAACATGGAAATACCTACACTGCCATCTGTATAAACATGGAATTATCTACACAGACATCTCTATAATCATTGAAATATCTACACCGCTATCTCTATAAACATGGAAGTAGCCACACTGCTATCTGTATAAACATGGAAATATCTACAACGCCATCTGTGAAAACATGGAAATATCTACACGTCCATCTGTATAAACATGGAAATATCTACACTGCCATCTGTATATACCTGGAAATATCTACACTGCCATCTGTATGAACATGGAAATATCTACACCGCTATCTCTATAAACATGGAAATGTCAACACGGCTATCTGTATAAACATGGAAATATCTCCACCGCTATCTGTAGAAACATGGAAATATCTACATCGCTATCTGTAAAAACATGGAAATATCTCCACCGCTATCTCTATAAAGATGTAAATATCTACACCGCTATCTTTATAAACATGGAAATATCTACACCGCTATCTGTATAAACATGGAAATATCTACACCGCTATCTGTATAAACATGGAAATATCTACACCACAACATGTATAAACATGGAAATATCTACACCGCCATGTGAATAAACATGGAAATATCTACACCGCTATCAGTATATGGAAATATCTACACCACTATGTGAACAAACATGGAAATATCTACACCGCTATCCGTATAAACATGGAAATATAGACACCGCTATCTGTATAAATATGGAAATATCTACACCACTATCTCTATAAACATGGAAATATCTACACCGTTATCTGTATAAACAAAGAAATATCTCCACCGCTGTCTGTATGAACATGGAAACATCTACACCGCTAGCTGTATAAACATGGAGTTATCTGCAGCGTTATCTGTATAAACATGGAAATATCTACACCGCACTCTGTGCAAAGATGGAAATATCTACAATGCTATCTCAATAAACATGGAAATATCGACACCGCCATCTGTACACACATGGAAGTACCTACACAGTCATCTGTATAAACATGGAAATATCTAGACCACTATCTGTATAAACGTG
Source organism: Pan paniscus (assembly GCF_029289425.2). Lineage (NCBI taxonomy): Eukaryota > Metazoa > Chordata > Mammalia > Primates > Hominidae > Pan > Pan paniscus. Next base: position 1,888,311 of record NC_073265.2, read on the forward strand.
GAAATAACTACACTGCCATCTGTATAAACATGGAATTATCTACACAGACATCTCTATAATCATTGAAATATCTACGCCGCTATCTGTATAAACATGGAAGTAGCCACACCGCTATCAGTATAAACATGGAATTATCTACACCGCTATCTGTATAAACATGGAAATATCTATAACACTATCTGTGTAAACATGGAAATATCTACACAGCTATCTGAGTAAACATGGAAATATGTACACAGGTCTCTGTGTAAAGATGGAAATATCTACACCGCAATCTGTGCAAATATGGAAATATCTAAACCGCTATCTGTATAAACATGGAAATATCAACACCGCTATCTGTATAAACATGGAAATGTCTACACCAGGATCTGTATTAACATGGAAATATCTAGACCGCTATATGTATAAACATGGAAATATCTTCACCGCTATCTGTATAAACATGGAAATATCTACACCACGACATGTATAAACATGGAAATATCTACACCGCTATCAGTAAAAACATGGAAATTTCGACACCGCTATCTGTATAAATATGGAAATATCTACACCACTATCTCTATAAACATGGAAATATCTACACCGTTATCTGTATAAACAAAGAAATATCTCCATCGCTGTCTGTATGAACATGGAAACATCTACACCGCTAGCTGTATAAACATGGAATTATCTGCAGCGTTATCTGTATAAACATGGAAGTATCTACACCGCAGTCTGTGCAAAGATGGAAATATCTACAATGCTATCACAATAAACATGGAAATATAGACACCGCCATCTGTACACACATGGAAATACCTACACAGTCATCTGTATAAACATGGAAATATCTACACCACTATCTGTATAAACATGGAAATATCTACACTGCCATCTGTATAAAGATGGAATTACCTACACAGTCATCTCTATAATCATGGAAATATCTACACCGCTATCTGTATATACATGGAAGTAGCCACACCGCTATCAGTAAAAACATGGAAATATCTTCACCCCTATCTGTATAAACATGGAAATATCTACACCACGACGTGTATAAACATGGAAATATGTACACCACTATGTGAATAAACATGGAAATATCTACACCGCTATCAGTATAAACATGGAAATATTGACACCGCTTTCTGTATAAATATGGAAATATCTACACCACTATCTCTATAAACAAGGAAACATCTACACCGTTATCTGTATAAACAAAGAAATAACTCCACCGCTGTCTGTATGAACATGGAAACATCTACACCGCTAGCTGTATAATCATGGAATTATCTGCAGCATTATCTGTATAAACATGGAAATATCTACACCGCAGTCTGTGCAAAGATGGAAATATCTACAATGCTATCTCAATAAACATGGAAATATCGACACCGCCATCTGTACACACATGGAAATACCTACACAGTCATCTGTATAAACATGGAAATATCTACACCACTATCTGTATAAACATGGAAATACCTACACTGCCATCTGTATAAACATGGAATTATCTACACAGACATCTCTATAATCATTGAAATATCTACACCGCTATCTGTATAAACATGGAAGTAGCCACACCACTATCTGTATAAACATGGAAATATCTACACCGCCATCTGTGAAAACATGGAAATATCTACATTGTCATCTTTATAAACATGGAAATATCTACATGTCCATCTGTATAAACATGGAAATATCTACACCGCTATCTCTATAAACGTGGAAATGTCTACACGGCTATCTGTATAAACATGGAAATAGCTCCACCGCTATCTCTATAAAGATGGAAATATCTACACCGCTATCTTTATAAACATGGAAATATCTACACCGCTATCTGTATAAACATGGAAATATCTATAACACTATCTGTGTAAACATGGAAATATCTACACAGCTATCTGTGTAAACATGGAAATATGTACACTGGTCTCTGTGTAAAGATGGAAATATCTAAACCGCAATCTGTGCAAATATGGAAATATCTACACCGCTATCTCAGTAAATATGGAAATATCTACACCGCTATCTGTAAAAACATGGAAATGTCAACACCGCTGTCTGTATACACATGGAAATGTCTACACCACGATCTGTATAAACATGGAAATATCTACACCGCTATATGTATAAACATGGAAATATCTACACCGCTATCAGTATATACATGGAAATATCTACACCGCTATCTGTATAAACATGGAAATATCTACACCACTATCTGTATAAACATGGAAATATCTACACTGCCATCTGTATAAACATGGAATTACCTACACAGTCATCTCTATAATCATTGAAATATCTGCACCGCTATCTGTATAAACATGGAAGTAGCCACACCGCTATCAGTATAAACATGGAAATATCTACACCGCTATCTGTATAAACATGGAAATATCTACACCACGACGTGTATAAACATGGAAATATCTACAACGCTATGTGAATAAACATGGAAATATCTACACCGCCATCAGTATATCAAGGAAATATTGACACCGCTATCTGTATAAATATGGAAATATCTACACCACTATCTCTATAAACATGGAAATATCTACACCGTTATCTGTATAAACAAAGAATTATCTCCACCGCTGTCTGTATGAACATGGAAACATCTACACCGCTAGCTGTATAAACATGGAATTATCTGCAGCGTTATCTGTATAAACATGGAGATATCTACACCGCAGTCTGTGCAAAGATGGAAATATCTACAATGCTATCTCAATAAACATGGAAATATCGACACCGCCATCTGTACACACATGGAAGTACCTACACAGTCATCTGTATAAACATGGAAATATCTACACCACTATCTGTATAAACATGGAAATACCTACACTGCCATCTGTATAAACATGGAATTATCTACACAGACATCTCTATAATCATTGAAATATCTACACCGCTATCTCTATAAACATGGAAGTAGCCACACTGCTATCTGTATAAACATGGAAATATCTACAACGCCATCTGTGAAAACATGGAAATATCTACACGTCCATCTGTATAAACATGGAAATATCTACACTGCCATCTGTATATACCTGGAAATATCTACACTGCCATCTGTATGAACATGGAAATATCTACACCGCTATCTCTATAAACATGGAAATGTCAACACGGCTATCTGTATAAACATGGAAATATCTCCACCGCTATCTGTAGAAACATGGAAATATCTACATCGCTATCTGTAAAAACATGGAAATATCTCCACCGCTATCTCTATAAAGATGTAAATATCTACACCGCTATCTTTATAAACATGGAAATATCTACACCGCTATCTGTATAAACATGGAAATATCTACACCGCTATCTGTATAAACATGGAAATATCTACACCACAACATGTATAAACATGGAAATATCTACACCGCCATGTGAATAAACATGGAAATATCTACACCGCTATCAGTATATGGAAATATCTACACCACTATGTGAACAAACATGGAAATATCTACACCGCTATCCGTATAAACATGGAAATATAGACACCGCTATCTGTATAAATATGGAAATATCTACACCACTATCTCTATAAACATGGAAATATCTACACCGTTATCTGTATAAACAAAGAAATATCTCCACCGCTGTCTGTATGAACATGGAAACATCTACACCGCTAGCTGTATAAACATGGAGTTATCTGCAGCGTTATCTGTATAAACATGGAAATATCTACACCGCACTCTGTGCAAAGATGGAAATATCTACAATGCTATCTCAATAAACATGGAAATATCGACACCGCCATCTGTACACACATGGAAGTACCTACACAGTCATCTGTATAAACATGGAAATATCTAGACCACTATCTGTATAAACGTGGAAATAACTACACTGCCATCTGTATAAACATGGAATTATCTACACAGACATCTCTATAATCATTGAAATATCTACGCCGCTATCTGTATAAACATGGAAGTAGCCACACCGCTATCAGTATAAACATGGAATTATCTACACCGCTATCTGTATAAACATGGAAATATCTATAACACTATCTGTGTAAACATGGAAATATCTACACAGCTATCTGTGTAAACATGGAAATATGTACACAGGTCTCTGTGTAAAGATGGAAATATCTACACCGCAATCTGTGCAAATATGGAAATATCTAAACCGCTATCTGTATAAACATGGAAATATCAACACCGCTATCTGTATAAACATGGAAATGTCTACACCAGGATCTGTATTAACATGGAAATATCTAGACCGCTATATGTATAAACATGGAAATATCTTCACCGCTATCTGTATAAACATGGAAATATCTACACCACGACATGTATAAACATGGAAATATCTACACCGCTATCAGTAAAAACATGGAAATTTCGACACCGCTATCTGTATAAATATGGAAATATCTACACCACTATCTCTATAAACATGGAAATATCTACACCGTTATCTGTATAAACAAAGAAATATCTCCACCGCTGTCTGTATGAACATGGAAACATCTACACCGCTAGCTGTATAAACATGGAATTATCTGCAGCGTTATCTGTATAAACATGGAAGTATCTACACCGCAATCTGTGCAAAGATGGAAATATCTAAACCGCTATCTGTATAAACATGGAAATATCAACACCGCTATCTGTATAAACATGGAAATGTCCACACCAGGATCTGTATTAACATGGAAATATCTAGACCGCTATATGTATAAACATGGAAATATCTTCACCGCTATCTGTATAAACATGGAAATATCTACACCACGACATGTATAAACATGGAAATATCTACACCGCTATCAGTAAAAACATGGAAATTTCAACACCGCTATCTGTATAAATATGGAAATATCTACACCACTATCTCTATAAACATGGAAATATCTACACCGTTATCTGTATAAACAAAGAAATATCTCCACCGCTGTCTGTATGAACATGGAAACATCTACACCGCTAGCTGTATAAACATGGAATTATCTGCAGCGCTATCTGTATAAACATGGAAGTATCTACACCGCAGTCTGTGCAAAGATGGAAATATCTACAATGCTATCACAATAAACATGGAAATATAGACACCGCCATCTGTACACACATGGAAATACCTACACAGTCATCTGTATAAACATGGAAATATCTACACCACTATCTGTATAAACATGGAAATATCTACACTGCCATCTGTATAAAGATGGAATTACCTACACAGTCATCTCTATAATCATGGAAATATCTACACCGCTATCTGTATATACATGGAAGTAGCCACACCGCTATCAGTAAAAACATGGAAATATCTTCACCCCTATCTGTATAAACATGGAAATATCTACACCACGACGTGTATAAACATGGAAATATGTACACCACTATGTGAATAAACATGGAAATATCTACACCGCTATCAGTATAAACATGGAAATATTGACACCGCTTTCTGTATAAATATGGAAATATCTACACCACTATCTCTATAAACAAGGAAACATCTACACCGTTATCTGTATAAACAAAGAAATAACTCCACCGCTGTCTGTATGAACATGGAAACATCTACACCGCTAGCTGTATAATCATGGAATTATCTGCAGCATTATCTGTATAAACATGGAAATATCTACACGGCAGTCTGTGCAAAGATGGAAATATCTACAATGCTATCTCAATAAACATGGAAATATCGACACTGCCATCTGTACACACATGAAAATAACTACACAGTCATCTGTATAAACATGGAAATATCTACAACACTATCTGTATAAACATGGAAATACCTACACTGCCATCTGTATAAACATGGAATTATCTACACAGACATTTCTATAACCATTGAAATATCAACACCGCTATCTGTATAAACATGGAAGTAGCCACACCGCTATCTGTATAAACATGGAAATATCTACAACGCCATCTGTGAAAACATGGAAATATCTACACGTCCATCTGTATAAACATGGAAATATCTACACTGCCATCTGTATATACCTGGAAATATCTACACTGCCATCTGTATAAACATGGAAATATCTACACCGCTATCTCTATAAACATGGAAATGTCTACACGGCTATCTGTATAAACATGGAAACATCTCCACCGCTATCTGTAGAAACATGGAAATATCTACATCGCTATCTGCATAAACATGGAAATATCTCCAGCGATATCTCTATAAAGATGGAAATATCTACACCGCTATCTTTATAAACATGGAAATATCTACACCGCTATCTGTATAAACATGGAAATATCTATAACACTAACTGTGTAAACATGGAAATATCTACACAGCTATCTGTGTAAACATGGAAATATGTACACAGGTCTCTGTGTAAAGATGGAAATATCTACACCGCAATCTGTGCAAATATGGAAATATCTACACCGCTATCTCAGTAAACATAGAAATATCTACACCGCAATCTGTGCAAATATGGAAATATCTACACCGCTATCTCAGTAAACATGGAAATATCTACACCCCTATCTGCATAAACTTGGAAATATCAACACCGCTATCTGTATAAAGATGGAAATGTCTACACCACGATCTGTATAAACATGGAAATAACTACACCGCTATATGTATAAACATGGAAATATCTACACCGCTATCAGTATAAACATGGAAATATCTACACCGCTATCTGTATAAACATGGAAATATCTACACCACATGTATAAACATGGAAATATCTACACCGCCATGTGAATAAACATGGAAATATCTACACCGCTATCAGTAAAAACATGGAAATATCGACACCGCTATCTGTATAAATATGGAAATATCTACACCACTATCCCTATAGACATGGAAATATCTACACCGTTATCTGTATAAACAAAGAAATATCTCCACCGCTGTCTGTATGAACATGGAAACATCTACACCGCTAGCTGTATAAAAATGGAATTACCTGCAGCGTTATCTGTATAAACATGGAAATATCTACACCGCAGTCTGTGCAAAGATGGAAATATCTACAATGCTATCTCTATAAACATGGAAATATCGAGAGCGCAATCTGTACACACATGGAAATACCTACACAGTCATCTGTATAAACATGGAAATATCTACACCACTATCTGTATAAACATGGAAATATCTACACTGCCATCTGTATAAACATGGAATTACCTACACAGACATCTCTATAATCATTGAAATATCTACACCGCTATCTGTATAAACATGGAAGTAGCCACACCGCTATCAGTATAAACATGGAAATATCTACACCGCTATCTGTATAAACATGGAAATATCTACACCACGACGTGTATAAACATGGAAATATCTACACCGCTATGTGAATAAACATGGAAATATCTACACCGCTATCAGTATATCATGGAATTATTGACACCGCTATCTGTATAAATATGGAAATATCTACACCACTATCTCTATAAACATGGAAATATCTACACCGTTATCTGTATAAACAAAGAAATATCTCCACCGCTGTCTGTATGAACATGGAAACATCTACACCGCTAGCTGTATAAACATGGAATTATGTACAGCGTTATCTGTATAAACATGGAAATATCTACACGGCAGTCTGTGCAAAGATGGAAATATCTACAATGCTATCTCAATAAACATGGAAATATCGACACCGCCATCTGTACACACATGAAAATACCTACACAGTCATCTGTATAAACATGGAAATATCTACAACACTATCTGTATAAACATGGAAATACCTACACTACCATCTGTATAAACATGGAATTATCTACACAGACATCTCTATAACCATTGAAATATCAACACCGCTATCTCTATAAACATGGAAGTAGCCACACTGCTATCTGTATAAACATGGAAATATCTACAACGCCATCTGTGAAAACATGGAAATATCTACACGTCCATCTGTATAAACATGGAAATATCTACACTGCCATCTGTATATACCTGGAAATATCTACACTGCCATCTGTATGAACATGGAAATATCTACACCGCTATCTCTAGAAAAATGGAAATGTCAACACGGCTATCTGTATAAACATGGAAATATCTCCACCGCTATCTGTAGAAACATGGAAATATCTACATCGCTATCTGTAAAAACATGGAAATATCTCCACCGCTATCTCTATAAAGATGTAAATATCTACACCGCTATCTTTATAAACATGGAAATATCTACACCGCTATCTGTATAAACATGGAAATATCTACACCGCTATCTGTATAAACATGGAAATATCTACACCACAACATGTATAAACATGGAAATATCTACACCGCCATGTGAATAAACATGGAAATATCTACACTGCTATCAGTATATGGAAATATCTACACCACTATGTGAACAAACATGGAAATATCTACACCGCTATCCGTATAAACATGGAAATATAGACACCGCTATCTGTATAAATATGGAAATATCTACACCACTATCTCTATAAACATGGAAATATCTACACCGTTATCTGTATAAACAAAGAAATATCTCCACCGCTGTCTGTATGAACATGGAAACATCTGCACCGCTAGCTGTATAAACATGGAGTTATCTGCAGCGTTATCTGTATAAACATGGAAATATCTACACCGCACTCTGTGCAAAGATGGAAATATCTACAATGCTATCTCAATAAACATGGAAATATCGACACCGCCATCTGTACACACATGGAAATACCTACACAGTCATCTGTATAAACATGGAAATATCTACACCACTATCTGTATAAACATGGAAATATCTACACCGCTATCTCTATAAACATGGAATGTCTACAAGGCTATCTGTATAAACATGGAAATATCTCCACCGCTATCTGTAGAAACATGGAAATAGCTACATCGCTATCTGTATAAACATGGAAATATCTCCACCGCTATCTCTATAAAGATGGAAATATCTCCACCGCAATCTTTATAAACATGGAAATATCTACACCGCTATCTGTATAAACATGGAAATATCTATAACTCTATCTGTGTAAACATGGAAATATCTACACAGCTATCTGTGTAAACATGGAAATATGTACACAGGTCTCTGTGTAAAGATGGAAATATCTACACCGCAATCTGTGCAAATATGGAAATATCTACACCGCTATCTCAGTAAACATGGAAATATCTACCACTATCAGTATAAACATGGAAATATCAACACCGCTATCTGTATAAACATGGAAATGTCTGCACCACGATCTGTATAAGCATGGAAATATCTACACCGCTATATGTATAAACATGGAAATATCTACACCGCTATCAGTATAAACAAGGAAATATCTACACCGCTATCTGTATAAACATGGAAATATCTACACCACAACATGTATAAACATGGAAATATCTACACCGCCATGTGAATAAACATGGAAATATCTACACCGCTATCAGTAAAAACATGGAAATATCGACACCGCTATCTGTATAAATATGGAAATATCTACACCACTATCTCCATAAACATGGAAATATCTACACCGTTATCTCTATAAACAAAGAAATATCTCCACCGCTGTCTGTATGAACATGGAAACATCTACACCGCTAGCTGCATAAACATGGAATTATCTGCAACGTTATCTGTATAAACATGGAAATATCTACACCGCAGTCTGTGCAAAGATGGAAATATCTACAATGCTATCTCAATAAACATGGAAATATCGACACCGCCATCTGTACACACATGGAAATACCTACACAGTCATCTGTATAAACATGGAAATATCTACAGCACTATCTGTATAAACATGGAAATATCTACACTGCCATCTGTATAAACATGGAATTACCTACACAGACATCTCTATAATCATTGAAATATCTACACCGCTATCTGTATAAACATGGAAGTAGCCGCACCGCTATCAGTATAAACATGGAAATATCTACACCACTATCTGTATAAACATGGAAATATCTACACCACGACGTGTATAAACATGAAAATATCTACACCGCTATGTGTATAAACATGGAAATATCTACACCGCTATCAGTATAAACATGGAAATATTGACACCGCTATCTGTGTATATATGGAAATATCTACACCACTATCTCTATAAACATGGAAATATCTACACCGTTATCTGTATAAACGAAGAAATATCTCCACCGCTGACTGTATGGACATGGAAACATCTACACCGCTAGCTGTATAAACATGGAATTATCTGCAGCGTTATCTGTATAAACATGGAAATATCTACACCGCACTCTGTGCAAAGATGGAAATATCTACAATGCAATCTCAATAAACATTTAAATATCGACACCGCAATCTGTACACACATGGAAATACCTACACAGTCATCTGTATAAACATGGAAATATCTACACCACTATCTGTATAAACATGGAAATACCTACACTGCCATCTGTATAAACATGGAATTATCTACACAGACATCTCTATAACCATTGAAATATCTACAGCGCTATCTGTATAAACATGGAAGTAGCCACATCACTATCTGTATAAACATGGAAATATCTACACCACGACATGTATAAACATGGAAATATCTACACCGTCATGTGAATAAACATGGAAATATCTACACCGTTATCTGTATAAAGAAAGAAATATCTCCACCGCTGTCTGTATGAACATGGAAACATCTACACCGAGAGCTGTATAAACATGGAATTATCTGCAGCGTTATCTGTATAAACATGGAAATATCTACACCGCTGTCTGTGCAAAGATGGAAATATCTACAATGCTATCTCAATAAACATGGAAATATTGACACCGCAATCTGTACACACATGTAAATACCTACACAGTCATCTGTATAAACATGGAAATATCTACACCACTATCTGTATAAACATGGAAATATCTACACTGCCATCTGTATAAACATGGAATTACCTACACAGACATCTCTATAATCATTGAAATATCTACACAGCTATCTGTATAAACATGGAAGTAGCCACACCGATATCAGTATAAACATGGAAATATCTACACCGCTATCTGTATAAACATGGAAATATCTACACCACGAAGTGTATAAACATGGAAATATCTACACTGCTATGTGAATAAACATGGAAATATGTACACCGCTATGAGTATAAAGATGGATATATTGACACCGCTATCTGTATAAATATGGAAATATCTACACCACTATCTCTATAAACATGGAAATATCTACACCGTTATCTGTATAAAGAAAGAAGTATCTCCACCGCTGTCTGTATGAACATGGAAACATCTACACCGCTACCTGTATAAACATGGAATTATCTGCAGCGTTATCTGTATAAACATGGAAATATCTTCACCGCAGTCTGTGCAAAGCTGGAAATATGTACAATGCTATCTCAATAAACATGGAAATATCGACACCGCCATCTGTACACACATGGAAATACCTACACAGTCATCTGTATAAACATGGAAATATCTACACCACTATCTGTATAAACATGGAAATACCTACACTGCCATCTGTATAAACATGGAAGTATCTACACAGACATCTCTTTAACCATTGAAATATCTACATCGCTATCTGTATAAACATGGAAGTAGCGACACCGCTATCTGTATAAACCTGGAAATATCTACACCGCCATCTGTGAAAACATGGAAATATCTACACTGTCATCTTTATAAACATGGAAATATCTACACGTCCATCTGTATAAACATGGAAATATCTGCACTGACATCTGTATATACCTGGAAATATCTACACTGCCATCTGTATAAACATGGAAATATCTACACCGCTATCTCTATAAACATGGAAACGTCTACACGGCTATCTGTATAAACATGGAAATATCTCCACCGCTATCTGTAGAAACATGGAAATATCTACATCGCTATCTGCATAAACATGGAAATATCTCCACAGCTATCTCTATAAAGATGGAAATATCTACACCGCTATCTTTATAAACATGGAAATATCTACACCGCTATCTGTATAAACATGGAAGTATCTATAACACTATCTATGTAAACATGGAAATATCTACACAGCTATCTGTGTAAACATGGAAATATGTACACAGGTCTCTGTGTAAAGATGGAAATATCTACACTGCAATCTGTGCAAATATGGAAATATCTACACCGCTATCTGAGTAAACATGGAAATATCTACACCGCTATCTGTATAAACATGGAAATATCAACACCGCTATCTGTATAAACATGGAAATGTCTACACCACGATCTGTATAAACATGGAAATATCTACACCGCTATATGTATAAACATGGAAATATCTACACCGCTATCAGTATAAACATGGAAATATCTACACTGCTATCTGTATAAACATGGAAATATCTACACCACGACATGTATAAACATGGAAATATCTACACCGCCATGTGAATAAACATGGAAATATCTACACCGCTATCAGTAAAAACATGGAAATATCGACACCGCTATCTGTATAAATATGGAAATATCTAAACCACTATCTCTATAGACATGGAAATATCTACACCGTTATCTGTATAAACAAAGAAATATCTCCACCGCTGTCTGTATGAACATGGAAACATCTACACCGCTAGCTGTATAAACATGGAATTATCTGCAGCGTTATCTGTGTAAACATGGAAATATCTACACCGCAGTCTGTGCAAAGATGGAAATATCTACAGTGCTATCTCAATAAACATGGAAATATCGACACCGCAATCTGTACACACATGTTAATACCTACACAGTCATCTGTATAAACATGGAAATATCTACACCACTATCTGTATAAACATGGAAATACCTACACTGCCATCTGTATAAACATGGAATTATCTACACAGACATCTCTATAACCATTGAAATATCTACACCGCTATCTGTATAAACATGGAAGTAGCCACACCGCTATCTGTATAAACATGGAAATATCTACACCGCCATCTGTGAAAACATGTAAATATCTACACTGTCATCTTTATAAACATGGAAATATCTACACGTCCATCTGTATAAACATGGAAATATCTACACTGCCATCTGTATATACCTGGAAATATCTACACTGCCATCAGTATAAACATGGAAATATCTACACCGCTATCTCTATAAACATGGAAATGTCTACACGGCTATCTGTATAAACATGGAAATATCTCCACCGCTATCTGTAGAAACATGGAAATATCTACATCGCTATCTGCATAAACATGGAAATATATCCACCGCTATCTCTATAAAGATGGAATATCTACACCGATATCTTTATAAACATGGAAATATCTACACCGCTATCTGTATAAACATGGAAATATCTATAACACTATCTGTGTAAACATGGAAATATCTACACAGCTATCTGTGTAAACATGGAAATATGTACACAGGTCTCTGTGTAAAGATGGAAATATCTACACCGCAATCTGTGCAAATATGGAAATATCTACACCGCTATCTCAGTAAACATGGAAATATCTACACCGCTATCTGTATAAACATGGAAATATCAACACCGCTATCTGTATAAACATGGAAATGTCTACACCACGATCTGTATAAACATGGAAATATCTACACTGCTATATGTATAAACATGGAAATATCTACACCGCTATCAGTATAAACATGGAAATATCTACACTGCTATCTGTATAAACATGGAAATATCTACACCACGACATGTATAAACATGGAAATATCTACACCGCCATGTGAATAAACATGGAAATATCTTCACCGCTATCAGTAAAAACATGGAAATATCGACACCGCTATCTGTATAAATATGGAAATGTCTACACCACTATCTCTATAGACATGGAAATATCTACACCGTTATCTGTATAAACAAAGAAATATCTCCACCGCTGTCTGTATGAACATGGAAACATCTACACCGCTATCAGTATAAACATGGAAATATCTACACCGCTATCTGTATAAACATGGAAATATCTACACCACGACGTGTATAAACATGGACATATCTACACCGCTATGTGAATAAACATGGAAATATCTACACCGCTATCCGTATAAACATGGAATTATCTGCAGCGTTATCTGTGTAAACATGGAAATATCTACACCGCAGTCTGTGCAAAGATGGAAATATCTACAATGCTATCTCAATAAACATGGAAATATCGACACCGCAATCTGTACACACATGTTAATACCTACACAGTCATCTGTATAAACATGGAAATATCTACACCACTATCTGTATAAACATGGAAATATCTACACTGCCATCTGTATAAACATGGAATTACCTACACAGACATCTCTATAATCATTGAAATATCTACACCGCTATCTGTATAAACATGGAAGTAGCCACACCGATATCAGTATAAACATGGAAATATCTACACCGCTATCTGCATAAGCATGGAAATATCTACACCACGACGTGTATAAACATGGAAATATCTACACCGCTATGTGAATAAACATGGAAATATCTACACCGCTATGAGTATAAACATGGATATATTGACACCGCTATCTGTATAAATATGGAAATATCTACACCACTATCTCTATAAACATGGAAATATCTACATCGTTATCTGTATAAAGAAAGAAGTATCTCCACCGCTGTCTGTATGAACATGGAAACATCTACACCGCTAGCTGTATAAACATGGAATTATCTGCAGCGTTATCTGTATTAACATGGAAATATCTACACCGCACTCTGTGCAAAGCTGGAAATATCTACAATGCTATCTCAATAAACATGGAAATATCGACACTGCCATCTGTACACACATGGAAATACCTACACAGTCATCTGTATAAACATGGAAATATCTACACCACTATCTGTATAAACATGGAAATACCTACACTGCCATCTGTATAAACATGGAATTATCTACACAGACATCTCTATAACCATTGAAATATCTACACCGCTATCTGTATAAACATGGAAGTAGCCACACCGCTATCTGTATAAACATGGAAATATCTACACCGCCATCTGTGAAAACATGGAAATATCTGCACTGTCATCTTTATAAACATGGAAATATCTACACGTCCAGCTGTATAAACATGGAAATATCTACACTGCCATCGGTATATACCTGGAAATATCTACACTGCCATCAGTATAAACATGGAAATATCTACACCGCTATCTCTATAAACATGGAAATGTCTACACGGCTATCTGTATAAACATGGAAATATCTCCACCGCTATCTGTAGAAACATGGAAATATCTACATCGCTGTCTGCATAAACATGGAAATATATCCACCGCTATCTCTATAAAGATGGAAATATCTACACCGATATCTTTATAAACATGGAAATATCTACACCGCTATCTGTATAAACATGGAAATATCTATAACACTATCTGTGTAAACATGGAAATATCTACACAGCTATCTGTGTAAACATGGAAATATGTACACAGGTCTCTGTGTAAAGATGGAAATATCTACACCGCAATCTGTGCAAATATGGAAATATCTACACCGCTATCTCAGTAAACATGGAAATATCTACACCGCTATCTGTATAAACATGGAAATATCAACACCGCTATCTGTATAAACATGGAAATGTCTACACCACGATCTGTATAAACATGGAAATATCTACACTGCTATATGTATAAACATGGAAATATCTACACCGCTATCAGTATAAACATGGAAATATCTACACTGCTATCTGTATAAACATGGAAATATCTACACCACGACATGTATAAACATGGAAATATCTACACCGCCATGTGAATAAACATGGAAATATCTTCACCGCTATCAGTAAAAACATGGAAATATCGACACCGCTATCTGTATAAATATGGAAATGTCTACACCACTATCTCTATAGACATGGAAATATCTACACCGTTATCTGTATAAACAAAGAAATATCTCCACCGCTGTCTGTATGAACATGGAAACATCTACACCGCTATCAGTATAAACATGGAAATATCTACACCGCTATCTGTATAAACATGGAAATATCTACACCACGACGTGTATAAACATGGACATATCTACACCGCTATGTGAATAAACATGGAAATATCTACACCGCTATCCGTATAAACATGGAAATATTGACACTTCTATCTGTATAAATATGGAAATATCTACACCACTATCTCTATAAACATGGAAATATCTACACCGTTATCTGTATAAACAAAGAAATATCTCCACCGCTGTCTGTATGAACATGGAAACATCTACACCGCTAGCTGTATAAACATGGAATTATCTGCAGCGTTATCTGTATAAACATGGAAATATCTACACCGCACTCTGTGCAAAGATGGAAATATCTACAATGCTATCTCAATAAACATGGAAATCTCGACACCGCCATCTGTACACACATGGAAATACCTACACAGTCTTCTGTATAAACATGGAAATATCTACACCACTATCTGTATAAACATGGAAATACCTACACTGCCATCTGTATAAACATGGAATTATCTACACAGACATCTCTATAACCATTGAAATATCTACACCGCTATCTGTATAAACATGGAAGTAGCCACACCGCTATCTGTATAAACATGGAAATATCTACAACGCCATCTGTGAAAACATGGAAATATCTACACTGTCATCTTTATAAACATGGAAATATCTACACTGCCATCTGTATATACCTGGAAATATCTACACTGCCATCTGTATAAACCTGCAAATATCTCCACCGCTATCTGTAGAAACATGGAAATATCTACATCGCTATCTGCATAAACATGGAAATATCTCCACCGCTATCTCTATAAAGATGGAAATATCTACACCGCTATCTTTATAAAGATGGAAATATCTACACCGCTATCTGTATAAACATGGAAATATCTATAACACTATCTGTGTAAACATGGAAATATCTACACAGCTATCTGTGTAAACATGGAAATATGTACACAGGTCTCTGTGTAAAGATGGAAATATCTACACCGCAATCTGTGCAGATATGGAAATATCTACACCGCTATCTCAGTAAACATGGAAATATCTACACCGCAATCTGTGCAAATATGGAAATATCTACACCGCTATCTCAGTAAACATGGAAATATCTACACCCCTATCTGTATAAACTTGGAAATATCAATACCGCTATCTGTATAAACATGGAAATGTCTACACCACGATCTGTATAAACATGGAAATAACTACACCGCTATATGTATAAACATGGAAATATCTACACCGCTATAAGTATAAACATGGAAATATCTACACCGCTATCTGTATAAACATGGAAATATCTACACCACGACATGTATAAACATGGAAATATCTACACCGCCAAGTGAATAAACATGGAAATATCTACACCGCTATCAGTAAAAACATGGAAATATCGACACCGCTATCTGTATAAATATGGAAATATCTACACCAATATCTCTATAGACATGGAAATATCTACACCGTTATCTGTATAAACAAAGAAATATCTCCACCGCTGTCTGTATGAACATGGAAACATCTACACCGCTAGCTGTATAAACATGGAATTATCTGCAGCGTTATCTGTATAAACATGGAAATATCTTCACCGCAGTCTGTACAAAGCTGGAAATATCTACAATGCTATCTCAATAAACATGGAAATGTCGACACCGCCATCTGTACACACATGGAAATACCTACACAGTCATCTGTATAAACATGGAAATATCTACACCACTATCTGTATCAACATGGAAATACCTACACTGCCATCTGTATAAACATGGAAGTATCTACACAGACATCTCTTTAACCATTGAAATATCTACACCGCTATCTGTATAAACATGGAAGTAGCGACACCGCTATCTGTATAAACATGGAAATATCTACACCGCCATCTGTGAAAACATGGAAATATCTACACTGTCATCTTTATAAACATGGAAATATCTACACGTCCATCTGTAAAAACATGGATATATCTACACTGCCATCTGTATATACCTGGAAATATCTACACTGCCATCTGTATAAACATGGAAATATCTACACCGCTATCTCTATAAACATGGAAAGGTCTACACGGCTATCTGTATAAACATGGAAATACCTCCACTGCTATCTGTAGAAACATGGAAATATCTACATCGCTATCTGTATAAACATGGAAATATCTCCACCGCTATCTCTATAAAGATGGAAATATCTACACCGCTATCTTAATAAACATGGAAATATCTACACCGCTATCTGTATAAACATGGAAATATCTACAACACTATCTGTGTAAACATGGAAATATCTACACAGCTATCTGTGTAAACATGGAAATATGTACACAGGTCTCTGTGTAAAGATGGAAATATCTACACCGCAATCTGTGCAAATATGGAAATATCTACACCGGTATCTCTGTAAACATGGAAATATCTACTCCGCTATCTGTATAAACATGGAAATATCAACACCGCTATCTGTATAAACATGGAAATGTCTACACCACGATCTGTAATAACATGGAAATATCTACACCGCTATATGTAAAAACATGGAAATATCTAGACCGCTATCAGTATAAACATGTAAATATCTACACCGCTATCTGTATAAGCATGGAAATATCTACACCACGACATGTATAAACATGGAAATATCTACACCGCTCTCTGTATAAACATGGAAATATCTACATCGCTATCTGTACAAACAGGGAATATCTCCACTGCTATCTGTATTAACATGGAAATACCTACACCGCTATCTGTATAAACATGGAAATATCTACACAGCTATCTGTGTAAACTTGGAAATACGTACACAGCTATCTGTGTGAAGATGGAAATGTCTACACCGCAATCTGTACAAAGATGGAAATATTTACACCGCTATCTCTGTAAACATGGAAATACCTACACCGTTTTCAGTATAAACATGGAAATATCTACACCGGTGTCTGCATAAACATGGAAATATCCGCACCCGTATCTGTAGAAACTTCGAAATATCTCCACCGCCATCTGTATAAACATGGAAATATCTCCACCGCTATCTTTATAAACATGGAAATAACTTCACTGCTATTTGTATAAACATGGAAATATCTACAAAGCTATCTGTATAAACATGGAAATATCTACACAGCTATCTGTATAAACATGGAAATATCTACACCGCCATCTCTATCAAAATGGAAATATCTACACCGCCATCTGTATAAACATGGAAATATCTACACCGCCATCTGTATAAACATGGAAATATCTACACCGCTATCTTTATAAACATGGAAATAATTCCACCGCTATCTGCATAAACATGGAAATATCTACACCGCTCTCTGTATAAACATGGAAATATCTACACCTCTATCTGTATAAACATGGACATATCTACACCGCCATCTGTATAAGCACGGAAATATCTACACCGCTATCTTTATAAACATTGAAATAAATCCACCGCTATCTGTATAAACATGGAAATATCTACACCGCTATCTGTATGAACATGGAAATATCTTCACCGCTATGTGTACAAACATGGAAATATCCACAACGCCATCTGTATAAACATGTAAATATCTACACAGCCATCTGTAAACATGGAAATAACTACACCACCATCTTTATAAACATGGAAATATCTACATTGCCATGTGTATACAGGTGGAAATATCTACACAGCCATCTGTATAAGCATGGAAATATCTACACCGCTATCTGCATAAACATGGAAATATCTACACCGCTCTCTGTATAAACATGGAAATATCTACATCGCTATCTGTACAAACAGGGAATATCTCCACTGCTATCTGTATTAACATGGAAATACCTACACCGCTATCTGTATAAACATGGAAATATCTACACAGCTATCTGTGTAAACTTGGAAATACGTACACAGCTATCTGTGAAGATGGAAATGTCTACACCGCAATCTGTACAAAGATGGAAATATTTACACCGCTATCTCTGTAAACATGGAAATACCTACACCGTTTTCAGTATAAACATGGAAATATCAACACCGGTGTCTGCATAAACATGGAAATATCCACACCCGTATCTGTAGAAACTTCGAAATATCTCCACCGCCATCTGTATAAACATGGAAATATCTCCACCGCTATCTTTATAAACATGGAAATAACTTCACCGCTATTTGTATAAACATGGAAATATCTACAAAGCTATCTGTATAAACATGGAAATATCTACACAGCTATCTGTATAAACATGGAAATATCTACAACGCCATCTCTATCAAAATGGAAATATCTACACCGCCATCTGTATAAACATGGAAATATCTACACCGCCATATGTATAAACATGGAAATATCTACACCGCTATCTTTATAAACATGGAAATAATTCCACCGCTATCTGCATAAACATGGAAATAGCTACACCGCTCTCTGTATAAACATGGAAATATCTACACCTCTATCTGTATAAACATGGACATATCTACACCGCCATCTGTATAAGCACGGAAATATCTACACCGCTATCTTTATAAACATTGAAATAAATCCACCGCTATCTGTATAAACATGGAAATATCTACACCGCTATCTGTATGAACATGGAAATATCTTCACAGCTATGTGTACAAACATGGAAATATCCACAACGCCATCTGTATAAACATGTAAATATCTACACAGCCATCTGTATAAACATGGAAATAACTACACCACCATCTTTATAGACATGGAAATATCTATATTGCCATGTGTATACACGTGGAAATATCTACACAGCCATCTGTATAAGCATGGAAATATTTTCACCGCTATCTGCATAAACATGGAAATATCTACACCGCTCTCTGTATAAACATGGAAATATCTACATCACTATCTGTACAAACAGTTAATATCTCCACTGCTATCTGTATTAACATGGAAATACCTACACCGCTATCTGTATAAACATGGAAATATCTACACAGCTATCTGTGTAAACTTGGAAATACGTACACAGCTATCTGTGTGAAGATGGAAATGTCTACACCGCAATCTGTACAAAGATGGAAATATTAACACCGCTATCTCTGTAAACATGGAAATATCTACACCACTATCTGTATAAACATGGAAATATCTACACCGCCATCTGTATAAACATGGAAATATCTACACAGCCATCTCTATAAACATGGAAATGTCTACATCCCTATCTGTATAAACATGGAAATAGCCACACTGGTATCTGTAGAAACATGGAAATATCTACAACGCCATCTGTAAAAATATGGGAATATCTACACAGCCATCTGTATAAGCATGGAAATAAATACACAGCTATCTCTATAAACATGGAAATACCTACACCGTTTTCAGTATAAACATGGAAATATCTACACCAGTGTCTGCATAAACATGGAAATATCCACACCCGTATCTGTAGAAACTTCGAAATATCTCCACCGCCATCTGTATAAACATGGAAATATCTCCACCGCTATCTTTATAAACATGCAAATAACTTCACTGCTATTTGTATAAACATGGAAATATCTACACAGCTATCTGTATAAACATGGAGATATCTACACCGCTATCTGTATAAACATGGAAATATCTACACCGCTATCTGTATAAACATGGAAATATCTACACCGCTAGCTGTATAAACATGGAAATATCTACACCGCTATCGGTATAAACATGGAACTATCTACACCGCTATCTGTGTAAACATGGAAATACCTACGCTGCTATCTGTGTAAACATGGAAATATCTACACTGCTATCTGTATAAACATGGAAGTATCTACGCCACTATCTGTATAAACATGGAAATATCTACAATGCAATTTCTGTAAACATGGAAATATCTACACAGCTATCTGTGTAAATTTGGAAATATCTACACCGCTGTCTGTGTATAGATGGCAATATCTACACCGCATTCTGTGCAAAGATAGGAGCATCTACACCGCTATCTCTGTAAACATGGAAATAACTACACCGCTATCTGTATAAACCTGGAAATATCTACACCGCCATCTCTATCAAAATGGAAATACCTACACCGCCATCTGTATAAACATGGAAATATCTACAACGCCATCTGTATAAACATGGAAATATGTACACTGCTATCTTAATAAACATGGAAATAACTCTAATAGCTATCTGTATAAACATGGAAATATCTACTCCGCTATCTGTATAAACATGGAAATATCTGCACCGCTATCTGTATAAACATGGAAATATCTTCACCGCTATCTGTATAACCATGCAAATATCTACACCGCTATCTGTATAAACATGGAGATATCTACACTGCTATCTGTATAAACATGGAAATATCTACAATGAAATCTCTGTAAACATGGAAATATCTACACAGCTATCTGTGTAAAGTTGGAAATATCTACACAGCTGTCTGTGTATAGATGGCAATAACTACACCGCAATCTGTGCAAATATGGAAGCATCTACAACGCTATCTCTGTAAACATGGAAATAGCTACACCGCTATCTGTATAAACCTGGAAATATCTACACCGCCATCTGTATAAACATGGAAATATATACACCGCCATCTGTATAAACATGGAAATATCTACACCGCTATCTTTATAAACATGGAAATAATTCCACCGCTATCTGCATAAACATGGAAATATCTACACCGCTCTCTGTATAAAAATGGAAATATCTACACCTCTATCTGTATAAACATGGAAATAACTACACCACCATCTGTATAAGCACGGAAATATCTACACCGCTATCTTTATAAACATTGAAATAAATCCACCGCTATCTGTATAAACATGGAAATATCTACACCGCTATCTGCATGAACATGGAAATATCTTCACCGCTATGTGTACAAACATGGAAATATCCACAACGCCATCTGTATAAACATGTAAATATCTACACAGCCATCTGTATAAACATGGAAATAACTACACCACCATCTTTATAAACATGGAAATATCTACATTGCCATGTGTATACACGTGGAAATATCTACACAGCCATCTCTATAAGCATGGAAATATCTACACCGCTATCTGCATAAACATGGAAATATCTACACCGCTCTCTGTATAAACATGGAAATATCTACATCGCTATCTGTACAAACAGGGAATATCTCCACTGCTATCTGCATTAACATGGAAATACCTACACCGCTATCTGTATAAACATGGAAATATCTACACAGCTATCTGTGTAAACTTGGAAATACGTACAAAGCTATCTGTGTGAAGATGGAAATGTCTACACCGCAATCTGTACAAAGATGGAAATATTTACACCGCTATCTCTGTAAACATGGAAATATCTACACCACTATCTGTATAAACATGGAAATATCTACACCGCCATCTGTATAAACATGGAAATATCTACACAGCCATCTCTATAAACATGGAAATATCTACATCCCTATCTGTATAAACATGGAAATAGCCACACTGGTATCTGTATAAACATGGAAATATCTACACCGCCATCTGTATAAATATGGGAATATCTACACAGCCATCTGTATAAACATGGAAATAAATACACAGCTATCTCTATAAACATGGAAATACCTACACCGTTTTCAGTATAAACATGGAAATATCTACACCGGTGTCTGCATAAACATGGAAATATCCACACCCGTATCTGTAGAAACTTCGAAATATCTCCACCGCCATCTGTATAAACATGGAAATATCTCCACCGCTATCTTTATAAACATGGAAATAACTTCACTGCTATTTGTATAAACATGGAAATATCTACAAAGCTATCTGTATAAACATGGAGATATCTACACCGCTATCTGTATAAATATGGAAATATCTACACCGCTATCTGTATAAACATGGAAATATCTACACCGCTAGCTGTATAAACATGGAAATATCTACACCGCTATCGGTATAAACATGGAAATATCTACACCGCTATCTGTGTAAACATGGAAATACCTACGCTGCTATCTGTATAAACATGGAAATATCTACACTGCTATCTGTATAAACATGGAAGTATCTACACCACTATCTGTATAAACATGGAAATATCTACAATGCAATCTCTGTAAACATGGAAATATCTACACAGCTATCTGTGTAAAGTTGGAAATATGTACACCGCTGTCTGTGTATAGATGGCAATATCTACACCGCATTCTGTGCAAAGATAGGAGCATCTACACCGCTATCTCTGTAAACATGGAAATAACTACACCGCTATCTGTATAAACCTGGAAATATCTATACCGCCATCTCTATCAAAATGGAAATACCTACACCGCCATCTGTATAAACGTGGAAATATCTACACCGCCATCTGTATAAACATGGAAATATGTACACTGCTATCTTAATAAACATGGAAATAACTCTAATAGCTATCTGTATAAACATGGAAATATCTACTCCGCTATCTGTATAAACATGGAAATATCTGCACCGCTATCTGTATAAACATGGAAATATCTACACCGCTATCTGTATAACCATGGAAATATCTACACCGCTATCTGTATAAACATGGAGATATCTACACTGCTATCTGTATAAACATGGAAATATCTACAATGCAATCTCTGTAAACATGGAAATATCTACACACCTATCTGTGTAAAGTTGGAAATATCTACACAGCTCTCTGTGTATAGATGGCAATAACTACACCGCAATCTGTGCAAATATGGAAGCATCTACACCGAAATCTCTGTAAACATGGAAATAGCTACACCGCTATCTGTATAAACCTGGAAATATCTACACCGCCATCTGTATAAACATGGAAATATATACACCGCCATCTGTATAAACATGGATATATCTACACCGCTATCTTTATAAACATGGAAATAATTCCACCGCTATCTGCATAAACATGGAAATATCTACACCGCTCTCTGTATAAACATGGAAATATCTACACCTCTATCTGTATAAACATGGAAATATCTACACCGCCATCTGTATAAGCACGGAAATATCTACACCGCTATCTTTATAAACATTGAAATAAATCCACCGCTATCTGTATAAACATGGAAATATCTACACCGCTATCTGTATGAACATGGAAATATCCTCACCGCTATGTGTACAAACATGGAAATATCCACAACGCCATCTGTATAAACATGTAAATATCTACACAGCCATCTGTAAACATGGAAATAACTACACCACCATCTTTATAAACATGGAAATATCTACATTGCCATGTGTATACAGGTGGAAATATCTACACAGCCATCTGTATAAGCATGGAAATATCTACACCGCTATCTGCATAAACATGGAAATATCTACACCGCTCTCTGTATAAACATGGAAATATCTACATCGCTATCTGTACAAACAGGGAATATCTCCACTGCTATCTGTATTAACATGGAAATACCTACACCGCTATCTGTATAAACATGGAAATATCTACACAGCTATCTGTGTAAACTTGGAAATACGTACACAGCTATCTGTGTGAAGATGGAAATGTCTACACCGCAATCTGTACAAAGATGGAAATATTTACACCGCTATCTCTGTAAACATGGAAATAGCTACACCGCTATCTGCATAAACCTGGAAATATCTACACCGCCATCTCTATCAAAATGGAAATATCTACACCGCCATCTGTATAAACATGGAAATATCTACACCGCCATCTGTATAAACATGGAAATATCTACACCGCCATCTGTATAAACATGGAAATATCTACACCGCTGTCTTTATAAACATGGAAATAATTCCACCGCTATCTGCATAAACATGGAAATATCTACACCGCTCTCTGTATAAACATGGAAATATCTACACCTCTATCTGCATAAACATGGAAATATCTACACCGCCATCTGTATAAGCACGGAAATATCTACACCGCTATCTTTATAAACATTGAAATAAATCCACCGCTATCTGTATAAACATGGAAATATCTACACCGCTATCTGTATGAACATGGAAATATCTTCACCGCTATGTGTACAAACATGGAAATATCCACAACGCCATCTGTATAAACATGTAAATATCTACACAGCCATCTGTATAAACATGGAAATAACTACACCACAATCTTTATAAACATGGAAATATCTACATTGCCATCTGTATACACGTGGAAATATCTACACAGCCATCTGTATAAGCATGGAAATATCTACACCGCTAGCTGCATAAACATGGAAATATCTACACCGCTCTCTGTATAAACATGGAAATATCTACATCGCTATCTGTACAAACAGTTAATATCTCCACTGCTATCTGTATTAACATGGAAATACCTACACCGCTATCTGTATAAACATGGAAATATCTACACAGCTATCTGTGTAAACTTGGAAATACGTACACAGCTATCTGTGTGAAGATGGAAATGTCTACACCGCAATCTGTACAAAGATGGAAATATTTACACCGCTATCTCTGTAAACATGGAAATACCTACACCCTTTTCAGTATAAACATGGAAATATCTACACCGGTGTCTGCATAAACATGGAAATATCCACACCCGTATCTGTAGAAACTTCGAAATATCTCCACCGCCATCTGTATAAACATGGAAATATATCCACCGCTATCTTTATAAACATGGAAATAACTTCACTGCTATTTGTATAAACATGGAAATATCTACAAAGCTATCTGTATAAACATGGAAATATCTACACAGCTATCTGTATAAACATGGAAATATCTACACCGCCATCTGTATAAACATGGAAATATCTACACCGCCATCTTTATAAACATGGAAACAACTACACCTCTATCTTTATAAACATGGAAATAACTTCACTGCTATTTGTATAAACATGGAAATACCTACAATGATATCTCTGTAAACATGGAAATATCTTTACAGCTATTTGTGTAAAGTTGGAAATATCTACACCGCTATCTCTTTAAAGATGGCAATATCTACACCGCAATCTGTGCAAAGATGGAAACATATGCACTGCTATCTCTGTAAACATGGAAATGTCTACATCGCTATCTGAATAAAGATGGAAATATCTACACCGCCATCTGTATCAAAACGGAAATATCTACACCGCCATCTGTAAGAACATGGAAATATCTACACCGCCATCTGTATAAACATGGAAATATCTACACCGCTGTCTGTATAAATATGGAAATATCTACACCGCTATCTCTAATAAACATGGAAATACCTACACAGCGGTCTGTATAAACAAGGAAATATCTACACTTCTCTGTCTATAAACATGGAAATATCTACACCGCCAGCTGTATAAACATGCAAATATCTACACAGTCATCTGAATAAAAATGCAAATAACTACACCAGCATCTTTATCAACATGGAAATATCTACACTGCATTCTGTATAAGCATGGAATTATCTACACAGCCATCTGTATAAACATGGAAATATCTACACCGCTATCTGCATAAACATGGAAATATCTACACCGCTCTCTGTATAAACATGGAAATATCTTCATCGCTATCTCTATTAACAGGGAATAACTCCACTGCTATCTGTATAAACATGGAAATATCTACACCGCTAACTGTATTAACATGGAAATATCTACAAAGCTATCTGTATTAACATGGATATATCTACTACGCTATCTGTGTAAACCTCGAAATATCTACGCAACTACCTGTGTAAACTTCGAAATACCTACACAGATATCTGGTAAAGATGGAAATATCTACACCGCAATCTGTACAAAGATGGAAATATCTACACCGCTTTATGTATAAACAAGGAAATATCTACACCACCATCTGTATAAACATGGAAATATCTACACCGCAATGTCTTTAAACATGGAAATAACAACACCGCCATCTCTATAAACATGAAAATATCTACACCGCCATCTCCAGAAACATGGAACTATCTACACCGCCATCTGTATAAACATGGAAATATCTACACCGCTATCTGTATAAACATGGAAATATCTACACCACTATCTGTATAAACATGGAAATATCTACATAGCTATCTGTATAAACATGGAAGTATCTACACCGCTATCTGTATAAACATGGAAATATCTTCAATGCTATCTCTGTAAACATGGAAATATCTACACAGCTATCTGTGTAAAGTTGGAAATATCTACAACGCTGTCTGTGTATAGAGGGCAATATCTACACCGCAATCTGTGCATAGTTGGAAGCATCTACTCCGCTATCTCTGTAAACATGGAAATACCTTCACCGCTATCTGTATAAACCTGGAAATATCTAAACCGCCATCTCTATCAAAATGGAAATATCTACACCGCCATCTGTATAAACATGGAAATACCTACACCGCCATCTGTATAAACATGGAAATATCTACACCGCTATCTTTATTAACATGGAAATAAGTCCACCGCTATCTGTATAAACATGGAAATATCTACACCGCTATCTGTATAAACATGGAAATAATTCCACGGCTAACTGTATAAACATGGAAATATCTACACCGCCATTTGTATAAACATGGAAATATCTACACCGCTATCTGTATAAACATGGAAATATCTACACTGCTATCTGTATAAACATGGAAGTATCTACACCGCTATCTGTATAAACATGGAAATATCTACAATGCAATCTCTGTAAACATGGAAATACCTACACAGCTATCTGTGTAAATTTGGAAATATCTACACCGCTGTCTGTGTATAGATGGCAATATCTACACCGCAATCTGTGCATAGATGGAAGCATCTACACCGCTATCTCTGTAAACATGGAAATATCTTCACCGCTACCTGTATAAACCTGGAAATATCTACACCACCATCTCTATCAAAATGGAAATATCTACACCGCCATCTGTATAATCATGGAAATACCTACAATGCCATCTGTATAAACATGGAAATATCTACACCGCTATCTTTATTAACATGGAAATAAGTCCACCGCTATCTGTATAAACATGGAAATATCTACACCGTTATCTTTATAAACATGGAAATAAGTCCATGGCTATCTGTATAAACATGGAAATATCTACAAAGCTATCTGTATAAACATGGATATGTCTACAACGCTATCTGTGTAAACCTGGAAATATCTACACCGCTATCTGTATAAACATGGAAATATCTACACAGCTATCTGTATAAACCTGGAAATATCTACACCGCTATCTGTATAAACATGGAAATATCTACACCGCTATCTGTAGAAACATGGAAATATCTACACTGGTATCTGTAAAACATGGAAATATCTACAACTCTATCTGTATAAACATGGAAATAACTACACCGCTATCTGTATAAACATGGAAATATCTACAATGATATCTCTGTAAACATGGAAATAACTTCACAGCTCTCTGTGTAAAGTTGGAAATATCTACACCGCTATCTGTGTAAAGATGGCAATATCTACACCGCAATCTGTGCAAAGATGGAAACATCTGCACTGCTATCTCTGTAAACATGGAAATATCTACACCGCTATCGGTATAAACATGGAAATATCTACACTGCAATCTGTATAAAAATGGAAATATCTACACCGCCATCTGTATGAACATGGAGATATCTACACCGCCATCTGTATAAACATGGAAATATCTACACCGCTATCTGTATAAATATGGAAATATCTACACCACTATCTCTAATAAACGTGGAAATATCTACACAGCTCTCTGTATAAACATGGAAATATCTACACTGCTATGTCTATAAACATGGAAATATCTACACCTCCAGCTGTATAAACATGCAAATATCTACACAGTCATCTGTATAAACATGCAAATAACTACACCAGCATCTTTATAAACATGGAAATATCTACATTGCCTTCTGTATTCACATGGAATTATCTACACAGCCATCTGCATAAACATGGAAATATCTTCACCGCTCTCTGTATAAACATGGAAATATCTACATCGCGATCTGTTTAAACATGGAAATGTCTACACCGCTATCTGTATAAACATGGAAATATCTACACCACTATCTTTATTAACATGGAAATAAGTCCACCGCTAGCTGTATAAACATGGAAATATCTACACCACTATCTTTATAAACATGGAAATAAGTCCACGGCTATCTGTATAAACATGAAAATATCTACACCGCTATCTGTATAAACATGGAAATAACTACACCGCTATCTGTATAAACATGGAAATATCTACACGGCTACCTCTGTAAACTTGGAAATATCTACACTGCCATCTGTATAAACATGGAAATATCTACACCGCTATCTTTACAAAGATGGAAATAACTCCACCGCTACCTGTATAAATATGGAAATATCTACACCAATATCTGTATAAAAATGGAAATATCTACACGGCTATCTGTATAAACCTGGAAATATCTACACCGCTATCTGTATAAACATGGAGATATCTACACCGCTATCTGTATAAAAATGGAAATATCTACACTGCTATCTGTAAAAACATGGAAATATCTACAACTCTGTCTGTATAAACATGGAAATATCTACACCGCTATCTGTATAAACATGGAAACACCTACAATGATATCTCTGTCAACATGGAAATATCTTTACAGTTATTTGTGTAAAGTTGGAAATATCTACACCGCTATCTGTGTAAAGATGGCAATAACTACACCGCAACCTGTGCAAAGATGGAAACATATGCACTGCTATCTCTGTAAACATGGAAATTTCTACATCGCTATCTGTATAAACATGGAAATATCTACACCGCCATCTGAATCAAAATGGAAATATCTACACGGCCATCTGTATGAACCTGGAGATATCTACACCGCCATCTGTATAAACATGGAAATATCTACACCGCTATCTGTATAAATATGGAAATATCTACACAGCTGTCTGTATAAACATGGAAATATCTACACTGCTATGTCTATAAACATGGAAATATCTACACCGACAGCTGTATAAACATGCAAATATCTACACAGTCATCTGAATAAACATGCAAATAACTACACCAGCATCTTTATAAACATGGAAATATCTACACTGCCTTCTGTATACACATGGAATTATCTACACAGCCTTCTGTATAAACATGGAAATATCTACACTGCTATCTGCATAAACATGGAAATATCTACACCGCTAACTGTATAAACATGGAAATATCTACAAAGCTATCTATATAAACATGGATATCTCTACAACACTATCTGTGTAAACCTGGAAATATCTACGCAACTATCTGTGTAAACTTCGAAATACCTACACAGCTATCTGTGTAAAGATGGAAATATCTACACCGCAATCTGTACAAAGATGGAAATATCTACACCGCTATATGTATAAACAAGGAAATATCTACACCGCCATCTGTATAAACATGGAAATATCTACACCGCCATCTGTATAAACATGGAAACACCTACACCGCTATTTGTATAAATATGGAAATATCTAAACCGCTTTCTCTATAAACTTGGAAATACCTACAACGCTATCTCTATAAACATGGAATTATATACACCGCAATGTCTTTAAACATGGAAATAACAACACCGCCATCTCTGTAAACATGAAAATATCTACACCGCCATCTCCAGAAACATGGAACTATCTACACCGCCATCTGTATAAACATGGAAATATCTACACTGCTATCTGTATAAACATGGAAATATCTACACCGCTATCTGTATAAACATGGAAATATCTACACTGCTGTCTGTAAACATGGAAGTATCTACACCGCTATCTGTATAAACATGGAAATATCTACAATGCAATCTCTGTAAACATGGAAATATCTACACAGCTATCTGTGTAAAGTTGGAAATATCTACACCGCTGTCTGTGTATAGATGGCAATATCTACACCGCAATCTGTGCATAGATGGAAGCATCTACACCGCTATCTCTGTAAACATGGAAATACCTTCACCGCTATCTGTATAAACCTGGAAATATCTACACCGCCATCTCTATCAAAATGGAAATATCTACACCGCCATCTGTATAATCATGGAAATATCTACACCGCCATCTGTATAAACATGGAAATATCTACACCGCTATCTTTATTAACATGGAAATAAGTCCACCGCTATCTGTATAAACATGGAAATATCTACACCGCTATCTTTATAAACATGGAAATAAGTCCACGGCTATCTGTATAAACATGGAAATATCTACAAACTATCTGTTTAAACATGGATAAGTCTACAACGCTATCTGTGTAAACCTGAAAATATCTACACCGCTATCTGTGTACACTTGGAAATACCTACACCGCTGTCTGTGTAAAGATGGAAATATCTACTCCGCAATCTGTACAAAGATGGAAATACCTACACCGCTATATGAATAAATAAGGAAATATCTACACCACCATCTGTATAAACATGGAAATATCTCCACCGCCATCTGTATAAACATGGAAATGCCTACACCGCTATCTGTATAAATATGGAAATATCTAAACCGCTATCTGTATAAACTTGGAAATACCTACAACGCTATCTCTATAAACATGGAAATATCTACACCGCAATGTCTTAAAACATGGAAATATCAACACCGACATCTCTATAAACATGAAAATATCTACACCGCTATCTCCAGAAACATGGAACTATCTACACCGCCATCTGTGTAAACATGGAAATATCTACACCGCTATCTGTATAAACATGGAAATATCTACACTGCTATCTGTATAAACATGGAAATATCTACACTGCTATCTGTATAAACATGGAAGTATCTACACCGCTATCTCTATAAACATGGAAATATCTACAATGCAATCTCTGTAAACATGGAAATATCTACACAGCTCTCTGTGTAAATTTGGAAATAACTACACCGCTGTCTGTGTATAGATGGCAATATCTACACCGCAATCTGTGCATAGATGGAAGCATCTACACCGCTATCTCTGTAAACAAGGAAATACCTTCACCGCTGTCTGTGTAAAGATGGCAATATCTACACCGGAATCTGTGCATAGATGGAAGCAACTACACCGCTATCTCTGTAAACATGGAAATAACTTCACCGCTATCTGTATAAACCTGGAAATATCTACACAGCCATCTCTATCAAAATGGAAATATCTACACCGCCATCTGTATAAACATGGAAATATCTACAACGCCATCTGTATAAACATGGAAATATCTACAGCGCTATCTTTGTTAACATGGAAATAAGTCCACAACTATCTGTATAATCATGGAAATATCTACACCGCTATCTTTATAAACATGGAAATAAGTCCACGGCTATCTGTATAAACATGGAAATATCTACACCGCTATCTTTATAAACATGGAAATAACTCCACCGCTATCTGTATAAACATGGAAATATCTTCACCGCTATCTGTATAAACATGGAAATAACTACACAGTTATCTGTATAAACCTGGAAATATCTACACCGCTATGTGTATAAACATGGAAATATCTACACCGCTATCTGTATAAACATGGTAATATCTACACCGCTATCTGTATACACATGGAAATATCTACACCGCTATCTGTATAAACATGGAAATATCTACAATGCTATCTCTGTAAACATGGAAATATCTTCCCAGCTGTCTGTGTAAAGTTGGAAATACCTACACCACAATGTGTGTAAAGATGGCAATATCTACACTGCTATCTGTATAAACATGGAAATATCTACACCACTATCAGCATAAACATGGAAATATCTACAATGCAATCTCTGTAAACGTGGAAATCTCTACACAGCTATGTGTGTAAAGTTGGAAATATCTACACTGCTGTCTGTGTAAAGATGGCAATATCTACACCGCAATCTGTGCAAAGATGGAAACTTCTACACCGCTATCTCTGTAAACATGGAAATAAATACACCGCTATATGTATAAACCTGGAAATATCTACACCGCCATCTCTATCAAAATGGAAATATCTACACCGCCATCTGTGTAAACATGGAAATATCTACATCGCCATCTGTATAAACATGGAAATATCTACACCGCTATCTTTATTAAGATGGAAATAAGTCCACCGCTATCTGTATAAACATGGAAATATCTCCACCGCTATCTTTATAAACATGGAAATATGTACACCGCTATCTGTATAAACATGGAAGTATTTACACTGCTATCTGTATAAATATGTAAATATCAACAATGCAATCTCTGTAACATGGAAATATCTACACAGCTATCTGTGTAAAGTTGGAAATATCTACACCGCTGTCTGTGTATAGATGGCAATATCTACACCGCAATCTGTGCATAGATGGAAGCATCAACACCGCTATCTCTGTAAACATGGAAATACCTTCACTGCTATCTGAATAAACCTGGAAATAGCTACACCGCCATCTCTATCAAAATGGGAATATCTCCCCCGCCAACTGTATAAAGATGGAAATATCTCCACTGCTATCTTTATAAACATGGAAATAACTCGACCGCTATCGGTATAAACATGGAAATATCTACACCGCTATGTGTATAAACATGGAAATATCTACACCGTTATTTGTATAAACATGGAAATATCTACACTGCTATCTGTATAAACATGGAAATATCTACACCGCTATCTGTATAAACATCGAAATATCTACAATGCAATCTCTGTAAACATGGAAATATCTACACAGCTATCTGCGTAAAGTTGGAAATATCTACACCGCTGTCTGTGTAAAGATGGCAATATCTACACCGCAATCTGTGCAAAGATGGAAACTTGTACACCGCTATCTCTGTAAACATGGAAATAAATACACCGCTATCTGTATAAACCTGGAAATATCTACACTGCCATCTCTATCAAAATGGAAAAATCTACACCGCCATCCGTATAAACATGGAAATATCTACATCGCCATCTGTATAAACATGGAAATATCTACACCGCTATCTTTATTAACATGGAAATAAGTCCACCGCTATCTGTATAAACATGGAAATATCTACACCGCTATCTTTATAAACATGGAAATAAGTCCACGGCTATCTTTATAAACATGGAAATATCTACACCGCTATCTGTATAAACATGGAAATATCTACACCTCTATCTGTATAAACATGGAAATATCCTCACCGCTATCTGTAAAAACATGGAAATATCTACACCGCTATCTGTATAAACATGGAAATAACTACACCGCCATCTGTATAAACATGCAAATATCTACACAGCCATCTGTATAAGCATTTAAATAACTACACCACCATCTTTATAAACATGGAAATATCAACATTGCCATTTGTATACACGTGGAAATATCTACACAGCCTTCTGTATAAGCATGGAAATATCTACACCGCTATCTACATAAACATGAAAATATCTACAACGCTCTCTGTATAAACATGGAAATATCTACATCGCTATCTGTACAAACAGGGAATATCTCCACTGCTATCTGTATTAACATGGAAAAACCTACACCGCTATCTATATAAACATGGAAATATCTACACAGTTATCTCTGTAAACTTGGAAATACCTACACAGCTATCTGTGTAAAGATGCAAATGTCTACAACGCAATCTCTACAAAGATGGAAATATCTACACCGCTATCTATGTAAACGTGGAAATATCTACACCGCTATCTGTATAAACATGGAAATATATACACCGCTATCTGTATAAACCTGGAAATTTTTACACCGCTATCTGTATAAACATGGAAATATTTCCACCGCTATCTTTATAAACACGGAAATACCTACACCGGTGTCTTTAAAAATATGGAAATACCTACACCGCTATCTCTGTAAACAATGAAATATATACAACGCTCTCTGTGTAAACATGGAAATATCTATACAGCTATCTGTGTAAACTTGGAAATATCTACACAGCAATCTGTGTAAGCATGGAAATATCTACAACACTATCTGTGTAAACATGGAAATATTTACAACGCTATCTGTGTAAACAGGGAAATATCTACACAGCTATCTGTAAAACTTGGAAATATCTACAACACTATATGTATAACCCTGAAAATATCTACACCGCTATCTGTATCAACATGTAAATAACTACACCGCTATCTGTATAAACATGGAAATATCAACAATGATATCTCTGTAAACATGGAAATTTCGACACAGTTATCTGTGTAAACTTGGAAATATCTACACCGCTATCTGTGCAAAGTTTGCAATGTCTACACAGCAATCTGTGCAAAGATGGAAATACCTTTACCGCTATATCTGTAAACATGGAAATATCTACACCAGTATATGTATAAACATGGAAATATCTACACCGCCATCTGTATACACATGGAAATATCTACAAATCCATCTGTATAAACATGGAAATATCTACACCGCTATCTCTATAAACATGGAAATATCTACACCACTATCTGTATAAACATGGAAACATCTACATCGCTATCTGTATAAACAGGGAAATAACTCCACCGCTATCTGTGTAAACATGGAAATATCTACATGATATCTGCATATACATGGAAATATCTACACCGCTATCTGTATAAACAAGGAAATAT
Source organism: Pan paniscus (assembly GCF_029289425.2). NCBI lineage: Eukaryota > Metazoa > Chordata > Mammalia > Primates > Hominidae > Pan > Pan paniscus. Next base: position 1,924,763 of record NC_073265.2, read on the forward strand.
CTACACCTCCATCTTTAGAAACATGGAAATATCTACACTGCCATCTGCATAAACATGGAAACACCTACTCCGCTACCTGTATAAATATGGAAATGTCTACACCGCTATCTCTATAAACATGGAAATACCTACACCACTTGCACTATAAACAAGGAAATATCTATACCGCAATCTCTGTAAACATGGAAATATCTACACCGCCATCTATGTAAACATGATAATATCTACACTGCCATCTTCAGAAACATGGCTGTATCTACACTGTCATCTGTATAAACCTGGCAATATCTCCACCAATATCTGTATAAAGATTGAAATATTTAAACCGATATCTCTATAAACCTGGAAATATCTACACCGCTATCTCTATAAACATGGAAATATCTACACCGCCATCTGTATTAACATGGAAATATCTACACAGTCATCTGTATAAACCGGGAAATATCTACACTGTCATCTATATAAACGTGGAAATATCTAGAGAGAACTCTGTATAAACATGGAAATATCGACACAGCCATCTGTATAAACATGGAAATATCTACACCACTATCTGTATAAACAAGGAAATATCTACACCGCTATGTGTATTAACGTGGAAATATCTCCATTTCTATCTGTATAAACATGGACATAGCTCCACCGCAATCTGTATAAACATGAAAATATCTACACGGCTATCTCTGTAAACATGGAAATATCTACACTGCCATCTGCACAAACATGGAAATATCTACACAGTCATCTGTAGAAACATGGAAATATCTACACCGCTATCTCTATAAACATGGAAATAACTATACCGCTATCTCTATAAACATGGAAATATCTACACCGCTATCTCCATCAACATGGAAATATACACACCGACATCTCTTTAAACATGGAGGTATCTACAACACCATCTACATAAACAAGAAAATATCTACACTGCCATCTATATAAACATGGAAATATCTACACCGCCATCTCTATAAACATGGAAATATCTACACTGCCATTTGTAGAAACATGGAAATATCTACACCGCCATCTGTATAAACGTGGAAATATCTACACCACTATCTGTATAAACATTGAAATATCTTCACCGCAATCTGTATAATCATGGAAATATCTACACCGATATCTGTGTAAATATGAAATATCTAAACCGCTATCTCAATAAAAGTGGAAATATCTACACTGCTATCTGTATAAACATGGAAATACCCTCACTACTATCTCTATGAACATGGATATATCTACACCGCTATCTCTATAAACATGGATATATCTACACCATGATCTGTGTAAACATGGAAATATTTACATCGCTATCTGTACAAACATGGAAATATCTACACCGTTATCTGTATAAACATGGAAATACCTACAACGCCATCTCTAGAGACATTGAAATGCCTACACCACCATCTGCATAAACATGGAAATATCTACAATGCGATCTGTATACGCATGGAAATACCTACACGGCAATCTGTGTATAGATGGAAACATCAACACCGCCATCTGTACAGACATGAAAATATCTACACTTCTATCTGTATAAACATGGAAATATCTACACTGCGGTATGTATAAACATGGAAATATCTACACCGGTATCTTTATAAACATGGAAATATCTACACCACGATCTCTATAAAACATGGAATTATTTACACCACTATCTGTATAAACATGGAAATATCTACACCGCTGTCTCTATAAACAAGGAAATACCTGCAAAGCCATCTGTATAAACATGGAAATAACTACACAGTCATGTGTAGGAACATGGAAATATCTTCACTGCCCTCTCTATAAACATGGAAATATGTACACAGCCCTCAGTATAAATATGGAAATATCTACACCGCCGTCTGTATAAACTTGGAAATATCTACACCGCCGTCTGTATAAACTTGGAAATAACTACACAGCGATCAGTATAAACATGGAAATATCTACACCGCGATCTGTATAAACATGGAAATATCTCCACTGCTATCTCTATAAACATCGAAATATCCACACCGCCATCTGTATAAACATGGAAATAATTACAAAGTTATCTGTAAAAACATGGAAATATCAACACCGCCATCTGTACAAACATGGAAATATCTGCACCGCTATCTGTATAAACATGGAAATATCTACACCGCGGTCTGTATAAACATGGAAATATCTACACTGCTCTCTGTATAAACATGGAAATATCTACACCGCTATCTCTATAAACATACAAATATGTACACCATGATCTGTATAAACATGGAAATATTTTCACCCCTATCTGTATAAACATGGAAATATCTACACAGTTATTTGTATAAATATGGAAATATCTACACCGCTATCTGTATAAACATGGAAATATCTACACCGCCATCTGTATAAACATGGAAATATCTCCCCCGCTATCTGTATAAACATGGAAATATCTCCACCGCTATCTGCATACTCATGGAAATATGTACACCGCTATCTGTATAAACATGGAAATATCTACCCCATTATTTGTATAAACATGGAAATATCTACACCGCTATCTGTATAAACCTGGAAATATCTGCATCGCTATCTGTATAAACATGGAAAAGTCTACACCGCTATCTCTATAAACATGGAAATATCTACACCGCTAACTTTATAAACATGGAAATATCTACACCGCAATCTGTATAAACATGGAAAATCTACACCGCTATGTGTATAAACATGGAAATATCTACATGGCTATCTCTATAAACATGGAAATACCTACACCACCATCTGTATAAACATGGAAATATATCCACCGCTATCTGTATAAACATGGAAATATCTACATCGCTATCTGTATAAACATGGAAATATCTCCACCGCTATCTGTATAAACATGGAAATATCTGCACCGCAATCTTTATAAACATGGAAATATCTATACCGCAATCTGTATAAACATGGAAATATCTACAAAACTATCTGTGTTAACATGGAAATATCTTCACCGCTATCTGTGGAAACATGGAAATATGTACACCACTATCTCTGTAAAGATGGAAATATCTACACCGCTATCGGTGCAAATATGGAAATATCTACAACGCTATCTCCATAAACATGGAAATATCTACACCGTTATCTGTATAAATATGGAAATATCTACACCACGATCTCTATAAACATGGAAATAGCCACTCCGCTATCTGCATAAACATGGAAATATCTACACCGCTATCTGTATAAACATGGAAATTACACCGATACCAGTATAAAAATGGAAGTATCTATACCGCCATCTGAATAAACATGGAAATATTTTACACCGCTATCTGTATAAACATGGAAATATCTACACCATTATCTGCACAAACATGGAAATATCAACCCTGCCATCTGTATAAACATGGAAATAACTATACCTCCATCTGTAAAAACATGGAAATATCTACACTGTCATCTATATAAACATGGAAATACCTACACCTCCATCTGTAAAAACATGGAAATATCTACACTGTCATCTATATAAACATGGAAATACCTACACCTCCATCTGTATAAACATGGAATTATCTACACTGCCATCTGTGTACACAAGGAAATATGTACACTACCGTCTGTATGAACACGGAAATATCTACACCGATATCTCTATAAATATGGAAATACCTACACCGCCATCTGTATAAACATGGAAATATCTACACCGCTATCTGAATAAAGATGGAAACATCTACACCGCTCTCTTTATAAACATAGAATTATCTACACTTCTATCTGTATAAACATGGAAATATCTACAACACTATCTGTGTAAACATGGAAATATCTACACCGCTATCTGTGTAAACATGGAAATATGTACTCCGCTATCTGTGTAAAGATGGAAATATCTACATCGCAATCTGAGCATAGATGGAAATATCTACACCGCTATCTCTGTAAATATGGAAATATCTACTCTGCTATCTCTATAAACATGAAAATATCTACACTGCTGTCTGTATAAACATGGAAATATCTACACCACGATCTGTATAAACATGGAAATATCTACACCGCTATCTGTATAAACATGGAAATATCTACAACACTATCTGTGTTAACACGGAAATAAGTACACCCCTATCTGTGTAAACATGGAAATATGTACACAGCTATCTGTGTAAAGATTGAAATATCTACAGCGCAATCCTGCAAATATGGAAATATCTACTCCACTCTCTCTGTAAACATGGAAATATCTAAACCGCTGTCTGCATAAACATGGAAATATCTACACCGCTATCAATATAAATATGGAAATATCTACACCACGATCTCTATAAACATGGAAATATCTACACTGCTGTCTGTATAAATATGGAAATATCTACAGCGTTATCTCTATAAACATGGAAATATCTCCACCAGTTTTTGTAAAAACATGGAAATTTCTCCACCGCTATCTGTGTAAACCTGGAAATATCTACAACGCTATCTGTGTAAACATGGAAATATCTATACAGCTATCTGTGTAAACATGGCAATATCTACACCGCTAACTCTGTAAAGATGGAAATATCTACACCACAATCTGTGCAAAGATGGAAATATCTACAATGCTATCTCTATAAACATGGAAATCTATGCACCGCTCTCTGTATAAACATGGAAATACCTACTCCGCTATCTGTATAAAAATGGAAATATCTACACCGCCATCTCTATAAACATGGAAATATCTCCAACGCTATCTGTATAAACACAGAAATAACTGCACTTCTATCTGCATAAACATGGAAATATCTACATGGCTATCTCCATAAACATGGGAATATCTACACCGCCATGTGTATAAACATGGAAATACCTACACAGTCATCTTTAAAAACATGGAAATATCTACACCACTATCTGTATAAACATGGAAATATCTACACTGCCATCTGTATAAACATGGAAATATCTACACAGCCATCTGTATAAACATGGAAATATCTACAATGCCATCTGTATAAACATGGAAATTTCTACACAGTCATCTTTAAAAACATGGAAATATCTACACCACTATCTGTATAAACATGGAAATATCTACACAGACATCTGTATAAAGATGAAATTATCTACACCACTATCTGTATAAACATGGAAATATCTACACTGCCATCTGTATAAACATGGAAATATCTACAATGCCATCAGTAAAAACATGGAAATAACTACACAGTCATCTGTATAAACATGGAAATATATACACAGCTATCTATATAAACATGGAAATACCTACACCGCAATCTGTATAAACATGGAAATATCGACACCGCTATCTGTATATACATGGAAATATCTACACTGCTATCTGTATAAATATGGAAATATGTACACGGCTCTCTGTATATACATGGAATTGTCTACACCGCTATCTGTTTAAAAATGGAAATATCTACACCACTATCTGTATAAACATGGAAATACCTCCACCGCTATCTGTATAAACCTGGAAATATCTACAACGCTATCTGTGTAAACATGGAAATATCTAAACAGCTATCTGTGTAAACATGGCAATATCTACACCGCTATCTCTGTAAAGATGCAAATATCTACACCGCAATCTGTGCAAAGATGGAAATATCTACAACGCTATCTCTATAAACATGGAATTCTATGCACCGCTCTCTGTATAAACATGGAAATACCTACACCGCTATCTGTATAAAAATGGAAATATCTACACCGCCTTCTGTATAAACATGGAAATATCTCCAACGCTATCTGTATAAACACAGAAATAACTGCACAGCTATCTGCATAAACATGGAAATATCTACATGGCTATCTCCATAAACATGGAAATATCTACACCGCCATATGTATAAACATGGAAATACCTACACAGTCATCTTTATAAACATGGAAAAATCTACACCACTATCTGTATAAACATGGAAATATCTACACTGCCATCTGTATAAACATGGAAATATCTAAACAGCCATCTGTATAAACATGGAAATATCTACACCGTGATCTGTATAAACATGGAAATATCTTCACCACGATCTGTATAAACATGGAAATAACTACACCGCTGTCTGTATAAACATGGTAATATCTACACCACCATCTATGTAAACATGGAAATATCTACACCGCCATCTGTATAAACATGGAAATATCTACACTGCCATCTCCATAAAGATGGATGTATATACTCCGCCATGTGTATAAACACGGAAATATCTACACCACCATCTGTGTAAACATGGAAATATCTACACCACTATCTCTATAAACATGGAAATATCTACACCGCCATCTGCATGTCCATGGAAATATCTACGCTGCCAGTTGTATAAACATGGAAATATCTACAAGGCCATCTGTGTATAGATGGAAATATCAACACCGCCATCTGTACAAACATGGAAATATTTACACCGCTATCTCTACAAACATGGAAATATCTGCACTGCCATCTGTAAAAACATGGAAATACCTATACAGTCATCTGTATAAACATGGAAATATCTACAATGCCATCTGTATACACATGGAAATGTCTACACAGCCATCTGTATAAACATGTAAATATTTACACTGCTATCTCTATAAACATGGAAATATCTACACCGCCATCTTTATAAACATGAAAATATCTACACTGCCATCTCCATAAACATGGAACTAACTTCTCCGCCATCTGTATATACATGGAAACATCTACACCGCCATCTGTGTGAACAAGGAAATATCTACAATGCCATCTTTATAAAGATAAAAATATCTGCACCGCGAGCTATATAAACATGGAAATATCAACATCGCTATCAGTATAAACGCGGAAATACCAACACCGCTATCGGTATAAACTTGGAAATATCTACAACACCATCAATATAAACATGGAAATATCTAAAACGCTATGTCTATAAACATGGAAATACCTACACCGCTATCTCTATAAACATGGAAATATCTACACCGCTGTCTGTATAAACATGGAAATATCTACACAGCTATCTCTATAAACATGGAAATATCTACACCGCTATCTGTATAAACATGGAAATATCTACACCGCTATCTGTATAAACATGGAGATTTCTCCACCGCGATCTGTATAAACATGGAAATATCTACACCCCGATCTGTATAAACATGGAAATACCTTCACCGCGATCTGTATAAACATGGAAATATCTACACCGCTATCTGTATAAACATGGTAATATCTACACCACCATCTATATAAACATGGAAATATGTACACCAATATCTGTAAAAACATGGAAATATCTACACCGCTATCTGTATAAACATGGAAATACCTACACCGAGATCTGTATAAACAGGGAAATATCTACATCGCCTTCTCTATAAACATTGAAACATCTACACTGCCATCTGTAAAAATATGGAAATATCTACACAGTCATCTGAACAAATATGGAAATAACTACACCACCATCTGTATAAACATGGAAATACCTACAGTACCTTCTGTATACACATGGAAATATCTACACTGACATCTGTTTGAATATGGAAATATCTACACCGCCATCAATATAAACATGGAAATATCTACACTGCCATCTGTAGAAAGATGGATATATCTACACCGCTATCACTATAAATATGGAAATATCTACACCGCCATCTCTATAAACATGAAAATATCTACACTGCCATCTCCATAAAATGGAAGTATCTACTCCATCATGTGTATAAACACGGAAATATCTACACCACCATCTGTGTAAACATGGAAATATCTACACCGCGATCTGTATAAACATGGAAATATCTACAGCGCCATCTCTATAAACATTGAAAAATCTACACTGCCATCTGTAAAAACATGGAAATATCTACACAGTCATCTGAATAAACATGGAAATATCTACACCACCATCTGTATAAACATGGAAATATCAACACCGCTATCTGTATAAACACGGAAATATCTACACCACCATCTGTGTAAACATGGAAATATCTAAGCCGATATCTGTATAAACATGGAAATATCTACACCACCATCTGCATGTCCATGGAAATATCTACGCCGCCATCTGTATAAACATGGAAATATCTACACGGCCATCTGGGTATAGATGGAAATATCAACACCGCCATCTGTACAACCATGGAAATATCTACACCGCTATCTCTATAAACATGGAAATATCTACACTGCCATCTGTAAAAACATGGAAATACCTATACAGTCATCTGTATAAACATGGAAATATCTACAATGCCATCTGTATACACATGGAAATATCTACACAGCCATCTGTATACACTTGGAAATATCTACACAGCCATCTGTATAAACATGTAAATATCTACACTGTTATCTTTATAAACATGGAAATATCTACACCGCCATCTCTATGAACATGAAAATATCTACACTGCCATCACCATAAACATGGAACTAACTACTCCGCCATCTGTATAAACATGGAAACATCTACACCGCCATCTGTGTGACTAAGGAAATATCTACAATGCCATCTTTATAAAGATATAAATATCTGCACCGCGAGCTGTATAAACATGGAAATATCTACATCGCTATCTATATAAACGTGGAAATACCAACACCGCTATTGGTATAAACATGGAAATATCTACAACGCCATCTATATAAACATGGAAATATCTACACCGCTATGTCTATAAACATGGAAATAACTACACCGCTATCTCTATAAACATGGAAATATCTACACCGCTATCTGTATAAACATGGAAATATCTACACCGCTATCTGAATAAACACGGATATATCTACATCACGATCTGTATAAACATGGAAATATCTACACCGCGGTCTGTATTAATATGGAAATATCTTCACCACGATGTGTATAAACATGGAAATATCTACACCGCTATCTGTATAAACATGGTAATATCTACACCACCATCTATATAAACATGGAAATATCTACACCGCCATCTGTATAAACATGGAAATATCTACAATGCCATCTGTAGAAAGATGGAAATATCTACACCGCAATCGGTGTAAACATGGAAATATCTACACCGATATCAGTAAAAACATGGAAATATCTACACCGCGATCTGTATAAACATGGAAATATCTACACCGCTATCTGTATAAACATGGAAATATCTACACAGCTATCTCTATAAAATTAAAATATCTACACGGCCATCTCTATAAACATGGAAATGCCTACAAAGACATCTGTATAAACATGGAAATATCTACACAGCCATCTGTATATACTTGGAAATATCTACACCACTATCTGTATAAACATGGAAATAACTACACCGCTAATTGTATAAACAAGGAAATATCTACACCGTGATCTGTGTAAACATGGAAATATTTACACCGCTATCTGTATAATCATGGAATTTTCCACACCGTTATCTGTATAAATATGGAAATATCTACACCGGTATCTCTATAAACATGGAAATATCTACACTGCCATCTGTATAAACATGGAAATACCTATATAGTCATCTGTGTAAACATGGATATATCTACACCACCATCTGTATAAACATGGAAACATCTACAATGCCATCTGTATACACATGGAAATACCTACACGGCAATCTGTGTATAGATGGAAACATCAACACCGCCATCTGTACAAACTTGGAAATATCTACACTGCTATCTCTATAAACATGGAAATATCTACACTGTGGTCTGTATAAACATGGAAATATCTACACCGGTATCTGTATAAACATGGAAATATCTACACCACGATCTGCATAAACATGGAAATATCTACACCGCTATCTGTATAAACATGGAAATATCTACACAGCAATCTCTATAAACATTAAAATATCTACACGGCCATCTGTATAAACATGGAAATATCTACACCACTATCTGTATAAACATGGAAATAACTACACCGCTAATTGTATAAACAAGGAAATATCTACACCGTGATCTGTATAAACATGGAAATATTTACACCGCTATCTGTATAATCATGGAAATTTCTACACCGTTATCTGTATAAATATGGAAATATCTACACCGCTATCTCTATAATCATGGAAATATCTACACCGCCATCTGTATAAACATGGAAATACCTATATAGACATCTGTGTAAACATGGATATATCTACACCACCATCTGTATAAACATGGAATTATCTACAATGCCATCTGTATACACATGGAAATACCTACACGGTAATCTGTGTATAGATGGAAACATCAACACCGCCATCTGTACAAACTTGGAAATATCTACACTGCTATCTCTATAAACGTGGAAATATCTGCACTGCGGTCTGTATAAACATGGAAATATCTACACCGGTATCTGTATAAACATGGAAATATCTACACCACAATCTGTATAAACATGGAAATATCTACACCACAATCTGTATAAACATGGAAATATCTGCACCGCTATCTCTATAGACATGGAAATATCTACAAAGCCATCTGTATAAACATGGAAATATCTACACAGTCATGTGTAGGAACATGGAAATATCTACACGGCCATCTGTATAAAGATAGAAATATCTACACAGCCCTCTGTATAAATATGGAGATAACTGCATAGGCATCTGTATAAACATGGAAATATCTGCACCGCTATCTGTATAAACATGGAAATACCTACACTGCTGTCTCTATAAACATGGCAATATGTGCACCGCTATGTTTATAAACATGGAAATATCTCCACTGCTGTCTGTATAAACATGGAAATATCTCCACCGTTATCTGTATAAACATAGAAATATCTACAGCGCCATCTCTATGAACATTGAAATATCTACACTGCAATCTGTGAAAACATAGAAATATCTACACAATCATCTGAATAAACATGGAAATATCTACACCACCATCTGTATAAACATGGAAATACCTTCAATATCATCGGTATACACATGGAAATATCTACAAGACATCTGTATAAATATGGAAATATCTACACCGCCATCTGTATAAACATGGAAATATCTACACTGCCATCTGTAGAAAGATGGAAATATCTACACCGCTATCTCTATAAATATGGAAATATCTACACCGCCATTTACATAAACATGCAAATATCTACACTGCCATCTCCATAAAGATGGAAGTATCTACTCCGCCATGTGTATAAACACGGAAATACCTACACCACCATCTGTGAAAACATGGAAATATCTACACCGCTATCTGTATAAACATGGAAATATCTACACTGCCACCTGCATGTCCATGGAAATATCTACGCCGCCATCTGTATAAACATGGAAATATCTACACGGCCATCTGTGTATAGATGGAAATATCAACACCGCCATCTGTACAAACATGGAAATATCTACACCGCTATCTCTATAAACATGGAAATATCTGCACTGCCATCTGTAAAAACATGGAAATACCTATACAGTCATCTGTATAAACATGGAAATATCTACAATGCCATCTGTATACACATGGAAATATCTACACAGCCATCTGTATAAACATGTAAATATTTACACTGCTATCTCTATAAACATGGAAATATCTTCACCGAAATCTCTATAAACATGAAAATATCTACACTGCCATCTCCATAAACATGGAACTAACTACTCCGCCATCTGTATAAACATGGAAACATCTACACCGCCATCAGTGTGAATAAGGAAATATCTACAATGCCATCTGTATAAAGATATAAATATTTGCACCGCGAGCGGTATAAACATGGAAATATCTACATCGCTATCTGTATAAACGTGGAAATACCAACACCGCTATCGGTATAAACATGAAATATCTACAACGCCATCTATATAAACATGGAAATATCTACACCGCTATGTCTGTAAACATGGAAATACCTACACCGCTATCTGAATAAACATGGAAATATCTATACCGCGATCTGTATAAACATGGAAATATCTACACCCCGATCTGTATAAAAATGGAAATATCTTCACCACGATCTGTATAAACATGGAAATATCTACACCGCTATCTGTATAAACATGGTAATATCTACACCACCATCTATATAAACATGGAAATATCTACACCGCCATCTGTATAAACATGGAAATATCTACAATGCCATCTGTAGAAAGATGGAAATATCTACACCGCAATCCGTGTAAACATGGAAATATCTACACCGATATCTGTAAAAACATGGAAATATATACACCGCTATCTGTATAAACATGGAAATATCTACACCGCGATCAGTATAAACATGGAAATATCTACACCGCGATCTGTATAAACATGGAAATATCAACACTGCTATCTGTATAAACATGGAAATATCTACACCACGATCTGTATAAACATGGAAATAACTACAGCGCCTTCTCTATAAACATTGAAATATCTACACTGCCATCTGTAAATATATGGAAATATCTACACAGTCATCTGAATAAACATGGAAATATCAACACCACTATCTGTATAAACATTGAAATAACTACACCGCTAATTGTATAAACAAGGAAATATCTACACCGTGATCTGTATAAACATGGAAATATTTACACCGCTATCTGTATAATCATGGAAATTTCTACACCGATATCTGTATAAATATGGAAATATCTACACCGCTATCTCTATAAACATGGAAATATCTACACTGCCATCTGTATAAACATGGAAATACCTATATAGACATCTGTGTAAACATGGAAATATCTACACCACCATCTGTATAAACATGGAAACATCTACAATGCCATCTGTATACACATGGAAATACCTACACGGCAATCTGTGTATAGATGGAAACATCAACACCGCCATCTGTACAAACTTGGTAATATCTACACTGCTATCTCTATAAACATGGAAATATCTACACTGCCGTCTGTATAAACATGGAAATATCTACACCACGATCTGTATAAACACGGAAATATCTACACCACGATCTGTATAAACATGGAAATATCTACACCACGATCTGTGTAAACATGGAAATATCTGCACCGCTATCTCTATAGACATGGAAATATCTACAAAGCCATCTGTATAAACATGGATATACCTACACAGTCATGTGTAGGAACATGGAAATAACTACACTGCCATCTGTATAAACATAGAAATATCTACACAGCCCTCTGAATAAATATGGAGATAACTGCATAGGCATCTGTATAAACATGGAAATATCTGCACCGCTATCTCTATAAACATGGAAATATCTACAAAGACATCTGTATAAACATGGAAATACCTACACAGTCATGTGTAGGAATATTTAAATATCTACACTGCCTTCTGTATAAACATAGAAATATCTACACAGCCCTCTGTATAAACATGGAAATATCTGCATAGGCATCTGTGTAAACATGGAAATATCTGCACCGCTATCTGTATAAACATGGAAATAACTACACCGCTGTCTCTATTATCATGGAAATATGTACACCGCTATGTGTATAAACATGGAAATATCTACACCGCCATCTGTATAAACATGGAAATATCTACACTGGCTTCTGTAGAAAGATGGAAATATCTACACCGATATCTCTATAAATATGGAAATATCTACACCGCCATCTCTATAAACATGAAAATATCTACACTGCCATCTCCATAAAGATGGAAGTATCTACTCTGCCATGTGTATAAACACGGAAATATCTACACCACTATCTGTGTAAACATGGAAATATCTACACCACTATCTGTATAAACATGGAAATTACTACACCGCTAATTGTATAAACAAGGAAATATCTACACCGTGATCTGTATAAACATGGAAATATTTACACCGCTATCTGTATAATCATGGAAATTTCTACACCGTTATCTGTATAAATATGGAAATATCTACACCGCTATCTCTATAAACATGGAAATATCTACACCGCCATCTATATAAACATGGAAATGCCTATATAGACATCTGTGTAAACATGGATATATCTACACCACCATCTGTATAAACATGGAAATATCTACAATGCCATCTGTATACACATGGAAATACCTACACGGTAATCTGTGTATAGATGGAAACATCAACACCGCCATCTGTACAAACTTGGAAATATCTACACTGCTATCTCTATAAACATGGAAATATCTACACTGCGGTCTGTATAAACATGGAAATATCTACACCGGTATCTGTATATACATGGAAATATCTACACCACAATCTGTATAAACATGGAAATATCTACACCACAATCTGTATAAACATGGAAATATCTGCACCACTATCTCTACAGACATGGAAATATCTACAAAGCCATCTGTATAAACATGGAAGTATCTACACAGTCATGTGTAGGAACATGGAAATATCTACACTGCCATCTGTATAAAGATAGAAATATCTACACAGCCCTCTGTATAAATATGGAGATAACTGCATAGGCATCTGTATAAACATGGAAATATCTGCACCGCTATCTGTATAAACATGGAAATACCTACACTGCTGTCTCCATAAACATGGCAATATGTGCACCGCTATGTGTATAAACATGGAAATATCTCCACTGCTGTCTGTATAAACATGGAAATATCTCCACCGTTATCTGTATAAACATAGAAATATCTACAGCGCCATCTCTATGAACATTGAAATATCTACACTGCAATCTGTGAAAACATAGAAATATCTACACAATCATCTGAATAAACATGGAAATATCTACACCACCATCTGTATAAACATGGAAATACCTTCAATATCATCGGTATACACATGGAAATATCTACAAGACATCTGTATAAATATGGAAATATCTACACCGCCATCTGTATAAACATGGAAATATCTACACTGCCATCTGTAGAAAGATGGAAATATCTACACCGCTATCTCTATAAATATGGAAATATCTACACCGCCATTTACATAAACATGCAAATATCTACACTGCCATCTCCATAAAGATGGAAGTATCTACTCCGCCATGTGTATAAACACGGAAATACCTACACCAACATCTGTAAAAACATGGAAATATCTACACCGCTATCTGTATAAACATGGAAATATCTACACTGCCATCTGCATGTCCATGGAAATATCTACGCCGCCATCTGTATAAACATGGAAATATCTACACTGCCACCTGCATGTCCATGGAAATATCTACGCCGCCATCTGTATAAACATGGAAATATCTACACCACCATCTGTATAAACATGGAAACATCTACAATGCCATCTGTATACACATGGAAATACCTACACGGCAATCTGTGTATAGATGGAAACATCAACACCGCCATCTGTACAAACTTGGAAATATCTACACTGCTATCTCTATAAACATGGAAATATCTACACTGTGGTCTGTATAAACATGGAAATATCTACACCGGTATCTGTATAAACATGGAAATATCTACACCACGATCTGCATAAACATGGAAATATCTACACCGCTATTTGTATAAACATGGAAATATCTACACAGCAATCTCTATAAACATTAAAATATCTACACAGCCATCTGTATAAACATGGAAATATCTACACCACTATCTGTATAAACATGGAAATAACTACACCGCTAATTGTATAAACAAGGAAATATCTACACCGTGATCTGTATAAACATGGAAATATTTACACCGCTATCTGTATAATCATGGAAATATCTCCACTGCTATCTCTATAAACATCGAAATATCTACACCGCCATCTGTATAAACATGGAAATACCTATATAGACATCTGTGTAAACATGGATATATCTACACCACCATCTGTATAAACATGGAAATATCTACAATGCCATCTGTATACACATGGAAATACCTACACGGTAATCTGTGTATAGATGGAAACATCAACACCGCCATCTGTACAAACTTGGAAATATCTACACTGCTATCTCTATAAACGTGGAAATATCTACACTGCGGTCTGTATAAACATGGAAATATCTACACCGGTATCTGTATAAACATGGAAATATCTACACCACAATCTGTATAAACATGGAAATATCTACACCACAATCTGTATAAACATGGAAATATCTGCACCGCTATCTCTATAGACACGGAAATATCTACAAAGCCATCTGTATAAACATGGAAATATCTACACAGTCATGTGTAGGAACATGGAAATATCTACACGGCCATCTGTATAAAGATAGAAATATCTACACAGCCCTCTGTATAAATATGGAGATAACTGCATAGGCATCTGTATAAACATGGAAATATCTGCACCGCTATCTGTATAAACATGGAAATACCTACACTGCTGTCTCTATAAACATGGCAATATGTGCACCGCTATGTGTATAAACATGGAAATATCTCCACTGCTGTCTGTATAAACATGGAAATATCTCCACCGTTATCTGTATAAACATAGAAATATCTACAGCGCCATCTCTATGAACATTGAAATATCTACACTGCAATCTGTGAAAACATAGAAATATCTACACAATCATCTGAATAAACATGGAAATATCTACACCACCATCTGTATAAACATGGAAATACCTTCAATATCATCGGTATACACATGGAAATATCTACAAGACATCTGTATAAATATGGAAATATCTACACCGCCATCTGTATAAACATGGAAATATCTACACTGCCATCTGTAGAAAGATGGAAATATCTACACCGCTATCTCTATAAATATGGAAATATCTACACCGCCATTTACATAAACATGCAAATATCTACACTGCCATCTCCATAAAGATGGAAGTATCTACTCCGCCATGTGTATAAACACGGAAATACCTACACCACCATCTGTGAAAACATGGAAATATCTACACCGCTATCTGTATAAACATGGAAATATCTACACTGCCACCTGCATGTCCATGGAAATATCTACGCCGCCATCTGTATAAACATGGAAATATCTACACGGCCATCTGTGTATAGATGGAAATATCAACACCGCCATCTGTACAAACATGGAAATATCTACACCGCTATCTCTATAAACATGGAAATATCTGCACTGCCATCTGTAAAAACATGGAAATACCTATACAGTCATCTGTATAAACATGGAAATATCTACAATGCCATCTGTATACACATGGAAATATCTACACAGCCATCTGTATAAACATGTAAATATTTACACTGCTATCTCTATAAACATGGAAATATCTTCACCGAAATCTCTATAAACATGAAAATATCTACACTGCCATCTCCATAAACATGGAACTAACTACTCCGCCATCTGTATAAACATGGAAACATCTACACCGCCATCAGTGTGAATAAGGAAATATCTACAATGCCATCTGTATAAAGATATAAATATTTGCACCGCGAGCTGTATAAACATGGAAATATCTACATCGCTATCTGTATAAACGTGGAAATACCAACACCGCTATCGGTATAAACATGAAATATCTACAACGCCATCTATATAAACATGGAAATATCTACACCGCTATGTCTGTAAACATGGAAATACCTACACCGCTATCTGAATAAACATGGAAATATCTATACCGCGATCTGTATAAACATGGAAATATCTACACCCCGATCTGTATAAAAATGGAAATATCTTCACCACGATCTGTATAAACATGGAAATATCTACACCGCTATCTGTATAAACATGGTAATATCTACACCACCATCTATATAAACATGGAAATATCTACACCGCCATCTGTATAAACATGGAAATATCTACAATGCCATCTGTAGAAAGATGGAAATATCTACACTGCAATCCGTGTAAACATGGAAATATCTACACCGATATCTGTAAAAACATGGAAATATATACACCGCTATCTGTATAAACATGGAAATATCTACACCGCGATCAGTATAAACATGGAAATATCTACACCGCGATCTGTATAAACATGGAAATATCAACACTGCTATCTGTATAAACATGGAAATATCTACACCACGATCTGTATAAACATGGAAATAACTACAGCGCCTTCTCTATAAACATTGAAATATCTACACTGCCATCTGTAAATATATGGAAATATCTACACAGTCATCTGAATAAACATGGAAATATCAACACCACTATCTGTATAAACATTGAAATAACTACACCGCTAATTGTATAAACAAGGAAATATCTACACCGTGATCTGTATAAACATGGAAATATTTACACCGCTATCTGTATAATCATGGAAATTTCTACACCGATATCTGTATAAATATGGAAATATCTACACCGCTATCTCTATAAACATGGAAATATCTACACTGCCATCTGTATAAACATGGAAATACCTATATAGACATCTGTGTAAACATGGAAATATCTACACCACCATCTGTATAAACATGGAAACATCTACAATGCCATCTGTATACACATGGAAATACCTACACGGCAATCTGTGTATAGATGGAAACATCAACACCGCCATCTGTACATACTTGGTAATATCTACACTGCTATCTCTATAAACATGGAAATATCTACACTGCCGTCTGTATAAACATGGAAATATCTACACCACGATCTGTATAAACACGGAAATATCTACACCACGATCTGTATAAACATGGAAATATCTACACCACGATCTGTGTAAACATGGAAATATCTGCACCGCTATCTCTATAGACATGGAAATATCTACAAAGCCATCTGTATAAACATGGAAATACCTACACAGTCATGTGTAGGAACATGGAAATAACTACACTGCCATCTGTATAAACATAGAAATATCTACACAGCCCTCTGAATAAATATGGATATAACTGCATAGGCATCTGTATAAACATGGAAATATCTGCACCGCTATCTCTATAAACATGGAAATATCTACAAAGACATCTGTATAAACATGGAAATACCTACACAGTCATGTGTAGGAATATTTAAATATCTACACTGCCTTCTGTATAAACATAGAAATATCTACACAGCCCTCTGTATAAACATGGAAATATCTGCATAGGCATCTGTGTAAACATGGAAATATCTGCACCGCTATCTGTATAAACATGGAAATAACTACACCGCTGTCTCTATTATCATGGAAATATGTACACCGCTATGTGTATAAACATGGAAATATCTACACCGCCATCTGTATAAACATGGAAATATCTACACTGCCTTCTGTAGAAAGATGGAAATATCTACACCGATATCTCTATAAATATGGAAATATCTACACCGCCATCTCTATAAACATGAAAATATCTACACTGCCATCTCCATAAAGATGGAAGTATCTACTCTGCCATGTGTATAAACACGGAAATATCTACACCACTATCTGTGTAAACATGGAAATATCTACACCACTATCTGTATAAACATGGAAATAACTACACCGCTAATTGTATAAACAAGGAAATATCTACACCGTGATCTGTATAAACATGGAAATATTTACACCGCTATCTGTATAATCATGGAAATTTCTACACCGTTATCTGTATAAATATGGAAATATCTACACCGCTATCTCTATAAACATGGAAATATCTACACCGCCATCTGTATAAACATGGAAATGCCTATATAGACATCTGTGTAAACATGGATATATCTACACCACCATCTGTATAAACATGGAAATATCTACAATGCCATCTGTATACACATGGAAATACCTACACGGTAATCTGTGTATAGATGGAAACATCAACACCGCCATCTGTACAAACTTGGAAATATCTACACTGCTATCTCTATAAACATGGAAATATCTACACTGCGGTCTGTATAAACATGGAAATATCTACACCGGTATCTGTATAAACATGGAAATATCTACACCACAATCTGTATAAACATGGAAATATCTACACCACAATCTGTATAAACATGGAAATATCTGCACCACTATCTCTACAGACATGGAAATATCTACAAAGCCATCTGTATAAACATGGAAGTATCTACACAGTCATGTGTAGGAACATGGAAATATCTACACTGCCATCTGTATAAAGATAGAAATATCTACACAGCCCTCTGTATAAATATGGAGATAACTGCATAGGCATCTGTATAAACATGGAAATATCTGCACCGCTATCTGTATAAACATGGAAATACCTACACTGCTGTCTCCATAAACATGGCAATATGTGCACCGCTATGTGTATAAACATGGAAATATCTCCACTGCTGTCTGTATAAACATGGAAATATCTCCACCGTTATCTGTATAAACATAGAAATATCTACAGCGCCATCTCTATGAACATTGAAATATCTACACTGCAATCTGTGAAAACATAGAAATATCTACACAATCATCTGAATAAACATGGAAATATCTACACCACCATCTGTATAAACATGGAAATACCTTCAATATCATCGGTATACACATGGAAATATCTACAAGACATCTGTATAAATATGGAAATATCTACACCGCCATCTGTATAAACATGGAAATATCTACACTGCCATCTGTAGAAAGATGGAAATATCTACACCGCTATCTCTATAAATATGGAAATATCTACACCGCCATTTACATAAACATGCAAATATCTACACTGCCATCTCCATAAAGATGGAAGTATCTACTCCGCCATGTGTATAAACACGGAAATACCTACACCACCATCTGTGAAAACATGGAAATATCTACACCGCTATCTGTATAAACATGGAAATATCTACACTGCCATCTGCATGTCCATGGAAATATCTACGCCGCCATCTGTATAAACATGGAAATATCTACACTGCCACCTGCATGTCCATGGAAATATCTACGCCGCCATCTGTATAAACATGGAAATATCTACACGGCCATCTGTGTATAGATGGAAATATCAACACCGCCATCTGTACAAACATGGAAATATCTACACCGCTATCTCTATAAACATGGAAATATCTGCACTGCCATCTGTAAAAACATGGAAATACCTATACAGTCATCTGTATAAACATGGAAATATCTACAATGCCATCTGTATACACATGGAAATATCTACACAGCCATCTGTATAAACATGTAAATATTTACACTGCTATCTCTATAAACATGGAAATATCTTCACCGCAATCTCTATAAACATGAAAATATCTACACCGCCATCTCCATAAACATGGAACTAACTACTCCGCCATCTGTATAAACATGGAAACATCTACACCGCCATCAGTGTGAATAAGGAAATATCTACAATGCCATCTGTATAAAGATATAAATATTTGCACCGCGAGCTGTATAAACATGGAAATATCTACATCGCTATCTGTATAAACGTGGAAATACCAACACCGCTATCGGTATAAACATGAAATATCTACAACGCCATCTATATAAACATGGAAATATCTACACCACTATTTCTATAAACATGGAAATATCTGCACTGCCATCTGTAAAACATGGAAATACTTATACAGTCATCTGTATAAACATGGAAATATCTACAATGCCATCTGTATACACATGGAAATATCTACACAGCCATCTGTATAAACATGTAAATATCTAAACTGCTATCTCTATAAACATGGAAATATCTACACCACCATCTCTATAAACATGGAAATATCTACACCGCTATGTCTCTAAACATGGAAATACCTACACCGCTATCTCTATAAACACGGAAATATCTACACCGCTATCTGTATAAACATAGAAATAACTACACCGCTATCTGTATAAACATGGAAATATTTACACCGCTATCTGTATAATCATGGAAATTTCTACACCGTTATCTGTATAAATATGGAAATATCTACACCGCTATCTCTATAAACATGGAAATATCTACACCGCCATCTGTATAAACATGGAAATGCCTATATAGACATCTGTGTAAACATGGATATATCTACACCACCATCTGTATAAACATGGAAATATCTACAATGCCATCTGTATACACATGGAAATACCTACACGGTAATCTGTGTATAGATGGAAACATCAACACCGCCATCTGTACAAACTTGGAAATATCTACACTGCTATCTCTATAAACATGGAAATATCTACACTGCGGTCTGTATAAACATGGAAATATCTACACCGGTATCTGTATAAACATGGAAATATCTACACCACAATCTGTATAAACATGGAAATATCTACACCACAATCTGTATAAACATGGAAATATCTGCACCACTATCTCTACAGACATGGAAATATCTACAAAGCCATCTGTATAAACATGGAAGTATCTACACAGTCATGTGTAGGAACATGGAAATATCTACACTGCCATCTGTATAAAGATAGAAATATCTACACAGCCCTCTGTATAAATATGGAGATAACTGCATAGGCATCTGTATAAACATGGAAATATCTGCACCGCTATCTGTATAAACATGGAAATACCTACACTGCTGTCTCCATAAACATGGCAATATGTGCACCGCTATGTGTATAAACATGGAAATATCTCCACTGCTGTCTGTATAAACATGGAAATATCTCCACCGTTATCTGTATAAACATAGAAATATCTACAGCGCCATCTCTATGAACATTGAAATATCTACACTGCAATCTGTGAAAACATAGAAATATCTACACAATCATCTGAATAAACATGGAAATATCTACACCACCATCTGTATAAACATGGAAATACCTTCAATATCATCGGTATACACATGGAAATATCTACAAGACATCTGTATAAATATGGAAATATCTACACCGCCATCTGTATAAACATGGAAATATCTACACTGCCATCTGTAGAAAGATGGAAATATCTACACCGCTATCTCTATAAATATGGAAATATCTACACCGCCATTTACATAAACATGCAAATATCTACACTGCCATCTCCATAAAGATGGAAGTATCTACTCCGCCATGTGTATAAACACGGAAATACCTACACCACCATCTGTGAAAACATGGAAATATCTACACCGCTATCTGTATAAACATGGAAATATCTACACTGCCATCTGCATGTCCATGGAAATATCTACGCCGCCATCTGTATAAACATGGAAATATCTACACTGCCACCTGCATGTCCATGGAAATATCTACGCCGCCATCTGTATAAACATGGAAATATCTACACGGCCATCTGTGTATAGATGGAAATATCAACACCGCCATCTGTACAAACATGGAAATATCTACACCGCTATCTCTATAAACATGGAAATATCTGCACTGCCATCTGTAAAAACATGGAAATACCTATACAGTCATCTGTATAAACATGGAAATATCTACAATGCCATCTGTATACACATGGAAATATCTACACAGCCATCTGTATAAACATGTAAATATTTACACTGCTATCTCTATAAACATGGAAATATCTTCACCGCAATCTCTATAAACATGAAAATATCTACACTGCCATCTCCATAAACATGGAACTAACTACTCCGCCATCTGTATAAACATGGAAACATCTACACCGCCATCAGTGTGAATAAGGAAATATCTACAATGCCATCTGTATAAAGATATAAATATTTGCACCGCGAGCTGTATAAACATGGAAATATCTACATCGCTATCTGTATAAACGTGGAAATACCAACACCGCTATCGGTATAAACATGAAATATCTACAACGCCATCTATATAAACATGGAAATATCTACACCACTATTTCTATAAACATGGAAATATCTGCACTGCCATCTGTAAAACATGGAAATACTTATACAGTCATCTGTATAAACATGGAAATATCTACAATGCCATCTGTATACACATGGAAATATCTACACAGCCATCTGTATAAACATGTAAATATCTAAACTGCTATCTCTATAAACATGGAAATATCTACACCACCATCTCTATAAACATGGAAATATCTACACCGCTATGTCTCTAAACATGGAAATACCTACACCGCTATCTCTATAAACACGGAAATATCTACACCGCTATCTGTATAAACATAGAAATAACTACACCGCTATCTGTATAAACATGGAAATATTTACACCGCTATCTGTATAATCATGGAAATTTCTACACCGTTATCTGTATAAATATGGAAATATCTACACCGCTATCTCTATAAACATGGAAATATCTACACCGCCATCTGTATAAACATGGAAATACCTATATAGACATCTGTGTAAACATGGATATATCTACACCACCATCTGTATAAACATGGAAATATCTACAATGCCATCTGTATACACATGGAAATACCTACACGGTAATCTGTGTATAGATGGAAACATCAACACCGCCATCTGTACAAACTTGGAAATATCTACACTGCTATCTCTATAAACATGGAAATATCTACACTGCGGTCTGTATAAACATGGAAATATCTACACCGGTATCTGTATAAACATGGAAATATCTACACCACAATCTGTATAAACATGGAAATATCTACACCACAATCTGTATAAACATGGAAATATCTGCACCGCTATCTCTATAGACATGGAAATATCTACAAAGCCATCTGTATAAACATGGAAATATCTACACAGTCATGTGTAGGAACATGGAAATATCTACACTGCCATCTGTATAAAGATAGAAAAATCTACACAGCCCTCTGTATAAATATGGAGATAACTGCATAGGCATCTGTATAAACATGGAAATATCTGCTCCGCTATCTGTATAAACATGGAAATACCTACACTGCTGTCTCTATAAACATGGCAATATGTGCACCGCTATGTGAATAAACATGGAAATATCTCCACTGCTGTCTGTATAAACATGGAAATATCTCCACCGTTATCTGTATAAACATAGAAATATCTACAGCGCCATCTCTATGAACATTGAAATATCTACACTGCAATCTGTGAAAACATAGAAATATCTACACAATCATCTGAATAAACATGGAAATATCTACACCACCATCTGTATAAACATGGAAATACCTTCAATATCATCGGTATACACATGGAAATATCTACAAGACATCTGTATAAATATGGAAATATCTACACCGCCATCTGTATAAACATGGAAATATCTACACTGCCATCTGTAGAAAGATGGAAATATCTACACCGCTATCTCTATAAATATGGAAATATCTACACCGCCATTTACATAAACATGCAAATATCTACACTGCCATCTCCATAAAGATGGAAGTATCTACTCCGCCATGTGTATAAACACGGAAATACCTACACCACCATCTGTGAAAACATGGAAATATCTACACCGCTATCTGTATAAACATGGAAATATCTACACTGCCATCTGCATGTCCATGGAAATATCTACGCCGCCATCTGTATAAACATGGAAATATCTACACGGCCATCTGTGTATAGATGGAAATATCAACACCGCCATCTGTACAAACATGGAAATATCTACACCGCTATCTCTATAAACATGGAAATATCTGCACTGCCATCTGTAAAAACATGGAAATACCTATACAGTCATCTGTATAAACATGGAAATATCTACAATGCCATCTGTATACACATGGAAATATCTACACAGCCATCTGTATAAACATGTAAATATTTACACTGCTATCTCTATAAACATGGAAATATCTACACCGCTATCTCTGTAAACATGGAAACATCTACACCGTGATCTGTACAAACATGGAAATATTTACACCGCTATCTGTATAAACATGGAAATTTCTACACCGTTATCTGTATAAATATGGAAATATATACACCGCTATCTCTATAAACATGGAAATATTTACACCGCCATCTGTATAAACATGGAAATATCTACAATGCCATCCGTATACACATGGAAATAACTACACGGCAATCTGTGTATAGATGGAAACATCAACACCGCCATCTGTACAAACATGGAAATATCTACATTTCTATCTCTATAAACATGGAAATATCTACTCTGCGGTCTGTATAAACATGGAAATATCTACACCGGTATCTGTATAAACAGGGAAATATCTACACCACGGTCTGTATAAACATGGAAATATCTACAGCGCTATCTGTATAAACATGGAAATATCTGCACAGCTATCTCCATAAACATGGAAATATCTACAAAGCCATCTGTATAAACTTGGAAATACCTACACAGTCATGTGTAGGAACATTTAAATATCTACACTGCCTTCTGTATAAACATAGAAATATCTACACAGCCCTCTGTATAAACATGGAAATATCTGCATAGGCATCTGTGTAAACATGGAAATATCTGCACCGCTATGTGTATAAACATGGAAATAACTACGCCGCTGTCTCTATAATCATGGAAATATGTACACCGCTATGTGTATAAACATGGAAATATCTACACCGCCATCTGTATAAACATGGAAATATCTACACTGCCATCTGTAGAAAGATGGAAATATCTACACCGATATCTCTATAAATATGGAAATATCTACATCGCCAACTCTATAAACATGAAAATATCTACACTGCCATCTCCATAAAGATGGAAGTATCTACTCTGCCATGTGTATAAACACGGAAATATCTACCCCACTATCTGTGTAAACATGGAAATATCTACACCGCTATCTGTTTAAACATCGAAGTACCTACACCGCCATCTGCATGTCCATGGAAATATCTACGCCGCCATGTGTATAAACATGGAAATATCTACACGGCCATCTGTGTATAGATGGAAATTTCAACACCGCCATCTGTAGAAACATGGAAATATCTACACCGCTATTTCTATAAACATGGAAATATCTGCACTGCCATCTGTAAAAACATGGAAATACTTATACAGTCATCTGTATAAACATGGAAATATCTACACAGCCATCTGTATAAACATGTAAATATCTAAACTGCTATCTCTATAAACATGGAAATATCTACATCGCCATCTCTATAAACATGAAAATATCTACACTGCCATCTCCATAAACATGGAACTAACTGTTCTGCTGTCTGTATAAACATGGAAACATCTACACCGCCATCTGTGTGAATAAGGAAATATCTTCAATGCCATCTGTATAAAGATATAAATATCTGCACCGCGAACTGTATAAACATGGAAATATCTACATCGCTATCTGTATAAACGTGGAAATACCAACACCGCTGTCGGGATAAACATGGAAATATCTGCAAAGCCATCTATATAAACATGGAAATATCTACACCACTATGTCTCTAAACATGGAAATACCTACACCGCTATCTCTATAAACACGGAAATATCTACACCGCTATCTGTATAAACATGTAAATAACTACACCGCTATCTGTATAAACATGGAAATATCTTCACCACGATCAGTATAAACATGGAAATATCTACACCGTTATCTGTATACACATGGTAATATCTACACCACCATCTATATAAACATGGAAATATCTACACCACCATCTGTATAAACATGGAAATATCTACAATGCCATCTGTAGAAAGATGGAAATATGTACACCGCAATGTGTGTAAACATGGAAGTATCGACACCGATATCTGTAAAAACATGGAAATATCTACACCGCTATCTCTATAAACATGGAAATATCTACACCGCGATCTGTATAAACATGGAAATATCTACACCGCGATCTGTATAAACATGGAAATATCTACACCGCTATCTGTATAAACATTGAAATATCTACACAGATATCATTATAAACATGGAAAATCTACACCGCCATCTGTATAAACATGGAAATACCTACAAAGTCATCTGTATAGACATGGAAATATCTACACAGCTATCTGTATAAACATGGAAATATCTACACAGCCATCTGTATATACATGGAAATATCTACACCGCTCTTTGAATAAACATGGAAATAACTACACCGCTATTAGTATAAACAAGGAAATATCTACACCGTGATCTGTATAAACATGGAAATATCTACACCGCTATCTCTATAACCATGGAAATATCTACACCCCTATCTGTATAAGCATGGAAATATCCACACCGCTGTCTCTATAAACATCGAAAAATCAACACCGCTATCTCTATGAACATGGAAATATCTACACCGCCATCTCTATAAACATGGAAATATCTACACCACGATCAGAATAAACATGGAAATATCCACAACGCTATCTGTATAAACATGGAAATATCTCCACTGCTATCTCTATAAACATCGAAATAACTACACCGCCATCTGTATAAACATGGAAATACTTACAAAGTTATCTGTATAAACATGAAAATATCTACACCGCCATCTGTATAAACATGGAAATATCTACACAGCCATGTGTATATACATGGAAATAACTACACCACTATCTATAAAAACATGGAAATAACTACACTGCTATCTGTATAAACATGGAAATATCTACACCGCCATCTACATATCCATGGAAATATCTGCGCCGCCATTTGTATAAACATGGAAGTATCTACACGGTCATCTGTGTATAGATGGAAATATCAACACCGCCATCTGTACAAACATGGAAATATCTGCACCGGTATTTGTATAAACATGGAAATATCTACACCGCGGTCTGTATTAACATGGAAATGTCTACACCGCTATCTGTATAAACACGGAAATATCTACACCACTATCTGTGTAAACATGGAAATATCTACACCGCTATCTGTTTAAACATGGAAATACCTACACCGCCATCTGCATGTCCATGGAAATATCTACGCCGCCATGTGTATAAACATGGAAATATCTACACGGCCATCTGTGTATAGATGGAAATTTCAACACCGCCATCTGTAGAAACATGGAAATATCTACACCGCTATTTCTAAAAACATGGAAATATCTGCACTGCCATCTGTAAAAACATGGAAATACTTATACAGTCATCTGTATAAACATGGAAATATCTACACAGCCATCTGTATAAACATGTAAATATCTAAACTGCTATCTCTATAAACATGGAAATATCTACACCGCCATCTCTATAAACATGAAAATATCTACACTGCCATCTCCATAAACATGGAACTAACTACTCTGCTGTCTGTATAAACATGGAAACATCTACACCGCCATCTGTGTGAATAAGGAAATATCTACAAAGCCATCTGTATAAAGATATAAATATCTGCACCACGAGCTGTATAAACATGGAAATATCTACATCGCTATCTGTATAAACGTGGAAATACCAACACCGCTGTCGGGATAAACATGGAAGTATCTACAACGCCATCTATATAAACATGGAAATATCTACACCGCTATGTCTCTAAACATGGAAATACCTACACCGCTATCTCTATAAACACGGAAATTTCTACACCGCTATCTGTATAAACATGGAAATAACTACACCGCTATCTGTATAAACATGGAAATATCTACACCGTGATCTGTATAAACATGGAAATATCTTCACCACGATCAGTATAAACATGGAAATATCTACACCGTTATCTGTATAAACATGGTAATATCTACACCACCATCTATATAAACATGGAAATATCTACACCACCATCTGTATAAACATGGAAATATCTACAATGCCATCTCTAGAAAGATGGAAATATGTACACCGCAATCTCTGTAAACATGGAAATATCGACACCGATATCTGTAAAAACATGAAAATATCTACACTGCCATCTCTATAAACATGGAACTAACTACTCCGCCATCTGCATAAACATGGAAACATCTACACCGCCATCAGTGTGAATAAGGAAATATCTACAATGCCATCTGTATAAAGATAAATATATCCGCACCGCGAGCTGTATAAACATGGAAATATCTACATCTCTATCTGTATAAATGTGGAAATACCAACACCGCTATCGGTATAAACATGGAAATATCTAAAACGCCATCTATATAAACATGGAAATATCTACACCGCTATGTCTATAAACATGGAAATACCTACACCGCTATCTCTATAAACATGGAAATATCTACACCACTATCTGTATAAACATGGTAATATCTACACCACCATCTATATAAACATGGAAATATCTACACCGCCATCTGTATAAACATGGAAATATCTACAATGCCATCTGTAGAAAGATGGAAATATCTACACCGCAATCGGTGTAAACATGGAAATATCTACGCCGATATCTGTAAAAACATGGAAATATCTACACCGCTATCAGTATAAACAAGGAAATACCTACACACTCATGCGTAGGAACATTTAAATATCTACACTGCCATCTGTATAAACATAGAAATATCTACACAGCCCTCTGTATAAATATGGATATATCTGCATAGGCATCTGTGTAAACATGGAAATATCTGCACCGCTATCTCTATAAACATGGAAATACCTACACCGCTGTCTATATAAACATAGAAATATGTACACCGCTATGTGTATAAACATGGAAATATCTACACAGCTATCTCTATAAACATGGAAATACCTACATCGCCATCTGTATAAACAAGGAAATACCTACAATGTCATCTGTATAAACATGGAAATATCTTCACTGCCATCTGTATAAACACGGAAATATCTACACAGCCATCTGTATATACATGGAAATACCTACACCACTATCTGTATAAACATGGAAATAACTACACCGCTATTTGTATAAACAAGGAAATATCTACACCGCCATCTGTTTAAACATGGAATTATATACACAGACATCTTTTTATACATGGAATTATCTATACCGCTATCTGTATATACATGCTAATAACTTCACCGCTATCTGTATAAATGTGGAAATATTTGCACCGCTATCCCTGTAAACATGGTAATATCAACACCGCGATCTGTATAAACATGGAAATATCTACACCATGATCTATATAAACACGGACATAACTACACCGCTATTTGTATAAACAAGGAAATATCTACACCGTGATCTGTATAAACATGGAAATATGTACACCGCCATCTCTATAAACATGGAAATATCTACACCACGATCAGTATAAACATGGAAATATCTACACCGCTATCTGTATAAACATGGACATATCTCCACTGCTATCTCTATAAACATCGAAATATCTACACCGCCATCTGTACAAACATGGAAATATTTGCACCGCTATCTGTATAAACATGGAAATAACTACACCGTGGTCTGTATAAACATGGAAATATCTACTCCGCTATCTGTATAAACATGGAAATATCTACACCGCTATCTGTATAAACATGGAAATATCTACACCGCTATCTCTATAAACATGGAAATATCTACACCGTGATCTGTATAAACATGGAAATATTTACACCGCTATCTGTATAAACATGGAAATTTCTACACCGTTGTCTGTATAAATATGGAAATATCTACACCGCCATCTGTATAAACATGGAAATACCTACAATACCATCTGTATACACATGGAAATATCTACACCGCCATCTGCATGTCCATGGAAATATCTACGAAGCCATCTGTATAAACATGGAAATATCTACACGGTCATCTGTGTATAGATGGAAATATCAACACCGCCATCTGTACAAACATGGAAATATCGGCACCGCTATCTGTATAAACATGGAAATACCTACAATGCTATTTGTATAAACACGGAATTGTCTACACCGCCATCAGTTTAAACATGGAAATATGTACTCAGACATCTGTTTATACACGGAAATATCTACACCGCAATCTGTATAAACATGCTAATAACTACACCGCTATCTGTATAAATGTGGAAATATTTGCACCGCTATCCCTATAAACATGTTAATAGCAACACAGCGGTCTGTAGAAACATGGAAATATCTACACCATGATCTGTATAAACATGGAAACATCTACACCGTGATCTGTATAAACATGGAAATATCTACACCGCCATCTCTATAAACATGGAAATATCTACACCCCTATCTGTATAAATATGGAAATATCCACACCGCTATCTCTATAAACATGGAAAAATAAACACCGCTATCTCAATGACCATGGAAATATCTACAACGCCATCTCTATAAACATGGAAATATCTACACCGCGATCAGTATAAACATGGAAATATCTACACCGCGATCTGTATAAACATGGAAATATCTACAGCATGATGTGTATAAACATGGAAATATCTGCACCGCGATCTGCATAAACATGGAAATATCCACACCGCCATCTGTATAAACATGGAAATATCTACACAGCCATGTGTATATAGATAGAAATATCTACACCGCTATCTATATAAACACGGAAATAACTACACCGCTATTTGTATAAACATGGAAATATCTCCAATGCTATCTCTATAAACATCGAAATATCTACACCGCCATCTGTATAAACATGGAAATACTTACAAAGTTATCTGTATAAACATGGAAATATCTACACCGCCATCTGTATAAACATGGAAATATCTACACAGCCATGTGTACATACATGGAAATATCTACACCGCTCTCTATATAAACATGGAAATAACTACACCGTTATCTGTATATACATGGAAATGTCTACACCACGATCTACATATCCATAGAAATATCTACGCCGCCATCTGTATAAACATGGAAATATCTACACGGTCATCTGTGTATAGATGGAAATATCAACAACGCAATCTGTACAAACATGGAAATATCTTCACCGCTATCTGTATAAACATGGAAATATCTACACCGCCGTCTGTATAAACATGGAAATATATACACCGCTATCTGTATAAACATGGAAATATATACACCGCTATCTCTATAAACATGGAAATACCTACAACGTGATCTGTATAAACATGGAAATATTTACACCGATATCTGTATAAACATGGAAATTTCTACACCGTTATCTGTATATATATGGAAATATCTACACCGCTATCTCTATAAACATGGAAATATCTACACCGCCATCTGTATAAACATGGAAATACCTATACAGTCATCTGTGTAAACTTGGAAATATCTAAACCACCATCTGTATAAACATGGAAATATCTACAATGCCATCCGTATATACATGGAAATACCTACACGGCAATCTGTGTATAGATGGAAACATCAACACCGCCATCTGTACAAACATGATATATCTACACTGCTATCTCTATAAACATGGAAATATCTACACTGCGGTCTGTATAAACATGGGAATATCTACACCGGTATCTGTATAAACATGAAAATATCTACACTACGATCTGTATAAACATGGAAATATATACACCGCTATCTGTATAAGCATGGAAATATCTGCACCGCTTTCTCTATAAACATGGAAATATCTACAAAGACATCTCTATAAACATTGAAATACCTACACAGTCATGTGTAGGAACATTTAAATATCTACACTGCCATCTGTATAAACGTAGAAATATCTACACATCCCTCTGTATAAATATGGATATAACTGCATAGGCATCTGTGTAAACCTGGAAATATCTGCACTGCTATCTGTATAAACATGGAAATACCTACACCGCTGTCTCTATAAAGATGGAAATATGTACACCGCTATCTGTATAAACATGGAAATATCTCCACTGCTCTCTGTATAAACATGGAAATATCTCCAACGTTATCTCTATAAACATGGAAATATCTACAGCGCGATCTCTATAAACATTGAAAAATCTGCACTGCCATCTGTAAAAACAGGGAAATATCTACACAGTCATCTGAATAAACATGGAAATATCTACACCACCATCTGTATAAACATGGAAATACCAACAATACCATCTGTATACACATGGAAATAGCTACACGGCCATCTGTATGAACATGGAATTATCTACACTGCCATCTGTAGAAAGATGGAAATATCTACACCGCTATCTCTACAAATATGGAAATATCTACACTGCCATCTCTATAAACATGGAAATATCTACACAGCCATCTGTTTACACATGGAAATATCTACACAGCCATCTGTTTATACATGGAAATATCTACATCGCTATCTGTATAAACACGGAAATAACTACA
This sequence comes from Pan paniscus, assembly GCF_029289425.2. NCBI lineage: Eukaryota > Metazoa > Chordata > Mammalia > Primates > Hominidae > Pan > Pan paniscus. Next base: position 1,958,540 of record NC_073265.2, read on the forward strand.
CCGATATTTGTAAAAACAAGGAAATATCTACACCGTTATCTGTATAAACATGGAAATATCTACACCGCCATGTCTATAAACATGGAAATATCTACACCCCTATCTGTATAAACATGGAAATATCCACACCGTTATCTCTATAAACATGGAAAAATCAACACCGCTCTCTCTATGAACATGGAAATATCTACACCGCCATCTCTATAAACATGGAAATATCTACACCACGATCAGTATAAACATTGAAATATCTACACCGCTATCTGTATAAACATGGAAATATCTCCACTGCTATCTCTATAAACATCAAAATACCACACCGCCATCTGTATAAACATGGAAATACTTACAAAGTTATCTGTATAAAGATGGAAATATCTACACCGGTATCTGTATAAATATGGAAATATTTACACCACGATCTGTATAAACATGGAAATATTTACACCGCTGTCTGTATATACCTGGAAATATCTACACTGCTGTCTCTATAAATATGGAAATATCTACACGGCCATCTGTATAAACATGGAAATAACTACACAGTCATGTGTAGGAACATGGAAATAACTACACCACCGTTTGTATAAAGATGGAAATATATACAATGTTATCTGTATAAACATGGATATATCTACACAGTGATCTGTATAAACATGGAAATATGTACAGCACTCTCTGAATAAAGATGGAAATATCTACACCGCTATCTGTAATAACATGGGAATATCTAAACCACTGTCTGTATAAATATGGAAATATTTACACCGCTATCTAAACATGGAAATATCTACACCGCTATATCTATAAACATGGAAATATCTACACCGCCATCTGTATTAACATGGAAATACCTTCACAGTCATCTGTATAAACCTCGAAATATCTACACTGTCATCTATATAAGCATAGAAATATCTACAGAGAACTCTGTATAAACATGGAAATATCGGCACAGTCATCTGTATAAACATGGAAATATCTACACCGCTATCTGCATAAACATGGAAATAACTACACAGCTATTTCTATAAACATGGAAATACCTACACCGCCATCTGTATAAACATGGAAATACCTACAAAGTCATCTGTATAAACATGGAAATATCTACACAGCCATCTGTATAAACATGGAAATATCTACACAGCCATCTTTATATACATGTAAATACCTACATCGCTATCTGTATAAACACGGACATAACTACACCGCTATTTGTATAAACAAGGAAATATCTACACCGTGATCTGTATAAACATGGAAATATGTACACCGCCATCTCTATAAACATGGAAATATCTACACCCCTATCTGTATAAACATGGAAATATCCACACCGCTATCTCTATAAACATGGAAAAATGAACATCGCTATCGCTATGAACATGGAAATATCTACACCGCCATCTCTATAAACATGGAAATATCTACACCACGATCAGTATAAACATGGAAATATCTACACCGTTATCTGTAGAAACATGGAAATATCTCCAGTGCTATCTCTATAAACATCGAAATATCTACACCGCCATCTGTATAAATATGGAAATACTTACAAATTTATCTGTATAAACATGGAAATACTTACAAAGTTATCTGTATAAACATGGAAATATCTACATCGTTGTCTGTATAAACATGGAAATATCTACACCACGATCTGTATAAACATGGAAATATTTACACCGCTATCTGTATAAACCTGGAAGTATCTACACTGCTGTCTCCATAAATATGGAAATATCTACACCGCCATCTGTATAAACATGGAAATAATTAGACAGTCATGTGTAGGAACATGGAAATATCTACACCACCGTTTGTATAAAGATGGAAATATCTACAACGTTATCTGTATAAACGTGGAAATATCTACACAGTGATCTGTATATACATGGAAATATGTACAGCACTCTCTGAATAAAGATCGAAATATCTACACCGCTATCTGAAAAACATGGGAAAATCTAAACCACTGTCTGTATAAATATGGAAATATTTTCACCGCTATCTCAATAAACATGGAAATACATACACCGCTATCTCTATAAACATGGAAATATCTACACCGCCATCTGTATTAACATGGAAATATCTACACAGTCATCTGTATCAACCTGGAAATATCTACAATGTCATCAATATAAACATGGAAATATCTACAGAGAACTCTGTATAAACATGGAAATATCGGCGCAGCCATCTTTATAAACATAGAAATATCAACACCGCTGAATGTATAAACATGAAAATATCTACACCGCTATCTCTATAAACATGGAAATATCTGCACTGCCATCTGTAAAAACATGGAAATACCTATACAGCCATCTGTATAAACATGGAAATAACTACAATGCCATCTGTATACACATGTAAATATCTACACAGCCATCTGTATAAACATGTAAATATCTACACTGCTATCTCTATGAAGATGGAAATATCTACACCGCCATCTCTATAAACATGAAAATATCTACACTGCCATCTCCATAAACATGGAACTAACTACTCCGCCATCTGTATAAACATGGAAATATCTACACCGCCATCTGTTTGAATAATGAAATATCTACAATGCCATCTGTATAAAGATATAAATAACTGCACCACGAGCTGTATAAACATGGAAATATCTAGATCCCTATATGTATAAACGTGGAAATACCAACACCGCTATCGGTATAAACATGGAAATATCTACAACGCCATCTATATAAACATGGAAATATCTACACCGCTATGTCTATAAACATGGAAATATCTACACCGCTATGTCTATAAACATGGAAGTACCTACACCGCTATCTCTATAAACTTGGAAATATCCAAACCGCCATCTGCATATCCACGGAAATATCTACAACGCCATCTGTATAAAGATGGAAATATATACACGGCAATCTGTGTACAGATGGAAATATCAACACCGCCATCTCTACAAACATGGAAATATCTACACCGCTATCTGTATAAACATAGAAATACCTACACTGCAGTCTGCATAAACATGGAAATATCTACACCGGTATCTGTATAAACACGGAAATATCTACACCACGATCTGTATAAACATGGAAATATTTACACCGCTATCTTTATAAACCTGGAAATATCTACACTGCTATCTCTATAAATATGGAAATATCTACACCACCATGTGTATAAACATGGAAATAACTTCACAGTCATGTGTAGGAACATGGAAATATCTACAACACCGTTTGTGTAAAGATGGAAATATCTACAACGTTATCTGTATAAACATGGAAATATCTACACATTGATCTGTATAAACATGGAAATAGGTACAGCACTCTCTGAATAAAGATGGAAATATCTATACCGCTATCTGTAAAAAGATGGAAATATCTACACCTCTATCAGTATAAATAGGGAAATATTTACACCGCTATCTCAATAAACATGGAAATATCTACACCGCTATCTCTATAAACATGGAAATATCTCCACCGCCAACTGTATTAACATGGAAATATCTACACAGTCATCTGTATAAACCTGGAAATATCTACAATGTCATCTATATAAACATGGAAATATCTAAAGAGAACTCTGTATAAACATGGAAATATCGACACAGCCATCAGTATAAACATGGAAATATCTACACCGCTATCTGTATATACATGGAAATATCTACACCGCTATGTGTATTAACGTGGAGATATCTCCAATGCTATCTCTATAAACATGGACATATCTCCACAGCAATCTGTATAAACATGAAAATATCTACACCGCTATCTCTATAAACATGGAAATATCTACAATGCCATCAGTACAAACATGGAAATATCTACACAGTCATCTGTAGAAATATGTAAATATCTACACCGCTATCTCAATAAACATGAAAATACTTACACCACCATCTCTATAAACATGGAAATATTTACACCGATATCTCTATAAACATAGAAATAACTACAACCCCATCTCTATAAACATGGAAATATCTACACCGCCATCTGAATAAACATGGAAATATCTACACAGACATCTGTATAAACATGGAAATATCTACACTGCCATCTGTATAAACTTGGAAATATCTACACTGACATCAGTAGAAAAATGGAAATGTCTACAAAGCGAACTGTAAAAACATGGGAATTTCTACACCGCTACCTGTATAAACATGGAAATATCTACACCGCTATCTGTATAAACATGGAAATGTCTACACCGCGGTCTGTATAAACATGGAAATAACTACACTGCTATTTGTATAAACAAGGTAATATCTACACCATAATCTGTATAAACATGGAAATAACTACACCGCTAATTATATAAACAAGGAAATATCTACACCGCCATCTGTTTAAACATGGAAATATATACAAAGACATCTATTTATACATGGAAAAATCTACACCGCTATCTGTATAAACATGCTAATAACTACACCGCTCTCTGCATAAATGTGGAAATATTTGCACCGCTATCCCTACAAACATGGTAATAACAACACCGCGATCTGTATAAACATGGAAATATCTACAACATGATCTGTATAAACTTGGAAATATCTACACCGCGATCTGTATAAACATGGAAATATCTACACCATGATCTGTATAAACATGGAAATATCAACCCCGCGATCTGTATAAACATGGAAATATCTACACCGTAATCTGTATAAACATGGAAATATCTACACCGCCATCTCTATAAACATGGAAATATCTACACCAATATCTGTATAAACATGGAAATATCCACACCCCTATCTCTATAAACTTGGAAAAATCAACACCGCTATCTCTATGAACATGGAAATATCTACACCGCCATCTCTATAAACATGAAAATATCTACAACGCGATCCGTATAAACGTGGAAATATCTACACCGCTATCTCTATAAACATGGGAATAACTCCACTGCTATCTCTATAAACATCGAAATATCTACACCGCCATCTGTATAAACATGGAAATACTTACAAAGTTATCGGTATAAACATGGAAATATCAACACCGCCATCTGTATAAACATGGAAATACCGACACAGCCATGTGTATATTCATGGAAATAACTACACCGCTATCTATATAAACATGGAAATAACTACACCGCTATCTGTATAAACATGGAAATATCTACACCGCCATCTACATATCCATGGAAATTTCTGCACCGCGGTCTGCATAAACATGGAAATATCTACATGGTCATCTGTGTATAGATGGAAATATCAACACTGCCATCTGTACAAACATGGAAATATCTACACAGCTATCTGTGTAAACATGGAAATATCTACACCGCGACCTGTATAAACATGTAAATATCTAAACCGCTATCTGTATAAACATGGAAATATCTACACCGCTATATCTATAAACATGGAAATATCTACACCGTGATATGTATAAACATGGAAATATTTACACTGGTATAAACATGGAAATATGTACACCGTTATCTGTATAAATGTGAAAATACCTACACCGCTATCTCTATAAACATGGAAATATCTACACCGCCATCTGTGTAAACATGGAAATGTCTACACTGCGGTCTGTATAAACATGGAAATTTCTACACCACGATCTGTATAAACATGGAAATATTTACACCGCCATCTGTATAAACATGGAAACATCTACACCGCTATCTCTATAAACATGGAAATATCTACAAAGCCATCTGTATAAACATGGAAATACCAACACAGTCATGTGTAGGAACATGGAAATATCTACACCGCTATCTGTATAAACATGGAAATATCTACACCGCGATCTGTATAACATGGAAATATCTACACCGCTATCTGTATAAACATGGAATTATTTACACTGCTATCTGTATAAACATGGAAATATGTACACCGTTATCTGTATAAATATGGAAATACCTACACCCCTATCTCTATAAACATGGAAATATCTACACCGCCATCTGTATAAACATGGAAATATCTACACCGCGGGCTGTATAAACATGGAAATTTCTACACCACGATCTGTATAAACATGGAAATATTTACATCGCTATCTGTATAAACACGGAAATATCTACACCGCTATCTCTATAAACATGGAAATATCTACAAAGCCATCTGTATAAACATGGAAATACCAACACAGTCATGTGTAGGAACATGGAAATATCTACACCGCAATCTGTATAAACATGGAAATATATACACCGCGATCCGTATAACATGGAAATATCTACACCGCTTTCTGTATAAACATGGAAATACCTACACAGCTATCTCTATAAATATGGAAATATCTACACCGCAATCTGTATAAACATGGAAATACCTACAAAGTCATCTGTTTAAACATGGAAATATCTACACAGCCATCTGTATAAACATGGAAATATCTACAGAGCCGTCTGTATATACATGGAAATATCTACACCGCTATCTGTATAAACATGGAAATAAATACACCACTATTTGTATAAACAAGGAAATATCTACACCACCATCTGTTTAAACATGGAAATATCTACAGAGACATCTGTTTATACATGGAAATATCTACACCGCAATCTGTATAAACATGGAAATATCTGCACTGCCATCTGTAAAAACATGGAAATACCTATACAGTCATCTGTATAAACATGGAAATATCTACAATGCCGTCTGTATACACATGGAAATATCTACACAGCCATCTGTATAAACATGGAAATATGTACACCGCGATCTGTATAAACATGGAAATATCTACACCGCTATCTGTATAAACATGGAAATATCTACACCGCGATCTGTATAAACATGGAATTACCTACAACGCGATCTGTATAAACATGGAAATATCTACACCGCGATCTGTACAAACATGGAAATACCTTCACCACGATCTGTATAAACATGGAAATATGTACACCGCTATCTGTATAAACATGGTAATATCTAAACCACCATCCATATAAATATGGAAATATCTACACCGCCATCTGCATAAACATGGAAATATCTACAATGCCATCTGTAGAAAGATGGAAATATCTACACCGCAATCTGTGTAAACATGGAAATATCTACACCGATATCTGTAAAAACATGGAAATATCTTCACCGCTATCTGTATAAACATGGAAATATCTACACCGCGATCTGTATTAACATGGAAATATGTACACCGCGATCTGTATAAACATGGAAATATCTACACCGCTATCTCTATAAACATGGAAATATCTACACCGTTATCTCTATAAACATGGAAATATCTACACCGCAATGTGTATAAACTTGGAAATACCTACAAAGTCATCTGTATAAACATGGAAATATTTATACAGCCATCTGTATAAAAATGGAAATATCTACACAGCTATCTCTATAAATATGGAAATATCTACACAGCCATCCACATATCCATGGAAATATCTGCACCGCCGTCTGTATAAATATGGAAATATCTACACGTTCATCTGGGTATAGATGGAAATATCAATACCGCCGTCTGTACAAACATGGAAATATCTGCACCGCTATCTGTATAAACATGGAAATATCTACACCGCGGTCTGTATAAACATGGAAATATCTACACCGCTATCTGTATAAACATGGAAATATCTACACCGCTATCTCTATAAACATGGAACTATCTACAAAGACATCTGTATAAACATGGAAATATCATTAGAGTCATCTGTTTAAACATGGAAATATCTACACCACCATCTGTATAAACATGGAAATATGTACAATGCCATCTGTATACACATGGAAATATCTACACAGCCATCTGAATAAACATGTAAGTTTCTACACTGCTATCTCTATAAACATGGAAGTATCTACACCGCCATCTCTATAAACATGAAAATAACTACACTGCCATCTCCATAAACATGGAACTAACTACTCCGCCATCTGTATAAACATGGAAACATCTACACCGCCATCTGTGTGAATAAGGAAATATCTACAATGCCATCTCTATAAAGATATAAATATCTGCACCGCGAGCTGCATAAACATGGAAATATCTACATCGCTATGTGTATAAACGTGGAAATACCAACACCGCTATCGGTATAAACATGGAAATAGCTACAACGCCATATTTATAAACATGGAAATATCTACAACGCTATGTCTATAAACATGGAAATACCTACACCGCTATCTCTATAAACATGGAAATATCTACACCGCGATCTGTATAAACATGGAAATATCTTTACCAAGATCTGTATAAACATGGAAATATCTACAACGCTATCTGTATAAACATGGTAATATCTACACCACCATCTATATAAACATGGAAATATCTACACCGCAATCTGTATAAACATTGAAATATCTACAATGCCATCTGTAGAAAGATGGAAATATCTACACAGACGTCTGTATAAACATGGAAATATCTAAACCGCTATCTGTATAAACAAGGAAATATCTACACCGCCATCGTTAGAAACATGGAAGTATCTACACGGCCATCTGTATAAACATGGAAATACCTACACCGCTACCTGTATAAATATGGAAATGTCTACACCGCTATCTGTATAAACAGGGAAATATCTCCACCGCTATCTGTGTAAACATGGAAATATCTACACCGCTATCTGTATATACATGGAACTATCTACACCACTATCTCTATAAACAAGGAAATATCTACACCGCCATCGTTAGAAACATGGAAATATCTACACGGCCATCTGTATAAACATGGAAATACCTACACCGCTACCTGTATAAATATGGAAATGTCTACACCGCTATCTCTATAAACATGGAAATAACTACACCACTTGCACTATAAACATGGATATATCTACACCGCAATCTCTGTAAACATGGAAATATCTACACCGCCATCAATGTAAACATGAAAATATCTGCACAGCCATATTCAGAAACATGGCTGTATCTACACCGCCATCTGTATAAACATGGAAATATCTACACCGCAATTTGTACACACTTGGAAATATCTACACAGTCGTCTGTATAAACCTGGAAATATCTACACTGTCATCTATATAAACATGGAAATATCTACAGAGAACTCTGAATAAACATGGAAATAACTACACCGCTATCTCTATAAACATGGAAATATCTACACTGCCATCTGTACAAACATGGAAATATCTACACAGTCATCTGTAGAAACATGGAAATATCTACACCGCTATCTCTATAAACATGGAAATAACTACACCGCTATCTCTATAAACATGGAAATATCTACACCGCTATCTCCATCAACATGGAAATATACACACCGCCATCTCTTTAAACATGGAGGTATCTAGAACGCCAAATACATAAACAAGAAAATATCTACACTGCCATCTACATAAACATGGAAATATCTACACCGCCATCTCTAAAAACATGGAATACCTTCACTGCCATTTGTAGAAAGATGGAAATATCTACACCACCATCTGTATAAACGTGGAAATATCTACACCGCTATCTGTATAAACAAGGAAATATCTACACCGCAGTCTGTGTAAACATGGAAATATCTACACCTCTATCTGTATAAATATGAAATATCTAAACCGCTATATCTATAAAAGTGGAAATATCTACACTGCTATCTGTATAAACACGGAAATATCCTCACTGCTATCTCTATGAGCATGGATATATCTACACCGCTATCTCTATAAACATGGAAATATCTACACCACCATCTCTATAAACATGGAAATATCTACACCGCCATCTGTATAAACATGGAAATATCTACACCGCTATCTGTATAAACATGGAAATATATACACCGCTATCTGTATCAACATGGAAATAACTACACTGCAATCTGTATAAACACGGAAATATCTACAATGCTATCTCTGTAAACATGGAAATATCTACACAGCTATCTGTTTAAACTTGGAAATATCTACACAGCTATCTGCGTAAACATGGAAATATCTACACGGCAATCTGTGCAAAGATGGAAATAACTAAACCGCTATCTCTGTAAACCTGGAAATATCTACAACGCTACCTGTATAAACATGGAAATATCTGCACCGCTGTCTGTATAAACAAGGAAATATCTACACCGCAATCTGTAGAAACATGGAAATATCTAGACTGCTATCTGTATAAACATGGAAATATCTACACAGCTGTCTCTATAAACATAGAAATATCTACATCGCCATCTGTATAAACATGGAAATAACTAAAAAGTTATCTGAATAAACATGGAAATATCTACACCGCCATCTGTTTAAACATGGAAATATATACACAGACATCTGTTTATACATGGAAATATCTACACAGCCATCTGTATATACATGGAAATAACTACACCAGTAACTGTATAAACATAGAAATAACTACACCGCTATTTGTATAAACAAGGAAATATCTACACAGCCATCTGTATATACATGGAAATATCTACACCGCTATCTGTATAAACATGGAAATAACTACACCGCTATTTCTATAAACAAGGAAATATCTACACCGTGATCTGTATAAACCTGGAAATATATTCACCGCTATTTGTATAAACAACGAAATATCTACACCGCTATCTGTATAAACATTGAAATAACTACAGCGCTATTTGTATAAACAAGGAAATATCTACACCGTGATCTGTATAAACATGGAAATAACTACACCGCTATTTGTATAAACAAGGAAATATCTACACCGCCATCTGTTTAAACATGGAAATATATACACAGACATCTGTTTATACATGGAAATATCTACAACACTATCTGTATAAACATGCTAATAACTACACCGCTATCTGTATAAATGTGGAAATATTTGCACCGCTATCGCTATAAACATGACAATATCAACACCGCGATCTGTATCAACATGGAAATATCTACACCGCCATCTCTATAAACATGGAAATATCTACACCGCGATCAGTATAAACGTGGAAATATCTACACCGCTATCTCTATAAACATGGAAATATCTCCACTGCTATCTCTATAAACATCGAAATATCTACACAGCCATCTGTATAAACATGGGAATACTTACAAAGGTATCAGTATAAACATGGAAATATCTACACCGTCATCTGTATATACATGGAAATATCTACACAGTCATGTGTATATACATGGAAATATCTACAGCGCTATCTACATAAACATGGAAATAACTACACCGCTATCTGTATAAACATGGAAATAACTACACCGCCATCTACATATCCATGGAGACATATGCGCCACCATCTGTATAAACATGGAAATATCTACACAGTCATCTGTGTATAGTTGGAAATATCAACACCGCCATCTGTACAAACATGGAAATATCTGCACCGCTCTCTGTATAAACATGGAAATATCTACACCAATATCTGTAAAAATATGGAATTCTCTACACCGCTGTCTGTATAAACATGGAAATATCTACACCGCTATCTGCATAAACATGGAAATACCTACACCGCGACCAGTGTAAACATAGAAATACCTACACTGCAGTCTGTGTAAACATGGAAATATCTAAACCACCATCTGCAGAAACATGGAAATATCTACACCGCTATCTCTATAAACATGGAAATATCTACACCGCCATCTGTAAAAACATGGAAATACCTATACATTCATCTGTATAAACATGGAAATATCTACACGGCCATCTGTATAAACATGGAAATATCTACACAGCCCTCTGTATAAATGTGGAAATATCTGCATAGGCATCTGTATAAACATGGAAATACCTACACCGCTGTCTCTATAAACATGGAAATATGTACACCGCTATGTGTATAAACATGGAAATATCTCCACTGCTGTCTGAATAAACGTGGAAATATCTACACCGCGATCTGTATAAACATGGAAATATCTACACCGCTATCTGTATAAACATGGAAATATCTACAAAGCTATCTCTATATACATGGAAATACCTACACCGCCATCTGTATAAACATGGAAATACCTACAAAGTCATCTGTATAAACATGGAAATATCTACACAGCCATCTGTATAAACATGGAAATATCTACACATCCGTCTGTATATACATGGAAATATCTACACCGCTATGTGTATAAACACGGAAATATCTACACCGCTATCTGTATCAACATGGAAATAACTACACTGCAATCTGTATAAACACGGAAATATCTACAATGCTATCTCTATAAACATGGAAATATCTACACAGATATCTGTTTAAACTTGGAAATATCTACACCGCTATCTGTGTAAATTTGGCAATACCTACACCGCAATCTGTGCAAAGATGGAAATAGCTACACCGCTATCTCTGTAAACATGGAAATACCTACAACGATATCTGTATAAACATGGAAATATCTACACTGCCATCTGTATAAACATGGAAATATCTACACCGCCATCTGTACACACATGGAAATATCTACACAGCCATCTGTATAAACATGGAAATATCTACACTGCTATCTCTATAAACATTGAAATATCTACACCGCTATCTGCACAAACATGGAAATATCTACATCGCTATCTGTATAAACATGGAAATATCTCCACCGCTATCTGTATAAACATGGAAATATCTACACCGCTATCTGTATAAACATGGAGATATCTACAGCGCTATCTGTATAAACATGGAAATATCTACAACGCTATCTATGTAAACTTGGAAATATCTACAGAGCTATCTGTGTAAACTTCGAAATATCTACACAGCTATCTGTGTAAAATTGGAAATATCTACACAGCAATCTGTGCAAAGATGGAAATATCTACACTGCTATCTCTGTAAATATGGAAATATCTACACCGCTACCTGTATAAACATGGAAATATCTATACCGCAGTCTCTATAAACATGGAAATATCTCCACCGCTATCTGTATAAACATGAAAATATCTACACCGCTTTCTGTATAAACATGGACATATCTACACCGCAATCTGTATAAACATGGAAATATCTACAACGCTATGTGTGTAAACATGGAAATATCTACACAGCTATCTGTGTCAACTTGGAAATACCTTCACAGCTATCTGCGTAAACATGGAAATATCTACACGGCAATCTGTGCAAAGATGGAAATAACTAAACCGCTATCTCTGTAAACATGGAAATATCTACACCGCTACCTGTATAAACATGGAAATATCTGCACCGCTGTCTGTATAAACAAGGAAATATCTACACCGCATTCTGTAGAAACATGGAAATATCTAGACTGCTATCTGTATAAACATGGAAATATCTACACAGCTGTCTCTATAAACATAGAAATATCTACATCGCCATCTGTATAAACATGGAAATAACTACAAAGTTATCTGAATAAACATGGAAATATCTACACCGCCATCTGTTTAAACATGGAAATATATACACAGACTTCTGTTTATACATGGAAATATCTACACCGCTATCTGTATAAACATGCTAATAACTACACCGCTATCTGTATAAATGTGGAAATATTTGAACCGCTATCCCTATAAACATGGTAATATCAACACCGCGATCTGTATAAACATGGATCTATCTACACCATGATCTGTATAAACATGGAAATAACTACACCGCGATCTGTATAAACATGGAAATATCTACACAGTGATCTGTATAAACATGGAAATATCTACACCGCCATCTCTATATACATGGAAATATCTACACCCCTATCTGTATAAACATGGAAATATCCACACAGCTATCACTATAAACATGGAAAAATCAACACCGCTATCTCTATGAGCATGGAAATATCTACACCGCCATCTCTATAAACATGGAAATATCTACACCGCGATCAGTATAAACATGGAAATATCTACACCGCTATCTGTATAAACATGGAAATATCTCCACTGCTATCTCTATAAACATCGAAATATCTACACCGCCATATGTATAAACATGGAAATACTTACAAAGTTCTCTGTATAAACATGGAAATATCTACACCGCCATCTGTATAAACATGGAAATATCTACACAGCCATGTGTATATACATGGAAATATCTTCACCGCTATCTATATAAACATGGAAATAACTGCACCGCTATCTGTATAAAGATGGAAATATCTACACCGCCATCTACATATCCATAGTAATACCTGTGCCGACATCTGTATAAACATGGAAATATCTGCACGGTCATCTGTGTAGAGATGGAAATATCAACACCGCCATCTGTACAAACATGGAAATATGTGCAACGCTATCTGTATAAACATGGAAATATCTACACCGTGGTCTGTATAAACATGGAAATATCTACACCGCTATCTGTATAAACATGGAAATATCTACACAGCTATCTCTATAAACATGGAAATAACTACAAAGCCATCTGTATAAACATGGAAATACCTACCCAGTCATGTGTAGGAAATGGAAATATCTACACGGCCATCTGTATAAACATGGAAATATCTACACAGCCCTCTGTATAAATATGGAAATATCTGCATAGGCATCTGTATAAACATGGAAATACCTACACCGCTGTCTCTATAAACATGGAAATATGTACACCGCTATGTGTATAAACATGGAAATATCTCCACTGCTGTCTGAATAAACGTGGAAATATCTACACCGCGATCTGTATAAACATGGAAATATCTACACCGCTATCTGTATAAACATGGAAATATCTACACCGCTTTCTGTATAAACATGGACATATCTACACCGCAATCTGTATAAACATGGAAATATCTACAACGCTATGTGTGTAAACATGGAAATATCTACACAGGTATCTGTGTAAACTTGGAAATATCTACACAGCTATCTGCGTAAACATGGAAATATCTACACGGCAATCTGTGCAAAGATGGAAATAACTAAACCGCTATCTCTGTAAACCTGGAAATATCTACAACGCTACCTGTATAAACATGGAAATATCTTCACCGCTGTCTGTATAAACAAGGAAATATCTACACCGCAATCTGTAGTAACATGGAAATATCTAGACTGCTATCTGTATAAACATGGAAATATCTACACAGCTGTCTCTATAAACATAGAAATATCTACATCGCCATCTGTATAAACATGGAAATAACTAAAAAGTTATCTGAATAAACATGGAAATATCTACACCGCCATCTCTTTAAACATGGAAATATATACACAGACATCTGTTTATACATGGAAATATCTACACAGCCATCTGTATAAACATGGAAATACCTACACAGCCATGTGTATATACATGGAAATATCTACACCGCTATCTATATAAACATGGAAATAACTACACCGCTATTTGTATAAACATGGAAATATCTCCAATGCTATCTCTATAAACATCGAAATATCTACACCGCCATCTGTATAAACATGGAAATACTTACAAAGTTATCTGTATAAACATGGAAATATCTACACCGCCATCTGTATAAACATGGAAATATCTACACCGCTACCTGAATAAACATGGAAATATCTCCACTGATATCTCTATAAACATCGAAATATCTACACCGCCATCACTATAAACATGGAAATACTTACAAAGTTATCTATATAAACATGGAAATACCTACACAGCCATGTGTATATACATGGAAATATCTACACCGCTATTTATATAAACATGGAAATAACTACAGCGCTATCTGTATATACATGGAAATATCTACACTGCCATCTACATACCCAAGGAAATATCTGCGCGGCCATCTGTATAAACATGGAAATATCTACACTTCCATCTGTATAAACATGGAAATATCTACACAGCCATGTGTATATATATGGAAATATCTACACCGCTATCTATATAAACATGGAAATAACTACACCGCTATCTGTATATACATGGAAATATCTACACCGCTATCTGTATAAACATGGAAATATCTACACCGCTATCTCTGTAAACATGGAAATATCTACACCGCCATCTGTATAAACATGGAAATAACTATACAGTCATCTGTGTAAACATGGAAATATCTACAATGCCATCTGTATACACATGGAAATACCTACATGGCAATCTGTGTATAGATGGAAACATCAACACCGCCATCTGTACAAACATGGAAATATCTACACCACTATCTGTATAAACATGGAAATATCTACACCGCTTTCTGTATAAACATGGACATATCTACACCGCAATCTGTATAAACATGGAAATATCTACAACGCTATGTGTGTAAACATGGAAATATCTACACAGGTATCTGTGTAAACTTGGAAATATCTACACAGCTATCTGCGTAAACATGGAAATATCTACACGGCAATCTGTGCAAAGATGGAAATAACTAAACCGCTATCTCTGTAAACCTGGAAATATCTACAACGCTACCTGTATAAACATGGAAATATCTGCACCGCTGTCTGTATAAACAAGGAAATATCTACACCGCAATCTGTAGTAACATGGAAATATCTAGACTGCTATCTGTATAAACATGGAAATATCTACACAGCTGTCTCTATAAACATAGAAATATCTACATCGCCATCTGTATAAACATGGAAATAACTAAAAAGTTATCTGAATAAACATGGAAATATCTACACCGCCATCTGTTTAAACATGGAAATATATACACAGACATCTGTTTATACATGGAAATATCTACACAGCCATCTGTATAAACATGGAAATACCTACACAGCCATGTGTATATACATGGAAATATCTACACCGCTATCTATATAAACATGGAAATAACTACACCGCTATTTGTATAAACATGGAAATATCTCCACTGCTATCTCTATAAACATCGAAATATCTACACCGCCATCTGTATAAACATGGAAATACTTACAAAGTTATCTGTATAAACATGGAAATATCTACACCGCCATCTGTATAAACATGGAAATATCTACACCGCTACCTGAATAAACATGGAAATATCTCCACTGCTATCTCTATAAACATCGAAATATCTACACCGCCATCACTATAAACATGGAAATACTTACAAAGTTATCTATATAAACATGGAAATACCTACACAGCCATGTGTATATACATGGAAATATCTACACCGCTATTTATATAAACATGGAAATAACTACAGCGCTATCTGTATATACATGGAAATATCTACACTGCCATCTACATACCCAAGGAAATATCTGCGCCGCCATCTGTATAAACATGGAAATATCTACACTTCCATCTGTATAAACATGGAAATATCTACACAGCCCTGTGTATATATATGGAAATATCTACACCGCTATCTATATAAACATGGAAATAACTACACCGCTATCTGTATATACATGGAAATATCTACACCGCTATCTGTATAAACATGGAAATATCTACACCGCTATCTCTGTAAACATGGAAATATCTACACCGCCATCTGTATAAACATGGAAATACCTATACAGTCATCTGTGTAAACATGGAAATATCTACAATGCCATCTGTATACACATGGAAATACCTACATGGCAATCTGTGTATAGATGGAAACATCAACACCGCCATCTGTACAAACATGGAAATATCTACACAGTTATATCTATAAACATGGAAATCTCTACACTGTGGTCTGTATAAACATGGAAATATCTACACCCATATCTGTATAAACATGGAAATATCTTCACCACGATCTGTAAAAACATGGAAATATATACACCGCTATCTGTATAAACATGGAAATATCTGCACTGCTATCTCTATAAACATGGAAATGTCTACAAAGCCATCTGTATAAACATGGAAATACCTACAGAGTCATGTGTAGGAACATTTAAATATCTACACTGCCATCTGTATAAACACAGAAATATCTACACAGCCCTCTGTATAAATATGGAAATATCTGCATAGGCATCTGTATAAACATGGAAATATCTGCCCCGCTATCTGTATAAACATGGAAATACCTACACAGACATCTGTATAAATATGGAAATATCTACACCGCCATCTGTATAAACATGGAAATAACTACACTGCCATCTGTAGAAACATGCAAATATCAACACTGCTATTTCTATAAATATGGAAATATCTACACCACCATCTGTGTAATCATGGAAATATCTACACCTCTATCTGTGTAAACATGGAAATATTTACACCGCCATCTGCATGTCCATGGAAATATCTACGCCGCCATCTGTATAAACATGGAAATATCTACACGGCCATCTGTCTATAGATGGAAATATCATCACCGCCATCTGTACAAAAATGGAAAAATCAACACCGCTATCTCTATGAACATGGAAATATCTACACTGCCATATCTAAAAATATGGAAATATCTACACCGCGATCAGTATAAACGTGGAAATATCTACACCGCTATCTGTATAAACATGGAAATATCTCCACTGCTGTCTCTATAAACATTGAAATATCTACACCGCCATCTGTATAAAGATGGAAATACTTACAAAGTTATCGGTATAAACATTGAAATATCTACACTGCCATCTGTAAAAACATGGAAATATCTACACAGTCATCTGAATAAACATGTAAATATCTACACCACCATCTGTATAAACATGGAAATACCTACAATACCATCTGTATACACATGGAAATATCTACACAGACATCTGTATAAATATGGAAATGTCTACACCGCCATATATATAAACATGGAAACATCTACACTGCCATCTGTAGAAAGATGGAAATATCTACACCGCTACCTCTATAAATATGGAAATATCTACACCGCCATCTCTATAAACATGAAAATATCTACACTGCCATCTCCATAAAGTTGTAAGTATCTACTCCGCCATGTGTATAAACACGGAAATATCCACACCACCATCTGTGTAAACATGGAAATATCAACACCGCTATCTGTATAAACATGGAAATATCTCCACTGCTATCTCTATAAACATCGAAATATCTACACGGCCATCGGTATAAACATGGAAATACTTACAAAGTTATCTGTATAAACATGGAAAGATCTACACCGCCATCTGTACAAACATGGAAATGTCTACACAGCCATGTGTATATAGATGGAAATATCTACATCGCTATCTATATAAACATGGAAAGAACTACACCGCTATCTGTATAAACATGGAAATATCTCCACTGCTATCTCTATAAACATCGAAATATCTACACCGCCATCTGTATAAACATGGAAATACTTACAAATTTATCTGCATAAACATGGAAATATCTACACCGCCATCTGTATAAACATGGAAATATCTACACAGCCATGTGTACATACATGAAAATATCTACACCGCTCTCTATATAAACATGGAAATAAGTACAGCGCTATCTGTATATACATGGAAATATCTACACCACCATCTACATATCCATAGAAATATCTGCGCCGCCATCTGTATAAACATGGAAATATCTACACGGTCATCTGTGTATAGATGGAAATATCAACACCGCAATCTGAACAAACATGGAAATATCTGCACCGCTATCTGTATAAACATGGAAATATCTACACCGCGGTCTGTATAAACATGGAAAATCTACACCGCTATATGTATAAACATGGAAATATCTGCACCGCTATCTCAATAAACATGGAAATATCTACACCGTGATCTGTATAAACATGGAAATATTTACACCACTATCTCTAGAAACATGGAAATCTCTACACCGCCATCTGTATAAACATGGAAATACCTATACAGTCATCTGTGTAAACATGGAAATATCTACACCACCATCTGTATAAACATGGAAATATCTACAATGCCATGTGTATACACATGGAAATAGCTACACGGCAATCTGTGCATAGATGGAAACATCAACACCATCATCTTTACAAACATGGAAATATCTACACCGATATCTGTAAAAACATGGAAATATCTACACCGCGATCTGTATAAACATGGAAATATCTACACAACGATCTGTATAAACATGGAAATATATACACCGCTATCTGAATAAACATGGAAATATCTGCACCGCTATCTCTATAGACATGGAAATATCTACAAAGCCATCTGTATAAACATGGAAATACCTACACAGTCATGTGTAGTAACATGGAAATATCAACACTGCCATCTGTATAAACATAGAAATATCTCCATAGCCCCCTGTATAAATATGGAGATATCTGCATAGGCATCTGTATAAACATGGAAATATCTGCACTGCTATCTGTATAAACATGGAAATACCTACACCGCTGTCTCTATAAACATGGAAATATGTACACTGCTATGTGCATAAACATGGAAATATCTCCACTGCTGTCTCTATAAACATGGAAATATCTCCACCGTTATCTGTATAAACATGGAAATATCTACAGCGCCATCTCTATAAACATTGAAATATCTACACTGCCATCTGTAAAAACATGGAAATATCTACACAGTCATCTGAATAAACATGGAAATATCTACACCACCATCTGTATAAACATGGAAATAACTACAATACCATCTGTATACACATGGAAATATCTACACAGACATCTGTATAAATATGGAAATGCCTACACCGACATATGTATAAACATGGAAATATCTACACTGCCATCTGTAGAAAGATGGAAATATCTACACCGCTATCTCTATAAATATGGAAATATCTACACCGCCATCTCTATAAACATGAAAATATCCACACTGCCATCTCCATAAAGATGGAAGTATCTACTCCGCTATGTGTATAAACACGGAAATATCCACACCACCATATGTGTAAACCTGGAAATATCTACACGGCTATCTGTATAAACATGGAAATATGTACACCGCCATCTGCATGTCCATGGAATTACCTACGCCGCCATCTGTATAAACATGGAAATATCTACACGGCCATCTGTGCATAGATGGAAATATCAACACCGCCATCTGTACAAAGATGGAAATATTTACATCGCTATCTCTATAAACATGGAAATATCTGCACTGCCATCTTTAAAAACATGGAAATACCTATACCGTCATCTGTATAAACATGGAAATATCTACAATGCCATCTGTATACACATGGAAATATCTACACAGCCATCTGTATAAACATGTAAATATCTACACTGCTATCTCTATAAACATGGAAATATCTACACCGCCATCTGTGTGAATAAGGAAATATCTACAATGCCATCTGTGTAAAGATATAAATATCTGCACCGTGAGCTGTATAAACATGGAAATATCTACATCGCTATCTGTATAAACGTGGAAATACCAACACCGCTATCGGTATAAACATGGAAATATCTACAACGCCATCTATATAAACATGGAAATATCTACACCGCTATGTCTATAAACATGGAAATACCTACACCGCTATCTCTATAAACATGGAAATACCTACACCGCTATCTGTATAAACATGGAAATATCTACAATGCCATCTGTAGAAAGATGGAAATATCTACACCACAATCTGTGTAAACATGGAAATATCTACACCGATATCTGTAAAAACATGGAAATATCTACACCGCTATCTGTATAAACAGGGAAATATCTACACCGCTATTGGTATAAACATGGAAATATCTACATCGCAACCTGTATAAACATGGAAATATCTTACCCGCTATCTGTGTAAACATGGAAATATCTACACAGCTATCTCTATAAACATGGAAATACCTACACCACCATCTGTATAAACATGGAAATACCTACAAAGTCATCTGTATAAACATGGAAATAACTACACAGCCATCTGTATAAACATGGAAATATCTACACAGTCATCTGTATATACATGGAAATATCTACACCGCTATCTGTATAAACATGGAAATACCTACACCGCTATTTGTATAAACAAGGAAATATCTACACTGTGATCTGTATAAACATGCAAATAACTACACCGCCATCTCTATAAACATGGAAATATCTACACCCCTATCTGTATAAACATGGATATATCCACACCGCTATCTCTATAAACATGGAAAAATCAACAACGCTATCTCTATGAACATGGAAATATGTACACCGCCATCTCTATAAACATGGAAATATCTACACCACGATCTGTATAAACATGGAAATAACTACACCGCTATCTGTATAAACATGGAAATATCTCCACTGCTATTTCTATAAACATCGAAGTATCTACACCGCCATCTGTATAAACATGGAAATACTTACAAATTTATCTGTATAAACATGGAAATATCTACACCGCCATCTGTATAAACATGGAAATATCTACACAGCCATGTTTACAAACATGGAAATATCTACACCGCTATCTATATAAACATGGAAATAACTACACCGCTATCTGTATAAACTTGGAAATATCAACACCGCCATCTACATATCCATGGAAATATCTGTGCCGCCATCTGTATAAACATGGAAATATCTACACGGTCATCTGAGTATAGATGGAAATATCAACACCGCCATCTGTACAAACATGGAAATATCTGCACCGCTATCTGTATAAACATGGAAATATCTACACCACGGTCTGTATAAACATGGAAATATCTACACCGCTATCTGTATAAACATGGAAATATCTACACCGCTATCTCTATAAACATGGAAATATCTACACCGTGATCTGTATAAACATGGAAATATTTACACAGCTATCTGTATAAACATGGAATCTTCTTCACCGTTATCTGTATAAATATGGAAATATCTACACCGCTATCTCTATAAACTTGGAAATATCTACACCGCCATCTGTATAAACATGGAAATACCTATAAAGTCATCTGGGTAAACATGGAAATATCTACACCACCATCTGTATTAACATGGAAATATCTACAATGCCATCTGTATACACATGGAAATACCTACACGGAAATCTGTGTATAGATGGAAACATCAACACCGCCATCTGTACAAACATGGAAATATCTACACTGCTATCTCTATAAACATGGAAACATCTACACCGCCATCTGTATAAACATGGAAATACCTACACAGCTATCTCTATAAACATGGAAATATCTACACCGCCATCTGTATAAACATGGAAATACCTACAATGTCATCTGTATACACATGGAAATATCTACACAGACATCTGTATAAATATGGAAATATCTACACCGCCGTCTCTATAAACATGAAAATATCTACACTGCCGTCTCCATAAAGATGGAAGTATCTACTCCGCCATGTGTATAAACACGGAAATATCTACACCACCATCTGTGTAAACATGGAAATATCTACACCGCTATCTGTATAAACATGGAAATATCTACACCGCCATCTGCATGTCCATGGAAATATCTACGCCGCCATCTGTATAAACATGGAAATATCTACACGGCCATCTGTGTATAGATGGAAATATCAACACCGCCATCTGTACAAACATTGAAATATCCTCACCGCTATCTCTATAAACATGGAAATATCTGCACTGCCATCTGTAAAAACATGGAAATACCTATACAGTCATCTGTCTAAACATGGAAATACCTACAATGCCATCTGTATACACATGGAAATATCTACACAGCCATCTGTATAAACATGTAAATATCTACACTGCTATCTCTATAAACATGGAAATATCTACACCGACATCTCTATAAACATGAAAATATCTACACTGCCATCTCCATAAACATGGAACTAACTACTCCTCCATCTGTATAAACTTGGAAACATCTACACCGCCATCTGTGTGAATAAGGAAATATCTACAATGCCATCTGTATAAAGATATAAATATCTGCACCGCGAGCGGTATAAACATGGAAATACCTACATCGCTATCTGTATCAACGTGGATATACCAACACCGCTATCGGTATAAACATGGAAATATCTACAACGCCATCTATATAAACATGGAAATATCTACACCGGTATGTCTATAAACGTGGAAATACCTACACCGCTATCTCTATAAACATGGAAATATCTACACCGCTATCGGTACAAACATGGAAATATCTACACCGCGATCTGTATAAACATGGAAATATCTACACCGCTATCTGTATAAACATGGAAATATCTACACAGCTATCTGTATAAACATCGAAATATCTACACAGCCATCTGTATAAACATGAAAATATCTACACAGTCATCTGTATATACATGGAAATATCTACACCGCTATCTGTATAAACATGGAAATACCTACACCGCTATTTGTATAAACAATTAAATATCTACACTGTGATCTGTATAAACATGCAAATAACTACACCGCCATCCCTATAAACATGGAAATATCTACACCCCTATCTGTATAAACATGGATATATCCACACCGCTATCTCTCTAAACATGGAAAAATCAACACCGCTATCTCTATGAACATGGAAATGTGTACACCGCCATCTCTATAAACATGGAAATATCTACACCACGATCTGTATAAACATGGAAATATCTACACCGCTATCTGTATAAACATGGAAATACCTCCACTGCTATTTCTATAAACATCGAAGTAACTACACCGCCATCTGTATAAACATGGAAATACGTACAAATTTATCTGTATAAACTTGGAAATATCTACACCGCCATCTGTATAAACATGGAAATATCTACACAGCCATGTGTACATACATGGAAATATCTACACCGCTATCTATATAAACATGGAAATAACTACACCGCTATCTGTATAAACTTGGAAATATCTACACCGCCATCTACATATCCATGGAAATATCTACACTGCTATCTCTATAAACATAGAAATATCTACACTGCGGTCTGTATAAACATGGAAATATCTACACCGGTATCTGTATAAACATGGAAATAACTACACCACGATCTGTATAAACATGGAAATACCCACAATACCATCTGTATACACCTGGAAATATCTACACAGACATCTGTATAAATATGGAAATGTCTACACCGCCATATGTAGAAACATGGAAATATCTACACTGCCGTCTGTAGAAAATGGAAATATCTACACCGCTATCTCTATAAATGTGGAAATATCTACACCACCATCTCTATAAACATGAAAATATCTACACTGCCATCTCCATAAAGATGGAAGTATCTACTCCGCCATGTGTATAAACACGGAAATATCCTCACCACCATCTGTGTAAACATGGAAATACCTACACCGCTATCTGTATAAACAAGGAAATATCTACACAGCCATCTGCATGTCCATGGAATTATCTACGCCGCCATCTGTATAAACATGGAAATATCTACACGGCCATCTGTGTATAGATGGAAATATCAACACCGCCATCTGTACAAAGATGGAAATATCTACATCGCTATCTCTATAAACATGGAAATATCTGCACTGCCATCTGTAAAAACATGGAAATACCTATACAGTCATCTGTATAAACATGGAAATATGTACAATGCCATCTGTATACACTTGGAAATACCTACACAGCCATCTGTATAAACATGTAAATATCAACACTGCTATCTCTATATACATGGAAATATCTACACCGCCATCTGTGAAAACATGGAAATACCTACACAGCTATCTCTATAAACATGGAAATATCTATACCGCCATCTGTATAAACATGGAAATACCTACAAAGTCATCTGTATAAACATGGAAATATCTACACAGCCATCTGTATAAACATGGAAATATCTGCACAGTCATCTGTATATACATGGAAATATCTACACCGCTATCTGTATAAACATGGGAATACCTACACCGCTATTTGTATAAACAAGGAAATAGCTACACTGTGATCTGTATAAACATGCAAATAACTACACCAGCATCTCTATAAACATGGAAATATCTACACCCCTATCTGTGTAAATATGGATATATCCACACGGCTATCTCTATAAACATGGAAAAATCAACAACGCTATCTCTATGAACATGGAAATATGTACACTGCCATCTCTATGAACATGGAAATATCTACACCACGATCTGTATAAACATGGAAATAACTACACCGCTATCTGTATAAACATGGAAATATCTCCACTGCTATTTCAATAAACATCGAAGTATCTACACCGCCATATGTATAAACATGGAAATACTTACAAATTTATCTGTATAAACATGGAAATATCTACACCGCCATCTGTATAAACATGGAAATATCTACAAAGCCATGTGTACATACATGGAAATATCTACACCGCTATCTATATAAAGATGGAAATAACTACACCGCTATCTGTATAAACTTGGAAATATCAACACCGCCATCTACATATCCATGGAAATATCTGCGCCGCCATCTGTATAAACATAGAAATATCTACACGGTCATCTGAGAATAGATGGAAATATCAACACCGCCATCTGTACAAACATGGAAATATCTGCACCGCTATCGGTATAAACATGGAAATATCTACACCACGGTCTGTATAAACATGGAAATATCTACACCGTTATCTGTATAAAGATTGAAATATCTACAGCGCTATCTCTATAAACATGGAAATATCTACACCGTGATCTGTATAAACATGGAAATATTTACACCGCTATCTGTATAAACATGGAATCTTCTTCACCGTTATCTGCATAAATATGGAAATATCTACACCTCTATCTCTATAAACTTGGAAATATCTACACCGCCATCTGTATAAACATGGAAAAACCTATACAGTCATCTGGGTAAACATGGTGATATCTACACCACCATCTGTATAAACATGGAAATATCTACAATGCCATCTGTATACACATGGAAATACCTACACGGAAATCTGTGTATAGATGGAAACATCAACACCGCCATCTGTACAAACATGGAAATATCTACACTGCTATCTCTATCAACATAGAAATATCTACAGTGTGGTCTGTATAAACATGGAAATATCTACACCGGTATCTGTGTAAACATGGAAATATCTACACCACGATCTGTATAAACATGGAAATATATACAGCGCTATCAGTATAAACATGGAAATATCTGCACCGCTATCTCTATAAACATGGAAATAACTACAAAGCCATCTGTAGAAACATGGAAATACTTACACAGTCACGTGTAGGAACATGGAACTATCTACACTGCCATCTGTATAAACATAGAAATATCTACACAGCCCTCTGTATAAATATGGAAATATCTGCATAGGCATCTGTATAAACATGGAAATATCTGCACCGCTATCTGAATAAACATGGAAATACCTACACCACTGTCTCTATAAACATGGAAATATGTACACCGCTATGTGTATAAACATGGAAATATCTACACAGCTATCTCTATAAACATGGAAATATCTACACCGCCATCTGTATAAACATGGAAATACCTACACAGCTATATCTATAAACATGGAAATATCTACACCGCCATCTGTATAAACATGGAAATACCTACAAAGTCATCTGTATAAACATGGAAATATCTACACAGCCATCTGTATAAACATGGAAATATCTACACAGTCATCAGTATGTACATGGAAATATCTACACCGCAATCTGTATAAACATGGAAATACCTACACCGCTATTTGTATAAACAAGGAAATATCTACACTGTGATCTGTATAAACATGCAAATAACTACACCAACATCTCTATAAACATGGAAATATCTACACCCCTATCTGTATAAACATGGATATATCCACACCGCTATCTCTATAAACATGGAAAAATCAACACCGCTATCTCTATGAACATGGAAATATCTCCACCACCATCTCTAAAAACATGGAAATATCTACACCACGATCAGTATAAACATGGAAATATCTACACCGCTATCTGTATAAACATGGAAATATCTACAATGCCATCTGTATACACATGGAAATACCTACACGGAAATCTGTGTATAAATGGAAACATCAACACCGCCATCTGAACAAACATGGAAATATCTACACTGCTATCTCTATAAACATGTAAATATCTACACTGCTATCTCTATAAACATGGAAATATCTACACTGCCATCTCTATAAACATGAAAATATGTACACTGCCATCTCCACAAACATGGAACTAACTACTTTGCCATCTGTATAAACATGGAAACACCTACACCGCCATCTGTGTGAATAAGGAAATATCTACAATGCCATCTGTATAAAGATATAAATATCTGCACCGCGAGCTGTATAAACATGGAAATATCTACATCGCTATCTGTATAAACGTGGAAATATATACACCGCTCTCGGTATAAACATGGAAATATCTACAACGCCATCTATATAAACATGGAAATATCTAAACCGCTATGTCTATAAACATGGAAATACCTACACTGCTATCTCTATAAACATGGAAATACCTACACCACTATCTGTATAAACATGGAAATATCTACATCGCGATCTGTATAAACATGGAAATATCTTCACCACGATCTGTATTAACATGGAAATATCTACACCGCTATCTGTATAAACATGGTAATATCTACACCACCATCTATATAAACATGGAAATATCTACACCGCCATCTGTATAAACATGGAAATATCTACACCGCCATCTGTATAAACATGGAAATATCTACAATGCCATCTGTAGAAAGATGGAAATATCTACACCGCAATCTGTGTAAACATGGAAATATCTACACCGATATCTGTAAAAACATGGAAATATCTGCACCGCGATCTGTATAAACATGGAAATATCTACACCACGATCTGTATAAACATGGAAATGTCTACACCGCTATCTGTATAAACCTGGAAATATCTACACCGAGATCTGTATAAACATGGAAATATCTACATCGCGATCTGTATAAACATGGAAATATCTTCACCACGATCTGTATTAACATGGAAATATCTACACCGCTATCTGTATAAACATGGTAATATCTACACCACCATCTATATAAACATGGAAATATCTACACCGCCATCTGTATAAACATGGAAATATCTACAATGCCATCTGTATAAACATGGAAATATCTACACAGCCATCTGTATATACATGGAAATATATACACCGCTATCTGTATAAACATGGAAATTCCTACACCGCTATTTGTATAAACAAGGAAATACCTACACCGTGATCTGTATAAACATGGAAATATCTACACCGCCATCTCTATAAACATGGAAATATCTACACCCCTATCTGTATAAACATGGAAATATCCACACCGCTATCTCTATAAACATGCAAAAATCAACACCGCTATCTCTATGAACATGGAAATATCTCCACCGCCATCTCTAAAGACATGGAAATATCTACACCATGATCAGTATAAACATGGAAATACCTACACCGCTATCTGTGTAAACATGGAAATATCTCCACTGCTATCTCTATAAACATCGAAATATCTACACCGCCATCTGTATAAACATGGAAATACTTACAAAGTTATCTGTATAAACATGGAAATATCTACACCACCATCTGTAAAAACATGGGAATATCTACACAGCCATATGTACGTACATGGAAATAGCTACACCGCTATCTATATAAACATGGAAATAACTACACTGCTATCTGTATAAACATGGAAATATCTACACCGCCATCTACATATCCATGGAAATATCTGCGCCGCCATCTGTATAAACATGGAAAATCTACACGGCCATCTGTGTATAGATGGAAATATCTACACCGCCATCTGTACAAACATGGAAATATCTACACCGCTATCTCTATAAACATGGAAATATCTGCACTGCCATCTGTAAAAACATGGAAACACCTATACAGTCATCTGTATAAACATGGAAATATCTACAATGCCATCTATATACACATGGAAATATGTACACAGCCATCTGTATAAACATGTAAATATCTACACTGCTGTCTCTATAAACATGGAAATATCTACACCGCGGTCTGTATAAACATGGAAATATCTACACCGCTATCTCTATGAACATGGAAATATCTACACCGCTATCTCTATAAACATGAAAATATCTACACCGTGATCTGTATAAACATTGAAATATTTACACCGCTATCTGTATAAACATGGAAACTACTACATCGTTATCTGTATAAATATGGAAATATCTACACCGCTATCTCTATAAAGTTGGAAATATCTACACCGCCATCTGTATAAACATGGAAATACCTATAGAGTCATCTGTGTAAACATTTAAATATCTACACAACCATCTGTATAAACATGGAAATATCTACAATGTCATCTGTATACACATGGAAATACCTACATGGCAATCTGTGTATAGATGGAAACATCAACACCGCCATCTGTACAAACATGGAAATATCTACAATTCTATCTCTATAAACATGGAAATATCTACACTGTGGTCTGTATAAACATGGAAATATCTACACCGGTATCTGTATAAACATGGAAATATCTACACCACGATCTGTATAAACATGGAAATATATACAGCGCTATCTGTATAAACATGGAAATATCTGCACCGCTATCTCTATAAACATGGAAATATCTACAAAGCCATCTGTATAAACATGGAAATACCTACACAGTCATGTGTAGGAACATGGAAATATCTACACTGCCATCTGTATAAACATAGAAATATCTACACAGCCCTCTGTGTAAATATGGAAATATCTGCACAGGCATCTGTGTAAACAAGGAAATATCTGCACCGCTATCTGTATAAACATGGAAATACCAACACCGCTGTCTCTATAAACACGGAAATATGTACACCGCTATGTGTATAAACATGGAAATATCTCCACTGCTGTCTGTATAAACATGGAAATATCTCCACCGTTATCTGTTTAAACATGGAAATATCTACAGCGCCATCTCTATAAACATTGAAATATCTACACTGCCATCTGTAAAAACATGAAAATATCTACACAGTCATCTGAATAAACATGGAAATATCTACACCAGCATCTGTATAAACATGGAAATGCCTACAATACCATCTGTATACACATGGAAATATCTACCAGACATCTGTATAAATATGGAAATATCTACACCGTCAGCTGTATAAACATGGAAATATCTACACTGCCATCTGTAGAAAGATGGAAATATCTACACCGCTATCTCTATAAATATGGAAATATCTACACCGCCATCTCTATAAACATGAAAATATCTACACTGCCGTCTCCATAAAGATGGAAGTATCTACTCCGCCATGTGTATAAACACGGAAATATCTACACCACCATCTGTGTAAACATGGAAATATCTACACCGCTATCTGTATAAACATGGAAATATCTACACGGCCATCTGCATGTCCATGGAAATATCTACGCCGCCATCTGTATGAACATGGAAATGTCTACACGGCCATCTGTGTATAGATGGAAATATCAACACCGCCATCTGTACAAACATGGAAATATCTACACCTCTATCTCTATAAACATGGAAATATCTGCACTGCCATCTGTAAAAACATGGAAATACCTATACAGTCATCTGTATAAACATGGAAATACCTACAATGCCATCTGTATACACATGGAAATATCTACACAGCCATCTGTATAAACATGTAAATATCTACACTGCTATCTCTATAAACATGGAAATATCTACACTGCCATCTCTATAAACATGAAAATATCTACACTGCCATCTCCATAAACATGGAACTAACTACTCCGCCATCGGTATAAACATGGAAACCTCTACACCGCCATCTGTGTGAATAAGGAAATAACTACAATGCCATCTGTATAACGATATAAATATCTGCACCGCGAGCTGTATAAACATGGAAATATCTACATCGATATCTGTATAAACGTGGAAATACCAACACCGCTATCGGTATAAACATGGAAATATCTACAACGCCATCTATATAAACATGGAAATATCTACACCGCTATGTCAATAAACCTGGAAATACCTACACCGCTATCTCTATAAACATGGAAATATCTACACCGCTATCTGTATAAACATGGAAATATCTACACCGCTATTTGTATAAACATGGAAATATCTACACCGCGATCTGTATAAACATGGAAATATCTACACCGCGATCTGTATAAACATGGAAATATCTTCACCACGATCTGTATAAACTTGGAAATATCTACTCCGCTATCTGTATAAACATGGTAATATCTACACCACCATCTATTTAAACATGGAAATATCTTCACAACCATCTGTATAAACATGGAAATGTCTACAATGCCATCTGTAGAAAGATGGAAATACCTACACCGCAATCTGTGTAAACATGGAAATATCTACACCGATATCTGTAAAAACATGGAAATATCTACACCACTATCTGTATAAACATGGAAATATCTACACAGGTATCTCTATAAACATGGAAATATCTACACCGCCATCTGTATAAACATGGAAATACCTACAAAGTCATCTGTATAAACATGGAAACATCTACACAGGCATCTGTATAAACATGGAAATATCTACACAGCCATCGGTATATACATGGAAATATCTACACCGCTATCTGTATAAACATGGAAATAACTACACCGCTACTTGTATAAACAAGGATATATCTACACCGTGATCTGTATAAACATGGAAATATCTACACCACTATTTGTATAAACAAAGAAATATCTACACCGTTATCTGTATAAGCATGGAAATAACTACACCGTTATATGTATAAACAAGGAAATATCTACACCGTGATCTGTATAAACATGGAAATAACTACACCGCTATTTGTATAAACAAGGAAATATCTACACCGCCATCTGTTTAAACATGGAAATATATACACAGACATATGTTTATACATGGAAATATCTACACCGCTATCTGTATAAACATGCTAATAACTACACCGCTATCTGTATAAATGTGGAAATATTTGCACCGCTATCCCTATAAACATGGTAATATCAACACTGCGATCTGTATAAACATGGAAATAACTACACCATGATCTGTATAAACATGGAAATATCTACACCGCGATCTGTAAACATGGAAATATCTACACCGCCATCTCTATAAACATGGAAATGTCTACACCCCTATCTGTGTAAACATGGAAATATCCACACCGCTATCTCTATAAACATGGAAAAATCAACACCGCTATCTCTATGAACATGGAAATATCTACACCGCCATCTCTATAAACATGGAAATATCTACACCACGATCAGTATAAACATGGAAATATCTACACCGCTACCTGAATAAACATGGAAATATCTCCACTGCTATCTCTATAAACATCGAAATATCTACACCGCCATCAGTATAAACATGGAAATACTTACAAAGTTATCTGTATAAACATGGAAATACCTACACAGCCATGTGTATATACATGGAAATATCTACACCGCTATTTATATAAACATGGAAATAACTACACCGCTATCTGTATATACATGGAAATATCTACACCGCCATCTACATACCCAAGGAAATATCTGCGCAGCCATCTGTATAAACATGGAAATATCTACACGGTCATCTGTGTATAGATGGAAATATCAACACCGCCATCTGTACAAACATGGAAATATCTACACTGCTATCTCTATAAACACGGAATTACCTAAACAGCAGTCTGTATAAACATGGAGATATCTACACCGCTATCTGTATAAACATGGAAATATCTACACAGCCATCTCTATAAACGTGGAAATATCTACACCGCCATCTGTATAAACATGGAAATACCTACAAAGTCGTCTGTATAAACCTGGAAATATCTACACAGCCATCTGTATAAACATGGAAATATCTACACAGCCATCTGTATATACATGGAAATATATACACCGCTATCTGTATAAACATGGAAATTCCTACACCGCTATTTGTATAAACAAGGAAATACCTACACCGTGATCTGTATAAACATGGAAATATCTACACCTCCATCTCTATAAACATGGAAATATCTACACCCCTATCTGTATAAACATGGAAATATCCACACCGCTATCTCTATAAACATGGAAAAATCAACACCGCTATCTCTATGAACATGGAAATATCTCCACCGCCATCTCTAAAGACATGGAAATATCTACACCACGATCAGTATAAACATGGAAATACCTACACCGCTATCTGTATAAACATGGAAATATCTCCACTGCTATCTCTACAAACATCGAAATATCTACACCGCCATCTGTATAAACATGGAAATACTTACAAAGTTATCTGTATAAACATGGAAATATCTACACCACCATCTGTAAAAACATGGGAATATCTACACAGCCATGTGTACATACATGGAAATAGCTACACCGCTATCTATATAAACATGGAAATAACTACACCGCTATCTGTATAAACATGGAAATATCTACACCGCCATCTACATATCCATGGAAATATCTGCGCCGCCATCTGTATAAACATGGAAAATCTACACGGCCATCTGTGTATAGATGGAAATATCAACACCGCCATCTGTACAAACATGGAAATATCTCCACCGCTATCT
The DNA here is from genome assembly GCF_029289425.2 of Pan paniscus. NCBI lineage: Eukaryota > Metazoa > Chordata > Mammalia > Primates > Hominidae > Pan > Pan paniscus. Next base: position 1,992,861 of record NC_073265.2, read on the forward strand.
CTATAAACATGGAAATATCTGCACTGCCATCTGTAAAAACATGGAAACACCTATACAGTCATCTGTATAAACATGGAAATATCTACAATGCCATCTATATACACATGGAAATAACTACACAGCCATCTGTATAAACATGTAAATATCTACACTGCTGTCTCTATAAACATGGAAATATCTACACCGCGGTCTGTATAAACATGGAAATATCTACACCGCTATCTCTATGAACATGGAAATATCTACACCGCTATCTCTATAAACATGAAAATATCTACACCGTGATCTGTATAAACATTGAAATATTTACACCGCTATCTGTATAAACATGGAAACTACTACATCGTTATCTGTATAAATATGGAAATATCTACACCGCTATCTCTATAAAGTTGGAAATATCTACACCGCCATCTGTATAAACATGGAAATACCTATACAGTCATCTGTGTAAACATTTAAATACCTACACAACCATCTGTATAAACATGGAAATATCTACAATGTCATCTGTATACACATGGAAATACCTACATGGCAATCTGTGTATAGATGGAAACATCAACACCGCCATCTGTACAAACATGGAAATATCTACACTGCTATCTCGATAAACATGGAAATATCTACACTGTGGTCTGTATAAACATGGAAATATCTACACCGGTATCTGTATAAACATGGAAATATCTACACCACGATCTGTATAAACATGGAAATATATACAGCGCTATCTGTGTAAACATGGAAATATCTGCACCGCTATCTCTATAAACATGGAAATATCTACAAAGCCATCTGTATAAACATGGAAATACCTACACAGTCATGTGTAGGAACATGGAAATATCTACACTGCCATCTGTATAAACATAGAAATATCTACACAGCCCTCTGTGTAAATATGGAAATATCTGCACAGGCATCTGTGTAAACAAGGAAATATCTGCACCGCTATCTGTCTAAACATGGAAATACCAACACCGCTGTCTCTATAAACACGGAAATATGTACACCGCTATGTGTATAAACATGGAAATATCTCCACTGCTGTCTGTATAAACATGGAAATATCTCCACTGTTATCTGTTTAAACATGGAAATATCTACAGCGCCATCTCTATAAACATTGAAATATCTACACTGCCATCTGTAAAAACATGAAAATATCTACACAGTCATCTGAATAAACATGGAAATATCTACACCAGCATCTGTATAAACATGGAAATGCCTACAATACCATCTGTATACACATGGAAATATCTACCAGACATCTGTATAAATATGGAAATATCTACACCGCCAGCTGTATAAACATGGAAATATCTACACTGCCATCTGTAGAAAGATGGAAATATCTACACCGCTATCTCTATAAATATGGAAATATCTACACCGCCATCTCTATAAACATGAAAATATCTACACTGCCGTCTCCATAAAGATGGAAGTATTTACTCCGCCATGTGTATAAACACGGAAATATCTACACCACCATCTGTGTAAACATGGAAATATCTACACCGCTATCTGTATAAACATGGAAATATCTACACCGCCATCTGCATGTCCATGGAAATATCTACGCCGCCATCTGTATGAACATGGAAATATCTACACGGCCATCTGTGTATAGATGGAAATATCAACACCGCCATCTGTACAAACATGGAAATATCTACACCTCTATCTCTATAAACATGGAAATATCTGCACTGCCATCTGTAAAAACATGGAAATACCTATACAGTCATCTGTATAAACATGGAAATACCTACAATGCCATCTGTATACACATGGAAATATCTACACAGCCATCTGTATAAACATGTAAATATCTACACTGCTATCTCTATAAACATGGAAATATCTACACTGCCATCTCTATAAACATGAAAATATCTACACTGCCATCTCCATAAACATGGAACTAACTACTCCGCCATCGGTATAAACATGGAAACCTCTACACCGCCATCTGTGTGAATAAGGAAATAACTACAATGCCATCTGTATAACGATATAAATATCTGCACCGCGAGCTGTATAAACATGGAAATATCTACATCGATATCTGTATAAACGTGGAAATACCAACACCGCTATCGGTATAAACATGGAAATATCTACAACGCCATCTATATAAACATGGAAATATCTACACCGCTATGTCAATAAACCTGGAAATACCTACACCGCTATCTCTATAAACATGGAAATATCTACACCGCTATCTGTATAAACATGGAAATATCTACACCGCTATTTGTATAAACATGGAAATATCTACACCGCGATCTGTATAAACATGGAAATATCTACACCGCGATCTGTATAAACATGGAAATATCTTCACCACGATCTGTATAAACTTGGAAATATCTACTCCGCTATCTGTATAAACATGGTAATATCTACACCACCATCTATTTAAACATGGAAATATCTTCACAACCATCTGTATAAACATGGAAATGTCTACAATGCCATCTGTAGAAAGATGGAAATATCTACACCGCAATCTGTGTAAACATGGAAATATCTACACCGATATCTGTAAAAACATGGAAATATCTACACCGCTATCTGTATAAACATGGAAATATCTACACAGGTATCTCTATAAACATGGAAATATCTACACCGCCATCTGTATAAACATGGAAATACCTACAAAGTCATCTGTATAAACATGGAAACATCTACACAGGCATCTGTATAAACATGGAAATATCTACACAGCCATCGGTATATACATGGAAATATCTACACCGCTATCTGTATAAACATGGAAATAACTACACCGCTACTTGTATAAACAAGGATATATCTACACCGTGATCTGTATAAACATGGAAATATCTACACCACTATTTGTATAAACAAAGAAATATCTACACCGTTATCTGTATAAGCATGGAAATAACTACACCATTATATGTATAAACAAGGAAATATCTACACCGTGATCTGTATAAACATGGAAATAACTACACCGCTATTTGTATAAACAAGGAAATATCTACACCGCCATCTGTTTAAACATGGAAATATATACACAGACATATGTTTATACATGGAAATATCTACACCGCTATCTGTATAAACATGCTAATAACTACACCGCTATCTGTATAAATGTGGAAATATTTGCACCGCTATCCCTATAAACATGGTAATATCAACACTGCGATCTGTATAAACATGGAAATAACTACACCATGATCTGTATAAACATGGAAATATCTACACCGCGATCTGTATAAACATGGAAATATCTACACCGCCATCTCTATAAACATGGAAATGTCTACACCCCTATCTGTGTAAGCATGGAAATATCCACACCGCTATCTCTATAAACATGGAAAAATCAACACCGCTATCTCTATGAACATGGAAATATCTACACCGCCATCTCTATAAACATGGAAATATCTACACCACGATCAGTATAAACATGGAAATATCTACACCGCTACCTGAATAAACATGGAAATATCTCCACTGCTATCTCTATAAACATCGAAATATCTACACCGCCATCAGTATAAACATGGAAATACTTACAAAGTTATCTGTATAAACATGGAAATACCTACACAGCCATGTGTATATACATGGAAATATCTACACCGCTATTTATATAAACATGGAAATAACTACACCGCTATCTGTATATACATGGAAATATCTACACCGCCATCTACATACCCAAGGAAATATCTGCGCAGCCATCTGTATAAACAAGGAAATATCTACACGGTCATCTGTGTATAGATGGAAATATCAACACCGCCATCTGTACAAACATGGAAATATCTACACTGCTATCTCTATAAACACGGAATTACCTAAACAGCAGTCTGTATAAACATGGAGATATCTACACCGCTATCTGTATAAACATGGAAATATCTACACAGCTATCTCTATAAACGTGGAAATATCTACACCGCCATCTGTATAAACATGGAAATACCTACAAAGTCGTCTGTATAAACATGGAAATATCTACACAGCCATCTGTATAAACATGGAAATATCTACACAGCCATCTGTATATACATGGAAATATATACACCGCTATCTGTATAAACATGGAAATTCCTACACCGCTATTTGTATAAACAAGGAAATACCTACACCGTGATCTGTATAAACATGGAAATATCTACACTGCCATCTCTATAAACATGGAAATATCTACACCCCTATCTGTATAAACATGGAAATATCCACACCGCTATCTCTATAAACATGGAAAAATCAACACCTCTATCTCTATGAACATGGAAATATCTCCACCGCCATCTCTAAAGACATGGAAATATCTACACCACGATCAGTATAAACATGGAAATACCTACACCGCTATCTGTATAAACATGGAAATATCTCCACTGCTATCTCTATAAACATCGAAATATCTACACTGCCATCTGTATAAACATGGAAATACTTACAAAGTTATCTGTATAAACATGGAAATATCTACACCACCATCTGTAAAAACATGGGAATATCTACACAGCCATGTGTACATACATGGAAATAGCTACACCGCTATCTATATAAACATGGAAATAACTACACCGCTATCTGTATAAACATGGAAATATCTACACCGCCATCTACATATCCATGGAAATATCTGCGCCGCCATCTGTATAAACACGGAAAATCTACACGGCCATCTGTGTATAGATGGAAATATCAACACCGCCATCTGTACAAACATGGAAATATCTACACCGCTATCTCTATAAACATGGAAATATCTGCACTGCCATCTGTAAAAACATGGAAACACCTATACAGTCATCTGTATAAACATGGAAATATCTACAATGCCATCTATATACACATGGAAATAACTACACAGCCATCTGTATAAACATGTAAATATCTACACTGCTGTCTCTATAAACATGGAAATATCTACACCGCGGTCTGTATAAACATGGAAATATCTACACCGCTATCTCTATGAACATGGAAATATCTACACCGCTATCTCTATAAACATGAAAATATCTACACCATGATCTGTATAAACATTGAAATATTTACACCGCTATCTGTATAAACATGGAAACTACTACATCGTTATCTGTATAAATATGGAAATATCTACACCGCTATCTCTATAAAGTTGGAAATATCTACACCGCCATCTGTATAAACATGGAAATACCTATACAGTCATCTGTGTAAACATTTAAATACCTACACAACCATCTGTATAAACATGGAAATATCTACAATGTCATCTGTATACACATGGAAATACCTACATGGCAATCTGTGTATAGATGGAAACATCAACACCGCCATCTGTACAAACATGGAAATATCTACACTGCTATCTCTATAAACACGGAATTACCTAAACAGCAGTCTGTATAAACATGGAGATATCTACACCGCTATCTGTATAAACATGGAAATATCTACACAGCTATCTCTATAAACGTGGAAATATCTACACCGCCATCTGTATAAACATGGAAATACCTACAAAGTCGTCTGTATAAACATGGAAATATCTACACAGCCATCTGTATAAACATGGAAATATCTACACAGCCATCTGTATATACATGGAAATATATACACCGCTATCTGTATAAACATGGAAATTCCTACACCGCTATTTGTATAAACAAGGAAATACCTACACCGTGATCTGTATAAACATGGAAATATCTACACTGCCATCTCTATAAACATGGAAATATCTACACCCCTATCTGTATAAACATGGAAATATCCACACCGCTATCTCTATAAACATGGAAAAATCAACACCTCTATCTCTATGAACATGGAAATATCTCCACCGCCATCTCTAAAGACATGGAAATATCTACACCACGATCAGTATAAACATGGAAATACCTACACCGCTATCTGTATAAACATGGAAATATCTCCACTGCTATCTCTATAAACATCGAAATATCTACACTGCCATCTGTATAAACATGGAAATACTTACAAAGTTATCTGTATAAACATGGAAATATCTACACCACCATCTGTAAAAACATGGGAATATCTACACAGCCATGTGTACATACATGGAAATAGCTACACCGCTATCTATATAAACATGGAAATAACTACACCGCTATCTGTATAAACATGGAAATATCTACACCGCCATCTACATATCCATGGAAATATCTGCGCCGCCATCTGTATAAACACGGAAAATCTACACGGCCATCTGTGTATAGATGGAAATATCAACACCGCCATCTGTACAAACATGGAAATATCTACACCGCTATCTCTATAAACATGGAAATATCTGCACTGCCATCTGTAAAAACATGGAAACACCTATACAGTCATCTGTATAAACATGGAAATATCTACAATGCCATCTATATACACATGGAAATAACTACACAGCCATCTGTATAAACATGTAAATATCTACACTGCTGTCTCTATAAACATGGAAATATCTACACCGCGGTCTGTATAAACATGGAAATATCTACACCGCTATCTCTATGAACATGGAAATATCTACACCGCTATCTCTATAAACATGAAAATATCTACACCATGATCTGTATAAACATTGAAATATTTACACCGCTATCTGTATAAACATGGAAACTACTACATCGTTATCTGTATAAATATGGAAATATCTACACCGCTATCTCTATAAAGTTGGAAATATCTACACCGCCATCTGTATAAACATGGAAATGCCTATACAGTCATCTGTGTAAACATTTAAATACCTACACAACCATCTGTATAAACATGGAAATATCTACAATGTCATCTGTATACACATGGAAATACCTACATGGCAATCTGTGTATAGATGGAAACATCAACACCGCCATCTGTACAAACATGGAAATATCTACACTGCTATCTCGATAAACATGGAAATATCTACACTGTGGTCTGTATAAACATGGAAATATCTACACCAGTATCTGTATAAACATGGAAATATCTACACCACGATCTGTATAAACATGGAAATATATACAGCGCTATCTGTATAAACATGGAAATATCTGCACCGCTATCTCTATAAACATGGAAATATCTACAAAGCCATCTGTATAAACATGGAAATACCTACACAGTCATGTGTAGGAACATGGAAATATCTACACTGCCATCTGTATAAACATAGAAATATCTACACAGCCCTCTGTGTAAATATGGAAATATCTGCACAGGCATCTGTGTAAACAAGGAAATATCTGCACCGCTATCTGTATAAACATGGAAATACCAACACCGCTGTCTCTATATAACACGGAAATATGTACACCGCTATGTGTATAAACATGGAAATATCTCCACTGCTGTCTGTATAAACATGGAAATATCTCCACCGTTATCTGTTTAAACATGGAAATATCTACAGCGCCATCTCTATAAACATTGAAATATCTACACTGCCATCTGTAAAAACATGAAAATATCTACACAGTCATCTGAATAAACATGGAAATATCTACACCAGCATCTGTATAAACATGGAAATGCCTACAATACCATCTGTATACACATGGAAATATCTACCAGACATCTGTATAAATATGGAAATATCTACACCGCCAGCTGTATAAACATGGAAATATCTACACTGCCATCTGTAGAAAGATGGAAATATCTACACCGCTATCTCTATAAATATGGAAATATCTACACCGCCATCTCTATAAACATGAAAATATCTACACTGCCGTCTCCATAAAGATGGAAGTATTTACTCCGCCATGTGTATAAACACGGAAATATCTACACCACCATCTGTGTAAACATGGAAATATCTACACCGCTATCTGTATAAACATGGAAATATCTACACCGCCATCTGCATGTCCATGGAAATATCTACGCCGCCATCTGTATGAACATGGAAATATCTACACGGCCATCTGTGTATAGATGGAAATATCAACACCGCCCTCTGTACAAACATGGAAATATCTACACTGCTATCTCTATAAACACGGAATTACCTAAACAGCAGTCTGTATAAACATGGAGATATCTACACCGCTATCTGTATAAACATGGAAATATCTACACAGCTATCTCTATAAACGTGGAAATATCTACACCGCCATCTGTATAAACATGGAAATACCTACAAAGTCGTCTCTATAAACATGGAAATATCTACACAGCCATCTGTATAAACATGGAAATATCTACACAGCCATCTGTATATACATGGAAATATATACACCGCTATCTGTATAAACATGGAAATTCCTACACCGCTATTTGTATAAACAAGGTAATACCTACACCGTGATCTGTATAAACATGGAAATATCTACACCGCCATCTCTATAAACATGGAAATATCTACACCCCTATCTGTATAAACATGGAAATATCCACACCGCTATCTCTATAAACATGGAAAAATCAACACCGCTATCTCTATGAACATGGAAATATCTCCACCGCCATCTCTAAAGACATGGAAATATCTACACCACGATCAGTATAAACATGGAAATACCTACACCGCTATCTGTATAAACATGGAAATATCTCCACTGCTATCTCTATAAACATCGAAATATCTACACTGCCATCTGTATAAACATGGAAATACTTACAAAGTTATCTGTATAAACATGGAAATATCTACACCACCATCTGTAAAAACATGGGAATATCTACACAGCCATGTGTACATACATGGAAATAGCTACACCGCTATCTATATAAACATGGAAATAACTACACCGCTATCTGTATAAACATGGAAATATCTACACCGCCATCTACATATCCATGGAAATATCTGCGCCGCCATCTGTATAAACACGGAAAATCTACACGGCCATCTGTGTATAGATGGAAATATCAACACCGCCATGTGTACAAACATGGAAATATCTACACCGCTATCTCTATAAACATGGAAATATCTGCACTGCCATCTGTAAAAACATGGAAACACCTATACAGTCATCTGTATAAACATGGAAATATCTACAATGCCATCTATATACACATGGAAATAACTACACAGCCATCTGTATAAACATGTAAATATCTACACTGCTGTCTCTATAAACATGGAAATATCTACACCGTGGTCTGTATAAACATGGAAATATCTACACCGCTATCTCTATGAACATGGAAATATCTACACCGCTATCTCTATAAACATGAAAATATCTACACCATGATCTGTATAAACATTGAAATATTTACACCGCTATCTGTATAAACATGGAAACTACTACATCGTTATCTGTATAAATATGGAAATATCTACACCGCTATCTCTATAAAGTTGGAAATATCTACACCGCCATCTGTATAAACATGGAAATACCTATACAGTCATCTGTGTAAACATTTAAATACCTACACAACCATCTGTATAAACATGGAAATATCTACAATGTCATCTGTATACACATGGAAATACCTACATGGCAATCTGTGTATAGATGGAAACATCAACACCGCCATCTGTACAAACATGGAAATATCTACACTGCTATCTCGATAAACATGGAAATATCTACACTGTGGTCTGTATAAACATGGAAATATCTACACCAGTATCTGTATAAACATGGAAATATCTACACCACGATCTGTATAAACATGGAAATATATACAGCGCTATCTGTATAAACATGGAAATATCTGCACCGCTATCTCTATAAACATGGAAATATCTACAAAGCCATCTGTATAAACATGGAAATACCTACACAGTCATGTGTAGGAACATGGAAATATCTACACTGCCATCTGTATAAACATAGAAATATCTACACAGCCCTCTGTGTAAATATGGAAATATCTGCACAGGCATCTGTGTAAACAAGGAAATATCTGCACCGCTATCTGTATAAACATGGAAATACCAACACCGCTGTCTCTATATAACACGGAAATATGTACACCGCTATGTGTATAAACATGGAAATATCTCCACTGCTGTCTGTATAAACATGGAAATATCTCCACCGTTATCTGTTTAAACATGGAAATATCTACAGCGCCATCTCTATAAACATTGAAATATCTACACTGCCATCTGTAAAAACATGAAAATATCTACACAGTCATCTGAATAAACATGGAAATATCTACACCAGCATCTGTATAAACATGGAAATGCCTACAATACCATCTGTATACACATGGAAATATCTACCAGACATCTGTATAAATATGGAAATATCTACACCGCCAGCTGTATAAACATGGAAATATCTACACTGCCATCTGTAGAAAGATGGAAATATCTACACCGCTATCTCTATAAATATGGAAATATCTACACCGCCATCTCTATAAACATGAAAATATCTACACTGCCGTCTCCATAAAGATGGAAGTATTTACTCCGCCATGTGTATAAACACGGAAATATCTACACCACCATCTGTGTAAACATGGAAATATCTACACCGCTATCTGTATAAACATGGAAATATCTACACCGCCATCTGCATGTCCATGGAAATATCTACGCCGCCATCTGTATGAACATGGAAATATCTACACGGCCATCTGTGTATAGATGGAAATATCAACACCGCTATCTGTACAAACATGGAAATATCTACACTGCTATCTCTATAAACACGGAATTACCTAAACAGCAGTCTGTATAAACATGGAGATATCTACACCGCTATCTGTATAAACATGGAAATATCTACACAGCTATCTCTATAAACGTGGAAATATCTACACCGCCATCTGTATAAACATGGAAATACCTACAAAGTCGTCTGTATAAACATGGAAATATCTACACAGCCATCTGTATAAACATGGAAATATCTACACAGCCATCTGTATATACATGGAAATATATACACCGCTATCTGTATAAACATGGAAATTCCTACACCGCTATTTGTATAAACAAGGAAATACCTACACCGTGATCTGTATAAACATGGAAATATCTACACCGCCATCTCTATAAACATGGAAATATCTACACCCCTATCTGTATAAACATGGAAATATCCACACCGCTATCTCTATAAACATGGAAAAATCAACACCTCTATCTCTATGAACATGGAAATATCTCCACCGCCATCTCTAAAGACATGGAAATATCTACACCACGATCAGTATAAACATGGAAATACCTACACCGCTATCTGTATAAACATGGAAATATCTCCACTGCTATCTCTATAAACATCGAAATATCTACACTGCCATCTGTATAAACATGGAAATACTTACAAAGTTATCTGTATAAACATGGAAATATCTACACCACCATCTGTAAAAACATGGGAATATCTACACAGCCATGTGTACATACATGGAAATAGCTACACCGCTATCTATATAAACATGGAAATAACTACACCGCTATCTGTATAAACATGGAAATATCTACACCGCCATCTACATATCCATGGAAATATCTGCGCCGCCATCTGTATAAACACGGAAAATCTACACGGCCATCTGTGTATAGATGGAAATATCAACACCGCCATCTGTACAAACATGGAAATATCTACACCGCTATCTCTATAAACATGGAAATATCTGCACTGCCATCTGTAAAAACATGGAAACACCTATACAGTCATCTGTATAAACATGGAAATATCTACAATGCCATCTATATACACATGGAAATAACTACACAGCCATCTGTATAAACATGTAAATATCTACACTGCTGTCTCTATAAACATGGAAATATCTACACCGTGGTCTGTATAAACATGGAAATATCTACACCGCTATCTCTATGAACATGGAAATATCTACACCGCTATCTCTATAAACATGAAAATATCTACACCATGATCTGTATAAACATTGAAATATTTACACCGCTATCTGTATAAACATGGAAACTACTACATCGTTATCTGTATAAATATGGAAATATCTACACCGCTATCTCTATAAAGTTGGAAATATCTACACCGCCATCTGTATAAACATGGAAATACCTATACAGTCATCTGTGTAAACATTTAAATACCTACACAACCATCTGTATAAACATGGAAATATCTACAATGTCATCTGTATACACATGGAAATACCTACATGGCAATCTGTGTATAGATGGAAACATCAACACCGCCATCTGTACAAACATGGAAATATCTACACTGCTATCTCGATAAACATGGAAATATCTACACTGTGGTCTGTATAAACATGGAAATATCTACACCAGTATCTGTATAAACATGGAAATATCTACACCACGATCTGTATAAACATGGAAATATATACAGCGCTATCTGTATAAACATGGAAATATCTGCACCGCTATCTCTATAAACATGGAAATATCTACAAAGCCATCTGTATAAACATGGAAATACCTACACAGTCATGTGTAGGAACATGGAAATATCTACACTGCCATCTGTATAAACATAGAAATATCTACACAGCCCTCTGTGTAAATATGGAAATATCTGCACAGGCATCTGTGTAAACAAGGAAATATCTGCACCGCTATCTGTATAAACATGGAAATACCAACACCGCTGTCTCTATATAACACGGAAATATGTACACCGCTATGTGTATAAACATGGAAATATCTCCACTGCTGTCTGTATAAACATGGAAATATCTCCACCGTTATCTGTTTAAACATGGAAATATCTACAGCGCCATCTCTATAAACATTGAAATATCTACACTGCCATCTGTAAAAACATGAAAATATCTACACAGTCATCTGAATAAACATGGAAATATCTACACCAGCATCTGTATAAACATGGAAATGCCTACAATACCATCTGTATACACATGGAAATATCTACCAGACATCTGTATAAATATGGAAATATCTACACCGCCAGCTGTATAAACATGGAAATATCTACACTGCCATCTGTAGAAAGATGGAAATATCTACACCGCTATCTCTATAAATATGGAAATATCTACACCGCCATCTCTATAAACATGAAAATATCTACACTGCCGTCTCCATAAAGATGGAAGTATTTACTCCGCCATGTGTATAAACACGGAAATATCTACACCACCATCTGTGTAAACATGGAAATATCTACACCGCTATCTGTATAAACATGGAAATATCTACACCGCCATCTGCATGTCCATGGAAATATCTACGCCGCCATCTGTATGAACATGGAAATATCTACACGGCCATCTGTGTATAGATGGAAATATCAACACCGCCATCTGTACAAACATGGAAATATCTACACTGCTATCTCTATAAACACGGAATTACCTAAACAGCAGTCTGTATAAACATGGAGATATCTACACCGCTATCTGTATAAACATGGAAATATCTACACAGCTATCTCTATAAACGTGGAAATATCTACACCGCCATCTGTATAAACATGGAAATACCTACAAAGTCGTCTGTATAAACATGGAAATATCTACACCGCGATCTGTATAAACATGGAAATATCTTCACCACGATCTGTATAAACTTGGAAATATCTACTCCGCTATCTGTATAAACATGGTAATATCTACACCACCATCTATTTAAACATGGAAATATCTTCACAACCATCTGTATAAACATGGAAATGTCTACAATGCCATCTGTAGAAAGATGGAAATATCTACACCGCAATCTGTGTAAACATGGAAATATCTGCACCGATATCTGTAAAAACATGGAAATATCTACACCGCTATCTGTATAAACATGGAAATATCTACACAGGTATCTCTATAAACATGGAAATATCTACACCGCCATCTGTATAAACATGGAAATACCTACAAAGTCATCTGTATAAACATGGAAACACCTACACAGGCATCTGTATAAACATGGAAATATCTACACAGCCATCGGTATATACATGGAAATATCTACACCGCTATCTGTATAAACATGGAAATAACTACACCGCTACTTGTATAAACAAGGATATATCTACACCGTGATCTGCATAAACATGGAAATATCTACACCACTATTTGTATAAACAAAGAAATATCTACACCGTTATCTGTATAAGCATGGAAATAACTACACCGTTATATGTATAAACAAGGAAATATCTACACCGTGATCTGTATAAACATGGAAATAACTACACCGCTATTTGTATAAACAAGGAAATATCTACACCGCCATCTGTTTAAACATGGAAATATATACACAGACATATGTTTATACATGGAAATATCTACACCGCTATCTGTATAAACATGCTAATAACTACACCGCTATCTGTATAAATGTGGAAATATTTGCACCGCTATCCCTATAAACATGGTAATATCAACACTGCGATCTGTATAAACATGGAAATAACTACACCATGATCTGTATAAACATGGAAATATCTACACCGCGATCTGTATAAACATGGAAATATCTACACCGCCATCTCTATAAACATGGAAATATCTACACCCCTATCTGTGTAAACATGGAAATATCCACACCGCTATCTCTATAAATATGGAAAAATCAACACCGCTATCTCTATGAACATGAAAATATCTACACCGCCATCTCTATAAACATGGAAATATCTACACCACGATCAGTATAAACATGGAAATATCTACACCGCTACCTGAATAAACATGGAAATATCTCCACTGCTATCTCTATAAACATCGAAATATCTACACCGCCATCAGTATAAACATGGAAATACTTACAAAGTTATCTGTATAAACATGGAAATACCTACACAGCCATGTGTATATACATGGAAATATCTACACCGCTATTTATATAAACATGGAAATAACTACACCGCTATCTGTATATACATGGAAATATCTACACCGCCATCTACATACCCAAGGAAATATCTGCGCAGCCATATGTATAAACATGGAAATATCTACACGGTCATCTGTGTATAGATGGAAATATCAACACCGCCATCTGTACAAACATGGAAATATCTACACTGCTATCTCTATAAATACGGAATTACCTAAACAGCAGTCTGTATAAACATGGAGATATCTACACCGCTATCTGTATAAACATGGAAATATCTACACAGCTATCTCTATAAACGTGGAAATATCTACACCGCCATCTGTATAAACATGGAAATACCTACAAAGTCGTCTGTATAAACATGGAAATATCTACACAGCCATCTGTATAAACATGGAAATATCTACACAGCCATCTGTATATACATGGAAATATATACACCGCTATCTGTATAAACATGGAAATTCCTACACCGCTATTTGTATAAACAAGGAAATACCTACACCGTGATCTGTATAAACATGGAAATATCTACACCGCCATCTCTATAAACATGGAAATATCTACACCCCTATCTGTATAAACATGGAAATATCCACACCGCTATCTCTATAAACATGGAAAAATCAACACCGCTATCTCTATGAACATGGAAATATCTCCACCGCCATCTCTAAAGACATGGAAATATCTACACCACGATCAGTATAAACATGGAAATACCTACACCGCTATCTGTATAAACATGGAAATATCTCCACTGCTATCTCTATAAACATCGAAATATCTACACTGCCATCTGTATAAACATGGAAATACTTACAAAGTTATCTGTATAAACATGGAAATATCTACACCACCATCTGTAAAAACATGGGAATATCTACACAGCCATGTGTACATACATGGAAATAGCTACACCGCTATCTATATAAACATGGAAATAACTACACCGCTATCTGTATAAACAAGGAAATATCTACACCGCCATCTACATATCCATGGAAATATCTGCGCCGCCATCTGTATAAACATGGAAAATCTACACGGCCATCTGTGTATAGATGGAAATATCAACACCGCCATCTGTACAAACATGGAAATATCTACACCGCTATCTCTACAAACATGGAAATATCTGCACTGCCATCTGTAAAAACATGGAAACACCTATACAGTCATCTGTATAAACATGGAAATATCTACAATGCCATCTATATACACATGGAAATAACTACACAGCCATCTGTATAAACATGTAAATATCTACACTGCTGTCTCTATAAACATGGAAATATCTACACCGCGGTCTGTATAAACATGGAAATATCTACACCGCTATCTCTATGAACATGGAAATATCTACACCGCTATCTCTATAAACATGAAAATATCTACACCATGATCTGTATAAACATTGAAATATTTACACCGCTATCTGTATAAACATGGAAACTACTACATCGTTATCTGTATAAATATGGAAATATCTACACCGCTATCTCTATAAAGTTGGAAATATCTACACCGCCATCTGTATAAACATGGAAATACCTATACAGTCATCTGTGTAAACATTTAAATACCTACACAACCATCTGTATAAACATGGAAATATCTACAATGTCATCTGTATACACATGGAAATACCTACATGGCAATCTGTGTATAGATGGAAACATCAACACCGCCATCTGTACAAACATGGAAATATCTACACTGCTATCTCGATAAACATGGAAATATGTACACTGTGGTCTGTATAAACATGGAAATATCTACACCAGTATCTGTATAAACATGGAAATATCTACACCACGATCTGTATAAACATGGAAATATATACAGCGCTATCTGTATAAACATGGAAATATCTGCACCGCTATCTCTATAAACATGGAAATATCTACAAAGCCATCTGTATAAACATGGAAATACCTACACAGTCATGTGTAGGAACATGGAAATATCTACACTGCCATCTGTATAAACATAGAAATATCTACACAGCCCTCTGTGTAAATATGGAAATATCTGCACAGGCATCTGTGTAAACAAGGAAATATCTGCACCGCTATCTGTATAAACATGGAAATACCAACACCGCTGTCTATATAAACACGGAAATATGTACACCGCTATGTGTATAAACATGGAAATATCTCCACTGCTGTCTGTATAAACATGGAAATATCTCCACCGTTATCTGTTTAAACATGGAAATATCTACAGCGCCATCTCTATAAACATTGAAATATCTACACTGCCATCTGTAAAAACATGAAAATATCTACACAGTCATCTGAATAAACATGGAAATATCTACACCAGCATCTGTATAAACATGGAAATGCCTACAATACCATCTGTATACACATGGAAATATCTACCAGACATCTGTATAAATATGGAAATAACTACACCGCCAGCTGTATAAACATGGAAATATCTACACTGCCATCTGTAGAAAGATGGAAATATCTACACCGCTATCTCTATAAATATGGAAATATCTACACCGCCATCTCTATAAACATGAAAATATCTACACTGCCGTCTCCATAAAGATGGAAGTATTTACTCCGCCATGTGTATAAACACGGAAATATCTACACCACCATCTGTGGAAACATGGAAATATCTACACCGCTATCTGTATAAACATGGAAATATCTACACCGCCATCTGCATGTCCATGGAAATATCTACGCCGCCATCTGTATGAACACGGAAATATCTACACGGCCATCTGTGTATAGATGGAAATATCAACACCGCCATCTGTACAAACATGGAAATATCTACACCTCTATCTCTATAAACATGGAAATATCTGCACTGCCATCTGTAAAAACATGGAAATACCTATACAGTCATCTGTATAAACATGGAAATACCTACAATGCCATCTGTATACACATGGAAATATCTACACAGCCATCTGTATAAACATGTAAATATCTACACTGCTATCTCTATAAACATGGAAATATCTACACTGCCATCTCTATAAACATGAAAATATCTACACTGCCATCTCCATAAACATGGAACTAACTACTCCGCCATCGGTATAAACATGGAAACATCTACACCGCCATCTGTGTGAATAAGGAAATAACTACAATGCCATCTGTATAACGATATAAATATCTGCACCGCGAGCTGTATAAACATGGAAATATCTACATCGATATCTGTATAAACGTGGAAATACCAACACCGCTATCGGTATAAACATGGAAATATCTACAACGCCATCTATATAAACATGGAAATATCTACACCGCTATGTCAATAAACCTGGAAATACCTACACCGCTATCTCTATAAACATGGAAATATCTACACCGCTATCTGTATAAACATGGAAATATCTACACCGCTATTTGTATAAACATGGAAATATCTACACCGCGATCTGTATAAACATGGAAATATCTACACCGCGATCTGTATAAACATGGAAATATCTTCACCACGATCTGTATAAACTTGGAAATATCTACTCCGCTATCTGTATAAACATGGTAATATCTACACCACCATCTATTTAAACATGGAAATATCTTCACAACCATCTGTATAAACATGGAAATGTCTACAATGCCATCTGTAGAAAGATGGAAATATCTACACCGCAATCTGTGTAAACATGGAAATATCTACACCGATATCTGTAAAAACATGGAAATATCTACACCGCTATCTGTATAAACATGGAAATATCTACACAGGTATCTCTATAAACATGGAAATATCTACACCGCCATCTGTATAAACATGGAAATACCTACAAAGTCATCTGTATAAACATGGAAACATCTACACAGGCATCTGTATAAACATGGAAATATCTACACAGCCATCGGTATATACATGGAAATATCTACACCGCTATCTGTATAAACATGGAAATAACTACACCGCTACTTGTATAAACAAGGATATATCTACACCGTGATCTGTATAAACATGGAAATATCTACACCACTATTTGTATAAACAAAGAAATATCTACACCGTTATCTGTATAAGCATGGAAATAACTACACCGTTATATGTATAAACAAGGAAATATCTACACCGTGATCTGTATAAACATGGAAATAACTACACCGCTATTTGTATAAACAAGGAAATATCTACACCGCCATCTGTTTAAACATGGAAATATATACACAGACATATGTTTATACATGGAAATATCTACACCGCTATCTGTATAAACATGCTAATAACTACACCGCTATCTGTATAAATGTGGAAATATTTGCACCGCTATCCCTATAAACATGGTAATATCAACACTGCGATCTGTATAAACATGGAAATAACTACACCATGATCTGTATAAACATGGAAATATCTACACCGCGATCTGTAAACATGGAAATATCTACACCGCCATCTCTATAAACATGGAAATGTCTACACCCCTATCTGTGTAAACATGGAAATATCCACACCGCTATCTCTATAAACATGGAAAAATCAACACCGCTATCTCTATGAACATGGAAATATCTACACCGCCATCTCTATAAACATGGAAATATCTACACCACGATCAGTATAAACATGGAAATATCTACACCGCTACCTGAATAAACATGGAAATATCTCCACTGCTATCTCTATAAACATCGAAATATCTACACCGCCATCAGTATAAACATGGAAATACTTACAAAGTTATCTGTATAAACATGGAAATACCTACACAGCCATGTGTATATACATGGAAATATCTACACCGCTATTTATATAAACATGGAAATAACTACACCGCTATCTGTATATACATGGAAATATCTACACCGCCATCTACATACCCAAGGAAATATCTGCGCAGCCATCTGTATAAACATGGAAATATCTACACGGTCATCTGTGTATAGATGGAAATATCAACACCGCCATCTGTACAAACATGGAAATATCTACACTGCTATCTCTATGAACACGGAATTACCTAAACAGCAGTCTGTATAAACATGGAGATATCTACACCGCTATCTGTATAAACATGGAAATATCTACACAGCCATCTCTATAAACGTGGAAATATCTACACCGCCATCTGTATAAACATGGAAATACCTACAAAGTCGTCTGTATAAACCTGGAAATATCTACACAGCCATCTGTATAAACATGGAAATATCTACACAGCCATCTGTATATACATGGAAATATATACACCGCTATCTGTATAAACATGGAAATTCCTACACCGCTATTTGTATAAACAAGGAAATACCTACACCGTGATCTGTATAAACATGGAAATATCTACACCGCCATCTCTATAAACATGGAAATATCTACACCCCTATCTGTATAAACATGGAAATATCCACACCGCTATCTCTATAAACATGGAAAAATCAACACCGCTATCTCTATGAACATGGAAATATCTCCACCGCCATCTCTAAAGACATGGAAATATCTACACCACGATCAGTATAAACATGGAAATACCTACACCGCTATCTGTATAAACATGGAAATATCTCCACTGCTATCTCTACAAACATCGAAATATCTACACCGCCATCTGTATAAACATGGAAATACTTACAAAGTTATCTGTATAAACATGGAAATATCTACACCACCATCTGTAAAAACATGGGAATATCTACACAGCCATGTGTGCATACATGGAAATAGCTACACCGCTATCTATATAAACATGGAAATAACTACACCGCTATCTGTATAAACATGGAAATATCTACACCGCCATCTACATATCCATGGAAATATCTGCGCCGCCATCTGTATAAACATGGAAAATCTACACGGCCATCTGTGTATAGATGGAAATATCAACACCGCCATCTGTACAAACATGGAAATATCTCCACCGCTATCTCTATAAACATGGAAATATCTGCACTGCCATCTGTAAAAACATGGAAACACCTATACAGTCATCTGTATAAACATGGAAATATCTACAATGCCATCTATATACACATGGAAATAACTACACAGCCATCTGTATAAACATGTAAATATCTACACTGCTGTCTCTATAAACATGGAAATATCTACACCGCGGTCTGTATAAACATGGAAATATCTACACCGCTATCTCTATGAACATGGAAATATCTACACCGCTATCTCTATAAACATGAAAATATCCACACCGTGATCTGTATAAACATTGAAATATTTACACCGCTATCTGTATAAACATGGAAACTACTACATCGTTATCTGTATAAATATGGAAATATCTACACCGCTATCTCTATAAAGTTGGAAATGTCTACACCGCCATCTGTATAAACATGGAAATACCTATACAGTCATCTGTGTAAACATTTAAATACCTACACAACCATCTGTATAAACATGGAAATATCTACAATGTCATCTGTATACACATGGAAATACCTACATGGCAATCTGTGTATAGATGGAAACATCAACACCGCCATCTGTACAAACATGGAAATATCTACACTGCTATCTCGATAAACATGGAAATATCTACACTGTGGTCTGTATAAACATGGAAATATCTACACCGGTATCTGTAGAAACATGGAAATATCTACACCACGATCTGTATAAACATGGAAATATATACAGCGCTATCTGTGTAAACATGGAAATATCTGCACCGCTATCTCTATAAACATGGAAATATCTACAAAGCCATCTGTATAAACATGGAAATACCTACACAGTCATGTGTAGGAACATGGAAATATCTACACTGCCATCTGTATAAACATAGAAATATCTACACAGCCCTCTGTGTAAATATGGAAATATCTGCACAGGCATCTGTGTAAACAAGGAAATATCTGCACCGCTATCTGTCTAAACATGGAAATACCAACACCGCTGTCTATATAAACACGGAAATATGTACACCGCTATGTGTATAAACATGGAAATATCTCCACTGCTGTCTGTATAAACATGGAAATATCTCCACCGTTATCTGTTTAAACATGGAAATATCTACAGCGCCATCTCTATAAACATTGAAATATCTACACTGCCATCTGTAAAAACATGAAAATATCTACACAGTCATCTGAATAAACATGGAAATATCTACACCAGCATCTGTATAAACATGGAAATGCCTACAATACCATCTGTATACACATGGAAATATCTACCAGACATCTGTATAAATATGGAAATATCTACACCGCCAGCTGTATAAACATGGAAATATCTACACTGCCATCTGTAGAAAGATGGAAATATCTACACCGCTATCTCTATAAATATGGAAATATCTACACCGCCATCTCTATAAACATGAAAATATCTACACTGCCGTCTCCATAAAGATGGAAGTATTTACTCCGCCATGTGTATAAACACGGAAATATCTACACCACCATCTGTGTAAACATGGAAATATCTACAACGCTATCTGTATAAACATGGAAATATCTACACCGCCATCTGCATGTCCATGGAAATATCTACGCCGCCATCTGTATGAACATGGAAATATCTACACGGCCATCTGTGTATAGATGGAAATATCAACACCGCCATCTGTACAAACATGGAAATATCTACACCTCTATCTCTATAAACATGGAAATATCTGCACTGCCATCTGTAAAAACATGGAAATACCTATACAGTCATCTGTATAAACATGGAAATACCTACAATGCCATCTGTATACACATGGAAATATCTACACAGCCATCTGTATAAACATGTAAATATCTACACTGCTATCTCTATAAACATGGAAATATCTACACTGCCATCTCTATAAACATGAAAATATCTACACTGCCATCTCCATAAACATGGAACTAACTACTCCGCCATCGGTATAAACATGGAAACATCTACACCGCCATCTGTGTGAAAAAGGAAATAACTACAATGCCATCTGTATAACGATGTAAATATCTGCACCGCGAGCTGTATAAACATGGAAATATCTACATCGATATCTGTATAAACGTGGAAATACCAACACCGCTATCGGTATAAACATGGAAATATCTACAACGCCATCTATATAAACATGGAAATATCTACACCGCTATGTCAATAAACCTGGAAATACCTACACCGCTATCTCTATAAACATGGAAATATCTACACCGCTATCTGTATAAACATGGAAATATCTACACCGCTATTTGTATAAACATGGAAATATCTACACCGCGATCTGTATAAACATGGAAATATCTACACTGCGATCTGTATAAACATGGAAATATCTTCACCACGATCTGTATAAACTTGGAAATATCTACTCCGCTATCTGTATAAACATGGTAATATCTACACCACCATCTATTTAAACATGGAAATATCTTCACAACCATCTGTATAAACATGGAAATGTCTACAATGCCATCTGTAGAAAGATGGAAATATCTACACCGCAATCTGTGTAAACATGGAAATATCTACACCGATATCTGTAAAAACATGGAAATATCTACACCGCTATCTGTATAAACATGGAAATATCTACACAGGTATCTCTATAAACATGGAAATATCTACACCGCCATCTGTATAAACATGGAAATACCTACAAAGTCATCTGTATAAACATGGAAACATCTACACAGGCATCTGTATAAACATGGAAATATCTACACAGCCATCGGTATATACATGGAAATATCTACACCGCTATCTGTATAAACATGGAAATAACTACACCGCTACTTGTATAAACAAGGATATATCTACACCGTGATCTGTATAAACATGGAAATATCTACACCACTATTTGTATAAACAAAGAAATATCTACACCGTTATCTGTATAAGCATGGAAATAACTACACCGTTATATGTATAAACAAGGAAATATCTACACCGTGATCTGTATAAACATGGAAATAACTACACCGCTATTTGTATAAACAAGGAAATATCTACACCGCCATCTGTTTAAACATGGAAATATATACACAGACATATGTTTATACATGGAAATATCTACACGGCTATCTGTATAAACATGCTAATAACTACACCGCTATCTGTATAAATGTGGAAATATTTGCACCGCTATCCCTATAAACATGGTAATATCAACACTGCGATCTGTATAAACATGGAAATAACTACACCATGATCTGTATAAACATGGAAATATCTACACCGCGATCTGTATAAACATGGAAATATCTACACCGCCATCTCTATAAACATGGAAATGTCTACACCCCTATCTGTGTAAGCATGGAAATATCCACACCGCTATCTCTATAAACATGGAAAAATCAACACCGCTATCTCTATGAACATGAAAATATCTACACCGCCATCTCTATAAGCATGGAAATATCTACACCACGATCAGTATAAACATGGAAATATCTACACCGCTACCTGAATAAACATGGAAATATCTCCACTGCTATCTCTATAAACATCGAAATATCTACACCGCCATCAGTATAAACATGGAAATACTTACAAAGTTATCTGTATAAACATGGAAATACCTACACAGCCATGTGTATATACATGGAAATATCTACACCGCTGTTTATATAAACATGGAAATAACTACACCGCTATCTGTATATACATGGAAATATCTACACCGCCATCTACATACCCAAGGAAATATCTGCACAGCCATCTGTATAAACAAGGAAATATCTACACGGTCATCTGTGTATAGATGGAAATATCAACACCGCCATCTGTACAAACATGGAAATATCTACACTGCTATCTCTATAAACACGGAATTACCTAAACAGCAGTCTGTATAAACATGGAGATATCTACACCGCTATCTGTATAAACATGGAAATATCTACACAGCTATCTCTATAAACGTGGAAATATCTACACCGCCATCTGTATAAACATGGAAATACCTACAAAGTCGTCTGTATAAACATGGAAATATCTACACAGCCATCTGTATAAACATGGAAATATCTACACAGCCATCTGTATATACATGGAAATATATACACCGCTATCTGTATAAACATGGAAATTCCTACACCGCTATTTGTATAAACAAGGAAATACCTACACCGTGATCTGTATAAACATGGAAATATCTACACTGCCATCTCTATAAACATGGAAATATCTACACCCCTATCTGTATAAACATGGAAATATCCACACCGCTATCTCTATAAACATGGAAAAATCAACACCTCTATCTCTATGAACATGGAAATATCTCCACCGCCATCTCTAAAGACATGGAAATATCTACACCACGATCAGTATAAACATGGAAATACCTACACCGCTATCTGTATAAACATGGAAATATCTCCACTGCTATCTCTATAAACATCGAAATATCTACACTGCCATCTGTATAAACATGGAAATACTTACAAAGTTATCTGTATAAACATGGAAATATCTACACCACCATCTGTAAAAACATGGGAATATCTACACAGCCATGTGTACATACATGGAAATAGCTACACCGCTATCTATATAAACATGGAAATAACTACACCGCTATCTGTATAAACATGGAAATATCTACACCGCCATCTACATATCCATGGAAATATCTGCGCCGCCATCTGTATAAACACGGAAAATCTACACGGCCATCTGTGTATAGATGGAAATATCAACACCGCCATCTGTACAAACATGGAAATATCTACACCGCTATCTCTATAAACATGGAAATATCTGCACTGCCATCTGTAAAAACATGGAAACAACTATACAGTCATCTGTATAAACATGGAAATATCTACAATGCCATCTATATACACATGGAAATAACTACACAGCCATCTGTATAAACATGTAAATATCTACACTGCTGTCTCTATAAACATGGAAATATCTACACCGCGGTCTGTATAAACATGGAAATATCTACACCGCTATCTCTATGAACATGGAAATATCTACACCACTATCTCTATAAACATGAAAATATCTACACCATGATCTGTATAAACATTGAAATATTTACACCGCTATCTGTATAAACATGGAAACTACTACATCGTTATCTGTATAAATATGGAAATATCTACACCGCTATCTCTATAAAGTTGGAAATATCTACACCGCCATCTGTATAAACATGGAAATACCTATACAGTCATCTGTGTAAACATTTAAATACCTACACAACCATCTGTATAAACATGGAAATATCTACAATGTCATCTGTATACACATGGAAATACCTACATGGCAATCTGTGTATAGATGGAAACATCAACACCGCCATCTGTACAAACATGGAAATATCTACACTGCTATCTCGATAAACATGGAAATATCTACACTGTGGTCTGTATAAACATGGAAATATCTACACCAGTATCTGTATAAACATGGAAATATCTACACCACGATCTGTATAAACATGGAAATATATACAGCGCTATCTGTATAAACATGGAAATATCTGCAGCGCTATCTCTATAAACATGGAAATATCTACAAAGCCATCTGTATAAACATGGAAATACCTACACAGTCATGTGTAGGAACATGGAAATATCTACACTGCCATCTGTATAAACATAGAAATATCTACACAGCCCTCTGTGTAAATATGGAAATATCTGCACAGGCATCTGTGTAAACAAGGAAATATCTGCACCGCTATCTGTATAAACATGGAAATACCAACACCGCTGTCTCTATATAACACGGAAATATGTACACCGCTATGTGTATAAACATGGAAATATCTCCACTGCTGTCTGTATAAACATGGAAATATCTCCACCGTTATCTGTTTAAACATGGAAATATCTACAGCGCCATCTCTATAAACATTGAAATATCTACACTGCCATCTGTAAAAACATGAAAATATCTACACAGTCATCTGAATAAACATGGAAATATCTACACCAGCATCTGTATAAACATGGAAGTGCCTACAATATCATCTGTATACACATGGAAATATCTACCAGACATCTGTATAAATATGGAAATATCTACACCGCCAGCTGTATAAACATGGAAATATCTACACTGCCATCTGTAGAAAGATGGAAATATCTACACCGCTATCTCTATAAATATGGAAATATCTACACCGCCATCTCTATAAACATGAAAATATCTACACTGCCGTCTCCATAAAGATGGAAGTATTTACTCCGCCATGTGTATAAACACGGAAATATCTACACCACCATCTGTGTAAACATGGAAATATCTACACCGCTATCTGTATAAACATGGAAATATCTACACCGCCATCTGCATGTCCATGGAAATATCTACGCCGCCATCTGTATGAACATGGAAATATCTACACGGCCATCTGTGTATAGATGGAAATATCAACACCGCCATCTGTACAAACATGGAAATATCTACACTGCTATCTCTATAAACACGGAATTACCTAAACAGCAGTCTGTATAAACATGGAGATATCTACACCGCTATCTGTATAAACATGGAAATATCTACACAGCTATCTCTATAAACGTGGAAATATCTACACCGCCATCTGTATAAACATGGAAATACCTACAAAGTCGTCTGTATAAACATGGAAATATCTACACAGCCATCTGTATAAACATGGAAATATCTACACAGCCATCTGTATATACATGGAAATTTATACACCGCTATCTGTATAAACATGGAAATTCCTACACCGCTATTTGTATAAACAAGGAAATACCTACACCGTGATCTGTATAAACATGGAAATATCTACACCGCCATCTCTATAAACATGGAAATATCTACACCCCTATCTGTATAAACATGGAAATATCCACACCGCTATCTCTATAAACATGGAAAAATCAACACCTCTATCTCTATGAACATGGAAATATCTCCACCGCCATCTCTAAAGACATGGAAATATCTACACCACGATCAGTATAAACATGGAAATACCTACACCGCTATCTGTATAAACATGGAAATATCTCCACTGCTATCTCTATAAACATCGAAATATCTACACTGCCATCTGTATAAACATGGAAATACTTACAAAGTTATCTGTATAAACATGGAAATATCTACACCACCATCTGTAAAAACATGGGAATATCTACACAGCCATGTGTACATACATGGAAATAGCTACACCGCTATCTATATAAACATGGAAATAACTACACCGCTATCTGTATAAACATGGAAATATCTACACCGCCATCTACATATCCATGGAAATATCTGCGCCGCCATCTGTATAAACACGGAAAATCTACACGGCCATCTGTGTATAGATGGAAATATCAACACCGCCATCTGTACAAACATGGAAATATCTACACCGCTATCTCTATAAACATGGAAATATCTGCACTGCCATCTGTAAAAACATGGAAACACCTATACAGTCATCTGTATAAACATGGAAATATCTACAATGCCATCTATATACACATGGAAATAACTACACAGCCATCTGTATAAACATGTAAATATCTACACTGCTGTCTCTATAAACATGGAAATATCTACACCGCGGTCTGTATAAACATGGAAATATCTACACCGCTATCTCTATGAACATGGAAATATCTACACCGCTATCTCTATAAACATGAAAATATCTACACCATGATCTGTATAAACATTGAAATATTTACACCGCTATCTGTATAAACATGGAAACTACTACATCGTTATCTGTATAAATATGGAAATATCTACACCGCTATCTCTATAAAGTTGGAAATATCTACACCGCCATCTGTATAAACATGGAAATACCTATACAGTCATCTGTGTAAACATTTAAATACCTACACAACCATCTGTATAAACATGGAAATATCTACAATGTCATCTGTATACACATGGAAATACCTACATGGCAATCTGTGTATAGATGGAAACATCAACACCGCCATCTGTACAAACATGGAAATATCTACACTGCTATCTCGATAAACATGGAAATATCTACACTGTGGTCTGTATAAACATGGAAATATCTACACCAGTATCTGTATAAACATGGAAATATCTACACCACGATCTGTATAAACATGGAAATATATACAGCGCTATCTGTATAAACATGGAAATATCTGCACCGCTATCTCTATAAACATGGAAATATCTACAAAGCCATCTGTATAAACATGGAAATACCTACACAGTCATGTGTAGGAACATGGAAATATCTACACTGCCATCTGTATAAACATAGAAATATCTACACAGCCCTCTGTGTAAATATGGAAATATCTGCACAGGCATCTGTGTAAACAAGGAAATATCTGCACCGCTATCTGTATAAACATTGAAATACCAACACCGCTGTCTCTATAAACACGGAAATATGTACACCGCTATGTGTATAAACATGGAAATATCTCCACTGCTGTCTGTATAAACATGGAAATATCTCCACCGTTATCTGTTTAAACATGGAAATATCTACAGCGCCATCTCTATAAACATTGAAATATCTACACTGCCATCTGTAAAAACATGAAAATATCTACACAGTCATCTGAATAAACATGGAAATATCTACACCAGCATCTGTATAAACATGGAAATGCCTACAATACCATCTGTATACACATGGAAATATCTACCAGACATCTGTATAAATATGGAAATATCTACACCGCCAGCTGTATAAACATGGAAATATCTACACTGCCATCTGTAGAAAGATGGAAATATCTACACCGCTATCTCTATAAATATGGAAATATCTACACCGCCATCTCTATAAACATGAAAATATCTACACTGCCGTCTCCATAAAGATGGAAGTATTTACTCCGCCATGTGTATAAACACGGAAATATCTACACCACCATCTGTGTAAACATGGAAATATCTACACCGCTATCTGTATAAACATGGAAATATCTACACCGCCATCTGCATGTCCATGGAAATATCTACGCCGCCATCTGTATGAACATGGAAATATCTACACGGCCATCTGTGTATAGATGGAAATATCAACACCGCCATCTGTACAAACATGGAAATATCTACACCTCTATCTCTATAAACATGGAAATATCTGCACTGCCATCTGTAAAAACATGGAAATACCTATACAGTCATCTGTATAAACATGGAAATACCTACAATGCCATCTGTATACACATGGAAATATCTACACAGCCATCTGTATAAACATGTAAATATCTACACTGCTATCTCTATAAACATGGAAATATCTACACTGCCATCTCTATAAACATGAAAATATCTACACTGCCATCTCCATAAACATGGAACTAACTACTCCGCCATCGGTATAAACATGGAAACATCTACACCGCCATCTGTGTGAATAAGGAAATAACTACAATGCCATCTGTATAACGATATAAATATCTGCACCGCGAGCTGTATAAACATGGAAATATCTACATCGATATCTGTATAAACGTGGAAATACCAACACCGCTATCGGTATAAACATGGAAATATCTACAACGCCATCTATATAAACATGGAAATATCTACACCGCTATGTCAATAAACCTGGAAATACCTACACCGCTATCTCTATAAACATGGAAATATCTACACCGCTATCTGTATAAACATGGAAATATCTACACCGCTATTTGTATAAACATGGAAATATCTACACCGCGATCTGTATAAACATGGAAATATCTACACCGCGATCTGTATAAACATGGAAATATCTTCACCACGATCTGTATAAACTTGGAAATATCTACTCCGCTATCTGTATAAACATGGTAATATCTACACCACCATCTATTTAAACATGGAAATATCTTCACAACCATCTGTATAAACATGGAAATGTCTACAATGCCATCTGTAGAAAGATGGAAATATCTACACCGCAATCTGTGTAAACATGGAAATATCTACACCGATATCTGTAAAAACATGGAAATATCTACACCGCTATCTGTATAAACATGGAAATATCTACACAGGTATCTCTATAAACATGGAAATATCTACACCGCCATCTGTATAAACATGGAAATACCTACAAAGTCATCTGTATAAACATGGAAACACCTACACAGGCATCTGTATAAACATGGAAATATCTACACAGCCATCGGTATATACATGGAAATATCTACACCGCTATCTGTATAAACATGGAAATAACTACACCGCTACTTGTATAAACAAGGATATATCTACACCGTGATCTGCATAAACATGGAAATATCTACACCACTATTTGTATAAACAAAGAAATATCTACACCGTTATCTGTATAAGCATGGAAATAACTACACCGTTATATGTATAAACAAGGAAATATCTACACCGTGATCTGTATAAACATGGAAATAACTACACCGCTATTTGTATAAACAAGGAAATATCTACACCGCCATCTGTTTAAACATGGAAATATATACACAGACATATGTTTATACATGGAAATATCTACACCGCTATCTGTATAAACATGCTAATAACTACACCGCTATGTGTATAAATGTGGAAATATTTGCACCGCTATCCCTATAAACATGGTAATATCAACACTGCGATCTGTATAAACATGGAAATAACCACACCATGATCTGTATAAACATGGAAATATCTACACTGCGATCTGTATAAACATGGAAATATCTACACCGCCATCTCTATAAACATGGAAATATCTACACCCCTATCTGTGTAAACATGGAAATATCCACACCGCTATCTCTATAAACATGGAAAAATCAACATCGCTATCTCTATGAACATGAAAATATCTACACCGCCATCTCTATAAACATGGAAATATCTACACCACGATCAGTATAAACATGGAAATATCTACACCGCTACCTGAATAAACATGGAAATATCTCCACTGCTATCTCTATAAACATCGAAATATCTACACCGCCATCAGTATAAACATGGAAATACTTACAAAGTTATCTGTATAAGCATGGAAATACCTACACAGCCATGTGTATATACATGGAAATATCTACACCGCTATTTATATAAACATGGAAATAACTACACCGCTATCTGTATATACATGGAAATATCTACACCGCCATCTACATACCCAAGGAAATATCTGCGCAGCCATATGTATAAACATGGAAATATCTACACGGTCATCTGTGTATAGATGGAAATATCAACACCGCCATCTGTACAAACATGGAAATATCTACACTGCTATCTCTATAAATACGGAATTACCTAAACAGCAGTCTGTATAAACATGGAGATATCTACACCGCTATCTGTATAAACATGGAAATATCTACACAGCTATCTCTATAAACGTGGAAATATCTACACCGCCATCTGTATAAACATGGAAATACCTACAAAGTCGTCTGTATAAACATGGAAATATCTACACAGCCATCTGTATAAACATGGAAATATCTACACAGCCATCTGTATATACATGGAAATATATACACCGCTATCTGTATAAACATGGAAATTCCTACACCGCTATTTGTATAAACAAGGAAATACCTACACCGTGATCTGTATAAACATGGAAATATCTACACCGCCATCTCTATAAACATGGAAATATCTACACCCCTATCTGTATAAACATGGAAATATCCACACCGCTATCTCTATAAACATGGAAAAATCAACACCGCTATCTCTATGAACATGGAAATATCTCCACCGCCA
This sequence comes from Pan paniscus, assembly GCF_029289425.2. Classification (NCBI taxonomy): domain Eukaryota; kingdom Metazoa; phylum Chordata; class Mammalia; order Primates; family Hominidae; genus Pan; species Pan paniscus. The sequence goes on from NC_073265.2 coordinate 2,025,196, forward strand.
TCTCTAAAGACATGGAAATATCTACACCACGATCAGTATAAACATGGAAATACCTACACCGCTATCTGTATAAACATGGAAATATCTCCACTGCTATCTCTATAAACATTGAAATATCTACACTGCCATCTGTATAAACATGGAAATACTTACAAAGTTATCTGTATAAACATGGAAATATCTACACCACCATCTGTAAAAACATGGGAATATCTACACAGCCATGTGTACATACATGGAAATAGCTACACCGCTATCTATATAAACATGGAAATAACTACACCGCTATCTGTATAAACAAGGAAATATCTACACCGCCATCTACATATCCATGGAAATATCTGCGCCGCCATCTGTATAAACATGGAAAATCTACACGGCCATCTGTGTATAGATGGAAATATCAACACCGCCATCTGTACAAACATGGAAATATCTACACCGCTATCTCTACAAACATGGAAATATCTGCACTGCCATCTGTAAAAACATGGAAACACCTATACAGTCATCTGTATAAACATGGAAATATCTACAATGCCATCTATATACACATGGAAATAACTACACAGCCATCTGTATAAACATGTAAATATCTACACTGCTGTCTCTATAAACATGGAAATATCTACACCGCGGTCTGTATAAACATGGAAATATCTACACCGCTATCTCTATGAACATGGAAATATCTACACCGCTATCTCTATAAACATGAAAATATCTACACCATGATCTGTATAAACATTGAAATATTTACACCGCTATCTGTATAAACATGGAAACTACTACATCGTTATCTGTATAAATATGGAAATATCTACACCGCTATCTCTATAAAGTTGGAAATATCTACACCGCCATCTGTATAAACATGGAAATACCTATACAGTCATCTGTGTAAACATTTAAATACCTACACAACCATCTGTATAAACATGGAAATATCTACAATGTCATCTGTATACACATGGAAATACCTACATGGCAATCTGTGTATAGATGGAAACATCAACACCGCCATCTGTACAAACATGGAAATATCTACACTGCTATCTCGATAAACATGGAAATATCTACACTGTGGTCTGTATAAACATGGAAATATCTACACCGGTATCTGTATAAACATGGAAATATCTACACCACGATCTGTATAAACATGGAAATATATACAGCGCTATCTGTATAAACATGGAAATATCTGCACCGCTATCTCTATAAACATGGAAATATCTACAAAGCCATCTGTATAAACATGGAAATACCTACACAGTCATGTGTAGGAACATGGAAATATCTACACTGCCATCTGTATAAACATAGAAATATCTACACAGCCCTCTGTGTAAATATGGAAATATCTGCACAGGCATCTGTGTAAACAAGGAAATATCTGCACCGCTATCTGTCTAAACATGGAAATACCAACACCGCTGTCTCTATAAACACGGAAATATGTACACCGCTATGTGTATAAACATGGAAATATCTCCACTGCTGTCTGTATAAACATGGAAATATCTCCACCGTTATCTGTTTAAACATGGAAATATCTACAGCGCCATCTCTATAAACATTGAAATATCTACACTGCCATCTGTAAAAACATGAAAATATCTACACAGTCATCTGAATAAACATGGAAATATCTACACCAGCATCTGTATAAACATGGAAATGCCTACAATACCATCTGTATACACATGGAAATATCTACCAGACATCTGTATAAATATGGAAATATCTACACCGCCAGCTGTATAAACATGGAAATATCTACACAGCCATCTGTAGAAAGATGGAAATATCTACACCGCTATCTCTATAAATATGGAAATATCTACACCGCCATCTCTATAAACATGAAAATATCTACACTGCCGTCTCCATAAAGATGGAAGTATTTACTCCGCCATGTGTATAAACACGGAAATATCTACACCACCATCTGTGTAAACATGGAAATATCTACACCGCTATCTGTATAAACATGGAAATATCTACACCGCCATCTGCATGTCCATGGAAATATCTACGCCGCCATCTGTATGAACACGGAAATATCTACACGGCCATCTGTGTATAGATGGAAATATCAACACCGCCATCTGTACAAACATGGAAATATCTACACCTCTATCTCTATAAACATGGAAATATCTGCACTGCCATCTGTAAAAACATGGAAATACCTATACAGTCATCTGTATAAACATGGAAATACCTACAATGCCATCTGTATACACATGGAAATATCTACACAGCCATCTGTATAAACATGTAAATATCTACACTGCTATCTCTATAAACATGGAAATATCTACACTGCCATCTCTATAAACATGAAAATATCTACACTGCCATCTCCATAAACATGGAACTAACTACTCCGCCATCGGTATAAACATGGAAACATCTACACCGCCATCTGTGTGAATAAGGAAATAACTACAATGCCATCTGTATAACGATATAAATATCTGCACCGCGAGCTGTATAAACATGGAAATATCTACATCGATATCTGTATAAACGTGGAAATACCAACACCGCTATCGGTATAAACATGGAAATATCTACAACGCCATCTATATAAACATGGAAATATCTACACCGCTATGTCAATAAACCTGGAAATACCTACACCGCTATCTCTATAAACATGGAAATATCTACACCGCTATCTGTATAAACATGGAAATATCTACACCGCTATTTGTATAAACATGGAAATATCTACACCGCGATCTGTATAAACATGGAAATATCTACACCGCGATCTGTATAAACATGGAAATATCTTCACCACGATCTGTATAAACTTGGAAATATCTACTCCGCTATCTGTATAAACATGGTAATATCTACACCACCATCTATTTAAACATGGAAATATCTTCACAACCATCTGTATAAACATGGAAATGTCTACAATGCCATCTGTAGAAAGATGGAAATATCTACACCGCAATCTGTGTAAACATGGAAATATCTACACCGATATCTGTAAAAACATGGAAATATCTACACCGCTATCTGTATAAACATGGAAATATCTACACAGGTATCTCTATAAACACGGAAATATCTACACCGCCATCTGTATAAACATGGAAATACCTACAAAGTCATCTGTATAAACATGGAAACATCTACACAGGCATCTGTATAAACATGGAAATATCTACACAGCCATCGATATATACATGGAAATATCTACACCGCTATCTGTATAAACATGGAAATAACTACACCGCTACTTGTATAAACAAGGATATATCTACACCGTGATCTGTATAAACATGGAAATATCTACACCACTATTTGTATAAACAAAGAAATATCTACACCGTTATCTGTATAAGCATGGAAATAACTACACCGTTATATGTATAAACAAGGAAATATCTACACCGTGATCTGTATAAACATGGAAATAACTACACCGCTATTTGTATAAACAAGGAAATATCTACACCGCCATCTGTTTAAACACGGAAATATATACACAGACATATGTTTATACATGGAAATATCTACACCGCTATCTGTATAAACATGCTAATAATTACAACGCTATCTGTATAAATGTGGAAATATTTGCACCGCTATCCCTATAAACATGGTAATATCAACACTGCGATCTGTATAAACATGGAAATAACTACACCATGATCTGTATAAACATGGAAATATCTACACCGCGATCTGTATAAACATGGAAATATCTACACCGCCATCTCTATAAACATGGAAATATCTACACCCCTATCTGTGTAAACATGGAAATATCCACACCGCTATCTCTATAAACATGGAAAAATCAACACCGCTATCTCTATGAACATGGAAATATCTACACCGCCATCTCTATAAACTTGGAAATATCTACACCACGATCAGTATAAACATGGAAATATCTACACCGCTACCTGAATAAACATGGAAATATCTCCACTGCTATCTCTATAAACATCGAAATATCTACACCGCCATCAGTATAAACATGGAAATACTTACAAAGTTATCTGTATAAACATGGAAATACCTACACAGCCATGTGTATATACATGGAAATATCTACACCGCTATTTATATAAACATGGAAATAACTACACCGCTATCTGTATATACATGGAAATATCTACACCGCCATCTACATACCCAAGGAAATATCTGCGCCGCCATCTGTATAAACATGGAAATATCTACACGGTCATCTGTGTATAGATGGAAATATCAACACCGCCATCTGTACAAACATGGAAATATCTACACTGCTATCTCTATAAACACGGAATTACCTAAACAGCAGTCTGTATAAACATGGAGATATCTACACCGCTATCTGTATAAACATGGAAATATCTACACAGCTATCTCTATAAACGTGGAAATATCTACACCGCCATCTGTATAAACATGGAAATACCTACAAAGTCGTCTGTATAAACATGGAAATATCTACACAGCCATCTGTATAAACATGGAAATATCTACACAGCCATCTGTATATACATGGAAATATATACACCGCTATCTGTATAAACATGGAAATTCCTACACCGCTATTTGTATAAACAAGGAAATACCTACACCGTGATCTGTATAAACACGGAAATATCTACACCGCCATCTCTATAAACATGGAAATATCTACACCCCTATCTGTATAAACATGGAAATATCCACACCGCTATCTCTATAAACATGGAAAAATCAACACCGCTATCTCTATGAACATGGAAATATCTCCACCGCCATCTCTAAAGACATGGAAATATCTACACCACGATCAGTATAAACATGGAAATACCTACACCGCTATCTGTATAAACATGGAAATATCTCCACTGCTATCTCTATAAACATCGAAATATCTACACTGCCATCTGTATAAACATGGAAATACTTACAAAGTTATCTGTATAAACATGGAAATATCTACACCACCATCTGTAAAAACATGGGAATATCTACACAGCCATGTGTACATACATGGAAATATCTACACCGCTATCTATATAAACATGGAAATAACTACACCGCTATCTGTATAAACATGGAAATATCTACACCGCCATCTACATATCCATGGAAATATCTGCCCCGCCATCTGTATAAACATGGAAAATCTACACGGCCATCTGTGTATAGATGGAAATATCAACACCGCCATCTGTACAAACATGGAAATATCTACACCGCTATCTCTATAAACATGGAAATATCTGCACTGCTATCTGTAAAAACATGGAAACACCTATACAGTCATCTGTATAAACATGGAAATATCTACAATGCCATCTATATACACATGGAAATATCTACACAGCCATCTGTATAAACATGTAAATATCTACACTGCTGTCTCTATAAACATGGAAATATCTACACCGCGGTCTGTATAAACATGGAAATATCTACACCGCTATCTCTATGAACATGGAAATATCTACACCGCTATCTCTATAAACATGAAAATATCTACACCATGATCTGTATAAACATTGAAATATTTACACCGCTATCTGTATAAACATGGAAACTACTACATCGTTATCTGTATAAATATGGAAATATCTACACCGCTATCTCTATAAAGTTGGAAATATCTACACCGCCATCTGTATAAACATGGAAATACCTATACAGTCATCTGTGTAAACATTTAAATACCTACACAACCATCTGTATAAACATGGAAATATCTACAATGTCATCTGTATACACATGGAAATACCTACATGGCAATCTGTGTATAGATGGAAACATCAACACCGCCATCTGTACAAACATGGAAATATCTACACTGCTATCTCGATAAACATGGAAATATCTACACTGTGGTCTGTATAAACATGGAAATATCTACACCGGTATCTGTATAAACATGGAAATATCTACACCACGATCTGTATAAACATGGAAATATATACAGCGCTATCTGTATAAACATGGAAATATCTGCACCGCTATCTCTATAAACATGGAAATATCTACAAAGCCATCTGTATAAACATGGAAATACCTACACAGTCATGTGTAGGAACATGGAAATATCTACACTGCCATCTGTATAAACATAGAAATATCTACACAGCCCTCTGTGTAAATATGGAAATATCTGCACAGGCATCTGTGTAAACAAGGAAATATCTGCACCGCTATCTGTCTAAACATGGAAATACCAACACCGCTGTCTCTATAAACACGGAAATATGTACACCGCTATGTGTATAAACATGGAAATATCTCCACTGCTGTCTGTATAAACATGGAAATATCTCCACCGTTATCTGTTTAAACATGGAAATATCTACAGCGCCATCTCTATAAACATTGAAATATCTACACTGCCATCTGTAAAAACATGAAAATATCTACACAGTCATCTGAATAAACATGGAAATATCTACACCAGCATCTGTATAAACATGGAAATGCCTACAATACCATCTGTATACACATGGAAATATCTACCAGACATCTGTATAAATATGCAAATATCTACACCGCCAGCTGTATAAACATGGAAACATCTACACTGCCATCTGTAGAAAGATGGAAATATCTACACCGCTATCTCTATAAATATGGAAATATCTACACCGCCATCTCTATAAACATGAAAATATCTACACTGCCGTCTCCATAAAGATGGAAGTATTTACTCCGCCATGTGTATAAACACGGAAATATCTACACCACCATCTGTGTAAACATGGAAATATCTACACTGCTATCTGTATAAACATGGAAATATCTACACCGCCATCTGCATGTCCATGGAAATATCTACGCCGCCATCTGTATGAACATGGAATTATCTACACGGCCATCTGTGTATAGATGGAAATATCAACACCGCCATCTGTACAAACATGGAAATATCTACACCTCTATCTCTATAAACATGGAAATATCTGCACTGCCATCTGTAAAAACATGGAAATACCTATACAGTCATCTGTATAAACATGGAAATACCTACAATGCCATCTGTATACACATGGAAATATCTACACAGCCATCTGTATAAACATGTAAATATCTACACTGCTATCTCTATAAACATGGAAATATCTACACTGCCATCTCTATAAACATGAAAATATCTACACTGCCATCTCCATAAACATGGAACTAACTACTCCGCCATCGGTATAAACATGGAAACATCTACATCGCCATCTGTGTGAATAAGGAAATAACTACAATGCCATCTGTATAACGATATAAATATCTGCACCGCGAGCTGTATAAACATGGAAATATCTACATCGATATCTGTATAAACGTGGAAATACCAACACCGCTATCGGTATAAACATGGAAATATCTACAACGCCATCTATATAAACATGGAAATATCTACACCGCTATGTCAATAAACCTGGAAATACCTACACCGCTATCTCTATAAACATGGAAATATCTACACCGCTATCTGTATAAACATGGAAATATCTACACCGCTATTTGTATAAACATGGAAATATCTACACCGCGATCTGTATAAACATGGAAATATCTACACTGCGATCTGTATAAACATGGAAATATCTTCACCACGATCTGTATAAACTTGGAAATATCTACTCCGCTATCTGTATAAACATGGTAATATCTACACCACCATCTATTTAACATGGAAATATCTTCACAACCATCTGTATAAACATGGAAATGTCTACAATGCCATCTGTAGAAAGATGGAAATATCTACACCGCAATCTGTGTAAACATGGAAATATCTACACCGATATCTGTAAAAACATGGAAATATCTGCACCGCTATCTGTATAAACATGGAAATATCTACACAGGTATCTCTATAAACATGGAAATATCTACACCGCCATCTGTATAAACATGGAAATACCTACAAAGTCATCTGTATAAACATGGAAACATCTACACAGGCATCTGTATAAACATAGAAATATCTACACAGCCATCTGTATATACATGGAAATATCTACACCGCTATCTGTATAAACATGGAAATAACTACACCGCTACTTGTATAAACAAGGATATATCTACACCATGATCTGTATAAACATGGAAATATCTACACCACCATTTGTATTAACAAGGAAATATCTACACCGTTATCTGTATAAGCATGGAAATAACTACACCGCTATTTGTATAAACAAGGAAATATCTACACCGCCATCTGTTTAAACATGGAAATATATACACAGACATATGTTTATACATGGAAATATCTACACCGCTATCTGTATAAACATGCTAATAACTACACCGCTATCTGTATAAATGTGGAATTATTTGCACCGCTATCCCTATAAACATGGTAATATCAACACTGCGATCTGTATAAACATGGAAATAACTACACCATGATCTGTATAAACTTGGAAATATCTACACCGCGATCTGTATAAACATGGAAATATCTACACCGCCATCTCTATAAACATGGAATTATCTACACCCCTATCTGTGTAAACATGGAAATATCCACACCGCTATCTCTATAAACATGGAAAAATCAACACCGCTATCTCTATGAACATGGAAATATCTACACCGCCATCTGTATAAACATGGAAATACCTACACAGTCATGTGTAGGAACATTTAAATATCTACACTGCCATCTGTATAAACACAGAAATATCTACACAGCCCTCTGTGTAAATATGGAAATATCTGCACAGGCATCTGTGTAAACAAGGAAATATCTGCACCGCTATCTGTATAAACATGGAAATACCAACACCGCTGTCTCTATATAACACGGAAATATGTACACCGCTATGTGTATAAACATGGAAATATCTCCACTGCTGTCTGTATAAACATGCAAATATCTCCACCGTTATCTGTTTAAACATGGAAATATCTACAGCGCCATCTCTATAAACATTGAAATATCTACACTGCCATCTGTAAAAACATGAAAATATCTACACAGTCATCTGAATAAACATGGAAATATCTACACCAGCATCTGTATAAACATGGAAATGCCTACAATACCATCTGTATACACATGGAAATATCTACCAGACATCTGTATAAATATGGAAATATCTACACCGCCAGCTGTATAAACATGGAAATATCTACACTGCCATCTGTAGAAAGATGGAAATATCTACACCGCTATCTCTATAAATATGGAAATATCTACACCGCCATCTCTATAAACATGAAAATATCTACACTGCCGTCTCCATAAAGATGGAAGTATTTACTCCGCCATGTGTATAAACACGGAAATATCTACACCACCATCTGTGTAAACATGGAAATATCTACACCGCTATCTGTATAAACATGGAAATATCTACACCGCCATCTGCATGTCCATGGAAATATCTACGCCGCCATCTGTATGAACATGGAAATATCTACACGGCCATCTGTGTATAGATGGAAATATCAACACCGCCATCTGTACAAACATGGAAATATCTACACCTCTATCTCTATAAACATGGAAATATCTGCACTGCCATCTGTAAAAACATGGAAATACCTATACAGTCATCTGTATAAACATGGAAATACCTACAATGCCATCTGTATACACATGGAAATATCTACACAGCCATCTGTATAAACATGTAAATATCTACACTGCTATCTCTATAAACATGGAAATATCTACACTGCCATCTCTATAAACATGAAAATATCTACACTGCCATCTCCATAAACATGGAACTAACTACTCCGCCATCGGTATAAACATGGAAACATCTACATCGCCATCTGTGTGAATAAGGAAATAACTACAATGCCATCTGTATAACGATATAAATATCTGCACCGCGAGCTGTATAAACATGGAAATATCTACATCGATATCTGTATAAACGTGGAAATACCAACACCGCTATCGGTATAAACATGGAAATATCTACAACGCCATCTATATAAACATGGAAATATCTACACCGCTATGTCAATAAACCTGGAAATAGCTACACCGCTATCTCTATAAACATGGAAATATCTACACCGCTATCTGTATAAACATGGAAATATCTACACCGCTATTTGTATAAACATGGAAATATCTACACCGCGATCTGTATAAACATGGAAATATCTACACCGCGATCTGTATAAACATGGAAATATCTTCACCACGATCTGTATAAACTTGGAAATATCTACTCCGCTATCTGTATAAACATGGTAATATCTACACCACCATCTATTTAACATGGAAATATCTTCACAACCATCTGTATAAACATGGAAATGTCTACAATGCCATCTGTAGAAAGATGGAAATATCTACACCGCAATCTGTGTAAACATGGAAATATCTACACCGATATCTGTAAAAACATGGAAATATCTACACCGCTATCTGTATAAACATGGAAATATCTACACAGCTATCTCTATAAACATGGAAATATCTACACCGCCATCTGTATAAACATGGAAATACCTACAAAGTCATCTGTATAAACATGGAAACATCTACACAGGCATCTGTATAAACATAGAAATATCTACACAGCCATCTGTATATACATGGAAATATCTACACCGCTATCTGTATAAACATGGAAATAACTACACCGCTACTTGTATAAACAAGGATATATCTACACCATGATCTGTATAAACATGGAAATATCTACACCACTATTTGTATTAACAAAGAAATATCTACACCGTTATCTGTATAAGCATGGAAATAACTACACCGTTATATGTATAAACAAGGAAATATCTACACCGTGATCTATATAAACATGGAAATAACTACACCGCTATTTGTATAAACAAGGAAATATCTACACCGCCATCTGTTTAAACATGGAAATATATACACAGACATATGTTTATACATGGAAATATCTACACCGCTATCTGTATAAACATGCTAATAACTACACCGCTATCTGTATAAATGTGGAAATATTTGCACCGCTATCCCTATAAACATGGTAATATCAACACTGCGATCTGTATAAACATGGAAATAACTACACCATGATCTGTATAAACTTGGAAATATCTACACCGCGATCTGTATAAACATGGAAATATCTACACCGCCATCTCTATAAACATGGAAATATCTACACCCCTATCTGTGTAAACATGGAAATATCCACACCGCTATCTCTATAAACATGGAAAAATCAACACCGCTATCTCTATGAACATGGAAATATCTACACCGCCTTCTGTATAAACATGGAAATACCTACACAGTCATGTGTAGGAACATTTAAATATCTACACTGCCATCTGTATAAACACAGAAATATCTACACAGCCCTCTGTGTAAATATGGAAATATCTGCACAGGCATCTGTGTAAACAAGGAAATATCTGCACCGCTATCTGTATAAACATGGAAATACCAACACCGCTGTCTCTATATAACACGGAAATATGTACACCGCTATGTGTATAAACATGGAAATATCTCCACTGCTGTCTGTATAAACATGGAAATATCTCCACCGTTATCTGTTTAAACATGGAAATATCTACAGCGCCATCTCTATAAACATTGAAATATCTACACTGCCATCTGTAAAAACATGAAAATATCTACACAGTCATCTGAATAAACATGGAAATATCTACACCAGCATCTGTATAAACATGGAAATGCCTACAATACCATCTGTATACACATGGAAATATCTACCAGACATCTGTATAAATATGGAAATATCTACACCGCCAGCTGTATAAACATGGAAATATCTACACAGCCATCTGTAGAAAGATGGAAATATCTACACCGCTATCTCTATAAATATGGAAATATCTACACCGCCATCTCTATAAACATGAAAATATCTACACTGCCGTCTCCATAAAGATGGAAGTATTTACTCCGCCATGTGTATAAACACGGAAATATCTACACCACCATCTGTGTAAACATGGAAATATCTACACCGCTATCTGTATAAACATGGAAATATCTACACCGCCATCTGCATGTCCATGGAAATATCTACGCCGCCATCTGTATGAACATGGAAATATCTACACGGCCTTCTGTGTATAGATGGAAATATCAACACCGCCATCTGTACAAACATGGAAATATCTACACTGCTATCTCTATAAACACGGAATTACCTAAACAGCAGTCTGTATAAACATGGAGATATCTACACCGCTATCTGTATAAACATGGAAATATCTACACAGCTATCTCTATAAACGTGGAAATATCTACACCGCCATCTGTATAAACATGGAAATACCTACAAAGTCGTCTGTATAAACATGGAAATATCTACACAGCCATCTGTATAAACATGGAAATATCTACACAGCCATCTGTATATACATGGAAATATATACACCGCTATCTGTATAAACATGGAAATTCCTACACCGCTATTTGTATAAACAAGGAAATACCTACACCGTGATCTGTATAAACATGGAAATATCTACACCGCCATCTCTATAAACATGGAAATATCTACACCCCTATCTGTATAAACATGGAAATATCCACACCGCTATCTCTATAAACATGGAAAAATCAACACCGCTATCTCTATGAACATGGAAATATCTCCACCGCCATCTCTAAAGACATGGAAATATCTACACCACGATCAGTATAAACATGGAAATACCTACACCGCTATCTGTATAAACATGGAAATATCTCCACTGCTATCTCTATAAACATCGAAATATCTACACTGCCATCTGTATAAACATGGAAATACTTACAAAGTTATCTGTATAAACATGGAAATATCTACACCACCATCTGTAAAAACATGGGAATATCTACACAGCCATGTGTACATACATGGAAATAGCTACACCGCTATCTATATAAACATGGAAATAACTACACCGCTATCTGTATAAACATGGAAATATCTACACCGCCATCTACATATCCATGGAAATATCTGCCCCGCCATCTGTATAAACATGGAAAATCTACACGGCCATCTGTGTATAGATGGAAATATCAACACCGCCATCTGTACAAACATGGAAATATCTACACCGCTATCTCTATAAACATGGAAATATCTGCACTGCTATCTGTAAAAACATGGAAACACCTATACAGTCATCTGTATAAACATGGAAATATCTACAATGCCATCTATATACACATGGAAATATCTACACAGCCATCTGTATAAACATGTAAATATCTACACTGCTGTCTCTATAAACATGGAAATATCTACACCGCGGTCTGTATAAACATGGAAATATCTACACCGCTATCTCTATGAACATGGAAATATCTACACCGCTATCTCTATAAACATGAAAATATCTACACCATGATCTGTATAAACATTGAAATATTTACACCGCTATCTGTATAAACATGGAAACTACTACATCGTTATCTGTATAAATATGGAAATATCTACACCGCTATCTCTATAAAGTTGGAAATATCTACACCGCCATCTGTATAAACATGGAAATACCTATACAGTCATCTGTGTAAACATTTAAATACCTACACAACCATCTGTATAAACATGGAAATATCTACAATGTCATCTGTATACACATGGAAATACCTACATGGCAATCTGTGTATAGATGGAAACATCAACACCGCCATCTGTACAAACATGGAAATATCTACACTGCTATCTCGATAAACATGGAAATATCTACACTGTGGTCTGTATAAACATGGAAATATCTACACCGGTATCTGTATAAACATGGAAATATCTACACCACGATCTGTATAAACATGGAAATATATACAGCGCTATCTGTATAAACATGGAAATATCTGCACCGCTATCTCTATAAACATGGAAATATCTACAAAGCCATCTGTATAAACATGGAAATACCTACACAGTCATGTGTAGGAACATGGAAATATCTACACTGCCATCTGTATAAACATAGAAATATCTACACAGCCCTCTGTGTAAATATGGAAATATCTGCACAGGCATCTGTGTAAACAAGGAAATATCTGCACCGCTATCTGTCTAAACATGGAAATACCAACACCGCTGTCTCTATAAACACGGAAATATGTACACCGCTATGTGTATAAACATGGAAATATCTCCACTGCTGTCTGTATAAACATGGAAATATCTCCACCGTTATCTGTTTAAACATGGAAATATCTACAGCGCCATCTCTATAAACATTGAAATATCTACACTGCCATCTGTAAAAACATGAAAATATCTACACAGTCATCTGAATAAACATGGAAATATCTACACCAGCATCTGTATAAACATGGAAATGCCTACAATACCATCTGTATACACATGGAAATATCTACCAGACATCTGTATAAATATGCAAATATCTACACCGCCAGCTGTATAAACATGGAAACATCTACACTGCCATCTGTAGAAAGATGGAAATATCTACACCGCTATCTCTATAAATATGGAAATATCTACACCGCCATCTCTATAAACATGAAAATATCTACACTGCCGTCTCCATAAAGATGGAAGTATTTACTCCGCCATGTGTATAAACACGGAAATATCTACACCACCATCTGTGTAAACATGGAAATATCTACACCGCTATCTGTATAAACATGGAAATATCTACACCGCCATCTGCATGTCCATGGAAATATCTACGCCGCCATCTGTATGAACATGGAAATATCTACACGGCCATCTGTGTATAGATGGAAATATCAACACCGCCATCTGTACAAACATGGAAATATCTACACTGCTATCTCTATAAACACGGAATTACCTAAACAGCAGTCTGTATAAACATGGAGATATCTACACCGCTATCTGTATAAACATGGAAATATCTACACAGCTATCTCTATAAACGTGGAAATATCTACACCGCCATCTGTATAAACATGGAAATACCTACAAAGTCGTCTGTATAAACATGGAAATATCTACACAGCCATCTGTATAAACATGGAAATATCTACACAGCCATCTGTATATACATGGAAATATATACACCGCTATCTGTATAAACATGGAAATTCCTACACCGCTATTTGTATAAACAAGGAAATACCTACACCGTGATCTGTATAAACATGGAAATATCTACACCGCCATCTCTATATACATGGAAATATCTACACCCCTATCTGTATAAACATGGAAATATCCACACCGCTATCTCTATAAACATGGAAAAATCAACACCTCTATCTCTATGAACATGGAAATATCTCCACCGCCATCTCTAAAGACATGGAAATATCTACACCACGATCAGTATAAACATGGAAATACCTACACCGCTATCTGTATAAACATGGAAATATCTCCACTGCTATCTCTATAAACATCGAAATATCTACACTGCCATCTGTATAAACATGGAAATACTTACAAAGTTATCTGTATAAACATGGAAATATCTACACCACCATCTGTAAAAACATGGGAATATCTACACAGCCATGTGTACATACATGGAAATAGCTACACCGCTATCTATATAAACATGGAAATAACTACACCGCTATCTGTATAAACATGGAAATATCTACACCGCCATCTACATATCCATGGAAATATCTGCGCCGCCATCTGTATAAACACGGAAAATCTACACGGCCATCTGTGTATAGATGGAAATATCAACACCGCCATCTGTACAAACATGGAAATATCTACACCGCTATCTCTATAAACATGGAAATATCTGCACTGCCATCTGTAAAAACATGGAAACACCTATACAGTCATCAGTATAAACATGGAAATATCTACAATGCCATCTATATACACATGGAAATAACTACACAGCCATCTGTATAAACATGTAAATATCTACACTGCTGTCTCTATAAACATGGAAATATCTACACCGTGGTCTGTATAAACATGGAAATATCTACACCGCTATCTCTATGAACATGGAAATATCTACACCGCTATCTCTATAAACATGAAAATATCTACACCATGATCTGTATAAACATTGAAATATTTACACCGCTATCTGTATAAACATGGAAACTACTACATCGTTATCTGTATAAATATGGAAATATCTACACCGCTATCTCTATAAAGTTGGAAATATCTACACCGCCATCTGTATAAACATGGAAATACCTATACAGTCATCTGTGTAAACATTTAAATACCTACACAACCATCTGTATAAACATGGAAATATCTACAATGTCATCTGTATACACATGGAAATACCTACATGGCAATCTGTGTATAGATGGAAACATCAACACCGCCATCTGTACAAACATGGAAATATCTACACTGCTATCTCGATAAACATGGAAATATGTACACTGTGGTCTGTATAAACATGGAAATATCTACACCAGTATCTGTATAAACATGGAAATATCTACACCACGATCTGTATAAACATGGTAATATATACAGCGCTATCTGTATAAACATGGAAATATCTGCACCGCTATCTCTATAAACATGGAAATATCTACAAAGCCATCTGTATAAACATGGAAATACCTACACAGTCATGTGTAGGAACATGGAAATATCTACACTGCCATCTGTATAAACATAGAAATATCTACACAGCCCTCTGTGTAAATATGGAAATATCTGCACAGGCATCTGTGTAAACAAGGAAATATCTGCACCGCTATCTGTCTAAACATGGAAATACCAACACCGCTGTCTCTATAAACACGGAAATATGTACACCGCTATGTGTATAAACATGGAAATATCTCCACTGCTGTCTGTATAAACATGGAAATATCTCCACCGTTATCTGTTTAAACATGGAAATATCTACAGCGCCATCTCTATAAACATTGAAATATCTACACTGCCATCTGTAAAAACATGAAAATATCTACACAGTCATCTGAATAAACATGGAAATATCTACACCAGCATCTGTATAAACATGGAAATGCCTACAATACCATCTGTATACACATGGAAATATCTACCAGACATCTGTATAAATATGGAAATATCTACACCGCCAGCTGTATAAACATGGAAATATCTACACTGCCATCTGTAGAAAGATGGAAATATCTACACCGCTATCTCTATAAATATGGAAATATCTACACCGCCATCTCTATAAACATGAAAATATCTACACTGCCGTCTCCATAAAGATGGAAGTATTTACTCCGCCATGTGTATAAACACGGAAATATCTACACCACCATCTGTGTAAACATGGAAATATCTACACCGCTATCTGTATAAACATGGAAATATCTACACCGCCATCTGCATGTCCATGGAAATATCTACGCCGCCATCTGTATGAACATGGAAATATCTACACGGCCATCTGTGTATAGATGGAAATATCAACACCGCCATCTGTACAAACATGGAAATATCTACACCTCTATCTCTATAAACATGGAAATATCTGCACTGCCATCTGTAAAAACATGGAAATACCTATACTGTCATCTGTATAAACATGGAAATACCTACAATGCCATCTGTATACACATGGAAATATCTACACAGCCATCTGTATAAACATGTAAATATCTACACTGCTATCTCTATAAACATGGAAATATCTACACTGCCATCTCTATAAACATGAAAATATCTACACTGCCATCTCCATAAACATGGAACTAACTACTCCGCCATCGGTATAAACATGGAAACACCTACACCGCCATCTGTGTGAATAAGGAAATAACTACAATGCCATCTGTATAACGATATAAATATCTGCACCGCGAGCTGTATAAACATGGAAATATCTACATCGATATCTGTATAAACGTGGAAATACCAACACCGCTATCGGTATAAACATGGAAATATCTACAACGCCATCTATATAAACATGGAAATATCTACACCGCTATGTCAATAAACCTGGAAATACCTACACCGCTATCTCTATAAACATGGAAATATCTACACCGCTATCTGTATAAACATGGAAATATCTACACCGCTATTTGTATAAACATGGAAATATCTACACCGCGATCTGTATAAACATGGAAATATCTACACCGCGATCTGTATAAACATGGAAATATCTTCACCACGATCTGTATAAACTTGGAAATATCTACTCCGCTATCTGTATAAACATGGTAATATCTACACCACCATCTATTTAAACATGGAAATATCTTCACAACCATCTGTATAAACATGGAAATGTCTACAATGCCATCTGTAGAAAGATGGAAATATCTACACCGCAATCTGTGTAAACATGGAAATATCTACACCGATATCTGTAAAAACATGGAAATATCTACACCGCTATCTGTATAAACATGGAAATATCTACACAGGTATCTCTATAAACATGGAAATATCTACACCGCCATCTGTATAAACATGGAAATACCTACAAAGTCATCTGTATAAACATGGAAACACCTACACAGGCATCTGTATAAACATGGAAATATCTACACAGCCATCGGTATATACATGGAAATATCTACACCGCTATCTGTATAAACATGGAAATAACTACACCGCTACTTGTATAAACAAGGATATATCTACACCGTGATCTGCATAAACATGGAAATATCTACACCACTATTTGTATAAACAAAGAAATATCTACACCGTTATCTGTATAAGCATGGAAATAACTACACCGTTATATGTATAAACAAGGAAATATCTACACCGTGATCTGTATAAACATGGAAATAACTACACCGCTATTTGTATAAACAAGGAAATATCTACACCGCCATCTGTTTAAACATGGAAATATATACACAGACATATGTTTATACATGGAAATATCTACACCGCTATCTGTATAAACATGCTAATAACTACACCGCTATCTGTATAAATGTGGAAATATTTGCACCGCTATCCCTATAAACATGGTAATATCAACACTGCGATCTGTATAAACATGGAAATAACTACACCATGATCTGTATAAACATGGAAATATCTACACCGCGATCTGTATAAACATGGAAATATCTTCACCGCCATCCCTATAAACATGGAAATATCTACACCCCTATCTGTGTAAACATGGAAATATCCACACCGCTATCTCTATAAACATGGAAAAATCAACACCGCTATCTCTATGAACATGAAAATATCTACACCGCCATCTCTATAAACATGGAAATATCTACACCACGATCAGTATAAACATGGAAATATCTACACCGCTACCTGAATAAACATGGAAATATCTCCACTGCTATCTCTATAAACATCGAAATATCTACACCGCCATCAGTATAAACATGGAAATACTTACAAAGTTATCTGTATAAACATGGAAATACCTACACAGCCATGTGTATATACATGGAAAAATCTACACCGCTATTTATATAAACATGGAAATAACTACACCGCTATCTGTATATACATGGAAATATCTACACCGCCATCTACATACCCAAGGAAATATCTGCGCCGCCATCTGTATAAACATGGAAATATCTACACGGTCATCTGTGTATAGATGGAAATATCAACACCGCCATCTGTACAAACATGGAAATATCTACACTGCTATCTCTATAAACACGGAATTACCTAAACAGCAGTCTGTATAAACATGGAGATATCTACACCGCTATCTGTATAAACATGGAAATATCTACACAGCTATCTCTATAAACGTGGAAATATCTACACCGCCATCTGTATAAACATGGAAATACCTACAAAGTCGTCTGTATAAACATGGAAATATCTACACAGCCATCTGTATAAACATGGAAATATCTACACAGCCATCTGTATATACATGGAAATATATACACCGCTATCTGTATAAACATGGAAATTCCTACACCGCGATTTGTATAAACAAGGAAATACCTACACCGTGATCTGTATAAACATGGAAATATCTACACCGCCATCTCTATAAACATGGAAATATCTACACCCCTATCTGTATAAACATGGAAATATCCACACCGCTATCTCTATAAACATGGAAAAATCAACACCGCTATCTCTATGAACATGGAAATATCTCCACCGCCATCTCTAAAGACATGAAAATATCTACACCACGATCAGTATAAACATGGAAATACCTACACCGCTATCTGTATAAACATGGAAATATCTCCACTGCTATCTCTATAAACATCGAAATATCTACACTGCCATCTGTATAAACATGGAAATACTTACAAAGTTATCTGTATAAACATGGAAATATCTACACCACCATCTGTAAAAACATGGGAATATCTACACAGCCATGTGTACATACATGGAAATAGCTACACCGCTATCTATATAAACATGGAAATAACTACACCGCTATCTGTATAAACATGGAAATATCTACACCGCCATCTACATATCCATGGAAATATCTGCCCCGCCATCTGTATAAACATGGAAAATCTACACGGCCATCTGTGTATAGATGGAAATATCAACACCGCCATCTGTACAAACATGGAAATATCTACACCGCTATCTCTATAAACATGGAAATATCTGCACTGCCATCTGTAAAAACATGGAAACACCTATACAGTCATCTGTATAAACATGGAAATATCTACAATGCCATCTATATACACATGGAAATATCTACACAGCCATCTGTATAAACATGTAAATATCTACACTGCTGTCTCTATAAACATGGAAATATCTACACCGCGGTCTGTATAAACATGGAAATATCTACACCGCTATCTCTATGAACATGGAAATATCTACACCGCTATCTCTATAAACATGAAAATATCTACACCATGATCTGTATAAACATTGAAATATTTACACCGCTATCTGTATAAACATGGAAACTACTACATCGTTATCTGTATAAATATGGAAATATCTACACCGCTATCTCTATAAAGTTGGAAATATCTACACCGCCATCTGTATAAACATGGAAATACCTATACAGTCATCTGTGTAAACATTTAAATACCTACACAACCATCTGTATAAACATGGAAATATCTACAATGTCATCTGTATACACATGGAAATACCTACATGGCAATCTGTGTATAGATGGAAACATCAACACCGCCATCTGTACAAACATGGAAATATCTACACTGCTATCTCGATAAACATGGAAATATCAACACTGTGGTCTGTATAAACATGGAAATATCTACACCGGTATCTGTATAAACATGGAAATATCTACACCACGATCTGTATAAACATGGAAATATATACAGCGCTATCTGTATAAACATGGAAATATCTGCACCGCTATCTCTATAAACATGGAAATATCTACAAAGCCATCTGTATAAACATGGAAATACCTACACAGTCATGTGTAGGAACATGGAAATATCTACACTGCCATCTGTATAAACATAGAAATATCTACACAGCCCTCTGTGTAAATATGGAAATATCTGCACAGGCATCTGTGTAAACAAGGAAATATCTGCACCGCTATCTGTCTAAACATGGAAATACCAACACCGCTGTCTCTATAAACACGGAAATATGTACACCGCTATGTGTATAAACATGGAAATATCTCCACTGCTGTCTGTATAAACATGGAAATATCTCCACCGTTATCTGTTTAAACATGGAAATATCTACAGCGCCATCTCTATAAACATTGAAATATCTACACTGCCATCTGTAAAAACATGAAAATATCTACACACTCATCTGCATAAACATGGAAATATCTACACCAGCATCTGTATAAACATGGAAATGCCTACAATACCATCTGTATACACATGGAAATATCTACCAGACATCTGTATAAATATGCAAATATCTACACCGCCAGCTGTATAAACATGGAAACATCTACACTGCCATCTGTAGAAAGATGGAAATATCTACACCGCTATCTCTATAAATATGGAAATATCTACACCGCCATCTCTATAAACATGAAAATATCTACACTGCCGTCTCCATAAAGATGGAAGTATTTACTCCGCCATGTGTATAAACACGGAAATATCTACACCACCATCTGTGTAAACATGGAAATATCTACACTGCTATCTGTATAAACATGGAAATATCTACACCGCCATCTGCATGTCCATGGAAATATCTACGCCGCCATCTGTATGAACATGGAAATATCTACACGGCCATCTGTGTATAGATGGAAATATCAACACCGCCATCTGTACAAACATGGAAATATCTACACTGCTATCTCTATAAACACGGAATTACCTAAACAGCAGTCTGTATAAACATGGAGATATCTACACCGCTATCTGTATAAACATGGAAATATCTACACAGCTATCTCTATAAACGTGGAAATATCTACACCGCCATCTGTATAAACATGGAAATACCTACAAAGTCGTCTGTATAAACATGGAAATATCTACACAGCCATCTGTATAAACATGGAAATATCTACACAGCCATCTGTATATACATGGAAATATATACACCGCTATCTGTATAAACATGGAAATTCCTACACCGCTATTTGTATAAACAAGGAAATACCTACACCGTGATCTGTATAAACATGGAAATATCTACACCGCCATCTCTATAAACATGGAAATATCTACACCCCTATCTGTATAAACATGGAAATATCCACACCGCTATCTCTATAAACATGGAAAAATCAACACCTCTATCTCTATGAACATGGAAATATCTCCACCGCCATCTCTAAAGACATGGAAATATCTACACCACGATCAGTATAAACATGGAAATACCTACACCGCTATCTGTATAAACATGGAAATATCTCCACTGCTATCTCTATAAACATCGAAATATCTACACTGCCATCTGTATAAACATGGAAATACTTACAAAGTTATCTGTATAAACATGGAAATATCTACACCACCATCTGTAAAAACATGGGAATATCTACACAGCCATGTGTACATACATGGAAATAGCTACACCGCTATCTATATAAACATGGAAATAACCTCACCGCTATCTGTATAAACATGGAAATATCTACACCGCCATCTACATATCCATGGAAATATCTGCGCCGCCATCTGTATAAACACGGAAAATCTACACGGCCATCTGTGTATAGATGGAAATATCAACACCGCCATCTGTACAAACATGGAAATATCTACACCGCTATCTCTATAAACATGGAAATATCTGCACTGCCATCTGTAAAAACATGGAAACACCTATACAGTCATCTGTATAAACATGGAAATATCTACAATGCCATCTATATACACATGGAAATAACTACACAGCCATCTGTATAAACATGTAAATATCTACACTGCTGTCTCTATAAACATGGAAATATCTACACCGCGGTCTGTATAAACATGGAAATATCTACACCGCTATCTCTATGAACATGGAAATATCTACACCGCTATCTCTATAAACATGAAAATATCTACACCATGATCTGTATAAACATTGAAATATTTACACCGCTATCTGTATAAACATGGAAACTACTACATCGTTATCTGTATAAATATGGAAATATCTACACCGCTATCTCTATAAAGTTGGAAATATCTACACCGCCATCTGTATAAACATGGAAATACCTATACAGTCATCTGTGTAAACATTTAAATACCTACACAACCATCTGTATAAACATGGAAATATCTACAATGTCATCTGTATACACATGGAAATACCTACATGGCAATCTGTGTATAGATGGAAACATCAACACCGCCATCTGTACAAACATGGAAATATCTACACTGCTATCTCGATAAACATGGAAATATGTACACTGTGGTCTGTATAAACATGGAAATATCTACACCAGTATCTGTATAAACATGGAAATATCTACACCACGATCTGTATAAACATGGTAATATATACAGCGCTATCTGTATAAACATGGAAATATCTGCACCGCTATCTCTATAAACATGGAAATATCTACAAAGCCATCTGTATAAACATGGAAATACCTACACAGTCATGTGTAGGAACATGGAAATATCTACACTGCCATCTGTATAAACATAGAAATATCTACACAGCCCTCTGTGTAAATATGGAAATATCTGCACAGGCATCTGTGTAAACAAGGAAATATCTGCACCGCTATCTGTCTAAACATGGAAATACCAACACCGCTGTCTCTATAAACACGGAAATATGTACACCGCTATGTGTATAAACATGGAAATATCTCCACTGCTGTCTGTATAAACATGGAAATATCTCCACCGTTATCTGTTTAAACATGGAAATATCTACAGCGCCATCTCTATAAACATTGAAATATCTACACTGCCATCTGTAAAAACATGAAAATATCTACACAGTCATCTGAATAAACATGGAAATATCTACACCAGCATCTGTATAAACATGGAAATGCCTACAATACCATCTGTATACACATGGAAATATCTACCAGACATCTGTATAAATATGGAAATATCTACACCGCCAGCTGTATAAACATGGAAATATCTACACTGCCATCTGTAGAAAGATGGAAATATCTACACCGCTATCTCTATAAATATGGAAATATCTACACCGCCATCTCTATAAACATGAAAATATCTACACTGCCGTCTCCATAAAGATGGAAGTATTTACTCCGCCATGTGTATAAACACGGAAATATCTACACCACCATCTGTGTAAACATGGAAATATCTACACCGCTATCTGTATAAACATGGAAATATCTACACCGCCATCTGCATGTCCATGGAAATATCTACGCCGCCATCTGTATGAACATGGAAATATCTACACGGCCATCTGTGTATAGATGGAAATATCAACACCGCCATCTGTACAAACATGGAAATATCTACACCTCTATCTCTATAAACATGGAAATATCTGCACTGCCATCTGTAAAAACATGGAAATACCTATACTGTCATCTGTATAAACATGGAAATACCTACAATGCCATCTGTATACACATGGAAATATCTACACAGCCATCTGTATAAACATGTAAATATCTACACTGCTATCTCTATAAACATGGAAATATCTACACTGCCATCTCTATAAACATGAAAATATCTACACTGCCATCTCCATAAACATGGAACTAACTACTCCGCCATCGGTATAAACATGGAAACACCTACACCGCCATCTGTGTGAATAAGGAAATAACTACAATGCCATCTGTATAACGATATAAATATCTGCACCGCGAGCTGTATAAACATGGAAATATCTACATCGATATCTGTATAAACGTGGAAATACCAACACCGCTATCGGTATAAACATGGAAATATCTACAACGCCATCTATATAAACATGGAAATATCTACACCGCTATGTCAATAAACCTGGAAATACCTACACCGCTATCTCTATAAACATGGAAATATCTACACCGCTATCTGTATAAACATGGAAATATCTACACCGCTATTTGTATAAACATGGAAATATCTACACCGCGATCTGTATAAACATGGAAATATCTACACCGCGATCTGTATAAACATGGAAATATCTTCACCACGATCTGTATAAACTTGGAAATATCTACTCCGCTATCTGTATAAACATGGTAATATCTACACCACCATCTATTTAAACATGGAAATATCTTCACAACCATCTGTATAAACATGGAAATGTCTACAATGCCATCTGTAGAAAGATGGAAATATCTACACCGCAATCTGTGTAAACATGGAAATATCTACACCGATATCTGTAAAAACATGGAAATATCTACACCGCTATCTGTATAAACATGGAAATATCTACACAGGTATCTCTATAAACATGGAAATATCTACACCGCCATCTGTATAAACATGGAAATACCTACAAAGTCATCTGTATAAACATGGAAACACCTACACAGGCATCTGTATAAACATGGAAATATCTACACAGCCATCGGTATATACATGGAAATATCTACACCGCTATCTGTATAAACATGGAAATAACTACACCGCTACTTGTATAAACAAGGATATATCTACACCGTGATCTGCATAAACATGGAAATATCTACACCACTATTTGTATAAACAAAGAAATATCTACACCGTTATCTGTATAAGCATGGAAATAACTACACCGTTATATGTATAAACAAGGAAATATCTACACCGTGATCTGTATAAACATGGAAATAACTACACCGCTATTTGTATAAACAAGGAAATATCTACACCGCCATCTGTTTAAACATGGAAATATATACACAGACATATGTTTATACATGGAAATATCTACACCGCTATCTGTATAAACATGCTAATAACTACACCGCTATCTGTATAAATGTGGAAATATTTGCACCGCTATCCCTATAAACATGGTAATATCAACACTGCGATCTGTATAAACATGGAAATAACTACACCATGATCTGTATAAACATGGAAATATCTACACCGCGATCTGTATAAACATGGAAATATCTTCACCGCCATCCCTATAAACATGGAAATATCTACACCCCTATCTGTGTAAACATGGAAATATCCACACCGCTATCTCTATAAACATGGAAAAATCAACACCGCTATCTCTATGAACATGAAAATATCTACACCGCCATCTCTATAAACATGGAAATATCTACACCACGATCAGTATAAACATGGAAATATCTACACCGCTACCTGAATAAACATGGAAATATCTCCACTGCTATCTCTATAAACATCGAAATATCTACACCGCCATCAGTATAAACATGGAAATACTTACAAAGTTATCTGTATAAACATGGAAATACCTACACAGCCATGTGTATATACATGGAAAAATCTACACCGCTATTTATATAAACATGGAAATAACTACACCGCTATCTGTATATACATGGAAATATCTACACCGCCATCTACATACCCAAGGAAATATCTGCGCCGCCATCTGTATAAACATGGAAATATCTACACGGTCATCTGTGTATAGATGGAAATATCAACACCGCCATCTGTACAAACATGGAAATATCTACACTGCTATCTCTATAAACACGGAATTACCTAAACAGCAGTCTGTATAAACATGGAGATATCTACACCGCTATCTGTATAAACATGGAAATATCTACACAGCTATCTCTATAAACGTGGAAATATCTACACCGCCATCTGTATAAACATGGAAATACCTACAAAGTCGTCTGTATAAACATGGAAATATCTACACAGCCATCTGTATAAACATGGAAATATCTACACAGCCATCTGTATATACATGGAAATATATACACCGCTATCTGTATAAACATGGAAATTCCTACACCGCTATTTGTATAAACAAGGAAATACCTACACCGTGATCTGTATAAACATGGAAATATCTACACCGCCATCTCTATAAACATGGAAATATCTACACCCCTATCTGTATAAACATGGAAATATCCACACCGCTATCTCTATAAACATGGAAAAATCAACACCGCTATCTCTATGAACATGGAAATATCTCCACCGCCATCTCTAAAGACATGAAAATATCTACACCACGATCAGTATAAACATGGAAATACCTACACCGCTATCTGTATAAACATGGAAATATCTCCACTGCTATCTCTATAAACATCGAAATATCTACACTGCCATCTGTATAAACATGGAAATACTTACAAAGTTATCTGTATAAACATGGAAATATCTACACCACCATCTGTAAAAACATGGGAATATCTACACAGCCATGTGTACATACATGGAAATAGCTACACCGCTATCTATATAAACATGGAAATAACTACACCGCTATCTGTATAAACATGGAAATATCTACACCGCCATCTACATATCCATGGAAATATCTGCCCCGCCATCTGTATAAACATGGAAAATCTACACGGCCATCTGTGTATAGATGGAAATATCAACACCGCCATCTGTACAAACATGGAAATATCTACACCGCTATCTCTATAAACATGGAAATATCTGCACTGCCATCTGTAAAAACATGGAAACACCTATACAGTCATCTGTATAAACATGGAAATATCTACAATGCCATCTATATACACATGGAAATATCTACACAGCCATCTGTATAAACATGTAAATATCTACACTGCTGTCTCTATAAACATGGAAATATCTACACCGCGGTCTGTATAAACATGGAAATATCTACACCGCTATCTCTATGAACATGGAAATATCTACACCGCTATCTCTATAAACATGAAAATATCTACACCATGATCTGTATAAACATTGAAATATTTACACCGCTATCTGTATAAACATGGAAACTACTACATCGTTATCTGTATAAATATGGAAATATCTACACCGCTATCTCTATAAAGTTGGAAATATCTACACCGCCATCTGTATAAACATGGAAATACCTATACAGTCATCTGTGTAAACATTTAAATACCTACACAACCATCTGTATAAACATGGAAATATCTACAATGTCATCTGTATACACATGGAAATACCTACATGGCAATCTGTGTATAGATGGAAACATCAACACCGCCATCTGTACAAACATGGAAATATCTACACTGCTATCTCGATAAACATGGAAATATCAACACTGTGGTCTGTATAAACATGGAAATATCTACACCGGTATCTGTATAAACATGGAAATATCTACACCACGATCTGTATAAACATGGAAATATATACAGCGCTATCTGTATAAACATGGAAATATCTGCACCGCTATCTCTATAAACATGGAAATATCTACAAAGCCATCTGTATAAACATGGAAATACCTACACAGTCATGTGTAGGAACATGGAAATATCTACACTGCCATCTGTATAAACATAGAAATATCTACACAGCCCTCTGTGTAAATATGGAAATATCTGCACAGGCATCTGTGTAAACAAGGAAATATCTGCACCGCTATCTGTCTAAACATGGAAATACCAACACCGCTGTCTCTATAAACACGGAAATATGTACACCGCTATGTGTATAAACATGGAAATATCTCCACTGCTGTCTGTATAAACATGGAAATATCTCCACCGTTATCTGTTTAAACATGGAAATATCTACAGCGCCATCTCTATAAACATTGAAATATCTACACTGCCATCTGTAAAAACATGAAAATATCTACACACTCATCTGCATAAACATGGAAATATCTACACCAGCATCTGTATAAACATGGAAATGCCTACAATACCATCTGTATACACATGGAAATATCTACCAGACATCTGTATAAATATGCAAATATCTACACCGCCAGCTGTATAAACATGGAAACATCTACACTGCCATCTGTAGAAAGATGGAAATATCTACACCGCTATCTCTATAAATATGGAAATATCTACACCGCCATCTCTATAAACATGAAAATATCTACACTGCCGTCTCCATAAAGATGGAAGTATTTACTCCGCCATGTGTATAAACACGGAAATATCTACACCACCATCTGTGTAAACATGGAAATATCTACACTGCTATCTGTATAAACATGGAAATATCTACACCGCCATCTGCATGTCCATGGAAATATCTACGCCGCCATCTGTATGAACATGGAAATATCTACACGGCCATCTGTGTATAGATGGAAATATCAACACCGCCATCTGTACAAACATGGAAATATCTACACTGCTATCTCTATAAACACGGAATTACCTAAACAGCAGTCTGTATAAACATGGAGATATCTACACCGCTATCTGTATAAACATGGAAATATCTACACAGCTATCTCTATAAACGTGGAAATATCTACACCGCCATCTGTATAAACATGGAAATACCTACAAAGTCGTCTGTATAAACATGGAAATATCTACACAGCCATCTGTATAAACATGGAAATATCTACACAGCCATCTGTATATACATGGAAATATATACACCGCTATCTGTATAAACATGGAAATTCCTACACCGCTATTTGTATAAACAAGGAAATACCTACACCGTGATCTGTATAAACATGGAAATATCTACACCGCCATCTCTATAAACATGGAAATATCTACACCCCTATCTGTATAAACATGGAAATATCCACACCGCTATCTCTATAAACATGGAAAAATCAACACCTCTATCTCTATGAACATGGAAATATCTCCACCGCCATCTCTAAAGACATGGAAATATCTACACCACGATCAGTATAAACATGGAAATACCTACACCGCTATCTGTATAAACATGGAAATATCTCCACTGCTATCTCTATAAACATCGAAATATCTACACTGCCATCTGTATAAACATGGAAATACTTACAAAGTTATCTGTATAAACATGGAAATATCTACACCACCATCTGTAAAAACATGGGAATATCTACACAGCCATGTGTACATACATGGAAATAGCTACACCGCTATCTATATAAACATGGAAATAACCTCACCGCTATCTGTATAAACATGGAAATATCTACACCGCCATCTACATATCCATGGAAATATCTGCGCCGCCATCTGTATAAACACGGAAAATCTACACGGCCATCTGTGTATAGATGGAAATATCAACACCGCCATCTGTACAAACATGGAAATATCTACACCGCTATCTCTATAAACATGGAAATATCTGCACTGCCATCTGTAAAAACATGGAAACACCTATACAGTCATCTGTATAAACATGGAAATATCTACAATGCCATCTATATACACATGGAAATAACTACACAGCCATCTGTATAAACATGTAAATATCTACACTGCTGTCTCTATAAACATGGAAATATCTACACCGCGGTCTGTATAAACATGGAAATATCTACACCGCTATCTCTATGAACATGGAAATATCTACACCGCTATCTCTATAAACATGAAAATATCTACACCATGATCTGTATAAACATTGAAATATTTACACCGCTATCTGTATAAACATGGAAACTACTACATCGTTATCTGTATAAATATGGAAATATCTACACCGCTATCTCTATAAAGTTGGAAATATCTACACCGCCATCTGTATAAACATGGAAATACCTATACAGTCATCTGTGTAAACATTTAAATACCTACACAACCATCTGTATAAACATGGAAATATCTACAATGTCATCTGTATACACATGGAAATACCTACATGGCAATCTGTGTATAGATGGAAACATCAACACCGCCATCTGTACAAACATGGAAATATCTACACTGCTATCTCGATAAACATGGAAATATGTACACTGTGGTCTGTATAAACATGGAAATATCTACACCAGTATCTGTATAAACATGGAAATATCTACACCACGATCTGTATAAACATGGTAATATATACAGCGCTATCTGTATAAACATGGAAATATCTGCACCGCTATCTCTATAAACATGGAAATATCTACAAAGCCATCTGTATAAACATGGAAATACCTACACAGTCATGTGTAGGAACATGGAAATATCTACACTGCCATCTGTATAAACATAGAAATATCTACACAGCCCTCTGTGTAAATATGGAAATATCTGCACAGGCATCTGTGTAAACAAGGAAATATCTGCACCGCTATCTGTCTAAACATGGAAATACCAACACCGCTGTCTCTATAAACACGGAAATATGTACACCGCTATGTGTATAAACATGGAAATATCTCCACTGCTGTCTGTATAAACATGGAAATATCTCCACCGTTATCTGTTTAAACATGGAAATATCTACAGCGCCATCTCTATAAACATTGAAATATCTACACTGCCATCTGTAAAAACATGAAAATATCTACACAGTCATCTGAATAAACATGGAAATATCTACACCAGCATCTGTATAAACATGGAAATGCCTACAATACCATCTGTATACACATGGAAATATCTACCAGACATCTGTATAAATATGGAAATATCTACACCGCCAGCTGTATAAACATGGAAATATCTACACTGCCATCTGTAGAAAGATGGAAATATCTACACCGCTATCTCTATAAATATGGAAATATCTACACCGCCATCTCTATAAACATGAAAATATCTACACTGCCGTCTCCATAAAGATGGAAGTATTTACTCCGCCATGTGTATAAACACGGAAATATCTACACCACCATCTGTGTAAACATGGAAATATCTACACCGCTATCTGTATAAACATGGAAATATCTACACCGCCATCTGCATGTCCATGGAAATATCTACGCCGCCATCTGTATGAACATGGAAATATCTACACGGCCATCTGTGTATAGATGGAAATATCAACACCGCCATCTGTACAAACATGGAAATATCTACACCTCTATCTCTATAAACATGGAAATATCTGCACTGCCATCTGTAAAAACATGGAAATACCTATACTGTCATCTGTATAAACATGGAAATACCTACAATGCCATCTGTATACACATGGAAATATCTACACAGCCATCTGTATAAACATGTAAATATCTACACTGCTATCTCTATAAACATGGAAATATCTACACTGCCATCTCTATAAACATGAAAATATCTACACTGCCATCTCCATAAACATGGAACTAACTACTCCGCCATCGGTATAAACATGGAAACACCTACACCGCCATCTGTGTGAATAAGGAAATAACTACAATGCCATCTGTATAACGATATAAATATCTGCACCGCGAGCTGTATAAACATGGAAATATCTACATCGATATCTGTATAAACGTGGAAATACCAACACCGCTATCGGTATAAACATGGAAATATCTACAACGCCATCTATATAAACATGGAAATATCTACACCGCTATGTCAATAAACCTGGAAATACCTACACCGCTATCTCTATAAACATGGAAATATCTACACCGCTATCTGTATAAACATGGAAATATCTACACCGCTATTTGTATAAACATGGAAATATCTACACCGCGATCTGTATAAACATGGAAATATCTACACCGCGATCTGTATAAACATGGAAATATCTTCACCACGATCTGTATAAACTTGGAAATATCTACTCCGCTATCTGTATAAACATGGTAATATCTACACCACCATCTATTTAAACATGGAAATATCTTCACAACCATCTGTATAAACATGGAAATGTCTACAATGCCATCTGTAGAAAGATGGAAATATCTACACCGCAATCTGTGTAAACATGGAAATATCTACACCGATATCTGTAAAAACATGGAAATATCTACACCGCTATCTGTATAAACATGGAAATATCTACACAGGTATCTCTATAAACATGGAAATATCTACACCGCCATCTGTATAAACATGGAAATACCTACAAAGTCATCTGTATAAACATGGAAACACCTACACAGGCATCTGTATAAACATGGAAATATCTACACAGCCATCGGTATATACATGGAAATATCTACACCGCTATCTGTATAAACATGGAAATAACTACACCGCTACTTGTATAAACAAGGATATATCTACACCGTGATCTGCATAAACATGGAAATATCTACACCACTATTTGTATAAACAAAGAAATATCTACACCGTTATCTGTATAAGCATGGAAATAACTACACCGTTATATGTATAAACAAGGAAATATCTACACCGTGATCTGTATAAACATGGAAATAACTACACCGCTATTTGTATAAACAAGGAAATATCTACACCGCCATCTGTTTAAACATGGAAATATATACACAGACATATGTTTATACATGGAAATATCTACACCGCTATCTGTATAAACATGCTAATAACTACACCGCTATCTGTATAAATGTGGAAATATTTGCACCGCTATCCCTATAAACATGGTAATATCAACACTGCGATCTGTATAAACATGGAAATAACTACACCATGATCTGTATAAACATGGAAATATCTACACCGCGATCTGTATAAACATGGAAATATCTTCACCGCCATCCCTATAAACATGGAAATATCTACACCCCTATCTGTGTAAACATGGAAATATCCACACCGCTATCTCTATAAACATGGAAAAATCAACACCGCTATCTCTATGAACATGAAAATATCTACACCGCCATCTCTATAAACATGGAAATATCTACACCACGATCAGTATAAACATGGAAATATCTACACCGCTACCTGAATAAACATGGAAATATCTCCACTGCTATCTCTATAAACATCGAAATATCTACACCGCCATCAGTATAAACATGGAAATACTTACAAAGTTATCTGTATAAACATGGAAATACCTACACAGCCATGTGTATATACATGGAAAAATCTACACCGCTATTTATATAAACATGGAAATAACTACACCGCTATCTGTATATACATGGAAATATCTACACCGCCATCTACATACCCAAGGAAATATCTGCGCCGCCATCTGTATAAACATGGAAATATCTACACGGTCATCTGTGTATAGATGGAAATATCAACACCGCCATCTGTACAAACATGGAAATATCTACACTGCTATCTCTATAAACACGGAATTACCTAAACAGCAGTCTGTATAAACATGGAGATATCTACACCGCTATCTGTATAAACATGGAAATATCTACACAGCTATCTCTATAAACGTGGAAATATCTACACCGCCATCTGTATAAACATGGAAATACCTACAAAGTCGTCTGTATAAACATGGAAATATCTACACAGCCATCTGTATAAACATGGAAATATCTACACAGCCATCTGTATATACATGGAAATATATACACCGCTATCTGTATAAACATGGAAATTCCTACACCGCTATTTGTATAAACAAGGAAATACCTACACCGTGATCTGTATAAACATGGAAATATCTACACCGCCATCTCTATAAACATGGAAATATCTACACCCCTATCTGTATAAACATGGAAATATCCACACCGCTATCTCTATAAACATGGAAAAATCAACACCGCTATCTCTATGAACATGGAAATATCTCCACCGCCATCTCTAAAGACATGAAAATATCTACACCACGATCAGTATAAACATGGAAATACCTACACCGCTATCTGTATAAACATGGAAATATCTCCACTGCTATCTCTATAAACATCGAAATATCTACACTGCCATCTGTATAAACATGGAAATACTTACAAAGTTATCTGTATAAACATGGAAATATCTACACCACCATCTGTAAAAACATGGGAATATCTACACAGCCATGTGTACATACATGGAAATAGCTACACCGCTATCTATATAAACATGGAAATAACTACACCGCTATCTGTATAAACATGGAAATATCTACACCGCCATCTACATATCCATGGAAATATCTGCCCCGCCATCTGTATAAACATGGAAAATCTACACGGCCATCTGTGTATAGATGGAAATATCAACACCGCCATCTGTACAAACATGGAAATATCTACACCGCTATCTCTATAAACATGGAAATATCTGCACTGCCATCTGTAAAAACATGGAAACACCTATACAGTCATCTGTATAAACATGGAAATATCTACAATGCCATCTATATACACATGGAAATATCTACACAGCCATCTGTATAAACATGTAAATATCTACACTGCTGTCTCTATAAACATGGAAATATCTACACCGCGGTCTGTATAAACATGGAAATATCTACACCGCTATCTCTATGAACATGGAAATATCTACACCGCTATCTCTATAAACATGAAAATATCTACACCATGATCTGTATAAACATTGAAATATTTACACCGCTATCTGTATAAACATGGAAACTACTACATCGTTATCTGTATAAATATGGAAATATCTACACCGCTATCTCTATAAAGTTGGAAATATCTACACCGCCATCTGTATAAACATGGAAATACCTATACAGTCATCTGTGTAAACATTTAAATACCTACACAACCATCTGTATAAACATGGAAATATCTACAATGTCATCTGTATACACATGGAAATACCTACATGGCAATCTGTGTATAGATGGAAACATCAACACCGCCATCTGTACAAACATGGAAATATCTACACTGCTATCTCGATAAACATGGAAATATCAACACTGTGGTCTGTATAAACATGGAAATATCTACACCGGTATCTGTATAAACATGGAAATATCTACACCACGATCTGTATAAACATGGAAATATATACAGCGCTATCTGTATAAACATGGAAATATCTGCACCGCTATCTCTATAAACATGGAAATATCTACAAAGCCATCTGTATAAACATGGAAATACCTACACAGTCATGTGTAGGAACATGGAAATATCTACACTGCCATCTGTATAAACATAGAAATATCTACACAGCCCTCTGTGTAAATATGGAAATATCTGCACAGGCATCTGTGTAAACAAGGAAATATCTGCACCGCTATCTGTCTAAACATGGAAATACCAACACCGCTGTCTCTATAAACACGGAAATATGTACACCGCTATGTGTATAAACATGGAAATATCTCCACTGCTGTCTGTATAAACATGGAAATATCTCCACCGTTATCTGTTTAAACATGGAAATATCTACAGCGCCATCTCTATAAACATTGAAATATCTACACTGCCATCTGTAAAAACATGAAAATATCTACACAGTCATCTGAATAAACATGGAAATATCTACACCAGCATCTGTATAAACATGGAAATGCCTACAATACCATCTGTATACACATGGAAATATCTACCAGACATCTGTATAAATATGCAAATATCTACACCGCCAGCTGTATAAACATGGAAACATCTACACTGCCATCTGTAGAAAGATGGAAATATCTACACCGCTATCTCTATAAATATGGAAATATCTACACCGCCATCTCTATAAACATGAAAATATCTACACTGCCGTCTCCATAAAGATGGAAGTATTTACTCCGCCATGTGTATAAACACGGAAATATCTACACCACCATCTGTGTAAACATGGAAATATCTACACTGCTATCTGTATAAACATGGAAATATCTACACCGCCATCTGCATGTCCATGGAAATATCTACGCCGCCATCTGTATGAACATGGAAATATCTACACGGCCATCTGTGTATAGATGGAAATATCAACACCGCCATCTGTACAAACATGGAAATATCTACACTGCTATCTCTATAAACACGGAATTACCTAAACAGCAGTCTGTATAAACATGGAGATATCTACACCGCTATCTGTATAAACATGGAAATATCTACACAGCTATCTCTATAAACGTGGAAATATCTACACCGCCATCTGTATAAACATGGAAATACCTACAAAGTCGTCTGTATAAACATGGAAATATCTACACAGCCATCTGTATAAACATGGAAATATCTACACAGCCATCTGTATATACATGGAAATATATACACCGCTATCTGTATAAACATGGAAATTCCTACACCGCTATTTGTATAAACAAGGAAATACCTACACCGTGATCTGTATAAACATGGAAATATCTACACCGCCATCTCTATAAACATGGAAATATCTACACCCCTATCTGTATAAACATGGAAATATCCACACCGCTATCTCTATAAACATGGAAAAATCAACACCTCTATCTCTATGAACATGGAAATATCTCCACCGCCATCTCTAAAGACATGGAAATATCTACACCACGATCAGTATAAACATGGAAATACCTACACCGCTATCTGTATAAACATGGAAATATCTCCACTGCTATCTCTATAAACATCGAAATATCTACACTGCCATCTGTATAAACATGGAAATACTTACAAAGTTATCTGTATAAACATGGAAATATCTACACCACCATCTGTAAAAACATGGGAATATCTACACAGCCATGTGTACATACATGGAAATAGCTACACCGCTATCTATATAAACATGGAAATAACCTCACCGCTATCTGTATAAACATGGAAATATCTACACCGCCATCTACATATCCATGGAAATATCTGCGCCGCCATCTGTATAAACACGGAAAATCTACACGGCCATCTGTGTATAGATGGAAATATCAACACCGCCATCTGTACAAACATGGAAATATCTACACCGCTATCTCTATAAACATGGAAATATCTGCACTGCCATCTGTAAAAACATGGAAACACCTATACAGTCATCTGTATAAACATGGAAATATCTACAATGCCATCTATATACACATGGAAATAACTACACAGCCATCTGTATAAACATGTAAATATCTACACTGCTGTCTCTATAAACATGGAAATATCTACACCGCGGTCTGTATAAACATGGAAATATCTACACCGCTATCTCTATGAACATGGAAATATCTACACCGCTATCTCTATAAACATGAAAATATCTACACCATGATCTGTATAAACATTGAAATATTTACACCGCTATCTGTATAAACATGGAAACTACTACATCGTTATCTGTATAAATATGGAAATATCTACACCGCTATCTCTATAAAGTTGGAAATATCTACACCGCCATCTGTATAAACATGGAAATACCTATACAGTCATCTGTGTAAACATTTAAATACCTACACAACCATCTGTATAAACATGGAAATATCTACAATGTCATCTGTATACACATGGAAATACCTACATGGCAATCTGTGTATAGATGGAAACATCAACACCGCCATCTGTACAAACATGGAAATATCTACACTGCTATCTCGATAAACATGGAAATATGTACACTGTGGTCTGTATAAACATGGAAATATCTACACCAGTATCTGTATAAACATGGAAATATCTACACCACGATCTGTATAAACATGGTAATATATACAGCGCTATCTGTATAAACATGGAAATATCTGCACCGCTATCTCTATAAACATGGAAATATCTACAAAGCCATCTGTATAAACATGGAAATACCTACACAGTCATGTGTAGGAACATGGAAATATCTACACTGCCATCTGTATAAACATAGAAATATCTACACAGCCCTCTGTGTAAATATGGAAATATCTGCACAGGCATCTGTGTAAACAAGGAAATATCTGCACCGCTATCTGTATAAACATTGAAATACCAACACCGCTGTCTCTATAAACACGGAAATATGTACACCGCTATGTGTATAAACATGGAAATATCTCCACTGCTGTCTGTATAAACATGGAAATATCTCCACCGT
Source organism: Pan paniscus (assembly GCF_029289425.2). Taxonomy (NCBI): domain Eukaryota; kingdom Metazoa; phylum Chordata; class Mammalia; order Primates; family Hominidae; genus Pan; species Pan paniscus. The sequence goes on from NC_073265.2 coordinate 2,064,085, forward strand.
TATCTGTTTAAACATGGAAATATCTACAGCGCCATCTCTATAAACATTGAAATATCTACACTGCCATCTGTAAAAACATGAAAATATCTACACAGTCATCTGAATAAACATGGAAATATCTACACCAGCATCTGTATAAACATGGAAATGCCTACAATACCATCTGTATACACATGGAAATATCTACCAGACATCTGTATAAATATGGAAATATCTACACCGCCAGCTATATAAACATGGAAATATCTACACTGCCATCTGTAGAAAGATGGAAATATCTACACCGCTATCTCTATAAATATGGAAATATCTACACCGCCATCTCTATAAACATGAAAATATCTACACTGCCGTCTCCATAAAGATGGAAGTATTTACTCCGCCATGTGTATAAACACGGAAATATCTACACCACCATCTGTGTAAACATGGAAATATCTACACCGCTATCTGTATAAACATGGAAATATCTACACCGCCATCTGCATGTCCATGGAAATATCTACGCCGCCATCTGTATGAACATGGAAATATCTACACGGCCATCTGTGTATAGATGGAAATATCAACACCGCCATCTGTACAAACATGGAAATATCTACACCTCTATCTCTATAAACATGGAAATATCTGCACTGCCATCTGTAAAAACATGGAAATACCTATACAGTCATCTGTATAAACATGGAAATACCTACAATGCCATCTGTATACACATGGAAATATCTACACAGCCATCTGTATAAACATGTAAATATCTACACTGCTATCTCTATAAACATGGAAATATCTACACTGCCATCTCTATAAACATGAAAATATCTACACTGCCATCTCCATAAACATGGAACTAACTACTCCGCCATCGGTATAAACATGGAAACACCTACACCGCCATCTGTGTGAATAAGGAAATAGCTACAATGCCATCTGTATAACGATATAAATATCTGCACCGCGAGCTGTATAAACATGGAAATATCTACATCGATATCTGTATAAACGTGGAAATACCAACACCGCTATCGGTATAAACATGGAAATATCTACAACGCCATCTATATAAACATGGAAATATCTACACCGCTATGTCAATAAACCTGGAAATACCTACACCGCTATCTCTATAAACATGGAAATATCTACACCGCTATCTGTATAAACATGGAAATATCTACACCGCTATTTGTATAAACATGGAAATATCAACACCGCGATCTGTATAAACATGGAAATATCTACACCGCGATCTGTATAAACATGGAAATATCTTCACCACGATCTGTATAAACTTGGAAATATCTACTCCGCTATCTGTATAAACATGGTAATATCTACACCACCATCTATTTAAACATGGAAATATCTTCACAACCATCTGTATAAACATGGAAATGTCTACAATGCCATCTGTAGAAAGATGGAAATATCTACACCGCAATCTGTGTAAACATGGAAATATCTACACCGATATCTGTAAAAACATGGAAATATCTACACCGCTATCTGTATAAACATGGAAATATCTACACAGGTATCTCTATAAACATGGAAATATCTACACCGCCATCTGTATAAACATGGAAATACCTACAAAGTCATCTGTATAAACATGGAAACACCTACACAGGCATCTGTATAAACATGGAAATATCTACACAGCCATCGGTATATACATGGAAATATCTACACCGCTATCTGTATAAACATGGAAATAACTACACCGCTACTTGTATAAACAAGGATATATCTACACCGTGATCTGCATAAACATGGAAATATCTACACCACTATTTGTATAAACAAAGAAATATCTACACCGTTATCTGTATAAGCATGGAAATAACTACACCGTTATATGTATAAACAAGGAAATATCTACACCGTGATCTGTATAAACATGGAAATAACTACACCGCTATTTGTATAAACAAGGAAATATCTACACCGCCATCTGTTTAAACATGGAAATATATACACAGACATATGTTTATACATGGAAATATCTACACCGCTATCTGTAAAAACATGCTAATAACTACACCGCTATCTGTATAAATGTGGAAATATTTGCACCGCTATCCCTATAAACATGGTAATATCAACACTGCGATCTGTATAAACATGGAAATAACTACACCATGATCTGTATAAACATGGAAATATCTACACCGCGATCTGTATAAACATGGAAAAATCAACACCGCTATCTCTATGAACATGAAAATATCTACACCGCCATCTCTATAAACATGGAAATATCTACACCACGATCAGTATAAACATGGAAATATCTACACCGCTACCTGAATAAACATGGAAATATCTCCACTGCTATCTCTATAAACATCGAAATATCTACACCGCCATCAGTATAAACATGGAAATACTTACAAAGTTATCTGTATAAACATGGAAATACCTACACAGCCATGTGTATATACATGGAAAAATCTACACCGCTATTTATATAAACATGGAAATAACTACACCGCTATCTGTATATACATGGAAATATCTACACCGCCATCTACATACCCAAGGAAATATCTGCGCCGCCATCTGTATAAACATGGAAATATCTACACGGTCATCTGTGTATAGATGGAAATATCAACACCGCCATCTGTACAAACATGGAAATATCTACACTGCTATCTCTATAAACACGGAATTACCTAAACAGCAGTCTGTATAAACATGGAGATATCTACACCGCTATCTGTATAAACATGGAAATATCTACACAGCTATCTCTATAAACGTGGAAATATCTACACCGCCATCTGTATAAACATGGAAATACCTACAAAGTCGTCTGTATAAACATGGAAATATCTACACAGCCGTCTGTATAAACATGGAAATATCTACACAGCCATCTGTATAAACATGGAAATATCTACACAGCCATCTGTATATACATGGAAATATATACACCGCTATCTGTATAAACATGGAAATTCCTACACCGCTATTTGTATAAACAAGGAAATACCTACACCGTGATCTGTATAAACATGGAAATATCTACACCGCCATCTCTATAAACATGGAAATATCTACACCCCTATCTGTATAAACATGGAAATATCCACACCGCTATCTCTATAAACATGGAAAAATCAACACCGCTATCTCTATGAACATGGAAATATCTCCACCGCCATCTCTAAAGACATGGAAATATCTACACCACGATCAGTATAAACATGGAAATACCTACACCGCTATCTGTATAAACATGGAAATATCTCCACTGCTATCTCTATAAACATCGAAATATCTACACTGCCATCTGTATAAACATGGAAATACTTACAAAGTTATCTGTATAAACATGGAAATATCTACACCACCATCTGTAAAAACATGGGAATATCTACACAGCCATGTGTACATACATGGAAATAGCTACACCGCTATCTATATAAACATGGAAATAACTACACCGCTATCTGTATAAACATGGAAATATCTACACCGCCATCTACATATCCATGGAAATATCTGCCCCGCCATCTGTATAAACATGGAAAATCTACACGGCCATCTGTGTATAGATGGAAATATCAACACCGCCATCTGTACAAACATGGAAATATCTACACCGCTATCTCTATAAACATGGAAATATCTGCACTGCTATCTGTAAAAACATGGAAACACCTATACAGTCATCTGTATAAACATGGAAATATCTACAATGCCATCTATATACACATGGAAATATCTACACAGCCATCTGTATAAACATGTAAATATCTACACTGCTGTCTCTATAAACATGGAAATATCTACACCGCGGTCTGTATAAACATGGAAATATCTACACCGCTATCTCTATGAACATGGAAATATCTACACCGCTATCTCTATAAACATGAAAATATCTACACCATGATCTGTATAAACATTGAAATATTTACACCGCTATCTGTATAAACATGGAAACTACTACATCGTTATCTGTATAAATATGGAAATATCTACACCGCTATCTCTATAAAGTTGGAAATATCTACACCGCCATCTGTATAAACATGGAAATACCTATACAGTCATCTGTGTAAACATTTAAATACCTACACAACCATCTGTATAAACATGGAAATATCTACAATGTCATCTGTATACACATGGAAATACCTACATGGCAATCTGTGTATAGATGGAAACATCAACACCGCCATCTGTACAAACATGGAAATATCTACACTGCTATCTCGATAAACATGGAAATATCTACACTGTGGTCTGTATAAACATGGAAATATCTACACCGGTATCTGTATAAACATGGAAATATCTACACCACGATCTGTATAAACATGGAAATATATACAGCGCTATCTGTATAAACATGGAAATATCTGCACCGCTATCTCTATAAACATGGAAATATCTACAAAGCCATCTGTATAAACATGGAAATACCTACACAGTCATGTGTAGGAACATGGAAATATCTACACTGCCATCTGTATAAACATAGAAATATCTACACAGCCCTCTGTGTAAATATGGAAATATCTGCACAGGCATCTGTGTAAACAAGGAAATATCTGCACCGCTATCTGTCTAAACATGGAAATACCAACACCGCTGTCTCTATAAACACGGAAATATGTACACCGCTATGTGTATAAACATGGAAATATCTCCACTGCTGTCTGTATAAACATGGAAATATCTCCACCGTTATCTGTTTAAACATGGAAATATCTACAGCGCCATCTCTATAAACATTGAAATATCTACACTGCCATCTGTAAAAACATGAAAATATCTACACAGTCATCTGAATAAACATGGAAATATCTACACCAGCATCTGTATAAACATGGAAATGCCTACAATACCATCTGTATACACATGGAAATATCTACCAGACATCTGTATAAATATGCAAATATCTACACCGCCAGCTGTATAAACATGGAAACATCTACACTGCCATCTGTAGAAAGATGGAAATATCTACACCGCTATCTCTATAAATATGGAAATATCTACACCGCCATCTCTATAAACATGAAAATATCTACACTGCCGTCTCCATAAAGATGGAAGTATTTACTCCGCCATGTGTATAAACACGGAAATATCTACACCACCATCTGTGTAAACATGGAAATATCTACACCGCTATCTGTATAAACATGGAAATATCTACACCGCCATCTGCATGTCCATGGAAATATCTACGCCGCCATCTGTATGAACATGGAAATATCTACACGGCCATCTGTGTATAGATGGAAATATCAACACCGCCATCTGTACAAACATGGAAATATCTACACTGCTATCTCTATAAACACGGAATTACCTAAACAGCAGTCTGTATAAACATGGAGATATCTACACCGCTATCTGTATAAACATGGAAATATCTACACAGCTATCTCTATAAACGTGGAAATATCTACACCGCCATCTGTATAAACATGGAAATACCTACAAAGTCGTCTGTATAAACATGGAAATATCTACACAGCCATCTGTATAAACATGGAAATATCTACACAGCCATCTGTATATACATGGAAATATATACACCGCTATCTGTATAAACATGGAAATTCCTACACCGCTATTTGTATAAACAAGGAAATACCTACACCGTGATCTGTATAAACATGGAAATATCTACACCGCCATCTCTATATACATGGAAATATCTACACCCCTATCTGTATAAACATGGAAATATCCACACCGCTATCTCTATAAACATGGAAAAATCAACACCTCTATCTCTATGAACATGGAAATATCTCCACCGCCATCTCTAAAGACATGGAAATATCTACACCACGATCAGTATAAACATGGAAATACCTACACCGCTATCTGTATAAACATGGAAATATCTCCACTGCTATCTCTATAAACATCGAAATATCTACACTGCCATCTGTATAAACATGGAAATACTTACAAAGTTATCTGTATAAACATGGAAATATCTACACCACCATCTGTAAAAACATGGGAATATCTACACAGCCATGTGTACATACATGGAAATAGCTACACCGCTATCTATATAAACATGGAAATAACTACACCGCTATCTGTATAAACATGGAAATATCTACACCGCCATCTACATATCCATGGAAATATCTGCGCCGCCATCTGTATAAACACGGAAAATCTACACGGCCATCTGTGTATAGATGGAAATATCAACACCGCCATCTGTACAAACATGGAAATATCTACACCGCTATCTCTATAAACATGGAAATATCTGCACTGCCATCTGTAAAAACATGGAAACACCTATACAGTCATCAGTATAAACATGGAAATATCTACAATGCCATCTATATACACATGGAAATAACTACACAGCCATCTGTATAAACATGTAAATATCTACACTGCTGTCTCTATAAACATGGAAATATCTACACCGCGGTCTGTATAAACATGGAAATATCTACACCGCTATCTCTATGAACATGGAAATATCTACACCGCTATCTCTATAAACATGAAAATATCTACACCATGATCTGTATAAACATTGAAATATTTACACCGCTATCTGTATAAACATGGAAACTACTACATCGTTATCTGTATAAATATGGAAATATCTACACCGCTATCTCTATAAAGTTGGAAATATCTACACCGCCATCTGTATAAACATGGAAATACCTATACAGTCATCTGTGTAAACATTTAAATACCTACACAACCATCTGTATAAACATGGAAATATCTACAATGTCATCTGTATACACATGGAAATACCTACATGGCAATCTGTGTATAGATGGAAACATCAACACCGCCATCTGTACAAACATGGAAATATCTACACTGCTATCTCGATAAACATGGAAATATGTACACTGTGGTCTGTATAAACATGGAAATATCTACACCAGTATCTGTATAAACATGGAAATATCTACACCACGATCTGTATAAACATGGTAATATATACAGCGCTATCTGTATAAACATGGAAATATCTGCACCGCTATCTCTATAAACATGGAAATATCTACAAAGCCATCTGTATAAACATGGAAATACCTACACAGTCATGTGTAGGAACATGGAAATATCTACACTGCCATCTGTATAAACATAGAAATATCTACACAGCCCTCTGTGTAAATATGGAAATATCTGCACAGGCATCTGTGTAAACAAGGAAATATCTGCACCGCTATCTGTCTAAACATGGAAATACCAACACCGCTGTCTCTATAAACACGGAAATATGTACACCGCTATGTGTATAAACATGGAAATATCTCCACTGCTGTCTGTATAAACATGGAAATATCTCCACCGTTATCTGTTTAAACATGGAAATATCTACAGCGCCATCTCTATAAACATTGAAATATCTACACTGCCATCTGTAAAAACATGAAAATATCTACACAGTCATCTGAATAAACATGGAAATATCTACACCAGCATCTGTATAAACATGGAAATGCCTACAATACCATCTGTATACACATGGAAATATCTACCAGACATCTGTATAAATATGGAAATATCTACACCGCCAGCTGTATAAACATGGAAATATCTACACTGCCATCTGTAGAAAGATGGAAATATCTACACCGCTATCTCTATAAATATGGAAATATCTACACCGCCATCTCTATAAACATGAAAATATCTACACTGCCGTCTCCATAAAGATGGAAGTATTTACTCCGCCATGTGTATAAACACGGAAATATCTACACCACCATCTGTGTAAACATGGAAATATCTACACCGCTATCTGTATAAACATGGAAATATCTACACCGCCATCTGCATGTCCATGGAAATATCTACGCCGCCATCTGTATGAACATGGAAATATCTACACGGCCATCTGTGTATAGATGGAAATATCAACACCGCCATCTGTACAAACATGGAAATATCTACACCTCTATCTCTATAAACATGGAAATATCTGCACTGCCATCTGTAAAAACATGGAAATACCTATACTGTCATCTGTATAAACATGGAAATACCTACAATGCCATCTGTATACACATGGAAATATCTACACAGCCATCTGTATAAACATGTAAATATCTACACTGCTATCTCTATAAACATGGAAATATCTACACTGCCATCTCTATAAACATGAAAATATCTACACTGCCATCTCCATAAACATGGAACTAACTACTCCGCCATCGGTATAAACATGGAAACACCTACACCGCCATCTGTGTGAATAAGGAAATAACTACAATGCCATCTGTATAACGATATAAATATCTGCACCGCGAGCTGTATAAACATGGAAATATCTACATCGATATCTGTATAAACGTGGAAATACCAACACCGCTATCGGTATAAACATGGAAATATCTACAACGCCATCTATATAAACATGGAAATATCTACACCGCTATGTCAATAAACCTGGAAATACCTACACCGCTATCTCTATAAACATGGAAATATCTACACCGCTATCTGTATAAACATGGAAATATCTACACCGCTATTTGTATAAACATGGAAATATCTACACCGCGATCTGTATAAACATGGAAATATCTACACCGCGATCTGTATGAACATGGAAATATCTTCACCACGATCTGTATAAACTTGGAAATATCTACTCCGCTATCTGTATAAACATGGTAATATCTACACCACCATCTATTTAAACATGGAAATATCTTCACAACCATCTGTATAAACATGGAAATGTCTACAATGCCATCTGTAGAAAGATGGAAATATCTACACCGCAATCTGTGTAAACATGGAAATATCTACACCGATATCTGTAAAAACATGGAAATATCTACACCGCTATCTGTATAAACATGGAAATATCTACACAGGTATCTCTATAAACATGGAAATATCTACACCGCCATCTGTATAAACATGGAAATACCTACAAAGTCATCTGTATAAACATGGAAACACCTACACAGGCATCTGTATAAACATGGAAATATCTACACAGCCATCGGTATATACATGGAAATATCTACACCGCTATCTGTATAAACATGGAAATAACTACACCGCTACTTGTATAAACAAGGATATATCTACACCGTGATCTGCATAAACATGGAAATATCTACACCACTATTTGTATAAACAAAGAAATATCTACACCATTATCTGTATAAGCATGGAAATAACTACACCGTTATATGTATAAACAAGGAAATATCTACACCGTGATCTGTATAAACATGGAAATAACTACACCGCTATTTGTATAAACAAGGAAATATCTACACCGCCATCTGTTTAAACATGGAAATATATACACAGACATATGTTTATACATGGAAATATCTACACCGCTATCTGTATAAACATGCTAATAACTACACCGCTATCTGTATAAATGTGGAAATATTTGCACCGCTATCCCTATAAACATGGTAATATCAACACTGCGATCTGTATAAACATGGAAATAACTACACCATGATCTGTATAAACATGGAAATATCTACACCGCGATCTGTATAAACATGGAAATATCTTCACCGCCATCCCTATAAACATGGAAATATCTACACCCCTATCTGTGTAAACATGGAAATATCCACACCGCTATCTCTATAAACATGGAAAAATCAACACCGCTATCTCTATGAACATGAAAATATCTACACCGCCATCTCTATAAACATGGAAATATCTACACCACGATCAGTATAAACATGGAAATATCTACACCGCTACCTGAATAAACATGGAAATATCTCCACTGCTATCTCTATAAACATCGAAATATCTACACCGCCATCAGTATAAACATGGAAATACTTACAAAGTTATCTGTATAAACATGGAAATACCTACACAGCCATGTGTATATACATGGAAAAATCTACACCGCTATTTATATAAACATGGAAATAACTACACCGCTATCTGTATATACATGGAAATATCTACACCGCCATCTACATACCCAAGGAAATATCTGCGCCGCCATCTGTATAAACATGGAAATATCTACACGGTCATCTGTGTATAGATGGAAATATCAACACCGCCATCTGTACAAACATGGAAATATCTACACTGCTATCTCTATAAACACGGAATTACCTAAACAGCAGTCTGTATAAACATGGAGATATCTACACCGCTATCTGTATAAACATGGAAATATCTACACAGCTATCTCTATAAACGTGGAAATATCTACACCGCCATCTGTATAAACATGGAAATACCTACAAAGTCGTCTGTATAAACATGGAAATATCTACACAGCCATCTGTATAAACATGGAAATATCTACACAGCCATCTGTATATACATGGAAATATATACACCGCTATCTGTATAAACATGGAAATTCCTACACCGCGATTTGTATAAACAAGGAAATACCTACACCGTGATCTGTATAAACATGGAAATATCTACACCGCCATCTCTATAAACATGGAAATATCTACACCCCTATCTGTATAAACATGGAAATATCCACACCGCTATCTCTATAAACATGGAAAAATCAACACCGCTATCTCTATGAACATGGAAATATCTCCACCGCCATCTCTAAAGACATGAAAATATCTACACCACGATCAGTATAAACATGGAAATACCTACACCGCTATCTGTATAAACATGGAAATATCTCCACTGCTATCTCTATAAACATCGAAATATCTACACTGCCATCTGTATAAACATGGAAATACTTACAAAGTTATCTGTATAAACATGGAAATATCTACACCACCATCTGTAAAAACATGGGAATATCTACACAGCCATGTGTACATACATGGAAATAGCTACACCGCTATCTATATAAACATGGAAATAACTACACCGCTATCTGTATAAACATGGAAATATCTACACCGCCATCTACATATCCATGGAAATATCTGCCCCGCCATCTGTATAAACATGGAAAATCTACACGGCCATCTGTGTATAGATGGAAATATCAACACCGCCATCTGTACAAACATGGAAATATCTACACCGCTATCTCTATAAACATGGAAATATCTGCACTGCCATCTGTAAAAACATGGAAACACCTATACAGTCATCTGTATAAACATGGAAATATCTACAATGCCATCTATATACACATGGAAATAACTACACAGCCATCTGTATAAACATGTAAATATCTACACTGCTGTCTCTATAAACATGGAAATATCTACACCGCGGTCTGTATAAACATGGAAATATCTACACCGCTATCTCTATGAACATGGAAATATCTACACCGCTATCTCTATAAACATGAAAATATCTACACCATGATCTGTATAAACATTGAAATATTTACACCGCTATCTGTATAAACATGGAAACTACTACATCGTTATCTGTATAAATATGGAAATATCTACACCGCTATCTCTATAAAGTTGGAAATATCTACACCGCCATCTGTATAAACATGGAAATACCTATACAGTCATCTGTGTAAACATTTAAATACCTACACAACCATCTGTATAAACATGGAAATATCTACAATGTCATCTGTATACACATGGAAATACCTACATGGCAATCTGTGTATAGATGGAAACATCAACACCGCCATCTGTACAAACATGGAAATATCTACACTGCTATCTCGATAAACATGGAAATATCAACACTGTGGTCTGTATAAACATGGAAATATCTACACCGGTATCTGTATAAACATGGAAATATCTACACCACGATCTGTATAAACATGGAAATATATACAGCGCTATCTGTATAAACATGGAAATATCTGCACCGCTATCTCTATAAACATGGAAATATCTACAAAGCCATCTGTATAAACATGGAAATACCTACACAGTCATGTGTAGGAACATGGAAATATCTACACTGCCATCTGTATAAACATAGAAATATCTACACAGCCCTCTGTGTAAATATGGAAATATCTGCACAGGCATCTGTGTAAACAAGGAAATATCTGCACCGCTATCTGTCTAAACATGGAAATACCAACACCGCTGTCTCTATAAACACGGAAATATGTACACCGCTATGTGTATAAACATGGAAATATCTCCACTGCTGTCTGTATAAACATGGAAATATCTCCACCGTTATCTGTTTAAACATGGAAATATCTACAGCGCCATCTCTATAAACATTGAAATATCTACACTGCCATCTGTAAAAACATGAAAATATCTACACACTCATCTGAATAAACATGGAAATATCTACACCAGCATCTGTATAAACATGGAAATGCCTACAATACCATCTGTATACACATGGAAATATCTACCAGACATCTGTATAAATATGCAAATATCTACACCGCCAGCTGTATAAACATGGAAACATCTACACTGCCATCTGTAGAAAGATGGAAATATCTACACCGCTATCTCTATAAATATGGAAATATCTACACCGCCATCTCTATAAACATGAAAATATCTACACTGCCGTCTCCATAAAGATGGAAGTATTTACTCCGCCATGTGTATAAACACGGAAATATCTACACCACCATCTGTGTAAACATGGAAATATCTACACTGCTATCTGTATAAACATGGAAATATCTACACCGCCATCTGCATGTCCATGGAAATATCTACGCCGCCATCTGTATGAACATGGAAATATCTACACGGCCATCTGTGTATAGATGGAAATATCAACACCGCCATCTGTACAAACATGGAAATATCTACACTGCTATCTCTATAAACACGGAATTACCTAAACAGCAGTCTGTATAAACATGGAGATATCTACACCGCTATCTGTATAAACATGGAAATATCTACACAGCTATCTCTATAAACGTGGAAATATCTACACCGCCATCTGTATAAACATGGAAATACCTACAAAGTCGTCTGTATAAACATGGAAATATCTACACAGCCATCTGTATAAACATGGAAATATCTACACAGCCATCTGTATATACATGGAAATATATACACCGCTATCTGTATAAACATGGAAATTCCTACACCGCTATTTGTATAAACAAGGAAATACCTACACCGTGATCTGTATAAACATGGAAATATCTACACCGCCATCTCTATAAACATGGAAATATCTACACCCCTATCTGTATAAACATGGAAATATCCACACCGCTATCTCTATAAACATGGAAAAATCAACACCTCTATCTCTATGAACATGGAAATATCTCCACCGCCATCTCTAAAGACATGGAAATATCTACACCACGATCAGTATAAACATGGAAATACCTACACCGCTATCTGTATAAACATGGAAATATCTCCACTGCTATCTCTATAAACATCGAAATATCTACACTGCCATCTGTATAAACATGGAAATACTTACAAAGTTATCTGTATAAACATGGAAATATCTACACCACCATCTGTAAAAACATGGGAATATCTACACAGCCATGTGTACATACATGGAAATAGCTACACCGCTATCTATATAAACATGGAAATAACCTCACCGCTATCTGTATAAACATGGAAATATCTACACCGCCATCTACATATCCATGGAAATATCTGCGCCGCCATCTGTATAAACACGGAAAATCTACACGGCCATCTGTGTATAGATGGAAATATCAACACCGCCATCTGTACAAACATGGAAATATCTACACCGCTATCTCTATAAACATGGAAATATCTGCACTGCCATCTGTAAAAACATGGAAACACCTATACAGTCATCTGTATAAACATGGAAATATCTACAATGCCATCTATATACACATGGAAATAACTACACAGCCATCTGTATAAACATGTAAATATCTACACTGCTGTCTCTATAAACATGGAAATGTCTACACCGCGGTCTGTATAAACATGGAAATATCTACACCGCTATCTCTATGAACATGGAAATATCTACACCGCTATCTCTATAAACATGAAAATATCTACACCATGATCTGTATAAACATTGAAATATTTACACCGCTATCTGTATAAACATGGAAACTACTACATCGTTATCTGTATAAATATGGAAATATCTACACCGCTATCTCTATAAAGTTGGAAATATCTACACCGCCATCTGTATAAACATGGAAATACCTATACAGTCATCTGTGTAAACATTTAAATACCTACACAACCATCTGTATAAACATGGAAATATCTACAATGTCATCTGTATACACATGGAAATACCTACATGGCAATCTGTGTATAAATGGAAACATCAACACCGCCATCTGTACAAACATGGAAATATCTACACTGCTATCTCGATAAACATGGAAATATGTACACTGTGGTCTGTATAAACATGGAAATATCTACACCAGTATCTGTATAAACATGGAAATATCTACACCACGATCTGTATAAACATGGTAATATATACAGCGCTATCTGTATAAACATGGAAATATCTGCACCGCTATCTCTATAAACATGGAAATATCTACAAAGCCATCTGTATAAACATGGAAATACCTACACAGTCATGTGTAGGAACATGGAAATATCTACACTGCCATCTGTATAAACATAGAAATATCTACACAGCCCTCTGTGTAAATATGGAAATATCTGCACAGGCATCTGTGTAAACAAGGAAATATCTGCACCGCTATCTGTCTAAACATGGAAATACCAACACCGCTGTCTCTATAAACACGGAAATATGTACACCGCTATGTGTATAAACATGGAAATATCTCCACTGCTGTCTGTATAAACATGGAAATATCTCCACCGTTATCTGTTTAAACATGGAAATATCTACAGCGCCATCTCTATAAACATTGAAATATCTACACTGCCATCTGTAAAAACATGAAAATATCTACACAGTCATCTGAATAAACATGGAAATATCTACACCAGCATCTGTATAAACATGGAAATGCCTACAATACCATCTGTATACACATGGAAATATCTACCAGACATCTGTATAAATATGGAAATATCTACACCGCCAGCTGTATAAACATGGAAATATCTACACTGCCATCTGTAGAAAGATGGAAATATCTACACCGCTATCTCTATAAATATGGAAATATCTACACCGCCATCTCTATAAACATGAAAATATCTACACTGCCGTCTCCATAAAGATGGAAGTATTTACTCCGCCATGTGTATAAACACGGAAATATCTACACCACCATCTGTGTAAACATGGAAATATCTACACCGCTATCTGTATAAACATGGAAATATCTACACCGCCATCTGCATGTCCATGGAAATATCTACGCCGCCATCTGTATGAACATGGAAATATCTACACGGCCATCTGTGTATAGATGGAAATATCAACACCGCCATCTGTACAAACATGGAAATATCTACACCTCTATCTCTATAAACATGGAAATATCTGCACTGCCATCTGTAAAAACATGGAAATACCTATACTGTCATCTGTATAAACATGGAAATACCTACAATGCCATCTGTATACACATGGAAATATCTACACAGCCATCTGTATAAACATGTAAATATCTACACTGCTATCTCTATAAACATGGAAATATCTACACTGCCATCTCTATAAACATGAAAATATCTACACTGCCATCTCCATAAACATGGAACTAACTACTCCGCCATCGGTATAAACATGGAAACACCTACACCGCCATCTGTGTGAATAAGGAAATAACTACAATGCCATCTGTATAACGATATAAATATCTGCACCGCGAGCTGTATAAACATGGAAATATCTACATCGATATCTGTATAAACGTGGAAATACCAACACCGCTATCGGTATAAACATGGAAATATCTACAACGCCATCTATATAAACATGGAAATATCTACACCGCTATGTCAATAAACCTGGAAATACCTACACCGCTATCTCTATAAACATGGAAATATCTACACCGCTATCTGTATAAACATGGAAATATCTACACCGCTATTTGTATAAACATGGAAATATCTACACCGCGATCTGTATAAACATGGAAATATCTACACCGCGATCTGTATAAACATGGAAATATCTTCACCACGATCTGTATAAACTTGGAAATATCTACTCCGCTATCTGTATAAACATGGTAATATCTACACCACCATCTATTTAAACATGGAAATATCTTCACAACCATCTGTATAAACATGGAAATGTCTACAATGCCATCTGTAGAAAGATGGAAATATCTACACCGCAATCTGTGTAAACATGGAAATATCTACACCGATATCTGTAAAAACATGGAAATATCTACACCGCTATCTGTATAAACATGGAAATATCTACACAGGTATCTCTATAAACATGGAAATATCTACACCGCCATCTGTATAAACATGGAAATACCTACAAAGTCATCTGTATAAACATGGAAACACCTACACAGGCATCTGTATAAACATGGAAATATCTACACAGCCATCGGTATATACATGGAAATATCTACACCGCTATCTGTATAAACATGGAAATAACTACACCGCTACTTGTATAAACAAGGATATATCTACACCGTGATCTGCATAAACATGGAAATATCTACACCACTATTTGTATAAACAAAGAAATATCTACACCGTTATCTGTATAAGCATGGAAATAACTACACCGTTATATGTATAAACAAGGAAATATCTACACCGTGATCTGTATAAACATGGAAATAACTACACCGCTATTTGTATAAACAAGGAAATATCTACACCGCCATCTGTTTAAACATGGAAATATATACACAGACATATGTTTATACATGGAAATATCTACACCGCTATCTGTATAAACATGCTAATAACTACACCGCTATCTGTATAAATGTGGAAATATTTGCACCGCTATCCCTATAAACATGGTAATATCAACACTGCGATCTGTATAAACATGGAAATAACTACACCATGATCTGTATAAACATGGAAATATCTACACCGCGATCTGTATAAACATGGAAATATCTTCACCGCCATCCCTATAAACATGGAAATATCTACACCCCTATCTGTGTAAACATGGAAATATCCACACCGCTATCTCTATAAACATGGAAAAATCAACACCGCTATCTCTATGAACATGAAAATATCTACACCGCCATCTCTATAAACATGGAAATATCTACACCACGATCAGTATAAACATGGAAATATCTACACCGCTACCTGAATAAACATGGAAATATCTCCACTGCTATCTCTATAAACATCGAAATATCTACACCGCCATCAGTATAAACATGGAAATACTTACAAAGTTATCTGTATAAACATGGAAATACCTACACAGCCATGTGTATATACATGGAAAAATCTACACCGCTATTTATATAAACATGGAAATAACTACACCGCTATCTGTATATACATGGAAATATCTACACCGCCATCTACATACCCAAGGAAATATCTGCGCCGCCATCTGTATAAACATGGAAATATCTACACGGTCATCTGTGTATAGATGGAAATATCAACACCGCCATCTGTACAAACATGGAAATATCTACACTGCTATCTCTATAAACACGGAATTACCTAAACAGCAGTCTGTATAAACATGGAGATATCTACACCGCTATCTGTATAAACATGGAAATATCTACACAGCTATCTCTATAAACGTGGAAATATCTACACCGCCATCTGTATAAACATGGAAATACCTACAAAGTCGTCTGTATAAACATGGAAATATCTACACAGCCATCTGTATAAACATGGAAATATCTACACAGCCATCTGTATATACATGGAAATATATACACCGCTATCTGTATAAACATGGAAATTCCTACACCGCTATTTGTATAAACAAGGAAATACCTACACCGTGATCTGTATAAACATGGAAATATCTACACCGCCATCTCTATAAACATGGAAATATCTACACCCCTATCTGTATAAACATGGAAATATCCACACCGCTATCTCTATAAACATGGAAAAATCAACACCGCTATCTCTATGAACATGGAAATATCTCCACCGCCATCTCTAAAGACATGAAAATATCTACACCACGATCAGTATAAACATGGAAATACCTACACCGCTATCTGTATAAACATGGAAATATCTCCACTGCTATCTCTATAAACATCGAAATATCTACACTGCCATCTGTATAAACATGGAAATACTTACAAAGTTATCTGTATAAACATGGAAATATCTACACCACCATCTGTAAAAACATGGGAATATCTACACAGCCATGTGTACATACATGGAAATAGCTACACCGCTATCTATATAAACATGGAAATAACTACACCGCTATCTGTATAAACATGGAAATATCTACACCGCCATCTACATATCCATGGAAATATCTGCCCCGCCATCTGTATAAACATGGAAAATCTACACGGCCATCTGTGTATAGATGGAAATATCAACACCGCCATCTGTACAAACATGGAAATATCTACACCGCTATCTCTATAAACATGGAAATATCTGCACTGCCATCTGTAAAAACATGGAAACACCTATACAGTCATCTGTATAAACATGGAAATATCTACAATGCCATCTATATACACATGGAAATATCTACACAGCCATCTGTATAAACATGTAAATATCTACACTGCTGTCTCTATAAACATGGAAATATCTACACCGCGGTCTGTATAAACATGGAAATATCTACACCGCTATCTCTATGAACATGGAAATATCTACACCGCTATCTCTATAAACATGAAAATATCTACACCATGATCTGTATAAACATTGAAATATTTACACCGCTATCTGTATAAACATGGAAACTACTACATCGTTATCTGTATAAATATGGAAATATCTACACCGCTATCTCTATAAAGTTGGAAATATCTACACCGCCATCTGTATAAACATGGAAATACCTATACAGTCATCTGTGTAAACATTTAAATACCTACACAACCATCTGTATAAACATGGAAATATCTACAATGTCATCTGTATACACATGGAAATACCTACATGGCAATCTGTGTATAGATGGAAACATCAACACCGCCATCTGTACAAACATGGAAATATCTACACTGCTATCTCGATAAACATGGAAATATCAACACTGTGGTCTGTATAAACATGGAAATATCTACACCGGTATCTGTATAAACATGGAAATATCTACACCACGATCTGTATAAACATGGAAATATATACAGCGCTATCTGTATAAACATGGAAATATCTGCACCGCTATCTCTATAAACATGGAAATATCTACAAAGCCATCTGTATAAACATGGAAATACCTACACAGTCATGTGTAGGAACATGGAAATATCTACACTGCCATCTGTATAAACATAGAAATATCTACACAGCCCTCTGTGTAAATATGGAAATATCTGCACAGGCATCTGTGTAAACAAGGAAATATCTGCACCGCTATCTGTCTAAACATGGAAATACCAACACCGCTGTCTCTATAAACACGGAAATATGTACACCGCTATGTGTATAAACATGGAAATATCTCCACTGCTGTCTGTATAAACATGGAAATATCTCCACCGTTATCTGTTTAAACATGGAAATATCTACAGCGCCATCTCTATAAACATTGAAATATCTACACTGCCATCTGTAAAAACATGAAAATATCTACACAGTCATCTGAATAAACATGGAAATATCTACACCAGCATCTGTATAAACATGGAAATGCCTACAATACCATCTGTATACACATGGAAATATCTACCAGACATCTGTATAAATATGCAAATATCTACACCGCCAGCTGTATAAACATGGAAACATCTACACTGCCATCTGTAGAAAGATGGAAATATCTACACCGCTATCTCTATAAATATGGAAATATCTACACCGCCATCTCTATAAACATGAAAATATCTACACTGCCGTCTCCATAAAGATGGAAGTATTTACTCCGCCATGTGTATAAACACGGAAATATCTACACCACCATCTGTGTAAACATGGAAATATCTACACTGCTATCTGTATAAACATGGAAATATCTACACCGCCATCTGCATGTCCATGGAAATATCTACGCCGCCATCTGTATGAACATGGAAATATCTACACGGCCATCTGTGTATAGATGGAAATATCAACACCGCCATCTGTACAAACATGGAAATATCTACACTGCTATCTCTATAAACACGGAATTACCTAAACAGCAGTCTGTATAAACATGGAGATATCTACACCGCTATCTGTATAAACATGGAAATATCTACACAGCTATCTCTATAAACGTGGAAATATCTACACCGCCATCTGTATAAACATGGAAATACCTACAAAGTCGTCTGTATAAACATGGAAATATCTACACAGCCATCTGTATAAACATGGAAATATCTACACAGCCATCTGTATATACATGGAAATATATACACCGCTATCTGTATAAACATGGAAATTCCTACACCGCTATTTGTATAAACAAGGAAATACCTACACCGTGATCTGTATAAACATGGAAATATCTACACCGCCATCTCTATAAACATGGAAATATCTACACCCCTATCTGTATAAACATGGAAATATCCACACCGCTATCTCTATAAACATGGAAAAATCAACACCTCTATCTCTATGAACATGGAAATATCTCCACCGCCATCTCTAAAGACATGGAAATATCTACACCACGATCAGTATAAACATGGAAATACCTACACCGCTATCTGTATAAACATGGAAATATCTCCACTGCTATCTCTATAAACATCGAAATATCTACACTGCCATCTGTATAAACATGGAAATACTTACAAAGTTATCTGTATAAACATGGAAATATCTACACCACCATCTGTAAAAACATGGGAATATCTACACAGCCATGTGTACATACATGGAAATAGCTACACCGCTATCTATATAAACATGGAAATAACCTCACCGCTATCTGTATAAACATGGAAATATCTACACCGCCATCTACATATCCATGGAAATATCTGCGCCGCCATCTGTATAAACACGGAAAATCTACACGGCCATCTGTGTATAGATGGAAATATCAACACCGCCATCTGTACAAACATGGAAATATCTACACCGCTATCTCTATAAACATGGAAATATCTGCACTGCCATCTGTAAAAACATGGAAACACCTATACAGTCATCTGTATAAACATGGAAATATCTACAATGCCATCTATATACACATGGAAATAACTACACAGCCATCTGTATAAACATGTAAATATCTACACTGCTGTCTCTATAAACATGGAAATATCTACACCGCGGTCTGTATAAACATGGAAATATCTACACCGCTATCTCTATGAACATGGAAATATCTACACCGCTATCTCTATAAACATGAAAATATCTACACCATGATCTGTATAAACATTGAAATATTTACACCGCTATCTGTATAAACATGGAAACTACTACATCGTTATCTGTATAAATATGGAAATATCTACACCGCTATCTCTATAAAGTTGGAAATATCTACACCGCCATCTGTATAAACATGGAAATACCTATACAGTCATCTGTGTAAACATTTAAATACCTACACAACCATCTGTATAAACATGGAAATATCTACAATGTCATCTGTATACACATGGAAATACCTACATGGCAATCTGTGTATAGATGGAAACATCAACACCGCCATCTGTACAAACATGGAAATATCTACACTGCTATCTCGATAAACATGGAAATATGTACACTGTGGTCTGTATAAACATGGAAATATCTACACCAGTATCTGTATAAACATGGAAATATCTACACCACGATCTGTATAAACATGGTAATATATACAGCGCTATCTGTATAAACATGGAAATATCTGCACCGCTATCTCTATAAACATGGAAATATCTACAAAGCCATCTGTATAAACATGGAAATACCTACACAGTCATGTGTAGGAACATGGAAATATCTACACTGCCATCTGTATAAACATAGAAATATCTACACAGCCCTCTGTGTAAATATGGAAATATCTGCACAGGCATCTGTGTAAACAAGGAAATATCTGCACCGCTATCTGTATAAACATTGAAATACCAACACCGCTGTCTCTATAAACACGGAAATATGTACACCGCTATGTGTATAAACATGGAAATATCTCCACTGCTGTCTGTATAAACATGGAAATATCTCCACCGTTATCTGTTTAAACATGGAAATATCTACAGCGCCATCTCTATAAACATTGAAATATCTACACTGCCATCTGTAAAAACATGAAAATATCTACACAGTCATCTGAATAAACATGGAAATATCTACACCAGCATCTGTATAAACATGGAAATGCCTACAATACCATCTGTATACACATGGAAATATCTACCAGACATCTGTATAAATATGGAAATATCTACACCGCCAGCTATATAAACATGGAAATATCTACACTGCCATCTGTAGAAAGATGGAAATATCTACACCGCTATCTCTATAAATATGGAAATATCTACACCGCCATCTCTATAAACATGAAAATATCTACACTGCCGTCTCCATAAAGATGGAAGTATTTACTCCGCCATGTGTATAAACACGGAAATATCTACACCACCATCTGTGTAAACATGGAAATATCTACACCGCTATCTGTATAAACATGGAAATATCTACACCGCCATCTGCATGTCCATGGAAATATCTACGCCGCCATCTGTATGAACATGGAAATATCTACACGGCCATCTGTGTATAGATGGAAATATCAACACCGCCATCTGTACAAACATGGAAATATCTACACCTCTATCTCTATAAACATGGAAATATCTGCACTGCCATCTGTAAAAACATGGAAATACCTATACAGTCATCTGTATAAACATGGAAATACCTACAATGCCATCTGTATACACATGGAAATATCTACACAGCCATCTGTATAAACATGTAAATATCTACACTGCTATCTCTATAAACATGGAAATATCTACACTGCCATCTCTATAAACATGAAAATATCTACACTGCCATCTCCATAAACATGGAACTAACTACTCCGCCATCGGTATAAACATGGAAACACCTACACCGCCATCTGTGTGAATAAGGAAATAACTACAATGCCATCTGTATAACGATATAAATATCTGCACCGCGAGCTGTATAAACATGGAAATATCTACATCGATATCTGTATAAACGTGGAAATACCAACACCGCTATCGGTATAAACATGGAAATATCTACAACGCCATCTATATAAACATGGAAATATCTACACCGCTATGTCAATAAACCTGGAAATACCTACACCGCTATCTCTATAAACATGGAAATATCTACACCGCTATCTGTATAAACATGGAAATATCTACACCGCTATTTGTATAAACATGGAAATATCTACACCGCGATCTGTATAAACATGGAAATATCTACACCGCGATCTGTATAAACATGGAAATATCTTCACCACGATCTGTATAAACTTGGAAATATCTACTCCGCTATCTGTATAAACATGGTAATATCTACACCACCATCTATTTAAACATGGAAATATCTTCACAACCATCTGTATAAACATGGAAATGTCTACAATGCCATCTGTAGAAAGATGGAAATATCTACACCGCAATCTGTGTAAACATGGAAATATCTACACCGATATCTGTAAAAACATGGAAATATCTACACCGCTATCTGTATAAACATGGAAATATCTACACAGGTATCTCTATAAACATGGAAATATCTACACCGCCATCTGTATAAACATGGAAATACCTACAAAGTCATCTGTATAAACATGGAAACACCTACACAGGCATCTGTATAAACATGGAAATATCTACACAGCCATCGGTATATACATGGAAATATCTACACCGCTATCTGTATAAACATGGAAATAACTACACCGCTACTTGTATAAACAAGGATATATCTACACCGTGATCTGCATAAACATGGAAATATCTACACCACTATTTGTATAAACAAAGAAATATCTACACCGTTATCTGTATAAGCATGGAAATAACTACACCGTTATATGTATAAACAAGGAAATATCTACACCGTGATCTGTATAAACATGGAAATAACTACACCGCTATTTGTATAAACAAGGAAATATCTACACCGCCATCTGTTTAAACATGGAAATATATACACAGACATATGTTTATACATGGAAATATCTACACCGCTATCTGTAAAAACATGCTAATAACTACACCGCTATCTGTATAAATGTGGAAATATTTGCACCGCTATCCCTATAAACATGGTAATATCAACACTGCGATCTGTATAAACATGGAAATAACTACACCATGATCTGTATAAACATGGAAATATCTACACCGCGATCTGTATAAACATGGAAAAATCAACACCGCTATCTCTATGAACATGAAAATATCTACACCGCCATCTCTATAAACATGGAAATATCTACACCACGATCAGTATAAACATGGAAATATCTACACCGCTACCTGAATAAACATGGAAATATCTCCACTGCTATCTCTATAAACATCGAAATATCTACACCGCCATCAGTATAAACATGGAAATACTTACAAAGTTATCTGTATAAACATGGAAATACCTACACAGCCATGTGTATATACATGGAAAAATCTACACCGCTATTTATATAAACATGGAAATAACTACACCGCTATCTGTATATACATGGAAATATCTACACCGCCATCTACATACCCAAGGAAATATCTGCGCCGCCATCTGTATAAACATGGAAATATCTACACGGTCATCTGTGTATAGATGGAAATATCAACACCGCCATCTGTACAAACATGGAAATATCTACACTGCTATCTCTATAAACACGGAATTACCTAAACAGCAGTCTGTATAAACATGGAGATATCTACACCGCTATCTGTATAAACATGGAAATATCTACACAGCTATCTCTATAAACGTGGAAATATCTACACCGCCATCTGTATAAACATGGAAATACCTACAAAGTCGTCTGTATAAACATGGAAATATCTACACAGCCGTCTGTATAAACATGGAAATATCTACACAGCCATCTGTATAAACATGGAAATATCTACACAGCCATCTGTATATACATGGAAATACATACACCGCTATCTGTATAAACATGGAAATTCCTACACCGCTATGTGTATAAACAAGGAAATACCTACACCGTGATCTGTATAAACATGGAAATATCTACACCGCCATCTCTATAAACATGGAAATATCTACACCCCTATCTGTATAAACATGGAAATATCCACACCGCTATCTCTATAAACATGGAAAAATCAACACCGCTATCTCTATGAACATGGAAATATCTCCACCGCCATCTCTAAAGACATGGAAATATCTACACCACGATCAGTATAAACATGGAAATACCTACACCGCTATCTGTATAAACATGGAAATATCTCCACTGCTATCTCTATAAACATCGAAATATCTACACTGCCATCTGTATAAACATGGAAATACTTACAAAGTTATCTGTATAAACATGGAAATATCTACACCACCATCTGTAAAAACATGGGAATATCTACACAGCCATGTGTACATACATGGAAATAGCTACACCGCTATCTATATAAACATGGAAATAACTACACCGCTATCTGTATAAACATGGAAATATCTACACCGCCATCTACATATCCATGGAAATATCTGCCCCGCCATCTGTATAAACATGGAAAATCTACACGGCCATCTGTGTATAGATGGAAATATCAACACCGCCATCTGTACAAACATGGAAATATCTACACCGCTATCTCTATAAACATGGAAATATCTGCACTGCTATCTGTAAAAACATGGAAACACCTATACAGTCATCTGTATAAACATGGAAATATCTACAATGCCATCTATATACACATGGAAATATCTACACAGCCATCTGTATAAACATGTAAATATCTACACTGCTGTCTCTATAAACATGGAAATATCTACACCGCGGTCTGTATAAACATGGAAATATCTACACCGCTATCTCTATGAACATGGAAATATCTACACCGCTATCTCTATAAACATGAAAATATCTACACCATGATCTGTATAAACATTGAAATATTTACACCGCTATCTGTATAAACATGGAAACTACTACATCGTTATCTGTATAAATATGGAAATATCTACACCGCTATCTCTATAAAGTTGGAAATATCTACACCGCCATCTGTATAAACATGGAAATACCTATACAGTCATCTGTGTAAACATTTAAATACCTACACAACCATCTGTATAAACATGGAAATATCTACAATGTCATCTGTATACACATGGAAATACCTACATGGCAATCTGTGTATAGATGGAAACATCAACACCGCCATCTGTACAAACATGGAAATATCTACACTGCTATCTCGATAAACATGGAAATATCTACACTGTGGTCTGTATAAACATGGAAATATCTACACCGGTATCTGTATAAACATGGAAATATCTACACCACGATCTGTATAAACATGGAAATATATACAGCGCTATCTGTATAAACATGGAAATATCTGCACCGCTATCTCTATAAATATGGAAATATCTACACCGCCATCTCTATAAACATGAAAATATCTACACTGCCGTCTCCATAAAGATGGAAGTATTTACTCCGCCATGTGTATAAACACGGAAATATCTACACCACCATCTGTGTAAACATGGAAATATCTACACCGCTATCTGTATAAACATGGAAATATCTACACCGCCATCTGCATGTCCATGGAAATATCTACGCCGCCATCTGTATGAACATGGAAATATCTACACGGCCATCTGTGTATAGATGGAAATATCAACACCGCCATCTGTACAAACATGGAAATATCTACACCTCTATCTCTATAAACATGGAAATATCTGCACTGCCATCTGTAAAAACATGGAAATACCTATACAGTCATCTGTATAAACATGGAAATACCTACAATGCCATCTGTATACACATGGAAATATCTACACAGCCATCTGTATAAACATGTAAATATCTACACTGCTATCTCTATAAACATGGAAATATCTACACTGCCATCTCTATAAACATGAAAATATCTACACTGCCATCTCCATAAACATGGAACTAACTACTCCGCCATCGGTATAAACATGGAAACACCTACACCGCCATCTGTGTGAATAAGGAAATAACTACAATGCCATCTGTATAACGATATAAATATCTGCACCGCGAGCTGTATAAACATGGAAATATCTACATCGATATCTGTATAAACGTGGAAATACCAACACCGCTATCGGTATAAACATGGAAATATCTACAACGCCATCTATATAAACATGGAAATATCTACACCGCTATGTCAATAAACCTGGAAATACCTACACCGCTATCTCTATAAACATGGAAATATCTACACCGCTATCTGTATAAACATGGAAATATCTACACCGCTATTTGTATAAACATGGAAATATCTACACCGCGATCTGTATAAACATGGAAATATCTACACCGCGATCTGTATAAACATGGAAATATCTTCACCACGATCTGTATAAACTTGGAAATATCTACTCCGCTATCTGTATAAACATGGTAATATCTACACCACCATCTATTTAAACATGGAAATATCTTCACAACCATCTGTATAAACATGGAAATGTCTACAATGCCATCTGTAGAAAGATGGAAATATCTACACCGCAATCTGTGTAAACATGGAAATATCTACACCGATATCTGTAAAAACATGGAAATATCTACACCGCTATCTGTATAAACATGGAAATATCTACACAGGTATCTCTATAAACATGGAAATATCTACACCGCCATCTGTATAAACATGGAAATACCTACAAAGTCATCTGTATAAACATGGAAACACCTACACAGGCATCTGTATAAACATGGAAATATCTACACAGCCATCGGTATATACATGGAAATATCTACACCGCTATCTGTATAAACATGGAAATAACTACACCGCTACTTGTATAAACAAGGATATATCTACACCGTGATCTGCATAAACATGGAAATATCTACACCACTATTTGTATAAACAAAGAAATATCTACACCGTTATCTGTATAAGCATGGAAATAACTACACCGTTATATGTATAAACAAGGAAATATCTACACCGTGATCTGTATAAACATGGAAATAACTACACCGCTATTTGTATAAACAAGGAAATATCTACACCGCCATCTGTTTAAACATGGAAATATATACACAGACATATGTTTATACATGGAAATATCTACACCGCTATCTGTATAAACATGCTAATAACTACACCGCTATCTGTATAAATGTGGAAATATTTGCACCGCTATCCCTATAAACATGGTAATATCAACACTGCGATCTGTATAAACATGGAAATAACTACACCATGATCTGTATAAACATGGAAATATCTACACCGCGATCTGTATAAACATGGAAATATCTTCACCGCCATCTCTATAAACATGGAAATATCTACACCCCTATCTGTGTAAACATGGAAATATCCACACCGCTATCTCTATAAACATGGAAAAATCAACACCGCTATCTCTATGAACATGAAAATATCTACACCGCCATCTCTATAAACATGGAAATATCTACACCACGATCAGTATAAACATGGAAATATCTACACCGCTACCTGAATAAACATGGAAATATCTCCACTGCTATCTCTATAAACATCGAAATATCTACACCGCCATCAGTATAAACATGGAAATACTTACAAAGTTATCTGTATAAACATGGAAATACCTACACAGCCATGTGTATATACATGGAAAAATCTACACCGCTATTTATATAAACATGGAAATAACTACACCGCTATCTGTATATACATGGAAATATCTACACCGCCATCTACATACCCAAGGAAATATCTGCCCCGCCATCTGTATAAACATGGAAATATCTACACGGTCATCTGTGTATAGATGGAAATATCAACACCGCCATCTGTACAAACATGGAAATATCTACACTGCTATCTCTATAAACACGGAATTACCTAAACAGCAGTCTGTATAAACATGGAGATATCTACACCGCTATCTGTATAAACATGGAAATATCTACACAGCTATCTCTATAAACGTGGAAATATCTACACCGCCATCTGTATAAACATGGAAATACCTACAAAGTCGTCTGTATAAACATGGAAATATCTACACAGCCATCTGTATAAACATGGAAATATCTACACAGCCATCTGTATATACATGGAAATATATACACCGCTATCTGTATAAACATGGAAATTCCTACACCGTTATTTGTATAAACAAGGAAATACCTACACCGTGATCTGTATAAACATGGAAATATCTACACCGCCATCTCTATAAACATGGAAATATCTACACCCCTATCTGTATAAACATGGAAATATCCACACCGCTATCTCTATAAACATGGAAAAATCAACACCGCTATCTCTATGAACATGGAAATATCTCCACCGCCATCTCTAAAGACATGGAAATATCTACACCACGATCAGTATAAACATGGAAATACCTACACCGCTATCTGTATAAACATGGAAATATCTCCACTGCTATCTCTATAAACATCGAAATATCTACACTGCCATCTGTATAAACATGGAAATACTTACAAAGTTATCTGTATAAAGATGGAAATATCTACACCACCATCTGTAAAAACATGGGAATATCTACACAGCCATGTGTACATACATGGAAATAGCTACACCGCTATCTATATAAACATGGAAATAACTACACGGCTATCTGTATAAACATGGAAATATCTACACCGCCATCTACATATCCATGGAAATATCTGCCCCGCCATCTGTATAAACATGGAAAATCTACACGGCCATCTGTGTATAGATGGAAATATCAACACCGCCATCTGTACAAACATGGAAATATCTACACCGCTATCTCTATAAACATGGAAATATCTGCACTGCTATCTGTAAAAACATGGAAACACCTATACAGTCATCTGTATAAACATGGAAATATCTACAATGCCATCTATATACACATGGAAATATCTACACAGCCATCTGTATAAACATGTAAATATCTACACTGCTGTCTCTATAAACATGGATATATCTACACCGCGGTCTGTATAAACATGGAAATATCTACACCGCTATCTCTATGAACATGGAAATATCTACACCGCTATCTCTATAAACATGAAAATATCTACACCATGATCTGTATAAACATTGAAATATTTACACCGCTATCTGTATAAACATGGAAACTACTACATCGTTATCTGTATAAATATGGAAATATCTACACCGCTATCTCTATAAAGTTGGAAATATCTACACCGCCATCTGTATAAACATGGAAATACCTATACAGTCATCTGTGTAAACATTTAAATACCTACACAACCATCTGTATAAACATGGAAATATCTACAATGTCATCTGTATACACATGGAAATACCTACATGGCAATCTGTGTATAGATGGAAACATCAACACCGCCATCTGTACAAACATGGAAATATCTACACTGCTATCTCGATAAACATGGAAATATCTACACTGTGGTCTGTATAAACATGGAAATATCTACACCGGTATCTGTATAAACATGGAAATATCTACACCACGATCTGTATAAACATGGAAATATATACAGCGCTATCTGTATAAACATGGAAATATCTGCACCGCTATCTCTATAAACATGGAAATATCTACAAAGCCATCTGTATAAACATGGAAATACCTACACAGTCATGTGTAGGAACATGGAAATATCTACACTGCCATCTGTATAAACATAGAAATATCTACACAGCCCTCTGTGTAAATATGGAAATATCTGCACAGGCATCTGTGTAAACAAGGAAATATCTGCACCGCTATCTGTCTAAACATGGAAATACCAACACCGCTGTCTCTATAAACACGGAAATATGTACACCGCTATGTGTATAAACATGGAAATATCTCCACTGCTGTCTGTATAAACATGGAAATATCTCCACCGTTATCTGTTTAAACATGGAAATATCTACAGCGCCATCTCTATAAACATTGAAATATCTACACTGCCATCTGTAAAAACATGAAAATATCTACACAGTCATCTGAATAAACATGGAAATATCTACACCAGCATCTGTATAAACATGGAAATGCCTACAATACCATCTGTATACACATGGAAATATCTACCAGACATCTGTATAAATATGCAAATATCTACACCGCCAGCTGTATAAACATGGAAACATCTACACTGCCATCTGTAGAAAGATGGAAATATCTACACCGCTATCTCTATAAATATGGAAATATCTACACCGCCATCTCTATAAACATGAAAATATCTACACTGCCGTCTCCATAAAGATGGAAGTATTTACTCCGCCATGTGTATAAACACGGAAATATCTACACCACCATCTGTGTAAACATGGAAATATCTACACTGCTATCTGTATAAACATGGAAATATCTACACCGCCATCTGCATGTCCATGGAAATATCTACGCCGCCATCTGTATGAACATGGAAATATCTACACGGCCATCTGTGTATAGATGGAAATATCAACACCGCCATCTGTACAAACATGGAAATATCTACACCTCTATCTCTATAAACATGGAAATATCTGCACTGCCATCTGTAAAAACATGGAAATACCTATACAGTCATCTGTATAAACATGGAAATACCTACAATGCCATCTGTATACACATGGAAATATCTACACAGCCATCTGTATAAACATGTAAATATCTACACTGCTATCTCTATAAACATGGAAATATCTACACTGCCATCTCTATAAACATGAAAATATCTACACTGCCATCTCCATAAACATGGAACTAACTACTCCGCCATCGGTATAAACATGGAAACATCTACATCGCCATCTGTGTGAATAAGGAAATAACTACAATGCCATCTGTATAACGATATAAATATCTGCACCGCGAGCTGTATAAACATGGAAATATCTACATCGATATCTGTATAAACGTGGAAATACCAACACCGCTATCGGTATAAACATGGAAATATCTACAACGCCATCTATATAAACATGGAAATATCTACACCGCTATGTCAATAAACCTGGAAATACCTACACCGCTATCTCTATAAACATGGAAATATCTACACCGCTATCTGTATAAACATGGAAATATCTACACCGCTATTTGTATAAACATGGAAATATCTACACCGCGATCTGTATAAACATGGAAATATCTACACCGCGATCTGTATAAACATGGAAATATCTTCACCACGATCTGTATAAACTTGGAAATATCTACTCCGCTATCTGTATAAACATGGTAATATCTACACCACCATCTATTTAACATGGAAATATCTTCACAACCATCTGTATAAACATGGAAATGTCTACAATGCCATCTGTAGAAAGATGGAAATATCTACACCGCAATCTGTGTAAACATGGAAATATCTACACCGATATCTGTAAAAACATGGAAATATCTACACCGCTATCTGTATAAACATGGAAATATCTACACAGGTATCTCTATAAACATGGAAATATCTACACCGCCATCTGTATAAACATGGAAATACCTACAAAGTCATGTGTATAAACATGGAAACATCTACACAGGCATCTGTATAAACATAGAAATATCTACACAGCCATCTGTATATACATGGAAATATCTACACCGCTATCTGTATAAACATGGAAATAACTACACCGCTACTTGTATAAACAAGGATATATCTACACCGTGATCTGTATAAACATGGAAATATCTACACCACTATTTGTATTAACAAAGAAATATCTACACCGTTATCTGTATAAGCATGGAAATAACTACACCGTTATATGTATAAACAAGGAAATATCTACACCGTGATCTATATAAACATGGAAATATCTACACCGCTATTTGTATAAACAAGGAAATATCTACACCGCCATCTGTTTAAACATGGAAATATATACACAGACATATGTATATACATGGAAATATCTACACCGCTATCTGTATAAACATGCTAATAACTACACCGCTATCTGTATAAATGTGGAAATATTTGCACCGCTATCCCTATAAACATGGTAATATCAACACTGCGATCTGTATAAACATGGAAATAACTACACCATGATCTGTATAAACTTGGAAATATCTACACCGCGATCTGTATAAACATGGAAATATCTACACCGCCATCTCTATAAACATGGAAATATCTACACCCCTATCTGTGTAAACATGGAAATATCCACACCGCTATCTCTATAAACATGGAAAAATCAACACCGCTATCTCTATGAACATGGAAATATCTACACCGCCATCTGTATAAACATGGAAATACCTACACAGTCATGTGTAGGAACATTTAAATATCTACACTGCCATCTGTATAAACACAGAAATATCTACACAGCCCTCTGCATAAATATGGAAATATCTGCATAGGCATCTGTATAAACATGGAAATATCTGCACCGCTATCTGTATAAACATGGAAATACCTACACAGACATCTGTATAAATATGGAAATATCTACACCGCCATCTGTATAAACATGGAAATAACTACACTGCCATCTGTAGAATGATGGAAATATCTACACTGCTATTTCTATAAATATGGAAATATCTACACCACCATCTGTGTAATCATGGAAGTATCTACACCTCTATCTGTGTAAACATGGAAATATCTACACCGCCATCTGCATGTCCATGGAAATATCTACGCCGCCATCTGTATAAACATGGAAATATCTACACGGACATCTGTGTATAGATGGAAATATCATCACCGCCATCTGTACAAACATGGAAAAATCAACACCGCTATCTCTATGAACATGGAAATATCTACACTGCCATATCTAAAAATATGGAAATATCTACACCGCCATCTGTATAAACATGGAAATATCTACACCGCTATCTATATAAACATGGAAATAACTACACCGCTATCTGCGTAAACTCGGAAATATCTACACCGCCATCTACATATCCATGGAAATATCTGGGCCGCCATCTGTATAAACATGGAAATATCTACACGGTCATCTGTGTATAGATGGAAATATCAACACCGCCATCTGTACAAACATGGAAATATCTGCACCGCTATCTGTATAAACATGGAAATATCTACACCGCGCTCTGTATAACATGGAAATATCTATACCGCTATCTGTATAAACACGGAAATATCTATGCCGCTATCTCTATAAACATGGAAATATCTACACCGTGATCTGTATAAACATGGAAATATTTACACCGCTATCTGTATAAACATGGAAATTTCTACACCGTTATCTGTATAAATATGAAAATATCTACACCGCTATCTCTATAAACATGGAAATATCTACACCGCCATCTGTATAAACATGGAAATATCTACAATGTCATCTGTATACACATGGAAATACCTACACTGCAATCTGTGTATAGATGGAAACATCAACACCGCCATCTGTACAAACTTTGAAATATCTACACTGCTATCTCTATAAACATGGAAATATCTACACTGCGGTCTGTATAAACATAGAAATATCTACACCGGTATCTGTATAAACATGGAAATATCTACACCACGATCTGTATAAACATGGAAATATATACAGCGCTATCAGTATAAACATGGAAATATCTGCACCGCTATCTCTATAAACATGGAAATACCTACAAAGCCATCTGTAGAAACATGGAAATACTTACACAGTCACGTGTAGGAAGATGGAAATATCTACACTGCCATCTGTATAAACATAGAAATATCTACACAGCCCTCTGTATAAATATGGAAATATCTGCATAGGCATCTGTATAAACATGGAAATATCTGCACCGCTATCTGAATAAACATGGAAATACCTACACCGCTGTCTCTATAAACATGGAAACATGTACACCGCTATGTGTATAAACAATGAAATATCTCCACTGCTCTCTGTATAAACATGGAAATATCTACATAGTTATCTCTATAAACATGGAAATATCTTCACCGCCATCTGTATAAACATGGAAATAACTACACAGCTATCTCTATAAACATGGATATATCTACACCGCCATCTGTATAAACATGGAAATACCTTCAAAGTCGTCTGTATAAACATGGAAATATCTACACAGCCATCTGTATAAACATGGAAATATCTACACAGTCATCTGTATATACATGGAAATATCTACACAGCTATCTGTATAAACATGGAAATACCTACACCGCTATTTGTATAAACAAGGAAATATCTCCACTGTGATCTGTATAAACATGCAAATAACTACACGGCCATCTCTATAAACATGGAAATATCTACACCCCTATCTGTATAAACATGGATATATCCACACCGCTATCTCTAAAAACATGGAAAAATAAACAACGCTATCTCTATGAACATGGAAATATGTACACCGCCATCTCTATAAACATGGAAATATCTACACCACGATCTGTATAAACATGGAAATTCCTACACCGCTATTTGTATAAACAAGGAAATATCTACACTGTGATCTGTATAAACATGCAAATAACTACACCGCCATCTCTATAAACATGGAAATATCTACACCCCTATCTGTATAAACATGGATATATCCACACCGCTATCTCTAAAAACATGGAAAAATCAACAACGCTATCTCTATGAACATGGAAATATGTACACCGCCATCTCTATAAACATGGAAATATCTACACCACGATCTGTATAAACATGGAAATAACTACACCGCTATCTGTATAAACATGGAAATATCTCCACTGCTATTTCTATGAACATCGAAGTATCTACACCGCCATCTGTATAAACATGGAAATACTTACAAATTTATCTGTATAAACATGGAAATATCTACACCGCCATCTGTATAAACATGGAAATATCTACACAGCCATGTGTACATACATGGAAATATCTACACCGCTATCTATATAAACATGGAAATAACTACACCGCTATCTGTATAAACTTGGAAATATCAACACCGCCATCTACATATCCATGGAAGTATCTGCGCCGCCATCTGTATAAACATAGAAATATCTACACGGTCATCTGAGTATAGATGGAAATATCAACACCGCGATCTGTACAAACATGGAAATATCTGCACCGCTATCGGTATAAACATGGAAATATCTACACCACGGTCTGTATAAACATGGAAATATCTACACCGCTATCTGTATAAACATTGAAATATCTACACCGCTATCTCTATAAACATGGAAATATCTACACCGTGATCTGTATAAACATGGAAATATTTACACCGCTATCTGTATAAACATGGAATCTTCTTCACCGTTATCTGCATAAATATGGAAATATCTACACCGTTATCTCTATAAACTTGGAAATATCTACACCGCCATCTGTATAAACATGGAAAAACCTATACAGTCATCTGGGTAAACATGGAAATATCTACACCGCGATCTGTATAAACATGGAAATATATACAGCGCTATCTGTATAAACATGGAAATATCTGCACCACTATCTCTATAAACATGGAAATATCTACAAAGCCATCTGTATAAACATGGAAATACCTACACAGTCATGTGTAGGAACATGGAAATATCTACACTGCCATCTGTATAAACATAGAAATATCTACACAGCCCTCTGTGTAAATATGGAAATATCTGCACAGGCATCTGTGTAAACAAGGAAATATCTGCACCACTATCTGTATAAACATGGAAATACCAACACCGCTGTCTCTATAAACACGGAAATATGTACACCGCTATGTGTATAAACATGGAAATATCTCCACTGATGTCTGTATAAACATGGAAATATCTCCACCGTTATCTGTTTAAACATGGAAATATCTACAGCGCCATCTCTATAAACATTGAAATATCTACACTGCCATCTGTAAAAACATGAAAATATCTACACAGTCATCTGAATAAACATGGAAATATCTACACCAGCATCTGTATAAACATGGAAATGCCTACAATACCATCTGTATACACATGGAAATATCTACCAGACATCTGTATAAATATGGAAATATCTACACCGCCAGCTGTATAAACATGGAAATATCTACACTGCCATCTGTAGAAAGATGGAAATATCTACACCGCTATCTCTATAAATATGGAAATATCTACACCGCCATCTCTATAAACATGAAAATATCTACACTGCCGTCTCCATAAAGATGGAAGTACCTACTCCGCCATGTGTATAAACACGGAAATATCTACACCACCATCTGTGTAAACATGGAAATATCTACACCACTATCTGTGTAAACATGGAAATATCTACACCGCCATCTGCATGTCCATGGAAATATCTACGCCGCCATCTGTATGAACATGGAAATATCTACACGGCCATCTGTGTATAGATGGAAATATCAACACCGCCATCTGTACAAACATGGAAATATCTACACCTCTATCTCTATAAACATGGAAATATCTGCACTGCCATCTGTAAAAACATGGAAATACCTATACAGTCATCTGTATAAACATGGAAATACCTACAATGCCATCTGTATACACATGGAAATATCTACACAGCCATCTGTATAAACATGTAAATATCTACACTGCTATCTCTATAAACATGGAAATATCTACACTGCCATCTCTATAAACATGAAAATATCTACACTGCCATCTCCATAAACATGGAACTAACTACTCCGCCATCGGTATAAACATGGAAACATCTACACCGCCATCTGTGTGAATAAGGAAATAACTACAATGCCATCTGTATAACGATATAAATATCTGCACCGCGAGCTGTATAAACATGGAAATATCTACATCGATATCTGTATAAACGTGGAAATACCAACACCGCTATCGGTATAAACATGGAAATATCTACAACGCCATCTATATAAACATGGAAATATCTACACCGCTATGTCAATAAACCTGGAAATACCTACACCGCTATCTCTATAAACATGGAAATATCTACACCGCTATCTGTATAAACATGGAAATATCTACACCGCTATTTGTATAAACATGGAAATATCTACACCGCGATCTGTATAAACATGGAAATATCTACACCGCGATCTGTATAAACATGGAAATATCTTCACCACGATCTGTATAAACTTGGAAATATCTACTCCGCTATCTGTATAAACATGGTAATATCTACACCACCATCTATTTAAACATGGAAATATCTTCACAACCATCTGTATAAACATGGAAATGTCTACAATGCCATCTGTAGAAAGATGGAAATATCTACACCGCAATCTGTGTAAACATGGAAATATCTACACCGATATCTGTAAAAACATGGAAATATCTACACCGCTATCTGTGTAAACATGGAAATATCTACACAGGTATCTCTATAAACATGGAAATATCTACACCGCCATCTGTATAAACATGGAAATACCTACAAAGTCATCTGTATAAACATGGAAACATCTACACAGGCATCTGTATAAACATGGAAATATCTACACAGCCATCTGTATATACATGGAAATATCTACACCGCTATCTGTATAAACATGGAAATAACTACACCGCTACTTGTATAAACAAGGATATATCTACACCGTGATCTGTATAAACATGGAAATATCTACACCACTATTTGTATAAACAAAGAAATATCTACACCGTTATCTGTATAAGCATGGAAATAACTACACCGTTATATGTATAAACAAGGAAATATCTACACCGTGATCTGTATAAACATGGAAATATCTACACTGCTATTTGTATAAACAAGGAAATATCTACACCGCCATCTGTTTAAACATGGAAATATATACACAGACATATGTTTATACATGGAAATATCTACACCGCTATCTGTATAAACATGCTAATAACTACACCGCTATCTGTATAAATGTGGAAATATTTGCACCGCTATCCCTATAAACAAGGTAATATCAACACTGCGATCTGTATAAACATGGAAATAACTACACCATGATCTGTATAAACATGGAAATATCTACACCGCGATCTGTATAAACATGGAAATATCTACACCACCATCTCTATAAACATGGAAATATCTACACCCCTATCTGTGTAAACATGGAAATATCCACACCGCTATCTCTATAAACATGGAAATATCTACACCGTCATCTCTATAAACATGGAAATATCCACACCGCTGTCTGTATAAACATGGAAATATCCACACCGCTATCTCTATAAACATGGAAAAATCAACACCGCTATCTCTATGAACATGGAAATATCCACACCGCCATCTCTATAAAAATGGAAATATCTACACCACGATCAGCATAAACATGGAAATATCTACACCGCTATCTGAATAAACATGGAAATATCTCCACTGCTATCTCTATAAACATCGAAATATCTACACCGCCATCTGTATAAACATGGAAATACTTACAAAGTTATCTGTATAAGCATGGAAATATCTACAAAGCCATGTGTATATACATGGAAATATCTACACCGATATCTATATAAACAGGGAAATAACTACACCGCTATCTGTATAAAAATGGAAATACCTACACGGCCATCTACATATCCATGGAAATATCTGCGCCGCCATCTGTATAAACATGGAAATATCTACACGGTCTTCTGTGTATAGATGGAAATATCAACACCGCCATCTGTACAAACATGGAAATATCTCCACTGCTATCTCTATAAACATGGAATTATCTACACTGCAGTCTGTATAAACATGGAAATATCTACACCGCTATCTGTATAAACATGGAAATATCTCCACTACTATCTCTATAAACATCGAAATATCTACACCGCCATCTGTATAAACATGGAAATGCTTACAAAGTTATGTGTATAAACATGGAAATATCTACACCGCCATCTGTATAAACATGGAAATATCTACACAGCCATGTGTATATACATGGAAATATCTACACCGCTATCTATATAAACATGGAAATAACTACACCGCTATCTGTATAAACATGGAAATATCTACACCGCTGTCTGTATAAACATGGAAATATCTACACCACTATCACTATAAACATGGAAATATCTACACCGCCATCTGTATAAACATGGAAATACCTATGCAGTCATCTGTGTAAACATGGAAATATCTACAATGCCATCTGTATACACATGGAAATACCTACACGGCAATCTGTGTATAGATG
This sequence comes from Pan paniscus, assembly GCF_029289425.2. Lineage (NCBI taxonomy): Eukaryota > Metazoa > Chordata > Mammalia > Primates > Hominidae > Pan > Pan paniscus. Next base: position 2,104,242 of record NC_073265.2, read on the forward strand.
GAAACATCAACACCGCCATCTGTACAAACATGGAAATATCTACACAGTTATCTCTATAAACATGGAAATCTCTACACTGTGGTCTGTATAAACATGGAAATATCTACACCCGTATCTGTATAAACATGGAAATATCTACACCACGATCTATATAAACATGGAAATATCTACAATGCCATCTGTAGAAAGCTGGAAATATTTACACCGCAATCTGTGTAAACATGGAAATATCTACACCGCCATCTGCATGTCCATGGAAATATCTACGCCGCCATCTGTATAAACATGGAAATATCTACACGGCCATCTGTGTATAGATGGAAATATCAACACCGCCATCTGTACAAACATGGAAATATCTACACCTCTATCTCTATAAACATGGAAATATCTGCACTGCCATCTGGAAAAACATGGAAATACCTATACAGTCATCTGTATAAACATGGAAATACTTACAATGCCATCTGTATACACATGGAAATATCTACACAGCCATCTGTATAAACATGTAAATATCTACACTGCTGTCTCTATAAACATGGAAATATCTAAACCGCCATCTCTATAAACATGAAAATATCTACACTGCCATCTCCATAAACATGGAACTAACTACTCCGCCATCTGTATAAACATGGAAACATCTACACCGCCATCTGTGTGAATAAGGAAATATCTACAATGCCATCTGTATAAAGATATAAATATCTGCCCCGCGAGCTGTATAAACATGGAAATATCTACATCGATATCTGTATAAACGTGGAAATAACAACACCGCTATCGGTATAAACATGGAAATATCTACAACGCCATCTATATAAACATGGAAATATCTACACCGCTATGTCTATAAACGTGGAAATACCTACACCGCTATCTCTATAAACATGGAAATATGTACACCGCGATCTGTATAAACATGGAAATATCTTCACCACGATCTGTATAAACATGGAAATATCTACACCGCTATCTGTATAAACATGGTAATATCTACACCACCATCTATTTAAACATGGAAATATCTACACAACCATCTGTATAAACATGGAAATATCTACACAGCCATGTGTACATACATGGAAATATCTACACCGCAATCTGAGTAAACATGGAAATATCTACACCGATATCTGTAAAAACATGGAAGTATCTACACCGCTATCTGTATAAACATGGAAATATCTACACTGCGATCTGTATAAACATGGAAATATCTAAACGGCGATCTGTATAAACATGGAAATATCTACACCGCTATCTGTATAAACATGGAAATATCTCCACTGCTATCTCTATAAACATCGAAATATCTACACCGTCATCTGTATAAACTTGGAAATACTTACAAAGTTATCTGTATAAACATGAAAATATCTACACCGCCATCTGTATAAACATGGAAATATCTACACAGCCATGTGTATATACTTGGAAATATCTACACCGCTATTTATATAAACATGGAAATAACTACACCGCTATCTGTATAAACATGGAAATATCTACACCGCCATCTACATACCCATGGAAATATCCGCGCCGCCATCTGTATAAACATGGAAATATCTACACGGTCATCTGTGTATAGATGGAAATATCAACACCGCCATCTGTACAAACATGGAAATATCTACACTGCTATCTCTATAAACATGGAATTATCTAAACAGCGGTCTGTATAAACATGGAAATATCTACACCGCTATCTGTATAAGCCTGGAAATATCTCCACTGCTATCTCTATAAACATCGAAATATCTACACCGCCATCTGTAAAAACTTGGAAATACTTAGAAAGTTATCTGTATAAACATGGAAATATCTACACCACCATCTGTATAAACATGGAAATATCTACACAGCCATGTGTATATATATGGAAATATCTACAACACTATCTATATAAACATGGAAATAACTACACCGCTATCTGTATAAACATGGAAATATCTACACCGCTATCTGTATATACATGGAAATATCTACACCACTATCTCTGTAAACATGGAAATATCTACACCGCCATCTGTATAAACATGGAAATACCTATACAGTCATCTGTGTAAACATGGAAATATCTACAATGCCATCTGTATACACATGGAAATACCTACATGGCAATCAGTGTATAGATGGAAACATCAACACCGCCATCTGTACAAACATGGAAATATCTACACAGTTATCTCTATAAACATGGAAATCTCTACACTGTGGTCTGTATAAACATGGAAATACCTACAACCGTATCTGTATAAACATGGAAATATCTACACCACGATCTGTAGAAACATGGAAATATATACACCGCTATCTGTATAAACATGGAAATATCTAGACTGCTATGTCTATAAACATGGAAATATCTACAAAGCCATCAGTATAAACATGGAAATACCTACACAGTCATGTGTAGGAACATTTAAATATCTACACTGCCATCTGTATAAACACAGAAATATCTACACAGCCCTCTGTATAAATATGGAAATATCTGCATAGGCATCTGTATAAACATGGAAATATCTGCACCGCTAGTTGTATAAACATGGAAATACCTACACCGCTGTCTCTATAAACATGGAAATATGTACACCGCTATGTGTATAAACATGGAAATATCTCCACTGCTGTCTGTATAAACATGGACATAACTCCACCGTTATCTGTATAAACATGGAAATATCTACAGCGCCATCTCTATAAACATTGAAATATCTACACTGCCATCTGTAAAAACATGGAAATATCTACACATTTATCTGAATAAACATGGAAATGTATACACCACCATCTGTATAAACATGGAAATATCTACACTGCTATCTGTATAAACATGGAAATATCTACACCGCCATCTGCATGTCCATGGAAATATCTACGCCGCCATCTGTATGAACATGGAAATATCTACACCGCTATCTCTATAAACATGAAAATATCTACACAATGATCTGTATAAACATTGAAATATTTACACCGCTATCTGTATAAACATGGAAACTACTACATCGTTATCTGTATAAATATGGAAATATCTACACCGCTATCTCTATAAAGTTGGAAATATCTACACCGCCATCTGTATAAACATGGAAATACCTATAAAGTCATCTGTGTAAACATTTAAATACCTACACCACCATCTGTATAAACATGGAAATATCTACAATGTCATCTGTATACACACGGAAATACCTACATGGCAATCTGTGTATAGATGGAAACATCAACACCGCCATCTGTACAAACATGGAAATATCTACACTGCTATCTCGATAAACATGGAAATATCTACACTGTGGTCTGTATAAACATGGAAATATCTACACCGGTATCTGTATAAACATGGAAATATCTACACCACGATCTGTATAAACATGGAAATATATACAGCGCTATCTGTATAAACATGGAAATATCTGCACCGCTATCTCTATAAACATGGAAATATCTACAAAGCCATCTGTATAAACATGGAAATACCTACACAGTCATGTGTAGGAACATGGAAATATCTACACTGCCATCTGTATAAACATAGAAATATCTACACAGCCCTCTGTGTAAATATGGAAATATCTGCATAGGCATCTGTGTAAACAAGGAAATATCTGCACCGCTATCTGTCTAAACATGGAAATACCAACACCGCTGTCTCTATAAACACGGAAATATGTACACCGCTATGTGTATAAACATGGAAATATCTCCACTGCTGTCTGTATAAACATGGAAATATCTCCACCGTTATCTGTTTAAACATGGAAATATCTACAGCGCCATCTCTATAAACATTGAAATATCTACACTGCCATCTGTAAAAACATGAAAATATCTACACAGTCATCTGAATAAACATGGAAATATCTACACCAGCATCTGTATAAACATGGAAATGCCTACAATACCATCTGTATACACATGGAAATATCTACCAGACATCTGTATAAATATGCAAATATCTACACCGCCAGCTGTATAAACATGGAAACATCTACACTGCCATCTGTAGAAAGATGGAAATATCTACACCGCTATCTCTATAAATATGGAAATATCTACACCGCCATCTCTATAAACATGAAAATATCTACACTGCCGTCTCCATAAAGATGGAAGTATTTACTCCGCCATGTGTATAAACACGGAAATATCTACACCACCATCTGTGTAAACATGGAAATATCTACACTGCTATCTGTATAAACATGGAAATATCTACACCGCCATCTGCATGTCCATGGAAATATCTACGCCGCCATCTGTATGAACATGGAAATATCTACACGGCCATCTGTGTATAGATGGAAATATCAACACCGCCATCTGTACAAACATGGAAATATCTACACCTCTATCTCTATAAACATGGAAATATCTGCACTGCCATCTGTAAAAACATGGAAATACCTATACAGTCATCTGTATAAACATGGAAATACCTACAATGCCATCTGTATACACATGGAAATATCTACACAGCCATCTGTATAAACATGTAAATATCTACACTGCTATCTCTATAAACATGGAAATATCTACACTGCCATCTCTATAAACATGAAAATATCTACACTGCCATCTCCATAAACATGGAACTAACTACTCCGCCATCGGTATAAACATGGAAACATCTACATCGCCATCTGTGTGAATAAGGAAATAACTACAATGCCATCTGTATAACGATATAAATATCTGCACCGCGAGCTGTATAAACATGGAAATATCTACATCGATATCTGTATAAACGTGGAAATACCAACACCGCTATCCGTATAAACATGGAAATATCTACAACGCCATCTATATAAACATGGAAATATCTACACCGCTATGTCAATAAACCTGGAAATACCTACACCGCTATCTCTATAAACATGGAAATATCTACACCGCGATCTGTATAAACATGGAAATATCTACACCGCGATCTGTATAAACATGGAAATATCTTCACCACGATCTGTATAAACTTGGAAATATCTACTCCGCTATCTGTATAAACATGGTAATATCTACACCACCATCTATTTAACATGGAAATATCTTCACAACCATCTGTATAAACATGGAAATGTCTACAATGCCATCTGTAGAAAGATGGAAATATCTACACCGCAATCTGTGTAAACATGGAAATATCTACACCGATATCTTTAAAAACATGGAAATATCTACACCGCTATCTGTATAAACATGGAAATATCTACACAGGTATCTCTATAAACATGGAAATATCTACACCGCCATCTGTATAAACATGGAAATACCTACAAAGTCATCTGTATAAACATGGAAACATCTACACAGGCATCTGTATAAACATAGAAATATCTACACAGCCATCTGTATATACATGGAAATATCTACACCTCTATCTGTATAAACATGGAAATAACTACACCGCTACTTGTATAAACAAGGATATATCTACACCATGATCTGTATAAACATGGAAATATCTACACCACTATTTGTATTAACAAAGAAATATCTACACCGTTATCTGTATAAGCATGGAAATAACTACACCGTTATATGTATAAACAAGGAAATATCTACACCGTGATCTATATAAACATGGAAATAACTACACCGCTATTTGTATAAACAAGGAAATATATACACCGCCATCTGTTTAAACATGGAAATATATACACAGACATATGTTTATACATGGAAATATCTACACCGCTATCTATATAAACATGCTAATAACTACACCGCTATCTGTATAAATGTGGAAATATTTGCACCGCTATCCCTATAAACATGGTAATATCAACACTGCGATCTGTATAAACATGGAAATAACTACACCATGATCTGTATAAACTTGGAAATATCTACACCGCGATCTGTATAAACATGGAAATATCTACACCGCCATCTCTATAAACATGGAAATATCTACACCCCTATCTGTGTAAACATGGAAATATCCACACCGCTATCTCTATAAACATGGAAAAATCAACACCGCTATCTCTATGAACATGGAAATATCTACACCGCCATCTGTATAAACATGGAAATACCTACACAGTCATGTGTAGGAACATTTAAATATCTACACTGCCATCTGTATAAACACAGAAATATCTACACAGCCCTCTGTATAAATATGGAAATATCTGCATAGGCATCTGTATAAACATGGAAATATCTGCACCGCTATCTGTATAAACATGGAAATACCTACACAGACATCTGTATAAATATGGAAATATCTACACCGCCATCTGTATAAACATGGAAATAACTACACTGCCATCTGTAGAATGATGGAAATATCTACACTGCTATTTCTATAAATATGGAAATATCTACACCACCATCTGTGTAATCATGGAAGTATCTACACCTCTATCTGTGTAAACATGGAAATATCTACACCGCCATCTGCATGTCCATGGAAATATCTACGCCGCCATCTGTATAAACATGGAAATATCTACACGGACATCTGTGTATAGATGGAAATATCATCACCGCCTTCTGTACAAACATGGAAAAATCAACACCGCTATCTCTATGAACATGGAAATATCTACACTGCCATATCTAAAAATATGGAAATATCTACACCGCCATCTGTATAAACATGGAAATATCTACACCGCTATCTATATAAACATGGAAATAACTACACCGCTATCTGTGTAAACTCGGAAATATCTACACCGCCATCTACATATCCATGGAAATATCTGCGCCGCCATCTGTATAAACATGGAAATATCTACACGGTCATCTGTGTATAGATGGAAATATCAACACCGCCATCTGTACAAACATGGAAATATCTGCACCGCTATCTGTATAAACATGGAAATATCTACACCGCGCTCTGTATAACATGGAAATATCTATACCGCTATCTGTATAAACACGGAAATATCTATGCCGTTATCTCTATAAACATGGAAATATCTACACCGTGATCTGTATAAACATGGAAATATTTACACCGCTATCTGTATAAACATGGAAATTTCTACACCGTTATCTGTATAAATATGAAAATATCTACACCGCTATCTCTATAAACATGGAAATATCTACACCGCCATCTGTATAAACATGGAAATATCTACAATGTCATCTGTATACACATGGAAATACCTACACTGCAATCTGTGTATAGATGGAAACATCAACACCGCCATCTGTACAAACTTTGAAATATCTACACTGCTATCTCTATAAACATGGAAATATCTACACTGCGGTCTGTATAAACATAGAAATATCTACACCGGTATCTGTATAAACATGGAAATATCTACACCACGATCTGTATAAACATGGAAATATATACAGCGCTATCAGTATAAACATGGAAATATCTGCACCGCTATCTCTATAAACATGGAAATACCTACAAAGCCATCTGTAGAAACATGGAAATACTTACACAGTCACGTGTAGGAAGATGGAAATATCTACACTGCCATCTGTATAAACATAGAAATATCTACACAGCCCTCTGTATAAATATGGAAATATCTGCATAGGCATCTGTATAAACATGGAAATATCTGCACCGCTATCTGAATAAACATGGAAATACCTACACCGCTGTCTCTATAAACATGGAAACATGTACACCGCTATGTGTATAAACAATGAAATATCTCCACTGCTCTCTGTATAAACATGGAAATATCTACATAGTTATCTCTATAAACATGGAAATATCTTCACCGCCATCTGTATAAACATGGAAATAACTACACAGCTATCTCTATAAACATGGATATATCTACACCGCTATCTGTATAAACATGGTAATATCTACACCACCATCTATTTAAACATGGAAATATCTACACAACCATCTGTATAAATATGGAAATATCTACAATGCCATCTATAGAAAGATGGAAATATCTACACCTCAATCTGTGTAAACATGGAAATATCTTCACCGATATCTGAAAAAACATGGAAGTATCTACACCGCTATCTGTAGAAACATGGAAATATCTACACTGCGATCTGTATAAACATGGAAATATCTAAACCGCGATCTGTATAAACATGGAAATATCTACACCGCTATCTGTATAAACATGGAAATATCTACACAGGAATCTCTATAAACATGGAAATATCTACACCGCCATCTGTATAAACATGGAAATACCTACAAAGTCATCTGTATAAACATGGAAACATCTACACAGGCATGTGTATAAACATAGAAATATCTACACAGCCATGTGTATATACATGGAAATATCCACCGCTATCTGTATAAACACGGAAATAACTACACCGCTATTTGTATAAACAAGGATATATCTACACCGTGAACTGTATAAACATGGAAATATCTACACCGCTATTTGTATAAACAAAGAAATATCTACAACGTTATCTGTATAAGCATGGAAATAACTACACCGCTATATGTATAAACAAGGAAATATCTACACGGTGATCTGTATAAACATTGAAATAACTACACCGCTATTTGTATAAACAAGGAAATATATACACCGCCATCTGTTTTAACATGGAAATATATAAACAGACATCTGTTTTTACATGGAAATATCTACACCGCTATCTGTATAAACATGCTAATAACTACTCCGCTATCTGTATCAATGTGGAAATATTTGCACCGCTATCCCTATAAACATGGTAATATCAACACTGCGATCTGTATAAACAGGGAAATAACTACACCATGATCTGTATATACATGGAAATATCTACACCGCCATCTCTATAAACATGGAAATATCTACACCCCTATATGTGTAAACATGGAAATATCCACACCGCTATCTCTATAAACATGGAAAAATCAACACCGCTATCTCTATGAACATGGAAATATCTACACCGCCATCTCTATAAACATGGAAATATCTACACCACGATCAGTATAAACATGGAAATATCTACACCGCTACCTGAATAAACATGGAAATATCTCCACTGCTATCTCTATAAACATCGAAATATCTACACCGTCATCTGTATAAACTTGGAAATACTTACAAAGTTATCTGTATAAACATGGAAATATCTACACCGCCATCTGTATAAACATGGAAATATCTACACGGTCATTTGTGTGTAGATGGAAATATCATCACCGCCATCTGTACAAACGTGGAAATATCTACACCGCTATCTCTATAAACATGGAAATATCTACACCGCCATCTGTATAAACATGAAAATACCTATAAAGTCATCTGTGTAAACATGGAAATATCTACAATGCCATCTGTATACACATGGAAATACCTACACGGCAATCTGTGTATAGATGGAAACATCAACACCGCCATCTGTACAAACATAGAAATATCTACACAGTTATCTCTATAAACATGGAAATCTCTACACTGTGGTCTGTAGAAACATGGAAATATCTACACCCGTATCTGTATAAACATGGAAATATCTACACCACGATCTGTATAAACATGGAAATATCTACAATGCCATCTGTAGAAAGCTGGAAATATTTACACCGCAATCTGTGTAAACATGGAAATATCTACACCGATATCTGTAAGAACATGGAAATATCTCCACCGTTATCTGTATAAACATGGAAATATCTACAGTGCCATCATTATAAACATAGAAATATCTACACCACCATCTGAATAAACATGGAAATACCTACAATATCATATGTATACACATGGAAATATCTACACAGACATCTGTATAAATATGGAAATATCTACACCGTCAGCTGTATAAACATGGAAATATCTACACTGCCATCTGTAGAAAGATGGAAATATCTACACCGCTATCTCTATAAATATGGAAATATCTACACCGCCATCTCTATAAACATGAAAATATATACACTGCCGTCTCCATAAAGATGGAAGTATCTACTCCGCCATGTGTATAAACACGGAAATATCTACGCCACAATCTTTGTAAACATGGAAACGTCAACACCGTTATCTGTATAAACATGGAAATAACTACACTGCTATCTCTATTAACATGGAAATATCTACACTGCCATCTGTAAAAACATGGAAACTCCTACGCAGTCATATGTATAAACATGGAAATATCTACATCTCCGTGTATAAACATTAAATATCTGCACTGCCATCTGTATACACACGGAAATAACTACACAGCCATCTGTATAAACACGGAAATATCTACACAGCTATCTCCATAAACATGGGAATACCTCCGCCACAATCTGTATAAACATGGAAATATCATCACTGCTAGCTGTATAAACATGGAAGTATCTACATCGATATCTCTATAAACATGGAAATATCTACACCGCCATCTGTATAAACATGGAAATACCTACACAGTCAGTTGCATAAACATGGAAATATTTACACCACTATATGTATAAACATGGAAATATCTACACCGCTATCTGTATAAACATGGAACTATCTACACCGCTATCTGTATAAACATGGAAATACCTACAATGCTATGTGTATAAACATGGAATTATCTACACCGCTGTCTCTATAAACATAGAAATATCTGAAACGCCATCTCTGTAAACATGGAAATATCTACACCGCCATCAGCATATACATGGAAATAACTACACCGCCATCTGTATGAACATGGAAATATGTTCACCGCTAACTCTATAAAAATAGAAACATCTACACTGTCATCTGTAGAAAGATGGAAATATCTACACCGAGATCTGCATAAACATGGAAATATCTACACCTCCACCTGTATGAACATGGAAATATCTACAGCACTATCTGTATAAACATGGAAATATATACACTGCCGTCGGTATGAACATGGAAATATCTACACAGCTGTGTCCATAAACATGGAAATATCTACACTGCTATCTGTATAAACATGGAAATATCTACACCGCTATCTCTATAAATATTGAGATACATAGAGCGCTATCTCTATAAACATGAAAATGCCAACACCGCTATCTTTATAAACATGGAAATATCTACACCGCTATCTCTATAAACATGGAAATATCTACACTGCCATCTGTATAAACATGGAAATACCTACACCGCTATCTGTATAAATATGGCAATATCTAAAGCGCATTCTGTAAAAACATGAAAATATCTACACAGTCATCTGTATAAACTTCGAAATATCTACACCTCCATCTGTATAAATATGGAAGTATCTACACTGCCAACTGTATACACATGGAAATATGTACAAACCAATCTGTATAAACATGGAAATATCTACACCGCTATCTCTATAAACATGGAAATACCTGCACCGCAATATGTATAAACGTGGAAATATCTACAGCACTATCTGTATAAACATGGAAATATCTACACCGCTATCTGTATAAACATGGAAATATCTACAATGCTATGTGTATAAACATGCAAATATCTACACCGCTATCTCTATAAACATAGAATTATCTAAAACGCCACCTCCATAAACATGGAAATATCTACACCGCCATCAGCATATACATGGAAATAACTACACCGCCATTTGTATAAACATGGAAATATCTTCACCGCCAACTCTATAAACATAGAAACATCTACACTATCATCTGTAGAAAGATGGAAATATCTACACCGAGGTCTGCATAAACATGGAAATATCTACACCTCCACCTGTATGAACATGGAAATATCTACAGCACTATCTGTATAAACATGGAAATATATACACTGCCGTCGGTATGAACATGGAAATATCTACACAGCTGTCTCCATAAACATGGAAATATCTACACTGCAATCTGTATACACATGGAAATATCTACACTGCCATCTGTATACACATGGAAACACCTACACCGCTATCTGTATAAGCATGGAGATATCTACACCGCTATCTCTATAAACATGGAAATCCCTACACCGCAATCCGTATAAACATAGAAATATCAACACCGCTATCTGTATAAACATGGAAATATCTACAACAATATCTGTGTAAACATGGAAATATCTACACAGTTATCTGTGTAGACATGGAAATATGTACACCGCTATCTGTGTAAAGATGAAAATATGTACACCGCAATCTGTGCAAATATCAAAATATCTACACCGCTATCATTGTAAACATGGAAATATCTACACCGTTATCTGCATAAACATGGAAATATATACACCGCTATCTGTATACACATGGAAATATCTACACGATGATCTGTATAAACATGGAAATGTCTACACAGCTATCTGTATAAACATGGAAATATCTACACGATGATCTGTATAAACATTGAAATGTCTACACAGCCATCTGTATAAACATGGAAATATCTACACCACTATCTGCATAAACATGGAAATATCTACACCGTTATCTCTATAAATATTGAGATACATACAGCGCTATCTCTATAAACATGAAAATGCCAACACCGCTATCTTTATAAACATGGAAATATCTACACCGCTATCTCTATAAACATGGAAATACCTACAACGCCATCTGTATAAACATGGAAATACCTACACAGTCATCTGTATAAACATGGAAACAACTAAACCACTATCTGTATAAACATGGAAATATCTACACTGCCATCTGTATAAACATGGAAATACCTACACCGCTATCTGTATAAACATGGCAATATCTAAAGCGCATTCTGTAAAACATGAAAATATCTACACAGTCATCTGTAGAAACTTCGAGATATCTACACCTCCATCTGTATAAATATGGAAGTATCTACACTGCTTCTGTATAAACATGGAAATATATACAAAGCCATCAGTATAAACATGGAAATATCTACACCGCTATCTCTATAAACATGGAAATACCTGCACCGCAATCTGTATAAATGTGGAAATATCTGCATAGGAATCTGTATAAACATGGAAATATCTACACCGCTATCTTTATAAACTTGGAAATATCTACACCGCCATCTGTATGAACATGGAAATATCTCCACCGCTATCTCTATAAACATGGACATATCTCCACCGCTATCTGTATAAACATGGAAATACCTACACCGCTATCTGTATAAACATGGAAATACCTCCACCGCTATCTGTATAAAAATGGAAATATCTACACCGCTATCTGTATATACATGGAAATATCTACATTGCTATCTGTATAAACATTGAAATATCCCCAGCGCTATCTCTGTAAATATGGAAATATCTACACCGGTATCTTTGTAAACATGGAAATATCTACACCACTACCTGTAAAAACATGGAAATATGTACACCGCAATCTGTGCAAATATCAAAATATCTACTCGGCTGTCTCTGTAAACATGGAAATATCTACACCGCTATCTGTATAAACATGGAAATATCTACAATGCAATCTGTGTAACCATGGAAATATCTACACAGCTATCTATGTGTGTAAACTTGGAAATATTTACACCGCTATCTGGGTAAAGATGGAAATACCTACACCGCAATCTGTGCAAAGATGGAAATATCTACACAGCTATCTCTGTAAACATAGAGATATCTACACCGCTATCTGTATAACACGGAAATATCTACACGGCCATCTGTATAAACATTGAAATAGATACACTGTCATCTGTAAAAACATGGAAATATCTACTCCACCATCTCTATAAACATGGAAACATATACACTGCCATCTCTATAAACATGGAAATATCTAAACCGCCATCTCTATAAACATGAAAATATCTACACCGCCCTCTCCATAAACAGGGGCCTTTCTACACCTCCATCTGTATAAACATGGAAATATCTACACTGCTATCTGTGTAAACATGGAAATATCTACACCGCTTTCACTATAAATATGAAAATACGTACACCACGTATTTATATTCGTACACCACGATCTCTATAAACATGGAAATATCTACACAGCTATGTCTATAAAGGTGGAAATATCTACACCGCCTTTCTATAAACTTGGAAATATGTACACCTCCATCTCCATAAACATGGAACAATCTACACCTCCATCTGTATAAACATGGAAATATCTCCACCACTATCTGTATAAACATGGAAATATCTACACCGATATCTGTATATACATGGAAATATCTACACCGCTCTCTGTATAAACATGGAAATACCTACACCGCTATCTCTGTAAACATGGAAATATCTACACCGCCATCTGTATAAACATGCAAATATCTACACATTCACCAGTATAAACATAGAAATACCTACACCACTATCTCTATAAACATGGAAATACCAACACCGCTATCTGTATAAACATGAAAATATCTACACCGCTATTTGTATAAACATGGAAATATTTACAACGCTATCTGTGTTAACATGGAAATATCTACACAGCTATCTGTGTAATCTTGCAAATATCTACACAGCTGTCAGTGAAAAGATGGAAATATACACACCGCAGTCTGTGCAAGGATGGGAATATCTACACCGCTATCTCAATAAACATGGAAATATCTACACTGCTATCTGTATAAACAAGTCGTGTAAATATCTACATCGCTATCTGTAAAACGTGGAAATACCTACACCGCTATCTGTATAAACGTGGAAATATCAACGCTATCTCTATAAACGTGGAAATATTTACATCGATATCTGTATAAACGTGGAAAAATCTCCAACGCTATCTGTATAAACATGGACATATCTTCACCGTTGTCAGTATAAACATGGAAATGTCTACACCGCTATATGTATAAACATAGAAATATATACAATGCTTTCTGTATAAACATGGATATATCTACAACGCTATCTGTGTAAACATGGAAATATCTACACAGCTACCTGTGTAAACTTGGAAAAATCTACACAGCTATCTGAGTAAAGATGGAAATATCTACACCGCAATCTGTGCAAAGATGGAAATATCTACACCGCTATCTCTGTAAACATGGAAATATCTACACCGCTATCTGCATAAATATGGAAATACCTTCAACGCTATCTATATAAACATGGAAATATCTACACCGCCAACTGTATAAACACGCAAATATCTACACAGTCATCTGTATAAACATGGAAATATCTACGCCATCATATCTATAAACGTGGAAATATTCTCACTGCCATCTGTATACCCGTAGAAATACCTACACAGCCATCAGTGTAAATATGGAAATACCTGCTCCGCTATCTCAACAAACATGGAAATACCTACACCGCTATCTCTATAAACATGGAAGTATCTACGCCACCATCTCTATAAACATGGAAATATCTACATCGCTATCTGTATAAACATGGAAATATCTCCACCGCTATCAGTATAAACATGGAAATATCTACACTGCTATCTGTGTAAACTTGGAAATATCTACTCAGCTATCTGTGTAAAAATGGAAATATCCACACCGCAATCTGTGCAAAGATGGAAACAAAGTTATCTCCGCTAACTCTATAAACATGGAATTACCTACACCGTTATCTCTATAAACATGGAAATGTCTACACCGCAATCTCTATAAAAATGGAAATATCTACACCGCCATCTCTATAAACATGAAAATATCCACACAGCCGTCTCCAGAAACATGGTATTATCTACACCGCCATCTCTGTAAGCATGGAAATATCTACACCACTATCTGTATAAACATGGAAATATCTACACTGCCATCTGTATAAACATGGAAATATCTACACAGCCATCTATAGAAAGATGGAAATATGTACACCACGATGTGTATTGACATGGAAATATCTACACCGCTACCTGTATAAATACGGAAATATCTACACCGCTATCTGTATAAATATGGAAATATCTACACCGGTATCTGTATAAATATGGAAATATCTACAACGCCATCTCTATAAATATAAAAATATCTACACCGCCGTCTTCAGAAACATGGAAATATCTTCACCGCCATCGGTATAAACATGGAAATATCTACACCACTATCTGTATAAACATGGAAATATCTACAATGCCATCTGTATAAAGATGGAAATATCTACACCGCGAGCTGCATAAACATGGAAATATATACACAGCTATCTGTATAAACTTGGAAGTAACAACACCGCTATCTGTATAAACATGGAAATATCAATACCATTATCTATATAAACATGGATATATGTGCAACGGTATCTGTGTAAACATGGAAATATCTACACAGCTATCTGTGTAAACTTGGAAATATCTCCAGAGCTCTCTGTGTAAAGATGAAAATATCTACACCGCAATCTGTGCAAAGATGGAAATACCTACACTGCTATCTCTGTAAACATGGAAATATCTACACCGCTATCTGTATAAACATGTAAATATCTCCACCGCTATCTGCATAAACATGGAAATAACAACACCACTATCTGTATAAACATGGAAATATCTACACCGCTATCTTTATAAACATGGAAATATCTTCACCACTATCTCTGTAAACATGGAAATACCTACACCGCCATCTCTATACACATGGAAATACCTACAGCGCTATCTCTGTAAACATAGAAATATCTACACCGCCATCTCTATAAACATGGAAATAACTACACCGCCATCTGCATGAACATGGAAATATCTACACCACTATCTGTTTAGACATGGAAATATCTACACCGCCATCTGTATAAACATGGAAATATCTGCACTGCCATCCGTGGATAGATGGAAATATTTACACCACGATCTATATAAACATGGAAATATCTACACAGCTACTTGTATAAATCTGGAAATATCTACACCGCTATCTGTATAAACAGGGAAATATCTACACCAAGATATGTATAAACAAGGTAATATCTCCACCACTATCTGTATAAACATGGAAATATCTGCACTGCTATCTGTATAAACATGGAAATATCTACACCGCTATATGTATAAACATGGAAATACCTACACAGATATCTCTAATAAACATGGAAATATCTAAACCGCCATCTGTATAAACATGCAAATATCTACACATTCACCTGTATAAACATGGAAATATCTACAACACCATCTCTGTAAACATGGAAGTATCTACACTGCCATCTGTATACCCATGGAAATACCTACACAGCCATCTGTGTAAACATGGAAACACCTACACCGCAATCTCTATAAACATGGAAATATCTACACCGCCATCTCTATAAACATGAAAATATCTACACCGCTGTCTCCAGAAATATGGAACTACCTACACCGCCATCTGTATAAACATCGAAATATCTACACAACTATCTGTATAAACATGGAAATATCTACACTGCCATCTGTATAAAGACGGAAAAATCTACACCACGAGCTGTATAAACATGGAATATCTATACCGCTATCTGTATAAACATGGAAATACCAACACCGCTGTCTGTATAAAAATGGAAATATCTACACCGTTATCTGTATAAACATGGAAATATTTACAATGCTTTCTGTGTAAACATGGAAATATCTACACGGCTATCTATGTAACTTGGAAATATATTCACAGCTATCAGTGTAAAGATGGAAATATCCACACCGCAATCTGTGCAAAGATGGAAACATCTGCACCGCTATCTCTGTAAACATGGAAATATCTACACCGCTAAGTGTATAAACATGTAAATATGTACAACGTTATCTGTAAAACATGGAAATACCTACACCGCCATCTCTATAAACAAGGAAATATCTACATCGCTGTGTAAACATGGAAGTATCTCCACCGATCTCAGTATAAACATCGAAATAACTACACTGCTATCTGTATAAACATGGAAATATCTACACCGTTATCAGTATAAACATGGAAATATCTACAACGCTATCTGAGTAAACATGGAAATATTTACAAAGCTACCTGTGCGAAGATGGAAATATCTAAAACTTTATCTCCGTAAAAATGGAAATATCTTCTCCGCTATCTGTAAAAACATGGAAATATCTACAATGCCATCTGTATAAACATGGAAATATCTACACTGTCATCTGTGGAAAAATGTAAATATCTACACCACGATCTGTATTGACATGGAAATATCTACACCGCTACCTGTATAAATATGGAAATATCTACATAGCTATCTGTGCAACGATGGAAATATCTACACCGCTAACTCTGTTAACATGGAAATATCTACACCACTATCAGTATAAACATGGAAATATCTACACCGCTATCTGTATAAACAGGGAAATATCAACAACACCATCTGTATAAACATGCAAATATCAACACAGCCATCTGCATAAACATGGAAATATCTGAACCGCTATTTGTATAAATATGGAAATAGCTACACCGCTATCTCTGTAAACATGGAAATATCTACACCGCTATCATTATAAACATGGAAATATCTACACCGCAATCTCTATAACCATGGAAATATCTAAAATGCCATCTCTATAAACATGAAAATATCTGCACCGCCATCTGTATAAACATGGAAATATCTACACCACCATCTCTATAAACATGGAAATACCTACAATGCCATCTGTATACACCTGGAAATATCTACACAGCCATCTGTATAAACATGGACGTATCTACACCGCTATCTCTATAAACATGGAAATACCTACACCGCTATCTTTATAAACATGGAAATATCTACACCGCAATCTCTATAAACATGGAAATAACTACAACGCCATCTCTATAAACATGAAAATATCTAAACCGCCGTCTACAGAAACATGTAATTATCTACACCGAAATCTGTATAAACATGGAAATATCTACACCACTATCTGTATAAACATGGAAGTATCCACACTGCAATCTGTATAAACATGGAAATATCTACACTGCGAGCTGCATAAACATGGAAATATCTACACAGATATCTGTATAAACATGGAAATAACAACACTGCTCTCTGTATAAACATGGAAATATCTACACCGCTCTTTCTATAAACATGGAAATACCTACAACGCTATCTGTGTAAACATGGAAATATATACACAGCTATCTGTGTAAACTTGGACATAACTACACAGTTATCTGTGTAAAGATGGAAATATCCACACAGCAATCTGTGCAAAGATGGAAACATCTACACCGCTATCTCTGTAAACATGGAAATATCTGCACCGCTATCTGTATAAACATGGATATATCTACAGCGCTATTTGTAAAACGTGGAAATATCTACACCACTATCTGTATAAACATGGAAATATCTACACCGCTATTTCTATAAATGTGGAAATATCTACACTGCTATCTGTATGCACATGGAAATATCTACAACGCTATCTGTATAAACATGGAAATATATACAATGCTATCTGTGTAAACATGGAAATACTTACACAGCTATCTGTGTAAACTTGGAAATATCTCCAGAGCTCTCTGTGTAAAGGAGAAAATATCTACACCGCAATCTGTGCAAAGATGGAAATATCTACACTGCTATTTCTGTAAACATGGAAATATCTACACCACAATCGGTATAAACATGGAAATATCTACACCGCTATCTCTATAAACAAGGAAATATCTACACCACCATCTTTATAAACGTGGAAATATCTACACTGCCATCTGTATAAACATGGAAATACCTACACCGCAATCTGTATAAACCTGGAAATATCTACATTGTTATCTCTATAAACATGGAAATATCTACACCACCATCTGTATAAACGTGCAAATATCTACACAGTCATCTGTATAAACATGGAAATATCTACACCACCATCTCTATAAACAAGGAAATATCTACGCTGCCATCTGTATACACGTGAAATTTCTACACCGCCATCTGTACAAACATGGAAATATCTACACCGCGTGCTGCATAAACAAGGAAATATCTACACCGCTATCTGTATAAACATGGAAATATCTACACAACTATCTGTGTAAACTTGGAAATATCTACACAGCTATCTGTGCAAAGATGGAAATATCTACACCGCAATCTGTGCAAAGACGGAAATATCTACACCGATATCTCTGTAAACATGGAAATCTCTACACCGCTATCTGTATAAACATATAAATATCTACACCGCTATCTGTATAAACATGCAAATACCAACACCGCTGTCTGTATAAAAATGGAAATATCTACACCGCTACCTGTATAAACACGGAAATATCTTCACCACTATCTCTGTAAACATGGAAATAACTACACCGCCATCTCTATACACATGGAAATATCTACACCGCCATCTCAGTACACATAGAAATATCTACGCCGCCATCTCTGTAAACATGGAAATGTCTACACCGCCATCCGCATGAATATGGAAATATCTACTCCGCTATGTGTATAAACATGGAAATATCTACACCGCCAGCTGTATAAGCATGGAAATATCTACACTGCCATCTGTGGAAAGATGGAAATATCTACACAATGATCTGCATAAACATGGAAATATCTACACCGCTACCTGTATAAATCTGGAAATATCTACACGGCTAACTGTATAAACATGGAAATATCCACACCACGAGCTGTATAAACAAGGAAATATCTCCACCACTATCTGTATAAACTTGGAAATATCTGCACCGCTATCTGTATATACATAGAAATATCTACACCGCTATCTGTATAAACATGGAAATACCTACACCGCTATCTGTATATACATGGAAATATCTCCACCACTATCTGTATAAACATGGAAATATCTGCACCGCTATCTGTATATACATGGAAATATCTACACCACTATCTGTATAACATGGAAATATCTACATGGCTATCTCTATAAACATGGAAATATCTTCACAGATATCTCTATAAACATGGAAATGTCTACACCGCTATCTGTATAAACATGGAAATATCTACACCGCCATCTGTAAAAACATGGAAATATCTACACCGCTATCTGTATAATCATGGAAATATCTACACGGCTATCTTTATAAACATGGAAATATCTACACCACTATCTGTATAAACATGAAAATATCTACACCACGATCTCCATAAATATGGAACTATCTACACCGCTATCTGTATATACATGGAAATATCTACAAAACTATCTGTGTTAACATGGAAATACCTTCACCACTATCTGTGTAAACATGGAAATGTGTACACCGCTTTCTGTGTAAAGATGGAAATATCTACACCGCAATCTTTGCAAATATGGAAATATCTACACCGCTAGCTGTATAAACATGGAAATAACTACAACACTATCTGTGTAAACATGGAAATACCTAAACAGTTATCTGTGGAAACATGGAAATATGTACACCGCTATCTGTGTAAAGATGGAAATATCTACACCGCAATCTGTGCAAAGATGGAAATATCTACACCGCTATCTCTGTAAACATGCAAATAACTACAATGCTATCTGTATAAACATGGAAATATCTACACCGCTATCTGTATAAACATGGAAATATGTACAACACGATCTGTATAAACAAGGAAATATCTACAGCACTATCAGTGTAAACATGGAAATATCTACACCGCTATCTGTATAAACATGGAAATATCTACACCGCTATCTGTATAAACATGAAAATACCAACACCGCTATCTGTGTAAATATGGAAATACCTACACCATTATCACTATAAACATGGTAATGGCTACACCGCTATCTGTATAAACATGGAAATATCTACATGGCTATCTCTATAAACATGGAAATATCTACAACTTCATCTGTAGAAACCTGGAAATATCTACACTGCCATCTCTATACACATGGAACTATCTACACTGCCATCTGTATACACATGGAAATATCTACACTGCCATGTGTATAAACATGGAAATATCTACACCGTTATCTCTATAAAGATGGAAATTCCTACACAGCTATCTGTATAAACATGGAAGTATCTACGTGGCTATCTGTATAAACATGGATATATCTACAACGCCGTCTGTATAAACATGGAAATACATACACAGTCATCTGTATAAACATGGAAATATCTACACCACTATCTGTATAAACGGAAATATCTACACCGCCATCTGTATAATCATGGAAATATCTCTACCGCTATCTGTATAAACATGGAAATTTCTCCACCGCTATCGGTATAAACACGGAAATATCTACACCGCTATCTTTATAAACATGGAAATATCTACACCGCTATCTGTATAAACATGGAAAATCTACAACACTATCTGTATAGACATGGAAATATCTTCTCCGCTATCGGTATAAACATGGAAATATCTACACCACCATCTGTATAAAAATGGAAATATCTACACCGTGAGCTTTATAAACGTGGAAATATCTACACTGCTGTCTGTATAAACATGGAAGTACCAACATCACTATCTGTATAAACATGGAAATATCTACACCGCCATCTGCATAAACATGGAAATATCTACACCGCGATCTCTATAAACATGGATATATCTACACCGCCATCTGTATAAACATAGGAATATCTACAATGGCAACTGTAGAAAGATGGAAATGTCTACACCGTGATCTGTATAAACATAGGAATATCTACACCGCTATCTGTATGAACATGGAAATATCTGCACCGCTATCTGTATAAAGTTGGAAATATCTGCACTGCCATTTGTATAAACATGGAAATATCTCCACCGCTATCTGTATAAACATGGAAATATCTACACCGCTATCTGTATAAACTTCGAAATATCTACACCGCTATCAGTATAAACATGGAAATATCTACACCGCTATCTGTATAAACATGGAAATATGTACATCGCAATCTCTACAAACATGGAAATATCTCGACCGGTATCTCTATAAACATGGAAATATCTACACCGCTATCTTTATAAACATAGAAATATATACGGCGATATCTTCATAAACATGGAAATAACTACAAAACTATCTGTGTAAACATGGAAATATATACACAGCTATCTCTGAAAGCATGGAAATATGTACGCGGCTATCTGTGTAAAGATGGAAATATCTACACCGCAATCTGTGCAAATATGGAAATATCTACACTGCTGTCTCTGTAAACAAGGAAATATTTACACTTCTATCTCTGTAAACGTGTAAATATGCACACCGCTATCTGTATAAACATGGAAATATCTACAAAGCTATCTGTGTAAACAGGGAAATATGTACACCGCTATCTGTGTAAACGTGGAAATATCTACACTGCAATCTGTGCAAATATGGAAATATCTACACCGCTATCTCTGTAAACATGGAAATATCGCCACTGCTATCTGTATAAACATGGAAACATCTACACCGCTATCTGTATAAACATGGAAATATCTACACTGCTATCTCTGTAAACATGGAAATGTCTACAACGCTATCTGTATAAAAATGGAGATATCTAGACGGTTATCTATATAAACATGGAAATATATAAACCGCCTTCTGTATAAACATGGAAATAACTACAGAGTCATCTGTATAAACATGGAAATATCTTCACCACCCTCTTTATAAACCTGGAAATATCTTCACTGCCATCTGTATAAACATGGAAATATCTTCAAAGCCATATATATGAACATGGAAACATATACACCACTATCGGTATAAACATGGAAATATCTACCCTGCCGTCTGTATAAACATGGAAATATCTACACCGCTATCTGTACAAACATGGAAATATCTACACAGCTATCTCTATAAACATGGAAATATCTACACTGCTTTCTGTATAAACATAGAAATATCGACACCGCTATCTGTATAAACACGGAAATATCTACACCGCTATCTTTATAAACTTGGAAATACATACACCGCCATCTCTATAAACATGGAAATATCCCCACCGCTATCTGTATAAACATTGATATATCTCCACCACGATCTGTATAAACATGGAAATATCTCCAAAGCTATCTGTGTAAACATGGAAATATCTATACCTCTATCTGTATAAACATGGAAATACCTACACTGCCATCTGTATACACATGGACATATTTACACAGCCGTCTGTGTAAACATTGAAATGTCTACACCGCTATCTCTATATACATGGAAATACCTGTATCACAATCTGTAAAAAGATGGAAATATCAACACCGCTATGTGTATAAACATGGAAATATGTACACCGCTATCTTTATAAACTTGGAAATATATACACCGCCATCTGTATAAACATGGAAATATCCCCACCGCTATCTGAATAAACATGGAAATATCTCCACCACGATCTCTATAAACATTGACATATCTTCACTGCTATCTGTATAAACACGGAAATACCTCCACAGCTATCTGTGTAAACATGGAAATATGTATACCGCTATCCATATAAACATTTAAATATCTATGTCGCTATCTGTATAAACATAGAAATATCCCCAGTGCTATCTCTATAAACATGGAAAAATCTACACTGCTATCTTTGTAAACATGGAAATATCTACACCGCTACCTGTATAAACCTGGAAAAATCTACACTGCTATCTTTGTAAACATGGAAATATCTACACCGCTACCTGTATAAACCTGGAAATATCTACAACACTATCTGTGTAAAGATGGAATTATCTAAAACGCTACCTGTATAAACATGGAAATATCTACAACACTATCTTTGTAAACATGGTAATAACTTCAGAGCTATCTGTGAAACTTGGAAATATGTACACCACAATCTGTGTAAAGATGGAAATATCTACACCGCAATATGCGCAAATATGGAAATATCTACAACGCTAACTCTGTAAACATAGAAATATCTACACCGCTATCTGTATAAACATGGAAATATCGGCACTGCTATCTCAACATGGAAATATGCACAAGGCTATCTCTATAAACATGGAAATATCTACACCGCCATCTGTATAAACATGGAAATACCTACACAGGCTTCTGTATGAACATGGAAAAACAAACACCACTATCTGTATAAACATGGAAATATCTACACAGCCATCTCTATAAACCTGGAAATATCTACACAGCTATCTGTATAAACATGGAAATAGCCACACTGCTATCTGTATAAACATGGAAATATCTACACAGTCATCTCTATAAACATAGAAAGTTCTACAGTGTCATATCTAGAAAGATGGAAATATCTACACAGAGATGTGCAAAAACATGGAAATATCTTCACCTCTACCTGTATAAACATGTAAATATCTACACCACTATCTGTATAAACATGGAAATAGCTACACTGCCATGTGTATAAACATGGAAATATCTACACAGCTGTCTCCATAAACATGTAAATATCTACACTGCTATCTCTATAAACATGGAAATATCTACACTGCCATCTGTATAAACATGGAAATATCTACACTGCCATCTGTATACACATGGAAATACCTACACCGCTATCTGTATAAACATGGAAATATCTACACTGCCATCTGTATACACATGGAAATACCTACACCGCTATCTGTATAAGCATGGAAATATCTACACCGCTATCTCCATAAACTTGGAAATACCTACACCGCAATCTCTATAAACATGGAAATATCTACACCGTTATCTGTATAAACATGGAAATATCTACACCGCTACATGTATAAACATGGAGATATCTACACCGCTATCTTTATAAACATGGAAATATCAACAATGCGATCAGTATAAACATGGAAATATCTACAACAATATCTGTGTAAACATAGAAATATCTACACAGCTATCTGTGTAAACATGGAAATATGTACACCGTAACCTGTGCAAATATCAAAATATCTACACCGATATCTCTGTAAACATGGAAATATCTACCCCGTTATCTATATAAACATGGAAATATCTACACCGCTATCTTTATAAACATGGAAATATCTACACCACGATTTGTATAAACATGGAAATGTCTACACCACTATCTATATAAACATGGAAATATGTACACCGCTATCTGTATAAATATGGAAATATCTACACCGCCAAATCAATAAATATTGAAATACCTACAACGCTGTCTCTATAAACATGTAAATGCCTACACCGCTATTTTATAAAAATGGAAATATCTACATGGCTATCTCTATAAACATGGAAATATCTACACCGCCATCTGTAAACATGGAAATACCTACACAGCCATCTGTATAAACATGGAAATATCTACACCGCTATCTCTATAAACATGGAAATACCTGCACCGCAATCTGTATAAACATGGAAATATCTACACCGCTACATGTATAAACATGGAAGTATCTACACCGCTATCTTTATAAACTTGGAAATATCTACACTGCCATCTGTATACACATGGAAATATCTACACAGCCATCTGTATAAACATGGAAATATCTACACCGCTATCTGCACAAACATGGAAATACCTACACCGCAATCTGTAAACATGGAAATATCTACACCACTATCTGTATAAACATGGAAATATCTACACCGCTATCTTTATAAACTTGGAAATATCTGCACCGCCATCTGTATAAACATGGAAATATATCCACCACTATCAGTATAAACATGGAAATATCTCCACCGCTATCAGTATAAACTTGGAAGTATCTACAGCGATATCTGTATAAACATGGAAATATCTCCACGGCTATCTGTATAAACATGGAAATATCTACATCGCTATCTGTATATACATGGAAATATCCCCAGCGCTATCCCTATAAACATGGAAATATCTACACCGTTATCTTTGTAAACATGGAAATATCTTCACCGCTACCTGTATAAACATGGAAATATCTACAACACGATCTGTGTAAACATGGGAATATCTTCACAGCTATCTGTGTAACCATGTAAATATGTACACCTCTATCTGTGTAAAGATGGGAATATCTACACCACAATATGCGCAAATATGGAAATATCCACATCGCTATCTCTGTTAACATGGAAATATCTACACAGATATCTCTGTAGACATGGAAATATCTACACCGCTATCGGTATAAACATGGAAATATCTGCACTGCTATCTGTATAAACCTGGAAATATCTACATGGCTATCTCTGTAAACATGGAAATATCTACACCGCCATCTGTACCAACATGGAAATACCTACAGAGTCATCGGTATAAACCTGGAAAAATCTACACCACTGTCTGTATAAACATGGAAATATCTACACAGCTGTCTCCATAAACATGGAAATATCTACACTGCTATCTGTATAAACATGGAAATATCTACACTGTCATCTGTATAAACATGGAAATAACTACACTGCCATGTGTATAAACATGGAAATATCTACACTGCCATCTGTATACACATGGAAATACCTACACCACAATGTGTATAAGCATGGAAATATCTACCCCGCTATCTCTATAAACTTGGAAATACCTACACCGCTATCTCTATAAACATGGAAATACCTGCACCGCAATCTGTATAAACATGGAAATATCTACACCGCTACCTGTATAAACCTGGAAGTATCTACACCGCTATCTTTATAAACTTGGAAATACCTACACCGCCATCTGTATACACATGGAAATATCTACACAGCCATCTGCATAAACATGGAAATATCTACACCGCTATCTCCACAAACATGGAAATACCTACACCGCAATCTGTAAACATGGAAATATCTACACCACTATCTGTATAAACATGGAAATATCTACACCGCTATCTTTATAAACTTGGAAATATCTGCACCGCCATCTGTATAAACATGGAAATATATCCACCACTATCAGTATAAACATGGAAATATCTCCACCGCTATCAGTATAAACATGGAAATATCTACAGGGATATCTGTATAAACATGGAAATATCTCCACCGCTATCTGTATAAACATGGAAATATCTACACAGCTATCTGTATAAACATGGAAATATCTACATCGCTATCTGTATATACATGGAAATATCCCCAGCGCTATCCCTATAAACATGGAAATATCTACACCGTTATCTTTGTAAACATGGAAATGTCTTCACCGCTACCTGTATAAACATGGAAATATCTACAACACGATCTGTGTAAACATGGGAATATCTTCACAGCTATCTGTGTAACCATGTAAACATGTACACCTGTATCTGTGTAAAGATGGGAATATCTACACCACAATATGCGCAAATATGGAAATATCCACATCGCTATCTCTGTTAACATGGAAATATCTACACAGATATCTCTGTAGACATGGAAATATCTACACCGCTATCGGTATAAACATGGAAATATCTGCACTGCTATCTGTATAAACCTGGAAATATCTAAATGGCTATCTCTGTAAACATGGAAATATCTAGACCGCCATCTGTACCAACATGGAAATACCTACAGAGTCATCGGTATAAACCTGGAAAAATCTACACCACTGTCTGTATAAACATGGAAATATCTACACAGCTGTCTCCATAAACATGGAAATATCTACAATGCTATCTGTATAAACATGGAAATATCTACACTGTCATCTGTATAAACATGGAAATAACTACACTGCCATGTGTATAAACATGGAAATATCTACACTGCCATCTGTATACACATGGAAATATCTACACCACAATGTGTATAAGAATGGAAATATCTACCCCGCTATCTCTATAAACTTGGAAATACCTACACCGCAATCTCTATAAACATGGAAATATCTACACCGTTATCTGCATACACATGGAAATATCTTCACCGCTACATGTATAAACATGGAAATATCTACACCGCTATCTTTATAAACATGGAAATATCAACAATGCTATCAGTATAAACATGGAAATATCTACAACAAAATCTGTGTAAACATGGAAATATCTTCACAGCTATCTGTGTCAACATGGAAATATGAACACCGCAATCTGTGCAAATATCAAAATATCTACACCATGATCTCTGTAAACATTGAAATATCTTCCCTGTTATCTGTATAAACATGGAAATATCTACACCGCTATCTTTATAAACATGGAAATATCTTCACCAAGATCTGTATAAACATGCAAAGGCCTACACCGCTATCTATACAAACATGGAAATATCTACACCGCTATCTGTATAAATATGGAAATATCTACACCGCTATCTCTATAAATATTGAAATACCTGCAACGCTATCTCTATAAACATGTAAATGCCTACACCGCTATTTTGTAAGCATGGAAATATCTACATGGCTATCTCTATAAACATGGAAATATCTACACCGCCATCTGTATAAACATGGAAATATCTACACCGCCATCTGTATAAACATGGAAATATCTACACCGCTATCTGTATAAACATGGAAATTTATACACAGCTATCTCTATAAACATGGAAATATCTACACTGCTATCTGTATAAAAATAGAAATAACGACACCGCTATCTGTATAAACATGGCAATATCTACACCGCCATCTGTAAAAACATGAAAATATCTACACAGTAATCTGTATAAACTTCAAAATATCTACACCTCCATCTGTATAAATATGGAAATATCTACACTGCCATCTCTATACACATGGAAATATCTACTCAGCCATCTGTATAAACATGGAAATATCTACACCGCTATCTCTATAAACATGGAAATACCTGCACCGCAATCTGTAAACATGGAAATATCTACACCACTATCTGTATAAACATGGAAATATCTCCACCGCTATCTGTATAAAGATGGAAATATGTACAACGCTATCTATATAAACATGGAAATATCTACATCGATATCTGTATAAACATGGAAATATCTCCAGCGCTATCTCTATAAACATGGAAATATCTACACCGCTATCTTTGTAAACATGGAAATATCTATATTGCTACCTGTATAAACGTGGAAATATCTACAACACTATCTGTGTAAACATGGGAATATCTTCACAGCTATCTGTGTAAACATGGAAATACGTACACCGCTATCTGTGTAAAGATAGAAATATCTACCCCGCAATATGTGCAATTTTGCAAATAACTACACCGCTATCTCTGTAAACATGGAAATATCTACACCGCTATCTGTATAAACACGGAAATATCTGCACTGCTATCGGTATAAATATGGAAATATCTACATGGCTATCTCCATAAACAGGGAAATATCTACACCGCCATCTGTGTAAACATGGAAATACCTAGACAGTCATCTTTATAAACATGGAAAAATCTACACCACTATCGGTATAAACATGGAAATACCAACATTGCCATCTCTACAAACATGGAAATATATACACAGCCATCTGTAAATATGGAAATATCTACACTACCATCTCTGTAAACGTGGAAATAGCCACACCGCTATCTGTATAAACATGGAAATATCTACACCGCCATCAGTAAAAACATGGAAATATCTACACAGTCATCTGTATAAACATGGAAATATCTACACAGCCATCTGTATAAACATGGAAATAACTACACTGCGATCTGTATTCACATGGAAATATCTACGCAACCATCTGTATAAACATGGAAATATCTACACCGCTATCTCCAAAAACATGGAAACACCTACACCGCAATCTGTATAAACATGGAAATATCTACACCGCTTTCTGTATAAACATGGAAGTATCTAAACCGCTATCTGTAAAAATATGGAAATATCTACAATGCTATCCCTATAAACATGGAAATAACTACACCGCTAGCGGTATAAACATGGAATTATCTTCTTGGCTATCTCCAGAAACATGGAAATACCTACACCGCCATCTGTATAAACCTGGAAAAACCTACACAGTCAATTGCATAAACATAGAAATATCTACACGACTATCTGTATAAACAAGGAAATATCTACACCGCTATCTGTATAAACATGGAAATATCTACACCACTATCAGTATAAACATGGAAATACCTACACCGCTATCTGTATAAACATGGCAATAACTACACCGCTCTCTTTATAAACATGGAAATATCTACACCTCTATCTGAATTAAGATGGAAATATCTACAACACTATCTGTGTAAACATGGAAATATCTACACAGCTATCTGTGTAAACATGGAAATATATACTCTGCTATCTGTGAAAAGATGGAAATATCTACACCGCAATCTTTGCAAATACGGAAATATCTGCAGCGCTATCTCTGTAAACATGGCAATATCTACACCGCTATCTGTATAAACATGGAAATATCTACACCGCCATCTGTATAAACATGGAAATATATACACTTCTATCTGTATAAATATGGAAATATCTACCCTGCTATCTCTATAAACATCGAAATGTCTACACCGCTATCTGTATATACATGGAAATATCCACATGGCTATGTCTATAAACATGGAAATGTCTACACAGCCATCTGTATAATCATGGAAATACATACACAGTCATCTGTAGAAACGTGGAAATATCTACACCACTATCTGTAAAAACATGGAAATATCTACACTGCCATCTGTATAAACATGGAAGTATCCACGCAGCTGTCTCTATAAACATGGAAATATCTACAATGCTATCTGTATAGACATGAAACTATCTACACCTCCATCAGTATAAACATGGGAAAACTACACTTCCATCTGTATACACATGGAAATATCTACACAGCCATCAGTATAAACATGGAAATATCTACACCGCAATCTCTGTAAACGTGGAAATATGTACACCGCTATGGCTATAAACATGCAAATATCTACACCTATATCTGCATAAACATGGAAATATCTACACGGCTATCTGTACAAACTTGGAAATATGGACTACGCTATCTGTGTAAACATGAAAATATCTACACTGCGATCTGTAAAAACACGGAAGTATCTCCACATCTATCTGTAAAAACATGGAAATATCTCCACCGCTATCTGTATAAACATGGAAATATATACACCGCTATCTGTATACATATGGAAATATCTACACCGCTATCTGTATAAATATTGAAATATCTACAACGCTATCTGTGTAAACATGGAAATATCTACACAGCTCTCTGTGTAAACATGGAAATATCTACACCGCTATCTGTGTAAAAATGGAAATATCTACACCGCAATCTATGCAAAGATGAAAATTTCTACTCCGCTATCTTTGTAAACATGGAAATATAAACACCGCTATCTGTATAACCACGGAAATATCAACCGCTATCAGTATAAACAGGGAAATATCTACACCGCAATCTGTATAAACATGGAAATATCTGCACCACCATCTGAATAAACATGGAAATATCTACACCGCTATCTGTATAAATATGGAAATATATACAACGCTGTCTCTATAAACATGGAAATATCTGCACCGCTATCTGTATAAACATGGAAATATCTACACCACTATCTCTATAAACATGGAAATATCTACACAGCCATCTGTATCTGTATGGAAATATCTTCACAGTCATCTGTATAAACATGGAAATATCTACACCGCAATCTCTATAAACATGAAAATAACTACACCGCCATCTCCATTAACGTGGAACTCTCTACACCACCACCTGAGTAAACATGGAAATATCTACACCGCTATTTGTATAAACATGGAAATATCTACACTGCCATCTGTAAAAAGATGGAAATATCTACACCGCGGGCTGTATAAACATGGAAATATATACATCGCTATCTGTATAAACATGGAAATATCTCCACCGCTATCTCTATAAACAAAGAAATATCTACACCGCCATCTCTATAAACAGGGAAATATCTACACCGCCAACTGTATAAACATAAAAATATCTACATTGCCATCTGAAGAAAGATGGAAATGTCTACACCGCGATCTGCATAAACATGGAAATATCTACAGTGCTACCTGTATAAATAGGGAAATATCTACACCGCTATCTGTATAAACATGGAAATATCTACACCAAAATCTCTATAAACATGGAAATATCTACACCGCTATATGTATAAAAATGGAAATATCTTAACCGCTATCTGTATAAACATGGAAAAAACTACACCGCGATCTGTATAAACATGGAAATATCTACATGGCTATCTCTATAAACATGGAAATATCTAAACAACCATCTGTATAAACATGGAAATAAATACACAGTCATCTGTGTAAACGTGGAAATATCTACACCACCATCTGTATAAACATGGAAATATCAACAGCGGGATCTGTGTAAACATGGAAATATCTACACCACAATCTGTGTAAAGATGGAAATATCTACACCACAATTTTGCCAAGGTGTAAATATCTACACCACTATCTGTGTAAAGATGGCAATATCTACACCGCAATCTGTGCCAAGGTGGAAATATCTACACCGCTATCTCTGTAAACATGGAAATATCTACACCGCTACCTATATATACATGGAAATATCTACACCGCCATCTGTATAAACATTGAAATATATTCACAGTCATCTGTAGAAACATTTAAATATCTACACTACCATCTCTATAAACATGGAAATATCTACACTGCCATCTGTATTCACATGGAAATAGCAACACAGCCATCTATATTCACATGGAAATATCTACAAAGCCATCTGTATAAACATGGAAATATCTACTCCGCTGTCTCTATAAACTTGGAAATATCTACACCGTCATCTGTATAAAGATGGAAATATCTACACTGCAATTGGTGCAAAGATGGAAATATCTACACTGCTATCTCTGTAACCATGGAAATACCCAAACCGCTATCTGTATAAACAGGGAAATATGTACACTGCCATCTGCATAAGCATGGAAATATCTACACCGCCATCTGAATAAACATGGAAATATCTACACCGCTATCTGTATAAGTATGGAAATATCTTCACAGTTATCTGTATAAACATGTAAATATCTTCACCGCAATCTCTATAAACATGAAAATACCTACACTGCCATCTGTATAAACATGGAAATATCTACACTACTATCTGCATAAACATGGAAATATCTACACTGCCATCTGTATAAACATGGAAATATGTACACCACGAGCTGTGTAAACATGGAAATATCTACACCGTGATCTGTATGAACATGGAAATACCAACACCGCTATCTGTATAAACATGGAAATATCTACACCGCTATCTGTATGAATATGGAAATATCTACACCGCTATCTCTATAAACCTGAGAATAACTACACCGCCTTCTCTATAAACATGGAATTATCTAGACCGCTATCTCTATAAACATAGAAATATATTCACGGCCATCTCTATAAACATAGAAATATCTTCTCCACCATCTGCATAAACATGGAAATATCTACACCGCCATCTGTATAAACATAGAAATATCTACACTGCCATCTGTAGAAAGATGGAAATGTCTACACCACGTTCAGTATAAACATGGAAAAATCTACAGTGCTACCTGTATAAATAGGGAAATATCTACACAGCTATCTGTATAAACATGAAAATATCTACACCAAGATCTCTATAAACATGGAAATATCTAGAACGCTATATATATAAACATGGAAATATCTAAACCGCTGTCTGTATAAACATGGAAATAACTACACCGCGATCTGTATAAACATGGAAATATCTACACTGCCATCTGTATACACATGGAAATATCTACACAGCCATCTTTATAAACATGGAAATATCTACACCTCTATCTCTATAAACCTGGAAATACCAACAATGCAATCTGTATTAACATGGAAATATCTACACCGCTATCTGTATAAACTTGGAAATATCTACACCACCATCTGTATAAACAAGGAATTATCTCCACCGCTATCTGTATAAACATGGAAATATCTCCACCACTATCTGTATAAACATGGAAATATCCACACCGCTATCTCTATAAACATGGAAATATCTTCACCGATATCTGTATAAACATGGAAATACCTACACTGCTATCTGTTTTAACATGGAAATATCTACATTGCTATCTGTATAAACATGGAAATATCTCCACCGCTATCTCTATAAACAAGGAAATATCTACACCTCCATCAGTATAAACATGGGAAAACTACACAGCCATCAGTATAAACATGGAAATATCTACACCGCAATCTCTGTAAACGTGGATATATGTACACCGCTATGGGTATAAACATGCAAATATCTAAACCGCTATCTGCATAAACATGTAAATATCTACACTGCTATCTGTACAAACTTGGAAATATGTACAACGCTATCTGTATAAAAATGAAAATATCTACACTGCGATCTGCATAAACATGGAAATATCTCCACATCTATCTGTATAAACATGGAAATATCTCCACCGCTATCTGTATAAACATGGAAATATATACAAGGCTGTCTGTGTAAATATGGAAATATCTATACCGCTATATGTAAATAGGGAAATACCTACACAGCTATCTATATAAATATGGAAATATCTACACCGCTATCTGTGTAAACATGGAAATATCTACACAGCTCTCTGTGTAAACATGGAAATATCTACACCGCTATCTGTGTAAAAATCTAAATATCTACACCGCAATCTGTGCAAAGATGGAAATATCTCCACCGCTATCTGTGTAAACATGGAAATATCGACACCGCTATCTGTATAAACACGGAAATATCCACCGCTATCAGTATAAACAGGGAAATTTCGACACCGCCATCTGTATAAACATGGAAAAATCTACACCGCCATTTGGATAAACATGGAAATATCTACACCGGTATCTGTATAAATATGGAAATATATACAACGCAGTCTCTATAAACATGGGAATATCTGCACCGCTATCTCTATAAACATGGAAATAACTACACCGCCATCTCTATAAACATGGAATTACCTACAATGCTATCTCTATAAACATAGAAGTATCTACACCACCATCCCTATAAACATGGAAATATCTACAGGGCCATCTGCATAAACATGGAAATATCTACACCGCCGTCTGTATAAACATGGAAATATCTACAAGGCTATCTGTGTAAACATGGAAATATCTACACCGCTATCTGTGTCAACATGAAATTATCTACACCGCTATCTGTGTAAAGATGGAAATATCTGCACAGCAATCTGTGCAAAGATGGAAATATCTTCACCGCTATCTGTGAAAGATGGAAATATCTACACCGCACTCTGTGCAACGATGGAAATAACTACACCGCTATCTGTGTATAGATGGTAACATCTACAGTGCTATCTGTATAAACATGGAAATATCTATACCACTATCTGTATAAATATGGAAATATCTACACCGCCATCTGTATAAACATGGAGATATCTACACCGCCATCTGAATAAACATGGAAATATCTACACCACAATCTGTATAAACATGGAAATATCCACACTGCCATCTGTATGAACATGGAAATAGCCACACTGCTGTCTGTATACACATGGAATTTTCTACACCGCTATCTGTGTAAACATAGAAATATCTACACTGATCTCTGTGTAAATATGGAAATATCTACACAGCAATCAGTGCAAAGATGGAAATATCTACACAGCAATCAGTGCAAAGATGGAAATATCTACACCGATATCTGTGTAAAAATGGAAATATCTACACCGCAATTTGTGCAAAGATGGAATAACTACACCGCTGTCTGTGTAAAGATGGTAATATCTACACCGCTATCTGTATAAACATGGAAATATCTACACCGCTATCTGTATAAACATGGAAATAGCTACACCGCCCACTGTATAAACAAGGAAATATCTACATAGCCATCTAAATAAACATGGAAATATCTACACCGCCATCTGTATAAACATGGTAATATCTACACCACCATCTATTTAAACATGGAAATATCTACACAACCATCTGTATAAACATGGAAATATCTACAATGCCATCTGTAGAAAGATGGAAATATCTACAACGCAATCTGTGTAAACATGGAAATATCTACACGGATATCTGTGAAAACATGGAAATATCTACACCGCTATCTGTATAAACATGGAAATATCTACACAGCGATCTGTATAAACATGGAAATATCTAAACCGCGATCTGTATAAACATGGAAATATCTACCCCGCTATCTGTATAAACATGGAAATATCTACACAGGAATCTCTATAAACAAGGAAATATCTACACCGCCATCTGTATAAACATGGAAATAACTACAAAGTCATCTGTATAAACATGGAAACATCTACACAGGCATCTGTATAAACATAGAAATATCTACACAGCCATCTGTATATACATGGAAATATCTACACCGCTATCTGTATAAACATGGAAATAACTACACCGCTATTTGTATAAAGTAGGATATATCTACACCGTGAACTGTATATACATGGAAATATCTACACCGCTATTTGTATAAACACAGAAATATCTACACCGTTATCTGTATAAGCATGGAAATAACTACACCGCTATATGCATAAACAAGGAAATATCTACACGGTGATCTGTATAAACATTGAACTAACTACACCGCTATTTGTATAAACAAGGAAATATATACACCGCCATCTGTTTAAACATGGAGATATATACAAAGACATCTGTTTATACATGGAAATATCTACACCGCTATCTGTATAAACATGCTAATAACTACACCGCTATCTGTATAAATGTGGAAATATTTGCACCGCTATCCCTATAAACATGGTAATATCAACACTGCGATCTGTATAAACAGGGAAATAACTACACCATGATCTGTATAAACATGAAAATATCTACAACGCGATCTGTATATACATGGAAATATCTACACCGCCATCTCTATAAACATGGAAATATCTACACCCCATCTGTGTAAACATGGAAATATCCACACCGCTATCTCTACATACATGTAAAAATCAACACCGCTATCTCTATGAACATGGAAATATCTACACCGCCATCTCTATAAACATGGAAATATCTACACCACGATCAGTATAAACATGGAAATATCTACACCGCTACCTGAATTAATATGGAAATATCTCCACTGCTATCTCTATAACATCGAAATATCTACACCGTCATCTGTATAAACATGGAAATATGTACACCACGAGCTGTGTAAACATGGAAATATCTACACCGTGATCTGTATGAACATGGAAATACCAACACCGCTATCTGTATAAACATGGAAATATCTACACCGCTATCTGTATGAATATGGAAATATCTACACCGCTATCTCTATAAACCTGAGAATAACTACACCGCCTTCTCTATAAACATGGAATTATCTAGACCGCTATCTCTATAAACATAGAAATATATTCACGGCCATCTCTATAAACATAGAAATATCTTCTCCACCATCTGCATAAACATGGAAATATCTACACCGCCATCTGTATAAACATAGAAATATCTACACTGCCATCTGTAGAAAGATGGAAATGTCTACACCGCGTTCAGTATAAACATGGAAAAATCTACAGTGCTACCTGTATAAATAGGGAAATATCTACACAGCTATCTGTATAAACATGAAAATATCTACACCAAGATCTCTATAAACATGGAAATATCTAGAACGCTATATATATAAACATGGAAATATCTAAACCGCTGTCTGTATAAACATGGAAATAACTACACCGCGATCTGTATAAACATGGAAATATCTACACTGCCATCTGTATACACATGGAAATATCTACACAGCCATCTTTATAAACATGGAAATATCTACACCTCTATCTCTATAAACCTGGAAATACCAACAATGCAATCTGTATTAACATGGAAATATCTACACCGCTATCTGTATAAACTTGGAAATATCTACACCACCATCTGTATAAACAAGGAATTATCTCCACCGCTATCTGTATAAACATGGAAATATCTCCACCACTATCTGTATAAACATGGAAATATCCACACCGCTATCTCTATAAACATGGAAATATCTTCACCGATATCTGTATAAACATGGAAATACCTACACTGCTATCTGTTTTAACATGGAAATATCTACATTGCTATCTGTATAAACATGGAAATATCTCCACCGCTATCTCTATAAACAAGGAAATATCTACACCTCCATCAGTATAAACATGGGAAAACTACACAGCCATCAGTATAAACATGGAAATATCTACACCGCAATCTCTGTAAACGTGGATATATGTACACCGCTATGGGTATAAACATGCAAATATCTAAACCGCTATCTGCATAAACATGTAAATATCTACACTGCTATCTGTACAAACTTGGAAATATGTACAACGCTATCTGTATAAAAATGAAAATATCTACACTGCGATCTGCATAAACATGGAAATATCTCCACATCTATCTGTATAAACATGGAAATATCTCCACCGCTATCTGTATAAACATGGAAATATATACAAGGCTGTCTGTGTAAATATGGAAATATCTATACCGCTATATGTAAATAGGGAAATACCTACACAGCTATCTATATAAATATGGAAATATCTACACCGCTATCTGTGTAAACATGGAAATATCTACACAGCTCTCTGTGTAAACATGGAAATATCTACACCGCTATCTGTGTAAAAATCTAAATATCTACACCGCAATCTGTGCAAAGATGGAAATATCTCCACCGCTATCTGTGTAAACATGGAAATATCGACACCGCTATCTGTATAAACACGGAAATATCCACCGCTATCAGTATAAACAGGGAAATTTCGACACCGCCATCTGTATAAACATGGAAAAATCTACACCGCCATTTGGATAAACATGGAAATATCTACACTGGTATCTGTATAAATATGGAAATATATACAACGCAGTCTCTATAAACATGGGAATATCTGCACCGCTATCTCTATAAACATGGAAATAACTACACCGCCATCTCTATAAACATGGAATTACCTACAATGCTATCTCTATAAACATAGAAGTATCTACACCACCATCCCTATAAACATGGAAATATCTACAGGGCCATCTGCATAAACATGGAAATATCTACACCGCCGTCTGTATAAACATGGAAATATCTACAAGGCTATCTGTGTAAACATGGAAATATCTACACCGCTATCTGTGTCAACATGAAATTATCTACACCGCTATCTGTGTAAAGATGGAAATATCTGCACAGCAATCTGTGCAAAGATGGAAATATCTTCACCGCTATCTGTGAAAGATGGAAATATCTACACCGCAATCTGTGCAACGATGGAAATAACTACACCGCTATCTGTGTATAGATGGTAACATCTACAGTGCTATCTGTATAAACATGGAAATATCTATACCACTATCTGTATAAATATGGAAATATCTACACCGCCATCTGTATAAACATGGAGATATCTACACCGCCATCTGAATAAACATGGAAATATCTACACCACAATCTGTATAAACATGGAAATATCCACACTGCCATCTGTATGAACATGGAAATAGCCACACTGCTGTCTGTATACACATGGAATTTTCTACACCGCTATCTGTGTAAACATAGAAATATCTACACTGATCTCTGTGTAAATATGGAAATATCTACACAGCAATCAGTGCAAAGATGGAAATATCTACACAGCAATCAGTGCAAAGATGGAAATATCTACACCGATATCTGTGTAAAAATGGAAATATCTACACCGCAATTTGTGCAAAGATGGAATAACTACACCGCTGTCTGTGTAAAGATGGTAATATCTACACCGCTATCTGTATAAACATGGAAATATCTACACCGCTATCTGTATAAACATGGAAATAGCTACACCGCCCACTGTATAAACAAGGAAATATCTACATAGCCATCTAAATAAACATGGAAATATCTACACCGCCATCTGTATAAACATGGTAATATCTACACCACCATCTATTTAAACATGGAAATATCTACACAACCATCTGTATAAACATGGAAATATCTACAATGCCATCTGTAGAAAGATGGAAATATCTACAACGCAATCTGTGTAAACATGGAAATATCTACACCGATATCTGTGAAAACATGGAAATATCTACACCGCTATCTGTATAAACATGGAAATATCTACACAGCGATCTGTATAAACATGGAAATATCTAAACCGCGATCTGTATAAACATGGAAATATCTACCCCGCTATCTGTATAAACATGGAAATATCTACACAGGAATCTCTATAAACAAGGAAATATCTACACCGCCATCTGTATAAACATGGAAATAACTACAAAGTCATCTGTATAAACATGGAAGCATCTACACAGGCATCTGTATAAACATAGAAATATCTACACAGCCATCTGTATATACATGGAAATATCTACACCGCTATCTGTATAAACATGGAAATAACTACACCGCTATTTGTATAAAGTAGGATATATCTACTCCGTGAACTGTATATACATGGAAATATCTACACCGCTATTTGTATAAACACAGAAATATCTACACCGTTATCTGTATAAGCATGGAAATAACTACACCGCTATATGCATAAACAAGGAAATATCTACACGGTGATCTGTATAAACATTGAACTAACTACACCGCTATTTGTATAAACAAGGAAATATATACACCGCCATCTGTTTAAACATGGAAATATATACACAGACATCTGTTTATACATGGAAATATCTACACCGCTATCTGTATAAACATGCTAATAACTACACCGCTATCTGTATAAATGTGGAAATATTTGCACCGCTATCCCTATAAACATGGTAATATCAACACTGCGATCTGTATAAACAGGGAAATAACTACACCATGATCTGTATAAACATGAAAATATCTACAACGCGATCTGTATATACATGGAAATATCTACACCGCTATCTCTATAAACATGGAAATATCTACACCCCATCTGTGTAAACATGGAAATATCCACACCGCTATCTCTACATACATGTAAAAATCAACACCGCTATCTCTATGAACATGGAAATATCTACACCGCCATCTCTATAAACATGGAAATATCTACACCACGATCAGTATAAACATGGAAATATCTACACCGCTACCTGAATTAATATGGAAATATCTCCACTGCTATCTCTATAACATCGAAATATCTACACCGTCATCTGTATAAACATGGAAATGCTTACAAAGTTATCTGTATAAACATGGAAATATCTACACAGCCATGTGTATATACATGGAAATATCTACACCGCTATTTATATAAACATGGAAATAACTACACCGCTATCTGTATAAACATGGAAATATCTACACCGCCATCTAAATACCCATGGAAATATCTGCGCCGCCATCTTTATAAACATGGAAATATCTACACGGTCATCTGTGTATAGATGGAAATATCAACACCGCCATCTGTACAAACATGGAAATATCTACACTGCTATCTCTATAAACATGGAATTATCTAAACAGCGGTCTGTATAAACATGGAAATATCTACAGCGCTATCTGTATAAACATGGAAATATCTCCACTGCTATCTGTATAAACATGGAAATATCTCCACTGCTATCTCTATAAACATCGAAATATCGACACCGCCATCTGTATAAACTTGGAAATACTTACAAAGTTATCTGTATAAACATGGAAATATCTACACCGCCATCTGTATAAACATGGAAATATCTACACAGCCATGTGTATATATATGGAAATATCTACACCGCTATCTATATAAACATGGAAATAACTAAACCGCTATCTGTATAAAGATGGAAATATCTACACCGCTATCTCTATAAACATGGAAATATCTACACCGCTATCTCTGTAAACATGGAAATATCTACACCGCCATCTGTATAAAGATGGAAATACCTATACAGTCATCTGTGTAAACATGGAAATATCTACAATGCCATCTGTATACACATGGAAATACCTACATGGCAATCTGTGTATGGATGGAAACATCAACACCGCCATCTGTACAAACATGGAAATATCTACACAGTTATCTCTATAAACATGGAAATCTCTACACTGTGGTCTGTATAAACATGGAAATACCTACACCCGTATCTGTATAAACATGGAAATATCTACACCACGATCTGTAAATACATGGAAATATATACACCGCTATCTGAATAAACATGGAAATATCTGCACTGCTATCTCTATAAACATGGAAATATCTACAAAGCCATCTGTATAAACATGGAAATACCTACGCAGTTATGTGTAGGAACATTTAAATATCTACACTGCCATCTGTATAAACACAGAAATATCTACACAGCCCTCTGTATAAATATGGTTATATTTGCATAGGCATCTGTATAAACATGGAAATATCTGCACCGCTATGTGTATAAACATGGAAATACCTACACCGATGTCTCTATAAACATGGAAATATGTACACCGCTATGTGTATAAACATGGAAATATCTCCACTGCTGTCTGTATAAACATGGACATATCTCCACCGTTATCTGTATAACATGGAAATATCTACAGCGCCATCTCTATAAACATTGAAATATCTAAAGTGCCATCTGCAAAAACATGGAAATATCTACACAGTCATCTGAATAAACATGGAAATATCTCCACCACCATCTGTATAAACATGGAAATACGTACAATACCATCTGTATACACATGGAAATATCTACACAGACATCTGTATAAATATGGAAATATCTACACC
This sequence comes from Pan paniscus, assembly GCF_029289425.2. NCBI lineage: Eukaryota > Metazoa > Chordata > Mammalia > Primates > Hominidae > Pan > Pan paniscus. The sequence continues at coordinate 2,147,549 of NC_073265.2, forward strand.
GCCATCTGTATAAACATGGAAGTAACTACACTGCCATATGTAGAAAGATGGAAATATCTACACCGCTATCTCTATAAATATGGAAATATCTACACCGCCATCTCTATAAACATGAAAATATCTACACTTCCATCTCCATAAAGATGGAAGTATCTACTCCACCATGATTATAAACACGGAAATACCTACACCACCCTCTGTGTAAACATGGAAATATCTACACCGCTATCTGCATAAACATGGAAATATTTACGCAGCCATCTGCATGTCCATGGAAATATCTACGCCGCCATCTGTATAAACATGGAAATATCTACACGGCCATCTGTGTATAGATGGAAATATCAACACCGCCATCTGTACAAACATGGAAATATCTACACCGCTATCTCTATAAACATGGAAATATCTGCACTGCCATCTGGAAAAACATGGAAATACCTATACAGTCATCTGTATGAACATGGAAATATATACAGTGCCATCTGTATACACATGGAAATATCTACACAGCCATCTGTATAAACATGTAAATATCTACACTGCTATCTCTATAAACATGGAAATATCTACACCGCCATCTCTATAAACATGAAATTATCTACACTGCCATCTCTGTAAACATGGAACTAACTACTCCGCCATCTGTATAAACATGGAAACATCTACACCGCCATCTGTGTGAATAAGGATATATATACAATGCCTTCTGTGTAAAGATATAAATATCTGCACCGCGAGCTGTATAAACATGGAAATATCTACATCGCTATCTCTATAAACGTGGAAATACCAACACCGCTATAGGTATAAACATGGAAATATCTACAACACCATCTATATAAACACGGAAGTATCTACACCGCTATGTCTATAAACATGGAAATACCTACACCGCTATCTCTATAAACATCGAAATATCTACACCGCCATCTGTATAAACATGGAAATACTTACAAATTTATCTGTTTAAACATGGAAATATCTACACCGTCATCTGTATAAACATGGAAATATCTACACAGCCATGTGTACATACATGGAAATATCTACACCGCTATCTATATAAACATGGAAATATCTACACCGCCATCTACATATCCATGGAAATATCTGCGCCACCATCTGTATAAACATGGAAATATCTACACGGTCACCTGAGTATAGATGGAAATATCAATACCGCCATCTGTACAAACATGGAAATATCTGCACCGCTATCTGTATACACATGGAGATAGCTACACCACGGTCTGTATAAACATGGAAATATCTACACCGCTATCTGTATAAACATGGAAATATCTACACAGCTATCTCTATAAACATGGAAATATCTACACCGTGTTCTGTATCAACATGGAAATATTTACACTGCTATCTGTATAAACATGGAAACTTCTACACCATTATCTGTATAAATATGGAAATATCTACACCCCTATCTCTATAAACTTGGAAATATCTACCCCTCCATCTGTATAAACATGGAAATATCTATACAGTCATCTGTGTAAACATGGAAATATCTACACCACCATCTGTATAAACATGGAATTATCTACAATGTCTTCTGTATACACACAGAAATACCTACACGGCAATCTGTGTACAGATGGAAACAACAACACCGCCATCTGTACAAACATGGAAATATCTACACTACTATCTCTATAAACATGGAAATATCTACACTGCGGTCTGTATAAACATGGAAATATCTACACCGCTATCTGTATAAACAAGGAAATATCTGCACCTCTCTCTCTATAAACATGGAAATATCTACAAAGCCATCTGTATAAACATGGAAATACCTACACAGTCATGTGTAGGAACATGGAAATATCTACACTGCCATCTGTAAAAACATAGAAATATCTACACAGCCCTCTGTATAAATATGGAAATATCTGCATAGGCATCTGTATAAACATGGAAATATCTGCACCGCTATCTGTATAAACATGGAAATACCTACTCCACTGTCTCTATAAACATGGAAATATGTACACCGCTATGTGTATAAACATGGATATATCTCCACTGCTGTCTGTATAAACATGGACATATCTCCACCGTTATCTGTATAAACATGGAAATATCTACACCGCCATCTCTATAAACATTGAAATATCTACACTGCCATCTGTAAAAACATGGAAATATCTACACAGTCATCTGAATAAACATGGAAATATCTACACCACCATCAGTATTAACATGGAAATAACTACAATACCATCTGTATACACATGGAAATATCTACACAGACATCTGTATAAATATGGAAATATCTACACCGCCAGCTCTATAAACATGGAAATATCTACACTGCCATCTGTAGAAAGATGGAAATATCTACACCGCTATCTCTATAAATATGGATATATCTATGCCGCCATCTCTATAAACTTGAAAATATCTACACTGCCATCTCCATAAAGATGGAAGTATCTACTCTGCCATGTGTATAAACACGGAAATATCTACACCACCATCTGTGTAATCATGGAAATATCTACACCGCTATCTGTATAAACATGGAAATATCTACACCGCCATCTGCATGTCCATGGAAATATCTATGCCGCCATCTGTATAAACATGGAAATATCTACACGGCCATTTGTGTATAGATGGAAATATCAACACCGCCATCTGTACAAACATGGAAATATCTACACCGCTATCTCTATAAATATGGAAATATCTGCAGTGCCATCTTTAAAAACATGGAAATAACTATACAGTCATCCGTATAAACATGGAAATATCTACAATGCCATCTGTATACACATGGAAATATCTACACAGCCATCTGTATAAACATGTAAATATCTACAGTGCTATCTCTATAAAAATGGAGATATCTACACCACCATCTCTATAAACATGATAATATCTACACTGCCATCTCCATAAACGTGGAACTAACGACTCCGCCACCTGTATAAACATGGAAACATCTACACTGCCATCTGTGTGAATGAGGAAATATCAACAATGCCATCTGTATAAAGACATAAATATCTGCACCCTGAGCTGTATAAACATGGAGATATCTACATCGTTATCTGTATAAACGTGGAAAGACCAACAACGATATCGGTATAAACATGGAAATATCTTCACCACCATCAATATAAACATGGAAATATCTACACCGCCATCTGTATAAACATGGAAATATCTACAATGCCATCTGTAGAAAGATGGAAATATCTACACCGCAATCTGTGTAAACATGGAAATATCTACACCGATATCTGTAAAAACATGGAAATATCTACACCGCTATCTGTATAAACATGGAAATATCTACTCAGCTATCTCTATAAACGTGGAAATATCTACACCGCCACCTTTATAAACATGGAAATACCTACAAAGTCATCTGTATAAACATGGAAATATCTACACAGCCATCTGTATAAACATGGAAATATCTACACAGGAATCAGAATATACATGGAAATAGCTATACCGCTATCTGTATAAACATGGAAATAACTACACCGCTATTTGTATAAACAAGGAAATATGTACACCGTGATCTGTATAAACATGGAAATAACTACTCCGCTATTTGTATAAACAAGGAAATATCTACACCGTGATCTGTATAAACATGGAAATAACTACTCCGCTATTTGTATAAACAAGGAAATATCTACACCGCCATCTGTTTAAACATGGAAATATATACACAGACATCTGTTTATACATGGAAATATCTACACCGCTATCTCTATAAACATGCTAATAACTACACCGCTATCTGTACAAATGTGGAAATATTTGCACCGCTATCCCTATAAACATGGTAATATCAACAACGCCATCTGTATAAACATGGAAATATCTCCACCATGATCTGTATAAACATGGAAATATCTACACCGCGATCTGTATATACATGGAAATATCTACACCGTGATCTGTATAAACATGGAAATATCTACACCGTCATCTCTATAAACATGGAAATATCCACACCGCTGTCTGTATAAACATGGAAATATCCACACCGCTATCTCTATAAACATGGAAAAATCAACACCGCTATCTCTATGAACTTGGAAGTATCCACACCGCCATCTCTATAAAAATGGAAATATCTACACCACGATCAGCATAAACATGGAAATATCTACACCGCTATCTGAATAAACATGGAAATATCTCCACTGCTATCTCTATAAACATCGAAATATCTACACCGCCATCTGTATAAACATGGAAATACTTACAAAGTTATCTGTATAAGCATGGAAATATCTACAAAGCCATGTGTATATACATGGAAATATCTACACCGCTATCTATATAAACATGGAAATAACTACACCGCTATCTGTATAAAAATGGAAATACCTACACGGCCATCTACATATCCATGGAAATATCTGCGCCGCCATCTGTATAAACATGGAAATATCTACACGGTCATCTGTGTATAGATGGAAATATCAACACCGCCATCTGTACAAACATGGAAATATCTCCACTGCTATCTCTATAAACATGGAATTATCTACACTGCAGTCTGTATAAAGATGGAAATATCTACACCGCTATCTGTATAAACATGGAAATATCTCCACTACTATCTCTATAAACTTCGAAATATCTACACCGCCATCTGTATAAACATGGAAATACTTACAAAGTTATCTGTATAAACATGGAAATATCTACACCGCCATCTGTATAAACATGGAAATATCTACACAGCCATGTGTATATACATGGAAATATCTACACCGCTATCTATATAAACATGGAAATAACTACACCGCTATCTGTATAAACATGGAAATATCTACACCGCTGTCTGTATAAACATGGAAATATCTACACCGCTATATCTATAAACATGGAAATATCTACACCGCCATCTGTATAAACATGGAAATACCTATGCAGTCATCTGTGTAAACATGGAAATATCTACAATGCCATCTGTATACACCTGGAAATACCTACACGGCAATCTGTGTATAGATGGAAACATCAACACCGCCATCTGCACAAACATGGAAATATCTACACAGTTATCTCTATAAACATGGAAATCTCTACACTGTGGTCTGTATAAACATGGAAATATCTACACCCGTATCTGTATAAACATGGAAATATCTACACCACGATCTATATAAACATGGAAATATCTACAATGCCATCTGTAGAAAGCTGGAAATATTAACACCGCAATCTGTGTAAACATCAAATATCTACACCGCCATCTGCATGTCCATGGAAATATCTACGCCGCCATCTGTATAAACATGGAAATATCTACACGGCCATCTGTGTATAGATGGAAATATCAACACCGCCATCTGTACAAACATGGAAATATCTACACCTCTATCTCTATAAACATGGAAATATCTGCACTGCCATCTGGAAAAACATGGAAATACCTATACAGTCATCTGTATAAACATGGAAATACCTACAATGCCATCTGTATACACATGGAAATATCTACACAGCCATCTGTATAAACATGTAAATATCTACACTGCTATCTCTATAAACATGGAAATATCTACACCGCCATCTCTATAAACATGAAAATATCTACACTGCCATCTCCATAAACATGGAACTAACTACTCCGCCATCTGTATAAACATGGAAACATCTACACCGCCATCTGTGTGAATAAGGAAATATCTACAATGCCATCTGTATAAAGATATAAATATCTGCCCCGCGATCTGTATAAACATGGAAATATCTACATCGATATCTGTATAAACGTGGAAATAACAACACCGCTATCGGTATAAACATGGAAATATCTACAACGCCATCTATATAAACATGGAAATACCTACACCGCTATGTCTATAAACGTGGAAATACCTACACCGCTATCTCTATAAACATGGAAATATGTACACCGCGATCTGTATAAACATGGAAATATCTTCACCACGATCTGTATAAACATGGAAATATCTACACCGCTATCTGTATAAACATGGTAATATCTACACCACCATCTATTTAAACATGGAAATATCTACACGACCATCTGTATAAACATGGAAATATCTACAATGCCATCTGTAGAAAGATGGAAATATCTACACCGCAATCTGTGTAAACATGGAAATATCTACACCGATATCTGTAAAAAACATGGAAGTCTCTACACCGCTATCTGTATAAACATGGAAATATCTACACTGCGATCTGTATAAACATGGAAATATCTAAACCGCGATCTGTATAAACATGGAAATATCTACACCGCTATCTGTATAAACATGGAAATATCTACACAGGAATCTCTATAAACATGGAAATATCTACACCGCCGTCTGTATAAACATGGAAATACCTACAAAGTCATCTGTATAAACATGGAAACATCTACACAGGCATCTGTATAAACATAGAAATATCTACACAGCCATCTGTATATACATGGAAAGATCTACACCGCTATCTGTATAAACATGGAAATAACTACACCGCTATTTGTATAAACAAGGATATATCTACACCGTGAACTGTATAAACATGGAAATATCTACACCGCTATTTGTATAAACAAAGAAATATCTACACCGTTATCTGTATAAGCATGGAAATAACTACACCGCTATATGTATAAACAAGGAAATATCTACACGGTGATCTGTATAAACATTGAAATAACTACACCGCTATTTGTATAAACAAGGAAATATATACACCGCCATCTGTTTTAACATGGAAATATATACACCGCTATCTGTATAAACGTGCTAATAACTACACCGCTATCTGTATAAATGTGGAAATATTTGCACCGCTATCCCTATAAACATGGTAATATCAACACTGCGATCTGTATAAACAGGGAAATATCTACACCGCCATCTCTATAAACATGGAAATATCTACACCCCTATCTGTGTAAACATGGAAATATCCACACCGCTATCTCTATAAACATGGAAAAATCAACACCGCTATCTCTATGAACATGGAAATATCTACACCGCCATCTCTATACACATGGAAATATCTACACCACGATCAGTATAAACATGGAAATATCTACACCGCTACCTGAATAAACATGGAAATATCTCCACTGCTATCTCTATAAACATCGAAATATCTACACCGTCATCTGTATAAACTTGGAAATACTTACAAAGTTATCTGTATAAACATGGAAATATCTACACCGCCATCTGTATAAACATGGAAATATCTACACAGCCATGTGTATATACATGGAAATATCTACACCGCTATTTATATAAACATGGAAATAACTACACCGCTATCTGTATAAACATGGAAATATCTACACCGCCATCTACATACCCATGGAAATATCCGCGCCGCCATCTGTATAAACATGGAAATATCTACACGGTCATCTGTGTATAGATGGAAATATCTACACAGCCATGTGTATATATATGGAAATATCTACACCGCTATCTATATAAACATGGAAATAACTACACCGCTATCTGTATAAACATGGAAATATCTACACCGCTATCTCTGTAAACATGGAAATATCTACACCGCCATCTGTATAAACATGGAAATACCTATACAGTCATCTGTGTAAACATGGAAATATCTACACCGCCATCTGTACAAACATGGAAATATCTACACAGTTATCTCTATAAACATGGAAATATCTACACTGTGGTCTGTATAAACATGGAAATACCAACAACCGTATCTGTATAAACATGGAAATATCTACACCACGATCTGTAAAAACATGGAAATATATACACCGCTATCTGTATAAACATGGAAATATCTGCACTGCTATCTCTATAAACATGGAAATATCTACAAAGACATCAGTATAAACATGGAAATAACTACACAGTCATGTGTAGGAACATTTAAATATCTACACTGCCATCTGTATAAACACAGAAATATCTACACAGCCCTCTGTATAAATATGGAAATATCTGCATAGGCATCTGTATAAACATGGAAATATCTGCACCGCTATCTGTATAAACATGGAAATACCTACACCGCTGTCTCTATAAACATGGAAATATGTACACCGCTATGTGTATAAACATGGAAATATCTCCACTGCTGTCTGTATGAACATGGACATATCTCCACCGTTATCTGTATAAACATGGAAATATCTACAGCGCCATCTCTATAAACATTGAAATATCTACACTGCCATCTGTAAAAACATGGAAATATCTACACAGTCATCTGAATAAACATGGAAATGTCTACACCACCATCTGTATAAACATGGAATTACCTACTATACCATCTGTAGAAAGATGGAAATATCTACACCGCTATCTCTATAAATATGGAAATATCTACACCGCCATCTCTATAAACATGAAAATATCTACACTGCCATCTCCATAAAGATGGAAGTATCTACTCCGCCATGTTTATAAACACAGAAAAACCTACACCACCCTCTGTGTAAACATGGAAATATCTACACCGCTATCTGCATAAACATGGAAATATCTACGCAGCCATCTGCATGTCCATGGAAATATGTACGCCGCCATCTGTATAAACATGGAAATATCTACACGGCCATCTGTGTATAGATGGAAATATCAACACTGCCATCTGTACAAACATGGAAATATCTACACCGCTATCTCTATAAACATGGAAATGTCTGCACTGCCATCTGGAAAAACATGGAAATACCTATACAGTCATGTGTATGAACATGGAAATATCTACAATGCCATCTGTATACACATGGAAATATCTACACAGACATCTGTATAAACATGTAAATATCTACACTGCTATCTCTATAAACATGGAAATATCTACACCGCCATCTCTATAAACATGAAAATATCTACACTGCCATCTCCATAAACATGGAACTAACTACTCCGACATCTGTATAAACATGGAAACATCTACACCGCCATCTGTGTGAATAAGGAAATATATACAATGCCTTCTGTGTAAAGATATAAATATCTGCACCGCGAGCTGTATAAACATGGAAATATCTACATCGCTATCTGTATAAACGTGGAAATACCAACACCGCTATCGGTATAAACATGGAAATATCTACAACACCATCTATATAAACATGGAAGTATCTACACCGCTATGTCTATAAACATGGAAATACCTACACCGCTATCTCTATAAACATGGAAAAATCTACACAGCTATCTGTATAAACATGGAAATATCTCCACTGCTATCTCTATAAACATCGAAATATCTACACCGCCATCTGTATAAACATGGAAATACTTACAAAGTTATCTGTTTAAACATTGAAATATCTACACCGTCATCTGTATAAACATGGAAATATCTACACAGCCATGTGTACATACATGGAAATATCTACTCCGCTATCTATATAAACATGGAAATATCTACACCGCCATCTACATATCCATGGAAATATCTGCGCCACCATCTGTATAAACATGGAAATATCTACACGGTCACCTGAGTATAGATGGCAATATCAACACCGCCATCTGTACAAACATGGAAATATCTGCACCGCTATCTGTATAAACATGGAAATATCTACACCGCTATCTCTATAAACATGGAAATATCTACACCGTCTTCTGTATCAACATGGAAATATTTACACTGCTATCTGTATAAACATGGAAACTTCTACACCATTATCTGTATAAATATGGAAATATCTACACCCCTATCTCTATAAACTTGGAAATATCTACCCCTCCATCTGTATAAACATGGAAATACGTATACAGTCATCTGTGTAAACATGGAAATATCTACACCACCATCTGTATAAACATGGAAATATCTACAATGCCATCTGTATACACACAGAAATACCTACACGGCAATCTGTGTATAGATGGAAACATCAACACCGCCATCTGTACAAACATGGAAATATCTACACTGCTATCTCTATAAACATGGAAATATCTAAACTGCGGTCTGTATAAACATGGAAATATCTACACCGGTATCTGTAAAAACCTGGAAATATCTACACCATGATCTGTATAAACATGGAAATATATACACCGCAATCTGTATAAACAAGGAAATATCTGCACCTCTCTCTCTATAAACATGGAAATATCTACAAAGCCGTCTGTATAAACATGGAAATACCTACACAGTCATGTGTAGGAACATGGAAATATCTACACTGCCATCTGTATAAACATAGAAATATCTACACAGCCCTCTGTATAAATATGGAAATATCTGCATAGGCATCTGTATAAACATGGAAATATCTGCACCGCTATCTGTATAAACATGGAAATACCTACACCGCTGTCTCTATAAACATGGAAATATGTACACCGCTATGTGTATAAACATGGATATATCTCCACTGCTGTCTGTATAAACATGGAAATATCTCCACCGTAATCTGTATAAACATGGAAATATCTACAGCGCCATCTCTATAAACATTGAAATATCTACACTGCCATCTGTAAAAACATGGAAATATCTACACAGTCATCTGAATAAACATGGAAATATCTACACCACCATCTGTATAAACATGGAAATACCAAAAATACCATCTGTATACACATGGATATATCTACACAGACATCTGTATAAATATGGAAATATCTTCACCACCAGCTGTATAAACATGGAAATATCTACACTGCCATCTGTAGAAAGATGGAAATATCTACACCGCTATCTCTATAAATATGGATATATCTATGCCGCCATCTCTATAAACATGAAAATATCTACACTGCCATCTCCATAAAGATGGAAGTATCTACTCTGCCATGTGTATAAACACGGAAATATCTACACCACCATCTGTGTAATCATGGAAATATCTACACCGCTATCTGTATAAACATGGAAATATCTACACCGCCATCTGCATGTCCATGGAAATATCTACGCCGCCATCTGTATAAACATGGAAATATCTACACGGCCATCTGTGTATAGATGGAAATATCAACACCGCCATCTGTACAAACATGGAAATATCTACACCGCTATCTCTATAAACATGGAAATATCTGCAGTGCCATCTGTAAAACATGGAAATAACTATAAAGTCATCTGTATAAACATGGAAATATCTACAATGCCATCTGTATACACATGGAAATATCTACACAGCCATCTGTATAAACATGTAAATATCTACACTGCTATCTCTATAAAAATGGAGATATCTACACCACCATCTCTATAAACATGATAATATCTACACTGCCATCTCCATAAACGTGGAACTAACGACTCCGCCACCTGTATAAACATGGAAACATGTACACTGCCATCTGTGTGAATGAGGAAATATCAACAATGCCATCTGTATAAAGACATAAAAATCTGCACCCCGAGCTGTATAAACATGGAGATATCTACATCGTTATCTGTATAAACGTGGAAAGACCAACAACGATATCGGTATAAACATGGAAATATCTTCACAACCATCAATATAAACATGGAAATATCTACACCGCCATCTGTATAAACATGGAAGTATCTACAATGCCATCTGTAGAAAGATGGAAATATGTACACCGCAATCTGTGTAAACATGGAAATATCTACACCGGTATCTGTAAAAACATGGAAATATCTACACCGCTATCTGTATAAACATGGAAATATCTACACCGCTATCTGTATAAACATGGAAATATCTACACCGCGATCTGTATAAACATGGAAATATCTACACCGCTATCTGTATAAACATGGAAATATCTACACAGCTATCTCTATAAACATGGAAATATCTACACCGCCACCTGTATAAACATGGAAATACCTGCAAAGTCATCTGTATAAACATGGAAATATCTACACAGCCATCTGTATAAACATGGAAATATCTACACAGCCATCAGTATATACATGGAAATATCTATACCGCTATCTGTATAAACATGGAAATAACTACACCGCTATTTGCATAAACAAGGAAATATGTACACCGTGATCTGTATAAACATGGAAATATGTACACCGCTATTTGTATAAACAAGGAAATATCTACACCGCCATCTGTATAAGCATGGAAATAACTACACCGCTATTTGTATAAACAAGGAAATATCTACACCGCCATCTGTTTAAACATGGAAATATATACACAGACATCTGTTTATACATGGAAATATCTACACCACTATCTGTATAAACATGCTAATAACTACACCGCTATCTGTACAAATGTGGAAATATTTGCACCGCTATCTCTATAAACATGGTAATATCAACAACGCGATCTGTATAAACATGGAAATATCTACACCATGATCTGTATAAATATGGAAATATCTACACCGCGATCTGTATATACATGGAAATATCTATACCGTGATCTGTATAAACATGGAAATATCTACACCGTCATCTCTATAAACATGGAAATATCCACACCGCTGTCTGTATAAACATAGAAATATCCACACCGCTATCTCTATAAACATGGAAAAATCAACACCGCTATCTGTATGAACATGGAAATATCCACACCGCCATCTCTATAAAAATGGAAATATCTACACCACGATCAGCATAAACATGGAAATATCTACACCGCTATCTGAATAAACATGGAAATATCTCCACTGCTATCTCTATAAACATCGAAATATCTACACCGCCATCTGTATAAACATGGAAATACTTACAAAGTTATCTGTATAAGCATGGAAATATCTACAAAGCCATGTGTATATACATGGAAATATCTACACCGCTATCTATATAAACATGGAAATAACTACACCGCTATTTGTATAAAAATGGAAATACCTACACCGCCATCTACATATCCATGGAAATATCTGCGCCGCCATCTGTATAAACATGGAAATATCTACACGGTCATCTGTGTACAGATGGAAATATCAACACCGCCATCTGTACAAACATGGAAATATCTCCACTGCTATCTCTATAAACATGGAATTATCTAAACTGCAGTCTGTATAAACATGGAAATATCTACACCGCTATCTGTATAAACATGGAAATATCTCCACTGCTATCTCTATAAACATCGAAATATCTACACCGCCATCTGTATAAACATGGAAATACTTACAAAGTTATCTGTATAAACATGGAAATATCTACACCGCCATCTGTATAAACATGGAAATATCTACACAGCCATGTGTATATACATGGAAATATCTACACCGCTATCTATATAAACATGGAAATAACTACACCGCTATCTGTATAAACATGGAAATATCTACACCGCTGTCTGTATAAACATGGAAATATCTACACCACTATCACTATAAACATGGAAATATCTACACCGCCATCTGTATAAACATGGAAATAACTATGCAGTCATCTGTGTAAACATGGAAATATCTACAATGCCATCTGTATACACATGGAAATACCTACACGGCAATCTGTGTATAGATGGAAACATCAACACTGCCATCTGTACAAACATGGAAATATCTACACAGTTATCTCTATAAACATGGAAATGTCTACAATGTGGTCTGTATAAACATGGAAATATCTACACCCGTATCTGTATAAACATGGAAATATCTACACCACGATCTATATAAACATGGGAATGTCTACAATGCCATCTGTAGAAAGCTGGAAATATTTACACCGCAATCTGTGTAAACATGGAAATATCTACACCGCCATCTGCATGTCCATGGAAATATCTACGCCGACATCTGTATAAACATGGAAATATCTACACGGCCATCTGTGTATAGATGGAAATATCAACACCGCCATCTGTACAAACATGGAAATATCTACACCTCTATCTCTATAAATATGAAAATATCTGCACTGCCATCTGGAAAAACATGGAAATACCTATACAGTCATCTGTAAAACATGGAAATACCTACAATGCCATCTGTATACACATGGAAATGTCTACACAGCCATCTGTATAAACATGTAAATATCTACACTGCTATCTCTATAAAAATGGAAATATCTACACCGCCATCTCAATAAGCATGAAAATATCTACACTGCCATCTCCATAAACATGGAACTAACTACTCCGCCATCTGTATAAACATGGAAACACCTACACCGCCATCTGTGTGAATAAGGAAATATCTACAATGCCATCTGTATAAAGATATAAATATCTGCCCCGCGAGCTGTATAAACATGGAAATATCTACATCGATATCTGTATAAACGTGGAAATAACAACACCGCTATCGGTATAAACATGGAAATATCTACAACGCCATCTATATAAACATGGAAATATCTACACCGCTATGTCTATAAACGTGGAAATACCTACAACGCTATCTCTATAAACATGGAAATATCTACACCGCGATCTGTATAAACATGGAAATACCTTCACCACGATCTGTATAAACATGGAAATATCTACACCGCTATCTGTATAAACATGGTAATATCTACACCACCATCTATTTAAACATGGAAATATCTACACAACCATCTGTATAAATATGGAAATATCTACAATGCCATCTATAGAAAGATGGAAATATCTACACCTCAATCTGTGTAAACATGGAAATATCTACACCGATATCTGAAAAAACATGGAAGTATCTACACCGCTATCTGTATAAACATGGAAACATCTACACTGCGATCTGTATAAACATGGAAATATCTAAACCGCGATCTGTATAAACATGGAAATATCTACACCGCTATCTGTATAAACATGGAAATATCTACACCGCTATCTGTATAAACATGGAAATATCTACACAGGAATCTCTATAAACATGGAAATATCTACACCGCCATCTGTATAAACATGGAAATACCTACAAAGTCATCTGTATAAACATGGAAACATCTACACAGGCATGTGTATAAACATAGAAATATCTACACAGCCATCTGTATATACATGGAAATATCCACCGCTATCTGTATAAACACGGAAATAACTACACCGCTATTTGTATAAACAAGGATATATCTACACCGTGAACTGTATAAACATGGAAATATCTACACCGCTATTTGTATAAACAAAGAAATATCTACACCGTTATCTGTATAAGCATGGAAATAACTACACCGCTATATGTATAAACAAGGAAATATCTACACGGTGATCTGTATAAACATTGAAATAACTACACCGCTATTTGTATAAACAAGGAAATATATACACCGCCATCTGTTTTAACATGGAAATATATAAACAGACATCTGTTTTTACATGGAAATATCTACACCGCTATCTGTATAAACATGCTAATAACTACACCGCTATCTGTATCAATGTGGAAATATTTGCACCGCTATCCCTATAAACATGGTAATATCAACACTGCGATCTGTATAAACAGGGAAATAACTACACCATGATCTGTATATACATGGAAATATCTACACCGCCATCTCTATAAACATGGAAATATCTACACCCCTATATGTGTAAACATGGAAATATCCACACCGCTATCTCTATAAACATGGAAAAATCAACACCGCTATCTCTATGAACATGGAAATATCTACACCACCATCTCTATAAACATGGAAATATCTACACCACGATCAGTATAAACATGGAAATATCTACACCGCTACCTGAATAAACATGGAAATATCTCCACTGCTATCTCTATAAACATCGAAATATCTACACCGTCATCTGTATAAACTTGGAAATACTTACAAAGTTATCTGTATAAACATGGAAATATCTACACCGCCATCTGTATAAACATGGAAATATCTACACAGCCATGTGTATATACATGGAAATAACTACACCGCTATTTATATAAACATGGAAATAACTACACCGCTATCTGTATAAAAATGGAAATATCTACACCGCCATCTACATATCCATGGAAATATCTGTGCCGCCATCTGTATAAACATGGAAATATCTACACGGTCATTTGTGTGTAGATGGAAATATCATCACCGCCATCTGTAAAAACGTGGAAATATCTACACTGCTATCTCTATAAACATGGAATTATCTACACTGCAGTCTGTATAAACATGGAAATATCTACACCGCTATCTGTATAAACATGGAAATATCTCCACTGCTATCTCTATAAACATCGAAATATCTACACCGCCATCTGTATAAACATGGAAATACTTACAAAGTTATCTGTATAAACATGGAAATATCAACACCGCCATCTGTATAAACATGGAAATATCTACAGAGCCATGTGTATATACATGGAAGTATCTACACCGCTATCTATATAAACATGGAAATAACTACACCGCTATCTGTATAAACATGGAAATATCTACACCGCTGTCTCTATAAACATGGAAACATCTACACCGCTATCTCTATAAACATGGAAATATCTACACCGCCATATGTATAAACATGAAAATACCTATACAGTCATCTGTGTAAACATGGAAATATCTACAATGCCATCTGTATACACATGGAAATACCTACACGGCAATCTGTGTATAGATGGAAACATCAACACCGCCATCTGTACAAACATAGAAATATCTACACAGTTATCTCTATAAACATGGAAATCTCTACACTGTGGTCTGTAGAAACATGGAAATATCTACACCCGTATCTGTATAAACATGGAAATATCTACACCACGATCTGTATAAACATGGAAATATCTACAATGCCATCTGTAGAAAGCTGGAAATATTTACACCGCAATCTGTGTAAACATGGAAATATCTACACCGATATCTGTAAGAACATGGAAATATCTCCACCGTTATCTGTATAAACATGGAAATATCTACAGTGCCATCATTATAAACATAGAAATATCTACACCACCATCTGAATAAACATGGAAATACCTACAATATCATATGTATACACATGGAAATATCTACACAGACATCTGTATAAATATGGAAATATCTACACCGTCAGCTGTATAAACATGGAAATATCTACACTGCCATCTGTAGAAAGATGGAAATATCTACACCGCTATCTCTATAAATATGGAAATATCTACACCGCCATCTCTATAAACATGAAAATATATACACTGCCGTCTCCATAAAGATGGAAGTATCTACACCGCCATGTGTATAAACACGGAAATATCTACGCCACAATCTTTGTAAACATGGAAACGTCAACACCGTTATCTGTATAAACATGGAAATAACTACACTGCTATCTCTATAAACATGGAAATATCTACACTGCCATCTGTAAAAACATGGAAACTCCTACGCAGTCATATGTATAAACATGGAAATATCTACATCTCCGTGTATAAACATTAAATATCTGCACTGCCATCTGTATACACACGGAAATAACTACACAGCCATCTGTATAAACACGGAAATATCTACACAGCTATCTCCATAAACATGGGAATACCTCCACCACAATCTGTATAAACATGGAAATATCTTCACTGCTAGCTGTATAAACATGGAAGTATCTACATCGATATCTCTATAAACATGGAAATATCTACACCGCCATCTGTATAAACATGGAAATACCTACACAGTCAGTTGCATAAACATGGAAATATTTACACCACTATATGTATAAACATGGAAATATCTACACCGCTATCTGTATAAACATGGAACTATCTACACCGCTATCTGTATAAACATGGAAATACCTACAATGCTATGTGAATAAACATGGAATTATCTACACCGCTATCTCTATAAACATAGAAATATCTGAAACGCCATCTCTGTAAACATGGAAATATCTACACCGCCATCAGCATATACATGGAAATAACTACACCGCCATCTGTATGAACATGGAAATATGTTCACCGCTAACTCTATAAAAATAGAAACATCTACACTGTCATCTGTAGAAAGATGGAAATATCTACACCGAGATCTGCATAAACATGGAAATATCTACACCTCTACCTGTATGAACATGGAAATATCTACAGCACTATCTGTATAAACATGGAAATATATACACTGCCGTCGGTATGAACATGGAAATATCTACACAGCTGTGTCCATAAACATGGAAATATCTACACTGCTATCTGTATAAACATGGAAATATCTACACCGCTATCTCTATAAATATTGAGATACATACAGCGCTATCTCTATAAACATGAAAATGCCAACACCGCTATCTTTATAAACATGGAAATATCTACACCGCTATCTCTATAAACATGGAAATATCTACACTGCCATCTGTATAAACATGGAAATACCTACACCGCTATCTGTATAAACATGGCAATACCTAAAGCGCATTCTGTAAAAACATGAAAATATCTACACAGTCATCTGTATAAACTTCGAAATATCTACACCTCCATCTGTATAAATATGGAAGTATCTACACTGCCAACTGTATACACATGGAAATATGTACAAACCAATCTGTATAAACATGGAATTATCTACACCGCTATCTCTATAAACATGGAAATACCTGCACCGCAATCTGTATAAACGTGGAAATATCTACAGCACTATCTGTATAAACATGGAAATATCTACACCGCTATCTGTATAAACATGGAAATATCTACAATGCTATGTGTATAAACATGCAAATATCTACACCGCTATCTCTATAAACATAGAATTATCTAAAACGCCACCTCCATAAACATGGAAATATCTACACCGCCATCAGCATATACATGGAAATAACTACACCGCCATTTGTATAAACATGGTAATATCTTCACCGCCAACTCTATAAACATAGAAACATCTACACTATCATCTGTAGAAAGATGGAAATATCTACACCGAGATCTGCATAAACATGGAAATATCTACACCTCCACCTGTATGAACATGGAAATATCTACAGCACTATCTGTATAAACATGGAAATATATACACTGCCGTCGGTATGAACATGGAAATATCTACACAGCTGTCTCCATAAACATGGAAATATCTACACTGCAATCTGTATACACATGGAAATATCTACACTGCCATCTGTATACACATGGAAACACCTACACCGCTATCTGTATAAGCATGGAGATATCTACACCGCTATCTCTATAAACATGGAAATCCCTACACCGCAATCCGTATAAACATAGAAATATCAACACCGCTATCTGTATAAACATGGAAATATCTACAACAATATCTGTGTAAACATGGAAATATCTACACAGTTATCTGTGTAGACATGGAAATATGTACACCGCTATCTGTGTTAAGATGAAAATATGTACACCGCAATCTGTGCAAATATCAAAATATCTCCACCGCTATCATTGTAAACATGGAAATATCTACACCGTTATCTGTATAAACATGGAAATATATACACCGCTATCTGTATACACATGGAAATATCTACACGATGATCTGTATAAACATGGAAATGTCTACACAGCTATCTGTATAAACATGGAAATATCTACACGATGATCTGTATAAACATTGAAATGTCTACACAGCCATCTGTATAAACATGGAAATATCTACACCACTATCTGCATAAACATGGAAATATCTACACCGTTATCTCTATAAATATTGAGATACATACAGCGCTATCTCTATAAACATGAAAATGCCAACACCGCTATCTTTATAAACATGGAAATATCTACACCGCTATCTCTATAAACATGGAAATACCTACAACGCCATCTGTATAAACATGGAAATACCTACACAGTCATCTGTATAAACATGGAAACAACTAAACCACTATCTGTATAAACATGGAAATATCTACACTGCCATCTGTATAAACATGGAAATACCTACACCGCTATCTGTATAAATATGGCAATATCTAAAGCGCATTCTGTAAAAACATGAAAATATCTACACAGTCATCTGTAGAAACTTCGAGATATCTACACCTCCATCTGTATAAATATGGAAGTATCTACACTGCTTCTGTATAAACATGGAAATATATACAAAGCCATCAGTATAAACATGGAAATATCTACACCGCTATCTCTATATACATGGAAATACCTGCACCGCAATCTGTATAAATGTGGAAATATCTGCATAGGAATCTGTATAAACATGGAAATATCTACACCGCAATCTTTATAAACTTGGAAATATCTACACCGCCATCTGTATGAACATGGAAATATCTCCACCGCTATCTCTATAAACATGGACATATCTCCACCGCTATCTGTATAAACATGGAAATACCTACACCGCTATCTGTATAAACATGGAAATACCTCCACCGCTATCTGTATAAAAATGGAAATATCTACACCGCTATCTGTATATACATGGAAATATCTACATTGCTATCTGTATAAACATTGAAATATCCCCAGCGCTATCTCTGTAAACATGGAAATATCTACACCGGTATCTTTGTAAACATGGAAATATCTACACCACTACCTGTAAAAACATGGAAATATGTACACCGCAATCTGTGCAAATATCAAAATATCTACTCGGCTATCTCTGTAAACATGGAAATATCTACACCGCTATCTGTATAAACATGGAAATATCTACAATGCAATCTGTGTAACCATGGAAATATCTACACAGCTATCTATGTGTGTAAACTTGGAAATATTTACACCGCTATCTGGGTAAAGATGGAAATACCTACACCACAATCTGTGCAAAGATGGAAATATCTACACAGCTATCTCTGTAAACATAGAGATATCTACACCGCTATCTGTATAACACGGAAATATCTACACGGCCATCTGTATAAACATTGAAATAGATACACTGTCATCTGTAAAAACATGGAAATATCTACTCCACCATCTCTATAAACATGGAAACATATACACTGCCATCTCTATAAACATGGAAATATCTAAACCGCCATCTCTATAAACATGAAAATATCTACACCGCCCTCTCCATACACAGGGGCCTTTCTACACCTCCATCTGTATAAACATGGAAATATCTACACTGCTATCTGTGTAAACATGGAAATATCTACACTGCCATCTGTATAAAGATGGAAATATCTGCACCGCGAGCTGTATAAACATGGAAATATATATACCGCTATCTGCATAAACATGGAAATACCAACAACGCTATCTGAATAAACATGGAAATATCTACACCGCTGTATGTATAAACATGGAAATATCTACACCGCTATATGTATAAACATGCAAATACCTTCACTGCTATCTCTATAAACATGGAAATACTTACAACGCCATCTCTATAAACATGGAAATACCTACACTGCTATCTCTATAAACAAAGAAATATCTACACCGCCGTCTCTCTAAACATGGAAATATCTACACCGCTATCTGTATAAACATGTAAATACGTACAACCTTATCTGTGTAAACATGGAAATATCAACACAGCTATCTGTGTAAACATGGAAGTATCTACACCGCTATCTGAGTAAAGATGGAAATATCTACATCGCAATCTGTGCAAAGATGGAAATATCTACACTGCTATGTGTGTAAACATGGAAATACCTACACCGCTATCAGTATGTACATGGAAATATCTACACCACTATCTGTATAGACTTGGAAATATCTACACCGCCATCTCTATGAACATGGAAATATCTACTCCGCCATCTGTATAAACATGGAAATATCTACACTGCTATCTCTATAAATATGGAAATATCTACACCGCTATGTGTAGAAACATGGAAATAGCTACACTGATATCTGAATAAACATGGAAATATCTACACCGCTATCTGTATAAACATGGAAATATCTACACCGCTATCACTATAAATATGAAAATACGTACACCACGTATTTATATTCGTACACCACGATCTCTATAAACATGGAAATATCTACACAGCTATGTCTATAAACGTGGAAATATCTACACCGCCATTCTATAAACTTGGAAATATGTACACCTCCATCTCCATAAACATGGAACAATCTACACCTCCATCTGTATAAACATGGAAATATCTCCACCACTATCTGTATAAACATGGAAATATCTACACCGATATCTGTATATACATGGAAATATCTACACCGCTCTCTGTATAAACATGGAAATACCTACACCGCTATCTCTATAAACATGGAAATATCTACACCGCCATCTGTATAAACATGCAAATATCTACACATTCACCAGTATAAACATGGAAATACCTACACCGCTATCTCTATAAACATGGAAATACCAACACCGCTATCTGTATAAACATGAAAATATCTACACCGCTATTTGTATAAACATGGAAATATTTACAACGCTATCTGTGTTAACATGGAAATATCTACACAGCTATCTGTGTAATCTTGCAAATATCTACACAGCTGTCAGTGAAAAGATGGAAATATACACACCGCAGTCTGTGCAAGGATGGGAATATCTACACCGCTATCTCAATAAACATGGAAATATCTACACTGCTATCTATATAAACAAGTCGTGTAAATATCTACATCGCTATCTGTAAAACGTGGAAATACCTACACCGCTATCTGTATAAACGTGGAAATATCAACGCTATCTCTATAAACGTGGAAATATTTACATCGATATCTGTATAAACGTGGAAAAATCTCCACCGCTATCTGTATAAACATGGACATATCTTCACCGTTGTCAGTATAAACATGGAAATGTCTACACCGCTATATGTATAAACATAGAAATATATACAATGCTTTCTGTATAAACATGGATATATCTACAACGCTATCTGTGTAAACATGGAAATATCTACACAGCTACCTGTGTAAACTTGGAAAAATCTACACAGCTATCTGAGTAAAGATGGAAATATCTACACCGCAATCTGTGCAAAGATGGAAATATCTACACCGCTATCTCTGTAAACATGGAAATATCTACACCGCTATCTGCATAAATATGGAAATACCTTCAACGCTATCTATATAAACATGGAAATATCTACACCGCCAACTGTATAAACACGCAAATATCTACACAGTCATCTGTATAAACATGGAAATATCTACGCCATCATATCTATAAACGTGGAAATATTCTCACTGCCATCTGTATACCCGTAGAAATACCTACACAGCCATCAGTGTAAATATGGAAATACCTGCTCCGCTATCTCAACAAACATGGAAATACCTACACCGCTATCTCTATAAACATGGAAGTATCTACGCCACCATCTCTATAAACATGGAAATATCTACATCGCTATCTGTATAAACATGGAAATATCTCCACCGCTATCAGTATAAACATGGAAATATCTACACTGCTATCTGTGTAAACTTGGAAATATCTACTCAGCTATCTGTGTAAAAATGGAAATATCCACACCGCAATCTGTGCAAAGATGGAAACAAAGTTATCTCCGCTAACTCTATAAACATGGAATTACCTACACCGTTATCTCTATAAACATGGAAATGCCTACACCGCAATCTCTATAAAAATGGAAATATCTACACCGCCATCTCTATAAACATGAAAATATCTACACAGCCGTCTCCAGAAACATGGTATTATCTACACCGCCATCTCTGTAAACATGGAAATATCTACACCACTATCTGTATAAACATAGAAATATCTACACTGCCATCTGTATAAACATGGAAATATCTACACAGCCATCTATAGAAAGATGGAAATATGTACACCACGATGTTTATTGACATGGAAATATCTACACCGCTACCTGTATAAATACGGAAATATCTACACCGCTATCTGTATAAATATGGAAATATCTACACCGGTATCTGTATAAATATGGAAATATCTACAACGCCATCTCTATAAATATAAAAATATCTACACCGCCGTCTTCAGAAACATGGAAATATCTTCACCGCCATCGGTATAAACATGGAAATATCTACACCACTATCTGTATAAACATGGAAATATCTACAATGCCATCTGTATAAAGATGGAAATATCTACACCGCGAGCTGCATAAACATGGAAATATATACACAGCTATCTGTATAAACTTGGAAGTAACAACACCGCTATCTGTATAAACATGGAAATATCAATACCATTATCTATATAAACATGGATATATGTGCAACGGTATCTGTGTAAACATGGAAATATCTACACAGCTATCTGTGTAAACTTGGAAATATCTCCAGAGCTCTCTGTGTAAAGATGAAAATATCTACACCGCAATCTGTGCAAAGATGGAAATACCTACACTGCTATCTCTGTAAACATGGAAATATCTACACCGCTATCTGTATAAACATGTAAATATCTCCACCGCTATCTGCATAAACATGGAAATAACAACACCACTATCTGTATAAACATGGAAATATCTACACCGCTATCTTTATAAACATGGAAATATCTTCACCACTATCTCTGTAAACATGGAAATACCTACACCGCCATCTCTATACACATGGAAATACCTACAGCGCTATCTCTGTAAACATAGAAATATCTACACCGCCATCTCTATAAACATGGAAATAACTACACCGCCATCTGCATGAACATGGAAATATCTACACCGCTATCTGTTTAGACATGGAAATATCTACACCGCCATCTGTATAAACATGGAAATATCTGCACTGCCATCCGTGGATAGATGGAAATATTTACACCACGATCTATATAAACATGGAAATATCTACACAGCTACTTGTATAAATCTGGAAATATCTACACCGTTATCTGTATAAACAGGGAAATATCTACACCAAGATATGTATAAACAAGGTAATATCTCCACCACTATCTGTATAAACATGGAAATATCTGCACTGCTATCTGTATAAACATGGAAATATCTACACCGCTATATGTATAAACATGGAAATACCTACACAGATATCTCTAATAAACATGGAAATATCTAAACCGCCATCTGTATAAACATGCAAATATCTACACATTCACCTGTATAAACATGGAAATATCTACAACACCATCTCTGTAAACATGGAAGTATCTACACTGCCATCTGTATACCCATGGAAATACCTACACAGCCATCTGTGTAAACATGGAAACACCTACACCGCAATCTCTATAAACATGGAAATATCTACACCGCCATCTCTATAAACATGAAAATATCTACACCGCTGTCTCCAGAAATATGGAACTACCTACACCGCCATCTGTATAAACATCGAAATATCTACACAACTATCTGTATAAACATGGAAATATCTACACTGCCATCTGTATAAAGACGGAAAAATCTACACCACGAGCTGTATAAACATGGAATATCTATACCGCTATCTGTATAAACATGGAAATACCAACACCGCTGTCTGTATAAAAATGGAAATATCTACACCGTTATCTGTATAAACATGGAAATATTTACAATGCTTTCTGTGTAAACATGGAAATATCTACACGGCTATCTATGTAACTTGGAAATATATTCACAGCTATCAGTGTAAAGATGGAAATATCCACACCGCAATCTGTGCAAAGATGGAAACATCTGCACCGCTATCTCTGTAAACATGGAAATATCTACACTGCTAAGTGTATAAACATGTAAATATGTACAACGTTATCTGTAAAACATGGAAATACCTACACCGCCATCTCTATAAACAAGGAAATATCTACATCGCTGTGTAAACATGGAAGTATCTCCACCGATCTCAGTATAAACATCGAAATAACTACACTGCTATCTGTATAAACATGGAAATACCTACACCGTTATCAGTATAAACATGGAAATATCTACAACGCTATCTGAGTAAACATGGAAATATTTACAAAGCTACCTGTGCGAAGATGGAAATATCTAAAACTTTATCTCCGTAAAAATGGAAATATCTTCTCCACTATCTGTAAAAACATGGAAATATCTACAATGCCATCTGTATAAACATGGAAATATCTACACTGTCATCTGTGGAAAAATGGAAATATCTACACCACGATCTGTATTGACATGGAAATATCTACACCGCTACCTGTATAAATATGGAAATATCTACATAGCTATCTGTGTAAAGATGGAAATATCTACACCGCAATCTGTGCAACGATGGAAATATCTACACCGCTAACTCTGTTAACATGGAAATATCTACACCACTATCAGTATAAACATGGAAATATCTACACCGCTATCTGTATAAACAGGGAAATATCAACAACACCATCTGTATAAACATGCAAATATCAACACAGCCATCTGCATAAACATGGAAATATCTGAACCGCTATTTGTATAAATATGGAAATAGCTACACCGCTATCTCTGTAAACATGGAAATATCTACACCGCTATCATTATAAACACGGAAATATCTACACCGCAATCTCTATAACCATGGAAATATCTAAAATGCCATCTCTATAAACATGAAAATATCTGCACCGCCATCTGTATAAACATGGAAATATCTACACCACCATCTCTATAAACATGGAAATACCTACAATGCCATCTGTATACACCTGGAAATATCTACACAGCCATCTGTATGAACATGGATGTATCTACACCGCTATCTCTATAAACATGGAAATACCTACACCGCTATCTTTATAAACATGGAAATATCTACACCGCAATCTCTATAAACATGGAAATAACTACAACGCCATCTCTATAAAAATGAAAATATCTAAACCGCCGTCTACAGAAACATGTAATTATCTACACCGAAATCTGTATAAACATGGAAATATCTACACCACTATCTGTATAAACATGGAAGTATCCACACTGCAATCTGTATAAACATGGAAATATCTACACCGCGAGCTGCATAAACATGGAAATATCTACACAGATATCTGTATAAACATGGAAATAACAACACTGCTCTCGGTATAAACATGGAAATATCTACACAGCTCTTTCTATAAACATGGAAATAACTACAACGCTATCTGTGTAAACATGGAAATATATACACAGCTATCTGTGTAAACTTGGACATAACTACACAGTTATCTGTGTAAAGATGGAAATATCCACACAGCAATCTGTGCAAAGATGGAAACATCTACACCGCTATCTCTGTAAACATGGAAATATCTGCACCGCTATCTGTATAACCATGGATATATCTACAGCGCTATTTGTAAAACGTGGAAATATCTACACCACTATCTGTATAAACATGGAAATATCTACACTGCTATTTCTATAAATGTG
This sequence comes from Pan paniscus, assembly GCF_029289425.2. Lineage (NCBI taxonomy): Eukaryota > Metazoa > Chordata > Mammalia > Primates > Hominidae > Pan > Pan paniscus. The sequence goes on from NC_073265.2 coordinate 2,174,619, forward strand.
GAAATATCTACACTGCTATCTGTATGCACATGGAAATATCTACAACGCTATCTGTATAAACATGGAAATACTTACACAGCTATCTGTGTAAACTTGGAAATATCTCCAGAGCTCTCTGTGTAAAGATGAAAATATCTACACCGCAATCTGTGCAAAGATGGAAATACCTACACTGCTATCTCTGTAAACATGGAAATATCTACACCGCTATCTGTATAAACATGTAAATATCTCCACCGCTATCTGCATAAACATGGAAATAACAACATCACTATCTGTATAAACATGGAAATATCTACACCGCTATCTTTATAAACATGGAAATATCTTCACCACTATCTCTATAAATATGGAAATACCTACACCGCCATCTCTATACACATGGAAATACCTACAGCGCTATCTCTGTAAACATAGAAATATCTACACCGCCATCTCTATAAACATGGAAATAACTACACCGCCATCTGCATGAACATGGAAATATCTACACCGCTATCTGTTTAGACATGGAAATATCTACACCGCCATCTGTATAAACATGGAAATATCTGCACTGCCATCCGTGGATAGATGGAAATATTTACACCACGATCTATATAAACATGGAAATATCTACACAGCTACTTGTATAAATCTGGAAATATCTACACCGCTATCTGTATAAACAGGGAAATATCTACACCAAGATATGTATAAACAAGGTAATATCTCCACCACTATCTGTATAAACATGGAAATATCTGCACTGCTATCTGTATAAACATGGAAATATCTACACCGCTATATGTATAAACATGGAAATACCTACACAGATATCTCTAATAAACATGGAAATATCTAAACCGCCATCTGTATAAACATGCAAATATCTACACATTCACCTGTATAAACATGGAAATATCTACAACACCATCTCTGTAAACATGGAAGTATCTACACTGCCATCTGTATACCCATGGAATTACCTACACAGCCATCTGTGTAAACATGGAAACACCTACACCGCAATCTCTATAAACATGGAAATATCTACACCGCCATCTCTATAAACATGAAAATATCTACACCGCTGTCTCCAGAAATATGGAACTACCTACACCGCCATCTGTATAAACATCGTAATATCTACACCACTATCTGTATAAACATGGAAATATCTACACTGCCATCTGTATAAAGATGGAAAAATCTACACCACGAGCTGTGTAAACATGGAATATCTATACCGCTATAGGTATAAACATGGAAATACCAACACCGCTGTCTGTATAAAAATGGAAATATCTACACCGTTATCTGTATAAACATGGAAATATTTACAATGCTTTCTGTGTAAACATGGAAATATCTACACGGCTATCTATGTAACTTGGAAATATATTCACAGCTATCAGTGTAAAGATGGAAATATCCACACCGCAATCTGTGCAAAGATGGAAACATCTGCACCGCTATCTCTGTAAACATGGAAATATCTACACTGCTAACTGTATAAACATGTAAATATGTACAACGTTATCTGTAAAACATGGAAATACCTACACCGCCATCTCTATAAACAAGGAAATATCTACATCGCTGTGTAAACATGGAAGTATCTCCACCGATCTCAGTATAAACATCGAAATATCTACACTGCTATCTGTATAAACATGGAAATATGTACACCGTTATAAGTATAAACATGGAAATATCTACAACGCTATCTGAGTAAACATGGAAATATTTACAAAGCTATCTGTGCAAAGATGCAAATATCTACAACTCTATCTCTGTAAATATGGAAATATCTTCTCCGCTATCTGTAAAAACATGGAAATATCAACAATGCCATCTGTATAAACATGGAAATATCTACACTGTCATCTGTGGAAAAATGGAAATATCTACACCACGATCTGTATTGACATGGAAATATCTACACCGCTACCTGTATAAATATGGAAATATCTACATAGCTATCTGTGTAAAGATGGAAATATCTACACCGCAATCTGTGCAACGATGGAAATATCTACACCGCTAACTCTGTTAACATGGAAATATCTACACCACTATCAGTATAAACATGGAAATATCTACACCGCTATCAGTATAAACAGGGAAATATCAACAACACCATCTGTATAAACATGCAAATATCTACTCTGCCATCTGCATAAACATGGAAATATCTGAACCGCTATTTGTATAAATATGGAAATAGCTACACCGCTATCTCTGTAAACATGGAAATATCTACACCGCTATCATTATAAACATGGAAATATCTACACCGCAATCTCTATAAACATGGAAATATCTAAAATGCCATCTCTATAAACATGAAAATATCTGCACCGCCATCTGTATAAACATGGAAATATCTACACCACCATCTCTATAAACATGGAAATACCTACAATGCCATCTGTATACACCTGGAAATATCTACACAGCCATCTGTATAAACATGGACGTATCTACACCGCTATCTCTATAAACATGGAAATACCTACACCGCTATCTTTATAAACATGGAAATATCTACACCGCAATCTCTATAAACATGGAAATAACTACAACGCCATCTCTATAAACATGAATATATCTAAACCGCCGTCTACAGAAACATGTAATTATCTACACCGAAATCTGTATAAACATGGAAATATCTACACCACTATCTGTATAAACATGGAAGTATCCACACTGCAATCTGTATAAACATGGAAATATCTACACTGCGAGCTGCATAAACATGGAAATATCTACACAGATATCTGTATAAACATGGAAATAACAACACTGCTCTCTGTATAAACATGGAAATATCTACACCGCTCTTTCTATAAACATGGAAATACCTACAACGCTATCTGTGTAAACATGGAAATATATACACAGCTATCTGTGTAAACTTGGACATAACTACACAGTTATCTGTGTAAAGATGGAAATATCCACACAGCAATCTGTGCAAAGATGGAAACATCTACACCGCTATCTCTGTAAACATGGAAATATCTGCACCGCTATCTGTATAAACATGGATATATCTACAGCGCTATTTGTAAAACGTGGAAATATCTACACCACTATCTGTATAAACATGGAAATATCTACACCGCTATTTCTATAAATGTGGAAATATCTACACTGCTATCTGTATGCACATGGAAATATCTACAACGCTATCTGTATAAACATGGAAATATATACAATGCTATCTGTGTAAACATGGAAATACTTACACAGCTATCTGTGTAAACTTGGAAATATCTCCAGAGCTCTCTGTGTAAAGGAGAAAATATCTACACCGCAATCTGTGCAAAGATGGAAATATCTACACTGCTATTTCTGTAAACATGGAAATATCTACACCACAATCGGTATAAACATGGAAATATCTACACCGCTATCTCTATAAACAAGGAAATATCTACACCACCATCTTTATAAACTTGGAAATATCTACACTGCCATCTGTATAAACATGGAAATATCTACACCGCAATCTGTATAAACCTGGAAATATCTACATTGTTATCTCTATAAACATGGAAATATCTACACCACCATCTGTATAAACGTGCAAATATCTACACAGTCATCTGTATAAACATGGAAATATCTACACCACCATCTCTATAAACAAGGAAATATCTACGCTGCCATCTGTATACACGTGAAATTTCTACACCGCCATCTGTACAAACATGGAAATATCTACACCGCGTGCTGCATAAACAAGGAAATATCTACACCGCTATCTGTATAAACATGGAAATATCTACACAACTATCTGTGTAAACTTGGAAATATCTACACAGCTATCTGTGCAAAGATGGAAATATCTACACCGCAATCTGTGCAAAGACGGAAATATCTACACCGATATCTCTGTAAACATGGAAATCTCTACACCGCTATCTGTATAAACATATAAATATCTACACCGCTATCTGTATAAACATGCAAATACCAACACCGCTGTCTGTATAAAAATGGAAATATCTACACCGCTATCTGTATAAACACGGAAATATCTTCACCACTATCTCTGTAAACATGGAAATAACTACACCGCCATCTCTATACACATGGAAATATCTACACCGCCATCTCAGTACACATAGAAATATCTACGCCGCCATCTCTGTAAACATGGAAATGTCTACACCGCCATCCGCATGAATATGGAAATATCTACTCCGCTATGTGTATAAACATGGAAATAACTACACCGCCAGCTGTATAAGCATGGAAATATCTACACTGCCATCTGTGGAAAGATGGAAATATCTACACAATGATCTGCATAAACATGGAAATATCTACACCGCTACCTGTATAAATCTGGAAATATCTACACGGCTAACTGTATAAACATGGAAATATCTACACCACGAGCTGTATAAACAAGGAAATATCTCCACCACTATCTGTATAAACTTGGAAATATCTGCACCGCTATCTGTATATACATAGAAATATCTACACCGCTATCTGTATAAACATGGAAATACCTACACCGCTATCTGTATATACATGGAAATATCTCCACCACTATCTGTATAAACATGGAAATATCTGCACCGCTATCTGTATATACATGGAAATATCTACACCACTATCTGTATAACATGGAAATATCTACATGGCTATCTCTATAAACATGGAAATATCTTCACAGATATCTCTATATACATGGAAATGTCTACACCGCTATCTGTATAAACATGGAAATATCTACACCGCCATCTGTAAAAACATGGAAATATCTACACCGCTATCTGTATAATCATGGAAATATCTACACGGCTATCTTTATAAACATGGAAATATCTACACCACTATCTGTATAAACATGAAAATATCTACACCACGATCTCCATAAATATGGAACTATCTACACCGCTATCTGTATATACATGGAAATATCTACAAAACTATCTGTGTTAACATGGAAATACCTTCACCACTATCTGTGTAAACATGGAAATGTGTACACCGCTTTCTGTGTAAAGATGGAAATATCTACACCGCAATCTTTGCAAATATGGAAATATCTACACCGCTAGCTGTATAAACATGGAAATAACTACAACACTATCTGTGTAAACATGGAAATACCTAAACAGCTATCTGTGGAAACATGGAAATATGTACACCGCTATCTGTGTAAAGATGGAAATATCTACACCGCAATCTGTGCAAAGATGGAAATATCTACACCGCTATCTCTGTAAACATGCAAATAACTACAATGCTATCTGTATAAACATGGAAATATCTACACCGCTATCTGTATAAACATGGAAATATGTACAACACGATCTGTATAAACAAGGAAATATCTACAGCACTATCAGTGTAAACATGGAAATATCTACACCGCTATCTGTATAAACATGGAAATATCTACACCGCTATCTGTATAAACATGGAAATACCTACACCGCTATCTGTGTAAATATGGAAATACCTACACCATTATCACTATAAACATAGTAATGGCTACACCGCTATCTGTATAAACATGGAAATATCTACATGGCTATCTCTATAAACATGGAAATATCTACAACTCCATCTGTAGAAACCTGGAAATATCTACACTGCCATCTCTATACACATGGAACTATCTACACTGCCATCTGTATACACATGGAAATATCTACACTGCCATGTGTATAAACATGGAAATATCTACACCGTTATCTCTATAAAGATGGAAATTCCTACACAGCTATCTGTATAAACATGGAAGTATCTACGTGGCTATCTGTATAAACATGGATATATCTACAACGCCGTCTGTATAAGCATGGAAATACATACACAGTCATCTGTATAAACATGGAAATATCTACACCACTATCTGTATAAACGGAAATATCTACACCGCCATCTGTATAATCATGGAAATATCTCTACCGCTATCTGTATAAACATGGAAATTTCTCCACCGCTATCGGTATAAACACGGAAATATCTACACCGCTATCTTTATAAACATGGAAATATCTACACCGCTATCTGTATAAACATGGAAAATCTACAACACTACCTGTATAGACATGGAAATATCTTCTCCGCTATCGGTATAAACATGGAAATATCTACACCACCATCTGTATAAACATGGAAATATCTACACTGCCATCTGTATACACATGGAAATATCTACACAGCCATCTGTATAAATATGGAAATATCTACACTACTATCTCTATAAACATGGAAATATCTACACCGCCATCTCTATATACATGAAAATATCTACACCGCCATCTCCATAATCATGGAATTATCTACAACGCCACCTGTATAAACATGGAAATATCTATACCCCTATCTCTATAAACATGGAAATATCTACACTGCCATCTGTATAAAAATGGAAATATCTACACCGTGAGCTTTATAAACGTGGAAATATCTACACTGCTGTCTGTATAAACATGGAAGTACCAACATCACTATCTGTATAAACATGGAAATATCTACACCGCCATCTGCATAAACATGGAAATATCTACACCGCGATCTCTATAAACATGGATATATCTACACCGCCATCTGTATAAACATAGGAATATCTACAATGGCAACTGTAGAAAGATGGAAATGTCTACACCGTGATCTGTATAAACATAGGAATATCTACACCGCTATCTGTATGAACATGGAAATATCTGCACCGCTATCTGTATAAAGTTGGAAATATCTGCACTGCCATTTGTATAAACATGGAAATATCTCCACCGCTATCTGTATAAACATGGAAATATCTACACCGCTATCTGTATAAACTACGAAATATCTACACCGCTATCAGTATAAACATGGAAATATCTACACCGCTATCTGTATAAACATGGAAATATGTACATCGCAATCTGTATAAACATGGAAATATCTCGACCGGTATCTCTATAAACATGGAAATATCTACACCGCTATCTTTATAAACATAGAAATATATACGGCGATATCTTCATAAACATGGAAATAACTACAAAACTATCTGTGTTAACATGGAAATATATACACAGCTATCTCTGAAAGCATGGAAATATGTACGCCGCTATCTGTGTAAAGATGGAAATATCTACACCGCAATCTGTGCAAATATGGAAATATCTACACTGCTGTCTCTGTAAACAAGGAAATATTTACACTTCTATCTCTGTAAACGTGTAAATATGCACACCGCTATCTGTATAAACATGGAAATATCTACAAAGCTATCTGTGTAAACAGGGAAATATGTACACCGCTATCTGTGTAAACGTGGAAATATCTACACTGCAATCTGTGCAAATATGGAAATATCTACACCGCTATCTCTGTAAACATGGAAATATCGCCACTGCTATCTGTATAAACATGGAAACATCTACACCGCTATCTGTATAAACATGGAAATATCTACACTGCTATCTCTGTAAACATGGAAATGTCTACAACGCTATCTTTATAAACATGGAGATATCTAGACGGTTATCTATATAAACATGGAAATATATAAACCGCCTTCTGTATAAACATGGAAATAACTACAGAGTCATCTGTATAAACATGGAAATATCTTCACCACCCTCTTTATAAACCTGGAAATATCTTCACTGCCATCTGTATAAACATGGAAATATCTTCAAAGCCATCTATATGAACATGGAAACATGTACACCACTATCGGTATAAACATGGAAATATCTACCCTGCCGTCTGTATAAACATGGAAATATCTACACCGCTATCTGTACAAACATGGAAATATCTACACAGCTATCTCTATAAACATGGAAATATCTACACTGCTTTCTGTATAGACATAGAAATATCGACACCGCTATCTGTATAAACACGGAAATATCTACACCGCTATCTTTACAAACTTGGAAATACATACACCGCCATCTGTATAAACATGGAAATATCCCCACCGCTATCTGTATAAACATTGAAATATCTCCACCACGATCTGTATAAACATGGAAATATCTCCAAAGCTATCTGTGTAAACATGGAAATATCTATACCTCTATCTGTATAAACATGGAAATACCTACACTGCCATCTGTATACACATGGACACATTTACACAGCCGTCTGTGTAAACATTGAAATGTCTACACCGCTATCTCTATATACATGGAAATACCTGTATCGCAATCTGTAAAAAGATGGAAATATCAACACCGCTATGTGTATAAACATGGAAATATGTACACCGCTATCTTTATAAACTTGGAAATATATACACCGCCATCTGTATAAACATGGAAATATCCCCACCGCTATCTGAATAAACATGGAAATATCTCCACCACGATCTCTATAAACATTGACATATCTTCACTGCTATCTGTATAAACACGGAAATATCTCCACAGCTATCTGTGTAAACATGGAAATATGTATACCGCTATCCATATAAACATTTAAATATCTACGTCACTATCTGTATAAACATGGAAATATCCCCAGTGCTATCTCTATATACATGGAAAAATCTACACTGCTATCTTTGTAAACATGGAAATATCTACACCGCTACCTGTATAAACCTGGAAATATCTACAACACTATCTGTGTAAAGATGGAATTATCTAAACCGCTACCTGTATAAACATGGAAATATCTACACCGCCATCTGTATAAACATGGAAATACCTACACAGGCTTCTGTATGAACATGGAAAAACAAACACCACTATCTGTATAAACATGGAAATATCTACACAGCCATCTCTATAAACCTGGAAATATCTACACAGCTATCTGTATAAACATGGAAATAGCCACACTGCTATCTGTATAAACATGGAAATATCTACACAGTCATCTCTATAAACATAGAAAGTTCTACAGTGTCATATCTAGAAAGATGGAAATATCTACACAGAGATGTGCAAAAACATGGAAATATCTTCACCTCTACCTGTATAAACATGTAAATATCTACACCACTATCTGTATAAACATGGAAATAGCTACACTGCCATGTGTATAAACATGGAAATATCTACACAGCTGTCTCCATAAACATGTAAATATCTACACTGCTATCTCTATAAACATGGAAATATCTACACTGCCATCTGTAGAAACATGGAAATATCTACACTGCCATCTGTATACACATGGAAATACCTACACCGCTATCTGTATAAGCATGGAAATATCTACACCGCTATCTCTATAAACTTGGAAATACCTACACCGCAATCTCTATAAACATGGAAATATCTACACCGTTATCTGTATAAACATGGAAATATCTACACCGCTACATGTATAAACATGGAGATATCTACACCGCTATCTTTATAAACATGGAAATATCAACAATGCGATCAGTATAAACATGGAAATATCTACAACAATATCTGTGTAAACATGGAAATATCTACACAGCTATCTGTGTAAACATGGAAATATGTACACCGTAATCTGTGCAAATATCAAAATATCTACACCGATATCTCTGTAAACATGGAAATATCTACCCCGTTATCTATATAAACATGGAAATATCTACACCGCTATCTTTATAAACATGGAAATATCTACACCACGATTTGTATAAACATGGAAATGTCTACACCGCTATCTATATAAACATGGAAATATCTACACCGCTATCTGTATAAATATGGAAATATCTACACCGCCAAATCAATAAATATTGAAATACCTACAACGCTGTCTCTATAAACATGTAAATGCCTACACCGCTATTTTATAAAAATGGAAATATCTACATGGCTATCTCTATAAACATGGAAATATCTACACCGCCATCTGTAAACATGGAAATACCTACACAGTCATCTGTATAAACTTCAAAATATCTACACCTTCATCTGTATAAATATGGAAATATCTACACTGCCATCTCTATACACATGGAAATATCTACACAGCCATCTGTATAAACATGGAAATATCTACACCGCTATCTCTATAAACATGGAAATACCTGCACCGCAATCTGTATAAACATGGAAATATCTACACCGCTACATGTATAAACATGGAAGTATCTACACCGCTATCTTTATAAACTTGGAAATATCTACACCGCCATCTGTATACACATGGAAATATCTACACAGCCATCTGTATAAACATGGAAATATCTACACCGCTATCTCCACAAACATGGAAATACCTACACAGCAATCTGTAAACATGGAAATATCTACACCACTATCTGTATAAACATGGAAATATCTACACCGCTATCTTTATAAACATGGAAATATCTACACCGATATCTGTATAAACATGGAAATACCTCCACTGCTATCTGTAGAAACGTGGAAATATCTACATCGCTATCTGTATAAACATGGAAATATCTCCACCGCTATCTCTATAAACATGGAAATATCTACACCGCTATCTTTATAAACATGGAAATATCTTCACCAAGATCTGTATAAACATGCAAAGGCCTACACCGCTATCTATACAAACATGGAAATATCTACACCGCTATCTGTATAAATATGGAAATATCTACACCGCTATCTCTATAAATATTGAAATACCTGCAACGCTATCTCTATAAACATGTAAATGCCTACACCGCTATTTTGTAAGCATGGAAATATCTACATGGCTATCTCTATAAACATGGAAATATCTACACCGCCATCTGTATAAACATGGAAATATCTACACCGCCATCTGTATAAACATGGAAATATCTACACCGCTATCTGTATAAACATGGAAATTTATACACAGCTATCTCTATAAACATGGAAATATCTACACTGCTATCTGTATAAAAATAGAAATAACGACACCGCTATCTGTATAAACATGGCAATATCTACACCGCCATCTGTAAAAACATGAAAATATCTACACAGTAATCTGTATAAACTTCAAAATATCTACACCTCCATCTGTATAAATATGGAAATATCTACACTGCCATCTCTATACACATGGAAATATCTACTCAGCCATCTGTATAAACATGGAAATATCTACACCGCTATCTCTATAAACATGGAAATACCTGCACCGCAATCTGTAAACATGGAAATATCTACACCACTATCTGTATAAACATGGAAATATCTCCACCGCTATCTGTATAAAGATGGAAATATGTACAACGCTATCTATATAAACATGGAAATATCTACATCGATATCTGTATAAACATGGAAATATCTCCAGCGCTATCTCTATAAACATGGAAATATCTACACCGCTATCTTTGTAAACATGGAAATATCTATATTGCTACCTGTATAAACGTGGAAATATCTACAACACTATCTGTGTAAACATGGGAATATCTTCACAGCTATCTGTGTAAACATGGAAATACGTACACCGCTATCTGTGTAAAGATAGAAATATCTACCCCGCAATATGTGCAATTTTGCAAATAACTACACCGCTATCTCTGTAAACATGGAAATATCTACACCGCTATCTGTATAAACACGGAAATATCTGCACTGCTATCGGTATAAATATGGAAATATCTACATGGCTATCTCCATAAACAGGGAAATATCTACACCGCCATCTGTGTAAACATGGAAATACCTAGACAGTCATCTTTATAAACATGGAAAAATCTACACCACTATCGGTATAAACATGGAAATACCAACATTGCCATCTCTACAAACATGGAAATATATACACAGCCATCTGTAAATATGGAAATATCTACACTGCCATCTCTGTAAACGTGGAAATAGCCACACCGCTATCTGTATAAACATGGAAATATCTACACCGCCATCAGTAAAAACATGGAAATATCTACACAGTCATCTGTATAAACATGGAAATATCTACACAGCCATCTGTATAAACATGGAAATAACTACACTGCGATCTGTATTCACATGGAAATATCTACGCAGCCATCTGTATAAACATGGAAATATCTACACCGCTATCTCCAAAAACATGGAAACACCTACACCGCAATCTGTATAAACATGGAAATATCTACACCGCTTTCTGTATAAACATGGAAGTATCTAAACCGCTATCTGTAAAAATATGGAAATATCTACAATGCTATCCCTATAAACATGGAAATATCTACACCGCTAGCAGTATAAACATGGAATTATCTTCTTGGCTATCTCCAGAAACATGGAAATACCTACACCGCCATCTGTATAAACCTGGAAAAACCTACACAGTCAATTGCATAAACATAGAAATATCTACACGACTATCTGTATAAACAAGGAAATATCTACACCGCTATCTGTATAAACATGGAAATATCTACACCACTATCAGTATAAACATGGAAATACCTACACCGCTATCTGTATAAACATGGCAATAACTACACCGCTCTCTTTATAAACATGGAAATATCTACACCTCTATCTGAATTAAGATGGAAATATCTACAACACTATCTGTGTAAACATGGAAATATCTACACAGCTATCTGTGTAAACATGGAAATATATACTCTGCTATCTGTGAAAAGATGGAAATATCTACACCGCAATCTTTGCAAATACGGAAATATCTGCAGCGCTATCTCTGTAAACATGGCAATATCTACACCGCTATCTGTATAAACATGGAAATATCTACACCGCCATCTGTATAAACATGGAAATATATACACTTCTATCTGTATAAATATGGAAATATCTACCCTGCTATCTCTATAAACATCGAAATGTCTACACCGCTATCTGTATATACATGGAAATATCCACATGGCTATGTCTATAAACATGGAAATGTCTACACAGCCATCTGTATAATCATGGAAATACATACACAGTCATCTGTAGAAACGTGGAAATATCTACACCACTATCTGTAAAAACATGGAAATATCTACACTGCCATCTGTATAAACATGGAAGTATCCACGCAGCTGTCTCTATAAACATGGAAATATCTACAATGCTATCTGTATAGACATGAAACTATCTACACCTCCATCAGTATAAACATGGGAAAACTACACTTCCATCTGTATACACATGGAAATATCTACACAGCCATCAGTATAAACATGGAAATATCTACACCGCAATCTCTGTAAACGTGGAAATATGTACACCGCTATGGCTATAAACATGCAAATATCTACACCTATATCTGCATAAACATGGAAATATCTACACGGCTATCTGTACAAACTTGGAAATATGGACTACGCTATCTGTGTAAACATGAAAATATCTACACTGCGATCTGTAAAAACACGGAAGTATCTCCACATCTATCTGTAAAAACATGGAAATATCTCCACCGCTATCTGTATAAACATGGAAATATATACACCGCTATCTGTATACATATGGAAATATCTACACCGCTATCTGTATAAATATGGAAATATCTACACCGCTATCTGTATAAATATTGAAATATCTACAACGCTATCTGTGTAAACATGGAAATATCTACACAGCTCTCTGTGTAAACATGGAAATATCTACACCGCTATCTGTGTAAAAATGGAAATATCTACACCGCAATCTATGCAAAGATGAAAATTTCTACTCCGCTATCTTTGTAAACATGGAAATATAAACACCGCTATCTGTATAACCACGGAAATATCAACCGCTATCAGTATAAACAGGGAAATATCTACACCGCAATCTGTATAAACATGGAAATATCTGCATCACCATCTGAATAAACATGGAAATATCTACACCGCTATCTGTATAAATATGGAAATATATACAACGCTGTCTCTATAAACATGGAAATATCTGCACCGCTATCTGTATAAACATGGAAATATCTACACCACTATCTCTATAAACATGGAAATATCTACACAGCCATCTGTATCTGTATGGAAATATCTTCACAGTCATCTGTATAAACATGGAAATATCTACACCGTAATCTCTATAAACATGAAAATAACTACACCGCCATCTCCATTAACATGGAACTCTCTACACCACCACCTGAGTAAACATGGAAATATCTACACCGCTATTTGTATAAACATGGAAATATCTACACTGCCATCTGTATAAAGATGGAAATATCTACACCGCGGGCTGTATAAACATGGAAATATCTACATCGCTATCTGTATAAACATGGAAATATCTCCACCGCTATCTCTATAAACAAAGAAATATCTACACCGCCATCTCTATAAACAGGGAAATATCTACACCGCCAACTGTATAAACATAAAAATATCTACATTGCCATCTGAAGAAAGATGGAAATGTCTACAACGCGATCTGCATAAACATGGAAATATCTACAGTGCTACCTGTATAAATAGGGAAATATCTACACCGCTATCTGTATAAACATGGAAATATCTACACCAAAATCTCTATAAACATGGAAATATCTACACCGCTATATGTATAAAAATGGAAATATCTTAACCGCTATCTGTATAAACATGGAAAAAACTACACCGCGATCTGTATAAACATGGAAATATCTACATGGCTATCTCTATAAACATGGAAATATCTAAACAACCATCTGTATAAACATGGAAATAAATACACAGTCATCTGTGTAAACGTGGAAATATCTACACCACCATCTGTATAAACATGGAAATATCAACAGCGGGATCTGTGTAAACATGGAAATATCTACACCACAATCTGTGTAAAGATGGAAATATCTACACCACAATTTTGCCAAGGTGTAAATATCTACACCACTATCTGTGTAAAGATGGCAATATCTACACCGCAATCTGTGCCAAGGTGGAAATATCTACACCGCTATCTCTGTAAACATGGAAATATCTACACCGCTACCTATATATACATGGAAATATCTACACCGCCATCTGTATAAACATTGAAATATATTCACAGTCATCTGTAGAAACATTTAAATATCTACACTACCATCTCTATAAACATGGAAATATCTACACTGCCATCTGTATTCACATGGAAATAGCAACACAGCCATCTATATTCACATGGAAATATCTACAAAGCCATCTGTATAAACATGGAAATATCTACTCCGCTGTCTCTATAAACTTGGAAATATCTACACCGTCATCTGTATAAAGATGGAAATATCTACACTGCAATTGGTGCAAAGATGGAAATATCTACACTGCTATCTCTGTAACCATGGAAATACCCAAACCGCTATCTGTATAAACAGGGAAATATGTACACTGCCATCTGCATAAGCATGGAAATATCTACACCGCCATCTGAATAAACATGGAAATATCTACACCGCTATCTGTATAAGTATGGAAATATCTTCACAGTTATCTGTATAAACATGTAAATATCTTCACCGCAATCTCTATAAACATGAAAATACCTACACTGCCATCTGTATAAACATGGAAATATCTACACTACTATCTGCATAAACATGGAAATATCTACACTGCCATCTGTATAAACATGGAAATATGTACACCACGAGCTGTGTAAACATGGAAATATCTACACCGTGATCTGTATGAACATGGAAATACCAACACCGCTATCTGTATAAACATGGAAATATCTACACCGCTATCTGTATGAATATGGAAATATCTACACCGCTATCTCTATAAACCTGAGAATAACTACACCACCTTCTCTATAAACATGGAATTATCTAGACCGCTATCTCTATAAACATAGAAATATATTCACGGCCATCTCTATAAACATAGAAATATCTTCTCCACCATCTGCATAAACATGGAAATATCTACACCGCCATCTGTATAAACATAGAAATATCTACACTGCCATCTGTAGAAAGATGGAAATGTCTACACCGCGTTCAGTATAAACATGGAAAAATCTACAGTGCTACCTGTATAAATAGGGAAATATCTACACAGCTATCTGTATAAACATGAAAATATCTACACCAAGATCTCTATAAACATGGAAATATCTAGAACGCTATATATATAAACATGGAAATATCTAAACCGCTGTCTGTATAAACATGGAAATAACTACACCGCGATCTGTATAAACATGGAAATATCTACACTGCCATCTGTATACACACGGAAATATCTACACAGCCATCTTTATAAACATGGAAATATCTACACCTCTATCTCTATAAACCTGGAAATACCAACAATGCAATCTGTATTAACATGGAAATATCTACACCGCTATCTGTATAAACTTGGAAATATCTACACCACCATCTGTATAAACAAGGAATTATCTCCACCGCTATCTGTATAAACATGGAAATATCTCCACCACTATCTGTATAAACATGGAAATATCCACACCGCTATCTCTATAAACATGGAAATATCTTCACCGATATCTGTATAAACATGGAAATACCTACACTGCTATCTGTTTTAACATGGAAATATCTACATTGCTATCTGTATAAACATGGAAATATCTCCACCGCTATCTCTATAAACAAGGAAATATCTACACCTCCATCAGTATAAACATGGGAAAACTACACAGCCATCAGTATAAACATGGAAATATCTACACCGCAATCTCTGTAAACGTGGATATATGTACACCGCTATGGGTATAAACATGCAAATATCTAAACCGCTATCTGCATAAACATGTAAATATCTACACTGCTATCTGTACAAACTTGGAAATATGTACAACGCTATCTGTATAAAAATGAAAATATCTACACTGCGATCTGCATAAACATGGAAATATCTCCACATCTATCTGTATAAACATGGAAATATCTCCACCGCTATCTGTATAAACATGGAAATATATACAAGGCTGTCTGTGTAAATATGGAAATATCTATACCGCTATATGTAAATAGGGAAATACCTACACAGCTATCTATATAAATATGGAAATATCTACACCGCTATCTGTGTAAACATGGAAATATCTACACAGCTCTCTGTGTAAACATGGAAATATCTACACCGCTATCTGTGTAAAAATCTAAATATCTACACCGCAATCTGTGCAAAGATGGAAATATCTCCACCGCTATCTGTGTAAACATGGAAATATCGACACCGCTATCTGTATAAACACGGAAATATCCACCGCTATCAGTATAAACAGGGAAATTTCGACACCGCCATCTGTATAAACATGGAAAAATCTACACCGCCATTTGGATAAACATGGAAATATCTACACCGGTATCTGTATAAATATGGAAATATATACAACGCAGTCTCTATAAACATGGGAATATCTGCACCGCTATCTCTATAAACATGGAAATAACTACACCGCCATCTCTATAAACATGGAATTACCTACAATGCTATCTCTATAAACATAGAAGTATCTACACCACCATCCCTATAAACATGGAAATATCTACAGGGCCATCTGCATAAACATGGAAATATCTACACCGCCGTCTGTATAAACATGGAAATATCTACAAGGCTATCTGTGTAAACATGGAAATATCCACACTGCCATCTGTATGAACATGGAAATATCCACACTGCTGTCTGTATACACATGGAATTTTCTACACCGCTATCTGTGAAAACATAGAAATATCTACACTGATCTCTGTGTAAATATGTAAATATCTACACAGCAATCAGTGCAAAGATGGAAATATCTACACAGCAATCAGTGCAAAGATGGAAATATCTACACCGATATCTGTGTAAAAATGGAAATATCTACACCGCAATTTGTGCAAAGATGGAATAACTACACCGCTGTCTGTGTAAAGATGGTAATATCTACACCGCTATCTGCATAAACATGGAAATATCTACACCGCTATCTGTATAAACATGGAAATAGCTACACCGCCCACTGTATAAACAAGGAAATATCTACATAGCCATCTAAATAAACATGGAAATATCTACACCGCTATCTGTATAAACATGGAAATATCTCCACCGTTCTCTGTATAAACATGGAAACATCTCCACCACTATCTGTATAAACATGGAAATATCTACACCACAATCTGTATAAACATGCAAATATCTACAAGGCTATCTGTGTAAACATGGAAATATCTACACCGCTATCTGTATAAACATGGAAATATCTCCACCGCCATCTCAATAAACATGGAAATATCTCCACCGCTATCTCTATAAACATGGAAATATCTACACCGCTATGTTTACAAACATGGAAATATCTGCACCGCTATGCGTATAAACATGGAAATATCTACACCGATATCTGCATAAACATGGAAATATCTCCACAGCTATCTGTATAAACATGGAAATATCTGCACCACTCTCTGTATAAGCATGAAAATATCTACGTCATTATCTGTATAAACCTGGAAATATCTCCACCACTATCTCTATAAAGAAGGAAATATCTCCACCACTATTTCTAAAAACATGGAAATATCTACACCGCTATCTTTATAAACATTGAAATATCTACACCAGTATCTGTGTAAACATGGAAATATCTACACTGCCTTCTGTATAAACATCGAAATAGCCACACCGCTATCTGTATAAACATGGAAATATCTACACCGCCATCTTAATAAACATGGAAATATCTACACCGCTATCTGTATAAATATGGAAATATCTACACTGCTATCCCTATAAACATGGAAATATCTACACCGCTATCTGTATAAACATGGAAATAGCCACACCGCTATCTCTATAAATCTGGAAATATCTACACGGCCATCTGCATAAACATGGAAATTTCTTCACCGCCATCTGTATAAACATGGAAATATCTACATGGCTATCTGTGTAAACATGGAAATATCTACACCGCTATCTGTGTCAACATGAAAATATCTACACCGCTATCTGTGCAAAGATGGAAATATCTTCACCGCTACCTGTGAAAAATGGAAATATCTACACCACAATCTGTGCAACGATGGAAATAACTACACCGTTATATGTGTATAGATGGTAACATCTACACCGCTATCTGTATAAACATGGAAATACCTACACCGCTATCTGGATAAATATGGAAATATCTACACCGCCATCTGTATAAACGTGGAGATATCTACACCAAAATCTGTATAAACATGGACATATCCACACTGCCATCTGTATGAACATGGAAATAGCCACACTGCTATCTGTATAAACATGGAAATACATACACCGATATCTGTGTAAACATAGAAATATCTTCACTGATATCTGTGTAAATATGTAAATATCTACACAGCAATCATTGCAAAGATGGAAATGTCTACACCGATATCTGTGTAAAAATGGAAATATCTACACCGCAATCTGTGCAAAGATGGAATAACTACACTGCTGTCTGTGTAAACATGGTAATATCTACACCGCTATCTGTATAAACATGGAAATATCTACACCGCTATCTGTATAAACATGGAAATATCTACACCGCCCACTGTTTAAACAAGGAAATATCTACATAGCCATCTGAATAAACATGGAAATATCTACACCGCTATCTGTATAAACATGGAAATATCTCCACCGTTCTCTGTATAAACATGGAAACATCTCGACCACTATCTGTATAAACATGGGAATATCTACACCGCAATCTGTATAAACATGCAAATATCTACAAGGCTATCTGTGTAAACATGGAAATATCTAAACCGCTATCTCTATAAACATGGAAATATCTACACCGCAATCGGTGTAAAGATGGAAATATCTACACCACAATCTGTGCAAAGATGGAAATAACTACACCGCTATCTCTGTAAAGATGGAAATATCTACACCGCAATCTGTGCAAAGATGGAAATAATTACACCACTATTTTTGTAAAGATGGTAATACCTTCACCGCTATCTGTATAAACATGGAAATATCTACACTGCCATCAGTATACAGATGGAAAAAACTACAAAGCCATCTACATAAACATGGAAATATCTACACCGCTATCTCTTTAAACATGGAAATACCAACACCGCAATCTGCGTAAACATGGAAAAGTCTACACCGGTATCTACGTAAACATGGAAATATCTACACCGCTATCTGTATAAACTTGGAAACGTCTACACCGCTATCTGTATCAACATGGAAATATCTACACTGCTATGTGTATAAATATGGAAATATCTACATCGCTATCTCTATAAACATGGAAATGACTGCACCGCTATCTGTATAAACATGGAAATATCTACATGGAAATTTCTATAAATATGGAAATATCTACACAGCCATCTGTATAAACATGGAAATACCTACACAGTAATCTGTATAAACATAGAAATACCCACACCAATATCTGTATAAACACGGAAATATCTACTCCGCCATCTGTAAAAATATGGAAATACCTACAAAGTCATCTGTTTAAACATGGAAATATCTACACCTCCATCTGTATAAACATGGAAATATCTACACCGCCATCTGTATACACATGGAAATATCTACACAGCCATCTGTATAAACATGGAAATATCTACATCGCTATCTCTATAAACATGGAAATACCTACACCGCTATCTGTATAAACATGGAAATATCTACACCGCTATGTGTATAAACATGGAAATATCTACAGCGCCATCTTTATAAACTTGGAAATATCTACACAGCCATCTGTATAAACATGGAAATATCTCCACCGCTATCTGTATAAACATGGAAATATCTGCACCGCTATCTGTATAAACATGGAAATATCTACACCGCTGTCTGTATAAACATGGAAATATCTACACCGCTATCTGTAGAAACATGGAAATATGTACATCACTATCTGTATAAACATGGAAACATTTCCACGGCAATGTGCATAAATATAGAAATAACTACACCGATATCTTTCTAAACATGGAAATATCTACACCACAATCTGTATTAACATGGATATATCTACACCGCTATCTGTATAAACATGGAATTATCTACACTGCTATCTCTATAAACCTGGAAATATCTACACCGCTATCTGTATAAACATGGAAATTTCTACAATGCCATCTGTATAAACATGGAAATAGCCACATTGCTATCGGTATAAACATGGAAATATCTACACCACCATCTGAATAAACATGGAAATATCTACGCGGCTATCTGTATAAATATGGAAATATCTACACCGCTACCTCTATAAACATGGAAATATCTACACAGCTCTTTGTATAAATATGGATATATCTACACGGCTATCTCTATAAACATGGAAATATCTACACCGCCATCTGCATAAGCATGGAAATATGGACACAGTCATCTGTATAAACATGAAAATAACTACACAGCTATCTGTATAAACGTGGAAATATCTACACCGCTATCTGTATAAACATGGAAATATCTACACCGCTATCCGTATAAACATGGAAATATCTACACCGCTATCTGTATAAATATGGAAATATCTACACCGCTATCCCTATAAACATGGAAATGTCTACACCGTTATCTGTATAAAGATGGAAATACCTACATGGCTATCACTATAAACATGGAAATACATACACAGCTATCTGTATAAACACGGAAATATATACACCGCTATCTGTATAAACATGGAAATATCTACATCGTTATCTGTATAAACATGGAAATATCTCCAATGCTATCTCTATAAACGTGGAAATATCTACACCGGTATCTGTATAAACTTGGAAATATCTGCACCGCTATCTTTATAAACATGGAAATATCTACACCACTATCTGTATAAACATGGAAATATCTGCACTGCCATCTGTATAAACATGGAAATAGCCACACCGCTATCTGTATAAACATGGAAATATCTACTCCGCTATCTGTATAAACTTGGAAATATCTACACCACCATCTCTACAAACATGGAAATATCTCCACCGCTCTCAGTACAAACATAGAAATATCTCCACTGCTCTCTGTATAAACATGGAAATATCTCCACCGCTATCTCTATAAACATGGAAATATCTACACCGCTATCTGTATAAACATGGAAATATCTACACTGCTATCTGTATAAACATGCAAATATCTACAGCGCTGTCTGTATAAACATGGAAATATCTACACCGCTATCTGTATAAACATGTTAATATCTACACCGCTATCTTTATAAACATGGAAATATCTACACTGCAATCTCTATAAACATGGAAATATCTACAACACTGTCTGTGTAAACATGGAAATATCTACACAGCTGTCTGTGTAAACATGGAAATATATACACCGCAATCTGTGTGAAGATAGAAATATCTACACCTCTGTCTCTGTAAACATGGAAATATCTACACCACTATCTGTATACACATGGAAATATCTACAACGCTATCTGTATAAACATGGAAATATCTACATGGCTATTTCTAAAAACATGGAAATATCTTCACCGCCTTCTGTATAAACATGGAAATATCTACACTGCCATCTGTATAAACATGGAAATAACTAAACCGGTATCTCTATAAACATGGAAATATCTTCACTGCCATCTGGATATACATGGAAATACCTACAGAGTCATCTGTGTAAACATGGAAATATCTACACAGCCATCTCTATAAACATGGAAATATCTACACCGCTATCTCTATAAACATGAATATAGACACACCGCAATCTGTATAAACATGGAAATATCTACACTGCCATCTGTATAAACATGGAAATATCTACACTGCCATCTGTATACTCATGGAAATATCTACACAGTCATCTGTATAAACATGGAAATATTTACACCGCTATCTGTTTAAACGTGAAAATATGTACACCGCAACCTGTGCAAATATGGAAATATCTACACCTGTATCTCTGTAAATATGGAAATATCTACACCGCTATCAGTATAAACATGGAAATATCTACGCCACGATCTGTATAAACATGGATATATCTACACCGCTATCTGAATAAACATACAAATATCTACACCGCTATCTGTATAAATATGGAAATATCTACACCGTTATCTCTATAAACATGGAAATATCTACACTGCTACCTGTATTAACATGGAAATATCTACACCGCCATCGCTATAAACATGGAAATATCTGCACCGCTAGCTGCATAAACTTGGAAATATCTACACCAACATCTCTAAAACATGGAAATATCTCCACTGCTCTCTGTATAAACATGGAAATATCCCCACCGCTCTCTGTATAAATATGGAAATATCTACACTGCCATCTGTATATACATGGAAATACCAAGGCAGTCATCTGTATAAACATGGAAATATCTACACCACTGTCTGTATAAACTTGGATATATCTATACTGCCATCAATATAAATATGGAAATATCTACACAGCCATCTCTATAAACATGGAAATATCTACAACGTTATCTCTGTAAACATGGAAATAGCCACACCGCTATCTTCATAAACATGGAAATATCTACACTGCCATCTGTATACACATGGAAATATCTACACAGTCATCTGTATAAAGATGGAAATAACTACACCGTAATCTGTACAAACATGGAAATATCTACACCACTATCTTTATAAAGGTGGAAATATCTACACCTCAATATGTGCAAATATGTAAATATCTACACATCTATCTCTTTAAACATGGAAATATCTACTGCGCTATCGATATAAACATGGAAATATCTACAACGCTGTCTGTATAAACATGGAAATATCTGCACCACGATCTGTATAAAAATGGAAATATCTACACCGCTATCTGTATAAATATGGAAATATCTACACCGCTGTCTCTATAAACATGGAAATGTCTACACCGCTGTCTGTAAAAACATGGAAATGTCTACATGGCTATTTCTATACATATGGAAATATCTACACCGCCATCTGTATCAACATGGAAATACCTACACAGTCATCTGTATAAACATAGAACTATCCACAGCACTATCTGAAGAAACACGGAAATATCTACAATGCCATCTGTATAAACATGGAAATATCGCCACAGCCCTCTCTATAAACTTCAAATATCTACATCGCTATCTGTATAAACATGGAAATAGCCAAACCGCTATCTCTATAAACATGGAAATATCTACTCCGCCATCTGTAAAAATATGGAACTATCTACACAGTCATCTGTAGAAACATGGAAATATCTACATGGCTATCTCTATAAACATGGAAATACCTACTCCGCTATCTCTATAAACATGGAAATACCTACACCGCTATCTCTATAAACACGGAAATATCTACACCACTATCTGTATAAATATGGAAATAACTACATCGTTATCTGTATAAGCATGGAAATATCTCCAAAGCTATGTCTATAAACCTGGAAATATCTGCACCGCTATCTTCATAAACATGGAAATATCTACACCACTATCTGTATAAACATAGAAATATCTACACCGCCATCTGAATAAACAAATATCTACACCGCTATCTCTATAAATACGGAAATATCTACACCGCTATCTCTGTCAACATGGAAATCACTACACCGCTACCTGTATAAACATGGAAATATCTACACCGCTATCTCTATAAACATGGAAATGTCTACACCGCTATCTGCATAAACTTGTTAATATATACACCACCATCTCTATAAACATGGAAATACCTCCACCGCTATCTGTATAAACATGGAAAAATCTCCACCGCTCTCTGTATAATCATGGAAATATCTACACCGCTATCTGTATAAACATGGAAATATCTACACCGCTATCTGTATAAACATGCAAATATCTACAGCGCTTTCTGTATAAACATGGAAATATCTTCACCGCTATCTGTATAAACATGGAAATATCTACTCTGCTATCTTTATAAACGTTTGAATATCTACACCGCAATCTCTATAAACATGGAAATACCTTCAACACTATCTGTGTATACATGGAAATGTCTACACAGTTGTCTGTGTAAACATGGAAATATGTACACCGCAATCTGTGTGAGGATGGAAATATCTACACCGTAATCTGTGCAAATATGGAAATATCTACACCTCTATCTCTGTAAACATGGAAATATCTACACCGCTATCTCTATAAACATTGAAATGTCTACAGCGCTATCTGTATAAACATGGAAATATCTACACCGCCTTCTGTATAAACATGGAAATATCTACACTGCAATCCGTAAAAACATGGAAATAACTACACCGCTATCTCTATAAACATGGAAATATCTACACCGCTAACTGTATAAACATGGAATAATCTACACCACTATCTATATAAACTTGGAAATATATACCCCGCTATCTGTATAAATATGGAAATATCTCCACCGTTATCTGTATAAACATGGAAATATCTACTCTGTCATCTGTATAAACAGGGAAATATCTACACCGCTATCTGTATAAATATGGAAATATCTACACCGCTATCTCTAAAAACATGGAAATACCTACACCGCTATCTGTATAAACATGGAAATATCTACATCGCTATCTGTATATACATGTAAATACCTACACCGCCATCTGTATAAACATGGAAAAATATAAAGAGTTATCTGTATATACATGGAAATATCTACACCACCGTCTCTATAAACATGGAAATATCTACACGGCCATGTGTATACACATGGAAATATCTACACAGCCACCAGTATAAACATGGAAATATCTACATCGCTCTCTGTATAAACATGGAAATACGCACAGCGCTATCTCTGTAAACATGGAAAAAACTCCACCGCTATCTGTACAAACGTGGAAATATCTACACCGCTATCTTTATAAACATGGAGGTATCTACACTGCAATTTGTATAAACATGGAAAATTATACAACACTATCTGTTTAAACATGGAAATATCTACACAGCTGTCTGTGTAAACATGGAAATATGTACACCGCTATCTGTGTGAAGATGGATATATCTTCACCGCAATCTGTGCCAATATGGAAATATCTACACCTCTATCTCTGTAAATATGGAAATATCTACACCTCTATCTCTGTAAATATGGAAATAACTACACCGCTATCTGTATAAACATGGAAATATCTACACTGCCATCTCTATAAAGATGGAAATATCTACACCGTGAGCTGTATATACATGGACATAACTACAACGCTAGTTGTATAAACATGGAAATACAAACACCGCTCTCTGTATATACATGGAAATATCTACACCGCTAGATGTATAAACATGGAAATATCTACACAACTATCTCTATAAAAATGGAAATACCTACCCCGCCATCTCTATACACATAGAAATATCTACACTGCTATCTCTACAAACATAGAAATATCTACACCGCCATCTCTATAAACATGGATATATCTACACCGCCATCTGCATGAACATGGAAATATCTACACCACTATCTGAATAAACATGGAAACATCTACACCGTCATCAGTATAAACATGGAAATATCTCCACTGTCATCTGTGGAAAGATAGAAATATCTGCACCACAATCTGTATAAACATGAAAATATCTACAGCGCTGTGTAAAGATGGAAATAACTACACCACAATCTGTGCAAAGATGGAAATATCTACACCACTATCTGTATAAACATGGAAATATCTACATCGCTATCTGTATAAACATGGAAATATCTACACCGTTATCTCTATAAAAATGGAAATAACTACATTGCTATCTCTATCAACATGGAAATATCTACACCACCATTTGTGTAAACATACAAATATCTACACATTCATCTGCACAAACATGGAACTATATACACCACCGTCTCTATAAACATGCAAATATCTACACTGACATCTGTATACACATGGAAATAGCTACACAGCAATCTGTATAAACATGGATGTATCTACACAGCTCTCTCTATAAACAAGGAAATACCTACACTGCTATCTCTATAAACATGGAAATATTTACACCGCAATCTCTACAAACATGGAAATATCTACACCGCAATCTATATAAACATGAAAATATATACACCGGCATCTCCATAATCATGGAACTATCTACACCGCCATCTGTATAAACATGGAAATATCTACACCAATATCTGTATAAAGTTGGAAATATCTACACCGCTATCTCTATAAACATGGAAATATCTACACCGCTATCTGTATAAACTTGGAAATACCTACACCGCTATCTGTATAAACATGGAAATATCTTCACAGCCATCTGTATAAACATGGAAATACCTACACAGTCATCTGTATAAACATGGAAATATCTACACCACAATCTGTATAAACATGGAAATATCTACACAGCCATCTGTATAACCATGGATATAATTACATCGCTTTCTGTATAAATATGGAAATAGCCACACCGCTGTCTGGATACAGATGGAAATATCTACACTGCCATCTGTAACAACATGGAAATATCTACACAGTCACCTGTAAAAACATGGAAATATCTACACCTCCATCTGTATAAATATGGAAATATCTACACTGTCATCTGTATAGACATCGAAATATCTACACAGCCATCTGTATAACCATGGAAATATCTAAACCGCTATCTCTATAAACATGGAAATATCTCCACCACTCTCTGTGTAAACATGGAAATATCTATACTGCTATCTGTATAAATATGGAAATATCTACAACGCTATTTCTATAAACATGGAAATAACTACACCGCCATCTCTATAAACATGCAAAAACCTACATCGCTATCTGTATAAACATGGAAATAACTACACGGCTATCTTTATAAACATGGAAATACCTACACCGCCATCTCTATAAACATGGAAATATCTACACCGCTATCTGTATAAACATGGAAATATCTACACCGCTATCTGTATAAATCTGGAAAGATCTACACCGCTCTCTGTATAAACATGGAAATATCTAACTGCCATCTGTATGAACATGGAAATATCTACACTTCCATCTGTATAAACATGGAAATATCTACACCGCTATCTGTATAAAGATGGAAACATCTACACCGCTATCCTTATTAACATAGAAATATCTACACCGGTATCTGTATAAACATGGAAATATCTACAACACTATCTGTGTAAACATGGAAATATCTACACCGCTATTTGTGTAAACATGGTAATATGTACACCGCTATGTGTGTAAAGATGGAAATATCTACACCGGAATCTGTGCAAAGATGGAAATATCTACACCGCTATCTCTGTAAACTTGGAGATATCTACACTGCCATCTGTATAAACTTGGAAATATCTACACAGCCATCTCTATAAACATGGAAATGTCTACACTGCTATCTGTATAAACATGGAAATAGCCACACGGCTATCTGTATAAACATGGAAATATCTACAACGCCATCTGTAAAAACATGAAAATACCTACACAGTCATCTGTATAAACATGGAAATATCTACAACTCCATGTGTATAAACCTGGAAATATCTATACTGCCATCTCTATACACATGAAATATCTAAAATGCCATCTGTATAAACATGGAAATATATACACCGCTATCTCTATAAACATGGAAATACCTACACAGCTATCTGTATAAACATGGAAATATCTACACTGCTATCTGTAGAAACATGTAAATATCTACAACGCTATATGTATAAACTTGGAAATATCTTCACCTCCATCTGTATAAACATGGAAATACCTACACTACCATCTGTATACACATGGAAATATCTACACAGCCATCTGTATAAACATTATCCACACCGCTATCTGTATAAACATGGAAAATCTACAACACTATCTGTATAAACATGGAAATATCTACACCACTGTCTGTATAAATATGGAAATATCTACAACACGATCTCTATAAATATGGAAATATCTACACCGCTATCTGTATAAACATGGAAATATCTACAAAACTATCTCTGTTAACATGGAAATATCTTCACCGCTATCTGCCTAAGCATGGAAATATGTACACCGCTATCTGGGTAAAGATGGAAATATCTACACCACAATCTTTGCAAATATGGAAATATCTACACCGCTATCTCTGTAAACATGGAAATACCTGCACCACTATCTGAATAAACAAGGAAATATCCACTCTTCTATCTGTATAAACATGGAAATATCTACACCATGATCTGTATAAACATGGAAATACCTACACCGCTATCTGTATAGACATGGAAACATCTACACTGCTATCTGTATAAACATGGAAATATCTGCCCCGTATCTGTATAAACCTGGAAATATCTACAATGCTATCTGTTTAAACATGGAAATATGTAAACAGCTATCTGTGTAAACATGGAAATATCTACACCGCTCTCTGTGTAAAGATGGAAATTCCTACACCGCAATCTGTGCAAAGATGGAAATATCTACAACGCTATCTCTATAAACATGGAATTATCTCCACCGCTATCTGTATAAACATGGAAATATCTACACCGCTAACTGTATAAACATTGAAATATTTACAAGGCTATCTCTATAAATATGGATATATCTACACCACCATCTGTATAAACATGGAAATATCTACACAGTCATCTGTATATACATGGAAATATCTACACCACCATCTCTATCAACATGGAAATAACTACACTGCCATCTATATAAACATGGAAATATCTACACTCCTTTCTCTATAAACTTAGAAATATCTACACCGCCATCTATATAAACATGGAAATATCTACACCGCCATCATCATAAACTTGGAAATAACTACACCGCCATCTGTATAAATATGGAATTATCTACACCGCCATCTCTATAAACATAGAAAAATCTACACTGCCATCTGTAGCAAGATGGATATATCTTCACCGAGATCTGCATAAACATCAAAAACACCTCTACCGGTATTAACATGGAAATGTCTACACAGCTATCTCTATATATATGGAATTATCCACACCGCTATCTGTATGAACATGGAAATGCCTACACCGCTATCTGTATAAACATGGAAATATCTACATGGCTATCTGTATAAACGTGGGTATATCTACACCGCCATCTGTATAAACATGGAAATACCTACACAGTCATCTGAATAAACATGGAAATATCTACACCACTATCTGTATGAACATGGTATATCTCCACAGCCATCGGTATAAACATGGAAATATCTACACAGCCATCTCCATAAACATGGAAATATCTACACTGCTATCTGTATAAACATGGAAATAGCCACACCGTTATCTGTATAAACATGGAAATATCTACACCACCAGCTGTGTAAACATGGAAATATCTATACTGTCATCTGTATAATCATGGAAATATATACACCTCCATCTGTATAAACGTGGAAATATCTTCAATGACATCTGTAAAAACATGGAAATATCTACACTGCCATCTGTATGAACATGGAAATATCTACACCGATATCTCTATAAAGATGGAAATACCTGCACCGTCATCTGTATAAACATGGAAATAACTACATGGCTATCTCTATAAACATGGAAATATCATCACCGATATCTCTATAAACATGGAAATGTCTACACCGCTATCTGTATAAACATGCAAATATCTACACCGCCATCTGTAAAAACATGGAAATATCTACCCCGCTATCTGTATAAACATGGAAATGTCAACACCGCTATCTTTATAAAAATGGAAATATCTACACCGCTATCTGCATAAAGATGAAAATATCTACACCACGATCTCTATAAATATGGAAATAACTACACCGCTATCTGTATAAACATGGAAATATCTACAAAATTATCTGTGTTAACATGGAAATATCTTCACCGCTATCTGTTTAAACATGGAAATATGTACACCGCTATCTGTGTAAAGATGGAAATATCTACACCGCAATCTTTGCAAATATGGTAATATCTACACCGCTATCTGTATAAGCATGGAAATATCTACAACACTATCTGTGAAAACATGGAAATACCAAAACAACTATCTGTGCAAACATGGAAATATGTACACTGCTATCTGAGTAAAGATGGAAATATCTAAACCGCAATCTGTGCAAAGATGGAAATATCTACACCGCTATCTCTGTAAACATGCAAATATCTACAATGCTATCTGTATAAACATGGAAATATCTACACCGCTATCTGTATAAACGTGGAAATACCTACACCACGATCTGTATAAACATGGAAATATCTACACTGCTATCTGAATAAACATGGAAATACCTACACCGCTATCTGTGTAAATATGGAAATATTTACTCCGCTGTCACTATAAACATGGAAATATCTGCAATGCCGTCTGTATAAACATGGAAATACCTACACAGTCATCTTTATAAACATGGAAATATCTACACCACTCTCTGTATAAACATGGAAATATCTAAACTGCCATCTGTATAAACATGGAAATATCTACACAGCCATCTCTATAAACATGGAAATATCTACACTGCTCTGTATATACATGGAAATAGCCACACCGCTATCTGTATAAACATGGAAATATCTACACCGCAATCTGTAAAAACATGAAAATAGTTACACAGTCATCTGTACAAACATGGAAATATCTACAACTCCATCTGTACAAACCTGGAAATACCTACACTTCCATCTCTATACACATGGAAATATCTACAATGCCATGTGTATAAACATGGAAATATCTACACCGCTATCTCTAAAAACATGGAAATACCTACACAGCTATCTGTATAAACATGGAAATATCTACACCGCTATCTGTAGAAACATGGAAATATCTACACCGCTATCTGTATAAACTTGGAAATATCTACACCTCCATCTGTATAAACATGGAAGTACCTACACTGCCATCTGTATACACATGGAAATATCTACACTGCCATGTGTATAAACATGGAAATATCTACACCGATATCTCTATAAACTTGGAAATTCCTACACCGCTATCTGTATAAACATGGAATTAACTACATGGCTATCTGTATAACCATGGAAATATCTACAACGCCATCTGTATAAACATGGAAATACATACACAGTCAACTGTATAAACATGAAAATATCTACATCACTATCTGTATAAACATGGAAATATCTACACTGCCATCTGTATAAACATGGAAATATCTACACAGCCATCTCTATAAACATGGAAATATCTACACTGCTATCTGTATAAACATGGAAATAGCCACACCGCTATCTGTATAAACATGGAAATATCCATACCGCCATCTGTATAAACATGGAAATATCTCCACCGCTATCTGTATAAACATGGAAATATCTGCATCGCTATCTGTATAAACTTGGAAATATCTCCACCGCTATCTGTATAAACATGGAAATATCTGCATCGCTATCTGTATAAACTTGGAAATATCTGCACCGTCATCTGTAAAAACATGAAAATACCTACACAGTCATCTGTATAAACATGGAAATATCTACAACTCCATCTGTAGAAACCTGGAAATATCTACACTGCCATCTCTATACACATGGAAATATCTACACTGCCATCTGTATAAGCATGGAAATATCTACACCGCTATCTCTAAAAACATGGAAATACCTATTCAGCTATCTGTATAAACATGGAAATATCTACACCGCTATCTGTAGAAACAAGGAAATATCTAAACGGCTATCTGTATAAACTTGGAAATATCTACACCTCCATCTGTATTAACATAGAAATACCTAAACTGCCATCTGTATACACATGGAAATATCTACACTGCCATGTGTATAAACATGGAAATATCTACACCGTTATCTCTATAAACATGGAAATTCCTACACCGCTATCTGTATAAACATGGAAGTATCTACATGGCTATCTGTATAAACATGGAAATATCTACAATGCCATCTGTATAAACATGCAAATACAAACACAGACATCTGTATAAACATGGAAATATCTACACTGCTATCTGTATAAAGATGGAAATATCCACACTGCCATCTGTATAAACATGGAAATATCTACACAGCCATCTCTATAAACATGGAAATATCTACACAGGCATCTCTATAAACATGGAAATATCTGCACCGCTATCTGTATATACATGGAAATAGCCACACCGCTATCTGTATAAACATGGAAATATCTACACCGCCATCTGTAAAAACATGGAAATATCTCCACAGTCATCTGTATAAATATGGAAATATCTACATCTCCATCTGTATAAACATGGAAATATCTTCACTGCCATCTGTATAAACATGGAAATATCTACACTACCATCTGTATAAACATGAAAACATTTACACAGCTATCTATATAAACAAGGAAATACCTACACCGCAATCTGTATAAACATGGAAATATCTACACAGTTATCAGTATAAACATGGAAATATCTACACTGCTATCTGTATAAATATGGAAATATCTACACCGCTATCTCAATATACATTGAATTGCATACACCACTATCTGTGTGAACATGGAAATACCTACACCGCCATCTGTATAAACCTGGAAATATCTACACCGCTATCTGTATAAACATGGAAATCCCTACACCGCTATCTGTATAAATATGGAAATATCTACACCGCTATCTCTATAAACATGGAAATGTCTATACAGCTATCAGTATAAACATGGAAATATCTACACCGCTATCTCTATAAACATGGAAATACCTACACCGCAATCTGTATAAACATGGAAATATCTACACCACTATGTTTATAAACTTGGAAATATCTACACAGCCATCTGTATGAACATGGAACTATCTCCACCACTATCTGTATAAATATGGAAATATCTCCAGAGCTATCTATACAAACATGTATATATCTACACCGTTATCTGTAGAAACATGGACATATCTAGACCGCTATCTCTATAAACATGGAAATACCTACACTGAAATCTGTATAAACATGGAAATAACTTCACCGCTACCTATATAAACATGGAAATATCTGCACTGCTACCTGTAAACTTGGAAATATCTACACCACTATCTGTTAAATATGGAAATATCCTCACCGCTATGTCTATAATCATCGAAATGTCTACAACACAATCTGTATAAACATGGAAATATCTACATGGCTATGTCTATAAACATGGAAATATCTACACCGCTATCTGTATAAACATGGAAATATCTACAACACTATCTGTGAAAACATGGAAATACCTAAACAGCTATCTGTGCAAACATGGAAATATGTACACCGCTATCTGTGTAAAGATAGAAATATCTACACCGCAATCTGTGCAAAGGTGGAAATACCTACACCAATATCTCTGTAAACATGCAAATATCTATAATGCTATCTGTATAAACATGGAAATACCTACACCGATATATCCATAAACATGGAATTATCTACACCACAATCTGTATAAACATGGAAATATCTACACCGCTATCTGTATAAACATGGAAATATCTACACCGCTATCTGTATAAACATGGAAATACTTACACCGCTATCGGTGTAAATATGGAAATATCTACACCGCTATCACTATAAACATGGAAATGGCTACACCGCTATCTATATAAACCTGGAAATATCTACATGGCTATCTCTATAAACATGGAAATATCTACAACGCCGTCTGTATAAACCTGGAAATACCTACACAGTCATCTGTATAAACATGAAAATATCTACACCACTCTCTGTATTAACATGGAAATAACTACACTGCCATCTGTATAAACCTGGAAATATCAACACAGCCATCTCTATAAACATGGAAATATCTACACTGCTATCTGTATAAACATGGAAATATCTACACCGCTATCTCTAAAAACATGGAAATACCTACACAGCTATCTGTATAAACATGTAAATATCTACACCGCTATCTGTAGAAACATGGAAATATCTACACCGCTATCTGTATAAACTTGGAAATATCTACACCTCCATCTGTAGAAACATGGAAATAACTACACTGCCATCTGTATAGACATGGAAATATCTACACTGACATGTGTATAAACATGGAAATATCTTCACCGCTAACTTTATAAACTTGGAAATAGCTACAACGCCATCTGTATAAACATGGAAATATCCCCACAGCTATCTGTATAAACGTGGAAATATCTCCACCACGATTTGTATAAACATTGAAATATCTTCTCCGCTATCTGTGTAAACATGGAAATACCTCCACGGCTATCTATGTAAACATGGAAACATCTACATCGCTATCTGTATAAACATGGAAATATCCCCAGTGCTATCTCTATAAACAGGGAAATATCTACACCGCTATCTTTGTAAACATGGAAATATCTACACCGCTACCTGTATAAACATGGAAATATCTACAACACTATCTGTGTAAACATGGGTGCTTGAGACTAGACTGGGCAACACAGAGGAACCCTATGAGTAGTAAAAACACAAAAATCAGCTGTGCGTAGTGGTGTGCACCTATAGCCCCAGCTACTTAGGAGGCTGAGGTGGGATGATCACCTGAATCTGGGGAGGTCAAGGCTACAGTGAGCCAAGACTGTACCATTGCACTCCAGCCTGGGCAACAAAGTGAGACCCTGTCTCAAAAAAAATGAAATTTAATTTTAAAAAAGAAAATTGCTTTGTAAAATTAACTTTTTCAATCAAAACCAAGATTTTTCAGATATAGAGAATGCAGCCCACTGGTCAGATTTGTCAGTTCAAAGAGAATAAATTCTAGTTTCCTATTTTTCTAGCCTGCTTATGATTATCCAATAGGATATCAAAAAAGACCAAAGCCTTTGGGATCCATTTTCAGTATTCCTGAGTCTAACTCAGGATGCCAAATCAGGAGACAAGCACATTCTCATCAACTTTCAATCATTCGAGACCAATTTTGCTTATAATTATCCAGTTCTTTTAGACCACCTTTCTCCTGAAGCCAGCCTTATGGCTATTCACTTCACTTTAGCATAAGCCCCCAAGAAGGTGAACAAAATGAGGAAACGATTGGTTAAAGTTGGCATTTGAAATTCTGAAACATGTCCACCATTCCCTTCACCCATGCCCGCCCCTCTTAGAAGTAGTACTTTCAGATTATTTAAGAGTCGATGCTTCTATGTGGATTTTGTCATCTGTCCTTTATAACAGCTAGTAGGTTTAATTTCACTCTATTTTAAGCATATATTGACCTATGCTAATTATCTGTTAAAATAAATTCCACTCTTAGAGTTAATAAAGTGTGTTTGTCATGGAAGACCCATTGAAGTAAGAAGCTGAGGAGCCCTTATGGTAAAGTGGGACAAGAAATAATAAGACATAATAATTTTCCCATGCAAATCAACAACCGTAGCTTCAAAAATATCCTGACCCACAACAAGTATTGGACAGGCCATGTTTCTCTCACTCCCTAAAAAATTGGCTCGGGAAGGAGTATGAGAGCTCCCATAGCTCTCCCAAGGCTCATTATTCTCCATCACTCCACAGGAACAGCGTGTCAGAGAAGAGTGAAAGACCATTTGTCAACCTCTCTTCAACTCCCTGATTCTAGCCAAACTTCATCAATCTCAAGTGAGGAGCCAGAGAGAAATCAAACCCCATATATCCAGCATCATTGTCTACTGGAGTCAAAAATCACAATTCCACTACCCACCCCAACACCACTGGCCCTGTTTCTCCCAATTGCATTTTATTGTGTTTTTTAAAAAATCCTCTTTCCCCATCCCTGCAACACCGAGAAGGAGGGATTATAGTAGATAAATATGAAGCATGGAGATCCATTAAAAATGTTTTTAATAATAAATGAGAAAATTAAAAGGAGAGGGTTGGGAAGGAAGGAGGGAATTCAAATGCCAGGGAAATGTTCAGTTTCGCTTTTAAAGATGTTAACACTCATTTATACATCTGCAAGAC
Organism: Pan paniscus; assembly: GCF_029289425.2. Lineage (NCBI taxonomy): Eukaryota > Metazoa > Chordata > Mammalia > Primates > Hominidae > Pan > Pan paniscus. The sequence continues at coordinate 2,211,209 of NC_073265.2, forward strand.
ACTCCCCTTAAAGAAAAGTTCTATGAGTGTGGGTCTGGTTGCATGAATAAGGATAAAATTACTTTTTTAGACGATGTTTCCCACATATCATTCAGAGACCCCTGAAGTTAGGTATCCCTCTTGTAGATGTCCTTGAGATGCTGCTGGACCTGGGAAAGAGGAAACTGGGATACGGGTCTATGCCAAAAGGTGCTTCTAGTTATAGGACAGAGAGGAAAGGGGCAGAGGGAGAAAAACCCGAAGTCTGAGAATCTGGATTGCAGAAGACTACCGAGGTCATGGGAGAAGGGAGAGAAAACAAGGATGAAAAGCGAAAGGGGAAGAGGCATGAAATGTTGTCAAATGTCAAAAGGCATTTGGAGAGAAGTTGGGAATTGCATTAAGAAAACCACTGCAAATCTCATTTCAGACCATTTAGAGATATGCCCCCTGGGAACTGCGAGCTCAGGCTGTTTAGCATCAAACAAATGGATCCACTCCATCTCTACCCTAATTAAATAAATCATTCAGTAATTCCACTGGGTTAAAGAACCAAAATATTAAAAACCTTCAGGGCCTATTCTTGCCAAATATGTCAGGGATTGTGTGTGTGTGTGTGTGTGTGTGTGTGTGTGTGTGTGTTCTGAGACACCACTAATGTTAAATAGGCAGCGCTAAGACTTAGGGCACTGGCAGATTATTGCAAAAAGGGCACGGGGCAAAGGGACTATGTTGTGAGCCTGGGAAAGAAGTTTGTGTGGGGACTGTGGGCAGTGAACGCGTTGGGAACAATATGGAAAACTGGGAGCTGCCTTGGAATCTACAGGGCCGGGTAAGAGAATGTCAGAAAGAAAAATGAGCAGGTGCGGGATGTGTGCAGAGTCGGAGAAGAGTCCAGGGCGCCCGGAGTGGCTCCAGGAACGATGGACATCCCTCAAGGCTTTTGGGGGCGGTGGGTACTAATAGAACCCAGTGTCCGGGGTGCACTGGGGAGGCTGCGAGCACGGCGGGATTGGGGCACTGGAGGGTGAGGACGCGGGAGTGAGGAAGCAAAGCCGGGGCCAGGCAGGGGCCTCCCAGCTGGGCCCGGAGGCAGCAGGGGGACAAGGGCTAGGAGAGGGCATGGCGGCGGCGCGGCGGGAAGCGAGGGGCATCCGGACACTCACCCCATTGGCCGCGGATATCTGCACCATGATCTCGATGGCCGTCCTGCTAAAGTACCTGCTGTCGCTGCCCACCACCATGGTGCAGCCCTGATGGTCGCGCAGGTCGCTGGACAACAGCACGCTCTGGATGAAGTTGGGCAGGTAGTTGCACTGGCCCTCGAAGAGGCCGGTAGGTCATCGCAGACCCCCGCCGCCGGCCGGCCGCCGGTCCTCGTAGGGCGTGGTGGGCACTGTCAGCACCGGGATGGGGCTCCCCTCCATGGCGCCTCCTGGCCGGTCCTGCTGAGGCTCCCGGGGCCGGAGGGAATCTGCAGCCTGCCGGGGGCCTCTTCCAACCTGGCCGCGCGCCGGGACTCCACCTCACGCCCGGGCCCCCTCTCCGGCAGGTCGGCACCCTGCGCCCTGCGCCCACCCGCCTAGGGACCGCCCGCCCCTCCTCTCCACGCGGCCGCTCGCTGACTCCCTCGGCGGAGATTGCTTCTGCCTTCCTGTAAAGTTTTCTCCCGCCCAACTTCTCCGCTGCCAGACCGCCCGAGGTGCCCTCAGTTTCTCCCCAAGTTGGACTCACTTTCGGGGTGTCCCAAAAGCCTGATTCCAGGGCCTGCTAGCCGGACCCCGGTGACGCCTGCACCCGCGCCTGGCCCCAGCCTTCACGCGCGATCGCCGCCCTCCGGGGCACACCCTCCGCCAGAAAACAGCCGGCGGGCGGCGAGACTTTGGGCAGAGTCCGGGTTCCTCTCCGGAGCCAGGCCCGTCTCCCTGTCTCCCTGGGAGTGCGCAGCCTACACGCACCAGTTTCTCTTTAGAACAAGCACGGGGAGGGATTTGGGAGGGGGCTGAAACCTTTTGCCATCAGCGAACAGCCTCAGCCAAAAATAACCCTGGAAAGGTGAGCTAAGAATGGTTATCTCCTGCCAGCACTGAAATCGGAGGCTGGGCGCTGCGTGTGGGGTGTGTGTGTGTGTGTGTGTGTGTGTGTGTGTGTGTGTACCCTCCCACCCCGACCATTTGTTGAAGGGAATCACCACTGTCAGACTTCAATCCAACAGGACCCACTCGAGCCATCTACACTTTCCCCAGCCTCCTCCAAAACAGCACACTTTCCGGTATGGACAATTCTTTTTCTTTTTCTTTTTCACTTCTTTGTTTGTTGTGGTGGTTGCAACAGCAGCAACACAGACGACACATATTTCCCTATTCTTCTCGCCCTTCTCACCCTCCCTACCCAGCTCCTGCCTTAGAAACAGGCTTGGCCTACACTGTATCTGTCCACACTGCCTGAACTCTTCCCTGAATTAATCGTTTTCAATAGGAGGGGGCTAAATCACTTATTAATGCCCTACCAGGAGTGAATGAATAAAGCCAAGTTAAAGGGGAACTGGGTACCACATACTGTGCTAGGTTCCTTTGCATGTATCCTTTCATTCTGCTGCAGCTAAAGATGCTCTGCCTCCTCTCCATAAAACGCACCCAAACTCCAAAACCAGGAAATTCTCCATAGAAAATAGGAGTGAAGAGAGAAAAGACTAACAGGATAAACCCCAAAGCAGGAAGAAAATTTTGTCTCCCATTTCGCTCAAGGAATTTTTGGACCCACCAAGGCTACTGTCCTGAAAGATCCTGCTGCTTCTCCTTCCCCAAATATTGTCCACTTCCTGAGAGTAAGGCTGACTTGCCACAGGCTTATAAAGTGTTTGGTCACAGTAAGACAACTGTGAGTAATAACACACATTGTATACTGTTTTGCAATTGATAAAAGGCTTTGCATCTGTTTTTTCTTTGGAGGCTGAAGAAAAGAAGAATGGTATTCACGCAGTTCCCATTTTACAGATGAAAACAAGAGGACTTTTTCTGTGAAGTCAGGAAAGTGGTTACAATGGTACTTTCCGCCTGTCCGAATTATGTATTGCCCCTCCCCTTTCTATTAATAACATTGAAGTGTGATGGGACAACCACTGAAGCCGTCAGTTGAAACCTGCTGGGACTTTTTAGCCATTCTCTTCAACATAAAGAATGGGTGTTTTTGGAGGGGGTGAGAGGAATGGGGAAATGTTGTCAAAGAGTACAATGTTTTAGTTGAGACAGGAAGAATACATTTTGTTGAGATCTACAGCACAGCATGGTGACTGTAGTTAACAATGAAGTATTGTGTATTTCAAAATTGCTAAGACAATAAATTTCAAATGTTCTCACCACAAAAAAGATAGGTTTTGAGGTGATGAATCTATTAATTCACTGGATTTAATTATTCCACAATGTATACATATATCATAACATCACATTATACCTCCGTAAATACATACAATTTTAATTTGTCAATTAACATTTTTTTAAAAGAATAGTGTGGCCAGTTGGGGAGGTAGTTTTTTTTTTTTTTTCCTATAGTCTCTACTCAGTCTCCAAGATCCCATTCCCCAGAAAGTTCCTGTCACCCAGGTGGAATGCAGTGGCACAATCATGGCTCACTGCACACTCTCCCACTTGGGCTCAAGCGATCCTCCCGCCTACAGGTACATGCCACCACGCCCAGCTAATTTTTGTAGCTTTTGTAGACATGGGGTTTCACCATGTTGCCTAAGCTGGTCTCGAACTCCTCAGCTGAATCAATCTGCCCACTTTAGCCTCCCACAGTGCTGGGATTACAGGTGGGAGCCACCAAGCCCAACCCATAAAGTTCCTAACTTTTTATCTCCCTGGGAGTGCACAGCCTACACACACCAGTTTCTCTTTAGAACATACTTAAGAGTCTTGGCTTAGCATCCAACACACAGAACTTTAACACTTCTACGGATCTGTGCACCTGTCTATGGTGTGGGGATTTTAAGATCTCTTTCTAATGACACTTTATTTTGCAAAGCAGGACAGTTTCATTCCCAGAAGAGCAGGTATGGTAAAGCCTTTGTTCCAGTAACGAAGACAATGATCCAAACCCTAAGCCTCAGAGAAGCCCAGAAACCCTCCAGGCCTCCATCTCTCTGCTCCTAGCACCTGCCTCTCTCTTGACATCAACATCATTCTCCCCTCTCACAGCCCAGTTCCTTCCACAGACCCAGGGATTAGGCACCAGCACCTCAGACTAGATTTTAGAGAATTACCATTCAAGAGGCAATCCTCTTCCCTTGGTTCCAATTTCAAGGTTCTCAAAGACTGGAACAGGGCTAGTTTGAGGCAATGTGCCCCATCGCATAGCCAGAAAGAACCTTACAGTGAAAAGGAAAACAATTCTTCCAAAGTAAGGGGATTCTGATCCCCAGGGGGAGGACAGATGGGCAACCAAACAGTAACCGGGCCACCACATGCTTCACACTCACTGATCAAGGATTTCTAAAACCACTTTTCTTTTCTCTGAATTTATATAGGACTTTGTATCACTCATAAAGGAATGTCTTATAGGCTGATAACACCTTTCTATTCATGCTTATACTTAACATTTAGGCTAGGATAATTTCCTAACCTCAGTGTCCTCACTATAAGATGGGAATTATTATAATCCCTACCTCATAAATTGTTGGGAGGATTAAAATACTTAGTAAAGTGCCTGACTAATAGAAAGGCATTCAATAAATGTTAGCTATTCATGGTGTCATCATCATTATATTTACCATTATTACTAATCTCCTGTATTGCAAGAATTACAGTTTATATTTTTGTAGACCATCACTGTAGCTAAAGGGTCTTTGGGCCATAGGTGATATTCCATAAAGGTTGGTTAAATTGATCTGTGGTTTTTGACTCTGGAAACTCAGAACTCCCTCAAAATGTACAAAACAGATTTACCTGCTAAATAAATCCCTTCAAAGCTGACCCCAGGTTTAATTGAATTAATTCCAATGAATTTGTCACAATGATGGAGAAAGGAAACTTAGAGGGCCCCACAGTTGTTTGCTGGTAAAATGAGAAGTTTGGATTAGATCAATGTTTCCCAAAATATTTTCCTCAGAATGTTAGTGCCCCTCGAATCCTGCACAAAGCAAGAGGTTCATGACCAAGTAGCTTTTAAAACTCCTGTACACTCTACTCCCATTCTTCACAATGCACACTTTCATATTAAAAGTTCTGAGAGGTCCTCAACAGAAGACATCACTTAACTTTTTTTTTTTTTTTTTAAGACAGATTCTCACTCTGTCACCCAGGCTGGAGTACAGTGGCCACCACTCCTGGCCTAAAATTTTTTTAACCTGGTGCTTCCCAATCTAAACTCACAGGGACCAGTTTTCTTAATGAAAGAGAATCAGACTAGCTTGTAACCATAGCTGGTGACACTCTCCTGCCCCATTCCTTGTATGTCCTCAGTGGACTAGGTCAGGAATAAATAAATTTTCCTGATTCTCAAGGGCTGGTCACTCCTTTGCACTGAGCTCAAAGCTTCTCTGTAGCATGGGTCACAATGAATGGTAGCCCTGATAGCCTAGAGTAGCCTTTCAGCCTTCTCTGAGCCTCTAAAGACTGAGGATCCTTGGCATGAAATGGAGCAACTGATATACCCTTGCTTCCTCTGGGGACTCTCTTGCTCTCAAAAAGGCATCAGCCATCATCTCCATCTAGAGAATATACTAGCTGACTCAGCTTGACCAGCCTGTCCCAAAATGAGAATCTGGGTAAAATAAGCATTGAAACACTTCATTCCTTGTAGATTCACAAAACATATTAGCATATTACAGACTATGAAGTTCTTCAGGAAAAAAGAAACCTGTTTAACTTTAATCCAACATTGCCAAGTTTTATTTGACCATGGAAGATTTTTCCAAAACACTTACAAAGAGATCAAGGACATTAATCTTTCATGAAATACTAGACCCCCAGGGTCCTCTCCAGCTACATCATTCTGTGATTTTCTTTTTTATTTATGATGCATTAAAAGATTAATCTCTATCAGACTTCCATTTAGAAATTCACCAGAATGTGCAAAGGCAGCAGGTAAAATTGCTGAAGGGTATTATAAAAATACCCTCCAGTGATTTTTGAAACTTAAACTGAAATATTTATATAACTATATATTTCAGTTTGTATATTATGTATATATGTATATACACACATATATGTGTGTATATATATCGGTGTATTTATATCTATATCTATGTATATATGGCATTATATCCATTTTACAGATGCAGAAACTGAGCTTTAGAGGGGGTGAGCAATTGGTCCAAAGCCACACAGCACACAGGTAGTCATTGATAAAGGTAAAAACAAGAGTTGAAGCCTGAGGTGTAAGGACACAGAGACAAGTACACAAATGTTTACAAGTTACACATATGACACGTGCCTTTAACATGAATTTCTTGAACATTCATTTAGAGGCCTTACAATGAAGACATCAGAGTGGCAGCAAGTTCTGTTGGAATCAGGGGAGCGTGTTCTTCTATAATCCCCTGGCTAACAGGAAAGCACACTGATTTGGCCCATGGTAGTTATACACTCCCATTGAGTCAGGGGCCACTTCTATGCACACAGGAGGTGCTAAAAATATGCTGTTGACTCATTGCCTCTAAGAGCAGAAGAAATGCCAAAAGTATAGGACAAGAGGCAGAAAAGCACATGGAAAAATGTTGTAGGGCAGTCCTCTGAGGAAGTGTTAGATCCCTTTGAAATCTGTCCAAACACTTTCTTGTGCTGGGGAAAGTCAATTACATATTTCAAGCAAGCCCACATGTCATACGAGTATCTTGTACGTGTTTGTGTACTCGTGTCTGTGAACTTACATCTCAGACTTCAACTTCTCGCTCCCCACCCTTATCAATGACTGCCTGCATGGCCTTGGGCAAGTTGCTTTCCCTCTTCAAAGCTCAGTTTCTGCATCTATAAAATGGACATAATGCTACCTACCTCATGGGGTTAGTGATCACATTTAAGGAACTAATATGTGGAAATTGCTTACACAGTACCTATCACATAATAAGGGTTTAATAAGTGTTTGATGTAATTGTTTTGATTATTACTACTATTACTAAAATAATAATTACTACAATAATAATGATTCTTATTCTCTATATTAGTATTATCTTTGAAAATGGGCATGGATTATGTCTATGTAACACTTTTGGCACAATATCTAGCATTATATCACACACAAATTAGAGAATTCATGTTATTAAGGATGAAAAAATATTTTTACTGACCCTTAAATTCTTCGTAAGTAACTGCAAAGGAAGCCATTATCCCAACACATGAAATAAAAAAAAAATTCAGTTCCTCTGGAGTTTGTTTTTGGAGGTAGCCACAGGACACCTAATTTTTTTTTTCTTTTCAGAGAGACCGAGGGGCTCACTAGGTTGACCAGGCTGGTCTTGCACTCCTGGTCTCAAGCCATCCTCCCACCTCAGCCTCCCAAAGTGCTGGGATTACATGCATGAGCCACCACATCCAGCCTACCTAAAATATTGAATGCTGTTAATAAATCTCCTGAGGCCAGCATAAGAAGGTGATGGGCAAAACTAATGCAGGTATGTTTTTCTGGCTTTTTCATGTATTGGGCCAAACTTTGAAAAGCACTTACTATTAATGGTTAACTTGCAAAATTTGTGATTTATTAAAAGCAGATTTTAATTGTTTTACCTAAAAATAATAGGACTCTGATCTGCCAAAGATGAAGATTTAATTTCTAGGTGTTCCCCACAATACCTAGAAACATCAGTGGAATTGATTATTAAACACTTTAGAAGTATTCTCATCAAAGATCTTTAATATATAATACAGCAAAAGAAAAGTTTCTTTTCTAAAGGCTTCTCTATACTTTTTTTAATAGTTGAATTTCATTTCTGAAGGCTCCTAAAAAGAATAGAATTTAGATCTTTATTAAAGAGGAAATATATTTTCCATGTTTAATTTAAATTACATTCCATCAGTCATTTGCAATCTTAGCCTACTCGGAATTTTTTTTTTTTGGTAGTTTTTATGTTTGGGCTTTAGGAGGGGATTCCCAATAATCTCTATATAAATATTTCTAATCTCTATATAAATATTTTAACATTTCAATGTAAATTAGTTTTTAAAGCTATTTTATCCATAAAAATAATGAATTTGCATGGCTGAGGGTGAAATAATGTGTTACCAGGACCCCTCAGTTTTGGGGGTTGTGAGTAGATCCCATCTTCATGTTCCTCCAGCCCAGCCCAAGCCTGGCTCAGGTCCTCCTCCCCCATTTGTCAGGAACCACCATCCCCAGGGATTCTATGTGCCCTGCCTGACCAGTGTTCTCCATCAGAGTTTACCAATCTTTTGTTCATTCCCTCAGAGCACAGCTAAGCAAGAGTACACTAATTTGAAAATTAACTCAAGCAAATAGAGGAACAATATCCCCAACACATTGCATTTTAACATAGGGTTTCCTGGACACACTGTTTCAACCCAAGAGTTGGGCTAATAGTAGGAGTTCCATCTGCTAAAATACGGCTGTCAGCTTCAGAGGGAAATTCATGAACGTCTTCATAGTTTGTTTTTACGTTTCACTTGGCACTGTTTCTAAAATTTCCTCTGAAGCCAAAAAATAAGTTATTTCCCAGCACACTGGGCACTTTTCATTTATCATTGGATTGATTTTTGTAACTTGCAGTAGGAGCTGAAATCGACCAGGGGGTTCTTATCCAACAGACAGCAGCAAAACTCTTTGTGTATCTGCGTTCCTTTCAACAAGCGTGACTTCCTCAATGGCATCATTCGTGAGCGTAACACAGAGCTCAGCAATAACGTTTCTTCACTAACCCTACCAGGTATCCAACATAGGATGTTACTTCCTTTCACTGTTTTCCGACTCCTGGCAGATATTAATCATTGGGATTTGGGAACAAGGAAATAGAATTTCTGAGAATGCTTGGGAATTCCCAAATTCATATGATTTTCATAACACTTCACTTACAAGTTTTTGAAAAATAATAAGTGACTATAATAACAAGCAAATAGTCGTTTTTTTCTGTAACAGGATTATATGAAAAGTTTTAGTAGTCTTCTGTTTTAAAGAGATATGATAACAACTGATGATTTATTATTATTATGAGCCAACATATTGTAACAAGATTATAAAATCCAATAGCATTAATAGAGAAAACATTAAAAAGAAATGAATATTATCACAAAATAAATGCTAAAGAAAAGTCCTTTAAAGATTGAAAGGTAACACCACAAATACTTAATGCTTTAATCATTGTTTACATGGCATTTTTAAACAAGGCATCAATCATCCCCTCCAATACCATTTAAATAACATAACATTCTGATCTCCTGGCAAGATGAATAGCACTAGAAAGAAGCAACTGTCAAAATTGCCGATTTAAGGGCATATTTTGTTTCTAAAACTTGGCATTGCTTAGAAAACCTCTCATAGGATTTGTAAAACATATACTATGCCTATGAACACATTAATATTTATTTGCAGAAATGGTTCACTGTTAGCAGTGGACAAGGCCATGAACACACACTTGTAACACAGCAACAGATACAAGAAAGTCTGACTGAGGCTCCTTTACTGCTCCTGTCCTGTTCACCTTAACTTTCATCTCCACATGTCAGTGCTTCCTCATCTTGCTTGACTTGAAGTCAGTGCATTTCTTCAAGCCAGTAAGTTCTCTATACTGACTATTAAGCTGTAATTTTAACAGGAAAATTAGAATGTTCCTTCCTATTTTCCTAATTTCTCAACTGATTTTTCTCAGAATTCAGAATCCATAAATATTAGAAATGCCAGGAGAGAATTTCCAAATGGAAATGCTGTTCCCTTCGTCCATTTTCAGAAGAAACCGTAGGATAGTGTTATCCTTCTCTTCTCCAATTTTTTTTTTCCTGCAAACTTATGGTTATCACCTCTTTAAGTGAGTAGCTCACAATTTTGCCTCCCCTGCAAATGGGCCCTAAACGGTAAAGTGGGTCCTCTTTAGCTGTGTGTTTAGTACATAATCCTGCATTTCTGACCATATGCAGGGAGTGTGACCCAGGGAAGGATCCCTGACTCAATGGGATTTCTCTTGCTGTCTCTAGAATTTGAACACCGGAACCCAGACGTACAGAGGCTGGGAGCCATCGTGGTGTGCTATATTGATGACGGCAGCAGTGGGTGGTGTGGGGGCAGTTAATTGACAGCTACCTGTTGCTGACATCCCAGGAACTGCCTGAACCTCCTCTTTCCCAGTCATAAGATATCTAAGATTCTGCAGTATTCTTCATTAAATCCTAGCATGGTTTAAGCTAGCCAGAATTAGGTTCTGTTGCTTTCAATCAACAGAACCTTAGCTAATACATTGTTATTTCCTGGTCTTTGTTCCTTTAATTTTCCAGGAAAAGAAGGGAAAATGGCTTACTGGTTTTAAAAAGAGACAAGGGACAACATACCATTTATGCAAAATTTAGAAGCACTCAAAGGAAACTCTGGAAAGTTCCTGAGACATATATAGGTAGGATCAGCATAAAACTTGAACAGTGTATCTAGATCATGCTTGCCATGGTTGCCTTGACACAATGAACATCTGTATCAAGATCATATTTTCTTGGTGGGAAAGAGATAAGCACAAGGCAGGACTCACATTTACAGTAATCCTTGTTTTCCAGGGACCATACAACCCAGTTTGTCCAGAGCTGTTCATCTTAAGTTTGTTATCCCACCATAATTATAAATAGAACCTCCTTTTTCTCTCAAGAATATCCCACTTTGGATGATAATTTCTGTGACTACCCATTAAGAATATTTAATAACTATAGAAAACTGCTTCTCTATATTTTTTGTATGTTTGAAACATTTTATAACAAAAATATCTTTAAAGTTATCACCTACAGAGAATATAGCTGCCAAATGCTCCTATTCTGCTATTCTAACCATGAATCCCTCTGGGGCCCCTTCCTCCTACAGCGCTTGTGAGGATGAAATGAAATAAGCTCTATGAAGTGCCCAACAGTGATCAACACTGAATAAAATACAGCCACCATAGGTGGCCTTCCCTTATGTTCACCAAACTCCTGATAAGTTATTCGGTGATGTTTTAATCTTAATATTTTATGTAGATTATACATTCATCTGATTCAAAATGCAAAAGGTACAAAAGCGTATACAGTTAAAAGTTTCCCAACCCACCACCATTTATCTCCCTGGAGGGAACTGTTTCCAGATTTTTGAATATCCTTAAAGAATATCATATGTATGGAAAAGAAAGATTATATATTATGGGGTTATATTCCAATAAACTTATGAAAATATTGTAAGCTGAAAATGCATTTAATACACTTAACCTACTAAACATCATAGCTTAGCTCGGCCTACCTTAAACACTCACATTAACCTACAGTTAGGCAAAATCATCTAACAGAAAGCCCATTTTATAATAAAGTGGGCTTTGAATATCTCATGTAATATAATGAATACCTTACTGAAAGTGGAAAACAGAATGGTTGTATGAGTACTCAAAGTACAGCTTCTGCTGAATGTGTATTGCTTTCAAGCTATCTTAAAGTTGAAAAATCATAAGTCAAAATATTCTAAGTCAGGGATTGTTTGTACTTCTACTTTACATGATGAAATTGAGCCTTGAAAAGATTAAGTGACTCGCCCAAGGTCACACTGGCAGTTAAATAGTGAAACTTGGATCCAAATTGTTCAGTCACTACATGTATTGTCTTGAAATTTGAAAAAGAGGAAGAGGAATTAAACTACTAAATTGAAGGACTATTTTAGGCATAGAAGAAGCAGATGCCTTCATGTCCAAGTGATTGTGAAAAGCCCACTTGCCCCAAAATATGTCTCCTGGTCATATGAAATTCCACCATTTCAGATTTTTACCTGGGGATTTAGAGTAATCTGCTGTTTTCCTAGAGCTCCCCTAAAATAGAAATAGAAAATTTTGGAAGGCTAAATATATGCTAACATTGGAAAACTCATTTTCTCCCCTTCGTAAGGCAAGGTACTGAAGGAGGGGGCCCTACGGGCTGTGCAGGGACATCCTGGAGGCATGGGGAGAAGAAACTGAAAGGCAAGTTTGTATGGAACAAAGAATACCGATCTCAGGATTCTCCCTTGAACCTGCCCTAACTTTGTTCAAATAGACTTAGCCACCGACCTGCTGTCAAAAGACCACAGCCAATCTGACTTGTTTTCAATATAATGATGAATATTGATTTGGTCCCTTCATCCAACATTCTCAGCTGGATCTTTTTTGACCAAGGATATACATTACTAGGTGAGTACAGGCAGTTAATTCTTCCACACGGGACTTCGGAGTTTCTGAGTTAACCAGAATCACCCACCTTAACATCTGCCAGTTTATACCCCAAGTCCTGACCAGTGCCCCCTACCTGCTATGCCTCATGTTTTCAATAGAGCATAAAATCAGAAATGAAAGATGAAACATCATAGCCAATATCACAGAAATACAAAGGATCCTAAGAAACTGCTAAGTATAATTACACACTAACTAATTGGATCATCTAGAAGAAATGGATAAATTCCCAGACACATAAAACCTACCAAGATTGACTCATGAAGAAATTTAAAAATCTGAACAGACTAATAGCAAGCAAGGAGGTTGAATCCGTAAGAAAATGTCTCCTATCAATGAAAAACCCAAAACCAGATGGCTTCCCAGATTAATTCTACCAAATATTTTAAGAAGAACTAATACCAGTCCTTCTCAAACTCTTCTAAAAAGCTGAAGTGGAGGGAATACTTCCAAACTCATCTTACAGGGCCAGCATTACCCTGATTCCAAAGCCAGACAAGAACACTACAAGAAAGGAAAATGACAGGCCAATATCCTTGATCTACATAGATGCAAAAATCCTCAACAAAATCCTAGCAAACCAAATTCAATAGCACATTGAAAGAATCATTCACCATGATCATGTCATGGTTCAACATAAGCAAATCAATACATATAATATACCATATTAGAAAAATAAAGGACAGAAACTATATGGCCATCACAATAGATATAGAAAAAGCTTTTGACAAAATTCGAAACCCTTTCATGGTGAAAAAAAAAAAACACCCAACAGATCACGTATTGAGGGACTGTATCCCAAGAAAATAAAGGCCATATATGACAAACCCATAGCTAACACCATAATCAATGGTGAAAAGTTGAAACTTTTCCTCTACCATCAGGAACAAGACAAGGATGCCCACAGACACCACTTCTCAGAGTAATTAGGCAAAAGAAAGAAATAAAAGGCATCCTAATAGGAAAGGAAGAAGTGAAACTGTCTCTACTGACGGCATGATCTTGTTATATATAGAAAACCCTACAAACTTCACTAAAAAAAGGTTAGAACTCAACACAAAGAAGGGAACAATAGACACTGGGGGACTCCAAAGGTGGGAGGGAAGGATGGTGGAAGCAAGGGTTGAAAAACTACCTATCGATTACTATGCTCACTGCTTGGCTGGTGGGATCATTAGAAGCCCAAACCTCAGCACCATGCAATATACCTGTTTAAGAAACCTGTACATCTACCCTCCTGACTCTAAAATGAAACATACAATATTTAAAAAACAAAAACAAATAAATACAATTTGAAAACTGTTAGAACTGAACTGATAGGTGAAATCAGTAAAGTTGTAGGATACAAAATCAACATATAGAGCCTTGAACACAGCAACATCCAGCTGTCTGACACGAAAGTCTCAGGGGCAAGAAAACCTCTATATGAACTCAGAAACAATGAGCTAAGTTGTGTTTATGTCTGAAAGGATGTTAAGAACTTCATTCATGTTACATCAGAGCCAACAGAAAGAACCAACAGGAAACCTGTACCCAACAAACAGAAATGACAAGATGAAGGGAAAGCAGAGGTAAGGGCTTACCTTAGAAAGGGCAAGTGATTAGCTCAATATGCAATACAATGTTTGCTCCTGAGCCAAAAATTTGTACAATAATTTGGATATTACTTGCACAACCAGAAAAATCAGCCACTCATTAGGAAAATGTGTTTCTGTATAAGTCTTAGGACTCAGCTATCTATAATAACATGAAAAGACAATATTTTCATCCAAAATGAGTATTTTTGTTTGTCTTGGCTTGTTATTCTAACGTCAACAGCCTCTAAATAAACTGTTGAAGTACATGATATAACCACCTCTTTCTCCATCTTTCCCATTGCTCCCATAGGGTTTCAGTTGTGCAATTTCACCATTAGCAAAGCTTTTTGCTGAAATCTGGCTTTTCAAAGGGAGAGTATCCAGAAACAGAAGATGCTGATCTGGGAGGCTCTTCCTAATAGAACTGCTGCTTCAGTTTAACTTGAAAAAGCCCACACCCAGTTCCTAATGACAAACATCTGCACACCGGGTCTTCCCATGAGCAAGACCATGCTATGCCTCCTGCTCGCTCTGTTCTATAAGCAGCCCACAGATTGCTCCCTGTGAAGAGGAGCCTGCAAGGGGAGCAGCATTCCACCAGACCCTGATTTAGCAAGATATTTCCGTATCATTCCCCCAACCAGCTGGAAGTCCTCCACTGCTCTTGTGTAAAAATCTAACTCATCTCGCTGAATTTCCTGATTTAAAAGTCTAATTCATTTCACCAAAAGTGTGACAGAAGGAAACCAAGTACACCATCTCTCTCTTACCAAACCAAAGCTATTGCATGTGCATTCTGGGGGAAAAACATGGTCCAAATATGTTATGGAGGGGGTGCCAGCCCAGTGTCATCCTCTTACTATTGCCATAGGATCTTGGCTGATGGCATCAGAGGAAAAACAAGTTTATCGATTACTTTCAACCACTAAGCTCACTCCTCCATGAAAAATAAGTCACAAGTCCAATGTCTCTTATGAAAATAAGCACTGCAAAATATAAAGGAGTCACAGTTTTAAAATGGGACACACGTTCTCTAAGCGGTGAACCACGTTAGAGGTGCAGTGTTTACATTGTATAAAGTCCCCTGGAGCCAGGGTTAGGAAGCACATCTGTTCTTTGGTGTTCTGGGATGAAGGAGAAAGGAAAATGTGCTGCCAGAAGTGAGTGGGAAGGAGCCCATGAGATAAAGGAAGTAAATCCATTTGCTGATTGCAATAATAATGGTAATACACGAAGCTATACATACATACATACATACATACATACATACATAATGGTAATACACGAAGCTATACATACATACATACATACATACATACATACATGCAAACTTTCATATTTTTTAAAAAAAAGAACTTAAGGCTTCCACTCATGTAATCAGCCCTTATGAACTCTCCTGATTAGCTGCAAGGAAAATCTTCCTTTCTCCTCTTTCTTGCACCATCCTGGGCTCCCTTTTGACTTTTTTTTTTTTAACTTATAAATCATCAGCTCATATTCTGAAGTTTGTAGTCCCCTCCCGCCCCCTCTCTCTCTATACGGCTCATTTACATTGGCAGCTGTCGTGCTGCTGGGCATCCTCAAACCCACAAGTTTCCCTTTAATGTTTGAGCAGACAAAGATGATCATGCACTAGGCATCACTGTGCCACTCAAAATGCTTTTTTGTTTTTTTATTGCATCTGAGAGAAATCTCAAGGTTGCAAACCTGGAGTCAGAATTGTCTCCATGTGTCTCAGTGGGAAGAGTATCGTGTGAAGAAACAAGTTGATTCTACTAATCAAAAGGAATTTTTTTTTGATATCAGGTCATCCTCCGAATGAATTTATATTACCGAGTGGAGGGTCACATGAAGAAAATGGTCAAACAGCACCACCTAGAGCAAGTGCTGAGAAGTGCAGCAGAGCCGGGCTGTGTCAGGAAAGAAAAGCAAGCTGGGGCCTGGCTCAGCGCTCTCCCCTCTGCTCCTGTCTGCACAGAAAGATTAGGACGACAGTGGCAGGAAGCCTGTGCACCTAGTATGCATCACTTGAAGGGAACACACAGATTCCAGTAAACAGTTGGAAGGAAATGTTAATACCAGGCTCTGCTAAACAATATGAAATGACTCCTAGATGAGACAAGCGACTTTCATCAAAGTTTCCTGATACCTGAAAAGACAGCCCAGGGGATCCTGCACTACATGTGGTGTATGTAAATTAAGCGGGGTTTTTTCCCCTTTGTAATCAAGTCTCATACACAAACAAAATCACACTTTAGAAACGGCCTATTTCAACTTGTAACTAGCTTGCTTTCAGGGGCTCCAGGTCAAAAAGAAATAGAGCACAAAGACGCTTTCTCCTTAGGGATCATACACAAATTCACTCTGTCCGTTTCTTTCCCACATGGAGCAACAAAGCCGTCAGCCCTCTCCATCCACCCATCTGGTCCTTCCTGGTTAAAGTGAGATAAATCACAGTCCTCTCTCTCCAGATGGCAGGCGACAAGAGGGGGATGCTTGCCTCAAGAAGTCCTCCCCATCCCTCTGCATTCATGCAAGCCCGAGCGGAGAGATGCAAGAAATTACGGATGCATTTTAATTCCCCAGACCCTACAATTAAAAATGGAAATTTTTTGGCCACACGTGTTGGCTCACGCCTGTAATCCCAGCACTTTCAGAGGCCGAGGTCGGCAGATCACCTGGGGTCAGGAGTTCGAGACCAGCCTGGCCAACATGGTGAAACCCTGTCTCTACTAAAAATACAAAAATTAGCTAGGAATGGTGGTGGGCGCCTGTAGTCCCAGCTACTCGGGAGGATGAGGCAGGAGAATCACTTGAACCCGGGAGGCAAAGTTTGCAGTGAGCCAAGATCGCACCACTGCACTCCACTCTGGGTGACAAAGGAAGACTTCACCTCAAAAAATGTTTTTAAAAAATGGAAGTGTTGTTCTTTCATTTGTAAATGTGTTTTGGTAAAAGAGGGGCAGTTTAAGCAACCCTTTCTATTGTCTACATTGTTAAAATTCATCCGACATGGACTCTTGACTCCGTTTTGCCTGGGCAGACCCAATTCAAGCATTTACAACAGCTATAACCTCCTCAAATCAAAAAGAGGAATCAGCATTATTGCTAAGTTCAAATAAGGTCTTGTTTTATTACATTTTTATTTTTGAATGCAGCCATTCCTCCAGGTGCTGTCATCAGGTAAGATTGTCAGTCCTGATTAGGTAAAGGTATTATTACAAAATGCAATTCTTAAACATTCAGTGTCTAACTACACTTTTATTAAGCCTTTCCCCCTCCCCTATGTATTCTCCCTTAGACACCCCTTCTCAAATTTAAAATCACAGAAACTAAAGTATGATGCCTATAGACAGCCTAGCGACTGCCCAGTCCTCTAATTTGATGAGTGGGAGTACTGAAGCCCAGAGGAGGTCAAGTAATTTGTTCCCAATGTCTTAGAGAAGAAGAAAATGACAAGCTGGGATATCCCACTCATGTCAAGGCAGAGGCACAGGGCCACAGACTGTGGTTGAATTGTGCCACACTCCTACATCCTTCTTTAGGAATCACAGAACTTTCCTGTGTTGAGTCGGAGTCACTGACTTCCTTTTCAGGCTGATTGAGTTCTGTCCTTACGGGCTGCGACAAGAAGTTTTGGTATTATGCTACACCAAGACCATTTATCTAGTTCAAGAAATGAGCACAGCCCTTAGAGCCCAGCAACTTTCCCCATGTCCAGTAAATGTAGCTTCTCCACTAGAAGCTGTCAGAATGGAGCCTTCTGGCTCATCTTGATTTTGATTTGTGCAAGAATGAATGGTTGTGCTAAGACAGCTTTCCTAGCTGATAGAGAGCGAAACTTTTTTCTCATTATCTATAAAAAAATTTAAATTAGAACTTTTTTCTCATAATCTGTGAAAAAATATTAAATTAAATCTGGCTCGTCTTGATTTTGATTTCTGCAAGAATGAATGGTTGTGCTAAGACAGCTTTCCTAGCTGATAGTGAGCAAAACTTTTTTCTCATAATCTATAAAAAAATATTAAATTAGAAGCATAGAGTTTATTTCATGACTTTTATCTTCCTGCAATTTTCTTGTGGGCATAAATGATTTGTTTTTATCCTGCCTGCCCCCCAATCCCTTTTCCAAGAGACTAAAAGAGTATCTAGTGCAAAGTAGAGACTCAAATATTTTTTAATAAACAGTGATCCCAGCCACCCAGTGCATGTTGCCAAATGCCAACCCCATAAATGATCAAACACATCATCTCATTCAGCCAATCAAAATCAAGTGCTACCTATTTTTTTAAGTTTTCATAGGCCTTGGGCATCTGCTTTCTCAGCATTTCCCAAACTTGAGTCATTCTCATCCTGCCTTCCTAATTTTGCTCTGTCAATTACCTCTACTATTATTTATTTCATATATTTTTAAATAGCCCCACTTTTGAAACTTAAATACATGCCTTTTAAAAGGAAGCTTTCTTACTACTATACATGAAAAGCCATTATTACTTGTTCTAAGTACTCATAACAACATGGTCACAACTATTAAAATTTACTAATGTGCATCCACATACTCTCTAAATTCATGGAGCATCTGCACAGACTTTAAGAAACAATTCTGCATTACTCACTCAATTTTCTTGACATCCTTCTGAGGCAGGACAAACCTTGGGCCCAAAGAATTGAGGTAGGAGTCCAAGCAAGTTGCCAGCCACATAAAGGCAAACCTTGGCTCGGAAGGCAGGACTACCAGCCCCTAGGTTATGGTTCATGCTCTTTCCTCTGCTCTCCAGAACCTCCTATCTCCAAGTGTAGTTAGCAGCTCAGATGCAGCAGTATCCTCTAGAGACTTGTTAAAAATGCAGAAGCTCAGGCTCCACCCCAGAACTATGCAGACTGAATCTGCATTTTAACAAGGTCCAGGTAATTCACGTGCACATTAAGTTTGAAAAGGCCTGGTCTAGATCAGCGGTTCTCTAACTTAGCAGCACATTAGAACCATCTGTAGAGACTTTAAAAATACCAGTGCCTGGGCTTCACCTCCCAGAGAATCTGACTTAAGTGTCTGGGGTTTGCCCTGAGTCTAGGTATTTTTAAAAACTCCTCAGCTTATACAAAGCTGGCAGGGCCGGGCACAGTGGCTCATGCCTATAATCCCAGGACTTCGTGAGGCCAAAGTGGGCAGATTGCTTGAGTCCAGGAGTTTGAGATTAGCCTGGGCTAAAATCCCATCCTTACAAAAAAAAAAATACAAAAAGTAGTTGGGCATGGTGGTGGCACATACCTGTAGTCCCGGCTACTCAGGAGGCTGAGTCCTCGTGAACCCAGGAGGTCACGGTCTGGTCAACAGAGCAAGACCCTGTATCAAAACAAACAAACAAGCAAACAAAAAATGCTAGCAGCTTACCAGCTAGGGAGGCCTGTAGAGCCAAGTTTTCCAAATGGGGCTACATTAGTTGTTCCAGAACTTTAGCTGCATCAAAACCACCTGGATGGCTTGTTCAGCTACAGAGGGTCTGGCCATGCCCCTAGAGTTTCCAGCGGAGGGTCTGGAATGAGGCCCGATGATTTGCATTTCTAACAATCTCCAGGTGATGCTGATGCTGTGGGTCCAGGGACCACATTTTGAGAATCTATACTAAATGAATCGGAGAAGACCAAAGCTCAAACTTATTCCAAGAACTTTTCAAGGCCCACCTGCAAGTTGTAGTGGAAGTAAGCATCTAAGGGGGCAAAAAAGTTTCACTGTAGACTAAGGCCTTTTACCTGAGCTCTCAAATGTTCCCATTTCTCTTATCAACCTAAATAACAAACAGAGAGGGGCTCTCCACAAGAAAAAGATATTCGTTTGGAAACAGAGCCTTGCAATAGAAATATGCAAGCCAGAGTAAACTATATGCATATTCACGGAGGTAAAGGAAGACAAAAGAAAAAATGAGGAAGATTATATGATCATTTGGAGATGATTATCCTTGGCTACAAAGATCAATAACAAAGGTGATGCCAGGCCTAGGTTGGACAGGCAGTTGTTGGGAAATATCCTTCAGAAGCATTGTTGTGTGCAAAGTTGCAATGGGCTTTGTGCAAGATTGTGATTTTTGCAGTCTTCTGTGATAAGTTTTTGTTATCAGGCATACAAGCCCAAGAATCCTTTTTGCATGGCCTTCCCTGGCTCTATTTGTCAGGGTTTTGGTTAGGGGAGGGGTATTTTTAACACTCTCAATGTAAAAAATGCCATAAGGTAGGTACCCCAATTGCTTGTTTCGTCTTCATAAAATAACTTTTCCACCCGAACAAAGTCTACACACAAATTGTAAAAATACCCTGGCATGCAGTCCCTGGAAAAGTCTGGAGTCATTCTCGGGGTTCCCACCCAGGTGGGCAAGCGTAGCCACCACAGATAAACAAAAAGTAGGGGTGCCCGTTGGGGTTCGGTGACAGGCAGTGGCCCTGGTTTTGATATTTGGCTGAAAACACAGCTCCTCTTTGTCACCCTCAGGACATTTCAGCTATTTCCTAGATAATAATCTCACCTCACCCTGCACAAAACAGGCACATGATCATGTCACTCTGACCTGGTTTGAGTCCAAGGAGACTTTTGTTTTTAAAATAATTTAGGTTAGTAGTTAAAATATGAACTTTGGGCCAGGAGTGGTGGCTCATGCCTATAATCCCAGCACTTTGTGAGGCCAAAGTGGGTAGATTGCTTGAGTCCAGGAGTTTGAGACTAGCCTGGGCTAAATCCCCAACCCTACAAAAAAAAAATACAAAAAGTAGTTGGGCATGGTGGTGGTACATACCTGTAATCCTGGCTACTCTGGAGGCTGAGTCCTCTCTTGAACCCAGGAGGTCACGGTCTGGTCAACAGAGCAAGACCCTGTATCAAAACAAAGAAACAAACAAAAAATGCTAGCAGCTTACCAGCTAGGGAGGCCTGTAGAGCCAAGTTTTCCAAATGGGGCTACATTAGTTGTTCCAGAACTTTAGCTGCATGAAAACCACCTGGATGGCTAGTTCAGCTACAGAGGGTCTGGCCATGCCCCTAGAGTTTCCAGCTGAGGGTCTGCAATGAGGCCCGATGGTTTGCATTTCTAACAATCTCCAGGTGATGCTGATGCTGTGAGACCAGGGACCACATTTTGAGAATCTATGCTAAATGAATTGGAGAAGACCAAATCTCAAACTTATTCCAAGAACTTTTCAAGGCCCACCTGCAAGTTGTAGTGGAAGTAAGCATCTAAGGGTGCAAAAAAGTTTCTCTGTAGACTAAGGCCTTTTACCTGAGCTATCAAATGTTCACATTTCTCTTATCAACCTAAATAACAAACAGAGAGGGGCTCTCAACAAGAAAAAGATATTCGTTTTGAAACAGAGCCTTACAATAGAAATAGGCAAGCCAGAGTAAACTATATGCATATTCACGGAGGTAAAGGAAGACAAAAGAAAAAATGAGGAAGATTATATGATCATTTGGAAATGATTATCCTTGGCTACAAAGATCAATAACAAAGGTGATGCCAGGCCCAGGTTGGACAGACAGTTGTTGGGCAAATATCCTTCAGAAGCATTGTTGTGTGCAAAGTTGCAATGGGCTTTGTGCAAGATTGGGTTTTTTGCAGTCTTCTGTGATAAGTTTTTGTTATCAGGCATAGAAGCCCAAAAATCATTTTTTGCATGGCCTTCCCTGGCTCTATTTGTCAGGGTTTTGGTTAGGGGAGGGGTATTTTTAACACTCACAATGTAAAAAATGCCATAAGGTAGGTACCCCAATTACTTGTTTCGTCTTCATAAAATAAATTTTCATAAAATCTCTGAAAACGTGGAAATATCTAAACCGATTTCTGTATAAACGTGGAAATATCTACACCGTTATCTCTGTAAATGTGTAAACAATTACAACGCTATCTGAATAAACATGGAAATATTTACACCGCTGTCTCTATAAACATGGAAATATCTACACCACTATCTCTATAAACATGGAAATATTTACACCGCTATTTGTAAAAACGTGGAAATATGTAAACAGCTATCTCTATAAACATGGAAATATCTACACCGCTATCTGTATAAACATGGAAATATCTACACCGCTATTTGTATAAACATGGAAATATCTAGACCGCTGTCTCTATAGGCAAGGAAATATTGACACCGCTATCTGTATAAACATGGAAATATCTACAGCACTGTCTCTATAAACATGGAAATATCTACAACGGTATCTCTATAAACATGCAAATATCTACATCATTGTCTCTATAAACATGGAAATATCTACACCGCTATCTCTATAAACGTGGAAATATCTACAATGCTGTCTCTAGAAACATGGAAATATCTACAATGCTATCTCTATAAACATGGAAATATCTACACCGCTATGTCTATAAACGTGGGAACTTCTACTCCGCTATCTCTATAAACCTGGAAATATCTACACTGCTATAAGTATAAATGTGGAAATACCTACACAGCTATATGTATAAACATGGAAATATCCACACCGCTATCTCTACAAACGTGGAAATATCTACAGCACAATCTGTATAAACATGGAAATATCTACACCGCTATCAGTATAAACGTGGAAATATCTACACCACTTTCTGTGTAAACATGTAAATATCTACACTGCTATTTCTGTATATGTGTAAACATTTAAACCGTTTTCTGCATAAACATGGCAATGTTTACACCGGTATCTCTATAAACACGGAAATATTTACAACGCTATCTGTATAAACATGGAAATATTTACACCGCTATCTCTATAAACTTGGAAATATCTACACCCCCATCTGCATAAACATGGAAATATCTACAGTGCCATCTGTATAAACATGGAAATAACTAAACTGCCATTTGTATAAACATGGAAATATCTACACAGCCATCTGTATAAACATGGAAATATCTACACCGCTATCTCTATACACATGGAAATACCTACACCGCTATCTCTATAAACATGGAAATATCTACACCGCCATCTCTATGAACATGAAAATATCTACACAGCCATCTCCATTAACCTGGAAATGTCTACACCATCATCTGTGTAAAGATGGAAATATCTACACTGCTATCTGTATAAACAAGGAAATATCTACACTGCCATCTGTATAAAGATGGAAATATCTACACCGCGAGCTGTATAAACATGGAAATACTTACAGCGCTATACGTATAAACATGGAAATAATTACACCGCTATGTCTCTAAACATGGAAATATCTACACCGCTATCTCTATAAACATGGAAATACCTACACCGCTGTCTGTATGAACATGGAAATATCTACAGCACCATCTGTATAAACATGGAAATATCTACACCGCTGTCTCTATAAACATGGAAATATCTACACTGCTATCAGTATAAACATGGAAATATCTACACCGCTGTCTCTATAAACATGCAAATATCTACACCGCTGTCTCCATAAACTTGGAAATATCTACATGGGTATCTCTATAAACGTGGAAATATCTACACCGGTGTCTCTGTAAACATAGAAATATCTAAAGAGCAACCTGTATAAACTTGGAAATATCTACACCGCTATCTCTATAAACGTGGAAATATCTAGACCGCTATCAGTATAAACGTGGAAATATCTACACCGCAGTCTGTATAAAAATGGAAATATCTACACCGCTATCTCTATAAACGTGGAAATATCTACACCACTATCTGTATAAACGTGGAAATATCTACACCGCTATCTGTATAAACATGGAAATATCTACACCGCTATCTCTGTAAACGTGGAAATATCTACACCACTTTCTGTGTAAACATGGAAATATAAACACCGCTATCTCTGTAAATGTGGAATCATTTAAACCATTATCTGTATAAACATGGAAATATTTACACCGCTATCTCTATAAACATGGAAATATTTACAACGCTATCTGTATAAACATGGAAATATTTACACCGCTATCTTTATAAACATGGAAATACCTTCACCGCTATTTCTATAAACATGGAAATATTTACACCGCCATGTGTATAAAAATGGAAATATCTACACTGCCATCTGTATAAACATGGAAATATTTACACTGTCATCTGTATACACATGGAAATATCTACACAGCCATCTGTATAAACATGGAAATATCTACACCGCTATCTCTATACACATGGAAATACCTACACCGCTATCTCTATAAACATGGAAATATCTACACCGCCATTTCCATAAACTTGGAAATATCTACACCGCCATCTCTATAAACATGAAAATACCTACACCGCCATCTCCATTAACATGGTACTGTCTACACCACCATCTGTGTAAACATGGAAATATCTACACCGCTATCTGTATAAACATGGAAATATCTACACTGCCATCTGTATAAAGATGGAAATATCTACATCGCCATCTGTATAAACATGTAAATAACTACACCACTATCTGTATAAAGATGGAAATACCAACACCGCTATCTGTATGAACTTGGAAATATCTACATCACTATCTGTATAAACATGCAAATATCTGCACATCTATCTCAATAAACATGGAAATACCTACACCGCCATCTCTATAAACAAGGAAATATCTACACCACCATCTTCATAAACATGGAAATACCTACACCACCGTCAGTATATAACATGGAAGTACCTACACCGCCATCGGTATAAACATAGAAATATCTACACTGCCATCCTTAGAAAGATGGAAATGTCTACATCACGATCAGTATAAACATGGAAATATCTACACCGCTACCTGTATAAACATGGAAATATGTACACGTCTATCTGTATAAACATGTAAATATCTATACCACGATCTGTATAAATATGGAAATATCTATACTGCTATCTCTATAAACATGGAAATTTCTACACAACTATCAGTATAAACATGGATATATCTACACAGTCATCTGTGTAAACATGGAAATATCTCCACCACCATCTCTATAAACATGGAAATATCTACACAGCCATCTGCATAAATATGGAAATATCTACAGCGCCACATGTATAAACATGGAAATATCTACACTGCCATCTGTATAAGCATAGAAATATCTACACTGCCATCTGTAGAAAGATGGAAATATCTGCACCGCAATCTGTACAAACATGAAAATATCTACACCTACACCTGTATAAACACGGAAATATCTACACCGTTATCTGTATAAATTTGGAAATATCAACACCGCTGTCTCTATAAACATGGAAATGTCTACACCGCTATCTGTATAAACATGGAAATATCTACATGGCTATCTCTATAAACATGGAAATATCTACACCCCCATCTGTATAAACATTGAAACACCTACACAGTCATCTGTATATACATGGAAATATCTACAGCACTATCAGTATAAACATGGAAATAACTGCACGGCCATCTGTATAAACATGGAAATATCTACACAGTCATCTCTATAAACAAGGAAATATCTACACCGCTATCTGTATAAACATGGAAATATCTACCCCGCTATCTGTATGAACACGGAAATATCTACACTGCTATCTGTATAAACAAGGAAATATCTACACTGCTATCTGTATAAACATGGAAATATCTACACCGCTATCTGTATAAACATGCAAATATCTACAATGCTTTCTGTGTAAACATGGAAATATCTACACTGCTATCTGTGAAACATGGAAATATCTACACGGCGATCTGCATAAACATGGAAGTATCTACACCTCTACCTGTAGAAACATGGAAATATCTACACCGCTATCTGTATAAATATGGAAATATCTACACCGCTATCTCTATTAACATGGAAATGTCTACACCGCTATCGGTATAAACATGGAAATATCTACATGGCTATCTCTATAAACATGGAAATATCTACACTGCCATCTGTATAAACATGGAAATACCTACACGGTCATCTGTATAAACATGGAAATATCTACACCACAATCTGTATAAACATGGAAATATCTACAATGCCATCGGTATAAACATGGAAATATATACACCGCCATCTATATAAACCTGGAAATATCTACACAGCCAACTCTATAAACATGGAAATACCATCACCGCTATCTGTATAAACATGGAAATAGCCACACCGCTATCTGTATGAACATGGAAATATCCACAACAACATCTGGAAAAACATGGAAATAACTACAGAGTCATCTGTATAAACATGGAAATATCTACACCTCCATCTTCATAAACATGGAAATATCTTCAGAGCCATCTCTATAGACATGGAAATATCTACACAGCCACGTTATAAACATGGAAATATCTACAATGCTATCTCCATAAACATGGAAATAACTTCACCGCTATCTGTATAAACATGGAAATATCTACACCGCTATGTGTATAAACATGGAAATATCTACACCGCTATCTGAATAAAGTTGGAAATATCTACACTGCTATCTGTATAAACATGGAAATATCTACACAGCTATCTGTATAAACATGGAAATATCTACACTGCTATCTGTATAAACGTGGAAATATCTACATCGCTATCTGTATAAACATGGAAATATCTTCACCGCTATCTGTATGAACATGGAAATATCTACAACGCTATCTTTATAAACATTGAAATATCTACACCGCTATCTGTATAAACATGGAAATATCTACACAGCAATCTGTGTAAACATGGAAATATGTTCACCACTATCTGTGTAAAGATGGAAATATCTACAACGCAATCTGTGCAAATATGGAAATATCTGCACTGCTATCTCTGTAAACATGGAAATGTCTACACCGCGATCTATATAAACATGGAAATATCTACACCGCTATCTGTACAAACATGGAAATATCATCACTGCCATTTCTATACACATGAAAACACCTACACAGCCCTCTGTATAAACATGGAAATACGTACACTGCTATCTCATTAAACATGGAAATACCTACACAGCAATCTGTATAAACATGGAAATATCTAGACAGCTATCTGAATAAACATGGATATATCTACACCGCTATCTGTATTACCTTGGAAATATCTACACCGCTATCTGTATGAACATGGAAATATCTACACTGCCATCTGTATAAAGATGGAAATATCTGCACCACGAACTCTATAAATCTGGAAATATCTACACCGCTATCTGTATAAATATTGAAATAACAACACCACTATATGCATAAACATGGAAATGTCTACTCCGCTATCTGTATAAACATGGAAATATCTATACCACTATCTCTATAAAGATGGAAACACCCACACCGCCATCTCTGTAAACATGGATTTATCTACACCGCTATCTCAATAACATAGAAATATCTACACCGCCATCTCTATAAACATGGAAATAACTACAACGCAATCTGCAAAAACATGGAAATATCTACACCGCCATCTGTATAAACATGGAAATATCTACACCGCCATCTGTATAAACATGGAAATATCTACACAGCCAACTCTATGAACATGGAAATACTTACACCGCTATCTGTATAAACATGGAAATATCTGCACTGCTATCTGTATAAACACGGAATTATCTACACCACTTTCTGTATAAAGTTGGAAATATCAACACTGCCATCTGTATAAATATGGAAATATCTCCACCGCTATCTGTGTAAACATGGAAATAACTATACAGCTATCTGTATAAACATGGGAATATCTACACCGCTATCTGTATAAACATGGAAATATATACACCAATAAGTTTATAGGCATGGAAACATCTACACCGATATCTATCTGTATAAACATGGAAATATCTACACCGCCATCTGTATAAACATGGAAATGTCTACACGGCCATCTCAATAAACATGTAAATAACTATACAGCCATCTGTATAAACATAGAAATATCTACACCGTCGTCTTTATAAACATGGAAATATCTACACCGCCATCAGTATTAAGCTGGAAATATCTACACCGCCATCTGTATAAACATGGAAATATCTACATCGTCATCTGTATAAACATGGAAATATCTACACCACCATCTCTATAAACATGGAAATATCTACACCGCCATCTGTATAAACATGGAAATGCCTACAAAGTCGTCTGAATAAACATGGAAATATCTACTCCTCAATCTGTATAAACATGTAAATATCTACACGGCCATCTGAATAAACATGGATATATCTACACAGCCATCTGTAGAAACATGAAAATATCTACACCGATATCTGTATAAACATGGAAATACCTACACTGCCGTCTGTATACACATGGAAATAACTACACAGCCATCTGTAGAAACATGAAAATATCTACACCGCTTTCTGTATAAACATGGAAATACCTACAATGCTATCTGTATAAACATGGAAAAATCTGCACTGCCATCCCTATACACATGGAAATATCATCTCCGCTATCTGTATAAACATGGAAATAACTACACCGCTATCTGTATAAACATGGAAATATCTACAACGCTATCTGTGTAAACATAGAAATATCTCCACCGCCATCTGTATAAACAAGGAAATATGTTCACCACCATATGTATAAATATGGAAATATCTCCACCGCTATCTGTATAAACATGGAAATAACGACAATGCCATCTGAATAAACATGGAAATATCTACACCGCTATCTGTATGAACATGGAATATCTACACCGCTGTCTGTATAAACATGGAAATATCTACACCGCTATCTGTGTAAAGATGGAAATATCTACACCGCAATCTGCGCAAAGATGGAAATATCTACACCTCTATCTGTGTAAAGATGGAAATATCTGCACCGCAATCTGTACAAAGATGGAAATATCTACATCACTCTCTGTATAAACATGGAAATAGCCACACCGCAATGTGTATAAACATGGATATATATACACGGCCATCTGTAAAAACAAGGAAATATATACACAGTCATCTGTTTAAACATGGAAATATCTACGCCTCCACCTGCATAAATATGGAAATATCTACACAGCCATCTGTTTACACATGGAAATATCTACACAGCCATCTGTAGAAACATGGAAATATCTACACCGCTATCTCTATAAACATAGAAATACCTACACCGCTGGCTGCATAAACATGGCAATATGCACACCGCTATCTGTATAAACATGGAAATATCTGCACCGACATCTGTGTAAACTTGGAAGTATCTACACCACCATCTGTATAAACATGGAAATATCTCAACCGCTATTTGTATAAACATGGAAATATCTCCACCGCTATCTGTATAAACATGGAAATATCTACAGCGCTATCTTTATAAAAAAGGAAATAACTACACCGCTATCTGTATAAACATGGAATATCTACACCGCTGTCTGTATAAACATGGAAATGTCTACACTGCTATCTGTGTAAAGATGGAAATATCTACACTGCAATCTGCGCAAAGATGGAAATATCTACACCTCTATCTGTGTAAAGATGGAAATATATGCACCGCAATCTGTACAAAGATGGAAATATCTACACCGCTCTCTCTGTATAAACATGGAAATATCTGCACTGCTTTCTGCATAAACATGGAAATATCTACATCGCTATCTCTATAAACATAGAAATATCTCCACCGCTATCTCTATAAACCTGGAAATATCTGCACCGCTATATGTATAAACATGGAAATAGCCACACCGCTATCTGTATAAATATGGAAATAACTACACCGCCATCTGTAAAAATATGGAAATATCTACACAGTCATCAGAATAAAGGTGGAAATATCTACACCTCCATTTGTATAAACATGGAAATATCTACATTGCCATCTGTATACACATGGAAATAACTGCACAGTCGTCTGTATAAACATGGAAATATCTACACGGCAACCTCTATAAACATGGAAATTCCTACAACGCTATCTGTATATACATGGAAATAACTACACCGCCATCTGTATAAACATGGAAATATCTACACGGCAATCTCTATAAACATGGAAATACCTACACCGCTATCTGAATCAACTTGGAAATATCTACACCACCATCTGTATAAACATGGAAATATCTCAACCGCTATCTGTATAAACATGGAAATATCTCCACTGCTATCTGTATAAACATGGAAATTTCCACACCGCTATCCATATAAATGTGGAAAAATCTCCACCAATATCTGTATAAACACGGACATATCTACACTGCCATCTGCATAAACATGGAAATATCTGCACTGCAATCTGTATAAATATGGAAATATCTCCACCGCTATCTGTGTAAACATGGAAATAACTACACAGCTATCTGTATAAACATGGTAATATCTACACTGCTATCTGTATAAACATGGGTATATCTACACCACTATGTTTATAAACATGGAAATATCTACACCGATATCTATCTGTATAAACATGGAAATATCTACACCGCCATCTGTATAAACATGGAAATGTCTACACGGCCATCTCAATAAACATGGAAATACCTATACAGCCATCTGTATAAACATAGAAATATCTACACCGCCGTCTTTATAAACATGGAAATATCTACACCGCCATCAGTATAAAGCTGGAAATATCTACACCGCCGTCTGTATAAACATGGAAATATCTACACCATCATCTGTATAAACATGGAAATATCTAAACCGCCATCTCTATAAACATGGAAATATCTACACCACCATCTGTATAAACATGGAAATTTCCACACCGCTATCCGTATAAATGTGGAAATATCTCCACCAATATCTGTATGAACATGGACATATCTACACTGCCATCTGCATAAACATGGAAATATCTACACAGTCATCTCTATAAACATGGAAATATCTACATCGCTATCTGTGTAAACATGGAAATAGCCACACCGCAATCTGTATAAACATGGAAATATCTACACCGCCATCTGTAAAAAAAGGAAATATATACACAGTCATCTGTTTAAACATGGAAATATCTACACCTCCATCTGCATAAACATGGAAATATCTACACTGCCATCTGCATACACATGGAAATATCTACACAGCCATCTGTATAAACATGGAAGTATCTACACCGCTATCTCTATAAACATGGAAATACTTACACCGATATCTGTATAAACATGGAAATATCTACACTGCTATCTGTATAAACACGGAAGTATCTACACCACTTTCTGTATAAAGTTGGAAATATCAACACTGCCATCTGTATAAACATGCAAATAACTCCACTGCAATCTGTATAAATATGGAAATATCTCCACTGCTATCTGTGTAAACATGGAAATAACTACACAGCTATCTGTATAAACATGGTAATATCTACACCGCTATCTGTATAAACATGAAAATATTTACACCACTATGTTTATAAGCATGGAAATATCTACACCGATATCTATCTGTATAAACATGGAAATATCTACACCGCCATCTGTATAAACATGGAAATGTCCACACGGCCATCTCAATAAACATGGAAATATCTATACAGCGATTTGTATAAACATAGAAATATATACACCGCCGTCTTTATAAACATGGAAATATATACACCGCCATCAGTATAAAGCTGGAAATATCTACACCACCCTCTGTATATACATGGAAATATCTACACCGCCATCTCTATAAACATGGAAATATCTACACCGCCATCTGTATAAACATGGAAATACCTACAAAGTCGTCTGTATAAACATGGAAATATCTACTCCTCAATCTGTATAAACATGTAAAAATCTACACGGCCATCTGTATAAACATGGATATATCTACACAGCCATCTGTAGAAACATGAAAATATCTACACCGCTATCTGTAAAAACATGGAAATACCTACAACGCTATCTGTATAAACATGGAAAAATCTGCACCGCCATCCCTATACACATGGAAATATCATCTCCGCTATCTGTATAAGCATGGAAATAACTACACCGCTATCTCTATAAACATGGAAATATTTACAACGCTATCTGTGTAAACATAGAAATATCTACAGCGCCATCTGTATAAACAAGGAAATATGTTCACCACCATATGTATAAATATGGAAATATCTCCACCGCTATCTGTATAAACATGGAAATAACGACACTGCCATCGGTATAAACATGGAAATATCTACACCGCTATCTGTATAAACATGGAATATCTACACCTCTGTCTGTATAAACATGGAAATGTCTACACTGCCATCTGTATAAACATGGAAATATCTCCACTGCAATCTGTATAAATATGGAAATATCTCCACCGCTATCTGTGTAAACATGGAAATAACTACACCGCTATCTGTATAAACATGGTTATATCTACACTGCTATCTGTATAAACATGGAAATATCTACACCACTATGTTTATAAGCATGGAAATATCTACCCCAATATCTATCTGTATAAACATGGAAATATCTACACCGCCATCTGTATAAACATGGAAATGACTACACGGCCATCTCAATAAACATGGAAATATACATACAGCCATCTGTATAAACATAGAAATATCTACACCGTCGTCTTTATAATCATGGAAATATCTACACCGCCATCAGTATAAAGCTGGAAATATCTACACCGCCAGCTGTATAAACATGGAAATATCTACACCGTCATCTGTATAAACATGGAAATATCTACACCACCATCTCTATAAACATGGAAATATCTACACCGCCATCTGTATAAACATGGAAATACCTACAAAGTTGTCTGTATAAACATGGAAATATCTACTCCTCAATCTGTATAAACATGTAAATATCTACACGGCCATCTGTATAAACATGGATATACCTACACAGCCATCTGTAGAAACATGAAAATATCTATACCGCTATCTGTAAAAACATGGAAATACCTACAACGCTATCTGTATAAACATGGAAAAATCTGCACCGCCATCCCTATACACATGGGAATATCATCTCCGCTATCTGTTTAAACATGGTAATAACTACACCGCTATCTGTATAAACATGGAAATATCTACAACGCTATCTGTGTAAACATATAAATATCTTCACCGCCATCTGTATAAACAAGGAAATATGTTCACCACCATATGTATAAATATGGAAATATCTCCACCGCTGTCTGTGTAAACATGGAAATAACGACACTGCCATCTGTATAAACATGGAAATATCTACACCGCTATCTGTATAAACATGGAATATCTGCACCGCTCTCTGTATAAACATGGAAATATCTACACTTCTATCTGTGTAAAGATGGAAATATCTACACCGCAATCTGCGCAAAATGGAAATATCTACACCTCTGTCTGTGTAAAGATGGAAATATCTGCACCGCAATCTGTACAAAGATGGAAATATCTACACTGCTCTCTGTATAAACATGGAAATATCTGCACTGCTATCTATATAAACGTGGAATTATCTACATCACTATCTCTATAAACATAGAAATATCTCCACCGCTATCTCTATAAACTTGGAAATATCTGCACCGCTATATGTATAAACATGGAAATAGCCACACCACTATCTGTATAAACATGGAAATAACTACACCGCCATCTGTAAAAATATGGAAATATCTACAGAGTCATCAGTATAAAGATGGAAATATCTACACCTCCATCTGTATAAACATGGAAATACCTAAACTGCCATCTGTATACACATGGAAATAACTGCACAGCCATCTGTATAAACATGGAAATATCTACACGGCAAATTCTATAAACATGGAAATACATACACCGCTATCTGTATATACATGGAAATAACTACACCGCCATCTGTATAAACATGGAAATATCTACACGGCAATCTCTGTAAACATGGAAATACCTACACCGCTATCTGTATAAACATGGAAATATCTACAAAACCATCTGTATAAACATGGAAATCTCTCAACCGCTATCTGTATAAACATGGAGATATCTCCACCGCTATTTGTATAAACATGGAAATTTCTACACCGCTATCCGTATAAATGTGGAAGAATCTCCACGAATATCTGTATAAACATGGACATATCAACACTGCCATCTGCATAAACTTGGAAATATCTACACCGCTATCTTTATCAAGATGGAAATATCTACACCGTTATCTGTATAAACATGGGAAAACCACAACACTATCTGTATAAACATGGAAATACCTAAACGGCTATCTGTATAAATATGGAAATATCTACACCACGATATCTATAAATATGGAAATATCTACACCGCTATCTGTATAAACATGGAAATGTCTACACCGCTATCTGTATAAACATGGAAATATCTACATGGTTATCTCTATAAACATGGAAATATCTACACCGCCATCTTTATAAACATGGAAATACCTACACAGTCATCTGTATAAACATGGGAATATCTACACCGCTATCTGTATAAACATGGAATATCTACACGGCCATCGGTATAAACATGGAAATATCTACATAGCCATCTCTATAAACATGGAAATATCTACACTGCTTTCTGTATAAACATGGAAATAGCCACACCGTTATCTGTATAAACATGGAAATATCTACACCACCATCTGTAAAAACATGGAAAAATCTATACTGTCATCTGTATAAACATGGAAATATCTACACCTCCATCTGTATGAACATGGAAATATCTACAATGCCATCTGTATAAACAGGGAAATATCTACACTGCCATCTGTATGAACATGGAAATATCTACACCGCCATCTGTATAAACATGGAAATACATACACGGCCATCTGTACAAACATGGAAATACCTACACCGCTATCTGTACAAACATGGAAATAACTACACCGCTATCTGTATAAACTTGGAGATCTGTACACCGCCATCTGTATAAACATGGAAATACCTCCACCGCTGTCTGTATAAACATGGAAATATCTACACCGCTATCTCTATCAACATGGAAATACCTACACCGCAGTCTGTATAAACATGGAAATATCTACACCGCTCTCTGTGTAAACATGGAAATATCTACACCGCTATCTGTATAAACATGGAAGTATCTACACTGCTATCTGTATAAACATGGAAAAATCTACACCGCTATCTGTATAAACATGGAAATTACACCCCTACCAGTATAAAAATGGAAGTATCTACACCGCCATCTGAATAAACATGGAAATATTTTACACCGCTCTCTGTGTAAACATGGAAATATCTACACCATTATCTGCACAAACATGTGAATATCAACACTGCCATCTGTATAAACATGGAAATATCTACACCGCCATCTATAAAAACACGTAAATATCTACACTGTCATCTGTATAAACATGGAAATACCTAAACCTCCATCTGTATAAACATGGAAAAATCTACACTGCCATCTGTATACATATGGAAATATGTACACTGCCATCTGTATGAACATGGAAATATCTACACCGCTATCTCTATAAATATGGAAATACCTTCACCGCCATCCGTGTAAACATGGAAATATCTACACCGCTATCTCTATAAAGATGGAAACATCTACAACGCTATCTTTATAAACACAGAAATATCTACACTGCTATCTGTATAAACAGGGAAATATCTTCAACACTATCTGTGTTAACATGGAAATAAATACACCGCTATCTGTGTAAACATGGAAATATGTACACAGCTATCTGTGTAAAGATGGAAATATCCACAGTGCAATCTGTGCAAATATGGAAATATCTGCACCGCTCTCGCTGTAAACATGGAAATATCTAAACCGCTGTCTGTATAAACATGGAAATATCTACACCGCTATCTGTATAAATATGGAAATATCTACATCACGATCTCTATAAACATGGAAATATCTACACTGCTATCAGTATAAATATGGAAATATCTACACTGCTATCTCTATAAACATGGAAATGTCTACACCGCTATCTGTATAAACATGTAAATATCCACACTTCTATCTGTATAAACATGGAAATATCTTCACCATGATCTGTATAAACATGGAAATACCTCCACCGCTATCTGTATAAACATTCAAATATCTACACCGCCATGTTTATAAACTTGGAAATATCTACACAGCCATCTATATAAAGATGGAATTATCTCCACCACTACCTGTGTAAATATGGAAATATCTCCCTAGCTATCTGTATAAACATGTAAATATCTACACCGTTATCTGTATAGACTTGGACATAACTACAACGCTATCTGTATAAACATGGAAATACCTACATTGCAATCTGTATAAACATGGAATTATCTACACCGCTATCTGTATAAACATGGAAATATCTACACCGCTATCTGTAAACTTGGAAATATCTACACCGATATCAGTATAAATATGGAAATATCTACACCACTATCTCTATAAACATCGAAATGTCTACAACGCTATCTGTATAAACATGGAAATATCAACATGGCTATGTCAATAAACATGGAAATATCTACACTGACATCTGCATTAAGATGGAAATACCTACACAGTCCTTTGTATAAACGTGGAAATATCTACACCACTATCTGTATAAACATGGATATATCTAAACTGCCATCTGTATAAACATGGAAATATCTACACAGCCATCTATATAAACATGGAAATATCTACACAGCCATCTCTATAAACATGGAAATTTCTACACCGCTATCTGTATAAACATGGAAGTAGCCACACTGCTGTCTGCATAAACATGGAAATATCTTCACCGCTATCTGTATAATCATGGAAATATATACAACGCAATCTGTGTAAACATGGAAATATCTACGGAGTTATCTGTGTATAGATGGAAATATCTACACCGCTATCTGTGTAAAGATGGAAATATCTACACCGCAATCTGTGCAAAGATGGAAATATCTCCACCGCTATTTGTATAAACATGGAAATATCTACACCGCTATCTCTATAAACATGGAAATATCTACACCGCTATCTCTATAAACTTGGAAATATCTACACCGCTATATCTATAAACATAGAAATATCTACACCGCCATCTCTGTAAACATGGACATATCTACTCCGCCATCTGCATAAACATGGAAATATGTACACCACCATCTGTATAAACATGGAAATATCTACACCGCCATCTGTATAAATAGGGTAATATCTACACCGCAATCTGTATAAACATGGAAATATCTACACAGCCATCTGTATAAACAAAGAAATATCTCCACCGCTATCTGTATAAAAATGGAAATACATACACCACTATCTGTATAAACAAGGAAATATCTACACCCCTATCTGTATAAACATGGAAATATCTACACCGCTATCTGTATAAATATGGAAATATCTACACTGCTATCTCTATAAACATGGAAATAACTACACCGCTATCTCTATAAACATGCAAATATCTACATCGCCATCTCTATAAACATGGAAATATCCACACTGCCATCTGTGGAAAGATGGAAATATCTACACCACGATCTGTATAAACATGCATATATCTACATTGCAATATGTATAAAGATGGAAATATCTACACCGTGAGCTGTATAAACATGGAAATATCTACAACGCTCTCTGTATAAACATGGAAATACCAACATCGCTATCTGTATAAACTTGGAAATAACTGCACCGCTATCTGTATAATCATGGAAATATCTACAACACTATCTGTATAAACATGGAAATAACTTCACCGCCATCTCTATAGACATGGAATTATCTACAACGCAATCTCTATAAACATGGAAATAAGTACAGCGCTATCTGTATAAATAAGGAAATATCTACACCGCTGTCTCTGTAAACATGAAAATGTCTACACCGCTATCTGTATAAACATGGAAATATCTACATCACTATCTCTATAAACCTGAAAATATCAACACCGACATCTGTATAAACATGGAAATACCTACAGTCTTCTGTATAAACATGGAAATAACTACACCACTATCTCTATAAACATGGAAATATCTACACTGTCATCTGTATAAACATGGAAATATATACAAAACCATCTCTATAAACCAGGAGTTAACTACACCGCTATCAGTATAAACATGGAAATATCTACAACGCAATCTTTATAAACATGGAAATATCTACACCGCCATCTGTATAAACAAGCAAATATCAACACAGTCATCTGTATAAACATGGAAATATCTACACCACAATCTCTATAAACAAGGAAATGTCTACACGGCCATCTGTATACAAATGGAAATATCTACGCAGCCATCAGTATAAACATGGAAATATCTTCACTTTTATCTCTATAAACATGGAAATATCTACACCACTATCTTTATAAACATGGAAATATCTACTCCGCTATCTGTGTAAACATGGAAATATCTACAAAGCTATATGTGGTAACATGGAAATATCTGCACCGTAATCTCTGCAAAGATGGATATACCGACACCGCTATCTCTGTAAACATGGAAATATCTACACCACTGTCTGTATAAACATGGAAATATCTACACCGCCATCTGTATAAACATGGAAATATCCACTCTGCCATCTGTGGAAAGATGGAAGTATCTCCACCACGATCTGTATAAACGTGGAAATTTCTACACCGCTACCTGCATAAACATGGAAATATCTACACAGCTATCTGTATAAATATGGAAATATCTACACCACTATCTGTATAAACATGCAAATAGCCACACCGCTATCTCTATAAACATGGAAATATCTACACCAGCATCGTTAAAAACATGGAAATATCTACACAGTCATCTCTATAAACATGGAAATATCTACACCTCCATCTGTATAAACATGGGAATATCTACACCGCTATCTGTATAAACATGGAAATATCTACACCGCTATCTGTATAAATATTGGAATATCTACACTGCTGTCTCTATAAACATGGAAATGCCTGCAGCACTATCTGTATAAACTTGGAAATATCTACATGGCTATCTCTGTAAACATGGAAATATCTACACCTCCATCTGTATAAACATGGAAATACATACACAGTCATCTGTATAAACATGAAAATATATATACCACTATCTGTATAAACATGGAAATATCTACACTGCCATCTTTATAAACATTTAAATATCTAAACCGCTATCTGTATAAACATGGAAATATCTACAGAGCAATCTCTATAAACTTGGATATATATACAATGCTATCTGTATAAACATGGATATAGCGACACCGTTATCAGTATAAACATGGAAATATCTACACCGCCATCTGTAAAAACATGAAAATATCTACAGAGTCATCTGTATAAACATGGAAATATCTAAACCTCCATCTCTATAACCATGGAAATATCTTCACCGCCATCTGTATACACATGGAAATATCTACCCAGTCATCTGTATAAACATGGAAATATCAACACAGTCATCTGTATAAACATGGAAATATCTACACAGCCATCTGAATAAACATGGAAATATCTACACCGCTATCGCTATAAACATAGAAATACCCTCTCCGCAATCTGTATAAACATGGAAATTCCTACACCGCTGTCAGTATAAACATGAAAATATCTACATCGACATCTGTATAAACATGGAAATATCTCCACAGCTATCTCTATAAAGATGGAAATATCAACAATTCTATCTTTATAAACATGGAAATATATACACTGCTAACACTATAAACATGGAAATATCTACAACACAATCTCTGTAAACATGGAAATATCTACACAGCTATCTCTGTAAACATGGATATATGTACACCGCTATCTGTGTAAAGATGGGAATATCTACACCACAGTCTTTGCAAATATGGAAATATATACACCGCTATCCCTGCAAACATGGAAATATCTACACCGCTATCTGTATAAACATGGACATATCTACACCACTCTCTGTGTAAACATGGAAATATCTACACCACGATCTCTATGAACATGGAAATATCTACACCGCTATATGTATAAACATGGAAATGCCTACACCGCTATCTGTATAAACATGGAAATAGTAACACCGCTATTTGTATAAATATGGGAATAGCTACACCGCTATCTCTATAAACATGGAAATGTCTACACCACCATCTGTATAAACATGGAAATATCTACATGGCTATCTCTATAAACATGGAAATATCTACTGTACCATCTGTATAAACCTGGAAATATCTACACCACTATCTGTATAAACATAGAAATATCTACACTGCCATCTGTATAAACATGTAAATATCTACACAACCATCTCTATAAACATAGAAATATCCACACCGCTATCTGTATAAACATGGAAATAGCCACACCGCTGTCTGTATAACCCTGGAAATATCTACACCGCTATCTCTATAAACATGGAAATATCTCCACCGCTGTGTGTATAACCATGGAAATATCCCCACCGCTATCTGTATAAACATGAAAATATCTACAGAGCTATCTGTGTAAACATGGAAATATGTACTCCGCTATCTGTGTAAAGATGGAAATATCTACACCGCAATCTATGCAAGTACGGAAATATCTGCAGCGCCATCTCTGTGAACATGGAAATAACTTCACCACTGTCTGTATAAACATGGAATTATCTACACGGCTATCTGTATAAACATGGAAATATCTACACCGCTATCTGTATTAATATGGAAATATCTACACCGCAATCTATATAAACATCGAAATGTCTACACCGCTATCTGTAGAAACATGGAAATATCCACATGGATATGTCTATAAACATGGAAATGTCTGCACTGCCATCTGTATAAACATGGAAATACCTACGCAGTCCTCTGTATTATCATGGAAATATCTACACCACTATCAGTATAAACATGGAAAACCTACACTGCCATCTGTATAAACATGGAAGAATCTACAAAGCCATCAGCAGAAACATGGAAACATCTACACCGCTATCTGTATTAACGTGCAAATAGCCACACCACGATCTGTAGAAACATGGAAATATCAACACCATCATCTGTAAAAAGATGGAAATATCTACAGAGTCATCTGTATAAACATGGAAATATCCACACTTCCATCTGTATAAACATGGAAATACCTACACTGCCATCTGTATAAACATGGAAATATCTACAACACAATCTCTATAAACATGGAATTGTCTACACCGCTATCTATATAAACGTGGAAATATCTACACGGCTATCTGTATAAATATGGAAATATATACACGTCTATCTCTATAAACATAGAAATGGCTACAACGCTATCTGTATAAACATGGAAATATCTACATGGCTATCTCTATAAACATGGAAATATCTTCACCGCCATCTGTATAAACATGGAAATATCTACCCAGTCATCTGTATAAACATGGAAATATCAACACAGTCATCTGTATAAACATGGAAATATCTACACAGCCATCTGAATAAACATGGAAATATCTACACCGCTATCGCTATAAACATAGAAATACCCTCACCGCAATCTGTATAAACATGGAAATTCCTACACCGCTGTCAGTATAAACATGAAAATATCTACATCGACATCTGTATAAACATGGAAATATCTCCACAGCTATCTCTATAAAGATGGAAATATCAACAATGCTATCTTTATAAACATGGAAATATATACACTGCTAACACTATAAACATGTAAATATCTACAACACAGTCTCTGTAAACATGGAAATATCTACACAGCTATCTCTGTAAACATGGATATATGTACACCGCTATCTGTGTAAAGATGGGAATATCTACACCACAGTCTTTGCAAATATGGAAATATATACACCGCTATCCCTGCAAACATGGAAATATCTACACCGCTATCTGTATAAACATGGACATATCTACACCACTCTCTGTGTAAACATGGAAATATCTACACCACGATCTCTATGAACATGGAAATATCTACACCGCTATATGTATAAACATGGAAATATCTACACCGCTATCTGTATAAACATGGAAATAGTAACACCGCTATTTGTATAAATATGGGAATAGCTACACCGCTATCTCTATAAACATGGAAATGTCTACACCACCATCTGTATAAACATGGAAATATCTACATGGCAATCTCTATAAACATGGAAATATCTACTCTACCATCTGTATAAACCTGGAAATATCTACACCACTATCTGTATAAACATAGAAATATCTACACTGCCATCTGTATAAACATGTAAATATCTACACAACCATCTCTATAAACATGGAAATATCCACACCGCTATCTGTATAAACATGGAAATAGCCACACCGCTGTCTGTATAACCCTGGAAATATCTACACCGCTATCTCTATAAACATGGAAATATCTCCACCGCTGTGTGTATAACCATGGAAATATCTCCACCGCTATCTGTATAAACATGAAAATATCTACACTGTCATCTGTATAAACATGGAAATATATACAAAACCATCTCTATAAACCAGGAGTTAACTACACCGCTATCAGTATAAACATGGAAATATCTACACCGCAATCTTTATAAACATGGAAATATCTACACCGCCATCTGTATAAACATGCAAATATCAACACAGTCATCTGTATATACATGGAAATATCTACACCACAATCTCTATAAACAAGGAAATGTCTACACGGCCATCTGTATACAAATGGAAATATCTACGCAGCCATCAGTATAAACATGGAAATATCTTCACTTTTATCTCTATAAACATGGAAATATCTACACCACTATCTTTATAAACATGGAAATATCTACTCCGCTATCTGTGTAAACATGGAAATATCTATAAAGCTATATGTGGTAACATGGAAATATCTGCACCGTAATCTCTGCAAAGATGGATATACCGACACCGCTATCTCTGTAAACATGGAAATATCTACACCACTGTCTGTATAAACATGGAAATATCTACACCGCCATCTGTATAAACATGGAAATATCCACTCTGCCATCTGTGGAAAGATGGAAGTATCTCCACCACGATCTGTATAAACGTGGAAATTTCTACACCGCTACCTGCATAAACATGGAATTATCTACACAGCTATCTGTATAAATATGGAAATATCTACACCATTATCTGTATAAACATGCAAATAGCCACACCGCTATCTCTATAAACATGGAAATATCTACACCAGCATCGTTAAAAACATGGAAATATCTACACAGTCATCTCTATAAACATGGAAATATCTACACCTCCATCTGTATAAACATGGGAATATCTACACCGCTATCTGTATAAACATGGAAATATCTACACCGCTATCTGTATAAATATTGGAATATCTACACTGCTGTCTCTATAAACATGGAAATGCCTGCAGCACTATCTGTATAAACTTGGAAATATCTACATGGCTATCTCTGTAAACATGGAAATATCTACACCGCCATCTGTATAAACATGGAAATACCTACACAGTCATCTGTATAAACATGAAAATATATATACCACTATCTGTATAAACATGGAAATATCTACACTGCCATCTTTATAAACATTTAAATATCTAAACCGCTATCTGTATAAACATGGAAATATCTA
Source organism: Pan paniscus (assembly GCF_029289425.2). Lineage (NCBI taxonomy): Eukaryota > Metazoa > Chordata > Mammalia > Primates > Hominidae > Pan > Pan paniscus. Next base: position 2,254,480 of record NC_073265.2, read on the forward strand.
CAGAGCAATCTCTATAAACTTGGATATATATATAATGCTATCTGTATAAACATGGATATAGCGACACCGTTATCAGTATAAACATGGAAATATCTACACCGCCATCTGTAAAAACATGAAAATATCTACAGAGTCATCTGTATAAACATGGAAATATCTAAACCTCCATCTCTATAACCATGGAAATATCTACACAGCCATTTGTATACACATGGAAATATCTACCCAGTCATCTGTATAAACATGGAAATATCAACACAGTCATCTGTATAAACATGGAAATATCTACACAGCCATCTGAATAAACATGGAAATATCTACACCGCTATCGCTATAAACATAGAAATACCCTCACCGCAATCTTTATAAACATGGAAATTCCTACACCGCTGTCAGTATAAACATGAAAATATCTACATCGACATCTGTATAAACATGGAAATATCTCCACAGCTATCTCTATAAAGATGGAAATATCAACAATGCTATCTTCATAAACATGGAATTATATACACTGCTAACACTATAAACATGGAAATATCTACAACACAATCTCTGTAAACATGGAAATATCTACACAGCTATCTCTGTAAACATGGATATATGTACACCGCTATCTGTGTAAAGATGGGAATATCTACACCACAGTCTTTGCAAATATGGAAATATATACACCGCTATCCCTGCAAACATGGAAATATCTACACCGCTATCTGTACAAACATGGACATATCTACACCACTCTCTGTGTAAACATGGAAATATCTACACCACGATCTCTATGAACATGGAAATATCTACACCGCTATATGTATAAACATGGAAATATCTACACCGCTATCTGTATAAACATGGAAATAGTAACACCGCTATTTGTATAAATATGGGAATAGCTACACCGCTATCTCTATAAACATGGAAATGTCTACACCACCATCTGTATAAACATGGAAATATCTACATGGCTATCTCTATAAACATGGAAATATCTACTCTACCATCTGTATAAACCTGGAAATATCTACACCACTATCTGTATAAACATAGAAATATCTACACTGCCATCTGTATAAACATGTAAATATCTACACAACCATCTCTATAAACATGGAAATATCCACACCGCTATCTGTATAAACATGGAAATAGCCACACCGCTGTCTGTATAACCCTGGAAATATCTACACCGCTATCTCTATAAACATGGAAATATCTCCACCGCTGTGTGTATAACCATGGAAATATCTCCACCGCTATCTGTATAAACATGAAAATATCTACAGAGCTATCTGTGTAAACATGGAAATATGTACTCCGCTATCTGTGTAAAGATGGAAATATCTACACCGCAATCTATGCAAATACGGAAATATCTGCAGCGCCATCTCTGTGAACACGGAAATAACTTCACCACTGTCTGTATAAACATGGATTTATCTACACCGCTATCTGTATAAACATGGAAATATCTACACCGCTATCTGTATTAATATGGAAATATCTACACCGCAATCTATATAAACATCGAAATGACTACACCGCTATCTGTAGAAACATGGAAATATCCACATGGATATGTCTATAAACATGGAAATGTCTGCACTGCCATCTGTATAAACATGGAAATACCTACACAGTCCTCTGTATAAACGTGGAAATATCTACACCACTATCAGTATAAACATGGAAAACCTACACTGCCATCTGTATAAACATGGAAGAATCTACAAAGCCATATGCAGAAACATGGAAACATCTACACCGCTATCTGTATTAACGTGCAAATAGCCACACCACTATCTGTAGAAACATGGAAATATCAACACCATCATCTGTAAAAAGATGGAAATATCTACAGAGTCATCTGTATAAACATGGAAATAGCCACACTTCCATCTGTATAAACATGGAAATACCTACACTGCCATCTGTATAAACATGGAAATATCTACAACACAATCTCTATAAACATGGAATTGTCTACACCGCTATCTATATAAACGTGGAAATATCTACACGGCTATCTGTATAAATATGGAAATATCTACACCTCTATCTCTATAAACATAGAAATGGCTACAACGCTATCTGTATAAACATGGAAATATCTACATGGCTATCTCTATAAACATGGAAATATCTTCACCGCCATCTGTATAAACATGGAAATAGCTACACAGTCATCTGTATAAACATGGAAATATCTACACCACTATCTGTATAAACGTGGAAATATCTACACTGCCATCTGTATAAACATGTAAATATCTACACAGCCATCTCTATAAACATGGGCATATATACAACCCTATCTGTCTAAACATTGAAATATCAACACTGCCATCTGTAAAAACATGGAAATATCTACACAGCCAAGTGTATAAACATGGAAATATCTACACCTCCATCTGTATAAACATGGAAATATCTACACTGTCATCTGTAAAAACATGGAAATATCTACACCGCTATCTATATAAACATGGAAATACCTACACCGCAATCTGTATAAACATGGAAATATCTACACCGCTATCTGTATAAACATGGAAATATCTACACCGCTACCTGTATAAATATGGAAATATCTTCACCGCTATCTCTATAGGCATGGAATTGTCTACAATGCTATCTGTATAAACCTGGAAATATCAACACCGCCATCGCTAAGAACATGGAAATATCTATGAAGTCACGTGTATAAACATGGAAATATCTACACCTCCATCTGTATCAACATGGAAATACCTACACAGTCATCTGCATAAACATGGAAATATCTACACCACTATGTGTATAAACATGGAAACACGTACACAGCCATCTGTATAAACATGTAAATATTTACACAGCCATCTTTATAAACATGGAAATATCTACAATGCTATCTGTATAAACATGCAAATATCTACACCGCCATCTGTAAAAACATGGAAATATTTACACAGTCATCTGTATAAACATGGAAATATCTACACCTCCATCTGTAAAACATGGAAATATCTACACTGCCATCTGTATACACACGGAATTATCTACACAGCCATCTGTATAAACATGGAAATATCTACACCGTTATCTCTATAAACATGGAAATACCCCCACCGCCAACTGTATAAACATGGAAGTATCTACACCGCTATCTGTGTAAAGATGGAATTATTTACACCACTATCTCTAAAAACATGGAAATATCTACACCGCGATCTGTATAAACATGGAAATATCTACACCGTTATCTCTACATACATGGAAATATCTACACCGCTATCTCTATAAACATGGAAATATCTACACCGCAATCTTTATAGACATGGAATTATCTACACAATGATGTATATAAACATGGAAATATCTACACCGCTATCTGTATAAACATGTAAATATCTACGTCGCTATCTTTATAAACATGAATATATCTACACCACTATCCGTATAAATATGAAAATATTTACACCGCTATCTCTATAAACATGGAAATATCTACACTGCCATATCTATAAAACTGGAAATACCTGCACACTCTTCTGTATAAACATGTAAATATCTACACTGCCATCTGTACAATCATGGAAATATCTACACGGCCATCTGGGTAAACATGGAAATGTCTACACCGCCATCTGTATAAACATGGAAATATCTACACCGTGAGCTGTATAAATATGGAAATATCTACATCACTATCTGTATAACCATGGAAATACCAACACCGCTATCTGTATAAAGGAAATATCTACACCGCTATCTGTATAAACATGGAAATATCTACACCGCGATCTGTATAAACATGTAGATATCTACACCGCAATCTGTATAAACATGGAAATATCTACACTGCTATCTCTATAAACATGGAAATAACTACACCGCTATTTGTATGAACATGGAAATATCTACACCACTATCTGTATAAACATGGAAATATCTACACCGCTATCTGTTTAAACATGGATATATCTACATCGTGAGCTGTATAAACATGGAAATATCTACATCACTATCTGTATAACCATGGAAATTCCAACACCGCTATCTCTATAAACATGGAAATATCTACGATGCCATCTGTATAACATGGAAATAACTACAGAGTCATCTGTATGAACATGGAAATATCTACACTGCCATCTCTATAAAAATGGAAATATCTACACAGCCATCTGTATAAACATGGAAATATCTACAAAGCCATCGGAATAAACATGGAAATAACTACACCGCTATCTCTATAAACATGGAAATATCTACACCGCTATCTCTGTAAATATGAAAATATTTACACCGCCATCTGTAAAAACATGGAAATATCTACACAGTCATCTGAATAAACATGGAAATATCTACACCATCATATGTATAAACATGGAAATACCTACACTGCCATCTGTTTACACATGGAAATATCTGCACGGTCATCTGTATAAACACGGAAATATCTACACCGCTATCTCTATAAACATCGAAATACCTACAACGCTATCTCTATAAACATGGAATAATCTACACCGCTATCTGGGTAAACATGGAAACATCTACACCGCTATCTCTGTAAACATGGAAATATCTAAACTGTGATCTGTATAAACATGGAAATATCTATACCGCCATCTGTATAAACATGGAAATATTGACTCCGCCATCTGTACAAACATGGAAAAACCTACACTGCCATCTGAATAAACATGGAAATATCTACACCGCTATCTCTACATACATGGAAATATCTACACCGCTATCTCTACAAACATGGAAATATCTACACCGCTCTCTCTATAAACATGGAAATATCTACACTGCGATCTGTAAACATGAAAATATCTACACAATGACCTGTATAAACATGGAAATATCTACACCGCTATCTGAATAAACATGGAAATATCTACACCACTATCTGCATAAACATGAAAATATCTACCCCAGTATCTGTATAAATATGGAAATATTTACACCGCTATCTCTATAAACATGGAAATATCTACATTCCCATCTGTATAAACATGGAAATATCTACACAGTCATCTGTAGAAACATGGAAATATCTACACTGCCATCTGTATAAATGTGGAAATATCTACACAGCCATCTGTATAAACATGGAAATAACTACACAGCCTTGTGAATAAACATGGAAATATCTACACCGCTATCTCTATAAACATGGAAATATGTACACCGCTATCTCTATAAACATGGAAATATCTACACAGTAATCTCTGTAAATATGGAGATAATTACACCACCATCTGTAAAAACATGGAAATATCTACACAGTCGTCTGTATAAACATGGAAATATCTACACCACCATATATATAAACATGGAAATATCTGCACTGCCATCGGTTTACAAATGGAAATATCTACAAGGCCATATGTATAAGCACCAAAATATCTACACCGCTACCTCTATAAACATGGAAATACCTACACCGCTATCTCTATAAACATGGAAATATGTACAGCGCTATCTCATTAAACATGGAAATATACATGGAAATGTATACAACTCCATCTGTATTTACATGGAATTATCTACACTGCCATCTCTTTACACATTGAAATATCTACACAGCCATCTGTATAAACATGGAAATATCTACATCCTTATTTCTATATACATGGAAATATACATGGAAATGTATACACCTCCATCTGTATTAACATGGAAATATCTACACTGCCATCTGTTTACACATTGAAATATCTACACAGCCATCTGTATAAACATGGAAATATCTACAACGCTATCACTATAAACATGGAAAAACCTACAACTCTATCGGTATAAACATGGAAATATCTACACCGCTATCTGTATAAACATGGAGATATCTACACCGCCATCTGTATAAACTTGGAAATATCTACACCACCATCTGTATAAACATTTAAATATGTCCACGGCTATCTGTATAAACTTGGAAACATCTACACTGCTATCTGTATAAACATGGAAATATCTACACCGCTATCTGTATAAACATGGAAATACATACACCGCTATTCTGTATAAACTTGGAAATATCTACAGCGCTATCTCTATAAACATGGAAATGTCCACACCGCTATCTGTATAAACATAGAAATATCTACATGGCTATCTCTATAAACATGGAAATATCTACACCGACATCTGTATATACATGGAAATATCTACAGAGTCATCTATATAAACATGGAAATAACTACACCACTATCTGTATAAACATGGAAATATCTACACTGCCATCTGTATAAACATGGAAATATCCTCACAGCCATCTCTATAAACATGGAAATATCTACACCGCTATCTCTTTAAACGTGCAAATAACTACACCGCCATCTTTATAAACATGGATACATCTACACTGCTATCTCTATAATCATAGAAATATCTACACCGCCATCTCTATTAACATGGAAATATCTACACCACCGTCTGCATAAACATGGAAATATGTACACCGCCATCTGTATAAACATGGAAATACCTTCACCACCATGTGTATAAATATAGAAATATCAACAATGCCATCTGTATAAACATGGAAATACCTGCAGAGTCATCTGAAAAAACATGGAAATATCTATACTACTATCTGTGTAAACATGGAAATATCTACACCGCTATCAGTGTAAACATGGAAATATCTACACCGCTATCTGTATTTACATGGAAATATCTACACCGCTATCTGCATGAACTTGGAAATACCTACACTGCCGTCTGTGTAAAGTTGGAAATATCTACACCGCGAGCTGTATAAACATGTAAATAACTAACCCGCTATCTGTATAAACATGGAAATATCTACACCACTATCTCTATAAACTTGGAAATACCTAAACCACCATCTTCATAAACATGGAAATATCTACCCCGCTATCTGTATAATCATGGAAATATCTACACCACTCTCTCTATAAACTTGGAAATACCTAAACCAGCATGTTCATAAAGATGTAAATATCTACAACGCTATCTCTATAAACATGGATATATCTACACCGCTACCTCAATAAACATGGAAATACCTACACCGTTATCTGCATGAAGTTGGAAATATCTACACTGCCATCTGTATACACGTGGAAATGTCTCCACCGCTATCTGTATAAAGATGGAAATATCTCCACAGCTATCGGTATAAACATGGAAATATCTACACCGCTATCTGTATAAACATGGAAATATCTACATCGCTATCTGTAGAAACATGGAAATATCTAAACCGCTATCTATGTAAACATAGAAATATTTCTACTGCAATCTGCGTAAAGATGGAAATATCTACACTGCAATCTGTGCAAAGATGGAAATATCTACACCGCTATCTTAGTAAGGTTGGAAATATCTACACCGCAATCTGTGCAAAGATGGAAATATCTACACCGCTATCTGTGTAAATATGGTAATATCTACACCACTCTCTGTATATACATGGAAATGTCTACACTGCTCTCTGTATAAACACGGAAATATCTACATGGCTATCTGTATGAACTTGGAAATATCTACACTGCCTTCTGTATATACATGGAAATACCTACAGAGTAATCTGTATCAACATGGATATATCTACGCCACTATCTGTATAAACATGGAAATATCTACACAGCCATCCGTATAAACATGGAAATATCCTCACAGCCATCTCTATAAACATGGAAATATCTACACCGCTATCCCTATAAACATGGAAATAGCGACACCGCTATCTGTATAAACAAGGAAATATCTACACCGCATCTGTAAAAATATGGAAATATCTACACAGTCATCTGTATAAACATGGAAATATCTACACTGCCATCTGAATACACATGGAAATGACTACACAGTCATCTGTATAAACATGGAAATGTCTACACCGCTATCTCTATAAACATATAAACATTTAAATAGCTACACCGCTATCTGTATAAACATGGAAATAACTACACGACAATCTGCTTAAACATGTAAATACCTACACTGTCATCTGTATAAAGATGGAAATATCTACACTGCGAGCGGCATAAACATGTAAATATCTACACCGCTATCCGTATAAACATGGACATAACAACACCACTATCTCTATAAACGAGGAAATATCTACACCTCTGTAGGTATAAATATGAAAACAACTATACGGCTATCTCTATAAACATGGAAATACCTACACCGCCATCTTTACGAACATGGAAATATTTACACCGCTATCTCTATAAACATGAAAATGTCTTCACCGCTATCTGTATAAAGTTGGAATTTTCTACATGGCCATCTCTATAAACATGGAAATATCTTCAACGCCATCTGTACAAACATGGAAATACATGCACAGTCATCTATAAGGACATGGAAATATCTACACCACTATCTGTATAAACATGGAAATATCTACACTGCCATCTGTATAAATATGGAAGTATCAACACAGATATCTGTATAAACTTGGAAATATCTACACCGCTATCTGTATAAACATGGAAATGTATACACCACCATCTGTAAACACATGGAAATATCTACACCTCTATCTGTATAAACATGGAAATATCTACACAGCTGTCTGTATAAATATGGAAATATCTACACCGCTATCTCTATGAACATGGAAATGTCTACACCGCTATCTTTATAAACATGGAAATACCTAAACCGCCATCTGTATGAACATGGAAATACCTACACAGTCATCTGTATAAAAATGGAAATATCTACACCACTATATGTCTAAACATGGAAATATCTACACCACGATCTGTATAAACATGGAAATATCTACAACGCTTTCTGAATAAACATGGAAATATCTACACTGCTATCTGTATAAACATGGAAATATCTACACCGCTATCAGTATAAACATGGTTATATCTACACCGCCGTCTGTATAAACATGGAAATATCTACACCGTCATCTGAATAAACATGGAAATCTCTACACCGCTATCTGTATAAATATGGAAATATGTACACCGCTATCTCTATAAACATGGAAATATATACACCGCTATCTTTATAAACATGGAAATATCTCCACTTTTATCTGTATAAACATGGAAACATCTACGCCATTATCTGTATAAACATGCAAATATGCACACCGCTATCTGTATAAACATGGAAATATCTACACCGCTATCTGTATAAATATGGAAATATCTCCACTACTACCTGTATAAACATGGAAATATCTACACTGCTATCTGTATAAATATGGATATATATACACTGCTATCTCTATAAACATGGAAATACCTACCCCGCTATCTGTATAAACATGGAAATATGTACATGGCTATCTCTACAAACATGGAAATATCTACACCGCCATCTGTATAAACATGGAAATACTTGCACAGACATCTGTATCAACATGGAAATATCTACAAAACTATCTGTATAAACATGGAAATATCTACACTGCCATCTGTATAAACATGCAAATATCTACACAGCAATCTCTATAAACATGAAAATATCTACACCACTATCTGCATAAACATAGAAATAGCCACACCGCTATCTGTATAAACATTTAAATATATACACCACCATCTGTAAAAACATGGAAATATCTACACAGTCATCTGTATAAACATGGAAATATCTACACTTCCATCTGTAAACACATGGAAATATCTACACAGCCATCCATATACACATGGAAATATCTACACAGCCATCTCTATAAACATGGAAATATCTACACTGCTATCTGTATAAACATGGAAATTGCCACACCGTTATCTGTATAAACATGGAAATATTTACACCGCCATCTGTATAAACAGGGAAATATCTACACCGCTATATGTGTAAATATGGAAATATCTACACCACGATCTCTATAAATATGGAAATATCTACACCACTATCTGTATAAACATGGAAATATCTACAAAACTATCTGTGTTAACATGGAAATATCTTCACCGCTATCTGTGTAAACATGGAAACATGTACACCGCTATCTGTGTAAAGATGTAAATACCTACACCACAATCATTGCAAATATGGAAATATCTACACCGTTATCTCTGTAAACATTTAAATATGTACACCGCTATCTGTGTAAAGATGGAAATACCTACACCGCAATTATTGCAAATGTGGAAATATCTACACCGCTATCTCTGTAAACATGGAAATACCTACAACGCTATCTGTATAAACATGGAAATATCCATACATCTATCTGTATAAACATGGAAATATCTGCACCACGATCTGTATAAACATGGAAATACCTCCACCGCTATCTGTATAGACATGGAAATATCTACAATGCTATCTGTGTAAACATGGAAATATCTAAACAGCTATTTGTGTAAACATGGAAGTATGTACACCGCTCTCTGTGTAACGATGGAAATATCTACACCGCAGTCTGTGCAAATATGGAAATATCTACACCGCTATCTCTGTAAACATGGAAATATCTACACTGCTTTCTGAATAAATATGAAAATATCTACACCGCTATCTCTATAAACATGGAAATATCTACACCGCTATCTGTATAAACATGGAAATTTTGTTCACCGCTATCTGTATAAACATGGAAATATCTACACCGCTATCTCCATAAACATGGAAATGTCAACACCGCAATCTGTATAAACATGGAAATGTCTACATGGGTCTCTGTAAACATGGAAATATCTCCACCGCCATCAATATAAACATGGAAATACCTAGACAGTCATCTGTATAAATATGGAAATATCTACAACACAATCTGTATAAACATGGAAATATCTACACTGCCATCTGTATAAACATGGAAATATCTACACAGCCATCTCTATAAACCTGGAAATATCTACACTGCTATCATTGTAAACATGGAAATAGCCACACCGCTATCTGTATAAACATGGAAATATCTACATCGCCATCTGTAAAAACAGAAAATATCTACACAGTCATCTGTATGAACATGGAAATGTCTGCACCTCCATCTGTATAAACATGGAAATATCTACACTGCCATTTGTATACACATGGAAATACCTACACAGCCATCTGTATAAACATTGAAATATCTACACCGCTCTCTGTATAAATATGGAAATATCTACACCGCTATCTCTATAAACATGGAAATGTCTACACAGCTATCTGTATAAACATGGAAACATCTACATGGCTATGTCTATAAACATGGAAATATCTACAACGCCATCTGTATAAACATGGAAATACCTACACAGCCGTCTGTGTAAAAATGGAAATATCTACACCGCTTTCTCTATAAACATGGAAATACCTACACCGCAATCTGTATAAACATGGAAATATCTACACCGCTATCTGTATAAACATGGAAATATCTACACCGATATGTTTATAAACTTGGAAATATATACACAGCCATCTGTATAAAGATGGAAATATCTCCACCACTATCTCTATAAATATGGAAATATATCCACAGCTATCCGTATAAACATGTAAATATCTACACCGTTATCTGTATAAACATGGACATATTTACACCGCTATCTCTATAAACATGGAAATACCTACACTGCAATCTGTTTAAACATGGAAATATCTACATGGCTATATCTATAAACATGGAAATATCTACACTGCCATCTGCATAAAGATGGAAATACCTACACAGTCCTCTGTATAAACGTGGAAATATCTACACCACTATCTGTATAAACATGGAAATATCTACACTGTCATCTGTATAAACATGGAAATATCTACACAGCCATCTATATAAACATGGAAATATCTACACAGCCATCTCCGTAAACATGGAAATATCTCCATTGCTATCTGCATAAACATGGAAATAGCCACAACGCAATCTGTATAAACATGGAAATAACTACACCGCCATCTGTAAAAACATGGAAATATCTACACAGTCATCTGTATAAACATGGAAATATCTACATCTCGATCTGTATAAACATGGAAACATCTTCAATGCCATTTGTATAAACATGGAAATAGCTACACTGCCATCTGTATAAATATGGAAATATCTACACAGCTATCTATATAAACAAGGAAATACCTACACCGCTATCTGTATAAATATGGAAATAAATACACTGCTATCTGTAAAAATATGGAAATATCTACGCCGCTATCTCTATATACATGGAATTGTCTACACCGCTATCTGTATAAACATGGAAATAACTACACTGCCATCTGTATAAAAATGCAAATATCAACACCGCAATCTGTATAAACATGGAAATATCTACACTGCTATCTGTATAAACATGGGAATATCTACACCGCTATCTCTATAAACATGGATATATCTACACCGCTATCTTTATAAATATCGAAATATCTACAGCGCTCTCTGTATAAACATGGAAATATCTACACCGCTATCTGTATAAACATGGAAACATCTACACCGCTATCTTTATAAACATGGAAATATCTACACAGCGATCTCTATATACATGGAAATACCTACACCGCAATTTGTATAAACTTGGAAATATCTACACCGCTATCAGTATAAACATGGAAATATCTACACCGCTATCTAAATAAACATGGAAATAACTACACTGCCATCTGCATAAACATGGAAATATCTACACCGCGGCCTGAATACACATGGAAATGTCTACACCGCTATGTGTATAAACATGGAAATATCAACATCACGATCTGTATAAACATTGATGTATCTACACTGCTATCTGTATAAGCATGGAAAAATCTACACCGCTATCTTTATAAACATGAAAATGTCTACATAGCTATCTGTATAACCATGGAAATATCTACTACACTATCTGGGTAAACATGGAAATATCAACACCACTCTCTGTATAACTATGGAAATATCTACACCGATTTCTGTATAAACGTGGAAATATCTACATCGCTAACTGTATGAACATGAAAATGTCTACACCGCTATCTGTATAAAATGGTAATATCTACATATCTATCTCTATAAACATGGAAATATCTACACCGCCATCCGTATAAACATGGAAATACCTACACAGTCATCTGTATACACCTGCAAATATCTACACCACTATCTGTATAAACATGGAAATATCTGCACTGCCATCTGTATAAACTTGGAAATATCTACACAGCCATCTCTGTAAACTTGGAAATAACTACACTGCTATCTTTTTAAACATGGAAAATGCCACACCGCTATCTGTATAAACATGGAAATATCTAAACCACCATCTGTATAAACAAGGAAATATCTCCACTGCTATCTGTATAAACATCTGAATATCTACATCGCTATCTGTATAAAGATGGAAATTTCTCCACCGCTACCTGTATAAACATGGAAATATCTACATCGCTATCTTTATAAACATGGAAATATCTACACCGCTATCTGTATAAACATGGAAATATATACAACACTTTCTGTGTTAACATGGAAATGTTTACACCGCTATCTGTGTAAAGATGGAAATATCTACACCGAAATCTGTGCAAATATGGAAATATCTACACCAATATCTCTGTAAACATGGAAATATCTACACTGCTATCTGTATAAACATGGAAATAACTACACCGACATTTGTATAAACATGGAAATATCTACACAGTCATCTGTATGTACATGGAAATATCTACACCCCCATCTCTATAAACATGGATATATCTACACCTCTGTCTGTATAATTAAAGAAATATCTACACCGCTATCTCTATAAACATGGAAATATCTACACAGCCATCAGAATAAACATGGAAACATGTGCACCACTATCTCTATACACATGGAAATACCCACACCGCAATCTCTATAAACATGGAAATATCCACACCGCAATCTCTTTAAACATGGAAATACCTACACAGCCATCTCTATAAACATGAAAATATCTACACCGCCATCTCCATAAACATGGAAATATCTACACCGCCATTTGTGGAAACATGGAAATATCTACACTACTATGTGCATAAACATGGAAATATCTACATGGCTATCTCTATAAACATGTTAATATCTACACCGCTATCTCTATAAACATGGAAATGTCTACACCGCTATCTGTATAAACATGGAAATACCTACACCTCCTTCTGTATAAACACGGATATATCTACACAACCATCTGTATACACATGGAAATATCTACACCGCCAACTGTATAAACATGGAAATATCTACACCGCTATCTGTATAAACATGGAAATATCTACACCACGATCTCTATAAATATGGAAACATCCACACCGCTGTCTGTATAAACATGGAAATATATACACCGCTCTCTGTATAAATATGGAAATATCTACACGGCTATCTCTTTAAACATGGTATCGTCTATACCGCTATCTCTTAGAACATGGAAATATCTATATGGCTATCTCTATAAACATGGAAATATCTACAACGCCATCTGTATAAACATGGAAATACCTACACAGTCATCTGTATAAACATGGAAATATCTACACCACTATCTGTATAAACATGGAAATATCTACACTGCCATCTGTATAAACATGGAAATATCTACACAGCCATCTCTATAAACATGGAAATATCTACACTGATATCTGTATAAACATGGAAATAGCCCCACTGCTATCTGTATAAACATGGAAAAATCTACAACGCCATCTGTAAAAACATGAAAATATCTACACAGTCATCTGTATAAACATGGAAATACCTACACCTCCATCTGTATAAAAATGGAAATATCTACACTGCCATCTATATACACATGGAAATATCTACAGAGCCATATGTATAAAGAACGAAATATCTGCACCGCTATCTCTATAAACATGGAAATACCTACACCGTAGTCTGTATAAACATGGAAATATCTACACCGCTCTCTGTATAAAATTGGAAATGTCTACAATGCTATCTTTTTTAACTTGGAAATATCTACACCACCATCTGTATAAATATGGAAATATCTCCACCATTATCTGTATAAACCTGTAAATATCTCCACCGCTATCTGTATAAACATGGAAATATCTACACCGCCATCTGTGTAAACATGGAAATATCTCCACCACTATCTGTATAAACATGTAAATATCTCCACCGCTTTCTGTATAAACATGGAAATATCTATACCGCAATCTGTATAAACATGGAAATATCTACAACACTCTCTGTGTTAACATGGAAATATCTACACTGCTATCTCTGTAAACATGGAAATATGTACACCGCTATCTGTGTAAAGATGGAAATATCTACACCGCTATCTGTGCAAATATAGAAATATCTACACCACTATCTCTATAAACATGGAAATATCTACACCGCTATCTGTATAAATATGGAAATATCTACACCACGATCTCTATAAACATGGAAATAGCCACACCGCCATCTGCATAAACATGGAAATATCTACACCGCCATCTGTAAAAACGTGAAAATATCTACACAGTCATCTGTATAAACATGGAAATATCTACACCTCCATCTGTATAAACATGGACATATCAACACTGCCATCTGAATACACATGGAAATATCTACACAGCCATCTGTATAATACTGGAAATATCTACACCGCTATCTCTATAAACATTGAAATACCTACACCGCAATCAGCATAAACATGGAAATATCTACACCGCTCTCTGTATAAACATGGAAATATCTACACCGCTATCTTTCTAAACTTGGAAATATCTACACCGCCATCTGTATAAACATGGAAATATCTCCAGCGCTATCTCTATGAACATGGAAATATGTACACCGCTACCTGTATAAACATGGAAATATCTACAACACTATCCATGTAAACATGGAAATATCGACACCACTCTCTGTATACATATGGAAATATCTACACTGCTGTCTGTATAAACATGGAAATATCTACATCGCTATCTGTATAAACATGAAAATATCTGCAGTGCTATCTCTATAGACATGGAAATATCTACACCGCTACATGTATAAACATGGAAATATCTACAACACTATCTGTATAAACATGGAAATATCTACACAGCTATCTCTGTAAAACTGGAAATATGTACACCGCTATCTGTGTAAAGATGGAAATATCTACACCGCAATCTGTGCAAATATGGAAATATCTACACCGCTACTTCGGTAAACCTGGAAATATCTACACCGCTGTCTGTATAAACATGGAAATATCTACACCGCTATCAGTATAAACATGGAAATATCTACACCACTATCTGTATAAACATGGAAGTATCTACACTGCTATCTGTATCAACATGGAAAAATCTACACCGATATCTGTATAATCATGGAAATTACACCGCTACCAGTATAAAAATGGAAGTATCTACACCGCTATTTGAATAAACATGGAAATATTTTACACCGCTATCTCTATAAACATGGAAATATCTACACCATTATCTGCACAAACATGGAAATAACAACCATACCATCTGTATAAACATGGAAATGTCTACACCGTTATCTGTAAAAACATGGAAATATCTACACTGTCGTCTGTATAAAAATGGAAATACCTACACCTCCATCTGTATAAACATGGAAATATCAACACTGCCATCTGTATACATATGGAAATATGTACACTGCCTGTATAAACGTAAATAGCTACACCGCTATCTGTATAAATATGGAAATAACTACACCAAGATCTCTATAAACATGGAAATATCTACACTGCTGTCAATGTAAATTTGGAAATATCTACACCGTTATCTCTATAAACATGGAAATGTCTACACCGCTATCTGTATAAACATGGAAATATCTACAACACTATCTGTCTAAACATGGAAATACCTACAAAGCCATCTGTATAAACATGGAAATACCTACACGGCCATCTCTATAAACATGGAAATATCTATACCGCAATCGGTATAAACATGGAAATATCAACAACACTATCAGTGTTAACATGGAAATATCTATTCCACTATCTGTGTAAACATGGAAATATGTACACCGCTATCTGTGAAAAGATGGAAATATCTACACCGCTATCTTTGCAAATATAGAAATATCTACACCGCTATCTCTATAAACATGGAAATATCTACACCGCTATCTGTATAAACATGGAAATACCTACACCGCTATCTGTATAAATATGGAAATATCTACACCACGATCTCTATAAACATGGAAATAGCCACACCGTTATCTGCATAAACATGGAAATATCTACACCGCCATCTGTAAAAACATCAAAATATCTGCACAGTCATCTGTATAAACATGGAAGCATCTACACCGCTCTCTGTATAAACATGGAAATATCTACACTGCCATCTGTACAAACATGGAAATATCTACACAGCCATCTCTATAAACATGGAAATACCTACACTACTATCTGTATAAACATGGAAATGGCCACACCGCTATCTGTATAAACATGGAAATATCTACACCGCCATCTGTAAAAACATGAAAATACCTACACAGTCATCTGTATAAACATGGAAATATCTACAACTCCATCTGTAGAAACCTGGAAATATCTCAACGGCCATCTCTATACACATGGAAATATCTACACTGCCATCTGTATATACATGGAAATATCTACACCGCTATGTCTAAAATCATGGAAACACCTACACAGCTATCTGTATAAACATGGAAATATCTACACCGATATCTGTAGAAACAAGGAAATATCTACACCGCTATCTGTATAAGCTTGGAAATATCTACACCTCCATCTGTATAAACTTGGAAATATCTACACTGCCATCTGTATACACATGGAATTATCTACACTGCCATGTGTATAAACATGGAAATATCTACACCGTTATCTCTATAAACATGGAAATTCCTACAACGCTATCTGTATAAACATGGAAGTATCTACGTTGCTATCAGTATAAACATGGAAATATCTACAAAGCCATCTGTATAAACATGGAAATACATACACAGTCATGTGTATAAACATGGATATATCTACACCACTATCTGTATAAACATGGAAATACCAACACCACTATCTGTATACACATGGAAATATCTCCGCTGCTATCTGTATAAACATGGAAATATCTACACAAATATCTTTATAAACATGAAAATATCTACACCGCCATCTCCATAATCATGGAACTATCCACAATGCCATCTGTATAAACATGGAAATATCTACACCGCCATCTGTATATACATGGAAATATCTTCACTGCCATCTGTATAAACATGGAATTATCTGCACTGCCATCTGTATAAAGATGGAAGTATCCACACCGAAAGGTGTATAAACATAGAAATATCTTCACGGCTCCCTGTATAAACATGGAATTACCAACACCGCCGTCTGTATATACATGCAAATATCTACACAGCCATCTGTATAAACATGGAAATATCTACACCATTATCTCTATCAAAATGGAAATAACTACACCGCCATCTCTACAAACCTGGAATTATCTGCATCGCTATCTCTGTAAACATAGAAATATCTACACTGCCATCAAATTAAACATGAAAATATCAACAACGCCATCTGCATAAACATGGAAATATCTACACCGCGATGCCTATAAACTTGGAAATATCGACACCGCCATCTGTATAAACATAGAAATATCTACACTGCCATCGGTAGAAAGATGGAAATGTCTACACCGTGATCTGTATAAACATTGGAATATCTAAACCGCTACCTCTATAAACATGGAAATATCTACACTGCTATCTGTATAAACATGGAAACATCTACACCGCTATCTGTATAAATATGAAAATATCTACAGTGTTATCTCGATAAGCATGGAAGTGACTACACCGTTTTCAGTATCAACATGGAAATATCTACGCTGCTATCTCTATAATCATGGAAATATCTAAACCGCCATCTGTTTATACATGGAAATAACTACACAGTCATCTGTATAAAGATGGAAATATCTATACCACCATCTGTATAAACATGGAAGTATCTACACTGCCATTTGTATAAACATGGAAATATCTACACTGCCATCTCGATAAACATGGAAATATCTACACCGCTATCTGTATAAACATGGAAATATCTACACCACCATCTGTAAAAACATGGAAATATCTACACAGTCATCTGTATAAACATGGAAATATCTACACTGCCACCTGTATACACATGGAAATATCTACACCGCTATCTGTATAAACGTGGAAAAATCTACACCGCCATCTGTATAAACATGGAAATATCTCCACCGCTATCTTTATAAACTTGGAAATATCTCCACCGCTATCTGTATAAACATGGAATTATCTACACCGCTATCGGTATAAACATGGAAATATCTACACCACTATCTGTATAAACATGGAAATAACTTCAACGCTATCTTTGTAAACAGGAAATATCTACACAGCTATCTGTGTAACATGGAAATATATTCACCGCTATCAGAGTAAAGATGGGAATATCTTCACCGCAGTCTGTGGAAATATGGAAATATAAACCCTGCTCTCCCTGTAAACATGAAGATATCTACACCGCTATCTGTGTAAACATGGAAATATCTACACCGCTATCTGAATAAACATGGAAATATCTACACCACTATCTGTATAAATATGGAAATATCTACACCGCTATCTCTATAAACATGGAAATGCCTACAATGCTATCTGTATAAACATGGAAATATCTTCACTGCCTTATGTATAAACATGGAAATCCCTTCACCACGAGCTGTATAAACATGGAAATATCTGCACCGCCATCTGTATAAACATGGAAATACCTACACAGTCATCTGTATAATGATGGAATTATCTACTCCACTATCTGTATAAACATGGAAATATATACACTTCCATCTGTATAAACATGGAAATATCTACTCGGCTATCTGTATAAACATGGAAATATCTACGGAGCTATCTCTATAAACATGGAAATACCTACACCGCAATCTGTATAAACATGGAAATATCTACAAAGCCATCTGTATAAACACGGAAATATCCACATCTCTATCTGCATAAACATGGAAATATCTACACCGCTATCTGTATAAACATGGAAATATCTACACTGCTATCTTTATAAACATGAAAATATCTACACCGCTATCTGTATAAACATGGAAATAGCTACAACAATATCTGTGTAAATATGGAAATACCTACACAGCTATCTGTGTAAACATGGAAATATGTACACCACTATCTGTGTAATGATGAAAGTATCTAAACCTCAATCTGTGCAAAAATCAAAATGTCTACACCGCTATCTCCGTAAACATGGAAATATCTACCCCGTTATCTGTATACACATGGAAATATCTACACCGCTATCTATATAAACATGGAAATACCTACACCACGATCTGTATAACCATGGAAATGTCTACATAACTATCTGTATAAACATGGAAATATCTACACTGCTATTTCTATAAACATGGAAATATCTATACCACTATCTGTATAAATATTGAAATGTCTACACTGCTATCTCTATAAACATGGAAATGCCTACACCGCTATCTTTATAAACATCTAAACATCTACAAGGGTATCTCTGTAAACATAGAAATATCTACACCGCCATCTGTATAAACATGGAAATACCTACACAGTCATCTGTAGAAAGATGGAATTATCTACACCACTATCTGTATGAACATGGAAATATCTACCCTGCCATCTGTATAAACTTGGAAATATCTACACCGCTATCTGTATAAACAAGGAAATGTCTACACAGCTATCTCTATAAACATGGAAATACCTACAATGCTATCTGTATAAACATGGAAATAGCTACACCGCTATCTGTATAAACATGGAAATATCTACACCGCCATCTATAAAAACATGAAAATATCTACAGAGTAGTCGGTGTAAACTTGGAAATATCTACACCTCCATCTGTATAAGCATGGAAATATCTACAATGCCATCTGTATACACATGGAAATATCCACACAGCCATCTGTATAAACATGGAAATATCTACACCGCTATCTCAATAAACATGGAAAAACCTACACCGCAATCTGTATAAACATGGAAATATCTACACCTCTATCTCTATAAACATGGAAAAACCTACACCGCAATCTGTATAAACACGGAAATATCCTCACCGTTATCTGTATAAACATGGAAATATGTACAACGCTATCTTTATAAACTTGGAAATATCTACAGCGCCATCTTTGTAAACATGGAAATGCCTACACTGCCATCTGTATAATCATGGAAATACGTACACAGTCATCTGTATAAACGTGGAAATATCTACACCACTATCTGTAAAAACTTGGAAATATCTACACTGCTATCTGTATAAATATTGAAATATCTACTCCGCTATATCTATAAACATGGAAATGCCTACACAGCTATCTGTATAAACATCTAAATATTTACATGGCTATCTCTGTAAACATGGAAATATCTACACCGCCATCTGTATAAACATGGAAATAGCTACACAGTCATCTGTATAAAGATGGAATTATCTACACCACTGTCTGTATAAACATGGAAATATATACACTTCCGTCTGTATAAACATGGAAATATCTACTCGGTTATCTGTATAAACATGGAAATATCTACACAGCTATCTCTATAAACATGGAAATACCTACACTGCTATCTGTATTAACATGGAAATAGCCACACCACTATCTGTATAAACATGGAAATATCTACACTGCCATCTGTATAAACATTGAAGTATCTACACAGCCATCTCTATAAACATGGAAATGTCTTCACAGCCGTCTCTATAAACACGGAAATATCTACACTGCAATCTGTATTAACATGGAAATATCAACACCGACATCAGTAAAAACATGGAAATGTCTACACAGTCATCTGTATAAACGTAGAAATATCTACACCTCCATCCGTATAAACATGGAAATATCTCCACTGCAATCTGTATAAACATGGAAATATCTACACCGCTATCTATATAAACATGGAAAGACCTACACCGCAATCTGTATAAACGTGGAAACATCTACACTGCTATCTGTGTAAGCTTGGAAATATCTACACTGCTATCTCTATATACTTGGAAACGTCTACACCGCTATCTGTATAAACGTGGAAATATCTACATGGCTATCTCTATAAACATGGAAATATCTACACCGCCATCTGTATAAACATGGAAATAGCTACAAAGTCATCTGTATAAACATGGAAATATCTACACCACTATCTGTATAAACATGGAAATTTCTACACTGCCATCTGTATAAGCATGGAAATATCTACACAGACATCTCTATAAACATGGAAAAATCTACACTGATATCTGTATAAACATGGAAATAGCCACACCGCTATCTGTATAAACATGGAAATATCTACACCGCCATTTGTGAAAACATGAAAATATCTTCACAGTCATCTGTATAAACATGGAAATATCTACACCTCCAACTTTATAAACATGGAAATATCTACACTGCTATCTGTATACACATGGAAATAACTACACAGCCATCTGCATAAACATGGAAATATCTACACCGCTATCTCTATAAACCTAGAAATACCTACAACACAATCTGTATGAACATGGAAATAACTGCACTGCTATCTGTATAAACATGGAAATATCTACACCACTATCTGTATAAACTTGGAAATATCTACACCGCCATCTGTATAAACATGGAATTAACTAAACCGCTATATGTATAAACATGGAAATATCTACAACACTATCTGTGTAAACATGGAAATATCTACACAGCTATCTGTGTAAAAATGGAAATATGTACTCCGCTATCTCTGTAAAGATGGAAATATTTACACCGCAATATGTGCAAATATGGAAATATCTACAGCGCTATCTCTGTAAACTTGGAAATATCTTCACCGCTATCTGTACAAACATGGAAATATCTACACCGCTATCTGTATAAACATGGAAATAGCTACAAAACGATCTGTGTAAATATGGAAATGTCTACACCGCTATCTGTATAAACATGGAAATATCTACACCGCTATCTGTATAAATATTGGCATGTCTACAGTGCTGTCTCTATAAACATGGAAATGCCTGTAGCGCTATCTGTATAAATATTGGCATATCTACACTGCTGTCTCTATAAACATGGAAATGCCTACACCGTTATCTGTATAAACTTGGAAATAACTACACCGCTATCCTTATAAACTTGGAAAAATCTACACCGCCATCTGTATAAACATGGAAATATCTACACCACTATCTTTATAAACATGGAAATATCTACAGGGCTATCTCTATAAACATGGAAATATCTACACCGCTATCGGTATAAACATGGAAATACCTACACCGCTGTCAGTATAAACATGAAAATATGTACATCGCCATCTGTATAAACATGGAAATATCTCCACAGCTATCTCCATAAAGATGGAAATATCTACGAGGCTATCTTTATAAACATGGAAATATATACACCGCTATCACTATAAACATGGAATTATCTACAACGCAATCTCTGTAAACATGGAAATATCTACACAGCTATCTCTGTAAATATGGATATACGTACACCGCTATCTGTGTAAAGATGGGAATATCTACACCACAGTCTTTGCAAATATGGAAATAAAAACACCGCTATCCCTGTAAACATGGAAATATCTACACCGCTATCTGTATAAACATGGAAATATCTACACCACTCTGTATAAACATGGCAATATCTACTCCACGATCTGTATAAACATGGAAATATCTACACCGCTATCTGTATAAACATGGAAATAACTACACCGCTATCTGTTTAAACATGGAAATAGTGAAACCGCTATTTGTATAAATATGGAAATATCTACACCGCTATCTCTATAAACATGGAAATGTCTACACCGCCATCTGTATAAACATGGAAATATCTACATGGCTATCTCTATAAACATGGAAATATCTACACCGCCATCTGTATAAACCTGGAAATATCTACACCACTATCTGTATAAACATAGAAATATCTACACTGCCGTCTGTATAAACATGTAAATATCTACACAGCCATCTCTATAAACATGGAAATATCCACACCGCTATCTGTATAAACATGGAAATACCCACACCGCTGTCTGTATAACCCTGGAAATATCTACACAGCTATCTCTATAAACATGGAAATATCTCCACCGCTGTGTGAATAACCATGGAAATATCTCCACCGTTATCTTTATAAACATGAAAATGTCTACACCGCTATCTCTATAAACATGGAAATATCTATACCGCTATCTGTATAAACATGGAAATACCAACTACGCTATCTTTATAAACATGGAAATATCTACATCGCTATCTGTTTAAAGAAGGAAATATCTACGCTGCTACCTGTATAAACATGGAAATATCTACACTTCTGTCTGTACAAACATGGAAATAGCTACACCGCTATCTGTATAAACATGGTAATATCTCCGCCGCTATTTTTATAAACATGGAAATATTTACACTGGTATGTTTATAAACATGGAAATATCTACACTGCTATCTGTATAAACATGGAAATATCTACAACACAATCTTCGTTAACATGGAAATATCTACACAGCTATCTGTGTAAACATCGAAATATGTACTCCGCTATCTGTGTAAAGATGGGAATATCTACCCGGCAATCTGTTCAAATACGGAAATATCTACAGCGCTATCCCTATAAACATGGAAATATCTACACTGCTATCTGTATAATCACGGAAATATCTACACAGCTATCTGTATAAACATGGAAAAATCTACACTGTTATCTGTATAAACATGGAGATATGTACACTGCTATTTGTATAAATATAGAAATATCTACACCGCTATCTCTATAAACAGGGAAATATCTACACCGCCATCTGTATAAACATAGAATTATCTACACTGCCATCTGTAGAAAGATGGAAATGTCGACACCACGATCTGTATAAACATGGAAATATCTACAGTGCTACCTGTATAAATAGGGAAATATCTACACAGCCATCTGTATAAACATGGAAATATCTACACCGCTATCTCTGTAAACCTGTAAATAACTACACAGTAATCTGTATAAACATGGAAATAACTGCACTGCTATCTGTATAAACATGGAAATATCTACACCGCTATCTGTATAAACTTGGAAATATCTACACCACCATCTGTGTAAACAAGGCAGTATCTCCACCGCTATCAGTCGAAACATGGAAATATCTCCACCGCTATCTGCATAAAAATGGAACTACCTACACTGCTATCTGTATAAACATGGAAATATCTACATCGCTATCTGTATAAACATGGAAATATCTCCACCGCTATCTCTAGAAACAAGGAAATATCTACACCTCCATCAGTATAAACATGGGAAATCTACACTGCCATCTGTATACACATTGAAATATCTAAACAGCCATCAGTATAAACATGGAAATATCTACACCGCAATCTCTGTAAACGTGGAAATATGTACACCGCTATGGGAATAAACATGCAAATATCTACACCGCTATCTGCATAAACATGGAAATATGTACACGGCTATCTGAACAAACTTGGAAATATGGACAACAATATCTGTATGAACATGAAAATATCTACACCGCGATCTGTATAAACATGGAAATATTCCCACAGCTATCTGTATAAACTTGGAAATATATACACCGCTATCTGTATAAATATGGAAATATCTACACCACTATCTATATAAGTATGGAAATATCTACACCTCTATCTGTATAAATATGGAAATATCTACAACGCTATCTGTGTAAACATGGAAATATCTACACAGCTCTCTGTGTAAACATGGAAATCTCTACACCGCTATCTGTATGAACATGGAAATATCTACAACGCTATCTCTATAAACCTGAGAATACCTACAACGACCTCTCTATAAACATGGAATTATCTACACCGCAATCTCTATAAACATAGAAATATATACACGGTCATCTCTATAAACATGGAAATATCTACTCCAACATCTGCATAAACATGGAAATATCTACACCGCCATCTGTATAAACATGGAAATATCTACACCGCTATCTCTATAAACATGGAAATATCTACACCGCCATCTCTATAAACAGGGAGATATCTACACCGCCATCTGTATAAACATAGAAATATCTACACTGCCATCTGTAGAAAGATGGAAATGTCTACACCACAATCTGTATAAACATGGAAATATCTACAGTGCTACCTGTATAAACAGGGAAATATCTACACCGCTATCTATATAAGCATGGATATATCTACACCAAGATCTCTATAAACATGGAAATATCTACACTGCTATATGTATAAACATGGAAATATCTAAACGGCTATCTGTATAAACATGGAAATAACAACACCGCGATCTGTATGAACATGGAAATATCTACATGGCTATCTCTATAAACATGGAAATATCTAAACCACCATCTGTGTAAACGTGGAAATATCTACACCACCATCTGTATAAACATGGAAATATCAACACCGGTATCTGTGTAAACATGGAAATATCTACACCGCAGTCTGTGTAAAAATGGAAATATCTACACCACAATCTGTGTCATGGTGGAAATATCTACACCACTATCTGTGTAAAGATGGAAATATCTACACCGCAATCTGTGCCAAGGTGGAAATATCTACACCACTATCTGTGTAACCATGGAAATATCTACAACGCTATCTGTGTAAACATGGAAATACCTACACAGCTATCTGTGTAAACTTGGAAATATCTACACCGCTATCTGTATAAAGATGGAAATATCTATACCGCAATCTGTGCAAAGATGGAAATATCTGCACCGCTATCTCTGTAAACATGGAAATATCTACACCGCTATCTATATAAACATGGTAATATCTACACCGCCATCTGTATAAACTTGGAAATATATACACATTCATCTGTATAAACAATTAAATATCTACACCACCATCTCTATAAACATGGAAATATCTACACTGCCATCTGTATTCACATGGAAAGAGCAACACACCCATCTATATTCACATGGAAATATCTACACAGCCATCTGAATAAACATGGAAATATCTACACCGCTATCTCTATAAACCTAGAAATACCTACAACAAAATCTGTATAAACATGGAAATAACTGCACTGCTATCTGTATAAACATGGAAATATCTACACCACTATCTGTATAAACTTGGAAATATCTACACCGCCATCTGTATAAACATGGAAATAACTAAACCGCTATATGTATAAACATGGAAATATCTACAACACTATCTGTGTAAACATGGAAATATCTACACAGCTATCTGTGTTAAAGTGGAAATATGTACTCTGCTATCTCTGTAAAGATGGAAATATTTACACCGCAATATGTGCAAATATGGAAATATCTACAGCGCTATCTCTGTAAACTTGGAAATATCTTCACCGCTATCTGTACAAACATGGAAATATCTACACCGCTATCTGTATAAACATGGAAATACCTACAAAACGATCTGTGTAAACATGGAAATGTCTACACCGCTATCTGTATAAACATGGAAATATCTACACCGCTATCTGTATACACATGGAAATATCTACACCGCTATCTGTATAAATATTGGCATATCTACACTGCTGTCTCTATAAACATGGAAATGCCTGTAGCGCTATCTGTATAAATATTGGCATATCTACACTGCTGTCTCTATAAACATGGAAATGCCTGTAGCGCTATCTGTATAAATATTGGCATATCTACACTGCTGTCTCTATAAACATGGAAATGCCTACACCGTTATCTGTATAAACTTTGAAATAACTACACCGCTATCTTTATAAACTTGGAAAAATCTACACCGCCACCTGTATAAACATGGAAATATCTACACCACTATCTGTATAAACATGGAAATATCTACAGGGCTATCTCTATAAACATGGAAATAGCTACACCGCTATCGGTATAAACATGGAAATACCTACACCGCTGTCAGTATAAACATGTAAATATCTACATCGCCATCTGTATAAACATGGAAATATCTCCACAGCTATCTCCATAAAGATGGAAATATCTACAAGGCTATCTTTATAAACATGGAAATATATACACCGCTATCACTATAAACATGGAATTATCAACAACGCAATCTCTGTAAACATGGAAATATCTACACAGCTATCTCTGTAAATATGGATATAGGTACACCGCTATCTGTGTAAAGATGGGAATATCTACACCACAGTCTTTGCAAATATGGAAATAAAAACACCGCTATCCCTGTAAACATGGAAATATCTACACCGCTATCTGTATAAACATGGAAATCTCTACACCACTCTCTGTATAAACATGGCAATATCTACTCCACGATCTGTATAAACATGGAAATATCTACACCGCTATCTGTATAAACATGGAAATAACTACACCGCTATCTGTATAAACATGGAAATAGTGACACCGCTATTTGTATAAATATGGAAATATCTACACCGCTATCTCTATAAACATGGAAATGTCTACACCGCCATCTGTATAAACATGGAAATATCTACATGGCTATCTCTATAAACATGGAAATATCTTCACCGCCATCTGTATAAACCTGGAAATATCTACACCACTATCTGTATAAACATAGAAATATCTACAATGCCGTCTGTATAAACATGTAAATATCTACACAGCCATCTCTATAAACATGGAAATATCCACACCGCTATCTGTATAAACATGGAAATACCCACACCGCTGTCTGTATAACCCTGGAAATATCTACACCGCTATCTCTATAAACATGGAAATATCTCCACCGCTGTGTGTATAACCATGGAAATATCTCCACCGCTATCTGTATAAACATGAAAATATCTACACCGCTATCTGTATAAACATGGAAATACCAACTACGCTATCTTTATAAACGTGGAAATATCTACATTGCTATCTGTTTAAAGAAGGAAATATCTACACTGCTATCTGTATAAACATGGAAATATCTACACTTCTATCTGTATAAACATGGAAATAGCTACACCGGTATCTGTATAAACATGGTAATATGTCCGCCGCTATTTTTATAAACATGGAAATATTTACACTGCTATGTTTATAAACATGGAAATATCTACACTGCTATCTGTATAAACATGGAAATATCTACAACACTATCTGCGTTAACATGGAAATATCTACAGAGCTATCTGTGTAAACATCAAAATATGTACTCCGCTATCTGTGTAAAGATGGGAATATCTACCCGGCAATCTCTTCAAATACGGAAATATCTACAGCGCTATCCCTATAAACATGGAAATAACTACACTGCTATCTGTATAATCACGGAAATATCTACACAGCTATCTGTATAAACATGGAAAAATCTACACTGTTATCTGTATAAACATGGAGATATGTACACTGCTATTTGTATAAATATAGAAATATCTACACCGCTATCTCTATAAACATGGAAATATCTACACCGCCATCTCTATAAACAGGGAAATATTTACACCACCATCAGTATAAACATAGAATTATCTACACTGCCATCTGTAGAAAGATGGAAATGTCTACAACACGATCTGTATAAACATGGAAATATGTACAGTGCTACCTGTATAAATAGGGAAATATCTACACAGCCATCTGTATAAACATGGAAATATCTACACTGCTATCTCTATAAACCTGTAAATACCTACACTGTAATCTGTATAAACATGGAAATAACTGCACTGCTTTCTGTATAAACATGGAAATATCTACACCGCTATCTGTATAAACTTGGAAATATCTACACCACCATCTGTATAAACAAGGCAGTATCTCCACCGCTATCAGTCGAAACATGGAAATATCTCCACCGCTATCTGCATAAAAATGGAACTACCTACACTCCTATCTGTATGAACATGGAAATATCTACATCGCTATCTGTATAAACATGGAAATATCTCCACCGCTATCTCTATAAACAAGGAAATATCTACACCTCCATCAGTATAAACATGGGAAATCTACAGTGTCATCTGTATACACATTGAAATATCTAAACAGCCATCAGTATAAACATGGAAATATCTACACCGCAATCTGTGTAAACATGGAAATATCTACACTGCTATCTTTATAAACATGGAAATATCTACACAGTTTTCTCTATAAACATGGAAATTTCTACACTGCTATTTGTATAATCATGAAAATATCCACATTGCCATTTGTATAAACATGGAAATATCTACACTGCCATCTGTATACACATGGAAATACCTACACCGCTTTCAGTATAAACATGGAAATATCTAAACCGCTATCTCCATAAACATGGAAATAACTACAGTGCAATCTGTATAAACGAGGAAATACCTACACAGCTATCTGTATAAACATGGAAATATCTACACAGCTATCTGTGTAAACATGGAAGTATGTACACCGCTATCTGTGCAAATGCGGAAATATCTACAAAGCCATCTGTGAAAATATTGAAATATCTACAACGCTGTCTCTGTAAACATGGAAATATTTCCACCACTATCTGTATAAAAATGGAAATATCTACACTGCAATTTCCATAAACATGGAAATAGCTACTCTGTTCTCTGTAAACATGGAAATAGCCACAACGTTATCTGTATCAACATGGAAATATCTACACCGCCATCTGTAAAAATATGAAAATATCTACAGAGTCATCTGTATACACATGGAAATATGTACACAGCCATCTGTATAAAAATGGAAATATATACAATGTCATCTGTATACACATAGAAATATCTACACTGCCATCTGTATAAACATGGAAATATCTACACTGCCTTCTGTATACACATGGAAATACCTACACTGCTATCTGTATAAGGGTGGAAATATCTACACCGCTATCTCTATAAACATGGAAATAACTACACCGCAGTCTGTATAAACATGGAAATATCTACAACGATATCTGTATGAACATGGAAATAACTACACCACTATCTTTATAATCTCGGAAATAGCCACAACGCTATCTGTATAAACATGGAAATATCTACAGCACTATCTGTGTAAACATGGAAATATCTACACCACAATCTGTTCAAATATGGAAATATCTACACCGCTATCTCTGTAAACATGGAAATATCTACATCGCTATCTGTATAAATATGGAAATATCAACACCGCTATCAGTATAAACATGGAAATATCTACACCACAATCTGTATAAACATGGAAATATCTACACCACAATCTGTATAAACATGAAAATATCTACACCGCCATCTGAATAAAAATGGAAATATCTACATTGCTATCTGTATCAATATTGAAATATCCACACCGCTATCTCCATACACATGGAAATATCTACACCGCTCTCTGTGTAAACATGGAAATATCTATACAGTTATCTGTGTAAACATGGAAATATCTACACCGCTATCTGTGTAAAGATGGAAATATCTACACTGCAATCTGTGCAAAGATGGAAATATCTACACCGTGAGCTGTATAAACGTGGAAATATCTACACCGCTATCTGTATAAACATGGAAATACCAACACAGTTATCTGTATAAACATGGAAATATCTCCACTGCCATCTGAATAAACATGGAAATATCTACACAACTATCTCTATGAACATGGAAATACCTACACCGCCATCTCTATAAACGTGGAATTATCTAGACCGCTATCTCTATAAACATAGAAACATCTACAATGCCATCTCTATAAACATGGAAATACCTACACCGCCCTCAGCATAAACATGGAAATAAATACACCGCCATCTGTGTAAACATGGAAATATCTACATCGCTATCTGTATAAACATTGAAATACCTCCACCGCTATCTCTATAAACATGGAAATGTCTACACCGCTATCTTTATAAACATGTAAATATCTACACGGCTATCTGTATAAACTTGGAAATATCTACACCGCTATCTGTATGAACATGGAAATATCTACACCGCTATCTGTATAAACATGGAAATATCTACATCGCTGTCTGTATAAAAATGGAAATATCTCCACCGCTATATGTATATACATGGAAATATATCCACCGCTACCTCTATCAACATGGAAATATCTACACGACTATCTTTATGAACATGGAAATATTTACACCAATATCTGTAAAAACTTGGAAATATCTACACAGCCATCTGTATAAACATGGAAACTGCCACACCGCTACCTGTATAATCATGTAAATATCTCCACCACCATCTGAATAAACATGGAAACATGTACAAAGCTATCTGCACAAATATGGAAATAACTACACCGCTATCTGTATAAATATGGAAATATCTACACCTCTATCTCTATAAACATGGAAATGTCTACACCGCTATCTGTATATACATGGAGATGTCTACACGGTTATCTATATAAACATGTAAATATCTAAACCGCCTTCTGTATAAACATGGAAATAACTACACCACCGTCTATATAAACATGGAAATATCTACATTGCCGTCTGTATAAACATGGAAATATCTACAAAGCCATCTACATAAACATGGAAATATCTACATCGCTATCTGTATGAACATGGAAATACCCACACCGAAATTTGTATAAACATGGAAATATGTACACCGCCATCTGTAAAAACATGGAAATATCTAAACGGTCATCTGTATAAACATGGAAATATCTACACTGCCATCTGTATACACATGGAGATATCTACAGCAGTATCTGTATAAACATGGGAATATCTACATCGCTATCTGTATAAACATGGAAATATCTCCTCCGTTATCTGTATAAACATGGAAATATCTACACTGCTATCTCTATAAACATGGAAATATCTACACCGCCATCTGTATAAACTTGGAAATATCTACACCGCTATCAGAATAATATGGAAATGTCTACACCGCTATCTCTATAAACATGGAATTATCTACACCGCCATCTGTACAAACATGGAAATATCTACACCGCTATCTCTATAAAAATTGAAATGTCTACACCACCATCTGTATAAACATGGAAACATCTACACCACAATCTCTATAAACATGGAAATACCTGCACTTCCATCTGTATACAAATGGAAATATCTACACAGACATCTGTATAAACATGGAAATATCTACACTACTATCTCTATAGACATGGAAATATCTACACCGCCATCTCTATAAACATGAAAATATCTAGACCGTCATATCCATAATCATGGAAATATCTACAACGCCATCTGTATAAACATGGAAATATCTACACCGCCATCTGTATAAACATGGAAATATCTTCAATGCCATCTGTATAAAGATGGAAATATCTACACTGCCATCTCTATAAACATGGAAATATCTGCAACGCTATCTATATAAACATGAAAATAACTACACCGCAATCTGTATAAACATGGAAATATCTACACCGCTATCTGTAGAAACATGGAAATATAGACCCCGCTGCCTGTATAAATATGAAAATATCTACACTGCTATCTCTACATACATGAAATTGTCTACACCGCTAACTGTGTAAACATGGAAATATCTACATGGCTCCCTGAATAAACGTGGAGTTACCAACACCGCCGTCTGTATAAACATGCAAATATCTACACAGCCATCTGTATAAACATGGAAATATCTACACCACTATCTCTATCAAAATGGAAATAACTACACCGCCATCTCTATAAACATGGAATTATCTGCACCGCTATCTCTGTAAACATAGAAATAACTTCACTGCCATCTCTATAAACTTGGAAGTATCTACACCGCCATCTGCATAAACATGGAAGTATTTACAAAGCGATCTCTATAAACATGGAATTCTCTACACCGCCATCTGTATAAACATAGAAATATCTACACTGCCATCTGTAGAAAGATGGAAATGTCTACACCGTGATCTGTATAAACATGGGAATATCTACACCGCTACCTGTATAAACATGGAAATGTCTATACCGTTATGTCTATAAACATGGAAATATCTAAACCGCCATCTGTATATACCTGGAAATAACTACACTGTCATCTGTATAAAGATGGATATATCTACACCACCATCTGTATAAACATGGTAGTATCTACACTGCCATCTGTATAAACATGGAAATATCTACACTGCCATCTCGATAAACATGGCAATATCTACATCAATATCTGTATAATTATGGAAATATCTACACCACTATGTGTAAAAACATGGAAATATCTACACAGTCATCTGTATAAACATGGAAATATCTACACCTCCATTTGTATAAATATGGTAATATCTCCACCACTATCACTTTAAACATGGAAATACCTACACCGACATCTCTATATACCTGGAATTATCTACACCGCTATCTCTATAAACATAGAAATATCTACAACGCTATGTCTATAAACATGGAAATATCTACACCGCCATCAGCATAAACATGGAAATAACTACAACTCCATCTGTATAAACATGGAAATATCTACATCGCCATCTCTATAAACATACAAACATCTACATTGCCATCTGTAAAAAGATGGAAATATCTACACCGATATCCACATAAACATGGAAATATCTACACCTCTACCTGTATAAACATGGAAATATCTACACAGCTATCTGTATAAATATGGAAATATCTACAACGCTATCTCTATGCACATGGAAATGTCTACACGGCTATCTGTATAAAAATGCAAATATCTACATGTCTATCTCTATAAGCATGGAAACGTCTACACCGCTATCTCTATAAACATTAAAATAACTCACCGCTATCTGTATAAACATGGAAATATCTACACCGCTATCTGTATAAACATGGATATATCTACATCAATATCAGTATAAACATGGAAATATCTACACCGCTATCTGTATAAACATGGAGATATCTACACCTCTATCTTTAAAAACATGGAAATATCCACACCGCTATCTGTATCAACATGGAAACGTCTACAACAATACCTGTGTAAACTTGGAAATATCTACACAGCTATGTGTGTAAACATGGAAATATGTACACCGCTCTCTGTGTAAAGATGAAAATATCTACACCGCAATCTGTGCAAATATCAAAATATCTACACCGCTATCTCTGTAAACATGAAAATATCTAACCTGATATCTGTATGAACATGGAAATATCTACACCGCTATCTCCATAAACATGGAAATATCTACACCACGATCTGTATAAACCCGGAAATGTCTACAATGCCATCTGTATAAACATGGAAATATCTACACCGCTATCTGTATAAGCATGGAAATATCTACACCGCTATCTGTATAAACAAAGAAATATCTACAACACCACCTGTTTAAACATGGAAATATCAACACCGCCAACTGTATAAATATGGAAATATCTACACTGCTACCTGTATAAATATGTAAATATCTACACCGCTATCTCTATAAATTTGGAAATATCTACACTGCTATCTTTATAAACATAGAAATATCTACACTGTTATCTTTATAAACATGGAAATATCTACACCGCCATCTATATAAACAAGCAAATATGTACACAGTCATCTGTATAAACATGGAAATATCTACAGCACTATCTGTATAAACATGGAAATATCTACAGTGCCATCTGTGTAAACGTGGAAATATCTACACAGCCATCACTATAAACATGGACATATCTACACCGCTATCTGTATAAACATGGAAATATCTACACCGCTATCTGTATAAACAAAGAAATATCTACAAAACCACCTGTTTAAACATGGAAATATCAACACTGCAATGTGTAAAAACACGGAAGTATCTACAAAGTCATCTGTATAAACATGGAAATACCTACACCACCATCTGCATACATATGGAAATATCTACACTGCCATCAGTATAAACATGGAAATACGTACACCTTTTTCCGTATAAACATGGAAATATCGACACCATGACCTGTATAAACATGGAAATATCTACACCGCTATCTGAATAAACATGGAAATATCTACACCGCTATCTATATAAACCTGGAAAAATCTACACCACTATCTGTGTAAAGCTGGAAATATCTACACTGCTAACTATGTAAACATGGAAATATCTACACCAATATCTGTGTAAACATGGACGTATCTACAACGCTATCTGTGTAAACATGGAAATATCTACACCACTATCTCTATAAACATGGAAATATCTACACAGCTATCTGCATAAACAACGAAATACCTACACCGCTATGTGTATAAACGTGGATATATCTACACCGCTATCCCTATAAACATGTAAATATAAACACCGCTATCTTTATAAACATGGAAATAACTACACCGCTATCAGTATAAACACGGAAGTATCTACACCGCCATTTGAAGAAACATGGAAAAATCTACACGGCGATCTGTGTAATCATGGAAATATCTACATCGCTATCTGTATAAACATGGAAATGCCTACACAGCCATCTCTATAAACCTGAAAATATCTGCGCCGCCATCTGTATAAACATGGAAATATCTACACCGCCATCTGTGTAAAGATGGAAATATCCACACTGCCATCTGTATAAACATGGAAATATCTACACCGCTATCTGAATAAACATGGAAATATCTACACCGCAATCTGTCAAAAGATGGAAATATCTACAACGCTATCTGTGTAAACATGGAAATATATACACCGCTATCTGTATAAACATGGAAATATCTACACAGGAATCTCTATAAACATGGAAATATCTACACCGCCATCTGTATAAACATGGAAATACCTACAATGTCATCTGTATAAACATGCAAATATCTACACTGCTATCTGTATAATCATGGAAATATCTGCACTGCTATCTCTAAAAACATAGAACTATCTACAACGCCATGTGTATAAACTTGGAATATCTACAATGCCATCTCTATAACGACGAAATAATCTGCACCGCCATCTGTATAAACATGGAAATATCTACACCGCTATCTGTGTAAACATGGAAATATCTACACCGCCATAGCTAAAAAACTGAAAATATCTACACTGCCATCTCCATAAACATGGAAATATCCACAGTGCCATCTGTATAAACATGGAAATATCTACATCGCCATCTGTATAAACATGGAAATATCTACACCGCCATCTGTATAAAAATGGAAATATCCACACCGCCATCTGTAAAAACATGGAAATATCTACACAGTCATCTATATAAACGTGGAAATATCTACAGCACCATCTGTAGCAACATGGAAATATCTACAATGCCATCTGTATACACATGGAAATATCTACACAGCCATCTCTATAAACATGGAAATACCTACACCGCTATCTCTACAAACATGGAGATAACCACACCACTATCTCCATAAACATGGAAATATCTACACCGTGATCTCTATAAACATGGAAATACCTACACCGCCATCTCTATAAACATGGAGATACCCACACCACTATCTCCATAAACATGGAAATATCTACACCGCGATCTCTATAAACATGTAAATATCTACACCGCCATTTCTATAAACATGAAAATATCTACACTGCCATCTCCATAAACATAGAACTACCTACAACGCCATCTGTATAAACGTGGAAATATCTACATCACCATCTGTATAAAAATGGAAATATCTACACGGCGAGCTGCATAAACATGGAAATATCTACACCCCTATCTGTATTAACATGGAAATAATAACACCACTATCTGTATAAACATGGAAATATCTACACGACTATCTTTATAAACATGGAAAAAACTACACCGCCATCTCCATAAAAATACATATATCAACACGGCCATCTGGAAATATCTACACCGCTATCTCTTTCAACATGGAAATATCTACAACGCTATCTCTATAAACATGGAAATATCTACACCGCCATCTGTATAAACATGGAAATATCTACACTGTCAACTGTATAAACATGGAAATATACACAACACCATCTCTTTAAACATGGAAATACCTACTCTGCCATCTGTATAAACATGTAAATATCTACCCAGCCACCTGTATAAACATGGAAATATCTACACTGCCATCTCCATAAACATGGAAATTCATACACCGCTATATCTATAAACATGGAAATATCCACACCGCAATCTCTATAAACATGGAAATATCTACACCGCCATATCTATCAACATGAAAATATCTACACCGCAATCTCCACAAACATGGAAATATCTACACCGCCAACTGCATAAACATGGAAATATCTACACCGCTATCTGTATAAACATGGAAACATGTACACTGCCATCTCTATAAAGATGGAAATATCTACATGGCGAGCTGTATAAACATGGAAATATCTACACTGCTATCTGTATAAACATGGAATAAACAACACCGCTGTCTTTATAAACATGGAAATATCTTCACTGCTGTCTGTATAAAGATAGAAATATCTACACCACTCTCTCTATAAACATGGAAATACCTGCACTGCCATCTCCATACACT
This sequence comes from Pan paniscus, assembly GCF_029289425.2. NCBI lineage: Eukaryota > Metazoa > Chordata > Mammalia > Primates > Hominidae > Pan > Pan paniscus. The sequence goes on from NC_073265.2 coordinate 2,292,829, forward strand.
TGGAAATATCTTCACCGCTATCTCTATAAACGTGGAAATACCTACACCGCCATCTGTATAAACATGGAAATTCCAACACCACGATGTGTATAAACATGGAAATATCTACACCGCTATCTGTATAAACCTGGAAATACCTACACCGCCATCTCTATAAACATGGAATTATCTACACAACTATCTGTATAAAGTTGGAAATATCTGCACCGCTAGCTGTATTAATTTGGAAATATCTACAACGCTATCTCTATAAACATGGAAATGTCTACACCGCTATCTCTCTAAACATGGAAATGCCTAAACCGCTATCTGTACAAAAATGGAACTATCTACACCGCTATCTGTATAAAGATGGAAATATCTACACTGCTATCTGTATTAACTTGGAAATATCTACACCGCTATCTTTATAAACATGGAAATATCTACACCGCCATCTGTATACACATGGAAATCTCTGCACCGCTATGTGTATAAACAAAGAAATATCTCCACCGCTATCTCTATATACATGGAATTATCTACACCGCTATCTGTATAAACATGGAAATATCTACACCGCTATCTGTATAAACATGGAAATATCTACATCGCTATCTGTATAAACATGGAAATATCTACACCGCTATCTGTATTAAGATGGAAAGATCTACACCGCTTTCTGTATAAACATGGAAATTTCTACAATGCTATCTGTATAAACATGCAAATATCTATAATGCTATCTATGTAAATATGGAAATATCTACACCGTTATCTTGTAAACATGGAAATAACTACAAAACTATCTGTGTAAAAATGGAAATATCTACACCGCAATCTGTGTAAAGATGAAAATATCTACACTGAAATCTGTGCAAAGATGGAAATTTCAACACTGCAATCTGTGCAAACATGGAAATATCTACATCCCAATCTCTATGAACATGGAAATATTTACACCGGCATATACATAAATATTGAAATATCTACACAGTCAACTGTATACACATGGAAATGTCTCCACAGCCACCAGTATAAATTTGGAAACATCGGCACTGCTATCTCTATACACATGGAAATATCTAGAACTCTACCTGTACAAACATGGAAATGTCTACACCGCTATCTCTATAAATATGGAAATAACTACACTGCCATCTCTATAAACATGAAAATACCTACACCGCCATCTGTAAAAACAGGGAAATATCTACACGGCTGTCTGTATAACTATGGAAATATCTACACCGATATCTATATAAACATGGAAATATCTACAACGCTATCTGTATAAACATGGAAATAACTACACGGCTATCTCTATAAACATGGAAATATCTACACTGCCATCTGTATAAACATGAAAATATCCACAGTGCCATCTGTATAAACATGGAAATATCTACATCGCCATCTGTATAAACATGGAAATATCTACACCGCCATCTGTATAAAAATGGAAATATCCACACCGCCATCTGTAAAAACATGGAAATATCTACACAGTCAGCTGTATAAACGTGGAAATATCTACACCACCATCTGTATCAACATGGAAATATCTACAATGCCATCTGCATACACATGGAAATATCTACACAGCCATCTGTATAAACATGGAAATACCTATACCGCCATCTCTATAAACATGGAAATACCTACACCGCTATTTCTATAAACATGGAAATATCTACACTGCCATCTCTATAAACATGGAAATATCTACACCGCAATATCAATCAACATGAAAACATCTACACCGCCATCTTCATAAACATGGAAATACCTACACCGCCATCTGTATAAACATGGAAATATCTACACCGCTATCTGTGTAAACATTGAAACATCTACACTGCCATCTCTATAAACATGGAAATATCTACACCGTTATCTTTATAAACATGGAAATATCTACTCCGCTATCTGTATAAACATGGAAATATCTACACCGCTATCAGTATAAAAATGGAAATATCTACACCGCCATCTGTATAAACATGGAAATATCTACACCGCCATCTGTATAAACATGGAAATATCTACACCGCAATCTGTATAAATATGGAAATACCTACACTGCTATTTCTTTAAAAATGGAAATATCTACTCCGCTATCTGTGTAAACATGGAAATATCTACAAAGCTGTCTGTGTAAACATGGAAATATCAACACAGCTATCCGTGTAAACTTGTAAACATATACACCGCAATCTGTGCAAAGAGGGAAATATCTACATCGCTATCTCTCTAAACATGTAAATATCTACGCTGCTATATGTATAAACATGGAAATACCTACACCGCCATCTGTATAAACATGGAAATATCTACACAGTCATCTGTATAAACATGGATATATCTACTCCACCATCTCTATGAGCTTGGAAATATCTACACCGCCATCTGTATAAACATGGAAATATCAACACAGCTATCAGCAAAAACATGGAAATAGCTACACTGCCATCTGTATAAAGATGGAAATACCTACAGCGTGAGCTGTATAAACATGGAAATATCTACACCATTATCTGTATAAATATGGAAATACCAACACCGCTATCTGTATAAACATGGAAATACCTACACCGCTATCTGTATAAACATGGAAATATCTTCACCGCTATCTCTATATTCATGGCAATACTTACAGTGCCATCTCTATAAACATGGAAATATCTACATTGCTATCTCTATAAACATAGAAATATCAACACCGCCATCTCTATAAACATGAAAATACCTACAACGTCATCTGCATAAACATGGAAATAACTACATTGCCATCTGTATAAACATGGAAATACCTACACCGCCATCTGTATAAACATAGAAATATCTACACAGTCATCTGTATAAGCATAGAAATATGTACCTCACCATCTCTATAAACATGGAAATATCTACACTGCCATTTGTATGCACATGGAAATGTCTACACAGCCATCTGTATAAACATGGAATTATCAACTCCACTAACTCTACAAATATGGAAATACCTACACAGCTATCTCTATAAATCTGAAATTATCTACACCGACATCTATATAAATATGGAAATTCTTACACAGTCATCTGTATAAAGATGGAAATATCTACAACACTATCTGTATCAACATGGAAATATCTACACTGCTGTATATATAAACATGGAAATATCTACATCGCTATCTGTATAAACATGGAAATATCTCCACCGCTATCTCTATAAACATGTAAATACCTACACCGCTATCTGTATAAACATGGAAATATCTACATCGCTATCTGTACAAACTTGGAAATATCTACACCGACATCTGTATAAACATGGAAATATCTCCACCGCTATCTGTATAAACATGGAAATATCTACACCGCCATCTGTAAACATGCAAATATCTACACATTCGTCTGTATAAACATGGAAATATCTACACCACCATCTCTATAAACATGGAAATATATACACTGCCATCAGTATACTCATGGAAATATCTACACAGCCGTCTGTATAAACAGGGAAATATCTACAGCGTTATCTCTACAAACTTGGAAATATCTACACCGCTAACTGTATAAACATGGAAATATCTACATCGCTATCTGTATAAACATGGAAATATCTCCGCCGCTATCTGTATAAACATGGAAATATTTACACCGCCATCTGCATAAACATGAAAATATCTACACCGCTATCTGTATAATTATGGAAATATCTACACCGCCATCTGCGTAAACATGGAAATATCTACACCGCTATCTCTACCAACATGGAAATATAAACACCGCTCTCTGTATAAACATGGAAATATCTACACCGCTATCTGTATAAACATGGAAATATTTACACCTCCATCTGAATAAACATGGAAATATCTAAACCGCTATCTGTATAAATATGGAAATATCTACACTGCTATCTCTAAAAACATTGAATTATTTACACCGCTATCTGTATAAACATGGAAATAGCTCCACAGCTATCTATATAAACATGGAAACATCTACACAGCTTTCTGGGTAAACATGGAGATAACCACACCGCTATCTCTGTAAAGATGGATAGATCTACATCGGTATCTCCATAAACATGGGAATATCTACACAGTCATATATATAAACCTGGAAATATCTACACCACCATCTCTATAAACATGGAAATACCTACACTGCCATCTGTATACACATGGAAATACCTACACAGCCATCAGTATAAATATGGAAACATCTGCACCACTATCTCTATACACGTGGAAATACCTACACCTCTACCTGTGTAAACAGGGAAATATCTACACCGCCATCTCCATAAACATGGAACCATCTACACCACCATCTGTGTAAAAATGTAAATATCTACACCGCTATCTGTATAAACAGGGAAATATCTACACTGCCATCTGTATAAAGATGGAAATATCTACACCGCTATCTGTATAAACATGGAAATATCTACAGTGCCATCTGTATAAAGATGGAAATATCTACACTGCTATCTATGTAGACATGGAATTATCTACACTGCTATCTGTATAAACATGGAAACATCTCCACCGCTATCTGTGTAAACATGGAAACATCTACACTGCTACCTGTATAAACATGGAAATATCTACATATTCATCTGTATAAACATGAAAATATCTACACCACTAACTCCATAAACATGAAAATAGCTACACCGGAATCTCTATACAGATGGAAATATCTACATCGCTATCTCAATTAACACACAATATCTACACCGCCATCTCTAAAAACATTGAAATATCTACACCGCTATCTGTATAAACATGGAAATATATACACCACTATCTCTATAAACTTGGAAATACCTACAACGCCATCTCTATAAACTTGTAATTAACTACACCGCTATCTCTATAAACATAGAAATATCTACACCACCATCTCTATAAACATGGAAATATCTACACCGCCATCTACATAAACATGGAAATATCTACACCAACATCAGTATAAATATCGAAATATCTACACCATTATCTGTATAAACATAGGAATATCTACACTGCCATCTGTAGAAAGATGGAGATATCTACACCACAATCTGTATAAACATGGAAATATCTACACATCTACCTGTATAAACATGGAAATATCTACAACGCTATCTCTATAAACATGGAAATGTCTACACCGCTATCTGTATAAACATGGAAATATGTGCATGGCTATCTCTATAAACATGGAAATATCTACACCACCATCTGTATAAACATGCAAATATCTACACAGTCATCTGTATAAACATGGAAATGTCTACACAACCATCTCTATAAACATGGAAATATCTATCTGCCATCTGTATACACATGGAAATATCTACACAGCCATCTGTATAAACATGGAAATATCTACACCGCTATCTGTACAAACCTGGAAATATTTACACCGCTATATGTATAAACATGGAAATATCTACATCACTATCTGTATAAGCATGGAAATATCTCCACTGCTATCTGTATAAATATGGAAAGATCTACAACTCCATCTGCATAAACATGGAAATACCATCACCGCTATCTCTTCAAACCTGGAAATATCTAACCCACTATCTGAACGAACAAGGAAATATCTACACCACTATATGTATAAATATGGAAATATCTACACCGCCTTCTGAATAAACATGGAAATATCCACACCGCAATCTGTATAAATATGGAAATATCAACAACGCTATCTCTATAAACATGGAATTATCTACACCTCTATCTGTATAAACATGGAAACATCTCCACCGCTATCTGTATAAACATGGAAATATCTACACCTCTATCTGCATAAACATGGAAATATCTACACAGCTATCTGTATAAAGATGGAAATTTCTACAACGCTATCTGTGTAAACACGGAAATGCTACACAGGTCTCTGGGTAAACATGGAAATATCTACACCGCTATCTGTGTAAAGTTGGAAATACCTACACAGCAATCTGTGCAAAGATGGAAATATCTACATCGCTCTCTCTGTAAACATGGAAATATCTACACTGCCATCTGTATATACATGGAAATATCTACACAGTCATCAGTATAAATATGGAAACATCTGCACTGCTATCTCTATACACCTGGAAATACCTACACCTCTACCTGTAAAAACATGGAAATATATACAACGCTATCTCTATAAATATGGAAATATCTACACGGCCATCTCAATAAACATGAAAATATCTACACCGCCATCTCCATAAACATGGAAATATCTACACAACCATCTGTGTAAACATGTTAATATCTATACCACTATCTGTATAAACATGGAAATATCTACACCACTATCTCTATAAAGGTGGAAATATCTACAACGCTATCTGTGTAAACATGGAATTATCTACAGAGATATCTGTGTAAGCATGGAAATATCTACACCTCTATCTGTGTAAAGATGGAAATCTCTACACCGCAATCTGTGCAAATGTGGAAATATCTTCACCGCTATCTGTGAAAACATGGAAATATCTACACAGCTATCTGTACAAACATGGAAATAACTACAACGCTATCTGTATAAATATAGAAATATCTAAACCGATATCTCTATAAAGATGGAAAATCTACACGGCTATCTGTATAAACATGGAAATATCTACACCGCCATCTGTATAAACGTGGAAATATTTACACCGCTATCTGTATAAACATGGAAATATCGACACCGCTATCTGTATAAACATGGAAATATCTACATCGCTATCTGTACAAACATGGAAATATCTCCACAGCTATCTGTATAAACATGGAAATATCTACACAACTATCTTTATAAACATGGAAATATCTACACCGCTGTCTGTATAAACATGGAAATATCTACAACACTATCTGTGCAATGATGGAAATATCTACACAGCTATCTGTGTAATCATGGAAATATGTTCACCGTTATCTGTGAAAAGATGGAAGTGTCTACACCGCAATCTCTGCAAATATGGAAATATCTACACTGCTATATCTGTAAACATGGAAATATCTACACCGCTGTCTGTACAAACATGGAAATATCTACACAGTCATCTGTATAAACAAGGATATATCTACACAACCATCTGTATAAACATGGAAATATCTACACTGCCATCTTTATAAACATGGAAATATTTACACAGCCATCTGTATAAACATGGAAATATCTACACCGCTATATCTTTACACATGGAAATACCTACACCGCTATCTCTATAAACATGGAAATATTTACACCGCCATCCCTATAAACATGGAACTATCTACACAACCATCTGTGTAAAAATGGAAATATCTACACCACTATCTGTAAACATGGAAATATATACACTGCCATCTGTATAAAGATGGAAATATCTACACCGTGAGCTGTATGAACATGGAAATATCTACACCGCTATCTGCATAAACATGGAAATGCCAACACCGCCATCTGTATAAACAAGGAAATATCTACACCACTATCTCTATCAACCTGGAAATACCTACACCGCCATCTCTATAAACATGAAATTATTTACATCGCTATCTGTATAAACATGGAAATGTCTGCACCGCTATCTGTATAAGTTTGGAAATATCTACACCGCTATCTCTATAAACATGGAAATGTTTACACAACTATCTCTATAAACATGGAAACACCTACACCGCTATCTGTACAAACATGGAAATATCTACACCGCTATCGATATAAACATGGAAATATCTACACCGCTATCTGCATAAACTTGGAAATATCTACAGCTCTATCTTTATAAACATGGAAATATCTACACCGCAGTCTGTATAAACATGGAAATATCTGCACCGCTATCTCTGTAAACTTGGAAATATCTGCACCGCTATCTCTATAAACATGGAAATATCTACACCGCCATCAGTATAAACATGGAAATACCTACACAGTCATCTGTATAAACATGGAAATATCTTCACCAGTATCTGTATAAACATGGAAATTTCTACACTGCCATCTGAATAAACATGGAAATATCTACACAGCCATCTCTATAAAAATGGAAATATCTACACTGCCATCTGTATAAACATGGAAATATCTACACCAGTATCTGTATAAACTTGGAAATTTCTACACTGCCATCCGTATAAACATGGAAATATCTACACAGCCATCTCTATAAAAATGGAAATATCTACACTGTTATCTGTATAAACATGGAAATAGCACCACCGATATCTTTACAAACATGGAAATATCTACACCGCCATCTGTAAAAACATGGAAATATCTACACAGTCATCTGTATCAACATGGAAATATCTCCACCGCTATCTGTATAAACATGGAAATATCTTCAATGCTATCTGCAGAAACATGGAAATATCTACGCGGCTATCTCTTTAAACATGGAAACATCTACTCCGCTATCTGTATAAACATGGGAATATCTACACCGCTATCTTTATAAACACGCAAATATCTACAATGCTCTCTCTGTAAACATGGAAATACCTTCACCGCTATCTGTGTAAACATGGAAATAACTGCACCACTATCTGTGTAAAGATGGAAATATCTACACCGCAATCTGTGCAAAGATCGAAATACTTACACCTCTATCTGTATAAAGATGGAAATATCTACACCACAATCTGTGCAATGATGGAAATAACTAAACCGCTATACGTGTAAACATGGTAATATCTAAACTGCTATCTGTATAAACATGGAAATACCTACACCGCCATCTGTAAAAACATGGAAATTCCTACACAGTCATCTGTATAAACATGGAAATATCTACATCAATATCTGAATAGACATGGAAATATCTACACTGCCATCTGAATAAACATGGAAATATCTACACAGCCATTTCTATAAACATGGAAATATCTACACTGCTATCTGTATAAACATGGAAATAATCACACCGCTATCTGTATAAACATGGAAATATCTACACCGCCATCTGTGAAAATATGAAAATATCTACAGAGTCATCTGTATTATCATGGAAATATTTACACCTCCATCTGTATAAACATGGAAATATCTACACAGCCATCTGTATAAACATGGAAATACCTACACAGCCATCTGTATAAACATGGAAATATCTACCCAGCTATCTCTATAAACTTGGAAATATCTACACCGCTATCTGTATAAACATGGAAATATCTCCACCGCTATCTGTATAAACATGGAAATATCCTCAAGGCTATCTGTATAAACATGGAAATATCTACACCGCTATCTGTATAAACATGGAAATATCTACACCGCTATTGGTATAAACATAGAAATATCAACAAAGCTATCGGTATAAACATGGAAATATCTCCATCGCTGTCTGTATAAACATGGAAATATCACCACCACTATCTGTATAAACATGGAAATATATACACCTCTGTCTTTATAAACATGGAAATATCTACACCGCTATCTGTAAACATGGAAATATCTACAACACGGTCTGTATAAACACGGAAATATCTACACCGCTATCTGTGTAAACATAGAAATACCTACACCACGATCTGTATATACATGGAAATAACTACACCGCTATCTGTATAAACATGGAAATATCTTCACCGCTATCTGTATAAATATGGAAAGAACTACACCGCTATCTCTATAAACATTTAGATGTCTACACCGATATCTGTATAAACATGGAAATATCTACAGGGCTATCTCAATAAACATGGAAATATCTACACCGCCATCTGTATAAACATGGAAATAACTACACAGTCATCTATATAAACATGGAAATATCTACACTACTATCTGTATAAACATGGAAATATCTACACTGCCATATGTATAAACATGGAAATATCTACACAGCCATCTGTATAAACATGGAAATATCTACACGGCTATCTCTATAAACATGGAAATATCAACACCGCCATTTATATAAACATGGAAATACTTTCACCGCCATCTGTATAAACATGGAAATATCTAAACCACTGTCTGTATAAACATGGAAATATCTACACAGCCATCTGTATAAACATGGAAATATCTACAACGCCATCTGTATAAACATGGAAATATCTACACCGCTATCTGTATAAACATGGATATATCTGCACCGCTATCTGTATAAACTTGGAAATATCCACACCACCATCTGTATAAACATTTAAATATCTACACCACTATCTGTATAAACATGGAAATATCTCCACAGCTATAGGTTTAAACATGAAAATAACTACACGGCTACCTGTAAAAACCTGGAAATATCTACACCGCTATCTGTATGAACATGGAAATATATACACCGCTATCTGTATGAACATGGAAATATCCACACCGCTGTCTGTATAAACATGGAAATATCTCCACCGCCATTTGCATAAACATGGAAATATCTACACCGCTATCTTTATAAACATGGAAATATCTACAACCCTATCTGTATAAATATGGAAATATCTACAAAACTGTCTGTGTAAACGTGGAAATATCTAAACAGCTCTCTGTGTAAAGCTGGAAATATGTACACCGCTGTCTGTGTAAAGATGGATAAATCTACACCGCAATCAGTGCAAATATATAAATATCTACACTGCTATCTGTATAAACATGGAAATATCTATACCGCTGTCTGTATAAATATGGAAATACCTACACAGCTATCTCTATAAACTGGGAAATGTCTACAACGCTATCTGTATAAACATGGAAATATCTACAGGGCTATCTCTATAAACATGGAAATATTTACACCGCCATCTGTATAAACATGGAAATACCTACACACTCATCTGTATAAACATAGAGATATCTACACTACTATCTGTATAAACATGGAAATAACTACACTGCCATCTGTATAAACATGGAAATATCTACACAGACATCTCTATAAACATGGAAATATCTACACCTCCATCTGTATAAACATGGAAATATCTACACCGCCATCTGTATAAACATGGAAATACCTACACGGTAATCTCTATAAACATGGAAATATCTACACAACTATCTGTATAAACATGGAAATATCTACAACGCCATCTGTATAAACATGGAAATATCTACACTGCCATCTCTATAAACCTGGAAATATCTTCACCGCTATCTGTATAAACATGGAAATATCTACACAGACATCTCCATAAACATGGAAATATCTACACCTCCATCTGTATAAACATGGAAATATCTACACAGCCGTCTGTATGCACATGGAAATATCTACACAGCCATCTGTATAAACATGGAAATAGCTACACCGCTATCTCTATAAACATGGAAATACCTACACCTCAATTTGTATAAACATGGAAATATCTACACCGCTATCTGTATAAACATGGAAATATTTGCACCTCTATCTGTATAAACATTGAAATATATACATGGCTATCTCTAAAAACATGGAAATATCTACACCGCGATTTGTATAAACATGGAAACACCTACAGGGGCATCTGTGTAAATATGGAAAGATTTACACCACTATCTCTATGAACTTGGAAATATCTACACTGCCATCTGTAAAAACATGGATATATCTACACAGCCATCTCTATAAACATGGAAATAACTTCAACGCTATCTGTAAACATGGAAATAGCCACACTCCTATCTGTATAAACAAGGAAATATCTACTCCACCATCTGTAAAAACATGGAAATATCTAAACAGTCATTTGTATAAACTTTGAAATATCTATACCTCCATCTGCATAAACATGGAAATATCTACACTGCCATCTGTATACACATGGAAATATCAACACAGCCATCTGTATAAACATGGAAATAACTGCAACGCTATCTCTATAAACATGGAAATACGTACACTGCAATCTGTATAAACATGGAAATACCTGCACGGCTATCTGTATAAGCATGGCAATATCTACCCCGCTATCTGTATAAACATGGAAATATCTCCACCGCTATCTCTATAAAAATCGAAATGTCTACATCGCTACCTGTATAAACATGGAAACATCCACATGGCTATGTCTGTCAACATGGAAATGCCTACACTGCCATCTGTATAACCATGGATATAACTACACAGTCATCTGTATGAACATGGAAATATCTACACCGTTATCTGAATAAAAATGGGAATATCCACATGGCAATGTCTATAAACATGTCAATGTCTACACCGCCATCTGTATAAACATGGAAATATCTACACAGTCATCTGCATAAACGTGGAAATATCTACACCACTATCTGTATAAACATGGAAATATCTACACAGCCATCTGTATAAACACGGAAATATCTACACAGCCATCTGTATAAACTTGGAAGTATCTACACAGACATCTCTATAAAAATGGAAATATCTACACCGCTATCTGTATAAACATGGTAATACCCACACCACTATCTGTATAAACATGGAAATATCAACACCGCCATCTGTAAACACCTGGAAATATCTACACAGTCATCTGTATAAACATGGAAATATCTACACTGCCATCTGTATAAACATGGAAATATTTACACCGTGATCTATATGAACATGGAAATACCTACGCCGCAATCTTTATGAACATGGAAATATCTACGCCGCTATATATATAAATATGCAAATACCTACACCGTTATCTGTATAAATATGGAAATATCTACACCGCTATCTCTATATACATGGAATAGTCTACACTGCTATCTGTATAAAGATGGAAATATCTACACCGCTGTCTGTATAAACATGGAAATATCTACAGCGCTATCTTTATAAACATGGAAGTATCTCTACCGCTATCTGTATAAACATGGAAATATCTACACTGCTATCTTTATAAACATGGAAATATCTACACCGCTGTCTGTATAAACATGGAAATATCTACAACACTATCTGTGTAAACATGGAAATTTCTACACAGCTGTCTGTGTAAACATGGAAATATGTACACCGCTATCTGTGTGAAGATGGAAATATCTACACGGCAATCTGTGCAAATATGAAAATATCTACACCTCTATCTCTGTAAACATGGAAATATGTACACCGCCATCTGTATAAACATAGAAATATCTACACAGTCATCAGTATAAACATGGGAATATCTACACCACTATCTGTATAAACACGGAAATATCTACAATGCCATCTGTATAAACATGGAAATAACTTCACCGCTATCTCTATAAACATGGAAATTCCTACACTGCTATCAGTATAAACAGGGAAGTATCTGCACCGCTATCTGTATAATCATGGAAATATCTACACCGCTATCTGTATAAACTTAGAAATATCTACAACGCTATCTGTATAAATATGGAAATAACTTCACCGCTATCGCTATAAACATGGAAATGTATACACCGCTATCTGTATAAACATGGAAATATCTACATGGCTATCTCTATAAACATGGAAATATCTACACCGCCATCTGTATAAACATGGAAATTTCTACCGCGCTATCTGTTTAAACATGGAAATATCTCCACCGCTATCTGTATAAACATGGAAGTATCTACTCCGCTGTCTTTATAAACATGGAAATACCTACGAAGTCATCTGTATAAACATGGAAATATCTGTTCCACTATCTGTATAAACATGGAAATATCAACACTGCCATCTGTATAAACATGGAAATATCTCCACAGCCATCTCTATAAACATGGAAATATCTACATCGCTATCTGCATAAACATGGAAACAGCCATACCGCTATCTGTATAAACATTGAAATATCTACTTCGCCATCTGTAAAAACATGGAAATATCTACACAGTCAACTGTATAAACATGGAAATAACTACACCTCCATCTGTATAAACGTGGAAATATCTACACTGCCATCTGTATAAAAATGGAAATAGCCACAAGCCACACCGGTATCTGTATAAACATGGAAATATCTACACCGCCTTCTGAATAAACATGGAAATATCTACAACGCTCTCTTCATAAATATGGAAATATCTACAAAGCTATCTCTATAAACATGGAAATATCTACACCGCTGTCTGTATACACATGGAAATATCTACACCGCTATCTCTATAAACATGGAAATATCTCCACTACAATCTGACTAAACTTGGAAACATCTACACCGCCATTTGTATAAACATGTAAATATTTCCACCGCTATCTTTATAAACATGGAAATATCTCCACCGATATCTGTATAAAGACGGAAATATCTCCACCGCTATCTGTATAAACATGGAAATATCTACACCGCTATCTGTATAAACATGGAAATATCTACACCGCTGTCTGTATAAGCATGGAAATATCTACAGCGCTATCTGTATAAACATGGAAATATCTCCACCGCTATCTGTATAAACATGGAAATATCTACACTGCTATCTTTATAAACATGGAAATATCTACACCGCTATCTGTATAAACATGGAAATATCTACAACACTATCTGTGTAAACATGGAAATTTCTACACAGCTGTCTGTGTAAACATGGAAATATGTACACTGCTATCTGTGTGAAGATGGAAATATCTACACGGCAATCTGTGCAAATATGGAAATATCTACACCTCTATCTCTGTAAACATGGAAATATCTACACCGCTATCTGTAAAAACGTGGAAATATCTACATGGCTATCTGTATAAACATGGAAATATCTACTCCGCCATCTTTATAAACATGGAATTAACTACAAAGTCATCTGCATAAACATGGAAATATCTACACCACTATCTGTATAAACATGGAAATATCTACAATGTCGTCTGTATAAACATGGAAATAACATCACCGCTATCTCTTTAAACATGGAAATACCTACACTGCTATCTGTATAAACAATGAAATATCTACACTGCTATCTGTACAAAAATGGAAATATCTACACCGCTATCTGTATAAAGAGGGAAAAAACTTCACCGCTATCTCTACAAACATGGAAATGTCTACACCACTATCTGTATAAACATGGAAATATCTCCACCGCAATCTGTATAAACATGGAAATATCTCCACCAATCTCTGTATAAACATCGAAATATCTACACCGCTATCTGTATAATCATGGAAATATCTCCAACGCTATCTGCATAACTTGGAAATATCTACACCGCTATCTGTATAAATATGGAAATATCTTCACCACTATCTCTATAAACGTGGAAATGTCTACACCGCTATCTGTATAAACATGGAAACATCTACATGGCTATCTCTATAAACATGGAAATATCTACACCGCCATCTGTATAAACATGGAAATGCCTACTCCGTCATCTGTATAAACATGGAAATATCTACACGACTATCTCTATAAACATGGAAATATCTACACTGCCATCTGTAAACATGGAAATATCTACACAGACATCTCTATAAACATGGAAATATCTCCATCACTATCTGCATAAACATGGAAATAGCCACACCACTATCTGTATAAACATGGAAATATCTCCAATGCTATCTGTATTAACATGGAAATATCTACACCGCTATCTGTATAAACATGGAAATATCTACAGAGCTATCTGTATAAAAATGGAAATATCTCCACCCCTATCTGTATAAACATGGAAGTATTTACTCCGCTATCTTTATAAGCATGGAAATATCTACACCGCTATCTGCATGATCATGGAAATATCTACAACACTATCTGTGTCAACATAGAAATACCTACACACCTGTCTGTGTAAACATGGAAATATATACACCGCTATCTGTGTGAAGTTGGAAATATCGACCCCGCAATCTGTGCAAATTTGGATATATCTACACCTCTATCTCTGTGAACATGGAAATATCTACATTGCCATCTGTATAAACATGGAAATATCTTCACCGCTGTCTCTATAAACATGGAAATATCTACACCGCCATCTGTATAAACATGGAATTAACTACACAGTCATCTGTATAAACATGGAAATATCTACACCACTATCTGTATAAATATGGAAATATCTACAATTCCATCTGTATAAACATGGAAATACCAACAATGCTATCTGCATAAACATGGAAATATCTCCACTGCTATCTGTATAAACTTGGAAACATCTGCACCGCTATCTGTATAAATATGGAAATAACTTCACCGCTATCTCAATAAACATGGAAATGTCTACACCGCTATCTCTCTAAACATGGAAACATTTACATGGCTATCTCTATAAACATGGAAATATCTACATCGCCATCGTTATAAACATGGAATTAACTACACAGTCATCTGTATAAACATGGGAATATCTACACCACTATCTGTATAAACATGGAAATATCTACAATGCCATCTGTATAAACATGGAAATAACATCACCGCTATCTCTATAAACATGGAAATACCTACACCGCTATCTGTATAAACATGGAAATATCTCCACCGCTATCTGTATAAACATGGAAATATCTACACCGCTATCTTTATAAACTTAGAAATATCTACACCGCTATCTGTATAAATAGGGAAATAACTTCACCACTATCTCTATAAACGTGGAAATGTGTACACCGCCATCTGTATAAACATGGAAATACCTTCACTATCATCTGTATAAACATGGAAATATCTACACCACTATCTCTATAAACATGGAAATATCTACAATGCCATCTGTATAAACATGGAAATATCTACACAGCCATCTCTATAAACATGGAAATATTTCCATCGCTATCTGCATAAACATGGAAATATCCACACCGCTATCTGCATACACATGGAAATATCTACAATGTTATCTGCATAAATATGGAAATATCTACAAAGCTATCTCTATAAACATGGAAATATCTACAACGCTGTCTGTATATACATGGAAATATCTACACCGCTAACTCTATAAACATGGAAATATCTCCACTGCAATCTGACTAAACTTGGAAACATCTACACCGCCATCTGTATAAACATGTAAATATTTCCACCGCTATCTGTATAAACATGGAAATATCTCCACCGCTATCTGTATAAACATGGAAATATCTACACCGCTATCTGTATAAACATGGAAATATCTACACCGCTGTCTGTATAAACATGGAAATATCTACAGCGCTATCTGTATTAACATGGAAATATCTCCACCGCTATCTGTTTAAACACGGAAATATCTACACTGCTATCTTTATAAACATGGAAATACCTACACCGCTATCTGTATAAACATGGAAATATCTACAACACTATCTGTGTAAACATGGAAATATCTACACAGCTGTCTGTGTAAACATGGAAATATGTACACCGCTATCTGTGTGAAGATGGAAATATCTACACGGCAATCTGTGAAAGTATGAAAATATCTACTCCTCTATCTCTGTAAACATGGAAATATCTACACTGCTTTCTGTGTTAACATGGAAATATCTACATGGCTATATCTATAAACATGGAAATATCTACACCGCCATCTTTATAAACGTGGAAATAACTACACAGTCATCTGTATAAACATGGAAATATCTACACCACTATCTGTAAAACATGGAAATATCTACAATGCCATCTGTATAAACATGGAAATAACATCACCGCTATCTCTATAAACACGGAAATACCTACACCGCTATCTGTATAAACATGGAAATATCTCCACCGCTATCTGTATAAACATGGAAATTTCCACACCGCTATCTGTATAAACTTAGAAAAATCTACACCGCTATCTGTATAAATAGGGAAATAACTTCACCGCTATCTCTATAAACATGGAAAAGTCTACACCGCTATCTGTATAAACATTGAAATATCTACAACACTATCTGTGTAAACATGGAAATATCTACACAGCTGTCTGTGTAAACATGGAAATAGGTACACCGCTATCTGTGTGAAGATGGAAATATCTACACCGCAATCTGTGCAAATATGGAAATATCTACACCTCTATCTCTGTAAACATGGAAATATCTACACCGCTATTTGTATAAACATGGAAATATCTACACCGATATCTGTATAAACATGGATATATCTCCAATGCTATCTGTATTAACATGGAAATATCTACACCGCTATCTGTATAAAAATGGAAATATCTACACCGCTCTCTGTATAAACATGGAAATATCTACAGCGCTATCTGTATAAAAATGGAAATATCTCCACCGCTATCTGTATAAACATGGAAGTATCTACTCCGCTATCTTTATAAACAAGGGAATATCTACACCGCTATCTGCATGAACATGGAAATATCTACAACACTATCTGTGTAAACATGGAAATATCTACACACCTGTGTGTGTAAACATGGAAATATATACACTGCTATCTGTGTGAAGATGGATATATCGACACCGCCATCTGTGCAAATATGGATATATTTACACCTCATTCTCTGTAAACATGGAAATATCTACACTGCTATCTGTAAAAACAAGGAAATATCTACACCGATATCAGTATAAATATGGAAATATCTACACCACGGTCTGTATAAACATGGATATATCTGCATTGCTAACTGTATAAACATGGAAATATCTACACCGCTATCTGTATAAACATGGAAATATCTCCACCGCTATCTGTATAAACATGGAAATATCTTCACCGCTATCTTTATAAACTTAGAAATATCTACACCGCTATCTGTATAAATAGGGAAATAACTTCACCACTATTTCTATAAACATGGAAATGTGTACACCGCCATCTGTATAAACATGGAAATACCTTCACTATCATCTGTATAAACATGGAAATATCTACACCACTATCTCTATAAACATGGAAATACCTACACTGCCATCTGTATAAACATGGAAATATCTACACAGCCATCTCTATAAACATGGAAATATTTCCATCGATATCTGCATAAACATGGAAATATCCACACCTCTATCTGCATAAACATGGAAATATCTACAATGTTATCTGCATAAATATGGAAATATCTACAAAGCTATCTCTATAAACATGGAAATATCTACAATGCTGTCTGTATATACATGGAAATATCTACACCGCTATCTCTATAAACATGGAAATATCTCCACTGCAATCTGACTAAACTTGGAAACATCTACACCGCCATCTGTATAAACATGTAAATATTTCCACCGCTATCTGTATAAACATGGAAATATCTCCACCGATATCTGTATAAACATGGAAATATCTCCACCGCTATCTGTATAAACATGGAAATATCTACACCGCTATCTGTATAAACATGGAAATATCTACACCGCTGTCTGTGTAAACATGGAAATATTTACAGCGCTATCTGTATTAACATGGAAATATCTCCACCGCTATTTGTATAAACATGGAAATATCTACAACACTATCTGTGTAAACATGGAAATATCTACACAGCTGTCTGTGTAAACATGGAAATAGGTACACCGCTATCTGTGTGAAGATGGAAATATCTACACCGCAATCTGTGCAAATATGGGTATATCTACACCTCTATCTCTGTAAACATGGAAATATCTACACCGCTATTTGTATAAACATGGAAATATCTACACCGATATCTGTATAAACATGGAAATATCTCCAATGCTATCTGTATTAACATGGAAATATCTACACCGCTATCTGTATAAACATGGAAATATCTACACCGCTCTCTGTATAAACATGGAAATATCTACAGCGCTATCTGTATAAAAATGGAAATATCTCCACCGCTATCTGTATAAACATGGAAGTATCTACTCCACTATCTTTATAAACATGGAAATATCTACACCGCTATCTCCATGAACATGGAAATATCTACAACACTATCTGTGTAAACATGGAAATATCTACACACCTGTGTGTGTAAACATGGAAATATATACACCGCTATCTGTGTGAAGATGGAAATATTGACACCGCCAGCTGTGCAAATATGGATATATTTACACCTTTATCTCTGTAAACATGGAAATATCTACACCGCTATCTGTAAAAACAAGGAAATATCTACACCGATATCAGTATAAATATGGAAATATCTACACCACGGTGTGTATAAACATGGATATATCTACATCGCTATCTGTATAAACATGGAAATATCTACACCGCTATCTGCATAAACATGGAAATATCTACATGGCTATCTCTGTAAACATGGAAATATCTACACCGCCTTCAGTAGAAACATGGAATTAACTAGACAGTCATCTGTATAAACATGGAAATATCTACACCACTATATCTATGAACATGGAAATATCTACAATGCCATCTGTATAAACATGGAAATATCTTCACCGCTATCTCTATAAACATGGAAATAGCTACACCGCTATCTGTATAAACATGGAAATATCTACACCACTCTCAGTATAAACATGGAAATATCTACACAGCTATCTGTATAAACATGGAAATATCTACACCGCTATGTGTATAAACATGGAAATATCTACACCGCTATCTGTATAAATATCAAAATATCTTCACCGATATCTCTATAAACATGGAAATGTCTACACCACTGTCTGTATAAACATGGAAATATCTACATGGCTATCTCTGTAAACATGGAAATATCTACACCGCCATCTGTATAAACATGGAAATAACTACACTGTCATCTGTATATACATGGAAATATCTACACAACTATCTGTATAAACATGGAAATATCTACACAGCTGTCTGTGTAAACATGGAAATAGGTACACCGCTATCTGTGTGAAGATGGAAATATCTACACCGCAATCTGTGCAAATATGGATATATCTACACCTCGATCTCTGTTAACATGGAAATATCTACACCGCTATTTGTATAAACTTGGAAATATCTACACCG
This sequence comes from Pan paniscus, assembly GCF_029289425.2. Taxonomy (NCBI): domain Eukaryota; kingdom Metazoa; phylum Chordata; class Mammalia; order Primates; family Hominidae; genus Pan; species Pan paniscus. Next base: position 2,313,508 of record NC_073265.2, read on the forward strand.
ATATCTGTATAAACATGGAAATATCTCCAATGCTATCTGTATTAACATGGAAATATCTACACCGCTATCTGTATAAACATGGAAATATCTACACCGCTCTCTGTATAAACATGGAAATATCTACAGCGCTATCTGTATAAAAATGGAAATATCTCCACCGCTATCTGTATAAACATGGAAGTATCTACTCCGCTATCTTTATAAACATGGAAGTATCTACACCGCTATCTGCATGAACATGGAAATATCTACAACACTATCTGTGTAAACATGGAAATATCTACACACCTGTCTGTGTAAACATGGAAATATATACACCGCTACCAGTGTGAAGATGGAAATATCGACACCGCCATATGTGCAAATATGGATATATTTACACCTCTCTGTAAACATGGAAATATCTACACCGCTATCTGTATAAACCAGGAAATATCTACACCGATATCTGTATAAACATGGAAATATCTACACCACGGTCTGTATAAACATGGATATATCTACATTGATATCTGTATAAACATGGAAATATCTACAACGCTATCTGTATAAACATGGAAATATCTACATGGCTATCTCTGTAAACATGGAAATATCTACACCGCTACCTGCATAAATACGGAAATATCTACAACGTTATCTCTATAAACATGGAAATATCTCCACCGCTATCTTTATAAACATGGAAATATCTGCACCGCTATCTTTATAAAAATGGAAATATCCACAACACTATCTGTGTAAACATGGAAATATCTACACAGATGTCTGTGTAAACATGGAAATATGTACAACGCTATCTGTGTGAAGATGGAAATATCTACATGGCAATCTGTGCAAATATGGAAGTATCTACACCTCTATCTCTGTAAACATGGAAATATCTACACGGCTATCTGTATAAACATAGAAATATCTACATGGCTATCTCTATAAACATGAAAATATCTACAGCGCCATCTGTATAAACATGGAATTAACTACACAGTCATCTGTATAATTATGGAAATATATACACCACTATCTCTATGAACATGGAAATATCTACAATGCCATCTGTATAAGCATGGAAATATCTTCACCGCTATCTCTATAAACATGGAAATAGCTACACCGCTATCTGTATAAACATGGAAATATCTCCACCACTCTCTGTATAAACATGGAAATATTGACACCGCTATCTGTATAAAAATGGAAATATCTACACCGCTATCTGTATAAACTTGGAAATATCAACACCGCTATCTGTATAAATATGGAAATATATTCACCGATATCTCTATAAACATGGAAATTTCTACACCGCTATCTGTATAAACATGCAAATATCTACATGGCTATCTCTATAAACATGGAAATATCTACACCGCCATCTGTATAAACATAGAAATAACTACACTGTCATCTGTATAAACATGGAAATATCTACACCACTATATGTATAAACATGGAAATATCTACAAAGTCATCTGTATAAACATGGAAATATCTACACCACTATCTCTATAAAATTGGAAATATCTACACCGCTATCTGTATCCACATGGAAATATCTACACCTCTATTTGTATAAACATGGAAATATCTACACCACGGTAGGTATAAACATGGATATATCTACACCGCTAACTGTATAAACTTGGAAATATCTATACAGTCATCTGTCTAAATATGGAAATATCTACACCTCCATCTGTATAAACATGGATATATCTACACTGCCATCTGTATAAAAATGGAAATAGCCACACCGCAATCTTTATAAACATGGAACTGTCTACACCGCCATCTCAATAAACATGGAAATATCTACACCGCGATCTGCATAAATATGGAAATATCTACCCCGCTATGTCTATAAACCTGGAAATATCTACACCGCTCTCTGTATCTACATGGAAATATCTACACCGCTATCTCTATAAACATGGTAATATCTCCACCGCAATTTGCAGAAATTTGGAAATATCTCCGCCGATATCTGTATAAACATGGAAATATCTCCACCGCTATCTTTATAAACATGGAAATATCTACACCGCTATCTGTATAAACATGGAAATATCTGCACCGGTATCTGTATAAAAATGTAAATATTTACAACAATATCTGTGTAAACATGGAAATATGTACAACGCTATCTGTGTGAAGATGGAAATATCTACACCGCAATCTGGGCAAATATGGAAATATCTACACCTCTATCTCTGTAAACATGGAAATACCTACACCGCTATCTGTATAAACATGAAAATATCTACACCAATATCTGTATAAATATGGAAATATCTACACCACGGTCTGTATAAAAATGGATATATCTACACCGCTATCTGTATAAACATGGAAATATCTACAACACTATCAGTGTAAACATGGAAATATCTACATAGCTGTCTGTGTAAACATGGAAATATGTACACCGCTATGTGTGTGAAAATGGAAATATCTACACGGCAATATGTGCAAATATGGAAATATCTACACCTCTATCTCTGTAAACATGGAAATATGTACACCGCTATCTGTATAAACATGGAAATAACTGCATCGCTATCTCTATAAACATTGAAATATCTACACTGCCATCTTTATAAACGTGGAATTAACTACACAGTCATCTGTATAAACATGGATATATCTACACCACTATCAGTATAAATATGGAAATACATACAATGCCATCTGTATAAACATGGAAATAACATCACCACTATCTCTATAAACATGGAAATATCTCCACCGCTATCTTTATAAACTTGGAAATATCTCCACCGCTATCTGTATAAACATGGAAATATCCACACCGCTATCTGTATAAACTTAGAAATATCTACACCGCTATCTGTATAAATAGGGAAATAACTTCACCGCTATCTCTATGAACATGGAAATGTCTACACCGCTATGTGTATAAACATGGAAATATCTACATGGCTATCTCTATAAACATGGAAATATCTACACCGCCATCTGTAGATATATGGAAATACCTAAACAGTCATCTGTATAAACATGGAAATATCCACACCACTATCTGTATAAACATGGAAATATCAACACTGCCATCTGTATAAACATGGAAATATCTACACAGCCATCTCTATAAACATGGAAATATCTACATCGCTATCTGCATAAACATGGAAACAGGCACACCGCTATCTGTATAAACATGGAAATATCTACACCGCCATCTGGAAAAACATGGAAATATCAACACAGTCATCTGTATAAACATGGAAATATCTACACCTCCATCTGTATAAACATGGAAATACCTACACTGCCATCTGTATAAAAATGGAAATAGCCACACCGCTATCTGTATAAATATGGCAATATCTACAAAGCTATCTCTATAAACATGGAAATGTCTACACCGCTATCTGTATCTACATGGAAATATCTACACCACTATATCTATAAACATGGAAATATCTCCACCGCAATCTGCATAAACTTGGAAATATCTACACCTCCATCTGTATAAACAGGTAAATATTTCCACCGCTATCTGTATAAACATGGAAATATCTCCACCGATATCTGTATAAACATGGAAATATCTCCACCGCTATCTCTATAAACATGGAAATATCTACACCGCTATCTGTATAAACATGGAAATATCTACACCGCTGTCTGAATAAACATCGAAATATCTACAGCGCTATCTGTATAAACATGGAAATATCTCCACCGCTATCTGTATAAACATGGAAGTATCTACACCGCTATCTGTATAAACATGGAAATATCTACACCGCTGTCTTTATAAACATGGAAATATCTACAGCGTTATCTGCATAAACATGGAAATATCTCCACCGCTATCTGTATAAACATGGAAATATCTACAACACTATCTGTGTAAACATGGAAATATCTACACAGTTGTCTGTGTAAACATGGAAGTATGTACACTGCTATCTGTGTGAAGATGTAAATATCTACACGGCAATCTGTGCAAATATGGAAATATCTTCACCTCTATCTCTGTAAACATGGAAATATCTACACCGCTGTCCATATAAACATGGAAATATCTACATGGCTATCTCTATAAACATGGAAATATCTACACCGCCATCTTTATAAACATGGAATTAACTACACAGTCATCTGTAAAGACATGGAAATAACTGCACCACTATCTGTTTAAAAATGGAAATATCTACAATGCCATCAGTATAAACATGGAAATACCTACACCGCTATCTGTATAAACATGGAAACATCTACACCGCTATCTCTATTAACATGGAAGTAGGTACACCACTATCTGTATAAACATGGAAATATCTACACCGCTATCTGTATAAACATGGAAATATCTACACGGCTGTCTGTATAAACATGGAAATATCTACAGCGCTATCTGTATAAACATGGAAATATCTACACCGCTATCTTTATAAACATGGAAATATCTACACTGCTATCTGTATAAACATAGAAACATCTACAATACTATCTGTGTAAACATGAAAATATGTACACCGATATCTGCGTGAAGATGGAAATATCTACACGGCAATCTGTGAAAATATGGTAATATCGACACCTCTATCTCTGTAAACATGTAAATATCTACACCGCTATCTGTATAAACATGGAAATATCTACATGGCTGTCTCTATAAACATGGAAATATCTGCACCGCCATCTTTATAAACATGGAATTAACTACACAGTCATCTGTATAAACATGAAAATATCTACACCACTATCTGAATAAACATGGAAATATCTACAATGCCATCTGTATAAACATGGAAATAGCATCACCGCTATCTCTATAAACATGGAAATATCTACACCGCTATCTGTGTAAATATGGAAATATCTTCACCGATATCTCTATAAACATGGAAATGTCTACACCACTATCTGTATAAACATGGAAATATCTACATGGCTATTTCTATAAACATGGAAATATCTACACCGCCACCTGTATAAACGTGGAAATAACTACACTGTCATCTGTATAAACATGGAAATATCTACACGACTATCTGTATAAACATGGAAATATCTACACATCCATCTGTATGAGCATCGAAATATCTACACTGCCATCTGTATACACATGGAAATACCTACACCGCTATCTGTATAAACATGGAAATACATACACCGCTATCTGTATAAATATGTAAATATCTACACCGCTATCTGTATAAACTTGTAAATATCTACACGGCCATCTCTATTAAGATGGAAATATCTCCACCGCTATCTGTATAAACATGGAAATAACTCCACCGCTATAGGTATAAACATGGAAATATCTAAACCGCTATCTATATAAACCTGGAAATATCCACAGCGCTATCTCTATAAACATGGAAATGCCTACACCGCTATCTGTATAAACATGGAAATGTCTACATGGCTATCTGTATAAACATGGAAATATCTACACCGCCATCAGTATAAACATGGAAATACCTACACCATAATCTATTTAACATGGAAATATCTAAAGCATTATCTGTGTAACCATGGAAATATCTACACCTCCATCTCTATAAACACGGAAATATCTACACTGCCATCTGTATAAAAATGGAAATAGCTACACCGCTATCAGTATAAACATGGAAATGTCTACACCGCCATCTGAATAAACATGGAAATATCTACACCGCTATCTGTATAAATATGGAAATATCTACACCGCTATCTCTATAAACATGGAAATATCTACACCGCTATCTGTATCCACATGGAAATATCTACACCGTTATCTCTATAAACTTGGAAATATCACAAACGCTATTTGCATAAACTTGGAAATATCTACACCATCATCTGAATAAACACGTAAATATCTCCACCGCTATTTGTATAAACATGGAAATATCTCCAACGATATCTGCATAAACATGGAAATATCTCCACCGCTATCTGTATAAATATGGAAATATCTACACTGCCATCTCTATAAACATGGAAATACCTACAACGCTATCTCTACAAACATGGAAATAGCCACAACGCTATCTGTATAAACATGGAAATATCTACAACGCTGTCTGTACAAACATGGAAATATCTACACCACTATCTGCATAAACTTGGAAATAACTAAGCCGCTATCTGTGTAAATTTGGAAATATCTTCACCGCTATCTCGATAAACATGGAAATGTCTACACCACTATCTGCATAAACATGGAAATATCTACACTGCGATCTGTATAAACATGGAAATATCTACACTGCCAGCTCTATAAACATGGAAATATGTACATCGCTATTTGCATAAACATGGAAATAGCCACACCGCTGTCTGTATAAACATGGAAATATCTACACCGCCAACTGTAAAAACATGGAAATATCCACAGAGTCATCTGTATAAACATTGAAATATCTACTCCTCCATCTGCATAAACATGGAAATATCTACACTGCCATCTGTATAAAGTGGAAATAGCCACACCGCTATCTGTATAAACATTGAAATATCTACACCGCTATCTGTATAAACATGGAAATATCTACAACGCTATCTGTATAAACATGGAAATATCTCCTCCGCTATCTGTATAAACATGGAAATATCTACACCGCAATCTTTATAAACAAAGAAATATCTACACCGCTATCTGTATAAACATGGAAATAGCTACAACACTATCTGTGTAAACATGGAAATATCTACTCAGCTGTCTGTGTAAACATGGAAGTATGTACACCGCTATTTGTGTGAAGATGGAAATATCTACACCGCAATCTGTGCAAATATGGAAATATCTACACGTCTATCTCTGTAAACATGGAAATATCTACACCGCTATCTGTATAAACATGTAAATATCTACACTGCTAACTGTATAAACATGGAAATATCTACACCTCGGTCTGTATAAACATGGATATATCTACACCGCTATCTGTATAAATATGGAAATATCTACAACGCTATCTGTATAAACATGGAAATATCTACATCACTAGCTGTATAAACATGGAAATAGCCACACCGCTATGTGTATAAACATGGAAATATCCACTCCGCCATCTATAAAAACATAGAAATATCTACTCAGTCATCTGTATAAACATGGAAATACCTTCACCTCCATCTCTATAAACATGGAAACATCTACACTGCAATCCTTATACACATGGAAATATCTACACCGCTTTCTGCATAAACATGGAAATATCTCAACCTCTATCTGTATAAACATGGAAATATCTCCACCGCTATCTGTATAAACATGGAAATGTCTACAACACTCTCTGTGCAAACATGGAAATATCTACACCGCCATCTGTATAAACTTCGAATTAGCTACACTGTCATCTGTATAAACATGGAAATATCTACACCACTATCCCTATAAAATTGGAAATATCTTCAATGCCATCTGTATAAACCTGGAAATAACTTCACCGCTATCTCTGCAAACATGGAAATACCCACACCGCTATCTGTATAAACATGGAAATATCTCCACCGCTATCTGAAAAAACATGGAAATAACTACACCAATCTCTGTATAAACATGGAAATATCTACACCGCTATCTGTATAAAGATGGAAATATCTACACCGCTATCTGTATAAACTTGAAATATTTACACCGCTATCTTTATAAATATGGAAATATCTTCACCAGTATCTCTATAAACATGGAAATGTCTACACCACTATCTGTATAAACACGGAAACATCTACATGGCTATCTCTATTAACATGGAAATATCTACACGTCCATCTGTATAAACATGGAAATACCTACACTGTCGGCTGTATAAACATGGAAATATCTCCACCACTATCTGTATAAACATGGGAATATCCACACTGCCATGTGTATAAACATGTAAATATATACACATCCATCTCTACAAACATGGAAATATCTACATCGCTATCTGAATAAACATGGAAATAGCCACACCGCAATGTGAATAAATATGGAAATATATACACAGCTATCTCTATAAACATGGAAATGCATACACCGCTATCTGTATAAACATGGAAATATCTACTTAGCTATCTCTATAAACATGTAAATATCTACACCGCCATCGGTATAAACATGGAAATACCTACACAGTCATCTGTGTAAACATGGAAATATCTACATAGTCATCTGTATAAACATTTAAATGTCTACACAGCCATCTCTATAAACATGAAAATATCAACACAACCATCTCTATAAACATAGAAATATATACATCACTATCTACATAAACATGGAAATAGCCACACCCCTATCTGTATAAACATGGAAATGACTACACGGCCATCTGTAAAAACATGGAAACATCTGCACAGTCATCTGTATAAACATGGAAATATCTACAACTCCATCTGTATAAACATGGAAATATCTACACTGCCATCTGTATTCACATGGAAATATCTACACAGCCATCTGTATAAACATGGAAATATCTACACCGCTGTCTCAATAAACATGGAAATACCTACACCGCTATGTGTATAAACATGTTAATATCTACACCGCTATCTGTATAAACATGGAAATATCTACACCGCAATCTGTATAAACTTGGAAATGTCTACACCGCCATCTCTATAAACATGGAAATGTCTCCACCGCTATCTCTATAAACATGGAAATATCTCCACCACTATCTGTATAAAGATGGAAATAACTACACCGCTATCTGTATAACCATGGAAATATCTACAGCGCTATCTCTATAAACATGGAAATGTCTACACCGCTATCTGTATAAACATGGAAATATCTACACCGCCATCTGTATAAACATGGAAATGTCCACACCGCTATCTGTATAAACATGGAAATATCTACACCGATATCTGTATAAACTTGGAATTATCTACACCGCTATCTGTATAAACATGGAAATATCTACACCGCAATCTCTATAAACATGGAAATGTCTACACCGCTATCTGTATAAACATGGAAATATCTACATGGCTATCTCTATTAACATGGAAATATCTACACCGCCATCTGTGTAAACATGGAAATACCTACAGTCATTTGTATGAACATGGAAATATCTACACCATTATCTGTACAAACATGGAAATATCTACACTGCCATGTGTATAAACATGTAAATATATACACAGCCATCTCTATAAACATGGAAATATCTACATCGCTATCTGTATAAACATGGAAATAGCCACACAGCTGTGTGAATAAGTATGGAAATATCTACTTAGCTATCTCTATAAACATGTAAATATCTTCACCGCCATCGGTATAAACATGGAAATATATACACAGTCATCTGTATAAACACAGAAACATCTACAAAGTCATCTGTATAAACATTGAAATGTCTACACTGCCATCTCTACAAACATGGAAATATCTACACAGCCATCTCTATAAACATGGAAATATCTATATCACTATCTGCATAAACATGGAAATAGCCACACCCCTGTCTGTATAAACAAGGAAATGTCTACACGGCCATCTGTAAAAACATGGAAACCTCTACACAGTCATCTGTATAAACATGGAAATATCTACAACTCCATCTGTATAAACATGGAAATAACTACACTGCCATCTGTATTCACATGGAAATATCTACAAAGCCATCTGTATAAACATGGAAATATCTACACAGCTATCTCTATAAACATGGAAATACCTACACCGCTATCTGAATAAACATGTTAATATCCACAACCGCTATCTGTATAAACGTGGAAATATCTACACCGCTATGTGTATAAACTTGGAAATGTCTACACCGCCATCTCTATAAACATGGAACTATCTCCACCGCTATCTCTATAAACATGGAAATATCTCAACCACTATCTGTATAAACATGAAAATAACTACTCAGCTATCTCTATAAACATGGAAATGTCTACACCGCTATCTGTATAAACATGGAAATATCTACACCGCCATCTGTATAAACGTGGAAATACCTACACCGTCGTCTCTATAAACATGGAAATACCTACACCTCTATCTGTATAAACATGGAAATATCTACAATGCCATCTGTATAAACATGGAAATACCTACTCACTCATCTCTATAAACTTGGAAATACCTACACCGCTATCTGTAAAAACCTGGAAATACCTACACAGTCATGGTTATAAACATGGAAATATCTACACCGCTATCTGTATAAACTTGGAAATATCTACACTGCCATCTGTATCCACTTGGAAATATCTACACAGCCATCTGTATAAACATGGAAATATCTACACCACTATCTCTATACACATGGAAAAACCTACACCGCAATATGTATAAACATGGAAATATCTACACCGCTATCTGTATAAACTTGGTAATATCTACACCGCTATCTGTATAAACTTGGAAATATCTACACCGCCATCTCTATAAACATGGAAATATCTCCAACACTATTTGTATAAACATGGAAATATCTCCAACACTATCTGTATAAACATGGAAATATCAACACCGCTATCTGTATAAATATGGAAATATCTACAACGCTATCTCTATAAACATGGAAATGTCTACACCGCTATCTGTATAAACATGGAAATATCTACATGCCATCTCTATAAATATGGAAATATCTACACCACCATCTGTAAAAACATGGAAATAACTACACAGTCATCTGTATAAACATGGAAATATCTACACCTCCATCTGTATAAACATGGAAATATCTACACTGCCATCTGCATACACATGGAAATATCTACACAGCCATCTTTATAAACATGGTAATATCTACCCCGCTATCTCTATAAACATGGAAACAACTACACTGCTATCTGTATAAACATGGAAATATCTACACTGCTATCTGTATAAACATGGAAATATCTACACCGCTATCTCTATAAACATGGAAATGTCTACACCGCTATCTCTATAAACATGGAAATAACTACATGGCTATCTCTATAAACATGGAAATATCTACACCGCCATCTGTATAAATATGGAAATACCTAGAGAGTCATCTGTATGAACATGGAAATATCTACACCACTATCTGTATAAACATGGAAATATCTACACTGCCATGTGTATAAACATGTAAATATATACACAGCCATCTCGATAAACATGGAAATATCTACATCGCTATCTGTATAAACATGGAAATATCCACACCGCTGTGTGAATAAATATGGAAATATCTACTTAGCTATCTCTATAAACATGTAAATATCTACACCGCCATCGGTATAAACATGGAAATACCTACACAGTCATCTGTATAAACACAGAAACATCTACAAAGTCATCTGTATAAACTTTGACATGTCTACACTGCCATCTCTATAAACATGGAAATATCTACACAGCCATCTCTATAAACATGGAATTATCTACATCACCATCTGCATAAACATGGAAATAGCCACACCCCTATCTGTATAAACATGGAAATGTCTACACGGCCATCTGTAAAAACATGGAAACATCTACACAGTCATCTGTATAAACATGGAAATATCTACAACTCCATCTGTATAAACATGGAAATATCTACACTGCCATCTGTATTCACATGGAAATACCTACACAGCCATCTGTAGGAACATGGAAATATCTACACCGCTATGTATATAAACTTGGAAATATCTACACCGCCATCTCTATAAACACGGAAATATCTCCACCGCTATCTCTATAAACATGGAAATATCTCCACCACTATCTGTATAAACATGGAAATATCAACACCGCTATCTGTATAAATATGGAAATATCTACAACGCTATCTCTATAAACATGGAAATGTCTACACCGCTATCTGTATAAACATGGAAATATCTACATGCCATCTCTATAAATATGGAAATATCTACACCACCATCTGTAAAAACATGGAAATAACTACACAGTCATCTGTATAAACATGGAAATATCTACACCTCCATCTGTATAAACATGGAAATATCTACACTGCCATCTGCATACACATGGAAATATCTACACAGCCATCTTTATAAACATGGTAATATCTACCCCGCTATCTCTATAAACATGGAAACAACTACACTGCTATCTGTATAAACATGGAAATATCTACACTGCTATCTGTATAAACATGGAAATATCTACACCGCTATCTCTATAAACATGGAAATGTCTACACCGCTATCTCTATAAACATGGAAATAACTACATGGCTATCTCTATAAACATGGAAATATCTACACCGCCATCTGTATAAATATGGAAATACCTAGAGAGTCATCTGTATGAACATGGAAATATCTACACCACTATCTGTATAAACATGGAAATATCTACACTGCCATGTGTATAAACATGTAAATATATACACAGCCATCTCGATAAACATGGAAATATCTACATCGCTATCTGTATAAACATGGAAATATCCACACCGCTGTGTGAATAAATATGGAAATATCTACTTAGCTATCTCTATAAACATGTAAATATCTACACCGCCATCGGTATAAACATGGAAATACCTACACAGTCATCTGTATAAACACAGAAACATCTACAAAGTCATCTGTATAAACTTTGACATGTCTACACTGCCATCTCTATAAACATGGAAATATCTACACAGCCATCTCTATAAACATGGAATTATCTACATCACCATCTGCATAAACATGGAAATAGCCACACCCCTATCTGTATAAACATGGAAATGTCTACACGGCCATCTGTAAAAACATGGAAACATCTACACAGTCATCTGTATAAACATGGAAATATCTACAACTCCATCTGTATAAACATGGAAATATCTACACTGCCATCTGTATTCACATGGAAATACCTACACAGCCATCTGTAGGAACATGGAAATATCTACACCGCTATGTATATAAACTTGGAAATATCTACACCGCCATCTCTATAAACACGGAAATATCTCCACCGCTATCTCTATAAACATGGAAATATCTCCACCACTATCTGTATAAACATGGAAATATCAACACCGCTATCTGTATAAATATGGAAATATCTACAACGCTATCTCTATAAACATGGAAATGTCTACACCGCTATCTGTATAAACATGGAAATATCTACATGCCATCTCTATAAATATGGAAATATCTACACCACCATCTGTAAAAACATGGAAATAACTACACAGTCATCTGTATAAACATGGAAATATCTACACCTCCATCTGTATAAACATGGAAATATCTACACTGCCATCTGCATACACATGGAAATATCTACACAGCCATCTTTATAAACATGGTAATATCTACCCCGCTATCTCTATAAACATGGAAACAACTACACTGCTATCTGTATAAACATGGAAATATCTACACTGCTATCTGTATAAACATGGAAATATCTACACCGCTATCTCTATAAACATGGAAATGTCTACACCGCTATCTCTATAAACATGGAAATAACTACATGGCTATCTCTATAAACATGGAAATATCTACACCGCCATCTGTATAAATATGGAAATACCTAGAGAGTCATCTGTATGAACATGGAAATATCTACACCACTATCTGTATAAACATGGAAATATCTACACTGCCATGTGTATAAACATGTAAATATATACACAGCCATCTCGATAAACATGGAAATATCTACATCGCTATCTGTATAAACATGGAAATATCCACACCGCTGTGTGAATAAATATGGAAATATCTACTTAGCTATCTCTATAAACATGTAAATATCTACACCGCCATCGGTATAAACATGGAAATACCTACACAGTCATCTGTATAAACACAGAAACATCTACAAAGTCATCTGTATAAACTTTGACATGTCTACACTGCCATCTCTATAAACATGGAAATATCTACACAGCCATCTCTATAAACATGGAATTATCTACATCACCATCTGCATAAACATGGAAATAGCCACACCCCTATCTGTATAAACATGGAAATGTCTACACGGCCATCTGTAAAAACATGGAAACATCTACACAGTCATCTGTATAAACATGGAAATATCTACAACTCCATCTGTATAAACATGGAAATATCTACACTGCCATCTGTATTCACATGGAAATACCTACACAGCCATCTGTAGGAACATGGAAATATCTACACCGCTATGTATATAAACTTGGAAATATCTACACCGCCATCTCTATAAACACGGAAATATCTCCACCGCTATCTCTATAAACATGGAAATATCTCCACCACTATCTGTATAAACATGGAAATAACTACACCACTATCTGTATAAACATGGAAATATCTACACCGCTATCTCTATAAACATGGAAATCTCTTCACCGCTATCTGTATAAACATGGAAATATCTACACCGCCATCTGTATAATCGTGGAAATAACTACACAGTCATAGGTATAAACATGGAAATATCTTCACCACTATCTGTATAAACATGGAAATATCTACAATGCCATCTGTATAAACATGGAAATACCTACTCAGTCATCTCTATAAACATGGAAATATCTACACTGCTATCTGTAGAAACATGGAAATACCTAAACAGTCATGGTTATAAACATGGAAATATCTACACCTCCATCTGTATAAACTTGGAAATATCTACACTGCCATCTGTATACACATGGAAATATCTTAACAGCCATCTGTATAAACATGGACATATCTACACCGCTATCTCTATAAACATGGAAAAACCTACACCGCAATCTGTATAAACATGTAAATATCTACACCGCTATCTGTATAAACTTGGAAATATCTACACCGCTATCTGTATAAACTTGGAAATATCTACACCGCCATCTCTGTAAACATGGAAATATCTCCAACACTATCTGTATAAACATGGAAATAATTCCAACATTATCTGTATAAACATGGAAATATCTACACCGCTATCTGTATAAACTTGGAAATATCCACACCGCTATGTGTATAAACATGGAAATATCTACACTGCCATGTGTATAAACATGTAAATATATACACAGCCTTCTCTATAAACATGGAAATATCTACATCGCTATCTGTATAAACATGGAAATAGCCACACCGCTGTGTGAATAAATATGGAAATATCTACTTAGCTATCTCTATAAACATGTAAATATCTACACCGCCATCGGTATAAAGATGGAAATACCTACACAGTCATCTGTATAAACAAAAAACATCTACAAAGTCATCTGTATAAACATTGAAATGTCTACACTGCCATCTCTATAAACATGGAAATATCTACATCACTATCTGCAAAAACATGGAAATAGCCACACCTCTATCTGTATAAACATGGAAATGTCTACACGGCCATCTGTAAAAACATGGAAACCTTTACACAGTCATCTGTATAAACATGGAAATATCTACAACTCCATCTGTATAAACATGGAAATATCTACACTGCCATCTGTATTCACATGGAAATATCTACACAGCCATCTGTATAAACATGGAAATATCTACACCGCTATCTCTATAAACATGGAAATACCTACACCGCTATCTGTATAAACATGTTAATATCCACAACCGCTATCTGTATAAACATGGAAATATCTACAACGCTATGTGTATAAACTTGGAAATGACTACACCGCCATCTCTATAAACATGGAACTATCTCCACCGCTATCTCTATAAACATGGAGATATCTCCACCACTATCTGTATAAACATGGAAATAACTACACCGCTATCTCTATAAACATGGAAATGTCTACACCGCTATCTGTATAAACATGGAAATATCTACACCACTATCTGTATAAACATGGAAATATCTACAATGCCATCTGTGTAAACATGGAAATACCTACTCAGTCATCTCTATAAACATGAAAATGTCTACACCGCTATCTGTATAAACTTGGAAATATCTAAACCGCCATCTCTATAAACATGGAAATATCTCCAACACTATCTGTATAAACATGGAAATATCTCCACACTATCTGTATAAGCATTGAAATATCTACACCGCTATATGTATAAATATGGAAATATCTACACCGCTATCTCTATAAACATGGAAATGTCTACACCGCTATCTGTATAAACATGGAAATATCTACATGGCTATCTCAATAAATATGGAAATATCTACACCACCATCTGTAAAAATATGGAAATAACTACACAGTCATCTGTATAAACATGGAAATATCTACAACTCCATCTGTATAAACATGGAAATATCTACACAGCAATCTGTATAAACATGGAAATATCTACACCGCTATCTCTAAAAACATGGAAATGTCTACACAGCTATGTGTATAAACATGGAAATATCTACAAGGCTATCTCTATAAACATGGAAATATCTACACCGCCATCTGTATAAACATGGAAAAACCTACAGAGTCATCTGTATGAACATGGAAATATCTACACCACTATCTGTATAAACATGGAAATATCTACACTGCCATGTGTATAAACATGTAAATATATACACAGCCATCTCTATAAACATGGAAATATCTACATCGCTATCTGTATAAACATGGAAATAGCCACACCGCTGTGTGAATAAATATGGAAATATCTACACCGCTATCTGTATAAACTTGGAAATATCTACACCGCCATCTCTATAAATATGGAAATATCTACACCGCTATCTCTATAAACATGGAAATATCTACACCGCCATCGGTATAAACATGGAAATACCTACACAGTCATCTGTATAAACACAGAAACATCTACAAAGTCATTTGCATAAACATTGACATGTCTACAATGCCATCTCTGTAAACATGGAAATATCTACACAGCCATCTATATAAACATGGAAGTATCTACATCACTATCTGCATAAACATGGAAATAGCCACACCCCTATCTGTATAAACATGGAAATGTCTACACGGCCATCTGTAAAAACATGGAAACATCTACACAGTCATCTGTATAAACATGGAAATATCTACAACTCCATCTGTATAAACATGGAAATATCTACACTGCCATCTGTATTCACATGGAAATATCTACACAGCCATCTGTATAAACATTGAAATATCTACACCACTATCTCTATAAACATGGAAATACCTACACCGCTATCTGTATAAACATGTTAATATCTACAGCACTCTCTGTATTAACATGGAAATATCTACACCGCTATGTATATAAACCTGGAAATGTCTACACCGCCATCTCTATAAAAATGGAAATATCTCCACCGCTATCTCTATAAACATGGAAATATCTCCACCTCTATCTCTATAAACATGGAAATAACTACACCGCTAAGTGTATAAACATGGAAATATCTACACCGCTGTCTCTATAAATATGGAAATATCATCACCGCTATCTGTATAAACATGGAAATATCTACACCGCCATCTGTATAAACGTGGAAATAACTACACAGTCATCGGTATAAACATGGAAATATCTACACCACTATCTGTATAAACATGGAAATAACTACAATGCCATCTCTATAAACATGGAAATACCTACTCAGTCATCTCTATAAACCTGGAAATACCTACACTGCTATCTATAAAAACATGGAAATACCTACACAGTCATGGTTATAACCATGGAAATATCTACACCTCCATCTGTGTAAACTTGGAAATATCTACACTGCCATCTGTATACACATGGAAATACCTACACAGCCATCTGTATAAACATGGAAATATCTACACCGCTATCTCTATAAACATGGAAAAACCTACACCGCAATCTGTATAAACATGGAAATATATACACCGCTATCCGAATAAACTTGGAAATATCTACACCGCTATCTGTATAAACTTGGAAATATCTACACCGCCATCTCTATAAACATGGAAATATCTCCAACACTATCTGTATAAACATGGAAATATCTCCAACACTATCTGTATAAACATGGAAATATCTACACCGCTATCTGTGTAAATATGGTAATATCTACATCGCTATCTCTATAAACATGGAAATGTCTACACCGCTATCTGTATAAACATGGAACTATCTACATGGATATCTCTATAAATATGGAAATAACTACACCACAATCTGTAAAAACATGGAAATAACTACACAGTCATCTGTATAAACATGGAAATATCTACACCTCCATCAGTATAAACATGGAAATATCTACATTGCCATCTGTATACACATGGAAATATCTACACAGCCATCTTTATAAACATGGTAATATCTACCCCGCTATCTCTATAAACATGGAAACAACTACACTGCTATCTGTATAAACATGGAAATATCTACACCGCTATCTGTATAAACTTGGAAATATCTACACCGCCATCTCTATAAATATGGAAATATCTACACCGCTATCTCTATAAACATGGAAATATCTACAACCCTACCTGTGTAAACATGGAAATATCTACACAGCTGTCTGTGTAAACATGGAAATATGTACACCGCTATCTGTGTGAAGATGGAAATATCTTCACGGCAATCTGTGCAAATATGGAAATATCTACATCTCTATCTCTGTAAACATGGAAATATCTACAACGCTATCTGTATAAACATGGAAATATCTACATGGCTATCTCTATAAACATGGAAATATCTACACCGCCATCTTTATAAACGTGGTATTAACTACACAGTCATCTGTATAAACATGGAAAAATCTACACCACTATCTGTATAAACATGGAAATATCTACAATGCCATCTGTATAAACATGGAAATAACGTCACCGTTATCTCTATAAACATGGAAATTCCTACACCGAGATCTGTATAAACATGGAAATATCTACACCGCTATCTCTATAAACTTAGAAATACCTACACCGCTATCTGTATAAATATCGAAATAACTTCACCGCTATCTCTATGAACATGGAAATGTCTACACCGCCATCTGTATAAACATGGAAATACCTACACAGTCATCTGTATAAACATGGAAATATCTGCACCACTATCTGTATAAACATGGAAATAACAACACTTCCATCAGTATAAACATGGAAATATCTACACTTCCATCTGTATAAAAATGGAAATAACCACACCACTATCTGTATAAACATGGAAATATCTACACCGCCATCTGAATAAACATGGAAATAACTACACCGCTATCTGTATAAATATGGAAATATCTACAAAGCTATCTCTATAAACATGGAAATATCTCCACCGCTATCTGTATAAACATGGAAATATCTACACCGATATCTTTATAAACATGGAAATATCTACTCCGCTATCTGTATAAACATGGAAATATCTAAAACACTATCTGTGTAAACATGGAAATACCTACACAGCTGTCTGTTTAAACATGGAAATATGTACACCGCTATCTGTGTGAAGATGGAAATATCTACACGGCAATCTGTGCAAATAGGGAAATATCTACACCTCTATCTCTATAAACATGGAAATATCTACACCGTTCTCTGTATAAACATGGAAATGTCTACATGGCTATCTCTATAAACATGGAAATATCTCCACCGCCATCTGTATAAACATGGAATTAACTACACAGTCATCTGTATAAACATGGAAATATCTACACCACTCTTTGTATAAACATGGAAATATCTACAATGCCATCTGTATAAACATGGAAATACCTACACTGCTATCTGTATAAACATGGAAATATCTACACTGCTATCTGTATAAACATGGAAATATCTGCAGCGCTGTTTAAAAATGGAAATATCTCCACCGCTATCTGTATAAACATGGAAGTATCTACTCCGCTCTCTTTATAAACATGGAAATATCTACACAGCTATCTGCATGAACATGGAAATAACTACAACACTATCTGTGTAAACATGGAAATATCTACACACCTGTCTGTGTAAACATGGAAATATATACACCGCTGTCTGTATAAACATGGAAATATCGACACCGCAGTCTGTGCAAATATGGATATATCTACACCTCTATCTCTGTAAACATGGAAATAACTACACCGCTATCTGTATAAACATGTAAATATCTACACCGCTATCTGTATAAACATGTAAATATCTACACCGCTATCTGTATAAACATGGAAATATCTACACCACTGTCTGTTTAAACATGTATATATCTACACCGCTATCTGTATAAACATGGAAATATCATCACCGCTATCTGTATAAACATGGAAATATCTACACCGCCATCTGTATAAACGTGGAAATAACTACACAGTCATCGGTATAAACATGGAAATATCTACACCACTATCTGTATAAACATGGAAATATCTACAATGCCATCTGTATAAACATGGAAATACCTACTCAGTCATCTCTATAAACCTGGAAATACGTACACTGCTATCTATAAAAACATGGAAATACCTACACAGTCATGGTTATAACCATGGAAATATCTACACCTCCATCTGTGTAAACTTGGAAATATCTACACTGCCATCTGTATACACATGGAAATACCTACACAGCCATCTGTATAAACATGGAAATATCTACACAGCTATCTCTATAAACATGGAAAAACCTACACCGCAATCTGTATAAACATGGAAATATATACACCGCTATCCGAATAAACTTGGAAATATCTACACCGCTATCTGTATAAACTTGGAAATATCTACACCGCCATCTCTATAAACATGGAAATATCTCCAACACTATCTGTATAAACATGGAAATATCTCCAACACTATCTGTATAAATATGGAAATATCTACACCGCTATCTGTATAAATATGGTAATATCTACATCGCTATCTCTATAAACATGGAAATGTCTACACCGCTATCTGTATAAACATGGAACTATCTACATGGATATCTCTATAAATATGGAAATAACTACACCACCATCTGTAAAAACATGGAAATAACTACACAGTCATCTGTATAAACATGGAAATATCTACACCTCCATCTGTATAAACATGGAAATATCTACACTGCCATCTGTATACACATGGAAATATCTACACAGCCATCTTTATAAACATGGTAATATCTACCCCGCTATCTCTATAAACATGGAAACAACTACACTGCTATCTGTATAAACATGGAAATATCTACACCGCTATCTGTATAAACTTGGAAATATCTACACCGCCATCTCTATAAATATGGAAATATCTACACCGCTATCTCTATAAACATGGAAATATCTACAACCCTACCTGTGTAAACATGGAAATATCTACACAGCTGTCTGTGTAAACATGGAAATATGTACACCGCTATCTGTGTGAAGATGGAAATATCTTCACGGCAATCTGTGCAAATATGGAAATATCTACATCTCTATCTCTGTAAACATGGAAATATCTACAACGCTATCTGTATAAACATGGAAATATCTACATGGCTATCTCTATAAACATGGAAATATCTACACCGCCATCTTTATAAACGTGGTATTACCTACACAGTCATCTGTATAAACATGGAAAAATCTACACCACTATCTGTATAAACATGGAAATATCTACAATGCCATCTGTATAAACATGGAAATAACGTCACCGTTATCTCTATAAACATGGAAATTCCTACACCGAGATCTGTATAAACATGGAAATATCTACACCGCTATCTCTATAAACTTAGAAATATCTCCACCGCTATCTGTATAAATATCGAAATAACTTCACCGCTATCTCTATGAACATGGAAATGTCTACACCGCCATCTGTATAAACATGGAAATACCTACACAGTCATCTGTATAAACATGGAAATATCTGCACCACTATCTGTATAAACATGGAAATAACAACACTTCCATCAGTATAAACATGGAAATATCTACACTTCCATCTGTATAAAAATGGAAATAACCACACCACTATCTGTATAAACATGGAAATATCTACACCGCCATCTGAATAAACATGGAAATAACTACACCGCTATCTGTATAAATATGGAAATATCTACAAAGCTATCTCTATAAACATGGAAATATCTCCACCGCTATCTGTATAAACATGGAAATATCTACACCGATATCTTTATAAACATGGAAATATCTACTCCGCTATCTGTATAAACATGGAAATATCTAAAACACTATCTGTGTAAACATGGAAATACCTACACAGCTGTCTGTTTAAACATGGAAATATGTACACCGCTATCTGTGTGAAGATGGAAATATCTACACGGCAATCTGTGCAAATAGGGAAATATCTACACCTCTATCTCTATAAACATGGAAATATCTACACCGTTCTCTGTATAAACATGGAAATGTCTACATGGCTATCTCTATAAACATGGAAATATCTCCACCGCCATCTGTATAAACATGGAATTAACTACACAGTCATCTGTATAAACATGGAAATATCTACACCACTCTTTGTATAAACATGGAAATATCTACAATGCCATCTGTATAAACATGGAAATACCTACACCGCTATCTGTATAAACATGGAAATATCTACACTGCTATCTGTATAAACATGGAAATATCTGCAGCGCTGTTTAAAAATGGAAATATCTCCACCGCTATCTGTATAAACATGGAAGTATCTACTCCGCTATCTTTATAAACATGGAAATATCTACACAGCTATCTGCATGAACATGGAAATATCTACAACACTATCTGTGTAAACATGGAAATATCTACACACCTGTCTGTGTAAACATGGAAATATATACACCGCTGTCTGTATAAACATGGAAATATCGACACCGCAGTCTGTGCAAATATGGATATATCTACACCTCTATCTCTGTAAACATGGAAATAACTACACCGCTATCTGTATAAACATGTAAATATCTACACCGCTATCTGTATAAACATGTAAATATCTACACCGCTATCTGTATAAACATGGAAATATCTACACCACTGTCTGTTTAAACATGTATATATCTACACCGCTATCTGTATAAACATGGAAATATCTACACCGCTATCTGTATAAACATGGAAATATCTACATGGCTATCTCTACAAACATGTAAATATCTACACCGCCATCTGTATAAACATGGAATTAACTACACAGTCATCTGTATAAACATGGAAATATCTACACCACTATCTCTATGAACATGGAAATATCTACAATGCCATCTTTATAAACATGGAAATATCTTCAACGCTATCTCTATAAACATGGAAATAGCTACACCGCTATCTTTATAAACATGGAAATATCTACACCGCTATCTATATAAACATGGAAATATCTACACCGCTATCTGTGTAAATATGGAAATATCTTCACCGATATCTCTATAAACATGGAAATGTCTACACCTCTGTCTGTATAAACATGGAAATATCTACACAGCCATCTCTATAAACGTGGAAATATCTGCACAGACATCTCTATAAACTTGGAAATATCTACATCGCTATCTGCATAAACATGGAAATAGCCACACCGCTATCTGTAAAAACATGGAAATATCTACACCGCCATCTGTAAAGACATGGAATTATCTACACAGTCATGTGTATAAACATGGAAATATTTACACATTCATCTGAATAAACATGGATATATCTACACTGCCATCTGTATAAAAATGGAAATAGCCACACCGCAATCTGTATAAACATGGAATTATCTACACCGCCATCTGAATAAACATGGAAATGTCTACACCGCTATCTGCATAAATATGGAAATATCTACACCGCTATCTCTATAAACATGGAATTATCTACACCGCTATCTGTATCTACATGGAAATATCTACACGGCTATCTCTATAAACATGGTAATATCTCCACCGCCGTCTGCATAAACTTGGAAATATCTGCACCGATATCTGTATAAAAATGTAAATATCTACACAGCCATCTCTATAAACATGGAAATATCTACACAGACATCTCTATAAACTTGGAAATATCTACATCGCTATCTGCATAAACATGGAAATAGCCACACCGCTCTCTGTAAAAACATGGAAATATCTACACCACCATCTGTAAAAACATGGAAATATCTACACAGTCATGTGTATAAACATGGAAATATCTACACCTCCATGTGTATAAACATGGAAATATCTACACAGCTATCTATATAAAAATGGAGTTATCTACAACACTGTCTGTGTAAACATGGAAATATCTACACAGCTGTCTGTGTAAACATGGAAATATGTACAACGCTATCTGTGTGAAGATGGAAATATCTACACCGCAATCTGGGCAAATATGGAAATATCTACACCTCTATCTCTGTAAACATGGAAATATCTACACCGCTATCTGTATAAACATGAAAATATCTACACCGCTATCTGTATAAACATGGAAATATCTATACCACGGTCTGCATAAACATGGATATATCTACACCGCTATCTGTATAAACTTGGAAAGATCTACTCAGTCATCTGTCTAAACAAGGAAGTATCTACATCTCCATCTGTATAAACATGGAAATACCTTCACTGCAATCTGTATACACATGGAAATATCTACATAGCCATCTGTATAAACATGTAAATATCTACACCGCTATCCCTATAAACATGGAAGTATGTACACCGCTATCTGTATAAACATGGAAATATCTACACCGCTATCTGTATATACATGGAAATATCTACACCACTGTCTGTATAAACATGGAAATATCTACAGCGCTATCTGTATAAACATTGAAATATCTCCACCGCTATCTGTATTAACATGGAAATATCTACAACGCTATCTGTATAAACATGTAAATATCTACACCGCTATCTGAATAAACTTGAAAATATCTACACGGCCATCTCTATTAACATGGAAATTTCTCCACCGCTATCTCTATAAACATGGAAATAACTCCACCGCTATATGTATAAACATGGAAATATCTAAACCGCTATCTGTGTAAACCTGGAAATATCCACAGCGCTATCTCTATAAACATGGAAAGGCCCACACCGCTATCTGTATAAACATGGAAATGTCTAAATGGCTATCTGTATAAACATGGAAATATCTACACCGCCGTCATTATAAACATGGAAATACCTACACCGTCATCTGTGTAAACATGGAAATATCTACAGCACTATCTTTATAACCATGGAAATATCTACACTGCCATCTGTATACACATGGAAATATCTACACCTCCATCTCTATAAACACGGAAATATCTACACTGCCATCGGTATAAAAATGGAAATAGCTACACCGCTATCTGTATAAACATGGAAATGTCTACACCACCATCTGAATAAACATGGAAATATCTACACCACTATCTGTATAAATAAGGAAATATCAACTCCGCTATCACTATAAACATGGAAATGTCTACACCGCTATCTGTATCCACATGGAAATATCTACACCGTTATCTCTATAAACTTGGAAATATCTCCAATGCTATCTGCATAAATTTGGAAAAATCTACACCACCATCTGTATAAACATGTAAATATCTCCACCGCTATCTGTATAAACATGGAAATATCTCCACCGCTATCTGTATAAATATGGATATATCTACACTGCCATATCTATAAACATGGAAATGTCTACACCACTATCTGTATAAACATGGAAATATCTACATGGCTATCTTTATACACATGGAAATATCCACACCGCCATCTGTATAAACATGGAAATACCTACAGAGTCATCTTTAGAAACATGGAAATATCTACACCACTATCTGTATAAACATGGAAATATCTACACTGCCATCTGTACAAACATGGAAATATCTACACTGCCATCTCTATAAACATGGAAATATCTACATTGCTATTTGCATAAACATGGAAACAGCCACACCGCTGTCTGTATAAACGTGGAAATATCTACACCGCCAACTGCAATAACATGGAAATATCTACAGAGTCATCTGTATAAACATGGAAATATCTACACCTCCACCTGTAGAAACATGGAAATATCTACACTGCCATCTGTAGAAAGTGGAAATAGCCACACCGCTATCTGTATAAACATGGAAATATCTACAGCGCTATCTGTATAAACATGGAAATATCTACACCGCTATCTTTATAAACATGGAAATATCTACACCACGGTCTGTATAAACATGGATATATCTACACCGCTATCTGTATAAACATGCAAATATCTACACCGCTATCTGTATAAACATGGAAATATCTACATCACTATCTGTATAAACATGGAAATAGACACACCACTATCTGTATAAACATGGAAATATCTACTCCACCATCTGTAAAAACATGGAAATATCTAAACAGTCTTCTGTATAAACATGGAAATATCTTCACCTCCATCTGTGTAAACATGGAAATATCTACACTGCCATCCATATACACATGGAAATATCTACACAGCCATCTGTATAAACATGGAAATATTTTCACTGCTATCTCTATAAACATGGAAATACCAAACCGCCTTCTCTATAAACATGGAAATATCTCAACCGCTATCTGTATAAACATGGAAATATCTCCACCGCTATCTGTATAAACATGGAAATGTCTACAACACTATCTGTGCAAACATGGATATATCTACACAGCTGTCGGTGTAAACATGGAAATATGTACACCGCTATCTGTGTGAAGATGATAATATCTACACGGCAATCTGTGCAAATATGGAAATATCTACACCTCTATCTCTGTGAACATGGAAATATCTACACCGCTATCTGCATAAACATGGAAATATATACATGGCTATCTCTATAATCATGGAAATATCTACACCGCCATCTGTATAAACTTGGAATTAACTACACAGTCATCTGTATAAACATGGAAATATCTACACGGCCATATGTAAAAACATGGAAACATCTGCACAGTCATCTGTATAAACATGGAAATATCTACTACTCCATCTGTATAAACATGGAAATATCTACACTGCCATCTGTATTCACATGGAAATATCTACACAGCCATCTGTATAAACATGGAAATAACTACACCGCTGTCTCAATAAACATGGAAATACATACACCGCTATGTGTATAAACATATTAATATCTACACCGCTATCTGTATAAACTTGGAAATATCTACACCGCAATCTGTATAAACTTGGAAATGTCTACACCGCCATCTCTATAAACATGGAAATATCTCCACCGCTATCTCTGTAAACATGGAAAGGTCTACACCGCTATCTGTATAAACATGGAAAAATCTACACCGCCATCTGTATAAACATGGAAATACCTACACAGTCATCTGTATAAACATGGAAATAGCCACACCGCTATCTGTATAAACATGGAAATATATACACCGCCATCTCTATAAACATGGAAATATCTACACCGCCATCCACATAAACAAGGAAATATCTACACCGCCATCTATACAAACATGGAAATATCTGCACTGCCAGGAGCTCAAGAGCAGCATGGGCAATACAGCAAGACCTCATCTCTACAAAAAAATAAGAAAAATTAGCTGGCCATGGTGGCGTGCACCTGTTGTCCCTGCTTCTTGGGAGGCTGAGGTGGGAGGATCCACGGAGCCCAGGAATTTAAGGCTGCAGTGAGCTTGTATAACTTCTGCGCTCCAGCCTGGATGACAGAAGAAGAACCTGTTTCAAAAAAGAAAAAAGAAAAAAAACCCTAAAAACTAAAAACTGGATGTAGTTTGCTAATAACTAAACAGAAAATTAATTGTATTGTGCTTACATATCAACGATGTCTTTCTTCTTTGATCATAAACCTGCTCACTAAGAAGCTGCTGAAGTCCATGCTAGTGACAGGTACATGTCTGCATCCTTGTCCTTACCTGCATCTTCTTTGATTGTCCCCATCTGTGTCTCCGACTGACACTGCCGAACCGGCTTGCTACCTGATCAATGTTGTACTGAACCGGACTGCTAACTGATCAATGTTGTTTAGCTCACTGCACAAAGCTGTTCTTACAGGGTAGATTTCTGCCTGGAACAGTCATACTTACACTGTTTATATTCCTTACTCCTGACCCATCCAACGCAGCACAATTTCTATTTATTGCCATAGAAACATAGGTCATTTGGAAACACCTCCTTCATTTCTATGGAATGTTCAAACATTTCTGACATTTTGGACTCTGTTCTAGCCTCTTGTTAAATATATCCAGAAAAGAGACAAAGCTTTATGGGGGGGCTATATGCACACATATGCTATAGAATAAGCTATCTAAATGTTTAAAAATACTTTCCATCTGGCACCGCACCTTAATAGGTAGACAGAAATTAAGTATGTGTATATCTATCTGTATAGTTACGTATAAATATATATCCCCAAAACAAAAACTCATTCTCTTACTTATACATACGTAGAATATAGGTGAATATACATATACATTTATAGGTAGAAGAAAAAAATCCCTCAGCCTCTTTAGGGCCATGTGTTTTCTCTGAGTAATTGTCACAATTAATTACAATACATGTGTATGCCTTTTTAGATAAATTCCATCAGACCAGTTTCTGTCTGTTTGGAAAATAATAACTGCCTATTTGCTAAGTGCCCCTGCCCCTATACTATGTTCCAGTGAACTAAAGACCTCTGGCAATCATAGATTTACAACTCGGCAAGATTAAACAATTTATTGTTATTTATGACATCCAAGCTGGATCTTCTGTATTATATTCCACATTAGCATCTATCACTTTACATTTGGGAGATCCTGTCCAAAAAATGATTATGCCTCCTAACCAAACATTCAGCAGGGCTGCAGGAACAGGCCCCCTGAACAAACATCCTGCCAAAGTACTTTAAAGCACCGTGAGCTCCCGCAGCTGTGCATTTTCAGATGACTCAGCAGATTAGCGTGGAGTCTCTTAGCCTCTGCTTGGTCTGTTCCTTTCAGTGATCTCTCACATGGCCCAGTCCATTCGGTTTGAAAATCCTCATGAAATGAGCAGATTATGATCTGGCTTCAGTAGAGGGCCATGGGGTGGGCATGGAGGGGAGAGGGTTTGCTCTTAACACAGCCTGAGCCTCAGAAAGGTTTCAGATGGAAAAGCATGGCACTGACTCAGCTCATGCTTAACAGGAAATAATGCACAGACCACACCAAAAAAGCCCTTTATGTTGTGTGAAAGTCTATGCCGGAGCAGCTGCTGCCACCTCATGTACTGTGATAGAGTGTGCCTGTGTGTGTTTGTGTGTGCAAGACTGTGAGTATGCACACAAATGTGTGCTGGGAGGGGGAGGAGATCACACCTTCCACAGTCGCCACCTCAGCCTTAGCTAGCAGCATGGAGAAATGCCAAAAGTCAAGAGGAAGCTGCACCAAAGCAACTGTGATCACCACATCAGCAGGCGCTTTCTGGTTAGTAAAGCTACTGGGACTGAAAAACACACACGATCTCGTCCTTCTTTTATTTTAATCAGAGCAAAATCTTTTTATAATAATTGTGTTATATGAATAAATAATTCATAATGCTGTAACCCATTATCACATTCAATCCTCCCAACAACCCTAGAAGATATGTAGACAAGTATTATTACTTTCCCTATTTTTATAAATGAGGAAATAAACCCCAGGAGGCTAGGCGACTTCCCCACGGTCATAGAAGTTGCAAACAGTAGTATCATGATTCAAATCCAAAGCTTCTCCTTTTGTCTTTATCATTTTAATTTTGAAGGTAATGCATATGCATGTATGATCTTTTAAATCCAGAGATGTATATGGAATAGATAGGAAAAGGGACTCTCCTTCCCCATTATACACCCCCTCCACCCAAGCTATATACACTGTTGACTAGAGTATGTCCTTTCAATCCTATTTTCTATGCCTACATTATATACAGAAAAGCAGGATTACGTTACACACAATATTCCAGTCATTGCTGTTTCTCACCAACAAGCTATCATTCACATCTTTTTCATACTACATATAAATTTATATCCTTTATTTTAGTGGTGTATATTGTGCAGTTGTGTCATAAATTATGTACCTGTTCTCTGTTGAACATAGATTTTTTCTGAGTTTTTCCTTAGCAAAATGCTGCAGTGAGTACCCTTGTACACAGATGTTTGTACATTTCTTCTAGAAAAATCTACAGTAAAGATTCTTAGATCAAGAGATTCCCAGGTTATTAGAAAACTACTCTATTAATTTAGATATATACTTCCAAATTGCCTGACCAAAAAGTTATGTCAATTTAACTTCTATGAACAGTATACAAACATGACAATTTTCCATCACCTACACCAAATCTGGGTAATTTCATCTGTTTTACAAGTTGATGGATTGTTTTAATTTATATTTCTCTGGTTATTAATAAGGTTGGCCACCTGTTCATGTGTTATTATTGATGATATTTGTATTGAAATGTTTGAATTTTCTTGATTTCAAAATCTTTTTACGTGTCATAGATATTAAATATTTGTTGTAAAACTCTCCTTCCAGAATTTTCTGTGTGTTTGGTCAAGTAGAATAAACTCTCGTCCTCTGATTTCAGATTCCTTTCTCTTTCCATTAGAAATCCCTAAATGTAAAACTACATATTGATAGCTAAAAACCAGGATGTTTACTAGAGAAAAAGAATACAAAGGCAATAATTAAATATTATATTTATACAAAATACCTACTAGTACAAACTTAAAAAGAGAAAGTAAAAGTCAAATGCTTCTACGACTTCAGACTAAGAAAAAGAACTTTTGAGGTTGAATGTTCCTGAAATTTTTCTTTTCATACAACTACGGACATGACTTCAAAAGTTGATGTGACTAAGAATGTAAGATATGAAAGATATTTGAAGACTCAGAGAAGGTGGATTTTCATTTTAACAAGTCACATATATATTCTAGATATCCTCTTATTCGTAACTAAGAGAGTCAACTCAGATGAAAGAATCTAAAAATTTCCCTTTGACTGTGTTAAGTAGAAGTAGTAGAGGCATATTGGCCAAATCTTGAGTGTTTGCAAATTGACTCTTAAGGCTATAGGCTGGCACAGGTCATTGAAGCCCTAGCTTTTTATCTTTAATTTTAAAATCCCCAAACAATGTATACTAATTTTTCTTGTCCATTATTTCCAAATAATCTTGTTTAAATGTTATTACAGTGCTTGCTCATGTTACTGTTGTCTAACAGAAGGGTATCCGGGGCCTTAAAACTGAGAGGGTTAGGATTAATGATTCCAATACCTATGCTTGGACATCTCCAAAAGTGGGTTCTAACTTCTTGTCCTCAAGTCTGTATGGAAACTAGCAAACTTCCAGAGTTCACAAAAGGCTCAAAGAGAACAGATGTTTTATAGAAAATTCTTAGAGCAAGTTTCACGCATAATGTTGCTGATGCGTGTCTGCCTTTTCAATAAACATCACTATGCTTTATCACAAGATTTAATAAAGCAGCTTAGTTAAAAATGCCATCTGGGTCTCTGGACACATTAAACAAAGCTTAAAATAACCACCCCAGCAACTGGGAGGACCCAGCTGTTCTCATAATCTGTCCCACTCCTTTTACTTCCCCATAAAAAGAGTGAATGAAGACCACAGACTAAAAGCATCCAGAAGGAACTGACACAAACAGGGAGATAGATGGAGCCAAGGGCTCCTGTAAGTTTGCTATTGCTCACATAATAGATTTGCTAATTCCACAACCTGCGGATGGTGATTAAGAACGGGAAGCAGAAAGAGGGAAGAGAGAATCATAGAAGGGCTCATTCAAGTTTTCTAATGTATCACAAACCTGTCCTCCCTAATGACTGGATCATAGCAGCCCATTCCATTCACCTATTCTGTAGTGAACTCCAATAGAAAATACAAAGCCATCACCACCCAGTTCTTTCTCCCTTCTAGAGATGAGATATTAGCCACCCAATCCCAGATTCTCAGATCCATTCCAGGAAAGAAGCCCTAGGTATTGAAGCACAGCTTTCCCTCCCTCCCTTCTTTCTTCCACCCCAAGATTTGTTCCCCAGATAGTTCTAGTAAATGCAAAACCAAGTATATTCTCATTCTTTAGAGCAACCAGCTTTTCATGGCCAACTGGAATCAAATACAACCTGCACAAACATCTATCTGGAGGACACTCCCAAGGCTCCTACTGAGCCAGCCTTCTGCATACCACTGCATTTCAGCTTCCTAGTTCACAAGACACTGAGACATTCTTGAATTCTGCAAGGTGCACTGTGTGTTAATATCTTTGCTGCTCATCATGTGGCCAATAAAGGGCATGACTAGTCAACAAATAAATTTTCTCTTGGCTAAAACTTGCAACAAAACTGTAAGCTGTTTACCAAGGGGCCCACTACAGGTTATATTCAATATATACAGTCAAATCCTAACTATCTGAGATATATTCAGTTGACCATACACCTTTATATTTCAGTAAAAGTTCTTTACATTTCCCAGTGCTATCGATGTTACAAAGTGCTTTCATATGCAGTGCTTCATCTGATTTCCAGGATAATTAAATGATCCTGTCATACCTGATTTTTAGATGATGAAACAAGCGGTTTCTGGGTATTTCAAGAGGCTAACGCATCTGCCCTCCAACTTGTATGTGAAAACCAAAAACAAAATTCCAAGGCCCCTCAACCATCTGAATGGACTTTGACTCTTTTGGTCAATATATGGCAGAGCTAGGAAAAGAAGGTGAGTCTTCCAGCTGCTGATACAGGGTTTTTTCTGCCATACTCCATTACCTCCAAGGCTAAAGTCAAAAGAGGGTGTGGTTATCACATGAAAAAATCTGGTTTGGATTTCCCAAATGTGTATGTAGTATTTGGTGATTTACCTTAATTTAACCTACAGTTCTTTTGGGTTGTAACAGTCTGACTCCATTTTTGAAAACAAAACAAAATCGATTTTAAATGCTGAATTATAGATCTTTGCTGTCCAGTATTGTAGCTACTAACCACTTATGGTTATTTGCATTTCTATTTTAAGTAATTAAAATTCAGTAAAATGCAAAATTCAGTTCTTCAGTTGCTCTAGCCACATTTCAAGTGTTACAGTAGTCACATATGGCTAGTGGCTGGGACAATGCAGATTATAGAACAGTTCCATCATCAAAGAAACTTCTATTGAACAGTGCTATTATATAATGTCATCTCCAGAGAAAGAAGACTTTAGAAAAAGTCAGAAACGGCCGGGCGCAGTGGCTCACACGTGTAATCCCAGCACTTTGGGAGGCCAAGGCAGGCAGATCCCTTGAGGTCAGGAGTTCAAGACCAGCCTAGCCGACATGGTGAAACCCCGTCTCTAGTAAAAATACAAAAAATTAGCTACGCGTGGTGGTGCATGCCTGTAACCCCAGCTACTCAGGAGGCTGAGTTGGGAGAATCACTGGAACCCAGGAGGCAGAAGTTGTAGTGAGCCAAGATTGTGCCACTGCACTCTAGCCTGGGTGACAGAGCAAGACTCCATCTCAAAAAAAAAAAAAAGAAAAAAAAAGAAAAACTCAGAAACATCTTGAGGCAGGCATAGTGCTGTCATCTGTCCAATATTGAAGATGATTTAAGAATAAGAAAGAAGAAGAGAAGAAAGAAGAGAAAAAGAAGTTGCCTTAGGTGTACCTACCCAGAAAAGGACAAAGGCATTCTTGTAGTCATTGTGTTGTATTTTAGCTCTTAAACTTTTTAAGAGATTAGAATAATTTGACACATAGAAGATCTAAACCACTGAAGAGGCTCTGAAGCAGATAAAAGTAGAAAGAAAATAAAAAACTAATTAGTTACAAACTAAGCTTAACCACAATTCTTTTAAACGATACTATTTACTCTTCACATGATTGGTTTTTCTTTTGCTTTATAGTATGACATAGTTTATATCTTTAAAGGGGAATTAAAATATTTCTGGGAATTTTTAAAAGTAAGTTCACACAGCCACATAAAAACTACAGAAACAGATAAAACCTATCTTCTCATTTATTCCCTAATCCATTCAAATTAAATATAAAAATCCAAGCAGCCACAGTGATATTCAAAAAAGCAAAAGTGAGACAAAACAAAATTCATTTGTCACCTGTGGAGGTAGTTAGCTCACCTAATCTTCACTCCAAACACCAGTAATTTTTAAAAGACAGAAATAAACATATGTTCTGCCTTCCCGGAAGGAACTATGTTTCAGGGTAGCCAAATAACCCAGTTGTGAAGAAAATGGTCTGCTTATAGAAAAATGCCAGCTAAAGCATGTAGATAGAATTAGAGAATTAGAAATTCACCATTTTGAAACCCCTAATGAAATAATCAACTCAAGCAAGGATCATTAATAAATGCTAAAACAATCAAGTAACTATTGATACAGAATATAACTGAATATACACATGGTACAAAGTTCACGTCACAGACTACTGGCTTGACCCAAGGGGGAATATAGCAGAGGAGATAGGCAGTGATCACCCTAACCTTGCGATCATCTCACCATCACTAATGATGGGATGTGAATACACATTATTGTCTATGAAATAGTCTTTAAAAAAAGAAGTTGAACCTGAATCTAACTAAACCTTGCAATGGGCTGAACGTGTATGTCTTCCCAAAATTAATATGTTGACATCCTAACCCCAAAGGTGCTGGTATTAAAAGGTGGGGCCTTTAGGGGGTCATTAGATCATAAGGACAGAGGCTTCATGATTGGAATTAGTGCCCTTATAAAAGAGGCCCCAGAGAGCTAGCTAGTCTCTCCCACTATGTGAGGGCCCAGCAAGAAGGCCAATCTATGAACCAGAAAGTTGGTCCTAACCAGATATCAAAACCACATGCTCCTTGATTTTAAACTTGCTAGCCTCTAGGACTGTGAGAAATAAATTTCTGTTCTTTTTAAGTCATCCAGTTTTTGGTATTTTGTTATAGCAGGCATAAAAGCCTTTAGAACTAACTTCCAGTTAACCAGGAAAAAAGAGAGTGAAAAGTTAAATGACACCATAAAAAGCAACCAGAAAATTCCAGAAGGGGAAATATTCTACAGGACAACTAACTAGTTTTTCAACAAGTCAATTTCACTAAATAAATACATAAACAAAGAGTATGGGTATTTTCCAGGTTAAAACAGTTTTGAGCTAAATAATCAAATGCAATGTGTGTCCCTTGATTAGAAGAAACTAATTAGAACAAACCAGCCACAAAAGATATTTCAGGGAGACCAAGCTGGAAGGATCACTTGAAGCCAGGAGTTTGAGACCAGCCTGGGCAATGTAGTAAGACCTCCATCTCTACAAAAACAATAAATTAGCTGGGCATGGTGGTGTGCACCTATAGTCCTAGCTACTCAGGAAGCTGAGGCAGGAAGATCACTTGAGCCCAGGAGTTTGAGGCTGCAATGAGCTATGATTGTTTCACTGCACTTCAGGCTGTGTGAAAGAGCAAGACTTTGTCTCAAAAAATAAAAGGACATTTCATAATAATTGAGGAAATCTGAATGTGGACTGGGTAATAAATGATATAAAAAAGCCATTTTTTATTTTGTTTGAAAAGATGATTTTGTAACTATACAGGAAAATTTTCTTATTTTTTTAGAAATCTGTACTAAAGAATTTAGGGGTGAAATATCATTTTCTTTAATATACTTTCAAACACAAGCAAAAAATAGTCATGACACAAATATAGCAAAATGTTTACAATCTATATTCTATGCTTGCCTGTGAGTGCCATTAATCTCATCTCTCTGCTTTTCTGAAAGTTTGAAAATTTCAAAGTTTTATAATAAATTTTTTTACATCCCATAATTTTTAAAAAAATTTTTTAAAGTTTGAAGCAAATCAACAACTATAGCTTCAAAAATATCCTGACCCTCAATAAACATTGAACAGGGTATATTTCTCCCATTTCCTAAAAAAGTTGGCCCAGGAAGGAGTATGAGAGTTGCCATAGCTCTCCCAAGGCTCATTATTCTCCATCACTGCATGGGAAATCCCAAAATAAATTTTTTAAAAAGTTGTTTAAATTTATAATGTTTTTGATTCTATAATAATTTTATAATAAAATAACTGTAAAATGTTTTTGATTTTATATTTTTAATTTATAAAAATTTTTCTACATGTTTATGTATGAAATGTCTATTTCAAACTTTATGAGATATTAAAATATAAGTAATATAGTTCATCATTTTAGAAATGCCATGCTTTTCTTCTCCAGCAATTACATAATCAAAGAGTAACTGTAGTTTTTCCTAGAACATTGCTTTGTAGGCTGGGCATGGTGGTTCATGACACTTTAGGAGGCCAAGGCAGGCAGATCTCTTGAGATCAGGAGTTTGAGACTAGACTGGGCAACACAGAGAAACCCTATGAGTAGTAAAAACACAAAAATCAGCTGTGCGTAGTGGCGTGAACCTATAGCCCCAGATACTCAGGAGGCTGAGGTGGGAAGATCACCTGAATCTGGGGAGGTCAAGGCTACAGTGAGCCTAGACTGTACCATTGCACTCCAGCCTGGGCAACAAAGTGACACCCTGTCTCAAAAAAAGTGAAATTTAATTTAAAAAAAGAAAATTGCTTTGTAAAATTAACTTTTTCAATCAAGACCAAGATTTTTCAGATAGAGAGAATGCAGCCCACTGGTCAGATTTGTCAGTTCAAAGAGAATAAATTCTAGTTTCCTATTTTTCTATCCTGCTTATGATTATCCAATAGGATATCAAAAAAGACCAAAGCCTTTGGGATCCATCTTCAGTATTCCTGAGTCTAACTCAGGATGCCAAATCAGGAGACAAGCACATTCTCATCATTTTTCAATCATTCGAGACCAATTTTGCTTATAATTATCCAGTTCATTTAGACCACCTTTCTCCTGAAGCCAGCCTTATGGCTATTCACTTCACTTTAGCATAAGCCCCCAAGAAGGTGATCAAAATGAGGAAACGATTGGTTAAAGTTGCCGTTTGAAATTCTGAAACATGTCCACCATTCCCTTCACCCATGCCCGCCCCTCTTAGAAGTAGTACTTTCAGATTATTTAAGAGTCGATTCTTCTATGTGGATTTTGTCATCTGTCCTTTATAACAGCTAGTAGGTTTAATTTGACTCTATTTTAAGCATATATTGACCTATGCTAATTATCTGTTAAAATAAATTCCAGTCTTAGAGTTAATAAAGTGTGTTTGTCATGGAAGACCCATTGAAGTAAGAAGCTGAGGAGCCCTTATGGTAAAGTGGGACAAGAAATAATAAGACATAATAATTTTCCCATGCAAATCAACAACCGTAGCTTCAAAAATATCCTGACCCACAACAAGTATTGGACAGGCCATGTTTCTCTCACTCCCTAAAAAATTGGCTCGGGAAGGAGTATGAGAGCTCCCATAGCTCTCCCAAGGCTCATTATTCTCCATCACTCCACAGGAACAGCCTGTCAGAGAAGAGTGAAAGACCATTTGTCAACCTCTCTTCAACTCCCTGATTCTAGCCAAACTTCATCAATCTCAAGTGAGGAGCCAGAGAGAAATCAAACCCCATATATCCAGCATCATTGTCTACTGGAGTCAAAAATCACAATTCCACTACCCACCACAACACCACTGGCCCTGTTTCTCCCAATTGCTTTTTATTGTGTTTTTTAAAAAATCCTCTTTCCCTATCCCTGCAACACCGAGAAGGAGGAATTATAGTAGATAAATATGAAGCATGGAGATCCATTAAAAATGTTTTTAATAATAAATGAGAAAATTAAAAGGAGAGGGTTGGGAAGGAAGGAGGGAATTCAAATGCCAGGGAAATGTTCAGTTTCACCTTTAAAGATCTTAACACTCATTTATACATCTGCAAGACACTCCCCTTAAAGAAAAGTTCTATGAGTGTGGGTCTGGTTGCATGAATAAGGATAAAATTACTTTTTTAGACGATGTTTCCCACATATCATTCAGAGACCCCTGAAGTTAAGTATCCCTCTTGTAGATGTCCTTGAGATGCTGCTGGACCTGGGAAAGAGTAAACTGGGATACGGGTCTATGCCAAAAGGTGCTTCTAGTTATAGGACAGAGAGGAAAGGGGCAGAGGGAGAAAAACCCGACGTCTGAGAATCTGGATTGCAGAAGACTACCGAGGTCGTGGGAGAAGGGTGAGAAAACAAGGATGAAAAGCGAAAGGGGAAGAGGCATGAAATGTTGTCAAATGTCAAAAGGCATTTGGAGAGAAGTTGGGAATTGCATTAAGAAAACCACTGCAAATCTCGTTTCAGACCATTTAGAGATACGCCCCCTGGGAACTGCGAGCTCAGGCTGTTTAGCATCAAACAAATGGATCCACTCCATCCCTACCCTAATTAAATAAATCATTCAGTAATTCCACTGGGTTAAAGAACCAAAATATTAAAAACCTTCAGGGCCTACTCTTGCCAAATATGTCAGGGATCGTGTGTGTGTGTGTGTGTGTGTGTGTGTGTGTGTTCTGAGACACCACTACTGTTAAATAGGCAGAGCTAAGACTTAGGGGACTGGCAGATTATTGCAAAAAGGGCACAGGGCAGAGGAACTATGTTGTGAGCTTGGGAAAGAAGTTTGTGTGGGGACTGTGGGCAGTGAACGCGTTGGGAACAATATGGAAAACTGGGAGATGCCTTGGAATCTACAGGGCCGGGTAAGAGAATGTCCGAAAGAAAAATGAGCAGGTGCGGGAGGTGTGCAGAGTCGGAGAAGAGTCCAGGGCGCCCGGAGTGGCTCCAGGAACGACGGACACCCCTCAAGGGTTTTGGGGGTGGTGGGTACTAATAGAACCCAGTGTCCGGGGTGCGCCGGGGAGGCTGCGAGCACGTCGGGAGTGGGGCGCTGGAGGGTGAGGACGCAGGAGTGAGGAAGCAAAGCCAGGGCCGGGCAGGGGCCTCCCAGCTGGGCCCGGAGGCAGCAGGAGGACAAGGGCTAGGAGAGGGCATGGCGGCGGTGCGGCGGGAAGCGAGGGGCATCCGGACACTCACCCTGTTGGCCGCGGCCATCTGCACCACGATCTTGATGGCCGTCCTGCTAAAGTACCTGCCGTCACTGCCCACCACCGTGGTGCAGCCCCGACTGTCAGGCAGGTCGATGGACAACAGCACGCTCTGGATGAAGTTGGGCAGGTTGTTGCGCTGGCCCTCGAAGAGGCCGGTAGGTCGCCACAGACCCCCGCCGCCGGCTGGCCGCCGGTCCTCGTAGGACGCGGTGGACACTGTCAGCACCGGGATGGGGCTCGCCTCCTGGCCGGTCCTACTGCGGCTCCCGGGGCCGGAGGGAATCTGCAGCCTGCCAGGGGCCTCCGCCAGCCTGGCCACGCGCTGGGACTCCGCCTCGCGCCCGGGCCCCCTCTCCGGCAGGTCGGCGCCCTGCGCCCGCCCGCCTGGGGACCGCCCGCCCCTCCTCTCCGCGCGGCCGCTCGCTGACTGCCTCGGCGGAGATTGCTTCTGCCTTCCTGTAAAGTTTTCTCCCGCCCAACTTCTCCGCTGCCAGACCGCCCGAGGTGCCCTCAGTTTCTCCCCAAGTGGGACTCACTTTCGGGGTGTCCCAAAAGCCTGATTCCAGGGCCTGCTAGCCCGACCCCGGTGACGCCTGCACCCGCGCCTGGCCCCAGCCTTCACGCGCGATCGCCACCCTCCGGGGCACACCCTCCGCCAGAAAACAGCCGGCGGGCGGCGAGACTTTGGGCAGAGTCCGGGTTCCTCTCCGGCGCCAGGCCCGTCTCCCTGTCTCCCTGGGAGTGAGCAGCCTACACGCACCAGTTTCTCTTTAGAACAAGCACGGGGAGGGATTTGGGAGGGGGCTGAAACCTTTTGCCATCAGCGAACAGCCTCAGCCAAAAATAACCCTGGAAAGGCGAGCTAAGAATGGTTATCTCCTGCCAGCGCTGAAATCGGAGGCTGGGCGTTGCGTGTGGGGTGTGTGTGTGTGTGTGTGTACCCTCCCACCCCGACCATTTGTTGAAGGGAATCACCACTGTCAGACTTCAATCCAACAGGACCCACTCGAGCCATCCACACTTTCCCCAGCCTCCTCCAAAACAGCACACTTTCCGGTATGGACAATTCTTTTTTTTTTTTTTTTCACTTGTTTGTTTGTTGTGGTGGTTGCAACAGCAGCAACACAGACGACACATATTTCCCTATTCTTCTCGCCCTTCTCACCCTCCCTACCCAGCTCCTGCCTTAGAAACAGGCTTGGACTACACTGTATCTGTCCACACTGCCTGAACTCTTCCCTGAATTAATCGTTTTCAATAGGAGGGGGCTAAATCCCTTATTAATGCCCTACCAGGAGTGAATGAATAAAGCCAAGTTAAAGGGGAACTGGGTATCACATACTGTGCTAGGTTCCTTTGCATGTATCCTTTCATTCTGCTGGAGCTAAAGATGTTCTGCCTCCTCTCCATAAAACGCACCCAAACTCCAAAACCAGGAAATTCTCCATAGAAAATAGGAGTGAAGAGAGAAAAGACTAACAGGATAAACCCCAAAGCAGGAAGAAAGTTTTGTCTCCCATTTCGCTCAAGGAATTTTTGGACCCACCAAGGCTACTGTCCTGAAAGATCCTGCTGCTTCTCCTTCCCCAAATATTGTCCACTTCCTGAGAGTAAGGCTGACTTGCCGCAGGCTTTTAAAGTGTTTGGTCACAGTAAGACAACCGTGAGTAATACACATCGTATACTGTTTTGCAATTGATAAAAGGTTTGCATCTGTTTTTTCTTTGGAGGCTGAAGAAAAGAAGAATGGTATTCATGCAGTTCCCATTTTACAGACGAAAACAAGAGGACTTTTTCTGTGAAGTCAGGAAAGTGGTTACAATGGTACTTTCTGCCTGTCCGAATTATGTATTGCCCCTCCCCTTTCTATTAATAACATTGAAGTGTGATGGGACAACAACTGAAGCCGTCAGTTGAAACCTGCTGGGACTTTTTAGCCATTCTCTTCAAAATAAAGAATGGGTATTTTTGGAGGGGGTGAGAGGAATGGGGAAATGTTGTCAAAGAGTACAATGTTTTAGTTGAGACAGGAAGAATACATTTTATTGAGATCTACAGCACAGCATGGTGACTGTAGTTAACAATGAAGTATTGTGTATTTCAAAATTGCTAAGACAATAAATTTCAAATGTTCTCACCACAAAAAAGATAGGTTTTGAGGTGATGAATCTATTAATTCTCTGGATTTAATTATTCCACAATGTATACATATATCAGAACATCACATTATACCTCCGTAAATACATACAATTTTAATTTGTCAATTAACATTTTTTTAAAAGAATAGTGTGGCCAGTTGGGGAGGTAGTTTTTTTTTTTTTTCCTCTAGTCTCTACTCAGTCTCCAAGATCCCATTCCCCATAAAGTTCCTGTCACCCAGGTGGAGTGCAGTGGCACAATCATGGCTCACTGCACCCTCTCCCTCTTGGGCTCAAGCGATCCTCCCGCCTACAGGTACATGCCACCACGCCCAGCTAATTTTTGTAGTTTTTGTAGACATGGGGTTTCACCATGTTGCGTAGGCTGGTCTCGAACTCCTCAGCTCAATCAATCTGCCCACTTTAGCCTCCCACAGTGCTGGGATTACAGGTGGGAGCCACCAAGCCCAACCCATAAAGTTCCTGACTTTTTATCTCCCTGGGAGTGCACAGCCTACACACACCAGTTTCTCTTTAGAACATACTTAAGAGTCTTGGCTTAGCATCCAACACACAGAACTTTAACACTTCTACGGATCTGTGCACCTGTCTATGGTGTGGGGTTTTTAAGATCTCTTTCTAATGACACTTTATTTTGCAAAGCAGGACAGTTTCATTCCCAGAAGAGCAGGTATGGTAAATCCTTTGTTCCAGTAACGAAGACAATGATCCAAACCCTAAGCCTCAGAGAAGCCCAGAAACCCTCCAGGCCTCCATCTCTCTGCTCCTAGCACCTGCCTCTCTCTTGACATCAACATCACTCTCCCCTCTCACAGCCCAGCTCCTTCCACAGACCCAGGGATTTGGCACCAGCACCTCAGACTAGATTTTAGAGAATTACCATTCAAGAGGCAATCCTCTTCCCTTGGTTCCAATTTCAAGGTTCTCAAAGACTGGAACAGGGCTAGTTTGAGGCAATGTGCCCCATCGCATAGCCAGAAAGAACCTTACAGTGAAAAGGAAAACAATTCTTCCAAAGTAAGGGGGTGCTGACCCCCAGAGGGAGGACAGATGGGCAACCAAACAGTAACCAGGCCACCACATGCTTCACATTCACTGATCAAGGATTTCTAAAACCACTTTTCTTTTCTCTGAATTTATATAGGACTTTGTATCACTCATAAAGGAATGTCTTATAGGTGGATAACACCTTTCTATTCATGCTTATACTTAACATTTAGGCTAGGATAATTTCCTAACCTCAGTGTCCTCACTATAAGATGGGAATTATTATAATCCCTACCTCATAAATTGTTGGGAGGATTAAAATACTTAGTAAAGTGCCTGACTAATAGAAAGGCATTCAATAAATGTTAGCTATTCATGGTGTCATCATCATTATATTTACCATTATTACTAATCTCCTGTATTGCAAGAATTACAGTTTATATTTTTGTAGACCATCACTGTAGCTAAAGGGTCTTTGGGCCATAGGTGATATTCCATAAAGGTTGGTTAAATTGATCTGTGGTTTCTGACTATGGAAACTCAGAACTCCCTCAAAATGTACAAAACAGATTTACCTGCTAAATAAATCTCTTCAAAGCTGACCCCACGTTTAATTGAATTAATTCCAATGAATTTGTCACAATGATGGAGAAAGGAAACTTAGAGGGCCCCACAGTTGTTTGCTGGTAAAATGAGAAGTTTGGATTAGATCAATGTTTCCCAAAATATTTTCCTCAGAATGTTAGTGCCCCTCGAATCCTGCACAAAGCAAGAGTTTCATGACCAAGTAGCTTTTAAAACTCCTGTACACTCTACTCCCATTCTTCACAATGCACACTTTCATATTAAAAGTTCTGAGAGGTCCTCAACAGAAGACATCGCTTAACTTTTTTTTTTTTTTAAGACAGATTTTCACTGTGTCACCAAGGCTGGAGTACAGTGGCCACCACTCCTGGCCTAAAAATTTTTTAACCTGGTGCTTCCCAATATAAACTCACAGGGACCAGTTTTCTTAATGAAAGAGAATCAGACTAGCTTGTAACCATAGCTGGTGACACTCCCCTGCCCCATTCCTTGTATGTCCTCAGTGGACTAGGTCAGGAATAAATAAATTTTCCTGATTCTCAAGGGCTGGTCACTCCTTTGCACTGAGCACAAAGCTTCTCTGTAGCATGGGTCGCAATGAATGGTAGCCCTGATAGCCTAGAGTAGCCTTTCAGCCTTCTCTGAGCCTCTAAAGACTGAGGATCCTTGGCATGAAATGGAGCAACTGATATACCCTTGCTTCCCCTGGGGACTCTCTTGCTCTCAAAAAGGCATCAGCCATCATCTCCATCTAGAGAATATACTAGCTGACTCAGCTTGACCAGCCTGTCCCAAAATGAGAATCTGGGTAAAATAAGCATTGAAACACTTCATTCCTTGTAGATTCACAAAACATATTAGCATATTAAAGACTATGAAGTTCTGCAGGAAAAAAAAACCTATTTAACTTTAATTCAACATTGCCAAGTTTTATTTGACCATGGAAGATTTTCCCAAAACACTTACAAACAGATCAAGGACATTAATCTTTCATGAAACACTAGATCCCCAGGGTCCTCTCCAGCTACATCATTCTGTGATTTTTTTATTTATGATGCATTAAAAGATTAATCTCTATCAGACTTCCATTTAGAAATTCACCAGAATGTGCAAAGGCAGCAGGTAAAATTGCTGAAGGGTATTATAAAAATACCCTCCAGTGATTTTTGAAACTTAAACGGAAATATTTATATAACTATATATTTCAGTTTGTATATTATATATATATGTATATACACACATATATATGTGTGTATATATATTGGTGTATGTATATCTATATCTATGTATATATGGCATTATATCCATTTTACAGATGCAGAAATTGAGCTTTAGAGGGGGTGAGCAATTGGTCCAAAGCCACACAGCACACAGGTAGTCATTGATAAAGGTAAAAACAAGAGTTGAAGCCTGAGGTGTAAGGACACAGAGACAAGTACACAAATGTTTACAAGTTACACATATGACACGTGCCTTTAACATGAATTTCTTGAACATTCATTTAGAGGCCTTACAATGAAGACATCAGAGTGGCAGCAAGTTCTGTTGGAATCAGGGGAGCGTGTTCTTCTATAATCCCCTGGCTAACAGGAAAGCACACTGATTTGGCCCATGGTAGTTATACACTCCCATTGAGTCAGGGGCCACTTCTATGCACACAGGAGGTGCTAAAAATATGCTGTTGACTCATTGCCTCTAAGAGCAGAAGAAATGCCAAAAGTATAGGACAAGAGGCAGAAAAGCACACGGAAAAATGTCGTAGGGCAGTCCTCTGAGGAAGTGTTAGATCCCTTTGAAATCTGTCCAAACACTTTCTTGTGCTGGGGAAAGTCAATTACATATTTCAAGCAATCCCACATGTCATACGAGTATCTTGTACGTGTTTGTGTACTCGTGTCTGTGAACTTACATCTCAGACTTCAACTTCTCTCTCCCTACCCTTATCAATGACTGCCTGCATGGCCTTGGGCAAGTTGCTTTCCCTCTTCAAAGCTCAGTTTCTGCATCTATAAAATGGACATAATGCTACCTACCACATGGGGTTAGTGATCACATTTAAGGAGCTAATATGTGGAAATTGCTTACACAGTACCTATCACATAATAAGGGTTTAATAAGTGTTTGATGTAATTGTTTTGATTATTACTACTATTATTAAAATAATAATTACTACAATAATAATGATTCTTATTCTTTATATTAGTATTATATTTGAAAATGGGCATGGATTATGTCTATGTAACACTTTTGGCACAATATCTAGCATTATATCACACATAAATTAGAGAATTCATGTTATTAAGGATGAAAAAATATTTTTACTGACCCTTAAATTCTTCGTAAGTAACTGCAAAAGAAGCCATTATCCCAACACATGAAATAAAAAAAAAAATTCAGTTCCTCTGGAGTTTGATTTTGGAGGTAGCCACAGGATATCTAAATTTTTTTTCTTTTCAGAGA
Organism: Pan paniscus; assembly: GCF_029289425.2. Classification (NCBI taxonomy): domain Eukaryota; kingdom Metazoa; phylum Chordata; class Mammalia; order Primates; family Hominidae; genus Pan; species Pan paniscus. Next base: position 2,358,418 of record NC_073265.2, read on the forward strand.
GACCGAGGGGCTCACTTGGTTGACCAGGCTGGTCTTGAACTCCTGGTCTCAAGCCATCCTCCCACCTCAGCCTCCCAAAGTGCTGGGGTTACATGCATGAGCCACCACATCCAGCCTACCTAAAATATTGAATGCTGTTAATAAATCTCCTGAGGCCAGCATAAGAAGGTGATGGGCAAAACTAATGCAGGTATGTTTTTCTGGCTTTTTCATGTATTGGGCCAAACTTTGAAAAGCACTTACTTTTAATGGCTAACTTGCAAAATTTGTGATTTATTAAAAGCAGATTTTAATTGTTTTACCTAAAAATAATAGGCCTCTGATCTGCCAAAGATGAAGATTTAATTTCTAGGTGTTCCCCACAATACCTAGAAACATCAGTGGAATCGATTATTAAACACTTTAGAACTATTCTCATCAAAGTTCTTTAATATATAATACAGCAAAAGAAAAGTTTCTTTTCTAAAGGCTTCTCTATACTTTTTTTAATAGTTGAATTTCATTTCTGAAGGCTCCTAAAAAGAATAGAATTTAGATCTTTATTAAAGAGGAAATATATTTTCCATGTTTAATTTAAATTACATTCCATCAGTCATTTGCAATCTTAGCCTACACGGAATTTTTTTTTTTTGGTAGTTTTTATGTTTGGGCTTTAGGAGAGGATTCCCAATAATCTCTATATAAATATTTCTAATCTCTATATAAATATTTTAACAATTCAATGTAAATTAGTTTTTTAAAGCTATTTTATCCATAAAAATAATGAATTTGCATGGCTGAGGGTGAAATAATGTGTTACCAGGACCCCTCAGTTTTGGGGGTTGTGAGTAGATCCCATCTTCATGTTCCTCCAGCCCAGCCCAAGCCTGGCTCAGGTCCTCCTCCCCCATTTGTCAGGAACCACCATCCCCAGGGATTCTATGTGCCCTGCCTGACCAGTGTTCTCCATCAGCATTTACCAATCTTTTGTTCATTCCCTCAGAGCACAGCTAAGCAAGAGTACACTAATTTGAAAATTAACTCAAGCAAATAGAGGAACAATATACCCAACACATTGCATTTTAACATAGGGTTTCCTGGACACACTGTTTCAACCCAAGAGTTGGGCTAATAGTAGGAGTTCCATCTGCTAAAATACGGCTGTCAGCTTCAGAGGGAAATTCATGAACGTCTTCGTAGTTTGTTTTTACGTTTCACTTGGCACTGTTTCTAAAATTTCCTCTGAAGCCAAAAAATAAGTTATTTCCCAGCACACTGGGCACTTTTCATTTATCATTGGATTGATTTTTGTAACTTGCAGTAGGAGCTGAAATCGACCGGGGGTTCTTATCCAACAGACAGCAGCAAAACTCTTTGTGTATCTGCGTTCCTTTCAACAAGCGTGACTTCCTCAATGGCATCATTCGTGAGCATAACACAGAGCTCAGCAATAACGTTTCTTCACTAACCCTACCAGGTATCCAACATAGGATGTTACTTCCTTTCACTGTTTTCCGACTCCTGGCAGATATTAATGATTGGGATTTGGGAACAAGGAAATAAAATTTCTGAGAATGCTTGGGAATTCCCAAATTCATATGATTTTCATAACACTTCACTTACAAGTTTTTGAAAAATAATAAGTGACTATAATAACAAGCAAATAGTCGTTTTTTTCTGTAACAGGATTATATGAAAACTTTTAGTAGTTTTCTGTTTTAAAAAGATATGATAACAAATGATGATTTATTATTATTATGAGCCAACATATTGTAACAAGATTATAAAATCCAATAGCATTAATAGAGAAAACATTAAAAAGAAATGAATATTATCACCAAATAAATGCTAAAGAAAAGTCCTATAAAGATTGAAAGGTAACACCACAAATACTTAATGCTTTAATCATTCTTTACATGACATTGTTAAACAAGGCGTCAATCATCCCCTCCAATACCATTTAAATAACATAACATTCTGATCTCCTGGCAAGATGAATAGCACTAGAAAGAAGCAACTGTCAAAATTGCCGATTTAAGGGCATATTTTGTTTCTAAAACTTGGTATTTCTTAGAAAACCTCTCATAGGATTTGTAAAACATATACTATGCCTATGAACACATTAATATTTATTTGCAGAAATGGTTCACTGTTAGCAGTGGACAAGGCCATGAACACACACTTGTAACACAGCAACAGATACAAGAAAGTCTGACTGAGGCTCCTTTACTGCTCCTGTCCTGTTCACCTTAACTTTCATCTCCACATGTCAGTGCTTCCTCATCTTGCTTGACTTGAAGTCAGTGCATTTCTTCAAGCCAGTAAGTTCTCTATACTGACTATTAAGCTGTAATTTTCACAGGAAAATTAGAATGTTCCTTCCCATTTTCCTAATTTCTCAACTGATTTTTCTCAGAATTCAGAATCCATAAATATTGAAATGCCAGGAGAGAATTTCCAAATGGAAATGCTGTTCCCTTCGTCCATTTTCAGAAGAAACCGTAGGATAGTGTTATCCTTCTCTTCTCCAATTTTTTTTTCCTGCAAACTTATGGTTATCACCTCTTTAAGTGAGTAGCTCACAATTTTGCCTCCCCTGCAAATGGTCCCAAAACAGTGAAGTGGGTCCTCTTTAGCTGTGTCTTTAGTACATAATCCTGCATTTCTGACCATATGCAGGGAGTGTGACCCAGGGAAGGATCCCTGACTCAATGGGATTTCTCTTGCTGTCTCTAGAATTTGAACACCGGAACCCAGACGTACAGAGGCTGGGAGCCATCGTGGTGTGCTATATTGATGACGGCAGCAGTGGGTGGTGTGGGGGCAGTTAATTGACAGCTACCTGTTGCTGACATCCCAGGAACTGCCTGAACCTCCTCTTTCCCAGTCATAAGATATCTAAGATTCTGCAGTATTCATTAAATCGTAGCATGGTTTAAGCTAGCCAGAATTAGGTTCTGTTGCTTTCAATCAACAGAACCTTAGCTAATACATTGTTATTTCCTGGTCTTTGTTCCTTTAATTTTCCAGAAAAAGAAGGGAAAATGGCTTACTGGTTTTAAAAAGAGACAAGGTACAACATACCATTTATGCAAAATTTAGAAGCACTCAAAGGAAACTCTGGAAAGTTCCTGAGACATATATAGGTAGGATCAGCATAAAACTTGAACAGTGTATGTAGATCATGGTTGCCATGGTTGCCTTGACACAATGAACATCTGTATCAAAACCATATTTTCTTGGTGGGACAGAGAGAAGCACAAGGCGGGACTCACATTTACAGTAATCCTTGTTTTCCAGGGACCCTACAACCCAGTTTGTCCAGAGCTGTTCATCTTAAGTTTGTTATCCCACCATAATTATAAATAGAACCTCCTTTTTCTCTCAAGAATATCCCACTTTGGATGATAATTTCTGTGACTACCCATTAAGAATATTTAATAACTATAGAAAACTGCTTCTCTGTATTTTTGTATCTTTGAAACATTTTATAACAAAAATATCTTTAAAGTTATCACCTACACAGAATATAGCTGCCAAATGCTCCTACTCTGCTATTCTAACCATGAATCCCTCTGGGGCCCCTTCCTCCTACGGCGCTTGTGAGGATGAAATGAAATAAGCTCTATGAAGTGCCCAACAGTGACCAACACTGAATAAAATACAGCAACCATAGGTGGCCTTCCCTTATGTTCACCAAACTCCTGATAAGTTATTCGGTGATGTTTTAATCTTAATATTTTATGTAGATTATACATTCATCTGATTCAAAATGCAAAAGGTACAAAAGCGTATACAGTTAAAAGTTTCCCAACCCACTACCATTTATCTCCCTGGAGGCAACTGTTTCCAGATTTTTGAATATCCTTAAAGAATATCATATGTATGGAAAAGAAAGATTATATATTTATATGCATCTGTGTATGCATTTTCCTATAAGAGGCTCACAAAGTCTCCTTGAAGAGATATCATTATTACAAATACCCCTCAATTTACAATGGGGTTATATTCCAATAAACTTATGAAAATATTGTAAGCTGAAAGTGCATTTAATACACTTAACCTACTAAACATCATAGCTTAGCTTGGCCTACCTTAAACACTCACATTAACCTACAGTTAGGCAAAATCATCTAACAGAAAGCCCATTTTATAATAAAGTGGGCTTTGAATATCTCATGTAATATAATGAATACTGTACTGAAAGTGGAAAACAGAATGGTTGTATGAGTACTCAAAGTACAGCTTCTGCTGAATGTGTATTGCTTTCAAACTATCTTAAAGTTGAAAAATCATAAGTCAAAATATTCTAAGTCAGGGATTGTTTCTATTTCTACTTTACATGATGAAATTGAGCCTTGAAAAGATTAAGTGACTCGCCCAAGGTCACACTGGCAGTTAAATAGTGAAACTTGGATCCAAATTGTTCAGTCACTACATGTATTGTCTTGAAATTTGAAAAAGAGGAAGAGGAATTAAACTACTAAATTGAAGGACTATTTTAGGCATAGAAGAAGCAGATGCCTTCATGTCCAAGTGATTGTGAAAAGCCCACTTGCCCCAAAATATGTCTCCTGGTCATATGAAATTCCACCATTTCAGATTTTTACCTGGGGATTTAGAGTAATCTGCTGTTTTCCTAGAGCTCCCCTAAAATAGAAATAGAAAATTTTGGAAGGCTAAATATATGCTAACATTGGAAAACTCATTTTCTCCCCTTCATAAGGCAAGGTACTGAAGGAGGGGGCCCTACGGGCTGTGCAGGGACATCCTGGAGGCATGGGGAGAAGAAACTGAAAGGCAAGTTTGTATGGAACAAAGAATACCGATCTCAGGATTCTCCCTTGAACCTGCCCTAACTTTGTTCAAATAGACTTAGCCACTGACCTGCTGTCAAAAGACCACAGCCAATCTGACTTGTTTTCAATATAATGATGAATATTGATTTGGTCCCTTCATCCAACATTCTCAGCTGGATCTTTTTTGACCAAGGATATACATTACTAGGTGAGTACAGGCAGTTAATTCTTCCACACGGGACTTCGGTGTTTCTGAGTTAACCAGAATCACCCACCTTAACATCTGCCAGTTTATACCCCAAGTCCTGACCAGTGCCCCCTACCTGCTATGCCTCATGTTTTCAATAGAGCATAAAATCAGAAATGAAAGATGAAACATCATAGCCAATATCACAGAAATACAAAGGATCCTAAGAAACTGCTAGGTATAATTACACACTAACTAATTGGGTCATCTAGAAGAAATGGATAAATTCCCAGACACATAAAACCTACCAAGATTGGCTCATGAAGAAATTTAAAAATCTGAACAGACTAAAAGCAAGCAAGGAGGTTGAATCAGTAAGAAAATGTCTCCTATCAATGAAAAACCCAAAACCAGATGGCTTCCCAGATTAATTCTACCAAATATTTTAAGAAGAACTAATACCAGTCCTTCTCAAACTCTTCCAAAAAGCTGAAGTGGAGGGAATACTTCCAAACTCATCTTACAGGGCCAGCATTACCCTGATTCCAAAGCCAGACAAGAACACTACAAGAAAGGAAAATGACAGGCCAATATCCTTGATCTACATAGATGCAAAAATCCTCAACAAAATCCTAGCAAACCAAATTCAATAGCACATTGAAAGAATCATTCACCATGATCATGTCATGGTTCAACATAAGCAAATCAATACATATAATATACCATATTAGAAAAATAAAGATAGAAACTATATGGCCATCACAATAGATATAGAAAAAGCTTTTGACAAAATTCGAAACCCTTTCATGGTGAAAAAAAAAACACCCAACAGATCACGTATGGAGGGACTGTATCCCAACAAAATAAAGGCCATATATGACAAACCCATAGCTAACACCATAATCAATGGTGAAAAGTTGAAACTTTTCCTCTACCATCAGGAACAAGACAAGGATGCCCACAGACACCACTTCTCTGGGTAATTAGGCAAAAGAAAGAAATAAAAGGCATCCTAATAGGAAAGGAAGAAGTGAAACTGTCTCTACTGACGGCATGATCTTGTTATATATAGAAAACCCTACAAACTTCACTAAAAAAAGGTTAGAACTCAACACAAAGAAGGGAACAATAGACACTTGGGGACTCCAAAGGTGGGAGGGAAGGATGGTGGGAGCAAGGGTTGAAAAACTACCTATCGATTACTATGCTCACTGCTTGGGTGGTGGGATCATTAGAAGCCCAAACCTCAGCACCATGCAATATACCTGTTTAAGAAACCTGTACATCTAACCTCCTGACTCTAAAATGAAACATACAATATTTAAAAAACAAAAACAAATAAATACAATTTGAAAACTGTTAGAACTGAACTGATAGGTGAAATCAGTAAAGTTGTAGGATACAAAATCAACATATAGAGCCTTGAACACAGCAACATCCAGCTCTCTGACACGAAAGTCTCAGGGGCAAGAAAACCTCTATATGAACTCAGAAACAATGAGCTAAGTTGTGTTTATGTCTGAAAGGATGTTAAGAACTTCATTCATGTTACATCAGAGCCAACAGAAAGAACCAACAGGAAACCTGTACCCAACAAAAAGAAATGACAAGATGAAGGGAAAGCAGAGGTAAGGGCTTACCTTAGAAAGGGCAAGTGATTAGCTCAATATGCAATACAATGTTTGCTCCTGAGCCAAAAATTTGTACAATAATTTGGATATTACTTGCACAACCAGAAAAATCAGCCACTCATTAGGAAAATGTGTTTCTGTATAAGTCTTAGGACTCAGCTATCTATAATAACATGAAAAGACAATATTTTCATCCAAAATGAGTATTTTTGTTTGTCTTGGCTTGTTATTCTAACGTCAACAGCCTCTAAATAAACTGTTGAAGTACATGATATAACCACCTCTTTCTCCATCTTTCCCATTGCTCCCATAGGGTTTCAGTTGTGCAATTTCACCATTAGCAAAGCTTTTTGCTGAAATCTGGCTTTTCAAAGGGAGAGTATCCAGAAACAGAAGGTGCTGATCTGGGAGGCTCTTCCTAATAGAACTACTGCTTCAGTTTAACTTGAAAAAGCCCACACCCAGTTCCTAATGACAAACATCTGAACACCGGGTCTTCCCATGAGAAAGACCATGCTATGTCTACTGCTCACTCTGTTCTATAAGCAACCCACAGTTTGCTCCCTGTGAAGAGGAGCCTGCCAGGGGAGCAGCATTCCACCAGACCCTGATTTAGCAAGATATTTCCGTATCATTCCCCCAACCAGCTGGAAGTCCTCCACTGCTCTTGTGTAAAAATCTAACTCGTCTCGCTGAATTTCCTGATTTAAAAGTCTAATTCATTTCACCAAAAGTGTGACAGAAGGAAACCAAGTACACCATCTCTCTCTTACCAAACCAAAGCTATTGCATGTGCATTCTGGGGGAAAAACATGGTCCAAATATGTTATGGAGGGGGTGCCAGCCCAGTGTCATCTTCTTACTATTGCCATAGGATCTTGGCTGAAGGCATCAGAGGAAAAACAAGTTTATCGATTACTTTCAACCATTAAGCTCACTCCTCCATGAAAAATAAGTCACAAGTCCAATGTCTCTTATTAAAATAAGCACTGCAAAATATAAAGGAGTCACAGTTTTAAAATGGGACACACGTTCTCTAAGCGGTGAACCACGTTAGAGGTGCACTGTTTACATTGTATAAAGTCCCCTGGAGCCAGGGTTAGGAAGCGCATCTGTTCTTTGGTGTTCTGGGATGAAAGAGAAAGGAAAATGTGCTGCCAGAAGTGAGTGGGAAGGAGCCCATGAGATAAAGGAAGTAAATCCATTTGCTGATTGCAATAATAATGGTAATACACGAAGCTATACATACGTACTACAAACATACATACATACATGCAAACTTTCACATTTTTTAAAAAAAAGAACTTAAGGCTTCCACTCATGTAATCAGCCCTTATGAACTCTCCTGATTAGCTGCAAGGAAAATCTTCCTTTCTCCTCTTTCTTGCACCATCCTGGGCTCCATTTTGACTTTTTTTTTTTAACATATAAACTATCAGCTCATATTCTGAAGTTTGTAGTCCCCTCCCGCCCCCTCTCTCTCTATATGGCTCATTTACATTGGCAGCTGTCGTGCTGCTGGGCAACCTCAAACCCACAAGTTTCCCTTTAATGTTTGAGCAGACAAACATGATCATGCACTAGGCATCACTGTGCCACTCAAAATGCTTTTTTGTTTTTTTTATTGCATCTGAGAGAAATCTCAAGGTTGCAAACCTGGAGTCAGAATTGTCTCCATGTGTCTCAGTGGGAAGAGTATCGTGTGAAGAAACAAGTTGATTCTACTAATCAAAAGGATTTTTTTTTGATATCAGGTCATCCTCCGAATGAATTTATATTACCGAGAGGAGGGTCACATGAAGAAAATGGTCAAACAGCACCACCTAGAGCAAGAGCTGAGAAGTGCAGCGGAGCCGGGCTGTTTCAGGAAAGAAAAGCAAGCTGGGGCCTGGCTCAGCGCTCTCCCCTCTGCTCCTGTCAGCACGGAAAGATTAGGATGACAGTGGCAGGAAGCCTGTGCACCTAGTATGCATCACTTGAAGGGAACACACAGATTCCAGTAAACAGTTGGAAGGAAATGTTAATACCAGGCTCTGCTAAACAATATGAAATGACTTCTAGATGAGACAAGCGACTTTCATGAAAGTTTCCTGATACCTGAAAAGACAGCCCAGGGGATCCTGCACTACATGTGGTGTATGTAAATTAAGCGGGTTTTTTTCCCCTTTGTAATCAAGGCTCATACACAAACAAAATCACACTTTAGAAACGGCCTATTTCAACTTGTAACTAGCTTGCTTTCAGGGGCTCCAGGTCAAAAAGAAATAGAGCACAAAGACGCTTTCTCCTTAGGGATCATACACAAATTCACTCTGTCCGTTTCTTTCCCACATGGAGCAACAAAGCCGTCAGACCTCTCCATCCACCCATTGGGTCCTTGCTGATTAAAGTGAGATAAATCACAGCCCTCTCTCTCCAGATGGCAGGCGACAAGAGGGGGATGCTTGCCTCAAGAAGTCCTCCCCATCCCTCTGCATTCATGCAAGCCCGAGCGGAGAGATGCAAGAAATTACGGATGCATTTTAATTCCCCAGACCCTGCAATTAAAAATGGAAATTTTTTGGCCACGCGTGTTGGCTCACGCCTGTAATCCCAGCACTTTCAGAGGCCGAGGTCGGCGGATCACATGGGGTCAGGAGTTCGAGACCAGCCTGGCCAACATGGTGAAACCCTGTCTCTACTAAAAATACAAAAATTAGCTAGGAATGGTGGTGGGCACCTGTAGTCCCAGCTACTCGGGAGGATGAGGCAGGAGAATCACTTGAACCCGGGAGGCAAAGTTTGCAGTGAGCCAAGATCGCACCACTGCACTCCACTCTGGGTGACAAAGGAAGACTTCATCTCAAAAAATGTTTTTAAAAAATGGAAGTGTTGTTCTTTCATTTGTAAATGTGTTTTGGTAAAAGAGGGGCAGTTTAAGCAACCCTTTCTATTGTCTACATTGTTAAAATTCATCCGACATGGACTCTTGACTCCGTTTTGCCTGGGCAGACCCAATTCAAGCATTTACAACAGCTATAACCTCCTCAAATCAAAAAGAGGAATCAGCATTATTGCTAAGTTCAAATAAGGTCTTGTTTTATTTCATTTTTATTTTTGAATGCAGCCATTCCTCCAGGTGCTGTCATCAGGTAAGATTGTCAGTCCTGATTAGGTAAAGGTATTATTACAAAATGCAATTCTTAAACATTCAATGTCTAACTACACTTTTAATAAGCCTTTCCCCCTCCCCTATGTATTCTCCCTTAGACACCCCTTCTCAAATTTAAAATCACAGAAACTAAACTATGTTGCCTAAAGAGAGCCTAGCGACTGCCCGGTCCTCTAATTTGATGAGTGGGAGTACTGAGGCCCAGAGGAGGTCAAGTAATTTGTTCCCAATGTCTTAGATAAGAAGAAAATGACCAGCTGGGAAATCCCACTCATGTCAAGGCAGAGGCACAGGGCCACAGACTGTGGTTGAATTGTGCCACACTCCTACATCCTTCTTTAGGAATCACAGAGCATTCCTGTGTTGAGTCGGAGTCACTGACTTCCTTTTCAGGCTGATTGAGTTCTGTCCTTACGGGCTGCGACAAGAAGTTTTGGTACTATGCTACACCAAGACCATTTATCTAGTTCAAGAAATGAGCACAGTCCTTAGAGCCCAGCAACTTTCCCCATGTCCAGTAAATGTAGCTTCTCCACTAGAAGCTGTCAGAATGGAGCCTTCTGGCTCATCTTGATTTTGATTTGTGCAAGAATGAATGGTTGTGCTAAGACAGCTTTCCTAGCTGATAGAGAGCGAAACTTTTTTATCATCATCTATAAAAAAATTAAATTAGAACTTTTTTCTCATAATCTGTGAAAAAATATTAAATTAAATCTGGCTTACCTTGATTTTGATTTGTGCAAGAATGAATGGTTGTGCTAAGACAGCTTTCCTAGCTGATAGTGAGCAAAACTTTTTTCTCATAATCTATAAAAAATTAAATTAGAAGCATAGAGTTTATTTCATGACTTTTATCTTCCTGCAATTTTCTTGTGGGCATAAATGATTTGTTTTTATCCTGCCTGCCCCCCAATCCCTTTTCCAAGTGACTAAAAGAGTATCTAGTGCAAAGTAGAGACTCAAATATTTTTTAATAAACAGTGATCCCAGCCACCCAGTGCATGTTGCCAAATGCCAACCCCATAAATGATCAAACACATCATCTCATTCAGCCAATCAAAATCAAGTGCTACCTATTTTTTTAAGTTTTCATAGCCCTTGGGCATCTGCTTTCTCAGCATTTCCCAAACTTGAGTCATTCTCATCCTGCCTTCCTAATTTTGCTCTGTCAATTACCTCTACTATTAAATATTTCATATATTTTTAAATAGCCCCACTTTTGAAACTTAAATACATGCCTTTTAAAAGGAAGCTTTCTTACTACTATACATCAAAAGCCATTATTACTTGTTCTAAGTACTCATAACAACATGTTCACAACTATTAAAATTTACTAATGTGCATCCACATACTCTCTAAATTCATGGAGCATCTGCACACACTTTAAGAAACAATTCTGCATTACTCACTCAATTTTCTTGACATCCTTCTGAGGCAGGACAAACCTTGGGCCCAAAGAATTGAGGTAGGAGTCCAAGCAAGTTGCCAGCCACATAAAGGCAAACCTTGGCTCGGAAGTCATGACTACCAGCCCCTAGGTTATGGTTCATGCTCTTTCCTCTGCTCTCCAGAACCTCCTATCTCCAAGTGTAGTTAGCAGCCCAGATGCAGCAGCATCCTCTAGAGACTTGTTAAAAATGCAGAAGCTCAGGCTCCACCCCAGGCCTATGCAGACTGAATCTGCATTTTAACAAGGTGCAGGTAATTCACGAGCACATTAAGTTTGAAAAGGCGTGGTCTAGATCAGCAGTTCTCTAACTTAGCAGCACATTAGAACCATCTGTAGAGACTTTAAAAATACCAGTGCCTGGGCTTCACCTCCCAGAGAATCTGACTTAAGTGTCTGGGGTTTGCCCTGAGTCTAGGTATTTTTAAAAACTCCTCAGCTTATACAAAGCTGGCAGGGCCGGGCACAGTGGCTCATGCCTATAATCCCAGCACTTTGTGAGGCCAAAGTGGGCAGATTGCTTGAGTCCAGGAGTTTGAGATTAGCCTGGGCTAAAACCCCATCCCTACAAAAAAAAAATACAAAAAGTAGTTGGGCATGGTGGTGGCACATACCTGTAGTCCCGGCTACTCAGGAGGCTGAGTCCTCGCTTGAACCCAGGAGGTCACGGTCTGGTCAACAGAGCAAGACCCTGTATCAAAACAAACAAAGAAACAAACAAAAAATGCTAGCAGCTTACCAGCTAGGGAGGCCTGTAGAGCCAAGTTTTCCAAATGGGGCTACATTAGTTGTTCCAGAACTTTAGCTGCATCAAAACCACCTGGATGGCTTGTTCAGCTACAGAGGGTCTGGCCATGCCCCTAGAGTTTCCAGCTGAGGGTCTGGAATGAGGCCCGATGATTTGCATTTCTAACAATCTCCAGGTGATGCTGATGCTGTGGGTCCGGGGACCACATTTTGAGAATCTATGCTAAATGAATCGGAGAAGACCAAAGCTCAAACTTATTCCAAGAACTTTTCAAGGCCCACCTGCAAGTTGTAGTGGAAGTAAGCATCTAAGGGTGCAAAAAAGTTTCACTGTAGACTAAGGCCTTTTACCTGAGCTCTCAAATGTTCACATTTCTCTTATCAACCTAAATAACAAACAGAGAGAGGCTCTCCGCAAGAAAAAGATATTCGTTTGGAAACAGAGCCTTGCAATAGAAACAGGCAAGCCAGAGTAAACTATATGCATATTCACGGAGGTAAAGGAAGACAAAAGAAAAAATGAGGAAGATTATATGATCATTTGGAAATGATTATTCTTGGCTACAAAGATCAATAACAAAGGTGATGCCAGGCCAAGGTTGGACAGGCAGTTGTTGGGCAAATATCCTTCAGAAGTATTGTTGTGTGCAAAGTTGCAATGGGCGTTGTGCAAGATTGTGTTTTTTGCAGTCTTCTGTGATAAGTTTTTGTTATCAGGCATACAAGCCCAAGAATCCTTTTTTGCATGGCCTTCCCTGGCTCTATATGTCAGGGTTTTGGTTAGGGGAGGGGTATTTTTAACACTCTCAATGTAAAAAGGGCCATAAGGTAGGTACCCCAATTGCTTGTTTTGTCTTCATAAAATAACTTTTCCACCCGAACAAAGTCTACACATAAATTGCAAAAATACCCTGGCATGCAGTCCCTGGAAAAGGCTGGAGTCATTCTCGGGTTTCCCACCCAGGTGGGCAAGCATAGCCACCACAGATAAACACAAAGTAGGGGTGCCCGCTGGGGTTTGATGACAGGCAGTGGCCCTGGTTCTGATATGTGGCTGAAAACACAGCTCCTCTTTGTCACCCTCAGGACATTTCAGCTATTTCCTAGATAATAATCTCACTTCACCCTGCACAAAACAGGCACATGATGATGTCACTCTGACCTGGTTTGAGTCCAAGGAGACTTTCGTTTTTAAAATAATTTCGGTTAGTAGTTAAAATATGAACTTTGGGCCAGGAGTGGTGGCTCATGCCTATAATCCCAGGACTTCGTGAGGCCAAAGTGGGCAGATTGTTTCAGTCCAGGAGTTTGAGACTAGCCTGGGCTGAAACCACATCTCTACGAAAAAAAAAAAATACAAAAAGTAGTTGGGCATGGTGGTGGCACATACCTGTAGTCCCGGCTACTCAGGAGGCTGAGTCCTCGCTTGAACCCAGGAGGTCACGGTCTGGTCAACAGAGCAAGACCCTGTATCAAAACAAACAAACTAACTAACAAAAATGCTAGCAGCTTACCAGCTAGGGAGGCCTGTAGAGCCAAGTTTTCCAAATGAGGCTACATTAGTTGCTCCAGAACTTTAGCTGCATCAAAACCACCTGGATGTCTTGTTCAGCTACAGAGGGTCTGGCCATGCCCCTAGAGTTTCCAGCTGAGGGTCTGGAATGAGGCCCGATGGTTTGCATTTCTAACAATCTCCAGGTGATGCTGATGCTGTGGGTCCAGGGACCACATTTTGAGAATCTATGCTAAATGAATCGGAGAAGACCAAAGCTCAAACTTATTCCAAGAACTTTTCAAGGCCCACCTGCAAGTTGTAGTAGAAGTAAGCATCTAAGGGTGCAAAAAAGTTTCACTGTAGACTAAGGCCTTTTACCTGAGCTCTCAAATGTTCACATTTCTCTTATCAACCTAAATAACAAACAGAGAGAGGCTCTCCACAAGAAAAAGATATTCGTTTGGAAACAGAGCCTTGCAATAGAAACAAGCAAGCCAGAGTAAATTATATGCATATTCACGCAGGTAAAGGAAGACAAAAGAAAAAATGAGGAAGATTATATGATCATTTGGAAATGATTATCCTTGGCTACAAAGATCAATAAGAAAGGTGATGCCAGGCCAAGGTTGGACAGGCAGTTGTTGGGCAAATATCCTTCAGAAGCATTGTTGTGTGTAAAGTTGCAATGGACTTTGTGCAAGATTGCGTTTTTTGCAATCTTCTGTGATAAGTTTTTGTTATCAGGCATACAAGCCCAAGAATCCTTTTTTGCATGGCTTTCCCTGGCTCTATTTGTCAGGGTTTTGGTTAGGGGAGGGGTATTTTTAACACTCTCAATGTAAAAAATGACATAAGGTAGGTACCACAATTACTTGTTTCGTCTTCATAAAATAACTTTTCATAAAATCTCTGTAAACGTGGAAATATGTAAACCATTTTCTGTATACACGTGGAAATATCTACACAGCTATCTCTGTAAATGTGTAAACATTTACAACGCTATCTGTATAAACATGGAACTATTTACACCGCCGTCTCTATAAACATGGAAATATCTACACCACTATCTCTATAAACTTGGAAATATTTACACCGATATCTGTAAAAACTTGGATATATGTAAACAGCTGTCTCTATAAACATGGAAATAACTACACCGCTATCTTTATAAACATGGAAATATCTACACCGCTATCTACATTAACATGGAAATATCTACACCGCTGTCTCTATAAACATGGAAATATCTACACCTCTATCTGTATAAACATGGAAATATCTACACCGCTGTCTCTATAAACATGGAAATATCTACAACGCTATCACTATAAACATCCAAATATCTACATCAATGTCTCTATAAACGTGGAAATATCTACACCGCTATCTCTATAAACGTAGAAATATCTGCACCGCTGTCTCTAGAAGCATGGAAATATCTACACCGCTATCCCTATAAACGTGGAAATATCTACACAGCTATCTCTATAAACATGGAAATATCTACACCGCTATCCCTATAAACGTGGGAAAATCTACACTGCTAACTCTATAAACCTGGAAATATCTACACTGCTATAAGGATAAATGAGGAAATATTTTCACCGCTATATGTATAAACATGGAAATATCTTCACCGATATCCCTATAAACGTGGAAATATCTACAGCACAATCTGTATAAACGTGGAAATATTTATACCGCTATCTAAACTTGGAAATATGTACACCGCTATCTGTATAAACGTGGAAATACTACACTGCTATCTTTGTAAACGTGGAAATATCTACGCCGCTATCCCTATAAACATGGAAATAGCTACACCGCAATCTCTATAAACATGGAAATAACTACACCGCTATCTCTATAAAGATGGAAATATCTACATTGCAATCTCTATAAACATGGAAATGTCTACACCGCTATCACTGTAAACATGGAAATACACCGCTATCTGTATAAACATGGAAATATTTACAAAGCTATCTCTATAAACATGGAAATATCTACACGGCCATCTCTATAAACATGGAAAGATCTACACCGCTATCTGTAAAACGTGGAAATATCTACACCATTGTCTGTATAAACATGGAAATATCTACACGGCTATCTGTTTAAACATGAGAATATCTACACCACTGACTGTATAAACATGGAAATATGAACAGCGCTATCTGTATAAACATGGAAATATCTACACCGCTATCTGTATAAACATGGAATATCTACACCGCTGTCTCTAATAACCTGGAAATATCTGCACCACTATCTGTATTAACGTGGAAATATCTACACCAGTATATGTATAGATTTGGAAATATCTACATCGCTATGTCTACAAACGTGGAAATATCTACACCACTATCTGTATAAACGTGGATTTATCTACACCGGTATGTGTATAAACGAAATATCTACACCGCTATCTCTACAAACGTGGAAATATCTACACCGCTATCTGTATAAATGTGGGAATATCTACACCGCTATCTCTATAAACGTGTAAACATTTACACGGCTATCTCTATAAACATGGAAATATCTACACCGCTATCTCTATAAACCTGAAAATATTTACATCGCTGTCTGCATAAACATGGAAATATTTACACCGCTATCTGTATAAACATGGAAATATTTACACCGCTATCTCTATCAACATGGAAATATCTACAACGCTATCTCTATAAACATGGAAATATCTACACCGCTGTCTGTATAAAAATGAAAATATCTACACCGCTATCTCTATAAACATAGAAATGTATACACCGCTGTCTGTAAAAAGATGGAAATGTCTACAGGGATTTCTGTATAAACATGGAAATATCTACACCGATGTCCGTATAAACATGGAAATATCTACACTGCTATCTGTTTAAACGTGGAAATATCTACACCGCTATCTGTATAAACGTGGAAATATATACACCGCTATCTCTGTAAACGTGGAAATATCTACACCACTTCCCGTATAAACATGGAAATATCTACACCGCTATCTCTGTAAATGTGTAAACATTTAAACCGTTATCTGTATAAACATGGAAATATTTACACCGATATCTATATAAACATGGAAATATTTACAGAACTATCTTTATAAACATGGAAATATTTACACCGCTATCTCTATAAACATGGAAATATCTACATCTCTATCTCTATAAACATGGAAATATCTACACCGCTATCTGTATAAACATGGAAATATCTACACCGCTCTCTCTATAAACATGGCAATATCTACACCGCTAACTCTATAAACATGCAAATATCTACACAGCTGTCTCCGTAAACTTGGAAATATGTACACGGCTATCTCTATAAACTTGGAAATATCCACACCGCTGTCTCTATAAACATGGAAATATCTACACCGCTATCTGTATAAACATGGAAATATCTGCACCGCTATCTGTAGAAATGTGGAAATATCTTCACCGCTATGTGTATAAACGTGGAAATATCTACACCGCTATCTGTATTCACGTGGAAATATCTACAGCGCTATCTGTATAAATGTGGGAATATCTACACCACTATCTCTATAAACGTGTAAACATTTACACGGCTATGTCTATAAACATGGAAATATCTACACCGCTATCTCTATAAACACGGAAATATCTACACCGCTATCTGCAAAAACAGGGAAATATTTACACCGCTATCTCTATAAACATGGAAATATCTACACCGCTATCTCTGTAAACATGGAAATAACTACTTCACTATCGGTATAAACATGAAAATATCTACACCGCTATCTCTATGAACATAGAAATATATACAACACTGTCTGCATGAACATGGAAATATCTACACCGCTGTCACCATAAACGTGGAAATATCTACAACGCAGTCTCCATGAATTGGAAATATCTACATGGCTATCTCTATAAATGTGGAAATATCTACACCGCTGTCTCTATAAACATGGAAATATCTACTCCGCAATTTCTATAAACGTGGAAATATCTACACCGGAGCCTCTGTAAACGTGGAAATATCTACACTGCTGTCTGTATAAACGTGGAAATATCTACACCGCTATCTGTATAAACGTGGAAATATATACACCGCTATCTCTGTAAACGTGGAAATATCTACAACACTTTCCGTATAAACATGGAAATGTCTACACCGCTATCTCTATAAATATGGAAATATCTTCACCGCCATCTGTAAAAACTTGGAAATATCTACACAGTCATCTGTTTATACATGGAAATATCTACACCAACATCTCTATTAAGATGGAAATATCTACATTGCCATCCGTATACACATGGAAATTTCTACAGAGCCATCATTATAAACATGAAACATCTGCACCGCTATCTCTATACATATGGAAATACCTGCAGCGCAATCTCTATAAACATGGAAATATTTACACTGCAATCTCTATAAAGATGGAAATATCTACAGCACCATCTCTATAAACATGAAAATATCTACACCGCTATCTCCAAAAACGTGGAAGTAACTACACCGCCTTCTGTGTAAACATGGAAATATCTACACCACAATCTGTATAAACATGGAAATATCTACACTGCCATCTGTATAAAGATGGAAATATCTACACCACGAGCTGTATAAACATGGAAATATCTACACCGCTATCTGCATAAACATGGAAATTCCAACACCAATATCTGTATAAACATGGAAATATCTACACGGCCATCTGTATAAACATGGAAATATCTACACAGTCATCTCTATCAGCCTGGAAATATCTACACCGCTATCTGTTTAAACATGGAAATATCTACACCGCTATCTGTATAAACATGGAAATATCTACACCACGATCTGTATAAACATGGAAATACCTACACAGTCATCTGTATAAACATGGAAATATCTACACCACTGTCTGCATAAACATGGAAATATCGACACTGACATCTGTATAAACATGGAAATATCTACACAGCCATCTCTATAAACATGGAAATATCTACACTGCTATTTGTACAAACATGGAAATACCCACACCGCTATCTGTATAAACATGGAAATATCTACACCGCCATCTGTAAAAACATGGAAATACCTACACAGTCATCTGAATAAACATGGAAATATCTACGCCTCCATCTGTCTAAACATGGAAATATCTACACTGCCATGAGTATACACATGGAAATAACTACACAGCCATCTGTATAAACATGGAAATATCTACACCGCTATCTGTGTAAAGATGGAAATATTTACACCGCAATCTGTGCAAAGATGGAAATATATACACCTCTATCTGTGTAAAGATGGAAATATATAGACCGCAATCTGTTCAAAGATGGAAATATATACACCGCTATCTGTGTAAACATGGTAATATCTGCACCGCTTTGAGTATAAACATGGAAATATATACACCGACATCACTATAAACATGGAAATATCTACAGCGCCATCTGAAGAAACATGGAAATATCTACACCGTCATCTGAACAAACATGTAAATATCTACACCGCTATATGTATAAATATCGAAATATCTACACCACTATGTCTATAAAGATGGAAATACCTTCACCACTATTTGTATAAAGGTGGAACTATCTCCACCGCTATCTGTATAAACATGGAAACCTCTACACCTCTATCTGCATAAACATAGAATATCTACACTGCTATCTGTATAAACATGGATTAATCTAGAACGCTATCTGTGTAAAAATGGAAATTTCTACTAAGCTATCTGTGTAAACATGGAAATGTCTACAACGCTATCTGTGTAAAGATGGAAATATCTACACCGCAATCTATGCAAAGATGGAAATATCTACACTGCTTTCGCTATAAACATGGAAATATCTGCACCGCTCTCTGTTTAAACATGGAAATATCTACACTGCAATCTCTATAAACATGGAAATATCTACACTGCCGTCTGTATAAACATGGAAATATCTACACAGACATCTGTATATACATGGTAATATCTACACCACCATCTCTATAAACATGTAAATATCCACACTGCCATCTGTGTACACATGGAAATATCTACACAGCTATCAGTATAAACATGGAAACATCTGCACTGCTACCTCTATATACATGGAAATACCTACACCACAATTTCTATAAACATGGAAATACCTACAACGTAATCTCTGTAAACATGGAAATATGTATACTGCCATCTTTATAAACATGAAAATATCTAGACCGCCATCTCCATAAACATGGAATTATCTACACCACCATCTGTGTAAACATGGAAATATCTACTCCGCTATCTGTATAAACATGGAAATATCTACACTGCCATCTGTATAAAGATGGAAATATCTACACCGCGATCTGTATAAACATGGAAATATCTGCACCGCTATCGGTATAAACATGGAAATATCTACACTGCTATCTCTGTAAACATGCAAATATCTACATCGCCATCTGTATAAACTTGGAAATATCTACACAGTCATCTGTATATACATCGAAATATCTACACCACCATCTCTATAAACATTGAAATATGTACACTGCCATCTGTATACACATGGAAATATCTACACAGCCATCAGTATAAACATGGAAACATCTGCACCGTTATCTCTATACACATGGAAATAGCTACACCGCAATCTAAATAAACATCGAAATATCAACACCGCAATCTCTATAAACATGGAAATATCTACAGCGCCATCTCTATAAACATGGAAATGTCTACACCACAATCTCCATAAACATGGAAATATCTACACGGCCATCTGTGTAAACATGCATATATCTACACCACTATCTGTATAAACATGGAAATATCTACACTGCCATCTGTATAAAGATGGAAATATCTACACCGCGAGCTGTATAAACATGGAAATATCTACACCGCTTTCTGTATAAACATGGAAATACCAACACCAATATCTGTATAGACATGGAAATATCTACACCCCTATTCGTATAAACATTTAAATACCTACACCACTATCTCTATAAACATGGAAACAACTACACCGCCATCTCTATAAACATGGAATTATCTACACCGATATCTCTATAAACATAGAAATATCTATACCGCTATTTCTATAAACATGGAAATATCCCCCCGCCATTTGCATAAATATGGAAGTATCTACACCGCCATCTGTATCAACCTGGAAATATCTACAACGCCATCGGTATAAACATAGAAATACCTATACTGCCATCTGTAGAAAGATGGAACTATCTACACCGCGATCTGTATAAACATGGAAATATCTACACCTCTGCCTGTATAAACTTGCAAATATCTACATCGCTATCGGTATAAATATGGAAATATCAACACTGCTATATCTATAAACATGGAAATGACTACACCGCTATCTGTATATCCATGGAAATAACTACATGGCTATCTCTTTACACAGGGAAACATCTACACCGCCGTCTGTATAAACATCGAAATACGTGCACAGTCATCTGTATAAACATGGAAATATCTACAGCACTATCGGTATAAACATGGAAATATCTACACGGCCATCTGTATAAACATGGAAATATCTACACAGCCATCTCTATAAACATGGAAATACCTACACCGCTATCTGTATAAACATGGAAATAGCCACACCGCTATCTGTATAAACATGGAAATATCTACACCGCCATCTATAAAAACATGGAAATATCTACACATTCACCTGTATAAACATGAAAATATCTACACCTCCATCTGTATAAACATGGAAATATCTACACTGCCGTCTGCATACTTATGTAAATATCTACACAGCCATCTGTATAAACATGGAAAAGTCTACACCACTATCTGGATAAACTTGGAAATATCTACACCGCTATCTGTAGAAACTTGGAAATATCTACAACGCCATCTGTATAAACATGGAAATATCTCCACCGCTATCTGTATGAACATGTAAATATATCCAACGCTATCTGTGTGAAGATGGAAATAACTACACCGAAATCTGTGCAAAGATGGAAATATATACACCTGTATCTGTGTAAACATGGTAATATCTACACTGCTTTCTGTATAAACATGGAAATATCTACACTGCCATCAGTATAAACACTGAAATATCTACACCGTCATCTGAATAAACGTGGAAATATCTACACCGCTATTTGTATAAATATGGAAATATCTACACCGCTATGTCTATAAACATGAAAATATCTACACCACTATCTGTATAAACGTGGAAATATCTCCTCCGATATCTGTATAAACATGGAAACATCTACGCAGCTATCTGTATAAACATAGAATACCTACACCGCTATCTGTGTAAACATGGATTTATCTACGACGCTATCTGTGGAATCATGGAAATTTCTACTCAGCTATCTGTGTAAACATGGAAATATCTACACTGCTATCTGTGTAAAGATGGAAATATCTACACCGCAATCTATGCAAAGATGGAAATATCTACACTGCTATCGCTATAAACATGGAAATATCTGCACCGCTCTCTGTATAAACATGGAAATATCTACACCGGTATCTCTATAAATATGGAAATGTCTACACTGCCGTCTGTATAAACATGGAAATATCTACACAGTCATCTGTATATACATGGTAATATCTACACCACCATCTCTATAAACATGTAAATATCTACACTGCCATCTGTGTACACATGGAAATATTTACAGAGCCATCAGTATAAACATGGAAACATCTGCACTGCTACCTCTATATACATGGAAATAACTACACCACAATTTCTATAAACATGGACCAACCTACAACGTAATCTCTGTAAACATGGAAATATCTACACCGCCACCTTTATAAACATGAACATATCTACATCGCCATCTCCATAAACATGGAATTATCTACAACACCATCTGTGTAAACATGGAAATATCTACTCCGCTATCTGTATAAACATGGAAATATCTACACTGCCATCTGTATAAAGATGGAAATATCTACACCGCGATCTGTATAAACATGGAAATATCTACACCGTAATCTGTATAAACATGGAAATACCAACACCACTATCTGTATAAACATGGAAATATCTACACCGCTATCTGTATAAACATGGAAATATCTACACCACTATCTCTATAAACATGGAAATAACTTCACAGCCATCTCTATAATCATCGAAGTGTCTACCTTGCTATCTCTATAAACATAGAAATATATACACTGCCATCTCTATAAACTTGGAAATGTCTACACCGATATCTGTATAAACATGGAAATATCTACATGGATATCTCTATAAACATGGAAATAACTAAACCGCCATCTGTATAAACATGGAAATACCTACACAGTCATCTGTATAAACATGGAAATATCTACACCACTATCTGTATAAACATGGAAATATGTACACTGCCATTTGTATAAACATGGAAATATCTACACAGCCATCTCTATAAACATGGAAATATCTACACTGCTATCTGTATAAACATGGAAATATCTGCACGGCTATCTGTATAAACATGGAAATATCCAAACCACTATCTCTATAAACATGGAAATACCTACACCGCTATCTGTGTAAAGATGGAAATGTATACACCGCACTCTGTGCAAATATGGAAATATCTACACCGCTATCTCTGTAAACATGGAAATATCTACACCGCTATCTGTTTAAACATGGAAATATCTTCACCGCTATCTGTATAAACATGGAAATATCTACACCACGATCTGTATAAACATGGAAATACCTACACAGTCATCTGTATAAACACGGAAATATCTACACCACTATCTGCATAAACATGGATATATCGACACAGACATCTGTATAAACATGGAAATATCTACACAGCCATCTCTATAAACATGGAAAATCTACACTGCTATTTGTATAAACATGGAAACAGCCTCACTGCTATCGGTATAATCTTGGAAATATCTACACCGCCATCTGTAAAAACATGGAAATATCTACACAGTCATCTGAATAAACATGGAAATATCTACACCACGATCTGTAGAAACATGGAAATCTCTACTCCACTATCATTATGAACATGGAAATATCTACACCACGATCTGTATAAACGTGGAAAGATCTACACCACTATCTGTGTAAACACGGAAATGTCTACAACGCCATCTGTATAAACATGGAAATATCTACACCACCATCTGTATGAACATAGAAATATCTACACCGCCATCTGTATAAACATGGAAATATCTAAAACACCATCTGTATAAACATGGAAATATCAACACCGCTATCTGTATAAACATGGAAGTTCCCACACCTCCATCTGCATAAACATGGAAATATCTACACAGCCATCTGTATAAACATGGCAATATCTACACCGCTATCTGTATAACCCTGGAAACATCTACACCATGATCTTTATGAACATGGAAATATCTTCACCGCTATCTGTATAAACATGGAAATACCTACATAGCTATCAGTATAAACATGGAAATATCAACACCGCCATCTGCATAAATATGTAAATATCTATGCCGCTATCTCTATAAACATGGAAATATCTACACCACCATCTGCATAAACATGGAAATATCTACACCGTTATCTCTATAAACATGGAAATATCTACAACACCATTTGCATAAACATGGGAATATTTACAGCGTCATCTGTAAAAACATGGAAATATCTACACAGTCATCTGTATAAACATGGAAATATCTACACCACCATCTGTATATACATGGAAATATCTACAATGCTACCTGTATACACATGGAAATATCTACAATACCATCTGCGTAAACATGGAAATATCTACACCGCCATCTGTAAAAACATGGAAATATCTACACCGCCATCTGTAAAAACGTGGAAATATCTACACAGTCATCTGTATAGACATGGAAATATCTACACCAGCATCTGTAGAAAAATGCAAATATCTACAATGCCATCTGTATATACATGGAAGTATCTACGAAGCCATCTGTTTAAACATGGAATTATCTACAACGCTATCCCTATAAACATGGAAATATCTACAGCGCCATCTCTATAAGCATGAAAGTATCTACACTGCCATCTCCATAAACATGGAATTATCTACACCGCCTTCTGTATAAACTTGGAAATATCTACCTGGAAATACCTACACCGCTATCTCTATAAACATAGAAATACCTACACCACCATCTGTATAAAAATGGAAACATCTATACGGCAAGCTGTATAAACAGGGAAATATCTACACCGCTATCTGTATAAACATGGAAATACCAACACCGCTATCTGTATAAACACAGAAATATCTACAACGCTATCTGAGTAAACATGGAAATATCTACACTGTTATCTGTGTCAACATGGAAATATCTACACCGCTATCTGTGTAAAGATGGAAATATCTACACCGCTATCATTTTAAAGATGGAAATACCTATACTGCTATCTGTGTAAACATGGAAATATCTACTCCATTATCTTTATAAACATGGAAATATCTACACCGCTATGTGCATAAATATGGAAATATCTCCACTGCTATCTGTATAAACATGGAAATATCTACACCACTTTCTATATAAACATGGAAATATCTACAATGCAATGTGTGTAAACATGGAAATATCTACGACGCTGTCTCTGTAAACATGGAAATACCTACACCGCTATCTGTGTAAAGATGGAAATATCTACACCACTATGTCTATAAACATGGAAATATCTACACCACTATCTCTATAAGCATGGAAATATCTACACCGCTATCTGTATAAACATGGAAATATCTCAAAAACTATCTCTATAAACATGGAAATATCTACACCGCCATCTGTATAAACGTGGAAATAACTGCACCGCCATCTCTATAAATATGGAAGTATCTACACAGCCATCTCTAAAAACATGGAAATATCTACATCGCCATCTGTTTAAATATGGAAATATCAACACCGCCATCTTTATAAACATGGAAATATCTACACCGCCATCTGTATAAACATGGAAATATCTACACCGCTATCATTATTAACATGGAAATATCTACACCACGATCTGTATAAACGTGGAAAGATCTACACCAATATCTGTATAAACATGGTAATATCTACACTTGCTATCTGTATAAACATGGAAATACCTACACTTCTCTCTGTACAAACGTGGAAATATCTACACCGACAACTGTATAAATATGGAAACATCTACACTGCTATGTCTATAAACATGGAAATATCTACACCACCATTTGCATAAACATGGAAATGTCTACACCGCTATCTGTGTAAACATGGAAATACCTACACCGCTATCCGTGTAAACATGGAAATATCTACACCGCTATCTGTGGAAAGATGGAAATATCTACACCGCTATCATTGTAAAGATGGAAATATCTACACCGCTATCTGTGTTAACATGGAAATATCTACACCGCTATCTGTGTTAACATGGAAATATCTACACCGCTATCTGTGCAAACAAGGAAATATCTACACCGCCATCTGTATAATCACGGTAATATCCACACCGACATCTGTATAAACATGGAAATATCTACACCACCATCTGTATAAACATAGAAATATCTACACAGCCATACGTATAAACATGGAAATATCTACAACGCCATCTGTATAAACATGGAAATATCAACACCGCCATCTGTATAAACATGGAAATATCTACACCGCCATCTGTATAAACATGGAAATAGCAACACCGCTATCTGTGTACACATGGAAATATCTACACTGCTATCTGCATAAACATGGAAATGTCTACACCGCGATCTGTATAAACACAGAAATATCTACACCGCTATCTATAAAAACATGGAGATATCCCCACCGCTATCTCTATAAACATGGAAATATCTACACCGCCGTCTGCATAAACATGGAAATATCTACACCGCTGTCTCTATAAACATGGAAATATCTGCACGGCCATCTTTATAATCATTGAAATATCTACACAGCCCTCTGTATTAACATGGAAATACCTGCACAGCCATCTGTATAAACATGGAAATGTCTACACCGCTATCTGTATAAACATGGAAATATCTACACCGCTATCTCTGTAAACATGGAAATATCTATACCGCTATGTGTATAAACATGGAAATATCTCCACTGCTATCTGTATAAACATGGAAATATCTACACCGCCATCTCTATAAACATCGAAATATCTACACCACCGTCTGTATAAACATGGAAATACCTACATAACTCTCCGTGTAGAGATGGAAATATCTACACCGCTATCAGTATTAACAAGGAAATACCTACACCGCTATCAGTATAAACATGGAAATATCTACACCGCCATCTGTAAAAACATGGAAATATCTATACTGCGGTCTCCATAAACATGGAACTAACTACACCGCAATCTGTATAAACATGGAAATAACTACACCGCCATATGTATAAACATGGATATATCTACACTGCAATAAGTATAAAAATGGAAATATCTACACGGCGAGTTGTATAAACATGGAAATATCTACACCGCAGTCTGTATAAATATGGAAATACAATCACCGCTATCTGTATAAACATGGAAATATCTACACCGCTATCTGTATAAACATGGAAAAATCTACACCTCGATCTGTATAAACATGGAAATATCTACACCGCAATCTGCATAAACATGTATATATCTTCTCTGCTATATGTATAAACATGGAAATATCAACACTGCTATCAGTATTAACATGGAAATATCTACAAAGTCATCTGTACAAACATGAAAATATCTACACTGCCATCTGTATGAATATGGAAATTTCTACACACCCCTCTGTATAAACATGGAAATATCTGCAATGCATCTGTATAAACATGGAAATGTCTACACCGCTATCTGCATAAACATGGAAATATCTACACCGCTATCTCTATAAACATGGAAATATCTATACCGATATGTGTATAAACATGGAAATATCTTCACTGATATCTGTGTATACATAGAAATATATACACCGCTATCTGTGTAAACATGGAAATACCTACACTGCTATCTGTATAACCATGGAAGTATCTACCACGCTATCTGTGTAAACCTGGAAATATCTACAAAGCTATCTGTGTAAACATGGAAATATCTACACTGCTATCTGTGAAAAGATGGAAATATCTACACCGATATCAGTGTAAAGATGGAAATATCTACACCGCTATCACTGTAAAGATGGAAATATCTACACCGCTATCAGTGTAAAGTTGGAAATATCTACACCGCTATCAGTGTAACCATGCAAATATCTACACCGCTATCTATATAAACATGGAAATATCTGCACCGCTATGCGTGCAAACATGGAAATATCTACACCGCCATCTGTGTACAGATGGAAATATCTACACCACTATCTCTATAAACCCGGAAATATCAACACCACTGTCTCTATAAAGATGTAAATATCTACAACGCTATCGGAATAAACATGGAAATATCTCAACCACTATCTCTATAAACATAGAAATATCTACACTGCCATCTGTAGAAAGATGGAAATATCTACACCACTATCCATGCAAACATGGAAATATCTACACCACCATCTCCATAAACGTGGAAATAACTAAACCGCCATCTCTATAAACATGGAAATATCTACACCGCCGTCTCTATAAAAACGGAAATATCTACACCGCCATCTGTATAAACCTGGAAATATCTACACCACCATCCTTATAAACATGGAAATATCAACACCGCCATCTGTATAAACATGGAAGAATCAACACCGCCATCTGTATAAACATGGAAATATCTACACCGCTGTCTGTATAAACATGGAAATATCTACACCACGATCTGTATAAACATGGAAATATCTACGCTGCCATCTGTATAAATATGGAAATATCTACAATGCTATCTCTTTAAACATGGAAATAACTACACCATCATCTGCATTAACATGAAAATATCTACACCGCTATCTCTATAAACATGGAAATATCTACACCGCCAACTGTAAAAACAGTGAAATATCTACACTGCCATTAGTAAAAACATGGAAATATCTACGCTGTCATCTGTATAAACATGGAAATAACTACACCACCATATGTATAAACATGGAAATATCTACAGTGCCATCTGTATACACATGGAAATATCTACACAGCCATCTGTATAAACATGGAAATACATACACCGCTATCTCTATAAACATGTAAATATCTACACCGCCATCTCTATAAACATGAATATATCTACACTGCCATCTCCATAAATGTGGAACTATCTACACCACCATCTGTATAAACATGGAAATATCTACACCGCCATCTGTATAGTAATGGAAATATCTACACGGCGAGCTGTATAAACATGGAAATATCTACACTGCTATCTGTGTAAACATGGAAAATATACACCACCATCTTTATAAATATGGAAATATCTACACGGCTATCTGTATAAACATGGAAATACATCCACCGCTATCTGTATAAACATGGAAATACCTACACCGCCATCTGTATAAATATGGAAATATCTACACGGCTATTTCTATAAACAGGGAAATATTTACACCGCCATCAGCATAAACATGGAAATAACTACTCCGCTGTCTCTATAAACATGGAAATATCGACACCACCATCAGTAAAACATGGAAATATCTACACAGTCATCTGTATAAACATGGAAATATCCACACCACCATCTGTAAAAACATGGAAATTTCTACAATGCCATCTGTATACACATGGAAATATCTACACAGCCATCTGTATAAACATGGAAATAACAACACCGCTATCTCTATCGACATGGAAATACCTACACCACCATCCCTATGAACATGGAAATATCTACACCGCTATCTCTATAAACATGGAAATATCTACACTGCCATCTGTAGAAACATGGAAATATCTACACCGCTATCGGTGCCAACATGGAAATATCTACACCGCCATCTCTATAAACGTGGAAATATCCACACCGCCGTCTCTATAGAAATGGAAATTTCTACATCGCCATGTGTATAAACATGGAAATATCTACACCGCCATCTGTATAAACATGGAAATATCTACACTGCCATCTGTATAACCATGGAAATATCTACACCGCTATCTGTGTAAACATGGAAATATCTACACCACGATCTGTATAAACATGGAAAGACCTACACCGCTATCTGTATAAACATGGAAATATCTACACCGCCATTTGTATAAATATGGAAATATCTATACCGCTATCTCTTTAAACATGGAAATATCTACACCACCATCGGCATAAACATGGAAATAACTACACCTCCATCTCTATAGACATGGAAATAAATACAATACCATCTCTATACACATGGAAATATCTACACCGCCATCTCTATATACACGGAAATATCTACACCGCCATCTATATAAACATGAAAATATCTACACCGCCATCTCCATAAACATCGAACTATATACCCCGCCATCTGTATAAACACGGAAATATCTACACTGCTATCTCTATAAACATGGAAATATCTACACCGCTATCTTTATAAACATGGAAATACCTGCACCGCAATCTGTAGATACATGGAAATATCTACACCGCTAACTGTATAAACATGGAAATGTCTCCACCGCTATCTCTATAAACATGGAAATATCTACACCGCTATCTTTATAAACTTGGAAATATCTACACCACTGTCTGTATAAACATGGAAATATCTACAATACTATCTGTGCAAACATGGAAATAACTGCACAGCTATCTGTGTAAACATGGAAGTATGTACTCTGCTATCTGTAAAGATGGAAGAATCTACACCGCAATCTGTGCAAATATGGAAATATCTACAGCGATATCTCTGTAAACATGGAAATAACAACACCGCTATCTGTATAAACATGGAAATATCTAAACCGCTATCTCTATAAACATGGAAATAACTACAACGCTATCTCTGTAAACATGGAAATATCTACAGAGCTATCTGTGTAAACATGGAAATATCTACACCGCTATCTAAATAAACATGGAAATATCTACTCCGCAATCTTTGAATAGATGGAAACATCTACACCGCTTTCTGTGTAAACATGGAAATATCTACAACGACATCTCCATGAACATGGAAATACCTACACCGATATCTGTATTAACATGGAAATATCTACCCCGCCATCTCAATAAACATGGAAATATCTACACCGCCATCTGCATAAACATGGAAATATGTACACCGATATCTCTATAAATATGGAAATGTCTACACTGCTATCTGCATAAATATGGAAATATCTGCACCGCTATCTCTATAAACATGGAAATATCTACAACGCTGTCTGCATAAACATGGAAATATCTTCACTGCCATCCGTATACACATGGAAATATCTACACAGCCATCTGTATAAACATGGAAATATCTACACC
This sequence comes from Pan paniscus, assembly GCF_029289425.2. Taxonomy (NCBI): domain Eukaryota; kingdom Metazoa; phylum Chordata; class Mammalia; order Primates; family Hominidae; genus Pan; species Pan paniscus. The sequence continues at coordinate 2,389,226 of NC_073265.2, forward strand.
CCCAATTCTATAAACATGGAAATATCTACACCCCCAATACTATAAACATGGAAATACCTACACCACCATCTCTATAAGCATGGAAATATCTACACCGCCATCTCTGTGTACATGGAAATATCTACACCGCAATATATATAAACATGAAAATATCTACACAGCCATCTCCATAAACATTCAACTATCTACACCGCCATCTGTATAAACATGGAAATATCTACACCGCTATCTGTATTAACATGGAGATATCTACACTGCTATCTCTATAAAGAGAGAAATATCTACACCGTGAGCTGTATAAACATGGAAATATTTACACCGTTATATGTATAAACATGGAAATACCAACACCGCTATCTGTACAAACATGGAAATACCTATACCGCTATCTGAATAACATGGAAATATCTACATGACTCTCTCTTCAAACATGGAAATTCCTAGACGGCCATCTCTATACACATGGAAATTTCTACACAGCTATCTCTATAAACATAGAATTATCTACACCGCCATCTCTATAAACATGGAAATATCTTCACTGCCATCTGCATGAACATGGAAATATCTACACCTCTATCTGTATAAACATGGAAATAACTACAGCGCCATCTGTATAAACATGGAAATATCTACACTGCCGTCAGTGGAAAGATGGAAATATCTACACCACGATCTGTATAAACATGGAAATATCTACACCGCTATGTGTATATACATGGAAATATCTACACCGCCATCTCTATAAAAATGGAAATATCTACACCACCATCTGTATAAACATGGAAATATCTACACCGCTATCTGTATAAATATGGAAATGTCTATACTGCAATTTGCATAAACATGGAAATATCTGCACTGCTATCTCTATAAACATGGAAATATCTACAACGCTATCTGCATAAACATGGTAATATCTACACAGTCATTTGTATAAACATGGAAATATCTACACCACCATCTCTATAAACATGGAAATATCTACACCACCATCGGTATACACATGGAAATATCTAAACAGCCATCTGTATAAACATGGAAATATCCACACCGCCATCTCTATAAACATGGAAATACCTACACTGCCATCTCTATAAACATGGAAATACCTACCCCGCCATCTCTATACACATGGAAATAACAACACCGCCCTCTCTATACACATGGAAATAACTACACCGCCATCTCTATATACATGGAAATGTCTAAACCACCATCTATATAAACATGAAAATATCTACACTGCCATCTCCATAAACATGGAACTATCTACACCGCCATCTGTATAAACACAGAAATATCTGCACCGCTATCTGTATAAACATGGAAATATCTACACTGTCAACTCTAAAATGAGAGAAAAATCTACACCGTGAGCTGTATAAACATGGAAATATCTACACCGCTATCTGTATAATCATGGAGATATCAACACCGCTATCTGGACAAACATGGAAATAACTATACCGCTATCTGTATAGACATGGAAATATCTACGCAACTATCTCTACAAACATGGAAATACCTACACCGCCATCTCTATACACATGGAAATATCTACACCGCTATCTCTATAAACATAGAAATATCTACACCGCCATCTCTATAAACAGAGAAATACCTTCACCGCCATCTGCATGAACACGGAAATATCCACACCGCTATCTGTATAAACATGGAAATATCTAAAGCGCCATCTGTATAAACATGGAAATATCTACACTGCCGTCTGTGGAAAAATGGAAATATCTCCACCACGATCTGTATAAACATGGAAATATCTACACCGCTATCTGTATAAACATGGAAATATCTACAACTCTATGTGTGTAAGCATGGAAATATCTACACACCTATCTGTGTAAACATGGAAAAATGTCCACCGCAATCTGTGTAAAGATGGAAATATCTACACCGCAATCTGTGCAAACATGAAAATATCTACAACGCTATCTCTATAAACATGGAAATGTCTACACCGCTATCTGTATAAACAGGGAAATATCTACACTGCTACCTGTATAAACATGGAAATATCAACATCGGTATCTGTATAAATATGGAAATATCTACACCGCTATCTCTATAATCATGGTAATGCCTACACCACTATGTATAGAAACATGGAAAAATCTACATGGCTATCTATATAAACATGGAAATATCTACACCGCCATCTGTATAAACATGGAAATACCTACACAGTCATCTGTATTAACATGAAAATAACTACAACACTATCTGTATAAACATGGAAATATCTGCACTGCCATCTGTATTACCATGAAAATATCTACATAGCCATCTGTATAAACATGGAAATATCTACACCCCTATGTGTATAAACATGGAAATAGCCACACCCCTATCTGTATAAACATGGAAATATCTACACCGCTATCTCTATAAACATGGAAATATCTCCACCGCTATCTGTAAAAACATGGAAATATCTCCACCGCTATCTGTATAAACGTGGAAATAACTACACCGCTATCTCTATAAACATGGAAATATCTGCACCGCTATGTGTATAAACATGGAAATATCTACACCGCTAACTGTATAAACATGGAATTATCTCCACCGCTATCTCTATAAACTTGGAAATACCTACACCGCTGTCTGTATAAACATGGAAATATCTACAATACTATCTGTGTAAATATGGAAATAACTGCACAGCTATCTGTGTAAACATGGAAATATGTACTCTGCTATCTGTAAGGATGGATGTATCTAAACCGCAATCTGTGCAAATATGGAAATATCTACAGCGATATCTCTGTAAACATGGAAATATCTACACCGCTATCTGTATAAACATGGAAATATCTAAACCGCTATCTCTATAAACCTGGAAATATCTACACTGCCGTCTGTATAGATATGGAAATATCTACACAGCCATCTGTATAAACATGGAAATATCTACACCGCTATCTCTATAAACATGGAAATACGTACACCGCCATCTTTATAAACATGGAAATACCTACACTTCCATCTGTATAGACATGGAAATAAATACAATACCATCTCTATACACATGGAAATATCTACACCGCCATCTCTATATACATGGAAATATTTACACCGCCATCTATATAAACATGAAAATATCTACACCGCCATCTCCATAAACATGGAACTATATACCCCGCCATCTGTGTAAACACGGAAATATCTACACGGATATCTGTATAAACATGGAAATATCCACACCAGTATCTGTATAAACATAGAAATGTCTACACCGCTATCTGTATAAACAGGGAAATATTTACACCGCTAGCTGTATAAACATGGAAATATCAACATCGGTATCTGTATAAATATGAAAATATCTACACCGCTATCTGTATAAACATGGAAATATCTTCATGGCTATCTCTATAAACATGGAAATATCTACACCGCCGTCTGTATAAACATGGAAATATCTACACCACTATCTGTATAAACATGGAAATATCTACACTGCCATCTGTATAAACATGGAAATATCTACACCGCCATCTGTAAAAACATGGTAATATCTACACAGTCATCTGTATGGACATGGAAATACTTACACCTCCATGTGCATAAACATGGAAATATCTACACTGCCATCTGTATACACATGGAAATATCTACACAGCCATCTGTATAAACATGGAAATATCTACACCTCTGTCTCCATAAAGATGGAAATACCTACATCGCAATCTGTATAAACATGGAAATATCTACGCAGCCATCTCTATAAACATGGAAATATCTGCACCGATATCTGTATAAACATGGAAATATCTGCAACGCCATCAGTAAAAACATGGAAATATCTAAACAGTCATCTGTAAACATGCAAATATCTAAACCACCATCTTTGTAAACACGGAAATATCTTCACTGCCATCAGTATAGACATGGAAATATCTACACAGCCATCTGTATAAACATGGAAATACCTACACCGCCATCTCTATACACATGGAAATACCTACACCGCCATTTCTGTACACATGGAAATATCTACACCGCCATCTCTATGAACATAGAAATACCAACACCGCTATCTGTACACACATGGAAATATCTATACCGCTATCTGTATGAACATGGAAATATCTACAACTCTATCTGCATGAACATGGAAATATCTACACCGCTATCAGTGTAAACATGGAAATATCTACAACGCTTTCTGTGTAAACATGGAAATATCAACACAGCTATCTTTGTGAACTTGTAAACATCTACAGAGTTATCTGTGTAACGATGGCAATATCTGCACCGCAATCTGTGCAAAATGTAAATATCTACACCGCTATCTCTATAAACATGGAAATATCTACACCGCTGTCTGTATAAACATGGAAATACCTACACCACTATCTGCATAAACAAGGAAATATCTACCCCGCTTCTGTATAAACATGGAAATATCTACACTGCTGTCTCTATAACTATGGAAATATCTACACCGCCATCTCTATAAACATGGAAATATCTACACTGCCATATGTATACACATGGAAATATCTACACAGCCATCTGTATAAACATGGAAATATTTACACCGCTCTCTCGATAAACATGGAAATATCTACACCGCTCTCTGTATAAACATGGAAATATCTACATCGCTATCTGTATAACCATGGAAATATCTACACCGCTATCTGTACAAACATGGAAATATCCACACCGCAATCTCTATAAACATGGAAATATCTACACCGCTATCTGTTTAAAAATGGAAATATCTACAATGCTATCTGTGTAAACTTAGAAATATGTACACAGCTATCTGTGTAAACTTGGAAATATCTGCACGGCTATCTGTGTAAAGATGGAAATATCTGCACCGCAATCTGTGCAAAGATGGAATATCCACACCGCTATCCCTGTAAACATGGAAATATCTACAACGCTATCTGTATAAACATGGAAATATCTTCACCACTATCTCTATAAACATGGAAATACCTACACCGCCATCTCTATGCACATGGAAATATCTACAGGGCTATCTGTATAAACATAGAAATACCTATACCGCCATCTCTATAAACATGGAAATATCTACACCGCCATCTGAATAAACATGGAAATATCTACACGACCATCTGTGGAAAGAGAGAAATATCTACACCGCGATCTGTATAAAGATGGATATATCTACACCGCTACCTGTATACACATGGAAATATTAACACCGCTACCTGTATAAACATGGAATTATCTACACCACGATTTGTATAAACAAGGAGATATCTCCACCGATATCTGTATAAACATGGAAATATCTACACCACCGTCTATATAAACATTTAAATATCTACACCGCAATCTTTATAAACATGGAAATAACTACACCGCCATCTCTATAAACATGGAAATATCTACACCGCTATCTGCATAAACATGGAAATATCTACACCACTATCTGTATAAATATGGAAATATCTACACGATTCTCTCTATAAACATGGACATATCTACACCGCTCTCTGTATTAACATGGAAATATCTACACCGTTATCCCTATGAACATGGAAATATCTACACCGCCATCTGTATAAACATGCAAATATCTACACCGTCAACTGTATAAACATGGAAATATCTACACCAACATCTCTATAAACATGGAAATATCTACACTGCCATATGTATACACCTGTAAATATCTACACATCCATCTGTATAAACATGGAAATATTTACACCGCGATCTCTATCAACATGGAAATCTCTACACTGCCATCTGAGGAAAGATGGAATTAGCTACATCGCGATCTGTATAAAATGGAAATATCTACACCGCTACCTGTAGAAACATGGAAATATCTACACCGCTATCTGTATAAACATGGAAATATCTCCACCACGATCTGTGTAAACAAGGAAATATCTCCACCGCTATCTGTGTAAACATGGAAATATCTACACTGCTATCAGTATAAACACGGAAATATCTACCACCCTATCTGTGTAAACATGGAAATATCTACACAGGTATCTGTGTAAACTACGAAATATCTACACCGCTATCTGTGTAAAGATGGAAATATCTACACCGCAATCTGTGCAAAGATGGAAATATCTACACCGCTATCTCTGTAAACATGGAAATATCTACACCGCTATGTGTATAAACATGGAAATATCTACACCGCCAGCTGTATAAACATGGAAATATCTACACCGCTATCGGTATAAATATGGAAAAATCTACACTGTTTTCTCAATAAACATGGAAATAACTACACCGCCATCTGTATATACATGGAAATATCTACACCACTATCTCTAAAAACATGGAAATATCTACACTGCAATCTGTATGAACATTCAAACATCTACGCAGTCATCAGTATAAACATGGAAATATCTACACCACCATCTGTATAAACATGGAAATATCTACACCACCATCTCTATAAACATGGAAATATCTACATTACCATATGTATACACATGGAAATATCTTCACACCGTCTGTATCAGCATGGAAATATTTACACCGCTATCTGTATAAACATGGAAAAATCTATACCGCTACCTGCATAAACATGGAAATATCTACATCGCCATCTGTATAAACATGGAAATATCTACAACGCTATCTGTATAAACGTTGAAACATCTACACCGATAGCTGTATAAACGTAGAAATATCTACAACGCTATTTGTATAAACGTGGAAAGCTCTACATCGCTATCTGTATAAACCTGGAAATATCTACACCGCTATCTGTATAAACATGGAAATATCTACACCGCTATCTGTATAAATATGGAAATATATACAACGCTATCTCTAATAAACATGGAAATATCTACACCGTTATCTCTATAAACATGGAAATATATACACCGCCATCTGAATAAACATGCAAATATTTTCACATTCATCTGTATAATCTCGGAAATATCTACAACACTATCTTTATAAACATGGAAATAGCTAAACTGCCATCTGTATACACATGGAAAATATCTACACAGCCATCAGTACAAACATGGAAATATCTACAAAGCTATCTGTATAAACATGGAAATATCTACACCGCTATCTGTATAAACATTGAAATATCTTAACCACTATCTCTATAAACATGGAAATATCTACACCGCCATCTCTATAAACATGGAAATATCTACATCGCCATCTTCATGAACATGGAAATATCTACACTGCGATCTGTATAAACATGGAAATATCTACACCGCCATCTGCATAAACACGGAAATGCCAACACCGGTATCTGTATAAACATGGAAATATCTACACCGCTATCTCTATAAACATGAAAATACTTACACCACCATCTCTATAAACATGGTAATATTTACACCGCTATCTCTGTAAACTTAGAAATAAATAGACCGCCATCTCTATAAACATGGAAATATCTACACCGCTATCTGCATAAACATGGAAATATCTACACAGACATCTGTATAAACATGGAAATATCTACACCACCATCTCTATAAACATAAAAATATCTACACCGCCATCTTCAGAAACATGGATGTATCTACACCGCCATCTGTAAAAACATGGAAATATCTACACCACTATCTGTATAAACATGTAAATATCTTCACTGCCATCTGTATAAACATGGAAATAACTACACAGCCATCTGTATAAAGATGGAAATATCTACACCGCAATCAGTATAAATATGGAAATATCTACACCGCTATCTCTATAGACATGGAAATATCTACACCGCTATCTGTATAAACATGGAAATATCTACACTGCCATCTGTATAAAGATGGAAATATCTACACCGCGAGCTGTATAAACATGGAAATATCTACACCACTATCTGTATAAACATTGAAATCACAACACCGTTATGTGTATAAACATGGAAATATCTACACTGCTATCTCTATAAACAAGAAAATACTTACACTACCATCTCTATAAACATGGAGATATTTACAACGCTATCTCTATAAACATAGAAATAACTACACAGCCATCTCTATAAACATGGAAATGTCTACACCGCCATCTGAATAAACATGGAAATATCTACACAAACATCTGTATAAACATGGAAATATCTTCAGTGCCATCTGTATAAACTTGGAAATATGTACAGTGACATCTGTAGAAAAGTGGAAATGTCTACAAAGCGATCTGTATATACATGGGAATTTCTACATTGCTACCTGTATAAACATGGAAATATATACACCGCTATCTGTATCAACATGGAAATAACTACACCGCAATCTGTATAAACACGGAAATATCTACAATGCTATCTCTGTAAACATGGAAATATCTACACAGCTATCTGTGTAAAGTTGGAAATATATACACCGCTATCTGTGTAAATTTGGCAATACCTACAGCGCAATCTGTGCAAAGATGGAAATACCTACAACGCTATCTCTGTAAACGTGGAAATATCTACACCGATATGTATATAAACATGGAAATAACTATACTGCCATCTGTATATACATGGAAATGTTTACAGGGCCTTCTGTATAAACATGGAAATATCTACACCGCCATCTGTACACACATGGAAATATCTACAAAGCCATCTGTATAAACATGGAAATATCTACACTGCTATCTCTATAAACATGGAAATATCTACACCGCTATCTGTAGAAACATGGAAATATCTACATCGCTATCTGTATAAACAGGGATATGTCTCCATCGCTATCTGTATAAATATGGAAATATCTACAACGCTATCTGTATAAAAATGGAAATATTTACACCGCTATCTGTATAAACATGGAAATATCTACAACGCTATCTGTGTAAACATGGAAATATCTACACAGCTATCTGTGTAAAAATGGAAATATCTACACAGCAATCTGTGCAAAGATGGAAATATCTACACTGCTATCTCTGTAAACATGGAAATATCTACACGGCTATCTGTATAAACATGGAAATATCTATACTGCAGTCTCTATATACATGGAAATATCTCCACTGCTATCTGTATAAACATGAAAATATCTACACCGCTTTCTGTATAAACATGGACATATCTACACCGCAATCTGTATAAACATGGAAATATCTACAACGCTATGTGTGTAAACATGGAAATATCTACACAGCTATCTGTGTAAACTGGGAAATATCTACACAGCTATCTGCGTAAACAAGGAAATATCTACACCTCCATCTGTAGAAACATGTAAATATCTACACCGCAATCTGTATAAACATGGAAATACCTACACCGCTATATGTATAAATATGGAAATACCTACACTGCTATCTCTATTAACATGGAAATACCTACACCGCTTTCTCTATAAACATGGAAATATCTACACTGCAATCTCTATATACATGGAAATATCTACACCGCCATCTCTATAAAGATGAAAATATCTACACCGCCATCTTCAGAAACATGGATGTATCTACACCGCCATCTGTATAAACTTGGAAATATCTACACCACTATCTGTATAAACATGGAAATATCTTCAATTCTATCTGTATAAACATGGAAATATCTACACCGCCATCTGTATAAAGATGGAAATATCTACACCGCAATCAGTATAAATATGGAAATACCTACACCGCTACCTCTATAGCCATGTAAATATCTACACCGCTATCTGTATAAACATGGAAATATCTACACTGCCATCTGTATAAAGATGGAAATATCTACACCGTGAGCTCTATAAACATGGAAATATCTACACCGCTATCTCTATAAACATGGAAATACCAACACCGTTATCTGTATAAACATGGAAATATCTACACCGCTATCTCTATAAACATGAAAATACTTACACCACCATCTCTATAAGCATGGAAATATTTACACCGCCGTCTCTATAAACATAGAAATAACTACACCGCCATCCCTATAAACATGGAAATATCTACACCGCCATCTGCATATAAATGGAAATATCTACACACACATCTGTATAAACATGGAAATATCTACACCGCTATCTGTATAAACATGGAAATAAATACACCACTATCTGTATAAACATGGAAATTTTTACACCGGTATCTGTATAAACATGGAAATATTTCCACCGCTACCTTTATAAAAACGGAAATACCTACACCGGTGTCTTTAAAAACATGGAAAAACCTACACCGCTATCTCTGTAAACAATGAAATATCTACAACGCTATCTGTGTAAACATGGAAATATCAACACAGCTATGTGTGTAAACTTGGAAATATCTACACCGCAATCTGTGTAAGCATGGAAATATCTACAACGCTATCTGTGCAAACATGGAAATATTTACAACGCTATCTGTGTAAACAGGGAAATATCTACACAGCTATCTGTAAAACGTGGAAATATCTAAACCACTATCTGTATAACCCTGAAAATATCTACACCGCTATCTGTATCAACATGTAAATAACTACACCGCTCTCTGTATAAACTTGGAAATATCTACAATGATATCTCTGTAAACCTGGAAATATCGACACAGTTATCTGTGTAAACTTGGAAATATCTACACCGCTATCTGTGTAAAGTTTGCAATGTCTACACCGCAATCTGCGCAAAGATGGAAATATCTTTACCGCTATATCTGTAAACATTGAAATATCTACACCGCTATATGTGTAAACATGGAAATATCTACACCGCTATGTATATAAACATGGAAATATCTACACCGCTATGTGTATCAACGTGGAAATATCTACACCGCCATCTACATATCCATGGAAATATCTGTGCCACCATCTGTATAAACATGGAAATATCTACACGGTCATCTGTGTAAAGATGGAAATATCAACACCGCCATCTGTACAAACATGGAAATATCTGCACCGCTATCTGTATAAACATGGAAATATCTACACCGCTATCTCTATAAACATGGAAATATCTACACCGTGATCTGTATAAACATGGAAATATTTACACTGCTATCTGTATAAACATGAAAATATCTACAATGTTATCTCTGTAAACATGGAAATATCGACACAGTTATCTGTGTAAACTTGGAAATATCTACACCGCTATCAGTGTAAAGTTTGCAATGTCTACACCGCAATCTGTGCAAAGATGGAAATATCTTTACCGCTTTATCTGTAAACATGGAAATATCTACACCGCTATATGTATAAACATGGAAATATCTACACCGCCATCTGTATACACCTGGAAATATCTACACAGCCATCTGTATAAACATGGAAATATCTACACCGCTATCTCTATAAACATGGAAATATCTACACTGCTATCTGTATAAACATGGAAATATCTACATCGCTATCTGTATAAACAGGGAAATATCTCCACCGCTATCTGTGTAAACATGGAAATATCTACACAGCTATCTGTATATACATGGAAATATCTACACCGCTATCTGTACAAACAAGGAAATATCTACACCGCCATTTGTATAAACATGGAAATAGCTACACCGCTACCTGTATAAATATGGAAATGTCTACACCGCTATCTCTACAAAGATGGAAATACCCACACCACTTGCACTATAAACATGGAAATATCTACACTGCAATATCAGTAAACATGGAAATATCTACACCGCCATCTATGTAAACATGAAAATATCTACACTGCCATCTTCAGAAACATGGCTGTATCTACACAGCCATATGTATAAACATGGAAATATCTACACCACTATCTGTATAAAGATGGAAATATTTAAACCGCTATCTCTATAAACATGGAAATACCAACAACATTATCTCTCTAAACATGGAAATATCTTCACCGCCATCTGTATTAACATGGAAATATCTACACAGTCATCTGTATAAACCGGGAAATATCTACACTGTCATCTATATATACATGGAAATAACTAGAGAGAACTCTGTATAAACATGGAAATATTGGCACAGCCATCTGCATAAAGATGGAAATATCTACACCGCTATCTGTATAAACATGGAAATATCTACACCGCTATGTATATTAACGGGGAAATATCTCCATTTCTATCTGTATAATCATGGACACACCTCCAACGCAATCTGTATAAACATGAAAATATCTACATGGCTATCTCTATAAACATGGAAATATCTACACTGCCATCTGTACAAACATGGAAATATCTACACAGTCATCTGTAGAAACATGGAAATATCTACACCGCTATCTCCATCAACATGGAAATATACACACCGCCATCTCTTTAAACATGGAGTTATCTACAACGCCATCTACATAAACAAGAAAATATCTACACTGCCATCTATATAAACATGGAAATATCTACACCGCCATCTCTATAAACATGGAAATATCTACACTGCCATTTGTAGAAAGATGGAAATATCTACACCGCCATCTGTATAAACGTGGAAATATCTACACCGCTATCTGTATAAACATGGAAATATCTACACTGCCATTTGTAGAAAGATGGAAATATCTACACCGCCATCTGTATAAACGTGGAAATATCTACACCGCTATCTGTATAAACATGGAAATATCTACACCGCAATCTGTATAATCATGGAAATATCTACACCGATATCTGTATAAATATGAAATAACTAAACCGCTATCCCTGTAAAAGTGGAAATATCTACACTTCTATCTGTATAAACATGGAAGTATCCTCACTGCTATCTCTATGAACATGGATATATCTACAACGCTATCTCTATAAACATGGAAATATCTACACCGCCATCTCTATTAACATGGAAATATCTACACCGCCATCTGTATAAACATGGAAATATCTACACCGCCATCTGTATAAACACGGAAATAACTACACCGCTATTTGTATAAACAAGAAAATATCTACACCGTGATCTGTATAAACCTGGAAATATCTACACCGCCATCTCTATAAACATGGAAATATCTACACCACGATCAGTATAAACATGGAAATATCTACACCGCTATCTGCACAAACATGGAAATATCTCCACTGCTATCTCTATAAACATCGAAATATCTACACCGCCATCTTTATAAACATGGAAATACTTACAAAGATATCTGTATAAACATGGAAATGTCTACACCGCCATCTGTATAAACATGGAAATATCTACACAGCCATGTGTATATACATGGAAATATCTACACCGCTATCTATAAAAACATGGAAATAACTACACCGCTATCTGTATAAACATGGAAATATCTACACTGCCATCTACATATCCATGGAAATATCTGCGCGGCCATCTGTATAAACATGGGAATATCTACACGGTCATCTGTGTATAGATGGAAATATCAATACCGCCATCTGTACAAACATGGAAATATCTGCACCGCTATCTGTATAACCATGGAAATATCTACACCGCGGTCTGTATAAACATGGAAATATCTACACCGCTATCTGTATAAACATGGAAATATCTACACCGCTATCTCTATAAACATGGAAATATCTACACCGTGATCTGTATAAACATGGAAATATCTACACCGCTATCTGTATAAACATGGAAATATCTATACCGCGATCTGTATAAACACGAAAATATCTACAAAGCGATCTGTATAAACATGGAAATATCCTCACCGCTATCTGTATAAACATGGAAATGCCTACATAGCTATCTCTATAAACATGGAAATATCTACACCGCCATCTGTATAAACATGGAAATACCTACAAAGTCATCTGTATAAATATGGAAATATCTACACAGCCATCTGTATATACATGGAAATATCTACACCGCTATCTGTATAAACATGGAAATAACTACACCGCTATTTGTATAAACAAGGAAATATCTACACCGTGATCTGTATAAACGTGGAAATATCTACACCGCCATCTCTACAAACATGGAAAGATCTACACCCCTACCTGTATAAACATGGATATATCCACACCGCTATCTCTATAAACATGGAAAAATCAACACCGCTATCTCTATGAACATGGAAATATCTACACCGCCATCTCTATAAACATGGAAATATCTACACCACTATCAGTATATACATGGAAATATCTACACCGCTATCTATATAAACATGGAAATAACTACACCGCTATGTGTATAAACATGGAAATATCTACACCGCCATCTACATATCCATGGAAATATCTGTGCCACCATCTTTATAAACATGGAAATATCTACAAGGTCATCTGTGTATAGATGGAAATATCAACACCACCATCTGTACAAACATGGAAATATCTACACCGCTATCTCTATAAACATGGAAATATCTACACCGTGATCTCTATAAACATGGAAATATTTACACCGCTATCTGTATAAACATGGAAATTTCTACACCGTTATCTGTATAAATATGGAAATATCTACACCGCTATCTCTATAAACATGGAAATATCTACACAGCCATCTGTATAAACATGGAAATACCTATAGAGTCATCTGTGTAATCATGGAAATATCTACACCACCATCTGTATAAACATGGAAATATCTTCAATGCCATCTGTATACACATGAAAATACCTACACGGCAATCTGTGTATAGATGGAAACATCAACACCGCCAACTGTCAAAACATGGAAATATCTACACTGCTATCTCTATAAACATGGAAATATCTACACTGCGATCTGTATAAACATGGAAATATCTACACCGGTATGTGGATAAACATGGAAATATCTACACCATGATCTGTATAAACATGGAAATATATACACCGCTATCTGTATGAACATGAAAATATCTGCACCGCTATCTCTATAAACATGGAAATATCTACAAAGACATCTGTATAAACATGGAAATACCTACACAGTCATGTGTAGGAACATTTAAATATCTAAACAGCCATCTGTATAAACATAGATATATCTACACAGTCCTCTGTATAAATATGGATATATCTGCATAGGCATCTGTGTAAACATGGAAATATCTGCACCGCTATCTGTATAAACATGGAGATACCTACACCGCTGTCTCTATAAACATGGAAATATGTACACCGCTATGTGTATAAACATGGAAATATCTCCACTGCTCTCTGTAGAAACATGGAAATATCTCCACCGTTATCTGTACAAACATGGAAATATCTACAGCGCCATCTCTATAAACATTGAAATATCTACACTGCCACCTGTAAAAACATGGAAATATCTACACCGTGATCTGTATAAACATGGAAATATCCTCACCGCTATCTGTATAAACATGGACATATCTACACAGCTATCTCTATAAACATGGAAATATCAACACCGCAATCTGTATAAACATGGAAATACCTACAAAGACATCTGTATAAACATGGAAATATCTACACAGCCATCTGTATAAACATGGAAATATCTACAAAGCCATCTGTATATACATGGAAATATCTACACCGCTATCTGTATAAACATGGAAATAACTACACTGCTATTTATATAAACAAGGAAATAACTACAAGGTGATCTGTATAAACATGGAAATATCTACACCGCCATCTCTATAAACATGGAAATATCTACACCCCTATCTGTATAAACATGGAAATATCCACATCGCTCTCTCTATAAACATGGAAAAATCAACACCGCTATCTCTATGAACGTGGAAATATCTACACCGCCATCTTTATAAACATGGAAATATCTACACCACTATCAGTATAAACATGGAAATATCTACACCGCTATCTGTATAAATATGGAAATATCTCCACTGCTATCTCCATAAACATCGAAATATCTACACCGCCATCTGTATAAACATGGAAATACTTACAAAGTTATTTGTATAAACATGGAAATATATACACAGCCATCTGTATAAACATGGAAATATCTACTCAGCCATGTGTATATACATGGAAATAACTACACCGCTATCTATATAAACATGGAAATAACTACACCGCTATGTGCATAAACATGGAAATAACTACACCGCCATCTACATATCCATGGAAATATCTGTGCCGCCATCTGTATAAACATGGAAATATCTACACGATCATCTGTTTATAGATGGAAATATCAACACCACCATCTGTACAAACATGGAAATATCTTCACCGCTATCTGTATAAACATGGAAATATCTACACCGCTGTCTGTATAAACATGGAAATATCTACACCGCAATCTGTTTAAACATGGAAATATCTACACCGATATCTCTATAAACATGGAAATATCTACACCGTGATCCGTATAAACATGGAAATATTTACACCGCTATCTGTATAAACATGGAAATTTCTACACCGTTATCTGTATAAATATGGAAATAACTACACCGCTATCTCTATAAACATGGAAATATCTACATCGCCATCTGTATAAACATGGAAATACCTATACAGTCATCTGTGTAAACATGGAAATACCTACACCACCATCTGTATAAACATGGGGATATCTTCAATGCCATCTGTATACACATGGAAATACCTACACGGCAATCTGATTATAGATGGAAACATCAACACCGCCATCTGTACAAACATGGAAATATCTACACTGCTATCTCTATAAACATGGAAATATCTACACTGCGGTCTGTATAAACATGGAAATATCTACACCGGTATGAGTATAAACATGGAAATATCTACACCATGATCTGTATAAACATGGAAATATATACTCCGCTATCTGTATAAACATGGAAATATCTGCACTGCCTTCTGTAAAAACATGGAAATATCTATACAGTCATCTGTATAAACATGGAAATATCTACAATGCCATCTGTATACACATGGAAATATCTACACAGCCATCTGTAGAAACATGTAAATATCTACACTGCTATCTCTATAAACATGGAAATATCTACACCGCCATCTGTATAAACGTGGAAATATCTACACCGCTATCTGTATGAACATGGAAATATCTACACCGCAATCTGTATAATCATGGAAATATCTACACCGATATCTGTATAAATATGAAATAATTAAACCGCTATCCCTGTAAAAGTGGAAATATCTACACTTCTATCTGTATAAACATGGAAGTATCCTCACTGCTATCTCTATGAACATGGATATATCTACAACGCTATCTCTATAAACATGGAAATATCTACACCGCCATCTCTATTAACATGGAAATATCTACACCGCCATCTGTATATACATGGAAATATCTACACCGCCATCTGTATAAACACGGAAATAACTACACCGCTATTTGTATAAACAAGCAAATATCTACACCGTGATCTGTATAAACCTGGAAATATCTACACCACCATCTCTATAAACATGGAAATATCTACACCACGATCAGTATAAACATGGAAATATCTACACCGCTATCTGCACAAACATGGAAATATCTCCACTGCTATCTCTATAAACATCGAAATATCTACACCGCCATCTTTATAAACATGGAAATACTTACAAAGATATCTGTATAAACATGGAAATGTCTACACCGCCATCTGTATAAACATGGAAATATCTACACAGCCATGTGTATATACATGGAAATATCTACACCGCTATCTATAAATACATGGAAATAACTACACCGCTATCTGTATAAACATGGAAATATCTACACTGCCATCTACATATCCATGGAAATATCTGCGCGGCCATCTGTATAAACATGGAAATATCTACACGGTCATCTGTGTATAGATGGAAATATCAATACCGCCATCTGTACAAACATGGAAATATCTGCACCGCTATCTGTATAACCATGGAAATATCTACACCGCGGTCTGTATAAACATGGAAATATCTACACCGCTATCTGTATAAACATGGAAATATCTACACCGCTATCTCTATAAACATGGAAATATCTACACCGTGATCTGTATAAACATGGAAATATCTACACCGCTATCTGTATAAACATGGAAATATCTATACCGCGATCTGTATTAACACGAAAATATCTACAAAGCGATCTGTATAAACATGGAAATATCCTCACCGCTATCTGTATAAACATGGAAATGCCTACATAGCTATCTCTATAAACATGGAAATATCTACACCGCCATCTGTATAAACATGGAAATACCTACAAAGTCATCTGTATAAATATGGAAATATCTACACAGCCATCTCTATAAACATGGAAATATCTACACAGCCATCTGTATATACATGGAAATATCTACACCGCTATCTGTATAAACATGGAAATAACTACACCGCTATTTGTATAAACAAGGAAATATCTACACCGTGATCTGTATAAACGTGGAAATATCTACACCGCCATCTCTACAAACATGGAAATACCTACACCCCTACCTGTATAAACATGGATATATCCACACCGCTATCTCTATAAACATGGAAAAATCAACACCGCTATCTCTATGAACATGGAAATATCTACACCGCCATCTCTATAAACATGGAAATATCTACACCACTATCAGTATATACATGGAAATATCTACACCGCTATCTATATAAACATGGAAATAACTACACCGCTATGTGTATAAACATGGAAATATCTACACCGCCATCTACATATCCATGGAAATATCTGTGCCACCATCTTTATAAACATGGAAATATCTACAGGGTCATCTGTGTATAGATGGAAATATCAACACCACCATCTGTACAAACATGGAAATATCTACACCGCTATCTCTATAAACATGGCAATATCTACACCGTGATCTGTATAAACATGGAAATATTTACACCGCTATCTGTATAAACATGGAAATTTCTACACCGTTATCTGTATAAATATGGAAATATCTACACCGCTATCTCTATAAACATGGAAATATCTACACAGCCATCTGTATAAACATGGAAATACCTATAGAGTCATCTGTGTAATCATGGAAATATCTACACCACCATCTGTATAAACATGGAAATATCTTCAATGCCATCTGTATACACATGAAAATAAATACACGGCAATCTGTGTATAGATGGAAACATCAACACCGCCAACTGTCAAAACATGGAAATATCTACACTGCTATCTCTATAAACATGGAAATATCTACACTGCGGTCTGTATAAACATGGAAATATCTACACCGGTATGTGGATAAACATGGAAATATCTACACCATGATCTGTATAAACATGGAAATATATACACCACTATCTGTATGAACAAGAAAATATCTGCAGCGCTATCTCTATAAACATGGAAATATCTACAAAGACATCTGTATAAACATGGAAATACCTTCACAGTCATGTGTAGGAACATTTAAATATCTAAACAGCCATCTGTATAAACATAGATATATCTACACAGTCCTCTGTATAAATATGGATATATCTGCATAGGCATCTGTGTAAACATGGAAATATCTGCACCGCTATCTGTATAAACATGGAGATACCTACACCGCTGTCTCTATAAACATGGAAATATGTACACCGCTATGTGTATAAACATGGAAATATCTCCACTGCTCTCTGTAGAAAGATGGAAATATCTCCACCGTTATCTGTACAAACATGGAAATATCTACAGCGCCATCTCTATAAACATTGAAATATCTACACAGCCATCTGTAAAAACATGGAAATATCTACACCGTGATCTGTATAAACATGGAAATATCCTCACCGCTATCTGTATAAACATGGACATATCTACACAGCTATCTCTATAAACATGGAAATATCAACACCGCCATCTGTATAAACATGGAAATACCTACAAAGACATCTGTATAAACATGGAAATATCTACACAGCCATCTGTATAAACTGGAAATATCTACACAGCCATCTGTATATACATGGAAATATCTACTCCGCTATCTGTATAAACATGGAAATAACTACACTGCTATTTATATAAACAAGGAAATAACTACACGGTGATCTGTATAAACATGGAAATATCTACACCGCCATCTCTATAAACATGGAAATATCTACACCCCTATCTGTATAAACATGGAAATATCCACACCGCTCTCTCTATAAACATGGAAAAATCAACACCGCTATCTCTATGAACGTGGAAATATCTACACCGCCATCTTTATAAACATGGAAATATCTACACCACTATCAGTATAAACATGGAAATATCTACACCGCTATCTGTATAAATGTGGAAATATCTCCACTGCTATCTCCATAAACATCGAAATATCTACACCGCCATCAGTATAAACATGGAAATACTTACAAAGTTATCTGTATAAACATGGAAATATATACACCGCCATCTGTATAAACATGGAAATATCTACTCAGCCATGTGTATATACATGGAAAGAACTACACCGCTATCTATATAAACATGGAAATAACTACACCGCTATGTGCATAAACATGGAAATAACAACACCGCTATCTGTATAAACATGGAAATATCTAAACCGCTATCTCTATAAACATGGAAATAACTACAACGCTATCTCTGTAAACATGGAAATATCTACAGAGCTATCTGTGTAAACATGGAAATATCTACACCGCTATCTAAATAAACATGGAAATATCTACTCCGCAATCTTTGAATAGATGGAAACATCTACACCGCTTTCTGTGTAAACATGGAAATATCTACAACGACATCTGCATGAACATGGAAATACCTACACCGATATCTGTATTAACATGGAAATATCTACCCCGCCATCTCAATAAACATGGAAATATCTACACCGCCATCTGTCTAAACATGGAAATATGTACACCGATATCTCTATAAATATGGAAATGTCTACACTGCTATCTGCATAAATATGGAAATATCTGCACCGCTATCTCTATAAACATGGAAATATCTACAACGCTGTCTGCATAAACATGGAAATATCTTCACTGCCATCCGTATACATATGGAAATATCTACACAGCCATCTGTATAAACATGGAAATATCTACACCCCCAATTCTATAAACATGGAAATATCTACACCCCCAATACTATAAACATGGAAATACCTACACCACCATCTCTATAAGCATGGAAGTATCTACACCGCCATCTCTGTGTACATGAAAATATCTACACCGCAATATATATAAACATGAAAATATCTACACTGTCATCTCCATAAACATTCAACTATCTACACCGCCATCTGTATAAACATGGAAATATCTACACCGCTATCTGTATTAACATGGAGATATCTACACTGCTATCTCTATAAAGAGAGAAATATCTACACCGTGAGCTGTATAAACATGGAAATATTTACAGCGTTATATGTATAAACATGGAAATACCAACACCGCTATCTGTACAAACATGGAAATACCTCTACCGCTATCTGTATAAACATGGAAATATCTACACCGTGATCTGTATAAACATGGAAATATCTACACCGTGATCTGTATAAACATGGAAATATCTACACCGCTATCTGTATAAACATGGAAATATCTACACAGCTATCTCCATAAACATGGAAATATCTACACCGCCATCTGTATAAACATGGAAATACCTACAAAGTCATCTGTATAAACATGGAAATATCTACACAGCCATCTGTATAAACATGGAAATATCTACACAGCCATCTGTATATACATGGAAACATCTACACCGCTATCTGTATAAACATGGAAATAACTACACCGCTATTTGTATAAACAAGGAAATATCTACACCGTGATCTCTATAAACACGGAAATATCTACACCCCTACCTGTATAAACATGGAAATATCCACACAGCTATCTCTATAAACATGGAAAAACCAAAAGCGCTATCTCTATGAACATGGAAATATCTACACTGCCATCTACATATCCATGGAAATATCTGCGCCGCCATCTGTATAAACATGGAAATACCTACACTGCCATCTGTATAAACATGGAAATATCTACACAGCCATGTGTATATACATGGAAATACCTACACCGCCATCTGTATAAACATGGAAATATCCACACCGCGATCTGTATAAACATGGAAATATCTACACCGCGATCTGTATAAACTTGGAAATATCTTCACCACGATCTGTATAAACATGAAAATATCTACACCGCTATCTGTATAAACATGGTAATATCTACACAACCATCTATATAAACATGGAAATATCTACACCGCCATCTGTATAAACATGGAAATATCTACAATGCCATATGTAGAAAGATGGAAATATCAACACCGCAATCTGTGTAAACATGGAAATATATACACCGATATCTCTAAAAACATGGAAATATCTACACCGCTATCTGTATAAACATGGAAATATCTACACCGTGATCTGTATAAACATGGAAATATCTACACCGTGATCTGTATAAACATGGAAATATCTACACCGCTATCTGTATAAACATGGAAATATCTACACAGCTATCTCTATAATCATGGAAATATCTACACCACCATCTGTATAAACATAGAAATACCTACAAAGTCATCTGTATAAACATGGAAATATCTACACAGCCATCTGTATAAACATGGAAATATCTACACAGCCATCTGTATATACATGGAAATATCAACACCGCTATCTGTATAAACATGGAAATAACTACACCGCTATTTGTATAAACAAGGAAATATCTACACCGTGATCTGTATAAACATGGAAATATCTACACCGCCATCTCTATAAACACGGAAATATCTACACCCCTACCTGTATAAACAAGGAAATATCCACACAGCTATCTCTATAAACATGGAAAAATCAACAGCGCTATCTCTATGAACTTGGAAATATCTACACTGCCATCTACATATCCATGGAAATATCTGCACCGCCATCTGTATAAACATGGAAATATCTACACGGTCATCTGTGTATAGATGGAAATATCAACACCGCCATCTGTACAAACATGGAAATATCTGCGCCGCAAGCTGTGTAAACATGGAAATATCTACACCGCGGTCTGTATAAACATGGAAATATCTAAACCGCTATCTGTATAAACATGGAAATATCTACACCGCTCTCTCTCTAAACATGGAAATACCTACAACATGATCTGTATAAACATGGAAATATTTACACCGCTATCTGTATAAACATGGAAATATCTACACCGTTATCTGTATAAACATGGAAATACCTACAACGCCATCTGTAGAAACATGGAAATATCTACACCACAATCTGTATAAACAGGGAAATATCTACAATGCCATCTGTATACACATGGAAATAACTACACGGCAATCTGTGTATAGATGGAAACATCAACACCGCCATCTGTACAGACATGGAAATATCTACACCGCTATCTGTATAAACATGGATATATCTACACGGCGGTATGTGTAGACATGGAAATATCTACTCCGGTATCTTTATAAACATGGAAATATCTACACCACGGTCTGCATAAAACATGGAAATATTTACAGCGCTAACTGTATAAACATGGAAATATCTACACCGCTATCTCTATAAACAAGGAAATACCTGCAAAGCCATCTGTATTAACATGGAAATAACTACACAGTCATGTGTAGGAACATGGAAATATCTACACTGCCATCTGTATAAACATGGAAATATATACACAGCCCTTTGTATATATATGTTAATATCTGCATAGGCATCTCTATAAACATGGAAATATCCACACCTCTATCTGTATACACATGGAAATACCTACACCGCTGTCTCTATAAACATGGAAATATGTACACCGCTATCTGTATAAACATGGTAATATCTCCACAGCTGTCTGTATAAACATGGAAATATCTCCACATTTATCTGTGTAAACATGGAAATATCTACAGCGCCATCTCTATAAACATGGAAATATCTACACTGCCATCTGTAAAAACATGGAAATATCTACACAGTCATCCGAATAAACATGGAAATATAAACACCACCATCTGTATAAACATGGAAATACCTACAATACCATCTGCATACACATGGATATATCTACACAGACATCTGTATAAATATGGAAATATCTACACCGCCATCTGTATAAACATGGAAATATCTACACCGCGATCAGTATAAACATGGAAATATCTACACCGCTATCTGTATAAACATGGAAATATCTCCACTGCTATCTCTATAAACATCGAATTATCTACACCGCCATCTGCATAAACATGGAAATACTTACAAAGTTATCTGTAAAAACATGGAAATATCTACCCCGCCATCTGTATAAACATGGAAATATCTACACAGCCATGTGTATATACATGGAAATACCTACACCGCTATCTGTATAAACATGGAAATATCTACACCGCGATCTGTATAAACATGGAAATATCTACACCGCGATCTGTATAAACATGGAAATATCTTCACCACGATCTGTATAAACATGGAAATATCTTCACCGCTATCTGTATAAACATGGTAATATCTACACCACCATCTATATAAACATGGAAATATCTACACCGCCATCTCTATAATCACGGAAATATCCACACCCCTACCTGTATAAACATGGAAATATCCACACAGCTATCTCTATAAACATGGAAAAATCAACAGCGCTATCTCTATGAACATGGAAATACCTACACTGCCATCTACATATCCATGGAAATATCTGCGCCGCCATCTGTATAAACATGGAAATATCTACACGGTCATCTGTGTATAGATGGAAATATCAACACCGCCATCTGTACAAACATGGAAATATCCGCGCCGCAATCTGTATAAACATGGAAATATCTACACCGCGGTCTGTATAAACATGGAAATAGCTACACAGCTTTCTCTATAAACATGAAAATACCTACACCGCCATCTGTATAAAGATGGAAATATCTACATTGCTATCGCTATAAACATGGAAATATCAACAATGACTTCTGTAAAAACATGGAAATACATATACAGACATCTGTATAAACATGGAAATATCTACACAACCATCTGTATAAACATGGAAATATCTACAATGCCATCTGTATATACATGGAAATACCTACACAGCAATCTGTGTATAGATGGAAACGTCAACACCGCCATCTGTACAAACATGGAAATATGTACCCCGCTATGTCTATAAACATGGAAACACATATACTGTGGTCTGTATAAACATGTAAATATCTACACCGGTATCTGTATAAACATGGAAATATCTACACCACGATCTGTATAACATGGAAATATTTACCTCACTATCTGTATATATATGGAAATATCTGCACCGCTATCTCTATAAACATGGAAATATCTACAAAGCCATCTGTATAAACATGGAAATACCTACACAGTAATGTCTATAAACATGGAAATATCTACACCGCATTCTGTATAATCATGGAAATATCTACACCGCTATCTGTATAAATATGAAATATCTAAACCGCTATCTCTATAAAAATGGAAATATCTACACTGCTATCTGTATAAACATGGAAATATCCTCACTGCTATCTCTATGAACATGGATATATCTACACCGCTATCTCTATAAACATGGAAATATCTACAGCGCTATCTGTATAAACATGGAAATATCTACACAACTATCTGCATAAACATGGAAATATCTGCATTGAGATCTGTATAAACATGGGAATATCTACACCGTGATCTGTAAACATGAAAATATCTACACCGTGATCTCTATAAACATGGAAATATCTACACCGCTATCTGTATAAACATGGAAATATCTACACAGCTATCTCTATAAATGGAAATATCTACACCGCCATCTGTATAAACATGGAAATACCTACAAAGTCATCTGCATAAACATGGAAATATCTACACTGCTATCTGTATAAACATGGAAATATCTACACAGCTATCTCTATAAATGGAAATATCTACACCACCATCTGTATAAACATGGAAATATCTACAACGCTGTCTGTATCAACAAGGAAATATCTACACCGCCATCTGTAGAAACATGGAAATATCTACACCGCAATCTGTATAAACATGGAAATACCTACACCGCTATCTGTATAAATATGGAAATATCTACACCGCTATCTCTATAAACTTGGAAATACCTACACCAATTTCTCTATAAACATGGAAATATCTACACTGCAATCTCTATATACATGGAAATATCTACACCGCCATCTCTATAAACATGAAAATATCTACACCACCATCTTCAGAAACATGGATGTATGTACACCGCCATCTGTATAAACTTGGAAATGTCTACACCACTATCTGTATTAACATGGAAATATCTTCACTTCTATCTGTATAAACATGGAAATATCTACACCGCCATCTGTATAAAGATGGAAATATCTATAACGCAATCTGTATAAATATGGAAGTACCTACACCGCTATCTCTATAGACATGGAAATATCTACAACGCCATCTGTATAAACATGGAAATATCTCCACTCCCATCTGTATAAAGATGGAAATATCTACACCGCGATCAGTATAAACATGGAAATATCTACACCGCTGTCTGTATAAACATGGAAGTAGCAACACCGCTATCTGTATAAACATGGAAATATCTACACCGCTCTCTCTATAAACATGAAAATACTTACACCACCATCTCTATAAACATGGAAATATTTACACCGCTATGTCTATAAACATAGATATAACTACACCACCATGTCAATAAACATGGAGATATCTACACCGCCATCTGCATAAACATGGAAATATATACACAGACATTTGTAAAAACTTGGAAATATCTACACTGACATCTGTAGAAAGATGGAAATATCTACAAAGCGATCTGTATAAACATGGAAATTTCTACATCGCTACCTGTATCAACATGGAAATAACTACACAGCAATCAGTATAAACATGGAAAATCTACACAGCAATCTGTGCAAAGATGGAAATATCTACACCGCAGTCTCTATAAACATGGAAATATCTACAGTGCTATCTGTATAAACATGGAAATAACTACACCGCTATCTGTATAAACATGGAAATTTTTACACCGCTATCTGTATAAATATGGAAATATCTCCACCGCTATCTTTACAAACACGGGAATAGCTACACCGGTATCTTTAAAAACATGGAAATACCTACACCGCTATCTCTATAAACAATGAAATATCTACAACGCTATCTGTGTAAACATGGAAATATCTACAGAGCTATCTGTGTAAACTTGGAAATATCTACACCGCAATCTGTGTAAGCATGGAAATATCTACAACGCTGTCTTTGTAAACATGGAAATATTTACAACGCTATCTGTGTAAACAGGGAAATATCTACACAGCTATCTGTAAAACGTGGAAATATCTACACCACTATCTGTATAACCCCGAAAATATCTACACCGCTATCTGTATCAACATGTAAATAACTACACCGCTATCTGTATAAACATGGAAATATCTACAATTATATCTCTTTAAACATGGAAATATCGACACAGGTATCTGTGTAAACCTGGATATATCTACACCTCTATCTGAGTAAAGTTTGCAATGTCTACACCGCAATCTGTGCAAAAATGGAAATATCTTTACCGCTATATCTGTAAACATGGAAATAACTACACCGCTATATGTATAAACGTGGAAATATCTACACTGCCATCTGTATACACATGGAAATATCTACACAGCCATCTGTATAAACATGGAAATATCTACACCGCTATCTGTATAAACATGGAAATATCTACACCGCTATCTGTATAAACATGGAAATATCTACACCGCTATCTGTATAAACAAGGAAATATCTACACCGCCATGTTTAAAAACTTGGAAATATCTACACTGCAATCTGTATAAACATGGAAATACCTACACCGCTACCTGTATAAATATGGAAATGTCTTCACTGCCATCTGTATAAACATGGAAATATCTACACCGCCATCTGTATAAACATGGAAATATCTACACCGCCATCTGCATAAACATAGAAATATCTACACAGACATCTGTATAAAATGGAAATATCTTCACTGCCATCTGTATAAACTCGGAAATATCTACACTGTCATCTGTAGAAAGATGGAAATGTCTACAAAGCGATCTGTATAAACATGGGAATTTCTACACCACTACCTGTATAAACAGGGAAATATCTACACCGCAATCTGCATAAAGATGGAAATAACTACACCGCTATCTCTATAGACAAGGAAATATCTACACCTGTATCTGTATAAACATGGAAATATCTACACTGCGATCTGTATAAAGATGGAAATATCTACACCGCGAGCTGCATAAACATAGAAATATCTACACTGCTATCTGTATAAACATGGAAATACCAACACCGTCATCTGTATAAACAAGGAAATATCTACAGCGCTATCTCTATAAACATGAAAATACTTACACCACCATCTCTATAAACATGGAGATATTTACACCACTATCTCTATAAACATAGAAATAACTACACCACCATCTCTAAAAACATGGAAATATCTACAACGCCATCTGCATAAACATGGAAATATCTACAA
This sequence comes from Pan paniscus, assembly GCF_029289425.2. Lineage (NCBI taxonomy): Eukaryota > Metazoa > Chordata > Mammalia > Primates > Hominidae > Pan > Pan paniscus. Next base: position 2,417,555 of record NC_073265.2, read on the forward strand.
AGTTATCTGTATAAACATGGAAATATCTACATTGCCATCTGTATAAACTTGGAAATATCTACACTGACATCTGTAGAAAGATGGAAATCTCTACAATGCGATCTATATAAACATGGCAATTTCTACACCGCTACTTGTATAAACATGGAAATATCTACACTGCTATCTCCATAAACATGGAAATACCTACAATGCCATCTGTAAAAATATGGAAATACCTATACAGTCATCTGTATAAACATGGAAATATCTACACCACCATCTGTATAAACATGGAAATATCTACAATGCCATCTGTATACACATGGAAATACCTACACGGCAATCTGTGTATAGATGGAAACATCAACACCGCCAGCTGTACAAACATGGAAATATCTACACCGCTATCTCTATAAACATGGAAATATCTACAGTGCGGTCTGTATAAACATGGAAATATCTACACCGGTATCTGTATAAATATGGAAATATCTACACCACGATCTGTATAAACATGGAAATATTTACACTGCTATCTGTATAAACATGGAAATATCTGCACCGCTATCTCTATAAACATGGAAATACCTACAAAGCCATCTGTATAAACATGGAAATACCTACACAGTCATGTGTAGGTACATGGAAATATCTACACTACCATCTGTATAAACATGGAAATATCTACAGAGCCCTCTGTATAAATATGGAAATATCTGCATAGGCATCTGTATAAACATGGAAATATCTGCACCGGTAGCTGTATAAACATGGAAATACCTACACCGTTGTCTCTATAAACATGGAAATATGTACACCGCTACGTGTATAAACATGGAAATATCTCCACTGCTGTCTGTATAAACATGGAAATATCTACACCACTGTCTGTATAAACATGGAAATATCTACACCGGTATCTGTATAAATATGGAAATATCTACAGCACGATCTGTATAAACATGGAAATATTTACACTGCTATCTGTATAAACATGGAAATATCTGCACCGCTATCTCTATAAACATGGAAATACCTACAAAGCCATCTGTATAAAGATGGAAATACCTACACAGTCATGTGTAGGAACATGGAAATATCTACACTACCATCTGTATAAACATAGAAATATCTACAGAGCCCTCTGTATAAATATGGAAATATCTGCATAGGCATCTGTATAAACATGGAAATATCTGCACCGCTATCTGTATAAACATGGAAATACCTACACCACTGTCTCTATAAACATGGAAATATGTACACCGCTACGTGTATAAACATGGAAATATCTCCAATGCTGTCTGTATAAACATGGAAATATCTACACCGCTATCTGTATAAACATGGAAATATCTACCTAGCTATCTCTATAAACATGGAAATACCTACAAAACCATCTGCATAAACATGGAAATACCTACAAAGTCATCTGTATGAACATGGAAATATCTACACAGCCATCGGTATAAACATGGAAATATCTACACAGCCATCTGTATATACATGGAAATATCTACACCGCTATCTGTATAAACACGGAAATAACTACTCCGCTATTTGTATAAACAAAGAAATATCTACACCGCCATCTGTATAAACATGGAAATATATACACAGACATCTGTTTATACATGGAAATATCTTCACCGCTATCTGTACAAACATCCTAATAATTACACAGCTATCTGTATAAATGTGGAAATATTTGCACCGCTATCCCTATAAACATGGTAATATCAACACCGCGATCTGTATAAACCTGGAAATATCTACACCGCTATCTGTATAAACATGGAAATATCTCCACTGCTATCTCTATAAACATCGAAATATCTTCACCTCCGTCTGTATAAACATGGAAAAACTTACAAAGTTATCTGTATAAACAAGGAAATATCTACACCGCCATATGTATAAACTTAGAAATATGTACACAGCCATGTGTATATACATGGAAATATCTACACCGCCATCTATATAAACATGGAAATAACTACACCGCTATGTGTATAAACATGGAAATATCTACACCGCCATCTACATATCCTTGGAGATATCTGCGCCGCAATCTGGATAAACATGGAAATATCTACACGGTCATCTGTGTATAGATGGAAATATCAACACCGACATCTGTACAAACATGGAAATATCTACACCGCCATCTGTAGAAACATGGAAATATCTACTCCGCTATCTGTATAAACATGGAAATATCTCCACCACGATCTGTATAAACAAGGAAATATCTCCACCGCTATCTGTATAAGCATGGAAATAGCTACATCGCTATTTGTATAAACATGGAAATATCTACACCACAATCTGTATAATCACGGAAATATCTACAACGCTATCTGTGTAAACATGGAAATATCTACACTGCTATCTGTGTAAAGATGGAAATACCTACACCAAAATCTGTGCAAACATGGAAATATCTACACCGCTATCTCTGTAAACATGGAAATATATACACCGCTATCTATATAAACATGGAAATATCTACACCTCCATCTGTATAAACATGGAAATACCTACACCGCCATCTGTATAAACATGAAATAACTTCACAGTCATCTGTATAAACATGGAAATATCTACACCGCTATCTGTGTAAATATGGAAATATCTACACTGTTATCTCTATGAAAATAGAAATAACTACACCGCCATCTGTATATACATGGAAATATCTACACCACTATCTCTGTAAACATGGAAATATCTACACTGCAATCTGTAAAAACATTCAAATATCTACACAGTCATCTGTATAAACATGGAAATATCTAAACCACCATCTGTATAAACATGGAAATATCTACACCACCATCTTTATAAACTTGGAAATATCTACATTGCCATATGTATACACATGGAAAGAGCTTAACGCCATCTGTATAAACATGGATATATTTACACCGCTATCTGTATAAACTTGGAAATATCCACACCACTATCTCTATAAACATGGAAATATCTACACCGCTATCTGTATAAACATAGAAATAAGTACACCGCCATCTGTATAAACATGGAAATAACTACACAGCCATCTGTATAAACATGGAAATATCTACACCGCTATCTCCATAAACATGGTAATATCTACACGGCTATCTGTATAAACGTGGAAATATCTACACTGCCATCTGTGGAAAGATGGAAATATCTACACCGCGATCTGTATAAACTAGGAAATATCTACACTGCGACCTGTATAAACATGGAAATACCTACACGGGTATCTGTATAAAGATGGAAATATCTACACCACGATCTGTATAAACAAGGAAATATAAACACAGCTATCTGTGTAAACTTGGAAATATCTACAGAGCTATCAGTGTAAAGATGGAAATATCTGCACCACAATCTGTGCAAAGATGGAAATATCTACACCGCTATCTCTATAAACATGGAAATATCTGCACCGCTATCTGTATAAACATGGAAATATCTACCACACTATCTGTATAAACAAGGAAATATCTACACCGACATCTGTATAAACATGGAAATATCTACACCGCTATCTCTATAACCATGGAAATATCTACACCGCCATCCATATATACATGCAAATATTTACACAGTCGTCGGTAAAAACATGGAAATTTCTACACCACCATCACTATAAACATGGAAATATCTACAATACCATCTGTGTACACATGGGAATATCTACAAAGCCATCTGTATAAACATGGTAATATCTACACCGCTATCTCTGTTAACGTGGAAATATCTCCACCGCTATCTGTATTAACATGGAAATATCTACACCACGATCAGTATAAACATGGAAATATCTCCACCGCTATCAGTATGAACATGGAAATATCTATACCGCTATCTGTATAAACATGGAAATATCTACACCACTATTTCTATAAATAAGGATATAACTCCACCGCTGTCTGTATAAACATGGAAATCTCTTCAACACTATCTCTATAAACATGGAAATACCTACACTGCCATCTCTATAGACATGGAAATATCTACACTGCTATCTGTATAAACATAGAAATATCTACACCGCCATCTCTATAAACATAGAAACATCCACACCGCCATCTGCATGAACATGGAAATATCTACACCGCTATCTGTGCAAAAATGGAAATATCTGCACCGCTATCTCTATAAACATGGAAATATCTACTCCGCTATATGTATAAACATGGAAATATCTACACCGACATCTGTATAAACATGGAAATATCTACACCACCATCGGTATAACCATGGAAATATCTACACCGCTATCTGTATATATGTGGAAATATCTACACCGCTATCTCTATAAACATGGAAATATCTACACTGTATAAATGTGGAAATATCTACACCGCTATCTCTATAAACATGGAAATATCTACACCGCCATCTGTATAAACATGCAAATAACTACACATTCATCTGTATAATCATGGAAATACCTACATCACAATCATTATAAACATGGAAATAGCTACATTGCCTAGTGTATACACATGTAAATATCTACACTGCCATCTACATAAACATGGAAATATCTACACTGCTATCTCTATAAACATGTTAATATCTACACCGCTATCTGTATAAACATGGAAATAACTCCAACGCTATCTGTATGAACATGGAGATATCTACACCGCTACCTGTAGAAATTTGGAAATATCTACACTGCTATCTGTATAAACATGGAAATATCTACACCACGATCTGTATAAACAAGGAAATATCTCCACCGCTATCTGTATAAACATGGAAATATCTACACAGCTGTCTGTGTAAACTTCGAAATATCTACACCGTTATTGGTGTAAAGATGGAAATATCTACACAGCAGTCTGTGCAAAATTGGAAATATCTAAACCGCTATGTCTGCACATATGGAAATGTCTACACCGCTATCTGTATAAACATGGAAATATGTACTCCTCCGTCTATATAATCAGGAAAATAACTACACAGCCATCTGCATAAACATGGAAATATCTACACCGCCATCTGTATAAATATGGAAATATCAACACCGCTATCTGTATAAATATGGAATTATCTGCACTGTTATCTCTATAAACATGGAAATATCTACACCGCCATTTGTACGAACATGGAAATATCTACATCACTATCTCTATAAACTTGGAAATAAATCCACCGCAATCTGTTTAAACATGAAAATACCTACACAGTCATCTGCATAAACATGGAAATATCTACACCACCATCTGTATAAACATGGAAATATCTACACCACCGTCTCTATAAACATGGAAATATCTACATTGCCATATGTATACACATGGAAATATCTTCACGCCATATGTATAAACATGGAAATATTTACACCGCTATCTCTATAAACATGGAAATATCTACACCGCTATCTGTATAAACGTGGAAATATCTACACTGCCATCTGTGGAAAGATTCAAATATCTACACCGCGATCTGTATTAACAAGGAAATATCTACACCGCGACCTGTATAAACATGGAAATATCTACACGGGTATCTGTATAAACATGGAAATATCTACACCACAATCTGTATAAACAAGGAAATATCTGCAACGCTATCTGTATAAACATGGAAATATCTACATAGCTATCTGCATAAACATGGAAATATCTACACCGCTATCTGTATAAACATGGCAATATCTGCCACGCTATCTGTGTTAACCTGGAAATATCTACAGAGCTATCTGTGTAAACTTGGAAATATCTACACCGCTATCTGTGTAAAGTTGGAAATATCTACTCTGCAATCTGTGCAATGATGGAAATATCTACACTGCTATCTCTGTATACATGGAAATATCTGCACCGCTATCTGCATAAAAATGGAAATAACTACACCGCCATCTGTATAAACATGGAAATATCTACACCACCATCTGTATAAACATGCAAATACCTACACCGCTGTCTGTATAAATATGGAAATATCTACACCCTTATCGCTATAAACATGGAAATATCTACACCGCTACCTGTATAAACATGGAAATATCTACACCTATATCTTTTTAAACATGGAAATATCTACACCGACATCTGTATAAACATGCAAATATCTACACAGTCGTCTCTATAAACATGGAAATAGCTACACCACCTTCTCTATAAACATGGAAATATCTACAACACCATCTGTATACACATGGAAATATCTACAAAGCCATCTGTATAAACATGGAAATATCTACACCACCATCTGTATAAACATGCAAATACCTACACCGCTGTCTGCATAAATATGGAAATATCTACACACTTATCTCTATAAACATTGAAATATCTACACCGCTACCTGTATAAACATGGAAATATCTACACCTATATCTTTATAAACATGGAAATATCTACACCGACATCTGTATAAACATGCAAATATCTACACAGTCGTCTCTACAAACATTGAAATAGCTAAACCACCATCTCTATAAACATGGAAATATCTACACCGCTATCTGTATAAACATGGAAATATCTACATCTCTAACTGTATAAACTTGGAAATATCTACAACGCTATCTGTGTAAACATGGAAATATCTACCCAGCTATCTGTGTAAACTTTGAAATATCTACACTGCTATCTGTGTAAAGATGGAAATACTTACACTGCCATCTGTGCAAAGATGGAAATATCTACACCGCTAACTCTGTAAACATGGAGATATCTACACTGCTATCTGTATAAACATAGAAATACACCACCATCTGTATAAACATGGAAATATCTACACCGCTATCTGTGTAAACATGGAAATATGTACAACACTATCAGTATAAATGTGGAAATATCTACACCGCTATCATTAAAAACATGGAAATATCTACACCGCCATCTGTATAAACATGCAAATATTTACACAGTCATCTGTATAAACATGGAAATATCTACACCACCATCTCTATAAACATGGAAATATATACACTGCCATCTGTATACACATGGGAAAATCTACACAGCCATGTGTATAAACATGGAAATATCTGCACCACTGTCTCTATAAACATGGAAATATCTACACCTTTATCTGTATAAACATGGAAATATCTACATCGCTATCTGTATAAACATGGAAGTATCTCCACCGCTATCTGTAAACGTGGAAATCTCTACACCGCTATCTGAATAAACATGGAAATATCTACACCGCTGTCTGTATAAACATGGAAATATCCACACCGCTATCTCTATAAACATGGAAACATCGACACTGCTATCTGTGTAAACATGGAAATATCTACACAGCTATCTGTGTAAACTTGGAAATATCTACATCGGTATCTGTGTAAGGATGGAAATATTTACACCGCAATCTGTGAAAAGATGGAAATGCCTACACCGCTATTTCTGTAAACATGGAAATATCCACACCGCTATCTGTATAAATGTGGATATATCTACACCGCTATCTTTATAAACATGGAAATATCTACAATGCTATCTGTGAAAACATGGAAATATCTACAAAGCTATCTGTGTAAAGATGGAAATATCTACACCGCAATCTGTGGAAAAATGGAAATATCTACACCGCTATCTCTGTAAACATGGAAATATCTACACCGCTATCTGTATACATATGGAAATATCTACATCGTCATCTGTATAAACATGGATATATCTACAACGATATCTTTACAAAGGTGGAAATATCTACACTGCTATCTGTATAAACATGGAAATATCTACACCGCTATCTGTGTAAACATGGAAGTATCTACAACACTATCTGTGTAAACATAGAAATATCCACACAGCTGTCTGTGTAATCTTGGAAATATCTACACCGCTATGTGTGTAAAGATGGAAATTTCTACCTCGTAATCCATGCAAAGATGGAAATATCTACAACGATATCTCTGTAAACATGGAAATATCTACTCCGCTATTTGTATAAACATGGAAATATGTACACCGCCATCTGTATAAACATGGAAATATCTACACTGCCATCTGTAGAAACATGGAAATATCTACACCGCTATCTGTATAAACATGGAAATATCTCCACCACGATCTGTATAAACAAGGAAATATCTCCACCGCTATCTGTATAAGCATGGAAATATCTACACCGCTATTTGTATAAACATGGAAATATCTACACCACTATCTGTATAAACACGGAAATATCTACAACGCTATCTGTGTAAACATGGAATTATCTACAATGCTATCTGTGTAAAGATGGAAATATCTACACCCAAATCTGTGCAAAGATCGAAATATCTACACCACTATCTCTGTAAACATGGAAATATATACACCGCTATCTGTATACACATGGAAATATCTACACATCCATCTGTATAAACATGGAAATACATACACCGCCATCTGTATAAACATGAAATATCTACACCGCCATCTGAATAAACATGGAAATTTCTACACCGCTATCTGTTTAAATATGGAAATATCTACACTGTTATCTCTATGAAAATAGAAATATCTACACCGCCATCTGTATATACATGGAAATATCGACACCGCTATCTCTGTAAACAAGTAAATATCTACACTGCAATCTGTATAAACATTCAAATATCTGCACAGTAATCTGTATAAACATGGAAATATCTACACCACCATCTGTATAAACATGGAAATATCTACAACACCATCTTTATAACCTTGGAAATATCTACATTGCCATATGCATACACATGGAAAGAGCTTAACGCCATCTGTATAAACTTGGATATATTTACACCGCTATCTGTATAAACTTGGAAATATCCACACCGCTATCTCTATAAACATGGAAATATCTACACCGCTATCTTTATAAACATGGAAATATCTATAACGCTATCTGTGAAAACATGGAAATATCTTCACAGCTATCTGTGTAAACATGGAAATATCTACAATGCTATCTGTGAAAACATGGAAATTTCTACACCGCACTCTGTGGAAAGATGGAAATATCTACACCGCTATCTCTGTAAACATGGAAATATCTACACCGCTATCTATATAAACATGGAAATATCTACACCGCTATCTGTATACGTATGGAAATATCTACATCGCCATCTGTATAAACATGGATATATCTACAATGCTATCTGTACAAAGGTGGAAATATCTACACCGCTCTCTGTGTAAAGATGGAAATATCTACCCTGCAATCTATGCAAAGATGGAAATATCTACAACGCTATCTCTGTAAACATGGAAATATCTACACCGCTATCTGTATAAACATGGAAATATGTACACCGCCATCAGTATAAACATGGAAAAGTGTACACCGCCATCTGTATAAACATGGAAATATCTACACCGCCATCTGTATAAACATGTAAATATATACACCGCTATCTGTATAAATATGGAAATATATACACCACTATCTCTAATAAACATGGAAATATCTAAACCACTATCTCTGTAAACATGAAAATATCTACACCGCCATCTGTATAAACATGCAAATATCTTCACATTCATCTGTATAATCATGGAAATATCTATACCACTATCTTTATAAACATGGAAATAGCTACACTGCCATCTGTATACACATGGAAATATCAACACAGCCATCTGTATAAACATGGAAATATCCACACCGCTATCTATATAAACATGTTAATATCTACACAGCTATCTGTATAAACATGGAAATATCTACATCGCTATCTGTATAAACATGGAAATAACTCCACCGCTATTTGTATGAACATGGAAATATCTACACCGCTATCTGTATGAACATGGAAATATCTACACTGCTATCAGTGTAAACATGGAAATATTTACAACGCTTTCTGTGTAAACACGGAAATATCAACACAGCTATCTGTGTGAACTTGTAAATATCTACAGAGTTATCTGTGTAACGATGGCAATATCTGCACCGCAATCTGTGCAAAATGGAAATATCTACACCGCTATCTCTATAAACATGGAAATATCTACACCGCTATCTGTATAAACATGGAAATACCTACACCACTATCTGCATAAACAAGGAAATATCTACACCGCTATCTGTATAAACATGGAAATATCTACACCGCTGTCTCTATAACTATGGAAATATGTACACCGCCATCTCTATAAACATGGAAATATCTACACTGCCATATGTATACACATGGAAATATCTACACAGCCATCTGTATAAACATGGAAATATTTACACCGCTCTCTCGATAAACATGGAAATATCTACACCGCTCTCTGAATAAACATGGAAATATCTACATCGCTATCTGTATAACCATGGAAATATCTACACCGCTATCCGTACAAACATGGAAATATCCACACCGCTATCTCTATAAACATGGAAATATCTACACCGCTATCTGTATAAAAATGGAAATATCTACAATGCTATCTGTGTAAACTTAGAAATATGTACGCAGCTATCTGTGTAAACTTGGAAATATCTGCACGGCTATCTGTGTAAAGATGGAAATATCTGCACCGCAATCTGTGCAAAAATGGAATATCCACACCGCTATCCCTGTAAACATGGAAATATCTTCACCGCTATCTGCATAAACATGGAAATATCTTCACCACTATCTCTATAAACATGGAAATACCTACACCGCCATCTCTATGCACATGAAAATATCTACAGGGCTATCTGTATAAAAATAGAAATATCAATACCGCCATCTCTATAAACATGGAAATATCTACACTGCTATCTGTATAAACATGGAAATATCTACACCACGATCTGTATAAACAAGGAAATATCTCCACCGCTATCTGTATAAACATGGAAATATCTACACAGCTATCTGTGTAAACTTCGAAATATCTACACCGTTATTGGTGTAAAGATGGAAATATCTACACAGCAGTCTGTGCAAAATTGGAAATATCTAAACCGCTATGTCTGCACATATGGAAATGTCTACACCGCTATCTGTATAAACATGGAAATATGTACTCCTCCGTCTATATAATCAGGAAAATAACTACACAGCCATCTGCATAAACATGGAAATATCTACACCGCCATCTGTATAAATATGGAAATATCAACACCGCTATCTGTATAAATATGGAATTATCTGCACTGTTATCTCTATAAACATGGAAATATCTACACCGCCATTTGTACGAACATGGAAATATCTACATCACTATCTCTATAAACTTGGAAATAAATCCACCGCAATCTGTTTAAACATGAAAATACCTACACAGTCATCTGCATAAACATGGAAATATCTACACCACCATCTGTATAAACATGGAAATATCTACACCACCGTCTCTATAAACATGGAAATATCTACATTGCCATATGTATACACATGGAAATATCTTCACGCCATATGTATAAACATGGAAATATTTACACCGCTATCTCTATAAACATGGAAATATCTACACCGCTATCTGTATAAACGTGGAAATATCTACACTGCCATCTGTGGAAAGATTCAAATATCTACACCGCGATCTGTATTAACAAGGAAATATCTACACCGCGACCTGTATAAACATGGAAATATCTACACGGGTATCTGTATAAACATGGAAATATCTACACCACAATCTGTATAAACAAGGAAATATCTGCAACGCTATCTGTATAAACATGGAAATATCTACATAGCTATCTGCATAAACATGGAAATATCTACACCGCTATCTGTATAAACATGGCAATATCTGCCACGCTATCTGTGTTAACCTGGAAATATCTACAGAGCTATCTGTGTAAACTTGGAAATATCTACACCGCTATCTGTGTAAAGTTGGAAATATCTACTCTGCAATCTGTGCAATGATGGAAATATCTACACTGCTATCTCTGTATACATGGAAATATCTGCACCGCTATCTGCATAAAAATGGAAATAACTACACCGCCATCTGTATAAACATGGAAATATCTACACCACCATCTGTATAAACATGCAAATACCTACACCGCTGTCTGTATAAATATGGAAATATCTACACCCTTATCGCTATAAACATGGAAATATCTACACCGCTACCTGTATAAACATGGAAATATCTACACCTATATCTTTTTAAACATGGAAATATCTACACCGACATCTGTATAAACATGCAAATATCTACACAGTCGTCTCTATAAACATGGAAATAGCTACACCACCTTCTCTATAAACATGGAAATATCTACAACACCATCTGTATACACATGGAAATATCTACAAAGCCATCTGTATAAACATGGAAATATCTACACCACCATCTGTATAAACATGCAAATACCTACACCGCTGTCTGCATAAATATGGAAATATCTACACACTTATCTCTATAAACATTGAAATATCTACACCGCTACCTGTATAAACATGGAAATATCTACACCTATATCTTTATAAACATGGAAATATCTACACCGACATCTGTATAAACATGCAAATATCTACACAGTCGTCTCTACAAACATTGAAATAGCTAAACCACCATCTCTATAAACATGGAAATATCTACACCGCTATCTGTATAAACATGGAAATATCTACATCTCTAACTGTATAAACTTGGAAATATCTACAACGCTATCTGTGTAAACATGGAAATATCTACCCAGCTATCTGTGTAAACTTTGAAATATCTACACTGCTATCTGTGTAAAGATGGAAATACTTACACTGCCATCTGTGCAAAGATGGAAATATCTACACCGCTAACTCTGTAAACATGGAGATATCTACACTGCTATCTGTATAAACATAGAAATACACCACCATCTGTATAAACATGGAAATATCTACACCGCTATCTGTGTAAACATGGAAATATGTACAACACTATCAGTATAAATGTGGAAATATCTACACCGCTATCATTAAAAACATGGAAATATCTACACCGCCATCTGTATAAACATGCAAATATTTACACAGTCATCTGTATAAACATGGAAATATCTACACCACCATCTCTATAAACATGGAAATATATACACTGCCATCTGTATACACATGGGAAAATCTACACAGCCATGTGTATAAACATGGAAATATCTGCACCACTGTCTCTATAAACATGGAAATATCTACACCTTTATCTGTATAAACATGGAAATATCTACATCGCTATCTGTATAAACATGGAAGTATCTCCACCGCTATCTGTAAACGTGGAAATCTCTACACCGCTATCTGAATAAACATGGAAATATCTACACCGCTGTCTGTATAAACATGGAAATATCCACACCGCTATCTCTATAAACATGGAAACATCGACACTGCTATCTGTGTAAACATGGAAATATCTACACAGCTATCTGTGTAAACTTGGAAATATCTACATCGGTATCTGTGTAAGGATGGAAATATTTACACCGCAATCTGTGAAAAGATGGAAATGCCTACACCGCTATTTCTGTAAACATGGAAATATCCACACCGCTATCTGTATAAATGTGGATATATCTACACCGCTATCTTTATAAACATGGAAATATCTACAATGCTATCTGTGAAAACATGGAAATATCTACAAAGCTATCTGTGTAAAGATGGAAATATCTACACCGCAATCTGTGGAAAAATGGAAATATCTACACCGCTATCTCTGTAAACATGGAAATATCTACACCGCTATCTGTATACATATGGAAATATCTACATCGTCATCTGTATAAACATGGATATATCTACAACGATATCTTTACAAAGGTGGAAATATCTACACTGCTATCTGTATAAACATGGAAATATCTACACCGCTATCTGTGTAAACATGGAAGTATCTACAACACTATCTGTGTAAACATAGAAATATCCACACAGCTGTCTGTGTAATCTTGGAAATATCTACACCGCTATGTGTGTAAAGATGGAAATTTCTACCTCGTAATCCATGCAAAGATGGAAATATCTACAACGCTATCTCTGTAAACATGGAAATATCTACTCCGCTATTTGTATAAACATGGAAATATGTACACCGCCATCTGTATAAACATGGAAATATCTACACTGCCATCTGTAGAAACATGGAAATATCTACACCGCTATCTGTATAAACATGGAAATATCTCCACCGCTATTTGTATAAACATGGAAATATCTACACCACTATCTGTATAAACACGGAAATATCTACAACGCTATCTGTGTAAACATGGAAATATCTACAATGCTATCTGTGTAAAGATGGAAATATCTACACCCAAATCTGTGCAAAGATCGAAATATCTACACCACTATCTCTGTAAACATGGAAATATATACACCGCTATCTGTATACACATGGAAATATCTACACATCCATCTGTATAAACATGGAAATACATACACCGCCATCTGTATAAACATGAAATATCTACACCGCCATCTGAATAAACATGGAAATTTCTACACCGCTATCTGTTTAAATATGGAAATATCTACACTGTTATCTCTATGAAAATAGAAATATCTACACCGCCATCTGTATATACATGGAAATATCGACACCGCTATCTCTGTAAACAAGTAAATATCTACACTGCAATCTGTATAAACATTCAAATATCTACACAGTAATCTGTATAAACATGGAAATATCTACACCACCATCTGTATAAACATGGAAATATCTACAACACCATCTTTATAACCTTGGAAATATCTACATTGCCATATGCATACACATGGAAAGAGCTTAATGCCATCTGTATAAACTTGGATATATTTACACCGCTATCTGTATAAACTTGGAAATATCCACACCGCTATCTCTATAAACATGGAAATATCTACACCGCTATCTTTATAAACATGGAAATATCTATAACGCTATCTGTGAAAACATGGAAATATCTTCACAGCTATCTGTGTAAACATGGAAATATCTACAATGCTATCTGTGAAAACATGGAAATTTCTACACCGCACTCTGTGGAAAGATGGAAATATCTACACCGCTATCTCTGTAAACATGGAAATATCTACACCGCTATCTATATAAACATGGAAATATCTACACCGCTATCTGTATACGTATGGAAATATCTACATCGCCATCTGTATAAACATGGATATATCTACAATGCTATCTGTACAAAGGTGGAAATATCTACACCGCTCTCTGTGTAAAGATGGAAATATCTACCCTGCAATCTATGCAAAGATGGAAATATCTACAACGCTATCTCTGTAAACATGGAAATATCTACACCGCTATCTGTATAAACATGGAAATATGTACACCGCCATCAGTATAAACATGGAAAAGTGTACACCGCCATCTGTATAAACATGGAAATATCTACACCGCCATCTGTATAAACATGTAAATATATACACCGCTATCTGTATAAATATGGAAATATATACACCACTATCTCTAATAAACATGGAAATATCTAAACCACTATCTCTGTAAACATGAAAATATCTACACCGCCATCTGTATAAACATGCAAATATCTTCACATTCATCTGTATAATCATGGAAATATCTATACCACTATCTTTATAAACATGGAAATAGCTACACTGCCATCTGTATACACATGGAAATATCAACACAGCCATCTGTATAAACATGGAAATATCCACACCGCTATCTATATAAACATGTTAATATCTACACAGCTATCTGTATAAACATGGAAATATCTACATCGCTATCTGTATAAACATGGAAATAACTCCACCGCTATTTGTATGAACATGGAAATATCTACACCGCTATCTGTATGAACATGGAAATATCTACACTGCTATCAGTGTAAACATGGAAATATTTACAACGCTTTCTGTGTAAACACGGAAATATCAACACAGCTATCTGTGTGAACTTGTAAATATCTACAGAGTTATCTGTGTAACGATGGCAATATCTGCACCGCAATCTGTGCAAAATGGAAATATCTACACCGCTATCTCTATAAACATGGAAATATCTACACCGCTATCTGTATAAACATGGAAATACCTACACCACTATCTGCATAAACAAGGAAATATCTACACCGCTATCTGTATAAACATGGAAATATCTACACCGCTGTCTCTATAACTATGGAAATATGTACACCGCCATCTCTATAAACATGGAAATATCTACACTGCCATATGTATACACATGGAAATATCTACACAGCCATCTGTATAAACATGGAAATATTTACACCGCTCTCTCGATAAACATGGAAATATCTACACCGCTCTCTGAATAAACATGGAAATATCTACATCGCTATCTGTATAACCATGGAAATATCTACACCGCTATCCGTACAAACATGGAAATATCCACACCGCTATCTCTATAAACATGGAAATATCTACACCGCTATCTGTATAAAAATGGAAATATCTACAATGCTATCTGTGTAAACTTAGAAATATGTACGCAGCTATCTGTGTAAACTTGGAAATATCTGCACGGCTATCTGTGTAAAGATGGAAATATCTGCACCGCAATCTGTGCAAAAATGGAATATCCACACCGCTATCCCTGTAAACATGGAAATATCTTCACCGCTATCTGCATAAACATGGAAATATCTTCACCACTATCTCTATAAACATGGAAATACCTACACCGCCATCTCTATGCACATGAAAATATCTACAGGGCTATCTGTATAAAAATAGAAATATCAATACCGCCATCTCTATAAACATGGAAATATCTACACCGCCATCTGAATAAACATGGAAATATCTACACGAGCATCTGTGGAAAGAGAGAAATATCTACACCGCGATCTGTATAAAGATGGATATATCTACACAGCTACCTGTATACACATGGAAATATTAACACCGCTACCTGTATAAACATGGAATTATCTACACCACGATTTGTATAAACAAGGAGATATCTCCACCGAGATCTGTATAAACATGGAAATATCTACACCACCGTCTATATAAACATGGAAATATCTACACCGCAATCTTTATAAACATGGAAATAACTACACCGGCATCTCTATAAACATGGAAATATCTACACCGCCATCTGCATAAACATGGAAATATCTACACCGCTATCTGTATAAATGTGGAAATATCTTCACGATTCTCTCTATAAACATGGACATATCTACACCGCTCTCTGTATTAACATGGAAATATCTACACCGTTATCTCTATGAACATGGAAATATCTACACCGCCATCTGTATAAACATGCAAATATCTACACAGTCATCTGTATAAACATGGAAATATCTCCACCACGATCTGTGTAAACAAGGAAATATCTCCACCGCTATCTGTGTAAACATGGAAATATCTACACCGCTGTCTGTATAAACACGGAAATATCAACAATCCTATCTGTGTAAACATGGAAATATCTTCACAGGTATCTGTGTAAACTACGAAATATCTACACCGCTATCTGTGTAAAGATGGAAATATCTACACCGCAATCTGTGCAAAGATGGAAATATCTACACCGCTATCTCTGTAAACATGGAAATATCTACACCGCTATGTGTATAAACATGGAAATATCTACACCTCCATCTGTATAAACATGTAAATACCTACACCGCCATTTGTATAAACATGGAAATATCTACACCGCCATTTGTATAAACATGGAAATATCTACACCACCAGCTGTATAAACATGGAAATATCTACACCACCATCTCTATAAACATGGAAATATCTACATTACCATATGTATACACATGGAAATATCTTCACGCCGTCTGTATCAACATGGAAATATTTACACCGCTATCTGTATAAACATGGAAAAATCTACACCGCTACCTGCATAAACATGGAAATATCTACATCGCCATCTGTATAAACATGGAAATATCTACAACGCTATCTGTATAAACGTGGAAACATCTACACCGCTAGCTGTATAAACGTAGAAATATCAACAACGCTGTTTGTATAAATGTGGAAAGGTCTACATCGCTATCTGTATAAACGTGGAAATATCTACACCGCTATCTGTATAAACATGGAAATATCTACACCGCTATCTGTATAAACATGAAAATATCTACACCTCTATCTTTGTAAACATGGAAATATCTACATCGCTATCTGTGTAAACATAGAAATATAAACACAGCTATCTGTGTAAACTTGGAAATATCTACACCGCTATCTGTGCAAAGATGGAAATATCTACAACGCTATCTCTGTAAACATGGAAATATCTACACCGCTATATGTATAAACATGGAAATGTGTACACCGCCATTTGTATAATCATGGAAATATCTACACCGCCATCTGCATAAACAAGGAAATATCTACACCGCTATTTGTATAAACATGGAAATACCTACACCGCTATCTGTATAAATATGGAAATATATACAACGCTATCTCTAATAAACATGGAAATATCTACACCGTTATCTCTATAAACATGGAAATATATACACCGCCATCTGTATAAACATGCAAATATTTTCACATTCATCTGTATAATCTCGGAAATATCTACAACACTATCTTTATAAACATGGAAATAGCTAAACTGCCATCTGTATACACATGGAAAATATCTACACAGCCATCAGTACAAACATGGAAATATCTACAAAGCTATCTGTATAAACATGGAAATATCTACACCGCTATCTGTATAAACATTGAGATATCTTAACCACTATCTCTATAAACATGGAAATATCTACACCGCCATCTGTATAAACATGGAAATATCTACATCGCCATCTTCATGGACATGGAAATATCTACACCGCTATCTGTATAAACATGGAAGTATCTACACAACCATCTGTAAAAACATGGAAATATCTACACCGCTATCTGTATAAATATGGAAATATCTACACCTTTATCTCTATAAACATGCAAATAACTACACCGCTATCTGTATAAACATGGAAATACCTAGACCGCTATTTGTATGAATATGGAAATATCTACACCGCTATCTCTATATCATGGAAATATCTGCACCGTTATCTGTATAAATATGTAAATACAAACACCGCTATCTGTATAAACATGGAAATATCTACACCACGATCTGTATAAACATGGAAATATCTCCACCGCCATCTGTATAATCATGGAAATATCTACACCGACATCTGTGTAAACATGGAAATATCTACACCGCTATCTGTACAAATATGGAAATATCTACACCGTTATCTCTATAAACATGTTAATATCTACACCGCTATCTGTATAAACATGTAAATATCTACATCGCTATCTGTATAAACATGGAAATAACTCCACCTCTATCTGTATGAACATGGAAATATCTACAACTCTATCTGTATGAACATGGAAATATCTACACCGCTATCAGTGTAAACATGGAAATATCTACAACGCTTTCTGTGTAAACATGGAAATATCAACACAGCTATCTTTGTGAACTTGTAAATATCCACAGCGTTATCTGTGTAACGATGGCAATATCTGCACCGCAATCTGTGCAAAATGGAAATATCTACACCGCTATCTCTATAAACATGGAAATATCTACACCGCTATCTGTATAAACATGGAAATACCTACACCACTATCTGCATAAACAAGGAAATATCTACCCCGCTTCTGTATAAACATGGAAATATCTACACCGCTGTCCCTATAACTATGGAAATATCTATACCGCCATCTCTATAAACATGGAAATATCTACACTGACATATGTATACACATGTAAATACCTACACAGCCATCTGTAAACATGGAAATATTTACACCGCGATCTCTATCAACATGGAAATCTCTACACTGCCATCTGAGGAAAGATGGAAATAGCTACATCGCGATCTGTATAAAATGGAAATATCTACACCGCTACCTGTAGAAACATGGAAATATCTACACCGCTATCTGTATAAACATGGAAATATCTCCACCACGATCTGTGTAAACAAGGAAATATCTCCACCGCTATCTGTGTAAACATGGAAATATCTACACCGCTGTCTGTATAAACACGGAAATATCAACAATCCTATCTGTGTAAACATGGAAATATCTTCACAGGTATCTGTGTAAACTACAAAATATCTACACCGCTATCTGTGTAAAGATGGAAATATCTACACCGCAATCTGTGCAAAGATGGAAATATCTACACCGCTATCTCTGTAAACATGGAAATATCTACACCGCTATGTGTATAAACATGGAAATATCTACACCTCCATCTGTATAAACATGTAAATACCTACACCGCCATTTGTATAAACATGGAAATATCTACACCGCCATTTGTATAAACATGGAAATATCTACACCACCAGCTGTATAAACATGGAAATATCTACACCACCATCTCTATAAACATGGAAATATCTACATTACCATATGTATACACATGGAAATATCTTCACGCCGTCTGTATCAACATGGAAATATTTACACCGCTATCTGTATAAACATGGAAATATCTACACCGCTACCTGCATAAACATGGAAATATCTACATCGCCATCTGTATAAACATGGAAATATCTACAACGCTATCTGTATAAACGTGGAAACATCTACACCGCTAGCTGTATAAACGTAGAAATATCAACAACGCTGTTTGTATAAATGTGGAAAGGTCTACATCGCTATCTGTATAAACGTGGAAATATCTACACCGCTATCTGTATAAACATGGAAATATCTACACCGCTATCTGTATAAACATGAAAATATCTACACCTCTATCTTTGTAAACATGGAAATATCTACATCGCTATCTGTGTAAACATAGAAATATAAACACAGCTATCTGTGTAAACTTGGAAATATCTACACCGCTATCTGTGCAAAGATGGAAATATCTACAACGCTATCTCTGTAAACATGGAAATATCTACACCGCTATATGTATAAACATGGAAATGTGTACACCGCCATTTGTATAATCATGGAAATATCTACACCGCCATCTGCATAAACAAGGAAATATCTACACCGCTATTTGTATAAACATGGAAATACCTACACCGCTATCTGTATAAATATGGAAATATATACAACGCTATCTCTAATAAACATGGAAATATCTACACCGTTATCTCTATAAACATGGAAATATATACACCGCCATCTGTATAAACATGCAAATATTTTCACATTCATCTGTATAATCTCGGAAATATCTACAACACTATCTTTATAAACATGGAAATAGCTAAACTGCCATCTGTATACACATGGAAAATATCTACACAGCCATCAGTACAAACATGGAAATATCTACAAAGCTATCTGTATAAACATGGAAATATCTACACCGCTATCTGTATAAACATTGAAATATCTTAACCACTATCTCTATAAACATGGAAATATCTACACCGCCATCTGTATAAACATGGAAATATCTACATCGCCATCTTCATGGACATGGAAATATCTACACCGCTATCTGTATAAACATGGAAGTATCTACACAACCATCTGTAAAAACATGGAAATATCTACACCGCTATCTGTATAAATATGGAAATATCTACACCTTTATCTCTATAAACATGCAAATAACTACACCGCTATCTCTATAAACATGGAAATACCTAGACCGCTATTTGTATGAATATGGAAATATCTACACCGCTATCTCTATATCATGGAAATATCTGCACCGTTATCTGTATAAATATGTAAATACAAACACCGCTATCTGTATAAACATGGAAATATCTACACCACGATCTGTATAAACATGGAAATATCTCCACCGCCATCTGTATAATCATGGAAATATCTACACCGACATCTGTGTAAACATGGAAATATCTACACCGCTATCTGTACAAATATGGAAATATCTACACCGTTATCTCTATAAACATGTTAATATCTACACCGCTATCTGTATAAACATGTAAATATCTACATCGCTATCTGTATAAACATGGAAATAACTCCACCTCTATCTGTATGAACATGGAAATATCTACAACTCTATCTGTATGAACATGGAAATATCTACACCGCTATCAGTGTAAACATGGAAATATCTACAACGCTTTCTGTGTAAACATGGAAATATCAACACAGCTATCTTTGTGAACTTGTAAATATCCACAGCGTTATCTGTGTAACGATGGCAATATCTGCACCGCAATCTGTGCAAAATGGAAATATCTACACCGCTATCTCTATAAACATGGAAATATCTACACCGCTATCTGTATAAACATGGAAATACCTACACCACTATCTGCATAAACAAGGAAATATCTACCCCGCTTCTGTATAAACATGGAAATATCTACACCGCTGTCCCTATAACTATGGAAATATCTATACCGCCATCTCTATAAACATGGAAATATCTACACTGCCATATGTATACACCTGTAAATATCTACACAGCCATCTGTATAAACATGGAAATATTTACACCGCGATCTCTATCAACATGGAAATCTCTACACTGCCATCTGAGGAAAGATGGAAATAGCTACATCGCGATCTGTATAAAATGGAAATATCTACACCGCTACCTGTAGAAACATGGAAATATCTACACCGCTATCTGTATAAACATGGAAATATCTCCACCACGATCTGTGTAAACAAGGAAATATCTCCACCGCTATCTGTGTAAACATGGAAATATCTACACCGCTATCTGTATAAACACGGAAATATCTACAACCCTATCTGTGTAAACATGGAAATATCTACACAGGTATCTGTGTAAACTACGAAATATCTACACCGCAATCTGTGTAAAGATGGAAATATCTACACCGCAATCTGTGCAAAGATGGAAATATCTACACCGCTATCTCTGTAAACATGGAAATATCTACACCGCTATGTGTATAAATATGGAAATATCTACACCTCCATCTGTATAAACATGTAAATGCCTACACCGCCATTTGTGTAAACATGGAAATATCTACACCGCCAGCTGTATAAACATGGAAATATCTTCACCGCTATCGGTATAAATATGGAAAAATCTACACTGTTTTCTCAATAAACATGGAAATAACTACACCGCCATCTGTATATACATGGAAATATCTACAACACTATCTCTAAAAACATGGTTATATCTACACTGCAATCTGTATGAACATTCAAATACCTACGCAGTCATCTGTATAAACATGGAAATATCTACACCACCATCTGTATAAACATGGAAATATCTACACCACCATCTCTATAAACATGGAAATATCTACATTACCATATGTATACACATGGAAATATCTTCACGCCATCTGTATCAACATGGAAATATTTACACCGCTATCTGTATAAACATGGAAAAATCTACACCGCTACCTGCATAAACATGAAAATATCTACATCGCCATCTGTATAAACATGGAAATATCTACAATGCTATCTGTATAAACTTGGAAACATCTACACCGCTAGCTGTATAAATGTAGAAATATCTACAACGCTATTTGTATAAACGTGGAAAGCTCTACATCGCTATCTGTATAAATGTGGAAATATCTACACCGCAATCTGTATAAACATGGAAATATCTATACCGCTATCTGTATAAACATGGAAATATCTACACCTCTATCTGTGTAAACATGGAAATATCTACATCGCTATCTGTGTAAACATAGAAATATAAACACAGTTATCTGTGTAAACTTGGAAATATCTACACCGCTATCTGTGCAAAGATGGAAATATCTACAACGCTATCTCTGTAAACATGGAAATATCTACACCGCTATATGTATAAACATGGAAATGTGTACACCGCCATTTGTATAAACATGGAAATATCTACACCGCCATCTGTATAAACAAGGAAATATCTACACCGCTATTTGTATAAACATGGAAATATCTACACCGCTATCTGTATAAATATGGAAATATATACAACGCTATCTCTAATAAACATGGAAATATCTACACCGTTATCTCTATAAACATGGAAATATATACACCGCCATCTGTATAAACATGCAAATATTTTCTCATTCATCTGTATAATCTCGGAAATATCTACACCACTATCTTTATAAACATGGAAATAGCTAAACTGCCATCTGTATACACATGGAAAATATCTACACAGCCATCAGTACAAACATGGAAATATCTACAAAGCTATCTGTATAAACATGGAAATATCTACACCGCTATCTGTATAAACATTGAAATATCTTAACCACTATCTCTATAAACATGGAAATATCTACACCGCCATCTCTATAAACATGGAAATATCTACATCGCCATCTTCATGAACATGGAAATATCTACATCGCTATCTGTATAAACATGGAAATAACTCCACCTATATCTGTATGAACATGGAAATATCTACAAATCTATCTGTATGAACATGGAAATATCTACACCGCTATCAGTATAAACATGGAAATATCTACACCGCTATCAGTATAAATATGGAAATATCTAAAAAGCTATCTGTGTAAACACGTAAATATCTACACAGCTATCTGTGTAAACTTGGAAATATAAACAGAGCTATCTGTGTAAAGATGGAAATATCTGCACCACAATCTGTGCAAAGATGGAAATATCTACACCGCTATCTCTATAAACATGGAGATATTTACACCGCTATCTGTATAAACATGGAAATACCTACACCACTATCTGAATACACAAGAAAATACCTACACCGCCATCTGAATAAACAAGGAAATATCTACACCGCCATCTGTATAAATATGGAAATAACTACACCACTATCTCTATAACCATGGAAATATCTACACCGCCATTTATATAAACATGCAAATATCTACACAGTCGTCTGTATAAACATGGAAATATCTACACCACCATCTCTATAAACCTGGAAATATATACACTACCATCTGTATACACCTGAAAATATCTACACAGCCATCTGTATAAACATGGAAATATCTAAACCGCTGTCTCTATAAACATGGAAATATCTATAAGGCTATCTCTGTAAACACGGAAATATATACACAGCTATCTGTCTAAACTTGGAAATATCTACCAGGCTATCTGTGTAAAGATGAAAATATCTGCACCGCAATCTGTGCAAAGAGGGAAATATCTACACCGCTATCTCTATAACCATGGAAATATCTACACCGCCATTTCTATAAACATGGAAATATCTACACTGACGTATGTATACACATGGAAATATCTACACGGCCATCTGTATAAACATGGAAATATTTACACCCCTATCTCTATAAACATGGAAATATCTACACCGCCATCCGCATAAACGTGGAAATATCTACACTGCCATCTGTATAAATATGGAAATATCTACACCGCTATCTTTATAAACATGGAAATATCTACACCGCTTTCTGTATAAACATGGAAATATCTATATCGCTACCTGTATAAACATGGAAAAATCTCCACCGCTATCTCTATAAACTTGGTAATATCTACAACGCTATCTTTATAAACATGGAAATATGTACAACGTTATCTCTATAAACATGGAAATATCTTTAACACTATCTGTGTAAACATGGAAATATCTACATGGCTATCTCTATGAACATGGAAATGCCTACACCGCCATCTGTATAAACATGGAAATATCTACACAGCCATCAGTATAAACATGGAAACATCAGCACCGCTATCTCTATACACATGGAAATACCTACACCACAATCTCTATAAACATTTAAATACCTACACCACAATCTGTATAAACATGGAAGTACCTACACCGCCATCTCTACAAACATGAAAATATCTACACCGCAATCTCCATAAACATGGAACTATCTACACCGCCATCTGTGTAAACATTGGAATATCTAGAACGCTACCTTTATAAACATGGAAATATCTACACCGCTATCTGTATAAACATGGAAATATCTACACCACTATCTCTATAAACATGGAAATACCAACAATGCCATCTCTATAAACGTGGAATTATCTACACCTCTATCTCTATAAAGATATAAAAATCTACACTGCCATCCTATAAAAATGGGAATATCTACACCAACATCAGGATGAATATGTAAATAACTACACCGCCATCTGTATAAACATGGAATTATCTCTACCAACATCTCCATAAACATAGAAATATCTACACTGCCATTTGTAGAAACATGGAAATATCTGCACCGATATCTGCATAAACATGGAAATAGCTACACCTCTACCTGTATAAACATGGAAATATCTGCACAGCTATCTGTATGAATATGAAAATATCTACACCGCTACCTCTATAAACGTGGAAATGTCTACACCGTTATCTGAATAAACATGGAACTAGCCACACGGCTCTCTGTATAAACAGGGAAATATCTACACCACCATCTATAAAAACATGGAAATATCTACACTGTCATCTGTATAAACCTGGAAATATCTACATCTCCATCCGTATAAACATGGAAATATCTGCACTGCCGTCGGTATACCCATGGAAATATCTACACCGCCATCTGTATAAACCTGGAAATATCTACATCTCCATCTGTATAAATATGGAAATATCTACGCTGCCATCGGTATACCCATGGAAATATCTACACCGCCATCTGTATAAACCTGGAAATATCTACACAGCTATATCTATAAGCATGGAAATACCTACACCGCTATCTTTATAAACATGGAAATATGTTCAACGCTATCTGTGTAAACATGGAAATATCTACACACCTATCTGTGTAAACATGGAAATATGTACACCGCTATCTGTATAAACATGGAAATATCTACAACGCTATCTGTGTAAACCTGGAAATGTCTACACACCTATGTGTGTAAACATGGAAATATGTACACCGCAATCTGTGTAAAGATGGAAATATCTACACCGCAATCTGCGCAAATATGGAAGTAACTACACCGCTATTTCTGTAAACATGGAAATTCCTACACCGCTATCTTTATGTACTTGGGAATATCTACACTGCCATCTGTATAAACATGGAAATATCTCCACCGCTATCTGTATAAACATGGAAATATCTCGACCGCTGTCTTTATAAACATGGAAATATCTCCACCGCTACCTATATAAACATGGAAATATCTCCACCGCTATCTGTATAAACATGGAAATATCTCCTCCGCTATCTGTATAAACATGGAAATATCTACACCGGTATCAGTATAAACATGGAAATATCTACAACGCTATCTGTATAAACATGGAAATATCTCCAGCGCTATCGCTATAAACATGGAAATACCTACACCGCTATCAGTGTAAACATGGAAATATTTACGCTATCTGTATAAACATGGAAATATCTATACCGCTACCTGTATAAACATGGAAATATCTACAACACTATCCGTGTAAATATGTAAATTTCAACAGAGCTATCTGTGTAAACATGGAAATATGTACACCGCTATCTGTGTAAAGATGGAAATATCTACACAGCAATGAGTGCAAATATGTAAATATCTACACTGCTATTTCTGTAAACATGGAAATATCTACACTGCTATCTGTATATACATGGAAATATCTACACCGCTAACTGTATAAACATGAAAATATCTACACCACGATCTGTATAAACTTGGAAATATCTACACAGCTATCTGTATAAACATGGAAATATCTACACTGACATCTGAATAAACATGGAAATATTTTACACCGCTATCTGTATAAATATGGAAATATCTACACCGCTATCTGTATAAACATGGGAATATCTCTACCACAATCTGTATAAACATGGAAATAACTTCAGCGATATCTATATAAACATGGAAATATATACAACGCTGTCTGTGTAAACATGGAAATATTTACATCGCTGTCGGTGTAAAGGTGGAAATATCTACACCGCAAGCTGTGCAAAAATGGAAATATCTCCACTGGTATCTATGTAAACATGGAAATATCTACACCGCTATCTTTATAAATATGAAAATATCTTCATAGCTATCTGTATAAACGTTGAAATGTCTACACCGCCATCTGTAGAAACATGGAAATATCTACATCACCATCTGTATAAACATGGAAATATCTACAAAGTCATCTGTATAAACATAGAAATATCTACACCGTGATCTGCATGAACATGGAAATATCTAAACCGCTATCTGTATAAACATGGAATTATCTACATCACTATCTGTATAAACATGGAAATATCTACAACATGATCTGTAAAAACATGGAAATATCTACACCGCTATCTCCATTAACATGGAAATATCTACACGGCCATCTCTATAAACATGGAAATATCTAAACCGCCATTTGCATAACCATGGAAATATCTATACCACCATCCGTATAAACATGGAAATAGCTACACGGCCATCGGTATAAACATGGAAATATCAACACCGCCATCTGTATAAACTTGGAAATATCTACACCGCTATCTGTATAAACAGGGAGATATCTACACCGTGAATTGTATAAACACGGAAATATCTACACTTCTATCAGTATAAATATGGAAATACCTACACCATTAATCTGTATAAACATGGAAATATCTACACCACGATCTGGATAAACATGGAAATATCTGCACCGCTATCTCTATAAACATGAAAATATCTACAGCGCCATCTGTATAAACGTGGAAAAATATACACAGCCATCTGTATAAGGATGGACATATCTACACCGCCATCTGTATAAACATGGAAATATCTACCCTGCCATCTGTATAAAGATGGAAATATCTGCATTACGAGCTGTAAACATGGAAATATGTGCAACGCAATCTGCATAAACATGGAAATGTCTAAACCGTTATCTGTATAAACATGGAAATAACTACAACGCTATCTATATAAACATGGAAATATCTACACCGCTATCTGTATAAACATGGAAATATCTACACCGCTATCTGTATAAACATGGAAATAACTACACCGCTAACTGTATAAATATGGAAATATCTACACGGTTATCTCTATAAACATGGAAATGTCTACACCGCTATCTCTATAAGCATGGAAATATCTACATGGCTATCTGTATAAACATGGAAATATCTACACCGCCATCTGTGTAAACTTGGAAATACCTACACAGCTATCTGTGTAAACATGGAAATATCTACAACGCTATCTGTGTAAACATGGAAATATCTACACAGATATCTGTGTAAACATGGAAATATCTACACCGCAATCTGTGCAAAGATGTAAATGTCTACACTGGTATATCTGTAAACGAGGAAATATGTACACTGCAATCTGTATAAATATGGATATATCTACACCGCTACCAGTATAAACATGGAAATATCTACACCGCTAGTCTGTATAAACCTGGAAATATCTACACCACGATCTCTATAAACATGGAAACATCTACACCGCTATCTGTATAAACAAGGAAATATCTACAGAGCCATCTGTATAAACATGGAATAATATACACAGCCATCTGTATAAAGATGGACATATCAACACTGCCATCTGTATAAACATGGAAATGTCTACACTGCCATCTGTATAAAGATGGAAATATCTACACCGTGAGCAGTAAACATGGAAATGTCTACACCGCTATCTGCATAAACATGTAAATATCTACACAGCCATCTGTACAAACATGGAAATATCTACAATGCTATCTGTATAAAAATGGAAATATCTACACCGTTATCTGTATAAACATGGAAATATCTACACATCTATCTGTATAAACATGGAAATATCTACACCGCAATCTGTATAAACATGGAAATATCTACACCGCTAGCTGTATAAACATGGAAATATCTACACCGCTATCTGTATAAACATGGAAATATCTAAACCGCTGTATGTATAAATATGGAAATATCTACACGGCTATCTCTATAAACATGGAAATGTCTACACCGCTATCTCTATAAACATGGAAATATCTACATGGCTATCTCTATTAACATGGAAATATCTACACCGTCATCTGTATAAACTTGGAAATACCTACACAGTCACCTGAATAAACATGGATATATCTACACAACCATCTGTATAAACATGGAAATATCTACACTTCCATCTGTATAAACATGGAAATATCTACACAGCCATCACTATAAACATGGAAATATCTACATCGCTATATGCATAAACATGGAAATAGCCACACCGTGATCTGTATGAACATGGGAATATCTACACCGCAATCTGTAAAAACATGGAGACATCTACACAGTCATGTGTATAAACATGGAAATATCTACACCTCCATCTGTATAAACATGGAAATATCTACACTGCCATTTGTATACACATGGAAATATCTACACAGACATCTGTAGAAACATGAAAATATCTACACCGCTATCTCTACAAATATGGAAATGCCTACACCGCGATCTTTATAAACATGGAAATATCTACACCTCTACCTGTATAAACATGGAAATATCTACACCGCTAACTTTATAAACATGGAAATATCTACACTGTAATCTGTATAAACATGGAAATATCTACACCGCTATCTGTATAAAAATGGACATATCTCAACCGCTATCTCTACAAACATGGAAAAATCTACGCAGCCATGTGTAAAAAGATAGAAATATCTACACCGCGATCTGTATAAATATGGAAATATCTCCACCGCCATCTGTATACACATGGAAATATCTCCACTGCTATCTGTATGAACATAGAAATATCTGCACTGTTATCTTTATAAACATGGAAATATCTGCACTGCTATCTGTGTAAACATGGAAATATCTACAACGCTATCTGTGTAAACATGGAAATATCTACAAAGCTATCTGTGTAAACATGGAAATATCTACACCGCAATCTGTGCAAAGATGTAAATATCTACACTGCTGTCTCTGTAAACAAGGAAATGTGTACACCGATATTTGTAGAAATATGGAAATATCTACATCGCTATCTGTATAAACATGGAAATATCTACACCGCTATCTCTACAAAAATGGAAATATCTACAAAGCCATCCATATGAACATGGAAATAACTACACAGTCATCTGTATAAACATGGAAATATCTACACTTCTCTCTGTAGACGCATGGAAATATCTAAGCCGCTTTATCTATAAACATGGAAATATCTACAACGCTATCTCTTTACACATGGAAATACCTACACCGCTATCTCTATAAACATGGAAATATCTGCACCGCTATCTGCATAAACATGGAAATATCTACACCGCTATCTGTATAAACATGGTAATATCTACACCGCCATCTGTATACACATGGAAATATCTACACCACCATCTCTATAAACATGGAAATATCTACACTGCCATCTGTATACACATGGAAATACCTACACAGCCATCAGTATAAACATGGAAATATCTGCACCGCTATCTCTGTACACATGGAAATATCTATACTGCAATCTCTATAAACGTGGAAATATCTACACTGCAATCTCTATAAACATGGAAGTATCTACAGCGACATCTCTATAAACATGAGAATATCTACACCGCCATGTCCATAAACATGGAAATATCTACACCGCCATCTGTGTAAACATGGAAATATCTACACCGCTATCTGTATAAACATGGAAATATCTCCACCGCTATCTGTATAAACATGGAAAAATCTATTCCGCTATTTGTATAAACATGGAAATATCTGCAACACTATCTGTGTAAACATGGAAATATCTACAAAGGAATCTGTGTAAACATGGAAATATGTACACCGCTATCCGTGTAAAGATGGAAATATCTACACCACAATCTGTGCAATTATGGAAATATCTACACTGCTATCTCTGTGAACATGTAAATATCTACGCTGCCATCTGTATAAACATGGAAATATCTGCACCGTTATCTCTATACACATCGAAATACCTACACCACAATCTCTATAAACATGGAAATATCTACACCGCAATCTCTATAAACATGGAAATATCCACAGCACAATCTCTGTAAACATGAAAATATCTACACCGCCATCTCCATAAACATGTAAATATTTACAAGGACATCTGTGTAAACATGGAAATATCTAGACCTCTATCTGTAGAAACATGGAAATATCTACACTGTCATCTATATAAAGATGGAAATATCTACACTGCGATCTGTATATACATGGAAATATCGCCACGGCTATCTGTATAAACATGGAAATACCAACAACGCTATCTGTATAAACATGGAAATATCTACAGCACTATCTGTATAAACATGGAAATATCAACACTGCCATCTGTATAAACATAGAAATATCTACACTGCCATCTCTATAACCCTGGAAATATTTACAAAGCCATCTCTATAAACATGGAAATATCTACACCGCTATCTGTATAAACATGGAAATATCTACACCGCCATCTGTAAAAACTTGGAAATATCTACACAGTCATCTGTATAAACATGGAAATACCTACACGTCCATCTGTATAAACATGGAAATATCTACACTGCCATCTGTATACCTATGGAAATATCTACACAGCCATCTGTATAAACTTGGACATATCTACATGGCTATCTCTGTAAACATGCCAATATTTTCACCGCTATCTCTATAAACATGGAAATATCTACACCACGATCTGTATAAACATGGAAACATCTACACAGCTAACTGTGTAAACATGGAAATATCTACACCGTTATTCGTATAAACATGGAAATATCTACACTGCTATCTGTATAAATATGGAAATATCTACACCGCTATCTCTATAAACATGGAAATGTCTAAACAGCTATCTGGATAAAGATGGAAATAACTACACTGCCATCTACCTAAGCATGGAAATACCTACAGAATCATCTGTATAAACATGGAAATATCTACATCACTATCTGTATAATCTTGGAAATATCTACACTGCCATCTGTATAAACACGGAAATATCTACACAGACATCTCTATAAAGATATAAATATCTACACTGCTATCTGTTTAAGCATGGAAATGGCCACACAGCTATCGGTATAAACATGGAAATATCTACACCGCCATCTTTAAAAACATGAAAATATCTACAGTGTCATCTGTATAACATGGAAATATCTACACCTCCATCTGTATAAACATGGAAATATTTACACTGCCATCTCTATGCACATGGAAATATCTACACAGCCATGCATATAAACATGGAAATATCTACACCGCTGTCTTTATAAACATGGAAATACCTACATCAGCATCTGTATAAACATGGAAATATCTACACCACTATGTGTATAAACATGGAAATATCTACACCTCTATCTGTATAAACATGGAAATATCTACAACTCTATCTCTATAATCATGGAAACACCTACACCACCATATCTATAAACATGGAATTATCTACTCGGCTATCTCCATAAAAACAGAAATATCTGCACCGCCATCTGTATAAACATGGAAATACCTAAACCGCTATCTGTATAAAGATGGAAATATCTACACCGCTATCTGTATAAACTTGAATATAGCTACACCGCTATCAGTATAAACTTGGAAATATCTACACCCATATTGATATAAACATGGAAAAATCTCCACTGTCATCTGTATAAAGATGGAAATATCTACACCGTGAGCTGTATAAACATGGAAATATATACACCGCTATCTGTATAAACATGGAAATAACAACACCACTATCTGTATAAACATGGAAATATCTACACCGCTATCTGTATAAACATGGAAATATGTACACCACAATCTCTATAAACATGGAAACACCTACACCGCCGTCTCTAAAAACATGGAATTATCTACACCGCTATCTCTATAAACGTAGAAATATCTACACCGCCATCACTAAAACATGGAAATATCTACACCGACATCTGCATAAATATGGTAATATCTACACCGACATCTCTGTAAACATGGAAATTTCTACACCACCATTTGTATAAACATAGAAATATCTACACCGCCATATGTAGAAAAATGGAAATATCTACACCACGATCTGTATAAACATGGAAATACATACACCTCTACCTGTATAAACCTGGAATTATCCACACCGCTATCTGTATAAATATGGAAGCATCAACACAGCTATCTCTATAAACATGGAAATGTCTACACCGCTAACTGTAGAAACATGGAAATATCTACATGGCTATCTCTATAAACATGGAAATATCTACACCATCATCTGCATAAACATGGAAATACCTACACAGTCATCTGTATAAACATGGAAATCTCTGCAGCACTATCTGTACAAACATTGAAATATTTACATTGCCGTCTGTATAAACATGGAAATAACTACACTGCTATCTGTTTAAACATGGAAATAGCCACAGAGATATCTGTATAAACCTCGACGTATCTACACTGCCATCTGTAAAAACATGGAAATATTTACACAGTCGTCTGTAGAAACTTTGAAATATCTACAACTCCATCTGCATTAAAAAGGAAATATTTACACTGCCATGTGTATACACATGGGAATATCTACAGAGCCATCTGTATAAACTTGGAAATATCTACAGCAGTATCTCTATAAACATGGTAAGAACTACACCGCCATCTCTATAATCATCGAAGTATCTACAGTGCTATCTCTATAAACATAGAAATATCTACACCCCCATCTCTATAAACATGGAAATATCTACACCGCCATCTACATAAACATGGAAAATTCTTCACCGCCATCTGTATAAACATAGAAATATCTACACTGCCATTAGTAGAAAGATGGAAATATCTACACAGCGATCTGCATAAACTTGGAAATATCTGCACGTCTACCTGTATAAACATGGCAATAACTACATCACAATCTGTGCAAAGATGGAAATATCTACACCTGTATCTGTGTAAAGATGGAAATATCTACAACGCAATCTGTGCAAAGATGGAAATATCTACAACGCTATCTGTGTAAACATGGTAATATCTACACCGCTATCTGTATAGACATGGAAATATCTACACCGCCATCAGTATAAAAATGGAAATATCTACAACGCCATCTGAATAAACATGGAAATATCTACACCGATATCTGTATAAATAGGGAAATGTCTACACCGCTATCTCTATAAACATGGAAACATCTACACCGCTATCTGTATAAACATGGAAATATCTCCACCGCTGTCTGTATAAACATGGAAACATCGACACCGCTATCTGTATAAAAATGGAAATATCTACACCGCTATTTGTATAAACATGGAAATATCTGCAACGCTATCTGTATAAACTTGGAAATATCTACCCAGAAATCTGTATACACATGGAAATATCTTCACAGCCATCAGTATAAACATGGAAACATCTGCACCGCTGTCTCTATACACATGGAAATAACTACACCGCAATCTCTATAAACATGGAAAAATCTACACCGCAATCTCTATAAACATGGAAATATCTTCACCACCATCTCTATAAACATGAAAATATCTACACCACCATATCCATAAACATGTAACTATCTACATGGCCATCTGTGTAATCATGGAAATATCTACACAGCTATCTGTATAAACACGGAAATTTTTACACCGTATCTTTATAAACATGGAAATATCTCCACCGCTATCTTTATAAACACGGAAATACCTACACTGGTATCTTTAAAAACATGGAAATACCTACACCGCTATCTCTATACACAATGAAATATCTACAACGCTGTCTGTGTAAACATGCAAATATCCACACAGCTATCTGTGTAAACTTGGAAATATCTACACCGCAATCTGTTTAAGCATGGAAATATTTACAACGCTATCTGTGTAAACATGGAAATATTTCCAATGCTATCTGTGTAAACAGGGAAATATCTAAACAGCTATCTGTAAAACGTGGAAATATCTACACCACTATCTGTATAACCCTGAAAATATCTACACCGCTATCTGTATCAACATGTAAATAACTACACCGCTATCTGTATAAACATGGAAATATCTACAATGATATATCTGTAAACATGGAAATATCGATACAGGTATCTGTGTAAACTCGGAAATATCTACACCGCTATCAGTGAAAATTTTGCAATGTCTACACCGCAATATGTGCAAAGATAGAAATATCTTTACCGCTATATCTGTAAACATGGAAATAACTACACCGCTATATGTATAAACATGGAAATCTCTACACTGCGTCTGTATACACATGGAAATATCTACATATCCATCTGTATAAACATGGAAATATCTACACCGCTATCTCTATAAACATGGAAATATCTACACCGCTATCTGTATAAAGATGGAAATATCTACATCGCTATCTGTATAAACAGGGAAATATCTCCACCGCTATCTGTGTAAACATGGAAATATCTACACCGCTATCTGTATATACATGGAAATAACTACACCGCAATCTGTATAAACAAGGAAATATCTACACCGCCATCTTTAGAAACATGGAAATATCTACATCGCCATCTGTATAAACACGGCAATAACTACACCGCAACCTGAATATGCAAATGTCTTCACCGCTATCTCTATAAACATGGAAATACCTATACCACTTGCACTATAAACATGGAAATATCTACACCGCAATGTCTGTAAACATGGAAATATCTACACCGCCATCTTTGTAAACATGAAAATATCTACACTGCCATATTAAGAAACATGGCTGTATGTACACCGCCATCTGTATACACATGGAAATATCTACACCACTATCAGTATAAAGATGGAAATATTTAACCGCTATCTCTATAAACATGGAAAAATCTACACCGCCATTTCTATAAACATGGAAATACCCACACCGCCATCTGTATTAACATGGAAATATCAACATAGTGATCTGTATAAACCTGGAAATATCTACACTGTCATCCATATAAACATGGAAATATCTACAGAGAACTCTGTATAAACATGGAAATATCGCCACATCCATCTGTATAAACATGGAAATAT
Source organism: Pan paniscus (assembly GCF_029289425.2). NCBI lineage: Eukaryota > Metazoa > Chordata > Mammalia > Primates > Hominidae > Pan > Pan paniscus. The sequence continues at coordinate 2,454,298 of NC_073265.2, forward strand.
CTACACTGCCATCTGTACAAACATGGAAATATCTACACAGTCATCTGTAGAAACATGGAAATATCTACACCGCCATCTCTATAAACATGAAAATATCTACACTGCCATCTCCATAGAGATGGAAGTATCTACTCCGCCATGGGTATAAACACGGAAATAACTACACCACCATCTGTGTAAACATGGAAATATCTACACCGCTATCTGCATAAACATGGAAATATCTACACCACCATCTGTGTAAACATGGAAATATCTACACCGCTATCTGTATAAACATGGAAATATCTACACCGCCATCCGCATGTCCATGGAATTATCTACTCCGCCATCTGTATAAACATGGAAATATCTACACGGCCATCTTTGTATAGATGGAAATATCAACACCGCCATCTGTACAGACATGGAAATATCTACAACGCTATCTCTATAAACGTGGAAATATCTGCACTGCCATCTGTAAAAACATGGAAATACCTATACAGTAATCTGTATAAACATGGAAATATCTACAATGCCATCTGTACAAACATGGAAATATCTGCTCCGCAATCTGTATAAACATGGAAATATCTACACCGCGGTCTGTATAAACATGGAAATATCTACACCTCTATCTCTATAAACATGGAAATATCTACACCATGATCTGTATAAACATGGAAATATTTACAACGATATCTGTATAAACATGGAAACTATTACACCGTTATCTGTATAAATATGGAAATATCTACACCGCTATCTCTATAAACTTGGAAATATCTACACTGCCATCTGTATAAACATGGAAATAACTATACAGTCATCTGTGTAAACATGGAAATATCTACACCACTATCTGTATTAACATGCTAATAACTACACCGCTATCTGTATAAATGTGGAAATATTTGCACCGCTATCCCAATAAACATGGTAATATCAACACGGCGATCTGTATAAACATGGAAATATATACACCATGATGTGTATAAACATGGAAATATTTACACCATGATCTGTATAAACATGGAAATATCTACACCGCCATCTCTATAAACATGGAAATTTCTACACCCCTATCTGTATAAACATGGAAATATCCACAGCGCTATCTCTATAAACATGGAAAAATCAACACCGCTATCTCTATGAACATGGAAATATCTACACCGCCATCTCTATAAACATGGAAATATCTACACTGCCATCTCCATAAACATGGAACTAACTACTCCGCCATCTGTATAAACATGGATACATCTACACCGCCATCTGTGTGAATAAGGAAATATCAACAATGCCATCTGTATAAACATATAAATACCTGCACCGCGAGCTGTAAAAACATGGAAATATCTACACCGCTATCTGTATAAACATGGAAATATCTACACCGCTTTCTGTATATGGAAATATCTACACCGCGATCTGTATAAACATGGAAATATCTACACCGCGATCTGTATAAACATGGAAATATCTACACCGCGATCTGTATAAACATGGAAATATCTTCACCACGATCTGTATATACATGGAAATATCTACACTGCTATCTGTATAAACATTTTAATATCTACACCACCATCTATATAAACATGGAAATATCTACACCGGCATCTGTATAAACATGGAAATATCTACAATGTCATCTGTAGAAAGATGGAAATATCTACACCGCAATCTGTGTAAACATGGAAATATCTGCACCGCTATCTGTAAAAACATGGAAATATCTACACCGCTATCTGTATAAACATGGAAATATCTACACTGCGATCTGTATAAACATGGAAATATCTTCACCGCGATCTGTATAAACATGGAAATATCTACACCGCTACACGTATAAACATGGAAATATCTCCACTGCTATCTCTATAAACATCGAAATATCTACACCGCCATCTCTATTAACATGCAAATACTTACAAAGTTATCTGTATGAAAATGGAAGTATCTACACCGCCATCTGTATAAACATGGAAATACCTACACAGCCATGTGTATATACATGGAAATATCTACACTGCTATCTACATAAACATGGAAATATCTACACCGCTATCTGTATAAACATGGAAACATCTACACCGCCATCTACATATCCATGGAAATATCTGCGCCGCCATCTGTATAAACATGGAAATATCTACACGGTCATCTGTGTATAGATGGAAATATCAACACCGCCATCTGTACAAACATGGAAATATCTGCTCCGCAATCTGTATAAACATGGAAATATCTACACCGCGGTCTGTATAAACATGGAAATATCTACACCGCTATCTCTATAAACATGGAAATATCTACACCGTGATCTGTATAGACATGGAAATATTTACACCGCTGTCTGTATAAACAGAGAAACTTCTACACCGTTATCTGTATAAATATGGAAATATCTACACCGCTATCTCTATAAACTTGGAAATATCTACATCGCCATCTGTATAAACATGGAAATACCTATACAGTCATCTGTGTAAACATGGAAATATCTACACCACCATCTGTATAAACATGCTAATAACCACACCGCTATCTGTATAAATGTGGAAATATTTGCACCGCTATCCCTATAAAGATGGTAATATCAACACCGCGATCTGTATAAACATGGAAATATCTACACCCCTATCTGTATAAACATGGAAATATCCACAGCGCTATCTCTATAAACATGGAAAAATCAACACCGCTATCTCTATGAACATGGAAATATCTACACCGCCATCTCTATAAACATGGAAATATCTACACCGCCATCTCTATAAACATGAAAATATCTACATTGCCATCTCCATAAACATGGAACTAACTACTCCGCCATCTGTATAAACATGGATACATCTACACCGCCATCTATGTGAATAAGGAAATATCTACAATGCCATCTGTATAAACATATAAATACCTGCACCGCGAGCTGTATAAACATGGAAATATCTACACCGCTATCTGTATAAACATGGAAATATCTACACCGCTATCTGTATATGGAAATATCTACACCGCGATCTGTATAAACATGGAAATATCTACACCGCGATCTGTATAAACATGGAAATATCTTCACGACGATCTGTATAAACATGGAAATATCTACACTGCTATCTGTATAAACATTTTAATGTCTACACCAACATCTATATAAACATGGAAATATCTTCGCCGCCATCTGTATAAACATGGAAATATCTATACAGCCATCTGTGTATAGATGGAAATATCAACACCGCCATCTGTACAAACATGGAAATATCTACACCGCTATCTCTATAAACATGGAAATATCTGCACTGCCATCTGTATAAACATGGAAATATCTACAATGCCATCTGTAGAAACATGGAATTATCTACACTGCTATCTGTATAAACATGGTAATATCTACAACACCATCTATATAAACATGAATATATCTACACCGCCATCTGTATAAACATGGAAATATCTACAATGCCATCTGTAGAAACATGGAAATATCTACACCACAATCTGTGTAAACATGGAAATATCTACACCGATATCTGTAAAAACATGGAAATATCTACACCGCTATCTGTATAAACACGGAAATATATACACCGCGATCTGTATAAACATGGAAATATCTACCGCTCTATCTGTATAAACATGGAAATATCTACAGAGCTATCTCTGTAAACATGGAAATATCTACACCGCCATTTGCATGTCCATGGAAGTAGCTACGCCGCCATATGTATAAACATGGAAATATCAACTCCGCCATTTGTAGAAAGATGGAAATATCTACACCGCAATCTGTGTAAACATGGAAATATCTCCACCGATATCTGTATAAACATGGAAATATCTACAATGCCATCTGTAGAAAGATGGAAATATCTACACCCCAATCTGTGTAAACATGGAAATATCTACACCGATATCTGTTAAAACATGGAAATATCTACACCGCTATCTGTATAAACATGGAAATATCTACACCGCGATCTGTATAAACATGGAAATATCTACACCGCGATCTGTATAAACATGGAAATATCTACACCTCTGTCTGTATAAACATGGAAATATCTACACAGCTATCTCTGTAAATATGGAAATATATACACCGCCATCTGTATAAACATGGAAATACATACAAAGTCATCTGTATCAACATGGAAATAACTTCAAAGCCATCTGTAAAAACATGGAAATATCTACACATCCATCTGTATATACATGGAAATATCTACACCACTATCTGTATAAAGATGGAAATAACTACACCGCTATCTGTATAAACATGGAAATATTTACACCGCTATCTGTAGAAACATGGAAATTTCTACACCACTATCTGTATAAACATGGAAATTTCTACACTTTTATCTGTATAAATATGGAAATATCTACACCGCTATCTCTATAAACATGGAAATATCTACACCGCCATCTGTATAAACATGGAAATACCTATACAGTCATCTGTGTAAACATGGAAATATCTACACCACCATCTGTATAAACATGGAAATATCTACAATGCCATCTGTATACACATGGAAATACCTACACGGCAATCTGTGTATAGATGGAAACATCAACACCGCCATCTGTAAAAACTTGGAAAATCTACTCTGCTATCTCTATAAACATGGAAATATCTACACTGCGGTCTGTGTAAACATGGAAATATCTACACCGGTATCTGTATAAACATGGAACTATCTACACCATAATCTGTATAAACATGGAAATATATACATGGAAATATCTGCACCGCTATTTCTATAGACATGGAAATATCTACAAAGCCATCTGTATAAACATGGAAATACCTACACAGTCATGTGTAGGAACATGGAAATATCTACACTGCCATCTGTATAAACATAGAATTATCTACACAGCCCTCTGTATAAATATGGAGATATCTGCATAGGCATCTGTATAAACATAGAAATATCTGCACCGCTATCTGTATAAACATGGAAATATCTACACCACGATCTGTATAAATATGGAAATATCTACACCGCTGTCTGTATAAACATGGAAATATCTGCACAGCTATCTCTATAAACGTGGATATATCTACACCGCCATCTGTATAATCATGGGAATACCTACCAAGTCATCTGTATAAACATGGAAATATCTACAAAGCCATCTGTATAAACATGGAAATATCTACACAGCCATCTGTATATACATGGAAATATCTACACCGCTATCTGTATAAACATGGAAGTAACTTCACCGCTATTTGTATACACAACGAAATATCTACACCGTTATCTGTATAAACATGGAAATATTTACACCGCTATCTGTATAAACATGGAAATTTCTACACCGTTATCTGTATAAATATGGAAATATCTACACCGCTGTCTCTAAAAACATGGAAATATCTACACCGCCATCTGTATAAACATTGAAATACCTATACAGTCATCTGTGTAAACATGGAAATATCTACACCACCATCTGTGTAAACATGGAAATATCTACAATGCCATCTGTATACACATGGAAATACCTACACGGCAATCTGTGTATAGATGGAAACATCAACACCGCCATCTGTACCAACTTGGAAATATCTACACTGCCATCTCCATAAAGATGGAAGTATCTACTCCGCCATGTGTATAAATACGGAAATATCTACACCACCATCTGTGAAAACATGGAAATATCTACACCGCTATCTGTATAAACATGGAAATATCTACACTGCCATCTGTGTATAGATGGAAATATCAATACCGCCATCTGTACAAACATGGAAATATCTACACCGCTATCTCTATGAACATGGAAACATCTGCACTGCCATCTGTAAAAACATGGAAATACCTATACAGTCATCTGTATAAACATCGAAATATCTGCAATGCCGTCTGTGTACACATGGAAATATCTACAAAGCCATCTGTATAAACATGTAAATATCTACACTGCTATCTCTATAAACATGGAAATATCTACACCGCCATCTCTATAAACATGAAAATATCTACACTTCCATCTCCATAAACATGGAACTAAATACTCGGCCATCTGTATAAACATGGAAACATCTTCACCGCCATCTGTGTGAATAAGGAAATATCTACAATACCATCTGTATAAAGATATGAATATCTGCACCGCGAGCTACATAAACATGGAAATATCTTCATCGCTATCTGTATAAACGTGGATATACCAACACCGCTATCGGTATAAACATGGAAATATCTACAACGCCATCTGTATAAACATGGAAATATCTACACTGCCATCTGTAGAAAGATGGAAATACCTACACCGCTATCTCTATAAATATGGAAATATCTACACCGCCATCTCTATAAACATGAAAATATCTACACTGCCATCTCCATAAAGATGGAAGTATGTACTGCGCCATGTGTATAAACACGGAAATATCTACACCACCATCTGTGTAAACATGGATATATCTACACCTCTATCTGTATTAACATGGAAATATCTACACAGCCATCTGCATGTCCATGGAAATATCTACGCCGCCATCTGAATTAACATGGAAATATCTACACGGCCATCTGTGTATAGGTGGAAATATCAACACCGCCATCTGTACAAACATGGAAATATCTACACCGCTATCTCAATAAACATGGAAATATCTGCACTGCCATCTGTAAAAACATGGAAATACCTATACAGTCATCTGTATAAACATGGAAATATCTACACCGCCATCTCTATAAACATTAAAATACCTACACTGCCATCTCCATAAACATGGAACTAACTACTCTGCCATCTGTATAAACATGGAAACATCTACACCGCCATCTGTGTGAATAAGGAATTATGTACAATGCCATCTGTATAAAGATATAAATATCTGCAACGCGAGCTGTATAAACATGGAAATATCTACATCGCTATCTGTATAAACGTGGAAATACCAACACCGTTATGGGTATAAACATGGAAATATCTACAAGGCCATCTCTATTAACATGGAAATATCTACACCGCTATCTGTATGAGCATGGAAATATCTACACCGCAATCTGTATAAACATGGAAATATCTACACCGCGATCTGTATAAACGTGGAAATATCTACACCGCGATCTGTATAAACATGGAAATATCTTCACCACGATCTGCATAAACATGGAAATATCTACACCGCTATCTGTATAAACATGGTAATATCTACACCACCATCTATATAAACATGGAAATATCTACACCGCCATCTGTATAAACATGGAAATATCTACAATGCCATCTGTAGAAAGATGGAAATATCTACACCGCAATCTGTGTAAACATGGAAATACCTACACCGATATCTGCAAAAATATGGAAATATCTACACCGCTATCTGTATAAACCTGGAAATATCTACACCGCGATCTGTATAAACATGGAAATATCTACAGCGCCATCTGTATAAACATTGAAATATCTACACTGCCATCTGTAAAAACATGGAAATATCTACACAGTCATCAGAATAAACATGGAAATATCTACACCACCATCTGTATAAACATCGTAATACCTACAATACCATCTGTATACACATGGATGTATCTACACAGACATCTGTATAAATATGGAAATATCTACACCGCCATCTGTATAAACATGGAAATATCTACACTGCCATCTGTAGAAAGATGGAAATACCTACACCGCTATCTCTATAAATATGGAAATATCTACACCGCCATCTCTATAAACATGAAAATATCTACACTGCCATCTCCATAAAGATGGAAGTATGTACTGCGCCATGTGTATAAACACGGAAATATCTACACCACCATCTGTGTAAACATGGATATATCTACACCTCTATCTGTATTAACATGGAAATATCTACACAGCCATCTGCATGTCCATGGAAATATCTACGCCGCCATCTGAATTAACATGGAAATATGTACACGGCCATCTGTGTATAGGTGGAAATATCAACACCGCCATCTGTACAAACATGGAAATATCTACACCGCTAACTCAATAAACATGGAAATATCTGCACTGCCATCTGTAAAAACATGGAAATACCTATACAGTCATCTGTATAAACATGGAAATATCTACACCGCCATCTCTATAAACATTAAAATACCTACACTGCCATCTCCATAAACATGGAACTAACTACTCTGCCATCTGTATAAACATGGAAACATCTACACCGCCATCTGTGTGAATAAGGAATTATGTACAATGCCATCTGTATAAAGATATAAATATCTGCAACGCGAGCTGTATAAACATGGAAATATCTACATCGCTATCTGTATAAACGTGGAAATACCAACACCGTTATGGGTATAAACATGGAAATATCTACAAGGCCATCTCTATTAACATGGAAATATCTACACCGCTATCTGTATGAGCATGGAAATATCTACACCGCGATCTGTATAAACATGGAAATATCTACACCGCGATCTGTATAAACGTGGAAATATCTACACCGCGATCTGTATAAACATGGAAATATCCTCACCACGATCTGCATAAACATGGAAATATCTACACCGCTATCTGTATAAACATGGTAATATCTACACCACCATCTATATAAACATGGAAATATCTACACTGCCATCTGTATAAACATGGAAATATCTACAATGCCATCTGTAGAAAGATGGAAATATCTACACCGCAATCTGTGTAAACATGGAAATACCTACACCGATATCTGCAAAAATATGGAAATATCTACACCGCTATCTGTATAAACCTGGAAATATCTACACCGCGATCTGTATAAACATGGAAATATCTACAGCGCCATCTGTATAAACATTGAAATATCTACACTGCCATCTGTAAAAACATGGAAATATCTACACAGTCATCAGAATAATCATGGAAATATCTACACCACCATCTGTATAAACATCGTAATACCTACAATACCATCTGTATACACATGGATATATCTACACAGACATCTGTAAAAATATGGAAATATCTACACCGCCATCTGTATAAAAATGGAAATATCTACACTGCCATCTGTAGAAAGATGGAAGTAACTACACCGCTATCTCTATATATATGGAAATATCTACACCGCCATCTCTATAAACATGAAAATATCTACACTGCCGTCTCCATAAAGATGGAAGTATGTACTGCGCCATGTGTATAAACACGGAAATATCTACACCACCATCTGTGTAAACATGGATATATCTACACCTCTATCTGTATTAACATGGAAATATCTACACAGCCATCTGCATGTCCATGGAAATATCTACGCCGCCATCTGAATAAACATGGAAATATCTACACAGCCATCTGTGTATAGATGGAAATATCAACACCGCCATCTGTACAAACATGGAAATATGTACACCGCTATCTCTATAAACATGGAAATATCTGCACTGCCATCTGTAAAAACATGGAAATACCTATGCAGTCATCTGTATAAACATGGAAATATCTACACCGCCATCTCTATAAACATTAAAATACCTACACTGCCATCTCCATAAACATGGAACTAGCTACTCTGCCATCTGTATAAACATGGAAATATCTACACCGCCATCTGTGTGAATAAGGAAATATCTACAATGCCATCTGTATAAAGATATAAATATCTGCAATGAAAGCTGTATAAACATGGAAATATCTACATCGCTATCTGTATAAATGTGGAAATACCAACACCGTTATGGGTATAAACATGGAAATATCTACAACGCCATCTCTATAAACATGGAAATATCTACACCGCTATCTGTATGAGCATGGAAAAATCTACACCGCGATCTGTATAAACATGGAAATTTCTACACCGCGATCTGTATAAACGTGGAAATATCTTCACCACGATCTGTATAAACATGGAAATATCTACACCGCTATCTGTATAGACATGGTAATATCTACAGCACCATCTATATAAACATGGAAATATCTACACTGCCATCTGTATAAACATGGAAATATCTATGCCGCCTTCTGTATAAACATGGAAATATCTACACAGCTATCTCTATAAACATGGAAATATCTACACCGCCACCCGTATAAACATTTAAATACCTACAAAGTCATCTATATAAACATGGAAATATCTACACAGCCATCTGTATAAACATGGAAATATCTACACAGCCATCTGTATATACATGGAAATATCTACACCACTATCTGTATAAACATGGAAATAACTACACCGGTATTTGTATAAACAAGGAAATATCTACACCGTGATCTGTATAAACATGGAAATATCTACACCGCTATTTGTATAAACAAGGAAATATCTACACCGCTATCTGTATAAGCATGGAAATAACTACACCGCTATTTGTATAAACAAGGAAATATCTACACCGTGATCTGTATAAACATGGAAATAACTACACCGCTATTTGTATAAACAAGGAAAAATCTACACCGCCATCTGTTTAAACATGGAAATATATACACAGACATCTGTTTATACATGGAAATATCTACACTGCTATCTGTATAAACATGCTAATAACTACACCGCTATCTGTATAAATGTGGAAATATTTGCAATGCTATCCCTATAAACATGGTAATATCAACACCGCGATCTGTATAAACATGGAAATATCTACACCATGATCTGTATAATCATGGAAATATCTACACCGCGAACTGTATAAACATGGAAATATCTACACCGTGATCTGTATAAACAAGGAAATATCTACACCACCATCTCTATAAACATGGAAATATCTGCAACCCTATCTGTATAAACATGGAAACATCCACACCGCTATCTCTATAAACATAGAAAAATCAACACCGCTATCTCTATGAACATGGAAATATCTCCACTGCTATCTCTATAAACATCGAAATATCTACACCGCCATCTGTATAAACATGGAAATACTTACAAAGTTATCGGTATAAACATGGAAATATCTACACCGCCATCTGTATAAACATGGAAATATCTACACAGCAATGTGTATATACATGGAAATATCTACACCGCTATCTATATAAACATGGAAATAACTACACCGCTATCTGTGTAAACATGGAAATATCTACACCGCCATCTACATATCCATGGAAATATCTGCGCCGCCATCTGTATAAACATGGAAATATCTACATGGTCATCTGTGTATAGATGGAAATATCAACAACGCCATCTGTACAAACATGGAAATATCTGCACCGCTATCTGTATAAACATGGAAATATCTACACCGCGGTCTGTATAAACATGGAAATATCTAAACCGCTATCTGTGTAAACCTGGAAATATCTACACCGCTATCTCTATAAACACGGAAATATCTACACCGTGATCTGTATAAACATGGAAATATTTACACCGATATCTGTATAAACATGGAAATTTCTACACCATTATCTGTATAAATATGAAAATATCTACACCGCTATCTCTATAAACATGGAAATATTTACACCGCCACCTGTATAAACATGGAAATACTTATACAGTCATCTGTGTAAACATGGAAATACCTACACCACCATCTGTATAAACATGGAAATATCTACAATGCCCTCTGTATACACATGGAAATACCTACACGGCAATCTGTGTATAGATGGAAACGTCAACACCGTCATCTGTACAAACTTGGAAATATCTACACTGCTATCTCTATAGACATTGAAATATCTACACTGCGGTCTGTATAAACATGGAAATATCTATACCGGTATCTGTATAAACATGGAAATATCTACACCACGATCTGTATAAACATGGAATTATATACACCGCTATCTGTATAAACATGGAAATATCTGCACCGCTATCTCTATAGACATGGAAATATCTACAAAGCCATCTGTATGAACATGGAAATACCTTCACAGTCATGTGTAGGAACATGGAAATACCTACACAGCCATCTGTATAAACATAGAAATATCTACACAGACCTCTATATAAATATGGAAATATCTGCATAGGCATCTGTATAAACATGGAAATATCTGCACCGATATCTGTATAAACATGGAAATACCTAAACCGCTGTCTGTATAAACAAGGAAATATGTACACCGCTATGTGTATAAACATGGAAATATCTCCACTGCTGTCTGTATAAACATGGAAATATCTCCACCGTTATCGGTATAAACACGGAAATATCTACACCGCTATCTCTAAAAATATGGAAATATCTACACCGCCATCTCTATAAACATGGAAATATCTACAATGCCATCTGTATACACATGGAAATACCTACACGGCAATCTGTGTATAGATGGAAATATCAACACCGCCATCTGTACACACTTGGAAATATCTACACTGCTATATCTATAAACATGGAAATATCTACACTGCGGTCTGTATAAACATGGAAATATCTACACCGGTATCTGCATAAACATGGAAATATCTACACCAAGATCTGTATAAACATGGAAATATATACACCGCCATCTGTTCAAACATGGAAATATCTGCACCGCTATCTGTATAAACATGGAAATATCTACACCGCGGTCTGTATAAACATGGAAATATCTAAACCGCTATCTGTATAAACCTGGAAATATCTACACTGCTATCTCTATAAACATGGAAATATCTACACCGTGATCTGTATAAACATGGAAATATTTACACCGATATCTGTATAAACATGGAAATTTCTACACCATTATCTGTATAAATATGAAAATATCTACACCGCTATCTCTATAAACATGGAAATATTTACACCGCCACCTGTATAAACATGGAAATACTTATAAAGTCATCTGTGTAAACATTGAAATATCTACACCGCCATCTCTATAAACATGAAAATATCTACACTGCCATCTCCATAAAGATGGAAGTATGTACTGCGCCATGTGTATAAACACGGAAATATCTACACCACCATCTGTGTAAACATGGATATATCTACACCTCTATCTGTATTAACATGGAAATATCTACACAGCCATCTGCATGTCCATGGAAATATCTACGCCGCCATCTGAATAAACATGGAAATATCTACACAGCCATCTGTGTATAGATGGAAATATCAACACCGCCATCTGTACAAACATGGAAATATGTACACCGCTATCTCTATAAACATGGAAATATCTGCACTGCCATCTGTAAAAACATGGAAATACCTATGCAGTCATCTGTATAAACATGGAAATATCTACACCGCCATCTCTATAAACATTAAAATACCTACACTGCCATCTCCATAAACATGGAACTAGCTACTCTGCCATCTGTATAAACATGGAAATATCTACACCGCCATCTGTGTGAATAAGGAAATATCTACAATGCCATCTGTATAAAGATATAAATATCTGCAATGAAAGCTGTATAAACATGGAAATATCTACATCGCTATCTGTATAAATGTGGAAATACCAACACCGTTATGGGTATAAACATGGAAATATCTACAACGCCATCTCTATAAACATGGAAATATCTACACCGCTATCTGTATGAGCATGGAAAAATCTACACCGCGATCTGTATAAACATGGAAATTTCTACACCGCGATCTGTATAAACGTGGAAATATCTTCACCACGATCTGTATAAACATGGAAATATCTACACCGCTATCTGTATAGACATGGTAATATCTACAGCACCATCTATATAAACATGGAAATATCTACACTGCCATCTGTATAAACATGGAAATATCTATGCCGCCTTCTGTATAAACATGGAAATATCTACACAGCTATCTCTATAAACATGGAAATATCTACACCGCCACCCGTATAAACATTTAAATACCTACAAAGTCATCTATATAAACATGGAAATATCTACACAGCCATCTGTATAAACATGGAAATATCTACACAGCCATCTGTATATACATGGAAATATCTACACCACTATCTGTATAAACATGGAAATAACTACACCGGTATTTGTATAAACAAGGAAATATCTACACCGTGATCTGTATAAACATGGAATTATCTACACCGCTATTTGTATAAACAAGGAAATATCTACACCGCTATCTGTATAAGCATGGAAATAACTACACCGCTATTTGTATAAACAAGGAAATATCTACACCGTGATCTGTATAAACATGGAAATAACTACACCGCTATTTGTATAAACAAGGAAAAATCTACACCGCCATCTGTTTAATCATGGAAATATATACACAGACATCTGTTTATACATGGAAATATCTACACTGCTATCTGTATAAACATGCTAATAACTACACCGCTATCTGTATAAATGTGGAAATATTTGCAACGCTATCCCTATAAACATGGTAATATCAACACCGCGATCTGTATAAACATGGAAATATCTACACCATGATCTGTATAATCATGGAAATATCTACACCGCGAACTGTATAAACATGGAAATATCTACACCGTGATCTGTATAAACAAGGAAATATCTACACCACCATCTCTATAAACATGGAAATATCTGCAACCCTATCTGTATAAACATGGAAACATCCACACCGCTATCTCTATAAACATAGAAAAATCAACACCGCTATCTCTATGAACATGGAAATATCTCCACTGCTATCTCTATAAACATCGAAATATCTACACCGCCATCTGTATAAACATGGAAATACTTACAAAGTTATCGGTATAAACATGGAAATATCTACACCGCCATCTGTATAAACATGGAAATATCTACACAGCAATGTGTATATACATGGAAATATCTACACCGCTATCTATATAAACATGGAAATAACTACACCGCTATCTGTGTAAACATGGAAATATCTACACCGCCATCTACATATCCATGGAAATATCTGCGCCGCCATCTGTATAAACATGGAAATATCTACATGGTCATCTGTGTATAGATGGAAATATCAACAACGCCATCTGTACAAACATGGAAATATCTGCACCGCTATCTGTATAAACATGGAAATATCTACACCGCGGTCTGTATAAACATGGAAATATCTAAACCGCTATCTGTGTAAACCTGGAAATATCTACACCGCTATCTCTATAAACACGGAAATATCTACACCGTGATCTGTATAAACATGGAAATATTTACACCGATATCTGTATAAACATGGAAATTTCTACACCATTATCTGTATAAATATGAAAATATCTACACCGCTATCTCTATAAACATGGAAATATTTACACCGCCACCTGTATAAACATGGAAATACTTATACAGTCATCTGTGTAAACATGGAAATACCTACACCACCATCTGTATAAACATGGAAATATCTACAATGCCCTCTGTATACACATGGAAATACCTACACGGCAATCTGTGTATAGATGGAAACGTCAACACCGTCATCTGTACAAACTTGGAAATATCTACACTGCTATCTCTATAGACACTGAAATATCTACACTGCGGTCTGTATAAACATGGAAATATCTATACCGGTATCTGTATAAACATGGAAATATCTACACCACGATCTGTATAAACATGGAATTATATACACCGCTATCTGTATAAACATGGAAATATCTGCACCGCTATCTCTATAGACATGGAAATATCTACAAAGCCATCTGTATGAACATGGAAATACCTTCACAGTCATGTGTAGGAACATGGAAATACCTACACAGCCATCTGTATAAACATAGAAATATCTACACAGACCTCTATATAAATATGGAAATATCTGCATAGGCATCTGTATAAACATGGAAATATCTGCACCGATATCTGTATAAACATGGAAATACCTAAACCGCTGTCTGTATAAACAAGGAAATATGTACACCGCTATGTGTATAAACATGGAAATATCTCCACTGCTGTCTGTATAAACATGGAAATATCTCCACCGTTATCGGTATAAACATGGAAATATCTACACCGCTATCTCTAAAAATATGGAAATATCTACACCGCCATCTCTATAAACATGGAAATATCTACAATGCCATCTGTATACACATGGAAATACCTACACGGCAATCTGTGTATAGATGGAAATATCAACACCGCCATCTGTACACACTTGGAAATATCTACACTGCTATATCTATAAACATGGAAATATCTACACTGCGGTCTGTATAAACATGGAAATATCTACACCGGTATCTGCATAAACATGGAAATATCTACACCAAGATCTGTATAAACATGGAAATATATACACCGCCATCTGTTCAAACATGGAAATATCTGCACCGCTATCTGTATAAACATGGAAATATCTACACCGCGGTCTGTATAAACATGGAAATATCTAAACCGCTATCTGTATAAACCTGGAAATATCTACACTGCTATCTCTATAAACATGGAAATATCTACACCGTGATCTGTATAAACATGGAAATATTTACACCGATATCTGTATAAACATGGAAATTTCTACACCATTATCTGTATAAATATGAAAATATCTACACCGCTATCTCTATAAACATGGAAATATTTACACCGCCACCTGTATAAACATGGAAATACTTATAAAGTCATCTGTGTAAACATTGAAATATCTACACCACCATCTGTATAAACATGGAAATATCTACAATGCCATCTGTATACACAAGGAAATACCTACACGGCAATCTGTGTATAGCTGGAAACGTCAACACCGTCATCTGTACAAACTTGGAAATATCTACACTGCTATCTCTATAAACATGGAATATCTTCACTGCGGTCTGTATAAACATGGAAATATCTACACTGGTATCTGTATAAACATGGAAATATCTACACCACGATCTGTATAAACATGGAAATATATACACCGCTATCTGTATAAACATGGAAATATCTGCACCGCCATCTCTATAGACATGGAAATATCTACAAAGCCATCTGTATAAACATGGAAATACCTTCACAGTCATGTGTAGGAACATGGAAATATCTACACAGCCATCTGTATAAACATAGAAATATCTACACAGACCTGTATTTAAATATGGAAATATCTGCATAGGCATCTGTATAAACATGGAAATATCTGCACTGCTATCTGAATAAACATGGAAATACCTACACTGCTGTCTGTATAAACAAGGAAATATGTACACTGCTATGTGTATAAACATGGAAATATCTCCACTGCTGTCTGTATAAACATGGAAATATCTCCACCGTTATCGGTATAAACATGGAAATATCTACACCGCTATCTCTATAAATATGGAAATATCTACATCGCCATCTCTATAAACATGAAAATATCTACACTGCCATCTCCATAAAGATGGAAGTATCTACTCCGCCATGTGTATAAACACGGAAATATCTACACCACCATCTGTGAAAACATGGAAATATCTTCACCGCTATCTGTATAAACATGAAAATATCTACACCGCGATCTGTATAAACATGGAAATATCTACACCGCGATCTGTATAAACATGGATATATCTACACCGCTATCTGTATAAACTTGGAAATATCTACACAGCTATCTCTATAAACGTGGAAATATCTACAACGCCATCTGTATAAACATGGGAATAACTACAAAGTCATCTGTATCAATATGGAAATATCTACAAAGCCATCTGTATTAACATGGAAATATCTACACAGCCCTCTCTATAAATATGGAAATATCTGCATAGGCACCTGTATAAACATGGAAACATCTACACCGCCATCTGTGTGAATAAGGAAATATCTACAATGCCATCTGTATAAAGATATAAATATCTGCACCGCGAGCTGCATAAACATGGAAATATCTACATCGCTATCTGTATAAACGTGGAAATACCAACACCGCTATCGGTATAAACATGGAAATATCTACAACGCCATCTATATAAAAATGGAAATATCTACACCGCTATGTCTATAAACATGGAAATACCTACACCGCTATCTCTATAAACATGGAAATATATACACCGCTATCTGTATAAACCTGGAAATATCTACACCTGTATCAGTATAAACATGGAAATATCTACACCGCGATCTCTATAAACATGGAAATATCTACACCACGATCTGTATAAATATGGAAATATCTACACCGCTGTCTGCATAAACATGGAGATATCTACACAGCTATCTCTATAAACATGGAAATATCTACACCGCCATCAGTATAATCATGGTAATACCTACAAAGTCATCTGTATAAACATGGAAATATCTACAAAGCCATCTGTATAATCATGGAAATATCTACACAGCCATCTGTATATACATGGAAATATCTACACCGCTATCTGTATAAACATGGAAATAACTACACCGCTATTTGAATAAACAAGGAAATATCTACACCGTGATCTGTATAAACATGGAAATATTTACACCGCTATCTGTATAAACATGGAAATTTCTACACCGTTATCTGTATAAATATCGAAATATCTACACCGCTATCTCTATAAACATGGAAATATCTACACCGCCATCTGTATAAACATGGAAATACCTATACAGTCATCTGTGTAAACATGGAAATATGTACACCACCATCTGTATAAATATGGAAATATCTACAATGCCATCTGTATACACATGGGAATACCTACACGGCAATCTGTGTATAGATGGAAACATCAACACCGCCATCTGTACACACTTGGAAATATCTTCACTGCTATCTCTATAAACATGGAAATATCTACACTGCGGTCTGTATAAACATGGAAATATCTACACCGGTATCTGTATAAAAATGGAAATATCTGCACCGCTATCTGTATAAACATGGAAATACCGACACCGCTGTCTCTATAAACATGGAAATATGTACACGGCTATGTGTATAAACATGGAAATATCTCCACTGCTGTCTGTATAAACATGGAAATATCTCCACCGTTATCTGTATAAACATGGAAATATCTACAACGCCATCTCTATAAACATTGAAATATCTACAATGCCATCTGTAAAAACATGGAAATATCTACACAGTCATCTGAATAAACATGGAAACATCTACACCACCCTCTGTTTAAACATGGCAATACCTACAATACCATCTGTATACACATGGAAATATCTACACAGACATCTGTATAAATATGGAAATATCTATGCCGCCGACTGTATAAACATGGAAATATCTACACGGACATCTGTGTATAGATGGAAATATCTACAACACCATCTGTACAAACATGGAAATATCTAAACCGCTATCTCTATAAACGTGGAAATATCTGCACTGCCATCTGTAAAAACATGGAAATACCTATACAGTCATCTGTATAAACATGGAAATATCTACAATGCCATCTGTATACACATGGAAATATCTTCACCAACATCTGTACAAACATGGAAATACCTACAATACCATCTGTATACACATGGAAATATCTACACAGACATCTGTATAAATATGGAAATATCTACACCGCCATCTGTATAAACATGGAAATATCTACACTGCCATCTGTAGAAAGATGGAAATATCTACACCGCTATCTCTATAAATATGGAATATCTACACCGCCATCCCTAAACATGAAAATAACTACACTGCCATCTCCATAAAGATGGAAGTATCTACTCCCCCATGTGTATAAACACGGAAATATCTACACCAGCATCTGTGAAAACATGGAAATATCTACACCGCTATCTGTATAAACATGGAAATGTCTACACTGCCATCTGTAGAAAGATGGAAATATCTACACCGCTATCTCTATAAATATGGAAATATCTACACCGCCATCTCTATAAACATGAAAATATCTACACTGCCATCTCCATAAAGATGGAAGTATCTACACCGCCATGTGTATAAACACGGAAATATCTACACCACCATCTGTGAATACATGGAAATATCTACACAGCTATCTGTGTAAACTTGGAAATATCTACACAGCTATCTGTGTAAAAATGGAAATATCTACACAGAAATCTGTGCAAAGATAGAAATAACTACACAGCTATCTGTGTAAAGATGGAAATATCTACACTTCTATCTCTGTAAACATGGAAATATCTACACCGCTATCTGTATAAACATGGAAATATGTATACCGCTGTGTCTATAAACATGGAAATAACTCCACTGCTATCTGTATAAACATGGAAATATCTACACTGCTATCTGTATTAACATGGAAATAACTACAATGCCATCTGTATACACATGGAAATACATACACGGCAATCTGTGTATAGATGGGAACGTCAAAACCACCATCATTACAAACATGGAAATATCTACACTGCTATCACTATAAAGATGGACATATCTACACTGCGGTCTGTATAAACATGGAAATATCTACACCGGTATCTGTATAAACATGGAAATATCTACACCACGATCTGTATAAACATGGAAATATTTACACCGCTATCTGTATAAACATGGAAATATCTGCACCGCTATCTCTATAAACATAGAAATATCTACAAAGCCATCTGTATAAACATGGAAATACCTACACAGTCATGTGGAGGAACATGGAAATATCAACACTGCCATCAGTATAAACATGGAAATATCTACACAGCCCTCTGTATAAATATGGAAATATCTGCATAGGCACCAGTATAAACATGGAAATATCTGCACCGCTATCTTTATAAACATGGAAATTCCTACTCCGCTGTGTCTATAAACATGGAAATATCTACACCACCATCTGTATAAACATGGAAATACCTACAACACCATGTGTATACACATGGAAATATCTACACAGACATCTGTATAAATATGGAAATATCTACACCGCCATCTGTATAAACATGGAAATATCTACACTGCCATCTGTAGAAAGATGGAAATATCTACAGCGCTATCTCTATAAACATGAAAATACCTACACTGCCATCTCCATAAAGATGGAAGTATATACTCCGCAATGTGTATAAACACGGAAATATCTACACCACCATCTGTGTAAACAAGGAAATATCTACACCGCTATCTGTATAAACATGGAAATATCTACACCACCATCTGCATAACCATGGAAATATCTACACCGCCATCTCTATAAACATGGAAATATCTACACGGCCATCTCTGTATACATGGAAATATCAACACCGCCATCTGTACAAACATGGAAATATTTACACCGCTATCTCTATAAACATGGAAATATCTGCACTGCCATCTGTAAAAACTTGGAAATACCTATGCAGCCATCTGTATAAACATGGAAATATCTACAATGCCATCTGTATACACATGGAAATATCTTCACCGCCATCTCTATAAACATGAAAATATCTACACTGCCATCTCCATAAACATGGAACTATCTTCTCCGCCATCTGTATAAACATGGAAACATCTACACCGCCATCTTTTTGAATAAGGAAATATCTACAATGCCATCTGTATAAAGATATAAATATCTGCACCGCGAGCTGTATAAACATGGAAATATCTACATCGATATCTGTATAAACGTTGAAATACCAACACCGCTATCGGTATAAACATGGAAATATCTACAACGCCATCTATATAAACACAGAAATATCTACACCGCTATGTCTATAAACATGGAAATACCAACACCCCTTTCTCTATTAACATGGAAATATCCACACCGCCATCTGCATATCCATGGAAATATCTACAATGCCATCTGTATAAAGATGGAAATATATACACGGCAATCTGTGTACAGATGGAAATAACAACAGCGCCATCTGTACAAACATGGAAATATCTACACCTCTATCTGTATAAACATAGGAATATCTGCATTGCAGTCTGTATAAACATGGAAATATATAAACGGGTGTCTGTATAAACATGGAAATATCTACACCACGATCTGTATAAACATGGAAATATTTACACCGGTATCTGTATAAACCTGGAAACATGTACACTGCTATCTATATAAATATGGAAATATCTATACCGCCATCTGTATATACATGGGAATAAATACACAGTGATGTGTAGGAACATGGATATATCTACACCACCGTTTGTATAAAGATGGAAATATCTACAACGTTATCTGTATTAACATGGAAATATCTACACAGTGATCTGTATAAACATGGAAATATGTACAGCACTCTCTGAATAAAGTTGGAAATACCTACACCGCTATCTGTAAAAACACGTAAATATGTACACCACTATCTGTATAAATATGGAAATATTTACACCGCTCTCTCTATAAACATGGAAATATCTACACCGCTATCTCTATAAACATGGAAATATCTACACCGCCATCTGTATTAACATGGAAACATCTACACTGTCATCTATATAAACATGGAGATATCTACAGAGAACTCTGAATAAACATGGAAATATCGGCACAGCCGTCTGTATAAACATGGAAATATCTACACCGCTACCTGTATAAACACGGAAATATCTACACCGCTATGTGTATTAACGAGGAAATATCTCCATTGCTATCTGTATAAACATGAACATATCTCCACCGCAATCTGTATAAACATGAGAATATCTACACCGCTATCTCTATAAACATGGAAATATCTACACTGCCATCTGTACAAACATGGAAATACCTACACAGCCATCTCTAGAAACATGGAAATATCTACAACGCTACCTCTATAAACATGGAAATAGCCACACCGCTATCTGCATAAACATGGAAATATCTACACTTCCATCTATATACACATGGAAATATCTACAAAGTCATCTGTATAAAGATGGAAATATCTACACCGTTATTTGTGTAAACATGGAAATATCTTCACCGCTATCTGTATAAAGGTGGAAATATCTGCACCGCAATCTGTGGAAATATGGAAATATCTACACATATATCTCTGTAAATATGGAAATATCTACTCCGCTATCTATATAAACATGGAAATATCTACACCGCTGTCTGTATAAACATGGAAATATCTACACCATGATCTGTATAATCATGGATATATCTACACCGCTATCTGTATAAACATGGAAATTTCTACACCGCAATCTGTATAAACATGGAAATATCTACATGGCTTTTTCTATAAATATGGAAATATCTACACCGCCATCTGTATAAACATAGAAATACCTACACAGTCATGTGTTTAAACATAGAAATATCCACACCACTATCTGTATAAACACGGAAATATCTACACTGCCATCAGTATAAACATGGAAATATCTACACAGCCATCTCTATAAACATGGAAATAACTACATCGCTATCTGAATAAACATGGAAATAGCTAAACCGCTATATGTATAAACATGGAAATATCTACACCGCTATCCGTATAAACATGGAAATATCTACACCGCTATCAACATAAATATGGAAATATCCACACCGCTATCCCTATAAACATGGAAATGTCTACACCGCTATCTGTATAAACATGGAAATATCTACTTGGCTATCTCTATAAACATGGAAATATCTACACCGCTTTCTGCCTAAACACGGAAATATCTACACCTCTATCTGCATAGACATGGAAATATCTACATCGTTATCTGTACAAACATGGAAATATCTCCATCGCTATCTCTATGAACATGGAAATATCTCCACCGCTATCTCCATAAACTTGGAAATATCTTCACCGCTGTCTTTATAAACATGGAAATATCGACTCCACTATCTGTATAAACATGGATATATCTACACTGCCATCTGTATAAACATGGTAATAGCCACACCGCTATCTGTATAAACATGAAAATATATACACCACCATCAGAATAAACATAAAAATATCTAAACCGCTATCTGTATAAATATGGAAATATCTACACCGATATCTCTGTAAACATGCAAATATCTACACCGCTACCTGTATAAACATGGACATAACTACACCGCTATCTCTATAAAAATGGAAATATCTCCACCGCTACCTGCATAAACATGGAAATATCTCCTCCACTCTCTGTATAAACATGGAAATATCTATACCGCTATCTGTATAAACATGGAAATATCTACAACGCTATCTGTATAAACATGAATATATCTACACCGCAATCTCTATAAACATGGAAATAACTACAACACTTTCTGTGTAAACATGGAAATATCTACACCGCTGTCTGTGTAAACATGGAAATATGTACACCGCAATCTGTGTGAAGATGGAAATATCTACAACGCAATCTGTGCAGATATGGAAATAGCTACACCTCTATCTCTCTAAACGTGGAAATATCTACACCACTCTCTGTATAAGCATGGAAATATCGACACTGCTATCTGTATAAACATGGAAATATCTACACCACAATCCATACAAACACGGATATATCTACATCGCTATTTGTATAAACATTGAAATATCTACACCACTATCTGTATAAACATGGAAATATCTCCTCCGTTATCTGTAAAAATATGGAAATATCTACACCGCTATCTCTATACATATGGAAGTATCCACACATCTATCTCTGTAAACAAGGAAATATCTACACCGCTACCTGTATAAACATGGAAATATCTACACCACTATCTCTATGAACATGGAAATATCTACACCGCTATCTGCATATACTTGAAAATATCTACACCACCATCTCTATAAACATTGAAATATCTCCACCGCTATCTGTATAAACATGGAAATATCTACACTGCTATCTTTATAAACATGGAAATATCTACACCGCAATCTCTATAAACATGGAAATACCTACAACACTATCTGTGTAAACAAGGAAATATCTACACAGCTGTCTGTGTAAACATGGAAATATGTACACCACAATCTGTGTGAGGATGGAAATATCTACACCGCAATCTGTGCAAATATGGAAATATCTACACCTCTATCTCTGTAAACATGGAAATATCTACACCACTATCTGTATAAACATGGAAATATCTACTCCGTTATCTGTATAAATAAGGAAATATCTACACCGCTATCTCTAGAAACATGGAAATGTCTACACCGCCTTCTGTATAAACATGAAAATATCTACAGTGCCATCAGTATAAACACGGAAATAACTACACCGCTATCTCTATGAACATGGAAATATCTACACTGCCATCTGTATATACATGGAATTAGGTACACAGTCATCTGTATAAACATGCAAACATCTACACCACTATCTGTATAAACGTGGAAATATCTACACTGCCATCTGTATAAACATGGTAATATCTACACAGCCATCCCTACAAACATGGAAATATCTACAACGCTACCTCTATAAACATGGAAATAGCCACACCGCTATCTGCATAAACATGGAAATATCTACACTGCCATCTGTATACACATGGAAATATCTAAACAGACATCTGTATAAAGATGGAAATATCTACACCGTTATTTGTATAAACATGGAAATATCTACACCGCTATCTGTATAAAGGTGGAAATATCTACACCGCAATCTGTGGAAATATGGAAATATCTACACATCTATCTCTGTAAATATGGGAATATCTACTCCGATATCTATATAAACATGGAATATCTACACCGCTGTCTGTATAAACATGGAAACATCTACACCATGATTTGTATAAACATGGATATACCTACACCGCTATCTGTATAAACATGGAAACATCTACACCGCTATCTGTATAAACATGGAAATATCTACACCGCTGTCCGTATAAATATGGAAATATCTACACCGCTATCTCTATATACATGGAAATATCTACACCGCTATCTGTATAAACATGGAAATATCTACATGGCTATTTCTATAAATATGGAAATATCTACACCGCCATCTGTATAATCATGGAAATACCTTCACAGTCATCTGTATAAACATAGAAATATCCACAACAGTATCTGTATAAACACTTAAATATCTACACTACCATCTGTATAAACATGAAAATATCTACACAGCCATCTCTATAAACAAGGAAATATCTACATCTCTATCTGAAAAAATATGGAAATAGCTAAACCGCTATCTGTATAAACATGGAAATATCTACACCGCCATCTGTAAAAATATGGAAATATCTACACAGTCATCTCTAGAAACATGAAAATATCTACACCGCCATCTGTATACACATGGAAATATCTCCACCGCTATCTGTATAAACATGGAAATATCTACACCGCTATTTGTGTAGACATGGAAACATCTACACCGCAATCTGTACAAACATGGAAATATCTACACTGCTATCTGTATACAGATGGAAATATCTACACCGCTATCTGTATAAACATGGAAATATCTACACTTCCATCTGTATAAACATGGAAATAGCCACACCGCTATCTGTAGAAATATAGAAATATCTACACCGCCATCTGAATAAACATGGAAATATCTACTCGGCTATCTGTATAAATATGGAAATATCTACACCGCTACCTCTACAAACATGGAAATATCTACACAGCTATCTGTATAAACATGGATGTATCTGCACCGCTATCTCTATAAACATGGAAATATCTACACCACTATCTGTATAAACATGGAAATACCTACACCGCTATCCGTATTATCATGGAAATATCTACACCGCTATCTGTATAAATATGGAAATATCCACACAGCTATCCCCGTAAACATGGAAATGTCTACACTGCTATCTGTATAAACATTTAAATATCTACATGGCTATCTCTATAAACATGGAAATATCAACACCGCTATCTGCATTAACACGGAAATATCTACACCGCTATCTGCATAGACATGGAAATATCTACATCGTTATCTGTACAAACATGGAAATATCTCCATCGCTATCTCTATGAACATGGAAATATCTCCACCGCTATCTCTATAAACTTGGAAATATCTTCACCGCTATCTTTATAACCATGGAAATATCTACTCCACTATCTGTATAAACATGGATATATCTACCCTGCCATCTGTATAAAAATGGTAATAGCCACACCGCTATCTGTATAAACATGGAAATATCTACACCACCATGTGAATAAACATACAAATATCTAAACCGCTATCTGTATAAATATGGAAATATGTACACCGCTATCTCTGTAAACATGGAAATATCTACACCGCTACCTGCATAAACTTGGAAATATCTACACCACCATCTCTATAAACATGGAAATACCTCCACCGCTATCTGTATAAACATGGAAATATCTACACTGCCGTCTGTACACTCATGGAAATATCTAAACAGCCATCTGTATAAACAGGGAACTATCTCCACCGCTATCTATATAAACATGGCAATATCTACACCGCTATCTGTATAAACATGGAAATATCTACACTGCTATCTGTATAAACTTGGAAATATCTACAACGCTGTCTGTGTAAACATGGAAAAATCTACACAGCTATCTGTGTAAACTTGGATATATCTACACAGCAATCTGTGTAAATATGGAAGTATCTACACAGCAATCAGTGCAAAGATTGAAATATCTACACTGCCATCTCTGTAAACATGGAAATTTCTACACCGCTATCTGTATAAACATGGAAATATGTATACTGCTGTCTGTATAAACATGGAAATATCTCCACCGCTATCTGTATAAACATGAAAATATCTACACCGCTCTCTGTATAAACATGGACATATCTACACCGCAGTCTGTATAAACATGGAAATATCTACAACGCTATGTGTGTAAACATGGAAATATCTACACAGCTATCTGTGTAAACTTGGAAATATCTACACAGATATATGTGTAAACATGGAAATATCTACACGGCAATCTGTGCAAAGATGGAAATAACTACACTGCTATCTCTGTAAAAATGGAAATATCTACACCGCTACCTGTATAAACATGGAAATATCTACACCGCTGTCTGTATAAATTAGGAAATATCTACACCGCCATCTGTAGAAACATGGAAATATCTACACCGCTATCTGTAGACATGTGGAAATATCTACACCGCTATCTCTATAAACATGGAAATACCTACACCGCTTTCTCTATAAACATGGAAATATCTACACTGCAATATCCATATACATGGAAATATCTACACCGCCATCTCTATAAACATGAAAATATCTTCACCGCCATCTTCAGAAACATGAATGTATCTACACCGCCATCTGTATAAACATGGAAATATCTACACCACTATTTGTATAAACATGGAAATATCTTCACAGCTATCTGTATAAACATGGAAATACCTACACAGCCATCTGTATAAAGATGGAAATACCTACACCGCAATCTGTTTAAATATTGAAATACCTACACCGATATCTCTATAGACTTGGAAATATCTACACCGCTATCTGTATAAACATGGAAATATCTACACTGCCATCTGTATAAAGATGGAAATATCTACACCGCGAGCTGTATAAACATGGAAATATCTACACCGCTATCTGTATAAACATGGAAATATCTACACCGCTATCTGTATAAACATGGAAATATCTACAATGCAATCTGTGGAAAGATGGAAATATCTACCTCACGATCTGTATAAACATGGAAATATCAACACCTCTACATGTATAAACATGAAAATATTTACACCACCATCTCTATAAACATGGAAATATTTACACCGCTATCTCTTTAAACGTAGAAATAACTTCACCGCCGTCTTTATAAACACAGAATTATCTACACCGCCATCTGCACAAACATGGAAATATCGACACAGACATCTGTATAAACATGGAAATATCTACACTGCCATCTGTATAAACTTGGAAATATGTACACTGACATCTGTAGAAAGATGGAAATATCTACAAAGCGATCTGTATAAACATGGGAATTTCTACACCGCTACCTGTAAAAACATGGAAATATCTACACCGCTATATTTATCAACATGGAAATAACTACACCGCAATCTGTATAAACGTGGAAATATCTACAATGCTATCTCTGTAAACATGGAAATATCTACACCGCTATCTGTGTAAATTTGGCAATACCTACAGCGCAATCTGTGCAAAGATGGAAATATCTACACCGCTATCTCTGTAAACATGGAAATATCTACACCGCTATCTTTATAAACATGCAAATATCGACACTGCTATCTGTATGAACATGGAAATATCTACAGCGCCATCTCTATAAACATGGAAATATCTACACCGCCATCTGTATACACATGGAAATATCTACCGAGCCATCTGTATAAACATGGAAATATCTACACTGCTATCTCTATAAACATGGAAATATCTACACCGCTATCTGTGTAAACTTGGAAATATCTACACAGCTATCTGTGTAAAAATGGAAATATCTACCCAGCAATCTGTGCAAAGATGGAAATATCTACACCGCAGTCTCTATAAACATGGAAATATCTACACCGCGATCTTTAGAAACACGGAAATACCTACACCGGTATCTTTATCAACATGGAAATACCTACACCGCTATCTCTATAAACAATGAAATATCTACAACGCTATCTGTGTAAACATGGAAATATCTACACAGCTATCTGTGTAAACTTGGAAATATCTACACCGCAATCTGTGTAAGCATGGAAATATCTACAACGCTATCTGTGTAAACATGGAAATATTTACAAAGTTCTCTGTGTAAAGAGGGAAATATCTACACAGCTATCTGTAAAACGTGGAAATACCTACACTGCTATGTGTATAAACGTGCAAATATCTAAACCGCTATCTCTATAAATGTGGAAATACCTACAACGCTATCTGTATAAACATGGAAATACCTATAACACTATCTGTGTAAACATGGAAATATCTACACAGCTATCTGTGTAAACTTGGAAATATCAACACCGCTATCTGTGTAAAGTTGGCGATATCTACACTGCAATCTGTGCAAAGATGGAAATATCTACTCCGCTATCTCTGTAAACATGGCAATATCTACTCCGCTATCAGTATAAACATGGAAATATCTACACTGCCGTCTGTCTAAACATGGAAATATCTACAGCGCCATCTGTATGAACATGGAAATATCTACAGCGCTATCTCTGTAAACATTGAAATGTCTACACTGCCATCTTTAAAAATATGGAATTATCTACCCAGTCATTTGTAAAAACATGGATATATCTACAACACCTTCTCTATAAACATGGAAATATCTGCAATGCCATCTGTATTCACATGGAAATATCTACACAGCCATCTGTGTAAACATGGAAATATCTACACCGCTATCTCCCTAATCATGGAAATAACTACACCGCTATCTCTATAAATATGGAAATATGTACACCGCCATCTGTATATACATGGAAATACTTACAAAGTTATCCGTATAAACATGGAAATATCTACACCGCCATCTGTATAAACATGGAAATATCTACACAGCCATCTGTATATACATGGAAATATCTACACCACCATCTGTATTAACATGGAAACATCTAAACAGTCATCTGTATAAACCTGGAAATATCTACACTGTCATCTATATAAACATGGAAATATCTACAGAGAACTCTGTATAAACATGAAAATATCGGCACAGCCATCTGTATAGACATGGAAATATCTACACCGCTATCTGTATAAACATGGAAATATCTACACCGCTATGTGTATTAACGTGGAAATATCTCCATTGCAAACTTTATAAACATGGACATATCTCCTCCGCAATCTGTATAAACATGAAAATATCTACACCGCTATCTCTATAAACATGGAAATATCTTCACTGCCATCTGTACAAACCTGGAAATATCTACACAGTCATCTGTAGAAACATGCAAATATCTACATCGCTATATCTATAACATGGAAATAACTTCACCGCTATCTCTATAAACATGGAAATATCTACACCGCTATCTCCATCAACATGGAAATATATACACCGCCATCTCTTTAAACATGGAGATATCTACACCGACATCTACATAAACAAGAAAATATCTACACTGCCAACTATATTAACATGGAAATATCTACACCGCCATCTCTATAAACATGGAAATTACTACACTGCCATTTGTAGAAAGATGGAAATATCTACACCGCCATCAACATATCCATGGAAATATCTGCGCCACCATCTGTATAAACATGGAAATATCTACATGGTCATCTGTGTATAGATGGAAATATCAACACCGCCATCTGTACAAACATGGAAATATCTGCACCGCTATCTGTATGAACATGGAAATATCTACACCGCGGTCGGTATAAACATGGAAATATCTACACCGCTGTCTGTATAAACATGGAAATATCTACACGGCTATCTCTATAAACACGGAAATATCTACACCATGATCTGTATAAATATGGAAATACATACACCGCTATCTGTATAAACATGGAAATATCTACAACGTTACCTCTATTAATGTGGAAATATCTACACCGCTATCTCTATAAACATGGAAATATCTGCACCGCCATCTGTATAAACATGGAAATATCTACACTGCTGTCTCTATAAACATGGAAATATCTACAGTGCCATCTGTAAAAACATGGAAATACCTATACAGTCATCTGTATAAACATGGAAATATCTACACCACGATCTGTGTAAACATGGAAATATATACAATGCCATCTGTGTACACATGGAAATACCTACATGGCAATCTGTGTATAGATGGAAACATCACACCGCCATCTGCACAAACATGCAAATATCTACACCGCAATCTGTATAAACATGGAAATATCTATACCGCTATCTGTATAAATATGAAATATCTAAACTGCTATCTCAATAAAAATGGAAATAACTACACCGCTATCTGTATAAACATGGAAATATCCTCACAGCTATCTCTATGAACATGGATATATCCACACCACTATCTCTATAAACATGGAAATATCTACACCGCCGTCTCTATAAACATGGAAATATCTACACCGCCATCTGTATAAACATGGAAATATCTACACCTCTATCTGCATAAACATGGAAATATCTACACCGCTATCTGTGTAAACATGGAATTATCTACACCGCTATCTGTATAAACATGGAAATACCAACACCATGATCTGTATAAACATGGAATAACTTCACCACGATCTGTATAAACATGGAAATATCTACACCGCTATCTGTATAAACATGGTAATATCTACACCACCATCTATATAAACATGGAAACATCTACTCCGCCATCTGTATAAACATGGAAATATCTACAATGCCGTCTGTAGAAAGATGGAAATATCTACACTGCAATCTGTGTAAACTTGGAAATTTCTACACTGATATGTGTAAAAACATGGAAATATCTACACCGCTTTCTGTATAAACATGGAAATATCTACACCGCGCTCTGGATAAACATGGAAATATCTACACCGCGATCTGTATAAACATGGAAATATCTACATCGCTATCTGTATCAACATGGAAATATCTACAAAGCTATCTCTATAAACATGGAAATATCTACACCGACATCTGTATAAACATGGAAATACCTACAAAGTCATCTGTATAAACATGGAAATATCTACACAGCCATCTGTATAAACATGGAAATAACTACACAGCCATCTGTATATACATGGAAATATCTACACCGCTATCTGTATAAACATGGAAATAACTACACCACTATTTATATAAACAAGGAAATATCGACACCGCCATCTCTATAAACATGGAAATATACACACAGACATCTGTTTATACATGGAAATATCTACACCGCTATCTGTATAAACAAGCTAATAACTACACCGCTATCTGTATAAATGTGGAAATATTTGCAACGCTATCCCTATAAACATGGTAATATCAACACCGTGATCTCTATATACATGGAAATAACTACACCATGATCTGTATAAGCATGGAAATATCTACACCGCGATCTGTATAAACATGGAAATATCTACACCGTGATCTGTATAAACATGGAAATATCTACACCGCCAGCTCTATAAACTTGGAAATATCTTCACCCCTATCTGTATAAACATGGAAATATCCACACCGCTATCTCTATAAACATGGAAAAATCAACACCGGTATCTCTATGAACATGGAAATATCTACACCGCCATCTCTATAAACATGGAAATATCTACACTGCGATCAGTATAAACATGGAAATATCTACACCGCTATCTGTATAAACATGGAAATATCCCCGCTGCTATCTCTATAAACATCGAAATATCTACACCGCCATATGTATAAACATGGAAATATTTACAAAGTTATCTGTATAAATGTGGAAATATCTACACGGTCATCTGTGTATAGACGGAAATATCAACACCGCCATCTGTACAAACATGGAAATATCTGCACCGCTATCTGTATGAACATGGAAATATCTACACCGCGGTCGGTATAAACATGGAAATATCTACACCGCTGTCTGTATAAACATGGAAATATCTACGCGGCTATCTCTATAAACACGGAAATATCTACACCATCATCTGTATAAACATGGAAATACTTACACCGCTATCTGTATAAACATGGAAATATCTACACCGTTACCTGTATAAATATGGAAATATCTACACCGCTATCTCTATAAACATGGAAATATCTGCACCGCCATCTGTATAAACATGGAAATATCTACACTGCTGTCTCTATAAACATGGAAATATCTACAATGCCATCTGTAAAAACATGGAAATACCTATACAGTCATCTGTATAAACATGGAAATATCTACACCACGATCTGTATAAACATGGAAATATCTACAATGCCATCTGTGTACACATGGAAATACCTACACGGCAATCTGTGTATAGATGGAAACATCAACACCGCCATCTGCACAAACATGCAAATATCTACACCGCTATCTGTATAAATATGGAAATTTCTACTCTGCGGTCTGTATAAACATGGAAATATCTACACCGCTATCTGTATAAACATGGAAATATCTACACTGCTATCTGTATGAATATGGAAATATCTACACCGCCATCTCTATTAAACATGAAAAAATCTACACTGCCATCTCAATAAAGATGGAATATCTACTCCGCTATGTGTATAAACACACAAATATCTAAACCACCATCTGTGTAAACATGGAAATATCTACACCGCTATCTGTAAAAACATGGAAATACCTACACTGCCATCTGTATAAACATGGAAATATCTACACCGCGAGCTGAATAAACATGGAAATGTCTACACCGCTATCTGTATAAACATGGAAATATCTACACCACTATCTCTATAAACATGGAAACACCTGCACTGCCATCTCAATAAACATGGAATTATCTACACCAATATCTCTATAAACAAAGAAATACCTACACCGCCATCTCTATAAACATTGAAATATCAACAAGGCCATCTGTAAAAACATGGAAATATCTACACAGCCATGTGTATAAACCTGGAAATATCTACACCTCCATCTGTATAAACAGGGAAATATCTGCAATGTCATCTGTATAAACTTGGAAATAACTACACCGCTATCTATATAAACATGGAAATACCTACACCGCAATCTGTATAAACATGGAAATATCTACATCGCTATCTTTATAAACATGGAAATATTTACACCGCTCTCTGTATAAATATGGAAATATCTACAACGCTATTTCTATATACATGGAATTGTCTACACCGCTATCTGTATAAATATGCTAATATCAACACCGCCATCTGTAAAAACATGGAAATATCTACACAGTCATGTGTATAAACATGGAAATATCTACACCTCCATCTGTATAAACATGGAAATATCTTCACCTCCATCTGTATAAACATGGAAATATCTACACTGTCATCTATATAAACGTGGAAATATCTACACCGCTATGTATATAAACATGGAAATAACTACACCGTAATCTGTATAAACAAGGAAATATCTACACCGCTATCTGAATAAACATGGAAATTTCTACAGCGCGATATCTGTAAACATGGAAATATCTACACCGCAATCTGTATTAACATGGAAATATTGACACCGCTATCTGTATAAATATGGAAATATCTACACCGCTATCTCTATAGACATCAAAAAGTCTACTCCGCTATCTGTATAAACATCAAAATATCCACATGGCAATGTCTATAAACATGGAAATGTCTACACTGCCATCTGTATAAACATGGAATTATCTACACAGACATCTCTATAATCATTGAAATATCTACACCGCTATCTGTATAAACATGGAAGTAGCCACACCGCTATCTCTATAACCATGGAAATATCTACACCGCAATCTCTATAAAGATGGAAATATCTACACAGTCATGTCCTGAAACATGGAACTATCTACACCGCCATCTGTATAAACATGGAAATAACTTCACTGCCATGTGTATAAAGATGGAAATATCTACACTGCAAACTGTATAAACATGGAATTATCTACACCGCTCTCTGTATAAACATGGAAATACCAACACCGCTATCTGTATAAACATGGAAATATCTACACAGCCATCTGTATAAACATGGAAATAACTACACAGCCATCTGTATATACATGGAAATATCTACACCGCTATCTGTATAAACATGGAAATAACTACACCACTATTTATATAAACAAGGAAATAGCGACACCGCCATCTGTTTAAACATGGAAATATACACACAGACATCTGTTTATACATGGAAATATCTACACCGCTATCTGTATAAACAAGCTAATAACTACACCGCTATCTGTATAAATGTGGAAATATTTGCAACGCTATCCCTATAAACATGGTAATATCAACACCGTGATCTCTATATACATGGAAATATCTACACCATGATCTGTATAAGCATGGAAATATCTACACCGCGATCTGTATAAACATGGAAATATCTACACCGTGATCTGTATAAACATGGAAATATCTACACCGCCAGCTCTATAAACTTGGAAATATCTTCACCCCTATCTGTATAAACATGGAAATATCCACACCGCTATCTCTATAAACATGGAAAAATCAATACCGGTATCTCTATGAACATGGAAATATCTACACCGCCATCTCTATAAACATGGAAATATCTACACTGCGATCAGTATAAACATGGAAATATCTACACCGCTATCTGTATAAACATGGAAATATCCCCGCTGCTATCTCTATAAACATCGAAATATCTACACCGCCATATGTATAAACATGGAAATATTTACAAAGTTATCTGTATAAACGTGGAAATATCTACACGGTCATCTGTGTATAGACGGAAATATCAACACCGCCATCTGTACAAACATGGAAATATCTGCACCGCTATCTGTATGAACATGGAAATATCTACACCGCGGTCGGTATAAACATGGAAATATCTACACCGCTGTCTGTATAAACATGGAAATATCTACGCGGCTATCTCTATAAACACGGAAATATCTACACCATCATCTGTATAAACATGGAAATACTTACACCGCTATCTGTATAAACATGGAAATATCTACACCGTTACCTGTATAAATATGGAAATATATACACCGCTATCTCTATAAACATGGAAATATCTGCACCGCCATCTGTATAAACATGGAAATATCTACACTGCTGTCTCTATAAACATGGAAATATCTACAATGCCATCTGTAAAATCATGGAAATACCTATACAGTCATCTGTATAAACATGGAAATATCTACACCACGATCTGTATAAACATGGAAATATCTACATTGCCATCTGTGTACACATGGAAATACCTACACGGCAATCTGTGTATAGATGGAAACATCAACACCGCCATCTGCACAAACATGCAAATATCTACACCGCTATCTGTATAAATATGGAAATTTCTACTCTGCGGTCTGTATAAACATGGAAATATCTACACCGCTATCTGTATAAACATGGAAATATCTACACTGCTATCTGTATGAATATGGAAATATCTACACCGCCATCTCTATAAACATGAAAAAATCTACACTGCCATCTCCATAAAGATGGAATATCTACTCCGCTATGTGTATAAACACACAAATATCTAAACCACCATCTGTGTAAACATGGAAATATCTACACCGCTATCTGTAAAAACATGGAAATACCTACACTGCCATCTGTATAAACATGGAAATATCTACACCGCGAGCTGAATAAACATGGAAATGTCTACACCGCTATCTGTATAAACATGGAAATATCTACACCACTATCTCTATAAACATGGAAACACCTGCACTGCCATCTCAATAAACATGGAATTATCTACACCAATATCTCTATAAACAAAGAAATACCTACACCGCCATCTCTATAAACATTGAAATATCAACAAGGCCATCTGTAAAAACATGGAAATATCTACACAGCCATGTGTATAAACCTGGAAATATCTACACCTCCATCTGTATAAACAGGGAAATATCTGCAATGTCATCTGTATAAACTTGGAAATAACTACACCGCTATCTATATAAACATGGAAATACCTACACCGCAATCTGTATAAACATGGAAATATCTACATCGCTATCTTTATAAACATGGAAATATTTACACCGCTCTCTGTATAAATATGGAAATATCTACAACGCTATCTCTATATACATGGAATTGTCTACACCGCTATCTGTATAAATATGCTAATATCAACACCGCCATCTGTAAAAACATGGAAATATCTACACAGTCATGTGTATAAACATGGAAATATCTACACCTCCATCTCTATAAACATGGAAATATCTTCACCTCCATCTGTATAAACATGGAAATATCTACACTGTCATCTATATAAACGTGGAAATATCTACACCGCTATGTATATAAACATGGAAATAACTACACCGTAATCTGTATAAACAAGGAAATATCTACACTGCTATCTGAATAAACATGGAAATTTCTACAGCGCGATATCTGTAAACATGGAAATATCTACACCGCAATCTGTATTAACATGGAAATATTGACACCGCTATCTGTATAAATATGGAAATATCTACACCGCTATCTGTATAAACATGGAAATATCTACACCGCGATCTGTATAAACGTGAAAATATCTACACAGCGATCTGTATAAACATGGAAAGATCTTCACCAAAATCTGTATAAACATGGAAATATCTACACCGCTACCTGTATAAACATGGTAATATCTACCGCGCCATATGCATAAACATGGAAATACCTATATAGTCATCTGTGTAAACATGGAAATATCTACACCACCCTCTGTATAAACAGGGAAATATCTACAATGCCTTCTGTATACAGACGGAAATACCTACACGGCAATCTGTGTATAGATGGAAACATCAACAACGCCATCTGTACAAACATGAAAATATCTACACTGCTATCTCTATAAACATGGAATTACCTACACTGCGGTCTGTATAAACATGGAAATACTACACCGGTATCAGTATAAACGTGGAAATATCTACACCACGATCTGTATAAACATGGAAGTATATACAGCACTATGTGTATAAACGTGGAAACATCTGCACCGCTATCTCTATATACATGGAAATATATACAAAGCCATCTGTATAAAGATGGAAATACCTACACAGTCATGTGTAGGAACATGGAAATATCTACACTGTCATCTGTATAAACTTAGAAATATCTACAGAGCCCTCTGTATAAATATGGAAATTTATGCATAGGCATCTCTGTAAACATGGAAATATCTGCACCGCTATCTGTATAAACATGGAAATACCTACACCGTTGTATCTATAAACATGGAAATATGTACACCGCTATGTGTATAAACATGGAAATATCTCCACTGCTGTCTGTATAAACATGGAAATATCTCCACCGTTATCTGTGTAAACATGGAAATATCTACAGCGCCATCTCTATAAACACTGAAATATCTACACTGCCATCTGTAAAAACATGGAAATATCTATGCAGTCATCTGAATAAACATGGAAATATCTAAACCACCATCTGTATATACATGGAAATATCTACAATACCATCTGTATACACATGGAAATATGTACACAGACAT
This sequence comes from Pan paniscus, assembly GCF_029289425.2. Lineage (NCBI taxonomy): Eukaryota > Metazoa > Chordata > Mammalia > Primates > Hominidae > Pan > Pan paniscus. Next base: position 2,493,087 of record NC_073265.2, read on the forward strand.
CTGTATAAATATGGAAATATCTACACCGCCATCTGTATAAACATGGAAATATCTACACTGCCATCTGCAGAAAGATGGAAATATGTACACCGCTGTCTCTATAAATATGGAAATATCTACACCGCCATCTCTATAAACATGAAAATATCTACACTGCCATCTCCATAAGGATGGAAGTACCAACACCGCCATGTGTATAAACACGGAAATATCTACACCACCATCTGTGTAAACATGGAAATATCGACACCGCCATCTGCATGTCCATGGAAATATCTATGCCGCCATCTGGATAAACATGGAAATATCTACACAGCCATGTGTATATACATGGAAATAACTACACCGCTATCTATATAAACATGGAAATAACTACACCGCTATCTGTATAAACATGGAAATATCTACACCGCCATCTACATATCCATGGAAGTATATGCGCCACCATCTGTATAAACATGGAAATATCTACACGGTCATCAGTGTATAGATGGAAATATCAACACCGCCATCTGTACAAACATGGAAATATCTGCACCACTATCTGTATAAACATGGAAATATCTACACCGCGGTCTGTATAAACATGGAAATATTCTACACCGCTGTCTGTATAAACATGGAAATATCTACACCGCTATCTCTATAAACATGGAAATATCTACACCCCTATCTGTATAAGCCTGGAAATATCCACACCGCTATCTCTATAAACATGGAAAAATCAACACCGCTATCTCTATAAACATTTAAATATCTACACCGCCATCTCTATAAACATGGAATTATCTACAACACGATCAGAATAAACATGGAAATATCTACACCGCTATCTGTATAAACATGGAAATATCTCCAATGCTATCTCTATAAACATCGAAATATCTACACCGCAATCTGTATAAACATGGAAATACTTACAAAGTTATCTGTATAAACATGGAAATATCTACACCGCCATCTGTATAAACATGGAAATATCTACACAGCCATGTGTATATACATGTTAATAATTACACCGCTATCTAAATAAACATGGAAATACCTACAAAGTCATCTGTGTAAACATGGAAATATCTACACATCTACCTCTATAGACATGGAAATACCTACACAGCCATCTGTATAAAGATGGAAATACCTACAAAGTCATCTGTGTAAACATGGAAATATCTACTCAGCCATCTGTATAAACATGGAAATATCTACACAGCCATCTGTATATACATGGAAATATCTACACCGCTATCTGTATAAACATGGAAGTAACTACACCGCTATTTGTATAAACAAGGAAATATCTACACCGCCATCTGTTTAAACATGGAAATATATACACAGACATCTGTTTATACATGGAAATATCTACAACGCTATCTGAATAAACATGCTAATAACTACACAGTTATCTGTATAAATGTTTAAATATTTGCACGGATATCCCAATAAACATGGTAATATCAACACCGCGATCTATATAAACATGGAAATATCTACACCATGATCTGTATAAACATGCAAATATCTACACCATGATCTATATAAACATGGAAATATCTACAACGCTATCTCTATAAACATGGAAATATCTACACCCCTATCTGTATAAACATGGAAATATCCACACCGCTATGTCTATAAACACGGAAAAATCAACACCGCTATCTCTATGAACATGGAAATATCTACACCGCCATCTCTATAAACATGGAAATATCTACACCGCTATCTGCATAAACATGGAAATATCTCCACTGCTATCTCTATAAACATAAAAATATCTACACCGCCATCTGTATAAATATGGAAATACTTACAAAGTTATCTGTATAAACATGGAAATATCTACACCACCATCTGTATAAACATGGAAATATCTAAACAGCCATGTGTATATACATGGAAATATCTACAACGCTATATATATAAACATGGAAATAACTACACGGCTATTTGTATAAACATGGATATATCTCCACTGCTATCTCTATAAACATCGAAATATCTACACTGTCATCTGTATAAACATGGAAATACTTACAAAGTTATCTGTATAAACAAGGAAATATCTACACCACCATCTGTATAAACATGGAAATATCTACACAGCCATGTCTACATACATGGGAATATCTACACCGCTCTCTATATAAACATGGAAATAACTACACCGCTATCTCTATATACATGGAAATATCTACACCGCCATCTACATACCCATAGAAATATCTGCGCCGCCATCTGTATAGACATGGAAATATCTACACAGTCATCTGTGTACAGATGGAAATATCAACACCGCCATCTGTAGAAACATGGAAATATCTACACTGCTATCTCTATAAACATGGAAATATCTACACTGCGGTCTGTATAAACATGGAAATATCTTCACCGGTATCTCTATAAACATGGAAATATCTACACCACGATCTGTATAAACATGGAAGTATATACACCGCTAACTGTATAAACATGGAAATATCTGCAAGGCTATCTCTATAAACATGGAAATATCTACAAAGCCATCTGTATAAACATGGAAATACCAACACAGTCATGTGTAGGAACATGGAAACATCTGCACTGCAATCTGAATAAACATAGAAATATCTACATAGACCTCTGTATAAATATGGAAATAACTGAATAGGTATCTGTGTAAACATGGAAATATGTACACCGCTATGTGTATAAACATGGAAATATCTCCACTGCTGTCTGTATAAACATGGAAATATCTCCACCGTTATCTGTTTAAACATGGAAATATCTACAGCACCATCTCTATAAACATTGAAATATCCACACTGCCATCTCTAAAAACATTAAAATATCTACACAGTCATCTGAATAAACATGGAAATATCTAAACCACCATCTGTATAAACATGGAAATACCTACAATACCATCTGTATACACATGGAAATATCTACACAGACATCTGTATAAATATGGAAATATCTACATGACCGTCTGTATAAACATGGAAATATCTACACTGCCATCTGTACAAAGATGGAAATATGTACACCGCTATCCCTATGAATATGGAAATATCTACACCGCCATCTCTATAAACATGAAAATATCTACACTGCCATCTCCATAAAGATGGAAGTTTCTACCCCGTCATGTGTATAAACACGAAAATATCTACACCACCGTCTGTGTAAACATGGAAATAACTACACCGCTATCTGTATAAACATGGAAATATCTACAATGCCATCTGTATACATATGGAAATATATACAAAGCCATCTGTATAAACATGTAAATATCTACACTGCTATCTCTATAAACATGGAAATATCTACACTGCCATCTCTATAAACGTGAAAATATCTACACTGCCATCTCCATAAACATGGAACTAACTACTCCGCCATCTGTATAAACATGGAAACATCTACACCGCCATCTGTGTGAATAAGGAAATATCTACAATGCCATCTGTATAAAGATATAAATATCTGCACAGCGAGCTGTAAAAACATGGAAAATCTACATAGCTCTCTGTATAAACGTGGAAATACCAACACCGCTATCAGTATAAACATGGAAATATCTACACCGCTATCTGTATAAACATGGAAATATCTACACCGCTATCTCTATAAACATGGAAATATCTACACCGTGATCTGTATAAACATGGAAATATTTACACCGCTATCTGTATAAACATGGAAATTTCTACACCGTTATCTGTATAAATATGGAAATATCTACACCGCTATCTGTATAAACATGGAAATATCTACACCGCGATCTGTATATACGTGAAAATATCTACACAGCGATCTGTATAAACATGGAAAGATCTTCACCAAAATCTGTATAAACATGGAAATATCTACACCGCTACCTGTATAAACATGGTAATGTCTACACCACCATCTATATAAAGATGGAAATATCTACACCGCCATCTGTACAAACATGGAAATATCTACAATGCCCCCTGTAGAAAGATGGAAATATCTACACCACAATCTGTGTAAACATGGAAATATCTACACCGCTATCTGTAAAAACATGGAAATACCTACACCGCCATCTGTATAAACATGGAAATACATACATACTCATCTGTATAAACATGGAAATATCTACACGGCCATCTGTATAAACATGGAAATATCTACAAAGCCATCTGTATATACATGGAAATATCTACACCGCTATCTGTATAAACATGGAAATAACTACACCGCTATTTGTATAAACAAGGAAATATCTACACCGTGATCTGTATAAACATGGAAATCTCTACTCCGCCATCTACATATCCATGGAAATATCTGTGCCGCCATCTGTATAAACATGGAAATATCTACACGGTCATCTGTGTATAGATGGAAATATCAACACCGCCATCTGTACAAACATGGAAATATCTCCACCGCTATCAGTATAAATATGGAAATATCTACACCGCGGTCTGTATAAACATAGAAATATCTACACCGCTATCTGTATAAACATGGAAATATCTACACATCTATCTCTATAAACATGGAAATAACTACACCGTGATCTGTATAAACAAGCAAATATTTACACCGCTATCTGTATAAACATGGAAATATCTACTCCGTTAACTGTAGAAATATGGAAATATCTACACCGCTATCTCTATAAACATGGAAATATCTACAAAGACATCTGTAAAAACATGGAAATACCTACACAGTCATGTGTAGGAACATTTAAATATCTACACTGCCTTCTGTATAAACTTAGAAATATCTACACAGCACTCTGTATAAATATGGAAATATCTGCATAGGCATCTGTATAAACATGGAAATACCTACACCGCTGTCTCTATAATCATGGAAATATGTACACCGCTATGTGTATAAACATGGAAATATCTCCACTGCTCTCTGTATAAACATGGAAATATCTCCATCGTTATCTCTATAAACATGGAAATATCTACAGCGCCATCTCTATAAACATTGAAATAACTACGCTGCCATCTGTAAAAACATGGAAATATCTACACAGTCATCTGAATAAACATGGAAATATCTTCACCACCATCTGTATAAACATGGAAATACCTACAATACCATCTGTATACACATGGAAATACCTACACAGACATCTCCATAAAGATGGAAGTATCTACTCTGCCATGTGTATGAACACGGAAATATCTACACCACTATCTTTGTAAACATGGAAATATCTACACCGCTATCTGTGTAAACATGGAAATATCTACACCGCCATCTGCATGTCCATGGAAATATCTATGCCGCCATCTGTATAAACATGGCAATATCTACACGGCCATCTGTGTATAGATGGAAATATCAACACCGCCATCTGTAGAAATATGGAAATATCTACACCGCTATCTCTATAAACATGGAAATATCTGCACTGCCATCTGTAAAAACATGGAAATACGTATACAGTCATCTGTATAAACATGGAAATATCTACAATGCCATCTGTATACACATGGAAATATCTACACAGCCATCTGTATAAACATGTATATATCTACAGTGCTATCTCTATAAACATGGAAATATCTACACCGCCATCTCTATAAACATGAAAATATCTACACTGCCATCTCCATAAACATGGAACTAACTACTCTGCCATCTGTATAAACATGGAAACATCTACACCGCCATCTGTGTGAATAAGGAAATATCTACAATGCCATCTGTATAAAGATATAAATATCTGCACCGCGAGCTGTATAAACATGGAAATATCTACATCGCTATCTGTATAAATGTGGAAATACCAATACCGCTATCGGTATAAACATGGAAATATCTACAACGCCATCTATATAAACATGGAAATATGTACACCGCTATGTCTATAAACATGGAAATACCTACACTGCTATCTCTAAAAACATGGAAATAACTACACCGCTATCTGCATAAACATGGAAATACCTACACCGCGATCTGTATAAACATTGAAATATCTACACCGCGATCTGTATAAACATGGAAATATCTTCACCGCGATCTGTATATACATGGAAATATCTACAACGCTATCTGTACAAACATGGTAATATCTACACCACCATCTACATAAACATGGAAATATCTAAACCGCCATCTATATAAACATGGAAACATCTACAATGCCATCTGTAGAAAGATGGAAATATCTACACCGCAATCTGTGTAAACATGGAAATATCTACACCGATATCTGTCAAAACATGGAAATATGTACACCGCTATCTGTATAAACATGGAAATATCTGCACCGCGATCTGTATAAACATGGAAATATCTACAACGCGATCTATATAAACATGGAAATATCTACACTGCTATCAGTATAAACATGGAAATAACTACACAGCTACCTCTATAAACATGGAAATACCTACACCACCATCTGTATAAACATGGAAATACCTACAAAGTCATCTGTATAAACATGGAAATATCTACACAGCCATCGGTATAAACATGGAAATATCTACAAAGCCATCTGTATATACATGGAAATATCTACACCGCTCTCTGTATAAACATGGAAATAACTACACCGATATTTGTATAAACAAGCAAATATCTACACCGTGATCTGTATAAACATGGAAATATCTACAACGCCATCTTTATAAACTTGGAAATATCTACACCCCTATCTGTATAAACATGGAAATATCCACACTGCCATCTCTATAAACATGAAAATATCTACACCACGATCAGTATAAACATGGAAACATCTACACCGCTATCTGTAAAAACATGGAAATATCTCCACTGCTATCTCTATAAACATCGAAATATCTACACCGCCATCTGTATAAACATGGAAATACTTACAAAGTTATCTGTATAAACATGGAAATATCTACACCGCCATCTGTATAAACATGGAAATATCTACAAAGCCGTGTGTATATACATGGAAATATCTACATCGCTATCTATATAAACATGGAAATAACTACACCGCTATCTGTATAAACATGGAAATATCTACACCGCTATCTGTATAAACATGGAAATAACTACCCCGCTATTAGTACAAACAAGGAAATATCTACACCGTGATCTGTATAAACATGGAAATATCTACACCGCTATCTCTATAAACTTGGAAATATCTACACCCCTATCTGTATAAGCATGGAAATATCCAAACCGCTGTCTCTATAAACATGGAAAAATCAACACCGCTATCTCTATGAACATGTAAACATCTACACCGCCATCTCTATAAACATGGAAATATCTACACCACGATCAGAATAAACATGGAAATATCTACTCCGCTATCTGTATAAACATGGAATTATCTCCACTGCTATCTCTATAGACATGGAAATATCTTCACCGCCATCTGTATAAACATGGAAATACAAAGTAATCTGTATAAACATGGAAATATCTACACCACCATTTGTATAAACATGGAAATATCTACACAGCCATGTGTATATACATGGAAATAACTACACCGCTATCTATATAAACATGGAAATAACTACACCGCAATCTGTATAAACATGGAAATATCTACACCGCCATCTACATATCCATGGAAATATCTGCGCCACCATCTGAATAACATGGAAATATCTACACGGTCATCTGTGTATAAATGGAAATATCAACACCGCCATCTGTACAAACATGGAAATATCTGCACCGCTATTTGAATAAACATAGAAATATCTACACCTCGGTCTGTATAAACATGGAAATATCTACACCACTATCTGTATAAACATGGAAATATCTACACCGCTATCTGTACAAACATGGAAATGTCTGCACCGCTATCTCTATTAACATGGAAATATCTACAAAGACATCTGTATAAACATGGAAATACCTACACAGTCATGTGTAGGAACATTTAAATATCTACACTGTCTTCTGTATAAACATAGAAATATCTACACAGCCCTCTGTGTAAATATGGAAATATCTGCATAGGCATCAGTGTAAACATGGAAATATATTCACCGCTATCTGCATAAACATGGAAATACCTACACCGCTGTCTCTATAATCATGGAAATATGTACACCGCTATGTGTATAAACATGGAAATATCTCCACTGCTCTCTGTATAAACATGGAAATATCTCCACCGTTATCTGTATAAACATGGAAACATCTACAACGACATCTCTATAAACATTGAAATATCTACACTGCCATCTGTAAAAACATGGAAATATCTACACAGTCATCTGAATAAACATGGAAATAACTTCACCACCATCTGTATAAACATGGAAATACCTACAATACCATCTGTATACACATGGAAATATCTACACAGACATCTGTATAAATATGGAAATATCTTCCCCGCCAACTGTATAAACATGGAAATATCTACACTGCCATCTGTATAAACATGGAAATATCTACACCACTATCTGTATAAACATGGAAATATCCGCACCGCCATCTGTATAAACATGGAAATATCTACACGGTCATATGTGTATAGATGGAAATAGCAACACCGCCATGTGTACAAACATGGAAATATTTGCACCGCTATCTGTATAACCATGGAAATATCTACACTGCGGTCTGTATAAACATGGAAATATCTACACCGCTATCTGTAGAAACGTGGAAATATCTACACCGCTATCTCTATAAACATGGAAATATCTACACCGTAATCTGTATAAACATGGAAATAATTACACTGCTATCTCTATAAACATGGAAATTTCTACACCGTTATCTGTATAAATATGGAAATATCTACACCGCTATCTGTATATACATGGAAATATCTACACCGCTATCTGTATAAACATGGAAATATCTACACCCCGATCTGTATAAACATGGAAATATCTACACCGCGATCTGTATAAACATGAATATATCTTCCCCACAATCTGTATAAACATGGAAATATCTACACCGCTATCTGTATAAACATGGAAATATTTACACCGCTCTCTGTATAAAGATGGAAATTTCTGCACCGTTATCTGTATAAATATGGAAATATATACACCGCTATCTCTACAAACATGGAAATATCTACACCGCCATCTGTATAAACATGGAAATATCTACAATGCCATCTGTATACACATGGAAATAACTACACGGCAGTCTGTCAATAGATGGAAACATCAACACCGCCATCTGTACAAACATGAAAATATCTACACTGCTATCTCTATAAACATGGAAATATCTACACTGCGGTCTGTATAAACATGGAAATATCTACACCGGTATCTGTATAAACATGGAAATATCTACACCACGATCTGTATAAACATGGAAATATAGACAGCGCTATCTGTATAAACATGGAAATGTCTGCACCGCTATCTCTATAAACATGGAAATATCTACCAAGCCATCTGTATAAACATATAATTACCTACACAGTCATGTGTAGGAACATGGAAATATCTACACTGCCATCTGTATAAACATAGAAATATCTACACAGCCCTCTGTATAAATATGGAAATATCTGCATAGGCATCTGTGTAAACATGGAAATATCTGCACCGCTATCTGTATAAACATGGAAATACCTACACCTCTGTCTGTATAAACATGGAAATATGTACACCGGTATGTGTATAAACATGGAAATATTTCCACCGTTATCTGTTTCAACATGGAAATATCTACAGCGCCATCTCTATAAACATTGAAATATCTACACTGCCCTCTGTAAAAACATAGAAATATCTACACAGTCATCTGAATAAACATGGAAATATCTACACCACCATCTGTATAAACATGGAAATACCTACAATACCATCTGTATACACATGGAAGTATCTACACAGATATCTGTATAAATATGGAAATATCTACACGGCCTTCTGTAGAAAGATGGAAATATGTACACCGCTATCTCTATAAATATGGAAATATCTACACCGCCATCTCTATAAACATGAAAATATCTACACTGCCATCCCCATAAATATGGAAGTATCTACTCCGCCATGTGTATAAACACGGAAATATCTACACCACCATCTGTGCAAACATGGAAATATCTACACCGCTATCTGTATAAACATGGAAATATCTACACCGCCATCTGCATGTCCTTGGAAATATCTACGCCGCCATCTGTATAAACATGGAAATATCTACACGGCCATCTGTGTGTACATGGAAATATCAACACCTCCATCTGTACAAACATGGAAATATCTACATCGCTATCTCTATAAACATGGAAATATCTGCACTGCCATCTGTAAAAACATGGAAATACCTTTACAGTCATCTGTATAAACATGGAAATATCTACAATGCCATCTGTATACACATGGAAATATCTACACAGCCATCTGTATAAACATGAAAATATCTACACTGCCATCTCCATAAACATGGAACTAACTACTCTGCCATCTGTATAAACATGGAAACATCTACACCGCCATCTGTGTGAATAAGGAAATATCTACAATGCCATCTGTATAAAGATATAAATATCTGCAACACGAGCTGTATAAACATGGAAATATCTACATCGCTATCTGTATAATCATGGAAATACCAACACGGCTATCGGTATAAACATGGAAATATCTACAACGCCATCTATATAAACATGGAAATATCTACACCGCTATGTCTATAAACATGGAAAAAACTACACCGCTATCTCTGAAAACATGGAAATATCTACACCGCTATGTCTATAAACATGGAAAAAACTACACCGCTATCTCTGAAAACATGGAAATATCTACACCGCTATCTATATAAACATGGAAATATCTACACCACCATCTATATAAACATGGAAATATCTACACCGCCATCTGTATAAACACGGAAATATCTACAATGCCATCTGTAGAAAGATAGAAATATCTACACCGCAATCTGTGTAAACATGGAAATATCTACACCGATATCTGTAAAAACATGGAAAATCTACACCGCTCTCTGTATAAACATGGAAATATCTACACCGCGATCTGTATAAACATGGAAATATCTACACCGCGATCTGTATAAATATGGAAATATCTACACCGCTATCTGTATAAACATGGAAATACCTACATGGCTATCTCTATAAAAATGGAAATATCTACACCGCCATCTCTATAAACATGGAAATACCTACAAAGTCATCTGTATAAAGATGGAAATATCTGCACAGCCATCTGTATAATTATGGAAATATCTACACCGCTATCTGTATAAACATGGAAATAACTACACCGCTATTTGTATAAACAAGGAAATATCTACACTGTGATCTGTATAAACATGGAAATATCTACACTGTGATCTGTATAAACATGGAAATATCTACACTGCCATCTCTATAAACATGGAAATATCTACACTCTTATCTGTATAAACATGGAAAAATCCACACCGCTATCTCTATAAACATGGAAAAATCAACACCGCTATCTCTATGAACATGGAAATATCTACACCGCCATCTCTATAAAAATGGAAATATCTACACCACGTTCAGTATAAACATGGAAATATCTACACCGCTATCTGTGTAAACATGGAAATATCTCCACTGCTATCTCTATAAACATCGAAATATCTACACCGCCATCTGTACAAACATGGAAATACTTTCAAAGTTATCTGTATGAACATGCAAATGTCTACACCGCCATCTGTGTAAACATGGAAATATCTACACACCCATGTGTACATACATGGAAATATCTACACCGCTATCTATATAAACATGGAAATATCTACACCGCCATCTGTATAAACATGGAAATATCTACACCACGATCTGTATAAACATGGAAATATAGACAGCGCTATCTGTATAAACATGGAAATATCTGCACCGCTATCTCTATAAACATGGGAATATCTACCAAGCCATCTGTATAAACATAGAATTACCTACACAGTCATGTGTAGGAACATGGAAATATCTACACTGCCATCTGTATAAACATAGAAATATCTACAGAGCCCTCTGTATAAATATGGAAATATCTGCATAGGCATCTGTGTAAACATGGAAATATCTGCACCGCTATCTGTATAAACATGGAAATACCTACACCTCTGTCTGTATAAACATGGAAATATGTACACCGGTATGTGTATAAACATGGAAATATATCCACCGTTATCTGTTTCAACATGGAAATATCTACAGCGCCATCTCTATAAACATTGAAATATCTACACTGCCCTCTGTAAAAACATGGAAATATCTACACAGTCATCTGAATAAATATGGAAATATCTACACCACCATCTGTATAAACATGGAAATACCTACAATACCATCTGTATACACATGGAAATATCTACACAGATATCTGTATAAATATGAAAATATCTACACGGCCTTCTGTAGAAAGATGGAAATATGTACACCGCTATCTCTATAAATATGGAAATATCTACACCGCCATCTCTATAAACATGAAAATATCTACACTGCCATCTCCATAAAGATGGAAGTATCTACTCCGCCATGTGTATAAACACGGAAATATCTACACCACCATCTGTGTAAACATGGAAATATCTACACCGCTATCTGTATAAACATGGAAATATCTACACCGCCATCTGCATGTCCTTGGAAATATCTACGCCGCCATCTGTATAAACATGGAAATATCTACACGGCCATCTGTGTGTACATGGAAATATCAACACCGCCATCTGTACAAACATGGAAATATCTACATCGCTATCTCTATAAACATGGAAATATCTGCACTGCCATCTGTAAAAACATGGAAATACCTTTACAGTCATCTGTATAAACATGGAAATATCTACAATGCCATCTGTATACACATGGAAATATCTGCACAGCCATCTGTATAAACATGAAAATATCTACACTGCCATCTCCATAAACATGGAACTAACTACTCTGCCATCTGTATAAACATGGAAACATCTACACCGCCATCTGTGTGAATAAGGAAATATCTACAATGCCATCTGTATAAAGATATAAATATCTGCAACACGAGCTGTATAAACATGGAAATATCTACACTCTTATCTGTATAAACATGGAAAAATCCACACCGCTATCTCTATAAACATGGAAAAATCAACACCGCTATCTCTATGAACATGGAAATATCTACACCGCCATCTCTATAAAAATGGAAATATCTACACCACGTTCAGTATAAACATGGAAATATCTACACCGCTATCTGTGTAAACATGGAAATATCTCCACTGCTATCTCTATAAACATCGAAATATCTACACCGCCATCTGTACAAACATGGAAATACTTTCAAAGTTATCTGTATGAACATGCAAATGTCTACACCGCCATCTGTGTAAACATGGAAATATCTACACACCCATGTGTACATACATGGAAATATCTACACCGCTATCTATATAAACATGGAAATATCTACACCGCCATCTGTATAAACATGGAAATATCTACACCACGATCTGTATAAACATGGAAATATAGACAGCGCTATCTGTATAAACATGGAAATATCTGCACCGCTATCTCTATAAACATGGGAATATCTACCAAGCCATCTGTATAAACATAGAATTACCTACACAGTCATGTGTAGGAACATGGAAATATCTACACTGCCATCTGTATAAACATAGAAATATCTACAGAGCCCTCTGTATAAATATGGAAATATCTGCATAGGCATCTGTGTAAACATGGAAATATCTGCACCGCTATCTGTATAAACATGGAAATACCTACACCTCTGTCTGTATAAACATGGAAATATGTACACCGGTATGTGTATAAACATGGAAATATATCCACCGTTATCTGTTTCAACATGGAAATATCTACAGCGCCATCTCTATAAACATTGAAATATCTACACTGCCCTCTGTAAAAACATGGAAATATCTACACAGTCATCTGAATAAACATGGAAATATCTACACCACCATCTGTATAAACATGGAAATACCTACAATACCATCTGTATACACATGGAAATATCTACACAGATATCTGTATAAATATGAAAATATCTACACGGCCTTCTGTAGAAAGATGGAAATATGTACACCGCTATCTCTATAAATATGGAAATATCTACACCGCCATCTCTATAAACATGAAAATATCTACACTGCCATCTCCATAAAGATGGAAGTATCTACTCCGCCATGTGTATAAACACGGAAATATCTACACCACCATCTGTGTAAACATGGAAATATCTACACCGCTATCTGTATAAACATGGAAATATCTACACCGCCATCTGCATGTCCTTGGAAATATCTACGCCGCCATCTGTATAAACATGGAAATATCTACACGGCCATCTGTGTGTACATGGAAATATCAACACCGCCATCTGTACAAACATGGAAATATCTACATCGCTATCTCTATAAACATGGAAATATCTGCACTGCCATCTGTAAAAACATGGAAATACCTTTACAGTCATCTGTATAAACATGGAAATATCTACAACGCCATCTATATAAACATGGAAATATCTACACCGCTATGTCTATAAACATGGAAAAAACTACACCGCTATCTCTGTAAACATGGAAATATCTACACCGCTATCTGTATAAACATGGAAATATCTACACCACCATCTATATAAACATGGAAATATCTACACCGCCATCTGTATAAACACGGAAATATCTGCAATGCCATCTGTAGAAAGATGGAAATATCTACACCGCAATCTGTGTAAACATGGAAATATCTACACCGATATCTGTAAAAACATGGAAAAATCTACACCGCTCTCTGTATAAACATGGAAATAACTACACCGCGATCTGTATAAACATGGAAATATCTACACCGCGATCTGTATAAATATGGAAATATCTACACCGCTATCTGTATAAACATGGAAATATCTACACGGCTATCTCTATAAAAATGGAAATATCTACACCGCCATCTCTATAAACATGGAAATACCTACAAAGTCATCTGTATAAAGATGGAAATATCTGCACAGCCATCTGTATAATTATGGAAATATCTACACCGCTATCTGTATAAACATGGAAATAACTACACCGCTATTTGTATAAACAAGGAAATATCTACACTGTGATCTGTATAAACATGGAAATATCTACACTGCCATCTCTATAAACATGGAAATATCTACACTCTTATCTGTATAAACATGGAAATATCCACACCGCTATCTCTATAAACATGGAAAAATCAACACCGCTATCTCTATGAATATGGAAATATCTACACCGCCACCTCTATAAAAATGGAAATATCTACACCACGATCAGTATAAACATGGAAATATCTACACCGCGATCTGTATAAACATGGAAATATCTACACAGCAATCTGTATAAATATGGAAATATCTACACCGCTATCTGTATAAACATGGAAATATCTACACGGCTATCTCTATAAAAATGGAAATATCTACACCGCCATCTCTATAAACATGGAAAAACCTACAAAGTCATCTGTATAAAGATGGAAATATCTGCACAGCCATCTGTATAATTATGGAAATATCTACACCGCTATCTGTATAAACATGGAAATAACTACACCGCTATTTGTATAAACAAGGAAATATCTACACTGTGATCTGTATAAACATGGAAATATCTACACTGCCATCTCTATAAACATGGAAATATCTACACTCTTATCTGTATAAACATGGAAATACCTTTACAGTCATCTGTATAAACATGGAAATATCTACAATGCCATCTGTATACACATGGAAATATCTACGCAGCCATCTGTATAAACATGAAAATATCTACACTGCCATCTCCATAAACATGGAACTAACTACTCTGCCATCTGTATAAACATGGAAACATCTACACCGCCATCTGTGTGAATAAGGAAATATCTACAATGCCATCTGTATAAAGATATAAATATCTGCAACACGAGCTGTATAAACATGGAAATATCTACATCGCTATCTGTATAATCATGGAAATACCAACACGGCTATCGGTATAAACATGGAAATATCTACAACGCCATCTATATAAACATGGAAATATCTACACCGCTATGTCTATAAACATGGAAAAAACTACACCGCTATCTCTGAAAACATGGAAATATCTACACCGCTATGTCTATAAACATGGAAAAAACTACACCGCTATCTCTGAAAACATGGAAATATCTACACCGCTATCTATATAAACATGGAAATATCTACACCACCATCTATATAAACATGGAAATATCTACACCGCCATCTGTATAAACACGGAAATATCTACAATGCCATCTGTAGAAAGATAGAAATATCTACACCGCAATCTGTGTAAACATGGAAATATCTACACCGATATCTGTAAAAACATGGAAAAATCTACACCGCTCTCTGTATAAACATGGAAATATCTACACCGCGATCTGTATAAACATGGAAATATCTACACCGCGATCTGTATAA
Organism: Pan paniscus; assembly: GCF_029289425.2. Taxonomy (NCBI): domain Eukaryota; kingdom Metazoa; phylum Chordata; class Mammalia; order Primates; family Hominidae; genus Pan; species Pan paniscus. The sequence goes on from NC_073265.2 coordinate 2,509,505, forward strand.
ATATGGAAATATCTACACCGCTATCTGTATAAACATGGAAATACCTACATGGCTATCTCTATAAAAATGGAAATATCTACACCGCCATCTCTATAAACATGGAAATACCTACAAAGTCATCTGTATAAAGATGGAAATATCTGCACAGCCATCTGTATAATTATGGAAATATCTACACCGCTATCTGTATAAACATGGAAATAACTACACCGCTATTTGCATAAACAAGGAAATATCTACACTGTGATCTGTATAAACATGGAAATATCTACACTGCCATCTCTATAAACATGGAAATATCTACACTCTTATCTGTATAAACATGGAAAAATCCACACCGCTATCTCTATAAACATGGAAAAATCAACACCGCTATCTCTATGAACATGGAAATATCTACACCGCCATCTCTATAAAAATGGAAATATCTACACCACGTTCAGTATAAACATGGAAATATCTACACCGCTATCTGTGTAAACATGGAAATATCTCCACTGCTATCTCTATAAACATCGAAATATCTACACCGCCATCTGTACAAACATGGAAATACTTTCAAAGTTATCTGTATGAACATGCAAATGTCTACACCGCCATCTGTGTAAACATGGAAATATCTACACACCCATGTGTACATACATGGAAATATCTACACCGCTATCTATATAAACATGGAAATATCTACACCGCCATCTGTATAAACATGGAAATATCTACACCACGATCTGTATAAACATGGAAATATAGACAGCGCTATCTGTATAAACATGGAAATATCTGCACCGCTATCTCTATAAACATGGGAATATCTACCAAGCCATCTGTATAAACATAGAATTACCTACACAGTCATGTGTAGGAACATGGAAATATCTACACTGCCATCTGTATAAACATAGAAATATCTACAGAGCCCTCTGTATAAATATGGAAATATCTGCATAGGCATCTGTGTAAACATGGAAATATCTGCACCGCTATCTGTATAAACATGGAAATACCTACACCTCTGTCTGTATAAACATGGAAATATGTACACCGGTATGTGTATAAACATGGAAATATATCCACCGTTATCTGTTTCAACATGGAAATATCTACAGCGCCATCTCTATAAACATTGAAATATCTACACTGCCCTCTGTAAAAACATGGAAATATCTACACAGTCATCTGAATAAACATGGAAATATCTACACCACCATCTGTATAAACATGGAAATACCTACAATACCATCTGTATACACATGGAAATATCTACACAGATATCTGTATAAATATGAAAATATCTACACGGCCTTCTGTAGAAAGATGGAAATATGTACACCGCTATCTCTATAAATATGGAAATATCTACACCGCCATCTCTATAAACATGAAAATATCTACACTGCCATCTCCATAAAGATGGAAGTATCTACTCCGCCATGTGTATAAACACGGAAATATCTACACCACCATCTGTGTAAACATGGAAATATCTACACCGCTATCTGTATAAACATGGAAATATCTACACCGCCATCTGCATGTCCTTGGAAATATCTACGCCGCCATCTGTATAAACATGGAAATATCTACACGGCCATCTGTGTGTACATGGAAATATCAACACCGCCATCTGTACAAACATGGAAATATCTACATCGCTATCTCTATAAACATGGAAATATCTGCACTGCCATCTGTAAAAACATGGAAATACCTTTACAGTCATCTGTATAAACATGGAAATATCTACAATGCCATCTGTATACACATGGAAATATCTGCACAGCCATCTGTATAAACATGAAAATATCTACACTGCCATCTCCATAAACATGGAACTAACTACTCTGCCATCTGTATAAACATGGAAACATCTACACCGCCATCTGTGTGAATAAGGAAATATCTACAATGCCATCTGTATAAAGATATAAATATCTGCAACACGAGCTGTATAAACATGGAAATATCTACATCGCTATCTGTATAATCATGGAAATACCAACACGGCTATCGGTATAAACATGGAAATATCTACAACGCCATCTATATAAACATGGAAATATCTACACCGCTATGTCTATAAACATGGAAAAAACTACACCGCTATCTCTGTAAACATGGAAATATCTACACCGCTATCTGTATAAACATGGAAATATCTACACCACCATCTATATAAACATGGAAATATCTACACCGCCATCTGTATAAACACGGAAATATCTGCAATGCCATCTGTAGAAAGATGGAAATATCTACACCGCAATCTGTGTAAACATGGAAATATCTACACCGATATCTGTAAAAACATGGAAAAATCTACACCGCTCTCTGTATAAACATGGAAATAACTACACCGCGATCTGTATAAACATGGAAATATCTACACCGCGATCTGTATAAATATGGAAATATCTACACCGCTATCTGTATAAACATGGAAATATCTACACGGCTATCTCTATAAAAATGGAAATATCTACACCGCCATCTCTATAAACATGGAAATACCTACAAAGTCATCTGTATAAAGATGGAAATATCTGCACAGCCATCTGTATAATTATGGAAATATCTACACCGCTATCTGTATAAACATGGAAATAACTACACCGCTATTTGTATAAACAAGGAAATATCTACACTGTGATCTGTATAAACATGGAAATATCTACACTGCCATCTCTATAAACATGGAAATATCTACACTCTTATCTGTATAAACATGGAAATATCCACACCGCTATCTCTATAAACATGGAAAAATCAACACCGCTATCTCTATGAATATGGAAATATCTACACCGCCACCTCTATAAAAATGGAAATATCTACACCACGATCAGTATAAACATGGAAATATCTACACCGCGATCTGTATAAACATGGAAATATCTACACAGCAATCTGTATAAATATGGAAATATCTACACCGCTATCTGTATAAACATGGAAATATCTACACGGCTATCTCTATAAAAATGGAAATATCTACACCGCCATCTCTATAAACATGGAAAAACCTACAAAGTCATCTGTATAAAGATGGAAATATCTGCACAGCCATCTGTATAATTATGGAAATATCTACACCGCTATCTGTATAAACATGGAAATAACTACACCGCTATTTGTATAAACAAGGAAATATCTACACTGTGATCTGTATAAACTTGGAAATATCTACACTGCCATCTCTATAAACATGGAAATATCTACACTCTTATCTGTATAAACATGGAAATACCTTTACAGTCATCTGTATAAACATGGAAATATCTACAATGCCATCTGTATACACATGGAAATATCTACACAGCCATCTGTATAAACATGAAAATATCTACACTGCCATCTCCATAAACATGGAACTAACTACTCTGCCATCTGTATAAACATGGAAACATCTACACCGCCATCTGTGTGAATAAGGAAATATCTACAATGCCATCTGTATAAAGATATAAATATCTGCAACACGAGCTGTATAAACATGGAAATATCTACATCGCTATCTGTATAATCATGGAAATACCAACACGGCTATCGGTATAAACATGGAAATATCTACAACGCCATCTATATAAACATGGAAATATCTACACCGCTATGTCTATAAACATGGAAAAAACTACACCGCTATCTCTGAAAACATGGAAATATCTACACCGCTATGTCTATAAACATGGAAAAAACTACACCGCTATCTCTGAAAACATGGAAATATCTACACCGCTATCTATATAAACATGGAAATATCTACACCACCATCTATATAAACATGGAAATATCTACACCGCCATCTGTATAAACACGGAAATATCTACAATGCCATCTGTAGAAAGATAGAAATATCTACACCGCAATCTGTGTAAACATGGAAATATCTACACCGATATCTGTAAAAACATGGAAAAATCTACACCGCTCTCTGTATAAACATGGAAATATCTACACCGCGATCTGTATAAACATGGAAATATCTACACCGCGATCTGTATAAATATGGAAATATCTACACCGCTATCTGTATAAACATGGAAATACCTACATGGCTATCTCTATAAAAATGGAAATATCTACACCGCCATCTCTATAAACATGGAAATACCTACAAAGTCATCTGTATAAAGATGGAAATATCTGCACAGCCATCTGTATAATTATGGAAATATCTACACCGCTATCTGTATAAACATGGAAATAACTACACCGCTATTTGTATAAACAAGGAAATATCTACACTGTGATCTGTATAAACATGGAAATATCTACACTGCCATCTCTATAAACATGGAAATATCTACACTCTTATCTGTATAAACATGGAAAAATCCACACCGCTATCTCTATAAACATGGAAAAATCAACACCGCTATCTCTATGAACATGGAAATATCTACACCGCCATCTCTATAAAAATGGAAATATCTACACCACGTTCAGTATAAACATGGAAATATCTACACCGCTATCTGTGTAAACATGGAAATATCTCCACTGCTATCTCTATAAACATCGAAATATCTACACCGCCATCTGTACAAACATGGAAATACTTTCAAAGTTATCTGTATGAACATGCAAATGTCTACACCGCCATCTGTGTAAACATGGAAATATCTACACACCCATGTGTACATACATGGAAATATCTACACCGCTATCTATATAAACATGGAAATATCTACACCGCCATCTGTATAAACATGGAAATATCTACACCACGATCTGTATAAACATGGAAATATAGACAGCGCTATCTGTATAAACATGGAAATATCTGCACCGCTATCTCTATAAACATGGGAATATCTACCAAGCCATCTGTATAAACATAGAATTACCTACACAGTCATGTGTAGGAACATGGAAATATCTACACTGCCATCTGTATAAACATAGAAATATCTACAGAGCCCTCTGTATAAATATGGAAATATCTGCATAGGCATCTGTGTAAACATGGAAATATCTGCACCGCTATCTGTATAAACATGGAAATACCTACACCTCTGTCTGTATAAACATGGAAATATGTACACCGGTATGTGTATAAACATGGAAATATATCCACCGTTATCTGTTTCAACATGGAAATATCTACAGCGCCATCTCTATAAACATTGAAATATCTACACTGCCCTCTGTAAAAACATGGAAATATCTACACAGTCATCTGAATAAACATGGAAATATCTACACCACCATCTGTATAAACATGGAAATACCTACAATACCATCTGTATACACATGGAAATATCTACACAGATATCTGTATAAATATGAAAATATCTACACGGCCTTCTGTAGAAAGATGGAAATATGTACACCGCTATCTCTATAAATATGGAAATATCTACACCGCCATCTCTATAAACATGAAAATATCTACACTGCCATCTCCATAAAGATGGAAGTATCTACTCCGCCATGTGTATAAACACGGAAATATCTACACCACCATCTGTGTAAACATGGAAATATCTACACCGCTATCTGTATAAACATGGAAATATCTACACCGCCATCTGCATGTCCTTGGAAATATCTACGCCGCCATCTGTATAAACATGGAAATATCTACACGGCCATCTGTGTGTACATGGAAATATCAACACCGCCATCTGTACAAACATGGAAATATCTACATCGCTATCTCTATAAACATGGAAATATCTGCACTGCCATCTGTAAAAACATGGAAATACCTTTACAGTCATCTGTATAAACATGGAAATATCTACAATGCCATCTGTATACACATGGAAATATCTGCACAGCCATCTGTATAAACATGAAAATATCTACACTGCCATCTCCATAAACATGGAACTAACTACTCTGCCATCTGTATAAACATGGAAACATCTACACCGCCATCTGTGTGAATAAGGAAATATCTACAATGCCATCTGTATAAAGATATAAATATCTGCAACACGAGCTGTATAAACATGGAAATATCTACATCGCTATCTGTATAATCATGGAAATACCAACACGGCTATCGGTATAAACATGGAAATATCTACAACGCCATCTATATAAACATGGAAATATCTACACCGCTATGTCTATAAACATGGAAAAAACTACACCGCTATCTCTGTAAACATGGAAATATCTACACCGCTATCTGTATAAACATGGAAATATCTACACCACCATCTATATAAACATGGAAATATCTACACCGCCATCTGTATAAACACGGAAATATCTGCAATGCCATCTGTAGAAAGATGGAAATATCTACACCGCAATCTGTGTAAACATGGAAATATCTACACCGATATCTGTAAAAACATGGAAATATCTACACCGCTCTCTGTATAAACATGGAAATAACTACACCGCGATCTGTATAAACATGGAAATATCTACACCGCGATCTGTATAAATATGGAAATATCTACACCGCTATCTGTATAAACATGGAAATATCTACACGGCTATCTCTAAAAAAAATGGAAATATCTACACCGCCATCTCTATAAACATGGAAAAACCTACAAAGTCATCTGTATAAAGATGGAAATATCTGCACAGCCATCTGTATAATTATGGAAATATCTACACCGCTATCTGTATAAACATGGAAATAACTACACCGCTATTTGTATAAACAAGGAAATATCTACACTGTGATCTGTATAAACATGGAAATATCTACACTGCCATCTCTATAAACATGGAAATATCTACACTCTTATCTGTATAAACATGGAAATATCCACACCGCTATCTCTATAAACATGGAAAAATCAACACCGCTATCTCTATGAACATGGAAATATCTACACCGCCACCTCTATAAAAATGGAAATATCTACACCACATTCAGTATAAACATGGAAATATCTACACCGCTATCTGTGTAAACATGGAAATATCTCCACTGCTATCTCTATAAACATCGAAATATCTACACCGCCATCTGTACAAACATGGAAATACTTTCAAAGTTATCTGTATAAACATGCAAATATCTACACCGCCATCTGTGTAAACATGGAAATATCTACACACCCATGTGTACATACATGGAAATATCTACACCGCTATCTATATAAACATGGAAATATCTACACCGCCATATGTATAAACATGGAAATATCTGCAATACCATCTGTAGAACGATGGAAAATTTCTACACTGCAATCTGTGTAAACATGGAAATATCTACACTGATATCTGTAAAAACATGGAAATATCTACACCGCTATCTGTATAAACATGGAAATATCTACACCGCGATCTGTATAAACATGGAAATATCTACACCGCGATCTGTACAAACATGGAAATATCTACACCGCTATCTGTATAAACATGCAAATATCTACAAAGCTATCTCTATAAACATGGAAATACCTACACAGCCATCTGTATAAACATGGAAATACCTACAAAGTAATCTGTATAAACAACGAAATATCTACACAGCCATCTGTAGAAACATGGATATATCTACACAGCCATCTGTATATACATGGAAATATCTGCACCGCTATCTCTATAAACATGGAAATAACTACACCGCTATTTGTATAAACAAGGAAATATCTACACCGTGATCTGTATAAAAATGGAAATATCCACACCGCTATCTCTATAAACATGGGAAAATCAACACCGCTATATCTATGAACATGGAAATACCTTCACCGCCATCTCTATAAACATGGAAATATCTACACCTCGATCAGTATAAACATGGAAATATCTACACCGCTATCTGTATAAACATGGAAATATCGCCACTGCTATCTCTATAAACATCGAAATATCTACACCGCTATCTGTATAAACATGGAAATGCCTCCACTGCTATCTCTATAAACATCGAAATATCTACACCGCCATCTGTATAAACATGGAAATACTTACAAAGATATCTGTATAAACATGGAAATACCTACACCGACATCTGCATAAACATGGAAATATCTACACAGCCATGGGTACATACATGGAAATATCTACACCGCTATCTATATAAACATGGAAAAAACTACACCGCTATCTGTATAAACATGGAAATATCTACACCTCCATCTACATATCCATGGAAATATATGCGCCGCAATCTGTATAAACATGGAAATATCTACAAGGTCATCTTTTATAGATGGAAATATCAACAGCGCCATCTGTACAAACATGGAAATATCTACAATGCTATCTCTATAAACATGGAAATATCTGCACTGCCATCTGTAAAAACAAGGAAATATCTATACAGTCATCTGTATAAACATGGAAATATCTACAATGCCATCTGCATAGACTTGGAAATAACTACACAGACATCTGTATAAACATGTAAATATCTACACTGCTATCTCTATAAACGTGGAAATATCTACACGGCCATCTACATAAACATGAAACTAACTACTCTGCCGTCTATATAAACATGGAAACATCTACACCGCTATCTGTGTGAATAAGGAAATATCTGCAATGCCATCTGTATAAAGATATAAATATTGCACCGCGAGCTGTATAAACATGGAAATATCTACAGAGTCATCTGAATAAACATGGAAATATCTACACCACCATCTGTATAAACATTGAAATACCTACAATACCATCTGTATACACATGGAAATATCTACACGGCCATCTGTATAAACATGGAATTATCTACACTACCATCTGTACAAAGATGGAAATATCTACACCGCTATCTCTATAAATATGGAAATATCTACACCGCCATCTCTATCAACATGACATTATCTACACTGCCATCTCCATAAACATGGAAATATCAACACCGCGATCTGTATAAACATGCAAATATCTTCACCACGATCTGTATAAACATGGAAATATCTACACCGCTATCTGTATAAACATGGTAATATCTACACCACCATCTATATAAACATGGAAATATCTACACCGCCATCTGTATAAACATGGAAATATCTACAATGCCATCTGTAGAAAGATGGAAATACCTACACCCCTATCTGTATAAACATGGAAATATCTACACCGATATCTCTATAAACATGGAAAAATCAACACCGCTATCTCTCTGAACATGGAAATATCTACACCGCCATCTCTATAAACATGGAAATATCTACACGACGATCAGTATAAACATGGAAATATATACACCGCTATCTATATAAACATGGAAATATCTCCACTGCTATCTCTATAAACATCGAAATATCTACACCACCATCTGTATAAACATGGAAATACTTACAAAGTTATCTGTATAAACATGGAAATATCTACACCGCCATCTGTAAAAACATGGAAATATCTACAAAGCCATGTGAATATACATGGAAATATCTACACCGCTATCTATATAAACATGGAAATAACTACACCGCTATTTGTATAAACATGGAAATATCTACACCGCCATCTACATATCCATGGAAATATCTGCGCCGCCATCTGTATAAACATGGAAATATCTACACGGTCATCTGTGTATAGATAGAAATATCAACACCGCCATCTCTACAAACATGGAAATACCTACACCGCGGTCTGTATAAACATGGAAATATATACACCGCGGTCTGTATAAACATGGAAATATCTACACCGCTATCTGTATAAACATGGAAATATCTACACCGCTACCTCTATAAACATGGAAATATCTACACCGTGATCTGTATAAACATGGAAATATTTACACCGCTATCTGTATAAACATGGAAATTTCTACACCGTTATCTGTATAAATTTGGAAATATCTTCACCGCTATCTTTATAAACATGGAAATATATACACCGCCTTCTGTATAAACATGGAAATACCTTTACAGTCATCTGTGTAAACATGGAAATATCTACACCACCATCTGTATAAACATGGAAATATCTACAATGCCATCTGTATACACATGGAAATACCTACACGGCAATCTGTGTATAGATGGAAACATCAACAACGCCATCTGTACAATCTTGGAAATATCTACACTGCTATCTCTTTAAACATGGAAATATCTACACTGCGGTCTGCATAAACATGGAAATATCTACACCGGTATCTGTATAAACATGGAAATATCTACACCATGATCTGTATAAACATGGAAATATATACACCGCTATCTGTATAAACATGGAAATATCTGCACCGCTATCTCTATAAACATGGAAATATCTACAAAGACATCTGTATAAACATGGAAATACCTAAACAGTCATGTGTAGGAACATTTAATTATCTACAATGCCATCTGTACAAACATAGAAATATCTACACAGCCCTCTGTATAAATATGGAAATATCTGCATAGGCATCTGTGTAAACATGGAAATATCTTCACCGCTATCTGTATAAACATGGAAATACCTACACCGCTTTCTCTATAAACATGGAAATATGTACACCGCTATGTGTATAAACATGGAAATATCTCCACTGCTCTCTGTATAAACATGGAAATATCTACACCGTTATCTGTATAAACATGGAAATATCTACAGTGCCATCTCTATAAACATTGAAAAATCTACACTGCCATCTGTAAATACATGGAAATATCTACACAGTCATCTGAATAAACCTGGAAATATCTACAACACCATCTGTATAAACCTGGAAATACCTACAATACCATCTGTATACACATGGAAATATCTACATGGCCATCTGTATAAACATGGAATTATCTACACTGCCATCTGTAGAAAGATGTAAATATGTACAACGCTATCTCTATAAATATGGAAATATCTACACCGCCATCTCTACGAACATGAAAATATCTACACTGCCATCTCCATAAAGATGGAAGTATCTACTCCGCCATGTGTATAAATACGGAAATATCTTCACCACCATCTGTGTAAACATGGAAATATCTACACTGGTATCTCTATAAACATGGAAATATCTACACCGCTATCTCTATAAACATGAAAATATCTACACTGCCATCTCCATAAACATGGAACTGACTACTCCGCCATCTGTATAAACATGGAAACATCTACACCGCCATCTGTGTGAATAAGGAAATAACTACAATGCCATCTGTATAAAGATATAAATATCTGCACCGCGAGCTGTATAAACATGGAAATATCTACATCGCTATCTGTATAAACGTGGAAATACCAACACCGCTATCGGTATAAACATGGAAATATCTACAACGCCATCTATATAAACATGGAAATATCCACACCGCTATGTCTATAAACATGGAAATACCTACACCGCTATCTCTATAAACATGGAAATATCTACACCGCTATCTGTATAAAAATGGAAATATCTACACCGCTACCTGAATAAACACGGAAATATCTACACCGCGATCTGTATAAACATGGAAATATCTACACCGCGATCTGTATAAACATGGAAATATCTTCACCGTGATCTGTATAAACATGGAAATATCTACACCGCTATCTCTATAAACATGGTAATATCTACACCACCATCTATATAAACATGGAAATATCTACTCCACCATCTGTATAAACATGGAAATATCTACAATGCCATCTGTAGAAAGATGGAAATATCTACACCACAATCTCTGTAAACATGGAAATATCCACACCGATATCTGTAAAAATATGGGAATATCTACACCGCTATCTGTATAAACTTGGAAATATCTACACCGCGATCTGTATAAACATGGAAATATCTACACCGCGATGTGTATAAACATGGAAATATCTACACCGCTATCAGTATAAACATGGAAATATCCACACCGCTATCTCTATAAACATGGAAAAACAAACAACGCTATCTCTATGAACATGGAAATATCTACACTGCCATCTTTATAAACATGGAAATATCTAAACCACGATTAGTATAAACATGGAAATATCTACACCCCTATCTGTATAAACATGGAAATATCTACACCGCTATCTCTATAAACATGGAAAAATCAACACCGCTATCTCTATGAACACGGAAATATCTACACCGCCATCTCTATAAACAGGGAAATGTCTACACCACGATCAGTATAAACATGGAAATATCTACACCGCTATCTGTATAAACATGGAAATATCTCCACTGCTATCTCTATAAACATCGAAATATCTACACCGCCATCTGTATAAACATGGAAATACTTACAAAGTTATCTGTATAAACATGGAAATATCTACACCGCCATCTGTATAAACATGGAAATATCTACACAACCATGTGTATATACATGGAAATATCTACACCGCTATATATATAAACATGGAAATAACTACACCGCTATCTGTATAAACATGGAAATATCTACACCGCCATCTACATATCCATGGAAATATCTGCCCCGCCATCTGTATAAACGTGGAAATATCGAAACGGTCATCTGTGTATAGATGGAAATATCAACACCACCATCTGTACAAACATGGAAATATCTGCACCGCTATCTGTATATACATGGAAATATCTACACCGCGGTCTGTATAAACATGGAAATATCAACACCGCTATCTCTATAAACATGGAAATATCTACACCGTGATCTGTATAAACATAGAAATATTTACACCGCTATCTGTAAAAACATGGAAATTTCTGCACCGTTATCTGTATAAATATGGAAATACCTTCACCTCTATCTCTATAAAGATGGAAATGTCTACACCGCCATCTGTATAAACATGGAAATACCTATACAGTCATCTGTGTAAACATGGAAATATCTACACCACCATCTGTATAAACATGGAAATATCTACAGTGCCATCTGTATACACATGGAAATACCTACACGGCAATCTGTGTATAGATGGAAACATCAACACCGCCATGTGTACAAACATGGAAATATCTACACTGCTATCTCTATAAACATGGAGATATCTACATTGCGGTCTGTATAAACATGGAAATATCTACACCGGTATCTGTATAAACATGGAAATGTCTGCACCATGATCTGTATAAACATGGAAATATATACACAGCTATCTGTATAAACATGGAGAAATCTGCACCGCTATCTCTATAAACATGGAAATATCTACACAGCCATCTCTATAAACTTGAAAATATCTACAACACAATCTGTGCAAAGATGGAAATATCTACACCGCTATCTGTGTAAAGTTGGAAATATGTACACCGCTATCTGTATGATCATGGAAATATCTACACAGCTATCTGTGCAAATATGGAAATATCTACACCTCTATCTTGTAAACATGGAAATATCTACACCGCTGTCTCTATAAACTTGGAAATACCTACACCGCTATTTATATAAACATGGAAATATCTACAGCACGATCTGTATAAGTGTGGAAATATCCCCACCGCTATCTCTATAAACCTGGAAATACATTCACCGCTATCTGTATAAACATGGAAATTTCTAGACTTTTATTTGAATAAACATGGAAATATCTACACCGCCAGCTGTAAAAACATGGAAATGTCTACACCGCCCTCTGTATAAACATCGAAATATCTACACTGCCATCGGTATAAACATGGAAATATCTAAACCACTATCTTTTTAAACATGGAGATATCTACACCGCCATCTGTATAAACATGTAAATATCTACACCAATATCTCTATAAACATGGAAATATCTAGAACGCTATCTCTGTAACATGGAAATATAAACACCGCTATCTGTGTAAACCTGGAAAAATCTACACCGCTATCTGTATAAAAATGGAAATATCTACACCGCTTTCTGCATAAACTTAGAAATATCTACACCGCTATCTGTATAAATATCTAAATATCTACACCGCTATCTATAAAAACGTGGAAATATTTGCACTGCTATCTGTATAAACATGGAGTTATCTACACCGCCATCTATATAAACATGGAAATATCTACACTGCCATCTGTATAAACAGGGAAATATCTACACCGGCATCTTCATAAACATGGTAATATCTACACCGCTGTCTTTATAAACATGGAAATATCTACACAGTCATCTGAATAAACAAGGAAATATCTACACCACCATCTCTACAAACATGGAAATATCTTCACTGCTATCTGTATAAACATGGAAATACCTACAAAGCCATCTATAAGAACATGCAAATATCTATCCTACCATCTGTATAAACATGGAAATATTTACACCACTATCTGTATAAACATGGAAATATCTACACCGCCATTTGAATAAACATGGAAATATTTACACCGCCATCAGCATGAACATGAAAATATCTACACCGCTATCTGTAGAAACATGGAAATAACTACACCGCTATCTCTATAAAGATGGAAATATCTACACGGCTATCTGTATAAACATGGAAATATCTACACAGCTCTCTGTATAAACATAGAAATATCTACACCGCTATCTCTACAAACAGGGAAATGTCTACACCGTCATCTGTATAAAGATGGAAATATCTACACCACTATCTCTACAAACATGGAAATATCTACACCGCCATCTCTATAAACAAGTAAATATCTACACCGCCATCTGTATGAACATGGAAATACCTACAATGCCATCTGTATAAATATGGAAATATGTACACAGTTATTTGTATAAACATGGAAATATCTCCACCACTATCTTCATAAACATGGAAATATCCACACCGATATCTGTATAAACATGGAAAAACATACACCGCAATCTCTATAATTATGGAGATATCTACATCGCTATCACTATAAACATGGCAATATCTACACCGCTATCTCTATAAACATGGAAATGTCTACACCGCTATCTGTATAAACAAGGAAATATCTATACCAGTATCTTTATAAGCATATAAATATCAACATCGTTATTTCTAACAACATGGAAATATCTACACCGCCATCACTATAAACATGGAAATATCTAAACCACTATCTTTATAAATATGGAGATATCTACACCGCCATCTGTATAAACATGTAAATATCTACACCACTATCTCTATAAACATGGAAATATCTAGAACGCTATCGCTGTAACATGGAAATATAAACACCGCTATCTGTCTAAACCTGGTAAAATCTACACCGCTATCTGTATAAAAATGGAAATATCTACACCGCTATCTGCATAAACATAGAAATATCTACACCGCTATCTGTATAAATATCTAAATATCTACACCGCCATCTTTAAAAACGTGGAAATATCTGCACCTCTATCTGTATAAACATGGAGTTATCTTCACCGCCATCTATATAAACATGGAAATATCTACACTGCCATCTGTATAAACATGGAAATATCTACACCGGCATCTTCATAAACATGGTAATATCTACACCGCTGTCTTTATAAACATGGAAATATCTACACCGTCATCTTAATAAACAAGGAAATATCTACACCACCATCTCTACAAACATGGAAATATCTTCACTGCTATCTGTATAAACATGGAAATACCTACACCGCCATCTATATGAACATGCAAATATCTACACTACCATCTGTATAAACATGGAAATATTTACACCACTATCTGTATAAACATGGAAATATCTACAACGCCATTTGAATAAACATGGAAATATTTACACCGCCATCAGCATGAACATGAAAATATCTACACCGCTATCTGTATAAACATGGAATATCTACACCGCCATCTGTATAA
This sequence comes from Pan paniscus, assembly GCF_029289425.2. Lineage (NCBI taxonomy): Eukaryota > Metazoa > Chordata > Mammalia > Primates > Hominidae > Pan > Pan paniscus. Next base: position 2,525,085 of record NC_073265.2, read on the forward strand.
TCAAGTAAATATCTGCACCGCCATCTGTATGAACATGGAAATACCTACAACGCCATCTGTATAAATATGGAAATATCTACACAGTGATTTGTATAAACATGGAAATATCTCCACCACTATCTTCATAAACATGGAAATATCCTCACCGCCATCTGTATAAACATGGAAATAGCTACACCGCTATCTGTATTAATTTGGAAATATCTACACTGCCATCTGTATAAACAAGGAAATAGCCACACCGCTATCTGCATAAACATGGTAATATCTACACCACCATCTGAATAAACATGGAAATGTCTACACGGCTATCACTATAAATATGGAAATATCTACACCGCTATCTCTATAAACTTGGAAATATCTACACCGCTATCTCTATAAACATGGAAATGTCTACACCGTTATCTGTATAAACATGGCAATATCTACATGGCTATCTCTATAAATATGGAAATATCTACACCGCCATCTGTAAATGCATGGAAATACCTACACAGTCATCTGTATAAACATGGAAATATCTACACCACTATCTGTATAAACATGCAAATATCTACACTGCCATCTGTATAAACATGTAATTATTCTCTCAAGCATCTCTATAAACATGGAAATATCTACACCGCTATCTCTATAAACAAGGAAATAGCCACACCGCTATCTGTATAAACATGGAAATATCTACACGGCCATCTGTAAAAACATGGAAATATCTACACAGTCGTCTGTATAAACATGGAAATATCTACACCTCCATCTGTATAAACATGGAAATATATACACTGCCATCTATATAAACATGGAAATACCTACATCGCTATACGTATAAACATGAAAATACCTGCACCACTATCTGCATAAACATGGAAATACCTACAATGCCATCTGTATAAAGTTGGAAATAGCTACACCGCGAGCAGTATAAACATGGAAATAACTACACCGCTGTCTGTATAAACATAGACATAACCACAACACTATCTCTATAAACATGGAAATATCTACACCACTAATTGTATAAACATGGAAATATCAACACCTATATCTCTATAAACATGGACATACCTACACCGCCATTTTATAAACATGGAAATATCTACACCGCTATCTCTATAAACATAAAAATATCTACACCGCCATGTCTATAAACATAGAAATATCTACACCACCATCTGCATAAACATGGATATATATACACAGCCATCTTTATAAACATGGAAATATCTACACCTCTGTCTGAGTAAACATTTAAATATCTACACCACAGACTGTGCAAAGATGGAAATATCTACAGCGTTATCTGTATAAACATGGAAATATCTACACCGCTATCTGCATAAACATGGAAATATCTACACCGACATCTGCACAAACATGGAAATATCTACACAGTCATCTGTATAAACATGGGAATATCTACACCGCTATCTTTATAAACATGGAAATATCTGCAACACTATCTGTGTAAACATGGAAATATGTACACCGCTATCTGTGTAAACATGGAAATATCTACACCGCTATCTGTATAAAGATGGAAGTGTCTACACCGCTATATGTAAAACGTGGAAATATCTACACCGCTATCTGTATAAACGTGGAAACATCCACACCGATATCTGTATAAACATGGAAATATCTACACTGCTATCTGCGTAAACAAGGGAATATCTACACCGCCATCTGTATAAACATGGGAATATCTACACCGCCATCTGTATAAACATGGAAATATATACACCGCTATATGTACATATATGTAAATATTTACACCACTATCTCTGTAAACATGGAAATATCTACACCGCTATCTTTATAAACATGGAAATATCTAAACCGTTATCTCTATAAACATGGAAATATCAACACCGCCATCTGTATAAATATGCAAGTATCCACAGAGTCATCTGCATAAATATGGAAATATCTACACCACCATCTCTATAAACATGAAAATATATAAACCGCCATCTCTTTACACATGGAATTATCTACACAGCCATCTGTATAAACATGGAAATATCTTCACCGCTGTCTCTATAAACATGGAAATATGTACACCGCTATCTGTATAAACATGGAAATATCTACACTGCCATCTGTATAAACATGGAAATAACTACACCGCTATCTGTATAAACATGGCAATATCTAAAATGATATCTGTGTAAACATGGAAATATCTACACAGCCATCTGTGTTATCTTGGAAATATCTACAACGCTATCTGTGTAAACATGGAAATATCTACAGCCCTATCTGCGTAAACATGGAAATACTTACAACGCTATCTGTGTACACATGGAAATATCTACACAGCTATCTGTGTAAACTTGGAAATATCTACACCGCTATCTGTATAGACATGGAAATACCTACAATGCTATCTGTATAAACATGCAAATATTTACAATGCTATCCGTATAAACCCGGAAATAACAACTCCGCTATCCCTATAAAGATGGAAATATCTACACCGCTGTCTGTATAAACACGGAAATGTCTTCACCGCTATCTGTATAAATCTGGAAACATCTACACCGCTATCTGTATAAATATGGAAATATCTATACTGCTATCTCTATAAACATAGAAATGTCTACACCACTCTCTGTATAAACATGGAAATATCTAAACCACTATCTCTATAAACATGGAAATATCTACAATGCTATCTGTGTAAACATGGAAATATCTACAGAGATATCTGTGTAAACATGGAAATATGTACACCGCTACCTGAATAAACATGGAAATACATAAACCACAATCTATGCAAAGATGGAAATATCTAGACCGCTTTGTGTGCAAACATGGAAATATCTACACCGTCATCTCTGTAAACATGGAAATATTTACACCAACATCTGTATAAACATGGAAATATCTACACCGCTATCTCTACAAACATGGAAATATCTACAACGCTATCTCTATAAACATGGAAATATCTTCACCGCCATCTGTATAAACATGGAAATATCTACACGGCCATCTCTGTAAACAGGAAAATATCTACACCGCCATCTCCATAAATATGGAAATATCTACACCGCCATCTGTATCAACACGGCAATAACTACACCGCTATTTTTACAAACATGGAAATATCTACATTGCCATTTCTATAAAGACCGAAATACCTACACCGCAAGCTGTATAAACATGGAAATATCTACACCGCTATCTGTATAAACATGGAAATACCAACACTGCCATCAGTATAAACATGGAAATATCTACACCTCTATCTGTATACACATGGAAATATATACACCACTATGTCTATAAACATGGAAATACATACACCGTCATCTTTATACACATGGAAATATCTACACCGCTATCTCTATAAAAATAGAAATATCTACACCGCCATCTCTATAAACATGGAAATATATACACTGCCATCTGCATGAACATCGAAATATCTACACCGTTATTTGTATAAACTTGGATATATCTACAGCGCCCTCTGTATAAACATGGAAATATCTACACCACCATCTGTGGAAAGATGGAAATAGCTACACCAGCATCCGTATAAACATGGAACTATCTACACCGCTACCTGTATAAACATGGAAATATCTACACCGCTATCTGTATAAACTTGGAAATATTTACACCACTATATGTATAAACAAGGAAATATCTCCATCGCTATCTGTATAAACATGGAAATATCTACACCGCGATCTGTATGAACATGGAAATATCAACACCACTATCTCTACAAACATGGAAATACTTACACCGCCATCTCATGAACCATGGAAATATCTACTCCGCTATCTCTATAAACATAGAAATATCTACACGGCCATCTCTATAAACATGTAAATATCTACACCACCATCTGCATAAACATGTAAATATCTACACCGCCATCTGTATAAACCTGGAAATATCTACACCCCCATCTGTATAAACATGGAAATATCTACACTGCCATCTGTAGAAAGATGGAAATATCTACACCGCGATCTGTATAAACATGGAAATTTCTACACCGCTACCAGTATAAACGTGGAAATATCTACACCACTATCAGTATAAACATGGAAATATCTACACCGCCATCTGCATGAACATCGAAATATCCACAACGCTATCTGTATAAACATGGAAATATCTACAGCACAATCTGTACAAACATGGAAATATCTACACCGCCATCTGTGGAAAGATGGAAATATCTACACCATGATCTGTATAAACATGGAAATATCTACACCGCTACCTTATAAACATGGAAATATCTACACCACTATCTGTATAAACATGGAAATATCTACACCGATATCTCTATAAACATGAAAATATTTACTCCGCATCTCAATAACCATGCAAATAACTGCGCCGCTATCTCTAAAAACATAGAAATAGCTACACCGCCACCTGTGTAAACATGGAAATGTCTACACAGTCTTCTATATAAACATGCAAATATCTACAACACCATCTCTTTAAACGTGGAAATATCTGCACTGCCATCTGTATAAAAATGGAAATACCTACACCGCGATCTGTATAAACATGGAAATATCTACACTGTTATCTGTATAAACATGGAAATACCAACACCGCTATATGTATAAACATGGAAATATCTACACCGCTATCTGTATAAAAGTCGAAATATCTACACTGCTATCTCTATAAACATGGAAATACTTATACCGCCATCTCTATAAACATGGAAATATCTACATCGCTATCTCTATAAACATAGAAATATCTACACCGCCATCTCTATAAACATGGAAATATCTACACCGCCATCTGCATAAAGATGGAAACATCTACACCGCCATCTGTATAAACATGGAAGTACCTACACAGCCATCTGTGGAAAGATGGAAACATCTACACCGTGATGTGTATTAACATAGAAATTTCTACACGGCTACCTGTATAAACATGGAAATATCTACACCGCTATCTGTATAAACATGGAAATATCTAAACCTCTAACTCTATAAATATGGAAATATCCACACAACTATCTGTAAAAATATGGAAATATCTACAAGGCCATCACAATAAACATGTAAATATCTACACCGCTATCTCTACAAACATGGAAATATCTACACCGCTAGGTGTTTAAACGTGGAAATATCTACACTGCCATCTGTATAAACATGGAAATATCTACAGAGTCATATGTATAAACATGGAAATATCTACACCACCATCTTTATAAAGATGGATATATCTACACGGCCATCTGTACACACATGGAAATATCTACACATCCATGTGTATAAACATGGAAATATCTACACCGCTAACTCTATATACATGGAAATATCTACACCACCATCTCTATAAACATGAAAATATCTACACAGCCATCTCCTTAAAAATGGAAGGGTCTACACCGCCATCTGTAAAACATAGAAGTATCTACAGCGCTATTTGTATAAACACGGAAATATCTACACCGATATCTGTATAAAGATGCAAATACCTACACCGCGATCTGTATAAACATGGAGATATCTACACCGCTATCTGTATAAACATGGAAATACAAACACCGCTATCTGTAAAAACATTGAAATATATACACCGGTATCTGTATAAACACGGAAATATCTACACCGCTATCTCTATAAAGATGGAAATACATACACCGCCATCTCTATAAATATAGAAATATCTACACCGCCATCTCTATAAACATAGAAATGTCTACATCGCCATCTCTATAAACATGGAAATATCTACACCGCCATCTGAAAGAACATTGATATATCTACACCACCGTCTGTATAAACATGGAAATATCTACACCGCCATCTGTATAAACACGGAAATATCTACACTGCCATCTGTAGAATTTTGGAAATACCTACACCGCGATCTCTATAAACATGGAAATTTCTACACCGCTACCTGTATAAACTTGGAACTAACTACACCGCTATCTGAATAAACATGGAAATATCTACACCACGATCTGTATAAACATGGAAATACCTACACCGCTATCTGTATAAACATGGAAATATCTTCACCGCGATCTGTATAAATATGGTAATATCTACACCACCATCACTACAAACATGGAAATATCTACACAGTTAACTGTAAAACATGGAAATATCTCCACCGCCATCTGTATAAACATGGAAATATCTACACCACAATCTGTATAAACATGGAAATACCTTCACCACTATCTGTAAAAATATGGAAATATCTACACCGCTATCTCTATAAACCTGGAAATATGTACACCGCAATCTGTATAAACATGGAAATATCTCCACAGTCATCTGTATAAACATGGAAATATCTACACCACCATCTCTATAAACGTGGAAATATCTACACAGCCATCTGTATACATATGGAAATATTTACACAGCCATCTGTATAAACATGGAAATACCTATTCCGCTATCTCTATAAAAATGGAGATATTTATACCGCCATCTCTATAAACATGAAAATATCTACACCGCCATCTCCATAAACATGGACATAACTACACCGCCATCTGTAAAAACATGGAAATACCTACACCGCTATCTGTATAAACATGGAAATATCTACAATGCCATCTGTATAAAGATTGAAATATCTACACCGTGAGCTGTATAGACATGGAAATATCTACACTGCTATCTGTATAAACATGGAAATACCAACACCGCTATCTGTATAAACATGGAAATAACTACACTGATATCTATATAAACATGGGAATATCTACACTGCTATCTCTATAAACATGGAAATATTTACACAGCCATCTCTATAATCATGGTAATACCTACACCGCTATCTCTAAAAACAATGAAATATCAACACCGCCATCTCTATAAACATGAAAATATCTACACCGCCATCTGCATGAACATGGAACTACACCGCTATCTGTGTAAACATGGAAATATCTACACCACGGTCTGTAAAAACAAGGATATAACTCCACTGCTATCTGTATAAACATGGAAATATCTACACCGCCAACTGTATATACATGGAAATATCTACAGAGCTATCTGTGTAAACATGGAAATATCTACACCTCTATCTCTATAAGCATGGAAATATCTACACTGCTATCTGTATAAACATTCAAATATCTTCACCGCTATCTCTATAAACATGGAAATAATTACACTGCCATCTCTATAAACATGGAAATATCTACAACGCTATCTCTATAAACATAGAAATATCTACACCCCCATCTGTATAAACATGGAAATATCTACACTACCATCTGTAAAAAGTTGCAAATTTCTGCACCACAATCTGTATAAACATGGAAATTACTACACCGCTATCTGTATAAACATGGAAATACCTACACTGCTATCTCTATAAACATGGAAATAGTTACACCGCCATCTCTATAAATTTGGATATATCTACACCGCTATCTCTATAAACATAGAAATATCTATATCGCCATCTCTATAAACATGGAAATATCTACAGCGCCATCTGTATAAATATGGAAACATCTACACTGCCATCTGTATAAACATGGAAATATCTACACTGCCATCTGTAGAAAGTTGGAAATATCTTCACCGCGATCTCTATAAACATGGAAATTTCTACACAGCTACCTGTATAAACATGGAACTAACTACACCGCTATCTGTATAAACATGGAAATATCTACATCATGATCTGTATAAACATGGAAATATCTACACCGCTATCTGTATAAACATGGAAATATCTACTCCGCTATCTGTATAAACATGGAAATAACTGCACTACGATCTGTAAGCATGGAAATATCTACACCACGATCTGTATAAAGATGGAAATATCCACATAGCTATCTGTGTAAACATGGAAATATCTACACCGCTATTTGTATAAATATGGAAATATCTACACCGCCATCTCTATAAACATGGAAATATATACACCGCTATCTCTACAAACATGGAAATATCTACACCGTTATCTGTAAAACATGGAAATATCTACACCGCTATCTATATAAACATGGAAATATCTACAATGCCATCTGTATAATCATGGAGATATCTACACCGCAATCTGTATAAACATGGAAATCTCTACACTGCTATCTGTATCAACATGGAAATATCTACCACACCTTCTGTATAAACATGGAAATATCTACACCGTCATCTGTATAAACATGGAAATATCTGCACGACCATCTCTATAAACATGAAAATATCTACACGGCCATCTGAATACACATGGAAATATCTACACAGCCATATGTTTAAACATGGAAATAACAACACCGCTATCTGGATAAAAATGGAAATATCTACACCGCTATCTGTATAAACATTGAAATATCTACACCGCTATCTCTATTAAGATGGAAATACTTACACCGTCATCTCTATAAACATGGAAATATCTACACCGCTATCTCTATAAACATGGAAATACCAACACCGCTATCTGGATAAAAATGGAAATGTCTACACCGCTATCTGTATAAACATTTGAATATCTACACCGCTATCTCTATTAACATGGAAGTACTTACACCGTCATCTCTATAAACATGGAAATATCTACACCGCTATCTCTATAAACATGGAAATCTCTACACCGCCATCTCTATAAACTGGGAAATATCTACACCACCATCTGCATAAACACAGAAATATCTACACCGCCGTCTGTATAACCATGGAAATAGCTACACCGCCATATGTATAAAGATGGAAATATCTACACTGCCATCTGTAGAAAGTTGGAAATATCTACACCGAGATCTGTATAAACATGGAAATTTCTACACCGCTAACTGTAAAAACATGGAAATACCTACACCGCTATCAGCATAAACATGGAAGTATCTACACCACGATCTTTATAAACATGGAAATATCTACACCGCTCTCTATAAACATGGAAATATCTACACCGCCATCTCTATAAACATGGAGATATCTACACCGAAATTAGTATAAACATGGAAATATCTACACCGTTATCTGTATAAACATGGAAATATCTGCACCACGAACTGCATAAACATGGAAATATCTATACCGCTATGTGTATAAACATGGAAATATCTACACTGCCAACTGTGGAAAGATGGAAATACCTACACCACGATCTGTATAAATATGGGAATATCTACGCCGCTAACTTTATAAACATGGAAATATCTACACCGCTATCTGTATAAACGTGGAAATATCCACACCACGATCTGTATAAACAGGGAGATATCCCCACCGCTATCTGTATATACATGGAAATATCTACACAGCCATCTGTATAAACCTGGAAATTTCTACACCGCCATCTGTATAAACATGGAAATATCTACAACAATATCTCTGTAAATATGGAAATATCGACAATACTTTCTCTATAAACATGGAAATATCTGCATCGCCATCTGTATAAACATGGAAATACCTACACCGCCATCTGTATAAACATGGAAATATCTACACCGCTATTGCGTATAAATATGGAAATATCTACACCGCTATCTCTATAAACATGGAAATATCTACACAGCTATCTGTATAAACATGGAAATACCTACAACACCATCTGTATAAACATGGAAATATCTACACAGTCATCTGTATAAACATGGAAATATCTACACCTCCATCTCTATAAATATGGAAATATCTACACGGCCATCTGTATAAACAAGGAAATATTTACACCATAATCTGTATAAACATGGAAATATCTACACAGCTATCTGTAAAAATACAGAAGTATCTAAACCGCTATCTCTATAAACATGGAAATAACTCCACCACTACCTGTATAAACATGGAAATATCTACACTGCTATCCATATAAACATGGAAATATCTACACCGCAAACTGTATAAACATGGAAATATCTAAACTGAAATTTGTGCAAAGATGGAAATATCTACAACGCTATCTGTGTAAACATGGAAATATATACACCGCTATCTCTATAAACATGGAAATATCTACACCGCTATCTGTATAAACATGGAAATATCTACACCTCCATCTCAACAAACAAGGAAATATCTACATCATTATATGTATACACATGGAAATATCTACACCGGGTCTGTATAAACATGGAAATATCTGCACCGCCATCTGTATAAATATGGAAATACATACACCGTCATCTGTATAAACATGGAAATATCTACACCGCTATCTGTATAAATATGGAAATATCTACACCGCTATCTCTATAAACATGGAAATGTCTACACCGCTATCTATATAAACATGGAAATATCTACAATGCCATCTGTATAATCATGGAAATATCTACACAGTCATCTGTATAAACATGGAAATATCTACACCACGAACTGCATAAACATGGTAATATCTACACCGCTATCTCTATAAACATGGAAATATCTACACCGCTATCTGTTAACATGGAAACATCTACACCGCTATCTGCATAAATATGGAAATATCTACACCGCTATCTCTATAAACATGGAAATCTCCAGACCGCTATCTATATAAACATGGAAATATCTAAACCGCTATCTTCTTAAACATGGGAATATATACAACGCTATCTGTGTAAACATGGAAATATCTACAGAGCTATCTGTGTAAACATGGAAATATCGACACCGCTATCTGAATAAACATGGAAATATCTGTACCGCAATCCGTGCAAAGATGGAAATATCTACACCGCTATCTGTGTAAACATGGAAATATATACAAAGCTATCTGTATAAACATGGAAATATCTACACCGCTATCTGTATAAATATGGAAATGTCTACACCGCCATCAGTATAAACATGGAAATATCTACACCGAAATCTGTACAAACATGGAAATATCTACAAAGTCATCTGTATAAACATGGAAATCCCTACACGAACATCTATATAAACTTGGAAATAACTACACAGCCATCTGTATAAACATGGATATATCTACACAGACATCTGTATAAACATGAAACTATCTGCACCGCTATCTGTATCAACATGGAAATATCAACACCACCATCTCTATAAACATGGAAATATCTACACTGCCATCTGTATGAACATGGAAATATCTACAGAGACACCTGTGTCAACTTGCAAATACCTACACCGCAATCTGTATAATTTTGGAATTCCCTACACCACTCTCTGTATAAACATGAAAATATCTACACCGCTGTCAGCATAAACATGGAAATATCAACACCGCTATCTGTATAAACATGAAAATAACTGCACCGCTATTTCTATAAACTTGGAAATACCTACACAGCCATCTGTATAAACATGGAAATATCTGCACCGATATCTGCGTAATCATGGAAATATCTACACAGCTATCTGCATAAACATGGAAATATCTACACCGCCACCTCTATAAACATGGAAATAACTACACTGCCATCTGTATAAACATGGAAATATCTACAACGCCATCTGTATAAACTTGGAAATGTCTACACCGCAATCTCTATAAAATGGAAATATCTACACCGTCATCTGTATGAACGTAGAAATATCTACATATCTATGTGTATAAACATGGAAATATCTAAACAGCCATCTCTATAAACATGGAAATATCTATATCGCTATCTGTATAAACATGGAAATAGCCACACCACTATCTGTATAAACATGGAAATATCTACACCGCCATCTTTGAAAACATGGAAATATCTACACAGTCATCGGTAGAAACATGGAAGTATCTTCACCTCCATCTGTATAAACATGGAAATACGTACACTGCCATCTGCATACACATGGAAATATCTACACAGCAATCTGTAAAACATGGAAATATCTACACCGCTATCTCTATAAACATGGAAATACCTACACCGCTATCTGTGTAAACATGGAAATATCTACACCGCTATCTGTATAAACATGGAAATATCTACACCGCTATCTGTATAAAGTTGGAAATATCTACACCGCCATCTCTATAAACATGGTAATATCTCCAACGCTATGTGTATAAACATGGAATTATCTCCACCGCTATCTGTATAAACACGGAAATATCTACACGGCTATCTGTATAAACATAGAAATATCTACATCGTTATCTGTATAAACATGGAAATATCTACACTGCCATCTGTATAAACATGGAAGTAGCCACACCGCTATCTGTATAAACATGGAAATACCTACACCACCATCGGAATAAACTTCGAAATATCTACATGGCTGTCTGTATAAATATAGAAATATCTACACCGCCATCTCTATAAACATGGAAATATCTCCAACGCTATCTGTATAAACTTGGAAATAACTCCACCGCTATCTGTATATACATGGAAATATCTCCAACGCTCTCTGTATAAACATGGAAATAACTCCACCGCTATCTGTATATACATGGAAATATCTCAACCGCTCTCTCTTTGAACATGGAAATATCTACATTGCTATCTGTACAAACATGGAAATATCTCCACCGTAATCAGTATAAACATGGAAATACCTACAACGCAACCTGTATAAACATGTAAATATCTACGCCGCTGTCTGTATAAACGTGGAAATATCTACACCGCTATCTGTATAAACATGGAAATATCTACATCGTTATCTGTATAAACATGGAAATATCTCGACCGCTATCTCTATAAACATGGAAATATCTCCACCGCTATCTCTATAAACATGGTAATATCTACACCGCTATCTTTATAAACATGGAAATATCTACACCACTATCTGTATAAACTTGGAAATATTTACACTGCCATCTGTATAAACATGGAAACAACCACACCGCTATGTGTATAAACATGGAAATATCTACACCGCCATCTGAATTAACATGGAAATATCTACACCGTTATCTGCATAAATATGGAAATATCTACACCGCTATCTCTATGAACATGGAAATAACTACACCGCTATCTGTATAAACACGGAAATAACTACACCGTTATCTCTATAAAAATGGAAATATCTACAACGCTATCTGCATAAACTTGGAAATATCTACACTGCCATCCGTATAAACATGGAAATATCTCCACCGCTATCTGTATAAACTTGGAAATATCTCCACCGCTATCTGTATAATCATGGAAATATCTACACTGCTATCTGTATATACACGGAAATATCTACATCGCTATGTGTATAAACATGGAAGTAGCCACACCGCTATCTGCATAAACATGGAAATAGCTACACCGACATCTGTAAAAACATGGAAATGTCTACACAGTCATCTGTATAAACATGGAAATAACTTCACCTCCATCTGTATAAACATGGACATATCTACACTGCCATCTGTATACACATGGAAATATCTACACATCCATCTGTATAATCATGGAAATATCTACACCGCTATCTCTATAAACCTGGAAATATCTACACCGCCATCTCTATAAACACGGAAATATCTCCAACGCTATCTGTATAAACCTAGAAACATCTCCACCACTATCTGTATAATCATGGAAATATCACCACTGCTATCTGTGTAAACATGGAAATATCTACACCGCTATCTGTATATACATGGAAATATCTACAATGCTATCTGTATAAACATGGAAATATCTGCACCGCTATCTGTATAAACATGGAAATATCTACATCGCGATCAGTATTAACATGGAAATATCTTCACTGCCATCTGTATAAACATGGTAGTAGCCACACCGCTATCTCTATAAACATGGAAATATCTACACCGCCAGGTGAATAAACATGGAAATATCTACACGGCTATCTGTATAAATATGGACATACCTACACCGCTATCTCTATAAACCAGGAAATGTCTACACCGCTAAATGTATAAACATGGAAATATCTACATGGCTATCACTATAAACATGGAAATATCTACACCACCATATGTATAAATGTGGAAATACCTACACTGCTATCTCTATAAACGTAGAAACGTCTACACCGCTATCTGTATAAACATGGAAATAACTACAAGTCTATCTCTATAAACATGGAAATATATACACCGCCATCTTTATAAACATGGAAATAACTACACACTCATCTGTATAAACATGGAAATACCTACACCACTATCTGTATAAACATGGAAATATCTACACTGCCATCTGCATAAACATGGAAATATCTACACAGCCATCTCTATAAACATGGAAATATCTACATCGCTATCTGTATAAACATTGAAATAGATACAGCGCTGTCTGTATAAACAAGGAAATATCTACACCGCCATCTGTAAAAACATGGAAATATCTACACAGTCATCTGTAAACATGGAAATAACTACACCTACACCTGTGTAAACATGGAAATATCTACACTGCTATCTGTATACACATGGAAATATCCACACAGCCATCTGCATAAAAATGGAAATATCTACACCGCTATCTCTTTAAACATGGAAATATCTACACTGCTATCGGTATAAACATGGAAATAGCTACACTGCCATCTGTATAGACATGGAAGTAGCCACACCGCTATCTGTATAAACATGGAAATATCTACACCACCATCTGAATAAACATCGCAATATCTAGACAGCTATCTGTATAAATATGGAAATATCTACACCACCATCTCTATAAATATGGAAATATCTCCAACGCTATCTGTACAAACATGGAAATATCTCTACCGCTATCTGTATAAACATGGAAATACCTCCACCGCTATGTGTATGAACATGGAAATATCTAAATCGCTATCTGTACAAACATGGAAATATCTCCCCCGTTATCTCTATAAACATGGAATTATCTACACCGCTATCTGCATAAACATGGAAATAACTCCACCGCAATCAGTATAAACATGGAAATACCTACACCGCTATCTGTATAAACATGTAAATATCTACACCGCTATCTGTATAAACATCGAAATATCTACACCACTATCTGTATAAACATGGAAATATCTACATCGTTATCGGTAAATATGTGGAAATATCTACACATTCATTTGTGTAAACATGGAAATACCTACACCTCCATCTGTATAAACATGGAAATATCTACACTGCCATCTGTATACACATGGAAATATCTACACTGCCATCTGTATAAACATGGAAATATCTACACTGCCATCTGTACAAACATGGAAGTAGCCACACCGCTATCTGCATAAACATGGAAATATATACACCACCATCTGAATAGATATAGAAATAACTACACGGCTATCTTTATAAATATGGAAATATCTTCACGGCTATCTCTATAAACATGGAAATATCTACACAGCTATTTGAATAAACATGGAAATGGCTACACCACAGTCTCTATAAACATGGAAATATCTCCACCGTCATCTGTATAAACACGGAAATTTATACACAGTCATCTGTATAAACATGGAAATATCTACACCGTTATCTGTATAAACATGGAAATATCTACACCGCTATGTGTATAAACATGGAAATATCTACACCGCTATCAGTATAAATATGGAAATATCTACACCGCCATCTCTATAAATATGGAATGTCTACACCGCTGTCTGTATAAACATGGAAATATCTAAACAGCCATCTCTATAAATATGGAAATATCTACATCTCTATCTGTATAAACATGGAAATAGCCACACCACTATCTGTATAAACATGGAAATATCTACACCACCATCAGTAAAAACATGGAAATATCTACACACTCATCGGTAGAAACATGGAAGTATCTTCACCTCCATCTGTATAAACATGGAAATACGTACACTTCCATCTGCATACACATGGAAATATCTACACAGCAATCTGTAAAACATGGAAATATCAACACCGCTATCTCTGTAAACATGGAAATATCTACACCGCTGTCTGTATAAACATGGAAATATCTACACTCCTGTCTCTATAAACATGGAAATAGCTACACAGCTATCTGTGTAAACATGGAAATATCTACTCCCCTATCTGTGTAAAGATGGATATACCAATACCGCTATCTGTATAAACATGGAAATATCTACAACGCTATCTGTATAAACATGGAATTATCAACACCGCCATATGTATAATCATGGAAATATCCACACCGCTATCTGTATAATCATGGAAATATCTACACCGCTATCTGAATAAAGATGAAAATATGTGCACCGCTGTCTGTGTAAAGATGGAAATATCTACACCGCAATCTGTGCAAAGATGGAAATCTCAACATCGCTATCTTTATAAACATGGAAATATCTGCATAGCTATCTGTATAAACAGGAAAATATCTACACCACTATCTCTATAAACATGGAAATATCTACACCACCATATGTATAAACATGGAAATATCTAGGCAGTCATCTGTATAAACATGGAAATATGTACCCCACCATCTCTATAAACATGGAAATATCTACAATGCCATGTGTATACACATGGATATAACTACACAGCCAATAGTATAAATTTGGAAACATCGGCACTACTATCTCTATACACATGGAAATACCTACACCTCTACCTGTCTAAACATGTAAATATCTACACCGCTATATGTATAAACATGGAAATATCTACACCACTATCTGTCTAAACATGGAAATATCTACATCGTTATCGGTAAATATGTGGAAATATCTACACATTCACATGTGTAAACATGGAAATACCTACACCTCCATCTGTATAAACATGGAAATATCTACACTGCCATCTGTATACACATGGAAATATCTACACAGCCATCTGTATAAACATGGAAATATCTACACCGCTATCTGTATAAACTTCGAAATATCTACTTCGCTATCTGTATAAACATGGAAATATCTACACTGCCATCTGTACAAACATGGTAGTAGCCACACTGCTATCTGCATAAACATGGAAATATATACACCACCATCTGAATAGATATCGAAATAACTACACGGCTATCTTTATAAATATGGAAATATCTACACCGCTATCTCTATAAACATGGAAATATCTACACAGCTATTTGAATAAACATGGAAATGGTTACACCGCAATCTCTATAAACATGGAAATATCTCCACCGTCATCTGTATAAACATGGAAATATATACACAGTCATCTGTATAAACATGGAAATATCTACACCGCTATCTGTATAAACATGGAAATATCTACACCGCTATCAGTATAAATATGGAAATATCTACACCGCCATCTCTATAAATATGGAATGTCTACACCGCTATCTATATAAACATGGAAATATCTAAACAGCCATCTCTATAAATATGGAAATATCTCCATCTCTATCTGTATAAACATGGAAATAGCCACACCACTATATGTATAAACATGGAAATATCTACACCACCATCAGTAAAAACATGGAAATATCTACACAGTCATCGGTAGAAACATGGAAGTATCTTCACCTCCATCTGTATAAACATGGAAATACGTACACTGCCATCTGTATACACATGGAAATATCTACACAGCAATCTGTAAAACATGGAAATATCTACACCACCATCTCTATAAACATGGACATAACTACACCGCTATCTCAATAAACATGGAAATATCAACACCGCTATCTCTGTAAGCATGGAAATATCTACACCGCTGTCCGTATAAACATGGAAATATCTACACTACTGTCTCTATAAACATGGAAATAGCTACAAAGCTATCTGTGTAAACATGGAAATATCTACACCGCTATCTGTGTAAAGATGGAAATACCAATACCGCTATCTGTATAAACATGGAAATATCTACAACGCTATCTGTATAAACATGGAATTATCAACACCGCCATATGTATAATCATGGAAATATCCACACCGCTATCTGTATAATCATGGAAATATCTACACCGCTATCTGTATAAAGATGAAAATATCTGCACCGCTGTCTGAGTAAAGATGGAAATATCTACACTGGAATCTGTGCAAAGATGGAAATCTCAACATCGCTATCTTTATAAACATGGAAATATCTGCATTGCTATCTGTATAAACAGGAAAATATCTACACCACTATCTCTATAAACATGGAAATATCTACACCACCATATGTATAAACATGGAAATATCTAGGCAGTCATCTGTATAAACATGGAAATATGTACCCCACCATCTCTATAAACATGGAAATATCTACAATGCCATGTGTATACACATGGATATAACTACACAGCCAGTAGTATAAATTTGGAAACATCGGCACCACTATCTCTATACACATGGAAATACCTACACCTCTACCTGTATAAACATGGAAATATCTACACCGCCCTATCTATAAATATGGAAATAGCTTCACCGCCATCTCCATAAACACGGAAGTATCTACACCACCATCTGTGTAAAAATGGAAATATCTACACCGCTATCTGTATAAACATGCAAATATCTACACCGCAATTTGTATAAATATGGAAATATCTACAACGCTATCTCTATAAACATGGAAATGTCTACACCGCTATCTCTTTAAACATGGAAATATCTCCACCGCTATCTCTATAAACATGGAAACAACTACACCGCTATCGTTAAAAACATGGAAATGTCTACACCGCTATCTGTATTAACATGGAAATATCTACACTGCCATCTGTATAAACATGGAAATACCAACACCGCTATCTGTATAAACATGGAAATATCTACACCGCCATCTGCATAAAGATGGAAATATCTACACCGCCATCTGTATAAACATGGAAATATCTTCACCGATCTCTGTATAAACATGGAAAAATCTACACCGCTATCTGTATAAACATGGAAATATCTACACCGCTATATGTATCAATATGGAAATATCTACACCGCTATCTCCATAAAAGTGGAAATGTCTACACCGCTATCTGTATAAACATGGAAATATCTACACCGCCATCTGTATAAACATGGAAATAGCCACACCGCTATCTGTATACACATGGAAATACCTACACCACCATCTGTGAAAACATGGAAATATCTGCACTGCCATCTGTAAAAACATGGAAATAGCTACACAGTCATCTCTATACACATGGAAATATAAACACAGCCATCTGTATGAACATGGAAATATCTACACTGATATCTTTATGAAAATGGAAATATCTACATCGCTCTCTGTACAAACATGGAAATATCTCCACTGCAATCTCTATAAACATGGAATTATCTGCACGTCTATCTGTATAAATATGGAAATATCTCCACCGCAATCTGTATAAACATGGAAATAGCTACACCGCTACCTGTATAACTATGGAAATATCTCCACCGCTATCTCTATAAACGTGGAAATATCTCCACCGCTATCTCTAAAAACATGGAAATATGTACACCGCTATCTTTATAAACATGGAAATATCGACACTGCTATCTGTATAAATATGGAATTATATACACCGCTATCTCTATGAAAATGGAAATAACTACACCGTTATCTGTATATACATGGAAATAACTACACCGCTATCTCCATAAACATGGAAATATCTACAACGCTATCTGCTTAAACTTTGAAATATCTACACCGTCATCTGTATAAACATGGAGATATCTGCACCGCTATCTGTATAAACATGGAAATATCTCCACTGCAATCTCTATAAACATGGAATTATCTTCACGTCTATCTGTATAAATATGGAAATATCTCCACCGCAATCTGTATAAACATGGAAATAGCTACACCGCTACCTGTATAACTATGGAAATATCTCCACCGCTATCTCTATAAACGTGGAAATATCTCCACCGCTATCTCTAAAAACATGGAAATATGTACACCGCTATCTTTATAAACATGGAAATATCGACACTGCTATCTGTATAAATATGGAATTATATACACCGCTATCTCTATGAACATGGAAATACCTACACCGTTATCTGTATATACATGGAAATATCTACACCGCTATCTCCATAAACATGGAAATATCTACAACGCTATCTGCTTAAACTTTGAAATATCTACACCGTCATCTGTATAAACATGGAGATATCTGCACCGCTATCTGTATAAACATGGAAATATCTACATCACTTTCTTTATAAACATGGAAATAGCCACACCGCTATCTGTATAAACATGGAAATACCTGCACCGACATCTGTAAAATCATGGAAATATCTACACAGTCATTTGTAGAAACATGGAAATATTTACACCTCCATCTGTATAAACATGGAAATATCTACACTGCCATCGGTATACACATGAAATAGCTACACCACTATCTGTATAAATAAGGAAATATCTACACTGGCATCTGTATAAACATGGAAATATCCACACAACCATGTCTATAAACCTGGAAATATCTACATCGCTATCTGTATAAACATGGAAATAGCCACACCGCTATCTGTATTAACATGGAAATATCTACACCGTTATCTGTATAAACATGGAAATACCCACACCGCTATCTGTATAAACATGGAAATATCTACACCGCTATATGTACAAACATAGAAATACCTACACAGCTATCTGTGTAAACATGTATATATCTACATCGCTATCTGTATGAACATGGAAATATCTACACTGCCATCTCCATACACATGGAAATAGACACACCGCTATCTGTATAAACATGGAAATATCTACACCGCCATCTGAATAAACGTGGAAATATCTACACGGCTATCTGTATAAATATGGAAATATCTACACCGCTATCTATAAATATGGAAATATCTACACAGCTATCTGTATAAACATGGAAATATCTACACCTCCATCACTATAAACATGGAAATATCTAACCTGCCATCTGTATACACATGGAAATATCTACACAGCCTTCAGTGTAAACATGGAAATATTTTCACCGCTATCTCTGTAAACGTGGAAATATCTGAACAGCTATCTGTATAAACCTGGAAATATCTACACCGCTATCTGTACAAACATGGAAATATCTACACGGCTATCTGTATAAGCTTGGAAACATCTACACCGTTATCTGTATAAACATGAAAATATCTACACCACCATCTGTATAAACATGGAAATATCTCCACCACTATCTGTTTAAACCTGGAAATATCTCCACCGCTATCTGTGTAAATATGGAAACATCTTCACCACTATCTGTATAAGCATGGAAATATCTACTCTGCTATCTGTATAAACATGCAAATATCTACACAGCTATCTGTATAAACATGGAAATATCTACATCGCTATCTGTATAAACATGGAAACACCTCCACAGCTATCTGTATGAACATGGAAATATCTACACCGCTATCTGTATAAACCTGGAAATATCTACACCGAAATCTATATAAACATGGAAATATCTACACCGCTACCTGTACAAAAATGGAAATATCTACACCGTTATTTGTATAAACATGGAAATATCTTCACAGCTATCTGTATAAACATGGAAATATCTACATCGCTGTCTGTATAAACATCGAAATATCTACACTGCCATCTGTATAAACATGGAAATAGCCACACCGCTATCTGTATAAACATGGAAATACCTACACCGCCATGTGAATAAACATGGAAATATATACACCGCTATCTGTAAAAATATGTAAATATCTACACCGTTATCTCTAAAAACATGGAAATATCTACACAGCTATCTGTATAAACATGGAAATATCTACACCGCTATCTCTATAAACATGGAATTATCTACACCGCCATCTGTATAAACATGGAAATATATACACCACCATCTGTATAAATATGGAAATAAATTCACCGCTATCAGTATTAACATGGAAATATCTACAGCGCACTCTGTATAAACATGGAAATAACAACACCGCTATCTGTATATATATGGAAATATCTACACTGCTATCTCTATAAACATGGAAATGTCTACACCGGTGTCTGTAAAAGCATGGAATTATATCCACCGATATCTGTGAAAACATGGAAATATCCACACCGCTTTCTATAAACATGGAAATATCTACACCTCTATCTGTATAAAGTTGGAAATATCTACACCGCCATCTCTATAAACATGGAAATATATCCACCGCTATCTGTGTAAACATGGAAATATCTCCACCGCTATCTGTATAAACATGGAAATACCTCCAACGCTATCTGTATAAACATGGAAATATCTACTTCGCTATCTGCATAAACTTGGAAATATCTACACTGCCATCAGTATAAACATGGAAATAGCCACACCGCTATCTGTATAAACATGGAAATACCCGCACCGCCATCTGAATAAACATAGAAATACCTACACGGCTAGCTGTATAAATATGGAAATATCTACACCGCCATCTATAAACATGGAAATATCTACACCACTATCTCTATAAACATGGAAATATCTACAAATCTATCTCTATAAACATGGAAATATCTACACCGCCATCGGTATAAACATGGAAATATATACACCACCATGTGTATAACCATGGAAATAACTACACCGCTATCTGTATAAACCTGGAAATATCTACACCGCTACCTGTATAAACATGGAAATGTCTACACCGCTATCTGAATAAACATGGAAATATCTACAGGGTTATCTCTATAAACATGGAAATATCGACACCGCCATCTTTATAAACCAGGAAATACCTACACAGTCATCAGTATAAACATGGAAATATCCACACCACTATCTGTAAAAACATGGAAATATCTACACTGCCATCTGTATAAACATGGAAATATCTACACAGCCATCTCTATAAACATGGAAATAACTTCACCCCCGTCTGAATAAACATGGAAATATCTACACGGCTATCTGTAAATATGGAAATATCTACACCGCTATCTCTACAAACATGGAAATATCTACACCGCTATCTCTATAAAGATGGGAATATCTACACCGCCATCTCTATGAACATGGAAATATATACACAGTCATCTGTATAAACATGGAAATACCTTGACCTCCATATGTTTAAACATGGAAATATCTACATTGCCATCTGTAAACGCATGGAAATATCTACACAGCCATCTGTATAAACTTAGAAATATCTACACCGATATCTCTATAAACATGGAAATACCTACACCACTACCTGTATAAACATGGAAATATCTGCACCGCTATCTGTATAAACATGGAAATATCTACACCGCCATCTATTGGAACTTGGAAATATATACACCGTCATCTGTATAAACATGGAAATATCTCCACTGCTATCTGTATAAACATGGAAATATCTCCACCACTATCTGTATAAACATGGAAATATCTACAACGCTATCTGTATAAACATGGAAATATCTACACTGCTATCTCTATAAATATGGAAATATGTACACCGCTATCTTTATAAACATGGAAATATCTACATCGCTATCTGTCTAAACATAGAAATATCTACACTGCCATGTGTATAAACATGGAAATAGCCACACCGCTATCAGTACAAACATGGAAATAACTACACCGCCATCTGAATAAACTTGGCAATATCTATACAGCTATCTCTATATACATGGAAACATGTGCACCGCCATCTGTATAAACATGGAAATATCTTCACCACTATGTGTATAAACATGGAAATATCTACACCGTTATCTGTATAAATTTGAAAATATCTACACCGCAATCTCTATAAACATGGAAATGTCTACACCGCTATCTGTTTAAACATGGAAATATCTACATGGTTATCTCTATAAACATGGAAATGTCGACACCGCCATCTGTATAAACATGGAAATACCTACACAGTCATCAGTATAAACATGGAAATATCAACACCACTATCTGTATAAACATGGAAACATCTACACTGCCATCTGTATAAAACATGGAAATATCTACACCGCCAACTGTATAAACATGGAAATATACACACCACCATCTGTATAAACGTGGAAATAACTACCCCACTATCTGTATAAACATGGAAATATCTACAGCGCTGTCTGTATAAACATGGAAATATCTACACCGCTATCTGTATAAATATGGAAATATCTACTCCGTTATCTCTGTAAACATGGAAATGTCCACACCGCTATCTGTATAAGCATGGAAATATCTACATCACTATCTCTGTAAACATGGAAATATCTACAACACTCTCTGAGAAAACATGGAAATATCTACACAGCTATCTGTGTAAATATGGAAATATCTCCACCGCAATCTGTGCAAATATGGAAATATCAACACTGCTATCTCTGTAAACTTGGAAATATCTACATCACTATCTGTATAAACCTGGAAATATCTATACTGCTATCTCTATAAACACGGAAATATCTACACCACGATTTTTACATACATGGAAATATCTACACCGCTATCTGTATAAACATGGAAATATCTACACGGTCGTCTGTATAAATATGGAAATATTTACATCAGAATCTGTATAGACATGGAAATATCTACACTGCCGTCTCTATAAACATGGAAATAACTACACCGCTATCTGTATAAACATGGAAATTGCCACACAACTATCTGTATAAACATGGAAATATCTACAACGCCATCGGTAAAAACATGGAAATATCTACACAGTCATCTATATAACATGGAAATATCTACATCTCCATCTGTATAAACATGCAAATATCTAAACTGCATCTGTACACACATGGAAATATCTACGCAGCCATCTGTATAAACTTGGAAATAACAATACCGCCATCGGTATAAACATGGAAATATCACCACCGCTATCTGTATAAACATGGAAATATCTCCACCGCTGTCTGTATAAACATGGAAATATCTAAACATCTATATGTATAAACATGGAAATATCTACACCGCTATCTGTATAAACATGGAAATATCTACACCACTATCTGTATAAACATTGAAATATCTAGACCGCTGTCTGTATAAACATGGAAATATCTCCACCGCTATCTGTATAAACATGCAAATATCTTCACCGCTATCTGTATAAACATGGAAATATCTACACCGCTATATTTATAAACATGGAAATATCTACAACACTATCTGTGTAAATATGGAGATATCTACACAGCTATCTGTGTAAACATGGAAATATGTACACCGCTATCTATGTAAAGATGGAAATATCTACACCGCAATCTATGCAAATATGGAAATATCTACACCGCTATTTCTGTAAACATGGAAGTAACTTCAGCGCTATCTGTATAAACATGGAATTGTCTACACTGCTATCTGTATAAACATGGAAATATCTACACCACGATCTGTATAACCATGGAAATATATACAACGTTATCTGTATAAATATGGAAATCTCAACACTGCTATCTCTATAAACATGAGAATGACTACACCGCTATATGTATAAACATGGAAATATCTACACCGCTATCTCTATAAACATGGAAATATCTACAACGCCATCTCTATAAACATGGAAATACCTTCACGGTAATCTGTATAAACATGGAAATATCTACACCACTCTCTGTATAAACATGGAAATATCTACTCTGCTATCTGTGTAATCATGGAAATATCTACACCGCTATCTGTATAAACATGGAAATATCTACACCGCTGTCTGTATAAACATGGAAATATCGCCACCACTATCTGTATAAACATGGAAATATCTACACGGATATCTGGATAAACACGGAAACATCTACACCGCTATCTGTATAAACATGGAAATATCTACACCGCTATCTGTATAAACATGGAAATAACTACATCCCTGTCTGTGTAAACATAGAAATATCTACACAGCTATCTGTGTAAACATGGAAATATGTACAACGCTATGTGTGTGAAGATGGATATATCTACATCACAATCTGTGAAGTTATGGAAATATCTATACCGCTATAGCTGTGAACATGGAAATACCTACACAACGATCTGTATAAATATGGAAATATCTACAACGCTACATTTATAAACGTGGAATTATCTACACCGCTCGCTGTATAAACATGGAAATATCTACACCACGATCTGTGTAAACAAGGAGATATCTGCACTGCTATCTGTATAGACATGGAAATATCTACACCGCCATCTGTATAAACATGGAAGTATCTACACAGCTATCTGTATAAACATGGAAATACCTACACCTCTATCTCTGTAAGCATGGAAATATCTACACCGCTATCTCTATAAACATGGAAATACTTACACCGCCATCTCTTTAAACATGGAAATATCTACACCGCCGACTGTGTAAACATGGAAATATCCATACTGCCATCTGTAAAAAGTTGGAAATTCCTGCACCACGATCTGTATAAACATGGAAATTGCTACACCGCTACTTGTATAAACATGGAACTAACTGCACCGCGATCTGTATAAGCATGGAAATATCTGCAACACGATCTGTATGAAGATGGAAATATCCACATCGCTATCTGTGTAAACATGGAAATATCTACACCGCTATCTCTACAAACATGGAAATATCTACATCGTTATCTGCAAAACATGGAAATGTCTACACCGCTATCTATATGAACTTGGAAATATCTACAATGCCATCTGTATAAACATGGAAATGTCTACACAGCAATCTGTATAAACATGGAAATATCTACACCGATATCTGTATAAATATGGAAATATCTGCACCGCTATCTGTATAAACATGGATATATCTACACTGCTCTCTGTATAAACATGGAAATATCTACCACACCATCTGAATAAACATGGAACTATCTACACCGTCATCTGTATAAACATGGAAATATCTACACCACCATCTCTATAAACATGAAAATATCTACACAGCCATCTGTATACACACGGAACTATCTACACAGCCATCTGTAAAAACTTGGAAATGTCAACACCACTATCTGTATAAACATGGAAATATCTACACTGCCATCTGTATAAAGATGGAACTATCTACACCGTCATCTGTATAAACATGGAAATACCTACACCGCTATCTCTATAAACATGAAAAGGTCTACACCGCCATCTGTATAAACATGGAAATATCTAAACCGCTATTTCTATAAACCTGGAAATATTTTCAACGCTATCTGAGTAAACATGGAAATATCTACAGAGCTATCTGTGTAAACATGGAAACATATACACTGCTAAGTGAATAAACATGTAAATATCTACACCGCAATCTGTGGAAAGATGGAAATATCTACACCGCTATATGTGTAAACATGGGAATATCTACTCCGCAATCTGTGCAAAGATGGAAATATCTACACTGCTATCTGTATAAACATGGAAATATCTACACCACTATCTCTATAAACATGGAAATATCTACACCGCCATCTCTATAAACATGGAAATATCTACATAATCATCTGTATTAACATGGAAATATATACACCACCATCTCTTTAAACATGGAAATATCTACACTACCATCTCTATAAACATGGAAATATCTACACCGCCATCACCATAAACATGGAGCTATTTACACCGCCATCTGTATAAACACAGAAATATCTACACCGCTATCTGTATAAACATGGAAAGACCGACACCGCCATCTATAGAAACATGGAAATATCTTCAGCAACATCTGTATAAACATGGAAATATCTACACTGCCATTAGTGGAAAGATGGAAATATCTAAACCACGATCTGTATAAATATGGAAATATCTACACCGCTAACTTTATAAACATGGAAATATATACTCCGCTATCTGTATAAACATGGAAATATCTACACCACGATATGTATAAACAGGGAGATATCTCCAATGCTATCTGAATAAACATGGAAATATCTTTACCGTCATCTGTATAAACCTGGAAATATCTATACCGCCATCGGTATAAACGTGGAAATATCTACACCAATATCTGTATAAACATGGAAATATCTACACCGCTATCTGTATAAACATGGAAATATCTACACCGCCATCCGTGTAAACATGGAAATATCTACACCGCTATCTGTATAAACATGGAAATATCTACACCGCCATCCGTATAAACATGGAAGTACCTACAGAGTCATCTTTATAAACATGGGAATACCTACACCTCCATCTCTATAAACATGGAAATGTCTACACGGCAATCTGTATACACTTGGAAATATCTACAGAGACATCTGTATAAATATGGAAATATCTACACCGCTATCTCTATAAACATGGAAATATTTATACCGTCATCTCTATAAACATGAAAATATCTACACAGCCATTTCCATAAACATGGAACTATCTACACCGCGAGCTCTGTAAACATGGAAATATCTACACCGCTATCTTTATAAACACGGAAATATCTACACCGCTATCTCTATAAACATGGAAAAACTTACACAGCCATCTCTATAAACATGGAAATACCTACACAGCTATCTCTATAAAAATAGAAATATGTACACCACCATCTCTATAAACATGGAAATATCTACACCGCCATCTGCATAAACATGGAAATATCTACACCGCCATCTGAATAAACATGGAAATACCTACACCGCCATTTGTATGAACATGGAAATATCTACACTGCCATATGTAGAAAGATGGAAATATATACACTGCGATCTGTATAAACATGGAAATATATACACCACTATCTGCATAAACATGAAAATATCTACACCCCTATCTCTATAAACATGGAAATACCTACACTGCCATCTGTGGAAAGATGTTAGTATCTACACCACGATCTGTATAAATGTGGAAATATCTACACCGCTAACTTTATAAACATGGAAATATCTACACCGCTATCTGTATAAACGTGGAAATATCTACACCACGATCTGTATAAACAGGGAGATATACGCACCGCTATCTGTTTAAACATGGAAATATCTACACCGCCATCTGTATAGACCTGGACATATCTACACCGCCATCTGAATAAACATGGAAATATCTACAACAATATCTGTATAAATATGGAAATATCTACACCACTATCTCTATAAACATGGAAATGTCTACACTGCTATCTATATAAATATGGAAATATCCAAAACACTATCTCTATAAACATGGAAATATTTACAACGATCTCTGTGTAAACATGGAAATATCTACAGAGCTATCTGTGTAAACATGGAAATATCTAAACCGCTATCTGAATAAACATGGAAATATCTACACTGCAATCTGTGCAAAGATGGAAATATCTACACCACTATCTGTGTAAACAAGGAAATATATACACCGCTATATGTAAAACATGGAAATATCTACACCGCTATCAATATAAACATGGAAATCTCTACACCGCCATCAGTATAAACATGGAAATATCTACACCGCTATCTCTACAAACATGGAAATATCTACACCTCTATCTCTACAAACATGGAAATATCTACACCGTTATCAGTATAAACATGGAAATATCTACACCGGATCTGTATAAACATGGAAATATATACACCGCAAACGGTATAAACATGGAAATATCTACACCGCCATCTGTATAAACATGGAAAAATCTACACCACCATCTCCATAAACATTGAAATATCTATGTGACCATCTGTATACTCATGGATATATCTACACCACTATCTCTATAAACATGGAAATATCTACACCGCTATATGTATAAACATGGAAATATCTACACCACTATCTGTATAAATATGGAAATATCTTCACCGCTATCTCTATAAACATGGAAATGTCTCCACTGCCATCTGTATAAACATGGAAATATCTAAACCGCAATCTCTATAAGCATGGAAATACTTACAAAGCTATTTGTTTAAACATGGAAGTATCTACAGAGCTATCTGTGTAAACATGGAAATATCTAGACTGCTACCTGAATAAACATGGAAATACCTACACTGCAATCTGTGCA
This sequence comes from Pan paniscus, assembly GCF_029289425.2. Lineage (NCBI taxonomy): Eukaryota > Metazoa > Chordata > Mammalia > Primates > Hominidae > Pan > Pan paniscus. Next base: position 2,554,742 of record NC_073265.2, read on the forward strand.
AAGATGGAAATATCTACACCGCTGTCTGTGTAAACATGGAAATATCTACACCGCAATCTGTGCAAAGATGGAAATATCTACACCGCTATCAGTATAAACATGGAAATATCTACAACGCTATCTGTGTAAACGTGGAAATATCTACACAGCTATCTGTGTAAACTTGGAAATATCTACATGGCTATCTGTATAAACTGGGAAATAGCTTCAACGCTATCTGTGTAAACATGGAAATATCCACAACGCTATCTCTGTAAACATGGAAATATCTACACCACTATCTTTATATACTCGGAAATATTCACACCGCCATATGTAAAATCATGGAAATAGCTACACTGCCATCTGTATAAACATGGAAATATCTACAGCGTTATCACTGTAAACATGGAAATAACTACAACACTATCTTTATAAACATAATAATATCTACACTGCCATCTGTATAAACAAGGAAATATGTACACCGCCATCTCTATAAACATGGAAACATCTACACCGCTATCTCTATAACCATAGAAATATCTACACCGCCATCACTATAAACATGGAAATATCTACACCTCTATCTGTATAAACATGGAAATATCTACACTGCAATCTGTATAAACATGGAAATATCTACACCACTAAATGTATAAACATGGAAATATATACAGCGCCACCTGTATAAACACGGAAATATCTACACAGCTATCTGTATAAACATGGAAATATGTACACAGCCATCTGAATAAACATGGAAATATCTACAGCTACATCTGTATAAACATGGGAATATCTACACCGCCATCTGTATAAACTTGGAAATATCTACAGCGCCATCTGTATAAACATGCAAATATCTACACCGCTTTCGTTATAAACATGGAAATATCTACACCGCCATCTGTATAAACAAGGAAATACCTACACCGCTATCTCTATAAACATGGAAGTTTGTACACCACTATCTCTATAAACATTGAAATATCTACACCGCCATCTCTGTGAACATGAAATATCTACACCCTTATCGGTATAAACATGGAAATATCTACATCACCATCTGTATAAACATAGAAACATCTACACTACCATCTGCAAAACCATGCAAATATCTACACCGCTATCTTTATTATCATGAAAATATCTACACCGCCATCTGTATAAACAAGGAATTATCAACAATGCTGTCTCTATAAACATGGAAATATCTACACTGATATCTCTATAAACATGGAAGCAGCTACACTGCCATCTCTGTGAACACGGAAATAACTACACCTCCATCTCTATAAACATGGAAATATCTACACTGCCATATGTATAAACATGGAAATATCTACTCCGCGATCTGTATGAACATGGAAACATCAACACAGACATCTGTAAAAACATGGAAATATCTACACCGCCATCTGAATAAACATGGAAATATCTACACCGCTATCTATATAAACATGGATATATCTACACCGCTATCTGTATAAACATGGAAATATATACACCGCTATCTGTACAAACATGGAAATATCTACACTGCTATCTCCATAAACATCGAAATATCTACACCGTCATCAGTGTAAACATGGAAATATCTACACCGCTATCTGTATACACATGGAACTATCTACACAACCATCTGTAGAAACATGGAAATATCTTCACCGCTATCTCCAAAAACATGGAAATGTCTACACCGCCATCTCTATAAACATGGAAATATCTACACTGCCATCGGTATACATATGGAAATATATACACAGCCATCTGTATAAACATGAAAATATCTACACTGCTATCTGTGTAAATATGGAAATATCTACACCGCAATCTGTTCAAAGATGGAAATATCTACACCGCTTTCTCTGTAAACATGGAAATATCTACCTCACTATCTGTATAAACATGGAAATATCTACACCGCTATCTGTATAAACGTGGAAATATCTACACCGCCATCTGTATAAACATGGAAATATTTACACCGGGATCTGTATAAACATGGATATATCTTAACCGCTATCTGTATAAATATGGAAATATGTAAACCGCTATCTCTATAAACATGGAAATATCTACACCGCTATCTGCAAAAACATGGAAATATCTACGCAGTTATGTCTATAAACATGGAAATTCCTACACCGCCGTCTGCATAAACATGCAAATATCTCCACAGGCATCTGTATAAACATGGAAATATCTACAACACCATCTCTATAAACATGGAAATATCTGCACTGCTTCTCTGTAAACACATGGAAATATCTACATAGCCATCTGTGTAAACATGGAAATATCTAAACCGCTATCTCCAGAAACATGGAAATAACTACACAGCTATCTCTATAACCATGGAAATATCTACACCACAATCACTATAAACACGGAAATATCTACACCGCCATCTCTATAATCATGAAAATATCTCCACCATCTCCATAAACATGGAACTAACACCGCCATCTGTATAAACATGGAAATATCTGCACCGCTATCTGTATAAACAGGGAAATATCTACACTGCCATCTGTATAAAGATGGAAATATCTATACCGCGAGCTGTATAAAGATGGAAATATCCAGACCGCTATCTGTATAAACATGGAAATATCAACACCGCTATCTGTATAAACATGGAAATATCTACACCGCTATCTGTATAAACAAGGAAATATCTACTTCGCTATCTCTATAAACATGGAAATACCAACACCGCTATCTGTATAAACATGGAAATATCTACACCGCCATCTGCATAAAGATGGAAATATCTACACCGCCATCTGTATAAACATGGAAATATCTTCACCGCTCTCTGTATAAACATGGAAAAATCTACACCGCTATCTGTATAAATATGGAAATATCTACACCGCTATATGTATCAATATGGAAATATCTACACCACTATCTCTATAAAAGTGGAAATGTCTACACCGCTATCTGTATAAACATGGAAATATCTACACCGCCATCTGTATAAACATGGAAATAGCCACACCACTATCTGTATACACATGGAAATACCTACACCACCATCTGTGAAAACATGGAAATATCTGCACTGCCATCTGTAAAAACATGGAAATATCTACACAGTCATCTCTATACACATGGAAATATAAACACAGCCATCTGTATGAACATGGAAATATCTACACCGATATCTTTATGAAAATGGAAATATCTACATCGCTCTCTGTACAAACATGGAAATATCTCCACTGCAATCTCTATAAACATGGAATTATCTTCACGTCTATCTGTATAAATATGGAAATATCTCCACCGCAATCTGTATAAACATGGAAATAGCTACACCGCTACCTGTATAACTATGGAAATATCTCCACCGCTATCTCTATAAACGTGGAAATATCTCCACCGCTATCTCTAAAAACATGGAAATATGTACACCGCTATCTTTATAAACATGGAAATATCGACACTGCTATCTGTATAAATATGGAATTATATACACCGCTATCTCTATGAACATGGAAATACCTACACCGTTATCTGTATATACATGGAAATATCTACACCGCTATCTCCATAAACATGGAAATATCTACAACGCTATCTGCTTAAACTTTGAAATATCTACACCGTCATCTGTATAAACATGGAGATATCTGCACCGCTATCTGTATAAACATGGAAATATCTACATCGCTTTCTTTATAAACATGGAAATAGCCACACCGCTATCTGTATAAACATGGAAATACCTGCACCGACATCTGTAAAATCATGGAAATATCTACACAGTCATTTGTAGAAACATGGAAATATTTACACCTCCATCTGTATAAACATGGAAATATCTACACTGCCATCGGTATACACATGAAATATCTACACCACTATCTGTATAAATAAGGAAATATCTACACTGGCATCTGTATAAACATGGAAATATCCACACAACCATGTCTATAAACCTGGAAATATCTACATCGCTATCTGTATAAACATGGAAATAGCCACACCGCTATCTGTATTAACATGGAAATATCTACACCGTTATCTGTATAAACATGGAAATACCCACACCGCTATCTGTATAAACATGGAAATATCTACACCGCTATATGTACAAACATAGAAATACCTACACAGCTATCTGTGTAAACATGTATATATCTACATCGCTATCTTTATGAACATGGAAATATCTACACTGCCATCTCCATACACATGGAAATAGACACACCGCTATCTGTATAAACATGGAAATATCTACACCGCCATCTGAATAAACGTGGAAATATCTACACGGCTATCTGTATAAATATGGAAATATCTACACCGCTATCTATAAATATGGAAATATCTACACAGCTATCTGTATAAACATGGAAATATCTACACCTCCATCACTATAAACATGGAAATATCTAACCTGCCATCTGTATACACATGGAAATATCTACACAGCCTTCAGTGTAAACATGGAAATATTTTCACCGCTATCTCTGTAAACGTGGAAATATCTGAACAGCTATCTGTATAAACCTGGAAATATCTACACCGCTATCTGTACAAACATGGAAATATCTACACGGCTATCTGTATAAGCTTGGAAACATCTACACCGTTATCTGTATAAACATGAAAATATCTACACCACCATCTGTATAAACATGGAAATATCTCCACCACTATCTGTTTAAACCTGGAAATATCTCCACCGCTATCTGTGTAAATATGGAAACATCTTCACCACTATCTGTATAAGCATGGAAATATCTACTCTGCTATCTGTATAAACATGCAAATATCTACACAGCTATCTGTATAAACATGGAAATATCTACATCGCTATCTGTATAAACATGGAAACACCTCCACAGCTATCTGTATGAACATGGAAATACCTACACTGCTATCTGTATAAACATGGAAATATCTACACCGAAATCTATATAAACATGGAAATATCTACACCGCTACCTGTACGAAAATGGAAATATCTACACCGTTATTTGTATAAACATGGAAATATCTTCACAGCTATCTGTATAAACATGGAAATATCTACATCGCTGTCTGTATAAACATCGAAATATCTACACTGCCATCTGTATAAACATGGAAATAGCCACACCGCTATCTGTATAAACATGGAAATACCTACACCGCCATGTGAATAAACATGGAAATATATACACCGCTATCTGTAAAAATATGTAAATATCTACACCGTTATCTCTAAAAACATGGAAATATCTACACAGCTATCTGTATAAACATGGAAATATCTACACCGCTATCTCTATAAACATGGAATTATCTACACCGCCATCTGTATAAACATGGAAATATATACACCACCATCTGTATAAATATGGAAATAAATTCACCGCTATCAGTATTAACATGGAAATATCTACAGCGCACTCTGTATAAACATGGAAATAACAACACTGCTATCTGTATATATATGGAAATATCTACACTGCTATCTCTATAAACATGGAAATGTCTACACCGGTGTCTGTAAAAGCATGGAATTATATCCACCGATATCTGTGAAAACATGGAAATATCCACACCGCTTTCTATAAACATGGAAATATCTACACCTCTATCTGTATAAAGTTGGAAATATCTACACCGCCATCTCTATAAACATGGAAATATATCCACCGCTATCTGTGTAAACATGGAAATATCTCCACCGCTATCTGTATAAACATGGAAATACCTCCAACGCTATCTGTATAAACATGGAAATATCTACTTCGCTATCTGCATAAACTTGGAAATATCTACACTGCCATCAGTATAAACATGGAAATAGCCACACCGCTATCTGTATAAACATGGAAATACCCGCACCGCCATCTGAATAAACATAGAAATACCTACACGGCTAGCTGTATAAATATGGAAATATCTACACCGCTATCTATAAACATGGAAATATCTACACCACTATCTCTATAAACATGGAAATATCTACAAATCTATCTCTATAAACATGGAAATATCTACACCGCCATCGGTATAAACATGGAAATATATACACCACCATGTGTATAACCATGGAAATAACTACACCGCTATCTGTATAAACCTGGAAATATCTACACCGCTACCTGTATAAACATGGAAATGTCTACACCGCTATCTGAATAAACATGGAAATATCTACAGGGTTATCTCTATAAACATGGAAATATCGACACCGCCATCTTTATAAACCAGGAAATACCTACACAGTCATCAGTATAAACATGGAAATATCCACACCACTATCTGTAAAAACATGGAAATATCCACACAGCCATCTGTATAAACATGGAAATATCTACACAGCCATCTCTATAAACATGGAAATAACTTCACCCCCGTCTGAATAAACATGGAAATATCTACACGGCTATCTGTAAATATGGAAATATCTACACCGCTATCTCTACAAACATGGAAATATCTACACCGCTATCTCTATAAAGATGGGAATATCTACACCGCCATCTCTATGAACATGGAAATATATACACAGTCATCTGTATAAACATGGAAATACCTTGACCTCCATATGTTTAAACATGGAAATATCTACATTGCCATCTGTAAACGCATGGAAATATCTACACAGCCATCTGTATAAACTTAGAAATATCTACACCGATATCTCTATAAACATGGAAATACCTACACCACTACCTGTATAAACATGGAAATATCTGCACCGCTATCTGTATAAACATGGAAATATCTACACCGCCATCTATTGGAACTTGGAAATATGTACACCGTCATCTGTATAAACATGGAAATATCTCCACTGCTATCTGTATAAACATGGAAATATCTCCACCACTATCTGTATAAACATGGAAATATCTACAACGCTATCTGTATAAACATGGAAATATCTACACAGCTATCTCTATAAATATGGAAATATGTACACCGCTATCTTTATAAACATGGAAATATCTACATCGCTATCTGTCTAAACATAGAAATATCTACACTGCCATGTGTATAAACATGGAAATAGCCACACCGCTATCAGTACAAACATGGAAATACCTACACCGCCATCTGAATAAACTTGGCAATATCTACACAGCTATCTCTATATACATGGAAACATGTACAACGCCATCTGTATAAACATGGAAATATCTTCACCACTATGTGTATAAACATGGAAATATCTACACCGTTATCTGTATAAATTTGGAAATATCTACACCGCAATCTCTATAAACATGGAAATGTCTACACCGCTATCTGTTTAAACATGGAAATATCTACATGGTTATCTCTATAAACATGGAAATCTCGACACCGCCATCTGTATAAACATGGAAATACCTACACAGTCATCAGTAAAAACATGGAAATATCAACACCACTATCTGTATAAACATGGAAACATCTACACTGCCATCTGTATAAAACATGGAAATATCTACACCGCCAACTGTATAAACATGGAAATATACACACCACCATCTGTATAAACGTGGAAATAACTACCCCGCTATCTGTATAAACATGGAAATATCTACAGCGCTGTCTGTATAAACATGGAAATACCTACACCGCTATCTGTATAAATATGGAAATATCTACTCCGCTATCTCTGTAAACATGGAAATGTCCACACCGCTATCTGTATAAGCATGGAAATATCTACATCGCTATCTCTGTAAACATGGAAATATCTACAACACTCTCTGAGAAAACATGGAAATATCTACACAGCTATCTGTGTAAATATGGAAATATCTCCACCGCAATCTGTGCAAATATGGAAATATCAACACTGCTATCTCTGTAAACTTGGAAATATCTACACCACTATCTGTATAAACCTGGAAATATCTATACTGCTATCTCTATAAACACGGAAATATCTACACCACGATTTTTACATACATGGAAATATCTACACCGCTATCTGTATAAACATGGAAATATCTACACGGTCGTCTGTATAAATATGGAAATATTTACATCAGAATCTGTATAGACATGGAAATATCTACACTGCCATCTCCATAAACATGGAAATAACTACACCGCTATCTGTATAAACATGGAAATTGCCACACAACTATCTGTATAAACATGGAAATATCTACAACGCCATCGGTAAAAACATGGAAATATCTACACAGTCATCTATATAACATGGAAATATCTACATCTCCATCTGTATAAACATGCAAATATCTAAACTGCATCTGTACACACATGGAAATATCTACGCAGCCATCTGTATAAACTTGGAAATATCAACACCGCCATCGGTATAAACATGGAAATATCACCACCGCTATCTGTATAAACATGGAAATATCTCCACCGCTGTCTGTATAAACATGGAAATATCTAAACATCTATATGTATAAACATGGAAATATCTACACCGCTATCTGTATAAACATGGAAATATCTACACCACTATCTGTATAAACATTGAAATATCTAGACCGCTGTCTGTATAAACATGGAAATATCTCCACCGCTATCTGTATAAACATGCAAATACCTTCACCGCTATCTGTATAAACATGGAAATATCTACACCGCTATATTTATAAACATGGAAATATCTACAACACTATCTGTGTAAATATGGAAATATCTACACAGCTATCTGTGTAAACATGGAAATATGTACACCGCTATCTATGTAAAGATGGAAATATCTACACCGCAATCTATGCAAATATGGAAATATCTACACCGCTATTTCTGTAAACATGGAAATAACTTCAGCGCTATCTGTATAAACATGGAAATGTCTACACTGCTATCTGTATAAACATGGAAATATCTACACCACGATCTGTATAACCATGGAAATATATACAACGTTATCTGTATAAATATGGAAATCTCAACACTGCTATCTCTATAAACATGAGAATGTCTACACCGCTATATGTATAAACATGGAAATATCTACACCGCTATCTCTATAAACATGGAAATATCTACACCGCCATCTCTATAAACATGGAAATACCTTCACGGTAATCTGTATAAACATGGAAATATCTACACCACTCTCTGTATAAACATGGAAATATCTACTCTGCTATCTGTGTAATCATGGAAATATCTACACCGCTATCTGTATAAACATGGAAATATCTACACCGCTGTCTGTATAAACATGGAAATATCGCCACCACTATCTGTATAAACATGGAAATATCTACACGGATATCTGGATAAACACGGAAACATCTACACCGCTATCTGTATAAACATGGAAATATCTACACCGCTATCTGTATAAACATGGAAATAACTACATCCCTGTCTGTGTAAACATAGAAATATCTACACAGCTATCTGTGTAAACATGGAAATACGTACAACGCTATGTGTGTGAAGATGGAAATATCTACATCACAATCTGTAAAGTTATGGAAATATCTACACCGCTATATCTGTGAACATGGAAATATCTACACCACGATCTGTATAAATATGGAAATATCTACAACGCTACATTTATTAACGTGGAATTATCTACACCGCTCGCTGTATAAACATGGAAATATCTACACCACGATCTGTATAAACAAGGAGATATCTGCACTGCTATCTGTATAGACATGGAAATATCTACACCGCCATCTGTATAAACATGGAAGTATCTTCACAGCTATCTGTATAAACATGGAAATATCTACACCTCTATCTCTGTAAGCATGGAAATATCTACACCGCTATCTCTATAAACATGGAAATACTTACACCGCCATCTCTTTAAACATGGAAATATCTACACCGCCGACTGTGTAAACATGGAAATATCCATACTGCCATCTGTAAAAAGTTGGAAATTCCTGCAGCACGATCTGTATAAACATGGAAATTGCTACACCGCTACTTGTATAAACATGGAACTAACTGCACCGCGATCTGTATAAGCATGGAAATATCTGCAACACGATCTGTATGAAGATGGAAATATCCACATCGCTATCTGTGTAAACATGGAAATATCTACACCGCTATCTCTACAAACATGGAAATATCTACATCGTTATCTGCAAAACATGGAAATGTCTACACCGCTATCTATATGAACTTGGAAATATCTACAATGCCATCTGTATAAACATGGAAATGTCTACACAGAAATCTGTATAAACATGGAAATATCTACACTGATATCTATATAAATATGGAAATATCTGCACCGCTATCTGTATAAACATGGATATATCTACACTGCTCTCTGTATAAACATGGAAATATCTACCACACCATCTGAATAAACATGGAACTATCTACACCGTCATCTGTATAAACATGGAAATATCTACACCACCATCTCTATAAACATGAAAATATCTACACAGCCATCTGTATACACACGGAACTATCTACACCGTCATCTGTATAAACATGGAAATATCTACACCACCATCTCTATAAACATGAAAATATCTACACAGCCATCTGTATACACACGGAAATATCTACACAGCCATCTGTAAAAACTTGGTAATGTCAACACCACTATCTGTATAAACATGGAAATATCTACACTGCCATCTGTATAAAGATGGAAATATCTACACCGTGAGCTGTACAAACATGGAAATACCTACACCGCTATCTCTATAAACATGGAAATACTTACACCACCATCTCTATATACATGGAAATATCTACACCGCTATCTCTATAAACATGGAAATATCTACACCGACATCTATATAAACTTGGAATTATCTACACCACCATCTGCGTAAACACAGAAATAGCTAAACCGCAGTCTGTATAAACATGGAAATAACTACACCGCCATCTGTATAAAGATGGAAATACCTTCACCGCTATCTCTATAAACATGGAAATACCAACACCGCTATCTGTATAAACATGGAAATATCTAAACCTCTATATGTATAGACATGGAAATATCTACACCGCTATCTGTATAAACATGGAAATATCTACACCGCTATCTGTATAAACAAGGAAATATCTACTTCGCTATCTCTATAAACATGGAAATACCAACACCGCTATCTGTATAAACATGGAAATATCTACACCGCCATCTGTATAAATATGGAAATATCTACACGACTATCTTTATAAACATGGAAATATCTACACGGCCATCTGTATAAAAAAGGGAACATCTACACGGCCATCACTGTAAACATGGAATTATCTACACCGTTCTCTCTATAAACGTCAAAATATCTACATCGACATCTGTATAAACATGGAAATATATACACTGCTATCTGAATAAACATGGAAATACCTACACCGACATCTTTATAAACATGGAAATATCTACACTGCCATCTGTATAAACATGGAAATATCTACACCGTCATCTGTATAATCATGGAAATATCTACAGCGCTATCTGTATAAACATGCAAATATCCACACCTCCATCTGTATACACATGGCAAAATCTACACCGCCATCTGTATATACATGGAAATATCTTCACCGCCGTCTATATAAATATGGAAATATCTACACCACTATCTTTATAAACTTGGAAATATTCCCACGACCATCTTTAAAAACATGGATATAGCTACACTGCCATCTGTATAAACATGGAAATATCTAAACCGCTATCACTATAAGCATGGAAATATCTACAACGCTATCTTTATAATCATGGAAATATCTCCACCGCCATCGGTATAAACAAGGAAATACCTACACCGCCATCTCTATAAACATGGAAATATCTACAACACTATCTCTATAAACATGGAAATATCTACACCGCCATCACTATAAACATGGAAATATCTACACTGCTATCTGTATAAACATGGAAATATGTACACCGCTATCTGTATAAACATGGAAATATCTACACCGCCATCTCAATAAACATGGAAATATCTACACATCCATCTGTATAAACGTGGGAATATCTACACCGCCATCTGTACAAACATGGAAATATCTACAGCGCCATCTTTATAAACATGGAAATATCTACACCGCTTTCTTCATAAACATGGATATATCTACACCGCCATCTGTATAAACAAGGAAATATCTACACAGCTATCTCTATAAACATGGAAGTATGTACCCTGCTATGTCTATAAACATTGAAATATCTACACAGCCATCTCTATAAACATGGAAATATCTACACCCCTATCTGTATAAACATGGAAATACCTACACCGCCATCTGTATAAACATAGAAATATCTACACTGCCATCTGTATAAACATGGAAATATCTACACCGCTATCTCTATAAATTTGTAAACAATTACGCGGCTATCTATATAAACATGGAAATATTTACACCGCTATCTCTATTAGCATGGAATTATCTACAGCGCTATCTCTATAAACATGATAATATTTACACCACTATCTGTATAAACATGGAAATATTTACACCGCTGTCTGTATAAACATGTAAACATGTACACTGCTATCTCTATAAACATGGAAATTTCTACACCGCTCTCTGTATAAACATGAAATTATCTACACCGCTATCTCTATGAACGTAGAAATATCTACACCGCTCTCTGTATAAACATGGAAATATCTACTCTGCCATCTGTATAAACATACAAATATCTACACCGCTGTCTCTATAAACATGGAAATATCTACACTGCTATCTGTAAAACAGGGAAATATTTACACAGCTATCACTATTAACATGGAAATGTCTACGCAGGTATCTGTATAAACATGGAAGTATCTACACCACTATCTGTATAAACATGCAAATACCTACACCGTTATCTGTAAAAACATTGAAATCACTATACCGCTATCTCTATAAACATCGAAATATCTACAACGCTATCTGTATAAACAAGGATATATCTGCACTGCTATCTCTACAAAGAGGGCAATATCTACACCGCTATCTGTATGAACATGCAAATACCTACACCGTTATCTGTATAAACATTGAAATAACTATACCGTTATCTCTATAAACATCGAAATGTCTACAGTGATATCTGTATAAACATGGAAATATCTACAATGCCATCTCTAAAAACATGGAAAAATCTACATCGCTATCTGTATTAACGTGGAAATAACTACAGCGCTATCTCTATAAACATGGAAATATCTACACCGCTATATATATAAACATGGAAAGTTCTACACGGTTATGTGTACAAACATGGGAATATCCACACCGCTATTTGTATAAACATGAAAATATCTACACCGCTATCTCTATAAACATGGAAATATCTACACCACTATGTGTAAAAACAAGGAAATATCTACAATGCTATCTGTAAAACAGGGAAATATCTACACCGCTATCTCTATAAAAATGGAAATTTCTACACTTCTATCTGTATAAATGTGGAAACTTATACAACGCTATCTGTATATACATGGAAATATCTACAATGCTATCACTGTAAACATGGAAATATCTGCATGGCTATGTGTATAAACCTGGAAATATCTACACCGCTATCTCAACAAACATGAAATACCTTCACCGCTATCTGTAGAAACATGGAAATATCTACACCGCTATCTGTATAAAGATGTAAATATCCACACCGCTATTTCTATAAGCATGTAAATATCTACACGGCTATCTGTATAAACATGGAATGTCTACACCGCTATCACTATAAACTTCGAAATATCTACACCACAATGTGTATTAATATGGAAATGTCTACACCGCATTCTCTATAAACATGGAAATATCTACACTGCTATCTGAATAAACATGGAAATATCTTCACCGCTGTCTCTATAAACAAGGAAATATTTGCACCGCTAACTGTATAAAGATGGAAACATCTACACCACTATCTCTATAAACATGGAAAGATCTACTCCGATATCTGTATAAACATGGGAATATCTACACCTCTATCTGTATAAACATGGAAATATCAACACCGCTATCTCTGTAAACATGGAAATATCTACACCACTATCTGTATGAACATGGAAATATCTACACCGCTCTCTGTATAAATATGGAAATATCTACATCGCTATCTGTATAAACATGGAAATATCTACACTGCTATGGGTTTAAACAAGGAAATATCTGTACCACTATCTCTATAAACATGGAAATATCTACACCGCTTTCTCTATAAACATGGAAATATCTACACCGCTATCTCTATAAACATGGAAATATCTATACGGCCATCTGTAGAAGCCTGGAAATATCTACAACACTATCTATGTAAACATGGAAATATTTACACCGCCATTTGTATAAACATGGAAATATCTACACTGCTATCCCTATAAACATGCAAATATCTACACCGCCATCTCTATAAACATTGAAATATCTACACCGCTATCCATATAAACATGGAAATATCTTCACCGCTATCCCTATAAACATGGAAATATCTACACAGCTATCTGTATAAACATGGAAATATTTTCACCGCTATCTATATAAACACGGAAATATCTATATCGCTATCTGTATAAAGTTGGAAACACCTACACTGCTATCTCTATAATCATGGAAATATCTACACCGATAGCTGTAGAAACATTGGAATATCTACTCCGATACCTGTATACACACGGAAATCTCCACAACCCTATCCGTATTAACATGGAAATATCCACACCGCTGCTTCTATAAACATGGTAATATCTTCAAAGCAATCTGCATAAACATGGAAATAACTACAATGCTGTCTCTATAAACATGGAAATATCTACACCACTATCTCTGTAAACGTGGAAATATCTACACCACTGTCTCTATAATCATGGAAATAACTACACCGCTATCTCTATGAACGTGGAAATACCTACACAGCTGTCTGTTTAAAGTTGGAAATATCTACACCACTTTCAGCATAAACGTGGAAATATCTACAATGCTATCTGTATAAACATGGACATATCTACACTGCTATCTCTATAAACGTGGAAATATCTACACCGGTATCTGTAAAAATGTGGAAGTATCTGCACCGCTATCTGTATAAACGTGGAAATAACTACACCGCTATCTCTGTAAACGTGGAACTATCTACACCACTTTCTGTATAAACATGGAAATACCTAAACCACTATCTCTATAAACGTGGAAATAACTACAAGGCTGTCTCTATAAACATGGAAATATCTACACTGCTATCTCTATAAACATGGATATATATACACCGCTATCTGTATGAACATGGGAATATTTACAACGCTACCTCCATAAACATGGAAATATCTACATGGCTATCCCTATAAATGTGGAAATATCTACACCGCTGTCAGTATAAACATGGAAATATCTAAACCGCTATCTGTATAAACGTGGAAACATCTACACCACTATGTCAACAAACGTTGAAATATCTACACCGCTATCTCTATATCCGTGGAAATATCTACACCGCTATGTGTATAAATGTGGAAATATCTACACCGCTAAGTGTATAGTTGTGGAAACATCTACACCGCTATCTCTATAAACGTGTATATATCTACACCACTATCTGTATAAACGTGGAATTATCTACACCGCTACCTGTATATACATGGAAATATCTACACCGCTATCTGTATAAACATGGTAATATCTACAACTCTATCTCTAGAAATATGGAAATATTTACAACGCTATCTGTATGAACCTGGGAATATCTACACCGCTACCTCTATAAACATGAAAATATCTACACTGCTATCTGTATAAACAAGGAAATACCTACACCGCCATCTATATACACATGGAAATATCTACACCGCTATCTGTATAAACATGCAAATACCTACACCGTTATCTGTATAAACATTGAAATAACTATACCGCTATCTCTGTAAACAACGAAATATCTACACCGCTATCTGTATAAACAAGGAAATATCTGCACTGCTATCTCTATAAACATGGAAATATCCACATTGCTATCTCTATAAACATGGAAATGTCTGCATGACTATCTGTATAAACATGGTAATATCTACACCGCTATCTGTATAAACATGGAAATATCTACAATGACATCTCTATAAACATGGAAATATCTACACCGCTATCTGTATTAACATGGAAATATCTACAGCGCTATCTCTAAAAAAATGGAAATATCTACACCGCTATATATATAAACTTGGAAATATCTACACGGTTATGTGTACAAACGTGGGAATATCTACACCGTCATCTGTATAAAGATGAAAATACCTTCACCGCTATATCTATAAAAATGGTAATAACTACACCACTATCTGTATAAATATGGAAATATCTACACTGCTATCTGTAAAACAGAGAAAAAACTACACTGCTATCTGTAAAACAGAGAAAAACCTACACCGCTATGTCTATAAACATGGAAATGTCTACACCACTGTCTGTATAAACATGTAAATATCTACACTGCTATCTCTATAAACATGGAAATAGCTACACCGCTGTCTTTATAAACATGGGAATATTTACACCGCTATCTGTATAAACATGGAAATATGTACACCACTATCTATATAAACGTGGAAATTTCTACACCACTATCTGTATAAACATGGAAATATCTACACCGCTATCTCTATAAACTTGTAAATTTCTACACGGCTTTCTGTATAAAGATGGAAACATTTACACCGCTATCTGTATAAACAAGGAAATATCTGCACTGCTATCTCTGTAAAAATGGAAATATCTACACTATCTGTATAAACATGGAATTGTCTACACCACTATCTCTATAAACATGGAAATATCTACACGGCTGTCTCTTTAAACATGGAAATATCTACACCACCATCTGCAGGAACATGGAAATATCTACACCGCTATCTGTATACACATGGAAATACCTACACAGCCATCTCTGTAAACATGGAAATATCTACACCGCTATCTCTATGAACATGGAAATAACTACACCGCTGTCTCTATAAACATGGAAATATCTAAACCGTTATGTCTGTAAATGTGGAAATATCTACACCGCTATCTGTATAAACATGGAAATATCTACACCGCTATCTGTATAAACATGGAAATATATACAACGCTATCTGTATAAACATGGAAATATCAGCACCGCTATCTGTATAAACATGAAAATATCTACACCGCTATGTCTATAAACATGGAAGTATTTACACCGCCATCTCTATAAACATGGAAATATCTACACCGCCATCTGTATAAACATGGGAATGTCTACACCGCTACCTCTATAAACATGGAAATATCTGCACCTCTATCTGTATAAACATGGAATTATATACACCGCCACCTCTTTAAACATGGAAATATCTGCACCGCGATCTACATAAACAGGAAATATCTACACCGCCATCTTTATAAACATGGAAATATCTACACCGCCATCTATATAAACATGGAAGTATCTACTCCGCCATCTGTATAAACATTGAAATCTCTACATCGCTATCTCTACAACCATGGAAATATCTACACCGTCATCTCTACAAACATGGAAATATCTACACCGCCGTCTCTGTAAACATGGAAATAACTACACCGCCTTCTCTATAAACATGGAAATATCTACACCGCCATCTCTGTAAGTTTGAAATATCTACACTGCTCCTTCTCTAAAGACGGAAATATCTATACCGCTATCTGTACAAACATGGAAATATCTACACCTCTACCTCTATAAACTTGGATATATCTACACCACTATCTGTACAAACATGGAAATATCTACACAGCCATTTGTATAAACATGGAAACAACTACACCGCTGGCTCTATAAACAGGGAAATATCTACACCGCTATCTCTATAAACATGGAAATATCTACACCACCATCTCTATAAACATGGAATTATCTACACCGCCATCTGTATAAACATGAAAACATCTACACTGCCATCTCCATAAACATGGAACTATCTACTCTGCCATCTCTATAAACATGGAAATATCTACACCGCCATCTGTATAAACATGGAAATATCTAAGCTACCATCTATATTAAGATGTAAATTTCTACACCGCCCGCTGTATAAACATGGAAATATCTACACCGCTATCTGTATAAACATGGAAATACCAACACTGCTATCTGTATAAACATGAAAATATCTACACCGCTATCTGTATAAAAATGGAAAAATCTACACCGCAATCTCTATAAACATGGAAATATATACACAGCCATCTCTATAAACATGGAAATATCTACACCGCCATCTATATAAACAAGGAAATATCTACACCTCCATCAATATAAATATGGAAATATCTACACCGCCATCTGCAGAAACATGGAAATATCTACAGCGTGATCTGTATAAACATGGAATTATCTACACCGCTATCAGTATAAACCTGGAAATATCTCCACCGGTATCCATATGAACATGGAAATAATTTCACCGTGATCTGTATAAACATGGAAATATCTGCACCGCTATCTGTATAAACATGGAAATATCTACACCGCTCTCCGTATAAACATGGAAATATCTACACCGCTATCTGTATAAACATGGAAATATCTACACCGGTATATGTATAAACATGGAAATATATCAACCGCTATCTCTGTAAACATGGAAATATCTTTACCGCCATCTGTAGAAAGATGGAAATACCTGCACCGCGATCTGTGTAAACATGGAAATATCTACACCGCTATCTCTATAAACATGGAAATATCTACACCGCTATCTCTATAAACATGCAAATATCTACACCGCTATCTCTATAAACATGGAAATATCTACACCGCCATCTTTAAAAACATGGAAATATGTACACACTCATCTGTATAATCATAGAAATATCTACACCACCATCTGTATAAACATGGAATTATCTACACTGCCAGGAGCTCAAGAGCAGCCTGGGCAATGCAGCAAGATCTCATCTCTACAAAAAAATTAGAAAAATTAGCTGGGCATGGTGGCCTGCACCTGTAGTCCCCGCTTCTTGGGAGGCTGAGGTGGTTGGATCCACGGAGCCCAGGAGTTTAAGGCTGCAGTGAGCTTGGATAACATCTGCACTCCATCCTGGATGACAGAACAAGAACCTGTTTCAAAAAAGAAAAAAGAATAAAAACCTAAAAACTAAAAACTGGATGTAGTTTGCTAATAACTAAACAGCAAATTAATTGTAACATGCTTACATATCAACAATGTCTTTCTTCTTTGATCATAAACCTGCTCACTAAGAAGCTGCTAAAGTCCATGTTAGTGACAGGTACATGTCTGCATCCTTGTCCTGAACTGCATCTTCTTTGATTGTCCCCATCTGTGTCTCCGACTGGCACTGCCGAACCGGCTTGCTACCTGATCAATGTTGTACTGAACCGGACTGCTAACTGATCAATGTTGTTGAGCTCACTGCACAAAGCTGTTCTTACATGGTAGATTTCTGCCTGGAATAGTCATACTTACACTGTTTATGTTCCTTACTCCTGACCCATCCAACGCAGCACAAGTTCTATTTATTGCCATAGAAACATAGGTCATTTGGAAACACCTCCTTCATTTCTATGGAATGTTCAAACATTTCTGACATTTTGGACTCTGTTCTAGCCTCTTGTTAAATATATCCAGAAAAGAGACAAAGCTTTATGGGGGGGCTATATGCACACATATGCTATAGAATAAGCTATCTAAATGTTTAAAAATACTTTCCATCTGGCACTGCACCTTAATAGGTAGACAGAAATTAAGGTTGTGTATATCTATCTGTATAGATACGTATAAATATATATCCCCAAAACAAAAACTCATTCTCTTACTTATACATAGGTAGAATATAGGTGAATATACATATACATTTATAGGTAGAACAAAAAAACCCCTCAGCCTCTTTAGGGCCATGTGTTTTCTCTGAGTAATTGTCACAATTAATTAAAATACATGTGTATGCCTTTTTAGATAAATTCCATCAGACCAGTTTCTGTCTGGTTGGAAAATAATAACTGCCTATTTGCTAAGTGCCCCTGCCCCTATACTATGTTCCAGTGAACTAAAGACCTCTGGCAATCATAGATTTACAACTCAGCAAGATTAAACAATTTATTGTTATTTATGACATCCAAGCTGGATCTTCTGTATCATATTCCACATTAGCATCTATCACTTTATATTTGGGAGATCCTGTCCATAAAATGATTATGCCTCCTAACCAAACATTCAGCAGGGCTGCAGGAACAGGCCCCCTGAACAAACATCCTGCCAAAGTACTTTAAAGCACCGTAAGCTCCCACAGCTGTGCATTTTCAGATGACTCAGCAGATTAGCGTGGAGTCTCTTAGCCTCTGCTTGGTCTGTTCCTTTCAGTGATCTCTCACATGGCCCAGTCCATTCGGTTTGAAAATCCTCATGAAATGAGCAGATTATGATCTGGCTTCAGTAGAGAGCCATGGGGTGGGCATGGAGGGGAGAGGGTTTGCTCTTAACACAGCCTGAGCCTCAGAAAGGTTTCAGATGGAAAAGCATGGCACTGACTCAGCTCATGCTTAACAGGAAATAATGCACAGACCACACCAAAAAAGCCCTTTATGTTGTGTGAAAGTCTATGCCGGAGCAGCTGCTGCCACCTCATGTGCTGTGATAGAGTGTGCATGTGTGTGTTTGTGTGTGCGTGAGTGTGAGTATGCACACAAATGTGTGCTGGGAGGGGGAGGAGATCACACCTTCCACAGTCGCCACCTCAGCCTTAGCTAGCAGCGTGGAGAATTGCCAAAAGTCAACAGGAAGCAGCACCAAAGCAACTGTGATCACCACATCAGCAGGCGCTTTCTGGTTAGTAAAGCTACTGGGACTGAAAAACACACACGATCTCGTCCTTCTTTTATTTTAATCAGAGCAAACTATTTTTATAATAATTGTGTTATATGAATAAGTAATTCATAATGCTGTAACCCATTATCACATTCAATCCTCCCAACAACCCTAGAAGATATGTAGACAAGTATTATTACTTTCCCTATTTTTATAAATGAGGAAATAAACCCCAGGAGGCTAGGCGACTTCCCCACGGTCATAGAAGTTGCAAACAGTAGTATCATGATTCAAATCCAAAGCTTCTCCTTTTGTCTTTATCATTTTAATTTTGAAGGCAATGCATATGCATGTATGATCTTTTAAATCCAGAGATGTATATGGAATAGATAGGAAAAGGGACTCTCCTTCCCCATTATACACCCCCTCCACCCAAGCTATATACACTGTTGACTAGAGTATGTCCTTTCAATCCTATTTTCTATGCCTACATTATACACAGAAAAGCAGGATTACGTTACACACAATATTCCAGTCATTGCTGTTTTTCACCAACAAGCTATCATTCACATCTTTTTCATACTACATATCAATTTATATCCTTTATTTTAGTGGTGTATATTGTGCAGTTGTGTCATAAATTATGTACCCGTTCTCTGTTGAACATATAGATTTTTTCTGAGTTTTTCCTTAGCAAAATGCTGCAGTGAGTACCCTTGTACACAGATGTTTGTACATTTGTTCTAGAAAAATCTACAGTAAAGATTCTTAGATTAAGAGATTCCCAGGTTATTAGAAAACTACTCTATTAATTTAGATATATACTTCCAAATTGCCTGACCAAAAAGTTATGTCAATTTAACTTCTATGAACAGTATACAAACATGACAATTTTCCATCACCTACACCAACTCTGGGTAATTTCATCTTTTTTACAAGTTGATGGATTGTTTTAATTTATATTTCTCTGGTTATTAATAAGGTTGGCCACCTGTTCATGTGTTATTATTGATGATATTTGTATTGAAAAGTTTGAATTTTCTTGATTTCAAAAAACGGTTTACATGTCATAGATATTAAATATTTGTTGTAAAACTCTCCTTCCAGTATTGTGTATGTGTTTGGTCAAGTAGAATAAACTCTCGTCCTCTGATTTCAGATTCCTTTCTCTTTCCATTAGAAATCCCTAAATGTAAAACTACATATTGATAGCTAAAAACCAGGATGTTTACTAGAGAAAAAGAATACAAAGGCAATAATTAAATATTATATTTATACAAAATACCTACTAGTACAAACTTAAAAAGAGAAAGTAAAAGTCAGATGCTTCTACGACTTCAGACTAAGAAAATGAACTTTTGAGGTTGAATGTTCCTGAAATTTTTCTTTTCATACAACTACGGACATGACTTCAAAAGTTGATGTGACTAAAAATGTAAGATATGAAAGATATTTGAAGACTCAGAGAAGGTGGATTTTCATTTTAACAAGTCACATATATATTCTAGATATCCTCTTATTCGTAACTAAGAGAGTCAAATCAGATGAAAGACTCTAAAAATTTCCCTTTGACTGTGTTAAGTAGAAGTAGTAGAGGCATATTGGCCAAATCTTGAGTGTTTGCAAATTGACTCTTAAGGCTATGGGCTGGCACAGGTCATTGAAGCCCTAGCTTTTTATCTTTAATTTTAAAATCCCCAAACAATCTATACTAATTTTTCTTGTCCATTATTTCCAAATAATCTTGTTTAAAGGTTATTACAGTGCTTGCTCATGTTACTGTTGTCTAACAGATGGGTATCCGGGGCCTTAAAACTGAGAGGGTTAGGATTAATGATTCCAATACCTATGCTTGGACATCTCCAAAAGTGGGTTCCAACTTCTTGTCCTCAAGTCTGTATAGAAACTAGCAAACTTCCAGAGTTCACAAAAGGCTCAAAGAGAACAGATGTTTTATAGAAAATTCTTAGAGCAAGTTTCACACATAATGTTGCTGATGCGTGTCTGCCTTTTCAATAAACATCACTATGCTTTATCACAAGATTTAATAAATCAGCTTAGTTAAAAATGCCATCTGGGTCTCTGGACACATTAAACAAAGCTTAAAATAACCACCCCAGCAACTGGGAGGACCCAGCTGTTCTCATAATCTGTCCCACTCCTTTTACTTCCCCATAAAAAGAGTGAATGAAGAACACAGACTAAAAACATCCAGAAGGAACTGACACAAACAGGGAGATAGATGGAGCCAAGGGCTCCTGTAAGTTTGCTATTGCTCACATAATAGATTTGCTAATTCCACAACCTGCGGATGGTGATTAAGAATGGGAAGCAGAAAGAGGGAAGAGAGAATCATAGAAGGGCTCATTCAAGTTTTCTAATGTATCACAAACCTGTCCTCCCTAATGTCTGGATCATAGCAGCCCATTCCATTCACCTATTCTGTAGTGGACTCCAATAGAAAATACAAAGCCATCACCACCCAGTTCTTTCTCCCTTCTAGAGATGAGCTATTAGCCACCCAATCCCAGATTCTCAGATCCATTCCAGGAAAGAAGCCCTAGGTATTGAAGCACAGCTTTCCCTCCCTCCCTTCTTTCTTCCACGCCAAGATTTGTTCCCCAGATAGTTCTAGTAAATGCAAAACCAAGTATATTCTCATTCTTTAGAGCAACCAGCTTTTCATGGCCAACTGGAATCAAATACAACCTGCACAAACATCTATCTGGAGGACACTCCCAAGGCTCCTACTGAGCCAGCCTTCTGCATACCACTGCATTTCAGCTTCCTAGTTCACAAGACACTGAGACATTCTTGAATTCTGCAAGGTGCACTGTGTGTTAATATCTTTGCTGCTCATCATGTGGCCAATAAAGGGCATGACTAGTCAACAAATAAATTTTCTCTTGGCTAAAACTTGCAACAAAACTGTAAGCTGTTTACCAAGGGGCCCACTATAGGTTATATTCAATATATACAGTCAAATCATAACTATCTGAGATATATTCAGTTGACCATACACCTTTATATTTCAGTAAAAGGTCTTTACATTTCCCAGTGCTATCGATGTTACAAAGTGCTTCCATATGCAGTGCTTCATCTGATTTCCAGGATAATTAAATGATCCTGTCATACCTGATTTTTAGATGAGGAAACAAGTGGTTTCTGGGTATTTCAAGAGGCTAACGCATCTGCCCTCCAACTTGTATGTGAAAACCAAAAACAAAATTCCAAGACCCCTCAACCATCTGAATGGATTTTGACTCTTTTGGTCTATATATGGCAGAGCTAGGAAAAGAAGGTGAGTCTTCCAGCTGCTGATACAGGGTTTTTTCTGCCATACTCCATTACCTCCAAGGCTAAAGTCAAAAGAGGGTGTGGTTATCACATGAAAAAATCTGGTTTGGATTTCCCAAATGTGTATGTAGTATTTGGGGATTTACCTTAATTTAACCTACAGTTCTTTTGGGTTGTAACAGTCTGACTCCATTTTTGAAAACAAAACAAAATCGATTTTAAATGCTGAATTATAGATCTTTGCTGTCCAGTATGGTAGCTACTAACCACTTATGGTTATTTGCATTTCTATTTTAATTAATTAAAATTCAGTAAAATGCAAAATTCAGTTCTTCAGTTGCTCTAGCCACATTTCAAGTGTTACAGTAGTCACATATGGCTAGTGGCTGGGACAATGCAGATTATAGAACAGTTCCATCATCAAAGAAACTTCTATTGAACAGTGCTATTATATAATGTCATCTCCAGAGAAAGAAGACTTTAGAAAAAGTCAGAAACGGCCGGGCGCAGTGGCTCACACGTGTAATCCCAGCACTTTGGGAGGCCAAGGCAGGCAGATCCCTTGAGGTCAGGAGTTCAAGACCAGCCTGGCCGACATGGTGAAACCCCGTCTCTAGTAAAAATACAAAAAATTAGCTAGGCGTGGTGGTGCATGCCTGTAACCCCAGCTACTCAGGAGGCTGAGTTGGGAGAATCACTGGAACCCAGGAGGCAAAAGTTGTAGTGAGCCAAGATTGTGCCACTGCACTCTAGCCTGGGTGACAGAGCAAGACTCCATCTCAAAAAAAAAAAAAAGAAAAAGAAAAAGAGAAAGTCAGAAACATCTTGAGGTAGGCATAGTGCTGTCATCTGTCCAATATTGAAGATGATTTAAGAATAAGAAAGAAGAAGAGAACAAAGAAGAGAAAAAGAAGTTGCCTTAGGTGTACCTGCCCAGAAAAGTACAAAGGCATTCTTGTAGTCATTGTGTTGTATTTTAGCTCTTAAACTTTTTAAGAGATTAGAATAATTTGACACATAGAAGATCTAAACCACTGAAGAGGCTCTGAAGCAGATAAAAGTAGAAAGAAAATAAAAAACGAATTAGTTACAAACTAAGCTTAACCACTACTCGTTTAAACGATACTATTTACTCTTCACATGATTGGTTTTTCTTTTGCTTTATAGTATGACATTGTTTATATCTTTAAAGGGGAATTACAATATTTCTGGGAATTTTTAAAAGTAAGTTCACACAGCCACATAAAAACTACAGAAACAGATAAAACCTATCTTCTCATTTATTCCCTAATCCATTCAAATTAAATATAAAAATCCAAGCAGCCACAGTGATATTCAAAAAAGCAAAAGTGAGACAAAACAAAATTCATTTGTCACCTGTGGAGGTAGTTAGCTCACCTAATCTTCACTCCAAACACCAGTAATTTTTAAAAGACAGAAATAAACATATGTTCTGCCTTCCCGGAAGGAACTATGTTTCAGGGTAGCCAAATAACCCAGTTGTGAAGAAAATGGTCTGCTTATAGAAAAATGCCAGCTAAAACATGTAGATAGAATTAGAGAATTAGAAATTCACCATTTTGAAACCCCTAATGAAATAATCAACTCAAGCAAGGATCATTAATAAATGCTAAAACAATCAAGTAACTATTGATACAGAATATAACTGAATATACACATGGTACAAAGTTCACGTCACAGACTACTGGCTTGACCCAAGGGGGGATATAGCAGAGGAGATAGGCAGTGATCACCCTAATCTTGCGATCATCTCACCATCACTAATGATGGGATGTGAATACACATTATTGCCTATGAAATAGTCTTTAAAAAAGAAGTTGAACCTGAATCTAACTAAAACTTGCAATGAGCTGAAAGTGTATGTCTTCCCAAAATTAATATGTTGACATCCTAACCCCAAAGGTGCTGGTATTAAAAGGTGGGGCCTTTAGGGCGTCATTAGATCATAAGGACAGAGGCTTCATGATTGGAATTAGTGCCCTTATAAAAGAGGCCCCAGAGAGCTAGCTAGTCTCTCCCACTAAGTGAGGGCCCAGCAAGAAGGCCAATCTATGAACCAGAAAGTTGGTCCTAACCAGATATCAAAACCACATGCTCCTTGATTTTAAACTTGCTAGCCTCTAGGACTGTGAGAAATAAATTTCTGTTCTTTATAAGTCATCCAGTTTTTGGTATTTTGTTATAGCAGGCCTAAAAGAAAATTGCTTTGTAAAATTAACTTTTTCAATCAAAACCAAGATTTTTCAGATATAGAGAATGCAGCCCACTGGTCAGATTTGTCAGTTCAAAGAGAATAAATTCTAGTTTCCTATTTTTCTAGCCTGCTTATGATTATCCAATAGGATATCAAAAAAGACCAAAGCCTTTGGGATCCATGTTCAGTATTCCTGAGTCTAACTCAGGATGCCAAATCAGGAGACAAGCACATTCTCATCAATTTTCAATCATTCGAGACCAATTTTGCTTATAATTATCCAGTTCTTTTAGACCACCTTTCTCCTGAAGCCAGCCTTATGGCTATTCACTTCACTTTAGCATAAGCCCCCAAGAAGGTGAACAAAATGAGGAAACGATTGGTTAAAGTTGGCATTTGAAATTCTGAAACATGTCCACCATTCCCTTCACCCATTCCCGCCCCTCTTAGAAGTAGTACTTTCAGATTATTTAAGAGTCAATGCTTCTATGTGGATTTTGTCATCTGTCCTTTATAACAGCTAGTAGGTTTAATTTGACTCTATTTTCAGCATATATTGACCTATGCTAATTATCTGTTAAAATAAATTCCACTCTTAGAGTTAATAAAGTGTGTGTGTCATGGAAGACCCATTGAAGTAAGAAGCTGAGGAGCCCTTATGGTAAATTTGGACAAGAAATAATAAGACATAATAATTTTCCCATGCAAATCAACAACCGTAGCTTCAAAAATATCCTGACCCACAACAAGTATTGGACAGGCCATGTTTCTCTCACTCCCTAAAAAATTGGCTCGGGAAGGAGTGTGAGAGCTCCCATAGCTCTCCCAAGGCTCATTATTCTCCATCACTCCACAGGAACAGCCTGTCAGAGAAGAGTGAAAGACCATTTGTCAACCTCTCTTCAACTCCCTGATTCTAGCCAAACTTCATCAATCTCAAGTGAGGAGCCAGAGAGAAATCAAACCCCATATATCCAGCATCATTGTCTTCGGGAGTCAAAAATCACAATTCCACTACCCACCCCAACACCACTGGCCCTGTTTCTCCCAATTGCTTTTTATTGTGTTTTTTAAAAAATCCTCTTTCCCCATCCCTGCAACACCGAGAAGGAGGAATTATAGTAGATAAATATGAAGCATGGAGATCCTTTAAAAATGTTTTTAATAATAAATGAGAAAATGAAAAGGAGAGGGTTGGGAAGGAAGGAGGGAATTCAAATGCCAGGGAATTGTTCAGTTTCGCCTTTAAAGATGTTAACACTCATTTATACATCTGCAAGACACTCCTCTTAAAGAAAAGTTCTATGAGTGTGGGTCTGGTTACATGAATAAGGATAAAATTACCTTTTTAGACGATGTTTCCCGCATATCATTCAGATACCCCTGAAGTTAGGTATCCCTCTTGTAGATGTCCTTGAGATGCTGCTGGACCTGGGAAAGAGGAAACTGGGATACGGGTCTATGCCAAAAGGTGCTTTTAGTTATAGGACAGAGAGGAAAGGGGCAGAGGGAGAAAAACCCGAAGTCTGAGAATCTGGATTGCAGAAGACTACCGAGGTCATGGGAGAAGGGAGAGAAAACAAGGATGAAAAGCGAAAGGGGAAGAGGCATGAAATGTTGTCAAATGTCAAAAGGCATTTGGAGAGAAGTTGGGAATTGCATTAAGAAAACCACTGCAAACCTCCTTTCAGACCATTTAGAGATATGCCCCCTGGGAACTGCGAGCTCAGGCTGTTTAGCATCAAACAAATGGATCCACTCCATCCCTACCCTAATTAAATAAATCATTCAGTAATTCCACTGGGTTAAAGAACCAAAATATTAAAAACCTTCAGGGCCTACTCTTGCCAAATATGTCAGGGATCGTGTGTGTGTGTGTGTGTGTGTGTGTTCTGAGACACCACTACTGTTAAATAGGCAGAGCTAAGACTTAGGGGACTGGCAGATTATTGCAAAAAGGGCACAGGGCAGAGGGACTATGTTGTGAGCCTGGGAAAGAAGTTTGTGTGGGGACTGTGGGCAGTGAACGCGTTGGGAACAATATGGAAAACTGGGAGCTGTCTTGGAATCTACAGGGCCGGGTAAGAGAATGTCCGAAAGAAAAATGAGCAGGTGCGGGATGTGTGCAGAGTCGGAGAAGAGTCCAGGGCGCCCGGAGTGGCTCCAGGAACGACGGACACCCTCAAGACTTTTGGGGGTGGTGGGTACTAATAGAACCCAGTGTCCGGGGTGCGCCGGGGAGGCTGCGAGCACGGCGGGAGTGGGGCGCTGGAGGGTGAGGACGCGGGAGTGAGGAAGCAAAGCTGGGGCAGGGGCCTCCCAGCTGGGCCCGGAGGCAGCATGGGGACAAGGGCTAGGAGAGGGCATGGCGGTGGCATGGTGGGAAGCGAGGGGCATCCGGACACTCACCCCATTGGCCGCGGCCATCTGCACCACGATCCCGATGGCTGTCCTGCTAAAGTACCTGCCGTCGCTGCCCATCACCGTGGTGCAGCCCCGACGGTCGCGCAGGTCGATGGACGACAGCACGCTCTGGATGAAGTTGGGCAGGTAGTTGCGCTGGCCCTCGAAGAAGCCGGTAGGTCGCCACAGACCCCCGCCGCCGGCTGGCCGCCGGTCCTCGTAGGGCGCGGTGGGCACTGTCAGCACCCGGATGGGGCCCCCCTCCGTGGCGCCTCCTGGCCGGTCCTGCTGTGGCTCCCGGGGCCGGAGGGAATCTGCAGGCTGCCAGGGGCCTCCGCCAGCCTGGCCGCACGCCAGGACTCCGCCTCACGCCCGGGCCCCCTCTCCGGCAGGTCGCCGCCCTGCGCCCGCCCGCCTGGGGACCGCCCGCCCCTCCTCTCCGCGCGGCCGCTCGCTGACTCCCTCGGCGGAGATTGCTTCTGCCTTCCTGTAAAGTTTTCTCCCTCCCACCTTCTCTGCTGCCAGACCGCCCGAGGTGCCCTCAGTTTCTCCCCAAGTTGGACTCACTTTCGGGGTGTCCCAAAAGCCTGATTCCAGGGCCTGCTAGCCCGACCCCGGTGACGCCTGCACCCGCGCCTGGCCCCAGCCTTCACGCGCCATCGCCGCCCTCCGGGGCACACCCTCCGCCAGAAAACAGCCGGCGGGTGGCGAGACTTTGGGCAGAGTCCGGGTTCCTCTCCGGCGCCAGGCCCGTCTCCCTGTCTCCCTAGGAGTGTGCTGCCTACTCGCACCAGTTTCTCTTTAGAACAAGCACGGGGAGGGATTTGGGAGGGGGCTGAAACCTTTTGCCATCAGCGAACAGCCTCAGCCAAAAATAACCCTGGAAAGGCGAGCTAAGAATGGTTATCTCCTGCCAGCGCTGAAATCGGAGGCTGGGCGCTGCTTGTGGGGTGTGTGTGTGTGTGTGTGTGTGTGTACCCTCCCACCCCGACCATTTGTTGAAGGGAATCACCACTGTCAGACTTCAATCCAACAGGACCCACTCGAGCCATCCACACTTTCCCCAGCCTCCTCCAAAACAGCACACTTTCCGGTATGGACAATTCTTTTTTTTTTTTTTTTCACTTGTTTGTTTGTTGTGGTGGTTGCAACAGCAGCAACACAGACGACACATATTTCCCTATTCTTCTCGCCGTTCTCACCCTCCCTACCCAGCTCCTGCCTTAGAAACAGGCTTGGCCTACACTTTATCTGTCCACACTGCCTGAACTCTTCCCTGAATTAATCGTTTTCAATAGGAGGGGGCTAAATCCATTATTAATGCCCTACCAGGAGTGAATGAATAAAGCCAAGTTAAAGGGGAACTGGGTACCACATACTGTGCTAGGTTCCTTTGCATGTATCCTTTCATTCAGCTGGAGCTAAAGATGTTCTGCCTCCTCTCTATAAAACACACCCAAACTCCAAAACCAGGAAATTCTCCATAGAAAATAGGAGTGAAGAGAGAAAAGACTAACAGGATAAACCCCAAAGCAGGAAGAAAGTTTTGTCTCCCATTTCGCTCAAGGAATTTTTGGACCCACCAAGGCTACTGTCCTGAAAGATCCTGCTGCTTCTCCTTCCCCAAATATTGTCCACTTCCTGAGAGTAAGGCTGACTTGCCACAGGCTTATAAAGTGTTTGGTCACAGTAAGACAACTGTGAGTAATAACACACATTGTATACTGTTTTGCAATTGATAAAAGGCTTTGCATCTGTTTTTTCTTTGGAGGCTGAAGAAAAGAAGAATGGTATTCATGCAGTTCCCATTTTACACATGAAAACAAGAGGACTTTTTCTGTGAAGTCAGGAAAGTGGTTACAATGGTACTTTCCGCCTGTCCGAATTATGTATTGCCCCTCTCCTTTCTATTAATAACATTGAAGTGTGATGGGACAACCACTGAAGCCGTCAGTTGAAACCTGCTGGGAATTTTTAGCCATTCTCTTCAACATAAAGAATGGGTGTTTTGGAGGGGGTGAGAGGAATGGGGAAATGTTGTCAAAGAGTACAATGTTTTAGTTGAGACAGGAAGAATACATTTTGTTGAGATCTACAGCACAGCATGGTGACTGTAGTTAACAATGAAGTATTGTGTATTTCAAAATTGCTAAGACAATAAATTTCAAATGTTCTCACCACAAAAAAGATAGGTTTTGAGGTGATGAATCTATTAATTCTCTGGATTTAATTATTCCACAATGTATACATATATCATAACATCACATTATACCTCCGTAAATACATACAATTTTAATTTGTCAATTAACATTTTTTTAAAAGAATAGTGTGGCCAGTTGTGGAGGTAGTTTTTTCTTTTTTCCTCTAGTCTCTACTCAGTCTCCAAGATCCCATTCCCCATAAAGTTCCTGTCACCCAGGTGGAGTGCAGTGGCACAATCATGGCTCACTGCACCCTCTCCCTCTTGGGCTCAAGCGATCCTCCCGCCTACAGGTACATGCCACCACGCCCAGCTAATTTTTGTAGTTTTTGTAGACATGGGGTTTCACCATGTTGCCTAGGCTGGTCTCGAAGTCCTCAGCTCAATCAATCTGCCCACTTTAGCCTCCCACAGTGCTGGGATTACAGGTGGGAGCCACCAAGCCCAACCCATAAAGTTCCTAACTTTTTATCTCCCTGGGAGTGCACAGCCTACACACACCAGTTTCTCTTTAGAACATACTTAAGAGTCTTGGCTTAGCATCCAACACACAGAACATTAACACTTCTACGGATCTGTGCACCTGTCTATGGTGTGGGGTTTTTAAGATCTCTTTCTAATGACACTTTATTTTGCAAAGCAGGACAGTTTCATTCCCAGAAGAGCAGGTATGGTAAATCCTTTGTTCCAGTAATGAAGACAATGATCTAAACCCTAAGCCTCAGAGAAGCCCAGAAACCCTCCAGGCCTCCATCTCTCTGCTCCTAGCACCTGCCTCTCTCTTGACATCAACATCATTCTCCCCTCTCACAGCCCAGCTCCTTCCACAGACCCAGGGATTAGGCACCAGCACCTCAGACTAGATTTTAGAGAATTACCATTCAAGAGGCAATCCTCTTCCCTTGGTTCCAATTTCAAGGTTCTCAAAGACTGGAACAGGGCTAGTTTGAGGCAATGTGCCCCATCGCATAGCCAGAAAGAACCTTACAGTGAAAAGGAGAACAATTCTTCCAAAGTAAGGGGGTGCTGATCCCCAGAGGGAGGACAGATGGGCAACCAAACAGTAACCGGGCCACCACATGCTTCACACTCACTGATCAAGGATTTCTAAAACCACTTTTCTTTTCTCTGAATTTATATAGGACTTTGTATCACTCATAAAGGAATGTCTTATAGGCTGATAACACCTTTCTATTCATGCTTATACTTAACATTTAGGCTAGGATAATTTCCTAACCTCAGTGTCCTCACTATAAGATGGGAATTATTATAATCCCTACCTCATAAATTGTTGGGAGGATTAAAATACTTAGTAAAGTGCCTGACTAATAGAAAGGCATTCAATAAATGTTAGCTATTCATGGTGTCATCATCATTATATTTACCATTATTACTAATCTCCTGTATTGCAAGAATTACACTTTATATTTTTGTAGACCATCACTGTAGCTAAAGGGTCTTTGGGCCATAGGTGATATTCCATAAAGGTTGGTTAAATTGATCTGTGGTTTTTGACTCTGGAAACTCAGAACTCCCTCAAAATGTACAAAACAGATTTACCTGCTAAATAAATCTCTTCAAAGCTGACCCCAGGTTTAATTGAATTAATTCCAATGAATTTGTCACAATGATGGAGAAAGGAAACTTAGAGGGCCCCACAGTGGTTTGCTGGTAAAATGAGAAGTTTGGATTAGATCAATGTTTCCCAAAATATTTTCCTCAGAATGTTAGTGCCCCTCGAATCCTGCACAAAGCAAGAGGTTCATGACCAAGTAGCTTTTAAAACTCCTGTACACTCTATTCCCATTCTTCACAATGCACACTTTCATATTAAAAGTTCTGAGAGGTCCTCAACAGAAGACATCACTTAACTTTTTTTTTTTTTTTTTTTAAGACAGATTCTCACTCTGTCACCCAGGCTGGAGTACAGTGGCCACCACTCCTGGCCTAAAATTTTTTTAACCTGGTGCTTCCCAATCTAAACTCACAGGGACCAGTTTTCTTAATGAAAGAGAATCAGACTAGCTTGTAACCATAGCTGGTGACACTCTCCTGCCCCATTCCTTGTATGTCCTCAGTGGACTAGGTCAGGAATAAATAAATTTTCCTGATTCTCAAGGGCTGGTCACTCCTTTGCACTGAGCTCAAAGCTTCTCTGTAGCATGGGTCACAATGAATGGTAGCCCTGATAGCCTAGAGTAGCCTTTCAGCCTTCTCTGAGCCTCTAAAGACTGAGGATCCTTGGCATGAAATGGAGCAACTGATATACCCTTGTTTCCCCTGGGGACTCTCTTGCTCTCAAAAAGGCATCAGCCATCATCTCCATCTAGAGAATATACTAGCTGACTCAGCTTGACCAGCCTGTCCCAAAATGAGAATCTGGGTAAAAAAAGCATTGAAACACTTCATTCCTTGTAGATTCACAAAACATAGTAGCATATTACAGACTATGAAGTTCTTCAGGAAAAAAGAAACCTATTTAACTTTAATCCAACATTGCCAAGTTTTATTTGACCATGGAAGATTTTTCCAAAACACTTACAAACAGATCAAGTACATTAATCTTTCATGTAATACTAGATCCCCAGGGTCCTCTCCAGCTACATCATTCTGTGATTTTCTTTTTTATTTATGATGCATTAAAAGATTAATTTCTATCAGACTTCCATTTAGAAATTCACCAGAATGTGCAAAGGCAGCAGGTAAAATTGCTGAAGGGTATTATAAAAATACCCTCCAGTGATTTTTGAAACTTAAACTGAAATATTTATATAACTATATATTTCAGTTTGTATATTATATATATATGTATATACACACATATATATGTGTGGATATATATTGGTGTATGTATATCTATATCTATGTATATATGGCATTATATCCATTTTACAGATGCAGAAACTGAGCTTTAGAGGGGGTGAGCAATTTGTCCAAAGCCACACAGCACACAGGTAGTCATTGATAAAGGTAAAAACAAGAGTTGAAGCCTGAGGTGTAAGGACACAGAGACAAGTACACAAATGTTTACAAGTTACACATATGACACGTGCCTTTAACATGAATTTCTTGAACATTCATTTAGAGGCCTTACAATGAAGACATCAGAGTGGCAGCAAGTTCTGTTGGAATCAGGGGAGCGTGTTCTTCTATAATCCCCTGGCTAACAGGAAAGCACACTGATTTGGCCCATGGTAGTTATACACTCCCATTGAGTCAGGGGCCACTTCTATGCACACAGGAGTTGCTAAAAATATGCTGTTGACTCATTGCCTCTAAGAGCAGAAGAAATGCCAAAAGTATAGGACAAGAGGCAGAAAAGCACACGGAAAAATGTCGTAGGGCAGTCCCCTAAGGAAGTGTTAGATCCCTTTGAAATCTGTCCAAACACTTTCTTGTGCTGGGGAAAGTCAATTCCATATTTCAAGCAACCCCACATGTCATACGAGTATCTTGTACGTGTTTGTGTACTCGTGTCTGTGAACTTACATCTCAGACTTCAACTTCTCGCTCCCCACCCTTATAAGTGACTGCCTGCATGGCCTTGGGCAAGTTGCTTTCCCTCTTCAAAGCTCAGTTTCTGCATCTATAAAATGGACATAATGCTACCTACCTCATGGGGTTAGTGATCACATTTAAGGAGCTAATATGTGGAAATTGCTTACACAGTATCTATCACATAATAAGGGTTTAATAAGTGTTTGAAGTAATTGTTTTGATTATTACTACTATTACTAAAATAATAATTACTACAATAATAATGATTCTTATTCTCTATATTAGTATTATCTTTGAAAATGGGCATGGATTACGTCTATGCAACACTTTTGGTACAATATCTAGCATTATATCACACACAAATTAGAGAATTCATATTATTAAGGATGAAAAAATATTTTTACTGACCCTTAAATTCTTCGTAAGTAACTGCAAAAGAAGCCATTATCCCAACACATGAAATAATAAAGAAAATTCAGTTCCTCTGGAGTTTGTTTTTGGAGGTAACCACAGGATACCTAAATTTTTTTTTTCTTTTCAGAGAGACTGAGGGTCTCTCTAGGTTGACCAGGCTGGTCTTGAACTCCTGGTTTCAAGCCATCCTCCCACCTCAGCCTCCCAAAGTGCTGGGATTACATGCATGAGCCACCACATCCAGCCTACCTAAAATACTGGATGCTGTTAATAAATCTCCTGAGGCCAGCATAAGAAGGTGGTGGGCAAAACTAATGCAGGTATGTTTTTCGGGCTTTTTCATGTATTGGGCCAAACTTTGAAAAGCACTTACTATTAATGGCTAACTTGCAAAATTTGTGATTTATTAAAAGCAGATTTTAATTGTTTTACCTAAAAATAATAGGCCTCTGATCTGCCAAAGATGAAGATTTAATTTCTAGGTGTTCCTCACAATACCTAGAAACATCAGTGTAATCGATTATTAAACACTTTAGAACTATTCTCTTCAAAGTTCTTTAATATATAATACAGCAAAAGAAAAGTTTCTTTTCTAAAGGCTTCTCTATACCATTTTTAATAGTTGAATTTCATTTCTGAAGGCTCCTAAAAAGAATAGAATTTAGATCTTTATTAAAGAGGAAATATATTTTCCATGTTTAATTTAAATTACATTCCATCAGTCATTTGCAATCTTAGCCTACACGGAATTTTTTTTTTGGTAGTTTTTATGTTTGGGCTTTAGGAGGGGATTCCCAATAACCTCTATATAAATATTTCTAATCTCTATAGAAATATTTTAACATTTCAATGTAAATTAGTTTTTTAAACTATTTTAATCTTAAAAATAATGAATTTGCATGGCTGAGGGTGAAATAATGT
The DNA here is from genome assembly GCF_029289425.2 of Pan paniscus. Lineage (NCBI taxonomy): Eukaryota > Metazoa > Chordata > Mammalia > Primates > Hominidae > Pan > Pan paniscus. Next base: position 2,590,377 of record NC_073265.2, read on the forward strand.
GTTACCAGGACCCCTCAGTTTTGGGGGTTGTGAGTAGATCCCATCTTCATGTTCCTCCAGCCCAGTCCAAGCCTGGCTCAGGTCCTCCTCCCCCATTTGTCAGGAACCACCATCCCCAGGGATTCTATGTGCCCTGCCTGACCAGTGTTCTCCATCAGAGTTTACCAATCTTTTGTTCATTCCCTCAGAGCACAGCTAAGCAAGAGTACACTAATTTGAAAATTAACTCAAGCAAATAGAGGAACAATATCCCCAACACATTGCATTTTAACATAGGGTTTCCTGGACACACTGTTTCAACCCAAGAGTTGGGCTAATAGTAGGAGTTCCATCTGCTAAAATACGTCTGTCAGCTTCAGAGGGAAATTCATGAACGTCTTCATAGTTTGTTTTTACTTTTCACTTGGCACTGTTTCTAAAATTTCCTCTGAAGCCAAAAAATAAGTTATTTCCCAGCACAATGGGCACTTTTCATTTATCATTGGATTGATTTTTGTAACTTGCAGTAGGAGCTGAAATCGACCAGGGGGTTCTTATCCAACAGACAGCAGCAAAACTCTTTGTGTATCTGCGTTCCTTTCAACAAGCGTGACTTCCTCAATGGCATCATTCATGAGCATAACACAGAGCTCAGCAATAACGTTTCTTCACTAACCCTACCAGGTATCCAACATAGGATGTTACTTCCTTTCACTGTTTTCCGACTCCTGGCAGATATTAATCATTGGGATTTGGGAACAAGGAAATAGAATTTCTGAGAATGCTTGGGAATTCCCAAATTCATATGATTTTCATAACACTTCACTTACAAGTTTTTGAAAAATAATAAGTGACTATAATAACAAACAAATAGTCGTTTTTTTCTGTAACAGGATTATATGAAAAGTTTTAGTAGTCTTCTGTTTTTAAAAGATATGATAACAAATGATGATTTCTTATTATTAGGAGCCAACATATTGTAACAAGATTATAAAATCCAATAGCATTAATAGAGAAAACATTAAAAAGAAATGAATACTATCACAAAATAAATGCTAAAGAAAAGTCCTTTGAAGATTGAAAGGTAACACCACAAATACTTAATGCTTTAATCGTTGTTTACATGACATTGTTAAACAAGGCATCAATCATCCCCTCCAATACCATTTAAATAACATAACATTCTGATCTCCTGGCAAGATGAATAGCACTAGAAAGAAGCAACTGTCAAAATGGCCGATTTAAGGGCATATTTTGTTTCTAAAACTTGGCATTGCTTAGAAAACCTCTCATAGGATTTGTAAAACATATACTATGCCTATGAACACATTAATATTTATTTGCAGAAATGGTTCACTGTTAGCAGTGGACAAGGCCATGAACACACACTTGTAACACAGCAACAGATACAAGAAAGTCTGACTGAGGCTCCTTTACTGCTCCTGTCCTGTTCAGCTTAACTTTCATCTCCACATGTCAGTGCTTCCTCATCTTGCTTGACTTGAAGTCAGTGCATTTCTTCAAGCCAGTAAGTTCTCTATACTGACTATTAAGCTGTAATTTTCACAGGAAAATTAGAATGTTCCTTCCCATTTTCCTAATTTCTCAACTGATTTTTCTCAGAATTCAGAATCCATAAATATTGAAATGCCAGGAGAGAATTTCCAAATGGAAATGCTGTTCCCTTCGTCCATTTTCAGAAGAAACCGTAGGATAGTGTTATCCTTCTCTTCTCCATTTTTTTTTCCTGCAAACTTATGGTTATCACCTCTTTAAGTGAGTAGCTCACAATTTTGCCTCCCCTGCAAATGGTCCCAAAACAGTGAAGTGGGTCCTCTTTAGCTGTGTCTTTAGTACATAATCCTGCATTTCTGACCATATGCAGGGAGTGTGACCCAGGGAAGGATCCCTGACTCAATGGGATTTCTCTTGCTGTCTCTAGAATTTGAACACCGGAACCCAGACGTACAGAGGCTGGGAGCCATCGTGGTGTGCTATATTGATGACGGCAGCAGTGGGTGGTGTGGGGGCAGTTAATTGACAGCTACCTGTTGCTGACATCCCAGGAACTGCCTGAACCTCCTCTTTCCCAGTCATAAGATATCTAAGATTGTGCAGTATTCTTCATTAAATCCTAGCATGGTTTAAGCTAGCCAGAATTAGGTTCTGTTGCTTTCAATCAACAGAACCTTAGCTAATACGTTGTTATTTCCTGGTCTTTGTTCCTTTAATTTTCCAGGAAAAGAAGGGAAAATGGCTTACTGGTTTTAAAAAGAGACAAGGGACAACATACCATTTATGCAAAATTTAGAAGCACTCAAAGGAAACTCTGGAAAGTTCCTGAGACATACCTAGGTAGGATCAGCATAAAACTTGAACAGTGTATCTAGATCATGGTTGCCATGGTTGCCTTGACACAATGAACATCTGTATCAAGATCATATTTTCTTGGTGGGACAGAGAGAAGCACAAGGCGGGACTCACATTTACAGTAATCCTTGTTTTCCAGGGACCCTACAACCCAGTTTGTCCAGAGCTGTTCATCTTAAGTTTGTTATCCCACCATAATTATAAATAGAACCTCCTTTTTCTCTCAAGAATATCCCACTTTGGATGATAATTTCTGTGACTACCCATTAAGAATATTTAATAACTATAGAATACTGCTTCTCTATATTTTTTGTATGTTTGAAACATTTTATAACAGAAATATCTTTAAAGTTATCACCTACACAGAATATAGCTGCCAAATGCTCCTACTCTGCTATTCTAACCATGAATCCCTCTGGGGCCCCTTCCTCCTACGGCGCTTGTGAGGATGAAATGAAATAAGCTCTATGAAGTGCCCAACAGTGACCAACACTGAATAAAATACAGCCACCATAGGTGGCCTTCCCTTATGTTCACCAAACTCCTGATAAGTTATTCAGTGATATTTTAATCCTAATATTTTATGTAGATTATACATTCATCTGATTCAAAATGCAAAAGGTACAAAAGCGTATACAGTTAAAAGTTTCCCAACCCACTACCATTTATCTCCCTGGAGGCAACTGTTTCCAGATTTTTGAATATCCTTAAAGAATATCATATGTATGGAAAAGAAAGATTATATATTTATATGCATCTGTGTATGCATTTTCCTATGAGAGGCTCACAAAGTCTCCTTGAAGAGATATCATTATTACAAATACCCCTCAATTTACAATGGGGTTATATTTCAATAAACTTATGAAAATATTGTAAGCTGAAAATGCATTTAATACACTTAACCTACTAAACATCATAGCTTAGCTCGGCCTACCTTAAACACTCACATTAACCTACAGTTAGGCAAAATCATCTAACAGAAAGCCCATTTTATAATAAAGTGGGCTTTGAATATCTCATGTAATATAATGAATACTGTACTGAAAGTGGAAAACAGAATGGTTGTATGAGTACTCAAAGTACAGCTTCTGCTGAATGTGTATTGCTTTCAAACTATCTTAAAGTTGAAAAATCGTAAGTCAAAATATTCTAAGTCAGGGATTGTTTGTACTTCTACTTTACATGATGAAATTGAGCCTTGAAAAGATTAAGTGACTCGCCCAAGGTCACACTGGCAGTTAAATAGTGAAACTTGGATCCAAATTGTTCAGTCACTACATGTATTGTCTTGAAATTTGAAAAAGAGGAAGAGGAATTAAACTACTAAATTGAAGGACTATTTTAGGCATAGAAGAAGCAGATGCCTTCATGTCCAAGTGATTGTGAAAAGCCCACTTGCCCCAAAATATGTCTCCTGGTCATATGAAATTCCACCATTTCAGATTTTTACCTGGGGATTTAGAGTAATCTGCTGTTTTCCTAGAGCTCCCCTAAAATAGAAATAGAAAATTTTGGAAGGCTAAATATATGCTAACATTGGAAAACTCATTTTCTCCCCTTCGTAAGGCAAGGTACTGAAGGAGGGGGCCCTACGGGCTGTGCAGGGACATCCTGGAGGCATGGGGAGAAGAAACTGAAAGGCAAGTTTGTATGGAACAAAGAATACCGATCTCAGGTTTCTCCCTTGAACCTGCCCTAACTTTGTTCAAATAGACTTAGCCACTGACCTGCTGTCAAAAGACCACAGCCAATCTGACTTGTTTTCAATATAATGATGAATATTGATTTGGTCCCTTCATCCAACATTCTCAGCTGGATCTTTTTTGACCAAGGATATACATTACTAGGTGAGTACAGGCAGTTAATTCTTCCACACGGGACTTCGGAGTTTCTGAGTTAACCAGAATCACCCACCTTAACATCTGCCAGTTTATACCCCAAGTCCTGACCACTGACCCCTACCTGCTATGCCTCATGTTTTCAATAGAGCATAAAATCAGAAATGAAAGATGAAACATCATAGCCAATATCACAGAAATACAAAGGATCCTAAGAAACTGCTAGGTATAATTACACACTAACTAATTGGATCATCTAGAAGAAATGGATAAATTCCCAGACACATAAAACCTACCAAGATTGACTCATGAAGAAATTTAAAAATCTGAACAGACTAATAGCAAGCAAGGAGGTTGAATCCGTAAGAAAATGTCTCCTATCAATGAAAAACCCAAAACCAGATGGCTTCCCAGATTAATTCTACCAAATATTTTAAGAAGAACGAATACCAGTCCTTCTCAAACTCTTCCAAAAAGCTGAAGTGGAGGGAATACTTCCAAACTCATCTTACAGGGCCAGCATTACCCTGATTCCAAAGCCAGACAAGAACACTACAAGAAAGGAAAATGACAGGCCAATATCCTTGATCTACATAGATGCAAAAATCCTCAACAAAATCCTAGCAAACCAAATTCAATAGCACATTGAAAGAATCATTCACCATGATCATGTCATGGTTCAACATAAGCAAATCAATACATATAATATACCATATTAGAAAAATAAAGGATAGAAACTATATGGCCATCACAATAGATATAGAAAAAGCTTTTGACAAAATTCGAAACCCTTTCATGCTGAAAAAAAAAAAACACCCAACAGATCACGTATTGAGGGACTGTATCCCAACAAAATAAAGGCCATATATGACAAACCCATAGCTAACACCATAATCAATGGTGAAAAGTTGAAACTTTTCCTCTACCATCAGGAACAAGACAAGGATGCCCACAGACACCACTTCTCAGGGTAATTAGGCAAAAGAAAGAAATAAAAGGCATCCTAATAGGAAAGGAAGAAGTGAAACTGTCTCTACTGACGGCATGATCTTCTTATATATAGAAAACCCTACAAACTTCACTAAAAAAAGGTTAGAACTCCACACAAAGAAGGGAACAATAGACACTGGGGGACTCCAAAGGTGGGAGGGAAGGATGGTGGGAGCAAGGGTTGAAAAACTACCTATCGATTACTATGCTCACTGCTTGGCTGGTGGGATCATTAGAAGCCCAAACCTCAGCACCATGCAATATACCTGTTTAAGAAACCTGTACATCTACCCTCCTGACTCTAAAATGAAACATACAATATTTAAAAAACAAAAACAAATAAATACAATTTGAAAACTGTTAGAACTGAACTGATAGGTGAAATCAGTAAAGTTGTAGGATACAAAATCAACATATAGAGCCTTGAACACAGCAACATCCAGCTGTCTGACACGAAAGTCTCAGGGGCAAGAAAACCTCTATATGAACTCAGAAACAATGAGCTAAGTTGTGTTTATGTCTGAAAGGATGTTAAGAACTTCATTCATGTTACATCAGAGCCAACAGAAAGAACCAACAGGAAACCTGTACCCAACAAACAGAAATGACAAGATGAAGGGAAAGCAGAGGTAAGGGCTTACCTTAGAAAGGGCAAGTGATTAGCTCAATATACAATACAATGTTTGCTCCTGAGCCAAAAATTTGTACAATAATTTGGATATTACTTGCACAACCAGAAAAATCAGCCACTCATTAGGAAAATGTGTTTCTGTATAAGTCTTAGGACTCAGCTATCTATAATAACATGAAAAGACAATATTTTCATCCAAAATGAGTATTTTTGTTTGTCTTGGCTTGTTATTCTAACGTCAACAGCCTCTAAATAAACTGTTGAAGTACATGATATAACCACCTCTTTCTCCATCTTTCCCATTGCTCCCATAGGGTTTCAGTTGTGCAATTTCACCATTAGCAAAGCTTTTTGCTGAAATCTGGCTTTTCAAAGGGAGAGTATCCAGAAACAGAAGATGCTGATCTGGGAGGCTCTTCCTAATAGAACTGCTGCTTCAGTTTAACTTGAAAAAGCCCACACCCAGTTCCTAATGACAAACATCTGAACACCGGGTCTTCCCCTGAGCAAGACCATGCTATGCCTCCTGCTCGCTCTGTTCTATAAGCAACCCACAGATTGCTCCCTGTGAAGAGGAGCCTGCCAGGGGAGCAGCATTCCACCAGACCCTGATTTAGCAAGATATTTCCGTATCATTCCCCCAACCAGCTGGAAGTCCTCCACTGCTCTTGTGTAAAAATCTAACTCATCTTGCTGAATTTCCTGATTTAAAGGTCTAATTCATTTCACCAAAAGTGTGACAGAAGGAAACCAAGTACACCATCTCTCTCTTACCAAACCAAAGCTATTGCATGTGCATTCTGGGGGAAAAACATGGTCCAAATATGTTATGGAGGGGGTGCCAGCCCAGTGTCATCCTCTTACTATTGCCCTAGGATCTTGGCTGATGGCATCAGAGGAAAAACAACTTTATCGATTACTTTCAACCATTAAGCTCACTCCTCCATGAAAAATAAGTCACAAGTCCAATGTCTCTTATTAAAATAAGCACTGCAAAATATAAAGGAGTCACAGTTTTAAAATGGGACACACGTTCTCTAAGCAGGGAACCATGTTAGAGGTGCACTGTTTACATTGTATAAAGTCCCCTGGAGCCAGGGTTAGGAAGCGCATCTGTTCTTTGGTGTTCTGGGATGAAGGAGAAAGGAAAATGTGCTGCCAGAAGTGAGTGGGAAGGAGCCCATGAGATAAAGGAAGTAAATCCATTTGCTGATTACAATAATAATGGTAATACACGAAGCTATACATACATACATACATACATACATACATACATACATGCAAATTTTCAAATTTTTTTAAAAACAGAACTTAAGGCTTCCACTCATGTAATCAGCCCTTATGAACTCTCCTGATTAGCTGCAAGGAAAATCTTCCTTTCTCCACTTTCTTGCACCATCGTGGTCTCCCTTTTGACTTTTTTTTTTTTAACTTATAAACGATCAGCTCATATTCTGAAGTTTGTAGTCCCCTCCCGCCCCCTCTCTCTCTATATGGCTCATTTACATTGGCAGCTGTCGTGCTGCTGGGCATCCTCAAACCCACAAGTTTCCCTTTAATGTTTGAGCAGACAAACATGATCATGCACTAGGCATCACTGTGCCACTCAAAATGCTTTTTTGTTTTTTTTATTGCATCTGAGAGAAATCTCAAGGTTGCAAACCTGGAGTCAGAATTGTCTCCATGTGTCTCAGTGGGAAGAGTATCGTGTGAAGAAACAAGTTGATTCTACTAATCAAAAAGAATTTTTTTTTATATCAGGTCATCCTCCGATTGAATTTATATTACCGAGTGGAGGGTCACATGAAGAAAATGGTCAAACAGCACCACCTAGAGCAAGAGCTGAGAAGTGCAGTGGAGCCGGGCTGTTTCAGGGAAGAAAAGCAAGCTGGGGCCTGGCTCAGCGCTCTCCCATCTGCTCCTGTCTGCACGGAAAGATTAGGATGACAGTGGCAGGAAGCCTGTGCACCTAGTATGCATCACTTGAAGGGAACACACAGATTCCAGTAAACAGTTGGAAGGAAATGTTAATACCAGGCTCTGCTAAACAATATGAAATGACTCCTAGATGAGACAAGCGACTTTCATGAAAGTTTCCTGATACCTGAAAAGACAGCCCAGGGGATCCTGCACTACATGTGGTGTATGTAAATTAAGCGGGTTTTTTTCCCCTTTGTAATCAAGGCTCATACACAAACAAAATCACACTTTAGAAACGGCCTATTTCAACTTGTAACTAGCTTGCTTTCAGGGGCTCCAGGTCAAAAAGAAATAGAGCACAAAGACGCTTTCTCCTTAGGGATCATACACAAATTCACTCTGTCCGTTTCTTTCCCACATGGAGCAACAAAGCCGTCAGACCTCTCCATCCACCCATCGGGTCCTTCCTGATTAAAGTGAGATAAATCACAGCCCTCTCTCTCCAGATGGCAGGCGACAAGAGGGGGATGCTTGCCTCAAGAAGTCCTCCCCATCCCTCTGCATTCATGCAAGCCCGAGCGGAGAGATGCAAGAAATTACGGATGCATTTTAATTCCCCAGACCCTGCAATTAAAAATGGAAATTTTTTGGCCACGCGTGTTGGCTCACGCCTGTAATCCCAGCACTTTCAGAGGCCGAGGTCGGCGGATCACCTGGGGTCAGGAGTTCGAGACCAGCCTGGCCAACATGGTGAAACCCTGTCTCTACTAAAAATACAAAAATTAGCTAGGAATGGTGGTGGGCGCCTGTAGTCCCAGCTACTCGGGAGGATGAGGCAGGAGAATCACTTGAACTCGGGAGGCAAAGTTTGCAGTGAGCCAAGATCGCACCACTGCACTCCACTCTGGGTGACAAAGGAAGACTTCATCTCAAAAAAATGTTTTTAAAAAATGGAAGTGTTGTTCTTTCATTTGTAAATGTGTTTTGGTAAAAGAGGGGCAGTTTAAGCAACCCTTTCTATTGTCTACATTGTTAAAATTCATCCGACATGGACTCTTGACTCCGTTTTGCCTGGGCAGACCCAATTCAAGCATTTACAACAGCTATAACCTCCTCAAATCAAAAAGAGGAATCAGCATTATTGCTAAGTTCAAATAAGGTCTTGTTTTATTTCATTTTTATTTTTGAATGCAGCCATTCCTCCATGTGCTGTCATCAGGTAAGATTGTCAGTCCTGATTAGGTAAAGGTATTATTACAAAATGCAATTCTTAAAAATTCAGTGTCTAACTACACTTTTAATAAGCCTTTCCCCCTCCCCTATGTATTCTCCCTTAGACACCCCTTCTCAAATTTAAAATCACAGAAACTAAAATATGATGCCTAAAGAGAGCCTAGCGACTGCCCAGTCCTCTAATTTGATGAGTGGGAGTACTGAAGCCCAGAGGAGGTCAAGTAATTTGTTCCCAATGTCTTAGATAAGAAGAAAATGACCATCTGGGAAATCCCACTCATGTCAAGGCAGAGGCACAGGGCCACAGACTGTGGTTGAATTGTGCCACACTCCTACATCCTTCTTTAGGAATCACAGAACATTCCTGTGTTGAGTCGGAGTCACTGACTTCCTTTTCAGGCTGATTGAGTTCTGTCCTTACGGGCTGCGACAAGAAGTTTTGGTATTATGCTACACCAAGACCATTTATCTAGTTCAAGAAATGAGCACAGTCCTTAGAGCCCAGCAACTTTCCCCATGTCCAGTAAATGTAGCTTCTCCATTAGAAGCTGTCAGAATGGAGCCTTCTGGCTCATCTTGATTTTGATTTGTGCAAGAATGAATGGTTGTGCTAAGACAGCTTTCCTAGCTGATAGAGAGCGAAACTTTTTTCTCATAATCTATAAAAAAATTAAATTAGAACTTTTTTCTCATAATCTGTGAAAAAATATTAAATTAAATCTGGCTCGTCTTGATTTTGATTTGTGCAAGAATGAATGGTTGTGCTAAGACAGCTTTCCTAGCTGATAGTGAGCAAAACTTTTTTCTCATAATCTATAAAAAAAATATTAAATTAGAAGCATAGAGTTTATTTCATGACTTTTATCTTCCTGCAATTTTCTTGTGGGCATAAATTATTTGTTTTTATCCTGCCTGCCCCCCAATCCCTTTTCCAAGAGACTAAAAGAGTATCTAGTGCAAAGTAGAGACTCAAATATTTTTTAATAAACAGTGATCCCAGCCACCCAGTGCATGTTGCCAACTGCCAACCCCATAAATGATCAAACACATCATCACATTCAGCCAATCAAAATCAAGTGCTACCTATTTTTTTAAGTTTTCATAGCCCTTGGGCATCTGCTTTCTCAGCATTTCCCAAACTTGAGTCATTCTCATCCTGCCTTCCTAATTTTGCTCTGTCAATTACCTCTACTATTATTTATTTCATATATTTTTAAATAGCCCCACTTTTGAAACTTAAATACATGCCTTTTAAAAGGAAGCTTTCTTACTACTATACATCAAAAGCCATTATTATTTGTTCTAAGTACTCATAACCACATGGTCACAACTATTAAAATTTACTAATGTGCATCCACATACTCTCTAAATTCATGGAGCATCTGCACACACTTTAAGAAACAATTCTGCATTACTCACTCAATTTTCTTGACATCCTTCTGAGGCAGGACAAACCTTGGGCCCAAATAATTGAGGTAGGAGTCCAAGCAAGTTGCCAGCCACATAAAGGCAAACCTTGGCTCGGAAGTCAGGACTACCAGCCCCTAGGTTATGGTTCATGCTCTTTCCTCTGCTCTCCAGAACCTCCTATCTCCAAGTGTAGTTAGCAGCCCAGATACAGCAGCATCCTCTAGAGACTTGTTAAAAATGCAGAAGCTCAGGCTCCACCCCAGGCCTATGCAGACTGAATCTGCATTTTAACAAGGTCCAGGTAATTCACGTGCACATTAAGTTTGAAAAGGCCTGGTCTAGATCAGCGGTTCTCTAACTTAGCAGCACATTAGAACCATCTGTAGAGACTTTAAAAATACCAGTGCCTGGGCTTCACCTCCCAGAGAATCTGACTTAAGTGTCTGGGGTTTGCCCTGAGTCTAGGTATTTTTAAAAACTCCTCAGCTTATACAAAGCTGGCAGGGCCGGGCGCAGTGGCTCATGCCTATAATCCCAGCACTTTGTGAGGACAAAGTGGGCAGATTGCTTGAGTCCAGGAATTTGAGACTAGCCTGGGCTAAAACCCCATCCCTACAAAAAAAAAAATACAAAAAGTAGTTGGGCATGGTGGTGGCACATACCTGTAGTCCCGGCTACTCAGGAGGCTGAGTCCTCGCTTGAACCCAGGAGGTCACGGTCTGGTCAACAGAGCAAGACCCTGTATCAAAACAAACAAACAAGCAAACAAAAAATGCTAGCAGATTACCAGCTAGGGAGGCCTGTAGAGCCAAGTTTTCCAAATGGGGCTACATTAGTTGTTCCAGAACTTTAGCTGCATCAAAACCACCTGGATGGCTTGTTCAGCTACAGAGGGTCTGGCCATGCCCCTAGAGTTTCCAGCTGAGGGTCTGGAATGAGGCCCGATGATTTGCATTTCTAACAATCTCCAGGTGATGCTGATGCTGTGGGTCCAGGGACCACATTTTGAGAATCTATGCTAAATGAATCGGAGAAGACCAAAGCTCAAACTTATTCCAAGAACTTTTCAAGGCCCACCTGCAAGTTGTAGTGGAAGTAAGCATCTAAGGGTGCAAAAAAGTTTCACTGTAGACTAAGGCCTTTTACTTGAGCTCTCAAATGTTCCCATTTCTTTTATCAACCTAAATAACAAACAGAGAGAGGCTCTCCACAAGAAAAAGATGTTCGTTTGGAAACAGAGCCTTGCAATAGAAACAGGCAAGCCAGAGTAAACTATACGCATATTCACGGAGGTAAAGGAAGACAAAAGAAAAAATGAGGAAGATTATATGATCATTTGGAAATGATTATCCTTGGCTACAAAGATCAATAACAAAGGTGATGCCAGGCCCAGGTTGGACAGGCAGTTGTTCGGCAAATATCTTTCAGAAGCATTGTTGTGTGCAAAGTTGCAATGGGCTTTGTGCAAGATTGTGTTTTTTGCAGTCTTCTGTGATAAGTTTTTGTTATCAGGCATACAAGCCCAAGAATCCTTTATTGCATGGCCTTCCCTGGCTCTATTTGTCAGGGTTTTGGTTAGGATAGGGGTATTTTTAACACTCTCAATGTAAAAAATGCAATAAGGTAGGTACCCCAATTGCTTGTTTCGTCTTCATAAAATAACGTTTCCACCCGAACAAAATCTACACATAAATTGTAAAAATACCCTGGCATGCAGTCCCTGGAAAAGTCTGGAGTCATTCTCGGGGTTCCCACCCAGGTGGGCAAGCATAGCCACCACAGATAAACACAAAGTAGGGGTCCCCGCTGGGGTTCGGCGGCAGGCAGTGGCCCTGGTTCTGATATTTGGCTGAAAACAAAGCTCCTCTTTGTCACCCTCAGGACATTTCAGCTATTTCCTAGATAATAATCTCACTTCGCCCAGCACAAAACAGGCACATGATCATGTCACTCTGACCTGGTTTGAGTCCAAGGAGAATTTTGTTTTTAAAATAATTTAGGTTAGTAGTTAAAATATGAACTTTGGGCCAGGAGTGGTGGCCCATGCCTTTAATCCCAGCACTTCGTGAGGCCAAAGTGGGCAGATTGCTTGAGTCCCGGAGTTTGAGACTAGCCTGGGCTAAAACCCCATCCCTACAAAAAAAAAAATACAAAAAGTAGTTGGGCATGGTGGTGGCACATACCTGTAGTCCCGGCTACTCAGGAGGCTGAGTCCTCGCTTGAACCCAGGAGGTCACGGTCTGGTCAACAGAGCAAGACCCTGTATCAAAACAAACAAACAAACAAACAAAAAATGCTAGCAGCTTACCAGCTAGGGAGGCCTGTAGAGCCAAGTTTTCCAAATGGGGCTACATTAGTTGTTCCAAAACTTTAGCTGCATCAAAACCACCTGGATGGCTTGTTCAGCTACAGAGGGTCTGGCCATGCCCCTAGAGTTTCCAGCTGAGGGTCTGGAATGAGGCCCGATGATTTGCATTTCTAACAATCTCCAGGTGATGCTGATGCTGTGGGTCCAGGGACCACATTTTGAGAATCTATGCTAAATGAATCGGAGAAGACCAAAGCTCAAACTTATTCCAAGAACTTTTCAAGGCCCACCTGCAAGTTGTAGTGGAAGTAAACATCTAAGGGTGCAAAAAAGTTTCACTGTAGACTAAGGCATTTTACCTGAGCTCTCAAATGTTCCCATTTCTCTTATCAACCTAAATAACAAACAGAGAGAGGCTCTCCACAAGAAAAAGATATTCGTTTGGAAACAGAGCCTTGCAATAGAAACAGGCAAGCCAGAGTAAACTGTACGCATATTCACGGAGGTAAAGGAAGACAAAAGAAAAAATGAGGAAGACTGTATGATCATTTGGAAATGACTATCCTTGGCTACAAAGATTAATAACAAAGGTGATGCGAGGCCCAGGTTGGACAGGCAGTTGTTGGGCAAATAACCTTCAGAAGCATTGTTGTGTGCAAAGTTGCAATGGGCTTTGTGCAAGATTGTGTTTTTTGCAGTCTTCTGTGATAAGTTTTTGTTATCAGGCATACAAGCCCAAGAATCCTTTATTGCATGGCCTTTCCTGGCTCTATATGTCAGGGTTTTGGTTAGGGTAGGGGTATTTTTAACACTCTCAATGTAAAAAATGACATAAGGTAGGTACCTCAATGACTTGTTTGGTCTTCATAAAATAACTTTTAATAAAATCTCTGTAAACTTGGAAACATGTACACCGCATTTTGTATAAACGTGGAAATATCTACACCGCTATCTCTGTAAATGTGTAAACGTTTACAACGCTATCTGTATAAACATGGAACTATTTAAACCGCCGTCTCTATAAACATGGAAATATCTACAGCGCTATCTCTATAAACATGGAAATGTCTCCACCGCTATCTTTATAAATATGGAATTATCTACACCGTTATCAGTATAAACATGGAAATATCTACACCGCCGTCTGTATAAACATGGAAATATCTTCACCGCCATCTGGATAAACATGGAAATATCTACACCGCTATCTGTATAAATATGGAAATATGTTCACCGCTATCTCTATAAACGTGGAAATATCTACACCGCTATCTGTATAAACATGGAAATAACTGCACCGCTATCTGTATAAACATGGAAACATCTACACCGCTATGTGTATAAACATGGAAATATCTACACAGTCATCTGTATAAACATGGAAATATGTACATCAATATCTGAATAAACATGGAAATATCTACACTGCCATCTGTATACACATGGAAATATCTACACAGACATCAGTATAAACATGGAAACATCTGCACCACTATCTCTATACATATCGAAATACCTACACTGCTATCTCTATAAACATGGAAATACTACAATGCTATGTGTATAAACATGGAAATATCTACACTGCGATCTGCATAAACATGGAAATACCTACAGTACCACCTGTATAAAGATGCAAATATCTACATCGCGATCTGTATAAACATGGAAATACCAAAACCACTATCTCTATAAACATGGAAATATATACACCGCTATCTGTTATAAACATGGAAATATCTACACCACTATCTCTATAAACATGGAAATAACTACACCACCATCTCAATAGACATGGAATTACCAACACCGCTATCTCTATAAACATGGAAATATTTACACCGCCATCTCTATAAACATGGAAATATGCACACCGCCATCGGCATAAACATGGAAATACCTTCACCACCATCTGTAAAAGCATGGAAATATCTACACCGCTATCTGTATAAACATGGAAATATCTAACCACGATCTGTATAAACATGAAAATATCTACACTACTCTCTGTAGAAACATAGAAATATCTACAACGTTATCTGTATAAATATGGAAATATCTACACCGCTATCTTTATAAAGATGGAAATATCTACAGTGGTATCTGTATAAACATGGAAATATCTACCTGGCTATCTCTATAAACATGGAAATATCTACACAGACATCTGTAAAAACATGGAAATACCTACACAGTCATCTGTATAAACATGGAAATATCTACACAGTCATCTGTATAAACATGGAAATATCTACACAGCCATCTGTATAAACATGGAAATATCTACACAGCCATCTCTTTAAACATGGAAATATCTACACTGCTATCTGTATAAACATGGAAATAGCCACACCACTGTCTGTGTAAACATGGAAATAACTTCACCGTTATCAGTATAAACAAGGAAATATCTACAGAGCTTTCTGTATAAACATTGAAATATCTCCAACGATATCTGTATAAACATGGAAATATCTACACCGATATCTGTTTAAACATGGAAATATCTACACCGCTATCTACATGAACATGGAAATATCTACACCGCTTTCTGTATAAACATGGAAATATTTACACCACTATCTGTATAAACATGGAAATATTTACACCGCTATCTGTATAAACGTGGATATATCTACACCGCTATCTCTATAAACATGGAAATATCCACACCACTGTCTGTATAAACCTGAAAATATCTACACCGCTATCTCTATAAACATAGAAATATCTACACTGCTGTCTGTATAAACATGGAAATATCTACACTGCTATGTGTATAAACATGGAAATATCTACACCGCTGTCTCTAAAAACATGGAAATATCTACACCGCTGTATCTATTAACATGCAAATATCTACACCGTTTTCTACATAAACTTGGAAATCACTACACGGCTATCTCTATAAATGTGGAAATATCTACACCGCTGTCTCTATAAACATGGAAATATCTACACCGCTATCTCTATAAACGTGGAAATATCTACACCGGTGTCTCTGTAAACAAGGAAATATCTACACCGCTATATGTATAAACTTGGAAATATCTACACCGCTATCCCTATAAACGTGGGAATATCTACACCGCTATCTGTATAAACGTGGAAATATATACACTGCTATCTGTGTAAACGTGGAAATATCTACTCCAATTTCTGTATAAACATGGAAATATTTACACCGCTATCTCTGTAAATGTGTAAACATTTAAACCGTTATCTGTGTAAACATGGAAATATTTACACTGCTATCTCTATGAACATGGAAATATTTACAACTCTATCGGTATAAACATGGAAGTATCTCCACTGGTATCTGTATAAACATGGAAATACCTACACCGCTGTCTGTATAAACATGGAAATATCTACACCGCTATCTGTATAAACATGGAAATATCTACACCGCTATCTGTATAAACATGGATATATCAACATAACTATACTATCTGTATAAACATGGAAATATGTCCACCGCTATCTCTATAAACATGGAAATATCTACACCGCTATCTTTATAAACATGGGAATATCTACACCTCTATCTGTATAAACATGGAATTATCTACAACACTATCTGTGTAAACATGGAAATATCTACACAGCTATCTTTGTAAACATGGAAATCTCTACACCACAATCCGTGTAAAGATGGAAATATCTACACCGCAATCTGTGCAATTATGGAAATATCTACACCGCTATCTGTATAAACATGGAAATATCTACACCGCTATCTGTATAAACATGGAAATAACTACAGAGCTATCTGCATAAATATGGAAATATCTACACCGCTATCTCTATAAACTTGGAAAAGTCTACACCGTTATCTGCATAAACTTGGAAATGTCTACTTGGCTATCTCTATAAACATGGAATTATCTACACCGCCATCTGTATTAACACGGAAATACCTTCACAGTCATCTGTATAAACACGGAAATATCTACACCACTATCTGTATAAACATGGAAATATCTACACTGCCATCAGGATAATCATGGAAATATCTACACAGCCGTCTCTATAAACATGGAAATATCTACAACTCCATCTGTATAAACATGGAAATGTCTACACCGCTATCTGTGAAAAGATGGAAATATCTACACCGCAATCTGTGCAAAGACGGAAATATCTACACGAAGATCTGTGTAAACCTGGAAATATCTACACCGCTATCTGTATAAACATGGAAATATCTACACCGCTATCTGTATAAACATGGAAATATCTATGCCGCCATCTGTATAAACAGGGAAATATCTACACCTACATCTGAATAAACATGGAAATATCTACACCGCTATCTGTATAAATATGGAAATATCTACACAGCTATCTCTAAAAACATGGAAATACGTCCACCGCTATCTGTATAAAAATGGAAATATCTGTACCGCTATCTGTAAAACCTGGAAATATGTACACCGCAGTCTGTATAAACATGGATATATCTCCACCGCTATCTGTATAAACATGGAAATATCTCCACCAATATCTCTATAAACATGGAAATATCTACCCCCTATCTGTGTAAACATGGAAATATCTTCATGGCTATCTGTATAAACATGGAAATATCTACGCAGACATCGGTATAAACATGGAAATACCTACACAGTCATCTCTATAAACATGGAAATATCTACACAGACATCTGTATACACATGGAAATATGTACACAGACATCTGTATAAAGGTGGAAATATCTACACAGTCATCGCTATAAACATGGAAATATCTACACTGCTGTCTGTATAAACTTGGAAATAGCCACACCACTGTCTGTGTAAACATGGAAATACCTTCACCGTTATCTGTATAAACAAGGAAATATCTACAGAGCTATCTGTATAAACATTGAAATATCTCCA
This sequence comes from Pan paniscus, assembly GCF_029289425.2. NCBI lineage: Eukaryota > Metazoa > Chordata > Mammalia > Primates > Hominidae > Pan > Pan paniscus. The sequence continues at coordinate 2,607,939 of NC_073265.2, forward strand.
ACGGTATCTGTATAAACATGGAAATATCTACACCGATATCTGTTTAAACTTGGAAATATCTACACCGCTATCTACATAAACATGGAAAAAACTACACAGCTTTTTGTATAAACATGGAAATATCCCCACCGCTATCTCTGTAAACATGGAAATATCTACACCGCTATCTGTATAAACATGGAAATATTTACACCACTATCTGTATAAACATGGAAATATTTACACCGCTATCTGTGTAAACGTGGATATATCTACACGGCTATCTCTATAAACATGGAAATATATACACCACTGTCTGTATAAATCTGAAAATATCTACACCACTGTCTCTATAAACATGGAAATATCTACACCGCTATCTCTGTAAACGTGGAAATATCTACACCGGTGTCTCTGAAAACATGGAAATATATACACCGCTATATGTATAAACTTGGAAATATCTACACCGCTATCTCTATAAACGTGGAAAGATATACACCGCTATGAGTATAAACGTAGAAATATCTAAACCGCTGTCTGTATAACCATGGAAATATCTACACCGCTATCTCTATAAACGTGGAAATATTTACATCGCTATCTGTATAAACGCGGGAATATCTACACCGCTAACTGTATAAACGTGGAAATATCTACACTGCTATCTCTGTAAACGTGGAAATATCTACTCCAATTTCTGTGTAAACATGGAAATATCTACACCGCTATCTCTGTAAATGTGTAAACATTTAAACCGTTATCTGTGTAAACGTGGAAATATTTACACTGCTATCTCTATGAACATGGAAATATTTACAACGCTATCTATATAAACACGGAAGTATCTCCACTGCTATCTGTATAAACATGGAAATATCCACACCGCTATCTGTATAAACATGGAAATAACAACACCGCTATCTGTATAAACATGGAAGTATCTGGACTGCTATCTGTATAAACATGGAAACATCTACACCGCTATCTGTATAAACGTGGAAATATCTACACCGCTATCTGTATAAACATGGAAATATCTAAACCTATATCTGTATAAACATGGAAATATCTACACCGCTATCTGTATAAAATTGGAAATATCTACATCACTATCTGTAAACATGTAAATATCTCCACCACTATCTCTATAAACATGGAAATATCTACACCGCTATGTTTATAAACATGGGAATGTCTACACCTCTATCAGTATAAACATGGAATTATCTACAACACTATCTGTGTAAACATGGAAATATCTACACAGCTATTTGTGTAAACATGGAAATTTTTACACCACCATCCGTGTAAAGATGGAAATATCTACACTGCAATCTGTGCAATTATGGAAATATCTACACCGCTATCTGTATAAACATGGAAATATCTACAGCGCTATCTGCATAAATATGGAAATATCTTCACCGCTATCTCTATAAACTTGGAAATGTCTACACCGTTATCTGCATAATCTTCGAAATATCTACTTGGCTATCTCTATAAACATGGAATTATCTACACCGCCATCTGTATAAACACGGAAATACCTTCACAGTCATCTGTATAAACACGGAAATATCTACACCACTATCTGTATAAACATGGAAATATCTACACTGCCATCAGGATAATCATGGAAATATTTACACAGCCGTCTCTATAAACATGGAAATATCTCCACCTCCATCTGTATAAACATGGAAATATCTACACTGCTATCTGTGAAAAGATGGAAATATCTACACCGCAATCTGTGCAAAGATGGAAATATGTACACGACTATCTGCGTAAACCTGGAAATATCTACACCGCAATGTGTGCAAAGATGGAAATAGCTACACCGCTCTCTGTGTAAACATGGAAATATCTACACCGCTATCTGTATAAACATGGAAATATCTACACCGCTATCTGTATAAACATGGAAATATCTACGCCGCCATCTGTATAAACAGGAAAATATCTACACCTACATCTGAAAAACATGGAAATATCTACACCACTATCTGTATAAATATGGAAATATCTACACCGCTATCTCTATAAACATGGAAATAACGCCACCGCTATCTCTATAAAAATGGAAATATCTGTACCGCTATCTGTAAAACCTGGAAATATATACACCGCAGTCTGTATAAACATGGATACATCTCCACCGCTATCTGTATAAACATGGAAATATCTCCTCCACTATCTCTATAAACATGGAAATGTCTACACCCCTATCTGTGTAAACATGGAAATATCTTCATGGCTATCTCTATAAACATGGAAATATCTACACAGAAATCTGTATAAACATGGAAATACCTAAACAGTCATCTGTATAAACATGGAAATATCTACACAGACATCTGTATAAACGTGGAAATATCTACACAGCCATCTCCATAAACATGGAAATATCTACACTGCTATCTGTATAAACATGGAAATAGCCACACCACAGTCTGTGTAAACATGTAAATACCTTCACTGTTATCTGTATAAACAAGGAAATATCTACAGAGCTATCTATATAAACATTGAAATATCTCCAACGGTATCTGTATAAACATGGAAATATCTACACCGATATCTGTTTAAACATGGAAATATCTACACCGCTTTCTGTATAAAGATGGAAATATCACCACCGCTATCTCTATAAACATGGAAATATGTACACCGCTATCTGTATAAACATGGAAATATTTACACCACTATCTGTATAAACATGGAAATATTTACACCGCTATCTGTATAAACGTGGATATATCTACACCGCTATCTCTATAAACATGGAAATATCTACACCACTGTCTGTATAAACCTGAAAATATATACACCGCTATCTCTGTAAACATAGAAATATCTACACCGCTGTCTGTATAAACATGGAAATATCTACAGCGATATCTGTATAAACATGCAAATATCTACACCGATGTCTCTATAAACATGGAAATATCTACACTGCTATGTGTATAAACATGGAAATATCTACATAGCTGTCTCTAAAAACATGGAAATATCTACACCGCTGTATCTATAAACATGCATATATCTACGCCGTTGTCTACATAAACTTGGAAATCTCTACACGGCTATCTCTATAAATGTGGAAATATCTACACCGCTGTCTCTATAAACATGGAAATATCTACACCGCTATCTCTATAAACGTGGAAATATCTACACCGGTGTCTCTGTAAACATGGAAATATCTACACCGCTATATGTATAAACTTGGAAATATCTACACCGCTATCTCTATAAATGTGGGCATATCTACATCGCTATCAGTATAAACGTGGAAATATCTACACTGCTATCTGTGTAAAGCTGGAAATATCTACTCAAATTTCTGTATAAACATGGAAATATCTACACCGCTATCTCTCTAAATGTGTAAACATTTAAACCGTTATCTGTGTAAACATGGAAATATTTACACTGCTATCTCTATGAACATGGAAATATTTACAACGCTATCTGTATAAACATGGAAGTATCTCCACTGCTATCTGTCTAAACATGTAAATATCTACACCGCTACCTGTATAAACATGGAAATACCAACACCGCTATCTGTATAAACATGGAAGTATCTCCACTGCTATCTGTATAAACATGGCAGTATCTACACCGCTATCTGTATAAACATGGAAATATCTACACCGCTATCTGTATAAACATGGAAATATCTACACCGCTATCTGTATAAACATGGAAATATCTACATCACTATCTGTATAAACATGGAAATATCTCCACCGCTATCTCTATAAACATGGAAATATCTACACCGCTATCTTTATAAACATGGGAATATCTACACCACTTTCTGTGTAAACATGGAATTATCTACAACACTATCTGTGTAAACATGGAAATATCTACACAGCTATCTGTGTAAACATGGAAATCTGTACAACACCATCAGTGTAAAGTTGGAAATATCTACACCGCAATCTGTGCAATTATGGAAATATCTACACCGCTAACTGTATAAACATGGAAATATTTACACCGCTATCTGTATAAACATGGAAATAACTACAGCGCTATCTGCATAAATATGGAAATATCTACACTGCTATCTCTATAAACTTGGAAATGTCTACACCGTTATCTGCATAAACTTGGAAATATCTACTTGGCTATCTCTATAAACATGAAATTACCTACACCTCCATCTGTATAAACACGGAAATAACTTCACAGTCATCTGTATAAACATGGAAATATCTACACCACTATCTGTATAAACATGGAAATATCTACAATGCCATCACGATAATCATGGAAATATCTACACAGCCGTCTTTATAAACATGGAAATATCAACAACTCCATCTGTATGAACATGGAAATATCTACACCGCTATCTGTGAAAAGATGGAAATATCTACACCGCAATCTGTGCAAAGATGGAAAATCTACACGACTATCTGTGTAAACCTGGAAATATCTACACCGCAATGTGTGCAAAGATGGAAATAGCTACACCGCTCTCTGTATAAACATGGAAATATCTACACCGCTACCTGTATAAACATGGAAATATCTACGCCGCCATCTGTATAAACAGGGAAATATCAACACCTACATCTGAATAAACATGGAAATATCTACACCGCTATCTATATAAATATGGAAATATCTACACCGCTATCTCTATAAACATGGAAATATCTCCACCGCTATCTGTATAAAAATGGAAATATCTGTACCGCTATCTGTAAAACCTGGAAATATATACACCGCAGTCTGTATAAACATGGATATATCTCCACCGCTATCTGTATAAACATGGAAATATCTCCACCACTATCTCTATAAACATGGAAATGTCTACACTCCTATCTGTGTAAACATGGAAATATCTTCATGGCTATCTCTATAAACATGGAAATATCTACACAGACATCTGTATAAACATGGAAATAGCTACACAGTCATCTGTATAAACATGGAAATATCTACACAGTCATCTCTATAAACATGGAAATATCTACACAGACATCTGTATAAACATGGAAATATCTACACAGCCATCGCTATAAACATGGAAATATCTACACTGCTATCTGTATAAACATGGAAATAGCCACACAACTGTCTGTGTAAACATGGAAATATCTTCACTGTTATCTGTATAAACAAGGAAATATCTACAGAGCTATCTGTATAAACATTGAAATATCTCCAACGATATCTGTATAAACATGGAATTATCTACACCGATATCTGTTTAAACATGGAAATATCTACACCGCTATCTACATAAACAGGGAAATATCTACACCGCTTTTTTTATAAACATGGAAATATCCCCACGGCTATCTCTATAAACATGGAAATATCTACACCACTCTCTGTATAAACATGGAAATATTTACACCGCTATCTGTATAAACGTGGATATATCTACACGGCTATCTCTATAAACATGCAAATATATACACCACTGTCTGTAGAAACCTGAAAATATCTACACCGCTATTTCTATAAACATAGAAATATCTACACCTCTGTCTGTATAAACATGAAAATATCTACAGCGATATCTGTATAAACATGCAAATATCTACACCGCTGTCTCTATAAATATGGAAATATCTACACTGCTATGTGTATAAATATGGAAATATCTACACCGCAGTCTCCAAAAACATGGAAATATCTACACCGCTGTATCTATAAACATGCCAATATCTACACCATTGTCTCCATAAACTTGGAAATCTCTACACGGCTATCTCTATAAATGTGGAAATATCTACACCGCTGTCTCTATAAACATGGAAATATCTACAACGCCATCTCTATAAACGTGGAAATATCTACACCGGTGTCTCTGAAAACACGGAAATATCTACACCGCTATATGTATAAACTTGGAAATATCTACACCGCTATCTCTATAAACGTGGAAAGATATACACCGCTATGATTATAAACGTAAAAATATCTACACCGCTGTCTGTATAACCATGGAAATATCTACACCGCTATCTCTATAAACGTGGAAATATTTACATCGCTATCTGTATAAACGCGGGAATATCTACACCGCTAACTGTATAAACGTGGAAATATCTACACTGCTATCTCTGTAAACGTGGAAATATCTACTCCAATTTCTGTATAAACATGGAAATATCTACACCGCTATCTCTGTAAATGTGTAAACATTTAAACCGTTATCTGTGTAAACGTGGAAATATTTACACTGCTATCTCTATGAACATGGAAATATTTACAACGCTGTCTATATAAACACGGAAGTATCTCCACTGCTATCTGTATAAACATGGAAATATCCACACCGCTATCTGTATAAACATGGAAATAACAACACCGCTATCTGTATAAGCATGGAAGTATCTAGACTGCTATCTGTATAAACATGGAAATATCTACACCGCTATCAGTATAAACATGGAAATATCTACACCGCTATCTGTATAAACATGGAAATATCTAAACCTCTATCTGTATAAACATGGAAATATCTACATCACTATCTGTATAAACTTGGAAATATCTCCACCGCTATCTTTCTAAACTTGGAAATATCTTCACCGCTATCTTTATAAACATGGGAATATCTACACCTCTATCTGTATAAGCATGGAATTATCTACAACACTATCTGTGTAAACATGGAAATATCTACACAGCTATCTGTGTAAACATGGAAATCTCTACACCACCATCCGTGTAAAGATGGAAATATGTACACCGCAATCTGTGCAATTATGGAAATATCTACACCGCTATCTGTATAAACTTGGAAATATCTACAGCGCTATCTGCATAAATATGGAAATATCTACACCGGTATCTCTATAAACTTGGAAATGTCTACCCCGTTATCTGCATAAACTTGCAAATATCTACTTGGCTATCTCTTTAAACATGGAATTACCTACACCACCATCTGTAGAAACATGGAGATATCTACACCGCTATCTTTGTAAACATATAAATATCTACACCACAATCTGTATAAACTTGGAAATATCTACAGAGTCATCTGTATATACATGGAAATATCTACACCACTATCTCTATAAACATTGACATATCTACACTGCCATCTGTACACACATGGAAATAACTACACAGCCATCTATACACACATGGAAATAACTCCACCGCTATCTGTATAAACATGGAAATATCTCCACCGCTATCTGTATGAAGATGGAAACATCTACACCGCTATCTGTAAGAACATGGAAATATCTACACCGCTATCTGTATTAACATGGAAATATCTACAACGCTATCTGTATAAACCTTGAAATATCTACACCGCTATCTGTATAAACATGGAAACATCTCCACCGCTATATGTATAATCATGGAAATATCTACACCGCCATCTGTATAAACTTTGAAACATCTACACCGCTATCTGTGTAAACATGGAAATATCTACACCGCTATCTGTGTGAACCTGGAAATATCTACACCGAAATCTGTGCAAAGATGGAATTATCTACAGCTCTATCTATCTGTGCAAAAATGGAAATATCGACACTGCTATCTGTGTAAACATGGTAATATCTACACGGCTATCTGTATAAACATGGAAATATCTACAGTGCCATCAGTATAAACATGGAAATATCTACAGTGCAATCAGTATAAATATGGATATATCTACACCGCTATCTCTATAAACATGGAAATATCTACACCGTTATCTGTATAAAGATGGAAATATATACACTGCTATCTCTATAAATATGGGAATATCTAAACTGCCATCTGTATAAACATGGAAATAACTACAAGTCATCTGTATAAAGATGGAAATATCTACACCAACATCTATATAAACATGGAAATATCTACACCGCCATCTGTATAAACATGGAAATATCTCAACCGCAATCTGTATAAACATGGAAACATCTGTACCGCTATCTGTAAAACATGGAAATATATACACTGCAGTCTGTATAAACATGGATATATCTGCAACGCTATCTTTATAAACATGGTAATATCTCCACCACTATCTCTATAAACTTGGAAAAGTCTACACCCCTCACTGTGTAAACATGGAAATATCTACATGGCTATCTCTATAAACATGGAAATATCTACAAAGACATCTGTGTAAATATGGAAATACCTACACAGTCATCTGTATAAACATAAAAATATCTACACTACCATCTGTATAAACATGGAAATATCTACACAGTCATCTCTACAAACATGGAAATATCTACACTACTATCTGTATAAACATGGAAATAGCCACACCGCTGTCTGGGTAAACATGGAAATACCTTCACCGCTATCTGTATAAACAAGGAAATATCTACACCGCAATCTGTATAAACATGGAAATATCTACACCGCTATCTGTATAAACTTGGAAATATCAACAACGCCATCTGTATAAACATGGAAATATCTCCACCGCTATCTGTATTAACATGGAAATATCTCCAACCATATTTGTATAAACATGGAAATATCTACACCACTATCTGTTTAAACATGGAAATATCTTCAACGCTATCTGCATAAACATGGAAATATCTACACCGCTTTCTGTATAAACATGGAAACATCCAGACCGCTATCTCTATAAACATGGAAATATCTACACCGATATCTTTATAAACATGGAAATATCTACATCGCTATCTGTATAAACATGGAAATATCTATAAAACTAGCTATGTAAATATGGAAATATCTACCCTGCTATCAGTGTAAAAATGAAATATATACAACGCTGTCTGTGTAAAAATGGAAATATCTACACCGCAATCAGAGCAAATATGGAAATACCTACACCGCTATCTCTGTAAACATGGAAATATCTACTCATCTATCTGTATAAACATAGAAATATCTACACCTCGATATGTATAAACATAGAAATATCTACACCGCTATCTGTATAAACATGGAAATATCTACTCCGCTATTTGTATAAACATGGAATTATCTACACCGCTATCTGTATAAATACGGAGATATATACACCGGTCTCTCTATAAACATAGAAATGTCTACAACTCTATCTGTGTAAACATGGAAATATCTACATGGCTATCTCTATAAAAATGGAAATATGTACACCGCCATATGTATAAACATGGAAATACCTACACAGGTATCTATGTAAACATGGAAATATCTACAACACTATCTGTATAAACATGGAAATATCTACAACGCCATCAGTATAAACATGGATATATCTACACAGCCATCTCTATAAACATGGAAATATCTACACTGCTACCTGTAAAAACATGGAAACATCTACACCGCTACCTATATAAACATGGAAATATCTACAACGCTATAGGTGGAAACATGGAAATATCTACACAGTTATCTGTGAAAACATGGAAATATCTACACCGCTATCTGTGTAAAGATGGAAATATCTACACCGCAATCTGTGCGAAGATGGAAATATCTACACCGCTATCACTTTAAACTTGGAAATCTCTGCACTGCTATCTGTATAAACATGGAAATATCTACACCGCTATCTCTATAAACATGTAAATATCTACACCGTCATCTGTATAAACTTGGAAATATCTAAACAGTCATCTGTATATACATGGAAAATCTACACCACCAACTCTATAAACATGGAATTATCTACACCGATATCTCTATAAACATAGAAATATCTACATCGCCATCTCTATAAACATGGAATTATCTACACAGCCATCTGCATAAATATGGAAATATCTACACCGCTATCTGTATAAACATGGAAATATCTAAACCCCCATCGGTATTAACATAGAAATATCTATACTGCCATCTGTAGAAAGTTGGATAAAACTACACCGTGATCTGTATAGACATGAAAATATCTAAACATGTACCTGTATAAATATGGAAATATCTACACAACCATCTGTATAAATATGGAAATATCAATACTGCTATCTCTATAAACATGGAAATGTCTACACCGCTATCTGTATAAACATGTAATTATCTACATGGCTATCTGTTTACACATGGAAACATCTACACCGGCATCAGTATAAACATGGAAATATGTACACAGTCATCTGTATAAACATGGAAATATCTACAGCACTATCGGTATAAACATGGAAATATCTACACGGCCATCTGTATAAACATGGAAATATCAACACAGCCATCTCTATAAACATGGAAATATCCATATCGCTATCTGTATAAACATGGAAATAGCCACACCGCTATCTGTATAAACATGGAAATAACAACACGTCTATCTGTATATACATGGAAATATCTACACTGCCATCTGTATAAACATGAAAATACCTACACGTCCATCTGCATATATATGGAAATATCTGCACTGTCATCTGTATACTCATGGAAATAACTACACAGCCATCTGTATAAACATGGAAATGTCTACACAGCTATCTCTTTAAACTTGGAAATACCTACCCCGCTATCTCTATAAACATGGAAATATCTAGTCCGCTATCTGTATAAACTTGGAAATATCTACACCACCATCTGTATAAACATCGAAATATCTCCACAGCTATCTGTATAAACATGGAAATATCTACACCGCTATCTGTACAAACATGGAAGTATCTACATCGCTATATGTATAAACATGGAAATATCTACACCGCTATCTTTATAAACATGGAAATAACTACACCGCTATTTGTATAAACATGGAAATATTTTCAACACTATCTGTGTAAAGGTGGAAATATCTACTCAGCTATCTGTGTAAACATGGAAATATGTACACCGCTATCCGTGTAAAGATGGAAATATCTACAACGCAATCTGTTCAATTATAGAAATATCTACACCTCCATCTGTATAAACATGGAAATATCTACACTGCCATCTGTATACACATGGAAATTACTACACAGCCATCTGTTTAAACATGGAAATATCTACACCGCCATCTGTATAAACATGGAAATATCTCCACCGCAATCTGTATGAACATGGAAATATCTTTACCGCTATCTCTATGAGGATGGAAATATCTACACCGCTATCTGTATGAACATGGAAATATCTACACTGCTATCTGTATAAACATGGAAATATCTTAACCACTATCTGTGTAAACATGGAAATATCTACAACAAAATCTGTATAAACATGCAAATATCTACACCGCTATCTCTATAAACATGGAAACATCTAAACCGCTGTCTTTATAAACTTGGAAATATCAACTCCGCTATCTCTATAAACACGGAAATAACTACCCCACTAAGTGTATAAACATGGAAATATGTACACCGCTCTCTGTATAAACATGGAAATATCTACAACGCTATCTTTATAAACATGGAAATATCTACACCGCTGTCTGTATAAACAAGGAAGTATCTACACCGCTATCTCTATAAACATGCAAATATCTACAGCACTATCTTTATAAACATGGCAATATCTACACCGCTATCTGTTTAAACGAGGAAATATCTACACCCCTATCTCTATAAACATGGAAATATCTACAGCGCTATGTCTACATACATGGAAATATCTACTTCGCTATCTCTATAAACATGGAAATGTCTACATCCCCATCTGTGGGAACATGAAAATATCTACACCGCTAACTCTATAAACATGGAAATATCTCCACCGCTATCTGTATAAGCATGGAAATAGCTACACTGCTGTCTGTCTAAACATGGAAATATCTACACCGCTATCTGTATAAACATGGAAATATCTACACCGCTATCTGTAGAAACATGGAAATATCTACACCACGGTCTCTATAAACATAGAAATATCTACACCGATATCTGTATAAACATGGAATCATCTACACCGCTATATGTATAAACATGGAAATATCTACACCGCTATCTCTATAAACATGATAATATCTACAGTGACTTTTGTATAAAAATGGAAATTCCTACACAGCCATCTGTATAAACATGGATATATCTATACCAACATGTGTATAAACATGAAAATATCTTCACTGCTATCTGTATAAACATTGAAATATCTACACCGCTGTCCCTACAAACTTGGAAATATCAACATCGCTATCCGTATAAACAAGGAAATACATACACCGCTATCATTATAAACATGAAATTATCTACAACCCTACCTATATAGACATGGAAATACATAAACAACTATCTCTGTAAACATGGAAATATCTACACCGCTATCTCTATAAACATGGAAATATATACACAGCCATTATAAACTTGGAAATATATACACTGCCATCTGCATAAACATGGAAATATCTACACCGCCATCTGTATAGGCATGGAAATATCTATTCCGCCATCTGTATAGACATGGAAATATCTGCAACGCTATGTGTGTAAACATGGAAATATCTACACCGATATATGTGTAAACATGGAAACATCTACACTGCTATCTGTAAAACGTAGTAATATCTACAACGCTATATGTATAAACATGGAGATATCTACACCGCTATCGGTATAAACATGGAAATATCTACAACGCTATATGTATCAACATGGTAATATCTACATCGCTATCTGTATAAACATGGAAATGTCTACAATGCTATCTGTGTAAACATGGAAATATCTACACCGCTATCTGTGTAAACTTAGAAATACCTACACCGCTATCTGTGTAAACATGGCAATATCTACACCGCAATCTGTGCACGGAGGGAAATATCTACAACGCAATCTCTGTAACCATGGAAATATCCACACCGATATCTGTATAAACATGGAAATATCTACACCACAATGTGTATAAACATGGAAATATCTACACCGCCATCTGTATAAACATGGAAATATCTACACCACCATCTGTATAAACATGGAAATATCTACACCACCATCTGTATAAACATGGAAATATGTACACCACCATCTCTATAAACATGGAAATATCTACACCGCTATCTGTATTAATATGGAAATATCTACAACACTATTTCTATTAAACATGGAAATATCTACACAACTATCTGTATAAACATGGAAATATCTACAACGCTATCTCTATAAACATGGAAACATCTACACCACCATCTGTATAAACATGCAAATATCTACACCGCCATCTGCATAAACATGGAAATATCTACATCACCATCTGTATAAACATCGAAATATCTACATCGCTATCTGTATAAAGATTGAAATATCTACAACGCTGTTTGTGTAAACATGGAAATATCTACACAGGCATCGATATAAACATGGAAATATCTACACCGTTATCTCTATAAACATGGAAATAACTACACTGCTGTCTCAATAAACATGGGAATATCTACACGGCAGTCTTTACAAAGATGGAAATATCTACACCACCATCTGTATAAACATGGAAATATCTACACCACTATCAGTACAAACATGGAAATACCTACACTGCAAACTGTAAAAACATGGAAACATCCACACGGCCATCTGTATAAACTTGGAAATATCTACACCGCTATCTGTATAAACATGGAAATACCAACACCGCTATCTGTATAAACAGGGAAATATCTACACCGCAATCTGTGCAAAGATGGAAATATCTACACCGCTATTTCTATAAACATGGAAATATCTTCACCGTCACCTGTATAAACATGGAAATATCTACACCGCCATCTGTATAAACATGGAAATATATACACAGCCATCACTATAAACATGGAAATATCTATACTGCTATCTGCATAAACATGGAAATACATACACCGCTATCTATATAAACATGGAAATATATACACCGCTATCCCTGTAAACATGGAAATATCAACATCGGTATCCTTATAAACATGGAAATATCTACACTGCTATCTGTGTAAACATGGAAATATCTACACTGCTATCTGTATAAATATGGAAATATCTTCAACGATATCTGTATAAACGTGGAAATGTCTACACCGCTATCTGTATAAACATGGAAATAACTAAACCGCTATCTGTATAAATGTAGAAATATCTACAACGCTATCTGTATAAACGTGGAAATACCTACACCGCCATCTGGGTAAACATGGAAATATCTACACGGCCTTCTGTGTACACTTGGAGATGTTTACACCGCCATCTGTATAAACATGGAAATATCTACACTGCCATCAGTATAAACATGGAAATATCTACACCACTATCTCTATAAACATGGAAATATCTACACCACTTTCTGTATAAATAAGGGAATGTCTACACCGCTATCTCTATAAACATGGAAATATCTACACAGCTATATTTATAAACATGGAAATATCTACACCGCTATCTGAATCAACATGGAAATATTTACACCGCCATCTGTAAAAACAAGAAAATATCTACACAGTCATCTGTGTAAACATGGAAATATCTACACCACCATCTGCATAAACAAAGAAATATCTACACTGCCGTCTATATTCACAAGGAAATATCTGCACAACCATCTGTATAAACATGGAAATATCTACAATGCCATCTGAATAAACATGGAAATACCTACACCGCAGTCTCTATGTACATGGAAATGTCTACATCGCCATCTGTATAAACATGGAAATACCAACACAGTCATCTGTATAAACATGGAAATATCTACACCATCATCTGTATAAAAATGGAAATATCTACACCGCCATCTGTATAAACATGGAAATACCTTCACAGCCATCTGTATAAACATGGAAATATCTACACCATCATCTGTATGAACATGGAAATATCTACACCGCCAAATGTACACACCTGGAAATATCTACAAAGCCATGAGTATAAACATGGAAATATCTACAGCGCTATCTATATAAACATGGAAATAACTACACAGTCATCTGTGTAAACATGGAAATATCAACACCACCATCTCTATAAACATGGATATATCTACACTGCTTCTGTATACACTTGGAAATATCTACACAGCCATGAGTATAAACATGGAGACATCTACAACGCTATCTCCATATACATGGAAATACCTTCACCGCTATCTCTATAAACATAGAAATATCTACACCGTCATCTGTATAAACATGGAAATATCTACACAGTCATCTATGTAAACATGGAAACATCTACACCACCATCTCTATAAAGGTGGAAATATGTACACTGCCATCTGTATACAAATTGAAATATCTTCACAGCTATCAGTATAAACACGGAAAAATCTACACTGCTATCTCTACAAAAATGGAAATAGCTACACTGCCATCTCTATAAACATGAAAATTCCCAGCCAACTCCATAAACGTGGAACTATCTACACCGCCATTTGTGTAAACATGAAAATATATTCAAAGCTATCCGTATAAACATGGAAATATCTACACCGCTATCAGTATAAACATGCAAATATCTACACGGCTATCTGTATAAACATGGAAAATCTACATCGCTCTCTGTATAAACATGGAAACAGCTCCACCGCTATCTGTATAAACGTTTAAACAACTCCACTGCTATCTGTATAAAAATGGAAAAATTTACACCGCTATGTGTATAATCATGGAAATATCTACACCGCTATCTGTATAAACATGGAAATGACCACACCGCCATCTCTATAATCTTGGAAATATCTACACAGTCATATTCATCAACATGGAAATATCTGCACCGCCATCTATATAAATATGTAAATATCTTCACCGTGAGCTGTATAAACATGGAAATGTCTATACCGCTATCGGTATAAACATGGAAATAACAACACCGCTATCTGTATAAACATGAAAATATCTACACCGATATTAGTATAAACATGGAAATATCTACGCCGCTATCTCTTTAATATGGAAATATCTACACTGCTATTTCTATAAACATGGAAATGTCTACACCGCTATCTGTATAAACATGGAAATATCTAAACCGGTATCACTATAAACATGGAAATATCTGCACTGCAATCATTGCAAAGATGGAAGTATCTACACTGCTATCTGTGTAAACATGGAAATATCTACACAGCTATCTGTACAAACATGGATATAGCCCCACCAGTTTCTGTATAAACAGGGAAATATCTCCACGCCATCTCTATAAACACGGAAATATGTACACCGCCTTCTGTGTAAACATGGAAATATCTACACCGCTATCTGTATAAATATGGAAATGTATACACCGCCATCTCTATAAACATGGAAATATCTACACCACTATCTACATAAATATGGAAATATGTGCACCGCTGTCTCTATAAACATGGAAATATGTACTCCGCCATGTGCATAAATATGGAAATATCAACACAGTCATCTGTATAAACATGGAAATATCTACACCACCATCTCTTTAAACATGGAAATACCTACACTGCAATCTGTATACACATGGAAATATCTACATCGCCATCTTTATAAACATGGAAATACCTACACCGCCATCTCTATGCACATGGAAATACCTCTATGCTCATGGAAATGTCTACACTGCCATCTGTAGAAAGATGGAAATATCTACACAGTAATCTGTATAAAGATGGAAATTTCCACACCGCTACCTTTAGAAACATGCAAATATCTACACCGCTATGTGTATAAACATGGAAATAACTACACCACCATCTCTATACACATGGAAATATCTACACCGCAATCTCTATAAAAATAGAAATATCTACACCGCCATCTCTATAAACGTGGAAATATATTCACCGCCATCTCTATTAACATGAAAATATCGACACCGCCATGTCCATAAACATAGAACTAACAACACCGCCATCTGAATAAACACGGAAATATCTACACCTCTGTCTGTAGAAACGTGGAAATATCTACACAGCCATCTCTACACCGCGAGCTATATAAAAATGGAAATATCTACACTGCTATCTGTGAACACATGGAAATATCTACACCCCTATCTCTATAATCATGGAAATACCTACACCGCCATCTCTATACACATTTAAATATCTACAACGACATCTCTATAAACATGGAAGTTACTACTACGCCATCTGAATACACATGGAAATATCTACACCGCTATCCTTATAAACATAGAAATATCTACACCGCCATCTCTATAAACGTGGAAATATCTTCACCGCCATCTGCAACAACATGCAAATATCTACACCGCTATCTCTTTAAACATGGAAATATCTACACCGCGATCTGTATATACATCGAAATATCTCCGCAGCTACCAGTGTAAACAGGGAAATATCTACACCGTTATCTGTATAAACATGGAAATATCTACGCTGCTATCTCAATAAACATGGAAATATCTAAACCGCCATCTGTATAAATATGGAAATAACTGCACAGTCATCTGTATAAACATGGAAATATCTACACAGCTATCTGTATAAACATGGAAATATCTACACCGCTATCTCTATAAACATAGAAATATCTACACCGCCATCTCTATAAACGTGGAAATATCTTCACCGCCATCTGCATGAACATGGAAATATCTACACCGCTATCTGTTTAAACATGGAAATATCTACACCGCGATCTGTTAAAACATGGAAATATCTACACCGCTACCCGTATAAACAGGGAAATATCTACACCGTTATCTGTATAAACATGGAAATATCTACACTGCTATATCAATAAACATAGAAATATCTAAACCGCCATCTGTATAAACATGGAAATAACTGCACAGTCATCTGTATAAACATGGAAATATCTACACAGCCATCTGTATAAACATGGAAATATCTACACCACTATCTGTATTAACATGGATATAGCCACACCGCTATCTGTATAGACATGGAAATATCTACACTGCCATCTGTATAAACATGGAAATGTCTACACCGCCATCTGTATAAACATGGAAATATCTCCACCGTTATCTGTATAAACATGGAAATATCTCCACCGCTATCTGTATAAAGTTGGAAATATTTAAACCGCTATCTCTGTAAACGTGAAAATATCTACACCGCTATCTCTATAAATGTGGAAATATCTACACCGCTATCAGTATAAACGTGGAAATGTCAACACCGCTATCTGTATTAACATGGAAATATCTACACCGCTCTCTCTATAAACATGGAAATATCTACACCGCTCTAAGTATTAACGTGGAAATATCTACACCGCTATCTGTATAAACACAGAAATATCTCCACTGCTATCTCTATAAACGTGGAAATATCTGTACCGCCATATAAACGTGGAAATATCTACACAGCTATCCGTATAAACGTGGAAATATCTACACCACTATCTATATAAGCCTGAAAATATATACACCGCTAACTGTATAAACGTGGAAATGCCTACACCGCTTTCTGTGTAAACGTGGAACTGTCTACACCACTATCCCTGTAAACATGTAAACATTTACACTGCTATCTGTATAAACATGGAAATACGTACCCAGCCATCTCTATAAACATGAAAATATCTACAATGCTCTCTCTTTAAACATGGAAATATCTACACCGCAATCTGTATAAACTTGGAAATATCTACACAGCTATCTGTATAAACATGGAAATATCTGCACCACTGACCTTATAAACATGGAAATATCTACACCGCTATCTGTTTAAACATGGAAATTTCCACAACGCTATCTCTATAAACATGGAAATAACTACACCACTATCTCTAAAACCATGGAAACTTCTACACCGCTATCTGTATAAACATGGAAATATCTACACGGCTATCTCTATAAACTTGGAAATATCTAAACCGCCATCTGTATGAATATGTAAATATCTACACCACCATCTGTATAAACAAGGCAATATCTATATCGATATCTGTGTAAAGATGGAAATATCTACACCGCAATCTGTGCAAAGATGGAAATATCTTCATGATTATCTGTGTAAACATGAAAATATCTACACCGTAATCAGTGCAAAGATGGAAATATCTACACCGCTCTCGGTGTAAACATGGTAATATCTACACCGCTATCTGTATAAACATTGAAATATCTACACCGCTATCTGTATAAACATGGAAATATCAACACTGCTATCTGTATAACCACGGAAATATCTACACCGCCATCTGAATAAACATGGAAGTACCTACACCGCCATTTGCATAAATATGGAAATATCCATACTGCCATTTGTAGAAAGATGGAACTATCTACACCGCAATCTGTATAAACATGGAAATATCTAAACCTCTACCTGTATAAACATGGAAATATCTACACCGCTATCTGTATAAATATGGAAATATCAACACTACTATCTCTATAAACATGGAAATGACTACACCGCTATCTGTGTAAACATGGAAATATTTACATGGCTATCTCTTTACACATGGAAACATCTACACCGCCATCTGTACAAACATGGAAATACGGACACAGTCATAGGTATAAACATGGAAATATCTACAACAATATTGGTATAAATATGGAAATATCTACACGGCCATCTGTATAAACAGGGAAATACCTACACAGCCATGTCTATGATCATGGAAATATCTACACCGCTATCTGTATAAACATGTAAATAGCCACAACGCTATCTGTATAAACTTGGAAATATCTACACCGCCATCTATAAAAACATGGAAATATCTACACAGACATCTGTATAACATGAAAATATCTACACCTCTATATGTATAAACATGGAAATATCTACACTGTCATCTGCATACTCATGGAAATATCTACACAGCCATCTGTATAAACATGGAAATGTCCACACCGCTATCTCTATAAACATGGAAATATCTACACCACTATCTGTATAAACTTGGAACTATCTACACCGCCATCTGAATTGACATGGAAATATCTACATCGCTATCTGTATAAACATGGAAATATCTACACCGCTATCTGTATAAACATGGAAATATCTACACCGCTATCTGTATAAACATGGAAATATCTACACCGTTATCTGTATAAATATGGAAATATCTACATCGCTATCTGTAGAAACATGGAAATATCTCCACCGCTATCTTTATAAACATGGCAATATCTACAACACTATCTGTGTAAAGATGGAAATATCTACACCGCTAACTGTATAAAGATGGAAATATCATCACTGCTATCTGTATAACCACGGAAATATCTACACCGCCATCTGAATAAACATGGAATTATCTACACCGCCATTTGCATAAATATGGAAATATCTACACCGCCATCTGTATAAACATGGAAATATCTACACCGCCATCGGTATAAACATGGAAATATCTAAAACGCTATCGGTATAAACATAGAAATATCTATACTGCCATCTGTAGAAAGATGGAACTATCTACACCGCAATCTGTATAAACGTAGAAATATCTACACCTCTACCTGTATAAACGTGGAAATAACAACACCGCTATCTGTATAAATATGGAAATATCAACACTGCTATCTCTTTAAACATGGAAATGACTACACCGGTATCTGTATAAACATGGAAATATCTACATGGCTATCTCTTTACACATGGAAACCACTACACCGCCATCTGTATAATCATGGAATTACGTACACAGTCATCTGCATAAAAATGGAAATATCTACAGCAATATTGGTATAAACATGGAAATATCTACACGGCCATCTGTATAAACATGGAAATATCTACACAGCCATCTCTATGATCATGGAAACAACTACACCGCTATCTGTATAAACATGGAAATAGCCACACCGCTATCTGTATAAACTTGGAAATATCTACACTGCCATCTATAAAAACTTGGAAATATCTACACAGACATCTGTATAAACATGAAAATATCTACACCTCCATATGCATAAACATGGAAATATCTACACTGTCATCTGCATACTCATAGAAATATCTACACAGCCATCTGAATAAACATGGAAATGTCCACACTGCTATGTCTATAAACATGGAAATACCTACACCGTTATCTGTATAAACTTGGAAATATCTACGTCGCTCTATGTATAAACTTGGAAATATCTACACCGCCATCTGTATTAGCATGGAAATATCTACACAGCTATCTGTGTAAACATGAAATATTTACAATGCTATCTATGCAAAGATGGAAATATTTACACTGCAATGAGAGCAAATATGGAAATATGTACACCGCTATCCCTGTAATCTTGGAAATATCTACACAGCCATCTGTGTAAACATGGAAATATCTACACCGCTATCTCTATAAACATGGAAATACCTACACCGCCATCTGTATAAACATGGAAATATGTACACCGTTATCTGTATAAACGTGGAAATATCTCCACCGCTATCTGTATAAACATGGATATATCTCCACCGCTATCTGAATAAAATTGGAAATATCTACACCGCTATCTCTGTAAATGTGAAAATATCTACACCGCTATCTCTATAAATGTGGAAATATCTACACCGCTATCAGTATAAACGTGGAAATGTCTACACCGGTATGTGTATAAACATGGAAATATCTACTTCGCTCTCTGTATAAACTTGGATATATCTACACCGACTTCTGTGTTAACATGGAAATATCTACACAGCTGTCTGTGTAAACATGAAATATTTACAATGCTATCTGAGTAAAGATGGAAATATTTACACTGCAATGAGAGCAAATATGGAAATATCTACACCGCTATCCCTGTAATCTTGGAAATACCTACACAGCCATCTGTGTAAACATGGAAATATCTACACCGCTATCTCTATTAACATGGAAATACCTACACCGCCATCTGTATAAACATGGAAATATCTACACCATATCAGTATAAACGTGGAAAAATCTCCACCGCCATCTGTATAAATATGGATATATCTCCACCGCTATCTGTATAAAATTGGAAATATATGCACCGCTATCTCTGTAAATGTGAAAATATCTACACCGCTATCTCTATAAATGTGGAAATAACTACACCGCTATCAGTATAAACGTGGAAATGTCTACACTGCTATCTGTATAAACATGGAAATATCTACTTCGCTCTCTGTATAAACTTTGATATATCTACACCGCCTTCTTTATTAACATGGAACTATCTACACAGCTATCTGTGTAAACATGAAATATTTACAATGCTTTCTGTGTAAAGATGGAAATATTTACACTGCAATGAGAGCAAATATGGAAATATCTACACCGCTATCCCTGTAATCTTGGAAATATCTACACAGCCATCTGTGTAAACATGGAAATATCTACACTGCTATCTCTATAAACATGGAAATACCTACACCGCTATCTTTATAAACATGGAAATATCTACACCGTTATCTGTATAAACCTGGAAATATCTACACTGCTATCGGTATAAACAAGGAAATACCTACACCGCAATCTGTATAAACGTGGAAATATCTACGTCGCTATCTGTTTAAATATGGAATTATCTACACCGTTCTCTCTATAAACATGGAAATACCTTCACAGCCATCTGAAAAAACATGCAAATATCTACACAGTCATCTGTATAAACATGGAAATAACTACAACACCATCTCTATAAACATGGAAATATCTATACTGCCGTCTGCATACAGATGTTAATATCTACACAGCCATCAGTATAAACATGGAAATAGCTACACCGCTGTCTCTATAAACATGGAAATAGCTACAATGCTATCTGAATAAACATGAAAATATCTACACCGCAATCTCTATAAACTTGGAAATATCTACACCGCCATCTGTATAAAATGGAAATATCTACACCACTACCAGTATAAACATGGAATTATCTACATTGCCATCTGTATAAACACAGAAATATCTACACCGAGAGCTGTATAAACATGGAAATGTCTACACCGCTAACTGTATAAACATGGAAATACCAACAACACTAACTGTATAAACAAGGAAATATCTACACCGCTATCTGTATAAACATGGAAATATGTACACCAATATCTCCATAAACATGGCAATAGCTACTCCGCCATTTCTATAAACATGGAAATATATACACCGCTATCTCTATAAACATGGAAATATGTACCCCGCTCTCTCTATAAACATGGAAATATCTACACCACTATCTCTATAAACATGGAAATACCTACACCGCCATCTCCATAAACATGAAAATATCTACACTGCCATCTCCATAAACACAGAACTATCTGCACCCTATCTGTATGAACATGGAAATATCTACACTGCCATTTGTATAAAGATGTAAATATCTACATCGCGATCTGTATAAACATGGAAATATCTACTCTGATATCTGTATAAACATGGACATACCAACTCTGATATCTGTAAAAACATGAAAACATCTACAATGATCTCTGTATAAAAATGGAAATATCTACACCGCTATCTCTATAAACATGGAAAGATCTACACCAGTATCTCTATAAACATGGAAATATGTACCCGCCATCTCTGTAAACATGGAAGTATCTACAATGCCATCTACATAAACAAGGAAATATCTACACCGCCATCTATAAAAATATGGAAATATCTACACCGCTATGTCTATAAACATGTAAATGTATACACCGCCATTAGAAAAACATGGAAATATCTACAAACTCATCTGTATAAACATGGAAATACCTCCACCACCATCTGTATAAACATGGAAATATCTACACTGCCATCTGTATACACATGGAAATATCTACACAGCCATCTCTATAAACATGGAAATATCTACACCGCTATCTCTATATACATGGAAATACCTATACTGCTATCTCTATAAACATAGAATTATCTACACCGCTATCTCTATAAACATGGAAATATCCACACCTCCATCGCTATAAATGTGAAAATATGTACACCGCCATCTCCATAAACGTGGAACAACCTAGACCACCGTCTGTAAAAACATGGAAAATCTACACCGCCATCTTTATAAACATGGAAATATATACACTGCCGTGTGTATAAAGATGGAAATATCCACACCGCGAGCTGTATAAACATGGAAATTTCTACAGCACTACCTGTATAAACATGGAAATATCTACATTGCTATCTGTATAAACATGGAAATATCTACACCACGATCTGTTTAAACATGGACATATCTACAACACTATCTGTATAAACATGGAAATATCTACAACGATATCTGTATAAACATGGAAATATCTACACCACTATCTGTATAAACATGGAAATGCAACACCGCTATCTGTATCAACATGGAAATATCTACACTGCCATCTGTATACACATGGAAATAACTACCCGGCCATCTGTATAAACATGGAGATATCTACACCGCTATCTCTATAAACCTGGACATACCTACACCGCTATCTCCATAAACATGGAAATATCTACACCGCTATCTCTATAAACATGGAAATATCTACACTGCCATCTCTATAAACATGAAAATATCTACACTGCCATCTCCACAATCATGGAAATATCTACACTACCATTTGTAGAAAAATGGAAATCTCTACACCGCCATCTGTATAAACATGGAAACATCTACACAGCCATCTGTATAAACATAGAAATATCTTCACAGCCATCTGTATACACATGGAAATATCTACACCGATATCTCTATAAACATGGAAATATCTACACTGCCATCTGTAAAATCATGGAAATATCTACACAGTCATCTGTATAAACATGGAAATATCTACACTGCCATCTGTATACACAAGGAAATATCTACACAATGATCTGTATAAACATGGAAATATCTACACTGCTGTCTGCTTAAACATGAAAATAACTACACCGCAATCTGAATAAACATGTAAATATGTACACCACTATCTGTATAAACATAGAAATATCTACACCGCTATCTGTATAAATATGGAAATATCTGCACCACAATCTCTATAAACATGGAAATGTCTACATCGCAATCTCTATAAACATGGAAATATGTACAACGCCATCTCTATAAACATGAAAATATCTACACTGGCATCTCAATAAACATGGAACTGTCTACACCGCCATCTGTATAAACATGGAAATATCTACACTGACATCTGTATAAAGATGTAATTATCTACACTGCGAGCTGTATAAACATGGAAATATATACACCGCTATCTGTATAAACATGGAAATATCTACACCGCTATCTGTATAAACATGGAAATATCTACACCACTATCTGTAATAATATGGAAATATTTACACCGCTATCTCTATAAACATGGACATATCTGCACCGCTATCCCTATAAACATGGAAATACCTTCACCGCTAGCTGAATAAACGTGGAAATATCTACACTGCAATCCCTATAAACATGGAAATGCCTACACCGCCATTTCTATCAATTTGGAAATATCTACACCGCCATCTACCTAAACATGGAAATATCTACACAGCCTTTTGCATAAACATAGAAATATCTACACCGCCATCTGTATAAACATGGAAATATCTGCACCACCATCGGTATAAACATGGAAATATCTACACCGCCGTCTGTTTAAACATGGAAATATCTAAATGGCCATCTGTATAAAGTTGGAAATATCTACACCGCGAGCTGTATGAACTGGGAAATATCTACAGAATGCTATGTATAAACATGGAAATATCTACCAGGCTGTCTGTATAAACTTGGAAGTATCTACACCGCCATTGGTATAAACTTGGAAACACCTACCCCGCCATCTGTATAAACATGGAAATATATACACAGTCATCTATATAAACATGGAAATATCTACACTGCCATTTGTATAAACATGGAAATATCTACACGGCCATCTGTAAACACATGGAAATATCTACCCATCCATCTGTATAAACATGGAAATATCTACACCGCAATCTCTATAAACATGGAAATATCTACACCGCCCTCTCTGTAAACATGAAAATATCTACACTGCCATCTCCATAAACATGGAAATATCTACACTGCCATCTCTATGGACATGGAAATACCTACACCGCCTTCTCTGTAAACATGAAAATATCTACACTGCCATCTCCATAAACATGGAACTACCTACACCGCTATCTGCATAAACATGGAAATATCTACACCGCAATCTGTATAAACATGTAAATATCTATACCCCTAACTGTATAATCATGGAAATATCCACACCGCTATCTGTATAAGTATGGAAATCTCTACACCGCTATCTGTATAAAGATGGAAATATCTACACCGCCTTCTCTATAAACATGGAAATACCTACACGACTATCTCTATAAACATGGAAATATCTACACCGCTATCCCTATAAGCATGGAAATATCTACACCACTATGTCTATAAACATGGAAATATCTACACCGCCATCTCTATATACATGAATATATCTACACTGGCATCTCTTTAAACATGGAACTATCTACACCGCCATCTGTATAAACATGGAAATATCTACACTGACATCTGTATAAACATGTAAATATCTACAATGCGAGCTGTATAAAGATGGAAACAACAACACCGCTATCTGTATAAACATGGAAATATCTACATCGCTATCTGTATAAACATGGAAATATCTACACTGACATCTGTATAAACATGTAAATATCTACAATGCGAGCTGTATAAAGATGGAAACAACAACACCGCTATCTGTTTAAACCTGGAAGTATCTCCAACGCTATCTGTATAAACATGGAAATACCTACACCATTATTTGTATAAACATGGAAATATCTACACCGCAATCCCTATAAACATGGAAATGTCTACGCCACCATCTCTATCAACTTGGAAATATCTACACCGCCATCTGCATAAACATGGAAATATCTACACAGCCATTTGCATAAACATGGAAGTATCTTCACCGCCATCTGTATAAACATGGAAATATCTAAACCGCCATCTGTATAAAATTGGGAATATCTACACCGCCATCTGTATAAACTTGGAAATATCTACACTGCCATCTGTAAAAAGATGGAAATAACTACACCGCGAGCTGTATGAACATGGAAATATCTACACAATGATTAGTATGAACATGGAAATATCTACACAATTATTAGTATAAACATGGAAATATCTACACCTCTATCTGTATAAACTTGGAAGTATCTACACCACCATCTGTATAAACATGGAAATTCCTTTCACCGCCATCTGTATAAACATGGAAATATCTACACATTCATCTGTATAAACATGGAAATATCTGCACTGCCATCTGTATAAACATGGAAATATCTACACAGCCATCTGAATAAACATGGAAATATCTACACTGCCATCTGAATAAACATGGAAATATCTACACCGCTATCTCTATAAACATGGAAATATCTACACCAATTTCTCTATAAACATGGAAATATCTACACCGCTATCTCTGAAAACATGGAAATAATTACACCGCCATCTGTAAAAACATGGAACTATCTACGAAGTCATCTGTATAAACATGGAAATATCTACACCACCATCTCTATAAACATGGAAATATCTACACCGAAATCTACATAAACAAGGAAATATCTACACCGCCATCTGTATACACATGGAAATATCTACACAGTGATCTGTATAAATATGGAAATATCTACAACGCTATCTGTATATACCTGGAAATATCTCCAACGCTATCTGTATAAACATGGAAATATCTAAAACATGATCTGTATAAACCTGGAAATATCTACCCCGCCGTCTGTATAAACATGGAAATATCTACACCGCTATCTCAATAAAGGTGGAAATATCTACACTGCTATCTCTGTAAACATGGAAATACTTACACGGCCATCTGTAAAAACATGGAAATATCTACACAGTCATCTGTATAAACATGGAAGTATCTACACCACCATATCTATAAACCTGGAAATATCTACACCGTGATCTGTATAAACATGGAAATATCTACACCGCTATCTGTATAAACATGGAAATACCAACACCTCTATCTGAATAAACATGGAATTATCTACACCACTATCTCTATAAACATGGAAATACATACACCGCTCTCTGTATAAACTTGGAAATATCTACACCGCAGTCTGTATAAAGATGTAAATATCTACACCGCTCTTTGTATAAACATGGAAATATCTACACAACTATCTGTAGAAATATGGAAATATCTACAGGGCTATCTCTATATACATGGAAATATCTACACCGCTATCTCTGTTAACATGGAAATACCTACACTGCCATCTGTAAAAACTTGGAAATATCTACACAGTCATGTGTATAAACATGGAAACAACTACACTGCCATCTGTAAAAACCTGGAAATATCTACACAGTCATATGTATAAACATGGAAATATCTTCACTGCCATCTGTAGAAAGATGGAAATATCTACACCGCTATCTGTGTAAACATGGAAATATATACTCAATGATCTGCATAAAGATGGAAATATCTACACCGCTATCTGTATAAACATGGAAATACCTACACAACTATCTCTATAAACATGGAAATATCTACACCACCATCTCTATAAACATGAAAATATCTACACTGGCATCTCAATATACATGGAACTAGCTACTCTGCCATCTGTATAAACCTGGAAATATCTACGCTGGCATCTGTATAAAGATGTAAATATCTACACCGCGAGCTGTATAAACATGGAAATAACTATACCGCTAACTGTATAAACATGGAAATACCTACACAGCTATCTGTATAAACTTGGAAATATCTACATTGCTATCTGTATAAACATGGAAATACCTACACCGTTATCTGTATAAATATGGAAATATGTACAATGCTATCTATGTAAACCTGGAATTATCTACAACGCAATCTGTATAAAGATGGAAATATGTACACCGCTATCTGTATAAACGTGGAAATATCTACACCGCTCTCTGTATAAACGTGGATATATCTACAATGCTATCTGTTTTAACGTGGAAATATCTACACCGCCATCTGTTTAAACACGGAAATATCTACACTGCCATCTTTATAAACATGGAAATAACTACACACCATCTCTATAAACATGGAAATATCTACACCGCTCTCTGTATAAACATGCAAATAGACACACGGCTATCAGTATAAACCTGGAAATATCTACAGAGTCATCTGTATAAACATGGAAATATATGCAAATCCATCTGTATAAACATGGAAATATCTACACTGCCATGTGTATACACATGGAAATATGTACACATCCATCTGTATAAACATGGAAATATCTACATTGCTATCTCTATGAACATGGAAATTCCTACACCACTATCTGTATAAACATGGAAATATCTACAAAGCCATCTGTTGAAAGTTGGAAATATCTACACCGCGATCTGTATAAACATGGAAATTTCTTCACCGCTACCTGTATAAACATGGAAATATCTACACCGCTATCTGTATTAACTTGGAAATATCTACACCACGATTTGTATAAGCATGGAAATATCTACACCGCTATCTGAATAAACATCGAAAAATCTACACCGCTATCTGTATAAACATGGAAATATACACACCGCTATCTGAATAAACGTGGAAAAATCTGCTCTGCAATCTGTTAAAAGATGGAAATATCTACACCGCCATCTGTGTAAACATGGAAATATCTACACCTCTATATGTATCAACATGGAAATATCTACATAGCCATCAGTATAAATATGGAAACATCTGCAGCGCTATCTCTATACACATGGAAATACCTACACCTCTACCTGTATAAACATGGAAATATCTGCACCTATATCACTATAAATATGGAAATATCTACACTGCTATCTCTGCAAACATGGAAATGTCTACACTGCCATCAGTATAAACATGAAAATATCTAGAAGGCTATCTCTATATACATGGGAATACCTACACCACCATCTGTATAAACATGGAGATATCTGCACAGTCATCTGTATGAACATGAAAATATCTACACCACTATCTGTATAAACATGGAAATATCTACACTGCCAACTGTATAAACATGGAAATATCTACACTGCCATCTCTATAAACATGGAAATATCTTCTGCGCTATCTGTATAAACATAGATATAGCCACACCGCTATCTGTATAAATCTGGAAATATCTACACCGCCATCTGTAAAAACATGGAACCATCTACACAGTCATCCGTATAAACATGAAAATAACTACACCTGCATCTGTATAAACATGGAAATAACTACACTGCCATCTGTATACCCATGGAAATATCTTCACAGTCATCTGTATAAACATGGAAATATCTACACCGCTATTTGTATAAACATGGAAATATCTAAACCGCTATCTGTATAAACATGGAAATAACTACACCAGTATCTGTATAAATATGGAAATATTTCCACCGCTATCTGTATAAACATGGAAATATTTACACCGCAGTCTGTATAAACATGCAAATATCTACACAGTCATCTGTATAAACATGGAAATATCTACACCACCATGTTTATAAACATGGAAATATCTATACTGCCATCAGTATACACATGGAAATATCTACACAGCCATCTGTATAAACATGGAAATATCTACACTGCTATTTCTACAAACATGGAGATATCTACACCGCTATCTGTATAAACATGGAAATATCTACACCGCCATATGTAAAAACTTGGGTATATCTACACTGCTGTCTCTATAAACATGGAAATATCTACACCACCATCTGTAAAAACAGGAAAATAGCTACACAGCCATCTGTATAGACATGGAAATATCTACACCACCAACTGTATAAACATGGAAATACCTACATTGCCATCTGTATACAGCTGCAAATATCTACACAGCCATCTGTATCAACATGGAAATAACTACACTGCTATCTCTATAAACATGGAAATACCTACACCGCTCTCTCTATAAAGGTGGAAATATCTACACCACTAACTCTATAAACATGGAAATATCATCACCGCCATCTCTATAAACATGAAAATATCTACACTGCTATCTCCATAAACATGGAACTACCTACAATGCCATCTGTATAAATATGGAAATATCTACACTGCCATCTTAATGAAGATGTAAATATCTACACCGCGAGCTGTATAAACATAGAAATATCTACATCGCCATCTGTATAAACATGAAGATAACTAAACCACCATCTGTATAAACATGGAAATATCTACACCGCCATCTGAATAAACCTGGAAATATCTGCATCGCCATCTGTATAAACATTGAAATATCTACAACGCTATCTGTATAAATGTGGAAATATCTACACCGCTATCTCTATAAACATGGAAATATCTACACCGCTACCTGTGTAAAGGTGGAAATTTCTGCACTGCAATCTGTGCAAAGATGGAAATATCTACAACGCTATCTGTGTAAACATGGAAATACCCACACCGCTCTCTGTATAAACATGGAAATATCTACACCGCCATGTGTAAAAACATGGAAATATCTAAACAGTCATCTGTAGAAACATGGAAGTATCTACACCTCCATCTGTATAAACATGGAAATATCTACACTGACATCTGTATACACATGGAAATATCTACACAGCAATCTGTATAAACATGGAAATATCTACACCGCTATCTCTGTAAACATGGAAATACCTACACCGCTGTCTGTATAAACATGGAAATACCTACACCGCCATCTGTATAAACATGGAAATATCTACACCACTATCTGTATAAACATGGAAATATATACAACGCTATCTATATAAACATGGAAATATCTACAACGCTATCTGTATTAACATGGAAATATCTACACTGCCATCTGTAGAAACATGGAAATAGCCCAAACGCTATCTGTATATACATGGAAATATCTAAACCGCCATCTGTATAAACATGGAAATAGCTACACTGCTATCTGTATATACATGGAAATATCTAAACCGCCATCTGTAAAAACATGGAAATATCTACACAGTCATCTGTTTAAACATGGAAATACCTACACTAACATCTGTGTAAACATGGAAATGTCTACACTGCCATCTGTATACACATGGAAATACCCACAGAGCCATCTGTATAAACATGGAAATACCTACACCGCTATCTCGACATACATGGAAATATCTACATCGCTATCTGTATAAACATGGAAATATCTACACCACCATCTGAATAAACATCGAAATATCTACACGGCTATCAGTATAAATATGGAAATATGTACAAAGCCTTTTATATTAACATGGAAATATCTCCAACGCTATCTGCATAAACATGGAAATATCTCCACCACTATCTGTATAAACATGGAAATATCTCCACCGCTATATCTATAAACATGGAAATATCTACACCACTATCTGTGTAAACATGGAAATATCTACACCGCTATCTGTATAAACATGGAAATATCAACACCGCAATCTGTATAAACATGGAAAAACTACACTGCCACCTGTATACACAGGGAAATATCTACACAGCCATCTGTATAAATATAGAAATATCTAAACCACTATCTGTATAAACATGGAAATATCTACATCGCTATCTGTATATACATGGAAATATCTACACTGCCATCTGTCTAAACATGGAATTAGCCACACCGCTATCTGTTTAAACATGGAAATATATACACCAACATCTGAATAATTATGGAAATATCTACACGGCTATCTGTATAAATATGGAAATATCTACACCGCTATATCTATAAACGTGGAAATATCTACACAGCCCTCTGTATAAACATGGAAATATCTACACAGCAATCTCTATAAACATGGAAATATCTCCACCGTCATCAGTATAAACATGGAAATATATACACAGTCATCTGTAAAAACATGGAAATAACTTCACCGCTATCTGTATAAACATGGAAATATCTACACCGATATCAGTATAAATATGCAAATATCTAACTGGCTATTTCTATAAATATGGAAATATCTACACCGCCATCTCCAGAAACATGGAACTATCTACACCGCCATCTGTATAAACATGGAAATATCTACACCGCTATCTGTATAAACATGGAAATATCTCCATTGCTATCTGTAGAAACATGGAAATATCTACACCGCAATCTGTATAACATGGAATATCTATACCGCCATCTGTAAAAACATGGAAATATCAGCACAGTCATCTGTATAAACATGGAAGTATCTATAACTCCATCTGTATAAACATAGAAATATCTACACTGCCATCTGTATACACATGGAAATATCCACAGAGCCATCTGTAGAAACATGGAAATATCTACACTGCCATCTGTATATACGTGGTAATATCTACAAAGCCATCTGTATAAACATGTAAATAGCCACAACGCTATCTGTATAAACATGGAAATATCTATACCGCCATATGAATAAACATGCAAATGTCTACATGGCTATCTGTAAATATGGAAATATCTACACCTCTAACTCTATAAACTTGGAAATAACTACACTGCAATCTGCATAAACATGGAAATATCTACACCGCCATCTGTATAAACATGGAAATACCTACACCGCTATCTGTATAAACATGGAAATAAGTCCACGGCTATCTGTATAAACATGGAAATACCTGCACCGTTATCTTTATAAACATGGAAATATCTACACCGCTATCTGTATGTACATGGAATTATAAATAACACTGTCTGTGTAAACATGGAAATATCTACACAGCTATCTGTTTAAACATAGAAATATGTACACTGCTATCAGTGTAAAGATGGAAATATCTACACCGCAATCTGTGCAAATATGGAAATGTCTACACCGATATCTCTGTAAACATGTAAATATCTACACCGCTATCTGCATAAACATGGAAATATCAACACCTTTATATGAATAAACATGGAAATATTTACACCACGATCTGTATAAACATGGAAATAGCAAAAACGATATATGTATAAACATGGAAATATCTACACCGCTATCACTAAAAACATGGAAATATCTACACCGCTATCTGTATAAACATGGAAATATCTTCACCACGAAATGCAGAAACATGGAAATATCTACACCAGTATATGTATAAACATGGAAACATCTACACCGCTATCAGTATAAACATGGAAATATCTACACAGCTATCTGTATATATATGGATTTATCTACACCGCTATCTCTATAAACATGGAAATATCTACACAGCCATCTCTATAAACATGGAAATAACTTCACTGCTATGTGTATAAACATGGAAATAGGCACACCGCTCTCTGTATAAACATGGAAATATCTACACCGCCATCTGTAAAAACATGGAAATATCTACACAGTCATCTGTATAAACATGGAAATATCTACACCTCCATCTCTATAAACATGGAAATATCTACACTGCCATCTGTATACACATGAAATTATCTACACAGCCATCTCTATAAACATGGAAAATCTCCACCGCTATCTCTATAAACATGGAAGTATCTACACCACCATCTGCATAAACATGGAAATATCTACACCGCTATCTGTATAAACATGGAAATATCTACACCGCTGTCTGTATAAACTTGGAAATATCTACACCGCCCTCTTTATAAACATGGAAATATCTCCACCGCTATCTGTATAAACATGGAAAATCTCCACCGCTATCTTTATAAACATGGAAATATATACACCGCTATCTGTATAAACCTGGAAATATCTGAATCGCTATCTGTATAAACATGGAAATACTTACACAGTAATATGTATAAACATGGAAATATTTACACCAATGTCTGTATAATCATGGAAATATCTAATCTGCCATCTGTATAAACATGGAAATATCTACACCTCCATCTGTATAAACGTGGATATAACTGCACTGCCATCTGCATACACGTGGAAATATCTACACAGCCATCTGTATAAACATGGAAATATCTACACCGGAATCTGTATAAACATGGAAATATCTCCACCGCTATCTGTATAAACATGGAAATATCTACATCGCTATCTGTATAAACATGGAAATATCTCCACCGCTATCTGTATAAACATGAAAATATCTCCACCGCTATCTGTAGAAATATGGAAATATCTACATCGCTATCTGTATAAACATGGAAATATCTCCACCGCTATCTCTATAAAGATGGAAATATCTACACCAGTACCTTTATAAACATGGAATTATCTACAGCGTTATCTGTATAATCATAGAAATATCTACACCGCAGTCTGTGCAAAGATGGAAATATCTACAATGCTATCTCAATAAACATGGAAATATCTACACGGCCATCTGTATAAACATGGAAATACCTACACAGTCATCTGTATAAACATGGAAATATCTACACCACTATCTGTATAAACATGGAAATATCTACACTGCCATCTGTATACACGTGGAAATATCTACACAGCCATCTGTATAAACATGGAAATAGCCTCAACGCTATTTGTATAAACATGGAAATAACTATACCGCCATATGAATAAACATGGAAGTGTCTACAGGGCTATCTGTATAAATATGTAAATATCTTCGCCACTATCTCTATAAACTTGGAAATACCTACACCGCAATCTGTATAAACATGGAAATATCTATACAGACATCTCTATAATCATTGAAATATCTACACTGCTATCTGTATAAACATGGAAGTAGCCACACCGCTATCTGTATAAACATGGAAAAATCTACACCGCCATCTGTGAAAACATGGAAATATCTACACTGTCATCTTTATAAACTTCGAAATATCTGCACGTCCATCTGTATAAACATGGAAATATCTACACTGCCATCTGTATACACCTGGAAATATCTACACTGCCATCTGTATAAACATGGAAATATCTACACCGCTATCTCTGTAAACATGGAAATATCTACACCACTATCTGTATAAACGTGGAAATATCTACAACGCTAACTGTATAAACATGGAAATATCTACAACTCCCTCTGAGTAAACATGGAAATATCTACACTGCCATCTGTATTCACATGGAAAATCCACAAAGCCATCTGTATACACATGGAAATATCTACACTGCCATCTGTATACACGTGGAAATATCTGCACAGCCTTCTGTATAAACATGGAAATAGCCACAACGCTATCTGTATAAACATGGAAATAACTATACCGCCATATGAATAATCATGGACATGTCTACAGGGCTGTCTGTATAAATATGGAAATATCTACACCGCTATCTCTATAAACTTGGAAATACCTACACCGCAATCTGTATAAACATGGAAATATCTACACCGCTATCAGTAAAAACACGGAAATATCTCCACCGCTATCTCCATAAAGATGGAAATATCTGCACCGGTATCTTTATTAACATGGAAATATCTACACCGCTATCTGTATAAACATGGAAATATATATAACACTCTCTGTGTATACATGGAAATATCTACACAGCTATCTGTTTAAACATGGAAATATGTACACTGCTATCAGTGTAAAGATGGAAATATCTACACCGCAATCTGTGCAAATATGGAAATATCTTCACTGCTATCTCTGTAAACATGGAAATATATACACCGCTATCTGTATAAACATGGAAATATCAACAACGTTATCTGTATAAACATGGAAATATCTACACCACGATCTGTATAAACATGGAAATATCTACACCGCTATATGTATAAAAATGGAAATATCTACACCGCTATCAGTATAAACATGGAAATATCTACACCGCTATCTGTATAAACATGGAAATATCTCCACCACGACGTGTATAAACATGGACATATCTACACCGCCATGTGAATAAACATGGAAATATCTACACCGCTATCAGTATAAACATGGAAATATCTACACCGCTATCTGTATAAATATGGAAATATTAACACCACTATCTCTATAAACATGGAAATATCTACACCGTTATCTGTATAAACACAGAAATATCTGCACCGCTGTCTGTATGAACATGGAAACATCTACACCGCTAGCTGTATAAACATGGAATTATCTGCAGTGTTATCTGTATAAACATGGAAATACCTACACCGCAGTCTGTGCAAAGATGGAAATATGTACAATGCTATCTCAATAAACATGGAAATATCTACACAGCCATCTGTATACTCATGGAAATACCTACACAGTCATCTGTATAAACATGGAAATATCTACTCCACTATCTGTATAAACATGGAAATATCTACACTGCCATGTGTATAAACATGGAATTGTCTACAAAGACATCTCTATAATCATTGAAATATCTACACCGCTATCTGTATAAACATGGAAGTAGCAAAACCGCTATCTGTATAAACATGGAAATAACTACAGCGCCATCTGTGAAAACATGGAAATATCTACACCTCCATTTCTATACACATGGAAATATCTAGATTGCCATCTGCATACACGTGGAAATATCTGCACAGCCTTCTGTATAAACATGGAAATAGCCACAACGCTATCTGTATAAACATGGAAATAAATATAACGCCATATGAATAATCATGGACATGTCTACAGGGCTGTCTGTATAAATATGGAAATATCTACACCGCTATCTCTATAAACTTGGAAATACCTACAATGCAATCCGTATAAACATGGAAATATCTACACCGCTATCAGTAAAAACACGGAAATATCTCCACCGCTATCTCCATAAAGATGGAAATATCTGCACCAGTATCTTTATTAACATGGAAATATCTGCACCAGTATCATTATTAACATGGAAATATCTACACCACTATGTGTATAAACATGGAAATATATATAACACTCTCTGTGTAAACATGGAAATATCTACACAGCTATCTGTTTAAACATGGAAATATGTACACTGCTATCAGTGTAAAGATGGAAATATCAACACCGCAATCTGTGCAAATATTGAAATATCTACACTGCTATCTCTGTAAAAATGGAAATATCTACACCGCTATCTGTATAAACATGGAAATATCAACAACGTTATCTGTATAAACATGGAAATATCTACACCACGATCTGTATAAACATGGAAATATCTACACCGCTATATGTATAAACATGGAAATATCTAAACCGCTATCAGTATAAACATGGAAATATCTACACCGCTATCTGTATAAACATGGAAATATCTACACCACGACGTGTATAAACATGGACATATCTACACCGCTATGTGAATAAACATGGAAATATCTACACCGCTATCAGTATAAACATGGAAATATCTACACCGCTATCTGTATAAATATGGAAATATTTACACCACTATCTCTATAAACATGGAAATATCTACGAGTCCATCTGTATAAACATGGAAATATCTACACCGCCAACAGTAAAAACATGGAAATACCTACACAGTCATCTGTATAAACATGGAAATATCTACACCTCCATTTCTATAAACATGGAAATATCTACACTGCCATCTGTATACACATGGAAATATCTACACAGCCATCTGTATAAACATGGAAAATCTCCACCGCTATCTCTATAAACATGGAAATACCTACACCGTTATCTGTATAAACATGGAAATAGCATTACCGCTATCTGTATAAACATGGAAATATCTACAACGCCATCTGTAAAAACATGGAAATATCAACACAGTCATCTGAATAAACATGGAAATATCTACACCTCCATCTGTATAAACATGGAAATATCTCCACCGCTATCTGTAGAAACATGGAAATATCTTCATCGCTATCTGTATAAACATGGAAATATCTCCACCGCTATCTCTATAAAGTTGGAAATATCTACACCGTTATCTTTATAAACATGGAAATATCTACACCGCTATCTGTATAAACTTGGAAATATCTATAACACTATCTTTGTATACATGGAAATATCTACACAGCTATCTGTGTAAACATGGAAATATGTTCACAGCTCTCTGTGTAAAGATGGAAATATCTACACCGCAATCTGTGCGAATATGGAAATATCTACACCGCTATCTGTATAAACATGGAAATATCAACCCCGCTATCTGTATAAACATGGAAATGTCTACACCACTATCTGTATAAACATGGAAATATATACACCGCTCTATGTACATACACGGAAATATCTACACCGCTATATGTTTAAACATGGAAATATCTACATCGCTATCAGTATAAACATGGAAATATCTACACGGCTATCTGTATAAACATGGGAATATCTACACCACGACGTGTATAAACATGGAAATATCTACACTGCTATGTGAATAAACATGGAAATATCTACACCGCTATCAGTATGAACATGGAAATATCTACACTGCTATCTGTATAAATATGGAAATATCTACACCACTATCTCTATAAACATGGAAGTATCTACACCGTTATCTGTATGAACAGAAATATCTCCACCGCTGTCCGTATGAACATGGAAACAACTTCACCGCTTGCTGTATAAACATGGAACAATCTACAGCGTTATCTGTATAAACATGGAAATATCTCCACCGCAGTCTCTGCAAAGATGGAAATATCTACAATGCTATCTCAATAAACATGGAAATATCTACACCGCCATCTGTATAAACATGGAAATACCTACACAGTCATCTGTATAAACATGGAAATATCTACACCACTATCTGTATAAACATGGAAATATCAACACTGCCATCTGTATAAACATGGAATTATCTACACAGACATCTCTATAACCATTGTAATATCTACACCGCTATCTGTATAAACATGGAAGTAGCCACACCGCTATGTGTATAAACATGGAAATATCTACACCGCCATCTGTGAAAACATGGAAATATCTACTCTGTCATCTTTATAAACATGGAAATATCCACACGTACATCTGTATAAACATGGAAATATCTACACTGCCATCTGTATACACCTGGAAATATCTACACTGCCATCTGTATAAACATGGAAATATCTACACCGCTATCTCTATAAACATGGAAATGTCTACATGGCTATCTGTATAAACATGGAAATATCTACACCGCTATCTGTATAAACGTGAAAATATCTTCACCGCTAACTGTATAAACATGGAAATATCTACACTGCCATCTGTATTCACATGGAAATATCTAAACCGCTATCTGTATAAACATGGAAATATCTACATGGCTATCTCTATAAACATGGAAATATCTACACCGCCATCTGTATAAACATGGAAATACGTACACAGTCATCTATATAAACATGGAAATATCTACACCACTCTCTGAATAAACATTGAAATATCTACACTGCCATCTGTATTAACATGGAAATATCTACCCAGCAATCTCTATAAACATGGAATATCTACATCACTACCTGTATAAACAAGGAAATACCTAAACCGCCATCTCTAAAAACACGGAAATATCTACACAGTCATCTGTATAAACATGGAAATATCTATACCTCCAACTGTGTAAACATGGAAATATGTACACTTCCAACTGTGTAAACATGGAAATATCTACACTGCCATCTGTATACACATGGAAATATCCACACAGCCATCTGTATAAACATGGAAAATCTACACTGCCATCTGTATACACGTGGAAATATCTACACAGCCATCTGTATAAACATGGAAATATCCACAACGCTATCTGTATAAACATGGAAATATCTATACCGCCAAATGAATAAACATGGAAATGTCTGCATGGCTATCTGTATAAATATGGAAATATCTACACCGCTATCTCTATAAACTTGGAAATACCTACACCGCAATCTGTATAATCATGGAAATATCTACACCGCTATCAGTAAAAACATGGAAATATCTCCACCGCTATCTCTATAAACATGGAAATATCTGAACCGAAATCTTTATAAACATGGAAATATCAACAACGCTATCTGTATAAACATGGAAATATATATATCACTATCTGTGTAAACATGGAAATATCTACACAGCTATCTGGTTAAACATGGAAATATATACACTGCTATCATTGTAAAGATGGAAATATCTATACCGCAATCTATGCAAATATGGAAATTTCTACACCGATATCTCTCTAAACATGGAAATATCTACACCGCTATATGTATAAACATGGAAATATCAACACATTTATCTGAATAAACATGGAAATATCTACACCATGATCTGTATAAACATGGAAATATCTACACCGCTATGTGTATAAACATGGAAATATCTATACCACTATCAGTATAAACATGGAAATATCTACACCGCTCTCTGTATAAATATGGAAATATCTACACCGCTATCTCTATAAACATGGAAATATCTACGCAGCCATCTCTATAAACATGGAAATAACTCGACTGCTATGTGTATAAACATGGAAATAGCCACAACGATATCTGTATAAAAATGGAAATATCTACACCGCCATCTGTAAAAACACTGAAATACCTACACAGTCATATGTATAACAAGGAAATATCTACACCTCCATCTCTATAAACATGTAAATATCTACACTGCCATCTGTATACACATGGAAATATCTACACAGCCATCTGTATAAACATGGAAAATCTGCACCGCTATCTCTATAAACATGGAAATACCTACACCGCTATCTGTATAAACATGGAAATAGCATTACCGCTATCTGTATAAACATGGAAATAACTACACCGCCATCTGTAAAAAGATGGAAATATCTACACAGTCATCTGTATAAACATGGAAATATCTACACCTCCATCTGTATAAACATGGAAATATCTACACTGACATCTGTATACACATGGGAATATCTACACAGCCATCTGTATAAACATGGAAATATCTACACCGCTATCTCTATAAACATGGAAATACCTACAGCGTTATCTCTATAAGCATGGAAATATCTACAACGCCATCTCTATAAACATGGAGATATTTCCACCGCTATCTGTATAAACATGGAAATATCTCCACCGCTGTCTGTATAAACAAGGAAATATCTACACCGCTATCTGTAGAAACATGGAAATATCTACACCGCTAGCTCTATAAACATGGAAATGTCTACACCGCTATCTGTATAAACATGGAAATATCTACATGGCTATCTCTATAAACATGGAAATATCTACACCGCCATCTGTATAAACATGAAAATAACTACACAGTCATCTATATAAACATGGAAATATCTACACCACTATCTGTATTAACATTGAAATATCTACACTGCCATCTGTATTAACATGGAAATATCTACACAGCAATCTCTATAAACTTGGAAATATCTACATCACTATCTGTATAAACATGGAAATAGCCACACTGCTCTCTTTATAAACATGGGAATATCTACACCGCCATCCATAAATACATGGAAATATCTACACAGTCATCTGTATAAATATGGAAATATCTACACCTCCAACTGAGTAAACATGGAAATATCTACACAGCCATCTGTATACTCATGGAAATATCCACACAGCCATCTGTATAAACATGGAAATATCATCACTGCCATCTGTATATACGTGGAAATATCTACAAAGCCATCTGTATAAACATGGAAATAGCCACAACGCTATCTGTATAAACATGGAAATATCTATACCGCCATTTGAATAAACATGCAAATGTTTACATGGCTATCTGTATAAATATGGAAATATCTACACCGCTAACTCTATAAACTTGGAAATAACTACACTGCAATCTGAATAAACATGGAAATATGTACACCGCTATCTGTATAAACATGGAAATATCAACACCGTTATCTGAATAAACATGGAAATAGCCACACCGCTCTCTGTATAAACATGGAAATATCTACAACACTATCTGTAAAAACATGGAAATATCTACACAGTCATCTGTATAAACATGGAAATATCTACACCTACATCTCTATAAACATGGAAATATGTACACTGCCATCTCTATAAACATGGAAAATCTCCACCGCTATCTCTATAAACATGGAAATACCTACACCGCTATCTGTATAAACATGGAATTATCTACACCGCTATCTGTATAAACATGGAAAATCTCCACCGCTATCTGTATAAACATGGAAATAAATACACCACTATCTGTATAAACATGGAAATATCTGCACCGCTATCTGTATAAACATGGAAATATATACACCGCTATCTGTATAAACCTGGAAATATCTGCATCGCTATCTGTATAAACATGGAAATACGTACACAGTCATCTGTATAAACATGGAAATATCTACACCACTGTCTGTATAATCATGGAAATATCTACTCAGCCATCTGTATAAACGTGGAAATAACTACACTGCCATCTGTATACCCATGGAAATATCTACACAGCCATCTGTATAAACATGGAAATAACTACACCGCAATCTGTATAAACATGAAAATATCTCACCCGCTATCTGTATAAACATTGAAATATCTACATCGCTATCTGTATAAACATGGAAACATCTACACTGCCATCAGCATACACCTGGAATTATCTACACAGACATCTCTATAATCATTGAAATATCTACACCGCTATCTGCATAAACATGGAAGTAGCCCCACCGCTATCTGTATAAACATGGAAATATCTACACCGCCATCTGTGAAAACATAGAAATATCTACACTGTCATCTTTATAAACATGGAAATATCTACACGTCCATCTGTATAAACATGGAAATATCTACACTGCCATCTGTATACACCTGGAAATATCTACACTGCCATCTGTATAAACATGGAAATATCTACACAGACATCTCTATAATCATTGAAATATCTACACCGCTATCTGCATAAACATGGAAGTAGCCTCACCGCTATCTCTATAAACATGGAAATGTCTACAAGGCTATCTGTATAAACATGGAAATATCTCCACCGCTATCTGTAGA
Organism: Pan paniscus; assembly: GCF_029289425.2. Lineage (NCBI taxonomy): Eukaryota > Metazoa > Chordata > Mammalia > Primates > Hominidae > Pan > Pan paniscus. Next base: position 2,651,490 of record NC_073265.2, read on the forward strand.
AACATGGAAATATCTACATCGCTATCTGTATAAACATGGAAATATCTCCAACGCTATCTCTATAAAGATGGAAATATCTATACCGCTATCTGTATAAACATGGAAATATGTACACCGCTGTCTGTATAAACTTGGAAATATCTACACCGCCGTCTGTGAAAACATGGAAATATCTACACTGTCATCTTTATAAACATGGAAATATCTACACGTCCATCTGTATAAACATGGAAATATCTACACCACTATCTGTATAAACGTGGAAATATCTACACCGCTAACTGTATAAACATGGAAATATCTACAACTCCATCTGAGTAAACATGGAAATATCTACACTGCCATCTGTATTCACATGGAAAATCCACAAAGCCATCTGTATACACATGGAAATATCTACACTGCCATCTGTATACACGTGGAAATAACTACACAGCCATCTGTGAAAACATGGAAATATCTAGACTGTCATCTTTATAAACATGGAAATATCTACACGTTCATCTGTATAAACATGGAAATATCTACACTGCCATCTGTATACACCTGGAAATATCTACACTGCCATCTGTATAAACATGGAAATATCTACACAGACATCTCTATAATCATTGAAATATCTACACCGCTATCTGCACAAACATGGAAGTAGCCACACCGCTATCAGTATAAACATGGAAATATCTACACCGCTATCTGTATAAACATGGAAATATCTACACCACGACGTGTATAAACATGGAAATATCTACACCGCTATGTGAATAAACATGGAAATATATACACCGCAGTCTGTGCAAAGATGGAAATATCTACAATGCTATCTCAATAAACATGGAAATATCGACACCGCCATCTGTACACACATGGAAATACCTACACAGTCGTCTGTATAAATATGGAAATATCTACACCACTATCTGTATAAACATGGAAATATCTACACTGCCATCTGAATAAACATGGAATTACCTACACAGACATCTCTATAATCATTGAAATATATACACCGCTATCTGTATAAACATGGAAGTAGCCACACCGATATCAGTATAAACATGGAAATATCTACACCGCTATCTGTATAAACATGGAAATATCTACACCACGACGTGTATAAACATGGAAATATCTACACCGCTATGTGAATAAACATGGAAATATCTACACCGCTATCAGTATAAACATGGAAATATTGACACCGCTATCTGTATAAATATGGAAATATCTACACCACTATCTCTATAAACATGGAAATATCTACACCATTATCTGTATAAACAAAGAAATATCTCCACCGCTGTCTGTATGAACATGGAAACATCTACACCGCTAGGTCTATAAACATGGAATTATCTGCAGCGTTATCTGTATAAACATGGAAATATCTACACCGCAGTCTGTGCAAAGATGGAAATATCTACAATGCTATCTCAATAAACATGGAAATATCGACACCGCCATCTGTACACACAAGGAAATACCTACACAGTCATCTGTATAAACATGGAAATATCTACACCGCCATCTGTGAAAACATGGAAATATCTACACTGTCATCTTTATAAACATGGAAATATCTACACGTCCATCTGTATAAACATGGAAATATCTACACTGCCATCTGTATATACCTGGAAATATCTACACTGCCATCTGTATAAACATGGAAATATCTACTGCGCTCTCTATAAACATGGAAATGTCTACACGGCTATCTGTATAAACATGGAAATATCTCCACCGCTATCTGTAGAAACATGGAAATATCTACATCGCTATCTGTATAAACATGGAAATATCTCCACCGCTGTCTCTTTAAAGATGGAAATATCTACACCGCTATATTTATAAACATGGAAATATCTACACTGCTATCTGTATAAACATGGAAATATCTATAACACTATCTGTGTAAACATGGAAATATCTACACAGCTACCTGTTTAAACATGGAAATATATACACAGGTCTCTGTGTAAACAAGGAAATATTGACACCGCTATCTGTATAAATATGGAAATATCTACACCACTATCTCTGTAAACATGGGAATATCTACACCGTTATCTGTATAAACAAAGAAATATCTCCAACGCTGTCTGTATGAACATGGAAACATCTACACCGCTAGCTGTATAAACATGGAATTATCTGCGGCGTTATCTGTATAAACATGGAAATATCTACACCGCAGTCTGTGCAAAGATGGAAATATCTACAATGCTATCTAAATAAACATGGAAATATCGACACCGCCATCTATACACACATGGAAATACCTACACAGTCATCTGTATAAACATGGAAATATCTACACTGCCATCTGTATAAACATGGAAATATCTACACCGCTATCTCTATAAACATGGAAATGTCTACACGGCTATCTATATAAACATGCAAATATCTCCACCGCTATCTGTAGAAACATGGAATTATCTACATCGCTTTCTGTATAAACATGGATATATCTCCAGCGCTATCTCTATAAAGATGGAAATATCTACACCGCTATCTGTATTAACATGGAAATACCTATAACACTATCTGTGTAAACATGGAAATATCCACACAGCTATCTGTGTAAACATGGAAATATGTACACAGGGCTCTGTGTAAATATGGAAATATCTACACCGCAATCTGTGCAAATATGGAAATATCTACACCGCTATCTCAGTAAACATGGAAATATCTACACCGCTATCTGTATAAACATGGAAATATCAACACCGCTATCTGTATAAACATGGAAATGTCTACACCACGATCTGTATAAACATGGAAATATCTACACCGCTATATGTATAAACATGGAAATATATACACCACTATCAGTATAAACATGGAAATATCTACACCGCTATCTGTATAAACATGGAAATATCTACACCATGACATGTATAAACATGGAAATATCTACACCGCCATGTGAATAAACATGGAAATATCTACACCGCTATCAGTAAAAACATGGAAATATCGAAACCGCTATCTGTATAAATATGGAAATATCTACACCACTATCTCTATAAACATGGAAATATCTACACCGTTATCTGTATAAGCAAAGAAATATCTCCACCGCTGTCTGTATGAACATGGAAACATCTACACCGCTAGCTGTGTAAACATGGAATTATCTGCAGCGTTATCTGTATAAACATGGAAATATCTACACCGCAGTCTGTGCAAAGATGGAAATATCTACAATGCTATCTCAATAAACATGGAAATATCGACACCGCCATCTGTACACACATGGAAATAACTACACAGTCATCTGTATAAACATGGAAATATCTACACCACTATCTGTATAAACATGGAAATATCTACACCACTATCTGTATAAACATGGAAATACCTACACTGCCATCTGTATAAACATGGAATTATCCACACAGACATCTCTATAACCATTGAAATATCTACACCGCTATCTGTATAAACATGGAAGTAGCCACACCGCTATCTGTATAAACATGGAAATATCTACACCGCCATCTGTGAAAACATGGAAATATCTACACTGTCATCTTTATAAACATGGAAATATCTACACGTCCATCTGTATAAACATGGAAATATCTACACTGCCATCTGTATATACCTGGAAATATCTACACTGCCATCTGTATAAACATGGAAATATCTACACCGCTATCTCTATAAACATGGAAATGTCTATACGGCTATCTGTATAAACATGGAAATATCTCCACTGCTATCTGTAGAAACATGGAAATATCTACATCGCTATCTGTATAAACATGGAAATATCTCCACCTCTTTCTCTTTAAAGATGGAAATATCTACACCGCTATCTTCATAAACATGGAAATATCTACACCGCTATCTGTATAAACATGGAAATATCTATAACACTATCTGTGTAAACATGGAAATACCTACACAGCTACCTGTGTAAACATGGAAATATGTACACAGGTCTCTGTGTAAAGATGGAAATATCTACACCGCAATCTGTGAAAATATGGAAATATCTACACCGCTATCTCAGTAAACATGGAAATATCTACACCGCTATCTGTATAAACATGGAAATATCAACACCGCTATCTGTATAATCATGGAAATGTCTACACCACGATCTGTATAAACATGGAAATATCTACACCGCTATCAGTATAAACATGGAAATATCTACACCGCTATCTGAATAAACATGGAAATATCTACAACATGGCATGTATAAACATGGAAATATCTACACCGCCATGTGAATAAACATGGAAATATCTACACCGTTATCAGTAAAAACATGGAAATATCGACACCGCTATCTGTATAAATATGGAAATATCTACACCACTATCTCCATAAACATGGAAATATCTACACCATTATCTGTATAAACAAAGAAATAACTCCACCGCTGTCTGTATGAACATGGAAACATCTACACCGCTAGCTGAATAAACATGGAATTATCTGCAGAGTTATCTGTATAAACATGGAAATATCTACACCGCAGTCTGTGCAAAGATGGAAATATCTACAATGCTATCTCAATAAACATGGAAATATCGAAACCGCCATCTGTACGCACATGAAAATACCTACAGAGTCATCTGTATAAACATGGAATTAACTACACCACTATCTGTATAAACATGGAAATATCTACACCACTATCTGTATAAACATGGAAATACCTACTATGCCATCTGTATAAACATGGAATTATCTACACGGACATCTCTATAAGCATTGAAAAATCTACACCGCTATCTGTATAAACATGGAAGTAGCCTCACCGCTATCTGTATAAACATGGAAATATCTACACCGCCATCTGTGAAAACATGGAAATATCTACACTGTCATTTTTTGTAAACATGGAAATATCTACACGTCCATCTGTATAAACATGGAAATATCTACACCGCTATCTCTATAAAGATGGAAATATCTACACCGCTATCTTTATAAACATGGAAATATCTACACCGCTATCTCTATAAACATGGAAATATCTATAACACTATCTGTGTAAACATGGAAATATCTACACAGATATCTGTGTAAACATGGAAATATGTACACAGGTCTCTGTGTAAAGATGGAAATATCTACACTGCAATCTGTGCAAATATGGAAATATCTACACCGCTATCTCAGTAAACATGGAAATATCTACACCGCTATCTGTATAAACATGGAAATATCAACACCGCTATCTGTATAAACATGGAAATGTCTACACCAGGATCTGTATAAACATGGAAATATCTACACCGCTATATGTATAAACATGGAAATATCTACACCGCTATCAGTATAAACATGGAAATATCTACACCGCTATCTGTATAAACATGGAAAAATCTACACCACGACATGTATAAACATGGAAATACCTACACCGCCATGTGAATAAACATGGAAATAACTACACCGCTATCAGTAAAAACACGGAAATATTGACACCGCTATCTGTATAAATATGGAAATATCTACACCACTATCTCTATAAACATGGAAATATCTACACCGTTATCTGTATAAACTAAGAAATATCTCCACCGCTGTCTGTATGAACATGGAAACATCTACACCGCTAGCTGTATAAACATGGAAATAACTACACCGCAGTCTGTGCAAAGATGGAAATATCTACAATGCTATCTCTATAAACATGGAAATATCGACACCGCCATCTGTACACACATGGAATTATCTACACAGTCATCTGTATAAACATGGAAATATCTACACCACTATCTGTATAAACATGGAAATACCTACACTGCCATCTGTATAAACATGGAATTATCTACACAGACATCTCTATAACCATTGAAATATCTACACCGCTATCTGTATAAACATGGAAGTAGCCACACCGCTATCTGTATAAACATGGAAATATCTACACCGCCATCTGTGAAAACATGGAAATATCTACACTGTCATCTTTATAAACATGCAAATATCTACACGTCCATCTGTATAAACATGGAAATATCTACACTGCCATCTGTATATACCTGGAAATATCTACACTGCCATCTGTATAAACATGGAAATATCTACACCGCTATCTCTATAAACATGGAAATGTCTATACGGCTATCTGTATAAACATGGAAATATCTCCACTGCTATCTGTAGAAACATGGAAATATCTACATCGCTATCTGTATAAACATGGAAATATCTCCACCTCTTTCTCTTTAAAGATGGAAATATCTACACCGCTATCTTCATAAACATGGAAATATCTACACCGCTATCTGTATAAACATGGAAATATCTATAACACTATCTGTGTAAACATGGAAATACCTACACAGCTACCTGTGTAAACATGGAAATATGTACACAGGTCTCTGTGTAAAGATGGAAATATCTACACCGCAATCTGTGAAAATATGGAAATATCTACACCGCTATCTCAGTAAACATGGAAATATCTACACCGCTATCTCTATAAACATGGAAATATCAACACCGCTATCAGTATAAACATGGAAATATCTACACCGCTATCTGAATAAACATGGAAATATCTACACCATGGCATGTATAAACATGGAAATATCTACACCGCCATGTGAATAAACATGGAAATATCTACACCGTTATCAGTAAAAACATGGAAATATCGACACCGCTATCTGTATAAATATGGAAATATCTACACCACTATCTCCATAAACATGGAAATATCTACACCATTATCTGTATAAACAAAGAAATAACTCCACCGCTGTCTGTATGAACATGGAAACATCTACACCGCTAGCTGAATAAACATGGAATTATCTGCAGAGTTATCTGTATAAACATGGAAATATCTACACCGCAGTCTGTGCAAAGATGGAAATATCTACAATGCTATCTCAATAAACATGGAAATATCGAAACCGCCATCTGTACACACATGAAAATACCTACAGAGTCATCTGTATAAACATGGAATTAACTACACCACTATCTGTATAAACATGGAAATATCTACACCACTATCTGTATAAACATGGAAATACCTACTATGCCATCTGTATAAACATGGAATTATCTACACGGACATCTCTATAAGCATTGAAAAATCTACACCGCTATCTGTATAAACATGGAAGTAGCCTCACCGCTATCTGTATAAACATGGAAATATCTACACCGCCATCTGTGAAAACATGGAAATATCTACACTGTCATTTTTTGTAAACATGGAAATATCTACACGTCCATCTGTATAAACATGGAAATATCTACACCGCTATCTCTATAAAGATGGAAATATCTACACCGCTATCTTTATAAACATGGAAATATCTACACCGCTATCTCTATAAACATGGAAATATCTATAACACTATCTGTGTAAACATGGAAATATCTACACAGATATCTGTGTAAACATGGAAATATGTACACAGGTCTCTGTGTAAAGATGGAAATATCTACACCGCAATCTGTGCAAATATGGAAATATCTACACCGCTATCTCAGTAAACATGGAAATATCTACACCGCTATCTGTATAAACATGGAAATATCTACACCGCTATATGTATAAACATGGAAATATCTACACCGCTATCTGTATAAACATGGAAATATCTACACCACGACATGTATAAACATGGAAATAACTACACCGCCATGTGAATAAACATGGAAATATCTACACCGCTATCAGTAAAAACATAGAAATATCGACACCGCTATCTGTATAAATATGGAAATATCTACACCACTATTTCTATAAACATGGAAATATCTACACCGTTATCTGTATAAACAAAGAAATATCTCCACCGCTCTGTGTATGAACATGGAAACATCTACACCGCTGGCTGTATAAACATGGAATTATCTGCAGCGTTATCTGTATAAACATGGAAATATCTACACCGCAGTCTGTGCAAAGATGGAAATATCTACAATGCTATCTCAATAAACATGAAAATATCGACACCGCCATCTGTACACACATGGAAATACCTACACAGTCATCTGTATAAACATGGAAATATCTGCACCACTATCTGTATAAACATGGATATATCTACACTGCCATCTGTATAAACATGGAAATACCTACACAGACATCTCTATAATCATTGAAATATCTACACCGCTATCTGTATAAACATGGAAGTAGCCAAACCGCTATCAGTATAAACATGGATATATCTACACCGCTATCTGTGAAAACATGGAAATATCTAGACTGTCATCTTTATAAACATGGAAATATCTACACGTCCATCTGTATAAACATGGAAGTATCTGCACTGCCATCTCTATATACCTGGAAATATCTACACCGCCATCTGTATAAACATGGAAATATCTACACCGCTATCTCTATAAACATGGAAATGTCTACACGTATATCTGTATAAACATGGAAATATCTCCACCGCTATCTGTAGAAACATGGAAATATCTACATCGCTATCTGTATAAACATAGAAATATCTCCACCGCTATCTCTATAAAGATGTAAATATCTACACCGCTATCTTTATAAACATGGAAATATCTACACCGCTATCTGTATAAACATGGAAATATCTATAACACTATCTGTGTAAACATGGAACTATCTACACCGCTATCTGTATAAACATGGAAATATCTATAACACTATCTGTATAAACATGGAAATATCTACACCACGGCATGTATAAACATGGAAATATCTACACCGCCATGTGGATAAACATGGAAATATCTACACCGTTATCAGTAAAAACATGGAAATATCGACACCGCTATCTGTATAAATATGGAAATATCTACACCACTATCTCTATAAACAAGGAAATATCTACACCGTTATCTGTATAAACAAAGAAATATCTCCACGACTGTCTGTATGAACATGGAAACATCTACACCGCTAGCTGAATAAACATGGAATTTTCTGCAGAGTTATCTGTATAAACATGGAAATATCTACACCGCAGTCTGTGCAAAGATGGAAATATCTACAATGCTATCTCAATAAACATGGAAATATCGAAACCGCCATCTGTACACACATGAAAATACCTACAGAGTCATCTGTATAAACATGGAGTTAACTACACCACTATCTGTAAAAACATGGAAATATCTACACCACTATCTGTATAAACATGGAAATACCTACTATGCCATCTGTATAAACATGGAATTATCTACACGGACATCTCTATAAGCATTGAAAAATCTACACCGCTATCTGTATAAACATGGAAGTTGCCACACCGCTATCTGTATAAACATGGAAATATCTACACCGCCATCTGTGAAAACATGGAAATATCTACACTGTCATTTTTATAAACATGGAAATATATACACATCCATCTGTATAAACATGGAAATATCTACACCGCTATCTCTATAAAGATGGAAATATCTACACCGCTATCTTTATAAACATGGAAATATCTACACCGCTATCTGTATAAACATGGAAATATCTATAACACTATCTGTGTAAACATGGAAATATCTACACAGCTATCTGTGTAAACATGGAAATATGTACACAGGTCTCTGTGTAAAGATGGAAATATCTACACCGCAATCTGTGCAAATATGGAAATATCTACACCGTAATCTCAGTAAACATGGAAATATCTACACCGCTATCTGTATAAACATGGAAATATCAACACCGCTATCTGTATAAACATGGAAATGTCTACACCACGATCTGTATAAACATGGAAATATCTACACCGCTATATGTATAAACATGGAAATATCTACACCGCTATCTGTATAAACATGGAAATATCTACACCACGACATGTATAAACATGGAAATAAGTACACCGCCATGTGAATAAACATGGAAATATCTACACCGCTATCAGTAAAAACATGGAAATATCAACAACGCTATCTGTATAAATATGGAAATATCTACACCACTATCTCTATAAACATGGAAATATCTACACCGTTATCTGTATAAACAAAGAAATATCTCCACCGCTGTCTGTATGAACATGGAAACATCTACACCGCTAGCTGCATAAACATGGAATTATCTGCAGCTTTATCTGTATAAACATGGAAATATCTACACCGCAGTCTGTGCAAAGATGGAAATATCTACAATGCTATCTCAATAAACATGTAAATATCGACACCGCCATCTGTACACACATGGAAATACCTACACAGCCATCTGTATAAACATGGAAATATCTGCACCACTATCTGTATAAACATGGAAATATCTACACTGCCATCTGTATAAACATGGAATTACCTACACAGACATCTCTATAATCATTGAAATATCTACACCGCTATCTGTATAAACATGGAAGTAGCCAAACCGCTATCAGTATAAACATGGAAATATCTACAACGCTATCTGTATAAACATGGAAATATCTACACCACGACGTGTATAAACATGGAAATATCTACACCGCTATGTGAATAAACATGGAAATAACTACACCGCTATCAGTATAAACATGGAAATATTGACACCGCTATCTGTATAAATATGGAAATATCTACACCACTATCTCTATAAACATGGAAATATCTACACCGTTATCTGTATAAATAAAGAAATATCTCCACCACTGTCTGTATGAATATGGAAACACCTACACCGCTAGCTGTATAAACATGGAATTCTCTGCAGCGTTATCTGTATAAACATGGAAATATCTACACCGCTATCTCTATAAAGATGGAAATATCTACACCGCTATCTTTATAAACATGGAAATATCTACACCGCTATCTGTATAAACATGGAAATAGCTATAACACTATCTGTGTAAACATGGAAATATCTACACAGATATCTGTGTAAACATGGAAATATGTACACAGGTCTCTGTGTAAAGATGGAAATATCTACACCGCAATCTGTGCAAATATGGAAATATCTACACCGCTATCTCAGTAAACATGGAAATATCTACACCGCTATCTGTATAAACATGGAAATATCAACACCGCTATCTGTGTAAACATGGAAATGCCTACACCACGATCTGTATAAAGATGGAAATATCTACACCGCTATATGTATAAACATGGAAATATCAACACCGCTATCTGTATAAACATGGAAATGTCTACACCGCGATCTGTATAAACATGGAAATATCTACACGGCTATATGTATAAAGATGGAAATATCTACACCGCTATCAGTATAAACATGGAAATATCTACACCGCTATCTGTATAAACATGGAAATATCTACACCACGACATGTATAAACATGGAAATATCTACACCGCCATGTGAATAAACATGGAAATATCTCCACAGCTATCAGTAAAAACATGGAAATATCGACACCGCTATCTGTATAAATATGGAAATATCTACACCACTATCTCTATAAACATGGAAATATCTACACCGTTATCTGTATAAACAAAGAAATATCTCCACCACTGTCTGTATGAATATGGAAACACCTACACCGCTAGCTGTATAAACATGGAATTATCTACACCACTATCTGTATAAACATGGAAATACCTACACTGCCATCTGTATAAACATGGAATTATCTACACAGACATCTCTATAACCATTGAAATATCTACACCGCTATCTGTATAAACATGGAAGTAGCCACACCGCTATCTGTATAAACATGGAAATATCTACACCGCCATCTGTGAAAACATGGAAATATCTACACTGTCATCTTTATAAACATGGAAATATCTACACGTCCATCTGTATAAACATGGAGGTATCTGCACTGCCATCTCTATATACCTGGAAATATCAACACCGCCATCTGTATAAACATGGAAATATCTACACCGCTATCTCTATAAACATGGAAATGTCTACACGGATATCTGTATATACATGGAAATATCTCCACCGCTATCTGTAGAAACATGGAAATATCTACATCGCTATCTGTATAAACATGGAAATATCTCCACCGCTATCTCTATAAAGATGGAAATATCTACACCGCTATCTTTATAAACATGGAAATATCTACACCGCTATCTGTATAAACATGGAAATATCTATAACACTATCTGTGTAAACATGGAAATATCTACACAGCTGTCTGTGTAAACATGGAAATATGTTCACAGGTCTCTGTGTAAAGATGGAAATATCTACACCGCAGTCTGTGCAAATATGGAAATATCTACACCGCTATCTCAGTAAACATGGAAATATCTACACCGCTATCTGTATAAACATGGAAATATCAACACCGCTATCTGTATAAACATGGAAATGTCTACACCACGATCTGTATAAACATGGAAATATCCACACCGCTGTATGTATAAACATGGAAATATCTACACCGCTATCAGTATAAACATGGAAATATCTACACCGCTATCTGTATAAACATGGAAATATCTACACCACGACATGTATAAACATGGAAATATCTACACCGCCATGTGAATAAACATGGAAATATCTACACCGCTATCAGTAAAAACATGGAAATATCGACACCGCTATCTGTATAAATATGGAAATATCTACACCACTATCTCTATAAACATGGAAATATCTACACCGTTATCTGTATAAACAAAGAAATATCTCCACCGATGTCTGTATGAACATGGAAACATCTACACCGCTAGCTGTATAAACATGGAATTATCTGCAGCGTTATCTGTATAAACATGGAAATATCTACACCGCAGTCTGTGCAAAGATGGAAATATCTACAATGCTATCTCAATAAACATGGAAATATCGACACCGCCATCTGTACACACATGGAAATAACTACACAGTCATCTGTATAAACATGGAAATATCTACACCACTATCTGTATAAACATGGAAATATCTACACTGCCATCTGTATAAACATGGAATTACCTACACAGACATCTCTATAATCATTGAAATATCTAGACCGCTATCTGTATAAACATGGAAGTAGCCAAACCGCTATCAGTATAAACATGGAAACATCTACACTGCAGTCTGTGCAAAGATGGAAATTTCTACAATGCTATCTCAATAAACATGGAAATATCGACACCGCCATCTGTACACACATGGAAATACCTACACAGTCATATGTATAAACATTGAAATATCTACACCACTATCTGTATAAACATGGAAATATCTACACTGCCATCTGTATAAACATGGAATTACCTACACAGACATCTCTATAATCATTGAAATATCTACACCGCTATCTGTATAAACATGGATGTAGCCACACCGCTATCAGTATAAACATGGAAATATCTACACCGCTATCTGTATAATCATGGAAATATCTACACCACGACGTGTATTAACATGGAAATATCTACAACGCTATGTGAATAAACATGGAAATATCTACACCGCAATCATTATAAACATGGAAATATTGACACGGCTATCTGTATAAATATGGAAATATCTACACCACTATCTCTATAAACATGGAAATATCTACACCGTTATCTGTATAAATAAAGAAATATCTCCGCCGCTGTCTGTATGAACATGGAAATATCTACACCGCTAGCTGTATAAACATGGAATTATCTGCAGCGTTATCTGTATAAACATGGAAATATCTACACCACAGTCTGTGCAAAGATGGAAATATCTAAAATGCTATCTCAATAAACATGGAAATATCGACACCGCCATCTGTACACACATGGAATTGCCTACACAGTCATCTGTGTAAACATGGAAATATCTACACCACTATCTGTATAAACATGGAAATACCTACACTGCCACCTGTATAAACATGGAAATATCTACACAGACATCTCTATAACCATTGAAATATCTACACCGCTATCGGTATAAACATGGAAGTAGCCACACCGCTATGTGTATAAACATGGAAAATCTACAACGCCATCGGTGAAAACATGCAAATATCTACACTGTCATCTTTATAAACCTGGAAATATCTACACGTCCATCTGTATAAACATGGAAATATCTACACTGCCATCTCTATATACCTGGAAATATCTACACTGCCATCCGTATAAACATGGAAATATCTACACCGCTATCTCTATAAACATGGAAATGTCTACATGGCTATCTGTATAAACATGGAAATACCTCCACTGCTATCTGTAGAAACGTGGAAATATCTACATCGCTATCTGTATAAACATGGAAATATCTCCACCGCTATCTCTATAAAGATGGAAATATCTACACCGCTATCTTTATAAACATGGAAATATCTACACCGCTATCTGTATAAACATGGAAATATCTACAACACTATCGGTGTAAACATGGAAATATCTACACAGCTATCTGTGTAAACATGGAAATATGTACACAGGTCTCTGTGTAAAGATGGAAATATCTACACCGCAATCTGTGCAAATATGGAAATATCTACACCGGTATCTCTGTAAACATGGAAATATCTACACCGCTATCTGTATAAACATGGAAATATCAACACCGCTATCTGTATAATCATGGAAATGTCTACACCACGATCTGTATAAACATGGAAATATCTACACCGCTATCAGTATAAACATGGAAATATCTACACCGCTATCTGAATAAACACGGAAATATCTACACCATGGCATGTATAAACATGGAAATATCTACACCGCCATGTGAATAAACATGGAAATATCTACACCGTTATCAGTAAAAACATGGAAATATCGACACCGCTATCTGTATAAATATGGAAATATCTACACCACTATCTCCATAAACATGGAAATATCTACACCATTATCTGTATAAACAAAGAAATAACTCCACCGCTGTCTGTATGAACATGGAAACATCTACACCGCTAGCTGAATAAACATGGAATTATCTGCAGAGTTATCTGTATAAACATGGAAATATCTACACCGCAGTCTGTGCAAAGATGGAAATATCTACAATGCTATCTCAATAAACATGGAAATATCGAAACCGCCATCTGTACACACATGAAAATACCTACAGAGTCATCTGTATAAACATGGAATTAACTACACCACTATCTGTATAAACATGGAAATATCTACACCACTATCTGTATAAACATGGAAATACCTACTATGCCATCTGTATAAACATGGAATTATCTACACGGACATCTCTATAAGCATTGAAAAATCTACACCGCTATCTGTATAAACATGGAAGTAGCCTCACCGCTATCTGTATAAACATGGAAATATCTACACCGCCATCTGTGAAAACATGGAAATATCTACACTGTCATTTTTTGTAAACATGGAAATATCTACACGTCCATCTGTATAAACATGGAAATATCTACACCGCTATCTCTATAAAGATGGAAATATCTACACCGCTATCTTTATAAACATGGAAATATCTACACCGCTATCTCTATAAACATGGAAATATCTACACCGCTATATGTATAAACATGGAAATATCTACACCGCTATCTGTATAAACATGGAAATATCTACACCACGACATGTATAAACATGGAAATAACTACACCGCCATGTGAATAAACATGGAAATATCTACACCGCTATCAGTAAAAACATAGAAATATCGACACCGCTATCTGTATAAATATGGAAATATCTACACCACTATTTCTATAAACATGGAAATATCTACACCGTTATCTGTATAAACAAAGAAATATCTCCACCGCTCTGTGTATGAACATGGAAACATCTACACCGCTGGCTGTATAAACATGGAATTATCTGCAGCGTTATCTGTATAAACATGGAAATATCTACACCGCAGTCTGTGCAAAGATGGAAATATCTACAATGCTATCTCAATAAACATGAAAATATCGACACCGCCATCTGTACACACATGGAAATACCTACACAGTCATCTGTATAAACATGGAAATATCTGCACCACTATCTGTATAAACATGGATATATCTACACTGCCATCTGTATAAACATGGAAATACCTACACAGACATCTCTATAATCATTGAAATATCTACACCGCTATCTGTATAAACATGGAAGTAGCCAAACCGCTATCAGTATAAACATGGATATATCTACACCGCTATCTGTGAAAACATGGAAATATCTAGACTGTCATCTTTATAAACATGGAAATATCTACACGTCCATCTGTATAAACATGGAAGTATCTGCACTGCCATCTCTATATACCTGGAAATATCTACACCGCCATCTGTATAAACATGGAAATATCTACACCGCTATCTCTATAAACATGGAAATGTCTACACGTATATCTGTATAAACATGGAAATATCTCCACCGCTATCTGTAGAAACATGGAAATATCTACATCGCTATCTGTATAAACATAGAAATATCTCCACCGCTATCTCTATAAAGATGTAAATATCTACACCGCTATCTTTATAAACATGGAAATATCTACACCGCTATCTGTATAAACATGGAAATATCTATAACACTATCTGTGTAAACATGGAACTATCTACACCGCTATCTGTATAAACATGGAAATATCTATAACACTATCTGTATAAACATGGAAATATCTACACCACGGCATGTATAAACATGGAAATATCTACACCGCCATGTGGATAAACATGGAAATATCTACACCGTTATCAGTAAAAACATGGAAATATCGACACCGCTATCTGTATAAATATGGAAATATCTACACCACTATCTCTATAAACAAGGAAATATCTACACCGTTATCTGTATAAACAAAGAAATATCTCCACGACTGTCTGTATGAACATGGAAACATCTACACCGCTAGCTGAATAAACATGGAATTTTCTGCAGAGTTATCTGTATAAACATGGAAATATCTACACCGCAGTCTGTGCAAAGATGGAAATATCTACAATGCTATCTCAATAAACATGGAAATATCGAAACCGCCATCTGTACACACATGAAAATACCTACAGAGTCATCTGTATAAACATGGAATTAACTACACCACTATCTGTAAAAACATGGAAATATCTACACCACTATCTGTATAAACATGGAAATACCTACTATGCCATCTGTATAAACATGGAATTATCTACACGGACATCTCTATAAGCATTGAAAAATCTACACCGCTATCTGTATAAACATGGAAGTTGCCACACCGCTATCTGTATAAACATGGAAATATCTACACCGCCATCTGTGAAAACATGGAAATATCTACACTGTCATTTTTATAAACATGGAAATATATACACATCCATCTGTATAAACATGGAAATATCTACACCGCTATCTGTATAAACATGGAAATATCTACACAGCTATCTGTGTAAACATGGAAATATGTACACAGGTCTCTGTGTAAAGATGGAAATATCTACACCGCAATCTGTGCAAATATGGAAATATCTACACCGTAATCTCAGTAAACATGGAAATATCTACACCGCTATCTGTATAAACATGGAAATATCAACACCGTTATCTGTATAAACATGGAAATGTCTACACCACGATCTGTATAAACATGGAAATATCTACACCGCTATATGTATAAACATGGAAATATCTACACCGCTATCTGTATAAACATGGAAATATCTACACCACGACATGTATAAACATGGAAATAAGTACACCGCCATGTGAATAAACATGGAAATATCTACACCGCTATCAGTAAAAACATGGAAATATCAACAACGCTATCTGTATAAATATGGAAATATCTACACCACTATCTCTATAAACATGGAAATATCTACACCGTTATCTGTATAAACAAAGAAATATCTCCACCGCTGTCTGTATGAACATGGAAACATCTACACCGCTAGCTGCATAAACATGGAATTATCTGCAGCTTTATCTGTATAAACATGGAAATATCTACACCGCAGTCTGTGCAAAGATGGAAATATCTACAATGCTATCTCAATAAACATGTAAATATCGACACCGCCATCTGTACACACATGGAAATACCTACACAGCCATCTGTATAAACATGGAAATATCTGCACCACTATCTGTATAAACATGGAAATATCTACACTGCCATCTGTATAAACATGGAATTACCTACACAGACATCTCTATAATCATTGAAATATCTACACCGCTATCTGTATAAACATGGAAGTAGCCAAACCGCTATCAGTATAAACATGGAAATATCTACAACGCTATCTGTATAAACATGGAAATATCTACACCACGACGTGTATAAACATGGAAATATCTACACCGCTATGTGAATAAACATGGAAATATCTACACCGCTATCAGTATAAACATGGAAATATTGACACCGCTATCTGTATAAATATGGAAATATCTACACCACTATCTCTATAAACATGGAAATATCTACACCGTTATCTGTATAAATAAAGAAATATCTCCACCACTGTCTGTATGAATATGGAAACACCTACACCGCTTGCTGTATAAACATGGTATTCTCTGCAGCGTTATCTGTATAAACATGGAAATATCTACACCGCTATCTCTATAAAGATGGAAATATCTACACCGCTATCTTTATAAACATGGAAATATCTACACCGCTATCTGTATAAACATGGAAATAGCTATAACACTATCTGTGTAAACATGGAAATATCTACACAGATATCTGTGTAAACATGGAAATATGTACACAGGTCTCTGTGTAAAGATGGAAATATCTACACCGCAATCTGTGCAAATATGGAAATATCTACACCGCTATCTCAGTAAACATGGAAATATCTACACCGCTATCTGTATAAACATGGAAATATCAACACCGCTATCTGTGTAAACATGGAAATGCCTACACCACGATCTGTATAAAGATGGAAATATCTACACCGCTATATGTATAAACATGGAAATATCAACACCGCTATCTGTATAAACATGGAAATGTCTACACCGCGATCTGTATAAACATGGAAATATCTACACGGCTATATGTATAAAGATGGAAATATCTACACCGCTATCAGTATAAACATGGAAATATCTACACCGCTATCTGTATAAACATGGAAATATCTACACCACGACATGTATAAACATGGAAATATCTACACCGCCATGTGAATAAACATGGAAATATCTCCACAGCTATCAGTAAAAACATGGAAATATCGACACCGCTATCTGTATAAATATGGAAATATCTACACCACTATCTCTATAAACATGGAAATATCTACACCGTTA
The DNA here is from genome assembly GCF_029289425.2 of Pan paniscus. Classification (NCBI taxonomy): domain Eukaryota; kingdom Metazoa; phylum Chordata; class Mammalia; order Primates; family Hominidae; genus Pan; species Pan paniscus. Next base: position 2,670,585 of record NC_073265.2, read on the forward strand.
TCTGTATAAACAAAGAAATATCTCCACCACTGTCTGTATGAATATGGAAACACCTACACCGCTAGCTGTATAAACATGGAATTATCTACACCACTATCTGTATAAACATGGAAATACCTACACTGCCATCTGTATAAACATGGAATTATCTACACAGACATCTCTATAACCATTGAAATATCTACACCGCTATCTGTATAAACATGGAAGTAGCCACACCGCTATCTGTATAAACATGGAAATATCTACACCGCCATCTGTGAAAACATGGAAATATCTACACTGTCATCTTTATAAACATGGAAATATCTACACGTCCATCTGTATAAACATGGAGGTATCTGCACTGCCATCTCTATATACCTGGAAATATCTACACCGCCATCTGTATAAACATGGAAATATCTACACCGCTATCTCTATAAACATGGAAATGTCTACACGGATATCTGTATATACATGGAAATATCTCCACCGCTATCTGTAGAAACATGGAAATATCTACATCGCTATCTGTATAAACATGGAAATATCTCCACCGCTATCTCTATAAAGATGGAAATATCTACACCGCTATCTTTATAAACATGGAAATATCTACACCGCTATCTGTATAAACATGGAAATATCTATAACACTATCTGTGTAAACATGGAAATATCTACACAGCTGTCTGTGTAAACATGGAAATATGTTCACAGGTCTCTGTGTAAAGATGGAAATATCTACACCGCAGTCTGTGCAAATATGGAAATATCTACACCGCTATCTCAGTAAACATGGAAATATCTACAACGCTATCTGTATAAACATGGAAATATCAACACCGCTATCTGTATAAACATGGAAATGTCTACACCACGATCTGTATAAACATGGAAATATCCACACCGCTGTATGTATAAACATGGAAATATCTACACCGCTATCAGTATAAACATGGAAATATCTACACCGCTATCTGTATAAACATGGAAATATCTACACCACGACATGTATAAACATGGAAATATCTACACCGCCATGTGAATAAACATGGAAATATCTACACCGCTATCAGTAAAAACATGGAAATATCGACACCGCTATCTGTATAAATATGGAAATATCTACACCACTATCTCTATAAACATGGAAATATCTACACCGTTATCTGTATAAACAAAGAAATATCTCCACCGATGTCTGTATGAACATGGAAACATCTACACCGCTAGCTGTATAAACATGGAATTATCTGCAGCGTTATCTGTATAAACATGGAAATATCTACACCGCAGTCTGTGCAAAGATGGAAATATCTACAATGCTATCTCAATAAACATGGAAATATCGACACCGCCATCTGTACACACATGGAAATACCTACACAGTCATCTGTATAAACATGGAAACATCTACACCACTATCTGTATAAACATGGAAATATCTACACTGCCATCTGTATAAACATGGAATTACCTACACAGACATCTCTATAATCATTGAAATATCTAGACCGCTATCTGTATAAACTTGGAAGTAGCCAAACCGCTATCAGTATAAACATGGAAACATCTACACTGCAGTCTGTGCAAAGATGGAAATTTCTACAATGCTATCTCAATAAACATGGAAATATCGACACCGCCATCTGTACACACATGGAAATACCTACACAGTCATATGTATAAACATTGAAATATCTACACCACTATCTGTATAAACATGGAAATATCTACACTGCCATCTGTATAAACATGGAATTACCTACACAGACATCTCTATAATCATTGAAATATCTACACCGCTATCTGTATAAACATGGATGTAGCCACACCGCTATCAGTATAAACATGGAAATATCTACACCGCTATCTGTATAATCATGGAAATATCTACACCACGACGTGTATTAACATGGAAATATCTACAACGCTATGTGAATAAACATGGAAATATCTACACCGCAATCATTATAAACATGGAAATATTGACACGGCTATCTGTATAAATATGGAAATATCTACACCACTATCTCTATAAACATGGAAATATCTACACCGTTATCTGTATAAATAAAGAAATATCTCCGCCGCTGTCTGTATGAACATGGAAATATCTACACCGCTAGCTGTATAAACATGGAATTATCTGCAGCGTTATCTGTATAAACATGGAAATATCTACACCACAGTCTGTGCAAAGATGGAAATATCTAAAATGCTATCTCAATAAACATGGAAATATCGACACCGCCATCTGTACACACATGGAATTGCCTACACAGTCATCTGTGTAAACATGGAAATATCTACACCACTATCTGTATAAACATGGAAATACCTACACTGCCACCTGTATAAACATGGAAATATCTACACAGACATCTCTATAACCATTGAAATATCTCCACCGCTATCGGTATAAACATGGAAGTAGCCACACCGCTATGTGTATAAACATGGAAAATCTACAACGCCATCGGTGAAAACATGCAAATATCTACACTGTCATCTTTATAAACCTGGAAATATCTACACGTCCATCTGTATAAACATGGAAATATCTACACTGCCATCTCTATATACCTGGAAATATCTACACTGCCATCCGTATAAACATGGAAATATCTACACCGCTATCTCTATAAACATGGAAATGTCTACATGGCTATCTGTATAAACATGGAAATACCTCCACTGCTATCTGTAGAAACGTGGAAATATCTACATCGCTATCTGTATAAACATGGAAATATCTCCACCGCTATCTCTATAAAGATGGAAATATCTACACCGCTATCTTTATAAACATGGAAATATCTACACCGCTATCTGTATAAACATGGAAATATCTACAACACTATCGGTGTAAACATGGAAATATCTACACAGCTATCTGTGTAAACATGGAAATATGTACACAGGTCTCTGTGTAAAGATGGAAATATCTACACCGCAATCTGTGCAAATATGGAAATATCTACACCGGTATCTCTGTAAACATGGAAATATCTACACCGCTATCTGTATAAACATGGAAATATCAACACCGCTATCTGTATCAACATGGAAATGTCTACACCACGATCTGTATAAACATGGAAATATCTACACCGCTATATGTAAAAACATGGAAATATCTACACCGCTATCAGTATAAACATGGAAATATCTACACCGCCATCTGTATAAACATGGAAATATCTACACCACGACATGTATAAACATGGAAATATCTACACCGCCATGTGAATAAACATGGAAATATCTACACCGCTATCAGTAAAAACATGGAAATACCGACACCGCTATCTGTATAAATATGGAAATATCTACACCACTATCTCTATAGTCATGGAAATATCTACACCGTTATCTGTATAAAGAAAGAAATATCTCCACCGCTGTCTGTATGAACATGGAAACATCTAGACCGCTAGCTGTATAAACATGGAATTATCTGCAGCGTTATCTGTATAAATATGGAAATATCTACACCGCAGTCTGTGCGAACATGGAAACATATAGACCGCTAGCTGTATAAACATGGAATTATCTGCAGCGTTATCTGTATAAACATGGAAATATCTACACCGCAGTCTGTGCAAAGATGGAAATATCTACAATGCTATCTCAATAAACATGGAAATATCGACACCGCAATCTGTACACACATGGAAATACCTACACAGTCATCTGTATAAACATGGAAATATCTACACCACTATCTGTATAAACATGGAAATATCTACACTGCCATCTGTATAAACATGGAATTACCTACACAGACATCTCTATAATCATTGAAATATCTACACAGCTATCTGTATAAACATGGAAGTAGCCACACCGATATCAGTATAAACATGGAAATATCTACACCTCTATCTGTATAAACATGGAAATATCTACACCACGACGTGTATAAACATGGAAATATCTACACCGCTATGTGAATAAACATGGAAATATCTACACCGCTATCAGTATATCATGGAAATATTGACACCGCTATCTGTATAAATATGGAAATATCTACACCACTATCTCTATAAACATGGAAATATCTACACCGTTATCTGTATAAACAAAGAAATATCTCCACTGCTGTCTGTATGAACATGGAAACACCTACACCGCTAGCTGTATAAACATGGAATTATCTGCAGCGTTATCTGTATAAACATAGAAATATCAACACCGCAGTCTGTGCAAAGATGGAAATATCTACAATGCTATCTCAATAAACATGGAAATATCGACACCGCCATCTGTACACACATGGAAATACCTACACAGTCATCTGTATAAACATGGAAACATCTACACCACTATCTGTATAAACATGGAAATACCTACACTGCCATCTGTATAAACATGGAATTATCTACACAGACATCTCTATAACCATTGAAATATCTACACCGCTATCTGTATAAACATGGAAGTAGCCACACCGCTATCTGTGTAAACATGGAAATATCTACACCGCCATCTATGAAAACATGGAAATATCTACACGTCCATCTGTATAAACATGGAAATATCTACACTGCCATCTGTATATACCTGGAAATATCTACACTGCCATCTGTATAAACATGGAAATATCTACACCGCTATCTCTATAAACATGGAAATGTCTACACGGCTATCTGTATAAACATGGAAATATCTCCACCGCTATCTGTATAAACATGGAAATATCTCCACCGCTATCTCTATAAAGATGGAAATATCTACACCGCTATCTTTATAAACATGGAAATATCTACACCGCTATCTGTATAAACATGGAAATATCTACACAGCTATCTGTGTAAACATGGAAATATGTACACAGGTCTCTGTGTAAAGATGGAAATATCTACACCGCAATCTGTGAAAATATGGAAATATCTACACCGCTATCTCACTAAACATGGAAATATCTACACCGCTATCTGTATAAACATGGAAATATCAACACCACTATCTCTAGAGACATGGAAATATCTACACCGCTATATGTATAAACATGGAAATATCTACACCGCTATCAGTATAAACATGGAAATATCTACACTGCTATCTGTATAAACATGGAAATATCTACACCACGACATGTAGAAACATGGAAATATGTACACCGCCATGTGAATAAACATGGAAATATCTACACCGCTATCAGTAAAAACATGGAAATATCGACACCGCTATCTGTATAAATATGGAAATATCTACACCACTATCTCTATAGACATGGAAATATCTACACCGTTGTCTGTATAAACATGGAAGTAGCCACACCGATATCAGTATAAACATGGAAATATCTACACCGCTATCTGTATAAACATGGAAATAACTACACTGCCATCTGTATAAACATGGAATTACCTACACAGACATCTCTATTATCATTGAAATATCTACACCGCTATCTGTATAAACATGGAAGTAGCCACACCGCTATCAGTATAAACATTGAAATATCTACACCGCTATCTGTATAAACATGGAAATATCTACACCACGACGTGTATAAACATGGAAATATCTACACCGCTATGTGAATAAACATGGAAATATCTACACCGCTATCAGTATTAACGTGGAAATATTGACACCGCTATCTGTATAAATATGGAAATATCTACACCACTATCTCTATAAACATGAAAATATCTACACCGTTATCTGTATAAACAAAGAAATATCTCCACCGCTGTCTGTATGAACATGGAAACATCTACACCGCTAGCTGTATAAACATGGAATTATCTGCAGCATTATCTGTATAAACAAGGAAATATCTACACCGCAGTCTGTGCAAAGATGGAAATATCTACAATGCTATCTCAATAAACATGGAAATATCGACACCGCCATCTGTACACACATGGAAATACCTACACAGTCATCTGTATAAACATGGAAATATCTACACCACTATCTGTATAAACATGGAAATACCTACACTACCATCTGTATAAACATGGAATTTTCTACACGGACATCTCTATAACCATTGAAATATCTACACCGCTATCTATATAAACATGGAAGTAGCCACACCGCTATCTGTATAAACATGGAAAATCTACACCGCCATCTGTGAAAACATGGAAATATCTACACTGTCATCTTTATAAACATGGAAATATCTACACGTCCATCAATATAAACATGGAAATATCTACACTGCCATCTCTATATACCTGGAAATATCTACACCGCCATCTGTATAAACATGGAAATATCTACACCGCTATCTCTATAAACATGGGAATGTCTACACGGCTATCTGTATAAACATGGAAATATCTACACCGCTATCTGTAGAAACATGGAAATATCTACATCGAAATCTGTATAAACATGGAAATATCTCCACCGCTATCTCTATAAAGATGAAAATATCTACACCGCTATCTTTATAAACATGGAAATATCTACACCGCTATCTGTATAAACGTGGAAATATCTATAACACTATCTGTGTAAACATGGAAATATCTACACAGCTATCTGTGTAAACATGGAAATATGTACACAGGTCTCTGTGTAAAGATGGAAATATCTACACCGCAATCTGTGAAAATATGGAAATATCTACACCGCTATCTCACTAAACATGGAAATATCTACACCGCTATCTGTATAAACATGGAAATATCAACACCACTATCTCTATAGACATGGAAATATCTACACCGCTATTTGTATAAACATGGAAATATCTACACCGCTATCAGTATAAACATGGAAATATCTACACCGCTATCTGTATAAACATGGAAATATCTACACCACGACATGTATAAACATGGAAATATCTACACCGCCATGTGAATAAACATGGAAATATCTACACCGCTATCAGTAAAAACATGGAAAGATCGACACCGCTATCTGTATAAATATGGAAATATCTACACCACTATCTCTATAGACATGGAAATATCTACACCGTTGTCTGTATAAACATGGAAGTAGCCACACCGATATCAGTATAAACATGGAAATATCTACACCGCTATCTTATAAACATGGAAATAACTACACTGCCATCTGTATAAACATGGAATTACCTACACAGACATCTCTATTGTCATTGAAATATCTACACCGCTATCTGTATAAACATGGAAGTAGCCACACCGCTATCAGTATAAACATGGAAATATCTACACCGCTATCTGTATAAACATGGAAATATCTACACCACGACGTGTATAAACATGGAAATATCTACACCGCTATGTGAATAAACATGGAAATATCTACACCGCTATCAGTATTAACGTGGAAATATTGACACCGCTATCTGTATAAATATGGAAATATCTACACCACTATCTCTATAAACATGAAAATATCTACACCGTTATCTGTATAAACAAAGAAATATCTCCACCGCTGTCTGTATGAACATGGAAACATCTACACCGCTAGCTGTATAACCATGGAATTATCTGCAGCGTTATCTGTATAAACAAGGAAATATCTACACCGCAGTCTGTGCAAAGATGGAAATATCTACAATGCTATCTCAATAAACATGGAAATATCGACACCGCCATCTGTACACACATGGAAATACCTACACAGTCATCTGTATAAACATGGAAATATCTACACCACTATCTGTATAAACATGGAAATACCTACACTGCCATCTGTATAAACATGGAATTTTCTACACGGACATCTCTATAACCATTGAAATATCTACACCGCTATCTATATAAACATGGAAGTAGCCACACCGCTATCTGTATAAACATGGAAAATCTACACCACCATCTGTGAAAACATGGAAATATCTACACTGTCATCTTTATAAACATGGAAATATCTACACGTCCATCAATATAAACATGGAAATATCTACACCACTATCTGTATAAACATGGAAATATCTACACTGCCATCTGTATAAACATGGAATTACCTACACAGACATCTCTGTAATCATTGAAATATCTACACAGCTATCTGTATAAACATGGAAATATCAACACCGCTATCTGTATAAACATGGAAATGTCTACACCACGATCTGTATAAACATGGAAATATCTACACCGCTATATGTATAAACATGGAAATATCTACACCGCTATCAGTATAAACATGGAAATATCTACACCGCTATCTGTATAAACATGGAAATATCTACACCACGACATGTATAAACATGGAAATATCTACACCACCATGTGAATAAATATGGAAATATCTACACCGCTATCAGTAAAAACATGGAAAGATCGACACCGCTATCTGTATAAATATGGAAATATCTACACCACTATCTCTATAGACATGGAAATATCTACACCGTTATCTGTATAAACAAAGAAATGTCTCCACCGCTAGCTGTATAAACATGGAATTATCTGCAGCGTTATCTGTATAAACATGGAAATATCCACACCGCAGTCTGTGCAAAGATGGAAATATCTACAATGCTATCTCAATAAACATGGAAATATCGACACCGCAATCTGTACACACATGGAAATACCTACACAGTCATCTGTATAAACATGGAAATATCTACACCACTATCTGTATATACATGGAAATAACTACACTGCCATCTGTATAAACATGGAATTACCTACACAAACATCTCTATAATCATTGAAATATCTACACCGCTTTCTGTATAAACATGGAAGTAGCCACACCGATATCAGTATAAACATGGAAATATCTACACCACTATCTGTATAAACATGGAAATATCTACACCACGACGTGTATAAACATGTGAATATCCACACCGCTATGTGAATAAACATGGAAATATCTACACCGCTATCAGTATATCATGGAAATATTGACACCGCTATCTGTATAAATATGGAAATATCTACACCACTATCTCTATAAACATGGAAATATCTACACCGTTATCTGTATAAACAAAGAAATATCTCCACCGCTGTCTGTATGAACATGGAAACACCTACACCGCTAGCTGTATAAACATGGAATTATCTGCAGCGTTATCTGTATAAACATAGAAATATCAACACCGCAGTCTGTGCAAAGATGGAAATATCTACAATGCTATCTCAATAAACATGGAAATATCGACACCGCCATCTGTACACACATGGAAATACCTACACAGTCATCTGTATAAACATGGAAATATCTACACCACTATCTGTATAAACATGGAAATACCTACACTGCCATCTGTATAAACATGGAAGTATCTACACAGACATCTCTATAACCATTGAAATATCTACACCGCTATCTGTATAAACATGGAAGTAGCCACACCACTATCTGTATAAACATGGAAATATCTACACCGCCATCTATGAAAACATGGAAATATCTACACGTCCATCTGTATAAACATGGAAATATCTACACTGCCATCTGTATATACCTGGAAATATCTACACTGCCATCTGTATAAACATGGAAATATCTACACCGCTATCTCTATAAACATGGAAATGTATACACGGCTATCTGTATAAACATGGACATATCTCCACCGCTATCTGTAGAAACATGGAAATATCTACATCGCTATCTGTATAAACATGGAAATATCTCCACCGCTATCTCTATAAAGATGGAAATATCTACACCGCTATCTTTATAAACATGGAAATATCTACACCGCTATCTGTATAAACATGGAAATATCTATAACACTATCTGTGTAAACATGGAAATATCTACACCAAGACGTGTATAAACATGGAAATATCTACACCTCTATCTGTATAAACATGGAAATATCTACACCACGACGTGTATAAACATGGAAATATCTACACCGCTATGTGAATAAACATGGAAATATCTACACCGCTATCAGTATATCATGGAAATATTGACACCGCTATCTGTATAAATATGGAAATATCTACACCACTATCTCTATAAACATGGAAATATCTACACCGTTATCTGTATAAACAAAGAAATATCTCCACTGCTGTCTGTATGAACATGGAAACACCTACACCGCTAGCTGTATAAACATGGAATTATCTGCAGCGTTATCTGTATAAACATAGAAATATCAACACCGCAGTCTGTGCAAAGATGGAAATATCTACAATGCTATCTCAATAAACATGGAAATATCGACACCGCCATCTGTACACACATGGAAATACCTACACAGTCATCTGTATAAACATGGAAACATCTACACCACTATCTGTATAAACATGGAAATACCTACACTGCCATCTGTATAAACGTGGAATTATCTACACAGACATCTCTATAACCATTGAAATATCTACACCGCTATCTGTATAAACATGGAAGTAGCCACACCGCTATCTGTATAAACATGGAAATATCTACACCGCCATCTATGAAAACATGGAAATATCTACACGTCCATCTGTATAAACATGGAAATATCTACACTGCCATCTGTATATACCTGGAAATATCTACACTGCCATCTGTATAAACATGGAAATATCTACACCGCTATCTCTATAAACATGGAAATGTCTACACGGCTATCTCTATAAACATGGAAATATCTCCACCGCTATCTGTAGAAACATGGAAATATCTACATCGCTATCTGTATAAACATGGAAATATCTCCACCGCTATCTCTATAAAGATGGAAATATCTACACCGCTATCTTTATAAACATGGAAATATCTACACCGCTATCTGTATAAACATGGAAATATCTATAACACTATCTGTGTAAACATGGAAATATCTACACCAAGACGTGTATAAACATGGAAATATCTACACCTCTATCTGTATAAACATGGAAATATCTACACCACGACGTGTATAAACATGGAAATATCTACACCGCTATGTGAATAAACATGGAAATATCTACACCGCTATCAGTATATCATGGAAATATTGACACCGCTATCTGTATAAATATGGAAATATCTACACCACTATCTCTATAAACATGGAAATATCTACACCGTTATCTGTATAAACAAAGAAATATCTCCACTGCTGTCTGTATGAACATGGAAACACCTACACCGCTAGCTGTATAAACATGGAATTATCTGCAGCGTTATCTGTATAAACATAGAAATATCAACACCGCAGTCTGTGCAAAGATGGAAATATCTACAATGCTATCTCAATAAACATGGAAATATCGACACCGCCATCTGTACACACATGGAAATACCTACACAGTCATCTGTATAAACATGGAAACATCTACACCACTATCTGTATAAACATGGAAATACCTACACTGCCATCTGTATAAACGTGGAATTATCTACACAGACATCTCTATAACCATTGAAATATCTACACCGCTATCTGTATAAACATGGAAGTAGCCACACCGCTATCTGTATAAACATGGAAATATCTACACCGCCATCTATGAAAACATGGAAATATCTACACGTCCATCTGTATAAACATGGAAATATCTACACTGCCATCTGTATATACCTGGAAATATCTACACTGCCATCTGTATAAACATGGAAATATCTACACCGCTATCTCTATAAACATGGAAATGTCTACACGGCTATCTCTATAAACATGGAAATATCTCCACCGCTATCTGTAGAAACATGGAAATATCTACATCGCTATCTGTATAAACATGGAAATATCTCCACCGCTATCTCTATAAAGATGGAAATATCTACACCGCTATCTTTATAAACATGGAAATATCTACACCGCTATCTGTATAAACATGGAAATATCTATAACACTATCTGTGTAAACATGGAAATATCTACACCAAGACGTGTATAAACATGGAAATATCTACACCTCTATCTGTATAAACATGGAAATATCTACACCACGACGTGTATAAACATGGAAATATCTACACCGCTATGTGAATAAACATGGAAATATCTACACCGCTATCAGTATATCATGGAAATATTGACACCGCTATCTGTATAAATATGGAAATATCTACACCACTATCTCTATAAACATGGAAATATCTACACCGTTATCTGTATAAACAAAGAAATATCTCCACTGCTGTCTGTATGAACATGGAAACACCTACACCGCTAGCTGTATAAACATGGAATTATCTGCAGCGTTATCTGTATAAACATAGAAATATCAACACCGCAGTCTGTGCAAAGATGGAAATATCTACAATGCTATCTCAATAAACATGGAAATATCGACACCGCCATCTGTACACACATGGAAATACCTACACAGTCATCTGTATAAACATGGAAACATCTACACCACTATCTGTATAAACATGGAAATACCTACACTGCCATCTGTATAAACGTGGAATTATCTACACAGACATCTCTATAACCATTGAAATATCTACACCGCTATCTGTATAAACATGGAAGTAGCCACACCGCTATCTGTATAAACATGGAAATATCTACACCGCCATCTATGAAAACATGGAAATATCTACACGTCCATCTGTATAAACATGGAAATATCTACACTGCCATCTGTATATACCTGGAAATATCTACACTGCCATCTGTATAAACATGGAAATATCTACACCGCTATCTCTATAAACATGGAAATGTCTACACGGCTATCTGTATAAACATGGAAATATCTCCACCGCTATCTGTAGAAACATGGAAATATCTACATCGCTATCTGTATAAACATGGAAATATCTCCACCGCTATCTCTATAAAGATGGAAATATCTACACCGCTATCTTTATAAACATGGAAATATCTACACCGCTATCTGTATAAACATGGAAATATCTACACAGCTATCTGTGTAAACATGGAAATATGTACACAGGTCTCTGTGTAAAGATGGAAATATCTACACCGCAATCTGTGAAAATATGGAAATATCTACACCGCTATCTCACTAAACATGGAAATATCTACACCGCTATCTGTATAAACATGGAAATATCAACACCACTATCTCTATAGACATGGAAATATCTACACCGCTATATGTATAAACATGGAAATATCTACACCGCTATCAGTATAAACATGGAAATATCTACACTGCTATCTGTATAAACATGGAAATATCTACACCACGACATGTATAAACATGGAAATATCTACACCGCCATGTGAATAAACATGGAAATATCTACACCGCTATCAGTAAAAACATGGAAAGATCGACACCGCTATCTGTATAAATATGGAAATATCTACACCACTATCTCTATAGACATGGAAATATCTACACCGTTGTCTGTATAAACATGGAAGTAGCCACACCGATATCAGTATAAACATGGAAATATCTACACCGCTATCTGTATAAGCATGGAAATAACTACACTGCCATCTGTATAAACATGGAATTACCTACACAGACATCTCTATTATCATTGAAATATCTACACCGCTATCTGTATAAACATGGAAGTAGCCACACCGCTATCAGTATAAACATTGAAATATCTACACCGCTATCTGTATAAACATGGAAATATCTACACCACGACGTGTATAAACATGGAAATATCTACACCGCTATGTGAATAAACATGGAAATATCTACACCGCTATCAGTATTAACGTGGAAATATTGACACCGCTATCTGTATAAATATGGAAATATCTACACCACTATCTCTATAAACATGAAAATATCTACACCGTTATCTGTATAAACAAAGAAATATCTCCACCGCTGTCTGTATGAACATGGAAAAATCTACAATGCTAGCTGTATAAACAAGGAATTATCTGCAGCGTTATCTGTATAAACATGGAAATATCGACACCGCAATCTGTACACACATGGAAATACCTACACAGTCATCTGTATAAACATGGAAATATCTACACCGCCATCTGTGAAAACATGGAAATATCTACACTGTCATCTTTATAAACATGGAAATATCTACACGTCCATCTGTATAAACATGGAAATATCTACACTGCCATCTGTATATACCTGGAAATATCTACACTGCCATCTGTATAAATATGGAAATATCTACACCGCTATCTCTATAAACATGGAAATGTCTACACGGCTATCTGTATAAACATGGAAATATCTCCACCGCTATCTGCAGAAACATGGAAATATCTACATCGCTGTCTGCATAAACATGGAAATATCTCCACCGCTATCTCTATAAAGATGGAAATATCTACACCGCTATCTTTATAAACATGGAAATATCTACACCGCTATCTGTATAAACATGGAAATATCTATAACACTATCTGTGTAAACATGGAAATATCTACACAGCTATCTGTGTAAACATGGAAATATGTACACAGGTCTCTGTGTAAAGATGGAAATATCTACACCGCAATCTGTGCAAATATGGAAATATCTACACCGCTATCTCAGTAAACATGGAAATATCTACACCGCAATCTGTGCAAATATGGAAATATCTACACTGCTATCTCAGTAAACATGGAAATATCTACAGCCCTATCTGTATAAACTTGGAAATATCAACACCGCTATCTGTATAAACATGGAAATGTCTACACCACGATCTGTATAAACATGGAAATATCTACACCGCTATATGTATAAACATGGAAATATCTACACCGCTATCAGTATAAACATGGAAATATCTACACCACTATCTGTATAAACATGGAAATATCTACACCACGACATGGATAAACATGGAAATATCTACACCGCCATGTGAATAAACATGGAAATATCTACACCGCTATCAGTAAAAACATGGAAATATCGACACCGCTATCTGTATAAATATGGAAATATCTACACCACAATCTCTATAGACATGGAAATATCTACACCGTTATCTGTATAAACAAAGAAATATCTCCACCGCTGTCTGTATGAAGATGGAAACATCTACACCGCTGGCTGTATAAAAATGGAATTACCTGCAGCGTTATCTGTATAAACATGGAAATATCTACACCGCAGTCTGTGCAAAGATGGAAATATCTACAATGCTATCTCAATAAACATGGAAATATCGACACCGCAATCTGTACAAACACGGAAATACCTACACAGCCATCTGTATAAACATGGAAATATCTACACCACTATCTGTATAAACATGGAAATATCTACACTGCCATCTGTATAAACATGGAATTACCTACACAGACATCTCTATAATCATTGAAATATCTACACCGCTATCTGTATAAACATAGAAGTAGCCACACCGCTATCAGTATAAACATGGAAATATCTACACCGCTATCTGTATAAACATGGAAATATCTACACCACGACGTGTATAAACATGGAAATATCTACACCGCTATGTGAATAAACATAGAAATTTCTACACCGCTATGAGTATAAACATGGATATATTGACACCGCTATCTGTATAAATATGGAAATATCTACACCACTATCTCTATAAACATGGAAATATCTACACCGTTATCTGTATAAACAAAGAAATATCTCCACCGCTGTCTGTATGAACATGGAAACATCTACACCGCTAGCTGTATAAACATGGAATTATCTGCAGCGTTATCTGTATAAACATGGAAATATCTACACGGCAGTCTGTGCAAAGATGGAAATATCTACAATGCTATCTCAATAAACATGGAAATATCGACACCGCCATCTGTACACACATGAAAATACCTACACAGTCATCTGTATAAACATGGAAATATCTACAACACTATCTGTATAAACATGGAAATACCTACACTGCCATCTGTATAAACATGGAATTATCTACACAGACATTTCTATAACCATTGAAATATCAACACCGCTATCTGTATAAACATGGAAGTAGCCACACCGCTATCTGTATAAACATGGAAATATCTACAACGCCATCTGTGAAAACATGGAAATATCTACACGTCCATCTGTATAAACATGGAAATATCTACACTGCCTTCTGTATATACCTGGAAATATCTACACTGCCATCTGTATAAACATGGAAATATCTACACCGCTATCTCTATAAACATGGAAATGTCTACACGGCTATCTGTATAAACATGGAAATATCTCCACCGCTATCTGTAGAAACATGGAAATATCTACATCGCTATCTGTAAAAACATGGAAATATCTCCACCGCTATCTCTATAAAGATGTAAATATCTACACCGCTATCTTTATAAACATGGAAATATCTACACCGCTATCTGTATAAACATGGAAATATCTATAACAATATCTGTGTAAACATGGAAATATCTACACAGCTATCTGTGTAAACATGGAAATATGTACACAGGTCTCTGTGTAAAGATGGAAATATCTACACCGCAATCTGTGCAAATATGGAAATATCTACACCGCTATCTCAGTAAACATGGAAATATCTACACCGCAATCTGTGCAAATATGGAAATATCTACACCGCTATCTCAGTAAACATGGAAATATCTACACCCCTATCTGCATAAACTTGGAAATATCAAAACCGCTATCTGTATAAACATGGAAATGTCTACACCACGATCTGTATAAACATGGAAATAACTACACCGCTATATGTATAAACATGGAAATATCTACACCGCTATCAGTATAAACATGGAAATATCTACACCGCTATCTGTATAAACATGGAAATATCTACACCACGTGTATAAACATGGAAATATCTACACCGCCATGTGAATAAACATGGAAATATCTACACCGCTATCAGTAAAAACATGGAAATATCGACACCGCTATCTGTATAAATATGGAAATATCTACACCACTATCTCTATAGACATGGAAATATCTACACCGTTATCTGTATAAACAAAGAAATATCTCCACCGCTGTCTGTATGAACATGGAAACATCTACACCGCTAGCTGTATAAAAATGGAATTACCTGCAGCGTTATCTGTATAAACATGGAAATATCTACACCGCAGTCTGTGCAAAGATGGAAATATCTACAATGCTATCTCAATAAACATGGAAATATCGACAGCGCAATCTGTACACACATGGAAATACCTACACAGTCATCTGTATAAACATGGAAATATCTACACCACTATCTGTATAAACATGGAAATATCTACACTGCCATCTGTATAAACATGGAATTACCTACACAGACATCTCTATAATCATTGAAATAGCTACACCACTATCTGTATAAACATGGAAGTAGCCACACCGCTATCAGTATAAACATGGAAATATCTACACCGCTATCTGTATAAACATGGAAATATCTACACCACGACGTGTATAAACATGGAAATATCTACACCGCTATGTGAATAAACATGGAAATATCTACACCGCTATCAGTATATCATGGAATTATTGACACCGCTATCTGTATAAATATGGAAATATCTACACCACTATCTCTATAAACATGGAAATATCTACACCGTTATCTGTATAAACAAAGAAATATCTCCACCGCTGTCTGTATGAACATGGAAACATCTACACCGCTAGCTGTATAAACATGGAATTATCTGCAGCGTTATCTGTATAAACATGGAAATATCTACACGGCAGTCTGTGCAAAGCTGGAAATATCTACAATGCTATCTCAATAAACATGGAAATATCGACACCGCCATCTGTACACACATGAAAATACGTACACAGTCATCTGTATAAACATGGAAATATCTACAACACTATCTGTATAAACAAGGAAATACCTACACTGCCATCTGTATAAACATGGAATTATCTACACAGACATTTCTATAACCATTGAAATATCAACACCGCTATCTGTATAAACATGGAAGTAGCCACACCGCTATCTGTATAAACATGGAAATATCTACAACGCCATCTGTGAAAACATGGAAATATCTACACGTCCATCTGTATAATCATGGAAATATCTACACTGCCATCTGTATATACCTGGAAATATCTACACTGCCATCTGTATAAACATGGAAATATCTACACCGCTATCTCTATAAACATGGAAATGTCTACACGGCTATCTGTATAAACATGGAAATATCTCCACCGCTATCTGTAGAAACATGGAAATATCTACATCGCTATCTGTAAAAACATGGAAATATCTCCACCGCTATCTCTATAAAGATGTAAATATCTACACCGCTATCTTTATAAACATGGAAATATCTACACCGCTATCTGTATAAACATGGAAATATCTATAACACTATCTGTGTAAACATGGAAATATCTACACAGCTATCTGTGTAAACATGGAAATATGTACACAGGTCTCTGTGTAAAGATGGAAATATCTACACCGCAATCTGTGAAAATATGGAAATATCTACACCGCTATCTCAGTAAACATGGAAATATCTACACCGCTATCTGTATAAACATGGAAATATCAACACCGCTATCTGTATAAACATGGAAATGTCTACACCACGATCTGTATAAACATGGAAATATCTACACCGCTATATGTATAAACATGGAAACATCTACACCGCTATCAGTATAAAGATGGAAATATCTACACTGCTATCTGTATAAACATGGAAATATCTACACCACGACATGTATAAACATGGAAATATCTACACCGCCATGTGAATAAACATGGAAATATCTACACCGCTATCAGTAAAAACATGGAAATATCGACACCGCTATCTGTATAAATATGGAAATATCTACACCACTATCTCTAATAACATGGAAATATCTACACCGTTATCTGTATAAACAAAGAAATATCTCCAACGCTGTCTGTATGAACAGGGAAACATCTACACCGCTAGCTGTATAAACATGGAATTATCTGCAGCGTTATCTGTATAAACATGGAAATATCTACACCGCAGTCTGTGCAAAGCTGGAAATATCTACAATGCTATCTCAATAAACATGGAAATATTGACACCGCCATCTGTACACACATGGAAATACCTACACAGTCATCTGTATAAACATGGAAATATCTACACCACTATCTGTATAAACATGGAAATACCTACACTGCCATCTGTATAAACATGGAATTATCTACACAGACATCTCTATAACCATTGAAATACCTACACCGCTATCTGTATAAACATGGAAGTAGCCACACCGCTATCTGTATAAACATGGAAATATTTACACCGCCATCTGTGAAAACATGGAAATATCTACACTGTCATCTTTATAAACATGGAAATATCTACACGTCCATCTGTATAAACATGGAAATATCTACACTGCCATCTGTATATACCTGGAAATATCTACACTGCCATCTGTATAAACATGGAAATATCTACACCGCTATCTCTATAAACATGGAAATGTCTACACGGCTATCTGTATAAACATGGAAATATCTCCACCGCTATCTGTAGAAACATGGAAATATCTACATCGCTATCTGCATAAACATGGAAATATCTCCAGCGCTATCTCTATAAATATGGAAATATCTACACCGCTATCTTTATAAACATGGAAATATCTACACCGCTATCTGTATAAACATGGAAATATCTACACCGCAATCTGTGCAAATATGGAAATATCTACACCGCTATCTCAGTAAACACGGAAATATCTACACCGCAATCTGTGCAAATATGGAAATATCTACACCGCTATCTCAGTAAACATGGAAATATCTACACCCCTATCTGCATAAACTTGGAAATATCAACACCGCTATCTGTATAAACATGGAAATGTCTACACCACGATCTGTATAAACATGGAAATAACTACACCGCTATATGTATAAACATGGAAATATCTACACCGCTATCAGTATAAACATGGAAATATCTACACCGCTATCTGTATTAACATGGAAATATCTACACCACATGTATAAACATGGAAATATCTACACCGCCATGTGAATAAACATGGAAATATCTACACCGCTATCAGTAAAAACATGGAAATATCAACACCGCTATCTGTATAAATATGGAAATATCTACACCACTATCTCTATAGACATGGAAATATCTACACCGTTATCTGTATAAACAAAGAAATATCTCCACCGCTGTCTGTATGAACATGGAATCATCTACACCGCTAGCTGTATAAAAATGGAATTACCTGCAGCGTTATCTGTATAAACATGGAAATATCTACACCGCAGTCTGTGCAAAGATGGAAATATCTACAATGCTATCTCTATAAACATGGAAATATCGAGAGCGCAATCTGTACACACATGGAAATACCTACACAGTCATCTGTATAAACATGGAAATATCTACACCACTATCTGTATAAACATTGAAATACCTACACTGCCATCTGTATAAACATGGAATTACCTACACAGACATCTCTATAATCATTGAAATATCTACACCGCTATCTGTATAAACATCGAAGTAGCCACACCGCTATCAGTATAAACATGGAAATATCTAAACCGCTATCTGTATAAACATGGAAATATCTACACCACGACGTGTATAAACATGGAAATATCTACACCGCTATGTGAATAAACATGGAAATATCTACACCGCTATCAGTATATCATGGAATTATTGACTCCGCTATCTGTATAAATATGGAAATATCTACACCACTATCTCTATAAACATGGAAATATCTACACCGTTATCTGTATATACAAAGAAATATCTCCACCGCTGTCTGTATGAACATGGAAACATCTACACCGCTTGCTGTATAAACATGGAATTATCTGCAGCGTTATCTGTATAAACATGGAAATATCTACACGGCAGTCTGTGCAAAGATGGAAATATCTACAATGCTATCTCAATAAACATGGAAATATCGACACCGCCATCTGTACACACATGAAAATACCTACACAGTCATCCGTATAAACATGGAAATATCTACAACAATATCTGTATAAACATGGAAATACCTACACTGCCATCTGTATAAACATGGAATTATCTACACAGACATTTCTATAACCATTGAAATATCAACACCGCTATCTGTAGAAACATGGAAGTAGCCACACCGCTATCTGTATAAACATGGAAATATCTACAATGCCATCTGTGAAAACATGGAAATATCTACACGTCCATCTGTATAAACATGGAAATATCTACACTGCCATCTGTATATACATGTAAATATCTACACTGCCATCTGTATAAACATGGAAATATCTACACCGCTATCTCTATAAACATGGAAATGTCTACACGGCTATCTGTATAAACATGGAAATATCTCCACCGCTATCTGTAGAAACATGGAAATATCTACATCGCTATCTGCGTAAACATGGAAATATCTCCACAGCTATCTCTATAAAGATGGAAATATCTACACCGCTATCTTTATAAACATGGAAATATCTACACCGCTATCTGTATAAACATGGAAATATCTATAACACTAACTGTGTAAACATGGAAATATCTACACAGCTATCTGTGTAAACATGGAAATATGTACACAGGTCTCTGTGTAAAGATGGAAATATCTACACCGCAATCTGTGCAAATATGGAAATATCTACACCGCTATCTCAGTAAACATGGAAATATCTACACCGCAATCTGTGCAAATATGGAAATATCTACACCGCTATCTCAGTAAACATGGAAATATCTACACCCCTATCTGCATAAACTTGGAAATATCAAAACCGCTATCTGTATAAACATGGAAATGTCTACACCACGATCTGTATAAACATGGAAATAACTACACCGCTATATGTATAAACATGGAAATATCTACACCGCTATCAGTATAAACATGGAAATATCTACACCGCTATCTGTATAAACATGGAAATATCTACACCACGTGTATAAACATGGAAATATCTACACCGCCATGTGAATAAACATGGAAATATCTACACCGCTATCAGTAAAAACATGGAAATATCGACACCGCTATCTGTATAAATATGGAAATATCTACACCACTATCTCTATAGACATGGAAATATCTACACCGTTATCTGTATAAACAAAGAAATATCTCCACCGCTGTCTGTATGAACATGGAAACATCTACACCGCTAGCTGTATAAAAATGGAATTACCTGCAGCGTTATCTGTATAAACATGGAAATATCTACACCGCAGTCTGTGCAAAGATGGAAATATCTACAATGCTATCTCAATAAACATGGAAATATCGACAGCGCAATCTGTACACACATGGAAATACCTACACAGTCATCTGTATAAACATGGAAATATCTACACCACTATCTGTATAAACATGGAAATATCTACACTGCCATCTGTATAAACATGGAATTACCTACACAGACATCTCTATAATCATTGAAATAGCTACACCACTATCTGTATAAACATGGAAGTAGCCACACCGCTATCAGTATAAACATGGAAATATCTACACCGCTATCTGTATAAACATGGAAATATCTACACCACGACGTGTATAAACATGGAAATATCTACACCGCTATGTGAATAAACATGGAAATATCTACACCGCTATCAGTATATCATGGAATTATTGACACCGCTATCTGTATAAATATGGAAATATCTACACCACTATCTCTATAAACATGGAAATATCTACACCGTTATCTGTATAAACAAAGAAATATCTCCACCGCTGTCTGTATGAACATGGAAACATCTACACCGCTAGCTGTATAAACATGGAATTATCTGCAGCGTTATCTGTATAAACATGGAAATATCTACACGGCAGTCTGTGCAAAGCTGGAAATATCTACAATGCTATCTCAATAAACATGGAAATATCGACACCGCCATCTGTACACACATGAAAATACGTACACAGTCATCTGTATAAACATGGAAATATCTACAACACTATCTGTATAAACAAGGAAATACCTACACTGCCATCTGTATAAACATGGAATTATCTACACAGACATTTCTATAACCATTGAAATATCAACACCGCTATCTGTATAAACATGGAAGTAGCCACACCGCTATCTGTATAAACATGGAAATATCTACAACGCCATCTGTGAAAACATGGAAATATCTACACGTCCATCTGTATAATCATGGAAATATCTACACTGCCATCTGTATATACCTGGAAATATCTACACTGCCATCTGTATAAACATGGAAATATCTACACCGCTATCTCTATAAACATGGAAATGTCTACACGGCTATCTGTATAAACATGGAAATATCTCCACCGCTATCTGTAGAAACATGGAAATATCTACATCGCTATCTGTAAAAACATGGAAATATCTCCACCGCTATCTCTATAAAGATGTAAATATCTACACCGCTATCTTTATAAACATGGAAATATCTACACCGCTATCTGTATAAACATGGAAATATCTATAACACTATCTGTGTAAACATGGAAATATCTACACAGCTATCTGTGTAAACATGGAAATATGTACACAGGTCTCTGTGTAAAGATGGAAATATCTACACCGCAATCTGTGAAAATATGGAAATATCTACACCGCTATCTCAGTAAACATGGAAATATCTACACCGCTATCTGTATAAACATGGAAATATCAACACCGCTATCTGTATAAACATGGAAATGTCTACACCACGATCTGTATAAACATGGAAATATCTACACCGCTATATGTATAAACATGGAAACATCTACACCGCTATCAGTATAAAGATGGAAATATCTACACTGCTATCTGTATAAACATGGAAATATCTACACCACGACATGTATAAACATGGAAATATCTACACCGCCATGTGAATAAACATGGAAATATCTACACCGCTATCAGTAAAAACATGGAAATATCGACACCGCTATCTGTATAAATATGGAAATATCTACACCACTATCTCTAATAACATGGAAATATCTACACCGTTATCTGTATAAACAAAGAAATATCTCCAACGCTGTCTGTATGAACAGGGAAACATCTACACCGCTAGCTGTATAAACATGGAATTATCTGCAGCGTTATCTGTATAAACATGGAAATATCTACACCGCAGTCTGTGCAAAGCTGGAAATATCTACAATGCTATCTCAATAAACATGGAAATATTGACACCGCCATCTGTACACACATGGAAATACCTACACAGTCATCTGTATAAACATGGAAATATCTACACCACTATCTGTATAAACATGGAAATACCTACACTGCCATCTGTATAAACATGGAATTATCTACACAGACATCTCTATAACCATTGAAATACCTACACCGCTATCTGTATAAACATGGAAGTAGCCACACCGCTATCTGTATAAACATGGAAATATTTACACCGCCATCTGTGAAAACATGGAAATATCTACACTGTCATCTTTATAAACATGGAAATATCTACACGTCCATCTGTATAAACATGGAAATATCTACACTGCCATCTGTATATACCTGGAAATATCTACACTGCCATCTGTATAAACATGGAAATATCTACACCGCTATCTCTATAAACATGGAAATGTCTACACGGCTATCTGTATAAACATGGAAATATCTCCACCGCTATCTGTAGAAACATGGAAATATCTACATCGCTATCTGCATAAACATGGAAATATCTCCAGCGCTATCTCTATAAATATGGAAATATCTACACCGCTATCTTTATAAACATGGAAATATCTACACCGCTATCTGTATAAACATGGAAATATCTACACCGCAATCTGTGCAAATATGGAAATATCTACACCGCTATCTCAGTAAACACGGAAATATCTACACCGCAATCTGTGCAAATATGGAAATATCTACACCGCTATCTCAGTAAACATGGAAATATCTACACCCCTATCTGCATAAACTTGGAAATATCAACACCGCTATCTGTATAAACATGGAAATGTCTACACCACGATCTGTATAAACATGGAAATAACTACACCGCTATATGTATAAACATGGAAATATCTACACCGCTATCAGTATAAACATGGAAATATCTACACCGCTATCTGTATTAACATGGAAATATCTACACCACATGTATAAACATGGAAATATCTACACCGCCATGTGAATAAACATGGAAATATCTACACCGCTATCAGTAAAAACATGGAAATATCAACACCGCTATCTGTATAAATATGGAAATATCTACACCACTATCTCTATAGACATGGAAATATCTACACCGTTATCTGTATAAACAAAGAAATATCTCCACCGCTGTCTGTATGAACATGGAATCATCTACACCGCTAGCTGTATAAAAATGGAATTACCTGCAGCGTTATCTGTATAAACATGGAAATATCTACACCGCAGTCTGTGCAAAGATGGAAATATCTACAATGCTATCTCTATAAACATGGAAATATCGAGAGCGCAATCTGTACACACATGGAAATACCTACACAGTCATCTGTATAAACATGGAAATATCTACACCACTATCTGTATAAACATTGAAATACCTACACTGCCATCTGTATAAACATGGAATTACCTACACAGACATCTCTATAATCATTGAAATATCTACACCGCTATCTGTATAAACATGGAAGTAGCCACACCGCTATCAGTATAAACATGGAAATATCTAAACCGCTATCTGTATAAACATGGAAATATCTACACCACGACGTGTATAAACATGGAAATATCTACACCGCTATGTGAATAAACATGGAAATATCTACACCGCTATCAGTATATCATGGAATTATTGACTCCGCTATCTGTATAAATATGGAAATATCTACACCACTATCTCTATAAACATGGAAATATCTACACCGTTATCTGTATATACAAAGAAATATCTCCACCGCTGTCTGTATGAACATGGAAACATCTACACCGCTTGCTGTATAAACATGGAATTATCTGCAGCGTTATCTGTATAAACATGGAAATATCTACACGGCAGTCTGTGCAAAGATGGAAATATCTACAATGCTATCTCAATAAACATGGAAATATCGACACCGCCATCTGTACACACATGAAAATACCTACACAGTCATCCGTATAAACATGGAAATATCTACAACAATATCTGTATAAACATGGAAATACCTACACTGCCATCTGTATAAACATGGAATTATCTACACAGACATTTCTATAACCATTGAAATATCAACACCGCTATCTGTAGAAACATGGAAGTAGCCACACCGCTATCTGTATAAACATGGAAATATCTACAATGCCATCTGTGAAAACATGGAAATATCTACACGTCCATCTGTATAAACATGGAAATATCTACACTGCCATCTGTATATACATGTAAATATCTACACTGCCATCTGTATAAACATGGAAATATCTACACCGCTATCTCTATAAACATGGAAATGTCTACACGGCTATCTGTATAAACATGGAAATATCTCCACCGCTATCTGTAGAAACATGGAAATATCTACATCGCTATCTGCGTAAACATGGAAATATCTCCACAGCTATCTCTATAAAGATGGAAATATCTACACCGCTATCTTTATAAACATGGAAATATCTACACCGCTATCTGTATAAACATGGAAATATCTATAACACTAACTGTGTAAACATGGAAATATCTACACAGCTATCTGTGTAAACATGGAAATATGTACACAGGTCTCTGTGTAAAGATGGAAATATCTACACCGCAATCTGTGCAAATATGGAAATATCTACACCGCTATCTCAGTAAACATGGAAATATCTACACCGCAATCTGTGCAAATATGGAAATATCTACACCGCTATCTCAGTAAACATGGAAATATCTACACCCCTATCTGCATAAACTTGGAAATATCAAAACCGCTATCTGTATAAACATGGAAATGTCTACACCACGATCTGTATAAACATGGAAATAACTACACCGCTATATGTATAAACATGGAAATATCTACACCGCTATCAGTATAAACATGGAAATATCTACACCGCTATCTGTATAAACATGGAAATATCTACACCACATGTATAAACATGGAAATATCTACACCGCCATGTGAATAAACATGGAAATATCTACACCGCTATCAGTAAAAACATGGAAATATCGACACCGCTATCTGTATAAATATGGAAATATCTACACCACTATCTCTATAGACATGGAAATATCTACACCGTTATCTGTATAAACAAAGAAATATCTCCACCGCTGTCTGTATGAACATGGAAACATCTACACCGCTAGCTGTATAAAAATGGAATTACCTGCAGCGTTATCTGTATAAACATGGAAATATCTACACCGCCGTCTGTGCAAAGATGGAAATATCTACAATGCTATCTCTATAAACATGGAAATATCAACAGCGCAATCTGTACACACTTGGAAATACCTACACAGTCATCTGTATAAACATGGAATTATCTACACCACTATCTGTATAAACATGGAAATATCTACACTGCCATCTGTATAAACATGGAATTACCTACACAGACATCTCTATAATCATTGAAATATCTACACCGCTATCTGTATAAACATGGAAGTAGCCACACCGCTCTCAGTATAAACATGGAAATATCTACACCGCTATCTGTATAAACATGGAAATATCTACACCACGACGTGTATAAACATGGAGATATCTACACCGCTATGTGAATAAACATGGAAATATCTACACCGCTATCAGTATATCATGGAATTATTGACACCGCTATCTGTATAAATATGGAAATATCTACACCACTATCTCTATAAACATGGAAATATCTACACCGTTATCTGTATAAACAAAGAAATATCTCCACCGCAGTCTGTATGAACATGGAAACATCTACACCGCTAGCTGTATAAACATGGAATTATCTGCGGAGTTATCTGTATAAACATGGAAATAACTACACCGCAGTCTGTGCAAAGATGGAAATATCTACAATGCTATCTCTATAAACATGGAAATATCGACACCGCCATCTGTACACACATGGAATTATCTACACAGTCATCTGTATAAACATGGAAATATCTACACCACTATCTGTATAAACATGGAAATACCTACACTGCCATCTGTATAAACATGGAATTATCTACACAGACATCTCTATAACCATTGAAATATCTACACCGCTATCTGTATAAACATGGAAGTAGCCACACCGCTATCTGTATAAACATGGAAATATCTACACCGCCATCTGTGAAAACATGGAAATATCTACACTGTCATCTTTATAAACATGGAAATATCTACACGTCCATCTGTATAAACATGGAAATATCTACACTGCCATCTGTATATACCTGGAAATATCTACACTGCCATCTGTATAAACATGGAAATATCTACACCGCTATCTCTATAAACATGGAAATGTCTATACGGCTATCTGTATAAACATGGAAATATCTCCACTGCTATCTGTAGAAACATGGAAATATCTACATCGCTATCTGTATAAACATGGAAATATCTCCACCTCTTTCTCTTTAAAGATGGAAATATCTACACCGCTATCTTCATAAACATGGAAATATCTACACCGCTATCTGTATAAACATGGAAATATCTATAACACTATCTGTGTAAACATGGAAATACCTACACAGCTACCTGTGTAAACATGGAAATATGTACACAGGTCTCTGTGTAAAGATGGAAATATCTACACCGCAATCTGTGAAAATATGGAAATATCTACACCGCTATCTCAGTAAACATGGAAATATCTACACCGCTATCTGTATAAACATGGAAATATCAACACCGCTATCTGTATAATCATGGAAATGTCTACACCACGATCTGTATAAACATGGAAATATCTACACCGCTATCAGTATAAACATGGAAATATCTACACCGCTATCTGAATAAACATGGAAATATCTACACCATGGCATGTATAAACATGGAAATATCTACACCGCCATGTGAATAAACATGGAAATATCTACACCGTTATCAGTAAAAACATGGAAATATCGACACCGCTATCTGTATAAATATGGAAATATCTACACCACTATCTCCATAAACATGGAAATATCTACACCATTATCTGTATAAACAAAGAAATAACTCCACCGCTGTCTGTATGAACATGGAAACATCTACACCGCTAGCTGAATAAACATGGAATTATCTACAGAGTTATCTGTATAAACATGGAAATATCTACACCGCAGTCTGTGCAAAGATGGAAATATCTACAATGCTATCTCAATAAACATGGAAATATCGAAACCGCCATCTGTACACACATGAAAATACCTACAGAGTCATCTGTATAAACATGGAATTAACTACACCACTATCTGTATAAACATGGAAATATCTACACCACTATCTGTATAAACATGGAAATACCTACTATGCCATCTGTATAAACATGGAATTATCTACACGGACATCTCTATAAGCATTGAAAAATCTACACCGCTATCTGTATAAACATGGAAGTAGCCTCACCGCTATCTGTATAAAAATGGAAATATCTACACCGCCATCTGTGAAAACATGGAAATATCTACACTGTCATTTTTTGTAAACATGGAAATATCTACACGTCCATCTGTATAAACATGGAAATATCTACACCGCTATCTCTATAAAGATGGAAATATCTACACCGCTATCTTTATAAACATGGAAATATCTACACCGCTATCTCTATAAACATGGAAATATCTATAACACTATCTGTGTAAACATGGAAATATCTACACAGATATCTGTGTAAACATGGAAATATGTACACAGGTCTCTGTGTAAAGATGGAAATATCTACACCGCAATCTGTGCAAATATGGAAATATCTACACCGCTATCTCAGTAAACATGGAAATATCTACACCGCTATCTGTATAAACATGGAAATATCTACACCGCTATATGTATAAACATGGAAATATCTACACCGCTATCCGTATAAACATGGAAATATCTACACCACGACATGTATAAACATGGAAATAACTACACCGCCATGTGAATAAACATGGAAATATCTACACCGCTATCAGTAAAAACATAGAAATATCGACACCGCTATCTGTATAAATATGGAAATATCTACACCACTATTTCTATAAACATGGAAATATCTACACCGTTATCTGTATAAACAAAGAAATATCTCCACCGCTCTGTGTATGAACATGGAAACATCTACACCGCTGGCTGTATAAACATGGAATTATCTGCAGCGTTATCTGTATAAACATGGAAATATCTACACCGCAGTCTGTGCAAAGATGGAAATATCTACAATTCTATCTCAATAAACATGAAAATATCGACACCGCCATCTGTACACACATGGAAATACCTACACAGTCATCTGTATAAACATGGAAATATCTGCACCACTATCTGTATAAACATGGATATATCTACACTGCCATCTGTATAAACATGGAAATACCTACACAGACATCTCTATAATCATTGAAATATCTACACCGCTATCTGTATAAACATGGAAGTAGCCAAACCGCTATCAGTATAAACATGGATATATCTACACCGCTATCTGTGAAAACATGGAAATATCTAGACTGTCATCTTTATAAACATGGAAATATCTACACGTCCATCTGTATAAACATGGAAGTATCTGCACTGCCATCTCTATATACCTGGAAATATCTACACCGCCATCTGTATAAACATGGAATTATCTACACCGCTATCTCTATAAACATGGAAATGTCTACACGTATATCTGTATAAACATGGAAATATCTCCACCGCTATCTGTAGAAACATGGAAATATCTACATCGCTATCTGTATAAACATAGAAATATCTCCACCGCTATCTCTATAAAGATGTAAATATCTACACCGCTATCTTTATAAACATGGAAATATCTACACCGCTATCTGTATAAACATGGAAATATCTATAACACTATCTGTGTAAACATGGAACTATCTACACCGCTATCTGTATAAACATGGAAATATCTATAACACTATCTGTATAAACATGGAAATATCTACACCACGGCATGTATAAACATGGAAATATCTACACCGCCATGTGGATAAACATGGAAATATCTACACCGTTATCAGTAAAAACATGGAAATATCGACACCGCTATCTGTATAAATATGGAAATATCTACACCACTATCTCTATAAACAAGGAAATATCTACACCGTTATCTGTATAAACAAAGAAATATCTCCACGACTGTCTGTATGAACATGGAAACATCTACACCGCTAGCTGAATAAACATGGAATTTTCTGCAGAGTTATCTGTATAAACATGGAAATATCTACACCGCAGTCTGTGCAAAGATGGAAATATCTACAATGCTATCTCAATAAACATGGAAATATCGAAACCGCCATCTGTACACACATGAAAATACCTACAGAGTCATCTGTATAAACATGGAATTAACTACACCACTATCTGTAAAAACATGGAAATATCTACACCACTCTCTGTATAAACATGGAAATACCTACTATGCCATCTGTATAAACATGGAATTATCTACACGGACATCTCTATAAGCATTGAAAAATCTACACCGCTATCTGTATAAACATGGAAGTTGCCACACCGCTATCTGTATAAACATGGAAATATCTACACCGCCATCTGTGAAAACATGGAAATATCTACACTGTCATTTTTATAAACATGGAAATATATACACATCCATCTGTATAAACATGGAAATATCTACACCGCTATCTCTATAAAGATGGAAATATCTACACCGCTATCTTTATAAACATGGAAATATCTACACCGCTATCTGTATAAACATGGAAATATCTATAACACTATCTGTGTAAACATGGAAATATCTACACAGCTATCTGTGTAAACATGGAAATATGTACACAGGTCTCTGTGTAAAGATGGAAATATCTACACCGCAATCTGTGCAAATATGGAAATATCTACACCGCAATCTCAGTAAACATGGAAATATCTACACCGCTATCTGTATAAACATGGAAATATCAACACCGCTATCTGTATAAACATGGAAATGTCTACACCACGATCTGTATAAACATGGAAATATCTACACCGCTATATGTATAAACATGGAAATATCTACACCGCTATCTGTATAAACATGGAAA
This sequence comes from Pan paniscus, assembly GCF_029289425.2. Lineage (NCBI taxonomy): Eukaryota > Metazoa > Chordata > Mammalia > Primates > Hominidae > Pan > Pan paniscus. The sequence continues at coordinate 2,702,447 of NC_073265.2, forward strand.
TATCTACACCACGACATGTATAAACATGGAAATAAGTACACCGCCATGTGAATAAACATGGAAATATCTACACCGCTATCAGTAAAAACATGGAAATATCAACAACGCTATCTGTATAAATATGGAAATATCTACACCACTATCTCTATAAACATGGAAATATCTACACCGTTATCTGTATAAACAAAGAAATATCTCCACCGCTGTCTGTATGAACATGGAAACATCTACACCGCTAGCTGCATAAACATGGAATTATCTGCAGCTTTATCTGTATAAACATGGAAATATCTACACCGCAGTCTGTGCAAAGATGGAAATATCTACAATGCTATCTCAATAAACATGTAAATATCGACACCGCCATCTGTACACACATGGAAATACCTACACAGCCATCTGTATAAACATGGAAATATCTGCACCACTATCTGTATAAACATGGAAATATCTACACTGCCAACTGTATAAACATGGAATTACCTACACAGACATCTCTATAATCATTGAAATATCTACACCGCTATCTGTATAAACATGGAAGTAGCCAAACCGCTATCAGTATAAACATGGAAATATCTACAACGCTATCTGTATAAACATGGAAATATCTATACCACGACGTGTATAAACATGGAAATATCTACACCGCTATGTGAATAAACATGGAAATATCTACACCGCTATCAGTATAAACATGGAAATATTGACACCGCTATCTGTATAAATATGGAAATATCTACACCACTATCTCTATAAACATGGAAATATCTACACCGTTATCTGTATAAATAAAGAAATATCTCCACCACTGTCTGTATGAATATGGAAACACCTACACCGCTAGCTGTATAAACATGGAATTCTCTGCAGCGTTATCTGTATAAACATGGAAATATCTACACCGCTATCTCTATAAAGATGGAAATATCTACACCGCTATCTTTATAAACATGGAAATATCTACACCGCTATCTGTATAAACATGGAAATAGCTATAACACTATCTGTGTAAACATGGAAATATCTACACAGATATCTGTGTAAACATGGAAATATGTACACAGGCCTCTGTGTAAAGATGGAAATATCTACACCGCAATCTGTGCAAATATGGAAATATCTACACCGCTATCTCAGTAAACATGGAAATATCTACACCGCTATCTGTATAAACATGGAAATATCAACACCGCTATCTGTGTAAACATGGAAATGCCTACACCACGATCTGTATAAACATGGAAATATCTACACCGCTATATGTATAAACATGGAAATATCAACACCGCTATCTGTATAAACATGGAAATGTCTACACCGCGATCTGTATAAACATGGAAATATCTACACGGCTATATGTATAAAGATGGAAATATCTACACCGCTATCAGTATAAACATGGAAATATCTACACCGCTATCTGTATAAACATGGAAATATCTACACCACGACATGTATAAACATGGAAATATCTACACCGCCATGTGAATAAACATGGAAATATCTCCACAGCTATCAGTAAAAACATGGAAATATCGACACCGCTATCTGTATAAATATGGAAATATCTACACCACTATCTCTATAAACATGGAAATATCTACACCGTTATCTGTATAAACAAAGAAATATCTCCACCACTGTCTGTATGAATATGGAAACACCTACACCGCTAGCTGTATAAACATGGAATTATCTACACCACTATCAGTATAAACATGGAAATACCTACACTGCCATCTGTATAAACATGGAATTATCTACACAGACATCTCTATAACCATTGAAATATCTACACCGCTATCTGTATAAACATGGAAGTAGCCACACCGCTATCTGTATAAACATGGAAATATCTACACCGCCATCTGTGAAAACATGGAAATATCTACACTGTCATCTTTATAAACATGGAAATATCTACACGTCCATCTGTATAAACATGGAGGTATCTGCACTGCCATCTCTATATACCTGGAAATATCTACACTGCCATCTGTATAAACATGGAAATATCTACACCGCTATCTCTATAAACATGGAAATGTCTACACGGATATCTGTATATACATGGAAATATCTCCACCGCTATCTGTAGAAACATGGAAATATCTACATCGCTATCTGTATAAACATGGAAATATCTCCACCGCTATCTCTATAAAGATGGAAATATCTACACCGCTATCTTTATAAACATGGAAATATCTACACCGCTATCTGTATAAACATGGAAATATCTATAACACTATCTGTGTAAACATGGAAATATCTACACAGCTATCTGTGTAAACATGGAAATATGTTCACAGGTCTCTGTGTAAAGATGGAAATATCTACACCGCAGTCTGTGCAAATATGGAAATATCTACACCGCTATCTCAGTAAACATGGAAATATCTACACCGCTATCTGTATAAACATGGAAATATCAACACCGCTATCTGTATAAACATGGAAATGTCTACACCACGATCTGTATAAACATGGAAATATCCACACCGCTGTATGTATAAACATGGAAATATCTACACCGCTATCAGTATAAACATGGAAATATCTACACCGCTATCTGTATAAACATGGAAATATCTACACCACGACATGTATAAACATGGAAATATCTACACCGCCATGTGAATAAACATGGAAATATCTACACCGCTATCAGTAAAAACATGGAAATATCGACACCGCTATCTGTATAAATATGGAAATATCTACACCACTATCTCTATAAACATGGAAATATCTACACCGTTATCTGTATAAACAAAGAAATATCTCCACCGATGTCTGTATGAACATGCAAACATCTACACCGCTAGCTGTATAAACATGGAATTATCTGCAGCGTTATCTGTATAAACATGGAAATATCTACACCGCAGTCTGTGCAAAGATGGAAATATCTACAATGCTATCTCAATAAACATGGAAATATCGACACCGCCATCTGTACACACATGGAAATACCTACACAGTCATCTGTATAAACATGGAAATATCTACACCACTATCTGTATAAACATGGAAATATCTACACTGCCATCTGTATAAACATGGAATTACCTACACAGACATCTCTATAATCATTGAAATATCTAGACCGCTATCTGTATAAACATGGAAGTAGCCAAACCGCTATCAGTATAAACATGGAAACATCTACACTGCAGTCTGTGCAAAGATGGAAATTTCTACAATGCTATCTCAATAAACATGGAAATATCGACACAGCCATCTGTACACACATGGAAATACCTACACAGTCATATGTATAAACATTGAAATATGTACACCACTATCTGTATAAACATGGAAATATCTACACTGCCATCTGTATAAACATGGAATTACCTACACAGACATCTCTATAATCATTGAAATATCTACACCGCTATCTGTATAAACATGGATGTAGCCACACCGCTATCAGTATAAACATGGAAATATCTACACCGCTATCTGTATAATCATGGAAATATCTACACCACGACATGTATTAACATGGAAATATCTACAACGCTATGTGAATAAACATGGAAATATCTACACCGCAATCATTATAAACATGGAAATATTGACACGGCTATCTGTATAAATATGGAAATATCTACACCACTATCTCTATAAACATGGAAATATCTACACCGTTATCTGTATAAATAAAGAAATATCTCCGCCGCTGTCTGTATGAACATGGAAATATCTACACCGCTAGCTGTATAAACATGGAATTATCTGCAGCGTTATCTGTATAAACATGGAAATATCTACACCACAGTCTGTGCAAAGATGGAAATATCTAAAATGCTATCTCAATAAACATGGAAATATCGACACCGCCATCTGTACACACATGGAATTGCCTACACAGTCATCTGTGTAAACATGGAAATATCTACACCACTATCTGTATAAACATGGAAATACCTACACTGCCACCTGTATAAACATGGAAATATCTACACAGACATCTCTATAACCATTGAAATATCTACACCGCTATCGGTATAAACATGGAAGTAGCCACACCGCTATGTGTATAAACATGGAAAATCTACAACGCCATCGGTGAAAACATGCAAATATCTACACTGTCATCTTTATAAACCTGGAAATATCTACACGTCCATCTGTATAAACATGGAAATATCTACACTGCCATCTCTATATACCTGGAAATATCTACACTGCCATCCGTATAAACATGGAAATATCTACACCGCTATCTCTATAAACATGGAAATGTCTACATGGCTATCTGTATAAACATGGAAATACCTCCACTGCTATCTGTAGAAACGTGGAAATATCTACATCGCTATCTGTATAAACATGGAAATATCTCCACCGCTATCTCTATAAACATGGAAATATCTACACCGCTATCTTTATAAACATGGAAATATCTACACCGCTATCTGTATAAACATGGAAATATCTACAACACTATCGGTGTAAACATGGAAATATCTACACAGCTATCTGTGTAAACATGGAAATATGTACACAGGTCTCTGTGTAAAGATGGAAATATCTACACCGCAATCTGTGCAAATATGGAAATATCTACACCGGTATCTCTGTAAACATGGAAATATCTACACCGCTATCTGTATAAACATGGAAATATCAACACCGCTATCTGTATAAACATGGAAATGTCTACACCACGATCTGTATAAACATGGAAATATCCACACCGCTGTATGTATAAACATGGAAATATCTACACCGCTATCAGTATAAACATGGAAATATCTACACCGCTATCTGTATAAACATGGAAATATCTACACCACGACATGTATAAACATGGAAATATCTACACCGCCATGTGAATAAACATGGAAATATCTACACCGCTATCAGTAAAAACATGGAAATATCGACACCGCTATCTGTATAAATATGGAAATATCTACACCACTATCTCTATAAACATGGAAATATCTACACCGTTATCTGTATAAACAAAGAAATATCTCCACCGATGTCTGTATGAACATGCAAACATCTACACCGCTAGCTGTATAAACATGGAATTATCTGCAGCGTTATCTGTATAAACATGGAAATATCTACACCGCAGTCTGTGCAAAGATGGAAATATCTACAATGCTATCTCAATAAACATGGAAATATCGACACCGCCATCTGTACACACATGGAAATACCTACACAGTCATCTGTATAAACATGGAAATATCTACACCACTATCTGTATAAACATGGAAATATCTACAGTGCCATCTGTATAAACATGGAATTACCTACACAGACATCTCTATAATCATTGAAATATCTAGACCGCTATCTGTATAAACATGGAAGTAGCCAAACCGCTATCAGTATAAACATGGAAACATCTACACTGCAGTCTGTGCAAAGATGGAAATTTCTACAATGCTATCTCAATAAACATGGAAATATCGACACAGCCATCTGTACACACATGGAAATACCTACACAGTCATATGTATAAACATTGAAATATGTACACCACTATCTGTATAAACATGGAAATATCTACACTGCCATCTGTATAAACATGGAATTACCTACACAGACATCTCTATAATCATTGAAATATCTACACCGCTATCTGTATAAACATGGATGTAGCCACACCGCTATCAGTATAAACATGGAAATATCTACACCGCTATCTGTATAATCATGGAAATATCTACACCACGACGTGTATTAACATGGAAATATCTACAACGCTATGTGAATAAACATGGAAATATCTACACCGCAATCATTATAAACATGGAAATATTGACACGGCTATCTGTATAAATATGGAAATATCTACACCACTATCTCTATAAACATGGAAATATCTACACCGTTATCTGTATAAATAAAGAAATATCTCCGCCGCTGTCTGTATGAACATGGAAATATCTACACCGCTAGCTGTATAAACATGGAATTATCTGCAGCGTTATCTGTATAAACATGGAAATATCTACACCACAGTCTGTGCAAAGATGGAAATATCTAAAATGCTATCTCAATAAACATGGAAATATCGACACCGCCATCTGTACACACATGGAATTGCCTACACAGTCATCTGTGTAAACATGGAAATATCTACACCACTATCTGTATAAACATGGAAATACCTACACTGCCACCTGTATAAACATGGAAATATCTACACAGACATCTCTATAACCATTGAAATATCTACACCGCTATCGGTATAAACATGGAAGTAGCCACACCGCTATGTGTATAAACATGGAAAATCTACAACGCCATCGGTGAAAACATGCAAATATCTACACTGTCATCTTTATAAACCTGGAAATATCTACACGTCCATCTGTATAAACATGGAAATATCTACACTGCCATCTCTATATACCTGGAAATATCTACACTGCCATCCGTATAAACATGGAAATATCTACACCGCTATCTCTATAAACATGGAAATGTCTACATGGCTATCTGTATAAACATGGAAATACCTCCACTGCTATCTGTAGAAACGTGGAAATATCTACATCGCTATCTGTATAAACATGGAAATATCTCCACCGCTATCTCTATAAAGATGGAAATATCTACACCGCTATCTTTATAAACATGGAAATATCTACACCGCTATCTGTATAAACATGGAAATATCTACAACACTATCGGTGTAAACATGGAAATATCTACACAGCTATCTGTGTAAACATGGAAATATGTACACAGGTCTCTGTGTAAAGATGGAAATATCTACACCGCAATCTGTGCAAATATGGAAATATCTACACCGGTATCTCTGTAAACATGGAAATATCTACACCGCTATCTGTATAAACATGGAAATATCAACACCGCTATCTGTATAAACATGGAAATGTCTACACCACGATCTGTATAAACATGGAAATATCTACACCGCTATATGTAAAAACATGGAAATATCTACACCGCTATCAGTATAAACATGGAAATATCTACACCGCCATCTGTATAAACATGGAAATATCTACACCACGACATGTATAAACATGGAAATATCTTCACCGCCATGTGAATAAACATGGAAATATCTACACCGCTATCAGTAAAAACATGGAAATACCGACACCGCTATCTGTATAAATATGGAAATATCTACACCACTATCTCTATAGTCATGGAAATATCTACACCGTTATCTGTATAAAGAAAGAAATATCTCCACCGCTGTCTGTATGAACATGGAAACATCTAGACCGCTAGCTGTATAAACATGGAATTATCTGCAGCGTTATCTGTATAAATATGGAAATATCTACACCGCAGTCTGTGCGAACATGGAAACATCTAGACCGCTAGCTGTATAAACATGGAATTATCTGCAGCGTTATCTGTATAAACATGGAAATATCTACACCGCAGTCTGTGCAAAGATGGAAATATCTACAATGCTATCTCAATAAACATGGAAATATCGACACCGCAATCTGTACACACATGGAAATACCTACACAGTCATCTGTATAAACATGGAAATATCTACACCACTATCTGTATAAACATGGAAATATCTACACTGCCATCTGTATAAACATGGAATTACCTACACAGACATCTCTATAATCATTGAAATATCTACACAGCTATCTGTATAAACATGGAAGTAGCCACACCGATATCAGTATAAACATGGAAATATCTACACCTCTATCTGTATAAACATGGAAATATCTACACCACGACGTGTATAAACATGGAAATATCTACACCGCTATGTGAATAAACATGGAAATATCTACACCGCTATCAGTATATCATGGAAATATTGACACCGCTATCTGTATAAATATGGAAATATCTACACCACTATCTCTATAAACATGGAAATATCTACACCGTTATCTGTATAAACAAAGAAATATCTCCACTGCTGTCTGTATGAACATGGAAACACCTACACCGCTAGCTGTATAAACATGGAATTATCTGCAGCGTTATCTGTATAAACATAGAAATATCAACACCGCAGTCTGTGCAAAGATGGAAATATCTACAATGCTATCTCAATAAACATGGAAATATCGACACCGCCATCTGTACACACATGGAAATACCTACACAGTCATCTGTATAAACATGGAAACATCTACACCACTATCTGTATAAACATGGAAATACCTACACTGCCATCTGTATAAACATGGAATTATCTACACAGACATCTCTATAACCATTGAAATATCTACACCGCTATCTGTATAAACATGGAAGTAGCCACACCGCTATCTGTGTAAACATGGAAATATCTACACCGCCATCTATGAAAACATGGAAATATCTACACGTCCATCTGTATAAACATGGAAATATCTACACTGCCATCTGTATATACCTGGAAATATCTACACTGCCATCTGTATAAACATGGAAATATCTACACCGCTATCTCTATAAACATGGAAATGTCTACACGGCTATCTGTATAAACATGGAAATATCTCCACCGCTATCTGTATAAACATGGAAATATCTCCACCGCTATCTCTATAAAGATGGAAATATCTACACCGCTATCTTTATAAACATGGAAATATCTACACCGCTATCTGTATAAACATGGAAATATCTACACAGCTATCTGTGTAAACATGGAAATATGTACACAGGTCTCTGTGTAAAGATGGAAATATCTACACCGCAATCTGTGAAAATATGGAAATATCTACACCGCTATCTCACTAAACATGGAAATATCTACACCGCTATCTGTATAAACATGGAAATATCAACACCACTATCTCTATAGACATGGAAATATCTACACCGCTATATGTATAAACATGGAAATATCTACACCGCTATCAGTATAAACATGGAAATATCTACACTGCTATCTGTATAAACATGGAAATATCTACACCACGACATGTATAAACATGGAAATATGTACACCGCCATGTGAATAAACATGGAAATATCTACACCGCTATCAGTAAAAACATGGAAATATCGACACCGATATCTGTATAAATATGGAAATATCTACACCACTATCTCTATAGACATGGAAATATCTACACCGTTGTCTGTATAAACATGGAAGTAGCCACACCGATATCAGTATAAACATGGAAATATCTACACCGCTATCTGTATAAACATGGAAATAACTACACTGCCATCTGTATAAACATGGAATTACCTACACAGACATCTCTATTATCATTGAAATATCTACACCGCTATCTGTATAAACATGGAAGTAGCCACACCGCTATCAGTATAAACATGGAAATATCTACACCGCTATCTGTATAAACATGGAAATATCTACACCACGACGTGTATAAACATGGAAATATCTACACCGCTATGTGAATAAACATGGAAATATCTACACCGCTATCAGTATTAACGTGGAAATATTGACACCGCTATCTGTATAAATATGGAAATATCTACACCACTATCTCTATAAACATGAAAATATCTACACCGTTATCTGTATAAACAAAGAAATATCTCCACCGCTGTCTGTATGAACATGGAAACATCTACACCGCTAGCTGTATAAACATGGAATTATCTGCAGCATTATCTGTATAAACAAGGAAATATCTACACCGCAGTCTGTGCAAAGATGGAAATATCTACAATGCTATCTCAATAAACATGGAAATATCGACACCGCCATCTGTACACACATGGAAATACCTACACAGTCATCTGTATAAACATGGAAATATCTACACCACTATCTGTATAAACATGGAAATACCTACACTGCCATCTGTATAAACATGGAATTTTCTACACGGACATCTCTATAACCATTGAAATATCTACACCGCTATCTATATAAACATGGAAGTAGCCACACCGCTATCTGTATAAACATGGAAAATCTACACCGCCATCTGTGAAAACATGGAAATATCTACACTGTCATCTTTATAAACATGGAAATATCTACACGTCCATCAATATAAACATGGAAATATCTACACCACTATCTGTATAAACATGGAAATATCTACACTGCCATCTGTATAAACATGGAATTACCTACACAGACATCTCTATAATCATTGAAATATCTACACAGCTATCTGTATAAACATGGAAGTAGCCACACCGATATCAGTATAAACATGGAAATATCTACACCTCTATCTGTATAAACATGGAAATATCTACACCACGACGTGTATAAACATGGAAATATCTACACCGCTATGTGAATAAACATGGAAATATCTACACCGCTATCAGTATATCATGGAAATATTGACACCGCTATCTGTATAAATATGGAAATATCTACACCACTATCTCTATAAACATGGAAATATCTACACCGTTATCTGTATAAACAAAGAAATATCTCCACTGCTGTCTGTATGAACATGGAAACACCTACACCGCTAGCTGTATAAACATGGAATTATCTGCAGCGTTATCTGTATAAACATAGAAATATCAACACCGCAGTCTGTGCAAAGATGGAAATATCTACAATGCTATCTCAATTAACATGGAAATATCGACACCGACATCTGTACACACATGGAAATACCTACACAGTCATCTGTATAAACATGGAAACATCTACACCACTATCTGTATAAACATGGAAATACCTACACTGCCATCTGTATAAACATGGAATTATCTACACAGACATCTCTATAACCATTGAAATATCTACACCGCTATCTGTATAAACATGGAAGTAGCCACACCGCTATCTGTGTAAACATGGAAATATCTACACCGCCATCTATGAAAACATGGAAATATCTACACGTCCATCTGTATAAACATGGAAATATCTACACTGCCATCTGTATATACCTGGAAATATCTACACTGCCATCTGTATAAACATGGAAATATCTACACCGCTATCTCTATAAACATGGAAATGTCTACACGGCTATCTGTATAAACATGGAAATATCTCCACCGCTATCTGTATAAACATGGAAATATCTCCACCGCTATCTCTATAAAGATGGAAATATCTACACCGCTATCTTTATAAACATGGAAATATCTACACCGCTATCTGTATAAACATGGAAATATCTACACAGCTATCTGTGTAAACATGGAAATATGTACAAAGGTCTCTGTGTAAAGATGGAAATATCTACACCGCAATCTGTGAAAATATGGAAATATCTACACCGCTATCTCACTAAACATGGAAATATCTACACCGCTATCTGTATAAACATGGAAATATCAACACCACTATCTCTATAGACATGGAAATATCTACACCGCTATATGTATAAACATGGAAATATCTACACCGCTATCAGTATAAACATGGAAATATCTACACTGCTATCTGTATAAACATGGAAATATCTACACCACGACATGTATAAACATGGAAATATGTACACCGCCATGTGAATAAACATGGAAATATCTACACCGCTATCAGTAAAAACATGGAAATATCGACACCGCTATCTGTATAAATATGGAAATATCTACACCACTATCTCTATAGACATGGAAATATCTACACCGTTGTCTGTATAAACATGGAAGTAGCCACACCGATATCAGTATAAACATGGAAATATCTACACCGCTATCTGTATAAACATGGAAATAACTACACTGCCATCTGTATAAACATGGAATTACCTACACAGACATCTCTATTATCATTGAAATATCTACACCGCTCTCTGTATAAACATGGAAGTAGCCACACCGCTATCAGTATAAACATGGAAATATCTACACCGCTATCTGTATAAACATGGAAATATCTACACCACAACGTGTATAAACATGGAAATATCTACACCGCTATGTGAATAAACATGGAAATATCTACACCGCTATCAGTATTAACGTGGAAATATTGACACCGCTATCTGTATAAATATGGAAATATCTACACCACTATCTCTATAAACATGAAAATATCTACACCGTTATCTGTATAAACAAAGAAATATCTCCACCGCTGTCTGTATGAACATGGAAACATCTACACCGCTAGCTGTATAAACATGGAATTATCTGCAGCATTATCTGTATAAACAAGGAAATATCTACACCGCAGTCTGTGCAAAGATGGAAATATCTACAATGCTATCTCAATAAACATGGAAATATCGACACCGCCATCTGTACACACATGGAAATACCTACACAGTCATCTGTATAAACATGGAAATATCTACACCACTATCTGTATAAACATGGAAATACCTACACTGCCATCTGTATAAACATGGAATTTTCTACACGTACATCTCTATAACCATTGAAATATCTACACCGCTATCTATATAAACATGGAAGTAGCCACACCGCTATCTGTATAAACATGGAAAATCTACACCGCCATCTGTGAAAACATGGAAATATCTACACTGTCATCTTTATAAACATGGAAATATCTACATGTCCATCAATATAAACATGGAAATATCTACACTGCCATCTCTATATACCTGGAAATATCTACACCGCCATCTGTATAAACATGGAAATATCTACACCGCTATCTCTATAAACATGGAAATGTCTACACGGCTATCTGTATAAACATGGAAATATCTACACCGCTATCTGTAGAAACATGGAAATATCTACATCGAAATCTGTATAAACATGGAAATATCTCCACCGCTATCTCTATAAAGATGAAAATATCTACACCGCTATCTTTATAAACATGGAAATATCTACACCGCTATCTGTATAAACGTGGAAATATCTATAACACTATCTGTGTAAACATGGAAATATCTACACAGCTATCTGTGTAAACATGGAAATATGTACACAGGTCTCTGTGTAAAGATGGAAATATCTACACCGCAATCTGTGAAAATATGGAAATATCTACACCGCTATCTCACTAAACATGGAAATATCTACACCGCTATCTGTATAAACATGGAAATATCAACACCACTATCTCTATAGACATGGAAATATCTACACCGCTATATGTATAAACATGGAAATATCTACACCACTATCAGTATAAACATGGAAATACCTACACTGCTATCTGTATAAACATGGAAATATCTACACCACGACATGTATAAACATGGAAATATCTACACCGCCATGTGAATAAACATGGAAATATCTACACCGCTATCTGTAAAAACATGGAAAGATCGACACCGCTATCTGTATAAATATGAAAATATCTACACCACTATCTCTATAGACATGGAAATATCTACACCGTTGTCTGTATAAACATGGAAGTAGCCACACCGATATCAGTATAAACATGGAAATATCTACACCGCTATCTTATAAACATGGAAATAACTACACTGCCATCTGTATAAACATGGAATTACCTACACAGACATCTCTATTATCATTGAAATATCTACACCGCTATCTGTATAAACATGGAAGTAGCCACACCGCTATCAGTATAAACATGGAAATATCTACACCGCTATCTGTATAAACATGGAAATATCTACACCACGACGTGTATAAACATGGAAATATCTACACCGCTATGTGAATAAACATGGAAATATCTACACCGCTATCAGTATTAACGTGGAAATATTGACACCGCTATCTGTATAAATATGGAAATATCTACACCACTATCTCTATAAACATGAAAATATCTACACCGTTATCTGTATAAACAAAGAAATATCTCCACCGCTGTCTGTATGAACATGGAAACATCTACACCGCTAGCTGTATAAACATGGAATTATCTGCAGCGTTATCTGTATAAACAAGGAAATATCTACACCGCAGTCTGTGCAAAGATGGAAATATCTACAATGCTATCTCAATAAACATGGAAATATCGACACCGCCATCTGTACACACATGGAAATACCTACACAGTCATCTGTATAAACATGGAAATATCTACACCACTATCTGTATAAACATGGAAATACCTACACTGCCATCTGTATAAACATGGAATTTTCTACACGGACATCTCTATAACCATTGAAATATCTACACCGCTATCTATATAAACATGGAAGTAGCCACACCGCTATCTGTATAAACATGGAAAATCTACACCGCCATCTGTGAAAACATGGAAATATCTACACTGTCATCTTTATAAACATGGAAATATCTACACGTCCATCAATATAAACATGGAAATATCTACACTGCCATCTCTATATACCTGGAAATATCTACACCGCCATCTGTATAAACATGGAAATATCTACACCGCTATCTCTATAAACATGGAAATGTCTACACGGCTATCTGTATAAACATGGAAATATCTACACCGCTATCTGTAGAAACATGGAAATATCTACATCGAAATCTGTATAAACATGGAAATATCTCCACCGCTATCTCTATAAAGATGAAAATATCTACACCGCTATCTTTATAAACATGGAAATATCTACACCGCTATCTGTATAAACGTGGAAATATCTATAACACTATCTGTGTAAACATGGAAATATCTACACAGCTATCTGTGTAAACATGGAAATATGTACACAGGTCTCTGTGTAAAGATGGAAATATCTACACCACAATCTGTGCAAATATGGAAATATCTACACCGCTATCTCAGTAAACATGGAAATATCTACACCGCTATCTGTATAAACATGGAAATATCAACACCGCTATCTGTATAAACATGGAAATGTCTACACCACGATCTGTATAAACATGGAAATATCTACACCGCTATATGTATAAACATGGAAATATCTACACCGCTATCAGTATAAACATGGAAATATCTACACCGCTATCTGTATAAACATGGAAATGTCTACACCACGACATGTATAAACATGGAAATATCTACACCACCATGTGAATAAATATGGAAATATCTACACCGCTATCAGTAAAAACATGGAAAGATCGACACCGCTATCTGTATAAATATGGAAATATCTACACCACTATCTCTATAGACATGGAAATATCTACACCGTTATCTGTATAAACAAAGAAATGTCTCCACCGCTAGCTATATAAACATGGAATTATCTGCAGCGTTATCTGTATAAACATGGAAATATCCACACTGCAGTCTGTGCAAAGATGGAAATATCTACAATGCTATCTCAATAAACATGGAAATATCGACACCGCAATCTGTACACACATGGAAATACCTACACAGTCATCTGTATAAACATGGAAATATCTACACCACTATCTGTATATACATGGAAATATCTACACTGCCATCTGTATAAACATGGAATTACCTACACAAACATCTCTATAATCATTGAAATATCTACACCGCTTTCTGTATAAACATGGAAGTAGCCACACCGATATCAGTATAAACATGGAAATATCTACACCACTCTCTGTAGAAACATGGAAATATCTACACCACGACGTGTATAAACATGTGAATATCCACACCGCTATGTGAATAAACATGGAAATATCTACACCGCTATCAGTATATCATGGAAATATTGACACCGCTATCTGTATAAATATGGAAATATCTACACCACTATCTCTATAAACATGGAAATATCTACACCGTTATCTGTATAAACAAAGAAATATCTCCACCGCTGTCTGTATGAACATGGAAACACCTACACCGCTAGCTGTATAAACATGGAATTATCTGCAGCGTTATCTGTATAAACATAGAAATATGAACACCGCAGTCTGTGCAAAGATGGAAATATCTACAATGCTATCTCAATAAACATGGAAATATCGACACCGCCATCTGTACACACATGGAAATACCTACACAGTCATCTGTATAAACATGGAAATATCTACACCACTATCTGTAAACATGGAAATACCTACACTGCCATCTGTATAAACATGGAATTATCTACACAGACATCTCTATAACCATTGAAATATCTACACCGCTATCTGTATAAACATGGAAGTAGCCACACCACTATCTGTATAAACATGGAAATATCTACACCGCCATCTATGAAAACATGGAAATATCTACACGTCCATCTGTATAAACATGGAAATATCTACACTGCCATCTGTATATACCTGGAAATATCTACACTGCCATCTGTATAAACATGGAAATATCTACACCGCTATCTCTATAAACATGGAAATGTATACACGGCTATCTTTATAAACATGGACATATCTCCACCGCTATCTGTAGAAACATGGAAATATCTACATCGCTATCTGTATAAACATGGAAATATCTCCACCGCTATCTCTATAAAGATGGAAATATCTACACCGCTATCTTTATAAACATGGAAATATCTACACCGCTATCTGTATAAACATGGAAATATCTATAACACTATCTGTGTAAACATGGAAATATCTACACCAAGACGTGTATAAACATGGAAATATCTACACCTCTATCTGTATAAACATGGAAATATCTACACCACGACGTGTATAAACATGGAAATATCTACACCGCTATGTGAATAAACATGGAAATATCTACACCGCTATCAGTATATCATGGAAATATTGACACCGCTATCTGTATAAATATGGAAATATCTACACCACTATCTCTATAAACATGGAAATATCTACACCGTTATCTGTATAAACAAAGAAATATCTCCACTGCTGTCTGTATGAACATGGAAACACCTACACCGCTAGCTGTATAAACATGGAATTATCTGCAGCGTTATCTGTATAAACATAGAAATATCAACACCGCAGTCTGTGCAAAGATGGAAATATCTACAATGCTATCTCAATAAACATGGAAATATCGACACCGCCATCTGTACACACATGGAAATACCTACACAGTCATCTGTATAAACATGGAAACATCTACACCACTATCTGTATAAACATGGAAATACCTACACTGCCATCTGTATAAACGTGGAATTATCTACACAGACATCTCTATAACCATTGAAATATCTACACCGCTATCTGTATAAACATGGAAGTAGCCACACCGCTATCTGTATAAACATGGAAATATCTACACCGCCATCTATGAAAACATGGAAATATCTACACGTCCATCTGTATAAACATGGAAATATCTACACTGCCATCTGTATATACCTGGAAATATCTACACTGCCATCTGTATAAACATGGAAATATCTACACCGCTATCTCTATAAACATGGAAATGTCTACACGGCTATCTGTATAAACATGGAAATATCTCCACCGCTATCTGTAGAAACATGGAAATATCTACATCGCTATCTGTATAAACATGGAAATATCTCCACCGCTATCTCTATAAAGATGGAAATATCTACACCGCTATCTTTATAAACATGGAAATATCTACAACGCTATCTGTATAAACATGGAAATATCTACACAGCTATCTGTGTAAACATGGAAATATGTACACAGGTCTCTGTGTAAAGATGGAAATATCTACACCGCAATCTGTGAAAATATGGAAATATCTACACCGCTATCTCACTAAACATGGAAATATCTACACCGCTATCTGTATAAACATGGAAATATCAACACCACTATCTCTATAGACATGGAAATATCTACACCGCTATATGTATAAACATGGAAATATCTACACCGCTATCAGTATAAACATGGAAATATCTACACTGCTATCTGTATAAACATGGAAATATCTACACCACGACATGTATAAACATGGAAATATCTACACCGCCATGTGAATAAACATGGAAATATCTACACCGCTATCAGTAAAAACATGGAAAGATCGACACCGCTATCTGTATAAATATGGAAATATCTACACCACTATCTCTATAGACATGGAAATATCTACACCGTTGTCTGTATAAACATGGAAGTAGCCACACCGATATCAGTATAAACATGGAAATATCTACACCGCTATCTGTATAAGCATGGAAATAACTACACTGCCATCTGTATAAACATGGAATTACCTACACAGACATCTCTATTATCATTGAAATATCTACACCGCTATCTGTATAAACATGGAAGTAGCCACACCGCTATCAGTATAAACATTGAAATATCTACACCGCTATCTGTATAAACATGGAAATATCTACACCACGACGTGTATAAACATGGAAATATCTACACCGCTATGTGAATAAACATGGAAATATCTACACCGCTATCAGTATTAACGTGGAAATATTGACACCGCTATCTGTATAAATATGGAAATATCTACACCACTATCTCTATAAACATGAAAATATCTACACCGTTATCTGTATAAACAAAGAAATATCTCCACCGCTGTCTGTATGAACATGGAAACATCTACAATGCTAGCTGTATAAACAAGGAATTATCTGCAGCGTTATCTGTATAAACATGGAAATATCGACACCGCAATCTGTACACACATGGAAATACCTACACAGTCATCTGTATAAACATGGAAATATCTACACCGCCATCTGTGAAAACATGGAAATATCTACACTGTCATCTTTATAAACATGGAAATATCTACACGTCCATCTGTATAAACATGGAAATATCTACACTGCCATCTGTATATACCTGGAAATATCTACACTGCCATCTGTATAAATATGGAAATATCTACACCGCTATCTCTATAAACATGGAAATGTCTACACGGCTATCTGTATAAACATGGAAATATCTCCACCGCTATCTGTAGAAACATGGAAATATCTACATCGCTATCTGCATAAACATGGAAATATCTCCACCGCTATCTCTATAAAGATGGAAATATCTACACCGCTATCTTTATAAACATGGAAATATCTACACCGCTATCTGTATAAACATGGAAATATCTATAACACTATCTGTGTAAATATGGAAATATCTACACAGCTATCTGTGTAAACATGGAAATATGTACACAGGTCTCTGTGTAAAGATGGAAATATCTACACCGCAATCTGTGCAAATATGGAAATATCTACACCGCTATCTCAGTAAACATGGAAATATCTACACCGCAATCTGTGCAAATATGGAAATATCTACACTGCTATCTCAGTAAACATGGAAATATCTACAGCCCTATCTGTATAAAGTTGGAAATATCAACATCGCTATCTGTATAAACATGGAAATGTCTACACCACGATCTGTATAAACATGGAAATATCTACACCGCTATATGTATAAACATGGAAATATCTACACCGCTATCAGTATAAACATGGAAATATCTACACCACTATCTGTATAAACATGGAAATATCTACACCACGACATGGATAAACATGGAAATATCTACACCGCCATGTGAATAAACATGGAAATATCTACACCGCTATCAGTAAAAACATGGAAATATCGACACCGCTATCTGTATAAATATGGAAATATCTACACCACAATCTCTATAGACATGGAAATATCTACACCGTTATCTGTATAAACAAAGAAATATCTCCACTGCTGTCTGTATGAAGATGGAAACATCTACACCGCTGGCTGTATAAAAATGGAATTACCTGCAGCGTTATCTGTATTAACATGGAAATATCTACACCGCAGTCTGTGCAAAGATGGAAATATCTACAATGCTATCTCAATAAACATGGAAATATCGACACCGCAGTCTGTACAAACACGGAAATACCTACACAGCCATCTGTATAAACATGGAAATATCTACACCACTATCTGTATAAACATGGAAATATCTACACTGCCATCTGTATAAACATGGAATTACCTACACAGACATCTCTATAATCATTGAAATATCTACACCGCTATCTGTATAAACATAGAAGTAGCCACACCGCTATCAGTATAAACATGGAAATATCTACACCGCTATCTGTACAAACATGGAAATATCTACACCACGACGTGTATAAACATGGAAATATCTACACCGCTATGTGAATAAACATAGAAATTTCTACACTGCTATGAGTATAAACATGGATATATTGACACCGCTATCTGTATAAATATGGAAATATCTACACCACTATCTCTATAAACATGGAAATATCTACACCGTTATCTGTATAAACAAAGAAATATCTCCACCGCTGTCTGTATGAACATGGAAACATCTACACCGCTAGCTGTATAAACATGGAATTATCTGCAGCGTTATCTGTATAAACATGGAAATATCTACACGGCAGTCTGTGCAAAGATGGAAATATCTACAATGCTATCTCAATAAACATGGAAATATCGACACCGCCATCTGTACACACATGAAAATACCTACACAGTCATCTGTATAAACATGGAAATATCTACAACACTATCTGTGTAAACATGGAAATACCTACACTGCCATCTGTATAAACATGGAATTATCTACACAGACATTTCTATAACCATTGAAATATCAACACCGCTATCTGTATAAACATGGAAGTAGCCACACCGCTATCTGTATAAACATGGAAATATCTACAACGCCATCTGTGAAAACATGGAAATATCTACACGTCCATGTGTATAAACATGGAAATATCTACACTGCCATCTGTATATACCTGGAAATATCTACACTGCCATCTGTATAAACATGGAAATATCTACACCGCTATCTCTATAAACATGGAAATGTCTACACGGCTATCTGTATAAACATGGAAATATCTCCACCGCTATCTGTAGAAACATGGAAATATCTACATCGCTATCTGCGTAAACATGGAAATATCTCCACAGCTATCTCTATAAAGATGGAAATATCTACACCGCTATCTTTATAAACATGGAAATATCTACACCGCTATCTGTATAAACATGGAAATATCTATAACACTAACTGTGTAAACATGGAAATATCTACACAGCTATCTGTGTAAACATGGAAATATGTACACAGGTCTCTGTGTAAAGATGGAAATATCTACACCGCAATCTGTGCAAATATGGAAATATCTACACCGCTATCTCAGTAAACATGGAAATATCTACACCGCAATCTGTGCAAATATGGAAATATCTACACCGCTATCTCAGTAAACATGGAAATATCTACACCCCTATCTGCATAAACTTGGAAATATCAAAACCGCTATCTGTATAAACATGGAAATGTCTACACCACGATCTGTATAAACATGGAAATAACTACACCGCTATATGTATAAAAATGGAAATATCTACACCGCTATCAGTATAAACATGGAAATATCTACACCGCTATCTGTATAAACATGGAAATATCCACACCACATGTATAAACATGGAAATATCTACACCGCCATGTGAATAAACATGGAAATATCTACACCGCTATCAGTAAAAACATGGAAATATCGACACCGCTATCTGTATAAATATGGAAATATCTACACCACTATCTCTATAGACATGGAAATATCTACACCGTTATCTGTATAAACAAAGAAATATCTCCACCGCTGTCTGTATGAACATGGAAACATCTACACCGCTAGCTGTATAAAAATGGAATTACCTGCAGCGTTATCTTTATAAACATGGAAATATCTACACCGCAGTCTGTGCAAAGATGGAAATATCTACAATGCTATCTCTATAAACATGGAAATATCGACAGCGCAATCTGTACACACATGGAAATACCTACACAGTCATCTGTATAAACATGGAAATATCTACACCACTATCTGTATAAACATGGAAATATCTACACTGCCATCTGTATAAACATGGAATTACCTACACAGACATCTCTATAATCATCGAAATATCTACACCGCTATCTGTATAAACATGGAAGTAGCCTCACCGCTATCAGTATAAACATGGAAATATCTACACCGCTATCTGTATAAACATGGAAATATCTACACCACGACGTGTATAAACATGGAAATATCTACACCGCTATGTGAATAAACATGGAAATATCTACACCGCTATCAGTATATCATGGAATTATTGACACCGCTATCTGTATAAATATGGAAATATCTACACCACTATCTCTATAAACATGGAAATATCTACACCGTTATCTGTATAAACAAAGAAATATCTCCACCGCTGTCTGTATGAACATGGAAACATCTACACCGCTAGCTGTATAAACATGGAATTATCTGCAGCGTTATCTGTATAAACATGGAAATATCTACACGGCAGTCTGTGCAAAGCTGGAAATATCTACAATGCTATCTCAATAAACATGGAAATATCGACACCGCCATCTGTACACACATGAAAATACCTACACAGTCATCTGTATAAACATGGAAATATCTACAACACTATCTGTATAAACATGGAAATACCTACACTGCCATCTGTATAAACATGGAATTATCTACACAGACATTTCTATAACCATTGAAATATCTACACCGCTATCTGTATAAACATGGAAGTAGCCACACCGCTATCTGTATAAACATGGAAATATCTACAACGCCATCTGTGAAAACATGGAAATATCTACACGTCCATCTGTATAAACATGGAAATATCTACACTGCCATCTGTATATACCTGGAAATATCTACACTGCCATCTGTATAAGCATGGAAATATCTACACCGCTATCTCTATAAACATGGAAATGTCTACACGGCTATCTGTATAAACATGGAAATATGTCCACCGCTATCTGTAGAAACATCTAAATATCTACATCGCTATCTGTAAAAACATGGAAATATCTCCACCGCTATCTCTATAAAGATGTAAATATCTACACCGCTATCTTTATAAACATGGAAATATCTACACCGCTATCTGTATAAACATGGAAATATCTATAACACTATCTGTGTAAACATGGAAATATCTACACAGCTATCTGTGTAAACATGGAAATATGTACACAGGTCTCTGTGTAAAGATGGAAATATCTACACCGCAATCTGTGAAAATATGGAAATATCTACAGCACTATCTCAGTAAACATGGAAATATCTACACCGCTATCTGTATAAACATGGAAATATCAACACCGCTATCTGTATAAACATGGAAATGTCTACACCACGATCTGTATAAACATGGAAATATCTACACCGCTATATGTATAAACATGGAAACATCTACACCGCTATCAGTATAAACATGGAAATATCTACACTGCTATCTGTATAAACATGGAAATATCTACACCACGACATGTATAAACATGGAAATATCTACACCGCCATGTGAATAAACATGGAAATATCTACACCGCTATCAGTAAAAACATGGAAATATCGACACCGCTATCTGTATAAATATGGAAATATCTACACCACTATCTCTATTAACATGGAAATATCTACACCGTTATCTGTATAAACAAAGAAATATCTCCAACGCTGTCTGTATGAACAGGGAAACATCTACACCGCTAGCTGTATAAACATGGAATTATCTGCAGCGTTCCCTGTATAAACATGGAAATATCTACACCGCAGTCTGTGCAAAGCTGGAAATATCTACAATGTTATCTCAATAAACATGGAAATATCGACACCGCCATCTGTACACACATGGAAATACCTACAAAGTCATCTGTATAAACATGGAAATATCTACACCACTATCTGTATAAACATGGAAATACCTACACTGCCATTTGTATAAACATGGAATTATCTACACAGACATCTCTATAACCATTGAAATACCTACACCGCTATCTGTATAAACATGGAAGTAGCCACACCGCTATCTGTATAAACATGGAAATATCTACACCGCCATCTGTGAAAACATGGAAATATCTACACTGTCATCTTTATAAACATGGAAATATCTACACGTCCATCTGTATAAACATGAAAATATCTACACTGCCATCTGTATATACCTGGAAATATCTACACTGCCATCTGTATAAACATGGAAATATCTACACCGCTATCTCTATAAACATGGAAATGTCTACACGGCTATCTGTATAAACATGGAAATATCTCCACCGCTATCTGTAGAAACATGGAAATATCTACATCGCTATCTGCATAAACATGGAAATATCTCCAGCGCTATCTCTATAAAGATGGAAATATCTACACCGCTATCTTTATAAACATGGAAATATCTACACCGCTATCTGTATAAACATGGAAATATCTATAACACTAACTGTGTAAACATGGAAATATCTACACAGCTATCTGTGTAAACATGGAAATATGTACACAGTTCTCTGTGTAAAGATGGAAATATCTACACCACAATCTGTGCAAATATGGAAATATCTACACCGCTATCTCAGTAAACATGGAAATATCTACACCGCAATCTGTGCAAATATGGAAATATCTACACCGCTATCTCAGTAAACATGGAAATATCTACACCGCAATCTGTGCAAATATGGAAATGTCTACACCGCTATCTCAGTAAACATGGAAATATCTACACCCCTATCTGCATAAACTTGGAAATATCAACACCGCTATCTGTATAAACATGGAAATGTCTACACCACGATCTGTATAAACATGGAAATAACTACACCGCTATATGTATAAACATGGAAATATCTACACCGCTATCAGTATAAACATGGAAATATCTACACCGCTATCTGTATAAACATGGAAATATCTATAACACTATCTGTGTAAACATGGAAATATCTACACAGCTATCTGTGTAAACATGGAAATATGTACACAGGTCTCTTTGTAAAGATGGAAATATCTACACCGCAATCTGTGCAAATATGGAAATATCTACACCGCTATCTCAGTAAACATGGAAATATCTACACCGCTATCTGTATAAACATGGAAATATCAACACCGGTATCTGTATAAACATGGAAATGTCTACACCACGATCTGTATAAACATGGAAATATCTACACCGCTATATGTATAAACATGGAAATATCTACACCGCTATCAGTATAAACATGGAAATATCTACAGCACTATCTGTATAAAGATGGAAATATCTACACCACGATATGTATAAACATGGAAATATCTACACCGCCATGTGAATAAACATGTAAATATCTACACCGCTATCAGTAAAAACATGGAAATATCGACACCGCTATCTGTATAAATATGGAAATATCTACACCACTATCTCTATAATCATGGAAATATCTGCACCGTTATCTGCATAAACAAAGAAATATCTCCACCGCTGTCTGTATGAACATGGAAACATCTACACCGCTAGCTGAATAAACATGGAATTATCTGCAGCGTTATCTGTATAAACATGGAAATATCTACACTGCAGTCTGTGCAAAGATGGAAATATCTACAATGCTATCTCAATAAACATGGAAATATCGACCCCGCCATCTGTACACACATGGAAATACCTACACAGTCATCTGTATAAACATGGAAATATCTACACCACTATCTGTATAAACATTGAAATATCTACACTGCCATCTGTATAAACATGGAATTACCTACACAGACATCTCTATAATCATTGAAATATCTACACCGTTATCTGTATAAACATGGAAGTAGCCACACCGCTATCAGTATAAACATGGAAATATCTACACCGCTATCTGTACAAACATGGAAATATCTACACCACGACGTGTATAAACATGGAAATATCTACACCGCTATGTGAATAAACATGGAAATATCTACACCGCTATCCGTATAAACATGGAAATATAGACACCGCTATCTGTATAAATATGGAAATATCTACACCACTATCTCTATAAACATGGAAATATCTACACCGTTATCTGTATAAACAAAGAAATATCTCCACCGCTGTCTGTATGAACATGGAAACATCTACACCTCTAGCTGTATAAACATGGAATTATCTGCAGCGTTATCTGTATAAACATGGAAATATCTACACCGCACTCTGTGCAAAGATGGAAATATCTACAATGCTATCTCAATAAACATGGAAATATCGACACCACCATCTGTAAACACATGGAAATACCTACACAGTCATCTGTATAAACATGGAAATATCTACACCACAATCTGTATAAACATGGAAATATCTACACCGCTATCTCTATAAACATGGAAATGTCTACAAGGCTATCTGTATAAACATGGAAATATCTCCACCGCTATCTGTAGAAACATGGAAATAGCTACATCGCTATCTGTGTAAACATGGAAATATCTCCACCGCTATCTCTATAAGGATGGAAATATCTCCACCGCAATCTTTATAAACATGGAAATATCTACACCGCTATCTGTATAAACATGGAAATATCTATAACACTATCTGTGTAAACATGGAAATATCTACACAGCTATCTGTGTAAACATGGAAATATGTACACAGGTCTCTGTGTAAAGATGGAAATATCTACACCGCAATCTGTGCAAATATGGAAATATCTACAACGCTATCTCAGTAAACATGGAAATATCTACACCGCTATCAGTATAAACATGGAAATATCAACACCGCTATCTGTATAAACATGGAAATGTCTGCACCACGATCTGTATAAACATGGAAATATCTACACCGCTATATGTATAAACATGGAAGTAGCGACACCGCTATCTGTATAAACATGGAAATATCTACACCGCCATCTGCGAAAACATGGAAATATCTACACTGTCATCTTTATAAACATGGAAATATCTACACGTCCATCTATATAAACATGGAAATATCTACACTGCCATCTGTATATACCTGGAAATATCTACACTGCCATCTGTATAAACATGGAAATATCTACACCGCTATCTCTATAAACATGGAAATGTCTACACGGCTATCTGTATAAACATGGAAATATCTCCACCGCTATCTGTAGAAACATGGAAATATCTACATCGCTATCTGCATAAACATGGAAATATCTCCACAGCTATCTCTATAAAGATGGAAATATCTACACCGCTATCTTTATAAGCATGGAAATATCTACACCGCAATCTGTATAAACATGGAAATATCTATAACACTATCTGTGTAAACATGGAAATATCTACACAGCTATCTGTGTAAACATGGAAATATGTACACAGGTGTCTGTGTAAAGTTGGAAATATCTACACCGCAATCTGTGCAAATATGGAAATATCTACACCGCTATCTCAGTAAACATGGAAATATCTACACCGCTATCTGTATAAACATGGAAATGTCTACACCACGATCTGTATAAACATGGAAATATCTACACCACGATCTGTATAAACATGGAAATATCTACACCGCTATATGTATAAACATGGAAATATCTACACCGCTATCAGAATAAACATGGAAATATCTACACCGCTATCTGTATAAACATGGAAATATCTACACCACGACATGTATAAACATGGAAATATCTACACCGCCATGTGAATAAACATGGAAATATCTACACCGCTATCAGTAAAAAGATGGAAATATCGACACCGCTATCTGTATAAATCTGGAAATATCTACACCACTATCTCTATAGACATGGAAATATCTACACCGTTATCTGTATAAACAAAGAAATATCTCTACCGCTGTCTGTATGAACATGGAAACATCTACACCGCTAGCTGTATAAACATGGATTTATCTGCAGTGTTATCAGTATAAACATGGAAATATCTACACCGCAGTCTGTGCAAAGATGGAAATATCTACAATGCTATCTCAATAAACATGGAAATATCGACACCGCAATCTGTACACACATGGAAATACCTACACAGTCATCTGTATAAACATGGAAATATCTACACCACTATCTGTATAAACATGGAAATATCTACACTGCCATCTGTATAAACATGGAATTAACTACACAGACATCTCTATAATCATTGAAATATCTACACCGCTATCTGTATAAACATGGAAGTAGCCACACCGATATCAGTATAAACATGGAAATATCTACACCGCTATCTGTATAAACATGGAAATATCTACACCACGACGTGTATAAACATGGAAATATCTACACCGCTATGTGAATAAACATGGAAATATCTACAACGCTATCAGTATATCATGGAAATATTGACACGGCTATCTGTATAAATATCGAAATATCTACACCACTATCTCTATAAACATGGAAATATCTACACCGTTATCTGTATAAACAAAGAAATATCTCCACCACTGTCTGTATGAACATGGAAACATCTACACCGCTAGCTGTATAAACATGGAATTATCTGCAGCGTTCTCTGTATAAACATGGAAATATCTGCACCGCAGTCTGTGCAAAGCTGGAAATATCTACAATGCTATCTCAATAAACATGGAAATATCGACACCGCCATCTGTACACACATGGAAATACCTACACAGTCATCTGTATAAACATGGAAATATCTACACCACTATCTGTATAAACATGGAAATACCTACACGGCCATATGTATAAACATGGAATTATCTACACAGACATCTCTATAACCATTGAAATACCTACACCGCTATCTGTATAAACATGGAAGTAGCCACACCGCTATCTGTATAAACATGGAAATATCTACACCGCCATCTGTGAAAACATGGAAATATCTACACTGTCATCTTTATAAACATGGAAATATCTACACGTCCATCTGTATAAACATGGAAATATCTA
Organism: Pan paniscus; assembly: GCF_029289425.2. NCBI lineage: Eukaryota > Metazoa > Chordata > Mammalia > Primates > Hominidae > Pan > Pan paniscus. The sequence continues at coordinate 2,730,852 of NC_073265.2, forward strand.
CACTGCCATCTGTATATACCTGGAAATATCCACACTGCCATCTGTATAAACATGGAAATATCTACACTGCTATCTCTAAAACATGGAAATGTCTACACGGCTATCTGTATAAACATGGAAATATCTCCACCGCTATCTGTAGAAACATGGAAATATCTACATCGCTATCTGCATAAACGTGGAAATATCTCCAGCGCTATCTCTATAAGGATGGAAATATCTACGCCGCTATCTTTATAAACATGGAAATATCTACACCGCTATCTGTATAAACATGGAAATATCTATAACACTAACTGTGTAAACATGGAAATATCTACACAGCTATCTGTGTAAACATGGAAATATGTACACAGGTCTCTGTGTAAAGATGGAAATATCTACACCGCAATCTGTGCAAATATGGAAATATCTACACGGCTATCTCAGTAAACATGGAAATATCTACACCGCAATCTGTGCAAATATGGAAATATCTACACCGCTATCTCAGTAAACATGGAAATATCTACACCCCTATCTGCATAAACTTGGAAATATCAACACCGCTATCTGTATAAACATGGAAATGTCTACACCACGATCTGTATAAACATGGAAATAACTACACCGCTATATGTATAAACATGGAAATATCTACACCGCTATCAGTATAAACATGGAAATATCTACACCGCTATCTGTATAAACATGGAAATATCTACACCACATGTATAAACATGGAAATATCTACACCGCCATGTGAATAAACATGGAAATATCTACACCGCTATCAGTAAAAACATGGAAATATCGACACCGCTATCTGTATAAATATGGAAATATCTACACCACTATCTCTATAGACATGGAAATATCTACACCGTTATCTGTATAAACAAAGAAATATCTCCACCGCTGTCTGTATGAACATGGAAACATCTACACCGCTAGCTGTATAAAAATGGAATTACCTGCAGCCTTATCTGTATAAACATGGAAATATCTACACCGCAGTCTGTGCAAAGATGGAAATATCTACAATGCTATCTCTGTAAACATGGAAATATCGACAGCGCAATCTGTACACACATGGAAATACCTACACAGTCATCTGTATAAACATGGAAATATCTACACCACTATCTGTATAAACATGGAAATATCTACACTGCCATCTGTATAAACATGGAATTACCTACACAGACATCTCTATAATCATTGAAATATCTACACCGCTATCTGTATAAACATGGAAGTAGCCACACCGCTATCAGTATAAACCTGGAAATATCTACACCGCTATCTGTATAAACATTGAAATATCTACACCACGACGTGTATAAACATGGAAATATCTACACCGCTATGTGAATAAACATGGAAATATCTACACCGCTATCAGTATATCATGGAATTATTGACACCGCTATCTGTATAAATATGGAAATATCTACACCACTATCTCTATAAACATGGAAATATCTACACCGTTATCTGTATAAACAAAGAAATATCTCCACCGCTGTCTGTATGAACATGGAAACATCTACACCGCTAGCTGTATAAACATGGAATTATCTGCAGCGTTATCTGTATAAACATGGAAATATCTACACGGCAGTCTGTGCAAAGATGGAAATATCTACAATGCTATCTCAATAAACATGGAAATATCGACACCGCCATCTGTACACACATGAAAATACCTACACAGTCATCGGTATAAACATGGAAATATCTACAACACTATCTGTATAAACATGGAAATACCTACACTGCCATCTGTATAAACATGGAATTATCTACACAGACATTTCTATAACCATTGAAATATCAACACCGCTATCTGTATAAACATGGAAGTAGCCACACCGCTATCTGTATAAACATGGAAATATCTACAATGCCATCTGTGAAAACATGGAAATATCTACACGTCCATCTGTATAAACATGGAAATATCTACACTGCCATCTGTATATACATGGAAATATCTACACTGCCATCTGTATAAACATGGAAATATCTACACCGCTATCTCTATAAACATGGAAATGTCTACACGGCTATCTGTATAAACATGGAAATATCTCCACCGCTATCTGTAAAAACATGGAAATATCTACATCGCTATCTGTAAAAACATGGAAATATCTCCACCGCTATCTCTATAAAGATGTAAATATCTACACCGCTATCTTTATAAACATGGAAATATCTACACCGCTATCTGTATAAACATGGAAATATCTATAACACTATCTGTGTAAACATGGAAATATCTACACAGCTATCTGTGTAAACATGGAAATATGTACACAGGTCTCTGTGTAAAGATGGAAATATCTACACCGAAATCTGTGCAAATATGGAAATATCTACACCGCTATCTCAGTAAACATGGAAATATCTACACCGCTATCAGTATAAACATGGAAATATCAACAGCGCTATCTGTATAAACATGGAAATGTCTGCACCACGATCTGTATAAACATGGAAATATCTACACCGCTATATGTATAAACATGGAAATATCTACACCGCTAACAGTATAAACAAGGAAATATCTACACCGCTATCTGTATAAACATGGAAATATCTACACCACAACATGTATAAACATGGAAATATCTACACCGCCATGTGAATAAACATGGAAATATCTACACCGCTATCAGTAAAAACATGGAAATATCGACACCGCTATCTGTATAAATATGGAAATATCTACACCACTATCTCCATAAACATGGAAATATCTACACCGTTATCTGTATAAACAAAGAAATATCTCCACCGCTGTCTGTATGAACATGGAAACATCTACACCGCTAGCTGTATAAAAATGGAATTACCTGCAGCGTTATCTGTATAAACATGGAAATATCTACACCGCAGTCTGTGCAAAGATGGAAATATCTACAATGCTATCTCTGTAAACATGGAAATATCGACAGCGCAATCTGTACACACATGGAAATACCTACACAGTCATCTGTATAAACATGGAAATATCTACACCACTATCTGTATAAACATGGAAATATCTACACTGCCATCTGTATAAACATGGAATTACCTACACAGACATCTCTATAATCATTGAAATATCTACACCGCTATCTGTATAAACATGGAAGTAGCCACACCGCTATCAGTATAAACCTGGAAATATCTACACCGCTATCTGTATAAACATTGAAATATCTACACCACGACGTGTATAAACATGGAAATATCTACACCGCTATGTGAATAAACATGGAAATATCTACACCGCTATCAGTATATCATGGAATTATTGACACCGCTATCTGTATAAATATGGAAATATCTACACCACTATCTCTATAAACATGGAAATATCTACACCGTTATCTCTATAAACAAAGAAATATCTCCACCGCTGTCTGTATGAACATGGAAACATCTACACCGCTAGCTGTATAAACATGGAATTATCTGCAGCGTTATCTGTATAAACATGGAAATATCTACACGGCAGTCTGTGCAAAGATGGAAATATCTACAATGCTATCTCAATAAACATGGAAATATCGACACCGCCATCTGTACACACATGAAAATACCTACACAGTCATCGGTATAAACATGGAAATATCTACAACACTATCTGTATAAACATGGAAATACCTACACTGCCATCTGTATAAACATGGAATTATCTACACAGACATTTCTATAACCATTGAAATATCAACACCGCTATCTGTATAAACATGGAAGTAGCCACACCGCTATCTGTATAAACATGGAAATATCTACAATGCCATCTGTGAAAACATGGAAATATCTACACGTCCATCTGTATAAACATGGAAATATCTACACTGCCATCTGTATATACATGGAAATATCTACACTGCCATCTGTATAAACATGGAAATATCTACACCGCTATCTCTATAAACATGGAAATGTCTACACGGCTATCTGTATAAACATGGAAATATCTCCACCGCTATCTGTAAAAACATGGAAATATCTACATCGCTATCTGTAAAAACATGGAAATATCTCCACCGCTATCTCTATAAAGATGTAAATATCTACACCGCTATCTTTATAAACATGGAAATATCTACACCGCTATCTGTATAAACATGGAAATATCTATAACACTATCTGTGTAAACATGGAAATATCTACACAGCTATCTGTGTAAACATGGAAATATGTACACAGGTCTCTGTGTAAAGATGGAAATATCTACACCGAAATCTGTGCAAATATGGAAATATCTACACCGCTATCTCAGTAAACATGGAAATATCTACACCGCTATCAGTATAAACATGGAAATATCAACAGCGCTATCTGTATAAACATGGAAATGTCTGCACCACGATCTGTATAAACATGGAAATATCTACACCGCTATATGTATAAACATGGAAATATCTACACCGCTAACAGTATAAACAAGGAAATATCTACACCGCTATCTGTATAAACATGGAAATATCTACACCACAACATGTATAAACATGGAAATATCTACACCGCCATGTGAATAAACATGGAAATATCTACACCGCTATCAGTAAAAACATGGAAATATCGACACCGCTATCTGTATAAATATGGAAATATCTACACCACTATCTCCATAAACATGGAAATATCTACACCGTTATCTGTATAAACAAAGAAATATCTCCACCGCTGTCTGTATGAACATGGAAACATCTACACCGCTAGCTGTATAAAAATGGAATTACCTGCAGCGTTATCTGTATAAACATGGAAATATCTACACCGCAGTCTGTGCAAAGATGGAAATATCTACAATGCTATCTCTGTAAACATGGAAATATCGACAGCGCAATCTGTACACACATGGAAATACCTACACAGTCATCTGTATAAACATGGAAATATCTACACCACTATCTGTATAAACATGGAAATATCTACACTGCCATCTGTATAAACATGGAATTACCTACACAGACATCTCTATAATCATTGAAATATCTACACCGCTATCTGTATAAACATGGAAGTAGCCACACCGCTATCAGTATAAACCTGGAAATATCTACACCGCTATCTGTATAAACATTGAAATATCTACACCACGACGTGTATAAACATGGAAATATCTACACCGCTATGTGAATAAACATGGAAATATCTACACCGCTATCAGTATATCATGGAATTATTGACACCGCTATCTGTATAAATATGGAAATATCTACACCACTATCTCTATAAACATGGAAATATCTACACCGTTATCTCTATAAACAAAGAAATATCTCCACCGCTGTCTGTATGAACATGGAAACATCTACACCGCTAGCTGTATAAACATGGAATTATCTGCAGCGTTATCTGTATAAACATGGAAATATCTACACGGCAGTCTGTGCAAAGATGGAAATATCTACAATGCTATCTCAATAAACATGGAAATATCGACACCGCCATCTGTACACACATGAAAATACCTACACAGTCATCGGTATAAACATGGAAATATCTACAACACTATCTGTATAAACATGGAAATACCTACACTGCCATCTGTATAAACATGGAATTATCTACACAGACATTTCTATAACCATTGAAATATCAACACCGCTATCTGTATAAACATGGAAGTAGCCACACCGCTATCTGTATAAACATGGAAATATCTACAATGCCATCTGTGAAAACATGGAAATATCTACACGTCCATCTGTATAAACATGGAAATATCTACACTGCCATCTGTATATACATGGAAATATCTACACTGCCATCTGTATAAACATGGAAATATCTACACCGCTATCTCTATAAACATGGAAATGTCTACACGGCTATCTGTATAAACATGGAAATATCTCCACCGCTATCTGTAAAAACATGGAAATATCTACATCGCTATCTGTAAAAACATGGAAATATCTCCACCGCTATCTATATAAAGATGTAAATATCTACACCGCTATCTTTATAAACATGGAAATATCTACACCGCTATCTGTATAAACATGGAAATATCTATAACACTATCTGTGTAAACATGGAAATATCTACACAGCTATCTGTGTAAACATGGAAATATGTACACAGGTCTCTGTGTAAAGATGGAAATATCTACACCGAAATCTGTGCAAATATGGAAATATCTACACCGCTATCTCAGTAAACATGGAAATATCTACACCGCTATCAGTATAAACATGGAAATATCAACAGCGCTATCTGTATAAACATGGAAATGTCTGCACCACGATCTGTATAAACATGGAAATATCTACACCGCTATATGTATAAACATGGAAATATCTACACCGCTAACAGTATAAACAAGGAAATATCTACACCGCTATCTGTATAAACATGGAAATATCTACACCACAACATGTATAAACATGGAAATATCTACACCGCCATGTGAATAAACATGGAAATATCTACACCGCTATCAGTAAAAACATGGAAATATCGACACCGCTATCTGTATAAATATGAAAATATCTACACCACTATCTCCATAAACATGGAAATATCTACACCGTTATCTGTATAAACAAAGAAATATCTCCACCGCTGTCTGTATGAACATGGAAACATCTACACCGCTAGCTGCATAAACATGGAATTATCTGCAGCGTTATCTGTATAAACATGGAAATATCCACACCGCAGTCTGTGCAAAGATGGAAATATCTACAATGCTATCTCAATAAACATGGAAATATCGACACCGCCATCTGTACACACATGGAAATACCTACACAGTCATCTTTATAAACATGGAATTATCTACACCACTATCTGTATAAACATGGAAATGTCTACACTACCATCTGTATAAACATGGAATTACCTACACAGACATCTCTATAATCATTGAAATATCTACACCGCTATCTGTATAAACATGGAAGTAGCCGCACCGCTATCAGTATAAACATGGAAATATCTACACCACTATCTGTATAAACATGGAAATATCTACACCACGACGTGTATAAACATGGAAATATCTACACCGCTATGTGTATAAACATGGAAATATCTACACGGCTATCAGTATAAACATGGAAATATTGACACCGCTATCTGTGTAAATATGGAAATATCTACACCACTATCTCTATAAACATGGAAATATCTACACCGTTATCTGTATAAACGAAGAAATATCTCCACCGCTGACTGTATGGACATGGAAACATCTACACCGCTAGCTGTATAAACATGGAATTATCTGCAGCGTTATCTGTATAAACATGGAAATATCTACACCGCACTCTGTGCAAAGATGGAAATATCTACAATGCAATCTCAATAAACATGGAAATATCGACACCGCAGTCTGTACACACATGGAAATACCTACACAGTCATGTGTATAAACATGGAAATATCTACACCACTATCTGTATAAACATGGAAATACCTACACTGCCATCTGTATAAACATGGAATTATCTACACAGACATCTCTATAACCATTGAAATATCCACACCGCTATCTGTATAAACATGGAAGTAGCCACATCGCTATCTGTATAAACATGGAAATATCTACACGACGACATGCATAAACATGGAAATATCTACACCGCCATGTGAATAAACATGGAAATATCTACACCGCTATCAGTAAAAACATGGAAATATCGACACCGCTATCTGTATAAATATGGAAATATCTACAGCACTATCTCTATAGACATGGAAATATCTACACCGTTATCTGTATAAACAAAGAAATATCTCCACCGCTGTCTGTATGAACATGGAAACATCTACACCGCTAGCTGTATAAACATGGAATTATCTGCAGCGTTATCTGTATAAACATGGAAATATCTACACCGCAGTCTGTGCAAAGATGGAAATATCTACAATGCTATCTCAATAAACATGGAAATATCGACACCGCAATCTGTACACACATGTAAATGCCTACACAGTCATCTGTATAAACATGGAAATATCTACACCACTATCTGTATAAACATGGAAATACCTACACTGCCATCTGTATAAATATGGAAGTATCTACACAGACATCTCTTTAAACATTGAAATATCTACACCGCTATCTGTATAAACATGGAAGTAGCGACACCGCTATCTGTATAAACATGGAAATATCTACACCGCCATCTGTGAAAACATGGAAATATCTACACTGTCATCTTTATAAACATGGAAATATCTACACGTCCATCTGTATAAACATGGAAATATCTACACTGCCATCTGTATATACCTGGAAATATCTACACTGCCATCTGTATAAACATGGAAATATCTACACTGCTATCTCTATAAACATGGAAACGTCTACACGGCTATCTGTATAAACATGGAAATATCTCCACCGCTATCTGTAGAAACATGGAAATATCTACATCGCTATCTGCATAAACATGGAAATATCTCCAAAGCTATCTCTATAAAGATGGAAATATCTACACCGCTATCTTTATAAACATGGAAATATCTACACCGCTATCTGTATAAACATGGAAATATCTATAACACTATCTGTGTAAACATGGAAATATCTACACAGCTATCTGTGTAAACATGGAAATATGTACACAGGTCTCTGTGTAAAGATGGAAATATCTACACCGCAATCTGTGCAAATATGGAAATATCTACACCGCTATCTCAGTAAACATGGAAATATCTACACCGCTATCTGTATAAACATGGAAATATCAACACCGCTATCTGTATAAACATGGAAATGTCTACACCACGATCTGTATAAACATGGAAATATCTACACCGCTATATGTATAAACACGGAAATATCTACACCGCTATCAGTATAAACATGGAAATATCTACACTGCTATCTGTATAAACATGGAAATATCTACACCACGACATGTATAAACATGGAAATATCTACACCGCCATGTGAATAAACATGGAAATATCTACACCGCTATCAGTAAAAACATGGAAATATCGACACCGCTATCTGTATAAATATGGAAATATCTACACCACTATCTCTATAGACATGGAAATATCTACACCGTTATCTGTATAAACAAAGAAATATCTCCACCGCTGTCTGTATGAACATGGAAACATCTACACCGCTAGCTGTATAAACATGGAATTATCTGCAGCGTTATCTGTGTAAACATGGAAATATCTACACCGCAGTCTGTGCAAAGATGGAAATATCTACAATGCTATCTCAATAAACATGGAAATATCGACACCGCAATCTGTACACACATGTAAATACCTACACAGTCATCTGTATAAACATGGAAATATCTACACCACTATCTGTATAAACATGGAAATATCTACACTGCCATCTGTATAAACATGGAATTACCTACACAGACATCTCTATAATCATTGAAATATCTACACCGATATCTGTATAAACATGGAAGTAGCCACACCGATATCAGTATAAACATGGAAATATCTACACCGCTATCTGTATAAACATGGAAATATCTACACCACGACGTGTATAAACATGGAAATATCTACACCGCTATGTGAATAAACATGGAAATATCTACAGCGCTATGAGTATAAACATGGATATATTGACACCGCTATCTGTATAAACATAGAAATATCTACAGCACTATCTCTATAAACATGGAAATATCTACATCGTTATCTGTATAAAGAAAGAAGTATCTCCACCGCTGTCTGTATGAACATGGAAACATCTACACCGCTAGCTGCATAAACATGGAATTATCTGCAGCGTTATCTGTATAAACATGGAAATATCCACACCGCAGTCTGTGCAAAGATGGAAATATCTACAATGCTATCTCAATAAACATGGAAATATCGACACCGCCATCTGTACACACATGGAAATACCTACACAGTCATCTTTATAAACATGGAATTATCTACACCACTATCTGTATAAACATGGAAATGTCTACACTACCATCTGTATAAACATGGAATTACCTACACAGACATCTCTATAATCATTGAAATATCTACACCGCTATCTGTATAAACATGGAAGTAGCCGCACCGCTATCAGTATAAACATGGAAATATCTACACCACTATCTGTATAAACATGGAAATATCTACACCACGACGTGTATAAACATGGAAATATCTACACCGCTATGTGTATAAACATGGAAATATCTACACGGCTATCAGTATAAACATGGAAATATTGACACCGCTATCTGTGTAAATATGGAAATATCTACACCACTATCTCTATAAACATGGAAATATCTACACCGTTATCTGTATAAACGAACAAATATCTCCACCGCTGACTGTATGGACATGGAAACATCTACACCGCTAGCTGTATAAACATGGAATTATCTGCAGCGTTATCTGTATAAACATGGAAATATCTACACGGCAGTCTGTGCAAAGATGGAAATATCTACAATGCTATCTCAATAAACATGGAAATATCGACACCGCCATCTGTACACACATGAAAATACCTACACAGTCATCGGTATAAACATGGAAATATCTACAACACTATCTGTATAAACATGGAAATACCTACACTGCCATCTGTATAAACATGGAATTATCTACACAGACATTTCTATAACCATTGAAATATCAACACCGCTATCTGTATAAACATGGAAGTAGCCACACCGCTATCTGTATAAACATGGAAATATCTACAATGCCATCTGTGAAAACATGGAAATATCTACACGTCCATCTGTATAAACATGGAAATATCTACACTGCCATCTGTATATACATGGAAATATCTACACTGCCATCTGTATAAACATGGAAATATCTACACCGCTATCTCTATAAACATGGAAATGTCTACACGGCTATCTGTATAAACATGAAAATATCTCCACCGCTATCTGTAAAAACATGGAAATATCTACATCGCTATCTGTAAAAACATGGAAATATCTCCACCGCTATCTATATAAAGATGTAAATATCTACACCGCTATCTTTATAAACATGGAAATATCTACACCGCTATCTGTATAAACATGGAAATATCTATAACACTATCTGTGTAAACATGGAAATATCTACACAGCTATCTGTGTAAACATGGAAATATGTACACAGGTCTCTGTGTAAAGATGGAAATATCTACACCGAAATCTGTGCAAATATGGAAATATCTACACCGCTATCTCAGTAAACATGGAAATATCTACACCGCTATCAGTATAAACATGGAAATATCAACACCGCTATCTGTATAAACATGGAAATGTCTGCACCACGATCTGTATAAACATGGAAATATCTACACCGCTATATGTATAAACATGGAAATATCTACACCGCTAACAGTATAAACAAGGAAATATCTACACCGCTATCTGTATAAACATGGAAATATCTACACCACAACATGAATAAACATGGAAATATCTACACCGCCATGTGAATAAACATGGAAATATCTACACCGCTATCAGTAAAAACATGGAAATATCGACACCGCTATCTGTATAAATATGGAAATATCTACACCACTATCTCCATAAACATGGAAATATCTACACCGTTATCTGTATAAACAAAGAAATATCTCCACCGCTGTCTGTATGAACATGGAAACATCTACACCGCTAGCTGCATAAACATGGAATTATCTGCAGCGTTATCTGTATAAACATGGAAATATCCACACCGCAGTCTGTGCAAAGATGGAAATATCTACAATGCTATCTCAATAAACATGGAAATATCGACACCGCCATCTGTACTCACATGGAAATACCTACACAGTCATCTTTATAAACATGGAATTATCTACACCACTATCTGTATAAACATGGAAATGTCTACACTACCATCTGTATAAACATGGAATTACCTACACAGACATCTCTATAATCATTGAAATATCTACACCGCTATCTGTATAAACATGGAAGTAGCCGCACCGCTATCAGTATAAACATGGAAATATCTACACCACTATCTGTATAAACATGGAAATATCTACACCACGACGTGTATAAACATGGAAATATCTACACCGCTATGTGTATAAACATGGAAATATCTACACGGCTATCAGTATAAACATGGAAATATTGACACCGCTATCTGTGTAAATATGGAAATATCTACACCACTATCTCTATAAACATGGAAATATCTACACCGTTATCTGTATAAACGAAGAAATATCTCCACCGCTGACTGTATGGACATGGAAACATCTACACCGCTAGCTGTATAAACATGGAATTATCTGCAGCGTTATCTGTATAAACATGGAAATATCTACACCGCACTCTGTGCAAAGATGGAAATATCTACAATGCAATCTCAATAAACATGGAAATATCGACACCGCAGTCTGTACACACATGGAAATACCTACACAGTCATGTGTATAAACATGGAAATATCTACACCACTATCTGTATAAACATGGAAATACCTACACTGCCATCTGTATAAACATGGAATTATCTACACAGACATCTCTATAACCATTGAAATATCTACACCGCTATCTGTATAAACATGGAAGTAGCCACATCGCTATCTGTATAAACATGGAAATATCTACACCACGACATGCATAAACATGGAAATATCTACACCGCCATGTGAATAAACATGGAAATATCTACACCGCTATCAGTAAAAACATGGAAATATCGACACCGCTATCTGTATAAATATGGAAATATCTACAGCACTATCTCTATAGACATGGAAATATCTACACCGTTATCTGTATAAACAAAGAAATATCTCCACCGCTGTCTGTATGAACATGGAAACATCTACACCGCTAGCTGTATAAACATGGAATTATCTGCAGCGTTATCTGTATAAACATGGAAATATCTACACCGCAGTCTGTGCAAAGATGGAAATATCTACAATGCTATCTCAATAAACATGGAAATATCGACACCGCAATCTGTACACACATGTAAATACCTACACAGTCATCTGTATAAACATGGAAATATCTACACCACTATCTGTATAAACATGGAAATACCTACACTGCCATCTGTATAAATATGGAAGTATCTACACAGACATCTCTTTAAACATTGAAATATCTACACCGCTATCTGTATAAACATGGAAGTAGCGACACCGCTATCTGTATAAACATGGAAATATCTACACCGCCATCTGTGAAAACATGGAAATATCTACACTGTCATCTTTATAAACATGGAAATATCTACACGTCCATCTGTATAAACATGGAAATATCTACACTGCCATCTGTATATACCTGGAAATATCTACACTGCCATCTGTATAAACATGGAAATATCTACACTGCTATCTCTATAAACATGGAAACGTCTACACGGCTATCTGTATAAACATGGAAATATCTCCACCGCTATCTGTAGAAACATGGAAATATCTACATCGCTATCTGCATAAACATGGAAATATCTCCAAAGCTATCTCTATAAAGATGGAAATATCTACACCGCTATCTTTATAAACATGGAAATATCTACACCGCTATCTGTATAAACATGGAAATATCTATAACACTATCTGTGTAAACATGGAAATATCTACACAGCTATCTGTGTAAACATGGAAATATGTACACAGGTCTCTGTGTAAAGATGGAAATATCTACACCGCAATCTGTGCAAATATGGAAATATCTACACCGCTATCTCAGTAAACATGGAAATATCTACACCGCTATCTGTATAAACATGGAAATATCAACACCGCTATCTGTATAAACATGGAAATGTCTACACCACGATCTGTATAAACATGGAAATATCTACACCGCTATATGTATAAACATGGAAATATCTACACCGCCATCAGTATAAACATGGAAATATCTACACTGCTATCTGTATAAACATGGAAATATCTACACCACGACATGTATAAACATGGAAATATCTACACCGCCATGTGAATAAACATGGAAATATCTACACCGCTATCAGTAAAAACATGGAAATATCGACACCGCTATCTGTATAAATATGGAAATATCTACACCACTATCTCTATAGACATGGAAATATCTACACCGTTATCTGTATAAACAAAGAAATATCTCCACCGCTGTCTGTATGAACATGGAAACATCTACACCGCTAGCTGTATAAACATGGAATTATCTGCAGCGTTATCTGTGTAAACATGGAAATATCTACACCGCAGTCTGTGCAAAGATGGAAATATCTACAATGCTATCTCAATAAACATGGAAATATCGACACCGCAATCTGTACACACATGTAAATACCTACACAGTCATCTGTATAAACATGGAAATATCTACACCACTATCTGTATAAACATGGAAATATCTACACTGCCATCTGTATAAACATGGAATTACCTACACAGACATCTCTATAATCATTGAAATATCTACACCGATATCTGTATAAACATGGAAGTAGCCACACCGATATCAGTATAAACATGGAAATATCTACACCGCTATCTGTATAAACATGGAAATATCTACACCACGACGTGTATAAACATGGAAATATCTACACCGCTATGTGAATAAACATGGAAATATCTACAGCGCTATGAGTATAAACATGGATATATTGACACCGCTATCTGTATAAATATAGAAATATCTACAGCACTATCTCTATAAACATGGAAATATCTACATCGTTATCTGTATAAAGAAAGAAGTATCTCCACCGCTGTCTGTATGAACATGGAAACATCTACACCGCTAGCTGCATAAACATGGAATTATCTGCAGCGTTATCTGTATAAACATGGAAATATCCACACCGCAGTCTGTGCAAAGATGGAAATATCTACAATGCTATCTCAATAAACATGGAAATATCGACACCGCCATCTGTACACACATGGAAATACCTACACAGTCATCTTTATAAACATGGAATTATCTACACCACTATCTGTATAAACATGGAAATGTCTACACTACCATCTGTATAAACATGGAATTACCTACACAGACATCTCTATAATCATTGAAATATCTACACCGCTATCTGTATAAACATGGAAGTAGCCGCACCGCTATCAGTATAAACATGGAAATATCTACACCACTATCTGTATAAACATGGAAATATCTACACCACGACGTGTATAAACATGGAAATATCTACACCGCTATGTGTATAAACATGGAAATATCTACACGGCTATCAGTATAAACATGGAAATATTGACACCGCTATCTGTGTAAATATGGAAATATCTACACCACTATCTCTATAAACATGGAAATATCTACACCGTTATCTGTATAAACGAAGAAATATCTCCACCGCTGACTGTATGGACATGGAAACATCTACACCGCTAGCTGTATAAACATGGAATTATCTGCAGCGTTATCTGTATAAACATGGAAATATCTACACCGCACTCTGTGCAAAGATGGAAATATCTACAATGCAATCTCAATAAACATGGAAATATCGACACCGCAGTCTGTACACACATGGAAATACCTACACAGTCATGTGTATAAACATGGAAATATCTACACCACTATCTGTATAAACATGGAAATACCTACACTGCCATCTGTATAAACATGGAATTATCTACACAGACATGTCTATAACCATTGAAATATCTACACCGCTATCTGTATAAACATGGAAGTAACCACATCGCTATCTGTATAAACATGGAAATATCTACACCACGACATGCATAAACATGGAAATATCTACACCGCCATGTGAATAAACATGGAAATATCTACACCGCTATCAGTAAAAACATGGAAATATCGACACCGCTATCTGTATAAATATGGAAATATCTACAGCACTATCTCTATAGACATGGAAATATCTACACCGTTATCTGTATAAACAAAGAAATATCTCCACCGCTGTCTGTATGAACATGGAAACATCTACACCGCTAGCTGTATAAACATGGAATTATCTGCAGCGTTATCTGTATAAACATGGAAATATCTACACCGCAGTCTGTGCAAAGATGGAAATATCTACAATGCTATCTCAATAAACATGGAAATATCGACACCGCAATCTGTACACACATGTAAATACCTACACAGTCATCTGTATAAACATGGAAATATCTACACCACTATCTGTATAAACATGGAAATACCTACACTGCCATCTGTATAAATATGGAAGTATCTACACAGACATCTCTTTAAACATTGAAATATCTACACCGCTATCTGTATAAACATGGAAGTAGCGACACCGCTATCTGTATAAACATGGAAATATCTACACCGCCATCTGTGAAAACATGGAAATATCTACACTGTCATCTTTATAAACATGGAAATATCTACACGTCCATCTGTATAAACATGGAAATATCTACACTGCCATCTGTATATACCTGGAAATATCTACACTGCCATCTGTATAAACATGGAAATATCTACACTGCTATCTCTATAAACATGGAAACGTCTACACGGCTATCTGTATAAACATGGAAATATCTCCACCGCTATCTGTAGAAACATGGAAATATCTACATCGCTATCTGCATAAACATGGAAATATCTCCAAAGCTATCTCTATAAAGATGGAAATATCTACACCGCTATCTTTATAAACATGGAAATATCTACACCGCTATCTGTATAAACATGGAAATATCTATAACACTATCTGTGTAAACATGGAAATATCTACACAGCTATCTGTGTAAACATGGAAATATGTACACAGGTCTCTGTGTAAAGATGGAAATATCTACACCGCAATCTGTGCAAATATGGAAATATCTACACCGCTATCTCAGTAAACATGGAAATATCTACACCGCTATCTGTATAAACATGGAAATATCAACACCGCTATCTGTATAAACATGGAAATGTCTACACCACGATCTGTATAAACATGGAAATATCTACACCGCTATATGTATAAACATGGAAATATCTACACCGCCATCAGTATAAACCTGGAAATATCTACACTGCTATCTGTATAAACATGGAAATATCTACACCACGACATGTATAAACATGGAAATATCTACACCGCCATGTGAATAAACATGGAAATATCTACACCGCTATCAGTAAAAACATGGAAATATCGACACCGCTATCTGTATAAATATGGAAATATCTACACCACTATCTCTATAGACATGGAAATATCTACACCGT
Organism: Pan paniscus; assembly: GCF_029289425.2. Classification (NCBI taxonomy): domain Eukaryota; kingdom Metazoa; phylum Chordata; class Mammalia; order Primates; family Hominidae; genus Pan; species Pan paniscus. The sequence goes on from NC_073265.2 coordinate 2,747,971, forward strand.
TATCTGTATAAACAAAGAAATATCTCCACCGCTGTCTGTATGAACATGGAAATATCTACACTGCTAGCTGTATAAACATGGAATTATCTGCAGTGTTATCAGTATAAACATGGAAATATCTACACCACAGTCTGTGCAAAGATGGAAATATCTACAATGCTATCTCAATAAACATGGAAATATCGACACCGCAATCTGTACACACATGGAAATACCTACACAGTCATCTGTATAAACATGGAAATATCTACACCACTATCTGTATAAACATGGAAATATCTACACTGCCATCTGTATAAACATGGAATTACCTACACAGACATCTCTATAATCATTGAAATATCTACACCGCTATCTGTATAAACATGGAAGTAGCCACACCGCTATCAGTATAAACATGGAAATATCTACACCGCTATCTGTATAAACATGGAAATATCTACACCACGACGTGTATAAACATGGAAATATCTACACCGCTATGTGAATAAACATGGAAATATCTACACCGCTATCAGTATATCATGGAAATATTGACACCGCTATCTGTGTAAATATGGAAATATCTACACCACTATCTCTATAAACATGGAAATATCTACACCGTTATCTGTATAAACAAAGAAATATCTCCACCACTGTCTGTATGAACATGGAAACATCTACACCGCTAGCTGTATAAACATGGAATTATCTGCAGCGTTCTCTGTATAAACATGGAAATATCTACACTGCAGTCTGTGCAAAGCTGGAAATATCTACAATGCTATCTCAATAAACATGGAAATATCGACACCGCCATCTGTACACACATGGAAATACCTACACAGTCATCTGTATAAACATGGAAATATCTACACCACTATCTGTATAAACATGGAAATACCTACACTGCCATCTGTATAAACATGGAATTATCTACACAGACATCCCTATAACCATTGAAATACCTACACCGCTATCTGTATAAACTTGGAAGTAGCCACGCCGCTATCTGTATAAACATGGAAATATCTACACCGCCATCTGTGAAAACATGGAAATATCTACACTGTCATCTTTATAAACATGGAAATATCTACACGTCCATCTGTATAAACATGGAAATATCTACACTGCCATCTGTATATACCTGGAAATATCTACACTGCCATCTGTATAAACATGGAAATATCTACACCGCTATCTCTATAAACATGGAAACGTCTACACGGCTATCTGTATAAACATGGAAATATCTCCACCGCTATCTGTAGAAACATGGAAATATCTACATCGCTATCTGCATAAACAAGGAAATATCTCCAGCGCTATCTCTATAAAGATGGAAATATCTACACCACTATCTTTATAAACATGGAAATATCTACACCGATATCTGTATAAACATGGAAATATCTATAACACTAACTGTGTAAACATGGAAATATCTACACAGCTATCTGTGTAAACATGGAAATATGTACACAGGTCTCTGTGTAAAGATGGAAATATCTACACCGCAATCTGTGCAAATATGGAAATATCTACACCGCTATCTCAGTAAACATGGAAATATCTACACCCCTATCTGCATAAACTTGGAAATATCGACACCGCTATCTGTATAAACATGGAAATGTCTACACCACTATCTCTATAGACATGGAAATATCTACACCGTTATCTGTATAAACAAAGAAATATCTCCACCGCTGTCTGTATGAACATGGAAACATCTACACTGCTAGCTGTATAAACATGGAATTATCTGCAGTGTTATCAGTATAAACATGGAAATATCTACACCACAGTCTGTGCAAAGATGGAAATATCTACAATGCTATCTCAATAAACATGGAAATATCGACACCGCAATCTGTACACACATGGAAATACCTACACAGTCATCTGTATAAACATGGAAATATCTACACCACTATCTGTATAAACATGGAAATATCTACACTGCCATCTGTATAAACATGGAATTACCTACACAGACATCTCTATAATCATTGAAATATCTACACCGCTATCTGTATAAACATGGAAGTAGCCACACCGCTATCAGTATAAACATGGAAATATCTACACCGCTATCTGTATAAACATGGAAATATCTACACCACGACGTGTATAAACATGGAAATATCTACACCGCTATGTGAATAAACATGGAAATATCTACACCGCTATCAGTATATCATGGAAATATTGACACCGCTATCTGTGTAAATATGGAAATATCTACACCACTATCTCTATAAACATGGAAATATCTACACCGTTATCTGTATAAACAAAGAAATATCTCCACCACTGTCTGTATGAACATGGAAACATCTACACCGCTAGCTGTATAAACATGGAATTATCTGCAGCGTTCTCTGTATAAACATGGAAATATCTACACCGCAGTCTGTGCAAAGCTGGAAATATCTACAATGCTATCTCAATAAACATGGAAATATCGACACCGCCATCTGTACACACATGGAAATACCTACACAGTCATCTGTATAAACATGGAAATATCTACACCACTATCTGTATAAACATGGAAATACCTACACTGCCATCTGTATAAACATGGAATTATCTACACAGACATCTCTATAACCATTGAAATACCTACACCGCTATCTGTATAAACTTGGAAGTAGCCACACCGCTATCTGTATAAACATGGAAATATCTACACCGCCATCTGTGAAAACATGGAAATATCTACACTGTCATCTTTATAAACATGGAAATATCTACACGTCCATCTGTATAAACATGGAAATATCTACACTGCCATCTGTATATACCTGGAAATATCTACACTGCCATCTGTATAAACATGGAAATATCTACACCGCTATCTCTATAAACATGGAAACGTCTACACGGCTATCTGTATAAACATGGAAATATCTCCACCGCTATCTGTAGAAACATGGAAATATCTACATCGCTATCTGCATAAACAAGGAAATATCTCCAGCGCTATCTCTATAAAGATGGAAATATCTACACCACTATCTTTATAAACATGGAAATATCTACACCGATATCTGTATAAACATGGAAATATCTATAACACTAACTGTGTAAACATGGAAATATCTACACAGCTATCTGTGTAAACATGGAAATATGTACACAGGTCTCTGTGTAAAGATGGAAATATCTACACCGCAATCTGTGCAAATATGGAAATATCTACACCGCTATCTCAGTAAACATGGAAATATCTACACCCCTATCTGCATAAACTTGGAAATATCAACACCGCTATCTGTATAAACATGGAAATGTCTACACCACGATCTGTATAAACATGGAAATAACTACACCGCTATATGTATAAACATGGAAATATCTACACCGCTATCAGTATAAAGATGGAAATATCTACACCGCTATCTGTACACACATGGAAATACCTACACAGTCATCTGTATAAACATGGAAATATCTGCACCACTATCTGTATAAACATGGAAATATCTACACTGCCATCTGTATAAACATGGAATTACCTACACAGACATCTCTATAATCATTGAAATATCTACACCGTTATCTGTATAAACATGGAAGTAGCCACAACGCTATCAGTATAAACATGGAAATATCTACACCGCTAGCTGTATAAACATGGAAATATCTACACCACGACGTGTATAAACATGGAAATATCTACACCGCTATGTGAATAAACATGGAAATATCTACACCGCTATCCGTATAAACATGGAAATATAGACACCGCTATCTGTATAAATATGGAAATATCTACACCACTATCTCTATAAACATGGAAATATCTACACCGATATCTGTATAAACAAAGAAATATCTCCACCGCTGTCTGTATGAACATGGAAACATCTACACCGCTAGCTGTATAAACATGGAATTATCTGCAGCGTTATCTGTATAAACATGGAAATATCTACACCCCACTCTGTGCAAAGATGGAAATATCTACAATGCTATCTCAATAAACATGGAAATATCGACACCGCCATCTGTACACACATGGAAATACCTACACAGTCATCTGTATAAACATGGAAATATCTACACCACTATCTGTATAAACATGGAAATATCTACACCGCTATCTCTATAAACATGGAAATGTCTACAAGGCTATCTGTATAAACATGGAAATATCTCCACCGCTATCTGTAGAAACATGGAAATAGCTACATCGCTATCTCTATAAACATGGAAATATCTCCACCGCTATCTCTATAAAGATGGAAATATCTCCACCGCAATCTTCATAAACATGGAAATATCTACACCGCTATCTGTATAAACATGGAAATATCTATAACACTATCTGTGTAAACATGGAAATATCTACACAGCTATCTGTGTAAACATTGAAATATGTACACAGGTCTCTGTGTAAAGGTGGAAATATCTACACCGCAATCTGTGCAAATATGGAAATATCTACACCGCTATCTCAGTAAACATGGAAATATCTACACCGCAATCTGTGCAAATATGGAAATATCTACAATGCTATCTCAATAAACATGGAAATATCGACACCGCCATCTGTACACACATGGAAATACCTACACAGTCATCTGTATAAACATGGAAATATCTACACCACTATCTGTATAAACATGGAAATATCTACACCGCTATCTCTATAAACATGGAAATGTCTACAAGGCTATCTGTATAAACATGGAAATATCTCCACCGCTATCTGTAGAAACATGGAAATAGCTACATCGCTATCTGTATAAACATGGAAATATCTCCACCGCTATCTCTATAAATATGGAAATATCTCCACCGCAATCTTTATAAACATGGAAATATCTACACCGCTATCTGTATAAACATGGAAATATCTATAACACTGTCTGTGTAAACATGGAAATATCTACACAGCTATCTGTGTAAACATGGAAATATGTACACAGGTCTCTGTGTAAAGATGGAAATATCTACACCGCAATCTGTGCAAATATGGAAATATCTACACCGCTATCTCAGTAAACATGGAAATATCTACACCCCTATCAGTATAAACTTGGAAATATCAATACCGCTATCTGTATAAACATGGAAATGTCTACACCACGATCTGTATAAACATGGAAATATCTACACCGCTATATGTATAAACATGGAAATATCTACACCGCTATCAGTATAAACATGGAAATATCTACACCGCTATCTGTATAAACATGGAAATATCTACACCACGACATGTATAAACATGGAAATATCTACACCGCCATGTGAATAAACATGGAAATATCTACACCGCTATCAGTAAAAACATGGAAATATCGACACCACTATCTGTATAAATATGGAAATATCTACACCACTATCTCTATAGACATGGAAATATCTACACCGTTATCTGTATAAACAAAGAAATATCTCCACCGCTGTCTGTATGAACATGGAAACATGTACACCGCTAGCTGTATAAAAATGGAATTAACTGCAGCGTTATCTGTATAAACATGGAAATATCTACACCGCAGTCTGTGCAAAGATGGAAATATCTACAATGCTATCTCTATAAACATGGAAATATCGAGAGCGCAATCTGTACACACATGGAAATACCTACACAGTCATCTGTATAAACATGGAAATCTCTACACCACTATCTGTATAAACATGGAAATATCTACACTGCCATCTGTATAAACATGGAATTACGTACACAGACATCTCTATAATCATTGAAATATCTACACCGCTATCTGTATAAACATGGAAGTAGCCACACCGCTATCAGTATAAACATGGAAATATCTACACCGCTATCTGTATAAACATGGAAATATCTACACCACGACGTGTATAAACATGGAAATATCTACACCGCTATGTGAATAAACATGGAAATATCTACACCGCTATCAGTATATCATGGAATTATTGACACCGCTATCTTTATAAAGATGGAAATATCTACACCACTATCTCTATAAACATGGAAATATCTATAACACTATCTGTGTAAACATGGAAATATCTACACAGCTATCTGTGTAAACATGGAAATATGTACACAGGTCTCTGTGTAAAGATGGAAATATCTACACCGCAATCTGTGCAAATATGGAAATATCTACACCGCTATCTCAGTAAACATGGAAATATTTACACCGCAATCTGTGCAAATATGGAAATATCTACACCGCTATCTCAGTAAACATGGAAATATCTACACCCCTATCTGTATAAACTTGGAAATATCAATACCGCTATCTGTATAAACATGGAAATGTCTACACCACGATCTGTATAAACATGGAAATATCTACACCGCTATATGTATAAACATGGAAATATCTACACCGCTATCAGTATAAACATGGAAATATCTACACCGCTATCTGTATAAACATGGAAATATCTACACCACGACATGTATAAACATGGAAATATCTACACCGCCAAGTGAATAAACATGGAAATATCTACACCGCTATCAGTAAAAACATGGAAATATCGACACCGCTATCTGTATAAATATGGAAATATCTACACCAATATCTCTATAGACATGGAAATATCTACACCGTTATCTGTATAAACAAAGAAATATCTCCACCGCTGTCTGTATGAACATGGAAACATCTACACCTCTAGCTGTATAAACATGGAATTATCTGCAGCGTTATCTGTATAAACATGGAAATATCTTCACCGCAGTCTGTGCAAAGCTGGAAATATCTACAATGCTATCTCAATAAACATGGAAATATCGACACCGCCATCTGTACACACATGGAAATACCTACACAGTCATCTGTATAAACATGGAAATATCTACACCACTATCTGTATAAACATGGAAATACCTACACTGCCATCTGTATAAACATGGAAGTATCTACACAGACATCTCTTTAACCATTGAAATATCTACACCGCTATCTGTATAAACATGGAAGTAGCGACACCGCTATCTGTATAAACATGGAAATACCTACACCGCCATCTGTGAAAACATGGAAATATCTACACTGTCACCTTTATAAACATCGAAATATCTACACGTCCATCTGTATAAACATGGAAATATCTACACTGCCATCTGTATATACCTGGAAATATCTACACTGCCATCTGTATAAACATGGAAATATCTACACCGCTATCTCTATAAACATGGAAACGTCTACACGGCTATCTGTATAAACATGGAAATACCTCCACCGCTATCTCTATAAAGATGGAAATATCTACACCGCTATCTTTATAAACATGGAAATATCTACACCGCTATCTGTATAAACATGGAAATATCTACAACACTATCTGTGTAAACATGGAAATATCTACACAGCTATCTGTGTAAACATGGAAATATGTACACAGGTCTCTGTGTAAAGATGGAAATATCTACACCGCAATCTGTGCAAATATGGAAATATCTACACCGGTATCTCTGTAAACATGGAAATATCTACTCCGCTATCTGTATAAACATGGAAATATCAACACCGCTATCTGTATAAACATGGAAATGTCTACACCACGATCTGTATAAACATGGAAATATCTACACCGCTATATGTAAAAACATGGAAATATCTACACCGCTATCAGTATAAACATGGAAATATCTACACCGCTATCTGTATAAACATGGAAATATCTACACCACGACATGTATAAACATGGAAATATCTACACCGCCATGTGAATAAACATGGAATTATCTACACCGCTATCAGTAAAAACATGGAAATACCGACACCGCTATCTGTATAAATATGGAAATATCTACACCACTATCTCTATAGACATGGAAATATCTACACCGTTATCTGTATAAACAAAGAAATATCTCCACCGCTGTCTGTATGAACAAGGAAACATCTACACCGCTAGCTGTATAAACATGGAATTATCTGCAGCGTTATCTGCATAAACATGGAAATATCTACACCGCAGTCTGTGCAAAGATGGAAATATCTACAATGCAATCTCAATAAACATGGAAATATCGACACCGCCATCTGTACACACATGGAAATACCTACACAGTCATCTGTATAAACATGGAAATATCTACACCACTATCTGTATAAACATGGAAATAACTACACTGCCATCTGTATAAACATGGAATTACCTACACAGACATCTCTATTATCATTGAAATATCTACACCGCTATCTGTATAAACATGGAAGTAGCCACACCGATATCAGTATAAACATGGAAATAACTACACCGCTATCTGTATAAACATGGAAATATCTACACCAAGACGTGTATAAACATGGAAATATCGACAGCGCAATCTGTACACACATGGAAATACCTACACAGTCATCTGTATAAACATCGAAATATCTACACCACTATCTGTATAAACATGGAAATATCTACACTGCCATTTTTATAAACATGGAATTGCCTACAGAGACATCTCTATAATCATTGAAATATCTACACCGCTATCTGTATAAACATGGAAGTAGCCACACCGCTATCAGTATAAACATGGAAATATCTACACCGCTATCTGTATAAACATGGAAATATCTACACCACGACGTGTATAAACATGGAAATATCTACACCGCTATGTGAATAAACATGGAAATATCTACACCGCTATCAGTATATCATGGAATTATTGACACCGCTATCTGTATAAATATGGAAATATCTACACCACTATCTCTATAAACATGGAAATATCTACACCGTTATCTGTATAAACAAAGAAATATCTCCACCGCTGTCTGTATGAACATGGAAACATCTACACCGCTAGCTGTATAAAGATGGAATTATCTGCAGCGTTATCTGTATAAACATGGAAATATCTACACGGCAGTCTGTGCAAAGATGGAAATATCTACAATGCTATCTCAATAAACATGGAAATATCGACACAGCCATCTGTACACACATGAAAATACCTTCACAGTCATCTGTATAAACATGGAAATATCTACAACACTATCTGTATAAACATGGAAATACCTACACTGCCATCTGTATAAACATGGAATTATCTACACAGACATTTCTATAACCATTGAAATATCAACACCGCTATCTTTATAAACATGGAAGTAGCCACACCGCTATCTGTATAAACATGGAAATATCTACAACACCATCTGTGAAAACATGGAAATATCTACACGTCCATCTGTATAAACATGGAAATATCTACACCGCTATCTCTATAAACATGGAAATGTCTACACGGCTATCTGTATAAACATGGATATATCTCCACCGCTATCTGTAGAAACATGTAAATAACTACGTCGCTATCTGCATAAACATGGAAATATCTCCAGCGATATCTCTATAAAGATGGAAATATCTACACCGCTATCTTTATAAACATGGAAATATCTACACCGCTATCTGTATAAACATGGAAATATCTATAACACTAACTGTGTAAACATGGAAATATCTACACAGCTATCTGTGTAAACATGGAAATATGTACACAGGTCTCTGTGTAAAGATGGAAATATCTACACCGCAATCTGTGCAAATATGGAAATATCTACACCGCTATCTCAGTAAACATAGAAATATCTACACCGCAATCTGTGCAAATATGGAAATATCTACACCGCTATCTCAGTAAACATGGAAATATCTACACCCCTATCTGCATAAACTTGGAAATATCAACACCGCTATCTGCATAAAGATGGAAATGTCTACACCACGATCTGTATAAACATGGAAATAACTACACCGCTATATGTATAAACATGGAAATATCTACACCGCTATCAGTATAAACATGGAAATATCTACACCGCTATCTGTATAAACATGGAAATATCTACACCACGACATGTATAAACATGGAAATATCTACACCGCCATGTGAATAAACATGGAAATATCTACACCGCTATCAGTAAAAACATGGAAATATCGACACCGCTATCTGTATAAATATGGAAATATCTACACCACTATCTCTATAGACATGGAAATATCTACACCGTTATCTGAATAAACAAAGAAATATCTCCACCGCTGTCTGTATGAACATGGAAACATCTACACCGCTAGCTGTATAAAAATGGAATTACCTGCAGCATTATCTGTATAAACATGGAAATATCTACACGGCAGTCTGTGCAAAGATGGAAATATCTACAATGCTATCTCTATAAACATGGAAATATCGACAGCGCAATCTGTACACACATGGAAATACCTACACAGTCATCTGTATAAACATGGAAATATCTACACCACTATCTGTATAAACATGGAAATATCTACACTGCCATCTGTATAAACATGGAATTACCTACACAGACATCTCTATAATCATTGAAATATCTACACCGCTATCTGTATAAACATGGAAGTAGCCACACCGCTATCAGTATAAACATGGAAACATCTACACCGCTATCTGTATAAACATGGAAATATCTACACCACGACGTGTATAAACATGGAAATATCTACACCGCTATGTGAATAAACATGGAAATATCTACACCGCTATCAGTATATCATGGAATTATTGACACCGCTATCTGTATAAATATGGAAATATCTACACCACTATCTCTATAAACATGGAAATATCTACACCGTTATCTGTATAAACAAAGAAATATCTCCACCGCTGTCTGTATGAACATGGAAACATCTACACCGCTAGCTGTATAAACATGGAATTATCTGCAGCGTTATCTGTATAAACATGGAAATATCTACACGGCAGTCTGTGCAAAGATGGAAATATCTACAATGCTATCTCAATAAACATGGAAATATCGACACCGCCATCTGTACACACATGAAAATACCTACACAGTCATCTGTATAAACATGTAAATATCTACAACACTATCTGTATAAACATGGAAATACCTACACTGCCATCTGTATAAACATGGAATTATCTACACAGACATTTCTATAACCATTGAAATATCAACACCGCTATCTGTATAAACATGGAAGTAGCCACACCGCTATCTGTATAAACATGGAAATATCTACAACGCCATCTGTGAAAACATGGAAATATCTACACGTCCATCTGTATAAACATGGAAATATCTACACTGCCATCTGTATATACCTGGAAATATCTACACTGCCATCTGAATAAACATGGAAATATCTACACCGCTATCTCCATAAACATGGAAATGTCTACACGGCTATCTGTATAAACATGGAAATATCTCCACCGCTATCTGTAGAAACATAAATATCTACATCGCTATCTGCATAAACATGGAAATATCTCCAGCGATATCTCTATAAAGATGGAAATATCTACACCGCTATCTTTATAAACATGGGAATATCTACACCGCTATCTGTATAAACATGGAAATAGCTATAACACTAACTGTGTAAACATGGAAATATCTACACAGCTATCTGTGTAAACATGGAAATATGTACACAGGTCTCTGTGTAAAGATGGAAATATCTACACCGCAATCTGTGCAAATATGGAAATATCTACACCGCTATCTCAGTAAACATAGAAATATCTACACCGCAATCTGTGCAAATATGGAAATATCTACACCGCTATCTCAGTAAACATGGAAATATCTACACCCCTATCTGCATAAACTTGGAAATATCAACACCGCTATCTGTATAAAGATGGAAATGTCTACACCACGATCTGTATAAACATGGAAATAACTACACCGCTATATGTATAAACATGGAAATATCTACACCGCTATCAGTATAAACATGGAAATATCTACACCGCTATCTGTATAAACATGGAAATATCTACACCACGACATGTATAAACATGGAAATATCTACACCGCCATGTGAATAAACATGGAAATATCTACACCGCTATCAGTAAAAACATGGAAATATCGACACCGCTATCTGTATAAATATGGAAATATCTACACCACTATCTCTATAGACATGGAAATATCTACACCGTTATCTGTATAAACAAAGAAATATCTCCACCGCTGTCTGTATGAACATGGAAACATCTACACCGCTAGCTGTATAAAAATGGAATTACCTGCAGCGTTATCTGTATAAACATGGAAATATCTACACCGCAGTCTGTGCAAAGATGGAAATATCTACAATGCTATCTCTATAAACATGGAAATATCGACAGCGCAATCTGTACACACATGGAAATACCTACACAGTCATCTGTATAAACATGGAAATATCTACACCACTATCTGTATAAACATGGAAATATCTACACTGCCATCTGTATAAACATGGAATTACCTACACAGACATCTCTATAATCATTGAAATATCTACACCGCTATCTGTATAAACATGGAAGTAGCCACACCGCTATCAGTATAAACATGGAAATATCTACACCGCTATCTGTATAAACATGGAAATATCTACACCACGACGTGTATAAACATGGAAATATCTACACCGCTATGTGAATAAACATGGAAATATCTACACCGCTATCAGTATATCATGGAGTTATTGACACCGCTATCTGTATAAATATGGAAATATCTACACCACTATCTCTATAAACATGGAAATATCTACACCGTTATCTGTATAAACAAAGAAATATCTCCACCGCTGTCTGTATGAACATGGAAACATCTACACCGCTAGCTGTATAAACATGGAATTATCTGCAGCGTTATCTGTATAAACATGGAAATATCTGCACGGCAGTCTGTGCAAAGATGGAAATATCTACAATGCTATCTCAATAAACATGGAAATATCGACACCGCCATCTGTACACACATGAAAATACCTACACAGTCATCTGTATAAACATGGAAATATCTACAACACTATCTGTATAAACATGGAAATACCTACACTGCCATCTGTATAAACATGGAATTATCTACACAGACATTTCTATAACCATTGAAATATCAACACCGCTATCTGTGGAAACATGGAAATAGCCACACCGCTATCTGTATAAACATGGAAATATCTACAACACCATCTGTGAAAACATGGAAATATCTACACGTCCATCTGTATAAACATGGAAATATCTACACTGCCATCTGTATATACCTGGAAATATCTACACTGCCATCTGTATAAACATGGAAATATCAACACCGCTATCTCTATAAACATGGAAATGTCTACACGGCTATCTGTATAAACATGGAAATATCTCCACCGCTATCTGTAGAAACATGGAAATATCTACATCGCTATCTGTAAAAACATGGAAATATCTCCACCGCTATCTCTATAAAGATGTAAATATCTACACCGCTATCTTTATAAACATGGAAATATCTACACCGCTATCTGTATAAACATGGAAATATCTATAACACTATCTGTGTAAACATGGAAATATCTACACAGCTATCTGTGTAAACATGGAAATATGTACACAGGTCTCTGTGTAAAGATGGAAATATCTACACCGCAATCTGTGAAAATATGGAAATATCTACACCGCTATCTCAGTAAACATGGAAATATCTACACCGCTATCTGTATAAACATGGAAATATCAACATCGCTATCTGTATAAACATGGAAATGTCTACACCACGATCTGTATAAACATGGAAATATCTACACCGCTATATGTATAAACATGGAAACATCTACACTGCTATCAGTATAAACATGGAAATATCTACACTGCTATCTGTATAAACATGGAAATATCTACACCACGACATGTATAAACATGGAAATATCTACACCGCCATGTGAATAAACATGGAAATATCTACACCGCTATCAGTAAAAACATGGAAATATCGACACCGCTATCTGTATAAATATGGAAATATCTACACCACTATCTCTATTAACATGGAAATATCTACACCGTTATCTGTATAAACAAAGAAATATCTCCAACGCTGTCTGTATGAACAGGGAAACATCTACACCGCTAGCTGCATAAACATGGAATTATCTGCAGCGTTATCTGTATAAACATGGAAATATCTACACCGCAGTCTGTGCAAAGATGGAAATATCTACAATGCTATCTCAATAAACATGGAAATATCGACACCGCCATCTGTACACACATGGAAATACCTACACAGTCATCTGTATAAACATGGAAATATCTACACCAGTATCTGTATAAACATGGAAATACCTACACTGCCATCTGTATAAACATGGAATAATCTACACAGACATCTCTATAACCATTGAAATATCTACACCGCTATCTGTATAAACATGGAAGTAGCCACACCGCTATCTGTATAAACATGGAAATATCTACACCGCAATCTGTGAAAACATGGAAATATCTACACTGTCATCTTTATAAACATGGAAATATCTACACGTCCATCTCTATAAACATGGAAATATCTACACTGACATCTGTATATACCTGTAAATATCTACACTGCCATCTGTATAAACATGGAATTATCTACACCGCTATCTCTATAAACATGGAAATGTCTACACGGCTATCTGTATAAACATGGAACTATCTCCACCGCTATCTGTAGAAACATGGAAATATCTACATCGCTATCTGTATAAACATGGAAATATCTCCACCGCTATCTCTATAAAGATGGAAATATCTACACCGCTATCTTTATAAACATGGAAATATCTACACCGCTATCTCTATAAACATGGAAATATCTATAACACTATCTGTGTAAACATGGAAATATCTACACAGCTATCTGTGTAAACATGGAAATATGTACAGAGGTCTCTTTGTAAAGATGGAAATATCTACACCGCAATCTGTGAAAATATGGAAATATCTACAACGCTATCTGTAAACATGGAAATATCTACACCGCTATCTGTATAAACATGGAAATATCAACACCGCTATCTGTATAAACATGGAAATGTCTACACGGCTATCTGTACAAACATGGAAATATCTCCACCGCTATCTGTAGAAACATGGAAATATCTACATCGCTATCTGTAAAAACATGGAAATATCTCCACCGCTATCTCTATAAAGATTTAAATATCTACACCGCTATCTTTATAAACATGGAAATATCTACACCGCTATCTGTATAAACATGGAAATATCTATAACACTATCTGTGTAAACATGGAAATATCTACACAGCTATCTGTGTAAACATGGAAATATGTACACAGGTCTCTGTGTAAAGATGGAAATATCTACACCGCAATCTGTGAAAATATGGAAATATCTACACCGATATCTCAGTAAACATGGAAATATCTACACCGCTATCTGTATAAACATGGAAATATCAACATCGCTATCTGTATAAACATGGAAATGTCTACACCACGATCTGTATAAACATGGAAATATCTACACTGCTATATGTATAAACATGGAAACATCTACACCGCTATCAGTATAAACATGGAAATATCTACACTGCTATCTGTATAAACATGGAAATATCTACACCACGACATGTATAAACATGGAAATATCTACACCACCATGTGAATAAACATGGAAATATCTACACCGCTATCAGTAAAAACATGGAAATATCGACACCGCTATCTGTATAAATATGGAAATATCTACACCACTATCTCTATTAACATGGAAATATCTACACCGTTATCTGTATAAACAAAGAAATATCTCCAACGCTGTCTGTATGAACAGGGAAACATCTACACCGCTAGCTGTATAAACATGGAATTATCTGCAGCGTTATCTGTATAAACATGGAAATATCTACACCGCAGTCTGTGCAAAGATGGAAATATCTACAATGCTATCTCAATAAACATGGAAATATCGACACCGCCATCTGTACACACATGGAAATACCTACACAGTCATCTGTATAAACATGTAAATATCTACAACACTATCTGTATAAACATGGAAATACCTACACTGCCATCTGTATAAACATGGAATTATCTACACAGACATTTCTATAACCATTGAAATATCAACACCGCTATCTGTATAAACATGGAAGTAGCCACACCGCTATCTGTATAAACATGGAAATATCTACAACGCCATCTGTGAAAACATGGAAATATCTACACGTCCATCTGTATAAACATGGAAATATCTACACTGCCATCTGTATATACCTGGAAATATCTACACTGCCATCTGAATAAACATGGAAATATCTACACCGCTATCTCTATAAACATGGAAATGTCTACACGGCTATCTGTATAAACATGGAAATATCTCCACCGCTATCTGTAGAAACATAAATATCTACATCGCTATCTGCATAAACGTGGAAATATCTCCAGCGATATCTCTATAAAGATGGAAATATCTACACCGCTATCTTTATAAACATGGGAATATCTACACCGCTATCTGTATAAACATGGAAATAGCTATAACACTAACTGTGTAAACATGGAAATATCTACACAGCTATCTGTGTAAACATGGAAATATGTACACAGGTCTCTGTGTAAAGATGGAAATATCTACACCGCAATCTGTGCAAATATGGAAATATCTACACCGCTATCTCAGTAAACATAGAAATATCTACACCGCAATCTGTGCAAATATGGAAATATCTACACCGCTATCTCAGTAAACATGGAAATATCTACACCCCTATCTGCATAAACTTGGAAATATCAACACCGCTATCTGTATAAAGATGGAAATGTCTACACCACGATCTGTATAAACATGGAAATAACTACACCGCTATATGTATAAACATGGAAATATCTACACCGCTATCAGTATAAACATGGAAATATCTACACCGCTATCTGTATAAACATGGAAATATCTACACCACGACATGTATAAACATGGAAATATCTACACCGCCATGTGAATAAACATGGAAATATCTACACCGCTATCAGTAAAAACATGGAAATATCGACACCGCTATCTGTATAAATATGGAAATATCTACACCACTATCTCTATAGACATGGAAATATCTACACCGTTATCTGTATAAACAAAGAAATATCTCCACCGCTGTCTGTATGAACATGGAAACATCTACACCGCTAGCTGTATAAAAATGGAATTACCTGCAGCGTTATCTGTATAAACATGGAAATATCTACACCGCAGTCTGTGCAAAGATGGAAATATCTACAATGCTATCTCTATAAACATGGAAATATCGACAGCGCAATCTGTACACACATGGAAATACCTACACAGTCATCTGTATAAACATGGAAATATCTACACCACTATCTGTATAAACATGGAAATATCTACACTGCCATCTGTATAAACATGGAATTACCTACACAGACATCTCTATAATCATTGAAATATCTACACCGCTATCTGTATAAACATGGAAGTAGCCACACCGCTATCAGTATAAACATGGAAATATCTACACCGCTATCTGTATAAACATGGAAATATCTACACCACGACGTGTATAAACATGGAAATATCTACACCGCTATGTGAATAAACATGGAAATATCTACACCGCTATCAGTATATCATGGAGTTATTGACACCGCTATCTGTATAAATATGGAAATATCTACACCACTATCTCTATAAACATGGAAATATCTACACCGTTATCTGTATAAACAAAGAAATATCTCCACCGCTGTCTGTATGAACATGGAAACATCTACACCGCTAGCTGTATAAACATGGAATTATCTGCAGCGTTATCTGTATAAACATGGAAATATCTGCACGGCAGTCTGTGCAAAGATGGAAATATCTACAATGCTATCTCAATAAACATGGAAATATCGACACCGCCATCTGTACACACATGAAAATACCTACACAGTCATCTGTATAAACATGGAAATATCTACAACACTATCTGTATAAACATGGAAATACCTACACTGCCATCTGTATAAACATGGAATTATCTACACAGACATTTCTATAACCATTGAAATATCAACACCGCTATCTGTGGAAACATGGAAATAGCCACACCGCTATCTGTATAAACATGGAAATATCTACAACACCATCTGTGAAAACATGGAAATATCTACACGTCCATCTGTATAAACATGGAAATATCTACACTGCCATCTGTATATACCTGGAAATATCTACACTGCCATCTGTATAAACATGGAAATATCAACACCGCTATCTCTATAAACATGGAAATGTCTACACGGCTATCTGTATAAACATGGAAATATCTCCACCGCTATCTGTAGAAACATGGAAATATCTACATCGCTATCTGTAAAAACATGGAAATATCTCCACCGCTATCTCTATAAAGATGTAAATATCTACACCGCTATCTTTATAAACATGGAAATATCTACACCGCTATCTGTATAAACATGGAAATATCTATAACACTATCTGTGTAAACATGGAAATATCTACACAGCTATCTGTGTAAACATGGAAATATGTACACAGGTCTCTGTGTAAAGATGGAAATATCTACACCGCAATCTGTGAAAATATGGAAATATCTACACCGCTATCTCAGTAAACATGGAAATATCTACACCGCTATCTGTATAAACATGGAAATATCAACATCGCTATCTGTATAAACATGGAAATGTCTACACCACGATCTGTATAAACATGGAAATATCTACACCGCTATATGTATAAACATGGAAACATCTACACTGCTATCAGTATAAACATGGAAATATCTACACTGCTATCTGTATAAACATGGAAATATCTACACCACGACATGTATAAACATGGAAATATCTACACCGCCATGTGAATAAACATGGAAATATCTACACCGCTATCAGTAAAAACATGGAAATATCGACACCGCTATCTGTATAAATATGGAAATATCTACACCACTATCTCTATTAACATGGAAATATCTACACCGTTATCTGTATAAACAAAGAAGTATCTCCAACGCTGTCTGTATGAACAGGGAAACATCTACACCGCTAGCTGCATAAACATGGAATTATCTGCAGCGTTATCTGTATAAACATGGAAATATCTACACCGCAGTCTGTGCAAAGATGGAAATATCTACAATGCTATCTCAATAAACATGGAAATATCGACACCGCCATCTGTACACACATGGAAATACCTACACAGTCATCTGTATAAACATGGAAATATCTACACCAGTATCTGTATAAACATGGAAATACCTACACTGCCATCTGTATAAACATGGAATAATCTACACAGACATCTCTATAACCATTGAAATATCTACACCGCTATCTGTATAAACATGGAAGTAGCCACACCGCTATCTGTATAAACATGGAAATATCTACACCGCAATCTGTGAAAACATGGAAATATCTACACTGTCATCTTTATAAACATGGAAATATCTACACGTCCATCTCTATAAACATGGAAATATCTACACTGACATCTGTATATACCTGTAAATATCTACACTGCCATCTGTATAAACATGGAATTATCTACACCGCTATCTCTATAAACATGGAAATGTCTACACGGCTATCTGTATAAACATGGAACTATCTCCACCGCTATCTGTAGAAACATGGAAATATCTACATCGCTATCTGTATAAACATGGAAATATCTCCACCGCTATCTCTATAAAGATGGAAATATCTACACCGCTATCTTTATAAACATGGAAATATCTACACCGCTATCTCTATAAACATGGAAATATCTATAACACTATCTGTGTAAACATGGAAATATCTACACAGCTATCTGTGTAAACATGGAAATATGTACAGAGGTCTCTTTGTAAAGATGGAAATATCTACACCGCAATCTGTGAAAATATGGAAATATCTACAACGCTATCTGTAAACATGGAAATATCTACACCGCTATCTGTATAAACATGGAAATATCAACACCGCTATCTGTATAAACATGGAAATGTCTACACGGCTATCTGTACAAACATGGAAATATCTCCACCGCTATCTGTAGAAACATGGAAATATCTACATCGCTATCTGTAAAAACATGGAAATATCTCCACCGCTATCTCTATAAAGATTTAAATATCTACACCGCTATCTTTATAAACATGGAAATATCTACACCGCTATCTGTATAAACATGGAAATATCTATAACACTATCTGTGTAAACATGGAAATATCTACACAGCTATCTGTGTAAACATGGAAATATGTACACAGGTCTCTGTGTAAAGATGGAAATATCTACACCGCAATCTGTGAAAATATGGAAATATCTACACCGATATCTCAGTAAACATGGAAATATCTACACCGCTATCTGTATAAACATGGAAATATCAACATCGCTATCTGTATAAACATGGAAATGTCTACACCACGATCTGTATAAACATGGAAATATCTACACCGCTATATGTATAAACATGGAAACATCTACACCGCTATCAGTATAAACATGGAAATATCTACACTGCTATCTGTATAAACATGGAAATATCTACACCACGACATGTATAAACATGGAAATATCTACACCACCATGTGAATAAACATGGAAATATCTACACCGCTATCAGTAAAAACATGGAAATATCGACACCGCTATCTGTATAAATATGGAAATATCTACACCACTATCTCTATTAACATGGAAATATCTACACCGTTATCTGTATAAACAAAGAAATATCTCCAACGCTGTCTGTATGAACAGGGAAACATCTACACCGCTAGCTGTATAAACATGGAATTATCTGCAGCGTTATCTGTATAAACATGGAAATATCTACACCGCAGTCTGTGCAAAGATGGAAATATCTACAATGCTATCTCAATAAACATGGAAATATCGACACCGCCATCTGTACACACATGGAAATACCTACACAGTCATCTGTATAAACATGGAAATATCTACACCACTATCTGTATAAACATGGAAATACCTACACTGCCATCTGTATAAACATGGAATTATCTACACAGACATCTCTATAACCATTGAAATATCTACACCGCTATCTGTATAAACATGGAAGTAGCCACACCGCTATCTGTATAAACATGGAAATATCTACACCGCAATCTGTGAAAACATGGAAATATCTACACTGTCATCTTTATAAACATGGAAATATCTACACGTCCATCTCTATAAACATGGAAATATCTACACTGACATCTGTATATACCTGTAAATATCTACACTGCCATCTGTATAAACATGGAAATATCTACACCGCTATCTGTATAAACATGGAAATATCTACACCGCTATATGTATAAACATGGAAATATCTACACCGCCATCAGAATAAACATGGAAATATCTACACCGCTATCTGTATAAATATGGAAATATCTACACCACGACATGTATAAACATGGAAATATCTACACCGCCATGTGAATAAACATGGAAATATCTACACCGCTATCAGTAAAAACATGGAAATATCGACACCGCTATCTGTATAAATATGGAAATATCTACACCACTATCTCTATAGACATGGAAATATCTACACCGTTATCTGTATAAACAAAGAAATATCTCCACCGCTGTCTGTATGAACATGGAAACATCTACACTGCTAGCTGTATAAACATGGAATTATCTGCAGTGTTATCAGTATAAACATGGAAATATCTACACCACAGTCTGTGCAAAGATGGAAATATCTACAATGCTATCTCAATAAACATGGAAATATCGACACCGCAATCTGTACACACATGGAAATACCTACACAGTCATCTGTATAAACATGGAAATATCTACACCACTATCTGTATAAACATGGAAATATCTACACTGCCATCTGTATAAACATGGAATTACCTACACAGACATCTCTATAATCATTGAAATATCTACACCGCTATCTGTATAAACATGGAAGTAGCCACACCGCTATCAGTATAAACATGGAAATATCTACACCGCTATCTGTATAAACATGGAAATATCTACACCACGACGTGTATAAACATGGAAATATCTACACCGCTATGTGAATAAACATGGAAATATCTACACCGCTATCAGTATATCATGGAAATATTGACACCGCTATCTGTGTAAATATGGAAATATCTACACCACTATCTCTATAAACATGGAAATATCTACACCGTTATCTGTATAAACAAAGAAATATCTCCACCACTGTCTGTATGAACATGGAAACATCTACACCGCTAGCTGTATAAACATGGAATTATCTGCAGCGTTCTCTGTATAAACATGGAAATATCTACACTGCAGTCTGTGCAAAGCTGGAAATATCTACAATGCTATCTCAATAAACATGGAAATATCGACACCGCCATCTGTACACACATGGAAATACCTACACAGTCATCTGTATAAACATGGAAATATCTACACCACTATCAGTATAAACATGGAAATACCTACACTGCCATCTGTATAAACATGGAATTATCTACACAGACATCCCTATAACCATTGAAATACCTACACCGCTATCTGTATAAACTTGGAAGTAGCCACACCGCTATCTGTATAAACATGGAAATATCTACACCGCCATCTGTGAAAACATGGAAATATCTACACTGTCATCTTTATAAACATGGAAATATCTACACGTCCATCTGTATAAACATGGAAATATCTACACTGCCATCTGTATATACCTGGAAATATCTACACTGCCATCTGTATAAACATGGAAATATCTACACCGCTATCTCTATAAACATGGAAACGTCTACACGGCTATCTGTATAAACATGGAAATATCTCCACCGCTATCTGTAGAAACATGGAAATATCTACATCGCTATCTGCATAAACAAGGAAATATCTCCAGCGCTATCTCTATAAAGATGGAAATATCTACACCACTATCTTTATAAACATGGAAATATCTACACCGATATCTGTATAAACATGGAAATATCTATAACACTAACTGTGTAAACATGGAAATATCTACACAGCTATCTGTGTAAACATGGAAATATGTACACAGGTCTCTGTGTAAAGATGGAAATATCTACACCGCAATCTGTGCAAATATGGAAATATCTACACCGCTATCTCAGTAAACATGGAAATATCTTCACCCCTATCTGCATAAACTTGGAAATATCGACACCGCTATCTGTATAAACATGGAAATGTCTACACCACTATCTCTATAGACATGGAAATATCTACACCGTTATCTGTATAAACAAAGAAATATCTCCACCGCTGTCTGTATGAACATGGAAACATCTACACTGCTAGCTGTATAAACATGGAATTATCTGCAGTGTTATCAGTATAAACATGGAAATATCTACACCACAGTCTGTGCAAAGATGGAAATATCTACAATGCTATCTCAATAAACATGGAAATATCGACACCGCAATCTGTACACACATGGAAATACCTACACAGTCATCTGTATAAACATGGAAATATCTACACCACTATCTGTATAAACATGGAAATATCTACACTGCCATCTGTATAAACATGGAATTACCTACACAGACATCTCTATAATCATTGAAATATCTACACCGCTATCTGTATAAACATGGAAGTAGCCACACCGCTATCAGTATAAACATGGAAATATCTACACCGCTATCTGTATAAACATGGAAATATCTACACCACGACGTGTATAAACATGGAAATATCTACACCGCTATGTGAATAAACATGGAAATATCTACACCGCTATCAGTATATCATGGAAATATTGACACCGCTATCTGTGTAAATATGGAAATATCTACACCACTATCTCTATAAACATGGAAATATCTACACCGTTATCTGTATAAACAAAGAAATATCTCCACCACTGTCTGTATGAACATGGAAACATCTACACCGCTAGCTGTATAAACATGGAATTATCTGCAGCGTTCTCTGTATAAACATGGAAATATCTACACCGCAGTCTGTGCAAAGCTGGAAATATCTACAATGCTATCTCAATAAACATGGAAATATCGACACCGCCATCTGTACACACATGGAAATACCTACACAGTCATCTGTATAAACATGGAAATATCTACACCACTATCTGTATAAACATGGAAATACCTACACTGCCATCTGTATAAACATGGAATTATCTACACAGACATCTCTATAACCATTGAAATACCTACACCGCTATCTGTATAAACTTGGAAGTAGCCACACCGCTATCTGTATAAACATGGAAATATCTACACCGCCATCTGTGAAAACATGGAAATATCTACACTGTCATCTTTATAAACATGGAAATATCTACACGTCCATCTGTATAAACATGGAAATATCTACACTGCCATCTGTATATACCTGGAAATATCTACACTGCCATCTGTATAAACATGGAAATATCTACACCGCTATCTCTATAAACATGGAAACGTCTACACGGCTATCTGTATAAACATGGAAATATCTCCACCGCTATCTGTAGAAACATGGAAATATCTACATCGCTATATGCATAAACAAGGAAATATCTCCAGCGCTATCTCTATAAAGATGGAAATATCTACACCACTATCTTTATAAACATGGAAATATCTACACCGATATCTGTATAAACATGGAAATATCTATAACACTAACTGTGTAAACATGGAAATATCTACACAGCTATCTGTGTAAACATGGAAATATGTACACAGGTCTCTGTGTAAAGATGGAAATATCTACACCGCAATCTGTGCAAATATGGAAATATCTACACCGCTATCTCAGTAAACATGGAAATATCTACACCCCTATCTGCATAAACTTGGAAATATCAACACCGCTATCTGTATAAACATGGAAATGTCTACACCACGATCTGTATAAACATGGAAATAACTACACCGCTATATGTATAAACATGGAAATATCTACACCGCTATCAGTATAAAGATGGAAATATCTACACCGCTATCTGTATAAACATGGAAATATCTATAACACTATCTGTGTAAGCATGGAAATATCTACACAGCTATCTGTGTAAACTTGGAAATATGTACACAGGTCTCTTTGTAAAGATGGAAATATCTACACCGCAATCTGTACACACATGGAAATACCTACACAGTCATCTGTATAAACATGGAAATATCTGCACCACTATCTGTATAAACATGGAAATATCTACACTGCCATCTGTATAAACATGGAATTACCTACACAGACATCTCTATAATCATTGAAATATCTACACCGTTATCTGTATAAACATGGAAGTAGCCACAACGCTATCAGTATAAACATGGAAATATCTACACCGCTAGCTGTATAAACATGGAAATATCTACACCACGACGTGTATAAACATGGAAATATCTACACCGCTATGTGAATAAACATGGAAATATCTACACCGCTATCCGTATAAACATGGAAATATAGACACCGCTATCTGTATAAATATGGAAATATCTACACCACTATCTCTATAAACATGGAAATATCTACACCGATATCTGTATAAACAAAGAAATATCTCCACCGCTGTCTGTATGAACATGGAAACATCTACACCGCTAGCTGTATAAACATGGAATTATCTGCAGCGTTATCTGTATAAACATGGAAATATCTACACCCCACTCTGTGCAAAGATGGAAATATCTACAATGCTATCTCAATAAACATGGAAATATCGACACCGCCATCTGTACACACATGGAAATACCTACACAGTCATCTGTATAAACATGGAAATATCTACACCACTATCTGTATAAACATGGAAATATCTACACCGCTATCTCTATAAACATGGAAATGTCTACAAGGCTATCTGTACAAACATGGAAATATCTCCACCGCTATCTGTAGAAACATGGAAATAGCTACATCGCTATCTCTATAAACATGGAAATATCTCCACCGCTATCTCTATAAAGATGGAAATATCTCCACCGCAATCTTCATAAACATGGAAATATCTACACCGCTATCTGTATAAACATGGAAATATCTATAACACTATCTGTGTAAACATGGAAATATCTACACAGCTATCTGTGTAAACATTGAAATATGTACACAGGTCTCTGTGTAAAGGTGGAAATATCTACACCGCAATCTGTGCAAATATGGAAATATCTACACCGCTATCTCAGTAAACATGGAAATATCTACACCGCAATCTGTGCAAATATGGAAATATCTACAATGCTATCTCAATAAACATGGAAATATCGACACCGCCATCTGTACACACATGGAAATACCTACACAGTCATCTGTATAAACATGGAAATATCTACACCACTATCTGTATAAACATGGAAATATCTACACCGCTATCTCTATAAACATGGAAATGTCTACAAGGCTATCTGTATAAACATGGAAATATCTCCACCGCTATCTGTAGAAACATGGAAATAGCTACATCGCTATCTGTATAAACATGGAAATATCTCCACCGCTATCTCTATAAAGATGGAAATATCTCCACCGCAATCTTTATAAACATGGAAATATCTACACCGCTATCTGTATAAACATGGAAATATCTATAACACTGAATGTGTAAACATGGAAATATCTACACAGCTATCTGTGTAAACATGGAAATATGTACACAGGTCTCTGTGTAAAGATGGAAATATCTACACCGCAATCTGTGCAAATATGGAAATATCTACACCGCTATCTCAGTAAACATGGAAATATCTACACCCCTATCTGTATAAACTTGGAAATATCAATACCGCTATCTGTATAAACATGGAAATGTCTACACCACGATCTGTATAAACATGGAAATATCTACACCGCTATATGTATAAACATGGAAATATCTACACCGCTATCAGTATAAACATGGAAATATCTACACCGCTATCTGTATAAACATGGAAATATCTACACCACGACATGTATAAACATGGAAATATCTACACCGCCATGTGAATAAACATGGAAATATCTACACCGCTATCAGTAAAAACATGGAAATATCGACACCACTATCTGTATAAATATGGAAATATCTACACCACTATCTCTATAGACATGGAAATATCTACACCGTTATCTGTATAAACAAAGAAATATCTCCACCGCTGTCTGTATGAACATGGAAACATGTACACCGCTAGCTGTATAAAAATGGAATTAACTGCAGCGTTATCTGTATAAACATGGAAATATCTACACCGCAGTCTGTGCAAAGATGGAAATATCTACAATGCTATCTCTATAAACATGGAAATATCGAGAGCGCAATCTGTACACACATGGAAATACCTACACAGTCATCTGTATAAACATGGAAATCTCTACACCACTATCTGTATAAACATGGAAATATCTACACTGCCATCTGTATAAACATGGAATTACCTACACAGACATCTCTATAATCATTGAAATATCTACACCGCTATCTGTATAAACATGGAAGTAGCCACACCGCTATCAGTATAAACATGGAAATATCTACACCGCTATCTGTATAAACATGGAAATATCTACACCACGACGTGTATAAACATGGAAATATCTACACCGCTATGTGAATAAACATGGAAATATCTACACCGCTATCAGTATATCATGGAATTATTGACACCGCTATCTTTATAAAGATGGAAATATCTACACCACTATCTCTATAAACATGGAAATATCTATAACACTATCTGTGTAAACATGGAAATATCTACACAGCTATCTGTGTAAACATGGAAATATGTACACAGGTCTCTGTGTAAAGATGGAAATATCTACACCGCAATCTGTGCAAATATGGAAATATCTACACCGCTATCTCAGTAAACATGGAAATATTTACACCGCAATCTGTGCAAATATGGAAATATCTACACCGCTATCTCAGTAAACATGGAAATATCTACACCCCTATCTGTATAAACTTGGAAATATCAATACCGCTATCTGTATAAACATGGAAATGTCTACACCACGATCTGTATAAACATGGAAATATCTACACCGCTATATGTATAAACATGGAAATATCTACACCGCTATCAGTATAAACATGGAAATATCTACACCGCTATCTGTATAAACATGGAAATATCTACACCACGACATGTATAAACATGGAAATATCTACACCGCCAAGTGAATAAACATGGAAATATCTACACCGCTATCAGTAAAAACATGGAAATATCGACACCGCTATCTGTATAAATATGGAAATATCTACACCAATATCTCTATAGACATGGAAATATCTACACCGTTATCTGTATAAACAAAGAAATATCTCCACCGCTGTCTGTATGAACATGGAAACATCTACACCTCTAGCTGTATAAACATGGAATTATCTGCAGCGTTATCTGTATAAACATGGAAATATCTTCACCGCAGTCTGTGCAAAGCTGGAAATATCTACAATGCTATCTCAATAAACATGGAAATATCGACACCGCCATCTGTACACACATGGAAATACCTACACAGTCATCTGTATAAACATGGAAATATCTACACCACTATCTGTATAAACATGGAAATACCTACACTGCCATCTGTATAAACATGGAAGTATCTACACAGACATCTCTTTAACCATTGAAATATCTACACCGCTATCTGTATAAACATGGAAGTAGCGACACCGCTATCTGTATAAACATGGAAATACCTACACCGCCATCTGTGAAAACATGGAAATATCTACACTGTCACCTTTATAAACATCGAAATATCTACACGTCCATCTGTATAAACATGGAAATATCTACACTGCCATCTGTATATACCTGGAAATATCTACACTGCCATCTGTATAAACATGGAAATATCTACACCGCTATCTCTATAAACATGGAAACCTCTACACGGCTATCTGTATAAACATGGAAATACCTCCACCGCTATCTCTATAAAGATGGAAATATCTACACCGCTATCTTTATAAACATGGAAATATCTACACCGCTATCTGTATAAACATGGAAATATCTACAACACTATCTGTGTAAACATGGAAATATCTACACAGCTATCTGTGTAAACATGGAAATATGTACACAGGTCTCTGTGTAAAGATGGAAATATCTACACCGCAATCTGTGCAAATATGGAAATATCTACACCGGTATCTCTGTAAACATGGAAATATCTACTCCGCTATCTGTATAAACATGGAAATATCAACACCGCTATCTGTATAAACATGGAAATGTCTACACCACGATCTGTATAAACATGGAAATATCTACACCGCTATATGTAAAAACATGGAAATATCTACACCGCTATCAGTATAAACATGGAAATATCTACACCGCTATCTGTATAAACATGGAAATATCTACACCACGACATGTATAAACATGGAAATATCTACACCGCCATGTGAATAAACATGGAAATATCTACACCGCTATCAGTAAAAACATGGAAATACCGACACCGCTATCTGTATAAATATGGAAATATCTACACCACTATCTCTATAGACATGGAAATATCTACACCGTTATCTGTATAAACAAAGAAATATCTCCACCGCTGTCTGTATGAACAAGGAAACATCTACACCGCTAGCTGTATAAACATGGAATTATCTGCAGCGTTATCTGCATAAACATGGAAATATCTACACCGCAGTCTGTGCAAAGATGGAAATATCTACAATGCAATCTCAATAAACATGGAAATATCGACACCGCCATCTGTACACACATGGAAATACCTACACAGTCATCTGTATAAACATGGAAATATCTACACCACTATCTGTATAAACATGGAAATAACTACACTGCCATCTGTATAAACATGGAATTACCTACACAGACATCTCTATTATCATTGAAATATCTACACCGCTATCTGTATAAACATGGAAGTAGCCACACCGATATCAGTATAAACATGGAAATAACTACACCGCTATCTGTATAAACATGGAAATATCTACACCACGACGTGTATAAACATGGAAATATCTACACCGCTATGTGAATAAACATGGAAATATCTACACCGCTATCCGTATAAACATGGAAATATTGACACCTCTATCTGTATAAATATGGAAATATCTACACCACTATCTCTATAACCATGGAAATATCTACACCGTTATCTGTATAAACAAAGAAATATCTCCACCGCTGTCTGTATGAACATGGAAACATCTACACCGCTAGCAGTATAAACATGGAATTATCTGCAGCGTTATCTGTATAAACATGGAAATATCTACACCGCACTCTGTGGAAAGATGGAAATATCTACAATGCTATCTCAATAAACATGGAAATATCGACACCGCCATCTGTACACACATGGAAATACCTACACAGTCTTCTGTATAAACATGGAAATATCTACACCACTATCTGTATAAACATGGAAATATCTACACTGCCATCTGTATAAACATGGAATTATCTACACAGACATCTCTATAACCATTGAAATATCTACACCGCTATCTGTATAAACATGGAAGTAGCCACACCGCTATCTGTATAAACATGGAAATATCTACACCGCCATCTGTGAAAACATGGAAATATCTACACTGTCATCTTTATAAACATGGAAATATCTACACTGCCATCTGTATATACCTGGAAATATCTACACTGCCATCTGTATAAACATGGAAATATCTACACCGCTATCTCTATAAACATGGAAATGTCTAGACGGCTATCTGTATAAACATGGAAATATCTCCACCGCTATCTGTAGAAACATGGAAATATCTACATCGCTATCTGCATAAACATGTAAATATCTCCACCGCTATCTCTATAAAGATGGAAATATCTACACCGCTATCTTTATAAAGATGGAAATATCTACACCTCTATCTGTATAAACATGGAAATACCTATAACACTATCTGTGTAAAGATGGAAATATCTACACAGGTCTCTGTGTAAAGATGGAAATATCTACACCGCAATCTGTGCAAATATGGAAATATCTACACCGCTATCTCAGTAAACATGGAAATATCTACACCGCAATCTGTGCAAATATGGAAATATCTACACCGCTATCTCAGTAAACATGGAAATATCTACACCCCTATCTGTATAAACTTGGAAATATCAATACCGCTATCTGTATAAACATGGAAATGTCTACACCACGATCTGTATAAACATGGAAATATCTACACCGCTATATGTATAAACATGGAAATATCTACACCGCTATCTGTATAAACATGGAAATATCTACACCACGACATGTATAAACATGGAAATATCTACACCGCCATGTGAATAAACATGGAAATATCTACACCGCTATCAGTAAAAACATGGAAATATCGACACCGCTATCTGTATAAATATGGAAATATCTACACCACTATCTCTATAGACATGGAAATATCTACACCGTTATCTGTATAAACAAAGAAATATCTCCACCGCTGTCTGTATGAACATGGAAACATCTACACCGCTAGCTGTATAAAAATGGAATTACCTGCAGCGTTATCTGTATAAACATGGAAATATCTACACCGCAGTCTGTGCAAAGATGGAAATATCTACAATGCTATCTCAATAAACATGGAAATATCGACAGCGCAATCTGTACACACATGGAAATACCTACACAGTCATGTGTATAAACATGGAAATATCTACACCACTATCTGTATAAATATGGAAATATCTACACTGCCATCTGTATAAACACGGAATTACTTACACAGACATCTCTATAATCATTGAAATATCTACACCGCTATCTGTATAAACATGGAAGTAGCCACACCGCTATCAGTATAAACATGGAAATATCTACACCGCTATCTGTATAAACATGGAAATATCTACACCACGACGTGTATAAACATGGAAATATCTACACCGCTATGTGAATAAACATGGAAATATCTACACCGCTATCTGTATATCATGGAATTATTGACACCGCTATCTGTATAAATATGGAAATATCTACACCACTATCTCTATGAACATGGAAATATCTACACCGTTATCTGTATAAACAAAGAAATATCTCCACCGCTGTCTGTATGAACATGGAAACATCTACACCGCTAGCTGTATAAACATGGAATTATCTGCAGCGTTATCTGTATAAACATGGAAATATCTACACGGCAGTCTGTGCAAAGATGGAAATATCTACAATGCTATCTCAATAAACATGGAAATATCGACACCGCCATCTGTACACACATGCAAATACCTACACAGTCATCTGTATAAACATGGAAATATCTACAACACTATCTGTATAAACATGGAAATACCTACACTGCCATCTGTATAAACATGGAATTATCTACACAGACATTTCTATAACCATTGAAATATCAACACCGCTATCTGTGGAAACATGGAAGTAGCCACACCGCTATCTGTATAAACATGGAAATATCTACAACGCCATCTGTGAAAACATGGAAATATCTACACGTCCATCTGTATAAACATGGAAATATCTACACTGCCATCTCTATATACCTGGAAATATCTACACTGCCATCTGTATAAACATGGAAATATCTACACCGCTATCTCTATAAACATGGAAACGTCTCCACGGCTATCTGTATAAACATGGAAATACCTCCACCGCTATCTCTATAAAGATGGAAATATCTACACCGCTATCTTTATAAACATGGAAATATCTACACCGCTATCTGTATAAACATGGAAATATCTACAACACTATCTGTGTAAACATGGAAATATCTACACAGCTATCTGTGTAAACATGGAAATATGTACACAGGTCTCTGTGTAAAGATGGAAATATCTACACCGCAATCTGTGCAAATATGGAAATATCTACACCGGTATCTCTGTAAACATGGAAATATCTACTCCGCTATCTGTATAAACATGGAAATATCAACACCGCTATCTGTATAAACATGGAAATGTCTACACCACGATCTGTATAAACATGGAAATATCTACACCGCTATATGTAAAAACATGGAAATATCTACACCGCTATCAGTATAAACATGGAAATATCTACACCGCTATCTGTATAAACATGGAAATATCTACACCACGACATGTATAAACATGGAAATATCTACACCGCCATGTGAATAAACATGGAAATATCTACACCGCTATCAGTAAAAACATGGAAATACCGACACCGCTATCTGTATAAATATGGAAATATCTACACCACTATCTCTATAGACATGGAAATATCTACACCGTTATCTGTATAAACAAAGAAATATCTCCACCGCTGTCTGTATGAACAAGGAAACATCTACACCGCTAGCTGTATAAACATGGAATTATCTGCAGCGTTATCTGCATAAACATGGAAATATCTACACCGCAGTCTGTGCAAAGATGGAAATATCTACAATGCAATCTCAATAAACATGCAAATATCGACACCGCCATCTGTACACACATGGAAATACCTACACAGTCATCTGTATAAACATGGAAATATCTACACCACTATCTGTATAAACATGGAAATAACTACACTGCCATCTGTATAAACATGGAATTACCTACACAGACATCTCTATTATCATTGAAATATCTACACCGCTATCTGTATAAACATGGAAGTAGCCACACCGATATCAGTATAAACATGGAAATAACTACACCGCTATCTGTATAAACATGGAAATATCTACACCACGACGTGTATAAACATGGAAATATCTACACCGCTATGTGAATAAACATGGAAATATCTACACCGCTATCCGTATAAACATGGAAATATTGACACCTCTATCTGTATAAATATGGAAATATCTACACCACTATCTCTATAACCATGGAAATATCTACACCGTTATCTGTATAAACAAAGAAATATCTCCACCGCTGTCTGTATGAACATGGAAACATCTACACCGCTAGCAGTATAAACATGGAATTATCTGCAGCGTTATCTGTATAAACATGGAAATATCTACACCGCACTCTGTGGAAAGATGGAAATATCTACAATGCTATCTCAATAAACATGGAAATATCGACACCGCCATCTGTACACACATGGAAATACCTACACAGTCTTCTGTATAAACATGGAAATATCTACACCACTATCTGTATAAACATGGAAATATCTACACTGCCATCTGTATAAACATGGAATTATCTACACAGACATCTCTATAACCATTGAAATATCTACACCGCTATCTGTATAAACATGGAAGTAGCCACACCGCTATCTGTATAAACATGGAAATATCTACACCGCCATCTGTGAAAACATGGAAATATCTACACTGTCATCTTTATAAACATGGAAATATCTACACTGCCATCTGTATATACCTGGAAATATCTAAACTGCCATCTGTATAAACATGGAAATATCTACACCGCTATCTCTATAAACATGGAAATGTCTAGACGGCTATCTGTATAAACATGGAAATATCTCCACCGCTATCTGTAGAAACATGGAAATATCTACATCGCTATCTGCATAAACATGGAAATATCTCCACCGCTATCTCTATAAAGATGGAAATATCTACACCGCTATCTTTATAAAGATGGAAATATCTACACCTCTATCTGTATAAACATGGAAATACCTATAACACTATCTGTGTAAACATGGAAATATCTACACAGCTATCTGTGTAAAG
This sequence comes from Pan paniscus, assembly GCF_029289425.2. NCBI lineage: Eukaryota > Metazoa > Chordata > Mammalia > Primates > Hominidae > Pan > Pan paniscus. The sequence goes on from NC_073265.2 coordinate 2,782,397, forward strand.
ATGGAAATATCTACACAGGTCTCTGTGTAAAGATGGAAATATCTACACCGCAATCTGTGCAAATATGGAAATATCTACACCGCTATCTCAGTAAACATGGAAATATCTACACCGCAATCTGTGCAAATATGGAAATATCTACACCGCTATCTCAGTAAACATGGAAATATCTACACCCCTATCTGTATAAACTTGGAAATATCAATACCGCTATCTGTATAAACATGGAAATGTCTACACCACGATCTGTATAAACATGGAAATATCTACACCGCTATATGTATAAACATGGAAATATCTACACCGCTATCAGTATAAACATGGAAATATCTACACCGCTATCTGTATAAACATGGAAATATCTACACCACGACATGTATAAGCATGGAAATATCTACACCGCCATGTGAATAAACATGGAAATATCTACACCGCTATCAGTAAAAACATGGAAATATCGACACCGCTATCTGTATAAATATGGAAATATCTACACCACTATCTCTATAGACATGGAAATATCTACACCGTTATCTGTATAAACAAAGAAATATCTCCACCGCTGTCTGTATGAACATGGAAACATCTACACCGCTAGCTGTATAAAAATGGAATTACCTGCAGCGTTATCTGTATAAACATGGAAATATCTACACCGCAGTCTGTGCAAAGATGGAAATATCTACAATGCTATCTCAATAAACATGGAAATATCGACAGCGCAATCTGTACACACATGGAAATACCTACACAGTCATGTGTATAAACATGGAAATATCTACACCACTATCTGTATAAATATGGAAATATCTACACTGCCATCTGTATAAACACGGAATTACCTACACAGACATCTCTATAATCATTGAAATATCTACACCGCTATCTGTATAAACATGGAAGTAGCCACACCGCTATCAGAATAAACATGGAAATATCTACACCGCTATCTGTATAAACATGGAAATATCTACACCACGACGTGTATAAACATGGAAATATCTACACCGCTATGTGAATAAACATGGAAATATCTACACCGCTATCTGTATATCATGGAATTATTGACACCGCTATCTGTATAAATATGGAAATATCTACACCACTATCTCTATGAACATGGAAATATCTACACCGTTATCTGTATAAACAAAGAAATATCTCCACCGCTGTCTGTATGAACATGGAAACATCTACACCGCTAGCTGTATAAACATGGAATTATCTGCAGCGTTATCTGTATAAACATGGAAATATCTACACGGCAGTCTGTGCAAAGATGGAAATATCTACAATGATATCTCAATAAACATGGAAATATCGACACCGCCATCTGTACACACATGAAAATACCTACACAGTCATCTGTATAAACATGGAAATATCTACAACACTATCTGTATAAACATGGAAATACCTACACTGCCATCTGTATAAACATGGAATTATCTACACAGACATTTCTATAACCATTGAAATATCAACACCGCTATCTGTGGAAACATGGAAGTAGCCACACCGCTATCTGTATAAACATGGAAATATCTACAACGCCATCTGTGAAAACATGGAAATATCTACACGTCCATCTGTATAAACATGGAAATATCTACACTGCCATCTGTATATACCTGGAAATATCTACACTGCCATCTGTATAAACATGGAAATATCTACACCGCTATCTCTATAAACATGGAAATGTCTACACGGCTATCTGTATAAACATGGAAATATCTCCACCGCTATCTGTAGAAACATGGAAATATCTACATCGCTATCTGTAAAAACATGGAAATATCTCCACCGCTATCTCTATAAAGATGTAAATATCTACACCGCTATCTTTATAAACATGGAAATATCTACACCGCTATCTGGATAAACATGGAAATATCTATAACACTATCTGTGTAAACATGGAAATAGCTACACAGCTATCTGTGTAAACATGGAAATATGTACACAGGTCTCTGTGTAAAGATGGAAATATCTACACCGCAATCTGTGAAAATATGGAAATATCTACACCGCTATCTCAGTAAACATGGAAATATCTACACCGCTATCAGTATAAACATGGAAATATCTACACTGCTATCTGTATAAACATGGAAATATCTACACCACGACATGTATAAACATGGAAATATCTACACCGCCATGTGAATAAACATGGAAATATCTACACCGCTATCAGTAAAAACATGGAAATATCGACACCGCTATCTGTATAAATATGGAAATATCTACACCACTATCTCTATTAACATGGAAATATCTACACCGTTATCTGTATAAACAAAGAAATATCTCCAATGCTGTCTGTATGAACAGGGAAACATCTACTCCGCTAGCTGCATAAACATGGAATTATCTGCAGCGTTATCTGTATAAACATGGAAATATCTACACCGCAGTCTGTGCAAAGATGGAAATATCTACAATGCTATCTCAATAAACATGGAAATATCGACACCGCCATCTGTACACACATGGAAATACCTACACAGTCATCTGTATAAACATGGAAATATCTACACCAGTATCCATATAAACATGGAAATACCTACACTGCCATCTGTATAAACATGGAATAATCTACACAGACATCTCTATAACCATTGAAATATCTACACCGCTATCTGTATAAACATGGAAGTAGCCACACCGCTATCTGTATAAACATGGAAATATCTACACCGCAATCTGTGAAAACATGGAAACATCTACACTGTCATCTTTATAAACATGGAAATATCTACACGTCCATCTCTATAAACATGGAAATATCTACACTGACATCTGTATATACCTGTAAATATCTACACTGCCATCTGTATAAACATGGAATTATCTACACCGCTATCTCTATAAACATGGAAATGTCTACACGGCTATCTGTATAAACATGGAAATATCTCCACCGCTATCTGTAGAAACATGGAAATATCTACATCGCTATCTGTATAAACATGGAAATATCTCCACCGCTATCTCTATAAAGATGGAAATATCTACACCGCTATCTTTATAAACATGGAAATATCTACACCGCTATCTGTATAAACATGGAAATATCTATAACACTATCTGTGTAAACATGGAAATATCTACACAGCTATCTGTGTAAACATGGAAATATGTACACAGGTCTCTTTGTAAAGATGGAAATATCTACACCGCAATCTGTGAAAATATGGAAATATCTACAACGCTATCTGTAAACATGGAAATATCTACACCGCTATCTGTATAAACATGGAAATATCAACACCGCTATCTGTATAAACATGGAAATGTCTACACGGCTATCTGTATAAACATGGAAATATCTCCACCGCTATCTGTAGAAACATGGAAATATCTACATCGCTATCTGTAAAAACATGGAAATATATCCACCGCTATCTCTATAAAGATTTAAATATCTACACCGCTATCTTTATAAACATGGAAATATCTACACCGCTATCTGTATAAACATGGAAATATCTATAACACTATCTGTGTAAACATGGAAATATCTACACAGCTATCTGTGTAAACATGGAAATATGTACACAGTTCTCTGTGTAAAGATGGAAATATCTACACCGCAATCTGTGAAAATATGGAAATATCTACACCGCTATCTCAGTAAACATGGAAATATCTACACCGCTATCTGTATAAACATGGAAATATCAACATCGCTATCTGTATAAACATGGAAATGTCTACACCACGATCTGTATAAACATGGAAATATCTACACCGCTATATGTATAAACATGGAAACATCTACACCGCTATCAGTATAAACATGGAAATATCTACACTGCTATCTGTATAAACATGGAAATATCTACACCACGACATGTATAAACATGGAAATATCTACACCACCATGTGAATAAACATGGAAATATCTACACCGCTATCAGTAAAAACATGGAAATATCGACACCGCTATCTGTATAAATATGGAAATATCTACACCACTATCTCTATTAACATGGAAATATCTACACTGTTATCTGTATAAACAAAGAAATATCTCCAACGCTGTCTGTATGAACAGGGAAACATCTACACCGCTAGCTGTATAAACATGGAATTATCTGCAGCGTTATCTGTATAAACATGGAAATATCTACACCGCAGTCTGTGCAAAGATGGAAATATCTACAATGCTATCTCAATAAACATGGAAATATCGACACCGCCATCTGTACACACATGGAAAAACCTACACAGTCATCTGTATAAACATGGAAATATCTACACCACTATCTGTATAAACATGGAAATACCTACACTGCCATCTGTATAAACATGGAATTATCTACACAGACATCTCTATAACCATTGAAATATCTACACCGCTATCTGTATAAACATGGAAGTAGCCACACCGCTATCTGTATAAACATGGAAATATCTACACCGCAATCTGTGAAAACATGGAAATATCTACACTGTCATCTTTATAAACATGGAAATATCTACACGTCCATCTCTATAAACATGGAAATATCTACACTGACATCTGTATATACCTGTAAATATCTACACTGCCATCTGTATAAACATGGAAATATCTACACCGCTTTCTGTATAAACATGGAAATATCTACACCGCTATATGTATAAACATGGAAATATCTACACCGCTATCAGAATAAACATGGAAATATCTACACCGCTATCTGTATAAACATGGAAATATCTACACCACGACATGTATAAACATGGAAATATCTACACCGCCATGTGAATAAACATGGAAATATCTACACCGCTATCAGTAAAAACATGGAAATATCGACACCGCTATCTGTATAAATATGGAAATATCTACACCACTATCTCTATAGACATGGAAATATCTACACCGTTATCTGTATAAACAAAGAAATATCTCCACCGCTGTCTGTATGAACATGGAAACATCTACACTGCTAGCTGTATAAACATGGAATTATCTGCAGTGTTATCAGTATAAACATGGAAATATCTACACCACAGTCTGTGCAAAGATGGAAATATCTACAATGCTATCTCAATAAACATGGAAATATCGACACCGCAATCTGTACACACATGGAAATACCTACACAGTCATCTGTATAAACATGGAAATATCTACACCACTATCTGTATAAACATGGAAATATCTACACTGCCATCTGTATAAACATGGAATTACCTACACAGACATCTCTATAATCATTGAAATATCTACACCGCTATCTGTATAAACATGGAAGTAGCCACACCGCTATCAGTATAAACATGGAAATATCTACACCGCTATCTGTATAAACATGGAAATATCTACACCACGACGTGTATAAACATGGAAATATCTACACCGCTATGTGAATAAACATGGAAATATCTACACCGCTATCAGTATATCATGGAAATATTGACACCGCTATCTGTATAAATATGGAAATATCTACACCACTATCTCTATAAACATGGAAATATCTACACCGTTATCTGTATAAACAAAGAAATATCTCCACCACTGTCTGTATGAACATGGAAACATCTACACCGCTAGCTGTATAAACATGGAATTATCTGCAGCGTTCTCTGTATAAACATGGAAATATCTACACCGCAGTCTGTGCAAAGCTGGAAATATCTACAATGCTATCTCAATAAACATGGAAATATCGACACCGCAATCTGTACACACATGTAAATACCTACACAGTCATCTGTATAAACATGGAAATATCTACACCACTATCTGTATAAACATGGAAATATCTACACCACTATCTGTATAAACATGGAAATATCTACACTGCCATCTGTATAAACATGGAATTACCTACACAGACATCTCTATAATCATTGAAATATCTACACCGATATCTGTATAAACATGGAAGTAGCCACACCGATATCAGTATAAACATGGAAATATCTACACCGCTATCTGTATAAACATGGAAATATCTACACCACGACGTGTATAAACATGGAAATATCTACACCGCTATGTGAATAAACATGGAAATATCTACAGCGCTATGAGTATAAACATGGATATATTGACACCGCTATCTGTATAAATATAGAAATATCTACAGCACTATCTCTATAAACATGGAAATATCTACATCGTTATCTGTATAAAGAAAGAAGTATCTCCACCGCTGTCTGTATGAACATGGAAACATCTACACCGCTAGCTGTATAAACATGGAATTATCTGCAGCGTTATCTGTATTAACATGGAAATATCTACACTGCACTCTGTGCAAAGCTGGAAATATCTACAATGCTATCTCAATAAACATGGAAATATCGACACTGCCATCTGTACACACATGGAAATTCCTACACAGTCATCTGTATAAACATGGAAATATCTACACCACTATCTGTATAAACATGGAAATACCTACACTGCCATCTGTATAAACATGGAATTATCTACACAGACATCTCTATAACCATTGAAATACCTACACCGCTATCTGTATAAACATGGAAGTAGCCACACCGCTATCTGTATAAACATGGAAATATCTACACCGCCATCTGTGAAAACATGGAAATATCTACACTGTCATCTTTATAAACATGGAAATATCTACACGTCCATCTGTATAAACATGGAAATATCTACACTGCCATCTGTATATACCTGGAAATAGCTACACTGCCATCAGTATAAACATGGAAATATCTACACCGCTATCTCTATAAACATGGAAATGTCTACACGGCTATCTGTATAAACATGGAAATATCTCCACCGCTATCTGTAGAAACATGGAAATATCTACATCGCTATCTGCATAAACATGGAAATATCTCCACCGCTATCTCTATAAAGATGGAAATATCTACACCGATATCTTTATAAACATGGAAATATCTACACCGCTATCTGTATAAACATGGAAATATCTATAACACTATCTGTGTAAACATGGAAATATCTACACAGCTATCTGTGTAAACATGGAAATATGTACAAAGGTCTCTGTGTAAAGATGGAAATATCTACACCGCAATCTGTGCAAATATGGAAATATCTACACCGCTATCTCAGTAAACATGGAAATATCTACACCGCTATCTGTATAAACATGGAAATATCAACACCGCTATCTGTATAAACATGGAAATGTCTACACCACGATCTGTATAAACATGGAAATATCTACACTGCTATCTGTATAAACATGGAAATATCTACACCACGACATGTATAAACATGGAAATATCTACACCGCCATGTGAATGAACATGGAAATATCTACAACGCTATCAGTAAAAACATGGAAATATCGACACCGCTATCTGTATAAATATGGAAATATCTACACCACTATCTCTATAGACATGGAAATATCTACACCGTTATCTGTATAAACAAAGAAATATCTCCACCGCTGTCTGTATGAACATGGAAACATCTACATCGCTATCAGTATAAACATGGAAATATCTACACCGCTATCTCTATAAACATGGAAATATCTACACCACGACGTGTATCAACATGGAAATATCTACACCGATATGTGAATAAACATGGAAATATCTACACTGCTATCCGTATAAACATGGAAATATTGACACCTCTATCTGTATAAATATGGAAATATCTACACCACTATCTCTATAAACATGGAAATATCTACACCGTTATCTGTATAAACAAAGAAATATCTCCACCGCTGTCTGTATGAACATGGAAACATCTACACCGCTAGCTGTATAAACATGGAATTATCTGCAGCGTTATCTGTATAAACATGGAAATATCTACACCGCACTCTGTGGAAAGATGGAAATATCTACAGTGCTATCTCAATAAACATGGAAATATCGACACCGCCATCTGTACACACATGGAAATACCTACACAGTCTTCTGTATAAACATGGAAATATCTACACCACTATATGTATAAACATGGAAATAGCTACACTGCCATCTGTATAAACATGGAATTATCTACACAGACATCTCTATAACCATTGAAATATCTACACCGCTATCTGTATAAACATGGAAGTAGCCACACCGCTATCTGTATAAACATGGAAATATCTACACCGCCATCTGTGAAAACATGGAAATATCTACACTGTCATCTTTATAAACATGGAAATATCTACACTGCCATCTGTATATACCTGGAAATATCTACACTGCCATCTGTATAAACATGGAAATATCTACACCGCTATCTCTATAAACATGGAAAAGTCTAGACGGCTATCTGTATAAACATGGAAATATCTCCACCGCTATCTGTAGAAACATGGAAATATCTACATCGCTATCTGCATAAACATGGAAATATCTCCACCGCTATCTCTATAAAGATGGAAATATCTACACCGCTATCTTTATAAAGATGGAAATATCTACACCGCTATCTGTATAAACATGGAAATATCTATAACACTATCTGTGTAAACATGGAAATATCTACACAGCTATCTGTGTAAACATGGAAATATGTGCACAGGTCTCTGTGTAAAGATGGAAATATCTACACCGCAATCTGTGCAAATATGGAAATATCTACACCGCTATCTCAGTAAACATGGAAATATCTACACCGCAATCTGTGCAAATATGGAAATATCTACACCGCTATCTCAGTAAACATGGAAATATCTACACCCCTATCTGTATAAACTTGGAAATATCAATACCGCTATCTATATAAACATGGAAATGTCTACACCACGATCTGTATAAACATGGAAATATCTACACCGCTATATGTATAAACATGGAAATATCTACACCGCTATCAGTATAAACATGGAAATATCTACACCGCTATCTGTATAAACATGGAAATATCTACACCACGACATGTATAAACATGGAAATATCTACACCGCCATGTGAATAAACATGGAAATATCTACACCGCTATCAGTAAAAACATGGAAATATCGACACCGCTATCTGTATAAATATGGAAATATCTACACCAATATCTCTATAGACATGGAAATATCTACACCGTTATCTGTATAAACAAAGAAATATCTCCACCGCTGTCTGTATGAACATGGAAACATCTACACCGCTAGCTGTATAAACATGGAATTATCTGCAGCGTTATCTGTATAAACATGGAAATATCTACACCGCAGTCTGTGCAAAGATGGAAATATCTACAATGCTATCTCTATAAACATGGAAATATCGACAGCGCAATCTGTACACACATGGAAATACCTACACAGTCATCTGTATAAACATCGAAATATCTACACCACTATCTGTATAAACATGGAAATATCTACACTGCCATTTTTATAAACATGGAATTGCCTACAGAGACATCTCTATAATCATTGAAATATCTACACCGCTATCTGTATAAACATGGAAGTAGCCACACCGCTATCAGTATAAACATGGAAATATCTACACCGCTATCTGTATAAACATGGAAATATCTACACCACGACGTGTATAAACATGGAAATATCTACACCGCTATGTGAATAAACATGGAAATATCTACACCGCTATCAGTATATCATGGAATTATTGACACCGCTATCTGTATAAATATGGGAATATCTACACCACTATCTCTATAAACATGGAAATATCTACACCGTTATCTGTATAAACAAAGAAATATCTCCACCGCTGTCTGTATGAACATGGAAACATCTACACCGCTAGCTGTATAAAGATGGAATTATCTGCAGCGTTATCTGTATAAACATGGAAATATCTACACGGCAGTCTGTGCAAAGATGGAAATATCTACAATGCTATCTCAATAAACATGGAAATATCGACACAGCCATCTGTACACACATGAAAATACCTTCACAGTCATCTGTATAAACATGGAAATATCTACACCACTATCTGTATAAACATGGAAATACCTACACTGCCATCTGTATAAACATGGAATTATCTACACAGACATTTCTATAACCATTGAAATATCAACACCGCTATCTTTATAAACATGGAAGTAGCCACACCGCTATCTGTATAAACATGGAAATATCTACAACACCATCTGTGAAAACATGGAAATATCTACACGTCCATCTGTATAAACATGGAAATATCTACACCGCTATCTCTATAAACATGGAAATGTCTACACGGCTATCTGTATAAACATGGATATATCTCCACCGCTATCTGTAGAAACATGTAAATAACTACGTCGCTATCTGCATAAACATGGAAATATCTCCAGCGATATCTCTATAAAGATGGAAATATCTACACCGCTATCTTTATAAACATGGAAATATCTACACCGCTATCTGTATAAACATGGAAATATCTATAACACTAACTGTGTAAACATGGAAATATCTACACAGCTATCTGTGTAAACATGGAAATATGTACACAGGTCTCTGTGTAAAGATGGAAATATCTACACCGCAATCTGTGCAAATATGGAAATATCTACACCGCTATCTCAGTAAACATAGAAATATCTACACCGCAATCTGTGCAAATATGGAAATATCTACACCGCTATCTCAGTAAACATGGAAATATCTACACCCCTATCTGCATAAACTTGGAAATATCAACACCGCTATCTGCATAAAGATGGAAATGTCTACACCACGATCTGTATAAACATGGAAATAACTACACCGCTATATGTATAAACATGGAAATATCTACACCGCTATCAGTATAAACATGGAAATATCTACACCGCTATCTGTATAAACATGGAAATATCTACACCACGACATGTATAAACATGGAAATATCTACACCGCCATGTGAATAAACATGGAAATATCTACACCGCTATCAGTAAAAACATGGAAATATCGACACCGCTATCTGTATAAATATGGAAATATCTACACCACTATCTCTATAGACATGGAAATATCTACACCGTTATCTGAATAAACAAAGAAATATCTCCACCGCTGTCTGTATGAACATGGAAACATCTACACCGATAGCTGTATAAAAATGGAATTACCTGCAGCATTATCTGTATAAACATGGAAATATCTACACGGCAGTCTGTGCAAAGATGGAAATATCTACAATGCTATCTCTATAAACATGGAAATATCGACAGCGCAATCTGTACACACATGGAAATACCTACACAGTCATCTGTATAAACATGGAAATATCTACACCACTATCTGTATAAACATGGAAATATCTACACTGCCATCTGTATAAACATGGAATTACCTACACAGACATCTCTATAATCATTGAAATATCTACACCGCTATCTGTATAAACATGGAAGTAGCCACACCGCTATCAGTATAAACATGGAAATATCTACACCGCTATCTGTATAAACATGGAAATATCTACACCACGACGTGTATAAACATGGAAATATCTACACATCTATGTGAATAAACATGGAAATATCTACACCGCTATCAGTATATCATGGAATTATTGACACCGCTATCTGTATAAATATGGAAATATCTACACCACTATCTCTATAAACATGGAAATATCTACACCGTTATCTGTATAAACAAAGAAATATCTCCACCGCTGTCTGTATGAACATGGAAACATCTACACCGCTAGCTGTATAAACATGGAATTATCTGCAGCGTTATCTGTATAAACATGGAAATATCTACACGGCAGTCTGTGCAAAGATGGAAATATCTACAATGCTATCTCAATAAACATGGAAATATCGACACCGCCATCTGTACACACATGAAAATACCTACACAGTCATCTGTATAAACATGGAAATATCTACAACACTATCTGTATAAACATGGAAATACCTACACTGCCATCTGTATAAACATGGAATTATCTACACAGACATTTCTATAACCATTGAAATATCAACACCGCTATCTGTATAAACATGGAAGTAGCCACACCGCTATCTGTATAAACATGGAAATATCTACAACGCCATCTGTGAAAACATGGAAATATCTACACGTCCATCTGTATAAACATGGAAATATCTACACTGCCATCTGTATATACCTGGAAATATCTACACTGCCATCTGAATAAACATGGAAATATCTACACCGCTATCTCTATAAACATGGAAATGTCTACACGGCTATCTGTATAAACATGGAAATATCTCCACCGCTATCTGTAGAAACATGTAAATATCTACATCGCTATCTGCATAAACATGGAAATATCTCCAGCGATATCTCTATAAAGATGGAAATATCTACACCGCTATCTTTATAAACATGGGAATATCTACACCGCTATCTGTATAAACATGGAAATAGCTATAACACTAACTGTGTAAACATGGAAATATCTACACAGCTATCTGTGTAAACATGGAAATATGTACACAGGTCTCTGTGTAAAGATGGAAATATCTACACCGCAATCTGTGCAAATATGGAAATATCTACACCGCTATCTCAGTAAACATAGAAATATCTACACCGCAATCTGTGCAAATATGGAAATATCTACACCGCTATCTCAGTAAACATGGAAATATCTACACCCCTATCTGCATAAACTTGGAAATATCAACACCGCTATCTGTATAAAGATGGAAATGTCTACACCACGATCTGTATAAACATGGAAATAACTACACCGCTATATGTATAAACATGGAAATATCTACACCGCTATCAGTATAAACATGGAAATATCTACACGGCTATCTGTATAAACATGGAAATATCTACACCACGACATGTATAAACATGGAAATATCTACACCGCCATGTGAATAAACATGGAAATATCTACACCGCTATCAGTAAAAACATGGAAATATCGACACCGCTATCTGTATAAATATGGAAATATCTACACCACTATCTCTATAGACATGGAAATATCTACACCGTTATCTGTATAAACAAAGAAATATCTCCACCGCTGTCTGTATGAACATGGAAACATCTACACCGCTAGCTGTATAAAAATGGAATTACCTGCAGCGTTATCTGTATAAACATGGAAATATCTACACCGCAGTCTGTGCAAAGATGGAAATATCTACAATGCTATCTCTATAAACATGGAAATATCGACAGCGCAATCTGTACACACATGGAAATACCTACACAGTCATCTGTATAAACATGGAAATATCTACACCACTATCTGTATAAACATGGAAATATCTACACTGCCATCTGTATAAACATGGAATTACCTACACAGACATCTCTATAATCATTGAAATATCTACACCGCTATCTGTATAAACATGGAAGTAGCCACACCGCTATCAGTATAAACATGGAAATATCTACACCGCTATCTGTATAAACATGGAAATATCTACACCACGACGTGTATAAACATGGAAATATCTACACCGCTATGTTAATAAACATGGAAATATCTACACCGCTATCAGTATATCATGGAGTTATTGACACCGCTATCTGTATAAATATGGAAATATCTACACCACTATCTCTATAAACATGGAAATATCTACACCGTTATCTGTATAAACAAAGAAATATCTCCACCGCTGTCTGTATGAACATGGAAACATCTACACCGCTAGCTGTATAAACATGGAATTATCTGCAGCGTTATCTGTATAAACATGGAAATATCTACACGGCAGTCTGTGCAAAGATGGAAATATCTACAATGCTATCTCAATAAACATGGAAATATCGACACCGCCATCTGTACACACATGAAAATACCTACACAGTCATCTGTATAAACATGGAAATATCTACAACACTATCTGTATAAACATGGAAATACCTACACTGCCATCTGTATAAACATGGAATTATCTACACAGACATTTCTATAACCATTGAAATATCAACACCGCTATCTGTGGAAACATGGAAATAGCCACACCGCTATCTGTATAAACATGGAAATATCTACAACACCATCTGTGAAAACATGGAAATATCTACACGTCCATCTGTATAAACATGGAAATATCTACACTGCCATCTGTATATACCTGGAAATATCTACACTGCCATCTGTATAAACATGGAAATATCAACACCGCTATCTCTATAAACATGGAAATGTCTACACGGCTATCTGTATAAACATGGAAATATCTCCACCGCTATCTGTAGAAACATGGAAATATCTACATCGCTATCTGTAAAAACATGGAAATATCTCCACCGCTATCTCTATAAAGATGTAAATATCTACACCGCTATCTTTATAAACATGGAAATATTTACACCGCTATCTGTATAAACATGGAAATATCTATAACACTATCTGTGTAAACATGGAAATATCTACACAGCTATCTGTGTAAACATGGAAATATGTACACAGGTCTCTGTGTAAAGATGGAAATATCTACACCGCAATCTGTGAAAATATGGAAATATCTACACCGCTATCTCAGTAAACATGGAAATATCTACACCGCTATCTGTATAAACATGGAAATATCAACATCGCTATCTGTATAAACATGGAAATGTCTACACCACGATCTGTATAAACATGGAAATATCTACACCGCTATATGTATAAACATGGAAACATCTACACTGCTATCAGTATAAACATGGAAATATCTACACTGCTATCTGTATAAACATGGAAATATCTACACCACGACATGTATAAACATGGAAATATCTACACCGCCATGTGAATAAACATGGAAATATCTACACCGCTATCAGTAAAAACATGGAAATATCGACACCGCTATCTGTATAAATATGGAAATATCTACACCACTATCTCTATAGACATGGAAATATCTACACCGTTATCTGTATAAACAAAGAAATATCTCCACCGCTGTCTGTATGAACATGGAAATATCTACACCGCTAGCTGTATAAAAATGGAATTACCTGCAGCGTTATCTGTATAAACATGGAAATATCTACACCGCAGTCTGTGCAAAGATGGAAATATCTACAATGCTATCTCTATAAACATGGAAATATCGACAGCGCAATCTGTACACACATGGAAATACCTACACAGTCATCTGTATAAACATGGAAATATCTACACCACTATCTGTATAAACATGGAAATATCTACACTGCCATCTGTATAAACATGGAATTACCTACACAGACATCTCTATAATCATTGAAATATCTACACCGCTATCTGTATAAACATGGAAGTAGCCACACCGCTATCAGTATAAACATGGAAATATCTACACCGCTATCTGTATAAACATGGAAATATCTACACCACGACGTGTATAAACATGGAAATATCTACACCGCTATGTTAATAAACATGGAAATATCTACACCGCTATCAGTATATCATGGAGTTATTGACACCGCTATCTGTATAAATATGGAAATATCTACACCACTATCTCTATAAACATGGAAATATCTACACCGTTATCTGTATAAACAAAGAAATATCTCCACCGCTGTCTGTATGAACATGGAAACATCTACACCGCTAGCTGTATAAACATGGAATTATCTGCAGCGTTATCTGTATAAACATGGAAATATCTACACGGCAGTCTGTGCAAAGATGGAAATATCTACAATGCTATCTCAATAAACATGGAAATATCGACACCGCCATCTGTACACACATGAAAATACCTACACAGTCATCTGTATAAACATGGAAATATCTACAACACTATCTGTATAAACATGGAAATACCTACACTGCCATCTGTATAAACATGGAATTATCTACACAGACATTTCTATAACCATTGAAATATCAACACCGCTATCTGTGGAAACATGGAAATAGCCACACCGCTATCTGTATAAACATGGAAATATCTACAACACCATCTGTGAAAACATGGAAATATCTACACGTCCATCTGTATAAACATGGAAATATCTACACTGCCATCTGTATATACCTGGAAATATCTACACTGCCATCTGTATAAACATGGAAATATCAACACCGCTATCTCTATAAACATGGAAATGTCTACACGGCTATCTGTATAAACATGGAAATATCTCCACCGCTATCTGTAGAAACATGGAAATATCTACATCGCTATCTGTAAAAACATGGAAATATCTCCACCGCTATCTCTATAAAGATGTAAATATCTACACCGCTATCTTTATAAACATGGAAATATTTACACCGCTATCTGTATAAACATGGAAATATCTATAACACTATCTGTGTAAACATGGAAATATCTACACAGCTATCTGTGTAAACATGGAAATATGTACACAGGTCTCTGTGTAAAGATGGAAATATCTACACCGCAATCTGTGAAAATATGGAAATATCTACACCGCTATCTCAGTAAACATGGAAATATCTACACCGCTATCTGTATAAACATGGAAATATCAACATCGCTATCTGTATAAACATGGAAATGTCTACACCACGATCTGTATAAACATGGAAATATCTACACCGCTATATGTATAAACATGGAAACATCTACACTGCTATCAGTATAAACATGGAAATATCTACACTGCTATCTGTATAAACATGGAAATATCTACACCACGACATGTATAAACATGGAAATATCTACACCGCCATGTGAATAAACATGGAAATATCTACACCGCTATCAGTAAAAACATGGAAATATCGACACCGCTATCTGTACAAATATGGAAATATCTACACCACTATCTCTATTAACATGGAAATATCTACACCGTTATCTGTATAAACAAAGAAATATCTCCAACGCTGTCTGTATGAACAGGGAAACATCTACACCGCTAGCTGCATAAACATGGAATTATCTGCAGCGTTATCTGTATAAACATGGAAATATCTACACCGCAGTCTGTGCAAAGATGGAAATATCTACAATGCTATCTCAATAAACATGGAAATATCGACACCGCCATCTGTACACACATGGAAATACCTACACAGTCATCTGTATAAACATGGAAATATCTACACCAGTATCTGTATAAACATGGAAATACCTACACTGCCATCTGTATAAACATGGAATAATCTACACAGACATCTCTATAACCATTGAAATATCTACACCGCTATCTGTATAAACATGGAAGTAGCCACACCGCTATCTGTATAAACATGGAAATATCTACACCGCAATCTGTGAAAACATGGAAATATCTACACTGTCATCTTTATAAACATGGAAATATCTACACGTCCATCTCTATAAACATGGAAATATCTACACTGACATCTGTATAAACCTGTAAATATCTACACTGCCATCTGTATAAACATGGAATTATCTACACCGCTATCTCTATAAACATGGAAATGTCTACACGGCTATCTGTATAAACATGGAACTATCTCCACCGCTATCTGTAGAAACATGGAAATATCTACATCGCTATCTGTATAAACATGGAAATATCTCCACCGCTATCTCTATAAAGATGGAAATATCTACACCGCTATCTTTATAAACATGGAAATATCTACACCGCTATCTCTATAAACATGGAAATATCTATAACACTATCTGTGTAAACATGGAAATATCTACACAGCTATCTGTGTAAACATGGAAATATGTACACAGGTCTCTTTGTAAAGATGGAAATATCTACACCGCAATCTGTGAAAATATGGAAATATCTACAACGCTATCTGTAAACATGGAAATATCTACACCGCTATCTGTATAAACATGGAAATATCAACACCGCTATCTGTATAAACATGGAAATGTCTACACGGCTATCTGTACAAACATGGAAATATCTCCACCGCTATCTGTAGAAACATGGAAATATCTACATCGCTATCTGTAAAAACATGGAAATATCTCCACCGCTATCTCTATAAAGATTTAAATATCTACACCGCTATCTTTATAAACATGGAAATATCTACACCGCTATCTGTATAAACATGGAAATATCTATAACACTATCTGTGTAAACATGGAAATATCTACACAGCTATCTGTGTAAACATGGAAATATGTACACAGGTCTCTGTGTAAAGATGGAAATATCTACACCGCAATCTGTGAAAATATGGAAATATCTACACCGATATCTCAGTAAACATGGAAATATCTACACCGCTATCTGTATAAACATGGAAATATCAACATCGCTATCTGTATAAACATGGAAATGTCTACACCACGATCTGTATAAACATGGAAATATCTACACCGCTATATGTATAAACATGGAAACATCTACACCGCTATCAGTATAAACATGGAAATATCTACACTGCTATCTGTATAAACATGGAAATATCTACACCACGACATGTATAAACATGGAAATATCTACACCACCATGTGAATAAACATGGAAATATCTACACCGCTATCAGTAAAAACATGGAAATATCGACACCGCTATCTGTATAAATATGGAAATATCTACACCACTATCTCTATTAACATGGAAATATCTA
Organism: Pan paniscus; assembly: GCF_029289425.2. Classification (NCBI taxonomy): domain Eukaryota; kingdom Metazoa; phylum Chordata; class Mammalia; order Primates; family Hominidae; genus Pan; species Pan paniscus. The sequence continues at coordinate 2,800,736 of NC_073265.2, forward strand.
CACCGTTATCTGTATAAACAAAGAAATATCTCCAACGCTGTCTGTATGAACAGGGAAACATCTACACCGCTAGCTGTATAAACATGGAATTATCTGCAGCGTTATCTGTATAAACATGGAAATATCTACACCGCAGTCTGTGCAAAGATGGAAATATCTACAATGCTATCTCAATAAACATGGAAATATCGACACCGCCATCTGTACACACATGGAAATACCTACACAGTCATCTGTATAAACATGGAAATATCTACACCACTATCTGTATAAACATGGAAATACCTACACTGCCATCTGTATAAACATGGAATTATCTACACAGACATCTCTATAACCATTGAAATATCTACACCGCTATCTGTATAAACATGGAAGTAGCCACACCGCTATCTGTATAAACATGGAAATATCTACACCGCAATCTGTGAAAACATGGAAATATCTACACTGTCATCTTTATAAACATGGAAATATCTACACGTCCATCTCTATAAACATGGAAATATCTACACTGACATCTGTATATACCTGTAAATATCTACACTGCCATCTGTATAAACATGGAAATATCTACACCGCTATCTGTATAAACTTGGAAATATCTACACCGCTATATGTATAAACATGGAAATATCTACACCGCTATCAGAATAAACATGGAAATATCTACACCGCTATCTGTATAAACATGGAAATATCTACACCACGACATGTATAAACATGGAAATATCTACACCGCCATGTGAATAAACATGGAAATATCTACACCGCTATCAGTAAAAACATGGAAATATCGACACCGCTATCTGTATAAATATGGAAATATCTACACCACTATCTCTATAGACATGGAAATATCTACACCGTTATCTGTATAAACAAAGAAATATCTCCACCGCTGTCTGTATGAACATGGAATCATCTACACTGCTAGCTGTATAAACATGGAATTATCTGCAGTGTTATCACTATAAACATGGAAATATCTACACCACAGTCTGTGCAAAGATGGAAATATCTACAATGCTATCTCAATAAACATGGAAATATCGACACCGCAATCTGTACACACATGGAAATACCTACACAGTCATCTGTATAAACATGGAAATATCTACACCACTATCTGTATAAACATGGAAATATCTACACTGCCATCTGTATAAACATGGAATTACCTACACAGACATCTCTATAATCATTGAAATATCTACACCGCTATCTGTATAAACATGGAAGTAGCCACACCGCTATCAGTATAAACATGGAAATATCTACACCGCTATCTGTATAAACATGGAAATATCTACACCACGACGTGTATAAACATGGAAATATCTACACCGCTATGTGAATAAACATGGAAATATCTACACCGCTATCAGTATATCATGGAAATATTGACACCGCTATCTGTGTAAATATGGAAATATCTACACCACTATCTCTATAAACATGGAAATATCTACACCGTTATCTGTATAAACAAAGAAATATCTCCACCACTGTCTGTATGAACATGGAAACATCTACACCGCTAGCTGTATAAACATGGAATTATCTGCAGCGTTCTCTGTATAAACATTGAAATATCTACACCGCAGTCTGTGCAAAGCTGGAAATATCTACAATGCTATCTCAATAAACATGGAAATATCGACACCGCCATCTGTACACACATGGAAATACCTACACAGTCATCTGTATAAACATGGAAATATCTACACCACTATCTGTATAAACATGGAAATACCTACACTGCCATCTGTATAAACATGGAATTATCTACACAGACATCTCTATAACCATTGAAATACCTACACCGCTATCTGTATAAACTTGGAAGTAGCCACACCGCTATCTGTATAAACATGGAAATATCTACACCGCCATCTGTGAAAACATGGAAATATCTACACTGTCATCTTTATAAACATGGAAATATCTACACGTCCATCTGTATAAACATGGAAATATCTACACTGCCATCTGTATATACCTGGAAATATCTACACTGCCATCTGTATAAACATGGAAATATCTACACCGCTATCTCTATAAACATGGAAACGTCTACACGGCTATCTGTATAAACATGGAAATATCTCCACCGCTATCTGTAGAAACATGGAAATATCTACATCGCTATCTGCATAAACAAGGAAATATCTCCAGCGCTATCTCTATAAAGATGGAAATATCTACACCACTATCTTTATAAACATGGAAATATCTACACCGATATCTGTATAAACATGGAAATATCTATAACACTAACTGTGTAAACATGGAAATATCTACACAGCTATCTGTGTAAACATGGAAATATGTACACAGGTCTCTGTGTAAAGATGGAAATATCTACACCGCAATCTGTGCAAATATGGAAATATCTACACCGCTATCTCAGTAAACATGGAAATATCTACACCCCTATCTGCATAAACTTGGAAATATCGACACCGCTATCTGTATAAACATGGAAATGTCTACACCACTATCTCTATAGACATGGAAATATCTACACCGTTATCTGTATAAACAAAGAAATATCTCCACCGCTGTCTGTATGAACATGGAAACATCTACACTGCTAGCTGTATAAACATGGAATTATCTGCAGTGTTATCAGTATAAACATGGAAATATCTACACCACAGTCTGTGCAAAGATGGAAATATCTACAATGCTATCTCAATAAACATGGAAATATCGACACCGCAATCTGTACACACATGGAAATACCTACACAGTCATCTGTATAAACATGGAAATATCTACACCACTATCTGTATAAACATGGAAATATCTACACTGCCATCTGTATAAACATGGAATTACCTACACAGACATCTCTATAATCATTGAAATATCTACACCGCTATCTGTATAAACATGGAAGTAGCCACACCGCTATCAGTATAAACATGGAAATATCTACACAGCTATCTGTATAAACATGGAAATATCTACACCACGACGTGTATAAACATGGAAATATCTACACCGCTATGTGAATAAACATGGAAATATCTACACCGCTATCAGTATATCATGGAAATATTGACACCGCTATCTGTGTAAATATGGAAATATCTACACCACTATCTCTATAAACATGGAAATATCTACACCGTTATCTGTATAAACAAAGAAATATCTCCACCACTGTCTGTATGAACATGGAAACATCTACACCGCTAGCTGTATAAACATGGAATTATCTGCAGCGTTCTCTGTATAAACATGGAAATATCTACACCGCAGTCTGTGCAAAGCTGGAAATATCTACAATGCTATCTCAATAAACATGGAAATATCGACACCGCCATCTGTACACACATGGAAATACCTACACAGTCATCTGTATAAACATGGAAATATCTACACCACTATCTGTATAAACATGGAAATACCTACACTGCCATCTGTATAAACATGGAATTATCTACACAGACATCTCTATAACCATTGAAATACCTACACCGCTATCTGTATAAACTTGGAAGTAGCCACACCGCTATCTGTATAAACATGGAAATATCTACACCGCCATCTGTGAAAACATGGAAATATCTACACTGTCATCTTTATAAACATGGAAATATCTACACGTCCATCTGTATAAACATGGAAATATCTACACTGCCATCTGTATATACCTGGAAATATCTACACTGCCATCTGTATAAACATGGAAATATCTACAACGCTATCTCTATAAACATGGAAACTTCTACACGGCTATCTGTATAAACATGGAAATATCTCCACCGCTATCTGTAGAAACATGGAAATATCTACATCGCTATCTGCATAAACAAGGAAATATCTCCAGCGCTATCTCTATAAAGATGGAAATATCTACACCACTATCTTTATAAACATGGAAATATCTACACCGATATCTGTATAAACATGGAAATATCTATAACACTAACTGTGTAAACATGGAAATATCTACACAGCTATCTGTGTAAACATGGAAATATGTACACAGGTCTCTGTGTAAAGATGGAAATATCTACACCGCAATCTGTGCAAATATGGAAATATCTACACCGCTATCTCAGTAAACATGGAAATATCTACACCCCTATCTGCATAAACTTGGAAATATCAACACCGCTATCTGTATAAACATGGAAATGTCTACACCACGATCTGTATAAACATGGAAATAACTACACCGCTATATGTATAAACATGGAAATATCTACACCGCTATCAGTATAAACATGGAAATATCTACACCGCTATCTGTATAAACATGGAAATATCTACACCACGACATGTATAAACATGGAAATATCTATAACACTATCTGTGTAAGCATGGAAATATCTACACAGCTATCTGTGTAAACATGGAAATATGTACACAGGTCTCTTTGTAAAGATGGAAATATCTACACCGCAATCTGTACACACATGGAAATACCTACACAGTCATCTGTATAAACATGGAAATATCTGCACCACTATCTGTATAAACATGGAAATATCTACACTGCCATCTGTATAAACATGGAATTACCTACACAGACATCTCTATAATCATTGAAATATCTACACCGTTATCTGTATAAACATGGAAGTAGCCACAACGCTATCAGTATAAACATGGAAATATCTACACCGCTAGCTGTATAAACATGGAAATATCTACACCACGACGTGTATAAACATGGAAATATCTACACCGCTATGTGAATAAACATGGAAATATCTACACCGCTATCCGTATAAACATGGAAATATAGACACCGCTATCTGTATAAATATGGAAATATCTACACCACTATCTCTATAAACATGGAAATATCTACACCGATATCTGTATAAACAAAGAAATATCTCCACCGCTGTCTGTATGAACATGGAAACATCTACACCGCTAGCTGTATAAACATGGAATTATCTGCAGCGTTATCTGTATAAACATGGAAATATCTACACCCCACTCTGTGCAAAGATGGAAATATCTACAATGCTATCTCAATAAACATGGAAATATCGACACCGCCATCTGTACACACATGGAAATACCTACACAGTCATCTGTATAAACATGGAAATATCTACACCACTATCTGTATAAACATGGAAATATCTACACCGCTATCTCTATAAACATGGAAATGTCTACAAGGCTATCTGTATAAACATGGAAATATCTCCACCGCTATCTGTAGAAACATGGAAATAGCTACATCGCTATCTGTATAAACATGGAAATATCTCCACCGCTATCTCTATAAAGATGGAAATATCTCCACCGCAATCTTTATAAACATGGAAATATCTACACCGCTATCTGTATAAACATGGAAATATCTATAACACTGTCTGTGTAAACATGGAAATATCTACACAGCTATCTGTGTAAACATGGAAATATGTACACAGGTCTCTGTGTAAAGATGGAAATATCTACACCGCAATCTGTGCAAATATGGAAATATCTACACCGCTATCTCAGTAAACATGGAAATATCTACACCCCTATCTGTATAAATTTGGAAATATCAATACCGCTATCTGTATAAACATGGAAATGTCTACACCACGATCTGTATAAACATGGAAATATCTACACCGCTATATGTATAAACATGGAAATATCTACACCGCTATCAGTATAAACATGGAAATATCTACACCGCTATCTGTATAAACATGGAAATATCTACACCACGACATGTATAAACATGGAAATATCTACACCGCCATGTGAATAAACATGGAAATATCTACACCGCTATCAGTAAAAACATGGAAATATCGACACCACTATCTGTATAAATATGGAAATATCTACACCACTATCTCTATAGACATGGAAATATCTACACCGTTATCTGTATAAACAAAGAAATATCTCCACCGCTGTCTGTATGAACATGGAAACATGTACACCGCTAGCTGTATAAAAATGGAATTAACTGCAGCGTTATCTGTATAAACATGGAAATATCTACACCGCAGTCTGTGCAAAGATGGAAATATCTACAATGCTATCTCTATAAACATGGAAATATCGAGAGCGCAATCTGTACACACATGGAAATACCTACACAGTCATCTGTATAAACATGGAAATCTCTACACCACTATCTGTATAAACATGGAAATATCTACACTGCCATCTGTATAAACATGGAATTACCTACACAGACATCTCTATAATCATTGAAATATCTACACCGCTATCTGTATAAACATGGAAGTAGCCACACCGCTATCAGTATAAACATGGAACTATCTACACCGCTATCTGTATAAACATGGAAATATCTACACCACGACGTGTATAAACATGGAAATATCTACACCGCTATGTGAATAAACATGGAAATATCTACACCGCTATCAGTATATCATGGAATTATTGACACCGCTATCTTTATAAAGATGGAAATATCTACACCACTATCTCTATAAACATGGAAATATCTATAACACTATCTGTGTAAACATGGAAATATCTACACAGCTATCTGTGTAAACATGGAAATATGTACACAGGTCTCTGTGTAAAGATGGAAATATCTACACCGCAATCTGTGCAAATATGGAAATATCTACACCGCTATCTCAGTAAACATGGAAATATTTACACCGCAATCTGTGCAAATATGGAAATATCTACACCGCTATCTCAGTAAACATGGAAATATCTACACCCCTATCTGTATAAACTTGGAAATATCAATACCGCTATCTGTATAAACATGGAAATGTCTACACCACGATCTGTATAAACATGGAAATATCTACACCGCTATATGTATAAACATGGAAATATCTACACCGCTATCAGTATAAACATGGAAATATCTACACCGCTATCTGTATAAACATGGAAATATCTACACCACGACATGTATAAACATGGAAATATCTACACCGCCAAGTGAATAAACATGGAAATATCTACACCGCTATCAGTAAAAACATGGAAATATCGACACCGCTATCTGTATAAATATGGAAATATCTACACCAATATCTCTATAGACATGGAAATATCTACACCGTTATCTGTATAAACAAAGAAATATCTCCACCGCTGTCTGTATGAACATGGAAACATCTACACCTCTAGCTGTATAAACATGGAATTATCTGCAGCGTTATCTGTATAAACATGGAAATATCTTCACCGCAGTCTGTGCAAAGCTGGAAATATCTACAATGCTATCTCAATAAACATGGAAATATCGACACCGCCATCTGTACACACATGGAAATACCTACACAGTCATCTGTATAAACATGGAAATATCTACACCACTATCTGTATAAACATGGAAATACCTACACTGCCATCTGTATAAACATGGAAGTATCTACACAGACATCTCTTTAACCATTGAAATATCTACACCGCTATCTGTATAAACATGGAAGTAGCGACACCGCTATCTGTATAAACATGGAAATACCTACACCGCCATCTGTGAAAACATGGAAATATCTACACTGTCACCTTTATAAACATCGAAATATCTACACGTCCATCTGTATAAACATGGAAATATCTACACTGCCATCTGTATATACCTGGAAATATCTACACTGCCATCTGTATAAACATGGAAATATCTACACCGCTATCTCTATAAACATGGAAACGTCTACACGGCTTTCTGTATAAACATGGAAATACCTCCACCGCTATCTCTATAAAGATGGAAATATCTACACCGCTATCTTTATAAACATGGAAATATCTACACCGCTATCTGTATAAACATGGAAATATCTACAACACTATCTGTGTAAACATGGAAATATCTACACAGCTATCTGTGTAAACATGGAAATATGTACACAGGTCTCTGTGTAAAGATGGAAATATCTACACCGCAATCTGTGCAAATATGGAAATATCTACACCGGTATCTCTGTAAACATGGAAATATCTACTCCGCTATCTGTATAAACATGGAAATATCAACACCGCTATCTGTATAAACATGGAAATGTCTACACCACGATCTGTATAAACATGGAAATATCTACACCGCTATATGTAAAAACATGGAAATATCTACACCGCTATCAGTATAAACATGGAAATATCTACACCGCTATCTGTATAAACATGGAAATATCTACACCACGACATGTATAAACATGGAAATATCTACACCGCCATGTGAATAAACATGGAAATATCTACACCGCTATCAGTAAAAACATGGAAATACCGACACCGCTATCTGTATAAATATGGAAATATCTACACCACTATCTCTATAGACATGGAAATATCTACACCGTTATCTGTATAAACAAAGAAATATCTCCACCGCTGTCTGTATGAACAAGGAAACATCTACACCGCTAGCTGTATAAACATGGAATTATCTGCAGCGTTATCTGCATAAACATGGAAATATCTACACCGCAGTCTGTGCAAAGATGGAAATATCTACAATGCAATCTCAATAAACATGGAAATATCGACACCGCCATCTGTACACACATGGAAATACCTACACAGTCATCTGTATAAACATGGAAATATCTACACCACTATCTGTATAAACATGGAAATAACTACACTGCCATCTGTATAAACATGGAATTACCTACACAGACATCTCTATTATCATTGAAATATCTACACCGCTATCTGTATAAACATGGAAGTAGCCACACCGATATCAGTATAAACATGGAAATAACTACACCGCTATCTGTATAAACATGGAAATATCTACACCACGACGTGTATAAACATGGAAATATCTACACCGCTATGTGAATAAACATGGAAATATCTACACCGCTATCCGTATAAACATGGAAATATTGACACCTCTATCTGTATAAATATGGAAATATCTACACCACTATCTCTATAACCATGGAAATATCTACACCGTTATCTGTATAAACAAAGAAATATCCCCACCGCTGTCTGTATGAACATGGAAACATCTACACCGCTAGCAGTATAAACATGGAATTATCTGCAGCGTTATCTGTATATACATGGAAATATCTACACCGCACTCTGTGGAAAGATGGAAATATCTACAATGCTATCTCAATAAACATGGAAATATCGACACCGCCATCTGTACACACATGGAAATACCTACACAGTCTTCTGTATAAACATGGAAATATCTACACCACTATCTGTATAAACATGGAAATATCTACACTGCCATCTGTATAAACATGGAATTATCTACACAGACATCTCTATAACCATTGAAATATCTACACCGCTATCTGTATAAACATGGAAGTAGCCACACCGCTATCTGTATAAACATGGAAATATCTACACCGCCATCTGTGAAAACATGGAAATATCTACACTGTCATCTTTATAAACATGGAAATATCTACACTGCCATCTGTATATACCTGGAAATATCTACACTGCCATCTGTATAAACATGGAAATATCTACACCGCTATCTCTATAAACATGGAAATGTCTAGACGGCTATCTGTATAAACATGGAAATATCTCCACCGCTATCTGTAGAAACATGGAAATATCTACATCGCTATCTGCATAAACATGGAAATATCTCCACCGCTATCTCTATAAAGATGGAAATATCTACACCGCTATCTTTATAAAGATGGAAATATCTACAGCTCTATCTGTATAAACATGGAAATACCTATAACACTATCTGTGTAAACATGGAAATATCTACACAGCTATCTGTGTAAAGATGGAAATATCTACACAGGTCTCTGTGTAAAGATGGAAATATCTACACCGCAATCTGTGCAAATATGGAAATATCTACACCGCTATCTCAGTAAACATGGAAATATCTACACCGCAATCTGTGCAAATATGGAAATATCTACACCGCTATCTCAGTAAACATGGAAATATCTACACCCCTATCTGTATAAACTTGGAAATATCAATACCGCTATCTGTATAAACATGGAAATGTCTACACCACGATCTGTATAAACATGGAAATATCTACACCGCTATATGTATAAACATGGAAATATCTACACCGCTATCAGTATAAACATGGAAATATCTACACCGCTATCTGTATAAACATGGAAATATCTACACCACGACATGTATAAACATGGAAATATCTACACCGCCATGTGAATAAACATGGAAATATCTACACCGCTATCAGTAAAAACATGGAAATATCGACACCGCTATCTGTATAAATATGGAAATATCTACACCACTATCTCTATAGACATGGAAATATCTACACCGTTATCTGTATAAACAAAGAAATATCTCCACCGCTGTCTGTATGAACATGGAAACATCTACACCGCTAGCTGTATAAAAATGGAATTACCTGCAGCGTTATCTGTATAAACATGGAAATATCTACACCGCAGTCTGTGCAAAGATGGAAATATCTACAATGCTATCTCAATAAACATGGAAATATCGACAGCGCAATCTGTACACACATGGAAATACCTACACAGTCATCTGTATAAACATGGAAATATCTACACCACTATCTGTATAAATATGGAAATATCTACACTGCCATCTGTATAAACACGGAATTACCTACACAGACATCTCTATAATCATTGAAATATCTACACCGCTATCTGTATAAACATGGAAGTAGCCACACCGCTATCAGTATAAACATGGAAATATCTACACCGCTATCTGTATAAACATGGAAATATCTACACCACGACGTGTATAAACATGGAAATATCTACACCGCTATGTGAATAAACATGGAAATATCTACACCGCTATCTGTATATCATGGAATTATTGACACCGCTATCTGTATAAATATGGAAATATCTACACCACTATCTCTATGAACATGGAAATATCTACACCGTTATCTGTATAAACAAAGAAATATCTCCACCGCTGTCTGTATGAACATGGAAACATCTACACCGCTAGCTGTATAAACATGGAATTATCTGCAGCGTTATCTGTATAAACATGGAAATATCTACACGGCAGTCTGTGCAAAGATGGAAATATCTACAATGCTATCTCAATAAACATGGAAATATCGACACCGCCATCTGTACACACATGAAAATACCTACACAGTCATCTGTATAAACATGGAAATATCTACAACACTATCTGTATAAACATGGAAATACCTACACTGCCATCTGTATAAACATGGAATTATCTACACAGACATTTCTATAACCATTGAAATATCAACACCGCTATCTGTGGAAACATGGAAGTAGCCACACCGCTATCTGTATAAACATGGAAATATCTACAACGCCATCTGTGAAAACATGGAAATATCTACACGTCCATCTGTATAAACATGGAAATATCTACACTGCCATCTGTATATACCTGGAAATATCTACACTGCCATCTGTATAAACATGGAAATATCTCCACCGCTATCTGTAGAAACATGGAAATATCTACATCGCTATCTGTAAAAACATGGAAATATCTCCACCGCTATCTCTATAAAGATGTAAATATCTACACCGCTATCTTTATAAACATGGAAATATCTACACCGCTATCTGGATAAACATGGAAATATCTATAACACTATCTGTGTAAACATGGAAATAGCTACACAGCTATCTGTGTAAACATGGAAATATGTACACAGGTCTCTGTGTAAAGATGGAAATATCTACACCGCAATCTGTGAAAATATGGAAATATCTACACCGCTATCTCAGTAAACATGGAAATATCTACACCGCTATCTGTATAAACATGGAAATATCAACATCGCTATCTGTATAAACATGGAAATGTCTACACCACGATCTGTATAAACATGGAAATATCTACACCGCTATATGTATAAACATGGAAACATCTACACTGCTATCAGTATAAACATGGAAATATCTACACTGCTATCTGTATAAACATGGAAATATCTACACCACGACATGTATAAACATGGAAATATCTACACCGCCATGTGAATAAACATGGAAATATCTACACCGCTATCAGTAAAAACATGGAAATATCGACACCGCTATCTGTATAAATATGGAAATATCTACACCACTATCTCTATTAACATGGAAATATCTACACCGTTATCTGTATAAACAAAGAAATATCTCCAACGCTGTCTGTATGAACAGGGAAACATCTACTCCGCTAGCTGCATAAACATGGAATTATCTGCAGCGTTATCTGTATAAACATGGAAATATCTACACCGCAGTCTGTGCAAAGATGGAAATATCTACAATGCTATCTCAATAAACATGGAAATATCGACACCGCCATCTGTACACACATGGAAATACCTACACAGTCATCTGTATAAACATGGAAATATCTACACCAGTATCTGTATAAACATGGAAATACCTACACTGCCATCTGTATAAACATGGAATAATCTACACAGACATCTCTATAACCATTGAAATATCTACACCGCTATCTGTATAAACATGGAAGTAGCCACACCGCTATCTGTATAAACATGGAAATATCTACACCGCAATCTGTGAAAACATGGAAACATCTACACTGTCATCTTTATAAACATGGAAATATCTACACGTCCATCTCTATAAACATGGAAATATCTACACTGACATCTGTATATACCTGTAAATATCTACACTGCCATCTGTATAAACATGGAATTATCTACACCGCTATCTCTATAAACATGGAAATGTCTACACGGCTATCTGTATAAACATGGAAATATCTCCACCGCTATCTGTAGAAACATGGAAATATCTACATCGCTATCTGTATAAACATGGAAATATCTCCACCGCTATCTCTATAAAGATGGAAATATCTACACCGCTATCTTTATAAACATGGAAATATCTACACCGCTATCTGTATAAACATGGAAATATCTATAACACTATCTGTGTAAACATGGAAATATCTACACAGCTATCTGTGTAAACATGGAAATATGTACACAGGTCTCTTTGTAAAGATGGAAATATCTACACCGCAATCTGTGAAAATATGGAAATATCTACAACGCTATCTGTAAACATGGAAATATCTACACCGCTATCTGTATAAACATGGAAATATCAACACCGCTATCTGTATAAACATGGAAATGTCTACACGGCTATCTGTATAAACATGGAAATATCTCCACCGCTATCTGTAGAAACATGGAAATATCTACATCGCTATCTGTAAAAACATGGAAATATCTCCACCGCTATCTCTATAAAGATTTAAATATCTACACCGCTATCTTTATAAACATGGAAATATCTACACCGCTATCTGTATAAACATGGAAATATCTATAACACTATCTGTGTAAACATGGAAATATCTACACAGCTATCTGTGTAAACATGGAAATATGTACACAGTTCTCTGTGTAAAGATGGAAATATCTACACCGCAATCTGTGAAAATATGGAAATATCTACACCGCTATCTCAGTAAACATGGAAATATCTACACCGCTATCTGTATAAACATGGAAATATCAACATCGCTATCTGTATAAACATGGAAATGTCTACACCACGATCTGTATAAACATGGAAATATCTACACCGCTATATGTATAAACATGGAAACATCTACACCGCTATCAGTATAAACATGGAAATATCTACACTGCTATCTGTATAAACATGGAAATATCTACACCACGACATGTATAAACATGGAAATATCTACACCACCATGTGAATAAACATGGAAATATCTACACCGCTATCAGTAAAAACATGGAAATATCGACACCGCTATCTGTATAAATATGGAAATATCTACACCACTATCTCTATTAACATGGAAATATCTACACCGTTATCTGTATAAACAAAGAAATATCTCCAACGCTGTCTGTATGAACAGGGAAACATCTACACCGCTAGCTGTATAAACATGGAATTATCTGCAGCGTTATCTGTATAAACATGGAAATATCTACACCGCAGTCTGTGCAAAGATGGAAATATCTACAATGCTATCTCAATAAACATGGAAATATCGACACCGCCATCTGTACACACATGGAAATACCTACACAGTCATCTGTATAAACATGGAAATATCTACACCACTATCTGTATAAACATGGAAATACCTACACTGCCATCTGTATAAACATGGAATTATCTACACAGACATCTCTATAACCATTGAAATATCTACACCGCTATCTGTATAAACATGGAAGTAGCCACACCGCTATCTGTATAAACATGGAAATATCTACACCGCAATCTGTGAAAACATGGAAATATCTACACTGTCATCTTTATAAACATGGAAATATCTACACGTCCATCTCTATAAACATGGAAATATCTACACTGACATCTGTATATACCTGTAAATATCTACACTGCCATCTGTATAAACATGGAAATATCTACACCGCTTTCTGTATAAACATGGAAATATCTACACCGCTATATGTATAAACATGGAAATATCTACACCGCTATCAGAATAAACATGGAAATATCTACACCGCTATCTGTATAAACATGGAAATATCTACACCACGACATGTATAAACATGGAAATATCTACACCGCCATGTGAATAAACATGGAAATATCTACACCGCTATCAGTAAAAACATGGAAATATCGACACCGCTATCTGTATAAATATGGAAATATCTACACCACTATCTCTATAGACATGGAAATATCTACACCGTTATCTGTATAAACAAAGAAATATCTCCACCGCTGTCTGTATGAACATGGAAACATCTACACTGCTAGCTGTATAAACATGGAATTATCTGCAGTGTTATCAGTATAAACATGGAAATATCTACACCACAGTCTGTGCAAAGATGGAAATATCTACAATGCTATCTCAATAAACATGGAAATATCGACACCGCAATCTGTACACACATGGAAATACCTACACAGTCATCTGTATAAACATGGAAATATCTACACCACTATCTGTATAAACATGGAAATATCTACACTGCCATCTGTATAAACATGGAATTACCTACACAGACATCTCTATAATCATTGAAATATCTACACCGCTATCTGTATAAACATGGAAGTAGCCACACCGCTATCAGTATAAACATGGAAATATCTACACCGCTATCTGTATAAACATGGAAATATCTACACCACGACGTGTATAAACATGGAAATATCTACACCGCTATGTGAATAAACATGGAAATATCTACACCGCTATCAGTATATCATGGAAATATTGACACCGCTATCTGTATAAATATGGAAATATCTACACCACTATCTCTATAAACATGGAAATATCTACACCGTTATCTGTATAAACAAAGAAATATCTCCACCACTGTCTGTATGAACATGGAAACATCTACACCGCTAGCTGTATAAACATGGAATTATCTGCAGCGTTCTCTGTATAAACATGGAAATATCTACACCGCAGTCTGTGCAAAGCTGGAAATATCTACAATGCTATCTCAATAAACATGGAAATATCGACACCGCCATCTGTACACACATGGAAATACCTGCACAGTCATCTGTATAAACATGGAAATATCTACACCACTATCTGTATAAACATGGAAATACCTACACTGCCATCTGTATAAACATGGAATTATCTACACAGACATCTCTATAACCATTGAAATACCTACACCGCTATCTGTATAAACTTGGAAGTAGCCACACCGCTATCTGTATAAACATGGAAATATCTACACCGCCATCTGTGAAAACATGGAAATATCTACACTGTCATCTTTATAAACATGGAAATATCTACACGTCCATCTGTATAAACATGGAAATATCTACACTGCCATCTGTATATACCTGGAAATACCTACACTGCCATCTGTATAAACATGGAAATATCTACACCGCTATCTCTATAAACATGGAAACGTCTACACGGCTATCTGTATAAACATGGAAATATCTCCACCGCTATCTGTAGAAACATGGAAATATCTACATCGCTATCTGCATAAACAAGGAAATATCTCCAGCGCTATCTCTATAAAGATGGAAATATCTACACCGCTATCTTTATAAACATGGAAATATCTACACCGATATCTGTATAAACATGGAAATATCTATAACACTAACTGTGTAAACATGGAAATATCTACACAGCTATCTGTGTAAACATGGAAATATGTACACAGGTCTCTGTGTAAAGATGGAAATATCTACACCGCAATCTGTGCAAATATGGAAATATCTACACCGCTATCTCAGTAAACATGGAAATATGTACACCCCTATCTGCATAAACTTGGAGATATCAACACCGCTATCTGTATAAACATGGAAATGTCTACACCACGATCTGTATAACCATGGAAATAACTACACCGCTATATGTATAAACATGGAAATATCTACACCGCTATCAGTATAAAGATGGAAATATCTACACCGCTATCTGTATAAACATGGAAATATCTATAACACTATCTGTGTAAGCATGGAAATATCTACACAGCTATCTGTGTAAACATGGAAATATGTACACAGGTCTCTTTGTAAAGATGGAAATATCTACACCGCAATCTGTACACACATGGAAATACCTACACAGTCATCTGTATAAACATGGAAATATGTACACCACTATCTGTATAAACATGGAAATATCTACACTGCCATCTGTATAAACATGGAATTACCTACACAGACATCTCTATAATCATTGAAATACCTACACCGTTATCTGTATAAACGTGGAAGTAGCCACAACGCTATCAGTATAAACATGGAAATATCTACACCGCTAGCTGTATAAACATGGAAATATCTACACCACGACGTGTATAAACATGGAAATATCTACACCGCTATGTGAATAAACATGGAAATATCTACACCGCTATCCGTATAAACATGGAAATATAGACACCGCTATCTGTATAAATATGGAAATATCTACACCACTATCTCTATAAACATGGAAATATCTACACCGATATCTGTATAAACAAAGAAATATCTCCACCGCTGTCTGTATGAACATGGAAACATCTACACCGCTAGCTGTATAAACATGGAATTATCTGCAGCGTTATCTGTATAAACATGGAAATATCTACACCCCACTCTGTGCAAAGATGGAAATATCTACAATGCTATCTCAATAAACATGGAAATATCGACACCGCCATCTGTACACACATGGAAATACCTACACAGTCATCTGTATAAACATGGAAATATCTACACCACTATCTGTATAAACATGGAAATATCTACACCGCTATCTCTATAAACATGGAAATGTCTACAAGGCTATCTGTATAAACATGGAAATATCTCCACCGCTATCTGTAGAAACATGGAAATAGCTACATCGCTATCTGTATAAACATGGAAATATCTCCACCGCTATCTCTATAAAGATGGAAATATCTCCACCGCAATCTTTATAAACATGGAAATATCTACACCGCTATCTGTATAAACATGGAAATATCTATAACACTATCTGTGTAAACATGGAAATATCTACACAGCTATCTGTCTAAACATGGAAATATGTACACAGGTCTCTGTGTAAAGATGGAAATATCTACACCGCAATCTGTGCAAATATGGAAATATCTACACCGCTATCTCAGTAAACATGGAAATATCTACACCCCTATCTGTATAAACTTGGAAATATCAATACCGCTATCTGTATAAACATGGAAATGTCTACACCACGATCTGTATAAACATGGAAATATCTACACCGCTATATGTATAAACATGGAAATATCTACACCGCTATCAGTATAAACATGGAAATATCTACACCGCTATCTGTATAAACATGGAAATATCTACACCACGACATGTATAAACATGGAAATATCTACACCGCCATGTGAATAAACATGGAAATATCTACACCGCTATCAGTAAAAACATGGAAATATCGACACCACTATCTGTATAAATATGGAAATATCTACACCACTATCTCTATAGACATGGAAATATCTACACCGTTATCTGTATAAACAAAGAAATATCTCCACCGCTGTCTGTATGAACATGGAAACATGTACACCGCTAGCTGTATAAAAATGGAATTAACTGCAGCGTTATCTGTATAAACATGTAAATATCTACACCGCAGTCTGTGCAAAGATGGAAATATCTACAATGCTATCTCTATAAACATGGAAATATCGAGAGCGCAATCTGTACACACATGGAAATACCTACACAGTCATCTGTATAAACATGGAAATATCTACACCACTATCTGTATAAACATGGAAATATCTACACTGCCATCTGTATAAACATGGAATTAACTACACAGACATCTCTATAATCATTGAAATATGTACACCGCTATCTGTATAAACATGGAAGTAGCCACACCGCTATCAGTATAAACATGGAAATATCTACACCGCTATCTGTATAAACATGGAAATATCTACACCAGGACGTGTATAAACATGGAAATATCTACACCGCTATGTGAATAAACATGGAAATATCTACACCGCTATCAGTATATCATGGAATTATTGACACTGCTATCTGTATAAATATGGAAATATCTACACCACTATCTCTATAAACATGGAAATATCTACACCGTTATCTGTATAAACAAAGAAATATCTCCACCGCTGTCTGTATGAACATGGAAACATCTACACCGCTAGCTGTATAAACATGGAATTATCTGCAGCGTTATCTGTATAAACATGGAAATATCTACACGGCAGTCTGTGCAAAGATGGAAATATCTACAATGCTATCTCAATAAACATGGAAATATCGACACCGCCATCTGTACACACATGAAAATACCTACACAGTCATCTGTATAAACATGGAAATATCTACACCACTATCTGTATAAACATGGAAATACCTACACTGCCATCTGTATAAACATGGAAGTATCTACACAGACATCACTTTAACCATTGTAATATCTACACCGCTATCTGTATAAACATGGAAGTAGCGACACCGCTATCTGTATAAACATGGAAATATCTACACCGCCATCTGTGAAAACATGGAAATATCTACACTGTCATCTTTATAAACATGGAAATATCTACACGTCCATCTGTATAAACATGGAAATATCTACACTGCCATCTGTATACACCTGGAAATATCTACACTGCCATCTGTATAAACATGGAAATATCTACACCGCTATCTCTATAAACATGGAAATGTTTACACGGCTATCTGTATAAACATGGAAATATCTCCACCGCTATCAGTAGAAACATGGAAATATCTACATCGCTATCTGCATAAACATGGAAATATCTCCACAGCTATCTCTATAAAGATGGAAATATCTACACCGCTATCTTTATAAACATGGAAATATCTACACCGCTGTCTGTATAAACATGGAAATATCTATAACACTATCTGTGTAAACATGGAAATATCTACACAGCTATCTGTATAAACATGGAAATATCTACACCGCTATCTCTATAAACATGGAAATGTCTACACGGCTATCTGTATAAACATGGAAATATCTCCACCGCTATCTGTAGAAACATGGAAATATCTTCATCGCTATCTGCATAAACATGGAAATATCTCCAGCGCTATCTCTATAAAGATGGAAATATCTACACCTCTATCTTTATAAACATGGAAATATCTACACCGCAATCTGTGCAAATATGGAAATATCTACACCGCTATCTCACTAAACATGGAAATATCTACACCCCTATCTGCATAAACTTGGAAATATCAACACCGCTATCTGTATAAACATGGAAATGTCTACACCACGATCTGTAGAAACATGGAAATAACTACACCGCTATATGTATAAACATGGAAATATCTACACCGCTATCAGCATAAACATGGAAATATCTACACCGCTATCTGTATAAACATGGAAATATCTATAACACTATCTGTGTAAACATGGAAATAACTACACAGCCATCTGTGTAAACATGGAAATATGTACACAGGTCTCTTTGTAAAGATGGAAATATCTACACCGCAATCTGTGCAAATATGGAAATATCTACACCGCTATCTCAGTAAACATGGAAATATCTACACCCCTATCTGTATAAACTTGGAAATATCAATACCGCTATCTGTATAAACATGGAAATGTCTACACCACGATCTGTATAAACATGGAAATATCTACACCGCTATATGTATAAACACGGAAATATCTACACCGCTATCAGTATAAACATGGAAATATCTACACCGCTATCTGTATAAACATGGAAATATCTACACCACGACATGTATAAACATGGAAATATCTACACCGCCATGTGAATAAACATGGAAGTAGCCACACCGCTATCAGTATAAACATGGAAATATCTACACCGCTATCTGTATAAACATGGAAATATCTACACCACGACGTGTATAAACATGGAAATATCTACACCACTATGTGAATAAACATGGAAATATCTACACCGCTATCAGTATATCATGGAATTATTGACACCGCTATCTGTATAAATATGGAAATATCTACACCACTATCTCTATAAACATGGAAATATCTACACCGTTATCTGTATAAACAAAGAAATATCTCCACCGCTGTCTGTATGAACATGGAAACATCTACACCGCTAGCTGTATAAACATGGAATTATCTGCAGCGTTATCTGTATAAACATGGAAATATCTACACGGCAGTCTGTGCAAAGATGGAAATATCTACAATGCTATCTCAATAAACATGGAAATATCAACACCGCCATCTGTACACACATGAAAATACCTACACAGTCATCTGTATAAACATGGAAATATCTACAACACTATCTGTATAAACATGGAAATACCTACACTGCCATCTGTATAAACATGGAATTATCTACACAGACATTTCTATAACCATTGAAATATCAACACCGCTATCTGTATAAACATGGAAGTAGCCACACTGCTATCTGTATAAACATGGAAATATCTACAACGCCATCTGTGAAAACATGGAAATATCTACACGTCCATCTGTATAAACATGGAAATATCTACACTGCCATCTGTATATACCTGGAAATATCTACACTGCCATCTGTATAAACATGGAAATATCTACACCGCTATCTCTATAAACATGGAAATGTCTACACGGCTATCTGTATAAACATGGAAATATCTCCACCGCTATCTGTAGAAAAATGGAAGTATCTACATCGCTATCTGCATAAACATGGAAATATCTCCAGCGATATCTCTATAAAGATGGAAATATCTACACCGCTATCTTTATAAACATGGAAATATCTACACCGCTATCTGTATAAACATGGAAATATCTATAACACTAACTGTGTAAACATGGAAATATCTACACAGCTATCTGTGTAAACATGGAAATATGTACACAGGTCTCTGTGTAAAGATGGAAATATCTACACCGCAATCTGTGCAAATATGGTATTATCTACACCGCTATCTCAGTAAACATAGAAATATCTACACCGCAATCTGTGCAAATATGGAAATATCTACACCGCTATCTCAGTAAACATGGAAATATCTACACCCCTATCTGCATAAACTTGGAAATATCAACACCGCTATCTGTATAAAGATGGAAGTGTCTACACCACGATCTGTATAAACATGGAAATAACTACACCGCTATATGTATAAACATGGAAATATCTACACCACTATCAGTATAAACATGGAAATATCTACACCGCTATCTGTATAAACATGGAAATATCTACACCTCATGTATAAACATGGAAATATCTACACCGCCATGTGAATAAACATGGAAATATCTACACCGCTATCAGTAAAAACATGGAAATATCGACACCGCAATCTGTATAAATATGGAAATATGTACACCACTATCTCTATAGACATGGAAATATCTACACCGTTATCTGTATAAACAAAGAAATATCTCCACCGCTGTCTGTATGAACATGGAAACATCTACACCGCTAGCTGTATAAAAATGGAATTTCCTGCAGCGTTGTCTGTATAAACATGGAAATATCTACACCGCAGTCTGTGCAAAGATGGAAATATCTACAATGCTATCTCTACAAACGTGGAAATATCGACAGCGCAATCTGTACACACATGGAAATACCTACACAGTCATCCGTATAAACATGGAAATATCTACACCACTATCTGTATAAACATGGAAATATCTACACTGCCATCTGTATAAACATGGAATTACCTACACAGACATCTCTATAATCATTGAAATATCTACACCGCTATCTGTATAAACATGGAAGTAGCCACACCGCTATCAGTATAAACATGGAAATATCTACACCGCAATCTGTATAAACATGGAAATATCTACACCACGACGTGTATAAACATGGAAATATCTACACCGCTATGTGAATAAACATGGAAATATCTACACCGCTATCAGTATATCATGGAATTATTGACACCGCTATCTGTATAAATATGGAAATATCTACACCACTATCTCTATAAACATGGAAATATCTACACCGTTACCTGTATAAACAAAGAAATATCTCCACCGCTGTCTGTATGAACATGGAAACATCTACACCCCTAGCTGTATAAACATGGAATTATCTGCAGCGTTATCTGTATAAACATGGAAATATCTACACGGCAGTCTGTGCAAAGATGGAAATATCTACAATGCTATCTCAATAAACATGGAAATATCGACACCGCCATCTGTACACACATGAAAATACCTACACAGTCATCTGTATAAACATGGAAATATCTACAACACTATCTGTATAAACATGGAAATACCTACACTGCCATCTGTATAAACATGGAATTATCTACACAGACATTTCAATAACCATTGAAATATCAACACCGCTATCTGTATAAACATGGAAGTAGCCACACCGCTATCTGTATAAACATGGAAATATCTACAACGCCATCTGTGAAAACATGGAAATATCTACACGTCCATCTGTATAAACATGGAAATATCTACACTGCCATCTGTATATACCTGGAAATATCTACACGTCCATCTGTATAAACATGGAAATATCTACACTGCCATCTGTATATACCTGGAAATATCTACACTGCCATCTGTATAAACATGGAAATATCTACACCGCTATCTCTATAAACATGGAAATGTCTACACGGCTATCTGTATAAACATGGAAATATCTCCACCGCTATCTGTAGAAACATGGAAATATCTACATCGCTATCTGTAAAAACATGGAAATATCTCCACCGCTATCTCTATAAAGATGTAAATATCTACACCGCTATCTTTATAAACATGGAAATATCTACACCGCTATCTGTATAAACATGGAAATATCTATAACACTATCTGTGTAAACATGGAACTATCTACACAGCTATCTGTGTAAACATGGAAATATGTACACAGGTCTCTGTGTAAAGATGGAAATATCTACACCGCAATCTGTGAAAACATGGAAATATCTACACCGCTATCTGTATAAACTTGGAAATATCAACATCGCTATCTGTATAAACATGGAAATGTCTACACCAAGATCTGTATAAACATGGAAATATCTACACCGCTATATGTATAAACATGGAAACATCTACACCGCTATCAGTATAAACATGGAAATATCTACACTGCTATCTGTATAAACATGGAAATATCTACACCACGACATGTATAAACATGGAAATATCTACACCGCCATGTGAATAAACATGGAAATATCTACACCGCTATCAGTAAAAACATGGAAATATCGACACCGCTATCTGTATAAATATGGAAATATCTACACCACTATCTCTATTAACATGGAAATATCTACACCGTTATCTGTATAAACAAAGAAATATCTCCAACGCTGTCTGTATGAACAGGGA
The DNA here is from genome assembly GCF_029289425.2 of Pan paniscus. Taxonomy (NCBI): domain Eukaryota; kingdom Metazoa; phylum Chordata; class Mammalia; order Primates; family Hominidae; genus Pan; species Pan paniscus. Next base: position 2,824,555 of record NC_073265.2, read on the forward strand.
AACATCTACACCGCTAGCTGCATAAACATGGAATTATCTGCAGCGTTATCTGTATAAACATGGAAATATCTACACCGCAGTCTGTGCAAAGATGGAAATATCTACAATGCTATCTCAATAAACATGGAAATATCGACACCGCCATCTGTACACACATGGAAATACCTACACAGTTATCTGTATAAACATGGAAATATCTACACCACTATCTGTATAAACATGGAAATACCTACACTGCCATCTGTATAAACATGGAATTATCTACACAGACATCTCTATAACCAATGAAATATCTACACCGCTATCTGTATAAACATGGAAGTAGCCACACCGCTATCTGTATAAACATGGAAATATCTACACCGCAATCTGTGAAAACATGGAAATATCTACACTGTCATCTTTATAAACATGGAAATATCTACACGTCCATCTCTATAAACATGGAAATATCTACACTGACATCTGTATATACCTCTAAATATCTACACTGCCATCTGTATAAACATGGAATTATCTACACCGCTATCTCTATAAACATGGAAATGTCTACACGGCTATCTGTATAAACATGGAAATATCTCCAGCGCTATCTCTATAAAGATGGAAATATCTACACCGCTATCTTTATAAACATGGAAATATCTACACCGCAATCTGTGCAAATATGGAAATATCTACACCGCTATCTCAGTAAACATGGAAATATCTACACCCCTATCTGCATAAACTTGGAAATATCAACACCGCTATCTGTATAAACATGGAAATGTCTACACCACGATCTGTATAAACATGGAAATAACTACACCGCTATATGTATAAACATGGAAATATCTACACCGCTATCAGCATAAACATGGAAATATCTACACCGCTATCTGTATAAACATGGTAATATCTATAACACTATCTGTGTAAACATGGAAATATCTACACAGCCATCTGTGTAAACATGGAAATATGTACACAGGTCTCTTTGTAAAGATGGAAATATCTACACCGCAATCTGTGCAAATATGGAAATATCTACACCGCTATCTCAGTAAACATGGAAATGTCTACACAGCTATCTGTGTAAACATGGAAATATGTACACAGGTCTCTGTGTAAAGATGGAAATATCTACACCGCAATCTGTGCAAATATGGAAATATCTACACCGCTATCTCAGAAAACATGGAAATATCTACACCGCTATCAGTATAAACATGGAAATATCAACACCGCTATCTGTATAAACATGGAAATGTCTGCACCACGATCTGCATAAACATGGAAATATCTACACCGCTATATGTATAAACATGGAAATATCTACACCGCTATCAGTATAAACAAGGAAATATCTACACCGCTATCTGTATAAACATGGAAATATCTACACCACAACATGTATAAACATGGAAATATCTACACCGCCATGTGAATAAACATGGAAATATCTACACCGCTATCAGTAAAAACATGGAAATATCGACACCGCTATCTGTATAAATATGGAAATATCTACACCACTATCTCCATAAACATGGAAATATCTACACCGTTATCTCTATAAACAAAGAAATATCTCCACCGCTGTCTGTATGAACATGGAAACATCTACACCGCTAGCTGCATAAACATGGAATTATCTGCAGCGTTATCTGTATAAACATGGAAATATCTACACCGCAGTCTGTGCAAAGATGGAAATATCTACAATGCTATCTCAATAAACATGGAAATATCGACACCGCCATCTGTACACACATGGAAATACCTACACCGTCATCTGTATAAACATGGAAATATCTACAACACTATCTGTATAAACATGGAAATATCTACACTGCCATCTGTATAAACATGGAATTACCTACACAGACATCTCTATAATCATTGAAATATCTACACCGCTATCTGTATAAACATGGAAATATCTACACCACGACATATATAAACATGGAAATATCTACACCGCCATGTGAATAAACATGGAAATATCTACACCGCTATCAGTAAAAACATGGAAATATCGACACCGCTATCTGTATAAATATGGAAATATCTACACCACTATCTCCATAAACATGGAAATATCTACAACACGATCTGTATAAGCATGGAAATATCTACACCGCTATCTGTATAAACATGGAAATATCAACATCGCTATCTGTATAAACATGGAAATGTCTACACCACGATCTGTATAAACATGGAAATATCTACACCGCTATATGTATAAACATGGAAACATCTACACCGCTATCAGTATAAACATGGAAATATCTACACTGCTATCTGTATAAACATGGAAATATCTACACCACGACATGTATAAACATGGAAATATCTACACCGCCATGTGAATAAACATGGAAATATCTACACCGCTATCAGTAAAAACATGGAAATATCGACACCGCTATCTGTATAAATATGGAAATATCTACACCACTATCTCTATTAACATGGAAATATCTACACCGTTATCTGTATAAACAAAGAAATAACTCCAACGCTGTCTGTATGAACAGGGAAACATCTACACCGCTAGCTGCATAAACATGGAATTATCTGCAGCGTTATCTGTATAAACATGGAAATATCTACACCGCAGTCTGTGCAAAGATGGAAATATCTACAATGCTATCTCAATAAACATGGAAATATCGACACCGCCATCTGTACACACATGGAAATACCTACACAGTCATCTGTATAAACATGGAAATATCTACACCACTATCTGTATAAACATGGAAATACCTACACTGCCATCTGTATAAACATGGAATTATCTACACAGACATCTCTATAACCATTGAAATATCTACACCGCTATCTGTATAAACATGGAAGTAGCCACACCGCTATCTGTATAAACATGGAAATAACTACACCGCAATCTGTGAAAACATGGAAATATCTACACTGTCATCTTTATAAACATGGAAATATCTACACGTCCATCTCTATAAACATGGAAATATCTACACTGACGTCTGTATATACCTGTAAATATCTACACTGCCATCTGTATAAACATGGAATTATCTACACCGCTATCTCTATAAACCTGGAAATGTCTACACGGCTATCTGTATAAACATGGAAATATCTCCACCGCTATCTGTAGAAACATGGAAATATCTACATCGCTATCTGTATAAACATGGAAATATCTCCACCGCTATCTCTATAAAGATGGAAATATCTACACCGCTATCTTTATAAACATGGAAATATCTACACCGCTATCTGTATAAACATGGAAATATCTATAACACTATCTGTGTAAACATGGAAATATCTACACAGCTATCTGTGTAAACATGGAAATATGTACACAGGTCTCTTTGTAAAGATGGAAATATCTACACCGCAATCTGTGAAAATATGGAAATATCTACACCGCTATCTCAGTAAACATGGAAATATCTACACCGCTATCTGTATAAACATGGAAATATCAACACCGCTATCTGTATAAACATGGAAATGTCTACACCACGATCTGTATAAACATGGAAATAACTACACCACGATCTGTATAAACATGGAAATATCTACACTGCTATATGTATAAACATGGAAATATCTACACCGCTATCAGAATAAACATGGAAATATCTACACCGCTATCTGTATAAACATGGAAATATCTACACCACGACATGTATAAACATGGAAATATCTACACCGCCATGTGAATAAACATGGAAATATCTACACCGCTATCAGTAAAAACATGGAAATATCGACACCGCTATCTGTATAAATATGGAAATATCTACACCACTATCTCTATAGACATGAAAATATCTACACCGTTATCTGTATAAACAAAGAAATATCTCCACCGCTGTCTGTATGAACATGGAAACATCTACACCGCTACCTGTATAAACATGTAATTATCTGCAGTGTTATCAGTATAAACATGGAAATATCTACACCGCAGTCTGTGCAAAGATGGAAATATCTACAATGCTATCTCAATAAACATGGAAATATCGACACCGCAATCTGTACACACATGGAAATACCTACACAGTCATCTGTATAAACATGGAAATATCTACACCACTATCTGTATAAACATGGAAATATCTACACTGCCATCTGTATAAACATGGAATTACCTACACAGACATCTCTATAATCATTGAAATATCTACACCGCTATCTGTATAAACATGGAAGTAGCCACACCGATATCAGTATAAACATGGAAATATCTACACCGCTATCTGTATAAACATGGAAATATCTACACCACGACGTGTATAAACATGGAAATATCTACACCGCTATGTGAATAAACATGGAAATATCTACACCGCTATCAGTATATCATGGAAATATTGACACCGCTATCTGTATAAATATGGAAATATCTACACCACTATCTCTATAAACATGGAAATATCTACACCGTTATCTGTATAAACAAAGAAATATCTCCAACCACTGTCTGTATGAACATGGAAACATCTACACCGCTAGCTGTATAAACATGGAATTATCTGCAGCGTTCTCTGTATAAACATGGAAATATCTACACCGCAGTCTGTGCAAAGCTGGAAATATCTACAATGCTATCTCAATAAACATGGAAATATCGACACCGCCATCTGTACACACATGGAAATACCTACACAGTCATCTGTATAAACTTGGAAATATCTACACCACTATCTGTATAAACATGGAAATACCTACACTGCCATCTGTATAAACATGGAATTATCTACACAGACATCTCTATAACCATTGAAATACCTACACCGCTATCTGTATAAACATGGAAGTAGCCACACCGCTATCTGTATAAACATGGAAATATCTACACCGCCATCTGTGAAAACATGGAAATATCTACACTGTCATCTTTATAAACATGGAAATATCTACACGTCCATCTGTATAAACATGGAAATATCTACACTGCCATCTGTATATACCTGGAAATAACTACACTGCCATCTGTATAAACATGGAAATATCTACACCGCTATCTCTATAAACATGGAAATGTCTACACGGCTATCTGTATAAACATGGAAATATCTCCACCGCTATCTGTAGAAACATGGAAATATCTACATCGCTATCTGCATAAACATGGAAATATCTCCAGCGCTATCTCTATAAAGATGGAAATATCTACACCGCTATCTTTATAAACATGGAAATATCTACACCGCAATCTGTGCAAATATGGAAATATCTACACCGCTATCTCAGTAAACATGGAAATATCTACACCCCTATCTGCATAAACTTGGAAATATCAACACCGCTATCTGTATAAACATGGAAATGTCTACACCACGATCTGTATAAACATAGAAATAACTACACCGCTATATGTATAAACATGGAAATATCTACACCGCTATCTGTATAAACATGGAAATATCTACACCGCTATCTGTATAAACATGGAAATATCTATAACACTATCTGTGTAAACATGGAAATATCTACACAGCTATCTGTGTAAACATGGAAATATGTACACAGGTCTCTTTGTAAAGATGGAAATATCTACACGGCAATCTGTGCAAATATGGAAATATCTACACCGCTATCTCAGTAAACATGGAAATATCTACACCGCAATCTGTGCAAATATGGAAATATCTACACCGCTATCTCAGTAAACATGGAAATATCTACACCCCTATCTGCATAAACTTGGAAATATCAACACCGCTATCTGTATAAAGATGGAAATGTCTACACCACGATCTGTATAAACATGGAAATAACTACACCGCTATATGTATAAACATGGAAATATCTACACCGCTATCAGTATAAACATGGAAATATCTACACCGCTATCTGTATAAACATGGAAATATCTACACCTCATGTATAAACATGGAAATATCTACACCGCCATGTGAATAAACATGGAAATATCTACACCGCTATCAGTAAAAACATGGAAATATCGACACCGCTATCTGTAAATATGGAAATATCTACACCACTATCTCTATAGACATGGAAATATCTACACCGTTATCTGTATAAACAAAGATATATCTCCACCGCTGTCTGTATGAACATGGAAACATCTACATCGCTAGCTGTATAAAAATGGAATTACCTGCAGCGTTATCTGTATAAACATGGAAATATCTACACCGCAGTCTGTGCAAAGATGGAAATATCTACAATGCTATCTCTATAAACATGGAAATATCGACAGCGCAATCTGTACACACATGGAAATACCTACACAGTCATCTGTATAAACATGGAAATATCTACACCACTATCTGTATAAACATGGAAATATCTACACTGCCATCTGTATAAACATGGAATTACCTACACAGACATCTCTATAATCATTGAAATATCTACACCGCTATCTGTATAAACATGGAAATATCTACACCACGACATGTATAAACATGGAAATATCTATACCGCCATGTGAACAAACATGGAAATATCTACACCGCTATCAGTAAAAACATGGAAATATCGACACCGCTATCTGTATAAATATGGAAATATCTACACCACTATCTCCATAAACATGGAAATATCTACAACACGATCTGTATAAGCATGGAAATATCTACATCGCTATCTGTATAAACATGGAAATATCAACACCGGTATCTGTATAAACATGGAAATGTCTACACCACGATCTGTATAAACATGGAAATATCTACACCGCTATATGTATAAACATGGAAATATCTACACCGCTATCAGTATAAACATGGAAATATCTACACCGCTATCTGTATAAACATGGAAATATCTACACCACGATATGTATAAACATGGAAATATCTACACCGCCATGTGAATAAACATGTAAATATCTACACCGCTATCAGTAAAAACATGGAAATATAGACACCGCTATCTGTATAAATATGGAAATATCTACACCACTATCTCTATAATCATGGAAATATCTGCACCGTTATCTGCATAAACAAATATCTCCACCGCTGTCTGTATGAACATGGAAACATCTACACCGCTAGCTGCATAAACATGTAATTATCTGCAGCGTTATCTGTATAAACATGGAAATATCTACACTGCAGTCTGTGCAAAGATGGAAATATCTACAATGCTATCTCAATAAACATGGAAATATCGACCCCGCCATCTGTACACACATGGAAATACCTACAAAGTCATCTGTATAAACATGGAAATATCTACACCACTATCTGTATAAACATTGAATTATCTACACTGCCATCTGTATAAACATGGAATTACCTACACAGACATCTCTATAATCATTGAAATATCTACACCGTTATCTGTATAAACATGGAAGTAGCCACACCGCTATCAGTATAAACATGGAAATATCTACACCGCTATCTGTATAAACATGGAAATATCTACACCACGACGTGTATAAACATGGAAATATCTACACCGCTATGTGAATAAACATGGAAATATCTACACCACTATCCGTATAAACATGGAAATATAGACACCGCTATCTGTATAAATATGGAAATATCTACACCACTATCTCTATAAACATGGAAATATCTACACCGTTATCTGTATAAACAAAGAAATATCTCCACCGCTGTCTGTATGAACATGGAAACATCTACACCGCTAGCTGTATAAACATGGAATTATCTGCAGCATTATCTGTATAAACATGGAAATATCTACACCGCACTCTGTGCAAAGATGGAAATATCTACAATGCTATCTCAATAAACATGGAAATATCGACACCGCCATCTGTACACACATGGAAATACCTACACAGTCATCTGTATAAACATGGAAATATCTACACCACTATCTGTATAAACATGGAAATATCTACACCGCTATCTCTATAAACATGGAAATGTCTACAAGGCTATCTGTATAAACATGGAAATATCTCCACCGCTATCTGTAGAAACATGGAAATAGCTACATCGCTATCTGTATAAACATGGAAATATCTCCACCGCTATCTCTATAAAGATGGAAATATCTCCACCGCAATCTTTATAAACTTGGAAATATCTACACCGCTATCTGTATAAACATGGAAATATCTATAACACTATCTGTGTAAACATGGAAATATCTACACAGCTATCTGTGTAAACATGGAAATATGTACACAGGTCTCTGTGTAAAGATGGAAATATCTACACCGCAATCTGTGCAAATATGGAAATATCTACACCGCTATCTCAGTAAACATGGTAATATCTACACCCCTATCTGCATAAACTTGGAAATATCAACACCGCTATCTGTATAAACATGGAAATGTCTACACCACGATCTGTATAAACATAGAAATAACTACACCGCTATATGTATAAACATGGAAATATCTACACCGCTATCAGTATAAACATGGAAATATCTACACCGCTATCTGTATAAACATGGAAATATCTATAACACTATCTGTGTAAACATGGAAATATCTACACAGCTATCTGTGTAAACATGGAAATATGTACACAGGTCTCTTTGTAAAGATGGAAATATCTACACGGCAATCTGTGCAAATATGGAAATATCTACACCGCTATCTCAGTAAACATGGAAATATCTACACCGCAATCTGTGCAAATATGGAAATATCTACACCGCTATCTCAGTAAACATGGAAATATCTACACCCCTATCTGCATAAACTTGGAAATATCAACACCGCTATCTGTATAAAGATGGAAATGTCTACACCACGATCTGTATAAACATGGAAATAACTACACCGCTATATGTATAAACATGGAAATATCTACACCGCTATCAGTATAAACATGGAAATATCTACACCGCTATCTGTATAAACATGGAAATATCTACACCTCATGTATAAACATGGAAATATCTACACCGCCATGTGAATAAACATGGAAATATCTACACCGCTATCAGTAAAAACATGGAAATATCGACACCGCTATCTGTATAAATATGGAAATATCTACACCACTATCTCTATAGACATGGAAATATCTACACCGTTATCTGTATAAACAAAGATATATCTCCACCGCTGTCTGTATGAACATGGAAACATCTACATCGCTAGCTGTATAAAAATGGAATTACCTGCAGCGTTATCTGTATAAACATGGAAATATCTACACCGCAGTCTGTGCAAAGATGGAAATATCTACAATGCTATCTCTATAAACATGGAAATATCGACAGCGCAATCTGTACACACATGGAAATACCTACACAGTCATCTGTATAAACATGGAAATATCTACACCACTATCTGTATAAACATGGAAATATCTACACTGCCATCTGTATAAACATGGAATTACCTACACAGACATCTCTATAATCATTGAAATATCTACACCGCTATCTGTATAAACATGGAAATATCTACACCACGACATGTATAAACATGGAAATATCTACACCGCCATGTGAACAAACATGGAAATATCTACACCGCTATCAGTAAAAACATGGAAATATCGACACCGCTATCTGTATAAATATGGAAATATCTACACCACTATCTCCATAAACATGGAAATATCTACAACACGATCTGTATAAGCATGGAAATATCTACATCGCTATCTGTATAAACATGGAAATATCAACACCGGTATCTGTATAAACATGGAAATGTCTACACCACGATCTGTATAAACATGGAAATATCTACACCGCTATATGTATAAACATGGAAATATCTACACCGCTATCAGTATAAACATGGAAATATCTACACCGCTATCTGTATAAACATGGAAATATCTACACCACGATATGTATAAACATGGAAATATCTACACCGCCATGTGAATAAACATGTAAATATCTACACCGCTATCAGTAAAAACATGGAAATATAGACACCGCTATCTGTATAAATATGGAAATATCTACACCACTATCTCTATAATCATGGAAATATCTGCACCGTTATCTGCATAAACAAAGAAATATCTCCACCGCTGTCTGTATGAACATGGAAACATCTACACCGCTAGCTGCATAAACATGGAATTATCTGCAGCGTTATCTGTATAAACATGGAAATATCTACACTGCAGTCTGTGCAAAGATGGAAATATCTACAATGCTATCTCAATAAACATGGAAATATCGACCCCGCCATCTGTACACACATGGAAATACCTACAAAGTCATCTGTATAAACATGGAAATATCTACACCACTATCTGTATAAACATTGAATTATCTACACTGCCATCTGTATAAACATGGAATTACCTACACAGACATCTCTATAATCATTGAAATATCTACACCGTTATCTGTATAAACATGGAAGTAGCCACACCGCTATCAGTATAAACATGGAAATATCTACACCGCTATCTGTATAAACATGGAAATATCTACACCACGACGTGTATAAACATGGAAATATCTACACCGCTATGTGAATAAACATGGAAATATCTACACCACTATCCGTATAAACATGGAAATATAGACACCGCTATCTGTATAAATATGGAAATATCTACACCACTATCTCTATAAACATGGAAATATCTACACCGTTATCTGTATAAACAAAGAAATATCTCCACCGCTGTCTGTATGAACATGGAAACATCTACACCGCTAGCTGTATAAACATGGAATTATCTGCAGCGTTATCTGTATAAACATGGAAATATCTACACCGCACTCTGTGCAAAGATGGAAATATCTACAATGCTATCTCAATAAACATGGAAATATCGACACCGCCATCTGTACACACATGGAAATACCTACACAGTCATCTGTATAAACATGGAAATATCTACACCAGTATCTGTATAAACATGGAAATATCTACACCGCTATCTCTATAAACATGGAAATGTCTACAAGGCTATCTGTATAAACATGGAAATATCTCCACCGCTATCTGTAGAAACATGGAAATAGCTACATCGCTATCTGTATAAACATGGAAATATCTCCACCGCTATCTCTATAAAGATGGAAATATCTCCACCGCAATCTTTATAAACTTGGAAATATCTACACCGCTATCTGTATAAACATGGAAATATCTATAACACTATCTGTGTAAACATGGAAATATCTACACAGCTATCTGTGTAAACATGGAAATATGTACACAGGTCTCTGTGTAAAGATGGAAATATCTACACCGCAATCTGTGCAAATATGGAAATATCTACACCGCTATCTCAGAAAACATGGAAATATCTACACCGCTATCAGTATAAACATGGAAATATCAACACCGCTATCTGTATAAACATGGAAATGTCTGCACCACGATCTGAATAAACATGGAAATATCTACACCGCTATATGTATAAACATGGAAATATCTACACCGCTATCAGTATAAACAAGGAAATATCTACACCGCTATCTGTATAAACATGGAAATATCTACACCACAACATGTATAAACATGGAAATATCTACACCGCCATGTGAATAAACATGGAAATATCTACACCGCTATCAGTAAAAACATGGAAATATCGACACCGCTATCTGTATAAATATGGAAATATCTACACCACTATCTCCATAAACATGGAAATATCTACACCGTTATCTGTATAAACAAAGAAATATCTCCACCGCTGTCTGTATGAACATGGAAACATCTACACCTCTAGCTGCATAAACATGGAATTATCTGTAGCGTTATCTGTATAAACATGGAAATATCTACACCGCAGTCTGTGCAAAGATGGAAATATCTACAATGCTATCTCAATAAACATGGAAATATCGACACCGCCATCTGTACACACATGGAAATACCTACACAGTCATCTGTATAAACATGGAAATATCTACACCACTATCTGTATAAACATGGAAATATCTACACTGCCATCTGTATAAACATGGAATTACCTACACAGACATCTCTATAATCATTGAAATATCTACACCGCTATCTGTATAAACATGGAAGTAGCCACACCGCTATCAGTATAAACATGGAAATATCTACACCACTATCTGTATAAGCATGGAAATATCTACACCACGACGTGTATAAACATGGAAATATCTACACCGCAGTCTGTGCAAAGATGGAAATATCTACAATGCTATCTCTATAAACATGGAAATATCGACAGCGCAATCTGTACACACATGGAAATACCTACACAGTCATCTGTATAAACATGGAAATATCTACACCACTATCTGTATAAACATGGAAATATCTACACTGCCATCTGTATAAACATGGAATTACCTACACAGACATCTCTATAATCATTGAAATATCTACACCGCTATCTGTATAAACATGGAAATATCTACACCACGACATGTATAAACATGGAAATATCTACACCGCCATGTGAACAAACATGGAAATATCTACACCGCTATCAGTAAAAACATGGAAATATCGACACCGCTATCTGTATAAATATGGAAATATCTACACCACTATCTCCATAAACATGGAAATATCTACAACACGATCTGTATAAGCATGGAAATATCTACATCGCTATCTGTATAAACATGGAAATATCAACACCGGTATCTGTATAAACATGGAAATGTCTACACCACGATCTGTATAAACATGGAAATATCTACACCGCTATATGTATAAACATGGAAATATCTACACCGCTATCAGTATAAACATGGAAATATCTACACCGCTATCTGTATAAACATGGAAATATCTACACCACGATATGTATAAACATGGAAATATCTACACCGCCATGTGAATAAACATGTAAATATCTACACCGCTATCAGTAAAAACATGGAAATATAGACACCGCTATCTGTATAAATATGGAAATATCTACACCACTATCTCTATAATCATGGAAATATCTGCACCGTTATCTGCATAAACAAAGAAATATCTCCACCGCTGTCTGTATGAACATGGAAACATCTACACCGCTAGCTGCATAAACATGGAATTATCTGCAGCGTTATCTGTATAAACATGGAAATATCTACACTGCAGTCTGTGCAAAGATGGAAATATCTACAATGCTATCTCAATAAACATGGAAATATCGACCCCGCCATCTGTACACACATGGAAATACCTACAAAGTCATCTGTATAAACATGGAAATATCTACACCACTATCTGTATAAACATTGAATTATCTACACTGCCATCTGTATAAACATGGAATTACCTACACAGACATCTCTATAATCATTGAAATATCTACACCGTTATCTGTATAAACATGGAAGTAGCCACACCGCTATCAGTATAAACATGGAAATATCTACACCGCTATCTGTATAAACATGGAAATATCTACACCACGACGTGTATAAACATGGAAATATCTACACCGCTATGTGAATAAACATGGAAATATCTACACCACTATCCGTATAAACATGGAAATATAGACACCGCTATCTGTATAAATATGGAAATATCTACACCACTATCTCTATAAACATGGAAATATCTACACCGTTATCTGTATAAACAAAGAAATATCTCCACCGCTGTCTGTATGAACATGGAAACATCTACACCGCTAGCTGTATAAACATGGAATTATCTGCAGCGTTATCTGTATAAACATGGAAATATCTACACCGCACTCTGTGCAAAGATGGAAATATCTACAATGCTATCTCAATAAACATGGAAATATCGACACCGCCATCTGTACACACATGGAAATACCAACACAGTCATCTGTATAAACATGGAAATATCTACACCACTATCTGTATAAACATGGAAATATCTACACCGCTATCTCTATAAACATGGAAATGTCTACAAGGCTATCTGTATAAACATGGAAATATCTCCACCGCTATCTGTAGAAACATGGAAATAGCTACATCGCTATCTGTATAAACATGGAAATATCACCACCGCTATCTCTATAAAGATGGAAATATATCCACCGCAATCTTTATAAACTTGGAAATATCTACACCGCTATCTGTATAAACATGGAAATATCTATAACACTATCTGTGTAAACATGGAAATATCTACACAGCTATCTGTGTAAACATGGAAATATGTACACAGGTCTCTGTGTAAAGATGGAAATATCTACACCGCAATCTGTGCAAATATGGAAATATCTACACCGCTATCTCAGTAAACATGGAAATATCTACACCGCAATCTGTGCAAATATGGAAATATCTACACCGCTATCTGCATAAACTTGGAAATATCAACACCGCTATCTGTATAAACATGGAAATGTCTACACCACGATCTGTATAAACATAGAAATAACTACACCGCTATATGTATAAACATGGAAATATCTACACCGCTATCAGTATAAACATGGAAATATCTACACCGCTATCTGTATAAACATGGAAATATCTATAACACTATCTGTGTAAACATGGAAATATCTACACAGCTATCTGTGTAAACATGGAAATATGTACACAGGTCTCTTTGTAAAGATGGAAATATCTACACGGCAATCTGTGCAAATATGGAAATATCTACACCGCTATCTCAGTAAACATGGAAATATCTACACCGCAATCTGTGCAAATATGGAAATATCTACACCGCTATCTCAGTAAACATGGAAATATCTACACCCCTATCTGCATAAACTTGGAAATATCAACACCGCTATCTGTATAAAGATGGAAATGTCTACACCACGATCTGTATAAACATGGAAATAACTACACCGCTATATGTATAAACATGGAAATATCTACACCGCTATCAGTATAAACATGGAAATATCTACACCGCTATCTGTATAAACATGGAAATATCTACACCTCATGTATAAACATGGAAATATTTACACCGCCATGTGAATAAACATGGAAATATCTACACCGCTATCAGTAAAAACATGGAAATATCGACACCGCTATCTGTATAAATATGGAAATATCTACACCACTATCTCTATAGACATGGAAATATCTACACCGTTATCTGTATAAACAAAGATATATCTCCACCGCTGTCTGTATGAACATGGAAACATCTACATCGCTAGCTGTATAAAAATGGAATTACCTGCAGCGTTATCTGTATAAACTTGGAAATATCTACACCGCAGTCTGTGCAAAGATGGAAATATCTACAATGCTATCTCTATAAACATGGAAATATCGACAGCGCAATCTGTACACACATGGAAATACCTACACAGTCATCTGTATAAACATGGAAATATCTACACCACTATCTGTATAAACATGGAAATATCTACACTGCCATCTGTATAAACATGGAATTACCTACACAGACATCTCTATAATCATTGAAATATCTACACCGCTATCTGTATAAACATGGAAATATCTACACCACGACATGTATAAACATGGAAATATCTACACCGCCATGTGAACAAACATGGAAATATCTACACCGCTATCAGTAAAAACATGGAAATATCGACACCGCTATCTGTATAAATATGGAAATATCTGCACCACTATCTCCATAAACATGGAAATATCTACAACACGATCTGTATAAGCATGGAAATATCTACATCGCTATCTGTATAAACATGGAAATATCAACACCGGTATCTGTATCAACATGGAAATGTCTACACCACGATCTGTATAAACATGGAAATATCTACACCGCTATATGTATAAACATGGAAATATCTACACCGCTATCAGTATAAACATGGAAATATCTACACCGCTATCTGTATAAACATGGAAATATCTATACCACGATATGTATAAACATGGAAATATCTACACCGCCATGTGAATAAACATGTAAATATCTACACCGCTATCAGTAAAAACATGGAAATATAGACACCGCTATCTGTATAAATATGGAAATATCTACACCACTATCTCTATAATCATGGAAATATCTGCACCGTTATCTGCATAAACAAAGAAATATCTCCACCGCTGTCTGTATGAACATGGAAACATCTACACCGCTAGCTGCATAAACATGGAATTATCTGCAGCGTTATCTGTATAAACATGGAAATATCTACACTGCAGTCTGTGCAAAGATGGAAATATCTACAATGCTATCTCAATAAACATGGAAATATCGACCCCGCCATCTGTACACACATAGAAATACCTACAAAGTCATCTGTATAAACATGGAAATATCTACACCACTATCTGTATAAACATTGAATTATCTACACTGCCATCTGTATAAACATGGAATTACCTACACAGACATCTCTATAATCATTGAAATATCTACACCGTTATCTGTATAAACATGGAAGTAGCCACACCGCTATCAGTATAAACATGGAAATATCTACACCGCTATCTGTATAAACATGGAAATATCTACACCACGACGTGTATAAACATGGAAATATCTACACCGCTATGTGAATAAACATGGAAATATCTACACCACTATCCGTATAAACATGGAAATATAGACACCGCTATCTGTATAAATATGGAAATATCTACACCACTATCTCTATAAACATGGAAATATCTACACCGTTATCTGTATAAACAAAGAAATATCTCCACCGCTGTCTGTATGAACATGGAAACATCTACACCGCTAGCTGTATAAACATGGAATTATCTGCAGCGTTATCTGTATAAACATGGAAATATCTACACCGCACTCTGTGCAAAGATGGAAATATCTACAATGCTATCTCAATAAACATGGAAATATCGACACCGCCATCTGTACACACATGGAAATACCTACACAGTCATCTGTATAAACATGGAAATATCTACACCACTATCTGTATAAACATGGAAATATCTACACCGCTATCTCTATAAACATGGAAATGTCTACAAGGCTATCTGTATAAACATGGAAATATCTCCACCGCTATCTGTAGAAACATGGAAATAGCTACATCGCTATCTGTATAAACATGGAAATATCTCCACCGCTATCTCTATAAAGTTGGAAATATCTCCACCGCAATCTTTATAAACTTGGAAATATCTACACCGCTATCTGTATAAACATGGAAATATCTATAACACTATCTGTGTAAACATGGAAATATCTACACAGCTATCTGTGTAAACATGGAAATATGTACACAGGTCTCTGTGTAAAGATGGAAATATCTACACCGCAATCTGTGCAAATATGGAAATATCTACACCGCTATCTCAGTAAACATGGAAATATCTACACCCCTATCTGCATAAACTTGGAAATATCAACACCGCTATCTGTATAAACATGGAAATGTCTACACCACGATCTGTATAAACATAGAAATAACTACACCGCTATATGTATAAACATGGAAATATCTACACCGCTATCAGTATAAACATGGAAATATCTACACCGCTATCTGTATAAACATGGAAATATCTATAACACTATCTGTGTAAACATGGAAATATCTACACAGCTATCTGTGTAAACATGGAAATATGTACACAGGTCTCTTTGTAAATATGGAAATATCTACACGGCAATCTGTGCAAATATGGAAATATCTACACCGCTATCTCAGTAAACATGGAAATATCTACACCGCAATCTGTGCAAATATGGAAATATCTACACCGCTATCTCAGTAAACATGGAAATATCTACACCCCTATCTGCATAAACTTGGAAATATCAACACCGCTATCTGTATAAAGATGGAAATGTCTACACCACGATCTGTATAAACATGGAAATAACTACACCGCTATATGTATAAACATGGAAATATCTACACCGCTATCAGTATAAACATGGAAATATCTACACCGCTATCTGTATAAACATGGAAATATATACACCTCATGTATAAACATGGAAATATCTACACCGCCATGTGAATAAACATGGAAATGTCTACACCGCTATCAGTAAAAACATGGAAATATCGACACCGCTATCTGTATAAATATGGAAATATCTACACCACTATCTCTATAGACATGGAAATATCTACACCGTTATCTGTATAAACAAAGATATATCTCCACCGCTGTCTGTATGAACATGGAAACATCTACATCGCTAGCTGTATAAAAATGGAATTACCTGCAGCGTTATCAGTATAAACATGGAAATATCTACACCGCAGTCTGTGCAAAGATGGAAATATCTACAATGCTATCTCTATAAACATGGAAATATCGACAGCGCAATCTGTACACACATGGAAATACCTACACAGTCATCTGTATAAACATGGAAATATCTACACCACTATCTGTATAAACATGGAAATATCTACACTGCCATCTGTATAAACATGGAATTACCTACACAGACATCTCTATAATCATTGAAATATCTACACCGCTATCTGTATAAACATGGAAATATCTACACCACGACATGTATAAACATGGAAATATCTACACCGCCATATGAACAAACATGGAAATATCTACACCGCTATCAGTAAAAACATGGAAATATCGACACCGCTATCTGTATAAATATGGAAATATCTACACCACTATCTCCATAAACATGGAAATATCTACAACACGATCTGTATAAGCATGGAAATATCTACATCGCTATCTGTATAAACATGGAAATATCAACACCGGTATCTGTATAAACATGGAAATGTCTACACCACGATCTGTATAAACATGGAAATATCTACACCGCTATATGTATAAACATGGAAATATCTACACCGCTATCAGTATAAACATGGAAATATCTACACCGCTATCTGTATAAACATGGAAATATCTACACCACGATATGTATAAACATGGAAATATCTACACCGCCATGTGAATAAACATGTAAATATCTACACCGCTATCAGTAAAAACATGGAAATATAGACACCGCTATCTGTATAAATATGGAAATATCTACACCACTATCTCTATAATCATGGAAATATCTGCACCGTTATCTGCATAAACAAAGAAATATCTCCACCGCTGTCTGTATGAACATGGAAACATCTACACCGCTAGCTGCATAAACATGGAATTATCTGCAGCGTTATCTGTATAAACATGGAAATATCTACACTGCAGTCTGTGCAAAGATGGAAATATCTACAATGCTATCTCAATAAACATGGAAATATCGACCCCGCCATCTGTACACACATGGAAATACCTACAAAGTCATCTGTATAAACATGGAAATATCTACACCACTATCTGTATAAACATTGAATTATCTACACTGCCATCTGTATAAACATGGAATTACCTACACAGACATCTCTATAATCATTGAAATATCTACACCGTTATCTGTATAAACATGGAAGTAGCCACACCGCTATCAGTATAAACATGGAAATATCTACACCGCTATCTGTATAAACATGGAAATATCTACACCACGACGTGTATAAACATGGAAATATCTACACCGCTATGTGAATAAACATGGAAATATCTACACCACTATCCGTATAAACATGGAAATATAGACACCGCTATCTGTATAAATATGGAAATATCTACACCACTATCTCTATAAACATGGAAATATCTACACCGTTATCTGTATAAACAAAGAAATATCTCCACCGCTGTCTGTATGAACATGGAAACATCTACACCGCTAGCTGTATAAACATGGAATTATCTGCAGCGTTATCTGTATAAACATGGAAATATCTACACCGCACTCTGTGCAAAGATGGAAATATCTACAATGCTATCTCAATAAACATGGAAATATCGACACCGCCATCTGTACACACATGGAAATACCTACACAGTCATCTGTATAAACATGGAAATATCTACACCACTATCTGTATAAACATGGAAATATCTACACCGCTATCTCTATAAACATGGAAATGTCTACAAGGCTATCTGTATAAACATGGAAATATCTCCACCGCTATCTGTAGAAACATGGAAATAGCTACATCGCTATCTGTATAAACATGGAAATATCTCCACCGCTATCTCTATAAAGATGGAAATATCTCCACCGCAATCTTTATAAACTTGGAAATATCTACACCGCTATCTGTATAAACATGGAAATATCTATAACACTATCTGTGTAAACATGGAAATATCTACACAGCTATCTGTGTAAACATGGAAATATGTACACAGGTCTCTGTGTAAAGATGGAAATATCTACACCGAAATCTGTGCAAATATGGAAATATCTACACCGCTATCTCAGAAAACATGGAAATATCTACACCGCTATCAGTATAAACATGGAAATATCAACACCGCTATCTGTATAAACATGGAAATGTCTGCACCACGATCTGAATAAACATGGAAATATCTACACCGCTATATGTATAAACATGGAAATATCTACACCGCTATCAGTATAAACAAGGAAATATCTACACCGCTATCTGTATAAACATGGAAATATCTACACCACAACATGTATAAACATGGAAATATCTACACCGCCATGTGAATAAACATGGAAATATCTACACCGCTATCAGTAAAAACATGGAAATATCGACACCGCTATCTGTATAAATATGGAAATATCTACACCACTATCTCCATAAACATGGAAATATCTACACCGTTATCTGTATAAACAAAGAAATATCTCCACCGCTGTCTGTATGAACATGGAAACATCTACACCTCTAGCTGCATAAACATGGAATTATCTGCAGCGTTATGTGTATAAACATGGAAATATCTACACCGCAGTCTGTGCAAAGATGGAAATATCTACAATGCTATCTCAATAAACATGGAAATATCGACACCGCCATCTGTACACACATGGAAATACCTACACAGTCATCTGTATAAACATGGAAATATCTACACCACTATCTGTATAAACATGGAAATATCTACACTGCCATATGTATAAACATGGAATTACCTACACAGACATCTCTATAATCATTGAAATATCTACACCGCTATCTGTATAAACATGGAAGTAGCCACACCGCTATCAGTATAAACATGGAAATATCTACACCACTATCTGTATAAGCATGGAAATATCTACACCACGACGTGTATAAACATGGAAATATCTACACCGCAGTCTGTGCAAAGATGGAAATATCTACAATGCTATCTCTATAAACATGGAAATATCGACAGCGCAATCTGTACACACATGGAAATACCTACACAGTCATCTGTATAAACATGGAAATATCTACACCACTATCTGTATAAACATGGAAATATCTACACTGCCATCTGTATAAACATGGAATTACCTACACAGACATCTCTATAATCATTGAAATATCTACACCGCTATCTGTATAAACATGGAAATATCTACACCACGACATGTATAAACATGGAAATATCTACACCGCCATGTGAACAAACATGGAAATATCTACACCGCTATCAGTAAAAACATGGAAATATCGACACCGCTATCTGTATAAATATGGAAATATCTACACCACTATCTCCATAAACATGGAAATATCTACAACACGATCTGTATAAGCATGGAAATATCTACATCGCTATCTGTATAAACATGGAAATATCAACACCGGTATCTGTATAAACATGGAAATGTCTACACCACGATCTGTATAAACATGGAAATATCTACACCGCTATATGTATAAACATGGAAATATCTACACCGCTATCAGTATAAACATGGAAATATCTACACCGCTATCTGTATAAACATGGAAATATCTACACCACGATATGTATAAACATGGAAATATCTACACCGCCATGTGAATAAACATGTAAATATCTACACCGCTATCAGTAAAAACATGGAAATGTAGACACCGCTATCTGTATAAATATGGAAATATCTACACCACTATCTCTATAATCATGGAAATATCTGCACCGTTATCTGCATAAACAAAGAAATATCTCCACCGCTGTCTGTATGAACATGGAAACATCTACACCGCTAGCTGCATAAACATGGAATTATCTGCAGCGTTATCTGTATAAACATGGAAATATCTACACTGCAGTCTGTGCAAAGATGGAAATATCTACAATGCTATCTCAATAAACATGGAAATATCGACCCCGCCATCTGTACACACATGGAAATACCTACAAAGTCATCTGTATAAACATGGAAATATCTACACCACTATCTGTATAAACATTGAATTATCTACACTGCCATCTGTATAAACATGGAATTACCTACACAGACATCTCTATAATCATTGAAATATCTACACCGTTATCTGTATAAACATGGAAGTAGCCACACCGCTATCAGTATAAACATGGAAATATCTACACCGCTATCTGTATAAACATGGAAATATCTACACCACGACGTGTATAAACATGGAAATATCTACACCGCTATGTGAATAAACATGGAAATATCTACACCACTATCCGTATAAACATGGAAATATAGACACCGCTATCTGTATAAATATGGAAATATCTACACCACTATCTCTATAAACATGGAAATATCTACACCGTTATCTGTATAAACAAAGAAATATCTCCACCGCTGTCTGTATGAACATGGAAACATCTACACCGCTAGCTGTATAAACATGGAATTATCTGCAGCGTTATCTGTATAAACATGGAAATATCTACACCGCACTCTGTGCAAAGATGGAAATATCTACAATGCTATCTCAATAAACATGGAAATATCGACACCGCCATCTGTACACACATGGAAATACCTACACAGTCATCTGTATAAACATGGAAATATCTACACCACTATCTGTATAAACATGGAAATATCTACACCGCTATCTCTATAAACATGGAAAGGTCTACAAGGCTATCTGTATAAACATGGAAATATCTCCACCGCTATCTGTAGAAACATGGAAATAGCTACATCGCTATCTGTATAAACATGGAAATATCTCCACCGCTATCTCTATAAAGATGGAAATATCTCCACCGCAATCTTTATAAACTTGGAAATATCTACACCGCTATCTGTATAAACATGGAAATATCTATAACACTATCTGTGTAAACATGGAAATATCTACACAGCTATCTGTGTAAACATGGAAATATGTACACAGGTCTCTGTGTAAAGATGGAAATATCTACACCGCAATCTGTGCAAATATGGAAATATCTACACCGCTATCTCAGTAAACATGGAAATATCTACACCGCAATCTGTGCAAATATGGAAATATCTACACCGCTATCTGCATAAACTTGGAAATATCAACACCGCTATCTGTATAAACATGGAAATGTCTACACCACGATCTGTATAAACATAGAAATAACTACACCGCTATATGTATAAACATGGAAATATCTACACCGCTATCAGTATAAACATGGAAATATCTACACCGCTATCTGTATAAACATGGAAATATCTATAACACTATCTGTGTAAACATGGAAATATCTACACAGCTATCTGTGTAAACATGGAAATATGTACACAGGTCTCTTTGTAAAGATGGAAATATCTACACGGCAATCTGTGCAAATATGGAAATATCTACACCGCTATCTCAGTAAACATGGAAATATCTACACCGCAATCTGTGCAAATATGGAAATATCTACACCGCTATCTCAGTAAACATGGAAATATCTACACCCCTAACTGCATAAACTTGGAAATATCAACACCGCTATCTGTATAAAGATGGAAATGTCTACACCACGATCTGTATAAACATGGAAATAACTACACCGCTATATGTATAAACATGGAAATATCTACACCGCTATCAGTATAAACATGGAAATATCTACACCGCTATCTGTATAAACATGGAAATATCTACACCTCATGTATAAACATGGAAATATCTACACCGCCATGTGAATAAACATGGAAATATCTACACCGCTATCAGTAAAAACATGGAAATATCGACACCGCTATCTGTATAAATATGGAAATATCTACACCACTATCTCTATAGACATGGAAATATCTACACCGTTATCTGTATAAACAAAGATATATCTCCACCGCTGTCTGTATGAACATGGAAACATCTACATCGCTAGCTGTATAAAAATGGAATTACCTGCAGCGTTATCTGTATAAACATGGAAATATCTACACCGCAGTCTGTGCAAAGATGGAAATATCTACAATGCTATCTCTATAAACATGGAAATATCGACAGCGCAATCTGTACACACATGGAAATACCTACACAGTCATCTGTATAAACATGGAAATATCTACACCACTATCTGTATAAACATGGAAATATCTACACTGCCATCTGTATAAACATGGAATTACCTACACAGACATCTCTATAATCATTGAAATATCTACACCGCTATCTGTATAAACATGGAAATATCTACACCACGACATGTATAAACATGGAAATATCTACACCGCCATGTGAACAAACATGGAAATATCTACACCGCTATCAGTAAAAACATGGAAATATCGACACCGCTATCTGTATAAATATGGAAATATCTGCACCACTATCTCCATAAACATGGAAATATCTACAACACGATCTGTATAAGCATGGAAATATCTACATCGCTATCTGTATAAACATGGAAATATCAACACCGGTATCTGTATAAACATGGAAATGTCTACACCACGATCTGTATAAACATGGAAATATCTACACCGCTATATGTATAAACATGGAAATATCTACACCGCTATCAGTATAAACATGGAAATATCTACACCGCTATCTGTATAAACATGGAAAAATCTACACCACGATATGTATAAACATGGAAATATCTACACCGCCATGTGAATAAACATGTAAATATCTACACCGCTATCAGTAAAAACATGGAAATATAGACACCGCTATCTGTATAAATATGGAAATATCTACACCACTATCTCTATAATCATGGAAATATCTGCACCGTTATCTGCATAAACAAAGAAATATCTCCACCGCTGTCTGTATGAACATGGAAACATCTACACCGCTAGCTGCATAAACATGGAATTATCTGCAGCGTTATCTGTATAAACATGGAAATATCTACACTGCAGTCTGTGCAAAGATGGAAATATCTACAATGCTATCTCAATAAACATGGAAATATCGACCCCGCCATCTGTACACACATGGAAATACCTACAAAGTCATCTGTATAAACATGGAAATATCTACACCACTATCTGTATAAACATTGAATTATCTACACTGCCATCTGTATAAACATGGAATTACCTACACAGACATCTCTATAATCATTGAAATATCTACACCGTTATCTGTATAAACATGGAAGTAGCCACACCGCTATCAGTATAAACATGGAAATATCTACACCGCTATCTGTATAAACATGGAAATATCTACACCACGACGTGTATAAACATGGAAATATCTACACCGCTATGTGAATAAACATGGAAATATCTACAGCACTATCCGTATAAACATGGAAATATAGACACCGCTATCTGTATAAATATGGAAATATCTACACCACTATCTCTATAAACATGGAAATATCTACACCGTTATCTGTATAAACAAAGAAATATCTCCACCGCTGTCTGTATGAACATGGAAACATCTACACCGCTAGCTGTATAAACATGGAATTATCTGCAGCGTTATCTGTATAAACATGGAAATATCTACACCGCACTCTGTGCAAAGATGGAAATATCTACAATGCTATCTCAATAAACATGGAAATATCGACACCGCCATCTGTACACACATGGAAATACCTACACAGTCATCTGTATAAACATGGAAATATCTACACCACTATCTGTATAAACATGGAAATATCTACACCGCTATCTCTATAAACATGGAAATGTCTACAAGGCTATCTGTATAAACATGGAAATATCTCCACCGCTATCTGTAGAAACATGGAAATAGCTACATCGCTATCTGTATAAACATGGAAATATCTCCACCGCTATCTCTATAAAGATGGAAATATCTCCACCGCAATCTTTATAAACTTGGAAATATCTACACCGCTATCTGTATAAACATGGAAATATCTATAACACTATCTGTGTAAACATGGAAATATCTACACAGCTATCTGTGTAAACATGGAAATATGTACACAGGTCTCTGTGTAAAGATGGAAATATCTACACCGCAATCTGTGCAAATATGGAAATATCTACACCGCTATCTCAGAAAACATGGAAATATCTACACCGCTATCAGTATAAACATGGAAATATCAACACCGCTATCTGTATAAACATGGAAATGTCTGCACCACGATCTGTATAAACATGGAAATATCTACACCGCTATATGTATAAACATGGAAATATCTACACCGCTATCAGTATAAACAAGGAAATATCTACACCGCTATCTGTATAAACATGGAAATATCTACACCACAACATGTATAAACATGGAAATATCTACACCGCTATCAGTAAAAACATGGAAATATCGACACCGCTATCTGTATAAATATGGAAATATCTACACCACTATCTCCATAAACATGGAAATATCTACACCGTTATCTGTATAAACAAAGAAATATCTCCACCGCTGTCTGTATGAACATGGAAACATCTACACCTCTAGCTGCATAAACATGGAATTATCTGCAGCGTTATCTGTATAAACATGGAAATATCTACACCGCAGTCTGTGCAAAGATGGAAATATCTACAATGCTATCTCAATAAACATGGAAATATCGACACCGCCATCTGTACACACATGGAAATACCTACACAGTCATCTGTATAAACATGGAAATATCTACACCACTATCTGTATAAACATGGAAATATCTACACTGCCATCTGTATAAACATGGAATTACCTACACAGACATCTCTATAATCATTGAAATATCTACACCGCTATCTGTATAAACATGGAAGTAGCCACACCGCTATCAGTATAAACATGGAAATATCTACACCACTATCTGTATAAGCATGGAAATATCTACACCACGACGTGTATAAACATGGAAATATCTACACCGCTATGTGTATAAACATGGAAATATGTACACCGCTATCAGTATAAACATGGAAATATTGACACCGCTATCTGTGTAAATATGGAAATATCTACACAACTATCTCTATAAACATGGAAATATCTACACCGTTATCTGTATAAATGAAGAAATACCTCCACCGCTGACTGTATGGACATGGGAACATCTACACCGCTAGCTGTATAAACATGGAATTATCTGCAGCGTTATCTGTATAAACATGGGAATATCTACACCGCACTCTGTGCAAAGATGGAAATATCTACAATGCAATCTCAATAAACATGGAAATATCGACACCGCAATCTGTACACACATGGAAATACCTACACAGTCATCTGTATAAACATGGAAATATCTACACCACTATCTGTATAAACATGGAAATACCTACACTGCCATCTGTATACACATGGAATTATCTACACAGACATCTCTATAACCATTGAAATATCTACACCGCTATCTGTATAAACATGGAAGTAGCCACATCGCTATCTGTATAAACATGGAAATATCTACACCACGACATGTATAAACATGGAAATATCTACACCGCCATGTGAATAAACATGGAAATATCTACACCACTATCAGTAAAAACATGGAAATATCGACACCGCTATCTGTATAAATATGGAAATATCTACAGCACTATCTCTATAGACATGGAAATATCTACACCGTTATCTGTATAAAGAAAGAAATATCTCCACCGCTGTCTGTATGAACATGGAAACATCTACACCGCTAGCTGTATAAACATGGAATTATCTGCAGCGTTATCTGTATAAACATGGAAATATCTACACCGCAGTCTGTGCAAAGATGGAAATATCTACAATGCTATCTCAATAAACATGGAAATATCGACACCGCAATCTGTAAACACATGTAAATACCTACACAGTCATCTGTATAAACATGGAAATATCTACACCACTATCTGTATAAACATGGAAATATCTACACTGCCATCTGTATAAACATGGAATTACCTACACAGACATCTCTATAATCATTGAAATATCTACACAGCTATCTGTATAAACATGGAAGTAGCCACACCGATATCAGTATAAACATGGAAATATCTACACCGCTATCTGTATACACATGGAAATATCTACACCACGAAGTGTATAAACATGGAAATATCTACACCGCTATGTGAATAAACATGGAAATATCTACACCGCTATGAGTATAAAGATGGATATATTGACACCGCTATCTGTATAAATATGGAAATATCTACACCACTATCTCTATAAACATGGAAATATCTACACCGTTATCTGTATAAAGAAAGAAGTATCTCCACCGCTGTCTGTATGGACATGGAAACATCTACACCACTAGCTGTATAAACATGGAATTATCTGCAGCGTTATCTGTATAAACATGGAAATATCTTCACCGCAGTCTGTGCAAAGCTGGAAATATGTACAATGCTATCTCAATAAACATGGAAATATCGACACCGCCATCTGTACACACATGGAAATACCTACACAGTCATCTGTATAAACATGGAAATATCTACACCACTATCTGTATAAACATGGAAATACCTACACTGCCATCTGTATAAACATGGAAGTATCTACACAGACATCTCTTTAACCATTGAAATATCTACACCGCTATCTGTATAAACATGGAAGTAGCGACACCGCTATCTGTATAAACATGGAATTATCTACACCGCCATCTGTGAAAACATGGAAATATCTACACTGTCATCTTTATAAACATGGAAATATCTACACGTCCATCTGTATAAACATGGAAATATCTACACTGCCATCTGTATATACCTGGAAATATCTACACTGCCATCTGTATAAACATGGAAATATCTACACCGCTATCTCTATAAACATGGAAATGTCTACACGGCTATCTGTATAAACATGGAAATATCTCCACCGCTATCTGTAGAAACATGGAAATATCTACATCGCTATCTGCATAAACATGGAAATATCTCCACCGCTATCTCTATAAAGATGGAAATATCTACACCGCTATCTTTATAAACATGGAAATATCTACACCGCTATCTGTATAAACATGGAAATATCTATAACACTATCTGTGTAAACATGGAAATATCTACACAGCTATCTGTGTAAACATGGAAATATGTACACAGGTCTCTGTGTAAAGATGGAAATATCTACACCGCAATCTGTGCAAATATGGAAATATCTACACCGCTATCTCAGTAAACATGGAAATATCTACACCGCTATCTGTATAAACATGGAAATATCAACACCGCTATCTGTATAAACATGGAAATGTCTACACCACGATCTGTATAAACATGGAAATATCTACACCGCTATATGTATAAACATGGAAATATCTACACCGCTATCAGTATAAACAAGGAAATATCTACACTGCTATCTGTATAAACATGGAAATATCTACACCACGACATGTATAAACATGGAAATATCTACACCGCTATGTGAATAAACATGGAAATATCTACACCGCTATCAGTAAAAACATGGAAATATCGACACCGCTATCTGTATAAATATGGAAATATCTACACCACTATCTCTATAGACATGGAAATATCTACACCGTTATCTGTATAAACAAAGAAATATCTCCACCGCTGTCTGTATGAACATGGAAACATCTACACCGCTATCAGTATAAACATGGAAATATCTACACCGCTATCTGTATAAACATGGAAATATCTACACCACGACGTGTATAAACATGGAAATATCTACATCGCTATGTGAATAAACATGGAAATATCTACACCGCTATCCGTATAAACATGGAAATATTGACACCTCTATCTGTATAAATATGGAAATATCTACACCACTATCTCTATAAACATGGAAATATCTACACCGTTATCTGTATAAACAAAGCAATATGTCCACCGCTGTCTGTATGAACATGGAAACATCTACACCGCTAGCTGTATAAACATGGAATTATCTGCAGCGTTATCTGTATAAACATGGAAATATCTACACCGCACTCTGTGGAAAGATGGAAATATCTACAATGCTATCTCAATAAACATGGAAATATCGACACCGCCATCTGTACACACATGGAAATACCTACACAGTCTTCTGTATAAACATGGAAATATCTACACCACTATCTGTATAAACATGGAAATACCTACACTGCCATCTCTATAAACATGGAATTATCTACACAGACATCTCTATAACCATTGAAATATCTACACCACTATCTGTATAAACATGGAAGTAGCCACACCGCTATCTGTATAAACATGGAAATATCTACACCGCCATCGGTGAAAACATGGAAATATCTACACTGTCATCTTTATAAACATGGAAATATCTACACTGCCATCTGTATATACCTGGAAATATCTACACTGCCATCTGTATAAACATGGAAATATCTACACCGCTATCTCTATAAACATGGAAATGTCTAGACGGCTATCTGTATAAACATGGAAATATCTCCACCGCTATCTGTAGAAACATGGAATTATCTACATCGCTATCTGCATAAACATGGAAATATCTCCACCGCTATCTCTATAAAGATGGAAATATCTACACCGCTATCTTTATAAAGATGGAAATATCTACACCGCTATCTGTATAAACATGGAAATATCTATAACACTATCTGTGTAAACATGGAAATATGTACACAGGTCTCTGTGTAAAGATGGAAATATCTACACCGCAATCTGTGCAAATATGGAAATATCTACACCGCTATCTCAGTAAACATGGAAATATCTACACCGCAATCTGTGCAAATATGGAAATATCTACACCGCTATCTCAGTAAACGTGGAAATATCTACACCCCTATCTGTATAAACTTGGAAATATCAATACCGCTATCTGTATAAACATGGAAATGTCTACACCACGATCTGTATAAACATGGAAATATCTACACCGCTATATGTATAAACATGGAAATATCTACACCGCTATCAGTATAAACATGGAAATATCTACACCGCTATCTGTATAAACATGGAAATATCTACACCACGACATGTATAAACATGGAAATATCTACACCGCCATGTGAATAAACATGGAAATATCTACACCGCTATCAGTAAAAACATGGAAATATCGACACCGCTATCTGTATAAATATGGAAATATCTACACCAATATCTCTATAGACATGGAAATATCTACACCGTTATCTGTATAAACAAAGAAATATCTCCACCGCTGTCTATATGAACATGGAAACATCTACACCGCTAGCTGTATAAACATGGAATTATCTGCAGCGTTATCTGTATAAACATGGAAATATCTTCACCGCAGTCTGTGCAAAGCTGGAAATATCTACAATGCTTTCTCAATAAACATGGAAATATCGACACCGCCATCTGTACACACATGGAAATACCTACACAGTCATCTGTATAAACATGGAAATATCTACACCACTATCTGTATAAACATGGAAATACCTACACTGCCATCCGTATAAACATGGAAGTATCTACACAGACATCTCTTTAACCATTGAAATATCTACACCGCTATCTGTATAAACATGGAAGTAGCGACACCGCTATCTGTATAAACATGGAAATATCTACACCGCCATCTGTGAAAACATGGAAATATCTACACTGTCATCTTTATAAACATGGAAATATCTACACGTCCATCTGTATAAACATGGAAATATCTACACTGCCATCTGTATATACCTGGAAATATCTACACTGCCATCTGTATAAACATGGAAATATCTACACCGCTATCTCTATAAACATGGAAATGTCTACACGGCTATCTGTATAAACATGGAAATACCTCCACTGCTATCTGTAGAAACATGGAAATATCTACATCGCTATCTGTATAAACATGGAAATATCTCCACTGCTATCTCTATAAAGATGGAAATATCTACACCGCTATCTTTATAAACATGGAAATATCTACACCGCTATCTGTATAAACATGGAAATATCTACAACACTATCTGTGTAAACATGGAAATATCTACACAGCTATCTGTGTAAACATGGAAATATGTACACAGGTCTCTGTGTAAAGATGGAAATATCTACACCGCAATCTGTGCAAATATGGAAATATCTACACCGGTATCTCTGTAAACATGGAAATATCTACTCCGCTATCTGTATAAACATGGAAATATCAACACCGCTATCTGTATAAACATGGAAATGTCTACACCACGATCTGTATAAACATGGAAATATCTACACCGCTATATGTAAAAACATGGAAATATCTACACCGCTATCAGTATAAACATGGAAATATCTACACCGCTATCTGTATAAACATGGAAATATCTACACCACGACATGTATAAACATGGAAATATCTACACCGCCATGTGAATAAACAAGGAAATATCTACACCGGTATCAGTAAAAACATGGAAATATCGACACCGCTATCTGTATAAATATGGAAATATCTACACCACTATCTCTATAGACATGGATATATCTACACCGTTATCTCTATAAACAAAGAAATATCTCCACCGCTGTCTGTATGAACATGGAAACATCTACACCGCTAGCTGTATAAACATGGAATTATCTGCGGTGTTATCAGTATAAACATGGAAATATCTACACCGCAGTCTGTGCAAAGATGGAAATATCTACAATGCTATCTCAATAAACATGGAAATATCGACACCGCAATCTGTACACACATGGAAATACCTACACAGTCATCTGTATAAACATGGAAATATCTACACCACTATCTGTATAAACATGGAAATATCTACACTGCCATCTGTATAAACATGGAATTACCTACACAGACATCTCTATAATCATTGAAATATCTACACCGCTATCTCTATAAACATGGAAGTAGCCACACCGATATCAGTATAAACATGGAAATATCTACACCGCTATCTGTATAAACATGGAAATATCTACACCACGACGTGTATAAACATGGAAATATCTACACCGCTATGTGAATAAACATGGAAATATCTACACCGCTATCAGTATATCATGGAAATATTGACACCGCTATCTGTATAAATATGGAAATATCTACACCACTATCTCTATAAACATGGAAATATCTACACCGTTATCTGTATAAACAAAGAAATATCTCCACCACTGTCTGTATGAACATGGAAACATCTACACCGCTTGCTGTATAAACATGGAATTATCTGCAGCGTTCTCTGTATAAACATGGAAATATCTACACCGCAGTCTGTGCAAAGCTGGAAATATCTACAATGCTATCTCAATAAACATGGAAATATCGACACCGCCATCTGTACACACATGGAAATACCTACACAGTCATCTGTATAAACATGGAAATATCTACACCACTATCTGTATAAACATGGAAATACCTACACTGCCATCTGTATAAACATGGAATTATCTACACAGACATCTCTATAACCATTGAAATACCTACACCGCTATCTGTATAAACATGGAAGTAGCCACACCGCTATCTGTATAAACATGGAAATATCTACACCGCCATCTGTGAAAACATGGAAATATCTACACTGTCATCTTTATAAACCTGGAAATATCTACACGTCCATCTGTATAAACATGGAAATATCTACACTGCCATCTGTATATACCTGGAAATATCTACACTGCCATCTGTATAAACATGGAAATATCTACACCGCTATCTCTATAAACATGGAAATGTCTACACGGCTATCTGTATAAACATGGAAATATCTCCACCGCTATCTGTAGAAACATGGAAATATCTACATCGCTATCTGCATAAACATGGAAATATCTCCAGCGCTATCTCTATAAAGATGGAAATATCTACACCGCTATCTTTATAAACATGGAAATATCTAAACCGCAATCTGTGCAAATATGGAAATATCTACACCGCTATCTCAGTAAACATGGAAATATCTACACCCCTATCTGCATAAACTTGGAAATATCAACACCGCTATCTGCATAAACATGGAAATGTCTACACCACGATCTGTATAAACATGGAAATATCTCCACCGCTATATGTATAAACATGGAAATATCTACACCGCTATCAGTATAAACATGGAAATATCTACACCGCTATCTGTATAAACATGGAAATATCTATAACACCATCTGTGTAAACATGGAAATATCTACACAGCTATCTGTGTAAACATGGAAATATGTACACAGGTCTCTTTGTAAAGATGGAAATATCTACACCGCAATCTGTGCAAATATGGAAATATCTACACCGCTATCTCAGTAAACATGGAAATATCTACACCGCTCTCTGTATAAACATGGAAATATCAACACCGGTATCCGTATAAACATGGAAATGTCTACACCACGATCTGTATAAACATGGAAATATCTACACCGCTATATATATAAACATGGAAATATCTACACCGCTATCAGTATAAACATGGAAATATCTACACCGCTATCTGTATAAACATGGAAATATCTACACCACGATATGTATAAACATGGAAATATCTACACCGCCATGTGAATAAACATGTAAATATCTACACCGCTATCAGTAAAAACATGGAAATATAGACACCGCTATCTGTATAAATATGGAAATATCTACACCACTATCTCTATAATCATGGAAATATCTGCACCGTTATCTGCATAAACAAAGA
This sequence comes from Pan paniscus, assembly GCF_029289425.2. Classification (NCBI taxonomy): domain Eukaryota; kingdom Metazoa; phylum Chordata; class Mammalia; order Primates; family Hominidae; genus Pan; species Pan paniscus. Next base: position 2,859,061 of record NC_073265.2, read on the forward strand.
AATATCTCCACCGCTGTCTGTATGAACATGGAAACATCTACACCGCTAGCTGCATAAACATGGAATTATCTGCAGCGTTATCTGTATAAACATGGAAATATCTACACTGCTGTCTGTGCAAAGATGGAAATATCTACAATGCTATCTCAATAAACATGGAAATATCGACCCCGCCATCTGTACACACATGGAAATACCTACAAAGTCATCTGTATAAACATGGAAATATCTACACCACTATCTGTATAAACATTGAATTATCTACACTGCCATCTGTATAAACATGGAATTACCTACACAGACATCTCTATAATCATTGAAATATCTACACCGTTATCTGTATAAACATGGAAGTAGCCACACCGCTATCAGTATAAACATGGAAATATCTACACCGCTATCTGTATAAACATGGAAATATCTACACCACGACGTGTATAAACATGGAAATATCTACACCGCTATGTGAATAAACATGGAAATATCTACACCACTATCCGTATAAACATGGAAATATAGACACCGCTATCTGTATAAATATGGAAATATCTACACCACTATCTCTATAAACATGGAAATATCTACACCGTTATCTGTATAAACAAAGAAATATCTCCACCGCTGTCTGTATGAACATGGAAACATCTACACCGCTAGCTGTATAAACATGGAATTATCTGCAGCGTTATCTGTATAAACATGGAAATATCTACGCCGCACTCTGTGCAAAGATGGAAATATCTACAATGCTATCTCAATAAACATGGAAATATCGACACCGCCATCTGTACAAACATGGAAATACCTACACAGTCATCTGTATAAACATGGAAATATCTACACCACTATCTGTATAAACATGGAAATATCTACACCGCTATCTCTATAAACATGGAAATGTCTACAAGGCTATCTGTATAAACATGGAAATATCTCCACCGCTATCTTTAGAAACATGGAAATAGCTACATCGCTATCTGTATAAACATGGAAATATCTCCACCGCTATCTCTATAAAGATGGAAATATCTCCACCGCAATCTTTATAAACATGGAAATATCTACACCGCTATCTGTATAAACATGGAAATATCTATAACACTATCTGTGTAAACATGGAAATATCTACACAGCTATCTGTGTAAACATGGAAATATGTACACAGGTCTCTGTGTAAAGATGGAAATATCTACACCGCAATCTGTGCAAATATGGAAATATCTACACCGCTATCTCAGAAAACATGGAAATATCTACACCGCTATCAGTATAAACATGGAAATATCAACACCGCTATCTGTATAAACATGGAAATGTCTGCACCACGATCTGTATAAACATGGAAATATCTACACCGCTATATGTATAAACATGGAAATATCTACACCGCTATCAGTATAAACAAGGAAATATCTACACCGCTATCTGTATAAACATGGAAATATCTACACCACAACATGTATAAACATGGAAATATCTACACCGCCGTGTGAATAAACATGGAAATATCTACACCGCTATCAGTAAAAACATGGAAATATCGACACCGCTATCTGTATAAATATGGAAATATCTACACCACTATCTCCATAAACATGGAAATATCTACACCGTTATCTGTAAAAACAAAGAAATACCTCCACCGCTGTCTGTATGAACATGGAAACATCTACACCGCTAGCTGCATAAACATGGAATTATCTGCAGCGTTATCTGTATAAACATGGAAATATCTACACCGCAGTCTGTGCAAAGATGGAAATATCTACAATGCTATCTCAATAAACATGGAAATATCGACACCGCCATCTGTACACACATGGAAATACCTACACAGTCATCTGTATAAACATGGAAATATCTACACCACTATCTGTATAAACATGGAAATATCTACACTGCCATCTGTATAAACATGGAATTACCTACACAGACATCTCTATAATCATTGAAATATCTACACCGCTATCTGTATAAACATGGAAGTAGCCACACCACTATCAGTATAAACATGGAAATATCTACACCACTATCTGTATAAACATGGAAATATCTACACCACGACATGTATAAACATGGAAATATCTACACCGCTATGTGTATAAACATGGAAATATCTACACCGCTATCAGTATAAACATGGAAATATTGACACCGCTATCTGTGTAAATATGGAAATATCTACACCACTATCTCTATAAACATGGAAATATCTACACCGTTATCTGTATAAACGAAGAAATACCTCCACCGCTGACTGTATGGACATGGAAACATCTACACCGCTAGCTGTATAAACATGGAATTATCTGCAGCGTTATCTGTATAAACATGGAAATATCTACACCGCACTCTGTGCAAAGATGGAAATATCTACAATGCAATCTCAATAAACATGGAAATATCGACACCGCAATCTGTACACACATGGAAATACCTACACAGTCATCTGTATAAACATGGAGATATCTACACCACTATCTGTATAAACATGGAAATACCTACACTGCCATCTGTATAAACATGGAATTATCTACACAGACATCTCTATAACCATTGAAATATCTACACCGCTATCTGTATAAACATGGAAGTAGCCACATCGCTATCTGTATAAACATGGAAATATCTACACCGCTATCTGTATACACAAGGAAATATCTACACCACGAAGTGTATAAACATGGAAATATCTACACCGCTATGTGAATAAACATGGAAATATCTACACCGCTATGAGTATAAAGATGGATATATTGACACCGCTATCTGTATAAATATGGAAATATCTACACCACTATCTCTATAAACATGGAAATATCTACACCGTTATCTGTATAAAGAAAGAAGTATCTCCACCGCTGTCTGTATGAACATGGAAACATCTACACCGCTAGCTGTATAAACATGGAATTATCTGCAGCGTTATCTGTATAAACATGGAAATATCTTCACCGCTGTCTGTGCAAAGCTGGAAATATGTACAATGCTATCTCAATAAACATGGAAATATCGACACCGCCATCTGTACACACAAGGAAATACCTACACAGTCATCTGTATAAACATGGAAATATCTACACCACTATCTGTATAAACATGGAAATACCTACACTGCCATCTGTATAAACATGGAAGTATCTACACAGACATCTCTTTAAACATTGAAATATCTACACCGCTATCTGTATAAACATGGAAGTAGCGACACCGCTATCTGTATAAACATGGAAATATCTACACCGCCATCTGTGAAAACATGGAAATATCTACACTGTCATCTTTATAAACAAGGAAATATCTACACGTCCATCTGTATAAACATGGAAATATCTACACTGCCATCTGTATATACCTGGAAATATCTACACTGCCATCTGTATAAACATGGAAATATCTACACCGCTATCTCTATAAACATGGAAATGTCTACACGGCTATCTGTATAAACATGGAAATATCTCCACCGCTATCTGTAGAAACATGGAAATATCTACATCGCTATCTGCATAAACATGGAAATATCTCCACAGCTATCTCTATAAAGATGGAAATATCTACACCGCTATCTTTATAAACATGGAAATATCTACACCGCTATCTGTATAAACATGGAAATATCTATAACACTATCTGTGTAAACATGGAAATATCTACACAGCTATCTCTGTAAACATGGAAATATGTACATAGGTCTCTGTGTAAAGATGGAAATATCTACACCGCAATCTGTGCAAATATGGAAATATCTACACCGCTATCTCAGTAAACATGGAAATATCTACACCGCTATCTGTATAAACATGGAAATATCAACACCGCTATCTGTATAAACATGGAAATGTCTACACCACGATCTGTATAAACATGGAAATATCTACACCGCTATATGTATAAACATGGAAATATCTACACCACGACATGTATAAACATGGAAATATCTACACCGCTATGTGAATAAACATGGAAATATCTACACCGCTATCAGTAAAAACATGGAAATATCGACACCGCTATCAGTATAAATATGGAAATATCTACACCACTATCTCTATAGACATGGAAATATCTACACCGTTATCTGTATAAACAAAGAAATATCTCCACCGCTGTCTGTATGAACATGGAAACATCTACACCGCTATCAGTATAAACATGGAAATATCTACACCGCTATCTGTATAAACATGGAAATATCTACACCACGACGTGTATAAACATGGAAATATCTACATCGCTATGTGAATAAACATGGAAATATCTACACCGCTATCCATATAAACATGGAAATATTGACACCTCTATCTGTATAAATATGGAAATATCTACACCACTATCTCTATAAACATGGAAATGTCTACACCGTTATCTGTATAAACAAAGAAATATCTCCACCGCAGTCTGTATGAACATGGAAACATCTACACCGCTAGCTGTATAAACATGGAATTATCTGCAGCGTTATCTGTATAAACATGGAAATATCTACACTGCACTCTGTGGAAAGATGGAAATATCTACAATGCTATCTCAATAAACATGGAAATATCGACACCGCCATCTGTACACACATGGAAATACCTACACAGTCTTCTGTATAAACATGGAAATATCTACACCACTATCTGTATAAACATGGAAATACCTACACTGCCATCTCTATAAACATGGAATTATCTACACAGACATCTCTATAACCATTGAAATATCTATACCGCTATCTGTATAAACATGGAAGTAGCCACACCGCTATCTGTATAAACATGGAAGTATCTACACCGCCATCGGTGAAAACATGGAAATATCTACACTGTCATCTTTATAAACATGGAAATATCTACACTGCCATCTGTATATACCTGGAAATATCTACACTGCCATCTGTATAAACATGGAAATATCTACACCGCTATCTCTATAAACATGGAAATGTCTAGACGGCTATCTGTATAAACATGGAAATATCTCCACCGCTATCTGTAGAAACATGGAAATATCTACATCGCTATCTGCATAAACATGGAAATATCTCCACCGCTATCTCTATAAAGATGGAAATATCTACACCGCTATCTTTATAAAGATGGAAATATCTACACCGCTATCTGTATAAACATGGAAATATCTACACAGCTATCAGTGTAAACATGGAAATATGTACACAGGTCTCTGTGTAAAGTTGGAAATATCTACACCGCAATCTGTGCAAATATGGAAATATCTACACCGCTATCTCAGTAAACATGGAAATATCTACACCGCAATCTGTGCAAATATGGAAATATCTACACCGCTATCTCAGTAAACATGGAAATATCTACACCCCTATCTGTATAAACTTGGAAATATCAATACCGCTATCTGTATAAACATGGAAATGTCTACACCACGATCTGTATAAACATGGAAATATCTACACCGCAATATGTATAAACATGGAAATATCTACACCGCTATCAGTATAAACATGGAAATATCTACACCGCTCTCTGTATAAACATGGAAATATCTACACCACGACATGTATAAACATGGAAATATCTACACCGCCATGTGAATAAACATGGAAATATCTACACCGCTATCAGTAAAAACATGGAAATATCGACACCGCTATCTGTATAAATATGGAAATATCTACACCAATATCTCTATAGACATGGAAATATCTACACCGTTATCTGTATAAACAAAGAAATATCTCCACCGCTGTCTGTATGAACATGGAAACATCTACACCGCTAGCTGTATAAACATGGAATTATCTGCAGCGTTATCTGTATAAACATGGAAATATCTTCACCGCAGTCTGTGCAAAGCTGGAAATATCTACAATGCTATCTCAATAAACATGGAAATATCGACACCGCCATCTGTACACACATGGAAATACCTACACAGTCATCTGTATAAACATGGAAATATCTACACCACTATCTGTATAAACATGGAAATACCTACACTGCCATCTGTATAAACATGGAAGTATCTACACAGACATCTCTTTAACCATTGAAATATCTACACCGCTATCTGTATAAACATGGAAGTAGCGACACCGCTATCTGTATAAACATGGAAATATCTACACCGCCATCTGTGAAAACATGGAAATATCTACACTGTCATCTTTATAAACATGGAAATATCTACACGTCCATCTGTATAAACATGGAAATATCTACACTGCCATCTGTATATACCTGGAAATATCTCCACTGCCATCTGTATAAACATGGAAATATCTACACCGCTATCTCTATAAACATGGAAATGTCTACACGGCTATCTGTATAAACATGGAAATACCTCCACTGCTATCTGTAGAAACATGGAAATATCTACATCGCTATCTGTATAAACATGGAAATATCTCCACTGCTATCTCTATAAAGATGGAAATATCTACACCGCTATCTTTATAAACATGGAAATATCTACACCGCTATCTGTATAAACATGGAAATATCTACAACACTATCTGTGTAAACATGGAAATATCTACACAGCTATCTGTGTAAACATGGAAATATGTACACAGGTCTCTGTGTAAAGATGGAAATATCTACACCGCAATCTGTGCAAATATGGAAATATCTACACCGGTATCTCTGTAAACATGGAAATATCGACCCCGCTATCTGTATAAAGATGGAAATATCAACACCGCTATCTGTATAAACATGGAAATGTCTACACCACGATCTGTATAAACATGAAATATCTACACCGCTATATGTAAAAACATGGAAATATCTACACCGCTATCAGTATAAACATGGAAATATCTACACCGCTATCTGTATAAACATGGGAATATCTACACCACGACATGTATAAACATGGAAATATCTACACCGCCATGTGAATAAACATGGAAATATCTACACCGCTATCAGTAAAAACATGGAAATACCGACACCGCTATCTGTATAAATATGGAAATATCTACACCACTATCTCTATAGACATGGAAATATCTACACCGTTATCTGTATAAACAAAGAAATACCTCCACCGCTGTCTGTATGAACATGGAAACATCTACACCGCTAGCTGTATAAACATGGAATTATCTGCAGCGTTATCTGCATAAACATGGAAATATCTACACCGCAGTCTGTGCAAAGATGGAAATATCTACAATGCTATCTCAATAAACATGGAAATATCGACACCGCCATCTGTACACACATGGAAATACCTACACAGTCATCTGTATAAACATGGAAATATCTACACCACTATCTGTATAAACATGGAAATAACTACACTGCCATCTGTATAAACATGGAATTACCTACACAGACATCTCTATTATCATTGAAATATCTACACCGCTATCTGTATAAACATGGAAGTAGCCACACCGCTATCAGTATAAACATGGAAATATCTACACCGCTATCTGTCTAAACATGGAAATATCTACACCACGACGTGTATAAACATGGAAATATCTACACCGCTATGTGAATAAACATGGAAATATCTACACCACTATCCGTATAAACATGGAAATATTGACACCACTATCTGTATAAACATGCAAATATCTACACTGTCATCTGTTTAAACAAGGAATTACCTACACAGACATCTCTATTATCATTGAAATATCTACACCGCTATCTGTATAAACATGGAAGTAGCCACACCGCTCTTAGTATAAACATGGAAGTAGCCACACCGCTATCTGTATAAACATGGAAATATCTACAACGCCATCTGTGAAAACATGGAAATATCTACACGTCCATCTGTATAAACATGGAAATATCTACACTGCCATCTGTATATACCTGGAAATATCTACACTGCCATCTGTATAAACATGGAAATATCTACACCGCTATCTCTATAAACATGGAAATGTCTACACGGCTATCTGTATAAACATGGAAATATCTACACCGCCATGTGAATAAACATGGAAATATCTACACCGCTATCAGTAAAAACATGGAAATACCGACACCGCTATCTGTATAAATATGGAAATATCTACACCACTATCTCTATAGACATGGAAATATCTACACCGTTATCTGTATTAACAAAGAAATATCTCCACCGCTGTCTGTATGAACATGGAAACATCTACACCGCTAGCTGTATAAACATGGAATTATCTGCAGCGTTATCTGTGTAAACATGGAAATATCTACACCGCAGTCTGTGCAAAGCTGGAAATATCTACAATGCTATCTCAATAAACATGGAAATATCGACACCGCAATCTGTACACACATGGAAATACCTACACAGTCATCTGTATAAACATGGAAATATCTAAACCACTATCTGTATAAACATGGAAATATCTACACTGCCATCTGTATAAACATGGAATTACCTACACATACATCTCTATAATCATTGAAATATCTTCACCGCTATCTGTAAAAACATGGAAGTAGCCACACCGATATCAGTATAAACATGGAAATATCTACACCGCTATCTGTATATACATGGAAATATCTACACCACGACGTGTATAAACATGGAAATATCTACACGGCTATGTGAATAAACATGGAAATATCTACTCCGCTATGAGTATAAACATGGATATATTGACACCGCTATCTGTATAAATATGGAAATATCTACACCACTATCTCTATAAACATGGAAATATCTACACCGTTATCTGTATAAAGAAAGAAGTATCTCCACCGCTGTCTGTATGAACATGGAAACATCTACACCGCTAGCTGTATAAACATGGAATTATCTGCAGCGTTATCTGTATAAACATGGAAATATCTACACCGCATTCTGTGCAAAGCTGGAAATATCTACAATGCTATCCCAATAAACATGGAAATATCGACACCGCCATCTGTACACACATGGAAATACCTACACAGTCATCTGTATAAACATGGAAATATCTACACCACTATCTGTATAAACATGGAAATACCTACACTGCCATCTGTATAAACATGGAATTATCTACACAGACATCTCTATAACCATTGAAATATCTACACCGCTGTCTGCATAAACATGGAAGTAGCCACACCGCTATCTGTATAAACATGGAAATATCTACACCGCCATCTGTGAAAACATGGAAATATCTACACTGCCATCTTTATAAACATGGAAATATCTACACGTCCATCTGTATAAACATGGAAATATCTACACTGCCATCTGTATATACCTGGAAATATCTACACTGCCATCTGTATAAACATGGAAATATCTACACCGCTATCTCTATAAACACGGAAATGTCTACACGGCTATCTGTATAAACATGGAAATATCTCCACCGCTATCTGTAGAAACATGGAAATATCTACATCGCTATCTGCATAAACATGGAAACATCTCCACCGCTATCTCTATAAAGCTGGAAATATCTACTCCGCTATCTTTATAAACATGGAAATATCTACACCGCTATCTGTATAAACATGGAAATATCTATAACACTATCTGTGTAAACATGGAAATATCTACACAGCTATCTGTGTAAGCATGGAAATATGTACAAAGGTCTCTGTGTAAAGATGGAAATATCTACACCGCAATCTGTGCAAATATGGAAATATCTACACCGCTATCTCAGTAATCATGGAAATATCTACACTGCAATCTGTGCAAATATGGAAATATCTACACCGCTATCTCAGTAAACACGGAAATATCTACACCCCTATCTGTATAAACTTGGAAATATCAACACCGCTATCTGTATAAACATGGAAATGTCTACACCACGATCTGTATAAACATGGAAATATCTACACCGCTATATGTATAAACATGGAAATATCTACACGGCTATCAGTATAAACATGGAAATATCTACACCACTATCTGTATAAACATGGAAATATCTACACCACGACATGGATAAACATGGAAATATCTACACCGCCATGTGAATAAACATGGAAATATCTACACCGCTATCTGTAAAAACATGGAAATATCGACACCGCTATCTGTATAAATATGGAAATACCTGCACCACAATCTCTATAGACATGGAAATATCTACACCGTTATCTGTATAAACAAAGAAATATCTCCACCGCTGTCCGTATGAAGATGGAAACATCTACACCGCTGGCTGTATAAAAATGGAATTACCTGCAGCGTTATCTGTATAAACATGGAAATATCTACACCGCAGTCTGTGCAAAGATGGAAATATCTACAATGCTATCTCAATAAACATGGAAATATCGACACCGCAATCTGTACACACACGGAAATATCTACACAGTCATCTGTATAAACATGGAAATATCTACACCACTATCTGTATAAACATGGAAATATCTACACTGCCATCTGTATAAACATGGAATTACCTACACAGACATCTATATAATCATTGAAATATCTACACCGCTATCTGTATAAACATGGAAGTAGCCACACCGCTATCAGTATAAACATGGAAATATCTACACCGCTATCTGTATAAACATGGAAATATCTACACCACGACGTGTATAAACATGGAAATATCTACACCGCTATGTGAATAAACATAGAAATATCTACACCGCTATGAGTATAGACATGTATATATTGACACAGCTATCTGTATAAATATGGAAATATCTACACCAATATCTCTATTAACATGGAAATATCTACACCGTTATCTGTATAAACAAAGAAATATCTCCACCGCTGTCAGTATGAACAGGGAAACATCTACACCGCTAGCTGTATAAACATGGAATTATCTGCAGCGTTATCTGTATAAACATGGAAATATCTACACCGCAGTCTGTGCAAAGATGGAAATATCTACAATGCTATCTCAATAAACATGGAAATATCGACACCGCCATCTGTACACACATGGAAATACCTACACAGTCATCTGTATAAACATGGAAATATCTACACCACTATCTGTATAAATATGGAAATACCTACACTGCCATCTGTATAAACATGGAATTATCTACACAGACATCTCTATAAACATTGAAATATCTACACCGCTATCTGTATAAACATGGAAGTAGCCACACCGCTATCTGTATAAACATGGAAATGTCTACACCGCAATCTGTGAAAACATGGAAATATCTACACTGTCATCTTTATAAACATGGAAATATCTACACGTCCATCTCTATAAACATGGAAATATCTACACTGCCATCTGTATAAACATGGAAATATCTACATCGCTATCTCTATAAACATGGAAATGTCTACACAGCTATCTGTATAAACATGGAAATATCTCCACCGCTATCTGTAGAAACATGGAAATATCTACACCGCTATCTTTATAAACATGGAAATATCTACACCGCTATCTGTATAAACATGGAAATATCTATAACACTATCTGTGTAAACATGGAAATAACTACACAGCTATCTGTGTAAACATGGAAATATGTACACAGGTCTCTGTGTAAAGATGGAAATATCTACACCGCAATCTGTGTAAATATTGAAATATCTACACCGCTATCTCAGTAAACATGGAAATATCTACACCGCTATCTGTATAAACATGGAAATATCAACAACGCTATCTGTATAAACATGGAAATGTCTACACCACGATCTGTATAAACCTGGAAATATCTACACCGCGATCTGTATAAACATGGAAATATCTACACCGCTATATGTATAAACATGGAAATAACTACACTGCTATCAGAATAAACATGGAAATATCTACACCGCTATGTGTATAAACATGAAAATATCTACACCACGACATGTATAAACATGGAAATATCTACACCGCCATGTGAATTAACATGGAAATATCTACACCGCTATCAATAAAAACATGGAAATACAGACACCGCTATCTGTATAAATCTGGAAATATCTACACCACTATCTCTATAGACATGGAAATATCTACACCGTTATCTGTATTAACAAAGAAATATCTCCACCTCTGTTTGTATGAACATGGAAACATCTACACCGCTAGCTGTATAAACATGGAATTATCTGCAGCGTTATCTGTATAAACATGGAAATATCTACACCGCAGTCTGTGCAAAGCTGGAAATATCTACAATGCTATCTCAATAAACATGGAAATATCGACACCGCAATCTGTACACACATGGAAATACCTACACAGTCATCTGTATAAACATGGAAATATCTAAACCACTATCTGTATAAACATGGAAATATCTACACTGCCATCTGTATAAACATGGAATTACCTACACATACATCTCTATAATCATTGAAATATCTACACCGCTATCTGTATAAACATGGAAGTAGCCACACCGATATCAGTATAAACATGGAAATATCTACACCGCTATCTGTATATACATGGAAATATCTACACCACGACGTGTATAAACATGGAAATATCTACACCGCTATGTGAATAAACATGGAAATATCTACTCCGCTATGAGTATAAACATGGATATATTGACACCGCTATCTGTATAAATATGGAAATATCTACACCACTATCTCTATAGACATGGAAATATATACACCGTTATCTGTATAAAGAAAGAAGTATCTCCACCGCTGTCTGTATGAACATGGAAACATCTACACCGCTAGCTGTATAAACATGGAATTATCTGCAGCGTTATCTGTATAAACATGGAAATATCTACACCGCACTCTGTGGAAAGATGGAAATATCTACAATGCTATCTCAATAAACATGGAAATATCGACACCGCCATCTGTACACACATGGAAATACCTACACAGTCATCTGTATAAACATGGAAATATCTACACCACTATCTGTATAAACATGGAAATACCTACACTGCCATCTGTATAAACATGGAATTATCTACACAGACTTCTCTATAACCATTGAAATATCTACACCGCTGTCTGCATAAACATGGAAGTAGCCACACCGCTATCTGTATAAACATGGAAATATCTACACCGCCATCTGTGAAAACATGGAAATATCTACACTGTCATCTTTATAAACATGGAAATATCTACACGTCCATCTGTATAAACATGGAAATATCTACACTGCCATCTGTATATACCTGGAAATATCTACACTGCCATCTGTATAAACATGGAAATATCTACACCGCTATCTCTATAAACATGGAAATGTCTACACGGCTATCTGTATAAACATGGAAATATCTCCACCGCTATCTGTAGAAATATGGAAATATCTACATCGCTATCTGCATAAACATGGAAATATCTCCACCGCTATCTCTATAAAGATGGAAATATCTACACCGCTATCTTTATAAACATGGAAATATCTACACCGCTATCTGTATAAACATGGAAATATCTATAACACTATCTGTGTAAACATGGAAATATCTACACAGCTATCTGTGTAAACATGGAAATATGTACAAAGGTCTCTGTGTAAAGATGGAAATATCTACACCGCAATCTGTGCAAATATGGAAATATCTACACCGCAATCTCAGTAAACATGGAAATATCTACACCGCAATCTGTGCAAATATGGAAATATCTACACTGCTATCTCAGTAAACATGGAAATAACTACACCCCTATCTGTATAAACTTGGAAATATCAACAACGCTATCTGTATAAACATGGAAATGTCTACACCACGATCTGTATAAACATGGAAATATCTACACCGCTATATGTATAAACATGGAAATATCTACACCGCTATCAGTATAAACATGGAAATATCTACACAACTATCTGTATAAACATGGAAATATCTACACCACGACATGGATAAACATGGAAATATCTACAACGCCATGTGAATAAACATGGAAATATCTACACCGCTATCAGTAAAAACATGGAAATATCGACACCGCTATCTGTATAAATATGGAAATATCTACACCACTATCTCTATAGACATGGAAATATCTACACCGTTATCTGTATAAACAAAGAAATATCTCCACCGCTGTCTGTATGAAGATGGAAACATCTACACCGCTAGCTGTATAAAAATGGAATTACCTGCAGCGTTATCTGTATAAACATGGAAATATCTACACCGCAGTCTGTGCAAAGATGGAAATATCTACAATGCTATCTCAATAAACATGGAAATATCGACACCGCAATCTGTACACACATGGAAATACCTGCACAGTCATCTGTATAAACATGGAAATATCTACACCACTATCTGTATAAACATGGAAATATCTACACTGCCATCTGTATAAACATGGAATTATGTACACAGACATCTCTATAACCATTGAAATATCTACACCGCTATCTGTATAAACATGGAAGTAGCCACACCGCTATCTGTATAAACATGGAAATATCTACACCGCCATCTGTGAAAACATGGAAATATCTACACTGTCATCTTAATAAACATGGAAATATCTACACTGCCATCTGTATATACCTGGAAATATTTACACTGCCATCTGTATAAACATGGAAATATCTACACCGCTATCTCTATAAACATGGAAATGTCTACACGGCTGTCTGTATAAACATGGAAATATCTCCACCGCTATCTGTAGATACATGGAAATATCTACATTGCTATCTGCATAAACATGGAAATATCTCCACCGCTATCTCTATAAAGATGGAAATATCTACACCGCTATCTTTATAAAGATGGAAACATCTACACCGCTATCTGTATAAACATGGAAATATCTATAACACTATCTGTGTAAACATGGAAATATCTACACAGCTATCTGTGTAAACATGGAAATAGGTACACAGGTCTCTCTGTAAAGATGGAAATATCTACACCGCAATCTGTGCAAATATGGAAATATCTACACCGCTCTCTCAGTAAACATGGAAATATCTACACCGCTATCTGTATAAACATGGAAATATCAACACCGCTATCTGTATAAACATGGAAATATCTACACCGCTATCTGTATAAACATGGAAATATCTACACCACGACATGTATAAACATGGAAATATCTACACCGCCATGTGAATAAACATGGAAGTAGCCACACCGCTATCTGTATAAACATGGAAATATCTACACCGCCATCTGTGAAAACATGGAAATATCTACACTGTCATCTTTATAAACATGGAAATATCTACACGTCCATCTGTATAAACATGGAAATATCTTCACCGCCATCTGTATATACCTGGAAATATCTACACTGCCATCTGTATTAACATGGAAATATCTACACCGCTATCTCTATAAACATGGAAATGTCTACACGGCTATCTGTATAAACATGGAAATATCTCCACCGCTATCTGTAGAAACATGGAAATATCTACATCGCTATCTGCATAAACATGGAAATATCTCCACCGCTATCTCTATAAAGATGGAAATATCTACACCGCTATCTTTATAAACATGGAAATATCTACACCGCTATCTGTATAAACATGGAAATATCTATAACACTATCTGTGTAAACATGGAAATATCTACACAGCTATCTGTGTAAACATGGAAATATGTACACAGGTCTCTGTGTAAAGATGGAAATAACTACACCGCAATCTGTGCAAATATGGAAATATCTACACCGCTATCTCAGTAAACATGGAAATATCTACACCGCAATCTGTGGAAATATGGAAATATCTACACCGCTATCTCAGTAAACATGGAAATATCTACACCCCTCTCTGTATAAACTTGAAAATATCAACACCGCTATCTGTATAAACATGGAAATGTCTACACCACGATCTGTATAAACATAGAAATATCTACACCGCTATCTGTGTAAACATGGAAATATCTCTAACACTATCTGTGTAAACATGGATATATCTACACAGCTATGTGTGTAAACATGGAAATATGTACACAGGTCTCTTTGTAAAGATGGAAATATCTACACCGCAATCTGTGCAAATATGGAAATATCTACACCGCTATCTCAGTAAACATCGGAATATCTACACCGCAATCTGTGCAAATATGGAAATATCTACACCGCTATCTCAGTAAACATGGAAATATCTACACCCCTATCTGTATAAACTTGGAAATATCAACACCGCTATCTGTTTAAACATGGAAATGTCTACACCACGATCTGTATAAACATGGAAATATCTACACCGCTATATGTATAAACATGGAAATATCTACACCGCTATCAGTATAAACATGGAAATATCTACACCGCTATCTGTATAAACATGGAAATATCTACACCACGACATGTATAAACATGGAAATATCTACACCGCCATGTGAATAAACATGGAAATATCTACACCGCTATCAGTAAAAACATGGAAATATCGACACCGCTATCTGTATAAATATGGAAATATCTACACCACTATCTCTATAGACATGGAAATATCTACACCGTTATCTGTGTAAGCAAAGAAATTCCTCCACCGCTGTCTGTATGAACATGGAAACATCTACACCGCTAGCTGTATAAAAATGGAATTACCTGCAGCGTTATCTGTATAAACATGGAAATATCTACACCGCAGTCTGTGCAAAGATGGAAATATCTACAATGCTATCTCAATAAACATGGAAATATCGACACCGCAATCTGTACACACATGGAAATAACTACACAGACTTCTGTACAAACATGGAAATATCTACACCACTATCTGTATAAACATGGAAATATCTACACTGCCATCTGTATAAACATGGAATTACCTACACAGACATCTCTATAATCATTGAAATATCTACACCGCTATCTGTATAAACATGGAAGTAGCCACACCGCTATCAGTATAAACATGGAAATATCTACACCGCTATCTGTATAAACATGGAAATATCTACACCACGACGTGTATAAACATGGAAATATCTACACCGCTATGTGAATAAACATGGAAATATCTACACCGCTATGAGTATAAACATGGATATATTGACACCGCTATCTGTATAAATATGGAAATATCTACACCACTATCTCTATAAACATGGAAATATCTACACCGTTATCTGTATAAAAGAGAAATATCTCCACCGCTGTCTGTATGAACATGGAAACATCTACACCGCTAGCTGTATAAACATGGAATTATCTGCAGCGTTATCTGTATAAACATGGAAATATCTACACCGCAGTCTGTGCAAAGATGGAAATATCTACAATGCTATCTCAATAAACATGGAAATATCGACACCGCCATCTGTACACACATGGAAATACCTACACAGTCATCTGTATAAACATGGAAATATCTACACCACTATCTGTATAAACATGGAAATACCTACACTGCCATCTGTATAAACATGGAATTATCTACACAGACATCTCTATAACCATTGAAATATCTACACCGCTATCTGTATAAACATGGAAGTAGCCACACCGCTATCTGTATAAACATGGAAATATCTACACCGCCATCTTTGAAAACATGGAAATATCTACACTGTCATCTTTATAAACCTGGAAATATCTACACGTCCATCTGTATAAACATTGAAATATCTACACTGCCATCTGTATATACCTGGAAATATCTACACTGCCATCTGTATTAACATGGAAATATCTACACCGCTATCTCTATAAACATGGAAATGTCTACACGGCTATCTGTATAAACATGGAAATATCTCCACCGCTATCTGTAGAAACATGGAAATATCTACATCGCTATCTGCATAAACATGGAAATATCTCCACCGCTATCTCTATAAAGATGGAAATATCTACACCGCTATCTTTATAAACATGGAAATATCTACACCGCTATCTGTATAAACATGGAAATATCTATAACACTATCTGTGTAAACATGGAAATATCTACACAGCTATCTGTGTAAACATGGAAATATGTACACAGGTCTCTGTGTAAAGATGGAAATATCTACACCGCAATCTGTGCAAATATGGAAATATCTACACCGCTATCTCAGTAAACATGGAAATATCTACACCGCAATCTGTGCAAATATGGAAATATCTACACCGCTATCTCAGTAAACAGGGAAATATCTACACCCCTCTCTGTATAAACTTGAAAATATCAACACCGCTATCTGTATAAACATGGAAATGTCTACACCACGATCTGTATAAACATAGAAATATCTACACCGCTATCTGTGTAAACATGGAAATATCTCTAACACTATCTGTGTAAACATGGATATATCTACACAGCTATGTGTGTAAACATGGAAATATGTACACAGGTCTCTTTGTAAAGATGGAAATATCTACACCGCAATCTGTGCAAATATGGAAATATCTACACCGCTATCTCAGTAAACATGGGAATATCTACACCGCAATCTGTGCAAATATGGAAATATCTACACCGCTATCTCAGTAAACATGGAAATATCTACACCGCTATCTGTATAAACATGGAAATATCAACACTGCTATCTGTATAAACATGGAAATGTCTACACCACGATCTGTATAAACATGGAAATATCTACACCGCTATATGTATAAACATGGAAATATCTACACCGCTATCAGTATAAACATGGAAATATCTACACCGCTATCTGTATAAACTTGGAAATATCTACACCACGACATGTATAAACATGGAAATATCTACACCGCCATGAGAATAAACATGGTAATATCTACACCGCTATCAGTAAAAACATGGAAATATCGACACCGCTATCTGTATAAATATGGAAATATCTACACCACTATGTCTATAAACATGGAAATATCTACACCATTATCTGTATAAACAAAGAAATATCTCTACCGCTGTCTGCATGAACATGGAAACATTTACACCGCTAGCTGCATAAACATGGAATTATCTGCATCGTTATATGTATAAACATGGAAATATCTACACTGCAGTCTGTGCAAAGATGGAAATATCTACAATGCTATCTCAATAAACATGGAAATATCGACACCGACATCTGTACACACATGGAAATACCTACACAGTCATCTGTATAAACATGGAAATATCTACACCACTATCTGTATAAACATTGAAATATCTACACTGCCATCTGTATAAACATGGAATTACCTGCACAGACATCTCTGTAATCATAGAAATATCTACACCGTTATCTGTATAAACATGGAAGTAGCCACACCGCTATCAGTATAAACAGGGAAATATCTACACCGCTATCTGTATAAACATGGAAATATCTACACCACGACGTGTATAAACATGGAAATATCTACACCGCTATGTGAATAAACATGGAAATATCTACACCGCTATGAGTATAAACATGGATATATTGACACCGCTATCTGTATAAATATGGAAATATCTACACCACTATCTCTATAAACATGGAAATATCTACACCGTTATCTGTATAAAAAAGAAATATCTCCACCGCTGTCTGTATGAACATGGAAACATCTACACCGCTAGCTGTATAAACATGGAATTATCTGCAGCGTTATCTGTATAAACATGGAAATATCTACACCGCAGTCTGTGCAAAGATGGAAATATCTACAATGCTATCTCAATAAACATGGAAATATCGACACCGCCATCTGTACACACATGGAAATACCTACACAGTCATCTGTATAAACATGGAAATATCTACACCACTATCTGTATAAACATGGAAATACCTACACTGCCATCTGTATAAACATGGAATTATCTACACAGACATCTCTATAACCATTGAAATATCTACACCGCTATCTGTATAAACATGGAAGTAGCCACACCGCTATCTGTATAAACATGGAAATATCTTCACCGCCATCTGTGAAAACATGGAAATATCTACACTGTCATCTTTATAAACCTGGAAATATCTACACGTCCATCTGTGTAAACATGGAAATATCTACACTGCCATCTGTATATACCTGGAAATATCTACAATGCCATCTGTATTAACATGGAAATATCTACACCGCTATCTCTATAAACATGGAAATGTCTACACGGCTATCTGTATAAACATGGAAATATCTCCACCGCTATCTGTAGAAACATGGAAATATCTACATCGCTATCTGCATAAACATGGAAATATCTCCACCGCTATCTCTATAAAGATGGAAATATCTACACCGCTATCTTTATAAACATGGAAATATCTACACCGCTATCTGTATAAACATGGAAATATCTATAACACTATCTGTGTAAACATGGAAATATCTACACAGCTATCTGTGTAAACATGGAAATATGTACACAGGTCTCTGTGTAAAGATGGAAATATCTACACCGCAATCTGTGCAAATATGGAAATATCTACACCGCTATCTCAGTAAACATGGAAATATCTACACCGCAATCTGTGCAAATATGGAAATATCTACACCGCTATCTCAGTAAACATGGAAATATCTACACCGCTATCTGCATAAACATGGAAATATCAACACCGCTATCTGTATAAACATGGAAATGTCTACACCACGATCTGTATAAACATGGAAATATCTACACCGCTATATGTATAAACATGGAAATATCTACACCGCTATCAGTATAAACATGGAAATATCTACACCGCTATCTGTATAAACATGGAAATATCTACACCACGACATGTATAAACATGGAAATATCTACACCGCCATGTGAATAAACATGGAAATATCTACACCGCTATCAGTAAAAACATGGAAATATCGACACCACTATCTGTATAAATATGGAAATATCTACACCACTATGTCTATAAACATGGAAATATCTACACCGCTATCTGTATAAACAAAGAAATATCTCCACCGCTGTCTGTATGAACATGGAAACATCTACACCACTAGCTGCATAAACATGGAATTATCTGCAGCGTTATCTGTATAAACATGGAAATATCTACACTGCAGTCTGTGCAAAGATGGAAATATCTACAATGCTATCTCAATAAACATGGAAATATCGACACCGCCATCTGTACACACATGGAAATACCTACACAGTCATCTGTATAAACATTGAAATATCTACACCAATATCTGTATAAACATGGAAATATCTACACCGCTATCTCTATAAACATGGAAATGTCTACACGGCTATCTGTATAAACATGGAAATATCTCCACCGCTATCTGTAGAAACATGGAAATGTCTACATCGCTATCTGTATAAACATGGAAGTATCTCCACCGCTATCTCTATAAAGATGGAAATATCTCCACCGCTATCTTTATAAACTTGGAAATATCTACACCGCTATCTGTATAAACATGGAAATATCTATAACACTATCTGTGTAAACATGGAAATATCTACACAGCTATCTGTGTAAACATGGAAATATGTACACAGGTCTCTGTGTAAAGATGGAAATATCTACACCGCAATGTGTGCAAATATGGAAATATCTACACCGCTATCTGTATAAACATGGAAATATCTACACCACGACATGTATAAACATGGAAATATCTACACCGCCATGTGAATAAACATGGAAGTAGCCACACTGCTATCTGTATAAACATGGAAATATCTACACCGCCATCTGTGAAAACATGGAAATATCTACACTGTCATCTTTATAAACCTGGAAATATCTACACGTCCATCTGTATAAACATGGAAATATCTACACTGCCATCTGTATATACCTGGAAATATCTACACTGCCATCTGTATTAACATGGAAATATCTACACCGTTATCTGTATAAACAAAGAAATACCTCCACCGCTGTCTGTATGAACATGCAAACATCTACACCGCTAGCTGTATAAAAATGGAATTACCTGCAGCGTTATCTGTATAAACATGGAAATATCTACACCGCAGTCTGTGCAAAGATGGAAATATCTACAATGCTATCTCAATAAACATGGAAATATCGACACCGCAATATGTACACACATGGAAATACCTACACAGTCATCTGTATAAACATGGAAATATCTACACCACTATCTGTATAAACATGGAAATACCTACACTGCCATCTGTCTAAACATGGAATTACCTACACAGACATCTCTATAATCATTGAAATATCTACACCGCTATCTGTATAAACATGGAAGTAGCCACACCGCTATCAGTATAAACATGGAAATATCTACACCGCTATCTGTATAAACATGGAAATATCTACACCACGACATGTATAAACATGGAAATATCTACACCGCCATGTGAATAAACATGGAAATATCTACACCGCTATCAGTAAAAACATGGAAATATCGACACCGCTATCTGTATAAATATGGAAATATCTACACCACTATCTCTATAGACATGGAAATATCTACACCGTTATCTGTATAAACAAAGAAATATCTCCACCGCTGTCTGTATGAACATGGAAACATCTACACCGCTAGCTGTATAAAAATGGAATTACCTGCAGCGTTATCTGTATAAACATGGAAATATCTACACCGCAGTCTGTGCAAAGATGGAAATATCTACAATGCTATCTCAATAAACATGGAAATATCGACACCGCAATCTGTACTCACATGGAAATACCTACACAGTCATCTGTATAAACATGGAAATATCTACACCACTATCTGTATAAACATGGAAATATCTACACTGCCATCTGTATAAACATGGAATTACCTACACAGACATCTCTATAATCATTGAAATATCTACACCGCTGTCTGTATAAACATGGAAGTAGCCACACCACTATCAGTATAAACATGGAAATATCTACACCGCTATCTGTATAAACATGGAAATATCTACACCACGACGTGTATAAACATGGAAATATCTACACCTCTATGTGAATAAACATGGAATTATCTACACCGCTATGAGTAAAAACATGGATATATTGACACCGCTATCTGTATAAATATGGAAATATCTACACCTCTATCTCTATAAACATGGAAATATCTACACCGTTATCTGTATAAACAAAGAAATGTCTCCACTGCTGTCTGTATGAACATGGAAACATCTACACCGCTAGCTGTATAAACATGGAATTATCTGCAGCGTTATCTGTATAAACATGGAAATATCTACACTGCAGTCTGTGCAAAGATGGAAATATCTACAATGCTATCTCAATAAACATGGAAATATCGACACCGCCATCTGTACACACATGGAAATACCTACACAGTCATCTGTATAAACATGGAAATATCTACACCACTATCTGTATAAACATGGAAATACCTACACTGCCATCTGTATAAACATGGAATTATCTACACAGACATCCCTATAACCATTGAAATATCTACACCGCTATCTGTATAAACATGGAAGTAGCCACACCGCTATCTGTATAAACATGGAAATAACTACACCGCCATCTGTGAAAACATGGAAATATCTACACTGTCATCTTTATAAACATGGAAATATCTACACGTCCATCTGTATAAACATGGAAATATCTACACTGCCATCTGTATATACCTGTAAATATCTACACTGCCATCTGTATAAACATGGAAATATCTACACCGCTATCTCTATAAACATGGAAATGTCTACACGGCTATCTGTATAAACATGGAAATATCTCCACCGCTATCTGTAGAAACATGGAAATATCTACATCGCTATCTGTATAAACATGGAAATATCTCCACCGCTATCTCTATAAAGATGGAAATATCTACACCGCTATCTTTATAAACATGGAAATATCTACACCGCTATCTGTATAAACATGGAAATATCAACTCCGCTATCTGTATAAACATGGAAATGTCTACACCACGATATGTATAAACATGGAAATTTCTACACCGCTATATGTATAAACATGGAAATATCTACACCGCTATCAGTATAAACATGGAAATACCTACACTGCTATCTGTATAAACATGGAAATATCTACACCACGACATGTATAAACATGGAAATATCTACACCGCCATGTGAATAAACATGGATATATCTGCAACGCTATCAGTAAAAACATGGAAATAACGACACCGCTATCTGTATAAATATGGAAATATCTACACCACTATCTCTATAGACATGGAAATATCTACACCGTTATCTCTATAAACAAAGAAATATCTCCACCGCTGTCTGTATGAACATGGAAACATCTACACCGCTAGCTGTATAAACATGGAATTATCTGCAGCGTTATCTGTGTAAACATGGAAATATCTACACCGCAGTCTGTGCAAAGATGGAAATATCTACAATGCTATCTCAATAAACATGGAAATATCGACACCGCAATCTGTACACACATGTAAATACCTACACAGTCATCTGTATAAACATGGAAATATCTACACCACTATCTGTATAAACATGGAAATATCTACACTGCCGTCTGTATAAACATGGAAATACCTACACAGACATCTCTATAATCATTGAAATATCTACACCGCTATCTGTATAAACATGGAAGTAGCCACACCGATATCAGTATAAACATGGAAATATCTACACCGCTATCTGTATAAACATGGAATTATCTACACCACGACGTGTATAAACATGGAAATATCTACACCGCTATGTGAATAAACATGGAAATATCTACACCGCTATGAGTATAAACATGGATATATTGACACCGCTATCTGTATAAATATGGAAATATCTACCCCTCTATCTCTATAAACATGGAAATATCTACACCGTTATGTGTATAAAGAAAGAAGTATCTCCACCGCTGTCTGTATGAACATGGAAACATCTACACCGCTAGCTGTATAAACATGGAATTATCTGCAGCGTTATCTGTATAAACTTGGAAATATCTACACCGCAGTCTGTGCAAAGCTGGAAATATCTACAATGCTATCTCAATAAACATGGAAATATCGACACCGCCATCTGTTCACAAATGGAAATACCTACACAGTCATCTGTAAACATGGAAATATCTACACCACTATCTGTATAAACATGGAAATACCTACTCTGCAGTCTGTATAAACATGGAATTATCTACACAGACATCACTATAACCATTGAAATATCTACACCGCTATCTGTATAAACATGGAAGTAGCCACACCGCTATCTGTATAAACATGGAAATACCTACACCGCCATCTGTGAAAACATGGAAATATCTACACTGTCTTCTTTATAAACATGGAAATATCTACACTGCCATCTGTATATACCTGGAAATATCTACACTGCCATCTGTATAAACATGGAAATACCTACACCGCTATCTTTATAAACATGGAAATGTCTACACGGCTATCTGTAAAAACATGGAAATATCTCCACCGCTATCTGTAGAAACATGGAAATATCAACTCCGCTATCTGTATAAACATGGAAATGTCTACACCACGATATGTATAAACATGGAAATATCTACACCGCTATATGTATAAACATGGAAATATCTACACCGATATCAGTATAAACATGGAAATACCTACAATGCTATCTGTATAAACATGGAAATATCTACACCACGACAAGTATAAACATGGAAATATCTACACCGCCATGTGAATAAACATGGAAATATCTACACCGCTATCAGTAAAAACATGGAAATATCGACACCGCTATCTGTATAAATATGGAAATATCTACACCACTATCTCTATAGACATGGAAATATCTACACCGTTATCTGTATAAACAAAGAAATATCTCCACCGCTGTCTGTATGAACATGGAAACATATACACCGCTAGCTGTATAAACATGGAATTATCTGCAGCGTTATCTGTGTAAACATGGAAATATCTACACCGCAGTCTGTGCAAAGATGGAAATATCTACAATGCTATCTCAATAAACATGGAAATATCGACACCGCAATCTGTACACACATGTAAATACCTACACAGTCATCTATATAAACATGGAAATATCTAAACCATTATCTGTATAAACATGGAAATATCTACACTGCCGTCTGTATAAACATGGAATTACCTACACAGACATCTCTATAATCATTGAAATATCTACACCGCTATCTGTATAAACATGGAAGTAGCCACACCGATATCAGTATAAACATGGAAATATCTACACCGCTATCTGTATAAACATGGAAATATCTACACCACGACGTGTATAAACATGGAAATATCTACACCGCTATGTGAATAAACATGGAAATATCTACACCGCTATGAGTATAAACATGGATATATTGACACCGCTATCTGTATAAATATGGAAATATCTACACCACTATCTCTATAAACATGGAAATATCTACACCGTTATCTGTATAAAGAAAGAAGTATCTCCACCGCTGTCTGTATGAACATGGAAACATCTACACCGCTAGCTGTATAAACATGGAATTATCTGCAGCGTTATCTGTATAAACATGAAAATATCTACACCGCAGTCTGTGCAAAGCTGGAAATATCTACAATCCTATCTCAATAAACATGGAAATATCGACACCGCCATCTGTACACACATGGAAATACCTACACAGTCATCTGTATAAACATGGAAATATCTACACCACTATCTGTATAAACATGGAAATAGCTACACTGCCATCTGTATAAACATGGAATTATCTACACAGACATCTCTATAACCATTGAAATATCTACACCGCTATATGTATAAACATGGAAGTAGCCACAACGCTATCTGTATAAACATGGAAATATCTATACCGCCATCTGTGAAAACATGGAAATATCTACACTGTCATCTTTATAAACATGGAAATATCTACACGTCCATCTGTATAAACATGGAAATATCTACACTGCCATCTGTATATACCTGGAAATATCTACACTGCCATCTGTATAAACATGGAAATATCTACAACGCTATCTCTATAAACATGGAAATGTCTACATGGCTATCTGTATAAACATGGAAATATCTCCACCGCTATCTGTAGAAACATGGAAATATCTACATCGCTATCTGCATAAACATGGAAAAATCTCCACCGCTATCACTATAAAGATGGAAATATCTACACCGCTATCTTTATAAACATGGAAATATCTACACCGCTATCTGTATAAACATGGAAATATCTATAACACTATCTGTGTAAACATGGAAATATCTACACAGCTATCTGTGTAAACATGGAAATATGTACACAGGTCTCTGTGTAAAGATGGAAATATCTACACCGCAATCTGTGCAAATATGGAAATATCTACACCGCTATCTCAGTAAACATGGAAATATCTACACCGCTATCTGTATAAACATGGAAATATCAACACCGCTATCTGTATAAACATGGAAATGTCTACACCACGATCTGTATAAACATGGAAATATCTACACCGCTATATGTATAAACATGGAAATATCTACACCGATATCAGTATAAACATGGAAATATCTACACTGCTATCTGTATAAACATGGAAATATCTACACCACGACAGGTATAAACATGGAAATATCTACACCGCCATGTGAATAAATATGGAAATATCTACACCGCTATCAGTAAAAACATGGAAATATCGACACCGCTATCTGTATAAATATGGAAATATCTACACCACTATCTCTATAGACATGGAAATATCTACACCGTTATCTGTATGAACAAAGAAATATCTCCACCGCTGTCTGTATGAACATGGAAACATCTACACCGCTAGCTGTATAAACATGGAATTATCTGTAGCGTTATCTGTGTAAACATGGAAATATATACACCGCAGTCTGTGCAAAGATGGAAATATCTACAATGCTATCTCAATAAACATGGAAATATCGACACCGCCATCTGTACACACATGGAAATACCTACACAGTCATCTGTATAAACATGGAAATATCTACACCACTATCTGTATAAACATGGAAATATCTACACTGCCATCTGTATAAACATGGAATTACCTACACAGACATCTCTATAATCATTGAAATATCTACACCGTTATCTGTATAAACATAGAAGTAGCCACACCGCTATCAGTACAAACATGGAAATATCTACACCGCTATCTGTATAAACATGGAAATATCTACACCATGACGTGTATAAACATGGAAATATCTACACCGCTATGTGAATAAACATGGAAATATCTACACCGCTATCCGTATAAACATGGAAATATTGACACCTCTATCTGTATAAATATGGAAATATCTACACCACTATCTCTATAAACATGGAAATATCTACACCGTTATCTGTATAAACAAAGAAATATCTCCACCGCTGTCTGTATGAACATGGAAACATCTACACCGCTAGCTGTATAAACATGGAATTATCTGCAGCGTTCTCTGTATAAACATGGAAATATCTTCACCGCACTCTGTGCAAAGATGGAAATATCTACAATGCTATCTCAATAAACATGGAAATATCGACACCGCCATCTGTACACACATGGAAATTCCTACACAGTCATCTGTATAAACATGGAAATATCTACACCACTATCTTTATAAACATGGAAATACCTACTCTGCCATCTGTATAAACATGGAATTATCTACACAGACATCTCTATAACCATTGAAATATCTACACCGCTATCTGTATAAACATGGAAGTAGCCACACCGCTATCTGTATAAACATGGAAATATCTACACCGCCATCTGTGAAAACATGGAAATATCTACAATGTCTTCTTTATAAACATGGAAATATCTACACTGCCATCTGTATATACCTGGAAATATCTACACTGCCATCTGTATAAACATGGAAATATCTACACCGCTATCTCTATAAACATGGAAATGTCTACACGGCTATCTGTAAAAACATGGAAATATCTCCACCGCTATCTGTAGAAACATGGAAATATCTACATCGCTATCTGCATAAACATGGAAATATCTCCACCGCTATCTCTATAAAGATGGAAATATCTACACCGCTATCTTTATAAAGATGGAAATATCTACACCGCTATCTGTATAAACATGGAAATATCTATAACACTATCTGTGTAAACATGGAAATATCTACACAGCTATCTGTGTAAACATGGAAATATGTACACAGGTCTCTGTGTAAAGATGGAAATATCTACACAGCAATCTGTGCAAATATGGAAATATCTACACCGCTATCTCAGTAAACATGGAAATATCTACACCGCAATCTGTGCAAATATGGAAATATCTACACCGCTATCTCAGTAAACATGGAAATATCTACACCCCTATCTGTATAAACTTGGAAATATCAACACCGCTATCTGTATAAACATGGAAATGTCTACACCACGATCTGTATAAACATGGAAATATCTACACCGCTATATGTATAAACATGGAAATATCTACACCGCTATCAGTATAAACATGGAAATATCTACACCGCTATCTGTATAAACATGGAAATATCTACACCACGACATGTATAAACATGGAAATATCTACACCGCCATGTGAATAAACATGGAAATATCTACACCGCTATCAGTAAAAACATGGAAATATCGACACCGCTATCTGTATAAATATGGAAATATCTACACCACTATCTCTATAGACATGGAAATATCTACACCGTTATCTGTATAAACAAAGAAATATCTCCACCGCTGTCTGTATGAACATGGAAACATCTACACCGCTATCTGTATAAAAATGGAATTACCTGCAGCGTTATCTGTATAAACATGGAAATATCTACACCGCAGTCTGTGCAAAGCTGGAAATATCTACAATGCTATCTCAATAAACATGGAAATATCGACACCGCAATCTGTACACACATGGAAATACCTACACAGTCATCTGTATAAACATGGAAATATCTACACCACTATCTGTATAAACATGGAAATATCTACACTGCCATCTGTATAAACATGGAATTACCTACACAGACATCTCTATAATCATTGAAATATCTACACCGCTATCTGTATAAACATGGAAGTAGCCACACCGCTATCAGTATAAACATGGAAATATCTACACCGCTATCTGTATAAACATGGAAATAGCTACACCACGACGTGTATAAACATGGAAATATCTACACCGCTATGTGAATAAACATGGAAATATCTACACCGCTATGAGTATAAACATGGATATATTGACACCGCTATCTGTATAAATATGGAAATATCTACACCACTATCTCTATAAACATGGAAATATCTACACCGTTATCTGTATAAACAAAGAAATATCTCCACCGCTGTCTGTATGAACATGGAAACATCTACACCGCTAGCTGTATAGACATGGAATTATCTGTAGCGTTATCTGTATAAACATGGAAATATCTACACTGCAGTCTGTGCAAAGATGGAAATATCTACAATGCTATCTCAATAAACATGGAAATATCGACACCGCCATCTGTACACACATGGAAATACCTACACAGTCATCTGTATAAACATGGAAATATCTACACCACTATCTGTATAAGCATGGAAATACCTACACTGCCATCTGTATAAACATGGAATTATCTACACAGACATCTCTATAAGCATTGAAATATCTATGCCGCTATCTGTATAAACATGGAAGAAGCCACACCGCTATCTGTATAAACATGGAAATATCTACACCGCCATCTGTGAAAACATGGAAATATCTACACTGTCATCTTTATAAACATGGAAATATCTACACTGCCATCTGTATATACCTGTGAATATCTACACTGCCATCTGTATAAACATGGAAATATCTACACCGCTATCTCTATAAACATGGAAATGTCTACACGGCTATCTGTATAAACATGGAAATATCTCCAACGCTATCTGTAGAAACATGGAAATATCTACATCGCTATCTGTATAAACATGGAAATATCTCCACCGATATCTCTGTAAAGATGGAAATATCTACACCTCTATCTTTATAAACATGGAAATATCTACACCGCTATCTGTATAAACATGGAAATATCTATAACACTGTCTGTGTAAACATGGAAATATCTACACAGCTATCTGTGTAAACATGGAAATATGTACACAGGTCTCTTTGTAAAGACGGAAATATCTACACCGCAATCTGTGCAAATATGGAAATATCTACACCGCTATCTCAGTAAACATGGAAATGTCTACACCGCTATCTGTATAAACATGGAAATATCAACACCGCTATCTGTATAAACATGGAAATATCTACACCACGATCTGTATAAACATGGAAATATCTAAACCGCTATATGTATAAACATGGAAATATCTACACCGCTATCAGTATAAACATGGAAATATCTACACCGCTATCTGTATAAACATGGAAATATCTACACCACGACATGTATAAACATGGAAATATCTACACCGCCATGTGAATAAACATGGAAATATCAACACCGCTATCAGTAAAAACATGGAAATATCGACAACGCTATCTGTATAAATATGGAAATAACTACACCACTATCTCTATAAACATGGAAATATCTACACCGTTATCTGTATAAACAAAGAAATATCTCCACCGCTGTCTGTATGAACATGGAAACATCTACACCGCTAGCTGCATAAACATGGAATTATCTGCAGCGTTATCTGTATAAACATGGAAATATCTACACTGCAGTCTGTGCAAAGATGGAAATATCTACAATGCTATCTCAATAAACATGGAAATACCTACACAGTCAACCGTATAAACTTGGAAATATCTACACCACTATCTGTATAAAGATTGAAATATCTACACTGCCATCTGTATAAACATGGAATTACCTACACAGACATCTCTATAATCATTGAAATATCTACACCGTTATCTGTATAAACATGGAAGTAGCCACACGGCTATCAGTATAAACATGGAAATATCTACACCGCTATCTGTATAAACATGGAAATATCTACACCACGACGTGTATAAACATGGAAATATCTACACCGCTATGTGAATAAACATGGAAATATCTGCACCGCTATCCATATAAACATGGAAATATTGACACCGCTATCTGTATAAATATGGAAATATCTACACCACTATCTCTATAAACATGGAAATATCTACACCGTTATCTGTATAAACAAGGAAATATCTCCACAGCTGTCTGTATGAACATGGAAACATCTACACTGCTAGCTGTATAAACATGGAATTATCTGCAGCGTTATCTGTATAAACATGGAAATATCTACACCGCACTCTGTGCAAAGATGGAAATATCTACAATGCTATCTCAATAAACATGGAAATATCGACACCGCCATCTGTACACACATGGAAATACCTACACAGTCATCTGTATAAACATGGAAATATCTACACCACTATCTGTATAAACATGGAAATATCTACACCGCTATCTCTATAAACATGGAAATGTCTACACGGCTATCTGTATAAACATGGAAATATCTCCACCGCTATCTGTAGAAACATGGAAATGTCTACATCGCTATCTGTATAAACATGGAAATATCTCCACCGCTATCTCTATAAAGATGGAAATATCTCCAGCGCTATCTTTATAAACTTGGAAATATCTACACCGCTATCTGTATAAACATGGAAATATCTATAACACTATCTGTGTAAACATGGAAATATCTACACAGCTATCTGTGTAAACATCGAAATATGTACACAGGTCTCTGTGTAAAGATGGAAATATCTACACCGCAATCTGTGCAAATATGGAAATATCTACACCGCTATCTCAGTAAACATGGAAATATCTACACCGCTATCTGTATAAACATGGAAATATCAACACCGCTATCTGTATAAACATGGAAATGTCTGCACCACGATCTGTATAAACATGGAAATATCTACACCGCTATCTGTATAAACATGGAAATATCTACACCGCTATCTGTATAAACATGGAAATATCTACACCACGACATGTATAAACATGGAAATATCTACACCGCCATGTGAATAAACATGGAAGTAGCCACACCGCTATCTGTATAAACATGGAAATATCTACACCGCGATCAGTATAAAGATGGAAATATCTACACCGCTATCTGTATAAACATGGAAATATCTACACCACGACATGTATAAACATGGAAATATCTACACCGCCATGTGAATAAACATGGAAATATCTACACCGCTATCAGTAAAAACATGGAAATATTGACACCGCTATCTGTATAAATATGGAAATATCTACACCACTATGTCTATAAACATGGAAATATCTACACCGTTATCTGTATAAACAAAGAAATATCTCCACCGCTGTCTGTATGAACATGGAAACATCTACACCGCTAGCTGCATAAACATGGAATTATCTGCAGCATTATCTGTATAAACATGGAAATATCTACACTGCAGTCTGTGCAAAGATGGAAATATCTACAATGCTATCTCAATAAACATGGAAATATCGACACCGCCATCTGTACACACATGGAAATACCTACACAGTCATCTGTATAAACATGGAAATATCTACACCACTATCTGTATAAACATTGAAATATCTACACTGCCATCTGTATAAACATGGGATTACCTACACAGACTTCTCTATAATCATTGAAATATCTACACCGTTATCTGTATAAACATGGAAGTAGCCACACCGCTATCAGTATAAACATGGAAATATCTACACCGCCATCTGTGAAAACATGGAAATATCTACACTGTCATCTTTATAAACATGGAAATAGCTACACGTCCATCTGTATAAACATGGAAATATCTACACTGCCATCTGTATATACCTGGAAATATCTACACTGCCATCTGTATAAACATGGAAATATCTACACCGCTATCTCTATAAACATGGAAATGTCTACACGGCTATCTGTATAAACATGGAAATATCTCCACCGCTATCTGTTGAAACATGGAAATATCTACATCGCTATCTGCATAAACATGGAAATATCTCCACCGCTATCTCTATAAAGATGGAAATATCTACACCGCTATCTTTATAACCATGGAAATATCTACACCGCTATCTGTATAAACATGGAAATATCTATAACACTATCTGTGTAAACATGGAAATATCTACACAGCTATCTGTGTAAACATGGAAATATGTACACAGGTCTCTGTGTAAAGATGGAAATATCTTCACCGCAATCTGTGCAAATATGGAAATATCTACACCGCTATCTCAGTAAACATGGACATATCTACACCGCAATCTGTGCAAATATGGAAATATCTACACCGCTATCTCAGTATAAAAGGAAATATCTACACCCCTATCTGTATATACTTGGAAATATCAACACCGCTATCTGTATAAACATGGAAATGTCTACACCACTATCTGTATAAACATGGAAATATCTACACCGCTATATGTATAAACATGGAAATATCTACACCACTATCAGTATAAACATGGAAATATCTACACCGCTATCTGTATAAACATGGAAATATCTACACCACGACATGTATAAACATGGAAATATCTACACCGCAATGTGAATAAACATGGAAATATCTACACCGCTATCAGTAAAAACATGGAAATATCGACACCGCTATCTGTATAAATATGGAAATATCTACACCACTATCTCTATAGACATGGAAATATCAACACCGTTATCAGTATAAACAAAGAAATATCTCCACCGCTGTCTGTATGAACATGGAAACATCTACACCGCTAGCTGTATAAAAATGGAATTACCTGCAGCGTTATCTGTATAAACATGGAAATATCTACACCGCAGTCTGTGCAAAGATGGAAATATCTACAATGCTATCTCAATAAACATTGAAATATCGACACCGCAATCTGTACTCACATCTAAATACCTACACAGTCATCTGTATAAACATGGAAATATCTACACCACTATCTGTATAAACATGGAAATATCTACACTGCCATCTGTATAAACATGGAATTACCTACACAGACATCTCTATAATCATTGAAATATCTACACCGCTATCTGTATAAACATGGAAGTAGCCACACCGCTATCAGTATAAACATGGAAATATCTACACCGCTATCTGTATAAACATGGAAATATCTACACCACGACGTGTATAAACATGGAAATATCTACACCGCTGTGTGAATAAACATGGAAATATCTACACCGCTATGAGTATAAACATGGATATATTGACACCGCTATCTGTATAAATATGGAAATATCTACACCACTATCTCTATAAACATGGAAATATCTACACCGTTATCTGAATAAACAAAGAAATATCTCCACCGCTGTCTGTATGAACATGGAAACATCTACACCGCTAGCTGTATAAACATGGAATTATCTGCAGCGTTATCTGTATAAACATGGAAATATCTACACTGCAGTCTGTGCAAAGATGGAAATATCTACAATGCTATCTCAATAAACATGGAAATATCGACACCGCCATCTGTACACACATGGAAATACCTACACAGTCATCTGTATAAACATGGAAATATTTACACCACTATCTGTATAAACATGGAAATACCTACACTGCCATCTGTATAAACATGGAATTATCTACACAGACATTTCTATAACCATTGAAATATCTACACCGCTATCTGTATAAACATGGAAGTAGCCACACCGCTATCTGTATAAACATGGAAATATCTACACCGCCATCTGTGAAAACATGGAAATATCTATACTGTCATCTTTATAAACATGGAAATATCTACACGTTCATCTGTATAAACATGGAAATATCTACACTGACATCATGATATACCTGTAAATATCTACACTGCCATCTGTATAAACATGGAAATATCTACACCGCTATCTCTATAAACATGGAAATGTCTACACGGCTATCTGTATAAACATGGAAATATCTCCACCGCTATCTGTAGAAACATGGAAATATCTACATCGCTATCTGTATAAACATGGAAATATCACCACCGCTATCTCTATAAAGATGGAAATATCTACACCGATATCTGTATAAACATGGAAATATCTACACCGCTATCTGTATAAACATGGAAATATCTATAACACTATCTGTGTAAACATGGAAATATCTACACAGCTATCTGTGTAAACATGGAAATATGTACACAGGTCTCTGTGTAAAGATGGAAATATCAACACAGCAATCTGTGCAAATATGAAAATATCTACACCGCTATCTCAGTAAACATGGAATTATCTACACCGCTATCTGTATAAACATGGAAATATCAACACCGATATCTGTATAAACATGGAAATTTCTACACCACGATCTGTATAAACATGGAAATATCTACACCGCTATATGTATAAACATGGAAATATCTACACCGCTAGCAGTATAAACATGGAAATATCTACACCGCTATCTGTATAAACATGGAAATATCTACACCACGACATGTATAAACATGGAAATATCTACACCGCCATGTGAATAAACATGGAAATATCTACACCGCTATGATTAAAAACATGGAAATATCGACACCGCTATCTGTATAAATATGGAAATATCTACACCACTATCTCTATAAACATGGAAATATCTACACCGTTATCTGTATAAACAAGGAAATATCTCCACAGCTGTCTGTATGAACATGGAAACATCTACACCGCTAGCTGTATAAAGATGGAATTATCTGCAGCGTTATCTGTATAAACATGGAAATATCTACACCGCAGTCTGTGCAAAGATGGAAATATCTACAATGCTATCTCAATAAACATGGAAATATCGACACCGCCATCTGTACACACATGGAAATACCTACACAGTCATCTGTATAAACATGGAAATATCTACACCACTATCTGTATAAACATGGAAATATCTACACTGCCATCTGTATAAACATGGAATTACCTACACAGACATCTGCATAATCATTGAAATATCTACACCGCTATCTGTATAAACATGGAAGTAGCCACACCGCTATCAGTATAAACATGGAAATATCTACACCGCTATCTGTATAAACATGGAAGTAGCCACACCGCTATCAGTATAAACATGGAAATATCTACACCACGACGTGTATAAACATGGAAATATCTACACCACGACATGTATAAACATGGAAATATCTACACCGCTATCAGTATAAACATGGAAATATTGACACCGCTATCTGTGTAAATATGGAAATATCTACACCACTATCTCTATAAACATGGAAATATCTACACCGTTATCTGTATAAACAAAGAAAAATCTCCACCGCTGTCTGTATGAACATGGAAACATCTGCACCGCTAGCAGTATAAACATGGAATTATCTGCAGCGTTATCTGTATAAACATGGAAATATCTACACCACACTCTGTGCAAAGATGGAAATATCTACAATGCTATCTCAATAAACATGGAAATATCGACACCGCCATCTGTACACACATGGAAATACCTACACAGTCATCTGTATAAACATGGAAATATCTACTCCACTATCTGTATAAACATGGAAAATACCTACACTGCCATCTGTATAAACATGGAATTATCTACACAGACATCTCTATAACCATTGAAATATCTACACCGCTATCTGTATAAACATGGAAGTAGCCACACCGCTATCTGTATAAACATGGAAATATCTACACCACCATCTGTGAAAACATGGAAATATCTACACTGTCATCTTTATAAACATGGAAATATCTACACGTCCATCTGTATAAACATGGAAATATCTACACTGCCATCTGTATATACCTGGAAATATCTACACTGCCATCTGTATAAACATGGAAATATCTACACCGCTATCTCTATAAACATGGAAATGTCTACACGGC
This sequence comes from Pan paniscus, assembly GCF_029289425.2. NCBI lineage: Eukaryota > Metazoa > Chordata > Mammalia > Primates > Hominidae > Pan > Pan paniscus. The sequence goes on from NC_073265.2 coordinate 2,896,543, forward strand.
TATCTGTATAAACATGGAAATATCTCCACCGCTATCTGTAGAAACATGGAAATATCTACATCGCTATCTGTATAAACATGGAAATATCACCACCGCTATCTCTATGAAGATGGAAATATCTACATCGATATCTGTATAAACATGGAAATATCTACACCGCTATCTGTATAAACATGGAAATATCTATAACACTATCTGTGTAAACATGGAAATATCTACACAGCTATCTGTGTAAACATGGAAATATGTACACAGGTCTCTGTGTAAAGATGGAAATATCAACACAGCAATCTGTGCAAATATGAAAATATCTACACCGCTATCTCAGTAAACATGGAATTATCTACACCGCTATCTGTATAAACATGGAAATATCAACACCGATATCTGTATAAACATGGAAATGTCTACACCACGATCTGTATAAACATGCTAATATCTACACCGCTATATGTATAAACATGGAAATATCTACACCGTTATCTGTATAAACAAGGAAATATCTCCACAGCTGTCTGTATGAACATGGAAACATCTACACTGCTAGCTGTATAAACATGGAATTATCTGCAGCGTTATCTGTATAAACATGGAAATATCTACACCGCAGTCTGTGCAAAGATGGAAATATCTACAATGCTATCTCAATAAACATGGAAATATCGACACCGCCATCTGTACACACATGGAAATACCTACACAGTCATCTGTATAAACATGGAAATATCTACACCACTATCTGTATAAACATGGAAATATCTACACTGCCATCTGTATAAACATGGAAATATCTACACCGCTATCTCTATAAACATGGAAATGTCTACACAGCTATCTGTATAAACATGGAAATATCTCCACCGCTATCTGTAGAAAGATGGAAATATCTACATCGCTATCTGTATAAACATGGAAATATCACCACCGCTATCTCTATGAAGATGGAAATATCTACACCGATATCTGTATAAACATGGAAATATCTACACCGCTATCTGTATAAACATGGAAATATCTATAACACTATCTGTGTAAACATGGAAATATCTACACAGCTATCTGTGTAAACATGGAAATATGTACACAGGTCTCTGTGTAAAGTTGGAAATATCAACACAGCAATCTGTGCAAATATGAAAATATCTACACCGCTATCTCAGTAAAGATGGAATTATCTACACCGCTATCTGTATAAACATGGAAATATCAACACCGATATCTGTATAAACATGGAAATGTCTACACCACGATCTGTATAAACATGGAAATATCTACACCGCTATATGTATAAACATGGAAATATCTACACCGCTATCAGTATAAACATGGAAATATCTACACCGCTATCTGTATAAACATGGAAATATCTACACCACGACATGTATAAACATGGAAATATCTACACCGCCATGTGAATAAACATGGAAATATCTACACCGCTATCATTAAAAACATGGAAATATCGACACCGCTATCTGTATAAATATGGAAATATCTACACCACTATCTCTATAAACATGGAAATATCTACACCGTTATCTGTATAAACAAAGAAATATCTCCACCGCTGTCTGTATGAACATGGAAACATCTACACCGCTAGCTGTATAAACATGGAATTATCTGCAGCGTTATCTGTATAAACATGGAAATATCTACACCGCAGTCTGTGCAAAGATGGAAATATCTACAATGCTATCTCAATAAACATGGAAATATCGACACCGCCATCTGTACACACATGGAAATACCTACACAGTCATCTGTATAAACATGGAAATATCTACACCACTATCTGTATAAACATGGAAATAGCTACACTGCCATCGGTATAAACATGGAATTACCTACACAGACATCTCCATAATCATTGAAATATCAACACCGCTATCTGTATAAACATGGAAGTAGCCACACCGCTATCAGTATAAACATGGAAATATCTACACAGCTATCTGTATAAACATGGAAGTAGCCACACCGCTATCAGTATAAACATGGAAATATCTACACCACTATCTGTATAAACATGGAAATATCTACACCACGACGTGTATAAACATGGAAATATCTACACCACGACATGTATAAACATGGAAATATCTACACCGCTATCAGTATAAACATGGAAATATTGACACCGCTATCTGTGTAAATATGGAAATATCTACACCACTATCTCTATAAACATGGAAATATCTACACCGTTATCTGTATAAACAAAGAAAAATCTCCACCGCTGTCTGTATGAACATGGAAACATCTGCACCGCTAGCAGTATAAACATGGAATTATCTGCAGCGTTATCTGTATAAACATGGAAATATCTACACCGCACTCTGTGCAAAGATGGAAATATCTACAATGCTATCTCAATAAACATGGAAATATCGACACCGCCATCTGTACACACATGGAAATACCTACACAGTCATCTGTATAAACATGGAAATATCTACACTGCCATCTGTATATACCTGGAAATATCTACACTGCCATCTGTATAAACTTGGAAATATCTACACCGCTATCTCTATAAACATGGAAATGTCTACACAGCTATCTGTATAAACATGGAAATATCTCCACTGCTATCTGTAGAAAGATGGAAATATCTACATCGCTATCTGTATAAACATGGAAATATCACCACCGCTATCTCTATGAAGATGGAAATATCTACACCGATATCTGTATAAACATGGAAATATCTACACCGCTATCTGTATAAACATGAAAATATCTATAACTCTATCTGTGTAAACATGGAAATATCTACACAGCTATCTGTGTAAACATGGAAATATGTACACAGGTCTCTGTGTAAAGTTGGAAATATCAACACAGCAATCTGTGCAAATATGAAAATATCTACACCGCTATCTCAGTAAACATGGAATTATCTACACCGCTATCTGCATAAACATGGAAATATCAACACCGATATCTGTATAAACATGGAAATGTCTACACCACGATCTGTATAAACATGTAAATATCTACACCTCTAAATGTATAAACATGGAAATATCTACACCGCTATCAGTATAAACATGGAAATATCTACACCGCTATCTGTATAAACATGGAAATATCTACACCACGACATGTATAAACATGGAAATATCTACACCGCCATGTGAATAAACATGGAAATATCTACACCGCTATCATTAAAAACATGGAAATATCGACACCGCTATCTGTATAAATATGGAAATATCTACACCACTATCTCTATAAACATGGAAATATCTACACCGTTATCTGTATAAACAAAGAAATATCTCCACCGCTGTCTGTATGAACATGGAAACATCTACACCGCTAGCTGTATAAACATGGAATTATCTGCAGCGTTATCTGTATAAACATGGAAATATCTACACCGCAGTCTGTGCAAAGATGGAAATAGCTACAATTCTATCTCAATAAACATGGAAATATCGACACCGCCATCTGTACACACATGGAAATACCTACACAGTCATCTGTATAAACATGGAAATATCTACACCACTATCTGTATAAACATGGAAATATCTACACTGCCATCGGTATAAACATGGAATTACCTACACAGACATCTCCATAATCATTGAAATATCAACACCGCTATCTGTATAAACATGGAAGTAGCCACACCGCTATCAGTATAAACATGGAAATATCTACACAGCTATCTGTATAAACATGGAAGTAGCCACACCGCTATCAGTATAAACATGGAAATATCTACACCACTATCTGTATAAACATGGAAATATCTACACCACGACGTGTATAAACATGGAAATATCTACACCACGACATGTATAAACATGGAAATATCTACACCGCTATCAGTATAAACATGGAAATATTGACACCGCTATCTGTGTAAATATGGAAATATCTACACCACTATCTCTATAAACATGGAAATATCTACACCGTTATCTGTATAAACAAAGAAAAATCTCCACCGCTGTCTGTATGAACATGGAAACATCTGCACCGCTAGCAGTATAAACATGGAATTATCTGCAGCGTTATCTGTATAAACATGGAAATATCTACACCGCACTCTGTGCAAAGATGGAAATATCTACAATGCTATCTCAATAAACATGGAAATATCGACACCGCCATCTGTACACACATGGAAATACCTACACAGTCATCTGTATAAACATGGAAATATCTACACCACTATCTGTATAAACATGGAAATACCTACACTGCCATCTGTATAAACATGGAATTATCTACACAGACATTTCTATAACCATTGAAATATCTACACCGCTATCTGTATAAACATGGAAGTAGCCACACCGTTATCTGTATAAACATGGAAATATCTACACCGCCATCTGTGAAAACATGGAAATATCTACACTGTCATCTTTATAAACATGGAAATATCTACACGTCCATCTGTATAAACATGGAAATATCTACACTGCCATCTGTATATACCTGGAAATATCTACACAGCCATCTGTATAAACATGGAAATATCTACACAGCTATCTCTATAAACATGGAAATGTCTACACGGCTATCTTTATAAACATGGAAATATCTCCACCGCTATCTGTAGAAACATGGAAATATCTACATCGCTATCTGTATAAACATGGAAATATCACCACCGCTATCTCTATGAAGATGGAAATATCTACATCGATATCTGTATAAACATGGAAATATCTACACCGCTATCTGTATAAACATGGAAATATCTATAACACTATCTGTGTAAACATGGAAATATCTACACAGCTATCTGTGTAAACATGGAAATATGTACACAGGTCTCTGTGTAAAGATGGAAATATCAACACAGCAATCTGTGCAAATATGAAAATATCTACACCGCTATCTCAGTAAACATGGAATTATCTACACCGCTATCTGTATAAACATGGAAATATCAACACCGATATCTGTATAAACATGGAAATGTCTACACCACGATCTGTATAAACATGGAAATATCTACACCGCTATATGTATAAACATGGAAATATCTACACCGCTATCAGTATAAACATGGAAATATCTACACCGCTATCTGTATAAACATGGAAATATCTACACCACGACATGTATAAACATGGAAATATCTACACCGCCATGTGAATAAACATGGAAATATCTACACCGCTATCATTAAAAACATGGAAATATCGACACCGCTATCTGTATAAATATGGAAATATCTACACCACTATCTCTATAAACATGGAAATATCTACACCGTTATCTGTATAAACAAAGAAATATCTCCACCGCTGTCTGTATGAACATGGAAACATCTACACCGCTAGCTGTATAAACATGGAATTATCTGCAGCGTTATCTGTATAAACATGGAAATATCTACACCGCAGTCTGTGCAAAGATGGAAATATCTACAATGCTATCTCAATAAACATGGAAATATCGACACCGCCATCTGTACACACATGGAAATACCTACACAGTCATCTGTATAAACATGGAAATATCTACACCACTATCTGTATAAACATGGAAATATCTACACTGCCATCGGTATAAACATGGAATTACCTACACAGACATCTCCATAATCATTGAAATATCAACACCGCTATCTGTATAAACATGGAAGTAGCCACACCGCTATCAGTATATACATGGAAATATCTACACAGCTATCTGTATAAACATGGAAGTAGCCACACCGCTATCAGTATAAACATGGAAATATCTACACCACTATCTGTATAAACATGGAAATATCTACACCACGACGTGTATAAACATGGAAATATCTACACCACGACATGTATAAACATGGAAATATCTACACCGCTATCAGTATAAACATGGAAATATTGACACCGCTATCTGTGTAAATATGGAAATATCTACACCACTATCTCTATAAACATGGAAATATCTACACCGTTATCTGTATAAACAAAGAAATATCTCCACCGCTGTCTGTATGAACATGGAAACATCTGCACCGCTAGCTTTATAAACATGGAATTATCTGCAGCGTTATCTGTATAAACATGGAAATATCTACACCGCAGTCTGTGCAAAGATGGAAATATCTACAATGCTATCTCAATAAACATGGAAATATCGACACCGCCATCTGTACACACATGGAAATACCTACACAGTCATCTGCATAAACATGGAAATATCTACACCACTATCTGTATAAACATGGAAATACCTACACTGCCATCTATATAAACATGGAATTATCTACACAGACATCTCTATAAACATTGAAATATCTACACCGCTATCTGTATAACCATGGAAGAAGCCACACCGCTATCTGTATAAACATGGAAATATCTACACCGCCATCTGTGAAAACATGGAAATATCTACACTGTCATCTTTATAAACATGGAAATATCTACACGTCCATCTGTATAAACATGGAAATATCTACACTGCCATCTGTATATACCTGGAAATATCTACACTGCCATCTGTATAAACATGGAAATATCTACACCGCTATCTCTATAAACATGGAAATGTCTACACGGCTATCTGTATAAACATGGAAATATCTCCACCGCTATCTGTAGAAACATGGAAATATCTACATCGCTATCTGTATAAACATGGAAATATCTCCACCGCTATCTCTATAAAGTTGGAAATATCTACACCGATATCTGTATAAACATGGAAATATCTACACCGCTATCTGTATAAACATGGAAATATCTATAACACTATCTGTGTAAACATGGAAATATCTACACCGTTATCTGTATAAACAAAGAAAAATCTCCACCGCTGTCTGTATGAACATGGAAACATCTGCACCGCTAGCAGTATAAACATGGAATTATCTGCAGCGTTATCTGTATAAAAATGGAAATATCTACACCGCACTCTGTGCAAAGATGGAAATATCTACAATGCTATCTCAATAAACATGGAAATATCGACACCGCCATCTGTACACACATGGAAATACCTACACAGTCATCTGTATAAACATGGAAATATCTACACTGCCATCTGTATATACCTGGAAATATCTACACTGCCATCTGTATAAACATGGAAATATCTACACCGCTATCTCTATAAACATGGAAATGTCTACAGAGCTATCTGTATAAACATGGAAATATCTCCACTGCTATCTGTAGAAAGATGGAAATATCTACATCGCTATCTGTATAAACATGGAAATATCACCACCGCTATCTCTATGAAGATGGAAATATCTACACCGATATCTGTATAAACATGGAAATATCTACACCGCTATCTGTATAAACATGGAAATATCTATAACACTATCTGTGTAAACATGGAAATATCTACACAGCTATCTGTGTAAACATGGAAATATGTACACAGGTCTCTGTGTAAAGTTGGAAATATCAACACAGCAATCTGTGCAAATATGAAAATATCTACACCGCTATCTCAGTAAACATGGAATTATCTACACCGCTATCTGTATAAACATGGAAATATCAACACCGATATCTGTATAAACATGGAAATGTCTACACCACGATCTGTATAAACATGGAAATATCTACACCTCTATATGTATAAACATGGAAATATCTACACCGCTATCAGTATAAACTTGGAAATATCTACACCGCTATCTGTATAAACATGGAAATATCTACACCACGACATGTATAAACATGGAAATATCTACACCGCCATGTGAATAAACATGGAAATATCTACACCGCTATCATTAAAAACATGGAAATATCGACACCGCTATCTGTATAAATATGGAAATATCTACACCACTATCTCTATAAACATGGAAATATCTACACCGTTATCTGTATAAACAAAGAAATATCTCCACCGCTGTCTGTATGAACATGGAAACATCTACACCGCTAGCTGTATAAACATGGAATTATCTGCAGCGTTATCTGTATAAACATGGAAATATCTACACCGCAGTCTGTTCAAAGATGGAAATATCTACAATTCTATCTCAATAAACATGGAAATATCGACACCGCCATCTGTACACACATGGAAATACCTACACAGTCATCTGTATAAACATGGAAATATCTACACCACTATCTGTATAAACATGGAAATATCTACACCACTATCTGTATAAACATGGAAATACCTACACTGCCATCTGTATAAACATGGAATTATCTACACAGACATCTCTATAACCATTGAAATATCTACACCGCTATCTGTATAAACATGGAAGTAGCCACACCGCTATCTGTATAAGCATGGAAATATCTACACCGCCATCTGTGAAAACATGGAAATATCTACACTGTCATCTTTATAAACATGGAAATATCTACACATCCATCTGTACAAACATGGAAATATCTACAGTGCCATCTGTATATACCTGGAAATATCTACACTGCCATCTGTATAAACATGGAAATATATACACCGCTATCTCTATAAACATGGAAATGTCTACACGGCTCTCTGTATAAACATGGAAATATCTCCACCGCTATCTGTAGAAATATGGAAATATCTCCACCGCTATCTGTATAAGCATGGAAATATCTCCACCGCTATCTCTATAAAGATGGAAATGTCTACACCGCTATCTTTATAAACGTGGAAATATCTACACCGCTATCTGTATAAACATGGAAATATCAACACTGCTATCTGTATAAACATGGAAATGTCTACACCACGATCTGTATAAACATGGAAATACCTACACTGCCATCTGTATAAACATGGAATTATCTACACAGACATCTCTATAACCATTGAAATATCTACACCGCTATCTGTATAAACATGGAAGTGGCCACAGCGCTATCTGTATAAACATGGAAATATCTACACCGCTATCAGTATAAACATGGAAATATCTACACCACGACGTGTATAAACATGGGAATATCTACACCGCTATGTGAATAAACATGGAAATATCTACACCGCTATCAGTATAAAAATGGAAATAATGACACCACTATCTGTATAAATATGGAAATATCTACACCACTATCTCTATAAACATGGAAATGTCTACACCGTTATCTGTATAAACAAAGAAATATCTCCACCGCTGTCTGTATGAACATGGAAACATCTACACCGCTAGCTGTATACACATGGAATTATCTGCAGCGTTATCTGTATAAACATGGAAATATCTACACTGTAGTCTGTGAAAAGATGGAAATATCTACAATGCTATCTCAATAAACATGGAAATATCGACACCGCCATCTGTACACACATGGAAATACCAACACAGTCATCTGTATAAACATGGAAATATCTACACCACTATCTGTATAAACATGGAAATACCTACAATTCCATCTGTATAAACATGGAAATATCTACACCACTATCTGTATAAACATGGAAATACCTACACTGCCATCTGTATAAACATGGAATTATCTACACAGACATCTCTATAAACATTGAAATATCTACACCGCTATCTGTATAAACATGGAAGTAGCCACACCGCTATCTGTATAAACATGGAAATAACTACACCGCCATCTGTGAAAACATGGAAATATCTACACTGTCATCTTTATAAACATGGAAATATCTACACTGCCATCTGTATATACCTGGAAATATCTACAGTGCCATCTGTATAAACATGGAAATATCTACACCGCTATCTCTGTAAACATGGAAATATCTACACCGCTATCTGTATAAACATGGAAATATCTACACCGCTATCTGTATAAACATGGAAATATCAACAACACTATCTGTGTAAACATGGAAATATCTACACAGCTATCTGTGTAAACATGGAAATATGTACACAGGTCTCTGTGTAAAGATGGAAATTTCTACACCGCAATCTGTGCAAGTATGGAAATATCTACACCGCTATCTCAGTAAACATGGAAATATCTACACCGCTATCTGTATAAACATGGAAATATCAACACCGCTATCTGTATAAACATGGAAATGTCTACACCACGATGTGTATAAACATGGAAATATCTACACCGCTATATGTATAAACATGGAAATATCTACACTGCTATCAGTATAAACATGGAAATATCTACACCGCTATCTGTATAAACATGGAAATATCTACACCACGACATGTATAAACATGGAAATATCTACACCGCCATGTGAATAAACATGGAAATATCTACACCGCTATCAGTAAAAACATGGAAATATCGACACCGCTATCTGTATAAATATGGAAATATCTACACCACTATCTGTATAAACATGGAAATACCTACACTGCCATCTGTATAAACATGGAATTATCTACGCAGACATCTCTATAACCATTGAAATATCTACACTGCTATCTGTATAAACATGGAAGTGGCCACACCGCTATCTGTATAAACATGGAAATATCTACACCGCCATCTGTTAAAATATGGAAATATCTACACTGTCATCTTTATAAACATGGAAATATCTACACATCCATCTATACAAACATGGAAATATCTACAGTGCCATCTGTATATACCTGGAAATATCTACACTGCCATCTGTATAAACATGGAAATATATACACCGCTATCTCTATAAACATGGAAATGTCTACACGGCTCTCTGTATAAACATGGAAATATCTCCACCGCTATCTGTAGAAACATGGAAATATCTACATCGCTATCTGTATAAGCATGGAAATATCTCCACCGCTATCTCTATAAAGATGGAAATGTCTACACCGCTATCTTTATAAACGTGGAAATATCTACACCGCTATCTGTATAAACATGGAAATATCAACACTGCTATCTGTATAAACATGGAAATGTCTACACCACGATCTGTATAAACATGGAAATACCTACACTGCCATCTGTATAAACATGGAATTATCTACACAGACATCTCTATAACCATTGAAATATCTACACCGCTATCTGTATAAACATGGAAGTGGCCACAGCGCTATCTGTATAAACATGGAAATATCTACACCGCCATCTGTGAAAATATGGAAATATCTACACTGTCATCTTTATAAACATGGAAATATCTACACGTCCATCTGTATAAACATGGAAATATCTACACTGCCATCTGTATATACCTGGAAATATCTACACTGCCATCTGTATAAACATGGAAATATCTACACCGCTATCTCTATAAACATGGAAATGTCTACACGGCTCTCTGTATAAACATGGAAATATCTCCACCGCTATCTGTAGAAACATGGAAATTTCTACATCGCTATCTGTATAAACATGGAAATGTCTCCACCGCTATCTCTATAAAGATGGAAATATCTACACCGATATCTGTATAAACATGGAAATATCTACACCGCTATCTGTATAAACATGGAAATATCTATAACACACTGTGTAAACATGGAAATATCTACACAGCTATCTGTGTAAACATGGAAATATGTACACAGGTCTCTGTGTAAAGATGGAAATATCTACACCGCAATCTGTGCAAATATGGAAATATCTACACCGCTATCTCAGTAAACAAGGAAATATCTACACCGCTATCTGTATAAACATGGAGATATCAACACCGCTATCTGTATAAACATGGAAATGTCTACACCACGATCTGTATAAACATGGAAATATCTACACCACGACATGTATAAACATGGAAATATCTACACCGCCATGTGAATAAACATGGAAATAACACCGCCATCTGTACACACATGGAAATACCAACACAGTCATCTGCATAAACATGGAAATATCTACACCACTATCTGTATAAACTTGGAAATATCTACACTGCCATCTGTATAAACATGGAATTACCTACACAGACATCTCTATAATCATTGAAATATCTACACCGCTATCTGTATAAACATGGAAGTAGCCACACCGCTATCAGTATAAACATGGAAATATCTACACCGCTATCAGTATAAACATGGAAATATCTACACCACGACGTGTATAAACATGGGAATATCTACACCGCTATGTGAATAAACATGGAAATATCTACACCGCTATCAGTATAAAAATGGAAATAATGACACCACTATCTGTATAAATATGGAAATATCTACACCACTATCTCTATAAACATGGAAATGTCTACACCGTTATCTGTATAAACAAAGAAATATCTCCACCGCTGTCTGTATGAACATGGAAACATCTACACCGCTAGCTGTATACACATGGAATTATCTGCAGCGTTATCTGTATAAACATGGAAATATCTACACTGTAGTCTGTGAAAAGATGGAAATATCTACAATGCTATCTCAATAAACATGGAAATATCGACACCGCCATCTGTACACACATGGAAATACCAACAGAGTCATCTGTATAAACATGGAAATATCTACACCACTATCTGTATAAACATGGAAATACCTACACTGCCATCTGTATAAACATGGAAATATCTACACCACTATCTGTATAAACATGGAAATACCTACACTGCCATCTGTATAAACATGGAATTATCTACACAGACATCTCTATAAACATTGAAATATCTACACCGCTATCTGTATAAACATGGAAGTAGCCACACCGCTATCTGTATAAACATGGAAATAACTACACCGCCATCTGTGAAAACATGGAAATATCTACACTGTCATCTTTATAAACATGGAAATATCTACACTGCCATCTGTATATACCTGGAAATATCTACAGTGCCATCTGTATAAACATGGAAATATCTACACCGCTATCTCTGTAAACATGGAAATATCTACACCGCTATCTGTATAAACATGGAAATATCTACACCGCTATCTGTATAAACATGGAAATATCAACAACACTATCTGTGTAAACATGGAAATATCTACACAGCTATCTGTGTAAACATGGAAATATGTACACAGGTCTCTGTGTAAAGATGGAAATTTCTACACCGCAATCTGTGCAAGTATGGAAATATCTACACCGCTATCTCAGTAAACATGGAAATATCTACACCGCTATCTGTATAAACATGGAAATATCAACACCGCTATCTGTATAAACATGGAAATGTCTACACCACGATGTGTATAAACATGGAAATATCTACACCGCTATATGTATAAACATGGAAATATCTACACTGCTATCAGTATAAACATGGAAATATCTACACCGCTATCTGTATAAACATGGAAATATCTACACCACGACATGTATAAACATGGAAATATCTACACCGCCATGTGAATAAACATGGAAATATCTACACCGCTATCAGTAAAAACATGGAAATATCGACACCGCTATCTGTATAAATATGGAAATATCTACACCACTATCTGTATAAACATGGAAATACCTACACTGCCATCTGTATAAACATGGAATTATCTACGCAGACATCTCTATAACCATTGAAATATCTACACTGCTATCTGTAAACATGGAAGTGGCCACACCGCTATCTGTATAAACATGGAAATATCTACACCGCCATCTGTTAAAATATGGAAATATCTACACTGTCATCTTTATAAACATGGAAATATCTACACATCCATCTGTACAAACATGGAAATATCTACAGTGCCATCTGTATATACCTGGAAATATCTACACTGCCATCTGTATAAACATGGAAATATATACACCGCTATCTCTATAAACATGGAAATGTCTACACGGCTCTCTGTATAAACATGGAAATATCTCCACCGCTATCTGTAGAAACATGGAAATATCTACATCGCTATCTGTATAAGCATGGAAATATCTCCACCGCTATCTCTGTAAAGATGGAAATGTCTACACCGCTATCTTTATAAACGTGGAAATATCTACACCGCTATCTGTATAAACATGGAAATATCAACACTGCTATCTGTATAAACATGGAAATGTCTACACCACGATCTGTATAAACATGGAAATACCTACACTGCCATCTGTATAAACATGGAATTATCTACACAGACATCTCTATAACCATTGAAATATCTACACCGCTATCTGTATAAACATGGAAGTGGCCACAGCGCTATCTGTATAAACATGGAAATATCTACACCGCCATCTGTGAAAATATGGAAATATCTACACTGTCATCTTTATAAACATGGAAATATCTACACGTCCATCTGTATAAACATGGAAATATCTACACTGCCATCTGTATATACCTGGAAATATCTACACTGCCATCTGTATAAACATGGAAATATCTACACCGCTATCTCTATAAACATGGAAATGTCTACACGGCTCTCTGTATAAACATGGAAATATCTCCACCGCTATCTGTAGAAACATGGAAATTTCTACATCGCTATCTGTATAAACATGGAAATGTCTCCACCGCTATCTCTATAAAGATGGAAATATCTACACCGATATCTGTATAAACATGGAAATATCTACACCGCTATCTGTATAAACATGGAAATATCTATAACACACTGTGTAAACATGGAAATATCTACACAGCTATCTGTGTAAACATGGAAATATGTACACAGGTCTCTGTGTAAAGATGGAAATATCTACACCGCAATCTGTGCAAATATGGAAATATCTACACCGCTATCTCAGTAAACAAGGAAATATCTACACCGCTATCTGTATAAACATGGAGATATCAACACCGCTATCTGTATAAACATGGAAATGTCTACACCACGATCTGTATAAACATGGAAATATCTACACCACGACATGTATAAACATGGAAATATCTACACCGCCATGTGAATAAACATGGAAATAACACCGCCATCTGTACACACATGGAAATACCAACACAGTCATCTGCATAAACATGGAAATATCTACACCACTATCTGTATAAACTTGGAAATATCTACACTGCCATCTGTATAAACATGGAATTACCTACACAGACATCTCTATAATCATTGAAATATCTACACCGCTATCTGTATCAACATGGAAGTAGCCACACCGCTATCAGTATAAACATGGAAATATCTACACCGCTATCAGTATAAACATGGAAATATCTACACCACGACGTGTATAAACATGGGAATATCTACACCGCTATGTGAATAAACATGGAAATATCTACACCGCTATCAGTATAAAAATGGAAATAATGACACCACTATCTGTATAAATATGGAAATATCTACACCACTATCTCTATAAACATGGAAATGTCTACACCGTTATCTGTATAAACAAAGAAATATCTCCACCGCTGTCTGTATGAACATGGAAACATCTACACCGCTAGCTGTATACACATGGAATTATCTGCAGCGTTATCTGTATAAACATGGAAATATCTACACTGTAGTCTGTGAAAAGATGGAAATATCTACAATGCTATCTCAATAAACATGGAAATATCGACACCGCCATCTGTACACACATGGAAATACCAACACAGTCATCTGTATAAACATGGAAATATCTACACCACTATCTGTATAAACATGGAAATACCTAAACTGCCATCTGTATAAACATGGAAATATCTACACCACTATCTGTATAAACATGGAAATACCTACACTGCCATCTGTATAAACATGGAATTATCTACACAGACATCTCTATAAACATTGAAATATCTACACCGCTATCTGTATAAACATGGAAGTAGCCACACCGCTATCTGTATAAACATGGAAATAACTACACCGCCATCTGTGAAAACATGGAAATATCTACACTGTCATCTTTATAAACATGGAAATATCTACACTGCCATCTGTATATACCTGGAAATATCAACAGTGCCATCTGTATAAACATGGAAATATCTACACCGCTATCTCTGTAAACATGGAAATATCTACACCGCTATCTGTATAAACATGGAAATATCTACACCGCTATCTGTATAAACATGGAAATATCAACAACACTATCTGTGTAAACATGGAAATATCTACACAGCTATCTGTGTAAACATGGAAATATGTACACAGGTCTCTGTGTAAAGATGGAAATTTCTACACCGCAATCTGTGCAAGTATGGAAATATCTACACCGCTATCTCAGTAAACATGGAAATATCTACACCGCTATCTGTATAAACATGGAAATATCAACACCGCTATCTGTATAAACATGGAAATGTCTACACCACGATGTGTATAAACATGGAAATATCTACACCGCTATATGTATAAACATGGAAATATCTACACTGCTATCAGTATAAACATGGAAATATCTACACCGCTATCTGTATAAACATGGAAATATCTACACCACGACATGTATAAACATGGAAATATCTACACCGCCATGTGAATAAACATGGAAATATCTACACCGCTATCAGTAAAAACATGGAAATATCGACACCGCTATCTGTATAAATATGGAAATATCTACACCACTATCTCTATAAACATGGAAATATCTACACCGTTATCTGTATAAACAAAGAAATATCTCCACCGCTGTCTGTATGAACATGGAAACATCTACACCGCTAGCTGTATAAACATGGAATTATCTGCAGCGTTATCTGTATAAACATGGAAATATCTACACCACAGTCTGTGCAAAGATGGAAATATCTACAATGCTATCCCAATAAACATGGAAATATCGACACCGCCATCTGTACACACATGGAAATACCTACACAGTCATCTGTATAAACATGGAAATATCTACACCACTATCTGTATAAACATGGAAATACCTACACTGCCATCTGTATAAACATGGAATTATCTACGCAGACATCTCTATAACCATTGAAATATCTACACTGCTATCTGTATAAACATGGAAGTGGCCACACCGCTATCTGTATAAACATGGAAATATCTACACCGCCATCTGTTAAAATATGGAAATATCTACACTGTCATCTTTATAAACATGGAAATATCTACACATCCATCTGTACAAAACATGGAAATATCTACAGTGCCATCTGTATATACCTGGAAATATCTACACTGCCATCTGTATAAACATGGAAATACATACACCGCTATCTCTATAAACATGGAAATGTCTACACGGCTCTCTGTATAAACATGGAAATATCTCCACCGCTATCTGTAGAAACATGGAAATATCTCCACCGCTATCTGTATAAGCATGGAAATATCTCCACCGCTATCTCTATAAAGATGGAAATGTCTACACCGCTATCTTTATAAACGTGGAAATATCTACACCGCTATCTGTATAAACATGGAAATATCAACACTGCTATCTGTATAAACATGGAAATGTCTACACCACGATCTGTATAAACATGGAAATACCTACACTGCCATCTGTATAAACATGGAATTATCTACACAGACATCTCTATAACCATTGAAATATCTACACCGCTATCTGTATAAACATGGAAGTGGCCACAGCGCTATCTGTATAAACATGGAAATATCTACACCGCCATCTGTGAAAATATGGAAATATCTACACTGTCATCTTTATAAACATGGAAATATCTACACGTCCATCTGTATAAACATGGAAATATCTACACTGCCATCTGTATATACCTGGAAATATCTACACTGCCATCTGTATAAACATGGAAATATCTACACCGCTATCTCTATAAACATGGAAATGTCTACACGGCTCTCTGTATAAACATGGAAATATCTCCACCGCTATCTGTAGAAACATGGAAATTTCTACATCGCTATCTGTATAAACATGGAAATGTCTCCACCGCTATCTCTATAAAGATGGAAATATCTACACCGATATCTGTATAAACATGGAAATATCTACACCGCTATCTGTATAAACATGGAAATATCTATAACACACTGTGTAAACATGGAAATATCTACACAGCTATCTGTGTAAACATGGAAATATGTACACAGGTCTCTGTGTAAAGATGGAAATATCTACACCGCAATCTGTGCAAATATGGAAATATCTACACCGCTATCTCAGTAAACAAGGAAATATCTACACCGCTATCTGTATAAACATGGAAATATCAACACCGCTATCTGTATAAACATGGAAATGTCTACACCACGATCTGTATAAACATGGAAATATCTACACCGCTATATGTATAAACATGGAAATATCTACACCGCTATCAGTATAAACATGGAAATATCTACACCGCTATCTGTATAAACATGGAAATATCTACACCACGACATGTATAAACATGGAAATATCTACACCGCCATGTGAATAAACATGGAAATATCTACACCGCTATCAGTAAAAACATGGAAATATCGACACCGCTATCTGTATAAATATGGAAATATCTACACCACTATCTCTATAGACATGGAAATATCTACACCGTTATCTGTATAAACAAAGAAATATCTCCACCGCTGTCTGTATGAACATGGAAACATCTACACCGCTAGCTGTATAAACATGGAATTATCTGCAGCGTTATCTGTATAAACATGGAAATATCTACACCGCAGTCTGTGCAAAGATGGAAATATCTACAATGCTATCTCAATAAACATGGAAATATCGACACCGCCATCTGTACACACATGGAAATACCTACACAGTCATCTGTATAAACATGGAAATATCTACACCACTATCTGTATAAACATGGAAATATCTACACTGCCATCGGTATAAACATGGAATTACCTACACAGACATCTCCATAATCATTGAAATATCAACACCGCTATCTGTATAAACATGGAAGTAGCCACACCGCTATCAGTATATACATGGAAATATCTACACAGCTATCTGTATAAACATGGAAGTAGCCACACCGCTATCAGTATAAACATGGAAATATCTACACCACTATCTGTATAAACATGGAAATATCTACACCACGACGTGTATAAACATGGAAATATCTACACCACGACATGTATAAACATGGAAATATCTACACCGCTATCAGTATAAACATGGAAATATTGACACCGCTATCTGTGTAAATATGGAAATATCTACACCACTATCTCTATAAACATGGAAATATCTACACCGTTATCTGTATAAACAAAGAAATATCTCCACCGCTGTCTGTATGAACATGGAAACATCTGCACCGCTAGCTTTATAAACATGGAATTATCTGCAGCGTTATCTGTATAAACATGGAAATATCTACACCGCAGTCTGTGCAAAGATGGAAATATCTACAATGCTATCTCAATAAACATGGAAATATCGACACCGCCATCTGTACACACATGGAAATACCTACACAGTCATCTGCATAAACATGGAAATATCTACACCACTATCTGTATAAACATGGAAATACCTACACTGCCATCTATATAAACATGGAATTATCTACACAGACATCTCTATAAACATTGAAATATCTACACCGCTATCTGTATAACCATGGAAGAAGCCACACCGCTATCTGTATAAACATGGAAATATCTACACCGCCATCTGTGAAAACATGGAAATATCTACACTGTCATCTTTATAAACATGGAAATATCTACACGTCCATCTGTATAAACATGGAAATATCTACACTGCCATCTGTATATACCTGGAAATATCTACACTGCCATCTGTATAAACATGGAAATATCTACACCGCTATCTCTATAAACATGGAAATGTCTACACGGCTATCTGTATAAACATGGAAATATCTCCACCGCTATCTGTAGAAACATGGAAATATCTACATCGCTATCTGTATAAACATGGAAATATCTCCACCGCTATCTCTATAAAGTTGGAAATATCTACACCGATATCTGTATAAACATGGAAATATCTACACCGCTATCTGTATAAACATGGAAATATCTATAACACTATCTGTGTAAACATGGAAATATCTACACCGTTATCTGTATAAACAAAGAAAAATCTCCACCGCTGTCTGTATGAACATGGAAACATCTGCACCGCTAGCAGTATAAACATGGAATTATCTGCAGCGTTATCTGTATAAAAATGGAAATATCTACACCGCACTCTGTGCAAAGATGGAAATATCTACAATGCTATCTCAATAAACATGGAAATATCGACACCGCCATCTGTACACACATGGAAATACCTACACAGTCATCTGTATAAACATGGAAATATCTACACTGCCATCTGTATATACCTGGAAATATCTACACTGCCATCTGTATAAACATGGAAATATCTACACCGCTATCTCTATAAACATGGAAATGTCTACAGAGCTATCTGTATAAACATGGAAATATCTCCACTGCTATCTGTAGAAAGATGGAAATATCTACATCGCTATCTGTATAAACATGGAAATATCACCACCGCTATCTCTATGAAGATGGAAATATCTACACCGATATCTGTATAAACATGGAAATATCTACACCGCTATCTGTATAAACATGGAAATATCTATAACACTATCTGTGTAAACATGGAAATATCTACACAGCTATCTGTGTAAACATGGAAATATGTACACAGGTCTCTGTGTAAAGTTGGAAATATCAACACAGCAATCTGTGCAAATATGAAAATATCTACACCGCTATCTCAGTAAACATGGAATTATCTACACCGCTATCTGTATAAACATGGAAATATCAACACCGATATCTGTATAAACATGGAAATGTCTACACCACGATCTGTATAAACATGGAAATATCTACACCTCTATATGTATAAACATGGAAATATCTACACCGCTATCAGTATAAACTTGGAAATATCTACACCGCTATCTGTATAAACATGGAAATATCTACACCACGACATGTATAAACATGGAAATATCTACACCGCCATGTGAATAAACATGGAAATATCTACACCGCTATCATTAAAAACATGGAAATATCGACACCGCTATCTGTATAAATATGGAAATATCTACACCACTATCTCTATAAACATGGAAATATCTACACCGTTATCTGTATAAACAAAGAAATATCTCCACCGCTGTCTGTATGAACATGGAAACATCTACACCGCTAGCTGTATAAACATGGAATTATCTGCAGCGTTATCTGTATAAACATGGAAATATCTACACCGCAGTCTGTTCAAAGATGGAAATATCTACAATTCTATCTCAATAAACATGGAAATATCGACACCGCCATCTGTACACACATGGAAATACCTACACAGTCATCTGTATAAACATGGAAATATCTACACCACTATCTGTATAAACATGGAAATATCTACACCACTATCTGTATAAACATGGAAATACCTACACTGCCATCTGTATAAACATGGAATTATCTACACAGACATCTCTATAACCATTGAAATATCTACACCGCTATCTGTATAAACATGGAAGTAGCCACACCGCTATCTGTATAAGCATGGAAATATCTACACCGCCATCTGTGAAAACATGGAAATATCTACACTGTCATCTTTATAAACATGGAAATATCTACACATCCATCTGTACAAACATGGAAATATCTACAGTGCCATCTGTATATACCTGGAAATATCTACACTGCCATCTGTATAAACATGGAAATATATACACCGCTATCTCTATAAACATGGAAATGTCTACACGGCTCTCTGTATAAACATGGAAATATCTCCACCGCTATCTGTAGAAATATGGAAATATCTCCACCGCTATCTGTATAAGCATGGAAATATCTCCACCGCTATCTCTATAAAGATGGAAATGTCTACACCGCTATCTTTATAAACGTGGAAATATCTACACCGCTATCTGTATAAACATGGAAATATCAACACTGCTATCTGTATAAACATGGAAATGTCTACACCACGATCTGTATAAACATGGAAATACCTACACTGCCATCTGTATAAACATGGAATTATCTACACAGACATCTCTATAACCATTGAAATATCTACACCGCTATCTGTATAAACATGGAAGTGGCCACAGCGCTATCTGTATAAACATGGAAATATCTACACCGCTATCAGTATAAACATGGAAATATCTACACCACGACGTGTATAAACATGGGAATATCTACACCGCTATGTGAATAAACATGGAAATATCTACACCGCTATCAGTATAAAAATGGAAATAATGACACCACTATCTGTATAAATATGGAAATATCTACACCACTATCTCTATAAACATGGAAATGTCTACACCGTTATCTGTATAAACAAAGAAATATCTCCACCGCTGTCTGTATGAACATGGAAACATCTACACCGCTAGCTGTATACACATGGAATTATCTGCAGCGTTATCTGTATAAACATGGAAATATCTACACTGTAGTCTGTGAAAAGATGGAAATATCTACAATGCTGTCTCAATAAACATGGAAATATCGACACCGCCATCTGTACACACATGGAAATACCAACACAGTCATCTGTATAAACATGGAAATATCTACACCACTATCTGTATAAACATGGAAATACCTACAATTCCATCTGTATAAACATGGAAATATCTACACCACTATCTGTATAAACATGGAAATACCTACACTGCCATCTGTATAAACATGGAATTATCTACACAGACATCTCTATAAACATTGAAATATCTACACCGCTATCTGTATAAACATGGAAGTAGCCACACCGCTATCTGTATAAACATGGAAATAACTACACCGCCATCTGTGAAAACATGGAAATATCTACACTGTCATCTTTATAAACATGGAAATATCTACACTGCCATCTGTATATACCTGGAAATATCTACAGTGCCATCTGTATAAACATGGAAATATCTACACCGCTATCTCTGTAAACATGGAAATATCTACACCGCTATCTGTATAAACATGGAAATATCTACACCGCTATCTGTATAAACATGGAAATATCAACAACACTATCTGTGTAAACATGGAAATATCTACACAGCTATCTGTGTAAACATGGAAATATGTACACAGGTCTCTGTGTAAAGATGGAAATTTCTACACCGCAATCTGTGCAAGTATGGAAATATCTACACCGCTATCTCAGTAAACATGGAAATATCTACACCGCTATCTGTATAAACATGGAAATATCAACACCGCTATCTGTATAAACATGGAAATGTCTACACCACGATGTGTATAAACATGGAAATATCTACACCGCTATATGTATAAACATGGAAATATCTACACTGCTATCAGTATAAACATGGAAATATCTACACCGCTATCTGTATAAACATGGAAATATCTACACCACGACATGTATAAACATGGAAATATCTACACCGCCATGTGAATAAACATGGAAATATCTACACCGCTATCAGTAAAAACATGGAAATATCGACACCGCTATCTGTATAAATATGGAAATATCTACACCACTATCTGTATAAACATGGAAATACCTACACTGCCATCTGTATAAACATGGAATTATCTACGCAGACATCTCTATAACCATTGAAATATCTACACTGCTATCTGTATAAACATGGAAGTGGCCACACCGCTATCTGTATAAACATGGAAATATCTACACCGCCATCTGTTAAAATATGGAAATATCTACACTGTCATCTTTATAAACATGGAAATATCTACACATCCATCTATACAAACATGGAAATATCTACAGTGCCATCTGTATATACCTGGAAATATCTACACTGCCATCTGTATAAACATGGAAATATATACACCGCTATCTCTATAAACATGGAAATGTCTACACGGCTCTCTGTATAAACATGGAAATATCTCCACCGCTATCTGTAGAAACATGGAAATATCTACATCGCTATCTGTATAAGCATGGAAATATCTCCACCGCTATCTCTATAAAGATGGAAATGTCTACACCGCTATCTTTATAAACGTGGAAATATCTACACCGCTATCTGTATAAACATGGAAATATCAACACTGCTATCTGTATAAACATGGAAATGTCTACACCACGATCTGTATAAACATGGAAATACCTACACTGCCATCTGTATAAACATGGAATTATCTACACAGACATCTCTATAACCATTGAAATATCTACACCGCTATCTGTATAAACATGGAAGTGGCCACAGCGCTATCTGTATAAACATGGAAATATCTACACCGCCATCTGTGAAAATATGGAAATATCTACACTGTCATCTTTATAAACATGGAAATATCTACACGTCCATCTGTATAAACATGGAAATATCTACACTGCCATCTGTATATACCTGGAAATATCTACACTGCCATCTGTATAAACATGGAAATATCTACACCGCTATCTCTATAAACATGGAAATGTCTACACGGCTCTCTGTATAAACATGGAAATATCTCCACCGCTATCTGTAGAAACATGGAAATTTCTACATCGCTATCTGTATAAACATGGAAATGTCTCCACCGCTATCTCTATAAAGATGGAAATATCTACACCGATATCTGTATAAACATGGAAATATCTACACCGCTATCTGTATAAACATGGAAATATCTATAACACACTGTGTAAACATGGAAATATCTACACAGCTATCTGTGTAAACATGGAAATATGTACACAGGTCTCTGTGTAAAGATGGAAATATCTACACCGCAATCTGTGCAAATATGGAAATATCTACACCGCTATCTCAGTAAACAAGGAAATATCTACACCGCTATCTGTATAAACATGGAGATATCAACACCGCTATCTGTATAAACATGGAAATGTCTACACCACGATCTGTATAAACATGGAAATATCTACACCACGACATGTATAAACATGGAAATATCTACACCGCCATGTGAATAAACATGGAAATAACACCGCCATCTGTACACACATGGAAATACCAACACAGTCATCTGCATAAACATGGAAATATCTACACCACTATCTGTATAAACTTGGAAATATCTACACTGCCATCTGTATAAACATGGAATTACCTACACAGACATCTCTATAATCATTGAAATATCTACACCGCTATCTGTATAAACATGGAAGTAGCCACACCGCTATCAGTATAAACATGGAAATATCTACACCGCTATCAGTATAAACATGGAAATATCTACACCACGACGTGTATAAACATGGGAATATCTACACCGCTATGTGAATAAACATGGAAATATCTACACCGCTATCAGTATAAAAATGGAAATAATGACACCACTATCTGTATAAATATGGAAATATCTACACCACTATCTCTATAAACATGGAAATGTCTACACCGTTATCTGTATAAACAAAGAAATATCTCCACCGCTGTCTGTATGAACATGGAAACATCTACACCGCTAGCTGTATACACATGGAATTATCTGCAGCGTTATCTGTATAAACATGGAAATATCTACACTGTAGTCTGTGAAAAGATGGAAATATCTACAATGCTATCTCAATAAACATGGAAATATCGACACCGCCATCTGTACACACATGGAAATACCAACACAGTCATCTGTATAAACATGGAAATATCTACACCACTATCTGTATAAACATGGAAATACCTACACTGCCATCTGTATAAACATGGAAATATCTACACCACTATCTGTATAAACATGGAAATACCTACACTGCCATCTGTATAAACATGGAATTATCTACACAGACATCTCTATAAACATTGAAATATCTACACCGCTATCTGTATAAACATGGAAGTAGCCACACCGCTATCTGTATAAACATGGAAATAACTACACCGCCATCTGTGAAAACATGGAAATATCTACACTGTCATCTTTATAAACATGGAAATATCTACACTGCCATCTGTATATACCTGGAAATATCTACAGTGCCATCTGTATAAACATGGAAATATCTACACCGCTATCTCTGTAAACATGGAAATATCTACACCGCTATCTGTATAAACATGGAAATATCTACACCGCTATCTGTATAAACATGGAAATATCAACAACACTATCTGTGTAAACATGGAAATATCTACACAGCTATCTGTGTAAACATGGAAATATGTACACAGGTCTCTGTGTAAAGATGGAAATTTCTACACCGCAATCTGTGCAAGTATGGAAATATCTACACCGCTATCTCAGTAAACATGGAAATATCTACACCGCTATCTGTATAAACATGGAAATATCAACACCGCTATCTGTATAAACATGGAAATGTCTACACCACGATGTGTATAAACATGGAAATATCTACACCGCTATATGTATAAACATGGAAATATCTACACTGCTATCAGTATAAACATGGAAATATCTACACCGCTATCTGTATAAACATGGAAATATCTACACCACGACATGTATAAACATGGAAATATCTACACCGCCATGTGAATAAACATGGAAATATCTACACCGCTATCAGTAAAAACATGGAAATATCGACACCGCTATCTGTATAAATATGGAAATATCTACACCACTATCTGTATAAACATGGAAATACCTACACTGCCATCTGTATAAACATGGAATTATCTACGCAGACATCTCTATAACCATTGAAATATCTACACTGCTATCTGTAAACATGGAAGTGGCCACACCGCTATCTGTATAAACATGGAAATATCTACACCGCCATCTGTTAAAATATGGAAATATCTACACTGTCATCTTTATAAACATGGAAATATCTACACATCCATCTGTACAAACATGGAAATATCTACAGTGCCATCTGTATATACCTGGAAATATCTACACTGCCATCTGTATAAACATGGAAATATATACACCGCTATCTCTATAAACATGGAAATGTCTACACGGCTCTCTGTATAAACATGGAAATATCTCCACCGCTATCTGTAGAAACATGGAAATATCTACATCGCTATCTGTATAAGCATGGAAATATCTCCACCGCTATCTCTGTAAAGATGGAAATGTCTACACCGCTATCTTTATAAACGTGGAAATATCTACACCGCTATCTGTATAAACATGGAAATATCAACACTGCTATCTGTATAAACATGGAAATGTCTACACCACGATCTGTATAAACATGGAAATACCTACACTGCCATCTGTATAAACATGGAATTATCTACACAGACATCTCTATAACCATTGAAATATCTACACCGCTATCTGTATAAACATGGAAGTGGCCACAGCGCTATCTGTATAAACATGGAAATATCTACACCGCCATCTGTGAAAATATGGAAATATCTACACTGTCATCTTTATAAACATGGAAATATCTACACGTCCATCTGTATAAACATGGAAATATCTACACTGCCATCTGTATATACCTGGAAATATCTACACTGCCATCTGTATAAACATGGAAATATCTACACCGCTATCTCTATAAACATGGAAATGTCTACACGGCTCTCTGTATAAACATGGAAATATCTCCACCGCTATCTGTAGAAACATGGAAATTTCTACATCGCTATCTGTATAAACATGGAAATGTCTCCACCGCTATCTCTATAAAGATGGAAATATCTACACCGATATCTGTATAAACATGGAAATATCTACACCGCTATCTGTATAAACATGGAAATATCTATAACACACTGTGTAAACATGGAAATATCTACACAGCTATCTGTGTAAACATGGAAATATGTACACAGGTCTCTGTGTAAAGATGGAAATATCTACACCGCAATCTGTGCAAATATGGAAATATCTACACCGCTATCTCAGTAAACAAGGAAATATCTACACCGCTATCTGTATAAACATGGAGATATCAACACCGCTATCTGTATAAACATGGAAATGTCTACACCACGATCTGTATAAACATGGAAATATCTACACCACGACATGTATAAACATGGAAATATCTACACCGCCATGTGAATAAACATGGAAATAACACCGCCATCTGTACACACATGGAAATACCAACACAGTCATCTGCATAAACATGGAAATATCTACACCACTATCTGTATAAACTTGGAAATATCTACACTGCCATCTGTATAAACATGGAATTACCTACACAGACATCTCTATAATCATTGAAATATCTACACCGCTATCTGTATAAACATGGAAGTAGCCACACCGCTATCAGTATAAACATGGAAATATCTACACCGCTATCAGTATAAACATGGAAATATCTACACCACGACGTGTATAAACATGGGAATATCTACACCGCTATGTGAATAAACATGGAAATATCTACACCGCTATCAGTATAAAAATGGAAATAATGACACCACTATCTGTATAAATATGGAAATATCTACACCACTATCTCTATAAACATGGAAATGTCTACACCGTTATCTGTATAAACAAAGAAATATCTCCACCGCTGTCTGTATGAACATGGAAACATCTACACCGCTAGCTGTATACACATGGAATTATCTGCAGCGTTATCTGTATAAACATGGAAATATCTACACTGTAGTCTGTGAAAAGATGGAAATATCTACAATGCTATCTCAATAAACATGGAAATATCGACACCGCCATCTGTACACACATGGAAATACCAACACAGTCATCTGTATAAACATGGAAATATCTACACCACTATCTGTATAAACATGGAAATACCTAAACTGCCATCTGTATAAACATGGAAATATCTACACCACTATCTGTATAAACATGGAAATACCTACACTGCCATCTGTATAAACATGGAATTATCTACACAGACATCTCTATAAACATTGAAATATCTACACCGCTATCTGTATAAACATGGAAGTAGCCACACCGCTATCTGTATAAACATGGAAATAACTACACCGCCATCTGTGAAAACATGGAAATATCTACACTGTCATCTTTATAAACATGGAAATATCTACACTGCCATCTGTATATACCTGGAAATATCAACAGTGCCATCTGTATAAACATGGAAATATCTACACCGCTATCTCTGTAAACATGGAAATATCTACACCGCTATCTGTATAAACATGGAAATATCTACACCGCTATCTGTATAAACATGGAAATATCAACAACACTATCTGTGTAAACATGGAAATATCTACACAGCTATCTGTGTAAACATGGAAATATGTACACAGGTCTCTGTGTAAAGATGGAAATTTCTACACCGCAATCTGTGCAAGTATGGAAATATCTACACCGCTATCTCAGTAAACATGGAAATATCTACACCGCTATCTGTATAAACATGGAAATATCAACACCGCTATCTGTATAAACATGGAAATGTCTACACCACGATGTGTATAAACATGGAAATATCTACACCGCTATATGTATAAACATGGAAATATCTACACTGCTATCAGTATAAACATGGAAATATCTACACCGCTATCTGTATAAACATGGAAATATCTACACCACGACATGTATAAACATGGAAATATCTACACCGCCATGTGAATAAACATGGAAATATCTACACCGCTATCAGTAAAAACATGGAAATATCGACACCGCTATCTGTATAAATATGGAAATATCTACACCACTATCTCTATAAACATGGAAATATCTACACCGTTATCTGTATAAACAAAGAAATATCTCCACCGCTGTCTGTATGAACATGGAAACATCTACACCGCTAGCTGTATAAACATGGAATTATCTGCAGCGTTATCTGTATAAACATGGAAATATCTACACCACAGTCTGTGCAAAGATGGAAATATCTACAATGCTATCCCAATAAACATGGAAATATCGACACCGCCATCTGTACACACATGGAAATACCTACACAGTCATCTGTATAAACATGGAAATATCTACACCACTATCTGTATAAACATGGAAATACCTACACTGCCATCTGTATAAACATGGAATTATCTACGCAGACATCTCTATAACCATTGAAATATCTACACTGCTATCTGTATAAACATGGAAGTGGCCACACCGCTATCTGTATAAACATGGAAATATCTACACCGCCATCTGTTAAAATATGGAAATATCTACACTGTCATCTTTATAAACATGGAAATATCTACACATCCATCTGTACAAAACATGGAAATATCTACAGTGCCATCTGTATATACCTGGAAATATCTACACTGCCATCTGTATAAACATGGAAATACATACACCGCTATATCTATAAACATGGAAATGTCTACACGGCTCTCTGTATAAACATGGAAATATCTCCACCGCTATCTGTAGAAACATGGAAATATCTCCACCGCTATCTGTATAAGCATGGAAATATCTCCACCGCTATCTCTATAAAGATGGAAATGTCTACACCGCTATCTTTATAAACGTGGAAATATCTACACCGCTATCTGTATAAACATGGAAATATCAACACTGCTATCTGTATAAACATGGAAATGTCTACACCACGATCTGTATAAACATGGAAATACCTACACTGCCATCTGTATAAACATGGAATTATCTACACAGACATCTCTATAACCATTGAAATATCTACACCGCTATCTGTATAAACATGGAAGTGGCCACAGCGCTATCTGTATAAACATGGAAATATCTACACCGCCATCTGTGAAAATATGGAAATATCTACACTGTCATCTTTATAAACATGGAAATATCTACACGTCCATCTGTATAAACATGGAAATATCTACACTGCCATCTGTATATACCTGGAAATATCTACACTGCCATCTGTATAAACATGGAAATATCTACACCGCTATCTCTATAAACATGGAAATGTCTACACGGCTCTCTGTATAAACATGGAAATATCTCCACCGCTATCTGTAGAAACATGGAAATTTCTACATCGCTATCTGTATAAACATGGAAATGTCTCCACCGCTATCTCTATAAAGATGGAAATATCTACACCGATATCTGTATAAACATGGAAATATCTACACCGCTATCTGTATAAACATGGAAATATCTATAACACACTGTGTAAACATGGAAATATCTACACAGCTATCTGTGTAAACATGGAAATATGTACACAGGTCTCTGTGTAAAGATGGAAATATCTACACCGCAATCTGTGCAAATATGGAAATATCTACACCGCTATCTCAGTAAACAAGGAAATATCTACACCGCTATCTGTATAAACATGGAAATATCAACACCGCTATCTGTATAAACATGGAAATGTCTACACCACGATCTGTATAAACATGGAAATATCTACACCGCTATATGTATAAACATGGAAATATCTACACCGCTATCAGTATAAACATGGAAATATCTACACCGCTATCTGTATAAACATGGAAATATCTACACCACGACATGTATAAACATGGAAATATCTACACCGCCATGTGAATAAACATGGAAATATCTACACCGCTATCAGTAAAAACATGGAAATATCGACACCGCTATCTGTATAAATATGGAAATATCTACACCACTATCTCTATAGACATGGAAATATCTACACCGTTATCTGTATAAACAAAGAAATATCTCCACCGCTGTCTGTATGAACATGGAAACATCTACACCGCTATCTGTATAAAAATGGAATTACCTGCAGCGTTATCTGTATAAACATGGAAATATCTACACCGCAGTCTGTGCAAAGCTGGAAATATCTACAATGCTATCTCAATAAACATGGAAATATCGACACCGCAATCTGTACACACATGGAAATACCTACACAGTCATCTGTATAAACATGGAAATATCTACACCACAATCTGTATAAACATGGAAATATCTACACTGCCATCTGTATAAACATGGAATTACCTACACAGACATCTCTATAATCATTGAAATATCTACACCGCTATCTGTATAAACATGGAAGTAGCCACACCGCTATCAGTATAAACATGGAAATATCTACACCGTTATCTGTATAAACAAAGAAATATCTCCACCGCTGTCTGTATGAACATGGAAACATCTACACCGCTAGCTGCATAAACATGGAATTATCTGCAGCGTTATCTGTATAAACATGGAAATATCTACACTGCAGTCTGTGCAAAGATGGAAATATCTACAATGCTATCTCAATAAACATGGAAATACCTACACAGTCAACCGTATAAACTTGGAAATATCTACACCACTATCTGTATAAACATTGAAATATCTACACTGCCATCTGTATAAACATGGAATTACCTACACAGACATCTCTATAATCATTGAAATATATACACCGTTATCTGTATAAACATGGAAGTAGCCACACGGCTATCAGTATAAACATGGAAATATCTACACCGCTATCTGTATAAACATGGAAATATCTACACCACGACGTGTATAAACATGGAAATATCTACACCGCTATGTGAATAAACATGGAAATATCTGCACCGCTATCCATATAAACATGGAAATATTGACACCGCTATCTGTATAAATATGGAAATATCTACACCACTATCTCTATAAACATGGAAATATCTACACCGTTATCTGTATAAACAAGGAAATATCTCCACAGCTGTCTGTATGAACATGGAAACATCTACACTGCTAGCTGTATAAACATGGAATTATCTGCAGCGTTATCTGTATAAACATGGAAATATCTACACCGCACTCTGTGCAAAGATGGAAATATCTACAATGCTATCTCAATAAACATGGAAATATCGACACCGCCATCTGTACACACATGGAAATACCTACACAGTCATCTGTATAAACATGGAAATATCTACACCACTATCTGTATAAACATGGAAATATCTACACCGCTATCTCTATAAACATGGAAATGTCTACACGGCTATCTGTATAAACATGGAAATATCTCCACCGCTATCTGTAGAAACATGGAAATGTCTACATCGCTATCTGTATAAACATGGAAATATCTCCACCGCTATCTCTATAAAGATGGAAATATCTCCAGCGCTATCTTTATAAACTTGGAAATATCTACACCGCTATCTGTATAAACATGGAAATATCTATAACACTATCTGTGTAAACATGGAAATATCTACACAGCTATCTGTGTAAACATGGAAATATGTACACAGGTCTCTGTGTAAAGATGGAAATATCTACACCGCAATCTGTGCAAATATGGAAATATCTACACCGCTATCTCAGTAAACATGGAAATATCTACACCGCTATCTGTATAAACATGGAAATATCAACACCGCTATCTGTATAAACATGGAAATGTCTGCACCACGATCTGTATAAACATGGAAATATCTACACCGCTATCTGTATAAACATGGAAATATCTACACCGCTATCTGTATAAACATGGAAATATCTACACCACGACATGTATAAACATGGAAATATCTACACCGCCATGTGAATAAACATGGAAGTAGCCACACCGCTATCTGTATAAACATGGAAATATCTACACCGCCATCTGTGAAAACATGGAAATATCTACACTGTCATCTTTATAAACATGGAAATATCTACACGTCCATCTGTATAAACATGGAAATATCTACACTGCCATCTGTATATACCTGGAAATATCTACACTGCCATCTGTATTAACATGGAAATATCTACACCGCTATCTCTATAAACATGGAAATGTCTACACGGCTATCTGTATAAACATGGAAATATCTCCACCGCTATCTGTAGAAACATGGAAATATCTACATCGCTACCTGCATAAACATGGAAATATCTCCACCGCTATCTCTATAAAGATGGAAATATCTACACCGCTATCTTTATAAACATGGAAATATCTACACCGCTATCTGTATAAACATGGAAATATCTATAACACTATCTGTGTAAACATGGAAATATCTACACAGCTATCTGTGTAAACATGGAAATATGTACACAGGTCTCTGTGTAAAGATGGAAATATCTACACCGCAATCTGTGCAAATATGGAAATATCTACACCGCTATCTCAGTAAACATGGAAATATCTACACCGCAATCTGTGCAAATATGGAAATATCTACACCGCTATCTCAGTAAACATGGAAATATCCACACCCATATCTGTATAAACTTGGAAATATCAACACCGCTATCTGTATAAACATGGAAATGTCTACACCACGATCTGTATAAACATGGAAATATCTACACCGCTGTATGTATAAACATGGAAATATCTACACCGCTATCAGTATAAACATGGAAATATCTACACCGCTATCTGTATAAACATGGAAATATCTACACCACGACATGTATAAACATGGAAATATCTACACCGCCATGTGAATAAACATGGAAATATCTACACCGCTATCAGTAAAAACATGGAAATATTGACACCGCTATCTGTATAAATATGGAAATATCTACACCACTATGTCTATAAACATGGAAATATCTACACCGTTATCTGTATAAACAAAGAAATATCTCCACCGCTGTCTGTATGAACATGGAAACATCTACACCGCTAGCTGCATAAACATGGAATTATCTGCAGCGTTATCTGTATAAACATGGAAATATCTACACTGCAGTCTGTGCAAAGATGGAAATATCTACAATGCTATCTCAATAAACATGGAAATATCGACACCGCCAACTGTACACACATGGAAATACCTACACAGTCATCTGTATAAACATGGAAATATCTACACCACTATCTGTATAAACATTGAAATATCTACACTGCCATCTGTATAAACATGTAATTACCTACACAGACTTCTCTATAATCATTGAAATATCTACACCGTTATCTGTATAAACATGGAAGTAGCCACACCGCTATCAGTATAAACATGGAAATATCTACACCGCCATCTGTGAAAACATGGAAATATCTACACTGTCATCTTTATAAACATGGAAATAGCTACACGTCCATCTGTATAAACATGGAAATATCTACACTGCCATCTGTATATACCTGGAAATATCTACACTGCCATCTGTATAAACATGGAAATATCTACACCGCTATCTCTATAAACATGGAAATGTCTACACGGCTATCTGTATAAACATGGAAATATCTCCACCGCTATCTGTTGAAACATGGAAATATCTACATCGCTATCTGCATAAACATGGAAATATCTCCACCGCTATCTCTATAAAGATGGAAATATCTACACCGCTATCTTTATAACCATGGAAATATCTACACCGCTATCTGTATAAACATGGAAATATCTATAACACTATCTGTGTAAACATGGAAATATCTACACAGCTATCTGTGTAAACATGGAAATATGTACACAGGTCTCTGTGTAAAGATGGAAATATCTTCACCGCAATCTGTGCAAATATGGAAATATCTACACCGCTATCTCAGTAAACATGGACATATCTACACCGCAATCTGTGCAAATATGGAAATATCTACACCGCTATCTCAGTATAAAAGGAAATATCTACACCCCTATCTGTATATACTTGGAAATATCAACACCGCTATCTGTATAAACATGGAAATGTCTACACCACTATCTGTATAAACATGGAAATATCTACACCGCTATATGTATAAACATGGAAATATCTACACCACTATCAGTATAAACATGGAAATATCTACACCGCTATCTGTATAAACATGGAAATATCTACACCACGACATGTATAAACATGGAAATATCTACACCGCCATGTGAATAAACATGGAAATATCTACACCGCTATCAGTAAAAACATGGAAATATCGACACCGCTATCTGTATAAATATGGAAATATCTACACCACTATCTCTATAGACATGGAAATATCAACACCGTTATCAGTATAAACAAAGAAATATCTCCACCGCTGTCTGTATGAACATGGAAACATCTACACCGCTAGCTGTATAAAAATGGAATTACCTGCAGCGTTATCTGTATAAACATGGAAATATCTACACCGCAGTCTGTGCAAAGATGGAAATATCTACAATGCTATCTCAATAAACATTGAAATATCGACACCGCAATCTGTACTCACATCTAAATACCTACACAGTCATCTGTATAAACATGGAAATATCTACACCACTATCTGTATAAACATGGAAATATCTACACTGCCATCTGTATAAACATGGAATTACCTACACAGACATCTCTATAATCATTGAAATATCTACACCGCTATCTGTATAAACATGGAAGTAGCCACACCGCTATCAGTATAAACATGGAAATATCTACACCGCTATCTGTATAAACATGGAAATATCTACACCACGACGTGTATAAACATGGAAATATCTACACCGCTGTGTGAATAAACATGGAAATATCTACACCGCTATGAGTATAAACATGGATATATTGACACCGCTATCTGTATAAATATGGAAATATCTACACCACTATCTCTATAAACATGGAAATATCTACACCGTTATCTGTATAAACAAAGAAATATCTCCACCGCTGTCTGTATGAACATGGAAACATCTACACCGCTAGCTGTATAAACATGGAATTATCTGCTGCGTTATCTGTATAAACATGGAAATATCTACACTGCAGTCTGTGCAAAGATGGAAATATCTACAATGCTATCTCAATAAACATGGAAATATCGACACCGCCATCTGTACACACATGGAAATACCTACACAGTCATCTGTATAAACATGGAAATATCTACACCACTATCTGTATAAACATGGAAATACCTACACTGCCATCTGTATAAACATGGAATTATCTACACAGGCATCTCTATAACCATTGAAATATCTACACCGCTATCTGTATAAACATGGAAGTAGCCACACCGCTATCAGTATAAACATGGAAATATCTACACCGCCATCTGTGAAAACATGGAAATATCTATACTGTCATCTTTATAAACATGGAAATATCTACACGTCCATCTGTATAAACATGGAAATATCTACACTGACATCATGATATACCTGTAAATATCTACACTGCCATCTGTATAAACATGGAAATATCTACACCGCTATCTCTATAAAGATGGAAATGTCTACACGGCTATCTGTATAAACATGGAAATATCTCCACCGCTATCTGTAGAAACATGGAAATATCTACATCGCTATCTGTATAAACATGGAAATATCACCACCGCTATCTCTATAAAGATGGAAATATCTACACCGATATCTGTATAAACATGGAAATATCTACACCGCTATCTGTATAAACATGGAAATATCTATAACACTATCTGTGTAAACATGGAAATATCTACACAGCTATCTGTGTAAACATGGAAATATGTACACAGGTCTCTGTGTAAAGATGGAAATATCAACACAGCAATCTGTGCAAATATGAAAATATCTACACCGCTATCTCAGTAAACATGGAATTATCTACACCGCTATCTGTATAAACATGGAAATATCAACACCGATATCTGTATAAACATGGAAATTTCTACACCACGATCTGTATAAACATGGAAATATCTACACCGCTATATGTATAAACATGGAAATATCTACACCGCTAGCAGTATAAACATGGAAATATCTACACCGCTATCTGTATAAACATGGAAATATCTACACCACGACATGTATAAACATGGAAATATCTACACCGCCATGTGAATAAACATGGAAATATCTACACCGCTATGATTAAAAACATGGAAATATCGACACCGCTATCTGTATAAATATGGAAATATCTACACCACTATCTCTATAAACATGGAAATATCTACACCGTTATCTGTATAAACAAGGAAATATCTCCACAGCTGTCTGTATGAACATGGAAACATCTACACCGCTAGCTGTATAAAGATGGAATTATCTGCAGCGTTATCTGTATAAACATGGAAATATCTACACCGCAGTCTGTGCAAAGATGGAAATATCTACAATGCTATCTCAATAAACATGGAAATATCGATACCGCCATCTGTACACACATGGAAATACCTACACAGTCATCTGTATAAACATGGAAATATCTACACCACTATCTGTATAAACATGGAAATATCTACACTGCCATCTGTATAAACATGGAATTACCTACACAGACATCTGCATAATCATTGAAATATCTACACCGCTATCTGTATAAACATGGAAGTAGCCACACCGCTATCAGTATAAACATGGAAATATCTACACCGCTATCTGTATAAACATGGAAGTAGCCACACCGCTATCAGTATAAACATGGAAATATCTACACCACGACGTGTATAAACATGGAAATATCTACACCACGACATGTATAAACATGGAAATATCTACACCGCTATCAGTATAAACATGGAAATATTGACACCGCTATCTGTGTAAATATGGAAATATCTACACCACTATCTCTATAAACATGGAAATATCTACACCGTTATCTGTATAAACAAAGAAAAATCTCCACCGCTGTCTGTATGAACATGGAAACATCTGCACCGCTAGCAGTATAAACATGGAATTATCTGCAGCGTTATCTGTATAAACATGGAAATATCTACACCACACTCTGTGCAAAGATGGAAATATCTACAATGCTATCTCAATAAACATGGAAATATCGACACCGCCATCTGTACACACATGGAAATACCTACACAGTCATCTGTATAAACATGGAAATATCTACTCCACTATCTGTATAAACATGGAAATACCTACACTGCCATCTGTATAAACATGGAATTATCTACACAGACATCTCTATAACCATTGAAATATCTACACCGCTATCTGTATAAACATGGAAGTAGCCACACCGCTATCTGTATAAACATGGAAATATCTACACCACCATCTGTGAAAACATGGAAATATCTACACTGTCATCTTTATAAACATGGAAATATCTACACGTCCATCTGTATAAACATGGAAATATCTACACTGCCATCTGTATATACCTGGAAATATCTACACTGCCATCTGTATAAACATGGAAATATCTACACCGCTATCTCTATAAACATGGAAATGTCTACACGGCTATCTGTATAAACATGGAAATATCTCCACCGCTATCTGTAGAAACATGGAAATATCTACATCGCTATCTGTATAAACATGGAAATGTCACCACCGCTATCTCTATGAAGATGGAAATATCTACATCGATATCTGTATAAACATGGAAATATCTACACCGCTATCTGTATAAACATGGAAATATCTATAACACTATCTGTGTAAACATGGAAATATCTACACAGCTATCTGTGTAAACATGGAAATATGTACACAGGTCTCTGTGTAAAGATGGAAATATCAACACAGCAATCTGTGCAAATATGAAAATATCTACACCGCTATCTCAGTAAACATGGAATTATCTACACCGCTATCTGTATAAACATGGAAATATCAACACCGATATCTGTATAAACATGGAAATGTCTACACCACGATCTGTATAAACATGCTAATATCTACACCGCTATATGTATAAACATGGAAATATCTACACCGTTATCTGTATAAACAAGGAAATATCTCCACAGCTGTCTGTATGAACATGGAAACATCTACACTGCTAGCTGTATAAACATGGAATTATCTGCAGCGTTATCTGTATAAACATGGAAATATCTACACCGCAGTCTGTGCAAAGATGGAAATATCTACAATGCTATCTCAATAAACATGGAAATATCGACACCGCCATCTGTACACACATGGAAATACCTACACAGTCATCTGTATAAACATGGAAATATCTACACCACTATCTGTATAAACATGGAAATATCTACACTGCCATCTGTATAAACATGGAATTACCTACACAGACATCTCCATAATCATTGAAATATCTACACCGCTATCTGTATAAACATGGAAGTAGCCACACCGCTATCAGTATAAACATGGAAATATCTACACCGCTATCTGTATAAACATGGAAGTAGCCACACCGCTATCAGTATAAACATGGAAATATCTACACCACTATCTGTATAAACATGGAAATATCTACACCACGACGTGTATAAACATGGAAATATCTACACCACGACATGTATAAACATGGAAATATCTACACCGCTATCAGTATAAACATGGAAATATTGACACCGCTATCTGTGTAAATATGGAAATATCTACACCACTATCTCTATAAACATGGAAATATCTACACCGTTATCTGTATAAACAAAGAAAAATCTCCACCGCTGTCTGTATGAACATGGAAACATCTGCACCGCTAGCAGTATAAACATGGAATTATCTGCAGCGTTATCTGTATAAACATGGAAATATCTACACCGCACTCTGTGCAAAGATGGAAATAGCTACAATGCTATCTCAATAAACATGGAAATATCGACACCGCCATCTGTACACACATGGAAATACCTACACAGTCATCTGTATAAACATGGAAATATCTACACCACTATCTGTATAAACATGGAAATACCTACACTGCCATCTGTATAAACATGGAATTATCTACACAGACATCTCTATAACCATTGAAATATCTACACCGCTATCTGTATAAACATGGAAGTAGCCACACCGCTATCTGTATAAACATGGAAATATCTACACCGCCATCTGTGAAAACATGGAAATATCTACACTGTCATCTTTATAAACATGGAAATATCTACACGTCCATCTATATAAACATGGAAATATCTACACTGCCATCTGTATATACCTGGAAATATCTACACTGCCATCTGTATAAACATGGAAATATCTACACCGCTATCTCTATAAACATGGAAATGTCTACACGGCTATCTGTATAAACATGGAAATATCTCCACCGCTATCTGTAGAAACATGGAAATATCTACATCGCTATCTGTATAAACATGGAAATATCACCACCGCTATCTCTATGAAGATGGAAATATCTACATCGATATCTGTATAAACATGGAAATATCTACACCGCTATCTGTATAAACATGGAAATATCTATAACACTATCTGTGTAAACATGGAAATATCTACACAGCTATCTGTGTAAACATGGAAATATGTACACAGGTCTCTGGGTAAAGATGGAAATATCAACACAGCAATCTGTGCAAATATGAAAATATCTACACCGCTATCTCAGTAAACATGGAATTATCTACACCGCTATCTGTATAAACATGGAAATATCAACACCGATATCTGTATAAACATGGAAATGTCTACACCACGATCTGTATAAACATGGAAATATCTACACCGCTATATGTATAAACATGGAAATATCTACACCGTTATCTGTATAAACAAGGAAATATCTCCACAGCTGTCTGTATGAACATGGAAACATCTACACTGCTAGCTGTATAAACATGGAATTATCTGCAGCGTTATCTGTATAAACATGGAAATATCTACACCGCAGTCTGTGCAAAGATGGAAATATCTACAATGCTATCTCAATAAACATGGAAATATCGACACCGCCATCTGTACACACATGGAAATACCTACACAGTCATCTGTATAAACATGGAAATATCTACACCACTATCTGTATAAACATGGAAATATCTACACTGCCATCTGTATAAACATGGAATTACCTACACAGACATCTCCATAATCATTGAAATATCTACACCGCTATCTGTATAAACATGGAAGTAGCCACACCGCTATCAGTATAAACATGGAAATATCTA
Organism: Pan paniscus; assembly: GCF_029289425.2. Taxonomy (NCBI): domain Eukaryota; kingdom Metazoa; phylum Chordata; class Mammalia; order Primates; family Hominidae; genus Pan; species Pan paniscus. Next base: position 2,937,759 of record NC_073265.2, read on the forward strand.
CACCGCTATCTGTATAAACATGGAAGTAGCCACACCGCTATCAGTATAAACATGGAAATATCTACACCACTATCTGTATAAACATGGAAATATCTACACCACGACGTGTATAAACATGGAAATATCTACACCACGACATGTATAAACATGGAAATATCTACACCGCTATCAGTATAAACATGGAAATATTGACACCGCTATCTGTGTAAATATGGAAATATCTACACCACTATCTCTATAAACATGGAAATATCTACACCGTTATCTGTATAAACAAAGTAAAATCTCCACCGCTGTCTGTATGAACATGGAAACATCTGCACCGCTAGCAGTATAAACATGGAATTATCTGCAGCGTTATCTGTATAAACATGGAAATATCTACACCGCACTCTGTGCAAAGATGGAAATATCTACAATGCTATCTCAATAAACATGGAAATATCGACACCGCCATCTGTACACACATGGAAATACCTACACAGTCATCTGTATAAACATGGAAATATCTACACCACTATCTGTATAAACATGGAAATACCTACACTGCCATCTGTATAAACATGGAATTATCTACACAGACATCTCTATAACCATTGAAATATCTACACCGCTATCTGTATAAACATGGAAGTAGCCACACCGCTATCTGTATAAACATGGAAATATCTACACCACCATCTGTGAAAACATGGAAATATCTACACTGTCATCTTTATAAACATGGAAATATCTACACGTCCATCTGTATAAACATGGAAATATCTACACTGCCATCTGTATATACCTGGAAATATCTACACTGCCATCTGTATAAACATGGAAATATCTACACCGCTATCTCTATAAACATGGAAATGTCTACACAGCTATCTGTATAAACATGGAAATATCTCCACCGCTATCTGTAGAAAGATGGAAATATCTACATCGCTATCTGTATAAACATGGAAATATCACCACCGCTATCTCTATGAAGATGGAAATATCTACACCGATATCTGTATAAACATGGAAATATCTACACCGCTATCTGTATAAACATGGAAATATCTATAACACTATCTGTGTAAACATGGAAATATCTACACAGCTATCTGTGTAAACATGGATATATGTACACAGGTCTCTGTGTAAAGTTGGAAATATCAACACAGCAATCTGTGAAAATATGAAAATATCTACACCGCTATCTCAGTAAACATGGAATTATCTACACCGCTATCTGTATAAACATGGAAATATCAACACCGATATCTGTATAAACATGGAAATGTCTACACCACGATCTGTATAAACATGGAAATATCTACACCGCTATATGTATAAACATGGAAATATCTACACCGCTATCAGTATAAACATGGAAATATCTACACCGCTATCTGTATAAACATGGAAATATCTACACCACGACATGTATAAACATGGAAATATCTACACCGCCATGTGAATAAACATGGAAATATCTACACCGCTATCATTAAAAACATGGAAATATCAACACCGCTATCTGTATAAATATGGAAATATCTACACCACTATCTCTATAAACATGGAAATATCTACACCGTTATCTGTATAAACAAAGAAATATCTCCACCGCTGTCTGTATGAACATGGAAACATCTACACCGCTAGCTGTATAAACATGGAATTATCTGCAGCGTTATCTGTATAAACATGGAAATATCTACACCGCAGTCTGTGCAAAGATGGAAATATCTACAATGCTATCTCAATAAACATGGAAATATCGACACCGCCATCTGTACACACATGGAAATACCTACACAGTCATCTGTATAAACATGGAAATATCTACACCACTATCTGTATAAACATGGAAATATCTACACTGCCATCGGTATAAACATGGAATTACCTACACAGACATCTCCATAATCATTGAAATATCAACACCGCTATCTGTATAAACATGGAAGTAGCCACACCGCTATCAGTATAAACATGGAAATATCTACACAGCTATCTGTATAAACATGGAAGTAGCCACACCGCTATCAGTATAAACATGGAAATATCTACACCACTATCTGTATAAACATGGAAATATCTACACCACGACGTGTATAAACATGGAAATATCTACACCACGACATGTATAAACATGGAAATATCTACACCGCTATCAGTATAAACATGGAAATATTGACACCGCTATCTGTGTAAATATGGAAATATCTACACCACTATCTTTATAAACATGGAAATATCTACACCGTTATCTGTATAAACAAAGAAAAATCTCCACCGCTGACTGTATGAACATGGAAACATCTGCACCGCTAGCAGTATAAACATGGAATTATCTGCAGCGTTATCTGTATAAACATGGAAATATCTACACCGCACTCTGTGCAAAGATGGAAATATCTACAATGCTATCTCAATAAACATGGAAATATCGACACCGCCATCTGTACACACATGGAAATACCTACACAGTCATCTGTATAAACATGGAAATATCTACACTGCCATCTGTATATACCTGGAAATATCTACACTGCCATCTGTATAAACATGGAAATATCTACACCGCTATCTCTATAAACATGGAAATGTCTACAGAGCTATCTGTATAAACATGGAAATATCTCCACTGCTATCTGTAGAAAGATGGAAATATCTACATCGCTATCTGTATAAACATGGAAATATCACCACCGCTATCTCTATGAAGATGGAAATATCTACACCGATATCTGTATAAACATGGAAATATCTACACCGCTATCTGTATAAACATGGAAATATCTATAACACTATCTGTGTAAACATGGAAATATCTACACAGCTATCTGTGTAAACATGGAAATATGTACACAGGTCTCTGTGTAAAGTTGGAAATATCAACACAGCAATCTGTGCAAATATGAAAATATCTACACCGCTATCTCAGTAAACATGGAATTATCTACACCGCTATCTGTATAAACATGGAAATATCTCCACCGCTATCTGTAGAAAGATGGAAATATCTACATCGCTATCTGTATAAACATGGAAATATCACCACCGCTATCTCTATGAAGATGGAAATATCTACACCGATATCTGTATAAACATGGAAATATCTACACCGCTATCTGTATAAACATGGAAATATCTATAACACTATCTGTGTAAACATGGAAATATCTACACAGCTATCTGTGTAAACATGGAAATATGTACACAGGTCTCTGTGTAAAGTTGGAAATATCAACACAGCAATCTGTGCAAATATGAAAATATAGACACCGCTATCTCAGTAAACATGGAATTATCTACACCGCTATCTGTATAAACATGGAAATATCAACACCGATATCTGTATAAACATGGAAATGTCTACACCACGATCTGTATAAACATGGAAATATCTACACCGCTATATGTATAAACATGGAAATATCTACACCGCTATCAGTGTAAACATGGAAATATCTACACCGCTATCTGTATAAACATGGAAATATCTACACCACGACATGTATAAACATGGAAATATCTACACCGCCATGTGAATAAACATGGAAATATCTACACCGCTATCATTAAAAACATGGAAATATCGACACCGCTATCTGTATAAATATGGAAATATCTACACCACTATCTCTATAAACATGGAAATATCTACACCGTTATCTGTATAAACAAAGAAATATCTCCACCGCTGTCTGTATGAACATGGAAACATCTACACCGCTAGCTGTATAAACATGGAATTATCTGCAGCGTTATCTGTATAAACATGGAAATATCTACACCGCAGTCTGTGCAAAGATGGAAATATCTACAATGCTATCTCAATAAACATGGAAATATCGACACCGCCATCTGTACACACATGGAAATACCTACACAGTCATCTGTATAAACATGGAAATATCTACACCACTATCTGTATAAACATGGAAATATCTACACTGCCATCGGTATAAACATGGAATTACCTACACAGACATCTCCATAATCATTGAAATATCAACACCGCTATCTGTATAAACATGGAAGTAGCCACACCGCTATCAGTATAAACATGGAAATATCTACACAGCTATCTGTATAAACATGGAAGTAGCCACACCGCTATCAGTATAAACATGGAAATATCTACACCACTATCTGTATAAACATGGAAATATCTACACCACGACGTGTATAAACATGGAAATATCTACACCACGACATGTATAAACATGGAAATATCTACACCGCTATCAGTATAAACATGGAAATATTGACACCGCTATCTGTGTAAATATGGAAATATCTACACCACTATCTCTATAAACATGGAAATATCTACACCGTTATCTGTATAAACAAAGAAAAATCTCCACCGCTGACTGTATGAACATGGAAACATCTGCACCGCTAGCAGTATAAACATGGAATTATCTGCAGCGTTATCTGTATAAACATGGAAATATCTACACCGCACTCTGTGCAAAGATGGAAATATCTACAATGCTATCTCAATAAACATGGAAATATCGACACCGCCATCTGTACACACATGGAAATACCTACACAGTCATCTGTATAAACATGGAAATATCTACACTGCCATCTGTATATACCTGGAAATATCTACACTGCCATCTGTATAAACATGGAAATATCTACACCGCTATCTCTATAAACATGGAAATGTCTACAGAGCTATCTGTATAAACATGGAAATATCTCCACTGCTATCTGTAGAAAGATGGAAATATCTACATCGCTATCTGTATAAACATGGAAATATCACCACCGCTATCTCTATGAAGATGGAAATATCTACACCGATATCTGTATAAACATGGAAATATCTACACCGCTATCTGTATAAACATGGAAATATCTATAACACTATCTGTGTAAACATGGAAATATCTACACAGCTATCTGTGTAAACATGGAAATATGTACACAGGTCTCTGTGTAAAGTTGGAAATATCAACACAGCAATCTGTGCAAATATGAAAATATCTACACCGCTATCTCAGTAAACATGGAATTATCTACACCGCTATCTGTATAAACATGGAAATATCTCCACCGCTATCTGTAGAAAGATGGAAATATCTACATCGCTATCTGTATAAACATGGAAATATCACCACCGCTATCTCTATGAAGATGGAAATATCTACACCGATATCTGTATAAACATGGAAATATCTACACCGCTATCTGTATAAACATGGAAATATCTATAACACTATCTGTGTAAACATGGAAATATCTACACAGCTATCTGTGTAAACATGGAAATATGTACACAGGTCTCTGTGTAAAGTTGGAAATATCAACACAGCAATCTGTGCAAATATGAAAATATAGACACCGCTATCTCAGTAAACATGGAATTATCTACACCGCTATCTGTATAAACATGGAAATATCAACACCGATATCTGTATAAACATGGAAATGTCTACACCACGATCTGTATAAACATGGAAATATCTACACCGCTATATGTATAAACATGGAAATATCTACACCGCTATCAGTGTAAACATGGAAATATCTACACCGCTATCTGTATAAACATGGAAATATCTACACCACGACATGTATAAACATGGAAATATCTACACCGCCATGTGAATAAACATGGAAATATCTACACCGCTATCATTAAAAACATGGAAATATCGACACCGCTATCTGTATAAATATGGAAATATCTACACCACTATCTCTATAAACATGGAAATATCTACACCGTTATCTGTATAAACAAAGAAATATCTCCACCGCTGTCTGTATGAACATGGAAACATCTACACCGCTAGCTGTATAAACATGGAATTATCTGCAGCGTTATCTGTATAAACATGGAAATATCTACACCGCAGTCTGTGCAAAGATGGAAATATCTACAATGCTATCTCAATAAACATGGAAATATCGACACCGCCATCTGTACACACATGGAAATACCTACACAGTCATCTGTATAAACATGGAAATATCTACACCACTATCTGTATAAACATGGAAATATCTACACTGCCATCGGTATAAACATGGAATTACCTACACAGACATCTCCATAATCATTGAAATATCAACACCGCTATCTGTATAAACATGGAAGTAGCCACACCGCTATCAGTATAAACATGGAAATATCTACACAGCTATCTGTATAAACATGGAAGTAGCCACACCGCTATCAGTATAAACATGGAAATATCTACACCACTATCTGTATAAACATGGAAATATCTACACCACGACGTGTATAAACATGGAAATATCTACACCACGACATGTATAAACATGGAAATATCTACACCGCTATCAGTATAAACATGGAAATATTGACACCGCTATCTGTGTAAATATGGAAATATCTACACCACTATCTCTATAAACATGGAAATATCTACACCGTTATCTGTATAAACAAAGAAAAATCTCCACCGCTGACTGTATGAACATGGAAACATCTGCACCGCTAGCAGTATAAACATGGAATTATCTGCAGCGTTATCTGTATAAACATGGAAATATCTACACCGCACTCTGTGCAAAGATGGAAATATCTACAATGCTATCTCAATAAACATGGAAATATCGACACCGCCATCTGTACACACATGGAAATACCTACACAGTCATCTGTATAAACATGGAAATATCTACACTGCCATCTGTATATACCTGGAAATATCTACACTGCCATCTGTATAAACATGGAAATATCTACACCGCTATCTCTATAAACATGGAAATGTCTACAGAGCTATCTGTATAAACATGGAAATATCTCCACTGCTATCTGTAGAAAGATGGAAATATCTACATCGCTATCTGTATAAACATGGAAATATCACCACCGCTATCTCTATGAAGATGGAAATATCTACACCGATATCTGTATAAACATGGAAATATCTACACCGCTATCTGTATAAACATGGAAATATCTATAACACTATCTGTGTAAACATGGAAATATCTACACAGCTATCTGTGTAAACATGGAAATATGTACACAGGTCTCTGTGTAAAGTTGGAAATATCAACACAGCAATCTGTGCAAATATGAAAATATCTACACCGCTATCTCAGTAAACATGGAATTATCTACACCGCTATCTGTATAAACATGGAAATATCAACACCGATATCTGTATAAACATGGAAATGTCTACACCACGATCTGTATAAACATGGAAATATCTACACCTCTATATGTATAAACATGGAAATACCTACACCGCTATCAGTATAAACATGGAAATATCTACACCGCTATCTGTATAAACATGGAAATATCTACACCACGACATGTATAAACATGGAAATATCTACACCGCCATGTGAATAAACATGGAAATATCTACACCGCTATCATTAAAAACATGGAAATATCGACACCGCTATCTGTATAAATATGGAAATATCTACACCACTATCTCTATAAACATGGAAATATCTACACCGTTATCTGTATAAACAAAGAAATATCTCCACCGCTGTCTGTATGAACATGGAAACATCTACACCGCTAGCTGTATAAACATGGAATTATCTGCAGCGTTATCTGTATAAACATGGAAATATCTACACCGCAGTCTGTGCAAAGATGGAAATATCTACAATTCTATCTCAATAAACATGGAAATATCGACACCGCCATCTGTACACACATGGAAATACCTACACAGTCATCTGTATAAACATGGAAATATCTACACCACTATCTGTATAAACATGGAAATATCTACACTGCCATCGGTATAAACATGGAATTACCTACACAGACATCTCCATAATCATTGAAATATCAACACCGCTATCTGTATAAACATGGAAGTAGCCACACCGCTATCAGTATAAACATGGAAATATCTACACAGCTATCTGTATAAACATGGAAGTAGCCACACCGCTATCAGTATAAACATGGAAATATCTACACCACTATCTGTATAAACATGGAAATATCTACACCACGACGTGTATAAACATGGAAATATCTACACCACGACATGTATAAACATGGAAATATCTACACCGCTATCAGTATAAACATGGAAATATTGACACCGCTATCTGTGTAAATATGGAAATATCTACACCACTATCTCTATAAACATGGAAATATCTACACCGTTATCTGTATAAACAAAGAAAAATCTCCACCGCTGTCTGTATGAACATGGAAACATCTGCACCGCTAGCAGTATAAACATGGAATTATCTGCAGCGTTATCTGTATAAACATGGAAATATCTACACCGCACTCTGTGCAAAGATGGAAATATCTACAATGCTATCTCAATAAACATGGAAATATCGACACCGTCATCTGTACACACATGGAAATACCTACACAGTCATCTGTATAAACATGGAAATATCTACACCACTATCTGTAAAAACTTGGAAATACCTACACTGCCATCTGTATAAACATGGAATTATCTACACAGACATTTCTATAACCATTGAAATATCTACACCGCTATCTGTATAAACATGGAAGTAGCCACACCGTTATCTGTATAAACATGGAAATATCTTCACCGCCATCTGTGAAAACATGGAAATATCTACACTGTCATCTTTATAAACATGGAAATATCTACACGTCCATCTGTATAAACATGGAAATATCTACACTGCCATCTGTATATACCTGGAAATATCTACACTGCCATCTGTATAAACATGGAAATATCTACACCGCTATCTCTATAAACATGGAAATGTCTACACGGCTATCTTTATAAACATGGAAATATCTCCACCGCTATCTGTAGAAACATGGAAATATCTACATCGCTATCTGTATAAACATGGAAATATCACCACCGCTATCTCTATGAAGATGGAAATATCTACATCGATATCTGTATAAACATGGAAATATCTACACCGCTATCTGTATAAACATGGAAATATCTATAACACTATCTGTGTAAACATGGAAATATCTACACAGCTATCTGTGTAAACATGGAAATATGTACACAGGTCTCTGTGTAAAGATGGAAATATCAACACAGCAATCTGTGCAAATATGAAAATATCTACACCGCTATCTCAGTAAACATGGAATTATCTACACCGCTATCTGTATAAACATGGAAATATCAACACCGATATCTGTATAAACATGGAAATGTCTACACCACGATCTGTATAAACATGGAAATATCTACACCGCTATATGTATAAACATGGAAATATCTACACCGCTATCAGTATAAACATGGAAATATCTACACCGCTATCTGTATAAACATGGAAATATCTACACCACGACATGTATAAACATGGAAATATCTACACCGCCATGTGAATAAACATGGAAATATCTACACCGCTATCATTAAAAACATGGAAATATCGACACCGCTATCTGTATAAATATGGAAATATCTACACCACTATCTCTATAAACATGGAAATATCTACACCGTTATCTGTATAAACAAAGAAATATCTCCACCGCTGTCTGTATGAACATGGAAACATCTACACCGCTAGCTGTATAAACATGGAATTATCTGCAGCGTTATCTGTATAAACATGGAAATATCTACACCGCAGTCTGTGCAAAGATGGAAATATCTACAATGCTATCTCAATAAACATGGAAATATCGACACCGCCATCTGTACACACATGGAAATACCTACACAGTCATCTGTATAAACATGGAAATATCTACACCACTATCTGTATAAACATGGAAATATCTACACTGCCATCGGTATAAACATGGAATTACCTACACAGACATCTCCATAATCATTGAAATATCAACACCGCTATCTGTATAAACATGGAAGTAGCCACACCGCTATCAGTATAAACATGGAAATATCTACACAGCTATCTGTATAAACATGGAAGTAGCCACACCGCTATCAGTATAAACATGGAAATATCTACACCACTATCTGTATAAACATGGAAATATCTACACCACGACGTGTATAAACATGGAAATATCTACACCACGACATGTATAAACATGGAAATATCTACACCGCTATCAGTATAAACATGGAAATATTGACACCGCTATCTGTGTAAATATGGAAATATCTACACCACTATCTCTATAAACATGGAAATATCTACACCGTTATCTGTATAAACAAAGAAATATCTCCACCGCTGTCTGTATGAACATGGAAACATCTGCACCGCTAGCTTTATAAACATGGAATTATCTGCAGCGTTATCTGTATAAACATGGAAATATCTACACCGCAGTCTGTGCAAAGATGGAAATATCTACAATGCTATCTCAATAAACATGGAAATATCGACACCGCCATCTGTACACACATGGAAATACCTACACAGTCATCTGCATAAACATGGAAATATCTACACCACTATCTGTATAAACATGGAAATACCTACACTGCCATCTATATAAACATGGAATTATCTACACAGACATCTCTATAAACATTGAAATATCTACACCGCTATCTGTATAAACATGGAAGAAGCCACACCGCTATCTGTATAAACATGGAAATATCTACACCGCCATCTGTGAAAACATGGAAATATCTACACTGTCATCTTTATAAACATGGAAATATCTACACGTCCATCTGTATAAACATGGAAATATCTACACTGCCATCTGTATATACCTGGAAATATCTACACTGCCATCTGTATAAACATGGAAATATCTACACCGCTATCTCTATAAACATGGAAATGTCTACACGGCTATCTGTATAAACATGGAAATATCTCCACCGCTATCTGTAGAAACATGGAAATATCTACATCGCTATCTGTATAAACATGGAAATATCTCCACCGCTATCTCAATAAAGTTGGAAATATCTACACCGATATCTGTATAAACATGGAAATATCTACACCGCTATCTGTATAAACATGGAAATATCTATAACACTATCTGTGTAAACATGGAAATATCTACACCGTTATCTGTATAAACAAAGAAAAATCTCCACCGCTGTCTGTATGAACATGGAAACATCTGCACCGCTAGCAGTATAAACATGGAATTATCTGCAGCGTTATCTGTATAAACATGGAAATATCTACACCGCACTCTGTGCAAAGATGGAAATATCTACAATGCTATCTCAATAAACATGGAAATATCGACACCGCCATCTGTACACACATGGAAATACCTACACAGTCATCTGTATAAACATGGAAATATCTACACTGCCATCTGTATATACCTGGAAATATCTACACTGCCATCTGTATAAACATGGAAATATCTACACCGCTATCTCTATAAACATGGAAATGTCTACAGAGCTATCTGTATAAACATGGAAATATCTCCACTGCTATCTGTAGAAAGATGGAAATATCTACATCGCTATCTGTATAAACATGGAAATATCACCACCGCTATCTCTATGAAGATGGAAATATCTACACCGATATCTGTATAAACATGGAAATATCTACACCGCTATCTGTATGAACATGGAAATATCTATAACACTATCTGTGTAAACATGGAAATATCTACACAGCTATCTGTGTAAACATGGAAATATGTACACAGGTCTCTGTGTAAAGTTGGAAATATCAACACAGCAATCTGTGCAAATATGAAAATATCTACACCGCTATCTCAGTAAACATGGAATTATCTACACCGCTATCTGTATAAACATGGAAATATCAACACCGATATCTGTATAAACATGGAAATGTCTACACCACGATCTGTATAAACATGGAAATATCTACACCTCTATATGTATAAACATGGAAATATCTACACCGCTATCAGTATAAACATGGAAATATCTACACCGCTATCTGTATAAACATGGAAATATCTACACCACGACATTTATAAACATGGAAATATCTACACCGCCATGTGAATAAACATGGAAATATCTACACCGCTATCATTAAAAACATGGAAATATCGACACCGCTATCTGTATAAATATGGAAATATCTACACCACTATCTCTATAAACATGGAAATATCTACACCGTTATCTGTATAAACAAAGAAATATCTCCACCGCTGTCTGTATGAACATGGAAACATCTACACCGCTAGCTGTATAAACATGGAATTATCTGCAGCGTTATCTGTATAAACATGGAAATATCTACACCGCAGTCTGTGCAAAGATGGAAATATCTACAATTCTATCTCAATAAACATGGAAATATCGACACCGCCATCTGTACACACATGGAAATACCTACACAGTCATCTGTATAAACATGGAAATATCTACACCACTATCTGTATAAACATGGAAATATCTACACTGCCATCGGTATAAACATGGAATTACCTACACAGACATCTCCATAATCATTGAAATATCAACACCGCTATCTGTATAAACATGGAAGTAGCCACACCGCTATCAGTATAAACATGGAAATATCTACACAGCTATCTGTATAAACATGGAAGTAGCCACACCGCTATCAGTATAAACATGGAAATATCTACACCACTATCTGTATAAACATGGAAATATCTACACCACGACGTGTATAAACATGGAAATATCTACACCACGACATGTATAAACATGGAAATATCTACACAGCTATCAGTATAAACATGGAAATATTGACACCGCTATCTGTGTAAATATGGAAATATCTACACCACTATCTCTATAAACATGGAAATATCTACACCGTTATCTGTATAAACAAAGAAAAATCTCCACCGCTGTCTGTATGAACATGGAAACATCTGCACCGCTAGCAGTATAAACATGGAATTATCTGCAGCGTTATCTGTATAAACATGGAAATATCTACACCGCACTCTGTGCAAAGATGGAAATATCTACAATGCTATCTCAATAAACATGGAAATATCGACACCGCCATCTGTACACACATGGAAATACCTACACAGTCATCTGTATAAACATGGAAATATCTACACCACTATCTGTATAAACATGGAAATACCTACACTGCCATCTGTATAAACATGGAATTATCTACACAGACATTTCTATAACCATTGAAATATCTACACCGCTATCTGTATAAACATGGAAGTAGCCACACCGTTATCTGTATAAACATGGAAATATCTTCACCGCCATCTGTGAAAACATGGAAATATCTACACTGTCATCTTTATAAACATGGAAATATCTACACGTCCATCTGTATAAACATGGAAATATCTACACTGCCATCTGTATATACCTGGAAATATCTACACTGCCATCTGTATAAACATGGAAATATCTACACCGCTATCTCTATAAACATGGAAATGTCTACACGGCTATCTTTATAAACATGGAAATATCTCAACCAATCTGTAGAAACATGGAAATATCTACATCGCTATCTGTATAAACATGGAAATATCACCACCGCTATCTCTATGAAGATGGAAATATCTACATCGATATCTGTATAAACATGGAAATATCTACACCGCTATCTGTATAAACATGGAAATATCTATAACACTATCTGTGTAAACATGGAAATATCTACACAGCTATCTGTGTAAACATGGAAATATGTACACAGGTCTCTGTGTAAAGATGGAAATATCAACACAGCAATCTGTGCAAATATGAAAATATCTACACCGCTATCTCAGTAAACATGGAATTATCTACACCGCTATCTGTATAAACATGGAAATATCAACACCGATATCTGTATAAACATGGAAATGTCTACACCACGATCTGTATAAACATGGAAATATCTACACCGCTATATGTATAAACATGGAAATATCTACACCGCTATCAGTATAAACATGGAAATATCTACACCGCTATCTGTATAAACATGGAAATATCTACACCACGACATGTATAAACATGGAAATATCTACACCGCCATGTGAATAAACATGGAAATATCTACACCGCTATCATTAAAAACATGGAAATATCGACACCGCTATCTGTATAAATATGGAAATATCTACACCACTATCTCTATAAACATGGAAATATCTACACCGTTATCTGTATAAACAAAGAAATATCTCCACCGCTGTCTGTATGAACATGGAAACATCTACACCGCTAGCTGTATAAACATGGAATTATCTGCAGCGTTATCTGTATAAACATGGAAATATCTACACCGCAGTCTGTGCAAAGATGGAAATATCTACAATGCTATCTCAATAAACATGGAAATATCGACACCGCCATCTGTACACACATGGAAATACCTACACAGTCATCTGTATAAACATGGAAATATCTACACCACTATCTGTATAAACATGGAAATATCTACACTGCCATCGGTATAAACATGGAATTACCTACACAGACATCTCCATAATCATTGAAATATCAACACCGCTATCTGTATAAACATGGAAGTAGCCACACCGCTATCAGTATAAACATGGAAATATCTACACAGCTATCTGTATAAACATGGAAGTAGCCACACCGCTATCAGTATAAACATGGAAATATCTACACCACTATCTGTATAAACATGGAAATATCTACACCACGACGTGTATAAACATGGAAATATCTACACCACGACATGTATAAACATGGAAATATCTACACCGCTATCAGTATAAACATGGAAATATTGACACCGCTATCTGTGTAAATATGGAAATATCTACACCACTATCTCTATAAACATGGAAATATCTACACCGTTATCTGTATAAACAAAGAAATATCTCCACCGCTGTCTGTATGAACATGGAAACATCTGCACCGCTAGCTTTATAAACATGGAATTATCTGCAGCGTTATCTGTATAAACATGGAAATATCTACACCGCAGTCTGTGCAAAGATGGAAATATCTACAATGCTATCTCAATAAACATGGAAATATCGACACCGCCATCTGTACACACATGGAAATACCTACACAGTCATCTGCATAAACATGGAAATATCTACACCACTATCTGTATAAACATGGAAATACCTACACTGCCATCTATATAAACATGGAATTATCTACACAGACATCTCTATAAACATTGAAATATCTACACCGCTATCTGTATAAACATGGAAGAAGCCACACCGCTATCTGTATAAACATGGAAATATCTACACCGCCATCTGTGAAAACATGGAAATATCTACACTGTCATCTTTATAAACATGGAAATATCTACACGTCCATCTGTATAAACATGGAAATATCTACACTGCCATCTGTATATACCTGGAAATATCTACACTGCCATCTGTATAAACATGGAAATATTTACACCGCTATCTCTATAAACATGGAAATGTCTACACGGCTATCTGTATAAACATGGAAATATCTCCACCGCTATCTGTAGAAACATGGAAATATCTACATCGCTATCTGTATAAACATGGAAATATCTCCACCGCTATCTCTATAAAGTTGGAAATATCTACACCGATATCTGTATAAACATGGAAATATCTACACCGCTATCTGTATAAACATGGAAATATCTATAACACTATCTGTGTAAACATGGAAATATCTACACAGCTATCTGTGTAAACATGGAAATATGTACACAGGTCTCTGTGTAAAGATGGAAATATCTACACCGCAATCTGTGCAAATATGGAAATATCTACACCGCTATCTCAGTAAACAAGGAAATATCTACAACTCTATCTGTATAAACATGGAAATATCAACACCGCTATCTGTATAAACATGGAAATGTCTACACCACGATCTGTATAAACATGGAAATATCTACACCGCTATATGTATAAACATGGAAATATCTACACCGCTATCAGTATAAACATGGAAATATCTACACCGCTATCTGTATAAACATGGAAATATCTACACCACGACATGTATAAACATGGAAATATCTACACCGCCATGTGAATAAACATGGAAATACCAACACAGCCATCTGTACACACATGG
This sequence comes from Pan paniscus, assembly GCF_029289425.2. Taxonomy (NCBI): domain Eukaryota; kingdom Metazoa; phylum Chordata; class Mammalia; order Primates; family Hominidae; genus Pan; species Pan paniscus. Next base: position 2,953,652 of record NC_073265.2, read on the forward strand.
AAATACCTACACAGTCATCTGTATAAACATGGAAATATCTGCACCACTATCTGTATAAACTTGGAAATATCTACACTGCCATCTGTATAAACATGGAATTACCTACACAGACATCTCTATAATCATTGAAATATCTACACCGCTATCTGTATAAACATGGAAGTAGCCACACCGCTATCAGTATAAACATGGAAATATCTACACCGCTATCAGTATAAACATGGAAATATCTATACCACGACGTGTATAAACATGGAAATATCTACACCGCTATGTGAATAAACATGGAAATATCTACACCGCTATCAGTATAAACATGGAAACAATGACACCGCTATCTGTATAAATATGGAAATATCTACACCACTATCTCTATAAACATGGAAATGTCTACACCGTTATCTGTATAAACAAAGCAATATCTCCACCGCTGTCTGTATGAACATGGAAACATCTACACCGCTAGCTTTATAAACATGGAATTATCTGCAGCGTTATCTGTATAAACATGGAAATATCTACACCGCACTCTGTGCAAAGATGGAAATATCTACAATGCTATCTCAATAAACATGGAAATATCGACACCGCCATCTGTACACACATGGAAATACCTACACAGTCATCTGTATAAACATGGAAATATCTACACCACTATCTGTATAAACATGGAAATACCTACACTGCCATCTGTATAAACATGGAATTATCTACACAGACATCTCTATAAACATTGAAATATCTACACCGCTATCTGTATAAACATGGAAGAAGCCACACCGCTATCAGTATAAACATGGAAATATCTACACCGCCATCTGTGAAAACATGGCAATATCTACACTGTCATCTTTATAAACATGGAAATATCTACACGTCCATCTGTATAAACATGGAAATATCCACACTGCCATCTGTATATACCTGGAAATATCTACACTGCCATCTGTATAAACATGGAAATATCTACACCGCTATCTCTATAAACATGGAAATGTCTACACCGCTATCTGTATAAACATGGAAATATCTCCACCGCTATCTGTAGAAACATGGAAATATCTACATCGCTATCTGTATAAACATGGAAATATCACCACCGCTATCTCTATAAAGATGGAAATATCTACACTGATATCTGTATAGACATGGAAATATCTACACCGCTATCTGTATAAACATGGAAATATCTATAACACTATCTGTGTAAACATGGAAATATCTACACAGCTATCTGTGTAAACATGGAAATATGTACACAGGTCTCTGTGTAAAGATGGAAATATCAACACAGCAATCTGTGCAAATATGGAAATATCTACACCGCTATCTCAGTAAACATGGAATTATCTACACCGCTATCTGTATAAACATGGAAATATCAACACCGCTATCTGTATAAACATGGAAATGTCTCCACCGCTATCTCTATAAAGATGGAAATATCTACACCGATATCTGTATAAACATGGAAATATCTACACCGCTATCTGTATAAACATGGAAATATCTATAACACACTGTGTAAACATGGAAATATCTACACAGCTATCTGTGTAAACATGGAAATATGTACACAGGTCTCTGTGTAAAGATGGAAATATCTACACCGCAATCTGTGCAAATATGGAAATATCTACACCGCTATCTCAGTAAACAAGGAAATATCTACACCGCTATCTGTATAAACATGGAAATATCAACACCGCTATCTGTATAAAGATGGAAATGTCTACACCACGATCTGTATAAACGTGGAAATATCTACACCGCTATCTGTATAAACATGGAAATATCTACACCACGACATGTATAAACATGGAAATATCTACACCGCCATGTGAATAAACATGGAAATAACACCGCCATCTGTACACACATGGAAATACCAACACAGTCATCTGCATAAACATGGAAATATCTACACCACTATCTGTATAAACTTGGAAATATCTACACTGCCATCTGTATAAACATGGAATTACCTACACAGACATCTCTATAATCATTGAAATATCTACACCGCTATCTGTATAAACATGGAAGTAGCCACACCGCTATCAGTATAAACATGGAAATATCTACACCGCTATCAGTATAAACATGGAAATATCTACACCACGACGTGTATAAACATGGGAATATCTACACCGCTATGTGAATAAACATGGAAATATCTACACCGCTATCAGTATAAAAATGGAAATAATGACACCACTATCTGTATAAATATGGAAATATCTACACCACTATCTCTATAAACATGGAAATGTCTACACCGTTATCTGTATAAACAAAGAAATATCTCCACCGCTGTCTGTATGAACATGGAAACATCTACACCGCTAGCTGTATACACATGGAATTATCTGCAGCGTTATCTCTATAAACATGGAAATATCTACACTGTAGTCTGTGAAAAGATGGAAATATCTACAATGCTATCTCAATAAACATGGAAATATCGACACCGCCATCTGTACACACATGGAAATACCAACACAGTCATCTGTATAAACATGGAAATATCTACACCACTATCTGTATAAACATGGAAATACCTACAATGCCATCTGTATAAACATGGAAATATCTACACCACTATCTGTATAAACATGGAAATACCTACACTGCCATCTGTATAAACATGGAATTATCTACACAGACATCTCTATAAACATTGAAATATCTACACCGCTATCTGTATAAACATGGAAGTAGCCACACCGCTATCTGTATAAACATGGAAATAACTACACCGCCATCTGTGAAAACATGGAAATATCTACACTGTCATCTTTATAAACATGGAAATATCTACACTGCCATCTGTATATACCTGGAAATATCTACAGTGCCATCTGTATAAACATGGAAATATCTACACCGCTATCTCTGTAAACATGGAAATATCTACACCGCTATCTGTATAAACATGGAAATATCTACACCGCTATCTGTATAAACATGGAAATATCAACAACACTATCTGTGTAAACATGGAAATATCTACACAGCTATCTGTGTAAACATGGAAATATGTACACAGGTCTCTGTGTAAAGATGGAAATTTCTACACCGCAATCTGTGCAAGTATGGAAATATCTACACCGCTATCTCAGTAAACATGGAAATATCTACACCGCTATCTGTATAAACATGGAAATATCAACACCGCTATCTGTATAAACATGGAAATGTCTACACCACGATGTGTATAAACATGGAAATATCTACACCGCTATATGTATAAACATGGAAATATCTACACTGCTATCAGTATAAACATGGAAATATCTACACCGCTATCTGTATAAACATGGAAATATCTACACCACGACATGTATAAACATGGAAATATCTACACCGCCATGTGAATAAACATGGAAATATCTACACCGCTATCAGTAAAAACATGGAAATATCGACACCGCTATCTGTATAAATATGGAAATATCTACACCACTATCTCTATAAACATGGAAATATCTACACCGTTATCTGTATAAACAAAGAAATATCTCCACCGCTGTCTGTATGAACATGGAAACATCTACACCGCTAGCTGTATAAACATGGAATTATCTGCAGCGTTATCTGTATAAACATGGAAATATCTACACCACAGTCTGTGCAAAGATGGAAATATCTACAATGCTATCCCAATAAACATGGAAATATCGACACCGCCATCTGTACACACATGGAAATACCTACACAGTCATCTGTATAAACATGGAAATATCTACACCACTATCTGTATAAACATGGAAATACCTACACTGCCATCTGTATAAACATGGAATTATCTACGCAGACATCTCTATAACCATTGAAATATCTACACTGCTATCTGTATAAACATGGAAGTGGCCACACCGCTATCTGTATAAACATGGAAATATCTACACTGCCATCTGTTAAAATATGGAAATATCTACACTGTCATCTTTATAAACATGGAAATATCTACACGTCCATCTGTATAAACATGGAAATATCTACACTGCCATCTGTATATACCTGGAAATATCTACACTGCCATCTGTATAAACATGGAAATATTTACACCGCTATCTCTATAAACATGGAAATGTCTACACGGCTATCTGTATAAACATGGAAATATCTCCACCGCTATCTGTAGAAACATGGAAATATCTACATCGCTATCTGTATAAACATGGAAATATCTCCACCGCTATCTCTATAAAGTTGGAAATATCTACACCGATATCTGTATAAACATGGAAATATCTACACCGCTATCTGTATAAACATGGAAATATCTATAACACTATCTGTGTAAACATGGAAATATCTACACAGCTATCTGTGTAAACATGGAAATATGTACACAGGTCTCTGTGTAAAGATGGAAATATCTACACCGCAATCTGTGCAAATATGGAAATATCTACACCGCTATCTCAGTAAACAAGGAAATATCTACAACGCTATCTGTATAAACATGGAAATATCAACACCGCTATCTGTATAAACATGGAAATGTCTACACCACGATCTGTATAAACATGGAAATATCTACACCGCTATATGTATAAACATGGAAATATCTACACCGCTATCAGTATAAACATGGAAATATCTACACCGCTATCTGTATAAACATGGAAATATCTACACCACGACATGTATAAACATGGAAATATCTACACCGCCATGTGAATAAACATGGAAATACCAACACAGCCATCTGTACACACATGGAAATACCTACACAGTCATCTGTATAAACATGGAAATATCTGCACCACTATCTGTATAAACTTGGAAATATCTACACTGCCATCTGTATAAACATGGAATTACCTACACAGACATCTCTATAATCATTGAAATATCTACACCGCTATCTGTATAAACATGGAAGTAGCCACACCGCTATCAGTATAAACATGGAAATATCTACACCGCTATCAGTATAAACATGGAAATATCTATACCACGACGTGTATAAACATGGAAATATCTACACCGCTATGTGAATAAACATGGAAATATCTACACCGCTATCAGTATAAACATGGAAACAATGACACCGCTATCTGTATAAATATGGAAATATCTACACCACTATCTCTATAAACATGGAAATGTCTACACCGTTATCTGTATAAACAAAGCAATATCTCCACCGCTGTCTGTATGAACATGGAAACATCTACACCGCTAGCTTTATAAACATGGAATTATCTGCAGCGTTATCTGTATAAACATGGAAATATCTACACCGCACTCTGTGCAAAGATGGAAATATCTACAATGCTATCTCAATAAACATGGAAATATCGACACCGCCATCTGTACACACATGGAAATACCTACACAGTCATCTGTATAAACATGGAAATATCTACACCACTATCTGTATAAACATGGAAATACCTACACTGCCATCTGTATAAACATGGAATTATCTACACAGACATCTCTATAAACATTGAAATATCTACACCGCTATCTGTATAAACATGGAAGAAGCCACACCGCTATCAGTATAAACATGGAAATATCTACACCGCCATCTGTGAAAACATGGCAATATCTACACTGTCATCTTTATAAACATGGAAATATCTACACGTCCATCTGTATAAACATGGAAATATCCACACTGCCATCTGTATATACCTGGAAATATCTACACTGCCATCTGTATAAACATGGAAATATCTACACCGCTATCTCTATAAACATGGAAATGTCTACACCGCTATCTGTATAAACATGGAAATATCTCCACCGCTATCTGTAGAAACATGGAAATATCTACATCGCTATCTGTATAAACATGGAAATATCACCACCGCTATCTCTATAAAGATGGAAATATCTACACTGATATCTGTATAGACATGGAAATATCTACACCGCTATCTGTATAAACATGGAAATATCTATAACACTATCTGTGTAAACATGGAAATATCTACACAGCTATCTGTGTAAACATGGAAATATGTACACAGGTCTCTGTGTAAAGATGGAAATATCAACACAGCAATCTGTGCAAATATGGAAATATCTACACCGCTATCTCAGTAAACATGGAATTATCTACACCGCTATCTGTATAAACATGGAAATATCAACACCGCTATCTGTATAAACATGGAAATGTCTCCACCGCTATCTCTATAAAGATGGAAATATCTACACCGATATCTGTATAAACATGGAAATATCTACACCGCTATCTGTATAAACATGGAAATATCTATAACACACTGTGTAAACATGGAAATATCTACACAGCTATCTGTGTAAACATGGAAATATGTACACAGGTCTCTGTGTAAAGATGGAAATATCTACACCGCAATCTGTGCAAATATGGAAATATCTACACCGCTATCTCAGTAAACAAGGAAATATCTACACCGCTATCTGTATAAACATGGAAATATCAACACCGCTATCTGTATAAAGATGGAAATGTCTACACCACGATCTGTATAAACGTGGAAATATCTACACCGCTATCTGTATAAACATGGAAATATCTACACCACGACATGTATAAACATGGAAATATCTACACCGCCATGTGAATAAACATGGAAATAACACCGCCATCTGTACACACATGGAAATACCAACACAGTCATCTGCATAAACATGGAAATATCTACACCACTATCTGTATAAACTTGGAAATATCTACACTGCCATCTGTATAAACATGGAATTACCTACACAGACATCTCTATAATCATTGAAATATCTACACCGCTATCTGTATAAACATGGAAGTAGCCACACCGCTATCAGTATAAACATGGAAATATCTACACCGCTATCAGTATAAACATGGAAATATCTACACCACGACGTGTATAAACATGGGAATATCTACACCGCTATGTGAATAAACATGGAAATATCTACACCGCTATCAGTATAAAAATGGAAATAATGACACCACTATCTGTATAAATATGGAAATATCTACACCACTATCTCTATAAACATGGAAATGTCTACACCGTTATCTGTATAAACAAAGAAATATCTCCACCGCTGTCTGTATGAACATGGAAACATCTACACCGCTAGCTGTATACACATGGAATTATCTGCAGCGTTATCTCTATAAACATGGAAATATCTACACTGTAGTCTGTGAAAAGATGGAAATATCTACAATGCTATCTCAATAAACATGGAAATATCGACACCGCCATCTGTACACACATGGAAATACCAACACAGTCATCTGTATAAACATGGAAATATCTACACCACTATCTGTATAAACATGGAAATACCTACAATGCCATCTGTATAAACATGGAAATATCTACACCACTATCTGTATAAACATGGAAATACCTACACTGCCATCTGTATAAACATGGAATTATCTACACAGACATCTCTATAAACATTGAAATATCTACACCGCTATCTGTATAAACATGGAAGTAGCCACACCGCTATCTGTATAAACATGGAAATAACTACACCGCCATCTGTGAAAACATGGAAATATCTACACTGTCATCTTTATAAACATGGAAATATCTACACTGCCATCTGTATATACCTGGAAATATCTACAGTGCCATCTGTATAAACATGGAAATATCTACACCGCTATCTCTGTAAACATGGAAATATCTACACCGCTATCTGTATAAACATGGAAATATCTACACCGCTATCTGTATAAACATGGAAATATCAACAACACTATCTGTGTAAACATGGAAATATCTACACAGCTATCTGTGTAAACATGGAAATATGTACACAGGTCTCTGTGTAAAGATGGAAATTTCTACACCGCAATCTGTGCAAGTATGGAAATATCTACACCGCTATCTCAGTAAACATGGAAATATCTACACCGCTATCTGTATAAACATGGAAATATCAACACCGCTATCTGTATAAACATGGAAATGTCTACACCACGATGTGTATAAACATGGAAATATCTACACCGCTATATGTATAAACATGGAAATATCTACACTGCTATCAGTATAAACATGGAAATATCTACACCGCTATCTGTATAAACATGGAAATATCTACACCACGACATGTATAAACATGGAAATATCTACACCGCCATGTGAATAAACATGGAAATATCTACACCGCTATCAGTAAAAACATGGAAATATCGACACCGCTATCTGTATAAATATGGAAATATCTACACCACTATCTCTATAAACATGGAAATATCTACACCGTTATCTGTATAAACAAAGAAATATCTCCACCGCTGTCTGTATGAACATGGAAACATCTACACCGCTAGCTGTATAAACATGGAATTATCTGCAGCGTTATCTGTATAAACATGGAAATATCTACACCACAGTCTGTGCAAAGATGGAAATATCTACAATGCTATCCCAATAAACATGGAAATATCGACACCGCCATCTGTACACACATGGAAATACCTACACAGTCATCTGTATAAACATGGAAATATCTACACCACTATCTGTATAAACATGGAAATACCTACACTGCCATCTGTATAAACATGGAATTATCTACGCAGACATCTCTATAACCATTGAAATATCTACACTGCTATCTGTATAAACATGGAAGTGGCCACACCGCTATCTGTATAAACATGGAAATATCTACACTGCCATCTGTTAAAATATGGAAATATCTACACTGTCATCTTTATAAACATGGAAATATCTACACGTCCATCTGTATAAACATGGAAATATCTACACTGCCATCTGTATATACCTGGAAATATCTACACTGCCATCTGTATAAACATGGAAATATTTACACCGCTATCTCTATAAACATGGAAATGTCTACACGGCTATCTGTATAAACATGGAAATATCTCCACCGCTATCTGTAGAAACATGGAAATATCTACATCGCTATCTGTATAAACATGGAAATATCTCCACCGCTATCTCTATAAAGTTGGAAATATCTACACCGATATCTGTATAAACATGGAAATATCTACACCGCTATCTGTATAAACATGGAAATATCTATAACACTATCTGTGTAAACATGGAAATATCTACACAGCTATCTGTGTAAACATGGAAATATGTACACAGGTCTCTGTGTAAAGATGGAAATATCTACACCGCAATCTGTGCAAATATGGAAATATCTACACCGCTATCTCAGTAAACAAGGAAATATCTACAACGCTATCTGTATAAACATGGAAATATCAACACCGCTATCTGTATAAACATGGAAATGTCTACACCACGATCTGTATAAACATGGAAATATCTACACCGCTATATGTATAAACATGGAAATATCTACACCGCTATCAGTATAAACATGGAAATATCTACACCGCTATCTGTATAAACATGGAAATATCTACACCACGACATGTATAAACATGGAAATATCTACACCGCCATGTGAATAAACATGGAAATACCAACACAGCCATCTGTACACACATGGAAATACCTACACAGTCATCTGTATAAACATGGAAATATCTGCACCACTATCTGTATAAACTTGGAAATATCTACACTGCCATCTGTATAAACATGGAATTACCTACACAGACATCTCTATAATCATTGAAATATCTACACCGCTATCTGTATAAACATGGAAGTAGCCACACCGCTATCAGTATAAACATGGAAATATCTACACCGCTATCAGTATAAACATGGAAATATCTATACCACGACGTGTATAAACATGGAAATATCTACACCGCTATGTGAATAAACATGGAAATATCTACACCGCTATCAGTATAAACATGGAAACAATGACACCGCTATCTGTATAAATATGGAAATATCTACACCACTATCTCTATAAACATGGAAATGTCTACACCGTTATCTGTATAAACAAAGCAATATCTCCACCGCTGTCTGTATGAACATGGAAACATCTACACCGCTAGCTTTATAAACATGGAATTATCTGCAGCGTTATCTGTATAAACATGGAAATATCTACACCGCACTCTGTGCAAAGATGGAAATATCTACAATGCTATCTCAATAAACATGGAAATATCGACACCGCCATCTGTACACACATGGAAATACCTACACAGTCATCTGTATAAACATGGAAATATCTACACCACTATCTGTATAAACATGGAAATACCTACACTGCCATCTGTATAAACATGGAATTATCTACACAGACATCTCTATAAACATTGAAATATCTACACCGCTATCTGTATAAACATGGAAGAAGCCACACCGCTATCAGTATAAACATGGAAATATCTACACCGCCATCTGTGAAAACATGGCAATATCTACACTGTCATCTTTATAAACATGGAAATATCTACACGTCCATCTGTATAAACATGGAAATATCCACACTGCCATCTGTATATACCTGGAAATATCTACACTGCCATCTGTATAAACATGGAAATATCTACACCGCTATCTCTATAAACATGGAAATGTCTACACCGCTATCTGTATAAACATGGAAATATCTCCACCGCTATCTGTAGAAACATGGAAATATCTACATCGCTATCTGTATAAACATGGAAATATCACCACCGCTATCTCTATAAAGATGGAAATATCTACACTGATATCTGTATAGACATGGAAATATCTACACCGCTATCTGTATAAACATGGAAATATCTATAACACTATCTGTGTAAACATGGAAATATCTACACAGCTATCTGTGTAAACATGGAAACATGTACACAGGTCTCTGTGTAAAGATGGAAATATCAACACAGCAATCTGTGCAAATATGGAAATATCTACACCGCTATCTCAGTAAACATGGAATTATCTACACCGCTATCTGTATAAACATGGAAATATCAACACCGCTATCTGTATAAACATGGAAATGTCTCCACCGCTATCTCTATAAAGATGGAAATATCTACACCGATATCTGTATAAACATGGAAATATCTACACCGCTATCTGTATAAACATGGAAATATCTATAACACACTGTGTAAACATGGAAATATCTACACAGCTATCTGTGTAAACATGGAAATATGTACACAGGTCTCTGTGTAAAGATGGAAATATCTACACCGCAATCTGTGCAAATATGGAAATATCTACACCGCTATCTCAGTAAACAAGGAAATATCTACACCGCTATCTGTATAAACATGGAAATATCAACACCGCTATCTGTATAAAGATGGAAATGTCTACACCACGATCTGTATAAACGTGGAAATATCTACACCGCTATCTGTATAAACATGGAAATATCTACACCACGACATGTATAAACATGGAAATATCTACACCGCCATGTGAATAAACATGGAAATAACACCGCCATCTGTACACACATGGAAATACCAACACAGTCATCTGCATAAACATGGAAATATCTACACCACTATCTGTATAAACTTGGAAATATCTACACTGCCATCTGTATAAACATGGAATTACCTACACAGACATCTCTATAATCATTGAAATATCTACACCGCTATCTGTATAAACATGGAAGTAGCCACACCGCTATCAGTATAAACATGGAAATATCTACACCGCTATCAGTATAAACATGGAAATATCTACACCACGACGTGTATAAACATGGGAATATCTACACCGCTATGTGAATAAACATGGAAATATCTACACCGCTATCAGTATAAAAATGGAAATAATGACACCACTATCTGTATAAATATGGAAATATCTACACCACTATCTCTATAAACATGGAAATGTCTACACCGTTATCTGTATAAACAAAGAAATATCTCCACCGCTGTCTGTATGAACATGGAAACATCTACACCGCTAGCTGTATACACATGGAATTATCTGCAGCGTTATCTCTATAAACATGGAAATATCTACACTGTAGTCTGTGAAAAGATGGAAATATCTACAATGCTATCTCAATAAACATGGAAATATCGACACCGCCATCTGTACACACATGGAAATACCAACACAGTCATCTGTATAAACATGGAAATATCTACACCACTATCTGTATAAACATGGAAATACCTACAATGCCATCTGTATAAACATGGAAATATCTACACCACTATCTGTATAAACATGGAAATACCTACACTGCCATCTGTATAAACATGGAATTATCTACACAGACATCTCTATAAACATTGAAATATCTACACCGCTATCTGTATAAACATGGAAGTAGCCACACCGCTATCTGTATAAACATGGAAATAACTACACCGCCATCTGTGAAAACATGGAAATATCTACACTGTCATCTTTATAAACATGGAAATATCTACACTGCCATCTGTATATACCTGGAAATATCTACAGTGCCATCTGTATAAACATGGAAATATCTACACCGCTATCTCTGTAAACATGGAAATATCTACACCGCTATCTGTATAAACATGGAAATATCTACACCGCTATCTGTATAAACATGGAAATATCAACAACACTATCTGTGTAAACATGGAAATATCTACACAGCTATCTGTGTAAACATGGAAATATGTACACAGGTCTCTGTGTAAAGATGGAAATTTCTACACCGCAATCTGTGCAAGTATGGAAATATCTACACCGCTATCTCAGTAAACATGGAAATATCTACACCGCTATCTGTATAAACATGGAAATATCAACACCGCTATCTGTATAAACATGGAAATGTCTACACCACGATGTGTATAAACATGGAAATATCTACACCGCTATATGTATAAACATGGAAATATCTACACTGCTATCAGTATAAACATGGAAATATCTACACCGCTATCTGTATAAACATGGAAATATCTACACCACGACATGTATAAACATGGAAATATCTACACCGCCATGTGAATAAACATGGAAATATCTACACCGCTATCAGTAAAAACATGGAAATATCGACACCGCTATCTGTATAAATATGGAAATATCTACACCACTATCTCTATAAACATGGAAATATCTACACCGTTATCTGTATAAACAAAGAAATATCTCCACCGCTGTCTGTATGAACATGGAAACATCTACACCGCTAGCTGTATAAACATGGAATTATCTGCAGCGTTATCTGTATAAACATGGAAATATCTACACCACAGTCTGTGCAAAGATGGAAATATCTACAATGCTATCCCAATAAACATGGAAATATCGACACCGCCATCTGTACACACATGGAAATACCTACACAGTCATCTGTATAAACATGGAAATATCTACACCACTATCTGTATAAACATGGAAATACCTACACTGCCATCTGTATAAACATGGAATTATCTACGCAGACATCTCTATAACCATTGAAATATCTACACTGCTATCTGTATAAACATGGAAGTGGCCACACCGCTATCTGTATAAACATGGAAATATCTACACTGCCATCTGTTAAAATATGGAAATATCTACACTGTCATCTTTATAAACATGGAAATATCTACACATCCATCTGTACAAACATGGAAATATCTACAGTGCCATCTGTATATACCTGGAAATATCTACACTGCCATCTGTATAAACATGGAAATATATACACCGCTATCTCTATAAACATGGAAATGTCTACACGGCTCTCTGTATAAACATGGAAATATCTCCACCGCTATCTGTAGAAACATGGAAATATCTACATCGCTATCTGTATAAGCATGGAAATATCTCCACCGCTATCTCTATAAAGATGGAAATGTCTACACCGCTATCTTTATAAACGTGGAAATATCTACACCGCTATCTGTATAAACATGGAAATATCAACACTGCTATCTGTATAAACATGGAAATGTCTACACCACGATCTGTATAAACATGGAAATACCTACACTGCCATCTGTATAAACATGGAATTATCTACACAGACATCTCTATAACCATTGAAATATCTACACCGCTATCTGTATAAACATGGAAGTGGCCACAGCGCTATCTGTATAAACATGGAAATATCTACACCGCCATCTGTGAAAATATGGAAATATCTACACTGTCATCTTTATAAACATGGAAATATCTACACGTCCATCTGTATAAACATGGAAATATCTACACTGCCATCTGTATATACCTGGAAATATCTACACTGCCATCTGTATAAACATGGAAATATCTACACCGCTATCTCTATAAACATGGAAATGTCTACACGGCTCTCTGTATAAACATGGAAATATCTCCACCGCTATCTGTAGAAACATGGAAATTTCTACATCGCTATCTGTATAAACATGGAAATGTCTCCACCGCTATCTCTATAAAGATGGAAATATCTACACCGATATCTGTATAAACATGGAAATATCTACACCGCTATCTGTATAAACATGGAAATATCTATAACACACTGTGTAAACATGGAAATATCTACACAGCTATCTGTGTAAACATGGAAATATGTACACAGGTCTCTGTGTAAAGATGGAAATATCTACACCGCAATCTGTGCAAATATGGAAATATCTACACCGCTATCTCAGTAAACAAGGAAATAACTACACCGCTATCTGTATAAACATGGAAATATCAACACCGCTATCTGTATAAACATGGAAATGTCTACACCACGATCTGTATAAACATGGAAATATCTACACCACGACATGTATAAACATGGAAATATCTACACCGCCATGTGAATAAACATGGAAATAACACCGCCATCTGTACACACATGGAAATACCAACACAGTCATCTGCATAAACATGGAAATATCTACACCACTATCTGTATAAACTTGGAAATATCTACACTGCCATCTGTATAAACATGGAATTACCTACACAGACATCTCTATAATCATTGAAATATCTACACCGCTATCTGTATAAACATGGAAGTAGCCACACCGCTATCAGTATAAACATGGAAATATCTACACCGCTATCAGTATAAACATGGAAATATCTACACCACGACGTGTATAAACATGGGAATATCTACACCGCTATGTGAATAAACATGGAAATATCTACACCGCTATCAGTATAAAAATGGAAATAATGACACCACTATCTGTATAAATATGGAAATATCTACACCACTATCTCTATAAACATGGAAATGTCTACACCGTTATCTGTATAAACAAAGAAATATCTCCACCGCTGTCTGTATGAACATGGAAACATCTACACCGCTAGCTGTATACACATGGAATTATCTGCAGCGTTATCTGTATAAACATGGAAATATCTACACTGTAGTCTGTGAAAAGATGGAAATATCTACAATGCTATCTCAATAAACATGGAAATATCGACACCGCCATCTGTACACACATGGAAATACCAACACAGTCATCTGTATAAACATGGAAATATCTACACCACTATCTGTATAAACATGGAAATACCTACACTGCCATCTGTATAAACATGGAAATATCTACACCACTATCTGTATAAACATGGAAATACCTACACTGCCATCTGTATAAACATGGAATTATCTACACAGACATCTCTATAAACATTGAAATATCTACACCGCTATCTGTATAAACATGGAAGTAGCCACACCGCTATCTGTATAAACATGGAAATAACTACACCGCCATCTGTGAAAACATGGAAATATCTACACTGTCATCTTTATAAACATGGAAATATCTACACTGCCATCTGTATATACCTGGAAATATCTACAGTGCCATCTGTATAAACATGGAAATATCTACACCGCTATCTCTGTAAACATGGAAATATCTACACCGCTATCTGTATAAACATGGAAATATCTACACCGCTATCTGTATAAACATGGAAATATCAACAACACTATCTGTGTAAACATGGAAATATCTACACAGCTATCTGTGTAAACATGGAAATATGTACACAGGTCTCTGTGTAAAGATGGAAATTTCTACACCGCAATCTGTGCAAGTATGGAAATATCTACACCGCTATCTCAGTAAACATGGAAATATCTACACCGCTATCTGTATAAACATGGAAATATCAACACCGCTATCTGTATAAACATGGAAATGTCTACACCACGATGTGTATAAACATGGAAATATCTACACCGCTATATGTATAAACATGGAAATATCTACACTGCTATCAGTATAAACATGGAAATATCTACACCGCTATCTGTATAAACATGGAAATATCTACACCACGACATGTATAAACATGGAAATATCTACACCGCCTTGTGAATAAACATGGAAATATCTACACCGCTATCAGTAAAAACATGGAAATATCGACACCGCTATCTGTATAAATATGGAAATATCTACACCACTATCTCTATAAACATGGAAATATCTACACCGTTATCTGTATAAACAAAGAAATATCTCCACCGCTGTCTGTATGAACATGGAAACATCTACACCGCTAGCTGTATAAACATGGAATTATCTGCAGCGTTATCTGTATAAACATGGAAATATCTACACCACAGTCTGTGCAAAGATGGAAATATCTACAATGCTATCCCAATAAACATGGAAATATCGACACCGCCATCTGTACACACATGGAAATACCTACACAGTCATCTGTATAAACATGGAAATATCTACACCACTATCTGTATAAACATGGAAATACCTACACTGCCATCTGTATAAACATGGAATTATCTACGCAGACATCTCTATAACCATTGAAATATCTACACTGCTATCTGTATAAACATGGAAGTGGCCACACCGCTATCTGTATAAACATGGAAATATCTACACCGCCATCTGTTAAAATATGGAAATATCTACACTGTCATCTTTATAAACATGGAAATATCTACACATCCATCTGTACAAACATGGAAATATCTACAGTGCCATCTGTATATACCTGGAAATATCTACACTGCCATCTGTATAAACATGGAAATATATACACCGCTATCTCTATAAACATGGAAATGTCTACACGGCTCTCTGTATAAACATGGAAATATCTCCACCGCTATCTGTAGAAATATGGAAATATCTCCACCGCTATCTGTATAAGCATGGAAATATCTCCACCGCTATCTCTATAAAGATGGAAATGTCTACACCGCTATCTTTATAAACGTGGAAATATCTACACCGCTATCTGTATAAACATGGAAATATCAACACTGCTATCTGTATAAACATGGAAATGTCTACACCACGATCTGTATAAACATGGAAATACCTACACTGCCATCTGTATAAACATGGAATTATCTACACAGACATCTCTATAACCATTGAAATATCTACACCGCTATCTGTATAAACATGGAAGTGGCCACAGCGCTATCTGTATAAACATGGAAATATCTACACCGCTATCAGTATAAACATGGAAATATCTACACCACGACGTGTATAAACATGGGAATATCTACACCGCTATGTGAATAAACATGGAAATATCTACACCGCTATCAGTATAAAAATGGAAATAATGACACCACTATCTGTATAAATATGGAAATATCTACA
The DNA here is from genome assembly GCF_029289425.2 of Pan paniscus. Classification (NCBI taxonomy): domain Eukaryota; kingdom Metazoa; phylum Chordata; class Mammalia; order Primates; family Hominidae; genus Pan; species Pan paniscus. The sequence continues at coordinate 2,971,083 of NC_073265.2, forward strand.
CCACTATCTCTATAAACATGGAAATGTCTACACCGTTATCTGTATAAACAAAGAAATATCTCCACCGCTGTCTGTATGAACATGGAAACATCTACACCGCTAGCTGTATACACATGGAATTATCTGCAGCGTTATCTGTATAAACATGGAAATATCTACACTGTAGTCTGTGAAAAGATGGAAATATCTACAATGCTATCTCAATAAACATGGAAATATCGACACCGCCATCTGTACACACATGGAAATACCAACACAGTCATCTGTATAAACATGGAAATATCTACACCACTATCTGTATAAACATGGAAATACCTACAATGCCATCTGTATAAACATGGAAATATCTACACCACTATCTGTATAAACATGGAAAAACCTACACTGCCATCTGTATAAACATGGAATTATCTACACAGACATCTCTATAAACATTGAAATATCTACACAGCTATCTGTATAAACATGGAAATATCTACACGTCCATCTGTATAAACATGGAAATATCTACACTGCCATCTGTATATACCTGGAAATATCTACACTGCCATCTGTATAAACATGGAAATATCTACACCGCTATCTCTATAAACATGGAAATGTCTACACGGCTCTCTGTATAAACATGGAAATATCTCCACCGCTATCTGTAGAAACATGGAAATTTCTACATCGCTATCTGTATAAACATGGAAATGTCTCCACCGCTATCTCTATAAAGATGGAAATATCTACACCGATATCTGTATAAACATGGAAATATCTACACCGCTATCTGTATAAACATGGAAATATCTATAACACACTGTGTAAACATGGAAATATCTACACAGCTATCTGTGTAAACATGGAAATATGTACACAGGTCTCTGTGTAAAGATGGAAATATCTACACCGCAATCTGTGCAAATATGGAAATATCTACACCGCTATCTCAGTAAACAAGGAAATATCTACACCGCTATCTGTATAAACATGGAGATATCAACACCGCTATCTGTATAAACATGGAAATGTCTACACCACGATCTGTATAAACATGGAAATATCTACACCACGACATGTATAAACATGGAAATATCTACACCGCCATGTGAATAAACATGGAAATAACACCGCCATCTGTACACACATGGAAATACCAACACAGTCATCTGCATAAACATGGAAATATCTACACCACTATCTGTATAAACTTGGAAATATCTACACTGCCATCTGTATAAACATGGAATTACCTACACAGACATCTCTATAATCATTGAAATATCTACACCGCTATCTGTATAAACATGGAAGTAGCCACACCGCTATCAGTATAAACATGGAAATATCTACACCGCTATCAGTATAAACATGGAAATATCTACACCACGACGTGTATAAACATGGGAATGTCTACACCGCTATGTGAATAAACATGGAAATATCTACACCGCTATCAGTATAAAAATGGAAATAATGACACCACTATCTGTATAAATATGGAAATATCTACACCACTATCTCTATAAACATGGAAATGTCTACACCGTTATCTGTATAAACAAAGAAATATCTCCACCGCTGTCTGTATGAACATGGAAACATCTACACCGCTAGCTGTATACACATGGAATTATCTGCAGCGTTATCTGTATAAACATGGAAATATCTACACTGTAGTCTGTGAAAAGATGGAAATATCTACAATGCTATCTCAATAAACATGGAAATATCGACACCGCCATCTGTACACACATGGAAATACCAACACAGTCATCTGTATAAACATGGAAATATCTACACCACTATCTGTATAAACATGGAAATACCTACACTACCATCTGTATAAACATGGAAATATCTACACCACTATCTGTATAAACATGGAAATACCTACACTGCCATCTGTATAAACATGGAATTATCTACACAGACATCTCTATAAACATTGAAATATCTACACCGCTATCTGTATAAACATGGAAGTAGCCACACCGCTATCTGTATAAACATGGAAATAACTACACCGCCATCTGTGAAAACATGGAAATATCTACACTGTCATCTTTATAAACATGGAAATATCTACACTGCCATCTGTATATACCTGGAAATATCTACAGTGCCATCTGTATAAACATGGAAATATCTACACCGCTATCTCTGTAAACATGGAAATATCTACACCGCTATCTGTATAAACATGGAAATATCTACACCGCTATCTGTATAAACATGGAAATATCAACAACACTATCTGTGTAAACATGGAAATATCTACACAGCTATCTGTGTAAACATGGAAATATGTACACAGGTCTCTGTGTAAAGATGGAAATTTCTACACCGCAATCTGTGCAAGTATGGAAATATCTACACCGCTATCTCAGTAAACATGGAAATATCTACACCGCTATCTGTATAAACATGGAAATATCAACACCGCTATCTGTATAAACATGGAAATGTCTACACCACGATGTGTATAAACATGGAAATATCTACACCGCTATATGTATAAACATGGAAATATCTACACTGCTATCAGTATAAACATGGAAATATCTACACCGCTATCTGTATAAACATGGAAATATCTACACCACGACATGTATAAACATGGAAATATCTACACCGCCATGTGAATAAACATGGAAATATCTACACCGCTATCAGTAAAAACATGGAAATATCGACACCGCTATCTGTATAAATATGGAAATATCTACACCACTATCTGTATAAACATGGAAATACCTACACTGCCATCTGTATAAACATGGAATTATCTACGCAGACATCTCTATAACCATTGAAATATCTACACTGCTATCTGTATAAACATGGAAGTGGCCACACCGCTATCTGTATAAACATGGAAATATCTACACCGCCATCTGTTAAAATATGGAAATATCTACACTGTCATCTTTATAAACATGGAAATATCTACACATCCATCTGTACAAACATGGAAATATCTACAGTGCCATCTGTATATACCTGGAAATATCTACACTGCCATCTGTATAAACATGGAAATATATACACCGCTATCTCTATAAACATGGAAATGTCTACACGGCTCTCTGTATAAACATGGAAATATCTCCACCGCTATCTGTAGAAACATGGAAATATCTACATCGCTATCTGTATAAGCATGGAAATATCTCCACCGCTATCTCTATAAAGATGGAAATGTCTACACCGCTATCTTTATAAACGTGGAAATATCTACACCGCTATCTGTATAAACATGGAAATATCAACACTGCTATCTGTATAAACATGGAAATGTCTACACCACGATCTGTATAAACATGGAAATACCTACACTGCCATCTGTATAAACATGGAATTATCTACACAGACATCTCTATAACCATTGAAATATCTACACCGCTATCTGTATAAACATAGAAGTGGCCACAGCGCTATCTGTATAAACATGGAAATATCTACACCGCCATCTGTGAAAATATGGAAATATCTACACTGTCATCTTTATAAACATGGAAATATCTACACGTCCATCTGTATAAACATGGAAATATCTACACTGCCATCTGTATATACCTGGAAATATCTACACTGCCATCTGTATAAACATGGAAATATCTACACCGCTATCTCTATAAACATGGAAATGTCTACACGGCTCTCTGTATAAACATGGAAATATCTCCACCGCTATCTGTAGAAACATGGAAATTTCTACATCGCTATCTGTATAAACATGGAAATGTCTCCACCGCTATCTCTATAAAGATGGAAATATCTACACCGATATCTGTATAAACATGGAAATATCTACACCGCTATCTGTATAAACATGGAAATATCTATAACACACTGTGTAAACATGGAAATATCTACACAGCTATCTGTGTAAACATGGAAATATGTACACAGGTCTCTGTGTAAAGATGGAAATATCTACACCGCAATCTGTGCAAATATGGAAATATCTACACCGCTATCTCAGTAAACAAGGAAATATCTACACCGCTATCTGTATAAACATGGAAATATCAACACCGCTATCTGTATAAACATGGAAATGTCTACACCACGATCTGTATAAACATGGAAATATCTACACCGCTATATGTATAAACATGGAAATATCTACACCGCTATCAGTATAAACATGGAAATATCTACACCGCTATCTGTATAAACATGGAAATATCTACACCACGACATGTATAAACATGGAAATATCTACACCGCCATCTGAATAAACATGGAAATAACACCGCCATCTGTACACACATGGAAATACCAACACAGTCATCTGCATAAACATGGAAATATCTACACCACTATCTGTATAAACTTGGAAATATCTACACTGCCATCTGTATAAACATGGAATTACCTACACAGACATCTCTATAATCATTGAAATATCTACACCGCTATCTGTATAAACATGGAAGTAGCCACACCGCTATCAGTATAAACATGGAAATATCTACACCGCTATCAGTATAAACATGGAAATATCTACACCACGACGTGTATAAACATGGGAATATCTACACCGCTATGTGAATAAACATGGAAATATCTACACCGCTATCAGTATAAAAATGGAAATAATGACACCGCTATCTGTATAAATATGAAAATATCTACACCACTATCTCTATAAACATGGAAATGTCTACACCGTTATCTGTATAAACAAACAAATATCTCCACCGCTGTCTGTATGAACATGGAAACATCTACACCGCTAGCTGTATACACATGGAATTATCTGCAGCGTTATCTGTATAAACATGGAAATATCTACACCACTATCTCTATAAACATGGAAATGTCTACACGGCTCTCTGTATAAACATGGAAATATCTCCACCGCTATCTGTAGAAACATGGAAATTTCTACATCGCTATCTGTATAAACATGGAAATGTCTCCACCGCTATCTCTATAAAGATGGAAATATCTACACCGATATCTGTATAAACATGGAAATATCTACAACGCTATCTGTATAAACATGGAAATATCTATAACACACTGTGTAAACATGGAAATATCTACACAGCTATCTGTGTAAACATGGAAATATGTACACAGGTCTCTGTGTAAAGATGGAAATATCTACACCGCAATCTGTGCAAATATGGAAATATCTACACCGCTATCTCAGTAAACAAGGAAATATCTACACCGCTATCTGTATAAACATGGAAATATCAACACCGCTATCTGTATAAACATGGAAATGTCTACACCACGATCTGTATAAACATGGAAATATCTACACCGCTATCTGTATAAACATGGAAATATCTACACCACGACATGTATAAACATGGAAATATCTACACCGCCATGTGAATAAACATGGAAATAACACCGCCATCTGTACACACATGGAAATACCAACACAGTCATCTGCATAAACATGGAAATATCTACACCACTATCTGTATAAACTTGGAAATATCTACACTGCCATCTGTATAAACATGGAATTACCTACACAGACATCTCTATAATCATTGAAATATCTACACCGCTATCTGTATAAACATGGAAGTAGCCACACCGCTATCAGTATAAACATGGAAATATCTACACCGCTATCAGTATAAACATGGAAATATCTACACCACGACGTGTATAAACATGGGAATATCTACACCGCTATGTGAATAAACATGGAAATATCTACACCGCTATCAGTATAAAAATGGAAATAATGACACCACTATCTGTATAAATATGGAAATATCTCCACCACTATCTCTATAAACATGGAAATGTCTACACCGTTATCTGTATAAACAAAGAAATATCTCCACCGCTGTCTGTATGAACATGGAATCATCTACACCGCTAGCTGTATACACATGGAATTATCTGCAGCGTTATCTGTATAAACATGGAAATATCTACACTGTAGTCTGTGAAAAGATGGAAATATCTACAATGCTATCTCAATAAACATGGAAATATCGACACCGCCATCTGTACACACATGGAAATACCAACACAGTCATCTGTATAAACATGGAAATATCTACACCACTATCTGTATAAACATGGAAATACCTACACTGCCATCTGTATAAACATGGAAATATCTACACCACTATCTGTATAAACATGGAAATACCTACACTGCCATCTGTATAAACATGGAATTATCTACACAGACATCTCTATAAACATTGAAATATCTACACCGCTATCTGTATAAACATGGAAGTAGCCACACCGCTATCTGTATAAACATGGAAATAACTACACCGCCATCTGTGAAAACATGGAAATATCTACACTGTCATCTTTATAAACATGGAAATATCTACACTGCCATCTGTATATACCTGGAAATATCTACAGTGCCATCTGTATAAACATGGAAATATCTACACCGCTATCTCTGTAAACATGGAAATATCTACACCGCTATCTGTATAAACATGGAAATATCTACACCGCTATCTGTATAAACATGGAAATATCAACAACACTATCTGTGTAAACATGGAAATATCTACACAGCTATCTGTGTAAACATGGAAATATGTACACAGGTCTCTGTGTAAAGATGGAAATTTCTACACCGCAATCTGTGCAAGTATGGAAATATCTACACCGCTATCTCAGTAAACATGGAAATATCTACACCGCTATCTGTATAAACATGGAAATATCAACACCGCTATCTGTATAAACATGGAAATGTCTACACCACGATGTGTATAAACATGGAAATATCTACACCGCTATATGTATAAACATGGAAATATCTACACTGCTATCAGTATAAACATGGAAATATCTACACCGCTATCTGTATAAACATGGAAATATCTACACCACGACATGTATAAACATGGAAATATCTACACCGCCATGTGAATAAACATGGAAATATCTACACCGCTATCAGTAAAAACATGGAAATATCGACACCGCTATCTGTATAAATATGGAAATATCTACACCACTATCTCTATAAACATGGAAATATCTACACCGTTATCTGTATAAACAAAGAAATATCTCCACCGCTGTCTGTATGAACATGGAAACATCTACACCGCTAGCTGTATAAACATGGAATTATCTGCAGCGTTATCTGTATAAACATGGAAATATCTACACCACAGTCTGTGCAAAGATGGAAATATCTACAATGCTATCCCAATAAACATGGAAATATCGACACCGCCATCTGTACACACATGGAAATACCTACACAGTCATCTGTATAAACATGGAAATATCTACACCACTATCTGTATAAACATGGAAATACCTACACTGCCATCTGTATAAACATGGAATTATCTACGCAGACATCTCTATAACCATTGAAATATCTACACTGCTATCTGTATAAACATGGAAGTGGCCACACCGCTATCTGTATAAACATGGAAATATCTACACCGCCATCTGTTAAAATATGGAAATATCTACACTGTCATCTTTATAAACATGGAAATATCTACACATCCATCTGTACAAACATGGAAATATCTACAGTGCCATCTGTATATACCTGGAAATATCTACACTGCCATCTGTATAAACATGGAAATATATACACCGCTATCTCTATAAACATGGAAATGTCTACACGGCTCTCTGTATAAACATGGAAATATCTCCACCGCTATCTGTAGAAACATGGAAATATCTCCACCGCTATCTGTATAAGCATGGAAATATCTCCACCGCTATCTCTATAAAGATGGAAATGTCTACACCGCTATCTTTATAAACGTGGAAATATCTACACCGCTATCTGTATAAACATGGAAATATCAACACTGCTATCTGTATAAACATGGAAATGTCTACACCACGATCTGTATAAACATGGAAATACCTACACTGCCATCTGTATAAACATGGAATTATCTACACAGACATCTCTATAACCATTGAAATATCTACACCGCTATCTGTATAAACATGGAAGTGGCCACAGCGCTATCTGTATAAACATGGAAATATCTACACCGCCATCTGTGAAAATATGGAAATATCTACACTGTCATCTTTATAAACATGGAAATATCTACACGTCCATCTGTATAAACATGGAAATATCTACACTGCCATCTGTATATACCTGGAAATATCTACACTGCCATCTGTATAAACATGGAAATATCTACACCGCTATCTCTATAAACATGGAAATGTCTACACGGCTCTCTGTATAAACATGGAAATATCTCCACCGCTATCTGTAGAAACATGGAAATTTCTACATCGCTATCTGTATAAACATGGAAATGTCTCCACCGCTATCTCTATAAAGATGGAAATATCTACACCGATATCTGTATAAACATGGAAATATCTACACCGCTATCTGTATAAACATGGAAATATCTATAACACACTGTGTAAACATGGAAATATCTACACAGCTATCTGTGTAAACATGGAAATATGTACACAGGTCTCTGTGTAAAGATGGAAATATCTACACCGCAATCTGTGCAAATATGGAAATATCTACACCGCTATCTCAGTAAACAAGGAAATATCTACACCGCTATCTGTATAAACATGGAAATATCAACACCGCTATCTGTATAAACATGGAAATGTCTACACCACGATCTGTATAAACATGGAAATATCTACACCGCTATCTGTATAAACATGGAAATATCTACACCACGACATGTATAAACATGGAAATATCTACACCGCCATGTGAATAAACATGGAAATAACACCGCCATCTGTACACACATGGAAATACCAACACAGTCATCTGCATAAACATGGAAATATCTACACCACTATCTGTATAAACTTGGAAATATCTACACTGCCATCTGTATAAACATGGAATTACCTACACAGACATCTCTATAATCATTGAAATATCTACACCGCTATCTGTATAAACATGGAAGTAGCCACACCGCTATCAGTATAAACATGGAAATATCTACACCGCTATCAGTATAAACATGGAAATATCTACACCACGACGTGTATAAACATGGGAATATCTACACCGCTATGTGAATAAACATGGAAATATCTACACCGCTATCAGTATAAAAATGGAAATAATGACACCACTATCTGTATAAATATGGAAATATCTACACCACTATCTCTATAAACATGGAAATGTCTACACCGTTATCTGTATAAACAAAGAAATATCTCCACCGCTGTCTGTATGAACATGGAAACGTCTACACCGCTAGCTGTATACACATTTAATTATCTGCAGCGTTATCTGTATAAACATGGAAATATCTACACTGTAGTCTGTGAAAAGATGGAAATATCTACAATGCTATCTCAATAAACATGGAAATATCGACACCGCCATCTGTACACACATGGAAATACCAACACAGTCATCTGTATAAACATGGAAATATCTACACCACTGTCTGTATAAACATGGAAATACCTACACTGCCATCTGTATAAACATGGAAATATCTACACCACTATCTGTATAAACATGGAAATACCTACACTGCCATCTGTATAAACATGGAATTATCTACACAGACATCTCTATAAACATTGAAATATCTACACCGCTATCTGTATAAACATGGAAGTAGCCACACCGCTATCTGTATAAACATGGAAATAACTACACCGCCATCTGTGAAAACATGGAAATATCTACACTGTCATCTTTATAAACATGGAAATATCTACACTGCCATCTGTATATACCTGGAAATATCTACAGTGCCATCTGTATAAACATGGAAATATCTACACCGCTATCTCTGTAAACATGGAAATATCTACACCGCTATCTGTATAAACATGGAAATATCTACACCGCTATCTGTATAAACATGGAAATATCAACAACACTATCTGTGTAAACATGGAAATATCTACACAGCTATCTGTGTAAACATGGAAATATGTACACAGGTCTCTGTGTAAAGATGGAAATTTCTACACCGCAATCTGTGCAAGTATGGAAATATCTACACCGCTATCTCAGTAAACATGGAAATATCTACACCGCTATCTGTATAAACATGGAAATATCAACACCGCTATCTGTATAAACATGGAAATGTCTACACCACGATGTGTATAAACATGGAAATATCTACACCGCTATATGTATAAACATGGAAATATCTACACTGCTATCAGTATAAACATGGAAATATCTACACCGCTATCTGTATAAACATGGAAATATCTACACCACGACATGTATAAACATGGAAATATCTACACCGCCATGTGAATAAACATGGAAATATCTACACCGCTATCAGTAAAAACATGGAAATATCGACACCGCTATCTGTATAAATATGGAAATATCTACACCACTATCTCTATAAACATGGAAATATCTACACCGTTATCTGTATAAACAAAGAAATATCTCCACCGCTGTCTGTATGAACATGGAAACATCTACACCGCTAGCTGTATAAACATGGAATTATCTGCAGCGTTATCTGTATAAACATGGAAATATCTACACCACAGTCTGTGCAAAGATGGAAATATCTACAATGCTATCCCAATAAACATGGAAATATCGACACCGCCATCTGTACACACATGGAAATACCTACACAGTCATCTGTATAAACATGGAAATATCTACACCACTATCTGTATAAACATGGAAATACCTACACTGCCATCTGTATAAACATGGAATTATCTACGCAGACATCTCTATAACCATTGAAATATCTACACTGCTATCTGTATAAACATGGAAGTGGCCACACCGCTATCTGTATAAACATGGAAATATCTACACCGCCATCTGTTAAAATATGGAAATATCTACACTGTCATCTTTATAAACATGGAAATATCTACACATCCATCTGTACAAACATGGAAATATCTACAGTGCCATCTGTATATACCTGGAAATATCTACACTGCCATCTGTATAAACATGGAAATATATACACCGCTATCTCTATAAACATGGAAATGTCTACACGGCTCTCTGTATAAACATGGAAATATCTCCACCGCTATCTGTAGAAACATGGAAATATCTCCACCGCTATCTGTATAAGCATGGAAATATCTCCACCGCTATCTCTATAAAGATGGAAATGTCTACACCGCTATCTTTATAAACGTGGAAATATCTACACCGCTATCTGTATAAACATGGAAATATCAACACTGCTATCTGTATAAACATGGAAATGTCTACACCACGATCTGTATAAACATGGAAATACCTACACTGCCATCTGTATAAACATGGAATTATCTACACAGACATCTCTATAACCATTGAAATATCTACACCGCTATCTGTATAAACATGGAAGTGGCCACAGCGCTATCTGTATAAACATGGAAATATCTACACCGCCATCTGTGAAAATATGGAAATATCTACACTGTCATCTTTATAAACATGGAAATATCTACACGTCCATCTGTATAAACATGGAAATATCTACACTGCCATCTGTATATACCTGGAAATATCTACACTACCATCTGTATAAACATGGAAATATCTACACCGCTATCTCTATAAACATGGAAATGTCTACACGGCTCTCTGTATAAACATGGAAATATCTCCACCGCTATCTGTAGAAACATGGAAATTTCTACATCGCTATCTGTATAAACATGGAAATATCTACACCGCTATCTCTATAAAGATGGAAATATCTACACCGATATCTGTATAAACATGGAAATATCTACACCGCTATCTGTATAAACATGGAAATATCTATAACACACTGTGTAAACATGGAAATATCTACACAGCTATCTGTGTAAACATGGAAATATGTACACAGGTCTCTGTGTAAAGATGGAAATTTCTACACCGCAATCTGTGCAAGTATGGAAATATCTACACCGCTATCTCAGTAAACATGGAAATATCTACACCGCTATCTGTATAAACATGGAAATATCAACACCGCTATCTGTATAAACATGGAAATGTCTACACCACGATGTGTATAAACATGGAAATATCTACACCGCTATATGTATAAACATGGAAATATCTACACTGCTATCAGTATAAACATGGAAATATCTACACCGCTATCTGTATAAACATGGAAATATCTACACCACGACATGTATAAACATGGAAATATCTACACCGCCATGTGAATAAACATGGAAATATCTACACCGCTATCAGTAAAAACATGGAAATATCGACACCGCTATCTGTATAAATATGGAAATATCTACACCACTATCTCTATAAACATGGAAATATCTACACCGTTATCTGTATAAACAAAGAAATATCTCCACCGCTGTCTGTATGAACATGGAAACATCTACACCGCTAGCTGTATAAACATGGAATTATCTGCAGCGTTATCTGTATAAACATGGAAATATCTGCACCACAGTCTGTGCAAAGATGGAAATATCTACAATGCTATCCCAATAAACATGGAAATATCGACACCGCCATCTGTACACACATGGAAATACCTACACAGTCATCTGTATAAACATGGAAATATCTACACCACTATCTGTATAAACATGGAAATACCTACACTGCCATCTGTATAAACATGGAATTATCTACGCAGACATCTCTATAACCATTGAAATATCTACACTGCTATCTGTATAAACATGGAAGTGGCCACACCGCTATCTGTATAAACATGGAAATATCTACACCGCCATCTGTTAAAATATGGAAATATCTACACTGTCATCTTTATAAACATGGAAATATCTACACATCCATCTGTACAAACATGGAAATATCTACAGTGCCATCTGTATATACCTGGAAATATCTACACTGCCATCTGTATAAACATGGAAATATATACACCGCTATCTCTATAAACATGGAAATGTCTACACGGCTCTCTGTATAAACATGGAAATATCTCCACCGCTATCTGTAGAAACATGGAAATATCTCCACCGCTATCTGTATAAGCATGGAAATATCTCCACCGCTATCTCTATAAAGATGGAAATGTCTACACCGCTATCTTTATAAACGTGGAAATATCTACACCGCTATCTGTATAAACATGGAAATATCAACACTGCTATCTGTATAAACATGGAAATGTCTACACCACGATCTGTATAAACATGGAAATACCTACACTGCCATCTGTATAAACATGGAATTATCTACACAGACATCTCTATAACCATTGAAATATCTACACCGCTATCTGTATAAACATGGAAGTGGCCACAGCGCTATCTGTATAAACATGGAAATATCTACACCGCCATCTGTGAAAATATGGAAATATCTACACTGTCATCTTTATAAACATGGAAATATCTACACGTCCATCTGTATAAACATGGAAATATCTACACTGCCATCTGTATATACCTGGAAATATCTACACTACCATCTGTATAAACATGGAAATATCTACACCGCTATCTCTATAAACATGGAAATGTCTACACGGCTCTCTGTATAAACATGGAAATATCTCCACCGCTATCTGTAGAAACATGGAAATTTCTACATCGCTATCTGTATAAACATGGAAATGTCTCCACCGCTATCTCTATAAAGATGGAAATATCTACACCGATATCTGTATAAACATGGAAATATCTACACCGCTATCTGTATAAACATGGAAATATCTATAACACACTGTGTAAACATGGAAATATCTACACAGCTATCTGTGTAAACATGGAAATATGTACACAGGTCTCTGTGTAAAGATGGAAATATCTACACCGCAATCTGTGCAAATATGGAAATATCTACACCGCTATCTGTATAAACATGGAAATATCAACACCGCTATCTGTATAAACATGGAAATGTCTACACCACGATCTGTATAAACATGGAAATATCTACACCGCTATATGTATAAACATGGAAATATCTACACCGCTATCAGTATAAACATGGAAATATCTACACCGCTATCTGTATAAACATGGAAATATCTACACCACGACATGTATAAACATGGAAATATCTACACCGCCATGTGAATAAACATGGAAATAACACCGCCATCTGTACACACATGGAAATACCAACACAGTCATCTGCATAAACATGGAAATATCTACACCACTATCTGTATAAACTTGGAAATATCTACACTGCCATCTGTATAAACATGGAATTACCTACACAGACATCTCTATAATCATTGAAATATCTACACCGCTATCTGTATAAACATGGAAGTAGCCACACCGCTATCAGTATAAACATGGAAATATCTACACCGCTATCAGTATAAACATGGAAATATCTACACCACGACGTGTATAAACATGGGAATATCTACACCGCTATGTGAATAAACATGGAAATATCTACACCGCTATCAGTATAAAAATGGAAATAATGACACCGCTATCTGTATAAATATGGAAACATCTACACCACTATCTCTATAAACATGGAAATGTCTACACCGTTATCTGTATAAACAAAGAAATATCTCCACCGCTGTCTGTATGAACATGGAAACATCTACACCGCTAGCTGTATACACATGGAATTATCTGCAGCGTTATCTGTATAAACATGGAAATATCTACACTGTAGTCTGTGAAAAGATGGAAATATCTACAATGCTATCTCAATAAACATGGAAATATCGACACCGCCATCTGTACACACATGGAAATACCAACACAGTCATCTGTATAAACATGGAAATATCTATACCACTATCTGTATAAACATGGAAATACCTACACTGCCATCTGTATAAACATGGAATTATCTACACAGACATCTCTATAAACATTGAAATATCTACACCGCTATCTGTATAAACATGGAAGTAGCCACACCGCGATCTGTATAAACATGGAAATAACTACACCGCCATCTGCGAAAACATGGAAATATCTACACTGTCATCTTTATAAACATGGAAATATCTACACTGCCATCTGTATATACCTGGAAATATCTACAGTGCCATCTGTATAAACATGGAAATATCTACACCGCTATCTCTATAAACATGGAAATATCTACACCGCTATCTGTATAAACATGGAAATATCTACACCGCTATCTGTATAAACATGGAAATATCAACAACACTATCTGTGTAAACATGGAAATATCTACACAGCTATCTGTGTAAACATGGAAATATGTACACAGGTCTCTGTGTAAAGATGGAAATATCTACACCGCAATCTGTGCAAGTATGGAAATATCTACACCGCTATCTCAGTAAACATGGAAATATCTACACCGCTATCTGTATAAACATGGAAATATCAACACCGCTATCTGTATAAACATGGAAATGTCTACACCACGATGTGTATAAACATGGAAATATCTACACCGCTATCTGTATAAACATGGAAATATCTACACCACGACATGTATAAACATGGAAATATCTACACCGCCATGTGAATAAACATGGAAATATCTACACCGCTATCAGTAAAAACATGGAAATATCGACACCGCTATCTGTATAAATATGGAAATATCTACACCACTATCTCTATAAACATGGAAATATCTACACCGTTATCTGTATAAACAAAGAAATATCTCCACCGCTGTCTGTATGAACATGGAAACATCTACACCGCTAGCTGTATAAACATGGAATTATCTGCAGCGTTATCTGTATAAACATGGAAATATCTACACCACAGTCTGTGCAAAGATGGAAATATCTACAATGCTATCCCAATAAACATGGAAATATCGACACCGCCATCTGTACACACATGGAAATACCTACACAGTCATCTGTATAAACATGGAAATATCTACACCACTATCTGTATAAACATGGAAATACCTACACTGCCATCTGTATAAACATGGAATTATCTACGCAGACATCTCTATAACCATTGAAATATCTACACTGCTATCTGTATAAACATGGAAGTGGCCACACCGCTATCTGTATAAACATGGAAATATCTACACCGCCATCTGTTAAAATATGGAAATATCTACACTGTCATCTTTATAAACATGGAAATATCTACACATCCATCTGTACAAACATGGAAATATCTACAGTGCCATCTGTATATACCTGGAAATATCTACACTGCCATCTGTATAAACATGGAAATATATACACCGCTATCTCTATAAACATGGAAATGTCTACACGGCTCTCTGTATAAACATGGAAATATCTCCACCGCTATCTGTAGAAACATGGAAATATCTCCACCGCTATCTGTATAAGCATGGAAATATCTCCACCGCTATCTCTATAAAGATGGAAATGTCTACACCGCTATCTTTATAAACGTGGAAATATCTACACCGCTATCTGTATAAACATGGAAATATCAACACTGCTATCTGTATAAACATGGAAATGTCTACACCACGATCTGTATAAACATGGAAATACCTACACTGCCATCTGTATAAACATGGAATTATCTACACAGACATCTCTATAACCATTGAAATATCTACACCGCTATCTGTATAAACATGGAAGTGGCCACAGCGCTATCTGTATAAACATGGAAATATCTACACCGCCATCTGTGAAAATATGGAAATATCTACACTGTCATCTTTATAAACATGGAAATATCTACACGTCCATCTGTATAAACATGGAAATATCTACACTGCCATCTGTATATACCTGGAAATATCTACACTACCATCTGTATAAACATGGAAATATCTACACCGCTATCTCTATAAACATGGAAATGTCTACACGGCTCTCTGTATAAACATGGAAATATCTCCACCGCTATCTGTAGAAACATGGAAATTTCTACATCGCTATCTGTATAAACATGGAAATGTCTCCACCGCTATCTGTATAAAGATGGAAATATCTACACCGATATCTGTATAAACATGGAAATATCTACACCGCTATCTGTATAAACATGGAAATATCTATAACACACTGTGTAAACATGGAAATATCTACACAGCTATCTGTGTAAACATGGAAATATGTACACAGGTCTCTGTGTAAAGATGGAAATATCTACACCGCAATCTGTGCAAATATGGAAATATCTACACCGCTATCTGTATAAACATGGAAATATCAACACCGCTATCTGTATAAACATGGAAATGTCTACACCACGATCTGTATAAACATGGAAATATCTACACCGCTATATGTATAAACATGGAAATATCTACACCGCTATCAGTATAAACATGGAAATATCTACACCGCTATCTGTATAAACATGGAAATATCTACACCACGACATGTATAAACATGGAAATATCTACACCGCCATGTGAATAAACATGGAAATAACACCGCCATCTGTACACACATGGAAATACCAACACAGTCATCTGCATAAACATGGAAATATCTACACCACTATCTGTATAAACTTGGAAATATCTACACTGCCATCTGTATAAACATGGAATTACCTACACAGACATCTCTATAATCATTGAAATATCTACACCGCTATCTGTATAAACATGGAAGTAGCCACACCGCTATCAGTATAAACATGGAAATATCTACACCGCTATCAGTATAAACATGGAAATATCTACACCACGACGTGTATAAACATGGGAATATCTACACCGCTATGTGAATAAACATGGAAATATCTACACCGCTATCAGTATAAAAATGGAAATAATGACACCGCTATCTGTATAAATATGGAAACATCTACACCACTATCTCTATAAACATGGAAATGTCTACACCGTTATCTGTATAAACAAAGAAATATCTCCACCGCTGTCTGTATGAACATGGAAACATCTACACCGCTAGCTGTATACACATGGAATTATCTGCAGCGTTATCTGTATAAACATGGAAATATCTACACCACAGTCTGTGCAAAGATGGAAATATCTACAATGCTATCCCAATAAACATGGAAATATCGACACCGCCATCTGTACACACATGGAAATACCTACACAGTCATCTGTATAAACATGGAAATATCTACACCACTATCTGTATAAACATGGAAATACCTACACTGCCATCTGTATAAACATGGAATTATCTACGCAGACATCTCTATAACCATTGAAATATCTACACTGCTATCTGTATAAACATGGAAGTGGCCACACCGCTATCTGTATAAACATGGAAATATCTACACCGCCATCTGTTAAAATATGGAAATATCTACACTGTCATCTTTATAAACATGGAAATATCTACACATCCATCTGTACAAACATGGAAATATCTACAGTGCCATCTGTATATACCTGGAAATATCTACACTGCCATCTGTATAAACATGGAAATATATACACCGCTATCTCTATAAACATGGAAATGTCTACACGGCTCTCTGTATAAACATGGAAATATCTCCACCGCTATCTGTAGAAACATGGAAATATCTCCACCGCTATCTGTATAAGCATGGAAATATCTCCACCGCTATCTCTATAAAGATGGAAATGTCTACACCGCTATCTTTATAAACGTGGAAATATCTACACCGCTATCTGTATAAACATGGAAATATCAACACTGCTATCTGTATAAACATGGAAATGTCTACACCACGATCTGTATAAACATGGAAATACCAACACTGCCATCTGTATAAACATGGAATTATCTACACAGACATCTCTATAACCATTGAAATATCTACACCGCTATCTGTATAAACATGGAAGTGGCCACAGCGTTATCTGTATAAACATGGAAATATCTACACCGCCATCTGTGAAAATATGGAAATATCTACACTGTCATCTTTATAAACATGGAAATATCTACACGTCCATCTGTATAAACATGGAAATATCTACACTGCCATCTGTATATACCTGGAAATATCTACACTACCATCTGTATAAACATGGAAATATCTACACCGCTATCTCTATAAACATGGAAATGTCTACACGGCTCTCTGTATAAACATGGAAATATCTCCACCGCTATCTGTAGAAACATGGAAATTTCTACATCGCTATCTGTATAAACATGGAAATGTCTCCACCGCTATCTGTATAAAGATGGAAATATCTACACCGATATCTGTATAAACATGGAAATATCTACACCGCTATCTGTATAAACATGGAAATATCTATAACACACTGTGTAAACATGGAAATATCTACACAGCTATCTGTGTAAACATGGAAATATGTACACAGGTCTCTGTGTAAAGATGGAAATATCTACACCGCAATCTGTGCAAATATGGAAATATCTACACCGCTATCTGTATAAACATGGAAATATCAACACCGCTATCTGTATAAACATGGAAATGTCTACACCACGATCTGTATAAACATGGAAATATCTACACCGCTATATGTATAAACATGGAAATATCTACACCGCTATCAGTATAAACATGGAAATATCTACACCGCTATCTGTATAAACATGGAAATATCTACACCACGACATGTATAAACATGGAAATATCTACACCGCCATGTGAATAAACATGGAAATAACACCGCCATCTGTACACACATGGAAATACCAACACAGTCATCTGCATAAACATGGAAATATCTACACCACTATCTGTATAAACTTGGAAATATCTACACTGCCATCTGTATAAACATGGAATTACCTACACAGACATCTCTATAATCATTGAAATATCTACACCGCTATCTGTATAAACATGGAAGTAGCCACACCGCTATCAGTATAAACATGGAAATATCTACACCGCTATCAGTATAAACATGGAAATATCTACACCACGACGTGTATAAACATGGGAATATCTACACCGCTATGTGAATAAACATGGAAATATCTACACCGCTATCAGTATAAAAATGGAAATAATGACACCGCTATCTGTATAAATATGGAAACATCTACACCACTATCTCTATAAACATGGAAATGTCTACACCGTTATCTGTATAAACAAAGAAATATCTCCACCGCTGTCTGTATGAACATGGAAACATCTACACCGCTAGCTGTATACACATGGAATTATCTGCAGCGTTATCTGTATAAACATGGAAATATCTACACTGTAGTCTGTGAAAAGATGGAAATATCTACAATGCTATCTCAATAAACATGGAAATATGGACACCGCCATCTGTACACACATGGAAATACCAACACAGTCATCTGTATAAACATGGAAATATCTACACCACTATCTGTATAAACATGGAAATACCTACACTGCCATCTGTATAAACATGGAATTATCTACACAGACATCTCTATAAACATTGAAATATCTACACCGCTATCTGTATAAACATGGAAGTAGCCACACCGCGATCTGTATAAACATGGAAATAACTACACCGCCATCTGCGAAAACATGGAAATATCTACACTGTCATCTTTATAAACATGGAAATATCTACACTGCCATCTGTATATACCTGGAAATATCTACAGTGCCATCTGTATAAACATGGAAATATCTACACCGCTATCTCTATAAACATGGAAATATCTCCACCGCTATCTGTATAAACATGGAAATATCTACACCGCTATCTGTATAAACATGGAAATATCAACAACACTATCTGTGTAAACATGGAAATATCTACACAGCTATCTGTGTAAACATGGAAATATGTACACAGGTCTCTGTGTAAAGATGGAAATATCTACACCGCAATCTGTGCAAGTATGGAAATATCTACACCGCTATCTCAGTAAACATGGAAATATCTACACCGCTATCTGTATAAACATGGAAATATCAACACCGCTATCTGTATAAACATGGAAATGTCTACACCACGATGTGTATAAACATGGAAATATCTACACCGCTATATGTATAAACATGGAAATATCTACACTGCTATCAGTATAAACATGGAAATATCTACACCGCTATCTGTATAAACATGGAAATATCTACACCACGACATGTATAAACATGGAAATATCTACACCGCCATGTGAATAAACATGGAAATATCTGCACCGCTATCAGTAAAAACATGGAAATATCGACACCGCTATCTGTATAAATATAGAAATATCTACACCACTATCTCTATAAACATGGAAATATCTACACCGTTATCTGTATAAACAAAGAAATATCTCCACCGCTGTCTGTATGAACATGGAAACATCTACACCGCTAGCTGTATAAACATGGAATTATCTGCAGCGTTATCTGTATAAACATGGAAATATCTACACCACAGTCTGTGCAAAGATGGAAATATCTACAATGCTATCTCAATAAACATGGAAATATCGACACCGCCATCTGTACACACATGGAAATACCTACACAGTCATCTGTATAAACATGGAATTATCTACACCACTATCTGTATAAACATGGAAATACCTACACTGCCATCTGTATAAACATGGAATTATCTACGCAGACATCTCTATAACCATTGAAATATCTACACTGCTATCTGTATAAACATGGAAGTGGCCACACCGCTATCTGTATAAACATGGAAATATCTACACCGCCATCTGTTAAAATATGGAAATATCTACACTGTCATCTTTATAAACATGGAAATATCTACACATCCATCTGTACAAACATGGAAATATCTACAGTGCCATCTGTATATACCTGGAAATATCTACACTGCCATCTGTATAAACATGGAAATATATACACCGCTATCTCTATAAACATGGAAATGTCTACACGGCTCTCTGTATAAACATGGAAATATCTCCACCGCTATCTGTAGAAACATGGAAATATCTCCACCGCTATCTGTATAAGCATGGAAATACCTCCACCGCTATCTCTATAAAGATGGAAATGTCTACACCGCTATCTTTATAAACGTGGAAATATCTACACCGCTATCTGTATAAACATGGAAATATCAACACTGCTATCTGTATAAACATGGAAATGTCTACACCACGATCTGTATAAACATGGAAATACCTACACTGCCATCTGTATAAACATGGAAATATCTACACAGACATCTCTATAACCATTGAAATATCTACACCGCTATCTGTATAAACATGGAAGTGGCCACAGCGCTATCTGTATAAACATGGAAATATCTACACCGCCATCTGTGAAAATATGGAAATATCTACACTGTCATCTTTATAAACATGGAAATATCTACACGTCCATCTGTATAAACATGGAAATATCTACACTGCCATCTGTATATACCTGGAAATATCTACACTGCCATCTGTATAAACATGGAAATATCTACACCGCTATCTCTATAAACATGGAAATGTCTACACGGCTCTCTGTATAAACATGGAAATATCTCCACCGCTATCTGTAGAAACATGGAAATATCTACACCGCTATATGTATAAACATGGAAATATCTCCACCGCTATCTCTATAAAGTTGTGAATGTCTACACCGCTATCTTTATAAACATGGAAATATCTATACCGCTATCTGTATAAACATGGAAATATCTACAACGCTATCAGTATAAACATGGAAATATCTACACCGCTATCTGTATAAACATGGAAATATCTACACCGCCATCTGTTAAAATATGGAAATATCTACACTGTCATCTTTATAAACATGGAAATATCTACACATCCATCTGTACAAACATGGAAATATCTACAGTGCCATCTGTATATACCTGGAAATATCTACACTGCCATCTGTATAAACATGGAAATATATACACCGCTATCTCTATAAACATGGAAATGTCTACACGGCTCTCTGTATAAACATGGAAATATCTCCACCGCTATCTGTAGAAACATGGAAATATCTCCACCGCTATCTGTATAAGCATGGAAATATCTCCACCGCTATCTCTATAAAGATGGAAATGTCTACACCGCTATCTTTATAAACGTGGAAATATCTACACCGCTATCTGTATAAACATGGAAATATCAACACTGCTATCTGTATAAACATGGAAATGTCTACACCACGATCTGTATAAACATGGAAATACCTACACTGCCATCTGTATAAACATGGAATTATCTACACAGACATCCCTATAACCATTGAAATATCTACACCGCTATCTGTATAAACATGGAAGTGGCCACAGCGCTATCTGTATAAACATGGAAATATCTACACCGCCATCTGTGAAAATATGGAAATATCTACACTGTCATCTTTATAAACATGGAAATATCTACACGTCCATCTGTATAAACATGGAAATATCTACACTGCCATCTGTATATACCTGGAAATATCTACACTACCATCTGTATAAACATGGAAATATCTACACCGCTATCTCTATAAACATGGAAATGTCTACACGGCTCTCTGTATAAACATGGAAATATCTCCACCGCTATCTGTAGAAACATGGAAATTTCTACATCGCTATCTGTATAAACATGGAAATGTCTCCACCGCTATCTGTATAAAGATGGAAATATCTACACCGATATCTGTATAAACATGGAAATATCTACACCGCTATCTGTATAAACATGGAAATATCTATAACACACTGTGTAAACATGGAAATATCTACACAGCTATCTGTGTAAACATGGAAATATGTACACAGGTCTCTGTGTAAAGATGGAAATATCTACACCGCAATCTGTGCAAATATGGAAATATCTACACCGCTATCTGTATAAACATGGAAATATCAACACCGCTATCTGTATAAACATGGAAATGTCTACACCACGATCTGTATAAACATGGAAATATCTACACCGCTATATGTATAAACATGGAAATATCTACACCGCTATCAGTATAAACATGGAAATATCTACACCGCTATCTGTATAAACATGGAAATATCTACACCACGACATGTATAAACATGGAAATATCTACACCGCCATGTGAATAAACATGGAAATAACACCGCCATCTGTACACACATGGAAATACCAACACAGTCATCTGCATAAACATGGAAATATCTACACCACTATCTGTATAAACTTGGAAATATCTACACTGCCATCTGTATAAACATGGAATTACCTACACAGACATCTCTATAATCATTGAAATATCTACACCGCTATCTGTATAAACATGGAAGTAGCCACACCGCTATCAGTATAAACATGGAAATATCTACACCGCTATCAGTATAAACATGGAAATATCTACACCACGACGTGTATAAACATGGGAATATCTACACCGCTATGTGAATAAACATGGAAATATCTACACCGCTATCAGTATAAAAATGGAAATAATGACACCGCTATCTGTATAAATATGGAAACATCTACACCACTATCTCTATAAACATGGAAATGTCTACACCGTTATCTGTATAAACAAAGAAATATCTCCACCGCTGTCTGTATGAACATGGAAACATCTACACCGCTAGCTGTATACACATGGAATTATCTGCAGCGTTATCTGTATAAACATGGAAATATCTACACCACAGTCTGTGCAAAGATGGAAATATCTACAATGCTATCCCAATAAACATGGAAATATCGACACCGCCATCTGTACACACATGGAAATACCTACACAGTCATCTGTATAAACATGGAAATATCTACACCACTATCTGTATAAACATGGAAATACCTACACTGCCATCTGTATAAACATGGAATTATCTACGCAGACATCTCTATAACCATTGAAATATCTACACTGCTATCTGTATAAACATGGAAGTGGCCACACCGCTATCTGTATAAACATGGAAATATCTACACCGCCATCTGTTAAAATATGGAAATATCTACACTGTCATCTTTATAAACATGGAAATATCTACACATCCATCTGTACAAACATGGAAATATCTACAGTGCCATCTGTATATACCTGGAAATATCTACACTGCCATCTGTATAAACATGGAAATATATACACCGCTATCTCTATAAACATGGAAATGTCTACACGGCTCTCTGTATAAACATGGAAATATCTCCACCGCTATCTGTAGAAACATGGAAATATCTCCACCGCTATCTGTATAAGCATGGAAATATCTCCACCGCTATCTCTATAAAGATGGAAATGTCTACACCGCTATCTTTATAAACGTGGAAATATCTACACCGCTATCTGTATAAACATGGAAATATCAACACTGCTATCTGTATAAACATGGAAATGTCTACACCACGATCTGTATAAACATGGAAATACCAACACTGCCATCTGTATAAACATGGAATTATCTACACAGACATCTCTATAACCATTGAAATATCTACACCGCTATCTGTATAAACATGGAAGTGGCCACAGCGTTATCTGTATAAACATGGAAATATCTACACCGCCATCTGTGAAAATATGGAAATATCTACACTGTCATCTTTATAAACATGGAAATATCTACACGTCCATCTGTATAAACATGGAAATATCTACACTGCCATCTGTATATACCTGGAAATATCTACACTACCATCTGTATAAACATGGAAATATCTACACCGCTATCTCTATAAACATGGAAATGTCTACACGGCTCTCTGTATAAACATGGAAATATCTCCACCGCTATCTGTAGAAACATGGAAATTTCTACATCGCTATCTGTATAAACATGGAAATGTCTCCACCGCTATCTGTATAAAGATGGAAATATCTACACCGATATCTGTATAAACATGGAAATATCTACACCGCTATCTGTATAAACATGGAAATATCTATAACACACTGTGTAAACATGGAAATATCTACACAGCTATCTGTGTAAACATGGAAATATGTACACAGGTCTCTGTGTAAAGATGGAAATATCTACACCGCAATCTGTGCAAATATGGAAATATCTACACCGCTATCTGTATAAACATGGAAATATCAACACCGCTATCTGTATAAACATGGAAATGTCTACACCACGATCTGTATAAACATGGAAATATCTACACCGCTATATGTATAAACATGGAAATATCTACACCGCTATCAGTATAAACATGGAAATATCTACACCGCTATCTGTATAAACATGGAAATATCTACACCACGACATGTATAAACATGGAAATATCTACACCGCCATGTGAATAAACATGGAAATAACACCGCCATCTGTACACACATGGAAATACCAACACAGTCATCTGCATAAACATGGAAATATCTACACCACTATCTGTATAAACTTGGAAATATCTACACTGCCATCTGTATAAACATGGAATTACCTACACAGACATCTCTATAATCATTGAAATATCTACACCGCTATCTGTATAAACATGGAAGTAGCCACACCGCTATCAGTATAAACATGGAAATATCTACACCGCTATCAGTATAAACATGGAAATATCTACACCACGACGTGTATAAACATGGGAATATCTACACCGCTATGTGAATAAACATGGAAATATCTACACCGCTATCAGTATAAAAATGGAAATAATGACACCGCTATCTGTATAAATATGGAAACATCTACACCACTATCTCTATAAACATGGAAATGTCTACACCGTTATCTGTATAAACAAAGAAATATCTCCACCGCTGTCTGTATGAACATGGAAACATCTACACCGCTAGCTGTATACACATGGAATTATCTGCAGCGTTATCTGTATAAACATGGAAATATCTACACTGTAGTCTGTGAAAAGATGGAAATATCTACAATGCTATCTCAATAAACATGGAAATATGGACACCGCCATCTGTACACACATGGAAATACCAACACAGTCATCTGTATAAACATGGAAATATCTACACCACTATCTGTATAAACATGGAAATACCTACACTGCCATCTGTATAAACATGGAATTATCTACACAGACATCTCTATAAACATTGAAATATCTACACCGCTATCTGTATAAACATGGAAGTAGCCACACCGCGATCTGTATAAACATGGAAATAACTACACCGCCATCTGCGAAAACATGGAAATATCTACACTGTCATCTTTATAAACATGGAAATATCTACACTGCCATCTGTATATACCTGGAAATATCTACAGTGCCATCTGTATAAACATGGAAATATCTACACCGCTATCTCTATAAACATGGAAATATCTCCACCGCTATCTGTATAAACATGGAAATATCTACACCGCTATCTGTATAAACATGGAAATATCAACAACACTATCTGTGTAAACATGGAAATATCTACACAGCTATCTGTGTAAACATGGAAATATGTACACAGGTCTCTGTGTAAAGATGGAAATATCTACACCGCAATCTGTGCAAGTATGGAAATATCTACACCGCTATCTCAGTAAACATGGAAATATCTACACCGCTATCTGTATAAACATGGAAATATCAACACCGCTATCTGTATAAACATGGAAATGTCTACACCACGATGTGTATAAACATGGAAATATCTACACCGCTATATGTATAAACATGGAAATATCTACACTGCTATCAGTATAAACATGGAAATATCTACACCGCTATCTGTATAAACATGGAAATATCTACACCACGACATGTATAAACATGGAAATATCTACACCGCCATGTGAATAAACATGGAAATATCTGCACCGCTATCAGTAAAAACATGGAAATATCGACACCGCTATCTGTATAAATATAGAAATATCTACACCACTATCTCTATAAACATGGAAATATCTACACCGTTATCTGTATAAACAAAGAAATATCTCCACCGCTGTCTGTATGAACATGGAAACATCTACACCGCTAGCTGTATAAACATGGAATTATCTGCAGCGTTATCTGTATAAACATGGAAATATCTACACCACAGTCTGTGCAAAGATGGAAATATCTACAATGCTATCTCAATAAACATGGAAATATCGACACCGCCATCTGTACACACATGGAAATACCTACACAGTCATCTGTATAAACATGGAATTATCTACACCACTATCTGTATAAACATGGAAATACCTACACTGCCATCTGTATAAACATGGAATTATCTACGCAGACATCTCTATAACCATTGAAATATCTACACTGCTATCTGTATAAACATGGAAGTGGCCACACCGCTATCTGTATAAACATGGAAATATCTACACCGCCATCTGTTAAAATATGGAAATATCTACACTGTCATCTTTATAAACATGGAAATATCTACACATCCATCTGTACAAACATGGAAATATCTACAGTGCCATCTGTATATACCTGGAAATATCTACACTGCCATCTGTATAAACATGGAAATATATACACCGCTATCTCTATAAACATGGAAATGTCTACACGGCTCTCTGTATAAACATGGAAATATCTCCACCGCTATCTGTAGAAACATGGAAATATCTCCACCGCTATCTGTATAAGCATGGAAATACCTCCACCGCTATCTCTATAAAGATGGAAATGTCTACACCGCTATCTTTATAAACGTGGAAATATCTACACCGCTATCTGTATAAACATGGAAATATCAACACTGCTATCTGTATAAACATGGAAATGTCTACACCACGATCTGTATAAACATGGAAATACCTACACTGCCATCTGTATAAACATGGAAATATCTACACAGACATCTCTATAACCATTGAAATATCTACACCGCTATCTGTATAAACATGGAAGTGGCCACAGCGCTATCTGTATAAACATGGAAATATCTACACCGCCATCTGTGAAAATATGGAAATATCTACACTGTCATCTTTATAAACATGGAAATATCTACACGTCCATCTGTATAAACATGGAAATATCTACACTGCCATCTGTATATACCTGGAAATATCTACACTGCCATCTGTATAAACATGGAAATATCTACACCGCTATCTCTATAAACATGGAAATGTCTACACGGCTCTCTGTATAAACATGGAAATATCTCCACCGCTATCTGTAGAAACATGGAAATATCTACACCGCTATATGTATAAACATGGAAATATCTCCACCGCTATCTCTATAAAGTTGTAAATGTCTACACCGCTATCTTTATAAACATGGAAATATCTATACCGCTATCTGTATAAACATGGAAATATCTACAACGCTATCAGTATAAACATGGAAATATCTACACCGCTATCTGTATAAACATGGAAATATCTACACCACGACATGTATAAACATGGAAATATCTACACCGCCATGTGAATAAACTTGGAAATATCTACACCGATATCAGTAAAAACATGGAAATATTGACACCGCTATCAGTAAAAACATGGAAATATTGACACCGCTATCTCTATAAACATGGAAATATCTACACCGTTATCTGTATAAACAAAGAAATATCTCCACCGCTGTCTGTATGAACATGGAAACATCTACACCGCTAGCTGCATAAACATGGAATTATCTGCAGCGTTATCTGTATAAACATGGAAATATCTACACCGCTATCTGAATAAACGTGGAAATATCTACACCACGACGTGTATAAACATGGAAATATCTACACTGCTATGTGAATAAACATGGAAATATCTACACCGCTATCAGTATAAACATGGAAATATTGACACCACTATCTGTATAAATATGGAAATATCTACACCACTATCTCTATAAACATGGAAATATCTACACCGTTATCTGTATAAACAAAGAAATATCTCCACCGCTGTCTGTATGAACATGGAAACATCTACACCGCTAGCTGTATAAACATGGAATTATCTGCAGCGTTATCTGTATAAACATGGAAATATATACACCGCAGTCTTTGCAAAGATGGAAATATCTACAATGCTATCTCAATAAACATGGAAATATCGACACCGCCATCTGTACACACATGGAAATACCTACACAGTCATCTGTATAAACATGGAAATATCTACACCAATATCTGTATAAACATGGAAATACCTACACTGCCATCTGTATAAACATGGAATTATCTACACAGACATCTCTATAACCATTGAAATATCTACACCGCTATCTGTATAAACATGGAAGTAGCCACACCGCCATCTGTAAAAACATGGAAATATCTACACCGCCATCTGTGAAAACATGGAAATATCTACACTGTCATCTTTATAAACATGGAAATATCTACACGTCCATCTGTATAAACATGGAAACATCTACACTGCCATCTGTATATACCTGGAAATATCTACACTGCCATCTGTATAAACATGGAAATATCTACACCGCTATCTCTATAAACATGGAAATGTCTACACGGATATCTGTATAAACATGGAAATATCTCCACCGCTATCTGTAGAAACATGGAAATATCTACATCGCTATCTGTATAAACATGGAAATATCTCCACTGCTATCAGTATAAAGACGGAAATATCTACACCGCTATCTTTATAAACATGGAAATATCTACACCGCTATCTGTATAAAAATGGAAATATCTATAACACTATCTGTGGAAACATGGAAATATCTACACAGATATCTGTGTAAACATGGAAATAAGTACACAGGTCTCTGTGTAAAGATGGAAATATCTACACCGCAATCTGTGCAAATATGGAAATATCTACACCGCTATCTCAGTAAACCTGGAAATATCTACACCGCTATCTGTATAAACATGGAAATATCAACACCGCTATCTGTATAAACATGGAAATGTCTGCACCACGATCTGTATAAACATGGAAATATCTACACCGCTATATGTATAAACATGGAAATATCTACACCGCTATCAGTATAAACATGGAAATATCTACACCGCTATCTGTATAAACATGGAAATATCTACACCACGACATGTATAAACATGGAAATAACTACACCGCCATGTGAATAAACATGGAAATATCTACACCGCTATCAGTAAAAACATGGAAATATTGACACCGCTATCTGTATTAATATGGACATATCTACACCACTATCACTATAAACATGGAAATATCTACACCGTTATCTGTATAAACAAAGAAATATCTCCACCGCTGTCTGTATGAACATGGAAACATCTACACCGCTAGCTGCATAAACATGGAATTATCTGCAGCGTTATCTGTATAAACATGGAAGTATCTACACCGCAGTCTGTGCAAAGATGGAAATATCTACAATGCTATCTCAATAAACATGGAAATATCGACACCGCCATCTGTACACTCATGGAAATAACTACACAGTCATCTGTATAAACATGGAAATATCTACACCACTATCTGTATAGACATTGAAATATCTACAATGCCATCTGTATAAACATGGAATTACCTACACAGACATCTCTATAATCATTGAAATATCTACACCGCTATCTGTATAAACATGGAAGTAGCCACACCGCTATCAGTATAAACATGGAAATATCTACACCACTATCTGTATAAACATGGAAATATCTACACCACGACGTGTATAAACATGGAAATATCTACACCACGACGTGTATAAACATGGAAATATCTACACCTCTATCAGTATAAACATGGAAATATTGACACCGCTATCTGTGTAAATATGGAAATATCTACACCACTATCTCTATAAACATGGAAATAATTACACCGTTATCTGTATAAACAAAGAAATATCTCCACCGCTGTCTGTATGAACATGGAAACATCTGCACCGCTAGCAGTATAAACATGGAATTATCTGCAGCGTTATCTGTATAAACATGGAAATATCTACACCGCACTCTGTGCAAAGATGGAAATATCTACAATGCTATCTCAATAAACATGGAAATATCGACACCGCCATCTGTACACACATGGAAATACCTACACAGTCATCTGTATAAACATGGAAATATCTACACCACTATCTGTATAAACATGGAAATACCTACACTGCCATCTGTATAAATATGGAATTATCTACACAGACATCTCTATAACCATTGAAATATCTACACCGCTATCTGTATAAACATGGAAGTAGCCACACCGCTATGTGTATAAACATGGAAATATCTACACCACCATCTGTGAAAACATGGAAATATCTACACTGTCATCTTTATAAACATGGAAATATCTACACGTCCATCTGTATAAACATGGAAATATCTACACTGCCATCTGTATATACCTGGAAATATCTACACTGCCATCTGTATAAACATGGAAATATCTACACCGCTATCTCTATAAACATGGAAATGTCTACACCGCTATCTGTATAAACATGGAAATATCTCCACCGCTATCTGTAGAAACATGGAAATATCTACATCGCTATCTGTATAAAAATGGAAATATCACCACCGCTATCTCTATAAACATGGAAATATCTACACTGATATCTGTATAAACATGGAAATATCTACACCGCTATCTGTATAAACATGGAAATATCTATAACACTATCTGTGTAAACATGGAAATACCTACACAGCTATCTGTGTAAACATGGAAATATGTACACAGGTCTCTGTGTAAAGATGGAAATATCAACACAGCAATCTGTGCAAATATGGAAATATCTACACCGCTATCTCAGTAAACATGGAATTATCTACACCGCTATCTGTATAAACATGGAAATATCAACACCGCTATCTGTATAAACATGGAAATGTCTACACCACGATCTGTATAAACATGGAAATATCTACACCGCTATATGTATAAACATGGAAATATCTACATCGCTATCAGTATAAACATGGAAATATCTACAACGCTATCTGTATAAACATGGAAATATCTACACCACGACATGTATAAACATGGAAATATCTACACCGCCATGTGAATAAACATGGAAATATCAACACCGCCATCTGTACACACATGGAAATACCTACACAGTCATCTGTATAAACATGGAAATGTCTGCACCACGATCTGTATAAACATGGAAATATCTACACCGCTATATGTATAAACATGGAAATATCTACACCGCTATCAGTATAAACATGGAAATATCTACACCGCTATCTGTATAAACATGGAAATATCTACACCACGACATGTATAAACATGGAAATAACTACACCGCCATGTGAATAAACATGGAAATATCTACACCGCTATCAGTAAAAACATGGAAATATCGACACCGCTATCTGTATAAATATGGAAATATCTACACCACTATCACTATAAACATGGAAATATCTACACCGTTATCTGTATAAACAAAGAAATATCTCCACGGCTGTCTGTATGAACATGGAAACATCTACACCGCTAGCTGCATAAACATGGAATTATCTGCAGCGTTATCTGTATAAACATGGAAATATCTACACCGCAGTCTGTGCAAAGATGGCAATATCTACAATGCTATCTCAATAAACATGGAAATATCGACACCGCCATCTGTACACACATGGAAATACCTACACAGTCATCTGTATAAACATGGAAATATCTACACCACTATCTGTATAGACATTGAAATATCTACAATGCCATCTGTATAAACATGGAATTACCTACACAGACATCTCTATAATCATTGAAATATCTACACCGCTATCTGTATAAACATGGAAGTAGCCACACCGCTATCAGTATAAACATGGAAATATCTACACCACTATCTGTATAAACATGGAAATATCTACACCACGACGTGTATAATCATGGAAATATCTACACCACGACGTGTATAAACATGGAAATAACTACACCGCTATCAGTATAAACATGGAAATATTGACACCGCTATCTGTGTAAATATGGAAATATCTACACCACTATCTCTATAAACATGGAAATAATTACACCGTTATCTGTATAAACAAAGAAATATCTCCACCGCTGTCTGTATGAACATGGAAACATCTGCACCGCTAGCAGTATAAACATGGAATTATCTGCAGCGTTATCTGTATAAACATGGAAATATCTACACCGCACTCTGTGCAAAGATGGAAATATCTACAATGCTATCTCAATAAACATGGAAATATCGACAACGCCATCTGTACACACATGGAAATACCTACACAGTCATCTGTGTAAACATGGAAATATCTACACCACTATCTGTATAAACATGGAAATACCTACACTGCCATCTGTATAAACATGGAATTATCTACACAGACATCTCTATAACCATTGAAATACCTACACCGCTATCTGTATAAACATGGAAGTAGCCACACCGCTATCTGTATAAACATGGAAATATCTACACCACCATCTGTGAAAACATGGAAATATCTACACTGTCATCTTTATAAACATGGAAACATCTACACGTCCATCTGTATAAACATGGAAATATCTACACTGCCATCTGTATATACCTGGAAATATCTACACTGCCATCTGTATAAACATGGAAATATCTACACCGCTATCTCTATAAACATGGAAATGTCTACACCGCTATCTGTATAAACATGGAAATATCTCCACCGCTATCTGTAGAAACATGGAAATATCTACATCGCTATCTGTATAAACATGGAAATATCACCACCGCTATCTCTACAAAGATGGAAATATCTACACTGATATCTGTATAAACATGGAAATATCTGCACCGCTATCTGTATAAACATGGAAATATCTATAACACTATCTGTGTAAACATGGAAATATCTACACAGCTATCTGTGTAAACATGGAAATATATACACAGGTCTCTGTGTAAAGATGGAAATATCAACACAGCAATCTGTGCAAATATGGAAATATCTACACCGCTATCTCAGTAAACATGGAATTATCTACACCGCAATCTGTATAAACATGGAAATATCAACACCGCTATCTGTATAAACATGGAAATGTCTACACCACGATCTGTATAAACATGGAAATATCTACACCGCTATATGTATAAACATGGAAATATCTACACCGCTATCAGTATAAACATGGAAATATCTACACCGCTATCTGTATAAACATGGAAATATCTACACCACGACATATATAAACATGGAAATATCTACACCGCCATGTGAATAAACATGGAAATACCAACACCGCCATCTGTACACACATGGAAATACCTACACAGTCATCTGTATAAACATGGAAATATCTACACCACTATCTGTATAAACTTGGAAATATCTACACTGCCATCTGTATAAACATGGAATTACCTACACAGACATCTCTATAATCATTGAAATATCTACACCGCTATCTGTATAAACATGAAAGTAGCCACACCGCTATCAGTATAAACATGGAAATATCTACACCGCTATCAGTATAAACATGGAAATATCTACACCACGACGTGTATAAACATGGAAATATCTGCACCGCTATGTGAATAAACATGGAAATATCTACACCGCTATCAGTATAAACATGGAAATAACGACACCGCTATCTGTATAAATATGGAAATATCTACACCACTATCTCTATTAACATGGAAATGTCTACACCGTTATCTGTATAAACAAAGAAATATCTCCACCGCTGTCTGTATGAACATGGAAACATCTACACCGCTAGCTGTATAAACATGGAATTCTCTGCAGCGTTATCTGTATAAACATGGAAATATCTACACTGTAGTCTGTGAAAAGATGGAAATATCTACAATGCTATCTCAATAAACATGGAAATATCGACACCATCATCTGTACACACATGGAAATACCTACACAGTCATCTGTATAAACATGGAAATATCTACACCACTATCTGTATAAACATGGAAATACCTACACTGCCATCTGTATAAACATGGAATTATCTACACAGACATCTCTATAAACATTGAAATATCTACACCGCTATCTGTATAAACATGGAAGTAGCCACACCGCTATCTGTATAAACATGGAAATATCTACACCGCCATCTGTGAAAACATGGAAATATCTACACTGTCATCTTTATAAACATGGAAATATCTACACGTCAATCTGTATAAACATGGAAATATCTACACTGCCATCTGTATATACCTGGAAATATCTGCACTGCCATCTGTATAAACATGGAAATATCTACACCGCTATCTCTATAAAGATGGAAATGTCTACACGGCTATCTGTATAAACATGGAAATACCTCCACCGCTATCTGTAGAAACATGGAAATATCTACATCGCTCTCTGTATAAACATGGAACTGTCTCCACCGCTATCTCTATAAAGATGGAAATATCTACACCGATATCTGTATAAACATGGAAATATCTACACCGCTATCTGTATAAACATGGAAATATCTATAACACTATCTGTGTAAACATGGAAATATCTACACAGCTATCTGTGTAAACATGGAAATATGTACACAGGTCTCTGTGTAAAGATGGAACTATCTACACCGCAGTCTGTGCAAATATGGAAATATCTACACCGCTATCTCAGTAAACAAGGAATTATCTACACCGCTATCTGTATAAACATGGAAATATCAACACCGCTATCTGTATAAACATGGAAATGTCTACACCACGATCTGTATAAACATGGAAATATCTACACCGCTATATGTATAAACATGGAAATATCTACATCGCTATCAGTATAAACATGGAAATATCTACAACGCTATCTGTATAAACATGGAAATATCTACACCACGACATGTATAAACATGGAAATATCTACACCGCCATGTGAATAAACATGGAAATATCAACACCGCCATCTGTACACACATGGAAATACCTACACAGTCATCTGTATAAACATGGAAATGTCTGCACCACGATCTGTATAAACATGGAAATATCTACACCGCTATATGTATAAACATGGAAATATCTACACCGCTATCAGTATAAACATGGAAATATCTACACCGCTATCTGTATAAACATGGAAATATCTACACCACGACATTTATAAACATGGAAATAACTACACCGCCATGTGAATAAACATGGAAATATCTACACCGCTATCAGTAAAAACATGGAAATATCGACACCGCTATCTGTATAAATATGGAAATATCTACACCACTATCACTATAAACATGGAAATATCTACACCGTTATCTGTATAAACAAAGAAATATCTCCACGGCTGTCTGTATGAACATGGAAACATCTACACCGCTAGCTGCATAAACATGGAATTATCTGCAGCGTTATCTGTATAAACATGGAAATATCTACACCGCAGTCTGTGCAAAGATGGCAATATCTACAATGCTATCTCAATAAACATGGAAATATCGACACCGCCATCTGTACACACATGGAAATACCTACACAGTCATCTGTATAAACATGGAAATATCTACACCACTATCTGTATAGACATTGAAATATCTACAATGCCATCTGTATAAACATGGAATTACCTACACAGACATCTCTATAATCATTGAAATATCTACACCGCTATCTGTATAAACATGGAAGTAGCCACACCGCTATCAGTATAAACATGGAAATATCTACACCACTATCTGTATAAACATGGAAATATCTACACCACGACGTGTATAATCATGGAAATATCTACACCACGACGTGTATAAACATGGAAATAACTACACCGCTATCAGTATAAACATGGAAATGTTGACACCGCTATCTGTGTAAATATGGAAATATCTACACCACTATCTCTATAAACATGGAAATAATTACACCGTTATCTGTATAAACAAAGAAATATCTCCACCGCTGTCTGTATGAACATGGAAACATCTGCACCGCTAGCAGTATAAACATGGAATTATCTGCAGCGTTATCTGTATAAACATGGAAATATCTACACCGCACTCTGTGCAAAGATGGAAATATCTACAATGCTATCTCAATAAACATGGAAATATCGACAACGCCATCTGTACACACATGGAAATACCTACACAGTCATCTGTGTAAACATGGAAATATCTACACCACTATCTGTATAAACATGGAAATACCTACACTGCCATCTGTATAAACATGGAATTATCTACACAGACATCTCTATAACCATTGAAATACCTACACCGCTATCTGTATAAACATGGAAGTAGCCACACCGCTATCTGTATAAACATGGAAATATCTACACCACCATCTGTGAAAACATGGAAATATCTACACTGTCATCTTTATAAACATGGAAACATCTACACGTCCATCTGTATAAACATGGAAATATCTACACTGCCATCTGTATATACCTGGAAATATCTACACTGCCATCTGTATAAACATGGAAATATCTACACCGCTATCTCTATAAACATGGAAATGTCTACACCGCTATCTGTATAAACATGGAAATATCTCCACCGCTATCTGTAGAAACATGGAAATATCTACATCGCTATCTGTATAAACATGGAAATACCACCACCGCTATCTCTACAAAGATGGATATATCTACACTGATATCTGTATAAACATGGAAATATCTACACCGCTATCTGTATAAACATGGAAATATCTATAACACTATCTGTGTAAACATGGAAATATCTACACAGCTATCTGTGTAAACATGGAAATATATACACAGGTCTCTGTGTAAAGATGGAAATATCAACACAGCAATCTGTGCAAATATGGAAATATCTACACCGCTATCTCAGTAAACATGGAATTATCTACACCGCAATCTGTATAAACATGGAAATATCAACACCGCTATCTGTATAAACATGGAAATGTCTACACCACGATCTGTATAAACATGGAAATATCTACACCGCTATATGTATAAACATGGAAATATCTACACCGCTATCAGTATAAACATGGAAATATCTACACCGCTATCTGTATAAACATGGAAATATCTACACCACGACATATATAAACATGGAAATATCTACACCGCCATGTGAATAAACATGGAAATATCAACACCGCCATCTGTACACACATGGAAATACCTACACAGTCATCTGTATAAACATGGAAATATCTACACCACTATCTGTATAAACTTGGAAATATCTACACTGCCATCTGTATAAACATGGAATTACCTACACAGACATCTCTATAATCATTGAAATATCTACACCGCTATCTGTATAAACATGAAAGTAGCCACACCGCTATCAGTATAAACATGGAAATATCTACACCGCTATCAGTATAAACATGGAAATATCTACACCACGACGTGTATAAACATGGAAATATCTGCACCGCTATGTGAATAAACATGGAAATATCTACACCGCTATCAGTATAAACATGGAAATAACGACACCGCTATCTGTATAAATATGGAAATATCTACACCACTATCTCTATTAACATGGAAATGTCTACACCGTTATCTGTATAAACAAAGAAATATCTCCACCGCTGTCTGTATGAACATGGAAACATCTACACCGCTAGCTGTATAAACATGGAATTCTCTGCAGCGTTATCTGTATAAACATGGAAATATCTACACTGTAGTCTGTGAAAAGATGGAAATATCTACAATGCTATCTCAATAAACATGGAAATATCGACACCACCATCTGTACACACATGGAAATACCTACACAGTCATCTGTATAAACATGGAAATATCTACACCACTATCTGTATAAACATGGAAATACCTACACTGCCATCTGTATAAACATGGAATTATCTACACAGACATCTCTATAAACATTGAAATATCTACACCGCTATCTGTATAAACATGGAAGTAGCCACACCGCTATCTGTATAAACATGGAAATATCTACACCGCCATCTGTGAAAACATGGAAATATCTACACTGTCATCTTTATAAACATGGAAATATCTACACGTCAATCTGTATAAACATGGAAATATCTACACTGCCATCTGTATATACCTGGAAATATCTGCACTGCCATCTGTATAAACATGGAAATATCTACACCGCTATCTCTATAAAGATGGAAATGTCTACACGGCTATCTGTATAAACATGGAAATACCTCCACCGCTATCTGTAGAAACATGGAAATATCTACATCGCTCTCTGTATAAACATGGAAATGTCTCCACCGCTATCTCTATAAAGATGGAAATATCTACACCGATATCTGTATAAACATGGAAATATCTACACCGCTATCTGTATAAACATGGAAATATCTATAACACTATCTGTGTAAACATGGAAATATCTACACAGCTATCTGTGTAAACATGGAAATATGTACACAGGTCTCTGTGTAAAGATGGAACTATCTACACCGCAGTCTGTGCAAATATGGAAATATCTACACCGCTATCTCAGTAAACAAGGAATTATCTACACCGCTATCTGTATAAACATGGAAATATCAACACCGCTATCTGTATAAACATGGAAATGTCTACACCACGATCTGTATAAACATGGAAATATCTACACCGCTATATGTATAAACATGGAAATATCTACATCGCTATCAGTATAAACATGGAAATATCTACAACGCTATCTGTATAAACATGGAAATATCTACACCACGACATGTATAAACATGGAAATATCTACACCGCCATGTGAATAAACATGGAAATATCAACACCGCCATCTGTACACACATGGAAATACCTACACAGTCATCTGTATAAACATGGAAATGTCTGCACCACGATCTGTATAAACATGGAAATATCTACACCGCTATATGTATAAACATGGAAATATCTACACCGCTATCAGTATAAACATGGAAATATCTACACCGCTATCTGTATAAACATGGAAATATCTACACCACGACATGTATAAACATGGAAATAACTACACCGCCATGTGAATAAACATGGAAATATCTACACCGCTATCAGTAAAAACATGGAAATATCGACACCGCTATCTGTATAAATATGGAAATATCTACACCACTATCACTATAAACATGGAAATATCTACACCGTTATCTGTATAAACAAAGAAATATCTCCACGGCTGTCTGTATGAACATGGAAACATCTACACCGCTAGCTGCATAAACATGGAATTATCTGCAGCGTTATCTGTATAAACATGGAAATATCTACACCGCAGTCTGTGCAAAGATGGCAATATCTACAATGCTATCTCAATAAACATGGAAATATCGACACCGCCATCTGTACCCACATGGAAATACCTACACAGTCATCTGTATAAACATGGAAATATCTACACCACTATCTGTATAGACATTGAAATATCTACAATGCCATCTGTATAAACATGGAATTACCTACACAGACATCTCTATAATCATTGAAATATCTACACCGCTATCTGTATAAACATGGAAGTAGCCACACCGCTATCAGTATAAACATGGAAATATCTACACCACTATCTGTATAAACATGGAAATATCTACACCACGACGTGTATAATCATGGAAATATCTACACCACGACGTGTATAAACATGGAAATAACTACACCGCTATCAGTATAAACATGGAAATATTGACACCGCTATCTGTGTAAATATGGAAATATCTACACCACTATCTCTATAAACATGGAAATAATTACACCGTTATCTGTATAAACAAAGAAATATCTCCACCGCTGTCTGTATGAACATGGAAACATCTGCACCGCTAGCAGTATAAACATGGAATTATCTGCAGCGTTATCTGTATAAACATGGAAATATCTACACCGCACTCTGTGCAAAGATG
The DNA here is from genome assembly GCF_029289425.2 of Pan paniscus. Lineage (NCBI taxonomy): Eukaryota > Metazoa > Chordata > Mammalia > Primates > Hominidae > Pan > Pan paniscus. Next base: position 3,012,368 of record NC_073265.2, read on the forward strand.
GAAATATCTACAATGCTATCTCAATAAACATGGAAATATCGACAACGCCATCTGTACACACATGGAAATACCTACACAGTCATCTGTGTAAACATGGAAATATCTACACCACTATCTGTATAAACATGGAAATACCTACACTGCCATCTGTATAAACATGGAATTATCTACACAGACATCTCTATAACCATTGAAATACCTACACCGCTATCTGTATAAACATGGAAGTAGCCACACCGCTATCTGTATAAACATGGAAATATCTACACCACCATCTGTGAAAACATGGAAATATCTACACTGTCATCTTTATAAACATGGAAACATCTACACGTCCATCTGTATAAACATGGAAATATCTACACTGCCATCTGTATATACCTGGAAATATCTACACTGCCATCTGTATAAACATGGAAATATCTACACCGCTATCTCTATAAACATGGAAATGTCTACACCGCTATCTGTATAAACATGGAAATATCTCCACCGCTATCTGTAGAAACATGGAAATATCTACATCGCTATCTGTATAAACATGGAAATATCACCACCGCTATCTCTACAAAGATGGAAATATCTACACTGATATCTGTATAAACATGGAAATATCTACACCGCTATCTGTATAAACATGGAAATATCTATAACACTATCTGTGTAAACATGGAAATATCTACACAGCTATCTGTGTAAACATGGAAATATATACACAGGTCTCTGTGTAAAGATGGAAATATCAACACAGCAATCTGTGCAAATATGGAAATATCTACACCGCTATCTCAGTAAACATGGAATTATCTACACCGCAATCTGTATAAACATGGAAATATCAACACCGCTATCTGTATAAACATGGAAATGTCTACACCACGATCTGTATAAACATGGAAATATCTACACCGCTATATGTATAAACATGGAAATATCTACACCGCTATCAGTATAAACATGGAAATATCTACACCGCTATCTGTATAAACATGGAAATATCTACACCACGACATATATAAACATGGAAATATCTACACCGCCATGTGAATAAACATGGAAATATCAACACCGCCATCTGTACACACATGGAAATACCTACACAGTCATCTGTATAAACATGGAAATATCTACACCACTATCTGTATAAACTTGGAAATATCTACACTGCCATCTGTATAAACATGGAATTACCTACACAGACATCTCTATAATCATTGAAATATCTACACCACTATCTGTATAAACATGAAAGTAGCCACACCGCTATCAGTATAAACATGGAAATATCTACACCGCTATCAGTATAAACATGGAAATATCTACACCACGACGTGTATAAACATGGAAATATCTGCACCGCTATGTGAATAAACATGGAAATATCTACACCGCTATCAGTATAAACATGGAAATAACGACACCGCTATCTGTATAAATATGGAAATATCTACACCACTATCTCTATTAACATGGAAATGTCTACACCGTTATCTGTATAAACAAAGAAATATCTCCACCGCTGTCTGTATGAACATGGAAACATCTACACCGCTAGCTGTATAAACATGGAATTCTCTGCAGCGTTATCTGTATAAACATGGAAATATCTACACTGTAGTCTGTGAAAAGATGGAAATATCTACAATGCTATCTCAATAAACATGGATATATCGACACCACCATCTGTACACACATGGAAATACCTACACAGTCATCTGTATAAACATGGAAATATCTACACCACTATCTGTATAAACATGGAAATACCTACACTGCCATCTGTATAAACATGGAATTATCTACACAGACATCTCTATAAACATTGAAATATCTACACCGCTATCTGTATAAACATGGAAGTAGCCACACCGCTATCTGTATAAACATGGAAATATCTACACCGCCATCTGTGAAAACATGGAAATATCTACACTGTCATCTTTATAAACATGGAAATATCTACACGTCAATCTGTATAAACATGGAAATATCTACACTGCCATCTGTATATACCTGGAAATATCTGCACTGCCATCTGTATAAACATGGAAATATCTACACCGCTATCTCTATAAAGATGGAAATGTCTACACGGCTATCTGTATAAACATGGAAATACCTCCACCGCTATCTGTAGAAACATGGAAATATCTACATCGCTCTCTGTATAAACATGGAAATGTCTCCACCGCTATCTCTATAAAGATGGAAATATCTACACCGATATCTGTATAAACATGGAAATATCTACACCGCTATCTGTATAAACATGGAAATATCTATAACACTATCTGTGTAAACATGGAAATATCTACACAGCTATCTGTGTAAACATGGAAATATGTACACAGGTCTCTGTGTAAAGATGGAACTATCTACACCGCAGTCTGTGCAAATATGGAAATATCTACACCGCTATCTCAGTAAACAAGGAATTATCTACACCGCTATCTGTATAAACATGGAAATATCAACACCGCTATCTGTATAAACATGGAAATGTCTACACCACGATCTGTATAAACATGGAAATATCTACACCGCTATATGTATAAACATGGAAATATCTACATCGCTATCAGTATAAACATGGAAATATCTACAACGCTATCAGTATAAACATGGAAATATCTACACCACGACATGTATAAACATGGAAATATCTACACCGCCATGTGAATAAACATGGAAATATCAACACCGCCATCTGTACACACATGGAAATACCTACACAGTCATCTGTATAAACATGGAAATGTCTGCACCACGATCTGTATAAACATGGAAATATCTACACCGCTATATGTATAAACATGGAAATATCTACACCGCTATCAGTATAAACATGGAAATATCTACACCGCTATCTGTATAAACATGGAAATATCTACACCACGACATGTATAAACATGGAAATAACTACACCGCCATGTGAATAAACATGGAAATATCTACACCGCTATCAGTAAAAACATGGAAATATCGACACCGCTATATGTATAAATATGGAAATATCTACACCACTATCACTATAAACATGGAAATATCTACACCGTTATCTGTATAAACAAAGAAATATCTCCACGGCTGTCTGTATGAACATGGAAACATCTACACCGCTAGCTGCATAAACATGGAATTATCTGCAGCGTTATCTGTATAAACATGGAAATATCTACACCGCAGTCTGTGCAAAGATGGCAATATCTACAATGCTATCTCAATAAACATGGAAATATCGACACCGCCATCTGTACACACATGGAAATACCTACACAGTCATCTGTATAAACATGGAAATATCTACACCACTATCTGTATAGACATTGAAATATCTACAATGCCATCTGTATAAACATGGAATTACCTACACAGACATCTCTATAATCATTGAAATATCTACACCGCTATCTGTATAAACATGGAAGTAGCCACACCGCTATCAGTATAAACATGGAAATATCTACACCACTATCTGTATAAACATGGAAATATCTACACCACGACGTGTATAATCATGGAAATATCTACACCACGACGTGTATAAACATGGAAATAACTACACCGCTATCAGTATAAACATGGAAATATTGACACCGCTATCTGTGTAAATATGGAAATATCTACACCACTATCTCTATAAACATGGAAACAATTACACCGTTATCTGTATAAACAAAGAAATATCTCCACCGCTGTCTGTATGAACATGGAAACATCTGCACCGCTAGCAGTATAAACATGGAATTATCTGCAGCGTTATCTGTATAAACATGGAAATATCTACACCGCACTCTGTGCAAAGATGGAAATATCTACAATGCTATCTCAATAAACATGGAAATATCGACAACGCCATCTTTACACACATGGAAATACCTACACAGTCATCTGTGTAAACATGGAAATATCTACACCACTATCTGTATAAACATGGAAATACCTACACTGCCATCTGTATAAACATGGAATTATCTACACAGACATCTCTATAACCATTGAAATACCTACACCGCTATCTGTATAAACATGGAAGTAGCCACACCGCTATCTGTATAAACATGGAAATATCTACACCACCATCTGTGAAAACATGGAAATATCTACACTGTCATCTTTATAAACATGGAAACATCTACACGTCCATCTGTATAAACATGGAAATATCTACACTGCCATCTGTATATACCTGGAAATATCTACACTGCCATCTGTATAAACATGGAAATATCTACACCGCTATCTCTATAAACATGGAAATGTCTACACGGCTATCTTTATAAACATGGAAATATCTCCACCGCTATCTGTAGAAACATGGAAATATCTACATCGCTATCTGTATAAACATGGAAATATCACCACCGCTATCTCTACAAAGATGGAAATATCTACACTGATATCTGTATAAACATGGAAATATCTACACCGCTATCTGTATAAACATGGAAATATCTATAACACTATCTGTGTAAACATGGAAATATCTACACAGCTATCTGTGTAAACATGGAAATATATACACAGGTCTCTGTGTAAAGATGGAAATATCAACACAGCAATCTGTGCAAATATGGAAATATCTACACCGCTATCTCAGTAAACATGGAATTATCTACACCGCAATCTGTATAAACATGGAAATATCAACACCGCTATCTGTATAAACATGGAAATGTCTACACCACGATCTGTATAAACATGGAAATATCTACACCGCTATATGTATAAACATGGAAATATCTACACCGCTATCAGTATAAACATGGAAATATCTACACCGCTATCTGTATAAACATGGAAATATCTACACCACGACATATATAAACATGGAAATATCTACACCGCCATGTGAATAAACATGGAAATATCAACACCGCCATCTGTACACACATGGAAATACCTACACAGTCATCTGTATAAACATGGAAATATCTACACCACTATCTATATAAACTTGGAAATATCTACACTGCCATCTGTATAAACATGGAATTACCTACACAGACATCTCTATAATCATTGAAATATCTACACCGCTATCTGTATAAACATGAAAGTAGCCACACCGCTATCAGTATAAACATGGAAATATCTACACCGCTATCAGTATAAACATGGAAATATCTACACCACGACGTGTATAAACATGGAAATATCTGCACCGCTATGTGAATAAACATGGAAATATCTACACCGCTATCAGTATAAACATGGAAATAACGACACCGCTATCTGTATAAATATGGAAATATCTACACCACTATCTCTATTAACATGGAAATGTCTACACCGTTATCTGTATAAACAAAGAAATATCTCCACCGCTGTCTGTATGAACATGGAAACATCTACACCGCTAGCTGTATAAACATGGAATTCTCTGCAGCGTTATCTGTATAAACATGGAAATATCTACACTGTAGTCTGTGAAAAGATGGAAATATCTACAATGCTATCTCAATAAACATGGAAATATCGACACCACCATCTGTACACACATGGAAATACCTACACAGTCATCTGTATAAACATGGAAATATCTACACCACTATCTGTATAAACATGGAAATACCTACACTGCCATCTGTATAAACATGGAATTATCTACACAGACATCTCTATAAACATTGAAATATCTACACCGCTATCTGTATAAACATGGAAGTAGCCACACCGCTATCTGTATAAACATGGAAATATCTACACCGCCATCTGTGAAAACATGGAAATATCTACACTGTCATCTTTATAAACATGGAAATATCTACACGTCAATCTGTATAAACATGGAAATATCTACACTGCCATCTGTATATACCTGGAAATATCTGCACTGCCATCTGTATAAACATGGAAATATCTACACCGCTATCTCTATAAACATGGAAATGTCTACACGGCTATCTGTATAAACATGGAAATACCTCCACCGCTATCTGTAGAAACATGGAAATATCTACATCGCTCTCTGTATAAACATGGAAATGTCTCCACCGCTATCTCTATAAAGATGGAAATATCTACACCGATATCTGTATAAACATGGAAATATCTACACCGCTATCTGTATAAACATGGAAATATCTATAACACTATCTGTGTAAACATGGAAATATCTACACAGCTATCTGTGTAAACATGGAAATATGTACACAGGTCTCTGTGTAAAGATGGAACTATCTACACCGCAGTCTGTGCAAATATGGAAATATCTACACCGCTATCTCAGTAAACAAGGAAATATCTACACCGCTATCTGTATAAACATGGAAATATCAACACCGCTATCTGTATAAACATGGAAATGTCTACACCACGATCTGTATAAACATGGAAATATCTACACCGCTATATGTATAAACATGGAAATATCTACACCGCTATCAGTATAAACATGGAAATATCTACACCGCTATCTGTATAAACATGGAAATATCTACACCACGACATGTATAAACATGGAAATATCTACACCGCCATGTGAATAAACATGGAAATAACACCGCCATCTGTACACACATGGAAATACCAACACAGTCATCTGCATAAACATGGAAATATCTACACCACTATCTGTATAAACATGGAAATACCTACACTGCCATCTGTATAAACATGGAATTATCTACACAGACATCTCTATAAACATTGAAATATCTACACCGCTATCTGTATAAACATTTAAGTAGCCACACCGCTATCTGTATAAACATGGAAATATCTACACCGCCATCTGTGAAAACATGGAAATATCTACACTGTCATCTTTATAAACATGGAAATATCTACACTGCCATCTGTATATACCTGGAAATATCTACAGTGCCATCTGTATAAACATGGAAATATCTACACCGCTATCTCTATAAACATGGAAATATCTACACCGCTATCTGTATAAACATGGAAATATCTACACCGCTATCTGTATAAACATGGAAATATCAACAACACTATCTGTGTAAACATGGAAATATCTACACAGCTATCTGTGTAAACATGGAAATATGTACACAGGTCTCTGTGTAAAGATGGAAATATCTACACCGCAATCTGTGCAAATATGGAAATATCTACACCGCTATCTCAGTAAACATGGAAATATCTACACCGCTATCTGTATAAACATGGAAATATCAACACCGCTATCTGTATAAACATGGAAATGTCTACACCACGATGTGTATAAACATGGAAATATCTACACCGCTATATGTATAAACATGGAAATATCTACACTGCTATCAGCATAAACATGGAAATATCTACACCGCTATCTGTATAAACATGGAAATATCTACACCACGACATGTATAAACATGGAAATATCTACACCGCCATGTGAATAAACATGGAAATATCTACACCGCTATCAGTAAAAACATGGAAATATCGACACCGCTATCTGTATAAATATGGAAATATCTACACCACTATCTCTATAAACATGGAAATATCTACACCGTTATCTGTATAAACAAAGAAATATCTCCACCGCTGTCTGTATGAACATGGAAACATCTACACCGCTAGCTGTATAAACATGGAATTATCTGCAGCGTTATCTGTATAAACATGGAAATATCTACACCACAGTCTGTGCAAAGTTGGAAATATCTACAATGCTATCTCAATAAACATGGAAATATCGACACCGCCATCTGTACACACATGGAAATACCTACACAGTCATCTGTATAAACATGGAAATATCTACACCGCCATCTGTTAAAATATGGAAATATCTACACTGTCATCTTTATAAACATGGAAATATCTACACATCCATCTGTACAAACATGGAAATATCTACAGTGCCATCTGTATATACCTGGAAATATCTACACTGCCATCTGTATAAACATGGAAATATCTACACCGCTATCTCTATAAACAGGGAAATGTCTACACGGCTATCGGTATAAACATGGAAATATGTCCACCGCTATCTGTAGAAACATGGAAATATCTACATCGCTATCTGTATAAACATGGAAATATCTCCACCACTATCTCTATAAAGATGGAAATATCTACACCGCTATCTTTATAAACATGGAAATATCTACACCGCTATCTGTATAAACATTTAAATATCTATAACACTATCTGTGTAAACATGGAAATATCTACACAGCTATCTGTGTAAACATGGAAATATGTACACAGGTCTCTGTGTAAAATGGAAATATCTACACCGCAATCTGTGCAAATATGGAAATATCTACACCGCTATCTCGGTAAACATGGAAATATCTACACCGCTATCTGTATAAACATGGAAATATCAACACCGCTATCTGTTTAAACATGGAAATGTCTACACCACGATGTGTATAAACATGGAAATATCTACAACGCTATATGTATAAACATGGAAATATCTACACCGCTATCAGTATAAACATGGAAATATCTACACCACTATCTGTATAAACATGGAAATATCTACACCACGACATGTATAAACATGGAAATATCTACACCACCATGTGAACAAACATGGAAATATCTACACCGCTATCAGTAAAAACATGGAAATATCGACACCGCTATCTGTATAAATATGGAAATATCTACACCACTATCTCTATAAACATGCAAATATCTACACTGTTATCTGTATAAACAACGAAATATCTCCACCGCTGTCTGTATGAACATGGAAACATCTGCACCGCTAGCTGTATAAACATGGAATTATCTGTAGCGTTATCTGAATAAACATGGAAATATCTACACCGCAGTCTGTGCAAAGATGGAAATATCTACAATGCTATCTCAATAAACATGGAAATATCGACACCGCCATCTGTACACACATGGAAATACCTACACAGTCATCTGTATAAACATGGAAATATCTACACCACTAACTGTATAAACATGGAAATATCTACACTGCCACCTGTATAAACATGGAATTACCTACACAGACATCTCTGTAATCATTGAAATATCTACACCGCTATCTGTATAAACATGGAAGTAGCCACACCGCTATCAGTATAAACATGGAAATATCTACACCGCTATTTGTATAAACATGGAAATATCTACACCACGACGTGTATAAACATGGAAATATCTACACCGCTATGTGAATAAACATGGAAATATCTTCACCGCTATCAGTATAAACATGGAAATATTGACACCGCTCTCTGTATAAATATGGAAATATCTACACCACTATCTCTATAAACATGGAAATATCTACACCGTTATCTGTATAAACAGAGAAATATCTCCACCGCTGTCTGTATGAACATGGAAACATCTACACCGCTAGCTGTATAAACATGGAATTATCTGCAGCGTTATCTGTATAAACATGGAAATATCTACACGGCAGTCTGTGCAAAGATGGAAATATCTACCATGCTATCTCAATAAACATGGAAATATCGACACCGCCATCTGTCCACACATGGAAATACCTACACAGTCATCCGTATAAACATGGAAATATCTACAACACTATCTGTGTAAACATGGAAATACCTACAGTGCCATCTGTATAAACATGGAATTATCTACACAGACATCTCTATAAACATTGAAATATCTACACCGCTATCTGTATAAACATGGAAGTAGCCACACCGCTATCTGTATAAACATGGAAATATCTACACCGCCATCTCTGAAAACATGGAAATATCTACACTGTCGTCTTTATAAACATGGAAATAACTACACGTCCATCTGTATAAACATGGAAATATCTACACTGCCATCTGTATATACCTGGAAATATCTACACTGCCATCTGTATCAACATGGAAATATCTACACCACTATCTCTATAAACATGGAAATGTCTACACGGATATCTGTATAAACGTGGAAATATCTCCACCGCTATCTGTAGAAACATGGAAATATCTACATCGCTATCTGTATAAACATGGAAATATCTCCACCGCTATCTCTATAAAGATGGAAATATCTACACCGCTATCTTTATAAACATGGAAATATCTACACCGCTATCTGTATAAACATGGAAATATCTATAACACTATCTGTGTAAACATGGAAATATCTACACAGCTATCTGTGTAAACATGGAAATATGTACACAGGTCTCTGTGTAAAGATGGAAATATCTGCACCGCAATCTGTGCTAATATGGAAATATCTACACCGCTATCTCAGTAAACATGGAAATATCTACACCACTATCTGTATAAATATGGAAATATCAACACCGCTATCTGAATAAAGATGGAAATGTCTACACCACGATCTGTATAAACATGGAAATATCTACAACGCTATAAGTATAAACATGGAAATATCTACACCGCTATCAGTATAAACATGGAAATATCTACACCACCATGTGAACAAACATGGAAATATCTACACCGCTATCAGTAAAAACATGGAAATATCGACACCGCTATCTGTATAAACATGGAAATATCTACACCACTATCTGTATAAACATGGAAATAACTACAACGCTATCTGTGTAAACATGGAAATACCTACATTGCCATCTTTATTAACATGGAAATATCTACACAGTCATCTGCAAAAACATGGAATTACCTACACCGCTATCTCTATAAACATGGAAATATCTACACTGCTATATGTATAAACATGGAAATATCTCCACTGCCATCTGCATAAACGTGGAAATATCCACACCGCTATCTGTATAAACATGGAAATACCTACATCGCTATCTGTATTAACATGGAAATACCCACAACGCTGCCTGTGTAAACATGGAAATATGTACACTGCTATCTGTGTAAACATGGAAATATCTACACCGCTATCTGTGAAAAGAGGGAAATACCTGCACCGCTATCAGTGGAAAAATTGAAATATCTACAGAGCCATCTCTATAAACATGGAAATATCAACACCGCCATCTCTATAAACATGGAAATATCTACACCACCATCTATATAAACATGGAAATATCTACACCGCTATCTCTATAAACATGTAAATATCTACACTGCTATCTGTATGAGCGTGCAAATATCTAAACCGCTATCTCTATAAACATGGAAATATCTACTCCACTATCTCTGTAAACATGGAAATATCTACACCGCCATCTCTATAAACATTTAAATATCTACAGCGACATCTGCATAAACATGGAAATATCTACAACGCCATCTGTATAAACATGGAAATATCTACATGGCCATCTGTATAAACATGGAAATATCTACACCGCCATCTCTATAAACATGGAAATATCTACACTGCTAACTGTATAATCATGGAAATATCTACACCGCTATCTCTATAAACAGAGAAATACCTACACCGCTATCTCTATAAACATGGAAATAGCTACACCACTATCTGTATAAACGTGGAAATATCTACATGATGATCTGTATAAACCTGGAAATATCTACACCGCTATCTGTATATATATAGAAATAACTACACCGCCATCTGTATAAACATGGATATACCTTCACCACTATCTGTATAAATATGGAAATATCTACACCGCTATCTCTATAAACATGGAAGTATTTACACTGCTATCTGTATAAACAAGGAAATATCTCAACTGCTATCTCTATAAACATGGAAATATCTGCACCGCCATCTGTAGAAAGATGGAAATACCTACACCGCCATCTGTATAAACATGTAAATATCCACACCACCATCTGTATAAACATGGAAATATATACACCGCCATTTCTATAAACATGGAAATATCTACACCGCCATCTGTATAAACATGGAAATATCTACTCTGCCATCTGTACAAAGATGGAAATATCTACACTGCGAGCTGTGAACATGGAAATATCTACACCGATATCTGTATAAACATGGAAATACGAACACCGCTATCTGTATAAACATGGAAATATCATCACAGCCATCTGTACAAACACGGAAATATCTTCACCGCTATGTGTATAAACATGGAAATAACTACTCCGTTATCTGTGTAAACCTGGATATATCTACACCGCTATCTCTGTACAGATGGAAATATCTACACAACTATCAGTGTAAAGATGGAATTATCTTCAACGCTATCTGTGTGAACATGGAAATATCTAAACCGCTGTCTGTATAAACATGGAAATACCTACCCCTCTATTTCTGCAAACATGGAAATATCTACAACGCTATCTGTATATACTTGGAAATATCTACACCACCATCTCTTAAAACATGGAAATATCTACACTGCCATCTGTATACACAAGGAAATATCTACATAGCCATCTGTATCAACTTGGAAATATCTACACCGCCATCTCCATAAACATGGAAATACCTACACCGCTATCTCTATAAACATGGAAATATCTACACTGCCATCTCTATAAACTTGGAAATATCTACAGCGCTATCTCTATGAACATGGAAATATCTTCACCGCCATCTGTATAAACATGGCAATATCTACACCGCCATCTCTATAAACATGGAAATATCTACATCGCTATCCATAGAAACATGGAAATATCTCCACCGGTATCTGTATAAACACGGAAATATCTACATCACTCTCTTTATGCACATGGAAATATCTAAATCTCTATCTCTATAAACATGGAAATATCTACACCTCTGTCTGTATAAACATGGAAATATCTACACTGCTGTTTGTAAAACAGGGAAATATCTAAACCGCTATCTCTATAAACATGAAAATGTCTACACTGATATCTGAATAAACATGGAAACATCTACACCACTATCTGTATAAACATGGAAATATCTTCACTGCTGTCTCTATAAACATGGAAATATCTACACCGCTATGTGTATAAACAAGGAAGTATCTACACTGCTATCTGTATAAACATGGAAATACCTACACCGCAATCTGTATAAACATGGAAATACCTAAACCGCTACCTGTATAAACATGGGAATATCTCCACCACTATCTGTATAAACTTGGAAATATCTACACCGCCATCTATATAAACATGGAAATATCAACACAGTCATCTGTATAAACATGGAAATATCTACACCGCTCTCTCTATACACATGGAAATTCCTACAACGCTAACTCTATAAACATGGAAATATCTACACCGCCATCTCTATAAACATGGAAATATCTACACCGCCATCTCTATAAACATGAAAATATCTACACCGACATCTCCATAAACATGGAACTATCTACACCACCATCTGTGTAAAAATGGAAATGCCTACACCGTTATCTGTATAAACATGGAAATATCTACACTGCCATCTGCATAAAGATGGAATTATCTACACTGTGAGCTGCATAAACATAGCAATATCTACAAAGCTCTCTGTATAAACATGGAATTACCAACACCGCCATTTGTATAAACATGGAAATATCTAAAAGCCATCTTTATAAACATGGAAATATCTACACCACTATCTCTATAAGCATGGAATTACCTACACCGCCATCTCTATAAACATGGAATTATCTGCCCCGCTATCTCTACAAACATAGAAATATCATCACTGAAATCTCTATAAACATGGAAATATCTACACCGCCATCTCTATAAACATAGAAATATCTATACTGCCATCTGTAGAAAGGTGGAAAAGTCTACACCGTGATCTGTATAAACACAGGAATATCTACACCGCCTTCTGTATAAACATGGAAATATCAACACCGCTATCTGTATAAACATGGAAACATCTACACCGCCATCTGTATAAACATGGAAATATCTACAACGCTGTCTGTATAAACATGGAAATAACTACACAGCCATCTCTATAAACATGTAAATATCTACTCAACCATCTCTATAAACATGGAGCTATCTACACTGCTATCTGTATAAACGTGGAAATAGCCTCACCGGTATTTGTATAAACTTGGAAATATCTACACCGCCATCTGTATAATCATGGAAACATCTCCTCGGCTCTCTGTTAACATAGAAATATCTCCACCGCTATCTGTATAAACATGGAAATATCTACACCGCTATGTGTATAAACATGGAAATATCTACACCGCGATCTTTACAAACATGGAAATATCTACACAGTGATCTGTAAAAACATGGAAATATCTGCAGCGTTATCTGTATAAACATGGATATAACTCCAGCGCTATCTCTATAAACATAGAAATATCCTCACCGCTATCTTTATAAACATGGAAATAACTACACCGCTATCTGTATAAACATGGGAATATCAACAACGCTATCTGTATAAACATGGAAATATCTACACAGCTATGTGTATAAACTTGGAAATATCTACACCGCCATCTGTATAAACATGGAAATATCTCCACCGCTATTTGTATAAACATGGAAATATCTCCACCGCTATGAGTATAAACACGGAAATACATACACCACTTTCTGTATAAACATGGAAATATCTACAAAGTTATCTGTATAAACTTGGAAATGTGTTCACCGCTCTCTGTGTAAATATGGAAATATCTACACCACAATCTGTGCAAATATGGAAATATCTACACCGCTATCTCTGTAACCATGGAAATATCTACACCGCTATCTATATATACATGGAAATATCTACACCGCTATCTGTATAAACATGGAATTATCTACACCATGATCTGTATAAACATGGAAATATCTACAACGCTATCTGTATAAACATGGAAATAGCTACACCGCTATCTGTATAAACATGGAAATAGCTACACCGCTATCTGTATAAACATGGAAATATCTCCACCTAAATCAGAATAAACATGGAAGTATCTACACCGCTATCGGTATAAACAGGGAAATATCTTCACCTCTATATGTATAAACATGGAAATGTCTACCCCACTATCTGTATAAATGTGGAAATATCTACACGGCTATCTCTATAAACATGGCAATGTCTACACCGTTATCTGTATAAACATGGGAATATCTACATGGCTATCTCTGTAAACATGGAAATATCTACACCGCCATCTGTATAAACATGGAAATATCTACACGGCCATCTCTATAAACATTGAAATATCTACACTGCAATCTGTATAAACATGGAAATAACCACAGCGCTATCTGTATCAACATGGAAATATCTATTCCGCCATCTGTAAAAGCATGGAAATATCTATACAGTCATCTGTATAAACATGGAAATAACTTCACCTCCATCTGTATAAACATGGAATTATCTACACTGCCATCTGTATACACATGGAAATATCTACAGAGCCATCTGTATAAAGAAAGAAAAATCTAAATCGCTACCTCAGTAAACATGGAAATACCTAAACCGCAATCTGTATAAACATGGAAATATCTACACCGCCATCTGTAAAAAGCATGGAAATATCTACACCGCCATCTGTATAAACTTGGAAATATCTAAACCGCCATCTGTATAAACATGGAAATATTTCCACCGCTGTCTGTATAAACATGGAAAATATACGCCGCTATATGTATAAACATGGAAGTATCTACACCTCTATCTGAATGAAGCTGGAAATATCTACATCGCTATCTGTATAAACATGGAAGTATCTCCACCGCTATCTGATTAAACATGGAAATATTTACATCGCCGTCATTATAAACATGGAAATATCTACACCGCTATCTGTAAAAACATGGAAATATCTACAACACTATCTGTGTAAACATGGAAATATCTACACAGCTATCTGTGTAAACATGGAAATGTGTTCACCGCTAACTGTGTAAAGGTGGAAATATCTTCACCACAATCTGTGCAAACATGGAAATATCTACACCGCTATCTCTGTAAACATGGAAATATCTAAATCGCTATCAGTATATACAATGAAATACTTACACCTCTATCTGCATAAACATGGAATTATATACACCATGATCTGTATAAACATGGAAATATATACACCGCTATCTGTATAAACATGGAAATATCTACACCGCTATCTATATAAACATGGAAATATCTACACCGCTATCAGTATAAACATGGAAATATCTACACCTCAATCTGTATAAACATGGAAATATATACACCGCTATCTGTATAAACATGGAAATATTTTCATGGCTATCTGTATAAACATGGAAATATGTACACCAATATCTGTATAAATATGGAAATATTTACATCGGTATCTCTATAAAGATGGCAATGCCTACACCGTTATCTGTATAAACATGGGAATATCTACATGGCTATCTCTATAAACATGGAAATATCTACACCGCCATCTGTAAAAGCATGGAAATATCTACACCGCTACCTCTATAAACATGGAAATACCTACACCGCAATCTGTGTAAACATGGAAATATCTACACCGATATCTCTAAAAAACATGGAAATATCTATAACGCTGTCTGTATAAACATGGATATATTTCCACCGATCTCTGTATAAACATGGAAATATCTACACTGCTATCAGTATAAACATGGAAATATCTACCCGCTATTTGTATAAGCATGGAAATATCTACAGTGCTATCTGTACAAACTTGGAAATATCTACATCGCTATCTGTATAAACATGGAAATATCACCACGGCTATCTCTAAAAACATAGAAATATCTACACCGCTATCTTTATAAACATGGAAATATCTACAGCGCAATCTGTATAAACATGGAAATACCTACACAGCTATCTGTGTAAACATGGCAATATATACACCGCTCTCTGTGTAAAGATGGAAATATCTACACCGAAATCTGTGGAAATATGGAAATATCTACACCGCTCTCTCTGTAAACAAGGAAATATTTGCACCGCTATCTCTGTAAACATGGAAATATCTACACTGCTATCTGTATAAACATAGAAATATGTACACCAAGATCTGTATAAACATGGAAATATCTTCTATGCTATCAGTATAAACATGGAAATACCTTTAACGCTATCAGTATAAATATGGAAATATCTACACCGCTATCTCTATAAACATGGAAATAACTACACCGCCGACTGTAAAAACATGGAAATATATACACGGTCATATGTGTAAACATGGAAATATCTACAAAATTATCTGTATAAACATTGAAATACCTACACTGCCATCTGTATAAACATGGAAATATCTAAACAGCCATCTGTATAAACATGGAAATATGTACACAGCCATCTCTATAAACATGGAAATACCTACACCGCTATCTGTGTAAACATGGAAATAGCCAGAATGCTATCTGTATAAATATTGAAATATCTACACCACCATCTGTAAAAACATGGAAATATCTACACAGTCATCTGTATAAACATGGAAATAACTACGCTGCGATCTGTATACACATGGAAATATCTACACAGCCATCTGTATAAACATGGAAATGTCTACACCGCTCTGTCTATACACATGGAAATAACTACAACGCTATCTCTACAAAAATGGAAATATCTGCACCGCCATCTCTATGAACAAGAAAATATCTACACCGTCATCTCCATAAACATGGAACTACCTACACCACCATCTGTGTAAAAATGGAAATGCCTACACCGTTATCTGTGTAAACATGGAAATCTCTACAAAGCACTCTGTATAAACATGGAATTACCAACACCGCCATCTGTATAAACATGGAAATATCTACACCGCCATCTGTATAAAGATGGAAATATCTACACCATTATCTCTATAAACATGGAAATACCTACACCGACATCTCTATAAACATGGAATTATCTTCCCCGCTATCTCTATAAACATAGAAATATCTACACAGCCATCTCTATAAACATGGAATTATCTACACCGCCATCTGTATAAACATGAAAATATCTACAGCGCTATCTGTATAAACATGGAAATATCTGCACTGCCATCTACATAAACATGGAAATGTCTACACCGCCAACTGTATGAACATGGAAATATCTACAATGCCATCTGTATAAACATGGAAATATCTACACTGCCATATCTATAAACATGGAAATATCTACAATGCTATCCGTATAAACGTGGAAAAAGCCACACCGGTATCTGTATAAACATGGAAATATCTACAACGCCATCTGTAAAAACATGAAAATATCTACAAAGCCATCTGTATAAACGTGGAAATATCTACACCTCCATCTGTATAAACATGGAAATATCTACACAGCCAATTCTATACACATGGAAATATCTACACCGCTTTCTGAATAAACATGGAAATATCTACACCGCTATCGGTATAAACATGGAAATATCTACTTCGCTATCTGTAAACATGGAAACACGTACACCGCTATCTGTACAAATATGGAAATATCTACACCGCTATCTCTATAAACATGGAAATGTCTACACCGCTATCTATATAAACATGGAAATATCTACACCGCCATCTCTATAAACATGGAAATACCTACACGGCCATCTCTATAACTATGGAAATACGTACACCGCCATGTGTATAAAGATGGAAATATCCACATGGCCATCTCTATAAACATGAAAATATCTGCACCGCCATTTCCATAAAGATGAAACTACCTACACTGCCATCTGTACAAACACGGAAATATCTACAACGCTATCTCTATAAACATGGAAATATCTACACCGCTATCTGTATAAATGTGAAAATATCTATACCGCCATCTCAATAAACATGGAAATATATCCACCGCTATCTGTATAAACGTGGAAATATCTCCACCGCTATCAGTATTAACCGGGAAATATCTACACCGCTATCTGTATAAACATGGAAATAACTACACCGCCATCTGTATAAACTTGGAAATATCTACACCGCTATCTGTATACATGCGGAAATATCTTCACCGCCATCTATATAAACATGGAAATGTCTATACCGCTATCTGTATAAACATGGAAATATCTACATGGCTATCTCCATATACATGGAAATGTCCACACCGCCAAATGTATAAGCTTGGAAATATCTACACAGTCGTCTCTATAAACATGGAAATATCTACACCACTATCTGTATGAACAAGGAAATATCTACACTTCCATCTGTATAAACATGGAAATATCTACACAGCCATCTCTGTAAACCTGGAAATATCTGCATCGCTATCTGTATAAACATGGAAAAGCCACACCGCTATCTGTATGAACATGGAAATATCTACACCGCCATCTGTAAAACATGGAAATATCTACACTGTCATCTGTATAAACATGGAAGTATCTACACCTCCATCTGTATAAACATGGAAATATCTACACTACCATCTGTATACACATGGAAATACCTACACAGCCATCTGTATAAACCTGGAAATATCTACAGCGCTATCTCTATAAACATGGAAATAACTACACCGCTATCTGTATAAACATGGAAATATGTTCACCGCTATTTGTATAAACACGGAAATATCTACATCGCTATCGGTATAAACTTGGAAATATCTACATCTCCATCTCTATAAACATAGAAATATATCCACCACTATCTGTAAAAACATGGAAATATCTCCACCGCTATCTGTATAAACATGGAAATATCTCCACCGCTATCTGTATAAACATGGAAATATCTATACCGCTATCTGTATAAACGGAAATATCTACATCGCTATCTGCATAAACATGGAAATATCTACACTGCCCTCTGTATAAACAAGGAAATAGCCACACCGCTATCTGTATAAACATGGAAGTATCTAAACCACCATCTGCATAAACATGGAAGTATCTACACCTCCATCTGTATAAACATGGAAAAATCTACACTGCCATCCGTATACACATGGAAATATCTACACAGCCATTTGTATAAACCTGGAAATATCAATACCGTCATCTCTAAAAACATGGAAATATGTACACCGCTATCTCTATAAACATGGAAATAACTACACCGCTTTCTGTATAAACCTGGAAATATCTACACCGCTATCTGTATGAACATGGAAATATCTACACCGGGATCTATATAAACTTGGAAATATCTACACCGCCATCCTCTATAAACATAGAAATATCTCCACCGCTATCTGCATAAACATGGAAATATCTCCTCCGCTTTCTGTATAAACATGGAAATAACTACACCGCTATCTCTATAAACATGGAAATGTCTACATCGCTATCTGCGTAAACATGGAAATATCTACACTGCCATCTGTATAAACATAGAAATAGCCACACTGCAATCTGTATAAACATGGAAGTATCTGCACAACCATCTGAATATTCATGGAAATATCTACACGGCTATATGTATTAATATGGAAATATCTACACCGCTATCTCAATAAACATGCAAATACCTTCACAGCTATCTCTATAAACATGGAAATATCTACTCCGCCATCTGTAAAAACATGGAAATATCTACACGTCCATTTGTATAAACATGGAAATACATACACCAACATCTGTATAAACATGGATATAACTACACCACTATCTGTATAAACATGGAAATATCTACATCGCTATCTGTATAAACATGGAAATATCTACAATGTTATCTGTATAAATATGAAAATATCTACACCGCTATCACTATAAACATGGAAATTTCTACACTGCTATCTGTATAAGCATGGAAATATCCACACCGCCCACAGTAAAAACATGGAAATATCTACACAGACATCTGTATAAATATGGAAATAACTACACCTCCATCTGTATAAATATGGAAATATCTACACTGCCATCTGTATACATATGGAAATATCCACACAGCCATCAGTATAAACATGGAAATATCTACACAGCTATCTCTATATACATGGAAATACCTAGACCACTGTCTGTATAAATGTTGAAATATCTACACTGGCATTTGTATAAACATGGAAATATCTACACAGCAATGTATATAAACCTGGAAATATCTACATCACAAACTGTATAAACATGGAATTAGCCACACCGCTATCTGTATAAACATGGAAATATCTACACCGCCATCTGTAAAAACATGGAAATATCTACACAGTCACCTGTATAAACATGGAAGTATCTACACCTCCAACTGTATAAACATGGAAATATGTGCACTACCATATGTATACACATGGAAATATCTACACAGACATCTGTATAAACCTGGAAATATCTACACCGCTATCTCTCTGAACATGGAAATACGTACACCGCTATCTGTATAAACATGGAAATATCTACACCGCTAACTGTGAAAACATGGAAATATCTACACTGCTATCTGTATTCATATGGAAATATCTACACCGCCATCTCTATAAACATGGAAAAATATCCACCGCTATCTGTATAAACATAGAAATAACTACACCGCTATCTGTATAAACATGGAAATATCTACACCGCTATCTGTATTCATATGGAAATATCTACACCGCCATCTCTATAAACATGGAATTGTCTACACCGCTATCTGTATAAACATGGAAATATCTACATCGCTATCTGTAGAAATATAGAAATATCTACACTGCCATCTGTATAAACATGGAAGTAGCCACACTGCTATCTGTATAAACATGGAAATATCTATACCGCCGTCTCTATAAACATGGAAATATCT
The DNA here is from genome assembly GCF_029289425.2 of Pan paniscus. Lineage (NCBI taxonomy): Eukaryota > Metazoa > Chordata > Mammalia > Primates > Hominidae > Pan > Pan paniscus. The sequence continues at coordinate 3,033,802 of NC_073265.2, forward strand.
TCACCGCCATCTGTATAAACATGGAAATAACTACACCGCTGTCTGTATAAACATGGAAATAACTACACTGCTATCTGTATAAACATGGAAATATCTACACCGCTATCTGTATAAATATGGAAATACCTACACCGCAATCTCAATAAACATGGAAATATCTACACTGTCATCTGTATAAACATGGAAATATCTACATGGCTGTCTCTATAAACATGGAAATATCTAGACCGCCATCTTTATAAACATGGAAATACCTCCACAATCATCTGTATAAACATGGAAATATCTACACCACTATCTGTATAAACATGGATATGTCTACACTGCCATCTGTATAAATCTGGAAATATTTACACAGCCATCTCTATAAACCTGGAAATATCTACATCGCTATCTCTATAAACAGGGAAATAGCCACACCCCTATCTGAATAAACATGGAAATATCTACACCTCCATCTGTATAAATTTGGAAATATCTACACCGCTATCTCTATAAACATGGAAATACCTACACCGCTATCAGTTTAAACATGGAAGTATCTACACAGGCATCTGTATAAACATGGAAATATCTGCACCGCTATCTCTATAAACATGGAAATATCTACAGCACTATCTCTATAAACATGGAAATATCTTCACCGCCATCTGAATAAAATGGAACTATATACACAGTCATGTGTATAAACATGGAAATAACTACACCGCTATCCGTATAAACATGGAAATATCTACACCGTTATCTGTATAAACATGGAAATATCTACTCTGCCATCTGTATAAACATGGATATGTATACACAGTCATCTGTATAAACATGGAAATAACTACAGCACTATCCGTATAAACATGGAAATACCTACACCACTATCTGAATAAACTTGGAAATATCTAAACCGCTATCTGTATAAATATGGAAATACCTACACCGCTATCTTGATAAACATGGAAATGTCTACACCGCTATCTGTATAAACATGGAAATATCTACATGGCTATCTCTATAAACATGGAAATATCTACACTGCCATCTGTAGAGACATGGAAATAACTACACAGTCATCTGTATAAACATGGAAATATTTACACCACTATGTGTATCAGCATGGAAATACCTACACTGCCATCAGTGTAAACTTGGAAATATCTCCACAGCCATCGCTATAAACACGGAAATATCAACATCGCTATCTGTATAAACATGGAAATAGCCACACCGCTATCAGTATAAACTTGGAAATATCTACTCAGCCATCTGTAAACATGGAAATATCTACACAGTCCACTGTACAAACATGGAAATATCTACACCTCCATCTGTTTAAACATGGGAATATCTACACTGCCATCTGTATACGCAAGGAAATATCTACACATCCATCTGTATAAAATAGGAAATATCTACACCGATATCTCTATAAACATGGAAATACCTTCACAGCTAACTGTATAAACTTTTAAATATCTGCACCGCTATCTGCATAAACATGGAACTATCTACACCGCCATCAATATGAACTTGGAAATATATACACCGCAATCTGTATAAACATGGAAATATCTACACCGCTATCTGTATAAACATGGAAATATCTCCAACACTATCTGTATAAACATGCAATATCTACAACGCTATCTGTACGAACATGGAAATATCTACACCGCTATCTCTATAAACATGGAAATATGTACACCGCTATCTCTTTAAACTTGGAAATATGTACACCACTATCTGTATAAACATGGAAAAATCTACACCGCCATCTGAATAAACATGGAAATACTTACAAGTCTATCTGTAGAAACATGGAAATATCTACACCGCTATCTCTATAGGCATGGAAATATCTACACTGCCATCTGTATAAACATGGAAATATATACACCACCATCTGTATAAACATGGAAATAACTACACCGCAATCTGAATAAACATGGAAATATCTACAGCGCTGTCTGTATAAACATGGAAATAACTACACCACTATCTGTAAAAATATGGAAATATCTACACTGCTATCTCTATAAACATGGAAAGGTCTACACCGCTATCTGTATAAGCATGGAAATATCTAAACCGCTATCTCTATAAACATGGAAATATCTACAGCACCATTTGCATATACACGGAAATATCTATACCACTATCGGTGTAAACATGGAAATATCTACACCGCTATCCGTGTAAACATGGAAATATCTTCACCGCTATCTGGAAACATAGAAATATCTACACCGCTATCATTGTAAAGATGGAAATATCTACACCGCTATCTGTGCAAACATGCAAATATCTACACCTCCATCTGTATAAACATGGAAATATCCACACCGCCATATGTATAAAAATGGATATATCTACACCACCATCAGTATACACATAGAAATGTCCACACAGCCATCTCTATAAACATGGAAATATCTAAAATGCCATCTGTATAAACATGGAAATAGGAAAACCGCTATCTGTATAAAAATGGAAGTATCAAAACCGCCATCTGTATAAACATGGAAATATCTACACCGCCATTAGCATAAACATGGCAATATCTACACCACTATCTGTATAAACATGGAAATATCTACACCACGATCTGCATAAACACGGCAATATCTACACCGCTATTTGTATAAACATGGAAATATCTACACCACGATCTGTATAAACATGGAAAGATCTACACTGCTATCTGTATAAACATGGAAATACCTACACAGCTATCTGTATAAACATGGAAATATCTACACCGACATCTGTATAAATATGGAAATATCTACAACGCTATCTCTATAAACATGGAAATATCTACTCCACCATTTGCATCAACATGGAAATAACTACACCGCTATCTGTGTAAACATGGAAATAACTACACCGCTATCGATGTAAACATGGAAATATCTACACCGCTATCTGTGGAAAGATGGAAATATCTACACCGCTATCATTGTAAAGATGGAAATATATACACCGCTATCTGTGTAAATATGGAAATATCTACTCCGCTTTCTTTAAAAACATGTAAATATCTACACCGCTGTCTGTGTAAACATGGAAATATCTACTACGCTATCTGTGCAAACATGGAAATATCTACACCGCAATCTGTATAAACATGGAAATATCTACACCGCCATCTGTATAAACATGGAAATATCTATACCGCCATCTGTATAAACATGGCAATATCTACACCGCTATCTGTATAACCATGGAAATATCTACACCGCCATGTGTATAAACATGGAAATACCAACACCGCTTTCTGTATAAACACGGAAATATCTACAACTCTATCTGAGTAAACATGGAAATATCTACACTGTTATCTCTGTAAACATGGAAATAACTACACCGCTATCTGTGTAAAGACGGAAATATCTACAGCGCTATGATTATAAAGCTGGAAAAACTACACCGCTATCTGTGTAAACATTGAAATATCTACTCCGCTATCTATACAAACATGGAAATATCTACACCGCTATGTGTATAAATATTGAAATATCTCCACTGCTATCTGTATAAACATGGAAATATCTACACCGCTATCTATATAAACCTGGAAATACCTACAATGCAATCTGTATAAACATGGAAATATATACAACGCTGTCTCTGTAAACATGGAAATATCTACACCGCTATCAGTGTAAACAAGGAAATATCTACACCGCTATCTGTGTAAAGATGGAAATGTCTAAACCACTATCTCTATAAACATGGAAATATCTACAACACTATCTCTATAAACATGGAAATATCTCCACCGCTATCTGTATAAACGTGGAAATATCTCAACCATTATCTCTATAAACATGGAAATATCTGCACCGCCATCTGTATAAACATGGAAATATCTACATCGCCATCTGCATAAATATGGAAATATCTGCACCGCTATCTCTATAAACATGGAAATATCTAAACCAACATCTGCAGAAACATGGAAATATCTACACCGATATCTCTATAAACATGGAAATATCTACACCACCATCTGAATGAACATGGAAATATCTACACCGCCATGTGTAAAAACATGGAAATATCTACACAGTCATCTGTAAAAATATGGAAATATCTACACCACCATCTGTATAAACATGGAAATATCTACAATGCCTTCTGTATACACATGGAAATATCTACACCGCCATCTGCATAAACATGGAAATATCTACAACGCCATCTGTAAAAACATGGAAATATCTACACTGCCATTTGCAAAAACGTGGAAATATCAACACAGTCATCTGCATAGACATGAAAATATCTACACCACCATCTGTATAAACATGGAAATATCAACAATACCATATGTGTACACATGGAAATATCTACACAGCCATCTGTATAAACATGGAAATACCTACACCGCTATCTCTATAAACATGGAAATATCTACAACGCCATCTCTATGAACATGAAAATATCTACACTGCCATCTCCATAAACATGGAACTACCTACAACGCCATCTGTATAAACATGGAAATATCTACACCGTCATATGTATAAACATGGAAATACCTACACCGCCATCTGTATAAAAATGGAAATATCTACACGGCGAGCTGTATAAACATGGAAATATCTACACCGTTATCTGTATTAACATGGAAATACCAACACCGCTATCTGTATAAACACGGAAATATCTACAACGCTATCTGAGTAAACATGGAAATATCTACACCGTTATCTGTGTAAACATGGAAATATCTACACCGCTATCTGTGTAATGATGGAAATATCTACACCGCTATCTGTGTAAACATGGAACTATCTACACCGCTATTTGTATAAACATGAGAATATCTCAACCACTATCTCTCTAAACATAGAAATATCTGCACCGCCATCTGTATAAACATGGAAATATCTACACCGCCATCTGCATAAATATGGAAATATCTACACTGCTATCTCTATAAACATGGAAATATCTAAACCACCATCTGCAGAAACATGGAAATATCTACACCGCTATCTCTATAAACATGGAAATATCTACACCACCATCTGCATGAACAAGGAAATATCTACATCGCCCTCTGTAAAACCATGGAGATATCTACACAGTCATCTGTATAAATATGGAAATATCTACACCACCATGTGTATAAACATGGAAATATCTACAATGCTATCTGTATACATGTGGAAATATCTACACCGCCATCTGCATAAACATGGAAATATCTGCAACGCCATCTGTAAAAATATGGAAATATCTACACTGCCATTTTCAAAAACGTGGAAATATCAACACAGTCATCTGTATAGACATGGAAATACTTACACCACCATCTGTATAATCATGGAAATATCAACAATGCCATCTGTATACACATGAAAATATCTACACAGCCATCTGTATGAACATGGAAATACCTACACCGCTATCTCTATAAACATGGAAATATCTACAACGCCATCTCTATGAACATGAAAATATCTACACTGCCATCTCCATAAACATGGAAATATCTACAACGCCATCTGTATAAACATGGAAATATCTACACCGTCATATGTATAAACATGGAAATACCTACACAGCCATCTGTATAAAAATGGAAATATCTACACTGCTTTCTGCGTAAACATGGAAATGTCTACGCCGCTATCTCTACAAACATGGAAATACCTACATCATTGTCTCTGGAAACATGGAAATATCTCAACCGCTATCTGTATAAACATGGAAATAACTACACCGCTATCTGTATAAACATGGAAATATCTCAACCACTATCTCTATAAACATGGAAATATCTACACCGCAATCTGTATACATATGGAATATCTATACCGCCATCTCTATAAACATGGAAATATCTACACAGTCATCTATATAAACATGAAAATATCTACACCGCCATCTGTTTAAACATGGAAATATCTACACCGCCATCTGAATAAACATGGAAATATCAACACCGCTCTCTGTATAAAGGTGGAAGTATCAACATCGCCATCTGTATGAACATGGAAATAGCTACACCGCTATCCGTGTAAACATGGAAATAACTTCAACCCTATCTGTGGAAAGATGGAAATATCTACACTGCTATCATTGTAAAGATTGAAATATCTACACCGCCATCTGTGTAAACATGGAAATATCTACACCGCTATCTGTGCAAACATGGAAATATCTACACCGCCATCTGTATAAACTTGGAAATATCCACACCGCCATCTGTATAAACATGGAAATATCTACACCACCATCTGTATAAACATAGAAATAACTATACAGCCATCTGTATAAACATGGAAATATCTACAACGCCATCTGTATAAACATGGAAATAGCAACACCGCTATCTTTATAAAAATGCAAGTATCAATACCGCCATCTGTATAAACATGGAAATATCTACAAAGCCATTTGCATAAAAATGGCAATATCTACACCGCTATCTGTATAAACATGGAAATATCTACACCACGATCTGTATAAACATGGAAAGATCTACACCACGATCTGTATAAACATGGAAAGATCTACACCGCTATCTTTATAAACATGGAAATGCCTACACGGCTATCTGTATAAACATGGAAATACCTACACCGTCATCTGTATAAATATGGAAATATCTACACCACTATGTATATAAACATGGAAATATCTAATTCAACATTTGCAACAACATGGAAATAACTACACTGCTATCTGTGTAAACATGGAAATATCTACGCTATCCATGTAAACATGGAAATATCTACACCGCTATCTGAGGAAAGATGGAAATATCTACACCGCTATCATTGTAAAGATGGAAATATCTAAACCGCTATCTGTGTAAACATGGAAATATCTACTCCGTTATCTATATAAACATGGAAATAACTACACCGCAGTCTGTGTAAACATGGAAATAACTACACCGCTATCTGTGCAAACATGGAAATACCTACACCGCCATCTGTATTAACATGGAAATATCTACAACGCCATCTGTATAAACATGGAAATATCTACACCACCATCAGTATAAACATAAACATATCTACACCGCCATCTCTATAAACATGGAAATATCTACATCGCTATCTGTATAAACATGGAAATAGCCACACTGCTATCTCTATAAACTTGGAAAATCTACACCGCCATCTGTAAAGACATGGAAATATCTACACTGCCATCTTTATACACATGGAAATATCCACACAGACACCTGTATAAACATGGAAATAAATACACCGCTATCTCTATAAACATGGAAATACCTACACCGTTTTCAGTATAAACATGGAAATATCTACACCGGTATCTGTATAAACTTCGAAATATCTCCACCGCCATCTGTATAAACATGGAAATATCTCCACCGCTATCTTTATAAACATGTAAATATCTTCACCACTATCTGTATAAACATGGAAATATCTACACCGCTATCTGTATATACATGGAAATATCTACACCGATATCTGTATAAACATGGAAATATCTACACCGCTATCTGTATAAACATGGAAATATCTACACCGCTATCTGTATAAACATGGAAATATCTACACCGCTATCTGTATAAACATGGAAATATCTACACCGCTATCAGTGTAAGATGGAAATATCTACACTGCTATCTCTATAAACATGGAAATATCTACACTGCTATCTGTATAAACATGGAAGTATATACACCGCTATCTGTATAAACATGGAAATATCTACAATGCAATCTCTGGAAACATGGAAATATCTACACAGCTATGTGTGTAAAGTTGGAAATATCTACACCGCTGTCTGTGTATAGATGGCAATATCTACACCGCAATCTGTGCAAAAATGGAAGCATCTACACCGCTATCTCTGTAAACATGGAAATACCTACAGCGTTATCTTCATAAACCTGGAAGTATCTACACCGCCATCTCTATCAAAATGGAAATATCTACCCCACCATCTGTATAAACATGGAAATATCTACACAGCTATATGTATAAACAAGGAAATATCTACACCGCTATCTGTATAAACATGGAAATATCCACACCGCTATCTGTATAAACATGGAAATATCTACAAAGCCATCTCTATAAACATGGAAATATCTACATCGCTATCTGTATAAACATGGAAATGGCCACACGGCTATCTGTATAAACATGGAAATATCTACACCGCTGTCTGTATAAACATGAAATATCTACAGCGCTATCTTTATAAACATGGAAATACCTCCACCGCAATCTGTATAAACACGGAAATATTTACACCGGTATCTGTATAAACTTGGAAATATCTCCACGGCCATCTGTATAAAGATGGAAATATCTCCACCGCTATCTTTATAAACGTGGAAATAACTCAAACGCTATCTTTATAAACATGGAAATATCTACACCGCTCTCTGTATAAACATGGAAATATCTACACCGCTATCTGTATAAACATGGAAATATCTACACCGCTATCTGTATAAACGTGGAAATATCTACACCGCTATCTGTATAAACATGGGAATGTCTACACCGATATCTGTATAAACATGGAAATATCTACACCGCTATCTGTGTAAAGTTGGAAATATCTACACCGCTGTCTGTGTATAGATGGCAATATCTACACCACAATCTGTGCAAAGATGGAAGCATCTACAGCGCTATCTCTGTAAACATGGAAATACCTGCACCGCTATCTGTATAAACCTGGAAATATCTACACCGCCATCTGTATAAACATAGAAATATCTACACCGCCATCTGTATAAACATGGAAATACCTACACCGCTATCTGTATAAAAATGGAAATATCTACAAAGCCATCTCTATAAACATGGAAATATCTACATCGCTATCTGTATAAACATGGAAATGGCCACACGGCTATCTGTATAAACATGGAAATATCTACACCGCCATCTGTAAAAACGTGGAAATATCCACACTGCCATCTTTATACACATGGAAATAGCTACACAGCCATCTGTATAAACATGGAAATAACTACACCGCTATCTCTATAAACATGGAAATACCTACACCGTTTTTAGTATAAACACGGAAATACCTATACCGCTATCTGTATAAACACGGAAATATTTACACCGGTATCTGTATAAACTTGGAAATATCTCCACGGCCATCTGTATAAAGATGGAAATATCTCCACCGCTATCTTTATAAACGTGGAAATAACTCAAATGCTATCTGTATAAACATGGAAATATCTACACCGCTCTCTGTATAAACATGGAAATATCTACACCGCTATCTGTATAAACATGGAAATATCTACACCGCTATCTGTATAAACGTGGAAATATCTACACTGCTATCTGTATAAACATGGAAATGTCTACACCGATATCTGTATAAACATGGAAATATCTACACCGCTATTTGTGTAAAGTTGGAAATATCTACACCGCTGTCTGTGTATAGATGGCAATATCAACACCGCAATCTGTGCAAAGATGGAAGCATATACAGCGCTATCACTGTAAACATGGAAGTAACTGCACCGCTATCTGTATAAACCTGGAAATATCTACACCGCCATCTGTATAAACATAGAAATATCTACACCACCATCTGTATAAACATGGAAATATCTACACCGTTATATGTGTAAATATGGAAATATCTACACCACTATCTCTGATAAACATGGAAATATCTACACAGCTGTCTGTATAAACATGGGAATATCTACACTGCTATGTCTATAAACATGGAAATACCTACACCGCCATCTGTATAAACATGCAAATATCTACACAGTCATCTGTATAAACATGCAAATAAATACACCAGCATCTTTATAAACATGGCAATATCTACACTGCCTTCTGTATACACATGGAAATATCTACACAGCCATCCGTATAAACATGGACATATCTACACCGCTATCTGCATCAACATGGAAATATCTACACCGCTCTCTGTTTAAACATGGAAATATCTACATCACTATCTGTATAAACAGGGAATATCTCCACTGCTATCTGTATAAACATGGAAATATCTACACCGCTATCTGTATAAACATGGAAATATCTACAAAGCTATCTGTATAAACATGGATATATCTACAACGCTATCTGTGTAAACCTGGAAATATCTACGCAGCTATCTGTGTAAACTTGGAAATACCTACACAGCTATCTGTGTAAAGATGGAAATATCTACACTGCAATCTGTACAAAGATGGAAATATCTACACCGCTATCTCTGTAAACATGGAAATATCTCCCTTGCTATCTGTATAAACATGGAAATATCTACACAGCTATATGTATAAACAAGGAAATATCTACACAGCCATCTGTATAAACATGGAAATATCTACACCGCCATCTGTATAAACATGGAAATACCTACACCGCAATCTGTATAAATATGGAAATATCTAAACCGCTATCTCTATAAACTTGGAAATACCTACGCTATCTCTATAAACATGGAAATATCTACACCGCAGTGTCTTTAAACATGGATATATCAACACCGCCATCTCTATAAACATGATAATATCTACACCACCATCTCCAGAAACATGGAATTATCTACAGCGCAATCACTATAAACATGGAAATATCTACACCGCTGTATGTATAAACAAGGAAATATCTACACCGCCATCTGTATAAACATGGAAATATGTACACCGCCATATGTATAAACATGGAAATATCTACACCGCTATATGTATAAATATGGAAATATCTACGCCGCTATCTCTGATAAACATGGAAATATCTACACAGCTGTCTGTATAAACATGGAAATATCTACACCGCAATCTCTATAAACATGGAAATATCTACACCGCTATATGAATAAACATGGAAATATCTACACCGCCATCTGTATAAACATGGAAATACCAACACCGCTATCTGTATAAACATGAAAATATCTACACAGCCATCTCAATAAACATGGATATATCTACATCGCTATCTGTATAAACATGGAAATGGCCACACGGCTATCTGTATAAACATGGAAATATCTACACCGCCATCTGTAAAAACATGGAAGTTTCTACACTGCCATCTTTATACACATGGAAATATCTGCACAGCCATCTGTAGAAACATGGAAATAACTACACCGCTATCTCTATAAACATGGAAATATCTACACCGTTTTCAGTACAAACACGGACATATCTATACCGCTATCTGTATAAACATGGAAATATCTACACCGGTATCTGTATAAATTGGAAATATCTCCACGGCCATCTGTATAAAGATGGAAATATCTCCACCGCTATCTTTATAAACATGGAAATAACTCAACCGCTATCTGTATAAACATGGAAATATCTACACCACTCTCTGTATAAATATGGAAATATCTACACTGCTATCTGTATAAACATGGAAATATCTACACCGCTATCTGTATAAACATGGAAATATCTATACCGCTATCTGTATAAACATGGAAATATCTTCACCGATATCTGTATAAACATGGAAATATCTACACCGCTATCTGTGTAAAGTTGGAAATATCGACACCGCTGTCTGTGTATAGATGGCAATATCTACACCGCAATCTGTGCAAAGATGGAAGCACCTACAGCGCTATCTCTGTAAACATGGAAATACCTGCACCGCTATCTGTATAAACCTGGAAATATCTACACCGCCATCTGTATAAACAGAGAAATATCTACACCGCCATCTGTATAAACATGGAAATATCTACACTGCTATATGTATAAATATGGAAATATCTACGCCGCTATCTCTGATAAAAATGGAAATATCTACACAGCTGTCTATATAAACATGGAAATATCTACACTGCTATGTCTATAAACATGGAAATATCTACACCGCCATCTGTATAAACATGCAAATATCTACACAGTCATCTGTATAAACATGCAAATAAATACACCAGCATCTTTATAAACATGGAAATATCTACACTGCCTTCTGTATACACATGGAAATATCTACACTGCCTTCTGTATACACATGGAAATATCTACACAGCCATCTGTATAAACATGGACATATCTACACCGCTATCTGCATAAACATGGAAATATCTACACCGCTCTCTGTTTAAACATGGAAATATCTACATCACTATCTGTATAAACAGGGTATATCTCCACTGCTATCTGTATAAACATGGAAATATCTACACCGCTATCTGTATAAACATTGAAATATCTACAAAGGTATCTGTATAAACATGGATATACCTACAACGCTATCTGTGTAAACCTGGAAATATCTACGCAGCTATCTGTGTAAACTTGGAAATACCTACAAAGCTATCTGTGTAAAGATGGAAATATCTACACTGCAATCTGTACAAAGATGGAAATATCTACACCGCTATCTCTGTAAACATGGAAATATCTACCTTGCTATGTGTATAAACATGGAAATATCTATACAGCTATATGTATAAACAAGGAAATATCTACACCGCCATCTGCATAAACATGGAAATATCTGCACCGCCATCTGTATAAACATGGAAATACCTACACCGCTATCTGAATAAATATGGAAATATCTAAACTGCTATCTCTATAAACTTGGAAATACCTACGCTATCTCTATAAACATGGAAATATCTACACCGCAGTGTCTTTAAACATGGATATATCAACACCGCCATCTCTATAAACATGAAAATATCTACACCGCCATCTCCAGAAACATGGAACTAACTACACCGCAATCTCTATAAACATGGAAATATCTACACCGCTATATGTATAAACAAGGAAATATGTACACCGCCATCTGTATAAACATGGAAATACCTACACCGCTATCTGTATAAACATGGAAATATCTACACAGCCATCTCTATAAACATGGAAATATCTACACCGCCATCTGTAAAAACATGGATGTGTCTACACTGCCATCTTTACACACACGGAAATATCTACACAGGCATCTGCAGAAACGTGGAAATAACTACAACGCTATCTCTATAAACATGGAAATATTTACACCGTTTTCAGTATAAACACGGAAATATGTACACCGCAATCTGTATAAACACGGAAATATCTACACCGGTATCTGTATAAACTTGGAAATATCTCCACCGCCATCTGTATAAAGATGGAAATATCTCCACCGCTATCTTCATAAACATGGAAATAACTCGACCGCTATCTGAATAAACATGGAAATATGTACACCGCTATCTGTATAAACATGGAAATATCTACACCGCTATCTGTATAAACATGGAAATATCTACACCACTATCTGTATAAACACGGAAATATCTACACTGCTATCTGTATAAACATGGAAATATCTACACCGCTATGTGTATAAACATGGAAATATCTACAATGCAATCTCAGGAAACATGAAAATATATACACAGCTATCTGTGTAAAGTTGGAAATATCTACACCGCTATCTGTGTAAAAATGGCAATATCTACACCGCAATCTGTGTAAAGATGGAAACATCTACACCGCTATCTCTGTAAACATGGAAATACCTACACCGCTATCTGTATAAACCTGGAAATAACTACATTGCCATCTCTATCAAAATTGAAATATCTACACCGCCATCTGTATAAACATGGAAATATCTACACCGCTCTCTGTATAAACATGGAAATATCTACATCGCTATCTGTACAAACAGGGAATAACTCCACTGCTATCTGTATTAACATGGAAATACCTACACCGCTATCTGTATAAATATGGAAATATCTACACAGCTATCTGTATAAACATGGAAATATCTACACCGCCATCTGCATAAACATTGAAATACCTACACTGCCATCTGTATAAACATGGAAATATCTACACAGCCATCTCTATAAACATGGAAACGTCTACATCGCTATCTGTATAAACATGGAAATAGCCACACTGATAACTGTATAAACATGGAAGTATCTACATCGCTATATGTATAAACATGGAAATATCTAAAATGCAATCTCTGTAAACAAGGAAATACCTACACTGCTATGTCTATAAACATGGAAATACCTGCACCGCCATCTGTATAAACATGCATATATCTACGCAGTCATCTGTATAAACATGGAAATAACTACACCATCATCTTTAATAAACATGGAAATATCTACAATGCCTTCTGTATACACATGGAAATATCTACACAGCCAACTGTATAAACATGGAAATATATCCACAGCCATCTCCATAAACATGGAAATAACTACATCGCTATCTGTATAAACAGGGAAATGGCCACACTGCTATCTGTATAAACATGGAAATATCTACACCGCCATCTGTAATAACATGGAAGTATCTAAACTGCCATCTTTATACACACGGAAATATCTACACAGCCATCTGTAGAATCATGGAAATAAATACACCACTATCTCTATAAACATGGAAATACCTACACGGTTTTCAGTATAAACACGGAAATATCTACAACGGTATCTGTATAAACACAGAAATATCTCCACCGCCATCTCTATAAAGATGGAAATGTCTCCACCGCTATCTTTATAAACATTGAATTAACTCGACCGCTATCTGTATAAACATGGAAATAACTACACCGCTATCTGTATAAATATGGAAATAACTACACCGCTATCTGTATAAACATGGAAATATCTACACCGCTATCTGTATAAACATATAAATATCTACACCGCTATCAGTATAAACATGGAAATATCTACACCGCTATGTGTATAAACATGGAAATATCTACACCGCTATTTGTATAAACATGGAAATATCTACACTGCTATCTGTATAAACATGGAAATAACTACACCGATATCTGTATAAACATGGAAATATCTACAATGCAATCTCTGTAAACATGGAAATAACTACACAGCTATCAGTGTAAACTTGGAAATATCTACACCGCTATCTGTGTATATATGGCAATATCTACATTGCAATGTGTGCAAAGACGGAAACTTCTACACCGCTATCTCTGTAAACATGGAAATAAATACACCGCTATCTCCATAAACATGGAAATACCTACACCGTTTTCAGTATAAACATGGAAATATCTACACCGCTGTCTTTATAAACACGGAAATATCTACACCGGTATCTGTAAAAACTTCGAAATATCTCCACCGCCATCTGTATATCTTGGACATATCTCCACCGCTGTCTTTATAAACATGGAAATAACTTCACCGCTATCTGTATAAACATGGAAATATCTACACCGCTATCTGTATAAACATGGAAATATCTACACCGCTATCTGTATAAACATGGAAATATCTACACCGCTATCTGTATAAACATGGAAATATCTACACCGCTATCTGTATAAACATGGAAATACCTACACCGCTATCTGTATAAACATGGATATATCTACACCGCTATCTGTATAAACATGGAAATATCTACTCCGCTATCTGTACATACATGGAAATATCTACACTGCTATCTGTATAAACATGGAAGTATCTCCACTGCTATCTGTATAAACATGAGAAAATCTACACCGCTATCTGTATAAACATGGAAATATCTGCAAAGCAATCTGTATAAACATGGAAATATCTACAACGCTATCTGTGTAAACCTGGAAATATCTACGCAGCTATCTGTGTAAACTTGGAAATACCCACAGAGTTATCTGTGTAAAGATGGAAATATCTACACTGCAATCTGTACAAAGATGGATATATGTACACCGCTATATCTATAAACATGGAAATACCTACACCGTTTTCAGTATAAACATGGAAATATCTACACCGCTGTCTGTATAAACACGGAAATATCTACACGGGTATCTGTAAAAACTTCGAAATATATCCACCGCCATCTGTATATCATGGACATATCTCCACCGCTCTCTTTATAAACATGGAAATAACTTCACCGCTATCTGTATAAACATGTACATATCTACACCGCTATCTGTATAAACATGGAAATATCTACACCGCTATCTGTATAAACATGGAAATATCTACACCGCTATCTGTATAAACATGGAAATATCTACACCGCTATCTGTATAAACATGGAAATATCTACACCGCTATCTGTATAAACATGGAAATATCTACACCGCTATCTGTATAAACATGGAAATACCTACACCGCTATCTGTATAAACATGGATATATCTACACCGCTATCTGTATAAACATGGAAATATCTACTCCGCTATCTGTACATACATGGAAATATCTACACTGCTATCTGTATAAACATGGAAGTATCTCCACTGCTATCTGTATAAACATGAGAAAATGCACACCGCTATCTGTATAAACATGGAAATATCTGCAAAGCAATCTGTATAAACATGGAAATATCTACAACGCTATCTGTGTAAACCTGGAAATATCTACGCAGCTATCTGTGTAAACTTGGAAATACCCACAGAGCTATCTGTGTAAAGATGGAAGTATCTACACTGCAATCTGTACAAAGATGGATATATGTACACCGCTATATCTATAAACATGGAAATACCTACACCGTTTTCAGTATAAACATGGAAATATCTACACCGCTGTCTGTATAAACACGGAAATATCTACACGGGTATCTGTAAAAACTTCGAAATATATCCACCGCCATCTGTATATCATGGACATATCTCCACCGCTCTCTTTATAAACATGGAAATAACTTCACCGCTATCTGTATAAACATGGACATATCTACACCGCTATCTGTATAAACATGGAAATATCTACACCGCTATCTGTATAAACATGGAAATATCTACACCGCAATCTGTATAAACATGGAAATATCTACACCTCCATCTGTATAAACATAGAAATGTCTACATCGATATCTGAGTAAACATGGAAATAGCGACACTGCTATTTGTATAAACATGGAAATATCTACACCGCCATCTGTAAAAACTTGGAAATATATACACTGCCATCTTTACGCACATGGAAATATCTACACAACCCTCTGAATAAACATGGAAATAAATACGCCACTATCTCTATAAACATGGAAATACCTACACCGTTTTCAGTATAAACATGGAAATATCTACACCGATGTCTGTATAAACACGGAAATATCTACACCGGTATCTGTATAAACTTCTTCGAAATATGTCCACCGCCATCTGTATAAATATGGATATATCTACACTGCTATCTGTATAAACATGGAAATATCTACACTGGTATCAGTATAAACATGGAAATAACTACATCGCTGTCTGTGTAAACATGGAAATATCTACGCAGCTATCTGTATTAACATGGAAATATCTACACTGCTATCTGTATAAACATGGAAGTATCTACACCACTATCTGTATAAACATGGAAATATCTACAATGCAATCTCTGTAAACATGGAAATATCTACACAGCTATCTGTGTAAAGTTGGAAATATCTACACCGCTGTCTGTGTATAGATGGCAATATCTACACCGCATTCTGTGCAAAGATAGGAGCATCTACACCGCTATCTCTGTAAACATGGAAATAACTACACCGCTATCTGTATAAACCTGGAAATATCTACACCGCCATCTCTATCCAAATGGAAATACCTACACCGCCATCTGTATAAACATGGAAATATCTACACCGCCATCTGTATAAACATGGAAATATGTACACCGCTATCTTAATAAACATGGAAATAACTCTAATAGCTATCTGCATAAACATGGAAATATCTACTCCGCTATCTGTATAAACATGGAAATATATACACCGCTATCTGTATAAACATGGAAATATCTACACCGCTATCTGTATAACCATGGAAATATCTACACCGCTATCTGTATAAACATGGAGATATCTACACTGCTATCTGTATAAACATGGAAATATCTACAATGCAATCTCTGTAAACATGGAAATATCTACACAGCTATCTGTGTAAAGTTGGAAATATCCACACGGCTGTCTGTGTAAAGATGGCAATAAGTACACCGCAGTCTGTGCAAATATGGAAGCATCTACACCGCTATCTCTGTAAACATGGAAATAGCTACACCGCTATCTGCATCAACCTGGAAATATCTACACCGCCATCTCTATCAAAATGGAAATATCTACACCGCCATCTGTATAAACATGGAAATATCTACACCGCCATCTGTATAAACATGGAAATATCTACACCGCTATCTTTATAAACATGGAAATAATTCCACCGCTATCTGCATAAACATGGAAATATCTACACCGCTCTCTGTATAAACATGGAAATATCTACACCTCTATCTGCATAAACATGGAAATATCTACACCGCCATCTGTATAAGCACGGAAATATCTACACAGCTATCTTTATAAACATTGAAATAAATCCACCGCTATCTGTATAAACATGGAAATAACTACACCGCTATCTGTATGAACATGGAAATATCTTCACCGCTATGTGTACAAACATGGAAATATACACAACGCCATCTGCATAAACATGTGAATATCTACACAGCCATCTGTATAAACATGGAAATAACTACACCACCATCTTTATAAACATGGAAATATCTACATTGCCATGTGTATACACGTGGAAATATCTACACAGCCATCTGTATAAGCATGGAAATATCTACACCGCTATCTGCATAAACATGGAAATATCTACACCGCTCTCTGTAAAAACATGGAAATATCTATATCGATATCTGTACAAACAGGGAATATCTCCTCTGCTATCTGTATTAACATGGAAATACCTACACCGCTATCTGTATAAACATGGAAATATCTACTCAGCTATCTGTGTAAACTTGGAAATACGTACACAGCTATCTGTGTGAAGATGGAAATGTCTACACCGCAATCTGTACAAGGATGGAAATATTTACACCGCTATCTCTGTAAACATGGAAATATCTACACCGCTATCTGTATAAACATGGAAATATCTACACCGCCATCTGTATAAACATGGAAATATCTACACAGCCATCTCTATAAACATGGAAATGTCTACATCCCTATCTGTATAAACATGGAAATAGCCACACTGGTATCTGTATAAACATGGAAATATCTACACCGCCATCTGTAAAAATATGGGAATATCTACACAGCCATCTGTATAAACATGGAAATAAATACACAGCTATCTCTATAAACATGGAAATACCTACACCGTTTTCAGTATAAACATGGAAATATCTACACCGGTGTCTGCATAAACATGGAAATATCCACACCCGTATCTGTAGAAACTTCGAAATATCTCCACTGCCATCTGTATAAACATGGAAATATCCCCACCGCTATCTTTATAAACATGGAAATAACTTCACTGCTATTTGTATAAACATGGAAATATCTACAAAGCTATCTGTATAAACATGGAAATATCTACACAGCTATCTGTATAAACATGGAAATATCTACACCGCCATCTGTATAAACATGGAAATATCTACACCGCCATCTTTATAAACATGGAAACAACTACACCTCTATCTTTATAAACATGGAAATAACTTCACTGCTGTTTGTATAAACATGGAAATACCTACAATGATATCTCTGTAAACATGGAAATATCTTCACAGCTATTTGTGTAAAGTTGGAAATATCTACTCCGCTATCTGTGTAAAGATGGCAATATCTACACCGCAATCTGTGCAAAGATGGAAACATATGCACTGCTATCTCTGTAGACATGGAAATGTCTACATCGCTATCTGTATAAACATGGAAATATCTACACCGCCATCTGTATCAAAATGGAAATATCTACACCGCCATCTGTATGAACATGGAAATATCTACACCGCTATCTCTAATAAACATGGAAATATCTACACAGCTGTCTGTATAAACATGGAAATATCTACACTGCTATGTCTATAAACATGGAAATATCTACACCGCCAGCTGTATAAACATGCAAATATCTACACAGTCATCTGAATAAACATGCAAATAACTACACCAGCATCTTTATAAACATGGAAATATCTACACTGCCTTCTGTATAAACATGGAATTATTTACACAGCCATCTGTATAAACATGGAAATATCTACACCGCTACCTGCATAAACATGGAAATATCTACACCGCTCTCTGTATAAACATGGAAATATCTTCATCGCTATCTCTATTAACAGGGAATAACTCCACTGCTATCTGTATAAACATGGAAATATCTACACCGCTAACTGTATTAACATGGAAATATCTACAAAGCTATCTGTATTAACATGGATATATCTACAACGCTATCTGTGTAAACCTGGAAATATCTACGCAACTATCTGTGTAAACTTCGAAATACCTACACAGATATCTGTGTAAAGATGGAAATATCTACACCGCAATCTGTACAAAGATGGAAATATCTACACCGCTTTTTGTATAAATAAGGAAATATCTACACCGCCATCTGTATAAACATGGAAATATCTACACCGCCATCTTTATAAACATGGAAACAACTACACCTCTATCTGTATAAATATTGAAATATCTAAACCGCTATCTCTATAAACTTGGAAATACCTACAACGCTATCTCTATAAACATGGAAATATCTACACTGCAATGTCTTTAAACATGGAAATAACAACACCGCCATCTCTATAAACATGAAAATATCTACACCGCCATCTCCAGAAACATGGAACTATCTACACCGCCATCTGTATAAACATGGAAATATCTACACCGCTATCTGTATAAACATGGAAATATCTACACCGCTATCTGTATAAACATGGAAATATCTACATAGCTATCTGTATAAACATGGAAGTATCTACACCGCTATCTGTATAAACATGGAAATATCTACAATGCTATCTCTGTAAACATGGAAATATCTACACAGCTATCTGTGTAAAGTTGGAAATATCTACACCGCTGTCTGTGTATAGAGGGCAATATCTACACCGCAATCTGTGCATAGATGGAAGCATCTACTCCGCTATCTCTGTAAACATGGAAATACCTTCACCGCTATCTGTATAAACCTGGAAATATCTACACCGCCATCTCTATCAAAATGGAAATATCTACACCGCCATCTGTATAAACATGGAAATATCTACACCGACATCTGTATAAACATGGAAATATCTACACCGCTATCTTTATTAACATGGAAATAAGTCCACCGCTATCTGTATAAACATGGAAATATCTACACCGCTATCTGTATAAACATGGAAATAATTCCACGGCTATCTGTATAAACATGGAAATATCTACACCGCCATCTGTATAAACATGGAAATATCTACACCGCTATCTGTATAAACATGGAAATATCTACACTGCTATCTGTATAAACATGGAAGTATCTACACCGCTATCTGTATAAACATGGAAATATCTACAATGCAATCTCTGTAAACATGGAAATATCTACACAGCTATCTGTGTAAAGTTGGAAATATCTACACCGCTGTCTGTGTATAGATGGCAATATCTACACCGCAATCTGTGCATAGATGGAAGCATCTACACCGCTATCTCTGTAAACATGGAAATATCTTCACCGCTACCAGTATAAACCTGGAAATATCTACACCACCATCTCTATCACAATGGAAATATCTACACCGCCATCTGTATAATCATGGAAACATCTACACCGCCATCTGTATAAACATGGAAATATCTACACCGCTATCTTTATTAACATGGAAATAAGTCCACCGCTATCTGTATAAGCATGGAAATATCTACACCGTTATCTTTATAAACATCGAAATATGTCCACGGCTATCTGTATAAACATGGAAATATCTACAAAGCTATCTGTATAAACATGGATATGTCTACAACGCTATCTGTGTAAACCTGGAAATATCTACACCGCTATCTTTATAAACATGGAAATATCTACACCGCTATCTGTAGAAACATGGCAATATCTACACTGGTATCTGTAAAAACATGGAAATATCAACAACTCTATCTGTATAAACATGGAAATAACTACACCGCTATCTGTATAAACATGGAAATATCTACAATGATGTCTCTGTAAACATGGAAATAACTTCACAGCTCTCTGTGTGAAGTTGGAAATATCTACACCGCTGTGTAAAGATGGCAATATCTACACCGCAATCTGTGCAAAGATGGAAACATCTGCACTGCTATCTCTGTAAACATGGAAATATCTACACCGCTATCGGTATAAACATGGAAATATCTACACCGCCATCTGTATCAAAATGGAAATATCTACACCGCCATCTGTATGAACATGGAGATATCTACACCGCCATCTGTATAAACATGGAAATATCTACACCGCTATCTGTATAAATATGGAAATATCTACACCACTATCTCTAATAAACGTGGAAATATCTACACAGCTGTCTGTATAAACATGGAAATATCTACACTGCTATGTCTATAAACATGGAAATATCTACACCTCCAGCTGTATAAACATGCAAATATCTACACAGTCATCTGTATAAACATGCAAATAACTACACCAGCATCTTTATAAACATGGAAATATCTACATTGCCTTCTGTATTCACATGGAATTATCTACACAGCCATCTGCATAAACATGGAAATATCTACACCGCTCTCTGTAGAAACATGGAAATATCTACATCGCGATCTGTTTAAACATGGAAATATCTACACCGCTATCTATATAAACATGGAAATATCTACACTGCTATCTTTATAAACATGGAAGTATCTACACCGCTATCTGTATAAACATGGAATTATCTACAATGCAATCTCTGTAAACATGGAAATATCTACACAGCTATCTGTGTAAAGTTGGAAATATCTACAACGCTGTCTGTGTATATATGGCAATATCTACACCGCAATCTGTGTATAGATGGAAGCATCTACACCGCTATCTCTGTAAACATGGAAATACCTTCACCGCTATCTGTATAAACCTGGAAATATCCACACCGCCATCAGTATAAACATGGAAATATCTACACCGCTATCTTTATAAACATGGAAATAAGTCCACGGCTATCTGTATAAACATGGAAATATCTACAAAGCTATCTGTATAAACATGGATATGTCTACAACGCTATATGTGTAAACCTGGAAATATCTACGCAGCTATCTGTGTAAACTTGGAAATACCTACACAGCTGTCTGTGCAAAGATGGATATATCTACACCGCAATCTGTACAAAGATGGAAATATTTACACCGCTATCTCTGTAAACATGGAAATATCTACACCGCCATCTGTATAAACATGGAAATATCTACACAGCCATCTCTATAAACATGGAAATGTCTACATCCCTATCTGTATAAACATGGAAATAGCCACACTGGTATCTGTATAAATATGGAAATATCTACACCGCCATCTGTAAAAATATGGGAATATCTACACAGCCATCTGTATAAACATGGAAATAAATACACAGCTATCTCTATAAACATGGAAATACCTACACCGTTTTCAGTATAAACATGGAAATATCTACACCGGTGTCTGCATAAACATGGAAATATCCACACCCGTATCTGTAGAAACTTCGAAATATCTCCACTGCCATCTGTATAAACATGGAAATATCCCCACCGCTATCTTTATAAACATGGAAATAACTTCACTGCTATTTGTATAAACATGGAAATATCTACAAAGCTATCTGTATAAACATGGAAATATCTACACAGCTATCTGTATAAACATGGAAATATCTACACCGCCATCTGTATAAACATGGAAATATCTACACCGCCATCTTTATAAACATGGAAACAACTACACCTCTATCTTTATAAACATGGAAATAACTTCACTGCTGTTTGTATAAACATGGAAATACCTACAATGATATCTCTGTAAACATGGAAATATCTTTACAGCTATTTGTGTAAAGTTGGAAATATCTACACCGCTATCTGTGTAAAGATGGCAATATCTACACCGCAATCTGTGCAAAGATGGAAACATATGCACTGCTATCTCTGTAAACATGGAAATGTCTACATCGCTATCTGTATAAACATGGAAATATCTACACCGCCATCTGTATCAAAATGGAAATATCTACACCGCCATCTGTATGAACATGGAAATATCTACACCGCCATCTGTATAAAAATGGAAATATCTACACCGCTGTCTGTATAAATATGGAAATATCTACACCGCTATCTCTAATAAACATGGAAATATCTACACAGCTGTCTGTATAAACATGGAAATATCTACACTGCTATGTCTATAAACATGGAAATATCTACACCGCCAGCTGTATAAACATGCAAATATCTACACAGTCATCTGAATAAACATGCAAATAACTACACCAGCATCTTTATAAACATGGAAATATCTACACTGCCTTCTGTATAAACATGGAATTATTTACACAGCCATCTGTATAAACATGGAAATATCTGCACCGCTTCCTGCATAAACATGGAAATATCTACACCGCTCTCTGTATAAACATGGAAATATCTTCATCGCTATCTCTATTAACAGGGAATAACTCCACTGCTATCTGTATAAACATGGAAATATCTACACCGCTAACTGTATTAACATGGAAATATCTACAAAGCTATCTGTATTAACATGGATATATCTACAACGCTATCTGTGTAAACCTGGAAATATCTACGCAACTATCTGTGTAAACTTCGAAATACCTACACAGATATCTGTGTAAAGATGGAAATATCTACACCGCAATCTGTACAAAGATGGAAATATCTACACCGCTTTTTGTATAAAGAAGGAAATATCTACACCGCCATCTGTATAAACATGGAAATATCTACACCGCCATCTTTATAAACATGGAAACAACTACACCTCTATCTGTATAAATATGGAAATATCTAAACCGCTATCTCTATAAACTTGGAAATACCTACAACGCTATCTCTATAAACATGGAAATATCTACACTGCAATGTCTTTAAACATGGAAATAACAACACCGCCATCTCTATAAACATGAAAATATCTACACCGCCATCTCCAGAAACATGGAACTATCTACACCGCCATCTGTATAAACATGGAAATATCTACACCGCTATCTGTATAAACATGGAAATATCTACACCGCTATCTGTATAAACATGGAAATATCTACATAGCTATCTGTATAAACATGGAAGTATCTACACCGCTATCTGTATAAACATGGAAATATCTACAAAGCTATCTCTGTAAACATGGAAATATCTACACAGCTATCTGTGTAAAGTTGGAAATATCTACACCGCTGTCTGTGTATAGAGGGCAATATCTACACCGCAATCTGTGCATAGATGGAAGCATCTACTCCGATATCTCTGTAAACATGGAAATACCTTCACCGCTATCTGTATAAACCTGGAAATATCTACACCGCCATCTCTATCAAAATGGAAATATCTACACCGCCATCTGTATAAACATGGAAATATCTACACCGCCATCTGTATAAACATGGAAATATCTACACCGCTATCTTTATTAACATGGAAATAAGTCCACCGCTATCTGTATAAACATGGAAATATCTACACCGCTATCTGTATAAACATGGAAATAATTCCACGGCTATCTGTATAAACATGGAAATATCTACACCGCCATCTGTATAAACATGGAAATATCTACACCGCTATCTGTATAAACATGGAAATATCTACACTGCTATCTGTATAAACATGGAAGTATCTACACCGCTATCTGTATAAACATGGAAATATCTACAATGCAATCTCTGTAAACATGGAAATATCTACACAGCTATCTGTGTAAAGTTGGAAATATCTACACCGCTGTCTGTGTATAGATGGCAATATCTACACCGCAATCTGTGCATAGATGGAAGCATCTACACCGCTATCTCTGTAAACATGGAAATATCTTCACCGCTACCTGTATAAACCTGGAAATATCTACACCACCATCTCTATCACAATGGAAATATCTACACCGCCATCTGTATAATCATGGAAACATCTACACCGCCATCTGTATAAACATGGAAATATCTACACCGCTATCTTTATTAACATGGAAATAAGTCCACCGCTATCTGTATAAACATGGAAATATCTACACCGTTATCTTTATAAACATGGAAATAAGTCCACGGCTATCTGTATAAACATGGAAATATCTACAAAGCTATCTGTATAAACATGGATATGTCTACAACGCTATCTGTGTAAACCTGGAAATATCTACACCGCTATCTTTATAAACATGGAAATATCTACACCGCTATCTGTAGAAACGTGGCAATATCTACACTGGTATCTGTAAAAACATGGAAATATCAACAACTCTATCTGTATAAACATGGAAATAACTACACCGCTATCTGTATAAACATGGAAATATCTACAATGATGTCTCTGTAAACATGGAAATAACTTCACAGCTCTCTGTGTAAAGTTGGAAATATCTACACCGCTGTGTAAAGATGGCAATATCTACACCGCAATCTGTGCAAAGATGGAAACATCTGCACTGCTATCTCTGTAAACATGGAAATATCTACACCGCTATCGGTATAAACATGGAAATATCTACACCGCCATCTGTATCAAAATGGAAATATCTACACCGCCATCTGTATGACCATGGAGATATCTACACCGCCATCTGTATAGACATGGAAATATCTACACCGCTATCTGTATAAATATGGAAATATCTACACCACTATCTCTAATAAACGTGGAAATATCTACACAGCTGTCTGTATAAACATGGAAATATCTACACTGCTATGTCTATAAACATGGAAATATCTACACCTCCAGCTGTATAAACATGCAAATATCTACACAGTCATCTGTATAAACATGCAAATAACTACACCAGCATCTTTATAAACATGGAAATATCTACATTGCCTTCTGTATTCACATGGAATTATCTACACAGCCATCTGCATAAACATGGAAATATCTACACCGCTCTCTGTAAAAACATGGAAATATCTACATCGCGATCTGTTTAAACATGGAAATATCTACACCGCTATCTATATAAACATGGAAATATCTACACTGCTATCTTTATAAACATGGAAGTATCTACACCGCTATCTGTATAAACATGGAATTATCTACAATGCAATCTCTGTAAACATGGAAATATCTACACAGCTATCTGTGTAAAGTTGGAAATATCTACAACGCTGTCTGTGTATAGATGGCAATATCTACACCGCAATCTGTGTATAGATGGAAGCATCTACACCGCTATCTCTGTAAACATGGAAATACCTTCACCGCTATCTGTATAAACCTGGAAATATCCACACCGCCATCAGTATAAACATGGAAATATCTACACCGCTATCTTTATAAACATGGAAATAAGTCCACGGCTATCTGTATAAACATGGAAATATCTACAAAGCTATCTGTATAAACATGGATATGTCTACAACGCTATATGTGTAAACCTGGAAATATCTACGCAGCTATCTGTGTAAACTTGGAAATACCTACACAGCTGTCTGTGCAAAGATGGATATATCTACACCGCAATCTGTACAAAGATGGAAATATTTACACCGCTATCTCTGTAAACATGGAAATATCTACACCGCCATCTGTATAAACATGGAAATATCTACACAGCCATCTCTATAAACATGGAAATGTCTACATCCCTATCTGTATAAACATGGAAATAGCCACACTGGTATCTGTATAAATATGGAAATATCTACACCGCCATCTGTAAAAATATGGGAATATCTACACAGCCATCTGTATAAACATGGAAATAAATACACAGCTATCTCTATAAACATGGAAATACCTACACCGTTTTCAGTATAAACATGGAAATATCTACACCGGTGTCTGCATAAACATGGAAATATCCACACCCGTATCTGTAGAAACTTCGAAATATCTCCACTGCCATCTGTATAAACATGGAAATATCCCCACCGCTATCTTTATAAACATGGAAATAACTTCACTGCTATTTGTATAAACATGGAAATATCTACAAAGCTATCTGTATAAACATGGAAATATCTACACAGCTATCTGTATAAACATGGAAATATCTACACCGCCATCTGTATAAACATGGAAATATCTACACCGCCATCTTTATAAACATGGAAACAACTACACCTCTATCTTTATAAACATGGAAATAACTTCACTGCTGTTTGTATAAACATGGAAAAACCTACAATGATATCTCTGTAAACATGGAAATATCTTTACAGCTATTTGTGTAAAGTTGGAAATATCTACACCGCTATCTGTGTAAAGATGGCAATATCTACACCGCAATCTGTGCAAAGATGGAAACATATGCACTGCTATCTCTGTAAACATGGAAATGTCTACATCGCTATCTGTATAAACATGGAAATATCTACACCGCCATCTGTATCAAAATGGAAATATCTACACCGCCATCTGTATGAACATGGAAATATCTACACCGCCATCTGTATAAAAATGGAAATATCTACACCGCTGTCTGTATAAATATGGAAATATCTACACCGCTATCTCTAATAAACATGGAAATATCTACACAGCTGTCTGTATAAACATGGAAATATCTACACTGCTATGTCTATAAACATGGAAATATCTACACCGCCAGCTGTATAAACATGCAAATATCTACACAGTCATCTGAATAAACATGCAAATAACTACACCAGCATCTTTATAAACATGGAAATATCTACACTGCCTTCTGTATAAACATGGAATTATCTACACAGCCATCTGTATAAACATGGAAATATCTACACCGCTATCTGCATAAACATGGAAATATCTACACCACTCTCTGTATAAACATGGAAATATCTTCATCGCTATCTCTATTAACAGGGAATAACTCCACTGCTATCTGTATAAACATGGAAATATCTACACCGCTAACTGTATTAACATGGAAATATCTACAAAGCTATCTGTATTAACATGGATATATCTACAACGCTATCTGTGTAAACCTGGAAATATCTACGCAACTATCTTTGTAAACTTCGAAATACCTACACAGATATCTGTGTAAAGATGGAAATATCTACACCGCAATCTGTACAAAGATGGAAATATCTACACCGCTTTTTGTATAAAGAAGGAAATATCTACACCGCCATCTGTATAAACATGGAAATATCTACACCGCCATCTTTATAAACATGGAAACAACTACACCTCTATCTGTATAAATATGGAAATATCTAAACCGCTATCTCTATAAACTTGGAAATACCTACAACGCTATCTCTATAAACATGGAAATATCTACACCGCAATGTCTTTAAACATGGAAATAACAACACCGCCATCTCTATAAACATGAAAATATCTACACCGCCATCTCCAGAAACATGGAACTATCTACACCGCCATCTGTATAAACATGGAAATATCTACACCGCTATCTGTATAAACATGGAAATATCTACACCGCTATCTCTATAAACATGGAAATATCTACATAGCTATCTGTATAAACATGGAAGTATCTACACCGCTATCTGTATAAACATGGAAATATCTACAATGCTATCTCTGTAAACATGGAAATATCTACACAGCTATCTGTGTAAAGTTGGAAATATCTACACCGCTGTCTGTGTATAGAGGGCAATATCTACACCGCAATCTGTGCATAGATGGAAGCATCTACTCCGCTATCTCTGTAAACATGGAAATACCTTCACCGCTATCTGTATAAACCTGGAAATATCTACACCGCCATCTCTATCAAAATGGAAATATCTACACCGCCATCTGTATAAACATGGAAATATCTACACCGACATCTGTATAAACATGGAAATATCTACACCGCTATCTTCATTAACATGGAAATAAGTCCACCGCTATCTGTATAAACATGGAAATATCTACACCGCTATCTGTATAAACATGGAAATAATTCCACGGCTATCTGTATAAACATGGAAATATCTACACCGCCATCTGTATAAACATGGAAATATCTACACCGCTATCTGTATAAACATGGAAATATCTACACTGCTATCTGTATAAACATGGAAGTATCTACACCGCTATCTGTATAAACATGGAAATATCTACAATGCAATCTCTGTAAACATGGAAATATCTACACAGCTATCTGTGTAAAGTTGGAAATATCTACACCGCTGTCTGTGTATAGATGGCAATATCTACACCGCAATCTGTGCATAGATGGAAGCATCTACACCGCTATCTCTGTAAACATGGAAATATCTTCACCGCTACCTGTATAAACCTGGAAATATCTACACCACCATCTCTATCACAATGGAAATATCTACACCGGCATCTGTATAATCATGGAAATATCTACACCGCCATCTGTATAAACATGGAAATATCTACACCGCTATCTTTATTAACATGGAAATAAGTCCACTGCTATCTGTATAAACATGGAAATATCTACACCGTTATCTTTATAAACATGGAAATAAGTCCACGGCTATCTGTATAAACATGGAAATATCTACAAAGCTATCTGTATAAACATGGATATGTCTACAACGCTATCTGTGTAAACCTGGAAATATCTACACCGCTATCTGTATAAACATGGAAATCTCTACACAGGTATCTGTATAAACCTGGAAATATCTACACCGCTATCTTTATAAACATGGAAATATCTACACCGCTATCTGTAGAAACATGGAAATATCTACACTGGTATCTGTAAAAACATGGAAATATCAACAACACTATCTGTATAAACATGGAAATAACTACACCGCTATCTGTATAAACATGGAAATATCTACAATGATATCTCTGTAAACATGGAAATAACTTCACAGCTCTCTGTGTAAAGTTGGAAATATCTACACCGCTGTGTAAAGATGGCAATATCTACACCGCAATCTGTGCAAAGATGGAAACATCTGCACTGCTATCTCTGTAAACATGGAAATATCTACACCGCTATCGGTATAAACATGGAAATATCTACACCGCCATCTGTATCAAAATGGAAATATCTACACCGCCATCTGTATGAACATGGAGATATCTACACCGCCATCTGTATAAACATGGAAATATCTACACCGCTATCTGTATAAATATGGAAATATCTACACCACTATCTCTAATAAACGTGGAAATATCTACAGAGCTGTCTGTATAAACATGGAAATATCTACACTGCTATGTCTACTAAACATGGAAATATCTACACCTCCAGCTGTATAAACATGCAAATATCTACACAGTCATCTGTATAAACATGCAAATAACTACACCAGCATCTTTATAAACATGGAAATATCTACATTGCCTTCTGTATTCACATGGAATTATCTACACAGCCATCTGCATAAACATGGAAATATCTACACCGCTCTCTGTATAAACATGGAAATATCTACATCGCGATCTGTTTAAACATGGAAATATCTACACCGCTATCTATATAAACATGGAAATATCTACACTGCTATCTTTATAAACATGGAAGTATCTACACCGCTATCTGTATAAACATGGAATTATCTACAATGCAATCTCTGTAAACATGGAAATATCTACACAGCTATCTGTGTAAAGTTGGAAATATCTACAACGCTGTCTGTGTATAGATGGCAATATCTACACCGCAATCTGTGAATAGATGGAAGCATCTACACCGCTATCTCTGTAAACATGGAAATACCTTCACCGCTATCTGTATAAACCTGGAAATATCCACACCGCCATCAGTATAAACATGGAAATATCTACACCGCTATCTTTATAAACATGGAAATAAGTCCACGGCTATCTGTATAAACATGGAAATATCTACAAAGCTATCTGTATAAACATGGATATGTCTACAACGCTATATGTGTAAACCTGGAAATATCTACGCAGCTATCTGTGTAAACTTGGAAATACCTACACAGCTGTCTGTGTAAAGATGGATATATCTACACCGCAATCTGTACAACGATGGAAATATCTACACCGCTATATGTATAAACAAGGAAATATCTACACCGCCATCTGTATAAACATGGAAATTTTTCCACCGCC
Source organism: Pan paniscus (assembly GCF_029289425.2). Classification (NCBI taxonomy): domain Eukaryota; kingdom Metazoa; phylum Chordata; class Mammalia; order Primates; family Hominidae; genus Pan; species Pan paniscus. The sequence continues at coordinate 3,065,750 of NC_073265.2, forward strand.
ATCTGTATAAACATGGAAATACCTACACCGCTATCTGTATAAACATGGAAATAAGTCCACGGCTATTTGTATAAACATGGAAATATCTACACCGCTATCTGTATAAACATGGAAATATCTACACCGCCATATGTATAAACATGCAAATATCTACACAGCCATCTGTATAAACATGGAAATAACTACACAACCATCTTTATAAACATGGAAATATCTACATTGCCATCTGTATACACGTGGAAATATCTACACAGCCATCTGTATAAGCATGGAAATATCAACACCGCTGTCTGCAAAACATGGAAATAACAAAAACGCTCTCTGTATAAACATGGAATTACCTACATCGCTATCTGTATAAACAGGGAATATCTCCACTGCTATCTGTATTAACATGGAAATATCTACACCGCTATCTGTATAAACATGGAAATATCTACCCAGCTATCTGTGTAAACTTGGAAATACCTACACAGCTATCTGTGTAAAGAAGGAATTGTCTTCACCGCAATCTGTACAAAGATGGAAGTATCTACACCGCTATCTCTGTAAACATGGAAATATCTACACCGCTATCTGTATAAACATGGAAATATCTACACCGCCATCTGTATAATCATGGAAATATCTACACTGCCATCTGTATAAACATGGAAATATCCACACAGCCATCTCTAGAAACATGGAAATGTCTACATCCCTTTCTGTATAAACATTTAAATAGCCACACTGCTATCTGTATAAACATGGAAATATCTACACAGCCATCTGTAAAAACATGGAAATATCTACACTGCCATCTTTATGCACATGGAAATATCTACACAGCCATCTGTATAAACATGGAAATAAATGCACCGCTATCTCTCTACACATGGAAATACCTACACCGTTTTCAGTATAAACATGGAGACATCTACACCGCTGTCTGTATAAACACGGAAATATCTACACCCGTATCTGTATAAACTTCGAAATATCTCCACCGCCATCTGTGTAAACATGGAAATATCTCCACCGTTATCTTTATAAACATGGAAATATCTTCACTGCTATCTGTATAAACATGGAAATGTCTACACCGCTATCTGTATAAACATGGAAATGTCTACACCGCTATCTGTATAAACATGGAAATATCTACACCGCTATCTGTATAAACATGGAAATATCTACACCGCTATCAGTATACACATTGAAATATCTACACCGCTATCTGTATAAACATGGAAATATCTACACAGCTATCTGTGTAAAGTTGGATATATCTACACAGCTGTCTGTGTATAGATGGCAATAACTACACCGCAATCTGTGCAAAGATGGAAGCATCTACACCGCTATCTCTGTAAACACGGAAATACCTACACCGCTATCTGTATAAACCTGGAAATATCTACACCGCCATCTCTATCAAAATGGAAATATCTACACCGCCATCTGTATAAACATGGAAATATCTACACCGCTATCTTTATAAAGATGGAAATAACTCCACCGCTATCTGTGTAAACATGGAAATATCTACACCGCTATCTGTATAAACATGGAAATATCTACACACCTATCTGTGTAAAGTTGGATATATCTACACAGCTGTCTGTGTATAGATGGCAATAACTACACCGCAATCTGTGCAAAGATGGAAGCATCTACACCGCTATCTCTGTAAACATGGAAATACCTACACCGCTATCTGTATAAACCTGGAAATATCTACACCGCCATCTCTATCAAAATGGAAATATCTACACCGCCATCTGTATAAACATGGAAATATCTACACCGCTATCTTTATAAAGATGGAAATAACTCCACCGCTATCTGTATAAACATGGAAATATCTACACCGCTATCTGTATAAACATGGAAATATCTACACGGCTATCTGTATAAACCTGGAAATATCTACACCGCTATCTGTACAAACACGGAAATATAAACACCGCCATCTGCATAAACATGTAAATATCTACACAGCCATTTGTATAAACATGGAAATAAATACACCACCATCTTTATAAACATGGAAATATCTACATTGCCATGTGTATATACGTGGAAATATCTACACTGCCATATGTATCAGGATGGAAATATCTACACCGCTATCTGTAAAAACATGGAAATATCTACACCGCTCTATGTATAAACATGGAAATATCTACAACGCTATCTGAATAAACAGGGAATATCTCCACTGCTATCTGTATAAACATGGAAATATCTACACCGCTAACTGTATAAACATGGAAATATCTACAAAGCTATCTGTATAAACATGGATATATCTACAACGCTATCTGTTTAAACCTGGAAATATCTACGCAACTATCTGTGTAAACGTGGAAATACCTACACAGCTATCTGTGTAAAGATGGAAATATCTACACCTCAATCTGTACAAAGATGTAAATATCTACACCGCTATCTCTGTAAACATGGAAATATCTACACCACCATCTGTATAAACATGGTAATATCTACACCGCCATCTGTGTAAACATGGAAATATCTACACTGCCATCTGTATAAACATGGAAATATCTACAAAGCGATCTCTATGAACATGGAAATGTCTACATCGCTATCTCTATAAACATGGAAATAGCCACATTGATATCTGTACAATCATGGAAGTATATACACCGCTATATGTATAAACATGGAAATATCTACAATGAAATCTCTGTAAACATGGAAATATCTACACAGCTATCTGTGTAAAGTTGGAAATATCTACAACGCTGTCTGTGTTAAGATGGCAATATCTACACCGCAATCGGTGCAAAGATGGAAGCATCTACACCGCTATCTCCGTAAACATGGAAATACCTACACCGCTATCTGTATAAACCTGGAAATATCTACACCGCCATCTCTGTCAAAATGGAAATATCTACACCGCCATCTGTATAATCATGGAAATATCTACACCGCCATCTGTATAAACATGGAAATATCTACACCGCTATCTGTATAAACATGGAAATATCTACAAAGCTATCTGTATAAACATGGAAATATCTACAACGCTATCTGTGTAAACGTGGAAATATCTACGCAGCTATCTGTGTAAACTTGGAAATACCTACACAGCTATCTGTGTAAAGATGGAAATATCTACACAGCAATCTCTACAAAGATGGAAATATCTACACCGCTATCTCTGTAAACATGGAAATATCTACATTGCTCTCTGTATAAACATGGAAATATCTACACCGCTATATGTATAAACAAGGAAATATCTACACCGCCATCTGTATAAACATGGAAATATCTACACCGCCATCTGTATAAACATGGAAATACCTACACTGCTATCTGTATAAACATGGAAATATCTACACAGCCATCTCTATAAACCTGGAAATATCTACATCGCTATCTGTATAAACATAGAAATGGCCACACTGCTATCGGTATAAACATGGAAATATTTACACCGCCATCTGTAAAACATGGAAGTATTTACACTGCCATCTTTATACACATGGAAATATCTACCCAGCCATATGTAGAAACATGGAAATAACTACAGCGCTATCTCTATAAACATGGAAATACCTACACCGTTTTCAGGATAAATACGGAAATATCTACACCGCTATCTGTATAAACACGGAAATATCTACACCGCCATCTGTATAAAGATGGAAATATCTTCACTGCTATCTTTATAAACATGGAAATAACTCGACCGCTATCTGTATAAACATGGAAATATCTACACAGCTATCTGTATAAACATGGAAATATCTACACCGCCATCTCTATCAAAATGGAAATATCTACACCGCCATCTGTATAAACATGGAAATATCTACACCGCCATCTGTATAAACATGGAAATATCTTCACCGCTATATTTATAAACATGGAAATAATTCCACCGCTATCTGCATAAACATGGAAATATCTACACCGCTCTCTGTATAAACATGGAAATATCTACACCTCTATCTGTATAAACATGGACATATCTACACCGCCATCTGTATAAGCACGGAAATATCTACACCGCTATCTTTATAAACATTGAAATAAATCCACCGCTATCTGTATAAACATGGAAATATCTACACCGCTATCTGTATGAACATGGAAATATCTTCACCACTATGTGTACAAACATGGAAATATCCACAACGCCATCTGTATAAACATGTAAATATCTACACAGCCATCTGTATAAACATGGAAATAACTACACCACCATCTTTATAGACATGCAAATATCTACATTGCCATGTGTATACACGTGTAAATATCTACACAGCCATCTGTATAAGCATGGAAATATTTTCACCGCTATCTGCATAAACATGGAAATATCTACACCGCTCTCTGTATAAACATGGAAATATCTACATCGCTATCTGTACAAACAGTTAATATCTCCACTGCTATCTGTATTAACATGGAAATACCTACACCGCTATCTGTATAAACATGGAAATATCTACACAGCTATCTGTGTAAACTTGGATATACGTACACAGCTATCTGTGTGAAGATGGAAATGTCTACACTGCAATCTGTACAAAGATGGAAATATTTACACCGCTATCTCTGTAAACATGGAAATATCTACACCACTATCTGTATAAACATGGAAATATCTACACCGCCATCTGTATAAACATGGAAATATCTACACAGCCATCTCTATAAACATGGAAATGTCTACATATCTATCTGTATAAACATGGAAATAGCCACACTGTTATCTGTATAAACATGGAAATATCTACACCGCCATCTGTAAAAATATGGGAATATCTACACAGCCATCTGTATAAACATGGAAATAAATACACAGCTATCTCTATAAACATGGAAATACCTACACCGTTTTCACTATAAACATGGAAATATCTACACCGGTGTCTGCATAAACATGGAAATATCCACACCCGTATCTGTAGAAACTTCGAAATATCTCCACCGCCATCTGTATAAACATGGAAATATCTCCACCGCTATCTTTATAAACATGGAAATAATTTCACTGCTATTTGTATAAACATGGAAATATCTACACAGCTATCTGTATAAACATGGAGATATCTACACCGCTATCTGTATAAACATGGAAATATCTACACCGCTATCTGTATAAACATGGAAATATCTACACCGCTAGCTGTATAAACATGGAAATATCTACACCGCTATCGTTATAAACATGGAAATATCTACACCGCTATCTGTGTAAACATGGAAATACCTACGCTGCTATCTGTATAAACATGGAAATATCTACACTGCTATCTGTATAAACATGGAAGTATCTACACCACTATCTGTATAAACATGGAAATATCTACAATGCAATTTCTGTAAACATGGAAATATCTACACAGCTATCTGTGTAAAGTTGGAAATATCTACACCGCTGTCTGTGTATAGATGGCAATATCTACACCGCATTCTGTGCAAAGATAGGAGCATCTACACCGCTATCTCTGTAAACATGGAAATAACTACACCGCTATCTGTATAAACCTGGAAATATCTACACCGCCATCTCTATCAAAATGGAAATACCTACACCGCCATCTGTATAAACATGGAAATATCTACAACGCCATCTGTATAAACATGGAAATATGTACACTGCTATCTTAATAAACATGGAAATAACTCTAATAGCTATCTGTATAAACATGGAAATATCTACTCCGCTATCTGTATAAACATGGAAATATCTGCACCGCTATCTGTATAAACATGGAAATATCTTCACCGCTATCTGTATAACCATGGAAATATCCACACCGCTATCTGTATAAACATGGAGATATCTACACTGCTATCTGTATATACATGGAAATATCTACAATGCAATCTCTGTAAACATGGAAATATGTACACAGCTATGTGTGTAAAGTTGGAAATATCTACACAGCTGTCTGTGTATAGATGGCAATAACTACACCGCAATCTGTGCAAATAAGAAGCATCTACAACGCTATCTCTGTAAACATGGAAATAGCTACAGCGCTATCTGTATAAACCTGGAAATATCTACACCGCCATCTGAATAAACATGGAAATATATACACCGCCATCTGTATAAACATGGAAATATCTACACCGCTATCTTTATAAACATGGAAATAATTCCACCGCTATCTGCATAAACATGGAAATATCTACACCGCTCTCTGTATAAAAATGGAAATATCTACACCTCTATCTGTATAAACATGGAAATATCTACACCGCCATCTGTATAAGCACGGAAATATCTACACCGCTATCTTTATAAACATTGAAATAAATCCACCGCTATCTGTATAAACATGGAAATATCTACACCGCTATCTGTGTGAACATGGAAATATCTTCACCGCTATGTGTACAAACATGGAAATATCCACAACGCCATCTGTATAAACATGTAAATATCTACACAGCCATCTGTATAAACATGGAAATAACTACACCACCATCTTTATAAACATGGAAATATCTACATTGCCATGTGTATACACGTGGAAATATCTACACAGCCATCTGTATAAGCATGGAAATATCTACACCGCTATCTGCATAAACATGGAAATATCTACACCGCTCTCTGTATAAACATGGAAATATCTACATCGCTATCTGTACAAACAGGGAATATCTCCACTGCTATCTGTATTAACATGGAAATACCTACACCGCTATCTGTATAAACATGGAAATATCTACACAGCTATCTGTGTAAACTTGGAAATACGTACACAGCTATCTGTGTGAAGATGGAAATGTCTACACCGCAATCTGTACAAAGATGGAAATATTTACACCGCTATCTCTGTAAACATGGAAATAGCTACACCGCTATCTGCATAAACCTGGAAATATCTACACCGCCATCTCTATCAAAATGGAAATATCTACACCGCCATCTGTATAAACATGGAAATATCTACACCGCCATCTGTATAAACATGGAAATATCTACACCGCTATCTTTATAAACATGGAAATAATTCCACCGCTATCTGCATAAACATGGAAATATCTACACCGCTCTCTGTATAAACATGGAAATATCTACACCTCTATCTGTATAAACATGGACATATCTACACCGCCATCTGCATAAGCACGGAAATATCTACACCGCTATCTTTATAAACATTGAAATAAATCCACCGCTATCTGTATAAACATGGAAATATCTACACCGCTATCTGTATGAACATGGAAATATCTTCACCGCTATGTGTACAAACATGGAAATATCCACAACGCCATCTGTATAAACATGTAAATATCTACACAGCCATCTGTATAAACATGGAAATAACTACACCACCATCTTTATAGACATGCAAATATCTTCATTGCCATGTGTATACACGTGTAAATATCTACACAGCCATCTGTATAAGCATGGAAATATTTTCACCGCTATCTGCATAAACATGGAAATATCTACACCGCTCTCTGTATAAACATGGAAATATCTACATCGCTATCTGTACAAACAGTTAATATCTCCACTGCTATCTGTATTAACATGGAAATACCTACACCGCTATCTGTATAAACATGGAAATATCTACACAGCTATCTGTGTAAACTTGGAAATACGTACACAGCTATCTGTGTGAAGATGGAAATGTCTACACTGCAATCTGTACAAAGATGGAAATATTTACACCGCTATCTCTGCAAACATGGAAATATCTACACCACTATCTGTATAAACATGGAAATATCTACACCGCCATCTGTATAAACATGGAAATATCTACACAGCCATCTCTATAAACATGGAAATGTCTACATACCTATCTGTATAAACATGGAAATAGCCACACTGTTATCTGTATAAACATGGAAATATCTACACCGCCATCTGTAAAAATATGGGAATATCTACACAGCCATCTGTATAAACATGGAAATAAATACACAGCTATCTCTATAAACATGGAAATACCTACACCGTTTTCACTATAAACATGGAAATATCTACACCGGTGTCTGCATAAACATGGAAATATCCACACCCGTATCTGTAGAAACTTCGAAATATCTCCACCGCCATCAGTATAAACAAGGAAATATCTCCACCGCTATCTTTATAAACATGGAAATAATTTCACTGCTATTTGTATAAACATGGAAATATCTACAAAGCTATCTGTATAAACATGGAGATATCTACACCGCTATCTGTATAAACATGGAAATATCTACACCGCTATCTGTATAAACATGGAAATATCTACACCGCTAGCTGTATAAACATGGAAATATCTACACCGCTATCGTTATAAACATGGAAATATCTACACCGCTATCTGTGTAAACATGGAAATACCTACGCTGCTATCTGTATAAACATGGAAATATCTACACTGCTATCTGTATAAACATGGAAGTATCTACACCACTATCTGTATAAACATGGAAATATCTACAATGCAATTTCTGTAAACATGGAAATATCTACACAGCTATCTGTGTAAAGTTGGAAATATCTACACCGCTGTCTGTGTATAGATGGCAATATCTACACCGCATTCTGTGCAAAGATAGGAGCATCTACACCGCTATCTCTGTAAACATGGAAATAACTACACCGCTATCTGTATAAACCTGGAAATATCTACACCGCCATCTCTATCAAAATGGAAATACCTACACCGCCATCTGTATAAACATGGAAATATCTACAACGCCATCTGTATAAACATGGAAATATGTACACTGCTATCTTAATAAACATGGAAATAACTCTAATAGCTATCTGTATAAACATGGAAATATCTACTCCGCTATCTGTATAAACATGGAAATATCTGCACCGCTATCTGTATAAACATGGAAATATCTTCACCGCTATCTGTATAACCATGGAAGTATCTACACCGCTATCTGTATAAACATGGAGATATCTACACTGCTATCTGTATAAACATGGAAATATCTACAATGCAATCTCTGTAAACATGGAAATATGTACACAGCTATGTGTGTAAAGTTGGAAATATCTACACAGCTGTCTGTGTATAGATGGCAATAACTACACCGCAATCTGTGCAAATAAGAAGCATCTACAACGCTATCTCTGTAAACATGGAAATAGCTACAGCGCTATCTGTATAAACCTGGAAATATCTACACCGCCATCTGAATAAACATGGAAATATATACACCGCCATCTGTATAAACATGGAAATATCTACACCGCTATCTTTATAAACATGGAAATAATTCCACCGCTATCTGCATAAACATGGAAATATCTACACCGCTCTCTGTATAAAAATGGAAATATCTACACCTCTATCTGTATAAACATGGAAATATCTACACCGCCATCTGTATAAGCACGGAAATATCTACACCGCTATCTTTATAAACATTGAAATAAATCCACCGCTATCTGTATAAACATGGAAATATCTACACCGCTATCTGTGTGAACATGGAAATATCTTCACCGCTATGTGTACAAACTTGGAAATATCCACAACGCCATCTGTATAAACATGTAAATATCTACACAGCCATCTGTAAAAACATGGAAATAACTACACCACCATCTTTATAAACATGGAAATATCTACATTGCCATGTGTATACACGTGGAAATATCTACACAGCCATCTGTATAAGCATGGAAATATCTACACCGCTATCTGCATAAACATGGAAATATCTACACCGCTCTCTGTATAAACATGGAAATATCTACATCGCTATCTGTACAAACAGGGAATATCTCCACTGCTATCTGTATTAACATGGAAATACCTACACCGCTATCTGTATAAACATGGAAATATCTACACAGCTATCTGTGTAAACTTGGAAATACGTACACAGCTATCTGTGTGAAGATGGAAATGTCTACACCGCAATCTGTACAAAGATGGAAATATTTACACCGCTATCTCTGTAAACATGGAAATAGCTACACCGCTATCTGCATAAACCTGGAAATATCTACACCGCCATCTCTATCAAAATGGAAATATCTACACCGCCATCTGTATAAACATGGAAATATCTACACCGCCATCTGTATAAACATGGAAATATCTACACCGCTATCTTTATAAACATGGAAATAATTCCACCGCTATCTGCATAAACATGGAAATATCTACACCGCTCTCTGTATAAACATGGAAATATCTACACCTCTATCTGTATAAACATGGACATATCTACACCGCCATCTGCATAAGCACGGAAATATCTACACCGCTATCTTTATAAACATTGAAATAAATCCACCGCTATCTGTATAAACATGGAAATATCTACACCGCTATCTGTATGAACATGGAAATATCTTCACCGCTATGTGTACAAACATGGAAATATCCACAACGCCATCTGTATAAACATGTAAATATCTACACAGCCATCTGCATAAACATGGAAATAACTACTCCACCATCTTTATAGACATGGAAATATCTACATTGCCATGTGTATACACGTGGAAATATCTACACAGCCATCTGTATAAGCATGGAAATATTTTCACCGCTATCTGCATAAACATGGAAATATCTACACTGCTCTCTGTATAAACATGGAAATATCTACATCGCTATCTGTTCAAACAGTTAATATCTCCACTGCTATCTGTATTAACATGGAAATAACTACACCGCTATCTGTATAAATATGGAAATATCTACACAGCTATCTGTGTAAACTTGGAAATACGTACAAAGCTATCTGTGTGAAGATGGAAATGTCTACACCGCAATCTGTACAAAGATGGAAATATTTACACCGCTATCTCTGTAAACATGGAAATATCTACACCACTATCTGTATAAACATGGAAATATCTACACCGCCATCTGTATAAACATGGAAATACCTACACAGCCATCTCTATAAACATGGAAATGTCTACATCCCTATCTGTATAAACATGGAAATAGCCACACTGGTATCTGTATAAACATGGAAGTATCAACACCGCCATCTGTAAAAATATGGGAATATCTACACAGCCATCTGTATAAACATGGAAATAAATACACAGCTATCTCTATAAACATGGAAATACCTACACCGTTTTCAGTATAAACATGGAAATATCTACACCGGTGTCTGCATAAACATGGAAATATCCACACCCGTATCTGTAGAAACTTCGAAATATCTCCACCGCCATCTGTATAAACATGGAAATATCTCCACCGCTATCTTTACAAACATGGAAATAACTTCACTGCTATTTGTATAAACATGGAAATATCTACAAAGCTATCTGTATAAACATGGAGATATCTACACCGCTATCTGTATAAATATGGAAATATCTACACCGCTATCTGTATAAACATGGAAATATCTACACCGCTAGCTCTATAAACATGGAAATATCTACACCGCTATCGGTATAAACATGGAAATATCTACACCGCTATCTGTGTAAACATGGAAATACCTACGCTGCTATCTGTATAAACATGGAAATATCTACACTGCTATCTGTATAAACATGGAAGTATCTACACCACTATCTGTATAAACATGGAAATATCAACAATGCAATCTCTGTAAACATGGAAATATCTACACAGCTATCTGTGTAAAGTTGGAAATATCTACACCGCTGTCTGTGTATAGATGGCAATATCTACACCGCATTCTGTGCAAAGATAGGAGCATCTACACCGCTATCTCTGTAAACATGGAAATAACTACACCGCTATCTGTATAAACCTGGAAATATCTACACCGCCATCTCTATCAAAATGGAAATACCTACACCGCCATCTGTATAAACATGGAAATATCTACACCGCCATCTGTATAAACATGGAAATATGTACACTGCTATCTTAATAAACATGGAAATAACTCTAATAGCTATCTGTATAAACATGGAAATATCTACTCCGCTATCTGTATAAACATGGAAATATCTACACCGCTATCTGTATAACCATGGAAATATCTACACCGCCATCTGTATAAACATGGAAATATCTACACAGCCATCTGTATAAACATGGAAATATCTACACCGCTGTCTTTATAAACATGGAAATAATTCCACCGCTATCTGCATAAACATGGAAATATCTACACCGCTCTCTGTATAAACATGGAAATATCTACACCTCTATCTGCATAAACATGGAAATATCTACACCGCCATCTGTATAAGCACGGAAATATCTACACCGCTATCTTTATAAACATTGAAATAAATCCACCGCTATCTGTATAAACATGGAAATATCTACACCGCTATCTGTATGAACATGGAAATATCTTCACCGCTATGTGTACAAACATGGAAATATCCACAACGCCATCTGTATAAACATGTAAATATCTACACAGCCATCTGTATAAACATGGAAATAACTACACCACCATCTTTTTAAACATGGAAATATCTACATTGCCATCTGTATACACGTGGAAATATCTACACAGCCATCTGTATAAGCATGGAAATATCTACACCCCTATCTGCATAAACATGGAAATATCTACACCGCTCTCTGTATAAACATAGAAATATCTACATCGCTATCTGTACAAACAGGGAATATCTCCACTGCTATCTGTATTAACATGGAAATACCTACACCGCTATCTGTATAAACATGGAAATATCTACACAGCTATCTGTGTAAACTTGGAAATACGTACACAGCTATCTGTGTGAAGATGGAAATGTCTACACCGCAATCTGTACAAAGATGGAAATATTTACACCGCTATCTCTGTAAACATGGAAAAACCTACACCGTTTTCAGTATAAACATGGAAATATCTACACCGGTGTCTGCATAAACATGGAAATATCCACACCTGTATCTGTAGAAACTTCGAAATATCTCCACCGCCATCTGTATAAACATGGAAATATCTCCACCGCTATCTTTATAAACATGGAAATAACTTCACTGCTATTTGTAAACATGGAAATATCTACAAAGCTATCTGTATAAACATGGAAATATCTACACAGCTATCTGTATAAACATGGAAATATCTACACCGCCATCTGTATAAACATGGAAATATCTACACCGCCATCTTTATAAACATGGAAACAACTACACCTCTATCTTTATAAACATGGAAATAACTTCACTGCTATTTGTATAAACATGGAAATACCTACAATGATATCTCTGTAAACATGGAAATATCTTTACAGCTATTTGTGTAAAGTTGGAAATATCTACACCGCTATCTGTTTAAAGATGGCAATATCTACACCGCAATCTGTGCAAAGATGGAAACATATGCACTGCTATCTCTGTAAACATGGAAATGTCTACATCGCTATCTGTATAAAGATGGAAATATCTACACCGCCATCTGTATCAAAACGGAAATATCTACACCGCCATCTGTATAAACATGGAAATATCTTCATCGCTATCTCTATTAACAGGGAATAACTCCACTGCTATCTGTATAAACATGGAAATATCTACATCTCTGTAAACATGGAAATAACTTCACAGCTCTCTGTGTAAAGTTGGAAATATCTACACCGCTGTGTAAAGATGGCAATATCTACACCGCAATCTGTGCATAGATGGAAGCATCTACAACGCTCTCTCTGTAAACATGGAAATATCTTCACCGCTACCTGTATAAACCTGGAAATATCTACACCACCATCTCTATCAAAATGGAAATATCTACACCGCCATCTGTATAATCATGGAAATACCTACAACGCCATCTGTATAAACATGGAAATATCTACAACGCTATCTTTATTAACATGGAAATAAGTCCACCGCTATCTGTATAAACATGGAAATATCTACACCGTTATCTTTATAAACATGGAAATAAGTCCACGGCTATCTGTATAAACATGGAAATATCTACAAAGCTATCTGTATAAACATGGATATGTCTACAACGCTATCTGTGTAAACCTGGAAATATCTACACCGCTATCTGTATAAACATGGAAATATCTACACAGCTATCTGTATAAACCTGGAAATATCTACACCGCTATCTGTATAAACATGGAAATATCTACACCGCTATCTGTAGAAACATGGAAATATATACACTGGTATCTGTAAAACATGGAAATATCTACAACTCTATCTGTATAAACATGGAAATAACTACACCGCAATCTGTATAAACATGGAAATATCTACAATGATATCTCTGTAAACATGGAAATAACTTCACAGCTCTCTGTGTAAAGTTGGAAATATCTACACCGCTATCTGTGTAAAGATGGCAATATCTACACCGCAATCTGTGCAAAGATGGAAACATCTGCACTGCTATCTCTGTAAACATGGAAATATCTACACCACTATCGGTATAAACATGGAAATATCTACACCGCCATCTGTATAAAAATGGAAATATCTACACCGCCATCTGTATGAACATGGAGATATCTACACCGCCATCTGTGTAAACATGGAAATATCTACACCGCTATCTGTATAAATATGGAAATATCTACACCACTATCTCTAATAAACGTGGAAATATCTACACAGCTGTCTGTATAAACATGGAAATATCTACACTGCTATGTCTATAAACATGGAAATATCTACACCTCCAGCTGTATAAACATGCAAATATCTACACAGTCATCTGTATAAACATGCAAATAACTACACCAGCATCTTTATAAACATGGAAATATCTACATTGCCTTCTGTATTCACATGGAATTATCTACACAGCCATCTGCATAAACATGGAAATATCTTCACCGCTCTGTGTATAAACATGGAAATATCTACATCGCGATCTGTTTAAACATGGAAATGTCTACACCGCTATCTGTATAAACATGGAAATATCTACACTGCTATCTTTATAAACATGGAAGTATCTACACCGCTATCTGTATAAACATGGAATTATCTACAATGCAATCTCTGTAAACATGGAAATATCTACACAGCTATCTGTGTAAAGTTGGAAATATCTACACCGCTGTCTGTGTATAGATGGCAATATCTACACCGCAATCTGTGCATAGATGGAAGCATCTACAGCGCTATCTCTGTAAACATGGAAATACCTTCACCGCTATCTGTATAAACCTGGAAATATCCACACCGCCATCAGTATAAACATGGAAATATCTACACCGCTTTCTTTATAAACATGGAAATAAGTCCACGGCTATCTGTATAAACATGGAAATATCTACAAAGCTATCTGTATAAACATGGATATGTCTACAACACTATATGTGTAATCCTGGAAATATCTACGCAGCTATCTGTGTAAACTTGGAAATACCTACACAGTTGTCTGTGTAAAGATGGATATATCTACAGCGCAATCTGTACAAAGATGGAAATATCTACACCGCTATATGTATAAACAAGGAAATATCTACACCGCCATCTGTATAAACATGGAAATATTTCCACCGCCATCCTTATAAACATGGAAATACCTACACCGCTATCTGTATAAAGATGGAAATAAGTCCACGGCTATCTGTATAAACATGGAAATATCTACACCGCTATCTGTATAAACATGGAAATATCTACACCGCCATATGTATAAACATGCAAATATCTACACAGCCATCTGTATAAACATGGAAATAACTACACAACCATCTTTATAAACATGGAAATATCTACATTGCCATCTGTATACACGTGGAAATATCTACACAGCCATCTGTATAAGCATGGAAATATCAACACCGCTATCTGCAAAACATGGAAATACCAACAACGCGCTCTGTATAACCATGGAATTACCTACATCGCTATCTGTATAAACAGGGAATATCTCCACTGCTATCTGTATTAACATGGAAATATCTACACCGCTATCTGTATAAACATGGAAATATCTACCCAGCTATCTGTGTAAACTTGGAAATACCTACACAGCTATCTGTGTAAAGATGGAATTGTCTTCACCGCAATCTGTACAAAGATGGAAGTATCTACACTGCTATCTCTGTAAACATGGAAATATCTACACCGCTATCTGTATAAACATGGAAATATCTACACCGCCATCTGTATAATCATGGAAATATCTACACTGCCATCTGTATAAACATGGAAATATCCACACAGCCATCTCTAGAAACATGGAAATGTCTACATCCCTATCTGTATAAACATGGAAATAGCCTCACTGCTATCTGTATAAACATGGAAATATCTACACAGCCATCTGTAAAAACATGGAAATATCTACACTGCCATCTTTATGCACATGGAAATATCTACAGAGCCATCTGTATAAACATGGAAATAAATACACCGCTATCTCTCTACACATGGAAATACCTATACCGTTTTCAGTATAAACATGGAAACATCTACACCGCTGTCTGTATAAACACGGAAATATCTACACCCGTATCTGTATAAACTTCGAAATATCTCCACCGCCATCTGTGTAAACACGGAAATATCTCCACCGCTATCTTTATAAATATGGAAATAACTTCACTGCTATCTGTATAAACATGGAAATGTCTACACCACTATCTGAATAAACATGGAAATGTCTACACCGCTATCTGTATAAACATGGAAATATATACACTGCTATCTTTATAAACATGGAAGTATCTACACCGCTATCTGTATAAACATGGAATTATCTACAATGCAATCTCTGTAAACATGGAAATATCTACACAGCTATCTGTGTAAAGTTGGAAATATCTACACCGCTGTCTGTGTATAGATGGCAATATCTACACCGCAATCTGTGCATAGATGGAAGCATCTACACCGCTATCTCTGTAAACATGGAAATACCTTCACCGCTATCTGTATAAACCTGGAAATATCCACACCGCCATCAGTATAAACATGGAAATATCTACACCGCTATCTTTATAAACATGGAAATAAGTCCACGGCTATCTGTATAAACATGGAAATATCTACAAAGCTATCTGTATAAACATGGATATGTCTACAACGCTATATGTGTAAACCTGGAAATATCTACGCAGCTATCTGTGTAAACTTGGAAATACCTACACAGCTGTCTGTGTAAAGATGGATATTTCTACACCGCAATCTGTACAAAGATGGAAATATCTACACCGCTATATGTATAAACAAGGAAATACCTACACCGCCATCTGTATAAACATGGAAATATTTCGACCGCCATCTGTATAAACATGGAAATACCTACACCGCTATCTGTATAAACATGGAAATAAGTCCACGGCTATCTGTATAAACATGGAAATATCTACACCGCTATCTGTATAAACATGGAAATATCTACACCGCCATATGTATAAACATGCAAATATCTACACAGCCATCTGTATAAACATGGAAATAACCACACAACCATCTTTATAAACATGGAAATATCTACATTGCCATCTGTATACACGTGGAAATATCTACACAGCCATCTGTATAAGCATGGAAATATCAACACCGCTATCTGCAAAGCATGGAAATACCAACAACGCTCTCAGTATAAACATGGAATTACCTACATCGCTATCTGTATAAACAGGGAATATCTCCACTGCTATCTGTATTAACATGGAAATATCTACACCTCTATCTGTATAAACATGGAAATATCTACCCAGCTATCTGTGTAAACTTGGAAATACCTACACAGCTATCTGTGTAAAGATGGAATTGTCTTCACCGCAATCTGTACAAAAATGGAAGTATATACACCGCTATCTCTGTAAACATGGAAATATCTACACCGCTATCTGTATAAACATGGAAATATCTACACCGCTATCTGTATAAACATGGAAATATCTACACCGCTATCTGTATAAACATGGAAATATCTACACAGCTATCTGTGTAAAGTTGGATATATCTACACAGCTGTCTGTGTATAGATGGCAATAACTACACCGCAATCTGTGCAAAGATGGAAGCATCTACACCGCTATCTCTGTAAACATGGAAATACCTACACCGCTATCTGTATAAACCTGGAAATATCTACACCGCCATCTGTATCAAAATGGAAATATCTATACCGCCATCTGTATAAACATGGAAATATCTACACCGCTATCTTTATAAAGATGGAAATAACTCCACCGCTATCTGTATAAACATGGAAATATCTACACCGCTATCTGTATAAACATGGAAATATCTACACAGCTATCTGTGTAAAGTTGGATATATCTACACAGCTGTCTGTGTATAGATGGCAATAACTACACCGCAATCTGTGCAAAGATGGAAGCATCTACACCGCTATCTCTGTAAACATGGAAATACCTAGACCGCTAACTGTATAAACCTGGAAATATCTACACCGCCATCTCTATCAAAATGGAAATATCTACACCGCCATCTGTATAAACATGCAAATATCTACACCGCTATCTTTATAAAGATGGAAATAACTCCACCGCTATCTGTATAAACATGGAAATATCTACACCGCTATCTGTATAAACATGGAAATATCTACACGGCTATGTGTATAAACCTGGAAATATCTACACCGCTATCTGTACAAACATGGAAATATAAACACCGCCATCTGCATAAACATGTAAATAACTACACAGCCATTTGTATAAACATGGAAATAACTACACCACCATCTTTATAAACATGGAAATATCTACATTGCCATGTGTATACACGTGGAAATATCTACACTGCCATCTGTATCAGCATGGAAATATCTACACTGCTATCTGTATAAACATGGAAATATCTACACCGCTCTATGTATAAACATGGAAATATCTACATCGCTATCTGAATAAACAGGGAATGTCTCCACTGCTATCTGTATAAACATGGAAATATCTACACCGCTAACTGTATAAACATGGAAATATCTACAAAGCTATCTGTATAAACATGGATATATCTACAACGCTATCTGTTTAAACCTGGAAATATCTACACAACTATCTGTGTAAACGTGGAAATACCTACACAGCTATCTGTGTAACGATGGAAATATCTACACCTCAATCTGTACAAAGATGTAAATATCTACACCGCTATCTCTGTAAACATGGAAATATCTACACCACCATCCGTATAAACATGGTAATATCTACACCGCCATCTGTGTAAACATGGAAATATCTACACTGCCATCTGTATAAACATGGAAATCTCTACAAAGCGATCTCTATGAACATGGAAATGTCTACATCGCTATCTGTATAAACATGGAAATAGCCACATTGATATCTGTACAAACATGGAAGTATCTACACCGCTATATGTATAAACATGGAAATATCTACAATGCAATCTCTGTAAACATGGAAATATCTACACAGCTATCTGTGTAAAGTTGGAAATATCTACAACGCTGTCTGTGTAAAGATGGCAATATCTACACCGCAATCGGTGCAAAGATGGAAGCATCTACACCGCTATCTCCGTAAACATGGAAATACCTACACCGCTATCTGTATAAACCTGGAAATATCTACACCGCCATCTCTATCAAAATGGAAACATCTACACCGCCATCTGTATAATCATGGAAATATCTACACCGCCATCTGTATAAACATGGAAATATCTACACCGCTATCTTTATAAACTTGGAAATAACTCCACCGCTATCTGTATAAACATGGAAATATCTTCATCGCTATCTGTATAAACATGGAAATATCTACAAAGCTATCTGTATAAACATGGAAATATCTACAACGCTATCTGTGTAAACGTGGAAATATCTACGCAGCTATCTGTGTAAACTTGGAAATACCTACACAGCTATCTGTGTAAAGATGGAAATATCTACACAGCAATCTCTACAAAGATGGAAACATCTACACCGCTATCTCTGTAAACATGGAAATATCTACATTGCTCTCTGTATAAACATGGAAATATCTACATCGCTATCTGTATAAACATGGAAATGGCCACACTGCTATCGGTATAAACATGGAAATATTTACACCGCCATCTGTAAAACATGGAAGTATTTACACTGCCATCTTTATACACATGGAAATATCTACCCAGCCATCTGTAGAAACATGGAAATAACTACACCGCTATCTCTATAAACATGGAAATACCTACACCCTTTTCAGGATAAACACGGAAATATCTACACCGCTATCTGTATAAACACGGAAATATCTACACCGGTATCTGTATAAACTTGGAAATATCTCCACCGGAATCTGTATAAAGATGGAAATATCTCCACTGCTACCTTTATAAACATGGAAATAACTCGACCGCTATCTGTATAAACATGGAAATATCTACACAGCTATCTGTATAAACATGGAAATATCTACACCGCTATCTGTATAAACATGGAAATATCTACACCGCTATCTGTATAAACATAGAAATATGTACACTGATATTGGTATAAACATGGAAATATCTACACCGCTATCTGTATAAACATGGAAATACCTACAATGATATCTCTGTCAACATGGAAATATCTTTACAGTTATTTGTGTAAAGTTGGAAATATCTACACCGCTATCTGTGTAAAGATGGCAATATCTACACCGCAACCTGTGCAAAGATGGAAACATATGCACTGCTATCTCTGTAAACATGGAAATTTCTACATCGCTATCTGTATAAACATGGAAATATCTACACCGCTAACTGTATAAACATGGAAATATCTACAAAGCTATCTATATAAACATGGATATCTCTACAACGCTATCTGTGTAAACCTGGAAATATCTACGCAACTATCTGTGTAAACTTCGAAATACCTACACAGCTATCTGTGTAAAGATGGAAATATCTACACCGCAATCTGTACAAAGATGGAAATATCTACACCGCTATATGTATAAACAAGGAAATATCTACACCGCCATCTGTATAAAAATGAAAATATCTACACCTCATTCTGTAAAAACATGGAAATATCTACACGGCCATCTGTATGAACTTGGAAATATCTACACCGCCATCTGTATAAACATGGAAATATCTACACCGTTATCTGTATAAATATGGAAATATCTACACCGCTATCTCTAATAAACATGGAAATATCTACACAGCTGTCTGTATAAACATGGAAATATCTACACTGCTATGTCTATAAACATGGAAATATCTACACCGACAGCTGTATAAACATGCAAATATCTACACAGTCATCTGAATAATCATGCAAATAAATACACCAGCATCTTTATAAACATGGAAATATCTACACTGCCTTCTGTATACACATGGAATTATCTACACAGCCTTCTGTATAAACATGGAAATATCTACACTGCTATCTGCATAAACATGGATATATCTACACCGCTAACTGTATAAACATGGAAATATCTACAAAGCTATCTATATAAACATGGATATCTCTACAACGCTATCTGTGTAAACCTGGAAATATCTACGCAACTATCTGTGTAAACTTCGAAATACCTACACAGCTATCTGTGTAAAGATGGAAATATCTACACCGCAATCTGTACAAAGATGGAAATATCTACACCGCTATATGTATAAACAAGGAAATATCTACACCGCCATCTGTATAAACATGGAAATATCTACACCGCCATCTGTATAAACATGGAAACACCTACACCGCTATTTGTATAAATATGGAAATATCTAAACCGCTTTCTCTATAAACTTGGAAATACCTACAACGCTATCTCTATAAACATGGAATTATATACACCGCAATGTCTTTAAACATGGAAATAACAACACCGCCATCTCTGTAAACATGAAAATATCTACACCGCCATCTCCAGAAACATGGAACTATCTACACCGCCATCTGTATAAACATGGAAATATCTACACTGCTATCTGTATAAACATGGAAATATCTACACCGCTATCTGTATAAACATAGAAATATCTACACTGCTATCTGTAAACATGGAAGTATCTACACCGCTATCTGTATAAACATGGAAATATCTACAATGCAATCTCTGTAAACTTGGAAATATCTACACAGCTATCGGTGTAAAGTTGGAAATATCTACACCGCTGTCTGTGTATAGATGGCAATATCTACACCGCAATCTGTGCATAGATGGAAGCATCTACACCGCTATCTCTGTAAACATGGAAATACCTTCACCGCTATCTGTATAAACGTGGAAATATCTACACCGCCATCTCTATCAAAATGGAAATATCTACACCGCCATCTGTATAATCATGGAAATATCTACACCGCCATCTGTATAAACATGGAAATATCTACACCGCTATCTTTATTAACATGGAAATAAGTCCACCGCTATCTGTATAAACATGGAAATATCTACACCGCTATCTTTATAAACATGGAAATAAGTCCACGGCTATCTGTATAAACATGGAACTATCTACAAACTATCTCTATAAACATGGATATGTCTACAACGCTATCTGTGTAAACCTGAAAATATCTACGCCGCTATCTGTGTACACTTGGAAATACCTACACAGCTGTCTGTGTAAAGATGGAAATATCTACTCCGCAATCTGTACAAAGATGGAAATACCTACACCGCTATATGAATAAACAAGGAAATATCTACACCGCCATCTGTATAAACATGGAAATATCTACACTGCCATCTGTATAAACATGGAAATTTCTACACCGCCATCTGTATAAACATGGAAATATCTACAATACCATCAGCATACACATGGAAATATCTACACAGACATCTGTACAAATATGGAAATATCTACACCGATATCTCTAAAAACATGGAAATATCAACACCGCTCTCTGTATAAAC
Organism: Pan paniscus; assembly: GCF_029289425.2. Classification (NCBI taxonomy): domain Eukaryota; kingdom Metazoa; phylum Chordata; class Mammalia; order Primates; family Hominidae; genus Pan; species Pan paniscus. Next base: position 3,088,452 of record NC_073265.2, read on the forward strand.
ATGGAAAAATCTACACCGCGATCTGTATAAAATGGAAATATCTACACCGCGATCTGTATAAACTTGAAAATATCTACACCGCTATCTGTATAAACATGGAAATATATACACAGCTATCTCCATAAAAATGGAAATATCTACACCGCCATCTGTATAAACATGGAAATACCTACAAAGTCATCAGTATAAAGATGGAAATATCTGCACAGCCATCTGTATAAACATGGAAATATCTACACCGCTATCTGTGTAAACATGGAAATAACTACACCGCTGTTTGTATAAACAAGGAAATATCTACACCGTGATCAGTATAAACATGGAAATATCTACACTGCCATCTCTATAAACATGGAAATATCTACACCCTTATCTGTATAAACATGGAAATATCCACACCGCTATCTCTATAAACATGGAAAAATCAACACCGCTATCTCTATGAACGTGGAAATATCTACACCGCCATCTCTATAAAAATAGAAATATCTACACCACGATCAGTATAAACCTGGAAATATCTACACAGCTATCTGTATAAACATGGAAATATCTCCAATGCTATCTCTATAAACATCGAAATATCTACACAGCCATCTGTATAAACATGGAAATACTTTCAAAGTTATCTGTATAAAAATGGAAATATCTCCACCGACATCTGTATAAACATGGAAATATTTACACACCCATATGTACATACATGGAAATACTCACACCGCTATGTATATAAACATGGAAATAACTACACAGCTATCTGTATAAACATGGAAATATCTACACCGGCATCTATATATCCATGGAAATATCTGCGCCACCATCTGTATAAACATGGAAATATCTACACGGTCATCTGTGTATAGATGGAAATATCTACACCGCCATCTGTACAAACATGGAAATATCTGCACCGCTATCTGTATAAACATGGAAATAACTACACCGTGATCTGTATAAACATGGAAATATTTACACCGCTATCTGCATAAACATGGAAACTTCTACACCGTTATCTGTATAAATATAGATTTATCTACACCGCTATCTCTATAAACTTGGAAATATCTACACCGCCATCTGTATAAACATGGAAATACCTATACAGTCATCTGTGTAAACATGGAAATATCTACACCACCATCTGTATAAACGTGGAAATATCTACAATGACATCTGTATACACATGGAAATACCTACACGGCAATCTGTGTATAGATGGAAACATCAACACCGCCATCTGTACAAACATGGAAATATCAACACTGCTATCTCTATAAACATGGAAATATCTACACTGCGGTCTGTATAAACATGGAAATATCTACACCGGTATCTGTTGAAACATGGAAATATCTACAGCGCCATCTCTATAATCATTGAAATATCTACACTGCCATCTGTAAAAACATGGAAATATCTACACAGTCATCTGAATAAACATGGAAATATCTACACTACCATATGTATAAACATGGAAGAACCTCCAATACCATCTGTATACACATAGAAATACCTTCACAGACATCTGTATAAATATGGAAATATCTACATGGCCATCTGTATATACATGGAAATATCTACACTGCCATCTTTAGAAAGATGGAAATATCTACACCGCTATCTCTATAAATATGGAAATATCTACACCGGCATCTCTATGAACATGAAAATATCTACACTGCCATCTCCATAAAGATGGATGTATATACTCCGCCATGTGTATAAACACGGAAATATCTACACCACCATCTGTGTCAACATGGAAATATCTACACCACTATCTCTATAAACATGGAAATATCTACACGGCCATCTGCATGTCCATGGAAATATCTACGCTGCCATTTGTATAAACATGGAAATATCTACAAGGCCATCTGTGTATAGATGGAAATATCAACACCGCCATCTGTACAAACATGGAAATATTTACACCGCTATCTCTACAAACATGGAAATATCTGCACTGCCATCTGTAAAAACATGGAAATACCTATACAGTCATGTGTATAAACATGGAAATATCTACAATGCCATCTGTATACACATGGAAATGTCTACACAGCCATCTGTATAAACATGTAAATATTTACACTGCTATCTCTATAAACATGGAAATATCTACACCGCCATCTGTATAAACATGGAAATATCTACACAGCCATGTGTATATAAATGGAAATATCTACACCGCTATCTATATAAACATGGAAATAAATACACCGCTATCTGTATAAACGTGGAAATATCAACATCGCCATCTACTTATCCATAGAATTATCTGTGCCACCATCTGTATAAACATGGAAATATCTACACGGTCATCTGTGTATAGATGGAAATATCAACACCGCCATCTGTACAAACATGGAAATATCTGTACCGCTATTTGTATAAACATGGAAATATCTACATCGCTATCTGTATAATCATGGAAATACCAACACCGCTATCGGTATAAACATGGAAATATCTACAACGCCATCTATATAAACATGGAAATATCTACACCGCTATGTCTGTAAACATGGAAATACCTACACCGCTATCTCTATAAACATGGAAATATCTACACCGCTGTCTGTATAAACATGGAAATATCTACACCACCATCTATATAAACATGGAAATATCTACACCGCCATCTGTATAAACATGGAGATATCTACAATGACATCTGTAGAAAAATGGAAATAACTACACCGCAATCTGTGTAAACATGGAAATATCTACAGCGATATCTGTAAAAACATGGAAATATCTACACCGCTATCTGTATAAACATGGAAATATCTACACCGCGATCTGTATAAACATGGAAATATCTACACCGCTATCTGTATAAACATGGAAATATCTACACCGCTATCTGTATAAACATGGAAATATCTACAAAGCTATCTCCATAAAAATGGAAATATCTACACCGCCATCTGTATAAACACGGAAATACCTACCAAGTCATCTGTATAAAGATGGAAATATCTGCAAAGCCATGTGTATATACATGGAAATATGTACACAGCCATCTTTATATACATGGAAATATCAACACTGCTATCTGTATAAACATGGAAATAACTACACTGCTATTTGTATAAACAAGGAAATATCTACACCGTGATCTGTATAAACATGGAAATATTTACACCGCTATCTGTATAAACATGGAAACTTCTACACCGTTATCTGTATAAATATGGAAATATCTGCACCGCTATCTCTATAAACTTGGAAATATCTACACCGCCATCTCTATAAACATGGAAATATCCATACAGTCATCTGTGCAAACATGGAAATATCTACACCACCATCTGTATAAACGTGGAAATATCTACAATGCCATCTGCATACACATGGAAATACCTACAGGGCAATCTGTGTATAGAGGGAAACATCAACACCGCCATCTGTACAAACATGGAAATATCTACACTGCTAGCTCTATAAACATGGAAATATCTACACTGCGGTCTGTATAAACATGGAAATATCTACACCGGTATCTGTTGAAACATGGAAATATCTACAGCGCCATCTCTATTATCATTGAAATATCTACACTGCCATCTGTAAAAATATGGAAATATCTACACAGTCATCTGAATAAACATGGAAATATCTCCACCACCATCTGTGTAAACATGGAAATTCCTTCAATACCATCTGTATACACATGGAAATATCTACACAGACATCTGTATAAATATGGAAATATCTGCACCGCCATCTGTATAAACATGGAAATACCTACACTGCCATCTGTAGAAAGATGGATATATCTACACCGCTATCTCAATAAATATGGAAATATCTACACCACCATCTCTATAAACATGAAAATATCTACACTGCCATCTCCATAAAGATGGAAGTATCTACTCCGCCATGTGTATAAACACGGAAATAACTACACCACCATCTGTGTAAACATGGAAATATCTACACCGCTATCTGTATAAACATGGAAATATCTACACCGCCATCTGCATGTCCGTGGAAATATCTACGCCGCCATCTGTATAAACATGGAAATATCTACAAGGCCCTCTGGGTATAGATGGAAATATCAACCCCGCCATCTGTACAAACATGGAAATATCTACACCGCTATCTCTATAAACATGGAAATATCTGCACTGCCATCTGTAAAAACATGGAAAGACCTATACAGACATCTGTATAAACATTGAAATATCTACAAGGCCCTCTGGGTATAGATGGAAATATCAACACCGCCATCTGCATAAACATGGAAATATCTACACCGCCATCTTTAGAACCATGGAAATATCTACACTGCCATCTGTATAAACATGGAAATACCTACACTGCTACCTGTATAAATATAGAAATGTCTAAACCGCTATCTCTATAAACATGGAAATAACTACACCACTTGCACAATAAACATGGAAATATCGACACCACACTCTCTGTAAACATGGAGATATCTACACCGCCCTCTATGTAAACATGAAAATACCTACACTGCCATATTCAGAAACATGGCTGTATCTACACCGGATCTGTATAAACATGGAAATATCTACACCACTATCTGTATAAAGATGGAAATATTTTAACCGCTATCTCTTTAAACATGGAAATATCTACACCGCTATCTCTATAAACATGGAAATATCTACACCGCCATCTGTATTAACATGGAAATATCTACACAGTCATCTGTATAAACCTGGAAATATCTACACTGTCATCTATATAAAGATGGAAATATCTACAGAGAACTCTGTATAAACATGGAAATATCGGCACAGCCATCTGTATAAACAAGGAAATATCTACACCGCTATCTGTATAAACATGGAAATATCTACACCGCTATGTGTATTAACGTGGAAATATCTCCATTGTTATCTGTATAAACATGGACATATCTCCACTGCAATCTGTATAAACATGAAATTATCTACACCGCTATCTCTATAAACATGGAAATATCTACACTGCCATCTGTACAAACATGGAAATATCTACACAGCTATCTCTATATACATGGAAATATCTACACCGCCATCTGTATAAACATGGAAATACCTACAAAGTCATCTGTATAAACATGGAAATACCTACACAGCCATCTGTATAAACATGGAAATATCTACACAGCCATCTGTATATACATGGAAATAACTACACCGCTATCTGTATAAACATGGAAATATCTACACCGCTATTTGTATAAACAAGGAAATATCTACACCGCCATCTGTTTAAACATGGAAATATATACACAGACACCTGTTAATACATGGAAATATCTACACCGATATCTGTATAAACATAATAATAACTACACCGCTATCTGTATAAATATGGAAATATTTGCAGCGCTATCCTTATAAACATGGCAATATCAACACCGCGATCTGTATAAACATGGAAATATCTACACCATGATCTGTATAAACATGGAAATATCTACACCGCGATCTGTGTAAACATGAAAATAGCTACACCGTGATCTGTATAAACATGGAAATATCTACAGCGCCATCTCTATAAACATGGAAATATCTACTCCCCTATCTGTATAAACATGGAAATATCCACACAGCTATCTCTATAAACATGGAAAAATCAACACCGCTATCTCTATGAGCATGGAAATATCTACACCGGCAACTCTATAAACATGGAAATATCTACACCGTCATCTGAATAAACATGGAAATATCTACACCGCTATCTGTGTAAACATGGAAATATCTACAACGCTATCAGTGTTAACATGGAAATATCTGCACCACCATCTGTGTAAACATGGAAATATCTACACCGCTATCTGTATATACATGGAAATATCTACACCGCTACCTGTATAAACATGGAAATATATACACCGCTATCTGTATAAATATGCAAATATATACACTGCAATCTCTATAAACATGGAAATGTCTACACCGCTATCTGTATAAACATAGAAATATCTACATGGCTATCTCCACAAACATGGAAATATCAACACCACCATCTGTATAAACATGGAAATACCTACAGAGCCATCTGTGTAAACATGGACATAGCTACAACACTATCTGTATAAACATGGAGATAACTACACTGCCATCTGTATAAAAATGCAAATATCTACACAGCAATATCTATAAACATGGAAATATCTACACCACCATCTGTAAAAACATGGAAATATCTTCACAGTCATCTCTATAAACATGGAAATATCTACACCTCCATCTGTATACACAAGGAAATATCTACACTGCCATCCGTATACACATGGAAATAGCTACGCCACCATCCGTATAAACATGGAATTATCGACACCGCTATCTCTATAAACATGGAAATACTTATACCGCTTTCGGTATAAACATGGAAATATCTACACCGCTATCTGAATAAACATGGAAATATATATACCACGATTTGTATAAACTTGGAAATATCTACACCGCCATCTGTATAAACATGGAAATATCTCCCCCGCTATCTGTATAAACATGGAAATATCTCCACCGCTATCTGCATACTCATGGAAATATGTACACCGCTATCTGTATAAACATGGAAATATCTACCCCACTATTTGTATAAACATGGAAATATCTACACCGCTATCTGTATAAACCTGGAAATATCTGCATCGCTATCTGTATAAACATGGAAAATTCTACACCGCTATCTCTATAAACATGGAAATATCTACACCGCTATCTTTATAAACATGGAAATATCTACACCGCAATCTGTATAAACATGGAAAATCTACACCGCTATGTGTATAAACATGGAAATATCTACATGGCTATCTCTATAAACATGGAAATACCTACACCACCATCTGTATAAACATGGAAATATATCCACCGCTATCTGTATAAACGTGGAAATACCTACATCGCTATCTGTATAAACATGGAAATATCTCCACCGCTATCTGTATAAACATGGAAATATCTGCACCGCAATCTTTATAAACATGGAAATATCTATACCGCAATCTGTATAAACATGGAAATATCTACAAAACTATCTGTGTTAACATGGAAATATCTTCACCGCTATCTGTGGAAACATGGAAATATGTACACCACTATCTCTGTAAAGATGGAAATATCTACACCGCTATCGGTGCAAATATGGAAATATCTACAACGCTATCTCCATAAACATGGAAGTATCTACACCGTTATCTGTATAAATATGGAAATATCTACACCACGATCTCTATAAACATGGAAATAGCCACTCCGCTATCTGCATAAACATGGAAATATCTACACCGCTATCTGTATAAACATGGAAATTACACCGCTACCAGTATAAAAATGGAAGTATCTACACCGCCATCTGAATAAACCTGGAAATATTTTACACCGCTATCTGTATAAACATGGAAATATCTACACCATTATCTGCACAAACATGGAAATATCAACCCTGCCATCTGTATAAACATGGAAATATCTATACCTCCATCTGTAAAAACATGGAAATATCTACACTGTCATCTATATAAACATGGAAATACCTACACCTCCATCTGTAAAAACATGGAAATATCTACACTGTCATCTATATAAACATGGAAATACCTACACCTCCATCTGTATAAACATGGAATTATCTACACTGCCATCTGTGTACACAAGGAAATATGTACACTACCGTCTGTATGAACACGGAAATATCTACACCGATATCTCTATAAATATGGAAATACCTACACCGCCATCTGTATAAACATGGAAATATCTACACCGCTATCTGAATAAAGATGGAAACATCTACACCGCTCTCTTTATAAACATAGAATTATCTACACTTCTATCTGTATAAACATGGAAATATCTACAACACTATCTGTGTAAACATGGAAATATCTACACCGCTATCTGTGTAAACATGGAAATATGTACTCCGCTATCTCTGTAAATATGGAAATATCTACACTGCTATCTCTATAAACATGAAAATATCTACACTGCTGACTGTATAAACATGGAAATATCTACACCACGATCTGTATAAACATGGAAATATCTACACCGCTATCTGTATAAACATGGAAATATCTACAACACTATCTGTGTTAACACGGAAATAAGTACACCCCTATCTGTGTAAACATGGAAATATGTACACAGCTATCTGTGTAAAGATTGAAATATCTACAGCGCAATCCTGCAAATATGGAAATATCTACTCCACTCTCTCTGTAAACATGGAAATATCTAAACCGCTGTCTGCATAAACATGGAAATATCTACACCGCTATCTATATAAATATGGAAATATCTACACCACGATCTCTATAAACATGGAAATATCTACACTGCTGTCTGTATAAATATGGAAATATCTACAGCGTTATCTCTATAAACATGGAAATATCTCCACCAGTTTTTGTAAAAACATGGAAATTTCTCCACCGCTATCTGTATAAACCTGGAAATATCTACAACGCTATCTGTGTAAACATGGAAATATCTATTCAGCTATCTGTGTAAACATGGCAATATCTACACCGCTATCTCTGTAAAGATGGAAATATCTACACCACAATCTGTGCAAAGATGGAAATATCTACAATGCTATCTCTATAAACATGGAATTCTATGCACCGCTCTCTGTATAAACATGGAAATACCTACTCCGCTATCTGTATAAAAATGGAAATATCTACACCGCCATCTCTATAAACATGGAAATATCTCCAACGCTATCTGTATAAACACAGAAATAACTGCAATGCTATCTGCATAAACATGGAAATATCTACATGGCTATCTCCATAAACATGGGAATGTCTACACCGCCATGTGTATAAACATGGAAATACCTACACAGTCATCTTTAAAAACATGGAAATATCTACACCACTATCTGTATAAACATGGAAATATCTACACTGCCATCTGTATAAACATGGAAATATCTACACAGCCATCTGTATAAACATGGAAATATCTACAATGCCATCTGTATAAACATGGAAATTTCTACACAGTCATCTTTAAAAACATGGAAATATCTACACCACTATCTGTATAAACATGGAAATATCTACACAGTCATCTGTATAAAGATGGAATTATCTACACCACTATCTGTATAAACATGGAAATATCTACACTGCCATCTGTATAAACATGGAAATATCTACAATGCCATCAGTAAAAACATGGAAATATCTACACAGTCATCTGTATAAACATGGAAATATATACACAGCTATCTATATAAACATGGAAATACCTACACCGCAATCTGTATAAACATGGAAATATCGACACCGCTATCTGTATATACATGGAAATATCTACACCGCTATCTGTATAAATATGGAAATATGTACACGGCTCTCTGTATATACATGGAATTGTCTACACCGCTATCTGTTTAAAAATGGAAATATCTACACCACTATCTGTATAAACATGGAAATACCTCCACCGCTATCTGTATAAACCTGGAAATATCTACAACGCTATCTGTGTAAACATGGAAATATCTAAACAGCTTTCTGTGTAAACATGGCAATATCTACACCGCTATCTCTGTAAAGATGGAAATATCTACACCGCAATCTGTGCAAAGATGGAAATATCTACAACGCTATCTCTATAAACATGGAATTCTATGCACCGCTCTCTGTATAAACATGGAAATACCTACACCGCTATCTGTATAAAAATGGAAATATCTACACCGCCTTCTGTATAAACATGGAAATATCTCCAACGCTATCTGTATAAACACAGAAATAAATGCACAGCTATCTGCATAAACATGGAAATATCTACATGGCTATCTCCGTAAACATGGAAATATCTACACCGCCATATGTATAAACATGGAAATACCTACACAGTCATCTTTATAAACATGGAAAAATCTACACCACTATCTGTATAAACATGGAAATATCTACACTGCCATCTGTATAAACATGGAAATATCTAAACAGCCATCTGTATAAACATGGAAATATCTACAATGCCATCTGTATAAACATGGAAATTTCTACACAGCCATCTGTATAAACATGGAAATATCTACACAGCCATCACAATAAACATGGAAATATCTACACTGCTATCTGTATAAACATGGAAATAGCCACACCGCTATCTGTATAAAAATGAAAATATCTACACCTCATTCTGTAAAAACATGGAAATATCTACACAGCCATCTGTATAAACATGGAAATATCTACACCTCCATGTGTATAAACATGGAAATATCTACACTGCCATCTGTATAAACATGGAAATATCTACACAGCCATCTGTATAAACATGGAAATATCTACACCGTTATCTCCATAAACATGGAAATACCTACACCGCAATCTGTATAAACATGGAAATGTCTACACCACTATCTGTAAAACTTGGAAGTATCTACACCGCTATCTGTAAAAATATGGAAATATCTACACCGCTATCTCTATAAACATGGAAATAGTTACACCGCTAGCTGTATGAACGTGGAAATATCTACTTGGCTATCTCTAGAAACATGGAAATATCTACACTGAAATCTCTATAAACCTGGAAATACCTACAAAGTCACTTGCAATAACATGGAATTATCTACACCACTATCTGTATAAACTTGGAAATATTTACACCGCTATCTGTATAAACATGGAAATATCTACACGGCTATCTGTATAAACATGGAAATACCTACACCGTTATGTATATCAACATGGAATTATCTTCACCGCTATCTCTACAAACAGAGAAATATCTAAAACGCCATCTCTATAAACAATGAAATATCTACACCGCCATCAGCATAAACATGGAAATAACTACACCGCCGTCTGTATAAACATGGAAATATCCACACCGCCATCTCTATAAACATAGAAACATCTACACTGTCATCTGTTGAAAGATGGAAATACCTACACCGAGATCTGCATAAACATGGAAATATCTACACCTCTACCAGTATAAACATGGAAATACCTACACAGCTATCAGTATAAATATGGAAATATTTACACCGCTATCTCTATGAACATGGAAATGTCTACACCGCTATCTGTATAAACATGGAAACAGCTACATGCCTATCTCTATAAACCTGAAAATATCTACACTGACATCTGCATAAACATGGAAATACCTACACAGTCATCTGTATAAACATGGAAATATCTACACCACTATCTCTATAAACATGGAAATATCTAAACAGCCATCTGTATAAACATGGAAATATCTACACAGCCATCTCTATAAACATGTAAATATCTACACTGCCATCTGTATAAACATGGAAATATCTACACCGCTATCTGCATAAACATATAAATATCTGAACCGCTATCATTATAAACATGGAAATACGTACAGCGCTATCTCTATAAACATGGAAATATCTACACTGCTATCTCTATAAACATGGAAATATCTACACCCCCATCTGCATAAACATAGAAATATCTACACCACCAACTGCATAAACATGGAAATATCTACACCGCTATCTGTATATGCATGGAAATATCTACAACACTATCTGTGTTAACATGGAAATAAATACACCGCTATCTGTGTAAACATGGAAATATGTACATAGATATCTGTGTAAAGATGGAAATATCTACAGCACAATCTGTGCAAATATGGAAATATCTACACCGCTCTGTCTGTAAACATGGAGATATCTAAACCGCTGTCTGTATAAACTTGGAAATAACTACACAGCTCTCTGTATAAATATGGAAATATCTACACCACGATCTCTATAAACATGGAAAAATCCACACTGCTATCTGTATAAACATGGAAATATCTACATGGCTATTTGAATAAACATGGAAATACCTGCAACGCCATCTGTATAAACATGGAAATACCTACACCGCTATCTGTGTAAACTTGGAAATATCTACACTGCTATCTGTAAAACGTGGAAATATCTACACCGCTATCTCTATAAACGTGGAAATATCTGCAACTCTATCTGTATAAACATGGAAATATGTACAACGCTATCTGTATAAACATGGAAATATCTACAACGCTATCTGTATAAACACGGAAATATATACACCGCTATCCGTATAAACATGGAAATATCTACACCGCTATCTGTATAAACATGGAAATATGTACACCACTATCTGTATAAACATGGAAATACCTACACCGCTATCTGTAGAAACATGGAAATATCTACACTGCTATATGTATAAACATGCAAATAACTACAACGCTATCTCCATAAACATGGAGATATCTATACCAAAATCTGTATAAACATGCAAATATCTATGCAGTCATCTGCATAAACATAGAAATATCTACACAACAATCTCTATAAACATGGAAATATCTACACTGCAATCTGTATACACATGGAAATACCTACACAGCCATCTGTGTAAACACGGAAATATCTACTCCGCTATCTCTATAAACATGGAAATATCTACATGCTATATCTATACAGATGGAAATATCTAAACTACAATCTCTATAAACATGGAAATATCTACCCCGCCATCTCTATAAACATGGAAATATCTACATCGCTATCTGTATAAACATGGAAATACCTCCACCGCTATGAGTATAAACATGGAAATATAAACACCGCTATCTGTATAAACATGGAAATATCTACACCGCTATTTGCATACAGATGGAAATATTTAAACCGCTATCTGTATAAACATGGAAATATATACACCGCTATCCCTGTAAACATGGAAATATCTACAACGCTATCTGTATAAACATGGAAATATCTACACCGCTATCTGTATAAATATGGAAATATCTAAACCGCTGTCTCTATAAACGTCGAAATGTCTACACCGCTATCTGTATAAACATGGAAATATCCACATGGCTATGTCTATAAACATGGAAATATCTTCACTGCCATCTGTATAAACTTGGAAATACCTACACAGTCATCTGTAGAAACGTGGAAATATCTACACCACTATCAATATAAACACGGAAAACCTACACTGTCATCTGTGTAAACATGGAATTATCTACAAAGCCATCTGCATAAACATGGAAATATCTACACAGCCATCTCTATAAATATGGAAATATCTACACCTCCATCTGTATAAACATGGAAATATCTACACTGCCATCTGTATAAACATGGAAATATCTACACAGCTATCTCTATATACATGGAATTGTCTACATCGCTATCTGTATAAACATGGAAATATCTACCCAACTATCTGTATAAACATGGAATATCTTCACCGCTATCTGTATAAACATGTAAATATCTATACTGCTATCTGTATATATATGGAAATATCTACACCGCTATCTCTATAAACATGGAAATGGCTAAACCGCTATCTGTATAAACATGGAAATATCTAAATGGCTATCTCTATAAACATGGAAATATGTACACCACCAACTCTATAAACATGGAAATACCAACACAGTCATCTGTATAAACATGGAAATATCTACAACACTATCTGTATATACATGGAAATATCTACACTGCCATCTGTATAAACATGGAAATATCTACACAGCCATCTCTATAAACACGGACATATCTACACCACTATCTGTATAAACATTGAAATATCAACAAGGCCATCTGTAAAAACATGGAAATATCTGCACAGTCATGTGTATAAACCTGGAAATATCTACACCTCCATCTGCATAAACAGGGAAATATCTACAATGTCATCTGTATAAACTTGGAAATAAGTACACCGCTATTTATATAAACATGGAAATACCTACACCGCAATCTGTATAAACATGGAAATATCTACATCGCTTTCTTTATAAACATGGAAATATTTACACCGCTATCTGTATAAATATGGAAATATCTACAATGCTATCTCTATATACATGAAATTGTCTACACCGCTATCTGTATAAACATGGAAATATCAACGCCGCCATCTGTAAATACATGGAAATATCTACACAGTCATGTGTATAAACATGGAAATATCTACACCTCCATCTGTATAAACATGGAAATATCTACACTGTCATCTATATAAACGTGGAAATATCTACACTGCTATGTATATAAACATGGAAATAACTACACCGTAATCTGTATAAACATGGAAATATCTACACCGCTATCTGTATAAACATGGAAATATCTACACCGCTATCTTTATAAATATGGAAATATCTACACCGCTATCTCTATATACATGGAATTGTCTACACCGCTATCTGTATAAACATGGAAATATCTACACCGCTGTCTGAATAAACATGGAAATATCTACACCGCTATCTGTATAGACATGGAAATATATACACCGCTACCTGAATAAATATGGAAATATCTACACTGCTATCTCTATAAACGTGGAAATGCTTACACCGCTATCTGTATAAACATGGTAATATCTACATGGCCATCTCTATAAACATGGAAATATCTACACCGTCATCTGTAAAAACATGGAAATACCTACACAGTCATCTGTATAAACATGGAAATATCTACACCAATATCTGTATAAACTTGGAAATATCTACAATGCTATCTGTGTAAACATGGAAATATCTACACAGCTATCTGTGTAAACATGGAATTATGTACACCGATATCTGTGTAAAGATGGGAATATCTACACCGCAGTCTGTGCAAATATGGTAATATATACACTGCTGTCCCTGTAAACATGGAAATATCTACACCGCAATCTGTATAAACATGGAAATAGTGACACCACTATCTGTATAAATATGGAAATATCTACACCGCTATCTCTATAAACATGGAAATGTCAACACCGCTATCTGTATAAACATGGAAATATCTAAATGCCTATCTCTATAAACATGGAAATATCTACACCGCGATCTGTATAAACATGGAAATACCCACACAGTAATCTGAATAAACCTGGAAATATCTTCACCACTATCTGTATAAACACGGAAATATCTACACTGCCATCTGTATAAACATGTAAATATCTACACAGGCATCTCTATAAACATGGAAATATCTACACCGCTATCTGTATAAACATGGAAATAGCCACACCGCTGTCTCTATAAACATGGAAATATCTACACCGCTATGTCTATAAACATGGAAAAATCTCCACCGCTATGTGTATAAACATGGAAATACCTCCACCGCTATGTGTATAAACATGGAAATATCTACACCGCTATCTGCATAAACATGGAAATATCTACACAGCTCTCTGTGTTAACATGGAAATATGTACTCCGCTATCTTTTTAAAGATGGAAATATCTACACTGCAGTCTGTGCAAATTCAGAAATATCTACAGCGCCATCTCTGTAAACATGGAAATATCTACACCGCTATCTGTATAAACATGGAAATATATGCACCGCTATCTGTATAAACATGGAAATGTCTACACCGCTATCTGTATAAATATGGAAATTTCTACACCGCTATCTCTATAGATATCAAAAAGTCTACACCGCTATCTGTATAAACATGAAAATATCCACATGGCAATGTCTATAAACATGGAAATGTCTACACTGCCATCTGTATAAACATCGAAATACATAAACAGTCATCTGTATAAACGTGGAAATATCTACACCACTATCTGTATAAACATGGAAATTCCACACTGCCATCTGTATAAACATGGAAGTATCTACAAAGCCATCTGCATATACATGGAAATATCTACACAGCCATCTCTATAAACATGGAAATATCTACACCGCTATGTGTATAAACATGGAAATACCAACACCGCCGTCTGCAAAAACATGGAAATATCTACACCGCTATCTCTTTAAACATGGAAATATCTACACAAGGATCGATATAAACATGGAAATATCTACACCGCTATCTGTATAAACATGGAAATATCTACACCGCTATCTGTATATATATGGAAATATCTACACCGCTATCTCTATAAACGTCATAATGTCTATACCGCTATCTGTATAAACATGGAAATATCAACATGGCTATGTCTATAAACATGGAAAGGTCTGCACTTCAATCTGTATAAACAGGGAAATACCTACACAGTCATCTGTATAAACGTGCAAATATCTACACCACTATCAATATAAACATGGAAAACCTACACTGCCATCTGTATAAACATGGAATTATCTACAAATCCAGCTGCATAAACATGGAAATATCTACACAGCCATCTCTATAAATATGGAAATATCTACACTTCCATCTGTATAAACATGGAAATATCTACACTGCCATCTGTATAAACATGGAAATATCTACACCGCTATCTCTATATACATGGAATTGTCTACACCGCTATCTGTATATACATGGAAATATCTACACCGCTATCTGTAAACATGGAAATATCTTCACCGATATCTGTATAAACATGGAAATATCTACACCGCTATCTGTATATATATGGAAATATCTACACGGCTATCTCTATAAACATGGAGATGGCTACACCGCTATCTGTATAAACATGGAAATACCTAAATGGCTATCTCTATAAACTTGGATATATGTACACCACCATCTGTATAAACACGGAAATATCTACACAGTCATCAGTATAAACATGGAAATATCTATACCGTCATCTGTATAAACATGGAAATATCTATACCACTATCTGTTTAAACATGGAAATATCTAAACTGCCATCTGTATAAACATGGAAATATCTACACAGCCATCTCTATAAACGTGGACATATCTACACCACTATCTGTATCAACATTGAAATATCAACACCGTCATCTGTAAAAACATGTAAATATCTACACATTCAAGTGTATAAACCTGGAAATATCTACACCTCCATCTGTGAAAACATGAAAATATCTTCACATTCATCTGTATAAACATGGAAATATCTATACCTCCATCAGTATAAACATGGAAATATCTACACCGCTATCTCTATAAACATGGAAACAACTACACAGCTAACTTTATAAACATGGAAATATCTACAACGTTATCCCTATAAACATGGAAATTTCTACACCGCCATCTGTATAAACATGCAAATGTCTACACAGTCATCTGTATAAACATGAAAATATCTACAACACCATCTCTATAAACATGGAAATATCTACACTGCCATCAGCCTTCATGGAAATACCTACACAGCCATCTGTATACACGTGGAAATATCTACACCACTATGTCAATAAACATGGAAATAACTACACCGCTCTCTCTATAAACCTGGAAATATCTACATCGCTATCTGTATAAACATGGAAATATCTCCACCGCTAGCAGTACTAACATGGAAATATCTATGGCGATATCTCTGTAAACATGGAGTTATCTACATGGCCAATTGTATAAACGTGGAAATATCTACACCACTATCTGTATAAACATGGAAATATCTTCACTGCCATCTGTATAAACATGGAAATATCTACACCGCAATCTGTATAAATATGGAATTACCTGCACCGCTATCTATATAGACATGGAAATATCTACACCGCTATCTGTATAAACATGGAAATACCTACACTGCCATCTGTATAAAGATGGAAATATCTACACCACGAGCTGTATAAACATGGAAATATCTACACCGCTATCTGTATAAACATGGAAATAACAACACCATTATCTGTATAAACATGGAAATATCTACACCGCTATCTCTATAAACATGAAAATACTTACACCACCATCTCTATAAACATGGAGATATTTACAACGCTATCTCTATAAACATAGAATTAACTACACCGCCATCTCTATAAACATGGAAATATCTACACCGCCATCTGAATAAACATGGAAATATCTACACAGTCATCTGTATAAACATGGAAATATCTACACTGCCATCTGTATAAACTTGGAAATATCTACACTGACATCTGTAGAAAAACGGAAATGTCTACAAAGCGATCTGTATAAACATGGGAATTTCTACACCGCTACCTGTATAAAAATGGAAATATCTACACCGCTATCTGTATCAACATGGAAATTACTACACCGCAATCTGTATAAACACGGAAATATCTACAATGCTATCTCTGTAAACATGGAAATATTTACACAGCTATCTGTGTAAACTTGGAAATATCTACACAGCTATCTGTGTAAATTTGGCAATAACTACACCGCAGTCTGTGCAAAGATGGAAATACCTACACTGCTATCTCTGTAAACATGGAAATATCTACACCAATATCAGTATAAACATGGAAATATCTACACTGCCATCTGTATAAACATGGAAATATCTACAGCGCCATCTGTTTAAACATGGAAATATCTACACCGCCATCTGTACACACATGGAAATATCTACAAAGCCATCTGTAAAAACATGGAAATATCTACACTGCTATCTCTATAAACATGGAAATATCTACACCGCTCTCTGTAGAAACTTGGAAATATCTACATAGGTATCTGTATAAAGAGGGATATATCTCCACCGCTATCTGTATAAACATGGAAATATCTTCAACGCTTTCTGTATAAACATGGAAATATCTACACTGCTATCTGTATAAACATGGAAATATCTACAACGGTATCTGTGTAAACATGGAAATATCTACACAGATATCTGTGTAAACTTTGAAATATCTGCACTGCTATATCTGTAAACATGGAAAAATCTACACCGCTATCTGTATAAACAAGGAAATATCTATACCGCAGTCTCTATAAACATGGAAATATCTCCACCGCTATCTGTGTAAACAAGAAAATATCTACACCGCTTTCTGTATAAACATGGACATATCTACACCGCAGTCTGTATAAACATGGAAATATCTACAACGCTATGTGTGTAAACATGGAAATATCTACACAGCTATCTGTGTAAACTTCGAAATATCTACACAGCTATCTGCGTAAACATGGAAATATCTACACGGCAATCTGTGCAAAGATGGAAATATCTACACCGCTATCTCTGTAAACATCGAAATATCTACACCGCTACCTGTATAAACATGGAAATATCTACACCGCTGTCTGTATAAACAAGGAAATATCTACACCGCCATCTGTAGAAACATGGAAATATCTACACCGCAATCTGTATAAACATGGAAATACCTACACCGCTATCTTTATAAATATGGAAATATCTACACCGCTATCTCTATAAACATGGAAATATCTTCACTGCAATCTCTATATACATGGAAATTTCTACAACGCCATCTCTATAAACATGAAAATATCTACACCGCCATCTTCAGAAACATGGATGTATCTACACCGTCATCTGTATAAACTTGGAAATATCTACACCACTATCTGTATAAACAAGGAAATATCTTCACTTCTATCTGTATAAACATGGAAATATCTACACCGCCATCTGTATAAAGATGGAAATATCTACACCGCAATCTGTATAAATATGGAAATACCTACACCGCTACCTCTATAGACATGTAAATATCTACACCGCTATCTGTATAACCATGGAAATGTCTACACTGCCATCTGTATAAAGATGGAAATATCTACACCGCTATCTGTATAAACAGGGAAATGTCTCCACTGCTATCTGTATAAACATGGAAATATCTACACCGCTTTCTGTATAAACATGGAAATATCTACACCGCTATCTGTATAAACATGGAAATATACACAATGCTATCTGCGTAAACATGGAAATATCTACACCGCTATCTCTATGAACACGGAAATACCAACACCGTTATCTGTATAAACATGGAAATATCTCCACCGCTATCTCTATAAACATGAATATACTTAAACCACCATCTCTAGAAGCATGGAAATATTTACACTGCTATCTCTGTAAACATAGAAATAACTACACCTCCATCCCTATAAACAAGGAAATATCTACACCGCCATCTGCATATACATGGAAATATATACACACACATCTGTATAAACATGGAAATATCTACACTGATATCTGTATAAACTTGGAAATATCTACAATGACATCTGTAGAAAGATGGAAATGTCTACAAAGCGATTTGTATAAACATGGAAATATCTACACAACTATCTGTATCAACATGGAAATAACTACACCGCAATCTGTATAAACATGGAAATATCTACAATGCTAACTCTGTAAACATGGAAACATCTACACAGCTATCTGTGTAAACTTGGAAATATATACACCGCAATATGTGTAAATTTGGCAATACCTACACCGCAATCTGTGCAAAGATGGAAATATCTACACCCCTATCTCTGTAAATATGGAAATATCTACACAGCTATCTGTATAAACATGGAAAAATCTACAGTGCCATCTGTATAAACATGGATATAACTACAGCGCCATCTGTATAAACATGGAAATATCTACACAGCCATCTGTATAAACATGGAAATATCTACACCTCTATCTCTATAAACATGGAAATATCTACACCGTTATCTGTATAAACATGGAAATATCTACATCACTATCTGTATAAACAGGGAAATATCTCCACTGCTATCTGTTTAAACATGGAAATATCTACACCGCTTTCTGTATAAACATGGAAATATCTACACCGCTATCTGTATAAACATGGAAATATATACAATGCTATCTGCGTAAACATGGAAATATCTACACAGCTATCTGTGTAAACTTGGAAATATCTACACAGCTATCTGTGTAAAAATGGAAATATCTACACAGCAATCTGTGCAAAGATGGAAATATCTACACTGCTATCTCAGTAACCATGGAAATATCTATACCGCTATCTTTATAAAGATGGAAATATCTATACCGCAGTCTCTATAAACATGGAAATATCTCCACCGCTATCTGTATAAACATGAAAATATCTACACCGCTTTCTGTATATACATGGACATATCTACACCGCAGCCTGTATAAACATGGAAATATCTACAACGCTATGTGTGTAAACATGGAAATATCTACACAGCTATCTGTATAAACTTGGAAATATCTACACAGCTATCTGAGTAAACATGGAAATATCTGCACGGCAATCTGTGCAAAGATGGAAATAACTACACCGCTATCTCTGTAAACATGGAAATACCTACACTGCTACCTGTGTAAACATGGAAATATCTACACCGCTGTCTGTATAAACAAGGAAATACCTACTCCGCCATCTGTAGAAACATGGAAATATGTACACCGCAATCTGTATAAACATGGAAATACCTACACCGCTATCTGTATAAATATGGAAATATCTACACCGCTATCTCTATAAACATGGAAATATCTACACTGCAATCTCTATATACATGGAAATTTCTACACCACCATCTCTATAAACATGAAAATATCTACACCGCCATCTTCAGAAACATGGATGTATCTACAACGCCATCTGTATAAACTTGGAAATATCTACACCACTATCTGTATAAACAAGGAAATATCTTCACTTCTATCTGTATAAACATGGAAATATCTACACCGCCATCTGTATAAAGATGGAAATATCTACACCGCAATCTGTATAAATATGGAAATACCTACACCACTACCTCTATAGACTTGTAAATATCTACACCGCTATCTGTATAAACATGGAAATATCTACATTGCCATCTGTATAAAGATGGAAATATCTACACCGCTATCTGTATAAACAGGGAAATATTTCCACCGCTATCTGTATAAACATGGAAATATCTACACCGCTTTCTGTATAAACATGGAAATATATACAATGCTATCTGTGTAAACATGGAAATATCTACACGCTATCTCTATAAACATGGAAATACCAACACCCTTATCTGTATAAACATGGAAACATCTACACCGCTATCTCTATAAACAAGAAAATACTTACACCACCATCTCTATAAGCATGGAAATATTTACACCGCTATCTCTGTAAACATAGAAATAACTACACCGCCATCCCTATAAACATGGAAATATCTACACCGCCATCTGCATATACATGGAAATATCTACACACACATCTGTATAAACATGGAAATATCTACACTGCCATCTGTATAAACTTTGAAATATCTACACTGACATCTGTAGAAAGATGGAAATGTCTGCAAAGCGATCCGTATAAACATGGGAATTTCTACACCGCTACCTGTATAAACATGGAAATATCTACACCACTATCTGTATCAACATGGAAATAAGTACACCGCAATCTGTATAAACATGGAAATATCTACAATGCTATCTCTGTAAACATGGAAATATCTACACAGCTATCTGTGTAAACTTGGAAATATCTACACCGCAATCTGTGTAAATTTGGCAATACCTACACCACAATCTGTGCAAAGATGGAAATATCTACACCGCTATCTCTGTAAACATGGAAATATCTACACAGCTCTCTGTATAATCATGGAAATATCTACAGTGCCATCTGTATAAACATGGAAATATCTACAGCGCCATCTGCATAAACGTGGAAATATCTACACTGCCATCTGTACAAACATGGAAATATCTTCACAGCCGTCTGTATAAACATGGAAATATCTACACCGCTATCTCTATAAACATGGAAATATCTACACCGTTATCTGTATAAACATGGAAATATCTACATCGCTATCTGTATAAACAGGGAAATATCTCCACCGCTATCTGTATAAACATGGAAATATCTACACCGCTTTCTGAATAAACATGGAAATATCTACACCGCTATCCGTATAAACATGGAAATATATAAAATGCTATCTGCGTAAACATGGAAATATCTACACAGCTATCTGTGTAAACTTGGAAATATCTACACAGCTATCTGTGTAAAAATGGAAATATCTAAACAGCAATCTGTGGAAAGATGGAAATACCTACACTGCTATCTCTGTAAACATGGAAATATCTACACCGCTATCTGTATAAACATGGAAATATCTATACCGCAGTCTCTATAAATATGGAAATATCTCCACCGCTATCTGTATAAACATGAAAATATCTACACTGCTATCTGTATAATAATGGACATATCTAAACCGCAATCTGTATAAACATGGAAATATCTACCACGGTATGTGTGTAAACATGGAAATATCTACACAGCTATCTGTGTCAACTTGGAAATATCTACACAGCTATCTGTGTAAACATGGAAATATCTACACGGCAATCTGTGCAAAGATGGAAATAACTACACCGCTATTTCTGTAAACTCGGAAATATCTACACCGCTACCTTTATAATCATGGAAATATCTACACCGATGTCTGTATAAACAAGGAAATATCTACACCGCCATCTGTAGAAACATGGAAATATCTACACCGCAATCTGTATAAACATGGAAATACCTACACCACTATCTGTATAAATATGGAAATATCAACACCGCTATCTCTATAAACATGGAAATAGCTACACCGCTTTCTCTATAAACATGAAAATATCTACACTGATATCTCTATATACATGGAAATATCTACACCGCCATCTTCAGAAACATGGATGTATCTACACCGCCATCTGTATAAACATGGAAATATCTACACCACTATCTGTATAAACATGGAAATATCTTCACTGCCATCTGTATAAACATGGAAATATCTACACCGCCATCTGTATAAAGGTGGAAATATCTACACCGCAATCTGTATAAATATGGAAATAACTACACCGCTAACTGTATAGACATGGAAATTTCTACACCGCTATCTGTATAAACATGGAAATATCTACACTGCCATCTGTATAAACATGGAAATAACTACACCGCTTTCTGTATAAACATGAAAATATCTACACTGCTATCACTATATACATGGAAATATCTACACCTCCATCTCTATAAACATGAAAATATCTACACCGCCGTCTTCAGATACATGGGTGTATCTACACCGCCATCTGTATAAACATGGAAATATCTACACCACTACCTGTATATACATGGAAATATCTTCACTGTCATCTGTATAAACATGGAAATATCTACACCGCTATCTGCATAAACATGGAAATATCTACACAGACATCTGTATAAACATGGAAATATCTACACCGCCATCTCTATAAACATGAAAATATCTACACCGCCATCTTCAGAAACAAGGATGTATCTACACCGCCATCTGTATAAACATGGAAATATCTACACCGCCATCTGTATAAAGATGGAAATATCTACACCGCAATCTGTATAAATATGGAAATACCTACACCGGTAATTCTATAGACATGGAAATATCTACACCCCTATCTGTATAAACATGGAAATATCTACACTGCCATATGTATAAAGATGGAAATATCTACACCACGAGCTGTATAAACATGGAAATATCTACACCGCTATCTGTATAAACATGGAAATATCTATACCACAGTCTCTAAAAAACATGGAAATATCTCCACCGCTATCTGTATAAACATGAAAATATCTACACCGCTTTCTGTATAAACATGGACATATCTACACCGCAGTCTGTATAAACATGGAAATATCTACAATGCTATGTGTGTAAACATGGAAATATCTACACAGCTATCTGTGTAAACTTGGAAATATCTACACAGCTATCTGCGTAAACATGGAAATATCTACACGGCAATCTGTGCAAAGATGGAAATAACTACACCGCTATCTCTGTAAACATGGAAATATCTACACCGCTACCTGTATAAACAAGGAAATATCTACACCGCTGTCTGTATAAACAAGGAAATATCTACACCGCCATCTGTATAAACTTGGAAATATCTTCACCACTATCTGTATAAACAAGGAAATTTCTTCACTTCTATCTGTATAAACATGGAAATATCTACACCGCCATCTGTATAAAGATGGAAATATCTACAACGCTATGTGTGTAAACATGGAAATATCTACACAGCTATCTGTGTAAACTTCGAAATATCTACACAGCTATCTGCGTAAACATGGAAATATCTACACGGCAATCTGTGCAAAGATGGAAATATCTACACCGCTATCTCTGTAAACATCGAAATATCTACACCGCTACCTGTATAAACATGGAAATATCTACACCGCTGTCTGTATAAACAAGGAAATATCTACACCGCCATCTGTAGAAACATGGAAATATCTACACCGCAATCTGTATAAACATGGAAATACCTACACCGCTATCTTTATAAATATGGAAATATCTACACCGCTATCTCTATAAACATGGAAATATCTTCACTGCAATCTCTATATACATGGAAATTTCTACAACGCCATCTCTATAAACATGAAAATATCTACACCGCCATCTTCAGAAACATGGATGTATCTACACCGTCATCTGTATAAACTTGGAAATATCTACACCACTATCTGTATAAACAAGGAAATATCTTCACTTCTATCTGTATAAACATGGAAATATCTACACCGCCATCTGTATAAAGATGGAAATATCTACACCGCAATCTGTATAAATATGGAAATACCTACACCGCTACCTCTATAGACATGTAAATATCTACACCGCTATCTGTATAACCATGGAAATGTCTACACTGCCATCTGTATAAAGATGGAAATATCTACACCGCTATCTGTATAAACAGGGAAATGTCTCCACTGCTATCTGTATAAACATGGAAATATCTACACCGCTTTCTGTATAAACATGGAAATATCTACACCGCTATCTGTATAAACATGGAAATATACACAATGCTATCTGCGTAAACATGGAAATATCTACACCGCTATCTCTATGAACACGGAAATACCAACACCGTTATCTGTATAAACATGGAAATATCTCCACCGCTATCTCTATAAACATGAATATACTTAAACCACCATCTCTAGAAGCATGGAAATATTTACACTGCTATCTCTGTAAACATAGAAATAACTACACCTCCATCCCTATAAACAAGGAAATATCTACACCGCCATCTGCATATACATGGAAATATATACACACACATCTGTATAAACATGGAAATATCTACACTGATATCTGTATAAACTTGGAAATATCTACAATGACATCTGTAGAAAGATGGAAATGTCTACAAAGCGATTTGTATAAACATGGAAATATCTACACAACTATCTGTATCAACATGGAAATAACTACACCGCAATCTGTATAAACATGGAAATATCTACAATGCTAACTCTGTAAACATGGAAACATCTACACAGCTATCTGTGTAAACTTGGAAATATATACACCGCAATATGTGTAAATTTGGCAATACCTACACCGCAATCTGTGCAAAGATGGAAATATCTACACCCCTATCTCTGTAAATATGGAAATATCTACACAGCTATCTGTATAAACATGGAAAAATCTACAGTGCCATCTGTATAAACATGGATATAACTACAGCGCCATCTGTATAAACATGGAAATATCTACACAGCCATCTGTATAAACATGGAAATATCTACACCTCTATCTCTATAAACATGGAAATATCTACACCGTTATCTGTATAAACATGGAAATATCTACATCACTATCTGTATAAACAGGGAAATATCTCCACTGCTATCTGTTTAAACATGGAAATATCTACACCGCTTTCTGTATAAACATGGAAATATCTACACCGCTATCTGTATAAACATGGAAATATATACAATGCTATCTGCGTAAACATGGAAATATCTACACAGCTATCTGTGTAAACTTGGAAATATCTACACAGCTATCTGTGTAAAAATGGAAATATCTACACAGCAATCTGTGCAAAGATGGAAATATCTACACTGCTATCTCAGTAACCATGGAAATATCTATACCGCTATCTTTATAAAGATGGAAATATCTATACCGCAGTCTCTATAAACATGGAAATATCTCCACCGCTATCTGTATAAACATGAAAATATCTACACCGCTTTCTGTATATACATGGACATATCTACACCGCAGCCTGTATAAACATGGAAATATCTACAACGCTATGTGTGTAAACATGGAAATATCTACACAGCTATCTGTATAAACTTGGAAATATCTACACAGCTATCTGAGTAAACATGGAAATATCTGCACGGCAATCTGTGCAAAGATGGAAATAACTACACCGCTATCTCTGTAAACATGGAAATACCTACACTGCTACCTGTGTAAACATGGAAATATCTACACCGCTGTCTGTATAAACAAGGAAATACCTACTCCGCCATCTGTAGAAACATGGAAATATGTACACCGCAATCTGTATAAACATGGAAATACCTACACCGCTATCTGTATAAATATGGAAATATCTACACCGCTATCTCTATAAACATGGAAATATCTACACTGCAATCTCTATATACATGGAAATTTCTACACCACCATCTCTATAAACATGAAAATATCTACACCGCCATCTTCAGAAACATGGATGTATCTACAACGCCATCTGTATAAACTTGGAAATATCTACACCACTATCTGTATAAACAAGGAAATATCTTCACTTCTATCTGTATAAACATGGAAATATCTACACCGCCATCTGTATAAAGATGGAAATATCTACACCGCAATCTGTATAAATATGGAAATACCTACACCACTACCTCTATAGACTTGTAAATATCTACACCGCTATCTGTATAAACATGGAAATATCTACATTGCCATCTGTATAAAGATGGAAATATCTACACCGCTATCTGTATAAACAGGGAAATATTTCCACCGCTATCTGTATAAACATGGAAATATCTACACCGCTTTCTGTATAAACATGGAAATATATACAATGCTATCTGTGTAAACATGGAAATATCTACACGCTATCTCTATAAACATGGAAATACCAACACCCTTATCTGTATAAACATGGAAACATCTACACCGCTATCTCTATAAACAAGAAAATACTTACACCACCATCTCTATAAGCATGGAAATATTTACACCGCTATCTCTGTAAACATAGAAATAACTACACCGCCATCCCTATAAACATGGAAATATCTACACCGCCATCTGCATATACATGGAAATATCTACACACACATCTGTATAAACATGGAAATATCTACACTGCCATCTGTATAAACTTTGAAATATCTACACTGACATCTGTAGAAAGATGGAAATGTCTGCAAAGCGATCCGTATAAACATGGGAATTTCTACACCGCTACCTGTATAAACATGGAAATATCTACACCACTATCTGTATCAACATGGAAATAAGTACACCGCAATCTGTATAAACATGGAAATATCTACAATGCTATCTCTGTAAACATGGAAATATCTACACAGCTATCTGTGTAAACTTGGAAATATCTACACCGCAATCTGTGTAAATTTGGCAATACCTACACCACAATCTGTGCAAAGATGGAAATATCTACACCGCTATCTCTGTAAACATGGAAATATCTACACAGCTCTCTGTATAATCATGGAAATATCTACAGTGCCATCTGTATAAACATGGAAATATCTACAGCGCCATCTGCATAAACGTGGAAATATCTACACTGCCATCTGTACAAACATGGAAATATCTTCACAGCCGTCTGTATAAACATGGAAATATCTACACCGCTATCTCTATAAACATGGAAATATCTACACCGTTATCTGTATAAACATGGAAATATCTACATCGCTATCTGTATAAACAGGGAAATATCTCCACCGCTATCTGTATAAACATGGAAATATCTACACCGCTTTCTGAATAAACATGGAAATATCTACACCGCTATCCGTATAAACATGGAAATATATAAAATGCTATCTGCGTAAACATGGAAATATCTACACAGCTATCTGTGTAAACTTGGAAATATCTACACAGCTATCTGTGTAAAAATGGAAATATCTAAACAGCAATCTGTGGAAAGATGGAAATACCTACACTGCTATCTCTGTAAACATGGAAATATCTACACCGCTATCTGTATAAACATGGAAATATCTATACCGCAGTCTCTATAAATATGGAAATATCTCCACCGCTATCTGTATAAACATGAAAATATCTACACTGCTATCTGTATAATAATGGACATATCTAAACCGCAATCTGTATAAACATGGAAATATCTACCACGGTATGTGTGTAAACATGGAAATATCTACACAGCTATCTGTGTCAACTTGGAAATATCTACACAGCTATCTGTGTAAACATGGAAATATCTACACGGCAATCTGTGCAAAGATGGAAATAACTACACCGCTATTTCTGTAAACTCGGAAATATCTACACCGCTACCTTTATAATCATGGAAATATCTACACCGATGTCTGTATAAACAAGGAAATATCTACACCGCCATCTGTAGAAACATGGAAATATCTACACCGCAATCTGTATAAACATGGAAATACCTACACCACTATCTGTATAAATATGGAAATATCAACACCGCTATCTCTATAAACATGGAAATAGCTACACCGCTTTCTCTATAAACATGAAAATATCTACACTGATATCTCTATATACATGGAAATATCTACACCGCCATCTTCAGAAACATGGATGTATCTACACCGCCATCTGTATAAACATGGAAATATCTACACCACTATCTGTATAAACATGGAAATATCTTCACTGCCATCTGTATAAACATGGAAATATCTACACCGCCATCTGTATAAAGGTGGAAATATCTACACCGCAATCTGTATAAATATGGAAATAACTACACCGCTAACTGTATAGACATGGAAATTTCTACACCGCTATCTGTATAAACATGGAAATATCTACACTGCCATCTGTATAAACATGGAAATAACTACACCGCTTTCTGTATAAACATGAAAATATCTACACTGCTATCACTATATACATGGAAATATCTACACCTCCATCTCTATAAACATGAAAATATCTACACCGCCGTCTTCAGATACATGGGTGTATCTACACCGCCATCTGTATAAACATGGAAATATCTACACCACTACCTGTATATACATGGAAATATCTTCACTGTCATCTGTATAAACATGGAAATATCTACACCGCTATCTGCATAAACATGGAAATATCTACACAGACATCTGTATAAACATGGAAATATCTACACCGCCATCTCTATAAACATGAAAATATCTACACCGCCATCTTCAGAAACAAGGATGTATCTACACCGCCATCTGTATAAACATGGAAATATCTACACCGCCATCTGTATAAAGATGGAAATATCTACACCGCAATCTGTATAAATATGGAAATACCTACACCGGTAATTCTATAGACATGGAAATATCTACACCCCTATCTGTATAAACATGGAAATATCTACACTGCCATATGTATAAAGATGGAAATATCTACACCACGAGCTGTATAAACATGGAAATATCTACACCGCTATCTGTATAAACATGGAAATATCTATACCACAGTCTCTAAAAAACATGGAAATATCTCCACCGCTATCTGTATAAACATGAAAATATCTACACCGCTTTCTGTATAAACATGGACATATCTACACCGCAGTCTGTATAAACATGGAAATATCTACAATGCTATGTGTGTAAACATGGAAATATCTACACAGCTATCTGTGTAAACTTGGAAATATCTACACAGCTATCTGCGTAAACATGGAAATATCTACACGGCAATCTGTGCAAAGATGGAAATAACTACACCGCTATCTCTGTAAACATGGAAATATCTACACCGCTACCTGTATAAACAAGGAAATA
The DNA here is from genome assembly GCF_029289425.2 of Pan paniscus. Taxonomy (NCBI): domain Eukaryota; kingdom Metazoa; phylum Chordata; class Mammalia; order Primates; family Hominidae; genus Pan; species Pan paniscus. The sequence goes on from NC_073265.2 coordinate 3,119,036, forward strand.
TCTACACCGCTGTCTGTATAAACAAGGAAATATCTACACCGCCATCTGTATAAACTTGGAAATATCTTCACCACTATCTGTATAAACAAGGAAATTTCTTCACTTCTATCTGTATAAACATGGAAATATCTACACCGCCATCTGTATAAAGATGGAAATATCTACAACGCTATGTGTGTAAACATGGAAATATCTACACAGCTATCTGTGTAAACTTCGAAATATCTACACAGCTATCTGCGTAAACATGGAAATATCTACACGGCAATCTGTGCAAAGATGGAAATATCTACACCGCTATCTCTGTAAACATCGAAATATCTACACCGCTACCTGTATAAACATGGAAATATCTACACCGCTGTCTGTATAAACAAGGAAATATCTACACCGCCATCTGTAGAAACATGGAAATATCTACACCGCAATCTGTATAAACATGGAAATACCTACACCGCTATCTTTATAAATATGGAAATATCTACACCGCTATCTCTATAAACATGGAAATATCTTCACTGCAATCTCTATATACATGGAAATTTCTACAACGCCATCTCTATAAACATGAAAATATCTACACCGCCATCTTCAGAAACATGGATGTATCTACACCGTCATCTGTATAAACTTGGAAATATCTACACCACTATCTGTATAAACAAGGAAATATCTTCACTTCTATCTGTATAAACATGGAAATATCTACACCGCCATCTGTATAAAGATGGAAATATCTACACCGCAATCTGTATAAATATGGAAATACCTACACCGCTACCTCTATAGACATGTAAATATCTACACCGCTATCTGTATAACCATGGAAATGTCTACACTGCCATCTGTATAAAGATGGAAATATCTACACCGCTATCTGTATAAACAGGGAAATGTCTCCACTGCTATCTGTATAAACATGGAAATATCTACACCGCTTTCTGTATAAACATGGAAATATCTACACCGCTATCTGTATAAACATGGAAATATACACAATGCTATCTGCGTAAACATGGAAATATCTACACCGCTATCTCTATGAACACGGAAATACCAACACCGTTATCTGTATAAACATGGAAATATCTCCACCGCTATCTCTATAAACATGAATATACTTAAACCACCATCTCTAGAAGCATGGAAATATTTACACTGCTATCTCTGTAAACATAGAAATAACTACACCTCCATCCCTATAAACAAGGAAATATCTACACCGCCATCTGCATATACATGGAAATATATACACACACATCTGTATAAACATGGAAATATCTACACTGATATCTGTATAAACTTGGAAATATCTACAATGACATCTGTAGAAAGATGGAAATGTCTACAAAGCGATTTGTATAAACATGGAAATATCTACACAACTATCTGTATCAACATGGAAATAACTACACCGCAATCTGTATAAACATGGAAATATCTACAATGCTAACTCTGTAAACATGGAAACATCTACACAGCTATCTGTGTAAACTTGGAAATATATACACCGCAATATGTGTAAATTTGGCAATACCTACACCGCAATCTGTGCAAAGATGGAAATATCTACACCCCTATCTCTGTAAATATGGAAATATCTACACAGCTATCTGTATAAACATGGAAAAATCTACAGTGCCATCTGTATAAACATGGATATAACTACAGCGCCATCTGTATAAACATGGAAATATCTACACAGCCATCTGTATAAACATGGAAATATCTACACCTCTATCTCTATAAACATGGAAATATCTACACCGTTATCTGTATAAACATGGAAATATCTACATCACTATCTGTATAAACAGGGAAATATCTCCACTGCTATCTGTTTAAACATGGAAATATCTACACCGCTTTCTGTATAAACATGGAAATATCTACACCGCTATCTGTATAAACATGGAAATATATACAATGCTATCTGCGTAAACATGGAAATATCTACACAGCTATCTGTGTAAACTTGGAAATATCTACACAGCTATCTGTGTAAAAATGGAAATATCTACACAGCAATCTGTGCAAAGATGGAAATATCTACACTGCTATCTCAGTAACCATGGAAATATCTATACCGCTATCTTTATAAAGATGGAAATATCTATACCGCAGTCTCTATAAACATGGAAATATCTCCACCGCTATCTGTATAAACATGAAAATATCTACACCGCTTTCTGTATATACATGGACATATCTACACCGCAGCCTGTATAAACATGGAAATATCTACAACGCTATGTGTGTAAACATGGAAATATCTACACAGCTATCTGTATAAACTTGGAAATATCTACACAGCTATCTGAGTAAACATGGAAATATCTGCACGGCAATCTGTGCAAAGATGGAAATAACTACACCGCTATCTCTGTAAACATGGAAATACCTACACTGCTACCTGTGTAAACATGGAAATATCTACACCGCTGTCTGTATAAACAAGGAAATACCTACTCCGCCATCTGTAGAAACATGGAAATATGTACACCGCAATCTGTATAAACATGGAAATACCTACACCGCTATCTGTATAAATATGGAAATATCTACACCGCTATCTCTATAAACATGGAAATATCTACACTGCAATCTCTATATACATGGAAATTTCTACACCACCATCTCTATAAACATGAAAATATCTACACCGCCATCTTCAGAAACATGGATGTATCTACAACGCCATCTGTATAAACTTGGAAATATCTACACCACTATCTGTATAAACAAGGAAATATCTTCACTTCTATCTGTATAAACATGGAAATATCTACACCGCCATCTGTATAAAGATGGAAATATCTACACCGCAATCTGTATAAATATGGAAATACCTACACCACTACCTCTATAGACTTGTAAATATCTACACCGCTATCTGTATAAACATGGAAATATCTACATTGCCATCTGTATAAAGATGGAAATATCTACACCGCTATCTGTATAAACAGGGAAATATTTCCACCGCTATCTGTATAAACATGGAAATATCTACACCGCTTTCTGTATAAACATGGAAATATATACAATGCTATCTGTGTAAACATGGAAATATCTACACGCTATCTCTATAAACATGGAAATACCAACACCCTTATCTGTATAAACATGGAAACATCTACACCGCTATCTCTATAAACAAGAAAATACTTACACCACCATCTCTATAAGCATGGAAATATTTACACCGCTATCTCTGTAAACATAGAAATAACTACACCGCCATCCCTATAAACATGGAAATATCTACACCGCCATCTGCATATACATGGAAATATCTACACACACATCTGTATAAACATGGAAATATCTACACTGCCATCTGTATAAACTTTGAAATATCTACACTGACATCTGTAGAAAGATGGAAATGTCTGCAAAGCGATCCGTATAAACATGGGAATTTCTACACCGCTACCTGTATAAACATGGAAATATCTACACCACTATCTGTATCAACATGGAAATAAGTACACCGCAATCTGTATAAACATGGAAATATCTACAATGCTATCTCTGTAAACATGGAAATATCTACACAGCTATCTGTGTAAACTTGGAAATATCTACACCGCAATCTGTGTAAATTTGGCAATACCTACACCACAATCTGTGCAAAGATGGAAATATCTACACCGCTATCTCTGTAAACATGGAAATATCTACACAGCTCTCTGTATAATCATGGAAATATCTACAGTGCCATCTGTATAAACATGGAAATATCTACAGCGCCATCTGCATAAACGTGGAAATATCTACACTGCCATCTGTACAAACATGGAAATATCTTCACAGCCGTCTGTATAAACATGGAAATATCTACACCGCTATCTCTATAAACATGGAAATATCTACACCGTTATCTGTATAAACATGGAAATATCTACATCGCTATCTGTATAAACAGGGAAATATCTCCACCGCTATCTGTATAAACATGGAAATATCTACACCGCTTTCTGAATAAACATGGAAATATCTACACCGCTATCCGTATAAACATGGAAATATATAAAATGCTATCTGCGTAAACATGGAAATATCTACACAGCTATCTGTGTAAACTTGGAAATATCTACACAGCTATCTGTGTAAAAATGGAAATATCTAAACAGCAATCTGTGGAAAGATGGAAATACCTACACTGCTATCTCTGTAAACATGGAAATATCTACACCGCTATCTGTATAAACATGGAAATATCTATACCGCAGTCTCTATAAATATGGAAATATCTCCACCGCTATCTGTATAAACATGAAAATATCTACACTGCTATCTGTATAATAATGGACATATCTAAACCGCAATCTGTATAAACATGGAAATATCTACCACGGTATGTGTGTAAACATGGAAATATCTACACAGCTATCTGTGTCAACTTGGAAATATCTACACAGCTATCTGTGTAAACATGGAAATATCTACACGGCAATCTGTGCAAAGATGGAAATAACTACACCGCTATTTCTGTAAACTCGGAAATATCTACACCGCTACCTTTATAATCATGGAAATATCTACACCGATGTCTGTATAAACAAGGAAATATCTACACCGCCATCTGTAGAAACATGGAAATATCTACACCGCAATCTGTATAAACATGGAAATACCTACACCACTATCTGTATAAATATGGAAATATCAACACCGCTATCTCTATAAACATGGAAATAGCTACACCGCTTTCTCTATAAACATGAAAATATCTACACTGATATCTCTATATACATGGAAATATCTACACCGCCATCTTCAGAAACATGGATGTATCTACACCGCCATCTGTATAAACATGGAAATATCTACACCACTATCTGTATAAACATGGAAATATCTTCACTGCCATCTGTATAAACATGGAAATATCTACACCGCCATCTGTATAAAGGTGGAAATATCTACACCGCAATCTGTATAAATATGGAAATAACTACACCGCTAACTGTATAGACATGGAAATTTCTACACCGCTATCTGTATAAACATGGAAATATCTACACTGCCATCTGTATAAACATGGAAATAACTACACCGCTTTCTGTATAAACATGAAAATATCTACACTGCTATCACTATATACATGGAAATATCTACACCTCCATCTCTATAAACATGAAAATATCTACACCGCCGTCTTCAGATACATGGGTGTATCTACACCGCCATCTGTATAAACATGGAAATATCTACACCACTACCTGTATATACATGGAAATATCTTCACTGTCATCTGTATAAACATGGAAATATCTACACCGCTATCTGCATAAACATGGAAATATCTACACAGACATCTGTATAAACATGGAAATATCTACACCGCCATCTCTATAAACATGAAAATATCTACACCGCCATCTTCAGAAACAAGGATGTATCTACACCGCCATCTGTATAAACATGGAAATATCTACACCGCCATCTGTATAAAGATGGAAATATCTACACCGCAATCTGTATAAATATGGAAATACCTACACCGGTAATTCTATAGACATGGAAATATCTACACCCCTATCTGTATAAACATGGAAATATCTACACTGCCATATGTATAAAGATGGAAATATCTACACCACGAGCTGTATAAACATGGAAATATCTACACCGCTATCTGTATAAACATGGAAATATCTATACCACAGTCTCTAAAAAACATGGAAATATCTCCACCGCTATCTGTATAAACATGAAAATATCTACACCGCTTTCTGTATAAACATGGACATATCTACACCGCAGTCTGTATAAACATGGAAATATCTACAATGCTATGTGTGTAAACATGGAAATATCTACACAGCTATCTGTGTAAACTTGGAAATATCTACACAGCTATCTGCGTAAACATGGAAATATCTACACGGCAATCTGTGCAAAGATGGAAATAACTACACCGCTATCTCTGTAAACATGGAAATATCTACACCGCTACCTGTATAAACAAGGAAATATCTACACCGCTGTCTGTATAAACAAGGAAATATCTACACCGCCATCTGTATAAACTTGGAAATATCTTCACCACTATCTGTATAAACAAGGAAATTTCTTCACTTCTATCTGTATAAACATGGAAATATCTACACCGCCATCTGTATAAAGATGGAAATATCTACAACGCTATGTGTGTAAACATGGAAATATCTACACAGCTATCTGTGTAAACTTCGAAATATCTACACAGCTATCTGCGTAAACATGGAAATATCTACACGGCAATCTGTGCAAAGATGGAAATATCTACACCGCTATCTCTGTAAACATCGAAATATCTACACCGCTACCTGTATAAACATGGAAATATCTACACCGCTGTCTGTATAAACAAGGAAATATCTACACCGCCATCTGTAGAAACATGGAAATATCTACACCGCAATCTGTATAAACATGGAAATACCTACACCGCTATCTTTATAAATATGGAAATATCTACACCGCTATCTCTATAAACATGGAAATATCTTCACTGCAATCTCTATATACATGGAAATTTCTACAACGCCATCTCTATAAACATGAAAATATCTACACCGCCATCTTCAGAAACATGGATGTATCTACACCGTCATCTGTATAAACTTGGAAATATCTACACCACTATCTGTATAAACAAGGAAATATCTTCACTTCTATCTGTATAAACATGGAAATATCTACACCGCCATCTGTATAAAGATGGAAATATCTACACCGCAATCTGTATAAATATGGAAATACCTACACCGCTACCTCTATAGACATGTAAATATCTACACCGCTATCTGTATAACCATGGAAATGTCTACACTGCCATCTGTATAAAGATGGAAATATCTACACCGCTATCTGTATAAACAGGGAAATGTCTCCACTGCTATCTGTATAAACATGGAAATATCTACACCGCTTTCTGTATAAACATGGAAATATCTACACCGCTATCTGTATAAACATGGAAATATACACAATGCTATCTGCGTAAACATGGAAATATCTACACCGCTATCTCTATGAACACGGAAATACCAACACCGTTATCTGTATAAACATGGAAATATCTCCACCGCTATCTCTATAAACATGAATATACTTAAACCACCATCTCTAGAAGCATGGAAATATTTACACTGCTATCTCTGTAAACATAGAAATAACTACACCTCCATCCCTATAAACAAGGAAATATCTACACCGCCATCTGCATATACATGGAAATATATACACACACATCTGTATAAACATGGAAATATCTACACTGATATCTGTATAAACTTGGAAATATCTACAATGACATCTGTAGAAAGATGGAAATGTCTACAAAGCGATTTGTATAAACATGGAAATATCTACACAACTATCTGTATCAACATGGAAATAACTACACCGCAATCTGTATAAACATGGAAATATCTACAATGCTAACTCTGTAAACATGGAAACATCTACACAGCTATCTGTGTAAACTTGGAAATATATACACCGCAATATGTGTAAATTTGGCAATACCTACACCGCAATCTGTGCAAAGATGGAAATATCTACACCCCTATCTCTGTAAATATGGAAATATCTACACAGCTATCTGTATAAACATGGAAAAATCTACAGTGCCATCTGTATAAACATGGATATAACTACAGCGCCATCTGTATAAACATGGAAATATCTACACAGCCATCTGTATAAACATGGAAATATCTACACCTCTATCTCTATAAACATGGAAATATCTACACCGTTATCTGTATAAACATGGAAATATCTACATCACTATCTGTATAAACAGGGAAATATCTCCACTGCTATCTGTTTAAACATGGAAATATCTACACCGCTTTCTGTATAAACATGGAAATATCTACACCGCTATCTGTATAAACATGGAAATATATACAATGCTATCTGCGTAAACATGGAAATATCTACACAGCTATCTGTGTAAACTTGGAAATATCTACACAGCTATCTGTGTAAAAATGGAAATATCTACACAGCAATCTGTGCAAAGATGGAAATATCTACACTGCTATCTCAGTAACCATGGAAATATCTATACCGCTATCTTTATAAAGATGGAAATATCTATACCGCAGTCTCTATAAACATGGAAATATCTCCACCGCTATCTGTATAAACATGAAAATATCTACACCGCTTTCTGTATATACATGGACATATCTACACCGCAGCCTGTATAAACATGGAAATATCTACAACGCTATGTGTGTAAACATGGAAATATCTACACAGCTATCTGTATAAACTTGGAAATATCTACACAGCTATCTGAGTAAACATGGAAATATCTGCACGGCAATCTGTGCAAAGATGGAAATAACTACACCGCTATCTCTGTAAACATGGAAATACCTACACTGCTACCTGTGTAAACATGGAAATATCTACACCGCTGTCTGTATAAACAAGGAAATACCTACTCCGCCATCTGTAGAAACATGGAAATATGTACACCGCAATCTGTATAAACATGGAAATACCTACACCGCTATCTGTATAAATATGGAAATATCTACACCGCTATCTCTATAAACATGGAAATATCTACACTGCAATCTCTATATACATGGAAATTTCTACACCACCATCTCTATAAACATGAAAATATCTACACCGCCATCTTCAGAAACATGGATGTATCTACAACGCCATCTGTATAAACTTGGAAATATCTACACCACTATCTGTATAAACAAGGAAATATCTTCACTTCTATCTGTATAAACATGGAAATATCTACACCGCCATCTGTATAAAGATGGAAATATCTACACCGCAATCTGTATAAATATGGAAATACCTACACCACTACCTCTATAGACTTGTAAATATCTACACCGCTATCTGTATAAACATGGAAATATCTACATTGCCATCTGTATAAAGATGGAAATATCTACACCGCTATCTGTATAAACAGGGAAATATTTCCACCGCTATCTGTATAAACATGGAAATATCTACACCGCTTTCTGTATAAACATGGAAATATATACAATGCTATCTGTGTAAACATGGAAATATCTACACGCTATCTCTATAAACATGGAAATACCAACACCCTTATCTGTATAAACATGGAAACATCTACACCGCTATCTCTATAAACAAGAAAATACTTACACCACCATCTCTATAAGCATGGAAATATTTACACCGCTATCTCTGTAAACATAGAAATAACTACACCGCCATCCCTATAAACATGGAAATATCTACACCGCCATCTGCATATACATGGAAATATCTACACACACATCTGTATAAACATGGAAATATCTACACTGCCATCTGTATAAACTTTGAAATATCTACACTGACATCTGTAGAAAGATGGAAATGTCTGCAAAGCGATCCGTATAAACATGGGAATTTCTACACCGCTACCTGTATAAACATGGAAATATCTACACCACTATCTGTATCAACATGGAAATAAGTACACCGCAATCTGTATAAACATGGAAATATCTACAATGCTATCTCTGTAAACATGGAAATATCTACACAGCTATCTGTGTAAACTTGGAAATATCTACACCGCAATCTGTGTAAATTTGGCAATACCTACACCACAATCTGTGCAAAGATGGAAATATCTACACCGCTATCTCTGTAAACATGGAAATATCTACACAGCTCTCTGTATAATCATGGAAATATCTACAGTGCCATCTGTATAAACATGGAAATATCTACAGCGCCATCTGCATAAACGTGGAAATATCTACACTGCCATCTGTACAAACATGGAAATATCTTCACAGCCGTCTGTATAAACATGGAAATATCTACACCGCTATCTCTATAAACATGGAAATATCTACACCGTTATCTGTATAAACATGGAAATATCTACATCGCTATCTGTATAAACAGGGAAATATCTCCACCGCTATCTGTATAAACATGGAAATATCTACACCGCTTTCTGAATAAACATGGAAATATCTACACCGCTATCCGTATAAACATGGAAATATATAAAATGCTATCTGCGTAAACATGGAAATATCTACACAGCTATCTGTGTAAACTTGGAAATATCTACACAGCTATCTGTGTAAAAATGGAAATATCTAAACAGCAATCTGTGGAAAGATGGAAATACCTACACTGCTATCTCTGTAAACATGGAAATATCTACACCGCTATCTGTATAAACATGGAAATATCTATACCGCAGTCTCTATAAATATGGAAATATCTCCACCGCTATCTGTATAAACATGAAAATATCTACACTGCTATCTGTATAATAATGGACATATCTAAACCGCAATCTGTATAAACATGGAAATATCTACCACGGTATGTGTGTAAACATGGAAATATCTACACAGCTATCTGTGTCAACTTGGAAATATCTACACAGCTATCTGTGTAAACATGGAAATATCTACACGGCAATCTGTGCAAAGATGGAAATAACTACACCGCTATTTCTGTAAACTCGGAAATATCTACACCGCTACCTTTATAATCATGGAAATATCTACACCGATGTCTGTATAAACAAGGAAATATCTACACCGCCATCTGTAGAAACATGGAAATATCTACACCGCAATCTGTATAAACATGGAAATACCTACACCACTATCTGTATAAATATGGAAATATCAACACCGCTATCTCTATAAACATGGAAATAGCTACACCGCTTTCTCTATAAACATGAAAATATCTACACTGATATCTCTATATACATGGAAATATCTACACCGCCATCTTCAGAAACATGGATGTATCTACACCGCCATCTGTATAAACATGGAAATATCTACACCACTATCTGTATAAACATGGAAATATCTTCACTGCCATCTGTATAAACATGGAAATATCTACACCGCCATCTGTATAAAGGTGGAAATATCTACACCGCAATCTGTATAAATATGGAAATAACTACACCGCTAACTGTATAGACATGGAAATTTCTACACCGCTATCTGTATAAACATGGAAATATCTACACTGCCATCTGTATAAACATGGAAATAACTACACCGCTTTCTGTATAAACATGAAAATATCTACACTGCTATCACTATATACATGGAAATATCTACACCTCCATCTCTATAAACATGAAAATATCTACACCGCCGTCTTCAGATACATGGGTGTATCTACACCGCCATCTGTATAAACATGGAAATATCTACACCACTACCTGTATATACATGGAAATATCTTCACTGTCATCTGTATAAACATGGAAATATCTACACCGCTATCTGCATAAACATGGAAATATCTACACAGACATCTGTATAAACATGGAAATATCTACACCGCCATCTCTATAAACATGAAAATATCTACACCGCCATCTTCAGAAACAAGGATGTATCTACACCGCCATCTGTATAAACATGGAAATATCTACACCGCCATCTGTATAAAGATGGAAATATCTACACCGCAATCTGTATAAATATGGAAATACCTACACCGGTAATTCTATAGACATGGAAATATCTACACCCCTATCTGTATAAACATGGAAATATCTACACTGCCATATGTATAAAGATGGAAATATCTACACCACGAGCTGTATAAACATGGAAATATCTACACCGCTATCTGTATAAACATGGAAATATCTATACCACAGTCTCTAAAAAACATGGAAATATCTCCACCGCTATCTGTATAAACATGAAAATATCTACACCGCTTTCTGTATAAACATGGACATATCTACACCGCAGTCTGTATAAACATGGAAATATCTACAATGCTATGTGTGTAAACATGGAAATATCTACACAGCTATCTGTGTAAACTTGGAAATATCTACACAGCTATCTGCGTAAACATGGAAATATCTACACGGCAATCTGTGCAAAGATGGAAATAACTACACCGCTATCTCTGTAAACATGGAAATATCTACACCGCTACCTGTATAAACAAGGAAATATCTACACCGCTGTCTGTATAAACAAGGAAATATCTACACCGCCATCTGTATAAACTTGGAAATATCTTCACCACTATCTGTATAAACAAGGAAATTTCTTCACTTCTATCTGTATAAACATGGAAATATCTACACCGCCATCTGTATAAAGATGGAAATATCTACACCGCAATCTGTATAAATATGGAAACACCTACACCGCTACCTCTATAGACATGTAAATATCTACACCGCTATCTGTATAAACATGGAAATATCTACACTGCCATCTGTATAAAGATGGAAATATCTACACCGCTATCTGTATAAACAGGGAAATGTCTCCACCGCTATCTGTATAATCATGGAAATATCTACACCGCTTTCTGTATAAACATGGAAATATCTACACCGCTATCTGTATAAACATGGAAATATATACAATGCTATCTGCGTAAACATGGAAATATCTACACCGCTATCTCTATAAACATGGAAATACCAACACCGTTATCTGTATAAACATGGAAATATCTACACCGCTCTCTCTATAAACATGAAAATACTTACACCACCATCTCTATAAGCATGGAAATATTTACACTGCTATCTCTGTAAACATAGAAATAACTACACCGCCAACCCTATAAACAAGGAAATATCTGCACCGCCATCTGCATATACATGGAAATATATACAAACACATCTGTATAAACATGGAAATATCTCCAATGATATCTCTATAAACATCGAAATATCTACACCGCCATCTGTATAAACATGGCAATACTTACAAATTTATCTGTATAAACATGGAAATATCTACACTGCCATCTGTATAAACATGGAAATATCTACACAGCCATGTGTATATACATGGAAATATCTACACCGCTATCCATATATACATGGAAATAACTACACCGCTATCTGTATAAACATGGAAATATCTACACCACCATCTACATATCCATGGAAATATCTGTGCAACCATCTATATAAACATGGAAATATCTACACGGACATCTGTGTATAGATGGAAATAACACCGCCATCTGTACAAACATGGAAATACCTGCACCGCTATCTGTATAACCATGGAAATATCTACAACGCGGTCTGTATAAACATGGAAATATCTACACCGCTATCTGTATAAACATGGAAATATATACACCGCAATCTCTACAAACATGGAAATATCTACACCGTTATCTGTAAACACATGGAAATATCTACACCGCTATCTGGAAAAACATGGAAATATCTACACCACGATCTGTATAAACATGGAAATATCTACACCGCTATATGTATAAACATGGAAATATCTACACAGCTATCTCTATAAACATGGAAATATCTACTCCGCCATCTCTATAAACATGGAAATACCTATACAGTCATCTGTGTAAACATGGAAATATTTACACCACCATCTGTATAAACATGGAAATATCTTCAATGCCATCTGAATACACATGGAAATACCTACACGGCAATCTGTGTATAGATGGAAACATCAACACCGCCATCTGTACAAACATGGAAATATCTACACTGCTATCTCTATAAACATGGAAATATCTACACTGCGGTCTGTAAACATGGAAATACCTACACCGGTATCTGTATAAACATGGAAATATCTACACCATGATCTGTATAAACATGGAAATATATACACCGCAATCTCTATAAACATGGAAATATCTGAACCGCTATCTCTATAAACATGGAAATATCTACAAAGACATCTATATAAACATGGAAATACCTACACAGTCATGTGTAGGAACATTTAAATATCTACAATGCCTTCAGTATAAACATAGAAATATCTACACAGCCATCAGTATAAACATGGAAATAAATACACAGCTATCTCTATAAACATGGAAATACCTACACCGTTTTCAGTATAAACATGGAAATATCTACACCGCTGTCTGCATAAACATGGAAATATCCACACCCGTATCTGTAGAAACTTCGAAATATCTCCACCGCCATCTGTATAAACATGGAAATATCTCCACCGCTATCTTTACAAACATGGAAATAACTTCACTGGTATTTGTATAAACATGGAAATATCTACAAAGCTATCTGTATAAACATGGAGATATCTACACCGCTGTCTGTATAAATATGGAAATATCTACACCGCTATCTGTATAAACATGGAAATATCTACACCGCTAGCTCTATAAACATGGAAATATCTACACCGCTATCGGTATAAACATGGAAATATCTACACCGCTATCTGTGTAAACATGGAAATACCTACGCTGCTATCTGTATAAACATGGAAATATCTACACTGCTATCTGTATAAACATGGAAGTGTCTACACCACTATCTGTATAAACATGGAAATATCTACAATGCAATCTCTGTAAACATGGAAATATCTACACAGCTATCTGTGTAAAGTTGGAAATATCTACACCGCTGTCTGTGAATAGATGGCAATATCTACACCGCATTCTGTGCAAAGATAGGAGCATCTACAACGCTATCTCTGTAAACATGGAAATAACTACACCGCTATCTGTATAAACCTGGAAATATCTACACCGCCATCTCTATCAAAATGGAAATACCTACACCGCCATCTGTATAAACATGGAAATATCTACACCGCCATCTGTATAAACATGGAAATATGTACACTGCTATCTTAATAAACATGGAAATAACTCTAATAGCTATCTGTATAAACATGGAAATATCTACTCCGCTATCTGTATAAACATGGAAATACCTGCACCGCTATCTGTATAAACATGGAAATATCTACACCGCTATCTGTATAACCATGGAAATATCTACACCGCTATCTGTATAAACATGGAGATATCTACACTGCTATCTGTATAAACATGGAAATATCTACAATGCAATCTCTGTAAACATGGAAATATCTACACAGCTATCTGTGTAAAGTTGGAAATATCTACACAGCTGTCTGTGTATAGATGGCAATAACTACACTGCAATCTGTGCAAATATGGAAGCATCTACACCGCTATCTCTGTAAACATGGAAATAGCTACACCGCTATCTGTATAAACCTGGAAATATCTACACCGCTATCTGTATAAACATGGAAATATATACACCGCCATCTGTATAAACATGGAAATATCTACACCGCTATCTTTATAAACATGGAAATAATTCCACCGCTATCTGCATAAACATGGAAATATCTACACCGCTCTCTGTATAAACATGGAAATATCTACACCTCTATCTGTATAAACATGGAAATATCTACACCGCCATCTGTATAAGCACGGAAATATCTACACCGCTATCTTTATAAACATTGAAATAAATCCACCGCTATCTGTATAAACATGGAAATATCTACACCGCTATCTGTATGAACATGGAAATATCTTCACCGCTATGTGTACAAACATGGAAATATCCACAACGCCATCTGTATAAACATGTAAATATCTACACAGCCATCTGTAAGCATGGTAATAACTACACCACCATCTTTATAAACATGGAAATATCTACATTGCCATGTGTATACAGTTGGAAATATCTACACAGCCATCTGTATAAGCATGGAAATAACTACACCGCTATCTGCATAAACATGGAAATATCTACACCGCTCTCTGTATAAACATGGAAATATCTACATCGCTATCTGTACAAACAGGGAATATCTCCACTGCTATCTGTATTAACATGGAAATACCTACACCGCTATCTGTATAAACATGGAAATATCTACACAGCTATCTGTGTAAACTTGGAAATACGTACACAGCTATCTGTGTGAAGATGGAAATGTCTACAATGCAATCTGTACAAAGATGGAAATATTTACACCGCTATCTCTGTAAACATGGAAATAGCTACACCGCTATCTGCATAAACCTGGAAATATCTACACCGCCATCTCTATCAAAATGGAAATATCTACACCGCCATCTGTATAAACATGGAAATATCTACACCGCCATCTGTATAAACATGGAAATATCTCCACCGCTATCTTTACAAACATGGAAATAACTTCACTGCTATTTGTATAAACATGGAAATATCTACAAAGCTATCTGTATAAACATGGAGATATCTACACCGCTATCTCTATAAATATGGAAATATCTACACCGCTATCTGTATAAACATGGAAATATCTACACCGCTAGCTCTATAAACATGGAAATATCTACACCGCTATCGGTATAAACATGGAAATATCTACACCGCTATCTGTGTAAACATGGAAATACCTACGCTGCTATCTGTATAAACATGGAAATATCTACACTGCTATCTGTATAAACATGGAAGTATCTACACCACTATCTGTATAAACATGGAAATATCTACAATGCAATCTCTGTAAACATGGAAATATCTACACAGCTATCTGTGTAAAGTTGGAAATATCTACAACGCTGTCTGTGTATAGATGGCAATATCTACACCGCATTCTGTGCAAAGATAGGAGCATCTACACCGCTATCTCTGTAAACATGGAAATAACTACACCGCTATCTGTATAAACCTGGAAATATCTACACCGCCATCTCTATCAAAATGGAAATACCTACACCGCCATCTGTATAAACATGGAAATATCTACACCGCCATCTGTATAAACATGGAAATATGTACACTACTATCTTAATAAACATGGAAATAACTCTAATAGCTATCTGTATAAACATGGAAATATCTACTCCGCTATCTGTATAAACATGGAAATATCTGCACCGCTATCTGTATAAACATGGAAATATCTACACCGCTATCTGTATAACCGTGGAAATATCTACACCGCTATCTGTATAAACATGGAGATATCTACACTGCTATCTGTATAAACATGGAAATATCTACAATGCAATCTCTGTAAACATGGAAATATCTACACAGCTATCTGTGTAAAGTTGGAAATATCTACACAGCTGTCTGTGTATAGATGGCAATAACTACACCGCAATCTGTGCAAATATGGAAGCATCTACACCACTATCTCTGTAAACATGGAAATAGCTACACCGCTATCTGTATAAACCTGGAAATATCTACACCGCCATCTGTATAAACATGGAAATATATACACCGCCATCTGTATAAACATGGATATATCTACACCGCTATCTTTATAAACATGGAAATAATTCCACCGCTATCTGCATAAACATGGAAATATCTACACCGCTCTCTGAATAAACATGGAAATATCTACACCTCTATCTGTATAAACATGGAAATATCTACACCGCCATCTGTATAAGCACGGAAATATCTACTCCGCTATCTCTATAAACATTGAAATAAATCCACCGCTATCTGTATAAACATGGAAATATCTACACCGCTCTCTGTATAAACATGGAAATATCTACATCGCTATCTGTACAAACAGGGAATATCTCCACTGCTATCTGTATTAACATGGAAATACCTACACCGCTATCTGTATAAACATGGAAATATCTACACAGCTATCTGTGTAAACTTGGAAATACGTACACAGCTATCTGTGTGAAGATGGAAATGTCTACACCGCAATCTGTACAAAGATGGAAATATTTACACCGCTATCTCTGTAAACATGGAAATATCTACACCGCTATCTCTATAAACAAGGAAATACCTGCAAAGCCATCTGTATAAACATGGAAATAACTACACAGTCATGTGTAGGAACATGGAAACATCTACACTGCCATCTGTATAAACATGGAAATATGTACACAGCCCTCTGTATAAATATGGAAATATCTGCATAGGCATCTGTATAAACTTGGAAATACCTACACCGCTGTCTCTATAAACATGGAAATATGAACACCTCTATGTGTATAAACATGGTAATATCTCCATAGCTGTCTGTATAAACATGGAAATATCTCCACCTTTATCTGTATAAACATGGAAATATCTACAGCGCCATCTCTATAAACATGGAAAAATCTACACTGCCATCTGTAAAAACATGGAAATATCTACACAGTCATCCGAATAAACATGGAAATATAAACACCACCATCTGTATAAACATGGAAATACCTACAATGCCATCTGTATACACATGGAAATACCTACACTGCAATCTGTGTATAGATGGAAAAATCAACACCCCCATCTGTACAAACATGGAAATATCTACACCGCTATCTCTATAAACATGGAAATATCTACACTGTGCTCTGTATAAACATGGAAATACCTACACCGGTATCTGTATAAACATGGAAATATCTAGACCACGATCTGTATAAACATGGAAATATATACACCGCTATCTGTATAAACATGGAAATATCTACACCGCTATCTCTATAAACATGGAAATATCTACAAAGCCATCTGTATAAATATGGAAATAGCTACACAGTGATGTGAAGGAACATGGAAATATCTACACTGCCATCTGTATAAACATGGAAATATCTACACAGCCGTCTCTATAAACATGGAAATATCTACAGAGCCATCTGTATATACATGGATATATCTACACCGCTATCTGTATAAACATGGAAATATCTACACCGCTATTTGTATAAACAAGAAAATATCTACACCGCCATCTGTTTAAACATGGAAATGTTTACACAGACATCTGTTTATACATGGAAATATCTACACCGCTATCTGTATAAACATGCTAATAACTACACCGCTATCTGTATAAATGTGGAAATATTTGCACCGCTATCCCTATAAACATGGTAATATCAACACCGCGATCTGTATAAACATGGAAATAACTACACAATGATCTGTACAAACATGGAAATATCTACACCGCGATCTGTATAAACATGGAAATATCTACACCGTGATCTGTATAAACATGGAAATATCTACACCGCCATCTCTATAAACATGGAAGTATCTACACAACTATCTGTATAAACATGGAAATATCCACACAGGTATCTCTATAAACATGGAAAAATCAACACCGGTATCTCTATGAACATGGAAATAGCTACACCGTGATCAGTATAAACATGGAAATATCTACACCGCTATCTGTATAAACATGGAAATATCTCCACTGCTATCTCTATAAACATCGAAATATCTACACCGCCATCTGTATAAACATGGAAATACTTACAAAGTTATCTGTATAAACATGGAAATATCTACACCGTCATCTGTATAACCATGGAAATATCTACACAGCCATGTGTATATACATGGAAATATCTACACCGCTATCTGTATAAACATGGAAATAACTACACCGCTATCTGTATAAAAATGGAAATACCTATAGTGCCATCTACATATCCATGGAAATATCTGCGCCGCCATCTGTATAAACATGGAAATATCTACACGGTCATCTGTGTATAGATGGAAATATAAACACCGCCATTTGCACAAACATGGAAATATCTGCACCGCAATCTGTATAAACACGGAAATATCTACACCGCGGTCGGTATAAACATGGAAATATCTAAACCGCTATCTGTATAAACATGGAAACATCTACACCGCTATCTCTATAAACATGGAAATATCTACACCGTGATCTGTATAAACATGGAAAGCTTTACACCGCTATATGTATAAACATGGAAATATCTACACCGTTATCTGTATAAACATGGGAATACCTACAACGCCATCTGTAGAAACATGGAAATATCTACACCACCATCTGTATAAACATGGAAATATTTACAATGCCATCTGTATACACATGGAAATACGTACACGACAATCTGTGTATAGATGGAAACATCAACACCGCCATCTGTACAGACATGGAAATATCTACACAGCTATCTGTATAAACATGGAAATATCTACACTGCGGTATGTATAAACATGGAAATATCTACACCGGTATCTTTATAAACATGGAAATATCTACACCACGATCTGTATAAAACATGGAAATATTTACACCGCTATCTGTATAAACATGGAAATATCTACACCGCTATCTCTATAAACAAGGAAATACCTGCAAAGCCATCTGTATAAACATGGAAATAACTACACAGTCATGTGTAGGAACATGGAAATATCTACACTGCCATCTGTATAAACATGGAAATATGTACACAGCCCTCTGTATAAATATGGAAATATCTGCATAGGCATTTGAATAAACGTGGAAATACCTACACCGCTGTCTCTATAAACATGGAAATATGAACACCGCTATGTGTATAAACATGGCAATATCTCCACAGCTGTCTGTATAAACATGGAAATATCTCCACCTTTATCTGTATAAACATGGAAATATCTACAGCGCCATCTCTATAAACATGGAAAAATCTACACTGCCATCTGTAAAAACATGGAAATATCTACACAGTCATCCGAATAAACATGGAAATATAAACACCACCATCTGTATAAACATGGAAATACCTACAATGCCATCTGTATACACATGGAAATACCTACACTGCAATCTGTGTATAGATGGAAAAATCAACACCCCCATCTGTACAAACATGGAAATATCTACACCGCTGTCTCTATAAACATGGAAATATCTACACTGTGCTCTGTATAAACATGGAAATACCTACACCGGTATCTGTATAAACATGGAAATATCTAGACCACGATCTGTATAAACATGGAAATATATACACCGCTATCTGTATAAACATGGAAATATCTACACCGCTATCTCTATAAACATGGAAATATCTACAAAGCCATCTGTATAAATATGGAAATAGCTACACAGTGATGTGAAGGAACATGGAAATATCTACACTGCCATCTGTATAAACATGGAAATATCTACACAGGCCTCTGTATGAATATGGAAATATCTGCATAGGCATCTGTATAAACATGGAAATATCTGCACGGCTATCTGTATAAACATGGAAATACCTACACCGCTGTCTCTATAAACATGGAAAAATGTACATCGCTATGTGTATAAACATGGAAATATCTCCACTGCTGTCTGTATAAACATGGAAATATCTACACCGCTGTCTGTATAAAAATGGAAATATCTACACAGCTATCTCTATAAACATGGAAATATCTACACCGCCATCTGTATAAACATGGAAATAACTACAAAGTCATCTGTATAAACATGGAAATATCTACACAGCCGTCTGTATAAACCTGGAAATATCTACACAGCCATATGTATATACATGGAAATATCTACACCGCTATCTGTATAAACACGGAAATATCTACACCGCTATTTGTATAAACAAGGAAATATCTACACCGCCATCTGTTTAAACATGGAAATGTATACACAGACATCTGTTTATACATGGAAAGATCTACACCGCTATCTGTATAAAAATGCTAATAACTACACCGCTATCTGTATAAATGTGGAAATATTTGCACCGCTATCCCTATAAAAATGGTAATATCAACACCATGATCTGTATTAACATGGAAATATCTACACCGCGATCTGTATAAACATGGAAATATCTACACAGTGATCAGTATAAACATGGAAATATTTACACCGCTATCTTTATAAACATGGAAATATCTCCACTGCTATCTCTATAAACATCGAAATACCTACACCGCCATCTGTGTAAACGTGGAAATACTTACAAAGTTATCTGTATAAACATGGAAATATCTACACCGCCATCTGTATAAAAATGGAAATATCTACACAGCCATGTGTATATACGTGGAAATATCTTCACCGCTATCTATATAAACATGGAAATAACTACACCGCTATTTGTGTAAATATGGAAATATCTCCACTGCTATCTCTATAAACATCGAAATATCTACACCGCTATGTGTATAACATGGAAATACTTAAATTTATCTGTTTAAACATGGAAATATCTACACCGCCATCTGTATAAACATGGAAATACCTTCACAGCCGTGTGTAAATAAATGGAAATATCTACACCGCTCTCTATATAAACATGGAAATAACTACACCGCTATCTGTATATACATGGAAATATCTACACCACCATCTACATATCCATAGAAATATCTGCACCGCCATCTATATAAACATGGAAATTTCTACACGGTCATCTGTGTATAGATGGAAATATCAACACCGCTATCTGTACAAACATGGAAATATCTGCACCACTATCTGTATAAACATGGAAATATCTACACCACGGTCTGTATAAACATGGAAATATCTACACCGCTATCTGTATAAACATGGAAATATATACACCGCTATCTCTATAAACATGGAAATATCTACACCGTGATCTGTATAAACTTGGAAATATTTACACCGTTATGTGTATAAACATGGAAATTTCTACACTGTTATCTGTATAAATATGGAAATATCTACACCGCTGTCTCTATAAACATGGAAATATCTACAACGCCATCTGTATAAACATGAAAATACCTATACAGTCATCTGTGTAAACATGGAAATATCTACACCACCATCTGTATAAACATGGAAATATCTACAATGCCATCTGTATACACATGGAAATACCTACACGGCAATCTGTGTATAGATGGAAACATCAACACCGCCATCTGAACAAACATGGAAATATCTACACTGCTATCTCTATAAACATGGAAATATCTACACTGCGGTCTGTATAAACATGGAAATATCTACATCGGTATCTGTATAAACATGGAAATATCTACAGCACGATCTGTATAAACATGGAAATATATACCCCGCTTTCTGTATAAACATGGAATTATCTACACCGCTATCTCTATAAACATGGAAATATCTACAAAGCCATCTGTATAAACATGGAAATACCTACACAGTCATGTGTAGGAACATGGAAATATCTACACTGTCATCTGTAAACATAGAAATATCTACACAGCCCTCTGTATAAATATGGAAATATCTGCATAGGCATCTGAATAAACATGGAAATCTCTGAACCGCTATCTGTATAAACATGGAAATATCTCCAATGCTGTCTGTATAAACATGGAAATATCTACACGGTGATCTGTATAAACATGGAAATATCTACACCGCTGTCTGTATAAACATGGAAATATCTACACAGCTATCTCTATAAACATGGAAATACCTACACCGCCATCTGTATAAACATGGAAATATCTACAAAGTCATCTGTATAAACATGGAAATATCTACACAGCCATCTGTATAAACATGGAAATATCTACACAGCCATCTGTATATACGTGGAAATATCTACCCCGCTATCTGTATAAACATGGAAATAACTACACCGCTATTTGTATAAACAAGGAAATATCTACACCGCCATCTGTTTAAACATGGAAATGTATACACAGACAACTGTTTATACATGGAAATATCTACACCGCTATCTGTATAAACATGGAAATATCTCCACTGCTATCTCTATAAACATCGAAATATCTACACCGCCATCTGTATAAACATGGAAATACTTACAAATTTATCTGTATAAACATGGAAATATCTACACCGCCATCTGTATAACCATGGAAATATCCACACAGCCATGTGTATATACATGGAAATATCTACACCGCTATCTATATAAACATGGAAACAACTACACCGATATTTGTGTAAACATGGAAATATCTCCACTGCTATCTCTATAAACATCGAAATATCTACACCGCCATGTGTATAAACATGGAAATACTTAAAGTTATCTGTTTAAACATGGAAATATCTACACCGCCATCTGTATAAACATGGAAATACCTACACAGCCGTGTGTACATAAATGGAAATATCTACACCGCTCTCTATATAAACATGGAAATAACTACACCGCTATCTGTATATACATGGAAATATCTACACCGCCATCTACATATCCATAGAAATATCTGCACCGCCATCTGTATCAACATGGAAATATCTACACGGTCATCTGTGTATAGATGGAAATATCAACACCGCTATCTGTACAAACATGGAAATATCCGCACCACTATCTGTATAAACATGGAAATATCTACACCGCGGTCTGTAAAAACATGGAAATATATACACCGCTATCTGTAGAAACATGGAAATATATACACCGCTATCTCTATAAACATGGAAATATCTACACCGTGATCTGTATAAACATGGAAATATCTACACAGCCATCTGTATAAACATGGAACTATCTACACAGCCATCTGTATATACATGGAAATATCTACACCTCTATCTGTATAAACATGGAAATAACTACACCGCTATATGTATAAACAAGGAAATATATTCACCGCCATCTGTTTAAACATGGAAATGTATACACAGACATCTGTTTATACATGGAAATATCTACACCGCTATCTGTATAAACATGCTAATAACTACACCACTATCTGTATAAATGTGGAAATATTTGCACCGCTATCCCTATAAACATGGTAATATCAACACCGCGATCTGTATACACATGGAAATATCTACACCATGATCTGTATAAACATGGAAATATCTACACCGCGATCTGTATAAACATGGAAATATCTACACCGTGATCTGTATAAACATGGAAATATCTACACCGTGATCTGTATAATCATGGAAATATTTACAACGATATGTGTATAAACATGGAAATTTCTACACTATCTGTATAAATATGGAAATATCTACACCGCTATCTCTATAAACATGGAAATGTTTACAACGCCATCTGTATAAACATGGAAATACCTATACAGTCATCTGTGTAAACATGGAAATATCTACACCACCATCTGTATAAACATGGAAATATCTACAATGCCATCTGTATACACATGGAAATAGCTACACGGCAATCTGTGTATAGATGGAAACATCAACACCGCCATCTGTACAAACATGGAAATATCTACACTGCTATCTCTATATACATGGAAATATCTACACTGTGGTCTGTATAAACATGGAAATATCTACATCGGTATCTGTATAAACATGGAAATATCTACAGCACGATCTGTATAAACATGGAAATATATACACCGCTATCTGTATAAACATGGAAATATCTACACCGCTATCTCTATAATCATGGAAATATCCACAAAGCCATCTGTATAAACATGGAAATACCTAAACAGTCATGTGTAGGAACATGGAAATATCTACACTGCCATCTGTATAAACATAGAAATATCTACACAGGCCTCTGTATAAATATGGAAATATCTGCATAGGCATCTGAATAAACATGGAAATATCTGAACCGCTATCTGTATAAACATGGAAATACCTACACCGCTGTCTATAAACATGGAAATATGTACACCGCTATGTGTATAAAGATGGAAATATCTCCACTGCAGTCTGTATAAACATGGAAATATCTACACCGCTGTCTGTATAAACATGGAAATATCTACACAGCTATCTCTATAAACATGGAAATATCTACACCTCCATCTGTATAAACATGGAAATACCTACAAAGTCATCTGTATAAACATGGAAATATCTACACAGCCATCTGTATAAACATGGAAATTTCTACACAGCCATCTGTATATACATGGAAATATCTACACCGCTATCTGTATAAACATGGAAATAACTACACCGCTATTTGTATAAACAAGGAAATATCTACACCGCCATCTGTTTAAACATTGAAATGTATACACAGACATCTGTTTATACACGGAAATATCTACACCGCTATCTGTATAAACATGCTAATAACTACATCGCTATCTGTATAAATGTGGAAATCTTTGCACCGCTATCCCTATAAACATGGTAATATCAACACCGCGATCTGTATACACATGGAAATATCTACACCATGATCTGTATAAACGTGGAAATATCTACACCGCGATCTGTATAAACATGGAAATATCTACACCGTGATCTGTATAAACATGGAAATATCTACACCGCCATCTCTATAAACATGGAAATATCTACACCCCTATCTGTATAAACATGGAAATATCCACACAGCTATCTCTATAAACATGGAAAAATCAACACCGCAATCTCTATGAACATGGAAATATCTACACCGTGATCAGTACAAACATGGAAATATCTACACCGCTATCTGTATAAACATGGAAATATCTCCACTGCTATCTCTATAAACATCGAAATATCTACACCGCCATCTGTATAAACATGGAAATACTTACAAAGTTATCTGTATTAACATGGAAATATCTACACCGCCATCTGTATAACCATGGAAATATCTACACAGCCATGTGTATATACATGGAAATATCTACACCGTTATCTATATAAACATGGAAATAACTACACCGCTATTTGTGTAAACATGGAAATATTTCCACTGCTATCTCTATAAACATCGAAATATCTACACCGCCATGTGTATAAACATGGAAATACTTAAAGTTATCTGTTTAAACATGGAAATATCTACACCGCCATCTGTATAAACATGGAAATACCTACACAGCCGTGTGTACATAAATAGAAATATCTACACCGCTCTCTATATAAACATGGAAATAACTACACTGCTATCTGTATATACATGGAAATATCTACACCGCCATCTACATATCCATAGAAATATCTGCACCGCCATCTGTATAAACATGGAAATATCTACACGGTCATCTGTGTATAGATGGAAATATCAACACCGCTATCTGTACAAACATGGAAATATCTGCAACACTACCTGTATTAACATGGAAATATCTACACCGCGGTCTGTATAAACATGGAAATACCTACACCGCTATCTGTATAAACATGGAAATATATACACCGCTATCTCTATAAACATGGAAATATCTACACCGTGATCTGTATAAACATGGAAATATTTACACCTATATGTGTATAAACATGGAAATTTCTACACTGTTATCTGTATAAATATGGAAATATCTACACCGCTATCTCTATAAACATGGAAATATCTACAACGCCATCTGTATAAACATGGGAATACGTATAAAGTCATCTGTGTAACCATGGAAATACCTACACCACCATCTGTATAAACATGGAAATATCTACAATGCCATCTGTATACACATGGAAATACCTACACGGCAATCTGTGTATAGATGGAAACATCAACACCGCCATCTGTACAAACATGGAAATATCTACACTGCTATCTCTATAAACATGGAAATATCTAAACTGCGGTCTGTATAAACATGGAAATACCTACATCGGTATCTGTATAAACATGGAAATATCTACAGCACGATCTGTATAATCATGGAAATATATACACCGCTATCTGTATAAACATGGATATATCTACACCGCTATCTCTATAAACATGGAAATATCTACAAAGCCATCTGTATAAACATGGAAATACCTACACAGTCATGTGTAGGAACATGGAAATATCTACACTGTCATCTGTATAAACATAGAAATATCTACACAGCCCTCTTTATAAATATGGAAATATCTGCAAAGGCATCTGAATAAACATGGAAATACCTGAACCGCTATCTGTATAAACATGGAAATACCTACACCGCTGTCTCTATAAACATGGAAATATGTACACCGCTATGTGTATAAACATGGAAATATCTCCACTGCTGTCTGTATAAACATGGAAATATCTACACCGAGATCTGTATAAACATGGAAATATCTACACCGCTGTCTGTATAAACATGGAAATATCTACACAGCTATCTCTATAAACATGGAAATATCTACACCGCCATCTTTATAAACATGGAAACATCTACAAAGTCATCTGTATAAACATGGAAATATCTACACAGCCATCTGTATAAACATGGAACTATCTACACAGCCATCTGTATATACATGGAAATATCTACAACGCTATCTGTATAAACATGGATATAACTACACCGCTATTTGTATAAACAAGGAAATATCTACACCGCCATCTGTTTAAACATGGAAATGTATACACAGACATCTGTTTATACATGGAAATATCTACACCGCTATCTGTATAAACATGCTAATAACTACACCACCATCTGTATAAATGTGGAAATATTTGCACCGCTATCCCTATAAACATGGTAATATCAACACCGCGATCTGTATACACATGGAAATATCTACACAATGATCTGTATAAACATGGAAATATCTACACCACGATCTGTATAAACATGGAAATATCTACACCGTGATCTGTATAAACATGGAAATATCTACACCGTGATCTGTATAAACATGGAAATATTTACACCGATATGTGTATAAACATGGAAATTTCTACACTGTTATCTGTATAAATATGGAAATATCTACACCGCTATCTCTATAAACATGGAAATATCTACAACGCCATCTGTATAAACATGGAAATACCTATACAGTCATCTGTGTATACATGGAAATATCTACACCACCATCTGTATAAACATAGAAATATCTACAATGCCATCTGTATACACATGGAAATACCTACACGGCAATCTGTGTATAGATGGAAACATCAACACCGCCATCTGTACAAACAAGGAAATATCTACACTGCTATCTCTATATACATGGAAATATCTACACTGCGGTCTGTATAAACATGGAAATATCTACATCGGTATCTGTATAAACATGGAAATATCTACAGCACGATCTGTATAAACATGGAAATATATACACCGCTATCTGTATAAACATGGAAATATCTACACCGCTATCTCTATAATCATGAAAATATCTACAAAGCCATCTGTATAAACATGGAAATACCTACACAGTCATGTGTAGGAACATGGAAATATCTACACTGCCATCTGTATAAACATAGAAATATCTACACAGCCCTCTGTATAAATATGGAAATATCTGCATAGGCATCTGAATAAACATGGAAATATCTGAACCGCTATCTGTATAAACATGGAAATACCTACACCGCTGTCTCTATAAACATGGAAATATGTACACCGCTATGTGTATAAACATGGAAATATCTCCACTGCAGTCTGTATAAACATGGAAATATCTACACCGCGATCTGTATAAACATGGAAATATCTACACCGCTGTCTGTATAAACATGGAAATATCTACACAGCTATCTCCATAAACATGGAAATATCTACACCGCCATCTGTATAAACATGGAAATACCTACAAAGACATCTTTATAAACATGGAAATATCTACACAGCCATCTGTATAAACATGGAAATATCTACACAGCCATCTGTATATACATGGAAACATCTACACCGCTATCTGTATAAACATGGAAATAACTACACCGCTATTTGTATAAACAAGGAAATATCTACACCGCCATCTGTTTAAACATGGAAATGTATACACAGACATCTGTTTATACATGGAAATATCTACACCGCTATCTGTATAAAGATGCTAATAACTACACCGCTATCTGTATAAATGTGGAAATATTTGCACCGCTATCCCTATAAACATGGTAATATCAACACCGCAATCCGTATAAACATGGAAATATCTACACCATGATCTGTATAAACATGGAAATATCTACACCGCGATCTGTATAAATATGGAAATATCTACACCGTGATCTGTATAAACATGGAAATATCTACACCGCCATCTCTAAAACATGGAAATATCTACACCCCTATCTGTATAAACATGGAAATATACACACAGCTATCTCTATAAACATGGAAAAATCAACACCGGTATCTCTACGAACATGGAAATATCTACACCGTGATCCATATAAACATGGAAATAACTACACCGCTATCTGTATAAACATGGAAATATCTCCACTGCTATCTCTACAAACATCGATATAACTACACCGCCATCTGTATAAACATGGAAATACTTACAAAGTTATCTGTATAAACATGGAAATAGCTACACCGCCATCTGTATAACCATGGAAATATCTACACAGCCATGTGTATATACATTGAAATATCTACACCGATATCTATTTAAACATGGAAATAACTACACCGCTATTTGTGTAAACATGGAAATATCTCCACTGCTATCTCTATAAACATCGAAATATCTACACCGCCATGTGTATAAACATGGAAATACTTAAAGTTATCTGTTTAAACATGGAAATATCTACACCGCCATCTGTATAAACATGGAAATACCTACACAGCCTTGTGTACATAAATGGAAATATCTACACCGCTCTCTATATAAACATGGAAATAACTACACCGCTATCTGTATATACATGGAAATATCTACACCGCCATCTAAATATCCATAGAAATATCTGCACCGCCATCTGTATAAACATGGAAATATCTACACGGTCATCTGTGTATAGATGGAAATATCAACACCGCTATCTGTACAAACATGGAAATATCTGCACCACTATCTGTATAAACATGGAAATATCTACACCGCGGTCTGTATAAACATGGAAATATCTACACCGCTATCTGTATAAACATGGAAATATATACACCGCTGTCTCTATAAACATGGAAGTATCTACACCGTGATCTGTATAAACATGGTAATATTTACACCGATATGTGTATAAACATGGAAATTTCTACACTGTTATCTGTATAAATATGGAAATATCTACACCGCTATCTCTATAAACATGGAAATAACTACAACGCCATCAGTATAAACATGGAAATACCTATACAGTCATCTGTGTAAACATGGAAATATCTACACCACCATCTGTATAAACATGGAAATGTCTACAATGCCATCTGTATACACATGGAAATACCTACACGGCAATCTGTGTATAGATGGAAACATCAACACCGCCATCTGTACAAACATGGAAATATCTACACTGCTATCTCTATAAACATGGAAATATCTACACAGCTATCTCCAACAACATGGAAATATATACACCGCCATCTCTTTAAACATGGAGATATCAACAACGCCATCTTCATAAACAAGAAAATATCTACATTGTCATCTATATAAACATGGAAATATCTACACCGCCATCTCTATAAACATGGAAATATCTACACAGCCATTTTAGAAAGATGGAAATATCTACACCGCCCTCTGTATAAACGTTTAAATATCTACACCGCTATCTGTATAAACATGGAAATATCTACAACGCTATCTATAGAAATATGAACTATCAAAACCGCTATCTCTATAAAAATGGAAATATCTACACTGCTATCTGTATAAACATGGAAATATCTACACCGTTATCTGTATAAACATGGTAATATCTACACCACCATCAATATAAGCATGGAAATAACTACACCGCCATCTGTATAAACATGGAAATATCTACAATGCCATCTGTAGAAAGATGGAAATATCTACACCGCAATCTGTGTAAACATGGAAATATCTACACCAATATCTGTGAAAATATGGAAATATCTACACCGCTATCTGTATAAACATGGAAATATCTACAACGCGATCTGCATAAACATGGAAATATCTACACCGCGATCTGTATAAACATGGAAATATCTACACCCCTATCTGTATAAACATGGAAATATCTACACAGCTATCTCTATAAACATGGAAATATGTACACCGCCATCTGTATAAACATGGTAATACCTACAAAGTCATCTGTATAAACATGGAAATAACTACAAAGCCATCTATATAAACATGGAAATATCTACACAGCCATCTGTACATACATGGAAATATCTACACCGCTAACTGTATAAACATAGAAATAACTACACCGCTACTTGTATAAACAAGGAAATATCTACACCGTGATCTGTATAAAGATGGAAATATCTACACTGCTATTTGTTTAAACAAGGAAATATCTACACCGCTATCTGTACAAACATTGAAATAACTACACCATTATTTGTATAAACAAGGAAATATCTTCACCGTGATCTGTAAACATGGAAATAATTACACCGCTTTTTGTATAAACAAGTAAATATCTACACCGCCATCTCTTTAAACATGGAAATATATACACAGACATCTGTTTATACATGGAAATATCTACACCACTATCTGTATAAATGTGCTAATAACTACACCGCTATCTGTATGAATTTGGAAATATTTGCACTGCTATCCCTATAAACATGGTAATACCAACACCGCGATCTGTATAAACATGGAAATATCTACACCATGACCTGTATAAACATGGAAATATCTACACCGCGATCTGTATAAACATGGAAATATCTACACCGCCATCTCTATAAACATGGAAATATCTACACCACTATCTGTAGAAACATGGAAATATCCACACCGCTATCTCTGTAAACATGGAAAAATCAACACCGCTATCTCTAAGAACATGGAAATATATACACGGCCATCTCTATAAATATGGAAATATCTACACCGCGATCAGTATAAACGTGGAAATATCTACACCGCAATCTCTATAAACATAGAAATATCTCCACTGCTATCTCTATAAACATCGAAATATCTACACCGCCATCTGTATAAACATGGAAATACTTACAAAGATATCGGTATAAACATGGAAATATCTACACCGCCATCTGTATAAACATGGAAATATCTACACAGCCATGTGTATATACATGGAAATATCTACACCGCTATCTATATAAACATGGAAATAACTACACTGCTATGTGTATAAACATGGAAATATCTACACCGCCATGTGCATATCCATGGAAATATCTGCGCCGCCATCTATATAAACATGGAAATATCTACAGGGTCATCTGTGTAGATGGAAATATCAACACCGCCATCTGTATAAACATGGAAGTATCTACACCGCGGTCTGTATAAACATGGAAATATCTAAACCGCTATCTCTATAAAGATGGAAACATCTACACCGCTATCTCTATAAACATGGAAATAACTACACCGTCATCTGTATAAACATGGAAATATTTAAACTGCTATCTGTATAAACGTGGAAATATCTACACCGTTATCTCTATAAACATGGAAATATCTACACTGCCATCTGTACAAACATGGAAATATCTACACTGCTATCTCTATAAACATGGAAATATCTAAACTGCGGTCTGTATAAACATGGAAATATCTACACCGGTATCTGTATAAACATGGAAATATCTACACCACGATATGTATAAACATGGAAATATATACACCGCTATCTGTATAAACATGGAAATATCTACAATGCCATCTCTATACACATGGAAATACCTACACAGCAATCTGTGTATAGAGGGAAACATCATCACCGCCATCTGTACAAACATGGAAATATCTACGTTGCTATCTCTATAAACATGGAAATATCTACACTGCGGTCTGTATAAACATGGAAATATCTACACCAGAATCTAAAGAAACATGGAAATATCTACACCACAATATGTATAAACATGGAAATATATACAAAGCTATCTGTATAAACATGGAGATATCTGCAACGCTATCTCTATAAACATGGAAATATCTACAAAGCCATCTGTATAAACATGGAAATGCCTACACAGTCATGTGTAGCAACATGAAAATATCTACACTGCCATCTGTATAAACATAGTAATATCTACAAAGCCCTCTGTATAAATATGGAAATATCTGCTTATGCATCTGTATAAACATGGAAATATCTGCACCGCTGTCTCTATAAACACGGAATATGTACACCGCTATGTCTATAAACATGGAAATATCTCCACCGTTATCTGTATAAACATGGAAATATCTACAGCGCCATCTCTATAAACATTGAAACATTTACACTGCCATCTATAAAACATGGAAATATCTACACAGTCATCTGAATAAACATGGAAATATCTACACCACCATCTGTATAAACATGGAAATAGCTTCAATACCATCTGTATACACATTTAAATATCTACACAGACATCTGTATAAATATGGAAATATCTACACCACCATCTCTATAAACCTGAAAATATTTACACTGCCATCTCCATAAAGATGGAAGTATCTACTCCGCCATGTGTATAAACATGGAAATATTTACACCACCATCTGTGTGAACATGGAAATAACTACACCGCCATCTGCATGTCCGTGGAAATATGTACGCCGCCACCTGTATAAACATGGAAATATCTACACAGCCATCTGTGCATAGATGGAAATATCAACAAAGCCATCTGTACAAATATGGAAATATCTACACCGCTATCTCTATAAACATGGAAATATCTGCACTGCCATCTGTAAAAACATGGAAATACCTAGATAGTCATCTGTATAAACATGGAAATATCTACAATGCCATCTGTATACAGATGGAAATACCTACACAGCCATCTGAATAAACATGTAAATATCTACACTGCTATCTCTATAAACATGGAAATATCTACACCGCCATCTATATAAACATGAAAATATCTACACTGCCATCTCCATAAACATGGAACTAACTACTCCGCCATCTGTATAAACATGGAAACATCTACACCGCCATCTGTGTGAATAATGAAATATCTACAATGCCATTGGTATGAAGATATAAATATCTGCACCGCGAGCTGTATAAACATGGAAATATCTACATCGCTATCTGTATGAACATGGAAATACCAACACCGCTATCGGTATAAACATGGACATATCTACAACGCCATCTATATAAACATGGAAATATCTACACTGCTATGTGAATTAACGTGGAAATATCTCCATTGCTATCTGTATAAACATGGACATATCTCCACCGCAATCTGTATAAACATGAAAATATCTACACCGCTATCTCTATAAACATGGAAATATCTATACTGCCATCTGTACAAACATGGAAATATCTACACAGTCATCTGTAGAAATATGGAAATATCTACACCGCTATCTCTATAAACATGGAAATAACTACACCGCTCTCTCTATAAACATGGAAATATCTACACCGCTATCTCCATCAACATGGAAATATATACACCGCCATCTCTTTAAACATGGAGATATCTGCTACGCCATCTACATAAACAAGAAAATATCTACATTGCCATCTATATAAACATGGAAATATCTACACCGCCATCTCTAAAGACATGGAAATATCTACACTGCCATTTGTAGAAAGATGGAAATATCTACACCGCCATCTGTATAAACGTGGAAATATCTACACCGCTATCAGTATAAATGTGGAATATCTACACCGCTATCTTTATAAACATGGAAATATGTACAACGCTATCTGTGAAAACATGGAAATATCTACAAAGCTATATGTGTAAAGATGGAAATATCTACATCGCAATCTGTGGAAAGATGGAAATATCTACACCGCTATCTCTATAAACATTGAAATATCTACACCGCTATCTGTATACATATGGAAATATCTACATCGCCATCTGTATAAACATGGATACATCTACAACACTATCTTTACAAAGGTGGATATATCTACACTGCTATCTGTATAAACATGGAAATATCTACACCGCTATCTGTGTAAACATGGAAGTATCTACAAAACTATCTGTGTAAACATAGAAATATCCACACAGCTGTCTGTGTAAACTTGGAAATATCTACACCGCTATATGTGTAAAGATGGAAATAACTAACTCACCATCCATGCAAAGATGGAAATATCTACAACGCTATCTCTGTAAACATGGAAATATCTACTCCGCTATCTGTATAAACATGGAAATATGTACACCGCCATCTGTATAAACATGGAAATATCTCCACCACGATCTGTATAAACAAGGAAATATCTCCACCGCTATCTGTATAAGCATGGAAATATCTACACCACTATTTGTATAAACATGGAAATATCTACACCACTATCTGTATAAACACGGAAACATCTACAACGCTATCTGTGTAAACATGGAAATATCTACACTGCTATCTGTGTAAAGATGGAAATATCTACACCGAAATCTGTGCAAAGATTAAAATATCTTCAACGCTATCTCTGTAAACATGGAAATATATACACCGCTATCTGTATACACATGGAAATATCTACACCTCCATCTGTATAAACATGGAAATTCCCACACCGCCATCTGTATAAACATGAAATATCTACACCGCCATTTGTATAAACATGTAAATATCTACACCGCTATCTGTATAAATATGGAAATATCTACACTGTTATCTCTATGAAAATAGAAATATCTACACCGCCATCTGTATATACATGGAAATATCTACACCACTATCTCTGTAAACATGGAAATATCTACACTGCAATCTGTATAAAC
Source organism: Pan paniscus (assembly GCF_029289425.2). Lineage (NCBI taxonomy): Eukaryota > Metazoa > Chordata > Mammalia > Primates > Hominidae > Pan > Pan paniscus. Next base: position 3,155,058 of record NC_073265.2, read on the forward strand.
ATTCAAATATCTACCAGTCATCTGTATAAACATGGAAATATCTACACCACCATCTTTATAAACTTGGAAATATCTACATTGCCATATGTATACACATGGAAGTAGTTTAACGCCATCTGTATAAACCTGGAAATATTTACACCGCTATCTGTATAAACTTGGAAATATCTACACCGCTATCTTTATAAACATGGAAATATCTACAACGGTATCTGTGAAAACATTGAAATATCTTCACAGCTATCTGTGTAAACATGGAAATATCTACACCGCTATCTGTAGAAACATGGAAATATCTATACCGCTATCTGCATAAACATGGAAATATCTTCATCGCTATCTCTATAAACATGGAAATATCTACACCGCTATCTGTATAAACATGGAAATATCTACATCGCTAACTGTATAAACTTGGAAATATCTAGAACGCTATCTGTGTAAACATGGAAATACCTACCCAGCTATCTGTGTAAACTTTGAAATATCTACACTGATATCTGTGTAAAGATGGAAATACCTACACTGCAATGTGTGCAAAGATGGAAATATCTACACCGCTAACTCTGTAAACATGGAAATATCTACACTGCTATCTGTATAAACATAGAAATACACCACCATCTCTATAAACATGGAAATATCTACACCGCTATCTGTGTAAACATGGAAATATCTACAACACTATCATTATAAATGTGGAAATATCTACACCGCTATCTCTAAAAACATGGAAATATCTACACCGCCATCTGTATAAATATGCAAATATTTACACAGTCATCTCTATAAACATGGAAATACCTATACCACCATCTCTATAAACATGGAAATATATACACTGCCATCTGTATACACATGGAAAAATCTACTCAGCCATGTGTATAAACATGGAAATATCAACACCACTGTCTCTATAAACATGGAAATATCTACACCGATATCTGTATAAACGTGGAAATATCTACATCGCTATCTGTATAAACATGGAATTATCTCCACCGCTATCTGTATAAACGTGGAAATCTCTACACCGCTATCTGAATAAACATGGAAATATCTGCACCGCTGTCTGTATAAACATGGAAATATCCACACCGCTATCTCTATAAACATGGAAATATCGACACCGCTATCTTTGTAAACAGGGAAATATATACACAGCTATCTGGGTAAACTTGGAAATATCTACATCGGTATCTGTGTAAGGATGGAAATATCTACACCGCAATCTGTGCAAAGATGGAAATGCCTACACCGCTATTTCTGTAAACATGGAAATACCCACACCGCTATCTGTTTAAATGTGGAAATATCTACACCGCTATCTTTATAAACATGGAAATATGTACAACGCTATCTGTGAAAACATGGAAATATCTACAAAGCTATATGTGTAAAGATGGAAATATCTACACCGCAATCTGTGGAAAGATGGAAATATCTACACCGCTATCTCTGTAAACATGGAAATATCTACACCGCTATCTGTATACATATGGAAATATCTACATCGCCATCTGTATAAACATGGATATATCTACAACACTATCTTTACAAAGGTGGATATATCTACACTGCTATCTGTATAAACATGGAAATATCTACACCGCTATCTGTGTAAACATGGAACTATCTACAACACTATCTGTGTAAACATAGAAATATCCACACAGCTGTCTGTGTAAACTTGGAAATATCTACACCGCTATATGTGTAAACATGGAAATATGTACCTCACAATCCATGCAAAGATGGAAATATCTACAACGCTATCTCTGTAAACATGGAAATATCTACACCGCTATCTGTATAAACATGGAAATATGTACACCGCCATCTGTATAAACATGGAAATATCTACATCGCCATCTGTAGAAACATGGAAATATCTACTCCGCTATCTGTATAAACATGGAAATATCTCCACCACGATCTGTATAAACAAGGAAATATCTCCACCGCTATCTGTATAAGCATGGAAATATCTACACCATTATTTGCATAAACATGGAAATATCTACACCACTATCTGTATAAACACGGAAATATCTACTACGCTATCTGTGTAAACATGGAAATATCTACACTGCTATCTGTGTAAAGATGGAAATATCTACACCGAAATCTGTGCAAAGATTAAAATATCTACAACGCTATCTCTGTAAACATGGAAATATATACACCGCTATCTGTATACACATGGAAATATCTACACCTCCTTCTGTATAAACATGGAAATTCCTACACCGCCATCTGTATAAACATGAAATACCTACACCGCCATTTGTATAAACATGGAAATATCTACACCGCTATCTGTATAAATATGGAAACATCTACACTGTTGTCTCTATGAAAATAGAAATATCTACACCGCCATCTGTATATACATGGAAATATCTACACCAGAATCTCTGTAAACATGGAAATATCTACACTGCAATCTGTATAAACATTCAAATATCTACACAGTCATCTGTATAAACATGGAAATATCTACACAACCATCTTTATAAACTTGGAAATATCTACATTGCCATATGTATACACATGGAAATAGTTTAACGCCATCTGTATAAACCTGGAAATATTTACACCGCTTTCTGTATAAACTTGGAAATATCTACACCGCTATCTTTATAAACATGGAAATATCTACAACGGTATCTGTGAAAACATTGAAATATCTTCACAGATATCTGTGTAAACATGGAAATATCTACAACGCTATCTGTGAAAATATGGAAATATCTACACCGCAATCTGTGGAAAGATGGGATTATCTACACCGCTATCTCTGTAAACATGGAAATATCTACACCGCTATCTATATTAACATCTAAATATCTACACCTCTATCTGTATACATATGGAAATATCTGCATCGCCATCTGTATAAACATGGATATATCTACAACGCTATCTGTACAAAGGTGGAAATATCTACACCGCTCTCTGTATAAACATGGAAATATCTACACAGCTATCTGTGTAAACATGGAAGTATCTACAACGCTATCTGTGTAAACATAGAAATATCCACATAGCTGTCTGTGAAAACTTGGAAATATCTTCACCGCTATTTGTGTAAAGAAGGAAATAACTACCCCACAATCTATGCAAAGATGGAAATATCTACAACGCTATCTCTGTAAACATGGAAATGTCTACACCGCTATCTGTATAAACATGGAAATATGTACACCGCCATCAGTATAAACATGGAAATGTGTACACCGCCATCTGTATAAACATGGAAATATCTACACCGCCATCGCAATAAACATGTAAATATATACAAAGCTATCTGTATAAATATGGAAATATATACACCACTATCACTAATAAACATGGAAATATCAACACCGCTATCTCTGTAAATATGAAAATATCTACACCGGCATCTGTATAAACATGCAAATATCTTCACATTCATCTGTATAATCATGGAAATATCTATACCACTATCTTTATAAACATGGAAATAGCTACACTGCCATCTGTATACACATGGAAATATCAACACAGCCATCTGTATAAACATGGAAATATCTACACTGCTATCTCTATAAACATGTTATTATCTACACCGCTATCTGTATAAACATGGAAATATCTACATCACTATCTGTATAAACATGGAAATAACTCCACCGCTATTTGTATGAACATGGAAATATCTACACCGCTATCTGTATAAACATGGAAATATCTACACCGCTATCAGTGTAAACATGGAAATATCTACAACGCTTTCTGTGTAAACATGGAAATATCAACACAGCTATCTGTGTGAACTTGTAAATATCTACAGAGTTATCTGTGTAACGATGGCAATATCTGCACCGCAATCTGTGCAAAATGGAAATATCTTCACCCCTATCTCTATAAACATGGAAATATCTACACCGCTATCTGTTTAAACATGGAAATACCTACACCACTATCTGCATAAACAAGGAAATATCTACACCGCCATCTGTATAAACATGGAAATATCTACACCGCTGTCTCTATAACTATGGAAATATCTACACCGCCATCTCTATAAACATGGAAATATCTACAATGCCATATGTATACACATGGAAATATCTACATAGCCATCTGTATAAACATGGAAATATTTACACCGCTCTCTCGATAAACATGGAAATATCTAAACCGCTCTCTGTATAAACATGGAAATATCTACATCGCTATCTGTATAACCATGGTAATATCTACACCGCTGTCTGTATAATCATGGAAATATCCACACCGCTATCTCTATAAACATGGAAATATCAACACCGCTATCTGTATAAAAATGGAAATATCTACAACACTATCTGTGTAAACTTAGAAATATGTACACAGCTATCTGTGTAAACTTGGAAATATCTGCACGGCTATCTGTGTAAAGATGGAAATATCTGCACCGCAATCTGTGCAAAGATGGAAATATCCACACCGCTATCCCTGTAAACATGGAAATATCTACACCGCAATCTGTATAAACATGGAAATATCTTCACCACTATCTCTATAAACATGGAAATACCTACACCGCCATCTCCATACACAAGGAAATATCTACAGGGCTATCTGTATAAACATAGAAATATCTATACCGCCATCTCTATAAACATGGAAATATCTACACCGCCATCTGAATAAACATGGAAATATCTACACCACCATCTGTGGAAAGAGAGAAATATCTACAACGCGATCTGTATAAAGATGGATGTATCTACACAGCTACCTGTAGAAACATGGAAATATTAACACCACTACCTGTATAAACATGGAATTATCTACACCACGATTTGTATAAACAAGGTGATATCTCCACCGCTATCTGTATAAACATGGAAATATCTACACCACCGTCTTTATAAACATTGAAATATCTACACCGCAATCTTTATAAACATGGAAATAACTACACCGCCATCTCTATAAACATGGAAATATCTGCACCGCCATCTGCATTAACATGGAAATATCTACACCGCTATCTGTATAAATATGGTAATATCTACAACATTCTCTCTATAAATATGGACATATCTACACCGCTCTCTGTATAAACATGGAAATATCTACACCGTTATCTCTATGAACACGGAAATATCTACACCGCCATCTGTATAAACATGCAAATATCTACACAGTCATCTGTATAAACATGGAAATATCTACACCAACATCTCTATAAACATGGAAATATCTACACTGGCATATGTATACACCTGGAAATATCTACAAAGCCATCTGTATAAACATGGAAATATTTACACCGCTATCTCTATGAACATGGAAATCTCTACACTGCCATCTGTGGAAAGATGGAAATATCTACATCGCGATCTGTATAAAATGGTAATATCTACACCGCTAGCTGTATAAACATGGAAATATCTCCACCACGATCTCTATAAACAAGGAAATATCTCCAAAGCTATCTGTGTAAACATGGAAATATCTACACCGCTATCTGTATAAACACGGAAATAACTACAACCCTATCTGTGTAAACATGGAAATATCTACACAGGTATCTGTGTAAAATACGAAATATCTACACCGCTATCTGTGTAAAGATGGAAATATCTACACCACAATCTGTGCAAAGATGGAAATATCTACACCGCTATCTCTGTAAACATGGAAATATCTACACCGCTATGTGTATAAACATGGAAATATCTACACCTCCATCTGTATAAACATGTAAATACCTACACCGCCATCTGTATAAACATGGAAATAACTACACTGCCTTCTGTATATACATGGAAATATCTACACCACTATCTCTATAAACATGGAAATATCTACACTGCAATCTGTATGAACATTCAAATATCTACACAGTCATCTGTATAAACATGGAAATATCTGCACCACCATCTGTATAAACATGGAAATATCTACACCACCATTTCTATAAACATGGAAATATCTACATTACCATATGTAAACACATGGAATTATGTTCACGCCATCTGTATAAACATGGAAATATTTACACCATTATCTCTATGAACATGTTAATATCTACACCGCTATCTGTATAAACATGTAAATATCTACATTGCTATCTGTATAAACATGGAAATAACTCCACCTCTATCTGTATGAACATGGAGATATCTACACCGCTAGCAGTATAAACATGGAAATATCTACACCGCTATCAGTATAAACATTGAAATATCTACAAAGCTATCTGTGTAAATACGTAAATATCTACACAGCTATCTGTGTAAACTTGGAAATATATACAGAGCTATCTGTGTAAAGATGGAAACATCTGCACCACAATCTGTGCAAAGATGGAAATCTCTACACCGCTATCTCTATAAACATGGAGATATTTACACCGCTATCTGTATAAACATGGAAATACCTACACCACTATCTGAATACACAAGAAAATATCTACACCGCCATCTGAATAAACAAGGAAATATCTACACGGCCATCTGTATAAACATGGAAATATCTACACTGCTATCTCTATAACCATGGAAATATCTACACCGCCATCTATATAAACATGCAAATATCTACACAGTCGTCTGTATAAACATGGAAATATCTACACCACCAACTCTATAAACATGGAAATATATACACTACCATCTGTATACACATGGAAATATCTACAAAGCCATCTGTATAAACATGAAATATCTACACCGCCATTTGTATAAACATGGAAATATCTACACCGCTATCTGTATAAATATGGAAATATCTACACTGTTGTCTCTATGAAAATAGAAATATCTACACCGCCATCTGTATATACATGGAAATATCTACACCACAATCTCTGTAAACATGGAAATATCTACACTGCAATCTGTATAAACATTCAAATATCTACACAGTCATCTGTATAAACATGGAAATATCTACACAACCATCTTTATAAACTTGGAAATATCTACATTGCCATATGTATACACATGGAAATAGTTTAACGCCATCTGTATAAACCTGGAAATATTTACACCGCTATCTGTATAAACTTGGAAATATCTACACCGCTATCTTTATAAACATGGAAATATCTACAACGGTATCTGTGAAAACATTGAAATATCTTCACAGATATCTGTGTAAACATGGAAATATCTACAACGCTATCTGTGAAAATTTGGAAATATCTACACCGCAATCTGTGGAAAGATGGGAATATCTACACCGCTATCTCTGTAAACATGGAAATATCTACACCGCTATCTATATTAACATCTAAATATCTACACCGCTATCTGTATACATATGGAAATATCTGCATCGCCATCTGTATAAACATGGATATATCTACAACGCTATCTGTACAAAGGTGGAAATATCTACACTGCTCTCTGTATAAACATGGAAATATCTACACAGCTATCTGTGTAAACATGGAAGTATCTACAACGCTATCTGTGTAAACATAGAAATATCCACATAGCTGTCTGTGTAAACTTGGAAATATCTTCACCGCTATTTGTGTAAAGAAGGAAATATCTACCCCGCAATCTATGCAAAGATGGAAATATTTACAAAGCTATCTCTGTAAACATGGAAATGTCTACACCGCTATCTGTATAAACATGGAAATATGTACACCGCCATCAGTATAAACATGGAAATGTGTACACCGCCATCTGTATAAACATGGAAATATCTACACCGCCATCGGAATAAACATGTAAATATATACACAGCTATCTGTATAAATATGGAAATATATACACCACTATCACTAATAAACATGGAAATATCAACACCGCTATCTCTGTAAACATGAAAATATCTACACCGCCATCTGTATAAACATGCAAATATCTTCACATTCATCTGTATAATCATGGAAATATCTATACCACTATCTTTATAAACATGGAAATAGCTACATTGCCATCTGTATACACATGGAAATATCAACACAGCCATCTCTATAAACATGGAAATATTTACACCGCTCTCTCGATAAACATGGAAATATCAATACCGCTATCTGTATAAAAATGGAAATATCTACAACACTATCTGTGTAAACTTAGATATATGTACACAGCTATCTGTGTAAACTTGGAAATATCTGCACGGCTATCTGTGTAAAGATGGAAATATCTGCACCGCAATCTGTGCAAAGATGGAAATATCCACACCGCTATCCCTGTAAACATGGAAATATCTACACCGCAATCTGTATAAACATGGAAATATCTTCACCACTATCTCTATAAACATGGAAATACCTACACCGCCATCTCCATACACAAGGAAATATCTACAGGGCTATCTGTATAAACATAGAAATATCTATACCGCCATCTCTATAAACATGGAAATATCTACACCGCCATCTGAATAAACATGGAAATATCTACACCACCATCTGTGGAAAGAGAGAAATATCTACACCGCGATCTGTATAAAGATGGATGTATCTACACAGCTACCTGTAGAAACATGGAAATATTAACACCACTACCTGTATAAACATGGAATTATCTACACCACGATTTGTATAAACAAGGTGATATCTCCACCGCTATCTGTATAAACATGGAAATATCTACACCACCGTCTTTATAAACATTGAAATATCTACACCGCAATCTTTATAAACATGGAAATAACTACACCGCCATCTCTATAAACATGGAAATATCTGCACCGCCATCTGCATTAACATGGAAATATCTACACCGCTATCTGTATAAATATGGAAATATCTACAACATTTTCTCTATAAATATGGACATATCTACACCGCTCTCTGTATAAACATGGAAATATCTACACCGTTATCTCTATGAACACGGAAATATCTACACCGCCATCTGTATAAACATGCAAATATCTACACAGCCATCTGTATAAACATGGAAATATTTACACCGCTATCTCTATGAACATGGAAATCTCTACACTGCCATCTGTGGAAAGATGGAAATATCTACATCGCGATCTGTATAAAATGGAAATATCTACATCGCTAGCTGTAGAAACATGGAAATATCTACACCGCTATCTGTATAAACATGGAAATATCTCCACCACGATCTGTATAAACAAGGAAATATCTCCAAAGCTATCTGTGTAAACATGGAAATATCTACACCGCTATCTGTATAAACACGGAAATAACTACAACCCTATCTGTGTAAACATGGAAATATCTACACAGGTATCTGTGTAAAATACGAAATATCTACACCGCTATCTGTGTAAAGATGGAAATATCTACACCACAATCTGTGCAAAGATGGAAATATCTACACCGCTATCTCTGTAAACATGGAAATATCTACACCGCTATGTGTATAAACATGGAAATATCTACACCTCCATCTGTATAAACATGTAAATACCTACACCGCCATCTGTATAAACATGGAAATAACTACACTGCCTTCTGTATATACATGGAAATATCTACACCACTATCTCTATAAACATGGAAATATCTACACTGCAATCTGTATGAACATTCAAATATCTACACATTCATCTGTATAAACATGGAAATATCTGCACCACCATCTGTATAAACATGGAAATATCTACACCACCATCTCTATAAACATGGAAATATCTACATTACCATATGTAAACACATGGAATTATGTTCACGCCATCTGTATAAACATGGAAATATTTACACCATTATCTCTATAAACATGTTAATATCTACACCGCTATCTGTATAAACATGTAAATATCTACATTGCTATCTGTATAAACATGGAAATAACTCCACCTCTATCTGTATGAACATGGAGATATCTACACCGCTAGCAGTATAAACATGGAAATATCTACACCGCTATCAGTATAAACATTGAAATATCTACAAAGCTATCTGTGTAAATACGTAAATATCTACACAGCTATCTGTGTAAACTTGGAAATATATACAGAGCTATCTGTGTAAAGATGGAAATATCTGCACCACAATCTGTGCAAAGATGGAAATATCTACACCGCTATCTCTATAAACATGGAGATATTTACACCGCTATCTGTATAAACATGGAAATACCTACACCAATATCTGAATACACAAGAAAATATCTTCACCGCCATCTGAATAAACAAGGAAATATCTACACGGCCATCTGTATAAACATGGAAATATCTACACTGCTATCTCTATAACCATGGAAATATCTACACCGCCATCTATATAAACATGCAAATATCTACACAGTCGTCTGTATAAACATGGAAATATCTACACCACCAACACTATAAACATGGAAATATATACACTACCATCTGTATACACATGGAAATATCTACAAAGCCATCTGTATAAACATGAAATATCTACACCGCCATTTGTATAAACATGGAAATATCTACACCGCTATCTGTATAAATATGGAAATATCTACACTGTTGTCTCTATGAAAATAGAAATATCTACACCGCCATCTGTATATACATGGAAATATCTTCACCACAATCTCTGTAAACATGGAAATATCTACACTGCAATCTGTATAAACATTCAAATATCTACACAGTCATCTGTATAAACATGGAAATATCTACACAACCATCTTTATAAACTTGGAAATATCTACATTGCCATATGTATACACATGGAAATAGTTTAACGCCATCTGTATAAACCTGGAAATATTTACACCGCTATCTGTATAAACTTGGAAATATCTACACCGCTATCTTTATAAACATGGAAATATCTACAACGGTATCTGTGAAAACATTGAAATATCTTCACAGATATCTGTGTAAACATGGAAATATCTACAACGCTATCTGTGAAAATTTGGAAATATCTACACCGCAATCTGTGGAAAGATGGGAATATCTACACCGCTATCTCTGTAAACATGGAAATATCTACACCGCTATCTATATTAACATCTAAATATCTACACCGCTATCTGTATACATATGGAAATATCTGCATCGCCATCTGTATAAACATGGATATATCTACAACGCTATCTGTACAAAGGTGGAAATATCTACACCGCTCTCTGTATAAACATGGAAATATCTACACAGCTATCTGTGTAAACATGGAAGTATCTACAACGCTATCTGTGTAAACATAGAAATATCCACATAGCTGTCTGTGTAAACTTGGAAATATCTTCACCGCTATTTGTGTAAAGAAGGAAATATCTACCCCACAATCTATGCAAAGATGGAAATATCTACAACGCTATCTCTGTAAAGATGGAAATGTCTACACCGCTATCTGTATAAACATGGAAATATGTACACCGCCATCAGTATAAACATGGAAATGTGTACACCGCCATCTGTATAAACATGGAAATATCTACACCGCCATCGGAATAAACATGTAAATATATACACAGCTATCTGTATAAATATGGAAATATATACACCACTATCACTAATAAACATGGAAATATCAACACCGCTATCTCTGTAAACATGAAAATATCTACACCGCCATCTGTATAAACATGCAAATATCTTCACATTCATCTGTATAATCATGGAAATATCTATACCACTATCTTTATAAACATGGAAATAGCTACACTGCCATCTGTATACACATGGAAATATCAACACAGCCATCTGTATAAACATGGAAATATCTACACTGCTATCTCTATAAACATGTTATTATCTACACCGCTATCTGTATGAACATGGAAATATCTACATCACTATCTGTATAAACATGGAAATAACTCCACCGCTATTTGTATGAACATGGAAATATCTACACCGCTATCTGTATAAACATGGAAATATCTACACCCCTATCAGTGTAAACATGGAAATATCTACAACGCTTTCTGTGTAAACATGGAAATATCAACACAGCTATCTGTGTGAACTTGTAAATATCTACAGAGTTATCTGTGTAACGATGGCAATATCTGCACCGCAATCTGTGCAAAATGGAAATATCTTCACCCCTATCTCTATAAACTTGGAAATATCGACACCGCTATCTGTTTAAACATGGAAATACCTACACCACTATCTGCATAAACAAGGAAATATCTACACCGCCATCTGTATAAACATGGAAATATCTACACCGCTGTCTCTATAACTATGGAAATATCTACACCGCCATCTCTATAAACATGGAAATATCTACAATGCCATATGTATACACATGGAAATATCTACATAGCCATCTGTATAAACATGGAAATATTTACACCGCTCTCTCGATAAACATGGAAATATCTAAACCGCTCTCTGTATAAACATGGAAATATCTACATCGCTATCTGTATAACCATGGTAATATCTACACCGCTGTCTGTATAATCATGGAAATATCCACACCGCTATCTCTATAAACATGGAAATATCAACACCGCTATCTGTATAAAAATGGAAATATCTACAACACTATCTGTGTAAACTTAGAAATATGTACACAGCTATCTGTGTAAACTTGGAAATATCTGCACGGCTATCTGTGTAAAGATGGAAATATCTGCACCGCAATCTGTGCAAAGATGGAAATATCCACACCGCTATCCCTGTAAACATGGAAATATCTACACCGCAATCTGTATAAACATGGAAATATCTTCACCACTATCTCTATAAACATGGAAATACCTACACCGCCATCTCCATACACAAGGAAATATCTACAGGGCTATCTGTATAAACATAGAAATATCTATACCGCCATCTCTATAAACATGGAAATATCTACACCGCCATCTGAATAAACATGGAAATATCTACACCACCATCTGTGGAAAGAGAGAAATATCTACACCGCGATCTGTATAAAGATGGATGTATCTCCTCAGCTACCTGTATAAACATGGAAATATTATCACGACTACCTGTATAAACATGGAATTATCTACACCACGATTTGTATAAACAAGGTGATATCTCCACCGCTATCTGTATAAACATGGAAATATCTACACCACCGTCTTTATAAACATTGAAATATCTACACCGCAATCTTTATAAACATGGAAATAACTACACCGCCATCTCTATAAACATGGAAATATCTGCACCGCCATCTGCATTAACATGGAAATATCTACACCGCTATCTGTATAAATATGGAAATATCTACAACATTCTCTCTATAAATATGGACATATCTACACCGCTCTCTGTATAAACATGGAAATATCTACACCGTTATCTCTATGAACACGGAAATATCTACACCGCCATCTGTATAAACATGCAAATATCTACACAGTCATCTGTATAAACATGGAAATATCTACACCAACATCTCTATAAACATGGAAATATCTACACTGGCATATGTATACACCTGGAAATATCTACACAGCCATCAGTATAAACATGGAAATATTTACACCGCTATCTCTATGAACATGGAAATCTCTACACTGCCATCTGTGGAAAGATGGAAATATCTACATCGCGATCTGTATAAAATGGAAATATCTACACCGCTAGCTGTAGAAACATGGAAATATCTACACCGCTATCTGTATAAACATGGAAATATCTCCACCACGATCTGTATAAACAAGGAAATATCTCCAAAGCTATCTGTGTAAACATGGAAATATCTACACAGCTATCTGTATAAACACGGAAATAACTACAACCCTATCTGTGTAAACATGGAAATATCTACACAGGTATCTGTGTAAAATACGAAATATCTACACCGCTATCTGTGTAAAGATGGAAATATCTACACCACAATCTGTGCAAAGATGGAAATATCTACACCGCTATCTCTGTAAACATGGAAATATCTACACCGCTATGGGTATAAACATGGAAATATCTACACCTCCATCTGTATAAACATGTAAATACCTACACCGCCATCTGTATAAACATGGAAATAACTACACTGCCTTCTGTATATACATGGAAATATCTACACCACTATCTCTATAAACATGGAAATATCTACACCGCCATCTATATAAACATGGAAATAACTACACCGCTGTCTCTATAAGCATGGAAATATCTCCACCGCTATCTGTATAAACATGGAAATATGTACACAACGATCTCTATAAACATGGAAATATCTGCACCGCTATCTGTATAATCATGGAAATATTTACACCGCTATCTGTAAAAACATGGAAATATCTACACCGCTGTCTTTATAAACATGGAAATAACTACAACGCTATCTCTGTAAACATGGAAATATATACACAGCTATCTGTCTAAACTTGGAAATATCTACCGGGCTATCTGTGTAAAGATGGAAATATCTGCACCGCAATCTGTGCAAAGAGGGAAATATCTACACCGCTATCTCTATAAACATGGAAACATCTACACCGCTATCTATATAAACATGGAAATATCTACACCACTATCTGTATAAACAAGGAAATATCTACACCGCGATCTTTATAAACATGGAAATATGTACACCGCTATCTCTATAAACATGGAAATATCTACACCGCCTTTTCTATAAACATGGAAATATATACACTGACATATGTATACATGTGGAAATATCTACACGGCCATCTGTATAAACATGGAAATATGTACACCGCTATCTGTATAAACATGGAAATATCTCCACCGCTATCTCTATAAACATGGAAATAACTACACTGCCATCTCTATACACGAGGAAATAACTACACGCCATCTCTATAAAAATACAAATATCTACACCGCCATCTCTATATACATGGAAATGTCTACAGCGCTATCTGTATAAACAGGGAAATATCTACACAGCCGTCACTATAAAAATGGAAATATCTACGCCGCCATCTCTATATACATGGAAATAGCTCCACAGACATCTGCATAAACATAGAAATACCTACACTGCCATCTGCATAAACATGGAAACATCTACACTGCCATCTATATGAACATGTAAATGTCTACACAGCTATCTCTATAAACATGGAAATGTCTACACTGCTATCTGTATAAACGTGGAAATATCTACACCGCCATCTCTATGAACATGGAAATATCTACACCGCTATCTCTATAAACATGGGAATACCAGCAACGCTATCTGTATAAACATGGAAATATCTCTACCACTATCTTTATAAACATGGAAATATCTACACCCCTATCAGCATAAACATGGAAATATCTACAAGGCTATCTGTGTAAACATGGAAATATATACACAGATATCAGTGTAAACATGGAAATATCTACACCGCTATCTGTGTAAACATGGAAATATGTACACTGCAATCTGTGCAAGGATGGAAATATCTACACTGCTATCTCTGTAAACATGGAAATATCTACAACGCTATCTGTAAAAACATGGAAATATCTACACCGCTATCTGTATAAACATGGAAATATATACACCGCTATCAGTATAAACATGGAAATATCTACACCGCTATCTGCGTAAGCATGGAAATATCTACATCGCTATCTGTATAAACATGGAAATATCTCCAGCGCTATCTCTGTAAACATGGAAATATCTACAACGCTACCTGTATAAACATGGAAATGTCTACAACACTATCTGTGTAAACATGGAAATATCTACACAGCAATCTGTGTAAACATGGAAATATGTACACCGCTATCTGTATAAAGATGGAAATATTTACACCGCAATCTTTGCAAATATGCAAATATCTACACCGCTATTTCTGTAAACATGGAAATATCTACACCGGTATCTGAATAAACATGGAAATATCTACAGCACGATATGTATAAACATGGAAATACCTACACCACGATCTGTATAAACATAGAAATATGTACACCGCTATCTGTATAAACAAGGAAATATCTACACCGCTATCATTATAAACATGGAAATATCTACATTTCTATCTGTATAAACAAGGAAATATCTACACTGCCATCAGTATAAACACGGAAATAGCTACACAGTCATCTGTATAAACATGGAAATCTCTACACAACTATCTGTATAAACATGGAAATATCTACACTGCCATCGGTATAAACATGGAAATATCTACACAGCCATCTCTATAAACATGAAAATATCTGCTACAATATCTGTGTAAAGATGGAAATATCTACACAGATATCTGTGTAAACATGAAAATATGTACATCACTATCTGTGTAAAGATGGAAATATCTAGACCGCAATCTGTGCAAATATGAAAATACCTACAGTGCTATCTCTGTAAACATGGAAATATGTACACCACTATCTGTATAAACATGGAAATATCTACACCACTATCTGTATAAACATGGAAATATCTACACCGCCATCTCTATAAACATGGAAATATCTACACTGCCATCAGCATAAAGATGGAAATAACTACACCGCCATCTGTACAAACATGGAATTATCTACACCGCCATCTCTATAAACATAGAAATATGTACACTGCCATCTGTAGAAAGATGGAAATATCTACACCGAGATCTGCATAAAGATCGAAATATCTACACTGCTATCTCTATAAACAAGGAAATACCTACAACGTAATCTCTATAAACATGGAAATAACTACAACGCTATCTGTATAAACTTGGATATATCTACACCGCCATCTGTATAAACATGGAAATATCTCCACCGCTATCTGCATAAACATGAAAATATGTACACCGCCATCTGTATAAACATGAAAATATCTACACAGTCATCTGTATAAACATGGAAATATCTACACCACAATCTCTATAAACATGGAAATATCTACACTGCCATCTGTATAAACACGAAAATATCTGAACCGCTATCTCTATAAACATAGAAATACCTACAGGGATATCTCTATAAACATGGAAATATCTACACCGCAATCTCTATAAACACGGAAATATCTACACCACCATCTCTATAAACATGAAAATATCTACACCGCCATCTCCATAAACATGGATCTAACTACACCGCCATTTGTATAATCATGGAAATAACTACACCACGATCTGTATAAACATGGAAATATCTGCACAACCATGTGTATAAAGATGGAAATATCTATACCGCGAGCTGAAAAAACATGGAAATATCTACAACGCTATCTGTATAAACTTGGAAATATCAACACCGCTATCTGTATAAACATGGAAATATCTACACCGCTATCTGTATAAACATGGAAATATCTACATCGCTATCTCTACAAACATGGAAATACCTACACCGCCATCTCTATAAACATGGAAATATGTACACCGCTATCTGCATAAACATTGAAATATCTACAGTTCTATCTGTGTAAACATGGAACTATCTACACCGCTATCCGTATAAACATGGCAATATCTTCACCGCTATCTCTATAAACATGGAAATATCTACACCACCATTTGTATAAACATGCAAATATCTACACATTCATCTGTATAAACATGGAAATATCTACACAACCATCTGTATAAACATGGAAATATCTAGACTGCCATCTCTATACACTTGGCAATATCTACAGAGCCATCTGTATAAACATGGAAATATCTACACTGCTATCTGTATAAACATGGAGATATCTACACCGCTATCTGTATAAACATGGAAATATCTACATCGCTATCTGTATAAACATGGAAATATCTCCAATGCTATCTGTATAAACATGGAGATATCTACACCTCTATCTGTATAAACATGGAAATACGTACAATGCTATCAGTATAAACATGGAAATATCTACAACGCTATCTTTGTAAACATGGAAATATCTACACAGCTATCTGTGTAAACATGGAAATATCTTCAAAGCTATCTGTGTAAACATGGATATATCTACACAGCTATCTGTGTATACTTGGAAATATCTACACCGCTGTCTGTGTAAAGATGGAAACATCTACACCACAATCTGTGCAAAGATTGAAATATCTACACCGCTATCTCTGTAAACATGGAAATATCTACACCACCATCTGTAAACATGGAAATAACTACACCGCCATCTGTATAAATATGGAAATAATTACACAGTCATCTGTATAAACATGGAAATATCTCCACCGCTCTCTGTATAAACATGGAAATATCTACACTGCCATCTGTATAAACATGGAAATATCTACACAGCCATCTCTATAAACCTGGAAATATCTACACTGCTATCTGTATGAACGAGGAAATATCGACACCGCTATCTGTATAACCATGGAAATATCTACACCACCATCTGTAGAAACTTGAAAATACCTTCACAGTCATCTGCATAAACATGGAAATATCTACACCTTCATCTGTATAATCATGGAAATATCTACACAGCCATCTGTATAAACATGTAAATATCTACACCGCTATCTCTATAAACATGGAAATACCTACACCGCAATCTGTGTAAACATGAGAATATCTACACCGCTATCTGTATAATCATGGAAATATCTACACCGCTATCTGTATAAACATGGAAATATCTACAACACTATCTGTGTAAACATGGAAATATCTACACAGCAATCTCTGTAAACACGGAAATATGTACACAGGTATCTGTGTAAAGGTGGAAATATCTACCCTGCAATCTTTGCAAATATGGAAATATCTACACTGCTATTTCTGTAAACATGGAAATATCTCCACCGATATCTGTATAAACATGGAAATTCTTACACCGCTGTCTGTATAAACATGGAAATATGTACACGGATATCTATATAAACATGGAAATATGAACACAGCTATCTGTATAAACATGGAAATATCTACACCGCTATATTTATAAATATGGAAATATCTACCCCGCTGTCTGTATAAACATGGAAATATCTCCAGCACTATCTCTATAAACATGGAAATACCTACACCACTATCTCTATAAACATTGAAATATCTACACCACAATCTCTATAAACATGGAAATATCTACACCGCCAACTGAATAAACATGGAAATATCTACAACACTATCAGTATAAACATGGAAATATCTACACCGCTATCTGTATAAACATGTAAATATCTACACTGCTATCCCCTTAAACATGGAAATGTCTACACCGCCATCTGTATAAACATGGAAATATCTACACAATCATCTGTATATACATGGAAATATCTACACCACCATCTCTATAAACATGGAAATATCTAAACTGGCATCTGTATACACATGGAAATATCCACAGTCATCAGTATAAACATGGAAACATCTGCACCGCTATCCCTATACACATGGAAATACCTACACCGCAATCTCTATAAACATGGAAATATCTACACCTCAATCTCTATAAACATAAAAATATCTACACAGCTATCTGTATAAACATGGAAATATGTACACCGCTATCTGTGTAAAGTTGGAAATAACTACACCGCAATCTGTGCAAATATGGAAATATCTACACCGCTATCTCTGTAAACATGGAAATATCGAAACCGCTATCTGTATAAACATGGAAATATCTACACCGCTATCTGTATAAATATGGAAACATCTACACCAAGATCTGTATAAACATAGAAATAACTACACCGCTATCTGTATAAACATGAAAATATCTACACAGCTAACTGTATAAACATTGAAATACCTACACCGCTATCAGAGTAAATATGAATATATTTACACCGCTATCTCTATAAACATGGAAATATCTACAACGCTATCTGTATAAAAATGGAAATATCTACACCGCTTCGTGTATAAACATGGAGATATCTAAATCGCTATCTGAACAAACATGGAAATATCTCCACCGCTATCTCTATAAACTTGGAAATATCTACACCGCTATCTTTATAAACATGGAAATATGTACACCGCTGTCTCTACCAATGTGGAAATATCTACACCACTATCTGTATAAACGTGGAAATATCTACACTGCTATCTGTATAAATGTGGATATATCTACACCACTTTGTCTACACACGTGGGAATATCTACACCGCTATCTGTATAAACGTGGAAATATCTACATCGCTATGTGTATAAACGTGGAAATATCTACACCGCTAAGGGTAGAAACGTGGAAATGTCTACAGCGCTATCTCTACAAATGTGGAAATATCTACACTGCTATCTGCATAAACGTGGAAATATCTACACCGCTATCTCTATAAACATGAAAATATTTACTCCGCTATCTGTATAAACGTGGAAATATTTACACCACTATCTCTATAAACATGGAAATATCTACACTGCTATCTCCATAACATGGAAATATCTACACCGCTGTCTCTGTAAACATGGAAATATCTACACCGCTGTCTGGAAAAACATGAAAATATCTACACCGCTATCTCTATAAACATAGATATATCTACACCGCTGTCTGTATAAATATGGAAATATCTACACCGCTATCTTTATAAACATGGAAATATCTACACTGTTTTCTGTATAAACATGGAAATATCTATATCGCTACCTGTATAAACATGGAAAAATCTCCACCGCTATCTCTATAAACTTGGAAATATCTACACAGCTATCTTTATGAACATGGAAATATGTACAACGTTATCTCTAAAAACATGGAAATATCTATAACACTATCTGTGTAAACATGGAAATATCTACATTGCTATCTCTATGAACATGGAAATACCTACACTGCCATCTGTATAAACGTGGAGATATCCACACAGGCATCGGTATAAACATGGAAACATCAGTACAGCTATCTCTATACACATGGAAATACCAACACTGCAATCTCTATAAACATTTAAATACCTACACCACAATCTGTGTAAACATGGAATTACCTACACCGCCATCTCTATAAACATGAAAATATCTGCACCGCAATCTCCATAAACATGGAACTATCTACACCGCCATCTGTGTAAACATTGGAATACATAGACGGCTACCTGTATAAACATGGAAATATCTACACCGCTATCTGTAGAAACATGGAAATGTCTACACCACTATCTCTAAAAACATGGAAATACCTACAATGCCATCTCTATAATCGTGGAATTATCTACACCGCTATCTCTATAAAGATAGAAATATCTACACCGCCATCTCTATAAACATGGGAACATCTACACCACCATCAGGATAAACATGGTAATAACTACACCGCCATCTGTATAAACATGGAATTATCTCTACCACCATCTCCATAAACATAGAAATATCTACACTGCCATTTGTAGAAACATGGAAATATTTACACCGATATCTGCATAAACATGGAAATATCTACACCTCTACCTGTATAAACATGGAAATATCTACACAGCTATCTGTATGAATATGGAAATATCTGCACCGCTACCTCTATAAACGTGGAAATGTCTACACCGTTATCTGAATAAACATGGAACTAGCCACAACGCTATGTGTATAAACAGGGAAATATCTACACCACTATCTGTAAAAACATGGAAATATAGACACTGTCATCTGTATAAACATGGAAATATCTACACCTCCATCTGTATAAATATGGAAATATCTACGCTGCCATCTGTATAAACATGGAAATATCTACACCGCTATCTCTATAAACATTGAAATACGTACACCGCTATCTTTATAAACATGGAAATATGTTCAACGCTATCTGTGTAAACCTGGAAATATCTACACACCTATCTGTGTAAACATGGAAATATGTACACCGCTATCTGTGTAAAGATGGAAATATCTACAAAGCAATCTGTGCAAATATGGAAATATCTACACCGCTATTTCTATAAACATGTAAATAACTACACCGCTGTCTTTATGAACTTGGAAATACCTACACCGCCATCTGTATAAACATGGAAATATCTCCACCGCTATCTGTATAAACATGGAAATATCTCCACCGCTATCTGTATAAACCTGGAAGTATATCCACCGCTATCTGTATAAACATGGAAATATCTCCACCGCTATCTGTATAAACATGGAAATATCTACACCGCTATCAGTATAAACATGGAATATCTACAACGTTATCTGTATAAACCTGGAAATGTCTACACACCTATCTGTGTAAACATGGAAATATGTACACCGCTATCTGTGTAAAGATGGAAATATCTACACCGCAATCTACGCAGATATGGAAGTATCTACACCGCTATTTCTGTAAACATGGAAATTCCTACACCGCTATCTTTATGAACTTGGGAATAACTACACTGCCATCTGTATAAACATGGAAATATCTCGACCGCTATCTTTATAAACATGGAAATATCTCCACCGCTACCTATATTAAAATTGAAATATCTCCACCGCTATTTCTATAAACATGGAAATATCTCCACCGCTATCTGTATAAACATGGAAATATCTACACCGCAATCAGTATAAACATGGAAATATCTCCACCGCGATCTGTATAAACATGGAAATATATACACCGCTAACTCTATAAACATGGAAATATCTACACCGCTATCAGTATAAACATGGAAATATTTACGCTATCTGTATAAACATGGAAATATCTACAGCGATACCTGTATAAACATGAAAATATCTACAACACTATCTGTGTAAACATGTAAATATCAACAGAGCTATCTGTGTAAACATGGAAATATGTACACCGCTATCTGTGTAAAGATGGAAATATCTACCCAGCAATCAGTGCAAATATGTAAATATCTACACTGCTATTTCTGTAAACATGGAAATATCTACACTGCTATCTGCATATACATGGAAATATCTACACCGCTATCTGTATTAACATGAAAATATCTACACCACTATCTGCATAAACATGGAAATATCTACACAGCTATCTGTATGAACATGGAAATATCTACACTGCCAACTGAATAAACATGGAAATATTTTACACGGCTATCTGTATGAATATGGATATATTTACACCGCTATCTGTAAAAACATGGGAATATCTCTACCACAATCTGTATAAACATGGAAATAACTTCACCGATATCTGTATAAACATGGAAATATATACACCACTGTCTGTATAAACGTGGATATAATTACACGGCTGTCTGTGTAAACATGGAAATATCTACACAGCTATCTCTGTAAACATGGAAATATCTACACCGCTGTCGGTGTAAAGGTGGAAATATCTACACTGCAATCTGTGCAAAAATGGAAATATCTACACCGTTGTCTATGTAATCATGGAAATATCTACACTGCTATCTTTATAAATATGAAAATATCTTCATCGCTATCTGTATAAACATTGAAATATCTACACCGCCATCTGTATAAACTTGGAAATATCTACATCAGCATCTGTATAAACATGGAAATATCTACACCGCTATCTGTATAAATATGGAAATATCTACACTGCTGTCTCTATAATCATGGAAATATCTACAGCGCTATCTGTATACACATTGAAGTTTCTATACCGCGATCTCTGTAAACATGGAAATATCTACACCGCAATCCATTTAAACATGGGAATATCTACACCGCTATCTCTACAAAAATGGAAATATCTACAAAACCATCCATAAAACATGGAAATACCTACACAGTCATCTCTATAAACATGGAAATATCTACACCGCCATTTTTATAAACATGGAAATTTCTACACAGTCATCTGTATAAACATGGAAATATCTACACTTGTATCTGTAGACGCATGGAAATATCTAAACCGCTTTATCTATAAACATGGAAATATCTACAACGCTATCTCTATACACATGGAAATACCTACACGGCTATCTCTATAAACACGGAAATATCTGCACCGCTATCTGCATAAACATGGAAATATCTACACCGCTATCAGTATAAACATGGTAATATCTACACCGCCATCTGTATACACATGGAAATATCTACACCAACATCTCTATAAACATGGAAATATCTACACTGCCATCTGTATACACATGGAAATGCCTACATAGCCATCAGTATAAACATGGAAATATCCGCACCGCTATCTCTGTACACATGGAAATATCTACACTGCAATCTCTATAAATCTGGAAATATCTACATTGCAATCTCTATAAACATGGAAATATCTACAGCGACATCTCTATAAACATGAAAATATCTACACCGCCATCTCCATAAACATGGAAATATCTACAAAGTCATATGTGTAAACATGTAAATATCTACACCGCTATCTGTATAAATATGGAAATATCTCCACCGCTATCTGTATAAACATGGAAAAATCTACTCCGCTATTTGTATAAACATGGAAATATCTACAACACTATTTGTGTAAACATGGAAATATCTACACAGGAATCTGTGTAAGCATAGAAATATGTACACTGCTATCCGTGTAAAGATGGAAATATCTACACCACAATCTGTGCAAAGATGGAAATATCTAAACCGCTATCTGTGTAAACATGGTAATATCTACACCGCTATGTGTATAGACATGGAAATCTCTTCACCGCCATCAGTATAAAAATGGAAATATCTACAACGCCATCTGAATAAAAATGGAAATATCTACACCGCTATCTGTATAAAAATGGAAAAGTCTACACCGCTATCTCTATAAACATGGAAACATCTACACCGCTATCTGTATAAGCATGGAAATATCTCCACCGCTGTCTGTATAAACATGGAAACATCTACACCGCTATCTGTATAAAAATGGAAATATCTACACCGCTATTTGTATAAACATGGAAATATCTAAAACGCTATCTGTATAAACTTGGAAATATCTACCCAGTAATCTGTATACACATGGAAATATCTTCACAGCCATCAGTGTAAACATGGAAACATCTGCACGGCTGTCTCTATACAGATGGAAATACCTACACCGCAATCTCTATAAACATGGAAAAATCTACACCACAATCTCTATAAACATGGAAATATCTTCACCACCATCTCTATAAACATGAAAATATCTACACCACCATATCCATAAACATGTAACTATCTATATGGCCATCTGTGTAATCATGGAAATATCTACAGCGCTATCAGTACAAACATGGAAATATCTACACTGCTATCAGTATAAAGATGGAAATATCTACACCGTGATCTGGATAAACATTGAAATATCTCCACCGCTATCTGCATAAACATGGAAATACCAACACCGCTATCTGTATAAATATGGAAATATCTACACCGCTAACTCTATA
Source organism: Pan paniscus (assembly GCF_029289425.2). Classification (NCBI taxonomy): domain Eukaryota; kingdom Metazoa; phylum Chordata; class Mammalia; order Primates; family Hominidae; genus Pan; species Pan paniscus. The sequence continues at coordinate 3,180,053 of NC_073265.2, forward strand.
AACAAGGAAATATCTACACCGCTTTCTCTATAAACATGAAAATATCTACACTGCAATCTCTATATTCATTGAAATGTCTACACCGCCATCACTATAAACATGAAAATATCTACACCGCCATCTTCAGAAACATGGATGTATCTACATCGACATCTGTATAAACTTGGAAATATCTACACCACTATCTGTATAAACATGGAAATATCTTCACTTCTATCTGTATAAACATGGAAATATCTACACCGCCATCTGTATAAAGATGGAAATATCTACACCGCAATCTGTATAAATATGCAAATACCTACACCGCTATCTGTATTGACATGGAAATATCTACACCGCTATCTGTATAAACATGGAAATATCTCCACTCCCATCTGTATAAAGATGGAAATATCTACACCGTGAGCTGTATAAACATGGAAATATCCACACCGCTATCTGTATAATCATGGAAGTAGCAACACCGCTATCTGTATAAATATGGAAATATCTACACCGCTATCTCTATAAACATGAAAATACCTAAACCACAATCTCTATAAACATGGAAATATTTACACCACTATCTCTATAAACATAGAAATAACTACAACGCCATCTCTATAAACATGGAAATATCTACACCGCCATCTGCATAAACATGGAAATATCTACACAGACATCTGTATAAACTTGCAAATAGCTACACTGACATCTGTAGAAAGATGGAAATATCTACAAAGCCATCTGTATAAACATGGGAATTTCTACACCGCTATCTGTATCAACATGTAAATAACTACACCGCAATCTGTATAAACATGGAAATATCCACAGCAATCTGTGCAAAGATGGAAATATCTACACCGCAGTCTCTATAAACATGGAAATATCTACACCGCTATCTGTATAAACATGGAGATAACTACACCGCTATCTGTATAAACATGGAAATTTTTACACCGCTATCTGCATAAACATGGAAATGTCTCCACCGCTATCTTTATAAACACGGAAATACCTACACCGGTATCTTTAAAAACATGGAAATACCTACACTGCTATCTCTATAAACAATGAAATATCTACAACGCTATCTGTGTAAACATGGAAATATCTACACAGCTATCTGTGTAAACTTGGAAATATCTACACCGCAATCTGTGTAAGCATGGAAATATCTACAACGCTATCTGTGTAAACATGGAAATATTTACAACGCTATCTGTGTAAACAGGGAAATATCTACACAGCTATCTGTAAAACGTGGAAATATCTACACCACTATCTGTATAACCCTGAAAATATCTACACCGCTATCTGTATCAACATGTAAATAACTACACCGCTATCTGTATAAACATGGAAATATCTACAATGATATCTCTGTAAACATGGAAATATCGACACAGGTATCTGTGTAAACTTGGAAATATCTACACCGCTATCAGTGTAAACTTTGCAATGTCTACACCACAATCTGTGCAAAGATGGAAATATCTTTTCCTCTATATCTGTAAACATGGAAATATCTACACCGCTATATGTATAAACATGGAAGTATCTACACCACCATCTGTATACACATGGAAATATCTACACAGCCATCTGTGTAAACATGGAAATATCTACACAGCCATCAGTATAAACATGGAAATATCTACACCGCTATCTCTATAAACATGGAAATATCTACACCACTATCTGTATAAACATGGAAATATCTACATCGCTATCTGTATAAACAGGGAAATATCTCCACCGCTATCTGTGTAAACATGGAAATATCTATACCACTATCTGTATATACATGGAAATATCTACACCGCTATCTGTATAAAGAAGGAAATATCTACACGGCCATTTTTAGAAACATGGAAATATCTACACCGCCATCTGTGGAAACATGGAAATAACAAAACCGCTACCTGTATAAATATGGAAATGTCTACACCGCTATCTCTATAAACATGGAGATACCTACACCACTTGCACTATAAACATGGAAATATCTACACCATGATCTGTATAAACATGGGAATATCTACACCGCGATCTGTATAAACATGGAAATATCTATACCGCGATCTGTATAAACATGGAAATATCTAGATTGCTATCTGTATAAACATGGAAATATCAACACAGCTATCTGTATAAACATGGAAATATCTACACAGCCATCTGTATGAACATGGAAATATCTACACAGCCATCTGTATACACATGGAAATATCTACACCGCTATCTGTATAAACTTGGAAATATCTACACCGCTATTTGAATAAACAAGGAAATAACTACACCGCCATCTGTTTAAACATGGAAATATATACAAAGACATCTGTTTCTACATGGAAATATCTACACGGCTATCTGTATAAACATGCTAATAACTACAACGCCATCTGTATAAATGTGGAAATATTTGCACTGCCATCCCTATAAACATGGTAATATCAACACCGCGATCTGTATAAACATGGAAATATCTACAATGCCATCAGTAAATACATGGAAATAACTATAGAGTCATCTGTATCAACATGGAAATTTCTACACCACCATCTGTATAAAGATGGAATTATCTACAAGCCATCTGTATACACATGGAAATACCTACACGGCAATCTGTGTATAGATGGAAACATCAACACCGCCTTCTGTACAATCATGGAAATATCTACACCGCTATCTCTATAAACATGGAAATATCTACACTGCGGTCTGTATAAACATGTAAATATCTACACCGGAATCTGTATAAACATGGAAATATCTACACCACGATCTGTATACTCATGGAAATATTTACACCGCTATCTGTATAAACATGGAAATATCTGCACCACTATCTCTATAAACATGGAAATATCTACAAAGCCATCTGTATAAACATGGAAATACCTACACCGTCATGTGTATAAATATGGAAATATCTACACCGCAGTCTGTATAAACATGGAAATATCTACACCGCTATCTGTATAAATATGAAATATCTAAACCGCTATCTCTATAAAAATGGAAACATCTACACTGCTATCTGTATAAACATGGAAATATCCTTACTGCTATCTCTATGAACATGGATATATCTACACCGCTATCTCTATAAACATGGAAATATCTACACCGACAACTGTATAAACATGGAAATATCTACACCACCATCTGTATAAACATGGAAATACCTACAATACCATCTGTATACACATGGAAATATCTACACAGACATCTGTATAAATATGGAAATAACTACACGGCCATCTGTATAAACATGGAAATATCTACATGCCATCTGTTGAAAGATGGAAATATGTACACCGCTATATCTATAAATATGGAAATATCTACAGCGCCATCTCTATAAACATGAAAATATCTACACTGCCATCTCCATAAAGATGGAAGTATCTACTCCGCCATGTGTATAAACACGGAAATATCTACACCACCATCTGTGTAAACATGGAAATATCTACAACGCTATCTGTATAAACATGGAAATATCTACACCTCCATCTGCATGTCCATGGAAATATCTACGACGCTATCTGAATAAAGATGGAAGTATCTACACGGCCATCTGTGTATAGATGGAAATATCAACACCGCCATCTGTACAAACATGGAAATATCCACATCGATATCTCTATAAACATGGAAATATCTGCACTGCCATCTGTAAATTGTGGAAATACCTATACAGTAATCTGTATAAACATTGAAATATCTACAATGCCATCTGTATACACATGGAAATATCGACACAGCCATCTGCATAAACATGTAAATATCTTCACTGCTATCTCTATAAACATGGAAATATCTACACCGCCATCTCTATAAACATGAAAATATCTACACTGCCATCTCCATAAACATGGAACTAACTACTTCGCCATCTGTATAAACATGGAAACATCTACACCGCCATCTGTGTGAATAAGGAAATATCTACAATGCCATCTGTATAAAGATATAAATATCTGCACCGCGAGCTGTATAAACATGGAAATATCTACATCGCTATCTGTATAAACGTGGAAATACCAACACCGCTGTCGGTATAAACATGGAAATATCTACAACGCCATCTATATAAACATGGACATTTCTACACCGCTATGTCTATAAACATGGAAATACCTACTCCGCTATCTCTATAAACATGGAAATACCTACACCGCTATCTGTATAAACATGGAAATATCTACACAGCGATCTGTATAAACATGGAAATAAGTACACCGCGATCTGTATAAACATGGAAATATCTTCACCACGATCTGTATAAACATGGAAATATCTACACCGCTATCTGTATAAACATGGTAATATCTACAACACCATCTATATAAACATGGAAATATCTACACCGCCATCGGTATAAACATGGAAATATCTACAATGCCATCTGTAGAAAGATGGAAATATCTACACCGCAATCTGTGTAAACATGGAAATATCTACACCGATATCTGTATAAACATGCAAATATCTACACTGCCGTCTGCATGTTCATGGAAATATCTACGCCGCCATCTGTATAAACATGGAAATATCTACACGGCCATCTGTGTATAGATGGAAATATCAACACCGCCATCTGTACAAACATGGAAATATCCACATCGCTATCTCTATAAACATGGAAATATCTGCACTGCCATCTGTAAAAACATGGAATTACCTATACAGTCATCTGTATAAAAAGGGAAATATCTACAATGCCATCTGTATACACATGGAAATATCGACACAGACATCTGCATAAACATGTAAATATCTACACTGCTATCTCTATAAACATGGAAATATCTACACCGCCATCTCAATAAACATGAAAATATCTAAACTGCCATCTCCATAAACATGGAACTTAGTACTTCGCCATCTGTATAAACATGGAAACATCTACACCGCCATCTGTGTGAATAAGGAAATATCTACAATGCCATCTGTATGAAGATATAAATATCTGCACCGCGAGCTGTATAACCATGGAAATATCTACATCGCTATCTGTATAAACGTGGAAATACCAACACCGCTATCGGTATAAACATGGAAATATCTACAACGCCATCTATATAAACATGGAAATATCTACACCGCTATGTCTATAAACCTGGAAATTCCTACACCGCTATCTCTATAAACATCGAAATATCTACACCGCTATCTGAATAAACATGGAAATATCTACACCGCAATCTGTATAAACATGGAAATATCTACACCGCAATCTGTGTAAACATGGAAATATCTACACCGATATCTGTAAAAACATGGAAATATCTACACCGCTATCTGTATAAACATGGAAATATCTACACCGCGATCTGTATAAACATGGAAATATCTACTGCGCCATCTCTATAAACATTGAAATATCTACACTGCCATCTGTAAAAACATGGAAATATCTACACAGTCATCTGAATAAACATGGAAATATCAACACCACCATCTGTATAAACATGGAAATACCTACAATACCATCTGTATACACATGGAAATATCTACACAGACATCTGTATAAATATGGAAATATCTACACCGCCATCTATATTAACATGGAAATATCTACACTGCCATCTGTAGAAAGATGGAAATATGTACACCTCTATCTCTATAAATGTGGAAATATCTACACCGCCATCTCTATAAACATGAAAATATCTACACTGCCATCTCCATAAAGATGGAAGTATCTACTCCGCCATGTGTATAAACACGGAAATATCTACACCGCCATCTGTGTAAACATGGAAATATCTACAATGCCATCTGTAGAAAGATGGAAATATCTACACCGCAATCTGAGTAAACATGGAAATATCTACACCGATATCTGTAAAAACATGGAAATATCTACACCGCGATCTGTATAAACATGGAAATATCTACACCGCGATCTGTATAAACATGGAAATATCTACACCGCGATCTGTATAAACATGGAAATATCTACACAGCTACCTCTATAAACATGGAAATATCTACACCACCATCTGTATATACTTGGAAATACCTACAAAGTCATCTGTATAAACATGGAAATATCTAAAAAGCCATCTGTATAAACATGGAAATATCTACACAGCCATCTGTATATACATGGAAATATCTACACCGATATCTGTGTAAACATGGAAATAACTACACCGCTATTTGTATAAACAAGGAAATATCTACACCGTGATCTGTATAAACATGGAAATATTTACACCGCTATCTGCATAAACATGGAAATTTCTAAACCGTTATCTGTATAATTATGGAAATATCTACACTGCTATCTCTATAAACATGGAAATATCTACACCGCCATCTGTATAAACATGGAAATACCTATACAGTCATCTGTGTAAACATGGAAATATCTACACGGCAATCTCTGTATAGATGGAAACATCAACACCGCCATCTGTACCAACTTGGAAATATCTACACTGCTATCTCTATAAACATGGAAATATCTACACTCTGATCTTTATAAACATGGAAATATCTACGCCGGTATCTGTATAAACATGGAAAAATCTACACAACGATCTGTATAAACATGGAAATATATACACTGCTATCTGTATAAACATGGAAATATCTGCACCGCTATCTCTATAAACATGGAAATATCTACAAAGCCATCTGTATAAACATGGAAATACCTACACAGTCATGTGTAGGAACATGGAAATATCTACACTGCCATCTGTATAAACATAGAAATATCTACACAGCCCTCTGTATAAATATGGAGATATCTGCATAGGCGTCTGTATAAACATGGAAATATCTTCACCGCAATCTGTGTAAACATGGAAATATCTACACCGATATCTGAAAAAACATGGAAATATCTACACAGCTATCAGTAGAAACATGGAAATATCTACACTGCGATGTGTATAGACATGGAAATATCTACACCGCGATCTGTATAAACATGGAAATATCTACACCGATATCTGTAAAAACATGGAAATATCTACACCGCTACCAGTACAAACATGGAAATATCTACACTGCGATGTGTATAAACATGGAAATATCTACACCGCGATCTGTATAAACATGGAAATATCTACACAGCTTTCTGTATAAACATGGAAATATCTACACCGCCATCTGTATAAACATGGAAATACCTACAAAGTCATCTGAATAAACATGGAAATATCTACAAAGCCATCTGTATAAATATGGAAATATCTACAGAGCCATCTCTATATACATGGAAATATGTACACCGCTATCTGAATAAACATGGAAATAACTACACCGCTATTTGTATAAACAAGGAAATATCTACACCGTGATCTGTATAAACAAGGAAATATTTACACCGCTATCTGTATAAACATGGAAATTTCTACACCGTTATCTGTATAAATATGGAAATATCTACACCGCTATCTCTATAAAGATGGAAATATATACACCGCCATCGGTATAAACATGGAAATACCTATACAGTCATCTGTGTAAACATCAAAATATCTACACCACCATCTGTATAAACATGGAAATATCTACACTGCGTTCTGTATACACATGGAAATATCTACACCGGTATGTGTATAAACATGGAAATATATACACCACTATCTGTATAAACATGGAAATATCTGCACCGCTCTATGTATAAACATGGAAATACCTACACCGATGTCCCTATATACATGGAAATATGTACACCGCTATGTGTATAAACATGGAAATATCTCCACTGCTGTCTGTATAAACATGGAAATATCTCCACCGTTATCTGTATAAACCTGGAAATATCTACAGCGCCATCTCTATAAACATTGAAATATCTACAATGCCATCTGTAAAAACATGGAAATATCTACACAGTCATCTGAATAAACATGGAAATATCTACACCACCATCTGTATAAACATGGAAATACCTACAGTACCATCTGTATACACATGGAAATATCGACACAGACATCTGAATAAATATGGAAATATCTACACCACCATCTGTATAAACATGGAAATATCAACACTGCCATCTGTAGAAAGATGGAATTATCTACACCGCTATCTCTATAAATATGGAAATATCTACACCGCCATTTCTATAAACATGAAAATATCTACACTGAAATCTCCATAAAGATGGAAGAATCTACTCCGCCATGTTCATAAACACGGAAATATCTACACCACGATCTGTGTAAACATGGAAATATCTACAACGCTATCTGTATAAAGATGGAAATATCTACACCGCCATCTGCATGTCCATGGAAATAGCTATGCCGCCATCTGTATAAACATGGAAATATCTACACGGACATCTGTGTATAGATGGAAATATCAACACCGCCAACTGTACAAACATGGAAATATCTACACCGCCATCTCTATAAACATGGAAATATCTTCAATGCCATGTGTAAAAACATGGAAATACCTATAGAGTCATCTGTATAAACATGGAAATATCAACAATGCCATCTGTTTACACATGGAAATATCTACACAGCTATCTGTATAAACATGTAAATATCTACACTGCTATCTACATAAACATGGAAATATCCACGCCGCCATCTCTGTAAACACGAAACTGTCTACACTGCAATCTCCATAAACATGGAACTAACTACTCCGCCATCTGTATAAACATGGAAACATCTACACCGCCATCAGTGTGAATGAGGAAATATCTACAATGCCATCTGTATAAAGATATAAATATCTGCACCGCGAGCTGTATAAACATGGAAATATCTACATCGCTATATGTATAAATGTGGAAATACCAAAACCGCTATCGGTATAAAAATGGAACTATCTACAACGCCATCTATATAAACATGGAAATATCTACACCGCTATGTCTATAAACATGGAAATATCTACACCGCTATCTCTATAAACATGGAAATACCTACACCGCTATCTGTATAAACATGGAAATATCTACAACGGTATCAGTATAAACATGGAAATATCTACAATGTGATCTGAATAAACATGGAAATATCTACACCGCGATCTGTATAAACATGGAAATATCTTCACCACGATCTGTATAAACATGGAAATATCTACATCGCTATCTGTATAAACGTGGAAATACCAACACCGCTATCGGTATAAACATGGAAATATCTACACCGCTATCTCTATAAACATGGAAATATCTACACCGCCATCTGTATAAACATGGAAATACCTACACAGTCATCTGTGTAAATATGGAAATATCTACACCAAGATCTGTATAAACATGGAAATATCTACAATGCCATCTATATACACATGGAAATGCCTACACGGCAATCTGTGTATAGATGGAAACATCAACACCGCCATCTGTACAAACTTGGAAGTATCTACACTGCTATCACTGTAAAGATGGAAATATCTACACTGCGGTCTGTATATACATGGAAATATCTACACCAGTATCTGTATAAACATGGAAATATCTACACCACGATCTGTATAAACATGGAAATATATACACCGCTATCTGTATAAACATGGAAATATCTGCACCGCTATTTCTATAGACATGGAAATATCTACAAAGCCATCTGTATAAACATGGAAATACCTACACAGTCATGTGTAGGAATATGGAAATATCTACACAGCCATCTGTAAACATAGAAATATCTACACAGCCCTCTGTATAAATATGGAGATATCTGCATAGGCATCTCTATGAACATGGAAATATCTGCACCGCTATCTGTATAAACATGGAAATACCTACACCGCTGTCTGTATAAACACGGAAATATGTACACCGCTATGTGTATAAACATGGAAATATCTCCAATGCTGTCTGTATAAACATGGAAATATCTCCACCGTTATATGTATAAACATGGAAATATCTACAGCGCCATCTCTATAAACATTGAAATATCTACACTGCCATCTGTAAAAACATGGAAATTTCTACACAGTCATCTGAATAAACATGGAAATATGTACACCACCATCTGTATAAACATGGAAATACCTACAATACCATCTGTATACACATGGAAATATCGACACAGACATCTGAATAAATATGGAAATATCTACACCGCCATCTGTATAAACATGGAAATATCTACACTGCCATCTGTAGAAAGACGGAAATATCTACACCGCTATCTCTATAAATATGGAAATATCTACACCGCCATCTCTATAAACATGAAAATATCTACACCACCATCTGTGTAAACATGGAAATATCTACACCGCTATCTCTATAAACATGGAAATATCTACACCGCCATTTGCATGTCCATGGAAATATCTACGCCGCCATCGGTATAAAGATGGAAATAACTACACGGCCATCTGTGTATAGATGGAAATATCAACACCGCCATCTGTGCAAACATGGAAATATCTACACCGCTGTCTCTATAAACATGGAAATATCTGCACTTCCATGTGTAAAAACATGGAAATACCTATACAGTCATCTGTATAAACATGGAAATATCTACAATGCCATCTGTATACACATGGAAATATCTACACTGCCATCTGTATAAACATGTAAATATCTACACTGCTATCTCTATAAAGATGGAAACATCTACTCCGCCATCTGTGTGAATAAGGAAATATCTACAATGCCAACTGTATAAAGATATAAATGTCTGCACCGCGAGCTGTATAAACATGGAAATATCTACATCGCTATCGGTAAAAACGTGGAAATACCAACACCGCTATCGGTATAAACATGGAAATATCTACAACGCCATCTATATAAACATGGAAATGTCTACACCACTATGTCTATAAACATGGAAATACCTACACCGCTATCTCTATAAACATGGAAATATATACACCGCTATCTGTATAAACATGGAAATATCTACAACGCTATCAGTATAAACATGGAAATATCTACAATGTGATCTGAATAAACATGGAAATATCTACACCGCGATCTGTATAAACATGGAAATATCTTCACCACGATCTGTATAAACATGGAAATATCTTCACCGCTATCTGTATAAACATCGTAATATCTACACCACCATCTATATAAACATGGAAATATGTACACCGCCATCTGTATAAACATGCAAATAACTACAATGCCATCTGTAGAAAGATGGAAATCCCTACACCGCAATCTGTGTAAACATGGAAATATCTACACCGATATCTGTAAAAACATGGAAATATCTACACCGCTATCTGTATAAACATAGAAATATCTACACCGCGATCTGTATAAACATGGAAATATCTACACCGCGATCTGTATAAACATGGAAATATCTACACCGCTATCTGTAGAAAAATGGAAATATCTACACCGCCATCTGCATGTCCAAGGAAATAGCTACGCCGCCATCTGTATAAACATGGAAATATCTACACGGCCATCTGTGTATAGATGGATATACCAACACCGCAATCTGTACAAACATGGAAATATCTACACCGCCATCTGTATAAACATGGAAATACTTACAAAGTTATCGGTATAAACATGGAAATATCTACACCGCCCTCTGTATAAACATGGAAATATCTACACAGCCATGTGTATATACACGGAAATATCTACACCGCTATCTATATAAACATGGAAATAACTACACCGCTATCTGTGTAAACATGGAAATATCTGCACTGCCATCTACATATCCATGGAAATTTCTGCACCGCCATCTGTATAAACATGGAAATATCTACACGGTCATCTGTGTATAGATGGAAATATCAACACCGCCATCAGTACAAACATGGAATTATCTGCACCGCTATCTGTATAAACATGGAAATATCTAAACCGCTATCTCTATAAACATGGAAATATCTACACCGTGATCTGTAAACATGCAAATATTTACACCGCTATCTGTATAAACATGGAAATTTCTACACCGTTATCTGTATAAATATGGAAATGTCTACACCGCTATCTCTATAAACATGGAAATATCTACACCAAGATCTGTATAAACATGGAAATACCTATACAGTCATCTGTGTAAATATGGAAATATCTACACCAAGATCTGTATAAACATGGAAATATCTACAATGCCATCTATATACACATGGAAATGCCTACACGGCGATCTGTGTATAGATGGAAACATCAACACCACCATCTGTACAAACTTGGAAATATCTACACTGCTATCCTGTAAACATGGAAATATCTACACTGCGGTCTGTATATACATGGAAACATCTACACCGGTATCTGTATATACATGGAAATATCTACACCACGATCTGTATAAACATGGAAATATATACACCACTATCTGTACAAACTTGGAAATATCTGCACCGCTATTTCTATAGACATGGAAATATCTACAAAGCCATGTGTATAAACATGGAAATACCTACACAGTCATGTGTAGGAATATGGAAATATCTACACAGCCATCTGTATAAACATAGAAATATCTACACAGCCCTCTGTATAAATATGGAGATATCGGCATAGGCATCTGTATGAACATGGATATATCTGCACCGCTATCTGTATAAACATGGAAATACCTACACCGCTGTCTGTATAAACACGGAAATATGTACACCGCTATGTGTATAAACATGGAAATATCTCCACTGCTGTCTGTATAAACATGGAAATATCTCCACCGTTATATGTATAAACATGGAAATATCTACAGCGCCATCTCTATAAACATGGAAATATCTACACCGCCATTTGCATGTCCATGGAAATATCTACGCCGCCATCGGTATAAACATGGAAATAACTACACGGCCATCTGTGTATAGATGGAAATATCAACACCGCCATCTGTGCAAACATGGAAATATCTACACCGCTATCTCTATAAACATGGAAATATCTGCACTGCCATCTGTAAAAACATGGAAATACCTATACAGTCATCTGTATAAACATGGAAATATCTACAATGCCATCTGTATAAACATGTAAATATCTACACTGCTATCTCTATAAAGATGGAGACATCTACACCGCCATCTGTGTGAATAAGGAAATATCTACAACGCCAACTGTATAAAGATATAAATATCTGCACCGCGAGCTGTATACACATGGAAATATCTACATCGCTATCGGTAAAAACGTGGAAATACCAACACCGCTATCGGTATAAACATGGAAATATCTACAACGCCATCTATATAAACATGGAAATGTCTACAACACTATGTCTATAAACATGGAAATACCTACACCGCTATCTCTATAAACATGGAAATATATACACCGCTATCTGTATAAACATGGAAATATCTACAACGCTATCAGTATAAACATGGAAATATCTACAATGTGATCTGAATAAACATGGAAATATCTACACCGCGATCTGTATAAACATGGAAATATCTTCACCGCGATCTGTATAAACATGGAAATATCTTCACCGCTATCTGTATAAACATCGTAATATCTACACCACCATCTATATAAACATGGAAATATGTACACCGCCATCTGTATAAACATGCAAATAACTACAATGCCATCTGTAGAAAGATGGAAATCCCTACACCGCCATCTGTGTAAACATGGAAATATCTACACCGCTATCTGTATAAACATAGAAATATCTACACCGCGATCTGTATAAACATGGAAATATCAACACCGCGATCTGTATAAACATGGAAATATCTACACCGCTATCTGTAGAAAAATGGAAATATCTACACCGCCATCTGCATGTCCAAGGAAATAGCTACGCCGCCATCTGTATAAACATGGAAATATCTACACGGCCATCTGTGTATAGATGGATATACCAACACCGCAATCTGTACAAACATGGAAATATCTACACCGCCATCTGTATAAACATGGAAATACTTACAAAGTTATCGGTATAAACATGGAAATATCTACAGCGCCCTCTGTATAAACATGGAAATATCTACACAGCCATGTGTATATACACGGAAATATCTACACCGCTATCTATATAAACATGGAAATAGCTACACCGCTATCTGTGTAAACATGGAAATATCTACACCGCCATCTACATATCCATGGAAATATCAGCGCCGCCATCTGTATAAACATGGAAATATCTACACGGTCATCTGTGTATAGATGGAAATATCAACACCGCCATCAGTACAAACATGGAATTATCTGCACCGCTATCTGTATAAACATGGAAATATCTAAACCGCTATCTCTATAAACATGGAAATATCTACAGCGTGATCTGTAAACATGGAAATATTTACACCGCTATCTGTATAAACATGGAAATTTCTACACCGTTATCTGTATAAATATGGAAATATCTACACCGCTATCTCTATAAACATGGAAATATCTACACCGCCATCTGTATAAACGTGGAAATACCTATACAGTCATCTTTGTAAACATGGAAATATCTACACCACCATCTGTATAAACATGGAAATATCTTCAATGCCATCTGTATACACATGGAAATGCCTACACGGCAATCTGTGTATAGATGGAAACATCAACACCGTCATCTGTACAAACTTGGAAATATCTACACTGTTATCTCTAAAAACATGGAAATATCTACACTGCGGCCTGTATATACATGGAAATATCTACACCGGTATCTGTATAAACATGGAAATATCTACACCACGATCTGTATAAACATGGAAATATATACAATGCTATCTGTATAAACATGGAAATGTCAGCACCGCTATCTCTATAGACATGGAAATATCTACAGAGCCATCTGTGTAAACAGGGAAATACCTACACAGTCATGTGTAGGAACATGGAAATATCTACACAGCCATCTGTATAAACATGGAAATACCTACACAGTCCTGTGTAGGAACATGGAAATATCTACACTGCCATCTGTATAAACTTTGAAATATCTACACAGCCCTCTGTATAAATATGGAGATATCTGCATAGGCATCTGTATAAACATGGAAATATCTGCACCGCTATCTGTATAAACATGGAAATACCTACACCGGTGTCTCTATAAACATGGAAATATGTACACCGCTATGTGTATAAACATGGAAATATCTCCACTGCTGTCTGTATAAACATGGAAACATCTCCGCCGTTATCTGTATAAACATGGAAATATCTACAGCGCCATCTCTATAAACATTGAAATATCTACACTGCCATCTGTAAAAACATGGATATATCTACACAGTCTTCTGAATAAACATGGAAATATCTACACCACCATCTGTATAAACATGGAAATACCTACAATACCATCTGTATACACATGGAAATATCTTCACAGACATCTGTATAAATATGGAAATATCTACACCGCCATCTGTATAAACATGGAAATATCTACACTGCCATCTGTAGAAAGATGGAAATATCTACACGGCTATCTCTATAAATATGGAAATATCTACACCGCCATCTCTATAAACATGAAAATATCTACAATGCCATCTCCATAAAGATGGAAGTATCTACTCTGCCATGTGTATAAACACGGAAATATCTACACCACCATCTGTGTAAACATGGAAATAACTATACAGTCATCTGTATAAACATGGAAATATCTACAATGCCATCAGTATACACATGGAAATATCTACACAGCCATCTGTATAAACATTTAAATATATGCACTGCCATCTGCATGTCCATGGAAATATCTATGCCGCCATCTGTATAAACATGGAAATATCTACACGGCCATCAGTGTATAGATGGAAATATCAACACCGCCATCTGTACAAACCTGGAAATATCTACACCGCTATCTCTATAAACATGGAAATATCTGCACTGCCATCTGTAAAAACACGGAAAAACCTATACAGTCACCTGTATAAACATGGAAATATCTACAATGCCATCTGTATACACATGGAAATATCTACACAGCCATCTGTATAAACATATAAATATCTACACTGCTATCTCTACAAACATGGAAATATCTACACCGCCATCTCTACAAACATGAAAATAACTACACTGCCATCTCCATAATCATGGAACTAACTACTCCGCCATCTGTATAAACATGGAAACATCTACACCGCCATCTGTGTGAACAAGGAAATATCTACAATGCCATCTGTCTAAAGATATTAATATATGCACCGTGAGCTGTATAAACATGGAAATATCTACATCGCTATCTGTATAAACGTGGAAATACCAAAACCGCTATCAGTATAAAGATGGAAATATCTACAACGCCATCTATATAAACATGCAAATATCTACACCGCTATGTCTATAAACATGGAAATACCTACACCGCTATCTCTAAAATCATGGAAATATCTACACCGCTATCTGTATAAACATTGAAATATCTACACCGCTATCTGTATAAACATGGAAATATCTACACCGTGATCTGTATAAACCTGGAAATATCTTGACCGCGATCTGCATAAACATGGAAATAACTTCACCACGATCTGTATAAACATGGAAATATCTACACCGCGATCTGTATAAACATGGAAATATCTACACCGCGATCTGTATAAACATGGAAATATCTACACCGCTATCAGTATAAACATGGAAATTTCTAAAAAGCTATCTCAATAAACATGGAAATATCTACACCGCCACGTGTATAAACATGGAAATACCTACAAAGTCATCTGTATAAACATGGAAATATCTACAAAGCCATCTGTTTAAACATGGAAATATCTACACAGCCATCTGTATATACATGGAAATATCTACACCGCTATCTGTATAAACATGGAAATAACTACACCGCTATTTGTATAAACAAGAAAATATCTACACCGTGATCTGAATAAACATGGAAATATTTACACCGTATTCTGTATAAACATGGAAATTTCTACACCGTTATCTGTATAAATATGGAAATATCTACACCTCTATCTCTATAAACCTGGAAATATCTACACCGCCATCTGTATAAACATGGAAATAGCTATACAGTCATCTGTATAAACATGGAAATATCTACACCACCATCTGTATAATCATGGAAATATCTACAATGCCATCTGTATACACATGGAAATACCTACACGGAAATCTGTGTATACATGGAAACATCAACACCGCCATCTGTACAAACTTGCAAATATCTACACTGCTATCTCTATAAACATGGAAATATCTACACTGCGGTCTGTATAAACATGGAAATATCTACACTGGTATCTGTATAAACATGGAAATATCTACACAACGATCTGTATAAACATGGAAATATATACACCGCTATCTGTATAAACATGGAAATATCTGCACCGCTATCTCTATAGACATGGAAATATCTACAAAGCCATCTGTATAAACATGGAAATACCTACACAGTCATGTGTAGGAACATGGAAATATCTACACTGCCATCTGTATAAACATTGAAATATCTACACAGCCCTCTGTATAAATATGGAGATATCTGCATAGGCATCTGTATAAACATGGAAATATCTGCACCGCTATCTGTATAAACATGGAAATAACTACACCGGTGTCTCTATAAACATGGAAATATGTACACCGCTATGTGTATAAACATGGAAATATCTCCACTGCTGTCTGTATAAACATGGAAAAATCTCCGCCGTTATCTGTATAAACATGGAAATATCTACAGCGCCGTCTCTATAAACATTGAAATATCTGCACTGCCATCTGTAAAACATGGAAATATCTACACAGTCTTCTGAATATACATGGAAATATCTACACCACCATCTGTATAAACATGGAAATACCTACAATACCATCTGTATACACATCAAAATATCTACAAAGTCATCTGTATATATATGGAAATATCTACACCGCCATCTGTATAAACATGGAAATATCTACACTGCCATCTGTAGAAAGATGGAAATATCTACACGGCTATTTCTATAAATATGGAAATATCTACACCGCCATCTCTATAAACATGAAAATATCTACACTGCCATCTCCATAAAGATGGAAGTATCTACTCCGCCATGTGTATAAACACGGAAATATCTACACCACCATCTGTATAAACATGGAAATATCTACAGCGCCATCTCTATAAACATTGAAATATCTACACTGCCATCTGTAAAAACATGGATATATCTACACAGTCTTCTGAATAAACATGGAAATATCTACACCACCATCTGTATAAACATGGAAATACCTACAATACCATCTGTATACACATGGAAATATCTTCACAGACATCTGTATAAATATGGAAATATCTACACCGCCATCTGTATAAACATGGAAATATCTACACTGCCATCTGTAGAAAGATGGAAATATCTACACGGCTATCTCTATAAATATGGAAATATCTACACCGCCATCTCTATAAACATGAAAATATCTACAATGCCATCTCCATAAAGATGGAAGTATCTACTCTGCCATGTGTATAAACACGGAAATATCTACACCACCATCTGTGTAAACATGGAAATAACTATACAGTCATCTGTATAAACATGGAAATATCTACAATGCCATCAGTATACACATGGAAATATCTACACAGCCATCTGTATAAACATTTAAATATATGCACTGCCATCTGCATGTCCATGGAAATATCTATGCCGCCATCTGTATAAACATGGAAATATCTACACGGCCATCAGTGTATAGATGGAAATATCAACACCGCCATCTGTACAAACCTGGAAATATCTACACCGCTATCTCTATAAACATGGAAATATCTGCACTGCCATCTGTAAAAACACGGAAAAACCTATACAGTCACCTGTATAAACATGGAAATATCTACAATGCCATCTGTTTACACATGGAAATATCTACACAGCCATCTGTATAAACATATAAATATCTACACTGCTATCTCTACAAACATGGAAATATCTACACCGCCATCTCTACAAACATGAAAATAACTACACTGCCATCTCCATAATCATGGAACTAACTACTCCGCCATCTGTATAAACATGGAAACATCTACACCGCCATCTGTGTGAACAAGGAAATATCTACAATGCCATCTGTCTAAAGATATTAATATATGCACCGTGAGCTGTATAAACATGGAAATATCTACATCGCTATCTGTATAAACGTGGAAATACCAAAACCGCTATCAGTATAAAGATGGAAATATCTACAACGCCATCTATATAAACATGCAAATATCTACACCGCTATGTCTATAAACATGGAAATACCTACACCGCTATCTCTAAAATCATGGAAATATCTACACCGCTATCTGTATAAAAATTGAAATATCTACACCGCTATCTGTATAAACATGGAAATATCTACACCGTGATCTGTATAAACCTGGAAATATCTTGACCGCGATCTGCATAAACATGGAAATAACTTCACCACGATCTGTATAAACATGGAAATATCTACACCGCGATCTGTATAAACATGGAAATATCTACACCGCGATCTGTATAAACATGGAAATATCTACACCGCTATCAGTATAAACATGGAAATTTCTAAAAAGCTATCTCAATAAACATGGAAATATCTACACCGCCATGTGTATAAACATGGAAATACCTACAAAGTCATCTGTATAAACATGGAAATATCTACAAAGCCATCTGTTTAAACATGGAAATATCTACACAGCCATCTGTATATACATGGAAATATCTACACCGCTATCTGTATAAACATGGAAATAACTACACCGCTATTTGTATAAACAAGAAAATATCTACACCGTGATCTGAATAAACATGGAAATATTTACACCGTATTCTGTATAAACATGGAAATTTCTACACCGTTATCTGTATAAATATGGAAATATCTACACCTCTATCTCTATAAACCTGGAAATATCTACACCGCCATCTGTATAAACATGGAAATAGCTATACAGTCATCTGTATAAACATGGAAATATCTACACCACCATCTGTATAATCATGGAAATATCTACAATGCCATCTGTATACACATGGAAATACCTACACGGAAATCTGTGTATACATGGAAACATCAACACCGCCATCTGTACAAACTTGCAAATATCTACACTGCTATCTCTATAAACATGGAAATATCTACACTGCGGTCTGTATAAACATGGAAATATCTACACTGGTATCTGTATAAACATGGAAATATCTACACAACGATCTGTATAAACATGGAAATATATACACCGCTATCTGTATAAACATGGAAATATCTGCACCGCTATCTCTATAGACATGGAAATATCTACAAAGCCATCTGTATAAACATGGAAATACCTACACAGTCATGTGTAGGAACATGGAAATATCTACACTGCCATCTGTATAAACATTGAAATATCTACACAGCCCTCTGTATAAATATGGAGATATCTGCATAGGTATCTGTATAAACATGGAAATATCTGCACCGCTATCTGTATAAACATGGAAATAACTACACCGGTGTCTCTATAAACATGGAAATATGTACACCGCTATGTGTATAAACATGGAAATATCTCCACTGCTGTCTGTATAAACATGGAAAAATCTCCGCCGTTATCTGTATAAACATGGAAATATCTACAGCGCCGTCTCTATAAACATTGAAATATCTGCACTGCCATCTGTAAAAACATGGAAATATCTACACAGTCTTCTGAATATACATGGAAATATCTACACCACCATCTGTATAAACATGGAAATACCTACAATACCATCTGTATACACATCAAAATATCTACAAAGTCATCTGTATATATATGGAAATATCTACACCGCCATCTGTATAAACATGGAAATATCTACACTGCCATCTGTAGAAAGATGGAAATATCTACACGGCTATTTCTATAAATATGGAAATATCTACACCGCCATCTCTATAAACATGAAAATATCTACAATGCCATCTCCATAAAGATGGAAGTATCTACTCCGCCATGTGTAT
The DNA here is from genome assembly GCF_029289425.2 of Pan paniscus. Lineage (NCBI taxonomy): Eukaryota > Metazoa > Chordata > Mammalia > Primates > Hominidae > Pan > Pan paniscus. The sequence continues at coordinate 3,200,901 of NC_073265.2, forward strand.
AAACACGGAAATATCTACACCACCATCTGTGTAAACATGGAAATATCTACACCGCTATCTGTATAAACATGGAAATATCTACACCGCCATCTGCATGACCATGGAAATACCTACGCTGTCATCTGTATAAACATGGAAATATCTACACGGCCATCTGTGTATATATGGAAATATCAACACCGCTTCTGTACAAACATGGAAATATCTACACCGCTATCTCTATAAACATGGAAATATCTGCACTGCCATCTGTAAAAACATGGAAATAACTACTCAGTCATCTGTATAAACATGGAAATATCTACAATGCCATCTGTATACACATGGAAATATCTACACAGCCATCTGTATAAACATGTAATTATCTACACTGCTATCTCTATAAATATGGAAATATCTACACCGCCATCCCTATAAACATTAAAATATCTACACTGCCATCTCCATAAACATGGAACTAACTACTCCGCCGTCTGTATAAACATGGAAACATCTACACCGCCATCAGTGTGAATAAGGAAATATCTACAATGCCATCTGTATAAAGATATAAATATCGGCACCGCGAGCTTAAGAAACATGGAAATATCTACATCGCTATCTGTATAAATCTGAAAATAACAACACCGCTATCGGTATAAACATAGAAATATCTACAACACCATCTATATAAACATGGAAATATCTACACCGCTATGTCTATAAACATGGAAATACCTACACCGCTATCTCTATAAACATGGAAATATCTACAACGCTATCTGTATAAACATGGAAATATCTGCACCGCTATCTGTATAAACATGGAGATATCTACACCGCGATCTGTATAAACATGGAAATAACTTCACCACTATCTGTATAAACATGGAAATACCTACACCGCTATCTCTATACACATGGAAATATCTACACCGCTATCTGTATAAACATAGAAATATCTACACCGCTATCTGTATAAACATGGAAATATCTACACCGCTATCTGTATAAACATAGAGATATCTATGCCGCCATCTGTATAAACAAGGAAATATCTTCACCACGATCTGTATAAACATGGAAATGTCTACACCGCGATCTGTATAAACATGGAAATATCTACACCGCTATCTGTATAAACATGGAAATATCTACACTGCTATCTCTATAAACATGGAAATATCTGCACCGCCATCTGTATAAACATGGAAATACCTACAAAGTCATGTGTATAAACATGGAAATATCTACAAAGCCAGCTGTATAAACATGGAAATATCTACACAGCCATTTGTATATACATGGAAATATCTACACCGCTATGTGTATAAACATGGAAATACCTACACCGCTATTTGTATAAAGAAGGAAATATCTACACCGTGATCTGTATAAACATGGAAATATTTACACCGCTATCTGAATAAACATGGAAATTTCTAAACCGTTATCTGTATAAATATGGAAATACCTACACCGCTATCTCTATTAACATGGGAATATCTACACCGCAATCTGTATAAACATGGAAAAACCTATAGAGTCATCTGTGTAAACATGGAAATATCTACACCACCATCTGTATAAACATGGAAATATCTACAATGACATCTGTATACACATGGAAATACCTACACGACAATCTGTGTATAGATGGAAACATCAACACCTCCATCTGTACAAACTTTGAAATATCTACACTGCTATCTCTATAAACATGGAAATATCTACACTGCGGTCTGTATAAACATGGAAATATCTACACCGGTATCTTTATAAACATGGAAATATCTACACCATGATCTGCTTAAACATGGAAATATATACACCGCTATCTGTATAAACATGGAAATATCTGCACCGCTATCTCTATAGACATGGAAATATCTACAAAGCCATCTGTATAAACATGGAAATACCTGCACAGTCCTGTGTAGGAACATGGAAATATCTACACTGCCATCTGTATAAACTTTGAAATATCTACACAGCCCTCTGTATAAATATGGAGATATCTGCATAGGCATCTGTATAAACATGGAAATATCTGCACCGCTATCTGTATAAACATGGAAATACCTACACCGGTGTCTCTATAAACATGGAAATATGTACACCGCTATGTGTATAAACATGGAAATATCTCCACTGCTGTCTGTATAAACATGGAAACATCTCCGCCGTTATCTGTATAAACATGGAAATATCTACAGCGCCATCTCTATAAACATTGAAATATCTACACTGCCATCTGTAAAAACATGGATATATCTACACAGTCTTCTGAATAAACATGGAAATATCTACACCACCATATGTATAAACATGGAAATACCTACAATACCATCTGTATACACATGGAAATATCTTCACAGACATCTGTATAAATATGGAAATATCTACACCGCCATCTGTATAAACATGGAAATATCTACACTGCCATCTGTAGAAAGATGGAAATATCTACACGGCTATCCCTATAAATATGGAAATATCTACACCGCCATCTCTATAAACATGAAAATATCTACAATGCCATCTCCATAAAGATGGAAGTATCTACTCCGCCATGTGTATAAACACGGAAATATCTACACCACCATCTGTGTAAACATGGAAATAACTATACAGTCATCTGTATAAACATGGAAAAATATACAATGCCATCAGTATACACATGGAAATATCTACACAGCCATCTGTATAAACATTTAAATATCTGCACTGACATCTGCATGTCCATGGAAATATCTATGCCGCCATCTGTATAAACATGGAAATATCTACACGGCCATCAGTGTATAGATGGAAATATCAACACCGCCATCTGTACAAACCTGGAAATATCTACACCGCTATCTCTATAAACATGGAAATATCTGCACTGCCATCTGTAAAAACACGGAAAAACCTATACAGTCACCTGTATAAACATGAAAATATCTACAATGCCATCTGTATACACATGGAAATATCTACACAGCCATCTGTATAAACATATAAATATCTACACTGCTATCTCTACAAACATGGAAATATCTACACCGCCATCTCTACAAACATGAAAATAACTACACTGCCATCTCCATAATCATGGAACTAACTACTCCGCCATCTGTATAAACATGGAAACATCTACACCGCCATCTGTGTGAACAAGGAAATATCTACAATGCCATCTGTCTAAAGATATTAATATATGCACCGTGAGCTGTATAAACATGGAAATATCTACATCGCTATCTGTATAAACGTGGAAATACCAAAACCGCTATCAGTATAAAGATGGAAATATCTACAACGCCATCTATATAAACATGCAAATATCTACACCGCTATGTCTATAAACATGGAAATACCTACACCGCTATCTCTAAAATCATGGAAATATCTACACCGCTATCTGTATAAACATTGAAATATCTACACCGCTATCTGTATAAACATGGAAATATCTACACCGTGATCTGTATAAACCTGGAAATATCTTGACCGCGATCTGCATAAACATGGAAATAACTTCACCACGATCTGTATAAACATGGAAATATCTACACCGCGATCTGTATAAACATGGAAATATCTACACCGCGATCTGTATAAACATGGAAATATCTACACCGCTATCTGTATAAACATGGAAATTTCTAAAAAGCTATCTCAATAAACATGGAAATATCTAAACCGCCATGTGTATAAACATGGAAATACCTACAAAGTCATCTGTATAAACATGGAAATATCTACAAAGCCATCTGTTTAAACATGGAAATATCTACACAGCCATCTGTATATACATGGAAATATCTACACCGCTATCTGTATAAACATGGAAATAACTAAACCGCTATTTGTATAAACAAGAAAATATCTACACCGTGATCTGTATAAACATGGAAATATTTACACCGTATTCTGTATAAACATGGAAATTTCTACACCGTTATCTGTATAAATATGGAAATATCTACACCTCTATCTCTATAAACCTGGAAATATCTACACCGCCATCTGTATAAACATGGAAATAGCTATACAGTCATCTGTATAAACATGGAAATATCTACACCACCATCTGTATAATCATGGAAATATCTACAATGCCATCTGTATACACATGGAAATACCTACACGGAAATCTGTGTATACATGGAAACATCAACACCGCCATCTGTACAAACTTGCAAATATCTACACTGCTATCTCTATAAACATGGAAATATCTACACTGCGGTCTGTATAAAGATGGAAATATCTACACCGGTATCTGTATAAACATGGAAATATCTACACCACCATCTGTATAAACATGGAAACACCTACAATACCATCTGTATACACATGGAAATATCTACACAGACATCTGTATAAATATGGAAATATCTGTGCCGCCGTCTGTATAAACATGGAAATATCAACACCGACATCTGTGTATAGATGGAAATATCTACACCACCAACTGTACAAACATGAAAATATCTACACCGCTATCTCTATAAACATGGAAATATCTACACCGCCATCTCTATAAACATGAAAATATCTACACTGCCATCTCCATAAACATGGAACTAACTACTTCGCCATCTGTATAAATATGGAAACATCTACACCGCCATCTGTGTGAATAAGGAAATATCTACAATGCCATCTGTATAAAGATATAAGTATCTGCACCGAGAGCTGTATAAACATGGAAATATCTACATCGCTATCTGTATAAACGTGGAAATACCAACACCGCTATCGGTATAAACATGGAAATATCTACAACGCCATCTATATAAACATGGAAATATCTACACCGCTATGTCTATAAACATGGAAATACCTACACCGCTATCTCTATAAACATGGAAATATATACACCGCTATCTGTATAAACATGGAAATATCTACACCACTATCTGTATAAACATGGAAATATGTACACCGCGATCTGTATAAACATGGAAATATCTACACCGCCATCTGTATAAACATGGAAATATCTTCACCACGATCTATATAAACATGGAAATATTTACACCGCTAGATGTATAAACATGGTAATATCCACACCACCATCTATATAAACATGGAAATATCTACACTGCCATCTGTATAAACATGAAAATATCTACAATGCCATTTGTAGAAAGATGGAAATATCTACACCGCAATCTGTGTAAACATGGAAATATCTACACCGATATCTGTAAAAACATGGAAATATCTACACCGCTATCTGTATAAACATGGAAATATCTACACTGCTATCTGTATAAACATGGAAATATCTACACAGCTATCTCTATAAACATGGAAATATCTACACCGCTATCTGTATAAAGATGGAAATATCTACACTGATATCTGTATAAACATGGAAATATCTACACAGCTATCTCTATAAACATGGAAATATCTACACCGCCATCAGTATAAACATGGAAATACCTACAAAGTCATCTGTGTAAACATGGAAATATCTACAAAGCCATCTATAAAAACATGGAAATATCTGCACAGCCATCTGTATATACATGGAAATATCCACACCGCTATCTGTATAAACATGGAAATAACTACACCGCTATTTGTATAAACAAGGAAATATATACACTGTGATCTGTATAAACATGGAAATATTTACACCGCTGTCTGTATTAACATGGAAATTTCTACACCGTTATCTGTATAAATATGGAAATATCTACACTGCTATCTCTTTAAACATGGAAATACCTATACAGTCATCTGTGTAAACATGGAAATATCTACACCACCATCTGTATAAATATGGAAATATCTACAATGCCATCTGTATACACATGGAAATACCTACACGGCAATCTGTGTATAGATGGAAACATCAACACCGCCATCTGTACAAATTTGGAAATATCTACACTGCTATCTCTATAAACATGGAAATATCTACACTGCGGTCTGTATAAACATGGAAATATCTACACCGGTATCTGTATAAACATGGAAATATCTACACCATGATCTGCATAAACATGGAAATATATACACCGCTATCTGTATAAACATGGAAATATCTGCACCGCTATCTCTATAGACATGGAAATATCTACAAAGCCATCTGTATAAACATGGAAATACCTACACAGTCATGTGTAGGAACATGGAAATATCTACACTGCCATCTGTATAAACATTGAAATATCTACACAGCCCTCTGTATAAATATGGAGATATCTGCATAGGCATCTGTATAAACATGGAAATATCTGCACCGCTATCTGTATAAACATGGAAATACCTACACCGGTGTCTCTATAAACATGGAAATATGTACACCGCTATGTGTATAAACATGGAAATATCTCCAATGCTGTCTGTATAAACATGGAAACATCTCCGCCGTTATCTGTATAAACATGGAAATATCTACAGCGCCATCTCTATAAACATTGAAATATCTACACTGCCATCTGTAAAAACATGGAAATATCTACACAGTCTTCTGAATAAACATGGAAATAACTACACCACCATCTGTATAAACATGGAATTATCTACACTGCCATCTGTAGAAAGATGGAAATATCTACACGGCTATCTCTATAAATATGGAAATATCTACACCGCCATCTCTATAAACATGAAAATATCTACAATGCCATCTCCATAAAGATGGAAGTATCTACTCCGCCATGTGTATAAACACGGAAATATCTACACCACCATCTGTGTAAACATGGAAATATCTACACCGCTATCTGTATAAACATGGAAATATCTACACCGCCATCTGCATGTCCATGGAAATAACTATGCTGTCATCTGTATAAACATGGAAATATCTACACGGCCATCTGTGTATAGATGGAAATATCAACACCGCGATCTGTACAAACATGGAAATATCTACACCGCTATCTCTTTAAACATGGAAATATCTGCACTGCCATCTGTAAAAACATCGAAATAACTACTCAGTCATCTGTATAAACATGGAAATATCTACAATGCCATCTGTATACACATGGAAATATCTACACAGCCATCTGTATAAACATGTAAATATCTACACTGCTATCTCTATAAATATGGAAATATCTACACCGCCATTCCAATAAACATTAAAATATCTACACTGCCATCTCCATAAACATGGAACTAACTACTACGCAGTCTGTATAAACATGGAAAGATCTACACCGCCATCACTGTGAATAAGTAAATATCTACAATGCCATCTGTATAAAGATATAAATATCTGCACCGCGAGATGTATAAACATGGAAATATCTTCATCGCTATCTGTATAAATGTGAAAATACCAACACCGCTATCGGTATAAACATGGAAATATCTACAACACCATCTATATAAACATGGAAATATCTACACCGCTATGTCTATAAACATGGAAATACCTACACCGCTATCTCTATAAACATGGAAATATCTACACCGCTATCTGTATAAACATGGAAATATCTACACCGCTATCTGTATAAACATGGAAATATCTACACAGCTATCTCTATAAACATGGAAATATCTACACCGCCATCAGTATAAACATGGAATTACCTACAAAGTCATCTGTGTAAACATGGAAATATCTACAAAGCCATCTATATAAACATGGAAATATCTGCACAGCCATCTGTATATACATGGAAATATCTACACCGCTATCTGTATAAACATGGAAATAACTACACCGCTATTTGTATAAACAAGGAAATATCTACACTGTGATCTGTATAAACATGGAAATATTTACACCGCTATCTGTATTAACATGGAAATTTCTACACCGTTATCTGTATAAATATGGAAATATCTACACTGCTATCTCTATAAACATGGAAATATCTACACCGCCATCTCTATAAACATGGAAATACCTATACAGTCATCTGTGTAAACATGGAAATATCTACACCACCATCTGTATAAACATGGAAATATCTACAATGCCATCTGTATACATATGGAAATACCTACATGGCAATCTGTGTATAGATGGAAACATCAACACCGCCATCTGTACAAACTTGGAAATATCTACACTGCTATCTCTATAAACATGGAAGTATCTACACTGCGGTCTGTATAAACATGGAAATATCTACACCGGTATCTGTATAAACATGGAAATATCTACTCTACAATCTGCATAAACATGGAAATATATACACCGCTATCTGTATAAACATGGAAATATCGGCACCGCTATCTCTATAGACATGGAAATATCTACAAAGCCATCTGCATAAACATGGAAATACCTACACAGTCATGTGTAGGAACATGGAACTATCTACACTGCCATCTGTATAAACATTGAAATATCTACACAGCCCACTGTATAAATATGGAGATATCTGCATAGGCATCTGTATAAACATGGAAATATCTGCACCGCTATCTGTATAAACATGGAAATACCTACACCGGTGTCTCTATAAACATGGAAATATGTACACCGCTATGTGTATAAACATGGAAATATCTCCACTGCTGTCTGTATAAACATGGAAACATCTCTGCCGTTATCTGTATAAACATGGAAATATCTACAGCGCCATCTCTATAAACATTGAAATATCTACACAGTCTTCTGAATAAACATGGAAATATCTACACCACCATCTGTATAAACATGGAAATACCTACAATACCTTCTGTATACACATGGAAATATCTACACAGACATCTGTATAAATATGGAAATATCTACACCGCCATCTGTATAAACATGGAAATATCTACACTGCCATCTGTAGAAAGATGGAAATATCTACACGGCTATCTCTATAAATATGGAAATATCTACACCGCCATCTCTATAAACATGAAAATATCTACAATGTCATCTCCATAAAGATGGAAGTATCTACTCCGCCATGTGTATAAACACGGAAATATCTACACCACCATCTGTGTAAACATGGAAATATCTACACCGCTATCTGTATAAACATGGAAATATCTACACCGCCATCTGCATGTCCATGGAAATAACTACGCTGTCATCTGTATAAACATGGAAATATCTACACGGCCATCTGTGTATAGATGGAAATAGCAACACCGCCATCTGTACAAACATGGAAATATCTACACCGCCATCCCAATAAACATTAAAATATCTACACGGCCATCTCCATAAACATGGAAATAACTATTCCGCCGTCTGTATAAACATGGAAACATCTACACCGCCATCAGTGTGAATAAGTAAGTATCTACAATGCCATCTGTATAAAGATATAAATATCTGCACCGCGAGCTGTATAAACATGGAAATATCTTCATCGCTATTTGTATAAACGTGAAAATACCAACACCGCTATCGGTATAAACATGGAAATATCTACAACACCATCTATATAAACATGGAAATATCTACACCGCTATGTCTATAAACATGGAAATAGCTACACCGCTATCTCTATAAACATGGAAATATCTACACCGCTATCTGTATAAACATGGAAATATCTACACCGCTATCTGTATAAACATGGAAATATCTACACAGCTATCTCTATAAAAATGGAAATATCTACACCGCCATCAGTATAAACATGGAAATACCTACAAAGTCATCTGTGTAAACATGGAAATATCTACAAAGCCATCTATATAAACATGGAAATATGTGCACAGCCATCTGTATATACATGGAAATATCTACACCGCTATCTGTATAAACATGGAAATAACTACACCGCTATTTGTATAAACAAGGAAATATCTACACTGTGATCTGTATAAACATGGAAATATTTACACCGCTATCTGTATTAACATGGAAATTTCTACACCGTTATCTGTATAAATATGGAAATATCTACACTGCTATCTCTATAGACATGGAAATACCTTCACCGCCATCTCTATAAACATGGAAATAACTATACAGTCATCTGTGTAAACTTGGAAATATCTACAAAGCCATCTATATAAACATGGAAATATCTGCACAGCCATCTGTATATACATGGAAATATCTACACCGCTATCTGTATAAACATGGAAATAACTACACCGCTATTTGTATAAACAAGGAAATATCTACACTGTGATCTGTATAAACATGGAAATATTTACACCGCTATCTCTATTAACATGGAAATTTCTACACCGTTATCTGTATAAATATGGAAATATCTACACTGCTATCTCTATAAACATGGAAATATCTTCACCGCCTTCTCTATAAACATGGAAATAACTATACAGTCATCTGTGTAAACATGGAAATATCTACACAACCATCTGTATAAACATGGAAATATCTACAATGCCATCTGTATACACATGGAAATACCTACACGGAAATCTGTGTATACATGGAAACATCAACACCGCCATCTGTACAAACTTGGAAATATCTACACTGCTATCTCTATAAACATGGAAATATCGACACTGCGGTCTGTATAAACATGGAAATATCTACACCGGTATCTGTATAAACATGGAAATATCTGCACCGCTATCTGTATAAACATGGAAATACCTACACCGGTGTCTCTATAAACATGGAAATATGTACACCGCTATGTGTATAAACATGGAAATATCTCCAGTGATGTCTGTATAAACATGGAAACATCTCCGCCGTTATCTGTATAAACATGGAAGTATCTACAGCGCCATCTCTATAAACATTGAAATATCTACACTGCCATCTGTAAAAACATGGAAATATCTACACAGTCTTCTGAATAAACATAGAAATATCTACACCACCATCTGTATAAACATGGAAATACCTACAATACCATCTGTATACACATGGAAATATCTACACAGACATCTGTATAAATATGGAAATATCTACACCGCCATCTGTGTAAACATGGAAATATCTACACTGCCATCTGCAGAAAGATGGAAATATCTACACGGCTATCTCTATAAATATGGAAATATCTACGCCGCCATCTCTATAAACATGAAAATAAGTACAATGTCATCTCCATAAAGATGGAAGTATCTACTCTGCCATGTGTATAAACACGGAAATATCTACACCACCATCTGTGTAAACATGGAAATATCTACACCGCTATCTGTATAAACATGGAAATATCTACACCGCCATCTGCATTTCCATGGAAATAACTACGCTGTCATCTGTGTAAACATGGAAATATCTACACCGCTATCTGTATAAACATGGAAATATCTACACCGCCATCTGCATGTCCATGGAAATAACTACGCTGTCATCTGTACAAACATGGAAATATCTACACCGCCATCCCAATAAACATTAAAATATCTACACTGCCATCTCCATAAACATGGAACTAACTATTCCGCCGTCTGTATAAACATGGAAACATCTACACCGCCATCAGTGTGAATAAGTAAATATCTACAATGCCATCTGTATAAAGATATAAATATCTGCACCGCGAGCTGTATAAACATGGAAATATCTTCATCGCTATCTGTATAAACGTGAAAATACCAACACCGCTATCGGTATAAACATGGAAATATCTACAACACCATCTATATAAACATGGAAATATCTACACCGGTATGTCTATAAACATGGAAATAGCTACACCGCTATCTCTATAAACATGGAAATATCTACACCGCTATCTGTATAAACATGGAAATATCTACACAGCTATCACTATAAACATGGAAATATCTACACCGCCATCAGTATAAACATGGAAATACCTACAAAGTCATCTGTGTAAACATGGAAATATCTACAAAGCCATCTATATAAACATGGAAATATCTGCACAGCCATCTGTATATACATGGAAGTATCTACACCGCTATCCGTATAAACATGGAAATAACTACACCGCTATTTGTATAAACAAGGAAATATCTACACTGTGATCTGTATAAACATGGAAATATTTACACCGCTATCTGTATTAACATGGAAATTTCTACACCGTTATCTGTATAAATATGGAAATATCTACACTGCTATCTCTATAAACATGGAAATATCTACACCGCCATCTCTATAAACATGGAAATAACTATACAGTCATCTGTGTAAACTTGGAAATATCTACAAAGCCATCTATATAAACATGGAAATATCTGCACAGCCATCTGTATATACATGGAAATATCTACACCGCTATCTGTATAAACATGGAAATAACTACACCGCTATTTGTATAAACAAGGAAATATCTACACTGTGATCTGTATAAACATGGAAATATTTACACCGCTATCTCTATTAACATGGAAATTTCTACACCGTTATCTGTATAAATATGGAAATATCTACACTGCTATCTCTATAAACATGGAAATATCTTCACCGCCTTCTCTATAAACATGGAAATAACTATACAGTCATCTGTGTAAACATGGAAATATCTACACAACCATCTGTATAAACATGGAAATATCTACAATGCAATCTGTATACACATGGAAATACCTACACGGAAATCTGTGTATACATGGAAACATTAACACCGCCATCTGTACAAACTTGGAAATATCTTCACTGCTATCTCTATAAACATGGAAATATCTGCACTGCCATCTGTAAAAACATGGAAATACCTGCGCTGTCATCTGTATAAACATGGAAATATCTACAATGCCATCTGTATACACATGGAAATATCTACACAGCCATCTGTATAAACATGTAAATATCTACACTGCTATCTCTATAAATATGGAAATATCTACACCGCCATCCCTATAAACATTTAAATATCTACACTGCCATCTACATAAACATGGAACTAACTACTCCGCCGTCTGTATAAACATGGAAACATCTACACCGCCATCAGTGTGAATAAGTAAATATCTACAATGCCATCTGTATAAAGATATAAATAACTGCACCGCGAGCTGTATAAACATGGAAATATCTACATCGCTATCTGTATAAACGTGGAAATACCAAAACCGCTATCAGTATAAAGATGGAAATATCTACAACGCCATCTATATAAACATGCAAATATCTACACCGCTATGTCTATAAACATGGAAATACCTACACCGCTATCTCTAAAATCATGGAAATATCTACACCGCTATCTGTATAAACATGGAAATATCTACACCGCTATCTGTATAAACATGGAAATATCTACACCGTGATCTGTATAAACCTGGAAATATCTTGATCGCGATCTGTATAAACATGGAAATAACTTCACCGCGATCTGTATAAACATGGAAATATCTACACCGCGATCTGTATAGACATGGCAATATCTACACCGCAATCTGTATAAACATGGAAATATCTACACCGCTATCTGTATAAACATGGAAATTTCTAAAAAGCTATCTCTATAAACATGGAAATATCTACACCGCCATCTGTATAAACATGGAAATACCTACAAAGTCATCTGTATAAACATGGAAATATCTACAAAGCCATCTGTTTAAACATGGAAATATCTACACAGCCATCTGTATATACATGGAAATATCTACACCGCTATCTGTATAAACATGGATATAACTACACCGCTATTTGTATAAACAAGGAAATATCTACACCGTGATCTGTATAAACATGGAAATATTTACACCGTTATCTGTATAAACATGGAAATTTCTACACCGTTATCTGTATAAATATCGAAATATCTACACCGCCATCTACATGTCCATGGAAATACCTACGCTGTCATCTGTATAAACATGGAAATATCTACACGGCCATCTGTGTATAGATGGAAATATCAACACCGCAATCGGTACAAACAAGGAAATATCTACACCGCCATCTCTATAAACATGGAACTATCTACTCCACCATCTGTGTAAAAATGGAAATATCTTAACCGCTATCTCTATAAACATGGAAATATCTACACTGCCATCTGCATAATGTTGGAAATATCTACACCGCGAGCTTTATAAACATGGAAATCTCTACAACGCTATCTGTATAAACATGGAATTATCTACACCTGTATCTCTATAAACATAGAAATATCTACACAGCCATCTGTATAAACATGGAAATATCAACGCCGCCATCTGTACAAACTTAGAAATACTTACACTGCCATCTGCGGATAGATTGAAATGTCTACACCGCGATCTGTATAAACTTAGAAATATCTACACAGCTATCTGTGTAAACATGGAAATATCTCTACCGCTATCTGTAAAACATGGAAACATCTACACCAGGCTCTGCATAAAAATGGAAATACCTACACCAATATGTGTATAAACATGCAAATATCTACACCGCGATCTGTATAAAAATGGAAATATCTACACCGCTATCTCTATAAACATGGAAATGACTACACCACTATGTGTATAAACATGGAAATATCTAAACGGCTAAGTCTATAAATATGGAAATATCTAAACTGCCTTCTGTATAAACATGGAAATAACTACACAGTCATCTGTATAAACATGGAAATATCTGCACCGCCATCTGTATAAACATGGAAATATCTACACCGCCATCTTTATAAACATGGAAATATCTCCACCGCTATCTGTATAAACATGGAAATATCTCCACCGCTATCTGTATAAACACAGAAATATCTGCACCGCGATCTCTATAAAAATGGAAATATCTACACCGCTATCTGTATAAACATGGAAATATCTACAAAGCTATCAGTGTAAACATGGAAATATCCAGACAGCTATCTGTGTAAACATGGAAATATCTACACCGCTGTATATGTAAAGATGAAAATACCTACCACGCAATCTGTGCCAAAATGGAAATATCTACACCGCTATCTCTATAAAGATGTAAATACCTGCACTGCTCTCTGTATAAACATGGAAATATCTACAACACCATCTGTGAAACATGGAAATATCTACACAGTCATCGGTATAAACATGGAAATATCTACACCTCCATCTGTGTAAACATGGAAATATCTACACGGCTCTCTGCATAAACATGTAAATACCTACACTTCCATCTGTATGAAGATGGAAATATCTACACCGTGAGCTGTATAAACATGGAAATATCTACAACGCTATCCGTATAAACATGGACATACCAACACCACTATCTCTATAAACGTGGAAATATCTACAACGCTATCTGTATAAACATGGAAATATCTGCACCACTATTTCTATAAACATGGAAATACGTACACCGCCATCTTTATACACATGGAAATATCTACACTGCTATCCCTATAAACCTAGAAATATCTACACCGCCATCTCCATTAACATGGAAATATCTACACCGCCATCTGCATAAACATGGAAATATCTACACCGCCATCTGTATAAACATGAAAATATCTGCACCGCCATCTGTATAAACATACAAATATCTACACTGTCATCTATATAAACATGGAAATACCTACACAGTTATCTGTATAAACATGGAAATATCTACACCACTATCTGTGTAAACATGGCAATATCTACACCGAAATCTGTGTAAAAGAGGAAATATCTACACCGATATCTTTGTAAAGATGGAAATATCTACATCGCAATCTGTGCAAAGATGGAAATAACTAAACCGCTATCTGTGTAAACATGGTAATATCTACACCGCTGTCTCTATAAGCATGGAAATATCCACACCGCTATCTGTACATACATGGAAAAATGTACACCGCCATCTGTAAAAACATGGAAATATCTACACCGCAATCTGTATAAACATGGAAATACCTACACAATCATCTCTATAAACATGGTGACATCTACACAGCTATCTGTGTAAACATGGAAATATCTTCACCGCTATTTGTGTAAAGATGGAAATATCTGCACCGCAATCTGTGCAAACAAGGAAATATTTACACCGCTATCTCTATAAACATGGAAACATCTGCACCGTTATCTGTATAAACATGGAAATATCTTCACGGTCATCTGTATATACATGGAAATATCTACACCAACATCTCAATAAATATGGAAATATCTACACTGCCATGTGTATAGTCATGGAAATATCTACACAGCCATCAGTATAAACTTGGAAACATCTGCACCGCTATCTGAATACACATGGAAATACCTACACTGCTGTCTCTATAAACATGGAAAGATATACAATGCTATCTGTATAAACATGGGAATATCTACACCGCTATCTGCATAAACATGGAAATACCTACACTGCCATCTGCATAAACATGGAAATACCTGCACCGCGAGCAGAATAAACATCTAAATGTCTACACCGCTATGTGTATAAACATTGAAATATCAACACCACTATCTGTATAAGCATGGAAATATCTACACCGCTATCTGAATAAACATGGAAATATCTACTCCACTATCTTTATAAACATGGAAATACCTACACCACCATCTCTATAAACATGGAATTATCTACACTGCTATCTCTATAAACATAGAAATATCAACACCACCATCTCTATAAACATGGAAATATCTACACCGCCGTCTGCATAAACATGGAAATATCTACACTGCTATCTGTATAAACATGGAAATATCGACAACGCTACGTGTATAAACATGGAAATATCTACAATACTATCTGTGTAAACATGGAAATATCTACACAGCTATCTGTGTAAACATGGAAATATCTACACCGCTATCTGTATAAATATGGAAATATCTACACCACTATCTCCATAAACATGGAAATATCTACACTACGATCTGTATAAACATGGAAATATCTCCACCGCTATCTGTATAAACATGGAAACATCTACACCGCGATCTCTATAAACATGGAAATATCTACACCACAATCTGTATAAACATGGAATTATCTATACCGCCATCTCTATAAACAAGAAAATATCTACAGAGCCATCTCCATAAACATGGAACAATCTACACTGCCATCTGTGGAAACATGGAAATTTGTACACTGCTATCTGTATAAACATGGAAATACCAGCACCACTATCTGTATAAACATGGAAATGTCTACAGCTCTATCTGTATAAACATGGAAATATCTACACCACTATCTCTATAAACATGGAAATATCTACACCGCCATCTCTATAAACATGGAAATACCTACACCGCCATCTTTATAAACATTTACATATCTACACCGCCATCAGCATAAACATGGAAATAACTTCACCGCCTTCTGTAAACATGGAATTATCAACACTGCCACCTCTATAAACATTGAAATATCTACACTGCCATCTGCAGAAAGATGGAAATATCTACACCCACAACTGCATAAACATGGAAATGTCTACACCTCTCTCTGTATAAACATGGAAATATCTACACAGCTATCTGTATAAATATGGAAATATCTACACCGCTATCTCTATGAACATGGAAATTTCTACACCGCTATCTCTATAAACATGGAAATATCTAAACCGCCATCTGTATAAACATGGAAATATCTCCACAGTCATCTGTATAAACATGGAAATATCTACACCACTATATGTCTAAAGATGGAAATATTTACACTGCCATGTGTATAATCATGGAAATATCTACAAAGCTATCTCTATAAACATGGAAATATCTACACCGCTATCTGTATAAACATGGAAATATCGACATCACGATCTGTATAAACATGGAAATATCTACACCGCTATCTGTATAAACATGGAATTAACAACACCGCTATCAGTATAATCATGGTTATATCTACACCGCCATCTGTATAAACATGGAAATATCTACACCGTCATCTTAATAAACATGGAAATCTCTACACCGCTAACTGTATAAATATGGAATTATCTACACCGCTATCTCTATAAACATGGAAATATATACACCGCTATCGGTATAAAGATTGAAATAACTCCACTGGTATCTGTATAAACATGGAAACATCTAAGCCATTATCTGTATAAACGTGGAAATATGTACACCGTTTTCGGTATAAACATGGAAATATCTACAACGCTATGTGTGTAAACATGGAAATATCTACACCACCATCTGTGTAAACATGGAAATATCTACACCGCAATCTGTATAAACATGGAAATATCTCCACCGCTACATGTATAAACATGGAAATATATACACCACTATGTGTATAAATATGGAAACATACACACTGCTATCTCTATAAACATGGAAATGTCTACACCTCAATCTGTATATACATAGAAATATCTACAAGGCTATCTCTACAAACATGGAAATATCTACACCACCATCAGAATAAACATGGAAATAACTACAGAGCCATCTGTATAAACATGGAAATAGCTACAACACTTTCTGTATAAACATGGAAATATCTACACTGCCATCTGTATAAACATGCAAATATCTACACAGCAATATCTATAAACATGGAAATATCGACACCACCGTCTGTAAAAACATGGAAATGTCTTCACAGTCATCTGTATACACATGGAAATATCTACACCTCCATCTGTATACACATGGAAGTATCTACACCTCCATCTGTATACACATGGAAATACCTACACTGCCATCCGTATACACATGGAAATATCTACACCGTCATTTGTATAAACATGGAATTATCTACATCGCTATGTCTATAAACATGGAAATAGCTATACCGCTGTCGGTATAAACATGGAAATAGCTACACCGCTATCTGAATAAACATGGGAATGTATACACCACGATTTGTATAAACTTGGAAATATCTACACCGCCATCTGTATAAGTATGGAAATATCTCCACCGCTATCTGTATAAACATGGAAATATCTCCACCGCTATCAGCATACTCATGGAAATATGTACACCGCTATCTGTATAAACATGGAAATAGCTACCCCACTATCTGTATAAACATGGAAATATCTACACTGTCTATCTGTATAAACCTGGAAATATCTGCATCGCAATCTGTGTAAACATGGTAATATCTGCCCCACAATCTTTATAAACATGTAAATATCTATACCGCAAACTGTATAGACATGGAAATATCCACAAAAGTATCTGTGTTAACATGGAAATATCTACACCGCTATCTATGGAAGCATGGAAATATGTACACCGCCATCTGTGTAAAGATGGAAATATCTACACCACTATCTGTGCAAATATGGAAATATCTACACAGCTATCTCTATAAACATGGTAATATCTACACAATTATCTGTATAAATATGGAAATATCTACACCACGATCTCGATAAACATGGAAATAGCCACACCGCTATCTGCGTAAACATGGAATTATCTACACCGCCATCTCTAAAAACATGGAAATATCTACACTGCTATCTGTATAAACATGCAAATTACACCGCTACCAGTATAAAAATGGAAGTATCTACACCACCATCTGAATAAACATGGAAATATTTTACACCGCTATCTGTATAAACATGGAAATATCTACACAATTATCTGCACAAACATGGAAATATCAACCCTGCCATCTGTATAAACATGGAAATATCTACACCGCCATCTGTAAAAACATGGAAATATCTACACTATCATCAGTATAAACATGGAAATACCTACTCCTCCATCTGTATAATCATGGAAATATCTACACTGCCATCTGTATTCACAAGGAAATATGTACACTGCCGTCAGTATGAACACGGAAATATCTACACCGCTATCTCTATAAATATGGAAATACCTACACCGCCATCTGTATAAACATGGAAATATCTACACGGCTATCTGTATAAAGATGGAAACATCTACACCGCTATCTTTATAAACATAGAAATATCTACACTGCTATCTGTATAAACATGGAAATATCTACAACACTATCTGTGTAAACATGGAAATATCTACACCGCTATCTGTGTAAACATGGAAATATGTACACCGCTATCTTTGTAAAGATGGAAATATCTACATCGCAATCTGTGCAAAAATGGAAATATCTACACCGCTATCTCTGTAAACATGGAAATATCTACAACGCCATCTGTGTAAACATGGAAATACCTACAAAGCTATCTGTATAAACATGAAAATATCTACACCACTATCTGCATAAACATGGAAATATCTACACTGCCATCTGTATAAACATGGAAATATCTACAGAACCATCTCTATAATCATCGACATATATACACTGCTACCTGTATAAACGTGGAAATAGCCACACCGCTATCTGTATAAACATTGAAATATCTACACCGCCATCTGTAAAAACATGAAAATTTCTACTCAGTCATCGGTATAAAAACGGAAATGTCAATACCTCCATCTGTATAAACATGGAAGTATCTCCACCGCTATCTGTATAAACCTGGAAATATCTACAACGCTATCTGTGTAAACATGGAAATATCTAAACAGCTATCTGTGTAAACAAGGCAATATCCACACCGCTATCTCTGTAAAGATGGAAATATCTACACCGCAATCTGTGAAAATATGGAAATATCTACAATGCTATCTCTATAAACATGGAATTATATGCACCGCTATCTGTATAAACATGGAAATACCTACACCGCTATCTGTATAATCATGGAAATATCTACAAGGCTATCTCTATAAATATGGGAATATCTACAAAGCCATCTGTATAAAGATATAAATATCTACAGCGCGAGCTGTATAAACATGGAAATATCTACACCGATATCTGTATAAACATGGAAATAGCAACACCACTATCTGTATAAAAATGGGAATATCTACACCACTATCTGTATAAACATGGAAATATCTACACCAATATCTCTATAAACATGGAAATACCTACACCTCCATCTGTATAATCATGGAAATATCTACACTGCCATCTGTATACACAAGGAAATATGTACACTGCCGTCTGTATGAACACGGAAATATCTACACCGCTATCTCTATAAATATGGAAATACCTACACCACGATCTCTATAAACATGGAAATATCTACACTGCTGTCTGTATAAATATGGAAATATCTACACAGCTATCTCTATAAACATGGAAATGTCTACACCTCTATCTGTATAAACATGGAAATATCTACATGGCTATCTCTATAAACATGGAAATACCTACAACGCCATCTGTGTAAACATGGAAATACCTGCACAGCTATCTGTATAAACATGAAAATATCTACAACACTATCTGCATAAACATGGAAATATCTACACTGCCATCTGTATAAACATGGAAATATCTACAGAACCATCTCTATAAACATCGACATATATACACTGCTATCTGTATAAACGTGGAAATAGCCTCACCGCTATCTGTATAAAAATTGAAATATCTACACCGCCATCTGTAAAAACATGAAAATTTCTACTCAGTCATCTGTATAAACATGGAAATGTCTATACCTCCATGTGTATTAACTTGGAAATATCTCCACCGCTATCTGTATAAACCTGGAAATATCTACAACGCTATCTGTGTAAACATGGAAATATCTAAACAGCTATCTGTGTAAACATGGCAATATCTACACCGCTATCTCAGTAAAGATGGAAATATTTACACCGCAATCTGTACAAAGATGGAAATATCTACAATGCTATCTCTATAAACATGGAATTATATGCACCGCTATCTGTATAAACATGGAAATACCTACACCGCTATCTGTATAATCATGGAAATACCTACAAGTCTATCTCTATAAATATGGGAATATCTACACAGCCATCTGTATAAAGATGGAAATATCTACACAGCGAGCTATATAAACATGGAAATCTCTACACCGATATCTGTATAAACATGGAAATAGCAACACCACTATCTGTATAAAAATGGAAATATTTACACCGCTGTCTGTATAAACATGGAAATATCTACACCAATATCTCTATAAACATGGAAATAACTACACCTCCATCTGTATAATCATGGAAATATCTACACTGCCATCTGTATACACAAGGAAATATGTACACTGCCGTCTGTATGAACACGGAAATATCAACACCGCTATCTCTATAAATATGGAAATACCTTCACCGCCATCTGTATAAACTTGGAAATATCTACACCGCTATCTGTATAAAGATGGAAACATCTACACCGCTATCTTTATAAACATAGAAATATCTACACCGCTATCTGTATAAACATGGAAAGATCTACACCACTATCTCTATAAACATGGAAATTCCTACACAGCCATCTCTATAAACATGGAATTATCTACACCGCTATCTCTATAAACTTAGAAATATGTACACTGCCATCTCTATAAACATGAAAATATCTTCACCGCCTTCAGCATAAACCTGGAAACAACTACACTGCCGACTGTATAAATATGGAATTATCTACACCGCCATCTCTATAAACATACAAATATCTACACTGCCATCTGTAGAAAGATGGAAATATATTCACCGAGATCTGCATAAACATGGAAGTATCTACATCTCTACCTTTATAAACATGGAAATATCTACACAGCTATCTGTATAAATATGGAAATATCTACACCGCTATCTCTATGAACATGGAAATATCTACAACGCTATCAAAATAAATACGGAAATATCTACACCGCTATCTCTATAAACATGGAAATATCTACAACACTATCTGTGTAAACATGGTAATAAATACACAGCTATATGTGTAAACTTGGAAATATCTACACCGCTATCTGTGTAAAGATGGAAATATCAACACCGCAATCTGTGCAAAGATGGAAATATCTACAACGCTAACTCTGTAAACATGGAAATATCTACACCGCTATCTGTATAAACATGGAAATATCTATGCCGCTATCTGTATAAACATGGAAATATCTACACTGCCATCTATATAAACATGGAAATATCTACCCCGGGATCTTTATAAACATGGAAATATCTAAACATCTATCTGTGCAAATAAGGAATTATCTACACCGCTATCTCCATTAACATGGGAATACCTACACTGCTATCTGTATAAACATGGAAATTCTTCACCGTTATCTCTATAAACATGGAAATATCTACACTGCCATCTGTATCAACATACAAATATCTACAAAGTCATGTGTATAAACTTGGAAATATCTACACCACCATCTCTATAAACATTGAAATATCTACACGGCCATGTGTATACACATGGAAATAACTACACATCCATCTGTATAAACATGAAAATATCTCCACCGTTATCTCTATACACATGGAAATATCTACACAGCCATCTGTATAAACATGGAAATATCTACACCGATACCCCCATAAACATGGAAATAACTATACCACCATCTCTATAAACATGGAATTATCTACACCGCTATCTCTATGAACATAGAAATATCTACACCGCCATCTTTATACACATGGAAATATCTACACTGCTATCTGCATATAAATGGAAATATCTACACCGCGATCTGTATAAACATGGAAATAACTACACCTCTACCTGTATAAACATGCAAATATCTACACCGCTCTCCATATAAACATGGAAATATCTACACTGCTATCAGTATAAACTTGGAAATATCTACACCGCCATCTGTATAAAGATGGAAATATATCCACGAACATCTGTGTAAGCATGGAAAGATCTCCACCGCTATCTGTATAAACATGGAAACAACGACACCGATATCTGTATAAATATGGAAATATCCACAACACTATCTGTGTAAACATGGAAATATCTAAACAGGTATCTGTGTAAACATGGAAATATGTACACCGCTATCTCTATAAACATGGAAATATCTGCACTGCCATCTGTAAAAACATGGAAATACCTATAGAGTCATCTGTATAAACATGGAAATATCTACAATGCCATCTGTATACACATGGAAACATCTACACCGCCATTTGTGTGAATAAGGAAATATCTACAATGCCATCTTTATAAACATATAAATATCTGCACCGCGAGCTGTATAAACATGGAAATATCTACATCGCTATCTGTATAAACGTGGAAATACCAACACAGCTATCGGTATAAACATGGAAATATCTACAATGCCATCTATATAAACATGGAAATATCTACACCGCTATGTCTATAAACATGGAAATACCTACACCGCTATCTCTATAAACATGGAAATATCTACAACGCTATCTGTATAAACAAGGAAATATCTACACCACGATCTGTATAAACTTGGAAATATCTACACCGCGATCTGTATAAACATGGAAATATCTTCACCACGATCTGTATAAACTTGGAAATATCTACACCGCTATCTGTATAAACATGGTAATATCTACACCACCATCTATATAAACATGGAAATATCTACACCGCCTTCTGTATAAACATGAAAATATCTACAATGCCATCTGTAGAAAGATGGAAATATCTACACCGCAATCTGTGTAAACATGGAAATATCTACACCGATATCTGTAAAAACATGGAAATATCTTCACCGCTATCTGTATAAACATGGAAATATCTACACCGCGATTTGTATAATCATGGAAATATCTACACCGCGATCTGTATAAACATGGAAATATCTACACCGCTATCTGTATAATCATGGAAATATCTACACAGCTATCTGTATAAACATGGAAATATCTACACCGCCATCTGTATAAACATGGAAATACCTACAAAGTCATCTGTATAAACATGGAAATATCTACAAAGCCATCTGTATAAACATGGAAATATCTACAAAGCCATCTGTATATACATGGAAATATCTACACCGCGATCTGTATAAACATGGAAATAACTACACCGCTATTTCTATAAACATGGAAATACATATACAGTCATCTGTGTAAACATGGAAATATCTACACCACCATCTGTATAAACATGGAAATATCTACAATGCCATCTGTATACACATGGAAATACCTACACGGCAATCAGTATATAAACATGTAAATATCTACACCGACTTCTGTATAAACATGGAAATATCTACACCTCTATCTCTATAAACATGAAAATATCTACACCGCAATCTCTGTAAACACGGAAATATCGACACCGATATCTGTAAAAACATGGAAATATCTACACCGCTATCTGTATAAACATGGAAATATCTACACCGCGATCTGTATAAACATGGAAATATCTACACCGCGACCTGTATAAACATGGAAATATCTACAAAGCTATTCCTATAAACATGGAAATATCAACAACGCTATCCACATAAACATGGAAATATCTACACCGCTATCTGTTTCAACATAGAAATACCTACACCACTATCTCTATAAACATGGAAATACATACACCGCCATCTCTATAAACATGGAAACAACTATACCACCATGATTATAAACTTGGAAATATCTACACCGCCATCTGCATAACCATGGAAATATGTACTCCGCTGTCTGCATAAACATGGAAAAATCCACACAGCCATCTCTATAAACATGGAAATATCTGCAACGCTATCTGTGTAAACATGGAAATATCTGCACCGCTATATGTATAAACATGGAAATATCTACACCGCGATCTCTATAAACATGGAAATATCTACACAGCGATCTCTACAAACATGGAAATATCTTCACCGCCATCTGTATAAACTTGGAAATACCTACAAAGTCATCTGTATAAACATGGAAATATCTACAAAGCCATCTGTATAAACATGGAAATATCTACACAGCCATCTGTATATACATGGAAATATCTACACCACTATCTGTATAAACATGGAAATAACTTCACCGCTATTTGTATAAACAAGGAAATATCTACACCGTGATCTGTATAAACATGGAAATATTTACACCGCTATCTGTATAATCATGGAAATTTCTACACTGTTAATTGTATAAATATGGAAATATCTACACCGCTATCTCTATAAACATGGAAATATCTACACCGCCATCTGTATAAACATGGAAATACCTATATAGACATCTGTGTAAACATGGAAATATCTACACCACCATCTGTATAAACCTGGAAATATCTACAATGCCAACTGTACACACATGGAAATACCTACATGGCAATCGGTGTATAGATGGAAACATCAACACCGCCATCTGTACAAACTTCGAAATATCTACACTGCTATCTCTATAAACATAGAAATATCTACACTGCGGTCTGTATAAACATGGAAATATCTACACCGGTATCTGTATAAACATGGAAATATCTACACCACGATCTGTATAAACATGGAAATATATACACTGCTATCCGTATAAACATGGAAATATCTGCACCGCTTTCTCTATAGACATGGAAATATCTACAAAGCCATCTGTATAAACATGGAAATACCTACACAGTCATGTGTAGGAACATGGAAATATCTACACTGATATCTGTATAAACTTATAAATATCTACACAGCCCTCTGTATAAATATGGAGATAACTGCATAGGCATCTGTATAAACATGGAAATATCTGCACCGCTATCTGTATAAACATGGAAATACCTACACTGCTGTCTCTATAAACATGGAAATATTTACACCGCTATGTGTATAAACCTGGAAATATCTCCACTGCTGTCTGTATAAACATGGAAATATCTCCACCGTTATCTGTATAAACATAGAAATATCTACAGCGCCATCTCTATAAACAATGAAATATCTACACTGCCATTTGTAAAAACATGGAAATATCTACAAAGTCATCTGAATAAACATGGAAATATCTACACCACCATCTGTATAAACATGGAAATACCTACAATACCATCTGTATACACATGGAAATATCTACACAGACATCTGTATAAATATGGAAATATCTACACCGCCATCTGATTAAACATGGAAATAACTACACTGCCATCTGTAGAAAGATGGAAATATCTACAACGCTATCTCTATAAATATGGAAATATCTACACTGCCATCTCTATAAACATGAAAATATCTACACTGCCATCTCCATAAAGATGGAAGTATCTACTCCGCCATGTGTATAAACACGGAAATATCTGCACCACCATCTGTGAAAACATGGAAATATCTACACCACTATCTGTATAAACATGGAAATATCTACACTGCCATCTGCATGTCCATGGAAATATCTACGCCGCCATCTGTATAAACATGGAAATATCTACACGGCCATCTGTGTATAGATGGAAATACCAACACCGCCATCTATACAAACATGGAAATATCTACAAAGCTATCTCTATAAACATGGAAATATCTGCACTGCCATCTGTAAAAACATGGAAATACCTATACAGTCATCTGTATAAACATGGAAATATCTACAATGCCATCTGTGGAAAGATGGAAATATCTACACCTCAATCTGTGTAAACATGGAAATATCTACACCGATATCTGTAAAAACATGGAAATATCTACACCGCTGTCTGTATAAACATGGAAATATCTACACCGCTATCTGTATAAACTTGGAAATATCTACACCGCGATCTGTACAAACATGGAAATATCTACACCGCGATCTGTATAAACATGGAAATATCTACACCACGGTCTGTATAAACATGGAAATATCTTCACCACGATCTGTATAAACATGGAAATATCTACTCCGCTATCTGTATAAACATGGTAATATCTACACCACCATCTGTATAAACATGGAAATATCTACACCGCCATCTGCATAAACATGGAAATATCTACAATGCCATCTGTAGAAAGATGGAAATATCTACACCGCTATCTCTATAAATATGGAAATATCTACACCGCCATCTCTATAAACATGAAAATATCTACACTGCCATCTCCATAAAGATGGAAGTATTTACTCCGCCATATGTATAAACACGGAAATATCTACACCACCATCTGTGTAAACATGGAAATATCTACACCACTATCTGTATAAACATGGAAATATCTACACCGCCATCTGCATGTCCATGGAAATATCTACGCCGCCGTCTGCATAAACATGGAAAAATCTACACAGCCATCTCTATAAACATGGAAATATCTGCAGCGCTATCTGTGTAAACATGGAAATATCTGCACCGCTATATGTGTAAACGTGGAAATATCTACATCGCTATCTGTATAAACATGGAAATATCTACACAGTTATCTCTATAAACATGGAAATATCTACACCCCTATCTCTATAAACATGGAAATATCTACAACGCTATCTGTATAAACATGGAAATATCTACACCGCTATCTCTATAAAGATGGAAATATCTACACCGCCATCTGTATAAATATGCAAATATCTACACAGTCATCTGTATAAACATGGAAATATCTACACCACCATCTCTATAAACATGGAAATATCACGACTGCCATCTCTATATACATGGAAATACCTACACAGCCATCTGTATAAACATGGAAATATCTACACCGCTATCTCTATAAACATGGAAATATCTACACCGCTATCTGTATAAACATGGAAATATCTACACCGCTATCTGTATAAACATGGAAATATCTCCACCGCTATCTCTATAAATATGGAAATATCTACACCGCTATCTGTATAAACATGGAAATATCTACACCGCTATCTGTATAAACATGGAAATACCTACACCGCTATCTGTATAAACATGGAAATATCTACAACGCTATCTGTGTAAACATGGAAATATCTACAACGCCATCTGTGTAAACATGGAAATATCTACGCAGCTATCTTTGTAAACTCGGAAATATCAACACCACTATCTGTGCAAAGATGGAAATACCTGCACCGCAATCTGTGCAAAGATGGTAATATCTACACCGCTATCTCTGTAAACACGGAAATATCAACACCACCATCTGCATAAACATGGAAATATCTACACTGCCATCTGTATAAACATGGAAATATCTACACAGCCATCTGTATAAACATGGAGATATCCACACCGCTATCTGTATTAGCATGGAAATACCTACACCACTATCTGTATAAACATGAAAATATCAACACCGCTGTCCGTATAAACATGGAAATATCTACACTGCTATCCGTATAAACATGGAAATATCTACACCGCTATCACTATAAACATGGAAATTCCTACACCGCTATCACTATAAACATGGAAATACCTACACCGCTATATGTATAAATATGGAAATATCTACACCGCTATCTCTATAAAGATGGAAATATCTACACCACTATCTGTATAAACATGGAAATGTCTACACCGCTATCTCAATAAACATGGAAATATCTACACCGCCATCTGTGTAAACATGGAAATATCTGCACCGCTACCTGTATAAAAATGGAAATATCTACACCGCTATCTTTAAAAACGTGGAAATATCTACACCGCTATCTGTATCAACATGGAAATATCTACACCGCCATCTCTATAAACATGGAAATATCTACACCGCCATCTTTAAAAACATGGAAATATCTACACACTCATCTGTATAAACATGGAAATATCTACACCATCATCTGTATAACCATGGAAATATCTACACTGCCAGGAACTCAAGAGCAGCCTGGGCAATACAGCAAGGCCTCATCTCTACAAAAAAATTAGAAATATTAGCTGGCCATGGTCGTGTTCACCTGTAGTCCCAGCTTCTTGGGAGGCTGAGGTGGGAGGATCTACGGAGCCCAGGATTTTAAGGCTGCAGTGAGCTTGGATAACGACTGCACTCCAACCTGGATGACAGAACAAGAACCTGTTTCAAAAAAGAAAAAGGAAAAGAAACCCTAAAAACTAAAAACTGGATGTAGTTTGCTAGTAACTAAACAGCAAATTAATTGTAACATGCTTACATATCAACGATGTCTTTCTTCTTTGATCATAAACCTGCTCACTAAGAAGCTGCTGAAGTCCATGGTAGTGACAGGTACATGTCTGCATCCTTGTCCTGACCTGCATCTTCTTTGATTGTCCCCATCTGTGTCTCCGACTGGCACTGCCGAACCGTCTTGCTACCTGATCAATGTTGTATTGAACAGGACTGCTAACTGATCAATGTTGTCGAGCTCACTGCACAAAGCTGTTCTTACAAGGTAGATTTCTGCCTGGAATAGCCATACTTACACTGTTTATATTCCTTACTCCTGACCCATCCAACGCAGCACAAGTTCTATTTATTGCCATAGAAACATAGGTCATTTGGAAACACCTCCTTCATTTCTATGGAATGTTCAAACATTTCTGACATTTTGGACTCTGTTCTAGCCTCTTGTTAAATATATCCAGAAAAGAGACAAAGCTTTATGGGGGGGCTATATGCACACATATGCTATAGAATAAGCTATCTAAATGCTTAAAAATGCTTTCCATCTGTCACTGCACCTTAATAGGTACACAGAAATTAAGTATGTGTATATCTCTCTGTATAGATACGTATAAATATATATCCCCAAAACAAAAACTCATTCTCTTACTTATACATAGGTAGAATATAGGTGAATATACATATACATTTATAGGTAGAACAAAAAAACCCTCAGCCTCTTTAGGGCCATGTGTTTTCTCTGAGTAATTGTCACAATTAATTAAAATACATGTGTATGCCTTTTTAGATAAATTTCATCAGACCAGTTTCTGTCCGGTTGGAAAATAATAACTGCCTATTTGCTAAGTGCCCCTGCCCCCATACTATGTTCCAGTGAACTAAAGACCTCTGGCAATCATAGATTTACGACTCAGCAAGATTAAACAATTTATTGTTATTTATGACATCCAAGCTGGATCTTCTGTATTATATTCCACATTAGCATCTATCACCTTACATTTGGGAGATCCTGTCCAAAAAATGATTATGCCTCCTAACCAAACATTCAGCAGGGCTGCAGGAACAGGCCCCCTGAACAAACATCCTGCCAAAGTACTTTAAAGCACCGTGAGCTGCCACAGCTGTGCATTTTCAGATGACTCAGCAGATTAGCGTGGAGACTCTTAGCCTCTGCTTGGTCTGTTCCTTTCAGTGATCTCTCACATGGCCCAGTCCATTCGGTTTGAAAATCCTCATGAAATGAGCAGATTATGATCTGGCTTCAGTAGAGGGCCATGGGGTGGGCATGGAGGGGAGAGGGTTTCCTCTTAACACAGCCTGAGCCTCAGAAAGGTTTCAGATGGAAAAGCATGGCACTGACTCAGCTCATGCTTAACAGGAAATAATGCACAGACCACACCAAAAAAGCCCTTTATGTTGTGTGAAAGTCTATGCCGGAGCAGCTGCTGCCACCTCATGTACTGTGATAGAGTGTGCATGTGTGTGTTTGTGTGTGCATGAGTGTGAGTATGCACACAAATGTGTGCTGGGAGGGTGAGGAGATCACACCTTCCACAGTCGCCACCTCAGCCTTAGCTAGCAGCGTGGAGAAAGGCCAAAAGTCAACAGGAAGCTGCACCAAAGCAACTGTGATCACCACATCAGCAGGCGCTTTCTGGTTAGTAAAGCTACTGGGACTGAAAAACACACACGATCTCGTCCTTCTTTTATTTTAATCAGAGCAAAATATTTTTATAATAATTGTGTTATATGAATAAATAATTCATAACGCTGTAACCCATTATCACATTCAATCCTCCCAACAACCCTAGAATATATGTAGACAAGTATTATTACTTTCCCTATTTTTATAAATGAGGAAATAAACCCCAGGAGGCTAGGCGACTTCCCCACGGTCATAGAAGTTGCAAACAGTATCATGATTCAAATCCAAAGCTTCTCCTTTTGTCTTTATCATTTTAATTTTGAAGGTAATGCATATGCATGTATGATCTTTTAAATCCAGAGATGTATATGGAATAGATAGGAAAAGGGACTCTCCTTCCCCATTATACACCCCCTCCACCCAAGCTATATACACTGTTGACTAGAGTATGTCCTTTCAATCCTATTTTCTATGCCTACATTATATACAGAAAAGCAGGATTACGTTACACACAATATTCCAGTCATTGCTGTTTTTCACCAACAAGCTATCATTCACATCTTTTTCATACTACATATAAATTTATATCCTTTATTTTAGTGGTGTATATTGTGCAGTTGTGTCATAAATTATGTACCTGTTCTCTGTTGAACATATAGATTTTTTCTGAGTTTTTCCTTAGCAAAATGCTGCAGTGAGTACCCTTGTACACAGATGTTTGTACATTTGTTCTAGAAAAATCTACAGTAAAGATTCTTAGATTAAGAGATTCCCAGGTTATTAGAAAACTACTCTATTAATTTAGATATATACTTCCAAATTGCTTGACCAAAAAGTTATGTCAATTTAACTTCTATGAACAGTATACAAACATGACAATTTTCCATCACCTACACCAACTCTGGGTAATTTCATCTTTTTTACAAGTTGATGGATTGTTTTAATTTATATTTCTCTGGTTATTAATAAGGTTGGCCACCTGTTCATGTGTTATTATTGATGATATTTGTATTGAATTGTTTGAATTTTCTTGATTTCAAAAAACGTTTTACATGTCATAGATATTAAATATTTGTTGTAAAACTCTCCTTCCAGTATTGTGTATGTGTTTGGTCAAGTAGAATAAACTCTCGTCCTCTGATTTCAGATTCCTTTCTCTTTCCATTAGAAATCCCTAAATGTAAAACTACATATTGATAGCTAAAAACCAGGATGTTTACTAGAGAAAAAGAATACAAAGGCAATAATTAAATATTATATTTATACAAAATACCTACTAGTACAAACTTAGAAAGTAAAAGTCAAATGCTTCTACGACTTCAGACTAAGAAAAAGAACTTTTGAGGTTGAATGTTCCTGAAATTTTTCTTTTCATACAACTACGGACATGACTTCAAAAGTTGATGTGACTAAAAATGTAAGATATGAAAGATATTTGAAGACTCAGAGAAGGTGTATTTTCATTTTAACAAGTCACATATATATTCTAGATATCCTCTTATTCGTAACTAAGAGAGTCAAATCAGATGAAAGAATCTAAAAATTTCCCTTTGACTGTGTTAAGTAGAAGTAGTAGAGGCATATTGGCCAAATCTTGAGTGTTTGCAAATTGACTCTTAAGGCTATAGGCTGGCACAGGTCATTGAAGCCCTAGCTTTTTATCTTTAATTTTAAAATCCCCAAACAATTTATACTAATTTTTCTTGTCCATTATTTCCAAATAATCTTGTTTAAAGGTTATTACAGTGCTTGCTCATGTTACTGTTGTCTAACAGAAGGGTATCCGGGGCCTTAAAACTGAGAGGGTTAGGATTAATGATTCCAATACCTATGCTTGGACATCTCCAAAAGTGGGTTCCAACTTCTTGTCCTCAAGTCTGTATAGAAACTAGCAAACTTCCAGAGTTCACAAAAGGCTCAAAGAGAACAGATGTTTTATAGAAAATTCTTAGAGCAAGTTTCACGCATAATGTTGCTGATGCGTGTCTGCCTTTTCAATAAACATCACTATGCTTTATCACAAGATTTAATAAAGCAGCTTAGTTAAAAATGCCATCTGGGTCTCTGGACACATTAAACAAAGCTTAAAATAACCACCCCAGCAACTGGGAGGACCCAGCTGTTCTCATAATCTGTCCCACTCCTTTTACTTCCCCAGAAAAAGAGTGAATGAAGACCACAGACTAAAAGCATCCAGAAGGAACTGACACAAACAGGGAGATAGATGGAGCCAAGGGCTCCTGTAAGTTTGCTATTGCTCACATAATAGATTTGCTATTTCCACAACCTGTGGATGGTGATTAAGAACGGGAAGCAGAAAGAGGGAAGAGAGAATCATAGAAGGGCTCATTCAAGTTTTCTAATGTATCACAAACCTGTCCTCCCTAATGTCTGGATCATAGCAGCCCATTCCATTCACCTATTCTCTAGTGAACTCCAATAGAAAATACAAAGCCATCACCACCCAGTTCTTTCTCCCTTCTAGAGATGAGATATTAGCCACCCAATCCCAGATTCTCAGATCCATTCCAGGAAAGAAGCCCTAGGTATTGAAGCACAGCTTTCCCTCCCTCCCTTCTTTCTTCCACCCCAAGATTTGTTCCCCAGATAGTTCTAGTAAATGCAAAACCAAGTATATTCTCATTCTTTAGAGCAACCAGCTTTTCATGGCCAACTGGAATCAAACACAACCTGCACAAACATCTATCTGGAGGACACTCCCAAGGCTCCTACTGAGCCAGCCTTCTGCATACCACTGCATTTCAGCTTCCTAGTTCACAAGACACTGAGACATTCTTGAATTCTGCAAGGTGCACTGTGTGTTAATATCTTGGCTGCTCATCATGTGGCCAATAAAGGGCATGACTAGTCAACAAATAAATTTTCTCTTGGCTAAAACTTGCAACAAAACTGTAAGCTGTTTACCAAGGGGCCCACTACAGGTTATATTCAATATATACAGTCAAATCCTAACTATCTGAGATATATTCAGTTGACCATACACCTTTATATTTCAGTAAAAGGTCTTTACATTTCCCAGTGCTATCGATGTTACAAAGTGCTTCCATATGCAGTGCTTCATCTGATTTCCAGGATAATTAAATGATCCTGTCATACCTGATTTTTAGATGAGGAAACAAGTGGTTTCTGGGTATTTCAAGAGGCTAACGCATCTGCCCTCCAACTTGTATGTGAAAACCAAAAACAAAATTCCAAGGCCCTTCAACCATCTGAATGGACTTTGACTCTTTTGGTCAATATATGGCAGAGCTAGGAAAAGAAGGTGAGTCTTCCAGCTGCTGATACAGGGTTTTTTCTGCCATACTCCATTACCTCCAAGGCTAAAGTCAAAAGAGGGTGTGGTTATCACATGAAAAAATCTGGTTTGGATTTCCCAAATGTGTATGTAGTATTTGGGGATTTACCTTAATTTAACCTACAGTTCTTTTGGGTTGTAACAGTCTGACTCCATTTTTGAAAACAAAACAAAATCGATTTTAAATGCTGAATTATAGATCTTTGCTGTCCAGTATGGTAGCTACTAACCACTTATGGTTATTTGCATTTCTATTTTAATTAATTAAAATTCAGTAAAATGCAAAATTCAGTTCTTCAGTTGCTCTAGCCACATTTCAAGTGTTACAGTAGTCACATATGGCTAGTGGCTGGGACAATGCAGATTATAGAACAGTTCCATCATCAAAGAAACTTCTATTGAACAGTGCTATTATATAATGTCATCTCCAGAGAAAGAAGACTTTAGAAAAAGTCAGAAATGGCCGGGTGCAGTGGCTCACACGTGTAATCCCAGCACTTTGGGAGGCCAAGGCAGGCAGATCCCTTGAGGTCAGGAGTTCAAGACCAGCCTGGCCAACATGGTGAAACCCCGTCTCTAGTAAAAATACAAAAAATTAGCTAGGCATGGTGGTGCATGCCTGTAACCCCAGCTACTCAGGAGGCTGAGTTGGGAGAATCACTGGAACCCAGGAGACAGAAGTTGTAGTGAGCCAAGATTGTGCCACTGCACTCTAGCCTGGGTGACAGAGCAAGACTCCATCTCAAAAAAAAAAAAAAAGAAAAAGAAAAAGTCAGAAACATCTTGAGGCAGGCATAGTGCTGTCATCTGTCCAATATTGAAGATGATTTAAGAATAAGAAAGAAGAAGAGAACAAAGAAGAGAAAAAGAAGTTGCCTTAAGTGTACCTACCCAGAAAAGGACAAGGGCATTCCTGTAGTCATTGTGTTGTATTTTAGCTCTTAAACTTTTTAAGAGATTAGAATAATTTGACACATAGAAGATCTAAACCACTGAAGAGGCTCTGAAGCAGATAAAAGTAGAAAGAAAATAAAAAACGAATTAGTTACAAACTAAGCTTAACCACAATTCGTTTAAACGATACTATTTACTCTTCACATGATTGGTTTTTCTTTTGCTTTATAGTATGACATAGTTTATATCTTTAAAGGGGAATTAAAATATTTCTGGGAATTTTTAAAAGTAAGTTCACACAGCCACATAAAAACTACAGAAACAGATAAAACCTATCTTCTCATTTATTCCCTAATCCATTCAAATTAAATATAAAAATCCAAGCAGCCACAGTGATATTCAAAAAAGCAAAAGTGAGACAAAACAAAATTCATTTGTCACCTGTGGAGGTAGTTAGCTCACCTAATCTTCACTCCAAACACCAGTAATTTTTAAAAGACAGAAATAAACATATGTTCTGCCTTCCCGGAAGGAACTATGTTTCAGGGTAGCCAAATAACCCAGTTGTGAAGAAAATGGTCTGCTTATAGAAAAATGCCAGCTAAAGCATGTAGATAGAATTAGAGAATTAGAAATTCACCATTTTGAAACCCCTAATGAAATAATCAACTCAAGCAAGGATCATTAATAAATGCTAAAACAATCAAGTAACTATTGATACAGAATATAACTGAATATACACATGGTACAAAGTTCACGTCACAGACTACTGGCTTGACCCAAGGGGGAATATAGCAGAGGAGATAGGCAGTGATCACCCTAACCTTGCGATCATCTCACCATCACTAATGATGGGATGTGAATACACATTATTGCCTATGAAATAGTCTTTAAAAAAAGAAGTTGAACCTGAATCTAACTAAACCTTGCAATGGGCTGAATGTGTATGTCTTCCCAAAATTAATATGTTGACATCCTAACCCCAAAGGTGCTGGTATTAAAAGATTGGGCCTTTAGGGGGTCATTAGATCATAAGGACAGAGGCTTCATGATTAGAATTAATGCCCTTATAAAAGAGGCCCCAGAGAGCTAGCTAGTCTCTCCCACTATGTGAGGGCCCAGCAAGAAGGCCAATCTATGAACCAGAAAGTTGGTCCTAACCAGATATCAAAACCACATGCTCCTTGATTTTAAACTTGCTAGCCTCTAGGACTGTGAGAAATAAATTTCTGTTCTTTATAAGTCATCCAGTTTTTGGTATTTTGTTATAGCAGGCCTAAAAGCCTTTAGAACTAACTTCCAGTTAACCAGGAAAAAGCAGAGTGAAAAGTTAAATGACACCATAAAAAGCAACCAGAAAATTCCAGAAGGGGAAATATTCTACAGGACAACTGACTAGTTTTTCAACAAGTCAATTTCACTAAATAAATACATAAACAAAGAGTATGGGTATTTTCCAGGTTAAAAAAGTCTTGAGCTAAATAATCAAATGCAATGTGTGTCCCTTGATTAGAAGAAACTAATTTGAACAAACCAGCCACAAAAGATATTTCAGGGAGACCAAGCTGGAAGGATCACTTGAGGCCAGGAGTTTGAGACCAGCCTGGGCAACGTAGTAAGACCTCCATCTCTACAAAAACAATAAATTAGCTGGGCATGGTGGTGTGCACCTATAGTCCTAGCTACTGAGGAAGCTGAGGCAGGAAGATCACTTGAGCCCAGGAGTTTGAGGCTGCAATGAGCTATGATTGTTTCACTGCACTTCAGGCTGTGTGAAAGAGTAAGACTTTGTCTCAAAAAATAAAAGGACATTTCATAATAATTGAGGAAATCTGAATGTGGACTGGGTAATAAATGATATAAAAAAGCCATTTTTTATTTTGTTTGAAAAGATGATTTTGTAACTATACAGGAAAATGTTCTTTTTTTTTAGAAATCTGTACTAAAGAATTTAGGGGTAAAATATCATTTTCTTTAATATACTTTCAAACACAAGCAAAAAATAGTCATGACACAAATATAGCAAAATGTTTACAATCTATGTTCTATGCTTGCCTGTGAGTGCCATTAATCTCATCTCTCTGCTTTTCTGAAAGTTTGAAAATTTCAAAGTTTTATAATAAATTTTTTTACATCCCATAATTTTATAATACATTTTTTAAAGTTTGAAGCAAATCAACAATTATAGCTTCAAAAATATCCTGACCCACAATAAACATTGAACAGGGTATATTTCTCCCATTTCCTAAAAAAGTTGGCCCAGGAAGGAGTATGAGAGCTGCCATAGCTCTCTCAAGACTCATTATTCTCCATCACTCCATGGGAAATCGAGAAATAAATTTTTTAAAAAGTTGCTTAAATTTATAATGTTTTTGATTCTATAATAATTTTATAATAAAATAATTGTAAAATGTTTTTGATTTTATAATTTATAAAAATTTTTATACATGTTTATGTTTGAAATGTCTATTTCAAACTTTATGAGATATTAAAATATAAGTAATATAGTTCATCATTTTAGAAATGCCATGCTTTTCTTCTCCAGCAATTACATAATCAAAGAGTAACTGTAGTTTTTCCTAGAACATTGCTTTGTAGGCTGGGCATGGTGGTTCATGACACTTTAGGAGGCCAAGGCAGGCAGATCTCTTGAGATCAGGAGTTTGAGACTAGACTGGGCAACACATAGAAACACTATGAGTAGTAAAAACCCAAAAATCAGCTGTGCGTAGTGGCGTGCACCTATAGCCCCAGCTACTCAGGAGGCTGAGGTGGGAAGATCACCTGAATCTGGGGAGGTCAAGGCTACAGTGAGCCAAGACTGTACCATTGCACTCCAGTCTGGGCAACAAAGTGAGACCCTGTGTCAAAAAAAAAAAATGAAATTTAATTGAAAAAAAGAAAATTGCTTTGTAAAATTATCTTTTTCAATCAAAACCAAGATTTTTCAGATATAGAGAATGCAGCCCACTGGTCAGATTTGTCAGTTCAAAGAGAATAAATTCTAGTTTCCTATTTTTCTAGCCTGCTTATGATTATCCAATAGGATATCAAAAAAGACCAAAGCCTTTGGGATCCATGTTCAGTATTCCTGAGTCTAACTCAGGATGCCAAATCAGGAGACAAGCACATTCTCATCAATTTTCAATCATTCGAGACCGATTTTGCTTATAATTATCCAGTTCTTTTAGACTACCTTTCTCCTGAAGCCAGCCTTATGGCTATTCACTTCACTTTACAATAAGCCCCCAAGAAGGTGAACAAAATGAGGAAACGATTGGTTAAAGTTGGCATTTGAAATTCTGAAACATGTCCACCATTCCCTTCACCCATGCCCGCCCCTCTTAGAAGTAGTACTTTCAGATTATTTAAGAGTCGATGCTTCTATGTGGATTTTGTCATCTGTCATCTGTCCTTTATAACAGGTTTAATTTGACTCTATTTTAAGCATATATTGACCTATGCTAATTATCTGTTAAAATAAATTCCACTCTTAGAGTTAATAAAGTGTGTTTGTCATGGAAGACCCATTGAAGTAAGAAGCTGAGGAGCCCTTATGGTAAAGTGGGACAAGAAATAATAAGACATAATAATTTTCCCATGCAAATCAACAACCGTAGCTTCAAAAATATCTTGACCCACAACAAGTATTGGACAGGCCATGTTTCTCTCACTCCCTAAAAAATTGGCTCGGGAAGGAGTATGAGAGCTCCCATAGCTCTCCCAAGGCTCATTATTCTCCATCACTCCACAGGAACAGCCTGTCAGAGAAGAGTGAAAGACCATTTGTCAACCTCTCTTCAACTCCCTGATTCTAGCCAAACTTCATCAATCTCAAGTGAGGAGCCAGAGAGAAATCAAACCCCATATATCCAGCATCATTGTCTACTGGAGTCAAAAATCACAATTCCACTACCACCCCAACACCACAGGCCCTGTTTCTCCCAATTGCTTTTTATTGTGTTTTTTAAAAAATCCTCTTTCCCCATCCCTGCAACACCGAGAAGGAGGAATTATAGTAGATAAATATGAAGCATGGAGATCCTTTAAAAATGTTTTTAATAATAAATGAGAAAATGAAAAGGAGAGGGTTGGGAAGGAAGGAGGGAATTCAAATGCCAGGGAATTTTTCAGTTTCGCTTTTAAAGATGTTAACACTCATTTATACATCTGCAAGACACTCCCCTTAAAGAAAAGTTCTATGAGTGTGGGTCTGGTTGCATGAATAAGGATAAAATTACTTTTTTAGACGATGTTTCCCACATATCATTCAGAGACCCCTGAAGTTAGGTATCCCTCTTGTAGATGTCCTTGAGATGCTGCTGGACCTGGGAAAGAGGAAACTGGGATACGGGTCTATGCCAAAAGGTGCTTCTAGTTATAGGACAGAGAGGAAAGGGGCAGAGGGAGAAAAACCCGAAGTCTGAGAATCTGGATTGCAGAAGACTACCGAGGTCGTGGGAGAAGGGAGAGAAAACAAGGATGAAAAGCGAAAGGGGAAGAGGCATGAAATGTTGTCAAATGTCAAAAGGCATTTGGAGAGAAGTTGGGAATTGCATTAAGAAAACCACTGCAAATCTCATTTCAGACCATTTAGAGATATGACCCCTGGGAACTGCGAGCTCAGGCTGTTTAGCATCAAACAAATGGATCCACTCCATCCCTACCCTAATTAAATAAATCATTCAGTAATTCCACTGGGTTAAAGAACCAAAATATTAAAAACCTTCAGGGCCTACTCTTGCCAAATATGTCAGGGATCGTGTGTGTGTGTGTGTGTGTGTGTGTGTGTGTGTGTGTGTGTGTGTTCTGAGACACCACTACTGTTAAATAGGCAGAGCTAAGACTTAGGGGACTGGCAGATTATTGCAAAAAGGGCACGGGGCAGAGGGACTATGTTGTGAGCGTGGGAAAGAAGTTTGTGTGGGGACTGTGGGCAGTGAACGCGTTGGGAACAATATGGAAAACTGGGAGCTGCCTTGGAATCTACAGGGCCGGGTAAGAGAATGTCAGAAAGAAAAATGAGCAGGTGCGGAATGGGTGCAGAGTCGGAGAAGAGTCCAGGGCGCCCGGAGTGGCTCCAGGAACGACGGACACCCCTCAAGGCATTTGGGGGCGGTGGGTACTAATAGAACCCAGTGTCCGGGGTGCGCCGGGGAGGCTGTCAGCACGGCGGGAGTGGGGCGCTGGAGGGTGAGGACGCGGGAGTTAGGAAGCAAAGCCGGGGCCGGGCACGGGCCTCCCACCTGGGCCCAGAGGCAGCAGGGGGACAAGGGCTAGGAGAGGGCATGGCGCAGCGCGGCGGGAAGCGAGGGGCATCCGGACACTCACCCCGTTGGCCACGGCCATCTGCACCACGATCTCGATGGCCGTCCAGCTAAAGTACCTGCCGTCGCTGCCCACCACCGTGGTGCAGCCCCGACGGTCGCGCAGGTCGATGGACGACAGCACGCTCTGGATGAATTTGGGCAGGTAGTTGCGCTGGCCCTCAAAGAGGCCGGTAGGTCGCCGCAGACCCCCCCCGCCGGCCGGCCGCGAGTCCTCGTAGGGCACGGTGGGCACTGTCAGCACCGGGATGGGTCTCCCCTCCGTGGTGCCTCCTGGCCGGTCCTGCTGCGGCTCCCGGGGCCGGAGGGAATCTGCAGCCTGCCGGGGGCCTCCACCAGCCTGGCCCCGTGCCGGGACTCCGCCTCGCACCCGGGCCCCCTCTCCGGCAGGTCGGCACCGTGTGCCCTGCGCCCGCCCGCCTGGGGACCGCCCGCCCCTCCTCTCCACGCGGCCGCTCGCTGACTCCCTCGGTGGAGATTGCTTCTGCCTTCCTGTAAAGTTTTCTCCCGCCCACCTTCTCTGCTGCCAGACCGCCTGAGGTGCCCTCAGTTTCTCCCCAAGTTGGTCTCACATTCGGGGTGTCCCAAAAGCCTGATTCCAGGTCCTTCTAGC
Source organism: Pan paniscus (assembly GCF_029289425.2). Taxonomy (NCBI): domain Eukaryota; kingdom Metazoa; phylum Chordata; class Mammalia; order Primates; family Hominidae; genus Pan; species Pan paniscus. Next base: position 3,242,203 of record NC_073265.2, read on the forward strand.
CCGACCCTGGTGACGCCTGCACCCGCGCCTGGCCCCAGCCTTCAGGCGCGATCGCTGCCCTCCGGGGCACACCCTCCGCCAGAAAACAGCCGGCGGGCGGCGAGACTTTGGGCAGAGTCCGGGTTCCTCTCCGGCGCCAGGCCCGTCTCCCTGTCTCCCTGGGAGTGCGCAGCCTACAAGCACCAGTTTCTCTTTAGAACAAGCACGGGGAGGGATTTGGGAGGGGCTGAAACCTTTTGCCATCAGCGAACAGCCTCAGCCAAAAATAACCCTGGAAAGGCGAGCTAAGAATGGTTATCTCCTGCCAGCACTGAAATCAGAGGCTGGGCGCTGCGTGTGGGGGGTGTGTGTGTGTGTGTATGTGTGTGTGTAGCCTCCCACCCCGACCATTTGTTGAAGGGAATCACCACTGTCAGACTTCAATCCAACAGGACCCACTCGAGCCATCCACACTTTCCCCAGCCTCCTCCAAAACAGCACACTTTCCGGTATGGACAATTCTTTTTTTTTTTTTTTTCACTTGTTTTCTGTTGTGGTGGTTGCAACAGCAGCAACACAGACGACACATATTTCCCTATTCTTCTCGCCCTTCTCACCCTCCCTACCCAGCTCCTGCCTTAGAAACAGGCTTGGCCTACACTGTATCTGTCCACACTGCCTGAACTCTTCCCTGAATTAATCGTTTTCAATAGGAGGGGGCTAAATCCCTTATTAATGCCCTACCAGGAGTGAATGAATAAAGCCAAGTTAAAGGGGAACTGGGTACCACATACTGTGCTAGGTTCCTTTGCATGTATCCTTTCATTCTGCTGGAGCTAAAGATGTTCTGCCTCCTCTCCATAAAACGCACCCAAACTCCAAAACCAGGAAATTCTCCATAGAAAATAGGAGTGAAGAGAGAAAAGACTAACAGGATAAACCCCAAAGCAGGAAGAAAGTTTTGTCTCCCATTTCGCTCAAGGAATTTTTGGACCCACCAAGGCTACTGTCCTGAAAGATCCTGCTGCTTCTCCTTCCCCAAATATTGTCCACTTCCTCAGAGTAAGGCTGACTTGCCACAGGCTTATAAAGTGTTTGGTCACAGTAAGACAACTGTGAGTAATAACACACATTGTATACTGTTCTGCAATTGATAAAAGGCTTTGCATCTGTTTTTTCTTTGGAGGCTGAAGAAAAGAAGAATGGTATTCACGCAGTTCCCATTTTACAGATGAAAACAAGAGGACTTTTTCTGTGAAGTCAGGAAAGTGGTTACAATGGTACTTTCCGCCTGTCCGAATTATGTATTGCCCCTCCCCTTTCTATTAATAACATTGAAGTGTGATGGGACAACCACTGAAGCCGTCAGTTGAAACCTGCTGGGACTTTTTAGCCATTCTCTTCAACATAAAGAATGGGTGTTTTTGGAGGGGGTGAGAGGAATGGGGAAATGTTGTCAAAGAGTACAATGTTTTAGTTGAGACAGGAAGAATACATTTTGTTGAGATCTACAGCACAGCATGGTGACTGTAGTTAACAATGAAGTATTGTGTATTTCAAAATTACTAAGACAATAAATTTCAAATGTTCTCACCACAAAAAAGATATGTTTTGAGGTGATGAATCTATTAATTCTCTGGATTTAATTATTCCACAATGTATACATATATCATAACATCACATTATACCTCCGTAAATACATACAATTTTAATTTGTCAATTAACATTTTTTTAAAAGAATAGTGTGGCCAGTTGGGGAGGTAGTTTTTTTTTTTTCCTCTAGTCTCTACTCAGTCTCCAAGATCCCATTCCCCAGAAAGTTCCTGTCACCCAGGTGGAGTGCAGTGGCACAATCATGGCTCACTGCACCCTCTCCCTCTTGGGCTCAAGCGATCCTCCCGCCTACAGGTACATGCCACCACGCCCAGCTAATTTTTGTAGTTTTTGTAGACATGGGGTTTCACCATGTTGCCTAGGCTGGTCTCGAAGTCCTCAGCTCAATCAATCTGCCCACTTTAGCCTCCCACAGTGCTGGGATTACAGGTGGGAGCCACCAAGCCCAACCCATAAAGTTCCTAACTTTTTATCTCCCTGGGAGTGCACAGCCTACACACACCAGTTTCTCTTTAGAACATACTTAAGAGTCTTGGCTTAGCATCCAACACACAGAACTTTAACACTTCTACGGATCTGTGCACCTGTCTATGGTGTGGGGTTTTTAAGATCTCTTTCTAATGACACTTTATTTTGCAAAGCAGGACAGTTTCATTCCCAGAAGGGCAGGTATGGTAAATCCTTTGTTCCAGTAACGAAGACAATGATCGAAACCCTAAGCCTCAGAGAAGCCCAGAAACCCTCCAGGCCTCCATCTCTCTGCTCCTAGCACCTGCCTCTCTCTTGACATCAACATCATTCTCCCCTATCACAGCCCAGCTCCTTCCACAGACCCAGGGATTAGGCACCAGCACCTCAGACTAGATTTTAGAGAATTACCATTCAAGAGGCAATCCTCTTCCCTTGGTTCCAATTTCAAGGTTCTCAAAGACTGGAACAGGGCTAGTTTGAGGCAATGTGCCCCGTCGCATAGCCAGAAAGAACCTTACAGTGAAAAGGAAAACAATTCTTCCAAAGTAAGGGGGTGCTGATCCCCAGAGGGAGGACAGATGGGCAACCAAACAGTAACCGGGCCACCACATGCTTCACACTCACTGATCAAGGATTTCTAAAACCACTTTTCTTTTCTCTGAATTTATATAGGACTTTGTATCACTCATAAAGGAATGTCTTATAGGCTGATAACACCTTTCTATTCATGCTTATACTTAACATTTAGGCTAGGATAATTTCCTAACCTCAGTGTCCTCACTATAAGATGGGAATTATTATAATCCCTACCTCATAAATTGTTGGGAGGATTAAAATACTTAGTAAGGTGCCTGACTAATAGAAAGGCATTCAATAAATGTTAGCTATTCATGGGGTCATCATCATTATATTTACCATTATTACTAATCTCCTGTATTGCAAGAATTACAGTTTATATTTTTGTAGACCATCACTGTAGCTAAAGGGTCTTTGGGCCATAGGTGATATTCCATAAAGGTTGGTTAAATTGATCTCTGATTTTTGATTATGTAAACTCAGAACTCCCTCAAAATGTACAAAACAGATTTACCTGCTAAATAAATCTCTTCAAAGCTGACCCCAGGTTTAATTGAATTAATTCCAATGAATTTGTCACAATGATGGAGAAAGGAAACTTAGAGGGCCCCACAGTTGTTTGCTGGTAAAATGAGAAGTTTGGATTAGATCAATGTTTCCCAAAATATTTTCCTCAGAATGTTAGTGCCCCTCGAATCCTGCACAAAGCAAGAGTTTCATGACCAAGTAGCTTTTAAAACTCCTGTACACTCTACTCCCATTCTTCACAATGCACACTTTCATATTAAAAGTTCTGAGAGATCCTCAACAGAAGACATCACTTAACTTTTTTTTTTTTTTAAGACAGATTCTCACTCTGTCACCCAGGCTGGAGTACAGTGGCCACCACTCCTGGCCTAAAAAATTTTTAACCTGGTGCTTCCCAATCTAAACTCACAGGGACCAGTTTTCTTAATGAAAGAGAATCAGACTAGCTTGTAACCATAGCTGGTGACACTCCCCTGCCCCATTCCTTGTATGTCCTCAGTGGACTAGGTCAGGAATAAATAAATTTTCCTGATTCTCAAGGGCTGGTCACTCCTTTGCACTGAGCTCAAAGCTTCTCTGTAGCATGGGTCACAATGAATGGTAGCCCTGATAGCCTAGAGTAGCCTTTCAGCCTTCTCTGAGCCTCTAAAGACTGAGGATCCTTGGCATGAAATGGAGCAACTGATATACCCTTGCTTCCCCTGGGGACTCTCTTGCTCTCAAAAAGGCATCAGCCATCATCTCCATCTAGAGAATATATTATCTGACTCAGCTTGACCAGCCTGTCCCAAAATGAGAATCTGGGTAAAATAAGCATTGAAACACTTCATTCCTTGTAGATTCAGAAAACATATTAGCATATTAAAGACTATGAAGTTCTGCAGGGAAAAAAAAAACCCATTTAACTTTAATCCAAAATTGCCAAGTTTTATTTGACCATGGAAGATTTTTCCAAAACACTTACAAACAGATCAAGGACATTAATCTTTCATGAAACACTAGATCCCCAGGGTCCTCTCCAGCTACATCATTCTGTGACTTTCTTTTTTATTTATGATGCATTAAAAGATTAATCTCTATCAGATTTCCATTTAGAAATTCACCAGAATGTGCAAAGGCAGCAGGTAGAATTGCTGAAGGGTATTATAAAAATACCCTCCAGTGATTTTTGAAACTTAAACTGAAATGTTTATATAACTATATATTTCAGTTTGTATATTTTATATATATGTATACACACACATATATGTGTGAATATATATATCGGTGTATGTATATCTATGTATATATGGCATTATATCCATTTTACAGATGCAGAAACTGAGCTTTAGAGGGGGTGAGCAATTGGTCCAAAGCCACACAGCACACAGGTAGTCATTGATAAAGGTAAAAACAAGAGTTGAAGCCTGAGGTGTAAGGACACAGAGACAAGTACACAAATGTTTACAAGTCACACATATGACACGTGCCTTTAACATGAATGTCTTGAACATTCATTTAGAGGCCTTACAATGAAGACATCAGAGTGGCAGCAAGTTCTGTTGGAATCAGGGGAGCGTGTTCTTCTATAATCCCCTGGCTAACAGGAAAGCACACTGATTTGGCCCATGGTAGTTATACACTCCCATTGAGTCAGGGGCCACTTTTAGGCACACAGGAGGTGCTAAAAATATGCTGTTGACTCATTGCCTCTAAGAGCAGAAGAAATGCCAAAAGTATAGGACAAGAGGCAGAAAAGCACACGGAAAAATGTCGTAGGGCAGTCCTCTGAGGAAGTGTTAGATCCCTTTGAAATCTGTCCAAACACTTTCTTGTGCTGGGGAAAGTCAATTCCATATTTCAAGCAACCCCACATGTCATACGAGTATCTTGTATGTGTTTGTGTACTCGTGTCTGTGAACTTACATCTCAGACTTCAACTTCTCACTCCCCACCCTTATCAATGACTGCCTGCATGGCCTTGGGCAAGTTGCTTTCCCTCTTCAAAGCTCAGTTTCTGCATCTATTAAATGGACATAATGCTACCTACCTCATGGGGTTAGTGATCACATTTAAGGAGCTAATATGTGGAAATTGCTTACACAGTACCTATCACATAATAAGGGTTTAATAAGTGTTTGATGTAATTGTTTTGATTATTACTACTATTACTAAAATAATAATTACTACAATAATTATGATTCTTATTCTCTATATTAGTATTATCTTTGAAAATGGGCATGGATTATGTCTATGTAACACTTTTGGCACAATATCTAGCATTATATCACACACAAATTAGAGAATTCATGTTATTAAGGATGAAAAAATATTTTTACTGACCCTTAAATTCTTCGTAAGTAACTGCAAAAGAAGCCATTATCCCAACACATGAAATAAAAAAAAAATTCAGTTCCTCTGGAGTTTGTTTTTGGAGGTAGCCACAGGATACCTAAATTATTTTTCTTTTCAGAGAGACCGAGGGGCTCACTAGGTTGACCAGGCTGGTCTTGAACTCCTGGTCTCAAGCCATCCTCCCACCTCAGCCTCCCAAACTGCTGGGATTACATGCATGAGCCACCACATCCAGCCTACCTAAAATATTGAATGCTGTTAATAAATCTCCTGAGGCCAGCATAAGAAGGTGATGGGCAAAACTAATGCAGGTATGTTTTTCTGGCTTTTTCATGTATTGGGCCAAACTTTGAAAAGCACTTACTATTAATGGCTAACTTGCAAAATTTGTGATTTATTAAAAGCAGATTTTAATTGTTTTACCTAAAAATAATAGGCCTCTGATCTGCCAAAGATGAAGATTTAATTTCTAAGTGTTCCCCACAATACCTAGAAACATCAGTGGAATCGATTATTAAACACTTTAGAACTATTCTCATCAAAGTTCTTTAATATATAATACAGCAAAAGAAAAGTTTCTTTTCTAAAGGCTTCTCTATACTTTTTTTAATAGTTGAATTTCATTTCTGAAGGCTCCTAAAAAGAATAGAATTTAGATCTTTATTAAAGAGGAAATATATTTTCCATGTTTAATTTAAATTACATTCCATCAGTCATTTGCAATCTTAGCCTACACGGAATTTTTTTTGGTAGTTTTTATGTTTGGGATTTAGGATGGGATTCCCAATAATCTCTATATAAATATTTCTAATCTCTATATAAATATTTTAACATTTGAATGTAAATTAGTTTTTTAAAGCTATTTTATCCATAAAAATAATGAATTTGCATGGCTGAGGGTGAAATAATGTGTTACCAGGACCCGTCAGTTTTGAGGGTTGTGAGTAGATCCCATCTTCATGTTCCTCCAGCCCAGCCCAAGCCTGGCTCAGGGCCTCCTCCCCCATTTGTCAGGAACCACCATCCCTAGGGTTTCTATGTGCCCTGCCTGACCAGTGTTCTGCATCAGAGTTTACCAATCTTTTGTTCATTCCCTCAGAGCACAGCTAAGCAAGAGTACACTAATTTGAAAATTAACTCAAGCAAATAGAGGAACAATATCCCCAACACATTGCATTTTATCATAGGGTTTCCTGGACACACTGTTTCAACCCAAGAGTTGGGCTAATAGTAGGAGTTTCATCTGCTAAAATACGGCTGTCAGCTTCAGAGGGAAATTCATGAACGTCTTCGTAGTTTGTTTTTACGTTTCACTTGGCACTGTTTCTAAAATTTCCTCTGAAGCCAAAAATTAAGTTATTTCCCAGCACACTGGGCACTTTTCATTTATCATTGGATTGATTTTTGTAACTTGCAGTAGGAGCTGAAATCGACCAGGGGGTTCTTATCCAACAGACAGCAGCAAAACTCTTTGTGTATCTGCATTCCTTTCAACAAGCGTGATTTACTCAATGCCATCATTCGTGAGCGTAACACAGAGCTCAGCAATAACGTTTCTTCACTAACCCTACCAGGTATCCAACATAGGATGTTACTTCCTTTCACTGTTTTCCGACTCCTGGCAGATATTAATCATTGGGATTTGGGAACAAGGAAATAGAATTTCTGAGAATGCTTGGGAATTCCCAAATTCATATGATTTTCATAACACTTCACTTACAAGTTTTTGAAAAATAATAAGTGACTATAATAACAAGCAAATAGTCGTTTTTTTCTGTAACAGGATTATATGAAAAGTTTTAGTAGTCTTCTGTTTTAAAGAGATAACAAATGATGATTTATTATTATTATGAGCCAACATATTGTAACAAGATTATAAAATCCAATAGCATTAATAGAGAAAACATTAAAAAGAAATGAATATTATCACAAAATAAATGCTAAAGAAAAGTCCTTTAAAGATTGAAAGGTAACACCACAAATACTTAATGCTTTAATCGTTGTTTACATGACATTGTTAAACAAGGCATCAATCATCCCCTCCAATACCATTTAAATAACATAACATTCTGATCTCCTGGCAAGATGAATACCACTAGAAAGAAGCAACTGTCAAAATGGCCGATTTAAGGGCATATTTTGTTTCTAAAACTTGGCATTGCTTAGAAAACCTCTCATAGGATTTGTAAAACATATACTATGCCTATGAACACATTAATATTTATTTGCAGAAATGGTTCACTGTTAGCAGTGGACAAGGCCATGAACACACACTTGTAACACAGCAACAGATACAAGAAAGTCTGACTGAGGCTCCTTTACTGCTCCTGTCCTGTTCACCTTAACTTTCATCTCCACATGTCAGTGCTACCTCATCTTGCTTGACTTGAAGTCAGTGCATTTCTTCAAGCCAGTAAGTTCTCTATACTGACTATTAAGCTGTAATTTTCACAGGAAAATTAGAATGTTCCTTCCCATTTTCCTAATTTCTCAACTGATTTTTCTCAGAATTCAGAATCCATAAATATTGAAATGCCAGGAGAGAATTTCCAAATGGAAATGCTGTTCCCTTCGTCCATTTTCAGAAGAAACCGTAGGATAGTGTTATCCTTCTCTTCTCCAATTTTTTTTTTCCTGCAAACTTATGGTTATCACCTCTTTAAGTGAGTAGCTCACAATTTTGCCTCCCCTGCAAATGGTTCCAAAACAGTGAAGTGGGTCCCCTTTAGCTGTGTCTTTAGTACATAATCCTGCATTTCTGACCATATGCAGGGAGTGTGACCCAGGGAAGGATCCCTGACTCAATGGGATTTCTCTTGCTGTGTCTAGAATTTGAACACCGGAACCCAGACGTACAGAGGCTGGGAGCCATCGTGGTGTGCTATATTGATGACAGCAGCAGTGGGTGGTGTGGGGGCAGTTAATTGACAGCTCCCTGTTGCTGACATCCCAGGAACTGCCTGAACCTCCTCTTTCCCAGTCATAAGATATCTAAGATTCTGCAGTATTCTTCATTAAATCCTAGCATGGTTTAAGCTAGCCAGAATTAGGTTCTGTTGCTTTCAATCAACAGAACCTTAGCTAATACATTGTTATTTCCTGGTCTTTGTTCCTTTAATTTTCCAGGAAAAGAAGGGAAAATGGCTTATTGGTTTTAAAAAGAGACAAGGGACAACATACCATTTATGCAAAATTTAGAAGCACTCAAAGGAAACTCTGGAAAGTTCCTGAGACATATATAGGTAGGATCAGCATAAAACTTGAACAGTGTATCTAGATCATGCTTGCCATGGTTGCCTTGACACAATGAACATCTGTATCAAGATCATATTTTCTTGGTGGGACAGAGAGAAGCACAAGGCAGGACTCACATTTACAGTAATCCTTGTTTTCCAGGGACCATACAACCCAGTTTGTCCAGAGCTGTTCATCTTAAGTTTGTTATCCCACCATAATTATAAATAGAACCTCCTTTTTCTCTCAAGAATATCCCAATTTGGATGATAATTTCTGTGACTACCCATTAAGAATATTTAATAACTATAGAAAACTGCTTCTCTATATTTTTTGTATGTTTGAAACATTTTATAACAAAAATATCTTTAAAGTTATCACCTACACAGAATATAGCTGCCAAATGCTCCTACTCTGCTATTCTAACCATGAATCCCTCTGGAGCCCCTTCCTCCTACGGCGCTTGTGAGGATGAAATGAAATAAGCTCTATGAAGTGCCCAACAGTGACCAACACTGAATAAAATACAGCCACCATAGGTGGCCTTCCCTTATGTTCACCAAACTCCTGATAAGTTATTCGGTGATGTTTTAATCTTAATATTTTATGTAGATTATACATTCATCTGATTCAAAATGCAAAAGGTACAAAAGCGTATACAGTTAAAAGTTTCCCAACCCACTACCATTTATCTCCCTGGAGGCAACTGTTTCCAGATTTTTGAATATCCTTAAAGAATATCATATGTATGGAAAAGAAAGTTTATATATTTATATGCATCTGTGTATGCATTTTCCTATGAGAGGCTCACAAAGTCTCCTTGAAGAGATATCACTATTACAAATACCCCTCAATTTACAATGGGGTTATATTCCAATAAACTTATGAAAATATTGTAAGGTGAAAATGCATTTAATACACTTAACCTACTAAACATCATAGCTTAGCTCGGCCTACCTTAAACACTCACATTAACCTACAGTTAGGCAAAATCATCTAACAGAAAGCCCATTTTATAATAAAGTGGGCTTTGAATATCTCATGTAATATAATGAATACTGTACTGAAAGTGGAAAACAGAATGGTTGTATGAGTACTCAAAGTACAGCTTCTGCTGAATGTGTATTGCTTTCAAACTATCTTAAAGTTGAAAAATCATAAGTCAAAATATTCTAAGTCAGGGATTGTTTGTACTTCTACTTTACATGATGAAATTGAGCTTTGAAAAAGTTAAGTGACTCGCCCAAGGTCACACTGGCAGTTAAATAGTGAAACTTGGATCCAAACTGTTCAGTCACTACATGTATTGTCTTGAAATTTGAAAAAGAGGAAGAGGAATTAAACTACTAAATTGAAGGACTATTTTAGGCATAGAAGAAGCAGATGCCTTCATGTCCAAGTGATTGTGAAAAGCCCACTTGCCCCAAAATATGTCTCCTGGTCATATGAAATTCCACCATTTCAGATTTTTACCTGGGGATTTAGAGTAATCTGCTGTTTTCCTAGAGCTCCCCTAAAATAGAAATAGAAAATTTTGGAAGGCTAAATATATGCTAACATTGGAAAACTCATTTTCTCCCCTTCATAAGGCAAGGTACTGAAGGAGGGGGCCCTACGGGCTGTGCAGGGACATCCTGGAGGCATGGGGAGAAGAAACTGAAAGGCAAGTTTGTATGGAACAAAGAATACCGATCTCAGGATTCTCCCTTGAACCTGCCCTAACTTTGTTCAAATAGACTTAGCCACTGACCTGCTGTCAAAAGACCACAGCCAATCTGACTTGTTTTCATTATAATGATGAATATTGATTTGGTCCCTTCATCCAACATTCTCAGCTGGATCTTTTTTGACCAAGGATATACATTACTAGGTGAGTACAGGCAGTTAATTCTTCCACACGGGACTTCGCAGGTTCTGAGTTAACCAGAATCACCCACCTTAACATCTGCCAGTTTATACCCCAAGTCCTGACCAGTGCCCCCTACCTGCTATGCCTCATGTTTTCAATAGAGCATAAAATCAGAAATGAAAGATGAAACATCATAGCCAATATCACAGAAATACAAAGGATCCTAAGAAACTGCTAGGTATAATTACACACTAACTAATTGGATCATCTAGAAGAAATGGATAAATTCCCAGACACATAAAACCTACCAAGATTGACTCATGAAGAAATTTAAAAATCTGAACAGACTAATAGCAAGCAAGGAGGTTGAATCAGTAAGAAAATGTCTCCTATCAATGAAAAACCCAAAACCAGATGGCTTCCCAGATTAATTCTACCAAATATTTTAAGAAGAACTAATACCAGTCCTTCTCAAACTCTTCCAAAAAGCTGAAGTGGAGGGAATACTTCCAAACTCATCTTACAGGGCCAGCATTACCCTGATTCCAAAGCCAGACAAGAACACTACAAGAAAGGAAAATGACAGGCCAATATCCTTGATCTACATAGATGCAAAAATCCTCAACAAAATCCTAGCAAACCAAATTCAATAGCACATTGAAAGAATCATTCACCATGATCATGTCATGGTTCAACATAAGCAAATCAATACATATAATATACCATATTAGAAAAATAAAGGATAGAAACTATATGGCCATCACAATAGATATAGAAAAAGCTTTTGACAAAATTCGAAACCCTTTCGTGGTGAAAAAAAAAAAAAACACCCAACAGATCACGTATTGAGGGACTGTATCCCAACAAAATAAAGGCCATATGTGACAAACCCATAGCTAACACCATGATCAATGGTGAAAAGTTGAAACTTTTCCTCTACCATCAGGAACAAGACAAGGATGCCCACAGACACCACTTCTCAGGATAATTAGGCAAAAGAAAGAAATAAAAGGCATCTTAATAGGAAAGGAAGAAGTGAAACTGTCTCTAGTGATGGCATGATCTTGTTATATATAGAAAACCCTACAAACTTCACTAAAAAAAGGTTAGAACTCAACACAAAGAAGGGAACAATAGACACTGGGGGACTCCAAAGGTGGGAGGGAAGGATGGTGGGAGCAAGGGTTGAAAAACTACCTATCGATTACTATGCTCACTGCTTGGGTGGTGGGATCATTAGAAGCCCAAACCTCAGCACAATGCAATATACCTGTTTAAGAAACCTGTACATCTACGCTCCTGACTCTAAAATGAAACATGCAATATTTAAAAAACAAAAACAAATAAATAAAATTTGAAAACTGTTAGAACTGAACTGATAGGTGATATCAGTAAAGTTGTAGGATACAAAATCAACATATAGAGCCTTGAACACAGCAACATCCAGCTGTCTGACACGAAAGTCTCAGGGGCAATAAAACCTCTATATGAACTCAGAAACAATGAGCTAAGTTGTGTTTATGTCTGAAAGGATGTTAAGAACTTCATTCATGTTACATCAGAGCCAACAGAAAGAACCAACAGGAAACCTGTACCCAACAAACAGAAATGACAAGATGAAGGGAAAGCAGAGGTAAGGGCTTACCTTAGAAAGGGCAAGTGATTAGCTCAATATACAATACAATGTTTGCTCCTGAGCCAAAAATTTGTACAATAATTTGGATATTACTTGCACAACCAGAAAAATCAGCCACTCATTAGGAAAATGTGTTTCTGTAGAAGTCGTAGGACTCAGCTATCTATAATAACATGAAAAGACAATATTTTCAACCAAAATGAGTATTTTTGTTTGTCTTGGCTTGTTATTCTAACGTCAACAGCCTCTAAATAAACTGTTGAAGTACATGATATAACCACCTCTTTCTCCATCTTTCCCATTGCTCCCATAGGGTTTCAGTTGTGCAATTTCACCATTAGCAAAGCTTTTTGCTGAAATCTGGCTTTTCAAAGGGAGAGTATCCAGAAACAGAAGATGCTGATCTGGGAGGCTCTTCCTAATAGAACTGCTGCTTCAGTTTAACTTGAAAAAGCCCACACCCAGTTCCTAATGACAAACATCTGAACACCGGGTTCAGATGTTTGAACACCTGAGCAAGACCATGCTATGCCTCCTGCTCGCTCTGTTCTATAAGCAACCCACAGATTGCTCCCTGTGAAGAGGAGCCTGCCAGGGGAGCAGCATTCCACCAGACCCTGATTTAGCAAGATATTTCCGTATCATTCCCCTAACCAGCTGGAAGTCCTCCACTGCTCTTGTGTAAAAATCTAACTCATCTCGCTGAATTTCCTGATTTAAAAGTCTAATTCATTTCACCAAAAGTGTGACAGAAGGAAACCAAGTACACCATCTCTCTCTTACCAAACCAAAGCTATTGCATGTGCATTCTGGGGGGAAAACATGGTCCAAATATGTTATGGAGGGGGTGCCAGCCCAGTGTCATCATCTTACTATTGCCATAGGATCTTGGCTGATGGCATCAGAGGAAAAACAAGTTTATCGATTACTTTCAACCATTAAGCTCACTCCTCCATGAAAAATAAGTCACAAGTCCAATGTCTCTTATTAAAATAAGCACTGCAAAATATAAAGGAGTCACAGTTTTAAAATGGGACACACGTTCTCTAAGCAGTGAACCATGTTAGAGGTGCACTGTTTACATTGTATAAAGTCCCCTGGAGCCAGGGTTAGGAAGCGCATCTGTTCTTTGGTGTTCTGAGATGAAGGAGAAAGGAAAATGTGCTGCCAGAAGTGAGTGGGAAGGAGCCCATGAGATAAAGGAAGTAAATCCATTTGCTGATTGCAATAATAATGGTAATACACGAAGCTATACATACATACATACATACATACATGCAAATTTTCACATTTTTTTAAAAAAAGAACTTAAGGCTTCCACTCATGTAATCAGCCCTTATGAACTCTCCTGATTAGCTGCAAGGAAAATCTTCCTTTCTCCTCTTTCTTGCACCATCCTGGGCTCCCTTTTGACTTGTTTTTTTTTTTTTTTAACTTATAAACGATCAGCTCATATTCTGAAGTTTGTAGTCCCCTCCCGCCCCCTCTCTCTCTATACGGCTCATTTACATTGGCAGCTGTCGTGCTGCTGGGCATCCTCAAACCCACAAGTTTCCCTTTAATGTTTGAGCAGACAAACATCATCATGCACTAGGCATCACTGTGCCACTCAAAATGCTTTTTTGTTTTTTTTATTGCATCTGAGAGAAATCTCAAGGTTGCAAACCTGGAGTCAGAATTGTCTCCATGTGTCTCAGTGGGAAGAGTATCGTGTGAAGAAACAAGTTGATTCTACTAATCAAAAGGAATTTTTTTTGATATCAGGTCATCCTCCGAATGAATTTATATTACCGAGTGGAGGGTCACATGAAGAAAATGGTCAAACAGCACCACCTAGAGCAAGAGCTGAGAAGTGCAGTGGAGCCGGGCTGTGTCAGGAAAGAAAAGCAAGCTGGGGCCTGGCTCAGCGCTCTCCCCTCTGCTCCTGTCTGCACGGAAAGATTAGGATGACAGTGGCAGGAAGCCTGTGCACCTAGTATGCATCACTTGAAGGGAACACACAGATTCCAGTAAACAGTTGGAAGGAAATGTTAATACCAGGCTCTGCTAAACAATATGAAATGACTCCTAGATTAGACAAGCAACTTTCATCAAAGTTCCCTGATACCTGAAAAGACAGCCCAGGGGATCCTGCACTACATGTGGTGTATGTAAATTAAGCGGGTTTTTTTCCCCTTTGTAATCAAGGCTCATACACAAACAAAATCACACTTTAGAAATGGCCTATTTCAACTTGTAACTAGCTTGCTTTCAGGGGCTCCAGGTCAAAAAGAAATAGAGCACAAAGACGCTTTCTCCTTAGGGATCATACACAAATTCACTCTGTCCGTTTCTTTCCCACATGGAGCAACAAAGCCGTCAGACCTCTCCATCCACACATCGGGTCCTTCCTGATTAAAGTGAGATAAATCACAGCCCTCTCTCTCCAGATGGCAGGCGACAAGAGGGGGATGCTTGCCTCAAGAAGTCCTCCCCATCCCTCTGCATTCATGCAAGCCCGAGCGGAGAGATGCAAGAAATTACGGATGCATTTTAAATCCCCAGACCCTGCAAATAAAAATGGAAATTTTTTGGCCACGCGTGTTGGCTCACGCCTGTAATCCCAGCACTTTCAGAGGCCGAGGTCGGCGGATCACCTGGGGTCAGGAGTTCGAGACTAGCCTGGCCAACATGGTGAAACCCTGTCTCTACTAAAAATACAAAAATTAGCTAGGAATGGTGGTGGGCGCCTGTAGTCCCAGCTACTCGGGAGGATGAGGCAGGAGAATCACTTGAACCCGGGAGGCAAAGTTTGCAGTGAGACAAGATCGCACCACTGCACTCCACTCTGGGTGACAAAGGAAGACTTCATCTCAAAAAATGTTTTTAAAAAATGGAAGTGTTGTTCTTTCATTTGTAAATGTGTTTTGGTAAAAGAGGGGCAGTTTAAGCAACCCTTTCTATTGTCTACATTGTTAAAATTCATCCGACATGGACTCTTGACTCCGTTTTGCCTGGGCAGACCCAATTCAAGCATTTACAACAGCTATAACCTCCTCAAATCAAAAAGAGGAATCAGCATTATTGCTAAGTTCAAATAAGGTCTTGTTTTATTTCATTTTTATTTTTGAATGCAGCCATTCCTCCATGTGCTGTCATCAGGTAAGATTGTCAGTCCTGATTAGGTAAAGGTATTATTACAAAATGCAATTCTTAAAAATTCAGTGTCTAACTACACTTTTAATAAGCCTTTCCCCCTCCCCTATGTATTCTCCCTTAGACACCCCTTCTCAAATTTAAAATCACAGAAACTAAAATATGATGCCTAAAGAGAGCCTAGCGACTGCCCAGTCCTCTAATTTGATGAGTGGGAGTACTGAAGGCCAGAGGAGGTCAAGTAATTTGTTCCCAATGTCTTAGAGAAGAAGAAAATGACCAGCTGGGAAATCCCACTCATGTCAAGGCAGAGGCACAGGGCCACAGACTGTGGTTGAATTGTGCCACACTCCTACATCCTTCTTTAGGAATCACAGAACATTCCTGTGTTGAGTCGGAGTCACTGACTTCCTTTTCAGGCTGATTGAGTTCTGTCCTTACAGGCTGCGACAAGAAGTTTTGGTATTATGCTACACCAAGACCATTTATCTAGTTCAAGAAATGCACAGTCCTTAGAGCCCAGCAACTTTCCCCATGTCCAGTAAATGTAGCTTCTCCATTAGAAGCTGTCAGAATGGAGCCTTCTGGCTCATCTTGATTTTGATTTGTGCAAGAATGAATGGTTGTGCTAAGACAGCTTTCCTAGCTGATAGAGAGCGAAACTTTTTTCTCATAATCTATAAAAAAATTAAATTAGAACTTTTTTCTCATAATCTGTGAAAAAATATTAAATTAAATCTGGCTCGTCTTGATTTTGATTTGTGTAAGAATGAATGGTTGTGCTAAGACAGCTTTCCTAGCTGATAGTGAGCAAAACTTTTTTCTCATAATCTATAAAAAATATTAAATTAGAAGCATAGAGTTTATTTCATGACTTTTATCTTCCTGCAATTTTCTTGTGGGCATAAATGATTTGTTTTTATCCTGCCTGCCCCCCAATCCCTTTTCCAAGAGACTAAAAGAATATCTAGTGCAAAGTAGAGACTCAAATATTTTTTAATAAACAGTGATCCCAGCCACCCAGTGCATGTTGCCAAATGCCAACCCCATAAATAATCAAACACGTCATCTCATTCAGCCAATCAAAATCAAGTGCTACCTATTTTTTTAAGTTTTCATAGCCCTTGGGCATCTGCTTTCTCAGCATTTCCCAAACTTGAGTCATTCTCATCCTGCCTTCCTAATTTTGATCTGTCAATTACCTCTACTATTATTTATTTCATATATTTTTAAATAGACCCACTTTTGAAACTTAAATACACGCCTTTTAAAAGGAAGCTTTCTTACTACTATACATCAAAAGCCATTATTACTTGTTCTAAATACTCATAACAAGATGGTCACAACTATTAAAATTTACTAATGTGCATCCACATACTCTCTAAATTCATGGAGCATCTGCACACACTTTAAGAAACAATTCTGCATTACTCACTCAATTTTCTTGACATCCTTCTGAGGCAGGACAAACCTTGGGCCCAAAGAATTGAGGTAGGAGTCCAAGCAAGTTGCCAGCCACATAAAGGCAAACCTTGGCTCGGAAGTCAGGACTACCAGCCCCTAGGTTATGGTTCATGCTCTTTCCTCTGCTCTCCAGAACCTCCTATCTCCAAGTGTAGTTAGCAGCCCAGATGCAGCAGCATCCTCTAGAGACTTGTTAAAAATGCAGAAGCTCAGGCTCCACCCCAGACCTATGCAGACTGAATCTGCATTTTAACAAGGTCCAGGAAATTCACGTGCACATTAAGTTTGAAAAGGCCTGGTCTAGATCAGCGGTTCTCTAACTTAGCAGCACATTAGAACCATCTGTAGAGACTTTAAAAATACCAGTGCCTGGGCTTCACCTCCCAGAGAATCTGACTTAAGTGTCTGGGGTTTGCCCTGAGTCTAGGTATTTTTAAAAACTCCTCAGCTTATACAAAGATGGCAGGGCCGGGCACAGTGGCTCATGCCTATAATCCCAGCAGTTCGTGAGGCCAAAGTGGGCAGATTGCTTGAGTCCAGGAGTTTGAGATTAGCCTGGGCTAAAACCCCATCCCTACAAAAAAAAAAAATACAAAATGTAGTTGGGCATGGTGGTGGCACATACCTGTAGTCCCGGCTACTCAGGAGGCTGAGTCCTCGCTTGAACCCAGGAGGTCACGGTCTGGTCAACAGAGCAAGACCCTGTATCAAAACAAACAAACAAACAAACAAAAAATGCTAGCAGCTTACCAGCTAGGGAGGCCTGTAGAGGCAAGTTTTCCAAATGGGGCTACATTAGTTGTTCCAAAACTTTAGCTGCATCAAAACCACCTGGATGGCTTGTTCAGCTACAGAGGGTCTGGCCATGCCCCTAGAGTTTCCAGCTGAGGGTCTGGAATGAGGCCCGATGATTTGCATTTCTAACAATCTCCAGGTGATGCTGATGCTGTGGGTCCAGGGACCACATTTTGAGAATCTATGCTAAATGAATCGGAGAAGACCAAAGCTCAAACTTATTCCAAGAACTTTTCAAGGCCCACCTGCCCGTTGTAGTGGAAGTAAGCATCTAAGGGTGCAAAAAAGTTTCACTGTAGACTAAGGCCTTTTACCTGAGCTCTCAAATGTTCACATTTCTCTTATCAACCTAAATAACAAACAGAGAGAGGCTCTCCACAAGAAAAAGATATTCGTTTGGAAACAGAGCCTTGCAATAGAAACAGGCAAGCCAGAGTAAACTATATGCATATTCACGGAGGTAAAGGAAGACAAAAGAAAAAATGAGGAAGATTATATGATCATTTGGAAATGACTATCCTTGGCTACAAAGATCAATAACAAAGGTGATGCCAGGCACAGGTTGGACAGGCAGTTGTTGGGCAAATATCCTTCAAAAGCATTGTTGTGTGCAAAGTTGCAATGGGCTTTGTGCAAGATTGTGTTTTTTGCAGTCTTCTGTGATAAGTTTTTGTTATCAGGCATACAAGCCCAAGAATACTTTATTGCATGGCCTTTCCTGGCTCTATATGTCAGGGTTTTGGTTAGGGTAGGGGTATTTTTAACACTCTCAATGTAAAAAATGACATAAGGTAGGTACCCCAATGACTTGTTTGGTCTTCATAAAATAACTTTTCATAAAATCTCTGTAAACGTGGAAATATCTACACAGCTATCTCGGTAAATGTGTAAACATTTACAACACTATCTGTATAAACATGGAACTATTTACACCGCCGTCTCTATAAACATGGAAATATCTACACCGCTATCTCTATAAACACGGAAATATCTACACCGCTATCTCTATAAACATGGAAATATCTACACCGCTATCTGTATAAACATGGAAATATCTACACTGCTGTCTCTATAAACATGGAAATATCTACACCTCTATCTGTATAAACATGGAAATATCTACACCACTGTCTCTATAAACATGGAAATATCTACAATGCTATGTCTATAAACACGCAAATATCTACATCACTGTCTCTATAAACATGGAAATATCTACACCGCTATCTATATGAACATGGAAATATCTACACCGCTGTCTCTAGAAACATGGAAATATCTACACCGCTATCTCTATAAACGTGGAAATATATACACCGCTATCTCTAAAAACATGGAAATATCTACACCGCTATCTCTATAAACGTGGGAACATATACACCGCTAACTCTATAAACCTTGAAATATCTACACCGCTATAAGTATAAATGTGGAAATATCTACACCGCTATCTGTAAAAACATGGAAATATCTACACCGCTATCTCTATAAACATGGAAATAGTTACACCGCTATCTGTATAAACATGGAAATATTTACAAAGCTATCTCTATAAACATGGAAATATCTACACCGCTATCTCTATAAACATGGAAATATCTACACCACTATCTGTAAAACATGGAAATATCTACACCGCTGTCTGTATAAACATGGAAATATATACACGGCTATCTGTTTAAACATGCAAATATCTACACCACTGACTGTATAAACATGGAAATATCTACACCGCTTTCTATATAAACATGGAAATAACTACACAGCTGTCTCTATAAACATGGAAATATGTACACCGCTATCTGTAGAAACATGGAAATACCTACACCGCTGTCTCTATAAACCTGGAAATATCTACACCGTTATCTGTATTAATGTGGAAATACCTACACCGCTATCTGTATAGACGTGGAAATATCTACACCGGTATGTGTATAAACGTAGAAATATCTGCACTGATATGTGTATAAACTTGGAAATTTCTACACCGCAATCGGTATAAAAGTGGAAATATCTTCACCTCTATCTGTATAAACGTGGAAATATCTACACCGCTATCTCTATATACGGGGAAATATCTACACCGCTATCTGTATAAACGTGGGAATATCTACACCGATATCCCTATAAACGTGTAAACATTTACACGGCTATCTGTATAAACATGGAAACATTTAAACCGCTATCTCTAAAAAAATGGAAATATCTACACCGCTATGTCTATAAACATGAAAATATTTACACCGCTATCTGAATAATCATGGAAATATTTACACCGCTATCTGTAAAAACTTGGAAATATTAACACCGCTCTGTCTATAAAAATGGAAATATCTACCCCGCTATCTCCATAAACATGAAAATATCTACACTGTTGTTTGTATGAACATGAAAATATCTACACCGCTATCTCTATAAACATAGAAATATCTACATTGCTGTCTGTATAAACATGGAAATATCTACACAGCTATCTGTATAAACAAGGAAATATCTACACCGCTATCTGTATAAACATGGAAATATCTGCACGGAAAGCTGTATAAACATGGAAATATATAGACAGTCATCTCTATAAACATGGAAATATCTATACCGCTATCTGTATAAACATGGAAATACCCACACCGCTATCTGTATAAACATGGATATACCCTCACCGCTATCTGTATAAAGATGGAAATATCTGCACCGCTATCTGTATAAACATGGATATACCCTCACCGCTATCTGTATAAAGATGGAAATATCTGCACCGCTATCTTTATAAACATGGAAATATCTGCAAATCTATCTGTGTAAACATAGAAATATCTGCACGGCTATTTGTGTAAACATGGAAATATCTGCACCGCTATCTGTATAAAGATGGAAATATCTACACAACTATCTGTAAAACGTGGAAATATCTACACCGCTCTCTGTATAAACCTGGAAATATCTACACTGATATCTGTATAAACATGGAAATATCTACACCGCTACCTGTATAAACAAGGAAATATCTACACCGCCATCTGCATAAACATGGAAATACCTACACCGCTATCTGTATAAATATGGAAATATCCACACCGCTATCTCTATAAACATGGAAATACCTACATCGCTTTCTCAATAAACATGGAAATATCTACACTGCAATCTCTATATACATGGAAATATCTACACCGCCATCTTTATAAACATGAAAATATCTAAACCGCCATCTTCAGAAACATGGATGTATCTACACCGCTATCTGTATAAACATGGAAATACCTACACGGCCATCTGTATAAAGATGGAAATATCTACACCGCGAGCTGTATAAACATGGAAATATCTACACCACTATCTGTATATACATGGAAATATCTTCACTGCCATCTGTATAAACATGGAAATACCTACACCGCTATCTATATAAACATGAAAATAATTACACCGTCATCTCTATAAACATGGAGATATTTACACCGCTATCTCTATAAACATAGAAATAACTACATCGCCATCTCTATAAACATGGAAATATCTACAACGCCATCTGCATAAACATGGAAATATCTACACTGCCGTCTGTATAAACTTGGAAAAATCTACACTGACATCTGTAGAAAGATGGAAATGTCTACAAAGCAATCTGTATCAACATGGGAATTTCTACACCACTACCTGTATAAACATAGAAATATCTACACCGCTATCTGTATCAACATGGAAATAACCACACCACAATCTGTATAAACATGGAAATATGTACAATGCTATCTCTGTAAACATGGAAATATCTACACAGCTATCTGTGTAAACTTGGAAATATCTACACCGCTATCTGTGTAAATTTGGCAATACATACACCGCAAAACTTGGAAATATCTACACCGCTATCTGTGTAAATTTGGCAATACCTACACCGCAATCTATGCAAAGATGGAAATACCTACACCGCTATCTCTGTAAACATGGAAATATCTACACCGATATCTGTATAAACATGGAAATATCTACACAGCCATCTGTATAAACTTGGAAATAACTACACCGCTTTCTCTATAAACATGAAAATATCTACACTGCTATCTCTATATACATGGAAATATCTACACCTCCATCTCTATAAATATGAAAATATCTACACCGCCATCTTCAGATACATGGGTGTATCTACACCGCCATCTGTGTAAACATGGAAATATCTACACCACTATCTGTATATACATGGAAATATCTTCACTGCCATCTGTATAAACATGGAAATATCTACACCGCCATCTGTATAAAGATGGAAAAGTCTACACCGCAATCTGTTTAAACATGGATATATCTACACCACTGACTGTATAAACATGGAAATATCTACACCGCTATCTGTATAAACATGGAAATAACTACACAGCTGTCTCTATAAACATGGAAATATCTACACCGCTATCTGTATAAACATGGAAATAACAACACCGTTATCAGTATAAACATGGTAATATCTAAACCGCTATCTCTATAAACATGAAAATAGTTACAACACCATCTCTATAAACATGGAGATATTTACAACGCTATCTCTATAAACATAGAAATCACTACACCGCCATCTCTATAAACATGGAAATATATACATCAACATCTGAATAAACATGGAAATATCTACACTGCCATCTGTATAAACTTGGAAATATCTACACTGACATCTGTAGAAAAATGGAAATGTCTACAAAGCGATCTGTATAAACATGGGAATTTCTACAACGCTACCTGTATAAACATGGAAATATCTACAACGCTATCTGTATCAACATTGAAATAACTACACCGCAATCTGTATAAATACGGAAATATCTACAATGCTATCTCTGTAAACATGGAAATATCTACTCAGCTATCTGTGTAAACTTGGAAATATCTACACCGCTATCTGTGTAAATTTGGCAATACCTACACCGCAATCTGTACAAAGATGGAAATATCTACACTGCTATCTCTGTAAACATGGAAATATCTACACCGATATCTGTATAAACATGGAAATATCTACACTGCCATCTTTATAAACATGGAAATATCTACAGCGCAATCTGTTTAAAGATGGAAATATTTACACCGCCATCTGTACACACAAGGAAATATCTACACAGCCATCTGTATAAACATGGAAATATCTACACCGCTATCTCTATAAACATGGAAATATCTACACCGTTATCTGTATAAACATGGAAATATCTAAATTGATATCTGTATAAACAGGGAAATATCTCCAACGATATCTGTATAAACATGGAAATATCTACACTGCTTTCTGTATAAACATGGAAATATCTACACCGCTATCCGTATAAACATGGAAATATATACAATGCTATATGCGTAAACATGGAAATATCTACACAGCTATCTGTGTAAACTTGGAAATATCTACACAGCTCTCTGTGTAAAAATGATAATATCTACACAGCAATCTGTGCAAAGATGGAAATATCTACACTGCTATCTCTGTAAACATGGAAATATCTACACCGCTATCTATATAAACATGGAAATATCTATAGTGCATTCTCTATAAACATGGAAATATCTCCACCGCTATCTGTATAAACATGAAAATATCTACACCGCTATCTGTATAATCATGGACATATCTAAACCGCAATCTGTATAAACATGGAAATAACTACCACGGTATGTGTGTAAACATGGAAATAACTACACAGCTATCTGTGTAAACTTGGAAATATCTACACAGCTATCTGCGTAAACATGGAAATATCTACACGGCAATCTGTGCAAAGATGGAAATAACTACACCGCTATCTCTGTAAACTTGGAAATATCTATACCGCTACCTGTGTAAACATGGAAATATCTACACCGCTGTCTGTATAACCACGGAAATATCTACACCGCCATCTGTAGAAACATTGAAATATCTACACCGCAATCTGTATAAACATGGAAATACCTACACCGCTATCTGTATAAATATGGAAATATCTACACCGCTAACTCTATAAACATGGAAATACCTACACCGCTTTCTCTATAAACATGAAAATAACTACACTGCTATCTCTATATACATGGAAATATCTACACCTCCATCTCTACAAACATGAAAATATCTACACCGCCATCTTCAGAAACATGGATGTAACTACACGGCCATCTGTATAAACATGGAAATATCTACACCACTATCTGTATAAACATAGAAATCTCTTCACTGCCATCTGTATAAACATGGAAATATCTACACCGCCATCTGTATAAAGATGGAAATATCTACACCGCAATCTGTATAAATATGGAAATAACTACACCGCTATCTCTATAGACCTGGAAATATCTACACCGCTATCTGTATAAACATGGAAATATCTACACTGCCATCTGTATAAATATGGAAATATCTACACCGCGAGCTGTATAAACATGAAAATATCTACACCGCTATCTGTATAAAGATGGAAATACCAACACTGCTATCTGTATATACATGGAAATACCTCCACCGCTATCTCTATAAAGATGAAAATACTTACACCACCATCTCTATCAACATGGCAATATTTACACCGCTATCTGTATAAACTTAGAAATAACTTTACCGCCATCTCTATGAACATGGAAATATCTACACCGCTATCTGCATAAACATGGAAATTTCTACACAGACATCTGTATGAACATGGAAATATCTACACCACCATCTCTATAAACTTGAAAATATCTACAACGCCATCTTCAGAAACATGGATGTATCTACACCGCCATCTGCATAAACTTGGAAATATCTACACCACTATCTGTTTAAACATGGAAATATCTTCACTGCCATCTGTATAAACATGGAAATATCTACACCGCCATCTGTATATAGTTTTAAATATCTACACCGCAATCTGTATAAATATGGAAATATCTACACCGCTATCTCTATAGACATGGAAATTTCTACACCGTTATCTGTACAAACATGGAAATATCTACAATGCCATCTGTATAAAGATGGAAATATCTACACCGCGAGCCGTATAAACATGGAAATATCTACACCGCTATCTGTACCAACATGGAAATACCTACACCGTTATCTGTATAAACATGGAAATAACTACACCGCTATCTCTACAAACATGAAAATACTTACACCATCATCTCCATAAACATGGAGATATTTACACCGCTATCTCTATAAACATAGAAATAACTATACCGCCATCTCTATAAACATGGAAATATCTACACCGCCATCTGCATATCATGAAAATATCTACACAGACATCTGTATAAACATGGAAATATCAACACTGCCGTCTGTATAAACTTGGAAATATCTACACTGACACCTGTAGAAAGATGAAAATGTCTACAAAGCGATCTGTATCAACATGGGAATTTATACACCGCTACCTGTATAAACATGGAAATATCTACTCCGCTATCTGTATCAACATGGAAATTACTACACCACAATCTGTATAAACATGGAAATATGTACAATGCTATCTCTGTAAACATGTAAATATCTACACAGCTATCTGTGTAAACTTGGAAATATCTACACCGCTATCTGAGTAAATTTGGCAATACCTACACCGCAATCTATGCAAAAATGGAAATACCTAGAGCGCCATCTCTGTAAACATGGAAATATCTACACCGATATCTGTATAAACATGGAAATATCTACACTGCCATCTGTATAAACATGGAAATACCTACACCGCTTTCTCTATAAACATGAAAATATCTACACTGCTATCTCTATATACATGGAAATATCTGCACCTCCATCTCATTAAACATGAAAATATCTACAACGCCATCTTCAGATACATGGGTGTATCTACACCGCCATCTGTGTAAACATGGAAATATCTACACCACTATCTGTATATACATGGAAATATCTTCACTGCCATCTGTATAAACATGGAAATATCTACACCGCCATCTGTATAAAGATGGAAATATCTACACCGCAATCTGTGTAAATATGGAAATACCTACACCGCTATCTCAATACACATGGAAATATCTACACCGCTATCTGTATAAACACGGAAATATCTCCACTCCCATCTGTATAAAGATGGAAATATCTACACCGCTATCACTAGAAACATGAAAATACTTACACCACCATCTCTATAAACATGGAAATGTTTACACCGCTATCTCTATAAACTTAGAAATAACTACACCGCCATCTCTATAAACCTGGAAATATCTACGCTGCCATCTGCATAAACATGGAAATATATACACAGACATCTGTATAAAGTGGGAAATATCTACACTGACATCTGTAGAAAGATGGAAATCTCAACAAAGCGATCCGTATAAACATTTGAATTTCTACACCGCTACCTGTATAAACATGGAAATATCTACACCGCTATCTGTATAAATATGGAAATAACTACACCGCTATCTGTATAAACATGGAAATTTTTACACCGCTATCTGTATAAACATGGTAATATCTCCACCGCTATCTTTATAAACACGGAAATACCTACACCAGTATCTCTAAAAACATGGAAATACCTACACCGCTGTCTATATAAACAATGAAATATCTACAACGCTATCTATGTAAACATGGAAATATCTACACAGCTACCTGTGTAAACTTGGAAATATCTGCACCGCAATCTGAGTAAGCATGGAAATATCTACAACGCTATCTGTGTAAACATGGAAATATTTACAATGATATCTCTGTAAACATGGAAATATCGACACAGCTATCTGTGTAAACTTGGAAATATCTACACCGCTATCTGTGGAAAGTTTGCAATGTCTACACCGCAATCTGTGCAAAGATGGAAATATCTTTACCGCTATATCTGTAAACATGGAAATATCTACACCGCTATATGTATAAACATGGAAATATCTACACTGCCATCTGGATAAACATGGAAATATCTACACCGCTATCTCTATAAACATGGAAATATCTACACCGCTATCTGTACAAACATGGAAATATCTACCTCGCTATCTGTATAAACAGGGAAATATCTCCACCGCTATCTGTGTAAACATGGAAATATCTACACCGCTATCTGTATATACATGGAAATATCTACAGCGCTATCTGTAAAAACAAGGAAATATCTACACCGCCATCTTTAGAAACATGGAAATATCTACACCGCCATCTGTATAAACATGGAAATACCTACACCGCTACCTGTATAAATATGGAAATGTCTACACTGCTATCTCTATAAACATGGAAATACCTACACCAATTGCACTATACACATGGAAATATCTACACCGCAATCTCTGTAAACATGGAAATATCTACACCGCCATCTATGTAAAGATGAAAATATCCACACTGTCATCTATATAAACATGGAAATATCTACAGAGAACTCTGTATAAAAATGGAAATATCGGCACAGCTATCTGTATAAACATGGAAATATCTACACCGCTATCTGTATAAACATGGAAATATCTACACCGCTATGTGTATTAACGTGGAAATATCTCCATTGCTATCTGCATAAACATGGACTAATATCCACCGCAATATGTATAAACATGAAAATATCTACACCGTTATCTCTATACACATGGAAATATCTACACTGCCATCTGTACAAACATGGAAATATCTACACAGTCATCTGTAGAAAAACGGAAATATCTACACCACTATCTCTATAAACATGGAAATAAGTACACCGCTATCTCTATAAATATGGAAATATCTATACCGCTATCTCCATCAACATGGAAATATACACACCGCCATCTCTTTAAACATGGAGTTATCTACAACGCCATCTACATAAACAAGAAAATATCTACACTGCCATCTATATAAACATGGAAATATCTACACCGCCATCTCTATAAACATGGAAATATCTACACTGCCATTTGTGGAAAGATGGAAATATCTACACCGCCATCTGTATAAGCGTGGAAATATCTACACCGCTATCTGTATAAACATGGAAATATCTACACCGCGATCTGTATAAACATGGAAATATCTACACCGTGATCTGTATAAACAAGGAAATATCTAAACCGCTATCTGTGTAAACATGGAAATACCCACACAGCTATCTCTATAAACATGGAAGTATCTAAACCGCCATCTGTATAAACATGGAAATACCTACAAAGTCATATGTATAAACATGTAAATATCTAAACAGCCATCTGTATAATCATGGAAATATCTACACAGCCATCTGTATAAACATGGAAATATCTACAACGCCATGTATATAAACATGGAAATATCTACACCGCTATGTCTATAAACATGGAAATACCTACACCGCTATCTCTATAAATATGGAAATATCTCCACCACCATCTGTATAAACATGGAAATACCTACAATACCATCTGTAGACACATGGAAATATCTACACAGACATCTGTACAAATATGTAAATATCTACATGGCCATCTGTATATACAGGGAAATATCTACACCGCTATCTCTATAAATATGGAAATATCTACACCACCATCTCTATAAACGTGAAAATATCTACACTGCCATCTCCATAAAGATGGAAGTATCTACTCCGCCATGGGTATAAACACGGAAATATCTACACCACCATCTGTGTAAACATGGAAATATCTACACTGCTATCTGTATAAACATGGAAATATCTACACCGCCATCTGCATGTGCATGGAAATATCTACGCCGCCATTTGTATAAACATGGAAATATCTACACGGGCATCTGTGTATAGATGGAAATATCAACACCGCCATCTGTACAAACATGGAAATATCTACACCGCTATCTCTATAAACATGGAAATATCGGCACTGCCATCTGTAAAAACATGGAAATACCTATACAGTCATCTGTATAAACATGGAAATATCTACAATGCCATCTGTATACACATGGAAATATCTACACAGCCATCTGTATAAACATGTAAATATCTACACTGCTATCTCTATAAACATGGAAATATCTACACCGCCATCTCTATAAACATGAAAATATCTACACTGCCATCTCCATAAAAATGGAACCCACTACTCCGCCATCTGTATAAACATGGAAACATCTACACCGCCATCTGTGTGAATAAGGAAATATCTACAATGCCATCTGTATAAAGATATAAATATCTGCACCGCGAGCTGTGTAAACATGGAAATATCTACATCGCTTTCTGTATAAATGTGGAAATACCAACAACGCTATCGGTATAAATGTGGAAATATCTACAACGCCATCTATATAAACATGGAAATATCTACACCGCTATGTCTATAAACATGGAAATACCTACACCGCTATCTCTATAAACATGGAAATATCTACACCGCTATCTGTATAAACATGGAAATATCTACACCGCTATCTGTATAAACACGGAAATATCTACACTGCGATCTGTATAAACATGGAAATATCTACACCGCGGTCTGTATAAACTTGGAAATATCTTCACCACGATCTGTATAAACATGGAAATATCTACACCGCTATCTGTATAAACATGGTAATATCTACACCACCATCTATATAAACATGGAAATATCTACACCGCCATCTGTATAAACATGGAAATATCTACAATGCCATCTGTAGAAAGATGGAAATATCTACACCGCAATCTGTGTAAACACGGAAATATCTACACCGATATCTGTAAAAAGATGGAAATATCTACACCGCTAACTGTATAAACGTGGAAATACCAACACCGCTATCGGTATAAAGATGGAAATATCTACAACGCCATATATATAAACATGGAAATATCTACAACGCTATGTCTATAAACATGGAAATACCTACACCGCTATCTCTATAAACATGGAAATATCTACACCGCTCTCTGTATAAACATGGAAATATGTACACCGCTATCTGTATAAACATGGAAATATCAACACCGCGATCTGTATAAACATGGAAATATCTTCACCACGATCTGTATATACATGGAAATATCTACACCGCGATCTGTATAAACCTGGAAATATCTACACCGCTATCTGTATAAACATGGAAATATCTACACAGCTATCTCTATAAACACGGAAATATCTACCCCGCCATCTGTATAAACATGGAAATACCTACAAAGCCATCTGTATAAACATGGAAATATCTACAGCCCCATCTCTATAAACATTGACAAATCTACACTGCCATCTGTAAAAACATGGAAATATCTACAATGCCATCTGTAGAAAGATGGAAATATCTACACCGCAATCTGTGTAAACATGGAAATACCTGCATGGATACCTGTAAAAAGATGGAAATATCTACACCACTATCTGTATAAACGTGGAAATACCAACACCGCTATCGGTATAAACATGGAAATATCTGCAACGCCATGTATATAAACATGGAAATATCTACACCGCTATCTCTATAAACATGGAAATACCTACACCGCTATCTCTATAAACCTGGAAATATCTACACCGCTATCTGTATAAACATGGAAATATCTATACCGCTATCTGTATAAACATGGAAATATCTACACCGCGATCTGTATAAACATGGAAATATCCACACCGCGACCTGTATAAACAAGGAAATATCTACACCGCGATCTATATAAACATGGAAATATCTACACCGCTATCTGTATAAACATGGTAATATCTACACCACCATCTATATAAACATAGAAATATCTAAACCGCCATCTGTATAAACATGGAAATATCTACAATGCCATCTGCAGAAATATGGAAATATCTACACCGCAATCTGTGTAAACATGGAAATATCTACACCGATATTTGTAAAAAGATGGAAATATCTACACCGCTATCTGTATAAACGAAGAAATACCAACACCGCTATCGGTATAAAGATGGAAATATCTACAGCGCCATATATATAAACATGGAAATATCTACACCGCTATGTCTATAAACATGGAAATACCTACACCGCTATCTCTATAAACATGGAAGTATCTACACCGCTATCTGTATAAACATGGAAATATCTACACCGCGATCTGTATAAACATGGAAATATCTACACCGCGATCTGTATAAACATGGAAATATCTACACCGCGATCTGTATAAACCTGGAAATATCTATACCGCGATCTGTATAAACATGGAAATATCTACACCGCTATCTGTATAAACATGGTAATATCTACACCACCATCTATATAAACATGGAAATATCTACACCACCATCTGTATAAACATGGAAATATCTACAATGCCAGCTGTAGAAAGATGGAAATATCTACACCGCAATCTGTGTAAACACGGAAATATCTATACCGATATCTGTAAAAAGATGGAAATATCTACACCGCTATCTGTATAAACGTGGAAATACCAACACCGCTATCGGTATAAAGATGGAAATATCTACAACGCCATATATATAAACATGGAAATATCTACACCGCTATGTCTATAAACATGGAAATATTTACACCACTATCTCTATAAACATGGAAATATCTACACCGCTATCTGTATAAACATGGAAATATCTACACCGCTATCTGTATAAACATGGAAATATCTACACCGCGACCTGTATAACATGGAAATATCTACACCGCGATCTGTATAAACATGGAAATATCTACACCGTGATCTGTATAAACATGGAAATATCTACACCGCTATCTGTATAAACATGGAAATATCTACACAGCTATCTCTACAAACATGGAAATATCTACACCGCCATCTGTATAAGCATGGAAATACCTACAAAGTCATCTGTATAAACATGGAAATATCTACAGCGCCATCTCTATAAACATTGACAAATCTACACTGACATCTGTAAAAACATGGAAATATCTACACAGTCATCTGAATAAACATGGAAATATCTACACCACCATCTGTATAAACATGGAAATACTTACAATACCATCTGTATACACATGGAAATATCTACAAAGACATATGTATAAATATGGAAATATCTACATGGCCATCAGCATATACATGGAAATATCTACACCATTATCTCTATAAATATGGAAATATCTACACCACCATCTCTATAAACGTGAAAATATCTACACTGCCATCTCCATAAAGATGGAAGTATCTACTCCGCCATGTGTGTAAATACGGAAATATCTACACCACCATCTGTGTAAACATGGAAATATCTACACCGCTATCAGTATAAACATGGAAATATCTACACCGCCATCTGCATGTCCATGGAAATATCTACGCCGCCATCTGTATAAACATGGAAATATCTACACGGCCATCTGTGTATAGATGGAAATATCAACACCGCCATCTGTACAAACATGGAAATATCTACACCGCTATCTCTATAAACATGGAAATATCTGCACTGCCATCTGTAAAAACTTGGAAATAACTATAGAGTCATCTGTATAAACATGGAAATATCTACAATGCCATCTGTATACACATGGAAATATCTACACAGCCATCTGTATAAACATGTAAATATCTACACTGCAATCTCCATAAACATGGAAATATCTACACCGCCATCTCTATAAACATGAAAATATCTACACTGCCATCTCCATAAACATGGAACCCACTACTCCGCTATCTGTATAAACATGGAAACATCTACACCGCCATCTGTGTGAATAAGGAAATATCTACAATGCCATGTGTATAAATATATAAATATCTGCACCGCGAGCTGTATAAACATGGAAATATCTTCATCGCTATCTGTATAAAGGTGGAAATACCAACACCGCTATCGGTATAAACATGGAAATATCTACAACGCCATCTATATAAACATGGAAATATCTACACCGCTATGTCTATAAACATGGAAATACCTACACCGCTATGTATATAAACATGGAAATATTTACACCGCTATCTGTATAAACATGGAAATATCTACACCGCGATCTGTATAATCATGGAAATATCTACACCGCGATCTGTATATACATGGAAATATCTTCACCAGGATCTGAATAAACATGGAAATATCTACGCGGCTATCTGTATAAACATGGTAATATCGACACCACCATCTATATAAACATGGAAATATCTACACCGCCATCTGTATAAACATGGAAATATCTACAATGCCATCTGTAGAAAGATGGAAATATCTTCACCGCAATCTGTGTAAACACGGAAATATCTACACCGATATCTGTAAAAAGATGGAAATATCTACACCGCTATCTGTATAAACGTGGAAATACCAACACCGCTATCGGTATAAAGATGGAAATATCTACAACGCCATATATATAAACATGGAAATATCTACACCGCTATGTCTATAAACATGGAAATACCTACACCGCTATCTCTATAAACATGGAAATATCTACTCTGCTCTCTGTATAAACATGGAAATATGTACACCGCTATCTGTATAAACATGGAAATATCTACACCGCGATCTGTATAAACATGGAAATATCTACACCGCGATCTGTATAAACATGGAAATATGTACGCCGCGAACTGAATAAATATGGAAATATCTACACCGCGATCTGTATAAACATGGAAAGATCTACACAGCTATCTCTATAAACATGGAAATATCTACACCGCCATCTGTATAAACATGGAAATACCTACAAAGTCATCTGCATAAACATGGAAATATCTACAGCCAGATCTCTATAAACATTGACAAATCTACACTGCCATCTGTAAAAACATGGAAATATCTACAATGCCATCTGTAGATAGATGGAAATATCTATACCGCAATCTGTGTAAACATGGAAATACCTGCACGGATATCTGTAAAAAGATGGAAATATCTACACCGCTATCTGTATAAACGTGGAAATACCAACACCGCTATCGGTATAAACATGGAAATATCTGCAACGCCATGTATATAAACATGGAAATATCTACACCGCTATGTCTATAAACATGGGAATACCTACACCGCTATCTCTATAAACATGGAAATATCTACACCGCTATCTGTATAAACATGGAAATATCTACACCGCTATCTGTATAAACATGGAAATATCTACACCGCGATCTGTATAAACATGGAAATATCTACACCGCGATCTGTATAAACAAGGAAATATCTACACCGCGATATGTATAAACATGGAAATATCTACACCGCCATCTGTATAAACATGGTAATATCTACACCACCATCTATATACACATAGAAATATCTACACCGCCATCTGTATAAACATGGAAATATCTACAATGCCATCTGTAGAAATATGGAAATATCTACACCGCAATCTTTGTAAACATGGAAATATCTACATCGATATCTGTAAAAAGATGGAACTATCTACACCGCTATCTCTATATACGTGGAAATACCAAAACCGCTATCGATATAAACATGGAAATATCTACAACGCCATACATATAAGCATGGAAATATCTACACCGCTATGTCTATAAACATGGAAATACCTACACCGCTATCTCTATAAACATGGAAATATCTACACCGCTATCTGTATAAACATGGAAATATCTACACCGCTATCTGTATAAACATGGAAATATCTACACCGCGATCTGTATAAACATGGAAATATCTACACCGCGATCTGCATAACATGGAAATATCTACACCGCGATCTGTATAAACATGGGAATATCTACACCGCGATCTGTATAAACATGGAAATATCTACACCGCTATGTGTATAAACATGGAAATATCTACACCGCCATCTGTATAAACATGGAAATACCTACAAAGTCATCTGTATAAACATGGAAATATCTACAGCGCCATCTCTATAAACATTGAAAAATCTACACTGACATCTGTAAAATCATGGAAATATCTACACAGACATCTGAATAAACATGGAAATATCTACACCACCATCTGTATAAACATGGAAATACTTACAATACCATCTGTATACACATGGAAATATCTACACAGACATCTGTATAATTATGGAAATATCTACATGGCCATCAGCATATACATGGAAATATCTACACCGTTATCTCTATAAATATGGAAATATCTACCCCACCATCTCTATAAACCTGAAAATATCTACACTGCCATCTCCATAAAGGTGGAAGTATCTACTCTGCCATGTGTGTAAATACGGAAATATCTACAGCACCATCTGTGTAAACATGGAAATATCTACACCGCTATCAGTATAAACATGGAAATATCTACACCGCCATCTGGAAATATCTACACAGTCATCTGAATATACATGGAAATATCTACACCACCATCTATATAAACATGGAAATATCTACACCGCCATCTGTATAAACATGGAAATATCTACAATGCCAGCAGTAGAAAGATGGAAATATCTATACCGCAATCTTTGTAAACACGGAAATATCTACACCGATATCTGTAAAAAGATGGAAATACCTACACCGCTATCTGTATAAACGTGGAAATACCAACACTGCTATCGGTATAAAGATGGAAATATCTACAACGCCATATATATAAACATGGAAATATCTACACCGCTATGTCTATAAACATGGAAATACCTACACCGCTATCTCTATAAACATCGAAATATCTACATTGCTCTCTGTATAAACATGGAAATATGTACACCGCTATCTGTATAAACATGGAAATATCTACACCGCGATCTGTATAAACATGGAAATATCTACACCGCGATCTGTATAAACATGGAAATATCTACACCGCGATCTGTATAAACATGGAAAGATCTACACAGCTATTTCTATAAACATGGAAATATCTACACCGCCATCTGTATATACATGGAAATACCTACAAAGTCATCTGCATAAACATGGAAATATCTACAGCCCCATCTCTATAAACATTGACAAATCTACACTGCCATCTGTAAAAACATGGAAATATCTACAATGCCATCTGTAGATAGATGGAAATATCTATACCGCAATCTGTGTAAACATGGAAATACCTGCACGGATAGCTGTAAAAAGATGGAAATATCTACACCGCTATCTGTATAAACGTGGAAATACCAACACCGCTATCGGTATAAACATGGAAATATCTGCAACGCCATGTATATAAACAGGGAAATATCTACACCGCTATGTCTATAAACATGGAAATACCTACACCGCTATCTCTATAGACATGGAAATATCTACACAGCTATCTGTATAAACATGGAAATATCTACACCGCTATCTGTATAAACATGGAAATATCTACACCGAGATCTGTATAAACATGGAAATATCTACACCGCGATCTGTATAAACAAGGAAATATCTACACCGCGATCTGTATAAACATGGAAATATCTACACCGCGATCTGTATAAACATGGAAAGACCTACACAGCAATCTCTATAAACATGGAAATATCTACACTGCCATCTGTATAAACATGGAAATACCTACAAAGTCATCTGCATAAACATGGAAATATCTACAGCCTCATCTCTATAAACATTGACAAATCTACACCGCCATCTTTATAAACATGGAAATATCTACAATGCCATCTGTAGAAATATGGAAATATCTACACCGCAATCTGTGTAAACATGGAAATATCTACATCGATATCTGTAAAAAGATGGAATTATATACACCGCTATCTGTATAAACGTGGAAATACCAACACCGCTATCGGTATAAAGATGGAAATATCTACAACGCCATATATATAAACATGGAAATATCTACACCGCTATGTCTATAAACATGGAAATACCTACACCACTATCTCTACGAACATGGAAATATCTACACCGCTATCTGTATAAACATGGAAATATCTACACCGCTATCTGTATAAACATGGAAATATCTACACCGCGACCTGTATAACATGGAAATATCTACACCGCGATCTGTATAAACATGGAAATATCTACACCGCGATCTGTATAAACATGGAAATATCTACACCGCTATCTGTATAAACATGGAAATATCTACACAGCTATCTCTATAAACATGGAAATATCTACACCGCCATCTGTATAAACATGGAAATACCTACAAAGTCATCTGTATAAACATGGAAATATCTACAGCGCCATCTCTATAAACATTGAAAAATCTACACTGACATCTGTAAAAACATGGAAATATCTACACAATCATCTGAATAAACATGGAAATACCTACACCACCATCTGTAAAAACATGGAAATACCTACAGTACCATCTGCATACACATGGAAATATCTACACAGACATCTGTATAAATATGGAAATATCTACATGGCCATCAGCATATACATGGGAATATCTACACCGCTATCTCTATAAATATGGAAATATCTACACAACCATCTCTATAAACGTGAAAATATCTACACTACCATCTCCATAAAGATGGAAGTATCTACTCCGCCATGTGTGTAAATACGGAAATATCTACACCACCATCTGTGTAAACATGGAAATATCTACACCGCTATCAGTATAAACATGGAAATATCTACACCGCCATCTGCATGTCCATGGAAATATCTACGCCGCCATCTGTATAAACATGGAAATATCTACATGGCCATCTGTGTATAGATGGAAATATCAACACCGCCATCTGTACAAACATGGAAATATCTACACCGCTATCTCTATAAACATGGAAATATCTGCACTGCCATCTGTAAAAACTTGGAAATACCTATACAGTCATCTGTATAAACATGGAAATATCTACAATGCCATCTGTATACACATGGAAATATCTACACAGCCATCTGTATAAACAGGTAAATATCTACACTGCAATCTCTATAAACATGGAAATATCTACACCGCCATCTCTATAAACATGAAAATATCTACAGTGCCATCTCCATAAACATGGAACCCACTACTCCGCTATCTGTATAAACATGGAAACATCTACACCGCCATCTGTGTGAATAAGGAAATATCTACAATGCCATGTGTATAAAGATATAAATATCTGCACCGCGAGCTGTATAAACATGGAAATATCTACATCGCTATCTGTATAAACGTGGAAATACCAACACCGCTATCGGTATAAACATGGAAATATCTACAACGCCATCTATATAAACATGGAAATATCTACACCGCTATGTCTCTAAACATGGAAATACCTACACCGCTATCTCTATAAACATGGAAATATCTACACCGCTATCTGTATAAACATGGAAATATCTACATCGCTATCTGTATAAACACGGAAATATCTACACCGCGATCTGTATAAACATGGAAATATCTACACCGCGATCTGTATATACATGGAAATATCTTCACCAGGATCTGAATAAACATGGAAATATCTACACCGCTATCTGTATAAACATGGTAATATCGACACCACCGTCTATATAAACATGGAAATATCTACACCGCCATCTGTATAAACATGGAAATATCTACAATGCCATCTGTAGAAAGATGGAAATATCTACACCGCAATCTGTGTAAACACGGAAATATCTACACCGATATCTGTAAAAAGATGGAAATATCTACACCGCTATCTGTATAAACGTGCAAATACCAACACCGCTATCGGTATAAAGATGGAAATATCTACAACGCCATATATATAAACGTGGAAATATCTACACCGCTATGTCTATAAACATGGAAATACCTACACCGCTATCTCTATAAACATCGAAATATCTACACTGCTCTCTGTATAAACATGGAAATATGTACACCACTATCTGTATAAACATGGAAATATCTACACCGCGATCTGTATAAACATGGAAATATCTACACCGCGATCTGTATAAACATGGAAATATCTACACCGCGATCTGTATAAACATGGAAAGATCTACACAGCTATTTCTATAAACATGGAAATATCTACACCGCCATCTGTATATACATGGAAATACCTACAAAGTCATCTGCATGAACATGGAAATATCTACAGCCCCATCTCTATAAACATTGACAAATCTACACTGCCATCTGTAAAAACATGGAAATATCTACAATGCCATCTGTAGATAGATGGAAATATCTATACCGCAATCTGTGTAAACATGGAAATACCTGCACGGATAGCTGTAAAAAGATGGAAATATCTACACCGCTATCTGTATAAACGTGGAAATACCAACACCGCTATCGGTAT
Organism: Pan paniscus; assembly: GCF_029289425.2. Taxonomy (NCBI): domain Eukaryota; kingdom Metazoa; phylum Chordata; class Mammalia; order Primates; family Hominidae; genus Pan; species Pan paniscus. The sequence goes on from NC_073265.2 coordinate 3,280,867, forward strand.
AAACATGGAAATATCTGCAACGCCATGTATATAAACAGGGAAATATCTACACCGCTATGTCTATAAACATGGAAATACCTACACCGCTATCTCTATAAACATGGAAATATCTACACCGCTATCTGTATAAACATGGAAATATCTACACGGCTATCTGTATAAACATGGAAATATCTACACCACGATCTGTATAAACATGGAAATATCTTCACCAGGATCTGAATAAACATGGAAATATCTACACCAATATCTGTAAAAAGATGGAACTATCTACACCGCTATCTGTATAAACGTGGAAATACCAACACCGCTATCGGTATAAACTTGGAAATATCTACAACGCCATACATATAAACATGGAAATATCTACACCACCATCTGTATAAACATGGAAATACCTACAATACCATCTGTATACACATGGAAATATGTACACAGACATCTGTATAAATAGGGAAATATCTACATGGCCATCAGCATAGACATGGAAATATCTACACCGCTATCTCTATAAATATGGAAATATCTACACCACCATCTCTATAAACGTGAAAATATCTACACTGCCATCTCCATAAAGATGGATGTATCTACTCCGCCATGTGTGTAAATACGGAAATATCTACACCACCATCTGTGTAAACATGGAAATACCTACACCGCCATCAGTATAAACATGGAAATATCTACACCGCCATCTGCATGTCGATGGAAATATCTACGCCGCCATCTGTATAATCATGGAAATATCTACACGGCCATCTGTGTATAGATGGAAATATCAACAACGCCATCTGTACAAACATGGAAATATCTACACCGCTATCTCTATAAACATGGAAATATCTGCACTGCCATCTGTAAAAACATGGAAATACCTATACAGTCATCTGTATAAACATGGAAATATCTACAATGCCGTCTCTATACACATGGAAATATCTTTACAGCCATCTGTATAAACATGTAAATATCTACACTGCAATCTCTATAAACATGGAAATATCTACACCGCCATCTCTATAAACATGAAAATATCTACACTGCCATCTCCATAAACATGGAACCTACTACTCCGCCATCTGTATAAACATGGAAACACCTACACCGCCATCTGTGTGAATAAGGAAATATCTACAATGCCATGTGTATAAAGATATAAATATCTGCACCGCGAGCTGTATAAACATGGAAATATCTACATCGCTATCTGTATAAACGTGGAAATACCAACACCGCTATCGGTATAAACATGCAAATATCTACAACGCCATCTATATAAACATGGAAATATCTACACCGCTATGTCTATAAACATGGAAGTACCTACACCGCTATCTCTATAAACATGGAAATATCTACACCGCTATCTGTATAAACTTGGAAATATCTACACCGCTATCTGTATAAACACGGAAATATCTACACCGCGATCTGTATAAACATGGAAACATCTTCACCAGGATCTGAATAAACATGGAAATATCTACACCGCTATCTGTATAAACATGGTAATATCTACACCACCATCTGTATAAACATGGAAATATCTACACCGCCATCTGTATAAACATGGAAATATCTACAATGCCATCTGTAGAAAGATGGAAATATCTACACCGCAATCTGTGTAAACACGGAAATATCTACACAGATATCTGTAAAAAGATGGAAATATCTACACTGCTATCTGTATAAACGTGGAAATTCCAACACCGCTATCGGTATAAAGATGGAAATATCTACAACGCCATATATATAAACATGGAAATATCTACACCGCTATGTCTATAAACATGGAAATACCTACACCGCTATCTCTATAAACATGGAAGTATCTACACCGCTATCTGTATAAACATGGAAATATCTACACCGCGATCTGTATAAACATGGAAATATCTACACCGCGATCTGTATAAACATGGAAATAACTACACCGCGATCTGTATAAACATGGAAATATCTACACCGCGATCTGTATAAACATGGAAATATCTACACCGCGATGTGTATAAACATGGTAATATCTACACCACCATCTGTATAAACATGGAAAATCTACACCGCCATCTTTATAAACATGGAAATAACTACAATGCCATCTGTAGAAAGATGGAAATATCTACACCGCAATCTGTGTAAACACGGAAATATCTACACCGATATCTGTAAAAAGATGGAAATATCTACACCGCTATCTGTATAAACGTGGAAAAAACAACACTGCTATCGGTATAAAGATGGAAATATCTAAAATGCCATATATATAAAAATGGAAATATCTACACCGCTATGTCTATAAACATGGAAATACCTACACCGCTATCTCTATAAACATGGAAATATCTACACCGCTATCTGTATAAACATGGAAATATCTACACCGCTATCTGTATAAACATGGAAATATCTACAGCGCGATCTGTATAAACATGGAAATATCTACACCGCGATCTGTATAAACATGGAAATATCTACACCGCGATCTGTATAAACATGGAAATATCTACACCGCTATCTGTATAAACATGGAAATATCTACACCGCGATCTGTATAAACATGGAAATATCTACACCGCCATCTGTATAAACATGGAAATACCTACAAAGTCATCTGTATAAACATGGAAATATCTACAGCGCCATCTCTATAAACATTGACAAATCTACACTGACATCTGTAAAAACATGGAAATATCTACACCGTCATCTGAATAAACATGGAAATATCTACACCACCATCTCTATAAACATGGAAATACCTACAATACCATCTGTATACACATGGAAATATCTACACAGACATCTGTATAAATATGGAAATATCTACATGGCCATCAGCATAGACATGGAAATATCTACACCGCTATCTCTATAAATATGGAAATATCTACACCACCATCTCTATAAACGTGAAAATATCTACACTGCCATCTCCATAAAGATGGAAGTATCTACTCCTCCATGGGTGTAAATACGGAAATATCTACACCACCATCTGTGTAAACATGGAAATACCTACACCGCTATCAGTATAAACATGGAAATATCTACACCGCCATCTGCGTGTCGATGGAAATATCTACGCCGCCATCTGTATAAACATGGAAATATCTACACGGCCATCTGTGTATAGATGGAAATATCAACACCGCCATCTGTACAAACATGGAAATATCTACACCGCTATCTCTATAAACAAGGAAATATCTGCACTGCCATCTGTAAAAACTTGGAAATACCTATACAATCATCTGTATAAACCTGGAAATATCTACAATGCCATCTGTATACACATGGAAATATCTTCACAGCCATCTGTATAAACATGTAAATATCTACACTGCAATCTCTATAAACATGGAAATATCTGCACCGCCATCTCTATAAACATGAAAATATCTACACTGCCATTTCCATAAACATGGAACCCACTACTCCGCCATCTGTATAAACATGGAAACATCTACACCGCCATCTGTGTGAATAAGGAAATATCTACAATGCCATGTATATAAAGATATAAATATGTGCACCGCGAGCTGTATAAACATGGAAATATCTACACCGCTATGTCTGTAAACATGGAAATACCTACACCGTTATCTCTATAAACAAGGAAATATCTACTCCGCTATCTGTATAAACTTGGAAATATCTACACCGCTATCTGTATAAACACGGAAATATCTACACCGCGATCTGTATAAACATGGAAATATCTACACCGCGATCTGTATAAACATGGAAATATCTTCACCAGGATCTGAATAAACATGGAAATATCTACACCGCTATCTGTATAAACATGGTAATATCTACACCACCATCTGTATAAACATGGAAATAACTACACCGCCATCTGTATAAACATGGAAATATCTACAATGCCATCTGTAGAAAGATGGAAATATCTACACCGCAATCTGTGTAAACACGGAAATATCTACACCGATATCTGTAAAAAGATGGAAATATCTACACCGCTATCGGCATAAACGTGGAAATTCCAACACCGCTATTGGTATAAAGATGGAAATATCTACAACGCCATATATATAAACATGGAAATATCTACACCGCTATGTCTATAAACATGGAAATACCTACACCGCTATCTCTATAAACATGGAAGTATCTACACCGCTATCTGTATAAACATGGAAATATCTACACCGCGATCTGTATAAACATGGAAATATCTACACCGCGATCTGTATAAACACGGAAATATCTACACCGCGTTCTGTATAAACATGGAAATATCTACACCGCGATCGGTATAAACATGGAAATATCTACACCGCGATCTTATAAACATGGAAATATCTACACCGCGATCTGTATAAACATGGTAATATCTACACCACCATCTATATAAACATGGAAATATCTACACCGCCATCTGTATAAACATGGAAATATCTACAATGCCATCTGTAGAAAGATGGAAATATCTACACCGCAATCTGTGTAAACACGGAAATATCTACACCGATATCTGTAAAAAGATGGAAATATCTACACCGCTATCTGTATAAACGTGGAAATACCAACACCGCTATCGGTATAAAGATGGAAATATCTACAACGCCATATATATAAACATGGAAATATCTACACCGCTATGTCTTTAAACATGGAAATACCTACACCGCTATCTCTATAAACATGGAAATATCTACACCGCTCTCTGTATAAACATGGAAATATCTACACCGCTATCTGTATAAACATGGAAATATCTACACCGCGATCTGTATAAACATGGAAATATCTACACCGTGATCTGTATAAACATGGAAATATCTACACCGCTATCTGTATAAACATGGAAATATCTACACAGCTATCTCTATAAACATGGAAATATCTACACCGCGATCTGTATAAACATGGAAGTATCTATACCGCGATCTGTATAAACATGGTAATATCTACACCACCATCTATATAAACATGGAAATATCTACACCGCCATCTGTATAAACATGGAAATATCTACAATGCCATCTGTAGAAAGATGGCAATAACTACACCGCAATCTGTGTAAACACGGAAATATCTACACCGATATCTGTAAAAAGATGGAAATATCTACACCGCTATCTGTATAAACGTGGAAATACCAACACCGCTATCGGTATAAAGATGGAAATATCTACAACGCCATATATATAAACATGGAAATATCTACACCGCTATGTCTATAAACATGGAAATACCTACACCGCTATCTCTATAAACATGGAAATATCTACACCGCTATCTGTGTAAACATGGAAATATCTACTCCGCTATCTGTATAAACATGGAAATATCTACAGCGCGATCTGTATAAACATGGAAATATCTACAACGCGATCTGTATAAACATGGAAATATCTACACTGCGATCTGTATAAACATGGAAATATCTACACCGCGATCTGTATAAACATGGAATTATCTACACCGTGATCTGTATAAACATGGAAATATCTACACCGCTATCTGTATAAACTTGGAAATATCTACACAGCCATCTCTATAAACATGGAAATATCTACACCGCCATCTGTATAAACATGGAAATACCTACAAAGTCATCTACATAAACATGGAAATATCTACAGCCCCATCTCTACAAACATTGACAAATCTGCAATGCCATCTGTAAAAACATGGAAATATCTACACAGTCATCTGAATAAACATGGAAATATCTACACCACCATCTGTATAAAAATGGAAATACTTACAATACCATCTGTATACACTTGGAAATATCTACACAGACATCTGTATAAATATGGAAATATCTACATGGCCATCTCTATATACATGGAAATGTCTACACCGCTATCGCTATAAACATGGAAATATCTACACCGCCATCTCCAGAAATATGAAAATATCTACACTGCCATCTCCATAAACATGGAACTAACTACTCCGCCATCTGTATAAACATGGAAACATCTACACCGACATCTGTGTGAATAAGGAAATATCTACAATGCCATCTGTATAAAGATATAAATACCTGCACCGCGAGCTGTATAAACATGGAAATATCTACATCGCTATCTGTATAAACGTGGAAATACCAACACCGCTATCGGTATAAACATGGAAATATCTACAACGCCATCTATATAAACATGGAAATAACTACACCGCTATGTCTATAAACATGGAAATACCTACACCGCTATCTCTATAAACATGGAAATATCTACACCGCTATCTGTATAAACATGGAAATATCTACACAGCCATGTGTATATACATGGAAATATCTTCACCGCTATCTATATAAACATGGAAATAACTACACCGCTATCTGAATAAACATGGAAATATCTGCCCCGCTATCTACATATCCATGGAAATATCTGCGCCACCATCTGTATAAACTTGGAAATATCGACACTGTCATCTGTGTAAAGATGGAGATATCAACACCGCCATCTGTACAAACATTGAAATATCTGCACCGCTATCTGTATAAACATGGAAATATCTACACCGCGGTCTGTATAAACATGGAAATATCTACACCGCTATCTGTATAAAGATGGAAATATCTGCACTGCTATCTGTATAAACATGGAAATATCTACACGACGATCTGTATAAAAATGCAAATATATACAGCGATATCTGTATAAACATGGGAATTTCTGCACCGCTATCTCTATAGACATGGAAATATCTACAAAGCCATCTGTATAAAGATGGAAATACCTACACAGTCATTTGTAGGAACATGGAAATATCTACACTGCCATCTGTATAAACATAGAAATATCTACACAGCCCTCTGTATAATTATGGAAATATCTGCATAGGCATCTGTGTAAACATGGAAATATCTGCACCGCTCTCTGTATAAACATGGAAATACCTACACCGCTGTCTCTATAAACATGGAAATATGTACACCGCTATGTGTATAAACATGGAAATATCTCCACTGCTGTCTGTATAAACATGGAAATATCTACACCTGCATCTGTATAAACATGGAAATACTTACAAAGATATCTGTATAAACATGGAAATATCTACACCGCCATCTGTATAAACATGGAAATATCTTCACAGCCAGGTGTATATACATGGAAATATCGACACCGCTATCTATATAAACATGGAAATAACTACACTGCTATCTGTATTTACATGGAAATATCTACCCCGCCATGTACATATCCATGGAAAAATCTGCGCCGCCATCTGTATAAACATGGAAATATCTACACAGTCATCTGTGTATAGATGGAAATATCAACAAAGCAATCTGTACAAACATGGAAATATCTGCACCGCTATCTGTATAAACTTGGAAATATCTACACCGCGGTCTGTATAAACATGGAAATATCTACACAGCTATCTGTATTAACATGGAAATATCTACATCGCTATCTCTATAAACATTGAAATATCTACAAAGACATCTGTATAAACATGGAAATACATACACAGTCATGTGTAGGAACATTTAAATATCTACACTGCCATCTGTATAAACATAGAAATATCTACATAGCCCTCTGTATAAATATGGAAATATCTGCATAGGCATCTGTGTAAACCTGGAAATATCTGCACCGCTATCTGTATCAACATGGAAATACCTACACCGCTGTCTCTATAAACATGGAAATATGTACACCACTATGTGTATAAACATGGAAATATCTCCACTGCTCTCTGTATAAACATGGAAATATCTCCACCGTTATCTGTATAAACATGGAAATATCTGCAGCGCCATCTCTATAAACATTGAAAAATCTACACTGCCATCTGTAAAAACAAGGAAATATCTACACAGTCATCTGAATAAACATGGAAATATCTACACCACCATCTGTATAAACATGGAAATACCTACAATACGATCTGTATACACATGGAAATATCTACTCAGACATCTGAATAAATATGGAAATAACTACACGGCCATCTGTATAAACATGGAATTATCTACACTGCCATCTGTAGAAAGATGGAAATATGTACACCGCTATCTCTATAAATATGGAAATATCTACACAGCCATCTCTATAAACATGAAAATATCTACACTGCCATCTCCATAAAGATGGAACTATCTACTCCGCCCTGTGTATAAACACGGAAATATCTACACCACCATCTGTATAAACATGGAAATATCTACACCGCAATCTGTATAAACATGGAAATATCTACACCGCCATCTGCATGTCCATGGAAATATCTACGCCGCCATCTGTATAAACATGGAAATATCTACACGGCCATCTGTGTATAGATGGGAATATCAACACCGCCATCTGTACAAACATGGAAATATCTACACCGCTATCTCTATGAACATGGAAATATCTGCACTGCCATCTGTAAAAACATGGAAATACCTTTACAGTCATCTGTATAAACATGGAAATATCTACAATGCCATCTGTATACACATGGAAATATCTACACAGCCATCTGTATAAACATGTAAATATCTACACTGCTATCTCTATAAACATGGAAATATCTACACCGCCATCTCTATAAACATGGAAATATCTACACCACGATCAGTATAAACATGGAAATATCTACACCGCTATCTGTATAAACATGGAAATATCTCCACTGCTATCTCTATAAACATCGAAATATCTACACCGTCATCTGTATAAACATGGAAATACCTCCACTGCTATCTCTATAAACATCGAAATATCCACACCACCATCTGTATATACTCGGAAATACTTACAAAGATATCTGTATAAACATGGAAATATCTACACCGCCATCTGTATAAACATGGAAATATCTACACAGCCATGTGTACATACATGGAAATATCTACACCGCTATCTATATAAACATGGAAAAAACTACACCGCTGTCTGTATAAACATGGAAATATCTACACCTCCATCTACATATTCATGGAAATATCTGCGCCGCCATCTGTATAAACATGGAAATATCTACACGGTCATCTTTTATAGATGGAAATATCAACACCGCCATCTGTACAAACATGGAAATATCTACACCGCCATCTCCATTATCATGAAACTATGTACACCACCATCTGTGTAAACGTGGAAATATCTACACCGCTATCTCTATAAACATATATATCTACGCCTCCATGTCTATAAACAGGGAAATACCCACACCGCCATCTGTATAAACATAGAAATATCTACACTGCCATCTCTAGAAAGATGGAAATGACTACACCGCGATCTGTATAAACATGGACATAGCTACAGCGCTACATGTATATATAGGGAAATAACTACACCACTATCTGTATAAACATGGAAATATCTACACCGTGATCTGTATAAACATGGAAATATCTACACCGTGATCGGTATAAACATGGAAATATCTACACCGCCATCTCTATAAACATGGAAATATCTAAACCACCATCTGTATAAACATGGAAATAACTACACAGTCATCTGTGTAAACGTGGAAATATCTACACCACCTTCTGTATAATCATGGAAATATCTGCACCGCTATCAGTGTGAACATGGAGATATCTACAACGCAATCTGTGTAAAGATGGAAATATCTACACTGCAATATTTGCCAAGGTGGAAATATCTACACCACTATCTGTGTAAAGATGGAAATATCTACACCGCCATCTGTAAACATGGAAATAGCTACACAGTAATCTGTATAAATATGGAAATATCTACACCATTATCTGTTTAAACATGGAAATATCTACACTGCCATCTGTATAAACATGGAAATATCTCCACAGCCATCTCTATAAACCTGTCAATATCTACACCGCAATCTGTATAAACATGGAAATAGCCACACCGCTATCTGTATAAACATGGAAATTCCTACACCGCCATCTGTAAAAAGATGGAAATATCTACACAGTCATCTGAATAAACATGGAAATATCTACACCTACATCTGTATAAACACGGAAATATCTACATTAGCATCTATATACAAATGGAAATATCTACACATCCATCTGTAAAAACATGGAAAATCTACACCGCTATCTGTATAAACATGGAAATACCTCCAGCGCTATCTGTATAAACATGGAAATATCTACACTGCCATCTTTATAAACATGGAAATATCTACACCGCCTTCTGTATAAACTTGGAAATATCTACATCGCCATCTGTATAAACATGGAAATATCTACACCGCTATCTGTATAAACTGGGAAAAACCTACACCGCCATCTGCATAAACATGGAAATATCTCCACTGCTCTCTGTATAAACATGGAAATATCTCCACCGCTATCTGTATAAACATGGAAATATCTACACTGGTATCTGTACGAACGTGGAAATATCTGCACCGCTATCTCTATAAACTTGGAAATATCCACACCGCCATCTGTATAAACATGGAAATACCTACACAGTCATCTGTATAAACATGGAAATATCTACATCACCTCATCTATAAATATGGAAATATCTACACTGCCATCTGTATAAACATGGAAATATCTACACAACCATCTTCATAAACATGGAAATATCTACACCGCTATCTGTATAAACATGGAAATACCAACTTCGTCATCCGTGTAAACATGGAAATATCTACACCGCTATCTGTATAAACATAGAAATATCTAAACCACTATCTCTTTAAACATGGAAATACGTACACCGCCATCGCTATAAACATGGAAATATCTACACCACTATCTCCATAAACATAGAAATAACTACACCGCCATCTCTATAAACATGGAAATATCTACATCGCCATCTGCATAAATATGGAAATATCTACTCCAACATCTGTATAAACATGGAAATATCCACTCCACCAAGTGTATAAACATAGAAATATATACACTGCCATCTGTAGAAAGATGGAAATGTCTACACCGCGATCTGTAAAAACATGGAAATATCTACACAGCTACCTGTAAAAACTTGGAAATATCTACACCGCTATCTGTATTAGCATGGAAATATCTACACCACGATCTGTATAAACATGGAAATATCTACACCGCAATCTATATAAACATGGAAATATCTACACCACTAACTGTATATACATGGAAATATCTACACTGCTATCTGTATAACCATGGAAATGTCTACACCGCTATCTGTATAAACGTGGAAATATCTTCACGGTTATCTCTATAAACATTGAAATATCTAAACCGCCTTCTGTATAAACATGGAAAAAACTACAGAGTCATCTGTATAAACATGGAAATATGTACACCACTATCTGTATAAACGTGGAAATGTCTACACTGACATCTGTATAAACATGGAAATATCTGCACCGTTATCTGTATAAACATGGACATAGCCACAAGGCAAACTGTATAAACATTGAAATATCTGCACCGCCATCTGTACAAACATGGAAATAGATACACAATCATATGTATAAACATGGAATTATCTACACCATTATCTGTTTAAACATGGAAATATCTACACTGCCATCTGTGTAAACGGGGAAATATCTGCACAGCCATCTCTATAAACATGTCAATATCTACACCGTTATCTGTATAAACACGGAAATAGCCACACCGCTATCTGTATAAACATGGAAATATCTACACCGCCATCTGTAAAAAGATGGAAATATATACACAGTCATCTGTATAAACATGGAAATAACTACACCTCCATCTGTATAAACATGGAAATATCTACACTGCCATCTGTATACACATGGAAATATCTACACCGCTATCTGTATAAACATGGAAATATCTGCATCGCTATCTGTATAAACATGGAAATGTCTCCATCGCTATCAGTATAAACATGGAAACATCTACACCGCTATCTGTATAAACATGGAAATATCTCCACCGCTATCTGTATAAACATGCAAATATATACAACGCTTTCTGTGTAAACATGGAAGTATCTTCACCGCTATCTGTGTAAACATGGAAATAACTACAATACTATCTGTGTAAAGATGGAAATATTTACAGCGCAGTCTGTGCAACGATGGAAAAAGCTACACCGCTATCTGTGTAAAGATGGAAATATCTACACCGAAACCTGTGCAGAAATGGAAATATCTACACCGCTATCTGTGTAAACATGTTAGTATCTATACCGCTATCTGTATAAACATGGAAATATCTACAATGCTATCTCTATAAACATGCAAATACCTACACCGCTATCTGTATAAACATGGAGATATCTCCACTGCTAACTGTGAAAACGTGGAAATACCTACACCGCTATATGTATAAACATGCAAATATCTACAATGCTATCTCTCTAAACATGGAAATATCTACACCGCTATCTGTGTAAACATGGAAATATGTACACCGCTATCTGTGTAAAGATGGAAATATCTACACCGAAATCTGTGCAAAGATGGAAAGATCTACACCGCTATCTCTATAAACTTGGAAATATCTTCACTGCTATCTGTATAAACATGGAAGTACCTACACCACCATCTGTATAAACATGGAAATGTCTACATCGCATTCTGAATAAACATGGAAATATCTACAACGCTATGTGTATAAACATGGAAATATCTACACCGCTATCTCTATAAACACGGAAATATCTACATGGTTATCTCTATAAACATGGAAATGTCTACCCCACTATCTGTATAAACATGGAAATATCTAAATGGCTATCCCTATGAACATGGAAATATCTACACAGCCATCTGTATAAACATGGAAATAGATACACAATCATTTGTATAAACATGGAAATATCTACACCATTATCTGTTTAAACATGGAAATATCTACACAGCCATCTGTATAAACATGGAAATATCTCCACCGCCATCTCTATAAACATGTCAATATCTACACCGCTATCTGTGTAAACACGGAAATAGCCACACCGCTATCTGTATAAACATGGAAACATCTACACCGCCATCTGTAAAAAGATGGAAATATATACACAGTCATCTGTATAAACATGGAAATAACTACACCTCCATCTGTATAAACATGGAAATATCTACACTGCCATCTGTATACACATGGAAATAGCTACACCGCTATTTGTATAAACATGGAAATATCTACACCGCGATCAGTGTAAACATAGAAATATCTACACCGCTATCTGTATAACCATGGAAATATCTACACTGCCATCTCTATAAACATGGAAATATCTACACCGCCATCTCTATAAACATTTAAACATCTACACCGCTATCAGTGTAAATATGGAAATATCTACACCGCTATCTCCATAAACATGGAAATATCTACACCGCTATCTTTACAAACATGGAAATATCTACACCACTATCTCTAAAAACATGGAAATATCTTCACCGCCATCACTATGAACATGGAAATATCTACACTGCCATCTGTATACACATGGAAATATCTACACATCAATCTGTATAAACATGGAAATATCTATACTGCTATCTCTATAAACATGGAAATATCTACACTGCCATCTCTATGAACATGAAAATATCTACACCGCCATCTCCATAATCATGGAACTATCTACAACGCCATCTGTATAAACATGGAAATATCTACACCGCTATCTGTATAAACATGGAAATACCTACACTGTCATCTGTATAAAGATGGAAATATCTACATCGCGAGCTGTATAAACATGGAAATACCAACACCACTGTCTGTATAAACATGAAAATATCTACACCGCTATCTGTATAAACATAGAAATATCTACACCGCTATCCCTATAAACATGGAAATACTTATAGCGCCATCTCTATAAACATGGAAATATCTACACCGCTATCTCTATAAACATAGAAATAACTACACCGCCATTTCTATTAACATGGAATTATCTAACCTGCCATCTCTATACACATGCAAATAACTACAGAGCCATCAGTACAAATATGGAAACATCTGCAACGTTATCTCTATACTTATGGAAATACCTACACCTCTACCTGTAAACATTGAAATATCTACACCGCTATCTCAATTAATATGGAAATATCTACACCGCTATCTTTATAAACATGAAAATATCTACACCGCCATCTCCATAAACATGGAACTATGTACACCACCATCTGTGTAAAAATGGAAATATTTACACCGCTATCTGTGTAAACCTGGAAATATCTACACCACTATCTGTATTAACATGGAAATATCTACACCGCCATCTGAATAAACTTGGAAATACCTACACTGCTATCTGGGTAAACCAGGAAATATCTACACCACTATCTGTATAAACATGGAAATATCTACACCGCCATCTGAATAAACTTGGAAATACCTACACTGCTATCTCTATAAACATGGAAATATCTACACCGCCATCTGTATAAACATGAAAATATCTACACCATCATTTCCATAATCATGGAACTATCTACATCGCCTTCTGTATAAACATGGAAATATCTACACCGCTATCTGAATAAACATGGAAATATCTACAATGTCATCTGCATAAAGATCGAAATATCTACACAACGAGTTGTATAAACATGGAAATATCTACAACGCTATCTGTATAAACATGGAAATACGAACACCGCCATCTGTAAACATGGAAATATCTACACCGCTATGTGTATAAAGGTGGAAATATGTACGCCGCTATCTCTATAAACATGGAAATACTTACACGGCCATCTCTGTAAACATGGAAATATCTACACCGCAATCTCTGTAAACATGAAAATATATACACCGCTATCTGTATATACATGGAAATATCTACACCACTACCTGTATAAACATGGAAAAATCTACACAGTTATCTCTATAACCATGGATAGAACTACACCACTATCTGTCTAAACATGGAAATATCTACACCGCTATCTCTATAGACATGGAAATATCTACACCACCATCTCTATAAACATGGAAATATCTACACCGCCATCTCTATAAAAATGAAACTATCTACACCGCCATCTCTATAAACACGGAAATATCCACCCTGCCATCTGTATAAACATGGAAATATATACATCGCCATCTCTATAAACATAGAAATATCTACACCGCCATCTGTATAAACATGGAAATATCTACACTGCCAGCTGTATAAAGGTGGAAATATTCACACCGCGAGCTGTATAAACATGGAAATATCTACACCGCAATCAGTATAAACATGGAAATAACAACACCGCTATCTGTATAATCCTGGAAATATCTACACAGCCATCTGTACAAAAATGGAAATATCTATACCGTTATCTGTACAAACATGGAAATAACTACACCGCTATACCTATAAACATGGAAATAACTATACCACTATCCCTATAAACATGGAAATATCAACACCACTATCTGTATAAACATGGAAATATCTTCACCGCCATGTCTATAAACATGGAAATATCTACACATATATCTCTATAAACATGGAAATATCTACACAGCCATCTGTACAAACATGGAAATATCTACACCACTATCCCTACTAAAATGGAAATATCAACAACGCTATCTGCATAAACATGGAAATATCTACAGCGTGAGCTGTTTAAACATGGAAATATCAACACCGCTATCTGTATAAACATGGAAATACCTACACCGCTATCTGTAAAAACATGGAAATACCTACACCGCTGTGACAATAAACATGGAAATACCTACACCGCCATCTCTATAAACATGGAAATAACTACACCGCTATCTCTATAAACATGGAAATATCTACTCCACCATCTCTATGAACTTCGAAATATCTGCATCGTCATCTGCATAAACATGGAAATATCTACACCGTCATCTGCATAAACATGGAAATATCTACACCGCCATCTGCATAAACATGGAAATATCTACACCTACATCTGTGTAAACATGGATATATCTACACCGCCATCTGTATAAATATGGAAATATTTACACCGCCGTCTGCATAAACATGGGAATATCTACACTGCCATCTGTATAACATGGAAATATCTACACTGCTATCTGTATAAACACGGAAATAACAACACCGCTATCTGTACAAACATGGAAATATCCACAATGCTTTCAGTATAAACATGGAAATATCCACTCCGATATCTCTATAAACTTGGAAATACCTACACCACTATCTGTATAAACATGGAAATATCTACACGGCTATCTCTGTAAACATGGAAATATATTCACCGCCATCTCTATAAACATGGAAAATATCTACATCGCCATCTACATAAACAAGGAAATATCTACAGAGCCATCAATACAAACATGGATATATCTACACCGCCATATGTATAAACATGGAAATACTACACTGCCATCTGTAGAAAGATGGAAATATCTACACCGCGATCTGTGTAAACATGGAAATATCTACACCGCTATCTCTATAAACATGGAACTATCTTCACCGCGATCTCTATAAACATGGTAATATCTACAACGCCATCTGCATAAACATGGATATATCAGCACCACCATCTGAATGAACATGGAACTGCCTACATGACCATCTGCATAAAAATTGAAATATCAACACCGCCATCTATATAAACATGGAAATGTCTACACTTCTATCTGTATAAACATGGAAATATCTACACCACTATCCCTATAAACATGGATATGTCAACACCGCTATCTGTATAAACATGGAATAACAACACCGCCATCTCTATAAACATGAAAATATCTACACCACTATCTCTATAAACATGGAAATATCTAAACCGCCATCTCTATAAACATGAAAATATCTACACTGTCATCTCCATAAACATGAAACTAACTACACCACCATCTGTATAAACATGGATATATCTACACCGCAATCTGTAGAAACATGGAAATATATACATCGCCATCTATATAAACATAGAAATATCTACACCGCCATCTGTATAAACATGGAAATATTTACACTGCCACCTGTATAAAGATGGAAATACCAACACCGCTATCTGTATAAACATGGAAATAACTCCACCGCCATCTGTACAAACATGCAAATATCTATACCGTTATCTGTATAACCATGGAAATAACTACACCGCTATCCCTATAAACATGGAAATATCTACACCACTATACCTAATAACATGGAAATATCAACACCGGTATCTGTATAAACATTGAAATACCAACAACGCTGTCTATATAAACATGGAAATATCTACATCACTATCTGTATAAACATGAAAATATCTACACCGCTATCTCTATAAACTTGGAAATACCTACACCGCTATCTGTATAAACCTGGAAACTTCTACACGGCTATCTTTATAAACATGGAAATATTTACACAATGATCTGTATAAACATGGAAATATCTTCACCACTATCTGTATAAACATGGAAATATCTACACCGCTATCTGTATAATCATGGAAATATCTACACCACTATCCCTATATACATGGAAATATCAACAACGCTATCTTTATAACCATGGAAATATCTACACAGTTTTCTCTATAAACATGGAAATATCTACACCGCTGTGACTATAAACATGCAAATACCTACAGGGCCATCTCTATAAACATGGAAATATGTACAACGCTATCTCTATAAACATGGAAATATCTACACTGCCATCTGTGTAAACATGGGAATATCTATACTGCCATCTGTATAAGGATGGAAATATCTACACCGCAACCTGTATAAACATGGAAATATCTACACCGCTATCTCTATAAACATTGAAATACCAACACCGCTATCTATATAAACATGGAAATATCTACACCACTATCTGTATAAACATGAAAATATCTACACCGCTATCTCTATAAACTTGGAAATACCTACACCGCTATCTGTATAAACATGGAAACTTCTACACAGCTATCTTTATAAACATGGAAATATTTACACCGCCAGCTCTATAAACACGGAAATATCTACACCGCCATCTACATAACCAAGGAAATATCTAAACCGCCATCTATATAAACATGGAAATATGTACACCCCAATATGTATAAACATGGACATATCTACACTGCCATCTGTAGAACGATGGAAGTATCTACACCATGATCTGTATAAACACGGAAATAGCTACACCGCTATCTGTATAAACATGGAAATATCTACAAAGCTATCTGTGTAAACATGGAAATATCTATACAATGATCTACATAAATATGTAAATATCTGCACAACTATCTGTATAAACATGGAAATATCTTCACTGCCTTCTGTATAAATATGGAAATATTTACAACGCAATCTCTATAAACATGGAAATAACTACACCGCTATCTGTATAGACATGGAAATATCTACACCGCTATATCTATAAACATGGAAATATCTACACCGCTATCTCAATGAACATGGAAATAATTACACCGCAATCTGTAAAAGTATGGAATTATCTACACAGTTATCTGTATAAACATGGAAATACCTACACAACCATCTGTATAAACATGGAAATATCTACACTGCCATCTATATACACATGGAAATATCTTCACAGCCATCTGTATGAACATGGAAATATCTACATCGATATCTCTACAAACATGGAGATACCTACACCGCTATCTCCACAAACATGGAATTATGTACACCGCTATCTCTATAAACATGGAAATAACTACATCGCCATCTCTATAAACATGTAAATATCTACACCGCCATGGGCATAAATATGGAACTATCTACACCGCCATTTGTATAAACATGGAAATATCTACATCGCCATATGAATAAAGATGGAAATATCTACAACGCTATCTGTATAAATATGGAAATATATACACAGTGATCTGTATAAACATGGAAATATCTACACCACTATCTGTATAAACATGAAAATGTCTACACCGCTATCTGTATAAACATGCAAATATCTACACCACTATCCCTATAAACATGGAAATATCAACACAACTATCTGTATAAACATGGAAATATCTACACCGCTGTGATTATAAACATGGAAATACCTACACGGCCATCTCTATAAACACGGAAATATGTTCACCGCTATCTCTATAAACATGGAAATAACTACACCGCCATCTCTATAATCTTGGAAATATCTACAACGCCATCAGCATTAATATGGAAATATCTACACTGTCATCTGCCTAAACATGGAAATATCTACACTGCCACCGGTAAAAACATGGAAATATCTACACCGCCATCTGTATAAACATGGAAATATCTTCACCGCCATCTGTGTAAACATGGGAATATCTACACTGCCATCTGTAGAAGGATGGAAATATCTACACCACGAGCTATATAAACATGGAAATATCTACACCGCTATCTGTATAAACATTGAAATACCAACACAGCTACATGTATAAACATGGAAATATCTACACCGCTATGTGTATAAACATGTAAATATCTACACCGCTATCTCTATAAACTTGGAAGTACCTACACCGCTATCTTTATAAACATGGAAACATGTACACGGCTATTTCTATAAACATGGAAATATGTACACCGTCATCTCTGTAAACATGGAAATTTCTACACTGCCATCTACATAAACAAGGAAATATCTACACCGCCATTTATATAAACATGGAAATAACTACACCGCCATATGAATAAACATGGAAATATCTACACTGCCATCTGTAGAAAGATGGAAGTATCTTCACCGCGATCTGTATAAACATGGAAATATCTACACCTCTATTTGTATAAACATGGAAATATCTACAACACTATCTGTATAAACATGGAAATATCTACACAATGATCTGTATAAATATGTAAATATCTGCACCACTATCTTTATAAACATGGAAATATCTACACCGCTATCGGTATATAGTTGGAAATATCTACACTGCCTTCTGTATAAATATGGAAATATTTACAATGCAATCTCTATATACATGGTAATAACTACACCCCTATCTGTATAAACATGGAAATAACTACACCGCTATCTTTAAAAATATGGAAATATTTACAACGATATCTCTATAAACATGGAAATAGCAACACCGCTATCTGTGTAAACATGGAAATATCTACACTGCTCTCTCTATAATCATGGAAATATATAAACCGCCATCTCTGTAAATATGGAAATATTTACACCGCAATCTACAAAAACAGGGAAATATCTACAACGCCAAATATAATCATGGAAATATCCACACCGCCATCTGTATAAACATGGGAATGTCTACACTGCCATCTGTAGAAAGATGGAAATATCTACAACGCAATCTATTAACATGGAAATATCTACACCGTTATCTGTATAAACATGGAAATAACTGCACCATGATCTGCATAAACAAGGAAATGTCTACACAGCCCTCTGTATATACATGGAAACATCTACACCGCTATCTCTATAAACATGGAAATATCTACACCGCCATCTCCATAAACATGAAAATATCTACACTGCCATCTCCATGAACATGAAAATATCTACACCCTCATCTCTATAAACGTGGAAACATCTACACCGCCATCTGTATAAACATGGAAATATCTACACTGCCATCTGTATAAAGATGTAAATATCTACACCGCGAGCTGTATAAACATGGAAATATCTACACGGCTATTTGTATAAACATGGAAATACCAACACCGCTATCGGTATACACATTGAAATATCTACATCATAATCTGTATACACATGGAAATACCTACACCGCTATCTATATGAATATGGAAATATTTACACCGCTATCTCTCTAAACATGAAAATATCTACACCGCTATCTGTATAAACATGTAAACATCTATACCGCTATCTCTACAAACATGGAAATATCTACACCGTTATCTGTATAAACATGGAAATATCTACACCGCTATCTGTATAAACATGGAAATATCTACACTGATCTCTCTATAAACATGGAAATATATACACTACCATCTCTATAAACTTGGAAATATCTACACCGCCATCTACATAAACGAGGAAATATATACAACGCCATATATATAAACATGGAAATGTCTACAGAGCTATCAGTATAAATATGCAAATATCAACACTGCCATCTGCCGAAAGATGGAAATATCTACACCGCAATCTGTATTAACATGGAAATATTTAAACCGTTATCTGTAAAAACATGGAAATATCTGCCACTCTAGCTGTATAAACATGGAAATATCTACATGGCCATCTGTATAAACGTTGAAATATCAACAACGCCATCTACATAAACATAGAATTGTCTACACCGCTATCTGCATAAACATGGAAATATCTACACCACGATCTCTATAAACATGGAAATATCTACTCTGCTATCTTTATAAACATGGAAATACCTACACCGCTCCCTCTATAAACATGGAAATATCTACACCGCGATCAGTGTAAACATGGAATTATCTACACCGCTATCAGTATAAACATGGAAATTTCTCAACTGCTATATCTATAAACATGGAAATATCTTCACCGTCGTCTGTAGAAAGATGGAAATATCTACAAAGCGATCTGTATAAATATGGAAATATCTACACAGCTACCTATATAAACATGGAAATATCTACACCACTATCTGTATAAACATGAAAATATCTACACCGCTATCTCTATAAACTTGGAAATACCTACACCGCTATCTGTATAAACATGGAAACTTCTACACGGCTATCTTTATAAACATGGAAATATTTACACCGCCAGCTCTATAAACACGGAAATATCTACACCGCCATCTACATAACCAAGGAAATACCTAAACCGCCATCTATATAAACATGGAAATATGTACACCCCAATATGTATAAACATGGACATATCTACACTGCCATCTGTAGAACGATGGAAGTATCTACACCATGATCTGTATAAACACGGAAATAGCTACACCGCTATCTGTATAAACATGGAAATATCTACAAAGCTGTCTGTATAAACATGGAAATATCTACACAATGATCTACATAAATATGTAAATATCTGCACAACTATCTGTATAAACATGGAAATATCTTCACTGCCTTCTGTATAAATATGGAAATATTTACAACACAATCTCTATAAACATGGAAATAACTACACCGCTATCTGTATAAACATGGAAATATCTACACCGCTATATCTATAAACATGGAAATATCTACACCGCTATCTCAATGAACATGGAAATAATTACACCGCAATCTGTAAAAGTATGGAATTATCTACACAGTTATCTGTATAAACATGGAAATACCTACACAACCATCTGTATAAATATGGAAATATCTGCACTGCCATCTATATACACATGGAAATATCTTCACAGCCATCTGTATGAACATGGAAATATCTACATCGATATCTCTACAAACATGGAGATACCTACACCGCTATCTCCACAAACATGGAAATATGTACACCGCTATCTCTATAAATATGGAAATAACTACATCGCCATCTCTATAAACATGTAAATATCTACACCGCCATGGGCATAAATATGGTACTATCTACACCGCCATCTGCATAAACATGGAAATATCTACATCGCCATATGAAAAAACATGGAAATATCTACAACGCTATCTGTATAAATATGGAAATATATACACAGTGATCTGTATAAACATGGAAATATCTACACCACTATCTGTATAAACATGGAAATGTCTACACCGCTATCTGTATAAACATGCAAATATCTACACCACTATCCCTATAAACATGGAAATATCTACACAGCTATCTGTATAAACATGGAAATATCTACACCGCTTTCTGTATAAACATGGAAATATCTACACCGCTGTGATTATAAACATGGAAATACCTACACGGCCATCTCTATAAACACGGAAATATGTTCACCGCTATCTCTATAAACATGGAAATAACTACACCGCCATCTCTATAATCTTGGAAATATCTACAACGCCATCTGCATTAATATGGAAATATCTACACTGTCATCTGCCTAAACATGGAAATATCTACACTGCCACCTGTAAAAACATGGAAATATCTACACCGCCATCTGTATAAACATGGAAATATCTTCACCGCCATCTGTATAAACATGGGAATATCTACACTGCCATCTGTATAAGGATGGAAATATCTACACCACGAGCTGTATAAACATGGAAATATCTACACCGCTATCTGTATAAACATTGAAATACCAACACAGCTATCTGTATAAACATGGAAATATCTACACTGCTATCTGTATAAACATGGAAATATCTACACCGCTATCTCTATAAACTTGGAAATACCTACACCGCTATCTGTATAAACATGGAAACATGTACACGGCTATTTCTATAAACATGGAAATATGTACACCGCCATCTCTGTAAACATGGAAATTTCTACACTGCCATCTACATAAACAAGGAAATATCTACACCGCCATTTATTTAAATATGGAAATAACTACACCGCCGTATGTATAAACATGGAAATATCTACACTGCCATCTGTAGAAAGATGGAAGTATCTTCACCGCGATCTGTATAAACATGGAAATATCTACACCTCTATTTGTATAAACATGGAAATATCTACAACGCTATCTGTATAAACATGGAAATATCTACACAATGATCTGTACAAATATGTAAATATCTGCACCACTATCTTTATAAACATGGAAATATCTACACCGCTATCGGTATATAGTTGGAAATATCTACACTGCCTTCTGTATAAATATGGAAATATTTACAATGCAATCTCTATAAACATGGTAATAACTACACCGCTATCTTTAAAAATATGGAAATATTTACAACGATATCTCTATAAACATGGAAATAGCAACACCGCTATCTGTGTAAACATGGAAATATCTACACTGCTCTCTCTATAATCATGGAAATATATAAACCGCCATCTCTGTAAATATGGAAATATTTACACCGCAATCTACAAAAACAGGGAAATATCTACAACGCCATATATAATCATGGAAATACCTACACCGCTATCTGTATAAACATGGATATATCTACACCGCTATCTCTATAGACACGGAAATATCTATAGCGCAATCTCTAAAAACATGGAAATACATACACCGCCATCTCTATAAACATGGGAATATCAACACCGCCGTCAACCTAAACAAGGAAATATCTACACCACCATCTATATAAACATGGAAATATCTACACCGCGATCTCTATAAACATGGAAATATCTAAACCGCAAGTGGTAAAATCATGGAAATATCTACACAATCATCTGTATAAACATGGAAATATATACAACACCATTTGTTTAAATATGGAAATATCTACACTGCCATCTGTATACCCATGGAAATATCTACGGAGCCATCTGTATAAACATGGAATTAATGACACCGAATTATCTATAAACATGGAAATACCTACACTGCGATCTCTATAAACATGGAAATATCTACACCGCTATCTCTATAAACATGCAATTATTTACACCGCCATTTCTGTAAACATGAAAATATCTACACTGCCATCTCCAAAAACATGGTACTAACTACACCGCCATCTGTATAAACATGGAAATATCTACACCGCCATCTCTATAAACATGGAAATAACTACACTGCCTTCTGTATACAGATGTAATTATCTACACCGTGGGCTGTATAAACAGGGAAATATCTGCACCGCTATCTGTATTACCATGGAAATACCAACACCGCTATCTGTGTAAACATGGAAATTTCTGCAACGCTACCTGTATAAACATGGAAATATCTACACCACTATCCCTATAAACATGGAAATAGCAACACTGCTGTCTGTATAAACATGGAAATATCTACATTGCTACCTGTATAAAATGGAAATATCTACAGTGCTATGACTATAAACATGGAAATACCTACACCTCCATCTCCATAAACATGGAAATATCTGCACCGCTATCTTTATAAACATGGAAATATCTCACCCGCTATTTCTATAAACCTGGAAATATCTACACTGCCATCTGAAGAAAGATGGAAATATCAACACCACGATCTGTATAAACATGGAAATATCTACACCGCTATCTGTATAAACATGGAAATATCTACACTGCCATCTGTAGAAACATGGAAATATATACACCTCCATGTCTATAAACATGAAAATATCTACACTCCCATCTCCATAAACATGGAACTATCTACACCGCCATCTGTATAAACGTGGAAATATCTACACCACTACCTGTATAAACAAGGAAGAATCTACACTGCGATCTCTGTAAACATGGAAATACCAACACCGCTATCTGTATAAACATGGAAATATCTACACCGCCATCCATATAAACATGGAAATACCTACACAGTCATCTGTATAAACATGGAAATATCTACACCACCATCTGTATAAACATGGAAAAATTTACACTGCCCTCTGCATACACATGGAAATATCTACACAGCCATCTGTATAAACATGGAAATATCTACACAGCTCTCTCTATAAACATGGAAATACCTACCACGCTATCTCTATAAACATGGAAATATCTACCCCGCCATCTCTATAAACATCAAAATATCTACACTGGCATCTCCATAAACATGGAATTATCTACACTGCCATCTGCATAAACATGGAAATATCTACACCGCCATCTGCAGAAACTTGGAAATATCTACACCGACATCAGTATAAATATGGCAATATCTGCACCGCCATCTGTGTAAACATGGGAATATCTACTCTGCAATCTGTATAAAGATGGAAATATCTACACCGCGAGCTGTATAAACATGGAAATATCTGCACCACTATCTGTATAAACATGGAAATACCAACACAGCTATCTGTATAAACATGGAAATTTCTACACCGCTATCTGAATAAACATGGAAATATCTACACTGCTATCTCTATAAACATGGAAATACCTACACTGATATCTGTATAAACATGGAAATATCTACGCTGCTATCTGTATAAACATGGAAATATCTATAACACTATTTGTATAAACATGGAAATATCTACACAATGATCTGTATATACATGGAAATATCTACACCGCTATCTGTGTAAACATGGAAATATATGCACCGCTATCTATGTAAACATGGAAATACCTACATCGCTATCTGTATAAATATGGAAATATCTACACCGCTCTCTCCATAAACACGGAAATATCAACACCGCGATCTGTATAAACATGGAAATATCTACATCGCTATCTCTATAAACTTGGAAATATCTACACCACCGTCTGTATAAACATGGACATATATACACCGCTATCTCTACAAACATGAATATGTCTGCACCGCCATCTGTATGAACATCGAAATATCTACACTACAATCTGTATACACATGGAAATATCTAGGCAGCCATCTGTATAAACATGGAAACGTCTACACCACTAACTCTATAAACATGGAAATACCAACGCCGCTATCTCTGTAAACATGGAAATAACTACCCCGCTATCTCTATAAACATGAAAATATCTACACTGCCATCTCAAGAAACATGAAATGATCTACACCGCCATCTGTATAAACATGGAAATATCTACACCGCCATCTGTATAAACATGGAAATATCTACACCGCCATCTGTTTAAAAATGGAAATAACAATACCGCTATCTGTATAAACATGGAAATAACTTCACCACTGTCTTTATAAACATGGAAATATCTCCACCGCGATCTGTATATGTATGGAAATCTCTACACCGATATCTCTATAAACATGCAAATAACTGCACGGATATCTACATAAACATGGAAATATCTACACCGGTATCTCTATAAACATGAAAATATCTACACCGCCATGTAAAATTATGGAAAAAACAACACAGTCACCTGTATAAACATGGAAATATCTACACCACCATCTGTATAAACATGGAAATATCTACACTGCCATCTGTATAAACATGGATATATCTACACAGCCATCTGTATAAACATGGAAATATCTACACCGCTATCTCTATAAACATGGAAATACCTACACCGCTATCTCTATAAACATGAAAATATCTACACCGCCATCTCTACAAGCTTGGAAATATCTACACCGCCATCTGCATAAACATGGAAATATCTACACCGCCATCTGCATAAACATGGAAATATCTACACCGCCATCTGTATAAACATGGAAATATCTACACCGCCATCTGTTTAAACATGGAAATATCTGAACTGCCATCTGTGTAAAGATGGGAATATCTACACTTCAATATGTATAAAGATGGAAATGTCTACACTGCGAGCTGTATAAATACGGAAATATCTACACCGCTATCTGTATAAACATGGAAATAGCAACACCGCTATCTGTATAAACATGGAAATATCTACACCTCTATCTGAATAAACATGGAAGTATCTACACTGCTGTCTCTATAAACATGGAAATATCTACAAAAATATCTGTATAAACATGGAAATATCTACACCACTATCTCTATAAACATGGAAATATCTACAACGTCATCTGTATAAACATGGAAATATCTACACAATGATCTCTATATACATTGAAATATCTCCACCGCTATCTGTATAAACATTTACATATCTACACCGCTATCTGAATAAACATGGAAATATCTACACCACTATCTCTATAAAAATGGAAATACCTTCACCGCCATCTATATAAACATGGAATTATCTACACCGCTATCTGTATGAACATGGAAATACCAACACAGCTATCTGTATAAACATGGAAATTTCTACACCGCTATCTGAATAAACATGGAAATATCTACACTGCTATCTCTATAAACATGGAAATACCTACACTGATATCTGTATAAACATGGAAATATCTACGCTGCTATCTGTATAAACATGGAAATATCTATAACACTATTTGTATAAACATGGAAATATCTACACAATGATCTGTATATACATGGAAATATCTACACCGCTATCTGTGTAAACATGGAAATATATGCACCGCTATCTATGTAAACATGGAAATACCTACATCGCTATCTGTATAAATATGGAAATATCTACACCGCTCTCTCCATAAACACGGAAATATCTACATCGCGATCTGTATAAACATGGAAATATCTACATCGCTATCTCTATAAACTTGGAAATATCTACACCACCGTCTGTATAAACATGGACATATATACACCGCTATCTCTACAAACATGAATATGTCTGCACCGCCATCTGTATGAACATCGAAATATCTACACTACAATCTGTATACACATGGAAATATCTAGGCAGCCATCTGTATAAACATGGAAACGTCTACACCACTAACTCTATAAACATGGAAATACCAACGCCGCTATCTCTGTAAACATGGAAATAACTACCCCGCTATCTCTATAAACATGAAAATATCTACACTGCCATCTCAAGAAACATGAAATGATCTACACCGCCATCTGTATAAACATGGAAATATCTACACCGCCATCTGTATAAACATGGAAATATCTACACCGCCATCTGTTTAAAAATGGAAATAACAATACCGCTATCTGTATAAACATGGAAATAACTTCACCACTGTCTTTATAAACATGGAAATATCTCCACCGCGATCTGTATATGTATGGAAATCTCTACACCGATATCTCTATAAACATGCAAATAACTGCACGGATATCTACATAAACATGGAAATATCTACACCGGTATCTCTATAAACATGAAAATATCTACACCGCCATGTAAAATTATGGAAAAAACAACACAGTCACCTGTATAAACATGGAAATATCTACACCACCATCTGTATAAACATGGAAATATCTACACTGCCATCTGTATAAACATGGATATATCTACACAGCCATCTGTATAAACATGGAAATATCTACACCGCTATCTCTATAAACATGGAAATACCTACACCGCTATCTCTATAAACATGAAAATATCTACACCGCCATCTCTACAAGCTTGGAAATATCTACACCGCCATCTGCATAAACATGGAAATATCTACACCGCCATCTGCATAAACATGGAAATATCTACACCACCATCTGTATAAACATGGAAATATCTACACCGCCATCTGTTTAAACATGGAAATATCTGAACTGCCATCTGTGTAAAGATGGGAATATCTACACTTCAATATGTATAAAGATGGAAATGTCTACACTGCGAGCTGTATAAATACGGAAATATCTACACCGCTATCTGTATAAACATGGAAATAGCAACACCGCTATCTGTATAAACATGGAAATATCTACACCTCTATCTGAATAAACATGGAAATATCTACACTGCTGTCTCTATAAACATGGAAATATCTACAAAAATATCTGTATAAACATGGAAATATCTACACCACTATCTCTATGAACATGGAAATATCTACAACGTCATCTGTATAAACATGGAAATATCTACACAATGATCTCTATATACGTTGAAATATCTCCACCGCTATCTGTATAAACATTTACATATCTGCACCGCTATCTGAATAAACATGGAAATATCTACACCACTATCTCTATAAAAATGGAAATACCTTCACCGCCATCTATATAAACATGGAATTATCTACACTGCTATCTGTATGAACATGGAAATACCAACACAGCTATCTGTATAAACATGGAAATTTCTACACCGCTATCTGAATAAACATGGAAATATCTACACTGCTATCTCTATAAACATGGAAATACCTACACTGATATCTGTATAAACATGGAAATATCTACGCTGCTATCTGTATAAACATGGAAATATCTATAACACTATTTGTATAAACATGGAAATATCTACACAATGATCTGTATATACATGGAAATATCTACACCGCTATCTGTGTAAACATGGAAATATATGCACCGCTATCTATGTAAACATGGAAATACCTACATCGCTATCTGTATAAATATGGAAATATCTACACCGCTCTCTCCATAAACACGGAAATATCTACACCGCGATCTGTATAAACATGGAAATATCTACATCGCTATCTCTATAAACTTGGAAATATCTACACCACCGTCTGTATAAACATGGACATATATACACCGCTATCTCTACAAACATGAATATGTCTGCACCGCCATCTGTATGAACATCGAAATATCTACACTACAATCTGTATACACATGGAAATATCTAGGCAGCCATCTGTATAAACATGGAAACGTCTACACCACTAACTCTATAAACATGGAAATACCAACGCCGCTATCTCTGTAAACATGGAAATAACTACCCCGCTATCTCTATAAACATGAAAATATCTACACTGCCATCTCAAGAAACATGAAATGATCTACACCGCCATCTGTATAAACATGGAAATATCTACACCGCCATCTGTATAAACATGGAAATATCTACACCGCCATCTGTTTAAAAATGGAAATACCAATACCGCTATCTGTATAAACATGGAAATAACTTCACCACTGTCTTTATAAACATGGAAATATCTCCACCGCGATCTGTATATGTATGGAAATCTCTACACCGATATGTCTATAAACATGCAAATAACTGCACGGATATCTACATAAACATGGAAATATCTACACCGGTATCTCTATAAACATGAAAATATCTACACCGCCATGTAAAATTATGGAAAAAACAACACAGTCACCTGTATAAACATGGAAATATCTACACCACCATCTGTATAAACATGGAAATATCTACACTGCCATCTGTATAAACATGGATATATCTACACAGCCATCTGTATAAACATGGAAATATCTACACCGCTATCTCTATAAACATGGAAATACCTACACCGCTATCTCTATAAACATGAAAATATCTACACCGCCATCTCTACAAGCTTGGAAATATCTACACCGCCATCTGCATAAACATGGAAATATCTACACCGCCATCTGCATAAACATGGAAATATCTACACCGCCGTCTGTATAAACATGGAAATATCTACACCGCCATCTGTTTAAACATGGAAATATCTGAACTGCCATCTGTGTAAAGATGGGAATATCTACACTTCAATATGTATAAAGATGGAAATGTCTACACTGCGAGCTGTATAAACACGGAAATATCTACACCGCTATCTGTATAAACATGGAAATAGCAACACCGCTATCTGTATAAACATGGAAATATCTACACCTCTATCTGAATAAACATGGAAATATCTACACTGCTGTCTCTATAAACATGGAAATATCTACAAAAATATCTGTATAAACATGGAAATATCTACACCACTATCTCTATGAACATGGAAATATCTACAACGTCATCTGTATAAACATGGAAATATCTACACAATGATCTCTATATACGTTGAAATATCTCCACCGCTATCTGTATAAACATTTACATATCTGCACCTCTATCTGAATAAACATGGAAATATCTACACCACTATCTCTATAAAAATGGAAATACCTTCACCGCCATCTATATAAACATGGAATTATCTACACTGCTATCTGTATGAACATGGAAATACCAACACAGCTATCTGTATAAACATGGAAATTTCTACACCGCTATCTGAATAAACATGGAAATATCTACACTGCTATCTCTATAAACATGGAAATACCTACACTGATATCTGTATAAACATGGAAATATCTACGCTGCTATCTGTATAAACATGGAAATATCTATAACACTATTTGTATAAACATGGAAATATCTACACAATGATCTGTATATACATGGAAATATCTACACCGCTATCTGTGTAAACATGGAAATATATGCACCGCTATCTATGTAAACATGGAAATACCTACATCGCTATCTGTATAAATATGGAAATATCTACACCGCTCTCTCCATAAACACGGAAATATCTACACCGCGATCTGTATAAACATGGAAATATCTACATCGCTATCTCTATAAACTTGGAAATATCTACACCACCGTCTGTATAAACATGGACATATATACACCGCTATCTCTACAAACATGAATATGTCTGCACCGCCATCTGTATGAACATCGAAATATCTACACTACAATCTGTATACACATGGAAATATCTAGGCAGCCATCTGTATAAACATGGAAACGTCTACACCACTAACTCTATAAACATGGAAATACCAACGCCGCTATCTCTGTAAACATGGAAATAACTACCCCGCTATCTCTATAAACATGAAAATATCTACACTGCCATCTCAAGAAACATGAAATGATCTACACCGCCATCTGTATAAACATGGAAATATCTACACCGCCATCTGTATAAACATGGAAATATCTACACCGCCATCTGTTTAAAAATGGAAATACCAATACCGCTATCTGTATAAACATGGAAATAACTTCACCACTGTCTTTATAAACATGGAAATATCTCCACCGCGATCTGTATATGTATGGAAATCTCTACACCGATATGTCTATAAACATGCAAATAACTGCACGGATATCTACATAAACATGGAAATATCTACACCGGTATCTCTATAAACATGAAAATATCTACACCACCATGTAAAATTATGGAAAAAACAACACAGTCACCTGTATAAACATGGAAATATCTACACCACCATCTGTATAAACATGGAAATATCTACACTGCCATCTGTATAAACATGGATATATCTACACAGCCATCTGTATAAACATGGAAATATCTACACCGCTATCTCTATAAACATGGAAATACCTACACCGCTATCTCTATAAACATGAAAATATCTACACCGCCATCTCTACAAGCTTGGAAATAACTACACCGCCATCTGCATAAACATGGAAATATCTACACCGCCATCTGCATAAACATGGAAATATCTACACCGCCGTCTGTATAAACATGGAAATATCTACACCGCCATCTGTTTAAACATGGAAATATCTGAACTGCCATCTGTGTAAAGATGGGAATATCTACACTTCAATATGTATAAAGATGGAAATGTCTACACTGCGAGCTGTATAAACACGGAAATATCTACACCGCTATCTGTATAAACATGGAAATAGCAACACCGCTATCTGTATAAACATGGAAATATCTACACCTCTATCTGAATAAACATGGAAATATCTACACTGCTGTCTCTATAAACATGGAAATATCTACAAAAATATCTGTATAAACATGGAAATATCTACACCACTATCTCTATAAACATGGAAATATCTACAACGTCATCTGTATAAACATGGAAATATCTACACAATGATCTCTATATACATTGAAATATCTCCACCGCTATCTGTATAAACATTTACATATCTACACCGCTATCTGAATAAACATGGAAATATCTACACCACTATCTCTATAAAAATGGAAATACCTTCACCGCCATCTATATAAACATGGAATTATCTACACCGCTATCTGTATGAACATGTAAATATCTACACCGCTATCTGTATAAACATGGAAATATCCACACCGCCATCTGTATAAACTTGGAAATATCAACACTGTCATCTGTGGAAAGATGGAAATATCTACACCGCTGTCTGAATATACATGGAAATATCTGCACAACGATCTGTATAAACAAGGAAATATCTCCACCACTATCTGTACAAACATGGAAATATCTACACGGCTATCCGTGTAAACATGGAAATACCTACACCGCTATCTGTATAAACATGGAAATACCTACACCGCTCTCTCTATAAACATGGAAATATCTACACCGCCATCTGTATAAACTTGCAAATATCTACACAGCCATCTATATAAACATGGAAATATCTACACCACCATCTCTATAAACATGGAAATATTACACTGCCATCTGTATACCCATGGAAATACCTACACAGCCATCTGTATAAACATGGGAATATCTACACTGCCATCTGTATAAGGATGGAAATATCTACACCACGAGCTGTATAAACACGGAATTATCTACACCGCTATCTGTATAAACATTGAAATACCAACACAGCTATCTGTATAAACATGGAAATATCTACACCGCTATCTGTATAAACATGGAAATATCTACACCGCTATCTCTATAAACTTGGAAATACCTACACCGCTATCTGTATAATCATGGAAACATGTACACGGCTATTTCTATAAACATGGAAATATGTACACCGCCATCTCTGTAAACATGGAAATTTCTACACTGCCATCTACATAAACAAGGAAATATCTACACCGCCATTTATATAAATATGGAAATAACTACACCGCCGTATGTATAAACATGGAAATATCTACACTGCCATCTGTAGAAAGATGGAAGTATCTTCACCGCGATCTGTATAAACATGGAAATATCTACACCTCTATTTGTATAAACATGGAAATATCTACAACGCTATCTGTATAAACATGGAAATATCTACACAATGATCTGTATAAATATGTAAATATCTGCACCACTATCTTTATAAACATGGAAATATCTACACCGCTTTCGGTATATAGTTGGAAATATCTACACTGCCTTCTGTATAAATATGGAAATATTTACAATGCAATCTCTATAAACATGGTAATAACTACACCCCTATCTGTATAAACATGGAAATAACTACACCGCTATCTTTAAAAATATGGAAATATTTACAACGATATCCCTATAAACATGGAAATAGCAACACCGCTATCTGTGTAAACATGGAAATATCTACACTGCTCTCTCTATAATCATGGAAATATATAAACCGCCATCTCTGTAAATATGGAAATATTTACACCGCAATCTACAAAAACAGGGAAATATCTACAACGCCATATATAATCATGGAAATACCTACACCGCTATCTGTATAAACATGGATATATCTACACCGCTATCTCTATAGACACGGAAATATCTATAGCGCAATCTCTAAAAACATGGAAATACATACACCGCCATCTCTATAAACATGGGAATATCAACACCGCCGTCAACCTAAACAAGGAAATATCTACACCACCATCTATATAAACATGGAAATATCTACACCGCGATCTCTATAAACATGGAAATATCTAAACCGCAAGTGGTAAAATCATGGAAATATCTACACAATCATCTGTATAAACATGGAAATATATACAACACCATTTGTTTAAATATGGAAATATCTACACTGCCATCTGTATACCCATGGAAATATCTACGGAGCCATCTGTATAAACATGGAATTAATGACACCGAATTATCTATAAACATGGAAATACCTACACTGCGATCTCTATAAACATGGAAATATCTACACCGCTATCTCTATAAACATGCAATTATCTACACCGCCATCTCTATAAACATGAAAATATCTACACTGCCATCTCCAAAAACATGGTACTAACTACACCGCCATCTGTATAAACATGGAAATATCTACACCGCCATCTCTATAAACATGGAAATAACTACACTGCCTTCTGTATACAGATGTAATTATCTACACCGTGGGCTGTATAAACAGGGAAATATCTGCACCGCTATCTGCATTACCATGGAAATACCAACACCGCTATCTGTGTAAACATGGAAATATCTGCAACGCTACCTGTATAAACATGGAAATATCTACACCACTATCCCTATAAACATGGAAATAGCAACACTGCTGTCTGTATAAACATGGAAATATCTACATTGCTACCTGTATAAAATGGAAATATCTACAGTGCTATGACTATAAACATGGAAATACCTACACCTCCATCTCCATAAACATGGAAATATCTGCACCGCTATCTTTATAAACATGGAAATATCTCACCCGCTATTTCTATAAACCTGGAAATATCTACACTGCCATCTGAAGAAAGATGGAAATATCAACACCACGATCTGTATAAACATGGAAATATCTACACCGCTATCTGTATAAACATGGAAATATCTACACTGCCATCTGTAGAAACATGGAAATATATACACCTCCATGTCTATAAACATGAAAATATCTACACTCCCATCTCCATAAACATGGAACTATCTACACCGCCATCTGTATAAACGTGGAAATATCTACACCACTACCTGTATAAACAAGGAAGAATCTACACTGCGATCTCTGTAAACATGGAAATACCAACACCGCTATCTGTATAAACATGGAAATATCTACACCGCCATCCATATAAACATGGAAATAACTACACAGTCATCTGTATAAACATGGAAATATCTACACCACCATCTGTATAAACATGGAAAAATTTACACTGCCCTCTGCATACACATGGAAATATCTACACAGCCATCTGTATAAACATGGAAATATCTACACAGCTCTCTCTATAAACATGGAAATACCTACCACGCTATCTCTATAAACATGGAAATATCTACCCCGCCATCTCTATAAACATCAAAATATCTACACTGGCATCTCCATAAACATGGAATTATCTACACTGCCATCTGCTTAAACATGGAAATATCTACACCGCCATCTGCAGAAACTTGGAAATATCTACACCGACATCAGTATAAATATGGCAATATCTGCACCGCCATCTGTGTAAACATGGGAATATCTACTCTGCAATCTGTATAAAGATGGAAATATCTACACCGCGAGCTGTATAAACATGGAAATATCTGCACCACTATCTGTATAAACATGGAAATACCAACACAGCTATCTGTATAAACATGGAAATTTCTACACCGCTATCTGAATAAACATGGAAATATCTACACTGCTATCTCTATAAACATGGAAATACCTACACTGATATCTGTATAAACATGGAAATATCTACGCTGCTATCTGTATAAACATGGAAATATCTATAACACTATTTGTATAAACATGGAAATATCTACACAATGATCTGTATATACATGGAAATATCTACACCGCTATCTGTGTAAACATGGAAATATATGCACCGCTATCTATGTAAACATGGAAATACCTACATCGCTATCTGTATAAATATGGAAATATCTACACCGCTCTCTCCATAAACACGGAAATATCTACACCGCGATCTGTATAAACATGGAAATATCTACATCGCTATCTCTATAAACTTGGAAATATCTACACCACCGTCTGTATAAACATGGACATATATACACCGCTATCTCTACAAACATGAATATGTCTGCACCGCCATCTGTATGAACATCGAAATATCTACACTACAATCTGTATACACATGGAAATATCTAGGCAGCCATCTGTATAAACATGGAAACGTCTACACCACTAACTCTATAAACATGGAAATACCAACGCCGCTATCTCTGTAAACATGGAAATAACTACCCCGCTATCTCTATAAACATGAAAATATCTACACTGCCATCTCAAGAAACATGAAATGATCTACACCGCCATCTGTATAAACATGGAAATATCTACACCGCCATCTGTATAAACATGGAAATATCTACACCGCCATCTGTTTAAAAATGGAAATAACAATACCGCTATCTGTATAAACATGGAAATAACTTCACCACTGTCTTTATAAACATGGAAATATCTCCACCGCGATCTGTATATGTATGGAAATCTCTACACCGATATCTCTATAAACATGCAAATAACTGCACGGATATCTACATAAACATGGAAATATCTACACCGGTATCTCTATAAACATGAAAATATCTACACCGCCATGTAAAATTATGGAAAAAACAACACAGTCACCTGTATAAACATGGAAATATCTACACCACCATCTGTATAAACATGGAAATATCTACACTGCCATCTGTATAAACATGGATATATCTACACAGCCATCTGTATAAACATGGAAATATCTACACCGCTATCTCTATAAACATGGAAATACCTACACCGCTATCTCTATAAACATGAAAATATCTACACCGCCATCTCTACAAGCTTGGAAATATCTACACCGCCATCTGCATAAACATGGAAATATCTACACCGCCATCTGCATAAACATGGAAATATCTACACCGCCATCTGTATAAACATGGAAATATCTACACCGCCATCTGTTTAAACATGGAAATATCTGAACTGCCATCTGTGTAAAGATGGGAATATCTACACTTCAATATGTATAAAGATGGAAATGTCTACACTGCGAGCTGTATAAATACGGAAATATCTACACCGCTATCTGTATAAACATGGAAATAGCAACACCGCTATCTGTATAAACATGGAAATATCTACACCTCTATCTGAATAAACATGGAAATATCTACACTGCTGTCTCTATAAACATGGAAATATCTACAAAAATATCTGTATAAACATGGAAATATCTACACCACTATCTCTATAAACATGGAAATATCTACAACGTCATCTGTATAAACATGGAAATATCTACACAATGATCTCTATATGCATTGAAATATCTCCACCGCTATCTGTATAAACATTTACATATCTACACCGCTATCTGAATAAACATGGAAATATCTACACCACTATCTCTATAAAAATGGAAATACCTTCACCGCCATCTATATAAACATGGAATTATCTACACCGCTATCTGTATGAACATGGAAATACCAACACAGCTATCTGTATAAACATGGAAATTTCTACACCGCTATCTGAATAAACATGGAAATATCTACACTGCTATCTCTATAAACATGGAAATACCTACACTGATATCTGTATAAACATGGAAATATCTACGCTGCTATCTGTATAAACATGGAAATATCTATAACACTATTTGTATAAACATGGAAATATCTACACAATGATCTGTATATACATGGAAATATCTACACCGCTATCTGTGTAAACATGGAAATATATGCACCGCTATCTATGTAAACATGGAAATACCTACATCGCTATCTGTATAAATATGGAAATATCTACACCGCTCTCTCCATAAACACGGAAATATCTACACCGCGATCTGTATAAACATGGAAATATCTACATCGCTATCTCTATAAACTTGGAAATATCTACACCACCGTCTGTATAAACATGGACATATATACACCGCTATCTCTACAAACATGAATATGTCTGCACCGCCATCTGTATGAACATCGAAATATCTACACTACAATCTGTATACACATGGAAATATCTAGGCAGCCATCTGTATAAACATGGAAACGTCTACACCACTAACTCTATAAACATGGAAATACCAACGCCGCTATCTCTGTAAACATGGAAATAACTACCCCGCTATCTCTATAAACATGAAAATATCTACACTGCCATCTCAAGAAACATGAAATGATCTACACCGCCATCTGTATAAACATGGAAATATCTACACCGCCATCTGTATAAACATGGAAATATCTACACCGATATCTGTTTAAAAATGGAAATACCAATACCGCTATCTGTATAAACATGGAAATAACTTCACCACTGTCTTTATAAACATGGAAATATCTCCACTGCGATCTGTATATGTATGGAAATCTCTACACCGATATCTCTATAAACATGCAAATAACTGCACGGATATCTACATAAACATGGAAATATCTACACCGGTATCTCTATAAACATGAAAATATCTACACCGCCATGTAAAATTATGGAAAAAACAACACAGTCACCTGTATAAACATGGAAATATCTACACCACCATCTGTATAAACATGGAAATATCTACACTGCCATCTGTATAAACATGGATATATCTACACAGCCATCTGTATAAACATGGAAATATCTACACCGCTATCTCTATAAACATGGAAATACCTACACCGCTATCTCTATAAACATGAAAATATCTACACCGCCATCTCTACAAGCTTGGAAATATCTACACCGCCATCTGCATAAACATGGAAATATCTACACCGCCATCTGCATAAACATGGAAATATCTACACCACCATCTGTATAAACATGGAAATATCTACACCGCCATCTGTTTAAACATGGAAATATCTGAACTGCCATCTGTGTAAAGATGGGAATATCTACACTTCAATATGTATAAAGATGGAAATGTCTACACTGCGAGCTGTATAAATACGGAAATATCTACACCGCTATCTGTATAAACATGGAAATAGCAACACCGCTATCTGTATAAACATGGAAATATCTACACCTCTATCTGAATAAACATGGAAATATCTACACTGCTGTCTCTATAAACATGGAAATATCTACAAAAATATCTGTATAAACTTGGAAATATCTACACCACTATCTCTATGAACATGGAAATATCTACAACGTCATCTGTATAAACATGGAAATATCTACACAATGATCTCTATATACATTGAAATATCTCCACCGCTATCTGTATAAACATTTACATATCTACACCGCTATCTGAATAAACATGGAAATATCTACACCACTATCTCTATAAAAATGGAAATACCTTCACCGCCATCTATATAAACATGGAATTATCTACACTGCTATCTGTATGAACATGGAAATACCAACACAGCTATCTGTATAAACATGGAAATTTCTACACCGCTATCTGAATAAACATGGAAATATCTACACTGCTATCTCTATAAACATGGAAATACCTACACTGATATCTGTATAAACATGGAAATATCTACGCTGCTATCTGTATAAACATGGAAATATCCACACCGCCATCTGTATAAACTTGGAAATATCAACACTGTCATCTGTGGAAAGATGGAAATATCTACACCGCTGTCTGAATATACATGGAAATCTCTGCACAACGATCTGTATAAACAAGGAAATATCTCCACCACTATCTGTACAAACATGGAAATATCTACACCGCTATCCGTGTAAACATGGAAATATCTACACCGCTATCTGTATAAACACGGGAATACCTACACCGCTATCTCTATAAATATGGAAATATCTACACCGCCATCTGTATAAACTTGCAAATATCTACACAGCCATCTATATAAACATGGAAATATCTACACCACCATCTCTATAAACATGGAAATATTACACTGCCATCTGTATACCCATGGAAATACCTACACAGCCATCTGTATAAACATGGAAATATCTACGCTGCCATCTCTAAAAACATGGAAATATTTACACTTCCACCTGTATACCCATGGAAATTCCTACACAGCCATCTGTATAAACATGGAATTATCTACTCTGCTATCTCTTTAAAAATGGAAATACACCGCTATCGCTATAAACATGGAAGAATCTGCACAGCAATGTCTATAAACATGGAAATTTCTTCACCGCCATCTGTATAAACATGGAAATATCTACACCGCTATCTTTATAAATATGGAAATATCTACACCGCTATCTGTATAAACATGGAAATACCAACACCGATATCTGTATAAACATGGAAATGTTTACACCGCTATCTCTGTAAACATGGAAATGTCTACACCGCTATCTGTTTCAACATGGAAATATCTACACTGCTATCTATATAAACCTGAAAATATCTACACCGACATCTGTAATAAAGATGTAAATATCTACACCACTATCTTCATAAACATATAAATATCTACACAGCCATCTGTATAAACATGGAAATATCTACACCGCCATCAGTATAAACATGCATATATCTACACAGTCATCTGTATAAACATGGAAATATCTACCCCACCATTTCTATAAACATGGAAATATCTACAATGCCATCTGTTTACACATGGAAATATCTACACAGCCATCTGTAGAAACATGGAAACATCTACACCGCTATCTCTATAAACATGGAAATATCTCTATTGCTACCTGTATAAACATGGAAATGTCTACATCACTATCTGTATAAACATGGATATACCTCCTCCACTATCTGTATAAACATGGAAATATCTACACCGCTATCAGTATAAACATGGAAATATCTACACTGCTATCTGCATAAACGTGGATATATCTATAACGTTATCTGTGTAACCATGGAAATATATACACAGCTATCTGTGTAAACATGGAAATATCTACAACACAACCTGTGCAAAGATGGAAATATCTACACCGCTATCGCTGTAAATATGGAAATATCAACACCACTACCTGTATAAACATGGAAATGTCTACACTGCAATCTGTATAAACATGGAAATGTCTAAACCGCTATCTCTATAAACATGGAAATATCTACACCGCTATGTGTATAAACATGGAAATATCTACACCGCCATCTGTAAAAACATGGAAATATCAGCACAGTCATCTGTATAAACATGGAAATATCTACAACGCTGTGTAAACATGGGAATATCTACACAGATATCTTTGTAAACAGGGAAATATCAACACGGCTATCAGTGTAAAGATGGAAATATCTACGCCGCTATCAGTGTAAACATGGAATTATATACACCGCTGTCTGTGTAAACATGGAAATATCTACACCGCTATCTATATAAATATGGAAATGTCTACACCGTCATCTGTAAAAAAATGGAAATATCTACAAAGTCATCTGTATAAACATGGAAATATCTACACCACCATCTGTATAAAAATGGAGATGACTACACAGCAAGCTGTATAAGCATGGAAATATCTACAACGCTATCTGTATAAACATGGAAATACCTACACGACTATCTTCATAAACATGGAAATATCTACTCCGCCATCTGTATAATTATGGAAATACCTACACCGCTATCTCTATAAACATGGAAGTAACTACTCCGCTATCTGTATAAACAAGGAAATATCTACACTGCTATCTCTATAAACATGGAAATATCTACACCACCATCTGTAAAAACATGGAAATATCTACAGAGTCATCTGTATAAACATGGAAATAGCTACACCACCATCTGTATAAACATGGAATTATCTACGTTGCCATCTGTATACACATGGAAATAGCTACACAACTATCTGTATAAACATGGAAATATCTACACTGCTATCTGTATAAATATGGAAATAACAACATCGCTATCTGTATAAACATGGAAATATCTACACCGCCATCCGTATAAACATGGAAATATCTACACTGCCATCTGAATAAAGATGTAAATATCTACACTGCGAGCTGTATAAACATGGAAATATCTAAACCGCTATCTGTATAAACATGGAAATATCAACACCGCTTTCTGTATAAACATGGAAATATCTACACCGCTATCTGTATAAACATGGAAATATCTACACCGCTATCAGTACAAACAAGGAAATACCCGCACAGCTATCTCCATAAACATGGAAATAACTACACCGCTATCTCCATAAACATGGAAATACATACACGACCATGTCTATAAACATGTAAATATCTACGCCGCCATCTACATAAACAAGGGAATATCTACACCGCCATCTATAGAAACAAGGAAATATCTACACCGTTATCTGTTTAAACAGGGAAATATATACACTGCCATCTATATAAACTTGGAAATATCTACACCGCCATCAATATAAACATGCAGATATCTACACCGCCATCTGTATAAACACGGAAATATCTACACTGCCATCTGTAAAGAGATCGAAATATTTACAACACTATCTGTATAAACATGGAAATATATACACCATGATCTGTATAAACATGGAAATATCTTCACCGCAATGTGTATAAGCATGGAAACATCTACACCGCTATCTGTATAAACATGCAAATATCTACACCGCTATCTGTATAAATATGGAAATATCTACACCGCTATCTCTACAAAGATTGAATTATCCACACCGCTATCTGTATAAACATGGAAATATCTACACTGCCATCTGTATACACATGGAAATATCTACACAGCCATCAGCATAAACATGGAAATATCTACACCGCTATCTCTATATACATGGAAATACCTACACCACTATCTGTATAAACATGGAAATATCTTCACCGCCATCTGTAAAAATATGGAAATGTCTTCACCGCCATCTGTAAAAATATGGAAAAATCTACACACTCATCAGTATAAACATGGAAGTATCTACACATCCAAGTGTATAAACATGGAGATATCTGCACTGCCATCTCCATACACATGGAAATATCTACGCAGACATCTGTATAAACCTGGAAATAACTACACCGCTATCTCT
Organism: Pan paniscus; assembly: GCF_029289425.2. Classification (NCBI taxonomy): domain Eukaryota; kingdom Metazoa; phylum Chordata; class Mammalia; order Primates; family Hominidae; genus Pan; species Pan paniscus. The sequence goes on from NC_073265.2 coordinate 3,324,660, forward strand.
ATGAACATGGAAATACCGACACCGCTATCTGTATATACATGGAAATATCTACACTGCTGTCTGTATGAACATGGAAATATATAAACCGCTATCAGTATAAACTTTGAAATATCTACAAAGATATCTCTATGAACATGGAAACACCTACAGTGCCATCTGTATAAACATGGAAATATCTACAGAGCCAACTCTATAAACATGGAAATATCTACATCGATATCTGTATGAACATGGAAATAGCCAAACCGCAATCTGTCTAAACATGCAAATATATACATCGTCATCTGTAAAAACATGGAAGTATCTACACAGTCATCTGTATAAATATGGAAATATCTACACCTCCATCTGTATAAACATGGTAATATATACACTGACATCTGTTTAAAAATGGAAATATCTACACCGCTATCTGTATAAACATGGAAATATCTCCACTGCTATCTCTATAAACATGGAAATACCTACACCGCTATCTGTATAAACATGGAAATATATCGACCGCTATCTGCATAAACATGGAAGTATATCCACCGCTATCTGTATAAACATGGAAATAACTACACCGCTGTCTGTATAAACTTGGAAATATCTACACCGACATCTGTAAAAACATGGAAATATCTACAACACCACCTGTAGAAACATGGAAATATCTACATGGCTATCTCTATAAACATGGAAATATCTACACCGCCATCTGTATAAACATGGAAATACCTACACAGTCATCAGTATAAACATGGAAATATCTACACAGCCATCTGTAAAAACATGGAAATATCTACACAGACATCTGTATAAACATACAAATATCTACACCTCCATCTTTATAAACATGGAAACATCTACACTGCCATCTGTATTCACATGGTAATATCTACACAGCCATCTGTATAAACATGGAATTATCTACACAGCCATCTCTACAAACATGGAAATATATACACTGCTTTCTGTATAAACATGGAAATAGCCACACCGCTATTTCTGTAAACATGGAAATATCTACACCCCCATCTTTATAAACATGTAAATACCTACACTGCCGTCTGTATACACATGGAAATATCTACACAGTCATCTGTATAAACATGGAAATATCTACACCGCTATCTCTATAAACTTGGAAATATCTACACCGCAGTGTGTATAAACATGGAAATATCTACAACGCTATCCATATAAACCTGGAAATATCTACACAGCCATCTCTACCAACATGGAAATATCTACACCGCTATCTGTATAAACATGGAAATAGCCACATCACTATCTGCATAAGCATGGAAATAGCTACACTGCCATCTGTATAAACATGGAAGTATCTACACAGTCATCTGTATATAAATGAAGATGTCTACACCACCATCTCTGTAAACATGGAAATATCTACACGGCTATCTGTATAAACATGAAAATGTCTACAACACTATCTGTGTAAACATGGAAATATCTACACAGCTATCTGTGTAAACATTGAAATATGTACACCGCTATCTGTGTGAAGATTGAAATATCTACACCGCATTCTGTGCAAATATGGAAATATCTACACCGCTATCTCTGTAAACATGGATATATCTACACCGCTATCTGTATAAACATGGAAATATCTACACCGCAATATATATAAACATGGAAATTTCTACCCCGCTATCTGTATAAACATGGAAATATCTCGACCGCAATCTCTAAAAACATGGAATATCTACACCTCAATCTGTATAAACATGGTAATATCTACAACACTATCTGTGTAAACATCAAATATCTACACAGCTATCTGTGTAAACACGGAAATATGTTCACCGCTATCTCTGTAAATATGGAAATAACTACACCGCCATCTGTATCAACATGGAAATCTCTACAAAGTCATCTCTGTAAATATGGAAATATCTACACCAACATCTGTATAAACATGGAAATATCTATACAGCCATCTGTATACACATGGAAATACCTACACAGCCATCAGTATAAAGATGGAAATATCTACACCGCTATCTCTATAAACATGGAAATACCTACACCACTATCTCTATAAACATCAAATATCAAAACCACTATCTCTATAAACATAGAACTATCTACTCCGCCATCTCTATAAACATGAAAATATCTACACTGCCATCTCCATAAACATGGAGGTATCTACACCGCCATCTTTATAAACAGGGAGACATCTACACTGCCATCTGGATAAAGATGTAAATATCTACACCGCGACGTGTATAAACATGGAAATATCTACACCGCTATCTGTATAAACATGGAAATATCTACACCGCTATCTGTATAAAAAGGGAAATATCTACACCGGTATCTCTATAAACATGGAAATAACTACACCACTATCTGTATAAACATTTAAATATCTTCACCGCTATCTGTATAAACATGGAAATATGTCCACCGCTATCTGTATAAACATGGAAATATCTACAATGCTATCTGTATTAACATGGAAATATCGACACCGCTATCTGTATAAACATGGAAATATCTACACCGCTATCTGTATAAATATGGAAATAACTACACCGCTATCTCTATAAACATTGAAATATCTACAACGCTATCTGTATAAACATGGAAATAACTACACCGCCATCTGTATGAACGTGGAAATAACTACACAGTCATCTGTATAAACATGGAAATAACTACACCTATTTCGGTATAAATATGAAAATATCTACACCGCTATCTCTATAAATATGGAAATCTCTTCACCGCCATCTGCATAAACATCTAAATATCTACAACGCCATCTGTGTAAACATGGAAATATCAACACAGGCATCTGTATAAACATGGAACCAGCAACACCGCTATCTCTATACATATGGAAATACCTACACTGACATCTCTATAAATATCTACACAACCATCTGTAAACATGGAAATATCTACACCGCTATCTCTATAAAGATGGAAATATCTACACCGCTATCTCTACACATGGAAATATCTGCAACGCCATCTGTATAAACATGGAATTATCTAAACGGCCATCTGTATAAACATGGAAATATATACAACACTATCTCTATAAACATGGAAATACCTATACCGCTATCTCTATAAACATGGATATAGCTACACCGCTATCTGTATAAACATGGAAACACCAACACCGCTATCTGTATAAACATGGAAATATCTACTCTGCTATGTGTATAAACATGGAAATATCTACAAAGCCATCTGTATAAACATGGAAATATCTACACCGCTACCTCTATAAAGATGGAAATATCTACACCGCTATCTCTATACACATGGAAATATCTGCAACGCCATCTATATAAACATGGAAATATCTATACGGCCATCTGTATAAACATGGAAATATATACAACGTTATCTCTATAAACATGGAAATAGCTACACCGTTATCTCTATAAACATGGAAATAGCTACAACGCTATCTGTATAAAAATGGTAATATCTGCACCGCTATGTCTATAAAAATGGAAATATATACACCACGATCTCTATAAACATGGAAATATCAACACCACCATCAGAATAAACTTGGAAATACCTATTGCACTATCTGTATAAACATGGAAATATCTACACAGCTATCTGTATAAACATGGCAATATCTACACGGCTATCTGTATAAACATGGAAGTATCTGTAAAGTTATCTGTATAAACATGGATTTATCTACATCGCTATCTGTGTAAACAAGGAAATATCTACACCGCTATCTGCATAAACACAGAAATATCTACACTGCTGTCTGAGTAAACATGCAAATATCTAAAACTCTATCTGTATAAACATAGAAATATCTACACCGCTATCTGTATGAACATGGAAATATCTACAACGATATCTCAATAAACATGGAAATGTCCACACCGCTTTCTGGATAAACATGGAAATTTCTACACCGCCATCTCTATAAAAATCGAAATATCTACACGGCCATCTGTATAAACACGGAAATATCCATACCGCTATCTGTATAAACATGGAAATATCTTCAGAGCTATCTCGATAAACATGGAAATATCTACAGTTATCTGTTTAAACAACTAAATATCTACAGCACTTTCCCTAAAATCTTGGAAATATCTACACCGCTATGTGTATAAACATGGAAATATCTACACCGCCATCTATATAAACATGGAAATATCTACACTGTCATTTGTATAAACAAAGAAATATCTGCACCGCCATCTGAATAAAGATGGTAATATATACACGGCTGTCTTTACAAATATGGAAATAACTACACCGCCATCTGAATAAACAGGGAAATATCTACACAGCCATCTCTATAAACACAGAAATATCTTCACCGCGATCTGTATAAACATGGAAATATCTACACCGCCATTTGTATGAACATGCTAATATCTACACTGACATCTGAATAAAGATGGAACTATCTACACCGCCATCTGCATGAACATGAAAATATCGACACCGCTATCTGTATAAACATGGAAATATCTACACCGCTATCTCTATAAAGATGGAAATATCTTCACCGATATATGCATAAACATGGAAATATCTACACCGATATCTGCATAAATATGGAAATATCTACACAGCTCTCTGTATAAACAGAGAAATATCTACACTGCTATCTCTATAAACAGGGAAATATCTACACCGTCATCTGTATAAAAATCGAAATATCGACACCACTGTCTGTATAAACATGGAAATATCTACACCGCCGTCTGTGTAAACATGGAAGTATCTACAACGCCATCTGTGTAAACATGAAAATATCTACACAGTCATCTGTATAAACATGGTAATATCTACACCACTATCTTTATAAACATGGAAATATCCACACCGCCATCTGTATAAACCTGGAAATATATACACCGCTATCTCTATAAACATGGAAAGTCTACATTGCTATCTCTGTAAACATGGAAATACCTAAACCGTTATCTGTATAAACATGGAAATATCTACACCACTATCTCTGTAAACGTGGAAATACCTACACCGCTGTCACTATAAACATGGAAATATCTACACCGCTATGTCTATGAACATGGAAATATCTACACCGCTGTCTGTATAAACATGGAAATATCCATGGGAAATATCCATATGGGCTGATTTCCACATGGAAATATGTACACCACTGTCGGTATAAGCATATAAATATCAACACTGCTATCTCTAAAAACATGGAAATAACTACACCACCATGACTATATACATGGAAATATCGCCACCACTATCTGTATAAAGGTGGAAATATGTACCCCACCATCTTTATGAATTTAGAAATATGTTCACCACCATCTGTATAAACATGGACATATCTACACCGCTATCTGTATAAAAATGGAAATATCTACACCACCATCTGAATAAACATGGAAATATCTACACCGCCATCTGCATGAACGTGAAATTATCTACACCACTTTCTGTATAAACATGGAAATATCTACGCAATCATCTGTATAAACATGGAAATATCTACACCAGTATCTTTATGAACATGGAAATATACAGAACACCATCTGTATAAACATGGAAATACCTACACAGTTATCTCTATAAACATGGAAATATGTACACAGCTATCTCTATAAACATGGAAATACCTAAACCGTTATCTGTACAAACATGGAAATATCTACAATGCTATCTGTATAAACATGGTAATAACTACACCTCCATCTGTATAAACATGGTAATGTCTACACTGCCAACTGTATGAACATGGATATATCTACCCCGCCATGTATATAAACATGGAAATATTTACACCACTATCTATATAAACATAGAAATATCTAAACCACCATATGAATGAACATGGAACTATCTACAGCGCTATCTGCATGAACATGAAAATATGTACACCGCCATGTGCATAAACATGGAAATATCTACAACGCAATCTCTATAAAGATGGAAATCTCTACACCGCCATCTGAATAGACATGGAAATATCTACACCGCCATCTGCATGAACATGAAATTATCTACACCACTATCTGTATAATCTTAGAAATATCAACACCGCTATCTGTATAAACAAGGAAATATCTACACCGTTATCTGTATAAACATGGAAATATCTACACAGTCATCTGTGTAAACATGGAAATATGTGCACCATTCTCTTTATAAACATGGAAACATCCACACCGCCATCTGTATGAACATGGAAATATCTACACAGCCATAGGTATAAACATGGAAATATTTACACTACTATCTGTATAAGCATGGAAATATCTACACCGCCATATGAATAAACATGGAACTGTCTACACCGCTATCTGCATGAACATGAAAATATCTACTCCGCTATCTGTATAAACATGGAAATATCTACACTGCTGTCGGTATAAACATGGAAATATCTACACTGATACCTCCATAAGGGTGGAAATATCTACACCGCTATCTGTGTAAACATGGAAATATCTACACCGCCATCAGCATAAACATGGAAATATCTACACTGCTGTCGGTATAAACATGGAAATATCTACAATGCCATCTGTATAAACATGGAAATATCTACACAGTCATCTGTATAAACATGGAAATATCTACACAACTATCTTTATAAACATGGACATATCCACATGGCCATCTGTATAAAATGGAAAAATCTACACCATTATCTCTATACACATGGAATTATGTACACCGCTATCTCTATAAACATGGAAATACCTAAACCGTTATCTGTATAAACATGGAAATATCTACACTGCTATCTCTATAAACATGGAAATACCTACACCGCTATCCCTATAAACATGGAAATATCAACAACGCTATCAGTATAAACATGGAAATATATACAACGCCATCTCTATATACATGGAAATATGTACACCGCCATCTACATAAACAAGGAAATATCTGTACCGCCATCTATATAAACATGGAAATATCTACATCGCCATCTGTATAATCAGGGAAATATCTACACTGCCATCTGTAGAAAGATGGAAATATCTACTCTGCGATCTGTAAAAACATGGAAATATCTACAACGCTATCTGTATAAACATGGAAATATCTACACCGCTATCTGTATAAAGATGGAAACATCTACACAGCTATCTCTATAAACATATAAATATTTACACCGCTATCTTTATAAACATGGAAATATCTTCACCGCTATCTCTATAAAAATGGAAATACCTACACCGCCATCTGTGTAAACTTGGAAATATCTACACAGTCATCTGTATAAAGATGGAAATATCTACACTGCTGTCTCTATAAACATGGAAGTATCAACACCGCTATATCTATACACATGGAAATATCTACACCGCTAAAAGTATGAACATGAAAATATCTGCACCGCTATGTCTATAAACATGGAAATATCTACACCGCCATCTGTAAAAACACAGAAATATCTACACAGTCATCTGTATAAACATGGAAATATCTACACCACCTTCTGTATAAACATGGAGATATCTACACTGCCATCTGTATACACATGGAAATAACTACACAACCATCAGTATAAACATGTAAATATCTACACCGCTATCTCTAAAAACATGGAAATACCTTCACCACTATCTCAATAAACATGGAAGTATCTACACTATGATTAGTATAAACTTGGAAATATCTACACCGCTATCTGTATAAACATGGAAATATCTATACCACGATCAGTATAAACATGGGAATATCTACACCGCTATATCTATAAACATGGAAATATCTACACCGCTATATCTATAAACACGGAAATATCTACACCGCTAAATTTATAAACATCGAATTATCTACACCGCTATCTCTATAAACATGGAAATATCTACACCGCTATCCGTATAAACACGGAAATATCTACACTGCTATCCATATAAACAAGGATATATCAACACCGCTATCTGTATATAAATGTTAATATCTACACCGCTATCTCTATAAACTTGGAAATAACTACACCGCTACCTCTATAAACATGGAAATATATACACCGCCATCTCTATAAACATGGAAATATCTACAACGACATCTACATAATCAAGGAAATATCTACACTGCCATCTATATAAACATGGAAATATCTACACCGCCATCTGTATAAACATGGAAATATCTACATTGCCATATGTAGAAAGATTTAAATATCTACACCACGATCTGTATAAACATGGAAATATCTACACCGCTTTCTGTATAAACATGGAAATAACTACACCAAGATCTGTATAAACATGGGAATATCTACACCGCTATCTGTACAAACATGGAAATATCTACACCGCTATCAGTACTAACATGGAATTATCCACACCGCTATCTCTATAAACTTTGAAATACCTACACCGCTGTCTCTGTAAACATGGAAATATATACACCGCCATCTGTAAAAACTTGGAAATATCTACACTGACATCTGTATTCACATGGAAATATCTACGCAACCATCTGTATAAACATGGAAATATCCACACCGCAATCTCTAAACACATGAAATTATCTACACAGCTCTATGTATAAAGATGGAAATATCTACACCGCTATCTGTATAAACATGGAAATATCAACAACACTATCTCTATAAATGTGGAAATATCTCCAACGCCATCTGTAAAAACATGGAAATATCTACACAGTCATCTGTATCAACATGGAAATATCTACAACACCATCTGTATAAACATGGAAATATCTACACTGCCATCTGTATAAACATGGAAATATCTACACCACTATTTCAATTAACATGGAAATACCTACACCGCTATCTCTATAAACATTCAAATACCTACACCACTATCTCTATAAACATGGAAATATCTACACCAACATCTGTATAAACATGGAAATGTCTACAATGCCAACTGTATACACATGGAAATATCTACACCGCTATATCTATAAACTTGGAAATATATACACCGCTATCTCTAAAAACATGGAAATACCTACACCGCTATCTCTATAAACATGGAAATATCTACACCGCTATCTGTGTAAACTTGGAAATATCTACAGCAGCATCTGTATAAACATGGACATATCTACACCGCCATCTGTATAAACATGTAAATATCTACACTGTGAGCTGTATAAACATGGAAATACCTACACCGCTATCAGTATAAACATGGAAATACCAACACCGCTATCTGTATAAACATGGAAATATCTACACCGCTATCTCTAGAAACATGGAAATACCTACACCGCTATCTCTATACACATGAAAATATCTACACAGCTATATGCAAAAACATGGAAATATCTACTCCGCTATCTCTATAAACATGGAAATCTCTACACCGCCATCTTTATCAACATGTAAATTCCTACACAGCGAGCTGTATAAACATGGAAATATCTACACCGCTATCTGTATAAACACGGAAATACCAATACCACTATCTGTATAAACATAGAAATATCTATACCGCTATCTCTATAAACATGGAAATATCTGCACCGCGATCTGTATAAACATGGAAATATCTACAACGCTATCTCTATAAATGTGGAAATATCTCCAACGCCATCTGTAAAAACATGGAAATATCTACACAGTCATCTGTATAAATATGGAAATATCTACAACACCATCTGTATAAACATGGAAATATCTACACCACTATTTCAATTAACATTAAAATACCTACACCGCTATCTCTATAAACATTCAAATATCTACACAACTATCTCTATAAACATGGAAATATCTACACTGCCATCTGGATAAAGATGTAATTATCTACACCGCAAGCTGCCTAAACATGGAAATATCTACACTGCTATCTCTATAAACATGGAAATAGCAACACTGCTATCTGTATAAACATTGAAATGTCTACACCGATATCTGTATAAACATGGAAATATCTACACCACTATCTCTGTAAACATGGAAATATCTGCAACGCCATCTGTAAAAACATGGAAATATCTACACAGTCATCTGTATAAACATGGAAATATCTACACCACCATCTGTATACACATGGAGATATATACACAGCAATCAGTAAAAACATGGAAATATCTACACCGCTATCTGTATAAACATGGAAATATCTACACCGCTATCTCTATAGACGTGGAAATATCTACACCGCCATCTCTACAAACATGGAAAAATCTACACAGTCATCTGAATAAACATGGAAATATCTACAGCACGATCTGTATAAACATGGAAATATCTACACTGCCATCTGTATAAACATGGATATATCTACACAGCCATCTTTATAAACATGGAAATCTCTACACCACTATCTCTATAAACATGGAAATACCTACGCCGTTATCTCTATAAACATTCAAATATCTACACCACTATCTCTATAAACACGGAAATATCTACACCGCCATCTCTATAAACATGAAAATATCTATACTGCCATCTCCTTAAACATGGAGCTACCTACACCGCCATGTGTATAAACATGGAAATACCTACATTGCCATGTGGATAAAAATGTAAATATCTACACCGCGAGCTGTATAAACATGGAAATATCTACAACACTATCTCTTTAAACATGGAAACAGCAACACCGTTATCTGTATAAACATTTAAATATCTACACCGCTATCTGTATAAACATGGGAATATCTACACCGCCGTCTGTATAAACATGGAAATAACTACACCGCTATCTGTATAAACATGGAAATAACTACACCTCTTTCTGTATAAACATGGAAATATCTACACCACCATCTCTATAAACATGGAAATATCTACAAAGCCATCTGTAAAAACATGGAAATATCTACACAGTTATCTCTATAAACATGGAAATATCTACAACGCAATCTGTAAAAATATGGAAATATCTACAGCGATATCGCTATAAACATGGAAATATCTTCACCGCCATCTGTATAAACATGGAAATACCAACACTGCCATCTGTATTATCATGGAAATATCTACACCGCCATCTGTAGAGAGATAGAAATATCTACACCGCAAGCTGCCTAAACATGGAAATATCTACACTGCTATCTCTATAAACATGGAAATAGCAACACTGCTATCTGTATAAACATTGAAATATCTACACCGGTATCTGTATAAACATGGAAATATCTACACCACTATCTCTATAAACATGGAAATATCTGCAACGCCATCTGTAAAAACATGGAAATATATACACAGTCATCTGTATAAACATGGAAATATCTACACCACCATCCGTATACACATGGAAATATGTACACAGCAATCAGAATAAACATGGAAATATCTACACCGCTATCTCTAAAAACAAGGAAAGACGTAAACCGCTATGTCTATAAACCTGGAAATATCTGCACTGCCATCTCTATAAATATCAAAATATCTACACTGCCATAAAATTGGAGCTGTCTACAGCACCGTCTGTATAAACATGGAAATATCTACACCGCCATCTCCATAAACATGGAACTATCTACACTGCCATTTGTATAAACATGGAAATATCAACACCGCTCTCTGTATAAACATGGAAATATCTACACTTCCGTCTGTATACAGACGGAAATATCTACATCACGAGCTGTATAAACATGGAAATATCTACATCGCTATCTGTATAAACATGGAAATACCAACACCGCTATCAGTATAAACATGGAAATATCAACACCCCATCCATATAAACATAGAAATATCTACACTGCTATCTTCATAAACATGGAAATGCCTGTACCGCCATCTCTATATACATGGAATTATCTACACCGCTATCTGTATAAACATGGAAATATCAATACCGCTATCTGTATAAACATGGAAATATCTACACCGCTATCTCTACAAACGTGGAAATATCTACACCGCCATCTCTACAAACATGGAAAAATCTACACAGTCATCTGAATAAACATGGAAATATCTACACCACGATCTGTATAAACATGGAAATATCTACACTGCCATCTGTATAAACATGGATATATCTACACAGCCATCTTTATAAACATGGAAATATCTAAACCACTATCTCTATAAACATGGAAATACCTACACCGCTATCTCTATAAACATTCAAATATCTACACCACTATCTCTATAAACACGGAAATATCTACACGGAAATCTCTAAAAACATGAAAATATCTATACTGCCATCTCCTTAAACATGGAGCTAGCTACACCGCCATCTGTATAAACATGGAAATACCTACATTGCCATGTGGATAAAAATGTAAATATCTACACCGCGAGCTGTATAAACATGGAAATATCTACACCGCTATCTTTATAAACATGGAAATAACTCAACCGCTATCTCTATAAACATGGGAATATCCACACCGCTGTCTGTATAAACATGGATATATCTACACCGCTATCTCTATAAACATGGAAATATCTACATCGCTATCTGTATAAACATGGAAATATCTCCACCGCTATCTGTATAAACATGGAAATATCTGCACCAGTATCTTTATAAACATGGAAATATCTGCACTGCTATCTGTATAAACATGGAAATATCTACAACGCTATCTGTGTAAACATGGAAATATCTACACCGCTATCTGTGTAAACATGGAAACATCTACACCGCTATCTGTGTAAAGATGGAAATATCTACACAGCAATCTGTGCAAAGATGGAAATATCTACACCGGTATCTCTGTAACCATGGAAATATTTGCACTGCTATCTGTATAAATATGGAAATAACTACATCGCTATCTGTATAAACATTGAAATAACTACTCCGCCATTTGTAAAATCATGGAAATATCTACATCGCCATCTGCATAAATATGGAAATATCTACACCGCTATCTGTATAAATATGGAAATATCTACACCGCTATCTGTATAAATATGGAAATATCTACACCGCCATCTACATATACATAGAAATATCTGTAAAAGCATGGAAGTATCTACACAGTCATCTGTATAAACATGGAAATATGTACACCTCCATCTGTATAAATATGGAAATATCTACACTGTCATCTGTAGACGCATGGAAATATTTACACAGCCATCTGTATAAAATTGGAAATATCTACAGTGATATATCTATAAAGATGGAAATACCTACACCACTGCCTGTTTAAACAAGGAAATACCTACAACGCTATCTGTATAAACATGGAAATATCTACACCGCCATCTATATGAACTTGGAAACATGTACACCGCCACCTGTATAAACATGGAAATATCTTCACCACTATCTGTATAAACATGTAAATATGTCCACAGCTATCTGTATAAACATGGAAATCCCTGCAACGCTATCTGTATAAACTTGGAAATATCTAAACCGCTATCTCTAAAAACATGGAAATATGTACAAGGCTATCTGTATAAACATGGAAATAGCCACACCGCTATCTGTATAAACATGGCAATACCTACATCGCCATCTGTAAAAAAATGGAAATATCTACACATACATCTGTATAAAGATGGAAATATCTACACCTCCATCTGTATAAACATGGTAATATCTACACTGACATATGTATAAAAATGGAAATATCTACACACCCATCTGTATAAACATGGAAATATCTACACAGCTATCTCTATATACATGGAAATACCTACACCAATATCTGTATAAACATGGAAATATCTACACAACCATCTGTATAAACATGGAAATATATACATAGCCATCTCTATAAACATGGAAATATCTACATCGCTATCTGTTTAAACATGGAGATAGCCACACCACTGTCTGTATAAACTTGGAAATAACTACAGGGCCATCTGCAAAAACATGGAAATATCTACGTAGTCATCTGTAGAAACATGGAAGTATCTACACCGCTATCTGTATAAACATGGAAACATCTACACTGCTATCTGCATAAACTTGGAAATATCTACACCGCTATCTGTATACATATGGAAGTATCTACACCGCCATCTCTAAACATGGTATTTTCTACACCGCCATCTGTATGAACATGGAAATATCTACATGGCTAACTCCATATACATGGAAATATCAACACCGCCATCTGTATAAACATGGAAATACCTACACAGTCGTCTGTATAAACGTGAAAATATCTACACCACTATCTGAATAAACATGGAAATATCTATACTGCCATCTGTATAAACATAGAAATATCTACACAGCCATCTCTATAAACCTGGAAATATCTACACCGCTATCCCCATAAACATGGAAATACCTACACCGCTATCTGTATAAACAATGGAAATATCTACACAGCTATCTGTATAAACTTGGAAATATGTACACCGCCATCTCTATAAACATGGAAATATCTCCACCGCTATCTGTATAAACATGGAAATATCTCCATCGCTATCTCTATAAACATGGAAATACCTACACCGCTATCTGTATAAACATGGAAATATCTCCACCGCTATCTGTATAAACATGGAAATAACTACACCGCTGTCTGTATAAACTTGGAAATATCTACACTGACATCTGTAAATACATGGAAATATCTACACAGTCATTTGCATAAACTTGGAAATATGTACTCCTCCATCTGTATGAACATGGAAATATCTACACTGCCCTCTGTATACACATGGAAATATCTACACAGGCATCTGTACAAACATAGAAATATCTGCACAGCTATCTCTATATACATGGAAATACCTACACCACTTTATGTATAAACATGGAAATATCTACACAGCCATCTGTATAAACATGGAAATATCTACACAGCCATCTCTACAAACATGGAAATATCTACATCGCTGTCTGCATAAACATGGAAATAGCCACACCGCTATCTCTATAAAGATGGAAATTTTTACACAGCTGTCAGTATAAACATGGAAATATCTACAACGCCATCTGTATAAACATGGAAATATATACACAGTCATCTGAATAAACACGGAAATCACTACACCGCAATCTGTATAAACATGGAAATATCTTCACCGCTGTCTGTATAAAAATGGAAATACCTACACTGCTATCTGTGTAAATATGGAAATACTTACACCGCTATCTCTATAAACAAGGAAATATCTACACTGCCTTCTGTATAAACATGGAAATAACTACATGGCTATCTCTATAAACAAGGAAATATCTACACTGCCTTCTGTATAAACATGGAAATATCTACATGGCTATCTCTATAAACATGGAATTATCTACACCGCCATCTGTACAAACATGGAAATATCTACACTTCTATCTCTATAAACATGGAAATATCTACACTGCGGTCTGTATAAACATGGAAATATCTACACCGGTATCTGTATAAACATGGAAATATCTACACCACGATCTGTATAAACATGGAAATATATACACCGCTATCTCTATAAACATGGAAATATCTACAAAGCCGTCTGTATAAACATGGAAATGCCTACACAGTCATGTGTAGGAACATGGAAATATCTACACTGCCATCTGTATAAACATAGAAATATCTACACAGCCCTCTGTATAAATATGGAAATATCTGCATAGGCATCTGTATAAACATGGAAATATCTGCACCGCTGTCTCCATAAACATGGAAATATGTACACCGCTATGTGTATAAACATGGAAATATCTCCACCGTTATCTGTATAAACATGGAAATATCTACAGCGCCATCTCTATAAACATGAAAATATCTACACTGCCATCTGTAGAAAGATGGAAATATCTACACAGCTATCTCTATAAATATGGAAACCTCTACACCGCCATCTCTATAAACATGAAAATATCTACACTGCCATCTCCATAAAGATGGAAGTATCTACTCCGCCATGTGTATAAACACGGAAATATCTACACCACCATCTGTGTAAACATGGAAATATATACACTTCTGTTTGTATAAACATGGAAATATCTACACGGCCATCTGCATGTACATGGAAATATCTACGCCGCCATCTGTAGAAACATGGAAATATCTACACGGCCATCTGTGTATAGATGGTAATATCAACAACGCCATCTGTACAAACATGGAAATATCTACATCTCTATCTCTATAAACATGGAAATATCTGCACTGCCATCTGTAAAAACATGGAAATACCTATACAGTCACCTGTATAAACATGGAAATATCTACAATTCCATCTGTATACACATGGAAATATCTACATAGCCATCTGTATAAACATGTAAATATCTACACTACTATCTCTATAAACATGGAAATATCTACACCGCCATCTCTATAAACATGAAAATATCTACGTTGCCATCTCCATAAATATGGAACTAACTACTCCGCCATCTGTATAAACATGGAAACATCTACAGCACCATCTGTGTGAATAAGGAAATATCTACAATGCCGTCTGTATAAAGATATAAATATCTGCACCGTGAGCTGTATAAACATGGAAATATCTACATCGCTATCTGTATAAACGTGAAAATACCAACACCGCTATCGGTACGAACATGGAAATATCTACATCGCCATCTATATAAACATGGAAACATCTACACCACTATGTCTATAAACATGGAAACACCTACACCGCTATCTCTATAAACATGGAAATATCTACACCGCGATCTGTATAAACATGGAAATATCTACACCGAGATCTGTATAAACATGGGAATATCTTCACCACGATCTGTATAAACATGGAAATATCTACACCGCTATCTGTATAAACATGGTAATATCTACACCACCATCTATAAAAACATGGAAATATCTACACCGCCATCTGTATAAACATGGAAATATCTACAATGCCATCTATAGAAAGTTGGAAATATCTTCACCGCAATCTGTGTAAACATGGAAATATCTACACCGATATCTGTAAAAACATGGAAATATCAACACCGCTATCTGTATAAACATGGAAGTAACTACACCGTGATCTGTATAAACATGGAAATATCTACACCGCTATCTGTATAAACATGGAAATATCTACACCGCCATCTGTATAAACATGGAAATACCTACAAAGTCATCTGTATAAACATGGAAATATCTACAAAGCCATCTGTATAAACATGGAAATATCTACACAGCCACCTGTATATACAAGGAAATATCTACACCGCTATCTGTATAAACATGGAAATAACTACACCGCTATTTGTATAAACAAGGAAATATCTACACCGTGATCTGTATAAACATGGAAATATTTACACCGCTATCTGTATAAACATGGAAATTTCTACACCGTTATCTGTATAAATATGGAAATATCTACACCGCAATCTCTATAAACAAGGAAATAGCTACACCGCCATCTGAATAAACATGGAAATACCTATACAGTCTTCTGTGTAAACATGGAAATATCTACACCACCATCTGTATAAACATGGAAATATCTACAATGCCATCTGTATACACATGGAAATAAATACACGGCAATCTGTGTATAGATGGAAACATCAACACCGCCATCTGCACAAACCTGGAAATATCTACACTGCTATCTCTATAAACATGGAAATATCTACACTGCGGTCTGTATAAACATGGAAATATCTACACCGGTATCTGTATAAACATGGAAATACCTACACCACGATCTGTATAAACATGGAAATATATACACCGCTATCTCTATAGACATGGAAATATCTACAAAGCCATCTGTATAAACATGGAAATACCTACACAGTCATGTGTAGGAACATGGAAATATCTACACTGCCATCTGTATAAACATGGAAATATCTACACAGTCATCTGAATAAACATGGAAATATCTACACCACCATCTGTATAAACATGGAAATAACAACAATACCATCTGTATACACATGGAAATATCTACACAGACATCTGTATAAATATGGAAATATCTACACCGCCATCTGTATAAACATGGAAATATCTACACTGCCATCTGTAGAAAGATGGAAATATCTACACCGCTATCTCTATAAATATGGAAATATCTACACCGCCATCTCTATAAACATGAAAATATCTACACTGCCATCTCCATAAACATGGAAGTAACTACTCCGCCATCTGTATAAACATGGAAACAACTTCACCGACATCAGTGTGAATAAGGAAATATCTACAATGCTATCTGTATAAAGATATAAATATCTGCACCGCGAGCTGTATAAACATGGAAATATCTACATCGCTATCTGTATAAATGTGGAAATACCAACACCGCTATCGGTATAAACATGGAAATATCTACAACGCCATCTATATAAACATGGAAATATCTACACCGCTATGTCTATAAACATGGAAATACCTACACTGCTATCTATATAAACATGGAAATATCTACACCGCTATCTGTATAAACATGGAAATATCTACACCGCTCTCTGTATAAACATGGTAATATCTACCCCACCATCTAAATAAACATGGAAATATCTACACCGCCATCTCTATAAACATGGAAATGTCTACAATGCCATCTGTAGACAGATGGAAATATCTACACCACAATCTGTGTAAACATGGAAATATCTACACCAATATCTGTATAAACATGGAGACATCTACACTGCTATTTGCATAAACTTGGAAATATCTACACCGCTATCTGTATACATATGGAAGTATCTACACCGCCATCTCTAAACATGGTATTTTCTACACCGCCATCTGTATGAACATGGAAATATCTACATGGCTAACTCCATATACATGGAAATATCAACACCGCCATCTGTATAAACATGGAAATACCTACACAGTCGTCTGTATAAACGTGAAAATATCTACACCACTATCTGAATAAACATGGAAATATCTATACTGCCATCTGTATAAACATAGAAATATCTACACAGCCATCTCTATAAACCTGGAAATATCTACACCGCTATCCCCATAAACATGGAAATACCTACACCGCTATCTGTATAAACAATGGAAATATCTACACAGCTATCTGTATAAACTTGGAAATATGTACACCGCCATCTCTATAAACATGGAAATATCTCCACCGCTATCTGTATAAACATGGAAATATCTCCATCGCTATCTCTATAAACATGGAAATACCTACACCGCTATCTGTATAAACATGGAAATATCTCCACCGCTATCTGTATAAACATGGAAATAACTACACCGCTGTCTGTATAAACTTGGAAATATCTACACTGACATCTGTAAATACATGGAAATATCTACACAGTCATTTGCATAAACTTGGAAATATGTACTCCTCCATCTGTATGAACATGGAAATATCTACACTGCCCTCTGTATACACATGGAAATATCTACACAGGCATCTGTACAAACATAGAAATATCTGCACAGCTATCTCTATATACATGGAAATACCTACACCACTTTATGTATAAACATGGAAATATCTACACAGCCATCTGTATAAACATGGAAATATCTACACAGCCATCTCTACAAACATGGAAATATCTACATCGCTGTCTGCATAAACATGGAAATAGCCACACCGCTATCTCTATAAAGATGGAAATTTTTACACAGCTGTCAGTATAAACATGGAAATATCTACAACGCCATCTGTATAAACATGGAAATATATACACAGTCATCTGAATAAACACGGAAATCACTACACCGCAATCTGTATAAACATGGAAATATCTTCACCGCTGTCTGTATAAAAATGGAAATACCTACACTGCTATCTGTGTAAATATGGAAATACTTACACCGCTATCTCTATAAACAAGGAAATATCTACACTGCCTTCTGTATAAACATGGAAATAACTACATGGCTATCTCTATAAACAAGGAAATATCTACACTGCCTTCTGTATAAACATGGAAATATCTACATGGCTATCTCTATAAACATGGAATTATCTACACCGCCATCTGTACAAACATGGAAATATCTACACTTCTATCTCTATAAACATGGAAATATCTACACTGCGGTCTGTATAAACATGGAAATATCTACACCGGTATCTGTATAAACATGGAAATATCTACACCACGATCTGTATAAACATGGAAATATATACACCGCTATCTCTATAAACATGGAAATATCTACAAAGCCATCTGTATAAACATGGAAATGCCTACACAGTCATGTGTAGGAACATGGAAATATCTACACTGCCATCTGTATAAACATAGAAATATCTACACAGCCCTCTGTATAAATATGGAAATATCTGCATAGGCATCTGTATAAACATGGAAATATCTGCACCGCTGTCTCCATAAACATGGAAATATGTACACCGCTATGTGTATAAACATGGAAATATCTCCACCGTTATCTGTATAAACATGGAAATATCTACAGCGCCATCTCTATAAACATGAAAATATCTACACTGCCATCTGTAGAAAGATGGAAATATCTACACGGCTATCTCTATAAATATGGAAACCTCTACACCGCCATCTCTATAAACATGAAAATATCTACACTGCCATCTCCATAAAGATGGAAGTATCTACTCCGCCATGTGTATAAACACGGAAATATCTACACCACCATCTGTGTAAACATGGAAATATATACACTTCTGTTTGTATAAACATGGAAATATCTACACGGCCATCTGCATGTACATGGAAATATCTACGCCGCCATCTGTAGAAACATGGAAATATCTACACGGCCATCTGTGTATAGATGGTAATATCAACAACGCCATCTGTACAAACATGGAAATATCTACATCGCTATCACTATAAACATGGAAATATCTGCACTGCCATCTGTAAAAACATGGAAATACCTATACAGTCACCTGTATAAACATGGAAATATCTACAATTCCATCTGTATACACATGGAAATATCTACATAGCCATCTGTATAAACATGTAAATATCTACACTACTATCTCTATAAACATGGAAATATCTACACCGCCATCTCTATAAACATGAAAATATCTACGTTGCCATCTCCATAAATATGGAACTAACTACTCCGCCATCTGTATAAACATGGAAACATCTACAGCACCATCTGTGTGAATAAGGAAATATCTACAATGCCGTCTGTATAAAGATATAAATATCTGCACCGTGAGCTGTATAAACATGGAAATATCTACATCGCTATCTGTATAAACGTGAAAATACCAACACCGCTATCGGTACGAACATGGAAATATCTACATCGCCATCTATATAAACATGGAAACATCTACACCACTATGTCTATAAACATGGAAACACCTACACCGCTATCTCTATAAACATGGAAATATCTACACCGCGATCTGTATAAACATGGAAATATCTACACCGAGATCTGTATAAACATGGGAATATCTTCACCACGATCTGTATAAAAATGGAAATATCTACACCGCTATCTGTATAAACATGGTAATATCTACACCACCATCTATAAAAACATGGAAATATCTACACCGCCATCTGTATAAACATGGAAATATCTACAATGCCATCTATAGAAAGTTGGAAATATCTTCACCGCAATCTGTGTAAACATGGAAATATCTACACCGATATCTGTAAAAACATGGAAATATCAACACCGCTATCTGTATAAACATGGAAGTAACTACACCGCGATCTGTATAAACATGGAAATATCTACACCGCTATCTGTATAAACATGGAAATATCTACACCGCCATCTGTATAAACATGGAAATACCTACAAAGTCATCTGTATAAACATGGAAATATCTACAAAGCCATCTGTACAAACATGGAAATATCTACACAGCCACCTGTATATACAAGGAAATATCTACACCGCTATCTGTATAAACATGGAAATAACTACACCGCTATTTGTATAAACAAGGAAATATCTACACCGTGATCTGTATAAACATGGAAATATTTACACCGCTATCTGTATAAACATGGAAATTTCTACACCGTTATCTGTATAAATATGGAAATATCTACACCGCAATCTCTATAAACAAGGAAATAGCTACACCGCCATCTGAATAAACATGGAAATACCTATACAGTCTTCTGTGTAAACATGGAAATATCTACACCACCATCTGTATAAACATGGAAATATCTACAATGCCATCTGTATACACATGGAAATAAATACACGGCAATCTGTGTATAGATGGAAACATCAACACCGCCATCTGCACAAACCTGGAAATATCTACACTGCTATCTCTATAAACATGGAAATATCTACACTGCGGTCTGTATAAACATGGAAATATCTACACCGGTATCTGTATAAACATGGAAATACCTACACCACGATCTGTATAAACATGGAAATATATACACCGCTATCTCTATAGACATGGAAATATCTACAAAGCCATCTGTATAAACATGGAAATACCTACACAGTCATGTGTAGGAACATGGAAATATCTACACTGCCATCTGTATAAACATGGAAATATCTACACAGTCATCTGAATAAACATGGAAATATCTACACCACCATCTGTATAAACATGGAAATAACAACAATACCATCTGTATACACATGGAAATATCTACACAGACATCTGTATAAATATGGAAATATCTACACCGCCATCTGTATAAACATGGAAATATCTACACTGCCATCTGTAGAAAGATGGAAATATCTACACCGCTATCTCTATAAATATGGAAATATCTACACCGCCATCTCTATAAACATGAAAATATCTACACTGCCATCTCCATAAACATGGAAGTAACTACTCCGCCATCTGTATAAACATGGAAACAACTTCACCGACATCAGTGTGAATAAGGAAATATCTACAATGCTATCTGTATAAAGATATAAATATCTGCACCGCGAGCTGTATAAACATGGAAATATCTACATCGCTATCTGTATAAATGTGGAAATACCAACACCGCTATCGGTATAAACATGGAAATATCTACAACGCCATCTATATAAACATGGAAATATCTACACCGCTATGTCTATAAACATGGAAATACCTACACTGCTATCTATATAAACATGGAAATATCTACACCGCTATCTGTATAAACATGGAAATATCTACACCGCTCTCTGTATAAACATGGTAATATCTACCCCACCATCTAAATAAACATGGAAATATCTACACCGCCATCTCTATAAACATGGAAATGTCTACAATGCCATCTGTAGACAGATGGAAATATCTACACCACAATCTGTGTAAACATGGAAATATCTACACCAATATCTGTATAAACATGGAGACATCTACACTGCTATTTGCATAAACTTGGAAATATCTACACCGCTATCTGTATACATATGGAAGTATCTACACCGCCATCTCTAAACATGGTATTTTCTACACCGCCATCTGTATGAACATGGAAATATCTACATGGCTAACTCCATATACATGGAAATATCAACACCGCCATCTGTATAAACATGGAAATACCTACACAGTCGTCTGTATAAACGTGAAAATATCTACACCACTATCTGAATAAACATGGAAATATCTATACTGCCATCTGTATAAACATAGAAATATCTACACAGCCATCTCTATAAACCTGGAAATATCTACACCGCTATCCCCATAAACATGGAAATACCTACACCGCTATCTGTATAAACAATGGAAATATCTACACAGCTATCTGTATAAACTTGGAAATATGTACACCGCCATCTCTATAAACATGGAAATATCTCCACCGCTATCTGTATAAACATGGAAATATCTCCATCGCTATCTCTATAAACATGGAAATACCTACACCGCTATCTGTATAAACATGGAAATATCTCCACCGCTATCTGTATAAACATGGAAATAACTACACCGCTGTCTGTATAAACTTGGAAATATCTACACTGACATCTGTAAATACATGGAAATATCTACACAGTCATTTGCATAAACTTGGAAATATGTACTCCTCCATCTGTATGAACATGGAAATATCTACACTGCCCTCTGTATACACATGGAAATATCTACACAGGCATCTGTACAAACATAGAAATATCTGCACAGCTATCTCTATATACATGGAAATACCTACACCACTTTATGTATAAACATGGAAATATCTACACAGCCATCTGTATAAACATGGAAATATCTACACAGCCATCTCTACAAACATGGAAATATCTACATCGCTGTCTGCATAAACATGGAAATAGCCACACCGCTATCTCTATAAAGATGGAAATTTTTACACAGCTGTCAGTATAAACATGGAAATATCTACAACGCCATCTGTATAAACATGGAAATATATACACAGTCATCTGAATAAACACGGAAATCACTACACCGCAATCTGTATAAACATGGAAATATCTTCACCGCTGTCTGTATAAAAATGGAAATACCTACACTGCTATCTGTGTAAATATGGAAATACTTACACCGCTATCTCTATAAACAAGGAAATATCTACACTGCCTTCTGTATAAACATGGAAATAACTACATGGCTATCTCTATAAACAAGGAAATATCTACACTGCCTTCTGTATAAACATGGAAATATCTACATGGCTATCTCTATAAACATGGAATTATCTACACCGCCATCTGTACAAACATGGAAATATCTACACTTCTATCTCTATAAACATGGAAATATCTACACTGCGGTCTGTATAAACATGGAAATATCTACACCGGTATCTGTATAAACATGGAAATATCTACACCACGATCTGTATAAACATGGAAATATATACACCGCTATCTCTATAAACATGGAAATATCTACAAAGCCATCTGTATAAACATGGAAATGCCTACACAGTCATGTGTAGGAACATGGAAATATCTACACTGCCATCTGTATAAACATAGAAATATCTACACAGCCCTCTGTATAAATATGGAAATATCTGCATAGGCATCTGTATAAACATGGAAATATCTGCACCGCTGTCTCCATAAACATGGAAATATGTACACCGCTATGTGTATAAACATGGAAATATCTCCACCGTTATCTGTATAAACATGGAAATATCTACAGCGCCATCTCTATAAACATGAAAATATCTACACTGCCATCTGTAGAAAGATGGAAATATCTACACGGCTATCTCTATAAATATGGAAACCTCTACACCGCCATCTCTATAAACATGAAAATATCTACACTGCCATCTCCATAAAGATGGAAGTATCTACTCCGCCATGTGTATAAACACGGAAATATCTACACCACCATCTGTGTAAACATGGAAATATATACACTTCTGTTTGTATAAACATGGAAATATCTACACGGCCATCTGCATGTACATGGAAATATCTACGCCGCCATCTGTAGAAACATGGAAATATCTACACGGCCATCTGTGTATAGATGGTAATATCAACAACGCCATCTGTACAAACATGGAAATATCTACATCGCTATCACTATAAACATGGAAATATCTGCACTGCCATCTGTAAAAACATGGAAATACCTATACAGTCACCTGTATAAACATGGAAATATCTACAATTCCATCTGTATACACATGGAAATATCTACATAGCCATCTGTATAAACATGTAAATATCTACACTACTATCTCTATAAACATGGAAATATCTACACCGCCATCTCTATAAACATGAAAATATCTACGTTGCCATCTCCATAAATATGGAACTAACTACTCCGCCATCTGTATAAACATGGAAACATCTACAGCACCATCTGTGTGAATAAGGAAATATCTACAATGCCGTCTGTATAAAGATATAAATATCTGCACCGTGAGCTGTATAAACATGGAAATATCTACATCGCTATCTGTATAAACGTGAAAATACCAACACCGCTATCGGTACGAACATGGAAATATCTACATCGCCATCTATATAAACATGGAAACATCTACACCACTATGTCTATAAACATGGAAACACCTACACCGCTATCTCTATAAACATGGAAATATCTACACCGCGATCTGTATAAACATGGAAATATCTACACCGAGATCTGTATAAACATGGGAATATCTTCACCACGATCTGTATAAAAATGGAAATATCTACACCGCTATCTGTATAAACATGGTAATATCTACACCACCATCTATAAAAACATGGAAATATCTACACCGCCATCTGTATAAACATGGAAATATCTACAATGCCATCTATAGAAAGTTGGAAATATCTTCACCGCAATCTGTGTAAACATGGAAATATCTACACCGATATCTGTAAAAACATGGAAATATCAACACCGCTATCTGTATAAACATGGAAGTAACTACACCGCGATCTGTATAAACATGGAAATATCTACACCGCTATCTGTATAAACATGGAAATATCTACACCGCCATCTGTATAAACATGGAAATACCTACAAAGTCATCTGTATAAACATGGAAATATCTACAAAGCCATCTGTATAAACATGGAAATATCTACACAGCCACCTGTATATACAAGGAAATATCTACACCGCTATCTGTATAAACATGGAAATAACTACACCGCTATTTGTATAAACAAGGAAATATCTACACCGTGATCTGTATAAACATGGAAATATTTACACCGCTATCTGTATAAACATGGAAATTTCTACACCGTTATCTGTATAAATATGGAAATATCTACACCGCAATCTCTATAAACAAGGAAATAGCTACACCGCCATCTGAATAAACATGGAAATACCTATACAGTCTTCTGTGTAAACATGGAAATATCTACACCACCATCTGTATAAACATGGAAATATCTACAATGCCATCTGTATACACATGGAAATAAATACACGGCAATCTGTGTATAGATGGAAACATCAACACCGCCATCTGCACAAACCTGGAAATATCTACACTGCTATCTCTATAAACATGGAAATATCTACACTGCGGTCTGTATAAACATGGAAATATCTACACCGGTATCTGTATAAACATGGAAATACCTACACCACGATCTGTATAAACTTGGAAATATATACACCGCTATCTCTATAGACATGGAAATATCTACAAAGCCATCTGTATAAACATGGAAATACCTACACAGTCATGTGTAGGAACATGGAAATATCTACACTGCCATCTGTATAAACATGGAAATATCTACACAGTCATCTGAATAAACATGGAAATATCTACACCACCATCTGTATAAACATGGAAATAACAACAATACCATCTGTATACACATGGAAATATCTACACAGACATCTGTATAAATATGGAAATATCTACACCGCCATCTGTATAAACATGGAAATATCTACACTGCCATCTGTAGAAAGATGGAAATATCTACACCGCTATCTCAATAAATATGGAAATATCTACACCGCCATCTCTATAAACATGAAAATATCTACACTGCCATCTCCATAAACATGGAAGTAACTACTCCGCCATCTGTATAAACATGGAAACAACTTCACCGACATCAGTGTGAATAAGGAAATATCTACAATGCTATCAGTATAAAGATATAAATATCTGCACCGCGAGCTGTATAAACATGGAAATATCTACATCGCTATCTGTATAAATGTGGAAATACCAACACCGCTATCGGTATAAACATGGAAATATCTACAACGCCATCTATATAAACATGGAAATATCTACACCGCTATGTCTATAAACATGGAAATACCTACACTGCTATCTATATAAACATGGAAATATCTACACCGCTATCTGTATAAACATGGAAATATCTACACCGCTCTCTGTATAAACATGGTAATACCTACACCACCATCTAAATAAACATGGAAATATCTACACCGCCATCTCTATAAACATGGAAATGTCTACAATGCCATCTGTAGACAGATGGAAATATCTACACCACAATCTGTGTAAACATGGAAATATCTACACCAATATCTGTAAAAACATGGAAATATCTACACCGCTATCTGTATAAACATGGAAATATCTACACCGCGATCTGTATAAACATGGAAATATCTACAGTGACATCTCTATAAACATTGAAATATCTGCACTGCCATCTGTAAAAACATGGAAATATCTACACAGTCATCTGAGTAAACAGGGAAATATCTACACCACCATCTGTATAAACATGGAAATATCTACAATACCATCTGTATACACAGGGAAATATCTACACAGACATCTGTATAAATATGGAAGTATCTACACTGCCATGAGTATAAACATGGAAATATCTACACTGCCATCTGTAGAAAGATGGAAATATCTACACCGCAATCTGTGTAAACATGGAAATATCTACACCGATATCTGTAAAAACATGGAAATATCAACACCGCTATCTGTATAAACATGGAAGTAACTACACCGCGATCTGTATAAACATGGAAATATCTACACCGCTATCTGTATAAACATGGAAATATCTACACAGCTATCTCTATAAACATGGAAATATCTACACCGCCATCTGTATAAACATGGAAATACCTACAAAGTCATCTGTATAAACATGGAAATATCTAGAAAGCCATCTGTATAAACATGGAAATATCCACACAGCCATCAGTATATACATGGAAATATCTACACCGCTATCTCAATAAACATGGAAATAACTACACCGCTATTTGTATAAACAAGGAATTATCTACACCGTGATCTGTATAAACATGGAAATATTTACACCGCTATCTGTATAAACATGGAAATTTCTACACCGTTATCTGTATAAATATGGAAATATCTACATCGCTATCTCTATAAACATGGAAATACCTATACAGTCTTCTGTGTAAACATGGAAATATCTACACCACCATCTGTATAAACATGGAAATATCTACAATGCCATCGTATACACATGGAAATACCTACACGGCAATCTGTGTATAGATGGAAACATCAACACCGCCATCTGCACAAACTTGGAAATATCTACACTGCTGTTTCAATAAACATGGAAATATCTACACTGCGGTCTGCATAAACATGGAAATATCTACACCGGTATCTGTATAAACATGGAAATATCCACACCACGATCTGTATAAACATGGAAATATATACACCGCTATCTGTATAATCATGGAAATATCTGCACCGCTATCTCTATAGACATGGAAATAGCTACAAAGCCAACTGTATAAACATGGAAATACCTACACAGTCATGTGTAGGAACATGGAAATATCCAAACTGCCATCTGTATAAACATGGAAGTATCTACACAGTCATCTGAATAAACATGGAAATATCTACACCACCATCTGTATAAACATGGAAATAACTACAATACCATCTGTATACACATGGAAATATCTTCACAGACAGCTGTATAAATATGCAAATATCTACACGGCCATCTGTATAAACATGGAAATAACATCATTGCCATCTGTAGAAAGATGGAAGTATCTACACCGCTATCTCTATAAATATGGAAATATCTACACCGCCATCTCTATAAACATGAAAATAGCTACACTGCCATCTCCATAAAGATGGAAGTATCTACTCCGCCATGTGTATAAACACGGAAATATCTACACCACTATATGTGAATACATGGAAATATCTACACCGCTATCTGTATAAACAAGGAAATATCTACACCGCCATCTGCATGTCCATGGAAATAACTACGCTGCCATCTGTATAAACATGGAAATATCTACACGGCCATCTGTGTATAGATGGAAATATCAACACCGCCATCTGTACAAACATGGAAATATCTACATCGCTATCTGTATAAACATGGAAATATCTGCACTGCCATCTGTAAAAACATGGAAATACCTATACAGTCATCTGTATAAACATGGAAATACCTACAATGCCATCTGTATACACGTGGAAATATCTACACAGCCATCTGTATAAACATGTAAATATCTACACTGCTATCTCTATAAACATGGAAATATCTACACCGCCATCTCTATAAACATGAAAATATCTACACTGCCATCTCCATAAACATGGAAGTAACTACTCCGCCATCTGTATAAACATGGAAATATCTTCACTGCCATCAGTGTGAATAAGGAAATATCTACAATGCCATCTGTAAAAAGATATAAATATCTGCACCGCGAGCTGTATAAACATGGAAATATCTACATCGCTATCTGTATAAACGTGGAAATACCAACACCGCTATCGGTATAAACATGGAAATATCTACAACGCCATCTATATAAACATGGAAATATCTACACCGCTATGTCTATAAACATGGAAATACCTACACCGCTATCTATATAAACATGGAAATATCTACACCGCTATGTCTATAAACATGGAAATACCTACACCGCTATCTATATAAACATGGAAATATCTACACCGCCATCTGTATAAACATGGAAATATCTACAATGCCATCTGTAGAAAGATGGAAATATCTACACCGCAATCTGTGTAAACTTGGAAATATCTACACCAATATCTGTAAAAACATGGAAATATCTACACCGCTATCTGTATAAACAGGGAAATATCTACACCGCGATCTGTATAAACATGGAAATATCTACAGTGCCATCTCTATAAACATTGAAATCTCCACACTGCCATCTGTAAAAACATGGAAATATCTACACAGTCATCTGAGTAAACATGGAAATATCTACACCAACATCTGTATAAACATGGAAATATCTACAATACCATCTGTATACACATGGAAATATCTACACCGACATCTGTATAAATATGGAAGTATCTACACCGCCATCTGTATAAACATGGAAATATCTACACTGCCATCTGTAGAAAGATGGAAATATGTACACCGCTATCTCTATAAATATGGAAATATCTACACCTCCATCTCTATAAACATGAAAATATCTACACTGCCATCTCCATAAAGATGGAAGTATCTTCTCCGCCATGTGTATAAACACGGAAATATCTACACCACCATCTGTGTAAACATGGAAATATCTACACCGCTATCTGTACAAACATGGAAATATCTACACCACCATCTGCATGTCCATGGAAATATCTACGCCGCCATCAGTATAAACATGGAAATATCTACACGGCCATCTGTGTATAGATAGATATATCAACACCGCTTTCTGTACAAACATGGAAATATCTACACCGTTATCTCTATAAACATGGAATTATATGCACTGCCATCTGTAAAAACATGGAAATAACTATACAGTCATCTGGATAAACATGGAAATATCTACAATGCCATCTGTATAAACATGTAAATATCTACACTGTTATCTCTATAAACATGGAAATATCTACACCGCCTTCTCTATAAACATGAAAATATCTATACTGCCATCTCCATAAACATGTAACTAACTTCTCCGCCATCTGTATAAACATGGAAACATCTACACCGCCATCTGTGAGAATAAGGAAATATCTACAAAGCCATCTGTATAAAGATATAAATATCTGCACCGCGAGCAGTATAAACATGGAAATATCTTCATCGCTATCTGTATAAACTTGGAAATACCAACACCGCTATCGGTATAAACATGGAAATATCTACAACGCCATCTATATAAACATGGAAATATCTACACCGCTATGTCTATAAACATGGAAATACCTACACCGCTATGTCTATAAACATGGAAATATCTACACCGCTATCAGTATAAACATGGTAATATCCACAATGCTCTCTGTATAAACATGGAAATATCTACAGCGTGATCTCTATAAACATGGAAATATCTACATCGTGATCTGTATAAACATGGAAATATCTTCAACACGATCTGTATAAACATGGAAATATCTACACCGCTATCTGTATAAACATGGTAATATCTACACCGCTATCTGTATATACATGGTAATATCTACACCACCATCTATATAAACATGGAAATATCTACACCGCCATCTGTATAAACATGGAAATATCTACAATGCCATCTGTAGAACGATGAAAATATCTACACCGCAATCTGAGTAAACATGGAAATATCTACACCGATATCTGTAAAAACATGGAAATATCTACACCGCTATCTGTATAAACATGGAAATATCTACACCGCTATCTGTATAAATATGGAAATATCTACACCGCGATCTGTAAAAACATGGACATATCTACACCGCTATCTGTATAAACATGGAAATATCTACACAGCTATCTCTATAAACATGGAAATATCTACACCGCCATCTGTATAAACATGGAGATACCTACAAAGTCATCTGTATAAAAATGGAAATATCTACAAAGCCATCTGTATAAATATGGAAATATCTACACAGCCATCTGTATATACATGGAAATATCTACACCGCTATCTGTATAAACATGGAAATAACTACACCGCTATTTGTATAAACAAGGAAATATCTACACCGTGATCTGTATAAACATGGAAATATTTACACCGCTATCTGTATAAACACGGAAATTTCTACACCGTTATCTGTATAAATATGGAAATATCTACACCGCTATCTCTATAAACATGGAAATAGCTACACCGCCATCTGTATAAACATGGAAATACCTATACATTCTTCTGTGTAAACATGGAAATATCTACACCACCATCTGTATAAACATGGAAACATCTACAATGCCATCTGTATACACATGGAAATACGTACACGGCAATCTGTGTATAGATGGAAACATCAACACCGCCATCTGCACAAACTTGGAAATATCTACACTGCTATCTCTATAAACATGGAAATATCTACACTGCGGTCTGTATATACATGGAAATATCTACACTGGTATCTGTATAAACATGGAAATATCTACACCACGATCTGTATAAACATGGAAATATATACACCGCTATCTGCATAATCATGGAAATATCTGCACCGCTATCTCTGTAGACATGGAAATATCTACAAAGCCATCTGTATAAACATGGAAATACCTACAAAGTCATGTGTAGGAACATGGAAATATCTACACTGCCATCTGTATAAACATGGAAATATCTACACAGTCATCTGAATAAACATGGAAATATCTACACCACCATCTGTATAAACAAGGAAATAACTACAATACCATCTGTATACACATGGAAATATCTACACAGACATCTGTATAAATATGGAAATATCTACACCGCCATCTCTATAAACATGAAAATATCTACTCTGCCATCTCCATAAAGATGGAAGTGTCTACTCCGCCATGTGTATAAACACGGAAATATCTACACCACCATCTGTGTAAACATGGAAATATCTACACCGCTATCTGTACAAACATGGAAATATCTACACCACCATCTGCATGTCCATGGAAATATCTACGCCGCCATCAGTATAAACATGGAAATATCTACACGGCCATCTGTGTATAGATAGAAATATCAACACCGCTTTCTGTACAAACATGGAAATATCTACACCGTTATCTCTATAAACATGGAATTATATGCACTGCCATCTGTAAAAACATGGAAATAACTATACAGTCATCTGGATAAACATGGAAATATCTACAATGCCATCTGTATAAACATGTAAATATCTACACTGTTATCTCTATAAACATGGAAATATCTACACCGCCTTCTCTATAAACATGAAAATATCTATACTGCCATCTCCATAAACATGTAACTAACTTCTCCGCCATCTGTATAAACATGGAAACATCTACACCGCCATCTGTGAGAATAAGGAAATATCTACAAAGCCATCTGTATAAAGATATAAATATCTGCACCGCGAGCAGTATAAACATGGAAATATCTTCATCGCCATCTGTATAAACTTGGAAATACCAACACCGCTATCGGTATAAACATGGAAATATCTACAACGCCATCTATATAAACATGGAAATATCTACACCGCTATGTCTATAAACATGGAAATACCTACACCGCTATGTCTATAAACATGGAAATATCTACACCGCTATCTGTATAAACATGGTAATATCCACAATGCTCTCTGTATAAACATGGAAATATCTACAGCGTGATCTGTATAAACATGGAAATATCTACATCGTGATCTGTATAAACATGGAAATATCTTCAACACGATCTGTATAAACATGGAAATATCTACACCGCTATCTGTATAAACATGGTAATATCTACACCGTTATCTGTATATACATGGTAATATCTACACCACCATCTATATAAAAATGGAAATATCTACACCGCCATCTGTATAAACATGGAAATATCTACAATGCCATCTGTAGAACGATGAAAATATCTACACCGCAATCTGAGTAAACATGGAAATATCTACACCGATATCTGTAAAAACATGGAAATATCTACACCGCTATCTGTATAAACATGGAAATATCTACACCGCTATCTGTATAAATATGGAAATATCTACACCGCGATCTGTAAAAACATGGACATATCTACACCGCTATCTGTATAAACATGGAAATATCTACACAGCTATCTCTATAAACATGGAAATATCTACACCGCCATCTGTATAAACATGGAGATACCTACAAAGTCATCTGTATAAAAATGGAAATATCTACAAAGCCATCTGTATAAATATGGAAATATCTACACAGCCATCTGTATATACATGGAAATATCTACACCGCTATCTGTATAAACATGGAAATAACTACACCGCTATTTGTATAAACAAGGAAATATCTACACCGTGATCTGTATAAACATGGAAATATTTACACCGCTATCTGTATAAACACGGAAATTTCTACACCGTTATCTGTATAAATATGGAAATATCTACACCGCTATCTCTATAAACATGGAAATAGCTACACCGCCATCTGTATAAACATGGAAATACCTATACAGTCTTCTGTGTAAACATGGAAATATCTACACCACCATCTGTATAAACATGGAAACATCTACAATGCCATCTGTATACACATGGAAATACGTACACGGCAATCTGTGTATAGATGGAAACATCAACACCGCCATCTGCACAAACTTGGAAATATCTACACTGCTATCTCTATAAACATGGAAATATCTACACTGCCGTCTGTATATACATGGAAATATCTACACTGGTATCTGTATAAACATGGAAATATCTACACCACGATCTGTATAAACATGGAAATATATACACCGCTATCTGCATAATCATGGAAATATCTGCACCGCTATCTCTGTAGACATGGAAATATCTACAAAGCCATCTGTATAAACATGGAAATATCTACAAAGTCATGTGTAGGAACATGGAAATATCTACACTGCCATCTGTATAAACATGGAAATATCTACACAGTCATCTGAATAAACATGGAAATATCTACACCACCATCTGTATAAACAAGGAAATAACTACAATACCATCTGTATACACATGGAAATATCTACACAGACATCTGTATAAATATGGAAATATCTACACCGCCATCTCTATAAACATGAAAATATCTACTCTGCCATCTCCATAAAGATGGAAGTGTCTACTCCGCCATGTGTATAAACACGGAAATATCTACACCACCATATGTGAAAACATGGAAATATCTACACCGCTATCTGTATAAACAAGGAAATATCTACACCGCCATCTTCATGTCCATGGAAATACCTACGCTGCCATCTGTATAAACATGGAAATATCTACACGACCATCTGTGTATAGATGGAAATATCAACACCGCCATCTGTACAAACATGGAAATATCTACACCGCTATCTCTATATACATTGAAATACCTGCTCTGCCATCTGTAAAAACATGGAAATACCTATACAGTCATCTGTATAAACATGGAAATATCTACAATGCCATCTGTATACACATGGAAATATCTACACAGCCATCTGTATAAACATGTAATTATCTACACTGCTATCTCTATAAACATGGAAATATCTACACCGCCATCTCTATAAACATGAAAATATCTACACTGCCATCTCCATAAACATGGAAGTAACTACTCCGCCATCTGTATAAACTTGGAAACATCTTCACCGCCATCAGTGTGAATAAGGAAATATCTGCAATGCCATCTGTATAAAGATATAAATATCTGCACCGTGAGCTGTATAAACATGGAAATATCTACATCGCTATCTGTATAAACGTGGAAATACCAACACCGCTATCGGTATAAACATGGAAATATCTACAACGCCATCTATATAAACATGGAAATATCTACACCGCTAT
Source organism: Pan paniscus (assembly GCF_029289425.2). Classification (NCBI taxonomy): domain Eukaryota; kingdom Metazoa; phylum Chordata; class Mammalia; order Primates; family Hominidae; genus Pan; species Pan paniscus. Next base: position 3,360,593 of record NC_073265.2, read on the forward strand.
GTCTATAAACATGGAAATACCTACACTGCTATCTATATAAACATGGAAATATCTACACTGCTATCTGTATAAACATGGAAATATCTACACCGCTCTCTGTATGAACATGGTAATATCTACACCACCATCTATATAAACATGGTAATATCTACACCGCCATCTGTATAAACATGGAAGTATCTACAATGCCATCTGTAGAAAGATGGAAATATCTACACCGCAATCTGTGTAAACATGGAAATATCTACACCAATATCTGTAAAAACATGGAAATATCTACACCGCTATCTGTATAAATATGGAAATATCTACACTGCGATCTGTATAAACATGGAAATATCTACAGTGCCATCTCTATATACATTGAAATATCTAGACTGCCATCTGTAAAAACATGGAAATATCTACACAGTCATCTGAGTAAACATGGAAATATCTACACCAACATCTGTATAAACATGGAAATATCTACAATACCATCTGTATACACATGGAAATATCTACACCGACATCTGTATAAATATGGAAGTATCTACACTGCCATCTGTATAAACATGGAAATATCTACACTGCCATCTGTAGAAAGATGGAAATATGTACACCGCTGTCTCTATAAATATGGAAATATCTACACCTCCATCTCTATAAACATGAAAATATCTACACTGCCATCTCCATAAAGATGGAAGTATCTAATCCGCCATGTGTATAAACACGGAAATATCTACACCACCATCTGTGTAAACATGGAAATATCTACACCGCTATCTGTACAAACATGGAAATATCTACACCACCATCTGCATGTCCATGGAAATATCTACGCCGCCATCTGTATAAACATGGAAATATCTACACGGCCATCTGTGTATAGATAGAAATATCAACACCGCTTTCTGTACAAACATGGAAATATCTACACCGTTATCTCTATAAACATGGAATTATCTGCACTGCCATCTGTAAAAACATGGAAATCTCTATACAGTCATCTGAATAAACATGGAAATATCTACAATGCCATCTGTAGAAAGATGGAAATATCTACACGGCTATCTCTATAAATATGGAAATCTCTACACCGCCATCTCTATAAACATGAAAATATCTACACTGCCATCTCCATAAAGATGGAAGTATCTACTCCGCCATGTGTATAAACACGGAAATATCTACACCACCATCTGTGTAAACATGGAAATATATACACTTCTGTTTGTATAAACATGGAAATATCTACACGGCCATCTGCATGTACATGGAAATATCTACGCCACCATCTGTAGAAACATGGAAATATCTACGCGGCCATCTGTGTATAGATGGAAATATCAACAACGCCATCTGTACAAACATGGAAATATCTACATCGCTATCTCTATAAACATGGAAATATCTGCACTGCCATCTGTAAAAACATGGAAATACCTATACAGTCATCTGTATAAACATGGAACTATCTACAATTCCATCTGTATACACATGGAAATATCTACATAGCCATCTGTATAAACATGTAAATATCTACACTACTATCTCTATAAAAATGGAAATATCTACACCGCCATCTCTATAAACATGAAAATATCTACATTGCCATCTCTATAAATATGGAACTAACTACTCCGCCATCTGCATAAACATGGAAACATCTACAGCACCATCTGTGTGAATAAGGAAATATCTACAATGCCGTCTGTATAAAGATATAAATATCTGCACCGTGAGCTGTATAAACATGGAAATATCTACATCGCTAACTGCATAAACGTGAAAATACCAACATCGCTATCGGTATGTACATGGAAATATCTACATCGCCATCTATATAAACATGGAAACATCTACACCACTATGTCTATAAACATGGAAATACCTACACCGCTATCTCTATAAACATGGAAATACCTACACCGCTATCTGTATAAACATGGAAGTATCCAAACCGCTATCTGTATAAACATGGAAATATCTACACCGCGATCTGTATAAACATGGAAATATCTACACCGAGATCTGTATAAACATGGGAATACTTTCACCACGATCTGTATAAACATGGAAATATCTACACCGCTATCTGTATAAACATGGTAATATCTACACCACCATCTATAAAAACATGGAAATATCTACACCGCCATCTGTATAAACATGGAAATATCTGCAATGCCATCTGTAGAAAGTTGGAAATATCTACACTGCAATCTGTGTAAACATGGAAATATCTACACCGATATCTGTAAAAACATGGAAATATCAACACCGCTATCTGTATAAACATGGAAGTAACTACACCGCGATCTGTATAAACATGGAAATATCTACACCGCTATCTGTATAAACATGGAAATATCTACACAGCTATCTCTATAAACATGGAAATATCTACACCGCCATCTGTATAAACATGGAAATACCTACAAAGTCATGTGTATAAACATGGAAATATCTACAAAGCCATCTGTATAAACATGGAAATATCTACACAGCCACCTGTATATACAAGGAAATATCTACACCGCTATCTGTATAAACATGGAAATAACTACACCGCTATTTGTATAAACAAGGAAATATCTACACCGTGATCTGTATAAACATGGAAATATTTACACCGCTATCTGTATAAACATGGAAATTTCTACACCGTTATCTGTATAAAAAAGGAAATATCTACACCGCTATCTCTATAAACAAGGAAATAGCTACACCGCCATCTGAATAAACATGGAAATACCTATACAGTCTTCTGTGTAAACATGGAAATATCTACACCACCATCTGTATAAACATGGAAATATCTACAAAGCCATCTGTATACACATGGAAATAAATACACGGCAATATGTGTATAGATGGAAACATCAACACCGCCATCTGAACAAACTTGGAAATATCTACACTGCTATCTCTATAAACATGGAAATATCTACACTGCGGTCTGTATAAACATGGAAATATCTACACCGGTATCTGTATAAACATGGAAATATCTACACCACGATCTGTATAAACATGGAAATATATACACCGCTATCTCTACAGACATGGAAATATCTACAAAGCCATCTGTATAAACATGGAAATACCTACACAGTCATGTGTAGGAGCATGGAAATATCTACACTGCCATCTGTATAAACATGGAAATATCTACACAGTCATCTGAATAAACATGGAAATATCTACACCACCATCTGTATAAACATGGAAATAACTACAATACCATCTGTATACACATGGAAATATCTACACAGACATCTGTATAAATATGGAAATAACTACACCGCCATCTGTATAAACATGGAAATATCTACACTGCCATCTGTAGAAAGATGGAAATATCTACACCGCTATCTCTATAAATATGGAAATATCTACACCGCCATCTCTATAAACATGAAAATATCTACACTGCCATCTCCATAAATATGGAAGTATCTACTCCGCCATCTGTATAAACATGGAAACAACTTCACCGCCATCAGTGTGAATAAGGAAATATCTACAATGCTATCTGTATAAAGATATAAATATCTCCACCGCGAGCTGTATAAACATGGAAATATCTACATTGCTATCTGTATAAACGTGGAATTACCAACACCGCTATCGGTATAAACATGGAAATATCTACAACGCCATCTATATAAACATGGAAATATCTACACCGCTATGTCTATAAACATGGAAATACCTACACTGCTATGTATATAAACATGGGAATATCTACACCGCTGTCTGTATAAACATGGAAATATCTACACCGATCTCTGTATAAACATGGTAATATCTACACCACCATCTATATAAACATGGAAATATCTACACCGCCATCTCTATAAACATGGAAATGTCTTCAATGCCATCTGTAGACAGATGGAAATATCTACACCGCAATCTGTGTAAACATGGAAATATCTACACCAATATCTGTAAAAACATGGAAATATCTACACCGATATCTGTATAAACATGGAAATATCTACACCGTGATGTGTATAAACATGGAAATATCTACAGTGACATCTCTATGAACATTGAAATATCTGCACTGCCATCTGTAAATACATGGAAATATCTACACAGTCATCTGAGTAAACAGGGAAATATCTACACCACCATCTGTATAAACATGGAAATATCTACAATACCTTCTGTATACACATGGAAATATCTACACAGACATCTGTATAAATATGGAAGTATCTACACCGCCATCTATATAAACATGGAAATATCTACACTGCCATCCGTAGAAAAATGGAAATATCTACACCACAATCTGTGTAAACATGGAAATATCTACACGGATATCTGTAAAAACATGGAAATATCAACACCACTATCTGTATAAACATGGAAGTAACAACACCGTGATCTGTATAAACCTGGAAATATCTACACCGCTATCTGTATAAACATGGAAATATCTACATAGCTATCTCTATAAACATGGAAATATCTACACCGCCATCTGTATAAACATGGAAATACCTACAAAGTCATCTGTATAAACATGGAAATATCTAAAAAGCCAATTGCATAAACATGGAAATATCTACACAGCCATCTGTATATACATGGAAATATCTACACCGCTATCTGTATAAACATGGAAATAACTACACCGCTACTTGTATAAACAAGGAAATATCTACACCGTGATCTGTATAAACATGGAAATATTTACACCGCTATCTGTATAAACATGGAAATTTCTACACCGTTATCTGTAAAAATATGGAAATATCTACACCGCTATCTCTATAAACATGGAAATAGCTACACCGCCATCTGTATAAACATGGAAATACCTATACCGTCTTCTGTGTAAACATGGAAATACCTACACCACCATCTGTATAAACATGGAAATATCTACAATGCCATCTGTATACACATGGAAATACCTACACGGCAATCTGTGTATAGACGGAAATATCAACACCGCCATCTGCAGAAACTTGGAAATATCTACACTGCTATCTCTATAAACATGGAAATATCTACACTTCTATCTCTATAAACATGGAAATATCTACACTGCGGTCTGTATAAACATGGAAATATCTACACCGGTATCTGTATAAACATGGAAATATCTACACCACGATCTGTATAAACATGGAAATATATACATCGCTATCTCTATAGACATGGAAATATCTACAAAGCCATCTGTATAAACATGGAAATACCTACACAGTCATGTGTAGGAACGTGGAAATATCTACACTGCCATCTGTATAAACATGGAAATATCTACACAGTCATCTGAATAAACATGGAAATATCTACACCACCATCTGTATAAACATGGAAATAACTACAATACCATCTGTATACACATGGAAATATCTACACAGACATCTGTATAAATATGGAAATATCTACACTGCCATTTGTATAAACATGGAAATATCTACACTGCCATCTGTAGAAAGATGGAAATATCTACACCGCTATCTCTATAAATATGGAAATATCTACACCGCCATCTCTATAAACATCAAAATATCTACACTGCCATCTCCATAAAGATGGAAGTATCTACTCCGCCATGTGTATAAACACGGAAATATCTACACAACCATATGTGAAAACATGGAAATATCTACAGCGCTATCTGTATAAACAAGGAAATATCTACACCGCCATCTGCATGTCCATGGAAATACCTACGCTGCCATCTGTATAAACATGGATATATCTACACGGCCATCTGTGTATAGATGGAAATATCAACACCGCCATCTGTACAAACATGGAAATATCTACATCGCTATCTCTGTAAACATGGAAATATCTGCACTGCCATCTGTAAAAACATGGAAATACCTATACAGTCATCTGTATAAACATGGAAATATTTTCAATGCCATCTGTATACACATGGAAATATCTACACAGCCATCTGTATAAACATGTAAATATCTACACTGCTATCTCTATAAACATGGAAATATCTACACCGCCATCTCTATAAACATGAAAATATCTACACTGCCATCTCCATAAACATGGAAGTAACTACTCCGCCATCTGTATAAACATGGAAACAACTTCACCGCCATCAGTGTGAATAAGGAAATATCTACAATGCCATCTGTATGAAGATATAAATATCTGCACCGCGAGCTGTATAAACATGGAAATATCTACATCGCTATCTGTATAAACGTGGAAATACCAACACCGCTATCGGTATAAACATGGAAATATCTACAACGCCATCTATATAAACATGGAAATATCTACACCGCTATGTCTATAAACATGGAATTACCTACACCGCTATCTATATAAACATGGAAATATCTACACCGCTATCTGTATAAACATGGAAATATCTACACCGCTCTCTGTATAAACATGGTAATATCTACACCACCAACTATATAAACATGGAAATATCTACACCGCCATCTGTATAAACATGGAAATATCTACAATGCCATCTGTAGAAAGATGGAAATATCTACACCGCAATCTGTGTAAACTTGGAAATATCTACACCAATATCTGTAAAAACATGGAAATATCTACACCGCTATCTGTATAAACAGGGAAATATCTACACCGCGATCTGTATAAACATGGAAATATCTACAGTGCCATCTCTATAAACATTGAAATCTCTACACTGCCATCTGTAAAAACATGGAAATATCTACACAGTCATCTGAGTAAACATGGAAATATCTACACCAACATCTGTATAAACATGGAAATATCTACACTGCCATCTGTAGAAAGATGGAAATATATACACCGCTATCTCTATAAATATGGAAATATCTACACCTCCATCTCTATAAACATGAAAATATCTACACTGCCATCTCCATAAAGATGGAAGTATCTTCTCCGCCATGTGTATAAACACGGAAATATCCACACCACCATCTGTGTAAACATGGAAATATCTACACCGCTATCTGTACAAACATGGAAATATCTACACCACCATCTGCATGTCCATGGAAATATCTACGCCGCCATCAGTATAAACATGGAAATATCTACACGGCCATCTGTGTATAGATAGAAATATCAACACCGCTTTCTGTACAAACATGGAAATATCTACACCGTTATCTCTATAAACATGGAATTATCTGCACTCCGATCTGTAAAAACATGGAAATAACTATACAGTCATCTGAAAAAACTTGGAAATATCTACAATGCCATCTGTATAAACATGTAAATATCTACACTGTTATATCTATAAACATGGAAATATCTACACCGCCATCTCTATAAACATGAAAATATCTATACTGCCATCTCCATAAACATGTAACTAACTTCTCCGCCATCTGTATAAACATGGAAACATCTACACCGCCATCTGTGTGAATAAGGAAATATCTACAACGCCATCTGTATAAAGATATAAATATCTGCACCGCGAGCAGTGTAAACATGGAAATATCTTCATCGCTATCTGTATAAACGTGGAAATACCAACACCGCTATCGGTATAAACATGGAAATATCTACAACGCCATCTATATAAACATGGAAATATCTACACCGCTATGTCTATAAACATGGAAATAACTACACCGCTATCTCTATAAACATGGAAATATCTACACCGCTATCTGTATAAACATGGAAATATCTACACTGCTCTCTGTATAAACATGGAAATATCTACAGCGTGATCTGTATAAACATGGAAATATCTACATCGCGATCTGAATAAACATGGAAATATCTTCAACACGATCTGTATAAACATGGAAATATCTACACCGCTATCTGTATAAACATGGAAATATCTATACCGCCATCTACATATCCATGGAAATATCTGCGCCGCCATCTGTATAAACATGGAAATATCTACACTGCGCTCTGTATAAACATGGAAATATCTACACCGCTATCTGTATAAACATGGAAATATCTACACCGCTATCTCTATAAACATGGAAATATCTACAATGCCATCTCCATAAAGATGGAAGTATCTACTCCGCCATGTGTATAAACACGGAAATATCTACACCACCATCTGTGTAAACATGCAAATATCTACACCACTATCTGTATAAACATGGAAATATCTACACTGCCATCTGCATGTCCATGGAAATATCTATGCCGCCATCTGAATAAACATGGAAATATCTACACGGCCATCTGTGTATAGATGGAAATATCAACATCGCCATCTGTACAAACATGGAAATATCTACACTGCTATCTCTATAAACATGGAAATATCTGCGCTGCCATCTGTAAAAACATGGAAATACCTATACAGTCATCAGTATAAACATGGAAATATCTACAATGCCATCTGTATACACATGGAAATATCTACACAGCCATCTGTATAAACATGTAAATATCTACACTGCTATCTCTATAAACATGGAAATATCTACACCGCCATCTGTAGAAACATGAAAATATCTACACTGCCATCTCCATAAACATGGAACTAACTACTCCACCATCTGTATAAACATGGAAACATCTACACCGCCATCTGTGTGAATAAGGAAATACCTACAATGCCATCTGTATAAAGATATAAATATCTGCACCGCAAGCTGTCTAAACATGGAAATATCCACATCGCTATCTGTATAAACGTGGAAACACCAACACCGCTATCGGTATAAACATGGAAATATCTACAACGCCATGTATATAAACATGGAAATATCTACACCGCTATGTCTATAAACATGGAAATACTTACACCGCTATCTCCATAAACATGGAAATATCTACACCGCTATCTGTATAAACATGGTAATATCTACACCACCAACTATATAAACATGGAAATATCTACACCGCCATCTGTATAAACATGGAAATATCTACAATGCCATCTGTAGAAAGATGGAAATATCTACACCGCAATCTGTGTAAACTTGGAAATATCTACACCAATATCTGTAAAAACATGGAAATATCTACACCGCTATCTGTATAAACAGGGAAATATCTACAACGCGATCTGTATAAACATGGAAATATCTACAGTGCCATCTCTATAAACATTGAAATCTCTACACTGCCATCTGTAAAAACATGGAAATATCTACACAGTCATCTGAGTAAACATGGAAATATCTACACAAACATCTGTATAAACATGGAAATATCTACACTGCCATCTGTAGAAAGATGGAAATATATACACCGCTATCACTATAAATATGGAAATATCTACACCTCCATCTCTATAAACATGAAAATATCTACACTGCCATCTCCATAAAGATGGAAGAATCTTCTCCGCCATGTGTATGAACACGGAAATATCTACACCACCATCTCTGTAAACATGGAAATATCTACAACGCTATCTGTACAAACATGGAAATATCTACACCACCATCTGCATGTCCATGGAAATATCTGCGCCGCCATCAGTATAAACATGGAAATATCTACACGGCCATCTGTGTATAGATAGAAATATCAACACCACTTTCTGTACAAACATGGAAATATCTACACCGTTATCTCTATAAACATGGAATTATATGCACTGCCATCTGTAAAAACATGGAAATAACTATACAGTCATCTGGATAAACATGGAAATATCTACAATGCCATCTGTATAAACATGTAAATATCTACACTGTTATCTCTATAAACATGGAAATATCTACACCGCCTTCTCTATAAACATGAAAATATCTATACTGCCATCTCCATAAACATGTAACTAAGTTCTCCGCCATCTGTATAAACATGGAAACAACTACACCGCCATCTGTGTGAATAAGGAAATATCTACAACGCCATCTGTATAAAGATATAAATATCTGCACCGCGAGCAGTATAAACATGGAAATATCTTCATCGCTATCTGTATAAACGTGGAAATACCAACACCGCTATCGGTATAAACATGGAAATATCTACAACGCCATCTATATAAACCTGGAAATATCTACACCGCTATGTCTATAAACATGGAAATAACTACACCGCTATCTCTATAAACATGGAAATATCTACACCGCTATCTGTATAAACATGGAAATATCTACACTGCTCTCTGTATAAACATGGAAATATCTACAGCGTGATCTGTATAAACATGGAAATATCTACATCGCGATCTGAATAAACATGGAAATAACTTCAACACGATCTGTATAAACATGGAAATATCTACACCGCTATCTGTATAAACATGGCAATATCTACACCGCTATCTGTATAAACATGGAAATATCTATACCGCCATCTACATATCCATGGAAATATCTGCGCCGCCATCTGTATAAACATGGAAATATCTACACGGTCATCTGTGTATAGTTGGAAACATCAACACCGCCATCTGTACAAACATGAAAATATCTGCACCGCTATCTGTATAAACATGGAAATATCGACACTGCGGTCTGTATAAACATGGAAATATCTACACCGCTATCTGTATAAACATGGAAATATCTACACCGCTATCTCTCTAAACATGGAAATATCTACACTGCCATCTCCATAAAGATGGAAGTATCTACTCCGCCATGTGTATAAACACGGAAATATCTACACCACCATCTGTGTAAACATGCAAATAACTACACCGCTATCTGTATAAACATGGAAATATCTACACAGCTATCTCTATAAACATGGAAATATCTACATCGCCATCTGTATAAACGTGGAAATACCTACAAAGTCATCTGTATAAACATGGAAATATCTACACAGCCATCTGTATAAACATGGAAATATCTACACAGCCATCTGTATATACATGGAAATATCTACACCGCTATCTCTATAAACGTGGAAATAACTACACCGCTATTTGTATAAACAAGGAAATATTTACACCGTGATCTGTATAAACATGGAAATATCTAAACAGCCATCTCTATAAACAAGGAAATATCTACACCCCTATCTGTATAAACATGGAAATATCCAAACCGCTATCTCTATAAACATGGAAAAATCAACCCCGCTATCTCTATGAACCTGGAAATATCTACACCGCCATCTCTATAAACATGGAAATATCTACACCACGATCAGTATAAACATGGAAATATCTACACCGTTATCTGTATAAACATGGAAATATCTCCACTGCTATCTCTATAAACTTCGAAATATCTACACCGCCATCTGTATAAACATGGAAATACTTACAAAGTTATCTGTATAAACATGGAAATATCTTCACCGCCATCTGTATAAACATGGAAATATCTACAATGCCATCTGAATAAACATGGAAATATCTACAATGCCATCTGTATACACATGGAAATACCTACACGGCAATCTGTGTATAGATGGAAACATCAACACCGCCATCTGTACAAACATGGAAATATCTACACCGCTATCTCTATAAACATGGAAATACCTACACTGCGGTCTGTATAAACATGGAAATACCTACACCGGTATCTGTATAAACATGGAAATATCTACACAGCCATCTGTATAAACATGGAAATATCTACACCGCTATCTGTATAAACATGGAAATATCTACACCGCTATGTTTATTAACGTGGAAATATCTCCATTGCTATCTGTATAAACATGGATATAACTCCACCGCAATCTGTATAAACATGAAAATATCTACACCGCTATCTCTATAAACATGGAAATATCTACAATGCCATCTGTACAAACATGGAAATATCTACACTGTCATCTGTAGAAACATGGAAATATCTACACCGCTATCTCTATAAACATGGAAATAACTACACCGCTATCTCTATAAACATGGAAATATCTACACCGCTATCTCCATCAACATGGAAATATATGCACGGCCATCTCTTTAAACATGGAGATATCTACAACGCCATCTACATAAACAAGAAAATATCTACACTGCCATCTATATAAACATGGAAATATCTACACCGCAATCTCTATAAACATGGAAATATCTACACCGGTATCTGTATAAACATGGAAATATCTACACCGCCATCTGTATAAACATGGAAATAACTACACAGTCATGTGTAGGAACATGGAAATATCTACGCAACCGTTTGTATAAAGATGGAAATATCTACAACGTTATCTGTATAAACATGGAAATATCTACACAGTGATCTGTATAAACATGGAAATATGTACAGCACTCTCTGAATAAAGATGGAAATATCTACACCGCTATCTGTAAAAACATGGAAATATCGACACCACTATCTGTATAAATATGGAAATATTTACACCGCTATCTCAATAAACATGGAAATATCTACACCGCTATCTGTATAAACATGGAAATATCTACAGCGCCATCTGTATTAACATGGAAATATCTACACAGTTATCTTTATAAACCTGCAAATATCTACACTGTCATCTATAAAACATGGAAATATCTACAGAGAACTCTGTATAAACATGGAAATATCGCCACAGCCATCTGTATAAACATGGAAATATCTACACCGCTATCTGTATAAACATGGAAATATGTACACCGCTATGTGTATTAGCGTGGAAATATCTCCATTGCTATCTGTATAAACATGGACATATCTCCACCGCAATCTGTATAAACATGAAAATATCTACACCGCTATCTCTATAAACATGGAAACATCTACGCTGCCATCTGTGCAAACATTGAAATATCTACACAGTCATCTGTAGGAATATGGAAATATCTACACCGCTATCTCTATAAACATGGAAATAACTACACTGCTATCTCTTTAAACATGGAAATATCTACACCGCTATCTCCATCAACATGGAAATATATACACCACCATCTCTTTAAACATGGAGATATCTACAACGCCATCTACATAAACAAGAAAATATCTACACCGCCATCTGTATAAACGTGGAAATATCTACACCGCTATCTGTATAAACATGGAAATATCTACACCGCAATCTGTATAAACATGGAAATATCTACAACGCTATCTGTATAAATATGAAATATCAAAACCGCTATCTCTATAAAAATGGAAAAATCTACACTGCTATCTGTATAAACATGGAAATATCTACACCGCTATCTGTATAAACATGGTAATATCTACACCACCATCAATATAAACATGGAAATGTCCACACCGCGATCTGCATAAACATTTAAATATCTACATCGCGATCTGTATAAACATGGAAATATCTACACCGCTATCTGTATAAACATGGAAATATCTACACAGCTATCTCTATAAACATGGAAATATCTACACCGCCATCTGTATAAACATGGAAATACCTACAAAGTCATCTGTATAAACATGGAAATATCTACACAGCCATCTATATAAACATGGAAATATCTACACAGCCATCTGTATATACATGGAAATATCTACTCCGGTAACTGTATAAACATAGAAATAACTGCACCGCTATTTGTATAAACAAGGAAATATCTACACAGCCATCTGTATATACATGGAAATATCTACACCGCTATCTGTATAAACATGGAAATAACTACGCCGCTATTTCTATAAACAAGGAAATATCTACACCGTGATCTGTATAAACCTGGAAATATATTCACCGCTATTTGTATAAACAATGAAATATCTACACCGTGATCTGTATAAACATGGAAATAACTACACCGCTATTTGTATAAACAAGGAAATATCTACACCGTGATCTGTATAAACATGGAAATAACTACACCGCTATTTGTATAAACAAGGAAATAACTACACCGCCATCTGTTTAAACATGGAAATATATACACAGACATCTGTTTATACATGGAAATATCTACACCACTATCTGTATAAACATGCTAATAACTACACCGCTATCTGTATAAATGTGGAAATATTTGCACCGCTATCCCTATAAACATGGTAATACCAACACCGTGATCTGTATAAACATGGAAATATCTACACCATGATCTGTATAAACATGGAAATACCTACACCGTGATCTGTATAAACATGGAAATATCAACACAGTGATCTGTATAAACATGGAAATATCTACACCGCCATCTCTATAAACATGGAAATACATACACCGCTATCTGTATAAACATGGAAATATCCACACCGCTATCTCTGTAAACATGGAAAAATCAACACCGCTATCTCTATGAACATGGAATTATCTACACCGCCATCTCTATAAATATGGAAATATCTACACCGCGATCAGTATAAACGTGTTAATATCTACACCGCTATCTCTATAAACATGGAAATATCTCCACTGGTATCGCTATAAACATCGAAATATCTACACCGCCATCTTTATAAACATGGAAATACTTACAAAGATATTGGTATAAACATGGAAATATCTACAACGCCATCTGTATAAACATGGAAATATCTACACAGTCATGTGTATATACATGGAAATACCTACACCACTATCTACATAAACATGGAAATAACTACACCGCTATCTGTAAAAACATGGAAATATCTACACCGCCATCTGCATATCCATGGAAATATCTGCGCCGACATCTTTATATACATGGAAATAGCTACAATACCATCTGTATACCCATGGAAATATCTACACAGACATCTGTATAAATATGGAAATATCTACACCGCCATCTGTATAAACATGGAAATATCTACAATGCCATCTGTAGAAAGATGGAAATATGTACACCGCTATCTCTATAAATATGGAAATATCTACACCGCCATCTCTATAAACATGAATATATCTACACTGCCGTCTCCATAAAGATGGAAGTATCTAGTCTGCCATGTGTATAAACACGGAAATATGTACACCACCATCTGTGTAAACACGGAAATATCTACACCGCTATCTGTATAAACATGGAAATAACTACACTGCCATCTGCATGTCCATGGAAATATCTACGCCGCCATCTGTATAAACATGGAAATATCTACACGGCCATCTGTGTATAGATGGAAATATCAACACCGCCATCTGTACAAATATGGAAATATCTACACCGCTATCTCTATAAACATGGAAATATCTGCACTGCCATCTGTAAAAACATGGAAATACCTATACAGTCATCTGTATAAACATGGAAATATCTCAATGACATCTGTATAAACATGGAAATATCTACACATCCATCTGAAAAAACATCTAAATATCTACACTGCTATCTCAATAAACATGGAAATATCTACACCGCCATCTCTATAAACATGAAAATATCTACACTGCCATCTCCATAAACATGGAACCAACTACTCCGCCATCTGTATAAACATGGAAACATCTAAACCGCCATCTGTGTGAATAAGGAAATATCTACAATGCCATCGGCATAAAGATATAAATATCTGCACCGTGAGCTGTATAAACATGGAAATATCTACATCGCTATCTGTATAAGCGTGGAAATACCAACACCGCTATCGGTATAAACATGGAAATATCTACAACGCCATCTAAACATGGAAATATCTATACCGCTATGTCTATAAACATGGAAATACCTACACCGCAATCTCTAAAAACATGGAAATATCCACACCGCCATCTGCATGTCCGTGGAAATATCTGTAACGCCATCGGTATAAAGATGGAAATATCTACATGGCAATCTGTGTACAGATGGAAATATCAACACCGCCATCTGTGCAAACATGGAAGTATCTACACCGATATCTCTATAAACATAGAGATAACTAAACTGCAGTCTGTAAAAACATGGAAATATCTACACCGGTATCTGTATAAACGTGGAAATATCTACACCACGATCTGTATAAACATGGAAATATTTACACCGCTATCTGTGTAAACCTGGAAATATCTAACACTGCTATCTCTATAAATATGGAAATCTCTACACTGCCATCTGTATAAACATGGAAATAACTACACAGTCATGTGTAGGAACATGGAAATATCTACACCACCGTTTGTATAAAGATGGAAATATCTACAACGTTATCTGTATAAACATGGAAATATCTACACAGTGATCTGTATAAACATGGAAATATGTACAGCACTCCCTGAATAAAGATGGAAATATCTACACCGCTATCTGTAAAAACACGGAAATATCTACACCTCTATCTGTATAAATATGGAAATAATTACACCGCTATCTCAATAAACATGGAAATATCTACACCGCTATCTCTATAAACATGGAAATATCTACACCGCCATCTGCATTAACATGGAAATATCTACACAGTCATCTCTATGAACCTGGAAATTTCTACACTGTCATCTATATAAAAATGGAAATATCTACAGAGAAATCTGTATAAACATGGAAATATCGGCATAGCCATCTGTATAAACATGAAAATATCTACACCGCTATCTGTATAAACATGGAAATATCTACACCGCTATGTGTATTAACGTGGAAATAGCTCCATTGCTATCTGTATAAACATGGACATATCTCCACCGCAATCTCTATAAACATGAAAATATCTACACCGCTATCTCTATAAACATGGAAATATCTACACTGCCATCTGTACAAACATGGAAATATCTACACAGTCATCTGTAGAAATATGGAAATATCTATACCAATATCTCTATAAACATGGAAATAACTACACCGCTATCTCTATAAACATGGAAATATCTACACCGCTATCTCCATCAACATGGAAATATATACACCGCCATCTCTTTAATCATGGAGATATCTACAACGCCATCTACATAAAAAAGAAAATAACTAAATTGCCATCTATATAAACATGGAAATATCTACACCGCCATCTCTATAAACATGGAAATATCTACACTGCCATTTGTAGAAAGATGGAAATATCTACACTGCCATCTGTATAAACGTGGAAATATCTACACCGCTATCTGTATCAACATGGAAATATCTACACCGCAATCTGTATAAACATGGAAATATCTAGACAGCTATGTGTATAAATAGGAAATATCAAAACCTCTATCTCTATAAAAATGGAAATATCTACACGGCTATCTGTATAAACATGGAAATATCCTCACTGCTATCTCTATGAACATGGATATATCTACACCGCTATCTCTATGAACCTGGAAATATCTACACCGCCATCTCTATAAACATGGAAATATCTACACCGCCATCTGTATAAACATGGAAATATCTACACTGCTATCTGTATAAACATGGAAATATCTACACTGCTATCTGTATAAAGATGGAAATACCTACACCGCGATCTGTATAAACATGGAAATATCTTCAACACGATCTGTATAAAAATGGAAATATCTACACCGCTATCTGTATAAACATGGTAATAACTACACCACCATCTATATACACATGGAAATATCTACACCGCCATCTGTATAAACATGGAAATATCTACAATGCCATCTGTAGAACGATGGAAATATCTGCACCGCAATCTGTGTAAATATGGAAATATCTACACCGATATCTGTAAAAACATGGAAATATCTACAACGCTATCTGTATAAACATGGAAAAATCTACACCACAATATGTATAAACATGGAAATATCTACACCGCTATCTCTATAAACATGGAAATAACTACACCGTGATCTGTATAAACATGGAAATATTTACACCGCTATCTGTATAAACTTGGAAATATCTACACTTTTATCTGTATAAATATGGAAATATCTACACCGCAATCTCTATAAACATGGAAATATCTACACCGCCATCTGTATAAATATGGAAATATCTACACTGCTATCTCTATAAACATGGAAATATCTAAAATGCCATCTGCAAAACATGGATATACCTGTGCAGTCATATGTATAAACATGTAAATATCTACACCACCATCTGTATAAACATGGAAATATCTACAATGCCATCTGTATACACAAGGAAATACCTACACGGCAATATGTGTATAGATGGAAACATCAAAACCGCCATCTGTACAAACATGGAAATATCTACACCGCTATCTGTATAAACATGGAAATATCTACATTGCGGTCTGTATAAACATGGAAATTTCTACACCGGTATCTGTATAAACACGGAAATATCTACACAACGATCTGTATAAACATGGAAATATTTACACCGCTATCTGTATAAACATGGAAATATCTACAAAGCCATCTGTATAAACATGGAAATACCTACACAGTCATGTGTAGGAACTTGGAAAAATCTACACTGCCAGCTGTATAAACATGGAAATATCTACAGAGCCCTCTGTATAAATATGGAAATATCTGCATAGGCATCTGTATATACATGGAAATATCTGAACCGCTATCTGTATAAACATGGAAATACCTACACCGCTGTCTCTATAAACATGGAAATATGTACACCGCTATGTGAGTAAACATGGAAATATCTCCAATGCTGTCTGTATAAACATGGAAATATCTACACCGCGGTCTCTATAAACATAGAAATATCTACACCGCTATCTGTATAAACATGGAAATATCTACACAGATATCTCTATAAACATGGAAATACCTACACCGCCATCTGTATAAACATGGAAATACCTACAAAGTCATCTGTATAAACATGGAAACATCTACACAGCCATCTGTATAAACATGGAAATATCTACACAGCCATCTGTATATACATGTCAATATCTACACCACTATCAGTACAAACATGGAAATAACTACACCGCTATTTGTATAAACAAGGAAATATCTACACCGCCATCTGTTTAAACATGGAAATATATACACAGACATCTGTTTATACATGGAAATATCTACACCGCTATATGTATGAACATGCTAATAACTACAGCGCTATCTGTAGAAATGTGGAAATATTTGCACCGCTATCTGTATAAACATGGAAATATCTACACCGCGATCTGTAAAAACGTGGAAATATCTACACCGTGATCTGTATAAACATGGAAATATCTACACCGCCATCTCTATAAACATGGAAATATCTACACCCCTATCTGTATAAACATGGAAATATACACACAGCTATCTCAGTAAACATGGAAAAATCAACACCGCTATCTCTATGAACATGGAAATATCTACACCGCCATCTCTATAAACATGGAAATACCTACACCGTGATCAGTATAAACATGGAAATAACTACACCGCTATCTGTATAAACATGAAAATATCTCCACTGCTATCTCTATAAATTTCGAAATATCTACACCGCCATCTGTATAAACATGGAAATACTTACAAATTTATCTGTATAAACATGGAAATATCTACACCGCCATCTGTACAAACATGGAAATATCTACACAGCCATGTGTATATACATGTAAGTATCTACACCGCTATCTATATAAACATGGAAATAACTACACCGCTATTTGAATAAACATGGAAATATCTCCACTGCTATCTCTATCAACATCGAAATATCTACACCGCCATCTGTATAAACATGGAAATACTTACAAAGTTATCTCTATAAACATGGAAATATCTACACCGCCATCTGTATAAACATGGAAATACCTACACAGCCATGTGTACATATTTGGAAATATCTACACCGCTCTCTATATAAACATGGAAATAACTACACCGCTATCTCTATATACATGGAAATATCTTCAACGCCATCTACATATCCATAGAAATATCTGCGCTGCCATCTGTATAAACATGGAAATATCTACACGGTCATCTGTGTATAGATGGAAATATCAACAAGGCCATCTCTACAAACATGGAAATATCTGCACCGCTATCTGTATAAACATGGAAATATCTGCACCGCAGTCTGTATAAACATGGAAATAACTACACCGCTATCTGTATAAACATGGAAATATATACACCGCTATGTGTATTAACGTGGAAATAGCTCCATTGCTATCTGTATAAACATGGACATATCTCCACCGCAATCTCTATAAACATGAAAATATCTACACCGCTATCTCTATAAACATGGAAATATCTACACTGCCATCTGTACAAACATGGAAATATCTACACAGTCATCTGTAGAAATATGGAAATATCTATACCAATATCTCTATAAACATGGAAATAACTACACCGCTATCTCTATAAACATGGAAATATCTACACCGCTATCTCCATCAACATGGAAATATATACACCGCCATCTCTTTAATCATGGAGATATCTACAACGCCATCTACATAAAAAAGAAAATAACTAAATTGCCATCTATATAAACATGGAAATATCTACACCGCCATCTCTATAAACATGGAAATATCTACACTGCCATTTGTAGAAAGATGGAAATATCTACACTGCCATCTGTATAAACGTGGAAATATCTACACCGCTATCTGTATAAACATGGAAATATCTACACCGCAATCTGTATAAACATGGAAATATCTAGACAGCTATGTGTATAAATAGGAAATATCAAAACCTCTATCTCTATAAAAATGGAAATATCTACACGGCTATCTGTATAAACATGGAAATATCCTCACTGCTATCTCTATGAACATGGATATATCTACACCGCTATCTCTATGAACCTGGAAATATCTACACCGCCATCTCTATAAACATGGAAATATCTACACCGCCATCTGTATAAACATGGAAATATCTACACTGCTATCTGTATAAACATGGAAATATCTACACTGCGATCTGTATAAAGATGGAAATACCTACACCGCGATCTGTATAAACATGGAAATATCTTCAACACGATCTGTATAAAAATGGAAATATCTACACCGCTATCTGTATAAACATGGTAATAACTACACCACCATCTATATACACATGGAAATATCTACACCGCCATCTGTATAAACATGGAAATATCTACAATGCCATCTGTAGAACGATGGAAATATCTGCACCGCAATCTGTGTAAATATGGAAATATCTACACCGATATCTGTAAAAACATGGAAATATCTACAACGCTATCTGTATAAACATGGAAAAATCTACACCACAATATGTATAAACATGGAAATATCTACACCGCTATCTCTATAAACATGGAAATAACTACACCGTGATCTGTATAAACATGGAAATATTTACACCGCTATCTGTATAAACTTGGAAATATCTACACTTTTATCTGTATAAATATGGAAATATCTACACCGCAATCTCTATAAACATGGAAATATCTACACCGCCATCTGTATAAATATGGAAATATCTACACTGCTATCTCTATAAACATGGAAATATCTAAAATGCCATCTGCAAAACATGGATATACCTGTGCAGTCATATGTATAAACATGTAAATATCTACACCACCATCTGTATAAACATGGAAATATATACAATGCCATCTGTATACACAAGGAAATACCTACACGGCAATATGTGTATAGATGGAAACATCAAAACCGCCATCTGTACAAACATGGAAATATCTACACCGCTATCTGTATAAACATGGAAATATCTACATTGCGGTCTGTATAAACATGGAAATTTCTACACCGGTATCTGTATAAACACGGAAATATCTACACAACGATCTGTATAAACATGGAAATATTTACACCGCTATCTGTATAAACATGGAAATATCTACAAAGCCATCTGTATAAACATGGAAATAACTACACAGTCATGTGTAGGAACTTGGAAAAATCTACACTGCCAGCTGTATAAACATGGAAATATCTACAGAGCCCTCTGTATAAATATGGAAATATCTGCATAGGCATCTGTATATACATGGAAATATCTGAACCGCTATCTGTATAAACATGGAAATACCTACACTGCTGTCTCTATAAACATGGAAATATGTACACCGCTATGTGAGTAAACATGGAAATATCTCCAATGCTGTCTGTATAAACATGGAAATATCTACACCGCGGTCTCTATAAACATAGAAATATCTACACCGCTATCTGTATAAACATGGAAATATCTACACAGATATCTCTATAAACATGGAAATACCTACACCGCCATCTGTATAAACATGGAAATACCTACAAAGTCATCTGTATAAACATGGAAACATCTACACAGCCATCTGTATAAACATGGAAATATCTACACAGCCATCTGTATATACATGTCAATATCTACACCACTATCAGTACAAACATGGAAATAACTACACCGCTATTTGTATAAACAAGGAAATATCTACACCGCCATCTGTTTAAACATGGAAATATATACACAGACATCTGTTTATACATGGAAATATCTACACCGCTATCTGTATGAACATGCTAATAACTACAGCGCTATCTGTAGAAATGTGGAAATATTTGCACCGCTATCTGTATAAACATGGAAATATCTACACCGCGATCTGTAAAAACGTGGAAATATCTACACCGTGATCTGTATAAACATGGAAATATCTACACCGCCATCTCTATAAACATGGAAATATCTACACCCCTATCTGTATAAACATGGAAATATACACACAGCTATCTCAGTAAACATGGAAAAATCAACACCGCTATCTCTATGAACATGGAAATATCTACACCGCCATCTCTATAAACATGGAAATACCTACACCGTGATCAGTATAAACATGGAAATAACTACACCGCTATCTGTATAAACATGAAAATATCTCCACTGCTATCTCTATAAATTTCGAAATATCTACACCGCCATCTGTATAAACATGGAAATACTTACAAATTTATCTGTATAAACATGGAAATATCTACACCGCCATCTGTACAAACATGGAAATATCTACACAGCCATGTGTATATACATGTAAGTATCTACACCGCTATCTATATAAACATGGAAATAACTACACCGCTATTTGAATAAACATGGAAATATCTCCACTGCTATCTCTATCAACATCGAAATATCTACACCGCCATCTGTATAAACATGGAAATACTTACAAAGTTATCTCTATAAACATGGAAATATCTACACCGCCATCTGTATAAACATGGAAATACCTACACAGCCATGTGTACATATTTGGAAATATCTACACCGCTCTCTATATAAACATGGAAATAACTACACCGCTATCTCTATATACATGGAAATATCTTCAACGCCATCTACATATCCATAGAAATATCTGCGCTGCCATCTGTATAAACATGGAAATATCTACACGGTCATCTGTGTATAGATGGAAATATCAACAAGGCCATCTCTACAAACATGGAAATATCTGCACCGCTATCTGTATAAACATGGAAATATCTGCACCGCAGTCTGTATAAACATGGAAATAACTACACCGCTATCTGTATAAACATGGAAATATATACACTGCTATCTCTATCGACATGGAAATATTTACACCGTGATCTATATAAACATGGAAATATTTACACTGATATCTGTATAAACATGGAAATTTCTACACCGTTATCTGTATAAATATGGAAATATCTACACCGCTATCTCTATAAACACGGAAATATCTACACCGCCATCTGTATAAACATGGAAATAACTATACAGTCATCTGTGTAAACATGGAAATATCTACACCACCATCTGTATAAACATGGAAATATCTACAATGCCATCTGTATACACATGGAAATACCAACACGGCAATCTGTGTATAGATGGAAACATCAACACAGCCATCTATACAAACATGGAAATATCTACACTGCGGTCTGTATAAACATGGAAATATCTACACCGTGATCTGTATAAACATGGAAATATCTACACCGTGTTCTGTATAAACATGGAAATATGTACACCGCTATCTGTATAAACATGGAAATATCTGCATCGCTATCTCTATAAACATGGAAATATCTACAAAGCCATCTGTATAAACATGGAAATGCCTACTCAGTCATTTGTAGGAACATGGAAATATCTACACTGCCATCTGTATAAACATAGAAATAACTACACAGCCCTCTGTATGAATATGGAAATATCTCCATAGGCATCTGTATAAACATGGAAATATCTCCACCGCTATCTGTATACACATGGAAATATCTACACTGCCATCTGTATAAACTTGGAAATATCTACACTGACATCTGTAGAAAGATGGAAATGCCTACAAAGCGATCTGTATAAACATGGGAATTTCTACAAAGCTACCTGTATAAACATGGAAATATCTACACCGCTATCTGTATCAACATGGAAATATCTACACCGCAATCTGTATAAACATGGAAACATCTACAATGCTATCTCTGTAAACATGGAAATATCTACACAGCTATCTGTGTAAACTTGGAGATATCTACACCGCTATCTGTAAATTTGGCAATAATTACAACGCAATCTGTGCAAAGATGGAAATATCTACACCGCTATCTCTGTAAACATGGAAATATCTACACCGCTATCTGTATAAACATGGAAATATCTACTCTGCCATCTGTATAAACATGGAAATATCTACAGCGCCATATGTATAAACATGGAAATATCCACACTGCCATCAGTACACACATGGAAATAACTACACAGCCATCTGTATAAACATGGAAATATCTACATCGCTATCTGTATAAACATGGAAATATCTACATCGCTATCTGTATAAACAGGGAAATATCTCCACCGCTATCTGTATAAAAATGGAAATATCTACACCACTATCTGTATAAACATGGAAATATCTACACCGCTATCAGTATAAACATGGAAATATATACAATGCTATCTGTGTAAACATGGAAATATCTACACAGTTATCTGTGTAAACTTGGAAATATCTACCCATGTATCTGTGTAAAAATGGAAATATCTACACAGCAATCTGTGCAAAGATGGAAATATCTACACCGCTATCTCCATAAACATGGAAATATCTACACCGCTATCTGTATAAACATGGAAATATCTATACCGCAGTCTCTATAAACATGGAAATATCTCCACCGTTATCAGTTTAAACATGGAAATATCTACAGAGCCATCTCTATAAACATTGAAATATCTACACTACCATCTGTAAAAACATGGAAATATCTACACAGTCATCTGAATAAACATGGAAATATCTACACCGCCATCTGTATAAACATGGAAATATCTACACTGCCATCTGTAGAAAGATGGAAATATGTACACCGCTATCTCTATAAATATGAAAATATCTACACCGCCATCTCTATAAACATGAAAATATCTATACTGCCATATCCATAAAGATGGAAGTATCTACTCCGCCATGTGTATAAACACGGAAATATCTACACCACCATCTGTGTAAACATGGAAATATCTACACCGCCATCAGTATAAACATGGAAATATCTACACCGCCATCTGCATGTCCATGGAAATATCTACGACGCCATCTGTATAAACATGGAAATATATACACGGCCATCTGTGTGAACATGGAAATATCAACACCGCCATCTGTACAAACATGGAAATATCTACATCGCTATCTTTATAAACATGGAAATATCTACACCGCCATCTCAATAAACATGAAAATATCTACACTGCCATCTCCATAAAGATGGAACTAACATCTCCGCCATCTGTATAAACATGGAAACATCTACACCGCCATCTTTGTGAATAAGGAATTATCTGCAATGCCATCTGTATAAAGATATAAATACAAGCACCGCGAACTGCATAAATATGGAAATATCTACATCGCTATCTGTATAATCATGGAAATACCAACACCGCTATCGGTATAAACATGGAAATATCTACAACGCCATCTATATTAACATGGAAATATCTACACCGCTATGTCTATAAACATGAAAATACCTACACCGCTATCTCTATAAACATGGAAATAACTACACCACCATCTATATAAACATGGAAATATCTAAAACGCCATCTGTATAAACATGGAAATATCTACAATGCCATCTGTAGAAGGATGGAAATATCTACACCTCAATCTGTGTAAACAGGGAAATATCTACACCGATATCTGTGAAAACATGGAAATATCTACACTGCTATCTGTAAAAACATGGAAATATCTACACAGCAATCTGTATAAACATGGAAATATCTACACCGCTATCTGTATAAACATGGAAATATCTACACAGCTATCTGTGTAAACTTGGAAATAACTACACCGCTATTTGTATAAACAAGGAAATATCTACACGGTGATCTGTATAAACATGGAAATATCTACACTGACATCTCTATAAACATGGAAATACCTACACCCTTATCTGTACAAACATTGAAATATCCACACCGCTATCACTATAAACATGGAAATATCAACACCGCTATCTCTATGAACACGGAAATATCTACAACGCCATCTCTATAAAAATGGAAATATATACAACATGATCAGTATAAACTTGGAAATATCTACACCGCTATCTGTATAAACATGGAAATATCTCCACTGCTATCTCTATAAACATCGAAATATCTACACCGCCATCTGTATAAACTTGGAAATACTTACAAAGTTATCTGTATAAACATGGAAATATCTACACCGCCATGTGTATAAACATGGAAATCTCTACACAGCCATGTGTACATACATGGAAATATTTACACCGCTATCTATATAAACATGGAAATAACTACACCGCTATCTGTAGAAACATGGAAATATCTACACTGCCATCTACATATCCATGGAAATATCTGTGCCGCCATCTGTATAAACATGGAAATATCTACACAGTCATCTGTGTATAGATGGAAATATGAACACCGCCATCTGTACAAACATGGAAATACCTGCACCGCTATCAGTATAAACATGGAAATATCTACACGGCGGTCTGTATAAACATGCAAATATCTACACCGCTATCTGTGTACACATGGAAATATCTACACCGCTATCTCTATAAACATGGAAATATCTACACCGTGATCTGTATAAACATGAAATATTTACACCACTATCTTTATAAACACGGAACCGTCTACACCGTTATCTGTATAAATATGGAAATATCTACACCGCTATCTCTATAAACTTGGAAATATCTACAATGCCATCTGTAGAAAGATGGAAATATCTACACCCCAATCTGTGTAAACATGGAAATATCTACACCAATATCTGTAAAAACATGGAAATATCTTCACCGCTATCTGTATAAACATGGTAATATCTACACCACCATCTATATAAACATGGAAATATCTCCACCGCCATCTGTATAAACATGAAAATATCTAGAATGCCATCTGTAGAAAGATGGAAATATCTACACCGCAATCTGAGTAAACATGGGAATATCTACACCGATATCTGTAAAAACATGGAAAGATCTACACCGCTATCTGTATAAACATGGAAATATCTACACCGCGATCTGTATAAACATGGAAATATCTACACCGCGATCAGTATAAACATGGAAATATCTACACAGCTATCTGTATAAACATGGAAATATCTACACAGCTATCTCTATAAACATGGAAATATCTACACCGCCATCTGTATAAACATGGAAATACCTACAAAGTCATGTGTATAAACATGGGAATATCTACACAGCCATCTGTATAAGCATGGAAATATCTACACAGCCATCTGTATATACATGGAAATATCAACACCGCTATCTGTATAAACATGGAAATAACTACACCGCTATTTGTATATACAAGGAAATATCTACACCGTGATCTGTATAAACATGGAAATATCTACACCGCCATCTCTATAAACACGGAAATATCTACACCCCTACCTGTATAAACATGGAAATATCCACACTGCTATCTCTATAAACTTGGAAAAATCAACACCACTATCTCTATGAACATGGAAATATCTACACCGCCATCTCTATAAACATGGAAATATCTACACCGCGATCAGTATAAACATGGAACTATCTACACCGCCATCTGTATAAACAAGGAAATACCTACAAAATTATCTGTATAAACATGGAAATATCTACACCGCCATCTGTATAAACATGGAAATATCTACACAGCCATGTGTATATACATGGAAATATCTACACCGCTCTCTATATAAACATGGAAATAACTACACCGCTATCTGTATAAACATGGAAATATCTACACTGCCATCTATATATCCATGGAAATATCTGCGCCGCCATCTGTATAAACATGGAAATATCTACACTGTCTTCTGTGTATAGATGGAAATATCAACCCCGCCATCTGTACAAACATGGAAATATCTGCACCGCAATCTGTATAAACATGGAAATATCTACACCGCGGTCTGTATAAACATGGAAATATCTAAACCGCTATCTGTATAAACATGGAGTTATCTACACCGCTATCTGTATAAACATGGAAATATCTACACCGTGATCTGTATAAACATGGAAATATTTACACCGCTATCAGTATAAACACGTAAATAACTTCACCGTTATCTGTATAAACATGGAAATACCTACAACGCCATCTGTAGAAACATGGAATTATCTACACAGCCATGTGTATATACATGGAAATATCTACACCGCTATCTATATAAACATGGAAATAACTACACCGCCATTTGTATAAACATGGAACTATCTCCACTGCTATCTCTATAAACATCGAAATATCTACACCGCCATCTGTATAAACATGGAAGTACTTACAAAGTTATCTGTACAAACATGGAAATATATACAGCGCTATCTGTATAAATATGGAAATATCTGAACCGCTATCTCTATAAACATGGAAATATCTACAAACCCATCTGTATAAACATTTAAATACCTACACAGTCATGTGTAGGAACATGGAAATATCTACACTGCCATCTGTATAAACATAGAAATATCTACACAGCCCTCTGTATAAATATGGAAATATCTGCATAGCCATCTGTGTAAACATGGAAATATCTGCACCGCTATCTGTATAAACATGGAAATACCTACATCGCTGTCTGTATAAACATGGAAATATGTACACCGGTATGTGTATAAACATGGAAATATCTCCACCGTTATCAGTTTAACCATGGAAATATCTACAGCGCCATCTCTATAAACATTGAAATATTTACACTGCCATCTGTAAAAACATGGAAATATCTACACAGTCATCTGAATAAACATGGAAATATCTACACCACCATCTCTATAAACATGGAAATACCTAAAATACCATCTGTATACACATGGAAATATCTACACAGACATCTATATAAATATGGAAATATCTACACGGCCATCTGTATAAACATGGAAATACCTACAACGCCATCTGTAAAAACATGGAAATACCTATACAGTCATCTTTAGAAACATGGAAATATCTACACCGCTATCTGTATAAACATGGAAATAACTACACCGCTATCTGTATAAACATGGAAATATCTACACCGCCATCTACATATCCATACAAATATCTGTGCCGCCATCTCTATAAACATGGAAATATCTACACGGTCATCTGTGTATAGATGGAAATATCAACACCGCCATCTGTACAAACATGGAAATATCTGCACCGCTATCTTTATAAACATGGAAATATCTACACCGTGGTCTGTATAAACATGGAAATATCTACACCGCTGCCTCTTTAAACATTGAAATATCTACAAAGCCATCTGCATAAACTTGGAAATACCTACATTGTCATGTATAGGAACGTGGATATATCTACACTGCCATCTGTATAAACATGGAAATATCTACACAGCCCTCTGTATAAATATGGAAATATCTGCATAGGCATCTGTATAAACATGGAAATATCTGCACCGCTTTCTGTATAAACATGGAAATACCAACACCGCTGTCTCTATAAACATGGAAATATGTACCCAGCTATTTGTTTAAACATGGAAATATCTCCACTGCTGTCTGTATAAACATGGAAATATCTACACCGCGATCTGTATAAACATGGAAATATCTACACCGCTATCTGCATAAACATGGAAATATCTACACAGCTATCTCTATAAACATGGAAATACCTACACCGCCATCTGTATAAACATGGAAATACCTACAAAGTCATCTGTATAAACATGGAAATATCTACAAAGCCATCTGTATAAACATGGAAATATCTACACAGCCATCTGTATATACATGGAAATATCTACACCGCTATCTGTGTAAACATGGAAATAACTACACCGCTATTTCTATAAACAAGGAAATATCTACACCGCCATCTGTTTAAACATGGAAATATATAGACAGACATCTGTTTATACATGGAAATATCTACACCGCTATCTGTATAAACATGCTAATAACTACACCGCTATCTGTATAAATGTGGAAATATTTGCACCGCAATCCCTATAAACATGGTAATATCAACACCGCGATCTGTATAAACATGGAAATATCTACACCATGATCTGTATAAACATGGAAATATCTACACCGCCATCTCTATAAACATGGAAATATGTACACCCCTATCTGTATAAACATGGAAATAACTAGACCGCCATGTCTATAAACATGGAAATATGAACACCCCTATCTGTATAAACATGGAAATATCCACACAGCTATCTCTATAAACATGGAAAAATCAACACCGCTATCTCTATGAACATGGAAATATCCACACCGTCATCTCTATAAACATGGAAATATCTACACCGCGATCAGTATAAACATCGAAATATCTACACCGCTATCTGTATAAACATGGAAATATCTCCACTGCTATCTCTATAAACATCGAAATATCTACACCGCCATCTGTATAAACATGGAAATACTTACAAAGTTATCTGTATAAATATAGAAATGTCTGCACCGCCATCTGTGTAAACATGAAAATATCTACACAGCCATGTGTATATACATGGAAATATCTACACCGCTATCTATATAAACATGGAAATAACTACTCCGCTATCTGTGTAAACATGGAAATATCTCCACTGCTATCTCTATAAACATCGAAATATCTACACCGCCATCTGTATAAACTTGGAAATACTTACAAATTTATCTGTATAAACATGGAAATATCTACACCGCCATCTGTATAAACATGGAAATCTCTACACAGCCATGTGTACATACATGGAAATATTTACACCGCTATCTATATAAACATGGAAATAACTACACCGCTATCTGTATAAACATGGAAATATCTACACTGCCATCTACATATCCATGGAAATATCTGTGCCGCCAACTGTATAAACATGGAAATATCTACACAGTCATCAGTGTATAGATGGAAATATGAACACCGCCATCTGTACAAACATGGAAATACCTGCACCGCTATCAGTATAAACATGGAAATATCTACACGGCGGTCTGTATAAACATGCAAATATCTACACCGCTATCTGTATACACATGGAAATATCTACACCGCTATCTCTATAAACATGGAAATATCTACACCGTGATCTGTATAAACATGAAATATTTACACCACTATCTTTATAAACACGGAACCGTCTACACCGTTATCTGTATAAATATGGAAATATCTACACCGCTATCTCTATAAACCTGGAAATATCTACAATGCCATCTGTAGAAAGATGGAAATATCTACACCCCAATCTGTGTAAACATGGAAATATCTACACCGATATCTGTAAAAACATGGAAATATCTTCACCGCTATCTGTATAAACATGGTAATATCTACACCCCCATCTATATAAACATGGAAATATCTCCACCGCCATCTGTATAAACATGAAAATATATAGATTGCCATCTGTAGAAAGATGGAAATATCTACACCGCAATCTGAGTAAACATGGGAATATCTACACCGATATCTGTAAAAACATGGAAAGATCTACACCGCTATCTGTATAAACATGGAAATATCTACACCGCGATCTGTATAAACATGGAAATATCTACACCGCGATCAGTATAAACATGGAAATATCTACACAGCTATCTGTATAAACATGTAAATATCTACACAGCTATCTCTATAAACATGAAAATACTTACACCACCATCTCTATAAACATGGAAATATTTACACTGCTATCTCTATAAACTTAGAAATAACTAGACCGACATCTCTACAAACATGGAAATATCTACACCGCTATCTGCATAAACCAGGAAATATCGACACAGACATCTGTATAAACATGGAAATATCTACACCGCCATCTCTTTAAACATGAAAATACCTCCACCGCCAACTTCAGAAACATGGATGTATCTACACCGCCATCTGTATAAACATGGAAATATCTACACCACTATCTATATAAACTTGGAAATATCTTCACTGCCATCTGTATAAACATGGAAATATCTACACCGCCATTTGTATAAAGATGGAAATATCTACACCGCAATCTGTATGAATATGGAAATAACTACACCGCTATCTCGAAAGACATGGAAATATCTACACCGCTATCTGTATAAACGTGGAAATGTCTACCCTGCCATCTGTATAAAGATGGAAATATCTACACCGCGAGCTGTATAAACATGGAAATATCTACACAGTCAACTGTATAAACCTGGAAATATCAACACTGTCATCTATATAAACATGGAAACATCTACAGAGAACTCTGAATAAACATGGAAATATCGGCACAGCCATCTGTATAAACATGGAAATATCTACACCGCAATCTGTATAAACATGGAAATATCTACACCGCTATCTCTATAAACAAGGAAATATCTACACTGCGATCTGTACAAACATGGAAATATCTACACAGTCATCTGTAGAAACATGGAAATATCTACACCGCTATCTCTATAAACATGGAATTATCTACACCGCTATCTCCATCAACATGGAAATATATACACCGCCATCTCTATAAAAATGGAAACATCTACACTGCTATCTGTATA
The DNA here is from genome assembly GCF_029289425.2 of Pan paniscus. NCBI lineage: Eukaryota > Metazoa > Chordata > Mammalia > Primates > Hominidae > Pan > Pan paniscus. The sequence goes on from NC_073265.2 coordinate 3,393,226, forward strand.
AACATGGAAATATCCTCACCGCTATCTCTGTGAACATGGATATATCTACACCGCTGTCTCTATAAACATGGAAATATCTACACCGCCATCTGTATAAACATGGAATTATCTACACTTCCATCTGCATAAACATGGAAATATCTACACTGCGATGTATACACATGGAAATATCTACACAGCCATCTGTATAAACATGGAAATATCTACACCGCTACCTCTATAAACATGGAAATACCTACAATGCAATCTGTATAAAGATGGAAATATCTACATCGCTCTCTGTGTAAACATGGAAATATCACCACCGCTATCTGTTTAAATATGGAAATACCTACACCGCTATCTGTATAAAAATGGAAATAACTACACAGTCAACTGTATATACATGGAAATATCTACACCACCATCTCTATAAACATGGAAAAAACTACACTGCCATCTGTATAAACATGTAAATATCTACACAATCATCTGTATATACATGGAAATATCAACTCCACCTTCTGTATAAACATGGAAATATCTACACTGCCGTCTGTATACACATGGAAATGTTTACAGAGCCATCAGTATAAACATGGAAACTTCTTCACCGCTATCTCTATACACATGGAAACACCTACACTGCAATCTGTATAAACATGGAAATATCTACACCACAAACTCTATAAACATGGAAATATCTAAACCGCCATCTCTATAAACATGGAAATATCTACACCGCCATCTGTGTAAACATGGAAATATCTACACTGCAGTCTGTATAAAGATGGAAATATCTGCATACCGTGCTGTATAAACATGGAAATATCTGCACTGCTATCTGTATAAACAGGGAAATACCAACACCACTATCTGTATAAACGTGGAAATATCTACACCATGATCTGTATAAACATGGAAATATCTGCAAGTCTCTCTGTATAAACATGGAAATAAACACACCGCTATCTGTATAAACATGGAAGTATCTACACCGCCATCTGTATAAAGATGGAAATATCTACACCGCAATCTGTATAAACATGGAAATATCAACATCGCTATCTGTATAAACATGGAAATATCTATACTACCATCTGTATAAAGATGGAAATATCTACACCGCTATCTGTATAAACATGGAAATATCTACACCGCAATCTGTATAAACATGGAAATATCTACACCGCTATCTGTATAAACATGGAAATATCTACACAGCTATCTCTATAAACATAGAAGTATCTAAACCGCCATCTATATAAACATGGAAATACCTACAAAGTCATCTATATAAACATGGAAATATCTACACCGATATCTGTATAAACATGGAAATATCTACACAACTATCTCTATAAACATAGAAATATCTAAACCGCCGTCTATATAAACATGGAAATACCTACAAAGTCATCAATATAAACATGGAAATATCTACACAGCCATCTGTATAAACATGGAAATATCTACACAGCCATCTGTATAAACATGGAAATATCTACACAGCCATCTGTATACACATGGAAATATCTACACCGCTATCTGTATAAACAGGGAAATAACTACACCGCTATTTGTATAAATAAGGAAATATCTACACAGCCATCAGTATATACATGGAAATATCTACACCGCTATCTGTATAAACATGGAAATAACTACACCGCTATTTGTATGAACAAGGAAATATCTGCACCGTGATGTGTATAAACATTGAGATATCTACACCGCTATTTCTATAAACAAGGAAATATCTACACCGCTATCTGTATAAACATTGAAATAACTACACCGCTATTTGTATAAACAAGGAAATATCTACCACGTGATCTGTATAAACATGGAAATAACTACACCACTATTTGTATAAACAAGGAAATATCTACACCGCCATCTGTTTAAACTTGGAAATATATACACAGACATCTGTTTATACATTGAAATATGTGCACCACTATCTGTATAAACATGCTAATAACTACACCGCTATCTGTATAAATGTGGAAATATTTGCACCGATATCCCTATAAATATGTTAATATCAACACCGCGATCTGTATAAACATGGAAATATCTACACTATGATCTGTATAAACATGGAAATACCTACACTGTGATCTGTATAAACATGGAAATATCTACACCGTGATCTGGATAAACATGGAAATATCAACACCGCCATCTCTCTAAACATGGAAATATCTACACCCCTATCTGTATAAACATGGAAATATCCACACCGCTATCTCTATAAACATGGAAAAATCAACAACGCTATCTCTATGAACATGGAAATATCTACACCGCCATCACTATAAACATGGAAAAATCAACACCGCTATCTCTATAAACATGGAAATATCTCCACTGCTATCTCTATAAACATCGAAATATCTACACCGCCATCTGTATAAAAATGGAAATACTTACAAAGTTATCGATATAAACATTGAAATATCTACACCGCTATCTGTATAAACATGGAAATATCTACACAGCCATGTGTATATACATGGAAATATTTACACCGCTATCTATATAAACATGGAAATAACTACACCACTATCTGTATAACCATGGAAATATCTACACCGCCATCTACATATCCATGGAAATATCTGCGCCGCCATCTGTATAAACATGGAAATATCTACACGTTCATCTGTGTATACATGGAAATATCAACACCGCCATCCGTACAAATATGGAAATATCTACACCGTGGTCTGTATAAACATGGAAATTTCTAAACCGATATCTGTATAAACATGGAATATCTACACCGCTATCTCTATAAGCATGGAAATATCGACACCGCAATCTGTATAAACATGGAAATACCTACAAAGTCGTCTGTATAAACATGGAAATACCTACACAGCCATCTGTGTAAACATGGAAATATCTACACAGCCGTCTGTATATACATGGAAATATCTACACCGCTATCTGTATAAACATGGAAATAAATATACCGCTATTTGTATAAAAAAGGAAATATCTACACAACCATCTGTTTAAACATGGAAATATCTACACACACATCTGTTTATACATGGAAGTATCTACAAAGCCATCTCTATAAACATGGAAATATCTACACCGCTATCTGTACAAACATGGAAATATCGACACCACGATCTGTATAAACATGGAAATATCTACAACGCTATCTGTATAAACATGGAAATATCTACACCGCTATCTGTTTAAACATGGAAATATCTACACCGCTATCTGTTTAAACATGGAAATATCTACACCGCTATCAGTATAAACATGTTTATATCTACACCGCCATCTGTATAAACATAGAAATATCTACACCGTCATCTGAATAAACATGGAATTCTCTACACCGCTATCTGTATAAACATGGAATTATCCACACCGCTATCTCTATAAACATGGAAATATATACACCGCTATCGGTATAAATATGGAAATATCTCCACTGGTATCTGTATAAACATGGAAACATCTAAGCCATTATCTGTATAAACATGGAAATATGTACACCGCTATCTGTATAAACATGTAAATATCTACAACGCTATCGGTGTAAACATGGAAATATCTACACCACCATCTGTGTAAACATGGAAATATCTACACCGCTATCTGTATAAACATGGAAATATCTACACCGCCATTTCCATAAATATGGAAATATCTACACCGCTATCTCTATAAACCTGGAAATATCTACACTCTTATGTGTATAAACGTGGAAATATCTTCAACGCTATCTGTGTAAACATGGAAATATCTACACAGGTATCTGTGCAAACTTGGAAATAGCTACACAGCAATCTGTGTAAAGGTGGAAAGTTATACACCGCAATGTGTTCTAAGATGGAAATATATACACCGCTATCTGTATAAACATGGATATAGCTACACCGCTATCTGAATAAATATGGAAATATCTACACCGCTATCTCTATAAACATGGAAATATCTACAACACTATCTGTGTAAACATGGAAATAACTACACAGCTATCGGTGTAAACTTGGAAATATCTACACCGTTATCTGTGTAAAGATGGAAATATCAACACCGCAATCTGTGCAAAAATGGAAATATCTACACCTCTGTCTCTGTAAACATGGAAATATCTACACTGCTATCTCTATAAACATGGAAATATCTACGCCGCTATCTGTATAAACATGGAAATATCTACACCGCCATCTATATAAACTCGGAAATATCTACACCGGATTATTTATAAAAATGGAAATATCTAAACCGCTATCTGGGTAAATATGGAAATATCTACACCGCTATCTCCATAAACATGGAAATATCTACACTGCTATCTGTATAGACATGGAAATTCTTCACCGTTATCTCTATAAACCTGGAAATATTTACACTGCCATCTGTATAAACATACAAATATCTACAAAGTCATGTTTATATACATGGAAATATCTACACCACCATCTCTATAAACATTGAAATATCTACATTGACATATGTATACACATGGAAATGTCTACACAGCCATCTGTATAAACATGGAAATATCTACACCGCTACCTCTATAAACATGGAAATACCTACAAAGCAATCTGTATAAACATGGAAATATCTACATCGCTCTCTGTATAAACATGGAAATATCACCACCGCTTTGTGTTTATATATGGAAATATCTACACCGCTATCTGTATAAAAGAGGAAATATCTACACAGTCAACTGTATATACATGGAAATATCTACACCACCATCTCTATAAACATGGAAATATCTACACTGCCATCTGTAAACATGGAAATATCTACACAGTCATCTGTATATACATGGAAATATGTACACCACCATCTCTATAAACATGGAAATATCTACACTGCCGTCGGTATACACATGGAAATCACTACAGAGCCATCAGGATAAACATGGAAACATCTGCACCGCTATCTCTATACACATGGAAATACCTACGCTGCAATCTCTATATACATGGAAATAACTACACCACAATCTCTATAAACATGGATATATCTACACCGCCATCTCTCTAAACATGAAAATATCTACACCGCCATCTTCATAAACATGGAACTATCTACACCGCCATCTGTGTAAACATGGAAATATCTACAATGCCGTCTGTATAAAGATGGAAATATCTGCACCCCGAGCTGTATAAACATGGAAATATCTACACTGCTATCTGTATAAACAGGGAAATACCAACACCAATATCTGTATAAGTGTGGAAATATCAACACCACAATCTCTATAAACCTGGAAATATCTACAAGTCTCTCTGTATAAGCATGGAAATAAATACACCGCTGTCTGTATAAACATGGAAATATCTATACCGCCCTCTGAATAAACATGGAAATATCTACACTGCTATCTCTATAAATATGGAAATATATACACCGCTATCTCTATAAACATGTAAACATCTATACCGCCATCTGTATAAACATGGAAATATCTACACAGCCATCTCTATAAACCTGGAAATATCTACACTGACATATTTATAAACATGAAAATATCTACACCGCCATCTCCATAAACATGGAACTATCTACACCACCATCTGTGTAAAATGGAAATATCTAAACCGCTATCTGTATAAACATGGACATATCTTCACTGCTATCTGTATAAAGATGGAAATATCTACACCGCGAGCAGTATAAACGTGGAAATATCTACACCGCTATCTGTATAACATGGAAATAGCAACACTGTTCTCTGTATCAACATGGAAATATATATACAGCCATCTGTATAAACATGGAAATATCTACACCAATATCTGTATAAACGTGGAAATACCTGCACTGCCATCTCTATAAACATGGAATTATCTACACCAATATCTCTATTAACATAGAAATACGTACACCGCCATCTCTATAAACATTGAAATATCTACACCACTATCTCTACAAACATATAAATATCTACACCGCCATTTCCATAAACATGGAAGTATCTACACCGCCATCTGCATAAACATGGAAATATCTACACCGCGATCTGTATAAACATGGAAATATCTATGCCGCCGTCTGAATAAACATAGAAATATCTACAATGCCATCTGTGGAATGATGGAAATGTCTACACCGCGATATGTATAAACTTGGAAATATCCACACCGCTACTTGTATAAACATGGAAATATCTACACTGCTATCTGTATAAACATGGAAACACCTACACCACGATCTGTATAAAAATGGAAATATCTACACTGCTATCTGTATAAACATGGAAATATCTACACCGCTAACTGTATAAACAAGCAAAAATCTACACCGAGATCTGTATAAATATGGAAATACCTACACCGCTATCACTATAAACATGTAAATGTCTACACCACTATCTGTATAAACACGGAAATATCTACAAGGCTAACTCTATAAATATGGAAATACCTAAACCGCCTTCTTTATAAACATGGAAATAACAACACAGTCATCTGTATAAACATGGAAATATCTACAGCGCCATATGTGAAAACATGGAAATACCTATACCGCCATCAGTATTAACTTGGTAATATCTCCACCGCTATCTGTATAAACATGGATTTATCTCCACTGCTATCTGTATAAACATGGAAATATCTACACGACGATCTGTATAAACATGGAAATATCTCCACCGCTTTCTGTATAAAAATGGAAACATCTACACTGCTATCTGAATAAACATGGAAATATATACACCGCTATCTGTATAAACATGCAAATATCTGCAACGCTATCTGTGTAAACATGGAAACATCTACTCCGCTATCTGTGTAAACATTGAAATATCTACACTGCTATCTGTGTAAAGATGGAAATATCTACACTGCAATCTGTTCAAAGATAGAAATATCTACACCGCTATCTTTGTAAAGTAGGAAATATCTACACCACAATCTGTGCAAAGATTTAAATATCTACACCGCTATCTGTGTAAACATGGTAATATCTACACCACTTTCTGTATAAACATGGAAATATCTACACTGCTATCTGTATAAACTTTAAAATATCTACACGGTCATCTGTAAAAACGTGGAAATATCTACACCACCATCTGAATAAACATGGAAATATCTACACCGCTAACACTATAAACATGGAAATATCTACACCGGTAACTCTATAAGCATGGAAATATCTACACCGCTATCTGTATAAACAAGGAAATAACTCCACCGCTATCTGTATAAACATTGAAACATCTACACAGCTATATCTATAAACATGGAATTATCTACACCGCTATCTGTTTAAACATGGAAATGTCTACAACGCTATCTGTGCAAACATGGAAATACCTAAACCGCTATCTGTGAAAAGATGGAAATATCTGCTCCACAATCTGTGCAAAGATGGAAATATATACAATGCTGTCTGTATAAACGTGGAAAATCTTCACCGCTATCTGTATAAACATGGAAATATCTACACTGCTATCTCTATAATCATGGAAATATCTTCACCGCCATCTGTAGAAACATGGAAATATCTACACAGTCGTCTGTATATACATGGAAATATTTACAACACCATCTCTATAGACATGGAAATATCTTCACGACCATGTGTATACACGTGGAAATAACTACACAGCCATCAGTATAAACTTGGAAACATCTGCACCGCTATCTGTATACACATGGAAATACCTTCACCCCTATCTCTATAAACATGGAAATATCGACACCGATGGAAATATCTACACTGCCTTCTGTATATACATGGAAATACCTACACAGTCATCTGTATAAACATGGAAATATCTACACAACTATCTGTATAAACGTGGAAATATCTACACTGCCATCTGTATAAACATGGAAATATCCTCACAGCCATGTCTATAAACATGGAAATATCTACACCTACATCTCTATAAACATGGAAATATCTACACTGCCATCTGAATACACATGGAAAAGACTTCACACTCATCTGTATAAACATGGAAATATCTACACCGCTATCTCTATAAACAAGGAAAACCTATACCGCAATCTGCATAAACTTAGAAATATCTACACCGACATCTCTATAAAGATGGAAATACCTACACCGCGAGCTGTCTAATCATGGAAATATCTACAACGCTATCTGTATAATCATGGACATACCAACACCACTATCTCTATAAACTTGGAAATATCTACAACGCTATCTGTATAAATATGGAAATATCTATACCGCTATCTCTATAAACATGGAAATAACTACACCACCATCTTTATGAACATGGAAATATCTACACCGCTATCTCTATAAACATGAAAATGTCTTCACCGCTATCTGTATAAACATGGAATTATCTACATGGCCATCTCTATAAACATGGAAATATCTACGCCGCCATCTGTATAAACATGAAAATATCTGCACCGCAATCTGTATAAACATAGAAATATCTACACTGCCATCTGTATAAATATGGAAATACCAACACAGTTATCTGTGTAAACATGGAAACATCTACACCACTATCAGTGTAAAAATGGAAATATCTACACCGCAATCTATGTAAAAAAGGAAACATCTACACCGCTATCTTCGTAAAGATGGAAATATCTACATCGCAATCTGTGCATAGATGGAAATAACTAAACCACTATCTGTGTAAACATGGTAATATCTACACCGCTGTCTCTATAAACATGGAAATATCCACACCGCTATCTGTATATACATGGAAATATCTACACCGCCATCTGTAAAACATGGAAATATCTACAACGCTATCTGTATAAACATGGAAATAGCTACAACACTATCTGTGTAAACATGGAAATATCTACACAGCTATCTGTGTAAACATGGAAATATGTACACCGCTATCTGTGTAAAGATGGAAATATCTACACCGCAATCTGTGCAAATATGGAATTATCTTCACCGCCATCTCTGTAAACATGGAGATATCTACACCGCTATCTGTGTAAACATGGAAATATCTACACCACTATCTGTATAAACATAGAAATATCTACACAACTGTCAGTATAAACATGGAAATATCTACACCATCTGTATAAACATGGAAATATCTACACGGCCGTATGAATAAACATGGAAATATCTACAACGCTATCTGTATAAATATGGAAATATCTACACCGCTATCTCCATAAACATGGAAATATCTCCACCGCGATCTGTATAAACATGGAAACATCTACACCGCTATCTGAATAAATATGGAAATATCTACACCGCTATCTGTATAAACATGGAAACATATACAACACGATCTGTATAAAAATGGAAATATCTACACCACCATCTGTATAAACATGAAAATATCTGCTCCGCCATCTGTATAAACATAGAAATATCTACACTGTCATCTGTATAAACATGGAAATACCTACACGGTTATCTGTATAAACATGGAAACATCTACACCACTATCTGTGTAAACATGGAAATAACTACACCGCAATCGGTGTAAACATGGAAATACCTACACCGCTATCTTTGTAAAGATGAAAATATCTACACCGCAATCTATGCAAAGATGGAAATATCTAAACCGCTATCTGTGTAAACATGATAATATCTACACCACTGTCTGTATAAACATGGAAATATCCACAACGCTATCTGTATATACATGGAAATATCTACGCCGCCATCTGTGAAAACCTGGAAATATCTACACCGCAATCTGTATAAACAAGGAAATACCTACACAATCATCTGTATAAACATGCTGACATCTACACCGCTATCTGAATAGTCATGGAAATATCTGCACCGCTTTCAATATAAACATGGAAATAACTACAACGCTATCTGTGTAAACATGGAAATGTCTACACAGCTATCTGTGTAAACATGGAAATATCTACACCGCTATTTTTGTAAAGATGGAAATATCTGCACCACAATCTGTGCAAACACGGAAATATTTACACCGCTATCTCTATAATCATGGAAATATCTGCACCAGTATCTGTATGAACATGGAAATATCTACACCGCTATCTCTGTAAACATGGAAATATCTACACCGCCATCTGTATAAACATGGAAATATCTACACAGTCATCTGTATATACATGGAAATAACTACACCAGCATCTCTATAAACATGAAAATATCTACACTGCTATCTGTATAAACAGGGAAATACCAACACCACTATCTGTATAAACGTGGAAATATCAACACCACGATCTGTGTAAAAATGGAAATACCTACAAGTCTCTCTGTATAAACATGGAAATAAATACACCGCTGTCTGCATAAACATGGAAATATCTATACCGCCCTCTGAATAAACATGGAAATATCTACACTGCTATCTATATAAATATGGAAATATATACACCGCTATCACTATAAGCATGGAAATATCTATGCCGCCATCTGTATAAACATGGAAATATCTACACAGCCATCTCTATAAACCTGGAAATATATACACCGCTATCGGTATAAACATGGAAATATCTCCACTGTTATCTGCATGAACATGGAAACATCTACGCCATTATCTGTATAAACATGGAAATATGTACACCGCTATCTGTATAAACATGGAAATATCTACAACGCTATCTGTGTAAACATGGAAATATCTACACCACCATCTGTGTAAACATGGAAATATCTACACCACTATCTGTTTAAACATGGAAATATCTCCACCGCAACCTGTATAAACATGGAAATATATACACCGCTATCTGTATAAATATGGAAATATATACACTGCTATCTCTATAAACATGGAAATGTCTACACCGCTATCTTTATAAACATAGAAATATCTACATGGCTATCTCTACAAACATGGAAATCTCTACACCACCAACTGTATAAACATGGAAATATCTACACAGCCATCTGTATAAACATGGAAATATCTATAACACTATCTGTATAAACATGGAAATAGCTACACTGCCATGTGTATAAACATGCAAATATCTACACAGCAACATCTATAAACATGGAAATATCTACACCACCATCTGTAAAAACATGGAAATAACTTCACAGTCATCTGTATAAACATGGAAATATCTACACCTCCATCTGTATACACATGGAAATATCTACACAGCCATCTGTATAAACATGGAATTATCTACACCGCTATCTCTATAAACATGGAAATACCTACACCGCTATCGGTATAAACATGGAAATATCTACACCGCTATCTGAATAAACATGGAAATATCTACACCACGATTTGTATAAACTTGGAAATATCTACACCGCCATCTGTATAAACATGGAAATATCTCTAACGCTATCTGTTTAAACATGGAAATATCTCCATCGCTATCTGCATACTCATGGAAATATGTTCACCGCTATCTGTAAAAACATGGAAATATCTACCCCACTATCTGAATAAACATGGAAATTCTACACCGCTATCTGTATAAACATGGAAATATCTACATGGCTATCTGTATAAACATGGAAATATCTACACCACCATCTGTATAAGCATGGAAATATATCCACCGCTATCTGTATAAACATGGAAATATCTCCACCGCTATCTGTATAAACATGGAAATATCTGCACCGCAATCTTTTTAAACATGGAAATATCTATACCGCAATCTGTATAAACATGGAAATCTCTACAACACTATCTGTGTTAACATGGAAATATCTACACCGCTATCTGTGGAAACATGGAAATATGTACACCGCTATCTGTGTAAAGATGGAAATATCTACACCGCTATCTGTGCAAATATGGAAGTATCTACACCACTATCTCTATAAACATGGAAATATCTACACCGTTAACTGTATAAACATGGAAATATCTACACCGCCATCTTTAAAACATGGAAATATCTACACCGCTATCTGTATAAACATGGAAATTACACCGCTACCAGTATAAAAATGGAAGTATCTACACGGCCATCTGAATAAACATGGAGATATTTTACACCGCTATCTGTATAAACATGGAAATATCTACACCATTATCTGCACAAACATGGAAATATCAACCCTGTCATCTGTATAAACATGGAAATATCTACACCGCCATCTGTAAAAACATGGAAATATCTACACTGTCATCTGTCTAAACATGGAAATAACTGGACCTCCATCTGTATAAACATGGAAATATCTACACGACCATCTGTATACACAAGGAAATATGTACACTGCCGTCTCTGTGAACACTGAAATATCTACACCGCTATCTCTATAAATATAGAAATACCTACACCGCCATCTCTATAAACATGGAAATCTCTACACTGCTATCTATAAAAAGATGGAAACATCTACACCGCTATCTTTATAAACATAGAAATATCTACACAGCCATCTGTATAAACATGGAAATATCTACACAGCCATCTCTATAAACATGGAAATATCTACACTGCTATCTGTATAAACATGGAAATAGCCACACCGCTATCTGTATAAACATGGAAATATCTACACCGCCATCTGTATAAACATGGAAATATCTCCACCGCTATCTGTATCAACATGGAAATATCTACATATCTATCTGTACAAACATGGAAATATTTCCACCGCTATCGGTATAAACATGGAAATATCTACAAGGCTATCATTATAAACATGGAAATACCTACACCGCTATCTGTATAAACATGGAAAATCAACAAAACTGTCTGTATAAACATGGAAATATCTACACCGCTATCTGTATAAATATGGAAATATCTACACCACAATCTCTATAAATATGGAAATATCTACACCGCTATCTGTATTAACATGGAAATATCTACAACAATATCTGTGTAAACATGGAAATACCTAAACAGCTATCTGTGTATACACGGAAATATGTACACCGCTATCTGTAAAGATGGAAATATCTACACCGCAATCTGTGCAAAGATGGAAATATCTACACCGCTATCTCTGTAAACATGCAAATATCTACACTGCTATCTGTATAAACATGGAAATATCTACACCGCTATCTGTATAAACATGGAAATATCTACACCACGATCTGTATAAAAATGGAAATATCTACACCGCTATCTATATAAACATGGAAATATCTACACCGCTATCTGTATAAACATGGAAATACCTACACCACTATATGTGTAAATATGGAAATATCTACACCGCTATCACTATAAACATGGAAATGACAACACCGCTATCTGTATAAATATGGAAGTATCTACATGGCTACCTCTATAAACATGGAAATATCTACAATGCCATCTGTATAAACATGGAAATACCTACACAGTCATCTGTATAAACATGGAAATATCTACACCACTATCTGTATAAACATGGAAATAACTTCACTGCCATCTCTATAAACATGGAAATATCTACACAGTCATCTCTATAAACATGGAAATATCAACACTGCTATCTGTATAAACATGGAAATAGCCACACCGCTATCTGTATAAACAGGGAAATATCTACACTGCCATCTGTAAAAACATGAAAATACCTGCACAGTCATCAGTATAAAAACGGAAATATCTTCAACTCCATCTGTAGAAACCTGAAAATATCTACACTGCCATCTCTATACACATGGAAATATCTACACTGCCATCTGTATAAACATGGAAATATCTACACCGCTATCTCTATTAACATGGAAATACCTACACAGCTATCTGTATAAACATGGAAAAAACTACACCGCTATCTGTATAAACTTGGAAATATCTACACCGCCATATGTATAAACATGGATATAACTCCAACGCTATCTGTATAAACATGGAAATATCAAAACAGATATCTGTATAAATATGGAAATATCTACATTGCTATCTCTATCAACATGGAAATGTCTTTACCAATATCTGTATAAACATGGAAATATCTACATGGCTATCTCTATAAACATGGAAATATCTTCACCGATATATCTATAAACATGGAAATGTCTACACCGCTATCTGTATAAACATGGAAATATCTACACTGCCATCTGTAAAAACATGAAAATATCTACACAGTCATCTGTATAAACATGGAAATATCTACACTTCCATCGGTATAAATATGCAAATAGCTACACTGCCATCTGTATACACATGGAAATATCTACACTGCCATCTGCATAAACATGGAAATATCTACACCGATATCTCTATAAACATGGAAATACCTACACCGCTATCTGTGTAAATATGGAAATATCTACACTGCTATCTGTAAAAACATGGAAATATCTACAATGCCATCTGTACAAACATGGAAATATCTACACTGACATCTGTATGAACATGGAAATATCTACACCGCTATCTGTATAAACATGGAAATATCTACAACGCAATCTGTATGAACATGGAAATACCTACAAAGTCATCTGTATAAACATGGAGATATCTACAAAGCCATCTCTATAAACATGGAAATATCTACACAGCCGTCTGTATATACATGGAAAATCTACACTGCTATCTGTATAAACATGGAAATACCTACACCGCTATCTGTATAAACATGGAAATATCTACAACGCTATCTGTGTAAACATGGAAATATCTACAACGCCATCTGTGTAAACATGGAAATATCTACACAGCTATCTTTGTAAACTCCGTAATACCTACACCACTATCTGTGTAAAGATGGAAATACCTACACCGCAATCTGTGCAAAGATGGAAATATCTCCACCGCTATCTCTGTAAACACGGAAATATCAACACCACCATCTGCATAAACATGGAAATATCTACACTGCCATCTGTATAAACATGAAAATATCAACACCGCTATCCGTATAAACATGGAAATATCTACACCGCTATCCATATAAACATGGAAATATCTACACCGCTATCACTATAAACATGGAAATTCCTACACCGCTATCACTATAATCATGGAAATATCTACACCGCTATATGTATAAATATGGAAATATCTACACCGCTATCTCTATAAACATGGAAATATCTATACCACTATCTGTATAAACATGGAAATGTCTACACCGCTATCTCAATAAACATGGAAATATCTACACCGCCATCTGTGTAAACATGGAAATATCTACACCGCTACCTGTATAAAAATGGAAATATCTACACCGCTATCTTTAAAAACGTGGAAATATCTACACCGCTGTCTGTATAAACATGGAAATATCTACACCGCCATCTCTATAAACATGGAAATATCTACACCGCCATCTTTAAAAACATGTAAATATCTACACACTCATTTGTATAAACATGGAAATATCTACACCATCATCTGTATAAACATGGAAATATCTACACTGCCAGGAGCTCAAGAGCAGCCTGGGCAATACTGCAAGGCCTCATCTCTACAAAAAAAATTAGAAATATTAGCTGGCCATGGTCGTGTGCACCTGTAGTCCCAGCTTCTTGGGAGGCTGAGGTGGGAGGATCTACGGAGCCCAGGATTTTAAGGCTGCAGTGAGCTTGGATAACGACTGCACTCCAACCTGGATGACAGAACAAGAACCTGTTTCAAAAAAGAAAAAGAAAAAAATACCTAAAAACTAAAAACTGGATGTAGTTTGCTAGTAACTAAACAGCAAATTAATTGTAACATGCTTACATATCAATGATGTCTTTCTTCTTTGATCATAAACCTGCTCACTAAGAAGCTGCTGAAGTCCATGGTAGTGACAGGTAGATGTCTGCATCCTTGTCCTGACCTGCATCTTCTTTGATTGTCCCCATCTGTGTCTCCGACTGGCACTGCCGAACCGTCTTGCTACCTGATCAATGTTGTACTGTACCGGACTGCTAACTGATCAATGTTGTCGAGCTCACTGCACAAAGCTGTTCTTACAAGGTAGATTTCTGCCTGGAATAGCCATACTTACACTGTTTATATTCCTTACTCCTGACCCATCCAACGCAGCACAAGTTCTATTTATTGCCATAGAAACATAGGTCATTTGGAAACACCTCCTTCATTTCTATGGAATGTTCAAACATTTCTGACATTTTGGACTCTGTTCTAGCCTCTTGTTAAATATATCCAGAAAAGAGACAAAGCTTTATGGGGGGGCTATATGCACACATATGCTATAGAATAAGCTATCTAAATGCTTAAAAATACTTTCCATCTGTCACCGCACCTTAATAGGTACACAGAAATTAAGTATGTGTATATCTGTCTGTATAGATACGTATAAATATATATCCCCAAAACAAAAACTCATTCTCTTACTTATACATAGGTAGAATATAGGTGAATATACATATACATTTATAGGTAGAACAAAAAAACCCTCAGCCTCTTTAGGGCCATGTGTTTTCTCTGAGTAATTGTCACAATTAATTAAAATACATGTGTATGCCTGTTTAGATAAATTTCATCAGACCAGTTTCTGTCTGGTTGGAAAATAATAACTGCCTATTTGCTAAGTGCCCCTGCCCCCATACTATGTTCCAGTGAACTAAAGACCTCTGGCAATCATAGATTTACAACTCAGCAAGATTAAACCATTTATTGTTATTTATGACATCCAAGCTGTATCTTCTGTATTATATTCCACATTAGCATCTATCACCTTACATTTGGGAGATCCTGTCCAAAAAATGATTATGCCTCCTAACCAAACATTCAGCAGGGCTGCAGGAACAGGCCCCCTGAACAAACATCCTGCCAAAGTACTTTAAAGCACCGTGAGCTGCCACAGCTGTGCATTTTCAGATGACTCAGCAGATTAGCGTGGAGTCTCTTAGCCTCTGCTTGGTCTGTTCCTTTCAGTGATCTCTCACATGGCCCAGTCCATTCGGTTTGAAAATCCTCATGAAATGAGCAGATTATGATCTGGCTTCAGTAGAGGGCCATGGGGTGGGCATGGAGGGGAGAGGGTTTGCTCTTAACACAGCCTGAGCCTCAGAAAGGTTTCAGATGGAAAAGCATGGCACTGACTCAGCTCATGCTTAACAGGAAATAATGCACAGACCACACCAAAAAAGCCCTTTATGTTGTGTGAAAGTCTATGCTGGAGCAGCTGCTGCCACCTCATGTACTGTGATAGAGTGTGCATGTGTGTGTTTGTGTGTGCATGAGTGTGAGTATGCACACAAATGTGTGCTGGGAGGGGGAGGAGATCACACCTTCCACAGTCGCCACCTCAGCCTTAGCTAGCAGCGTGGAGAATTGCCAAAAGTCAACAGGAAGCTGCACCAAAGCAACTGTGATCACCACATCAGCAGGCGCTTTCTGGTTAGTAAAGCTACTGGGACTGAAAAACACACACAATCTCATCCTTCTTTTATTTTAATCAGAGCAAAATATTTTTATAATAATTGTGTTATATGAATAAATAATTCATAATGCTGTAACCCATTATCACATTCAATCCTCCCAACAACCCTAGAAGATATGTAGACAAGTATTATTACTTTCCCTATTTTTATAAATGAGGAAATAAACCCCAGGAGGCTAGGCGACTTCCCCACGGTCATAGAAGTTGCAAACAGTAGTATCATGATTCAAATCCAAAGCTTCTCCTTTTGTCTTTATCATTTTAATTTTGAAGGTAATGCATATGCATGTATGATCTTTTAAATCCAGAGATGTATATGGAATAGATAGGAAAAGGGACTCTCCTTCCCCATTATACACCCCCTCCACCCAAGCTATATACACTGTTGACTAGAGTATGTACTTTCAATCCTATTTTCTATGCCTACATTATATACAGAAAAGCAGGATTACGTTACACACAATATTCCAGTCATTGCTGTTTTTCACCAACAAGCTATCATTCACATCTTTTTCATACTACATATAAATTTATATCCTTTATTTTAGTGGTGTATATTGTGCAGTTGTGTCATAAATTATGTACCTGTTCTCTGTTGAACATATAGATTTTTTCTGAGTTTTTCCTTAGCAAAATGCTGCAGTGAGTACCCTTGTACACAGATGTTTGTACATTTGTTCTAGAAAAATCTACAGTAAAGATTCTTAGATTAAGAGATTCCCAGGTTATTAGAAAACTACTCTATTAATTTAGATATATACTTCCAAATTGCCTGACCAAAAAGTTATGTCAATTTAACTTCTATGAACAGTATACAAACATGACAATTTTCCATCACCTACACCAACTCTGGGTAATTTCATCTTTTTTACAAGTTGATGGATTGTTTTAATTTATATTTCTCTGGTTATTAATAAGGTTGGCCACCTGTTCATGTGTTATTATTGATGATATTTGTATTGAATTGTTTGAATTTTCTTGATTTCAAAAAACGTTTTACATGTCATAGATATTAAATATTTGTTGTAAAACTCTCCTTCCAGTATTGTGTATGTGTTTGGTCAAGTAGAATAAACTCTCGTCCTCTGATTTCAGATTCCTTTCTCTTTCCATTAGAAATCCCTAAATGTAAAACTACATATTGATAGCTAAAAACCAGGATGTTTACTAGAGAAAAAGAATACAAAGGCAATAATTAAATATTATATTTATACAAAATACCTACTAGTACCAACTTAAAAAGAGAAAGTAAAAGTCAAATGCTTCTACGACTTCAGACTAAGAAAAAGAACTTTTGAGGTTGAATGTTCCTGAAATTTTTCTTTTCATACAACTACGGACATGACTTCAAAAGTTGATGTGACTAAAAAATGTAAGATATGAAAGATATTTGAAGACTCAGAGAAGGTGGATTTTCATTTTAACAAGTCACATATATATTCTAGATATCCTCTTATTCGTAACTAAGTGAGTCAAATCAGATGAAAGAATCTAAAAATTTCCCTTTGACTGTGTTAAGTAGAAGTAGTAGAGGCATATTGGCCAAATCTTGAGTGTTTGCAAATTGACTCTTAAGGCTATAGGCTGGCACAGGTCATTGAAGCCCTAGCTTTTTATCTTTAATTTTAAAATCCCCAAACAATTTATACTAATTTTTCTTGTCCATTATTTCCAAATAATCTTGTTAAAAGTTTATTACAGTGCTTGCTCATGTTACTGTTGTCTAACAGAAGGGTATCCGGGGCCTTAAAACTGAGAGGGTTAGGATTAATGATTCCAATACCTATGCTTGGACATCTCCAAAAGGGGGTTCCAACTTCTTGTCCTCAAGTCTGTATAGAAACTAGCAAACTTCCAGAGTTCACAAAAGGCTCAAAGACAACAGATGTTTTATAGAAAATTCTTAGAGCAAGTTTCACGCATAATGTTGCTGATGCGTGTCTGCCTTTTCAATAAACATCACTATGCTTTATCACAAGATTTAATAAAGCAGCTTAGTTAAAAATGCCATCTGGGTCTCTGGACACATTAAACAAAGCTTAAAATAACCACCCCAGCAACTGGGAGGACCCAGCTGTTCTCATAATCTGTCCCACTCCTTTTACTTCCCCATAAAAAGAGTGAATGAAGACCACAGACTAAAAGCATCCAGAAGGAACTGACACAAACAGGGAGATAGATGGAGCCAAGGGCTCCTGTAAGTTTGCTATTGCTCACATAATAGATTTGCTAATTCCACAACCTGCGGATGGTGATTAAGAACAGGAAGCAGAAAGAGGGAAGAGAGAATCATAGAAGGGCTCATTCAAGTTTTCTAATGTATCACAAACCTGTCCTCCCTAATGTCTGGATCATAGCAGCCCATTCCATTCACCTATTCTGTAGTGAACTCCAATAGAAAATACAAAGCCATCACCACCCAGTTCTTTCTCCCTTCTAGAGATGAGATTTTAGCCACCCAATCCCAGATTCTCAGATCCATTCCAGGAAAGAAGCCCTAGGTATTGAAGCACAGCTTTCCCTCCCTCCCTTCTTTCTTCCACCCCAAGATTTGTTCCCCAGATAGTTCTAGTAAATGCAAAACCAAGTATATTCTCATTCTTTAGAGCAACCAGCTTTTCATGGCCAACTGGAATCAAACACAACCTGCACAAACATCTATCTGGAGGACACTCCCAAGGCTCCTACTGAGCCAGCCTTCTGCATACCACTGCATTTCAGCTTCCTAGTTCACAAGACACTGAGACATTCTTGAATACTGCAAGGTGCACTGTGTGTTAATATCTTGACTGCTCATCATGTGGCCAATAAAGGGCATGACTAGTCAACAAATAAATTTTCTCTTGGCTAAAACTTGCAACAAAACTGTAAGCTGTTTACCAAGGGGCCCACTACAGGTTATATTCAATATATACAGTCAAATCCTAACTATCTGAGATATATTCAGTTGACCATACACCTTTATATTTCAGTAAAAGGTCTTTACATTTCCCAGTGCTATCGATGTTACAAAGTGCTTTCATATGCAGTGCTTCATCTGATTTCCAGGATAATTAAATGATCCTGTCATACCTGATTTTTAGATGAGGAAACAAGTGGTTTCTGGGTATTTCAAGAGGCTAACGCATCTGCCCTCCAACTTGTATGTGAAAACCAAAAACAAAATTCCAAGGCCCTTCAACCATCTGAATGGACTTTGACTCTTTTGGTCAATATATGGCAGAGCTAGGAAAAGAAGGTGAGTCTTCCAGCTGCTGATACAGGGTTTTTTCTGCCATACTCCATTACCTCCAAGGCTAAAGTCAAAAGAGGGTGTGGTTATCACATGAAAAAATCTGGTTTGGATTTCCCAAATGTGTATGTAGTATTTGGGGATTTACCTTAATTTAACCTACAGTTCTTTTGGGTTGTAACAGTCTGACTCCATTTTTGAAAACAAAACAAAATCGATTTTAAATGCTGAATTATAGATCTTTGCTGTCCAGTATGGTAGCTACTAACCACTTATGGTTATTTGCATTTCTATTTTAATTAATTAAAATTCAGTAAAATGCAAAATTCAGTTCTTCAGTTGCTCTAGCCACATTTCAAGTGTTACAGTAGTCACATATGGCTAGTGGCTGGGACAATGCAGATTATAGAACAGTTCCATCATCAAAGAAACTTCTGTTGAACAGTGCTATTATATAATGTCATCTCCAGAGAAAGAAGACTTTAGAAAAAGTCAGAAACGGCCGGGTGCAGTGGCTCACCCGTGTAATCCCAGCACTTTGGGAGGCCAAGGCAGGCAGATCCCTTGAGGTCAGGAGTTCAAGACCAGCCTGGCCAACATGGTGAAACCCCGTCTCTAGTAAAAATACAAAAAATTAGCTAGGCGTGGTGGTGCATGCCTGTAACCACAGCTACTCAGGAGGCTGAGTTGGGAGAATCACTGGAACCCAGGAGACAGAAGTTGTAGTGAGCCAAGATTGTGCCACTGCACTCTAGCCTGGGTGACAGAGCAAGACTCCATCTCAAAAAAAAAAAAAAGAAAAAGAAAAAGTCAGAAACATCTTGAGGCAGGCATAGTGCTGTCATCTGTCCAATATTGAAGATGATTTAAGAATAAGAAAGAAGAAGAGAACAAAGAAGAGAAAAAGAAGTTGCCTTAGGTGTACCTACCCAGAAAAGGACAAGGGCATTCCTGTAGTCATTGTGTTGTATTTTAGCTCTTAAACTGTTTAAGAGATTAGAGTAATTTGACACATAGAAGATCTAAACCACTGAAGAGGCTCTGAAGCAGATAAAAGTAGAAAGAAAATAAAAAACTAATTAGTTACAAACTAAGCTTAACCACAATTCGTTTAAACGATACTATTTACTCTTCACATGATTGGTTTTTCTTTTGCTTTATAGTATGACATATTTTATATCTTTAAAGGGGAATTAAAATATTTCTGGGAATTTTTAAAAGTAAGTTCACACAGCCACATAAAAACTACAGAAACAGATAAAACCTATCTTCTCATTTATTCCCTAATCCATTCAAATTAAATATAAAAATCCAAGCAGCCACAGTGATATTCAAAAAAGCAAAAGTGAGACAAAACAAAATTCATTTGTCACCTGTGGAGGTAGTTAGCTCACCTAATCTTCACTCCAAACACCAGTAATTTTTAAAAGACAGAAATAAACATATGTTCTGCCTTCCCGGAAGGAACTATGTTTCAGGGTAGCCAAATAACCCAGTTGTGAAGAAAATGGTCTGCTTATAGAAAAATGCCAGCTAAAACATGTAGATAGAATTAGAGAATTAGAAATTCACCATTTTGAAACCCCTAATGAAATAATCAACTCAAGCAAGGATCATTAATAAATGCTAAAACAATCAAGTAACTATTGATACAGAATATAACTGAATATACACATGGTACAAAGTTCACGTCACAGACTACTGGCTTGACCCAAGGGGGAATATAGCAGAGGAGAGAGGCAGTGATCACCCTAACCTTGCGATCATCTCACCATCACTAATGATGGGATGTGAATACACATTATTGCCTATGAAATAGTCTTTAAAAAAAGAAGTTGAACCTGAATCTAACTAAACCTTGCAATGGGCTGAACGTGTATGTCTTCCCAAAATTAATATGTTGACATCCTAACCCCAAAGGTGCTGGTATTAAAAGGTGGGGCCTTTAGGGGGTCATTAGATCATAAGGACAGAGGCTTCATGATTGGAATTAGTGCCCTTATAAAAGAGGCCCCAGAGAGCTAGCTAGTCTCTCCCACTATGTGAGGGCCCAGCAAGAAGGCCAATCTATGAACCAGAAAGTTGGTCCTAACCAGATATCAAAACCACATGCTCCTTGATTTTAAACTTGCTAGCCTCTAGGACTGTGAGAAATAAATTTCTGTTCTTTATAAGTCATCCAGTTTTTGGTATTTTGTTATAGCAGGCCTAAAAGCCTTTAGAACTAACTTCCAGTTAACCAGGAAAAAACAGAGTGAAAAGTTAAATGACACCATAAAAAGCAACCAGAAAATTCCAGAAGGGGAAATATTCTACAGGACAACTGACTAGTTTTTCAACAAGTCAATTTCACTAAATAAATACATAAACAAAGAGTATGGGTATTTTCCAGGTTAAAAAAGTCTTGAGCTAAATAATCAAATGCAATGTGTATCCCTTGATTAGAAGAAACTAATTTGAACAAACCAGCCACAAAAGATATTTCAGGGAGACCAAGCTGGAAGGATCACTTGAGGCCAGGAGTTTGAGACCAGCCTGGGCAACGTAGTAAGACCTCCATCTCTACAAAAACAATAAATTAGCTGGGCATGGTGGTGTGCACCTCTAGTCCTAGCTACTCAGGAAGCTGAGGCAGGAAGATCACTTGAGCCCAGGAGTTTGAGGCTGCAATGAGCTATGATTGTTTCACTGCACTTCAGGCTGTGTGAAAGAGCAAGACTTTGTCTCAAAAAATAAAAGGACATTTCATAATAATTGAGGAAATCTGAATGTGGACTGGGTAATAAATGATATAAAAAAGCCATTTTTTATTTTGTTTGAAAAGATGATTTTGTAACTATACAGGAAAATGTTCTTATTTTTTTAGAAATCTGTACTAAAGAATTTAGGGGTAAAATATCATTTTCTTTAATATACTTTCAAACACAAGCAAAAAATAGTCATGACACAAATATAGCAAAATGTTTACAATCTATGTTCTATGCTTGCCTGTGAGTGCCATTAATCTCATCTCTCTGCTTTTCTGAAAGTTTGAAAATTTCAAAGTTTTATAATAAATTTTTTTACATCCCATAATTTTATAATAATTTTTTTAAAGTTTGAAGCAAATCAACAACTATAGCTTCAAAAATATCCTGACCCACAATAAACATTGAACAGGGTATATTTCTCCCATTTCCTAAAAAAGTTGGCCCAGGAAGGAGTATGAGAGCTGCCATAGCTCTCCCAAGGCTCATTATTCTCCATCACTCCATGGGAAATCCCAAAATAAATTTTTTAAAAAGTTGTTTAAATTTATAATGTTTTTGATTCTATAATAATTTTATAATAAAATAATTGTAAAATGTTTTTGATTTTATAATTTATAAAAATTTTTATACATGTTTATGTTTGAAATGTCTATTTCAAACTTTATGAGATATTAAAATATAAGTAATATAGTTCATCATTTTAGAAATGCCATGCTTTTCTTCTCCAGCAATTACATAATCAAAGAGTAACTGTAGTTTTTCCTAGAACATTGCTTTGTAGGCTGAGCATGGTGGTTCATGACAGTTTAGGAGGCCAAGGCAGGCAGATCTCTTGAGATCAGGGGTTTGAGACTAGACTGGGCAAAACAGAGAAACCCTATGAGTAGTAAAAACACAAAAATCAGCTGTGCGTAGTGGCGTGCACCTATAGCCCCAGCTACTCAGGAGGCTGAGGTGGGAAGATCACCTGAATCTGGGGAGGTCAAGGCTACAGTGAGCCAAGACTGTACCATTGCACTCCAGCCTGGGCAACAAAGTGAGACCCTGTGTCAAAAAAAAAAATGAAATTTAATTGAAAAAAAGAAAATTGCTTTGTAAAATTAATTTTTCAATCAAAACCAAGATTTTTCAGATATAGAGAATGCAGCCCACTGGTCAGATTTGTCAGTTCAAAGAGAATAAATTCTAGTTTCCTATTTTTCTAGCCTGCTTATGATTATCCAATAGGATATCAAAAAAGACCAAAGCCTTTGGGATCCATGTTCAGTATTCCTGAGTCTAACTCAGGATGCCAAATCAGGAGACAAGCACATTCTCATCAATTTTCAATCATTCGAGACCAATTTTGCTTATAATTATCCAGTTCTTTTAGACCACCTTTCTCCTGAAGCCAGCCTTATGGCTATTCACTTCACTTTAGCATAAGCCCCCAAGAAGGTGAACAAAATGAGGAAACGATTGGTTAAAGTTGGCATTTGAAATTCTGAAACATGTCCACCATTCCCTTCACCCATGCCCGCCCCTCTTAGAAGTAGTACTTTCAGATTATTTAAGAGTCGATGCTTCTATGTGGATTTTGTCATCTGTCCTTTATAACAGCTAGTAGGTTTAATTTGACTCTATTTTCAGCATATATTGCCCTATGCTAATTATCTGTTAAAATAAATTCCACTCTTAGAGTTAATAAAGTGTGTGTGTCATGGAAGACCCATTGAAATAAGAATCTGAGGAGCCCTTATGGTAAAGTGGGACAAGAAATAATAAGACATAATAATTTTCCCATGCAAATCAACAACCGTAGCTTCAAAAATATCTTGACCCACAAAAAGTATTGGACAGGCCATGTTTCTCTCACTCCCTAAAAAATTGGCTCGGGAAGGAGTATGAGAGCTCCCATAGCTCTCCCAAGGCTCATTATTCTCCATCACTCCACAGGAACAGCCTGTCAGAGAAGAGTGAAAGACCATTTGTCAACCTCTCTTCAACTCCCTGATTCTAGCCAAACTTCATCAATCTCAAGTGAGGAGCCAGAGAGAAATCAAACCCCATATATCCAGCATCATTGTCTACTGGAGTCAAAAATCACAATTCCACTACCCACCCCAACACCATTGGCCCTGTTTCTCCCAATTGCTTTTTATTGTGTTTTTTAAAAAATCCTCTTTCCCCATCCCTGCAACACCGAGAAGGAGGAATTATAGTAGATAAATATGAAGCATGGAGATCCTTTAAAAATGTTTTTAATAATAAATGAGAAAATGAAAAGGAGAGGGTTGGGAAGGAAGGAGGGAATTCAAATGCCAGGGAATTGTGCAGTTTCGCTTTTAAAGATGTTAACACTCATTTATACATCTGCAAGACACTCCCCTTAAAGAAAAGTTCTATGAGTGTGGGTCTGGTTGCATGAATAAGGATAAAATTACTTTTTTAGACGATGTTTCCCACATATCATTCAGAGACCCCTGAAGTTAGGTATCCCTCTTGTAGATGTCCTTGAGATGCTGCTGGACTTGGGAAAGAGGAAACTGGGATACGGGTCTATGCCAAAAGGTGCTTCTAGTTATAGGACAGAGAGGAAAGGGGCAGAGGGAGAAAAACCCGAAGTCTGAGAATCTGGATTGCAGAAGACTACCGAGGTCGTGGGAGAAGGGAGAGAAAACAAGGATGAAAAGCAAAAGGGGAAGAGGCATGAAATGTTGTCAAATGTCAAAAGGGATTTGGAGAGAAGTTGGGAATTGCATTAAGAAAACCACTGCAAATCTCGTTACAGACCATTTAGAGATATGCCCCCTGGGAACTGCGAGCTCAGGCTGTTTAGCATCAAACAAATGGATCCACTCCATCCCTACCCTAATTAAATAAATCATTCAGTAATTCCACTGGGTTAAATAACCAAAATATTAAAAACCTTCAGGGCCTACTCTTGCCAAATATGTCAGGGATCGTGTGTGTGTGTGTGTGTGTGTGTGTGTGTGTTCTGAGACACCACTACTGTTAAATAGGCAGAGCTAAGACTTAGGGGACTGGCAGATTATTGCAAAAAGGGCACAGGGCAGAGGGACTATGTTGTGAGCCTGGGAAAGAAGTTTGTGTGGGGACTGTGGGCAGTGAACGCATTGCGAACAATATGGAAAACTGGGAGCTGCCTTGGAATCTACAGGGCCAGGTAAGAGAATGTCCAAAAGAAAAATGAGCAGGTGCGGGATGTGTGCAGAGTCGGAGAAGAGTCCAGGGCGCCCGGAGTGGCTCCAGGAACGACGGACACCCCTCAAGGCTTTTGGGGGCGGTGGGTACTAATAGAACTCAGTGTCCGGGGTGCGCCGGGGAGGCTGCAAGCACGGTGGGAGTGGGGCGCTGGAGGGTGAGGACGCGGGAGTGAGGAAGCAAAGCCTGGGCCGGGCAGGGGCATCCCAGCTGGGCCTGGAGGCAGCAGGGGGACAAGGGCTAGGAGAGGGCATGGCGGCAGCGCTGCGGGAAGCGAGGGGCATCCGGACACTCACCCCGTTGGCCGCGGCCATCTGCCCCACGATCTCGATGGCCGTCCTGCTAAAGTACCTGCCGTCGCTGCCCACCACCCTGGTGCAGCCCCGACGGTCGCGCAGGTCAATGGACGATAGCACGCTCTGGATGAATTTGGGCAGGTAGTTGCGCTGGCCCTCGAAGAGGCCGGTAGGTCGCCGCAGAACCCCGCCGCCGGCCCGCCGCGAGTCCTCGTAGGGCACGGTGGGCACTATCAGCACTGGGATGGGGCTCCCCTCCGTGGTGCCTCCTGGCCGGTCCTGCTGTGGCTCCCGGGGCCGGAGGGAATCTGCAGCCTGCCGGGGGCCTCCACCAGCCTGGCCGCGTGCCGGGACTCCGCCTCGCGCCCGGGCCCCTTCTCCGGCAGGTCGGCACCCTGCGCCCTGCGCCCTCCCGCCTGGGGACCGCCCGCCCCTCCTCTCCACGCGGCCGCTCGCTGACTCCCTCGACGGAGATTGCTTCTGCCTTCCTGTAAACTTTTCTCCCGCCCACCTTCTCCGCTGCCAGACCGCCCGAGGTGTCCTCAGTTTCTCCCCAAGTTGGACTCACTTTCGGGGTGTCCCAAAAGCCTGATTCCAGGGCCTGCTAGCCCGACCCCGGTGACGCCTGCACCCGCGCCTGGCCCCAGCCTTCACGCGCGATCGCCGCCCTCCGGGGCACACCCTCCGCCAGAAAACAGCCGGCAGGCGGCGAGACTTTGGGCAGAGTCCGGGTTCCTCTCCGGCGCCAGGCCCGTCTCCCTGTCTCCCTGGGAGTGTGCAGCCTACACGCACCAGTTTCTCTTTAGAACAAGCTTGGGGAGGGATTTGGGAGGGGGCTGAAACCTTTTGCCATCAGCGAACAGCCTCAGCCAAAAATAACCCTGGAAAGGCGAGCTAAGAATGGTTATCTCCTGCCAGCACTGAAATCGGAGGCTTGGTGCTGCGTGTGGGGTGTGTGTGTGTGTGTATGTGTGTGTTTACCCTCCCACCCCGACCATTTGTTGAAGGGAATCACCACTGTCAGACTTCAATCCAACAGGACCCACTCGAGCCATCCACACTTTCCCCAGCCTCCTCCAAAACAGCACACTTTCCGGTATGGACAATTCTTTTTTTTTTTTTTCACTTGTTTGTTTGTTTTGGTGGTTGCAACAGCAGCAACACAGACGACGCATATTTCCCTATTCTTCTCGCCCTTCTCACCCTCCCTACCCAGCTCCTGCCTTAGAAACAGGCTTGGCCTACACTGTATCTGTCCACACTGCCTGAACTCTTCCCTGAATTAATCGTTTTCAATAGGAGGGGGCTAAATCCCTTATTAATGCCCTACCAGGAGTGAATGAATAAAGCCAAGTTAAAGGGGAACTGGGTACCACATACTGTGCTAGGTTCCTTTGCATGTATCCTTTCATTCTGCTGGAGCTAAACATGTTCTGCCTCCTCTCCATAAAACGCACCCAAACTCCAAAACCAGGAAATTCTCCATAGAAAATAGGAGTGAAGAGAGAAAAGACTAACAGGATAAACCCCAAAGCAGGAAGAAAGTTTTGTCTCCCATTTCGCTCAAGGAATTTTTGGACCCACCAAGGCTACTGTCCTGAAAGATCCTGCTGCTTCTCCTTCCCCAAATATTGTCCACTTCCTGAGAGTAAGGCTGACTTGCCACAGGCTTATAAAGTGTTTGGTCACAGTAAGACAACTGTGAGTAATAACACACATTGTATACTGTTTTGCAATTGATAAAAGGCTTTGCATCTCTTTTTTCTTTGGAGGCTGAAGAAAAGAAGAATGGTATTCACGCAGTTCCCATTTTACAGATGAAAACAAGAGGACTTTTTCTGTGAAGTCAGGAAAGTGGTTACAGTGGTACTTTCCGCCTGTCCGAATTATGTATTGCCCCTCCCCTTTCTATTAATAACATTGAAGTGTGATGGGACAACCACTGAAGCCGTCAGTTGAAACCTGCTGGGACTTTTTAGCCATTCTCTTCAACATAAAGAATGGGTGTTTTTGGAGGGGGTGAGAGGAATGGGGAAATGTTGTCAAAGAGTACAATGTTTTAGTTGAGACAGGAAGAATACATTTTGTTGAGATCTACAGCACAGCATGGTGACTGTAGTTAACAACGAAGTATTGTGTATTTCAAAATTGCTAAGACAATAAATTTCAAATGTTCTCACCACAAAAAAGATAGGTTTTGAGGTGATGAATCTACTACTTCTCTGGATTTAATTATTCCACAATGTATACATATATCATAACATCACATTATACCTCCGTAAATACATACAATTTTAATTTGTCAATTAACATTTTTTAAAAGAATAATGTGGCCAGTTGGGGAGGTAGCTTTTTTTTTTTTTTCCTCTAGTCTCTACTCAGTCTCCAAGATCCCATTCCCCATAAAGTTCCTGTCACCCAGGTGGAGTGCAGTGGCACAATCATGGCTCACTGCACCCTCTCCCTCTTGGGCTCAAGCGATCCTCCCGCCTACAGGTACATGCCACCATGCCCAGCTAATTTTTGTAGTTTTTGTAGACATGGGGTTTCACCATGTTGCCTAGGCTGGTCTCGAACTCCTCAGCTCAATCAATCTGCCCACTTTAGCCTCCCACAGTGCTGGGATTACAGGTGGGAGCCACCAAGCCCAACCCATAAAGTTCCTAACTTTTTATCTCCCTGGGAGTGCACAGCCTACACACACCAGTTTCTCTTTAGAACATACTTAAGAGTCTTGGCTTAGCATCCAACAGACAGAACTTTAACACTTCTACGGATCTGTGCACCTGTCTATGGTGTGGGGTTTTTAAGATCTCTTTCTAATGACACTTTATTTTGCAAAGCAGGACAGTTTCATTCCCAGAAGAGCAGGTATGGTAAATCCTTTGTTCCAGTAACGAAGACAATGATCCAAACCCTAAGCCTCAGAGAAGCCCAGAAACCCTCCAGGCCTCCATTTCTCTGCTCCTAGCACCTGCCTCTCTCTTGACATCAACATCATTCTCCCCTCTCACAGCCCAGCTCCTTCCACAGACCCAGGGATTAGGCACCAGCACCTCAGACTAGATTTTAGAGAATTACCATTCAAGAGGCAATCCTCTTCCCTTGGTTCCAATTTCAAGGTTCTCAAAGACTGGAACAGGGCTAGTTTGAGGCAATGTGCCCCATCGCATAGCCAGAAAAAACCTTACAGTGAAAAGGAAAACAATTCTTCCAAAGTAAGGGGGTGCTGATCCCAGAGGGAGGACAGATGGGCAACCAAACAGTAACCGGGCCACCACATGCTTCACACTCACTGATCAAGGATTTCTAAAACCACTTTTCTTTTCTCTGAATTTACATAGGACTTTGTATCACTCATAAAGGAATGTCTTATAGGCTGAGCCTACAAAGAATTTTTTTTTTGGTAGTTTTTATGTTTGGCTTTAGGAGGGGATTCCCAATAATCTCTATATAAATATTTCTAATCTCTATATAAATATTTTAACATTTCAATGTAAATTAGTTTTTTAAAACTATTTTATCCATAAAAATAATGAATTTGCATGGCTGAGGGTGAAATAATATGTTACCAGGACCCCTCAGTTTTGGGGGTTGTGAGTAGATCCCATCTTCATGTTCCTCCAGCCCAGCCCAAGCCTGGCTCAGGTCCTCCTCCCCCATTTGCCAGGAACCACCATCCCCAGGGATTCTATGTGCCCTGCCTGACCAGTGTTCTCCATCAGAGTTTACCAATCTTTTGTTCATTCCCTCAGAGCACAGCTAAGCAAGAGTACACTAATTTGAAAATTAACTCAAGCAAATAGAGGAACAATATCCCCAACACATTGCATTTTAACATAGGGTTTCCTGGACACACTGTTTCAACCCAAGAGTTGGGCTAATAGTAGGAGTTCCATTTGCTAAAATACGGCTGTCAGCTTCAGAGGGAAATTCATGAACGTCTTCGTACTTTGTTTTTACATTTCACTTGACACTGTTTCTAAAATTTCCTCTGAAGCCAAAAAATAAGTTATTTCCCAGCACACTGGGCACTTTTCATTTATCATTGGATTGATTTTTGTAACTTGCAGTAGGAGCTGAAATCGACCAGGGGGTTCTTATCCAACAGACAGCAGCAAAACTCTTTGTGTATCTGCGTTCCTTTCAACAAGCGTGACTTCCTCAATGGCATCATTCGTGAGCGTAACACAGAGCTCAGCAATAACGTTTCTTCACTAACCCTACCAGGTATCCAACATAGGATGTTACTTCCTTTCACTGTTTTCCGACTCCTGGCAGATATTAATCATTGGGATTTGGGAACAAGGAAATAGAATTTCTGAGAATGCTTGGGAATTCCCAAATTCATATGATTTTCATACCACTTCACTTACAAGTTTTTGAAAAATAATAAATGACTATAATAACAAGCAAATAGTCGTTTTTTTCTGTAACAGGATTATATGAAAAGTTTTAGTAGTCTTCTGTTTTAAAGAGATATGATAACAAATGATGATTTATTATTATTATGAGCCAACATATTGTAACAAGATTATAAAATCCAATAGCATTAATAGAGAAAACATTAAAAAGAAATGAATGTTATCACAAAATAAATGCTAAAGAAAAGTCCTTTAAAGATTGAAAGGTAACACCACAAATACTTAATGCTTTAATCGTTGTTTACATGACATTGTTGTACAAGGCATCAATCATCCCCTCCAATACCATTTAAATAACATAACATTCTGATCTCCTGGCAAGATGAATAGCACTAGAAAGAAGCAACTGTCAAAATGGCCGATTTAAGGGTATATTTTGTTTCTAAAACGTGGCATTTCTTAGAAAACCTCTCATAGGATTTGTAAAACATATACTATGCCTATGAACACATTAATATTTATTTGCAGAAATGGTTCACTGTTAGCAGTGGACAAGGCCATGAACACACACTTGTAACACAGCAACAGATACAAGAAAGTCTGACTGAGGCTCCTTTACTGCTCCTGTCCTGTTCACCTTAACTTTCATCTCCACATGTCAGTGCTTCCTCATCTTGCTTGACTTGAAGTCAGTGCATTTCTTCAAGCCAGTAAGTTCTCTATACTGACTATTAAGCTGTAATTTTCACAGGAAAATTAGAATGTTCCTTCCCATTTTCCTAATTTCTCAACTGATTTTTCTCAGAATTCAGAATCCATAAATATTGAAATGCCAGGAGAGAATTTCCAAATGGAAATGCTGTTCCCTTCGTCCATTTTCAGAAGAAACCGTAGGATAGTGTTATCCTTCTCTTCTCCAATTTTTTTTTCCTGCAAACTTATGGTTATCACCTCTTTAAGTGAGTAGCTCACAATTTTGCCTCCCCTGCAAATGGTCCCAAAACAGTGAAGTGGGTCCTCTTTAGCTGTGTCTTTAGTACATAATCCTGCATTTCTGACCATATGCAGGGAGTGTAACCCAGGGAAGGATCCCTGACTCAATGGGATTTCACTTGCTGTCTCTAGAATTTGTTATCCCACCATAATTATAAATAGAACCTCCTTTTTCTCTCAAGAATATCCCACTTTGGATGATAATTTCTGTGACTACCCATTAACAATATTTAATAACTATAGAAAACTGCTTCTCTATATTTTTGTATGTTTGAAACATTTTATAACAGAAATATCTTTAAAGTTATCACCTACACAGAATATAGCTGCCAAATTCTCCTACTCTGCTATTCTAACCATGAATCCCTCTGGGGCCCCTTCCTCCTACGGCGCTTGTAAGGATGAAATGAAATAAGCTCTATGAAGTGCCCAACAGTGACCAACACTGAATAAAATACAGCCACCATAGGAGGCCTTCCCTTATGTTCACCAAACTCCTGATAAGTTATTCGGTGATGTTTTAATCTTAATATTTTATGTAGATTATACATTCATCTGATTCAAAATGCAAAAGGTACAAAAGCGTATACAGTTAAAAGTTTCCCAACCCACTACCATTTATCTCCCTGGAGGCAACTGTTTCCAGATTTTTGAATATCCTTAAAGAATATCATATGTATGGAAAAGAAAGATTATATATTTATATGCATCTGTGTATGCATTTTCCTATGAGAGGCTCACAAAGTCTCCTTGAAGAGATATCATTATTACAAATACCCCTCAATTTACAATGGGGTTATATTCCAATAAACTTATGAAAATATTGTAAGCTGAAAATGCATTTAATACACTTAACCTACTAAACATCATAGCTTAGCTCGGCCTACCTTAAACACTCACATTAACCTACAGTTAGGCAAAATCATCTAACAGAAAGCCCATTTTATAATAAAGTGGGCTTTGAATATCTCATGTAATATAATGAATACTGTACTGAAAGTGGAAAACAGAATGGTTGTATGAGTACTCAAAGTACAGCTTCTGCTGAATGTGTATTGCTTTCAAACTATCTTAAAGTTGAAAAATCATAAGTCAAAATATTCTAAGTCAGGGATTGTTTGTACTTCTACTTTACATGATGAAATTGAGCCTTGAAAAGATTAAGTGACTCGCCCAAGGTCACACTGGCAGTTAAATAGTGAAACTTGGATCCAAATTGTTCAGTCACTACATGTATTGTCTTGAAATTTGAAAAAGAGGAAGAGGAATTAAACTACTAAATTGAAGGACTATTTTAGGCATAGAAGAAGCAGATGCCTTCATGTCCAAGTGATTGTGAAAAGCCCACTTGCCCCAAAATATGTCTCCTGGTCATATGAAATTCCACCATTTCAGATTTTTACCTGGGGATTTAGAGTAATCTGCTGTTTTCCTAGAGCTCCCCTAAAATAGAAATAGAAAATTTTGGAAGGCTAAATATATGCTAACATTGGAAAACTCATTTTCTCCCCTTCGTAAGGCAAGGTACTGAAGGAGGGGGCCCTACGGGCTGTGCAGGGACATCCTGGAGGCATGGGGAGAAGAAACTGAAAGGCAAGTTTGTATGGAACAAAGAATACCGATCTCAGGATTCTCCCTTGAACCTGCCCTAACTTTGTTCAAATAGACTTAGCCACTGACCTGCTGTCAAAAGACCACAGCCAATCTGACTTGTTTTCAATATAATGATGAATATTGATTTGGTCCCTTCATCCAACATTCTCAGCTGGATCTTTTTTGACCAAGGATATACATTACTAGGTGAGTACAGGCAGTTAATTCTTCCACACGGGACTTCGGAGTTTCTGAGTTAACCAGAATCACCCACCTTAACATCTGCCAGTTTATACCCCAAGTCCTGACCAGTGCCCCCTACCTGCTATGCCTCATGTTTTCAATAGAGCATAAAATCAGAAATGAAAGATGAAACATCATAGCCAATATCACAGAAATACAAAGGATCCTAAGAAACTGCTAGGTATAATTACACACTAACTAATTGGATCATCTAGAAGAAATGGATAAATTCCCAGACACATAAAAC
The DNA here is from genome assembly GCF_029289425.2 of Pan paniscus. Taxonomy (NCBI): domain Eukaryota; kingdom Metazoa; phylum Chordata; class Mammalia; order Primates; family Hominidae; genus Pan; species Pan paniscus. Next base: position 3,427,371 of record NC_073265.2, read on the forward strand.
CTACCAAGATTGACTCATGAAGAAATTTAAAAATCTGAACAGACTAATAGCAAGCAAGGAGGTTGAATCCGTAAGAAAATGTCTCCTATCAATGAAAAACCCAAAACCAGATGGCTTCCCAGATTAATTCTAACAAATATTTTAAGAAGAACTAATACCAGTCCTTCTCAAACTCTTCCAAAAAGCTGAAGTGGAGGGAATACTTCCAAACTCATCTTACAGGGCCAGCATTACCCTGATTCCAAAGCCAGACAAGAACACTACAAGAAAGGAAAATGACAGGCCAATAGCCTTGATCTACATAGATGCAAAAATCCTCAACAAAAATCCTAGCAAACCAAATTCAATAGCACATTGAAAGAATCATTCACCATGATCATGTCATGGTTCAACATAAGCAAATCAATACATATAATATACCATATTAGAAAAATAAAGGATAGAAACTATATGGCCATCACAATAGATATAGAAAAAGTTTTTGACAAAATTCGAAACCCTTTCATGGTGAAAAAAAAAACACCCAACAGATCACGTATTGAGGGACTGTAACCCAACAAAATAAAGGCCATATATGACAAACCCATAGCTAACACCATGATCAATGGTGAAAAGTTGAAACTTTTCCTCTACCATCAGGAACAAGACAAGGATGCCCACAGACACCACTTCTCAGGGTAATTAGGCAAAAGAAAGAAATAAAAGGCATCCTAATAGGGAAGGAAGAAGTGAAACTCTCTCTACTGACGGCATGATCTTGTTATATATAGAAAACCCTACAAACTTCACTAAAAAAAGGTTAGAACTCAACACAAATCAGGGAACAATAGACACTGGGGGACTCCAAAGGTGGGAGGGAAGGATGGTGGGAGCAAGGGTTGAAAAACTACCTATCGATTACTATGCTCACTGCTTGGGTGGTGGGATCATTAGAAGCCCAAACCTCAGCACCATGCAATATACCTGTTTAAGAAACCTGTACATCTACCCTCCTGACTCTAAAATGAAACATACAATATTTAAAAAACAAAAACTAATAAATAAAATTTGAAAACTGTTAGAACTGAACTGATAGGTGAAATCAGTAAAGTTGTAGGATACAAAATCAACAGATAGAGCCTTGAACACAGCAACATCCAGCTGTCTGACACGAAAGTCTCAGGGGCAATAAAACTTCTATATGAACTCAGAAACAATGAGCTAAGTTGTGTTTATGTCTGAAAGGATGTTAAGAACTTCATTCATGTTACATCAGAGCCAACAGAAAGAACCAACAGGAAACCTGTATCCAACAAACAGAAATGACAAGATGAAGGGAAAGCAGAGGTAAGGGCTTACCTTAGAAAGGGCAAGTGATTAGCTCAATATGCAATACAATGTTTGCTCCTGAGCCAAAAATTTGTACAATAATTTGGACATTACTTGCACAACCAGAAAAATCAGCCACTCATTAGGAAAATGTGTTTCTGTATAAGTCTTAGGACTCAGCTATCTATAATAACATGAAAAGACAATATTTTCATCCAAAATGAGTATTTTTGTTTGTCTTGGCTTGTTATTCTAACGTCAACAGCCTCTAAATAAACTGTTGAAGTACATGATATAACCACCTCTTTCTCCATCTTTCCCATTGCTCCCATAGGGTTTCAGTTGTGCAATTTCACCATTAACAAAGCTTTTTGCTGAAATCTGCCTGTTCAAAGGGAGAGTATCCAGAAACAGAAGATGCTGATCTGGGAGGCTCTTCCTAATAGAACTGCTGCTTCAGTTTAACTTGAAAAAGCCCACACCCAGTTCCTAATGACAAACATCTGAACACCAGGTCTTCCCCTGAGCAAGACCATGCTATGCCTCCTGCTCGCTCTGTTCTATAAGCAACCCACAGATTGCTCCCTGTGAAGAGGAGCCTGCAAGGGGAGCAGCATTCAACCAGACCCTGATTTAGCAAGATATTTCCATATCATTCCCCCAACCAGCTGGAAATCCTCCACTGCTCTTGTGTAAAAATCTAACTCATCTCACTGAATTTCCTGATTTAAAAGTCTAATTCATTTCACCAAAAGTGTGACAGAAGGAAACAAAGTACACCATCTCTCTCTTACCAAACCAAAGCTATTGCATGTGCATTCTGGGGGGAAAACATGTTCCAAATATGTTATGGAGGTGGTGCCAGCCCAGTGTCATCCTCTTACTATTGCCATAGGATCTTGGCTGATGGCATCAGAGGAAAAACAAGTTTATCGACTACTTTCAACCATTAAGCTCACTCCTCCATGAAAAATAAGTCACAAGTCCAATGTCTCTTATTAAAAGAAGCACTGCAAAATATAAAGGAGTCACAGATTTAAAATGGGACACACGTTCTCTAAGCGGTGAACCACGTTAGAGGTGCACTGTTTACAATGTATAAAGTCCCCTGGAGCCAGGGTTAGGAAGCACATCTGTTCTTTGATGTTCTGGGATGAAGGAGAAAGGAAAATGTGCTGCCAGAAGTGAGTGGGAAGGAGCCCATGAGATAAAGGAAGTAAATCCATTTGCTGATTGCAATAATAATGGTAATACACGAAGCTATACATACATACATACATACATACATGCATGCAAACTTTCACATTTTTAAAAAAAAAGAACTTAAGGCTTCCACTCATGTAATCAGCCCTTATGAACTCTCCTGATTAGCTGCAAGGAAAATCTTCCTTTCTCCTCTTTCTTGCACCATCCTGGGCTCCCTTTTGACTTTTTTTTTTTTAACTTATAAACGAACAGCTCATATTCTGAAGTTTGTAGTCCCCTCCCGCCCCCTCTCTCTCTATACGGCTCATTTACATTGGCAGCTGTCGTGCTGCTGGGCATCCTCAAACTCACAAGTTTCCCTTTAATGTTTGAGCAGACAAACATGATCATGCACTAGGCATCACTGTGCCACTCAAAATGCTTTTTTGTTTTTTTTTATTGCATCTGAGAGAAATCTCAAGGTTGCAAACCTGGAGTCAGAATTGTCTCCATGTGTCTCAGTGGGAAGAGTATCGTGTGAAGGAACAAGTTGATTCTACTAATCAAAAGGAATTTTTTGATATCAGGTCATCCTCCGAATGAATTTATATTACCGAGTGGAGGGTCACATGAAGAAAATGGTCAAACAGCACCACCTAGAGCAAGAGCTGAGAAGTGCAGCGGAGCCGGGCTGTGTCAGGAAAGAAAAGCAAGCTGGGGCCTGGCTCAGCGCTCTCCCCTCTGCTCCTGTCTGCATGGAAAGATTAGGATGACAGTGGCAGGAAGCCTGTGCACCTAGTATGCATCACTTGAAGGGAACACACAGATTCCAGTAAACAGTTGGAAGGAAATGTTAATATCAGGCTCTGCTAAACAATATCAAATGAGTCCTAGATGAGGCAAGCGACTTTCATCAAAGTTTCCTGATACCTGAAAAGACAGCCCAGGGGATCCTGCGCTACATGTGGTGTATGTAAATTAAGCGGGTTTTTTTCCCCTTTGTAATCAAGGCTCATACACAAACAAAATCACTCTTTAGAAATGGCCTATTTCAACTTGTAACTAGCTTGCTTTCAGGGGCTCCAGGTCAAAATGAAATAGAGCACAAAGACGCTTTCTCCTTAGGGATCATACACAAATTCACTCTGTCCGTTTCTTTCCCACATGGAGCAACAAAGCCGTCAGACCTCTCCATCCACCCATCGGGTCCTTCCTGATTAAAGTGAGGTAAATCACAGCCCTCTCTCTCTAGATGGCAGGCGACAAGAGGGGGATGCTTGCCTCAAGAAGTCCTCCCCATCCCTCTGCATTCATGCAAGCCCGAGCGGAGAGATGCAAGAAATTACGGATGCATTTTAATTCCCCAGACCCTGCAATTAAAAATGGAAATTTTTTGGCCACGCCTGTTGGCTCACGCCTGTAATCCCAGCACTTTCAGAGGCCGAGGTCGGCAGATCACCTGGGGTCAGGAGTTCGAGACCAGCATGGCCAACATGGTGAAACCCTGTCTCTACTAAAAATACAAAAATTAGCTAGGAATGGTGGTGGGCGCCTGTAGTCCCAGCTACTCGGGAGGATGAGGCAGGAGAATCACTTGAACCCGGGAGGCAAAGTTTGCAGTGAGCCAAGATCGCACCACTGCACTCCACTCCGGGTGACAAAGCAAGACTTCATCTCAAAAAATGTTTTTAAAAAATAGAAGTGTTGTTCTTTCATTTGTAAATGTGTTTTGGTAAAAGAGGGGCAGTTTAAGCAACCCTTTCTATTGTCTACATTGTTAAAATTCATCCGACATGGACTCTTGACTCTGTTTTGCCTGGGCAGACCCAATTCAAGCATTTACAACAGCTATAGCCTCCTCAAATCAAAAAGAGGAATCAGCATTATTGCTAAGTTCAAATAAGGTCTTGTTTTATTTCATTTTTATTTTTGAATGCAGCCATTCCTCCAGGTGCTGTCATCAGGTAAGATTGTCAGTCCTGATTAGGTAAAGGTATTATTACAAAATGCAATTCTCAAACATTCAGTGTCTAACTACACTTTTAATAAGCCTTTCCCCCTCCCCTATGTATTCTCCCTGAGACACCCGTTCTCAAATTTAAAATCACAGAAACTAAAATATGATGCCTAAAGAGAGCCTAGCGACTGCCCAGTCCTCTAATTTGATGAGTGGGAGTACTGAAGCCCAGAGGAGGTCAAGTAATTTGTTCCCAATGTCTTAGAGAAGAAGAAAATGACCAGCTGGGAAATCCCACTCATGTCAAGGCAGAGGCACAGGGCCACAGACTGTGGTTGAATTGTGCCACACTCTTACATCCTTCTTTAGGAATCACAGAACATTCCTGTGTTGAGTCGGAGTCACTGACTTCCTTTTCAGGCTGATTGAGTTCTGTCCTTACAGGCTGCGACAAGAAGTTTTGGTATTATGCTACACCAAGACCATTTATCTAGTTCAAGAAATGCACAGTCCTTAGAGCCCAGCAACTTTCCCCATGTCCAGTAAATGTAGCTTCTCCATTAGAAGCTGTCAGAATGGAGCCTTCTGGCTCATCTTGATTTTGATTTGTGCAAGAATGAATGGTTGTGCTAAGACAGCTTTCCTAGCTGATAGAGAGCGAAACTTTTTTCTCATAATCTATAAAAAAATTAAATTAGAACTTTTTTCTCATAATCTGTGAAAAAATATTAAATTAAATCTGGCTCGTCTTGATTTTGATTTGTGCAAGAATGAATGGTTGTGCTAAGACAGCTTTCCTAGCTGATAGTGAGCAAAACTTTTTTCTCATAATCTATAAAAAAATATTAAATTAGAAGCATAGAGTTTATTTCATGACTTTTATCTTCCTGCAATTTTCTTGTGGGCATAAATGATTTGTTTTTATCCTGCCTGCCCCCCAATCCCTTTTCCAAGAGACTAAAAGAGTATCTAGTGCAAAGTAGAGACTCAAATATTTTTTAATAAACAGTGATCCCAGCCACCCAGTGCATGTTGCCAAATGAAAACCCCATAAATGATCAAACACATCATCTCATTCAGCCAATCAAAATCAAGTGCTACCTATTTTTTTAAGTTTTCATAGCCCTTGGGCATCTGCTTTCTCAGCATTTCCCAAACTTGAGTCATTCTCATCCTGCCTTCCTAATTTTGATCTGTCAATTACCTCTACTATTATTTATTTCATATATTTTTATATAGCCCCACTTTTGAAACTTAAATACATGCCTTTTAAAAGGAAGCTTTCTTACTACTATACATCAAAAGCCATTATTATTTGTTCTAAGTACTCATAACAACATGGTCACAACTATTAAAATTTACTAATGTGCATCCACATACTCTCTAAATTCATGGAGCATCTGCACACACTTTAAGAAACAATTCTGCATTACTCACTCAATTTTCTTGACATCCTTCTGAGGCAGGACAAACCTTGGGCCCAAAGAATTGAGGTAGGAGTCCAAGCAAGTTGCCAGCCACATAAAGGCAAACCTTGGCTCGGAAGTCAGGACTACCAGCCCCTAGGTTATGGTTCATGCTCTTTCCTCTGCTCTCCAGAACCTCCTATCTCCAAGTGTAGTTAGCAGCCCAGATGCAACAGCATCCTCTAGAGACTTGTTAAAAATGCAGAAGCTCAGGCTCCACCCCAGGCCTATGCAGACTGAGTCTGCATTTTAACAAGGTCCAGGTAATTCACGTGCACATTAAGTTTGAAAAGGCCTGGTCTAGGTCAGCGGTTCTCTAACTTAGCAGCACATTAGAACCATCTGTAGAGACTTTAAAAATACCAGTGCCTGGGCTTCACCTCCCAGAGAATCTGACTTAAGTGTCTGGGGTTTGCCCTGAGTCTAGGTATTTTTAAAAACTCCTCAGCTTATACAAAGCTGGCAGGGCTGGGCGCAGTGGCTCATGCCTATAATCCCAGCACTTTGTGAGGCCAAAGTGGGCAGATTGCTTGAGTCCAGGAGTTTGAGACTAGCCTGGGCTAAAACCCCATCCCTACAAAAAAAAATACAAAAAGTAGTTGGGCATGGTGGTGGCACATACCTGTAGTCCCGGCTACTCAGGAGGCTGAGTCCTCGCTTGAACCCAGGAGGTCACGGTCTGGTCAACAGAGCAAGACCCTGTATCAAAACAAACAAACAAGCAAACAAAAAATGCTAGCAGCTTACCAGCTAGGGAGGCCTGTAGAGCCAAGTTTTCCAAATGGGGCTAATTAGTTGTTCCAGAACTTTAGCTGCATCAAAACCACCTGGATGGCTTGTTCAGCTACAGAGGGTCTGGCCATGCCCCTAGAGTTTCCAGCTGAGGGTCTGGAATGAGGCCCGATGATTTGCATTTCTAACAATCTCCAGGTGATGCTGATGCTGTGGGTCCAGGGACCACATTTTGAGAATCTATGCTAAATGAATCGGAGAAGACCAAAGCTCAAACTTATTCCAAGAACTTTTCAAGGCCCACCTGCAAGTTGTAGTGGAAGTAAGCATCTAAGGGTGCAAAAAAGTTTCACTGTAGACTAAGGCCTTTTACCTGAGCTCTCAAATGTTCCCATTTCTCTTATCAACCTAAATAACAAACAGAGAGAGGCTCTCCACAAGAAAAAGATATTCGTTTGGAAACAGAGCCTTGCAATAGAAACAGGCAAGCCAGAGTAAACTATATGCATATTCACGGAGGTAAAGGAAGACAAAAGAAAAAATGAGGAAGATTATATGATCATTTGGAAATGATTATCCTTGGCTACAAAGATCAATAACAAAGGTGATGCCAGGCCCAGGTTGGACAGGCAGTTGTTGGGCAAATATCCTTCAGAAGCATTGTTGTGTGCAAAGTTGCAATGGGCTTTGTGCAAGATTGTGTTTTTTGCAGTCTTCTGTGATAAGTTTTTGTTATCAGGCATACAAGCCCAAGAATCCTTTATTGCATGGCCTTCCCTGGCTCTATTTGTCAGGGTTTTGGTTAGGGGAGGGGTATTTTTAACACTCTCAATGTAAAAAATGCCATAAGGTAGGTACGCCAATTGCTTGTTTCGTCTTCATAAAATAACTTTTCCACCCGAACAAAGTCTAAACATAAATTGTAAAAATACCCTGGCATGCAGTCCCTGGAAAAGTCTGGAGTCATTCTCGGGGTTCCCACCCAGGTGGGCAAGCGTAGCCACCACAGATAAACACAAAGTAGGGGTCCCCGCTGGGGTTCGGCGGCAGGCAGTGGCCCTGGTTCTGATATTTGGCTGAAAACACAGCTCCTCTTTGTCACCCTCAGGACATTTCAGCTATTTCCTAGATAATAATCTCACTTCACCCTGCACAAAACAGGCACATGATCATGTCACTCTGACCTGGTTTGAGTCCAAGGAGACTTTTGTTTTTAAAATAATTTAGGTTAGTAGTTAAAATATGAACTTTGGGCCAGGAGTGGTGGCCCATGCCTATAATCCCAGAACTTTGTGAGGCCAAAGTGGGCAGATGGCTTGAGTCCAGGAGTTTGAGACTAGCCTGGGCTAAAACCCCATCCCTACAAAAAAAAAAAAATACAAAAAGTAGTTGGGCATGGTGGTGGCACATACCTGTAGTCCCGGCTACTCAGGAGGCTGAGTCCTCGCTTGAACCCAGGAGGTCATGGTCTGGTCAACAGAGCAAGACCCTGTATCAAAACAAACAAACAAACAAACAAAAAATGGTAGCAGCTTACCAGCTAGGGAGGCCTGTAGAGCCAAGTTTTGCAAATGGGGCTACATTAGTTGTTCCAGAACTTTAGCTGCATCAAAACCACCTGGATGGCTTGTTCAGCTACAGAGGGTCTGGCCATGCCCCTAGAGTTTCCAGCTGAGGGTCTGGAATGAGGCCCGATGATTTGCATTTCTAACAATCTCCAGGTGATGCTGATGCTGTGGGTCCAGGGACCACATTTTGAGAATCTATGCTAAATGAATCGGAGAAGACCAAAGCTCAAACTTATTCCAAGAACTTTTCAAGGCCCACCTGCAAGTTGTAGTGGAAGTAAGCATCTAAGGGTGCAAAAAAGTTTCACTGTAGACTAAGGCCTTTTACCTGAGCTCTCAAATGTTCCCATTTCTCTTATCAACCTAAATAACAAACAGAGAGAGGCTCTCCACAAGAAAAAGATATTCGTTTGGAAACAGAGCCTTGCAATAGAAACAGGCAAGCCAGAGTAAACTATATGCATATTCACGGAGGTAAAGGAAGACAAAAGAAAAAATGAGGAAGATTATATGATCATTTGGAAATGATTATCCTTGGCTACAAAGATCAATAACAAAGGAGATGCCAGGCCCAGGTTGGACAGGCAGTTGTTGGGCAAATATCCTTCAGAAGCATTGTTGTGTGCAAAGTTGAAATGGGCTTTGTGCAAGATTGTGTTTTTTGCAGTCTTCTGTGATAAGTTTTTGTTATCAGGCAGACAAGCCCAAGAATACTTTTTTGCATGGCCTTCCCTGGCTCTATATGTCAGGGTTTTGGTTAGGGTAGGGGTATTTTTAACACCCACAATGTAAAAAATGCCATGAGGTAGGTACCCCAATGACTTGTTTCATCTTCATAAAATAACTTTTCATAAAATCTCTGGAAACGTGGAAATATCTACACCACTTTCTGTATAAACCTGGAAATATCTACACCGCTATTTCTGAAAATGTGTAAACATTTACAACGCTATCTATATAAACATGGAATAATTTACACCGCCGTATCTATAAACATGGAAATATCTACACCGCTATCTCTATAAACACGGAAATATTTACACCGCTATCTGTATAAACATGGAAATATGTAAACAGCTATCTCTATAAATATAGAAATATCTAAACCGCTATCTGTATAAACATGGAAATATCTACACCGCTATCAGTATAAACATGGAAATATCTACACCGCTGTCTCTATAAACATGGAAATATCTACACCTCTATCAGTATAAACATGGAAATATCTACACCACTGTCTCTATAAACATGGAAATATCTACAACGCTACGTCTATAAACATGCAAATATGTACATCACTGTCTCCATAAACATGGAAATATCTACACCGCTCTCTCTATAAACATGGAAATATCTACACTGCTGTCTCTAGAAACATGGAAATATCTACAACGCTATATCTATAAACGTGGAAATATCTACACCGCTATGTCTATAAACATGGAAATATCTACACCGCTATCTCCATAAACGTGGGAACATCTTCACCGCTATCTCTATAAACCTGGAAATATCTACACCGCTATAAGTATAAATGTGGAAATATCTACACCGCTATCTGTATAAACCTGAAAATATCTACACCGCTATCTCTATAAACATGGAAATAATTACACCGCTATCTGTATAAACATGGAAATAATTAAAAAGATATCTCTATAAACATGGAAATATCTACACTGCTATCTCTATAAACATGGAAATATCTACACCACTATCTGTAAAACATGGAAATATCTACACCGCTCTCTGTATAAACATGGAAATATATACACGGCTATCTGTTTAAACATGGAAAAATTTACACAACTGACAGTATAAACATGGAAATATCTACACCGCTATCTGTATAAACATGGAAATATCTACACCACTATCTGTATAAACAAGGAAATATCTACACCGCTGTCTCTATAAACATGGAAATATCTACACCGCTATCCGTATAAACATGGAAATATCTACATCGCTGTTCCTATAAACCTGGAAATATCTACACCGTTATCTCTATTAATGTGGAAATGTCTACATCGCTATCTGTATAGACGTGGAAATATGTACATCGCTATGTCTACAAACGTGGAAATATCTACACTGCTATCTCTGTAAATGTGTAAACATTTAAACCGCTATCTGTAGAAACATGGAAATATTGACACCACGATGTGTATAAATATGGAAATATGTACACCGCTATCTCTATAAACATGGAAATGTCTACACCGCTTTCTGTATAAACATGGAAATATCTACACGGCTATTTCTATAAACATGGAAACATCTAAATGACCATCTGTATAAACATGGAAATATCCACACAGTCATCTGTATAAACATGGAAATAGCTACACCATCATCTGTATAAACATGGAAATACCTCCACCGCTATCTGTACAAACATGGAAACATCTACACTGCTATCTGTCTAAACTTGGAAATATCTACACTGCTATCTGTATAAATACGGAAATATCTACAACGCTATCTGTGTAAACATGGAAATATCTACACAGCCATCTGTGTAAACATGGAAATATCTACACCGCTATATGTGTAAAAGTGGAAATATCTACACCGCAATCTGAGCAAAGATGGAAATAGCTACCCCGCTATCTGTGTAAACATGCAAATATCAACACCGGTATCTGTATAAACACGGAAATATCTACACCGCTATCTGTATAAACAGGGAAATATCTACACCGCCATCTGTATAATCATGGAAATATCCACACCGCCATCTAAATAAACATGGAAATATCTACACCGCTATCTGTATAAATATGGAAATATCTACAATGCTATGTCTATAAACATGGAAATAGCAACACCGCAATCTGTATAAACATGGAAATACCTACACCGCCATCTGTAAAAACATGGAAATATCTACACTGCCATCTGTAAAAACATGGAAATATGTACACCTCCATCTGTATAAACATGGAAATATCTACACTGCCATCTGTATACACATGGAAATATCTACAGCACTATCTGTAAAAACATGGTAATATCTACATCGCTATCTGTATAAACATGGAAATATCTCCACCGCTAACTGTATAAACATGGAAATATCTACACCGCTATCTCTATAAACATGGAAATGTCTACACCGCTATCTCTATAAACAAGGAAATAGCTACACTGTTATCTGAATAAACATGGAAATATCTACACCGCTCTCTGTGTAAACATGGTAATATATACAACGTTATCTGTATAAACATGGAAATATCTACACCTCTATCTGCATAAACATGGAAATATCTGCACCGCTATCTTTATAAACATGGAAATGTTTACACCGCTGTCTGTATAAACATGGAAATATCTACAACACTATCTGTGTAAACATGGAAATATCTACACAGCTATCTGTGTAAACATGGAAATATGTACACCGCAATCTCTATAAACATGGAAATGCTTACACCGCTATCTGTATAAACATGGAAATATCAACATGGCTATCTCCATAAACATGGAAATATCCATACCGCCATCTGTATAAACATGGAAATACCCACACAGTCATCTGTATATAGATGGAAATATCTTCACCACTATCTGTATAAACATGGAATTATCTACACTGCATCTGTATAAACATGGAAATATCTACACCGCTATCTGTATAAATATGAGAATATATACAACGCTATCTCTAATAAACATGGAAATATCTACACCGCCACCTGTATAAACATGGAAATATCCACAATGCTGTCTGTATAAACGTGGAAATATCTACACCGCCATCTGTATAAACGAGGAAATATCTACACCGCCATCTGTATAAACGTGGAAATAACTACACCGCTATCTGTATAAACATGGAAATACCTACACCGCTCTCTCTATAAACATGGAAATATCTACACCACAATCTGTATATACATGCAAATATCTACACAGTCATCTGTATAAACATGGAAATATCTACACCACCATCTCTATAAACATGGAAATATCTACACTGCTTACTGTATACCCAAGGAAATACCTGCACAGCCATCTGTATAAACATGGAAATATACACTCTGCTATCTCTATAAACTTGGAAATAACTTCACCGCTATCTCTATAAACTTGGAAATATCTACACCACAATCTATATAAACATGGAAATATCTACACCGCCATCTCTATAAACATGGAAATATCTACACTGCCATCTATATACACATGGAAATATTTACACCGCGAGCTGTATAAAGATGGAAATATCTACATCTCTATCTGTATAAACATGGAAATATCTCCACCGCTATCAGTATAAACATGAAAATAACTACACCGCCATCTGTATAAACCTGGAAATATCTACACTGCCATCTGTAGAAAGATGGAAATATCTACAGCGTGATCTGTGTAAACATGGAAATATATACACCGCTATCTGAATAAACATGGAAATATCTTCAACGTTATAGGTATAAACATGGAAATATCTACACCAAGATCTGTGTAAACATGGAAAGAGGTACAGCACTCTCTGTATAAAGACGGAAATATCTGCACAGCCATCTTTATAAACATGGAAATATGTACACCGATATCTGTATCTACATGGAAATATCTACACCGCTATCTCTATAAACATGGAAATATCTACACTGCTATTTGCATAATCATGGAAATATGTCCACTGCTATCTGTATAAACATAGAAATATCTACAACGCTGTTTGTATAAACATGGAAATAACTACAACGCTATCTGTGTAAACATGGAAATATCTATAATGCTATCTGTGTAAACATGGTAATATCTACACCGCTATCTGTTTAAAGATGGAAATATCTACACCGCTATCAGTGTAAATATGGAAATATCTACACCGCTATCTGTGTAAACATGGAAATATCTACACCGCCATCTGTATAAACATGCAAATATCTACACCGCTATCTGTATAAATATGGAAATAACTACACGGGTATCTCTATAAACATGGAAATACCTACACGGCTATCTCTATAAACACGGAAATATCTACACCGCAATCTCTATAAACATGGAAATATCTACACCGCCATCTCTATAAGAATGGAAATATCTACACCGCCATCTCTATAAACATGAAAATATCAACAATGCTTTCTCCAAAACCATGGATCTATCCACACCACCGTCTGTATAAACATGGAAATATCTACACCACTATCTGTATAAATAAGGAAATACCTACACTGCCATCTGTATAAAGACGGAAATATCTACACCGCGAGCTGTATAAACATGGAAATATCTACACCGCCATCTGTATAAACATGGAAACATCTACACAGTCAGCTGTATAAACATGGAAATATCTACACTGCCATCTGTATAATGATGGAAATATCTACACAGCCATCTGTATAAACATGGAAATATCTACACAGCCATCTGTATAAACATGGAAATATCTACACCGCCATCTGTATAAACATGGAAATAACTACACCACCATCTGTAAAAACATGTAAATATCTACACTGCCATCTGTAGAACGATGGAAATATGTACACCGCGATCTGTATAAACATGGAAAATATCTATACCGCTACCTTTATAAACATGGAAATATCTGCACCACTATCTGTATAAACATGGAAATATCTACACCACGATCTGTATAAACATGCAAATATCTACACCAATATCTGTATAAACAAGGAAATATCTACACTGCTATCTGTATAAACATGGAGATACCTGCAAAGCTATCTGCATAAACATGGAAATATCTACACAGCTATCTGTGCAAACTTGGAAATATCTACACCGATATCTGTATAAAGATGGCAATATCTACACCGCAATCTGTGCAAAGACGGAAATATCTACACCTATATCTCTGTAAACATGGAAATATCTACACCGCTATCGGTAAAATCATGGAAATGTCTACACCGCCATCTGTATAAACATGGAAATACCTACACTGCAATCTGTATAAACATGGAAATATCTACACCGCAATCTGTATAAACATGGAAATATCTACACCGCTATCTGTATAAATATGAAAATATATACACCGCTATCTCTAATAAACATGGAAATAACTACACCGCTATCTGTATAAACATGGAAATATCTACTTCACTATCTCTATAAACATGGAAATACCTTCACTGCCATCTGTATAAACATGGAAATATCTACACCGTAGTCTGTATAAACATGGAAATATCTACACTGCTATCTGTATAAATATGAAAATATATACACCGCTATCTCTAATAAACATGGAAATCTCTACACCGTCACCTGTATAAACATGGAAATATCCACAATGCTGTCTGTATAAACGTGGAAATATCTACACCGCCATCTGTATAAACGTGGAAAAATCTACACCGCCATCTGTATAAACGTGGAAATAACTACACCGCTATCTGTATATACATGGAAATACCTACACCGCACTCTCTATAAACATGGAAATATCTACACCACAATCTGTATATACATGCAAATATCTACAAATTCATCTGTATAAACATGAAAATATCTACAAAACCATCTCTATAAACATGGAAATATCTTCACTGCCTACTGTATAACCATGGAAATACCTGCACAGCCATCTGTATAAACATGGAATTATATACTCCTCTATTTCTTTAAACATGGAAATAACTTCACCGCTATCTCTATAAACTTGGAAATATCTACACCGCAATCTATATAAACATGGAAATATCTACACCACCATCTCTATAAACATGGAAATATCTACACTGCCATCTGTATACACATGGAAATATTTACACCGCGAGCTGTATAAAGATGGAAATAACTACATCTCTATCTGTATAAACATGGAAATATCTCCACCGCTATCAGTATAAACATGAAAATAACTACACCGCCATCTGTATAAACCTGGAAATATCTACACTGCCATCTGTAGAAAGATGGAAATATCTACACCGTGATCTCTATAAACATGGAAATATATACACCGCTATTTGTATAAACATGGAAATATCTTCAACGTTATCGGTATAAACATGGAAATATCTACACCATGATCTGTGTAAACATGGAAAGAGGTACAGCACTCTCTGTATAAAGACTGAAATATCTGCACAGCCATCTGTATAAACATGGAAATATGTACACCGATATCTGTATCTACATGGAAATATCTACACCGCTATCTCTATAAACATGGAAATATCTACATTGCTATTTGCATAAACATGGAAATATCTCCACTGCTATCTGTATAAACATAGAAATATCTACACCGCTGTTTGTATAAACATGGAAATAACTACAACGCTATCTGTATAAACTTGGAAATATCTACAATGCTATCTGTGTAAACATGGAAATATCTACACCGCTATCTGTTTAAACATGGAAATATCTACACTGCTATCAGTGTAAATATGGAAATATCTACACCGCTATCTGTGTAAACATGGAAATATCTACAACACTATCTGTGCAAACATGGAAATATCTACACTGCCATCTGTATAAACATGGAAATATCTACACCGCCATCTCTATGAACATGGAAATGTACACACCGCCATCTGTATAAACATGGAAATATAAACACCGCCATCTGCATAAACATTTAAATATTTACAATGCTATCTGTATAAACATGGATATATCTACAACACGATCTGTAAAAACATCGAAAGATCTACAAAGCTATCTGTATAAACATGGAAATATATACACTGCTATCTGTACAAACATGGAAATATCTACAATGCCATCTGTGTAAACATGGAAATATCTACACCGCTTTCTGTGTAAAGATGGAAATATCTACACCACTATCAGTGTAAATATGGAAATATCTACAACATTATCTGTGTAAACATGGAAATATCAACACCGCTTTCTGTGTAAACAGGGAAATATTTTCACCGCCATCTGTATAAACATGGAAATATCTACACCGCCATCTCTATAAACATGGAATATATACACCGCCATCTGTAAACATGGAAATATCTTCACCGCCATCTGTAAACATGGAAGTATCAACACTGCCATCTGTGTAAACATGGAAATATTTACACTGCTATCTGTATAAACATGGAAATATCTACAACACGATCTGTATAAACATGGAAAGATCTACAAAGCTATCTGTATAAACATGGAAATATCTACAACGCTATCTGTATAAACAAGGAAATATCTATACTGCTATCTCTATAAACATGGAAATATCTACAATGCCATCTGTATAAACATGGAAAAGCTACACCGCTATCTGCATAAACATGGAAATATCTTCAATGCTATGCCAATAGACATGGAAATATATACACCGCTATCTGTATAAACATGGAAATACCTCAACCGCTATCTCTATAAACATTGAAATATCTACACTGCCATCTGTAGAAAGATGGAAATATCTACACCGCGATCTGTATAAACATGGAAATATCTACACCGCTACCTATATAAACATGGAAATATCTACTCTGCTATCTGTATAAACATGGAAATATCTACACAACCATCTGTATAAATATGTAAATATCAACCCCGCTATCTTTAAAAACATGAAATACCTACAACGTTATTTCTATAAACATGGAAATATGTACACCTCTATCTCTATAAGCATGGAAATAACTACACCGCCACCTATATAAACATGGAAATATCTACTCTGCTATCTGTATAAACATGGAAATATCTACACAACCATCTGCATAAATATGCAAATATCTACCCAGCTATTTTTATATACATGAAATACCTACACCGTTATTTCTAAAAACATGGAAATATCTACACCACTATCTCCATAAACATGGAACTATCTACACCGCCATGTGTATAAACATGGAAATATCCTCAACGCTATCTGTATAAACATGGAAATACCCACACCGCTACCTCTAAAAACATGGAAATATCTACACCGATATCTGTATAAACATGGAAATATCTACACAGCGATCTCTATATACATGGAAATACCTACACCGTGATCTCTATAAACATGGAAATACCTACACCGCTATCTCTACAAACACGGAAATATATACACCGACATCTCTATACATATGGAAAAAACTACACCGCCATCTACATAAACAAGGAAATACCTCCACGGCTATCTGTATAAAGATGGAAATGTCTACACCGCTATCTCTATAAACATGTAAATACCTACTCCGCCAACTGTTAAAACATGGAAATATCTACACAGTCATCTGTATAAACATGGAAATATCTACACCAACATCTGTATAAACATGGAAATATCTACACCACCATCTGTATACACATGGAAATATCTACAGTGCCATCTGTATACACATGGAAATATCTACACAGTCATCCGTAGAAACATGGAAATATCTACACCGCTATCTCTATAAACATGGAAATACCTACAATGCTATCTCTATAAACATGGAAATATCTACACTGCTATCTCTATAAACATGGAAATAACTACACGGCCATCTCTATAAACATGAAAATATCTACACTGCCATTTCCATAATCATGGAATTATCTACACTGCCATCTGTATAACAACGGAAATATCGACACTGCCATCTGTATAATCATGGAAATATCTACACAGACATCTGTATAAACATGGAAATATCTACACAGCCATCTGTATAAACTTGGAAATATCTACACAGCCATCTGTATAAACATGGAAATATCCACATCTCTATCTGAATAAACATGGAAATATCTTCACCGCTATCTGAATAAATATGGAAATATCTGCACCGCTATCTTTATACTCATGGAAATATCTACACCAATATCTGTATAAACATGGATATATATACACCGCTATCTCTATATCCATGGAAATACCTACACCGCCATCTGTAAAAACATGGAAATATCTACAAAGCCATCTGTATAAACTTGCAAATATCTAGAGTCATCTGTAGAAACATGGAAATATCTCCACCTCTATCTGTATAAACACGGAAATATCTCCACCGCCATCTGTATAAACATGGAAATATCCACAACGCTGTCTGTATAAACGTGGAAATATCTACACCGCCATTTGTTTAAGCGTGGAAATATCTACACCGCCATCTGTATAAACATGGAAATATCTACACCGCTATCTGTATAAACATGGAAATATCTACACCGCTATCTGTATAAACATGGAAATATCTACACAATGATATGTATATACAAGGAAATATCTCCACCGCTATCTCTATAAACATGGAAATATCTACACTGCTATCTGTATAAACGTGGAAATAACTACACCGCTATCTGTATAAACATGGAATTACCTACACCGCTCTCTCTATAAACATGGAAATATCTACACTGCAATCTGTATATACATGCAAATATCTACACAATCATCTGTATAAACATGGAAATATCTAAACCACCATCTTTATAAACATGGAAATATCTACAATGCCAACTGTATACCAATGGAAATACCTGCACAGCCATCTGTATAAACATGGAAATATCTACTCCACTATCTGTATAAACATGGAAATAACTACACCGCTATCTCTATAAACTTGGAAATAACTACACCGCAATCTCTATAAACATGGAAATATCTACACCGCTATCTCTATAAACATGGAAATATCTACACCGCCATCAGTATAAACGTGGAACTATTTACACCGTCATTTGTATAACATGGAAATATCTACACAACCATCTCTATAAACATGGAAATATCTACACTGCCATCGGTATAAAAATGGAAATATCTACACAGCCATCAGCATAAACATGGAAACAACTACACCGCTATCACTATACACATGGAAATACCTACACTGATGTCTCTATAAACAAGAAAATATCTACATCACAATCTCTGTAAACATGGAAATATCTACACCGCCATCTCTATAAACATGAAAATATCTACACCACCATTTCCATAAAGATGGAACTATCTACACCGCCATTTGTGTAAATATGGAAATAATGAAACCGCCATCTGCATAAACATGGAAATATCTACACTGCCATCTGTATAACGATGGAAATATCTACATCACGAGCTGAATAAACATGGAAATATCTACGCCGCTATCTGCATAAACATGGAAATACAAACACCGCTATCTGTATAAACATGGATATATCTACACCGTTATCTGTATAAACATGGTAATATCTACACCGTTATATGTATAAACATGGAAATATCTACACCGCCATCTGTAAAAACATGGAAATATCTACACAGTCATGTGTATAAACATGGAAATATCTACACCTCCGTGAGTATAAACATGGAAATATCTACACTGCCATCTGTATACACATGGAAATATCTACACAGCCATGAGTATAAACACGGAATTATCAACACCGTTATATCTATAAACATGGAAATTCCTACACCTCTATATGTATAAACATGGAAATATCTACACCGCTATCTGTATAAACATGAAAATACCTACACCACTATATCTTTAAATATGGAAATATCTACACCGCTATCTGTATAAACATGGAAATGTCTACACCGCTATCTGTATAAACTTGGAAATATCTAAACCGCTATCTCTATAAACGTGGAAATATCTACAACGCTATCTGTGTAAACATGGAAATACATAATCCGCTATGTCTATAAACATGGAAATATCTACACTGCCATCTGTATACACTTGGAAATATCTACACAGCCATCAGTATAAACATGGAGATATCTACACCGCTATATCTAAAAACATGGAAATTCCTACACCGCTATCAGTATAAACATGGAAATATCTACATCTCCTTCTTTATAAACATGGAAATATCTACACTTCCATCTGCATAAAGATGTAAATGTCTACACCTCGAGCTGTATAAACAAGGAAGAATCTACACCGCTATCTGTATAAACATGGAAATATCTACACCGCTATCTCTATAAACTTGGAAATACCTACACCGCTATCTCTATAAACATGGAAATATCAGAACCGTTATCTCTACAAACATGGAAAATGTATACTCTGCCATCTCTATAAACATGGAAATACCTACTCAGCCATCTACATAAACAAGGAAATATCTACACGGCCATCTATATAAACATGGAAATATCTACACCGCTATCTCTATAAACATGGAAATATCTACACCGCCATCTGAATGAACACAGAAATATCTACTCCGCCATTTGTAAAAACATGGATATAACTACACAGTCATCTAAATAAACATGGAAATATGTACACCTCCGTGAGTATAAACATGGAAACAACCTCACTGCCATCTCTATACACATGGAAATATCTACAAAGCCATCAGTATAAACATAGAAATATCTACAACGCTATCTCTATAAACATGGAAATATCTACACCGCCAACTCTAAAAACATGAAAATATCTACACTGCCATCTCCATAAACATGGAACTATCTACACCGCCATCAGTATAAACATGGAAATATCTACACCACCATCTGTATAAACATGGAAATAACTACACAGCGAGCTGTAGAAACATGGAAATATCTACACCGCTATCTGTATAAACATGGAAACGCCAACACTGCTATGTGTATAAACATGGAAATATCTACACCGCTATCTGTATAAACTTGGAAATAACTACACCGCGATCTGTATAAACATGGAAATATCTACAACGCTATCAGTATAAACTCGGAAATATCTACACCGCTATCTCTATAAACATGGAAATATCTACACCACCATCTGTATAAACGTGGAAATATCTTCACAGTCATCTGTGTAAACATGGAAATATCTACACCGCTATCTGTATAAACATGGAAATACCTACTCCGCTATCTGTATGAACATGGAAATATCTACACAACCATCTGTATTAACATGGAAATATCTATACCGCTATCTCTGTAAACATGGAAATACCTACACCGCTATCTCTATAAACATGGAAATATCTACACCACTATCTCTATAAACATGGAAATATCTACACTGCCATCTCTATAAACATGAAAATATCTACAATGCCATCTTCAGAAACCTGTAACAATCTACACCACCATCTGTATTAAGATGGAAATATCTACACTGCCATCTGTATAAAGATGTAAATATCTACACCGCGAGCTCTATAAACATGGAAATATCTACACCGCTAACTGTATAAACATGGAAATAACAACACCGCTATCTGTATGAACGTGGAAATACCTTCACCGCTATATCTATAAACATGGAAATACCAGCACCGCTATCTCTACAAACATGGAAATACATACACTGCCATCTCTATAAACATGGAAATACCTACACCGCCATCTACATAAACAAGGAAATAGCTACACGGCCATCTATATAAACATGGAAATATCTACACCTCTATCTCTATATCCATGGAAATATCTACACCGCCATCTGTAAAAACATGGAAATATCTACACAGTCATCTGTATAAACATGGAAATATGTACACCACCATCTGTATAAACATGGAAATATGTACACTGCCATCTGTATACACATGGAAATATAGACACAGCCATCTGTAGTAACATGGAAATATCTCCACTGCTATCTCTATTAACATGGAAATATCCACAGCACTATCTGTATAAACATGGAAATATCTACACCGCTATGCCTATAAACATGGAAATATCTACAGTGCCATCTCTATAATCATGAAAATATCTACACTGCCATCTCCATAATCATGGTACTATCTACACCGCCATCTGTATAAAAATTTAAACATCTACACCGCCATCTGTATAAACATGGATATATCTACACAGTCATCTGTATAAAGATGGAAATATCTACACTGCCATCTGTATAATCATGGAAATATCTACACAGCCATCTGTAAAAACATGGAAATACCTACACAGCCATCTCTATAAACATGGAATTATCTACACCCCTATCTGTATATATGTGGAAATATCTACACCGCTATCTGTATATATATGGAAATATCTACACCGCTATCTGTATAAACATGGAAATATCTGCACCACCATCTGGAAAAACATGAAAATTCCTACACAGTCATCTGTATAAACATGGAAATGTCTATACCTCCATCTGTGTAAACATGGAAATATCTTCACTGCCATCGGTATACACATAGAAACATCTACACAGCCATCTGTATAATCATGGAAATATCTCCAACGCTATCTCTATAAACATGGAAATAACTTCACCGCAATCTGTATAAACATGGAAATATCTACACCGCTCTCTGTATATACATGGAAATATCTACACCGCTAACTTTATAAACCTGGAAATATCTACACCGCCATCTGTATAAACATGGAAATATCTCCACCAGTATCTGTAAAAACATGGAAATATCTCCACCGCTATCTGTATAAACATGGAAATATCTACACCGATCTCTTTATAAACATGGAAATATCTACACCGATATCTGTATAAACATGGAAATATCTACAACAATATCTGTGAAAACATGCAAATATCTACACAGATATCTGTGTAAACATGGAAATATGTACATCGCTATCTGTGTAAAGATGGAAATATCTAGACCGCAATCTGTGCAAATCTGAAAATATCTACACCGCTATCTCTGTAAACATGGAAATATCTTCACCGCTATCTGTATAAACATGGAAATATATACACCTCTATCTGTATACACATGGAAATACCTACAACGCTATCTGTATAAACATGGAAATATCTCCACCGCTTTCTGTATAAACATCTAAATATTTACATCGCTATCTGTATAAACATGGAAATATCTCCACCGCTATCTGTATAAACATGGAAACACCTACACCGCTATCTGTATAAACATGGAAATATCTACACCGATCTCTTTATAAACATGGAAATATCTACACCGCTATCTGTATAAACATGGAAATATCTACAACAATATCTGTGAAAACATGCAAATATCTACACAGATATCTGTGTAAACATGGAAATATGTACATCGCTATCTGTGTAAAGATGGAAATATCTAGACCGCAATCTGTGCAAATCTGAAAATATCTACACCGCTATCTCTGTAAACATGGAAATATCTACACCGCTATCTGTATAAAAATGGAAATATATACACAGCTATCTGTATAAACATGGAAATACCTACAACGCTATCTGTATAAACATGGAAATATCTCCACCGCATTCTGTATAAACATCTAAATATTTACATCGCTATCTGTATAAACATGGAAATATCTACACCGCTATCTGTGTAAACATGGAAATATCTACACCAAGATCTGTATAAACATGGAAACAGCAACACCGCTCTCTGCATAAACCTGGAAATATCTACACCGCCATCTGTAAAAACATGAAAATATCTACACAATCATCTGTATAAAAATGGAAATATCTACACGTCCATCTTTATAAACCTGGAAATATCTACACTACCATCTGTATAAACATGGATATATCTACAAAGCCATCTGTATAAACATGGAAATATCTACACCGCTATCTCTATAAACATGGAAATACCAACACCACAATCTGTATAAACTTGGAAATATCTACACGGCTCTCTGTATAAACATGGAAATATCTACACCGCTATTTTTATAAACTTGGAAATATCTACACCGCCATCTGTGTAAACATGGAAGTATCTCCAGAGCTATCTCTGTGAACATGGAAATATCGACACCGCTACCTGTATAAACATGGAAATATCCACAACACTATATGTGTAAACATGGAAATATCGACACCACTCTCTATATAAATATGGAAATATCTACACCACTATCTGCATAAACATGGAAATACCTACATCGCTATCTGTGTAAACATGAATATATCTGCAGCGCAATCCCTATAAACATGGAATTATCTACACCTCTACCTTTATAAACATGGAAATATCTACATCACTATCTGTATAAACATGGAAATATCTACACCGCTATCTCTATAAACATGGAAATACCTCCACCGCTATCTGTATAAAAATGGAAATATCTGTACCGCTATCTGTAAAACCTGGAAATATGTACACCGCAGTCTGTATAAACATGGATATATCTCCAACGCTATCTGTATAAACATGGATATATCTCCACCACTATCTCTATAAACATGGAAATGTCTACACCCCTATCTGTATAAACATAGAAATATCTTCATGGCTATCTGTGTAAACATGGAAATATCTACACAGACATCGGTATAAACATGGAAATACCTACACAGTCATCTCTATAAACTTGGAAATATCTACACAGACATCTGTATAAACATGGAAATATCTACACAGACATCTGCATCAACATGGGAATATCTACACAGCCATCGCTATAAACATGGAAATATCTACACTGCTATCTGTATAAACATGGAAATAGCCAAACCACTGTCTGTGTAAACATGGAAATACCTTCACCGTAATCTTTATAAACAAGAAAATATCTACAGAGCTATCTGCATAAACATTGAAATATCTCCAACGGTATCTGTATAAACATGGAAATATCTACACCGATATCTGTTTAAACATGGAAATATCTACACCGCTATCTGTGTAAATCTGAAAATATCTACACCGCTATCTCTATAAACATAGAAATATCTACACCTCTGTCTGTATAAACATGGAAATATCTACAGCGATATCTGTATAAACATGCAAATATCTACACCGCTGTCTCTATAAACATGGAAATATCTACACTGCTATGTGTGTAAACATGGAAATATCTACACCACTGTCTCTAAAAACATGGAAATATCCACACCGCTGAATCTATAAACAAGCAAATATATACACCGTTGTCTCCATAAACTTGGAAATCTCTACACGGCTATCTCTATAAAAGTGGAAATATCTACACCGCTGTCTCTATAAACATGGAAATATCTACACCGCTATGTGTATAAACAAGGAAATACCAACACCGCTATCTGTATAAACATGGAAGTATCTCCACTGCTATCTGTATAAACATGGGAATATCTACACCTGTATCTGTATAAACATGGAATTATCTACGACACTATCTGTGTAAACCTGGAAATATCTACACAGACATCGGTATAAACATGGAAATACCTACACAGTCATCTCTATAAACTTGGAAATATCTACACAGACATCTGTATAAACATGGAAATATCTACACAGACATCTGCATCAACATGGGAATATCTACACAGCCATCGCTATAAACATGGAAATATCTACACTGCTATCTGTATAAACATGGAAATAGCCAAACCACTGTCTGTGTAAACATGGAAATACCTTCACCGTAATCTTTATAAACAAGAAAATATCTACAGAGCTATCAGCATAAACATTGAAATATCTCCAACGGTATCTGTATAAACATGGAAATATCTACACCGATATCTGTTTAAACATGGAAATATCTACACCGCTATCTGTGTAAATCTGAAAATATCTACACCGCTATCTCTATAAACATAGAAATATCTACACCTCTGTCTGTATAAACATGGAAATATCTACAGCGATATCTGTATAAACATGCAAATATCTACACCACTGTCTCTATAAACATGGAAATATCTACACTGCTATGTGTGTAAACATGGAAATATCTACAACACTGTCTCTAAAAACATGGAAATATCCACACCGCTGAATCTATAAACAAGCAAATATATACACCGTTGTCTCCATAAACTTGGAAATCTCTACACGGCTATCTCTATAAAAGTGGAAATATCTACACCGCTGTCTCTATAAACATGGAAATATCTACACCGCTATGTGTATAAACAAGGAAATACCAACACCGCTATCTGTATAAACATGGAAGTATCTCCACTGCTATCTGTATAAACATGGGAATATCTACACCTGTATCTGTATAAACATGGAATTATCTACGACACTATCTGTGTAAACCTGGAAATATCTACACAGCTATCTGTGTAAACATGGAAATCTGTACAGCACCATCTGTGTAAAGATGGAAATATCAACACTGCAATCTGTGCAATTATGGAAATATCTACACCGCTATCTGTATAAACATGGAAATATCTACAGCGCTATCTGCATAAATATGGAAATATCTACACCGCTATCTCTATAAACTTGGAAATGTCTACACAGTTATCTGCATAAACTTGGATATATCTACTTGGCTATCTCTATAAACATGGAATTATCTACACCGCCATCTGTATAAACACGGAAATACCTTCACAGTCATCTCTATAAACACGGAAATATCTACACCACTATCTGTATAAACATGGAAATATCTACACTGCCATCAGGATAATCATGGAAATATCTACACAGCCGTCTCTATAAACATGGAAATATCTACACCTCCATCTGCATAAACATGGAAATATCTACACCACTATCTGTGAAAAGATGGATATATCTACACCGCAATCTGTGCAATTATGGAAATATCTACACCGCTATCTGTATAAACATGGAAATATCTTCACCGCTATCTGTATAAACATGGAAATATGTACGGCACTATCTGCATAAATATGGAAATATCTACACCGCCATCTGTATAAACACGGAAATACCTTCACAGTCATCTGTATAAACACGGAAATATCTACACGACTATCTGTGTAAACACGGAAATACCTTCATAGTCATCTGTATAAACACGGAAATATCTACACCTCTATCTGTATAAACATGGAAATATCTACACTGCCATCAGGATAATCATGGAAATATCTACACAGCCGTCTCTATAAACATGGAAATATCTAAACCTCCATCTGTATAAACATGGAAATATCTACACCGCTATCTGTGAATAGATGGAAATATCTACACCGCAATCTGTTCAAAGATGGAAATATCTACACGACTATCTGTGTAAACCTGGAAATATCTACACCACAATCTGTGCAAAGATGGAAATAGCTACACCGCTCTCTGTGTAAACATGGAAATATCTACACCGCTATCTGTATAAACATGGAAATATCTACGCCGCCATCTATATAAACAGGGAAATATCTACACCTACATCTGAATAAACATGGAAATATCTCCACCGCTATCAGTATGAAAATGGAAATATCTGTACCGCTATCTGTAAATCCTGGAAATATATACACCGCAGTCTGTATAAACATGGATATATCTCCACCGCTATCTGTATAAACATGGAAATATCTCCACCACTATCTCTATAAACATGGAAATGTCTACACACCTATCTGTGTAAACATGGAAATATCTTCATGGCTATCTCTATAAACATGGAAGTATCTACACAGACATCTGTATAAACATGGAAATACCTACACAGTCATCTGTATAAACATGGAAATATCTACACATTCATCTGTATAAACATGGAAATATCTACACAGCCATCTGTATAAACATGGAAATATCTACACAGCCATCACTATAAACATGGAAATATCTACACTGCTATCTGTATAAACATGGAAATAGCCACACCACTGTCTGCGTAAACATGGAAATACCTTCACCGTTATCTGTATAAACAAGGAAATATCTACAGAGCTATCTGTATAAACATTGAAATATCTCCAACGATATCTGTATAAACATGGAAATATCTACACTGACATCTGTTTAAACATGGAAATATCTACACCGCTATCTACATGAACATGGAAATATCTACACCACTTTCTGTATAAACATGGAAATTACCCCACCGCTATCTCTATAACCATGGAAATAACTACACCGCTATCTGTATAAACATGGAAATATTGACACCACTATCTGTATAAACATGGAAATATTTACACCGCTATCTGTATAAACGTGGATATATCTACACCGCTATCTCTATAAACATAGAAATATCTACACCGCTGTCTGTATAAACATGGATATGCCTACACTGCTATGTGTATAAACCTGGAAATATCTACACCACTGTCTCTAAAAACATGGAAATATCTACACTGCTATGTGTATAAACATGCAAATATCTACACCGCTGTCTCTATAAACATGGAAATATCTACACTGCTATGTGTATAAACATGGAAATATCTACACCGCTGTCTCTAAAAACATGGAAATATCTACACCGCTGTATCCATAAACATGCAAATATCTACACCGTTTTCAACATAAACTTGGATATCTCTACACGGCTACCTCTATAAATGTGGAAATATCTACATTGCTGTCTCTATAAACATGGAAATATCTACACCGCTATCTGTATAAACGTGGAAATATCTACACCGGTGTCTCTGAAAACATGGAAATTTTTACACCGCTATATGTATAAACTTGGAAATACCTACACCGCTATCTAGATAAATGTGGAAATATATACACCGGTATGAGTATAAACGTAGAAATATCTACACCGCAGTCTGTATAAACATGGAAATATCTACACCGCTATCTCTATAAACGTGGAAATATTTACACCGCTATCTGTATAAATGCGTGAATATGTGCACCGCTAACTGTATAAACGTGGAAATATCTACACTGCTATCCCTGTAAACGTGGAAATATCTACTCCAATTTCTGTATAAACATGGAAATATCTACACCGCTGTTTCTAAAAACATGGAAATATCTACACCGCTGTATCTATAAACATGCAAAAATCTACACTGTTGTCTACATAAACTTGGAAATCTCTACACGGCTATCTCTATAAATGTGGAAATATCTACACCGCTGTCTCTATAAACATGGAAATATCTACAACGCTATCTCTATAAACGTGGAAATATCTACACCGGTGTCTCTGTAAACATGGAAATATCTACACCGCTATATGTATAAACTTGGAAATATCTACACCGCTATCTCTATAAACATGGGAATATCCACACCGCAATCTGTATAAACGTGGAAACATCTACACTGCTATCTCTGTAAACGTGGAAATATCTACTCCAATTTCTGTATAAACATGGAAATATCTACACCGCTATCTCTGTAAATGTGTAAACATTTAAACCGTTAAATGTGTAAACATGGAAATATTTACACTGCTATCTCAATGAACATGGAAATATTTACAACGCTATCTGTATAAACATGGAAGCATCTCCACTGCTATCTGTATAAACATGGAAATATCTACACCGCTATCTGTATAAACATGGAAATACCAACACCGCTATCTGTATAAACATGGAAGTATCTCCACTGCTATCTGTATAAACATGGAAATATCTACACCACTATCTGTATAAACATGGAAATATCTACACCGCTATCTGTATAAACATGGAAATATCTACACCGCTATCTGTATAAACATGGAAATATCTACATCACTATCAGTATAAACCTGGAAATATCTCCATAGCTATCTCTATAAACATGGAAATATCTAAACCGCTATCTTTATAAACATGGGAATATCTACACCTCTATCTGTATAAACATGGAATTATCTACAACACTATCTTTGTAAACATGGAAATATCTACACAGCTATCTGTGTAAACATGGAAATCTGTACACCACCATCCGTGTAAAGATGGAAATATCTACACCGCAATCTGTGCAATCATGGAAATATCTACACCGCTATCTGTAAAAACATGGAAATATCTACACCGCTATCTGTATAAACATGGAAATATCTACAGCGCTATCTGCATAAATATGGAAATATCTACACCGCTATCTCTATAAACTTGGAAATGTCTCCACCGTTATCTGCATAAACTTGGAAATATCTATTGACTATCACTATAAACATGGAATTATCTACACCGCCACCTGTATAAACACGGAAATACCTTCACAGTCATCTGTATAAACACGGAAATATCTACACCACTATCTGTATAAACATGGAAATATCTACAATGCCATCAGGATAATCATGGAAATATCTACACAGCCGTCTCTATAAACATGGAAATATCTACACCTACATCTGTATAAAGATGGAAATATCTACACCGCTATCTGTGAAAAGATGGAAATATCTACACCGCAGTCTGTGCAAAGATGGAAATATCTACACGACTATCTGTGTAAACCTGGAAATATCTACACCGCAATCTGTGCAAAGATGGAAATAGCTACACCGCTCTCTGTGTAAACAAGGAAATATCTACACCGCTATCTGTATAAACATGGAAATATCTACACTGCTATCTGTATAAACATGGAAATATCTATGCCGCCATCTGTATAAACAGGGAAATATCTACACCTACATCTGAATAAACATGGAAATATCTACACCGCTATCTCTATAAACATGGAAATATCTCCACCGCTATCTGTATAAAAATGGAAATATCTGTACCGCTATCTGTAAAACCTGGAAATATATACACCGCAGTCTGTATAAATATGGATATATCTCCACCGCTATCTGTATAAACATGGAAATATCCCCACCACTATCTCTATAAACATGGAAATGTCTACACCCCTATCTGTGTAAACATGGAAATAACTTCATGGCTATCTCTATAAACATGGAAATATCTCCCCCGCTATCTCTATAAACAAGGAAATGTCTACACCCCTATCTGTGTTAACATGGAAATACCTTCATGGCTATCTCTATAAACATGGAAATATCTACACAGTCATCTGTATAAACATGGAAATACCTACAGAGTCATCTGTATAAACATGGAAATATCTACACAGTCATCTGTATAAACATGGAAATATCTACACAGCCATCTGTATGAACATGGAAATATCTACACAGCCATCTCTATAAACATGGAAATATCTACATTGCTATCTGTATAAACATGGAAATAACCACACCACTGTCTGTGTAAACATGGAAACAACTTCACCGTTATCTGTATAAACAAGGAAATATCTATAGAGCTATCTGTATAAACATTGAAATATCTCCAACGATATCTGTATAAACATGGAAATATCTACACCGCTATCTGTTTAAACATGGAAATATCTACACCGCTATCTACATGAACATGGAAATATCTACACCGCTTTCTGTATAAACATGGAAATATCCCCACCGCTATCTCTATAAACATGGAAATATCTACACCGCTATCTGTATAAACATGGAAATATTTGCACCACTATCTGTATAAACATGGAAATATTTACACCACTATCTGTATAAACGTGGGTATATCTACACCGCTATCACTATAAACATGGAAATATCTACACCACTGTCTGTATATACCTGAAAATATCTACACTGCTATCTCTATAAACATAGAAATATCTACACCGCTGTCTGTATAAACATGGAAATATCTACAGCAATATCTGTATAAACATGCAAATATCTACACCGCTGTCTCTATAAACATGGAAATATCTACAATGCTATGTGTATAAACATGGAAATATCTACACCGCTGTCTCTTAAGACATGGAAATATCTACACCGCTGTACCTATAAACATGCAAATATCTACACCGTTGTCTACATAAACTTGGAAATCTCCACACGGCTATCTCTATAAATGTGGAAATATCTACACCGCTGTCTCTATAAACGTGGAAATATCTACACCGCTATCTCTATAAACGTGGAAATATCTACACCGGTGTCTCTGTAAACATGCAAATATCTACACCGCAATATGTATAAACTTGGAAATATCTACACCGCTATCTCTATAAACGTGGGAATATCTACAACGCTATCTGTATAAACGTGGAAATATCTACACTGCTATCTCTGTAAACGTGGAAATATCTACTCCAATTTCTGTATAAACATGGAAATATCTACACCGCTATCTCTGTGAATGTGTAAACATATAAATCGTTATCTGTGTAAACATGGAGATATTTACACTGCTATCTCTATGAACATGGAAATATTTACGACGCTATCTGTATAAACATGGAAGTATCTCCACTGCTATCTCTATGAACTTGGAAATATTTACGACGCTATCTGTATAAACATGGAAGTATCTCCACTGCTATCTGTATAAACATGGAAATATCTACACCGCTATCTGTATAAACATGGAAATAACAACACCGCTATCTTTATAAACATGGAAATATCTACACCGCTATCTGTATAAACATGGAAATATCTACATCACTATCTGTATAAACCTGGAAATATCTCCACCGCTATCTCTATAAACATGGAAATATCTACACCGCTATCTTTTTAAACATGGGAATATCTACACCTCTATCTGTATAAACATGGAATTATCTACAACACTATCTGTGTAAACATGGAAATATCTACACAGCTATCTGTGTAAACATGGAAATCTGTACACCACCATCCGTGTAAAGATGGAAATATCTACACCGCAATCTGTGCAATTATGGAAATATCTACATCGCTATCTGTATAAACATGGAAATATCTACACCGATATCTGTTTAAACATGGAAATATCTACACAGCTTTCTGTATAAACATGGAAATATCCCCCCACTATCTCTATAAAAATGGAAATATCTCCACCGCTATCTGTATAAAAATGGAAATATCTGTACCGCTATCTGTAAAACCTGGAAATATATACATAGCAGTCTGTATAAACATGGATATATCTCCACCGCTATCTGTATAAATATGGAAATATCCCCACCACTATCTCTATAAACATGGAAATATCTTCACCGCTATCTGTATAAACATGGAAATATTTGCACCACTATCTGTATAAACATGGAAATATTTACACCGCAATCTGTATAAACGTGGATATATCTACACGGCTATCTCTATTAACATGGAATATCTACACCACTGTCTGTATAAATCTGAAAATATCTACACCGCTATATCTATAAACATAGAAATATCTACACCGCTGTCTGTATAAACATGGAAATATCTACACTGCCATGTTTATAAACATGCAAATATCTACACCGCTGTCTCTATAAACATGGAAATATCTACACTGCTATGTGTATAAACATGCAAACATCTACACCGCTGTCTCTAAAAACATGGAAATATCTAAACCGCTTTATCTATAAACATGCAAATATCTACACCGTTGTCTACATAAACTTGGAAATCTCTACACGGCTATCTCTTTAAATGTGGAAATATCTACACCGCTCTGTCTATAAACATGGAAATATCTACACCGCTATCTCTATAAACGTGGAAATATCTACACCGGTGTCTCTGTAAACATGGAAATATCTACACCGCTATATGTTTAAACTTGGAAATATCTACACCGCTATCTCTATAAACGTGGGAATATCTACACCGCTATCTGTATAAATGTGGAAATATCTACACTGCTATCTCTGTAAACGTGGAAATATCTACTCCAATTTCTGTATAAACATGGAAATATCTACACCGCTATCTCTGTAAATGTGTAAACATTTAAACCGTTATCTGTGTTAACATGGAAATATTTACACTGCTATCTCTATGAACATCAAATATTTACAACGCTATCTGTATAAACATGGAAGTATCTCCACTGCTATCTGTATAAACATGGAAATATCTACACCGCTATCTGTATAAACATGGAAATAACAACACCACTATCTGTATAAACATGGAAATATCTCCACTGCTATCTCTATAAACATGGAAATATCTCCACTGCTATCTATATTAACATGGAAATATCTACATCGCTATCTTTATAAACATGGGAATATCTACACCTCTATCTGTATAGTCATGGAATTATCTACAACACTATCTGTGTAAATATGGAAATACCTACACAGCTATCTGTGTATACATGGATATCTGTACACCACCATCCGTGTAAAGATGGAAATATCTACACCGCAATCTGTGCAATTATGGAAATATCTACACCGCTATCTCTATAAACATGGAAATATCTACAGCGCTATCGGCATAAATATGGAAATATCTACACCGCTATCTCTGTAAACTTGGGAATGTCTACACCGTTATTTACATAAACTTGGAAATATCTGCTTGGCTATCTCTTTAAACATGGAATTATCTACACCGCCATCTGTATAAACACGGAAATACCTTCACAGTCATCTGTATAAACACGGAAATATGTACACCACTATCTGTATAAACATGGAAATATCTACACTGCCATCAGGATAATCATGGAAATATCTACACAGCCGTCTCTATAAACATGGAAATATCTCCACCTCCTTCTGTATAAACATGGAAGTATCTACACCGCTATCTGTGAAAAGATGGAAATATCTACACCGCAATCTGTGCAAAGATGGAAATATCTACACGACTATCTGTGTAAACCTGGAAATATCTACACCGCAATCTGTGCAAAGATGGAAATAGCTACACCGCAATCTTTGTAAACAAGGAAATATCTACACCGATATCTGTATAAACATGGAAATATCTACACTGCCATCAGGATAATCATGGAAATATCTACACAGCCGTCTCTATAAACATGGAAATATCTCCACCTCCTTCTGTATAAACATGGAAGTATCTACACCGCTATCTGTGAAAAGATGGAAATATCTACACCGCAATCTGTGCAAAGATGGAAATATCTACACGACTATCTGTGTAAACCTGGAAATATCTACACCGCAATCTGTGCAAAGATGGAAATAGCTACACCGCAATCTTTGTAAACAAGGAAATATCTACACCGATATCTGTATAAACATGGAAATATCTACACAGCTATCTGTAAAAACATGGAAATATCTACATCGCTCTCTGTATAAACCTGGAAATATCTCCACCGCCAGCTCTATAAAGATGGAAATATCTACACCGCTATCTTTATAAACATGGGAATATCTACAGCTCTATCTGTATAAACATGGTATTATCCACAACACTATCTGTGAAAACATGGAAATATCTACACAGCTATCTGTGTAAACATGGAAATCTGAACAACACCATCCGTGTAAAGATGGAAATATCTACACCGCACTCTGTGCAATTATGGAAATATCTACACCGCTATCTGTATAAACATGGAAATATCTACACCGCTATCTGTATAAACTTGGAAATATCTACAGCGCTATCTGAATAAATATGGAAATATCTACACCGCTATCTCTATAAACTTGGAAATCTCTACACCGTTATCTGCATAAACTTGGAAATATCTACTTGTCTATCTCTATAAACATGGAATTATCTACACCGCCATCTTTATAAACACGGAAATACCTTCACAGTCATCTGTATAAACACGGAAATATCTACACCACTATCTGTATAAACATGGAAATATCTACACTGCCATCAGGATAATCATGGAAATATCTACACAGCCGTCTCTATAAACATGGAAATATCTACACCTCCATCTGTATAAACATGGAAATATCTACACTGCTATCTGTGAAAAGATGGAAATATCTACAGCGCAATCTGTGCAAAGATGGAAATAGCTACACGGCTCTCTGTTTAAACATGGAAATATCTACACCGCTGTCTGTATAAACATGGAAATATCTACACCGCTATCTGTATAAACATGGAAATATCTACACCGCCATCTGTATAAACAGGGAAATATCTACACCTACATCTGAATAAACATGGAAATATCCACACCGCTATCTGTATAAATATGGAAATATCTACACCGCTATCTCTATAAACATGGAAATATCTCCACCGCTATCTGTATAAAAATGGAAATATCTGTACCGCTATCTGTAAAACCTGTAAATATATACACCGCAGTCTGTATAAACATGGACATATCTCAACCGCTATCTGTATAAACATGGAAATATCTCCACCACTATTTCTATAAACATGGAAATGTCTTCACCCCTATCTGTGTAAACATGGAAATATCTTCAAGGCTATCTCTATAAACATGGAAATATCTACACAGACATCTGTATAAACATGGAAATACCTACACGGTCATCTGTATAAACATGGAAATATCTACACAGTCATCTGTATAAACATGGAAATAACTACACAGCCATCTGTATAAACATGGAAATATCTACACAGCCATCTCTATAAACATGGAAGTATCTCCACTGCTATCTGTATAAACATGGAAATATCTACACCGCTATCTGTGTAAACATGGAAATATCTACACCACTATCTGTATAAACATGGAAATATCTACAGCAATATCTGTATAAACATGCAAATATCTACACCGCTGTCTCTATAAACATGGAAATATCTACACTGCTATGTGTATAAACATGGAAATATCTACACCGCTGTTTCTAAAAACATGGAAATATCTATACCGCTGTATGTATAAACATGCAAAAGTCTACAATGTTGTCTACATAAACTTGGAAATCTCTACACGGCTATCTCTATAAATGTGGAAATATCTACACCGCTGTCTCTGTAAACATGGAAATATCTACACCGCTATCTCTATAAACGTGGAAATATCTACACCGGTGTCTCTGTAAACATGGAAATATCTACACCGCTATATGTATAAACTTGGAAATATCTACACCGCTATCTCTATAAACATGGGAATATCCAAACCGCTATGTGTATAAACGTGGAAATATCTACACTGCTATCTCTGTAAACGTGGAAATATCTACTCCAATTTCTGTATAAACATGGAAACATCTACACCGCTATCTCTGTAAATGTGTAAACATTTAAACCGTTAAATGTGTAAACATGGAAATATTTACACTGCTATCTCTATGAACATGGAAATATTTACAACGCTATCTGTATAAACATTCAAGTATCTCCACTGCTATCTGTATAAACATGGAAATAACTACACCGCTATCTGTATAAACATGGAAATAACAACACTGCTATCTGTATCAACATGGAAGTATCTCCACTGCTATCTGTATAAACATGGAAATAGCTACACCTCTATCTGTATAAACATGGAAATATCTACACCGCTATCTGTATAAACATGGAAATATCTACACCGCTATCTGTATAAACATGGAAATATCTACATCACTATCTGTATAAACCTGGAAATATCTCCATCGCTATCTCTATAAACATGGAAATATCTACACCGCTATCTTTATAAACATGGGAATATCTACACCTCTATCTGTATAAACATGGAATTATCTACAACACTATCTGTGTAAACATGGAAGTACATACACAGCTATCTGTGTAAACATGGAAATCTGTACACCACCATCCGTGTAAAGATGGAAATATCTACACCGTAATCTGTGCAATTATGGAAATATCTACACCGCTATCTGTAAAAACAAGGAAATATCTACACCGCTATCTGTATAAACTTGGAGATATCTACAGCGCTATCTGCATAAATATGGAAATATCTACACCGCTCTCTCTATAAACTTGTAAATGTCTACACCGTTATCTGCATAAACTTGGAAATATCTATTGGCTATCACTATAAACATGGAATTATCTACACTGCCATCTGTATAAACACGGAAATACCTTCACAGTCATCTGTGTAAACACGGAAATATCTACACCACTATCTGTATAAACATGGAAATATCTACACTGCAATCAGGATAATCATGGAAATATCTACACAGCCGTCTCTATAAACATGGAAATATCTACACCTCCATCTGTATAAACATGGAAATATCTACACCGCTATCTGTGAAAAGATGGAAATATCTACAACGCAGTCTTTGCAAAGATGGAAATATCTACACGACTATCTGTGTAAACCTGGAAATATCTACACCGCAATCTGTGCAAAGATGGAAATAGCTACACCGCTCTCTGTGTAAACAAGGAAATATCTACACCGCTATCTGTATAAACATGGAAATATCTACGCCGCCATCTGTATAAACAGGGAAATATCTACAGCTACATCTGAATAAACATGGAAATATCTACACCGCTATCTCTATAAACATGGAAATATCTCCACCTCAATCTGTATAAAAATGAAAATATCTGTACCGCTATGTGTAAAACCTGGAAATATATACACTGCAGTCTGTATAAATATGGATATACCTGCACTGCTATCTGTATAAACATGGAAATATCTCCACCACTATCTCTATAAACATGGAAATGTCTACACCCCTATCTGTGTAAACATGGAAATACCTTCATGGCTATCTCTATAAACATGGAAATATCTACTCAGACATCTGTATAAACATGGAAATACCTACACTGTCATCTGTATAAACATGGAAATATCTACACAGTCATCTGTATAAACTTGGAAATATCTACACAGACATCTGTATAAACATGGAAATATCTACACAGCCATCTCTATAAACATGGAAATATCTACACTGCTATCTGTATAAACATGGAAATAGCCACACCACTGTTTGTGTAAACATGGAAATAACTTCACCGTTATCTGTATAAACAAGGAAATATCTACAGAGCTATCTGTATAAACATTGAAATATCTCCAACGATATCTGTATAAACATGGAAATATCTACACCGATATCTGTATAAACATGGAAATATCTACACCTCTATCTACATGAACATGGAAATATCTACACCGCTTTCTGTATAAACATGGAAATATCCCCACCGCTATCTCTATAAACATGGAAATATCTACACTGCTATCTGTATAAACATGGAAATATTTACACCACTATCTGTATAAACATGGAAATATTTACACCGCTATCTGTATAACCATGGAAATACCAACACCACTATCTGTATAAACATGGAAATATCTACACTGCTATCTCTATAACCATAGAAATATCTACACCGCTGTCTGTATAAACATGGAAATATCTACAGCAATATCTGTATAAACATGCAAATATCTACACCCCTGTCTCTATAAACATGGAAATATCTACACTGCTATGTGTATAAACATGCAAATATCTACACCGCTTTCGCTAAAAACATGGAAATATCTACACTGCTGTATCTATAAACATGCAAATATCTACACCGTTGTCTACATAAACTTGGAAATCTCTACACGGCTATCTCTATAAATGTGGAAATATCTACACCGCTGTCTCTATAAACATGGAAATATCTACACCGCTATCTCTATAAACGTGGAAATATCTACACCGGTGTCTCTGAAAACATGGAAATATTTACACCGCTATATGTATAAACATGGAAATATCTACACAGCCATCTGTATAAACATGGAAATATCTACACAGACATCTGCATCAACATGGAAATATCTACACAGCCATCGCTATAAACATGGAAATATCTACACTGCTATCTGTATAAACATGGAAATAGCCAAACCACTGTCTGTGTAAACATGGAAATACCTTCACCATAATCTTTATAAACAAGGAAATATCTACAGGGCTATCTGTATAAACATTGAAATATCTCCAACGGTATCTGTATAAACATGGAAATATCTACACCACTATCTGTATAAACATGGAAATATTTACACTGCTATCTGTATAAACGTGGATATATCTACACGGCTATCTCTATAAACATGGAAATATCAACACCACTGTCTGTATAAATCTGAAAATATCTACACCGCTATCTCTATAAACATAGAAATATCTACACCTCTGTCTGTATAAACATGGAAATATCTACAGCGATATCTGTATAAACATGCAAATATCTACACCGCTGTCTCTATAAACATGGAAATATCTACACTGCTATGAGTGTAAACATGGAAATATCTACACCACTGTCACTA
The DNA here is from genome assembly GCF_029289425.2 of Pan paniscus. Taxonomy (NCBI): domain Eukaryota; kingdom Metazoa; phylum Chordata; class Mammalia; order Primates; family Hominidae; genus Pan; species Pan paniscus. The sequence goes on from NC_073265.2 coordinate 3,467,086, forward strand.
AAAACATGGAAATATCCACACCGCTGAATCTATAAACAAGCAAATATCTACACCGTTGTCTCCATAAACTTGGAAATCTCTACACGGCTATCTCTATAAAATTGGAAATATCTACACCGCTGTCTCTATAAAAATGGAAATATCTACAACGCTATCTGTATAAACAAGGAAATACCAACACCGCTATCTGTATAAACATGGAAGTATCTCCACTGCTATCTGTATAAACATGGAAATATCTACACCGCTATCTGTATAAACATGGATATATCAACATCACTATACTGTCTGTATAAACATGGAGATATCTCCACTGCTATCTCTATAAACATGGAAATATCTACACCGCTACCTATATAAACATGGGAATATCTACACCTCTATCTGTACAAACATGGAATTATCTACAACACTATCTGTGTAAACATGGAAATATCTACACAGCTATCTGTGTAAACATGGAAATCTGTACACCACCATCCGTGTAAAGATGGAAATATCTACACCGCAATCTGTGCAATTATGGAAATATCTACACCGCTATCTGTATAAACATGGAAATATCTACACCGCTATCTGTATAAACATGGAAATAACTACAGCGCTATCTGCATGAATATGGAAATATCTACACCGCTATCTCTATAAACTTGGAAATGTCTACACCGTTATCTGCATAAACTTGGAAATGTCTACTTGGCTATCTCTATAAACATGGAATTATCTACACCGCCATCAGTATAAACACGGAAATACCTTCAAAGTCATCTGTATAAACATGGAAATATCTACACCTCCATCTGTATAAACATGGAAATATCTACACCGCTATCTGTGAAAAGATGGAAATATCTACACCGCAATCTGTTCAAAGATGGAAATATCTACACGACTATCTGTGTAAGCCTGGAAATATCTACACCGCAATCTGTGCAAAGATGGAAATAGCTACACCGCTCTCTGTGTAAACATGGAAATATCTACACAGCTATCTGTAAAAACATGGAAATATCTACACCGCTATCTGTATAAACATGGAAATATCTACAGCGCTATCTGCATATATATGGAAATATCTACACCGCTATCTCTATAAACTTGGAAATGTCTACACCGTTATCTGCATAAACTTGGAAATATCTATTGGCTATAACTATAAACATGGAATGATCTACACCGCCATCTGTATAAACACGGAAATACCTTCACAGTCATCTGTATAAACACGGAAATATCTACACCACTATCTGTATAAACATGGAAATATCCACACTGCCATTAAGATAATCATGGAAATATCTACACAGCCGTCTCTATAAACATGGAAATATCTACACCTCCATCTGTATAAACATGGAAATACCTACACCGCTATCTGTGAAAAGATGGAAATATCTACACCGCAGTCTGTGCAAAGATGGAAATATCTACACGACTAACTGTGTAAACCTGGAAATATCTACACCGCAATCTGTGCAAAGATGGAAATATCTACACCGCTCTCTGTGTAAACAAGGAAATATCTACACCGCTATTTGTATAAACATGGAATTATCTACACCGCTATCTGTATAAACAAGGAAATATCTACGCCGCCATCTGTATAAACAGGGAAATATCTACACCTACATCTGAATAAACATGGAAATATCTACACCGCTATCGGTATAAATATGGAAATATCTACACCGCTATCTCTATAAACATGGAAATATCTCCACCGCTATCTGTATAAAAATGGAAATATCTGTACCGCTATCTGTAAAACCTGGAATATACACACCGCAGTCTGTATAAACATGGATATATCTCCACCGCTATCTGTATAAACATGGAAATCTCTCCACCACTATCTCTATAAACATGGAAATGTCTACACCCCTATCTGTGTAAACATGGAAATACCTTCATGGCTATCTCTATAAACATGGAAATATCTCCACCGCTATCTCTATAAACATGGAAATGTCTACAACCCTATCTGTGTAAACATGGAAATACCTTCATGGCTATCTCTATAAACATGGAAATATCTACACAGACATCTGTATAAACATGGAAATACCTACACAGTCATCTGTATAAACGTGGAAATATCTACACAGTCATCTGTATAAACATGGAAATATCTACACAGCCATCTGTATAAACATGGAAATATCTACACAGCCGTCTCTATAACCATAGAAATATCTACACCTCCATCTGTATAAACATGGAAATATCTACACCTCTATCTGTGAAAAGATGGAAATATCTACACCGCAGTCTGTGCAAAGATGAAAATATCTACACGACTATCTGTGTAAACCTGGAAATATCTACACCGCAATCTGTGCAAAGATGGAAATAGCTACACCGCTCTCTGTGTAAACAAGGAAATATCTACACCGCTATCTGTATAAACATGGAAATATCTACACCGCTATCTGTATAAACAAGGAAATATCTACGCCGCCATCTGTATAAACAGGGAAATATCTACACCTACATCTGAATAAACATGGAAATATCTACACCGCTATCTGTATAAATATGGAAATATCTACACCGCTATCTCTATAAACATGGAAATACCTCCACCGCTATCTGTATAAAAATGGAAATATCTGTACCGCTATCTGTAAAACCTGGAAGTATATACACCGCAGTCTGTATAAATATGGACATATCTCCACCGCTATCTGTATAAACATGGAAATATCTCCACCACTATCTCTATAAACATGGAAATGTCTACACCCCTATCTGTGTAAACATGGAAATACCTTCATGGCTATCTCTATAAACATGGAAATATCTACACAGACATCTGTATAAACATGGAAATACCTACACAGTCATCAGTATAAACATGGAAATATCTACACAGTCATCTGTATAAACATGGAAATATCTACACAGCCATCTGTATAAACATGGAAATATCTACACAGCCATCACTATAATCATGGAAATATCTACACTGCTATCTGTATAAACATGGAAATAACCACACCTCTGTCTGTGTAAACATGGAAATATCTTCACCGTTATCTGTATAAACAAGGAAATATCAACAGAGCTATCCGTATAAACATTGAAATATCTCCAACGATATCTGTATAAACATGGAAATATCTACACTGCTATCTCTATAACCATAGAAATATCTACACCGCTGTCTGTATAAACATGGAAATATCTACAGCAATAACTGTATAAACATGCAAATATCTACACCCCTGTCTCTATAAACATGGAAATATCTACACTGCTATGTGTATAAACATGCAAATATCTACACCGCTTTCGCTAAAAACATGGAAATATCTACACTGCTGTATCTATAAACATGCAAATATCTACACCGTTGTCTACATAAACTTGGAAATCTCTACACGGCTATCTCTATAAATGTGGAAATATCTACACCGCTGTCTCTATAAACATGGAAATATCTACACCGCTATCTCTATAAACGTGGAAATATCTACACCGGTGTCTCTGAAAACATGGAAATATTTACACCGCTATATGTATAAACATGGAAATATCTACACAGCCATCTGTATAAACATGGAAATATCTACACAGACATCTGCATCAACATGGAAATATCTACACAGCCATCGCTATAAACATGGAAATATCTACACTGCTATCTGTATAAACATGGAAATAGCCAAACCACTGTCTGTGTAAACATGGAAATACCTTCACCATAATCTTTATAAACAAGGAAATATCTACAGGGCTATCTGTATAAACATTGAAATATCTCCAACGGTATCTGTATAAACATGGAAATATCTACACCACTATCTGTATAAACATGGAAATATTTACACTGCTATCTGTATAAACGTGGATATATCTACACGGCTATCTCTATAAACATGGAAATATCAACACCACTGTCTGTATAAATCTGAAAATATCTACACCGCTATCTCTATAAACATAGAAATATCTACACCTCTGTCTGTATAAACATGGAAATATCTACAGCGATATCTGTATAAACATGCAAATATCTACACCGCTGTCTCTATAAACATGGAAATATCTACACTGCTATGAGTGTAAACATGGAAATATCTACACCGCTGTCTCTAAAAACATGGAAATATCCACACCGCTGAATCTATAAACAAGCAAATATCTACACAGTTGTCTCCATAAACTTGGAAATCTCTACACGGCTATCTCTATAAAATTGGAAATATCTACACCGCTGTCTCTATAAAAATGGAAATATCTACAACGCTATCTGTATAAACAAGGAAATACCAACACCGCTATCTGTATAAACATGGAAGTATCTCCACTGCTATCTGCATAAACATGGAAATATCTACACCGCTATCTGTATAAACATGGATATATCAACATCACTATACTGTCTGTATAAACATGGAGATATCTCCACTGCTATCTCTATAAACATGGAAATATCTACACCGCTACCTATATAAACATGGGAATATCTACACCTCTATCTGTACAAACATGGAATTATCTACAACACTATCTGTGTAAACATGGAAATATCTACACAGCTATCTGTGTAAACATGGAAATCTGTACACCACCATCCGTGTAAAGATGGAAATATCTACACCGCAATCTGTGCAATTATGGAAATATCTACACCGCTATCTGTATAAAAATGGAAATATCTACACCGCTATCTGTATAAACATGGAAATAACTACAGCGCTATCTGCATGAATATGGAAATATCTACACCGCTATCTCTATAAACTTGGAAATGTCTACACCGTTATCTGCATAAACTTGGAAATGTCTACTTGGCTATCTCTATAAACATGGAATTATCTACACCGCCATCAGTATAAACACGGAAATACCTTCAAAGTCATCTGTATAAACATGGAAATATCTACACCTGCATCTGTATAAACATGGAAATATCTACAAGGCTATCTGTGAAAAGATGGAAATATCTACACCGCAATCTGTTCAAAGATGGAAATATCTACACGACTATCTGTGTAAACCTGGAAATATCTACACCGAAATCTGTGCAAAGATGGAAATAGCTACACCGCTCTCTGTGTAAACATGGAAATATCTACACAGCTATCTGTAAAAACATGGAAATATCTACACCGCTATCTGTATAAACATGGAAATATCTACAGCGCTATCTGCATATATATGGAAATATCTACACCGCTATCTCTATAAACTTGGAAATGTCTACACCGTTATCTGCATAAACTTGGAAATATCTATTGGCTATAACTATAAACTTGGAATGATCTACACCGCCATCTGTATAAACACGGAAATACCTTCACAGTCATCTGTATAAACACGGAAATATCTACACCACTATCTGTATAAACATGGAAATATCCACACTGCCATTAAGATAATCATGGAAATATCTACACAGCCGTCTCTATAAACATGGAAATATCTACACCTCCATCTGTATAAACATGGAAATACCTACACCGCTATCTGTGAAAAGATGGAAATATCTACACCGCAGTCTGTGCAAAGATGGAAATATCTACACGACTAACTGTGTAAACCTGGAAATATCTACACCGCAATCTGTGCAAAGATGGAAATATCTACACCGCTCTCTGTGTAAACAAGGAAATATCTACACCGCTATTTGTATAAACATGGAATTATCTACACCGCTATCTGTATAAACAAGGAAATATCTACGCCGCCATCTGTATAAACAGGGAAATATCTACACCTACATCTGAATAAACATGGAAATATATACACCGCTATCGGTATAAATATGGAAATATCTACACCGCTATCTCTATAAACATGGAAATATCTCCACCGCTATCTGTATAAAAATGGAAATATCTGTACCGCTATCTGTAAAACCTGGAATATACACACCGCAGTCTGTATAAACATGGATATATCTCCACCGCTATCTGTATAAACATGGAAATCTCTCCACCACTATCTCTATAAACATGGAAATGTCTACACCCCTATCTGTGTAAACATGGAAATACCTTCATGGCTATCTCTATAAACATGGAAATATCTCCACCGCTATCTCTATAAACATGGAAATGCCTACAACCCTATCTGTGTAAACATGGAAATACCTTCATGGCTATCTCTATAAACATGGAAATATCTACACAGACATCTGTATAAACATGGAAATACCTACACAGTCATCTGTATAAACGTGGAAATATCTACACAGTCATCTGTATAAACATGGAAATATCTACACAGCCATCTGTATAAACATGGAAATATCTACACAGCCGTCTCTATAACCATAGAAATATCTACACCTCCATCTGTATAAACATGGAAATATCTACACCTCTATCTGTGAAAAGATGGAAATATCTACACCGCAGTCTGTGCAAAGATGAAAATATCTACACGACTATCTGTGTAAACCTGGAAATATCTACACCGCAATCTGTGCAAAGATGGAAATAGCTACACCGCTCTCTGTGTAAACAAGGAAATATCTACACCGCTATCTGTATAAACATGGAAATATCTACACCGCTATCTGTATAAACAAGGAAATATCTACGCCGCCATCTGTATAAACAGGGAAATATCTACACCTACATCTGAATAAACATGGAAATATCTACACCGCTATCTGTATAAATATGGAAATATCTACACCGCTATCTCTATAAACATGGAAATATCTCCACCACTATCTGTATAAAAATGGAAATATCTGTACCGCTATCTGTAAAACCTGGAAGTATATACACCGCAGTCTGTATACATATGGACATATCTCCACCGCTATCTGTATAAACATGGAAATATCTCCACCACTATCTCTATAAACATGGAAATGTCTACACCCCTATCTGTGTAAACATGGAAATAGCTTCATGGCTATCTCTATAAACATGGAAATATCTACACAGACATCTGTATAAACATGGAAATACCTACACAGTCATCAGTATAAACATGGAAATATCTACACAGTCATCTGTATAAACATGGAAATATCTACACAGCCATCTGTATAAACATGGAAATATCTACACAGCCATCACTATAATCATGGAAATATCTACACTGCTATCTGTATAAACATGGAAATAACCACACCTCTGTCTGTGTAAACATGGAAATATCTTCACCGTTATCTGTATAAACAAGGAAATATCAACAGAGCTATCCGTATAAACATTGAAATATCTCCAACGATATCTGTATAAACATGGAAATATCTACACCGATATCTGTTTAAACATGGAAATATCTACACCGCTATCTACATGAACATGGAAATATCTACACCGCTTTCTGTATAAACATGGAAATATCCCCACCGCTATCTCTATAAACATGGAAATATCTACACCGCAATCTGTGCGAAGATGGAAATATCTACACCGCTATCTCTTTAAACTTGGAAATCTCTGCACTGCTATCTGTATAAACATGGAAATATCTACACTGCTATCTCTATAAACATGTAAATATCTACACCGCCATCTGTATAAACTTGGAAATATCTACACAGTCATCTGTATATACATGGAAAATCTACACCACCAACTCTATAAACGTTGACATATCTAAACTGCCATCTTTATACACAGGGAAATATCTACACAGCCATCTCCATAAATATGGAACTATCTTCACTGCCATCTCTGTAAACATGGAAATATCTACACCACTATCTGTTTAAACATGGAAATATCTACACTGCCATGTGTATAAAGATGGAAATAACTACACCGCGAGCTGTATAAACTTGGAAATATCTACACCGCTTTCTGTATAAACATGGAAATACCAACACCAATATCTGTATAAACATGGAAATATCTACACCGCTATCTGTATAAACATGGAAATAACTACACGACTATCTCTATAAACATGGAATTATCTACACCGGTATCTCTATAAACATAGAAATATCTACATCGCCATCTCTATAAACATGGAATTATCTACAAAGCCATCTGCATAAATATGGAAATATCTACACCGCCATCTGTATAAACATGGAGATATCTAAACCCCCATCGGTATAAACATAGAAATATCTATACTACCATCTGTAGAAAGTTGGATCAATCTACACCGCGATCTGTATAGACATGAAAATATCTAAACATGTACCTGTATAAATATGCAAATATCCACACAACCATCTGTATAAATATGGAAATAACAATACTGTTATCTCTATAAACATGGAAATGTCTATACCACTATCTGTATAAACAAGTAATTATCTACATGGCTATCTCTTTACACATGGAAACATCTACACCGGCATCAGTATAAACATGGAAATACGTACACAGTCATCTGTATAAACATGGAAATATCTACAGCACTATCGGTATAAACATGGAAATATCTACAAGGCCATCTGTATAAACATGGAAATATCAACACAGCCATCTCTATAAACATGGAAATATCTATATCGCTATCTGTATAAACATGGAAATATCTATATCGCTATCCGTATAAACATGGAAATAGCCACACCGCTATCTGTATAAACATGGAAATAACAACACGTCCATCTGTATATACTTGGAAATATCTACACTGCCATCTGTATAAACATGGAAATACCTACACGTCCATCTGTATATATATGGAAATATCTGTACTGTCACCTGTATACTCATGGAAATAACTACACAGCCATCTGTATAAACATGGAAATGTCTACACAGCTATCTCTTTAAACTTGGAAATACCTACACCGCTATCTCTATAAACATGGAAATATCTAGTCCGCTATCTGTATAAACTTGGAAATATCTACACCACCATCTGTATAAACATCGAAATATCTCCACAGCTATCTGTATAAACATGGAAATATCTACACCGCTATCTGTACAAACATGGAAATATCTCCATCGCTACCTGTATAAACATGGAAATATCTACACCGCTATCTTTATAAACATGGAAATAACTACACCGCTATTTGTATAAACATGGAAATATTTTCAACACTATCTGTGTAAAGGTGGAAATATCTACTCAGCTATCTGTGTAAACATGGAAATATGTACACCGCTATCCGAGTAAAATGGAAATATCTACAACGCAATCTGTTCAATTATAGAAATATCTACACCTCCTTCTGTATAAACATGGAAATATCTACACTGCCATCTGTATACACATGGAAATTACTACACAGCCATCTGTATAAACATGGAAATATCTACACCGCCATCTGTATAAACATGGAAATATCTCCTCCGCAATCTGTATGAACATGGAAATATCTACACCAATCTCTGTATAAACCTGAAAATATCTACACCGCTATCTCTATAAACATAGAAATATCTACACCGCTGTCTGTATAAACATGGAAATATCTACACCGCTATCTCTATAAACGTGGAAATATCTACACCGGTGTCTGTATGAACATGGAAATATCTACACCGCTATCTGTATAAACTTTGAAATATCTACACCGCTATCTGTAAACATGGAATCATCTCCACCGCTATATGTATAATCAGGGAAATATCTACACCGCCATCTGTATAAACATTGAAACATCTACAACGCTATCTGTATAAACATGGAAATATCTACACCACTATCTGTATAAACATGCAAATAACTTCAACGATATCTGTGTAAACATGGAAATAACTACACCGCTATATGTGTAAACATGGAAATATCTACACCGCTATCTGTGTGAACATGGAAATATCTACACCGAAATCTGTGCAAAGATGGAATTATCTACACCTCTATCTGTGCAAAGGTGGAAATATCGACACTGCTATCTGTGTAAACATGGTAATATCTACACGGCTGTCTGTATAAACATGGAAATATCTACAGTGCCATCAGTATAAACATGGAAATATCTACAGTGCAATCTGTATAAATATGGATATATCAACACCGCTATCTCTATAAACATGGAAATATCTACACCGTTAGCTGTATAAACATGGAAATATCTACACTGCTATCTCTATAAATATGGGAATATCTAAACTGCCGTCTGTATAAACATGGAAATAACTACAAACTCATCTGTATAAAGATGGAAATATCTACACCACCATCTATATAAACATGGAGATATCTACACCGCCATCTGTATAAACATGGAAATATCTCAACCGCTATCTGTATAAACATGGAAACATCTGTACCGCTATCTGTAAAACATGGAAATATATACACCGCAGTCTGTATAAACATGGATATATCTCCATCGCTATCTTTATAAACATGGAAATATCTCCACTACTATCTCTATAAACTTGGAAATGTCTACCCCCCTCACTGTGTAAACATGGAAATATCTACATGGCTATCTCTATAAACATGGAAATACCTACACAGACATCTGTGTAAACATGGAAATACCTACACAGTCATCTGTATAAACATGAAAATATCTACACTACCATCTGTATAAACATGGAAATATCTACGCAGTCATCTCAATAAACATGGAAATATCTACACTACTATCTGTATAAACATGGAAATAGCCACACCGCTGTCTGGGTAAACATGGAAATACCTTCACCGCTATCTGTATAAACAAGGAAATATCTACTCCGCTATCTGTATAAATATGGAAATATCTACACCGCTATCTGTATAAACTTGGAAATATCTACAACGCCATCTGTATAAACATGGAAATATCTCCACCGCTATCTGTATAAACATGGAAATATCTCCAACGATATCTGTATAAACATGGAAATACCTACAACGCTATCTGTTTAAACATGGAAATATCTACAACGCTAACTGCATAAACATGGAAATAGCTACACCGCTTTCTGTATAAACATGGAAACATCCAGACCGCTATCTCTATAAACATGGAAATATCTACACCGATATCTTTATAAACATGGAAATAACTACATTGCTATCTGTATAAACATGGAAATATCTATAACACTATCTATGTAAATATGGAAATATCTACACTGATAGGAGTGTAAACATGAAATATATACAACGCTGTCTGTGTAAAGATGGAAATATCTACACCGCAATCAGAGCAAATATGGAAATACCTACACCGCTATCTCTGTAAACATGGAAATATCTACACTTCTATCTGTATAAACATAGAAATATCTACACCACGATATGTATAAACATAGAAATATCTACACCGCTATCTGTATAAACATGGAAATATCTACACCGCTATCTGTATAAACATGGAATTATCTACACCGCTATCTGTATAAATATGGAGATATATACACCGGTCTCTCTATAAACATGGAAATGTCTACAACCCTATCTGTGTAAACATGGAAATATCTACATGGCTATCTCTATAAAAATGGAAATATCTACACCGCCATATGTATAAACATGGAAATACCTACACAGTCATCTATATAAACATGGAAATATCTACACCACTATCTGTATAAACATGGAAATATCTACAATGCCATCAGTATAAACATGGAAATATCTACACAGCCATCTCTATAAACATGGAAATATCTACACTGCTACCTGTTTAAATATGGAAACATCTACACCGCTATCTGTATAAACATGGAAATACCTACAACACTATATGTGGAAACATGGAAATATCTACACCTGCATCTGTATAAACATGGAAATATCTACAAGGCTATCTGTGAAAAGATGGAAATATCTACACCGCAATCTGTTCAAAGATGGAAATATCTACACGACTATCTGTGTAAACCTGGAAATATCTACACCGCAATCTGTGCAAAGATGGAAATAGCTACACCGCTCTCTGTGTAAACATGGAAATATCTACACAGCTATCTGTAAAAACATGGAAATATCTACACCGCTATCTGTATAAACATGGAAATATCTACAGCGCTATCTGCATATATATGGAAATATCTACACCGCTATCTCTATAAACTTGGAAATGTCTACACCGTTATCTGCATAAACTTGGAAATATCTATTGGCTATAACTATAAACTTGGAATGATCTACACCGCCATCTGTATAAACACGGAAATACCTTCACAGTCATCTGTATAAACACGGAAATATCTACACCACTATCTGTATAAACATGGAAATATCCACACTGCCATTAAGATAATCATGGAAATATCTACACAGCCGTCTCTATAAACATGGAAATATCTACACCTCCATCTGTATAAACATGGAAATACCTACACCGCTATCTGTGAAAAGATGGAAATATCTACACCGCAGTCTGTGCAAAGATGGAAATATCTACACGACTAACTGTGTAAACCTGGAAATATCTACACCGCAATCTGTGCAAAGATGGAAATATCTACACCGCTCTCTGTGTAAACAAGGAAATATCTACACCGCTATTTGTATAAACATGGAATTATCTACACCGCTATCTGTATAAACAAGGAAATATCTACGCCGCCATCTGTATAAACAGGGAAATATCTACACCTACATCTGAATAAACATGGAAATATATACACCGCTATCGGTATAAATATGGAAATATCTACACCGCTATCTCTATAAACATGGAAATATCTCCACCGCTATCTGTATAAAAATGGAAATATCTGTACCGCTATCTGTAAAACCTGGAATATACACACCGCAGTCTGTATAAACATGGATATATCTCCACCGCTATCTGTATAAACATGGAAATCTCTCCACCACTATCTCTATAAACATGGAAATGTCTACACCCCTATCTGTGTAAACATGGAAATACCTTCATGGCTATCTCTATAAACATGGAAATATCTCCACCGCTATCTCTATAAACATGGAAATGCCTACAACCCTATCTGTGTAAACATGGAAATACCTTCATGGCTATCTCTATAAACATGGAAATATCTACACAGACATCTGTATAAACATGGAAATACCTACACAGTCATCTGTATAAACGTGGAAATATCTACACAGTCATCTGTATAAACATGGAAATATCTACACAGCCATCTGTATAAACATGGAAATATCTACACAGCCGTCTCTATAACCATAGAAATATCTACACCTCCATCTGTATAAACATGGAAATATCTACACCTCTATCTGTGAAAAGATGGAAATATCTACACCGCAGTCTGTGCAAAGATGAAAATATCTACACGACTATCTGTGTAAACCTGGAAATATCTACACCGCAATCTGTGCAAAGATGGAAATAGCTACACCGCTCTCTGTGTAAACAAGGAAATATCTACACCGCTATCTGTATAAACATGGAAATATCTACACCGCTATCTGTATAAACAAGGAAATATCTACGCCGCCATCTGTATAAACAGGGAAATATCTACACCTACATCTGAATAAACATGGAAATATCTACACCGCTATCTGTATAAATATGGAAATATCTACACCGCTATCTCTATAAACATGGAAATATCTCCACCACTATCTGTATAAAAATGGAAATATCTGTACCGCTATCTGTAAAACCTGGAAGTATATACACCGCAGTCTGTATACATATGGACATATCTCCACCGCTATCTGTATAAACATGGAAATATCTCCACCACTATCTCTATAAACATGGAAATGTCTACACCCCTATCTGTGTAAACATGGAAATAGCTTCATGGCTATCTCTATAAACATGGAAATATCTACACAGACATCTGTATAAACATGGAAATACCTACACAGTCATCAGTATAAACATGGAAATATCTACACAGTCATCTGTATAAACATGGAAATATCTACACAGCCATCTGTATAAACATGGAAATATCTACACAGCCATCACTATAATCATGGAAATATCTACACTGCTATCTGTATAAACATGGAAATAACCACACCTCTGTCTGTGTAAACATGGAAATATCTTCACCGTTATCTGTATAAACAAGGAAATATCAACAGAGCTATCCGTATAAACATTGAAATATCTCCAACGATATCTGTATAAACATGGAAATATCTACACCGATATCTGTTTAAACATGGAAATATCTACACCGCTATCTACATGAACATGGAAATATCTACACCGCTTTCTGTATAAACATGGAAATATCCCCACCGCTATCTCTATAAACATGGAAATATCTACACCGCAATCTGTGCGAAGATGGAAATATCTACACCGCTATCTCTTTAAACTTGGAAATCTCTGCACTGCTATCTGTATAAACATGGAAATATCTACACTGCTATCTCTATAAACATGTAAATATCTACACCGCCATCTGTATAAACTTGGAAATATCTACACAGTCATCTGTATATACATGGAAAATCTACACCACCAACTCTATAAACGTTGACATATCTAAACTGCCATCTTTATACACAGGGAAATATCTACACAGCCATCTCCATAAATATGGAACTATCTTCACTGCCATCTCTGTAAACATGGAAATATCTACACCACTATCTGTTTAAACATGGAAATATCTACACTGCCATGTGTATAAAGATGGAAATAACTACACCGCGAGCTGTATAAACTTGGAAATATCTACACCGCTTTCTGTATAAACATGGAAATACCAACACCAATATCTGTATAAACATGGAAATATCTACACCGCTATCTGTATAAACATGGAAATAACTACACGACTATCTCTATAAACATGGAATTATCTACACCGGTATCTCTATAAACATAGAAATATCTACATCGCCATCTCTATAAACATGGAATTATCTACAAAGCCATCTGCATAAATATGGAAATATCTACACCGCCATCTGTATAAACATGGAGATATCTAAACCCCCATCGGTATAAACATAGAAATATCTATACTACCATCTGTAGAAAGTTGGATCAATCTACACCGCGATCTGTATAGACATGAAAATATCTAAACATGTACCTGTATAAATATGCAAATATCCACACAACCATCTGTATAAATATGGAAATAACAATACTGTTATCTCTATAAACATGGAAATGTCTATACCACTATCTGTATAAACAAGTAATTATCTACATGGCTATCTCTTTACACATGGAAACATCTACACCGGCATCAGTATAAACATGGAAATACGTACACAGTCATCTGTATAAACATGGAAATATCTACAGCACTATCGGTATAAACATGGAAATATCTACAAGGCCATCTGTATAAACATGGAAATATCAACACAGCCATCTCTATAAACATGGAAATATCTATATCGCTATCTGTATAAACATGGAAATATCTATATCGCTATCCGTATAAACATGGAAATAGCCACACCGCTATCTGTATAAACATGGAAATAACAACACGTCCATCTGTATATACTTGGAAATATCTACACTGCCATCTGTATAAACATGGAAATACCTACACGTCCATCTGTATATATATGGAAATATCTGTACTGTCACCTGTATACTCATGGAAATAACTACACAGCCATCTGTATAAACATGGAAATGTCTACACAGCTATCTCTTTAAACTTGGAAATACCTACACCGCTATCTCTATAAACATGGAAATATCTAGTCCGCTATCTGTATAAACTTGGA
This sequence comes from Pan paniscus, assembly GCF_029289425.2. Taxonomy (NCBI): domain Eukaryota; kingdom Metazoa; phylum Chordata; class Mammalia; order Primates; family Hominidae; genus Pan; species Pan paniscus. The sequence continues at coordinate 3,482,575 of NC_073265.2, forward strand.
AATATCTACACCACCATCTGTATAAACATCGAAATATCTCCACAGCTATCTGTATAAACATGGAAATATCTACACCGCTATCTGTACAAACATGGAAATATCTCCATCGCTACCTGTATAAACATGGAAATATCTACACCGCTATCTTTATAAACATGGAAATAACTACACCGCTATTTGTATAAACATGGAAATATTTTCAACACTATCTGTGTAAAGGTGGAAATATCTACTCAGCTATCTGTGTAAACATGGAAATATGTACACCGCTATCCGAGTAAAATGGAAATATCTACAACGCAATCTGTTCAATTATAGAAATATCTACACCTCCTTCTGTATAAACATGGAAATATCTACACTGCCATCTGTATACACATGGAAATTACTACACAGCCATCTGTATAAACATGGAAATATCTACACCGCCATCTGTATAAACATGGAAATATCTCCTCCGCAATCTGTATGAACATGGAAATATCTACACCAATCTCTGTATAAACCTGAAAATATCTACACCGCTATCTCTATAAACATAGAAATATCTACACCGCTGTCTGTATAAACATGGAAATATCTACACCGCTATCTCTATAAACGTGGAAATATCTACACCGGTGTCTGTATGAACATGGAAATATCTACACCGCTATCTGTATAAACTTTGAAATATCTACACCGCTATCTGTAAACATGGAATCATCTCCACCGCTATATGTATAATCAGGGAAATATCTACACCGCCATCTGTATAAACATTGAAACATCTACAACGCTATCTGTATAAACATGGAAATATCTACACCACTATCTGTATAAACATGCAAATAACTTCAACGATATCTGTGTAAACATGGAAATAACTACACCGCTATATGTGTAAACATGGAAATATCTACACCGCTATCTGTGTGAACATGGAAATATCTACACCGAAATCTGTGCAAAGATGGAATTATCTACACCTCTATCTGTGCAAAGGTGGAAATATCGACACTGCTATCTGTGTAAACATGGTAATATCTACACGGCTGTCTGTATAAACATGGAAATATCTACAGTGCCATCAGTATAAACATGGAAATATCTACAGTGCAATCTGTATAAATATGGATATATCAACACCGCTATCTCTATAAACATGGAAATATCTACACCGTTAGCTGTATAAACATGGAAATATCTACACTGCTATCTCTATAAATATGGGAATATCTAAACTGCCGTCTGTATAAACATGGAAATAACTACAAACTCATCTGTATAAAGATGGAAATATCTACACCACCATCTATATAAACATGGAGATATCTACACCGCCATCTGTATAAACATGGAAATATCTCAACCGCTATCTGTATAAACATGGAAACATCTGTACCGCTATCTGTAAAACATGGAAATATATACACCGCAGTCTGTATAAACATGGATATATCTCCATCGCTATCTTTATAAACATGGAAATATCTCCACTACTATCTCTATAAACTTGGAAATGTCTACCCCCCTCACTGTGTAAACATGGAAATATCTACATGGCTATCTCTATAAACATGGAAATACCTACACAGACATCTGTGTAAACATGGAAATACCTACACAGTCATCTGTATAAACATGAAAATATCTACACTACCATCTGTATAAACATGGAAATATCTACGCAGTCATCTCAATAAACATGGAAATATCTACACTACTATCTGTATAAACATGGAAATAGCCACACCGCTGTCTGGGTAAACATGGAAATACCTTCACCGCTATCTGTATAAACAAGGAAATATCTACTCCGCTATCTGTATAAATATGGAAATATCTACACCGCTATCTGTATAAACTTGGAAATATCTACAACGCCATCTGTATAAACATGGAAATATCTCCACCGCTATCTGTATAAACATGGAAATATCTCCAACGATATCTGTATAAACATGGAAATACCTACAACGCTATCTGTTTAAACATGGAAATATCTACAACGCTAACTGCATAAACATGGAAATAGCTACACCGCTTTCTGTATAAACATGGAAACATCCAGACCGCTATCTCTATAAACATGGAAATATCTACACCGATATCTTTATAAACATGGAAATAACTACATTGCTATCTGTATAAACATGGAAATATCTATAACACTATCTATGTAAATATGGAAATATCTACACTGATAGGAGTGTAAACATGAAATATATACAACGCTGTCTGTGTAAAGATGGAAATATCTACACCGCAATCAGAGCAAATATGGAAATACCTACACCGCTATCTCTGTAAACATGGAAATATCTACACTTCTATCTGTATAAACATAGAAATATCTACACCACGATATGTATAAACATAGAAATATCTACACCGCTATCTGTATAAACATGGAAATATCTACACCGCTATCTGTATAAACATGGAATTATCTACACCGCTATCTGTATAAATATGGAGATATATACACCGGTCTCTCTATAAACATGGAAATGTCTACAACCCTATCTGTGTAAACATGGAAATATCTACATGGCTATCTCTATAAAAATGGAAATATCTACACCGCCATATGTATAAACATGGAAATACCTACACAGTCATCTATATAAACATGGAAATATCTACACCACTATCTGTATAAACATGGAAATATCTACAATGCCATCAGTATAAACATGGAAATATCTACACAGCCATCTCTATAAACATGGAAATATCTACACTGCTACCTGTTTAAATATGGAAACATCTACACCGCTATCTGTATAAACATGGAAATACCTACAACACTATATGTGGAAACATGGAAATATCTACACCTGCATCTGTATAAACATGGAAATATCTACAAGGCTATCTGTGAAAAGATGGAAATATCTACACCGCAATCTGTTCAAAGATGGAAATATCTACACGACTATCTGTGTAAACCTGGAAATATCTACACCGCAATCTGTGCAAAGATGGAAATAGCTACACCGCTCTCTGTGTAAACATGGAAATATCTACACAGCTATCTGTAAAAACATGGAAATATCTACACCGCTATCTGTATAAACATGGAAATATCTACAGCGCTATCTGCATATATATGGAAATATCTACACCGCTATCTCTATAAACTTGGAAATGTCTACACCGTTATCTGCATAAACTTGGAAATATCTATTGGCTATAACTATAAACTTGGAATGATCTACACCGCCATCTGTATAAACACGGAAATACCTTCACAGTCATCTGTATAAACACGGAAATATCTACACCACTATCTGTATAAACATGGAAATATCCACACTGCCATTAAGATAATCATGGAAATATCTACACAGCCGTCTCTATAAACATGGAAATATCTACACCTCCATCTGTATAAACATGGAAATACCTACACCGCTATCTGTGAAAAGATGGAAATATCTACACCGCAGTCTGTGCAAAGATGGAAATATCTACACGACTAACTGTGTAAACCTGGAAATATCTACACCGCAATCTGTGCAAAGATGGAAATATCTACACCGCTCTCTGTGTAAACAAGGAAATATCTACACCGCTATTTGTATAAACATGGAATTATCTACACCGCTATCTGTATAAACAAGGAAATATCTACGCCGCCATCTGTATAAACAGGGAAATATCTACACCTACATCTGAATAAACATGGAAATATATACACCGCTATCGGTATAAATATGGAAATATCTACACCGCTATCTCTATAAACATGGAAATATCTCCACCGCTATCTGTATAAAAATGGAAATATCTGTACCGCTATCTGTAAAACCTGGAATATACACACCGCAGTCTGTATAAACATGGATATATCTCCACCGCTATCTGTATAAACATGGAAATCTCTCCACCACTATCTCTATAAACATGGAAATGTCTACACCCCTATCTGTGTAAACATGGAAATACCTTCATGGCTATCTCTATAAACATGGAAATATCTCCACCGCTATCTCTATAAACATGGAAATGCCTACAACCCTATCTGTGTAAACATGGAAATACCTTCATGGCTATCTCTATAAACATGGAAATATCTACACAGACATCTGTATAAACATGGAAATACCTACACAGTCATCTGTATAAACGTGGAAATATCTACACAGTCATCTGTATAAACATGGAAATATCTACACAGCCATCTGTATAAACATGGAAATATCTACACAGCCGTCTCTATAACCATAGAAATATCTACACCTCCATCTGTATAAACATGGAAATATCTACACCTCTATCTGTGAAAAGATGGAAATATCTACACCGCAGTCTGTGCAAAGATGAAAATATCTACACGACTATCTGTGTAAACCTGGAAATATCTACACCGCAATCTGTGCAAAGATGGAAATAGCTACACCGCTCTCTGTGTAAACAAGGAAATATCTACACCGCTATCTGTATAAACATGGAAATATCTACACCGCTATCTGTATAAACAAGGAAATATCTACGCCGCCATCTGTATAAACAGGGAAATATCTACACCTACATCTGAATAAACATGGAAATATCTACACCGCTATCTGTATAAATATGGAAATATCTACACCGCTATCTCTATAAACATGGAAATATCTCCACCACTATCTGTATAAAAATGGAAATATCTGTACCGCTATCTGTAAAACCTGGAAGTATATACACCGCAGTCTGTATACATATGGACATATCTCCACCGCTATCTGTATAAACATGGAAATATCTCCACCACTATCTCTATAAACATGGAAATGTCTACACCCCTATCTGTGTAAACATGGAAATACCTTCATGGCTATCTCTATAAACATGGAAATATCTACACAGACATCTGTATAAACATGGAAATACCTACACAGTCATCAGTATAAACATGGAAATATCTACACAGTCATCTGTATAAACATGGAAATATCTACACAGCCATCTGTATAAACATGGAAATATCTACACAGCCATCACTATAATCATGGAAATATCTACACTGCTATCTGTATAAACATGGAAATAACCACACCTCTGTCTGTGTAAACATGGAAATATCTTCACCGTTATCTGTATAAACAAGGAAATATCAACAGAGCTATCCGTATAAACATTGAAATATCTCCAACGATATCTGTATAAACATGGAAATATCTACACCGATATCTGTTTAAACATGGAAATATCTACACCGCTATCTACATGAACATGGAAATATCTACACCGCTTTCTGTATAAACATGGAAATATCCCCACCGCTATCTCTATAAACATGGAAATATCTACACCGCAATCTGTGCGAAGATGGAAATATCTACACCGCTATCTCTTTAAACTTGGAAATCTCTGCACTGCTATCTGTATAAACATGGAAATATCTACACTGCTATCTCTATAAACATGTAAATATCTACACCGCCATCTGTATAAACTTGGAAATATCTACACAGTCATCTGTATATACATGGAAAATCTACACCACCAACTCTATAAACGTTGACATATCTAAACTGCCATCTTTATACACAGGGAAATATCTACACAGCCATCTCCATAAATATGGAACTATCTTCACTGCCATCTCTGTAAACATGGAAATATCTACACCACTATCTGTTTAAACATGGAAATATCTACACTGCCATGTGTATAAAGATGGAAATAACTACACCGCGAGCTGTATAAACTTGGAAATATCTACACCGCTTTCTGTATAAACATGGAAATACCAACACCAATATCTGTATAAACATGGAAATATCTACACCGCTATCTGTATAAACATGGAAATAACTACACGACTATCTCTATAAACATGGAATTATCTACACCGGTATCTCTATAAACATAGAAATATCTACATCGCCATCTCTATAAACATGGAATTATCTACAAAGCCATCTGCATAAATATGGAAATATCTACACCGCCATCTGTATAAACATGGAGATATCTAAACCCCCATCGGTATAAACATAGAAATATCTATACTACCATCTGTAGAAAGTTGGATCAATCTACACCGCGATCTGTATAGACATGAAAATATCTAAACATGTACCTGTATAAATATGCAAATATCCACACAACCATCTGTATAAATATGGAAATAACAATACTGTTATCTCTATAAACATGGAAATGTCTATACCACTATCTGTATAAACAAGTAATTATCTACATGGCTATCTCTTTACACATGGAAACATCTACACCGGCATCAGTATAAACATGGAAATACGTACACAGTCATCTGTATAAACATGGAAATATCTACAGCACTATCGGTATAAACATGGAAATATCTACAAGGCCATCTGTATAAACATGGAAATATCAACACAGCCATCTCTATAAACATGGAAATATCTATATCGCTATCTGTATAAACATGGAAATATCTATATCGCTATCCGTATAAACATGGAAATAGCCACACCGCTATCTGTATAAACATGGAAATAACAACACGTCCATCTGTATATACTTGGAAATATCTACACTGCCATCTGTATAAACATGGAAATACCTACACGTCCATCTGTATATATATGGAAATATCTGTACTGTCACCTGTATACTCATGGAAATAACTACACAGCCATCTGTATAAACATGGAAATGTCTACACAGCTATCTCTTTAAACTTGGAAATACCTACACCGCTATCTCTATAAACATGGAAATATCTAGTCCGCTATCTGTATAAACTTGGAAATATCTACACCACCATCTGTATAAACATCGAAATATCTCCACAGCTATCTGTATAAACATGGAAATATCTACACCGCTATCTGTACAAACATGGAAATATCTCCATCGCTACCTGTATAAACATGGAAATATCTACACCGCTATCTTTATAAACATGGAAATAACTACACCGCTATTTGTATAAACATGGAAATATTTTCAACACTATCTGTGTAAAGGTGGAAATATCTACTCAGCTATCTGTGTAAACATGGAAATATGTACACCGCTATCCGAGTAAAATGGAAATATCTACAACGCAATCTGTTCAATTATAGAAATATCTACACCTCCTTCTGTATAAACATGGAAATATCTACACTGCCATCTGTATACACATGGAAATTACTACACAGCCATCTGTATAAACATGGAAATATCTACACCGCCATCTGTATAAACATGGAAATATCTCCTCCGCAATCTGTATGAACATGGAAATATCTACACCAATCTCTGTATAAACCTGAAAATATCTACACCGCTATCTCTATAAACATAGAAATATCTACACCGCTGTCTGTATAAACATGGAAATATCTACACCGCTATCTCTATAAACGTGGAAATATCTACACCGGTGTCTGTATGAACATGGAAATATCTACACCGCTATCTGTATAAACTTTGAAATATCTACACCGCTATCTGTAAACATGGAATCATCTCCACCGCTATATGTATAATCAGGGAAATATCTACACCGCCATCTGTATAAACATTGAAACATCTACAACGCTATCTGTATAAACATGGAAATATCTACACCACTATCTGTATAAACATGCAAATAACTTCAACGATATCTGTGTAAACATGGAAATAACTACACCGCTATATGTGTAAACATGGAAATATCTACACCGCTATCTGTGTGAACATGGAAATATCTACACCGAAATCTGTGCAAAGATGGAATTATCTACACCTCTATCTGTGCAAAGGTGGAAATATCGACACTGCTATCTGTGTAAACATGGTAATATCTACACGGCTGTCTGTATAAACATGGAAATATCTACAGTGCCATCAGTATAAACATGGAAATATCTACAGTGCAATCTGTATAAATATGGATATATCAACACCGCTATCTCTATAAACATGGAAATATCTACACCGTTAGCTGTATAAACATGGAAATATCTACACTGCTATCTCTATAAATATGGGAATATCTAAACTGCCGTCTGTATAAACATGGAAATAACTACAAACTCATCTGTATAAAGATGGAAATATCTACACCACCATCTATATAAACATGGAGATATCTACACCGCCATCTGTATAAACATGGAAATATCTCAACCGCTATCTGTATAAACATGGAAACATCTGTACCGCTATCTGTAAAACATGGAAATATATACACCGCAGTCTGTATAAACATGGATATATCTCCATCGCTATCTTTATAAACATGGAAATATCTCCACTACTATCTCTATAAACTTGGAAATGTCTACCCCCCTCACTGTGTAAACATGGAAATATCTACATGGCTATCTCTATAAACATGGAAATACCTACACAGACATCTGTGTAAACATGGAAATACCTACACAGTCATCTGTATAAACATGAAAATATCTACACTACCATCTGTATAAACATGGAAATATCTACGCAGTCATCTCAATAAACATGGAAATATCTACACTACTATCTGTATAAACATGGAAATAGCCACACCGCTGTCTGGGTAAACATGGAAATACCTTCACCGCTATCTGTATAAACAAGGAAATATCTACTCCGCTATCTGTATAAATATGGAAATATCTACACCGCTATCTGTATAAACTTGGAAATATCTACAACGCCATCTGTATAAACATGGAAATATCTCCACCGCTATCTGTATAAACATGGAAATATCTCCAACGATATCTGTATAAACATGGAAATACCTACAACGCTATCTGTTTAAACATGGAAATATCTACAACGCTAACTGCATAAACATGGAAATAGCTACACCGCTTTCTGTATAAACATGGAAACATCCAGACCGCTATCTCTATAAACATGGAAATATCTACACCGATATCTTTATAAACATGGAAATAACTACATTGCTATCTGTATAAACATGGAAATATCTATAACACTATCTATGTAAATATGGAAATATCTACACTGATAGGAGTGTAAACATGAAATATATACAACGCTGTCTGTGTAAAGATGGAAATATCTACACCGCAATCAGAGCAAATATGGAAATACCTACACCGCTATCTCTGTAAACATGGAAATATCTACACTTCTATCTGTATAAACATAGAAATATCTACACCACGATATGTATAAACATAGAAATATCTACACCGCTATCTGTATAAACATGGAAATATCTACACCGCTATCTGTATAAACATGGAATTATCTACACCGCTATCTGTATAAATATGGAGATATATACACCGGTCTCTCTATAAACATGGAAATGTCTACAACCCTATCTGTGTAAACATGGAAATATCTACATGGCTATCTCTATAAAAATGGAAATATCTACACCGCCATATGTATAAACATGGAAATACCTACACAGTCATCTATATAAACATGGAAATATCTACACCACTATCTGTATAAACATGGAAATATCTACAATGCCATCAGTATAAACATGGAAATATCTACACAGCCATCTCTATAAACATGGAAATATCTACACTGCTACCTGTTTAAATATGGAAACATCTACACCGCTATCTGTATAAACATGGAAATACCTACAACACTATATGTGGAAACATGGAAATATCTACACTGCTATCTGTGAAAACATGGAAATATCTATTCCGCTATCTGTGTAAAGATGGAAATATCTACACCGCAATCTGTGCGAAGATGGAAATATCTACACCGCTATCTCTTTAAACTTGGAAATCTCTGCACTGCTATCTGTATAAACATGGAAATATCTACACCGCTATCTCTATAAACATGTAAATATCTACACCGCCATCTGTATAAACTTGGAAATATCTACACAGTCATCTGTATATACATGGAAAATCTACACAACCAACTCTATAAACATTGACATATCTAAACTGCCATCTTTATACACAGGGAAATATCTACACAGCCATCTCCATAAATATGGAACTATCTACACAGCCATCTCTGTAAACATGGAAATATCTACACCACTATCTGTATAAACATGGAAATATCTAAACTGCCATGTGTATAAAGATGGAAATAACTACACCGCGACCTGTATAAACTTGGAAATATCTACACCGCTTTCTGTATAAACATGGAAATACCAACACCAATATCTGTATAAACATGGAAATATCTTCGCCTCCAACTGTATAAACATGGAAATACCTACACGGCCACCTGTATACACATGGAAATATTTACACCGTTATCTGTGTAAACATGGAAACATCTGCATCGCTGTCTCTATAAACCTGGAAATATCTCCACCGCTATCTCTATAAACATGGAAATATCTCCAGTGCTATCTCTATAAACATGGAAATATCTACACCGCCATCTGTATAAACATGGAAATATCTACACTGCCACCTGTATACACATGGAATTATCTACCCCGCTATCTGTATAAACTTGGAAATATCTACATCACAACCTGTATAAACATGGAAATATCCACACCGCTATCAGTATAAACATGGAAATATCTACACCGCTATCTGTATAAAGATGGAAATATCTACACCGCTATATGTATAAACACAGAAATATCTACACCGCTATCTCTATAAACATGGAAATATCTACAATGCTATCTCTAAATATGGAAATATCTACACCACTATCTCTTTAATCATGGAAATGTCTATACCGCTATCTGTATAAACATGGAAATATCTACATGGCTATCACTATAAACATGTAAATATCTATACCGCCATCTGTATAAACATGGAAATACCTACACTGCCATCTGTATAAACATGGAAATATCTACACAGTCATCTGTATAAACAATGAAATATCTACACCACAAACTGTATAAACATGGAAATATCTACACTGCCATCTGTATAAACATGGAAATATCTACACAGTCATCTGTACAAACAATAAAATATCTACACCACGATCTGTATAAACATGGAAATATCTAAACCACTGTCTGTAAAAACAGGGAAATATCTACATAGTCATCTGTATAAACATGGAAATATCCACACCGCTATCTCTATAAACATGTAAATACCTACACCGCTATCTGTATAAACGTGGAAATATCTACACCGCTATCTCTATAAACATGGAAATATCTACACTGCTAACTGTATAAACTTGGAAATATCTACACCGCCATCTCTATAAACCTAGAAATATCTCCACCGCTCTCTGTAAAAACATGGAAATATCTACACCGCTACCTGTATTAACATGGAAATATCTACACTGCTATCTGTTTAAACACGGAAATATCTACACCGTTATCGGTATAAACATGGAAATTTCTTCACCGCTGTCTGTATAAACATGGAAATATCTATACCACCATCTGTATAAAGATGGAAATATCTACACCGTTAGCTGTATAAACATGGAAACATATACACCGCAATATCTATAAACCTGGAAATATCTACACCGCTATCTGTATAAACATGGAAATATCTCCACTATCTCTATAAACATGGAAATATCTCCACCGCTGTCTCTATAAACATGGAAATAGCTACACCGCTATCTGTATAAACATTGAAATATCTACATCGCTATGTGAATAAACATGGAAATATCTCCACCGCTATCTCCATAAACATGGAAATATCGACACCGCTCTCTGTATAAACATGGAAATATCTACACCGCTATCTCTATAAACATGGAAATAACTACACCGCTATATGTGTAATCGTGGAAATATCTACACCGCCATCTCTATAAACATGGAAATACATACACCGCAATCTGTTTAAACATGGAAATATCTCCACCGCCATCTGTAAATACATGGAAATATCTACACCGCTATCTTTATAAACATGGTAATATCTACACCACTATCTGTATAAACACGGAAATAACTACACAGTCATCTGAATACACATGGAAATATCTACACCGCTATCTCTATGAACATGGAAATATCTACACTGCTATCTGTATAAATAAGGAAATATCTACACCGCTAACTCTATAAACATGGAAATGCCTATAACGCTGTATGTATAAACATGGAAATATCTACATGTCTATCATTATAAATATGGAAATATCTACACCGCAATCAGAATAAACATAGAAATACCTACACAGTCATATGTATAAACATGGAAATATCTACACTGCTGTCTGTATAAATATGGAATTATCTACGCTATCTGTAGAAACATGGAAATATCTACACCGCCATGTCTATAAACATGGAAAAATCGACACAGCCATCTGTATAAACATGGAAATATCTTCACAGCCATGTCTATAAACATGGAAATATCTACACAGCTATCTACATAAACTTGGAAATAACTACACCGCAATCTGTATAAACATGCAAATGACTACAACACTATCTGTATAAACATGGAAATAGCTAAACAGTTATCTGTATACATATGGAAATATCTACACCGCTATCTCTATATACATGAAAATGTCTACACCGCCATCTGTATAAACATGCAAATATCTACACCGCTATCTGTATAAACAAGGAAATATCTAAACCGCTCTCTGTATAAACATGGAAATACCTACACCGCTATCTGTATAAATATGGAAATATCTACACCGCTATCTGTATAAACTTGGAAAAGACTACACAGCTATCTGCATAAACATGGAAATATCTACAATGCTATGTCTATAATCATGGAAATATCTGCACCCCATCTGTATAAACATGGAAATATCTACCCTGCCACATGTATATATTTGGAAATATCTACACAGCCATCTGTATAAACATGGAAATATCTACACCGCTATCTGTATAAACATGGAAATACCTACACCGCAATCTGTATAAACATGGAAATATCTACACCGCTATCTGTATAAACATGGAAATATCTACAGCGCTATCTTTATTAACTTGGAAATATCTACACCGCCATCTGTATTAACATGGACATATCTCCACCGCTATCTGTATATACATAGAAATATCTCCACCACTCCCTGTTTAAACATGGAAATATCTACACCGTTATCTGTATAAACATGGACATATCTACACCGCTATCTCAATAAACATGGAAATAACTACACCACAATCTGTATAAACACGGAAATATCTACATCGCTATCTGTATAAACTTGGAAATATCTACACCGCCATCTGTATAAACATGGAAATATCTCCACCGTTATCTGTATAAACATGGATATATCTACCCCACTATCTGTATAAATACGGAAATATCTACACCGCTACCTGCATAAATATGCTAGTACCTACACCGCTATCTGTATAAACATGGAAATATCTACACCGCTATGTGTATAAACATGGAAATATCTACATCGCTATATGTATAAACTTGGATATATCTCCACCGCTATCTCTATAAACATGGATATATCTACACCGCTATCTTTATAAACATGGAAATATCTAAACAGCTATCTGTATAAGCATGGAAATATCTACAACGCTATCAGTGTAAACATGTCAATGTCTACACAGCTATCTGTGTAAACATGGAAAAATGTACACCACTATATGCGTAAATATGGAAATATCTACACCGTTATGTGTGCAAATATGGAAATGTCTTCACTGCTATCTCTGTAAACATGGAAATATATACACCGCTATCTGTAGAAACATGGAAATATCTACACCGCTATCCTTATAAACCTAGAAATATTTTCACCACGATCTGTATAAACATGGAAATATCTACACCGCTATCTGTATAAATATGGGAAAATCTACACCGCAATCTGTATAAACATGGAAATATCTACAACACTATCTGTATAAACATTGAAATATCTACACTGCAATCTGTATAAACATGGAAATATCTACACAGCCATCTCTATAAACATGGAAATATCTACACCGTATCTGTATAAACATGGAAATAGCCACACCGCTATCTGTATAAACATGGAAATATCTACACCGCTCTCTGTATAAACATGGAAATATCTACACCGCTATCTGTGTAAACATGGAAATATCAACACCGCTATCTGTATAAATATGGAAATATCTACACTGCTATCTCTATAATCATGGCAATGCCTACACCGCTATCTGTATAAACATGGAAATATCTACATGGCTATCTCTATAATCATGGAAATATCTACACCACCATCTGCATAAACATTGAAATAGCTACACAGTTATCTTTATAAACATGGAAATATCTACACTGCCATCTGTATAAACATGGAAATATCTACACCGCTATCTCTATAAACATGGAAATATCTACACAGCTAACTCTATAAACATGGAAGTATATACACGGCCATCTGTATAAACATGGAAATATCTCCACTGCTATCTGTAAAAACATGTAAATATCTCCACCGCTCTCTGTATAAACTTGGAAATATCTCCCCCGCTATCTGTATAAACTTGGAAATATCTACACCGCTGTCTGTATAAACTTGGAAATATCTACACCGCTATCTGTATAAACATGGAAATATCTACATCGCTATCTGTACAAACATGGAAATATCTCCACCGCTATCTGTATAAACATGGAAACATCTACAACACTATCTGTGTAAACATCAAAATATCTACACAGCTATCTGTGCAAATATGGAAATATGTACACCACTTTCTGTGTGAAGATGGAAATATCTACACCGCAATCTGTGCAAATATGGAAATAACTACTCCGCTATCTCTGTAAACATGGAAATATTTACACCGATATTTGTATAAACATGGAAATATATACACCGCCATCTCAATAAACATGGAAATATCTACACCACTATCTGTATAAACAGGGAAATATCTACACTGCAATCTGTATAAACAATGAAATATCTACACAGCCATCTCTATAAACATGGAAATACCTACACCGTATCTGTATAAACATGGAAATAGCCACACCGCTATCTGTATAAACATGGGAATATCTACACCACCATCTTCAAAAACATGGAAACATCTGCATATTCATCTGTATAAACATGGAAATAGCTACACCTCCATCGGTGTAAAAATGGAAATATCTACACAGCCATCTCTATTCACATGGAAATACCTACACATCCATCAGTATAAACATGGAAATATCTACACCTCTATCTCTATAAACATGGAAATAGTTACACCGCCATCTCTATAAACATGGAAATATCTACACCGATATCTCTATAAACATGGTAATAACTACACCGCTATCTGTATAAACATGGAAATATCTACACCGCTCTCTGTATAAACATCGAAATATCTACACCGCTATCTGTGTAAACATGGAAATATCAACACCGCTATCTGTACAAATATGGAAATATCTACACTGCTATCTCTATAATCACGGGAATGCCTACACCGCTATTTGTATAAACATGGAAATATCTACATGGCTATCTCTATAAACATGGAAATATCTTCACCACCATCTGCATAAACATTGAAATAACTACAGAGTTATCTGTATAAACATGGAAATATCTACACTGCCATCTGTATAAACATGGAAATATCTACACCGCTGTCTCTATAAACCTGGAAATATCTACACAGCTAACTCAATAAACATGGAAATATATACACTGCCATCTGTATAAACATGGAAATATCTCCACTGCTATCTGTAAAAACATGGAAATATCTCCACCGCTCTCTGTATAAACTTGGAAATATCTCTCCCGCTATCTGTATAAACATGGAAATATCTACACCGCTATCTGTATAAATATGGAAATATCTCCACCGCTATCTGTATAAACATGGAAATATCTACACCGCTATCTGTATAAACATGGAAATCTCTACATTGCTATCTGTATAAACATGGAAATATCTCCAGCGATATCTCCATAAACATGGAAATATCTACACCGCTATTGTTTTAAACATGGAAATATCAACACCGCTACCTGTATAAACATGTAAATATCTACAACAATTTCTGTGTAAACATGGGAATAACTTCACAGCTATCTGTGTAAACATGGAAATATGTACACCGCTATCTGTGTAAAGATGGAAATGTCTACATCGCAATCTATGCAAATATGGAAATATCTACACCGCAATCACTGTAAACATGGAAATATCTCCACCGCTATCTCTATAAACATGGAAATATCTACACCGCTATCTGTATAAACATGGAAATGTCTACACAACGATCTGTATAAACATGGAAATGTGTACACCACTGACTGTATAAACATGGAAATATATACACTGCTATACGTATAAACATGGAAATATCTAAACCGATTTCTGTATAAATTTGGAAATATCTAAAACGCTATCTCTATAAACATGGAAATGTCTACACCACTATCTGTATAAACATAGAAATATCTACACCGCCATCTGTAAAAACATGGAAATATCTACACAGTCATCTGTATAAACCTGGAAATATCTACACCTCCATGTGAATAAACATGAAAATATCTACACTGCCATCTGTATACACATGGAAATATCTACACAGCCATCTGTATAAACATGGAAATATCTACACCGCTATCTCTATAAACATGGAAATATCTACACCACTATCTGTATAAACATGGAAATATCTACACCACTATCTGTGTAAACATGGAAATGTCTACACCGCTATCTGTATAAACATGGAAATATCCACATGGCTATCTCTATAAACATGGAAATATCTACACCACCATCTGTATAAACATGGAAATACCTACAGCATGATCTCTATTAACATGGAAATATCTACACCGCCGTTCTATAAACTTGGAAATATCTACACCACCATCTGTATAAACATGGAAATATCTACACTGCAGTCTGTATAAAAATGGAAATATCTACACCACCAAGTGTATAAACATGGAAATATCTACAATGCCGTCTGTATACACATTGAAATAACTTCTCAGCCATCTGTATAAACATGGAAATATCTACACCACTATCTCTGTAAACATGGAAATATCTACACCGCTATCTGTATAACGATGGAAATATCTACACCGCTATCTGTGAAACGTGAAAATATCTACACCGCTATCTGTATAAACGTGGAAATATATACACCGCTATCTGTATAAACATGGAAATATCTACACCGCTATCTGTATAAACAAGGAAATATCTACACCGCTATCTGTATTAACATGGAAATATCTACACTGCTATATGTATAAATATGGAAATACCTACACCGCTATCTCTGTAAACATGGAAATACCTACACCGCTATTTCTATAAACATGGAAATATCTACACTTCAATCTCTATAAACATTGAAATATCTGCACCGCCATCTGTATAAACATGGAAATATCTACACCGCTATGTGAATAAACATGGAAATAACTACACCGCTCTCTCTAAACCTGGAAATATCTACACCGCAATCTCTATAAACATGGAAATATCTACACCGCCATCTCTATAAACATGGAAATATCTGCATCGCTATCTGTATAAACATGGAAATATCTCCACCGCTATCAGTACTAACATGGAAATATCTATGCCGATATCTCTGTAAACATGGAGATATCTACATGGCCATTTGTATAAACGTGGAAATATCTACACCGCCATTTGTATAAACAGGGAAATATCTACACTGCAATCTCTATAAACATTGAAATATCTACACCGCCATCTCTATAAACATGGAAATATCTACACCGCTATCTGTGTAAACATGGAAATCTCTACACCGCTATCTGTATAAACATGGAAATATCTACACCGCCATCTCTATGAACATGAAAATATCTGTACCGCCATCTCCAGAAACATGGAACTATCTACACCGCCATCTGTATAAACTTGGAAATACGAACAACGCTATCTGCATAAACAAGGAAATATCTACACTGCTATCTGTACAAACGTGGAAATATCTTCACCACTATCTCTATAAACATGGAAATATCTCCACCGCCATCTCTATACACATGAAAATATGTACACCGCTATCTCTATAAACAGAGAAATACCTACACCGCCATCTCTATAAACATGGAAATATCTACAATGCCATCTGCATGAACGTGGGAATATCTACAGCGCTATCAGTATAAACATGGAAATTCCTACACCGCCATCTGTATAAACATGGAAATATTTACACTGCCATCTGTATAAACATGGAAATATCTACAAAGCCATCTCTATAAACATGGAAATATCTACACCGCTATCTGTATAAACATGAAAATATCGACACCACGATCTGTATAAACATGGAAATGTCTACACCGCTATCTGTATAAACATGGAAATATCTACACCGCTATCAGTATAAACATGGTTATATCTACACCGCCATCTGTATAAACATGGAAATATCTACACCGTCATCTGAATAAACATGGAAATCTCTACACCGCTATCTGTATAAATATGGAATAATCTACACCGTTATCTCTATAAACATGGAAATATCTACACCGCTATCAGTATAAACATGGTTATATCTACACCGCCATCTGTATAAACATGGAAATACCTACACAGTCATCTGTATAAAGATGGAATTATCTACACCACTATCTGTACAAACAATTTAAATATCTACACTGCCATCTGTATAAACATGGAAATGTCTACAAAGCTATCTCTATAAACATGGAAATATCTACACCGCCATCTGTATCAACATGGAAATAACTACACAGTCATCTGCATAAACTTGGAAATATCCACACCACTATGTGCATAAACATGGAAATAACTACACTGCCGTCTGTATAAACATGGAAATATCTACACAGCCATCTCTATAAACATGGTAATATCTACACCGCTATCTGTGTAAACATGGAAATATCTACACCGCTATCTCTATAAACATGGAAATATCTACAGCGCCATCTGTATAAACATGGAAATAACTTCACAGTCATCTGTATAAACATGAAAACATCTACACCACTATCTCAATAAACATGGAAATAGCCACACCGCTATCTATATAAACATGGAAATATCGACACCGCCATCTGTAAAAACATGGAAATATCTACACAGTCATCTGTAAAAACATGGAAATATCTCCATCTCCATGTGCATAAACATGGAAATATCTACACCGCCATCTGTATACACATGGAAATATCTACACAGCCATCTGTATAAACATGGAAATATCTACACCACTATCTCCATAAACATGGAAATAACTACATCGCAATCTGTTTAAACATGGAAATACCTACACCGCTATCTGTATAAACATGGAATTACCTACACCGCTATCTCTATAAACATAGAAATATCTAAAACGCCATCTCTTTAAAGATGGAAATATCCACAGCAAAATCAGCATAAACATGGAAATAACTACACCACCATCTGTATAAACATGGAAATATCTACACCGTCATCTCTATAATCATAGAAACATCTACACTGTCATCTGTAGAAAGATGGAAATATCTACACCGAGACCTGCATAAACATGGAAATATCTACAAATCTACGTGTATAAACATGGAAATATATACACAACTATCTGTATAAACATGGAAATATCTACACTGCCAACTGCATAAACAAGGAAATACCTACACCGCCAACTGTATACACATGGAAATACCTACACCGCTATCTGTATAAGCATGGAATTATATACACCGCTATCCCTATAAACATGGGAATCCCTACACCGCAATCTCTATAAACATGGAAATATCTACACCGTTATCTGTAAAAACATGGAAATATCTACACCACTATCTGTATAAACATGGAAATATCTACACCGCTATCTTTATAAACAAGGAAATATCTACAACGCTATCTGTTTAAACATGGAAATATCTACACAGCTATCTGTGTAAACATGGAAATATATACATCGCAATCTGTGCAAATATCAAAATATCTACACCGCTATCCCTGTAAACATGGAAATATATACCCCGTTATCTGTATAAACTTGGAAATATCTAAATCGCTATCTGTATAAACATGGATATATCTACACCACGATCTGTATAAACATGGAAATGTCTACACCGCTATCTGTATAAACATGGAAATATCTACTCCGCTATCTATATAAACATGGAAATATCTAAACCACTACCTGTATAAACATGGAAATATCTACACCGCTATCTATATAAACATGGAAATATCTACACCGCTATCTCTATAAATATAGGAATATCTACAATGCTATCTCTATAAACATGGAAATGCCTACACAGCTATCTGTAAAAACAAGGAAATATCTACATGGCAATCTCTATAAACATGGAAATATCTACACCGCCATCTGTATAAACATGGAAATACCTACACAGTCATCTGTATAACCATGGAAACATCTGCACCACTATCTGTATAAACATGGAAATATCTTCACTGCCATCTGTATAAACATGGAAATATCTACACTGATATCTGTATAAACATGGAAATATCTACACAGCTATCTCTATATACATGGAAATATCTACACTGCTATCTGTATAAACTTAGAAATAGCGACACCGCTATCTGTATAAACATGGAAATAACTACACCGCCATCAGTGAAAACATGAAAATATCTACACAGTCATCTGCATAAACTAGGAAATATCTACACCTCCATCTGTGTAAACATGGAAATATCTACATTGCCATCTGTATACACATGGAAATATCTACGAAGCCATCTGTATAAACATGGAAATATCTACACCGCTATCTCTATAAGCATGGAAATACCTACAACGCAATCTGTATAAACATCGTAATAGCCACACCGCTATCTGTATAAACATGGAAATAGCTACACCGCCATCTATAAAAACATGACAATATCTACAGAGTCATCTGTATAAACATGGAAATATCAACACCTCCATCAGTATAAACATGGAAATATCTACACTACCATCTGTAAACACATGGAAATATCTACACAGCCATCTGTATAAACATGGAAAAAACTACACCGCTATCTGTACACACATGGAAATATCTACACAGCCATCTGTATAAACATGGAAATATCTACACCGCTATCTGTATAAACATGCAAAAACCTACACCGTTATCTGTATAAACATGGAAATATACACACTGCCGTCTGCATAAACATGGAAATATCTACACCGCAATCTGCATAAACATGGAAATATCTACACAGCTATCTCTATAAACATGGAAATACGTACACTGCTATCTGTATAAACATGGTAGTAGGCACACCGCTATCTGTATAAACATGGAAATACCTACACCGCCATTTATAAAAACATGAAAATATCTACATAGTCATCTGTATAAACATGGAAATATCTACACCTCCATCTCTATAAACATGGAAATATCTACACTGCCATCTGTATACACATGGAAATATCTACACAGCCATCTGCATAAACATGGAAATATCTACACCGCTATCTCCATAAACATGCAAAAAACTACACCGTTATCTGTATAAACCTGGAAATATCTACACCGCTATCTGTATAAACATGGAAACATCTCCACCACTATCTGTATAAACATAGAAATACCTACATTGCCATCTGTATAAACTTGGAAATATCTACACCGCTATCTGTATAAACATGGGAATATCTACAACAATATCTGTGTAAACATGGAAATTTCTACACTGCCATCTGTATACACATGGAAATAACTACACCGCAATCTGTATAAACATGGAAATAGCCACACCGCTATCTGTATAAACATGGAAATACCTACACCGCCATCTATAAAAACATGACAATATCAACAGAGTCATCTGTATAAACATGGAAATATCTACACCTCCATCTGTATAAACATGGAAATATACACACTACCATCTGTATACACATGGAAATATCTACACAGCCATCTGTATAAACATGGAAATAACAACACCGCTATCTGTACACACATGGAAATATCTACACAGCCATCTGTATAAACATGGAAATATCTACACCGCTATCTGTATAAACATGCAAAAACCTACACCGTTATCTGTATAAACATGGAAATATATACACAGCCATCTGCATAAACATGGAAATATCTACACTGCTATCTGCAAAAACATGGAAGTATCTACACAGCTATCTCTATAAACATGGAAATAACTACACTGCTATCTGTATAAACATGGAAATAGCCACACCACTATCGGTATAAACATGCAAATACCTACACCGCCATCTATAAAAACATGAAAATATCTACAGAGTCTTCTGTACAAACATGGAAATATCTAAACCTCCATCTGTATTAACATGGAAATATCTACGCTGCCATCTGTATACACATGGAAATATCTACACAGCCATCTGTATAAACATGGAAATATCTACACCGCTATCTCTATTAATATGAAAAAACCTACACCGTTATCTGTATAAACATGGAAATATCTACACCGCCATCTGCATAAATATGGAAATATCTCCATGGCGATCTGTATAAACATGGAAATATCTCCACCGCTATCTGTATAAACATGGAAATATCTACATCGCTATCTGTATAAAAATGGAAATATCTCCACAGCTATCTCTATAAACATGGAAATATCTACACCGCTATCTTTATAAACATGGAAATATCTACACCGCTATCTGTATAAACATGGAAATATCTACAACACTATCTGTGTAAACATGGAAATGTCTTCACAGCTATCTGTGTAAACATGGAAATATGTACACCGCTATCTGTGTAAAGATGGAAATATCTACACCGCAATATGCGCAAATATGCAAATATCTACACCACTATCTGTATAAACATGGAAATATCTACACTGCCATCTGCATAAACATGGAAATACCTTCACTGCCATCTCTAAACACATGGAAATACCTACAATGCTATCTGTATAAACATGGAAATATCTACACCACTATCTTCATAAACATGGAAATTTCTACACTGCTAACTGTATAAACATGGAAATATCTACAAAAATATCTGTGTAAACATGGAAATATCTACACCGCTATCTCTTTAAACATGGAAATATCTACCCCGTTATGTGGATAAACATGGAAATATCTACACCACTATCTCTATAAACATGGAACTATCTACACCACGATCTGTATAAACATGGAAACGTCTACACCGCTATCTGTATATACAAGGAAATATCTACACCGCTCTCTGTATAAACTTGGAAATATCTACTCTGCTATCTCTATAAATATTGAAATACCTACAACGCTATCTCTATAAACATGGAAATGCCTACACCGCTATCTTAATAAACTTCGAAATATCTACATGTCTATCTCTATAAACAGGGAAATATCTACACCGCGATCTGTATGAACATGGAAATAACTACACAGTCATCTGTATAAACATGGAAACATCAACAACACTATCTGTATAAACATGGAAATATCTGCACTGCCATCTGTATAAACATGGAAATATCTACCCCGCTAACTGTATAAACATGGAAATATATACACAGCTATCTCTATAAACATGGAAATAGCTACTCTGCTATCTGTATAAACATAGAAATAGCGACACCGCTATCTGTATAAACATGGAAATATCTACACCGCCATCTGTAAAAACATGATGATATCTACACAGTCATCTGCATAAACTTGGAAATATCTACACCTCCATCTCTATAGACATGGAAATATCTACACTGCCATCTGTATACACATGGAAATATCTACAAAGCCATCTGTATAAACATGGAAATAAGTACACCGCTATCTGTGTAAACCTGGAAATATCTACACCGCTAACTTTATAAACTTGGAAATGTCTACACCGCCTTCGGTATAAACATGGAAATATCTACACGGCTATCTATATAAACATTGAAATACCAACACCATTATCTGTATAAACATTGAAATATCTACACCTCTATCTGTATAAAGATGGAAATATCTAAAACGCTATCTGTGTAAACATGGAAATATCTACACAGCTATCTGTGTAAATATGGAAATATCTACATAGCTATCTCTGCAAAGATGGAAAATTCTACACCGCTATCTCTGTAAACATGGAAATATCTACACAGCTATCTGTATAAACATGGAAACATCTACACCGCTATCTGTATAAACATGGAAATACCAAGACGGCTATTTGTATAAACATGGAAATATCTACAACGCTATCTGTATAAATACGGAAATATCCTCACCACTATCTCTATAAACTTGGAAATACCTACAACGATATCTGTATAAATACGGAAATATCCTCACCACTATCTGTATAAACATGGAAATACCTACACCGCCATATCTATACACATGGAAATACATACACGGCCATCTCTATACACATGGAAATATCTACACCGCTATCTCTATAAACATAGAAATATCTACATTGCAATCTCTATAAACATGGAAATATCTACACCGCCATCTCTATAAACATGGAAATATCTACATCGCTATCTGTATAAACATGGAAATATCTACACGGTTATCTGTATATACATGGAAATATCTACACCGCTATCTGTATAAACATGGAAATATCTACAACTCCATCTCTTTAAACACGGAAATATGTACAACGCTATCTGTATACACATGGAAATATCTACAACTCTATCTGTGTCAACATGGAAATATCTACACAGATATCTGTGTAAACTTGCAAATATCTACACAGCTATCTGTGTAAAGATCCAAATATCTACACCGCTATCTCTGTAAACATGGAAATATCTACACCGCTGTCTGTATCAACATGGAAATATCTACACTGCTATCTTTATAAACATGGAAAAATCTACACTGTTATCTCTATAAACATGGAAATAACTACACCGCCATCTGTATAAACATGCAAATATCTACACAGTCATCTGTATAAACATGGAAATATCTACACAACCATATCTATAAACATGGAAATATCTACACTGCCATCTGTATACACATGGAAATATCCACAACGCCATCTGAAGAAACGTGAAGTATCTACACCACTGTCTCTATAAACATGGAAATACCTACACCGCCATCCCTATAAACATGGAAATATCTACACCGCAATCTCTATAAACTTGGTAATAACTACACCACCAACCCTATAAACATGAAAATATCTACACCACTATCTGTATAAACATCAAAATATCTACACTGCCATCTGTATAAAGATGGAAATATCTACACCGGGAGCTGAATAAACATGGAAATATCTACACCCCTATCTCTATAAACATGGAAATGTCTACACCACTATCTCTATAAACAGGGAAATATCTTCACCACCATCTCTATAAACATGGAAATATCTACACAGCTATCTGTA
The DNA here is from genome assembly GCF_029289425.2 of Pan paniscus. Taxonomy (NCBI): domain Eukaryota; kingdom Metazoa; phylum Chordata; class Mammalia; order Primates; family Hominidae; genus Pan; species Pan paniscus. Next base: position 3,507,718 of record NC_073265.2, read on the forward strand.
TAAACATGGAAACATCTACATCGCTATCCATATAAACATGGAAATATCTACACCGCTATCTATATAAATATGTAAATATCTACACTGCTATCTTTGTAAACATGGAAATAACTACACCGCTATCTGTATAAACATGGAAATATCTACACCTCTATTTCTATAAACCTGAAAATAACTACACCGACATCTGTATAAACATGGGAATACCTACACAGTCATCTGTATAAACATGGAAATATCTACACCACTTTCTGTATAAACATGGAAATATCTACACTGCCATCTGTATAAACATTGAAATATCTACACAGCCATCTCCATAAACATGGAAATATCTACATCGCTATCTGTATAAACATGGAAATATCTCCACCGCAATCAGTATAAACATGGAAATATCTACACCGTTATCTCTATAAACATGGAAATATCTACACCGCCATCTCTATAAACATTGAAATATCTACAACGCCATTTCTTTAAACACGGAAATATTTACAACGATATCTGTATAAACATGGAAATATCTACAAATCTATCTGTGTAAACAAGGAAATATCTACACAGATATCTGTGTAAACTTGCAAATATCTACACAGCTATCTGTGTAAAGATCGAAATATCTACAGCGCAATCTGTGAAAAGATCGAAATATCTACACCGCTATCTCTGTAAACATGGAAATATCCACACCGCTATCTGTATCAACATGGAAATATCTACACCGCTATCTTTATAAACATGGAAATATCTACACTGTTATCTCTATAAACATGGAAATATCTACACCGCCATCTGTATAAACATGCAAATATCTACACAGTCATCTGTATAAACATGGAAATATCTACACAACCATATCTTTATACATGGAAATATCTACACTGCCATCTGTATACACATGGAAATATCTACAACGCCATCTGTAGAAACGTGAAGTATCTACACCGCTGTCTCTATAAACATGGAAATACCTACACCGCCATCTCTATAAACATGGAAATATCTACACCGCAATCTCTATAAACTTGGAAATATCTACACCACCAACTCTATATACATGAAAATATCTACACCACTATCTGTATAAACATCAAAATGTCTACACTGCCATCTGTATAAAGATGGAAATATCTACACCAGGAGCTGAATAAACATGGAGATATCTACAGCCCTATCTCTATAAACATGGAAATGTCTACACCACTATCTCTATAAACATGGAAATATCTTCACCACCATCTCTATAAACATGGAAATATCTACACCGCTATCTGTATAAACATGGAAACATCTACAATGCTATCTATATAAACATGGAAATATCTACACCGCTATCTATATAAATTTGGAAATATCTACACCGCTATCTTTGTAAACATGGAAATTACTACACCGCTATCTGTATAAACATGGAAATATCTACACCTCTATTTCGATAAACCTGAAAATATCTACACCGACATCTGTATAAACATGGGAATACCTACAAAGTCATCTGTATAAACATGGAAATATCTACACCGCTATCTGTATAAACCTGGAAATATCTACACCGCTATCCCTATAAACATGGAAATATGAACAACGCTATCTGCATATAAATGGAAATATCTTCACCGCTATCTGTATAAACATGGAAAGATCTATAGCGCTATCACTATAAACATGGAAATACCTACACCGCTATCTCTATAAACATGGAAATATCTACACCGCTATCTCAATAAACATGGAAATATCTACACCGCCATTCCACAAACTTGGTAATGTCTACACTGCCATCTGCATAAACATGGAAATATCTACACCACCATCTGCATAAACTTGGAAATAGCTACACCGCCATCTGTGTACACATGGAAATATCTACACAGCCATCTGTATAAACATGGAAATATCTACACCGCTATCTCCATAATCATGGAAATGCACACACCGCAATCTGTATAAACATGGAAATATCTACACCGCAATCTGTATAAACATGGAAATATCTACACTGCTATCTGTAAAAATATGGAAATATCTACAGCGCTATCTCTATAAACATGGAAATATCTACACCACTTGCTGTATAAACGTGGAAATATCTACTTGGCTATCTTTAGAAACATGGAAATATCTACACCACCATCTGTATAAACATGGAAATATCTACAGAGTCGATTGCATAAACATGGAAATACCTACACCACTGTCTGTATAAACATGGAAATATCTACACCGCTATCTTTATAAACATGGAAATATCTACACCGCTATCTGTATAAACATGGGAATAACTTCAAAAATATCTGTGTAAACATGGAAATATTTACACAGCTATCTGTGTAAACATGGAAACATGTACACCACTATCTGTGTAAAGATGAAAATATGTACACCGCAATCTGTACAAATATCAAAATATCTACTACGATATCTCTGTAAACATGGAAATATCTACCCCATTATCTGTATAAACATGGAAATATCTACACCACTATCTGTATAAACATGGAAATATCTACACACCTATCTCTATAAATATTGAAATATCTACAACGCTATCTCTATAAACACGGAAATGCCTACAAAGAAATCTGTATAAACATGGAAATATCTACATGGCTATCTCTATAAACATGGAAATATCTACACCGCCATCTGTATAAACATGGAAATACCTACACAGTCATCTGTATAAACATGGAAACATCTACACCACTATCTGTATAAACGTGGAAATATCTACACTGCCATCGGTATAAACATCGAAATATCAACACCGCCATCTGTATAAACATGGAAATATCTCCAACGCTATCTGTATAAACACAGAAATATCTGCACTGATATCTGTATAAACATGGAAATATCTAGATGGCTATCTCCATAAACATGGAAATATCTACACCGCCATCTGTATAAACATGGAAATACCTTCACAGTTATCTTTATAAACATGGAAAAATCTACACCACTATCGGTATAAACATGGAAATATCTACACTGCCATCGGTATAAACATGGAAATATATACACTGCCATCTGTAGAAAGATGGAAATATCTACACCGCTATCTCTATAAATATGGAAATATCTACACCGCCATCTCTATAAACATGAAAATATCTACACTGCCATCTCCATAAAGATGGAAGTATCTACTCCGCCATGTGTATAAACACGGAAATATCTACACTACCATCTGTTTAAACATGGAAATATCTACACCGCTATCTGTATAAACATGGAAATATCTACACCGCCATCTGCATATCCATGAAAATATCTACGCCACCATCTGTATAAACATGGAAATATCTACACGGCCATCTGTGTATAGATGGAAATATCAATACCGCCATCTGTACAAACATGGAAATATCTACAACGCTATCTCTATAAACATGGAAATATCTGCACTGCCATCTGTAAAAACATGGAAATACCTATACAGACATCTGTATAAACATGGAAATATCTACAATGCCATCTGTATACACATGTAAATATCTACACAGCCATCTGTATAAACATGTAAATATCTACACTGCTATCTCTATAAACATGGAAATATCTACACCGCCATCTCTATAAACATGAAAATACACTGCCATCTCCATAAACGTGGAACTAACTACTCCACCATCTGTATAAACATGGAAACATCTACACCGCCATCAGTGTGAATAAGGAAATATGTACAATGCCAACTGTATCAAGATATAAATATCTGCACCGCGAGCTGTATAAACATGGAAATATCTACATCGCTATCTGTATAAACGTGGAAATGCCAACACCGCTATCGGTATAAACATAGAAATATCTACAACGCCATCTATATAAACATGGAAATATCTAAACCGCTATGTCTATAAACATGGAAATAACTACACCACTATCTCTAAAAACATGGAAATTTCTACACCGCTATCTGTATAAACATGGAAATATCTACACTGCTATCTGAATAAACATGGAAATATCTACACCGCGATCTGTATAAACATGGAAATATCTACACAGCTATCTCTGTGAACATGGAAATATCTACACCGCCATCTGTATAAACATGGAAATACCTACAATGTCATCTGTATAAACATGGAAATATCTACAAAGCCATCTGTATAAACATGGAAATATCTACACAGCCATCTGTATATACATGGAAATATCTACACCACTATCTGTATAAACATGGAAATAACTACACCGCTATTTGTATAAACATGGAAATATTTACACTGCTGTCTGTATAAACATGGAAAATTCTACAGCATTATCTGTTTAAATATGGAAATATCTGCAACGCTATCTCTATAAACATGGAAATATCTACACCGCCATCTGTATAAACATGGATATACCTATAGAGTCATCTGTGTAAACATGGAATTATCCACACCACCATCTGTATAAACATGGAAATATCTACAATGCCATCTGTATACACATGGAAATACCTACACGGCAATCTGTGTATAGATGGAAACATCAACACCGCCATCTGTACAAACATGGAAATATCTACACTGCTATATCTATAAACATGGGAATATCTACAATGCGGTCTGTATAAACATGGAAATATCTCCACCGTTATCTGTATAAACATGGAAATACCTACAGCGCCATCTCTATAAACATTGACAAATATACACTGCCATCTGTAAAAACATGGAAATATCTACACAGTCATCTGAATAAACGTGGAAATATCTACACCACCATCTGTATAAACATGGAAATACCTACAATACCATCTGTATACACATGGAAATATCTACACCGCCATCTGTACAAACATGGAATTATCTACACCGCGATCTGTATAAACATGGAATTATCTACATCGCAATCTGTATAAACATGGAAATATCTACACAGCCATCTCTATAAACATGAAAATATCTACACTGCCATCTCCATAAAGATGGAAGTATCTATTCCATCATGTGTATAAACACGGAAATATCTACACTACCATCTGTTTAAACATGGAAATATCTACACCGCTATCTGTATAAACATGGAAATATCTACACCGCTATCTGTATAAACATGGAAATATCTACACCGCTATCTGTATAAACATGGAAATATCTACACCGATATCTGTATAAACATGGAAACATCTACACCGCTATCTGTATAAACACGGAAATATCTACACCGCGATCTGTATAAACATTGAAATATCTACACCGCGATCCGTATAAACATGGAAATATCTTCACCACGATCTGTATAAACATGGAAATATCTGCACCGCTCTCTGTATAAACACGGTAATATCTACACCACCATCTATATAAACATGGAAATATCTATACCGCCATCTGTATAAACATGGAAATATCTACAATGCCATCTGTAGAAAGATGGAAATATCTACACCGCAATCTGTGTAAACATGGAAATATCTACACCGATATCTGTAAAAACATGGAAATATCTACACCGCTATCTGTATAAACATGGAAATATCTACACCGCGATCTGTATAAACATGGAAATATCTACACCGCGATCTGTATAAACATGGAATTATCTACATCGCAATCTGTATAAACATGGAAATATCTACACAGCTATCTCTATAAACATGGAAATATCTACACCGCCATCTGTATAAACATGGAAATACCTATAAAGTCATCTGTATAAACATGGAAATATCTACACTGCCATCTGCATAAACATGGAAATATCTACACAGCCATCTGTATATACATGGAAATATCTACACCGCTATATGTATAAACATGGAAATACCTACACCGCTATTTGTATAAACAAGCAAATATCTACACCGTGATCTGTATAAACATGGAAATATCTACACCGCCATCTCTATAAACATGGAAATATCTACACCCCTATCTGTATAAACATGGAAATATCTACACCACTATCTGTATAAACATGGAAATATCTACACTGCTATCTCTATAAATATCGAAATATCTACACCGCCATCTATATAAACATGGAAATAGTTACAAAGTTATCTGTATAAACATGGAAATATCTACAACGCCATCTGTATAAACATGGAAATATCTACACAGCCATGTGTATATACATGGAAATATCTACACCGCTATCTATATACACATGGAAATAACTACACCACTATCTGTATAAACATGGAAATATCTACCCCGCTATCTACATATCCATGGAAATATCTGCGCCGACATCTGTATAAACATGGAAATATCGACACTGTCATCTGTGTATAGATGGAAATATCAACACCGCCATCTGTACAAACATGGAAATATCTGCACCGCTATCTGTATAAACATGGAAATATCTACACCGTGGTCTGTATAAACATGGAAATATCTACACCGCTATCTGTATAAACATGGAAATATCTGCACCGCTATGTGTATAAACATGGAAATAACTACACCACGATCTGTATAAAAATGGAAATAAATACAGCGATATCTGAATAAACATGGGAATTTCTGCACCGCTATCTTTATAAACATGGAAATATCTACAAAGCCATCTGTATATAGATGGTAATACCTACACAGTCATGTGTAGGAACATGGATATATCTACACTGCCATCTGTATAAACATATAAATATCTACACAGCCCTCTGTATAAATATGGAAATATCTGCATAGACATCTGTGTAAACATGGAAATATCTGCACGGCTATCTGTATAAACATGGAAATACCTACACCGCTGTCTCTATAAATATGGAAATATGTACACCGCTATGTGTATAAACATGGAAATATCTCCACGGCTGCTGTATAAACATGGAAATATCTCCACCGTTATCTTTTTAAACATGGAAATATCTACAGCGCCATCTCTATAAACATTGAAATATCTACACTGCCATCTGTAAAAACATGGAAATATCTACACAGTCATCTGAATAAACATGGAAATATCTACACCACCATCTGTATATACATGGAAATACCTACAATACCATCTGTATACACATGGAAATATCTACACAGACATCTTTATAAATATGGAAATACCTACACGGCCATCTGTATAAACATGGAAATATCTACACTGCCATCTGTAGAAAGATGGAAATATGTACACGGCTATCTCTATAAATATGGAAATATCTACACCGCCATCTCTATAAACATGAAAATATATACACTGCCATCTCCATAAAGATGGAAGTATCTACTCCGCCATGTGTATAAACACGGAAATATCTACACCACCATCTGTGTAAACATGGAAATATCTACACCGCTATCTGTATAAACATGGAAATATCTACACCGCCATCTGCATGTCCATGGAAATATCTATGCCGCCATCTGTGTAAACATGGAAATATCTACACGGCCATCTGTGTATAGATGGAAATATCAACACCGCCATCTGTACAAACATGGAAATATCTACATCGATTTCTCTATAAACATGGAAATATCTGCACTGCCATCTGTAAAAACATGGAAATACCTATACCGTCATCTGTATAAACATGGAAATTTGTACAATGACATCTGTATACATATGGAAATACCTACACAGCCATCTGTATAAACATGTAAATATCTACACTGCTATCTCTATAAGCATGGAAATATCTACACCGCCATCTCTATAAACATGAAAATATCTACACTGCCATCTCCATAAACATGGAACTAACTTCTTCGCCATCTGTATAAACATGGATACATATACACGGCCATCTGTGTGAATAAGGAAATATCTACAATGCCATCTGTATAAAGATATAAACGCCTGCACCGCGAGCTGTATAAACATGGAAATATCTACATCGCTATCTGTATAAATGTGGAAATACCAACACCGCTATCGGTAAAAGCATGGAAATATCTTCAATGCCATCTATATAAACATGGAAATATCTACACCGCTATGTCTATAAACATGGAAATACCTACACCGCTATCTCTATAAACATGGAAATATCTACACCGATATCTGTAAAAATATGGAAATATCTACACCGCTATCTGTATAAACATGGAAATATCTACACCGCGATCTGTATTAACATGGAAATATCTACACCGCGATCTGTATAAACATGGAAATATCTACACCGCTATCTGTATAAACATGGAAATATCTACAGAGCTATCTCTATAAACATGGAAATATCTACACCGCCATCTGTATAAACATGGAAATATCTACAGAGCTATCTCTATAAACATGGAAATATCTACAGTGCCATCTCTATAAACATTGACAAATCTACACTGCCATCTGTAAAAACATGGAAATATCTACACAGTCATCTGAATAAACATGGAAATATCTACACCACCATCTGTATAAACATGGAAATACCTACAATACCATCTGTATACACATGGAAATATCTACACAGACATCTGTATAAATATGGAAATATCTACATTGCCATCTGTATATACATGGAAATATCTACACCGCTATCTCTTTAAATATGTAAATATCTTCACCGCCATCTCTATAAACATGAAAATATCTACACTGCCATCTCCATAAAAATGGAAGTATCTACACCGCCATGTGTATAAACACGGAAATATCTACACCACCATCTGTGTAAACATGGAAATATCTACACCGCTATCTGTATAAACATGGAAATACCTACACCGCCATCTGCATGTCCATGGAAATATCTACGCCGCCATCTGTATAAACATGGAAATGCCTACACGGCCATCTGTGTATAGATGGAAATATCAACACCGCCATCTGTTCAAACATGGAAATATCTACACTGCTATCTCTATAAACATAGAAATATTTGCACGGGCATCTGTAAAAACATGGAAATACCTATACAGTCATCTCTATAAACATGGAAATATCTACAATGCCATCTGTATACACATGGAAATATCTACACAGCCATCTGTATAAACATGTAAATATCTACACTGCTATCTCTATAAACATGGAAATATCTACACCGCCATCTCTATAAACATGAAAATATCTACACTGCCATCTCCATAAACATGGAACTAACTACTCCGCCATGTGTATAAACATGGAAACCTCTACACCGGCATTTGTGTGATTAAGGAAATATCTACAATGCCATCTGTATAAAGATATAAATATCTGCACCGCTAGGTGTATAAACATAGAAATATCTACATCGCTATCTGTATAAACATGGAAATACCAACACCGCTATCTCTATAAACATGGAAATATCTACACCGCTATCTGTATAAACAAGGAAATATCCACACCGCTATCTGTATAAACACGGAAATATCTACACCACGATCTCTATAAACATGGAAATATCTACACCGCTATCTGTATAAACAAGGAAATATCTACACCGCTATCTGTATAAACACGGAAATATCTACACCGCGATCTGTATAAACATGGAAATATCTACACCGCGATCTGTATAAACATGGAAATATCTTCACCACGATCTGTATAAACATGGAAATACCATACCGCTATCTGTATAAACATGGTAATATCTACACCACCATCTATATAAACATGGAAATATCTACACCGCCATCTGTATAAACATGGAAATATCTACAATGCCATCTGTAGAAAGATGGAAATATCTACACCGCAATCTGTGTAAACATGGAAATATCTATTCCGATATCTGTAAAATGATGGAAATATCTACACCGCTATCTGTATAAACGTGGAAATACCAACACCGCTATCTATATAAACATGGAAATATCTACACCGTGATCTGAAAAGTCATGGAAATATTTATACCGCTATCTGTATAAACATAGAAATTTCTACACCATTATCTGTATAAATATGGAAATATCTACAACGCTATCTCTATAAACATGGAAATATCTACACCGCCATCTGTATAAACATGGAAATACCTATACAGTCATCTGTGTAAACATGGAAATATCTACACCACCATCTGTATAAACATGGAAATATCCACAATGCCATCTGTATACACATGGAAATACCTACACATCCATCAGTATAAACATGGAAATATCTACACCTCTATCTCTATATACATGGAAATAGTTACACCGCCATCTCTATAAACATGGAAATATCTACACTGATATCTCTATAAACATGGAAATACCTACACCACTATCTGTATAAACATGGAAATATCTACAACGCTCTCTGTATAAACATGGAAATATCTACACCGCTATCTGTGTAAACATGGAAATATCAACACCACTATCTGTATAAATATGGAAATATCTACACTGCTATCTCTATAATCATGGGAATGCCTACACCGCTATCTGTATAAACATGAAAATATCTACCTGGCTATCTCTATATTTATGGAAATATCTACACCACCATCTGCAAAAACATTGAAATACCTACACAGTTATCTGTATGAACATGGAAATATCTACACTGCCATCTGTATAAACATGGAAATATCTACACCGCTATCTCTAAAAACATGGAAATATCTACAGCGACATCTGAATAAACATGGATATACCTTCACAGCCATCTGTACAAACATGGAAATATCTACACCACTATCTGTATAAACATGGAAATATCTACACCTCCATCTATATAAACATGGAAATATCTTCGCTACCATCTGTATAAACATGGAAATATCTACACTGCCATTTGTATAAACATGGAAATATCTACACAGCTATCTACATAAACTTGGAAATAACTACACCACAATCTGTATAAACATGGAAATAACTACAACGCTATCTGTGTAAACATGGAAATACCTAAACCGTTATCTGTATACATATGGAAATATCTACACCGCTATCTCTATATACATGGAATTGTCAACACCGCCATCTGTATAAACATGGAAATATCTACACCGCTATCAGTATAAACATGGAAATACCTACACCGCTATCTGTACAAACATGGAAATACCTACACAGTCATCTGCATAAACTTGGAAATATCTACACAACTATCTGTATAAACATGGAAATACCCTCACATCCATCTGTATAAACATGGAAATATCTACACAGCCATCTCTATAAACATGGAAATATCTACACATCCATCTGTATAAACATGGAAATACCTACACTGCCAACTGTACACACATGGAAATATCTTCACAGCCATCTGTATAAACATGGAAATATCTACACCGCTATCTCTATAAACATGGAAGTACATACACCACAATCTATATAAACATGGAATTATCTACATATCTGTCTGTATAAACTTGGAAATATCTACACTACCATCTGTATAAATATGGAAATATCTCCACCGCTATCTGTATAAACATGGAAATATCTACACCGCTATCTGTATAATCATGGAAATATCTACACCGCTATCTGTATAATCATGCAAATATCTACACCGCTATCTCTATAAACATGGAAATATCTACACCGCTATCTGTATAAACATGGAAATATCTACACCGCTATCTGTATAAACATGGAAATATATACACTGCTATCTGCATAAATATGGAAATATCTACACTGCTATCTCTGAAAACATGGAAATATCTACAGCGACATCTGAATAAACATGGATATACCTTCACAGCCATCTGTACAAACATGGAAATATCAACATCACTATCTGTATAAACATGGAAATATCTACACCTCCATTTATATAAACATGGAAATAACTTCGCTACCATCTGTATAAACATGGAAATATCTACACTGACATTTGTATAAACATGGAAATATCTACACAGCTATCTACATAAACTTGGAAATAACTACACCGCAATCTGTATAAACATGCAAATGACTACAACGCTATCTGTACAAACATGGAAATACCTAAAAAGCTATCTGTATACATATGGAAATATCTACACCGCTATCTCTATATACATGGAATTGTCAACACCGCCATCTGTATAAACATGGAAATATCTACACCGCTATCTGTATAAACATGAAAATATCTAAACCGCTCTCTGTATAAACATGGAAATACCTACACCGCTATCTGTATAAATATGGAAATATCTACACCGCTATCTGTATAAACTTGGAAAAGTCTACACAGCTATCTGTATAAACATGGAAATATCTACAAGGCTATGTCTATAATCATGGAAATATCTACACCCCATCTGTATAAACATGGAAATATCTACGCTTCCACATGTATATATTTGGAAATATCTACAAAGCCATCTGTGTAAACATGGAAATATCTACACCGCTATCTGTATAAACATCGAAATACCTACAGCGCAATCTGTATAAACATGGAAATATCTACACCGCTATCTGTATAAACATGGAAATATCTACAGCGCTATCTTTATTAACTTGGAAAAATCTACACCGCCATCTGTATAAAAATGGAAATATCTCCACCGTTATCTGTATAAACATGGATATATCTACCCCACTATCTGTATAAATATGGAAATATATACACCGCTACCTGCATAAATATGCTAGTACCTACACCGCTATCTGTATAAACATGGAAATATCTACATCGCTATATGTATAAACTTGGATATATCTCCACCGCTATCTCTATAAACATGGATATATCTACACCGATATCTTTATAAACATGGAAATATCTAAACAGCTATCTGTATAAACATGGAAATATCTACAATGCTATCTGTGTAAACATGGCAATGTCTACACAGCTATCTGTGTAAACATGGAAAAATGTACACCACTATATGTGTAAATATGGAAATATCTACACCGTGATGTGTGCAAATATGGAAATGTCTTCACTGCTATCTCTGTAAACATGGAAATATATACACCGCTATCTGTATAAACATGGAAATATCTACACCGCTATCTCTATAAACCTGGAAATATTTTCACCACGATCTGTATAAACATGGAAATATCTACACCGCTATCTGTATAAATATGGGAAAATCTACAACGCTATCTGTATAAACATGGAAATATCTACACCGCTATATGTATAAACATGGAAATATCTACATCACTATCTGTAAAAACATGGAAATATCTTCACAGTCATCTATATAAACATGGAAATATCTACATCTCCATCTGTATAAACATGGAAATATCTACACCACTATCTGTATAAACATGGGAATATCTACACTGCCATCTGTAAAAACATGGAATTAGCCACACCGCTATCTGTTTAAACATGGAAATATCAACACCGCCATCTGAATAAACATGGAAATACCTACACCGCTATTTGTATAAATATGGAAATATCTACACTGCTATCTCTATAAACATGTAAATATCTACACCGCTATCTGTATATACATGGAAATATCTAGACCGCAATCTCTATAAACATGGAAATACCTACACCGCCATCTGTATAAACATGGAAATACCTACACAGTCATCTGTATAAACATGGAAATATCTACAACACCCTCTCTATAAATATGGAAATATCTACACTGCCATCTGTATAAACATGGAAATACCTACACAGCCATCTGTGTAAACATGGAAATATATACTGCGCTTTCTCTATACACATGGAAATACCTACACCGCCATCTCTATAAACATGAAAATGTCTACAACGCCATCTCAATAAACATGGAAATATCTACACCACCATATGTGCAAAAATGGAAATATCTACACCGCTATCTGTATAAACATGGAAATATCCACACCGCTGTCTGTATAAACATGGAAATATCTACACCGCTATCTGTATAAACATGGAAATATCTACACCGCTATCTGTATAAACATGGAAATATCTACAACCCTATCTGTATAAACATGGAAATATGTACACCGCCATCTGTATAAACATGGAATTTCCAACACCGTCATCTGTAGAAACATGCAAATATCTACACCGCCATCTGTATAAACATGGAAATATCTACACCACTATCTCTATAAACATGGAAATACCTACACCGCCATCTCTATAAACAGGGAAATATCTCCACCGCTAACTCTATAAACATAGAAGTACTTACACCGCCATCTCTATACACATGGAAATATCTACACCGCCATCTGTATAAACATGGAAATATCTACACCGCAATCTCTATAGACGTGAAAATATCTACACCGCCATCTGTATAAATATAGAAATATCTTCACTGCCATCTGTAGAAAGATGGAAATGTCTACGCCGTGATCTCTATAAACATGGGAATATCTACACCGCTACCTGTATAAACATGGAAATATCTCCACCGGTATCTGTATAAACATGGAAATATCTACAACACGATCTGTATAAACATGTAAATATCTACACCGATATCTGTATAAACATGGAAATATCAACACCGCTATCTGTAAAAACATGGAAATAGCTACACCGCTATCTGTATAAATATGGAAATATCTTCACCGTTATCTCTATAAGCATGGAAATATCTACACCGTTATCTGTATAAACATGGTAATATCTACACTGCTATCTCTATAAACATGGAAATATCTAAACCGCCACCTGAATAAACATCGAAATAACTACACAGTCAACTGCATAAACATGGAAATATCTACACCACCATCTGTATAAACTTGGAAATATCTACACTGCCATCTGTATAAACATGGAAATAACTACAGAGCCATCTCCATAAACATGGAAATATCTACACGGCTATCTGTATAAACATGGAAAAACCCACACCGCTATCTGTATAAACTTGGAAATATCTACACCAACATCTGTAAAAACATGGAAATACCTACACAGCCATTTGTATAAACATGGAAATATCTACACCTCCGTCAGTATAAACATGGAAATATCTACACTGCCACCTGTACACACATGGAAATAACTACACCGCTGTCTGTATAAACATGGAAATATCCACATCGCTATCAAATAAACATGGACATATCTCCACCAGTATCTGTATAAACCTGGAGATATCTACACCGCTATCTGTATAAACATGGAAATATCTACACCGCTCTCTGTATAAACATGGAAATATCTTCACCGATATCTGTATAAACTTGGAAATATTTACACCGCTATCTGTATAAACATGGAAAAATCTACATCGCTATCTGTACAAACATGGAAATATCTCCACCGCTATCTGTATAAACGTGGAAACATCTACAACACTATCTGTGTAAACATCAAAATATCTACACAGCTATCTGTGCAAACATGGAAATATGTACGCCACTTTCTGTGTGAAGATGGAAATATCTACACCGCAATCTGTGCAAATATGGAAATACCTACTCTGCTATCTCTGTAAACATGGAAATATCTACACCGCTATTTGTATATAAATGGAAATATATACACCGCCATCTCAATAAACATGGAAATATCTACACCACTATGTGTATAAACATGGAAATATCTACACTGCAATCTGTATAAACATGGAAATATCTACACAGCCATCTCTATATACATGGAAATATCTACACCGTATCTGTATAAACATGGAAATAGCCACACCGCTATCTGTATAAACATGGGAATATCTACACCACCATCTTCAAAAACATGGAAATATCTGCACATTCATCTGTATAAACATGGAAATATCTACACCTCCATCGGTGTAAAAATGGAAATATCTACAAAGCCATCTGTACTCACATGGAAATACCTACACATCCATCAGTATAAACACGGAAATATCTACACCGAAATCTCTATAAACATGGAAATACCTACACCGCTATCTGTATAAACATGGAAATATCTACACCGCTCTCTGTATAAACATGGAAATATCTACACCGCTATCTGTGTAAACATGGAAATATCAACACCGCTATCTGTATAAATATGGAAATATCTACACTGCTATCACTATAATCATGGGAATGCATACACCGCTATCTGTATAAACATGGAAACATCTACATGGCTATCTCTATAAACATGGAAATATCTACACCACCATCTGCATAAACATTGAAATACCTACACAGTTATGTGTATAAACATGGAAATATCTACACTGCCATCTGTATAAACATGGAAATATCTACACCGCTATCTCTGTAAACATGGAAATATCTACACAGCTAACTCTATAAACATGGAAATATATACACTGCCATCTGTATAAACATGGAAATATCTCCACCGCTCTCTGTATAAACTTGGAAATGTCTCCCCCGCTATCTGTATAAACATGGAAATATCTACACCGCTATCTGTATAAACATGGAAATATCTCCACCGCTATCTGTATAAACATGGAAATATCTACACCGCTATCTGTATAAACATGGAAATCTCTACATTGCTATCTGTATAAACATGGAAAGATCTCCAGCGATATCTCTATAAACATGGAAAAATCTACACCGCTATTTTTTTAAACATGGAAATATCAACACCGCTACCTGTATAAACATGTAAATGTCTACAACACTTTCTGTGTAAACATGGGAATAACTTCACAGCTATCTGTGTAAACATGGAAATATGTACACCGCTATCTGTGTAAAGATGGAAATGTCTACACCGCAATCTGTGCAAATATGGAAATATCTACACCGCAATCTCTGTAAACATGGAAACATCTCCACCGCTATCTGTATAAACATGGAAATATCTACACCGCTATCTGTATAAACATGGAAATGTCTACACAACGATCTGTATAAACATGGAAATGTGTACACCACTGACTGTATAAACATGGAAATACATACACTGCTATATGTATAAACATGGAAATATCTAAACTGATTTCTCTATAAATTTGGAAATATCTACAACGCTGTCTCTATAAACATGGAAATGTCTACACCACTATCTGTATAAACATGGAAATATATACACCGCCATCTGTAAAAACATGGAAATATCTACACAGTCATCTGTATAAACCTGGAAATATCTACACCTCCATGTGCATAAACATGGAAATATCTACACTGCCATCTGTATACACATGGAAATATCTACACAGCCATCTGTATAAACATGGAAATATCTACACCGCTATCTCTATAGACATTGAAATATCTACACCACAATCTGTATAAACATGGAAATATCTACACCGCTATCTGTGTAAACATGGAAATGTCTACACCGCTATCTGTATAAACATGGAAATATCTAAATGGCTATCTCTATAAACATGGAAATATCTACACCACCATCTGTATAAACATGGAAATACCTACACAGTCATCTGCATAAACTTGGAAATATCTACACGACTATCTGTATAAACATGGAAATACCTACACTGCCATCTGTATAAACATGGAAATATCTACACAGCCATCTCTATAAACATGGAAATATCTACACATCCATCTGTATAAACATGGAAATAGCTACACTGCCAACTGTACACACATGGAAATATCTACACAGCCATCTGTATAAACATGGAAATATCTACACCGCTATCTCTATAAACATGGAAATACATACACCGCAATCTATAAAACATGGAAATATTTACATAGCTATCTGTATAAACTTGGAAATATCTACACTGACATCTGTATAAATATGGAAATATCTCCAACGTTATCTGTATAAACATGGAAATATCTACACCGCTATCTGTATAATCATGGAAATATTTACACCGCTATCTGTATAATCATGGAAATATCTACACCGCTATCTCTATAAACATAGAAATATCTACAACGCTATCTGTATAAACATGGAAATATCTACACCGCTATCTGTATAAACATGGAAATAGATACACTGTATCTGCATAAATATGGAAATATCTACACCGCTATCTCTGAAAACATGGAAATATCTACAGCGACATCTGAATAAACATGGATATACCTTCACAGCCATCGGTACAAACATGGAAATATCTACACCACTATCTGTATAAACATGGAAATATCTACACCTCCGTTTATATAAACATGGAAATAACGTCGCTACCATCTGTATAAACATGGAAATATCTACACTGACATTTGTATATACATGGAAATATCTACACAGCTATCTACATAAACTTGGAAATAACTACACCGCAATCTGTATAAACATGCAAATGACTACGACGCTATCTGTATAAACATGGAGATACCTAAACAGTTATCTGTATACATATGGAAATATCTACACCGCTATCTCTATATACATGGAATTGTCTACACCGCCGTCTGTATAAACATGGAAATATCTACACTGCTATCTGTATAAACATGGAAATATCTACACCGCTCTCTGTATAAACATGGAAATACGTACACCGCTATCTGTATATATATGGAAATATCTACACCGCTATCTGTATAAACTTGGAGAAGTCTACACAGCTATCTGTATAAACATGGAAATATCTACAAGGCTATGTCTATAATCGTGGAAATATCTACACCCCATCTGTATAAACATGGAAATATCTACCCTTCCACCTGTATATATTTGTAAATATCTACACAGCCATCTGTATTAACATGGAAATATCTACACCGCTGTCTGTATGAACATGGAAATACCTACACCGCAATCTGTATAAACATGGAAATAACTACACCGCAATCTGTATAAACATGGAAATATCTACACCGCTATCTGTATAAACATGGAAATATCTACAGCGCTATCTTTATTAACTTGGAAATATCTACACCACCATCTGTATAAACATGGACATATCTCCACTGCTATCTGTATATACATGGAAATATCTACACCGCTACCTGTATAAACCTGGAAATATTTACACCGTTATCTGTATAAACATGGACATATCTACACCGCTATCTGTATAATCATGGAAATATCTACACCGCTATCTGTATAATCATGGAAATATCTACACCGCTATCTGTATAATCATGCAAATATCTACACCGCTATCTCTATAAACATGGAAATATCTACACCGCTATCTGTATAAACATGGAAATATCTACACCGCTATCTGTATAAACATGGAAATATATACACTGCTATCTGCATAAATATGGAAATATCTACACTGCTATCTCTGAAAACATGGAAATATCTACAGCGACATCTGAATAAACATGGATATACCTTCACAGCCATCTGTACAAACATGGAAATATCAACATCACTATCTGTATAAACATGGAAATATCTACACCTCCATTTATATAAACATGGAAATAACTTCGCTACCATCTGTATAAACATGGAAATATCTACACTGACATTTGTATAAACATGGAAATATCTACACAGCTATCTACATAAACTTGGAAATAACTACACCGCAATCTGTATAAACATGCAAATGACTACAACGCTATCTGTACAAACATGGAAATACCTAAAAAGCTATCTGTATACATATGGAAATATCTACACCGCTATCTCTATATACATGGAATTGTCAACACCGCCATCTGTATAAACATGGAAATATCTACACCGCTATCTGTATAAACATGAAAATATCTAAACCGCTCTCTGTATAAACATGGAAATACCTACACCGCTATCTGTATAAATATGGAAATATCTACACCGCTATCTGTATAAACTTGGAAAAGTCTACACAGCTATCTGTATAAACATGGAAATATCTACAAGGCTATGTCTATAATCATGGAAATATCTACACCCCATCTGTATAAACATGGAAATATCTACGCTTCCACATGTATATATTTGGAAATATCTACAAAGCCATCTGTGTAAACATGGAAATATCTACACCGCTATCTGTATAAACATCGAAATACCTACAGCGCAATCTGTATAAACATGGAAATATCTACACCGCTATCTGTATAAACATGGAAATATCTACAGCGCTATCTTTATTAACTTGGAAAAATCTACACCGCCATCTGTATAAAAATGGAAATATCTCCACCGTTATCTGTATAAACATGGATATATCTACCCCACTATCTGTATAAATATGGAAATATATACACCGCTACCTGCATAAATATGCTAGTACCTACACCGCTATCTGTATAAACATGGAAATATCTACATCGCTATATGTATAAACTTGGATATATCTCCACCGCTATCTCTATAAACATGGATATATCTACACCGATATCTTTATAAACATGGAAATATCTAAACAGCTATCTGTATAAACATGGAAATATCTACAATGCTATCTGTGTAAACATGGCAATGTCTACACAGCTATCTGTGTAAACATGGAAAAATGTACACCACTATATGTGTAAATATGGAAATATCTACACCGTGATGTGTGCAAATATGGAAATGTCTTCACTGCTATCTATGTAAACATGGAAATATATACACCGCTATCTGTATAAACATGGAAATATCTACACCGCTATCTCTATAAACCTGGAAATATTTTCACCACGATCTGTATAAACATGGAAATATCTACACCGCTATCTGTATAAATATGGGAAAATCTACAACGCTATCTGTATAAACATGGAAATATCTACACCGCTATATGTATAAACATGGAAATATCTACATCACTATCTGTAAAAACATGGAAATATCTTCACAGTCATCTATATAAACATGGAAATATCTACATCTCCATCTGTATAAACATGGAAATATCTACACCACTATCTGTATAAACATGGGAATATCTACACTGCCATCTGTAAAAACATGGAATTAGCCACACCGCTATCTGTTTAAACATGGAAATATCAACACCGCCATCTGAATAAACATGGAAATACCTACACCGCTATTTGTATAAATATGGAAATATCTACACTGCTATCTCTATAAACATGTAAATATCTACACCGCTATCTGTATATACATGGAAATATCTAGACCGCAATCTCTATAAACATGGAAATACCTACACCGCCATCTGTATAAACATGGAAATACCTACACAGTCATCTGTATAAACATGGAAATATCTACAACACCCTCTCTATAAATATGGAAATATCTACACTGCCATCTGTATAAACATGGAAATACCTACACAGCCATCTGTGTAAACATGGAAATATATACTGCGCTTTCTCTATACACATGGAAATACCTACACCGCCATCTCTATAAACATGAAAATGTCTACACCGCCATCTCAATAAACATGGAAATATCTACACCACCATATGTGCAAAAATGGAAATATCTACACCGCTATCTGTATAAACATGGAAATATCCACACCGCTGTCTGTATAAACATGGAAATATCTACACCGCTATCTGTATAAACATGGAAATATCTACACCGCTATCTGTATAAACATGGAAATATCTACAACCCTATCTGTATAAACATGGAAATATGTACACCGCCATCTGTATAAACATGGAATTTCCAACACCGTCATCTGTAGAAACATGCAAATATCTACACCGCCATCTGTATAAACATGGAAATATCTACACCACTATCTCTATAAACATGGAAATACCTACACCGCCATCTCTATAAACAGGGAAATATCTCCACCGCTAACTCTATAAACATAGAAGTACTTACACCGCCATCTCTATACACATGGAAATATCTACACCGCCATCTGTATAAACATGGAAATATCTACACCGCAATCTCTATAGACGTGAAAATATCTACACCGCCATCTGTATAAATATAGAAATATCTTCACTGCCATCTGTAGAAAGATGGAAATGTCTACGCCGTGATCTCTATAAACATGGGAATATCTACACCGCTACCTGTATAAACATGGAAATATCTCCACCGGTATATGTATAAACATGGAAATATCTACAACACGATCTGTATAAACATGTAAATATCTACACCGATATCTGTATAAACATGGAAATATCAACACCGCTATCTCTAAAAACATGGAAATAGCTACACCGCTATCTGTATAAATATGGAAATATCTTCACCGTTATCTCTATAAGCATGGAAATATCTACACCGTTATCTGTATAAACATGGTAATATCTACACTGCTATCTCTATAAACATGGAAATATCTAAACCGCCACCTGAATAAACATCGAAATAACTACACAGTCAACTGCATAAACATGGAAATATCTACACCACCATCTGTATAAACTTGGAAATATCTACACTGCCATCTGTATAAACATGGAAATAACTACAGAGCCATCTCCATAAACATGGAAATATCTACACGGCTATCTGTATAAACATGGGAAAACCCACACCGCTATCTGTATAAACTTGGAAATATCTACACCAACATCTGTAAAAACATGGAAATACCTACACAGCCATTTGTATAAACATGGAAATATCTACACCTCCGTCAGTATAAACATGGAAATATCTACACTGCCACCTGTACACACATGGAAATAACTACACCGCTGTCTGTATAAACATGGAAATATCCACATCGCTATCATATAAACATGGAAATATCTCCACCAGTATCTGTATAAACCTGGAGATATCCACACCGCTATCTGTATAAACATGGAAATATCTACACCGCTCTCTGTATAAACATGGAAATATCTTCACCGATATCTGTATAAACTTGGAAATATTTACACCGCTATCTGTATAAACATGGAAAAATCTACATCGCTATCTGTACAAACATGGAAATATCTCCACCGCTATCTGTATAAACGTGGAAACATCTACAACACTATCTGTGTAAACATCAAAATATCTACACAGCTATCTGTGCAAACATGGAAATATGTACGCCACTTTCTGTGTGAAGATGGAAATATCTACACCGCAATCTGTGCAAATATGGAAATACCTACTCTGCTATCTCTGTAAACATGGAAATATCTACACCGCTATTTGTATATAAATGGAAATATATACACCGCCATCTCAATAAACATGGAAATATCTACACCACTATGTGTATAAACATGGAAATATCTACACTGCAATCTGTATAAACATGGAAATATCTACACAGCCATCTCTATATACATGGAAATATCTACACCGTATCTGTATAAACATGGAAATAGCCACACCGCTATCTGTATAAACATGGGAATATCTACACCACCATCTTCAAAAACATGGAAATATCTGCACATTCATCTGTATAAACATGGAAATATCTACACCTCCATCGGTGTAAAAATGGAAATATCTACAAAGCCATCTGTACTCACATGGAAATACCTACACATCCATCAGTATAAACACGGAAATATCTACACCGAAATCTCTATAAACATGGAAATACCTACACCGCTATCTGTATAAACATGGAAATATCTACACCGCTCTCTGTATAAACATGGAAATATCTACACCGCTATCTGTGTAAACATGGAAATATCAACACCGCTATCTGTATAAATATGGAAATATCTACACTGCTATCACTATAATCATGGGAATGCATACACCGCTATCTGTATAAACATGGAAACATCTACATGGCTATCTCTATAAACATGGAAATATCTACACCACCATCTGCATAAACATTGAAATACCTACACAGTTATGTGTATAAACATGGAAATATCTACACTGCCATCTGTATAAACATGGAAATATCTACACCGCTATCTCTGTAAACATGGAAATATCTACACAGCTAACTCTATAAACATGGAAATATATACACTGCCATCTGTATAAACATGGAAATATCTCCACCGCTCTCTGTATAAACTTGGAAATGTCTCCCCCGCTATCTGTATAAACATGGAAATATCTACACCGCTATCTGTATAAACATGGAAATATCTCCACCGCTATCTGTATAAACATGGAAATATCTACACCGCTATCTGTATAAACATGGAAATCTCTACATTGCTATCTGTATAAACATGGAAAGATCTCCAGCGATATCTCTATAAACATGGAAAAATCTACACCGCTATTTTTTTAAACATGGAAATATCAACACCGCTACCTGTATAAACATGTAAATGTCTACAACACTTTCTGTGTAAACATGGGAATAACTTCACAGCTATCTGTGTAAACATGGAAATATGTACACCGCTATCTGTGTAAAGATGGAAATGTCTACACCGCAATCTGTGCAAATATGGAAATATCTACACCGCAATCTCTGTAAACATGGAAACATCTCCACCGCTATCTGTATAAACATGGAAATATCTACACCGCTATCTGTATAAACATGGAAATGTCTACACAACGATCTGTATAAACATGGAAATGTGTACACCACTGACTGTATAAACATGGAAATACATACACTGCTATATGTATAAACATGGAAATATCTAAACTGATTTCTCTATAAATTTGGAAATATCTACAACGCTGTCTCTATAAACATGGAAATGTCTACACCACTATCTGTATAAACATGGAAATATATACACCGCCATCTGTAAAAACATGGAAATATCTACACAGTCATCTGTATAAACCTGGAAATATCTACACCTCCATGTGCATAAACATGGAAATATCTACACTGCCATCTGTATACACATGGAAATATCTACACAGCCATCTGTATAAACATGGAAATATCTACACCGCTATCTCTATAGACATTGAAATATCTACACCACAATCTGTATAAACATGGAAATATCTACACCGCTATCTGTGTAAACATGGAAATGTCTACACCGCTATCTGTATAAACATGGAAATATCTAAATGGCTATCTCTATAAACATGGAAATATCTACACCACCATCTGTATAAACATGGAAATACCTACACAGTCATCTGCATAAACTTGGAAATATCTACACGACTATCTGTATAAACATGGAAATACCTACACTGCCATCTGTATAAACATGGAAATATCTACACAGCCATCTCTATAAACATGGAAATATCTACACATCCATCTGTATAAACATGGAAATAGCTACACTGCCAACTGTACACACATGGAAATATCTACACAGCCATCTGTATAAACATGGAAATATCTACACCGCTATCTCTATAAACATGGAAATACATACACCGCAATCTATAAAACATGGAAATATTTACATAGCTATCTGTATAAACTTGGAAATATCTACACTGACATCTGTATAAATATGGAAATATCTCCAACGTTATCTGTATAAACATGGAAATATCTACACCGCTATCTGTATAATCATGGAAATATTTACACCGCTATCTGTATAATCATGGAAATATCTACACCGCTATCTCTATAAACATAGAAATATCTACAACGCTATCTGTATAAACATGGAAATATCTACACCGCTATCTGTATAAACATGGAAATAGATACACTGTATCTGCATAAATATGGAAATATCTACACCGCTATCTCTGAAAACATGGAAATATCTACAGCGACATCTGAATAAACATGGATATACCTTCACAGCCATCGGTACAAACATGGAAATATCTACACCACTATCTGTATAAACATGGAAATATCTACACCTCCGTTTATATAAACATGGAAATAACGTCGCTACCATCTGTATAAACATGGAAATATCTACACTGACATTTGTATATACATGGAAATATCTACACAGCTATCTACATAAACTTGGAAATAACTACACCGCAATCTGTATAAACATGCAAATGACTACGACGCTATCTGTATAAACATGGAGATACCTAAACAGTTATCTGTATACATATGGAAATATCTACACCGCTATCTCTATATACATGGAATTGTCTACACCGCCATCTGTATAAACATGGAAATATCTACACTGCTATCTGTATAAACATGGAAATATCTACACCGCTCTCTGTATAAACATGGAAATACGTACACCGCTATCTGTATATATATGGAAATATCTACACCGCTATCTGTATAAACTTGGAGAAGTCTACACAGCTATCTGTATAAACATGGAAATATCTACAAGGCTATGTCTATAATCGTGGAAATATCTACACCCCATCTGTATAAACATGGAAATATCTACCCTTCCACCTGTATATATTTGTAAATATCTACACAGCCATCTGTATTAACATGGAAATATCTACACCGCTATCTGTATGAACATGGAAATACCTACACCGCAATCTGTATAAACATGGAAATAACTACACCGCAATCTGTATAAACATGGAAATATCTACACCGCTATCTGTATAAACATGGAAATATCTACAGCGCTATCTTTATTAACTTGGAAATATCTACACCACCATCTGTATAAACATGGACATATCTCCACTGCTATCTGTATATACATGGAAATATCTACACCGCTACCTGTATAAACCTGGAAATATTTACACCGTTATCTGTATAAACATGGACATATCTACACCGCTATCTCTATAAACATGGAAATAACTACACCACAATCTTTATAAACACGGAAATATCTACATCGCTATCTGTATAAACTTGGAAATATCTACACCGCCATCTGTATAAACATGGAAATCTCTCCACCGTTATCTGTATAAACATGGATATATCTACCCCACTATCTGTATAAATATGGAAATATCTACACCGCTACCTGCATAAATATGCTAGTACCTTCACCGCTATCTGTATAAACATGGAAATATCTACACCGCTATCTGTATAAACATGGAAATATCTACATCGCTATATGTATAAAATTGGATATATCTCCACCGCTATCTCTATAAACATGGATATATCTACACCGCTATATTTATAAACATGGAAATATCTAAACAGCTATCTGTATAAACATGGAAATATCTACAACGCTATCTGTGTAAACATGGCAATGTCTACACAGCTATCTGTGTAAACATGGAAAAATGTACACCACTATATGTGTAAATATGGAAATATCTACACCGTGATGTTGGCAAATATGTAAATGTCTTCACTGCTATCTCTGTAAACATGGAAATATATACACCGCTATCAGTATAAACATGGAAATATCTACACCGCTATCTCTGTAAACATGGAAATATCTCAAACACTATCTCTATAAACATGGAAATATATACACCACCACCTGTATACACATGGAAATATCTACACGGCCATCTCTATGAACATGGAAATATCTACACAGTCATCTCTATGAACATGGAAATATCTACACCGCCATCTGTTTAAACATGGAAATATCTACACCGCCATCTGAATAAACATGGAAATATCAACACTGTTCTCTGTATAAACATGGAAGTATCAACATAGCCATCTGTATGAACATGGAAATATCTACACCGCCATCTGTATAAACATGGAAATATCTACACCGCTATCATTATAAACTCGGAAATATCTCCACCACGGTCTGTATAAACATGCAAAGATATACACCGCTATCTGTATAAACATGGAAATACCTACACTGCTATCTGTATAAACATGGAAATATCTACACCGACAAGTGTATAAATATGGAAATATCTTCACCGCTATCTCTATAAACATGGAAATATCTACACTACTATTTACATAAACATGGAAATATCTACAATGCCATCTGTATAAACATGGCAATTTCTAAACTGCCATCTGTATAAACATGGAAATATCTCCCCCACCGTATGTATAAACACAGAAATATCTACACCGCCATCTGTTTAAACATGGAAATATCTACAACGCCACCTGTGTAAACATGGAAATATCAACATCGCAATCTGTGTAAACTTGGAAGTATCAACACCACCCTCTGTATAAACATGGAAATATTTACTCTGCTATCTGTAAAGATGGAAGTATCCACACCGTAATCTGTGCAAATTTGGAAATATCTACAGCGATATCTCTGTAAACATGGAAATATCTACACCGCTATCTGTATAAACATGAAAATATCTAAACCGCTATCTCTATAAACATGGAAATAACTACAACGCTATCTGTGTAATCATGGAAATATCTACAGAGCTATCTGTGTAAACATGGAAATATCTACACCTCTATCTGAATAAACATGGAAATATCTACTCCACAATCTTTGCATAGATGGAAATATCTACACCGCTTTCTGTGTAAACATGGAAATATCTACACCGTCATCTGCAAGGACATGGAAATATCTCCACCGATATCTGTATTAACATGGAAATATCTACACCGCCATCTGTTTAAACATGGAAATATCTACACCGCTATCTCTATAAATATGGAAATGTATACACCGCTATCTGCATAAACAGGGAAATATCTGCACCGCTATCTCTATGAACATGGAAACATCTACAACGCTGTCTGCATAAACATGGGTATATCTTCACAGTCATCTGTATAAACATGGAAATATATACACACCATCTCTATCAACATGAAAATATCTTCACTGCCATCTGTATACATATGGAAATATCTACACAGCCATCTGTATAATCATGGAAATACCTACACCGCCAATTCTATAAACATGGAAATACCTACACCACCATCTCTATAAACATGGAAATACTTACACCGCCATCTCAATACACATGGAAATAATTACACCTTCATCTCTATACACATGGAAATATCTACACCGCCATCTCTGTGTACATGGAAATATCTACAATGCCATATATATAAAAATGAAAATATCTACACCGCCATCTCCATAAACATGGAACTATCTACACCGAGATCAGTATAAACATGGAAATATCTACTCCGCTATCTGAATAAACATGGAAATACCTACACCACCATCTGAATAAACATTGAAATACCTACACAGTTATCTGCATAAACATGGAAATATCTACACAGCTATCTCTATAAACATGTAAATATACACACTGCCATCTGTAAACATGGAAATATCTTCACCGCTATCTGAATAAACATGGAAATATCTACACCGCTATCTGTATAAACATGGGAATCTCTACATCGTTATCTGTATAAACATGCAAATATCTCCAGCGCTATCTCTATAAACATGGAAATATCTACACTGCTATTTTTATAAACATGGAAATATCTACACCGATACTTGTATACACATGTAAATATCTACAACACTATCTTTGTAAAGATGGGAATAACTTCACAGCTATCTTTGTAAACATTGAAATATGTACACCGCTATCTGTGTAAAGATGGAAATATCTACACCGCAATGTGTGCAAATATGGAAATATCTACACCACAATCTCTGTAAACATGGAAATATCTACACCACCATCTGTAAAAACATGGAAATAACTACACAGTCATCTGCATAAACATGGAAATATCTACACCACTATCTGTATAAACATGGAAATATCCACACTGCCATCTGTATAGACATGGAAATATCTACACAGCCATCTGTATAAACATGGAAATATCTACACCGCCATTTCTATAAACATGGCAATACCTACACCGCCATCTCTATAAACATGGAAATACCTACACTGCCATCTCTATACACATGGAAATACCTACACCGCCATCTCTATACACATGGAAATATCTACAACGCCATCTCTATAAACATGGAAATACCAACACCGCTATCAGTACAAACATGGAAATATCTATACCGCTATCTGTATAAATATGGAAATATGTACACCACGATCTGTATAAACATAGAAATGCCTACAGCGGTATCTGTATAAACATGGAAATATCTACACTGCTATTTGTATAAATATGGAAATATCTACATGGCTATCTCTATAAACATGGAAATGTTTACAATCCTAGCAGTATAAACATGGAAATATCTACATGGCTATCCCTATAATCATGGAAATATCTACACCGACATCTGTATAAACATGGAAATAACTACACCGTCATCTGCATGAACATGGCGATATCTACACAACTGTCTGCATATACACGGAAATAACTACACTGCCATCTGTATAAACATGGAAATATCTACACAGCCATCTCTATAAAGATGGAAATATCTACAACGCTATCTGTATAAACATGGAAATACCTACCCCACCATCTGTAAAAACATGGAAATATCTACCTGGCTATCTCTATAAACATGGAAATATCTACACCACCATCTGCATAAACATTGAAATAACTACAGAGTTATCTGTATAAACATGGAAATATCTACACCACTATCTGTATATATATGGAAATATCTTCACCGCCATCTGTATAAACATGGAAATATCTACACCGCTATCTGCATAAACATGGAAATATCTACACAGCTATCTCTATAAACATGTAAATATACACACTGCCATCTGTAAACATGGAAATATCTCCACCGCTATCTGTATAAACATGGAAATATCTCCACCGCTATCTGTATAAACATGGAAATATCTACACCGTTATCTCTATAAACATGGAAATATCTCCACCTCTATCTGTATAAACATGGAAATATCTCCAGCGACATCTCTATAAACATGGAAATATCTACACCGCTATTTTTATAAACATCAAATATCTACACCGCTACTTGTATAAACATGTATATATCTACAACACTATCTGTGAAAACATGGGAATACCTTCACAGCTAACTGTGTAAACATGGAAATATGTACACCACTATCTGTGTAAAGATGGAAATATCTACACCACAATCTGGGCAATTATGGAAATATCTACACCGCAATCTCTGTAAACATGGAAATATATACACCACCACCTGTATACACATGGAAATATCTACACGGCCATCTCTATGAACATGGAAATATCTACACAGTCATCTCTATGAACATGGAAATATCTACACCGCCATCTGTTTAAACATGGAAATATCTACACCGCCATCTGAATAAACATGGAAATATCAACACTGTTCTCTGTATAAACATGGAAGTATCAACATAGCCATCTGTATGAACATGGAAATATCTACACCGCCATCTGTATAAACATGGAAATATCTACACCGCTATCATTATAAACTCGGAAATATCTCCACCACGGTCTGTATAAACATGCAAAGATATACACCGCTATCTGTATAAACATGGAAATACCTACACTGCTATCTGTATAAACATGGAAATATCTACACCGACAACTGTATAAATATGGAAATATCTACACCGCTATCTCTATAAACATGGAAATATCTACACTACTATTTACATAAACATGGAAATATCTACAATGCCATCTGTATAAACATGGCAATTTCTAAACTGCCATCTGTATAAACATGGAAATATCTCCCCCACCGTATGTATAAACACAGAAATATCTACACCGCCATCTGTTTAAACATGGAAATATCTACAACGCCACCTGTGTAAACATGGAAATATCAACATCGCAATCTGTGTAAACTTGGAAGTATCAACACCACCCTCTGTATAAACATGGAAATATTTACTCTGCTATCTGTAAAGATGGAAGTATCCACACCGTAATCTGTGCAAATTTGGAAATATCTACAGCGATATCTCTGTAAACATGGAAATATCTACACCGCTATCTGTATAAACATGAAAATATCTAAACCGCTATCTCTATAAACATGGAAATAACTACAACGCTATCTGTGTAATCATGGAAATATCTACAGAGCTATCTGTGTAAACATGGAAATATCTACACCTCTATCTGAATAAACATGGAAATATCTACTCCACAATCTTTGCATAGATGGAAATGTCTACACCGCTTTCTGTGTAAACATGGAAATATCTACACCGTCATCTGCAAGGACATGGAAATATCTCCACCGATATCTGTATTAACATGGAAATATCTACACCGCCATCTGTTTAAACATGGAAATATCTACACCGCTATCTCTATAAATATGGAAATGTATACACCGCTATCTGCATAAACAGGGAAATATCTGCAACGCTATCTCTATGAACATGGAAACATCTACAACGCTGTCTGCATAAACATGGGTATATCTTCACAGTCATCTGTATAAACATGGAAATAGCTACACTGCCAACTGTACACACATGGAAATATCTACACAGCCATCTGTATAAACATGGAAATATCTACACCGCTATCTCTATAAACATGGAAATACATACACCGCAATCTATAAAACATGGAAATATTTACATAGCTATCTGTATAAACTTGGAAATATCTACACTGACATCTGTATAAATATGGAAATATCTCCAACGTTATCTGTATAAACATGGAAATATCTACACCGCTATCTGTATAATCATGGAAATATTTACACCGCTATCTGTATAATCATGGAAATATCTACACCGCTATCTCTATAAACATAGAAATATCTACAACGCTATCTGTATAAACATGGAAATATCTACACCGCTATCTGTATAAACATGGAAATAGATACACTGTATCTGCATAAATATGGAAATATCTACACCGCTATCTCTGAAAACATGGAAATATCTACAGCGACATCTGAATAAACATGGATATACCTTCACAGCCATCGGTACAAACATGGAAATATCTACACCACTATCTGTATAAACATGGAAATATCTACACCTCCGTTTATATAAACATGGAAATAACGTCGCTACCATCTGTATAAACATGGAAATATCTACACTGACATTTGTATATACATGGAAATATCTACACAGCTATCTACATAAACTTGGAAATAACTACACCGCAATCTGTATAAACATGCAAATGACTACGACGCTATCTGTATAAACATGGAGATACCTAAACAGTTATCTGTATACATATGGAAATATCTACACCGCTATCTCTATATACATGGAATTGTCTACACCGCCATCTGTATAAACATGGAAATATCTACACTGCTATCTGTATAAACATGGAAATATCTACACCGCTCTCTGTATAAACATGGAAATACGTACACCGCTATCTGTATATATATGGAAATATCTACACCGCTATCTGTATAAACTTGGAGAAGTCTACACAGCTATCTGTATAAACATGGAAATATCTACAAGGCTATGTCTATAATCGTGGAAATATCTACACCCCATCTGTATAAACATGGAAATATCTACCCTTCCACCTGTATATATTTGTAAATATCTACACAGCCATCTGTATTAACATGGAAATATCTACACCGCTATCTGTATGAACATGGAAATACCTACACCGCAATCTGTATAAACATGGAAATAACTACACCGCAATCTGTATAAACATGGAAATATCTACACCGCTATCTGTATAAACATGGAAATATCTACAGCGCTATCTTTATTAACTTGGAAATATCTACACCACCATCTGTATAAACATGGACATATCTCCACTGCTATCTGTATATACATGGAAATATCTACACCGCTACCTGTATAAACCTGGAAATATTTACACCGTTATCTGTATAAACATGGACATATCTACACCGCTATCTCTATAAACATGGAAATAACTACACCACAATCTTTATAAACACGGAAATATCTACATCGCTATCTGTATAAACTTGGAAATATCTACACCGCCATCTGTATAAACATGGAAATCTCTCCACCGTTATCTGTATAAACATGGATATATCTACCCCACTATCTGTATAAATATGGAAATATCTACACCGCTACCTGCATAAATATGCTAGTACCTTCACCGCTATCTGTATAAACATGGAAATATCTACACCGCTATCTGTATAAACATGGAAATATCTACATCGCTATATGTATAAAATTGGATATATCTCCACCGCTATCTCTATAAACATGGATATATCTACACCGCTATATTTATAAACATGGAAATATCTAAACAGCTATCTGTATAAACATGGAAATATCTACAACGCTATCTGTGTAAACATGGCAATGTCTACACAGCTATCTGTGTAAACATGGAAAAATGTACACCACTATATGTGTAAATATGGAAATATCTACACCGTGATGTTGGCAAATATGTAAATGTCTTCACTGCTATCTCTGTAAACATGGAAATATATACACCGCTATCAGTATAAACATGGAAATATCTACACCGCTATCTCTGTAAACATGGAAATATCTCAAACACTATCTCTATAAACATGGAAATATATACACCACCACCTGTATACACATGGAAATATCTACACGGCCATCTCTATGAACATGGAAATATCTACACAGTCATCTCTATGAACATGGAAATATCTACACCGCCATCTGTTTAAACATGGAAATATCTACACCGCCATCTGAATAAACATGGAAATATCAACACTGTTCTCTGTATAAACATGGAAGTATCAACATAGCCATCTGTATGAACATGGAAATATCTACACCGCCATCTGTATAAACATGGAAATATCTACACCGCTATCATTATAAACTCGGAAATATCTCCACCACGGTCTGTATAAACATGCAAAGATATACACCGCTATCTGTATAAACATGGAAATACCTACACTGCTATCTGTATAAACATGGAAATATCTACACCGACAAGTGTATAAATATGGAAATATCTTCACCGCTATCTCTATAAACATGGAAATATCTACACTACTATTTACATAAACATGGAAATATCTACAATGCCATCTGTATAAACATGGCAATTTCTAAACTGCCATCTGTATAAACATGGAAATATCTCCCCCACCGTATGTATAAACACAGAAATATCTACACCGCCATCTGTTTAAACATGGAAATATCTACAACGCCACCTGTGTAAACATGGAAATATCAACATCGCAATCTGTGTAAACTTGGAAGTATCAACACCACCCTCTGTATAAACATGGAAATATTTACTCTGCTATCTGTAAAGATGGAAGTATCCACACCGTAATCTGTGCAAATTTGGAAATATCTACAGCGTTATCTCTGTAAACATGGAAATATCTACACCGCTATCTGTATAAACATGAAAATATCTAAACCGCTATCTCTATAAACATGGAAATAACTACAACGCTATCTGTGTAATCATGGAAATATCTACAGAGCTATCTGTGTAAACATGGAAATATCTACACCTCTATCTGAATAAACATGGAAATATCTACTCCACAATCTTTGCATAGATGGAAATATCTACACCGCTTTCTGTGTAAACATGGAAATATCTACACCGTCATCTGCAAGGACATGGAAATATCTCCACCGATATCTGTATTAACATGGAAATATCTACACCGCCATCTGTTTAAACATGGAAATATCTACACCGCTATCTCTATAAATATGGAAATGTATACACCGCTATCTGCATAAACAGGGAAATATCTGCACCGCTATCTCTATGAACATGGAAACATCTACAACGCTGTCTGCATAAACATGGGTATATCTTCACAGTCATCTGTATAAACATGGAAATATATACACACCATCTCTATCAACATGAAAATATCTTCACTGCCATCTGTATACATATGGAAATATCTACACAGCCATCTGTATAATCATGGAAATACCTACACCGCCAATTCTATAAACATGGAAATACCTACACCACCATCTCTATAAACATGGAAATACTTACACCGCCATCTCAATACACATGGAAATAATTACACCTTCATCTCTATACACATGGAAATATCTACACCGCCATCTCTGTGTACATGGAAATATCTACAATGCCATATATATAAAAATGAAAATATCTACACCGCCATCTCCATAAACATGGAACTATCTACACCGAGATCAGTATAAACATGGAAATATCTACTCCGCTATCTGAATAAACATGGAAATACCTACACCACCATCTGAATAAACATTGAAATACCTACACAGTTATCTGCATAAACATGGAAATATCTACACAGCTATCTCTATAAACATGTAAATATACACACTGCCATCTGTAAACATGGAAATATCTTCACCGCTATCTGAATAAACATGGAAATATCTACACCGCTATCTGTATAAACATGGGAATCTCTACATCGTTATCTGTATAAACATGCAAATATCTCCAGCGCTATCTCTATAAACATGGAAATATCTACACTGCTATTTTTATAAACATGGAAATATCTACACCGATACTTGTATACACATGTAAATATCTACAACACTATCTTTGTAAAGATGGGAATAACTTCACAGCTATCTTTGTAAACATTGAAATATGTACACCGCTATCTGTGTAAAGATGGAAATATCTACACCGCAATGTGTGCAAATATGGAAATATCTACACCACAATCTCTGTAAACATGGAAATATCTACACCACCATCTGTAAAAACATGGAAATAACTACACAGTCATCTGCATAAACATGGAAATATCTACACCACTATCTGTATAAACATGGAAATATCCACACTGCCATCTGTATAGACATGGAAATATCTACACAGCCATCTGTATAAACATGGAAATATCTACACCGCCATTTCTATAAACATGGCAATACCTACACCGCCATCTCTATAAACATGGAAATACCTACACTGCCATCTCTATACACATGGAAATACCTACACCGCCATCTCTATACACATGGAAATATCTACAACGCCATCTCTATAAACATGGAAATACCAACACCGCTATCAGTACAAACATGGAAATATCTATACCGCTATCTGTATAAATATGGAAATATGTACACCACGATCTGTATAAACATAGAAATGCCTACAGCGGTATCTGTATAAACATGGAAATATCTACACTGCTATTTGTATAAATATGGAAATATCTACATGGCTATCTCTATAAACATGGAAATGTTTACAATCCTAGCAGTATAAACATGGAAATATCTACATGGCTATCCCTATAATCATGGAAATATCTACACCGACATCTGTATAAACATGGAAATAACTACACCGTCATCTGCATGAACATGGCGATATCTACACAACTGTCTGCATATACACGGAAATAACTACACTGCCATCTGTATAAACATGGAAATATCTACACAGCCATCTCTATAAAGATGGAAATATCTACAACGCTATCTGTATAAACATGGAAATACCTACCCCACCATCTGTAAAAACATGGAAATATCTACCTGGCTATCTCTATAAACATGGAAATATCTACACCACCATCTGCATAAACATTGAAATAACTACAGAGTTATCTGTATAAACATGGAAATATCTACACCACTATCTGTATATATATGGAAATATCTTCACCGCCATCTGTATAAACATGGAAATATCTACACCGCTATCTGCATAAACATGGAAATATCTACACAGCTATCTCTATAAACATGTAAATATACACACTGCCATCTGTAAACATGGAAATATCTCCACCGCTATCTGTATAAACATGGAAATATCTCCACCGCTATCTGTATAAACATGGAAATATCTACACCGTTATCTCTATAAACATGGAAATATCTCCACCTCTATCTGTATAAACATGGAAATATCTCCAGCGACATCTCTATAAACATGGAAATATCTACACCGCTATTTTTATAAACATCAAATATCTACACCGCTACTTGTATAAACATGTATATATCTACAACACTATCTGTGAAAACATGGGAATACCTTCACAGCTAACTGTGTAAACATGGAAATATGTACACCACTATCTGTGTAAAGATGGAAATATCTACACCACAATCTGGGCAATTATGGAAATATCTACACCGCAATCTCTGTAAACATGGAAATATATACACCACCACCTGTATACACATGGAAATATCTACACGGCCATCTCTATGAACATGGAAATATCTACACAGTCATCTCTATGAACATGGAAATATCTACACCGCCATCTGTTTAAACATGGAAATATCTACACCGCCATCTGAATAAACATGGAAATATCAACACTGTTCTCTGTATAAACATGGAAGTATCAACATAGCCATCTGTATGAACATGGAAATATCTACACCGCCATCTGTATAAACATGGAAATATCTACACCGCTATCATTATAAACTCGGAAATATCTCCACCACGGTCTGTATAAACATGCAAAGATATACACCGCTATCTGTATAAACATGGAAATACCTACACTGCTATCTGTATAAACATGGAAATATCTACACCGACAACTGTATAAATATGGAAATATCTACACCGCTATCTCTATAAACATGGAAATATCTACACTACTATTTACATAAACATGGAAATATCTACAATGCCATCTGTATAAACATGGCAATTTCTAAACTGCCATCTGTATAAACATGGAAATATCTCCCCCACCGTATGTATAAACACAGAAATATCTACACCGCCATCTGTTTAAACATGGAAATATCTACAACGCCACCTGTGTAAACATGGAAATATCAACATCGCAATCTGTGTAAACTTGGAAGTATCAACACCACCCTCTGTATAAACATGGAAATATTTACTCTGCTATCTGTAAAGATGGAAGTATCCACACCGTAATCTGTGCAAATTTGGAAATATCTACAGCGATATCTCTGTAAACATGGAAATATCTACACCGCTATCTGTATAAACATGAAAATATCTAAACCGCTATCTCTATAAACATGGAAATAACTACAACGCTATCTGTGTAATCATGGAAATATCTACAGAGCTATCTGTGTAAACATGGAAATATCTACACCTCTATCTGAATAAACATGGAAATATCTACTCCACAATCTTTGCATAGATGGAAATGTCTACACCGCTTTCTGTGTAAACATGGAAATATCTACACCGTCATCTGCAAGGACATGGAAATATCTCCACCGATATCTGTATTAACATGGAAATATCTACACCGCCATCTGTTTAAACATGGAAATATCTACACCGCTATCTCTATAAATATGGAAATGTATACACCGCTATCTGCATAAACAGGGAAATATCTGCAACGCTATCTCTATGAACATGGAAACATCTACAACGCTGTCTGCATAAACATGGGTATATCTTCACAGTCATCTGTATAAACATGGAAATATATACACACCATCTCTATCAACATGAAAATATCTTCACTGCCATCTGTATACATATGGAAATATCTACACAGCCATCTGTATAATCATGGAAATACCTACACCGCCAATTCTATAAACATGGAAATACCTACACCACCATCTCTATAAACATGGAAATACTTACACCGCCATCTCAATACACATGAAAATAATTACACCTTCATCTCTATACACATGGAAATATCTACACCGCCATCTCTGTGTACATGGAAATATCTACAATGCCATATATATAAAAATGAAAATATCTACACCGCCATCTCCATAAACATGGAACTATCTACACCGAGATCAGTATAAACATGGAAATATCTACTCCGCTATCTGAATAAACATGGAAATACCTACACCACCATCTGAATAAACATTGGAATACCTACACAGTTATCTGCATAAACATGGAAATATCTACACAGCTATCTCTATAAACATGTAAATATACACACTGCCATCTGTAAACATGGAAATATCTTCACCGCTATCTGAATAAACATGGAAATATCTACACCGCTATCTGTATAAACATGGGAATCTCTACATCGTTATCTGTATAAACATGCAAATATCTCCAGCGCTATCTCTATAAACATGGAAATATCTACACTGCTATTTTTATAAACATGGAAATATCTACACCGATACTTGTATACACATGTAAATATCTACAACACTATCTTTGTAAAGATGGGAATAACTTCACAGCTATCTTTGTAAACATTGAAATATGTACACCGCTATCTGTGTAAAGATGGAAATATCTACACCGCAATGTGTGCAAATATGGAAATATCTACACCACAATCTCTGTAAACATGGAAATATCTACACCACCATCTGTAAAAACATCGAAATAACTACACAGTCATCTGCATAAACATGGAAATATCTACACCACTATCTGTATAAACATGGAAATATCCACACTGCCATCTGTATAGACATGGAAATATCTACACAGCCATCTGTATAAACATGGAAATATCTACACCGCCATATCTATAAACATGGCAATACCTACACCGCCATCTCTATAAACATGGAAATACCTACACTGCCATCTCTATACACATGGAAATACCTACACCGCCATCTCTATACACATGGAAATATCTACAACAGCATCTCTATAAACATGGAAATACCAACACCGCTATCAGTACAAACATGGAAATATCTATACCGCTATCTGTATAAATATGGAAATATGTACACCACGATCTATATAAACATAGAAATGCCTACAGCGGTATCTGTATAAACATGGAAATATCTACACTGCTATTTGTATAAATATGGAAATATCTACATGGCTATCTCTATAAACATGGAAATGTTTACAATCCTAGCAGTATAAACATGGAAATATCTACATGGCTATCCCTATAATCATGGAAATATCTACACCGACATCTGTATAAACATGGAAATAACTACACCGTCATCTGCATGAACATGGCGATATCTACACAACTGTCTGCATATACACGGAAATAACTACACTGCCATCTGTATAAACATGGAAATATCTACACAGCCATCTCTATAAAGATGGAAATATCTACAACGCTATCTGTATAAACATGGAAATACCTACCCCACCATCTGTAAAAACATGGAAATATCTACCTGGCTATCTCTATAAACATGGAAATATCTACACCACCATCTGCATAAACATTGAAATAACTACAGAGTTATCTGTATAAACATGGAAATATCTACACCACTATCTGTATATATATGGAAATATCTTCACCGCCATCTGTATAAACATGGAAATATCTACACCGCTATCTGCATAAACATGGAAATATCTACACAGCTATCTCTATAAACATGTAAATATACACACTGCCATCTGTAAACATGGAAATATCTCCACCGCTATCTGTATAAACATGGAAATATCTCCACCGCTATCTGTATAAACATGGAAATATCTACACCGTTATCTCTATAAACATGGAAATATTTCCACCTCTATCTGTATAAACATGGAAATATCTCCAGCGACATCTCTATAAACATGGAAATATCTACACCGCTATTTTTATAAACATCAAATATCTACACCGCTACTTGTATAAACATGTATATATCTACAACACTATCTGTGAAAACATGGGAATACCTTCACAGCTAACTGTGTAAACATGGAAATATGTACACCACTATCTGTGTAAAGATGGAAATATCTACACCGCAATCTGGGCAATTATGGAAATATCTACACCGCAATCTCTGTAAACATGGAAATATCTCCACCGCTATCTGTATAAACATGGAAATATCTACATCGCTATCGTATAAACATGGAAATACCTCCACCGCTATCTGTATAAACATGGAGATATCTACACCGCTATCTGTATAAATATGGAAATTCCTACACCGCTATCTCTATAAACATGGAAATACCTCCACTGCTGTCTGTATAAACATAGAAATATCTCCAACGCAATCTGTATAAACTTGGAAATATCTACACCGCTATCTCTCTAAACAAGGAAATATCTACACTCCTATCTGTATAAACATGGAAATATCTACACCGCTATCTGTAAAAACCTGGAAATTCCAACACCGCTATCTGTATAAACATGGAAATACCTATACCGCTATCTGTATAAACATGGAAATATCTACATGGCTATCTCTATAAACATGGAAATACCTACATCGCCATCTCAATACACATGGAAATATATACACCGCTATCTCTATAAACATAGAAATATCTACACCGCCATCTCTATAAACATGGAAATATCTTCACCGCCATCTGCATGAACATGGAAATATCTACAACTCTATCTGTATAAACATGGAAATATCTACAGTGCCATCTGTATAAACATGGAAATATCTACACCACCATCTGTAAAAACATGGAAATAACTACACAGTCGTCTGCATAAACATGGAAATATCTACACCACTATCTGTATAAACATGGAAATATCTACACCTCCATTTATATAAACATGGAAATAACTTCGCTACCATCTGTATAAACATGGAAATATCTACACTGACATTTTTATAAACATGGAAATATCTACACAGCTATCTACATAAACTTGGAAATAACTACACCGCAATCTGTATAAACATGCAAATGACTGCAACGCTATCTGTATAAACATGGAAATACCTAAACAGTTATCTGTATACACGTGGAAATATCTACACCGCTATCTCTATATACACGGAATTGTCTACACCGCCATCTGTATAAACATGGAAATATCTACACCGCTATCTGTATAAACATGGAAATATCTAAACCGCTCTCTGTATACACATGGAAATACCTACACCACTATCTGTATAAATATGGAAATATCTACACCGCTATCTGTATAAACCTGGAAAAGTCTACACAGCTATCTGTAAAAACATGGAAATATCTACGAGGCTATGTCTATAATCATGGAAATATCTACACCCCATCTGTATAAACATGGAAATATCTACCCTTCCACATGTATATATTTGGAAATATCTACACAGCCATCTGTATAAACATGGAAATATCTAAACCGCTATCTGTATAAACATGGAAATACCTACACCGCAATCTGTATAAACATGGAAATATCTACACCGCTATCTGTATAAACATGGAAATATCTACAGCGCTATCTTTATTAACTTGGAAATATCTACACCGCCATCTGTATAAACATGGACATATCTCCACCGCTATCTGTATATACATAGAAATATCTCCACCGCTACCTGTATAAACATCGAAATATCTAAACCGCTTACTGTATAAACATGGACATATCTACACCGCTATCTCAATAAACATGGAAATAACTACACCACAATCTGTATAAACACGGAAATATCTACATCGCTATCTGTATAAACTTGGAAATATCTACACCGCCATCTGTATAAACATGGAAATATCTCCACCGTTATCTGTATAAACATGGATATATCAACCCCACTATCTGTATAAATATGGAAATATCTACACCGCTACCTGCATAAATATGCTAGTACCTACACCGCTATCTGTATAAACATGGAAATATCTACACAGCTTTCTGTATAAACATGGAAATATCTACATCGCTATATGTATAAACTTGGATATATCTCCACCGCTATCTCTATAAACATGGATATATCTACACCGCTATCTTTATAAACATGGAAATATCTAAACAGCTATCAGTATAAACATGGAAATATCTACACCGCTATCTGTGTAAACATGGGAATGTCTACACAGCTATCTGTGTAAACATGGAAAAATGTACACCACTATATGTGTAAATATGGAAATATCTACACCGTGATGTGTGCAAATATGGAAATGTCTTCACTGCTATCTCTGTAAACATGGAAATATGTACACCGCTATCTGTATAAACATGGAAATATCTACACCGCTACCTCTATAAACCTGGAAATATTTTCACCACGATCTGTATAAACATGGAGATATCTACACCTCTATCTGTATAAAGATGGGAAAATCTACACCGCAATCTGTATAAACATAGAAATATCTACATCGCTATATGTATAAACATGGAAATATCTACATCACTATCTGTAAAAACATGGAAATATCTACACAACTATCTGTATAAATATAGAAATATCTACACCACTATCTCTATAAACATGGAAATATCTACACCGCCACCTGCATAAATATCTAAATATCTACACCGCCATGTGTATAAACATGGAAATATTTACACCGCCATCTGTATAAACATGGAAATAACCACAACGTCATCTGAATAAACATGGAAATGTCTACACTGCCTTCTGTATACACATGGAAATATCTACACAGCCATCTGTAAACATGGAAATATATACACCGCTCTCTGTATAAACATGGAAATATCTACATCGCTATTTGTATAAACAGGGAATATCTCCTTTGCTATCTGTATAAACATGGAAATATCTACACCGCTATCTGTATAAACATGGAAATATCTACAACGCCATCTGTAAAAACATGGAAATATCTACACTGCCATCTTTATGCACATGGAAATATCTGAACAACCATCTGAATAAACTTGGAAATAAATACACCGCTATCTCTATAAACATGTTAATACCTACACCGTTTTCGGTATAAACATGGAAATATCTACACCTCTGTCTGTATAAACACGGAAATATCTACACCGGTATCTGTATAAACTTCTAAATATCTCCACTGCCATCTGTATAAACATGGAAATATCTTCACCGCTATCTTTATGAAATTGGAAATAACTTCACCGCTCTCTGTATAAACATGGAAATATCTACACCGCTCTCTGTATGAACATGTAAATATCTACACCGCTATCTATATAAACATGGAAATATTTACACCGCTATCTGTATAAACATGGAAATATCTACACCGCTATCTGTATAAACATGGAAATATCTACACCGCTATCTGTATAAACATGGAAATATCTACACCGCTATCTGTGTAAAGTTGGAAATATCTACACCGCTGTCTGTGTATGGATGGCAATATCTACACCGCAATCTGTGCAAAATGGAAGCATCTACAGCGCTATCTCTGTAAACATGGAAATACCTGCACCGCTATCTGTATAAACCTGGGAATATCTACACCGCCATCTGTATAAACATAGAAATATCTACACCGCCATCTGTATAAACATGGAAATATCCACACCACTATATGTATAAATATGGAAATATCTACACCGCTATCTCTTCAAACAGGGAAATATTTACACCGCTATCTGTAAAAACAAGGAAATATCTAAACCTCCATCTGTATAAACATGGAAATAACTACACTGCCATCTGTAGAAACATGGAAATATCTACACAGCCATCTCTGTAAAAATGGAAATACCTACACCGCTATCTGCATAAACATAGAAATATCTACACCGTTATCTGTATAAACATGGAAATATCTACACTGCTATCCCTATAAACATGGAAATACTTACACCGCTATCTCTATAAACATGCAAATATCTACACCGCTTTTTCTATAAACATAGAAACATCTACACCGCCTTCTCTGTAAACATGGAAATATCTACACCATGATCTGAATAAACATGGAAATATCTACAACGCTATTTGTATAAACATGGAAACATCTCCACCGCTAACTGTATAAACATGGAAACATCTATAACACTATCTGTGTAAACATCGAAATATCTACACAGCTATCTGTGCAAACATGGAA
Source organism: Pan paniscus (assembly GCF_029289425.2). Taxonomy (NCBI): domain Eukaryota; kingdom Metazoa; phylum Chordata; class Mammalia; order Primates; family Hominidae; genus Pan; species Pan paniscus. The sequence continues at coordinate 3,552,506 of NC_073265.2, forward strand.
ATATGTACGCCACTTTCTGTGTGAACATGGAAATATCTACACCGCTATCTGTATAAACGAGGAAATAGCTACACCGCTATCTCTACAAACATGGAAATATCTACAGCGCTATCTCTATATACATGGAAATATCTACGTTGCTATCTCTATAAACATGGAGATATCAACACCCCCATCTGTAGGAACATAAAAATATTTTCACTGCTATCTCAATAAACATGGAAATATCTCCACCGCTATTTGTATAAACATGGAAATATCTACAACGCTATCTGTATAAACATGGAAATATCTACACAGCTATCTGTATAAACATGATAAGATCTACACCGCTGTCTCTATAATCATGGAAATATCTACACCACTATCTGTATAAACATGGAAATATCTACATTGCCATCTGTATAAAGATGGAAATATCTATTCCGCGAAATTTATAAACATGGAAATATCAACACCGCTATCTCTATAAACATGGAAATACTAACACCGCTGTCTGTATAAACATGGAAATATCTACACCGCTATCTCTATAAACATGGAAATATCTACACCACTATCTCTATAAGCATGGAAATACCTACACCGCCATCTGTATAAACATGGAAATATCTACACAGTCATCTGTATAAACATGGAAATACCTACATCAACATCTGTATAAACATGGAAATAACATCACTGCCATCTGTATAAACATGGAAATATCTACACAGCCATCTCTATAAACATGGATATATCTACACCGCTATCTGAATAAACATGGAAATACCTAAACGGCTATCTCTATAAACATGGAAATATCTACTCTGCTATTTCTGTACACTTGGAAATATCTACAAAGCCATTCTATAAACTTGGAAATATCTACACCACCATCTGCATATCCATGGAAATATCTACACCACCATCTGCATAAACATGGAAATATCTACACCGCCATCTGTATAATGATGGAAATATCTACACAGCTATCGGAAAACATGGAAATATCTGCAACGCTATCTGTGTAAACATGGAAATATCTACACCGCTATCTGTGTAAACATGGAAATATCTACACCGCTATATGTAAAACGTGGAAATATCGACAATGCTATCTGTATAAACGGGGAAATATTTACACCGCTATCTATATAAACTTGGAAATATCTACAGCGCTATCTGTATAAATGTGGGAATATCTACATCGCTATCTCTATTCACGTGGAAATATCTCCACCGCTATCTTTATAAACCTGGAAATATCTACAACGCTATCTGTATCAACTTGGAAATATCTACATCACTATCTGTATAAACATGGAAATATCTACAACGCTATCTATGTAAATATGGAAATATCTACAGGGCTATCTCTGTAAACATCGAAATATAAACACCGTTATCTGTGTAAAGATGGGAATATCTACAACGCAATCTGTGAAAGGATGGAAATATCTACACCGCTGTCTCTGTAAACTTGGAAATATCTACACCGCTATCGGTATAAACATGGAAATATCTACACCGCCATCTGTATAAACATGGAAATAGCTACACCACCATCTGTATAAACATGGAAATAGCTACACTGCCATCAGTGTAAACACGGAAATATCTACACCGCAATCTGTATAAATATGGAAATATCTGCAACGCTATCTCTAATAAACATGGAAATATCTACACCGCTATCTGTATAAACATGGAACTATCTACAACGTTATCTCTATAAACATGGAAATATCTACACCGCTATCTCTATAAACATGGAAATATCTTCACCGCCATCTGTATGAACATGCAAATACCTACACCGCCATTAGCATAAATATGGAAATATCTACACGACCATCTTTATAAACATGGAAATATTTACACTACCATCTGTATACACATGGAAATATCTACACAGCCATCTGTATAAACATGGACATATCTACACCACCATCTTTATAAACACGGAAATTTTTACACTGCCATCTGTATAAACATGGAAATATCTACACCACAATCTCTATAAACATGGAAATATCTACACCGCCATCTGTATAAACATGGAAATATCTACACCACTATCAGTATAAACATGGAAATGTCTACACTGCCATCTGCATAACGATGGATATATCTACACCGCGAGCTGTATAAACATGGAAATGTCTACACCGCTATCTGTATAAACATGGAAATACCAAGAGCGCCATTTGCATAAATATGGAAGTAGCTACACCGCCATCGGTATAATCACGGAAATATCTACACCGCTTTCTGTATAAATACGGAAATATCTACAATGCTATCTCAAATAAACATGGAAATTCCTACACCGCTATCTATATAAACATGGAAATACCTACAACGCTATCTCTATAAACATAGAAATATCTACACCGCTATCTCTATAATCATGGAAATATCTTCACCGCCATCTGTATGAACATGCAAATACCTACACCGCCATTTGCATAAATATGGAAATATCTACACCACCATCTTTATAAACATGGAAATATTTACTCTGCCATCTGTATGCACATGGAAATATCTACACAGCCATCTGTATAAACGTGGAAATATCTACACCACTATCTCTACAAACATGGAAATATCTACACTGCTATCTGTATAAACATGGATATATCTACATCGCTATCTTTATAAACTTGGAAATATCTACACCGCTATTTGTATAAACATGGAAATATCTACACAGCTATCTGTGAAAACTTGGAAATATCTACAAACCTATTTCTGTAAAGATGGAAATATCTACACCGCAATGTGTGCAGAGATGGAAATATCTACACCAAAATCTCTATAAACATGGAATTATCTACATCGCTATCTCTACAAACATGGAAATATCTACACCGCTATCTGTAAAAACAAGGAAATAACTAAACTTCCATTTGTATAAACATGGAAATATCTACACTGCCGTCTGTAGAAACATGGAAATATCTACACTACTATCTGTATAAATACGGAAATATATACACCGCTATCTCTATAAACATGGAAATACCTACACCGCTATCTCTATAAACATGGAAATTTCTACACATCCATCTCTATAAACATGGAATTATCTACACCTCTATCCCTATAAACATGGAAATATCTACACTGCCATCTCTATAAACACGAAAATAGCTACACCGCCATCTCAAGAAACAAGGAACTATCCATACCACCGCCTGCATAAACATGGAAATATCTATACCACTATCTCTATAAACATGGAAATACCAACACTGCTATCTGTATAAACATGGAAATATCTACACCGCTATCTGTATAAACATTGAAATATCTACCCCACTGTCTCTAAACATGGAAATACCTACACCGCCATCTCTATAAACATGGAAATATCTACACCGCTATCTATATAAACATGGAAATATCTTCACCGCTATCTGTATAAACATGGAAATATCTACACCGCTATCTGTATAAATATGGAAATATCTACACCGCTATCTCTGTAAACATGAAAATGCCTACACCGTTATCTGTATAAACATGGAAATATCTACACCGCTATCTCTATAAACATGAAAATATCTACACCGTCATCTGTGTAAACATGGAAATACCTTCACAGTCATCTGTATAAGTAAGGATATATCTACACAACCATCTGTATAAACATGGAATTAACAGCACCGGTATCTGTATAAACATGGAAATATCTACACCGATATCACTATAAACATGGAAATACCTACAGCACGATCACTATTAACATGGAAATATCTACACCGCCGTTCTATAAACTTGGAAATATCTACAACACCATCTGTATAAACATGGAAATATCTACACTGCCGTCTGTATAAAATGGAAATATCTACACCACCATGTGTATAAACATGGAAATATCTACAATGCCATCTGTATACAAATTGAAATAACTTCTCAGCCATCTGTATAAACATGGAAATATCTACACCACTATCTCTGTAAACATGGAAATATCTACACCGCTATCTGTATAACGATGGAAATATCTACACCGCTATCTGTGAAACGTGAAAATATCTACACCGCTATCTGTATAAACGTGGAAATATATACACCGCTATCTGTATAAACATGGAAATATCTACACCGCTATCTGTATAAACAAGGAAATATCTACACCGCTGTCTGTATTAACATGGAAATATCTACACTGCTACATGTATAAATATGGAAATATCTACAGCGCTATCTCTGTAAACATGGAAATACCTACACCGTTATTTTTATAAACATGGAAATATCTACACTTCAATCTCTATAAACATTGAAATATCTGCACCGCCATCTGTATAAACATGGAAATATCTACACGAATATCAGTATAAACATGGAAATATCTACACTGCCATCTGCATAAAGATGGAAATATCTACACCGCGAGGTTTATAAACATGGAAATGTCTACAACGCTATCTGTATAAACATGGAAATACCAAAATTGCTATCTGTATAAACATGGAAATATCTACACCGCTGTCTGTACAAACGTGGAAATATCTACACCACTATCTGTAGAAACTTGAAATATCTACACTGTTATATGTATAAATATGGAAATAACTACACCGCTATGTCTGTAAACATGGAAATATCTACACCGCTATCTGTATAAACAAAGAAATGACTACACTGCTATCTCTATAAACATGGAAATACCTACACCGCCATCTGTATAAACGTGGAAATATCCACACAGACATTTGTATAAACATGGGAATATCTACACCACTTTCTGTATAAATATAGAAATATCTACACCACTATCTCTATAAACATGGAAATATCTACACCGCCACCTGCATAAATATCTAAATATCTACACCGCCATGTGTATAAACATGGAAATATCTACACCGCCATCTGTATAAACATGGAAATAACCACAACGTCATCTGAATAAACATGGAAATATCTACACTGCCATCTGTAAAAACATGGAAATATCTACACAGTCATCCTTATAAACATGGAAATATCTACACCTCCATCAGTATAAACATGGAAATATCTACAACGCTATCTGTTTAAACATGGAAATATCTCCATCACTATCTGTATAAACAGGGAATATCTCCACTGCTATCTGTATAAACATGGAAATATCTACAAAGCTATCTGTATAAACATGGAAATATCTACAAAGCTGTCTGTATAAACATGGATATATCTACAACGCTATTTGTGTAAACCTGGAAATATCTACGCAGCTATCTGTGTAAACTTGGAAATACCTACACAGCTATCTGTATAAAGATGGAAATATCTACACTGCAATTTGTACAAAGATGGAAATATCTACACCGCTATCTCTGTAAACATGGAAATATCTACATTGCTATCTGTATAAACATGGAAATATCTACACCGCAATCTGTATAAACATGGAAATACCTACACCGCTATCTGTATAAATATGGAAATATCTAAACCGCTATCTCTATAAACTTGGAAATACCTACGCTATCTCTATAAACATGGAAATATCTACACCGCAGTATCTTGAAACATGGAAATATCAACACCGCCATCTCTATAAACATGGAAATATCTACACCGCTATCTGTATAAACATGGAAATATCTACACGGTTATCTGTATAAACCTGGAAATATCTACACCGCTATCTGTATAAACATGGAAATATCTACACCGCCATCTGTATAAACATGGAAATATCTACACTGCCATCTGTATAAACATGGATATGTCTACATCGCTATCTGTATAAACATGGAAATAGCCACACTGCTATATCTATAAACTTGGAAAATCTACACCGCCATCTGTAAAGACATGGAAATATCTACACTGCCATCTTTATACACATAGAAATACCCACACAGCCACCTGTATAAACATGGAAATAAATACATCGCTATCTCTTTAAACATGGAAATACTTACACCGTTTTCAGTATAAACATGGAAATATCTACACCGCTGTCAGTCTAAACACGGAAATATCTACACCGGTATCTGTATAAACTTCGAAATATCTCCACCGCCATCTGTATAAACATGGAAATATCTACACCGCCATCAGTATAAACATGGAGATATCTACACTGCTCTCTTTATAAACATGGAAATAACTCCACCGCTATCTGTATAAACGTGGAAATATCTACACCGCTATCTTTATAAACATGGAAATATCTACACGGCTATCTGCATAAACCTGGAAATATCTACATCGCTATATGTATAGACATGGAAATATCTACACCGCTATCTGTATAAACATGGAAATATCTACAATGCTATCTGTAAAAACATGGAAATATCTATACCGCTATCTGTATAAACATGGAAATATCTGCACTGCTATCTGTATAAACATGGAAATATCTACAATGATATCTCTGTAAACATGGAAAATCTTCATGGCTATCTGTGTAAAGTTGGAAATATCTACACCGCTATCTGTGTAAAGATGGCAATAGCTACACCGCAATCTGTGCAAAGATGGAAACATCTGCACTGCTATCTCTGAAAACATAGAAATACCTACACCGCTATCTGTATAAATATGGAAATATCTACACCGCCATCTCTATGAAAATGGAAATATCTACACCGCCATCTATATAAACATGGAAATATCTACACCGCCATCTGTATAAACATGGAAATATCTACACCGCTATCAGTATAAATATGGAAATATCTACACCGCTATCTATAATAAACATGGAAATATCTACACAGCTGTCTGTATAAACATGGAAATATCTACACTGCTATGTCTATAAACATGGAAATATCTACACCGCCATCTGAATAAACACGCAAATATCTACACAGTCATCTGTATAAATATGTAAATAACTTCACCAGCATCTTTGTAAACATGGAAATATCTACACTGCCTTCTGAATACACATGGAAATATCTACACAGCCATCTGTAAACATGGAAATATATACACCGCTCTCTGTATAAACATGGAAATATCTACATCGCTATTTGTACAAACAGGGAATATCTCCAATGCTATCTGTATAAACATGGAAATATCTACACCGCTATCTGTATAAACATTGAAATATCTACACCGCCATCTGTAAAAACATGGAAATATCTAAACTGCCATCTTTATGCTCTTGGAAATATCTGAACAACCATCTGAATAAACTTGGAAATAAATACACCGCTATCTCTATAAACATGGAAATACCTACACCGTTTTCAGTATAAACATGGAAATATCTACACCTCTGTCTGTATAAACACGGAAATATCTACACCGGTATCTGTATAAACTTCGAAATATCTCCACCGCCATCTGGATAAACATGGAAATATCTTCACCGCTATCTTTATAAACATGGAAAAAACTTCACCGCTATCTTTATAAACATGGAAATATCTACACCGCTATCTGTATAAACATGGAAATATCTACACCGCTATCTGTATAAACATGGAAATATCTACACCGCTATCCATGTAAACATGGAAATATCTACACCGATATCTGTATAAACATGGAAATATCTACACCGCTATCTGTGTGAAGTTGGAAATATCTACACCGCTGTGTATAGATGGCAATATCTACACCGCAATCTGTGCAAAGATGGAAGCATCTACAGCGCTATCTCTGTAAACATGGAAATACCTGCACCGCTATCTGTATAAACCTGGAAATATCTACACCGCCATCTGTATAAACATAGAAATATCTACACCGCCATCTGTATAAACATGGAAATATCTACACCGCTATATGTATAAATATGGAAATATCAACGCCGCTATCTCTGATAAACATGGAAATATCTACACAGCTGTCTGTATAAACATTGAAATATCTACACTGCTATGTCTATAAACATGGAAATACCTACACCGCCATCTGTATAAACATGCAAATATCTACACAGTCATCTGTATAAACATGCAAATAAATACACCAGCATCTTTATAAACATGGAAATATCTACACTGCCTTCTGAATACACATGGAAATATCTACACAGCCATCTGTATAAACATGCACATATCTACACCGCTATCTGCATAAACATGGAAATATCTACACCGCTCTCTGTTTAAACATGGAAATATCTACATCACTGTCTGTATAAACAGGGAATATCTCCACTGCTATCTGTATAAACATGGAAATATCTACACCGCTATCTGTAAACATGGAAATATCTACAAAGCTATCTGTATAAACATGGACATATCTACAACGCTATCTGTGAAACCTGGAAATATCTACGCAGCTATCTGTGTAAACTTGGAAATACCTACACAGCTATCTGCGTAAAGATGGAAATATCTACACCGCTATCTCTGTAAACATGGAAATATCTCCCATGCTATCTGTATAAACATGGAAATATCCACACAGCTATATGTATAAACAAGGAAATATCTACACCGCCATCTGTATAAACATGGAAATATCTACACCGCCATCTGTATGAACATGGAAATACCTACATCGCAATCTGTATAAATATGGAAATATCTAAACCGCTATCTCTATAAACTTGGAAATACCTACGTTATCTCTATAAACATGGAAATATCTACACCGCAGTGTCTTTAAACATGGATATATCAACACCACCATCTCTATAAACATGAAAATATCTACACCGCCATCTCCAGAAACATGGAATTATCTACACTGCAATCTCTATAAACATGGAAATATCCTTACCGCTATATGTATAAACAAGGAAATATCTACACCGCCATCTGTATAAACATGGAAATATCTACACCGCCATCTGTATAAACATGGAAATATCTACACCGCTATATGTATAAATATGGAAATATCTACGACGCTATCTCGGATAAACATGGAAATATCTACACAGCTGTCTGTATAAACATGGAAATATCTACACTGCTATGTCTATAAACATGGAAATACCTACACTGCCATCTGTATAAACATGCAAATATCTACACAGTCATCTGTATAAACATGCAGATAAATACACCAGCATCTTTATAAACATGGAAATATCTACACTGCCTTCTGTATACACATGGAAATATCTACACAGCCATCTGTATAAACATGGACATATCTACACTGCCATCTGCATAAACATGGAAATATCTACACCGCTCTGTTTAAACATGGAAATATCTACATCACTATCTGTATAAACAGGGAATATCTCCACTGCTATCTGTATAAACATGGAAATATCTACACCGCTATCTGTATAAACATGGAAATATCTACAAAGCTATCGGTATAAACATGGATATATCTACAACGCTATCTGTGTAAACCTGGAAATATCTACGCAGCTATCTGTGTAAACTTGGAAATACCTACACAGCTATCTGTGTAAAGATGGAAATATCTACACTGCAATCTGTACAAAGATGGAAATATCTACACCGCTATCTCTGTAAACATGGAAATATCTCCTTTTCTATCTGTATAAACATGGAAATATATACACAGCTATATGTATAAACAAGGAAATAACTACACCGCCATCTGTATAAACATGGAAATATCTACACCGCCATCTGTATAAACATGGAAATACCTACACCGCAATCTTTATAAAGATGGAAATATCTAAACCGCTATCTCAATAAACTTGGAAATACCTACGCTATCTCTATAAACATGGAAATATCTACACCGCAGTGTCTTTAAACATGGATATATCAACACCGCCATCTCTATAAACATGAAAATATCTACACCGCCATCTCCAGAAACATGGAATTATCTACACCGCAATCTCTATAAGCACGGAAATATCTACACCGCTATATGTATAAACAAGGAAATATCTACACCGCCATCTGTATAATCATGGAAATAACTACACCGCCATCTGTATAAACATGGAAATACCTACACCGCTATCTGTATAAACATGGAAATATCTACACAGCCATCTCTACAAACATGGAAATATCTACATCGCTATCTGTATAAACATGGAAATGGCCACATGGCTATCTGTATAAACATGGAAATATCTACACCGCCATCTGTAAAAACATGGAAGTATCTACAATGCCATCTTTATACACATGGAAATATCTACACAGCCATCTGTAGAAACATGGAAATAACTACACCGCTATCTCTATAAACATGGAAATACCTACGCTATCTCTATAAACATGGAAATATCTACACCGCAGTGTCTTTAAACATGGAAATATCAACACCGCCATCTCTATAAACATGGAAATATCTACACCATTATCTGTATAAACATGGAAATATCTACACGGTTATCTCTATAAACCTGGAAATATCTACAACGCTATCTGTATAATCATGGAAATATCTACACCGCCATCTGTATAAACATGGAAATATCTACACTGCCATCTGTATAAACATGGAAATAACTACACTGCCATCTGTATAAACGTGGAAATGTCTACATCGCTATCTGTATAAACATGGAAATAGCCACACTGCTATCTCTATAAACTTGGAAAATCTACACCGCCATCTGTAAAGACTTGGAAATATCTACACTGCCATCTTTATACACATGGAAATATCCACACAGCCATCTGTATAAACATGGAAATAAATACATCGCTATCTCTATAATCATGGAAATACCTACACCGTTTTCAGTATAAGCATGGAATTATCTACACCGCTGTCTGTCTAAACACGGAAATATCTACACCGGTATCTGTATAAACTTTGAAATATCTCCACCGCCATCTGTATAAACATGGAAATATCTCCACCGCTATCTTTATAAACATGGAAATAACTTCACCGCTATCTGTATAAACATGGAAATATCTACACCGCTATCTGTATAAACATGGAAATATCTACACCGCTATCTGTATAAACATGGAAATATCTACACCGCTACCTGTATAAACATGGAAATATCTACACCGCTATCTGTATAAACATGGAAATATCTACACCGCTATCTGTATAAACATGGAAATATCTACACCGCTATCAGTGTAACGTGGAAATATCTACACCGCTATCTGTATAAACATGGAAATATTTACACTGCTATCTGTATAAACATGGAAGTATATACACCGTTATCTGTATAAACATGGAAATATCTACAATGCAATCTCTGGAAACATGGAAATATCTACACAGCTATCTGTGTAAAGTTGGAAATATCTACACCGCTGTCTGTGTATAGATGGCAATATCTACACCGCAATCTGTGCAAAGATGGAAGCATCTACACCGCTATCTCTGTAAACATGGAAATACCTACACAGCTATCTGTATAAACCTGGAAGTATGTACACCGCCATCTCTATCAAAATGGAAATATCTACACCACCATGTGTATAAACATGGAAATATCTACACCGCCATCAGTATAAACATGGAGATATCTACACTGCTGTCTTTATAAACATGGAAATAACTCCACCGCTATCTGAATAAACGTGGAAATATCTACACCGCTATCTTTATAAACATGGAAATATCTACATGGCTATCTACATAAACCTGGAAATATCTACACCGCTATATGTATAAACATGGAAATATCCACTCCGCTATCTGTATAAACATGGAAATATCTACACCGCCATCTGTAAAAACATGGAAGTATCTACAATGCCATCTTTATACACATGGAAATATCTACACAGCCATCTGTAGAAACATGGAAATAACTACACCACTATCTCTATAAACATGGAAATACCTACGCTATCTCTATAAACATGGAAATATCTACACCGCAGTGTCTTTAAACATGGAAATATCAACACCGCCATCTCTATAAACATGGAAATATCTACACCATTATCTGTATAAACATGGAAATATCTACACGGTTATCTCTATAAACCTGGAAATATCTACAACGCTATCTGTATAATCATGGAAATATCTACACCGCCATCTGTATAAACATGGAAATATCTACACTGCCATCTGTATAAACATGGAAATATCTACACTGCCATCTGTATAAACATGGAAATGTCTACATCGCTATCTGTATAAACATGGAAATAGCCACACTGCTATCTCTATAAACTTGGAAAATCTACACCGCCATCTGTAAAGACTTGGAAATATCTACACTGCCATCTTTATACACATGGAAATATCCACACAGCCATCTGTATAAACATGGAAATAAATACATCGCTATCTCTATAATCATGGAAATACCTACACCGTTTTCAGTATAAGCATGGAAATATCTACACCGCTGTCTGTCTAAACACGGAAATATCTACACCGGTATCTGTATAAACTTCGAAATATCTCCACCGCCATCTGTATAAACATGGAAATATCTCCACCGCTATCTTTATAAACATGGAAATAACTTCACCGCTATCTGTATAAACATGGAAATATCTACACCGCTATCTGTATAAACATGGAAATATCTACACCGCTATCTGTATAAACATGGAAATATCTACACCGCTACCTGTATAAACATGGAAATATCTACACCGCTATCTGTATAAACATGGAAATATCTACACCGCTATCTGTATAAACATGGAAATATCTACACCGCTATCAGTGTAACGTGGAAATATCTACACCGCTATCTGTATAAACATGGAAATATCTACACTGCTATCTGTATAAACATGGAAGTATATACACCGTTATCTGTATAAACATGGAAATATCTACAATGCAATCTCTGGAAACATGGAAATATCTACACAGCTATCTGTGTAAAGTTGGAAATATCTACATCGCTGTCTGTGTATAGATGGCAATATCTACACCGCAATCTGTGCAAAGATGGAAGCATCTACACCGCTATCTCTGTAAACATGGAAATACCTACACAGCTATCTGTATAAACCTGGAAGTATGTACACCGCCATCTCTATCAAAATGGAAATATCTACACCACCATCTGTATAAAAATGGAAATATCTACACCGCCATCAGTATAAACATGGAGATATCTACACTGCTGTCTTTATAAACATGGAAATAACTCCACCGCTATCTGAATAAACGTGGAAATATCTACACCGCTATCTTTATAAACATGGAAATATCTACATGGCTATCTACATAAACCTGGAAATATCTACACCGCTATATGTATAAACATGGAAATATCTACTCCGCTATCTGTTTAAACATGGAAATATCTACAATGCAATCTGTAAAAACATGGAAATATCTACACTGCTATCTGTATAAACATGGAAATATCTGCACTGCTATCTGTATAAACATGGTAATATCTACAATGATATCTCTGTAAACATGGAAATAACTTCACAGTTATCTGTGTAAAGTTGGAAATATCTACAACGCTATCTGTGTAAAGATGGCAATATCTACACCGCAATCTGTTCAAAGATGGAAACATCTGCACTGCTATCTCTGAAAACATAGAAATATCTACACCGCTATCTGCATAAACATGGAATTATCTACACCGCCATCTGTATAAACATGGAAATATCTACACCGCTATCAGTATAGATATGGAAATATCTACACCGCTATCTCTAATAAACATGGAATTATCTACACAGCTGTCTGTATAAACATGGAAATACCTACACTGCTATGTCTATAAACATGGAAATATCTACACCGCCATCTGAATAAACACGCAAATATCTACACAGTCATCTGTATAAATATGGAAATAACTACACCAGCATCTTTGTAAACATGGAAATATCTACACAGCTATCTGTATAAACATGGAAATATCTACACCGCCGTCTGTATAAACATGGAAATATCTACACCGCTATCTGTATAAACATGGAAATATCTACACCGCTATCTGTATAAACATGGAAATATCTACACTGCTATCTGTGTAAAGTTGGAAATATCTACACCGCTGTCTGTGTATAGATGGCAATATCTACACCGCAATCTGTGCAAAGATGGAAGCATCTACAGCGCTTTCTCTGTAAACATGGAAATACCTGCACCGCTATCTGTATAAACCTGGAAATATCTACACCGCCATCTGTATAGATATAGAAATATCTACACCGCAATCAGTATAAACATGGAAATATCTACACCGCTATATGTATAAATATGGAAATATCTATGCCGCTATCACTAATAAACATGGAAATATCTACACAGCTGTCTGTATAAACATGGAAATATATCCACTGCTATGTGTATAAACATGGAAATATATACACCGCCGTCTGTATATATATGGAAATATCTACGCCGCTATCTCTGATAAACATGGAAATATCTACACAGCTGTCTGTATAAACATGGAAATAACTACACTGCTATGTCTATAAACGTGGAAATATCTACAGCGACATCTGTATAAACATGCAAATATCTACACAGTCATCTGTATAAACGAGGAAATAAATACACCAGCATCTTTATAAACATGGAAATATCTACACTGCCTTCTGTATACACATGGAAATATCTACACAGTCATCTGTATAAACATGGACATATCTAAAACGCTATCTGCATAAACATGGAAATATCTACACCGCTCTCTGTTTAAACATGGAAATATCTACATCACTATCTGTATAAACAGGGAATATCTCCACTGCTATCTGTATTAACATGGAAATATCTACACCGCTATCTGTATAAACATGGAAATATCTACAAAGCTATCTGTATAAACATGGATATACCTACAACGCTATCTGTGTAAACCTGGAAATATCTACGCAGCTATCTGTGTAAACTTGGAAATACCTACACAGCTATCTGTACAAAGATGGAAATATCTACACCGCTATCTCTGTAAACATGGAAATATCTACCTTGCTATCTGTATAACATGGAAATATCTACACAGCTATATGTATAAACAAGGAAATATCTACACCGCCATCTGTATAAACATGGAAATACCTACACCGCTATCTGTATAAATATGGAAATCTCTAAACCGCTATCTCTATAAACTTGGAAAAACCTACGCTATCTCTATAAACATGGAAATATCTACACTGCAGTGTCTTTAAACATGGATATATCAACACCGCCATCTCTTTAAACATGAAAATATCTACAACGCCATCTCCAGAAACATGGAACTAACTACACCGCAATCTCTATAAACATGGAAATATCTACACTGCTATATGTATAAACAAGGAAATACCTACACCGCCATCTGTATAAACATGGAATTGTCTACACCGCCATCTGTATAAACATGGAAATATCTACAGAGCCATCTCTATGAACATGGAAATATCTACATCGCTATCTGTATAAACATGGAAATGGCCACACGGCTATCTGTATAAACATGGAAATATCTACACCGCCATCTGTAAAAACATGGAAGTATCTACACTGCCATCTTTATACACATGGAAATGTCTACACAGCCATCTGTAGAAACATGGAAATAACTACACCGCTATCTCTGTAAACATGGAAATACCTACACCGTTTTCAGTATAAACACGGAAATGTCTACACCGCTATCTGTATAAACACGGGAATATCTACACCGGTATCTGTATAAACTTGAAAATATCTCCACGGCCATCTGTATAAAGATGGAAATATCTCCACCGCTATCTTTATAAACATGGAAATAACTCAACCGCTATCTGTATAAACCTGAAAATATCCACACCGCCATCTCTATCAAAATGGAAATACCTACACCGCCATCTGTATAAACATGGAAATATCTACGCCGCCATCTGTATAAACATAGAAATATGTAGACCGCTATCTTTATAAACATGGAAATAACTCTAATAGCTATCTGTATAAACATGGAAATATCTACTCCGCTATCTGTATAAACATGGAAATATCTACACCGCTATCTGTATAAACATGGAAATATCTACACCGCTATCTGTATAACCATGGAAATATCTCCACCGCTATCTGTGTAATCATGGAGATATCTACACTGATATCTGTAGAAACATTTAAATATCTACAATGCAATCTCTGTGAACATGGAAATATCTACACAGCTATCTGTGTAAAGTTGGAAATATCTGCACAGCTGTCAGTGTATAGATGGCAATAACTACACTGCAATCTGTGCAAACATGGAAGCATCTACACCGCTATCTCTGTAAACATGGAAATAGCTACACCGCTATCTGTATAAACCTGGAAATATCTACATCGCCATCTCTATCAAAATGGAAATAACTACAGCGCCATCTGTATAAACATGGAAATAACTACACCGCCATCTGTATAAACATGGAAATATCTACACCGCTATCTTTTTAAACATTGAAATAAGCCCACCGCTATCTGTATAAACATGGAAATATCTACACCGCTATCTGTATGAACATGGAAATAACTTCACCGCTATGTGTACAAACATGGAAATATCTACACCGTCATCTGTATAAACATGTAAATATCTTCACAGCCATCTGTATAAACCTGGAAATAACTACACCACCATCTTTATAAACATGGAAATATCTACATTGCCATGTGTATACACGTGGAAATATCTACACAGTCATTTGTATAAGCATGGAAATATCTACACCGCTATCTGCATAAACATGGAAATATCTACACCGCTCTCTGTATAAACATATAAATATCTACATCGCTATCTGCACAAACAGGGAATATCTCCACTGCTATCTGTATTAACATGGAAATACCTACACCGCTATCTGTATAAACATGGAAATATCTACACAGCTATCTGTGTAAACTTGGAAATACGTACACAGCTATCTGTGTAAACATGGAAATGTCTACACCGCAATCTGTAAAAAGATGGAAATATTTACACCGCTATCTCTGTATACATGGAAATATCTACACCGCTATCTGTATAAACATGGAAATATCTACACCGCCATCTGTATAAAAATGGAAATATCTACACTGCCACCTGTATAAACATGGAAATATCTACACAGCCATCTCTATAAACATGGAAATGTCTACATCCCTATCTGTATAAACATGGAAATAGCCACACTGGTATCTGTATAAACATGGAAATATCTACACCGCCATCTGCAAAAACATGGAAATATCTACACAGCCATCTGTATAAACATGGAAATACATACATCGCTTTCTCTATAAACATGGAAATACCTACACCGTTTTAAGTATAAACATGGAAATACCTACACCACTGTCTGTATAAACATGGAAATATCTACACTGCTATCTGTATAAACATGGAAATATCTACACCACTATCTGCATAAACATGGAAATATCTACACTGCTATCTGTATAAACATGGAAGTATCTACACCGCAATCTGTATAAACATGGAAATATCTACAATGCAATCTCTGTAAACATGGAAATATCTACACAGCTATCTGTGTAAAGTTGGAAATATCTACACCGCTGTCTGTGTATAGATGGCAATATCTACACCGCAATCTGTGCATAGATGGAAACATCTACACCGCTATCTCTGTAAACATGGAAATACCTTCACCGCTATCTGTATAAACCTGGAAATATCTACACCGCCATCTCTATCAAAATGGAAATATCTACACTGCCATCTGTATAAACATGGAAATATCTACACCGCAATCTGTATAAACATGTCAATATCTAAACCGCTATGTTTGTTAACATGGAAATAAGTCCACCACTATCTGTATAAACATGGAAATACCTACACCGCTATCTTTATAAACATGGAAATAAGTCCACGGCTATCTGTATAAACATGGAAATATCTACACCGCTATCTGTAAAAACATGGAAATATCTACACCGCCATATGTATAAACATGCAAATACCTACACAGCCATCTGTATAAACATGGAAATAACTACACCACCATCTTTATAAACATGGAAATATCTACATTGCCATCTGTATACACGTGGAAATATCTACACAGACATCTATATAAGCATGGAAATATCTACACCGCTATCTGCATAAACATGGAAATATCAACAACGCTCTCTGTATAAACATGGAATTATCTACATCGCTATCTGTACAAACAGGGAATATCTCCACTGCTATCTGTATTAACATGGAAATACATACAACGCTATCTGTATAAACCTGGAAATATCTACACAGCTATCTGTGTTAACTTGGAAATACCTACACAGCTATCTGTGTAAAGATGGAAATGTCTTCACCGCAATCTGTACAAAGATGGAAGTATCTACACCGCTATCTCTGTAAACATGGAAATATCTACACCGCTATCTGTATAAACATGGAAATATCTACACCTCCATCTGTATAAACATGGAAATACCTACACTGCCATCTGTATAAACATGGAAATATCTACACAGCCATCTCTATAAACATGGAAATGTCTACATCCCTATATGTATAACCATGGAAATAGTCACACTGGTATCTGTATAAACATGGAAATATCTACACAGCCATCTGTAAAAACATGGAAATATCTACACGGCCATCTTTATGCTCATGGAAATATCTACACAGCCATCTGTATAAACATGGAAATAAATACACCGCTATCTCTCTAAACATGGAAATACCTACACCGTTTTAAGTATAAAGATGGAAATATCTACACCGCTGTCTGTATAAACACGGAAATATCTACACCCGTATCTGTATAAACTTCGAAATATCTCCACCGCCATCTGTATAAACATGGAAATACCTCCACCCCTATCTTTATAAACATGGATATATCTTCACTGCTATCTGTATAAACATGGAAATATCTATACCGCTCTCTGTATAAACATGGAAATATCTACACCGCTATCTGTATAAACATGAAAATAACTACCCCGCTATCTGTATAAACATGGAAAAATCTACACCGCTATCTGTATAAACATGGAAATATCTACACCGCTATCTTTATAAACATGGAAATAAGTCCACGGCTATCTGTATAAACGTGGAAATATCAACACCGCTATCTGTATAAACATGGAAATAACTCCACCGCTATCTGTATAAACCTGGAAATATCTACACCGCTATCTGTATAAACATGAAAATATCTACACTGATCTCTGTAAAAACATGGAAATATCTACAACTCTATCTGTATAAACATGGAAATATCTACACCGCAATGTCTTTAAACATGTAAATAACAACACCGCCATCTCTATAAACATGAAAATATCTACACCGCCATCTCCAGAAACATGGAACTATCTACACCGCCATCTGTATAAACATGGAAATATCTACACTGCTATCTGTATAAACATGGAAATATCTACACCGCTATCTGTATAAACATGGAAATATCCACACCGCTATCTGTATAAACATGGAAATATCTACACCGCTATCTGTATAAACATGGAAATATCTACACCGCTATCTGTATAAACATGGAAATATCTACACTGCTATCTGTATAAACATGGAAGTATCTACACTGCCATCTGTATGAACATGGAAATATCTACACCGCCAGCTGTATAAACATGGAAATATCTACACCGCCATCTGTATAAACATGGAAATATGTACACCGCCATCTGTATAAACATGGAAATATCTACACCGCTATCTTTATAAAGATGGAAATAACTCCACCGCTATCTGTATAAACATGGAAATATCTACACCGCTATCTGTATAAAAATGGAAATATCTACACGGCTATCTGTATAAACCTGGAAATATCTACACCGCTATCTGTATAAACATGGAAATATCTACACCGCTATCTGTATAAACATGGAAATATCTACACTGCTATCTGTAAAAACATGGAAATATCTACAACTCTATCTGTATAAACATGGAAATATCTACACTGCTGTCTGTATAAACTTGGAAATACCTACAATGATAACTCTGTAAACATGGAAATATCTTTACAGCTATTTGTGTAAAGTTGGAAATATCTACACCGCTATCTGTGTAAAGATGGCCATATCTACACCGCAATCTGTGCAAAGATGGAAACATATGCACTGCTATCTCTGTAAACATGGAAATTTCTACATTGCTATCTGTAAACATGGAAATATCTACACCGCCATCTGTATCAAAATGGAAATATCTACACCGCCATCTGTATGAACATGGAAATATGTACACCGCCATCTGTATAAACAAGAAATATCTACACCGCTATCTGTAAAAATATGGAGATATCTACACCGCTATCTCTAATAAACATGGAAATATCTACACCGCCATCTGTATCAAAATGGAAATATCTACACCGCCATCTGTATGAACATGGAAATATCTACACCGCCATCTGTATAAACATGGAAATATCTACACAGCTCTCTGTATAAATATGGAGATATCTACACCGCTATCTCTAATAAACATGGAAATATCTAAACAGCTGTCTGTATAAACATGGAAATATCTACACTGCTATGTCTATAAACATGGAAATATCTACACCGCCAGCTGTATAAACATGCAAATATCTACACAGCCATTTGAATAAACATGCAAATAACTACACCAGCATCTTTATAAACATGGAAATATCTACACTGCCTTCTGTATACACATGGAATTATCTACACAGCCATCTGTATAAACATGGAAATATCTACACCGCTATCTGCATAAACA
This sequence comes from Pan paniscus, assembly GCF_029289425.2. Taxonomy (NCBI): domain Eukaryota; kingdom Metazoa; phylum Chordata; class Mammalia; order Primates; family Hominidae; genus Pan; species Pan paniscus. The sequence goes on from NC_073265.2 coordinate 3,573,000, forward strand.
TGGAAGTATCTACACCGCTCTCTGTATAAACATGAAAATATCTACATCGCTATCTGTATAAACAGGGAATATCTCCACTGCTATCTGTATAAACATGGAAATATCTACACCGCTAACTCTATAAACATGGAAATATCTGCAAAGCTATCTGTATAAACATGGATATATCTACAACGCTATCTGTGTAAACCTGGAAATATCTACGCAACTATCTGTGTAAACTTCGAAATACCTACACAGCTATCTGTGTAAAGATGGAAATATCTACACCGCAATCTGTACAAAGATGGAAATATCTACACCGCTATATGTATAAACAAGGAAATATCTACACCACTATCTGTATAAACATGGAAATATCTACACCGCCATCTGTATAAACATGGAAACACCTACACCGCTATCTGTATAAATATGGAAATATCTAAACCGCTATCTCTATAAACTTGGAAATACCTGCAACGCTATCTCCATAAACATGGAAATATCTACACCGCAATGTCTTTAAACATGGAAATAACAACACCGCCATCTCTATAAACATGAAAATATCTACACCGCCATCTTCAGAAACATGGAACTATCTACACCGCCATCTGTATAAACATGGAAATATCTACACCGCTATCTGTATAAACATGGAAATATCTACACCGCTATCTGTATAAACATGGAAATATCTACACCGCTATCTGTATAAACATGGAAGTATCTACACCGCTATCTGTAGAAACATGGAAATATCTACAATGCAATCTCTGTAAACATGGAAATATCTACACAGCTATCTGTGTAAAGTTGGAAATATCTACACCGCTGTCTGTGTATAGATTGCAATATCTACACCGCAATCTGTGCATAGATGGAAGCATCTACACTGCTATCTCTGTAAACATGGAAATACCTTCACCGCTATCTGTATAAACCTGGAAATATCTACACCGCCATCTCTATCAAAATGGAAATATCTACACCGCTATCCGCATAAACATGGAAATATCTACACCGCTCTCTGTATAAACATGAAAATACCTACATCGCTATCTGTATAAACAGGGAATATCTCCACTGCTATCTGTATAAACATGGAAATATCTACACCGCTATCTGTATAAACATGGAAATATCTACACCGCTATCTGTATAAACATGGAAATATCTACACCGCCATCTGTATAAACATGGAAATATCTACACTGCTATCAGTATAAACATGGAAGTATCTACAATGCCATCTGTATAAACATGGAAATATCTACACCGCCATCTGTATAAACATGGAAATATCTACACCGCCATCTGTATAAACATGGAAATATCTACACCGCCATCTGTATAAACATGGAAACACCTACACCGCTATCTGTATAAATATGGAAATATCTAAACCGCTATCTCTATAAACTTGGAAATACCTACAACGCTATCTCTATAAACATGGAAATATCTACACCGCAATGTCTTTAAACATGGAAATAACAACACCGCCATCCTATAAACATGAAAATATCTACACCGCCATCTCCAGAAACATGGAACTATCTACACCGCCATCTGTATAAACATGGAAATATCTACACTGCTATCTGTATAAACATGGAAATATCTACACCGCTATCTGTATAAACATGGAAATACCTACAATGATAACTCTGTAAACATGGAAATATCTTTACAGCTATTTGTGTAAAGTTGGAAATATCTACACCGCTATCTGTGTAAAGATGGCAATATCTACACCGCAATCTGTGCAAAGATGGAAACATATGCACTGCTATCTCTGTAAACATGGAAATTTCTACATTGCTATCTGTATAAACATGGAAATATCTACACCGCCATCTGTATCAAAATGGAAATATCTACACCGCCATCTGTATGAACATGGAAATATCTACACCGCCATCTGTATAAACATGGAAATGTCTACACCGCTATCTGTATAAATATGGAGATATCTACATCGCTATCTCTAATAAACATGGAAATATCTACACAGCTGTCTGTATAAACATGGAAATATCTACACTGCTATGTCTATAAACATGGAAATATCTACACCGCCAGCTGTATAAACATGCAAATATCTACACAGCCATTTGAATAAACATGCAAATAACTACACCAGCATCTTTATAAACATGGAAATATCTACACCGCTATCTGCATAAACATGGAAATATCTACACCGCTCTCTGTATAAACATGAAAATATCTACATCGCTATCTGTATAAACAGGGAATATCTCCACTGCTATCTGTATAAACATGGAAATATCTACACCGCTAACTGTATAAACATGGAAATATCTACACCGCTAACTGTATAAACATGGAAATATCTACAAAGCTATCTGTATAAACATGGATATATCTACAACGCTATCTGTGTAAACCTGGAAATATCTACGCAACTATCTGTGTAAACTTCGAAATACCTACACAGCTATCTGTGTAAAGATGGAAATATCTACACCGCAATCTGTACAAAGATGGAAATATCTACACTGCTATATGTATAAACAAGGAAATATCTACACCGCCATCTGTATAAACATGGAAATATCTACACCGCCATCTGTATAAACATGGGAACAACTACACCGCTATCTGTATAAATATGGAAATATCTAAACCGCTATCTCTATAAACTTGGAAATACCTACAACGCTATCTCTATAAACATGGAAATATCTACACCGCAATGTCTTTAAACATGGAAATAACAACACCGCCATCTCTATAAACATGAAAATATCTACACCGCCATCTCCAGAAACATGGAACTATCTACACCGCCATCTGTATAAACATGGAAATATCTACACTGCTATCTGTATAAACATGGAAATATCTACACCGCTATCTGTATAAACATGGAAATATCTACACTGCTATCTGTATAAACATGGAAGTATCTACACCGCTATCTGTATAAACATGGAAATATCTACAATGCAATCTCTGTAAACATGGAAATATCTACACAGCTATCTGTGTAAAGTTGGAAATATCTACACCGCTGTCTGTGTATAGATTGCAATGTCTACACCGCAATCTGTGCATAGATGGAAGCATCTACACTGCTATCTCTGTAAACATGGAAATACCTTCACCGCTATCTGTATAAACCTGGAAATATCTACACCGCCATCTCTATCAAAATGGAAATATCTACACCGCTATCTGCATAAACATGGAAATCTATACACCGCTCTCTGTATAAACATGAAAATATCTACATCGCTATCTGTATAAACAGGGAATATCTCCACTGCTATCTGTATAAACATGGAAATATCTACACCGCTAACTGTATAAACATGGAAATATCTACAAATCTATCTGTAAAAACATGGATATATCTACAACGCTATCTGTGTAAACCTGGAAATATCTACGCAACTATCTGTGTAAACTTCGAAATACCTACACAGCTATCTGTGTAAAGATGGAAATATCTACACCGCAATCTGTACAAAGATGGAAATATCTACACCGCTATATGTATAAACAAGGAAATATCTACACCGCCATCTGTATAAACATGGAAATATCTACACCGCCATCTGTATAAACATGGAAACACCTACACCGCTATCTGTATAAATATGGAAATATCTAAACCGCTCTCTCTAAAAACTTGGAAATACCTACAACGCTATCTCTATAAACATGGAAATATCTACACCGCAATGTCTTTAAACATGTAAATAACAACACCGCCATCTCTATAAACATGAAAATATCTACACCGCCATCTCCAGAAACATGGAACTATCTACACCGCCATCTGTATAAACATGGAAATATCTACACTGCTATCTGTATAAACATGGAAATATCTACACCGCTATCTGTATAAACATGGAAATATCCACACCGCTATCTGTATAAACATGGAAATATCTACACCGCTATCTGTATAAACATGGAAATATCTACACCGCTATCTGTATAAACATGGAAATATCTACACTGCCATCTGTATAAACATGGAAGTATCTACACTGCCATCTGTATAAACATGGAAATATCTACACCGCCATCTGTATAAACATGGAAATATCTACACCGCCATCTGTATAAACATGGAAATATCTACACCGCTATCTTTATAAAGATGGAAATAACTCCACCGCTATCTGCATAAACATGGAAATATCTACACCGCTATCTGTATAAAAATGGAAATACCTACATGGCTATCTGTATAAACCTGGAAATATCTACACCGCTATCTGTATAAACATGGAAATATCTACACCGCTATCTGTATAAACATGGAAATATCTACACTGCTATCTGTAAAAACATGGAAATATCTACAACTCTATCTGTATAAACATGGAAATATCTACACCGCTATCTGTATAAACATGGAAATACCTACAATGATAACTCTGTAAACATGGAAATATCTTTACAGCTATTTGTGTAAAGTTGGAAATATCTACACCGCCATCTGTGTAAAGATGGCAATATCTACACCGCAATCTGTGCAAAGATGGAAACATATGCACTGCTATCTCTGTAAACATGGAAATTTCTACATTGCTATCTGTATAAACATGGAAATATCTACACCGCCATCTGTATCAAAATGGAAATATCTACACCGCCATCTGTATGAACATGGAAATATCTACACCACCATCTGTATAAACATGGAAATATCTACACCGCTATCTGTATAAATATGGAGATATCTACACCGCTATCTCTAATAAACATGGAAATATCTACACAGCTGTCTGTATAAACATGGAAATATCTACACTGCTATGTCTATAAACATGGAAATATCTACACCGCCAGCTGTATAAACACGCAAATATCTACACAGCCATTTGAATAAACATGCAAATAACTACACCAGCATCTTTATAAACATGGAAATATCTACACTGCCTTCTGTATACACATGGAATTATCTACACAGCCATCTGTATAAACATGGAAATAGCTACACCGCTATCTGCATAAACATGGAAATATCTACACCGCTCTCTGTATAAACATGAAAATATCTACATCGCTATCTGTATAAACAGTGAATATCTCCACTGCTATCTGTATAAACATGGAAATATCTACACCGCTAACTGTATAAACATGGAAATATCTACAAATCTATCTGTATAAACATGGATATAACTACAACGCTATCTGGGTAAACCTGGAAATATCTACGCAACTATCTGTGTAAACTTCGAAGTACCTACACAGCTATCTGTGTAAAGATGGAAATATCTACACCGCAATCTATACAAAGATGGAAATATCTACACCGCTATATGTATAAACAAGGAAATATCTACACCGCCATCTGTATAAACATGGAAATATCTACACCGCCATCCGTATAAACATGGAAACACCTACACCGCTATCTGTATAAATATGGAAATATCTAAACCGCTCTCTCTAAAAACTTGGAAATACCTACAACGCTATCTCTATAAAAATGGAAATATCTACACCGCAATGTCTTTAAACATGTAAATAACAACACCGCCATCTCTATAAACATGAAAATATCTACACCGCCATCTCCAGAAACATGGAACTATCTACACCGCCATCTGTATAAACATGGAAATATCTACACTGCTATCTGTATAAACATGGAAATATCTACACCGCTATCTGTATAAACATGGAAATATCTACACTGCTATCTGTATAAACATGGAAGTATCTACACCGCTATCTGTATAAACATGGAAATATCTACAATGCAATCTCTGTAAACATGGAAATATCTACAAAGCTATCTGTGTAAAGTTAGAAATATCTACACCACTGTCTGTGTATAGATTGCAATATCTACACCGCAATCTGTGCATAGATGGAAGCATCCACACTGCTATCTCTGTAAACATGGAAATACCTTCACCGCTATCTGTATAAACCTGGAAATATCTACACCGCCATCTCTATCAAAATGGAAATATCTACACCGCTATCTGCATAAACATGGAAATATATACACCGCTCTCTGTATAAACATGAAAATATCTACATCGCTATCTGTATAAACAGGGAATATCTCCACTGCTATCTGTATAAACATGGAAATATCTACACCGCTAACTGTATAAACATGGAAATATCTACAAATCTATCGGTATAAACATGGATATATCTACAACGCTATCTGTGTAAACCTGGAAATATCTACGCAACTATCTGTGTAAACTTTGAAATACCTACACAGCTATCTGTGTAAAGATGGAAATATCTACACCGCAATCTGTACAAAGATGCAAATATCTAAACCGCTATATGTATAAACAAGGAAATATCTACACCGCCATCTGTATAAACATGGAAATATCTACACCGCCATCTGTATAAACATGGAAACACCTACACCGCTATCTGTATAAATATGGAAATATCTAAACCGCTATCTCTATAAACTTGGATATACCTACAATGCTATCTCTATAAACATGGAAATATCTACACCGCAATGTCTTTAAACATGGAAATAACAACACCGCCATCTCTATAAACATGAAAATATCTACACCGCCATCTCCAGAAACATGGAACTATCTACACCGCCATCTGTATAAACATGGAAATATCTACACTGCTATCTGTATAAACATGGAAATATCTACACCGCTATCTGTATAAACATGGAAATATCTACACTGCTATCTGTATAAACATGGAAGTATCTACACCGCTATCTGTATAAACATGGAAATATCTACAATGCAATCTCTGTAAACATGGAAATATCTACACAGCTATCTGTGCAAAGTTGGAAATATCTACACCGCTGTCTGTGTATAGATTGCAATACCTACACCGCAATCTGTGCATAGATGGAAGCATCTACACTGCTATCTCTGTAAACATGGAAATACCTTCACCGCTATCTGTATAAACCTGGAAATATCTACACCGCCATCTCTATCAAAATGGAAATATCTACACCGCTATCTGCATAAACATGGAAATATATACACCGCTCTCTGTATAAACATGAAAATATCTACATCGCTATCTGTATAAACAGGGAATATCTCCACTGCTATCTGTATAAACATGGAAATATCTACACCGCTAACTGTATAAACATGGAAATATCTACAAATCTATCTGTATAAACATGGATATATCTACAACGCTATCTGTGTAAACCTGGAAATATCTACGCAACTATCTGTGTAAACTTCGAAATACCTACACAGCTATCTGTGTAAAGATGGAAATATCTACACCGCAATCTGTACAAAGATGGAAATATCTACACCGCTATATGTATAAACAAGGAAATATCTACACCGCCATCTGTATAAACATGGAAATATCTACACCGCCATCTGTATAAACATGGAAACACCTACACCGCTATCTGTATAAATATGGAAATATCTAAACCGCTCTCTCTAAAAACTTGGAAATACCTACAACGCTATCTCTATAAACATGGAAATATCTACACCGCAATGTCTTTAAACATGTAAATAACAACACCGCCATCTCTATAAACATGAAAATATCTACACCGCCATCTCCAGAAACATGGAACTATCTACACCGCCATCTGTATAAACATGGAAATATCTACACTGCTATCCTTATAAACATGGAAATATCTACACCGCTATCTGTATAAACATGGAAATATCCACACCGCTATCTGTATAAACATGGAAATATCTACACCGCTATCTGTATAAACATGGAAATATCTACACCGCCATCTGTATAAACATGGAAATATCTACACCGCCATCTGTATAAACATGGAAGTATCTACACTGCCATATGTATAAACATGGAAATATCTATACCGCCATCTGTATAAACATGGAAATATCTACACCGCTATCTTTATAAAGATGGAAATAACTCCACCGCTATCTGTATAAACATGGAAATATCTACACCGCTATCTGTATAAAAATGGAAATACCTACACGGCTATCTGTATAAACCTGGAAATATCTACACCGCTATCTGTATAAACATGGAAATATCTACACCGCTATCTGTATAAACATGGAAATATCTACACTGCTATCTGTAAAAACATGGAAATATCTACAACTCTATCTGTATAAACATGGAAATATCTACACCGCTATATGTATAAACATGGAAATACCTACAATGATAACTCTGTAAACATGGAAATATCTTTACAGCTATTTGTGTAAAGTTGGAAATATCTACACCGCTATCTGTGTAAAGATGGCAATATCTACACCGCAATCTGTGCAAAGATGGAAACATATGCACTGCTATCTCTGTAAACATGGAAATTTCTACATTGCTATCTGTATAAACATGGAAATATCTACACCGCCATCTGTATCAAAATGGAAATATCTACACCGCCATCTGTATGAACATGGAAATATCTACACCGCCATCTGTATAAACATGGAAATGTCTACACCGCTATCTGTATAAATATGGAGATATCTACACCGCTATCTCTAATAAACATGGAAATATCTACACAGCTGTCTGTATAAACATGGAAATATCTACACTGCTATGTCTATAAACATGGAAATATCTACACCGCCAGCTGTATAAACATGCAAATATCTACACAGCCATTTGAATAAACATGCAAATAACTACACCAGCATCTTTATAAACATGGAAATATCTACACTGCCTTCTGTATACACATGGAATTATCTACACAGCCATCTGTATAAACATGGAAATATCTACACCGCTATCTGCATAAACATGGAAATATCTACACCGCTCTCTGTATAAACATGAAAATATCTACATCGCTATCTGTATAAACAGTGAATATCTCCACTGCTATCTGTATAAACATGGAAATATCTACACCGCTAACTGTATAAACATGGAAATATCTACAAATCTATCTGTATAAACATGGATATAACTACAACGCTATCTGGGTAAACCTGGAAATATCTACGCAACTATCTGTGTAAACTTCGAAGTACCTACACAGCTATCTGTGTAAAGATGGAAATATCTACACCGCAATCTATACAAAGATGGAAATATCTACACCGCTATATGTATAAACAAGGAAATATCTACACCGCCATCTGTATAAACATGGAAATATCTACACCGCCATCTGTATAAACATGGAAACACCTACACCGCTATCTGTATAAATATGGAAATATCTAAACCGCTCTCTCTAAAAACTTGGAAATAACTACAACGCTATCTCTATAAAAATGGAAATATCTACACCGCAATGTCTTTAAACATGTAAATAACAACACCGCCATCTCTATAAACATGAAAATATCTACACCGCCATCTCCAGAAACATGGAACTATCTACACCGCCATCTGTATAAACATGGAAATATCTACACTGCTATCTGTATAAACATGGAAATATCTACACCGCTATCTGTATAAACATGGAAATATCTACACTGCTATCTGTATAAACATGGAAGTATCTACACCGCTATCTGTATAAACATGGAAATATCTACAATGCAATCTCTGTAAACATGGAAATATCTACAAAGCTATCTGTGTAAAGTTAGAAATATCTACACCACTGTCTGTGTATAGATTGCAATATCTACACCGCAATCTGTGCATGGATGGAAGCATCCACACTGCTATCTCTGTAAACATGGAAATACCTTCACCGCTATCTGTATAAACCTGGAAATATCTACACCGCCATCTCTATCAAAATGGAAATATCTACACCGCTATCTGCATAAACATGGAAATATATACACCGCTCTCTGTATAAACATGAAAATATCTACATCGCTATCTGTATAAACAGGGAATATCTCCACTGCTATCTGTATAAACATGGAAATATCTACACCGCTAACTGTATAAACATGGAAATATCTACAAATCTATCGGTATAAACATGGATATATCTACAACGCTATCTGTGTAAACCTGGAAATATCTACGCAACTATCTGTGTAAACTTTGAAATACCTACACAGCTATCTGTGTAAAGATGGAAATATCTACACCGCAATCTGTACAAAGATGCAAATATCTACACCGCTATATGTATAAACAAGGAAATATCTACACCGCCATCTGTATAAACATGGAAATATCTACACCGCCATCTGTATAAACATGGAAACACCTACACCGCTATCTGTATAAATATGGAAATATCTAAACCGCTATCTCTATAAACTTGGAAATACCTACAACGCTATCTCTATAAACATGGAAATATCTACACCGCAATGTCTTTAAACATGGAAATAACAACACCGCCATCTCTATAAACATGAAAATATCTACACCGCCATCTCCAGAAACATGGAACTATCTACACCGCCATCTGTATAAACATGGAAATATCTACACTGCTATCTGTATAAACATGGAAATATCTACACCGCTATCTGTATAAACATGGAAATATCTACACTGCTATCTGTATAAACATGGAAGTATCTACACCGCTATCTGTATAAACATGGAAATATCTACAATGCAATCTCTGTAAACATGGAAATATCTACACAGCTATCTGTGCAAAGTTGGAAATATCTACACCGCTGTCTGTGTATAGATTGCAATATCTACACCGCAATCTGTGAATAGATGGAAGCATCTACACTGCTATCTCTGTAAACATGGAAATACCTTCACCGCTACCTGTATAAACCTGGAAATATCTACACCGCCATCTCTATCAAAATGGAAATACCTACACCGCTATCTGCATAAACATGGAAATATCTACACCGCTCTCTGTATAAACATGAAAATATCTACATCGCTATCTGTATAAACAGGGAATATCTCCACTGCTATCTGTATAAACATGGAAATATCTACACCGCTTACTGTAAACATGGAAATATCTACAAATCTATCTGTATAAACATGGATATATCTACAACGCTATCTGTGTAAACCTGGAAATATCTACGCAACTATCTGTGTAAACTTCAAAATACCTACACAGCTATCTGTGTAAAGATGGAAATATCTACACCGCAATCTGTACAAAGATGGAAATATCTACACCGCTATATGTATAAACAAGGAAATATCTACACCGCCATCTGTATAAACATGGAAATATCTACACCGCCATCTGTATAAACATGGAAACACCTACACCGCTATCTGTATAAATACGGAATTATCTAAACCGCTATCTCTATAAACTTGGAAATACCTACAACGCTATCTCTATAAACATGGAAATATCTACACCGCAATGTCTTTAAACATGGAAATAACAACACCGCCATCTCTATAAACATGAAAATATCTACACCGCCATCTCCAGAAACATGGAACTATCTACACCGCCATCTGTATAAACATGGAAATATCTACACTGCTATCTGTATAAACTTGGAAATATCTACACCGCTATCTGTATAAACATGGAAATATCTACACTGCTATCTGTATAAACATGGAAGTATCTACACGGCTATCTGTATAAACATTGAAATATCTACAATGCAATCTCTGTAAACATGGAAATATCTACACAGCTATCTGTGTAAAGTTGGAAATATCTACACCACAGTCTGTGTATAGATTGCAATATCTACACCGCAATCTGTGCATAGATGGAAGCATCTACACTGCTATCTCTGTAAACATGGAAATACCTTCACCGCTATCTGTATAAACCTGGAAATATCTACACCGCCATCTCTATCAAAATGGAAATATCTACACCGCTATCTGCATAAACATGGAAATATATACACCGCTCTCTGTATAAACATGAAAATATCTACATCGCTATCTGTATAAACAGGGAATATCTCCACTGCTATCTGTATAAACATGGAAATATCTACACCGCTTATTGTATAAACATGGAAATATCTACAAATCTATCTGTATAAACATGGATATATCTACAACGCTATCTGTGTAAACCTGGAAATATCTACGCAACTATCTGTGTAAACTTCGAAATACCTACACAGCTATCTGTGTAAAGATGGAAATATCTACACCGCAATCTGTACAAAGATGGAAATATCTACACCGCTATATGTATAAACAAGGAAATATCTACACCGCCATCTGTATAAACATGGAAATATCTACACCGCCATCTGTATAAACATGGAAACACCTACACCGCTATCTGTATAAATATGGAAATATCTAAACCGCTCTCTCTAAAAACTTGGAAATACCTACAACGCTATCTCTATAAACATGGAAATATCTACACCGCAATGTCTTTAAACATGTAAATAACAACACCGCCATCTCTATAAACATGAAAATATCTACACCGCCATCTCCAGAAACATGGAACTATCTACACCGCCATCTGTATAAACATGGAAATATCTACACTGCTATCCTTATAAACAAGGAAATATCTACACCGCTATCTGTATAAACATGGAAATATCCACACCGCTATCTGTATAAACATGGAAATATCTACACCGCTATCTGTATAAACATGGAAATATCTACACCGCCATCTGTATAAACATGGAAATATCTACACCGCCATCTGTATAAACATGGAAGTATCTACACTGCCATATGTATAAACATGGAAATATCTACACCGCCATCTGTATAAACATGGAAATATCTACACCGCCATCTGTATAAACATGGAAATATCTACACCGCTATCTTTATAAAGATGGAAATAACTCCACCGCTATCTGTATAAACATGGAAATATCTACACCGCTATCTGTATAAAAATGGAAATACCTACACGGCTATCTGTATAAACCTGGAAATATCTACACCGCTATCTGTATAAACATGGAAATATCTACACCGCTATCTGTATAAACATGGAAATATCTACACTGCTATCTGTAAAAACATGGAAATATCTACAACTCTATCTGTATAAACATGGAAATATCTACACCGCTATCTGTATAAACATGGAAATACCTACAATGATAACTCTGTAAACATGGAAATATCTTTACAGCTATTTGTGTAAAGTTGGAAATATCTACACTGCTATCTGTGTAAAGATGGCAATATCTACACCGCAATCTGTGCAAAGATGGAAACATATGCACTGCTATCTCTGTAAACATGGAAATTTCTACATTGCTATCTGTATAAACATGGAAATATCTACACCGCCATCTGTATCAAAATGGAAATATCTACACCGCCATCTGTATGAACATGGAAATATCTACACCGCCATCTGTATAAACATGGAAATGTCTACACCGCTATCTGTATAAATATGGAGATATCTACACCGCTATCTCTAATAAACATGGAAATATCTACACAGCTGTCTGTATAAACATGGAAATATCTACACTGCTATGTCTATAAACATGGAAATATCTACACCGCCAGCTGTATAAACATGCAAATATCTACACAGCCATTTGAATAAACATGCAAATAACTACACCAGCATCTTTATAAACATGGAAATATCTACACTGCCTTCTGTATACACATGGAATTATCTACACAGCCATCTGTATAAACATGGAAATATCTACACCGCTATCTGCATAAACATGGAAATATCTACACCGCTCTCTGTATAAACATGAAAATATCTACATCGCTATCTGTATAAACAGGGAATATCTCCACTGCTATCTGTATAAACATGGAAATATCTACACCGCTAACTGTATAAACATGGAAATATCTACAAATCTATATGTATAAACATGGATATATCTACAACGCTATCTGTGTAAACCTGGAAATATCTACGCAACTATCTGTGTAAACTTCGTAATACCTACACAGCTATCTGTTTAAAGATGGAAATATCTACACCGCAATCTGTACAAAGATGGAAATATCTACACTGCTATATGTATAAACAAGGAAATATCTACACCGCCATCTGTATAAACATGGAAATATCTACACCGCCATCTGTATAAACATGGGAACAACTACACCGCTATCTGTATAAATATGGAAATATCTAAACCGCTATCTCTATAAACTTGGAAATACCTACAACTCTATCTCTATAAACATGGAAATATCTACACCGCAATGTCTTTAAACATGGAAATAACAACACCGCCATCTCTATAAACATGAAAATATCTACACCGCCATCTCCAGAAACATGGAACTATCTACACCGCCATCTGTATAAACATGGAAATATCTACACTGCTATCTGTATAAACATGGAAATATCTACACCGCTATCTGTATAAACATGGAAATATCTACACTGCTATCTGTATAAACATGGAAGTATCTACACCGCTATCTGTATAAACATTGAAATATCTACAATGCAATCTCTGTAAACATGGAAATATCTACACAGCTATCTGTGTAAAGTTGGAAATATCTACACCGCTGTCTGTGTATAGATTGCAATATCTACACCGCAATCTGTGCATAGATGGAAGCATCTACACTGCTATCTCTGTAAACATGGAAATACCTTCACCGCTATCTGTATAAACCTGGAAATATCTACACTGCCATCTCTATCAAAATGGAAATATCTACACCGCTATCTGCATAAACATGGAAATATATACACCGCTCTCTGTATAAACATGAAAATATCTACATCGCTATCTGTATAAACAGGGAATATCTCCACTGCTATCTGTATAAACATGGAAATATCTACACCGCTAACTGTATAAACATGGAAATATCTACAAATCTATCTGTATAAACATGGATATATCTACAACGCTATCTGTGTAAACCTGGAAATATCTACGCAACTATCTGTGTAAACTTCGAAATACCTACACAGCTATCTGTGTAAAGATGGAAATATCTACACCGCAATCTGTACAAAGATGGAAATATCTACACCGCTATATGTATAAACAAGGAAATATCTACACCGCCATCTGCATAAACATGGAAATATCTACACCGCCATCTGTATAAACATGGAAACACCTACACCGCTATCTGTATAAATATGGAAATATCTAAACCGCTCTCTCTAAAAACTTGGAAATACCTACAATGCTATCTCTATAAACATGGAAATATCTACACCGCAATGTCTTTAAACATGTAAATAACAACACCGCCATCTCTATAAACATGAAAATATCTACACCGCCATCTCCAGAAACATGGAACTATCTACACCGCCATCTGTATAAACATGGAAATATCTACACTGCTATCTGTATAAACATGGAAATATCTGCACCGCTATCTGTATAAACATGGAAATATCCACACCGCTATCTGTATAAACATGGAAATATCTACACCGCTATCTGTATAAACATGGAAATATCTACACCGCTATCTGTATAAACATGGAAATATCTAGACCGCCATCTGTATAAACATGGAAGTATCTACACTGCCATCTGTATAAACATGGAAATATCTACACCGCCATCTGTATAAACATGGAAATATCTACACCGCCATCTGTATAAACATGGAAATATCTACACCGCTATCTTTATAAAGATGGAAATAACTCCACCGCTATCTGTATAAACATGGAAATATCTACACCGCTATCTGTATAAAAATGGAAATACCTACACGGCTATCTGTATAAACCTGGAAATATCTACACCGCTATCTGTATAAACATGGAAATATCTACACCGCTATCTGTATAAACATGGAAATATCTACACTGCTATCTGTAAAAACATGGAAATATCTACAACTCTATCTGTATAAACATGGAAATATCTACACCGCTATCTGTATAAACATGGAAATACCTACAATGATAACTCTGTAAACATGGAAATATCTTTACAGCTATTTGTGTAAAGTTGGAAATATCTACACCGCTATCTGTGTAAAGATGGCAATATCTACACCGCAATCTGTGCAAAGATGGAAACATATGCACTGCTATCTCTGTAAACATGGAAATTTCTACATTGCTATCTGTATAAACATGGAAATATCTACACCGCCATCTGTATCAAAATGGAAATATCTACACCGCCATCTGTATGAACATGGAAATGTCTACACCGCTATCTGTATAAATATGGAGATATCTACACCGCTATCTCTAATAAACATGGAAATATCTACACAGCTGTCTGTATAAACATGGAAATATCTACACTGCTATGTCTATAAACATGGAAATGTCTACACCGCCAGCTGTATAAACATGCAAATATCTGCACAGCCATTTGAATAAACATGGAAGTAACTACACATGCATCTTTATAAACATGGAAATATCTACACTGCCTTCTGTATACACATGGAATTATCTACACAGCCATCTGCATAAACATGGAAATATCTACACCGCTATCTGCATAAACATGGAAATATCTACACCGCTCTCTGTATAAACATGAAAATATCTACATCGCTATCTGTATAAACAGGGAATATCTCCACTGCTATCTGTATAAACATGTAAATATCTACACCGGTAAATGTATAAACATGGAAATATCTACAAATCTATATGTATAAACATGGATATATCTACAACGCTATCTGTGTAAACCTGGAAATATCTACGCAACTATCTGTGTAAACTTCGAAGTACCTACACAGCTATCTGTGTAAAGATGGAAATATCTATACCGCAATCTGTACAAAGATGGAAATATCTACACCGCTATATGTTTAAACAAGGAAATATCTACACCGCCATCTGTATAAACATGGAAATATCTACACCGCCATCTGTATAAACATGGAAACACCTACACCGCTATCTGTATAAATACGGAAATATCTAAACCGCTATCTCTATAAACTTGGAAATACCTACAACGCTATCTCTATAAACATGGAAATATCTACACCGCAATGTCTTTAAACATGTAAATAACAACACCGCCATCTCTATAAACATGAAAATATCTACACCGCCATCTCCAGAAACATGGAACTATCTACACCGCCATCTGTATAAACATGGAAATATCTACACTGCTATCTGTATAAACATGGAAATATCTACACCGCTATCTGTATAAACATGGAAATGTCTACACTGCTGTCTGTATAAACATGGAAGTATCTACACCGCTATCTGTATAAACATTGAAATATCTACAATGCAATCTCTGTAAACATGGAAATATCTACACAGCTATCTGTGTAAAGTTGGAAATATCTACACCGCTGTCTGTGTATAGATTGCAATATCTACACCGCAATCTGTGCATAGATGGAAGCATCTACACTGCTATCTCTGTAAACATGGAAATAACTTCACCGCTATCTGTATAAACCTGGAAATATCTACACTGCCATCTCTATCAAAATGGAAATATCTACACCGCTATCTGCATAAACATGGAAATATATACACCGCTCTCTGTATAAACATGAAAATATCTACATCGCTATCTGTATAAACAGTGAATATCTCCACTGCTATCTGTATAAACATGGAAATATCTACACCGCTAACTGTATAAACATGGAAATATCTACAAATCTATCTGTATAAACATGGATATATCTACAACGCTATCTGTGTAAACCTGGAAATATCTACGCAACTATCTGTGTAAACTTCGAAATACCTACACAGCTATCTGTGTAAAGATGGAAATATCTACACAGCAATCTGTACAAAGATGGAAATATCTACACCGCTATATGTATAAACAAGGAAATATCTACACCGCCATCTGTATAAACATGGAAATATCTACACCGCCATCTGTATAAACATGGAAACACCTACACCGCTATCTGTATAAATATGGAAATATCTAAACCGCTCTCTCTAAAAACTTGGAAATACCTACAATGCTATCTCTATAAACATGGAAATATCTACACCGCAATGTCTTTAAACATGTAAATAACAACACCGCCATCTCTATAAACATGAAAATATCTACACCGCCATCTCCAGAAACATGGAACTATCTACACCGCCATCTGTATAAACATGGAAATATCTACACTGCTATCTGTATAAACATGGAAATATCTACACCGCTATCTGTATAAACATGGAAATATCCACACCGCTATCTGTATAAACATGGAAATATCTACACCGCTATCTGTATAAACATGGAAATATCTACACCGCTATCTGTATAAACATGGAAATATCTAGACCGCCATCTGTATAAACATGGAAGTATCTACACTGCCATCTGTATAAACATGGAAATATCTACACCGCCATCTGTATAAACATGGAAACATCTACACCGCCATCTGTATAAACATGGAAATATCTACACCGCTATCTTTATAAAGATGGAAATAACTCCACCGCTATCTGTATAAACATGGAAATATCTACACCGCTATCTGTATAAAAATGGAAATACCTACATGGCTATCTGTATAAACCTGGAAATATCTACACCGCTATCTGTATAAACATGGAAATATCTACACCGCTATCTGTATAAACATGGAAATATCTACACTGCTATCTGTAAAAACATGGAAATATCTACAACTCTATCTGTATAAACATGGAAATATCTACACCGCTATCTGTATAAACATGGAAATACCTACAATGATAACTCTGTAAACATGGAAACATCTTTACAGCTATTTGTGTAAAGTTGGAAATATCTACACCGCTATCTGTGTAAAGATGGCAATATCTACACCGCAATCTGTGCAAAGATGGAAACATATGCACTGCTATCTCTGTAAACATGGAAATTTCTACATTGCTATCTCTATAAACATGGAAATATCTACACCGCCATCTGTATCAAAATGGAAATATCTACACCGCCATCTGTATGAACATGGAAATATCTACACCGCCATCTGTATAAACATGGAAATGTCTACACCGCTATCTGTATAAATATGGAGATATCTACACCGCTATCTCTAATAAACATGGAAATATCTACACAGCTGTCTGTATAAACATGGAAATATCTACACTGCTATGTCTATAAACATGGAAATATCTACACCGCCAGCTGTATAAACATGCAAATATCTACACAGCCATTTGAATAAACATGCAAATAACTACACCAGCATCTTTATAAACATGGAAATATCTACACTGCCTTCTTTATACACATGGAATTATCTACACAGCCATCTGTATAAACATGGAAATATCTACACTGCTATCTGCATAAACATGGAAATATCTACACCGCTCTCTGTATAAACATGAAAATATCTACATCGCTATCTGTATAAACAGGGAATATCTCCACTGCTATCTGTATAAACATGGAAATATCTACACCGCTAACTGTATAAACATGGAAATATCTACAAATCTATATGTATAAACATGGATATATCTACAACGCTATCTGTGTAAACCTGGAAATATCTACGCAACTATCTGTGTAAACTTCGAAATACCTACACAGGTATCTGTGTAAAGATGGAAATATCTACACCGCAATCTGTACAAAGATGGAAATATCTACACTGCTATATGTATAAACAAGGAAATATCTACACCGCCATCTGTATAAACATGGAAATATCTACACCGCCATCTGTATAAACATGGGAACAACTACACCGCTATCTGTATAAATATGGAAATATCTAAACCGCTATCTCTATAAACTTGGAAATACCTACAACTCTATCTCTATAAACATGGAAATATCTACACCGCAATGTCTTTAAACATGGAAATAACAACACCGCCATCTCCATAAACATGAAAATATCTACACCGCCATCTCCAGAAACATGGAACTATCTACACCGCCATCTGTATAAACATGGAAATATCTACACTTCTATCTGTATAAACATGGAAATATCTACACCGCTATCTGTATAAACATGGAAATATCTACACTGCTGTCTGTATAAACATGGAAGTATCTACACCGCTATCTGTATAAACATGGAAATATCTACAATGCAATCTCTGTAAACATGGAAATATCTACACAGCTATCTGTGTAAATTTGGAAATATCTACACCGCTGTCTGTGTATAGATTGCAATATCTACACCGCAATCTGTGCATAGATGGAAGCATCTACACTGCTATCTCTGTAAACATGGAAATACCTTCACCGCTATCTGTATAAACCTGCAAATATCTACACCGCCATCTCTATCAAAATGGAAATATCTACACCGCTATCTGCATAAACATGGAAATATATACACCGCTCTCTGTATAAACATGAAAATATCTACATCGCTATCTGTATAAACAGGGAATATCTCCACTGCTATCTGTATAAACATGGAAATATCTACACCGCTAACTGTATAAACATGGAAATATCTACAAATCTATCTGTATAAACATGGATATATCTACAATGCTATCTGTGTAAACCTGGAAATATCTACGCAACTATCTGTGTAAACTTCGAAATACCTACACAGCTATCTGTGTAAAGATGGAAATATCTACACCGCAATCTGTACAAAGATGGAAATATCTACACCGCTATATGTATAAACAAGGAAATATCTACACCGCCATCTGTATAAACATGGAAATATCTACACCGCCATCTGTATAAACATGGAAACACCTACACCGCTATCTGTATAAGTATGGAAATATCTAAACCACTCTCTCTAAAAACTTGGAAATACCTGCAACGCTATCTATATAAACATGGAAATATCTACACCGCAATGTCTTTAAACATGTAAATAACAACACCGCCATCTCTATAAACATGAAAATATCTACACCGCCATCTCCAGAAACATGGAACTATCTACACCGCCATCTGTATAAACATGGAAATATCTACACTGCTATCTGTATAAACATGGAAATATCTACACCGCTATCTGTATAAACATGGAAATATCCACACCGCTATCTGTATAAACATGGAAATATCTACACCGCTATCTGTATAAACATGGAAATATCTACACCGCTATCTGTATAAACATGGAAATATCTCCACTGCCATCTGTATAAACATGGAAGTATCTACACTGCCATCTGTATAAACATGGAAATATCTACACCGCCATCTATATAAACATGGAAATATCTACACCGCCATCTGTATAAACATGGAAATATCTACACCGCTATCTTTATAAAGATGGAAATAACTCCACCGCTATCTGTATAAACATGGAAATATCTACACCGCTATCTGTATAAAAATGGAAATACCTACACGGCTATCTGTATAAACCTGGAAATATCTACACCTCTATCTGTATAAACATGGAAATATCTACACCGCTATCTGTATAAACATGGAAATAACTACACTGCTATCTGTAAAAACATGGAAATATCTACAACTCTATCTGTATAAACATGGAAATATCTACACCGCTATCTGTATAAACATGGAAATACCTACAATGATAACTCTGTAAACATGGAAATATCTTTACAGCTATTTGTGTAAAGTTGGAAATATCTACACCGCTATCTGTGTAAAGATGGCAATATCTACACCGCAATCTGTGCAAAGATGGAAACATATGCACTGCTATCTCTGTAAACATGGAAATTTCTACATTGCTATCAGTATAAACATGGAAATATCTACACCGCCATCTGTATCAAAATGGAAATATCTACACCGCCATCTGTATGAACATGGAAATATCTACACCGCCATCTGTATAAACATGGAAATATCTACACCGCTATCTGTATAAATATGGAGATATCTACACCGCTATCTCTAATAAACATGGAAATATCTACACAGCTGTTTGTATAAACATGGAAATATCTACACTGCTATGTCTATAAACATGGAAATATCTACACCGCCAGCTGTATAAACATGCAAATATCTACACAGCCATTTGAATAAACATGCAAATAACTACACCAGCATCTTTATAAACATGGAAATATCTACACTGCCTTCTGTATACACATGGAATTATCTACACAGCCATCTGTATAAACAATGAAATATCTACACCGCTATCTGCATAAACATGGAAATATCTACACCGCTGTCTGTGTATAGATTGCAATATCTACACCGCAATCTGTGCATAGATGGAAGCATCTACACTGCTATCTCTGTAAACATGGAAATAACTTCACCGCTATCTGTATAAACCTGGAAATATCTACACCGCCATCTCTATCAAAATGGAAATATCTACACCGCTATCTGCATAAACATGGAAATATCTACACAGCTATCTGTATAAACATGAAAATATCTACACCTCTATCTGTATAAACATGGAAATATCTACACCGCCATCTGCATAAACATGGAAATACCTACACCGCCATCTGTATAAACATGGAAACACCTACACCGCTATCTGTATAAATATGGAAATAACTAAACCGCTCTCTCTAAAAACTTGGAAATACCTACAACGCTATCTCTATAAACATGGAAATGTCTACACCGCAATGTCTTTAAACATGTAAATAACAACACCGCCATCTCTATAAACATGAAAATATCTACACCGCCATCTCCAGAAACATGGAACTATCTACACCGCCATCTGTATAAACATGGAAATATCTACACTGCTATCTGTATAAACATGGAAATATCTACACCGCTATCTGTATAAACATGGAAATATCCACACCGCTATCTGTATAAACATGGAAATATCTACACCGCTATCTGTATAAACATGGAAATATCTACACCGCTATCTGTATAAACATGGAAATATCTACACTGCTATCTGTATAAACATGGAAGTATCTACACTGCCATCTGTATAAACATGGAAATATCTACACCGCCATCAGTATAAACATGGAAATATCTACACCGCCATCTGTATAAACATGGAAATATCTACACTGCTATCTGTATAAACAGGGAATATCTCCACTGCTATCTGTATAAACATGGAAATATCTACACCGCTAACTGTATAAACATGGAAATATCTACAAAGCTATCTGTATAAACATGGATATATCTACAACGCTATCTGTGTAAACCTGGAAATATCTACGCAACTATCTGTGTAAACTTCGAAATACCTACACAGCTATCTGTGTAAAGATGGAAATATCTACACCGCAATCTGTACAAAGATGGAAATATCTAAACCGCTATATGTATAAACGAGGAAATATCTACACCGCCATCTGTATAAACATGGAAATATCTACACCGCAATGTCTTTAAACATGGAAATTACAACACCGCCATCTCTATAAACATGAAAATATCTACACCGCCATCTCCAGAAACATGGAACTATCTACACCGCCATCTGTATAAACATGGAAATATCTACACTGCTATCTGTATAAACATGGAAATATCTACACCGCTATCTGTATAAACATGGAAATATCCACACCGCTATCTGTATAAACATGGAAATATCTACACCGCTATCTGTATAAACATGGAAATATCTACACCGCCATCTGTATAAACATGGAAATATCTACACTGCCATCTGTATAAACATGGAAGTATCTACACTGCCATCTGTATAAACATGGAAATATCTACAACGCCATCTGTATAAACATGGAAATATCTACACCGCCATCTGTATAAACATGGAAATATCTACACCGCTATCTTTATAAAGATGGAAATAACTCCACCGCTATCTGTATAAAGATGGAAATATCTACACCACTATCTGTATAAAAATGGAAATACCTACACGGCTATCTGTATAAACCTGGAAATATCTACACCGCTATCTGTATAAACATGGAAATATCTACACCGCTATCTGTATAAACATGGAAATATCTACACTGCTATCTGTAAAAACATGGAAATATCTACAACTCTATCTGTATAAACATGGAAATATCTACACCGCTATCTGTATAAACATGGAAATACCTACAATGATAACTCTGTAAACATGGAAATATCTTTACAGCTATTTGTGTAAAGTTGGAAATATCTACACCGCTATCTGTGTAAAGATGGCAATATCTACACCGCAATCTGTGCAAAGATGGAAACGTATGCACTACTATCTCTGTAAACATGGAAATTTCTACATTGCTATCTGTATAAACATGGAAATATCTACACCGCCATCTGTATCAAAATGGAAATATCTACACCGCCATCTGTATGAACATGGAAATATCTACACCGCCATCTGTATAAACATGGAAATATCTACACAGCTATCTGTATAAATATGGAGATATCTACACCGCTATCTCTAATAAACATGGAAATTTCTACACAGCTGTCTGTATCAACATGGAAATATCTACACTGCTATGTCTATAAACATGGAAATATCTACACCGCCAGCTGTATTAACATGCAAATATCTACACAGCCATTTGAATAAACATGCAAATAACTACACCAGCATCTTTATAAACATGGAAATATCTACACTGCCTTCTGTATACACATGGAATTATCTACACAGCCATCTGTATGAACATGGAAATATCTACACCGCTATCTGCATAAACATGGAAATATCTACACCGCTCTCTGTATAAACATGAAAATATCTACATCGCTATCTGTATAAACAGGGAATATCTCCACTGCTATCTGTATAAACATGGAAATATCTACAAAGCTATCTGTATAAACATGGATATATCTACAACGCTATCTGTGTAAACCTGGAAATATCTACGCAACTATCTGTGTAAACTTCGAAATACCTACACAGCTATCTGTGTAAAGATGGAAATATCTACACCGCAATCTGTACAAAGATGGAAATATCTACACTGCTATATGTATAAACAAGGAAATATCTACACCGCCATCTGTATAAACATGGAAATATCTACACCGCCATCTGTATAAACATGGAAACACCTACACCGCTATCTGTATAAATATGGAAATATCTAAACCGCTATCTCTATAAACTTGGAAATACCTACAACGCTATCTCTATAAACATGGAAATATCTACACCGCAATGTCTTTAAACATGGAAATAACAACACCGCCATCTCTATAAACATGAAAATATCTACACTGCCATCTCCAGAAACATGGAACTATCTACACCGCATTCTGTATAAACCTGGAAATATGTACACTACTATCTGTATAAACATGGAAATATCTACACAGCTATCTGTATAAACATGGAAATATCTACACTGCTATCTGTATAAACATGGAACTATCTACACCGCTATCTGTATAAACATGGAAATATCCACAATGCAATCTCTGTAAACATGGAAATATCTACACAGCTATCTGTGTAAAATTCGAAATACCTACACAGCTATCTGTGTAAAGATGGAAATATCTACACCGCAATCTGTACAAAGATGGAAATATCTATACCGCTATATGTATAAACAAGGAAATATCTACACCGCCATCTGTATAAACATGGAAATATCTACACCGCCATCTGTAGAAACATGGAAACACCTACACCGCTATCTGTATAAATATGGAAATATCTAAACCGCTATCTCTATAAACTTGGAAATACCTACAACGCTATCTCTATAAACATGGAAATATCTACACCGCAATGTGTTTAAACATGGAAATAACAACACCGCCATCTCTATAAACATGAAAATATCTACACCGCCATCTCCAGAAACATGGAACTATCTACACCGCCATCTGTATAAACCTGGAAATATCTACACTGCTATCTGTATAAACATGGAAATATCTACACCGCTATCTGTATAAACATGGAAATATCTACACTGCTATCTGTATAAACATGGAAGTATCTACACCGCTATCTGTATAAACATGGAAATATCTACAATGCAGTCTCTGTAAACATGGAAATATCTACACAGCTATCTGTGTAAAGTTGGAAATATCTACACCGCTGTCTGTGTATAGATTGCAATATCTACACCGCAATCTGTGCATAGATGGAAGCATCTACACTGCTATCTCTGTAAACATGGAAATACCTTCACCGCTATCTGTATAAACCTGGAAATATCTACACCGCCATCTCTATCAAAATGGAAATATCTACACCGCTATCTGCATAAACATGGAAATATCTACACCGCTCTCTGTATAAACATGAAAATATCTACATCGCTATCTGTATAAACAGGGATTATCTCCACTGCTATCTGTATAAACATGGAAATATGTACACCGCTAACTGTATAAACATGGAAATATCTACAAATCCATCTGTATAAACATGGATATATCTATAACGCTATCTGTGTAAACCTGGAAATATCTACGCAACTATCTGTGTAAACTTCGAAATACCTACACAGCTATCTGTGTAATGATGGAAATATCTACACCGCAATCTGTACAAAGATGGAAATATCTACACCGCTATATGTATAAACAAGGAAATATCTACACCGCCATCTGTATAAACATGGAAATATCTACACCGCCATCTGTATAAACATGGAAACACCTACACCGCTATCTGTATAAATATGGAAATATCTAAACCGCTATCTCTATAAACTTGGAAATACCTACAACGCTATCTCTATAAACATGGAAATATCTACACCGCAATGTCTTTAAACATGTAAATAACAACACCGCCATCTCTATAAACATGAAAATATCTACACCGCCATCTCCAGAAACATGGAACTATCTACACCGCCATCTGTATAAACATGGAAATATCTACACTGCTATCTGTATAAACATGGAAATATCTACACCGCTATCTGTATAAACATGGAAATATCCACACCGCAATCTGTATAAACATGGAAATATCTACACCGCTATCTGTATAAACATGGAAATATCTACACCGCCATCTGTATAAACATGGAAATATCTTCACTGCCATCTGTATAAACATGGAAGTATCTACACTGCCATCTGTATAAACATGGAAATATCTACAACGCCATCTGTATAAACATGGAAATATCTACACCGCCATCTGTATAAACATGGAAATATCTACACCGCCATCTGTATAAACATGGAAACACCTACACCGGTATCTGTATAAATATGGAAATATCTAAACCGCTATCTCTATAAACTTGGAAATACCTACAACGCTATCTCTATAAACATGGAAATATCTACACCGCAATGTCTTTAAACATGTAAATAACAACACCGCCATCTCTATAAACATGAAAATATCTACACCGCCATCTCCAGAAACATGGAACTATCTACACCGCCATCTGTATAAACATGGAAATATCTACACCGCTATCTGTATAAACATGGAAATATCTACACTGCTATCTGTAAAAACATGGAAATATCTACAACTCTATCTGTATAAACATGGAAATATCAACACCGCTATCTGTATAAACATGGAAATACCTACAATGATAACTCTGTAAACATGGAAATATCTTTACAGCTATTTGTGTAAAGATGGAAATATCTACACCGCTATCTGTGTAAAGATGGCAATATCTACACCGCAATCTGTGCAAAGATGGAAACATATGCACTGCTATCTCTGTAAACATGGAAATTTCTACATTGCTATCTGTATAAACATGGAAATATCTACACCGCCATCTGTATCAAAATGGAAATATCTACACCGCCATCTGTATGAACATGGAAATATCTACACCGCCATCTGTATAAACATGGAAATATCTACACCGCTATCTGTATAAATATGGAGATATCTACACCGCTATCTCTAATAAACATGGAAATATCTACACAGCTGTCTGTATAAACATGGAAATATCTACACTGCTATGTCTATAAACATGGAAATATCTACACCGCCAGCTGTATAAACATGCAAATATCTACACAGCCATTTGAATAAACATGCAAATAACTACACCAGCATCTTTATAAACATGGAAATATCTACACTGCCTTCTGTATACACATGGAATTATCTACACAGCCATCTGTATAAATATGGAAATATCTACACCGCTATCTGCATAAACATGGAAATATCTACACCGCTCTCTGTATAAACATGAAAATATCTACATCGCTATCTGTATAAACAGGGAATATCTCCACTGCTATCTGTATAAACATGGAAATATCTACACCGCTAACTGTATAAACATGGAAATATCTACAAAGCTATCTGTATAAACATGGATATATCTACAACGCTATCTGTGTAAACCTGGAAATATCTACGCAACTATCTGTGTAAAGTTCGAAATACCTACACAGCTATCTGTGTAAAGATGGAAATATCTACACCGCAATCTGTACAAAGATGGAAATATCTACACCGCTATATGTATAAACAAGGAAATATCTACACCGCCATCTGTATAAACATGGAAATATCTACACCGCCATCTGTATAAACATGGAAACAACTACACCGCTATCTGTATAAATATGGAAATATCTAAACCGCTATCTCTATAAACTTGGAAATACCTACAACGCTATCTCTATAAACATGGAAATATCTACACCGCAATGTCTTTAAACATGGAAATAACAACACCGCCATCTCTATAAACATGAAAATATCTACACCGCCATCTCCAGAAACATGGAACTATCTACACCGCCATCTGTATAAACATGGAAATATCTACACTGCTATCTGTATAAACATGGAAATATCTACACCGCTCTCTGTATAAACATGGAAATATCTACACTGCTATCTGTATAAACATGGAAGTATCTACACCGCTATCTGTATAAACATGGAAATACCTACAATGCAATCTCTGTAAACATGGAAATATCTACACAGCTATCTGTGTAAAGTTGGAAATATCTACACCGCTGTCTGTGTATAGATTGCAATATCTACACCGCAATCTGTGCATAGATGGAAGCATCTACCCTGCTATCTCTGTAAACATGGAAATACCTTCACCGCTATCTGTATAAACCTGGAAATATCTACACCACCATCTCTATCAAAATGGAAATATCTACACCGCTATCTGCATAAACATGGAAATATCTACACCGCTCTCTGTATAAACATGAAAATATCTACATCGCTATCTGTATAAACAGGGAATATCTCCACTGCTATCTGTATAAACATGGAAATATCTACACCGCTACCTGTATAAACATGGAAATATCTACAAATCCATCTGTATAAACATGGATATATCTAAAACGCTATCTTTGTAAACCTGGAAATATCTACGCAACTATCTGTGTAATCTTCGAAATACCTACACAGCTATCTGTGTAAAGATGGAAATATCTACACCGCAATCTGTACAAAGATGGAAATATCTACACCGCTATATGTATAAACAAGGAAATATCTACACCGCCATCTGTATAAACATGGAAATATCTACACCGCCATCTGAATAAACATGGAAACACCTACACCGCTATCTGTATAAATATGGAAATATCTAAACGGCTCTCTCTAAAAACTTGGAAATACCTACAACGCTATCTCTATAAACATGGAAATATCTACACCGCAATGTCTTTAAACATGTAAATAACAACACCGCCATCTCTATAAACATGAAAATATCTACACCGCCATCTCCAGAAACATGGAACTATCTACACCGCCATCTGTATAAACATGGAAATATCTACACTGCTATCTGTATAAACATGGAAATATCTACACCGCTATCTGTATAAACATGGAAATATCCACACCGCTATCTGTATAAACATGGAAATATCTACACCGCTATCTGTATAAACATGGAAATATCTACACCGCTATCTGTATAAACATGGAAGTATCTACACTGCCATCTGTATAAACATGGAAGTATCTACACCGCCATCTGTATAAACATGGAAATATATACACCGCCATCTGTATAAACATGGAAATATCTACACCGATATCTTTATAAAGACGGAAATAACTCCACCGCTATCTGTGTAAACATGGAAATATCTACACCGCTATCTGTATAAAAATGGAAATATCTACACGGCTATCTGTATAAACCTGGAAATATCTACACGGCTATCTGTATAAACATGGAAATATCTACACCGCTATCTGTATAAACATGGAAATATCTACACTGCTATCATTAAAAACATGGAAATATCTACAACTCTATCTGTATAAACATGGAATTATCTACACCGCTATCTGTATAAACATGGAAATACCTACACCGCTACCTGTATAAAAATGGAAATATCTACACGGCTATCTGTATAAACCTGGAAATATCTACACCGCTATCTGTATAAACATGGAAATATCTACACCGCTATCTGTATAAACATGGAAATATCTACACTGCTATCTGTAAAAACATGGAAATATCTACAATTCTATCTGTATAAACATGGAAATATCTACACCGCTATCTGTATAAACATGGAAATACCTACAATGATAACTCTGTAAACATGGAAATATCTTTACAGCTATTTGTGTAAAGTTGGAAATATCTACTCCGCTATCTGTGTAAAGATGGCAATATCTACACCGCAATCTGTCCAAAGATGGAAACATATGCACTGCTATCTCTGTAAACATGGAAATTTCTACATTGCTATCTGTATAAACATGGAAATGTCTACACCGCCATCTGTATCAAAATGGAAATAACTACACCGCCATATGTATGAACATGGAAATATCTACACCTCCATCTGTATAAACATGGAAATATCTACACAGCTGTCTGTATAAACATGGAAATATCTACACTGCTATGTCTATAAACATGGAAATATCTACACCGCCAGCTGTATAAACATGCAAATATCTACACAGCCTTTTGAATAAACATGCAAATAACAACACCAGCATCTTTATAAACATGGAAATACCTACACTGCCTTCTGTATACACATGGAATTATCTACACAGACATCTGTATAAACATGGAAATATCTACACCGCTATCTGCATAAACATGGAAATATCTACACCGCTCTCCGTATAAACATGAAAATATATACATCGCTATCTGTATAAACAGGGAATATCTCCACTGCTATCTGTATAAACATGGAAATATCTACACCGCTAACTGTATAAACATGGAAATATCTACAAAGCTATCTGTATAAACATGGATATATCTACAACGCTATCTGTGTAAACCTGGAAATATCTACGCAACTATCTGTGTAAACTTCGAAATACCTACACAGCTATCTGTGTAAAGATGGAAATATCTACACCGCAATCTGTACAAAGATGGAAATATCTACACCGCTATATGTATAAACAAGGAAATATCTACACCGCCATCTGTATAAACATGGAAATATCTACACCGCCATCTGTATAAACATGGGAACAACTACACCGCTATCTGTATAAATATGGAAATATCTAAACCGCTATCTCTATAAACTTGGAAATACCTACAACGCTATCTCTATAAACATGGAAATATCTACACCGCAATGTCTTTAAACATGGAAATAACAACACCGCCATCTCTATAAACATGAAAATATCTACACCGCCATCTCCAGAAACATGGAACTATCTACACCGCCATCTGTATAAACATGGAAATATCTACACTGCTATCTGTATAAACATGGAAATATCTACACCGCTATCTGTATAAACATGGAAATATCTACACTGCTATCTGTATAAACATGGAAGTGTCTACACCGCTATCTGTATAAACATTGAAATATCTACAATGCAATCTCTGTAAACATGGAAATCTCTACACAGCTATCTGTGTAAAGTTGGAAATATCTACACCACTGTCTGTGTATAGATTGCAATATCTACACCGCAATCTGTGCATAGATGGAAGCATCTGCACTGCTATCTCTGTAAACATGGAAATACCTTCACCGCTATCTGTATAAACCTGGAAATATCTACACCGCCATCTCTATCAAAATGGAAATATCTACACCGCTATCTGCATAAACATGGAAATATATACACCGCTCTCTGTATAAACATGAAAATATCTACATCGCTATCTGTATAAACAGGGAATATCTCCACTGCTATCTGTATAAACATGGAAATATCTACACCGCTAACTGTATAAACATGGAAATATCTACAAATCTATCTGTATAAACATGGATATATCTACAACGCTATCTGTGTAAACCTGGAAATATCCACGCAACTATCTGTGTAAACTTCGAAATACCTACACAGCTATCTGTGTAAAGATGGAAATATCTACACCGCAATCTGTACAAAGATGGAAATATCTACACCGCTATATGTATAAACAAGGAAATATCTACACCGCCATCTGTATAAACATGGAAATACCTACACCGCCATCTGTATAAACATGGAAACACCTACACCGCTATCTGTATAAATATGGAAATATCTAAACCGCTCTCTCTAAAAACTTGGAAATACCTACAACGCTATCTCTATAAACATGGAAATATCTACACCGCAATGTCTTTAAACATGTAAATAACAACACCGCCATCTCTATAAACATGAAAATATCTACACCGCCATCTCCAGAAACATGGAACTATCTACACCGCCATCTGTATAAACATGGAAATATCTACACTGCTATCTGTATAAACATGGAAATATCTACACCGCTATCTGTATAAACATGGAAATATCCACACCGCTATCTGTATAAACATGGAAATATCTACACCGCTATCTGTATAAACATGGAAATATCTATACCGCTATCTGTATAAACATGGAAATATCTACACTGCTATCTGTATAAACATGGAAGTATCTACACTGCCATCTGTATAAACATGGAAATATCTACACCGCCATCTGTATAAACATGGAAATATCTACACCGCCATCTGTATAAACATGGAAATATCTACACCGCTATCTTTATAAAGATGGAAATAACTCCACCGCTATCTGTATAAACATGGAAATATCTACACCGCTATCTGTATAAAAATGGAAATACCTACACGGCTATCTGTATAAACCTGGAAATATCTACACCGCTATCTGTATAAACATGGAAATACCTACAATGATAACTCGGTAAACATGGAAATATCTTTACAGCTATTTGTGTAAAGTTGGAAATATCTACACCGCTATCTGTGTAAAGATGGCAAAATCTACACCGCAATCTGTGCAAAGATGGAAACATATGCACTGCTATCTCTGTAAACATGGAAATTTCTACATTGCTATCTGTATAAACATGGAAATATCTACACCGCCATCTGTATCAAAATGGAAATATCTACACCGCCATCTGTATGAACATTTAAATATCTACACCGCCACCTGTATAAACATGGAAATATCTACACCGCTATCTGTATAAATATGGAGATATCTACACCGCTATCTCTAATAAACATGGAAATATCTACACAGCTGTCTGTAGAAACATGGAAATATCTACACTGCTATGTCTATAAACATGGAAATATCTACACCGCCAGCTGTATTAACATGCAAATATCTACACAGCCATTTGAATAAACATGCAAATAACTACACCAGCATCTTTATAAACATGGAAATATCTACACTGCCTTCTGTATACACATGGAATTATCTACACAGCCATCTGTATAAACATAGAAATATCTACACCGCTATCTGCATAAACATGGAAATATCTACACCGCTCTCTGTATAAACATGAAAATATCTACATCGCTATCTGTATAAACAGGGAATATCTCCACTGCTATCTGTATAAACATGGAAATATCTACACCGCTAACTGTATAAACATGGAAATATCTACAAATCTATCAGTATAAACATGGATATATCTCCAACGCTATCTGTGTAAACCTGGAAATATCTGCGCAACTATCTGTGTAAACTCTGAAATACCTACACAGCTATCTGTGTAAAGATGGAAATATCTACACCGCAATCTGTACAAGGATGGAAATATCTACACCGCTATATGTATAAACAAGGAAATATCTACACCGCCATCTGTATAAACATGGAAATATCTACACCGCCATCTGTATAAACATGGAAACACCTACACCGCTATCTGTATAAATATGGAAATATCTAAACCGCTATCTCTATAAACTTGGAAATACCTACAACGCTATCTCTATAAACATGGAAATATCTACACCGCAATGTCTTTAAACATGGAAATAACAACACCGCCATCTCTATAAACATGAAAATATCTACACCGCCATCTCCAGAAACATGGAACTATCTACACCGCCATCTGTATAAACATGGAAATATCTACACTGCTATCTGTATAAACATGGAAATATCTACACCGCTATCTGTATAAACATGGAAATATCCACACTGCTATCTGTATAAACATGGAAGTATCTACACCGCTATCTGTATAAACATGGAAATATCTACAATGCAATCTCTGTAAACATGGAAATATCTACACAGCTATCTGTGCAAAGTTGGAAATATCTACACCGCTGTCTGTGTATAGATTGCAATATCTACACCGCAATCTGTGCATAGATGGAAGCATCTACACTGCTATCTCTGTAAACATGGAAATACCTTCACCGCTACCTGTATAAACCTGGAAATATCTACACCGCCATCTCTATCAAAATGGAAATATCTACACCGCTATCTGCATAAACATGGAAATATCTACACCGCTCTCTGTATAAACATGAAAATATCTACATGGCTATCTGTATAAACAGGGAATATCTCCACTGCTATCTGTATAAACATGGAAATATCTACACCGCTAACTGTAAACATGGAAATATCTACAAATCTATCTGTATAAACATGGATATATCTACAACGCTATCTGTGTAAACCTGGAAATATCTACGCAACTATCTGTGTAAACTTCAAAATACCTACACAGCTATCTGTGTAAAGATGGAAATATCTACACCGCAATCTGTACAAAGATGGAAATATCTACACCGCTATATGTATAAACAAGGAAATATCTACACCGCCATCTGTATAAACATGGAAATATCTACACCGCCATCTGTATAAACATGGAAACACCTACACCGCTATCTGTATAAATATGGAAATATCTAAACCGCTATCTCTATAAACTTGGAAATACCTACAACGCTATCTCTATAAACATGGAAATATCTACACCGCAATGTCTTTAAACATGTAAATAACAACACCGCCATCTTTATAAACATGAAAATATCTACACCGCCATCTCCAGAAACATGGAACTATCTACACCGCCATCTGTATAAACATGGAAATATCTACACTGCTATCTGTATAAACATGGAAATATCTACACCGCTATCTGAATAAACATTGAAATATCCACATCGCTATCTGTATAAACATGGAAATATCTACACCGCTATCTGTATAAACATGGAAATATCTACACCGCTATATGTATAAACATGGAAATATCTACACTGCTATCTGTATAAACATGGAAGTATCTACACTGCCATCTGTATAAACATGGAAATATCTACACCGCCATCTGTATAAACATGGAAATATCTACACCGCCATCTGTATAAACATGGAAATATCTACACCGCTATCTTTATAAAGATGGAAATAACTCCACCACTATCTGTATAAACATGGAAATATCTACACCGCTATCTGTATAAACATGGAAATATCTACACTGCTATCTGTATAAACATGGAAGTATCTACACTGCCATCTGTATAAACATGGAACTATCTACACCGCCATCTGTATAAACATGGAAATATCTACACCGCTATCTGTATAAACATGGAAATATCTACACCGCTATCTGTATAAACATGGAAATATCCACACCGCTATCTGTATAAACATGGAAATATCTACACCGCTATCTGTATAAACATGGAAATATCTATACCGCTATCTGTATAAACATGGAAATATCCACACTGCTATCTGTATAAACATGGAAGTATCTACCCTGCCATCTGTATAAACATGGAAGTATCTACACAGCCATCTGTATAAACATGGAAATATCTACACCGCCATCTGTATAAACATGGAAATATCTACACCGCTATCTTTATAAAGATGGAAATAACTCCACCGCTATCTGTATAAACATGGAAATATCTACACCGCTATCTGTATAAAAATGGAAATACCTACACGGCTATCTGTATAAACCTGGAAATATCTACACCGCTATCTGTATAAACATGGAAATATCTACACCGCTATCTGTATAAACATGGAAATATCTACACTGCTATCTGTAAAAACATGGAAATATCTACAACTCTATCTGTATAAACATGGAAATATCTACACCGCTATCTGTATAAACATGGAAATACCTACAATGATAACTCGGTAAACATGGAAATATCTTTACAGCTATTTGTGTAAAGTTGGAAATATCTACACCGCTATCTGTGTAAAGATGGCAATATCTACACCGCAATCTGTGCAAAGATGGAAACATATGCACTGCTATCTCTGTAAACATGGAAATTTCTATATTGCTATCTGTATAAACATGGAAATATCTACACCGCCATCTGTATCAAAATGGAAATATCTACACCGCCATCTGTATGAACATTTAAATATCTACACCGCCATCTGTATAAACATGGAAATATCTACACAGCTATCTGTATAAATATGGAGATATCTACACCGCTATCTCTAATAAACATGGAAATATCTACACAGCTGTCTGTATAAACATGGAAATATCTACACTGCTATGTCTATAAACATGGAAATATCTACACCGCCAGCTGTATTAACATGCAAATATCTACACAGCCATTTGAATAAACTTGCAAATAACTACACAAGCATCTTTATAAACATGGAAATATCTACACTGCCTTCTGTATACACATGGAATTATCTACACAGCCATCTGTATAAACATAGAAATATCTACACCGCTATCTGCATAAACATGGAAATATCTACACCGCTCTCTGTATAAACATGAAAATATCTACATCGCTATCTGTATAAACAGGGAATATCTCCACTGCTATCTGTATAAACATGGAAATATCTACACCGCTAACTGTATAAACATGGAAATATCTACAAATCTATCAGTATAAACATGGATATATCTACAACGCTATCTGTGTAAACCTGGAAATATCTACGCAACTATCTGTGTAAACTCTGAAATACCTTCACAGCTATCTGTGTAAAGATGGAAATATCTACACCGCAATCTGTACAAAGATGGAAATATCTACACCGCTATATGTATAAACAAGGAAATATCTACACCGCCATCTGTATAAACATGGAAATATCTACACCGCCATCTGTATAAACATGGAAACACCTACACCGCTATCTGTATAAATATGGAAATATCTAAACCGCTATCTCTATAAACTTGGAAATACCTACAACGCTATCTCTATAAACATGGAAATATCTACACCGCAATGTCTTTAAACTTGGAAATAACAACACCGCCATCTCTATAAACATGAAAATATCTACACCGCCATCTCCAGAAACATGGAACTATCTACACCGCCATCTGTATAAACATGGAAATATCTACACTGCTATCTGTATAAACATGGAAATATCTACACCGCTATCTGTATAAACATGGAAATATCCACACTGCTATCTGTATAAACATGGAAGTATCTACACCGCTATCTGTATAAA
Organism: Pan paniscus; assembly: GCF_029289425.2. NCBI lineage: Eukaryota > Metazoa > Chordata > Mammalia > Primates > Hominidae > Pan > Pan paniscus. The sequence continues at coordinate 3,610,257 of NC_073265.2, forward strand.
CATGGAAATATCTACAATGCAATCTCTGTAAACATGGAAATATCTACACAGCTATCTGTGCAAAGTTGGAAATATCTACACCGCTGTCTGTGTATAGATTGCAATATCTACACCGCAATCTGTGCATATATGGAAGCATCTACACTGCTATCTCTGTAAACATGGAAATACCTTCACCGCTACCTGTATAAACCTGGAAATATCTACACCGCCATCTCTATCAAAATGGAAATATCTACACCGCTATCTGCATAAACATGGAAATATCTACACCGCTCTCTGTATAAACATGAAAATATCTACATCGCTATCTGTATAAACAGGGAATATCTCCACTGCTATCTGTATAAACATGGAAATATCTACACCGCTAACTGTAAACATGGAAATATCTACAAATCTATCTGTATAAACATGGATATATCTACAACGCTATCTGTGTAAACCTGGAAATATCTACGCAACTATCTGTGTAAACTTCAAAATACCTACACAGCTATCTGTGTAAAGATGGAAATATCTACACCGCAATCTGTACAAAGATGGAAATATCTACACCGCTATATGTATAAACAAGGAAATATCTACACCGCCATCTGTATAAACATGGAAATATCTACACCGCCATCTGTATAAACATGGAAACACCTACACCGCTATCTGTATAAATATGGAAATATCTAAACCGCTATCTCTATAAACTTGGAAATACCTACAACGCTATCACTATAAACATGGAAATATCTACACCGCAATGTCTTTAAACATGTAAATAACAACACCGCCATCTCTATAAACATGAAAATATCTACACCGCCATCTCCAGAAACATGGAATTATCTACACCGCTATCTGTATAAACATGGAAATATCTACACTGCTATCTGTATAAACATGGAAATATCTACACCGCTATCTGAATAAACATTGAAATATCCACATCGCTATCTGTATAAACATGGAAATATCTACACCGCTATCTGTGTAAACATGGAAATATCTACACCGCTATCTGTATAAACATGGAAATATCTACATTGCTATCTGTATAAACATGGAAGTATCTACACTGCCATCGGTATAAACATGGAAATATCTACACCGCCATCTGTATAAACATGGAAATATCTACACCGCCATCTGTATAAACATGGAAATATCTACACCGCTATCTTTATAAAGATGGAAATAACTCCACCACTATCTGTATAAACATGGAAATATCTACACCGCTATCAGTATAAAAATGGAAATACCTACACGGCTATCTGTATAAACCTGGAAATATCTACACCGCTATCTGTATAAACATGGAAATATCTACACCGCTATCTGTATAAACATGGAAATATCTACACTGCTATCTGTAAAAACATGGAAATATCTACAACTCTATCTGTATAAACATGGAAATATCTACACCGCTATGTGTATAAACATGGAAATACCTACAATGATAACTCGGTAAACATGGAAATATCTTTACAGCTATTTGTGTAAAGTTGGAAATATCTACACCGCTATCTGTATAAACATGGAAATATCTACACTGCTATCTGTAAAAACATGGAAATATCTACAACTCTATCTGTATAAACATGGAAATATCAACACCGCTATCTGTATAAACATGGAAATACCTACAATGATAACTCTGTAAACATGGAAATATCTTTACAGCTATTTGTGTAAAGTTGGAAATATCTACACCGCTATCTGTGTAAAGATGGCAATATCTACACCGCAATCTGTGCAAACATGGAAACATATGCACTGCTATCTCTGTAATCATGGAAATTTCTACATTGCTATCTGTATAAACATGGAAATATCTACACCGCCATCTGTATCAAAATGGAAATATCTACACCGCCATCTGTATGAACATGGAAATATCTACACCGCCATCTGTATAAACATGGAAATATCTACACCATTATCTGTATAAATATGGAGATATCTACACCGCTATCTCTAATAAACATGGAAATAACTACACAGCTGTCTGTATAAACATGGAAATATCTACACTGCTATGTCTATAAACATGGAAATATCTACACCGCCAGCTGTATAAACATGCAAATATCTACACAGCCATTTGAATAAACATGCAAATAACTACACCAGCATCTTTATAAACATGGAAATATCTACACTGCCTTCTGTATACACATGGAATTATCTACACAGCCATCTGTATAGACATGGAAATATCTACACCGCTATCTGCATAAACATGGAAATATCTACACCGTTCTCTGTATAAACATGAAAATATCTACATCGCTATCTGTTTAAACAGGGAATATCTCCACTGCTATCTGTATAAACATGGAAATATCTACACCGCTAACTGTATAAACATGGAAATATCTACAAAGCTATCTGTATAAACATGGATATATCTACAACGCTATCTGTGTAAACCTGGAAATATCTACGCAACTATCTGTGTAAACTTCGAAATACCTACACAGCTATCTGTGTAAAGATGGAAATATCTACACCGCAATCTGTACAAAGATGGAAATATCTACACTGCTATATGTATAAACAAGGAAATATCTACACCGCCATCTGTATAAACATGGAAATATCTACACCGCCATCTGTATAAACATGGAAACAACTACACCGCTATCTGTATAAATATGGAAATATCTAAACCGCTATCTCTATAAACTTGGAAATACCTACAACGCTATCTCTATAAACATGGAAATATCTACACCGCAATGTCTTTAAACATGGAAATAACAACACCGCCATCTCTATAAACATGAAAATATCTACACCGCCATCTCCAGAAACATGGAACTATCTACACCGCCATCTGTATAAACATGGAAATATCTACACTGCTATCTGTATAAACATGGAAATATCTACACCGCTATCTGTATAAACATGGAAATATCTACACTGCTATCTGTATAAACATGGAAGTATCTACACCGCTATCTGTATAAACATGGAAATATCTACAATGCAATCTCTGTAAACATGGAAATATCTACACAGCTATCTGTGTAAAGTTGGAAATATCTACACCGCTGTCTGTGTATAGATCGCAATATCTACACCGCAATCTGTGCATAGATGGAAGCATCTACACTGCTATCTCTGTAAACATGGAAATACCTTCACCGCTATCTGTATAAACCTGGAAATATCTACACCGCCATCTCTATCAAAATGGAAATATCTACACCTCTATCTGCATAAACATGGAAATATCTACACCGCTCTCTGTAGAAACATGAAAATATCTACATCGCTATCTGTATAAACAGGGAATATCTCCACTGCTATCTGTATAAACATGGAAATATCTACACCGCTAACTGTATAAACATGGAAATATCTACAAATCCATCTGAATAAACATGGATATATCTATAACGCTATCTGTGTAAACCTGGAAATATCTACGCAACTATCTGTGTAAACTTCAAAATACCTACACAGCTATCTGTGTAAAGATGGAAATATCTACACCGCAATCTGTACAAAGATGGAAATATCTACACTGCTACATGTATAAACAAGGAAATATCTACACCGCCATCTGTATAAACATGGATATATCTACACCGCCATCTGTATAAACATGGAAACACCTACACCGCTATCTGTATAAATACGGAAATATCTAAACCGCTCTCTCTAAAAACTTGGAAATACCTTCAACGCTATCTCTATAAACATGGAAATATCTACACCGCAATGTCTTTAAACATGTAAATAACAACACCGCCATCTCTATAAACATGAAAATATCTATACCGCCATCTCCAGAAACATGGAAATATCTACACCGCCATCTGTATAAACATGGAAACACCTACACCGCTATCTGTATAAATATGGAAATATCTAAACCGCTATCTCTATAAACTTGGAAATACCTACAACGCTATCTCTATAAACATGGAAATATCTACACCGCAATGTCTTTAAACATGTAAATAACAACACCGCCATCTCTATAAACATGAAAATATCTACACCGCCATCTCCAGAAACATGGAATTATCTACACCGCTATCTGTATAAACATGGAAATACCTACACTGCTATCTGTATAAACATGGAAATATCTACACCGCTATCTGAATAAACATTGAAATATCCACATCGCTATCTGTATAAACATGGAAATATCTACACCGCTATCTGTGTAAACATGGAAATATCTACACCGCTATCTGTATAAACATGGAAATATCTACATTGCTATCTGTATAAACATGGAAGTATCTACACTGCCATCGGTATAAACATGGAAATATCTACACCGCCATCTGTATAAACATGGAAATATCTACACCGCCATCTGTATAAACATGGAAATATCTACACCGCTATCTTTATAAAGATGGAAATAACTCCACCACTATCTGTATAAACATGGAAATATCTACACCGCTATCAGTATAAAAATGGAAATACCTACACGGCTATCTGTATAAACCTGGAAATATCTACACCGCTATCTGTATAAACATGGAAATATCTACACCGCTATCTGTATAAACATGGAAATATCTACACTGCTATCTGTAAAAACATGGAAATATCTACAACTCTATCTGTATAAACATGGAAATATCTACACCGCTATGTGTATAAACATGGAAATACCTACAATGATAACTCGGTAAACATGGAAATATCTTTACAGCTATTTGTGTAAAGTTGGAAATATCTACACCGCTATCTGTATAAACATGGAAATATCTACACTGCTATCTGTAAAAACATGGAAATATCTACAACTCTATCTGTATAAACATGGAAATATCAACACCGCTATCTGTATAAACATGGAAATACCTACAATGATAACTCTGTAAACATGGAAATATCTTTACAGCTATTTGTGTAAAGTTGGAAATATCTACACCGCTATCTGTGTAAAGATGGCAATATCTACACCGCAATCTGTGCAAAGATGGAAACATATGCACTGCTATCTCTGTAATCATGGAAATTTCTACATTGCTATCTGTATAAACATGGAAATATCTACACCGCCATCTGTATCAAAATGGAAATATCTACACCGCCATCTGTATGAACATGGAAATATCTACACCGCCATCTGTATAAACATGGAAATATCTACACCGCTATCTGTATAAATATGGAGATATCTACACCGCTATCTCTAATAAACATGGAAATAACTACACAGCTGTCTGTATAAACATGGAAATATCTACACTGCTATGTCTATAAACATGGAAATATCTACACCGCCAGCTGTATAAACATGCAAATATCTACACAGCCATTTGAATAAACATGCAAATAACTACACCAGCATCTTTATAAACATGGAAATATCTACACTGCCTTCTGTATACACATGGAATTATCTACACAGCCATCTGTATAGACATGGAAATATCTACACCGCTATCTGCATAAACATGGAAATATCTACACCGCTCTCTGTATAAACATGAAAATATCTACATCGCTATCTGTTTAAACAGGGAATATCTCCACTGCTATCTGTATAAACATGGAAATATCTACACCGCTAACTGTATAAACATGGAAATATCTACAAAGCAATCTGTATAAACATGGATATATCTACAACGCTATCTGTGTAAACCTGGAAATATCTACGCAACTATCTGTGTAAACTTCGAAATACCTACACAGCTATCTGTGTAAAGATGGAAATATCTACACCGCAATCTGTACAAAGATGGAAATATCTACACTGCTATATGTATAAACAAGGAAATATCTACACCGCCATCTGTATAAACATGGAAATATCTACACCGCCATCTGTATAAACATGGAAACAACTACACCGCTATCTGTATAAATATGGAAATATCTAAACCGCTATCTCTATAAACTTGGAAATACCTACAACGCTATCTCTATAAACATGGAAATATCTACACCGCAATGTCTTTAAACATGGAAATAACAACACCGCCATCTCTATAAACAATAAAATATCTACACCGCCATCTCCAGAAACATGGAACTATCTACACCGCCATCTGTATAAACATGGAAATATCTACACTGCTATCTGTATAAACATGGAAATATCTACACCGCTATCTGTATAAACATGGAAATATCTACACTGCTATCTGTATAAACATGGAAGTATCTACACCGCTATCTGTATAAACATGGAAATATCTACAATGCAATCTCTGTAAACATGGAAATATCTACACAGCTATCTGTGTAAAGTTGGAAATATCTACACCGCTGTCTGTGTATAGATCGCAATATCTACACCGCAATCTGTGCATAGATGGAAGCATCTACACTGCTATCTCTGTAAACATGGAAATACCTTCACCGCTATCTGTATAAACCTGGAAATATCTACACCGCCATCTCTATCAAAATGGAAATATCTACACCGCTATCTGCATAAACATGGAAATATCTACACCGCTCTCTGTAGAAACATGAAAATATCTACATCGCTATCTGTATAAACAGGGAATATCTCCACTGCTATCTGTATAAACATGGAAATATCTACACCGCTAACTGTATAAACATGGAAATATCTACAAATCCATCTGTATAAACATGGATATATCTATAACGCTATCTGTGTAAACCTGGAAATATCTACGCAACTATCTGTGTAAACTTCAAAATACCTACACAGCTATCTGTGTAAAGATGGAAATATCTACACCGCAATCTGTACAAAGATGGAAATATCTACACTGCTACATGTATAAACAAGGAAATATCTACACCGCCATCTGTATAAACATGGATATATGTACACCGCCATCTGTATAAACATGGAAACACCTACACCGCTATCTGTATAAATACGGAAATATCTAAACCGCTCTCTCTAAAAACTTGGAAATACCTTCAACGCTATCTCTATAAACATGGAAATATCTACACCGCAATGTCTTTAAACATGTAAATAACAACACCGCCATCTCTATAAACATGAAAATATCTACACCGCCATCTCCAGAAACATGGAACTATCTACACCGCCATCTGTATAAACATGGAAATATCTACACTGCTATCTGTATAAACATGGAAATATCTACACCGCTATCTGTATAAACCTGGAAATATCCACACCGCCATCTGTATAAACATGGAAATATCTACACCGCTATCTGTATAAACATGGAAATATCTACACCGCTATCTGTATAAACCTGGAAATATCTACACTGCCATCTGTATAAACATGGAAGTATCTACACTGCCATCTGTATAAACATGGAAATATCTACACCGCCATCTGTATAAACATGGAAATATCTACACCGCCATCTGTATAAACACGGAAATATCTACACCGCTATCTTTATAAAGATGGAAATATCTCCACCGCTATCTGTATAAACATGGAAATATCTACACCGCTATCTGTATAAAAATGGAAATAACTACACGGCTATCTGTATAAACCTGGAAATATCTACACCGCTATCTGTATAAACATGGAAATATGTACACCGCTATCTGTATAAACATGGAAATATCTACAATGCTATCTGTAAAAACATGGAAATAACTACAAATCTATCTGTATAAACATGGAAATATCTACACCGCTATCTGTATAAACATGGAAATACCTACACCGCTATCTGTATAAAAATGGAAATATCTACACGGCTATCTGTATAAACGTGGAAATATCTACACCGCTATCTGTATAAACATGGAAATATCTACACCGCTATCTGTATAAACATGGAAATATCTACACTGCTATCTGTAAAAACATGGAAATATCTACAACTCTATCTGTATAAACATGGAAATATCAACACCGCTATCTGTATAAACATGGAAATACCTACAATGATAACTCTGTAAACATGGAAATATCGTTACGGCTATTTGTGTAAAGTTGGAAATATCTACACCGCTATCTGTGTAAAGATGGCAATATCTACACCGCAATCTGTGCAAAGATGGAAACATATGCACTGCTATCTCTGTAAACATGGAAATTTCTACATTGCTATCTGTATAAACATGGAAATATCTACACCGCCATCTGTATCAAAATGGAAATATCTACACCGCCATCTGTATGAACATGGAAATATCTACACCGCCATCTGTATAAACATGGAAATATCTACACCGCTATCTGTATAAATATGGAGATATCTACACCGCTATCTCTAATAAACATGGAAATATCTACACAGCTGTCTGTATAAACATGGAAATATCTACACTGCTATGTCTATAAACATGGAAATATCTACACCGCCAGCTGTATAAACATGCAAATATCTACACAGCCATTTGAATAAACATGCAAATAACTACACCAGCATCTTTATAAACTTGGAAATATTTACACTGCCTTCTGTATACACATGGAATTATCTACACAGCCATCTGTATAAACATGGAAATATCTACACCGCTATCTGCATAAACATGGAAATATCTACACCGCTCTCTGTATAAACATGAAAATATCAACATCGCTATCTGTATAAACAGGGAATATCTCCACTGCTATCTGTATAAACATGGAAATATCTACACCGCTAACTGTATAAACATGGAAATATCTACAAAGCTATCTGTATAAACATGGATATATCTACAACGCTATCTGTGTAAACCTGGAAATATCTACGCAACTATCTGTGTAAACTTCGAAATACCTACACAGCTATCTGTGTAAAGATGGAAATATCTACACCGCAATCTGTACAAAGATGGAAATATCTACACCGCTATATGTATAAACAAGGAAATATCTACACCGCCATCTGTATAAACATGGAAATATCTACACCGCCATCTGTATAAACATGGAAACACCTACACCGCTATCTGTATAAATATGGAAATATCTAAACCGCTATCTCTATAAACTTGGAAATACCTACAACGCTATCTCTATAAACATGGAAATATCTACACCGCAATGTCTTTAAACATGGAACTATCTACACCGCCATCTGTATAAACATGGAAATATCTACACTGCTATCTATATAAACATGGAAATATCTACACCGCTCTCTGTATAAACATGGAAATATCTACACTGCTATCTGTATAAACATGGAAGTATCTACACCGCTATCTGTATAAACATGGAAATATCTACAATGCAATCTCTGTAAACATGGAAATATCTACACAGCTATCTGTGTAAAGTTGGAAATATCTACACCGCTGTCTGTGTATAGATTGCAATATCTACACCGCAATCTGTGCATAGATGGAAGCATCTACCCTGCTATCTCTGTAAACATGGAAATACCTTCACCGCTATCTGTATAAACCTGGAAATATCTACACCACCATCTCTATCAAAATGGAAATATCTACACCGCTATCTGCATAAACATGGAAATATCTACACCGCTCTCTGTGTAAACATGAAAATATCTACATCGCTATCTGTATAAACAGGGAATATCTCCACTGCTATCTGTATAAACATGGAAATATCTACACCGCTAACTGTATAAACATGGAAATATCTACAAATCCATCTGTATAAACATGGATATATCTAAAACGCTATCTTTGTAAACCTGGAAATATCTACGCAACTATCTGTGTAAACTTCGAAATACCTACACAGCTATCTGTGTAAAGATGGAAATATCTACACCGCAATCTGTACAAAGATGGAAATATCTACACCGCTATATGTATAAACAAGGAAATATCTACACCGCCATCTGTATAAACATGGAAATATCTACACCGCCATCTGTATAAACATGGAAACACCTACACCGCTATCTGTATAAATATGGAAATATCTAAACGGCTCTCTCTAAAAACTTGGAAATACCTACAACGCTATCTCTATAAACATGGAAATATCTACACCGCAATGTCTTTAAACATGTAAATAACAACACCGCCATCTCTATAAACATGAAAATATCTACACCGCCATCTCCAGAAACATGGAACTATCTACACCGCCATCTGTATAAACTTCAAATATCTACACTGCTATCTGTATAAACATGGAAATATCTACACCGCTATCTGTATAAACATGGAAATATCCACACCGCTATCTGTATAAACATGGAAATATCTACACCGCTATCTGTATAAACATGGAAATATCTACACCGCTATCTGTATAAACATGGAAGTATCTACACTGCCATCTGTATAAACATGGAAGTATCTACACTGCCATCTGTATAAACATGGAAATATATACACCGCCATCTGTATAAACATGGAAATATCTACACCGATATCTTTATAAAGACGGAAATAACTCCACCGCTATCTGTATAAACATGGAAATATCTACACCGCTATCTGTATAAAAATGGAAATATCTACACGGCTATCTGTATAAACCTGGAAATATCTACACCGCTATCTGTATAAACATGGAAATATCTACACCGCTATCTGTATAAACGTGGAAATATCTACACTGCTATCATTAAAAACATGGAAATATCTACAACTCTATCTGTATAAACATGGAATTATCTACACCGCTATCTGTATAAACATGGAAATACCTACACCGCTATCTGTATAAAAATGGAAATATCTACACGGCTATCTGTATAAACCTGGAAATATCTACACCGCTATCTGTATAAACATGGAAATATCTACACCGCTATCTGTATAAACATGGAAATGTCTACACTGCTATCTGTAAAAACATGGAAATATCTACAACTCTATCTGTATAAACATGGAAATGTATACACCGCTATCTGTATAAACATGGAAATACCTACAATGATAACTCTGTAAACATGGAAATATCTTTACAGCTATTTGTGTAAAGTTGGAAATATCTACACTGCTATCTGTGTAAAGATGGCAATATCTACACCGCAATCTGTCCAAAGATGGAAACATATGCACTGCTATCTCTGTAAACATGGAAATTTCTACATTGCTATCTGTATAAACATGGAAATATCTACACCGCCATCTGTATCAAAATGGAAATAACTACACCGCCATCTGTATGAACATGGAAATATCTACACCGCCATCTGTATAAACATGGAAATATCTACACAGCTGTCTGTATAAACATGGAAATATCTACACTGCTATGTCTATAAACATGGAAATATCTACACCGCCAGCTGTATAAACATGCAAATATCTACACAGCCTTTTGAATAAACATGCAAATAACAACACCAGCATCTTTATAAACATGGAAATACCTACACTGCCTTCTGTATACACATGGAATTATCTACACAGACATCTGTATAAACATGGAAATATCTACACCGCTATCTGCATAAACATGGAAATATCTACACCGCTCTCTGTATAAACATGAAAATATATACATCGCTATCTGTATAAACAGGGAATATCTCCACTGCTATCTGTATAAACATGGAAATATCTACACCGCTAACTGTATAAACATGGAAATATCTACAAAGCTATCTGTATAAACATGGATATATCTACAACGCTATCTGTGTAAACCTGGAAATATCTACGCAACTATCTGTGTAAACTTCGAAATACCTACACAGCTATCTGTGTAAAGATGGAAATATCTACACCGCAATCTGTACAAAGATGGAAATATCTACACCGCTATATGTATAAACAAGGAAATATCTACACCGCCATCTGTATAAACATGGAAATATCTACACCGCCATCTGTATAAACATGGGAACAACTACACCGCTATCTGTATAAATATGGAAATATCTAAACCGCTATCTCTATAAACTTGGAAATACCTACAACGCTATCTCTATGAACATGGAAATATCTACACCGCAATGTCTTTAAACATGGAAATAACAACACCGCCATCTCTATAAACATGAAAATATCTACACCGCCATCTCCAGAAACATGGAACTATCTACACCGCCATCTGTATAAACATGGAAATATCTACACTGCTATCTGTATAAACATGGAAATATCTACACCGCTATCTGTATAAACATGGAAATATCTACACTGCTATCTGTATAAACATGGAAGTGTCTACACCGCTATCTGTATAAACATTGAAATATCTACAATGCAATCTCTGTAAACATGGAAATATCTACACAGCTATCTGTGTAAAGTTGGAAATATCTACACCGCTGTCTGTGTATAGATTGCAATATCTACACCGCAATCTGTGCATAGATGGAAGCATCTACACTGCTATCTCTGTAAACATGGAAATACCTTCACCGCTATCTGTATAAACCTGGAAATATCTACACCGCCATCTCTATCAAAATGGAAATATCTACACCGCTATCTGCATAAACATGGAAATATCTACACCGCTCTCTGTATAAACATGAAAATATCTACATCGCTATCTGTATAAACAGGGAATATCTCCACTGCTATCTGTATAAACATGGAAATATCTACACCGCTAACTGTATAAACATGGAAATATCTACAAATCTATCTGTATAAACATGGATATATCTACAACGCTATCTGTGTAAACCTGGAAATATCTACGCAACTATCTGTGTAAACTTCGAAATACCTACACAGCTATCTGTGTAAAGATGGAAATATCTACACCGCAATCTGTACAAAGATGGAAATATCTACACCGCTATATGTATAAACAAGGAAATATCTACACCGCCATCTGTATAAACATGGAAATATCTACACCGCCATCTGTATAAACATGGAAACACCTACACCGCTATCTGTATAAATATGGAAATATCTAAACCGCTCTCTCTAAAAACTTGGAAATACCTACAACGCTATCTCTATAAACATGGAAATATCTACACCGCAATGTCTTTAAACATGTAAATAACAACACCGCCATCTCTATAAACATGAAAATATCTACACCGCCATCTCCAGAAACATGGAGCTATCTACACCGCCATCTGTATAAACATGGAAATATCTACACTGCTATCTGTACAAACATGGAAATATCTACACCGCTATCTGTATAAACATGGAAATATCCACACCGCTATCTGTATAAACATGGAAATATCTACACCGCTATCTGTATAAACATGGAAATATCTACACCGCCATCTGTATAAACATGGAAATATCTACACTGCCATCTGTATAAACATGGAAATATCTACACTGCCATCTGTATAAACATGGAAATATCTACAACGCCATCTGTATAAACATGGAAATATCTACACCGCAATCTGTATAAACATGGAAATATCTACACCGCTATCTTTATAAAGATGGAAATAACTCCACCGCTATCTGTATAAACATGGAAATATCTACACCACTATCTGTATAAAAATGGAAATACCTACACGGCTATCTGTATAAACCTGGAAATATCTACACCGCTATCTGTATAAACCTGGAAATATCTACACCGCTATCTGTATAAACATGGAAATATCTACACTGCTATCTGTAAAAACATGGAAATATCTACAACTCTATCTGTATAAACATGGAAATATCTACACCGCTATCTGTATAAACATGGAAATACCTACAATGATAACTCTGTAAACATGGAAATATCTTTACAGCTATTTGTGTAAAGTTGGAAATATCTACACCGCTATCTGTGTAAAGATGGCAATATCTACACCGCAATCTGTGCAAAGATGGAAACGTATGCACTGCTATCTCTGTAAACATGGAAATTTCTTCATTGCTATCTGTATAAACATGGAAATATCTACACCGCCATCTGTATCAAAATGGAAATATCTACACCGCTATCTGTATAAACATGGAAATATCTACACCGCTATCTGTATAAACATGGAAATATCTACACCGCTATCTGTATAAACATGGAAATATCTACACCGCTATCTGTATAAACATGGAAATATCTACACTGCCATCTGTATAAACATGGAAGTATCTACACTGCCATCTGTATAAACATGGAAATATCTACACCGCCATCTGTATAAACATGGAAATATCTACACCGCCATCTGTATAAACACGGAAATATCTACACCGCTATCTTTATAAAGATGGAAATAACTCCACCGCTATCTGTATAAACATGGAAATATCTACACCGCTATCTGTATAAAAATGGAAATATCTACACGGCTATCTGTATAAACCTGGAAATATCTACACCGCTATGTGTATAAACATGGAAATATCTACACCGCTATCTGTATAAACATGGAAATATCTACACTGCTATCTGTAAAAACATGGAAATATCTACAACTCTATCTGTATAAACATGGAAATATCAACACCGCTATCTGTATAAACATGGAAATACCTACAATGATAACTCTGTAAACATGGAAATATCTTTACAGCTATTTGTGTAAAGTTGGAAATATCTACACCGCTATCTGTGTAAAGATGGCAATATCTACACCGCAATCTGTGCAAAGATGGAAACATATGCACTGCTATCTCTGTAAACATGGAAATTTCTACATTGCTATCTGTATAAACATGGAAATATCTACACCGCCATCTGTATCAAAATGGAAATATCTACACCGCCATCTGTATGAACATGGAAATATCTACATCGCCATCTGTATAAACATGGAAATATCTACACCGCTATCTGGATAAATATGGAGATATCTACACCGCTATCTCTAATAAACATGGAAATATCTACACAGCTGTCTATATAAACATGGAAATATCTACACTGCTATGTCTATAAACATGGAAATATCTACACCGCCAGCTGTATAAACATGCAAATATCTACACAGCCATTTGAATAAACATGCAAATAACTACACCAGCATCTTTATAAACATGGAAATATCTACACTGCCTTCTGTATACACATGGAATTATCTACACAGCCATCTGTATAAACATGGAAATATCTACACCGCTATCTGCATAAACATGGAAATATCTACACCGCTCTCTGTATAAACATGAAAATATCTACATCGCTATCTGTATAAACAGGGAATATCTCCACTGCTATCTGTATAAACATGGAAATATCTACACCGCTAACTTTATAAACATGGAAATATCTACAAAGCTATCTGTATAAACATGGATATACCTACAACGCTATCTGTGTAAACCTGGAAATATCTACGCAACTATCTGTGTAAACTTCGAAATACCTACACAGCTATCTGTGTAAAGATGGAAATATCTACACCGCAATCTGTACAAAGATGGAAATATCTACACCGCTATATGTATAAACAAGGAAATATCTACACCGCCATCTGTATAAACATGGAAATATCCACACCGCCATCTGTATAAACATGGAAACACCTACACCGCTATCTGTATAAATATGGAAATATCTAAACCGCTATCTCTATAAACTTGGAAATACCTACAACGCTATCTCTATAAACATGGAAATACCTACACCGCAATGTCTTTAAACATGGAAATAACAACACCGCCATCTCTATATACATGAAAATATCTACACCGCCATCTCCAGAAACATGGAACTATCTACACCGCCATCTGTATAAACATGGAAATATCTACACTGCTATCTGTATAAACATGGAAATATCTACACTGCTATCTATATAAACATGGAAATATCTACACCGCTCTCTGAATAAACATGGAAATATCTACACTGCTATCTGTATAAACATGGAAGTATCTACACCGCTATCTGTATAAACATGGAAATATCTACAATGCAATCTCTGTAAACATGGAAATATCTACACAGCTATCTGTGTAAAGTTGGAAATATCTACACCGCTGTCTGTGTATAGATTGCAATATCTACACCGCAATCTGTGCATAGATGGAAGCATCTACCCTGCTATCTCTGTAAACATGGAAATACCTTCACCGCTATCTGTATAAACCTGGAAATATCTACACCACCATCTCTATCAAAATGGAAATATCTACACCGCTATCTGCATAAACATGGAAATATCTACACCGCTCTCTGTATAAACATGAAAATATCTACATCGCTATCTGTATAAACAGGGAATATCTCCACTGCTATCTGTATAAACATGGAAATATCTACACCGCTAACTGTATAAACATGGAAATATCTACAAATCCATCTGTATAAACATGGATATATCTAAAACGCTATCTTTGTAAACCTGGAAATATCTACGCAACTATCTGTGTAAACTTCGAAATACCTACACAGCTATCTGTGTAAAGATGGAAATATCTACACCGCAATCTGTACAAAGATGGAAATATCTACACCGCTATATGTATAAACAAGGAAATATCTACACCGCCATCTGTATAAACATGGAAATATCTACACCGCCATCTGTATAAACATGGAAACACCTACACCGCTATCTGTATAAATATGGAAATATCTAAACGGCTCTCTCTAAAAACTTGGAAATACCTACAACGCTATCTCTATAAACATGGAAATATCTACACCGCAATGTCTTTAAACATGTAAATAACAACACCGCCATCTCTATAAACATGAAAATATCTACACCGCCATCTCCAGAAACATGGAACTATCTACACCGCCATCTGTATAAACTTCAAATATCTACACTGCTATCTGTATAAACATGGAAATATCTACACCGCTATCTGTATAAACATGGAAATATCCACACCGCTATCTGTATAAACATGGAAATATCTACACCGCTATCTGTATAAACATGGAAATATCTACACCGCTATCTGTATAAACATGGAAGTATCTACACTGCCATCTGTATAAACATGGAAGTATCTACACTGCCATCTGTATAAACATGGAAATATATACACCGCCATCTGTATAAACATGGAAATATCTACACCGATATCTTTATAAAGACGGAAATAACTCCACCGCTATCTGTATAAACATGGAAATATCTAAACCGCTATCTGTATAAAAATGGAAATATCTACACGGCTATCTGTATAAACCTGGAAATATCTACACCGCTATCTGTATAAACATGGAAATATCTACACCGCTATCTGTATAAACGTGGAAATATCTACACTGCTATCATTAAAAACATGGAAATATCTACAACTCTATCTGTATAAACATGGAATTATCTACACCGCTATCTGTATAAACATGGAAATACCTACACCGCTATCTGTATAAAAATGGAAATATCTACACGGCTATCTGTATAAACCTGGAAATATCTACACCGCTATCTGTATAAACATGGAAATATCTACACCGCTATCTGTATAAACATGGAAATGTCTACACTGCTATCTGTAAAAACATGGAAATATCTACAACTCTATCTGTATAAACATGGAAATGTCTACACCGCTATCTGTATAAACATGGAAATACCTACAATGATAACTCTGTAAACATGGAAATATCTTTACAGCTATTTGTGTAAAGTTGGAAATATCTACACCGCTATCTGTGTAAAGATGGCAATATCTACACCGCAATCTGTCCAAAGATGGAAACATATGCACTGCTATCTCTGTAAACATGGAAATTTCTACATTGCTATCTGTATAAACATGGAAATATCTACACCGCCATCCGTATCAAAATGGAAATAACTACACCGCCATCTGTATGAACATGGAAATATCTACACCGCCATCTGTATAAACATGGAAATATCTACACAGCTGTCTGTATAAACATGGAAATATCTACACTGCTATGTCTATAAACATGGAAATATCTACACCGCCAGCTGTATAAACATGCAAATATCTACACAGCCTTTTGAATAAACATGCAAATAACAACACCAGCATCTTTATAAACATGGAAATACCTACACTGCCTTCTGTATACACATGGAATTATCTACACAGACATCTGTATAAACATGGAAATATCTACACCGCTATCTGCATAAACATGGAAATATCTACACCGCTCTCTGTATAAACATGAAAATATATACATCGCTATCTGTATAAACAGGGAATATCTCCACTGCTATCTGTATAAACATGGAAATATCTACACCGCTAACTGTATAAACATGGAAATATCTACAAAGCTATCTGTATAAACATGGATATATCTACAACGCTATCTGTGTAAACCTGGAAATATCTACGCAACTATCTGTGTAAACTTCGAAATACCTACACAGCTATCTGTGTAAAGATGGAAATATCTACACCGCAATCTGTACAAAGATGGAAATATCTACACCGCTATATGTATAAACAAGGAAATATCTACACCGCCATCTGTATAAACATGGAAATATCTACACCGCCATCTGTATAAACATGGGAACAACTACACCGCTATCTGTATAAATATGGAAATATCTAAACCGCTATCTCTATAAACTTGGAAATACCTACAACGCTATCTCTATGAACATGGAAATATCTACACCGCAATGTCTTTAAACATGGAAATAACAACACCGCCATCTCTATAAACATGAAAATATCTACACCGCCATCTCCAGAAACATGGAACTATCTACACCGCCATCTGTATAAACATGGAAATATCTACACTGCTATCTGTATAAACATGGAAATATCTACACCGCTATCTGTATAAACATGGAAATATCTACACTGCTATCTGTATAAACATGGAAGTGTCTACACCGCTATCTGTATAAACATTGAAATATCTACAATGCAATCTCTGTAAACATGGAAATATCTATACAGCTATCTGTGTAAAGTTGGAAATATCTACACCGCTGTCTGTGTATAGATTGCAATATCTACACCGCAATCTGTGCATAGATGGAAGCATCTACACTGCTATCTCTGTAAACATGGAAATACCTTCACCGCTATCTGTATAAGCCTGGAAATATCTACACCGCCATCTCTATCAAAATGGAAATATCTACACCGCTATCTGCATAAACATGGAAATATCTACACCGCTCTCTGTATAAACATGAAAATATCTACATCGCTATCTGTATAAACAGGGAATATCTCCACTGCTATCTGTATAAACATGGAAATATCTACACCGCTAACTGTATAAACATGGAAATATCTACAAATCTATCTGTATAAACATGGATATATCTACAACGCTATCTGTGTAAACCTGGAAATATCTACGCAACTATCTGTGTAAACTTCGAAATACCTACACAGCTATCTGTGTAAAGATGGAAATATCTACACCGCAATCTGTACAAAGATGGAAATATCTACACCGCTATATGTATAAACAAGGAAATATCTACACCGCCATCTGTATAAACATGGAAATATCTACACCGCCATCTGTATAAACATGGAAACACCTACACCGCTATCTGTATAAATATGGAAATATCTAAACCGCTATCTCTATAAACTTGGAAATACCTACAACGCTATCTCTATAAACATGGAAATATCTACACCGCAATGTCTTTAAACATGTAAATAACAACACCGCCATCTCTATAAACATGAAAATATCTACACCGCCATCTCCAGAAACATGGAGCTATCTACACCGCCATCTGTATAAACATGGAAATATCTACACTGCTATCTGTACAAACATGGAAATATCTACACCGCTATCTGTATAAACATGGAAATATCCACACCGCTATCTGTATAAACATGGAAATATCTACACCGCTATCTGTATAAACATGGAAATATCTACACCGCCATCTGTATAAACATGGAAATATCTACACTGCCATCTGTATAAACATGGAAATATCTACACTGCCATCTGTATAAACATGGAAATATCTACAACGCCATCTGTATAAACATGGAAATATCTACACCGCCATCTGTATAAACATGGAAATATCTACACCGCTATCTTTATAAAGATGGAAATAACTCCACCGCTATCTGTATAAACATGGAAATATCTACACCACTATCTGTATAAAAATGGAAATACCTACACGGCTATCTGTATAAACCTGGAAATATCTACACCGCTATCTGTATAAACCTGGAAATATCTACACCGCTATCTGTATAAACATGGAAATATCTACACTGCTATCTGTAAAAACATGGAAATATCTACAACTCTATCTGTATAAACATGGAAATATCTACACCGCTATCTGTATAAACATGGAAATACCTACAATGATAACTCTGTAAACATGGAAATATCTTTACAGCTATTTGTGTAAAGTTGGAAATATCTACACCGCTATCTGTGTAAAGATGGCAATATCTACACCGCAATCTGTGCAAAGATGGAAACGTATGCACTGCTATCTCTGTAAACATGGAAATTTCTTCATTGCTATCTGTATAAACATGGAAATATCTACACCGCCATCTGTATCAAAATGGAAATATCTACACCGCTATCTGTATAAACATGGAAATATCTACACCGCTATCTGTATAAACATGGAAATATCTACACCGCTATCTGTATAAACATGGAAATATCTACACCGCTATCTGTATAAACATGGAAATATCTACACTGCCATCTGTATAAACATGGAAGTATCTACACTGCCATCTGTATAAACATGGAAATATCTACACCGCCATCTGTATAAACATGGAAATATCTACACCGCCATCTGTATAAACACGGAAATATCTACACCGCTATCTTTATAAAGATGGAAATAACTCCACCGCTATCTGTATAAACATGGAAATATCTACACCGCTATCTGTATAAAAATGGAAATATCTACACGGCTATCTGTATAAACCTGGAAATATCTACACCGCTATGTGTATAAACATGGAAATATCTACACCGCTATCTGTATAAACATGGAAATATCTACACTGCTATCTGTAAAAACATGGAAATATCTACAACTCTATCTGTATAAACATGGAAATATCAACACCGCTATCTGTATAAACATGGAAATACCTACAATGATAACTCTGTAAACATGGAAATATCTTTACAGCTATTTGTGTAAAGTTGGAAATATCTACACCGCTATCTGTGTAAAGATGGCAATATCTACACCGCAATCTGTGCAAAGATGGAAACATATGCACTGCTATCTCTGTAAACATGGAAATTTCTACATTGCTATCTGTATAAACATGGAAATATCTACACCGCCATCTGTATCAAAATGGAAATATCTACACCGCCATCTGTATGAACATGGAAATATCTACATCGCCATCTGTATAAACATGGAAATATCTACACCGCTATCTGTATAAATATGGAGATATCTACACCGCTATCTCTAATAAACATGGAAATATCTACACAGCTGTCTATATAAACATGGAAATATCTACACTGCTATGTCTATAAACATGGAAATATCTACACCGCCAGCTGTATAAACATGCAAATATCTACACAGCCATTTGAATAAACATGCAAATAACTACACCAGCATCTTTATAAACATGGAAATATCTACACTGCCTTCTGTATACACATGGAATTATCTACACAGCCATCTGTATAAACATGGAAATATCTACACCGCTATCTGCATAAACATGGAAATATCTACACCGCTCTCTGTATAAACATGAAAATATCTACATCGCTATCTGTATAAACAGGGAATATCTCCACTGCTATCTGTATAAACATGGAAATATCTACACCGCTAACTTTATAAACATGGAAATATCTACAAAGCTATCTGTATAAACATGGATATACCTACAACGCTATCTGTGTAAACCTGGAAATATCTACGCAACTATCTGTGTAAACTTCGAAATACCTACACAGCTATCTGTGTAAAGATGGAAATATCTACACCGCAATCTGTACAAAGATGGAAATATCTACACCGCTATATGTATAAACAAGGAAATATCTACACCGCCATCTGTATAAACATGGAAATATCCACACCGCCATCTGTATAAACATGGAAACACCTACACCGCTATCTGTATAAATATGGAAATATCTAAACCGCTATCTCTATAAACTTGGAAATACCTACAACGCTATCTCTATAAACATGGAAATACCTACACCGCAATGTCTTTAAACATGGAAATAACAACACCGCCATCTCTATATACATGAAAATATCTACACCGCCATCTCCAGAAACATGGAACTATCTACACCGCCATCTGTATAAACATGGAAATATCTACACTGCTATCTGTATAAACATGGAAATATCTACACTGCTATCTATATAAACATGGAAATATCTACACCGCTCTCTGTATAAACATGGAAATATCTACACTGCTATCTGTATAAACATGGAAGTATCTACACCGCTATCTGTATAAACATGGAAATATCTACAATGCAATCTCTGTAAACATGGAAATATCTACACAGCTATCTGTGTAAAGTTGGAAATATCTACACCGCTGTCTGTGTATAGATTGCAATATCTACACCGCAATCTGTGCATAGATGGAATCATCTACCCTGCTATCTCTGTAAACATGGAAATACCTTCACCGCTATCTGTATAAACCTGGAAATATCTACACCACCATCTCTATCAAAATGGAAATATCTACACCGCTATCTGCATAAACATGGAAATATCTACACCGCTCTCTGTATAAACATGAAAATATCTACATCGCTATCTGTATAAACAGGGAATATCTCCACTGCTATCTGTATAAACATGGAAATATCTACACCGCTAACTGTATAAACATGGAAATATCTACAAATCCATCTGTATAAACATGGATATATCTAAAACGCTATCTTTGTAAACCTGGAAATATCTACGCAACTATCTGTGTAAACTTCGAAATACCTACACAGCTATCTGTGTAAAGATGGAAATATCTACACCGCAATCTGTACAAAGATGGAAATATCTACACCGCTATATGTATAAACAAGGAAATATCTACACCGCCATCTGTATAAACATGGAAATATCTACACCGCCATCTGTATAAACATGGAAACACCTACACCGCTATCTGTATAAATATGGAAATATCTAAACGGCTCTCTCTAAAAACTTGGAAATACCTACAACGCTATCTCTATAAACATGGAAATATCTACACCGCAATGTCTTTAAACATGTAAATAACAACACCGCCATCTCTATAAACATGAAAATATCTACACCGCCATCTCCAGAAACATGGAACTATCTACACCGCCATCTGTATAAACTTCAAATATCTACACTGCTATCTGTATAAACATGGAAATATCTACACCGCTATCTGTATAAACATGGAAATATCCACACCGCTATCTGTATAAACATGGAAATATCTACACCGCTATCTGTATAAACATGGAAATATCTACACCGCTATCTGTATAAACATGGAAGTATCTACACTGCCATCTGTATAAACATGGAAGTATCTACACTGCCATCTGTATAAACATGGAAATATATACACCGCCATCTGTATAAACATGGAAATATCTACACCGATATCTTTATAAAGACGGAAATAACTCCACCGCTATCTGTATAAACATGGAAATATCTAAACCGCTATCTGTATAAAAATGGAAATATCTACACGGCTATCTGTATAAACCTGGAAATATCTACACCGCTATCTGTATAAACATGGAAATATCTACACCGCTATCTGTATAAACGTGGAAATATCTACACTGCTATCATTAAAAACATGGAAATATCTACAACTCTATCTGTATAAACATGGAATTATCTACACCGCTATCTGTATAAACATGGAAATACCTACACCGCTATCTGTATAAAAATGGAAATATCTACACGGCTATCTGTATAAACCTGGAAATATCTACACCGCTATCTGTATAAACATGGAAATATCTACACCGCTATCTGTATAAACATGGAAATGTCTACACTGCTATCTGTAAAAACATGGAAATATCTACAACTCTATCTGTATAAACATGGAAATGTCTACACCGCTATCTGTATAAACATGGAAATACCTACAATGATAACTCTGTAAACATGGAAATATCTTTACAGCTATTTGTGTAAAGTTGGAAATATCTACACCGCTATCTGTGTAAAGATGGCAATATCTACACCGCAATCTGTCCAAAGATGGAAACATATGCACTGCTATCTCTGTAAACATGGAAATTTCTACATTGCTATCTGTATAAACATGGAAATATCTACACCGCCATCCGTATCAAAATGGAAATAACTACACCGCCATCTGTATGAACATGGAAATATCTACACCGCCATCTGTATAAACATGGAAATATCTACACAGCTGTCTGTATAAACATGGAAATATCTACACTGCTATGTCTATAAACATGGAAATATCTACACCGCCAGCTGTATAAACATGCAAATATCTACACAGCCTTTTGAATAAACATGCAAATAACAACACCAGCATCTTTATAAACATGGAAATACCTACACTGCCTTCTGTATACACATGGAATTATCTACACAGACATCTGTATAAACATGGAAATATCTACACCGCTATCTGCATAAACATGGAAATATCTACACCGCTCTCTGTATAAACATGAAAATATATACATCGCTATCTGTATAAACAGGGAATATCTCCACTGCTATCTGTATAAACATGGAAATATCTACACCGCTAACTGTATAAACATGGAAATATCTACAAAGCTATCTGTATAAACATGGATATATCTACAACGCTATCTGTGTAAACCTGGAAATATCTACGCAACTATCTGTGTAAACTTCGAAATACCTACACAGCTATCTGTGTAAAGATGGAAATATCTACACCGCAATCTGTACAAAGATGGAAATATCTACACCGCTATATGTATAAACAAGGAAATATCTACACCGCCATCTGTATAAACATGGAAATATCTACACCGCCATCTGTATAAACATGGGAACAACTACACCGCTATCTGTATAAATATGGAAATATCTAAACCGCTATCTCTATAAACTTGGAAATACCTACAACGCTATCTCTATGAACATGGAAATATCTACACCGCAATGTCTTTAAACATGGAAATAACAACACCGCCATCTCTATAAACATGAAAATATCTACACCGCCATCTCCAGAAACATGGAACTATCTACACCGCCATCTGTATAAACATGGAAATATCTACACCGCTATCTGTATAAACATGGAAATATCTACACTGCTATCTGTATAAACATGGAAGTGTCTACACCGCTATCTGTATAAACATTGAAATATCTACAATGCAATCTCTGTAAACATGGAAATATCTACACAGCTATCTGTGTAAAGTTGGAAATATCTACACCGCTGTCTGTGTATAGATTGCAATATCTACACCGCAATCTGTGCATAGATGGAAGCATCTACACTGCTATCTCTGTAAACATGGAAATACCTTCACCGCTATCTGTATAAACCTGGAAATATCTACACCGCCATCTCTATCAAAATGGAAATATCTACACCGCTATCTGCATAAACATGGAAATATCTACACCGCTCTCTGTATAAACATGAAAATATCTACATCGCTATCTGTATAAACAGGGAATATCTCCACTGCTATCTGTATAAACATGGAAATATCTACACCGCTAACTGTATAAACATGGAAATATCTACAAATCTATCTGTATAAACATGGATATATCTACAACGCTATCTGTGTAAACCTGGAAATATCTACGCAACTATCTGTGTAAACTTCGAAATACCTACACAGCTATCTGTGTAAAGATGGAAATATCTACACCGCAATCTGTACAAAGATGGAAATATCTACACCGCTATATGTATAAACAAGGAAATATCTACACCGCCATCTGTATAAACATGGAAATATCTACACCGCCATCTGTATAAACATGGAAACACCTACACCGCTATCTGTATAAATATGGAAATATCTAAACCGCTATCTCTATAAACTTGGAAATACCTACAACGCTATCTCTATAAACATGGAAATATCTACACCGCAATGTCTTTAAACATGTAAATAACAACACCGCCATCTCTATAAACATGAAAATATCTACACCGCCATCTCCAGAAACATGGAGCTATCTACACCGCCATCTGTATAAACATGGAAATATCTACACTGCTATCTGTACAAACATGGAAATATCTACACCGCTATCTGTATAAACATGGAAATATCCACACCGCTATCTGTATAAACATGGAAATATCTACACCGCTATCTGTATAAACATGGAAATATCTACACCGCCATCTGTATAAACATGGAAATATCTACACTGCCATCTGTATAAACATGGAAATATCTACACTGCCATCTGTATAAACATGGAAATATCTACAACGCCATCTGTATAAACATGGAAATATCTACACCGCCATCTGTATAAACATGGAAATATCTACACCGCTATCTTTATAAAGATGGAAATAACTCCACCGCTATCTGTATAAACATGGAAATATCTACACCACTATCTGTATAAAAATGGAAATACCTACACGGCTATCTGTATAAACCTGGAAATATCTACACCGCTATCTGTATAAACATGGAAATATCTACACCGCTATCTGTATAAACATGGAAATATCTACACTGCTATCTGTAAAAACATGGAAATATCCACAACTCTATCTGTATAAACATGGAAATATCTACACCGCTATCTGTATAAACATGGAAATACCTACAATGATAACTCTGTAAACATGGAAATATCTTTACAGCTATTTGTGTAAAGTTGGAAATATCTACACCGCTATCTGTGTAAAGATGGCAATATCTACACCGCAATCTGTGCAAAGATGGAAACGTATGCACTGCTATCTCTGTAAACATGGAAATTTCTTCATTGCTATCTGTATAAACATGGAAATATCTACACCGCCATCTGTATCAAAATGGAAATATCTACACCGCTATCTGTATAAACATGGAAATATCTACACCGCTATCTGTATAAACATGGAAATATCTACACCGCTATCTGTATAAACATGGAAATATCTACACCGCTATCTGTATAAACATGGAAATATCTACACTGCCATCTGTATAAACATGGAAGTATCTACACTGCCATCTGTATAAACATGGAAATATCTACACCGCCATCTGTATAAACATGGAAATATCTACACCGCCATCTGTATAAACACGGAAATATCTACACCGCAATCTTTATAAAGATGGAAATAACTCCACCGCTATCTGTATAAACATGGAAATATCTACACCGCTATCTGTATAAAAATGGAAATATCTACACGGCTATCTGTATAAACCTGGAAATATCTACACCGCTATCTGTATAAACATGAAAATATCTACACCGCTATCTGTATAAACGTGGAAATATCTACACTGCTATCTGTAAAAACATGGAAATAACTACAAATCTATCTGTATAAACATGGAAATATCTACACCGCTATCTGTATAAACATGGAAATACCTACACCGCTATCTGTATAAAAATGGAAATATCTACACGGCTATCTGTATAAACCTGGAAATATCTACACCGCTATGTGTATAAACATGGAAATATCTACACCGCTATCTGTATAAACATGGAAATATCTACACTGCTATCTGTAAAAACATGGAAATATCTACAACTCTATCTGTATAAACATGGAAATATCAACACCGCTATCTGTATAAACATGGAAATACCTACAATGATAACTCTGTAAACATGGAAATATCTTTACAGCTATTTGTGTAAAGTTGGAAATATCTACACCGCTATCTGTGTAAAGATGGCAATATCTACACCGCAATCTGTGCAAAGATGGAAACATATGCACTGCTATCTCTGTAAACATGGAAATTTCTACATTGCTATCTGTATAAACATGGAAATATCTACACCGCCATCTGTATCAAAATGGAAATATCTACACCGCCATCTGTATGAACATGGAAATATCTACATCGCCATCTGTATAAACATGGAAATATCTACACCGCTATCTGTATAAATATGGAGATATCTACACCGCTATCTCTAATAAACATGGAAATATCTACACAGCTGTCTGTATAAACATGGAAATATCTACACTGCTATGTCTATAAACATGGAAATATCTACACCGCCAGCTGTATAAACATGCAAATATCTACACAGCCATTTGAATAAACATGCAAATAACTACACCAGCATCTTTATAAACATGGAAATATCTACACTGCCTTCTGTATACACATGGAATTATCTACACAGCCATCTGTATAAACATGGAAATATCTACACCGCTATCTGCATAAACATGGAAATATCTACACCGCTCTCTGTATAAACATGAAAATATCTACATCGCTATCTGTATAAACAGGGAATATCTCCACTGCTATCTGTATAAACATGGAAATATCTACACCGCTAACTTTATAAACATGGTAATATCTACAAAGCTATCTGTATAAACATGGATATACCTACAACGCTATCTGTGTAAACCTGGAAATATCTACGCAACTATCTGTGTAAACTTCGAAATACCTACACAGCTATCTGTGTAAACATGGAAATATCTACACCGCTATCTGTATAAACATGGAAATATCTACACTGCTATCATTAAAAACATGGAAATATCTACAACTCTATCTGTATAAACATGGAATTATCTACACCGCTATCTGTATAAACATGGAAATACCTACACCGCTATCTGTATAAAAATGGAAATATCTACACGGCTATCTGTATAAACCTGGAAATATCTACACCGCTATCTGTATAAACATGGAAATATCTACACCGCTATCTGTATAAACATGGAAATATCTACACTGCTATCTGTAAAAACATGGAAATATCTAAAACTCTATCTGTATAAACATGGAAATATCTACACCGCTATCTTTATAAAGATGGAAATAACTCCACCGCTATCTGTATAAACATGGAAATATCTACACCACTATCTGTATAAAAATGGAAATACCTACACGGCTATCTGTATAAACCTGGAAATATCTACACCGCTATCTGTATAAACATGGAAATATCTACACCGCTATCTGTATAAACATGGAAATACCTACAATGATAACTCTGTAAACATGGAAATATCTTTACAGCTATTTGTGTAAAGTTGGAAATATCTACACCGCTATCTGTGTAAAGATGGCAATATCTACACCGCAATCTGTGCAAAGATGGAAACGTATGCACTGCTATCTCTGTAAACATGGAAATTTCTTCATTGCTATCTGTATAAACATGGAAATATCTACACCGCCATCTGTATCAAAATGGAAATATCTACACCGCTATCTGTATAAACATGGAAATATCTACACCGCTATCTGTATAAACATGGAAATATCTACACCGCTATCTGTATAAACATGGAAATATCTACACCGCTATCTGTATAAACATGGAAATATCTACACTGCCATCTGTATAAACATGGAAGTATCTACACTGCCATCTGTATAAACATGGAAATATCTACACCGCCATCTGTATAAACATGGAAATATCTACACCGCCATCTGTATAAACACGGAAATATCTACACCGCAATCTTTATAAAGATGGAAATAACTCCACCGCTATCTGTATAAACATGGAAATATCTACACCGCTATCTGTATAAAAATGGAAATATCTACACGGCTATCTGTATAAACCTGGAAATATCTACACCGCTATCTGTATAAACATGAAAATATCTACACCGCTATCTGTATAAACGTGGAAATATCTACACTGCTATCTGTAAAAACATGGAAATAACTACAAATCTATCTGTATAAACATGGAAATATCTACACCGCTATCTGTATAAACATGGAAATACCTACACCGCTATCTGTATAAAAATGGAAATATCTACACGGCTATCTGTATAAACCTGGAAATATCTACACCGCTATGTGTATAAACATGGAAATATCTACACCGCTATCTGTATAAACATGGAAATATCTACACTGCTATCTGTAAAAACATGGAAATATCTACAACTCTATCTGTATAAACATGGAAATATCAACACCGCTATCTGTATAAACATGGAAATACCTACAATGATAACTCTGTAAACATGGAAATATCTTTACAGCTATTTGTGTAAAGTTGGAAATATCTACACCGCTATCTGTGTAAAGATGGCAATATCTACACCGCAATCTGTGCAAAGATGGAAACATATGCACTGCTATCTCTGTAAACATGGAAATTTCTACATTGCTATCTGTATAAACATGGAAATATCTACACCGCCATCTGTATCAAAATGGAAATATCTACACCGCCATCTGTATGAACATGGAAATATCTACATCGCCATCTGTATAAACATGGAAATATCTACACCGCTATCTGTATAAATATGGAGATATCTACACCGCTATCTCTAATAAACATGGAAATATCTACACAGCTGTCTGTATAAACATGGAAATATCTACACTGCTATGTCTATAAACATGGAAATATCTACACCGCCAGCTGTATAAACATGCAAATATCTACACAGCCATTTGAATAAACATGCAAATAACTACACCAGCATCTTTATAAACATGGAAATATCTACACTGCCTTCTGTATACACATGGAATTATCTACACAGCCATCTGTATAAACATGGAAATATCTACACCGCTATCTGCATAAACATGGAAATATCTACACCGCTCTCTGTATAAACATGAAAATATCTACATCGCTATCTGTATAAACAGGGAATATCTCCACTGCTATCTGTATAAACATGGAAATATCTACACCGCTAACTTTATAAACATGGAAATATCTACAAAGCTATCTGTATAAACATGGATATACCTACAACGCTATCTGTGTAAACCTGGAAATATCTACGCAACTATCTGTGTAAACTTCGAAATACCTACACAGCTATCTGTGTAAACATGGAAATATCTACACCGCTATCTGTATAAACATGGAAATATCTACACTGCTATCATTAAAAACATGGAAATATCTACAACTCTATCTGTATAAACATGGAATTATCTACACCGCTATCTGTATAAACATGGAAATACCTACACCGCTATCTGTATAAAAATGGAAATATCTACACGGCTATCTGTATAAACCTGGAAATATCTACACCGCTATCTGTATAAACATGGAAATATCTACACCGCTATCTGTATAAACATGGAAATATCTACACTGCTATCTGTAAAAACATGGAAATATCTAAAACTCTATCTGTATAAACATGGAAATATCTACACCGCTATCTGTATAAACATGGAAATACCTACAATGATAACTCTGTAAACATGGAAATATCTTTACAGCTATTTGTGTAAAGTTGGAAATATCTACACCGCTATCTGTGTAAAGATGGCAATATCTACACCGCAATCTGTCCAAAGATGGAAACATATGCACTGCTATCTCTGTAAACATGGAAATTTCTACATTGCTATCTGTATAAACATGGAAATATCTACACCGGCATCTGTATCAAAATGGAAATAACTACACCGCCATCTGTATGAACATGGAAATATCTACACCGCCATCTGTATAAACATGGAAATATCTACAAAGCTGTCTGTATAAACATGGAAATATCTACACTGCTATGTCTATAAACATGGAAATATCTACACCGCCAGCTGTATAAACATGCAAATATCTACACAGCCTTTTGAATAAACATGCAAATAACTACACCAGCATCTTTATAAACATGGAAATACCTACACTGCCTTCTGTATACACATGGAATTATCTACACAGACATCTGTATAAACATGGAAATATCTACACCGGAATCTGCATAAACATGGAAATATCTACACCGCTCTCTGTATAAACATGAAAATATATACATCGCTATCTGTATAAACAGGGAATATCTCCACTGCTATCTGTATAAACATGGAAATATCTACACCGCTAACTGTATAAACATGGAAATATCTACAAAGCTATCTGTATAAACATGGATATATCTACAACGCTATCTGTGTAAACCTGGAAATATCTACGCAACTATCTGTGTAAACTTCGAAATACCTACACAGCTATCTGTGTAAAGATGGAAATATCTACACTGCAATCTGTACAAAGATGGAAATATCTACACCGCTATATGTATAAACAAGGAAATATCTACACCGCCATCTGTATAAACATGGAAATATCTACACCGCCATCTGTAGAAACATGGAAACACCTACACCGCTATCTGTATAAATATGGAAATATCTAAACCGCTATCTCTATAAACTTGGAAATACCTACAACGCTATCTCTATAAACATGGAAATATCTACACCGCAATGTCTTTAAACATGGAAATTACAACACCGCCATCTCTATAAACATGAAAATATCTACACCGCCATCTCCAGAAACATGGAACTATCTACCCCGCCATCTGTATAAACATGGAAATATCTACACTGCTATCTGTATAAACATGGAAATATCTACACCGCTATCTGTATAAACATGGAAATATCTACACTGCTATCTGTATAAACATGGAAGTATCTACACCGCTATCTGTATAAACATGGAAATATCTACAATGCAATCTCTGTAAACATGGAAATATCTACACAGCTATCTGTGTAAAGTTGGAAATATCTACACCGCTGTCTGTGTATAGATTGCAATATCTACACCGCAATCTGTGCATAGATGGAAGCATCTACACTGCTATCTCTGTAAACATGGAAATACCTTCACCGCTATCTGTATAAACCTGGAAATATCTACACCGCCATCTCTATCAAAATGGAAATATCTACACCGCTATCTGCATAAACATGGAAATATCTACACCGCTCTCTGTATAAACATGAAAATATCTACATCGCTATCTGTATAAACAGGGAATATCTCCACTGCTATCTGTATAAACATGGAAATATCTACACCACTAACTGTATAAACATGGAAATATCTACAAATCTATCTGTATAAACATGGATATAGCTACAACGCTATCTGTGTAAACCTGGAAATATCTACGCAACTATCTGTGTAAACTTCGAAATACCTACACAGCTATCCTTGTAAAGATGGAAATATCTACACCGCAATCTGTACAAAGATGGAAATATCTACACCGCTATATGTATAAACACGGAAATATCTACACCGCCATCTGTATAAACATGGAAATATCTACACCGCCATCTGTATAAACATGGAAACACCTACACCGATATCTGCATAAATATGGAAATATCTAAACCGCTCTCTCTAAAAACTTGGAAATACCTACAACGCTATCTCTATAAATATGGAAATATCTACACCGCAATGTCTTTAAACATGTAAATAACAACACCGCCATCTCTATAAACATGAAAATATCTACACCGCAATCTCCAGAAACATGGAACTATCTACACCGCCATCTGTATAAACATGGAAATATCTACACCGCTATCTGTATAAACATGGAAATATCCACACCACTATCTGTATAAACATGGAAATATCTACACCGCTATCTGTATAAACATGGAAATATCTACACCGCTATCTGTATAAACATGGAAATATCTACACTGCTATCTGTATAAACATGGAAGTATCTACACTGCCATCTGTATAAACATGGAAATATCTACACCGCCATCTGTATAAACATGGAACTATCTACACCGCCATCTGTATAAACATGGAAATATCTACACTGCTATCTGTATAAACATGGGAATATCTACACCGCTATCTGTATAAACATGCAAATATCCACAACACTATCTGTATAAACATGGAAATATCTACACCGCTATCTGTATAAACATGGTAATATCTACACCGCTATCTGTATAAACATGGAAATATCTACACCGCTATCTGTATAAACATGGAAGTATCTACACTGCCATCTATATAAACATGGAAATATCTACACCGCCATCTGTATAAACATGGAAATATCTACACCGCCATCTGTATAAACATGGAAATATCTACACCGCTATCTTTATAAAGATGGAAATAACTCCACCGCTATCTGTATAAACATGGAAATATCTACACCGCTATCTGTATAAAAATGGAAATATCTACACGGCTATCTGTATAAACCTGGCAATATCTACACCGCTATCTGTATAAACATGGAAATATCTACACCGCTATCTGTATAAACATGGAAATATCTACACTTCTATCTGTAAAAACATGGAAATATCTACAACTCTATATGTATAAACATGGAAATATCAACACCGCTATCTGTATAAAGATGGAAATACCTACAATGATAACTCTGTAAACATGGAAATATCTTTACAGCTATTTGTGTAAAGTTGGAAATATCTACACCGCTATCTGTGTAAAGATGGCAATATCTACACCGGATTTTGTGCAAAGATGGAAACATATGCACTGCTATCTCTGTAAACATGGAAATTTCTACATTGCTATCTGTATAAACATGGAAATATCTACACCGCCATCTGTATCAAAATGGAAATATCTACACCGCCATCTGTATGAACATGGAAATATCTACATCGCCATCTGTATAAACATGGAAATATCTACACCGCTATCTGTATAAATATGGAGATATCTACACCGCTATCTCTAATAAACATGGAAATATCTACACAGCTGTCTGTATAAACATGGAAATATCTACACTGCTATGTCTATAAACATGGAAATATCTACACCGCCAGCTGTATAAACATGCAAATATCTACACAGCCATTTGAATAAACATGCAAATAACTACACCAGCATCTTTATAAACATGGAAATATCTACACTGCCTTCTGTATACACATGGAATTATCTACACAGCCATCTGTATAAACATGGAAATATCTACACCGCTATCTGCATAAACATGGAAATATCTACACCGCTCTCTGTATAAACATGAAAATATCTACATCGCTATCTGTATAAACAGGGAATATCTCCACTGCTATCTGTATAAACATGGAAATATCTACACCGCTAACTTTATAAACATGGAAATATCTACAAAGCTATCTGTATAAACATGGATATACCTACAACGCTATCTGTGTAAACCTGGAAATATCTACGCAACTATCTGTGTAAACTTCGAAATACCTACACAGCTATCTGTGTAAAGATGGAAATATCTACACCGCAATCTGTACAAAGATGGAAATATCTACACCGCTATATGTATAAACAAGGAAATATCTACACCGCCATCTGTATAAACATGGAAATATCCACACCGCCATCTGTATAAACATGGAAACACCTACACCGCTATCTGTATAAACATGGAAATATCTACACTGCTATCTGTAAAAACATGGAAATATCTAAAACTCTATCTGTATAAACATGGAAATATCTACACCGCTATCTGTATAAACATGGAAATACCTACAATGATAACTCTGTAAACATGGAAATATCTTTACAGCTATTTGTGTAAAGTTGGAAATATCTACACCGCTATCTGTGTAAAGATGGCAATATCTACACCGCAATCTGTCCAAAGATGGAAACATATGCACTGCTATCTCTGTAAACATGGAAATTTCTACATTGCTATCTGTATAAACATGGAAATATCTACACCGGCATCTGTATCAAAATGGAAATAACTACACCGCCATCTGTATGAACATGGAAATATCTACACCGCCATCTGTATAAACATGGAAATATCTACAAAGCTGTCTGTATAAACATGGAAATATCTACACTGCTATGTCTATAAACATGGAAATATCTACACCGCCAGCTGTATAAACATGCAAATATCTACACAGCCTTTTGAATAAACATGCAAATAACTACACCAGCATCTTTATAAACATGGAAATACCTACACTGCCTTCTGTATACACATGGAATTATCTACACAGACATCTGTATAAACATGGAAATATCTACACCGGAATCTGCATAAACATGGAAATATCTACACCGCTCTCTGTATAAACATGAAAATATATACATCGCTATCTGTATAAACAGGGAATATCTCCACTGCTATCTGTATAAACATGGAAATATCTACACCGCTAACTGTATAAACATGGAAATATCTACAAAGCTATCTGTATAAACATGGATATATCTACAACGCTATCTGTGTAAACCTGGAAATATCTACGCAACTATCTGTGTAAACTTCGAAATACCTACACAGCTATCTGTGTAAAGATGGAAATATCTACACTGCAATCTGTACAAAGATGGAAATATCTACACCGCTATATGTATAAACAAGGAAATATCTACACCGCCATCTGTATAAACATGGAAATATCTACACCGCCATCTGTAGAAACATGGAAACACCTACACCGCTATCTGTATAAATATGGAAATATCTAAACCGCTATCTCTATAAACTTGGAAATACCTACAACGCTATCTCTATAAACATGGAAATATCTACACCGCAATGTCTTTAAACATGGAAATTACAACACCGCCATCTCTATAAACATGAAAATATCTACACCGCCATCTCCAGAAACATGGAACTATCTACCCCGCCATCTGTATAAACATGGAAATATCTACACTGCTATCTGTATAAACATGGAAATATCTACACCGCTATCTGTATAAACATGGAAATATCTACACTGCTATCTGTATAAACATGGAAGTATCTACACCGCTATCTGTATAAACATGGAAATATCTACAATGCAATCTCTGTAAACATGGAAATATCTACACAGCTATCTGTGTAAAGTTGGAAATATCTACACCGCTGTCTGTGTATAGATTGCAATATCTACACCGCAATCTGTGCATAGATGGAAGCATCTACACTGCTATCTCTGTAAACATGGAAATACCTTCACCGCTATCTGTATAAACCTGGAAATATCTACACCGCCATCTCTATCAAAATGGAAATATCTACACCGCTATCTGCATAAACATGGAAATATCTACACCGCTCTCTGTATAAACATGAAAATATCTACATCGCTATCTGTATAAACAGGGAATATCTCCACTGCTATCTGTATAAACATGGAAATATCTACACCACTAACTGTATAAACATGGAAATATCTACAAATCTATCTGTATAAACATGGATATAGCTACAACGCTATCTGTGTAAACCTGGAAATATCTACGCAACTATCTGTGTAAACTTCGAAATACCTACACAGCTATCCTTGTAAAGATGGAAATATCTACACCGCAATCTGTACAAAGATGGAAATATCTACACCGCTATATGTATAAACACGGAAATATCTACACCGCCATCTGTATAAACATGGAAATATCTACACCGCCATCTGTATAAACATGGAAACACCTACACCGATATCTGCATAAATATGGAAATATCTAAACCGCTCTCTCTAAAAACTTGGAAATACCTACAACGCTATCTCTATAAATATGGAAATATCTACACCGCAATGTCTTTAAACATGTAAATAACAACACCGCCATCTCTATAAACATGAAAATATCTACACCGCAATCTCCAGAAACATGGAACTATCTACACCGCCATCTGTATAAACATGGAAATATCTACACCGCTATCTGTATAAACATGGAAATATCCACACCACTATCTGTATAAACATGGAAATATCTACACCGCTATCTGTATAAACATGGAAATATCTACACCGCTATCTGTATAAACATGGAAATATCTACACTGCTATCTGTATAAACATGGAAGTATCTACACTGCCATCTGTATAAACATGGAAATATCTACACCGCCATCTGTATAAACATGGAACTATCTACACCGCCATCTGTATAAACATGGAAATATCTACACTGCTATCTGTATAAACATGGGAATATCTACACCGCTATCTGTATAAACATGCAAATATCCACAACACTATCTGTATAAACATGGAAATATCTACACCGCTATCTGTATAAACATGGTAATATCTACACCGCTATCTGTATAAACATGGAAATATCTACACCGCTATCTGTATAAACATGGAAGTATCTACACTGCCATCTATATAAACATGGAAATATCTACACCGCCATCTGTATAAACATGGAAATATCTACACCGCCATCTGTATAAACATGGAAATATCTACACCGCTATCTTTATAAAGATGGAAATAACTCCACCGCTATCTGTATAAACATGGAAATATCTACACCGCTATCTGTATAAAAATGGAAATATCTACACGGCTATCTGTATAAACCTGGCAATATCTACACCGCTATCTGTATAAACATGGAAATATCTACACCGCTATCTGTATAAACATGGAAATATCTACACTTCTATCTGTAAAAACATGGAAATATCTACAACTCTATATGTATAAACATGGAAATATCAACACCGCTATCTGTATAAAGATGGAAATACCTACAATGATAACTCTGTAAACATGGAAATATCTTTACAGCTATTTGTGTAAAGTTGGAAATATCTACACCGCTATCTGTGTAAAGATGGCAATATCTACACCGGATTTTGTGCAAAGATGGAAACATA
Source organism: Pan paniscus (assembly GCF_029289425.2). Taxonomy (NCBI): domain Eukaryota; kingdom Metazoa; phylum Chordata; class Mammalia; order Primates; family Hominidae; genus Pan; species Pan paniscus. Next base: position 3,648,456 of record NC_073265.2, read on the forward strand.
TGCACTGCTATCTCTGTAAACATGGAAATTTCTACATTGCTATCTGTATAAACATGGAAATATCTACACCGCCATCTGTATCAAAATGGAAATATCTACACCGCCATCTGTATGAACATGGAAATATCTACATCGCCATCTGTATAAACATGGAAATATCTACACCGCTATCTGTATAAATATGGAGATATCTACACCGCTATCTCTAATAAACATGGAAATATCTACACAGCTGTCTGTATAAACATGGAAATATCTACACTGCTATGTCTATAAACATGGAAATATCTACACCGCCAGCTGTATAAACATGCAAATATCTACACAGCCATTTGAATAAACATGCAAATAACTACACCAGCATCTTTATAAACATGGAAATATCTACACTGCCTTCTGTATACACATGGAATTATCTACACAGCCATCTGTATAAACATGGAAATATCTACACCGCTATCTGCATAAACATGGAAATATCTACACCGCTCTCTGTATAAACATGAAAATATCTACATCGCTATCTGTATAAACAGGGAATATCTCCACTGCTATCTGTATAAACATGGAAATATCTACACCGCTAACTTTATAAACATGGAAATATCTACAAAGCTATCTGTATAAACATGGATATACCTACAACGCTATCTGTGTAAACCTGGAAATATCTACGCAACTATCTGTGTAAACTTCGAAATACCTACACAGCTATCTGTGTAAAGATGGAAATATCTACACCGCAATCTGTACAAAGATGGAAATATCTACACCGCTATATGTATAAACAAGGAAATATCTACACCGCCATCTGTATAAACATGGAAATATCCACACCGCCATCTGTATAAACATGGAAACACCTACACCGCTATCTGTATAAATATGGAAATATCTAAACCGCTATCTCTATAAACTTGGAAATACCTACAACGCTATCTCTATAAACAAGGAAATACCTACACCGCAATGTCTTTAAACATGGAAATAACAACACCGCCATCTCTATAAACATGAAAATATCTACACCGCCATCTCCAGAAACATGGAACTATCTACACCGCCATCTGTATAAACATGGAAATATCTACACTGCTATCTGTATAAACATGGAAATATCTACACCGCTCTCTGTATAAACATGGAAATATCTACACTGCTATCTGTATAAACATGGAAGTATCTACACCGCTATCTGTATAAACATGGAAATATCTACAATGCAATCTCTGTAAACATGGAAATATCTACACAGCTATCTGTGTAAAGTTGGAAATATCTACACCGCTGTCTGTGTATAGATTGCAATATCTACACCGCAATCTGTGCATAGATGGAAGCATCCACCCTGCTATCTCTGTAAACATGGAAATACCTTCACCGCTATCTGTATAAACCTGGAAATATCTACACCACCATCTCTATCAAAATGGAAATATCTACACCGCTATCTGCATAAACATGGAAATATCTACACCGCTCTCTGTATAAACATGAAAATATCTACATCGCTATCTGTATAAACAGGGAATATCTCCACTGCTATCTGTATAAACATGGAAATATCTACACCACTAACTGTATAAACATGGAAATATCTACAAATCCATCTGTATAAACATGGATATATCTAAAACGCTATCTTTGTAAACCTGGAAATATCTACGCAACTATCTGTGTAAACTTCGAAATACCTACACAGCTATCTGTGTAAAGATGGAATTATCTACACCGCAATCTGTACAAAGATGGAAATATCTACACCGCTATATGTATAAACAAGGAAATATCTACACCGCCATCTGTATAAACATGGAAATATCTACACCGCCATCTGTATAAACATGGAAACACCTACACCGCTATCTGTATAAATATGGAAATATCTAAACGGCTCTCTCTAAAAACTTGGAAATACCTACAACGCTATCTCTATAAACATGGAAATATCTACACCGCAATGTCTTTAAACATGTAAATAACAACACCGCCATCTCTATAAACATGAAAATATCTACACCGCCATCTCCAGAAACATGGAACTATCTACACCGCCATCTGTATAAACATCAAATATCTACACTGCTATCTGTATAAACATGGAAATATCTACACCGCTATCTGTATAAACATGGAAATATCCACACCGCTATCTGTATAAACATGGAAATATCTACACCGCTATCTGTATAAACATGGAAATATCTACACCGCTATCTGTATAAACATGGAAGTATCTACACTGCCATCTGTATAAACTTGGAAGTATCTACACTGCCATCTGTATAAACATGGAAATATATACACCGCCATCTGTATAAACATGGAAATATCTACACCGATATCTTTATAAAGACGGAAATAACTCCACCGCTATCTGTATAAACATGGAAATATCTACACCGCTATCTGTATAAAAATGGAAATATCTACACGGCTATCTGTATAAACCTGGAAATATCTACACCGCTATCTGTATAAACATGGAAATATCTACACCGCTATCTGTATAAACATGGAAATATCTACACTGCTATCATTAAAAACATGGAAATATCTACAACTCTATCTGTATAAACATGGAATTATCTACACCGCTATCGGTATAAACATGGAAATACCTACACCGCTATCTGTATAAAAATGGAAATATCTACACGGCTATCTGTATAAACCTGGAAATATCTACACCGCTATCTGTATAAACATGGAAATATCTACACCGCTATCTGTATAAACATGGAAATATCTACACTGCTATCTGTAAAAACATGGAAATATCTAAAACTCTATCTGTATAAACATGGAAATATCTACACCGCTATCTGTATAAACATGGAAATACCTACAATGATAACTCTGTAAACATGGAAATATCTTTACAGCTATTTGTGTAAAGTTGGAAATATCTACACCGCTATCTGTGTAAAGATGGCAATATCTACACCGCAATCTGTCCAAAGATGGAAACATATGCACTGCTATCTCTGTAAACATGGAAATTTCTACATTGCTATCTGTATAAACATGGAAATATCTACACCGGCATCTGTATCAAAATGGAAATAACTACACCGCCATCTGTATGAACATGGAAATATCTACACCGCCATCTGTATAAACATGGAAATATCTACAAAGCTGTCTGTATAAACATGGAAATATCTACACTGCTATGTCTATAAACATGGAAATATCTACACCGCCAGCTGTATAAACATGCAAATATCTACACAGCCTTTTGAATAAACATGCAAATAACTACACCAGCATCTTTATAAACATGGAAATACCTACACTGCCTTCTGTATACACATGGAATTATCTACACAGACATCTGTATAAACATGGAAATATCTACACCGGAATCTGCATAAACATGGAAATATCTACACCGCTCTCTGTATAAACATGAAAATATATACATCGCTATCTGTATAAACAGGGAATATCTCCACTGCTATCTGTATAAACATGGAAATATCTACACCGCTAACTGTATAAACATGGAAATATCTACAAAGCTATCTGTATAAACATGGATATAGCTACAACGCTATCTGTGTAAACCTGGAAATATCTACGCAACTATCTGTGTAAACTTCGAAATACCTACACAGCTATCTGTGTAAAGATGGAAATATCTACACTGCAATCTGTACAAAGATGGAAATATCTACACCGCTATATGTATAAACAAGGAAATATCTACACCGCCATCTGTATAAACATGGAAATATCTACACCGCCATCTGTAGAAACATGGAAACACCTACACCGCTATCTGTATAAATATGGAAATATCTAAACCGCTATCTCTATAAACTTGGAAATACCTACAACGCTATCTCTATAAACATGGAAATATCTACACCGCAATGTCTTTAAAAATGGAAATTACAACACCGCCATCTCTATAAACATGAAAATATCTACACCGCCATCTCCAGAAACATGGAACTATCTACCCCGCCATCTGTATAAACATGGAAATATCTACACTGCTATCTGTATAAACATGGAAATATCTACACCGCTATCTGTATAAACATGGAAATATCTACACTGCTATCTGTATAAACATGGAAGTATCTACACCGCTATCTGTATAAACATGGAAATATCTACAATGCAATCTCTGTAAACATGGAAATATCTACACAGCTATCTGTGTAAAGTTGGAAATATCTACACCGCTGTCTGTGTATAGATTGCAATATCTACACCGCAATCTGTGCATAGATGGAAGCATCTACACTGCTATCTCTGTAAACATGGAAATACCTTCACCGCTATCTGTATAAACCTGGAAATATCTACACCGCCATCTCTATCAAAATGGAAATATCTACACCGCTATCTGCATAAACATGGAAATATCTACACCGCTCTCTGTATAAACATGAAAATATCTACATCGCTATCTGTATAAACAGGGAATATCTCCACTGCTATCTGTATAAACATGGAAATATCTACACCACTAACTGTATAAACATGGAAATATCTACAAATCTATCTGTATAAACATGGATATAGCTACAACGCTATCTGTGTAAACCTGGAAATATCTACGCAACTATCTGTGTAAACTTCGAAATACCTACACAGCTATCCTTGTAAAGATGGAAATATCTACACCGCAATCTGTACAAAGATGGAAATATCTACACCGCTATATGTATAAACACGGAAATATCTACACCGCCATCTGTATAAACATGGAAATATCTACACCGCCATCTGTATAAACATGGAAACACCTACACCGATATCTGTATAAATATGGAAATATCTAAACCGCTCTCTCTAAAAACTTGGAAATACCTACAACGCTATCTCTATAAATATGGAAATATCTACACCGCAATGTCTTTAAACATGTAAATAACAACATCGCCATCTCTATAAACATGAAAATATCTACACCGCAATCTCCAGAAACATGGAACTATCTACACCGCCATCTGTATAAACATGGAAATATCTACACCGCTATCTGTATAAACATGGAAATATCCACACCACTATCTGTATAAACATGGAAATATCTACACCGCTATCTGTATAAACATGGAAATATCTACACCGCTATCTGTATAAACATGGAAATATCTACACTGCTATCTGTATAAACATGGAAGTATCTACACCGCCATCTGTATAAACATGGAAATATCTACACCGCCATCTGTATAAACATGGAACTATCTACACCGCCATCTGTATAAACATGGAAATATCTACACTGCTATCTGTATAAACATGGGAATATCTACACCGCTATCTGTATAAACATGCAAATATCCACAACACTATCTGTATAAACATGGAAATATCTACACCGCTATCTGTATAAACATGGTAATATCTACACCGCTATCTGTATAAACATGGAAATATCTACACCGCTATCTGTATAAACATGGAAGTATCTACACCGCCATCTATATAAACATGGAAATATCTACACCGCCATCTGTATAAACATGGAAATATCTACACCGCCATCTGTATAAACATGGAAATATCTACACCGCTATCTTTATAAAGATGGAAATAACTCCACCGCTATCTGTATAAACATGGAAATATCTACACCGCTATCTGTATAAAAATGGAAATATCTACACGGCTATCTGTATAAACCTGGCAATATCTACACCGCTATCTGTATAAACATGGAAATATCTACACCGCTATCTGTAAAAACATGGAAATATCTACAACTCTATCTGTATAAACATGGAAATATCTACACCGCTATCTGTATAAACATGGAAATACCTACAATGATAACTCTGTAAACATGGAAATATCTTTACAGCTATTTGTGTAAAGTTGGAAATATCTACACCGCTATCTGTGTAAAGATGGCAATATCTACACCGCAATCTGTGCAAAGATGGAAACATATGCACTGCTATCTCTGTAAACATGGAAATTTCTACATTGCTATCTGTATAAACATGGAAATATCTACACCGCCATCTGTATCAAAATGGAAATATCTACACCGCCATCTGTATGAACATGGAAATATCTACACCGCCATCTGTATAAACATGGAAATATCTACACCGCTATCTGTATAAATATGGAGATATCTACACCGCTATCACTAATAAACATGGAAATATCTACACAGCTGTCTGTATAAACATGGAAATATCTACACTGCTATGTCTATAAACATGGAAATATCTACACCGCCAGCTGTATAAACATGCAAATATCTACACAGCCATTTGAATAAACATGCAAATATCTACACAGCCATTTGAATAAACATGCAAATAACTACACCCGCATCTTTATAAACATGGAAATATCTACACTGCCTTCTGTATACACATGGAATTATCTACACAGCCCTCTGTATAAACATGGAAATATCTACACCGCTATCTGCATAAACATGGAAATATCTACACCGCTCTCTGTATAAACATGAAAATATCTACATCGCTATCTGTATAAACAGGGAATATCTCCACTGCTATCTGTATAAACATGGAAATATCTACACCGCTAACTGTATAAACATGGAAATATCTGCAAAGCTATCTGTATAAACATGGATATATCTACAACGCTATCTGTGTAAACCTGGAAATATCTACGCAACTATCTGTGTAAACTTCGAAATACCTACACAGCTATCTGTGTAAAGATGGAAATATCTACACCGCAATCTGTACAAAGATGAAAATATCTACACCGCTATATGTATAAACAAGGAAATATCTACACCGCCATCTGTATAAACATGGAAATATCTACACCGCCATCTGTATAAACATGGAAACACCTACACCCCTATCTGTATAAATATGGAAATATCTAAACCGCTATCTCTATAAACTTGGGAATACCTAAAACGCTATCTCTATAAACATGGAAATATCTACACCGCAATGTCTTTAAACATGGAAATAACAACACCGCCATCTCTATAAAGATGAAAATATCTACACCGCCATCTCCAGAAACATGGAACTATATACACCGCCATCTGTATAAACATGGAAATATCTACACTGCTATCTGTATAAACATGGAAATATCTACACCGCTATCTGTATAAACATGGAAATATCTACACTGCTATCTGTATAAACATGGAAGTATCTACACCGCTATCTGTATAAACATGGAAATATCTACATTGCAATCTCTGTAAACATGGAAATATCTACACAGCTATCTGTGTAAAGTTGGAAATATCTACACCGCTGTCTGTGTATAGATTGCAATATCTACACCGCAATCTGTGCATAGATGGAAGCATCTACACTGCTATCTCTGTAAACATGGAAATACCTTCACCGCTATCTGTATAAACCTGGAAATATCTACACCGCCATCTCTATCAAAATGGAAATATCTACACTGCTATCTGCATAAACATGGAAATATCTACACGGCTATCTGTATAAACATGAAAATATCTACAACGCTATCTGTATAAACATGGAAATATCTACACCGCCATGTGTATAAACATGGAAATACCTACACCGCCATCTGTATAAACATGGAAACACCTACACCGCTATCTGTATAAATATGGAAATAACTAAACCGCTCTCTCTAAAAACTTGGAAATACCTACAACGCTATCTCTATAAACATGGAAATATCTACACCGCAATGTCTTTAAACATGTAAATAACAACACCGCCATCTCTATAAACATGAAAATATCTACACCGCCATCTCCAGAAACATGGAACTATCTACACCGCCATCTGTATAAACATGGAAATATCTACACTGCTATCTGTATAAACATGGAAATATCTACACCGCTATCTGTATAAACATGGAAATATCCACACCGCTATCTGTATAAACATGGAAATATCTACACCGCTATCTGTATAAACATGGAAACACCTACACCGATATCTGTATAAATATGGAAATATCTAAACCGCTCTCTCTAAAAACTTGGAAATACCTACAACGCTATCTCTATAAATATGGAAATATCTACACCGCAATGTCTTTAAACATGTAAATAACAACACCGCCATCTCTATAAACATGAAAATATCTACACCGCAATCTCCAGAAACATGGAACTATCTACAACGCCATCTGTATAAACATGGAAATATCTACACCGCTATCTGTATAAACATGGAAATATCCACACCACTATCTGTATAAACATGGAAATATCTACACCGCTATCTGTATAAACATGGAAATATCTACACCGCTATCTGTATAAACATGGAAATATCTACACTGCTATCTGTATAAACATGGAAGTATCTACACTGCCATCTGTATAAACATGGAAATATCTACACCGCCATCTGTATAAACATGGAACTATCTACACCGCCATCTGTATAAACATGGAACTATCTACACCGCCATCTGTATAAACATGGAAATATCTACACTGCTATCTGTATAAACATGGAAATATCTACACCGCTATCTGTATAAACATGCAAATATCCACAACACTATCTGTATAAACATGGAAATATCTACACCGCTATCTGTATAAACATGGTAATATCTACACCGCTATCTGTATAAACATGGAAATATCTACACCGCTATCTGTATAAACATGGAAGTATCTACACTGCCATCTATATAAACATGGAAATATCTACACCGCCATCTGTATAAACATGGAAATATCTACACCGCCATCTGTATAAACATGGAAATATCTACACCGCTATCTTTATAAAGATGGAAATAACTCCACCGCTATCTGTATAAACATGGAAATATCTACACCGCTATCTGTATAAAAATGGAAATATCTACACGGCTATCTGTATAAACCTGGCAATATCTACACCGCTATCTGTATAAACATGGAAATATCTACACCGCTATCTGTAAAAACATGGAAATGTCTACAACTCTATCTGTATAAACATGGAAATATCTACACCGCTATCTGTATAAACATGGAAATACCTACAATGATAACTCTGTAAACATGGAAATATCTTTACAGCTATTTGTGTAAAGTTGGAAATATCTACACCGCTATCTGTGTAAAGATGGCAATATCTACACCGCAATCTGTGCAAAGATGGAAACATATGCACTGCTATCTCTGTAAACATGGAAATTTCTACATTGCTATCTGTATAAACATGGAAATATCTACACCGCCATCTGTATCAAAATGGAAATATCTACACCACCATCTGTATGAACATGGAAATATCTACACCGCCATCTGTATAAACATGGAAATATCTACACTGCTATCTGTATAAATATGGAGATATCTACACCGCTATCGCTAATAAACATGGAAATATCTACACAGCTGTCTGTATAAACATGGAAATATCTACACTGCTATGTCTATAAACATGGAAATATCTACACCGCCAGCTGTATAAACATGCAAATATCTACACAGCCATTTGAATAAACATGCAAATAACTACACCCGCATCTTTATAAACATGGAAATATCTACACTGCCTTCTGTATACACATGGAATTATCTACACAGCCCTCTGTATAAACATGGAAATATCTACACCGCTATCTGCATAAACATGGAAATATCTACACCGCTCTCTGTATAAACATGAAAATATCTACATCGCTATCTGTATAAACAGGGAATATCTCCACTGCTATCTGTATAAACATGGAAATATCTACACCGCTATCTGTATAAAAATGGAAATATCTACACGGCTATCTGTATAAACCTGGCAATATCTACACCGCTATCTGTATAAACATGGAAATATCTACACCGCTATCTGTATAAACATGGAAATATCTACACTGCTATCTGTAAAAACATGGAAATATCTACAACTCTATCTGTATAAACATGGAAATATCAACACCGCTATCTGTATAAAGATGGAAATACCTACAATGATAACTCTGTAAACATGGAAATATCTTTACAGCTATTTGTGTAAAGTTGGAAATATCTACACCGCTATCTGTGTAAAGATGGCAATATCTACACCGTATTTTGTGCAAAGATGGAAACATATGCACTGCTATCTCTGTAAACATGGAAATTTCTACATTGCTATCTGTATAAACATGGAAATATCTACACCGCCATCTGTATCAAAATGGAAATATCTACACCGCCATCTGTATGAACATGGAAATATCTACATCGCCATCTGTATAAACATGGAAATATCTACACCGCTATCTGTATAAATATGGAGATATCTACACCGCTATCTCTAATAAACATGGAAATATCTACACAGCTGTCTGTATAAACATGGAAATATCTACACTGCTATGTCTATAAACATGGAAATATCTACACCGCCAGCTGTATAAACATGCAAATATCTACACAGCCATTTGAATAAACATGCAAATAACTACACCAGCATCTTTATAAACATGGAAATATCTACACTGCCTTCTGTATACACATGGAATTATCTACACAGCCATCTGTATAAACATGGAAATATCTACACCGCTATCTGCATAAACATGGAAATATCTACACCGCTCTCTGTATAAACATGAAAATATCTACATCGCTATCTGTATAAACAGGGAATATCTCCACTGCTATCTGTATAAACATGGAAATATCTACACCGCTAACTTTATAAACATGGAAATATCTACAAAGCTATCTGTATAAACATGGATATACCTACAACGCTATCTGTGTAAACCTGGAAATATCTACGCAACTATCTGTGTAAACTTCGAAATACCTACACAGCTATCTGTGTAAAGATGGAAATATCTACACCGCAATCTGTACAAAGATGGAAATATCTACACCGCTATATGTATAAACAAGGAAATATCTACACCGCCATCTGTATAAACATGGAAATATCCACACCGCCATCTGTATAAACATGGAAACACCTACACCGCTATCTGTATAAATATGGAAATATCTAAACCGCTATCTCTATAAACTTGGAAATACCTACAACGCTATCTCTATAAACAAGGAAATACCTACACCGCAATGTCTTTAAACATGGAAATAACAACACCGCCATCTCTATAAACATGAAAATATCTACACCGCCATCTCCAGAAACATGGAACTATCTACACCGCCATCTGTATAAACATGGAAATATCTACACTGCTATCTGTATAAACATGGAAATATCTACACCGCTCTCTGTATAAACATGGAAATATCTACACTGCTATCTGTATAAACATGGAAGTATCTACACCGCTATCTGTATAAACATGGAAATATCTACAATGCAATCTCTGTAAACATGGAAATATCTACACAGCTATCTGTGTAAAGTTGGAAATATCTACACCGCTGTCTGTGTATAGATTGCAATATCTACACCGCAATCTGTGCATAGATGGAAGCATCTACCCTGCTATCTCTGTAAACATGGAAATACCTTCACCGCTATCTGTATAAACCTGGAAATATCTACACCACCATCTCTATCAAAATGGAAATATCTACACCGCTATCTGCATAAACATGGAAATATCTACACCGCTCTCTGTATAAACATGAAAATATCTACATCGCTATCTGTATAAACAGGGAATATCTCCACTGCTATCTGTATAAACATGGAAATATCTACACCGCTAACTGTATAAACATGGAAATATCTACAAATCCATCTGTATAAACATGGATATATCTAAAACGCTATCTTTGTAAACCTGGAAATATCTACGCAACTATCTGTGTAAACTTCGAAATACCTACACAGCTATCTGTGTAAAGATGGAATTATCTACACCGCAATCTGTACAAAGATGGAAATATCTACACCGCTATATGTATAAACAAGGAAATATCTACACCGCCATCTGTATAAACATGGAAATATCTACACCGCCATCTGTATAAACATGGAAACACCTACACCGCTATCTGTATAAATATGGAAATATCTAAACGGCTCTCTCTAAAAACTTGGAAATACCTACAACGCTATCTCTATAAACATGGAAATATCTACACCGCAATGTCTTTAAACATGTAAATAACAACACCGCCATCTCTATAAACATGAAAATATCTACACCGCCATCTCCAGAAACATGGAACTATCTACACCGCCATCTGTATAAACATCAAATATCTACACTGCTATCTGTATAAACATGGAAATATCTACACCGCTATCTGTATAAACATGGAAATATCCACACCGCTATCTGTATAAACATGGAAATATCTACACCGCTATCTGTATAAACATGGAAATATCTACACCGCTATCTGTATAAACATGGAAGTATCTACACTGCCATCTGTATAAACTTGGAAGTATCTACACTGCCATCTGTATAAACATGGAAATATATACACCGCCATCTGTATAAACATGGAAATATCTACACCGATATCTTTATAAAGACGGAAATAACTCCACCGCTATCTGTATAAACATGGAAATATCTACACCGCTATCTGTATAAAAATGGAAATATCTACACGGCTATCTGTATAAACCTGGAAATATCTACACCGCTATCTGTATAAACATGGAAATATCTACACCGCTATCTGTATAAACATGGAAATATCTACACTGCTATCATTAAAAACATGGAAATATCTACAACTCTATCTGTATAAACATGGAATTATCTACACCGCTATCTGTATAAACATGGAAATACCTACACCGCTATCTGTATAAAAATGGAAATATCTACACGGCTATCTGTATAAACCTGGAAATATCTACACCGCTATCTGTATAAACATGGAAATATCTACACCGCTATCTGTATAAACATGGAAATATCTACACTGCTATCTGTAAAAACATGGAAATATCTAAAACTCTATCTGTATAAACATGGAAATATCTACACCGCTATCTGTATAAACATGGAAATACCTACAATGATAACTCTGTAAACATGGAAATATCTTTACAGCTATTTGTGTAAAGTTGGAAATATCTACACCGCTATCTGTGTAAAGATGGCAATATCTACACCGCAATCTGTCCAAAGATGGAAACATATGCACTGCTATCTCTGTAAACATGGAAATTTCTACATTGCTATCTGTATAAACATGGAAATATCTACACCGGCATCTGTATCAAAATGGAAATAACTACACCGCCATCTGTATGAACATGGAAATATCTACACCGCCATCTGTATAAACATGGAAATATCTACAAAGCTGTCTGTATAAACATGGAAATATCTACACTGCTATGTCTATAAACATGGAAATATCTACACCGCCAGCTGTATAAACATGCAAATATCTACACAGCCTTTTGAATAAACATGCAAATAACTACACCAGCATCTTTATAAACATGGAAATACCTACACTGCCTTCTGTATACACATGGAATTATCTACACAGACATCTGTATAAACATGGAAATATCTACACCGGAATCTGCATAAACATGGAAATATCTACACCGCTCTCTGTATAAACATGAAAATATATACATCGCTATCTGTATAAACAGGGAATATCTCCACTGCTATCTGTATAAACATGGAAATATCTACACCGCTAACTGTATAAACATGGAAATATCTACAAAGCTATCTGTATAAACATGGATATAGCTACAACGCTATCTGTGTAAACCTGGAAATATCTACGCAACTATCTGTGTAAACTTCGAAATACCTACACAGCTATCTGTGTAAAGATGGAAATATCTACACTGCAATCTGTACAAAGATGGAAATATCTACACCGCTATATGTATAAACAAGGAAATATCTACACCGCCATCTGTATAAACATGGAAATATCTACACCGCCATCTGTAGAAACATGGAAACACCTACACCGCTATCTGTATAAATATGGAAATATCTAAACCGCTATCTCTATAAACTTGGAAATACCTACAACGCTATCTCTATAAACATGGAAATATCTACACCGCAATGTCTTTAAAAATGGAAATTACAACACCGCCATCTCTATAAACATGAAAATATCTACACCGCCATCTCCAGAAACATGGAACTATCTACCCCGCCATCTGTATAAACATGGAAATATCTACACTGCTATCTGTATAAACATGGAAATATCTACACCGCTATCTGTATAAACATGGAAATATCTACACTGCTATCTGTATAAACATGGAAGTATCTACACCGCTATCTGTATAAACATGGAAATATCTACAATGCAATCTCTGTAAACATGGAAATATCTACACAGCTATCTGTGTAAAGTTGGAAATATCTACACCGCTGTCTGTGTATAGATTGCAATATCTACACCGCAATCTGTGCATAGATGGAAGCATCTACACTGCTATCTCTGTAAACATGGAAATACCTTCACCGCTATCTGTATAAACCTGGAAATATCTACACCGCCATCTCTATCAAAATGGAAATATCTACACCGCTATCTGCATAAACATGGAAATATCTACACCGCTCTCTGTATAAACATGAAAATATCTACATCGCTATCTGTATAAACAGGGAATATCTCCACTGCTATCTGTATAAACATGGAAATATCTACACCACTAACTGTATAAACATGGAAATATCTACAAATCTATCTGTATAAACATGGATATAGCTACAACGCTATCTGTGTAAACCTGGAAATATCTACGCAACTATCTGTGTAAACTTCGAAATACCTACACAGCTATCCTTGTAAAGATGGAAATATCTACACCGCAATCTGTACAAAGATGGAAATATCTACACCGCTATATGTATAAACACGGAAATATCTACACCGCCATCTGTATAAACATGGAAATATCTACACCGCCATCTGTATAAACATGGAAACACCTACACCGATATCTGTATAAATATGGAAATATCTAAACCGCTCTCTCTAAAAACTTGGAAATACCTACAACGCTATCTCTATAAATATGGAAATATCTACACCGCAATGTCTTTAAACATGTAAATAACAACATCGCCATCTCTATAAACATGAAAATATCTACACCGCAATCTCCAGAAACATGGAACTATCTACACCGCCATCTGTATAAACATGGAAATATCTACACCGCTATCTGTATAAACATGGAAATATCCACACCACTATCTGTATAAACATGGAAATATCTACACCGCTATCTGTATAAACATGGAAATATCTACACCGCTATCTGTATAAACATGGAAATATCTACACTGCTATCTGTATAAACATGGAAGTATCTACACCGCCATCTGTATAAACATGGAAATATCTACACCGCCATCTGTATAAACATGGAACTATCTACACCGCCATCTGTATAAACATGGAAATATCTACACTGCTATCTGTATAAACATGGGAATATCTACACCGCTATCTGTATAAACATGCAAATATCCACAACACTATCTGTATAAACATGGAAATATCTACACCGCTATCTGTATAAACATGGTAATATCTACACCGCTATCTGTATAAACATGGAAATATCTACACCGCTATCTGTATAAACATGGAAGTATCTACACCGCCATCTATATAAACATGGAAATATCTACACCGCCATCTGTATAAACATGGAAATATCTACACCGCCATCTGTATAAACATGGAAATATCTACACCGCTATCTTTATAAAGATGGAAATAACTCCACCGCTATCTGTATAAACATGGAAATATCTACACCGCTATCTGTATAAAAATGGAAATATCTACACGGCTATCTGTATAAACCTGGCAATATCTACACCGCTATCTGTATAAACATGGAAATATCTACACCGCTATCTGTAAAAACATGGAAATATCTACAACTCTATCTGTATAAACATGGAAATATCTACACCGCTATCTGTATAAACATGGAAATACCTACAATGATAACTCTGTAAACATGGAAATATCTTTACAGCTATTTGTGTAAAGTTGGAAATATCTACACCGCTATCTGTGTAAAGATGGCAATATCTACACCGCAATCTGTGCAAAGATGGAAACATATGCACTGCTATCTCTGTAAACATGGAAATTTCTACATTGCTATCTGTATAAACATGGAAATATCTACACCGCCATCTGTATCAAAATGGAAATATCTACACCGCCATCTGTATGAACATGGAAATATCTACACCGCCATCTGTATAAACATGGAAATATCTACACCGCTATCTGTATAAATATGGAGATATCTACACCGCTATCACTAATAAACATGGAAATATCTACACAGCTGTCTGTATAAACATGGAAATATCTACACTGCTATGTCTATAAACATGGAAATATCTACACCGCCAGCTGTATAAACATGCAAATATCTACACAGCCATTTGAATAAACATGCAAATATCTACACAGCCATTTGAATAAACATGCAAATAACTACACCCGCATCTTTATAAACATGGAAATATCTACACTGCCTTCTGTATACACATGGAATTATCTACACAGCCCTCTGTATAAACATGGAAATATCTACACCGCTATCTGCATAAACATGGAAATATCTACACCGCTCTCTGTATAAACATGAAAATATCTACATCGCTATCTGTATAAACAGGGAATATCTCCACTGCTATCTGTATAAACATGGAAATATCTACACCGCTAACTGTATAAACATGGAAATATCTGCAAAGCTATCTGTATAAACATGGATATATCTACAACGCTATCTGTGTAAACCTGGAAATATCTACGCAACTATCTGTGTAAACTTCGAAATACCTACACAGCTATCTGTGTAAAGATGGAAATATCTACACCGCAATCTGTACAAAGATGAAAATATCTACACCGCTATATGTATAAACAAGGAAATATCTACACCGCCATCTGTATAAACATGGAAATATCTACACCGCCATCTGTATAAACATGGAAACACCTACACCCCTATCTGTATAAATATGGAAATATCTAAACCGCTATCTCTATAAACTTGGGAATACCTAAAACGCTATGTCTATAAACATGGAAATATCTACACCGCAATGTCTTTAAACATGGAAATAACAACACCGCCATCTCTATAAAGATGAAAATATCTACACCGCCATCTCCAGAAACATGGAACTATATACACCGCCATCTGTATAAACATGGAAATATCTACACTGCTATCTGTATAAACATGGAAATATCTACACCGCTATCTGTATAAACATGGAAATATCTACACTGCTATCTGTATAAACATGGAAGTATCTACACCGCTATCTGTATAAACATGGAAATATCTACATTGCAATCTCTGTAAACATGGAAATATCTACACAGCTATCTGTGTAAAGTTGGAAATATCTACACCGCTGTCTGTGTATAGATTGCAATATCTACACCGCAATCTGTGCATAGATGGAAGCATCTACACTGCTATCTCTGTAAACATGGAAATACCTTCACCGCTATCTGTATAAACCTGGAAATATCTACACCGCCATCTCTATCAAAATGGAAATATCTACACTGCTATCTGCATAAACATGGAAATATCTACACGGCTATCTGTATAAACATGAAAATATCTACAACGCTATCTGTATAAACATGGAAATATCTACACCGCCATGTGTATAAACATGGAAATACCTACACCGCCATCTGTATAAACATGGAAACACCTACACCGCTATCTGTATAAATATGGAGATAACTAAACCGCTCTCTCTAAAAACTTGGAAATACCTACAACGCTATCTCTATAAACATGGAAATATCTACACCGCAATGTCTTTAAACATGTAAATAACAACACCGCCATCTCTATAAACATGAAAATATCTACACCGCCATCTCCAGAAACATGGAACTATCTACACCGCCATCTGTATAAACATGGAAATATCTACACTGCTATCTGTATAAACATGGAAATATCTACACCGCTATCTGTATAAACATGGAAATATCCACACCGCTATCTGTATAAACATGGAAATATCTACACCGCTATCTGTATAAACATGGAAACACCTACACCGATATCTGTATAAATATGGAAATATCTAAACCGCTCTCTCTAAAAACTTGGAAATACCTACAACGCTATCTCTATAAATATGGAAATATCTACACCGCAATGTCTTTAAACATGTAAATAACAACACCGCCATCTCTATAAACATGAAAATATCTACACCGCAATCTCCAGAAACATGGAACTATCTACAACGCCATCTGTATAAACATGGAAATATCTACACCGCTATCTGTATAAACATGGAAATATCCACACCACTATCTGTATAAACATGGAAATATCTACACCGCTATCTGTATAAACATGGAAATATCTACACCGCTATCTGTATAAACATGGAAATATCTACACTGCTATCTGTATAAACATGGAAGTATCTACACTGCCATCTGTATAAACATGGAAATATCTACACCGCCATCTGTATAAACATGGAACTATCTACACCGCCATCTGTATAAACATGGAACTATCTACACCGCCATCTGTATAAACATGGAAATATCTACACTGCTATCTGTATAAACATGGAAATATCTACACCGCTATCTGTATAAACATGCAAATATCCACAACACTATCTGTATAAACATGGAAATATCTACACCGCTATCTGTATAAACATGGTAATATCTACACCGCTATCTGTATAAACATGGAAATATCTACACCGCTATCTGTATAAACATGGAAGTATCTACACTGCCATCTATATAAACATGGAAATATCTACACCGCCATCTGTATAAACATGGAAATATCTACACCGCCATCTGTATAAACATGGAAATATCTACACCGCTATCTTTATAAAGATGGAAATAACTCCACCGCTATCTGTATAAACATGGAAATATCTACACCGCTATCTGTATAAAAATGGAAATATCTACACGGCTATCTGTATAAACCTGGCAATATCTACACCGCTATCTGTATAAACATGGAAATATCTACAACGCTATATGTAAAAACATGGAAATGTCTACAACTCTATCTGTATAAACATGGAAATATCTACACCGCTATCTGTATAAACATGGAAATACCTACAATGATAACTCTGTAAACATGGAAATATCTTTACAGCTATTTGTGTAAAGTTGGAAATATCTACACCGCTATCTGTGTAAAGATGGCAATATCTACACCGCAATCTGTGCAAAGATGGAAACATATGCACTGCTATCTCTGTAAACATGGAAATTTCTACATTGCTATCTGTATAAACATGGAAATATCTACACCGCCATCTGTATCAAAATGGAAATATCTACACCACCATCTGTATGAACATGGAAATATCTACACCGCCATCTGTATAAACATGGAAATATCTACACTGCTATCTGTATAAATATGGAGATATCTACACCGCTATCGCTAATAAACATGGAAATATCTACACAGCTGTCTGTATAAACATGGAAATATCTACACTGCTATGTCTATAAACATGGAAATATCTACACCGCCAGCTGTATAAACATGCAAATATCTACACAGCCATTTGAATAAACATGCAAATAACTACACCAGCATCTTTATAAACATGGAAATATCTACACTGCCTTCTGTATACACATGGAATTATCTACACAGCCCTCTGTATAAACATGGAAATATCTACACCGCTATCTGCATAAACATGGAAATATCTACACCGCTCTCTGTATAAACATGAAAATATCTACATCGCTATCTGTATAAACAGGGAATATCTCCACTGCTATCTGTATAAACATGGAAATATCTACACCGCTAACTGTATAAACATGGAAATATCTACAAATCTATCTGTATAAACATGGATATATCTACAACGCTATCTGTGTAAACCTGGAAATGTCTACGCAACTATCTGTGTAAACTTCGAAATACCTACACAGCTATCTGTGTAAAGATGGAAATATCTACACCGCAATCTGTACAAAGATGGAAATATCTACACCGCTATATGTATAAACAAGGAAATATCTACACCGCCATCTGTATAAACATGGAAATATCTACACCGCCATCTGTATAAACATGGAAACACCTACACCGCTATCTGTATAAATATGGAAATATCTAAACCGCTCTCTCTAAAAACTTGGAAATACCAACAACGCTATCTCTATAAACATGGAAATATCTACACCGCAATGTCTTTAAACATGTAAATAACAACACCGCCATCTCTATAAACATGAAAATATCTACACCGCCATCTCCAGAAACATGGAACTATCTACACCGCCATCTGTATAAACATGGAAATATCTACACTGCTATCTGTATAAACATGGAAATATCTACACCGCTATCTGTATAAACGTGGAAATATCCACACCGCTATCTGTATGAACATGGAAATATCTACACCGCTATCTGTATAAACATGGAAATATCTACACCGCTATCTGTATGAACATGGAAATATCTACACTGCCATCTGTATAAACATGGAAGAATCTACACTGCCATCTGTATAAACATGCAAATATCTCCACCGCCATCTGTATAAACATGGAAGTATCTACACCGCCATCTGTATAAACATGGAAATATCTACACCGCTATCTTTATAAAGATGGAAATAACTCCACCGCTATCTGTATAAACATGGAAATATCTACACCGCTATCTGTATAAAAATGGAAATATCTACACGGCTATCTGTATAAACCTGGAAATATCTACACCGCTATCTGTATAAACATGGAAATATCTACACCGCTATGTGTATAAACATGGAAATATCTACACTGCTATCTGTAAAAACATGGAAATATCTACAACTCTATCTGTATAAACATGGAAATATCTACACTGCTATCTGTATAAACATGGAAATACCTACAATGATAACTCTGTAAACATGGAAATATCTTTACAGCTATTTGTGTAAAGTTGGAAATATCTACACCGCTATCTGTGTAAAGATGGCAATATCTACACCGCAATCTGTGCAAAGATGGAAACATATGCACTGCTATCTATGTAAACATGGAAATTTCTACATTGCTATCTGTATAAACATGGAAATAACTACACCGCCATCTGTATCAAAATGGAAATATCTACACCGCCATTTGTATGAACATGGAAATATCTACACCGCCATCTGTATAAACATGGAAATATCTACACCGCTATCTGTATAAATATGGAGATATCTACACCGCTATCTCTAATAAACATGGAAATACCTACACAGCTGTCTGTATAAACATGGAAATATCTACACTGCTATGTCTATAAACATGGAAATATCTACACCGTCAGCTGTATAAACATGCAAATATCTACACAGCCATTTGAATAAACATGCAAATAACTACACCAGCATCTTTATAAACATGGAAATATCTACACTGCCTTCTGTATACACATGGAATTATCTACACAGCCATCTGTATAAACATGGAAATATCTACACCGCTATCTGCATAAACATGGAAATATCTACACCGCTCTCTGTATAAACATGAAAATATCTACATCGCTATCTGTATAAACAGGGAATATCTCCACTGCTATCTGTATAAACATGGAAATATCTACACCGCTAACTGTATAAACATGGAAATATCTACAAAGCTATCTGTATAAACATGGATATATCTACAACGCTATCTGTGTAAACCTGGAAATATCTACGCAACTATCTGTGTAAACTTCGAAATACCTACACAGCTATCTGTGTAAAGATGGAAATATCTACACCGCAATCTGTACAAAGATGGAAATATCTACACCGCTATATGTATAAACAAGGAAATATCTACACCGCCATCTGTATAAACATGGAAATACCTACACCGCCATCTGTATAAACATGGAAACACCTACACCGCTATCTGTATAAATATGGAAATATCTAAACCGCTATCTCTATAAACTTGGAAATACCTACAACGCTATCTCTATAAACATGGAAATATCTACACCGCAATGTCTTTAAACATGGAAATAACAACACCGCCATCTCTACAAACCTGAAAATATCTACACCGCCATCTCCAGAAACATGGAACTATCTACACCGCCATCTGTATAAACATGGAAATATCTACACTGCTATCTGTATAAACATGGAAATATCTACACCGCTATCTGTATAAACATGGAAATATCTACACTGGTATCTGTATAAACATGGAAGTATCTGCACCGCTATCTGTATAAACATGGAAATATCTACAATGCAATCTCTGTAAACATGGAAATATCTACACAGCTATCTGTGTAAAGTTGGAAATATCTACACCGCTGTCTGTGTATAGATTGCAATATCTACACCGCAATCTGTGCATAGATGGAAGCATCTACACTGCTATCTCCGTAAACATGGAAATACCTTCACCGCTATCTGTATAAACCTGGAAATATCTACACCGCCATCTCTATCAAAATGGAAATATCTACACCGCTATCTGCATAAACATGGAAATATCTACACCGCTCTCTGTATAAACATGAAAATATCTACATCGCTATCTGTATAAACAGGGAATATCTCCACTGCTATCTGTATAAACATGGCAATATCTACACCGCTAACTGTATAAACATGGAAATGTCTACAAATCTATCTGTATAAACATGGATATATCTACAACGCTATCTGTGTAAACCTGGAAATGTCTACGCAACTATCTGTGTAAACTTCGAAATACCTACACAGCTATCTGTGTAAAGATGGAAATATCTACACCGCAATCTGTACAAAGATGGAAATATCTACACCGCTATATGTATAAACAAGGAAATATCTACACCACCATCTGTATAAACATGGAAATATCTACACCGCCATCTGTATAAACATGGAAACACCTACACCGCTATCTGTATAAATATGGAAATCTCTAAACCGCTCTCTCTAAAAACTTGGAAATACCTACAACGCTATCTCTATAAACATGGAAATATCTACACCGCAATGTCTTTAAACATGTAAATAACAACACTGCCATCTCTATAAACATGAAAATATCTACACCGCCATCTCCAGAAACATGGAACTATCTACACCGCCATCTGTATAAACTTGGAAATATCTACACTGCTATCTGTATAAACATGGAAATATCTACACCGCTATCTGTATAAACATGGAAATATCCACACCGCTATCTGTATAAACATGGAAATATCTACACCGCTATCTGTATAAACATGGAAATATCTACACTGCTATCTGTATAAACATGGAAGTATCTACACCGCCATCTGTAGAAACATGGAAATATCTACACCGCCATCTGTATAAACATGGAAATATCTACACCGCCATCTGTATAAACATGGAAATATCTACACCGCTATCTTTATAAAGATGGAAATAACTCCACCGCTATGTGTATAAACATGGAAGTATCTACACCGCTATCTGTATAAACATGGAAATATCTACACGGCTATCTGTATAAACCTGGAAATATCTACACCGCTATCTGT
Organism: Pan paniscus; assembly: GCF_029289425.2. Classification (NCBI taxonomy): domain Eukaryota; kingdom Metazoa; phylum Chordata; class Mammalia; order Primates; family Hominidae; genus Pan; species Pan paniscus. The sequence goes on from NC_073265.2 coordinate 3,671,822, forward strand.
ATAAACATGGAAATATCTACACCGCTATCTGTATAAACATGGAAATATCTACACTGCTATCTGTAAAAACATGGAAATATCTACAACTCTATCTGTATAAACATGGAAATATCTACACCGCTATCTGTATAAACATGGAAATACCTACAATGATAACTCTGTAAACATGGAAATATCTTTACAGCTATTTTTGTAAAGTTGGAAATATCTACACCGCTATCTGTGTAAAGATGGCAATATCTACACCGCAATCTGTGCAAAGATGGAAACATATGCACTGCTATCTCTGTAAACATGGAAATTTCTACATTGCTATCTGTATAAACATGGAAATATCTACACCGCCATCTGTATCAAAATGGAAATATCTACACCGCCATCTGTATGAACATGGAAATATCTACACCGCCATCTGTATAAACATGGAAATATGTACACCGCTATCTGTATAAATATGGAGATATCTACACCGCTATCTGTAATAAACATGGAAATATCTACACAGCCATTTGAATAAACATGCAAATAACTACACCACCATCTTTATAAACATGGAAATATCTACACTGCCTTCTGTATACACATGGAATTATCTACACAGCCATCTGTATAAACATGGAAATATCTACACCGCTATCTGCATAAACATGGAAATATCTACATCGCTATCTGTATAAACAGGGAATATCTCCACTGCTATCTGTATAAACATGGAAATATCTACACCGCTAACCGTATAAACATGGAAATATCTACAAAGCTATCTGTATAAACATGGATATATCTACAACGCTATCTGTGTAAACCTGGAAATATCTACGCAACTATCTGTGTAAACTTCGAAATACCTACACAGCTATCTGTGTAAAGATGGAAATATCTACACCGCAATCTGTACAAAGATGGAAATATCTACACCGCTATATGTATAAACAAGGAAATATCTACACCGCCATCTGTATAAACATGGAAATATCTACACCGCCATCTGTATAAACATGGAAACACCTACACCGCTATCTGTATGAATATGGAAATATCTAAACCGCTCTCTCTAAAAACTTGGAAATACCTACAACGCTATCTCTATAAACATGGAAATATCTACAACGCAATGTCTTTAAACATGTAAATAACAACACCGCCATCTCTATAAACATGAAAATATCTACACCGCCATCTCCAGAAACATGGAACTATCTACACCGCCATCTGTATAAACATGGAAATATCTACACTGCTATCTGTATAAACATGGAAATATCTACACCGCTATCTGTATAAACATGGAAATATCTACACCGCTATCTGTATCAACATGGAAATATCTACACCGCTATCTGTATATACATGGAAATATCTACACTGATATCTGTATAAACATTGAAGTATCTACCCTGCCATCTGTATAAACATGGAAATATCTACACCGCCATCTGTATAAACATGGAAATATCTACACCGCCATCTGTATAAACATGGAAATATCTACACCGCCATCTGTATAAGCATGGAAACACCTACACCGCTATCTGTATAAATATGGAAATATCTAAACGGCTCTCTCTAAAAACTTGGAAATACCTACAACGCTATCTCTATAAACATGGAAATATCTACACCGCAATGTCTTTAAACATGTAAATAACAACACCGCCATCTCTATAAACATGAAAATATCTACACCGCCATCTCCAGAAACATGGAACTATCTACACCGCCATCTGTATAAACATGGAAATATCTACACTGCTATCTGTATAAACATGGAAATATCTACACCGCTATCTCTATAAACATGGAAATATCCACACCGCTATCTGTATGAACATGGAAATATCTACACCGCTATCTGTATAAACATGGAAATGTCTACACCGCTATCGGTATGAACATGGAAATATCTACACTGCTATCTGTATAAACATGGAAGTATCTACACTGCCAACTGTATAAACATGGAAATATCTACACCGCCATCTGTATAAACATGGAAATATCTACACCGCCATCTGTATAAACATGGAAATATCTACACCGCTATCTTTATAAAGATGGAAGTAACTCCACCGCTATCTGTATAAACATGGAAATATCTACACCGCTATCTGTATAAAAATGGAAATATCTACACGGCTATCTGTATAAACCTGGAAATATCTACACCGCTATCTGTATAAACATGGAAATATCTACACCGCTATCTGTATAAACATGGAAATATCTACACTGCTATCTGTAAAAACATGGAAATATCTACAACTCTATCTGTATAAACATGGAAATATCTACAATGCAATCTCTGTAAACATGGAAATATCTACACAGCTATCTGTGTAAAGTTGGAAATATCTACACCGCTGTCTGTGTATAGATTGCAATATCCACACCGCAATCTGTGCATAGATGGAAGCATCTACACTGCTATCTCTGTAAACATGGAAATACCTTCACCGCTATCTGTATAAACCTGGAAATATCTACACCGCCATCTCTATCAAAATGGAAATATCTACACCGCTATCTGCATAAACATGGAAATATCTACACCACTCTCTGTATAAACATGAAAATATCTACATCGCTATCTGTATAAACAGGGAATATCTCCACTGCTATCTGTATAAACATGGAAATATCTACACCGCTATCTGTATAAACATGGAAATATCTACACCGCTATCTGTATAAACATGGAAATATCTACACCGATATCTGTATAAACATGGAAATATCTACACTGCTATCTGTATAAACATGGAAGTATCTACACTGCCATCTGTATAAACATGGAAATGTCTACACTGCCGTCTGTATAAACATGGAAATATCTACACCGCCATCTGTATAAACATGGAAATATCTACACCGCTATCTTTATAAAGATGGAAATAGCTCCACCGCTATCTGTATAAACATGGAAATATCTACACCGCTATCTGTATAAAAATGGAAATATCTACACGGCTATCTGTATAAACCTGGAAATATCTACACCGCTATCTGTATAAACATGGAAATATCTACACCGCTATCTGTATAAACATGGAAATATCTACACTGCTCTCTGTAAAAACATGGAAATATCTACAACTCTATGTGTATAAACATGGAAATATCTACACCGCTATCTGTATAAACATGGAAATACCTACAATGATAACTCTGTAAACATGGAAATATCTTTACAGCTATTTGTGTAAAGTTGGAAATATCTACACCGCTATCTGTGTAAAGATGGCAATATCTACACCGCAATCTGTGCAAAGATGGAAATATATGCACTGCTATCTCTGTAAACATGGAAATTTCTACATTGCTATCTGTATAAACATGGAAATATCTACACCGCCATCTGTATCAAAATGGAAATATCTACACCGCCATCTGTATGAACATGGAAATATCTACACCGCCATCTGTATAAACATGGAAATATCTACACCGCTATCTGTATAAATATGGAGATATCTACACCGCTATCTCTAATAAACATGGAAATATCTACACAGCTGTCTGTATAAACATGGAAATATCTACACTGCTATGTCTATAAACATGGAAATATCTACACCGCCTCCTGTATAAACATGCAAATATCTACACAGCCATTTGAATAAACATGCAAATAACTACACCAGCATCTTTATAAACATGGAAATATCTACACTGCCTTCTGTATACACATGGAATTATCTACACAGCCATCTGTATAAACATGGAAATATCTACACCGCTATCTGCATAAACATGGAAATATCTACACCGCTCTCTGTATAAACATGAAAATATCTACATCGCTATCTGTATAAACAGGGAATATCTCCACTGCTACCTGTATAAACATGGAAATATCTACACCGCTAACTGTATAAACATGGAAATATCTACAAAGCTATCTGTATAAACATGGATATATCTACAGCGCTATCTGTGTAAACCTGGAAATAGCTACGCAACTATCTGTGTAAACTTCGAAATACCTACACAGCTATCTGTGTAAAGATGGAAATATCTACACCGCAATCTGTACAAAGATGGAAATATCTACACCGCTATATGTATAAACAAGGAAATATCTACACCGCCATCTGTATAAACATGGAAATATCTACACCGCCATCTGTATAAACATGGAAACACCTACACCGCTATCTGTATAAATATGGAAATATCTAAACCGCTATCTCTATAACCTTGGAAATACCTACAACGCTATCTCTATAAACATGGAAATATCTACACCGCAATGTCTTTAAACATGGAAGTAACAACACCGCCATCTCTATAAACATGAAAATATCTACACCGCCATCTCCAGTAACATGGAACTATCTACACCGCCATGTGTATAAACCTGGAAATATCTACACTGCTATCTGTATAAACATGGAAATATCTACACCGCTATCTGTATAAACATGGAAATATCTACACCGCTATCTGTATAAACATGGAAGTATCTACACCGCTATCTGTATAAACATGGAAATATCTACAATGCAATCTCTGTAAACATGGAAATATCTACACAGCTATCTGTGTAAAGTTGGAAATATCTACACCGCTGTCTGTGTATAGATTGCAATATCTACACCGCAATCTGTGCATAGATGGAAGCATCTACACTGCTATCTCTGTAAACATGGAAATACCTTCACCGCTATCTGTAGAAACCTGGAAATATCTACACCGCCATCTCTATCAAAATGGAAATATCTACACCGCCATCTGTATAAACATGGAAATATCTACACCGCCATCTGTGTAAAAATGGAAATATCTACACCGCTATCTTTATAAACATGGAAATAAGTCCACGGCTATCTGTATAAACATGGAAATATCTACAAAGCTATCTGCATAAACATGGATATGTCTACAACGCTATCTGTGTAAACCTGGAAATATCTACGCAGCTATCTGTGTAAACTTGGAAATACCTACACAGCTGTCTGTGTAAAGATGGAAATATCTACACCGCAATCTGTACAAAGATGGAAATATCTACACCGATATATGTATAAACAAGGAAACATCTACACCGCCATCTGTATAAACATGGAAATATCTCCACCGTCATCTGTATAAACATGGAAACACCTACACCGCTATCTGTATAAATATGGAAATATCTAAACCGCTATCTGTATAAACTTGGAAATACCTACAACGCTATCTCTATAAACATGGAAATATCTACAACGCAATGTCTTTAAACATGGAAATAACAACACCGACATCTCTATAAACATGAAAATATCTACACCGCCATCTCCAGAAACATGGAATTCTCTAAACCGCCATCTGTATAAACATGGAAATATCTACACTGCTGTCTGTATAAACCTGGAAATGTCTACACCGCTATCTGTATAAACATGGAAATATCTACACTGCTATCTGTATAAACATGGAAGTATCTACACCGCTATCTGTATAAACATGGAAATATCTACAATGCAATCTCTGTAAACATGGAAATATCTACACAGCTATCTGTGTAAAGTTGGAAATATCTACACCGCTGTCTGTGTATAGATTGCAATATCTACACCGCAATCTGTGCATAGATGGAAGCGTCTACACTGCTATCTCTGTAAACATGGAAATACCTTCACCGCTATCTGTATAAACCTGGAAATATCTACACCGCCGTCTCTACCAAAATGGAAATATCTACACCGCTATCTGCATAAACATGGAAATATCTACACCGCTCTCTGTATAAACATGAAAATATCTACATCGCTATCTGTATAAACAGGGAATATCTCCACTGCTATCTGTATAAACATGGAAATATCTACACCGCTAACTGTATAAACATGGAAATATCTACAAATCTATCTGTATAAAGATGGCTATATCTACAACGCTATCTGTGTAAACCTGGAAGTGTCTACGCAACTATCTGTGTAAACTTTGAAATACCTACACAGCTATCTGTGTAAAGATGGAAATATCTACACCGCAATCTGTACAAAGATGGAAATATCTACACCGCTATATGTATAAACAAGGAAATATCTACACCGCCATCTGTATAAACATGGAAATATCTACACTGCTATCTGTATAAACATGGAAATATCTACACCGCTATCTGTATAAACATGGAAATACCTACACCGCTATCTGTATAAACATGGAAATATCTACACCGCCATCTGTATAAACATGAAAATATCTACACCGCTATCTTTATAAAGATGGGAATATCTCCACCGCTATCTGTATAAACATGGAAATATCTACACCGCTATCTGTATAAAAATGGAAATATCTACACGGCTATCTGTATAAACCTGGAAATATCTACACCGCTATCTGTATAAACATGGAAATATCTACACCGCTATCTGTATAAACATGGAAATATCTACACTGCTATCTGTAAAAACATGGAAATATCTACAACTCTATCTGTATAAACATGGAAATATCTACACCGCTATCTGTATAAACATGGAAATACCTACAATGATAACTCTGTAAACATGGAAATATCTTTACAGCTATTTGTGTAAAGTTGGAAATATCTACACCGCTATCTGTGTAAAGATGGTAATATCTACACCGCAATCTGTGCAAAAATGGAAACATATGCACTGCTATCTCTGTAAACATGGAAATTTCTACATTGCTATCTGTATAAACATGGAAATATCTACACCGCCATCTGTATCAAAATGGAAATATCTACACCGCCATCTGTATGAACATGGAAATATCTACACCGCCATCTGTATAAACATGGAAATATCTACACCGCTATCTGTATAAATATGGAGATATCTACACCGCTATCTCTAATAAACATGGAAATATCTACACAGCTGTCTGTATAAACATGGAAATATCTACACTGCTATGTCTATAAACATGGAAATATCTACACCGCCAGCTGTATAAACATGCAAATATCTACACAGCCATTTGAATAAACATGCAAATAACTACACCAGCATCTTTATAAACATGGAAATATCTACAGTGCCTACTGTATTCACATGGAATTATCTACACAGCCATCTGTATAAACATGGAAATATGTACAGCGCTATCTGCATAAACATGGAAATATCTACACCGCTCTCTGTATAAACATGAAAATATCTACATCGCTATCTGCATAAACAGGGAATATCTCCACTGCTATCTGTATAAACATGGAAATATCTACACCGCTAACAGTATAAACATGGAAATATCTACAAATCTATCTGTATAAACATGGATATATCTACAACGCTATCTGTGTAAACCTGGAAATATCTACGCAACTATCTGTGTAAACTTCGAAATACCTACACAGCTATCTGTGTAAAGATGGAAATATCTACACCGCAATCTGTACAAAGATGGAAATATCTAAACCGCTATATGTATAAACAAGGAAATATCTACACCGCCATCTGTATAAACATGGAAATATCTACACCGCCATCTGTATAAACATGGAAACACCTACACCGCTATCTGTATAAATATGGAAATATCTAAACCGCTCTCTCTAAAAACTTGGAAATACCTACAACGCTATCTCTATAAACATGGAAATATCTACACCGCAATGTCTTTAAACATGTAAATAACAACACCGCCATCTCTATAAACATGAAAATATCTACACCGCCATCTCCAGAAACATGGAAATATCTACACCGCAATCTGTATAAACATGGAAATATCTACACTGCTATCTGTATAAACATGGAAATATCTACACCGCTATCTGTATAAACATGGAAATATCTACACTGCTATCTGTATAAACATGGAAGTATCTACACCGCTATCTGTATAAACATGGAAATATCTACAATGCAATCTCTGTAAACATGGAAATATCTACACAGCTATCTGTGTAATGTTGGAAATATCTACACCGCTGTCTGTGTATAGATTGCAATATCTACACCGCAATCTGTGCATAGATGGAAGCATCTACACCGCTATCTCTGTAGACATGGAAATACCTTAACCGCTATCTGTATAAACCTGGAAATATCTACACTGCCATCTCTATCAAAATGGAAATATCTACACCGCCATCTGTATAATCATGGAAATATCTACACCACCATCTGTATAAACATGGAAATATCTACACCGCTATCTTTTTTAACATGGAAATTAGTCCAACGCTATCTTTATAAACATGGAAATATCTACACTGCTATCTTTATAAACATGGAAATAATTCCATGGCTACCTGTATAAACATGGAAATATCTACAAAGCTATCTGCATAAACATGGATATGTCTACAACGCTATCTGTGTAAACCTGGAAATATCTACGCAGCTATCTGTGTAAACTTGGAAATACCTACACAGCTGTCTGTGTAAAGATGGAAATATCTACACCGAAATCTGTACAAAGATGGTAATATCTACACCGCTATATGTATAAACAAGGAAATATCTACACCGCCATCTGTATAAACGTGGAAATATCTACACCGACATCTGTGTAAACATGGAAATACCTACACCGCTATCTGTTTAAATATGGAAATATCTAAACCGCTATCTGTATAAACTTGGAAATACCTACAACGCTATCTCTATAAACATGGAAATATCTACACCGCAATGTCTTTAAACATAGAAATATCAACAACGACATCTCTATAAACATGAAAATATCTAAAACGCTATCTCCAGAAACATGGAACTATCTACACCGCCGTCTGTATAAACATGGAAATATCTACACCGCTATCTGTATAAACATGGAAATATCTACACCGCTATCTGTATAAACATGGAAATACCTACACCGCTATCTGTATAAACATGGAAATATCTACACTGCTATCTGTATAAACATGGAAGTATCTACACCGCTATCTGTATAAACATGGAAATATCTACAATGCAATCTCTGTAAACATGGAAATATCTACACAGCTATCTGTGTAAATTTGGAAATATCTACAGCGCTGTCTGTGTATAGATGGCAATATCTACACCGCAATCTGTGCATAGATGGAAGCATCTACACCGCTATCTCTGTAAACATGGAAATAACTTCACCGCTATCTGTGCATAGATGGAAGCATCTACACCGCTATCTCTGTAAACATGGAAATACCTTCACCGCTATCTGTATAAACCTGGAAATATCTACACCGCCATCTCTATCAAAATGGAAATATCTACACCGCCATCTGTATAAACATGGAAATATCTACACCGCCATCTGTGGAAACATGGAAATATCTACACCGCTATCTTTATAAACATGGAAATAAGTCCACGGCTATCTGTATAAACATGGAAATATCTACAAAGCTATCCGCATAAACATGGATATGTCTACAACGCTATCTGTGTAAACCTGGAAATATCTACGCAGCTATCTGTGTAAACTTGGAAATACCTACACAGCTGTCTGTGTAAAGTTGGAAATATCTACACCGCAATCTGTAAAAAGATGGAAATATCTACACTGCTATATATATAAACAAGGAAATATCTACACCGCCATCTGTATAAACATGGAAATATCTACACCGCCATCTGTATAAACATGGAAATACCTACACCGCTATCTGTGTAAATATGGAAATATCTAAACCGCTATCTGTATAAACTTGGAAATACCTACAACGCTATCTCTATAAACATGGAAATATCTACACCGAAATGTCTTTAAACATGGAAATATCAACACCGACATCTCTATAAACATGAAAATATCTACACCGCCATCTCCAGAAACGTGGAACTATCAACACCGCCATGTGTATAAACATGGAAATATCTCCACCGCTATCTGTATAAACATGGAAATATCTACACCGCTATCTGTATAAACATGGAAATATCTACACCGCTATCTGTATAAACATGGAAGTATCTACACCGCTATCTGTATAAACATGGAAATATCTACAATGCAATCTCTGTAAACACGGAAATATCTACACAGCTATCTGTGTAAAGTTGGAAATATCTACACCGCTGTCTGTGTATAGATGGCAATATGTATACCGCAATATGTGCACAGATGGAAGCATCTACACCGCTATCTCTGAAAACATGGAAATACCTTCACCGCTATCTGTATAAACCTGGAAATATCTACACCGCCATCTCTATCAAAATGGAAATATCTACACCGCCATCTGTATAAACATGGAAATATCTACACCGCCATCTGTATAAACATGGAAATATCTACACCGCTATCTTTGTTAACATGGAAATAAGTCCACCACTATCTGTATAAACATGGAAATATCTACACCGCTATCTGTATAAACATGGAAATAAGTCCACGGCTATCTGTATAAACATGGAAGTATCTACACCGCTATCTGTATAAACATGGAAATATCTACACCGCCATATGTATAAACATGCAAATATCTACGCAGCCATCTGTATAAACATGGAAATAACTACACCACCATCTTTATAAACATGGAAATATCTACATTGCCATCTGTATACCCGTGGAAATATCTACACAGCCATCTATATAAGCATGGAAATATCTACACCGCTATCTGCCTAAACATGGAAATATCTACAACGCTCTCTGTAAAAACATGGAACTATCTACATCGCTATCTGTACAAACAGGGAATATCTCCACTGCTATCTGTATTAACATGGAAATACCTACACCGCTATCTGTATAAACATGGAAATATCTACACAGCTATCTGTGTAAACTTGGAAATACCTACACAGCTATCTGTGTAAAGATGGAAATGTCTTCACCGCAATCTGTACAAAGATAGAAGTATCTACACCGCTATCTCTGAAAACATGGAAATATCTACACCGCTATCTGTATAAACATGGAAATATCTACGCCGCCATCTGTATAAACATGGAAATATCCACACTGCCATCTGTATAAACATGGAAATATCTACACAGCCATCTCTATAAACATAGAAACGTCTACACTGTCATCTCTTGAAAGATGGAAATACCTACACCGAGATCTGCATAAACATGGAAATATCTACAACTCTACCTGTATAAACATGGAAATACCTACACAGCTATCAGTATAAATATGGAAATATTTACACAGCTATCTCTATGAACATGGAAATGTCTACACCGCTATCTGTATAAACATGGAAACATCTACAAGCCTATCTCTATAAACATGGAAGTGTCTACACCGCTATCTGTATAAACATGGAAATACATACAATGCTATCTCTATAAACATGGAAATATCTACACCGTCACCTTTATGAACATGGGAATACCTACAAAGACATCTGTATAAACATGGAAATATCTACACTGCTATCTGTATAAACATGGAAATATCTACATCGCTATCTGTATAAATATTGAAATATCTACACCGCTATCTCTATAAACATGGAAATGCCTACACCTCTATCTGTATAAACATCTAAATATCTACATGGCTATCTCTGTAAACATGGAAATATCTACACCGCCATATGTTTAAACTTGGAAATACCTACACAGTCATCTGTATAAAGATGCAATTATCTACACCACTATCTGTATAAACATGGAAATATCTACACTGCCATCTGTATAAACATGGAAATATCTACACCGCTATCTGTATAAACATGGAAATGTCTACAAAGCTATCTCTATAAACATGGAAATACCTACACTGCTATCTGTATAAACATGGAAATAGCCACACCGCTATCTGTATAAACATGGAATTATCTACACCGCCATCTATAAAAACATGAAGATATCTACAGAGTCATCTGTATAAACATGGAATTATCTTCACCGCCATCTATAAAAACATGAAGATATCTACAGAGTCATCTGTATAAACATGGAAATATCTACACCTCCATCTGTATAAACATGGAAATATCTACAATGCCATCTGTAAAAACATGGAAATATCTACACAGTCATCTGTATAAACATGGAAATATATACACGGCTATCTATATAATCATGGAAATACCTACACCGCAATCTGTATAAACATGGAAATATCGACAACGCTATCTGTATATACATGGAAATATCTACACCGCTATCTGTATAAATATGAAAATATGTACACAGCTCTCTCTATATACATGGAATTGTCTACACCGCTATCTGTTTAAAAATGGACATATCTACACCACTATCTGTATAAACATGGAAATATCTCCACCGTTATCTGTATGAACATGGAAATAACTACACTGCTATCTGTATAAAGATGGAAATATCTACATGGCTAATTCTATAAACATGGAAATGCCTACACAGATTGCTGTATAAACATGGAAATATCTACACGGCTGTCTCTATAAACATGGAAATAAATACACCGCCATCTGTATCAACATGGAAATAACTACACAGTCATCTGCATAAACATGGAAATATCTACACCACTATGTGTATAAACATGGAAATACCTACACTGCCATCTGTATAAACATGGAAATATCTACACAGCCATCTGTATAAACATGGAAATATCTACACCGCTATCTCCATAAACATGGAAACACCTACACCGCAATCTGTATAAATATGGAAATGTCTACACCGCTATCTGTAAAACATGGAAGTATCTACACCGCTATCTGTAAAAATATGGAAATATCCACACCGCTATCTCTATAAACATGGAAATATTTACACCGCCAGGTGTATAAACGTGGAAATATCTACTTGGCTATCTCTAGAAACATGGAAATATCTACACTGCCATCTGTATAAACCTGGAAATAACTACAAAGTCAATTGCATAAACATGGAAATATCTACACCACTATCTGTATAAACTTGGAAATATCTACACCGCTATCTGTATAAACATGGAAATATCTACACCGATATCTGTATAAATATGGAAATACCTACACCGCTATCTATATAAACATGGAAATATCTACACCGCTATCTCTACAAACAGAGAAATATCTAAAACGCCATCTCTATAAACATTGAAATATCTACACCGCCATCAGCATACACATGGAAATAACTACACCGCCATCTGTATAAACATGGAAATATCTACACCGCCATCTCTATAAACATAGAAACATCTACACTGTCATCTGTTGAAAGATGGAAATACCTACACCGAGATCTGCATAAACATGGAAATATCTACAACTCCACCTGTATAAACATGGAAATACCTACACAGCTATCAGTATAAATATGGAAATATTTACACCGCCATCTGTATAATCATGGAAATATCTACACTGCCATCTGTATAAACGTGGAAATATCTACACCGCTATCTTTGTTAACATGGAAATAAGTCCACCACTATCTGTATAAACATGGAAATATCTACACCGCCATCTCTATCAAAATGGAAATATCTACACCGCTATCTGCATAAACATGGAAATATCTACACCGCTCTCTGTATAAACATGAAAATATCTACATCGCTATCTGTATAAACAGGGAATATCTCCACTGCTATCTGTATAAACATGGAAATATCTACACCGCTATCTGTATAAACATGGAAATATCTACAACGCTATCTTTATAAACATGGAAATATCTACACCGCTATCTGTATAAACATGGAAATATCTACACTGCTATCTGTATAAACATGGAAGTATCTACACTGCCATCTGTATAAACATGGAAATATCTACACTGCCATCGGTATAAACATGGAAATATCTACACCGCCATCTGTATAAACATGGAAATATCTACACCGCTATCTTTATAAAGATGGAAATAACTCCACCGCTATCTGTATAAACATGGAAATATCTACACCGCTGTCTGTATAAAAATGGAAATATCTACACGGCTATCTGTATAAACCTGGAAATATGTACACCGCTATCTGTATAAACATGGAAATATCTACACCGCTATCTGTATAAACATGGAAATATCTACACTGCTATCTGTAAAAACATGGAAATATCTACAACTCTATCTGTATAAACATGGAAATATCTACACCGCTATCTGTATAAACATGGAAATACCTACAATGATAACTCTGTAAACATGGAAATATCTTTACAGCTATTTGTGCAAAGTTGGAAATATCTACACCGCTATCTGTGTAAAGATGGCAATATCTACACCACAATCTGTGCAAAGATGGAAATATATGCACTGCTATCTCTGTAAACATGGAAATTTCTACATTGCTATCTGTATAAACATGGAAATATCTACACCGCCATCTGTATCAAAATGGAAATATCTACACCGCCATCTGTATGAACATGGAAATATCTACACCGCCATCTGTATAAACATGGAAATATCTACACCGCTATCTGTATAAATATGGAGATATCTACACCGCTATCTCTAATAAACATGGAAATATCTACACAGCTGTCTGTATAAACATGGAAATATCTACACTGCTATGTCTATAAACATGGAAATATCTACACCGCCACCTGTATAAACCTGCAAATATCTACACAGCCATTTGAATAAACATGCAAATAACTACACCAGCATCTTTATAAACATGGAAATATCTACACTGCCTTCTGTATACACATGGAATTATCTACACAGCCATCTGTATAAACATGGAAATATCTACACCGCTATCTGCATAAACATGGAAATATCTACACCGCTCTCTGTATAAACATGAAAATATCTACATCGCTATCTGTATAAACAGGGAATATCTCCACTGCTATCTGTATAAACATGGAAATATCTACACCGCTATCTTTATAAAGATGGAAATATCTACAAAGCTATCTGTATAAACATGGATATATCTACAACGCTATCTGTGTAAACCTGGAAATAGCTACGCAACTATCTGTGTAAACTTCGAAATACCTACACAGCTATCTGTGTAAAGATGGAAATATCTACACCGCAATCTGTACAAAGATGGAAATATCTACACCGCTATATGTATAAACAAGGAAATATCTACACCGCCATCTGTATAAACATGGAAATATCTACACCGCCATCTGTATAAACATGGAAACACCTACACCGCTATCTGTATAAATATGGAAATATCTAAACAGCTGTCTCTATAAACTTGGAAATACCTACAACGCTATCTCTATAAACATGGAAATATCTACACCGCAATGTCTTTAAACATGGAAATAACAACACCGCCATCTCTATAAACATGAAAATATCTACACCGCCATCTCCAGAAACATGGAACTATCTACACCGCCATCTGTATAAACATGGAAATATCTACACTGCTATCTGTATAAACATGGAAATATCTACACCGCTATCTGTATAAACATGGAAATATCTACACTGCTATCTGTATAAACATGGAAGTATCTACACCGCCATCTGTATAAACATGGAAATATCTACACCGCTATCTTTATAAAGATGGAAATAACTCCACCGCTATGTGTATAAAGATGGAAGTATCTACACCGCTATCTGTATAAAAATGGAAATATCTACACGGCTATCTGTATAAACCTGGAAATATCTACACCACTATCTGTATAAACATGGAAATATCTACACCGCTATCTGTATAAACATGGAAATATCCACACCGCTATCTGTATAAACATGGAAATATCTACACCGCTATCTGTATAAACATGGAAATATCTACACTGCTATCTGTATAAACATGGAAATATCTACACCGCTATCTGTATAAACATGGAAATATCTACACTGCTATCTGTATAAACATGGAAGTATCTACACCGCTATCTGTATAAACATGGAAATATCTACAATGCAATCTCTGTAAACATGGAAATATCTACACAGCTATCTGTGTAAAGTTGGAAATATCTACACCGCTGTCTGTGTATAGATTGCAATATCTACACCGCAATCTGTGCATAGATGGAAGCATCTACACTGCTATCTCTGTAAACATGGAAATACCTTCACCGCTATCTGTATAAACCTGGAAATATCTACACCGCCATCTCTATCAAAATGGAAATATCTACACCGCTATCTGCATAAACATGGAAATATCTACACCGCTCTCTGTATAAACATGAAAATATCTACATCGCTATCTGTATAAACAGGGAATATCTCCACTGTTATCTGTATAAACATGGAAATATCTACACCGCTAACTGTATAAACATGGAAATATCTACAAATCTATCTGTATAAATATGGATATATCTACAACGCTATCTGTGTAAACCTGGAAATGTCTACGCAACTATCTGTGTAAACTTCGAAATACCTACACAGCTATCTGTGTAAAGATGGAAATATCTACACCGCATTCTGTACAAAGATGGAAATATCTACACCGCTATATGTATAAACAAGGAAATATCTACACCGCCATCTGTATAAACATGGAAATATCTACACCGCCATCTGTATAAACATGGAAACACCTACACCGCTATCTGTATAAATATGGAAATATCTAAACCGCTCTCTCTAAAAACTTGGAAATACCTACAACGCTATCTCTATAAACATGGAAATATCTACACCGCAATGTCTTTAAACATGTAAATAACAACACCGCCATCTCTATAAACATGAAAATATCTACACCGCCATCTCCAGAAACATGGAACTATCTACACCGCCATCTGTATAAACATGGAAATATCTACACTGCTATCTGTATAAACATGGAAATATCTACACCGCTATCTGTATAAACATGGAAATATCCACACCGCTATCTGTATAAACATGGAAATATCTACACCGCTATCTGTATAAACATGGAAATATCTACACCGCTATCTGTATAAACATGGAAATATCTACACCGCCATCTGTATAAACATGGAAATATCTACACCTCCATCTTTATAAACATGGAAATATCCACACCGGTATCTTTATAAAGATGGAAATAACTCCACCGCTATCTGAATAAACATGGAAATATCTACACCGCTATCTGTATAAAAATGGAAATATCTACACGGCTATCTGTATAAACCTGGAAATATCTACACCGTCATCTGTATAAACATGGAAATATCTACACCGCCATCTGTATAAACATGGAAACACCTACACCGCTATCTGTATAAATATGGAAATATCTAAACCGCTCTCTCTAAAAACTTGGAAATACCTACAACGCTATCTCTATAAACATGGAAATATCTACACCGCAATGTCTTTAAACATGTAAATAACAACACCGCCATCTCTATAAACATGAAAATATCTACACCGCCATCTCCAGAAACATGGAACTATCTACACCGCTCTCTGTATAAACATGGAAATATCTACACTGCTATCTGTATAAACATGGAAATATCTACACCGCTATCTGTATAAACATGGAAATATCCACACCGCTATCTGTATAAACATGGAAATATCTACACCGCTATCTGTATAAACATGGAAATATCTACACCGCTATCTGTATAAACATGGAAATATCTACACTGCCATCTGTATAAACATGGAAGTATCTACACTGCCATCTGTATAAACATGGAAATATCTACACCGCCATCTGTATAAACATGGAAACACCTACACCGCTATCTGTATAAATATGGAAATATCTAAACAGCTGTCTCTATAAACTTGGAAATACCTACAACCCTATCTCTATAAACATGGAAATATCTACACCGCAATGTCTTTAAACATGGAAATAACAACACCGCCATCTCTATAAACGTGAAAATATCTACACCGCCATCTCCAGAAACATGGAACTATCTACACCGCCATCTGTATAAACATGGAAATATCTACACTGCTATCTGTATAAACATGGAAATATCTACACCGCTATCTGTATAAACATGGAAATATCTACACTGCTATCTGTATAAACATGGAAGTATCTACACCGCCATCTGTATAAACATGGAAATATCTACACCGCTATCTTTATAAAGATGGAAATAACTCCACCGCTATGTGTATAAAGATGGAAGTATCTACACCGCTATCTGTATAAAAATGGAAATATCTACACGGCTATCTGTATAAACCTGGAAATATCTACACCGCTATCTGTATAAACATGGAAATATCTACACCGCTATCTGTATAAACATGGAAATATCCACACCGCTATCTGTATAAACATGGAAATATCTACACCGCTATCTGTATAAACATGGAAATATCTACACTGCTATCTGTATAAACATGGAAATATCTACACCGCTATCTGTATAAACATGGAAATATCTACACTGCTATCTGTATAAACATGGAAGTATCTACACCGCTATCTGTATAAACATGGAAATATCTACAATGCAATCTCTGTAAACATGGAAATATCTACACAGCTATCTGTGTAAAGTTGGAAATATCTACACCGCTGTCTGTGTATAGATTGCAATATCTACACCGCAATCTGTGCATAGATGGAAGCATCTACACTGCTATCTCTGTAAACATGGAAATACCTTCACCGCTATCTGTATAAACCTGGAAATATCTACACCGCCATCTCTATCAAAATGGAAATATCTACACCGCTATCTGCATAAACATGGAAATATCTACACCGCTCTCTGTATAAACATGAAAATATCTACATCGCTATCTGTATAAACAGGGAATATCTCCACTGTTATCTGTATAAACATGGAAATATCTACACCGCTAACTGTATAAACATGGAAATATCTACAAATCTATCTGTATAAACATGGATATATCTACAACGCTATCTGTGTAAACCTGGAAATGTCTACGCAACTATCTGTGTAAACTTCGAAATACCTACACAGCTATCTGTGTAAAGATGGAAATATCTACACCGCATTCTGTACAAAGATGGAAATATCTACACCGCTATATGTATAAACAAGGAAATATCTACACCGCCATCTGTATAAACATGGAAATATCTACACCGCCATCTGTATAAACATGGAAACACCTACACCGCTATCTGTATAAATATGGAAATATCTAAACCGCTCTCTCTAAAAACTTGGAAATACCTACAACGCTATCTCTATAAACATGGAAATATCTACACCGCAATGTCTTTAAACATGTAAATAACAACACCGCCATCTCTATAAACATGAAAATATCTACACCGCCATCTCCAGAAACATGGAACTATCTACACCGCCATCTGTATAAACATGGAAATATCTACACTGCTATCTGTATAAACATGGAAATATCTACACCGCTATCTGTATAAACATGGAAATATCCACACCGCTATCTGTATAAACATGGAAATATCTACACCGCTATCTGTATAAACATGGAAATATCTACACCGCTATCTGTATAAACATGGAAATATCTACACCGCCATCTGTATAAACATGGAAATATCTACACCTCCATCTTTATAAACATGGAAATATCTACACCGGTATCTTTATAAAGATGGAAATAACTCCACCGCTATCTGAATAAACATGGAAATATCTACACCGCTATCTGTATAAAAATGGAAATATCTACACGGCTATCTGTATAAACCTGGAAATATCTACACCGTCATCTGTATAAACATGGAAATATCTACACCGCCATCTGTATAAACATGGAAACACCTACACCGCTATCTGTATAAATATGGAAATATCTAAACCGCTCTCTCTAAAAACTTGGAAATACCTACAACGCTATCTCTATAAACATGGAAATATCTACACCGCAATGTCTTTAAACATGTAAATAACAACACCGCCATCTCTATAAACATGAAAATATCTACACCGCCATCTCCAGAAACATGGAACTATCTACACCGCTCTCTGTATAAACATGGAAATATCTACACTGCTATCTGTATAAACATGGAAATATCTACACCGCTATCTGTATAAACATGGAAATATCCACACCGCTATCTGTATAAACATGGAAATATCTACACCGCTATCTGTATAAACATGGAAATATCTACACCGCTATCTGTATAAACATGGAAATATCTACACTGCCATCTGTATAAACATGGAAGTATCTACACCGCCATCTGTATAAACATGGAAATATCTACACCGCCATCTGTATAAACATGGAAATATCTACACCACCATCTGTATAAACATGGAAATATCTACACCGCTATCTTTATAAAGATGGAAATAACTCCACCGCTATCTGAATAAACATGGAAATATCTACACCGCTATCTGTATAAAAATGGAAATATCTACACGGCTATCTGTATAAACCTGGAAATATCTACACCGCTATCTGTATAAACATGGAAATATCTACACCGCTATCTGTATAAACATGGAAATATCTACACTGCTATCTGTAAAAACATGGAAATATCTACAACTCTATCTGTATAAACATGGAAATATCTACACCGCTATCTGTATAAACATGGAAATACCTACAATGATAACTCTGTAAACATGGAAATATCTTTACAGCTATTTGTGTAAAGTTGGAAATATCTACACCGCTATCTGTGTAAAGATGGCAATATCTACACCGCAATCTGTGCAAAGATGGAAATATATGCACTGCTATCTCTGTAAACATAGAAATTTCTACATTGCTATCTGTATAAACATGGAAATATCTACACCGCCATCTGTATCAAAATGGAAATATCTACACCGCCATCTGTATGAACATGGAAATATCTACACCGCCATCTGTATAAACATGGAAATATGTACACCGCTATCTGTATAAATATGGAGATATCTACACCGCTATCTGTAATAAACATGGAAATATCTACACAGCCATTTGAATAAACATGCAAATAACTACACCACCATCTTTATAAACATGGAAATATCTACACTGCCTTCTGTATACACATGGAATTATCTACACAGCCATCTGTATAAACATGGAAATATCTACACCGCTATCTGCATAAACATGGAAATATCTACATCGCTATCTGTATAAACAGGGAATATCTCCACTGCTATCTGTATAAACATGGAAATATCTACACCGCTAACCGTATAAACATGGAAATATCTACAAAGCTATCTGTATAAACATGGATATATCTACAACGCTATCTGTGTAAACCTGGAAATATCTACGCAACTATCTGTGTAAACTTCGAAATACCTACACAGCTATCTGTGTAAAGATGGAAATATCTACACCGCAATCTGTACAAAGATGGAAATATCTACACCGCTATATGTATAAACAAGGAAATATCTACACCGCCATCTGTATAAACATGGAAATATCTACACCGCCATCTGTATAAACATGGAAACACCTACACCGCTATCTGTATAAATATGGAAATATCTAAACCGCTCTCTCTAAAAACTTGGAAATACCTACAACGCTATCTCTATAAACATGGAAATATCTACAACGCAATGTCTTTAAACATGTAAATAACAACACCGCCATCTCTATAAACATGAAAATATCTACACCGCCATCTCCAGAAACATGGAACTATCTACACCGCCATCTGTATAAACATGGAAATATCTAAACTGCTATCTGTATAAACATGGAAATATCTACACCGCTATCTGTATAAACATGGAAATATCTACACCGCTATCTGTATCAACATGGAAATATCTACACCGCTATCTGTATAAACATGGAAATATCTACACTGCTATCTGTATAAACATTGAAGTATCTACCCTGCCATCTGTATAAACATGGAAATATCTACACCGCCATCTGTATAAACATGGAAATATCTACACCGCCATCTGTATAAACATGGAAATATCTACACCGCCATCTGTATAAGCATGGAAACACCTACACCGCTATCTGTATAAATATGGAAATATCTAAACGGCTCTCTCTAAAAACTTGGAAATACCTACAACGCTATCTCTATAAACATGGAAATATCTACACCGCAATGTCTTTAAACATGTAAATAACAACACCGCCATCTCTATAAACATGAAAATATCTACACCGCCATCTCCAGAAACATGGAACTATCTACACCGCCATCTGTATAAACATGGAAATATCTACACTGCTATCTGTATAAACATGGAAATATCTACACTGCTATCTCTATAAACATGGAAATATCCACACCGCTATCTGTATGAACATGGAAATATCTACACCGCTATCTGTATAAACATGGAAATGTCTACAGCGCTATCTGTATAAACATGGAAATATCTACACTGCTATCTGTATAAACATGGAAGTATCTACACTGCCAACTGTATAAACATGGAAATATCTACACCGCCATCTGTATAAACATGGAAATATCTACACCGCCATCTGTATAAACATGGAAATATCTACACCGCTATCTTTATAAAGATGGAAGTAACTCCACCGCTATCTGTATAAACATGGAAATATCTACACCGCTATCTGTATAAAAATGGAAATATCTACACGGCTATCTGTATAAACCTGGAAATATCTACACCGCTATCTGTATAAACATGGAAATATCTACACCGCTATCTGTATAAACATGGAAATATATACACTGCTATCTGTAAAAACATGGAAATATCTACAACTCTATCTGTATAAACATGGAAATATCTACAATGCAATCTCTGTAAACATGGAAATATCTACACAGCTATCTGTGTAAAGTTGGAAATATCTACACCGCTGTCTGTGTATAGATTGCAATATCCACACCGCAATCTGTGCATAGATGGAAGCATCTACACTGCTATCTCTGTAAACATGGAAATACCTTCACCGCTATCTGTATAAACCTGGAAATATCTACACCGCCATCTCTATCAAAATGGAAATATCTACACCGCTATCTGCATAAACATGGAAATATCTACACCACTCTCTGTATAAACATGAAAATATCTACATCGCTATCTGTATAAACAGGGAATATCTCCACTGCTATCTGTATAAACATGGAAATATCTACACCGCTATCTGTATAAACATGGAAATATCTACACCGCTATCTGTATAAACATGGAAATATCTACACCGATATCTGTATAAACATGGAAATATCTACACTGCTATCTGTATAAACATGGAAGTATCTACACTGCCATCTGTATAAACATGGAAATATCTACACTGCCGTCTGTATAAACATGGAAATATCTACACCGCCATCTGTATAAACATGGAAATATCTACACCGCTATCTTTATAAAGATGGAAATAACTCCACCGCTATCTGTATAATCATGGAAATATCTACACCGCTATCTGTATAAAAATGGAAATATCTACACGGCTATCTGTATAAACCTGGAAATATCTACACCGCTATCTGTATAAACATGGAAATATCTACACCGCTATCTGTATAAACATGGAAATATCTACACTGCTATCTGTAAAAACATGGAAATATCTACAACTCTATCTGTATAAACATGGAAATATCTACACCGCTATCTGTATAAACATGGAAATACCTACAATGATAACTCTGTAAACATGGAAATATCTTTACAGCTATTTGTGTAAAGTTGGAAATATCTACACCGCTATCTGTGTAAAGACGGCAATATCTACACCGCAATCTGTGCAAAGATGGAAATATATGCACTGCTATCTCTGTAAACATGGAAATTTCTACATTGCTATCTGTATAAACATGGAAATATCTACACCGCCATCTGTATCAAAATGGAAATATCTACACCGCCATCTGTATGAACATGGAAATATCTACACCGCCATCTGTATAAACATGGAAATATCTACACCGCTATCTGTATAAATATCGAGATATCTACACCGCTATCTCTAATAAACATGGAAATATCTACACAGCTGTCTGTATAAACATGGAAATATCTACACAGCTATGTCTATAAACATGGAAATATCTACACCGCCTCCTGTATAAACATGCAAATATCTACACAGCCATTTGAATAAACATGCAAATAACTACACCAGCATCTTTATAAACATGGAAATATCTACACTGCCTTCTGTATACACATGGAATTATCTACACAGCCATCTGTATAAACATGGAAATACCTTCACCGCTATCTGTATAAACCTGGAAATATCTACACCACCATCTCTATCAAAATGGAAATATCTACACCGCCATCTGTATAATCATGGAAATATCTACACCGCCATCTGTATAAACATGGAAATATCTACACCGCTATCTTTTTTAACATGGAAATTAGTCCACCGCTATCTGTATAAACATGGAAATATCTACACCGCTATCTTTTTTAACATGGAAATTAGTCCACGGCTATCTGTATAAACATGGAAATATCTACAAACTATCTGTATAAACATGGATATGTCTACAACGCTATCTGTGTAAACCTGGAAAAATCTACGCAGCTATCTGTGTAAACTTGGAAATACCTACACAGCTGTCTGTGTAAAGATGGAAATATCTACACCGCAATCTGTACAAAGATGGAAATATCTACACCGCTATATGTATAAACAAGGAAATATCTACACCGCCATCTGTATAAACATGGAAATATCTACACCGCCATCTGTATAAACATGGAAACACCTACACCGCTATCTGTATAAATATGGAAATATCTAAACCGCTCTCTCTAAAAACTTGGAAATTCCTACAACGCTATCTCTATAAACATGGAAATATCTACAACGCAATGTCTTTAAACATGGAAATATCAACCCCGACATCTCTATAAACATGAAAATATCTACACCGCTATCTCCAGAAACATGGAACTCTCTAAACCGCCATCTGTATAAACATGGAAATATCTAAACCGCTGTCTGTATAAACATTGAAATATCTACACCGCTATCTGTATAAACATGGAAATATCTACACTGCTATCTGTATAAACATGGAAGTATCTACAACGCTATCAGTATAAACATGGAAATATCTACAATGCAATCTCTGTAAACATGGAAATATCTACACAGCTATCTGTGTAAAGTTGGAAATATCTACAGCACTGTCTGTGTATAGATGGCAATATCTACACCACAATCTGTGCATAGATGGAAGCATCTACACCGCTATCTCTGTAAACATGGAAATACCTTCACCGCTATCTGTATAAACCTGGAAATATCTACACCGCCATCTCTATCAAAATGGAAATATCTACACCGCCATCTGTATAAACATGGAAATATCTACACCGCCATCTGTGTAAAAATGGAAATATCTACACCGCTATCTTTATAAACATGGAAATAAGTCCACGGCTATCTGTATAAACATGGAAATATCTACAAAGCTATCTGCATAAACATGGATATGTCTACAACGCTATCTGTGTAAACCTGGAAATATCTACGCAGCTATCTGTGTAAACTTGGAAATACCTACACAGCTGTCTGTGTAAAGATGGAAATATCTACACCGCAATCTGTACAAAGATGGAAATATCTACACCGATATATGTATAAACAAGGAAACATCTACACCGCCATCTGTATAAACATGGAAATATCTCCACCGCCATCTGTATAAACATGGAAACACCTACACCGCTATCTGTATAAATATGGAAATATCTAAACCGCTATCTGTATAAACTTGGAAATACCTACAACGCTATCTCTATAAACATGGAAATATCTACAACGCAATGTCTTTAAACATGGAAATAACAACACCGACATCTCTATAAACATGAAAATATCTACACCGCCATCTCCAGAAACGTGGAACTCTCTAAACCGCCATCTGTATAAACATGGAAATATCTACACTGCTGTCTGTATAAACATGGAAATGTCTACACCGCTATCTGTATAAACATGGAAATATCTACACTGCTATCTGTATAAACATGGAAGTATCTACACCGCTATCTGTATAAACATGGAAATATCTACAATGCAATCTCTGTAAACATGGAAATATCTACACAGCTATCTGTGTAAAGTTGGAAATATCTACACCGCTGTCTGTGTATAGATTGCAATATCTACACCGCAATCTGTGCATAGATGGAAGCGTCTACACTGCTATCTCTGTAAACATGGAAATACCTTCACCGCTATCTGTATAAACCTGGAAATATCTACACCGCCATCTCTACCAAAATGGAAATATCTACACCGCTATCTGCATAAACATGGAAATATCTACACCGCTCTCTGTATAAACATGAAAATATCTACATCGCTATCTGTATAAACAGGGAATATCTCCACTGCTATCTGTATAAACATGGAAATATCTACACCGCTAACTGTATAAAAATGGAAATACCTACAAATCTATCTGTATAAAGATGGCTATATCTACAACGCTATCTGTGTAAACCTGGAAGTGTCTACGCAACTATCTGTGTAAACTTTGAAATACCTACACAGCTATCTGTGTAAAGATGGAAATATCTACACCGCAATCTGTACAAAGATGGAAATATCTACACCGCTATATGTATAAACAAGGAAATATCTACACCGCCATCTGTATAAACATGGAAATATCTACACTGCTATCTGTATAAACATGGAAATATCTACACCGCTATCTGTATAAACATGGAAATATCTACACCGCTATCTGTATAAACATGGAAATATCTACACCGCCATCTGTATAAACATGAAAATATCTACACCGCTATCTTTATAAAGATGGGAATATCTCCACCGCTATCTGTATAAACATGGAAATATCTACACCGCTATCTGTATAAAAATGGAAATATCTACACGGCTATCTGTATAAACCTGGAAATATCTACACCGCTATCTGTATAAACATGGAAATATCTACACCGCTATCTGTATAAACATGGAAATATCTACACTGCTATCTGTAAAAACATGGAAATATCTACAACTCTATCTGTATAAACATGGAAATATCTACACCGCTATCTGTATAAACATGGAAATACCTACAATGATAACTCTGTAAACATGGAAATATCTTTACAGCTATTTGTGTAAAGTTGGAAATATCTACACCGCTATCTGTGTAAAGATGGCAATATCTACACCGCAATCTGTGCAAAAATGGAAACATATGCACTGCTATCTCTGTAAACATGGAAATTTCTACATTGCTATCTGTATAAACATGGAAATATCTACACCGCCATCTGTATCAAAATGGAAATATCTACACCGCCATCTGTATGAACATGGAAATATCTACACCGCCATCTGTATAAACATGGAAATATCTACACTGCTATCTGTATAAATATGGAGATATCTACACCACTATCTCTAATAAACATGGAAATATCTACACAGCTGTCTGTATAAACATGGAAATATCTACACTGCTATGTCTATAAACATGGAAATATCTACACCGCCAGCTGTATAAACATGCAAATATCTACACAGCCATTTGAATAAACATGCAAATAACTACACCAGCATCTTTATAAACATGGAAATATCTACACTGCCTACTGTATTCACATGGAATTATCTACACAGCCATCTGTATAAACACGGAAATATGTACAGCGCTATCTGCATAAACATGGAAATATCTACACCACTCTCTGTATAAACATGAAAATATCTACATCGCTATCTGCATAAACAGGGAATATCTCCACTGCTATCTGTATAAACATGGAAATATCTACACCGCTAACAGTATAAACATGGAAATATCTACAAATCTATCTGTATAAACATGGATATATCTACAACGCTATCTGTGTAAACCTGGAAATATCTACGCAACTATCTGTGTAAACTTCGAAATACCTACACAGCTATCTGTGTAAAGATGGAAATATCTACACCGCAATCTGTACAAAGATGGAAATATCTAAACCGCTATATGTATAAACAAGGAAATATCTACACCGCCATCTGTATAAACATGGAAATATCTACACCGCCATCTGTATAAACATGGAAACACCTACACCGCTATCTGTATAAATATGGAAATATCTAAACCGCTCTCTCTAAAAACTTGGAAATACCTACAACGCTATCTCTATAAACATGGAAATATCTACACCGCAATGTCTTTAAACATGTAAATAACAACACCGCCATCTCTATAAACATGAAAATATCTACACCGCCATCTCCAGAAACATGGAAATATCTACACCGCAATCTGTATAAACATGGAATTATCTACACTGCTATCTGTATAAACATGGAAATATCTACACCGCTATCTGTATAAACATGGAAATATCTACACTGCTATCTGTATAAACATGGAAGTATCTACACCGCTATCTGTATAAACATGGAAATATCTACAATGCAATCTCTGTAAACATGGAAATATCTACACAGCTATCTGTGTAATGTTGGAAATATCTACACCGCTGTCTGTGTATAGATTGCAATATCTACACCGCAATCTGTGCATAGATGGAAGCATCTACACCGCTATCTCTGTAGACATGGAAATACCTTAACCGCTATCTGTATAAACCTGGAAATATCTACACTGCCATCTCTATCAAAATGGAAATATCTACACCGCCATCTGTATAATCATGGAAATATCTACACCACCATCTGTATAAACATGGAAATATCTACACCGCTATCTTTTTTAACATGGAAATTAGTCCAACGCTATCTTTATAAACATGGAAATATCTACACTGCTATCTTTATAAACATGGAAATAATTCCATGGCTACCTGTATAAACATGGAAATATCTACAAAGCTATCTGCATAAACATGGATATGTCTACAACGCTATCTGTGTAAACCTGGAAATATCTACGCAGCTATCTGTGTAAACTTGGAAATACCTACACAGCTGTCTGTGTAAAGATGGAAATATCTACACCGAAATCTGTACAAAGATGGTAATATCTACACCGCTATATGTATAAACAAGGAAATATCTACACCGCCATCTGTATAAACGTGGAAATATCTTCACCGACATCTGTGTAAACATGGAAATACCTACACCGCTATCTGTTTAAATATGGAAATATCTAAACCGCTATCTGTATAAACTTGGAAATACCTACAACGCTATCTCTATAAACATGGAAATATCTACACCGCAATGTCTTTAAACATAGAAATATCAACACCGACATCTCTATAAACATGAAAATATCTAAAACGCTATCTCCAGAAACATGGAACTATCTACACCGCCATCTGTATAAACATGGAAATATCTACACCGCTATCTGTATAAACATGGAAATATCTACACCGCTATCTGTATAAACATGGAAATATCTACACCGCTATCTGTATAAACATGGAAATATCTACACTGCTATCTGTATAAACATGGAAGTATCTACACCGCTATCTGTATAAACATGGAAATATCTACAATGCAATCTCTGTAAACATGGAAATATCTACACAGCTATCTGTGTAAATTTGGAAATATCTACAGCGCTGTCTGTGTATAGATGGCAATATCTACACCGCAATCTGTGCATAGATGGAAGCATCTACACCGCTATCTCTGTAAACATGGAAATACCTTCACCGCTATCTGTGCATAGATGGAAGCATCTACACCGCTATCTCTGTAAACATGGAAATACCTTCACCGCTATCTGTATAAACCTGGAAATATCTACACCGCCATCTCTATCAAAATGGAAATATCTACACTGCCATCTGTATAAACATGGAAATATCTACACCGCCATCTGTGTAAACATGGAAATATCTACACCGCTATCTTTATAAACATGGAAATAAGTCCACGGCTATCTGTATAAACATGGAAATATCTACAAAGCTATCTGCATAAACATGGATATGTCTACAACGCTATCTGTGTAAACCTGGAAATATCTACGCAGCTATCTGTGTAAACTTGGAAATACCTACACAGCTGTCTGTGTAAAGATGGAAATATCTACACCGCAATCTGTAGAAAGATGGAAATATCTACACCGATATATGTATAAACAAGGAAATATCTACACCGCCATCTGTATAAACATGGAAATATCTCCACCGCCATCTGTATAAACATGGAAACACCTACACCGCTATCTGTATAAATATGGAAATATCTAAACCGCTACCTGTATAAACTTGGAAATACCTACAACGCTATCTCTATAAACATGGAAATATCTACAACGCAATGTCTTTAAACATGGAAATATCAACACCGACATCTCTATAAACATGAAAATATCTACACCGCCATCTCCAGAAACATGGAACTATCTACACCGCCATCTGTATAAACATGGAAATATCTACACTGCTATCTGTATAAACATGGAAATATCTACACCGCTATCTGTATAAACATGGAAATATCTACACTGCTATCTGTATAAACATGGAAGTATCTACACCGCTATCTGCATAAACATGGAAATATCTACAATGCAATCTCTGTAAACATGGAAATATCTACACAGCTATCAGTGTAAAGTTGGAAATATCTACACCGCTGTCTGTGTTTAGATGGCAATATCTACACCGCAATCTGTGCATAGATGGAAGCATCTACACCGCTATCTCTCTAAACATGGAAATACCTTCACCGCTATCTGTATAAACCTGGAAATATCTACACCGCCATCTCTATCAAAATGGAAATATCTACACCGCCATCTGTATAATCATGGAAATATCTACACTGCCATCTGTATAAACGTGGAAATATCTACACCGCTATCTTTGTTAACATGGAAATAAGCCCACCACTATCTGTATAAACATGGAAATATCTACACCGCTATCTTTATAAACATGGAAATAAGTCCACGGCTATCTGTATAAACATGGAAATATCTACAAAGCTATCCGTATAAACATGGATATGTCTACAACGCTATCTGTGTAAACCTGGAAATATCTACGCAGCTATCTGTGTAAACTTGGAAATACCTACACAGCTGTCTGTGTAAAGATGGAAATATCTACACCGCAATCTGTAAAAAGATGGAAATATCTACACTGCTATATATATAAACAAGGAAATATCTACACCGCCATCTGTATAAACATGGAAATATCTACACCGCCATCTGTATAAACATGGAAATACCTACACCGCTATCTGTGTAAATATGGAAATATCTAAACCGCTATCTGTATAAACTTGGAAATACCTACAACGCTATCTCTATAAACATGGAAATATCTACACCGAAATGTCTTTAAACATGGAAATATCAACACCGACATCTCTATAAACATGAAAATATCTACACCGCCATCTCCAGAAACGTGGAACTATCAACACCGCCATCTGTATAAACATGTAAATATCTCCACTGCTATCTGTATAAACATGGAAATATCTACACCGCTATCTGTATAAACATGGAAATATCTACACCGCTATCTGTATAAACATGGAAGTATCTACACCGCTATCTGTATAAACATGGAAATATCTACAATGCAATCTCTGTAAACACGGAAATATCTACACAGCTATCTGTGTAAAGTTGGAAATATCTACACCGCTGTCTGTGTATAGATGGCAATATCTATACCGCAATATGTGCACAGATGGAAGCATCTACACCGCTATCTCTGAAAACATGGAAATACCTTCACCGCTATCTGTATAAACCTGGAAATATCTACACCGCCATCTCTATCAAAATGGAAATATCTACACCGCCATCTGTATAAACATGGAAATATCTACACCGCCATCTGTATAAACATGGAAATATCTACACCGCTGTCTTTGTTAACATGGAAATAAGTCCACCACTATCTGTATAAACATGGAAATATCTACACCGCTATCTGTATAAACATGGAAATAAGTCCACGGCTATCTGTATAAACATGGAAGTATCTACACCGCTATCTGTATAAACATGGAAATATCTACACCGCCATATGTACAAACATGCAAATATCTACGCAGCCATCTGTATAAACATGGAAATAACTACACCACCATCTTTATAAACATGGAAATATCTACATTGCCATCTGTATACCCGTGGAAATATCTACACAGCCATCTATATAAGCATGGAAATATCTACACCGCTATTTGCCTAAACATGGAAATATCTACAACGCTCTCTGTAAAAACATGGAACTATCTACATCGCTATCTGTACAAACAGGGAATATCTCCACTGCTATCTGTATTAACATGGAAATACCTACACCGCTATCTGTATAAACATGGAAATATCTACACAGCTATCTGTGTAAACTTGGAAATACCTACACAGCTATCTGTGTAAAGATGGAAATGTCTTCACCGCAATCTGTACAAAGATAGAAGTATCTACACCGCTATCTCTGAAAACATGGAAATATCTGCACCGCTATCTGTATAAACATGGAAATATCTACGCCGCCATCTGTATAAACATGGAAATATCCACACTGCCATCTGTATAAACATGGAAATATCTACACAGCCATCTCTATAAACATAGAAACGTCTACACTGTCATCTCTTGAAAGATGGAAATACCTACACCGAGATCTGCATAAACATGGAAATATCTACAACTCTACCTGTATAAACATGGAAATACCTACACAGCTATCAGTATAAATATGGAAATATTTACACAGCTATCTCTATGAACATGGAAATGTCTACACCGCTATCTGTATAAACATGGAAACATCTACAAGCCTATCTCTATAAACATGGAAGTGTCTACACCGCTATCTGTATAAACATGGAAATACATACAATGCTATCTCTATAAACATGGAAATATCTACACCGTCACCTTTATGAACATGGGAATACCTACAAAGACATCTGTATAAACATGGAAATATCTACACTGCTATCTGTATAAACATGGAAATATCTACATCGCTATCTGTATAAATATTGAAATATCTACACCGCTATCTCTATAAACATGGAAATGCCTACACCTCTATCTGTATAAACATCTAAATATCTACATGGCTATCTCTGTAAACATGGAAATATCTACACCGCCATATGTTTAAACTTGGAAATACCTACACAGTCATCTGTATAAAGATGCAATTATCTACACCACTATCTGTATAAACATGGAAATATCTACACTGCCATCTGTATAAACATGGAAATATCTACACCGCTATCTGTATAAACATGGAAATGTCTACAAAGCTATCTCTATAAACATGGAAATACCTACACTGCTATCTGTATAAACATGGAAATAGCCACACCGCTATCTGTATAAACATGGAATTATCTACACCGCCATCTATAAAAACATGAAGATATCTACAGAGTCATCTGTATAAACATGGAAATATCTACACCTCCATCTGTATAAACATGGAAATATCTACAATGCCATCTGTAAAAACATGGAAATATCTACACAGTCATCTGTATAAACATGGAAATATATACACGGCTATCTATATAATCATGGAAATACCTACACCGCAATCTGTATAAACATGGAAATATCGACAACGCTATCTGTATATACATGGAAATATCTACACCGCTATCTGTATAAATATGAAAATATGTACACGGGTCTCTCTATATACATGGAATTGTCTACACCGCTATCTGTTTAAAAATGGACATATCTACACCACTATCTGTATAAACATGGAAATATCTCCACCGTTATCTGTATGAACATGGAAATAACTACACTGCTATCTGTATAAAGATGGAAATATCTACATGGCTAATTCTATAAACATGGAAATGCCTACACAGATTGCTGTATAAACATGGAAATATCTACACGGCTGTCTCTATAAACATGGAAATAAATACACCGCCATCTGTATCAACATGGAAATAACTACACAGTCATCTGCATAAACATGGAAATATCTACACCACTATGTGTATATACATGGAAATACCTACACTGCCATCTGTATAAACATGGAAATATCTACACAGCCATCTGTATAAACATGGAAATATCTACACCGCTATCTCCATAAACATGGAAACACCTACACCGCAATCTGTATAAATATGGAAATGTCTACACCGCTATCTGTAAAACATGGAAGTATCTACACCGCTATCTGTAAAAATATGGAAATATCTACACCGCTATCTCTATAAACATGGAAATATTTACACCGCCAGGTGTATAAACGTGGAAATATCTACTTGGCTATCTCTAGAAACATGGAAATATCTACACTGCCATCTGTATAAACCTGGAAATAACTACAAAGTCAATTGCATAAACATGGAAATATCTACACCACTATCTGTATAAACTTGGAAATATCTACACCGCTATCTGTATAAACATGGAAATATCTACACCGATATCTGTATAAATATGGAAATACCTACACCGCTATCTATATAAACATGGAATTATCTACACCGCTATCTCTACAAACAGAGAAATATCTAAAACGCCATCTCTATAAACATTGAAATATCTACACCGCCATCAGCATACACATGGAAATAACTACACCGCCATCTGTATAAACATGGAAATATCTACACCGCCATCTCTATAAACATAGAAACATCTACACTGTCATCTGTTGAAAGATGGAAATACCTACACCGAGATCTGCATAAACATGGAAATATCTACAACTCCACCTGTATAAACATGGAAATACCTACACAGCTATCAGTATAAATATGGAAATATTTACACAGCCATCTGTATAAACATGGAAATATCTACACCACTATCTGTATAAACATGGAAATATCTACACCGCCATCTCTATCAAAATGGAAATATCTACACCGCCATCTGTATAATCATGGAAATATCTACACTGCCAACTGTATAAACGTGGAAATATCTACACCGCTATCTTTGTTAACATGGAAATAAGTCCACCACTATCTGTATAAACATGGAAATATCTACACCGCCATCTCTATCAAAATGGAAATATCTACAACGCTATCTGCATAAACATGGAAATATCTACACCGCTCTCTGTATAAATATGAAAATATCTACATCGCTATCTGTATAAACAGGGAATATCTCCACTGCTATCTGTATAAACATGGAAATATCTACACCGCTATCTGTATAAACATGGAAATATCTACACCGCTATCTGTATAAACATGGAAATATCTACACCGCTATCTGTATAAACATGGAAATATCTACACTGCTATCTGTATAAACATGGAAGTATCTACACTGCCATCTGTATAAACATGGAAATATCTACACTGCCATCGGTATAAACATGGAAATATCTACACCGCCATCTGTATAAACATGGAAATATCTACACCGCTATCTTTATAAAGATGGAAATAACTCCACCGCTATCTGTATAAACATGGAAATATCTAAACCGCTATCTGTATAAAAATGGAAATATCTACACGGCTATCTGTATAAACCTGGAAATATCTACACCGCTATCTGTATAAACATGGAAATATCTACACCGCTATCTGTATAAACATGGAAATATCTACACTGCTATCTGTAAAAACATGGAAATATCTACAACTCTATCTGTATAAACATGGAAATATCTACACCGCTATCTGTATAAACATGGAAATACCTACAATGATAACTCTGTAAACATGGAAATATCTTTACAGCTATTTGTGTAAAGTTGGAAATATCTACACCGCTATCTGTGTAAAGATGGCAATATCTACACCACAATCTGTGCAAAGATGGAAATATATGCACTGCTATCTCTGTAAACATGGAAATTTCTACATTGCTATCTGTATAAACATGGAAATATCTACACCGCCATCTGTATCAAAATGGAAATATCTACACCGCCATCTGTATGAACATGGAAATATCTACACCGCCATCTGTATAAACATGGAAATATCTACACCGCTATCTGTATAAATATGGAGATATCTACACCGCTATCTCTAATAAACATGGAAATATCTACACAGCTGTCTGTATAAACATGGAAATATCTACACTGCTATGTCTATAAACATGGAAATATCTACACCGCCACCTGTATAAACATGCAAATATCTACACAGCCATTTGAATAAACATGCAAATAACTACACCAGCATCTTTATAAACATGGAAATATCTACACTGCCTTCTGTATACACATGGAATTATCTACACAGCCATCTGTATAAACATGGAAATATCTACACCGCTATCTGCATAAACATGGAAATATCTACACCGCTCTCTGTATAAACATGAAAATATCTACATCGCTATCTGTATAAACAGGGAATATCTCCACTGCTATCTGTATAAACATGGAAATATCTACACCGCTAACTGTATAAACATGGAAATATCTACAAAGCTATCTGTATAAACATGGATATATCTACAACGCTATCTGTGTAAACCTGGAAATAGCTACGCAACTATCTGTGTAAACTTCGAAATACCTACACAGCTATCTGTGTAAAGATGGAAATATCTACACCGCAATCTGTACAAAGATGGAAATATCTACACCGCTATATGTATAAACAAGGAAATATCTACACCGCCATCTGTATAAACATGGAAATATCTACACCGCCATCTGTATAAACATGGAAACACCTACACCGCTATCTGTATAAATATGGAAATATCTAAACCGCTATCTCTATAAACTTGGAAATACCTACAACGCTATCTCTATAAACATGGAAATATCTACACCGCAATGTCTTTAAACATGGAAGTAACAACACCGCCATCTCTATAAACATGAAAATATCTACACCGCCATCTCCAGTAACATGGAACTATCTACACCGCCATCTGTATAAACATGGAAATATCTACACTGCTATCTGTATAAACATGGAAATATCTACACCGCTATCTGTATAAACATGGAAATATCTACACTGCTATCTGTATAAACATGGAAGTATCTACACCGCTATCTGTATAAACATGGAAATATCTACAATGCAATCTCTGTAAACATGGAAATATCTACACAGCTATCTGTGTAAAGTTGGAAATATCTACACCGCTGTCTGTGTATAGATTGCAATATCTACACCGCAATCTGTGCATAGATGGAAGCATCTACACTGCTATCTCTGTAAACATGGAAATACCTTCACCGCTATCTGTATAAACCTGGAAATATCTACACCGCCATCTCTATCAAAATGGAAATATCTACACCGCTATCTGCATAAACATGGAAATATCTACACCGCTCTCTGTATAAACATGAATATATCTACATCGCTATCTGTATAAACAGGGAATATCTCCACTGCTATCTGTATAAACATGGAAATATCTACACCGCTAACTGTATAAACATGGAAATATCTACAAATCTATATGTATAAACATGGATATATCTACAACGCTATCTGTGTAAACCTGGAAATATCTACGCAACTATCCGTGTAAACTTCGAAATACCTACACAGCTATCTGTGTAAAGATGGAAATATCTACACCACAATCTGTACAAAGATGGAAATATCTACACCGCTATATGTATAAACAAGGAAATATCTACACCGCCATCTGTATAAACATGGAAATATCTACACCGCCGTCTGTATAAACATGGAAACACCTACACCGCTATCTGTATAAATATGGAAATATCTAAACCGCTCTCTCTAAAAACTTGGAAATACCTACAACGCTATCTCTATAAACATGGAAATATCTACACCGCAATGTCTTTTAACATGTAAATAACAACACCGCCATCTCTATAAACATGAAAATATCTACACCGCCATCTCCAGAAACATGGAACTATCTACACCGCAATCTGTATAAACATGGAAATATCTACACTACTATCTGTATAAACATGGAAATATCTACACCGCTATCTGTATAAACATGGAAATATCTACACTGCTATCTGTATAAACATGGAAGTATCTACACTGCTATCTGTATAAACATGGAAATATCTACAATGCAATCTCTGTAAACATGGAAATATCTACACAGCTATCTGTGTAAAGTTGGAAATATCTACACCGCTGTCTGTGTATAGATTGCAATATCTACACCGCAATCTGTGCATAGATGGAAGCATCTACACCGCTATCTCTGTAAACATGGAAATACCTTCACCGCTATCTGTATAAACCTGGAAATATCTACACCGCCATCTCTATCAAAATGGAAATATCTACACCGCCATCTGTATAATCATGGAAATATCTACACCGCCATCTGTATAAACATGGAAATATCTACACCGCTATCTTTTTTAACATGGAAATTAGTCCACCGCTATCTGTATAAACATGGAAATATCTACACCGCTATCTTTTTTAACATGGAAATTAGTCCACGGCTATCTGTATAAACATGGAAATATCTACAAACTATCTGTATCAACATGGATATGTCTACAACGCTATCTGTGTAAACCTGGAAAAATCTACGCAGCTATCTGTGTAAACTTGGAAATACCTACACAGCTGTCTGTGTAAAGATGGAAATATCTACACCGCAATCTGTACAAAGATGGAAATATCTACACCGCTATATGTATAAACAAGGAAATATCTACACCGCCATCTGTATAAACATGGAAATATCTACACCGCCATCTGTATAAACATGGAAACACCTACACCGCTATCTGTATAAATATGGAAATATCTAAACCGCTCTCTCTAAAAACTTGGAAATTCCTACAACGCTATCTCTATAAACATGGAAATATCTACAACGCAATGTCTTTAAACATGGAAATATCAACACCGACATCTCTATAAACATGAAAATATCTACACCGCTATCTCCAGAAACATGGAACTCTCTAAACCGCCATCTGTATAAACATGGAAATATCTAAACCGCTGTCTGTATAAACATTGAAATATCTACACCGCTATCTGTATAAACATGGAAATATCTACACTGCTATCTGTATAAACATGGAAGTATCTACACCGCTATCAGTATAAACATGGAAATATCTACAATGCAATCTCTGTAAACATGGAAATATCTACACAGCTATCTGTGTAAAGTTGGAAATATCTACAGCGCTGTCTGCGTATAGATGGCAATATCTACACCACAATCTGTGCATAGATGGAAGCATCTACACCGCTATCTCTGTAAACATGGAAATACCTTCACCGCTATCTGTATAAACCTGGAAATATCTACACCGCCATCTCTATCAAAATGGAAATATCTACACCGCCATCTGTATAAACATGGAAATATCTACACCGCCATCTGTGTAAAAATGGAAATATCTACACCGCTATCTTTATAAACATGGAAATAAGTCCACGGCTATCTGTATAAACATGGAAATATCTACAAAGCTATCTGAATAAACATGGATATGTCTACAACGCTATCTGTGTAAACCTGGAAATATCTACGCAGCTATCTGTGTAAACTTGGAAATACCTACACAGCTGTCTTTGTAAAGATGGAAATATCTACACCGCAATCTGTACAAAGATGGAAATATCTACACCGATATATGTATAAACAAGGAAACATCTACACCGCCATCTGTATAAACATGGAAATATCTCCACCGCCATCTGTATAAACATGGAAACACCTACACCGCTATCTGTATAAATATGGAAATATCTAAACCGCTATCTGTATAAACTTGGAAATACCTACAACGCTATCTCTATAAACATGGAAATATCTACAACGCAATGTCTTTAAACATGGAAATAACAACACCGACATCTCTATAAACATGAAAATATCTACACCGCCATCTCCAGAAACATGGAACTCTCTAAACCGCCATCTGTATAAACATGGAAATATCTACACTGCTATCTGTATAAACATGGAAATGTCTACACCGCTATCTGTATAAACATGGAAATATCTACACTGCTATCTGTATAAACATGGAAGTATCTACACCGCTATCTGTATAAACATGGAAATATCTACAATGCAATCTCTGTAAACATGGAAATATCTACACAGCTATCTGTGTAAAGTTGGAAATATCTACACCGCTGTCTGTGTATAGATTGCAATATCTACACCGCAATCTGTGCATAGATGGAAGCGTCTACACTGCTATCTCTGTAAACATGGAAATACCTTCACCGCTATCTGTATAAGCCTGGAAATATCTACACCGCCATCTCTACCAAAATGGAAATATCTACACCGCTATCTGCATAAACATGGAAATATCTACACCGCTCTCTGTATAAACATGAAAATATCTACATCGCTATCTGTATAAACAGGGAATATCTCCACTGCTATCTGTATAAACATGGAAATATCTACACCGCTAACTGTATAAACATGGAAATATCTACAAATCTATCTGTATAAAGATGGCTATATCTACAACGCTATCTGTGTAAACCTGGAAGTGTCTACGCAACTATCTGTGTAAACTTCGAAATACCTACACAGCTATCTGTGTAAAGATGGAAATATCTACACCGCAATCTGTACAAAGATGGAAATATCTACACCGCTATATGTATAAACAAGGAAATATCTACACCGCCATCTGTATAAACATGGAAATATCTACACTGCTATCTGTATAAACATGGAAATATCTACACCGCTATCTGTATAAACATGGAAATATCTACACCGCTATCTGTATAAACATGGAAATATCCACATCGCCATCTGTATAAACATGAAAATATCTACACCGCTATCTTTATAAAGATGGAAATATCTCCACCGCTATCTGTATAAACATGGAAATATCTACACCGCTATCTGTATAAAAATGGAAATATCTACACGGCTATCTGTATAAACCTGGAAATATCTACACCGCTATCTGTATAAACATGGAAATATCTACACCGCTATCTGTATAAACATGGAAATATCTACACTGCTATCTGTAAAAACATGGAAATATCTACAACTCTATCTGTATAAACATGGAAATATCTACACCGCTATCTGTATAAACATGGAAATACCTACAATGATAACTCTGTAAACATGGAAATATCTTTACAGCTATTTGTGTAAAGTTGGAAATATCTACACCGCTATCTGTGTAAAGATGGCAATATCTACACCGCAATCTGTGCAAAAATGGAAACATATGCACTGCTATCTCTGTAAACATGGAAATTTCTACATTGCTATCTGTATAAACATGGAAATATCTACACCGCCATCTGTATCAAAATGGAAATATCTACACCGCCATCTGTATGAACATGGAAATATCTACACCGCCATCTGTATAAACATGGAAATATCTACACCGCTATCTGTATAAATATGGAGATATCTACACCGCTATCTCTAATAAACATGGAAATATCTACACAGCTGTCTGTATAAACATGGAAATATCTACACTGCTATGTCTATAAACATGGAAATATCTACACCGCCAGCTGTATAAACATGCAAATATCTACACAGCCATTTG
The DNA here is from genome assembly GCF_029289425.2 of Pan paniscus. Taxonomy (NCBI): domain Eukaryota; kingdom Metazoa; phylum Chordata; class Mammalia; order Primates; family Hominidae; genus Pan; species Pan paniscus. The sequence goes on from NC_073265.2 coordinate 3,712,863, forward strand.
AATAAACATGCAAATAACTACACCAGCATCTTTATAAACATGGAAATATCTACACTGCCTTCTGTATTCACATGGAATTATCTACACAGCCATCTGTATAAACATGGAAATATGTACACCGCTATCTGCATAAACATGGAAATATCTACACCGCTCTCTGTATAAACATGAAAATATCTACATCGCTATCTGCATAAACAGGGAATATCTCCACTGCTATCTGTATAAACATGGAAATATCTACACCGCTAACTGTATAAACATGGAAATATCTACAAATCTATCTGTATAAACATGGATATATCTACAACGCTATCTGTGTAAACCTGGAAATATCTACGCAACTATCTGTGTAAACTTCGAAATACCTACACAGCTATCTGTGTAAAGATGGAAATATCTACACCGCAATCTGTACAAAGATGGAAATATCTAAACCGCTATATGTATAAACAAGGAAATATCTACACCGCCATCTGTATAAACATGGAAATATCTACACCGCCATCTGTATAAACATGGAAACACCTACACCGCTATCTGTATAAATATGGAAATATCTAAACCGCTCTCTCTAAAAACATGGAAATACCTACAACGCTATCTCTATAAACATGGAAATATCTACACCGCAATGTCTTTAAACATGTAAATAACAACACCGCCATCTCTATAAACATGAAAATATCTACACCGCCATCTCCAGAAACATGGAAATATCTACACCGCAATCTGTATAAACATGGAAATATCTACACTGCTATCTGTATAAACATGGAAATATCTACACCGCTATCTGTATAAACATGGAAATATCTACACTGCTATCTGTATAAACATGGAAGTATCTACACCGCTATCTGTATAAACATGGAAATATCTACAATGCAATCTCTGTAAACATGGAAATATCTACACAGCTATCTGTGTAATGTTGGAAATATCTACACCGCTGTCTGTGTATAGATTGCAATATCTACACCGCAATCTGTGCATAGATGGAAGCATCTACAACGCTATCTCTGTAGACATGGAAATACCTTCACCGCTATCTGTATAAACCTGGAAATATCTACACTGCCATCTCTATCAAAATGGAAATATCTACACCGCCATCTGTATAATCATGGAAATATCTACACCACCATCTGTATAAACATGGAAATATCTACACCGCTATCTTTTTTAACATGGAAATTAGTCCAACGCTATCTGTATAAACATGGAAATATCTACACTGCTATCTTTATAAACATGGAAATAATTCCATGGCTACCTGTATAAACATGGAAATATCTACAAAGCTATCTGCATAAACATGGATATGTCTACAACGCTATCTGTGTAAACCTGGAAATATCTACGCAGCTATCTGTGTAAACTTGGAAATACCTACACAGCTGTCTGTGTAAAGATGGAAATATCTACACCGAAATCTGTACAAAGATGGTAATATCTACACCGCTATATGTATAAACAAGGAAATATCTACACCGCCATCTGTACAAACGTGGAAATATCTACACCGACATCTGTATAAACATGGAAATACCTACACCGCTATCTGTATAAATATGGAAATATCTAAACCGCTATCTGTATAAACTTGGAAATTCCTACAACGCTATCTCTATAAACATGGAAATATCTACACCGCAATGTCTTTAAACATAGAAATATCAACACCGACATCTCTATAAACACGAAAATATCTAAAACGCTATCTCCAGAAACATGGAACTATCTACACCGCCATCTGTATAAACATGGAAATATCTACACCGCTATCTGTATAAACATGGAAATATCTACACCGCTATCTGTGTAAACATGGAAATATCTACACCGCTATCTGTATAAACATGGAAATATCTACACTGCTATCTGTATAAACATGGAAGTATCTACACCGCTATCTGTATAAACATGGAAATATCTACAATGCAATCTCTGTAAACATGGAAATATCTACACAGCTATCTGTGTAAAGTTGGAAATATCTACACCGCTGTCTGTGTATAGATTGCAATATCTACACCGCAATCTGTGCATAGATGGAAGCGTCTACACTGCTATCTCTGTAAACATGGAAATACCTTCACCGCTATCTGTATAAGCCTGGAAATATCTACACCGCCATCTCTACCAAAATGGAAATATCTACACCGCTATCTGCATAAACATGGAAATATCTACACCGCTCTCTGTATAAACATGAAAATATCTACATCGCTATCTGTATAAACAGGGAATATCTCCACTGCTATCTGTATAAACATGGAAATATCTACACCGCTAACTGTATAAACATGGAAATATCTACAAATCTATCTGTATAAAGATGGCTATATCTACAACGCTATCTGTGTAAACCTGGAAGTGTCTACGCAACTATCTGTGTAAACTTCGAAATACCTACACAGCTATCTGTGTAAAGATGGAAATATCTACACCGCAATCTGTACAAAGATGGAAATATCTACACCGCTATATGTATAAACAAGGAAATATCTACACCGCCATCTGTATAAACATGGAAATATCTACACTGCTATCTGTATAAACATGGAAATATCTACACCGCTATCTGTATAAACATGGAAATATCTACACCGCTATCTGTATAAACATGGAAATATCCACATCGCCATCTGTATAAACATGAAAATATCTACACCGCTATCTTTATAAAGATGGAAATATCTCCACCGCTATCTGTATAAACATGGAAATATCTACACCGCTATCTGTATAAAAATGGAAATATCTACACGGCTATCTGTATAAACCTGGAAATATCTACACCGCTATCTGTATAAACATGGAAATATCTACACCGCTATCTGTATAAACATGGAAATATCTACACTGCTATCTGTAAAAACATGGAAATATCTACAACTCTATCTGTATAAACATGGAAATATCTACACCGCTATCTGTATAAACATGGAAATACCTACAATGATAACTCTGTAAACATGGAAATATCTTTACAGCTATTTGTGTAAAGTTGGAAATATCTACACCGCTATCTGTGTAAAGATGGCAATATCTACACCGCAATCTGTGCAAAAATGGAAACATATGCACTGCTATCTCTGTAAACATGGAAATTTCTACATTGCTATCTGTATAAACATGGAAATATCTACACCGCCATCTGTATCAAAATGGAAATATCTACACCGCCATCTGTATGAACATGGAAATATCTACACCGCCATCTGTATAAACATGGAAATATCTACACCGCTATCTGTATAAATATGGAGATATCTACACCGCTATCTCTAATAAACATGGAAATATCTACACAGCTGTCTGTATAAACATGGAAATATCTACACTGCTATGTCTATAAACATGGAAATATCTACACCGCCAGCTGTATAAACATGCAAATATCTACACAGCCATTTGAATAAACATGCAAATAACTACACCAGCATCTTTATAAACATGGAAATATCTACACTGCCTTCTGTATTCACATGGAATTATCTACACAGCCATCTGTATAAACATGGAAATATGTACACCGCTATCTGCATAAACATGGAAATATCTACACCGCTCTCTGTATAAACATGAAAATATCTACATCGCTATCTGCATAAACAGGGAATATCTCCACTGCTATCTGTATAAACATGGAAATATCTACACCGCTAACTGTATAAACATGGAAATATCTACAAATCTATCTGTATAAACATGGATATATCTACAACGCTATCTGTGTAAACCTGGAAATATCTACGCAACTATCTGTGTAAACTTCGAAATACCTACACAGCTATCTGTGTAAAGATGGAAATATCTACACCGCAATCTGTACAAAGATGGAAATATCTAAACCGCTATATGTATAAACAAGGAAATATCTACACCGCCATCTGTATAAACATGGAAATATCTACACCGCCATCTGTATAAACATGGAAACACCTACACCGCTATCTGTATAAATATGGAAATATCTAAACCGCTCTCTCTAAAAACATGGAAATACCTACAACGCTATCTCTATAAACATGGAAATATCTACACCGCAATGTCTTTAAACATGTAAATAACAACACCGCCATCTCTATAAACATGAAAATATCTACACCGCCATCTCCAGAAACATGGAAATATCTACACCGCAATCTGTATAAACATGGAAATATCTACACTGCTATCTGTATAAACATGGAAATATCTACACCGCTATCTGTATAAACATGGAAATATCTACACTGCTATCTGTATAAACATGGAAGTATCTACACCGCTATCTGTATAAACATGGAAATATCTACAATGCAATCTCTGTAAACATGGAAATATCTACACAGCTATCTGTGTAATGTTGGAAATATCTACACCGCTGTCTGTGTATAGATTGCAATATCTACACCGCAATCTGTGCATAGATGGAAGCATCTACAACGCTATCTCTGTAGACATGGAAATACCTTCACCGCTATCTGTATAAACCTGGAAATATCTACACTGCCATCTCTATCAAAATGGAAATATCTACACCGCCATCTGTATAATCATGGAAATATCTACACCACCATCTGTATAAACATGGAAATATCTACACCGCTATCTTTTTTAACATGGAAATTAGTCCAACGCTATCTGTATAAACATGGAAATATCTACACTGCTATCTTTATAAACATGGAAATAATTCCATGGCTACCTGTATAAACATGGAAATATCTACAAAGCTATCTGCATAAACATGGATATGTCTACAACGCTATCTGTGTAAACCTGGAAATATCTACGCAGCTATCTGTGTAAACTTGGAAATACCTACACAGCTGTCTGTGTAAAGATGGAAATATCTACACCGAAATCTGTACAAAGATGGTAATATCTACACCGCTATATGTATAAACAAGGAAATATCTACACCGCCATCTGTACAAACGTGGAAATATCTACACCGACATCTGTATAAACATGGAAATACCTACACCGCTATCTGTATAAATATGGAAATATCTAAACCGCTATCTGTATAAACTTGGAAATTCCTACAACGCTATCTCTATAAACATGGAAATATCTACACCGCAATGTCTTTAAACATAGAAATATCAACACCGACATCTCTATAAACACGAAAATATCTAAAACGCTATCTCCAGAAACATGGAACTATCTACACCGCCATCTGTATAAACATGGAAATATCTACACCGCTATCTGTATAAACATGGAAATATCTACACCGCTATCTGTGTAAACATGGAAATATCTACACCGCTATCTGTATAAACATGGAAATATCTACACTGCTATCTGTATAAACATGGAAGTATCTACACCGCTATCTGTATAAACATGGAAATATCTACAATGCAATCTCTGTAAACATGGAAATATCTACACAGCTATCTGTGTAAAGTTGCAAATATCTACAGCGCTGTCTGTGTATAGATGGCAATATCTACACCGCAATCTGTGCATAGATGGAAGCATCTACACCGCTATCTCTGTAAACATGGAAATACCTTCACCGCTATCTGTGCATAGATGGAAGCATCTACACCGCTATCTCTGTAAACATGGAAATACCTTCACCGCTATCTGTATAAACCTGGAAATATCTACACCGCCATCTCTATCAAAATGGAAATATCTACACCGCCATCTGTATAAACATGGAAATATCTACACCGCCATCTGTGTAAACATGGAAATATCTACACCGCTATCTTTATAAACCTGGAAATAAGTCCACGGCTATCTGTATAAACATGGAAATATCTACAAAGCTATCTGCATAAACATGGATATGTCTACAACGCTATCTGTGTAAACCTGGAAATATCTACGCAGCTATCTGTGTAAACTTGGAAATAGCTACACAGCTGTCTGTGTAAAGATGGAAATATCTACACTGCAATCTGTAGAAAGATGGAAATATCTACACCGATATATGTATAAACAAGGAAATATCTACACCGCCATCTGTATAAACATGGAAATATCTCCACCGCCATCTGTATAAACATGGAAACACCTACACCGCTATCTGTATAAATATGGAAATATCTAAACCGCTACCTGTATAAACTTGGAAATACCTACAACGCTATCTCTATAAACATGGAAATATCTACAACGCAATGTCTTTAAACATGGAAATATCAACACCGACATCTCTATAAACATGAAAATATCTACACCGCCATCTCCAGAAACATGGAACTATCTACACCGCCATCTGTATAAACATGGAAATATCTACACTGCTATCTGTATAAACATGGAAATATCTACACCGCTATCTGTATAAACATGGAAATATCTACACTGCTATCTGTATAAACATGGAAGTATCTACACCGCTATCTGCATAAACATGGAAATATCTACAATGCAATCTCTGTAAACATGGAAATATCTACACAGCTATCAGTGTAAAGTTGGAAATATCTACACCGCTGTCTGTGTTTAGATGGCAATATCTACACCGCAATCTGTGCATAGATGGAAGCATCTACACCGCTATCTCTGTAAACATGGAAATACCTTCACCGCTATCTGTATAAACCTGGAAATATCTACACCGCCATCTCTATCAAAATGGAAATATCTACACCGCCATCTGTATAATCATGGAAATATCTACACTGCCATCTGTATAAACGTGGAAATATCTACACCGCTATCTTTGTTAACATGGAAATAAGTCCACCACTATCTGTATAAACATGGAAATATCTACACCGCTATCTTTATAAACATGGAAATAAGTCCACGGCTATCTGTATAAACATGGAAATATCTACAAAGCTATCCGTATAAACATGGATATGTCTACAACGCTATCTGTGTAAACCTGGAAATATCTACGCAGCTATCTGTGTAAACTTGGAAATACCTACACAGCTGTCTGTGTAAAGATGGAAATATCTACACCGCAATCTGTAAAAAATGGAAATATCTACACTGCTATATCTATAAACAAGGAAATATCTACACCGCCATCTGTATAAACATGGAAATATCTACACCGCCATCTGTATAAACATGGAAATACCTACACCGCTATCTGTGTAAATATGGAAATATCTAAACCGCTATCTGTATAAACTTGGAAATACCTACAACGCTATCTCTATAAACATGGAAATATCTACACCGAAATGTCTTTAAACATGGAAATATCAACACCGACATCTCTATAAACATGAAAATATCTACACCGCCATCTCCAGAAACGTGGAACTATCAACACCGCCATCTGTATAAACATGGAAATATCTCCACCGCTATCTGTATAAACATGGAAATATCTACACCGCTATCTGTATAAACATGGAAATATCTACACCGCTATCTGTATAAACATGGAAGTATCTACACCGCTATCTGTATAAACATGGAAATATCTACAATGCAATCTCTGTAAACACGGAAATATCTACACAGCTATCTGTGTAAAGTTGGAAATATCTACACCGCTGTCTGTGTATAGATGGCAATATCTATACCGCAATCTGTGCACAGATGGAAGCATCTACACCGCTATCTCTGAAAACATGGAAATACCTTCACCGCTATCTGTATAAACCTGGAAATATCTACACCGCCATCTCTATCAAAATGGAAATATCTACACCGCCATCTGTATAAACATGGAAATATCTACACCGCCATCTGTATAAACATGGAAATATCTACACCGCTATCTTTGTTAACATGGAAATAAGTCCACCACTATCTGTATAAACATGGAAATATCTACACCGCTATCTGTCTAAACATGGAAATAAGTCCACGGCTATCTGTATAAACATGGAAGTATCTACACCGCTATCTGTATAAACATGGAAATATCTACACCGCCATATGTATAAACATGCAAATATCTACGCAGCCATCTGTATAAACATGGAAATAACTACACCACCATCTTTATAAACATGGAAATATCTACATTGCCATCTGTATACCCGTGGAAATATCTACACAGCCATCTATATAAGCATGGAAATATCTACACCGCTATCTGCCTAAACATGGAAATATCTACAACGCTCTCTGTAAAAACATGGAACTATCTACATCGCTATCTGTACAAACAGGGAATATCTCCACTGCTATCTGTATTAACATGGAAATACCTACACCGCTATCTGTATAAACATGGAAATATCTACACAGCTATCTGTGTAAACTTGGAAATACCTACACAGCTATCTGTGTAAAGATGGAAATGTCTTCACCGCAATCTGTACAAAGATAGAAGTATCTACACCGCTATCTCTGAAAACATGGAAATATCTACACCGCTATCTGTATAAACATGGAAATATCTACGCCGCCATCTGTATAAACATGGAAATATCCACACTGCCATCTGTATAAACATGGAAATATCTACACAGCCATCTCTATAAACATAGAAACGTCTACACTGTCATCTCTTGAAAGATGGAAATACCTACACCGAGATCTGCATAAACATGGAAATATCTACAACTCTACCTGTATAAACATGGAAATACCTACACAGCTATCAGTATAAATATGGAAATATTTACACAGCTATCTCTATGAACATGGAAATGTCTACACCGCTATCTGTATAAACATGGAAACATCTACAAGCCTATCTCTATAAACATGGAAGTGTCTACACCGCTATCTGTATAAACATGGAAATACATACAATGCTATCTCTATAAACATGGAAATATCTACACCGTCACCTTTATGAACATGGGAATACCTACAAAGACATCTGTATAAACATGGAAATATCTACACTGCTATCTGTATAAACATGGAAATATCTACATCGCTATCTGTATAAATATTGAAATATCTACACCGCTATCTCTATAAACATGGAAATGCCTACACCTCTATCTGTATAAACATCTAAATATCTACATGGCTATCTCTGTAAACATGGAAATATCTACACCGCCATATGTTTAAACTTGGAAATACCTACACAGTCATCTGTATAAAGATGCAATTATCTACACCACTATCTGTATAAACATGGAAATATCTACACTGCCATCTGTATAAACATGGAAATATCTACACCGCTATCTGTATAAACATGGAAATGTCTACAAAGCTATCTCTATAAACATGGAAATACCTACACTGCTATCTGTATAAACATGGAAATAGCCACACCGCTATCTGTATAAACATGGAATTATCTACACCGCCATCTATAAAAACATGAAGATATCTACAGAGTCATCTGTATAAACATGGAAATATCTACACCTCCATCTGTATAAACATGGAAATATCTACAATGCCATCTGTAAAAACATGGAAATATCTACACAGTCATCTGTATAAACATGGAAATATATACACGGCTATCTATATAATCATGGAAATACCTACACCGCAATCTGTATAAACATGGAAATATCGACAACGCTATCTGTATATACATGGAAATATCTACACCGCTATCTGTATAAATATGAAAATATGTACACGGGTCTCTCTATATACATGGAATTGTCTACACCGCTATCTGTTTAAAAATGGACATATCTACACCACTATCTGTATAAACATGGAAATATCTCCACCGTTATCTGTATGAACATGGAAATAACTACACTGCTATCTGTATAAAGATGGAAATATCTACATGGCTAATTCTATAAACATGGAAATGCCTACACAGATTGCTGTATAAACATGGAAATATCTACACGGCTGTCTCTATAAACATGGAAATAAATACACCGCCATCTGTATCAACATGGAAATAACTACACAGTCATCTGCATAAACATGGAAATATCTACACCACTATGTGTATATACATGGAAATACCTACACTGCCATCTGTATAAACATGGAAATATCTACACAGCCATCTGTATAAACATGGAAATATCTACACCGCTATCTCCATAAACATGGAAACACCTACACCGCAATCTGTATAAATATGGAAATGTCTACACCGCTATCTGTAAAACATGGAAGTATCTACACCGCTATATGTAAAAATATGGAAATATCTACACCGCTATCTCTATAAACATGGAAATATTTACACCGCCAGGTGTATAAACGTGGAAATATCTACTTGGCTATCTCTAGAAACATGGAAATATCTACACTGCCATCTGTATAAACCTGGAAATAACTACAAAGTCAATTGCATAAACATGGAAATATCTACACCACTATCTGTATAAACTTGGAAATATCTACACCGCTATCTGTATAAACATGGAAATATCTACACCGATATCTGTATAAATATGGAAATACCTACACCGCTATCTATATAAACATGGAATTATCTACACCGCTATCTCTACAAACAGAGAAATATCTAAAACGCCATCTCTATAAACATTGAAATATCTACACCGCCATCAGCATACACATGGAAATAACTACACCGCCATCTGTATAAACATGGAAATATCTACACCGCCATCTCTATAAACATAGAAACATCTACACTGTCATCTGTTGAAAGATGGAAATACCTACACCGAGATCTGCATAAACATGGAAATATCTACAACTCCACCTGTATAAACATGGAAATACCTACACAGCTATCAGTATAAATATGGAAATATTTACACAGCCATCTGTATAAACATGGAAATATCTACACCACTATCTGTATAAACATGGAAATATCTACACCGCCATCTCTATCAAAATGGAAATATCTACACCGCCATCTGTATAATCATGGAAATATCTACACTGCCAACTGTATAAACGTGGAAATATCTACACCGCTATCTTTGTTAACATGGAAATAAGTCCACCACTATCTGTATAAACATGGAAATATCTACACCGCCATCTCTATCAAAATGGAAATATCTACAACGCTATCTGCATAAACATGGAAATATCTACACCGCTCTCTGTATAAATATGAAAATATCTACATCGCTATCTGTATAAACAGGGAATATCTCCACTGCTATCTGTATAAACATGGAAATATCTACACCGCTATCTGTATAAACATGGAAATATCTACACCGCTATCTGTATAAACATGGAAATATCTACACCGCTATCTGTATAAACATGGAAATATCTACACTGCTATCTGTATAAACATGGAAGTATCTACACTGCCATCTGTATAAACATGGAAATATCTACACTGCCATCGGTATAAACATGGAAATATCTACACCGCCATCTGTATAAACATGGAAATATCTACACCGCTATCTTTATAAAGATGGAAATAACTCCACCGCTATCTGTATAAACATGGAAATATCTAAACCGCTATCTGTATAAAAATGGAAATATCTACACGGCTATCTGTATAAACCTGGAAATATCTACACCGCTATCTGTATAAACATGGAAATATCTACACCGCTATCTGTATAAACATGGAAATATCTACACTGCTATCTGTAAAAACATGGAAATATCTACAACTCTATCTGTATAAACATGGAAATATCTACACCGCTATCTGTATAAACATGGAAATACCTACAATGATAACTCTGTAAACATGGAAATATCTTTACAGCTATTTGTGTAAAGTTGGAAATATCTACACCGCTATCTGTGTAAAGATGGCAATATCTACACCACAATCTGTGCAAAGATGGAAATATATGCACTGCTATCTCTGTAAACATGGAAATTTCTACATTGCTATCTGTATAAACATGGAAATATCTACACCGCCATCTGTATCAAAATGGAAATATCTACACCGCCATCTGTATGAACATGGAAATATCTACACCGCCATCTGTATAAACATGGAAATATCTACACCGCTATCTGTATAAATATGGAGATATCTACACCGCTATCTCTAATAAACATGGAAATATCTACACAGCTGTCTGTATAAACATGGAAATATCTACACTGCTATGTCTATAAACATGGAAATATCTACACCGCCACCTGTATAAACATGCAAATATCTACACAGCCATTTGAATAAACATGCAAATAACTACACCAGCATCTTTATAAACATGGAAATATCTACACTGCCTTCTGTATACACATGGAATTATCTACACAGCCATCTGTATAAACATGGAAATATCTACACCGCTATCTGCATAAACATGGAAATATCTACACCGCTCTCTGTATAAACATGAAAATATCTACATCGCTATCTGTATAAACAGGGAATATCTCCACTGCTATCTGTATAAACATGGAAATATCTACACCGCTAACTGTATAAACATGGAAATATCTACAAAGCTATCTGTATAAACATGGATATATCTACAACGCTATCTGTGTAAACCTGGAAATAGCTACGCAACTATCTGTGTAAACTTCGAAATACCTACACAGCTATCTGTGTAAAGATGGAAATATCTACACCGCAATCTGTACAAAGATGGAAATATCTACACCGCTATATGTATAAACAAGGAAATATCTACACCGCCATCTGTATAAACATGGAAATATCTACACCGCCATCTGTATAAACATGGAAACACCTACACCGCTATCTGTATAAATATGGAAATATCTAAACCGCTATCTCTATAAACTTGGAAATACCTACAACGCTATCTCTATAAACATGGAAATATCTACACCGCAATGTCTTTAAACATGGAAGTAACAACACCGCCATCTCTATAAACATGAAAATATCTACACCGCCATCTCCAGTAACATGGAACTATCTACACCGCCATCTGTATAAACATGGAAATATCTACACTGCTATCTGTATAAACATGGAAATATCTACACCGCTATCTGTATAAACATGGAAATATCTACACTGCTATCTGTATAAACATGGAAGTATCTACACCGCTATCTGTATAAACATGGAAATATCTACAATGCAATCTCTGTAAACATGGAAATATCTACACAGCTATCTGTGTAAAGTTGGAAATATCTACACCGCTGTCTGTGTATAGATTGCAATATCTACACCGCAATCTGTGCATAGATGGAAGCATCTACACTGCTATCTCTGTAAACATGGAAATACCTTCACCGCTATCTGTATAAACCTGGAAATATCTACACCGCCATCTCTATCAAAATGGAAATATCTACACCGCTATCTGCATAAACATGGAAATATCTACACCGCTCTCTGTATAAACATGAATATATCTACATCGCTATCTGTATAAACAGGGAATATCTCCACTGCTATCTGTATAAACATGGAAATATCTACACCGCTAACTGTATAAACATGGAAATATCTACAAATCTATATGTATAAACATGGATATATCTACAACGCTATCTGTGTAAACCTGGAAATATCTACGCAACTATCCGTGTAAACTTCGAAATACCTACACAGCTATCTGTGTAAAGATGGAAATATCTACACCACAATCTGTACAAAGATGGAAATATCTACACCGCTATATGTATAAACAAGGAAATATCTACACCGCCATCTGTATAAACATGGAAATATCTACACCGCCGTCTGTATAAACATGGAAACACCTACACCGCTATCTGTATAAATATGGAAATATCTAAACCGCTCTCTCTAAAAACTTGGAAATACCTACAACGCTATCTCTATAAACATGGAAATATCTACACCGCAATGTCTTTTAACATGTAAATAACAACACCGCCATCTCTATAAACATGAAAATATCTACACCGCCATCTCCAGAAACATGGAACTATCTACACCGCAATCTGTATAAACATGGAAATATCTACACTACTATCTGTATAAACATGGAAATATCTACACCGCTATCTGTATAAACATGGAAATATCTACACTGCTATCTGTATAAACATGGAAGTATCTACACTGCTATCTGTATAAACATGGAAATATCTACAATGCAATCTCTGTAAACATGGAAATATCTACACAGCTATCTGTGTAAAGTTGGAAATATCTACACCGCTGTCTGTGTATAGATTGCAATATCTACACCGCAATCTGTGCATAGATGGAAGCATCTACACCGCTATCTCTGTAAACATGGAAATACCTTCACCGCTATCTGTATAAACCTGGAAATATCTACACCGCCATCTCTATCAAAATGGAAATATCTACACCGCCATCTGTATAATCATGGAAATATCTACACCGCCATCTGTATAAACATGGAAATATCTACACCGCTATCTTTTTTAACATGGAAATTAGTCCACCGCTATCTGTATAAACATGGAAATATCTACACCGCTATCTTTTTTAACATGGAAATTAGTCCACGGCTATCTGTATAAACATGGAAATATCTACAAACTATCTGTATCAACATGGATATGTCTACAACGCTATCTGTGTAAACCTGGAAAAATCTACGCAGCTATCTGTGTAAACTTGGAAATACCTACACAGCTGTCTGTGTAAAGATGGAAATATCTACACCGCAATCTGTACAAAGATGGAAATATCTACACCGCTATATGTATAAACAAGGAAATATCTACACCGCCATCTGTATAAACATGGAAATATCTACACCGCCATCTGTATAAACATGGAAACACCTACACCGCTATCTGTATAAATATGGAAATATCTAAACCGCTCTCTCTAAAAACTTGGAAATTCCTACAACGCTATCTCTATAAACATGGAAATATCTACAACGCAATGTCTTTAAACATGGAAATATCAACACCGACATCTCTATAAACATGAAAATATCTACACCGCTATCTCCAGAAACATGGAACTCTCTAAACCGCCATCTGTATAAACATGGAAATATCTAAACCGCTGTCTGTATAAACATTGAAATATCTACACCGCTATCTGTATAAACATGGAAATATCTACACTGCTATCTGTATAAACATGGAAGTATCTACACCGCTATCAGTATAAACATGGAAATATCTACAATGCAATCTCTGTAAACATGGAAATATCTACACAGCTATCTGTGTAAAGTTGGAAATATCTACAGCGCTGTCTGCGTATAGATGGCAATATCTACACCACAATCTGTGCATAGATGGAAGCATCTACACCGCTATCTCTGTAAACATGGAAATACCTTCACCGCTATCTGTATAAACCTGGAAATATCTACACCGCCATCTCTATCAAAATGGAAATATCTACACCGCCATCTGTATAAACATGGAAATATCTACACCGCCATCTGTGTAAAAATGGAAATATCTACACCGCTATCTTTATAAACATGGAAATAAGTCCACGGCTATCTGTATAAACATGGAAATATCTACAAAGCTATCTGAATAAACATGGATATGTCTACAACGCTATCTGTGTAAACCTGGAAATATCTACGCAGCTATCTGTGTAAACTTGGAAATACCTACACAGCTGTCTTTGTAAAGATGGAAATATCTACACCGCAATCTGTACAAAGATGGAAATATCTACACCGATATATGTATAAACAAGGAAACATCTACACCGCCATCTGTATAAACATGGAAATATCTCCACCGCCATCTGTATAAACATGGAAACACCTACACCGCTATCTGTATAAATATGGAAATATCTAAACCGCTATCTGTATAAACTTGGAAATACCTACAACGCTATCTCTATAAACATGGAAATATCTACAACGCAATGTCTTTAAACATGGAAATAACAACACCGACATCTCTATAAACATGAAAATATCTACACCGCCATCTCCAGAAACATGGAACTCTCTAAACCGCCATCTGTATAAACATGGAAATATCTACACTGCTATCTGTATAAACATGGAAATGTCTACACCGCTATCTGTATAAACATGGAAATATCTACACTGCTATCTGTATAAACATGGAAGTATCTACACCGCTATCTGTATAAACATGGAAATATCTACAATGCAATCTCTGTAAACATGGAAATATCTACACAGCTATCTGTGTAAAGTTGGAAATATCTACACCGCTGTCTGTGTATAGATTGCAATATCTACACCGCAATCTGTGCATAGATGGAAGCGTCTACACTGCTATCTCTGTAAACATGGAAATACCTTCACCGCTATCTGTATAAACCTGGAAATATCTACACCGCCATCTCTACCAAAATGGAAATATCTACACCGCTATCTGCATAAACATGGAAATATCTACACCGCTCTCTGTATAAACATGAAAATATCTACATCGCTATCTGTATAAACAGGGAATATCTCCACTGCTATCTGTATAAACATGGAAATATCTACACCGCTAACTGTATAAACATGGAAATATCTACAAATCTATCTGTATAAAGATGGCTATATCTACAACGCTATCTGTGTAAACCTGGAAGTGTCTACGCAACTATCTGTGTAAACTTCGAAATACCTACACAGCTATCTGTGTAAAGATGGAAATATCTACACCGCAATCTGTACAAAGATGGAAATATCTACACCGCTATATGTATAAACAAGGAAATATCTACACCGCCATCTGTATAAACATGGAAATATCTACACTGCTATCTGTATAAACATGGAAATATCTACACCGCTATCTGTATAAACATGGAAATATCTACACCGCTATCTGTATAAACATGGAAATATCCACATCGCCATCTGTATAAACATGAAAATATCTACACCGCTATCTTTATAAAGATGGAAATATCTCCACCGCTATCTGTATAAACATGGAAATATCTACACCGCTATCTGTATAAAAATGGAAATATCTACACGGCTATCTGTATAAACCTGGAAATATCTACACCGCTATCTGTATAAACATGGAAATATCTACACCGCTATCTGTATAAACATGGAAATATCTACACTGCTATCTGTAAAAACATGGAAATATCTACAACTCTATCTGTATAAACATGGAAATATCTACACCGCTATCTGTATAAACATGGAAATACCTACAATGATAACTCTGTAAACATGGAAATATCTTTACAGCTATTTGTGTAAAGTTGGAAATATCTACACCGCTATCTGTGTAAAGATGGCAATATCTACACCGCAATCTGTGCAAAAATGGAAACATATGCACTGCTATCTCTGTAAACATGGAAATTTCTACATTGCTATCTGTATAAACATGGAAATATCTACACCGCCATCTGTATCAAAATGGAAATATCTACACCGCCATCTGTATGAACATGGAAATATCTACACCGCCATCTGTATAAACATGGAAATATCTACACCGCTATCTGTATAAATATGGAGATATCTACACCGCTATCTCTAATAAACATGGAAATATCTACACAGCTGTCTGTATAAACATGGAAATATCTACACTGCTATGTCTATAAACATGGAAATATCTACACCGCCAGCTGTATAAACATGCAAATATCTACACAGCCATTTGAATAAACATGCAAATAACTACACCAGCATCTTTATAAACATGGAAATATCTACACTGCCTTCTGTATTCACATGGAATTATCTACACAGCCATCTGTATAAACATGGAAATATGTACACCGCTATCTGCATAAACATGGAAATATCTACACCGCTCTCTGTATAAACATGAAAATATCTACATCGCTATCTGCATAAACAGGGAATATCTCCACTGCTATCTGTATAAACATGGAAATATCTACACCGCTAACTGTATAAACATGGAAATATCTACAAATCTATCTGTATAAACATGGATATATCTACAACGCTATCTGTGTAAACCTGGAAATATCTACGCAACTATCTGTGTAAACTTCGAAATACCTACACAGCTATCTGTGTAAAGATGGAAATATCTACACCGCAATCTGTACAAAGATGGAAATATCTAAACCGCTATATGTATAAACAAGGAAATATCTACACCGCCATCTGTATAAACATGGAAATATCTACACCGCCATCTGTATAAACATGGAAACACCTACACCGCTATCTGTATAAATATGGAAATATCTAAACCGCTCTCTCTAAAAACATGGAAATACCTACAACGCTATCTCTATAAACATGGAAATATCTACACCGCAATGTCTTTAAACATGTAAATAACAACACCGCCATCTCTATAAACATGAAAATATCTACACCGCCATCTCCAGAAACATGGAAATATCTACACCGCAATCTGTATAAACATGGAAATATCTACACTGCTATCTGTATAAACATGGAAATATCTACACCGCTATCTGTATAAACATGGAAATATCTACACTGCTATCTGTATAAACATGGAAGTATCTACACCGCTATCTGTATAAACATGGAAATATCTACAATGCAATCTCTGTAAACATGGAAATATCTACACAGCTATCTGTGTAATGTTGGAAATATCTACACCGCTGTCTGTGTATAGATTGCAATATCTACACCGCAATCTGTGCATAGATGGAAGCATCTACAACGCTATCTCTGTAGACATGGAAATACCTTCACCGCTATCTGTATAAACCTGGAAATATCTACACTGCCATCTCTATCAAAATGGAAATATCTACACCGCCATCTGTATAATCATGGAAATATCTACACCACCATCTGTATAAACATGGAAATATCTACACCGCTATCTTTTTTAACATGGAAATTAGTCCAACGCTATCTGTATAAACATGGAAATATCTACACTGCTATCTTTATAAACATGGAAATAATTCCATGGCTACCTGTATAAACATGGAAATATCTACAAAGCTATCTGCATAAACATGGATATGTCTACAACGCTATCTGTGTAAACCTGGAAATATCTACGCAGCTATCTGTGTAAACTTGGAAATACCTACACAGCTGTCTGTGTAAAGATGGAAATATCTACACCGAAATCTGTACAAAGATGGTAATATCTACACCGCTATATGTATAAACAAGGAAATATCTACACCGCCATCTGTACAAACGTGGAAATATCTACACCGACATCTGTATAAACATGGAAATACCTACACCGCTATCTGTATAAATATGGAAATATCTAAACCGCTATCTGTATAAACTTGGAAATTCCTACAACGCTATCTCTATAAACATGGAAATATCTACACCGCAATGTCTTTAAACATAGAAATATCAACACCGACATCTCTATAAACACGAAAATATCTAAAACGCTATCTCCAGAAACATGGAACTATCTACACCGCCATCTGTATAAACATGGAAATATCTACACCGCTATCTGTATAAACATGGAAATATCTACACCGCTATCTGTGTAAACATGGAAATATCTACACCGCTATCTGTATAAACATGGAAATATCTACACTGCTATCTGTATAAACATGGAAGTATCTACACCGCTATCTGTATAAACATGGAAATATCTACAATGCAATCTCTGTAAACATGGAAATATCTACACAGCTATCTGTGTAAAGTTGGAAATATCTACACCGCTGTCTGTGTATAGATTGCAATATCTACACCGCAATCTGTGCATAGATGGAAGCGTCTACACTGCTATCTCTGTAAACATGGAAATACCTTCACCGCTATCTGTATAAGCCTGGAAATATCTACACCGCCATCTCTACCAAAATGGAAATATCTACACCGCTATCTGCATAAACATGGAAATATCTACACCGCTCTCTGTATAAACATGAAAATATCTACATCGCTATCTGTATAAACAGGGAATATCTCCACTGCTATCTGTATAAACATGGAAATATCTACACCGCTAACTGTATAAACATGGAAATATCTACAAATCTATCTGTATAAAGATGGCTATATCTACAACGCTATCTGTGTAAACCTGGAAGTGTCTACGCAACTATCTGTGTAAACTTCGAAATACCTACACAGCTATCTGTGTAAAGATGGAAATATCTACACCGCAATCTGTACAAAGATGGAAATATCTACACCGCTATATGTATAAACAAGGAAATATCTACACCGCCATCTGTATAAACATGGAAATATCTACACTGCTATCTGTATAAACATGGAAATATCTACACCGCTATCTGTATAAACATGGAAATATCTACACCGCTATCTGTATAAACATGGAAATATCCACATCGCCATCTGTATAAACATGAAAATATCTACACCGCTATCTTTATAAAGATGGAAATATCTCCACCGCTATCTGTATAAACATGGAAATATCTACACCGCTATCTGTATAAAAATGGAAATATCTACACGGCTATCTGTATAAACCTGGAAATATCTACACCGCTATCTGTATAAACATGGAAATATCTACACCGCTATCTGTATAAACATGGAAATATCTACACTGCTATCTGTAAAAACATGGAAATATCTACAACTCTATCTGTATAAACATGGAAATATCTACACCGCTATCTGTATAAACATGGAAATACCTACAATGATAACTCTGTAAACATGGAAATATCTTTACAGCTATTTGTGTAAAGTTGGAAATATCTACACCGCTATCTGTGTAAAGATGGCAATATCTACACCGCAATCTGTGCAAAAATGGAAACATATGCACTGCTATCTCTGTAAACATGGAAATTTCTACATTGCTATCTGTATAAACATGGAAATATCTACACCGCCATCTGTATCAAAATGGAAATATCTACACCGCCATCTGTATGAACATGGAAATATCTACACCGCCATCTGTATAAACATGGAAATATCTACACCGCTATCTGTATAAATATGGAGATATCTACACCGCTATCTCTAATAAACATGGAAATATCTACACAGCTGTCTGTATAAACATGGAAATATCTACACTGCTATGTCTATAAACATGGAAATATCTACACCGCCAGCTGTATAAACATGCAAATATCTACACAGCCATTTGAATAAACATGCAAATAACTACACCAGCATCTTTATAAACATGGAAATATCTACACTGCCTTCTGTATTCACATGGAATTATCTACACAGCCATCTGTATAAACATGGAAATATGTACACCGCTATCTGCATAAACATGGAAATATCTACACCGCTCTCTGTATAAACATGAAAATATCTACATCGCTATCTGCATAAACAGGGAATATCTCCACTGCTATCTGTATAAACATGGAAATATCTACACCGCTAACTGTATAAACATGGAAATATCTACAAATCTATCTGTATAAACATGGATATATCTACAACGCTATCTGTGTAAACCTGGAAATATCTACGCAACTATCTGTGTAAACTTCGAAATACCTACACAGCTATCTGTGTAAAGATGGAAATATCTACACCGCAATCTGTACAAAGATGGAAATATCTAAACCGCTATATGTATAAACAAGGAAATATCTACACCGCCATCTGTATAAACATGGAAATATCTACACCGCCATCTGTATAAACATGGAAACACCTACACCGCTATCTGTATAAATATGGAAATATCTAAACCGCTCTCTCTAAAAACATGGAAATACCTACAACGCTATCTCTATAAACATGGAAATATCTACACCGCAATGTCTTTAAACATGTAAATAACAACACCGCCATCTCTATAAACATGAAAATATCTACACCGCCATCTCCAGAAACATGGAAATATCTACACCGCAATCTGTATAAACATGGAAATATCTACACTGCTATCTGTATAAACATGGAAATATCTACACCGCTATCTGTATAAACATGGAAATATCTACACTGCTATCTGTATAAACATGGAAGTATCTACACCGCTATCTGTATAAACATGGAAATATCTACAATGCAATCTCTGTAAACATGGAAATATCTACACAGCTATCTGTGTAATGTTGGAAATATCTACACCGCTGTCTGTGTATAGATTGCAATATCTACACCGCAATCTGTGCATAGATGGAAGCATCTACAACGCTATCTCTGTAGACATGGAAATACCTTCACCGCTATCTGTATAAACCTGGAAATATCTACACTGCCATCTCTATCAAAATGGAAATATCTACACCGCCATCTGTATAATCATGGAAATATCTACACCACCATCTGTATAAACATGGAAATATCTACACCGCTATCTTTTTTAACATGGAAATTAGTCCAACGCTATCTGTATAAACATGGAAATATCTACACTGCTATCTTTATAAACATGGAAATAATTCCATGGCTACCTGTATAAACATGGAAATATCTACAAAGCTATCTGCATAAACATGGATATGTCTACAACGCTATCTGTGTAAACCTGGAAATATCTACGCAGCTATCTGTGTAAACTTGGAAATACCTACACAGCTGTCTGTGTAAAGATGGAAATATCTACACCGAAATCTGTACAAAGATGGTAATATCTACACCGCTATATGTATAAACAAGGAAATATCTACACCGCCATCTGTACAAACGTGGAAATATCTACACCGACATCTGTATAAACATGGAAATACCTACACCGCTATCTGTATAAATATGGAAATATCTAAACCGCTATCTGTATAAACTTGGAAATTCCTACAACGCTATCTCTATAAACATGGAAATATCTACACCGCAATGTCTTTAAACATAGAAATATCAACACCGACATCTCTATAAACACGAAAATATCTAAAACGCTATCTCCAGAAACATGGAACTATCTACACCGCCATCTGTATAAACATGGAAATATCTACACCGCTATCTGTATAAACATGGAAATATCTACACCGCTATCTGTGTAAACATGGAAATATCTACACCGCTATCTGTATAAACATGGAAATATCTACACTGCTATCTGTATAAACATGGAAGTATCTACACCGCTATCTGTATAAACATGGAAATATCTACAATGCAATCTCTGTAAACATGGAAATATCTACACAGCTATCTGTGTAAAGTTGCAAATATCTACAGCGCTGTCTGTGTATAGATGGCAATATCTACACCGCAATCTGTGCATAGATGGAAGCATCTACACCGCTATCTCTGTAAACATGGAAATACCTTCACCGCTATCTGTGCATAGATGGAAGCATCTACACCGCTATCTCTGTAAACATGGAAATACCTTCACCGCTATCTGTATAAACCTGGAAATATCTACACCGCCATCTCTATCAAAATGGAAATATCTACACCGCCATCTGTATAAACATGGAAATATCTACACCGCCATCTGTGTAAACATGGAAATATCTACACCGCTATCTTTATAAACCTGGAAATAAGTCCACGGCTATCTGTATAAACATGGAAATATCTACAAAGCTATCTGCATAAACATGGATATGTCTACAACGCTATCTGTGTAAACCTGGAAATATCTACGCAGCTATCTGTGTAAACTTGGAAATAGCTACACAGCTGTCTGTGTAAAGATGGAAATATCTACACTGCAATCTGTAGAAAGATGGAAATATCTACACCGATATATGTATAAACAAGGAAATATCTACACCGCCATCTGTATAAACATGGAAATATCTCCACCGCCATCTGTATAAACATGGAAACACCTACACCGCTATCTGTATAAATATGGAAATATCTAAACCGCTACCTGTATAAACTTGGAAATACCTACAACGCTATCTCTATAAACATGGAAATATCTACAACGCAATGTCTTTAAACATGGAAATATCAACACCGACATCTCTATAAACATGAAAATATCTACACCGCCATCTCCAGAAACATGGAACTATCTACACCGCCATCTGTATAAACATGGAAATATCTACACTGCTATCTGTATAAACATGGAAATATCTACACCGCTATCTGTATAAACATGGAAATATCTACACTGCTATCTGTATAAACATGGAAGTATCTACACCGCTATCTGCATAAACATGGAAATATCTACAATGCAATCTCTGTAAACATGGAAATATCTACACAGCTATCAGTGTAAAGTTGGAAATATCTACACCGCTGTCTGTGTTTAGATGGCAATATCTACACCGCAATCTGTGCATAGATGGAAGCATCTACACCGCTATCTCTGTAAACATGGAAATACCTTCACCGCTATCTGTATAAACCTGGAAATATCTACACCGCCATCTCTATCAAAATGGAAATATCTACACCGCCATCTGTATAATCATGGAAATATCTACACTGCCATCTGTATAAACGTGGAAATATCTACACCGCTATCTTTGTTAACATGGAAATAAGTCCACCACTATCTGTATAAACATGGAAATATCTACACCGCTATCTTTATAAACATGGAAATAAGTCCACGGCTATCTGTATAAACATGGAAATATCTACAAAGCTATCCGTATAAACATGGATATGTCTACAACGCTATCTGTGTAAACCTGGAAATATCTACGCAGCTATCTGTGTAAACTTGGAAATACCTACACAGCTGTCTGTGTAAAGATGGAAATATCTACACCGCAATCTGTAAAAAATGGAAATATCTACACTGCTATATCTATAAACAAGGAAATATCTACACCGCCATCTGTATAAACATGGAAATATCTACACCGCCATCTGTATAAACATGGAAATACCTACACCGCTATCTGTGTAAATATGGAAATATCTAAACCGCTATCTGTATAAACTTGGAAATACCTACAACGCTATCTCTATAAACATGGAAATATCTACACCGAAATGTCTTTAAACATGGAAATATCAACACCGACATCTCTATAAACATGAAAATATCTACACCGCCATCTCCAGAAACGTGGAACTATCAACACCGCCATCTGTATAAACATGGAAATATCTCCACCGCTATCTGTATAAACATGGAAATATCTACACCGCTATCTGTATAAACATGGAAATATCTACACCGCTATCTGTATAAACATGGAAGTATCTACACCGCTATCTGTATAAACATGGAAATATCTACAATGCAATCTCTGTAAACACGGAAATATCTACACAGCTATCTGTGTAAAGTTGGAAATATCTACACCGCTGTCTGTGTATAGATGGCAATATCTATACCGCAATCTGTGCACAGATGGAAGCATCTACACCGCTATCTCTGAAAACATGGAAATACCTTCACCGCTATCTGTATAAACCTGGAAATATCTACACCGCCATCTCTATCAAAATGGAAATATCTACACCGCCATCTGTATAAACATGGAAATATCTACACCGCCATCTGTATAAACATGGAAATATCTACACCGCTATCTTTGTTAACATGGAAATAAGTCCACCACTATCTGTATAAACATGGAAATATCTACACCGCTATCTGTCTAAACATGGAAATAAGTCCACGGCTATCTGTATAAACATGGAAGTATCTACACCGCTATCTGTATAAACATGGAAATATCTACACCGCCATATGTATAAACATGCAAATATCTACGCAGCCATCTGTATAAACATGGAAATAACTACACCACCATCTTTATAAACATGGAAATATCTACATTGCCATCTGTATACCCGTGGAAATATCTACACAGCCATCTATATAAGCATGGAAATATCTACACCGCTATCTGCCTAAACATGGAAATATCTACAACGCTCTCTGTAAAAACATGGAACTATCTACATCGCTATCTGTACAAACAGGGAATATCTCCACTGCTATCTGTATTAACATGGAAATACCTACACCGCTATCTGTATAAACATGGAAATATCTACACAGCTATCTGTGTAAACTTGGAAATACCTACACAGCTATCTGTGTAAAGATGGAAATGTCTTCACCGCAATCTGTACAAAGATAGAAGTATCTACACCGCTATCTCTGAAAACATGGAAATATCTACACCGCTATCTGTATAAACATGGAAATATCTACGCCGCCATCTGTATAAACATGGAAATATCCACACTGCCATCTGTATAAACATGGAAATATCTACACAGCCATCTCTATAAACATAGAAACGTCTACACTGTCATCTCTTGAAAGATGGAAATACCTACACCGAGATCTGCATAAACATGGAAATATCTACAACTCTACCTGTATAAACATGGAAATACCTACACAGCTATCAGTATAAATATGGAAATATTTACACAGCTATCTCTATGAACATGGAAATGTCTACACCGCTATCTGTATAAACATGGAAACATCTACAAGCCTATCTCTATAAACATGGAAGTGTCTACACCGCTATCTGTATAAACATGGAAATACATACAATGCTATCTCTATAAACATGGAAATATCTACACCGTCACCTTTATGAACATGGGAATACCTACAAAGACATCTGTATAAACATGGAAATATCTACACTGCTATCTGTATAAACATGGAAATATCTACATCGCTATCTGTATAAATATTGAAATATCTACACCGCTATCTCTATAAACATGGAAATGCCTACACCTCTATCTGTATAAACATCTAAATATCTACATGGCTATCTCTGTAAACATGGAAATATCTACACCGCCATATGTTTAAACTTGGAAATACCTACACAGTCATCTGTATAAAGATGCAATTATCTACACCACTATCTGTATAAACATGGAAATATCTACACTGCCGTCTGTATAAACATGGAAATATCTACACCGCTATCTGTATAAACATGGAAATGTCTACAAAGCTATCTCTATAAACATGGAAATACCTACACTGCTATCTGTATAAACATGGAAATAGCCACACCGCTATCTGTATAAACATGGAATTATCTACACCGCCATCTATAAAAACATGAAGATATCTACAGAGTCATCTGTATAAACATGGAAATATCTACACCTCCATCTGTATAAACATGGAAATATCTACAATGCCATCTGTAAAAACATGGAAATATCTACACAGTCATCTGTATAAACATGGAAATATATACACGGCTATCTATATAATCATGGAAATACCTACACCGCAATCTGTATAAACATGGAAATATCGACAACGCTATCTGTATATACATGGAAATATCTACACCGCTATCTGTATAAATATGAAAATATGTACACGGCTCTCTCTATATACATGGAATTGTCTACACCGCTATCTGTTTAAAAATGGACATATCTACACCACTATCTGTATAAACATGGAAATATCTCCACCGTTATCTGTATGAACATGGAAATAACTACACTGCTATCTGTATAAAGATGGAAATATCTACATGGCTAATTCTATAAACATGGAAATGCCTACACAGATTGCTGTATAAACATGGAAATATCTACACGGCTGTCCCTATAAACATGGAAATAAATACACCGCCATCTGTATCAACATGGAAATAACTACACAGTCATCTGCATAAACATGGAAATATCTACACCACTATGTGTATAAACATGGAAATACCAACACTGCCATCTGTATAAACATGGAAATATCTACACAGCCATCTGTATAAACATGGAAATATCTACACCGCTATCTCCATAAACATGGAAACACCTACACCGCAATCTGTATAAATATGGAAATGTCTACACCGCTATCTGTAAAACATGGAAGTATCTACACCGCTATCTGTAAAAATATGGAAATATCTACACCGCTATCTCTATAAACATGGAAATATTTACACCGCCAGGTGTATAAACGTGGAAATATCTACTTGGCTATCTCTAGAAACATGGAAATATCTACACTGCTATCTGTATAAACCTGGAAATAACTACAAAGTCAATTGCATAAACATGGAAATATCTACACCACTATCTGTATAAACTTGGAAATATCTACACCGCTATCTGTATAAACATGGAAATATCTACACCGATATCTGTATAAATATGGAAATACCTACACCGCTATCTATATAAACATGGAATTATCTACACTGCTATCTCTACAAACAGAGAAATATCTAAAACGCCATCTCTATAAACATTGAAATATCTACACCGCCATCAGCATACACATGGAAATAACTACACCGCCATCTGTATAAACTTGGAAATATCTACACCGCCATCTCTATAAACATAGAAACATCTACACTGTCATCTGTTGAAAGATGGAAATACCTACACCGAGATCTGCATAAACATGGAAATATCTACAACTCCACCTGTATAAACATGGAAATACCTACACAGCTATCAGTATAAATATGGAAATATTTACACAGCCATCTGTATAAACATGGAAATATCTACACCACTATCTGTATAAACATGGAAATATCTACACCGCTATCTGTATAAACATGGAAATATCTACACTGCTATCTGTATAAACACGGAAGTATCTACACCGCTATCTGCATAAACATGGAAATATCTACAATGCAATCTCTGTAAACATGGAAATATCTACACAGCTATCAGTGTAAAGTTGGAAATATCTACACCGCTGTCTGTGTTTAGATGGCAATATCTACACCGCAATCTGTGCATAGATGGAAGCATCTACACCGCTATCTCTGTAAACATGGAAATACCTTCACCGCTATCTGTATAAACCTGGAAATATCTACACCGCCATCTCTATCAAAATGGAAATATCTACACCGCCATCTGTATAATCATGGAAATATCTACACTGCCATCTGTATAAACGTGGAAATATCTACACCGCTATCTTTGTTAACATGGAAATAAGTCCACCACTATCTGTATAAACATGGAAATATCTACACCGCTATCTTTATAAACATGGAAATAAGTCCACGGCTATCTGTATAAACATGGAAATATCTACAAAGCTATCCGTATAAACATGGATATGTCTACAACGCTATCTGTGTAAACCTGGAAATATCTACGCAGCTATCTGTTTAAACCTGGAAATATCTACGCAGCTGTCTGTGTAAACTTGGAAATACCTACACAGCTGTCTGTGTAAAGATGGAAATATCTACACCGCAATCTGAAAAAAAGATGGAAATATCTACACTGCTATATATATAAACAAGGAAATATCTACACTGCCATCTGTATAAACATGGAAATATCTACACCGCCATCTGTATAAACATGGAAATACCTACACCGCTATCTGTGTAAATATGGAAATATCTAAACCGCTATCTGTATAAACTTGGAAATACCTACAACGCTATCTCTATAAACATGGAAATATCTACACCGAAATGTCTTTAAACATGGAAATATCAACACCGACATCTCTATAAACATGAAAATATCTACACCGCCATCTCCAGAAACGTGGAACTATCAACACCGCCATCTGTATAAACATGGAAATATCTCCACCGCTATCTGTATAAACATGGAAATATCTACACCGCTATCTGTATAAACATGGAAATATCTACACCGCTATCTGTATAAACATGGAAGTATCTACACCGCTATCTGTATAAACATGGAAATATCTACAATGCAATCTCTGTAAACACGGAAATATCTACACAGCTATCTGTGTAAAGTTGGAAATATCTACACCGCTGTCTGTGTATAGATGGCAATATCTATACCGCAATCTGTGCACAGATGGAAGCATCTACACCGCTATCTCTGAAAACATGGAAATACCTTCACCGCTATCTGTATAAACCTGGAAATATCTACACCGCCATCTCTATCAAAATGGAAATATCTACACCGCCATCTGTATAAACATGGAAATATCTACACCGCCATCTGTATAAACATGGAAATATCTACACCGCTATCTTTGTTAACATGGAAATAAGTCCACCACTATCTGTATAAACATGGAAATATCTACACCGCTATCTGTATAAACATGGAAATAAGTCCACGGCTATCTGTATAAACATGGAAGTATCTACACCGCTATCTGTATAAACATGGAAATATCTACACCGCCATATGTATAAACATGCAAATATCTACGCAGCCATCTGTATAAACATGGAAATAACTACACCACCATCTTTATAAACATGGAAATATCTACATTGCCATCTGTATACCCGTGGAAATATCTACACAGCCATCTATATAAGCATGGAAATATCTACACCGCTATCTGCCTAAACATGGAAATATCTACAACACTCTCTGTAAAAACATGGAACTATCTACATCGCTATCTGTACAAACAGGGAATATCTCCACTGCTATCTGTATTAACATGGAAATACCTACACCGCTATCTGTATAAACATGGAAATATCTACACAGCTATCTGTGTAAACTTGGAAATACCTACACAGCTATCTGTGTAAAGATGGAAATGTCTTCACCGCAATCTGTACAAAGATAGAAGTATCTACACCGCTATCTCTGAAAACATGGAAATATCTACACCGCTATCTGTATAAACATGGAAATATCTACGCCGCCATCTGTATAAACATGGAAATATCCACACTGCCATCTGTATAAACATGGAAATATCTACACAGCCATCTCTATAAACATAGAAACGTCTACACTGTCATCTCTTGAAAGATGGAAATACCTACACCGAGATCTGCATAAACATGGAAATATCTACAACTCTACCTGTATAAACATGGAAATACCTACACAGCTATCAGTATAAATATGGAAATATTTACACAGCTATCTCTATGAACATGGAAATGTCTACACCGCTATCTGTATAAACATGGAAACATCTACAAGCCTATCTCTATAAACATGGAAGTGTCTACACCGCTATCTGTATAAACATGGAAATACATACAATGCTATCTCTATAAACATGGAAATATCTACACCGTCACCTTTATGAACATGGGAATACCTACAAAGACATCTGTATAAACATGGAAATATCTACACTGCTATCTGTATAAACATGGAAATATCTACATCGCTATCTGTATAAATATTGAAATATCTACACCGCTATCTCTATAAACATGGAAATGCCTACACCTCTATCTGTATAAACATCTAAATATCTACATGGCTATCTCTGTAAACATGGAAATATCTACACCGCCATATGTTTAAACTTGGAAATACCTACACAGTCATCTGTATAAAGATGCAATTATCTACACCACTATCTGTATAAACATGGAAATATCTACACTGCCATCTGTATAAACATGGAAATATCTACACCGCTATCTGTATAAACATGGAAATGTCTACAAAGCTATCTCTATAAACATGGAAATACCTACACTGCTATCTGTATAAACATGGAAATAGCCACACCGCTATCTGTATAAACATGGAATTATCTACACCGCCATCTATAAAAACATGAAGATATCTACAGAGTCATCTGTATAAACATGGAAATATCTACACCTCCATCTGTATAAACATGGAAATATCTACAATGCCATCTGTAAAAACATGGAAATATCTACACAGTCATCTGTATAAACATGGAAATATATACACGGCTATCTATATAATCATGGAAATACCTACACCGCAATCTGTATAAACATGGAAATATCGACAACGCTATCTGTATATACATGGAAATATCTACACCGCTATCTGTATAAATATGAAAATATGTACACGGCTCTCTCTATATACATGGAATTGTCTACACCGCTATCTGTTTAAAAATGGACATATCTACACCACTATCTGTATAAACATGGAAATATCTCCACCGTTATCTGTATGAACATGGAAATAACTACACTGCTATCTGTATAAAGATGGAAATATCTACATGGCTAATTCTATAAACATGGAAATGCCTACACAGATTGCTGTATAAACATGGAAATATCTACACGGCTGTCCCTATAAACATGGAAATAAATACACCGCCATCTGTATCAACATGGAAATAACTACACAGTCATCTGCATAAACATGGAAATATCTACACCACTATGTGTATAAACATGGAAATACCTACACTGCCATCTGTATAAACATGGAAATATCTACACAGCCATCTGTATAAACATGGAAATATCTACACCGCTATCTCCATAAACATGGAAACACCTACACCGCAATCTGTATAAATATGGAAATGTCTACACCGCTATCTGTAAAACATGGAAGTATCTACACCGCTATCTGTAAAAATATGGAAATATCTACACCGCTATCTCTATAAACATGGAAATATTTACACCGCCAGGTGTATAAACGTGGAAATATCTACTTGGCTATCTCTAGAAACATGGAAATATCTACACTGCCATCTGTATAAACCTGGAAATAACTACAAAGTCAATTGCATAAACATGGAAATATCTACACCACTATCTGTATAAACTTGGAAATATCTACACCGCTATCTGTATAAACATGGAAATATCTACACCGATATCTGTATAAATATGGAAATACCTACACCGCTATCTATATAAACATGGAATTATCTACACCGCTATCTCTACAAACAGAGAAATATCTAAAACGCCATCTCTATAAACATTGAAATATCTACACCGCCATCAGCATACACATGGAAATAACTACACCGCCATCTGTATAAACATGGAAATATCTACACCGCCATCTCTATAAACATAGAAACATCTACACTGTCATCTGTTGAAAGATGGAAATACCTACACCGAGATCTGCATAAACATGGAAATATCTACAACTCCACCTGTATAAACATGGAAATACCTACACAGCTATCAGTATAAATATGGAAATATTTACACAGCCATCTGTATAAACATGGAAATATCTACACCACTATCTGTATAAACATGGAAATATCTACACCGCTATCTGTATAAACATGGAAATATCTACACTGCTATCTGTATAAACATGGAAGTATCTACACCGCTATCTGCATAAACATGGAAATATCTACAATGCAATCTCTGTAAACATGGAAATATCTACACAGCTATCAGTGTAAAGTTGGAAATATCTACACCGCTGTCTGTGTTTAGATGGCAATATCTACACCGCAATCTGTGCATAGATGGAAGCATCTACACCGCTATCTCTGTAAACATGGAAATACCTTCACCGCTATCTGTATAAACCTGGAAATATCTACACCGCCATCTCTATCATAATGGAAATATCTACACCGCCATCTGTATAATCATGGAAATATCTACACTGCCATCTGTATAAACGTGGAAATATCTACACCGCTATCTTTGTTAACATGGAAATAAGTCCACCACTATCTGTATAAACATGGAAATATCTACACCGCTATCTTTATAAACATGGAAATAAGTCCACGGCTATCTGTATAAACATGGAAATATCTACAAAGCTATCCGTATAAACATGGATATGTCTACAACGCTATCTGTGTAAACCTGGAAATATCTACGCAGCTGTCTGTGTAAACTTGGAAATACCTACACAGCTGTCTGTGTAAAGATGGAAATATCTACACCGCAATCTGTAAAAAGATGGAAATATCTACACTGCTATATATATAAACAAGGAAATATCTACACTGCCATCTGTATAAACATGGAAATATCTACACCGCCATCTGTATAAACATGGAAATACCTACACCGCTATCTGTGTAAATATGGAAATATCTAAACCGCTATCTGTATAAACTTGGAAATACCTACAACGCTATCTCTATAAACATGGAAATATCTACACCGAAATGTCTTTAAACATGGAAATATCAACACCGACATCTCTATAAACATGAAAATATCTACACCGCCATCTCCAGAAACGTGGAACTATCAACACCGCCATCTGTATAAACATGGAAATATCTCCACCGCTATCTGTATAAACATGGAAATATCTACACCGCTATCTGTATAAACATGGAAATATCTACACCGCTATCTGTATAAACATGGAAGTATCTACACCGCTATCTGTATAAACATGGAAATATCTACAATGCAATCTCTGTAAACACGGAAATATCTACACAGCTATCTGTGTAAAGTTGGAAATATCTACACCGCTGTCTGTGTATAGATGGCAATATCTATACCGCAATCTGTGCACAGATGGAAGCATCTACACCGCTATCTCTGAAAACATGGAAATACCTTCACCGCTATCTGTATAAACCTGGAAATATCTACACCGCCATCTCTATCAAAATGGAAATATCTACACCGCCATCTGTATAAACATGGAAATATCTACACCGCCATCTGTATAAACATGGAAATATCTACACCGCTATCTTTGTTAACATGGACATAAGTCCACCACTATCTGTATAAACATGGAAATATCTACACCGCTATCTGTCTAAACATGGAAATAAGTCCACGGCTATCTGTATAAACATGGAAGTATCTACACCGCTATCTGTATAAACATGGAAATATCTACACCGCCATATGTATAAACATGCAAATATCTACGCAGCCATCTGTATAAACATGGAAATAACTACACCACCATCTTTATAAACATGGAAATATCTACATTGCCATCTGTATACCCGTGGAAATATCTACACAGCCATCTATATAAGCATGGAAATATCTACACCGCTATCTGCCTAAACATGGAAATATCTACAACACTCTCTGTAAAAACATGGAACTATCTACATCGCTATCTGTACAAACAGGGAATATCTCCACTGCTATCTGTATTAACATGGAAATACCTACACCGCTATCTGTATAAACATGGAAATATCTACACAGCTATCTGTGTAAACTTGGAAATACCTACACAGCTATCTGTGTAAAGATGGAAATGTCTTCACCGCAATCTGTACAAAGATAGAAGTATCTACACCGCTATCTCTGAAAACATGGAAATATCTACACCGCTATCTGTATAAACATGGAAATATCTACACCGCCATCTGTATAAACATGGAAATATCCACACTGCCATCTGTATAAACATGGAAATATCTACACAGCCATCTCTATAAACATAGAAACGTCTACACTGTCATCTCTTGAAAGATGGAAATACCTACACCGAGATCTGCATAAACATGGAAATATCTACAACTCTACCTGTATAAACATGGAAATACCTACACAGCTATCAGTATAAATATGGAAATATTTACACAGCTATCTCTATGAACATGGAAATGTCTACACCGCTATCTGTATAAACATGGAAACATCTACAAGCCTATCTCTATAAACATGGAAGTGTCTACACCGCTATCTGTATAAACATGGAAATACATACAATGCTATCTCTATAAACATGGAAATATCTACACCGTCACCTTTATGAACATGGGAATACCTACAAAGACATCTGTATAAACATGGAAATATCTACACTGCTATCTGTATAAACATGGAAATATCTACATCGCTATCTGTATAAATATTGAAATATCTACACCGCTATCTCTATAAACATGGAAATGCCTACACCTCTATCTGTATAAACATCTAAATATCTACATGGCTATCTCTGTAAACATGGAAATATCTACACCGCCATATGTTTAAACTTGGAAATACCTACACAGTCATCTGTATAAAGATGCAATTATCTACACCACTATCTGTATAAACATGGAAATATCTACACTGCCATCTGTATAAACATGGAAATATCTACACCGCTATCTGTATAAACATGGAAATGTCTACAAAGCTATCTCTATAAACATGGAAATACCTACACTGCTATCTGTATAAACATGGAAATAGCCACACCGCTATCTGTATAAACATGGAATTATCTACACCGCCATCTATAAAAACATGAAGATATCTACAGAGTCATCTGTATAAACATGGAAATATCTACACCTCCATCTGTATAAACATGGAAATATCTACAATGCCATCTGTAAAAACATGGAAATATCTACACAGTCATCTGTATAAACATGGAAATATATACACGGCTATCTATATAATCATGGAAATACCTACACCGCAATCTGTATAAACATGGAAATATCGACAACGCTATCTGTATATACATGGAAATATCTACACCGCTATCTGTATAAATATGAAAATAAGTACACGGCTCTCTCTATATACATGGAATTGTCTACACCGCTATCTGTTTAAAAATGGACATATCTACACCACTATCTGTATAAACATGGAAATATCTCCACCGTTATCTGTATGAACATGGAAATAACTACACTGCTATCTGTATAAAGATGGAAATATCTACATGGCTAATTCTATAAACATGGAAATGCCTACACAGATTGCTGTATAAACATGGAAATATCTACACGGCTGTCCCTATAAACATGGAAATAAATACACCGCCATCTGTATCAACATGGAAATAACTACACAGTCATCTGCATAAACATGGAAATATCTACACCACTATGTGTATAAACATGGAAATACCTACACTGCCATCTGTATAAACATGGAAATATCTACACAGCCATCTGTATAAACATGGAAATATCTACACCGCTATCTCCATAAACATGGAAACACCTACACCGCAATCTGTATAAATATGGAAATGTCTACACCGCTATCTGTAAAACATGGAAGTATCTACACCGCTATCTGTAAAAATATGGAAATATCTACACCGCTATCTCTATAAACATGGAAATATTTACACCGCCAGGTGTATAAACGTGGAAATATCTACTTGGCTATCTCTAGAAACATGGAAATATCTACACTGCCATCTGTATAAACCTGGAAATAACTACAAAGTCAATTGCATAAACATGGAAATATCTACACCACTATCTGTATAAACTTGGAAATATCTACACCGCTATCTGTATAAACATGGAAATATCTACACCGATATCTGTATAAATATGGAAATACCTACACCGCTATCTATATAAACATGGAATTATCTACACCGCTATCTCTACAAACAGAGAAATATCTAAAACGCCATCTCTATAAACATTGAAATATCTACACCGCCATCAGCATACACATGGAAATAACTACACCGCCATCTGTATAAACATGGAAATATCTACACCGCCATCTCTATAAACATAGAAACATCTACACTGTCATCTGTTGAAAGATGGAAATACCTACACCGAGATCTGCATAAACATGGAAATATCTACAACTCCACCTGTATAAACATGGAAATACCTACACAGCTATCAGTATAAATATGGAAATATTTACACAGCCATCTGTATAAACATGGAAATATCTACACCACTATCTGTATAAACATGGAAATATCTACACCGCTATCTGTATAAACATGGAAATATCTACACTGCTATCTGTATAAACATGGAAGTATCTACACCGCTATCTGCATAAACATGGAAATATCTACAATGCAATCTCTGTAAACATGGAAATATCTACACAGCTATCAGTGTAAAGTTGGAAATATCTACACCGCTGTCTGTGTTTAGATGGCAATATCTACACCGCAATCTGTGCATAGATGGAAGCATCTACACCGCTATCTCTGTAAACATGGAAATACCTTCACCGCTATCTGTATAAACCTGGAAATATCTACACCGCCATCTCTATCATAATGGAAATATCTACACCGCCATCTGTATAATCATGGAAATATCTACACTGCCATCTGTATAAACGTGGAAATATCTACACCGCTATCTTTGTTAACATGGAAATAAGTCCACCACTATCTGTATAAACATGGAAATATCTACACCGCTATCTTTATAAACATGGAAATAAGTCCACGGCTATCTGTATAAACATGGAAATATCTACAAAGCTATCCGTATAAACATGGATATGTCTACAACGCTATCTGTGTAAACCTGGAAATATCTACGCAGCTGTCTGTGTAAACTTGGAAATACCTACACAGCTGTCTGTGTAAAGATGGAAATATCTACACCGCAATCTGTAAAAAGATGGAAATATCTACACTGCTATATATATAAACAAGGAAATATCTACACTGCCATCTGTATAAACATGGAAATATCTACACCGCCATCTGTATAAACATGGAAATACCTACACCGCTATCTGTGTAAATATGGAAATATCTAAACCGCTATCTGTATAAACTTGGAAATACCTACAACGCTATCTCTATAAACATGGAAATATCTACACCGAAATGTCTTTAAACATGGAAATATCAACACCGACATCTCTATAAACATGAAAATATCTACACCGCCATCTCCAGAAACGTGGAACTATCAACACCGCCATCTGTATAAACATGGAAATATCTCCACCGCTATCTGTATAAACATGGAAATATCTACACCGCTATCTGTATAAACATGGAAATATCTACACCGCTATCTGTATAAACATGGAAGTATCTACACCGCTATCTGTATAAACATGGAAATATCTACAATGCAATCTCTGTAAACACGGAAATATCTACACAGCTATCTGTGTAAAGTTGGAAATATCTACACCGCTGTCTGTGTATAGATGGCAATATCTATACCGCAATCTGTGCACAGATGGAAGCATCTACACCGCTATCTCTGAAAACATGGAAATACCTTCACCGCTATCTGTATAAACCTGGAAATATCTACACCGCCATCTCTATCAAAATGGAAATATCTACACCGCCATCTGTATAAACATGGAAATATCTACACCGCCATCTGTATAAACATGGAAATATCTACACCGCTATCTTTGTTAACATGGAAATAAGTCCACCACTATCTGTATAAACATGGAAATATCTACACCGCTATCTGTATAAACATGGAAATAAGTCCACGGCTATCTGTATAAACATGGAAGTATCTACACCGCTATCTGTATAAACATGGAAATATCTACACCGCCATATGTATAAACATGCAAATATCTACGCAGCCATCTGTATAAACATGGAAATAACTACACCACCATCTTTATAAACATGGAAATATCTACATTGCCATCTGTATACCCGTGGAAATATCTACACAGCCATCTATATAAGCATGGAAATATCTACACCGCTATCTGCCTAAACATGGAAATATCTACAACACTCTCTGTAAAAACATGGAACTATCTACATCGCTATCTGTACAAACAGGGAATATCTCCACTGCTATCTGTATTAACATGGAAATACCTACACCGCTATCTGTATAAACATGGAAATATCTACACAGCTATCTGTGTAAACTTGGAAATACCTACACAGCTATCTGTGTAAAGATGGAAATGTCTTCACCGCAATCTGTACAAAGATAGAAGTATCTACACCGCTATCTCTGAAAACATGGAAATATCTACACCGCTATCTGTATAAACATGGAAATATCTACGCCGCCATCTGTATAAACATGGAAATATCCACACTGCCATCTGTATAAACATGGAAATATCTACACAGCCATCTCTATAAACATAGAAACGTCTACACTGTCATCTCTTGAAAGATGGAAATACCTACACCGAGATCTGCATAAACATGGAAATATCTACAACTCTACCTGTATAAACATGGAAATACCTACACAGCTATCAGTATAAATATGGAAATATTTACACAGCTATCTCTATGAACATGGAAATGTCTACACCGCTATCTGTATAAACATGGAAACATCTACAAGCCTATCTCTATAAACATGGAAGTGTCTACACCGCTATCTGTATAAACATGGAAATACATACAATGCTATCTCTATAAACATGGAAATATCTACACCGTCACCTTTATGAACATGGGAATACCTACAAAGACATCTGTATAAACATGGAAATATCTACACTGCTATCTGTATAAACATGGAAATATCTACATCGCTATCTGTATAAATATTGAAATATCTACACCGCTATCTCTATAAACATGGAAATGCCTACACCTCTATCTGTATAAACATCTAAATATCTACATGGCTATCTCTGTAAACATGGAAATATCTACACCGCCATATGTTTAAACTTGGAAATACCTACACAGTCATCTGTATAAAGATGCAATTATCTACACCACTATCTGTATAAACATGGAAATATCTACACTGCCATCTGTATAAACATGGAAATATCTACACCGCTATCTGTATAAACATGGAAATGTCTACAAAGCTATCTCTATAAACATGGAAATACCTACACTGCTATCTGTATAAACATGGAAATAGCCACACCGCTATCTGTATAAACATGGAATTATCTACACTGCCATCTATAAAAACATGAAGATATCTACAGAGTCATCTGTATAAACATGGAAATATCTACACCTCCATCTGTATAAACATGGAAATATCTACAATGCCATCTGTAAAAACATGGAAATATCTACACAGTCATCTGTATAAACATGGAAATATATACA
The DNA here is from genome assembly GCF_029289425.2 of Pan paniscus. Classification (NCBI taxonomy): domain Eukaryota; kingdom Metazoa; phylum Chordata; class Mammalia; order Primates; family Hominidae; genus Pan; species Pan paniscus. The sequence continues at coordinate 3,752,708 of NC_073265.2, forward strand.
CGGCTATCTATATAATCATGGAAATACCTACACCGCAATCTGTATAAACATGGAAATATCGACAACGCTATCTGTATATACATGGAAATATCTACACCGCTATCTGTATAAATATGAAAATATGTACACGGCTCTCTCTATATACATGGAATTGTCTACACCGCTATCTGTTTAAAAATGGACATATCTACACCACTATCTGTATAAACATGGAAATATCTCCACCGTTATCTGTATGAACATGGAAATAACTACACTGCTATCTGTATAAAGATGGAAATATCTACATGGCTAATTCTATAAACATGGAAATGCCTACACAGATTGCTGTATAAACATGGAAATATCTACACGGCTGTCTCTATAAACATGGAAATAAATACACCGCCATCTGTATCAACATGGAAATAACTACACAGTCATCTGCATAAACATGGAAATATCTACACCACTATGTGTATAAACATGGAAATACCTACACTGCCATCTGTATAAACATGGAAATATCTACACAGCCATCTGTATAAACATGGAAATATCTACACCGCTATCTCCATAAACATGGAAACACCTACACCGCAATCTGTATAAATATGGAAATGTCTACACCGCTATCTGTAAAACATGGAAGTATCTACACCGCTATCTGTAAAAATATGGAAATATCTACACCGCTATCTCTATAAACATGGAAATATTTACACCGCCAGGTGTATAAACGTGGAAATATCTACTTGGCTATCTCTAGAAACATGGAAATATCTACACTGCCATCTGTATAAACCTGGAAATAACTACAAAGTCAATTGCATAAACATGGAAATATCTACACCACTATCTGTATAAACTTGGAAATATCTACACCGCTATCTGTATAAACATGGAAATATCTACACCGATATCTGTATAAATATGGAAATACCTACACCGCTATCTATATAAACATGGAATTATCTACACCGCTATCTCTACAAACAGAGAAATATCTAAAACGCCATCTCTATAAACATTGAAATATCTACACCGCCATCAGCATACACATGGAAATAACTACACCGCCATCTGTATAAACATGGAAATATCTACACCGCCATCTCTATAAACATAGAAACATCTACACTGTCATCTGTTGAAAGATGGAAATACCTACACCGAGATCTGCATAAACATGGAAATATCTACAACTCCACCTGTATAAACATGGAAATACCTACACAGCTATCAGTATAAATATGGAAATATTTACACAGCCATCTGTATAAACATGGAAATATCTACACCACTATCTGTATAAACATGGAAATATCTACACCGCCATCTCTATCAAAATGGAAATATCTACACCACCATCTGTATAATCATGGAAATATCTACACTGCCATCTGTATAAACGTGGAAATATCTACACCGCTATCTTTGTTAACATGGAAATAAGTCCACCACTATCTGTATAAACATGGAAATATCTACACCGCTATCTTTATAAACATGGAAATAAGTCCACGGCTATCTGTATAAACATGGAAATATCTACAAAGCTATCCGTATAAACATGGATATGTCTACAACGCTATCTGTGTAAACCTGGAAATATCTACGCAGCTATCTGTGTAAACTTGGAAATACCTACACAGCTGTCTGTGTAAAGATGGAAATATCTACACCGCAATCTGTAAAAAGATGGAAATATCTACACTGCTATATATATAAACAAGGAAATATCTACACCGACATCTGTATACACATGGAAATATCTACACCGCCATCTGTATAAACATGGAAATACCTACACCGCTATCTGTGTAAATATGGAAATATCTAAACCGCTATCTGTATAAACTTGGAAATACCTACAATGCTATCTCTATAAACATGGAAATATCTACACCGAAATGTCTTTAAACATGGAAATATCAACACCGACATCTCTATAAACATGAAAATATCTACACCGCCATCTCCAGAAACGTGGAACTATCAACACCGCCATCTGTATAAACATGGAAATATCTCCACCGCTATCTGTATAAACAAGGAAATATCTACACCGCTATCTGTATAAACATGGAAATATCTACACCGCTATCTGTATAAACATGGAAGTATCTACACCGCTATCTGTATAAACATGGAAATATCTACAATGCAATCTCTGTAAACACGGAAATATCTACACAGCTATCTGTGTAAAGTTGGAAATATCTACACCGCTGTCTGTGTATAGATGGCAATATCTATACCGCAATCTGTGCACAGATGGAAGCATCTACACCGCTATCTCTGAAAACATGGAAATACCTTCACCGCTATCTGTATAAACCTGGAAATATCTACACCGCCATCTGTATAAACATGGAAATATCTACACCGCCATCTGTATAAACATGGAAATATCTACACCGCCATCTGTATAAACATGGAAATATCTACACCGCTATCTTTGTTAACATGGAAATAAGTCCACCACTATCTGTATAAACATGGAAATATCTACACCGCTATCAGTATAAACATGGAAATAAGTCCACGGCTATCTGTATAAACATGGAAGTATCTACACCGCTATCTGTATAAACATGGAAATATCTACACCGCCATATGTATAAACATGCAAATATCTACGCAGCCATCTGTATAAACATGGAAATAACTACACCACCATCTTTATAAACATGGAAATATCTACATTGCCATCTGTATACCCGTGGAAATATCTACACCGCCATCTGTATAAACATGGAACTATCTACACCGCCATCTGTATAAACATGGAAATATCTACACTGCTATCTGTATAAACATGGGAATACCTACACCGCTATCTGTATAAACATGCAAATATCCACAACACTATCTGTATAAACATGGAAATATCTACACCGCTATCTGTATAAACATGGAAATATCTACACCTCCATCTGTATAAACATGGAAATATCTACAATGCCATCTGTAAAAACATGGAAATATCTACACAGTCATCTGTATAAACATGGAAATATATACACGGCTATCTATATAATCATGGAAATACCTACACCGCAATCTGTATAAACATGGAAATATCGACAACGCTATCTGTATATACATGGAAATATCTACACCGCTATCTGTATAAATATGAAAATATGTACACGGCTCTCTCTATATACATGGAATTGTCTACACCGCTATCTGTTTAAAAATGGACATATCTACACCACTATCTGTATAAACATGGAAATATCTCCACCGTTATCTGTATGAACATGGAAATAACTACACTGCTATCTGTATAAAGATGGAAATATCTACATGGCTAATTCTATAAACATGGAAATGCCTACACAGATTGCTGTATAAACATGGAAATATCTACACGGCTGTCCCTATAAACATGGAAATAAATATACCGCCATCTGTATCAACATGGAAATAACTACACAGTCATCTGCATAAACATGGAAATATCTACACCACTATGTGTATAAACATGGAAATACCTACACTGCCATCTGTATAAACATGGAAATATCTACACAGCCATCTGTATAAACATGGAAATATCTACACCGCTATCTCCATAAACATGGAAACACCTACACCGCAATCTGTATAAATATGGAAATGTCTACACCGCTATCTGTAAAACATGGAAGTATCTACACCGCTATCTGTAAAAATATGGAAATATCTACACCGCTATCTCTATAAACATGGAAATATTTACACCGCCAGGTGTATAAACGTGGAAATATCTACTTGGCTATCTCTAGAAACATGGAAATATCTACACTGCCATCTGTATAAACCTGGAAATAACTACAAAGTCAATTGCATAAACATGGAAATATCTACACCACTATCTGTATAAACTTGGAAATATCTACACCGCTATCTGTATAAACATGGAAATATCTACACCGATATCTGTATAAATATGGAAATACCTACACCGCTATCTATATAAACATGGAATTATCTACACCGCTATCTCTACAAACAGAGAAATATCTAAAACGCCATCTCTATAAACATTGAAATATCTACACCGCCATCAGCATACACATGGAAATAACTACACCGCCATCTGTATAAACTTGGAAATATCTACACCGCCATCTCTATAAACATAGAAACATCTACACTGTCATCTGTTGAAAGATGGAAATACCTACACCGAGATCTGCATAAACATGGAAATATCTACAACTCCACCTGTATAAACATGGAAATACCTACACAGCTATCAGTATAAATATGGAAATATTTACACAGCCATCTGTATAAACATGGAAATATCTACACCACTATCTGTATAAACATGGAAATATCTACACCGCTATCTGTATAAACATGGAAATATCTACACTGCTATCTGTATAAACACGGAAGTATCTACACCGCTATCTGCATAAACATGGAAATATCTACAATGCAATCTCTGTAAACATGGAAATATCTACACAGCTATCAGTGTAAAGTTGGAAATATCTACACCGCTGTCTGTGTTTAGATGGCAATATCTACACCGCAATCTGTGCATAGATGGAAGCATCTACACCGCTATCTCTGTAAACATGGAAATACCTTCACCGCTATCTGTATAAACCTGGAAATATCTACACCGCCATCTCTATCAAAATGGAAATATCTACACCGCCATCTGTATAATCATGGAAATATCTACACTGCCATCTGTATAAACGTGGAAATATCTACACCGCTATCTTTGTTAACATGGAAATAAGTCCACCACTATCTGTATAAACATGGAAATATCTACACCGCTATCTTTATAAACATGGAAATAAGTCCACGGCTATCTGTATAAACATGGAAATATCTACAAAGCTATCCGTATAAACATGGATATGTCTACAACGCTATCTGTGTAAACCTGGAAATATCTACGCAGCTATCTGTTTAAACCTGGAAATATCTACGCAGCTGTCTGTGTAAACTTGGAAATACCTACACAGCTGTCTGTGTAAAGATGGAAATATCTACACCGCAATCTGAAAAAAAGATGGAAATATCTACACTGCTATATATATAAACAAGGAAATATCTACACTGCCATCTGTATAAACATGGAAATATCTACACCGCCATCTGTATAAACATGGAAATACCTACACCGCTATCTGTGTAAATATGGAAATATCTAAACCGCTATCTGTATAAACTTGGAAATACCTACAACGCTATCTCTATAAACATGGAAATATCTACACCGAAATGTCTTTAAACATGGAAATATCAACACCGACATCTCTATAAACATGAAAATATCTACACCGCCATCTCCAGAAACGTGGAACTATCAACACCGCCATCTGTATAAACATGGAAATATCTCCACCGCTATCTGTATAAACATGGAAATATCTACACCGCTATCTGTATAAACATGGAAATATCTACACCGCTATCTGTATAAACATGGAAGTATCTACACCGCTATCTGTATAAACATGGAAATATCTACAATGCAATCTCTGTAAACACGGAAATATCTACACAGCTATCTGTGTAAAGTTGGAAATATCTACACCGCTGTCTGTGTATAGATGGCAATATCTATACCGCAATCTGTGCACAGATGGAAGCATCTACACCGCTATCTCTGAAAACATGGAAATACCTTCACCGCTATCTGTATAAACCTGGAAATATCTACACCGCCATCTCTATCAAAATGGAAATATCTACACCGCCATCTGTATAAACATGGAAATATCTACACCGCCATCTGTATAAACATGGAAATATCTACACCGCTATCTTTGTTAACATGGAAATAAGTCCACCACTATCTGTATAAACATGGAAATATCTACACCGCTATCTGTATAAACATGGAAATAAGTCCACGGCTATCTGTATAAACATGGAAGTATCTACACCGCTATCTGTATAAACATGGAAATATCTACACCGCCATATGTATAAACATGCAAATATCTACGCAGCCATCTGTATAAACATGGAAATAACTACACCACCATCTTTATAAACATGGAAATATCTACATTGCCATCTGTATACCCGTGGAAATATCTACACAGCCATCTATATAAGCATGGAAATATCTACACCGCTATCTGCCTAAACATGGAAATATCTACAACACTCTCTGTAAAAACATGGAACTATCTACATCGCTATCTGTACAAACAGGGAATATCTCCACTGCTATCTGTATTAACATGGAAATACCTACACCGCTATCTGTATAAACATGGAAATATCTACACAGCTATCTGTGTAAACTTGGAAATACCTACACAGCTATCTGTGTAAAGATGGAAATGTCTTCACCGCAATCTGTACAAAGATAGAAGTATCTACACCGCTATCTCTGAAAACATGGAAATATCTACACCGCTATCTGTATAAACATGGAAATATCTACGCCGCCATCTGTATAAACATGGAAATATCCACACTGCCATCTGTATAAACATGGAAATATCTACACAGCCATCTCTATAAACATAGAAACGTCTACACTGTCATCTCTTGAAAGATGGAAATACCTACACCGAGATCTGCATAAACATGGAAATATCTACAACTCTACCTGTATAAACATGGAAATACCTACACAGCTATCAGTATAAATATGGAAATATTTACACAGCTATCTCTATGAACATGGAAATGTCTACACCGCTATCTGTATAAACATGGAAACATCTACAAGCCTATCTCTATAAACATGGAAGTGTCTACACCGCTATCTGTATAAACATGGAAATACATACAATGCTATCTCTATAAACATGGAAATATCTACACCGTCACCTTTATGAACATGGGAATACCTACAAAGACATCTGTATAAACATGGAAATATCTACACTGCTATCTGTATAAACATGGAAATATCTACATCGCTATCTGTATAAATATTGAAATATCTACACCGCTATCTCTATAAACATGGAAATGCCTACACCTCTATCTGTATAAACATCTAAATATCTACATGGCTATCTCTGTAAACATGGAAATATCTACACAGCCATATGTTTAAACTTGGAAATACCTACACAGTCATCTGTATAAAGATGCAATTATCTACACCACTATCTGTATAAACATGGAAATATCTACACTGCCATCTGTATAAACATGGAAATATCTACACCGCTATCTGTATAAACATGGAAATGTCTACAAAGCTATCTCTATAAACATGGAAATACCTACACTGCTATCTGTATAAACATGGAAATAGCCACACCGCTATCTGTATAAACATGGAATTATCTACACCGCCATCTATAAAAACATGAAGATATCTACAGAGTCATCTGTATAAACATGGAAATATCTACACCTCCATCTGTATAAACATGGAAATATCTACAATGCCATCTGTAAAAACATGGAAATATCTACACAGTCATCTGTATAAACATGGAAATATATACACGGCTATCTATATAATCATGGAAATACCTACACCGCAATCTGTATAAACATGGAAATATCGACAACGCTATCTGTATATACATGGAAATATCTACACCGCTATCTGTATAAATATGAAAATATGTACACGGCTCTCTCTATATACATGGAATTGTCTACACCGCTATCTGTTTAAAAATGGACATATCTACACCACTATCTGTATAAACATGGAAATATCTCCACCGTTATCTGTATGAACATGGAAATAACTACACTGCTATCTGTATAAAGATGGAAATATCTACATGGCTAATTCTATAAACATGGAAATGCCTACACAGATTGCTGTATAAACATGGAAATATCTACACGGCTGTCCCTATAAACATGGAAATAAATACACCGCCATCTGTATCAACATGGAAATAACTACACAGTCATCTGCATAAACATGGAAATATCTACACCACTATGTGTATAAACATGGAAATACCTACACTGCCATCTGTATAAACATGGAAATATCTACACAGCCATCTGTATAAACATGGAAATATCTACACCGCTATCTCCATGAACATGGAAACACCTACACCGCAATCTGTATAAATATGGAAATGTCTACACCGCTATCTGTAAAACATGGAAGTATCTACACCGCTATCTGTAAAAATATGGAAATATCTACACCGCTATCTCTATAAACATGGAAATATTTACACCGCCAGGTGTATAAACGTGGAAATATCTACTTGGCTATCTCTAGAAACATGGAAATATCTACACTGCCATCTGTATAAACCTGGAAATAACTACAAAGTCAATTGCATAAACATGGAAATATCTACACCACTATCTGTATAAACTTGGAAATATCTACACCGCTATCTGTATAAACATGGAAATATCTACACCGATATCTGTATAAATATGGAAATACCTACACCGCTATCTATATAAACATGGAATTATCTACACCGCTATCTCTACAAACAGAGAAATATCTAAAACGCCATCTCTATAAACATTGAAATATCTACACCGCCATCAGCATACACATGGAAATAACTACACCGCCATCTGTATAAACATGGAAATATCTACACCGCCATCTCTATAAACATAGAAACATCTACACTGTCATCTGTTGAAAGATGGAAATACCTACACCGAGATCTGCATAAACATGGAAATATCTACAACTCCACCTGTATAAACATGGAAATACCTACACAGCTATCAGTATAAATATGGAAATATTTACACAGCCATCTGTATAAACATGGAAATATCTACACCACTATCTGTATAAACATGGAAATATCTACACCGCTATCTGTATAAACATGGAAATATCTACACTGCTATCTGTATAAACATGGAAGTATCTACACCGCTATCTGCATAAACATGGAAATATCTACAATGCAATCTCTGTAAACATGGAAATATCTACACAGCTATCAGTGTAAAGTTGGAAATATCTACACCGCTGTCTGTGTTTAGATGGCAATATCTACACCGCAATCTGTGCATAGATGGAAGCATCTACACCGCTATCTCTGTAAACATGGAAATACCTTCACCGCTATCTGTATAAACCTGGAAATATCTACACCGCCATCTCTATCAAAATGGAAATATCTACACCGCCATCTGTATAATCATGGAAATATCTACACTGCCATCTGTATAAACGTGGAAATATCTACACCGCTATCTTTGTTAACATGGAAATAAGTCCACCACTATCTGTATAAACATGGAAATATCTACACCGCTATCTTTATAAACATGGAAATAAGTCCACGGCTATCTGTATAAACATGGAAATATCTACAAAGCTATCCGTATAAACATGGATATGTCTACAACGCTATCTGTGTAAACCTGGAAATATCTACGCAGCTGTCTGTGTAAACTTGGAAATACCTACACAGCTGTCTGTGTAAAGATGGAAATATCTACACCGCAATCTGTAAAAAGATGGAAATATCTACACTGCTATATATATAAACAAGGAAATATCTACACTGCCATCTGTATAAACATGGAAATATCTACACCGCCATCTGTATAAACATGGAAATACCTACACCGCTATCTGTGTAAATATGGAAATATCTAAACCGCTATCTGTATAAACTTGGAAATACCTACAACGCTATCTCTATAAACATGGAAATATCTACACCGAAATGTCTTTAAACATGGAAATATCAACACCGACATCTCTATAAACATGAAAATATCTACACCGCCATCTCCAGAAACGTGGAACTATCAACACCGCCATCTGTATAAACATGGAAATATCTCCACCGCTATCTGTATAAACATGGAAATATCTACACCGCTATCTGTATAAACATGGAAATATCTACACCGCTATCTGTATAAACATGGAAGTATCTACACCGCTATCTGTATAAACATGGAAATATCTACAATGCAATCTCTGTAAACACGGAAATATCTACACAGCTATCTGTGTAAAGTTGGAAATATCTACACCGCTGTCTGTGTATAGATGGCAATATCTATACCGCAATCTGTGCACAGATGGAAGCATCTACACCGCTATCTCTGAAAACATGGAAATACCTTCACCGCTATCTGTATAAACCTGGAAATATCTACACCGCCATCTGTATAAACATGGAAATATCTACACCGCCATCTGTATAAACATGGAAATATCTACACCGCCATCTGTATAAACATGGAAATATCTACACCGCTATCTTTGTTAACATGGAAATAAGTCCACCACTATCTGTATAAACATGGAAATATCTACACCGCTATCAGTATAAACATGGAAATAAGTCCACGGCTATCTGTATAAACATGGAAGTATCTACACCGCTATCTGTATAAACATGGAAATATCTACACCGCCATATGTATAAACATGCAAATATCTACGCAGCCATCTGTATAAACATGGAAATAACTACACCACCATCTTTATAAACATGGAAATATCTACATTGCCATCTGTATACCCGTGGAAATATCTACACCGCCATCTGTATAAACATGGAACTATCTACACCGCCATCTGTATAAACATGGAAATATCTACACTGCTATCTGTATAAACATGGGAATATCTACACCGCTATCTGTATAAACATGCAAATATCCACAACACTATCTGTATAAACATGGAAATATCTACACCGCTATCTGTATAAACATGGAAATATCTACACCTCCATCTGTATAAACATGGAAATATCTACAATGCCATCTGTAAAAACATGGAAATATCTACACAGTCATCTGTATAAACATGGAAATATATACACGGCTATCTATATAATCATGGAAATACCTACACCGCAATCTGTATAAACATGGAAATATCGACAACGCTATCTGTATATACATGGAAATATCTACACCGCTATCTGTATAAATATGAAAATATGTACACGGCTCTCTCTATATACATGGAATTGTCTACACCGCTATCTGTTTAAAAATGGACATATCTACACCACTATCTGTATAAACATGGAAATATCTCCACCGTTATCTGTATGAACATGGAAATAACTACACTGCTATCTGTATAAAGATGGAAATATCTACATGGCTAATTCTATAAACATGGAAATGCCTACACAGATTGCTGTATAAACATGGAAATATCTACACGGCTGTCCCTATAAACATGGAAATAAATACACCGCCATCTGTATCAACATGGAAATAACTACACAGTCATCTGCATAAACATGGAAATATCTACACCACTATGTGTATAAACATGGAAATACCTACACTGCCATCTGTATAAACATGGAAATATCTACACAGCCATCTGTATAAACATGGAAATATCTACACCGCTATCTCCATAAACATGGAAACACCTACACCGCAATCTGTATAAATATGGAAATGTCTACACCGCTATCTGTAAAACATGGAAGTATCTACACCGCTATCTGTAAAAATATGGAAATATCTACACCGCTATCTCTATAAACATGGAAATATTTACACCGCCAGGTGTATAAACGTGGAAATATCTACTTGGCTATCTCTAGAAACATGGAAATATCTACACTGCCATCTGTATAAACCTGGAAATAACTACAAAGTCAATTGCATAAACATGGAAATATCTACACCACTATCTGTATAAACTTGGAAATATCTACACCGCTATCTGTATAAACATGGAAATATCTACACCGATATCTGTATAAATATGGAAATACCTACACCGCTATCTATATAAACATGGAATTATCTACACCGCTATCTCTACAAACAGAGAAATATCTAAAACGCCATCTCTATAAACATTGAAATATCTACACCGCCATCAGCATACACATGGAAATAACTACACCGCCATCTGTATAAACATGGAAATATCTACACCGCCATCTCTATAAACATAGAAACATCTACACTGTCATCTGTTGAAAGATGGAAATACCTACACCGAGATCTGCATAAACATGGAAATATCTACAACTCCACCTGTATAAACATGGAAATACCTACACAGCTATCAGTATAAATATGGAAATATTTACACAGCCATCTGTATAAACATGGAAATATCTACACCACTATCTGTATAAACATGGAAATATCTACACCGCTATCTGTATAAACATGGAAATATCTACACTGCTATCTGTATAAACATGGAAGTATCTACACCGCTATCTGCATAAACATGGAAATATCTACAATGCAATCTCTGTAAACATGGAAATATCTACACAGCTATCAGTGTAAAGTTGGAAATATCTACACCGCTGTCTGTGTTTAGATGGCAATATCTACACCGCAATCTGTGCATAGATGGAAGCATCTACACCGCTATCTCTGTAAACATGGAAATACCTTCACCGCTATCTGTATAAACCTGGAAATATCTACACCGCCATCTCTATCAAAATGGAAATATCTACACCGCCATCTGTATAATCATGGAAATATCTACACTGCCATCTGTATAAACGTGGAAATATCTACACCGCTATCTTTGTTAACATGGAAATAAGTCCACCACTATCTGTATAAACATGGAAATATCTACACCGCTATCTTTATAAACATGGAAATAAGTCCACGGCTATCTGTATAAACATGGAAATATCTACAAAGCTATCCGTATAAACATGGATATGTCTACAACGCTATCTGTGTAAACCTGGAAATATCTACGCAGCTGTCTGTGTAAACTTGGAAATACCTACACAGCTGTCTGTGTAAAGATGGAAATATCTACACCGCAATCTGTAAAAAGATGGAAATATCTACACTGCTATATATATAAACAAGGAAATATCTACACTGCCATCTGTATAAACATGGAAATATCTACACCGCCATCTGTATAAACATGGAAATACCTACACCGCTATCTGTGTAAATATGGAAATATCTAAACCGCTATCTGTATAAACTTGGAAATACCTACAACGCTATCTCTATAAACATGGAAATATCTACACCGAAATGTCTTTAAACATGGAAATATCAACACCGACATCTCTATAAACATGAAAATATCTACACCGCCATCTCCAGAAACGTGGAACTATCAACACCGCCATCTGTATAAACATGGAAATATCTCCACCGCTATCTGTATAAACATGGAAATATCTACACCGCTATCTGTATAAACATGGAAATATCTACACCGCTATCTGTATAAACATGGAAGTATCTACACCGCTATCTGTATAAACATGGAAATATCTACAATGCAATCTCTGTAAACACGGAAATATCTACACAGCTATCTGTGTAAAGTTGGAAATATCTACACCGCTGTCTGTGTATAGATGGCAATATCTATACCGCAATCTGTGCACAGATGGAAGCATCTACACCGCTATCTCTGAAAACATGGAAATACCTTCACCGCTATCTGTATAAACCTGGAAATATCTACACCGCCATCTCTATCAAAATGGAAATATCTACACCGCCATCTGTATAAACATGGAAATATCTACACCGCCATCTGTATAAACATGGAAATATCTACACCGCTATCTTTGTTAACATGGAAATAAGTCCACCACTATCTGTATAAACATGGAAATATCTACACCGCTATCTGTATAAACATGGAAATAAGTCCACGGCTATCTGTATAAACATGGAAGTATCTACACCGCTATCTGTATAAACATGGAAATATCTACACCGCCATATGTATAAACATGCAAATATCTACGCAGCCATCTGTATAAACATGGAAATAACTACACCACCATCTTTATAAACATGGAAATATCTACATTGCCATCTGTATACCCGTGGAAATATCTACACAGCCATCTATATAAGCATGGAAATATCTACACCGCTATCTGCCTAAACATGGAAATATCTACAACACTCTCTGTAAAAACATGGAACTATCTACATCGCTATCTGTACAAACAGGGAATATCTCCACTGCTATCTGTATTAACATGGAAATACCTACACCGCTATCTGTATAAACATGGAAATATCTACACAGCTATCTGTGTAAACTTGGAAATACCTACACAGCTATCTGTGTAAAGATGGAAATGTCTTCACCGCAATCTGTACAAAGATAGAAGTATCTACACCGCTATCTCTGAAAACATGGAAATATCTACACCGCTATCTGTATAAACATGGAAATATCTACGCCGCCATCTGTATAAACATGGAAATATCCACACTGCCATCTGTATAAACATGGAAATATCTACACAGCCATCTCTATAAACATAGAAACGTCTACACTGTCATCTCTTGAAAGATGGAAATACCTACACCGAGATCTGCATAAACATGGAAATATCTACAACTCTACCTGTATAAACATGGAAATACCTACACAGCTATCAGTATAAATATGGAAATATTTACACAGCTATCTCTATGAACATGGAAATGTCTACACCGCTATCTGTATAAACATGGAAACATCTACAAGCCTATCTCTATAAACATGGAAGTGTCTACACCGCTATCTGTATAAACATGGAAATACATACAATGCTATCTCTATAAACATGGAAATATCTACACCGTCACCTTTATGAACATGGGAATACCTACAAAGACATCTGTATAAACATGGAAATATCTACACTGCTATCTGTATAAACATGGAAATATCTACATCGCTATCTGTATAAATATTGAAATATCTACACCGCTATCTCTATAAACATGGAAATGCCTACACCTCTATCTGTATAAACATCTAAATATCTACATGGCTATCTCTGTAAACATGGAAATATCTACACCGCCATATGTTTAAACTTGGAAATACCTACACAGTCATCTGTATAAAGATGCAATTATCTACACCACTATCTGTATAAACATGGAAATATCTACACTGCCATCTGTATAAACATGGAAATATCTACACCGCTATCTGTATAAACATGGAAATGTCTACAAAGCTATCTCTATAAACATGGAAATACCTACACTGCTATCTGTATAAACATGGAAATAGCCACACCGCTATCTGTATAAACATGGAATTATCTACACCGCCATCTATAAAAACATGAAGATATCTACAGAGTCATCTGTATAAACATGGAAATATCTACACCTCCATCTGTATAAACATGGAAATATCTACAATGCCATCTGTAAAAACATGGAAATATCTACACAGTCATCTGTATAAACATGGAAATATATACACGGCTATCTATATAATCATGGAAATACCTACACCGCAATCTGTATAAACATGGAAATATCGACAACGCTATCTGTATATACATGGAAATATCTACACCGCTATCTGTATAAATATGAAAATATGTACATGGCTCTCTCTATATACATGGAATTGTCTACACCGCTATCTGTTTAAAAATGGACATATCTACACCACTATCTGTATAAACATGGAAATATCTCCACCGTTATCTGTATGAACATGGAAATAACTACACTGCTATCTGTATAAAGATGGAAATATCTACATGGCTAATTCTATAAACATGGAAATGCCTACACAGATTACTGTATAAACATGGAAATATCTACACGGCTGTCTCTATAAACATGGAAATAAATACACCGCCATCTGTATCAACCTGGAAATAACTACACAGTCATCTGCATAAACATGGAAATATCTACACCACTATGTGTATAAACATGGAAATACCTACACTGCCATCTGTATAAACATGGAAATATCTACACAGCCATCTGTATAAACATGGAAATATCTACACCGCTATCTCCATAAACATGGAAACACCTACACCGCAATCTGTATAAATATGGAAATGTCTACACCGCTATCTGTAAAACATGGAAGTATCTACACCGCTATCTGTAAAAATATGGAAATATCTACACCGCTATCTCTATAAACATGGAAATATTTACACCGCCAGGTGTATAAACGTGGAAATATCTACTTGGCTATCTCTAGAAACATGGAAATATCTACACTGCCATCTGTATAAACCTGGAAATAACTACAAAGTCAATTGCATAAACATGGAAATATCTACACCACTATCTGTATAAACTTGGAAATATCTACACCGCTATCTGTATAAACATGGAAATATCTACACCGATATCTGTATAAATATGGAAATACCTACACCGCTATCTATATAAACATGGAATTATCTACACCGCTATCTCTACAAACAGAGAAATATCTAAAACGCCATCTCTATAAACATTGAAATATCTACACCGCCATCAGCATACACATGGAAATAACTACACCGCCATCTGTATAAACATGGAAATATCTACACCGCCATCTCTATAAACATAGAAACATCTACACTGTCATCTGTTGAAAGATGGAAATACCTACACCGAGATCTGCATAAACATGGAAATATCTACAACTCCACCTGTATAAACATGGAAATACCTACACAGCTATCAGTATAAATATGGAAATATTTACACAGCCATCTGTATAAACATGGAAATATCTACACCACTATCTGTATAAACATGGAAATATCTACACCGCCATCTCTATCAAAATGGAAATATCTACACCACCATCTGTATAATCATGGAAATATCTACACTGCCATCTGTATAAACGTGGAAATATCTACACCGCTATCTTTGTTAACATGGAAATAAGTCCACCACTATCTGTATAAACATGGAAATATCTACACCGCTATCTTTATAAACATGGAAATAAGTCCACGGCTATCTGTATAAACATGGAAATATCTACAAAGCTATCCGTATAAACATGGATATGTCTACAACGCTATCTGTGTAAACCTGGAAATATCTACGCAGCTATCTGTGTAAACTTGGAAATACCTACACAGCTGTCTGTGTAAAGATGGAAATATCTACACCGCAATCTGTAAAAAGATGGAAATATCTACACTGCTATATATATAAACAAGGAAATATCTACACCGCCATCTGTATACACATGGAAATATCTACACCGCCATCTGTATAAACATGGAAATACCTACACCACTATCTGTGTAAATATGGAAATATCTAAACCGCTATCTGTATAAACTTGGAAATACCTACAACGCTATCTCTATAAACATGGAAATATCTACACCGAAATGTCTTTAAACATGGAAATATCAACACCGACATCTCTATAAACATGAAAATATCTACACCGCCATCTCCAGAAACGTGGAACTATCAACACCGCCATCTGTATAAACATGGAAATATCTCCACCGCTATCTGTATAAACATGGAAATATCTACACCGCTATCTGTATAAACATGGAAATATCTACACCGCTATCTGTATAAACATGGAAGTATCTACACCGCTATCTGTATAAACATGGAAATATCTACAATGCAATCTCTGTAAACACGGAAATATCTACACAGCTATCTGTGTAAAGTTGGAAATATCTACACCGCTGTCTGTGTATAGATGGCAATATCTATACCGCAATCTGTGCACAGATGGAAGCATCTACACCGCTATCTCTGAAAACATGGAAATACCTTCACCGCTATCTGTATAAACCTGGAAATATCTACACCGCCATCTGTATAAACATGGAAATATCTACACCGCCATCTGTATAAACATGGAAATATCTACACCGCCATCTGTATAAACATGGAAATATCTACACCGCTATCTTTGTTAACATGGAAATAAGTCCACCACTATCTGTATAAACATGGAAATATCTACACCGCTATCTGTATAAACATGGAAATAAGTCCACGGCTATCTGTATAAACATGGAAGTATCTACACCGCTATCTGTATAAACATGGAAATATCTACACCGCCATATGTATAAACATGCAAATATCTACGCAGCCATCTGTATAAACATGGAAATAACTACACCACCATCTTTATAAACATGGAAATATCTACATTGCCATCTGTATACCCGTGGAAATATCTACACAGCCATCTATATAAGCATGGAAATATCTACACCGCTATCTGCCTAAACATGGAAATATCTACAACGCTCTCTGTAAAAACATGGAACTATCTACATCGCTATCTGTACAAACAGGGAATATCTCCACTGCTATCTGTATTAACATGGAAATACCTACACCGCTATCTGTATAAACATGGAAATATCTACACAGCTATCTGTGTAACCTTGGAAATACCTACACAGCTATCTGTGTAAAGATGGAAATGTCTTCACCGCAATCTGTACAAAGATAGAAGTATCTACACCGATATCTCTGAAAACATGGAAATATCTACACCGCTATCTGTATAAACATGGAAATATCAACGCCGCCATCTGTATAAACATGGAAATATCCACACTGCCATCTGTATAAACATGGAAATATCTACACAGCCATCTCTATAAACATAGAAACGTCTACACTGTCATCTCTTGAAAGATGGAAATACCTACACCGAGATCTGCATAAACATGGAAATATCTACAACTCTACCTGTATAAACATGGAAATACCTACACAGCTATCAGTATAAATATGGAAATATTTACACAGCTATCTCTATGAACATGGAAATGTCTACACCGCTATCTGTATAAACATGGAAACATCTACAAGCCTATCTCTATAAACATGGAAGTGTCTACACCGCTATCTGTATAAACATGGAAATACATACAATGCTATCTCTATAAACATGGAAATATCTACACCGTCACCTTTATGAACATGGGAATACCTACAAAGACATCTGTATAAACATGGAAATATCTACACTGCTATCTGTATAAACATGGAAATATCTACATCGCTATCTGTATAAATATTGAAATATCTACACCGCTATCTCTATAAACATGGAAATGCCTACACCTCTATCTGTATAAACATCTAAATATCTACATGGCTATCTCTGTAAACATGGAAATATCTACACCGCCATATGTTTAAACTTGGAAATACCTACACAGTCATCTGTATAAAGATGCAATTATCTACACCACTATCTGTATAAACATGGAAATATCTACACTGCCATCTGTATAAACATGGAAATATCTACACCGCTATCTGTATAAACATGGAAATGTCTACAAAGCTATCTCTATAAACATGGAAATACCTACACTGCTATCTGTATAAACATGGAAATAGCCACACCGCTATCTGTATAAACATGGAATTATCTACACCGCCATCTATAAAAACATGAAGATATCTACAGAGTCATCTGTATAAACATGGAAATATCTACACCTCCATCTGTATAAACATGGAAATATCTACAATGCCATCTGTAAAAACATGGAAATATCTACACAGTCATCTGTATAAACATGGAAATATATACACGGCTATCTATATAATCATGGAAATACCTACACCGCAATCTGTATAAACATGGAAATATCGACAACGCTATCTGTATATACATGGAAATATCTACACCGCTATCTGTATAAATATGAAAATATGTACACGGATATCTCTATATACATGGAATTGTCTACACCGCTATCTGTTTAAAAATGGACATATCTACACCACTATCTGTATAAACATGGAAATATCTCCACCGTTATCTGTATGAACATGGAAATAACTACACTGCTATCTGTATAAAGATGGAAATATCTACATGGCTAATTCTATAAACATGGAAATGCCTACACAGATTGCTGTATAAACATGGAAATATCTACACGGCTGTCTCTATAAACATGGAAATAAATACACCGCCATCTGTATCAACATGGAAATAACTACACAGTCATCTGCATAAACATGGAAATATCTACACCACTATGTGTATAAACATGGAAATACCTACACTGCCATCTGTATAAACATGGAAATATCTACACAGCCATCTGTATAAACATGGAAATATCTACACCGCTATCTCCATAAACATGGAAACACCTACACCGCAATCTGTATAAATATGGAAATGTCTACACCGCTATCTGTAAAACATGGAAGTATCTACACCGCTATCTGTAAAAATATGGAAATATCTACACCGCTATCTCTATAAACATGGAAATATTTACACCGCCAGGTGTATAAACGTGGAAATATCTACTTGGCTATCTCTAGAAACATGGAAATATCTACACTGCCATCTGTATAAACCTGGAAATAACTACAAAGTCAATTGCATAAACATGGAAATATCTACACCACTATCTGTATAAACTTGGAAATATCTACACCGCTATCTGTATAAACATGGAAATATCTACACCGATATCTGTATAAATATGGAAATACCTACACCGCTATCTATATAAACATGGAATTATCTACACCGCTATCTCTACAAACAGAGAAATATCTAAAACGCCATCTCTATAAACATCGAAATATCTACACCGCCATCAGCATACACATGGAAATAACTACACCGCCATCTGTATAAACATGGAAATATCTACACCGCCATCTCTATAAACATAGAAACATCTACACTGTCATCTGTTGAAAGATGGAAATACCTACACCGAGATCTGCATAAACATGGAAATATCTACAACTCCACCTGTATAAACATGGAAATACCTACACAGCTATCAGTATAAATATGGAAATATTTACACAGCCATCTGTATAAACATGGAAATATCTACACCACTATCTGTATAAACATGGAAATATCTTCAATGCCATCTGTATAAACATGGAAATATCTACACAGCTGTCTCCATAAAGGTGGAAATACCTACACTGCTATCTGTATAAACATGGAAATATCTACACTGCCATCAGTATAAACATGGAAATATCTACACTGCCATCTGTATACACATGGAAATAACTACACCGCTATCAGTATATGCATGGAAATATCTACACCGCTATCTCTATAAACATGGAAATACCTATACCGCAATCTGTATAAACATGGAAATATCTACACCTTTATCTGTATAAACATGGAAATATCTACACCGCTATATGTATAAACATGTTAATATCTACACCGTTATCTTTATAAACATGGAAATATCTACAACGCTATCTGTATAAACATGGAAATATCTACAACAATGTCTGTGTACACATGGAAATATCTACACAGCTATCTGTGTAAACATGGAAATATGTACACCGCAATCTGTGCAAATATCAAAATATCTACACCGCTATCTCTGTAAACATGGAAATATCTACCCCGTTATCTGTATAAACATGAAAATATCTAAACCGCTATCTGTATAAACATGGAAATATCTACACCACGATCTGTATAAACATGGAATTGTCTACACCGCTATCTGTATAAACATGGAAATATCTACACCGCTATCTCTAAAAATATTTACATACCTACAACGCTATCTCTGTAAACATGTAAATGCCTACACCGCTATTTTATAAACATGGAAATATCTACATGGTTATCTCTATAAACATGGAAATATCTACACCGCCATCTGTATAAACATGGAAACACCTACACAGCCATCTGTATAAACATGGAAAAATCTACACCACTATCTGTATAAACATGGAAATATCTACACTGCCATCTGTCTAAACATGGAAATATCTACACAGCAATCTGTATAAACATGGAAATATCTACACAGCCATCTCTATAAATATGTAAATATATACACAGCTATCTGTATAAACATGGAAATAACCACAGCGATATTTGTATAAATAAGGAAATATCTACTCCGCCATCTGTAAAAACATGGAAGTATCTACACAGTCATCTGTAAAAACATGGAAATATCTACATCTCCATGTGTATAAGCATGGAAATATCTACACCGCGATCTGTATACACATGGAAATATCTACACAGCCATCTGTATAAACATGGAAATATCTACACCGCTATCTCCAAAAACATGGAAATAACTACAGCACAATCTGTATAAACATGGAAATATGTACACCGCTATCTGTATAAACATGGAAATATCTACACCGCTATCTGTAAAAATATGGAAATATCTACACCGCTATCGCTATATACATGGAAATATCTGCACCGCTGGCAGTATAAACATGGAAATACCTACATGGCTATCTCTACAAACATGGAAATATCTACACTGCCATCTGTATAAACATGGAAATACCTACACAGCCAATTGCATAAATATGGAAATATCTACAACACTATCTGTATAAATATGGAAATATCTACACCACTATCTGTATAAACATGGAAAAATCTACACCGCTATCTGTATAAACATGGAAATACCTACACCGCTATCTGTATAAACATGGAATAATCTACACCGCTATCTCTATAAACATAGAAATATCTAAAACGCCATCTCTATAAAGATGGAAATATCCACACCGCCATCAGCATAAACATGGAAATAACTACACCACCATCTGTATAAACATGGAAATATCTACACCGTCGTCTCTTTAATCATAGAAACATCTACACTGTCATCTGTAGAAAGATGGAAATATCTACACCGTGATCTGCATAAACATGGAAATATCTACAACTATACCTGTAAACATGGAAATATATACACCACTATCTGTATAAACATGGAAATATCTACACTGCCAACTGTATGAACATGGAAATATCTACACCGCCAACTGTATACACATGGAAATACCTACACCGCTATCTGTATAAGCATGGAATTATATACACCGCTATCCCTATAAACATGGGAATCCCTACACCGCAATCTCTATAAACATGGAAATATCTACACCGTTATCTGTAAAAACATGGAAATATCTACACCACTATCTGTATAAACATGGAAATATCTACACCGCTATCTTTATAAACATGGAAATATCTACAACGCTATCTGTATAAACAAGGAAATATCTACAACGTCTTTGTAAACATGGAAATATCTACACAGCTATCTGTGTAAACATGGAAATATATACATCGCAATCTGTGCAAATATCAAAATATCTACACCGCTATCTCTGTAAACATGGAAATATCTACCCCGTTATCTGTATAAACTTGGAAATATCTAAATCGCTATCTGTATAAACATGGATATATCTACACCACGATCTGTATAAACATGGAAATGTCTACACCGCTATCTGTATAAACTTGGAAATATCTACTCCGCTATCTATATAAACATGGAAATATCTACACCGCTACCTGTATAAACCTGGAAACATCTACACTGCTATCTATGTAAACATGGAAATATCTACACCGCTATCTCTATAAATATGGGAATATCTACAACGCTATCTCTGTAAACATGGAAATGCCTACACAGCTATCTGTAAAAACAAGGAAATATCTACATGGCTATCTCTATAAACATGGAAATATCTACACAGCCATATGTATAAACATGGAAATAACTTCACAGTCATCTGTATAAACATGGAAACATCTGCACCACTATCTGTATAAACATGGAAATATCTTCACTGCCATCTGTATAAACATGGAAATATCTACACCGATATGTGTATAAACATGGAAATATCTACACAGCTATCTCTATATACATGGAAATATCTACACTGCTATCTGTATAAACTTAGAAATAGCGACTCCGCTATCTGTATAAACATGGAAATACCTACACCGCCATCTGCGAAAACATGAAAATATCTACACCGTCATCTGTATAAACTAGGAAATATCTACACCTCCATCTGTGTAAACATGGAAATATCTACACTACCATCTGTATACACATGGAAATATCTATACAGCCATCTGTATAAACATGGAAATAACAACACCGCTATCTGTACACACATGGAAATATCTACACAGCGATCTGTATAAACATGGAAATATCTACACCGCTATCTGTATTAACATGCAAAAACCTACACCGTTATCTGTATAAACATGGGAATATATACACTGCCATCTGCATAAACATGGAAATATCTACACTGCCATCTGCATAAACATGGAAATATCTACACAGCTATCTCTATAAACATGGAAATAACTACACTGCTATCTGTATAAACATGGAAATAGCCACACCGCTATCGGTATAAACATGGAAATACCTACACCGCCATCTATAAAAACATGAAAATATCTACAGAGTCATCTGTATAAACATGGAAATACCTAAACCTCCATCTGTATAAACATGGAAATATCTACGCTGCCATCTCTATACACATGGAAATATCTACACAGCCATCTGTATAAACATGGAAATATCTACACCGCTATCTCTATAAATATGAAAAAACCTACACCGTTATCTGTATAAACATGGAAATATCTACACCTCTATCTGTATAAATATGGAAATATCTCCACCGCTATCTGTATAAACATGGAAATATATCCACCGCTATCGGTATAAACATGGAAATATCTACATCGCTATCTGTATAAACATGGAAATATCTCCACAGCTATCTCTATAAACATGGAAATATCTACACCGCTATCTTTATAAACATGGATATATCTACACAGCTATCTGTATAAAGATGGAAATATCTACAACACTATCTGTGTAAACATGGAAATGTCTTCACAGCTATCTGTGTAAACATGGAAATATGTACACCACTATCTGTGTAAAGATTGAAATATCTACACCGCAATATGCGCAAATATGGAAATATCTACACAACTATCTGTATAAACATGGAAATATCTACACTGCCATCTGCATAAACATGGAAATACCTTCACCGCCACCTCTAAACACATGGAAATACCTACAACGCTATCTGTATAAGCATGGAAATGTCTACACCACTATCTTCATAAACATGGAAATTTCTACACTGCTATCTGTATAAACATGGAAATATCTACAACAATATCTGTGTAAACATGGAAATATCTACACAGCTATCTGTGTAAACATGGAAATATGTACATCGCTATCTGTGAAAGATGAAAACATGTACACCGCAATCTGTGCAAATATCAAAATATCTACACCGCTATCTCTGTAAACATGGAAATATCTACCCCGTTATGTGGATAAACATGGAAATATCTACACCACTATCTCTATAAACATGGAACTATCTACACCACGATCTGTATAAACAAGGAAAAGTCTACACCGCTATCTGTATATACATGGAAATATCTACACCGGTATGTGTATAAACGTGGAAATATCTGCACCGCTATGTGTATAAACTTGGAAATTTCTACACCGCATTCTGTACAAAAGTGGAAATATCTTCACTGTTATCTGTATAAACGTGGAAATATCTACAACGCTATCTCTATAAACGGGGAAATATCTACACCGCTATCTGTATAAACGTGGGAATATCTACACCGCTATACCTATAAACGTGTAAACATTTATACGGCTATCTGTATGAACATGGAAATATTTACACCGCTATCTCTAAAAACATGGAAATATCTACAATGCTATGTCTATAAACATGAAAATATTTACACCGCTATCTGTATAATCATGGAAATATTTACACCGCTATCTGTAAAAACTTGGAAATATTTACACCGCTATGTCTATAAAAATGGAAATACCTACACCGCTATCTCAATAAACATGAAAGTATTTACACCGTTGTTTGTATGAACATGAAAATATCTACACTGCTATCTCTATAAACATAGAAATATCTACATCACTGTCTGTATAAACATGGAAATATCTACACAGCTATCTGTATAAACCTGGAAATATCTACACCGCTATCTGTATAAACATGGAAATATCTACACGGAAAGCTGTATAAACATGGAAATATCTAGACAGTCATCACTATAAACATGGAAATATCTATACCGCCATCTGTATAAACATGGATATACCCACACCGCTATCTGTATAAAGATGGAAATATCTGCACCGCTATCTTTATAAACATGGAAATATCTGCAACTCTATCTGTGTAAACATAGAAATATCTACACGGCTATTTGTGTAAACATGGAAATATCTGCACCACTATCTGTATAAAGATTGAAATATCTACACCACTATCTGTAAAACGTGGAAATATCTACACCGCTCTCTGTATAAACCTGGAAATATCTACACCGATATTTGTATAAACATGGAAATATCTACACCGCTATCTGTATAAACAAGGAAATATCTACACCACCATCTGTATAAACATGGAAATACCTACACCGCTATCTGTATAAATATGGAAATATCCACACCGCTATCTCTATAAACATGGAAATACCTACACCGCTTTCTCTATAAACATGGAAATATCTACACTACAATCTCTATATACATGGAAATATCTACACCGCAATCATTATAAACATGAAAATATCTAAACCGCCATCTTCAGAAACATGGATGTATCTACACCGCCATCTGTATAAACATGGAAATATCTACACCACTATCTGTATAAACTTGGAAGTATCTTCACTGCCATGTGTATAAACATGGAAATTTTTCCCCGGCCATCTGTATAAAGATGGAAATATCTACACCGCAATCTGTATAAATATGGAAATACCTACACCGCTACCTCAATAGACATGTAAATATCTACACCGCTATCTTTATAAACATGGAAATACCAACACCGTTATCTGTATAAACATGGAAGTATCTACACCGCTATCTGTAAAAATATGGAAATATCTACACCGCTATCTCTATAAACATGGAAATATTTACACCGCCAGGTGTATAAACGTGGAAATATCTACTTGGCTATCTCTAGAAACATGGAAATATCTACACTGCCATCTGTATAAACCTGGAAATAACTACAAAGTCAATTGCATAAACATGGAAATATCTACACCACTATCTGTATAAACTTGGAAATATCTACACCGCTATCTGTATAAACATGGAAATATCTACACCGATATCTGTATAAATATGGAAATACCTACACTGCTATCTATATAAACATGGAATTATCTACACCGCTATCTCTACAAACAGAGAAATATCTAAAACGCATCTCTATAAACATTGAAATATCTACACCGCCATCAGCATACACATGGAAATAACTACACCGCCATCTGTATAAACATGGAAATATCTACACCGCCATCTCTATAAACATAGAAACATCTACACTGTCATCTGTTGAAAGATGGAAATACCTACACCGAGATCTGCATAAACATGGAAATATCTACAACTCCACCTGTATAAACATGGAAATACCTACACAGCTATCAGTATAAATATGGAAATATTTACACAGCCATCTGTATAAACATGGAAATATCTACACCACTATCTGTATAAACATGGAAATATCTACACCGCCATCTCTATCAAAATGGAAATATCTACACCACCATCTGTATAATCATGGAAATATCTACACTGCCATCTGTATAAACGTGGAAATATCTACACCGCTATCTTTGTTAACATGGAAATAAGTCCACCACTATCTGTATAAACATGGAAATATCTACACCGCTATCTTTATAAACATGGAAATAAGTCCACGGCTATCTGTATAAACATGGAAATATCTACAAAGCTATCCGTATAAACATGGATATGTCTACAACGCTATCTGTGTAATCCTGGAAATATCTACGCAGCTATCTGTGTAAACTTGGAAATACCTACACAGCTGTCTGTGTAAAGATGGAAATATCTACACCGCAATCTGTAAAAAGATGGAAATATCTACACTGCTATATATATAAACAAGGAAATATCTACACCGCCATCTCCAGAAACGTGGAACTATCAACACCGCCATCTGTATAAACATGGAAATATCTCCACCGCTATCTGTATAAACATGGAAATATCTACACCGCTATCTGTATAAACATGGAAATATCTACACTGCTATCTGTATAAACATGGAAGTATCTACACCGCTATCTGTATAAACATGGAAATATCTACAATGCAATCTCTGTAAACACGGAAATATCTACACAGCTATCTGTGTAAAGTTGGATATATCTACACCGCTGTCTGTGTATAGATGGCAATATCTATACCGCAATCTGTGCACAGATGGAAGCATCTACACCGCTATCTCTGAAAACATGGAAATACCTTCACCGCTATCTGTATAAACCTGGAAATATCTACACCGCCATCTGTATAAACATGGAAATATCTACAC
Source organism: Pan paniscus (assembly GCF_029289425.2). Lineage (NCBI taxonomy): Eukaryota > Metazoa > Chordata > Mammalia > Primates > Hominidae > Pan > Pan paniscus. The sequence goes on from NC_073265.2 coordinate 3,780,596, forward strand.
CGCCATCTGTATAAACATGGAAATATCTACACCGCCATCTGTATAAACATGGAAATATCTACACCGCTATCTTTGTTAACATGGAAATAAGTCCACCACTATCTGTATAAACATGGAAATATCTACACCGCTATCTGTATAAACATGGAAATAAGTCCACGGCTATCTGTATAAACATGGAAGTATCTACACCGCTATCTGTATAAACATGGAAATATCTACACCGCCATATGTATAAACATGCAAATATCTATGCAGCCATCTGTATAAACATGGAAATAACTACACCACCATCTTTATAAACATGGAAATATCTACATTGCCATCTGTATACCCGTGGAAATATCTACACAGCCATCTATATAAGCATGGAAATATCTACACCGCTATCTGCCTAAACATGGAAATATCTACAACGCTCTCTGTAAAAACATGGAACTATCTACATCGCTATCTGTACAAACAGGGAATATCTCCACTGCTATCTGTATTAACATGGAAATACCTACACCGCTATCTGTATAAACATGGAAATATCTACACAGCTATCTGTGTAAACTTGGAAATACCTACACAGCTATCTGTGTAAAGATGGAAATGTCTTCACCGCAATCTGTACAAAGATAGAAGTATCTACACCGCTATCTCTGAAAACATGGAAATATCTACACCGCTATCTGTATAAACATGGAAATATCTACGCCGCCATCTGTATAAACATGGAAATATCCACACTGCCATCTGTATAAACATGGAAATATCTACACAGCCATCTCTATAAACATAGAAACGTCTACACTGTCATCTCTTGAAAGATGGAAATACCTACACCGAGATCTGCATAAACATGGAAATATCTACAACTCTACCTGTATAAACATGGAAATACCTACACAGCTATCAGTATAAATATGGAAATATTTACACAGCTATCTCTATGAACATGGAAATGTCTACACCGCTATCTGTATAAACATGGAAACATCTACAAGCCTATCTCTATAAACATGGAAGTGTCTACACCGCTATCTGTATAAACATGGAAATACATACAATGCTATCTCTATAAACATGGAAATATCTACACCGTCACCTTTATGAACATGGGAATACCTACAAAGACATCTGTATAAACATGGAAATATCTACACTGCTATCTGTATAAACATGGAAATATCTACATCGCTATCTGTATAAATATTGAAATATCTACACCGCTATCTCTATAAACATGGAAATGCCTACACCTCTATCTGTATAAACATCTAAATATCTACATGGCTATCTCTGTAAACATGGAAATATCTACACCGCCATATGTTTAAACTTGGAAATACCTACACAGTCATCTGTATAAAGATGCAATTATCTACACCACTATCTGTATAAACATGGAAATATCTACACTGCCATCTGTATAAACATGGAAATATCTACACCGCTATCTGTATAAACATGGAAATGTCTACAAAGCTATCTCTATAAACATGGAAATACCTACACTGCTATCTGTATAAACATGGAAATAGCCACACCGCTATCTGTATAAACATGGAATTATCTACACCGCCATCTATAAAAACATGAAGATATCTACAGAGTCATCTGTATAAACATGGAAATATCTACACCTCCATCTGTATAAACATGGAAATATCTACAATGCCATCTGTAAAAACATGGAAATATCTACACAGTCATCTGTATAAACATGGAAATATATACACGGCTATCTATATAATCATGGAAATACCTACACCGCAATCTGTATAAACATGGAAATATCGACAACGCTATCTGTATATACATGGAAATATCTACACCGCTATCTGTATAAATATGAAAATATGTACACGGATCTCTCTATATACATGGAATTGTCTACACCGCTATCTGTTTAAAAATGGACATATCTACACCACTATCTGTATAAACATGGAAATATCTCCACCGTTATCTGTATGAACATGGAAATAACTACACTGCTATCTGTATAAAGATGGAAATATCTACATGGCTAATTCTATAAACATGGAAATGCCTACACAGATTGCTGTATAAACATGGAAATATCTACACGGCTGTCTCTATAAACATGGAAATAAATACACCGCCATCTGTATCAACATGGAAATAACTACACAGTCATCTGCATAAACATGGAAATATCTACACCACTATGTGTATAAACATGGAAATACCTACACTGCCATCTGTATAAACATGGAAATATCTACACAGCCATCTGTATAAACATGGAAATATCTACACCGCTATCTCCATAAACATGGAAACACCTACACCGCAATCTGTATAAATATGGAAATGTCTACACCGCTATCTGTAAAACATGGAAGTATCTACACCGCTATCTGTAAAAATATGGAAATATCTACACCGCTATCTCTATAAACATGGAAATATTTACACCGCCAGGTGTATAAACGTGGAAATATCTACTTGGCTATCTCTAGAAACATGGAAATATCTACACTGCCATCTGTATAAACCTGGAAATAACTACAAAGTCAATTGCATAAACATGGAAATATCTACACCACTATCTGTATAAACTTGGAAATATCTACACCGCTATCTGTATAAACATGGAAATATCTACACCGATATCTGTATAAATATGGAAATACCTACACCGCTATCTATATAAACATGGAATTATCTACACCGCTATCTCTACAAACAGAGAAATATCTAAAACGCCATCTCTATAAACATTGAAATATCTACACCGCCATCAGCATACACATGGAAATAACTACACCGCCATCTGTATAAACATGGAAATATCTACACCGCCATCTCTATAAACATAGAAACATCTACACTGTCATCTGTTCAAAGATGGAAATACCTACACCGAGATCTGCATAAACATGGAAATATCTACAACTCCACCTGTATAAACATGGAAATACCTACACAGCTATCAGTATAAATATGGAAATATTTACACAGCCATCTGTATAAACATGGAAATATCTACACCACTATCTGTATAAACATGGAAATATCTTCAATGCCATGTGTATAAACATGGAAATATCTACACAGCTGTCTCCATAAAGGTGGAAATACCTACACTGCTATCTGTATAAACATGGAAATATCTACACTGCCATCAGTATAAACATGGAAATATCTACACTGCCATCTGTATACACATGGAAATAACTACACCGCTATCTGTATATGCATGGAAATATCTACACCGCTATCTCTATAAACATGGAAATACCTATACCGCAATCTGTATAAACATGGAAATATCTACACCTTTATCTGTATAAACATGGAAATATCTACACCGCTATATGTATAAACATGTTAATATCTACACCGTTACCTTTATAAACATGGAAATATCTACAACGCTATCTGTATAAACATGGAAATATCTACAACAATGTCTGTGTACACATGGAAATATCTACACAGCTATCTGTGTAAACATGGAAATATGTACACCGCAATCTGTGCAAATATCAAAATATCTACACCGCTATCTCTGTAAACATGGAAATATCTACCCCGTTATCTGTATAAACATGAAAATATCTAAACCGCTATCTGTATAAACATGGAAATATCTACACCACGATCTGTATAAACATGGAATTGTCTACACCGCTATCTGTATAAACATGGAAATATCTACACCTCCATCTCTATAAACATGAAAATATCTACACCGCCATCTTCAGAAACATGAATGTATCTACACCGCCATCTGTATAAACATGGAAATATCTACCCCACTATCTGTATAAACATGGAAATACCTTCACTGCCATCTGTACAAACGTGGAAATATCTACACCGCCATCTGTATAAAGATGGAAATATCTACACCGAAATCTGTATAAATATGTAAATACCTACACCGCTATCTCTATAGACATGGAAATATCTACACCGCTATCTGCATAAACATGGAAATATCTACACCTCTATCTGTATAAACATGGAAATATCTTCACTGCCATCTGTATAAACATGGAAATATCTACACCGCCATCTGTATAAAGTTGGAAATATCTACACCGCAATCTGTATATATATGGAAATACCTACACCGCTATCTGTATAGACATGGAAATTTCTACACCGCTATCTGTATAAACATGGAAATATCTACACTGCCATCTCTATAAAGCTGGAAATATCTACACCGCGAGCTGTATAAACATGGAAATATCTACACCGATATCTGTACAAACATGGAAATACCAACACCGTTTTCTGTATAAACATGGAAATACCTTCACCGATATCTCTATAAACATGAAAATACTTACACCACCATCTCTATAAACATGGAAATATTTACACCGCTATCTCTATAAACTTAGAAATAACTATACCGCCATCTCTATGAACATGGAAATATCTACACGGCCATCTTCATAAACATGGAAATATCTACACAGACATCTGTATAAACATGGAAATATCTACACTGCCTTCTGTATAAACTTGGAAATATCAACACTGACATCTGTAGAAAGATGGAAATGTCTACAAAGTGATCTGTATCAACATGGGAATTTCTACACCGCTACCTGTATAAACATGGAAATATATACACCGCTATCTGTATCAACATGGAAATAACTACACCACAATCTGTATAAACATGGAAATATGTAGAATGCTATCTCTGTAAACCTGGAAATATCTACACAGCTATCTGTGTAAACTTGGAAATATCTACACCGTTTTCTGTGTAAATTTGGCAATACCTACACCTCAATCTATGCAAAGATGGAAATACCTACACCGCTATCTCTGTAAACATGGTAATATCTACACCGGTACCTGTAAAAACATGGAAATATCTACACCGCTGTCTGTATAAACAAGGAAATATCTACACCGCCATCTGTAGAAACATGGAAATATCTACACCGCAATCTGTATAAACATGGAAATACCTACACCGCAATCTGTATAAATATGGAAATATCTACACAGCTATCTCTATATAAACTTGGAAATATCTACACTGCAATCTCTATATTCATGGAAATATCTACACTGCCATCTCTATAAACATGAAAATATCTACACCGCCATCTTCAGAAACATGGATGTATCTACACCGCCATCTGTATAAACTTGGAAATATCTACACCACTATCTGTTTAAACATGGAAATATCTTCACTTCTATCTATATACATGGAAATATCTACACCGCCATCTGTATAAAGATGGAAATATCTACACCGCAATCTTTATAAATATGGAAATAGCTACACCGCTACCTCTATAGACATGTAAATAACTACACCGCTATCTGTATAAACATGGAAATATCTACACTGCCATCTGTATAAAGATGGATATAACTACACCGCTATCTGTATAAAGAGGGAAATAACTCCAATGCTGTCTGTATAAACATGGAAATATCTACACCGCTTTCTGTATGAACATGGAAATATCTACACCGCTATCTGTATAAACATGGAAATATATACAATGCTATCTGCATAAACATGGAAATATCTACACCGCTATCTCTATAAACATGGAAATACCAATAACGTTATCTGTATAAACATGGAAATAACTACACCGCTATCTCTATAAACATGAAAATACTTACACCACCAACTCCATAAGCATGGAAATATTTACACTGCTATCTCTATAAAAATACAAATAACTACACCGCCATCCCTATAAACATGGAAATATCTACACTGCCATCTGCATATACATGGAAATATGTACACACACATCTGTATAAACATGGAAATATCTACACTGCCATCTGTATAAACTTGGAAATATCTACACTGACATCTGTAGAAAGATGGAAATGTCTACAAAGTGATCTGTATAAACATGGGATTTTCTACACCGCTACCTGTATAAACATGGAAATATCTAAACCAATATCTGTATCAACATGGAAATAACTACACCGCAATCTGTATAAACATGGAAATATCTACAATGCTATCTCTGTAAACATGGAAATATCTACACAGCTCTCTGTGTAAACTTGGAAATATCTACACCGCAATCTGTGTAAATTTGGCAATACCTACACCGCAATCTGTGCAAAGATGGAAATATCTACACCGATATCTCTGTAAACATGGAAATATCTACACAGCTATCTGTATAAACATGGAAATACCTACAGTGCCATCTGTATAAACATGGAAATATCTACAGCGCCATCTGTATAAACATGGAAATATCTACACTGCCATCTGTACAAACATGGAAATATCTACACAGCCATCTGTATAAACTTGGAAATATCTACACCGCTATCTCTATAAAAATGGAAATATCTACACCGTTATCTGTAAAAACATGGAAATATCTACATCGCTATCTGTATAAACAGGGAAATATCTCCACTGCTATTTGTATAGACAGGGAAATATCTTCACCGCTTTCTGTATAAACATGGAAATATCTACACCGCTATCTGTATAAACATGGAAATATATACAATGCTATCTGCGTAAACATGGAAATATCTACACAGCTATCTGTGTAAACTTGGAAATATCTACACTGCTATCACTGTAAACATGGAAATATCTACACCGCTATCTGTATAAACATGAAAATATCTACACCGCTATCTGTATACTCATGGACATATCTAAACCTCAATCTGTATAAACATGGTAATATCTACCACGGTATGTGTGTAAACATGGAAATATCTACACAGCTATCTGTGTAAACTTGGAAATATCTACACAGCTATCTGCGTAAACATGGAAATATCTACACGGCAATCGGTGCAAAGATGGAAATAACTACACCGCTATCTCTGTAAACTTGGAAATATCTACACCGCTACCTGTATAAACATGGAAATATCTACACCGCTGTCTGTATAAACAAGGAAATATCTACACCGCCATCTGTAGAAACATGGAAATATCTACACCGCAATCTGTATAAATATGGAAATACCTACACCGCTATCTGTCTATATATGGCAATATCTACACCGCTATCTCTATAAACATGGAAATACCTACACCGCTTTCTCTATAAACATGAAAATATCTACACTGCTATCTCTATATACATGGAAATATCTACACCTCCATCTCCATAAACATGAAAATATCTACACCGCCATCTTCAGAGACATGAATGTATCTACACCGCCATCTGTATAAACATGGAAATATCTACACCACTATCTGTATAAACATGGAAATATCTTCACTGCCATCTGTATAAACATGGAAATATCTACACCGCCATCTGTATACAGATGGAAATATCCACACCGCGAGTTGTATAAACATGGAAATAGCTACACCGCTATCTGTACAATCATGGAAATACCAACACCGTTATATGTATAAACATGGAAATATCTACACCGCTATCTCTATAAACATGAAAATACTTACACCATCATCTCTATAAACATGGAGATATTTACACCGCTATCTCTATAAACATAGAAATAACTTCACCGCCATCTCTATAAACATGGAAATATCTACACCGCCATCTTCATAAACATGGAAATATCTACACAGACATCTGTGTAAACATGGAAATATCTACACTGCCGTCTGTATAAAGTTGGAAATATCTACATTGACATCTGTAGAAGGATGGAAATGTCTACAAAGCGATCTGTATGAACATGGGAATTTCTACACCGCTACCTGCATAAAGATGGAAATATATACAACGCTATCTGTATCAACATGGAAATAACTACACCACAATCTGTATAAACATGGAAATATGTACAATGCTATCTCTGTGAACATGGAAATATCTACACAGCTATCTGTGTAAACTTGGAAATATCTACACCTCCATCTGTGTAAACATGGAAATATCTACACTGCCATCTGTATACACATGGAAATATCTACGCAGCCATCTGTATAAACATGGAAATAACTACACCGCTATCTGTACACACATGGAAATATCTACACAGCCATCTGTATAAACATGGAAATATCTACACCGCTATCTGTATAAACATGCAAAAACCTACACCATTATCTGTATAAACATGCAAATATACACATTGCCGTCTGCATAAACATGGAAATATCCACACCGCAATCTGCATAAACATGGAAATATCTACACAGCTATCTCTATAAATATGGAAATACCTACACTGCTGTCTGTATAAACATGGTAATAGGCACACCGCTATCTGTATAAACATGGAAATACCTACACCGCCATCTATAAAAACATGAAAATATCTACATAGTCATCTGTATAAACATGGAAATATCGACACCTCCATCTCTATAAACATGGAAATATCTACACTGCATCTGTATACACATGGAAATATCTACACAGCCATCTGTATAAACATGGAAATATCTACACCGCTATCTCCATAAACATGCAAAAAACTACACCGTTATCTGTATAAACATGGAAATATCTACACCGCTATCTGTATAAACATGGAAACATCTCCACCGCTATCTGTATAAACATAGAAATACCTACACTGCCATCTGTATAAACATGGAAATATCTACACCGCTATCTGTATAAACATGGGAATATCTACAACAATATCTGTGTAAACATGGAAATTTCTACACTGCCATCTGTATACACATGGAAATAACTACACCGCAATCTGTATAAACATGGAAATAGCCACACCGCTATCTGTATAAACATGGAAATACCTACACCGCCATCTATAAAAACATGACAATATCTACAGAGTCATCTGTATAAACATGGAAATATCTACACCTCCATCTGTATAAACATGGAAATATCTACACTACCATCTGTATACACATGGAAATATCTACACAGCCATCTGTATAAACATGGAAATAACAACACTGCTACCTGTACACACATGGAAATATCTACACAGCCATCTGTATAAACATGGAAATATCTACACCCCTATCTGTATTAACATGCAAAAACCTACACCGTTATCTGTATAAACATGGGAATATATACACTGCCATCTGCATAAACATGGAAATATCTACACTGCCATCTGCATAAACATGGAAATATCTACACAGCTATCTCTATAAACATGGAAACAACTACAATGCTATCTGTATAAACATGGAAATAGCCACACCGCTATCGGTATAAACATGGAAATACCTACACCGCCATCTATAAAAACATGAAAATATCTACAGAGTCATCTGTATAAACATGGAAATACCTAAACCTCCATCTGTATAAACATGGAAATATCTACGCTGCCATCTCTATACACATGGAAATATCTACACAGCCATCTGTATAAACATGGAAATATCTACACCGCTATCTCTATAAATATGAAAAAACCTACACCGTTATCTGTATAAACATGGAAATATCTACACCTCTATCTGTATAAATATGGAAATATCTCCACCGCTATCTGTATAAACATGGAAATATATCCACCTCTATCGGTATAAACATGGAAATGTCTTCACAGCTATCTGTGTAAACATGGAAATATGTACACCACTATCTGTGTAAAGATGGAAATATCTACACCGCAATATGCGCAAATATGGAAATATCTATACAACTATCTGTATAAACATGGAAATATCTACACTGCCATCTGCATAAACATGGAAATACCTTCACTGCCACCTCTAAACACATGGAAATACCTACAACGCTATCTGTATAAGCATGGAAATATCTACACCACTATCTTCATAAACATGGAAATTTCTACACTGCTATCTGTATAAACATGGAAATATCTACAACAATATCTGTGTAAACATGGAAATATCTACACAGCTATCTGTGTAAACATGGAAATATGTACATCGCTATCTGTGAAAGATGAAAACATGTACACCGCAATCTGTGCAAATATCAAAATATCTACACCGCTATCTCTGTAAGCATGGAAATATCTACCCCGTTATGTGGATAAACATGGTAATATCTACACCACTATCTCTATAAACATGGAACTATGTACACCACGATCTGTATAAACAAGGAAAAGTCTACACCGCTATCTGTATATACATGGAAATATCTACACCGTTATGTGTATAAACGTGGAAATATCTGCACCGCTATGTGTATAAACTTGGAAATTTCTACACCGCAATCTGTACAAAAGTGGAAATATCTTCACTGCTATCTGTATAAACGTGGAAATATCTACAACGCTATCTCTATAAACGGGGAAATATCTACACCGCTATCTGTATAAACGTGGGAATATCTACACCACTATCCCTATAAACGTGTAAACATTTACACGGCTATCTGTATGAACATGGAAATATTTACACCGCTATCTCTAAAAACATGGAAATATCTACACTGCTATGTCTATAAACATGAAAATATTTACACCGCTATCTGTATAATCATGGAAATATTTACACCGCTATCTGAAAAAACTTGGAAATATTTACACCGCTATGTCTATAAAAATGGAAATACCTACACCGCTATCTCCATAAACATGAAAGTATTTACACCGTTGTTTGTATGAACATGAAAATATCTACACTGCTATCTTTATAAACATAGAAATATCTACATCACTGTCTGTATAAACATGGAAATATCTACACCGCTATCTGTATAAACATGGAAATATCTACACCGCTATCTGTATAAACATGGAAATATCTACACGGAAAGCTGTATAAACATGGAAATATCTAGACAGTCATCTCTATAAACATGGAAATATCTATACCGCTATCTGTATAAACATGGATATACCCACACCGCTATCTGTATAAAGATGGAAATATCTGCACCGCTATCTTTATAAACATGGAAATATCTGCAACTCTATCTGTGTAAACATAGAAATATCTACACGGCTATTTGTGTAAACATGGAAATATCTGCACCACTATCTGTATAAAGATTGAAATATCTACACCACTATCTGTAAAACGTGGAAATATCTACACCGCTCTCTGTATAAACCTGGAAATATCTACACCGATATTTGTATAAACATGGAAATATCTACACCACTATCTGTATAAACAAGGAAATATCTACACCGCCATCTGTATAAACATGGAAATACCTACACAGCTATCTGTATAAATATGGAAATATCCACACCGCTATCTCTATAAACATGGAAATACCTACACCGCTTTCTCTATAAAAATGGAAATATCTACACTACAATCTCTATATACATGGAAATATCTACACCGCAATCATTATAAACATGAAAATATCTAAACCGCCATCTTCAGAAACATGGATGTATCTACACCGCCATCTGTATAAACATGGAAATATCTACACCACTATCTGTATAAACTTGGAAGTATCTTCACTTCCATGTGTATAAACATGGAAATTTTTACCCGGCCATCTGTATAAAGATGGAAATATCCACACCGCAATCTGTATAAATATGGAAATACCTACACCGCTACCTCAATAGACATGTAAATATCTACACCGCTATCTGTATAAACATGGAAATACCAACACCGTTATCTGTATAAACATGGAAATATCTACACCGCTATCTCTATAAACATGAAAATACTTACACGACCATCTCTATAAGCATGGAAATATTTACACCGCTATCTCTATAAACATAGAAATAACTACACCGCCATCCCTATAAACATGGAATTATCTACACCGCCATCTGCATATACATGGAAATATCTACACACACATCTGTATAAACATGGAAATATCTACACTGCCATCTGTATAAACTTGGAAATATCTACACTGACATCTGTAGAAAGATGGAATTGTCTACAAAGCGATCTGTATAAACATGGGAATTTCAACACCGCTACCTGTATAAACATGGAAATATCTACACCACTATCTGTATCAACATGGAAATAACTACACCGTAATCTGTATAAACATGGAAATATCTACAATGCTATCTCTGTAAACATGGAAATATCTACACAGCTATCTGTGTAAACTTGGAAATATCTACACCGCAATCTGTGTAAATTTGGCAATAACTACACCGCAATCTGTGCAAAGATGGAAATATCTACACCGCTATCTCTGTAAACATGGAAATATCTACACAGCTGTCTGTATAAACATGGAAATATCTACACTGCCATCTGCATAAACATGGAAATATCTACAGCGCAATCTGTATAAACATGGAAATATCTACACTGCCATCTGTACAAACATGGAAATATCTACACAGCCATCTGTATACACATGGAAATATCTACACCGCTTTCTCTATAAACATGGAAATATCTACACCGTTATCTGTATAAACATGGAAATATCTACATCGCTATCTGTATAAACAGGGAAATATCTACACCGCTATCTGTATAAACATGGAAATATCAACACCACTTTCTGTATAAAGATGGAAATATCTACACCGCTATCTGTATAAACATGGAAATATATACAATGCTATCTGTGTAAACATGGAAATATCTACACAGAAATCTGTGCAAAGATGGAAATATCTACACTGCTATCTCTTTAAACATGGAAATATCTACACCGCTATCTGTATAAACATGGAAATATCTATACCGCAGTCTCTATAAACATGGAAATATCTCCACCACTATCTGTATAAACATGAAAATATCTACACCGGTATCTGTATAATCATGGCCATATCTAAACCGCAATCTGTATAAACATGGAAATATCTACCACGGTATGTGTGTAAACTTGGAAATATCTACACAGATATCTGTGTAAAAATGGAAACATCTACACAGCAATCTGTGCAAAGATGGAAATATCTACACTGCTATCTCTGTAAACATGGAAATATATACACCGCTATCTGTATACACATAGAAATATCTGTACTGCAGTCTCTATAAACATGGAAATATCTCCACCACTATCTGTATAAACATGAAAATATCTACACCGCTATCTGTATAATCATGGACATATCTAAACCGCAATCTGCATAAACATGGAAATATATACCACGGTATGTGTGTAAACTTGGAAATATCTACACAGCTATCTGTGTAACCTTGGAAATATCTACACAGCTATCTGCGTAAACATGGAAATATCTACACGGCAATCTGTGCAAAGATGGAAATAACTACACCGCTATCTCTGTAAACTTGGAAATATCTACACCGCTATCTGTATAAACATGGAAATATCTACACCGCTGTCTGTACAAACAAGGAAATATCTACACCGCCATCTGTAGAAACATGGAAATATTTTCACCGCAATCTGTATAAACATGGAAATACCTACACCGCTATCTGTATAAATATGGAAATATCTACACCGCTATCTCTATAAACATGGAAATACCTACACCGCTTTCTCTATAAACATGAAAATATCTACACTGCTATCTCTATATACATGGAAATATCTACACCTCCATCTCTATAAACATGAAAATATCTACACCGCCATCTTCAGAAACATGAATGTATCTACACCGCCATCTGTATAAACATGGAAATATCTACCCCACTATCTGTATAAACATGGAAATACCTTCACTGCCATCTGTACAAACGTGGAAATATCTACACCGCCATCTGTATAAAGATGGAAATATCTACACCGAAATCTGTATAAATATGTAAATACCTACACCGCTATCTCTATAGACATGGAAATATCTACACCGCTATCGGCATAAACATGGAAATATCTACACCTCTATCTGTATAAACATGGAAATATCTTCACTGCCATCTGTATAAACATGGAAATATCTACACCGCCATCTGTATAAAGTTGGAAATATCTACACCGCAATCTGTATATATATGGAAATACCTACACCGCTATCTGTATAGACATGGAAATTTCTACACCGCTATCTGTATAAACATGGAAATATCTACACTGCCATCTCTATAAAGCTGGAAATATCTACACCGCGAGCTGTATAAACATGGAAATATCTACACCGATATCTGTACAAACATGGAAATACCAACACCGTTTTCTGTATAAACATGGAAATACCTTCACCGATATCTCTATAAACATGAAAATACTTACACCACCATCTCCATAAACATGGAAATATTTACACCGCTATCTCTATAAACTTAGAAATAACTATACCGCCATCTCTATGAACATGGAAATATCTACACGGCCATCTTCATAAACATGGAAATATCTACACAGACATCTGTATAAACATGGAAATATCTACACTGCCTTCTGTATAAACTTGGAAATATCAACACTGACATCTGTAGAAAGATGGAAATGTCTACAAAGTGATCTGTATCAACATGGGAATTTCTACACCGCTACCTGTATAAACATGGAAATATATACACCGCTATCTGTATCAACATGGAAATAACTACACCACAATCTGTATAAACATGGAAATATGTAGAATGCTATCTCTGTAAACCTGGAAATATCTACACAGCTAACTGTGTAAACTTGGAAATATCTACACCGTTTTCTGTGTAAATTTGGCAATACCTACACCTCAATCTATGCAAAGATGGAAATACCTACACCGCTATCTCTGTAAACATGGTAATATCTACACCGGTACCTGTAAAAACATGGAAATATCTACACCGCTGTCTGTATAAACAAGGAAATATCTACACCGCCATCTGTAGAAACATGGAAATATCTACACCGCAATCTGTATAAACATGGAAATACCTACACCGCTATCTGTATAAATATGGAAATATCTACACCGCTATCTCTATAAACATGGATGTATCTACACCGCCATCTGTATAAACTTGGAAATATCTACACCACTATCTGTTTAAACATGGAAATATCTTCACTTCTATCTATATAAACATGGAAATATCTACACCACCATCTGTATAAAGATGGAAATATCTACACTGCAATCTTTATAAATATGGAAATAGCTACACCGCTACCTCTATAGACATGTAAATAACTACACCGCTATCTGTATAAACATGGAAATATCTACACTGCCATCTGTATAAAGATGGATATAACTACACCGCTATCTGTATAAAGAGGGAAATAACTCCAATGCTATCTGTATAAACATGGAAATATCTACACCGCTATCTGTATAAACATGGAAATATTTACACCGCTATCTCTATAAACTTAGAAATAAATAGATGGCCATCTCTGTAAACATGGAAATACCTACACCTCTATCTGCATAAACATGGAAATATCTACACCACCATCTCTATAAACATGAAAATATCTACACCGCCATCTTCAGAAACATGGATGTATCTACACAGCCATCTGTATAAACATGGAAATATCTACACCACTATCTGTATAAACATGGAAATATCTTCACTGCCATCTGTATAAACTTGGAAATATCTACACTGACATCTGTAGAAAAATGGAAATGTCTACAAAGCGATCTGTATAAACATGGGAATTTCTACACCGCTACCTGTATAAACATGGAAATATCTACACCGCTATCTGTATCAACTTGGAAATAACTACGCCGCAATCTGTATAAACACGTAAATATCAACAATGCTATCTCTGTAAACATGGAAATATCTACACAGCTATCTGTGTAAACTTGGAAATATCTACACCGCTATCTGTGTAAATTTGGCAATAGGTACACCGCAATCTGTGCAAAGATGGAAATACCTACACCGCTATCTCTGTAAACATGGAAATATCTACACCGATATCTGTATAAACATGGAAATATCTACACTGCCATCTGTATAAACATGGAAATATCTACAGCGCCATCTGTTTAAATATGGAAATATCTACACTGCCATCTCTACTAACATGGAAATATCTACACAGCCATCTGTATAAACATGGAAATATCTACACCGTTATCTCTATAAACATGGAAATATCTACACCGTTATCTGTATAAACATGGAAATATCTACATCGCTATCTGTATAAACAGCGAAATACCTCCACCGCTATCTGTATAAACATGGAAATATCTACACCGCTTTCTGTATAAACATGGAAATATCTACACCGCTATCTGTATAAACATGGAAATATATACAATGCTATCTGCGTAAACATGGAAATATCTACACCGCTATCTCTATAAAAATGGAAATACCAACACCGTTATCTGTATAAACATGGAAATATCTACACCGCTATCTCTATAAACATGAAAATACTTACACCACCATCTCTATAAGCATGGAAATATTTACACCGCTACCTCTATAAACTTAGAAATAACTACACCGCCATCCCTATAAACATGGAAATATCTACACCGCCATCTGCATATACATGGAAATATTTACACACACATCTATATAAACATGGAAATATCTACACTGCCATCTGTATAAACTTGGAATTATCTACACTGACATCTGTAGAAAGATGGAAATGTCTACAAAGCGATCTGTATAAACCTGGGAATTTCTACACCGGTACCTGTATAAACATGGAATTATCTACACCACTATCTGTATCAACATGGAAATAACCTCACCGCAATCGGTATAAACATGGAAATATCTACAATGCTATCTCTGTAAACATGGAAATATCTTCACAGCTATCTGTGTAAACTTGGAAATATCTACACCGCCATCTGTGTAAATGTGGCAATATGTACACCGCAATCTGTGCAAAGATGGAAATACCTACACCGCTATCTCTGTAAACATGGAAATATCTACACCGATATCTGTATAAACATGGAAATATCTACACTGCCATCTGTATAAACATGGAAATATCTACAGCGCCATCTGTTTAAACATGGAAATATCTACACTGCCATCTGTTCTAACTTGGAAATATCTACACAGCCATCTGTAAAAACATGGAAATATCTACACCGCTATCTGTGTAAGCATGGAAATACCTACACAGCTATCTGTATAAACATGGAAATATCTACAGTGCCATCTGTATAAACATGGAAATATCTACACCGCTATCAGTATAAACAAGGAAATATCTACACCGCTATCTGTATAAACATGGAAATATCTACACTGCCATCTGTATAAACATGGAAATATCTACACAGTCATCTGTATAAACATGGAAATATCTACACCGCTATCTCTATAAACATAGAATTAACTACACCGCCATCTCCATAAACATGGAAATATCTACACCGCCATCTGCACAAACATGGAAATATCTACACAGACATCTGTATAGACTAGGAAATATCTACACTGACTTGAGTAGAAAGATGGAAATATCTACAAAGCGATCTGTATAAACTTGGGAATCTCTACACCGCTACCTGTATAAACATGGAAATATTTACACCGCTATCTGTATCAACATGGAAATAACTACACCGCAATCTGTATAAACATGGAAATATCTACAGAGCAATCTGTGCAAAGATGGTAATATCTACACCGCAGTATCTATAAACATGGAAATATCTACACCACTATCTGTATAAACTTGGAAATAAATACACCGCTATCTGTATAAACATGGAAATTTTTACACCGCTATCTGTATAAACATGGAAATATTTCCACCGCTATCTTTATAAACACGGAAATACCTACACCGGTGTCTTTAAAAACATGGAAATACCTACACCGCTATCTCTGTAAACAATGAAATATCTACAACGCTATCTGTGTAAACATGGAAATATCTATACAGCTATCTGTGTAAACTTGGAAATATCTACACCGCAATCTGTGTAAGCATGGAAATGTCTACTACGCTATCTGTGTAAACATGGAAATATTTACAACGCTATCTGTGTAATCAGGGAAATACCTACACAGCTATCTGAAAAACGTGGAAATCTCTACACCACTATCTGTATAACCCTGAAAATATCTACACCGCTATCTGTATAAACATGGAAATATCTGCAATGCTATCTCTATATACATGGAAATATCTACAAAGCCATCTGTATAAAATGGAAATACCTACACAGTCATGTGTAGGAACATGGAAATATCTACACTGCCATATTCAGAAACATGGCTGTATCTACACCGCCATCTGTATAAACATGGAATTATCAACACCACTATCTGTATAAAGATGGAAATATTTAAACCGCTATCTCTATAAACATGGAAAAAACTACACCGCTATCTCTATAAACATGGAAATATCTACACCGCCATCTGTATTAACACGGAAATATTTACACAGTCATCTGTATAAACCGGGAAATAACTACACTGTCATCTATATAAACATGGAAATATCTAGAGAGAACTCTGTATAAACATGGAAATATCGGCACAGCCATCTGTATAAACATGGAAATATCTACACCGCTATCTGTATAAACATGGAAATATCTACAACGCTATGTGTATTAACGTGGAAATATCTCCATTTCTATCTGTATAAACATGAAAATATCTACACGGCTATCTCTATCAACATGGAAATATCTGCACTGCCATCTGTACAAACATGGAAATACCTACACAGTGATCTGTAGAAACATGGAAATATCTACACCGCTATCTCCATCAACATGGAAATATACACACCGCCTTCTCTTTAAACATGGAGGTATCTACAACGCCATCTACATAAACAAGAAAATATCTAAACTGCCATCTATATAAACATGGAAATATCTACACCGCCATCTCTATAAACATGGAAATATCTACACTGCCTTTTGTAGAAACATGGAAATATCTACACCGCCATCTGTATAAACGTGGAAATATCTACACCGCTATCTGTATAAACATGGAAATATCTACACCGCAATCTATATAATCATGGAAATATCCACACCGATATCTGTATAAATATGAAATATCTAAACCGCTATCTCTATAAAAGTGGAAATATCTACCATGCTATCTGTATAAACATGGAAATATCCTCACTGCTATCTCTATGAACATGGATATAACTACACCGCTATCTCTATAAACATGGAAATATCTACACCGCCATCTCTATAAACATGGAAATATCTACACCGCGACCTGTATAAACATGGAAATATCTACACTGCGATCTGTATAAACATCGAAATATCTAGATCGCTATCTTAAAAACATGGACATACCTACACAGCTATCTCTATAAACATGGAAATATCTACACGGCCATGTGTATAAACATGGAAATACCTACAAAGTCATCTGTATAAACATGGAAATATCTACACAGCCATCTGTATAAACATGGAAATATCTACACAGCCATCTGTATATACATGGAACTATCTACACCACTATCTGTATAAACATGCTAATAACTGCAACGCTATCTGTATAAATGTGGAAATATTTGTACCGCCATCCCTATAAACATGGTAATATCAACATCGCGATCTGTATAATCATGGAAATATCTACACCATGATCTGTATAAACATGGAAATATCTACACCGTGATCAGTATAATCATGGAAATATCTACACTGTGATCTGTATAAACATGGAAATATCTACACCGCCATCTCTATAAACATGGAAATATCTACACCCCTATCTGTATAAACATGGAAATATCCACAAAGCTATCTCTATAAACATGGAAAAATCAACACCGCTATCTCTATGAACATGGAAATATCTACACCGCCCTCTCTATAAACATGGAAATATCTACAACACGATCAGTATAAACATGGAAATATCTACACCGCTATCTGTATAAACATGGAAATATCTACACGGTCATCTGTGTATAGATGGAAATATCAACACCTCCATCTGTACAAACATGGAAATATCTGCACCGCTATCTGTATAACCATGGAAATATCTACACCGCGGTCAGTATAAACATGGAAATATCTACACCGCTATCTGTATAAACATGGAAATATCTACACCGCTATCTCTATAAACTTGGAAATATCTACACCGTGATCTGTATAAACATGGAAATATTTACACCGCTATCTGTATAAACATGGAAATTTCTACACCGTTATCTGTATAAATATGGAAATATCTACACCGCTATCGGTATAAACATGGAAATATCTACACCGCGATCTGTATAAACATGGAAATATCTACACCGTGATCTGTATAAACATGGAAATATCTTCACCACTATCTGTATAAACATGGAAATATCTACACCGCTACCTGTATAAACATGGTAATATCTACACCACCATCTATATAAACATGGAAATATCAACACCTCCATCTGTACAAACATGGAAATATCTGCACCGCTATCTGTATAACCATGGAAATATCTACACCGCGGTCTGTATAAACATGGAAATATCTACACCGCTATCTGTATAAACATGGAAATATCTCCACTGCTCTCTGTATAAACATGGAAATATCTCCACCGTTATCTGTATAAACATGGAAATATCTACAGCGCCATCTCTATAAACATTGAAATATCTACATTGCCATCTGTAAAAACGTGGAAATATCTACACCACCAACTGTATAAACATGGAAATATCTACACCACAATCTGTATAAACATGGAAATACCTCCAATACCATCTTTATACACATGGAAATATCTACACAGACCTCTGTATAAATATGGAAATATCTACACGGCCATCTGTATAAACAAGGAAATATCTACGCTGGCATCTGTAGAAAGATGGAAATATCTACACCGCTATCTCTATAAATATGGTAATATCTACACCGCCATCTCTATAAACATGAAAATATCTACACTGCCATCTCCATAAAGATGGAGGTATCTACTCTGCGATGTGTATAAACACGGAAATATCTACACCACTATCTGTGTAAACATGGAAATATCTACACTGCCGTCTGTATAAACATAGAAATATCTACACAGCTCTCTGTATAAATATGGAAATATCTGCATAGGCATCTGTATAAACATGGAAATATTTGCACCGCTATCTGTATAAACATGGAAATACCTACACCGCTGTCTCTATAAACATGGAAATATGTACCCCGCTATGTGTATAAACATGGAAATATCTCCACTGCTGTCTGTATAAACATGAAAATATCTCCACCGTTATCTGTATGAACATGGAAATATCTACATCGCCATCTCTATAAACATTGAAATATCTACACTGCCATCTGTAAAAACATGGAAATATCTACACAGTCATCTGAATAAACATGGAAATATCTACACCACCATCTGTATAAACATGGAATTAGCTACAATACCATCTGTATACACATGGAAACATCTACACAGACATCTGTATATATATGGAAATGTCTACACCGCCATCTGTGTAAACATGGAAATATCTACACTGCCATCTGTAGAAAGATGGAAACACCTACACCGCAATCTCTATAGACATGGAAATATCTACAAAACCATCTGTATAAACATGGAAATATTTACACTGCTATCTGTATAAACATGGAAATATGTACACCGTTATCTGTGTAAATATGGAAATACGTACACCGCTATCTCTATAAACATGGAAATATCTACACCGCCATCTGTATAAACAGGGAAATATCTACACTGCGGTCTGTATAACCATGGAAATTTCTACACCACGATCTGTATACACTTGGAGATATTTACACCGCTATCTGTATAAACATGGAAATATCTACACCGCTATCTCTATAAACATAGAAATATCTACAAAGCCATCTGTATAAACATGGAAATACCAACACAGTCATGTGTAGGAACATGGAAATATCTACACCGCGATCTGTATAAACATGGAAATATCTACACCGCGATCTGTATAACATGGAAATATCTTCACCGCTATCTGTATAAACATGGAAATAACTTCACAGCTATCTCTATAAACACGGAAATATCTACCCCGCAATCTGTATAAACATGGAAATACCTACAAAGTCATCTGTTTAAACATGGAAATATCTACACAGCCATCTGTATAAGCATGGAAATATCTACACAGCCGTCTGTATATACATGGAAATATGTACACCGCTATCTGTATAAACATGGAAATCAATACACCACTATTTGTATAAACAAGGAAATATCTACACCACCATCTGTTTAAACATGGAAATATCTACAGAGACATTTGTTTATACATGGAAATATCTACACCGCTATCTGTATAAACATGGAAATATCTGCACCGCCATCTGTATAAACATGGAAATATCTCCACTGCTATCTCTATAAACATCGAAATATCTACACGACCATCTGTATAAACATGGAAATACTTACAAAGTTATCTGTATAAACATGGAAATATCTACACCGCCATCTGTATAAATATGGAAATATCTACACAACCATGTGTATATACATGGAAATAACTACACCGCTATCTATATAAAGATGGAAATAAGTACACTGCTATCTGTATAAACATGGAAATATCTACACCGCCATCTACATATCCATGGAAATATCTGCGCCGCCATCTGTATAAACATGGAAATATCGACACGGTCCTCTGTGTATAGATGGAAATATCAACACCACCATCTGTACAAACATGGAAATATCTGCACCGCTATCTGTATAAACATGGAAATATCTACACTGTTATCTGTATAAATATGGAAATATCTTCACCGCTATCTCTATAAAGATGGAAATATCTACACCGCCATCTGTACAAACATGGAAATATCTACACAGCCATCTGTATATACATGGAAATATCTACGCCGCTATCTGTATAAACATGGAAATAACTACACAGCTATTTCTATAAACAAGGAAATATCTACACCGTGACTTGTATAAACATGGAAATATTTACACCGCTATCTGTATAAACATGGAAATTTCTACACCGTGATCTGTATAAATATGGAAATATCTACTCCGCTATCTCTATAAACATGGAAATATCTACACCGCCATCTGTATAAACATGGAAATACCTATACAGTCATCTGTGTAAACATGGAAATATCTTCACCACGATCTGTATAAATATGGAAATATCTACAATGCCATCTGTAAACAGATGGAAATACCTACACGGGAATCTGTGTATAGATGGAAACATCAACAAAGCTATCTGTACACACATGGAAATATCTACACTGCTATCTCTATAAACATGGGAATATCTACACTGCGGTCTGTATAAACGTGGATATATCTACACCGGTACCTGTATAAACACGGAAATATCTACACCATGATCTGTACAAACATGGAAATATATACACCGCTATCTGTATAAACATGGAAATGTCTGCACCTCTATCTCTATAATCATGGAAATATCTACAAACACATCTGTATAAACATGGAAATACCTACACAGTCATGTGTAGGAACATTTAAATATCTACACAGTCATGTGTAGGAACATTTAAATATCTACACTGCCATCTGTATAAACGTAGAAATATCTACACAGCCCTCTGTATAAATATGGAAATATCTGCATAGGCATCTGTGTAAACCTGGAAATATCTGCACCGCTATCTGTAAAAACAAGGAAATACCTACACCGCTGTCTCTATAAACATGGAAATATGTACACCGCTATGTGTATAAACATGGAAATATCTCCACTGCTCTCTGTATAAACATGGAAATATCTCCACCGTTATCTGTATAAACATGGAAATATCTACAGCGCCATCTCTATAAACATTGACAAATATACACTACCATCTGTAAAAACATGGAAATATCTACACAGTCATCTGAATAAACATGGAAATATCTACAACCCTATCTGTATAAACTTGGAAATATCCACACCGCTATCTCTATAAACATGGAAATACCTACACCGCTGTCTCTATAAACATGGAAATATGTAAACCGCTATCTGTATTAACATGGACATAACTACACCGCTATTTGTATAAACAAGGAAATATCTACACCATGATCTGTATAAACATGGAAATATCCACACCGTTATCTCTATAAACATGGAAAAATCAACACCTCTATCGCTATGAACATGGAAATATCTACACCGCCATCTCTATAAACATGGAAATATCTACACCACAATCAGTATAAACATGGAAATATCTACACCGCTATCTGTATAAACATGGAAATATCTACACCGCTATCTCTATAAACATGGAAATATCTACACCATGATATGTTTAAACATGGAAATATTTACACCACTATCTGTATAAACATGGAAATGTCTACACCGTTATCTCTATAAACATGGAAAAATCAACACTGCTATCCCTATGAACATGGAATTATCTACACCGCCATCTCAATAAACATGGAAATATGTACACCACGATCAGTATAAACATGGAAATATCTACACCGCTATCTGTATAAACATGGAAATATCTCCACTGCTATCTCTATAAACATCAATATATCTACACCGCCATCTGTATAAACATGGAAATACTTACAAAGTTATCTGTATAAACATGGAAATATCTACACCGCTATCTGTATAAACATGGAAATATCTACACAACCATGTGTATATACATGGAAATATCTACAACGCTATCTATATTAACGTGTAAATAACTACACCGGTATCTGTATAAACATGGAAATATCTACACCGCCATCTACATATCCATGGAAATATCTGCGCCGCCATCTATATAAACATGGAAATATCGACACGGTCATCTGTGTATAGATGGAAATATCAACACCGCCATCTGAACAAACATGGAAATATCTGCACCGCTATCTGTATAAACATGGAGATATCTACACCGCGGTCTGTATAAACATGGAAATATCTACACCGCTATCTGTATAAACATGGAAATATGTACACCGCTATCTCTATAAACGTGGAAATATCTGCACTGCCATCTGTGAAAACATGGAAATAACAATACAGTCATCTGTATAAACATGGAAATATCTACAATGCCATCTGTATACACATGGAAATATCAACATAGCCATCTGTATAAACATGTAAATATCTACACTGCTATCTCTATAAAGATGGAAATATCTACACCGCCATCTCTATAAACATGAAAATTTCTACACTGCCATCTCCATAAAGATGGAAGTATCTACTCCGCCATGTGTATAAACACGGAAATGTCTACACAAACATCTGTGTAAACATGGAAATAACTACACCGCTATCTGT
Organism: Pan paniscus; assembly: GCF_029289425.2. Taxonomy (NCBI): domain Eukaryota; kingdom Metazoa; phylum Chordata; class Mammalia; order Primates; family Hominidae; genus Pan; species Pan paniscus. The sequence continues at coordinate 3,805,556 of NC_073265.2, forward strand.
AGAAACATGGAAATATCTACACCGCCATCTGCATGTCCATGGAAATATCTATGCCGCAATCTGTATAAACATGGAAATATCCACACGGACATCTGTGTATAGATGGAAATATCAGCACCGCCATCTGTACAAACATGGAAATATCTACACCGCTATCTCTATATACATGGAAATATCTGCAATGCCATCTGTAAAAACATGGAAATACCTATAGAGTCATCTGTATAAACATGGAAATATCTACAATGCCATCTGTATACACATAGAAATACCTACACGGCAATCTGTGTATAGATGGAAACATCAACACCGCCAACTGTACAAACTTGGAAATATCTACACTGCTATCTCTATAAACATGGAAATATCTACACTGCGGTCTGTTTAAACATGGAAATATCTACTCCGGTATCTGTATAAACATATAAATATCTACACCACGATCTGTATAAACATGAAAATATATACACCGCTATCTGTATAAACATGGAAATATCTGCCCCGCTATCTCTATAGACATGGAAATATCAACAAAGCCATCTGTATAAACATGGAAATACCCACACAGTCATGTGTAGGAACATGGAAATATCTACACTGACATCTGTATAAACATAGAAATATCTACACAGCCCTCTGTATAAATATGGAGATATCTGCAGAGGCATCTGTATAAACATGGAAATATCTGCACCGCTATCTGTATAAATATGGAAATACCTACACCGCTCTCTCTATAAACATGGAAACATGTACACCGCTATGTGTATAAACTTGGAAATATCTCCACTGCTGTCTGTATAAACATGGAAATATCTCCACCGTTATCTGTATAAACATGGAAATATCTACAGCGCCATCTCTATAAACATTGAAATATCTACACTGCCATCTGCAAAAACATGGAAATATCTAAGCAGTCATCTGAATAAACATGGAAATATCTACACCACCATCTGTATAAACATGGAAATACCTACAATACTATCTGTATACACATGGAAATATCTACACAGACATCTGTATAAATATGGAAAGATCTACACCGCCATCTGTATAAACATGGAAATATCTACACTGCCATCTGTAGAAAGATGGATATGTCTACACCGCTATCTCTATAAATATGGAAATATCTACACCGCCATCTCTATAAACATGAAAATATCTACACTGACATCTCCATAAAGATGGAGGTATCTACTCCTCCATGTGTATAAACAGGGAAATATCTACACTACCATCTGTGAACACATGGAAATATCTACACCGATATCTGTATAAACATGGAAATATCTACACCGCCATCTGCATGTCCATGGAAATATCTATGCCGCCATCTGTGTAAACATGGAAATATCTACACGGCCATCTGTGTATAGATGGAAATATCAACACCGCCATCTGTACAAACATGGAAATATCTACACCGCTATCTCTATAAACATGGAAATATCTGCACTGCCATCTGTAAAAACATGGAATTACGTATACAATCATCTGTATAAACATGGAAATATCTACAATGCCATCTGTATACACATGGAAATATCTACACAGCCATCTGTATAAACATGTATATATCTACACTGCTATCTCTATAAACATGGAAATATCTACAGCGCCATCTCTATAAACATGAAAATATCTACACTGCCATCTCCATAAACATGGAATTAACTACTCCGCCATCTGTATAAACATGGAAACATCTACACGGCCATCAGTGTGATTAAGGATATATCTACAATGCCATCAGTATAAAGATATAAATATCTGCACCGCCAGCTGTAGAAACATGGAAATATCTAGATCGCTATCTGTATAAACGTGGAAATACCAACACCGCTATCGGTATAAACATGGAAATATCTACAACGCCATCTATATAAACATGGAAATATCTACACCGCTATGTCTATAAACATGGAAATACCTACACCGCTATCTCTATAAACATGGAAATATCTACACCGCTATCTGTATAAACATGGAAATATCTACACCGCTATGTGTATAAACATGGAAATATCTACTCCGCGATCTGTATAAACATGGAAATATCTGCACCGCTATCTCTATAGACATGGAAATATCAACAAAGCCATCTGTATAAACATGGAAATACCTACACAGTCATGTGTAGGAACATGGAAATATCTACACTGCCATCTGTATAAACATAGAAATATCTACACAGCCCTCTGTATAAATATGGAGATATCTACAGAGGCATCTGTATAAACATGGAAATATCTGCTCCGCTATCTGTATAAATATAGAAATACCTACACCGCTCTCTCTATAAACATGGAAACATGTACACCGCTATGTGTATAAACTTGGAAATATCTCCACTGCTGTCTGTATAAACATGGAAATATCTCCACCGTTATCTGTATAAACATGGAAATATCTACAGCGCCATCTCTATAAACATTGAAATATCTACACTGCCATCAGTAAAAACATGGAAATATCTACACAGTCAACTGAATAAACATGGAAATATCTACACCACCATCTGTATAAACATGGAAATACCTACAATACTATCTGTATACACATGGAAATATCTACACAGACATCTGTATAAATATGGAAATATCTACAACGCCATCTGCATAAACATGGAAATATCTACACTGCCATCTGTATAAACATGTAAATATCTACACTGCTATCTCTATAAACATGGAAATATCCGCACTGCCATCTGTAAAAACATGGAAATACCTATACAGTCATCTGTATAAACATGGAAATATCTACAATGCCATCTGTATACGCATGTAAATATCTACACAGCCATCTGTATAAACATGTAAATATCTACACTGCTCTCTCTATAAACATGGAAATATCTACACCGCCATCTCTATAAACATGAAAATATCTACACTGCCATCTCCATAAACATGGAACTAACTACTCCGCCATCTGTATAAACATGGAAACATCTACACGGCCATCAGTGTGATTAAGGATATATCTACAATGCCTTCTGTATAAAGATATAAATATCTGCACCGCCAGCTGTATAAACATGGAAATATCTAGATTGCTATCTGTATAAATGTGGAAATACCAACACCGCTATCAGTATAAACATGGAAATATCTACAACGCCATCTATATAAACATGGAAATATCCACACCGCTATGTCTATAAACATGGAAATACCTACACCGCTCTCTCTATAAACATGGAAATATCTACACCGCTATCTGTATAAACATGGAAATAACTACACCGCTATTTATATAAACAAGGAAATATCTACACCGTGATCTGTAAAAACATGGAAATATTTACACCGCTATCTGTATAAACATGGAAATTTCTACACCGTTATCTGTATAAATATGGAAATATCTACACCGCTATGTCTATAATCATGGAAATATCTACACCGCCATCTGTGTAAACATGGAAATACCTATACAGTCATCTGTGTAAACATGGAAATATCTACACCACCATCTGTATAAACATGGAAATATCTACAATGACATCTGTATACACATGGAAATACCTACACGGCAATCTGTGTATAGATGGAAACATCAACACCGCAATCTGTACAAACTTGGAAATATCTACACTGCTATCTCTATAAACATGGAAATATCTACACTGCAGTCCATTTAAACATGGAAATATCTACTCCGGTATCTGTATAAACATGAAAATATCTACACCATGATCTGTATAAACATGAAAATATATACACCGCTATCTGTATAAACATGGAAATATCTGCACCGCTATCTCTATAGACATGGAAATATCAACAAAGCCATCTGTATAAACATGGAAATAACTACACAGTCATGTGTAGGAACATGGAAATATCTACACTGCCATCTGTATACGCATGGAAATATCTACAGAGCCATCTGTACAAACATGGAAATATCTACACCGCTATCTCTATAAACATGGAAATATCTGCACTGCCATCTGTAAAAACATGGAAATACCTATACAGTCATCTGTATAAACATGGAAATATCTAAAATGCCATCTGTATACACATGGAAATATCTACAGAGCCATCTGTATAAACATGTAAATATCTACACTGCCATCTCCATAAACATGTAACTAACTACTCCGCCATCTGTATAAACATGGAAACATCTTCACCGCCATCTGTGTGAATAAGGAAATATCTACAATGCCATCTGTATAAAGATATAAATATCTGCACCGCGAGCTGTATAAACATGGAAATGTCTACATCGCTATCTGTATAAACGTCGAAATACCAACACCGCTATTGGTATAAACATGGAAATATCTACAACGCCATCTATGTAAACATGGAAATATCTACACCGGGATCTGTATAAACACGTAAATATCTTCACCGCGATCTGTATAAACATGGAAATATCTACACCGCTATCTGTATAAAGATGGTAATATCTACACCACCATCTATATAAACATGGAAATATCTACACCGACATCTGTATAAACATGGAAATATCTACAATGCCATCTGTAGAAAGATGGAAATATCTACACCGCAATTTGTGTAAACATGGAAATATCTACACCGATATCTGTAAAAACATGGAAATATCTACACCGCTGTCTGTATAAACATGGAAATATCTACACCGCGATCTGTATAAACATGGAAATATCTACACCGCGATCTGTATAAACATGGAAATATCTACACCGCTATCTGTATAAACATGGAAATATCTACACAGCTATCTCTATAAACATGGAAATAACTACACCGCAATCTGTATAAACATGGAAATACCTACAAAGTCATCAGTATAAACATGGAAATATCTACAAAGCCATCTTTATAAACATGGAAATATCTACACAGCCATCTGTATATACATGGAAATATCTACACCGCTATCTGTATAAACATGGAAATAACTACACCGCTATTTATATAAACAAGGAAATATCTACACCCTGATCTGTATAAACATGGAAATATTTACACCGCTATCTGTATAAACATGGAAATATCTACACCGCTATCTGTATAAACATGGTAATATCTACACCACCAACTATATAAACATGGAAATCTCTACACCGCCATCTTTATAAACATGGAAATACCTATACAGTCATCTGTGTAAACATGGAAATATCTACAATGCCATCTGTATACACATAGAAATACCTACACGGCAATCTGTGTATAGATGGAAACATCAACACCGCCAACTGTACAAACTTGGAAATATCTACACTGCTATCTCTATAAACATGGAAATATCTACACTGCGGTCTGTTTAAACATGGAAATATCTACTCCGGTATCTGTATAAACATATAAATATCTACACCACGATCTGTATAAACATGAAAATATATACACCGCTATCTGTATAAACATGGAAATATCTGCCCCGCTATCTCTATAGACATGGAAATATCAACAAAGCCATCTGTATAAACATGGAAATACCCACAAAGTCATGTGTAGGAACATGGAAATATCTACACTGACATCTGTATAAACATAGAAATATCTACACAGCCCTCTGTATAAATATGGAGATATCTGCAGAGGCATCTGTATAAACATGGAAATATCTGCACCGCTATCTGTATAAATATGGAAATACCTACACCGCTCTGTCTATAAACATGGAAACATGTACACCGCTATGTGTATAAACTTGGAAATATCTCCACTGCTGTCTGTATAAACATGGAAATATCTCCACCGTTATCTGTATAAACATGGAAATATCTACAGCGCCATCTCTATAAACATTGAAATATCTACACTGCCATCTGCAAAAACATGGAAATATCTAAGCAGTCATCTGAATAAACATGGAAATATCTACACCACCATCTGTATAAACATGGAAATACCTACAATACTATCTGTATACACATGGAAGTATCTACACAGACATCTGTATAAATATGGAAATATCTACACCGCCATCTGTATAAACATGGAAATATCTACACTGCCATCTGTAGAAAGAAGGATATGTCTACACCGCTATCTCTATAAATATGGAAATATCTACACCGCCATCTCTATAAACATGAAAATATCTACACTGACATCTCCATAAAGATGGAGGTATCTACTCCTCCATGTGTATAAACAGGGAAATATCTACACTACCATCTGTGAACACATGGAAATATCTACACCGATATCTGTATAAACATGGAAATATCTACACCGCCATCTGCATGTCCATGGAAATATCTACGCCGCCATCTGTGTAAACATGGAAATATCTACACGGCCATCTGTGTATAGATGGAAATATCAACACCGCCATCTGTACAAACATGGAAATATCTACACCGCTATCTCTATAAACATGGAAATATCTGCACGGCCATCTGTAAAAACATGGAATTACGTATACAATCATCTGTATAAACATGGAAATATCTACAATGCCATCTGTATACACATGGAAATATCTACACAGCCATCTGTATAAACATGTATATATCTACACTGCTATCTCTATAAACATGGAAATATCTACAGCGCCATCTCTATAAACATGAAAATATCTACACTGCCATCTCCATAAACATGGAACTAACTACTCCGCCATCTGTATAAACATGGAAACATCTACACGGCCATCAGTGTGATTAAGGATATATCTACAATGCCATCAGTATAAAGATATAAATATCTGCACCGCCAGCTGTAGAAACATGGAAATATCTAGATCGCTATCTGTATAAACGTGGAAATACCAACACCGCTATCGGTATAAACATGGAAATATCTACAACGCCATCTATATAAACATGGAAATATCTACACCGCTATGTCTATAAACATGGAAATACCTACACCGCTATCTCTATAAACATGGAAATATCTACACCGCTATCTGTATAAACATGGAAATATCTACACCGCTATGTGTATAAACATGGAAATATCTACTCCGCGATCTGTATAAACATGGAAATATCTGCACCGCTATCTCTATAGACATGGAAATATCAACAAAGCCATCTGTATAAACATGGAAATACCTACACAGTCATGTGTAGGAACATGGAAATATCTACACTGCCATCTGTATAAACATAGAAATATCTACACAGCCCTCTGTATAAATATGGAGATATCTACAGAGGCATCTGTATAAACATGGAAATATCTGCTCCGCTATCTGTATAAATATAGAAATACCTACACCGCTCTCTCTATAAACATGGAAACATGTACACCGCTATGTGTATAAACTTGGAAATATCTCCACTGCTGTCTGTATAAACATGGAAATATCTCCACCGTTATCTGTATAAACATGGAAATATCTACAGCGCCATCTCTATAAACATTGAAATATCTACACTGCCATCAGTAAAAACATGGAAATATCTACACAGTCAACTGAATAAACATGGAAATATCTACACCACCATCTGTATAAACATGGAAATACCTACAATACTATCTGTATACACATGGAAATATCTACACAGACATCTGTATAAATATGGAAATATCTACAACGCCATCTGCATAAACATGGAAATATCTACACTGCCATCTGTATAAACATGTAAATATCTACACTGCTATCTCTATAAACATGGAAATATCCGCACTGCCATCTGTAAAAACATGGAAATACCTATACAGTCATCTGTATAAACATGGAAATATCTACAATGCCATCTGTATACGCATGTAAATATCTACACAGCCATCTGTATAAACATGTAAATATCTACACTGCTCTCTCTATAAACATGGAAATATCTACACCGCCATCTCTATAAACATGAAAATATCTACACTGCCATCTCCATAAACATGGAACTAACTACTCCGCCATCTGTATAAACATGGAAACATCTACACGGCCATCAGTGTGATTAAGGATATATCTACAATGCCTTCTGTATAAAGATATAAATATCTGCACCGCCAGCTGTATAAACATGGAAATATCTAGATTGCTATCTGTATAAATGTGGAAATACCAACACCGCTATCAGTATAAACATGGAAATATCTACAACGCCATCTATATAAACATGGAAATATCCACACCGCTATGTCTATAAACATGGAAATACCTACACCGCTCTCTCTATAAACATGGAAATATCTACACCGCTATCTGTATAAACATGGAAATAACTACACCGCTATTTATATAAACAAGGAAATATCTACACCGTGATCTGTAAAAACATGGAAATATTTACACCGCTATCTGTATAAACATGGAAATTTCTACACCGTTATCTGTATAAATATGGAAATATCTACACCGCTATGTCTATAATCATGGAAATATCTACACCGCCATCTGTGTAAACATGGAAATACCTATACAGTCATCTGTTTAAACATGGAAATATCTACACCACCATCTGTATAAACATGGAAATATCTACAATGACATCTGTATACACATGGAAATACCTACACGGCAATCTGTGTATAGATGGAAACATCAACACCGCCATCTGTACAAACTTGGAAATATCTACACAGCTATCTCTATAAACATGGAAATATCTACACTGCAGTCCATTTAAACATGGAAATATCTACTCCGGTATCTGTATAAACATGAAAATATCTACACCATGATCTGTATAAACATGAAAATATATACACCGCTATCTGTATAAACATGGAAATATCTGCACCGCTATCTCTATAGACATGGAAATATCAACAAAGCCATCTGTATAAACATGGAAATAACTACACAGTCATGTGTAGGAACATGGAAATATCTACACTGCCATCTGTATACGCATGGAAATATCTACAGAGCCATCTGTACAAACATGGAAATATCTACACCGCTATCTCTATAAACATGGAAATATCTGCACTGCCATCTGTAAAAACATGGAAATACCTATACAGTCATCTGTATAAACATGGAAATATCTAAAATGCCATCTGTATACACATGGAAATATCTACAGAGCCATCTGTATAAACATGTAAATATCTACACTGCCATCTCCATAAACATGTAACTAACTACTCCGCCATCTGTATAAACATGGAAACATCTTCACCGCCATCTGTGTGAATAAGGAAATATCTACAATGCCATCTGTATAAAGATATAAATATCTGCACCGCGAGCTGTATAAACATGGAAATGTCTACATCGCTATCAGTATAAACGTCGAAATACCAACACCGCTATTGGTATAAACATGGAAATATCTACAACGCCATCTATGTAAACATGGAAATATCTACACCGGGATCTGTATAAACACGTAAATATCTTCACCGCGATCTGTATAAACATGGAAATATCTACACCGCTATCTGTATAAAGATGGTAATATCTACACCACCATCTATATAAACATGGAAATATCTACACCGACATCTGTATAAACATGGAAATATCTACAATGCCATCTGTAGAAAGATGGAAATATCTACACCGCAATTTGTGTAAACATGGAAATATCTACACCGCTGTCTGTATAAACATGGAAATATCCACACCGCGATCTGTATAAACATGGAAATATCTACACCGCGATCTGTATAAACATGGAAATATCTACACCGCTATCTGTATAAACATGGAAATATCTACACAGCTATCTCTATAAACATGGAAATAACTACACCGCAATCTGTATAAACATGGAAATACCTACAAAGTCATCAGTATAAACATGGAAATATCTACAAAGCCATCTTTATAAACATGGAAATATCTACACAGCCATCTGTATATACATGGAAATATCTACACCGCTATCTGTATAAACATGGAAATAACTACACCGCTATTTATATAAACAAGGAAATATCTACACCCTGATCTGTATAAACATGGAAATATTTACACCGCTATCTGTATAAACATGGAAATATCTACACCGCTATCTGTATAAACATGGTAATATCTACACCACCAACTATATAAACATGGAAATCTCTACACCGCCATCTTTATAAACATGGAAATACCTATACAGTCATCTGTGTAAACATGGAAATATCTACACCACCGTCTGTATAAACATGGAAATATCTACAATGCCATCTGTATACACATAGAAATACCTACACGGCAATCTGTGTATAGATGGAAACATCAACACCGCCAACTGTACAAACTTGGAAATATCTACACTGCTATCTCTATAAACATGGAAATATCTACACTGCGGTCTGTTTAAACATGGAAATATCTACTCCGGTATCTGTATAAACATATAAATATCTACACCACGATCTGTATAAACATGAAAATATATACACCGCTATCTGTATAAACATGGAAATATCTGCCCCGCTATCTCTATAGACATGGAAATATCAACAAAGCCATCTGTATAAACATGGAAATACCCACACAGTCATGTGTAGGAACATGGAAATATCTACACTGACATCTGTATAAACATAGAAATATCTACACAGCCCTCTGTATAAATATGGAGATATCTGCAGAGGCATCTGTATAAACATGGAAATATCTGCACCGCTATCTGTATAAATATGGAAATACCTACACCGCTCTCTCTATAAACATGGAAACATGTACACCGCTATGTGTATAAACTTGGAAATATCTCCACTGCTGTCTGTATAAACATGGAAATATCTCCACCGTTATCTGTATAAACATGGAAATATCTACAGCGCCATCTCTATAAACATTGAAATATCTACACTGCCATCTGCAAAAACATGGAAATATCTAAGCAGTCTTCTGAATAAACATGGAAATATCTACACCACCATCTGTATAAACATGGAAATACCTACAATACTATCTGTATACACATGGAAATATCTACACAGACATCTGTATAAATATGGAAAGATCTACACCGCCATCTGTATAAACATGGAAATATCTACACTGCCATCTGTAGAAAGATGGATATGTCTACACCGCTATCTCTATAAATATGGAAATATCTACACCGCCATCTCTATAAACATGAAAATATCTACACTGACATCTCCATAAAGATGGAGGTATCTACTCCTCCATGTGTATAAACAGGGAAATATCTACACTACCATCTGTGAACACATGGAAATATCTACACCGATATCTGTATAAACATGGAAATATCTACACCGCCATCTGCATGTCCATGGAAATATCTATGCCGCCATCTGTGTAAACATGGAAATATCTACACGGCCATCTGTGTATAGATGGAAATATCAACACCGCCATCTGTACAAACATGGAAATATCTACACCGCTATCTCTATAAACATGGAAATATCTGCACGGCCATCTGTAAAAACATGGAATTACGTATACAATCATCTGTATAAACATGGAAATATCTACAATGCCATCTGTATACACATGGAAATATCTACACAGCCATCTGTATAAACATGTATATATCTACACTGCTATCTCTATAAACATGGAAATATCTACAGCGCCATCTCTATAAACATGAAAATATCTACACTGCCATCTCCATAAACATGGAACTAACTACTCCGCCATCTGTATAAACATGGAAACATCTACACGGCCATCAGTGTGATTAAGGATATATCTACAATGCCATCAGTATAAAGATATAAATATCTGCACCGCCAGCTGTAGAAACATGGAAATATCTAGATCGCTATCTGTATAAACGTGGAAATACCAACACCGCTATCGGTATAAACATGGAAATATCTACAACGCCATCTATATAAACATGGAAATATCTACACCGCTATGTCTATAAACATGGAAATACCTACACCGCTATCTCTATAAACATGGAAATATCTACACCGCTATCTGTATAAACATGGAAATATCTACACCGCTATGTGTATAAACATGGAAATATCTACTCCGCGATCTGTATAAACATGGAAATATCTGCACCGCTATCTCTATAGACATGGAAATATCAACAAAGCCATCTGTATAAACATGGAAATACCTACACAGTCATGTGTAGGAACATGGAAATATCTACACTGCCATCTGTATAAACATAGAAATATCTACACAGCCCTCTGTATAAATATGGAGATATCTACAGAGGCATCTGTATAAACATGGAAATATCTGCTCCGCTATCTGTATAAATATAGAAATACCTACACCGCTCTCTCTATAAACATGGAAACATGTACACCGCTATGTGTATAAACTTGGAAATATCTCCACTGCTGTCTGTATAAACATGGAAATATCTCCACCGTTATCTGTATAAACATGGAAATATCTACAGCGCCATCTCTATAAACATTGAAATATCTACACTGCCATCAGTAAAAACATGGAAATATCTACACAGTCAACTGAATAAACATGGAAATATCTACACCACCATCTGTATAAACATGGAAATACCTACAATACTATCTGTATACACATGGAAATATCTACACAGACATCTGTATAAATATGGAAATATCTACAACGCCATCTGCATAAACATGGAAATATCTACACTGCCATCTGTATAAACATGTAAATATCTACACTGCTATCTCTATAAACATGGAAATATCCGCACTGCCATCTGTAAAAACATGGAAATACCTATACAGTCATCTGTATAAACATGGAAATATCTACAATGCCATCTGTATACGCATGTAAATATCTACACAGCCATCTGTATAAACATGTAAATATCTACACTGCTCTCTCTATAAACATGGAAATATCTACACCGCCATCTCTATAAACATGAAAATATCTACACTGCCATCTCCATAAACATGGAACTAACTACTCCGCCATCTGTATAAACATGGAAACATCTACACGGCCATCAGTGTGATTAAGGATATATCTACAATGCCTTCTGTATAAAGATATAAATATCTGCACCGCCAGCTGTATAAACATGGAAATATCTAGATTGCTATCTGTATAAATGTGGAAATACCAACACCGCTATCAGTATAAACATGGAAATATCTACAACGCCATCTATATAAACATGGAAATATCCACACCGCTATGTCTATAAACATGGAAATACCTACACCGCTCTCTCTATAAACATGGAAATATCTACACCGCTATCTGTATAAACATGGAAATAACTACACCGCTATTTATATAAACAAGGAAATATCTACACCGTGATCTGTAAAAACATGGAAATATTTACACCGCTATCTGTATAAACATGGAAATTTCTACACCGTTATCTGTATAAATATGGAAATATCTACACCGCTATGTCTATAATCATGGAAATATCTACACCGCCATCTGTGTAAACATGGAAATACCTATACAGTCATCTGTGTAAACATGGAAATATCTACACCACCATCTGTATAAACATGGAAATATCTACAATGACATCTGTATACACATGGAAATACCTACACGGCAATCTGTGTATAGATGGAAACATCAACACCGCCATCTGTACAAACTTGGAAATATCTACACTGCTATCTCTATAAACATGGAAATATCTACACTGCGGTCCATTTAAACATGGAAATATCTACTCCGGTATCTGTATAAACATGAAAATATCTACACCATGATCTGTATAAACATGAAAATATATACACCGCTATCTGTATAAACATGGAAATATCTGCACCGCTATCTCTATAGACATGGAAATATCAACAAAGCCATCTGTATAAACATGGAAATAACTACACAGTCATGTGTAGGAACATGGAAATATCTACACTGCCATCTGTATACGCATGGAAATATCTACAGAGCCATCTGTACAAACATGGAAATATCTACACCGCTATCTCTATAAACATGGAAATATCTGCACTGCCATCTGTAAAAACATGGAAATACCTATACAGTCATCTGTATAAACATGGAAATATCTAAAATGCCATCTGTATACACATGGAAATACCTACAGAGCCATCTGTATAAACATGTAAATATCTACACTGCCATCTCCATAAACATGTAACTAACTACTCCGCCATCTGTATAAACATGGAAACATCTTCACCGCCATCTGTGTGAATAAGGAAATATCTACAATGCCATCTGTATAAAGATATAAATATCTGCACCGCGAGCTGTATAAACATGGAAATGTCTACATCGCTATCTGTATAAACGTCGAAATACCAACACCGCTATTGGTATAAACATGGAAATATCTACAACGCCATCTATGTAAACATGGAAATATCTACACCGGGATCTGTATAAACACGTAAATATCTTCACCGCGATCTGTATAAACATGGAAATATCTACACCGCTATCTGTATAAAGATGGTAATATCTACACCACCATCTATATAAACATGGAAATATCTACACCGACATCTGTATAAACATGGAAATATCTACAATGCCATCTGTAGAAAGATGGAAATATCTACACCGCAATTTGTGTAAACATGGAAATATCTACACCGATATCTGTAAAAACATGGAAATATCTACACCGCTGTCTGAATAAACATGGAAATATCTACACCGCGATCTGTATAAACATGGAAATATCTACACCGCGATCTGTATAAACATGGAAATATCTACACCGCTATCTGTATAAACATGGAAATATCTACACAGCTATCTCTATAAACATGGAAATAACTACACCGCAATCTGTATAAACATGGAAATACCTACAAAGTCATCAGTATAAACATGGAAATATCTACAAAGCCATCTTTATAAACATGGAAATATCTACACAGCCATCTGTATATACATGGAAATATCTACACCGCTATCTGTATAAACATGGAAATAACTACACCGCTATTTATATAAACAAGGAAATATCTACACCCTGATCTGTATAAACATGGAAATATTTACACCGCTATCTGTATAAACATGGAAATATCTACACCGCTATCTGTATAAACATGGTAATATCTACACCACCAACTATATAAACATGGAAATCTCTACACCGCCATCTTTATAAACATGGAAATACCTATACAGTCATCTGTGTAAACATGGAAATATCTACACCACCGTCTGTATAAACATGGAAATATCTACAATGCCATCTGTATACACATAGAAATACCTACACGGCAATCTGTGTATAGATGGAAACATCAACACCGCCAACTGTACAAACTTGGAAATATCTACACTGCTATCTCTATAAACATGGAAATATCTACACTGCGGTCTGTTTAAACATGGAAATATCTACTCCGGTATCTGTATAAACATATAAATATCTACACCACGATCTGTATAAACATGAAAATATATACACCGCTATCTGTATAAACATGGAAATATCTGCCCCGCTATCTCTATAGACATGGAAATATCAACAAAGCCATCTGTATAAACATGGAAATACCCACACAGTCATGTGTAGGAACATGGAAATATCTACACTGACATCTGTATAAACATAGAAATATCTACACAGCCCTCTGTATAAATATGGAGATATCTGCAGAGGCATCTGTATAAACATGGAAATATCTGCACCGCTATCTGTATAAATATGGAAATACCTACACCGCTCTCTCTATAAACATGGAAACATGTACACCGCTATGTGTATAAACTTGGAAATATCTCCACTGCTGTCTGTATAAACATGGAAATATCTCCACCGTTATCTGTATAAACATGGAAATATCTACAGCGCCATCTCTATAAACATTGAAATATCTACACTGCCATCTGCAAAAACATGGAAATATCTAAGCAGTCATCTGAATAAACATGGAAATATCTACACCACCATCTGTATAAACATGGAAATACCTACAATACTATCTGTATACACATGGAAATATCTACACAGACATCTGTATAAATATGGAAAGATCTACACCGCCATCTGTATAAACATGGAAATATCTACACTGCCATCTGTAGAAAGATGGATATGTCTACACCGCTATCTCTATAAATATGGAAATATCTACACCGCCATCTCTATAAACATGAAAATATCTACACTGACATCTCCATAAAGATGGAGGTATCTACTCCTCCATGTGTATAAACAGGGAAATATCTACACTACCATCTGTGAACACATGGAAATATCTACACCGATATCTGTATAAACATGGAAATATCTACACCGCCATCTGCATGTCCATGGAAATATCTATGCCGCCATCTGTGTAAACATGGAAATATCTACACGGCCATCTGTGTATAGATGGAAATATCAACACCGCCATCTGTACAAACATGGAAATATCTACACCGCTATCTCTATAAACATGGAAATATCTGCACGGCCATCTGTAAAAACATGGAATTACGTATACAATCATCTGTATAAACATGGAAATATCTACAATGCCATCTGTATACACATGGAAATATCTACACAGCCATCTGTATAAACATGTATATATCTACACTGCTATCTCTATAAACATGGAAATATCTACAGCGCCATCTCTATAAACATGAAAATATCTACACTGCCATCTCCATAAACATGGAACTAACTACTCCGCCATCTGTATAAACATGGAAACATCTACACGGCCATCAGTGTGATTAAGGATATATCTACAATGCCATCAGTATAAAGATATAAATATCTGCACCGCCAGCTGTAGAAACATGGAAATATCTAGATCGCTATCTGTATAAACGTGGAAATACCAACACCGCTATCGGTATAAACATGGAAATATCTACAACGCCATCTATATAAACATGGAAATATCTACACCGCTATGTCTATAAACATGGAAATACCTACACCGCTATCTCTATAAACATGGAAATATCTACACCGCTATCTGTATAAACATGGAAATATCTACACCGCTATGTGTATAAACATGGAAATATCTACTCCGCGATCTGTATAAACATGGAAATATCTGCACCGCTATCTCTATAGACATGGAAATATCAACAAAGCCATCTGTATAAACATGGAAATACCTACACAGTCATGTGTAGGAACATGGAAATATCTACACTGCCATCTGTATAAACATAGAAATATCTACACAGCCCTCTGTATAAATATGGAGATATCTACAGAGGCATCTGTATAAACATGGAAATATCTGCTCCGCTATCTGTATAAATATAGAAATACCTACACCGCTCTCTCTATAAACATGGAAACATGTACACCGCTATGTGTATAAACTTGGAAATATCTCCACTGCTGTCTGTATAAACATGGAAATATCTCCACCGTTATCTGTATAAACATGGAAATATCTACAGCGCCATCTCTATAAACATTGAAATATCTACACTGCCATCAGTAAAAACATGGAAATATCTACACAGTCAACTGAATAAACATGGAAATATCTACACCACCATCTGTATAAACATGGAAATACCTACAATACTATCTGTATACACACGGAAATATCTACACAGACATCTGTATAAATATGGAAATATCTACAACGCCATCTGCATAAACATGGAAATATCTACACTGCCATCTGTATAAACATGTAAATATCTACACTGCTATCTCTATAAACATGGAAATATCCGCACTGCCATCTGTAAAAACATGGAAATACCTATACAGTCATCTGTATAAACATGGAAATATCTACAATGCCATCTGTATACGCATGTAAATATCTACACAGCCATCTGTATGAACATGTAAATATCTACACTGCTCTCTCTATAAACATGGAAATATCTACACCGCCATCTCTATAAACATGAAAATATCTACACTGCCATCTCCATAAACATGGAACTAACTACTCCGCCATCTGTATAAACATGGAAACATCTACACGGCCATCAGTGTGATTAAGGATATATCTACAATGCCTTCTGTATAAAGATATAAATATCTGCACCGCCAGCTGTATAAACATGGAAATATCTAGATTGCTATCTGTATAAATGTGGAAATACCAACACCGCTATCAGTATAAACATGGAAATATCTACAACGCCATCTATATAAACATGGAAATATCCACACCGCTATGTCTATAAACATGGAAATACCTACACCGCTCTCTCTATAAACATGTAAATATCTACACCGCTATCTGTATAAACATGGAAATAACTACACCGCTATTTATATAAACAAGGAAATATCTACACCGCGATCTGTAAAAACATGGAAATATTTACACCGCTATCTGTATAAACATGGAAATTTCTACACCGTTATCTGTATAAATATGGAAATATCTACACCGCTATGTCTATAATCATGGAAATATCTACACCGCCATCTGTGTAAACATGGAAATACCTATACAGTCATCTGTCTAAACATGGAAATATCTACACCACCATCTGTATAAACATGGAAATATCTACAATGACATCTGTATACACATGGAAATACCTACACGGCAATCTGTGTATAGATGGAAACATCAACACCGCCATCTGTACAAACTTGGAAATATCTACACTGCTATCTCTATAAACATGGAAATATCTACACTGCGGTCCATTTAAACATGGAAATATCTACTCCGGTATCTGTATAAACATGAAAATATCTACACCATGATCTGTATAAACATGAAAATATATACACCGCTATCTGTATAAACATGGAAATATCTGCACCGCTATCTCTATAGACATGGAAATATCAACAAAGCCATCTGTATAAACATGGAAATAACTACACAGTCATGTGTAGGAACATGGAAATATCTACACTGCCATCTGTATACGCATGGAAATATCTACAGAGCCATCTGTACAAACATGGAAATATCTACACCGCTATCTCTATAAACATGGAAATATCTGCACTGCCATCTGTAAAAACATGGAAATACCTATACAGTCATCTGTATAAACATGGAAATATCTAAAATGCCATCTGTATACACATGGAAATATCTACAGAGCCATCTGTATAAACATGTAAATATCTACACTGCCATCTCCATAAACATGTAACTAACTACTCCGCCATCTGTATAAACATGGAAACATCTTCACCGCCATCTGTGTGAATAAGGAAATATCTACAATGCCATCTGTATAAAGATATAAATATCTGCACCGCGAGCTGTATAAACATGGAAATGTCTACATCGCTATCTGTATAAACGTCGAAATACCAACACCGCTATTGGTATAAACATGGAAATATCTACAACGCCATCTATGTAAACATGGAAATATCTACACCGGGATCTGTATAAACACGTAAATATCTTCACCGCGATCTGTATAAACATGGAAATATCTACACCGCTATCTGTATAAAGATGGTAATATCTACACCACCATCTATATAAACATGGAAATATCTACACCGACATCTGTATAAACATGGAAATATCTACAATGCCATCTGTAGAAAGATGGAAATATCTACACCGCAATTTGTGTAAACATGGAAATATCTACACCGATATCTGTAAAAACATGGAAATATCTACACCGCTGTCTGTATAAACATGGAAATATCTACACCGCGATCTGTATAAACATGGAAATATCTACACCGCGATCTGTATAAACATGGAAATATCTACACCGCTATCTGTATAAACATGGAAATATCTACACAGCTATCTCTATAAACATGGAAATAACTACACCGCAATCTGTATAAACATGGAAATACCTACAAAGTCATCAGTATAAACATGGAAATATCTACAAAGCCATCTTTATAAACATGGAAATATCTACACAGCCATCTGTATATACATGGAAATATCTACACCGCTATCTGTATAAACATGGAAATAACTACACCGCTATTTATATAAACAAGGAAATATCTACACCCTGATCTGTATAAACATGGAAATATTTACACCGCTATCTGTATAAACATGGAAATATCTACACCGCTATCTGTATAAACATGGTAATATCTACACCACCAACTATATAAACATGGAAATCTCTACACCGCCATCTTTATAAACATGGAAATACCTATACAGTCATCTGTGTAAACATGGAAATATCTACACCACCGTCTGTATAAACATGGAAATATCTACAATGCCATCTGTATACACATAGAAATACCTACACGGCAATCTGTGTATAGATGGAAACATCAACACCGCCAACTGTACAAACTTGGAAATATCTACACTGCTATCTCTATAAACATGGAAATATCTACACTGCGGTCTGTTTAAACATGGAAATATCTACTCCGGTATCTGTATAAACATATAAATATCTACACCATGATCTGTATAAACATGAAAATATATACACCGCTATCTGTATAAACATGGAAATATCTGCCCCGCTATCTCTATAGACATGGAAATATCAACAAAGCCATCTGTATAAACATGGAAATACCCACACAGTCATGTGTAGGAACATGGAAATATCTACACTGACATCTGTATAAACATAGAAATATCTACACAGCCCTCTGTATAAATATGGAGATATCTGCAGAGGCATCTGTATAAACATGGAAATATCTGCACCGCTATCTGTATAAATATGGAAATACCTACACCGCTCTGTCTATAAACATGGAAACATGTACACCGCTATGTGTATAAACTTGGAAATATCTCCACTGCTGTCTGTATAAACATGGAAATATCTCCACCGTTATCTGTATAAACATGGAAATATCTACAGCGCCATCTCTATAAACATTGAAATATCTACACTGCCATCTGCAAAAACATGGAAATATCTAAGCAGTCATCTGAATAAACATGGAAATATCTACACCACCATCTGTATAAACATGGAAATACCTACAATACTATCTGTATACACATGGAAATATCTACACAGACATCTGTATAAATATGGAAAGATCTACACCGCCATCTGTATAAACATGGAAATATCTACACTGCCATCTGTAGAAAGATGGATATGTCTACACCGCTATCTCTATAAATATGGAAATATCTACACCGCCATCTCTATAAACATGAAAATATCTACACTGACATCTCCATAAAGATGGAGGTATCTACTCCTCCATGTGTATAAACAGGGAAATATCTACACTACCATCTGTGAACACATGGAAATATCTACACCGATATCTGTATAAACATGGAAATATCTACACCGCCATCTGCATGTCCATGGAAATATCTACGCCGCCATCTGTGTAAACATGGAAATATCTACACGGCCATCTGTGTATAGATGGAAATATCAACACCGCCATCTGTACAAACATGGAAATATCTACACCGCTATCTCTATAAACATGGAAATATCTGCACTGCCATCTGTAAAAACATGGAATTACGTATACAATCATCTGTATAAACATGGAAATATCTACAATGCCATCCGTATACACATGGAAATATCTACACAGCCATCTGTATAAACATGTATATATCTACACTGCTATCTCTATAAACATGGAAATATCTACATCGCCATCTCTATAAACATGAAAATATCTACACTGCCATCTCCATAAACATGGAACTAACTACTCCGCCATCTGTATAAACATGGAAACATCTACACGGCCATCAGTGTGATTAAGGATATATCTACAATGCCATCAGTATAAAGATATAAATATCTGCACCGCCAGCTGTAGAAACATGGAAATATCTAGATCGCTATCTGTATAAACGTGGAAATACCAACACCGCTATCGGTATAAACATGGAAATATCTACAACGCCATCTATATAAACATGGAAATATCTACACCGCTATGTCTATAAACATGGAAATACCTACACCGCTATCTCTATAAACATGGAAATATCTACACCGCTATCTGTATAAACATGGAAATATCTACACCGCTATGTGTATAAACATGGAAATATCTACTCCGCGATCTGTATAAACATGGAAATATCTGCACCGCTATCTCTATAGACATGGAAATATCAACAAAGCCATCTGTATAAACATGGAAATACCTACACAGTCATGTGTAGGAACATGGAAATATCTACACTGCCATCTGTATAAACATAGAAATATCTACACAGCCCTCTGTATAAATATGGAGATATCTACAGAGGCATCTGTATAAACATGGAAATATCTGCTCCGCTATCTGTATAAATATAGAAATACCTACACCGCTCTCTCTATAAACATGGAAACATGTACACCGCTATGTGTATAAACTTGGAAATATCTCCACTGCTGTCTGTATAAACATGGAAATATCTCCACCGTTATCTGTATAAACATGGAAATATCTACAGCGCCATCTCTATAAACATTGAAATATCTACACTGCCATCAGTAAAAACATGGAAATATCTACACAGTCAACTGAATAAACATGGAAATATCTACACCACCATCTGTATAAACATGGAAATACCTACAATACTATCTGTATACACATGGAAATATCTACACAGACATCTGTATAAATATGGAAATATCTACAACGCCATCTGCATAAACATGGAAATATCTACACTGCCATCTGTATAAACATGTAAATATCTACACTGCTATCTCTATAAACATGGAAATATCCGCACTGCCATCTGTAAAAACATGGAAATACCTATACAGTCATCTGTATAAACATGGAAATATCTACAATGCCATCTGTATACGCATGTAAATATCTACACAGCCATCTGTATAAACATGTAAATATCTACACTGCTCTCTCTATAAACATGGAAATATCTACACCGCCATCTCTATAAACATGAAAATATCTACACTGCCATCTCCATAAACATGGAACTAACTACTCCGCCATCTGTATAAACATGGAAACATCTACACGGCCATCAGTGTGATTAAGGATATATCTACAATGCCTTCTGTATAAAGATATAAATATCTGCACCGCCAGCTGTATAAACATGGAAATATCTAGATTGCTATCTGTATAAATGTGGAAATACCAACACCGCTATCAGTATAAACATGGAAATATCTACAACGCCATCTATATAAACATGGAAATATCCACACCGCTATGTCTATAAACATGGAAATACCTACACCGCTCTCTCTATAAACATGGAAATATCTACACCGCTATCTGTATAAACATGGAAATAACTACACCGCTATTTATATAAACAAGGAAATATCTACACCGCGATCTGTAAAAACATGGAAATATTTACACCGCTATCTGTATAAACATGGAAATTTCTACACCGTTATCTGTATAAATATGGAAATATCTACACCGCTATGTCTATAATCATGGAAATATCTACACCGCCATCTGTGTAAACATGGAAATACCTATACAGTCATCTGTGTAAACATGGAAATATCTACACCACCATCTGTATAAACATGGAAATATCTACAATGACATCTGTATACACATGGAAATACCTACACGGCAATCTGTGTATAGATGGAAACATCAACACCGCCATCTGTACAAACTTGGAAATATCTACACTGCTATCTCTATAAACATGGAAATATCTACACTGCGGTCCATTTAAACATGGAAATATCTACTCCGGTATCTGTATAAACATGAAAATATCTACACCATCATCTGTATAAACATGAAAATATATACACCGCTATCTGTATAAACATGGAAATATCTGCACCGCTATCTCTATAGACATGGAAATATCAACAAAGCCATCTGTATAAACATGGAAATAACTACACAGTCATGTGTAGGAACATGGAAATATCTACACTGCCATCTGTATACACATGGAAATATCTACAGAGCCATCTGTACAAACATGGAAATATCTACACCGCTATCTCTATAAACATGGAAATATCTGCACTGCCATCTGTAAAAACATGGAAATAACTATACAGTCATCTGTATAAACATGGAAATATCTACAATGCCATCTGTATACACATGGAAATATCTACAGAGCCATCTGTATAAACATGTAAATATCTACACTGCCATCTCCATAAACATGTAACTAACTACTCCGCCATCTGTATAAACATGGAAACATCTTCACCGCCATCTGTGTGAATAAGGAAATATCTACAATGCCATCTGTATAAAGATATAAATATCTGCACCGCGAGCTGTATAAACATGGAAATATCTACATCCCTATCTGTATAAACGTGGAAATACCAACACCGCTATCGGTATAAACATGGAAATATCTACACCACTATGTCTATAAACATGGAAATAACTACACCGCTATCTCTGTAAACATGTAACTATCTACACCGATATCTGTATAAACATGGAAATATCTACACCGCTATCTGTATAAACACGGAAATATCTTCACCGCGATCTGTACAAACATGGAAATATCTACACCGCGATCTGTATAAACATGGTAATATCTACACCACCATCTATATAAACATGGAAATATCTACACCGCCATCTGTATAAACATGGAAATATCTACAATGCCATCTGTAGAAAGATGGAAATATCTACACCGCAATCTGTGTAAACATGGAAATATCTACACCGATATCTGTAAAAACATGGAAATATCTACACCGCTATCTGTATAAACATGGAAATGTCTACACCGCGATCTGTATAAACATGGAAATATCTACACCGCGATCTGTATAAACATGGAATTATCTACATCGCTATCTGTATAAACATGGAAATATCTACACAGCTATCTCTATAAATATGGAAATATCTACACCGCCATCTGTATAAACATGGAAATACCTATAAAGTCATCTGTATAAACATGGAAATATCTACACAGCCATCTGCATAAACATGGAAATATCTACACAGCCATCTGTATATACATGGAAGTATCTACACCACTATCTGTATAAACATGGAAATAACTACACCGCTATTTGTATAAACAAGCAAATATCTACACCGTGATCTGTATAAACATGGAAATATCTACACCGCAATCTCTATAAACATGGAAATATCTACACCCGTATCTGTATAAACATGGAAATATCCACACCGCTATCTCTATAAACATGGAAAAATAAACACCGCTATCTCTATGAACATGGAAATATCTACACCGCCATCTCTATAAACATGGAAATATCTACACCACGATCAGTATAATCATGGAAATATCTACACCGCTATCTGTATAAACATGGAAATATCTCCACTGCTATCTCTATAAATATCGAAATATCTACACCGCCATCTCTATAAACATGGAAATACTTACAAAGTTATCTGTATAAACATGGAAATATCTACAACGCCATCTGTATAAACATGGAAATATCTACACAGCCATGTGTATATATATGGAAATATCTACACCGCTATCTATATAAACATGGAAATAACTACACCGCTATCTGTATAAACATGGAACTATCTACCCCGCTATCTACATATCCATGGAAATATCTGTGCCGACATCTGTATAAACATGGAAATATCGACACTGTCATCTGTGTATAGATGGAAATATCAACACCGCCATCTGTACAAACATGGAAATATCTGCACCGCTATCTGTATAAACATGGAAATATCTACACCGCGGTCTGTATAAACATGGAAATATCTACACCGCTATCTGTATAAACATGGAAATATCTGCACCGCTATCTGTATAAACTTGGAAATATCTACACCACGATCTGTATAAAAATGGAGATATATACAGCGATATCTGTATAAACATGGGAATTTCTGCACCGCTATCTCTATAAACATGGAAATATCTACAAAGCCATCTGTATATAGATGGAAATACCTACACAGTCATGTGTAGGAACATGGAAATATCTACACTGCCATCTGTAGAAACATAGAAATATCTACACAGCCCTCTGTATAAATATGGAAATATCTGCATAGGCATCTGTGTAAACATGGAAATATCTGCACCGCTATCTGTATAAACATGGAAATACCTACACCGCTGTCTCTATAAACATGGAAATATGTACACCGCTATGTGTATAAACATGTAAATATCTCCACTGCTGTCTGTATAAACATGGAATTATCTCCACCGTTATCTGTTTAAACATGGAAATATCTACAGCGCCGTCTCTATAAACATTGAAATATCTACACTGCCATCTGTAAAAACATGGAAATATCTATACAGTCACCTGAATAAACATGGATATATCTACACCACCATCTGTATATACATGGAAATACCTACAATACCATCTGTATACACATGGAAATATCTACGCAGACATCTTTATAAATATGGAAATATCTACACGGCCATCTGTATAAAGATGGATATATCTACATTGCCATCTGTATCAACATGGAAATATCTACAATGCCATCTGTATAAACATGGAAATACCTACACGACAATCTGTGTATAGATGGAAACATCAACACCGCCAACTGTACAACCCTGGAAATATCTAGACTGCTATATCTATAAACATGGAAATATCTACACTGCGGTCTGTGTAAACATGGAAATATCTACACCGGCATCTGTATAAACATGGAAATATCAACACCATGATCTGTATCAACATGGAAATATATACACCGCTATCTGTATAAACATGGAAATATCTGCACCGCTATCTCTATAAACATGAAAATAACTACAAAGTCATCTGAACAAACATGGAAATACCTACACAGTCATGTGTAGGAACATTTAAATATCTACACTGCCATCTGTATTAACTTAGAAATATCTACGCAGCCCTCTGAATAAATATGGAAATATCTGCATAGGCATCTGTGTAAACCTGGAAATATATGCACCGCTATCTGTATAAACATGGAAATACCTACACGGCTGTCTCTATAAACATGGAAATATGTACACCGCTATGTGTATAAACATGGAAATATCTCCACTGCTCTCTGTATAAACATGGAAATATCTCCACCGTTATCTGTATAAACATGGAAATATCTACAGCGCCATCTCTATAAACATTGAAAAAACTACACTGCCATCTGTAAAAACATGGAAATATCTATACAGTCATCTGAATAAACCTGGAAGTATCTACACCACCATCTGTATACACATGGAAATACCTACTATACCATCTGCATACACATGGAAATATCTACACGGCCATTTGTATAAACATGGAATTACCTACATTGCCATCTGTAGAAAGATGGAACTATGTACACCGCTATCTCTATCAATATGGAAATATCTACACCGCCATCTCTATAAACATGAAAATATCTACACTGCCATCTCCATAAAGATGGAAGTATCTACTCCGCCATGTGTATAAACACGGAAATATCTACACCACCATCTGTGTAAACATGGAAATATCTACACCGCCATCTCTATAAACATGAAAATATCTACACTGCCATCTCCATAAAGATGGAAGTATCTACTCCGCCATGTGTATAAACACGGAAATATCTACACCACCATCTGTGTAAACATGGAAATATCTACACCGCCATCTGCATGTCCATGGAAATATCTACGCCGCCATCTGTATAAACATGGAAATATCTACAATGCCATCTGTAGAAAGATGGAAATATCTACAACGCAATCTGTGTAAACATGGAAATATGTACACCGATATCTGTAAAAACATGGAAATATCTACACCCCTATCTGTATAAACATGGAAATAACTACACCGCTATCTCTATAAACATGGAAAAACCAACACCGCTATCTCTATGAACATGGAAATATCTACAACGCCATCTCTATAAACATGGAAATATCTACACCACGATCAGTATAAACATGGAAATATCTACACCGCTATCTGTATAAACATTGAAATATCTCCACTGCTATCTCTATAAACATCGAAATATCTACACCGCCATCTGTATAAACATGGAAATACTTGCAAAGTTATCTGTATAAACATGGAAATATCTACAACGCTATCTGTGAAAACATGGAAATATCTACAAAGCCATG
Source organism: Pan paniscus (assembly GCF_029289425.2). NCBI lineage: Eukaryota > Metazoa > Chordata > Mammalia > Primates > Hominidae > Pan > Pan paniscus. The sequence continues at coordinate 3,833,233 of NC_073265.2, forward strand.
TGTATATACATGGGAATATCTACACCGCTATCTATATAAACATGGAAATAACTACACCGCTATTTGTATAAACATGGAAATATCTACACCGCCATCTACATATCCATGGAAATATCTGCGCCGCCATCTGTATAAACATGGAAATATCTACACGGTCATCTGTGTATAGATAGAAATATCAAAAACGCCATCTGTACATACATGGAAATATCTGCACCGCTATCTGTATAAACATGGAAATATCTACACCGCAGTCTGTGTAAACTTGGAAATATCTACACCGCTGTCTGTATAACATGGAAATATCTACACCGCTATCTCTATAAACATGGAAATATCTACACCGTGATCTGTATAAACATTTAAATATTTACACCGCTATCTGTATAAACATTGAAATTTCTACACCGTTATCTGTATAAATATGGAAATATCTTCACTGCTATCTCTATAAACATGGAAATATCTACACCGCCTTCTGTATAAACATGGAAATACCTATACAGTCATCTGTGTAAACATGGAAATATGTACACCACCATCTGTATAAACATGGAAATATCTACCATGCCATCTGTATAAACATGGAAACACCTACACGGCAATCTGTGTATAGATGGAAACATCAACACCGCCATCTGTACAACCCTGGAAATATCTAGAGTGTTATCTCTATAAACATGGAAATATCTACACTGCGGTCTGTATAAACATGAAAATATCTACACCGGCATCTGTATAAACATGGAAATATCAACACCATGATCTGTATAAACTAGGAAATATATACACTGCTATCTGTATAAACATGGAAATATCTGCCCCGCTATCTGTATAAACATGGAAACACCTACACCGCTGTCTCTATAAACATGGAAATATGTACACCGCTATGTGTATAAACATGGAAATATCTCCACTGCTCTCTGTATAAACCTGGAAATATCTGCACCGCTATCTCTATAAACATGGAAATATCTACAAAGCCATCTGTATAAACATGGAAATACCTACACAGTCATGTGTAGGAACATGGAAATATCTACACTGCCATCTGCATAAACATGGAAATATCTACACAGCACTCTGTATAAATATGGAAATATCTGCATAGGCATCCGTATAAACATGGAAATATCTGCAATGCTATCTGTATAAACATGGAAATACCTACACCGTTGTCTATATAAACATGGAAATATGTTCACCGCTATCTGTATAAACATGGAAATATCTCCACCACTATCTCTATAAACATGGAAATACCTTCAAAGACATCTGTATAAACATGGAAATACCTACACAGTCATGTGTAGGAACATTTAAATATCTACACTGCCATCTTTATAAACATAGAAATATCTACAAAGCCCTCTGTATAAATATGGAAATATCTGCATAGGCATCTGTGTAAACATGGAAATATCTGCACCACTATCTGTATAAACATGGAAATACCTACACCGCTGTGTCTAAAAACATGGAAATATGTACAACGCTATGTGTATAAACCTGGAAATAACTACACCGCTATTTGTATAAACAAGCAAATATCTACACCGTGATCTGTATAAACATGGAAATATCTACACCACCATCTGTATAAACATGGAAATATCTACACAGCCATGTGTATATACATGGAAATATCTACACCGCTATCTACATAAACATGGAAATAACTACACCGCTATCTGTATAAACATGGAAATGTCTACACCACCATCTACATATCCATGGAAATGTCTGCGCCGCCATCTGTATAAACATGGAAATATCTACACGGTCATGTGTGTATAGATGGAAATATCAACACCGCCATCTGTACAAACATGGAAATATCTGCACCGTTATCAGTATAACCATGGAAATATCTACACCGCGGTCTGTATAAACATGGAAGTATCTACACCGCTATCTGTATAAACATGGAAATATCTACACCGCTATCTCTATAAACATGGAAATATCTACACCGTGATCTGTATACACATGGAAATATTTACACCGCTATCTGTATAAACATGGAAATTTCTACACAGTTATCTGTATAAAGATGGAAATATCTACACCGCTATCTGTATAAACATGGAAATATCTAAACCGCTATCTGTATAAACATGGAAATATCTACAACGCGATCTGTATAGACATGGAAATATGTACACTGCTATCTGTATAAACATGGAAATACCTACACCGTTGTCTCTATAAACATGGAAATATGTTCACCGCTATCTGTATAAACATGGAAATATCTGCACCGCTATCTCTATAAACATGGAAATATCTTCAAAGACATCTGTAGAAACATGGAAATATCTACACACTCATGTGTAGGAACATTTAAATATCTACACTGCCATCTTTATAAACATAGAAATATCTACAAAGCCCTCTGTATAAATATGGAAATATCTGCATAGGCATCTGTGTAAACATGGAAATATCTGCACCACTATATGTATTAACATGGAAATACCTACACCGCTGTCTCTATAAACATGGAAATATGTACAACGCTATGTGTATAAACCTGGAAGTAACTACACCGCTATTTGTATAAACAAGCAAAGATCTACACCGTGATCTGTATAAACATGGAAATATCTACACCGCCATCTCTATAAACATGGAAATATGTACACCCCTATCTGTATAAACATGGAAATATCCACACCGCTACCTCTATAAACATGGAAAAACCAACACCGCTATGTCTATGAACATGGAAATAACTACACCGCCATCTCTATAAACATGGAAATATCTACACCACGATCAGTATAAACATGGAAACATCTACACCGCTATCTGTATAAACATGGAAATATCTCCACTGCTATCACTATAGACATCGAAATATCTACACCGCCATCTGTATAAACATGGAAATACTTACAAAGTTATCTCTATAAACATGGAAATATCTACACCACCATCTGTATAAACATGGAAATATCTACACAGCCATGTGTATAAACATTGAAATATCTACACGGACATGTGTGTATAGATGGAAATATCAACACCGCCATCTGTACAAACATGGAAATATCTACACCGCTATCTCCATAAACATGGAAATATCTACACTGTGGTCTGTATAAACATGGAAATATCTACACCTGTATCTGTATAAACATGGAAATATCTACAACACGATCTGTATAAACATGGAAATATTTACAACGCTATCTGTATAAACATGGAAATATCTGCACCGCTATCTCTATAAACATGGAAATATATACAAAGCCATCTGTATAAACATGGAAATACCTACACAGTCATGTGTAGGAACATGGAAATATCTACACTGCCATCTGTATAAACATGGAAATATCTACACAGCACTCTGTATAAATATGGAAATACCTGCATAGGCATCTGTATAAACATAGAAATATCTGCACCGCTATCTGTATAAACATGGAAATACCTACACCGCTGTCTCTATAAACATGGAAATTTGTACACCGCTATCTGTATAAACATGGAAATATCTGCACTGCTATCTCTATAAACATGGAAATATCTACAAAGACATCTGTATCAACATGGAAATACCTACACAGTCATGTGTAGCAACATTTAAATATCTACATTGCCATCTGTATAAACATAGAAATATCTACAAAGCCCTCTGTATAAATATGGAAATATCTGCATAGGCATCTGTGTAAACAAGGAAATATCTGCACCGCTATCTGTATAAACATGGAAACAACTGCACCGCTGTCTCTATAAACATGGAAATATGTACACCGCTATGTGTATAAACATGGAAGTATCTCCACTGCTCTCAGTATAAACATGGAAATATCTCCACCGTTATCTGTATAAACATGGAAATATCTACAGCGCCATCTCTATAAACATTGAAACATCTACACTGCCATCTGTAAAAACATGGAAATATCTACACCGCCAAATGTATAAACATGGAAATATCTACACCACCGTCTGTATATACATGGAAATACCTACAACACCATCTGTATACACATGGAAATATCTACACAGACATCTGTATAAATATGGAAATAACTACACGGCCATCTGTATAAACATGGAAATATCTACACTGCCATCTGTAGAAAGATGGAAATATCTACACCGCCATCAGTATAAACATGGAAATAGCAACAAAGTCATCTGTATAAACATGGAAATATCTACACAGCAATCGGTATAAACATGGAAATAACTACACCGCAATTTGTATAAACAAGCAAATATCTACACCGTAATCTGTATAAACATGGAAATATCTACACCGCCATCTCTATAAACATGGAAATATGTACACCCCTATTTGTATAAAAATGGAAATATCCACACCGCTATCTCTATAAACATGGAAAAATCAACACCGCTATCTCTATGAACATGGAAATATCTACACCGCCATCTCTATAAACATGGAAATATCAACACCACGATCAGTATAAACATGGAAATATCTATACCGCCATCTACTTATCCATAGAAATATCTGAGCCGCCATCTGTATAAACATGGAAATATCTACACGGTGATTTGTGTATAGATGGGAATATCAACACCGCCATCTGTACAAACAAGGATATATCTGCACCGCTATCTGTATAAACATGGAAATATCTACCCCGCGGTCTGTATAAACATGGAAATATCTACACTGCTATCTGTATAAACATGGAAATATCTACACCGCTATCTCTATAATCATGGAAATATCTACACCATGATCTGTATAAACATGGAAATATTTACACCGCTATCTGTATAAACATGGAAATATCTACACAGTTATCTGTTTAAATATGGAAATATCTACACCGCTATCTCTATAAACATGGAAATATCTACACCGCCATCTGTATAAACATGGAAATATCTACACTGCTATCTCTATAAACATGGAAATATCTACAATGCCATCTGTAAAAACATGGAAATTCCTATACAGTCATCTGTATAAATATGGAAATATCTACACCACCATCTGTATAAACATGGAAATATCTACAATGCCATCTGTATACACATGGAAAAACTACACGGCAATCTGTGTATAGATGGAAACGTCAACACCGCCATCTGTACAAACAGGGAAATATCTACACCGCTATCTCCATAAACATGGAAATATGTACACTGTGGTCTGTATAAACATGGAAATATCTACACCGGTATCTGTATAAACATGGAAATATCTACAACACGATCAGTATAAACATGGAAATATTTACACCGTTATCTGTATAAACATGGAAATATCTGCACCGCTATCTCTATAAACATCGAAATATCCACAAAGCCATCTGTATAAACATGGAAATATCTACACAGTCATGTGTAGGAAAATGGAAATATCTACACTGCCATCTGTATATACATGGAAATATCTACACAGCCCTCTGTATAAATATGGAAATAACCGCATAGGCGTCTGTATGAACTTGGAAATATCTGCACCGCTATCTGTATGAACATGGAATTACCTACCCCGCTGTCTGTATAAACATGGAAGTATGTACACCGCTATCTGTATAAATATGGAAATATCTGCAGCGCTATCTCTATAAACATGGAAATATCTACAAAGACATCTGTATAAACATGGAAATACCTACACAGACATGTGTAGCAACATTTAAATATCTACACTGCCATCTGTATAAACATAGAAATATCTACAAAGCCCTCTGTATAAATATGGAAATATCTGCATAGGCATCTGTGTAAATATGGAAATATCTGCACCGTTATCTGTATAAACATGGAAATATCTACACCGCTATCTGTATAAACATGGAAATGTCTCCACTGCTATCCCTATAAACATTGAAATATCTACACCGCCATCTGTATAAACATGGAAATACTTACAAAGTTATCTGTATAAACACGGAAATATCTACACCGCCATCTGTATAAACATGGAAATATCTACAAAGCCATGTGTATATACATGGAAATAACTACACCGCTATCTATATAAACATGGAAATAACTACACCGCTATCTCTATAAACATGGAAATATCTACACCGCCATCTACATATCCATGGAAATGTCTGCGCCGTCATCTGTATAAACATGGAAATATCTACACGGTCATCTCTGTATAGATGGAAATATCAACACCGCCATCTGTACAAACATGGAAATATCTGCACTGCTATCTGTATAAACATGGAAATATCTACACCGCGGTCTGTATAAACATGGAAATATCTACACCGCTATCTCTATAAACATGGAAATATCTACACCGTGATCTGCATAAACATGGAAATATTTACACCGCTATCTGTATAAACATGGAAATTTCTACACCGTTATCTGTATAAATATGGAAATAACTACACCGCTATCTCTATAAACATGGAAATATCTACACCGCCATCTGTATAAACATCGAAATACCTATACAGTCATCTGTGTAAACATGGAAATATCTACACCACGATCTGTATAAACATTGAAATATCTTCAGTGGCATCTGTATACACATGGAAATACCTACACGGCAATCTGTGTATAGATGGGAACATCAACACCGCCATCTGTACAAGCATGGAAATATCTACACTGCTATCTCTACAAACATGGAAATATCTACACTGCGGTCTGTATAAACATGGAAATATCTACACCGGTATCTGTATAATCATGGAAATAACTACACCGCTATTTGTATAAACAAGCAAATATCTACACCGTGTTCTGTATAAACATGGAAATATCTACACTGCCGTCTCAATAAACATGGAAATATCTACACCCCTATCTGTATAAACATGGAAATATCCTCACCGCTATCTCTGTAAACATGGAAAAATCAACACCGCTATCTCTATGAACATGGAAATATCTACACCGCCATCTCTATAAACATGGAAATATCAACACCACGATCAGTATAAACATGGAAATATTTACACCGCCATCTACTTACCCATAGAAATATCTGAGCCGCCATCTGTATAAACATGGAAATATCTACACGGTCATTTGTGTATAGATGGGAATATCAACACCGCCATCTGTACAAACATGGAAATATCTGCACCGCTATCTGTATAAACATGGAAATTTCTACCCCGCGGTCTGTATAAACATGGAAATATCTACAACGCTATCTGAATAAACATGGAAATATGTACACCGCTATCTCTATAATCATGGAAATATCTACACCATGATCTGTATAAACGTGGAAATATTTACACCGCTATCTGTATAAACATGGAAATATCTACACAGCCCTCTGTATAAATATGGAAATAACTGCATAGGCATCTGTATGAACATGGAAATATCTGCACCGCTATATGTATAAACATGGAATTACCTACACAGCTGTCTCTATAAACATGGAAATATGTACACCGCTATCTGTATAAACATGGAAATATCTGCACTGCTATCTCTATAAACATGGAAATATCTACAAAAACATCTGTATAAACATGGAAATACCTACACAGTCATGTGTAGCAACATTTAAATATCTACATTGCCATCTGTATAAACATAGAAATATCTACAAAGCCCTCTGTATAAATATGGAAATATCTGCATAGGCATCTGTGTAAACAAGGAAATATCTGCACCGCTATCTGTATAAACATGGAAACAACTGCACCGCTGTCTCTATAAACATGGAAATATGTACACCGCTATGTGTATAAACATGGAAGTATCTCCACTGCTCTCAGTATAAACATGGAAATATCTCCACCGTTATCTGTATAAACATGGAAATATCTACAGCGCCATCTCTATAAACATTGAAACATCTACACTGCCATCTGTAAAAACATGGAAATATCTACACCGCCAAATGTATAAACATGGAAATATCTACACCACCGTCTGTATATACATGGAAATACCTACAACACCATCTGTATACACATGGAAATATCTACACAGACATCTGTATAAATATGGAAATAACTACACGGCCATCTGTATAAACATGGAAATATCTACACTGCCATCTGTAGAAAGATGGAAATATCTACACCGCCATCAGTATAAACATGGAAATAGCAACAAAGTCATCTGTATAAACATGGAAATATCTACACAGCAATCGGTATAAACATGGAAATAACTACACCGCAATTTGTATAAACAAGCAAATATCTACACCGTAATCTGTATAAACATGGAAATATCTACACCGCCATCTCTATAAACATGGAAATATGTACACCCCTATTTGTATAAAAATGGAAATATCCACACCGCTATCTCTATAAACATGGAAAAATCAACACCGCTATCTCTATGAACATGGAAATATCTACACCGCCATCTCTATAAACATGGAAATATCAACACCACGATCAGTATAAACATGGAAATATCTATACCGCCATCTACTTATCCATAGAAATATCTGAGCCGCCATCTGTATAAACATGGAAATATCTACACGGTGATTTGTGTATAGATGGGAATATCAACACCGCCATCTGTACAAACAAGGATATATCTGCACCGCTATCTGTATAAACATGGAAATATCTACCCCGCGGTCTGTATAAACATGGAAATATCTACACTGCTATCTGTATAAACATGGAAATATCTACACCGCTATCTCTATAATCATGGAAATATCTACACCATGATCTGTATAAACATGGAAATATTTACACCGCTATCTGTATAAACATGGAAATATCTACACAGTTATCTGTTTAAATATGGAAATATCTACACCGCTATCTCTATAAACATGGAAATATCTACACCGCCATCTGTATAAACATGGAAATATCTACACTGCTATCTCTATAAACATGGAAATATCTACAATGCCATCTGTAAAAACATGGAAATTCCTATACAGTCATCTGTATAAATATGGAAATATCTACACCACCATCTGTATAAACATGGAAATATCTACAATGCCATCTGTATACACATGGAAAAACTACACGGCAATCTGTGTATAGATGGAAACGTCAACACCGCCATCTGTACAAACAGGGAAATATCTACACCGCTATCTCCATAAACATGGAAATATGTACACTGTGGTCTGTATAAACATGGAAATATCTACACCGGTATCTGTATAAACATGGAAATATCTACAACACGATCAGTATAAACATGGAAATATTTACACCGTTATCTGTATAAACATGGAAATATCTGCACCGCTATCTCTATAAACATCGAAATATCCACAAAGCCATCTGTATAAACATGGAAATATCTACACAGTCATGTGTAGGAAAATGGAAATATCTACACTGCCATCTGTATATACATGGAAATATCTACACAGCCCTCTGTATAAATATGGAAATAACCGCATAGGCGTCTGTATGAACTTGGAAATATCTGCACCGCTATCTGTATGAACATGGAATTACCTACCCCGCTGTCTGTATAAACATGGAAGTATGTACACCGCTATCTGTATAAATATGGAAATATCTGCAGCGCTATCTCTATAAACATGGAAATATCTACAAAGACATCTGTATAAACATGGAAATACCTACACAGACATGTGTAGCAACATTTAAATATCTACACTGCCATCTGTATAAACATAGAAATATCTACAAAGCCCTCTGTATAAATATGGAAATATCTGCATAGGCATCTGTGTAAATATGGAAATATCTGCACCGTTATCTGTATAAACATGGAAATATCTACACCGCTATCTGTATAAACATGGAAATGTCTCCACTGCTATCCCTATAAACATTGAAATATCTACACCGCCATCTGTATAAACATGGAAATACTTACAAAGTTATCTGTATAAACACGGAAATATCTACACCGCCATCTGTATAAACATGGAAATATCTACAAAGCCATGTGTATATACATGGAAATAACTACACCGCTATCTATATAAACATGGAAATAACTACACCGCTATCTCTATAAACATGGAAATATCTACACCGCCATCTACATATCCATGGAAATGTCTGCGCCGTCATCTGTATAAACATGGAAATATCTACACGGTCATCTCTGTATAGATGGAAATATCAACACCGCCATCTGTACAAACATGGAAATATCTGCACTGCTATCTGTATAAACATGGAAATATCTACACCGCGGTCTGTATAAACATGGAAATATCTACACCGCTATCTCTATAAACATGGAAATATCTACACCGTGATCTGCATAAACATGGAAATATTTACACCGCTATCTGTATAAACATGGAAATTTCTACACCGTTATCTGTATAAATATGGAAATAACTACACCGCTATCTCTATAAACATGGAAATATCTACACCGCCATCTGTATAAACATCGAAATACCTATACAGTCATCTGTGTAAACATGGAAATATCTACACCACGATCTGTATAAACATTGAAATATCTTCAGTGGCATCTGTATACACATGGAAATACCTACACGGCAATCTGTGTATAGATGGGAACATCAACACCGCCATCTGTACAAGCATGGAAATATCTACACTGCTATCTCTACAAACATGGAAATATCTACACTGCGGTCTGTATAAACATGGAAATATCTACACCGGTATCTGTATAAACATGGAAATAACTACACCGCTATTTGTATAAACAAGCAAATATCTACACCGTGTTCTGTATAAACATGGAAATATCTACACTGCCGTCTCAATAAACATGGAAATATCCACACCCCTATCTGTATAAACATGGAAATATCCTCACCGCTATCTCTGTAAACATGGAAAAATCAACACCGCTATCTCTATGAACATGGAAATATCTACACCGCCATCTCTATAAACATGGAAATATCAACACCACGATCAGTATAAACATGGAAATATTTACACCGCCATCTACTTACCCATAGAAATATCTGAGCCGCCATCTGTATAAACATGGAAATATCTACACGGTCATTTGTGTATAGATGGGAATATCAACACCGCCATCTGTACAAACATGGAAATATCTGCACCGCTATCTGTATAAACATGGAAATTTCTACCCCGCGGTCTGTATAAACATGGAAATATCTACAACGCTATCTGAATAAACATGGAAATATGTACACCGCTATCTCTATAATCATGGAAATATCTACACCATGATCTGTATAAACGTGGAAATATTTACACCGCTATCTGTATAAACATGGAAATATCTACACAGCCCTCTGTATAAATATGGAAATAACTGCATAGGCATCTGTATGAACATGGAAATATCTGCACCGCTATATGTATAAACATGGAATTACCTACACAGCTGTCTCTATAAACATGGAAATATGTACACCGCTATCTGTATAAACATGGAAATATCTGCACTGCTATCTCTATAAACATGGAAATATCTACAAAAACATCTGTATAAACATGGAAATACCTACACAGTCATGTGTAGGAACATGGAAATATCTACACTGCCATCTGTGTAAACATGGAAATATCTACACAGCCCTCTGTATAAATATGGAAATAACTGCATAGGCATCTGTATGAACATGGAAATATCTGCACCGCTATCTGTATAAACATGGAAATACCTACAACGCTGTCTCTATAAACATGGAAATATGTACACCGCTATGTGTATAAACATGGAAATATCTCCACTGCTCTCTGTATAATCATGGAAATATCTCCACCTTTATCTGTAAACATGGAAATATCTACAGCGCCATCTCTATAAACATTGAAATATCTACACTGCCATCTGTAAAAACATGCAAATATCTACAACGCCAACTGTATAAACATGGAAATATCTACACCACCGTCTGTATATACATGGAAATACCTACAACACCATCTGTATACACATGGAAATATCTACACAGATATCTGTATAAATATGGAAATAACTACACGGCCATCTGTATAAACATGGAAATATCTACACTGCCATCTGTAGAAAGATGGAAATATCTACACCGCTATCTCTATAAATATGGAAATATCTACACCGCCATCAGTATAAACATGGAAATAGCTACAAAGTCATCTGTATAAACATGGAAATATCTACACAGCCATCGGTATAAACATGGAAATATCTACACAGCCATCTGTATATACATGGAAATATCTACACCGCTATCTGTATAAACATGGAAATAATTACACCGCTATTTGTATAAACAAGCAAATATCTACACCGTGATCTGTATAAACATGGAAATATCTACACCGCCATCTCTATAAACATGGAAATATGTAAACCCCTATCTGTATAAACATGGAAATATCCACACCGCTATCTCTATAAACATGGAAAAATCAACACCGCTATCTATATAAACATGGAAATAACTACACCGCTATCTGTATAAACATGGAAATATCTACACCGCCATCTACATATCCATGGAAATGTCTGCGCCGCCATCTGTATAAACATGGAAATACCTACACGGTCATCTCTGTATAGATGGAAATATCAACACCGCCATCTGTACAAACATGGAAATATCTGCACTGCTATCTGTATAAACATGGAAATATCTACACCGCGGTCTGTATAAACATGGAAATATCTACACCGCTATCTCTATAAACATGGAAATATCTACACCGTGATCTGCATAAACATGGAAATATTTACACCGCTATCTGTATAAACATGGAAATTTGTACACCGTTATCTGTATAAATATGGAAATATCTACACCGCTATCTCTATAAAAATGGAAATATCTACACCGCCATCTGTATAAAAACCGAAATACCTATACAGTCATCTGTGTAAACATGGAAATATCTACACCACCATCTGTATAAACATGGAAATATCTTCAATGCCATCTGTATACACATGGAAATACCTACACGGCAATCTGTGTATAGATGGGAACATCAACACCGCCATCTGTACAAGCATGGAAATATCTACACTGCTATCTCTATAAACATGGAAATATCTACACTGCGGTCTGTACAAAAATGGAAATATCTACACCGGTTTCTGTATAAACATGGAAATAACTACACCGCTATTTGTATAAACAAGCGAATATCTACACCGTGATCTGTATAAACATGGAAATATCTACACTGCCGTCTCTATAAACATGGAAATATCTACACCCGTATCTGTATAAACGTGGAAATATCCACACCGCTATCTCTGTAAACATGGAAAAATCAACACCGCTGTCTCTATGAACATGGAAATATCTACACCGCCTTCTCTATAAACATGGAAATATCAACACCACGAGCAGTATAAACATGGAAATATCTACACCGCCATCTACTTATCCATAGAAATATCTGAGCCGCCATCTGTATAAACATGGAAATATCTACATTGCTATCTCTATAAACATGGAAATATCTACAATGCCATCTGTAAAAACATGGAAATTCCTATAAAGTCATCTGTATAAACATGGAAATATCTACACCACCATCTGTATAAACATGGAAATATCTACAATGCCATCTGTATACACATGGAAAAACTACACGGCAATCTGTGTATAGATGGAAACATCAACACCGCCATCTGTTCAAACATGGAAATATCTACACCACTATCTCCATAAACATGGAAATATCTACACTGTGGTCTGTATAAACATGGAAATATCTACACCGGTATCTGTATAAACATGGAAATATCTACAACACGATCTGTATAAACATGGAAATATTTACACCGCTATCTGTATAAACATGGAAATATCTGCACCGCTCTCTCTATAAACATGGAAATACCTACAAAGCCATCTGTATAAACATGGAAATACCTACACAGTCATGTGTAGGAACATGGAAATATCTACACTGCCATCTGTATAAACATGGAAATATCTACACAGCCCTCTGTATAAATATGGAAATAACTGCATAGGCATCTGTATGAACATGGAAATGTCTGCACTGCTATATGTATAAACATGGAATTACCTACACCGCTGTCTCTATAAACATGGAAATACGTACACCGCTATCTGTATAAACATGGAAATATCTGCACCGCTATCTCTATAAACATGGAAATATCTCCACCTTTATCTGTAAACATGGAAATATCTACAGCGCCATCTCTATAAACATTGAAATATCTACACTGCCATCTGTAAAAACATGCAAATATCTACACCGCCAACTGTATAAACATGGAAATATCTACGCCACTGACTGTATATACATGGAAATACCTACAACACCATCTGTATACACATGGAAATATCTACACAGACATCTGTATAAATATGGAAATAACTACACGGCCATCTGTATAAACATGGAAATAGCTACACTGCCATCTGTAGAAAGATGGAAATATCTACACCGCTATCTCTATAAATATGGAAATATCTACACCGCCATCAGTATAAACATGGAAATAGCTACAAAGTCATCTGTATAAACATGGAAATATCTACACAGCCATCGGTATAAACATGGAAATATCTACACAGCCATCTGTATATACATGGAAATATCTACACCGCTATCTGTATAAACATGTAAATAATTACACCGCTATTTGTATAAACAAGCAAATATCTACACCGTGATCTGTATAAACATGGAAATATCTACACCGCCATCTCTATAAACATGGAAATATGTACAACCCTATCTGTATAAACATGGAAATATCCACACCGCTATCTCTATAAACATGGAAAAATCAACACCGCTATCTCTATGAACATGGAAATATCTACACCGCCATCTCCATAAACATGGAAATATCTACACCACGATCAGTATAAACATGGAAACATCTACACCGCTATCTGTATAAACACGGAAATATCTTCACTGCTATCTCTATAAACATCGAAATATCTACACCGCCATCTGTATAAACATGGAAATACTTACAAAGTTATCTGTATAAACATGGAAATAGCTACACCGCCATCTGTATAAACATGGAAATATCTACACAGCCATATGTATATACATGGAAATAACTACACCGCTATCTATATAAACATGGAAATAACTACACCGCTATCTGTATAAACATGGAAATATCTACACCACCATCTACATATCCATGGAAATATCTGCGCCGCCATCTGTATAAACATGGAATTATCTACACGGTCATGTATGTATAGATGGAAATATCAACACCGCCATCTGTACAAACATGGAAATATCTGCACCGCTATCTGTATAACCATGGAAATATCTACACCGTCGTCTGTATAAACATGGAAATATCTTCAATGCCATCTGAATACACATGGAAATACCTACACGGCAATCTGTGTATAGATGGAAACATCAAAACCGCCATCTGTACAAACATGGAAATATCTACACTGCTATCACTATAAACATGGAAATATCTACACTGCGGTCTGTATAAACATGGAAATATCTACACCGGTATCTGTATAAACATGGAAATATCTACACCATGATCTGTATAAACATGGAAATATATACACCGCTATCTGTAAACATGGAAATATCTGCACCTCTATCTCTATAAACATGGAAATATGTTCAAAGACATCTGTATAAACATGGAAATACCTACACAGTCATGTGTAGGATCATTTAAATATCTACACTGCCATCTGTATAAACATAAAATATCTACAAAGCCCTCTGTATAAATATGGAAATATCTGCATAGGCATCTGTGTAAACATGGAAATAACTGCACCGCTATCTGTATAAACATGTAAATACCTACACCGCTGTCTCTATAAACATGGAAATATGTACACCGCTATGTGTATAAACCTGGAAATATCTCCACTGCTCTCTGTATAAACATGGAATTATCTCCACTGTTATCTTTATAAACATGGATATATCTACAGCGCCATCTCTATAAACGTTGAAATATCTACACTGCCATCTGTAAAAACATGGAAATCTCTACACCGCCAACTGTATAAACATGGAAATATCTACACCACCATCTGTATAAACATGGAAATAACTTCAATACCATCTGTATACACATGGAAATATCTACACAGCCATCAGTATATACGTGGAAATATCTACACCGCTATCTGTATAAACATAGAAATAACTACACCGCTATTTGTATAAACAAGCAAATATCTACACCGTGATCTGTATAAACATGGAAATATCCACACCGCCATCTCTATAAACATGGAAATATCTACAACCCTATCTGTATAAACATGGAAATATCCACCCCGCTATCTCTGTAAACATGGAAAAATCAACACCGCTATCTCTATGAACATGGAAATATCTACACCGCCATCTCTGTAAACATGGAAATATCTACACCACGATCAGTATAAACATGGAAATATCTACACGGTCATCTGCGTATAGAGGGAAATATCAACTCCGCCATCTGTACAAACATGGAAATATCTGCACCGCTATCTGTATAACCATGGAAATATCTACACCGCAGTCTGTATAAACATGGAAATATCTACACCGCTATCTGTATAAACATGGAAATATCTACACCGCTATCTCTATAAACATGGAAATATCTACACCGTGATCTGTATAAACATGGAAATATTTACACTGAAATCTGTATAAACGTGGAAATTTCTACACCGTTATCTGTATAAATATGGAAATATCTACACCGCTATCTGTATAAACATGGAAATATCTACACCGCTATCTGTATAAACATGGAAATATCTACACCGCGATCTGTATAAACACGGAAATATCTACACCGCGATCTGTATAAACATGGAAATATCTTCACCACAATCTGTATAAACATGGAAATATCTACACCGCTACCTGTATAAACCTGGTAATATCTACACCACCATCTATATAAACATGTAAATATCTGACCCGCCATCTGTATAAAAACGGAAATATCTACACGGTCATCTGTGTATAGATGGAAATATCAACACCGCCATCTGTACAAACATGGAAATATCTCCACCGCTATCTGTATAACCATGGAAATATCTACACCGCGGTCTGTATTAACATGGAAATATCTACACCACTATCTGCATAAACATGGAAATATCTACACCGCTATATCTATAAACATGGAAATATCTACACCGCTATCTGTATAAACATGCAAATATCTAAACCGCGATCTTTATAAACATGGAAATATCTACACCGCTATCTGTATCAACATGCAAATATCTACACCGCGATCTGTATAACATGGAAATATCTCCACTGCTATCTCTATAAACATCGAAATATCTACACCGCCATCTGTATAAACATGGAAATACTTACAAAGTTATCTGTATAAACATGGAAATATCTACACCGCCATCTGTATAAACATGGAAATATCTACACAGCCATGTGTATATACATGGAAATATCTACACCGCTATCCATATAAAAATGGAAATAACTACAATGCTATCTGTATAAACATGGAGATATCTACACCACCATCTACATATCCATGGAAATATCTGAGCCACCATCTCTATAAACATGGAAATATCTACACGGTCATCTGAGTATAGATGGAAATACCAACACCGTCGTCTGTACAAACATGGAAATATGTGCACCGGTATCTGTATAACCATGGAAATATCTACACCGCGGTCTGCATAAACATGGAAATATCTACACCGCTATCTGTATAAACATGGAAATATCTACACCACTATCTGCACAAACATGGAAATATCTACACCGCTATATCTATAAACATGGAAATATCTACACCGCTATCTGTAGAAACATGCAAATAACTAAACCGCGATCTGTATAAACATGGAAATATCTACACCTCTATCTGTATAAACATGCAAATATCTACACCGCCATCTGTATAAACATGGAAATATCTACACCACGATCTGTATAAACATGGAAATATCTTCACCACAATCTGTATAAACATGGAAATATCTACACCGCTACCTGTATAAACCTGGTAATATCTACACCACCATCTATAAAAACTTGTAAATATCTACAATGCCATCTGTATAAACATGGAAATATCTACAATGCCATCTGTAGAAAGAAGGAAATATCTACACCGCAATCTGTGTAAACATGGAACTATCTACACCGCTATCTGTAAACACATGGAAATATCTACGCCGCTATCTGTATAAACATGGAAACATCTACACCGCGATCTGTATAAACATGGAAATATCTACATCGCGGTCTGTATAAACATGGAAATATCTACACCGCGATTTGTATAAACATGGAAATATCTACACCGCCATCTGTATAAACATGGAAATATCTACACAGCTATCTCTATAAACATGGAAATATCTACACCGCCATCTCTATAAACATGGAAATACCTATACAGTCATCTGTGTAAACATGGAAATATGTACACCACCATCTGTATAAACATGGAAATATCTTCAATGCCATCTGAATACACATGGAAATACGTACATGCAATCTCTGTATAGATGGAAACATCAACTCCGCCATCTGTACAAACAAGGAAATATCTACACTGCTATCTCTATAAACATGGAAATATCTACACTGCTGTCTGTATAAACATGGAAATATCTACACCGCTATCTGTATAAACATGGATATACCTACACCATGATCTGTATAAACATGGAAATATATACACCGCTATCTGTATAAACATGGAAATATCTGCACCTCTATCTCTGTAAACATGGAAATATCTACAAAGACATCTGTATAAACATGGAAATACCTACACAGACATATGTAGGAACATTTAAATATCTACACTGCCATCTGTATAAACATAGAAATATCTACCAAGCCCTCTGTATAAATATGGAAATATCTGCATAGGCATCTGTGTAAACATGGAAATATCTGCACCGCTATCTGTATAAACATGGAAATACCTACACCGCTGTCTCTACAAACATGGAAATATCTACACCGCTATGTGTATAAAACTGGAAATATTTCCACTGCTCTCTGTAAAAACATGGAAATATCTCCACCGTTATCTGTATAAACATGGAAATATCTACAGCGCCATCTCTATAAACATTGAAATATCTACAATGCCATCTGTAAAAACATGGAAATATCTACACCGCCAACTGTATAAACATGGAAATATCTACACCACCATCTGTATAAACATGGAAATAACAACAATACCATCTGTATACACATGGAAATATTTACACAGCCATCTGTATATAGGTGGAAATATCTACACCGCTATCTGTATAAACATGGAAATAACTACACCGCTATTTGTATAAACAAGCGAATATCTACACCGTGATCTGTATAAACATGGAAATATCTACACCGCTATCTCTATAAACATGGAAATATCTACACACCTATCTGTACAAACATGGAAATATCCACACCGCTATCTCTGTAAACATGGAAAAATCAACACCGCTATCTCTATGAACATGGAAATATCTACACCGCCATCTCTGTGAACATGGAAATACCTACACCACGATCAGTATAAACATGGAAATATCTACACCGCTATCTGTATAAACATGGAAATATCTCCACTGCTATCTCTATAAACATCGAAATATCTACACAGCCATCTGTATAAATATGGAAACACTTACAAAGTTATCTGTATAAACATGGAAATATCTACACCGCCATCTGTATTAACATGGAAATATCTACACAGCCATTTGTATATACATGGAAATATCTACACCGCTATCTATATAAACATGGAAATAACTACACCGCTATCTGTATAAACATGGAGATATCTACACCACCATCTACATATCCATGTAAACATCTGAGCCGCCATCTCTATAAACATGGAAATATCTACACGGTCATCTGTGTATAGATGGAAATATCAACACCGCCATCTGTACAAACATGGAAATATCTGCACCGCTATCTGTATAACCATGGAAATATCTACACCGTGGTCTGTATAAACATGGAAATATCTACACCGCTATCTGTATAAACATGGAAATATCTACACCGCTATCTCTATAAACATGGAAATATCTACAACGTGATCTGTATAAACATGGAAATATTTACTCCGCTATCTGTATAAACATGGAAATTTCTACACCGTTACCTGTATAAATATGGAAATATCTGCACCGCTATCTGTATAAAGATGGAAGTATCTACACCGCGATCTGTATAAACATGGAAATATCTACACCGCGATCTGTATAAACATGGAAATATCTACACCGCGATCTGTATAAACATGGAAATATTTACACAGCCATCTGTATAAACATGGAAATATCTACACAGCTATCTCTATAAACATGGAAATATCTACACCGCCATCTGTATAAACATGGAAATACCTATACAGTCATCTGTGTAAACATGGAAATATCTACACCACCATCTGTATAAACATGGAAATATCTTCAATGCCATCTGAATACACATGGAAATACCTACACGGCAATCTGTGTATAGATGGAAACATCAACACTGCCATCTGTACAAACATGGAAATATCTCCACTGCTATCTCTATAAACCTGGAAATATCTACACTGCGGTCTGTATAAACATGGAAATATCTGCACCGGTATCTGTATAAACATGGAAATATCTACACCATGATCTGTATAAACATGGAAATATATACACCGGTATCTGAATAAACATGGAAATATCTACACCGACGTCTGTATAAACATGGAAATATCTACACCGCTATCTGTATAAACATGGAATATCTACACCGCTATCTCTATAAACATGGAAATATCTACACCGTGATCTTTATAAACATGGAAATATTTACACCGCTATCTGTATAAACATGGAAATTTCTACACCGTTATCTGTATAAATATGGAAATATCTACACCGCTATCTGTAGAAACATGGAAATATCTACACCGCTATCTGTATGAACATGGAAATATCTACACCGTGATCTGAATAAACATGGAAATATCTACACCGCGATCTGTATAAACATGGAAATATCTACACCGCAATCTGTATAAACATGGAAATATCTACAAAGCTATCTCCATAAACATGGAAATATATACACCGCCATCTGTATATACATGGAAATGTCTACACCGCTATCTGTATAAACATGGAAATAACTACACCGCTATTAGTATAAACAAGCAAATATCTACACCGTGATCTGTATAAACATGGAAATATCTACACCGCCATCTCTATAAACATGGAAATATCTACACCCCTGTCTGTATAAACATGGAAATATCCACACAGCTAACTCTGTAAACATGGAAATATCAACACCGCTATCTCTATGAACATGGAAATATCTACACCGCCATCTCTGTAAACATGGAAATATCTACACCACGATTAGTATAAACATGGAAATATCTACACCGCGATCTGTATAAACATGGAAATATCCACACCGCGATCTGAATAAACATGGAAATACCTTCACCACGATCTGTATAAACATGGAAATATCTACACCGCTACCTGTATAAACATGGTAATATCTACACCACCATCTATATAAACATGTAAATATCTACACCGACATCTGTATAAACATGGTAATATCTACAATGCCATCTGTAGAAAGATGGAAATAACTACACCGCAATCTGTGTAAACATGGACCTATCTACACCGCTATCTGTAAACACATGGAAATATCTACACCGCTATCTGTATAAACATGGAAATATGTACACCGTGATTTGTATAAACATGGAAATATCCACACCGCGATCTGTATAAACATGGAAATATCTACAGCGCGATCTGTATAAACATGGAAATATCTACACCGCTATCTGTATAAACATGGAAATATCTACACCACCATCTGTATAAACATGGAAATATATTCAGTGCCATCTGAATACACATGGAAATACCTACACGGCAATCTGTGTATAGATGGAAACATCAACACCGCCATCTGTACAAACATGGAAATATCTACACTGCTATCTCTATAAACATGGAAATATCTAAACTGCGGTCTGTATAAACATGGAAATATCTACACCGGTATCTGTATAAACATGGAAATATCTGCACCTCCATCTCTATAAACATGGAAATATCTACAAAGACATCTGTGTAAACATGGAAATAGCTACACAGTCATGTGTAGGAACATTTAAATATCTACACTGCCATCTGTATAAACATAGAAATATCTACAAAGCCCTCTGTCTAAATATGGAAATATCTGCATAGGCATCTGTGTAAACATGGAAATATCTGCACCGCTATCTGTATATACATGGAAATACCTACACCGCTGTCTCTATAAACATGGAAATATGTACACCGCTATATGTATAAACCTGGAAATACCTCCACTGCTCTCTGTATAAACATGGAAATATCTCCACCGTTATCTGTATAAACATGGAAGTATCTACAGCGCCATCTCTATAAACATTGAAATATCTACACAGACATCTGTATAAATATGGAAATATCTACACGGCCATCTGTATAAACATGGGAATATTTACACTGCCATCTGTAGAAAGATGGAAATATCTACACCGCTATCTCTATAAATATGGAAATATCTACACCGCCATCTCTATAAACATGAAAATATCTACACTGCCATCTCCATAAAGATGGAAGTATCTACTCTGCCATGTGTATAAACACGGAAATATCTACACCACAATCTGTGTAAACATTGAAATATCTACACTGCTATCTGTATAAACATGGAAATATCTACACCGCCATCTTCATGCCCATGGAAATATCTACGCCGCCATCTTTATAAACATGGAAATATCTACACGGCCATCTCTGTATACATGGAAATATCAACACCACCATATGTACAAACATGGAAATATCTACATCGCTATCTCTATAAACATGGAAATATCTGCACTGCCATCTGTAAAAACATGGAAATACGTATACAGTTATTTGTATAAACATGGAAATATCTAAAATCCCATCTGTATACACATGGAAATATCTACACAGCCATCTTTATAATCATGTAAATATCTACACTGCTATCTCTATAAACATCGAAATATCTACACCGCCATCTGTATAAACATGGAAATACTTACAAAGTTATCGATATAAACATGGAAATATCAACACCGCCATCTGTATAAATATGGAAATACCTATACAGTCATCTGTGTAAACATGGAAATATCTAAACCACCATCTGTATAAACATGGAAATATCTACAATGCCATCAGTATACACATGGAAATACCTACACGGCAATCAGGGTATAGATGGAAACATCAACACCGCCATCTGTACAAACATGGAAAAATCTATACTGCTATCTCTATAAACATGGAAATATCTACACTGCGGACTGTATAAACATGGAAATATCTACACCGGTATCTGTATATACATGGAAATATCTACCCCACGATCTGTATAAACATGGAAATATATACAACGCTATCTGTATAAACATGGAAATATCTGCACCGCTGTCTCTATAAACATGGAAATATCTACAAAGACATCTGTATAAACATGGAAATACCTACACAGTTAGGTGTAGGAACATGGAAATATCTACACTGCCGTCTGTATAAACATAGAAATATCTACACAGCCCTCTGTATAAATATGGAAATATCTGCATAGGCAACTGTAAAAACATGGAAACATCTGCGCCGCTATCTGTATAAACATGGAAATACCTACACGGCTGTCTCTATAAACATGGAAATATGTACCCCGCTATGTGTATAAACATGGAAATATCTCCACTGCTGTCTGTATAAACATGAAAATATCTCCACCGTTATCTGTATGAACATGGAAATATCTACAGCGCCATCTCTATAAACATTGAAATATCTACACTGCCATCTGTAAAAACATGGAAATATCTACAGAGTCATCTGCATAAACATGGAAATATCTCCACTGCTATCTGTATAAACATGGAAATATCTCCACCGCTATCTCTATAAACATGGAAATATCTGCAACGCTATCTGTATAAACATGGAAATATCTGCACAGCTATCTGTATAAACATGGCAATTTCTACACTGCCATCTGTATAAACATGGAAATATTTACGCGGCCATCTCAATAAACATGGAAATATTTACATCGCTATCTGTATAACCATGGAAATAGCCACACCGCTATCTGTATAAACATGGAAATATCTACACCGCCATCTGTATACACATGGAAATATCTACACAGCCATCTGTATAAACATGGAAATATCTACACCGCTATCTGTATAAAGATGGAAATATCTACATCGCTATCTGTATAAACATGGAAATATCTACACTGCCATCTGTATAAACATGGAAGTAGCTAAACAGCTATCTGTATAAACATGGAAATATATACATCACCATCTGAATAAATGTGGAAATATCTACACGGATATCTGCATAAATATGGAAATATCTACACCTCTATCTCTATAAACATGGAAATATCTACACATCTATCTGTATAAACATGGAAATATCTATACCGCAATCTCTACAAACATGGAAATATCTCCACCGTCATCTGTATAAACCTGGAAATATATGCACAGTCATCTGTATAAACATGGAAATAACTACACCGCTATGTGTATAAACGTGGAAATATCTACACTTCTATAAGTATAAAGATGGAAATATCTACACAGCTATCAGTATAAATATGGAAATATCTACATCGCTATCTCTATAAATATGGAAATGTGTACACCGCTATCTGTATAAACATGGAAATAACTACAGAGCCATCTCTATAAACATGGAAATACCTACATCGCTATCTGTATAAACATGGAAATATCTACACCGCCATCTGTAAAAACATGGAAATATCTACACAGTCATCTGTAGAAACATGGAAGTATCTTTACCTCCATCTGTATAAACAGGGAAATACGTACACTGCCATCTGTATACACATGGAAATAACTACACCACAATCTGTTTAAACATGGAAATGTCTACACCGCTATCTCTATAAACATGGAAATGTCTACACCGCCATCTGAATAAACATGGAATTATCTTCATGGCTATCAGTATAAATATGGAAATATCTACACCACTATCTCTGTAAACATGGAAATATCTACACCGCTATCTGTATAAACATGGAAATATCTACACCGCTATCTGTATAAACATGGAAATATCTTCACCGCTATCTGTATAAAGTTGGAAATATCTACACCGCCATCTCTATAAACATGGAAATATCTCCAACGCTATCAGTATAAACATGGAAATATCTCCACCGCTATCTGTAAAAACATGGAAATATCTCCAACGTTATCAGTATAAAAATAGAAATATCTCCACAGCTATCTGTATGAACATGGAAATACCTCCACAGCTATCTGTATAAACATGGAAATATCTCCAACGCTATCTGTATAAACATGGAAATATCTACATCGTTATCTGTATTAACATGGAAATATCTCCACCGCTATCTCTATAAACATGGAAATATCTACACCGCAATCATTATAAACATGGAAATATCTACACCGCTATCTGTATAAATATGGAAATATCTACGTCGCTATCTCTATAAACATGGAAATATCTACACCGCTATCTGTATAAACATGGAAATATCTGCAACGCTATCTGTAACAACATGGAAATATCTACATCGCTATCTGTATTAACATGGAAATATCTTCATTGCAATCTCTATAAACATGGAAATATCTACACCGCCATCTCTATAAACATGGAAATGTCTACACTGCAATATCAATAAACATGGAAATAACTCCACCGTCATCTGTATAAACATGGGAATATATACACAGTCATCTGTATAAACATGGAAATAACTACACCGCTATCTGTACAAACATGGAAATATCTACATCTCTATCTTTATAATCATGGAAATATCTACACCGCTATCAGTATAAATATGGAAATATCTAACTGGCTATCTCTATAAATATCGAAATGTCTACAGCGCTATCTGTATAAACATGGAAATATCTACAGAGCCATCTCTATAAACATGGAAATATCTACATCGCTATCTGTACAAACACGGAAATAGCCACACCACTATCTGTATAAACATGGAAATATCTACACCGCCATCTGTATACGCATGGAAATATCTACACAGTCATCTGTAGAAACATGGAAATAACTACACCGCTATCTGTATAAACATGGAAATATCTACATCGCTATCTTTATAAACATGGGAATATCTACACAGCTATCTGTATAAACATGGAAGTATCTACACCTCCATCTTTATAAACATGGAAATACGTACACTGCCATCTGTATAGACATGGAAATATCTACATTGCCGTCTCTATAAACATGAAAATATCTCCAAGGCTATCTGTATAAACATGGAAATATCTCCACCGCTATCTGTATAAACATGGAAATATCTTCAGTGCTATCTGTATAAACATGGAAATATCTACACCGCTATCTCTATAAACATGGAAATATCTGCACCGCTATCTGTATAAACATGGAAATATCTTCACCGATATCTGTATAAACATGGCAATTTCTACACTGCCATCTGTATAAACATGGAAATATTTACACGGCCATCTCAATAAACATGGAAATATTTACATCGCTATCTGTATAAACATGGAAATAGCCACACCACTATCTGTATAAACATGGAAATATCTACACCGCCATCTGTATACACATGGAAATATCTACAAAGCCATCTGTATAAACATGGAAATATCTACACCGCTATCTGTATAAAGATGGAAATATCTACATCGCTATCTGTATAAACATGGAAATATCTACACTGCCGTCTGAGTAAACATGGAAGTAGCCACACCGCTATCTGTATAAACATGGAAATATTTACATCACCATCTGAATAAATGTGGAAATATCTACACGGCTATGTGTATAAATATGGAAATATCTACACCTCTATCTCTATAAACATGGAAATATCTACACAGCTATCTGTATAAACATGGAAATATCTACACCGCAATCTCTACAAACATGGAAATATCTCCACCGTCATCTGTATAAACCTGCAAATATATGCACAGTCATCTGTATAAACATCGAAATAACTACACTGCTATCTGTAGAAACATGGAAATATCTACACTGCAATCTGTATAAACATGGAAATATCTCCAACGCTATCTGTATAAACATGGAAATATCTCCACCGCTATCTCTATAAACATGGAAATATCTCCACTGCTATCTGTATAAACATGGAAATATCAACTCCGCTATCTCCATAAACATGGAAATATCTGCAATGCTATCTGTATAAACATGGATATACCTGAACCGCTATCTGTATAAACATGGCAATTTCTACACTGCCATCTGTATAAACATGGAAATATTAACGCGGCCATCTCAATAAACATGGAAATATATACATCGCTATCTGTATAAACATGGAAATATCCACACCGCTATCTGTATAAACATGGAAATATCTACACCGCCATCTGTATACACATGGAAATATCTACACAGCCATCTGTATAAACATGGAAATATCTACACCGCTATCTGTATAAAGATGGAAATATCTACATCGCTATCTGCATAAACATGGAAATATCTACACTGCCATCTGTATAAACATGGAAGTAGCCACACCGCTATCTGTATAAACATGGAAATATATACATCACCATCTGAATAAATGTGGAAATATCTACACGGCTATCTGTATAAACATGGAAATATCTCCAATGCTATGTGAATAAACATGGAAATATCTACATCGTTATCTGTATTAACATGGAAATATCTCCACCGCTATCTCTATAAACATGGAAATATCTACACCGCAATCTTTATAAACATGGAAAGATGTACACCGCTATCTGTATAAATATGGAAATATCTACATCGTTATCTCTATAAACATGGAAATATCTACACCGCTATCTGTATAAACATGGAAATATCTGCAACGCTATCTGTATAAACATGGAAATATCTGCACCGCTATCTGTATAAACATGGAAATATCTTCACCGCTATCTGTATAAACATGGCAATTTCTACACTGCCATCTGTATAAACATGGAAATATTTACGCGGCCATCTCAATAAACATGGAAATATTTACATCGCTATCTGTATAAACATGGAAATATCTACACCGACATCTGTATACACATGGAAATATCTACACAGCCATCTGTATAAACATGGAAATATCTACACCGCTATCTGTATAAACATGGAAATATCTACACCGCTATCTGTATAAACATGGAAATATCTACACCGCTATCAGTATAAATATGGAAATATCTACATGGCTATCTCTATAAATATGGAAATGTCTACACCGCTATCTGTATAAACATGGAAATATCTACACAGTCATCTCTATAAACATGGAAATACCTACATCGCTATCTGTATAAACATGGAAATATCTACACCGCCATCTGTAAAAACATGGAAATATCTACACAGTCATCTGTAGAAACATGGAAGTATCTTCACCTCCATCTGTATAAACAGGGAAATACGTACACTGTCGTCTGTATACACATGGAAATAACTACACCACAATCTGTATAAACATGGAAATGTCTACACCGCTATCTCTGTAAACATGGAAATGTCTACAACGCCATCTGAATAAACATGGAATTATCTACATGGCTATCAGTATAAATATGGAAATATCTACAACTCTATCTCTGTAAACATGGAAATATCTACACCGCTATCTGTATAAACATGGAAATATCTTCACCGCTATCTGTATAAAGTTGGAAATATCTACACCGCCGTCTCTATAAACATGGAAATATCTCCAACGCTATCATTATAAACATGGAAATATCTCCACTGCTATCTGTAAAAACATGGAAATACCTCCACCGCTATCAGTATAAACATGGAAATAGCTCCACCGCTATCTGTATGAACATGGAAATACCTCCACTGCTATCTGTATATACATGGAAATATCTGCAACGCTATCTGTATAAACATGGAAATATCTGCACCGCTATCTGTAAAAACATGGAAATATCTTCATCGCTATCTGTATTAACATGAAAATATCTTCATTGCCATCTCTATAAACATGGAAATATCTACACCGCCATCTCTATAAACATGGAAATGTCTACACTGCAATATCAATAAACATGGAAATATCTCCACTGTCATCTGTATAAACATGGGAATATATACCCAGTCATCTGTATAAACATGGAAATATCTACACCGCTATCTGTATAAACATGGAAATATCTACATCTCTATCTTTATGAACATGGAAATATCTACACCGCTATCAGTATAAATATGGAAATATCTAACCGGCTATCTCTATAAATATGGAAATGTCTACACCGCTATCTGTATAAACATGGAAATATCTACACAGCCATCTCTATAAACATGGAAATATCTACATCGCTATCTGTACAAACACGGAAATAGCCACACCACTATCTGTATAAACATGGAAATATCTACACCGCCATCTGTAAAAACATGGAAATATCTACACAGTTATCTGTATAAACATGGAAGTATCTACACCTCCATCTTTATAAACATGGAAATACGTACACTGCCATCTGTATAGACATGGAAATATCTACATTGCCATCTCTATAAACATGGAAATATCTCCAAGGCTATCTGTATAAACATGGAAATATCTCCACCGCTATCTGTATAAACATGGAAATATCTTCATTGCTATCTGTATAAACATGGAAATATCTACATCGCTATCTGTACAAACACGGAAATAGCCACACCACTATCTGTATAAACATGGAAATATCTACACCGCCATCTGTAAAAACATGGAAATATCTACACAGTCATCTGTATAAACATGGAAGTATCTACACCTCCATATTTATAAACATGGAAATTCGTACACTGCCATCTGTATAGACATGGAAATATCTACATTGCCATCTCTATAAACATGGAAATATCTCCAACGCTATCTGTATAAACATGGAAATATCTCCACCGCTATCTGTATAAACATGGAAATATCTCCACCGCTATCTGTATAAACATGGAAATATCTCCACTGCTATCTGTAAAAACATGGAAATATCTACACCGCTATCTCTATAAACATGGAAATATCTGCACCATTATCTGTATAAACATGGAAATATCTTCACCGCTATCTGTATAAACATGGCAATTTCTACACTGCCATCTGTATAAACATGGAAATATTTACGCGGCCATCTCAATAAACATGGAAATATTTACATCGCTATCTGTATAAACATGGAAATAGCCACACCGCTATCTGTATAAACATGGAAATATCTACACCGCCATCTGTATACACATGGAAATATCTACACAGTCATCTGTAGAAACATGGAAATAACTACACCGCTATCTGTATAAACATGGAAATATCTACATCGCTATCTTTATAAACATGGGCATATCGACACTGCTATCAGTATAAATATGGAAATATCTAACCGGCTATCTCTATAAATATGGAAATGTCTACACCGCTATCTGTATAAACATGGAAATATCTACACAGCCATCTCTATAAAAATGGAAATATCTACATCGCTATCTGTACAAACACGGAAATAGCCACACCACTATCTGTATAAACATGGAAATATCTACACCGCCATCTGTAAAAACATGGAAATATCTACACAGTCATCTGTATAAACATGGAGGTATCTACACCTCCGTCTTTATCAACATGGAAATACGTACACTGACATCTGTATAAACATGGAAATATCTACATCGCCATCTCTATAAACATGGAAATATCTCCAACGCTATCTGTATAAACATGGAAATATCTCCACCGCTATATCTATAAACATGGAAATATCTCCACTGCTATCTGTATAAACATGGAAATATCAACTCCGCTATCTCTATAAACATGGAAATATCTGCAATGCTATCTGTATAAACATGGAAATATCTGAACCGCTATCTGTATAAACATGGCAATTTCTACACTGCCATCTGTATAAACATGGAAATATTTACGCGGCCATCTCAATAAACATGGAAATATATACATCGCTATCTGTATAAACATGGAAATATCCACACCGTTATCTGTATAAACATGGAAATATCTACACCGCCATCTGTATACACATGGAAATATCTACACAGCCATCTGTATAAACATGGAAATATCTACACCGCTATCTGTATAAAGATGGAAATATCTACATCGCTATCTGTATAAACATGGAAATATCTACACTGCCATCTGTATAAACATGGAAGTAGCCACACCGCTATCTGTATAAACATGGAAATATATACATCACCATCTGAATAAATGTGGAAATATCTACACGGCTATCTGTATAAACATGGAAATATCTCCAATGCTATCTGTATAAACATGGAAATATCTACATCGTTATCTGTATTAACATGAAAATATCTCCACCGCTATCTCTATAAACATGGAAATATCTGCACCGCAATCTTTATAAACATGGAGAGATGTACACCGCTATCTGTATAAATATGGAAATATCTACATCGTTATCTCTATAAACATGGAAATATCTACACCGCTATCTGTATAAACATGGAAATATCTGCAACGCTATCTGTATAAATATGGAAATATCTGCACCGCTATCTGTATAAACATGGAAATATCTTCACCGCTATCTGTATAAACATGGCAATTTCTACACTGCCATCTGTATAAACATGGAAATATTTACGCGGCCATCTCAATAAACATGGAAATATTTACATCGCTATCTGTATAAACATGGAAATAGCCACACCGCTATCTGTATAAACATGGAAATATCTACACCGCCATCTGTATACACATGGAAATATCTACACAGCCATCTGTATAAACATGGAAATATCTACACCGCTATCTGTATGAAGATGGAAAATCTACATCGCTATCTGTATAAACATGGAAATATCTACACTGCCATCTGTATAAACATGGAAGTAGCCACACCGCTATCTGTATAAACATGGAAATATATACATCACCATCTGAATAAATGTGGAAATATCTACACGGCTATCTGTATAAATATGGAAATATCTACACCTCTATCTCTATAAACATGGAAATATCTACACAGCTATCTGTATAAACATGGAAATATCTACACTGCAATCTCTACAAACATGGAAATATCTCCACTGTCATCTGTATAAACCTGGAAATATATGCACAGTCATCTGTATAAACATGGAAATAACTACACCGCTATCTGTATTAACATGGAAATATCTACACCGCTATCTGTATAAACATGGAAATAACTACACCGCTATCAGTATAAATATGGAAATATCAACATCGCTATCTCTATAAATATGGAAATGTCTACACCGCTATCTGTATAAACATGGAAATATCTACACAGCCATCTCTATAAACATGGAAATACCTACATCGCTATCTGTATAAACATGGAAATATCTACACCGCCATCTGTAAAAACATGGAAATATCTACACAGTCATCTGTAGAAACATGGAAATAACTACACCGCTATCTCTATAAACATGGAAATATCTACAACGCTATCTTTATAAACATGGAAATATCTACACCGCTATCAGTATAAATATGGAAATATCTAACCGGCTATCTCTATAAATATCGAAATGTCTACACCGCTATCTGTATAAACATGGAAATATCTACACAGCCATCTCTATAAAAACGGAAGTATCTACATCGCTATCTGTACAAACACGGAAATAGCCACACCACTATCTGTATAAACATGGAAATATCTACACCGCCATTTGTAAAAACATGGAAATATCTACACAGTCATCTGTATAAACATGGAGGTATCTACACCTCCATCTTTATAAACATGGAAATACGTACACTGCCATCTGTATACACATGGAAATATCTACATCGCCATCTCTATAAACATGGAAATATCTCCAATGCTATCTGTATAAACATGGAAATATACCCACCGCTATCTGTATAAACATGGAAATATCTCCACTGCTATCTGTATAAACATGGAAATATCTACACCGCTATCTCTATAAACATGGAAATATCTGCAACGATATCTGTATAAACATGGAAATATCTGCACCGCTATCTGTATAAACATGGCAATTTCTACACTGCCATCTGTATAAACATGGAAATATTTACGCGGTCATCTCAATAAACATGGAAATATTTACATCGCTATCTGTATAAACATGGAAATAGCCACACCGCTATCTGTAAACATGGAAATATCTACACCGCCATCTGTATACACATGGAAATATCTACACAGCCATCTGTATAAACATGGAAATATCTACACCGCCATCTGTAAAAACATGGAAATATCTACACAGTCATCTGTATAAACATGGAGGTATCTACACCTCCATCTTTATCAACATGGAAATACGTACACTGCCATCTGTATACACATGGAAATATCTACATCGCCATCTCTAAAAACTTGGAAATATCTCCAACGCTATCTGTATAAACATGGAAATATCTCCACCGCTATCTGTATAAACCTGGAAATATCTCCACTGCTATCTGTATAAACATGGAAATATCTACACCGCCATCTGTATACACATGGAAATATCTACACAGCCATCTGTATAAACATGGAAATATCTACACCGCTATCTGTATAAAGATGGAAATATCTACATCGCTATCTGTATAAACATGGAAATATCTACACCGCTATCTGTATAAACATGGAAATATCTACACCGCTATCAGTATAAATATGGAAATATCTACATCGCTATCTCTATAAATATGGAAATGTCTACACTGCTATCTGTATAAACATGGAAATATCTACACAGCCATCTCTATAAACATGGAAATACCTACATCACTATCTGTATAAACATGGAAATATCTTCACGGCCATCTGTAAATACATGGAAATATCTACACAGTCATCTGTAGATACATGGAAGTATCTTCACCTCCATCTGTATAAACAGGGAAATACGTACACTGCCATCTGTATACACAGGGAAATAACTACACCGCAATCTGTATAAACATGGAAATGTCTACACCGCTATCTCTATAAACATGGAAATAACTACACCGCCATCTGAATAAACATGGAATTATCTACAAGGCTATCAGTATAAATATGGTAATATCTACAACTCTATCTCTGTAAACATGGAAATATCTACACCGCTATCTGTATAAACATGGAAATATCTTCACCTCTATCTGTATAAAGTTGGAAATATCTACACCGCCATCTCTATAAACATGGAAATATCTCCAACGCTATCAGTATAAACATGGAAACATCTCCACTGCTATCTGTAAAAACATGGAAATACCTCCAACGCTATCAGTATAAACATGGAAATATCTCCACCGCTATCTGTATGAAGATGGAAATACCTCCACTGCTATCTGTATAAACATGGAAATATCTCCAACGCTATCTGTATAAACATGGAAATATCTACACCGCCTTCACTATAAACATGGAAATTTCTACACTGCAATATCTATAAACATGGAAATATCTCCACTGCTATCTGTATAAACATGGAAATATTTACGCGGCCATCTAAATAAACATGGAAATATTTACATCGTTATCTGTATAAACATGGAAATAGCCACACCGCTATCTGTATAAACATGGAAATATCTACACAGCCATCTGTATAAACATGGAAATATTTACACCGCTATCTGTATAAAGATGGAAATAACTACATCGCTATCTGTATAAACATGGAAATATCTACACTGCCATCTGTATAAACATGGAAGTAGCCAAACCGCTATCTGTATAAATATGGAAATATATACATCACCATCTGAATAAATGTGGAAATATCTACACGGATATCTGTATAAATATGGAAACATCTACACCTCTATCTCTATAAACATGGAAATATCTACACAGCTATCTGTATAAACATGGAAATATCTACACCGCAATCTCTACAAACATGGAAATATCTCCACCGTCATCTGTATAAACGTGGAAATATATGCACAGTCATCTGTATAAACATGGAAATAACTACACCGCTATCTGTACAAACATGGAAATATCTACACCGCTATCTGTATAAACATGGAAATATCTACACAGCCATCTCTATAAACATGGAAATACCTACATCGCTATCTGTATAAACATGGAAATATCTACACCGCCATCTGTAGAAACATGGAAGTATCTGCACCTCCATCTGTATAAACAGGGAATTACGTACACTGCCATCTGTATACACATGGAAATAACTACACCACAATCTGTATAAACAGGGAAATGTCTACACCGCTATCTCTATAAACATGGAAATATCTACACCGCCATCTGAATAAACATGGAATTATCTACATGGCTATCTGTATAAATATGGAAATATCTACACCTCTCTCTGTAAACATGGAAATATCTACACCGTTATCTGTATAAACATGGAAATATCTTCACCGCTATCTGCATAAAGTTGGAAATATCTACACCGCCATCTCTATAAACATGGAAATATCTCCACCACTATCTGTGTAAACATGGAAATATCTCCACTGCTATCTGTATAAACATGGAAATATCTACACTGCAATCTGTATAAACATGGAAATAACTACACTGCTATCTGTAAAAACTTGGAAATATCTCCACCGCCATATCTATAAACATGGAAATATCTCCACCGCTATCAGTATAAAAATGAAAATATCTCCACTGCTATCTGTATAAACATGGAAATATCTACACCGCCATCTGTAAAAACATGGAAATATCTACAATCATTTGTGTAAACATGGAAATATCTACACCTCCATTTGTATAAACATGGAAATAACTACACTGACATCTGTATACACAGGGAAATATATACACATCCATCTGTATTAATATGGAAATATGTACACCGCTATCTGTATAAACATGGAAATATCTACATCGCTATCTGTATAAACATGGAAATATCTACACTGCCATCTGTAAACATGGAAGTAGCCACACCGCTATCTGTATAAACATGGAAATATATACACCAACATCTGAATAAATATGGAAATATCTACACGGCTATCTGTATAAATATGGAAATATCTACACCGCTATCTCTATAAACATGGAAATATCTACACAGCCCTCTGTATAAACATGGAAATATCTACACTGCAATCTCTATAAACATGGAAATATCTCCACCGTCATCAGTATAAACATGGAAATATATACACAGTCATCAGTATAAACATGGAAATAACTACACCGCTATTTGTATAAACATGGTAATATCTGCACTGCTGTCTTTATAAACATGGAAATATCTCCACCGCTATCTCTATAAACATGGAGATATCTACACCGATATCTGTAGAAACATGGAAATATCTCCACCGCTATCTCTATAAACATGGAAATATCTCCACCACTATCTCTATAAACGTGGAAATATCTACACTGCTATCTGTATAAACATGGAAATATCTACACTGCCATCTGTATAAACATGGAAACAGCCACACCGCTATCAGTATAAACATGGAAATATCTACACTGCCATCTGTATAAACATGGAAATATCTACACCGCTCTCTGTATAAATATGGAAATATCTACACCGCTATCTCTATAAACAGGGATATAATTACACCGCAATCTGAATAAACATGGAAATAACTACACCGCTATCTTTATAAACATGGCAATATCTACACCGCTATCTGCATAAACTCGGAAGTATCTACAACACCATCTGTATAAAGATGGAAATATCTCCACCGCTATCTGTATAATTATGAAAATATGTCCATGGCTATCTGTATAAACATGGAAATATCTACACCGCTATCTGTAAAAACATGGAAATATCTACATCGCTATGTGTATAAACATGGAAATAACCTCACCGCGATCTGTAAAAACCTGGAAATATGTACACCGCCATCTCTAAAAACATCGAAATATCTACACATTCATCTGTAAAAACATGGAAATATATACACCTCCATCTGTATAAACACGGAAATATCTACACTGCCATCTGTATACACATGGAAATATCTACAAAGCCATCTGTATAAACATGGAAATATCTACACCGCTTTCTGTATAAACTTGGAAATGTCTACACCGCCATCTCTATAAACATGGAAATATCTCCACCGCTATCTGTATAAACAAGGAAATAACTCCAATGCTATCGGTATAAACATGGAAATATCTACATCGCAATCTGTATAAACATGGAAATATCTACACTGCTATCTGTATGAACTTGGAAATATCTACACCGCCTTCTCAATAAACATGGAAATATCTCCACGGCTATCTCTATAAACTTGGAAATATCTCCACTGCTATCTGAATAAACATGGAAATATCTACACCGCTATCTGTACAAACATGGAAATAGCTACACTGCCATCTGTATAAACATGGAAATATCTACACAGCCTTCTCTATAAACCTGGATATATCTACATCGCTATCTGTATAAAGATGGAAATAGCCACAGCGCTATCTCTATACACATGGAGATATTTACACTGCCATCTGTATAAACATGGAAGTATCTCCACCTCCATCTGTATACACATGAAAATATCTAAACTGCCATCTGTATACACATGGAAATATCTACACAGCCATCTGTATAAACCTGGAAATATCTACAACGCTATCTCTATGAAAATGGAAATATCTACACTATTATCTCCATAAACATGGAACTACCCTCAATGCCATCTGTAGAAATTTGGAAATACCTACAC
Source organism: Pan paniscus (assembly GCF_029289425.2). Lineage (NCBI taxonomy): Eukaryota > Metazoa > Chordata > Mammalia > Primates > Hominidae > Pan > Pan paniscus. Next base: position 3,870,867 of record NC_073265.2, read on the forward strand.
TTCCATCTGAATGAAGATGTAAATATCTACACCGCGAGCTGTATAAACATGGAAATAACTTCACCGCCATCTGTATGAACATGGAAATATCTACATCGCCATCTGTGTAAACATGGAGATATCTACACCGCCATCTGTATAAACATGGAAATATCTACACCGCCATCAGTATAAACCTGGAAATATCTGCATCGCCATCTGTATAAACATTGAAATATCTACACCGCTATCTGTATAAATGTGGAAATATCTACACCGCTATCTCTATAAACATGGAAATATCTACACCGCTACCTGTGTAAAGATGGAAATTTCTACACCGCAATCTGTGCAAAGATGGAAATATCTACACCGCTATCTGTGTTAACATGGAAGTATCTACACCACTATCCGTATAAACATGGAAATATCTAAAACGCTTTCTGTATAAACATGGAAATATCTACACCGCCATGTGTATAGACATGGAAATATCTACACCGTCATCTGTATAAACATGGAAATATCTACACTGCTATCTGTGTAAACATGGAAATACCTTCACCTCTATCTGTACAAATATGGAAATATCTCTACCGCTACCCCTATCAACATGGAAATATCTACATCGCCATCTGTATAAACATGGAAATATCTACACCACCATCTGTATAAACATGGAAATATCTACAATGCCAACTATATAAACATGGAAATATCTACACACCCATCTATATAAACATGGAAATAGCTAAACCGCTATCTGTATTATCATGGAAATAGCCAGACCGCTATCTGAATAAACATGGAAATATTACACCGCCATCTGTATAAACATGGAAATATCTACACAGTCATGTGTACAAACATGGAAACATCTACACCTCCATCTGCATAAACATGGAAATAACTACACCGCTATCTGTATAAACATGGAAATATCTCCACCGCTATCTGTATAAACATGGAAATGTCTACACCGCTATCTGTATAAACATGGAAATATCTACAATGCCATCTGTATAATCATGGAAATATCTACACCATGATCTGTATAAACATGGAAATATCTACATCGCTATCCGTAGAAACATGGAAATATCTACAATGCCATCTGTATAAACATGGAAATAGCCACACCGCTATCTGTATAAAAATGGAAATAACTACACCGCCATGTCAATAAACATAGAAATATCTACACAGCCATCTGTATAAACATGGAAACATCTACCCCGCTATCTCTATATACATGGAAATATTTACATCGCCATCTGTATAAACATGGAAATATATACACAGTCATCTGAATAAACATGGAAGTGACTACACCGCTATCTGCATAAACATGGAAATATCTACACCGCTATGTGTATAAACATGGAAATATCTACACCGCTATCGGTGTAAATATGGAAATACCTACACCGCTATCTCTATAAACATGGAAATATCTACACTGCCATCTGTATAAACATGGAAATACCTTCATGGCTATCTCTATAAACTTGGAAATATCTATACCGCCATCTTTATAAGCATGAAAATACCTACACAGTTATTTGTATAAACATGGAATTATCAACACCACTATCTATATAAACATGGAAATATCTACAATTCCACCTGTATAAACCTGGAAATATCTACATCGTTATCTCTATAAACTTGGAAATAGCCACACCGCTATCTGTATAAACATGGAAATATCTACACCGCCATCTGTAAAAACATGGAAATAGCCAGACCGCTATCTGTAAAAACATGGAAATATCTACACCGCCATCTGAATAAACATGGAAATACCTACACGGCTATATGTATAAATATGGAAATATCTACACCGCTATCTCTACAAACATGGAAATATCTACGCAGCTCTCTGTATAAACATGGAAATATCTACACCGCTATCTCTATAAACATGGAAATATCTACACGGCCATCAGTATAAACATGGAAATATATACACAGTCATCTGTATAAACATGGAAATAACTTCACCGCTATCTGTATAAACATGGAATTATCTACACTGCTATCTCTATAAACATGGAAATATCTACACCGCTATCTGTATAAACATGGAAATACCTAAACAGACATCTGTATAAACATGGAAATATCTACACCACTATCTATATAAACATGGAAATATCTACAATCCCATCTGTATAAACATGGAAAAGCCTACACAGCCATCTCTATAAACATGGAAATTTCTACACCGCCATCTGTATAAACATGGAAATAGCCACACCGCTATCTGTATGACATGGAAATATCTATACCGCCATCTGTAAAACCATGGAAATATCAACACAGTCATCTGTATAAACATGGAAGTATCTACACCTCCATCTGTAGAAACATGGAAATATCTACACTGCCATCTGTATACACATGGAAATATCTACACAGCCATCTGTATATACCTGGAAATATCTACACCGCTATCCCTATAAACATGGAAATATCTACACCGCTATCTGTATTAACATGGAAATATCTACACCGCTATCTGTATAAACTTAGAAATATCTACACCGCCATCTATATATACATGGAAATATATCCACTGCTATCTGTATAAACATGGAAATATCTCCACCGCTATCTGTATAAACATGGAAATATCTCCTCCGCTATCAGTATAAACATGGAAATATCTACATCGCTATCTGCATAACCATGGAAATATCTACACTGTCATCTGTATAAACATGGAAATAGCCACACCGCTATCTGTATAAACATGGAAATATCTACACCGCCATCTGTATGAACATGGAAATATCTACACAGTCACCTGCATAAACATGGAAATATCTTCACCACCATGTGTATAAAAATGGAAATATCTACAGCGCCAAATCTATACACATGGAAATATCTCCCCCGCTTTCGGTATAAACCTGGAAAGATGTACACCGCTATCTGTATAAATATGGAAATATCTACACCGCTATCTCTGTAAACATGCAAATGTCTACACCGCAATCTGTATAAACATGGGAATATCTACACCGCCATCTCTATACACATGGAAATAACTACACCGCTATCTGTATAAACATGGAAATATATCCAACGCTATCTAAGTAAACCTGGAAATATCTACACTGCTATCTGTATAAAGATGGAAATATCTACACCGCAATCTGCATAAACGTGGAAATAACTACACCGCTGTCTATGTAAATGTGGAAATATCTACAACGCTATCTGTATTAACGTGGAAATATCTACACCGCAATCTGTATAAACACGGAAATATATACACTTCCATCTCTATAAACAAGGAAATATCTACACACCATCTCTATAAACATGGAAATATCTACACCGCTATGTGTATGAACATGCAAATAGCCACACAGATATCAGTATAAACCTGGAAATATCTACACAGTCATCTATAGAAACATGGAAATATATGCAAATCCATCTGTATAAACATGGAAATATCTACACTGCCATGTGTATAAACATGGAAATATCTACACAGCCATCTGTATTAACATGGAAATATCTACACAGCCATCTCTATAAACATGGAAATATCTACACCGCTATGTGTATAACCATGGAAATATCTCCACAGCTATCTCTATAAACAGAGAAATACCTACACAGCTATCTGTAGAAACATGGAAATATCTACACCGCTATCTGTATAAACATGGAAATATCTATCCCCGCTATCTGTATAAACATGGAAATACCTACACCAGTATCTGTATAAATATGGAAATATTTCCACCGCTATCTGTATAAACATGGAAATATTTACACCGCAGTCTGTATAAACATGCAAGTATCTACACAGTCATCTGTATAAACATGGAAATATCTACACCACCATCTCTATAAACATGGAAATATCTTTACTGCCATCTGTATACACATGGAAATATCTACACAGCCATCTGTATAAACATGGAAATATCTACACCGCTATATCTACAAACATGGAAATATCTACACCGCTATCTGTATAAACATGGAAATATCTACACCGCCATTTGTATAAACTTGGATATATCTACACTGCTGTCTCTGTAAACATGGAAATATCTACACTACCTTCTGTAAAAACAGGAAAATATCTACACAGCCATCTGTATAGACATGGAAATATCTACACCACCACCTGTATAAACATGGATATACCTATATTGCCATCTGTATACAGCTGCAAATATCTACACAGCCATCTGTATCAACATGGAAATAACTACACTGCTATCTCTACAAACATGGTAATACCTACACCGCTCTCTCTATAAAGGTGGAAATATCTACACCACTAACTCTACAAACATGGAAATATCTACACCGCAATCTCTATAAACATGAAAATATCCACACTGCTATCTCCATAAACATGGAAATACCTACAATGACATCTGAATAAATATGGAAATATCTACACTGCCATCTGAATAAAGATGTAAATATCTACACAGCGAGCTGTATAAACATGGAAATAACTACACCGCCATCTGTATAAACATGGAAATATCTACATCGCCATCTGTATAAACATGGAGATATCTACACCGCCATCTGTATAAACATGGAAATATCTACACGGCCATCTGTATAAACCTGGAAATTTCTACATCGTCCTGTGTATAAACATTGAAATATCTGCACCGCTATCTGTATAAATGTGGAAATATCTACACCACTATCTCTATAAACATGGAAATATCTACACCGCTACCTGTGTAAAGTTGGAAATTTCTACACCGCAATCTCTGCAAAGATGGAAATATCTACACCGCTATCTGTGTAAACATGGAAGTATCTACACCACTATCTATATAAACATGGAAATATCTACAACGCTATCTGTATAAACATGGAAATATCTATATCCTTATCTGTATAAATATGGAAATAACTACACCGCTATTTCTATAAACATGGAAATATCTACACCGCTATCTGCATAAACTTGGAAATATCTACACCGCAATCTGTATAAACATGGAAATATCTCCACTGCTATCTGTATAAACATGGAAATATGTCCACGGCTATCTGTATAAACATGGAAATATCTACACCGCTATCTGTATAAACATGGAAATATCTACATCGCTATGTGTATAAACATGGAAATAGCCAAAATGCTATCTGTAAAAACATGGAAATATCTACACAACCATCTGTAAAAACAACGAAATATCTGCACAGTCATCTGTAAAAACATGGAAATATATACACCTCCATCTGTATAAACATGGAAATATCTACACTGCCATCAGTATACACATGGAAATATCTACACAGCCATCTGTATTAACATGGAAATATCTACACAGTCATTTGTGTAAACATGGAAATATCTATACCTCCATCTGTATAAACATGGAAATATCTACGCTGCCATCAGTATACACATGGAAATATCTACACACCCATCTGTATAAACATGGAAATATCTACACAGTCATTTGTGTAAACATGGAAATATCTATACCTCCATTTGTATAAACATGGAAATAACTGCACTGACATCTGTATACACAGGGAAATATCTACACATCCATCGGTATAAATATGGAAATATGTACAACGCTATCTGTATAAACATGGAAATATCTACATCGCTATCTGTATAAACATGGAAATATCTACACTGCCATCTGTAAACATGGAAGTAGCCACACCGCTATCTGTATAAACATGGAAATATAAACACCAACATCTGAATAAATATGGAAATATCTACACGGATATCTGTATAAATATGGAAATATCTACACAGCTATCTCTATAAACATGGAAATATCTACACAGCCCTCTGTATAAACATGGAAATATCTACACTGCAATCTCTATAAACATGGAAATATCTCCACCGACATCAGTATAAACATGGAAATATATTCACAGTCATCTGTATAAACATGGAAATAACTACACCGCTATCTGTATAAACTTGGTAATATCTGCACCGCTGTCTTTATAAACATGGAAATATCTACACCGCTATCAATATAAATATGCAAGTATCTAACCGGCTGTCTATATAAATATGGAAATGTCTACACCGCTATCTGTATAAACATGGAAATATCTACACCGCTATCTGTATAAACATGGAAATATCTACATTGCTATCTTCATGAACATGGACATATCTACACTGCCATCTGTATAAACATGGAAATAGCCACACGGCTATCTGTATAAACATGGAAGTATCTACACCGCCATCTGAATAAAAATGGAAATAGCTACACGGCTATCTGTATAAATATGGAAATATCTACATCACTATCTCTATAAACATGGAAGTATCTACACAGCCATCTGTATACACATGGAGATATCTACACAGCCATCTGTACAAGCCTGGAAATATCTACAACGGTATCTCAATGAGCATGGAAATATCTACACAGCTATCTGTATAAACATGGCAATATCTACATCGCTATCTGTATATACATGGAAATATCTACACCACTATCTGTATAAACGTAGAAATAACTATACCGCCATCTCTATAAACATGGAAATATATCCACCGCTATCTGAATAAACATGGAAATATCTCCACCGCTATCTCTATTAACATGGATATATCTACACCGATATCTGTAGAAACATGGAAATATCTCCACCGCTATCTCTATAAACATGGAAATATCATCACCACTATCTCTATAAACATGGAAATATCTACACCGCTATCTTTATAAACGTGGAAATATCTACACTACTATCTGTATAAACATGGAAATATCTACACTGCCATCTGAATAAACATGGAAACAGCCACACCGCTATCTGTATAAACATGGAAATATCTACACCGCCATCTGTATAAACATGGAAATATCTACAAAGCTATCTGTATAAATATGGAAATATCTACACCGCTATCTGTATAAGTATGAAAATATGTCCACAGCTATCTGTATAAACATGGAAATATCTACACCGCTATCTGTAAAAACATGGAAATATCTACTCCGATATGTGTATAAACATTGAAATAGCCTCACCTTTATCTGTAAAAACATGGAAATATGTACACCGCCATCTCTAAAAACATCGAAATATCTACACAGTCATCTGTAAAAACATGGAAATATATACACCTCCATATGTATACACATGGAAATATCTACACAGCCATCTGTAAAAACATGGGAATATCTACACTGCTATCTCTATAAACATGGAAATACCTACACCGCTATCTGTATAAACATGGAAATATCTACACCGCTATCTGTATAAACTTGGAAATATCTACACCGCCATCTCTATAAACATGGAAATATCTCCACGGCTATCTGTATAAACATGGAAATATCTCCAATGCAATCGGTATAAACATGGAAATATCTACATCGCAATCTGTATAAACATGGAAATATCTACACTGCTATCTGTATAAACTTGGAAATATCTACACTGCCATCTCTATAAACATGGAAATATCTCCACCGCTATCTCTATAAACATGGAAATATCTCCACTGCTATCTGTATAAACATGGATATATCTACACCGCTATCTGTACAAACATGGAAATATCTACACCACTATCTCTATTAACTTGGAAATACCTACACCGCTATCTGTATAAATATGGAAATATCTACACCGCTATCTCTAAAAAAATGGAAATGCTACACCGCTATCTGTATAAATATGGAAATATCTGCATGGCTATCTCTATATACATGGAAATATCTACACCGCCATCTGTTTAAACATAGAAATACCTACACAATCGTCTGTATAAACATGGAAATATCTACAAAACTATCTGTATAAACATGGAAATATCTACACTGCCATCTGTATAAACATGGAAATATCTACACCACTATCTGTATAAACATGGAAATATCTACATCTTTATCTGTATAAACATGGAAATATCTCCACCGGTATCTCTATAAACATCGAAATACCTCCACCACTATCTCTATAAACATGGAAATATCTACACCGCTATCTTTATTAACATGGAAATATCTACACCACTATCTATATAAACATGGAAATATCTACAATGCCATCTGTATAAACATGGAAATATCTACACAGCCATCTCTATAAACATGGAAATTTCTTCACTGCCATCTGTATAAACGTGGAAATATCTACACAGCCATCTCTAGAAACATGGAAATATCTACATCGCTATCTGTATAAACATGGAAATAGCCACAGCGCTATCTGTATAACATGCAATATCTATACCGCCATCTCTATAAACATGGAAATATCTCCACGGCTATCTGTATAAACATGGAAATATCTCCAATACTATCGGTATAAACATGGAAATATCTACATCGCAATCTGTATAAACATGGAAATATCTACACTGCTATCTGTATAAACTTGGAAATATCTACACTGCCATCTCTATTAACATGGAAATATCTCAACCGCTATCTCCATAAACATGGAAATATCTCCACTGCTATCTGTATAAACATGGATATATCTACACCGCTATCTGTTCAAACATGGAAGTATCTACACCACTATCTCTATTAACTTGGAATTATCTACACCGCTATCTGTATAAATATGGAAATATCTACACCGCTATCTCTAAAAAAATGGAAATGCTACACCGCTATCTGTATAAATATGGAAATATCTGCATGGCTATCTCTATATACATGGAAATATCTACACCGCCATCTGTTTAAACATAGAAATACCTACACAATCGTCTGTATAAACATGGAAATATCTACACCACTATCTGTATAAACATGGAAATATCTACACTGCCATCTGTATAAACATGGAAATATCTACACCACTATCTGTATAAACATGGAAATATCTAGATCTTTATCTGTATAAACATGGAAATATCTCCACCGGTATCTCTATAAATATCAAAATACCTCCACCGCTATCTCTATAAACATGGAAATATCTACACCGCTATCTTTATTAACATGGAAATATCTACACCTCTATCTGTATAAATTTGGAAATATCTCCACCGCTATCCGTACGAACATTGAAATATCTACATCGCTATCTGTACAAACATGGAAATATCTCCACTGCTGTCTCTATAAACATGGAATTATCTACTGCGCTATCTGTATAAACATGGAAATATCTCCACTGCTACCTGTATAAACATGGAGATATCTACACTGCTATCTGTATAAACATGTAAATATCTACACCGCTATCTGTATAAACATGGAAATATCTCCACCGCTAACTGTATAAACATGGAAATATCTCCACCGCTCTCTGTATAAACATGGAAATACCTATATCCTTATCTGTATAAATATGGAAATAACTACACCGCTATTTCTATAAACATGGAAATATCTACACCGCTATCTGCATAAACTTGGAAATATCTACACCGCAATCTGTATAAACGTGGAAATATCTCCACTGCTATCTGTATAAACATGGAAATATGTCCACGGCTATCTGTATAAACATGGAAATATCTACACCGCTATCTGTATAAACATGGAAATATCTACATCGCTAAGTGTATAAACATGGAAATAGCCAAAATGCTATCTGTAAAAACATGGAAATATCTACACCACCATCTGTAAAAACATCGAAATATCAACACAGTCATCTGTAAAAACATGGAAATATATACACCTCCATCTGTATAAACATGGAAATATCTACACTGCCATCTGTATACACATGGAAATATCTACACAGCCATCTGTATAAACATGGAATTATCTACACAGTCATTTGTGTAAACATGGAAATATCTACACCTCCATTAGTATAAACATGGAAATAACTGCACTGACATCTGTATACACAGGGAAATATCTGCACATCCATCTGTATAAATATGGAAATATGTACACCGCTATCTGTATAAACATGGAAATATCTACATCGCTATCTGTATAAACATGGAAATATCTACACTGCCATCTGTAAACATGGAAGTAGCCACACCTCTATCTGTATAAACATGGAAATATATAAACCAACATCTGAATAAATATGGAAATATCTACACGGCTATCTGTATAAATATGGAAATATGTACACTGCTATCTCTATAAACATGGAAATATCTACACAGCCCTCTGTATAAACACGGAAATATCTACACTGCAATCTCTATAAATATGGAAATATCTCCACCGTCATCAGTATAAACATGGAAATATATACACAATCATCTGTATAAACATGGAAACAACTTCACAGCTATCTGTATAAAGATGGTATTATCTGCACCGCTGTCTTTATAAACATGGAAATATCTACACCGCTTTCAGTATAAATATGCAAGTATCTAACCGGCTATCTATATAAATATGGAAATGTCTACACCGCTATCTGTATAAACATGGAAATATCTACACCGCTATCTGTATAAACATGGAAATATCTACATTGCTATCTTCATGAACATGGACATATCTACACTGCCATCTGTATAAACATGGAAATAGCCACACGGCTATCTGTATAAACATGGAAGTATCTACACCGCCATCTGAATAAAAATGGAAATAACTACACGGCTATCTGTAAAAATATGGAAATATCTACATCACTATCTCTATAAACATGGAAATATCTACACAGCCATCTGTATACACATGGAAATATCTACACAGCCATCTGTACAAGCCTGGAAATATCTACAACGCTATCTCAATGAGCATGGAAATATCTACACAGCTATCTGTATAAACATGGCAATATCTACATCGCTATCTGTATATACATGGAAATATCTACACCACCATCTGTATAAACGTAGAAATATCTATACCGCCATCTCTATAAACATGGAAATATATTCACCGCTATCTGTATAAACATGGAAATATCTCCACCGCTATCTCTATAAACATGGAAATATCTACACCGATATCTGTAGAAACATGGAAATATCTCCACCGCTATCTCTATAAACATGGAAATATCACCACCACTAACTCTATAAAAAGGGAAATATCTACACCGCTATCTTTATAAACGTGGAAATATCTACACTACTATCTGTATAAACATGGAAATATCTACACTGCCATCTGTATAAACATGGAAACAGCCACACCGCTATCTGTATAAACATGGAAATATCTACACCGCCATCTGTATAAACATGGAAATATCTACAAAGCTATCTGTATAAATATGGAAATATCTACACCGGTATCTCTATAAACATGGATACAACTACACCGCAATCTGAATAAACATGGAAATAACTACACCGCTATCTTTATAAACATGGCAATATCTACACCGCTATCTGCATAAACTTGGAAATATCTACACCACCATCTGTATAAAGATGGAAATATATCCACCGCTATCTGTATAAGTTTGAAAATATGTCCACGGCTATCTGTATAAACATGGAAATATCTACACCGCTATCTGTAAAAACATGGAAATATCTACTTCGATATGTGTATAAACATTGAAATAGGCTCACCTTTATCTGTAAAAACCTGGAAATATGTACACCGCCATCTCTAAAAACATCGAAATATCTACACAGTCATCTGTAAAAACATGGAAATATATACACCTCCATATGTATACACATGGAAATATCTACACAGCCATCTGTAAAAACATGGGAATATCTACACTGCTATCTCTATAAACATGGAAATATCTACACCGCTATCTGTATAAACATGGAAATATCTACACCGCTATCTGTATAAACTTGGAAATATCAACACCGCCATCTCTATAAACATGGAAATATCTCCACGGCTATCTGTATAAACATGGAAATATCTCCAATGCTATCGGTATAAACATGGAAATATCTACATCGCAATCTGTATAAACACGGAAATATCTTCACCGCTATCTGTATAAACTTGGAAATATCTACACTGCCATCTCTATAAACATGGAAATATCTCCACCGCTATCTCTATAAACATGGAAATATCTCCACTGCTATCTGTATAAACATGGATATATCTACACCGCAATCTGTACAAACATGGAAATATCTACACCGCTATCTCTATTAACTTGGAAATATCTACACCGCTATCTGTATAAATATGGAAATATCTACACCGCTATCTCTAAAAAAATGGAAATGCTACACCGCTATCTGTATAAATATGGAAATATCTGCATGGCTATCTCTATATACATGGAAATATCTACACCGCCATCTGTTTAAACATAGAAATACCTACACAATCGTCTGTATAAACATGGAAATATCTACACCACTATCTGTATAAACATGGAAATATCTACACTGCCATCTGTATAAACATGGAAATATCTACACCACTATCTGTATAAACATGGAAATATCTAGATCTTTATCTGTATAAACATGGAAATATCTCCACCGGTATCTCTATAAACATCGAAATACCTCCACCGCTATCTCTATAAACATGGAAATATCTACACCGCTATCTTTATTAACATGGAAATATCTACACCACTATCTATATAAACATGGAAATATCTACAATGCCATCTGTATAAAGATGGAAATATCTACACAGCCATCTCTATAAACATGGAAATTTCTTCACTGCCATCTGTATAAACGTGGAAATATCTACACAGCCATCTCTAGAAACATGGAAATATGTACATCGCTATCTGTATAAACATGGAAATAGCCACAGCGCTATCTGTATAACATGCAATATCTAAACCGCCATCTGAAAAACATGGAAATATCAGCACAGTCATCTGTATAAACATGGAAGTATCTATACCTCCATCTGCATAAACATGGAAATATCTACACTGCCATCTGTATACACATGGAAATACCTACATCGCTATCAGCATAAACATGGAAATATCTACACCGCCATCTGTATAAACATGGAAATATCTACAAAGCTATCTGTATAAATATGGTAATATCTACACCGCTATCTCTATAAACATGGATATAACTACACCGCAATCTGAATAAACATGGAAATAACTACACCGCTATCTTTATAAACATGGCAATATCTACACTGCTATCTGCATAAACTTGGAAATATCTACACCACCATCTGTATAAAGATGGAAATATATCCACCGCTATCTGTATAAGTATGAAAATATGTCCACGGCTATCTGTATAAACATGGAAATATCTACACCGCTATCTGTAAAAACATGGAAATATCTACTTCGATATGTGTATAAACATTGAAATAGGCTCACCTTTATCTGTAAAAACCTGGAAATATGTACACCGCCATCTCTAAAAACATCGAAATATCTACACAGTCATCTGTAAAAACATGGAAATATATACACCTCCATATGTATACACATGGAAATATCTACACAGCCATCTGTAAAAACATGGGAATATCTACACTGCTATCTCTATAAACATGGAAATACCTACACCGCTATCTGTATAAACATGGAAATATCTACACCGCTATCTGTATAAACTTGGAAATATCTACACCGCCATCTCTATAAACATGGAAATATCTCCACGGCTATCTGTATAAACATGGAAATATCTCCAATGCTATCGGTATAAACATGGAAATATCTACATCGCAATCTGTATAAACATGGAAATATCTACACTGCTATCTGTATAAACTTGGAAATATCTACACTGCCATCTCTATAAACATGGAAATATCTCCACCGCTATCTCTATAAACATGGAAATATCTCCACTGCTATCTGTATAAACATGTATATATGTACACCGCTATCTGTACAAACATGGAAATACCTACACCGCTATCTCTATTAACTTGGAAATATCTACACCGCTATCTGTATAAATATGGAAATATCTACACCGCTATCTCTAAAAAAATGGAAATGCTACACCGCTATCTGTATAAATATGGAAATATCTGCATGGCTATCTCTATATACATGGAAATATCTACACCGCCATCTGTTTAAACATAGAAATACCTACACAATCGTCTGTATAAACATGGAAATATCTACACCACTATCTGTATAAACATGGAAATATCTACACTGCCATCTGTATAAACATGGAAATATCTACACCACTATCTGTATAAACATGGAAATATCTACATCTTTATCTGTATAAACATGGAAATATCTCCACCGGTATCTCTATAAACATCAAAATACCTCCACCGCTATCTCTATAAACATGGAAATATCTACACCGCTATCTTTATTAACATGGAAATATCTACACCGCTATCTGTATAAATTTGGAAATATCTCCACCGCTATCCATACGAACATTGAAATATCTACATCGCTATCTGTACAAACATGGAAATATCTCCACTGCTGTCTCTATAAACATGGAATTATCTACTGCGCTATCTGTATAAACATGGAAATATCTCCTCCGCTACCTGTATAAACATGGAAATATCTACACTGCTATCTGTATAAACATGTAAATATCTACACCGCTATCTGTATAAACATGGAAATATCTCCACCGCTAACTGTATAAACATGGAAATATCTCCACTGCTATCTGTATAAACATGGAAATATGTCCACGGCTATCTGTATAAACATGGAAATATCTACACCGCTATCTGTATAAACATGGAAATATCTACATCGCTATGTGTATAAACATGGAAATAGCCAAAATGCTATCTGTAAAAACATGGAAATATCTACACCACCATCTGTAAATACATCGAAATATCTACACAGTCATCTGTAAAAACATGGAAATATATACACCTACATCTGTATAAACATGGAAATATCTACACTGCCATCTGTATACACATGGAAATATCTACACAGCCATCTGTATAAACATGGAAATATCTACACAGTCATTTGTGTAAACATGGAAATATCTACACCTCCATTTGTATAAACATGGAAATAACTGCACTGACATCTGTATACACAGGGAAATATCTACACATCCATCTGTATAAATATGGAAATATGTACACCGCTATCTATATAAACATGGAAATATCTACATCGCTATCTGTATAAACATGGAAATATCTCCACTGCCATCTGTAAACATGGAAGAAGCCACACCGCTATCTGTAAACATGGAAATATATAAACCAACATCTGAATAAATATGGAAATATCTACATGGCTATCTGTATAAATATGGAAATATGTACACTGCTATCTCTATAAACATGGAAATATCTACACAGCCCTCTGTAAACATGGAAATATCTACACTGCAATCTCTATAAACATGGAAATATCTCCACCGTCATCAGTATAAACATGGAAATATATACACAGTCATCTGTATAAACATGGAAATAACTACACCGCTATCTGTATAAACATGGTAATCTCTGCACCGCTGTCTTTATAAACATGGAAATATCTACACCGCTATCAGTATAAATATGCAAGTATCTAACCAGCTATCTATATAAATATGGAAATGTCTACACCGCTACCTGTATAAACATGGAAATATCTACACCGCTATCTGTATAAACATGGAAATATCTACATTGCTATCTTCATGAACATGGACATATGTACACTGCCATCTGTATAAACATGGAAATAGCCACACGGCTATCTGTATAAACATGGAAGTATCTACACCGCCATCTGAATAAAAATGGAAATAACTACACGGCTATCTGTATAAATATGGAAATATCTACATCACTATCTCTATAAACATGGAAGTATCTACACAGCCATCTGTATACACATGGAAATATCTACACAGCCATCTGTACAAGCCTGGAAATATCTACAACGCTATCTCAATGAGCATGGAAATATCTACACAGCTATCTGTAAAAACATGGCAATATCTACATCGCTATCTGTATATACATGGAAATATCTACACCACTATCTGTATAAACGTAGAAATAACTATACCGCCATCTCTATAAACATGGAAATATATCCACCGCTATCTGTATAAACATGGAAATATCTCCACCGCTATCTCTATAAACATGGAAATATCTACACCGATATCTGTAGAAACATGGAAATATCTCCACCGCTATCTCTATAAACATGGAAATATCACCACCACTATCTCTATAAACATGGAAATATCTACACCGCTATCTTTATAAACGTGGAAATATCTACACTACTATCTGTATAAACATGGAAATATCTACACTGCCATCTGAATAAACATGGAAACAGCCACACCGCTATCTGTATAAACATGGAAATATCTACACCGCCATCTGTATAAACATGGAAATATCTACAAAGCTATCTGTATAAATATGGAAATATCTACACCGCTATCTGTATAAGTATGAAAATATGTCCACAGCTATCTGTATAAACATGGAAATATCTATACCGCTATCTGTAAAAACATGGAAATATCTACTTCGATATGTGTATAAACATTGAAATAGCCTCACCTTTATCTGTAAAAACATGGAGATATGTACACCGCCATCTCTAAAAACATCGAAATATCTACACAGTCATCTGTAAAAACATGGAAATATATACACCTCCATATGTATACACATGGAAATATCTACACAGCCATCTGTAAAAACATGGGAATATCTACACTGCTATCTCTATAAACATGGAAATACCTACACCGCTATCTGTATAAACATGGAAATATCTACACCGCTATCTGTATAAACTTGGAAATATCTACACCGCCATCTCTATAAACATGGAAATATCTCCACGGCTATCTGTATAAACATGGAAATATCTCCAATGCAATCGGTATAAACATGGAAATATCTACATCGCAATCTGTATAAACATGGAAATATCTACACTGCTATCTGTATAAACTTGGAAATATCTACACTGCCATCTCTATAAACATGGAAATATCTACACCGCTATCTCTATAAACATGGAAATATCTCCACTGCTATCTGTATAAACATGGATATATCTACACCGCTATCTGTACAAACATGGAAATATCTACACCACTATCTCTATTAACTTGGAAATATCTACACCGCTATCTGTATAAATATGGAAATATCTACACCGCTATCTCTAAAAAAATGGAAATGCTACACCGCTATCTGTATAAATATGGAAATATCTGCATGGCTATCACTATATACATGGAAATATCTACACCGCCATCTGTTTAAACATAGAAATACCTACACAATCGTCTGTATAAACATGGAAATATCTACACAACTATCTGTATAAACATGGAAATATCTACACTGCCATCTGTATAAACATGGAAATATCTACACCACTATCTGTATAAACATGGAAATATCTACATCTTTATCTGTATAAACATGGAAATATCTCCACCGGTATCTCTGTAAACATCGAAATACCTCCACCACTATCTCTATAAACATGGAAATATCTACACCGCTATCTTTATTAACATGGAAATATCTACACCACTATCTATATAAACATGGAAATATCTACAATGCCATCTGTATAAACATGGAAATATCTACACAGCCATCTCTATAAACATGGAAATTTCTTCACTGCCATCTGTATAAACGTGGAAATATCTACACAGCCATCTCTAGAAACATGGAAATATCTACATCGCTATCTGTATAAACATGGAAATAGCCACAGCGCTATCTGTATAACATGCAATATCTATACCGCCATCTGTAAAAACATGGAAATATCAGCACAGTCATCTGTATAAACATGGAAGTATCTATACCTCCATCTGCATAAACATGGAAATATCTACACTGCCATCTGTATACACATGGAAATATCTACATCGCTATCAGCATAAACATGGAAATATCTACACTGCCATCTGTATAAACATGGAAATAGCCAAACCGCTATCTGTATAAACATGGAAATACCTACACCGCCATCTCAATAAACATGGAAATACCTACATGGCTATCTGTGTACATATGGAAATATCTACACCGCTATCTCTATAAACATGGAAATATCTACACAGCTATCTCTACAAACATGGAAATATCTACACCGCCATCTGTATAAACATGTAAATATATACACCACCATCTGTATAAACATGGGAATAACTACACCGCTATCTGTATAAACCTGGAAATATCTACACTGCTATCTGTATAAACATGGAAATATGTACACCGTTATCATTATAAACCTGGAAATATCTACACCGCTATCTGTATAAACATGGAAATATCTTCACCGTTATCTGTAGAAATATGGAAATATCTACATCGCTATCAGCATAAACATGGAAATATCTACACTGCCATCTGTATAAACATGGAAATAACTACATGGGTATCTCTATAAACATGGAAATATCGACACCGCCATCTGAATAAACTTGGAAATATCTACACGGCTATCTGTAAATATCTACACCGCTCTCTCCATAAACATGGAAATAACTACAACGCTATCTATATAAATATGGGAATATCTACACCGCCATCTTTATAAACATGGTAATATATACACAGTCATCTGTATAAACATGGAAATAACTACACCGCTATCTGTGTAAACCAGGAAATATCTACACTGCTATCTGTATAAACATGGAAATATCTGCAACGCTGTCTATGTAAACATGGAAATAGCCACACCGATATCTGTATATACATGGAAATTTCTACACCGCCATCTGTAAAAACATGGAAATACCTACACAGTCATCTGTATAAACGTGAAAATATCTGCACATCCATCTGTTTAAACATGGAAATATCTACACTGCCATCTGTATACGCATGGAAATATCTACACAGCCATCAGTATAAACTTGGAAATATCTACACCGATATCTCTATAAACATG
Organism: Pan paniscus; assembly: GCF_029289425.2. Lineage (NCBI taxonomy): Eukaryota > Metazoa > Chordata > Mammalia > Primates > Hominidae > Pan > Pan paniscus. The sequence continues at coordinate 3,889,572 of NC_073265.2, forward strand.
GAAATATCTACACCGCTATCAGTATGAACATGGAAATACGTACACCGCTATCTGTATAAACACGAAAATATCTACATCGCTATCTGTGTAAACATGGAAATATCTACACTGCCATCTGTATAAACATGGAAATAGCCACACCGCAATCTGTATAAACATGGAAATATCTACACCGCCGTCTGAATAAACATGGAAATATCTACACGGCTATCTGTATATACATGGAAATATCCACACTGGCATCTGTATAAACATGGAAATATCTACACCGCTGTCTCTATAAACCTGTAAATATCTGCATCGCTATCTGTATAAACATGGAAATAGCCACACCGCTATCTGTATAAACATGGAAATATCTACCCCACTTCTGTAAAAACATGGAAATATCTACATTGTCATCTGTATAAACATGGAAGTATCTACACCTCCAACTGTATAAACATGGAAATATCTGCACTACCACCTGTATACACATGGAAATATCTACACAGACAACTGTATAAACCTAGAAATATCTACACCGCTGTCTCTGTGATCATGGAAATACCTACACCGCTATCTGTATAAACATGGAAATTTCTACACCGCTATCTGTATAAACATGGAAATATCTGCACGGCTATCTGTATAAACATGGAATTATGTACACCGCTATCTGTATAAACTTGGAAATATCTACACCGCCATCTCTATAAACATGGAAATATATCCACCGCTATCTGTATAAACTTGGAAGTGTCTACAAAGCTATCTGTATAAACATGGAAATATCTACACTGCTATCTGTATAAGCTCGTAAATATCTACACCGCTATCAGTATACATATGGAAATATCTACACCGCCATCTCTATAAACATGGAAATGTCTACACCACTATCTGTATAAACATGGAAATATCTACATCGCTATCTGTAGAAACATGGAAATATCAACACTACCATCTGTATAAACATGGAAACAGCCACACCGCTATCTGTATAAACAGGGAAAAAACTACATCACCATCTGTATAAACATGGAAATATATACACAGACATCTGAATAAACTTGGAAGTAACTACACCGCTATCTTCATAAACATGGAAATATCTACACCGCTATGTGTATAAACATGGAAATATCTACACCGCTAACTGTTTTAATATGGAAATACCTACACCGCTATCTCTATAAACATGGCAATATCTACACTGCCATCTGTATAAACATGGAAATATCTACATGGCTATCTCTATAAACATGGAAATATCTATACCGCCATCTTTATATTCATGAAAATATCTACACAGTCATCTGTATAAACATGGAATTATCAACACCAATATCTGCATAAACATGGAAATATCTCCACAGCCATCTGTATAAACCTGGAAATATCTACATCGCTATCTCTATAAACCTGGAAATAGCCACACCGCTATCTGTATAAACATGGAAATATCTCCACCACCATCTGTAAAAACATGGAAATAGCCACACCGCTATCGGTACAAACATGGAAATATTTACACCGCCATCTGAATAAACATGGAAATATCTACACGACTATATGTATAAATATGGAAATATCTACACCGCTATCTATATAAACATGGAAATATCTACGCAGCTCTCTGTATAATCACGGAAATATCTACATCGCTATCTCTATAAACATGGAAATATCTACACGGCCATCTGTATAAACATGGAAATACATACACAGTCATCTGTATAAACATGGAAATAACTTCACCACTATCTATATAAACGTGGAAATATCTACACCGCTATCTGTATAAACATGGAAATATCTGCACTACTATCTGTATAAATATGGAAATACCTACACCGCTAACTCTATAAACATGGAGATATCTTCACTGCCATCAGTTTAAACATGGAAATATCAACATGGATATCTCTATAAACATGGAAATACATACACCGCCATCTGTATGAACATGGAAATACCTACAAAGTCATCGGTAAAAACATGGAAATATCTACACCACTATCTGTATAAACATGGAAATATCTACACTGCCATCTGTATAAACATGGAAATATCTACACAGCCATGTCTATAAACATGGAAATATCTACATCGCTATCTCTGTAAATATGGAAATGTCTTCACCGCTATCTGTATAAACCTGGAAATATCTACATGGCTATCTCTATAAACATGGAAATATCTACACCGCGATCTGTATAAACATGGAAACACGTACACAGTCATCTGTATAAACATGGAAATATCTACACCACTATCTATATATACATGGAAATATCTACAATGCCATCTGTATAAACATGGAAATATCTACACTGCCATCTGAATAAAGATGTAAATATCTACACCACGAGCTGTATAAACATGGAAATAACTTCACCGCAATCTGGATAAACTTGGAAATATCTACATCGCCATCTGTATAAACATGGAGATATCTACACCACTATCTGAATAAACATGGAAATATCTACAACGCTATCCCTGTAAACATGGAAATATCTACATTGCCATCTGTATAAACATGGAAATAACTAGACAGTCATCTGTATAAACATGGAAATATCTACACCACCATCTGTATAAACATGGAAATAACTAGACAGTCATCTGTATAAACGTGGAAATATCTACACACCCATCTCTATAAACATGGAAATAGCTAAGCCGCTATCTGTATAATCATGGAAATAGCCAGACCGCTATCTGTATGAACATGGAAATATCCACACCGCCATCTGTATAAACATGGAAATATCTACACAGTCATGTGTACAAACATGGAAACATCTACACCTCCATCTGTATAAACATCGAAATATCTACACTGCCATCTGTATACACATGGAAATATCTACACCGCTATCTCTATAAACATGGAAATATCTCCACCACTATCTGTATAAACCTGGAAATATCTAAACCGCTATCTGTATAAACATGGAAATATCTACACCGCTATTTGTATAAACATAGAAATATCTACACCACCGTCTGTATAAACATAGAAATATCTACAATGCCATCTGTAGAAAGATGGAAATATCTACTCCGAGATATGTGTAAACATGGAAATACCTACACCGCTACCTGTATAAACATGGAATTACCTACACTGCTCTCTGTATAAACATGGAAATATCTGCACCGCTATCTGAATAAACATGGCAATATCTACACTGCTATCTTTATAAATATGGAAATATTTTCACTGCTATCTCTATAAACATGCAAATACATACACTGCAATCTGTATAAACATGGAAATATCTACACCGCTATCTGTATAAACATAGAAATATCTACACTGCTATCTGTATAAACATGGAAATATCTACACCGCTAAATGTATAAACATGGAAATATCTACACCGCTGTCTCTAAAAACATGGAAATATCTACGCAGCTGTCTCTATAAACATGCAAATATCCACAACGCTGTCTCCATAAACTTGGAAATATCTACAGGGCCATCTGTATAAACGTGGAAATATCTGCACCACTGTCTCTATAAACATGGAAATATCTACACCGCTATCTCTATAAACGTGGAAATATCTACGCCAGTGTCTCTGTAAACATGGAAATATCCAAACGGCTATCTGTATAAACTTGGAAATATCTACACTGCTATCTCCATAAACGTGGAAATATCTACACCCCTATCAGTATAAACGTGGAAATGTCTACACCGCTGTCTTTATAAACATTGAAATATCTACACCGCTATCTCTATAAACGTGGAAATATCTACACCGCAATCTGTATAAACGTAGAAATATCTACACCGCTATCTGTATAAACGTGGAAATTTCTACACTTCTATCTGTATAAAGATGGAAATATCTACACCGCTATCTCTATAAACGTGGAAGCATCTACACCGCTATCAGTATAAACGTGGAAATGTCTACACCAGTTTTTGTGTAAACATGTAAATATCTACAATGCTATCTCTGTAAATGTGTAAACATTTATACCGTTTTCTGTATAAACATGGCAATATTTACACCGCTATCTCTATAAAGATGGAAATATTTACAACGCTATCTGTATAAACATGGAAATCTTTACACCGCTATCTCTATAAACATGGAAATATCTACACTGCCATCTGTATAAAGATGGAAATATCTACACCGCGAGATGCATAAACATGGAAATACACCGATATCTGTAAAAACATGGAAATAATTACACTGCTATGTCTATAAACATGGAAATATCTACACCGCTATCTCTATAAACATGGAAATAACTACACCGCTGTCTGCATGAACATGAAAATATGTACACCGCTATATTTACAAACTTAGAAATATCTACACCGCTGTCTGTATAAACATGGAAATATCTACAACGCCATCTGTATAAACATGGAAATATCTACACCGCTGTCTCTATAAACATGGAAATATCTACACCGCCATCTGTATAAACATGGAAGTATCTACACCGCTGTATCTAAAACATGGAAATATCTACACTGCTGTCTCTATAAACATGCAAATACCTACACCACTGTCTCCATAAACTTGGAAATATCTACATGGGTATCTCTATAAACGTGGAAATATCTACACCGGTGTCTCTGAAAACATAGAAATATCTAAACCGCTACCTGTATAAACTTGGAAATATCTACACCGCTATCTCCATAAACGTGGAAATATCTACACCGCTATTAGTATACACGTGGAAATATCTACACCGCTGTCTGTATAAAAATGGAAATATCTACACCAATATCTCTATAAACGTAGAAATATCTACACCACTATCTTTATAAACGTGGAAATATCTACACCACTATCTGTATAAACATGGAAATATATACACCGCTATCTCTGTAAACGTGGAAATATCTAGACCACTTTCTGTGTAAACATGGAAATTTCTACACCGCTATCTCTGTAAATGTGAAATCATTTAAACCATTATCTGTGTAAACATGGAAATATTTACACCGCTATCTTTATAAACATGGAAATATATACAACGCTATCTCTATAAACTAGGAAATATTTACACCGCTATCTTTATAAACATGGAAATATCTACACGACTATTTCTATAAACATGGAAATATTTACACCGCCATCCGTATAAAAATGGAAATATCTACACTGAAATCTCTATATACATGGAAATATCTACACTGTCATCTGTATACACATGGAAATATCTACAAAGCCATCTGTATAAACATGGAAATATCTACACCGCTATCTCTATACACATGGAAATACCTGCACTGCTATCTCTATAAACATGGAAATATCTACACCGCCATCTCTATAAACTTGGAAATATCTACACCGCCATCTCTATAAACATGAAAATACCTACACCGCCATCTCCATTAACATGGAACTGTCTACACCACCATCTGTGTAAACATGGAAATATCTACACCGCTATCTGTATAAACATGGAAATATCAACACTGCCATCTGTATAAAGCTGGAAATAACTACACCGTGAGCTGTATAAACATGGAAATATCTACACCGCTCTCTGTATAAACATGGAAATACCAACACGGCTATCTGTATAAACTTGGAAATATCTACACCGCTATCTGGATAAAGATGGAAATATCTGCACCACTATATCGATAAACATGGAAATAACTACAACACCATCAATATAAACATGGAATTATCGGCACCGCTATCTCTATAAACATAGAAATATCTACACCGCCATCTCTATAAACCTGGAAATATCTACACGGCCATCTCAATAAACATGGAAGTAACTACACGGCCGTCTGTATAAACATGGAAATATCTAAACCGCCATCTTTATAAACATAGAATTATCTACACTGCCATCTTTAGAAAGATGGAAATGTCTACATCGCGATCTGTATAAACATGGAAATATCTACACTGCTGCCTGTATAAACATGGAAATATGTACACGGCTATCAGTATAAACATTGGAATATCTGCACTACTATCTGTATAAATATGGAAATACCTACACCGCTAAATCTATAAACATGGAGATATCTTCACTGCCATCAGTTTAAACATGGAAATATCAACATGGATATCTCTATAAACATGGAAATACATACACCGCCATCTGTATGAACATGGAAATACCTACAAAGTCATCGGTAAAAACATGGAAATATCTACACCACTATCTGTATAAACATGGAAATATCTACACTGCCATCTGTATAAACATGGAAATATCTACACAGCCATGTCTATAAACATGGAAATATCTACATCGCTATCTCTGTAAATATGGAAATGTCTTCACCGCTATCTGTATAAACCTGGAAATATCTACATGGCTATCTCTATAAACATGGAAATATCTACACCGCGATCTGTATAAACATGGAAACACGTACACAGTCATCTGTATAAACATGGAAATATCTACACCACTATCTATATATACATGGAAATATCTACAATGCCATCTGTATAAACATGGAAATATCTACACTGCCATCTGAATAAAGATGTAAATATCTACACCACGAGCTGTATAAACATGGAAATAACTTCACCGCAATCTGGATAAACTTGGAAATATCTACATCGCCATCTGTATAAACATGGAGATATCTACACCACTATCTGAATAAACATGGAAATATCTACAACGCTATCCCTATAAACATGGAAATATCTACATTGCCATCTGTATAAACATGGAAATAACTAGACAGTCATCTGTATAAACATGGAAATATCTACACCACCATCTGTATAAACATGGAAATAACTAGACAGTCATCTGTATAAACGTGGAAATATCTACACACCCATCTCTATAAACATGGAAATAGCTAAGACGCTATCTGTATAATCATGGAAATAGCCAGACCGCTATCTGTATGAACATGGAAATATCCACACCGCCATCTGTATAAACATGGAAATATCTACACAGTCATGTGTACAAACATGGAAACATCTACACCTCCATCTGTATAAACATCAAAATATCTACACTGCCATCTGTATACACATGGAAATATCTACACCGCTATCTCTATAAACATGGAAATATCTCCACCACTATCTGTATAAACCTGGAAATATCTAAACCGCTATCTGTATAAACATGGAAATATCTACACCGCTATTTGTATAAACATAGAAATATCTACACCACCGTCTGTATAAACATAGAAATATCTACAATGCCATCTGTAGAAAGATGGAAATATCTACTCCGAGATATGTGTAAACATGGAAATACCTACACCGCTACCTGTATAAACATGGAATTACCTACACTGCTCTCTGTATAAACATGGAAATATCTGCACCGCTATCTGAATAAACATGGCAATATCTACACTGCTATCTTTATAAATATGGAAATATTTTCACTGCTATCTCTATAAACATGCAAATACATACACTGCAAACTGTATAAACATGGAAATATCTACACCGCTATCTGTATAAACATAGAAATATCTACACTGCTATCTGTATAAACACGGAAATATCTACACCGCTATCTGTATAAACATGGAAATATCTACACCGCTGTCTCTAAAAACATGGAAATATCTACGCAGCTGTCTCTATAAACATGCAAATATCCACAACGCTGTCTCCATAAACTTGGAAATATCTACAGGGCCATCTGTATAAACGTGGAAATATCTGCACCACTGTCTCTATAAACATGGAAATATCTACACCGCTATCTCTATAAACGTGGAAATATCTACGCCAGTGTCTCTGTAAACATGGAAATATCCAAACGGCTATCTGTATAAACTTGGAAATATCTACACCGCTATCTCCATAAACGTGGAAATATCTACACCCCTATCAGTATAAACGTGGAAATGTCTACACTGCTGTCTTTATAAACATTGAAATATCTACACCGCTATCTCTATAAACGTGGAAATATCTACACCGCAATCTGTATAAACGTAGAAATATCTACACCGCTATCTGTATAAACGTGGAAATTTCTACACTTCTATCTGTATAAAGATGGAAATATCTACACCGCTATCTCTATAAACGTGGAAGCATCTACAACGCTATCAGTATAAACGTGGAAATGTCTACACCAGTTTTTGTGTAAACATGTAAATATCTACAATGCTATCTCTGTAAATGTGTAAACATTTATACCGTTTTCTGTATAAACATGGCAATATTTACACCGCTATCTCTATAAAGATGGAAATATTTACAACGCTATCTGTATAAACATGGAAATCTTTACACCGCTATCTCTATAAACATGGAAATATCTACACTGCCATCTGTATAAAGATGGAAATATCTACACCGCGAGATGCATAAACATGGAAATACACCGATATCTGTAAAAACATGGAAATAATTACACCGCTATGTCTATAAACATGGAAATATCTACACCGCTATCTCTATAAACATGGAAATAACTACACCGCTGTCTGCATGAACATGAAAATATTTACACCGCTATATTTACAAACTTAGAAATATCTACACCGCTGTCTGTATAAACATGGAAATATCTACAGCGCCATCTGTATAAACATGGAAATATCTACACCGCTGTCTCTATAAACATGGAAATATCTACACCGCCATCTGTATAAACATGGAAGTATCTACACCGCTGTATCTAAAACATGGAAATATCTACACTGCTGTCTCTATAAACATGCGAATACCTACACCACTGTCTCCATAAACTTGGAAATATCTACATGGGTATCTCTATAAACGTGGAAATATCTACACCGGTGTCTCTGAAAACATAGAAATATCTAAACCGCTACCTGTATAAACTTGGAAATATCTACACCGCTATCTCTATAAACGTGGAAATATCTACACCGCTATTAGTATACACGTGGAAATATCTACACCGCTGTCTGTATAAAAATGGAAATATCTACACCAATATCTCTATAAACGTAGAAATATCTACACCACTATCTTTATAAACGTGGAAATATCTACACCACTATCTGTATAAACATGGAAATATATACACCGCTATCTCTGTAAACGTGGAAATATCTAGACCACTTTCTGTGTAAACATGGAAATTTCTACACCGCTATCTCTGTAAATGTGAAATCATTTAAACCATTATCTGTGTAAACATGGAAATATTTACACCGCTATCTTTATAAACATGGAAATATATACAACGCTATCTCTATAAACTAGGAAATATTTACACCGCTATCTTTATAAACATGGAAATATCTACACGGCTATTTCTATAAACATGGAAATATTTACACCGCCATCCGTATAAAAATGGAAATATCTACACTGAAATCTCTATATACATGGAAATATCTACACTGTCATCTGTATACACATGGAAATATCTACAAAGCCATCTGTATAAACATGGAAATATCTACACCGCTATCTCTATACACATGGAAATACCTGCACTGCTATCTCTATAAACATGGAAATATCTACACCGCCATCTCTATAAACTTGGAAGTATCTACACCGCCATCTCTATAAACATGAAAATACCTACACCGCCATCTCCATTAACATGGAACTGTCTACACCACCATCTGTGTAAACATGGAAATATCTACACCGCTATCTGTATAAACATGGAAATATCAACACTGCCATCTGTATAAAGCTGGAAATAACTACACCGTGAGCTGTATAAACATGGAAATATCTACACCGCTCTCTGTATAAACATGGAAATACCAACACGGCTATCTGTATAAACTTGGAAATATCTACACCGCTATCTGGATAAAGATGGAAATATCTGCACCACTATATCGATAAACATGGAAATAACTACAACACCATCAATATAAACATGGAATTATCGGCACCGCTATCTCTATAAACATAGAAATATCTACACCGCCATCTCTATAAACCTGGAAATATCTACACCGCTATCTCTATAAACATGGAAATATCTACACAGCTATCTCTACAAACATGGAAATATCTACACCGCCATCTGTATAAACATGTAAATATATACACCACCATCTGTATAAACATGGGAATAACTACACCGCTATCTGTATAAACCTGGAAATATCTACACTGCTATCTGTATAAACATGGAAATATGTACACCGTTATCATTATAAACCTGGAAATATCTACACCGCTATCTGTATAAACATGGAAATATCTTCACCGTTATCTGTAGAAATATGGAAATATCTACATCGCTATCAGCATAAACATGGAAATATCTACACTGCCATCTGTATAAACATGGAAATAACTACATGGGTATCTCTATAAACATGGAAATATCGACACCGCCATCTGAATAAACTTGGAAATATCTACACGGCTATCTGTAAATATCTACACCGCTCTCTCCATAAACATGGAAATAACTACAACGCTATCTATATAAATATGGGAATATCTACACCGCCATCTTTATAAACATGGTAATATATACACAGTCATCTGTATAAACATGGAAATAACTACACCGCTATCTGTGTAAACCAGGAAATATCTACCCTGCTATCTGTATAAACATGGAAATATCTGCAACGCTGTCTATGTAAACATGGAAATAGCCACACCGATATCTGTATATACATGGAAATTTCTACACCGCCATCTGTAAAAACATGGAAATACCTACACAGTCATCTGTATAAACGTGAAAATATCTGCACATCCATCTGTTTAAACATGGAAATATCTACACTGCCATCTGTATACGCAAGGAAATATCTACACAGCCATCAGTATAAACTTGGAAATATCTACACCGATATCTCTATAAACATGGAAATATCTACACCGCTATCTGTATGAACATGGAAATACGTACACCGCTATCTGTATAAACACGAAAATATCTACATCGCTATCTGTGTAAACATGGAAATATCTACACTGCCATCTGTATAAACATGGAAATAGCCACACCGCAATCTGTATAAACATGGAAATATCTACACCGCCGTCTGAATAAACATGGAAATATCTACACGGCTATCTGTATATACATGGAAATATCCACACTGGCATCTGTATAAACATGGAAATATCTACACCGCTGTCTCTATAAACCTGTAAATATCTGCATCGCTATCTGTATAAACATGGAAATAGCCACACCGCTATCTGTATAAACATGGAAATATCTACCCCACTTCTGTAAAAACATGGAAATATCTACATTGTCATCTGTATAAACATGGAAGTATCTACACCTCCAACTGTATAAACATGGAAATATCTGCACTACCACCTGTATACACATGGAAATATCTACACAGACAACTGTATAAACCTAGAAATATCTACACCGCTGTCTCTGTGATCATGGAAATACCTACACCGCTATCTGTATAAACATGGAAATTTCTACACCGCTATCTGTATAAACATGGAAATATCTGCACGGCTATCTGTATAAACATGGAATTATGTACACCGCTATCTGTATAAACTTGGAAATATCTACACCGCCATCTCTATAAACATGGAAATATATCCACCGCTATCTGTATAAACTTGGAAGTGTCTACAAAGCTATCTGTATAAACATGGAAATATCTACACTGCTATCTGTATAAGCTCGTAAATATCTACACCGCTATCAGTATACATATGGAAATATCTACACCGCCATCTCTATAAACATGGAAATGTCTACACCACTATTTGTATAAACATGGAAATATCTACATCGCTATCTGTAGAAACATGGAAATATCAACACTACCATCTGTATAAACATGGAAACAGCCACACCGCTATCTGTATAAACAGGGAAAAAACTACATCACCATCTGTATAAACATGGAAATATATACACAGACATCTGAATAAACTTGGAAGTAACTACACCGCTATCTTCATAAACATGGAAATATCTACACCGCTATGTGTATAAACATGGAAATATCTACACCGCTAACTGTTTTAATATGGAAATACCTACACCGCTATCTCTATAAACATGGCAATATCTACACTGCCATCTGTATAAACATGGAAATATCTACATGGCTATCTCTATAAACATGGAAATATCTATACCGCCATCTTTATATTCATGAAAATATCTACACAGTCATCTGTATAAACATGGAATTATCAACACCAATATCTGCATAAACATGGAAATATCTCCACAGCCATCTGTATAAACCTGGAAATATCTACATCGCTATCTCTATAAACCTGGAAATAGCCACACCGCTATCTGTATAAACATGGAAATATCTCCACCACCATCTGTAAAAACATGGAAATAGCCACACCGCTATCGGTACAAACATGGAAATATTTACACCGCCATCTGAATAAACATGGAAATATCTACACGACTATATGTATAAATATGGAAATATCTACACCGCTATCTATATAAACATGGAAATATCTACGCAGCTCTCTGTATAATCACGGAAATATCTACATCGCTATCTCTATAAACATGGAAATATCTACACGGCCATCTGTATAAACATGGAAATACATACACAGTCATCTGTATAAACATGGAAATAACTTCACCACTATCTATATAAACGTGGAAATATCTACACCGCTATCTGTATAAACATGGAAATATCTGCACTACTATCTGTATAAATATGGAAATACCTACACCGCTAACTCTATAAACATGGAGATATCTTCACTGCCATCAGTTTAAACATGGAAATATCAACATGGATATCTCTATAAACATGGAAATACATACACCGCCATCTGTATGAACATGGAAATACCTACAAAGTCATCGGTAAAAACATGGAAATATCTACACCACTATCTGTATAAACATGGAAATATCTACACTGCCATCTGTATAAACATGGAAATATCTACACAGCCATGTCTATAAACATGGAAATATCTACATCGCTATCTCTGTAAATATGGAAATGTCTTCACCGCTATCTGTATAAACCTGGAAATATCTACATGGCTATCTCTATAAACATGGAAATATCTACACCGCGATCTGTATAAACATGGAAACACGTACACAGTCATCTGTATAAACATGGAAATATCTACACCACTATCTATATATACATGGAAATATCTACAATGCCATCTGTATAAACATGGAAATATCTACACTGCCATCTGAATAAAGATGTAAATATCTACACCACGAGCTGTATAAACATGGAAATAACTTCACCGCAATCTGGATAAACTTGGAAATATCTACATCGCCATCTGTATAAACATGGAGATATCTACACCACTATCTGAATAAACATGGAAATATCTACAACGCTATCCCTGTAAAAATGGAAATATCTACATTGCCATCTGTATAAACATGGAAATAACTAGACAGTCATCTGTATAAACATGGAAATATCTACACCACCATCTGTATAAACATGGAAATAACTAGACAGTCATCTGTATAAACGTGGAAATATCTACACACCCATCTCTATAAACATGGAAATAGCTAAGCCGCTATCTGTATAATCATGGAAATAGCCAGACCGCTATCTGTATGAACATGGAAATATCCACACCGCCATCTGTATAAACATGGAAATATCTACACAGTCATGTGTACAAACATGGAAACATCTACACCTCCATCTGTATAAACATCGAAATATCTACACTGCCATCTGTATACACATGGAAATATCTACACCGCTATCTCTATAAACATGGAAATATCTCCACCACTATCTGTATAAACCTGGAAATATCTAAACCGCTATCTGTATAAACATGGAAATATCTACACCGCTATTTGTATAAACATAGAAATATCTACACCACCGTCTGTATAAACATAGAAATATCTACAATGCCATCTGTAGAAAGATGGAAATATCTACTCCGAGATATGTGTAAACATGGAAATACCTACACCGCTACCTGTATAAACATGGAATTACCTACACTGCTCTCTGTATAAACATGGAAATATCTGCACCGCTATCTGAATAAACATGGCAATATCTACACTGCTATCTTTATAAATATGGAAATATTTTCACTGCTATCTCTATAAACATGCAAATACATACACTGCAATCTGTATAAACATGGAAATATCTACACCGCTATCTGTATAAACATAGAAATATCTACACTGCTATCTGTATAAACATGGAAATATCTACACCGCTATCTGTATAAACATGGAAATATCTACACCGCTGTCTCTAAAAACATGGAAATATCTACGCAGCTGTCTCTATAAACATGCAAATATCCACAACGCTGTCTCCATAAACTTGGAAATATCTACAGGGCCATCTGTATAAACGTGGAAATATCTGCACCACTGTCTCTATAAACATGGAAATATCTACACCGCTATCTCTATAAACGTGGAAATATCTACGCCAGTGTCTCTGTAAACATGGAAATATCCAAACGGCTATCTGTATAAACTTGGAAATATCTACACTGCTATCTCCATAAACGTGGAAATATCTACACCCCTATCAGTATAAACGTGGAAATGTCTACACCGCTGTCTTTATAAACATTGAAATATCTACACCGCTATCTCTATAAACGTGGAAATATCTACACCGCAATCTGTATAAACGTAGAAATATCTACACCGCTATCTGTATAAACGTGGAAATTTCTACACTTCTATCTGTATAAAGATGGAAATATCTACACCGCTATCTCTATAAACGTGGAAGCATCTACACCGCTATCAGTATAAACGTGGAAATGTCTACACCAGTTTTTGTGTAAACATGTAAATATCTACAATGCTATCTCTGTAAATGTGTAAACATTTATACCGTTTTCTGTATAAACATGGCAATATTTACACCGCTATCTCTATAAAGATGGAAATATTTACAACGCTATCTGTATAAACATGGAAATCTTTACACCGCTATCTCTATAAACATGGAAATATCTACACTGCCATCTGTATAAAGATGGAAATATCTACACCGCGAGATGCATAAACATGGAAATACACCGATATCTGTAAAAACATGGAAATAATTACACTGCTATGTCTATAAACATGGAAATATCTACACCGCTATCTCTATAAACATGGAAATAACTACACCGCTGTCTGCATGAACATGAAAATATGTACACCGCTATATTTACAAACTTAGAAATATCTACACCGCTGTCTGTATAAACATGGAAATATCTACAACGCCGTCTGTATAAACATGGAAATATCTACACCGCTGTCTCTATAAACATGGAAATATCTACACCGCCATCTGCATAAACATGGAAGTATCTACACCGCTGTATCTAAAACATGGAAATATCTACACTGCTGTCTCTATAAACATGCAAATACCTACACCACTGTCTCCATAAACTTGGAAATATCTACATGGGTATCTCTATAAACGTGGAAATATCTACACCGGTGTCTCTGAAAACATAGAAATATCTAAACCGCTACCTGTATAAACTTGGAAATATCTACACCGCTATCTCCATAAACGTGGAAATATCTACACCGCTATTAGTATACACGTGGAAATATCTACACCGCTGTCTGTATAAAAATGGAAATATCTACACCAATATCTCTATAAACGTAGAAATATCTACACCACTATCTTTATAAACGTGGAAATATCTACACCACTATCTGTATAAACATGGAAATATATACACCGCTATCTCTGTAAACGTGGAAATATCTAGACCACTTTCTGTGTAAACATGGAAATTTCTACACCGCTATCTCTGTAACTGTGAAATCATTTAAACCATTATCTGTGTAAACATGGAAATATTTACACCGCTATCTTTATAAACATGGAAATATATACAACGCTATCTCTATAAACTAGGAAATATTTACACCGCTATCTTTATAAACATGGAAATATCTACACGACTATTTCTATAAACATGGAAATATTTACACCGCCATCCGTATAAAAATGGAAATATCTACACTGAAATCTCTATATACATGGAAATATCTACACTGTCATCTGTATACACATGGAAATATCTACAAAGCCATCTGTATAAACATGGAAATATCTACACCGCTATCTCTATACACATGGAAATACCTGCACTGCTATCTCTATAAACATGGAAATATCTACACCGTCATCTCTATAAACTTGGAAATATCTACACCGCCATCTCTATAAACATGAAAATACCTACACCGCCATCTCCATTAACATGGAACTGTCTACACCACCATCTGTGTAAACATGGAAATATCTACACCGCTATCTGTATAAACATGGAAATATCAACACTGCCATCTGTATAAAGCTGGAAATAACTACACCGTGAGCTGTATAAACATGGAAATATCTACACCGCTCTCTGTATAAACATGGAAATACCAACACGGCTATCTGTATAAACTTGGAAATATCTACACCGCTATCTGGATAAAGATGGAAATATCTGCACCACTATATCGATAAACATGGAAATAACTACAACACCATCAATATAAACATGGAATTATCGGCACCGCTATCTCTATAAACATAGAAATATCTACACCGCCATCTCTATAAACCTGGAAATATCTACACGGCCATCTCAATAAACATGGAAGTAACTACACGGCCGTCTGTATAAACATGGAAATATCTAAACCGCCATCTTTATAAACATAGAATTATCTACACTGCCATCTTTAGAAAGATGGAAATGTCTACATCGCGATCTGTATAAACATGGAAATATCTACACTGCTGCCTGTATAAACATGGAAATATGTACACGGCTATCAGTATAAACATTGGAATATCTGCACTACTATCTGTATAAATATGGAAATACCTACACCGCTAAATCTATAAACATGGAGATATCTTCACTGCCATCAGTTTAAACATGGAAATATCAACATGGATATCTCTATAAACATGGAAATACATACACCGCCATCTGTATGAACATGGAAATACCTACAAAGTCATCGGTAAAAACATGGAAATATCTACACCACTATCTGTATAAACATGGAAATATCTACACTGCCATCTGTATAAACATGGAAATATCTACACAGCCATGTCTATAAACATGGAAATATCTACATCGCTATCTCTGTAAATATGGAAATGTCTTCACCGCTATCTGTATAAACCTGGAAATATCTACATGGCTATCTCTATAAACATGGAAATATCTACACCGCGATCTCTATAAACATGGAAACACGTACACAGTCATCTGTATAAACATGGAAATATCTACACCACTATCTATATATACATGGAAATATCTACAATGCCATCTGTATAAACATGGAAATATCTACACTGCCATCTGAATAAAGATGTAAATATCTACACCACGAGCTGTATAAACATGGAAATAACTTCACCGCAATCTGGATAAACTTGGAAATATCTACATCGCCATCTGTATAAACATGGAGATATCTACACCACTATCTGAATAAACATGGAAATATCTACAACGCTATCCCTATAAACATGGAAATATCTACATTGCCATCTGTATAAACATGGAAATAACTAGACAGTCATCTGTATAAACATGGAAATATCTACACCACCATCTGTATAAACATGGAAATAACTAGACAGTCATCTGTATAAACGTGGAAATATCTACACACCCATCTCTATAAACATGGAAATAGCTAAGACGCTATCTGTATAATCATGGAAATAGCCAGACCGCTATCTGTATGAACATGGAAATATCCACACCGCCATCTGTATAAACATGGAAATATCTACACAGTCATGTGTACAAACATGGAAACATCTACACCTCCATCTGTATAAACATCAAAATATCTACACTGCCATCTGTATACACATGGAAATATCTACACCGCTATCTCTATAAACATGGAAATATCTCCACCACTATCTGTATAAACCTGGAAATATCTAAACCGCTATCTGTATAAACATGGAAATATCTACACCGCTATTTGTATAAACATAGAAATATCTACACCACCGTCTGTATAAACATAGAAATATCTACAATGCCATCTGTAGAAAGATGGAAATATCTACTCCGAGATATGTGTAAACATGGAAATACCTACACCGCTACCTGTATAAACATGGAATTACCTACACTGCTCTCTGTATAAACATGGAAATATCTGCACCGCTATCTGAATAAACATGGCAATATCTACACTGCTATCTTTATAAATATGGAAATATTTTCACTGCTATCTCTATAAACATGCAAATACATACACTGCAAACTGTATAAACATGGAAATATCTACACCGCTATCTGTATAAACATAGAAATATCTACACTGCTATCTGTATAAACACGGAAATATCTACACCGCTATCTGTATAAACATGGAAATATCTACACCGCTGTCTCTAAAAACATGGAAATATCTACGCAGCTGTCTCTATAAACATGCAAATATCCACAACGCTGTCTCCATAAACTTGGAAATATCTACAGGGCCATCTGTATAAACGTGGAAATATCTGCACCACTGTCTCTATAAACATGGAAATATCTACACCGCTATCTCTATAAACGTGGAAATATCTACGCCAGTGTCTCTGTAAACATGGAAATATCCAAACGGCTATCTGTATAAACTTGGAAATATCTACACCGCTATCTCCATAAACGTGGAAATATCTACACCCCTATCAGTATAAACGTGGAAATGTCTACACCGCTGTCTTTATAAACATTGAAATATCTACACCGCTATCTCTATAAACGTGGAAATATCTACACCGCAATCTGTATAAACGTAGAAATATCTACACCGCTATCTGTATAAACGTGGAAATTTCTACACTTCTATCTGTATAAAGATGGAAATATCTACACCGCTATCTCTATAAACGTGGAAGCATCTACAACGCTATCAGTATAAACGTGGAAATGTCTACACCAGTTTTTGTGTAAACATGTAAATATCTACAATGCTATCTCTGTAAATGTGTAAACATTTATACCGTTTTCTGTATAAACATGGCAATATTTACACCGCTATCTCTATAAAGATGGAAATATTTACAACGCTATCTGTATAAACATGGAAATCTTTACACCGCTATCTCTATAAACATGGAAATATCTACACTGCCATCTGTATAAAGATGGAAATATCTACACCGCGAGATGCATAAACATGGAAATACACCGATATCTGTAAAAACATGGAAATAATTACACCGCTATGTCTATAAACATGGAAATATCTACACCGCTATCTCTATAAACATGGAAATAACTACACCGCTGTCTGCATGAACATGAAAATATGTACACCGCTATATTTACAAACTTAGAAATATCTACACCGCTGTCTGTATAAACATGGAAATATCTACAGCGCCATCTGTATAAACATGGAAATATCTACACCGCTGTCTCTATAAACATGGAAATATCTACACCGCCATCTGTATAAACATGGAAGTATCTACACCGCTGTATCTAAAACATGGAAATATCTACACTGCTGTCTCTATAAACATGCGAATACCTACACCACTGTCTCCATAAACTTGGAAATATCTACATGGGTATCTCTATAAACGTGGAAATATCTACACCGGTGTCTCTGAAAACATAGAAATATCTAAACCGCTACCTGTAAAAACTTGGAAATATCTACACCGCTATCTCTATAAACGTGGAAATATCTACACCGCTATTAGTATACACGTGGAAATATCTACACCGCTGTCTGTATAAAAATGGAAATATCTACACCAATATCTCTATAAACGTAGAAATATCTACACCACTATCTTTATAAACGTGGAAATATCTACACCACTATCTGTATAAACATGGAAATATATACACCGCTATCTCTGTAAACGTGGAAATATCTAGACCACTTTCTGTGTAAACATGGAAATTTCTACACCGCTATCTCTGTAAATGTGAAATCATTTAAACCATTATCTGTGTAAACATGGAAATATTTACACCGCTATCTTTATAAACATGGAAATATATACAACGCTATCTCTATAAACTAGGAAATATTTACACCGCTATCTTTATAAACATGGAAATATCTACACGGCTATTTCTATAAACATGGAAATATTTACACCGCCATCCGTATAAAAATGGAAATATCTACACTGAAATCTCTATATACATGGAAATATCTACACTGTCATCTGTATACACATGGAAATATCTACAAAGCCATCTGTATAAACATGGAAATATCTACACCGCTATCTCTATACACATGGAAATACCTGCACTGCTATCTCTATAAACATGGAAATATCTACACCGCCATCTCTATAAACTTGGAAGTATCTACACCGCCATCTCTATAAACATGAAAATACCTACACCGCCATTTCCATTAACATGGAACTGTCTACACCACCATCTGTGTAAACATGGAAATATCTACACCGCTATCTGTATAAACATGGAAATATCAACACTGCCATCTGTATAAAGCTGGAAATAACTACACCGTGAGCTGTATAAACATGGAAATATCTACACCGCTCTCTGTATAAACATGGAAATACCAACACGGCTATCTGTATAAACTTGGAAATATCTACACCGCTATCTGGATAAAGATGGAAATATCTGCACCACTATATCGATAAACATGGAAATAACTACAACACCATCAATATAAACATGGAATTATCGGCACCGCTATCTCTATAAACATAGAAATATCTACACCGCCATCTCTATAAACCTGGAAATATCTACACGGCCATCTCAATAAACATGGAAGTAACTACACGGCCGTCTGTATAAACATGGAAATATCTAAACCGCCATCTTTATAAACATAGAATTATCTACACTGCCATCTTTAGAAAGATGGAAATGTCTACATCGCGATCTGTATAAACATGGAAATATCTACACTGCTGCCTGTATAAACATGGAAATATGTACACGGCTATCACTACAAACATGGAAATATCTACACCACGATCTCTATAAATTTTGAAATATCTATACCACTATCTCTATAAACATGGAAATTTCTACACAACTATCTGTATAAACATGGAAATATCTACAAGGCTATCTCTATAAATATGGAAATATCTAAACCGCCATCTGTATAAACATGGAAATATCTACACAGTCATCTGTATAAACATGGAATAAACTCCACCACCATCCCTACAAACATGGAAATAGCTACACCGCTATCGGCGTAAAGATGGAAATATCTACACCGCAATCTGTGCAAAGATGGAAATATCTACAGTACTATGTGTGTAAAGATGGAAATATCTACACCACAATCTGTGCAAAGATGGAAATATCTATACCACTATCTGTGTAATGATGGAAATATCTACTCCGCAATCTGTGCAAAGATGAAAATATGTACACCGCTATCTCTATGAACTTGGAAGTATCTACACTGCAATCTCTATGAACATGGAAATATCTAAACCGCCATCTATATAAACATGGAAATAACTACGGAGTCATCTGTATAAACACGGAAATATCTACACCACCATCTGTATAAACATGGAAATATCTACACCGCCATCTGTATAAACATGGAAATATATCCACCGTTATCTGTATAAACATGGAAATATCTCCACTGCTATCTGTATAAACATGGAAATATCTGCACCGCCATCTCTATTAACATGGAATTATCTACACCGCCATCTGCATAAATATGGAAATATATACACCGCCATATGTATAAACATGGAAATATCTACACTGCCATCTGAATAAGCGTAGAAATATCTACACTGTCATCTGGAGAAAGATGGAAATATCTGCACCGCGATCTGTATAAACATGGAAATATCTACACCTACACCTGTATAAACACGGAAATATCTACACCGCTATCTGTATAAATATGGAAATATCAACACCGCTGTCTCTATAAACATGGAAATGTCTACACCGCTATCTGTATAAACATGGAAATATCTACATGGCTATCTCTATAAAGATGGAAATATCTACACCCCCATCTGTATAAACATTGAAACACCTACACAGTCGTCTGTATAAACATGGAAATATCTACAGCACTATCGGTATAAACATGGAAATAACTGCACGGCCATCTCTATAAACATGGAAATATCTACACAGCCATCTCTATAAACTTGGAAATATCTACACCGCTATCTGTATAAACATGGAAATATGTACCCCGCTATCTGTATGAACATTGAAATATCTACACCGCTATGTGTATAAACGTGCAAATATCTACAAAGCTATCTGGGTAAACATGGAAATATCTGCACCGCTATATGTGAAACATGGAAATATCTACACCGCTATCTGTGTAAAGATGGAAATATCTACACCGCAATCTTTGCAATGATGGAAATACCTACACTTCTATCTGTGTAAAGATGGAAATATCTACAATGCAATCTGTACAAAGATGGAAATATATACACCGCTATCTCTGTAAACACGATAATATCTACACCGCTATCAGTACAAACAAGGAAATAACAACACCACTATCTGTATAAACTTGGAAATATCTACACTGCAATCTGTATAAACATGGAAATATCTACACCACTATCTCTAAAAACATGGAAATAACTACACCGCCATCTCTATAAAGATGGAAATATCTACACTGCTATCTCTATAAACATAGAAATAGCTACAGCGCCATTTCTATAAACATGGAAATATCTACACCGCCATCTGCATAAACATGGAAACATCTACACCGCCATCTGTATAAATGTTGAAATATCTACACCGCCATCTGTATAAATATAGAAATATCTACACTGCCATCTGTAGAAACATGGAATTATCTACACCGCGATCTGCATAAATATGGAAGTATCTACACCTCTACCTCTATAAAAATGGAAATATCCACACCGCTATCTGTATAAATATGGAAATATCTACACTGCTATCTGTATAAACATGGAAATGTCTACACCGCTATCTGTATAAACATGGAAATATCTACATGGCTATCTCTATAAACATGGAAATACCTACACCGCCATCTGTATAAACTTGGAAATACCTACACGGTCATCTGCATAAACATGGAAATATCTAAACCACTATCTGTATAAACATAGAAATATCTGCAATGCCATTGGTATAAACATGGAAATATCTACACAGCCATCTGTATAAACTTGGAAATAGCCACACCGCTATCTTTATAAACATGGAAATATCCACACCAACATCTGCAAAAACATGGAAATATCTACAGAGTCATCTTTATAAACATGGAAATATCTACACCTACATCTTCAACAACATGGAAATATCTACAGCGCCATCTCTATAGACATGGAAATATCTACACAGCCATCTGTATAAACATGGAAATATCTACACCGCTATCTCTATAAACATGGAAATATTTTCACCGTTATCTGTAAAAACATGGAAATATCTACACCACTATGTGTATAAACATGGAAATATCTACACCGATATATGTATAAAGTTCGAATTATCTACACTGCTATCTGTATAAACATGGAAATATCTACATCGCTATCTGTATAAACATGGAAATAACTCCACCGCTATCTGTATAAACATGGAAATATCTACACCGCTATCTTTATAAACTTGGAAATATCTACACTGCTATCTGTATAAACATGGAAATATCTACAACACAATCTCTGTAAACATGGAAATATCTACACAGCTATCTGTGTAAACATGGAAATATGTACAACACTATCTGTGTAAAAATGGAAATATCTACACCGCAATCTGTGCAAATATGGAAATATGTACACTGCTATCTCTGTAAACATGGAAATATCTACACCGCTATCTGTATAAACATGTAAATATCTACACCGCTATCTGTACAAACATGGAAATATCAACACTGCCATTTCTATACACATGGAAACACCTACACAGCTATTTGTATAAACATGGAAATATCGATACCACTGTCTCTATAAAGATGGAAACACCTACACCGCCATCAATATAAACATGGAATTATCTACACCGCTTTCTCTATAAACATAGATTTTTCTACACCGCCATCTCGTAATCATGGAAATAACTACAACACAATCTGCATAAACATGGAAATATCTACACCGCCATCTGTATAAACATGGAAATAATTACACCGACATCTGTATAAACATGGAAATATCTACACAGCCATCTCTATAAACATGGAAATATCTACACTGCTATTTGTATAAACATGGAAATAGCCACACCGATATCTGTATAAACATGGAAATATCTACACCGTCATCTGTTAAAACATGCAAATATTTACACAGTCATCTGTATAAACATAGAAATACCTACACCTCCATCTGTATAAACATGGAAATATCTACATTGCCATCTGCTTACACATGGAAATATCAACAAAGCCATCTGTATAAACATGGAAATATCTACATTGCCATCTGCTTACACATGGAAATATCAACACAGCCATCTGTATAAACATGGAAATATCTACGCCACGATCTGTATAAACATGGAAATATCTACACTGGTATATCTATTAAAATGGAAATATCTACACCGCTATCTGTGTAAACATGGAAATATCTACATCGCTATCTTTATAAACAAGGAAATATCTACACCGCTATCTGTGTAAACATGGAAATATCTACACCGCTATCTTTATAAACATGGAAATAACTACACCGCTATCTCTAGAAACATGGAAATATCTACATGGCTATCTCTATAAATATGGAAATACCTACACCGCCATCTGTATAAACATGGAAATACCTACACAGATATCTGTATAAACATGGAAATATCTACACCACTATCTGTATAAACGTGGAAATATCAACACCGCCATCTGTATAAACAAGGAAATACCTACACAGTCATCAGTAAAAACATCAAAATATCTACGCCACTATCTCTATAAACATGGAAATATCTGCACTACCATCTGTATAAACATGGAAATATCTACACCGCTATCTGTATAAACATGGAAATATCTACACCGCTATCGGTATAAACTTGGAAATATCAACAATGCCATCTGTATAAACCTGGAAATATCTCCACCGCTATCTATATAAACATGGAAATATCTACACCGTGAGCTGTATAAACATGGAAATATATAGACAGTCATCTCTATAAACGTGGAAATATCTACAACGCTATCTGTATAAACATGGAAATATCTCCACCGCTATCTGTATAAACATGGAAACATCTACACCCCTATCATTATAAACATGGAAATATCTACACCGCTATCTGTATAAACATGGAAATATCTACATGGCTATCTCTATAAACATGGAAATACCTACACCGCCATCTGTATAAACTTGGAAATACCTACACGGTCATCTGCATAAACATGGAAATATCTAAACCACTATCTGTATAAACATAGAAATATCTGCAATGCCATTGGTATAAACATGGAAATATCTACACAGCCATCTGTATAAACTTGGAAATAGCCACACCGCTATCTTTATAAACATGGAAATATCCACACCAACATCTGCAAAAACATGGAAATATCTACAGAGTCATCTTTATAAACATGGAAATATCTACACCTACATCTTCAACAACATGGAAATATCTACAGCGCCATCTCTATAGACATGGAAATATCTACACAGCCATCTGTATAAACATGGAAATATCTACACCGCTATCTCTATAAACATGGAAATGTTTTCACCGTTATCTGTAAAAACATGGAAATATCTACACCACTATGTGTATAAACATGGAAATATCTACACCGATATATGTATAAAGTTCGAATTATCTACACTGCTATCTGTATAAACATGGAAATATCTACATCGCTATCTGTATAAACATGGAAATAACTCCACCGCTATCTGTATAAACATGGAAATATCTACACCGCTATCTTTATAAACTTGGAAATATCTACACTGCTATCTGTATAAACATGGAAATATCTACAACACAATCTCTGTAAACATGGAAATATCTACACAGCTATCTGTGTAAACATGGAAATATGTACAACACTATCTGTGTAAAAATGGAAATATCTACACCGCAATCTGTGCAAATATGGAAATATGTACACTGCTATCTCTGTAAACATGGAAATATCTACACCGCTATCTGTATAAACATGTAAATATCTACACCGCTATCTGTACAAACATGGAAATATCAACACTGCCATTTCTATACACATGGAAACACCTACACAGCTATTTGTATAAACATGGAAATATCGATACCACTGTCTCTATAAAGATGGAAACACCTACACCGCCATCAATATAAACATGGAATTATCTACACCGCTTTCTCTATAAACATAGATTTTTCTACACCGCCATCTCGTAATCATGGAAATAACTACAACACAATCTGCATAAACATGGAAATATCTACACCGCCATCTGTATAAACATGGAAATAATTACACCGACATCTGTATAAACATGGAAATATCTACACAGCCATCTCTATAAACATGGAAATATCTACACTGCTATTTGTATAAACATGGAAATAGCCACACCGATATGTGTATAAACATGGAAATATCTACACCGTCATCTGTTAAAACATGCAAATATTTACACAGTCATCTGTATAAACATAGAAATACCTACACCTCCATCTGTATAAACATGGAAATATCTACATTGCCATCTGCTTACACATGGAAATATCAACAAAGCCATCTGTATAAACATGGAAATATCTACATTGCCATCTGCTTACACATGGAAATATCAACACAGCCATCTGTATAAACATGGAAATATCTACGCCACGATCTGTATAAACATGGAAATATCTACACTGGTATATCTATTAAAATGGAAATATCTACACCGCTATCTGTGTAAACATGGAAATATCTACATCGCTATCTTTATAAACAAGGAAATATCTACACCGCTATCTGTGTAAACATGGAAATATCTACACCGCTATCTTTATAAACATGGAAATAACTACACCGCTATCTCTAGAAACATGGAAATATCTACATGGCTATCTCTATAAATATGGAAATACCTACACCGCCATCTGTATAAACATGGAAATACCTACACAGATATCTGTATAAACATGGAAATATCTACACCACTATCTGTATAAACGTGGAAATATCAACACCGCCATCTGTATAAACAAGGAAATACCTACACAGTCATCAGTAAAAACATCAAAATATCTACGCCACTATCTCTATAAACATGGAAATATCTGCACTACCATCTGTATAAACATGGAAATATCTACACCGCTATCTGTATAAACATGGAAATATCTACACCGCTATCGGTATAAACTTGGAAATATCAACAATGCCATCTGTATAAACCTGGAAATATCTCCACCGCTATCTATATAAACATGGAAATATCTACACCGTGAGCTGTATAAACATGGAAATATATAGACAGTCATCTCTATAAACATGGAAATATCTACAACGCTATCTGTATAAACATGGAAATATCTCCACCGCTATCTGTATAAACATGGAAACATCTACACCCCTATCATTATAAACATGGAAATATCTACACCGCTATCTGTATAAACATGGAAATATCTACACCGCTATCGGTATAAACTTGGAAATATCAACAATGCCATCTGTATAAACCTGGAAATATCTCCACCGCTATCTATATAAACATGGAAATATCTACACCGTGAGCTGTATAAACATGGAAATATCTACACCGTTTTCTTTGTAAACCTGGAAATATCTACCCCGCTATCTGTATAAACATGGAAATATCTACAACACTATCTGTGTAAACATGGAATTATCTACACAGCTATCTGTGTAAACATGGAAATATATACACCACTATCTGAGTAAAGATGTTAATATCTACACCGCAATCTGTGGAAATATGAAATACCAACACCGCTATCTCTGTAAACATGGAAATATTTACACCGCTATCTGCATAAACATGGAAATATCTACACAGCTCTCTGTATAAACAAGGAAATATCTAAACTGCTATCTGTATATACATGGAAATATCTACACCGCCATCTGTATAAATATGGAAATACCTACACCGCTATCTCTATAAACATTGAAATATCTACACCCATATCTGTAAAAACATGGAATTATCTACATGGCTATCTCTATAAACATGGAAATATCTACACCGCCATCTGTATAAACATCGAAATACCTACACAGTCATCAGTATAAACTTGAAAATATCTACACCACTATTTGTATAAACGTGGAAATATCAACACTGCCATCTGTGAAAACATGGAAATATCTACAATGTCACCTGTATAAAAATGGAAATATCTACACCTCCATCTGTATAAACATGGAAATATCTACACTGTCATCTGTATACACATGGTAATATCTACACTGCCATCTGTATAAATATGGAAATATCTACACAGCTATCTCTATAAACATGGAAATATCTACATCGCTATCTGTATAAACATGGAAATGTCTACACCGCTATCTACATAAACATGGAAATATCTACACCGCTATCTGTGTAAAGATGGAATTATCTACACCGCTATCTGTGCAAAGACGGAAATATCTACAACGCAATGTCTATAAACATGGAAATGACTTCACCGCTAACTGTATATACATGCAAATATCTACACCTCTATCTCTATGAACATGGAAATATCTACACCGCCATCGGTATAAACATCAAATATCTACACAGTCATCTGTATATACATAGAAATATCTACTCCACCATCTCTATAAGCATGGACATATCTACACTGCCAGATGTATACACCTGGAAATATCTACACAGCCATCTATATAATCATGGTAACATCGGCACTGCTATCTCTATACACATGGAAATACCTACATCGCAATCTCAATAAACATGGAAATGTCTACACCGCAATCTCTATAAACATGGAAATATCTACACCGCCCTCTCTATAAACATGAAAATATCTACACCGCCATCTCCATAAACATGGAACTATCTTCACCGCCATCTCTGTAAACAAGAAAATATCTACACCACCATCTCCATAAACACGGAACTATCTACACCGCCATCTGTGTAAACATGGAAATATCTACACCACGATCTGTATAAACGTGGAAATATCTACACCGCTATCTGTATAAACATGGAAATATCTACACCGCTATCTGTATAAACATGGAAATATCTACACTGCCATCTGTATACACATGGTAATATCTACACTGCCATCTGTATAAACATGGAAATATGTACACCGCTATCTGTATAAACATGGAAATATCTGCACCGCTATCTTTATAAACATGGAAATATCTACACCGCTATCTGTAAACATGGAAATATCTACATGGCTATCTATATGAATATGGAAATATCTTCACCGCCATCTCCATAAACATGGAAATACCTACAGAGTCATCAGTATAAGCATGGAAATATCTACACCACTATCTGTATAAATATGGAAATATCTACACAGCCATCTCTATACACATGGAAATATCTACACTGCTGTGTGTATAAAGATGGAAATAGCCACACCGCTATCTCTATAAACATGGACATATCTACACCATCATCTGTAAAAACATGGAAATATCTATACAGTCATCTCTTTAAACATGGAAATATCTACATCTCCATCTGCATCAACTTGGAAATATCTACACCGCTATCTCTATAAACCTGGGAATACCTACACTTCAATCTGTATAAACATGGAAATAACTACACCGCTATCTGTATAAACATGGAACTATCTACACTGCTATCTGTAAAAACATGGAAATATCTTCACCACGATCTCTATAAACAAGATAATATCTCCAACATTATCTGTATAAACATGGAAATACCTACACTGCTATCTCCATAAACATGGAAATATCTACTCCGCCATCTGTATAAACATGCAAATATCTACACAGTCATCTGTATAAACATGGAAATTTCTACACCACAATCTGTAGAAACATGGAAATAGCTTCACTCCAAACTCTATAAACATGGAAATATCTACACCGCCATCTCTATAAACATGGAAATATCTACATCGCTATCTGTATAAACATGGAAATATCTACAATGGTATCTGTGTAAACATGGAAATAACTACACAGCTATCTGTGTAAACTTGGAAATATCTACACAGCTATCTGTGTAAAGATGGAAATATCTACACCGTAATCTGTGCAAACATGGAAATATCTACACCACTATCTCTGTAAACATGGAAATATCTAAACCGCTATCTGTATAATCATGGAATTATCTACACCGCTATCTGTATAAACATGGAAATACCAACACCGCTATTTGTATAAACATGGCAATATCTACAACGCTATCTGTATAAACATGGAAATAACTTCACCATTATCTCTATAAACATGGAAATAACTACACCACCATCTCTATACAGGTGGACATATCTACACCGCTATCTCTAAAAACATAGAAATATCGACACCACCATCTCTATAAACTTGGAAATATCTACAAGGCCATCTGCATGAACACGGAAATACCTACACCGCTCTCTCTATAAACATGGAAATATCTACACCGCCTTCGGTATAAACATTGAAATATCTGCAGTGCCATCTGAGAAAAAAGACCGAAATATCTACACCACGATCTGTATAAACATGGAAATATCTACACCGCTACCTGTGTAAACATGGAAATATCTACACCGCTATCTGTATAAACATGGAAATATCTACAACGCTATCTGAATAAACATGGAAATATGTACAATGCTATCTCCATAAACATGGAAATATCTACAACGCTATCTGTGTAAACATGGAAAATCTACACAGATATCTGTGTAAACTTGGAAATATCTACACAACTATCTCTGTAAAGATGGAGATATCTACACCGCAATCTGTGCAAAGATGGAAATACCTACACCACTGTCTCTGTAAACATGGAAATATCTACACGGCTATCTGTATCAACATGGAAATATCTACACCACTATCTGCATAACCTAGGAAATATCTACACTACCATCTGTATAAACATGGACATATCTACACCGCCATCTGTATAAACACGGAAACATCTACATCGCTATCTGTAAAAACATGTAATTATCTACACCGCTATCCCTATAAACAGGAAATATCTCCACCGCTATCTTTAAAAACATGGAAATATCTACACTGTTATCTCTATAAATATGGAAATATCTACACCGCCATCTGTATAAACATGCAAATATCTACACAGTCATCTGTATATACATGGAAATATCTACACCACCATATCTCTAAACATGGAAATATCTACACTGCCATCTGTATAAACATGGAAATACCTACACAGCCATGTGTAGAAACATGGAAATATCTACATCGCTATCTCTATACACATGGAAATACCTACACCACTATCTCTATAAACATGGAAATACCTACTCCGCCATCTCAATAGACATGGAAATATCTACACTGCAATCTCCATAAACGTATAAATATCTACACCACCATCTCTATAAACTTGGAAATATCTACATTGCCATCTGCATGAACATGGGAATATCTACACCGCTATCTCTATAAACATGGAAATATCTACACTGCCATCTGTATGAACATTGAAATATCTGCACTGCCATCTGTGGAAAGATGGAAATATCTACACCACGATCTGTATAAACATGGAATTATCTACACCGCTACCTGTATAAATATGGAAATATCTACAACGCTATCTGCATAAACATGGAAATATCTACACCACGATCTCTATAAACAAGATAATATCTCCAACACTATCTGTATAAACATGGAAAGGCCTACACTGCTATCTCCGTAAACATGGAAATATCTACACCGCCATCTGTATAAACATGCAAATATCTACACAGTCATCTGTATTAACATGGAAATATCTACACCACAATCTGTAGAAACATGGAAATATCTACACTGCAATCTCTATAAACATGGAAATATCTACACCGCCATCTCTATAAACAAATGAAATATCTACATCGCTATCTGTATAAACATGGAAATATCTACAATGGTATCTGTGTTAACATGGAAATATCTACACAGATATCTGTGTAAACTTGGAAATATCTACAAAGCTCTCTGTGTAAAGATGGAAATATCTAAACCGCAATCTGTGCAAAGATGGAAATGTCTACACCACTACCTCTGTAAACATCGAAATATCTACACCGCTATCTGTATAATCATGGAATTATCTACACCGCTATCTGTATAAACATTTAAATACCAACACCGCTATTTGTATAAACATGGAAATATCTACAACGCTATCTGTATAAACATGGAAATAACTTCACCATTATCTCTATAAACATGGAAATAACTACACCACCATCTCTATACAGGTGGACATATCTACACCGCTATCTCTAAAAACATAGAAATATCGACACCACCATCTCTATAAACTTGGAAATATCTATAATGCCATCTGCATGAACATGGAAATACCTACACCGCTATCTCTATAAACATGGAAATATCTACACCGCCATCTGTATAAACATTGAAATATCTGCAGTGCCATCTGTGGAAAGATCGAAATATCTACACCACGATCTGTATAAACATGGAAATATCTACACCGCTACCTGTGTAAACATGGAAATATCTACACCGCTATCTGTATAAACATGGAAATATCTACAACGCTATCTGAATAAACATGGAAATATGTACAATGCTATCTGTATAAACATGGAAATAACTACAACGCTATCTGTGTAAACATGGAAATATCTACACAGATATCTGTGTAAACTTGCAAATATCTACACAGCAATCTGTGTAAAGATGGAAATATCTACAGGGCATTCTCTGCAAAGATGGAAATATGTACTTCGCTATCTCTGTAAACTTGGAATTATCTACACTGCTATCTGTATCAACATGGAAATATCTACACCGCTATCGGTATAAACAAGGAAATATCTACACCACCATCTTTATAAACATGGAAATATCTACACCGCCATCTGTATAAACATGGAAATAACTACAGCGCTATCTGTTTAAATATGCAATTAACCACACCGATATGTCTATAACCTTGGAAATATCTACACCGCTATCTTTATAAACATGGAAATATATACCCTGTTATCTCTATAAACACGGAAATATCTACACCGCCATCTGTATAAACATACAAATATTTATACAGTCATCTGTATAAACATGGAAATATCTCCACCACCATATCTATAAACATGGAAATATCTGCTCTGCCATCTGTATACACATGGAAATATCTACAAAGCCATCTGTAGAAACGTGGAAGCATCTACACCACTATCTCTTACACTGCTATCTCTATAAACATGGAAATGCCTACACCGCTATCTCTATAAACATGGAAATATCTACACCGCTATCTCTATAAACATGGAAATATATACACCGTGATCTCTATAAAGAAGGAAATATCTACACCGCCATCTACATAAACAATGAAATAACCACGCAGCCATCTGTATAAACATGGAAAAATCTACACCGCTATCTCTATAAACATGGAAATATCTACACCGCCATCTGTGTAAACATGGAAATATCTTCACTGCCATCTGTATAAAGATGTATATATCTACAATACGAGCTATATAAACATGTAAATATCTACACCGCTATCTGTATAAACATGGAAATAGCAATACCGCTATTTGTATACACATGGAAATGTCTACATCGCTATCTGTATAAACATGGCAATATGTACACCGCTATCTATATAAACATGGAAATATATACACCACCATCTCTATAAACATGGAAATATATACACCGCCATCTACATAAAAAAGGAAATATATACACCGCCATCAGTATAAACCTGGAATTATCTATAACGCTATCTGTATAAACATGGAAATATCTACACAATGATCTTTATAAACATGGAAATATCTACACCGCTATCTATATAAACATGGAAATATCTACACCACAATCTCTATAAACATGGAAATATCTACACCGCCATCATTAGAAAGATGGAAATATCTACACAGTGGTCTGTATAAACATGGAAATATCTACCCCGCTACCCGGATAAACATGGAAATATCTACACCGCCATCTACGTAAGCAAGGAAATATCTACACCGCCATCTATATAAACATGGAAATGTCTACACCGCTATCTGTACAAACATGGAAATATCTACACCGTGATCTGTATAAACATGGAAATATCTACACTGCTATTTCTATAAACATGGAAATATCTACACCGCCATCTGCATAAACATGGAAATATCTACACAAGCATCTGAATGAACATGGAAATATCTACATGGCCAGCTGTATAAAAGTTGAAATATCAACACCGCCATCCATATAAACATGGAAATGTCTACACCGTCATCTTCAGAAACATGGAAATATCTACACCGCTATCTCTATAAACATGGAAATAACTACACCGCTATCTCTATAAACATGGAAATATCTACACCGCAATCTGTGTAAACATGGAAATATCTACACAGATATCTGTAAAAACATGGAAATGCCTACACCGCTATCTGTATAACCATGGAAATATCCACAGCTCCATCTCTATAAACATGGAAATATCTGCACTGCCATCTGTAAAAACATGGAAATATCTACACAGTCATCCGAATAAACATGGAAATATCAACACCACCATTTGTATAAACATGGAAATACCTACAATACCATCTGTATACACATGGAAATATCTACACACACATCTGTATAGATATGGAAATATCTACACCGCCATCTGTATAAACATGGAAATATCAACACCGCGATCAGTATAAACATGGAAATATCTACACCGCTATCTGTATAAACATGGAAATATCTCCACTGCTATCTCTATAAACATCGAAGTATCTACACCGCCATCTGTATAAACATGGAAATGCTTTCAAAGTTATCTGTAAAAACATGGAAATATCTACACCGCCATCTGTATAAACATGGAAATATCTACACAGCCATGTGTATATACATGGAAATATCTACACCGCTTTCTATATAAACATGGAAATAACTACACCGCTATCTGTATAAACATGGAAATATCTACACTGCAATTTGTACAAACATGGAAATATCTGAAACGCTATCTGAATAAATATGAAATACCTAAACCGCTATCTCTATAAAAATGGAAATATCTACACTGCTATCTGTATAAACATGGAAATATCCTCACTGCTATCTCTATGAACATGGATATATCTACACCGCTATCTCTATAAACATGGAAATATCTACACCGTGATCTGTATAAACATGAAAATATCTACACCGCGATCTGTATAAACATTGAAATATCTACACCGCTATCTGTATATACATGGAAATATCTACACAGCTATCTCTATAAACATGGAAATATCTGCACCGCCATCTGTGTAAACATGGAAATACCTACAAAGTCTTCTGTATAAACATGGAAATATCTACACAGCCATCTACATAAACATGGAAATATCTACACAACCATCTGTATATACATGGAAATATCTACACCGCTATCTGTATAAACATGGAAATAACTACACCGCTATTTGTATAAACAAGGAAATATCTACACCGCCATCTGTTTAAACATGGAAATATATACACAGACATCCGTTTATACATGGAAATATCTACACCGCTATCTGTATAAACATGCTAATAACTGCACCGCTATCTCTACAAATTTGGGAATATTTTCACCGCTATCCGTATAAACATGGGAATATCAGCACCCCGATCTGTATAAACATGGAAATATGTACACCGTAATCTGTATAAACATGGAAACATCTACACCATGATCTGTATAAACATGGAAATATCTACACTGCTATCTCCGTAAACATGGAAATATCTACACCGCTATCTGTATAAACATGGAAATATCTACACTGCCATCTGTATAAACATGGAAATATCTACACGGCCATCTGTGTAAACATGAAAATATCTTCACCGCCATCTTCAGAAACATGGATGTATCTACACCGCCATCTCTATAAACTTGGAAATATCTACACCACTATCTGTATAAACATGGAAATATCTTCACTTCTATCTATATAAACATGGAAATATCTACACCGCCATCTGAATAAAGATGGAAATATCTACACTGCAGTCTGTATAAATATGCAAATATCTACACCGCTACCTCTATAGACATGTAAATATCTACACCGCTATCTGTATAAACGTGGAAATATCTACACTGCCATCTGTATAAAGATGGAAATATCTACACCGCTATCTGTATAAACAGGGAAATATCTCCACCACTATCTGTATAAACATGGAATTATCTACACCGCTTTCTCTATAAACATGGAAATATGTACACAGCTATCTGTGTAAACTTGGAAATATCTACACAGCTATCTGTGTAAAAATGGAAATATCTACACAGCAATCTGTGCAAAGATGGAAATATCTACAGTGCTATCTCTGTAAACATGGAAATATCTACACCGCTATCTGTATAAACATGGAAATATCTATACCGCAGTCTCTATAAACATGGAAATATCTCCACCGCTATCTGTATAAACATGGAAATATCTACACCGCTATCTCTATAAACATGGAAATACCAATACCGTTATCTGTATAAACATGGAATTATCTACACCGCTATTTCTATAAACATGAAAATACTTACACCACCATCTCTATACGCATGGAAATATTTACACCGCTATCTCTATAAACATAGAAATAACTACACCGCCATCCCTATAAACATGGAAATATCTACACCGCCATCTGCATATACATGGAAATGTCTACACACACATCTGTATAAACATGGAAATATCTACACTGCCATCTGTATAAACTTGGAAATATCTACACTGACATCTGTAGAAAGATGGAAATGTCTACAAAGCGATCTGTATGAACATGGGAATTTCTACACCGCTACCTGTATAAACATGGAAATATCTACACCACTATCTGTATCAACATGGAAATAACTAAACCGCAATCTGTATAAACATGGAAATATTTACAATGCTATCTGTGTAAACATGGAAATATCTACACAGCTATCTGTGTAATCTTGGAAATATCTACACTGCAATCTGTGTAAATTTGGCAATACCTACACCGCAATCTGTGCAAAGATGGAAATATCTACACCGATATCTCTGTAAATATGGAAATATCTGCACAGCTATCTGTATAAACATGGAAATATCTACAGTGCCATGTGTATAAACATGGAAATATCTACACCGCCATCTGTATAAACATGGAAATATCTACACCACTATCTGTATATACTTGGAAATATCTTCACTGTCATCTGTATAAACATGGAAATATCTACACCGCCATCTGTATAAAGATGGAAATATCTACACCGGAATCTGTATAAATATGGAAATATCTACACCGATATCTCCATAGACATGGAAATATCTACACCGCTATCTGTTTAAACATGGAAATATCTACACTGCCATGTGTATAAAGATGGAAATATCTACACCGCGAGCTGTATAAGCATGAAAATATCTACACCGCCATCTGTATAAACATGGAAATACCAACACCGCTATCTGTATAAACATGGAAATATCTACACCGCTATCTCTATAAACATGAAAATACTTACACCACCATCTCTATAAACATGGAAATATTTACACCGCTATCTCTATAAACTTAGAAATAAATAGACCGCCATCTCTACAAACATGGAAATATCTAAACTGCTATGTCTATATACATGGAAATATCTACACCTTCATCTCTATAAACATGAAAATATCTACACCGCCATCTTAAGAAACATGGATGTATCTACACCACCATCGGTATAAACATGGAAATATCTACACCACTATCTGTATAAACATGGAAATATCTTCACTGCCATCTGTATAAACATGGAAATATCTACACCGCCATCTGTATAAAGATGGAAATATCTACACCACGAGCTGTATAAACATGGAAATATCTACACCGCTATCTGTATAAAGATGGAAATACCAACACCGCTATCTGAATAAACATGGAAATACCTACACCGCTATCTCTATAAACATGAAAATACTTACACCACCATCTCTATAAACATGGAAATATTTACACTGCTATCTCTATAAACTTAGAAATAACTCTACCGCCACCTCTATGAACATGGAAATATCTACACCGCTATCTGCATAAACATGGAAATATCTACACAGACATCTGTATAAACATGGAAATATCTACACCGCCATCTCTATAAACATGAAAATATCTACACCGCCATCTTCAGAAACATGGATGTATCTACACCGCCATCTGTATAAACATGGAAATATCTACACCACTATCTGTATAAACATGGAAGTATCTTCACTGCCATCTGTATAAACATGGAAATATCTACACCGCCATCTGTAAAAAGTTGGAAATATCTACACCGCAATCTGTATAAATATGGAAATACCTACACCGCTATCTCTACAGACATGGAAATTTCTACACCGCTATCTGCATAAACATGGAAATATCTACACTGCCATCTGTATAAAGATGGAAATATCTACACCGCGAGCTGTATAAACATGGAAATAGCTACACCGCTATCTGTACAAACATGGAAATACCAACACCGTTATCTGTATAAACATGGAAATATCTACACCGCTATCTCTATAAACATGAAAATACTTACAGCACCATCTCAATAAACATGGAAATATCTACACCGCTATCTGTGTAAATTTGGCAATACCTACACCGCAATCTATGCAAAGATGGAAATACCTACACTGCTATCTCTGTAAACATGGAAATATCTACAACGATATCTGTATAAACATGGAAATATCTACACTGCCATCTGTATAAACATGGAAATACCTACACCGCTTTCTCTATAAACATGAAAATATCTACACTGCTATCTCTATATACGTGGAAATATCTACACCTCCTTCTCTATAAAAATGAAAATATCTACACCGCCATCTTCAGATACATGGGTGTATCTACACCACCATCTGTATAAACATGGAAATATCTACACCACTATCTGTATATACATGGAAATATCTTCACTGTCATCTGTATAAACATGGAAATATCTACACCGCCATCTGTATAAAGATGGAAATATCTACACCGGAATCTGTATAAATATGGAAATATCTACACCGATATCTCCATAGACATGGAAATATCTACACCGCTATCTGTTTAAACATGGAAATATCTACACTGCCATGTGTATAAAGATGGAAATATCTACACCGCGAGCTGTATAAGCATGAAAATATCTACACCGCCATCTGTATAAACATGGAAATACCAACACCGCTATCTGTATAAACATGGAAATATCTACACCGCTATCTCTATAAACATGAAAATACTTACACCACCATCTCTATAAACATGGAAATATTTACACCGCTATCTCTATAAACTTAGAAATAAATAGACCGCCATCTCTATAAACATGGAAATATCTAAACCGCTATCTGCATAAACATGGAAATATCTACACAGACATCTGTATAAACATGGAAATATCTACACAGCCGTCTCTATAAACATGAAAATATCTACACCGCCATCTTCAGAAACATGGATGTATCTACACCGCCATCTGTATAAACATGGAAATATCTACACCACTATCTGTATAAACATGGAAATATCTCCACTGCCATCTGCATAAACATGGAAATATCTCCACTGCCATCTGTATAAAGATGGAAATATCTACACCGCAATCTGTATAAATATGGAAATATCTACACTGCTATCTCTATAGACATGGAAATATCTACACCCCTATCTGTATAAACATGGAAATATCTACACTGCCATCTGTATAAAGATGGAAATATCTACACCACGAGCTGTATAAACATGGAAATATCTACACCGCTATCTGTATAAACATGGAAATAACAACACCGTTATCTGTATAAACATGGAAATATCTACACAGCTATCTCTATAAACATGAAAATACTTACACCACCATCTCTATAAACATGGAGATATTACAACGCTATCTCTATAAACATAGAAATAACTACACCGCCATCACTATAAACATGGAAATATCTACACTGCCATCTGAATAAACATGGAAATATCTACACAGACATCTGTATAAACATGGAAATATCTACACTGCCATCTGTATAAACTTGGAAATATCTACACTAACATCTGTAGAAAAATGGAAATGTCTACAAAGCGAACTGTATAAACATGGGAATTTCTAAACCGCTACCTGTATAAACATGGAAAAACCTACACCGCTATCTGCATCAACATGGAAAAAACTATGCCGCAATCTGTATAAACACGGAAATATCAACAATGCTATCTCTGTAAACATGGAAATATCTACACAGCTATCTGTGTAAACTTGGAAATATCTACACCGCTATCTGTGTAAATTTGGCAATACGTACACCGCAATCTGTGCAAAGATGGAAATACCTACACCGCTATCTCTGTAAACATGGAAATATCTACACCGAAATCTGTATAAACATGGAAATACCTACACTGCCATCTGTATAAACATGGAAATATCTACAGCGCCATCTGTATAAACATGGAAATATCTACAACGTGATCTGTACACACTTGGAAATATCTACAAAGCCATCTGTATGAACATGGAAATATCTACACTGCTATCTGTATAAACATGGAAATATCTACACCGCTATCTGTAGAAACATGGAAATTTCTACATCACTATCTGTATAAACTGGGATATATCTCCACCGCTATCTGTATAAACATGGAAATATCTACAACGCTATCTGTGTAAACAAGGAAATATCTACTCAGCTATCTGTGTAAACGTGGAAATATCTACACAGCTATCTGTGTAAAAATGGAAATATCTACACAGCACTCTGTGCAAAGATGGAAATATCTACACTGCTATCTCAGTAAACATGGAAATATCTACACCGCTATCTGTATAAACATGGAAATATCTATACCGCAGTCTCTATAAACATGGAAATATCTCCACCGAAAGCTGTATAAACATGAAAATATCTACACCGCTTTCTGTATAAACATGGACATATCTACACCGCAATCTGTATAAACATGGAAATATCTACAACGCTATGTGTGTAAACATGGATATATCTACACAGCTATCTGTGTAAACTTGGAAATATCTACACAGCTATCTGCGTAAACATGGAAATATCTACACGGCAATCTGTGCAAGGCTGGAAATAACTACATCGCTATCTCTGTAAACATGGAAATATCTACCCCGCTGCCTGTATAAACACGGAAATATCTACACCGCTGTCTGTATAAAAAAGGAAATATCTACACCGCCATCTGTAGAAACATGGAAATATCTACACCGCAATCTGTATAAGAATGGAAATACCTACAACGCTTTCTCTTTAAACATGGAAATATCTACACTGCAATCTCTATATACATGGAAATATCTACACCGCCATCTCTATAAACATGAAAATATCTACACCGCCGTCTTCAGAAACATGGATGTATCTACACTGCCATCTGTATAAACTTGGAAATATCTACACCACTATCTGTATAAACATGGAAATATCTTCACTTCTATCTGTATAAACATGGAAATATCTACACTGCCATCTGCATAAAGATGGAAATATCTGCACCGCAATCTGTATAAATATGGAAATACCTACACCGCTATCTCTATAGACATGGAAATATCTACAACGCTATCTGTATAAACATGGAAATATCTACACAGACATCTGTATAAACTTGGAAATATCTACACTGACATGTGTAGAAAGATGGAAATATCTACAAAGCAATCTGTATAAACATGGGAATTTCTACACCGCTACCTGTGTAAACATGGAAAGATCTACACCGCTATCTGTATCAACATGGAAATAACTACACCGCTATCTGTATAAACATGGAAATATCTACACAGCAATCTGTGCAAAGATGGAAATTTTTACACCGCTATCTGTATAAACATGGAAATATTTCCACCGCTATCTTTATAAACACGGAAATACCTACACCGGTGTCTTTAAAAACATGGAAATACCTACACCGCTATCTCTGTAAACAATGAAATATCTATAACGCTATCTGTGTAAACATGGAAATGTCTATACAGCTATCTGTGTAAACTTGGAAATATCTACACCGCAATCTGTGTAAGCATGGAAATATCTACCACGCTATCTGTGTAAACATGGAAATATTTACAACGCTATCTGTGTAAAAAGGGAAATATCTACACAGCTATCTGTAAAACGTGGAAATATCTACACCACTATCTGTATAACCCTGAAAATATCTACACCGCTATCTGTATCAACATGTAAATAACTACACCGCTATCTGTATAAACATGGAAATATCTACAATGATATCTCTGTAAACATGGAAATATTGACACAGTTATCTTTGTAAACTTGGAAATATCTACAACGCTATCTGTCTAAAGTTTGCAATGTCTACACCGCAATCTGTGCAAAGATGGAAATACCTTTACCGCTATATCTGTAAAAATGGAAATATCTACACCGCTATATGTATAAATATGGAAATATCTACACCGCCATCTGTATACACATAGAAATATCTACACAGCCATCTGTATAAACATGGAAATATCTACACCGCTATCTCTATGAACATGGAAATATCTACACCGCTATCTGTATAAACATGGAAATATCTACATCGCTATCTGTATAAACAGGGAAATAACTCCACCACTATCTGTGTAAACATGGAAATAACTACACCGCTATCTGTATATACATGGAAATATCTACACCGCTATCAGTATAAAGCAGGAAATATCCACACCGCCATCTTTAGAAACATGGAAATATCTACACTGCCATCTGTATAAACATGGAAATACCTACACCGCTACCTGTATAAATATGGAAAGTCTACACCGCTATCTCTATAAACATGGAAATACCTACACCACTTGCACTATAAACATGGAATTATCTATACCGCTATCTCTGTAAACATGGAAATATTTACACCGCCATCTATGTAAACATGAAAATATCTACACTGCCATCTTCAGAAACATGGCTGTATCTACAAAGCCATCTGTATAAACATGGAAATATCTACACCACTATCTGTATAAAGATGGAAATATTTAAACCGCTATCTCTATAAACATGGAAATATCTACACCGATATCTCTATAAACATAGATATATCTACACCGCCATCTGTATTAACATGGAAATATCTACACAGTCATCTGTATAAACCGGGAAATATCTACACTGTCATCTATATAAACATGGAAATATCTAGAGAGAACTCTGTATAAACATGGAAATATCGGCACAGCCATCTGTATAAACATGGAAATATCTACACCGCTATCTGTATAAACAAGGAAATATCTACACCGCTATGTGTATTAACGTGGAAATATCTCCATTTCTATCTGTATAAACATGGATATATCTCCACCGCAATCTGTATAAACATGAAAATATCTACACGGCTATCTCTATAAACATGAAAATATCTACACTGCCATCTGTACAAACATGGAAATATCTACACAGTCATCTGTAGAAACATGGAAATACCTACACCGCTATCTCTATAAACATGAAAATACTTACACCACCATTTCTATAAACATGGAAATATTTACACCGCTATCAGTATAAACGTAGAAATAACCACACCACCATCTCTATAAATATGGAAATATCTACACCGCCATCTGCATAAACAATGAAATATCTACACAGACATCTGTATAAATTTGGAAATATCTACACTGACATGTGTAGAAAGATGGAAATATCTACAAAGCGATCTGTATAAACATGGGAATTTCTACACCGCTACCTGTATCAACATGGAAATATCTACACCGCTATCTGTATCAACATGAAAATAACTACACCGCAATCTGTATAAACATGGAAATATCTACACAGCAATCTGTGCAAGGATGGAAATATCTACACCACAGTCTCTATAAACATGGAAATATCTACACCGCTATCTGTATAAACATGGAAATAACTACACCGCTATCTGTATAAACATGGAAATTTTTACACCGCTAACTGTATAAACATGGAAATATTTCCACCACTATCTTTATAAACACGGAAATACCTACACCGGTATCTTTAAAAACATGGAAATACCTACACCGCTATCTCTGTAAACAATGAAATATCTACAACGCTATATGTGTAAACATGGAAATATCTACACAGCTATCTGTGTAAACTTGGAAATATCTACACCGGAATCTGTGTAAGCATGGAAATATCTACAACGCTATCTGTGTAAACATGGAAATATTTACAACGCTATTTGTAAACAGGGAAATATCTACACAGCTATCTGTAAAACGTGGAAATATATACACCACTATCTGTATAACCCTGAAAATATCTACACCGCTATCTGTATCAACATGTAAATAACTACACCGCTATCTGTATAAACATGGAAATATCTACAATGATATCTCTTTAAACATGGAAATATCGACATAGTTATCTGTGTAAACGTGCAAATATCTACACCGCTATCTGTGTAAAGTTTGCATTGTCTACAACGCAATCTGTGAAAGATGGAAATATCTTTACCGCTATATCTGTAAACATGGAAATATCTACACCGCTATATGCATAAACATGGAAATATCTACACTGCCATCTGTATACACATGGAAATATCTACACAGCCATCTGTATAAACATGGAAATATGTACACCGCTATCTCTATAAACATGGAAATATCTACACCGCTATCTGTATGAACATGGAAATATCTGCATCGCTATCTGTAAAAACAGGGAAATATCTCCACCGCTATCTGTATAAACAAGGAAATAACTACACCGCCATCTTTAGAAACATGGCAATATCTA
Organism: Pan paniscus; assembly: GCF_029289425.2. Classification (NCBI taxonomy): domain Eukaryota; kingdom Metazoa; phylum Chordata; class Mammalia; order Primates; family Hominidae; genus Pan; species Pan paniscus. Next base: position 3,934,415 of record NC_073265.2, read on the forward strand.
CCCCGCCATCTGTATAAACATGGAAATACCTACACCGCTACCTGTATAAATATGGAAATGTCTACACCGCTATCTCTATAAACATGGAAATACCTACACCACTTGCACTATAAACATGGTAATATCTACACGGCAGTCTCTGTAAACATGGAAATATCTACACCGCCATCTGTGTAAACATGAAAATATCTACACTGCCATGTTCAGAAACATGGCTGTATCTACACCGGCATCTGTATAAACATGGAAATATCTACAACACTATCTGTATAAAGATGGAAATATTTAAACCGCTATCTCTATAAACATGGAAAATCTACACCGCTATCTCTATAAACATGGAAATATCTACACCGCCACCTATATTAACAAGGAAATATCTACACAGTCATCTGTATAAACCGGGAAATATCTACACTGTCATCTATACAAACATGGAAATATCTAGAGAGAACTCTGTATAAACATGGAAATATTGGCACAGCCATCTGTATAAACATGGAAATTTCTACACCGCTATCTGTATAAACATGGAAATATCTACACCGCTATGTGTATTAACGTGGAAATATCTCCATTTCTATCTGTATAAACATGGACATACCTACACCGAAATCTGTATAAACATGAAAATATCTACACGGCTATCTCTATAAACATGGAAATATCTACACTGCCATCTGTACAAACATGGAAATATATACACAGTCATCTGTAGAAACATGGAAATACCTACACCGCTATCTCTATAAACATGGAAATAACTTCACCGATATCTCTTTAAACATGGAAATATCTACACCGCTATCCCCATCAACATGGAAATATACACACCGCCATCTCTTTAAACATGGAAGTATCTACAACGCCATCTACATAAACAAGAATATATCTACACTGCCATCTATGTAAACATGGAAATATCTACACCGCCATCTCTATAAACATGGAAATATCTACACTGCCATTTGTAGAAACATGGAAATATCTACACCACCATCTGTATAAACGTGGAAATATCTACACCGCTATCTGTATAAACATGGAAATATCTACACCGCAATCTGTATAAATATGAAATATCTAAACCGCTATCTCTATAAAAGTGGAAATATCTACACTGCTATCTGTATAAACATGGAAATATCCTCACTGCTATCTCTATAAACTTGGATATATCTACACCGCTATCTCTATAAACATGGAAATATCTACACCGCCATCTCTATAAACACGGAAATATCTACACTGCCATCTGTATAAACATGGAAATATCTACACCGTGATCTGTATAAACATGGAAATATCTACACTGCGATCTGTATAAACATGGAAATATCTAGATCGCTATCTGTATAAACATGGAAATATCTACACAGCTACCTCTATAAACATGGAAATATCTACACCGCCATCTGTATAAACATGGAAATACCTACAATGTCATCTGTATAAACATGGAAATATCTCCACAGCCATCTGTATAAACATGGAAACATCTACACAGCCATCTGCATATACATGAAAATATCTACACCGCTATCTGTGTAAACATGGAAATATATACACAGACATCTGTTTATACATGGAAATATCTACACCACTATCTGTATAAACATGATAATAACTACACCGCTATCAGTATAACTGTGGAAATATTTGCACCGCCATCCCTATAAACATGGTAATAACAACATCGCGATCTGTATAAACATAGAAATATCTACATCATGATCTGTACAAACATGGAAATATCTACACCGCGATCTGTATAAACATGGAAATATCTACACCGCCATCTCTATAAACATGGAAATATCTACACCCCTATCTGTATAAACATGTAAATATCCACACAGCTATCTCCATAAACATGGAAAAACCAACACCGCTATCTCTATGAACATGGAAATATCTACACCGCCATCTCTATAAACATGGAAATATCTACACCGCAGTCAGTATAAACATGGAAATATCTACACCGCAATCTGTGTAAGCATGGAAATATCTACAACGCTATCTGTGTAAACATGGAAATATTTACAACGCTATCGGTGTAAACAGGGAAATATCTACACAGCTATCTGTAAAACGTGGAAATATCTACACCACTATCTGTATAACCCTGAAAATATCTACACCGCTATGTGTATCAACATGTAAATAACTACACCGCTATCTGTATTAACATGGAAATATCTACAACGATATCTCTGTAAACATGGAAAGATCGACACAGTTATCTGTGTAAACTTGGAAATACCTACACCGCTATCTGTGTAAAGTTTGCAATGTCAACACCGCAATCTGTGAAAGATGGAAATATCTTTACCGCTATATCTGTAAACATGGAAATATCTACACCGCTATATGTATAAACATGGAAATATCTACACCGCCATCTGTATACACATGGAAATATCTACACAGCCATCTGTATAAACAGGGAAATATCTACACCGCTAACTCTATAAACATGGAAATATCTACACCGCTATCTGTATAAACATGGAAATATCTACATCGCTATCTGTATAAACAGGGATATATCTCCACCGCTATCTGTGTAAACATGGAAATATCTACACCACTATCTGTATATACATGGAAATATCTACACCGCTATCTGTATAAACAAGGAAATAACTACAGCGCCATCTTTAGAAACATGCAAATACCTACACTGCCATCTCTATAAACATGGAAATACCTTCACCGCTACCTGTATAAATATGGAAATGTCTACACCGCTATCTCTATAAACATGGAAATACCTACACCACTTGCACTATAAACATGGAAATATCTACACGGCAGTCTCTGTAAACATGGAAATATCTACACCGCCATCTATGTAAACATGAAAATATCTACACTGCCATCTTCAGAAACATGGCTGTATCTACACCGGCATCTGTATAAACATGGAAATATCTACACCACTATCTGTATAAAGATGGAAATATTTTAACCGCTATCTCTATAAACATGGAAATATCTACACCGCTATCTCTATAAACTTGGAAATATCTACACCGCCATCTGTATTAACATGGAAATATCTACACAGTCATCTGTATAAACCGGGAAATATCTACACTGTCATCTATATAAACATGGAAATATCTAGAGAGAACTCTGAATAAACATGGAAATATCGGCACAGCCATCTGTATAAACATGGAAATATCTACACCGCTATCTCTATAAACATGGAAATATCTACACCGCTATGTGTATTAACGTGGAAATATCTCCATTTCTATCTGTATAAACATGGACATACCCCCACCGCAATCTGTATAAACATGAAAATTTCTACACGGCTATCTCTATAAACATGGAAATATCTACACTGCCATCTGTACAAACATGGAAATATATACACAGTCATCTGTAGAAACATGGAAATACCTACACCGCTATCTCTATAAACATGGAAATAACTTCACCGCTATCTCTTTAAACATGGAAATATCTACACCGCTATCCCCATCTACATGGAAATATACACACCGCCATCTCTTTAAACATGGAGGTATCTACAACGCCATCTACATAAACAAGAAAATATCTACACTGCCATCTATATAAACATGGAAATATCTACACCGCCATCTCTATAAACATGGAAATATCTACACTGCCATTTGTAGAAACATGGAAATATCTACACCACCATCTGTATAAACGTGGAAATATCTACACCGCTATCTGTATCAACATGGAAATATCCTAACTGCTATCTCTATAAACTTGGATATATCTACACCGCTATCTCAATAAACATGGAAATGTCTACACCGCCATCACTATAAACACGGAAATATCTACACCGCCATCTGTATAAACATGGAAATATGTACACCGTGATCTGTATAAACATGGAAATATCTACACTGCGATCTGTATAAACATGGAAATATCTAGATCGCTATCTGTATAAACATGGAAATATCTACACAGCTATCTCAATAAACATGGAAATATCTACACCGCCATCTGTATAAACATGGAAATACCTACAAAGTCAACTGTATAAACATGGAAATATCTCCACAGCCATCTGTATAAACATGGAAATGTCTACACAGCCATCTGTATATACATGGAAATATCTATACCGCTATCTGTGTAAACATGGAAATATATACACAGACATCTGTTTATACATGGAAATATCTACACCACTATCTGTATAAACATGCTAATTACTACAACGCTATCTGTATAAATGTGGAAATATTTGCACCGCCATCTCAATAAACATGGTAATATCAACATCGCGATCTGTATAAACATGGAAATAACTACATCATGATCTGTATAAACATGGAAATATCTACACCCCTATCTGTATAAACATGGAAATATCCACACAGCTATCTCTATAAACATGGAAAAACCAACACCGCCATCTCTATGAACATGGAAATATCTACACCGCCATCTCTATAAACATGGAAATATCTACACCGCGATCAGTATAAACATGGAAATATCTACACTGCTATCTGTATAAACATGGAAATATCTCCACTGCTCTCTCAATAAACACCGAAATATCTACAACGCCATCTGCATAAACATGGAAATACTTACAAAGTTCTCTGTATAAACATGGAAATATCTACACCGCCATCTGTATAAACTTGGAAATATCTACTCAGCCATGTGTATACACATGGAAATATCTACACCGGCATCTACTTATCCATAGAAATATCTGTGCCGCCATCTGTATAAACATGGAAATATCTACACGGTCATCTCTGAATAGATGGAAATATCAACATCGCCATCTGTACAAACATGGAAATATCTGCACCGCTATCTGTATAAACATGGAAATATCTACCCCGCGGTCTGTATAAACATGGAAATATCTACACCGCTATCTGTACAAACATGGAAATATCTACACCGCTGTCTGTATAATCATGGAAATATCTACACCATGATCTGTATAAACATGGAAATATTTTCACCGCTATCTGTATAAACATGGAAATATCTACACCGCTATCTCTATAATCATGGAAATATCTACACCATGATCTGTATAAACATGGAAATATTTTCACCGCTATCTGTATAAACATGGAAATATCTACACATTTATCTGTTTAAATATGGAAATATCTACACCGCTATCTCTATAAACATGGAAATACCTACACCGCCATCTGTATAAACATGGAAATATCTACACTGCTATCTCTATAAACATGGAAATATCTACAATGCCATCTGTATACACATGGAGAAACTACACGGCAATCTGCGTATAGATGGAAACCTCAACACCGCCATCTGTACAAACATGGAAATATTTTCACCGCTATCTCCATAAACATGGAAATATCTACACCACTATCTGTATAAACATGGAAATATCCACACCGCTATCTCTGTAAACATGGAAAAATCAACACCGCTATCTCTATGAACATGGAAATATCTTCACTGCCATCTCTATAAACATGTAAATATCTACACCACGATCAGTATAAACATGGAAATATCTACACCGCTATCTGTATAAACATGGAAATATCTCCACTGCTATCTCTATAAACATCGAAATATCTACACCGCCATCTGTATAAACATGGAAATACTTTCAAAGTTATCTGTATAAACATGGAAATATCTACACCGCAATCTGTATAAACATGCAAATATCTACACAGCCATGTGTATATACATGTAAATGTCTACACCGCTATCTATATAAACATGGAAATAACTACACCGCTATCTGTATAAACATGGAAATATGTACACCACCATCTACTTATCCATGGAAATATCTGCGCCGCCATCTGTATAAACATGGAAATATCTACACGTTCATCCGTGTATAGATGGAAATATCAACACCGCCATCTGTACAAACATGGAAATATCTGCACCGCGATCAGTATAAACATGGAAATATCTACACCGCGATCAGTATAAACATTGAAATATCTACACTGCTATCTGTATAAACATGGAAATATCTCCACTGCTCTCTCAATAAACACCGAAATATCTACAACGCCATCTGCATAAACATGGAAATACTTACAAAGTTCTCTGTATAAACATGGAAATATCTACACCGCCATCTGTATAAACTTGGAAATATCTACACAGCCATGTGTATACACATGGAAATATCTACACCGCCATCTACTTATCCATAGAAATATCTGTGCCGCCATCTGTATAAACATGGAATTATCTACACGGTCATCTCTGAATAGATGGAAATATCAACACCGCCATCTGTACAAACATGGAAATATCTGCACCGCTATCTGTATAAACATGGAAATATCTACCCCGCGGTCTGTATAAACATGGAAATATCTACACCGCTATCTGTATAAACATGGAAATATCTACACCGCTATCTGTATAATCATGGAAATATCTACACCATGATCTGTATAAACATGGAAATATTTTCACCGCTATCTGTATAAACATGGAAATATCTACACCGCTATCTCTATAATCATGGAAATATCTACACCATGATCTGTATAAACATGGAAATATTTTCACCGCTATCTGTATAAACATGGAAATATCTACACATTTATCTGTTTAAATATGGAAATATCTACACCGCTATCTCTATAAACATGGAAATATCTACACCGCCATCTGTATAAACATGGAAATATCTACACTGCTATCTCTATAAACATGGAAATATCTACAATGCCATCTGTATACACATGGAGAAACTACACGGCAATCTGCGTATAGATGGAAACATCAACACCGCCATCTGTACAAACATGGAAATATCTTCACCGCTATCTCCATAAACATGGAAATATCTACACCACTATCTGTATAAACATGGAAATATCCACACCGCTATCTCTGTAAACATGGAAAAATCAACACCGCTATCTCTATGAACATGGAAATATCTTCACTGCCATCTCTATAAACATGTAAATATCTACACCACGATCAGTATAAACATGGAAATATCTACACCGCTATCTGTATAAACATGGAAATATCTCCACTGCTATCTCTATAAACATCGAAATATCTACACCGCCATCTGTATAAACATGGAAATACTTCCAAAGTTATCTGTATAAACATGGAAATATCTACACCGCAATCTGTATAAACATGCAAATATCTACACAGCCATGTGTATATACATGTAAATGTCTACACCGCTATCTATATAAACATGGAAATAACTACACCGCTATCTGTATAAACATGGAAATATGTACACCACCATCTACTTATCCATGGAAATATCTGCGCCGCCATCTGTATAAACATGGAAATATCTGCACGGTCATCCGTGTATAGATGGAAATATCAACACCGCCATCTGTACAAACATGGAAATATCTGCACCGCGATCAGTATAAACATGGAAATATCTACACCGCGATCAGTATAAACATTGAAATATCTACACTGCTATCTGTATAAACATGGAAATATCTCCACTGCTCTCTCAATAAACACCGAAATATCTACAACGCCATCTGCATAAACATGGAAATACTTACAAAGTTCTCTGTATAAACATGGAAATATCTACACCGCCATCTGTATAAACTTGGAAATATCTACACAGCCATGTGTATACACATGGAAATATCTACACCGCCATCTACTTATCCATAGAAATATCTGTGCCGCCATCTGTATAAACATGGAAATATCTACACGGTCATCTCTGAATAGATGGAAATATCAACACCGCCATCTGTACAAACATGGAAATATCTGCACCGCTATCTGTATAAACATGGAAATATCTACCCCGCGGTCTGTATAAACATGGAAATATCTACACCGCTATCTGTATAAACATGGAAATATCTACACCGCTATCTGTATAATCATGGAAATATCTACACCATGATCTGTATAAACATGGAAATATTTTCACCGCTATCTGTATAAACATGGAAATATCTACACCGCTATCTCTATAATCATGGAAATATCTACACCATGATCTGTATAAACATGGAAATATTTTCACCGCTATCTGTATAAACATGGAAATATCTACACATTTATCTGTTTAAATATGGAAATATCTACACCGCTATCTCTATAAACATGGAAATACCTACACCGCCATCTGTATAAACATGGAAATATCTACACTGCTATCTCTATAAACATGGAAATATCTACAATGCCATCTGTATACACATGGAGAAACTACACGGCAATCTGCGTATAGATGGAAACATCAACACCGCCATCTGTACAAACATGGAAATATCTTCACCGCTATCTCCATAAACATGGAAATATCTACACCACTATCTGTATAAACATGGAAATATCCACACCGCTATCTCTGTAAACATGGAAAAATCAACACCGCTATCTCTATGAACATGGAAATATCTTCACTGCCATCTCTATAAACATGTAAATATCTACACCACGATCAGTATAAACATGGAAATATCTACACCGCTATCTGTATAAACATGGAAATATCTCCACTGCTATCTCTATAAACATCGAAATATCTACACCGCCATCTGTATAAACATGGAAATACTTTCAAAGTTATCTGTATAAACATGGAAATATCTACACCGCAATCTGTATAAACATGCAAATATCTACACAGCCATGTGTATATACATGTAAATGTCTACACCGCTATCTATATAAACATGGAAATAACTACACCGCTATCTGTATAAACATGGAAATATGTACACCACCATCTACTTATCCATGGAAATATCTGCGCCGCCATCTGTATAAACATGGAAATATCTACACGGTCATCCGTGTATAGATGGAAATATCAACACCGCCATCTGTACAAACATGGAAATATCTGCACCGCGATCAGTATAAACATGGAAATATCTACACCGCGATCAGTATAAACATTGAAATATCTACACTGCTATCTGTATAAACATGGAAATATCTCCACTGCTCTCTCAATAAACACCGAAATATCTACAACGCCATCTGCATAAACATGGAAATACTTACAAAGTTCTCTGTATAAACATGGAAATATCTACACCGCCATCTGTATAAACTTGGAAATATCTACACAGCCATGTGTATACACATGGAAATATCTACACCGCCATCTACTTATCCATAGAAATATCTGTGCCGCCATCTGTATAAACATGGAAATATCTACACGGTCATCTCTGAATAGATGGAAATATCAACACCGCCATCTGTACAAACATGGAAATATCTGCACCGCTATCTGTATAAACATGGAAATATCTACCCCGCGGTCTGTATAAACATGGAAATATCTACACCGCTATCTGTATAAACATGGAAATATCTACACCGCTATCTGTATAATCATGGAAATATCTACACCATGATCTGTATAAACATGGAAATATTTTCACCGCTATCTGTATAAACATGGAAATATCTACACCGCTATCTCTATAATCATGGAAATATCTACACCATGATCTGTATAAACATGGAAATATTTTCACCGCTATCTGTATAAACATGGAAATATCTACACATTTATCTGTTTAAATATGGAAATATCTACACCGCTATCTCTATAAACATGGAAATATCTACACCGCCATCTGTATAAACATGGAAATATCTACACTGCTATCTCTATAAACATGGAAATATCTACAATGCCATCTGTATACACATGGAGAAACTACACGGCAATCTGCGTATAGATGGAAACATCAACACCGCCATCTGTACAAACATGGAAATATCTTCACCGCTATCTCCATAAACATGGAAATATCTACACCACTATCTGTATAAACATGGAAATATCCACACCGCTATCTCTGTAAACATGGAAAAATCAACACCGCTATCTCTATGAACATGGAAATATCTTCACTGCCATCTCTATAAACATGTAAATATCTACACCACGATCAGTATAAACATGGAAATATCTACACCGCTATCTGTATAAACATGGAAATATCTCCACTGCTATCTCTATAAACATCGAAATATCTACACCGCCATCTGTATAAACATGGAAATACTTTCAAAGTTATCTGTATAAACATGGAAATATCTACACCGCAATCTGTATAAACATGCAAATATCTACACAGCCATGTGTATATACATGTAAATGTCTACACCGCTATCTATATAAACATGGAAATAACTACACCGCTATCTGTATAAACATGGAAATATGTACACCACCATCTACTTATCCATGGAAATATCTGCGCCGCCATCTGTATATACATGGAAATATCTACACGGTCATCCGTGTATAGATGGAAATATCAACACCGCCATCTGTACAAACATGGAAATATCTGCACCGCGATCAGTATAAACATGGAAATATCTACACCGCGATCAGTATAAACATTGAAATATCTACACTGCTATCTGTATAAACATGGAAATATCTCCACTGCTCTCTCAATAAACACCGAAATATCTACAACGCCATCTGCATAAACATGGAAATACTTACAAAGTTCTCTGTATAAACATGGAAATATCTACACCGCCATCTGTATAAACTTGGAAATATCTACACAGCCATGTGTATACACATGGAAATATCTACACCGCCATCTACTTATCCATAGAAATATCTGTGCCGCCATCTGTATAAACATGGAATTATCTACACGGTCATCTCTGAATAGATGGAAATATCAACACCGCCATCTGTACAAACATGGAAATATCTGCACCGCTATCTGTATAAACATGGAAATATCTACCCCGCGGTCTGTATAAACATGGAAATATCTACACCGCTATCTGTATAAACATGGAAATATCTACACCGCTATCTGTATAATCATGGAAATGTCTACATCATGATCTGTATAAACATGGAAATATTTTCACCGCTATCTGTATAAACATGGAAATATCTACACCGCTATCTGTATAATCATGGAAATATCTACACCATGATCTGTATAAACATGGAAATATTTTCACCGCTATCTGTATAAACATGGAAATATCTACACCACCATCTCTACAAACATGGAAATATCTTCACTGCTATCTGTATAAACATGGAAATACCTACACCGCCATCTATATGAACATGCAAATATCTACCCTACCATCTGTATAAACATGGAAATATTTACACCACTAACTGTATAAACATGGAAATATCTACACCGCCATTTGAATAAACATGGAAATATTTACACCGCCATCAGCATGAACATGAAAATATCTACACCGCTATCTGTATAAACATGGAAATAACTACACCGCTATCTCTATAAAGATGAAAATATCTACACGGCTATCTGTATAAACACGGAAATATCTACAAAGCTCTCTGTATAAACATAGAAATATCTACACCGCTATCACTACAAACAGGGAAATATCTACACCATCATCTGTATAAAGATGGAAATATCTACACAACTATCTCTATAAACATGGAAATATCCACACCGCCATCTGTATAAACATGGAAATATCTACAATGCCATCTGTGAAAGATGGAAATATCTACACCGCGATCTGTATAAACATGGAAATTTCTACACCGCTACGAGTATAAACGTAGAAATATCTACACCGCTATCTGTATAAACATTGATATATCTACAACATGATCTGTATAAACATGGAAATACCTACACCGTTATCTGTATAAACATGGGAATATCTACACCGCCATCTGAATGAACAACGAAATGTCCACACCGCTATCTGTATAAACATGGAAATATCTACAGCACAATCTGTATAAACATGGAAATATCTACACCGCCATCTGTGGAAAGACGGAAATATCTACACCATGATCTGTATAAACATGGAAATATCTACACCGCTACCTTATAAACATGGAAATATCTACACCACTATCTTTATAAACATGGAAATATCTACACCGCTATCTCTATAAACATGAAAATACATACACCGCATCTCAATAACCATGCAAATATCTGTGCCGCTATCTCTATAAACATAGAAATAGCTACACCGCCATCTGTGTAAACACGGAAATGTCTACACAGTCTTCTATATAAACATGGAAATATCTACAACAACAACTCTTTAAACGTGGAAATATCTGCCCTGCCATCTGAATAAAAATGGAAATACCTACACCACTATCTGTATGAACATGGAAATATCTACACCTCTATCTCTATAAACATGGACATACCTACACCGCCATTTTTATAAACATGGAAATATCTACACTGCTATCTCTATAAAAATAGAAATATCTACACCGCCTTGTCTATAAACATGGAAATATCTACACCACCATCTGTTTAAACATGTAAATATCTACACCGCCATCTGTATAAACATGGAAATATCTACACCGCTGTCTGAGTAAACATTTAAATATCTACACCGCAGTCTGTGCAAAGATGGAAATATCTACAGCATTATCTGTATAAACATGGAAATATCTACACCGCTGTCTGTGTAAACATGGAAATATCTACACCGCCATCTGCACAAACGTGGAAATATCTACACAGTCATCTGTATAAATTTGTAAATATCTACACCACCATCTGTATAAACACAGAAATATCTGCAATGGAATCTGTATAAATATGGAAATACCTAGACAGTCATCTCTATAAACATGGAAATATCTACACCGCTATCTGTATAAAGATGGAAATACCACACCGCTATCTGTATAAACATGGAAATATCTACACTTCTATCCATATAAACATGGAAATACCTACACTTCTATCTCTATAAACATGGAAATATTTACAACGCTATCTCTATAAACATGGAAATATCTACACCGCTAACTCTATATACATGGAAATATCTACACCACCATCTCTATAAACATGAAAATATATACACAGCCATGTCCATAAACATGGAAGTGTCTGCACCGCCATCTGTAAAACATAGAAGTATCTATACCGCTATCTGTATAAACACAGAAATATCTACACCGATATCGGTATAAAGATGGAAATACCGACACCGCAATCTGTATAAACATGGAAATATCTACACCACTATCTGTATAACCCTGAAAATATCTACACCGCTATGTGTATCAACATGTAAATAACTACACCGCTATCTGTATTAACATGGAAATATCTACAACGATATCTCTGTAAACATGGAAAGATCGACACAGTTATCTGTGTAAACTTGGAAATACCTACACCGCTATCTGTGTAAAGTTTGCAATGTCAACACCGCAATCTGTGAAAGATGGAAATATCTTTACCGCTATATCTGTAAACATGGAAATATCTACACCGCTATATGTATAAACATGGAAATATCTACACCGCCATCTGTATACACATGGAAATATCTACACAGCCATCTGTATAAACAGGGAAATATCTACACCGCTAACTCTATAAACATGGAAATATCTACACCGCTATCTGTATAAACATGGAAATATCTACATCGCTATCTGTATAAACAGGGATATATCTCCACCGCTATCTGTGTAAACATGGAAATATCTACACCACTATCTGTATATACATGGAAATATCTACACCGCTATCTGTATAAACAAGGAAATAACTACAGCGCCATCTTTAGAAACATGCAAATACCTACACTGCCATCTCTATAAACATGGAAATACCTTCACCGCTACCTGTATAAATATGGAAATGTCTACACCGCTATCTCTATAAACATGGAAATACCTACACCACTTGCACTATAAACATGGAAATATCTACACGGCAGTCTCTGTAAACATGGAAATATCTACACCGCCATCTATGTAAACATGAAAATATCTACACTGCCATCTTCAGAAACATGGCTGTATCTACACCGGCATCTGTATAAACATGGAAATATCTACACCACTATCTGTATAAAGATGGAAATATTTTAACCGCTATCTCTATAAACATGGAAATATCTACACCGCTATCTCTATAAACTTGGAAATATCTACACCGCCATCTGTATTAACATGGAAATATCTACACAGTCATCTGTATAAACCGGGAAATATCTACACTGTCATCTATATAAACATGGAAATATCTAGAGAGAACTCTGAATAAACATGGAAATATCGGCACAGCCATCTGTATAAACATGGAAATATCTACACCGCTATCTCTATAAACATGGAAATATCTACACCGCTATGTGTATTAACGTGGAAATATCTCCATTTCTATCTGTATAAACATGGACATACCCCCACCGCAATCTGTATAAACATGAAAATTTCTACACGGCTATCTCTATAAACATGGAAATATCTACACTGCCATCTGTACAAACATGGAAATATATACACAGTCATCTGTAGAAACATGGAAATACCTACACCGCTATCTCTATAAACATGGAAATAACTTCACCGCTATCTCTTTAAACATGGAAATATCTACACCGCTATCCCCATCTACATGGAAATATACACACCGCCATCTCTTTAAACATGGAGGTATCTACAACGCCATCTACATAAACAAGAAAATATCTACACTGCCATCTATATAAACATGGAAATATCTACACCGCCATCTCTATAAACATGGAAATATCTACACTGCCATTTGTAGAAACATGGAAATATCTACACCACCATCTGTATAAACGTGGAAATATCTACACCGCTATCTGTATCAACATGGAAATATCCTAACTGCTATCTCTATAAACTTGGATATATCTACACCGCTATCTCTATAAACATGGAAATGTCTACACCGCCATCACTATAAACACGGAAATATCTACACCGCCATCTGTATAAACATGGAAATATGTACACCGTGATCTGTATAAACATGGAAATATCTACACTGCGATCTGTATAAACATGGAAATATCTAGATCGCTATCTGTATAAACATGGAAATATCTACACAGCTATCTCAATAAACATGGAAATATCTACACCGCCATCTGTATAAACATGGAAATACCTACAAAGTCAACTGTATAAACATGGAAATATCTCCACAGCCATCTGTATAAACATGGAAATGTCTACACAGCCATCTGTATATACATGGAAATATCTATACCGCTATCTGTGTAAACATGGAAATATATACACAGACATCTGTTTATACATGGAAATATCTACACCACTATCTGTATAAACATGCTAATTACTACAACGCTATCTGTATAAATGTGGAAATATTTGCACCGCCATCTCAATAAACATGGTAATATCAACATCGCGATCTGTATAAACATGGAAATAACTACATCATGATCTGTATAAACATGGAAATATCTACACCCCTATCTGTATAAACATGGAAATATCCACACAGCTATCTCTATAAACATGGAAAAACCAACACCGCCATCTCTATGAACATGGAAATATCTACACCGCCATCTCTATAAACATGGAAATATCTACACCGCGATCAGTATAAACATGGAAATATCTACACTGCTATCTGTATAAACATGGAAATATCTCCACTGCTCTCTCAATAAACACCGAAATATCTACAACGCCATCTGCATAAACATGGAAATACTTACAAAGTTCTCTGTATAAACATGGAAATATCTACACCGCCATCTGTATAAACTTGGAAATATCTACTCAGCCATGTGTATACACATGGAAATATCTACACCGGCATCTACTTACCCATAGAAATATCTGTGCCGCCATCTGTATAAACATGGAAATATCTACACGGTCATCTCTGAATAGATGGAAATATCAACATCGCCATCTGTACAAACATGGAAATATCTGCACCGCTATCTGTATAAACATGGAAATATCTACCCCGCGGTCTGTATAAACATGGAAATATCTACACCGCTATCTGTACAAACATGGAAATATCTACACCGCTGTCTGTATAATCATGGAAATATCTACACCATGATCTGTATAAACATGGAAATATTTTCACCGCTATCTGTATAAACATGGAAATATCTACACCGCTATCTCTATAATCATGGAAATATCTACACCATGATCTGTATAAACATGGAAATATTTTCACCGCTATCTGTATAAACATGGAAATATCTACACATTTATCTGTTTAAATATGGAAATATCTACACCGCTATCTCTATAAACATGGAAATACCTACACCGCCATCTGTATAAACATGGAAATATCTACACTGCTATCTCTATAAACATGGAAATATCTACAATGCCATCTGTATACACATGGAGAAACTACACGGCAATCTGCGTATAGATGGAAACCTCAACACCGCCATCTGTACAAACATGGAAATATCTTCACCGCTATCTCCATAAACATGGAAATATCTACACCACTATCTGTATAAACATGGAAATATCCACACCGCTATCTCTGTAAACATGGAAAAATCAACACCGCTATCTCTATGAACATGGAAATATCTTCACTGCCATCTCTATAAACATGTAAATATCTACACCACGATCAGTATAAACATGGAAATATCTACACCGCTATCTGTATAAACATGGAAATATCTCCACTGCTATCTCTATAAACATCGAAATATCTACACCGCCATCTGTATAAACATGGAAATACTTTCAAAGTTATCTGTATAAACATGGAAATATCTACACCGCAATCTGTATAAACATGCAAATATCTACACAGCCATGTGTATATACATGTAAATGTCTACA
Source organism: Pan paniscus (assembly GCF_029289425.2). NCBI lineage: Eukaryota > Metazoa > Chordata > Mammalia > Primates > Hominidae > Pan > Pan paniscus. Next base: position 3,951,042 of record NC_073265.2, read on the forward strand.
CCGCTATCTATATAAACATGGAAATAACTACACCGCTATCTGTATAAACATGGAAATATGTACACCACCATCTACTTATCCATGGAAATATCTGCGCCGCCATCTGTATAAACATGGAAATATCTACACGTTCATCCGTGTATAGATGGAAATATCAACACCGCCATCTGTACAAACATGGAAATATCTGCACCGCGATCAGTATAAACATGGAAATATCTACACCGCGATCAGTATAAACATTGAAATATCTACACTGCTATCTGTATAAACATGGAAATATCTCCACTGCTCTCTCAATAAACACCGAAATATCTACAACGCCATCTGCATAAACATGGAAATACTTACAAAGTTCTCTGTATAAACATGGAAATATCTACACCGCCATCTGTATAAACTTGGAAATATCTACACAGCCATGTGTATACACATGGAAATATCTACACCGCCATCTACTTATCCATAGAAATATCTGTGCCGCCATCTGTATAAACATGGAAATATCTACACGGTCATCTCTGAATAGATGGAAATATCAACACCGCCATCTGTACAAACATGGAAATATCTGCACCGCTATCTGTATAAACATGGAAATATCTACCCCGCGGTCTGTATAAACATGGAAATATCTACACCGCTATCTGTATAAACATGGAAATATCTACACCGCTATCTGTATAATCATGGAAATATCTACACCATGATCTGTATAAACATGGAAATATTTTCACCGCTATCTGTATAAACATGGAAATATCTACACCGCTATCTCTATAATCATGGAAATATCTACACCATGATCTGTATAAACATGGAAATATTTTCACCGCTATCTGTATAAACATGGAAATATCTACACATTTATCTGTTTAAATATGGAAATATCTACACCGCTATCTCTATAAACATGGAAATATCTACACCGCCATCTGTATAAACATGGAAATATCTACACTGCTATCTCTATAAACATGGAAATATCTACAATGCCATCTGTATACACATGGAGAAACTACACGGCAATCTGCGTATAGATGGAAACATCAACACCGCCATCTGTACAAACATGGAAATATCTTCACCGCTATCTCCATAAACATGGAAATATCTACACCACTATCTGTATAAACATGGAAATATCCACACCGCTATCTCTGTAAACATGGAAAAATCAACACCGCTATCTCTATGAACATGGAAATATCTTCACTGCCATCTCTATAAACATGTAAATATCTACACCACGATCAGTATAAACATGGAAATATCTACACCGCTATCTGTATAAACATGGAAATATCTCCACTGCTATCTCTATAAACATCGAAATATCTACACCGCCATCTGTATAAACATGGAAATACTTTCAAAGTTATCTGTATAAACATGGAAATATCTACACCGCAATCTGTATAAACATGCAAATATCTACACAGCCATGTGTATATACATGTAAATGTCTACACCGCTATCTATATAAACATGGAAATAACTACACCGCTATCTGTATAAACATGGAAATATGTACACCACCATCTACTTATCCATGGAAATATCTGCGCCGCCATCTGTATAAACATGGAAATATCTGCACGGTCATCCGTGTATAGATGGAAATATCAACACCGCCATCTGTACAAACATGGAAATATCTGCACCGCGATCAGTATAAACATGGAAATATCTACACCGCGATCAGTATAAACATTGAAATATCTACACTGCTATCTGTATAAACATGGAAATATCTCCACTGCTCTCTCAATAAACACCGAAATATCTACAACGCCATCTGCATAAACATGGAAATACTTACAAAGTTCTCTGTATAAACATGGAAATATCTACACCGCCATCTGTATAAACTTGGAAATATCTACACAGCCATGTGTATACACATGGAAATATCTACACCGCCATCTACTTATCCATAGAAATATCTGTGCCGCCATCTGTATAAACATGGAAATATCTACACGGTCATATCTGAATAGATGGAAATATCAACACCGCCATCTGTACAAACATGGAAATATCTGCACCGCTATCTGTATAAACATGGAAATATCTACCCCGCGGTCTGTATAAACATGGAAATATCTACACCGCTATCTGTATAAACATGGAAATATCTACACCGCTATCTGTATAATCATGGAAATATCTACACCATGATCTGTATAAACATGGAAATATTTTCACCGCTATCTGTATAAACATGGAAATATCTACACCGCTATCTCTATAATCATGGAAATATCTACACCATGATCTGTATAAACATGGAAATATTTTCACCGCTATCTGTATAAACATGGAAATATCTACACATTTATCTGTTTAAATATGGAAATATCTACACCGCTATCTCTATAAACATGGAAATACCTACACCGCCATCTGTATAAACATGGAAATATCTACACTGCTATCTCTATAAACATGGAAATATCTACAATGCCATCTGTATACACATGGAGAAACTACACGGCAATCTGCGTATAGATGGAAACATCAACACCGCCATCTGTACAAACATGGAAATATCTTCACCGCTATCTCCATAAACATGGAAATATCTACACCACTATCTGTATAAACATGGAAATATCCACACCGCTATCTCTGTAAACATGGAAAAATCAACACCGCTATCTCTATGAACATGGAAATATCTTCACTGCCATCTCTATAAACATGTAAATATCTACACCACGATCAGTATAAACATGGAAATATCTACACCGCTATCTGTATAAACATGGAAATATCTCCACTGCTATCTCTATAAACATCGAAATATCTACACCGCCATCTGTATAAACATGGAAATACTTTCAAAGTTATCTGTATAAACATGGAAATATCTACACCGCAATCTGTATAAACATGCAAATATCTACACAGCCATGTGTATATACATGTAAATGTCTACACCGCTATCTATATAAACATGGAAATAACTACACCGCTATCTGTATAAACATGGAAATATGTACACCACCATCTACTTATCCATGGAAATATCTGCGCCGCCATCTGTATAAACATGGAAATATCTACACAGTCATCCGTGTATAGATGGAAATATCAACACCGCCATCTGTACAAACATGGAAATATCTGCACCGCGATCAGTATAAACATGGAAATATCTACACCGCGATCAGTATAAACATTGAAATATCTACACTGCTATCTGTATAAACATGGAAATATCTCCACTGCTCTCTCAATAAACACCGAAATATCTACAACGCCATCTGCATAAACATGGAAATACTTACAAAGTTCTCTGTATAAACATGGAAATATCTACACCGCCATCTGTATAAACTTGGAAATATCTACACAGCCATGTGTATACACATGGAAATATCTACACCGCCATCTACTTATCCATAGAAATATCTGTGCCGCCATCTGTATAAACATGGAAATATCTACACGGTCATCTCTGAATAGATGGAAATATCAACACCGCCATCTGTACAAACATGGAAATATCTGCACCGCTATCTGTATAAACATGGAAATATCTACCCCGCGGTCTGTATAAACATGGAAATATCTACACCGCTATCTGTATAAACATGGAAATATCTACACCGCTATCTGTATAATCATGGAAATATCTACACCATGATCTGTATAAACATGGAAATATTTTCACCGCTATCTGTATAAACATGGAAATATCTACACCGCTATCTCTATAATCATGGAAATATCTACACCATGATCTGTATAAACATGGAAATATTTTCACCGCTATCTGTATAAACATGGAAATATCTACACATTTATCTGTTTAAATATGGAAATATCTACACCGCTATCTCTATAAACATGGAAATATCTACACCGCCATCTGTATAAACATGGAAATATCTACACTGCTATCTCTATAAACATGGAAATATCTACAATGCCATCTGTATACACATGGAGAAACTACACGGCAATCTGCGTATAGATGGAAACATCAACACCGCCATCTGTACAAACATGGAAATATCTTCACCGCTATCTCCATAAACATGGAAATATCTACACCACTATCTGTATAAACATGGAAATATCCACACCGCTATCTCTGTAAACATGGAAAAATCAACACCGCTATCTCTATGAACATGGAAATATCTTCACTGCCATCTCTATAAACATGTAAATATCTACACCACGATCAGTATAAACATGGAAATATCTACACCGCTATCTGTATAAACATGGAAATATCTCCACTGCTATCTCTATAAACATCGAAATATCTACACCGCCATCTGTATAAACATGGAAATACTTTCAAAGTTATCTGTATAAACATGGAAATATCTACACCGCAATCTGTATAAACATGCAAATATCTACACAGCCATGTGTATATACATGTAAATGTCTACACCGCTATCTATATAAACATGGAAATAACTACACCGCTATCTGTATAAACATGGAAATATGTACACCACCATCTACTTATCCATGGAAATATCTGCGCCGCCATCTGTATATACATGGAAATATCTACACGGTCATCCGTGTATAGATGGAAATATCAACACCGCCATCTGTACAAACATGGAAATATCTGCACCGCGATCAGTATAAACATGGAAATATCTACACCGCGATCAGTATAAACATTGAAATATCTACACTGCTATCTGTATAAACATGGAAATATCTCCACTGCTCTCTCAATAAACACCGAAATATCTACAACGCCATCTGCATAAACATGGAAATACTTACAAAGTTCTCTGTATAAACATGGAAATATCTACACCGCCATCTGTATAAACTTGGAAATATCTACACAGCCATGTGTATACACATGGAAATATCTACACCGCCATCTACTTATCCATAGAAATATCTGTGCCGCCATCTGTATAAACATGGAATTATCTACACGGTCATCTCTGAATAGATGGAAATATCAACACCGCCATCTGTACAAACATGGAAATATCTGCACCGCTATCTGTATAAACATGGAAATATCTACCCCGCGGTCTGTATAAACATGGAAATATCTACACCGCTATCTGTATAAACATGGAAATATCTACACCGCTATCTGTATAATCATGGAAATGTCTACATCATGATCTGTATAAACATGGAAATATTTTCACCGCTATCTGTATAAACATGGAAATATCTACACCGCTATCTGTATAATCATGGAAATATCTACACCATGATCTGTATAAACATGGAAATATTTTCACCGCTATCTGTATAAACATGGAAATATCTACACCACCATCTCTACAAACATGGAAATATCTTCACTGCTATCTGTATAAACATGGAAATACCTACACCGCCATCTATATGAACATGCAAATATCTACCCTACCATCTGTATAAACATGGAAATATTTACACCACTAACTGTATAAACATGGAAATATCTACACCGCCATTTGAATAAACATGGAAATATTTACACCGCCATCAGCATGAACATGAAAATATCTACACCGCTATCTGTATAAACATGGAAATAACTACACCGCTATCTCTATAAAGATGAAAATATCTACACGGCTATCTGTATAAACACGGAAATATCTACAAAGCTCTCTGTATAAACATAGAAATATCTACACCGCTATCACTACAAACAGGGAAATATCTACACCATCATCTGTATAAAGATGGAAATATCTACACAACTATCTCTATAAACATGGAAATATCCACACCGCCATCTGTATAAACATGGAAATATCTACAATGCCATCTGTGAAAGATGGAAATATCTACACCGCGATCTGTATAAACATGGAAATTTCTACACCGCTACGAGTATAAACGTAGAAATATCTACACCGCTATCTGTATAAACATTGATATATCTACAACATGATCTGTATAAACATGGAAATACCTACACCGTTATCTGTATAAACATGGGAATATCTACACCGCCATCTGAATGAACAACGAAATGTCCACACCGCTATCTGTATAAACATGGAAATATCTACAGCACAATCTGTATAAACATGGAAATATCTACACCGCCATCTGTGGAAAGACGGAAATATCTACACCATGATCTGTATAAACATGGAAATATCTACACCGCTACCTTATAAACATGGAAATATCTACACCACTATCTTTATAAACATGGAAATATCTACACCGCTATCTCTATAAACATGAAAATACATACACCGCATCTCAATAACCATGCAAATATCTGTGCCGCTATCTCTATAAACATAGAAATAGCTACACCGCCATCTGTGTAAACACGGAAATGTCTACACAGTCTTCTATATAAACATGGAAATATCTACAACAACAACTCTTTAAACGTGGAAATATCTGCCCTGCCATCTGAATAAAAATGGAAATACCTACACCACTATCTGTATGAACATGGAAATATCTACACCTCTATCTCTATAAACATGGACATACCTACACCGCCATTTTTATAAACATGGAAATATCTACACTGCTATCTCTATAAAAATAGAAATATCTACACCGCCTTGTCTATAAACATGGAAATATCTACACCACCATCTGTTTAAACATGTAAATATCTACACCGCCATCTGTATAAACATGGAAATATCTACACCGCTGTCTGAGTAAACATTTAAATATCTACACCGCAGTCTGTGCAAAGATGGAAATATCTACAGCATTATCTGTATAAACATGGAAATATCTACACCGCTGTCTGTGTAAACATGGAAATATCTACACCGCCATCTGCACAAACGTGGAAATATCTACACAGTCATCTGTATAAATTTGTAAATATCTACACCACCATCTGTATAAACACAGAAATATCTGCAATGGAATCTGTATAAATATGGAAATACCTAGACAGTCATCTCTATAAACATGGAAATATCTACACCGCTATCTGTATAAAGATGGAAATACCACACCGCTATCTGTATAAACATGGAAATATCTACACTTCTATCCATATAAACATGGAAATACCTACACTTCTATCTCTATAAACATGGAAATATTTACAACGCTATCTCTATAAACATGGAAATATCTACACCGCTAACTCTATATACATGGAAATATCTACACCACCATCTCTATAAACATGAAAATATATACACAGCCATGTCCATAAACATGGAAGTGTCTGCACCGCCATCTGTAAAACATAGAAGTATCTATACCGCTATCTGTATAAACACAGAAATATCTACACCGATATCGGTATAAAGATGGAAATACCGACACCGCAATCTGTATAAACATGGAAATATCTACACCACTATCTGTATAAACATGGAAATACCACACCGCTATCTGTATAAACATGGAAATATCTACACCTGTATCCATATAAACATGGAAATATCTACACAGCTATCTGTATAAACACGGAAATATCTACACCGCTATCACTATAAACATGGAAATACCTACACTGCAATCTCTATAAACATGGAAATATCTACAACGCTATCTCTATAAACATGGAAATATCTACACCGCTTTCAGTACAAACATCAAAATACCTACACCGCTATCTCTATGAACATGGAAATATCTACACGGCTATTTCTATAAACATGGAAATATCTACACAGCCAATCTATAAACTTGGAAATATCTACACAGCCATCTGCATAAACATGGAAATATCTACACCGCCATCTGCATAAACATGGGAATATCTACACCGCTATCTCTATAAACATAGAAATATCCCTATCGCCATCTCTATAAACATGGAAATATCTACAGCGCCATCTGTATAAACATGGAAATATCTACACTGCCATCTGTATAGACATGGAAATATCTACACTGCCATATGTAGAAAGTTGGAAATATCTACACCGCGATCTCTATAAACATGGAAATTTCTAGACTGCAACCTGTATAAAAACGGAACTATCTACACCGCTCTCTGTATAAACATGGAAATATCTACATCATGATCTGTATAAACATGGAAATATCTACACCGCTATCTGTATAAACATGGAAATATCTACACGGCTATCTGTATAAACATGGAAATAACTGCACCGCGATCTGTAAGCATGGAAATATCTACACCACGAGCTGTATAAAGATGGAAATATCCACATAGCTATCTGTGTAAACATGGAAATATCTACACTGCTATTTGTATAAATATGGAATTATCTACACAGCCATCTCTATAAACATGGAAATATCTACACCGCTATCTCTACAAACATGGAAATATCTACACCGTTATCTGTAAAACATGGAAATATCTACACCGCTATCTATATAAACATGGAAATATCTACAATGCCGTCTGTATAAACATGGAGATATCTACACCGCAATCTGTATAAACATGGAAATCTCTAGACTGCTATCTTTATCAACATGGAAATATCTACCACACCATCTGTATAAACGTGGAAATATCTACACCGTCATCTGTATAAACATGGAAATATCTGCACCACCATCTCTATAAACATGAAAATATCTACACGGCCATCTGAATACACATGGAAATATCTACACAGCCATCTGTATAAACATGGAAATACCAACACCTCTATCTGGATAAAAATGGAAATATCTACACCGCTATCTGTATAAACATTGAAATATCTACACCGCTATCTCTATTAACATGGAAATACACAGTCATCTCTATAAACATGGAAATATCTACACCGCTATCTCTATAAACATGGAAATACCAACACCGCTATCTGGATAAAAATGGAAATATCTACACCGCTATCTGTATAAATATTGAAATAACCACACCGCAATCTCTATTAACATGGAAATACTTACACCGTCATCTCTATAAACATGGAAATATCTACACCGCTATCTCTATAAACATAGAAATATCTACACCGCCATCTCTATAAACTGGGAAATATCTACACCACCATCTGCATAAACACAGAAATATCTACACCGTCGTCTGTATAAACATGGAAATATCTACACCGCCATCTGTATAAAGATGGAAATATCTTCACTGCCATCTGTAGAAAGATGGAAATATCTACACCGATATCTGTATAAACATGGAAATTTGTACACCGCTAACTGTAAAAACATGGAAATACCTACACCGCTATATGCATAAACATGGAATTATCTACACCACGATCTTTATAAACATGGAAATATCTACACCGCTCTCTATAAACATGGAAATATCTACACCGCTATCTGTATAAATATTGAAATATCTTCAACGCTATCTCTATAAACATGGAAATGTCTAACCCGCCATCTGTATAAAGATGGAAATATCTAAACCGCTATTTCTATAAACCTGGAAATATTTACAACGCTATCTGTGTAAAAGTGGAAATATCTACAGAGCTATCTGTGTAAACATGGAAATATCTACACCGCTACCTGAATAAACAAGGAAATATCTACACCGCAATCTGTGCGAAGATGGAAATATCTACACCGCTATGTGTGTAAACATGGGATTAACTACACTGCAATCTGTGCAAAGATGGAAATATCTACACCGCTATCTGTATAAATATGGAAATATCTACACCACTATCTCTGTAAACATGGAAACATCTACACCGCCATCTGTATAAACATGGAAATATCTACAAAGCCATCCCTATAAACATGAAAATATCTACACCGCCGTCACCATAAACATGGAACTACACCGCCATGTGTATAAACACGGAAATATCTACACCGCTATCTGTATAAACATGTTAATATCTACACCGCCATCTCCATAAACATCAGAATATCTACACTGCCATCTGTATAAACATGAAAATATCTACACCGCCATCTCCAAAAACATGGAACTATCTACACCACCATCTATATAAAGATGGAAATATCTACACCGCTATCTCTATAAACATCAAAATATCTACACAGCCATCTCTATAAAGATGGAAATATCTACACCGTGAGCTGTATAAACATGGAAATATCTACACCGCTATCTGTATAAACGTGAAAATATCTACACCACGATCTGTATAAACAGGGAGACATCCCCACCGCTATCTGTATAAACATGGAAATATCTGCACGACGAACAGCATAAACATGGAAATATCTATACCGCTATGTGTATAAACATGGAAATATCTACCCTGCCATCTGTGGAAAGATGGAAATACCTACACCACGATCTGTATAAATATGGGAATATATACGCCGCTAACTTTATAAACATGGAAATATCTACACCGCTATCTGTATAAACGTGGAAATATCTACACCACGATCTGTATAACTAGGGAGATATCCCCACCGCTATCTGTATAAACCTGGAAATATCTACACAGACATCTGTATAAACCTGGAAATATCTACACCGCCATCTGTATAAACATGGAAATATCTACACCAATATCTGTATAAATATGGAAATATCTACAATACTTTCTCTATAAACATGGAAATATCTGCATCGCCATCTGTATAAACATGGAAATACCTACACTGCCATCTGTATAAACATGGAAATATCTACACCGCTATCTGTATAAATATGGAAATATATACACCGCTATCTCTATAAACATGGAAATATCTACACTGCTATCTGTATAAACATGGAAACACCTACAACGCCATCTGTATAAACATGGAAATATCTACACAGACATCCGTATAAACATGGAAATATCTACACCTACTTCTCTATAAATATGGAAATATCTGCACAGCCATCTGTATAAACATGGAAATATTTACACCACAATCTGTATAAACATGGAAATATCTACACCGCTATCTGTAAAAATACGGAAATATCTAAACCGCTATCTCTATAAACATGGAAATATCTCCACCGCTACCTGTATAAACATGGAAATATCTACACTGCTATCCATATAAACATGGAAATATCTACACCGCAAACTGTATAAACATGGAAATATCTAAATAGAAATTTGTGCAAAGATGGAAATATCTACACCGCTATCTGTGTAAACATGGAAATATATACACCGCTATCTGTGTAAACATAGAAATATCTACATGGCTATCTTTATAAACATGGAAATATCTATACCTCCATCTCTACAAACAAGTAAATATCTACATCATTATCTGAATAAACATGGAAATATCTACACCAGATCTGTATAAACATGGAAATATCTGCCATGCCATCTGTATAAATATGGAAATACATTCACCGCCATCTGTATAAACATGGAAATATCTACACCGCTATCTGTATAATTATAGAAATATCTACACCGCTATCTCTATAAACATGGAAATGTCTACACCGCTATCTATATAAAAATGGAAAAATCTACAATGCCATCTGTATAAACATGGAAATATCTACACAGTCATCTGTATAAACATGGAAATATCTATACCACGAACTGCATAAACATGGTAATATCTACACCGCTATCTGTATAAACATGGAAATATTTACACCGCTATCTGTAAACCTGGAAACATCTACACCGCTATCTGCATAAATATGGAAATATCTACACCGCTATCTCTATAAACATGGAAATGTGCAGACGGCTATCTATATAAACATGGAAATATCTAAACCGCTATCTCTATAAACATGGGAATATATACAACGCTATCTGTGTAAACATGGAAATATCTACAGAGCTATCTGTGTAAACATGGAAATATCGACACCGCTATCAGAATAAACATGGAAATATCTATACGGCAATCCGTGCAAAGATGGAAATATCTACACTACTATCTGTGTAAACATGGAAATATATACACCGCTATCTGTATAAACATGGAAATATATACACCGCTATCTGTATAAATATGGAAATCTCTACACCGCCATCAGTATAAACATGGAAATATCTACACCGCTATCTCTACAAACATGGAAATATCTACACCGCTATCTCTACAAACATGGAAATATCTACACCGTTATCTGTATAAACATGGAAATATCTACACCGGATCTGTATTAACATGGAAATATCTAAACCGCCATCTGTATGAACATGGAAATATCTACACTGCCATCTCTATACACATGGAAATATCTTCACAGCCATCTGAATAAACTTATAAGTATCTACAACGCTATCTCTATAAACACGGAAATACCAACAATGCTATCTGTATAAACATGGAAATATTTACACCGCAATCTGTATAAACATGGAAATATCTCCAACGCTATCTCTATAAACACGGAAATACCTACAATGCTATCTGTATAAACATGGAAATAATTACACCGCTATCTGTATAAACATGGAAATATCTACACCGCCATCGGTATGAACATGAAAATATCTACACCGCCATATGTAAACATGGAAATATCTCCTCCACTATCTGTAGAAACATGGAAATATCTCCACCACTATCTGTATAAACATGGAAATATCAAAACCGCTGTCTGTATAAACATGGAAATATCTACAACGCTATCTGTATAAATATGGAAATATCTGCACCGCTATCTGTATAAACATGGAAATATCTACACCGCTATCTGTATAAACATGGAAATATCTACACCGCCATCTCTATAAACATGGAAATATCTACACTGCCATCTGTATAAACATGGAAATATCTGCACAGGCAACTTTATCAACAAGCAAACACCTACACCGCTATCTGTATAATATTGGAATTAATTACACCACTATCTATATAAACATGAAAATATCTACACCGCTATCACCATAAACATGGGAATATGAACATCGCTATCTGTATAAACATGAAAATAACTACACCGCTATTTCTATAAACATGGAAATACCCACACCGCCATCTGTATAAACAAGGAAATATCTGCACCGCTATCTGTGTAATCATGGAAATATCTACACTGCAATCTGTATAAAAATGTAAATATGTACACCGCCATGTCCATAAACATGGAAATACCTACACCGCCATCTCTATAAACATGGAAATATCTACACCGCCATCTCCATAAACATGGAAATAACTACACCGCCATCTGTATAAACATGGAAATATCTTCAATGCCATCTGTATAAACATGGAAATATCTACACCGCAATCTCTATAAAAATGGAAATATCTACACAGTCATCTCTATGAACGTGGAAATACCTACATCTCTTTCTGTATAAACATGGAAATGTCTACACTGCCATCTGTATAAACATAGAAATAACTACACTGCCATCTCTATAAACATGGAAATATCTACACCGTCATCTATACAAACTTGGAAATATCTACCCCGCCATCTGTACAAACATGGAAATATCTACACTGCTATCTGTATAAAGATGGAATTATCTACACCGCCATTTGTATATACATGCAAAGTCCTACACCGCCATCTGTATAAATATGGAAATATCTACACCGCCATCTGTATAAAGATGAAAATATCTACACTGCCATCTGTACAAATATGGAAATATCTACACGGCTATCTGTATAAACATGGAAATAACCACACCGTCATCTCTATAAACATGGAAATCTCTACACGAACATCTATATAAACTTGGAAATAACTACACTGCCATCTGTATAAACATGGATATATCTACACAGACATCTGTATAAACATGAAACTATCTACACCGCTATCTGTATGAACATGAAAGTACCTACACCACCATCTCTATAAACATGGAAATATCTACACTGCCATCAGTATAAACATGGAAATATCGACACAGCAATCTCTATAAACATGGAAATATCTACATCGCTATCTCTATAAACATGGAAATAGCCACACCGCTATCTGTATAAACATGGAAATATCTACAGAGCCATCTGAATAAAACATGGAAATATCAACACGGCTATCTGTAAATATGGAAATATCTACACCGCTATCTCTATAAACATGGATATAACTACCAAGCTATCTGTAGAAACATGGAAATATCTACTCCGCTATCTCTGTAAACATGGAAATATCTACACGGCCACCTGTATCAACATGCAAATGCCTACACCGCTATCTGGATAATCTTGGAATTATCTACACCACTATCTGTATAAACATGAAAATATCTACACCGCTATCACCATAAACATGGAAATGTTAACACCGCTATCTGTATAAACATGAAAATAACTATAGCGCTATTTATATAAACATGGAAATAACTAAAATGCCATCTGTATAAATATGGAAATATCTGCACCGCTATCTCTGTAATCATGTAAATATCTACACTGCAATCTGTATAAACTTGGAAATATCTACACCGCCATGTCTATAAACATGGAAATAGGTACACCGCAATCTGTATAAACATGGAAATATCTACAACGCCATCTGTACAAACTTGGAAATATCTACAATGCTATCTGTATAAACATGGAAATATCTACACCGGCATATGTATACACTTGGAAGTATCTACACCGCTATCTCTACAAACATGTAAATACCTACACTGCTATCTTTATAAACATGGAAATATCCAAACCGCCATCTCTGTAAACATGGAAATATCTACAACGCCATCTGTATAACCATGGAAATATGTACACCGCCATCTATAGAAACATGGAAATATCTACACCACCATCTGTATAAACATGGAAATATCTCCACCGCTATCTGTATAAACATGGAAATACCTACATCATCAACTCTATAAGCATGGAAATATCTCCACCGCCATGTCTATAAACATGGAAATAACTACACAGCCATCTGTATAAACATGGAAATATCTACACTGCCATGTGTATAAACATGATAATATCTGCACCGCTATCTGTATAAACTTGGAAATAACTACACCGCTATCTGTATATACATAGAATTACCTACAACACTATCCCTATAAACATGGAAATATCAACACCGCTATCTGTATAAACATGGAAATAACTACACCGCTATCTGTATAAACACGGAAATATCTACACCGCTATCAGTATATATATGGAAATATCTACAACGCTATCTGTGTAAAGGTGGAAAGATCTACACCGGTATCTATGTAAACATGGAAATATCTATACCGCTATCTGTATAAACATGGAAATAACTACACCACTATCTGTATAAACACGGAAATATCTTCACCGCTCTCTGTATAAATATGGAAATATCTACACCGCTATCTGTGTAAAGGTGGATATATCTACAACGGTATCTATGTAAACATGGAAATATTTATACCGCTATCTGTATAAACATGGAAATATCTACAACGCTATCTGTGTAAACATGGAAATATCTACACCGTTATATGTATAAACGTGGAAATACGTACTCCGCTATCTCTATAAACCTGGAAATATCTACAACGCCATCAGCATAAACATGGAAATATCTACACCGCCATCTCTATAAACATGGAAATATCTACACCGCCATCTGTATAATCATAGAAATATCTACACCGCTATCTGTACAAACATGGAAATACCTACACCGCTATCTGTGTAAACATGGAAAAACCTACACCGCTATCCATATAAACATGGAAATATCTACAGTGCTATCTGTATAAACATGGAAATATCTCCACCGCTATGTGTATAAACATGGAAGTATCTACAACGCTATCTGTATAAACATGGAAGTATCTACACCGCTGTCTTTATAAACATGGAAATATCTTCAGTGCTATCTTTATAAACATGGAAATATTTCCACCGCTATCTGTATAAACATGGAAATATCTACACCGCCGTCTGTATAAACATGGAAATATCTACACCGCCATCCCTATAAACATGGAAATATCTACACCGCCGTCTGTATAAACATGGAAATATCTACACCGCCTTCCCTATAAACATGGAAATATCTACACCGCCAACTGTATAAACATGGAAGTATCTACACCGCCATCTGTATAAACATGGAAATATCTACACTGCCATCTGTATAAACATGGAAATAAGTTCAACGCCATCTGTATAAAGATGGAAATGACTACAGCGCCATCTGTATAAACATGGAAATATCTGCACCGCTATATTTATAAACATGTAAATATCCACACGGCCACCTGTATCAACATGCAAATACCTACACCGCTATCTGTATTATCTTGGAATTAACGACACCACTATCTGTATAAACGTGAAAATATCTACACCGCTATCACCATAAACATGGAAATGTCAACACCACTATCTGTATAAACATGAAAATAACTACAGCGCTATTTCTATAAACATGGAAATACCTACAACGCCATCTGTATAAATATGGAAATATCTGCACCGCTATCTCCGTAATCATGGAAATATCTACACCGCAATCTGTATAAACATGGAAATATCTACACCGCCATCTCTATAAACATGGAAATAGCTTCACCGCAATCTGTATAAACATGGAAATATCTACAATGCCATCTGTATAAACTTGGAAATATCTACAATGCTATCTGTATAAAGATGGAAATATCTACCGGCATATGTATACACTTGGAAGTATCTACACCACTATCTCTATAAACATGGAAATATCTACACTGCCATCTTTATAAACATGGAAATATCCACACCGCCATCTCTGTAAACATGGAAATATCTACACTGCCATCTGTATAACCATGGAAATATGTACAACGCCATCTGTAGAAACATGGAAATATCTACACCACCATCTGTATAAACATGGAAATATCTACACCGCTATCTGTATAAACATGGAAATATCCACACCGCCATCTGTATAAACATGGAAATATCTACACTGCCTTCTGTATAAACATGATAATATCTGCACCGCTATCTGTATAAACTTGGAAAAAACTACACCGCTATCTGTATATACATAGAATTACCTACACCACTATCCCTTTAAACATGGAAATATCAACACCGATATCTGTATAAACATGGAAATAACTACACCGTTATCTGTATATACACGGAAATATCTATACCTCTATCTGTATATATATGGAAATATCTACAACGCTATCTGTGTAAAGGTGGAAATATCTACACCGGTATCTACGTAAACATGGAAATATCTATACTTCTATCTGTATAAACATGGAAATAACTACACCACTGTCTGTATAAACACGGAAATATCTTCACCGATATCTGTATAAATATGGAAATAACTACACTGCTATATGTGTAAAGGTGGATATATCTACAACGGTATCTATGTAAACATGGAAATATCTACACTGCCATCTGTATAAACTAGGAAACATCTACAATGCCGTCTCTATAAACATGGAAATATCTACACCCATATATCTATAAACATGGAAGCAGCTACACCGCCATCTCTGTAAACATGGAAATATCTAAACTGCTATCTGAATAATCGTGGAATAACCTACACCGCAATCTGTGAAAAAATGGAAGTATCTACACCGCTATCTGTGTAAACATGGAAATAACTATAGTGCCATCTGTATAAACACGGAAATATCTACACCACTATCTGTATGAATTTGGAAATATCTACACGGCTATCTCTATAAACATAGAAATATCTACACCGCTATCACTATAAACATGGAAATATCTACACCGCTATCTGTATAAACATGGAAATATCTACACAGTCATCTTTATAAACGTGGAAAATCTACACCACCATCTCTTAAAACATGGATATATCTTCACTGCCATCTGTATACACAAGGAAATATCTACAAAGCCATCTGTATCAACTTGGAAATACCTACACCGCCATCTCCATAAACATGGAAATACCAATACCGCTATCTCTATAAACATGGAAATATCTACAACGCCATCTCTATAAACATGGAAATATCTTCACCGCCATCTGTATAAACATGGAAATATCTACACCGTGATCTCTATAAACATGGAAATACCTACATCGCTATCCGTAGAAACATGGAAATATCTACACCGCTATCTGTATAAACACGGAAATATGTACACCACTCTCTGTATGCACATGGAAATATCTAAACCACTATCTCTATAAACATGGAAATATGTACACCTCTGTCTGTATAAACATGAAAATATGTACACTGCTGTCTGTAAAACAGGGTAATATCTAAACCGCTATCTCTATAAATATTAAAATGTCTACACTGCTATCTGTATAAACATGGAAACTGCTACAGCACTATCTGTATAAACATGGAAATATCTTCACTGCGGTCTCTATATACATGGAAATAACTACACCACAGTCTGTATAAACATGGAAATTTCTACACCATTATCTGTATAAACATGAAAATATCTACACCGCTATCTCTATAAACATGGAAATATCTACACCGCCATCTGTATAAACATGGAAATACCTATACAGTCATCTGTGTAAACATGGAAATATCTACACCACCATCTGTATAAACATGGAAATATCTACAATGACATCTGTATACACATAGAAATACCTACACGGCAATCTGTGTATAGATGGAAACATCAACACCGCCATCTGTACAAACATGGAAATATCTACACTGCTATCTCTATAAACATGGAAATATCTACACTGCGGTCTGAATAAACATGGAAATATCTACACCGGTATCTCTATAAACATGGAAATATCTACACCACGATCGGTATAAACATGGAAATATATACACCGCTATCTGTATAAACATGGAAATATCTGCACCGCAATCTCTATAAACACGGAAATATCTACAAAGCCATCTGTATAAACATGGAAATACCTACACAGTCATGTGTAGGAACATGGAAATATCTACACTGACATCTGTATAAACATAGAAATATGTACACAGCCCTCTGTATAAATATGGAAATATCTGCATAGGCATCTGTATAAACAGGGAAATACCTGCACCGCTATCTGTATAAACATGGAAATACCTACACCGCTATCTCTATAAACATGGAAATATGTACACCGCCATCTCTATAAACATGAAAATATCTACACTGCCATCTCCATAAAGATGGAAGTATCTACTCCGCCATGTGTATAAACACGGAAATATCTACACCACCATCTGTGTAAACATGGAAATATCTACACCGCTATCTGTATAAACATGGAAATATCTACACCGCCATCTGCATGTCCATGGAAATATCTACGCCGCCATCTTTATAAATATGGAAATATCTATACGGCCATCTGTGTATAGATGGAAATATCAACACCGCCATCTGTACAAACAAGAAAATATGTGCACCGCTATCTCTATAAACACGGAAATATCTGCACTGCCATCTGTAAAAACATGGAAATACCTATACATTCACCTGTATAAACATGGAAATATCTACAATGCCATCTGTATACACACGGAAATATCTACACAGCCATCTGTATAAACATGTAAATATCTACACTGCTATCTCTATAAACATGGGAATATCTACACCGCCATCTCTAAAAACATGAAAATATCTACACTGCCATCTCCATAAACATGGAACTAACTACTCCGCCATCTGTATAAACATAGAAACATCTACACCGCCATCTGTGTGAATAAGGAAATATCTACAATGCCATCTGTATAAAGATATAAATATCTGCACCGTGAGCTGTAAAAACAGGGAAATATCTTCATCGCTATCTGTATAAACGTGGAAATACCAACACCGCTATCGGTATAAACATGGAAATATCTACAACGCCATCTATATAAACATGGAAATATCTACACCGCTATGTGTATAAACATGGAAATAACTACACCGCTATCTCTATAAACATGGAAATATCTGCACCGCTATCTGTATAAACATGGAAATATCTACACCGCTATCTGTATAAACATGGAAATATCTACACCGCTATCTGTGGAAACATGGAAATATGTACACCGCTATCTGTGTAAAGATGGAAATATCTACACCGCTGTCTGAGCAAATATGTAAATATCTACACCGCTATCTCTATAAACATGGAAATATCTACACCGCTATCTGTATAAACGTGGAAATACCAACACCGCTATCGGTATAAACATGGAAATATCTACAAAGCCATCTACATAAACATGGAAATATCTACACCGCTATGTCTATAAACATGGAAATACCTACACCGCTATCTCTATAACCATGGAAATATCTACACCGCTATCTGTATAAACATGGAAATATCTACACCGCTGTCTGTATAAACATGGAAATATGTGAACCGCGATCTGTATAAACATGGAAATATCTACACCGCGATCTGTATAAACATGGAAATAACTTCACCACGATCTGTATAAACATGGAAATATCTACACCTCTATCTTTATAAACATGGTAGTATCTACACCACCATCTATATAAACATGGAAATATCTACAATGCCATCTGTAGAAAGATGGAAATATTTACACCGCAATCTGTGTAAACATGGAAATATCTACACCGATATCTGTAAAAACATGGAAATATCTACAACGCTATCTGTATAAACATGGAAATATCTATACCGCGATCTGTATAAACATGGAAATATCTACACCGCGATCTGTATAAACATGGAAATATCTACACCGCTATCTGAATAAACATGGAAATATCTACACAGCTATCTCTATAAACATGGAAATACCTACACCGCCACCTGTATAAACATGGAAATACCTACAAAGTCATCTGACTAAACATGGAAATACCTACCCAGCCATCTGTATAAACATGGAAATATCTACAGCCATCTGTATATACATGGATATATCTACACCGCTATCTGTATAAACATGGAAATAACTACATAGCTATGTGTATAAACAAGGAAATATCTACACCGCGATCTGTATAAACATGGAAATATCTACATCGCTATCTGTATAAACATGGAAATATCTACACCGCGGTCTGTATAAACATGGAAATATCTACACCGCTATCTGTATAAACATGGAAATTTCTACACCGCTATCTCTATAAACATGGAAATATCTACACCGTGATCTGTATAAAGATGTAAATGTTTACACTGCTATCTGTATAAACATGGAAGTTTCTACACCGTTATCTGTATAAATATGGAAATTTCGACAACGCTATCTCTATAAACATGGAAATATCTACACCACCATCTGTATAAACATGGAAATATCTACACCATGATCTGTATAAACATGGAAATATATACACCGCTATCTGTATAAACATGGAAATATCTGCACCGCTATCTCTATAAGCATGGAAATATCTACAAAGACATCTGTATAAACATGGAAATACCTACACAGTCATGTGTAGGAACATTGAAATATCTACACTGCCATCTGTATAAACAGAGAAATATCTACACAGCCCTCTGTATAAATATGGAAATACCTGCATAGTCATCTGTGTAAACATGGAAATATCTGCACTGCTATCTGTATAAACACGGGAAAACCTACAACGCTGTCTCTATAAACATGGAAATATCTACACCGCTATATGTATAAATATGGAAATATCTCCACTGCTCTCTGTATAAACATGGAAATATCTCCACCGTTATCTGTATAAACATGGAAATATCTACAGCGCCATCTCTATAAACATTGAAATATCTACACTGCCATCTGTAAAAACATGGAAATATCTACAAAGTCATCTGAATAAACATCGAAATACCTACAATACCATCTGTATACACATGGAAATAACTACACAGACATCTGTATAAATATGGAAATATATAAACAGCTATCTGTATAAACATGGAAATATCTACACTGCCATCTGCAGAAAGATGGAAATATTTACACCGCTATCTCTATAAATATGGAAATATCTACACCGCCATCTCTATAAACATGAAAATATCTACACTGCGATCTCCATAAAGATGGAAATATCTACACCGCCATGTGTATAAACACGGAAATATCTACACCACCATCTGTGTAAACATGGAAATATCTACAACGCTATCTGTATAAACATGGAAATATCTACACCGCCATCTGCATGTCCATGGAAATATCTACGCCGCCATCTGTATAAACATGGAAATATCTACAAGGCCATCTGTGTATAGATGGAAATATCAACACCGCCATCTGTACAAACATGGAAATATCTACACCGCTATCTCTATAAACATGGAAATATCTGCACTGCCATCTGTAAAAACATGGAAATACCTATACAGTCATCTGTATAAACATGGAAATATCTACAATGCCATCTGTATACACATGGAAATATCTACACAGCCATCTGTTTAAACATGTAAATATCTAAACTGCTATCTCTATAAACATGGAAATATGTACACCGCCGTCTCTATAAACATGAAAATATCTACACCGCCATCTGTATAAACATGGAAATACCTACAAAGTCATCTGTATAAACATGGAAATATCTACACAGCCATCTGTATAAACATGGAAATATCTACACAGCCATGTGTATGTACATGGAAATATCTACACCGCTATCTGTATAAACATGGAAATATCTACACCACTATCTCTATAAACATGGAAATATCTACACTGCCATCTGTATAAATATGGAAATATCTACACAGCCATCTCTATAAAAATGGAAATACCTACACCTCCATCTGTATAAACATGGAAATATCTACAAAGTCATCAATATAAACATGGAAATATCTACACCGCCATCTGTATAAACATGGAAATATCTACAATGCCATCTGTAGAAAGATGGAAATATCTACATCGCAATCTGTGTAAACATGGAAATATCTACACCGATATCTGTAAAAACATGGAAATATCTACACCGCTATCTGTATAAACATGGAAATGTCTACACCGCGATCTGTATAAAGATGGAAATATCTACACCGTGATCTGTATAAACATGGAAATATCTACAACTCTATATGTATAAACATGGAAATATCTACACAGCTATCTCTATAAACATGGAAATATCTACACCGCCATCTGTATAAACATGGAAGTACCTACAAAGTCATCTGTATAAACATGGAAATATCTCCACAGCCATCTGTATAAACATGGAAATATCTACAAAGCCATCTGTATATACATGGAAATAGCTACACCGCTATCTGTATAAACATGGAAATAACTGCACCGCTATTTGTATAAACAAGGAAATATCTTCACCGTGATCCGTATAAACATGGAAATATCTACACCGCTCTTTGTATAAACAAGGAAATACCTACACCGCTATCCGTATAAGCATGGAAGTATCTACACCGCTATTTGTATAAGCAAGGAAATACCTTCAACGTGATCTCTATAAACATGGAAATAACTACACCGCTATTTGTATAAACAAGGAAATATCTACACTGCCATCTGTTTAAACACGGAAATATATACACAGACATCTGTTTATACATGGTAATATATACACCGCTATCTGTATAAACATGCTAATAACTACAACGCTATCTGTATAAATGTGGAAATATTTGCACCGCTATCCCTATAAACATGGTAATATCAACACCGTGATCTGTGTAAACATGGAAATATCTACACCATGATCTGTATAAACATGTAAATATCTACACCGCGATCTGTATAAACATGGAAATATCTACACCGTGATCTGTATAAACATGGAAATATCTACACCGCCATCTCTATAAACATGGAAATATCTACACCCCTATCTGTATAAACATGGAAATATCCACACCGCTATCTCTATAAACATGGAAAAATCAACACCGCTATCTGTATGAACATGGAAGTATCTACACTGCCATCTCTGTAAACATGGAATTATCTACACCGCGATCAGTATAAACGTGGAAATATCTACAACGCTATCTGTATAAACATGG
This sequence comes from Pan paniscus, assembly GCF_029289425.2. Taxonomy (NCBI): domain Eukaryota; kingdom Metazoa; phylum Chordata; class Mammalia; order Primates; family Hominidae; genus Pan; species Pan paniscus. The sequence goes on from NC_073265.2 coordinate 3,974,707, forward strand.
AAATATCTCCACTGCTAACTCTATAAACATCGAAATATCTACACTGCCATCTGTATAAACATGGAAATATCTACAAAGCCATCTTTATAAACATTGAAATATCTACACTGCTATCTGTATAAACATGGAAATAGCCACACCGCTATCTGCATAAACATGGAAATATCTTCACAGCCATGTGTATATACATGGAAATATCTACACCGCTATCTATATAAACATGGAAATAACTAAACCGCTTTCTGTGTAAACATGGAAATATCTACAACGCCATCTACATATCCATGGAAATATCTGCACCGCCATCTGTATAAACATGGAAATATCTACAAGGTCATCTGTGTATAGATGGAAATATCAACACCGCCATCTGTACAAACATGGAAATATCTACACCGCTATCTGTATAAACATGGAAATATCTACACCTCAGTCTGTATAAACATGGAAATATCTAAACCGCTATCTGTATAAACATGGAAATATCTACACCGCTATCTCTATAAACATGGAAATATCTACACCGTGATCTGTATAAACATGGAAATATTTACACTGCTATCTGTATAAACATGGAAATTTCTACACCGTTATCTGTATGAATATGAAAATATCGACACTGCTATCTCTATAAACATGGAAATATCTAAACCGCCATCTGTATAAACATGGAAATACCTACACAGTCATCTGTGTAAACATGGAAATATCTACACCACCATCTGTATAAACATGGAGATATCTACAATGCCATCTGTATACACATGGAAATACTTACACGGCAATCTGTGTATAGATGGAAACAAAAACACCGCCATCTCTACAAACCTGGAAATATCTACACTGATATCTCTATAAACATGGAAATATCTACACTGCGGTCTGTATAAACATGGAAATATCTACACCGGTATCTGTATAAACATGGAAATATCTACACCACGATCTGTATAAACATGGAAATATATACACCGCTATCTGTATAAACATGGAAATATCTGCACCACTATCTCTATAGACATGGAAATATCTACAAAGCCATCTGTATAAACATGGAAATACCTACACAGTCAAGTGTAGGAACATGGAAATATCTACACAGCCCTCTGTATAAATATGGAGATATATGCATAGGCGTCTGTATAAACATGGAAATATCTGCTCCGCTATCTGTATAAACATGGAAATACCTACACCGCTGTCTGTATAAACATGGAAATATGTACACCGCTATGTGTATAAACATGGAAATATCTCCACTGCTGTCTGTATAAACATGGAAATATCTCCACCGTTATCTGTATAAACCTGGAAATATCTACAGCGCCATCTCTATAAACATTGAAATATCTACACTGCCATCTGTAAAAACATGGAAATATCTACACACTCATCTGAATAAACATGGAAATATCTACACCACCATCTCTATAAACATGGAAATACCTACAATACCATCTGTATACACACGGAAATATCTACACAGACATCTGTATAAATATGGAAATATCTACAATGCGAGCCGTATAAACATGGAAATATCTACACTGCGGTCTGTATAAACATGGAAATATCTACACCGGTATCTGTATAAACACGGAAATATCTACACCGCCATCTGCATGTCCATGGAAATATCTACGCCGCCATCTGTATAAACATGGAAATATCTACAAGGCCATATGTGTATAGATGGAAATATCAACACCGCCATCTGTACAAACTTGGAAATATCTACACCGGTATCTCTATAAACATGGAAATATCAGCAATGCCATCTGTAAAAACATGGAAATACCTATACAGTCATCTGTATAAACATTTAAATATCTACAATGCCATCTGTATACACATGGAAATATCTACACAGCCATCTGTATAAACATGTAAATATCTACACTGCTATCTCTATAAACATGGAAATATCTACACCGCCATCTCTATAAACATGAAAGTATCTACACTGCCATCTCCATAAACATGAAAATATCTACACTGCCATCTCCATAAACATGGAACTAACTACTACGCCATCTGTAGAAACATGGAAACATCTACACCGCCATCTGTGTGAATAAGGAAATATCTACAATGCCATCCGTATAAAGATATAAATATCTGCACCGCGCGCTGTACAACCATGGAAATATCTACATCGCTCTCTGTATAAACGTGGAAATACCAACACCGCTATCGATATAAACATGGAAATATCTACAACGCCATCTATATAAACATGGAAATATCTAAACCGCTATGTCAATAAACATGGAAATACGTACACCGCTATCTCTATAAACATGGAAATATCAACACCGCTATCTGTATAAACATGGAAAGAACTACACCGCTATCTGTATAAACATGGAAATATCTACACCGTGATCTGCATAAACATGGAAATATCTACAACACTATCTGTGTAAACATGGAAATATCTACACAGCTATCTGTGTAAAAATGTAAATATCTACAGAGCAATCTGTGCAAAGATGGAAATATCTACACTGCTATCTCTGTAAACATGGAAATATCTACACCGCTATCTATATAAACATGGAAATATCTATACCGCAGTCTCTATAAACATGGAAATATCTGCACCGCTATCTGTATAAACATGAAAATATCTACTCTGCTTTCTGTATAAACATGAAAATATCTACTCTGCTTTCTGTATAAACATGGACATATCTACACCGCTATCTGTATAAACATGGAAATATCTACAACGCTAGGTGTGTAAACATGGAAATGTCTACACAGCAATCTGTGTAAACTTGGAAATATCTACACAGCTATCTGCGTAAACATGGAAATATCTACACGGCAATCTGTGCAAAGATGGAAATAACTACACCGCTATCTCTGTAAACATGGAAATATCTACTCCGCTCCCTGTATAAACATGGAAATATCTACACCTCTGTCTGTATAAACAAGGAAATATCTACACCGCCATCTGTAGAAACATGGAAATATCTACACCACAATCTGTATAAACATGGAAATACCTACACCGCTATCTGTATAAATATGGAAATATCTACACCGCTATCTCTATAAACATGGAAATAACTACACCTCTTTCTCTATAAATATGGAAATATCTACACTGCAATCTCTATATACATTGAAATATCTACACCGCCATCTCTATAATCATGAAAATATCTACACCAGCATCTTCAGTAACGTGGATGTATCTACACCGCCATCTGTATAAACTTGGAAATATCTACACCACTATCTGTATAAACATGGAAATATCTTCACTTCCATCTGTGTAAACATGGAAATATCTACACCGCCATCTGTATAAAGATGGAAATATCTACACCGCAATCTGTATAAATATGGAAATGCCTACACCGCTATCTCTATAGACATGGAAATATCTACACCGCTATCTCTATAAACATGGAAATATCTCCACTCCCATCTGTATAAAGATGGAAATATCTACACCGCGAGCTGTATAAACATGGAGATATGTACACCGCTATCTGTATAAACATGGAAGTAGCAACACCACTATCTGTATAAACATGGATATATCTACACCGCTATCTCTATAAACATGAAAATACTTACACCACCATCTCTATAAACATGGAAATATCTACACCGCCATCTGCATAAACATGGAAATATATACACAGACATCTGCATAAACTTGGAAATATCTACACTGACATCTGTAGAAAGAAGGAAATATCTACAAAGCGATCTGTATAAACATGGGAATTTCTACACCTCTACCTGTATAAACATGGAAATATCTACACCGCTATCTGTATCAACATGGAAATAACTACACCGCAATCTGTATAAACATGGAAATATCTACACAACAGTCTGTGCAAAGATGGAAAATCTACACCGCAGTCTCTATAAACATGGAAATATCTACACCACTATCTTTATAAACATGGAAGTATCTACTCCGCTATCTGTATAAACATGGAAATTTTTACACCGCTATCTGTATAAACATGGAAATATTTCCACCGCTATCTTTATAAACACGGAAATACCTACACCGGTATCTTTAAAAACATGGAAATACCTACACCGCTATCTCTGTACACAATGAAATATCTACAACGCTGTCTGTGTAAATATGGAAATATCTACACATCTATCTGTGTAAACGTGGAAATATCTACACCGCAATCTGTTTAAGCATGGAAATATTTACAACGCTATCTGTGTAAACATGGAAATATTTACAATGCTATCTGTGTAAACAGGGAAATATCTACACAGCTATCTGTAAAACGTGGTAATATCTACACCACTCTCTGTATAACCCTGAAAATATCTACACCGCTATCTGTATCAACATGTAAATAACTACACCGCTATCTGTATAAACATGGAAATATCTACAATGATATCTCTGTAAACATGGAAATATCGACAGAGGTATCTGTGTAAACTTGGAAATATCTACACCGCTATCTGTGTAAAGTTTGCAATGTCTACACCACAATATGTGCAAAGATGGAAATACCTTTACCGCTATATCTGTAAACATGGAAATATCTCCACCGCTATATGTATAAACATGGAAATATCTACACTGCCGTCTGTATACACATGGAAATATCTACACAGCCATCTGTATAAACATGGAAATACCTACACCTCTATCTCTATAAACATGGAAATATCTACACCGCTATCTGTATAAACATGGAAATATCTACATCGCTATCTGTATAAACAGGGAAATATCTTCACCGCTATCTGTGTGAACATGGAAATATCTACACCGCTATCTGTATATACATGGAAATCTCTACACCGCTATCTGTATAAACAAGGAAATATCTACACCACCATCGTTAGAAACATGGAAATATCTACACCGCCATCTGTATAAACATGGCAATACCTACACCTCTACGTGTATATATATGTAAATGTCTACACTGCTATCTCTATAAACATGGAAATACCAATACCACTTGCACTATAAACATGGAAATATCTACACCGCAATGTCTGTAAACATGGAAATATCTACACCGCCATCTATGTAAAGATGAAAATATCTACACTGCCATATTAAGAAACAAGGCTGTATCTAAACCACCATCTGTATAAACATGGAAATATCTACACCACTATCAGTATAAAGATGGAAATATTTCAACCGCTATCTCTATAAACATGGAAATATCTACACCGCCATCTCTATAAACATGGAAACACCCACAACGCCATCTGTATTAACATGGAAATATCTACATAGTCATCTGTATAAACCTGGAAATATCTACACTGTCATCTATATAAACATGGAAATATCTACAGAGAACTCTGTATAAACATGGAAATATCGGCACATCCATCTGTATAAACATGGAAATATCTACACCGCTATTTGTATAAACTTGGAAATAGATACACCGCTATGTGTATTAACGTGGAAATATTTTCATTGCTATCTGCATAAACATGGACATATCTCCACCGCAATCTGTATAAACAAGAAAATATCTACACCGCTATCTCTATAACATGGAAATATCTACACTGCCATCTGTACAAACATGGAAATATCTACAAAGTCATCTGTAGAAACATGGAAATATCTAAACCGCCATCTCTATAAACATGAAAATATCTACACTGCCGTCTCCATAAAAATGGAAGTATCTACTCCGTCATTTGTATAAACACGGAAATAACTACACCACCCTCTGTGTAAACATGGAAATATCTACACGGCTATCTGCATAAAAATGGAAATATCTACACCACCATCTGTGTAAACATGGAAATATCTACACCGCTATCTGTATAAACATGGAAATATCTACACCGCCTTCTGTATGTCCATGGAATTATCTACTCCACCATCTGTATAAACATGGAAACAACTACACGGCCACCTGTGTATTGATGGAAATATCAACACAGCCATCTGTATAACCATGTAAATATCTACACTGCTATCTCTATAAACATGGAAATATCTACACCGCCATCTCTATAAACATGAAAATATCTACACTGCCATCTCCATAAACATGGAACTAACTACTCCGCCATCTGTATAAACAAGGAAACATCTACACCGACATCTGTGTGAATAAGGAAATATCTACAATGCCATCTGTATAAACATATAAATAACTGCACCGCGAGCTGTATAAACATGGAAATATCTACACCGCTATCTGTATAAACATGGAAATATCTACACCGCTATCTGTATAAACATGGAAATATCAACAAAGCGATCTGTATAAACATGGAAATATCTACACCGCGATCTGTATAAACATGGAAATATCTTCACCACGATCTGTATAAACATGGAAATGTCTACACTGCTATCTGTATAAACATGGTAATATCTACACCACCATCTATATAAACATGGAAATATCTACACTGCTATCTGTATAAACATGGAAATATCTACACAGCTATCTCTATAAACATGGAAATATCTACACCGCCATCTGTAGAAACATGGAAATTCCTACAAAGTCATCTGTATAAACATGGAAATATCTACACAGCCATCTGTGTAAACATGGAAATATCTACACAGCAATCTGTATATACATGGAAATATCTACACCGCTATATGTATAAACATGGAAATAACAACACTGCTATTTGTTCAAACAAGGAAATATCTACACCGTGATCTGTATAAACATGGAAATATCTACACCGCCATCTCTGTAAACACGGAAAAATCTACACCCCTATCTGTATAAACATCGAAATATCCACACCGCTATCTCTATAAACATGGAAAAATCAACACCGCTATATCTATGAACATGGAAATATCTACACCGCCATCTCTATAAACATGGAAATATACACACCACGATCAGTATAAACATGCAAATATCTACACCGCTATCTCTATAAACATGGAAATATCCCCACTGCTATCTCTATAAACATCGAAATATCTACACCGCCATCTGTATTAACATGGAAATACTTACAAAGTTATCTGTATAAACATGGAAATATCTACACAGCCATGTGTACATACATGGTAATATCTACACCGCTATCTATATAAACATGGAAATAACTACACCGCTATCTGTATAAACATGGAAATATCTACACCGCCATCTACATATCCATGGAAATATCTGCGCCGCCATCTGTATAAACATGGAAATATGCACACGGTCATCTGTGTATAGATGGAAATATCAACACCGCCATCTGTACAAACATGGAAATATCTGCTCCGCTATCTCTATAAACATGGAAATATCTTCACTTCTAACTGTATAAACATGGAAATATCTACACCGCCATCTGTATAAAGATGGAAATATCTAAACCGCAATCTGTATAAATATGGAAATGCCTACACCGCTATCTCTATAGACATGGAAATATCTACACCGCTATCTGTATAAACATGGAAATATCTCCACTCCCATCTGTATAAAGATGGAAATATCTACACCGCGAGCTGTATAAACATGGAAATATGTACACCGCTATCTGTATAAACATGGAAGTAGCAACACCGCTATCTGTATAAACTTGGAAATATCTACACCGCTATCTCTATAAACATGAAAATACTTACACCACCATCTCTATAAACATGGAGATATTTACACCGCTATCTCTATAAACATAGAAATAACTACACCGCCATCTCTATAAAGATGGAATTATCTACACCACCATCTGAATAAAGATGGAAATATCTACACAGACATCTGTATAAACATGGAAATATCTACACTGCCATCTGTATAAACTTGGAAATATCTACACTGACATCAGTAGAAAAATGGAAATGTCTACAAAGCGATCTGTATAAACATGGGAATTTCTACACCGCTACCTGTATAAACATGGAAATATCTACACAGCTATGTGTATCAACATGGAAATAACTACACCGCAATCTGTATAAACACGGAAATATCTACAATGCTATCTCTGTAAAAGTGGAAATATCTACACAGCTATCTGTGTAAACTTGGAAATATATACACCGCTATCTGTGTAAATTTGGCAAAACATAAAACGCAATCTGTGCAAAGATGGAAATACCTACACCGCTATCTCTGTAAACATGGAAATATCTACACCGATATCTGTATAAACATTGAAATACCTACACCGCTATCAGAGTAAATATGAAAATATTTACACCGCTATCTCTATAAACATGGAAATGTCTACAACGCTATCTGCATAAAAATGGAAATATCTACACCGCTATCTGTATAAACTTGGAAATACCTACTCTGCCATCTGTAAAAACATGGAAATATCTCCAGCGCTCTCTGTATCAACATGGAAATATCTCCAGCATAATCTGTATAAACATGGAAATATCAACTCTGTTATCTGTATATACATGGAAATATCTACACTGTTATCAGTATAAACATGGAAATATCTACACCGCTTCCTGTATAAACATGGAAATATCTAAATCGCTATCTGTACAAACATGGAAATATCTCCACCGCTATCTCTATAAACATGGAAATATCTACACCGCTATCTTTATAAACATGGAAATATCTGCACCGCTAACTGTATAAACATGGAAATATCTACACCGACATCTGTATAAACATGGAAATATGTACACCGCTGTCTCTAGCAATGTGGAAATATCTACACCACTATCTGTATAAACGTGGAAATATCTACACTGCTATCTGTAGAAATGTGGATATATCTACACCACCATGTCTACAAACGTGGGAATATCTACACCGCTATCTGTATAAAAGTGGAAATATCTACATCGCTATGTGTATAAACGTGGAAATATCTACACCGCTAAGGGTAGAAATGTGGAAATGTCTACAGAGCTATCTCTATAAATGTGGAAATATCTACACTGCTATCTGCATAAACGTGGAAATATCTACACCGCTATCTCTGTAAACATGAAAATATTTATTCCGCTATCTGTATAAACGTGGAAATATTTACACCACTATCTCTTTAAACATGGAAATATTTACAACTAGATCTCTATAAACATGGAAATATCTACACCGCTATCTCTATAAACATGGAAATATCTACACCGCTGTCTCTGTAAACATGGAAATATCTACACCGCTGTCTGGAAAAACATGAAAATATCTACACCGCTATCTCTGTAAACATAGATATATCTACACCGCTGTCTGTATAAATATGGAAATATCTACACCGTTATCTTTATAAACATGGAAATATCTACACCGCTTTCCTTATAAACATGGAAATATCTGTATCGCTATCTGTATAAGCATGGAAAAATCTCCACCGCTATCTCTATAAACTTGGAAATATCTACACCGCTATCTTTAAACATGGAAATATGTACAACGTTATCTCTATAAACATGGAAATATCTATAACACTATCTGAGTAAACATGGAAATATCTACACAGCTATCTGTGTAAACATGGAAATATGTACACCGCTATCTTTGTCAAGATGGAAATATAAACACCGCTATCTGTATAAACATGGAAATATCTACACTGCTGTCTTTGTAAACATGGAAATATCTACACCGTTATCTGCATAAACATGGAAATATCTATAACACTATCTGTGTAAACATTGAAATATCTACATGGGTATCTCTATAAAAACGGAAAAACCTACACTGCATCTGTATAAACATGGAAATACCTACACAGTCATCTGTATAAACCTGGAAATATATACACCACTATCTGTATAAACATGGAAATATCTACAATGCCATCTGTATAAACATGGAAATATCTACAACGCCATCTCTATAAACATGGAAATATCTACACTGCTATCTGTATAAATATGGAAATAGCCACACCGCTATCTGTATAAACATGGAAATATCTACACCGCCATCTGTATACACATGGAAATATCTACACAGCTATCAGTGTAAACACGGAAATAACTACACTGCTATCCGTGTAAAGATGGAAATGTATACACCGCAATCTGTGCAAAGTTGGATATATCTAAACCGCTATCTGTGTAAGCATGGAAATACTTACACCGCTATCTCTATAAACATGGAAATATCTACACCGCTATCTGTATAAACAGGGAAATACCTACACCGCCATCTGTATAAACATGGAAATATCCACACCGCCATATGAATAAACATGGAAATATCTACACCGCTATCGGTATAAACATGGAAATATCTACACCGCTGTCTCTATAAACATGCAAATATCTAAACCGCTGTATCCATACACTTGGAAATATCTACACGGCTATCTCTATAAAGGTGGAAGTATATACCCCGCTGTCTCTAAAAACATGGAAATATCTACACCGCTATCTCTATAAAGGTGGGAATATCTGCAACGGTGTCTCTGTAAACATGTAAATATCTACACAGCTATCTCTATAAACTTGGAAATAACTACACCACTATCTTTATAAACGTGGAAATATCTACACAGCTATCAGTAAAAACGTGGAAATAGCTACACAGCTATCAGTATAAACGTGTAAATATGTACACCGCTAACTGTATATACATTCAATTATGTATACCGCTATTTCTATAAACATGGAAGTATCTAAACCGCTATCTGTATAAACGTGGAAATATCTTCAACGCTATCTCAGTAAACGTGGAAATATCTACACCACTTTCTGTATAAACGTGGAAATTTCTACAACGATATCTCTGTAAAGGTGTAAACATTTAAACCGCTATCTGTATAAACATGGAAATATTTACACCGCTATCTCTATAGACATGGAAATATTTACAACGCTATTTGTATAAACATGGAAATATGTACATGGCTACCTCTATAAACATGGAAATATCTACACTGCCATCAGTAAAAAGATGGAAATATCAACACCGTGAGCTGTATAAACATGGAAATATCTACACCGCTACCTGTATAAATATGGAAATAACAACACCTCTATCTGAATAAACATGGAAATATCTACAAAGCTATCTGCATAAACATGGAAATAACAACACCGCGATCTGCATAATCATGGAAATCTCCACACCGCTATCTGTATATACATGGAAATATCTACACCACCGTCTGTAAAAACATGGAAATTTCTACACAATCATCTGTATAAACCTGGAAATATCTACAACTCCATCAGTATAAACATGGAAATATCTACACTACCATCTGTATAAAGATGGAAATATCTACACGGCTAACAGTATAAAGTTGGAAATATCTACACCACTATCTGTATAAACATGAAAATATCTACACCGCCATCTGTAGAAACACGGAAATACCTCCACCGCTATCTGCATAAACATGGATATATCTACACCACTATCTGTATAAGCATGGAAATATCTACACCGCTATCTGTATAAAAATGGAAATATCTACATTGCTATCTGTATAAACATGGAAATATCTACACCGCTAACTGAATAAACATGGAAATATACACATCACTATCAGTATAAACATGAAAATATCTACACCGCTATCTGTATAATTATGGAAATATCTACAACGCTCTCCTTGTAAACATGGAAATATCAAAAGAGATATGTGTGTAAACATGGAAATATCTCCACCGCTATCATTGTAAAGATGGAAATATCTACACCGCAATCTGTGCAAAGATGGAAATGTCTACATGGCAATCTGAGCAAATATGGAAATATCTACACCGCTATCTGTGTAAACATGGAAATATCTACCCCGCTATCTCTATACACATGGAAATACCTACACCTCTATCTCTATAAACATGGAAATATCAGCACCGCCTTCCCTATAAACTTGGAAATATCCACACCGCCATCTCTATAAACATGCAAGTATCTACATCGCCATCTCCGTTAACATGGAATTATCTACACCACCATCTGTATAAACCTGGAAATATCTACACCGCTATCTGTGTAAGCATGGAAATATCTACACTGCCATCTGTATAAAGATGGAAATATCTACACCGCGAGCTGTATAAACATGGAAATATCTACACCGCTATGTGTATAATAATCGAAATAGCAACACCGCTCTCTGTATAAACATGGAAATATCTACACCGCCATCTGTGTAAACATGGAAATATCTACACCAGTATCTATATAAAGATAGAAATACCTACACCGCCATGTCTATAAACAAGGAATTATCTACACTGCTATCTCTATAAACATAAAAATATCTATACCACCATCTCTATAAACATGGAAATATCTACACCGCCATCTGCATAAACATTGAAACATCTACACCACCATCAGTATAAACATGGAAATATCTACACCGCCTTCTGTATAAACATAAAAATATCTACACTGCCATCTGTAGAAAGATGGAAATGTCAACACCGCGATCTGTATAAACATGGAAATATCTGCACCGCTACCTGTATAAACATGGAAATATCTACACCGCTATCTTTATAAACATGGAAATATCTACACCACGATCTGTATAAACATGGAAATATCTACACCGCTTTCTGTATAAACATGGAAACATCTACATGGCTATCTGTATAAACATGGAAATATCTACTCCGCTATCTGAAAAAATATGGAAATATCTACACTGCAATGTCTATAAATATGGAAATGTCTACACAGCTATCTGTATCAACATTTAAATATCTAAATGGCGATCTATATAAACTTGGAAATATCTCCACCGCTATCTCTATAAACATGGAATCATCTACACCAGTATCTGTATAAACATGTAAATATCTACACCGCTATCTGTATAAACATGTAAATATCTATAACGCTATCTGTGTAAACATAGAAATACCAACACCACTATCACTGTAAACATGTAAATATCTACACCGCAATCGGTGTAAAGATGGAAATATCTGCCAAGCAATCTGTGCAAAGATGGAAATATCAACACCTCTATCTGTGTAAAGATGGAAATAACTACACCGCTATCTCTATAAACGTGGAAATATCTACACCGCTATGTGTATAAACGTGAAAATATTTACACCGCTATCTGTATAAACATGGAAATATCTAAACCGCTATCTCTATAAACGTGGAAATATGTACACCGCTATGTGTATAAACGTGGAAATATCTACACCGCTATCTCTATAAACGTGGAAATATCTACACCACTACGTATATAAACGTGGAAATAACTAAACCACTTTCTGTATAAACGTGGAAATATCTACACCGCTATCTCTGTAAATGTTAAACATTTAAACCGTTATCTGTATAAACATGGTAATATTTACACCGCTGTCTCTATAAACAGGTAAATATTTACAACGCTATTTGTATAAACATTGAAATGTGTACACCGCTCTCTCTATAAACATGGAAATATCTGCAATGCCATCTGTATAAAGATGTCAATATCAACACCGCAAGTTGTATAAACCTGGGAATATCTACACCGCTACCTTTATAAACATGGAAATAGCAACACCGCTATCTGTATAAACATGTTAATATCTACAACGTTATCTGTATAAACATGGAAATATCTGCACCGCTATCTGTATAAACTTGGAAATATCTACACCGCTATCTGTATACACATGGAAATATCTACACCGCTATCTGTATAAATATGGCAATATCTACACCACTATCTCCATAAACATGGAAATGTCTTCACCGCTATCGGTATAAACATGGAAATATCTACACTGCCATCTGTATAAACATGGAAATATCTGCACAGACATCTGTATAAACCTGGAAATATCTACACCGCTATCTGTATAAACTGGGAAATATCCACACTGCCATCTGTATAAACATGGAAATATCTATACTGCCATCTGAATAAACATGGAAATATCTACACCGCTATCTGTATAAATATGGAAATATATACACCTGTCTCTCTATAAACATGGAAATATCTACACCGCTATCTGTGTAAACATGGATTTATCTACACTGCTATCTCAATAAACATAGAAATATCTACACCGCAATCTCTATAAACATGGAAATATCCACACCGCCATCAGTATAAACATGGAAATATCTTCACCGCCATCTGTATAAACATTGAAATATCTACACCTCCATCAGTATGAACATATAAATATCTACACTGCCATCTTTAGAAAGATGGAAATGTCTACACCGCGATCTGTACAAACATGGAAATATCTGCACCGCTACTTGCATAAACCTGGAAATATCTACTCCGCTATCTGTATAAGCATGTAAACCACTACACCAAGATATTTATAAAAATGGAAATATCTACAGCGCTATCTGTATAAACATGGAGATATATACATGGCTATCTGTATGAACATGGAAGTAACTAAACCACCATCTCTATAAACATGGAAATAACTACAAAGTCATCTGTATAAACATGGAAATATCTACACCACCATATGTGAAAACATGGAAATATCTACACTGCCATCAGTATAAACATGGAAATATCTACACCGCTATCTGTATAAACATGGAAATATCTCCACCGCTATCTGTAAAAACATGCAAATATCTACAACGCTATCTCAGTCAACATGGAAATTCCTACACCGCTATCTGTATAAACATGGAAATATCTACCCCGCTATCTGTGTAAAGATGGAAATAACTACAGCGCAATCTGTGCAAAGATGGAAATATCTACACTGATATCTGTGTAAAGTTGGAAATATCTACACTGCAATCTGTGCAAACATGGAAATATCTACACAGCTATCTGTGTTAACATGGTAATATCTACAACACTATCTGTGTAAACATGGAAATATCTACACAGCTGTCTGTGTAAACATGCAAATATGTACACCGCTATCTTTGTGAAGATGGAAATATCTACACCGCAATTCATGCAAATATGGAAATATCTACACCTCTAACTCTGTAAATATGGAAATATCTACACTGCCAACTGTATGAAAATGGAAATATCTACACAGTCCTCTGTATAAACATGGAAATACCTACAGAGCCATCTGTATTAAAATGGAAATATCTAAACCGCTGTCTCTATAAACATGGAAATATCTGCAACGCTATCTGTGTAAACATGGAAATATCTACAGATCTATCTTAGTAAACATGGAAATATCTACACCGCTATCTGAATAATTATGGAAAATCTTCACTGCAATCTGTGCAAAGATGGAAATACCTAAACCGCTATCTGTGTAAACATGAGAATATCTACACCGCTATCTGTATAAACATGGAAATATCTACATGACTATCTTAATAAACATGGAAAAAACTACACCGCCATCTCTATAAAAATGCATATATCAACACGGCCATCTGTATAAATATGGAAATATCTACACCGCTATCTGTATAAATAAGGAAATATCTACACCGCTATCTCTATAAACATGGAAATGTCTACACCGCTATCTGTTTCAACATGGAAATATCTACAACGCTATCTCTATAAACATGGAAATATCTACACCGCCATCTGTATAAACATGGAAATATCTAAACTGTCATCTGTATAAACATGGAAATATCCACACCACAATCTCTTTAAACATGGAAATACCTATTCTGCCATCTGTATACACATGTAAATATCTACACAGCCGTCTGCATAAACATGGCAATATCTATGCCGCCATCTCTATAAACATGGAAATACATACACCGCTATATCTATAAACATGGAAATATCCACACTGCAATCTCTATAAACATGGAAATATCTACACCGCCATATCTATAAACATGAAAATATCGACCCTGCAATCTCCATAAACGTGGAAATATCTACACCGCCATCTGCATAAACATGGAATTATCTACACCTCTATCTGTATAAACATGGAAACATGTACACTGCCATCTCTATAAAGATGGAAATATCTACACCGCGAGCTGTATAAACATGGAAATATCTGCACCGCTCTCTGTATAAACATGGAATAACCAACACCGCTATCTGTATAAACATGGAAGTACCTTCACCGCTGTCTGTATAAAGATTGAAATATCTACACCACTCTGTCTATAAACATGGAAATACCTACACTGCCATCTCTATACACATGGAAATATCTACACCGCTAACACTATAAACATGGAAATATCTACACCGCCATCTCTATAAACATGGAATTATCTACACAAAAATCTGTGTAAAAATGGAAAAATCTACACCGCGATCTGTATAAACATGGAAATATATATACTGCCATCTGTATAAAGATGGAAATAACTACACCGCGAGCTGTATGTACATGGAAATATCTACACCGCAATCTGTATAAACATGGAAATTCCAACACCACGTTGTGTATAAAAATGGAAATATCTTCACCTCTATCTGTATAAACCTGGATATACCTACACCGCCATCTCTATAAACTAGGAATTATCAACACTGCTATCTGTATAAACTTGGAAATATCTGCACCGCTACCTGTATTAATTTGGAAATATCTACAACGCTATCTCTATAAACATGGAAATGTCTACACCGCTATCTCTCTAAACATGGAAATGCCTACACCACTATTTGTACAAAATTGGAAATATCTACACCGCTATCTGTATAAAGATGGAAATATTTACACCGCTATCTGTATAAACTTGCAAATATCTACACCGCTATCTTTATAAACATGGAAATATCTACACCGCCATCTGTATACACATGGAAATCTCTGCACCGCTATGTGTATAAACAAGGAAATACCTCCACCGCTATCTCTATATACATGGAAATATCTACACCGCTATTTGTATAAACATGGTAATATCTACACCGCTATCTGTATAAACATGGAAATATCTACACCGCTATTTGTATAAACGTGGAAATATCTACATCGCTATCTATGGAAATATGGAAATATCTACACCGTTATCTTGTAAACATGGAAATATCTACACCACTATCTGTGTAAAAATGGAAATATATACACCGCAATCTGTGCAAAGATGGATGTATCTACACCGCTATCTGTGTAAAGATGAAAATATCTACACTGAAATCTGTGCAAAGATGGAAATGTCTACACTGCAATCTGTGCAAACATGGATATATCTACACTGCCATCTCTATAAACATGGAAATATTTACACCGCCATACATATAAACATTGAAATATCTACACAGTCATCTGTATAAACATGGAAATATCTACACCACCATCCCTATAAACATGGAAATATCTACACTGCCAGCTGTATACACATGGAAGTGTCTACACAGCCATCAGTATAAATTTGGAAACATCTGCACTGCTATCTCTACACACATGGAAATATCTAGAACTCTACCTGTATAAACATGGAAATGCCTACTCCGCTATCTCTATAAATATGGAAATAACTACACCGCCATCTCTATAAACATGAAAATATCTACACCGCCATCTGTAAAAACATGGAAATATCTACACCGCCATCTGTAAAAACATGGAAATATCTACACGGCTATCTTTATAAATATGGAAATATCTACACCGCTATCTCTAAAAACATGGAAATATCTACAACGCTATCTGTACAAACATGGAAATAACTACACGGCTATCTCTATAAACATGGAAATATCTACACCGCCATCTGTATAAACATGGAAATATCTACAAATTCATCTGTATAAACATGGAAATATCTGCACCGCTGTCTGTATAAACATGTAATTAACATCACCACCATCTCCATAAACATGGAAATATCTATACTGCCATCTGTATACACATGGAAATATCTTCACCACTATCTGTTTAAACATGGAAATATCTACACCTCTATCTGTATAAACATGGAAATATCTACAGCGCCATCTGCATAAACATGGATATATCTACACCGACATCTGTAAAAACATGGAAATAACTACACCGCTATCTGTATGAATTTGGAAATATATACAACGCTATCTCTATAAGCATGGAAATATCTACACTGCTATCTGTATGAACATGGAAATATATACACCGAAATCTCTGTCAACATGGTAATATATACACTGCCAACAGAATAAAATCGAAATATCTACACAGTCCTCTGTATAAATATGGAAATTTTTACACAGCCATCTGTATAAACATGGAAATACCAAAACCGCACTCTCTATAAACATGGAAATATCTACAACGCTATCTGTGTAAACATGGAAATGTTTACACAGCTATCTTTGTAAACATGGAAATATCTACACCGCTGTCTGAATAAACATGGAAAATCTACACTGCAATCTGTGCAAAGATGGAAATATCTACACCGCTATCTGTGTAAACCTGGAAATATCTACACCGCTATCTGTATAAACATGGAAATATCTACACCGCTATCTTTATAAACATGGAAAAATCCACACAGCCATCTCTATAAAAATGGAAATATCTAAACGGCCATCTGTATAAATATGGAAATATCTACACAGCTATCTGTATAAACCCGGAAATATCTACACAGTCATCTGTATAAACGTAGAAATATCTACACAGTCATCTGTATAAGCATAGAAATATCTACACCACCATCTCTAAAAACATGGAAATATCTACACTGCCGTCTGTATGCACATGGAAATGTCTACACAGCCATCTGTATAAACATGGAATTATCTACACCACTATCTCTATAAATATGGAAATACCTACACAGCTATCTCTATAAACCTGGAAATATCTACACTGCCATCTCTATCAACATGAAAATACCTACACCGCCATCTACATAAACATGGAAATATCTACAACGCCATCTGTATAAACATGGAAATACCTACATCGCCATCTGTATAAACGTAGAAATATCTACACAGTCATCTGTATAAGCATAGAAATATCTACACCACCATCTCTATAAACATGGAAATATCTACACTGCCGTCTGTATGCACATGGAAATGTCTACACAGCCATCTGTATAAACATGGAAATATCTACACCACTATCTCTATAAATATGGAAATACCTACACAGCTATCTCTATAAACCTGGAAATATCTACACCGCAATCTCTATAACAACGGAAATATCTACACCGCCATCTATATAAACATGGAAATATCTACACCGCCATCTCCATAAAGTTGGAACTATCTACACTGCCACCTGTATATACATGGAAATATCTACACTGCTATCTGTATAAACATGGAAATATCTACACCGCTATCTGTATAAACATGGAAATACCAACACCGCTATCTGTATAAACATGGAAATATCTACACCGCTATCTGTATAAACATGGAAATATCTTCACCACTATCGCTATAAAGGTGGAAATTCCTACACCGCCGTCTCTATACACTTGGAAATATCTACAGTGCTTTCTCTATAAATATAGAAACACGTACACCGCCATTTCTATAAACATGGAAATATATTCACCGCCATCTGCATGAACATGGAAATATCTACACCGCTATCTGTATAAACATGGAAATATCTACACCGCTATCTGTATAAACATGGAAATATCTACACCGTTATCTTTATAAACATGGAAAAATCCACACAGCCATCTCTATAAAAATGGAAATATCTACACGGCCATCTGTATAAATATGGAAATATCTACACCGCTATCTGAATAAATATGGAAATATCTACACCGCTATCTCTATAAACATGGAAATATCTAGACCACTATCTGTATAAACATGGAAATAACTACACCGCTATCTGTATAAACATGGAAATATCTACACAGTCATCTGTATAAACATGGTAATATCCATACCACCATCTCTTTAAACATGGAAATATCTACACTGCCATCTGTATACACATGGAAACATCTACACAGGCATCTGAATAAACATGGAAATATCTATACCGCCATATCTATCAACATGAAAACATCTACACCACCATCTCCATAAACATGGAAATATCTACACCGCCATCTGTATAAACATGGAAATATCTACACCGCTATCTGTATAAACATTCAAACATCTACACTGCCATCTCTATAAAGATGGCAATATCTACACCGCGAGCTGTATAAACATGGATATATCTACACCGCTATCTGTAAAAACATGGAAAAACCAGCACTGCTATCTCTATAAACATGGATATAACTACACCGCTCTCTGTATAAAGATGGAAATATCTACACCACTCTCTCTATAAACATGGAAATACCTACACCGCCATCTCTATACACATGGAAATATCTACACCGTTATCTGTATAAACATAGAAATATCTGCAATGCTATCTGTGTAAACATGGAAATATCTGCAAAGCTATCTGTGTAATCACGGAAATATCTACACCGCTATCTGTGTAAAGATGGAAATATCTACAACGCCATCTGGGCAAAGATGGAAATACCTACACGGCTATCTGTACATACATGGAAATATCTACACCGCTATCTGTATATACATGGAAAAATCTACACCGCTATCTGTATAAACATGGA
The DNA here is from genome assembly GCF_029289425.2 of Pan paniscus. Classification (NCBI taxonomy): domain Eukaryota; kingdom Metazoa; phylum Chordata; class Mammalia; order Primates; family Hominidae; genus Pan; species Pan paniscus. The sequence continues at coordinate 3,995,049 of NC_073265.2, forward strand.
AATATCTACACCGCCATCTGTAGAAACATGGAAATATCTACACCGCTATCCGTATAAATCTGGAAATATCTACACCACCATCTGTATAAACATGGAAATATCTACACTGCCATCTGTGGAAAATGGAAATACCTACACCACAATCTGCATAAACATGGAAATATCTACACTGCTACCTGTATAAACATGGAAATATCTACACGGCTATCTGTATAAATATGGAAAAATCTACACCACGATCTGCATAAACAAGGAAATAACTCCAACGCTATCTGTATACCCGTGGAAATACCTACACAGCCATCAGTATAAACATGGAAATATCTACACGCTCTCTCTATAAACATGGAAAGAACTACAGCGCTATCTCTGTAAACATGGAAATATCTACACCGCAATCTGTATAAACATGGAAATATCTACACCGCCATCTCTATAAACTTGGAAATATCTACATCGCTATCTGTATAAACATGGAAATATCTTCTCCGCTTTCAGAATAAACATGGAATTATCTACACCACTATCTGTATAAACATGGAAATATCTACACCGCTATCTGTATAAACATGGAAATATCTACAACGCTATCTGTGTAAACATGGAAATATCTACACAGCTATCTGTGTAAACTTGGAAATATATACACAGCTATCTGTGTAAAGATGTAAATATCGACACCGCAATCGGGGCAAAGGTGGAAACATCAACACCGCTATCTCTTTAAACGTGGAAATAACTACTCCGCTATCTGTTTAAACGTGGAAATATCTACACCACTATCTGTATAAACACGCAAATATATACTCCGCCATCTGTATAAACATGGAAATATCTACACCACCATCTGTATGAACATGGAAATTGCTACACCGCTATCTGTATAAATATGGAAATATCTGCACCGCTATCTCTATAAACATGGAAATATCTACATCGCTATCTTTATAAACATTGAAATATCTATGCCGTTATCTCTTTAAACATAGAAATATCAACACCGCCATCAATATAAATATGCAGATATCTACACAGTCATCTGTATAAACATGGAAATATCTACAACACCATCTCTATAAACATGGAAATATCTACACTGCTATCTGTAAACATGGAAATATCTACTCCGCTATCTGTGTAAACATGGAATTATCTACACCGATATCAGTATAAACATGGAAATATCTACACCACCATCAGTATAAACATGGAAATATCTACACCGCCACCTGTATAAAAATGGAAATAACTACACCGCTATCTGTAAAAATATGGAAATATCTACACTGCTATCTCTATCAACATGGAAATAACTACAGCGCTATCTCTATAAACATGGAAATATCTACACCGCAATCAATATAAACATGGAAATATCTACACCGCCATTTGTATAAACTTGGAAATATCTACATCGCTATCTGTATAAACATGGAAATATATACACCGATATCTGTATTAACATGGAAATATCTACACTGCCATCTGTATACACATGGAAATATCTACACAGCCATCTGTATAAACATGGAAATACCTACACCGCTATCTGTATAAACATGGAAATATCTACAGCGCCATCTGTAAAAACATGGAAATATCTACACAATCATCTGTATAAACATGGAAATACCTACACCTCCATCTGTGTAAACATGGAAATATATACACAGCCGTCTGTATACACATGGAAATATACACACAGACATCTGTATAAACATGGTAATATCTGCACCGCTATCCTTATAAACATGGAAATATCTACACTGCCATCAGTATAAACATGGAAATACCTACACCTCCATCTGTGTAAACTTGGAAATATCTACATCGCTATCTTTATATACATGGAAATATCTACACTGCCATCTGTATAAACATGGAAGTAGCCACACCGCTGTCTTTATAAACATGGAAATATCTACACCACCATCTGAATAAACATCGAAATATCTACACAGCTATCTGTATAAATATAGAAATATCTACACTGCCATCTCTATAAACATGGCAATATCTCCAACGCTATCTGTATAAACTTGGAAATATCTACACCGATATCTTAATAAACATGGAAATATCTACACCATTATCTGTATAAACATGGAAATAGCAACACTGCCATCTGTATACACATGGAAACAGTCACACAGCTATGTGTACATACCTGGAAATATCTACACCGCCGTCTGAATAATCATGGAATTATCTACACCGATATCTGTATAAATATGGAAATATCTACACCGCTATCTCTATAAACATGGAAATATCTACATCGCTATCTTTATAAACATGGAAATATCTACAACACTATCTGTAAAAACATGGAAATATCTACACTGCCATCTGTATAAACATGGAAACAGCCACACCGCTATCTGTATACACATGGAAATATCTGCACCGCCATCTGTAAAAACATGGAAATATCTACAAAGTCATCTGTAGAAACATGGAAGTATCTACACCTCCATTTGTATAAACATGGAAATAGGTACACTGCCATCTGTATACACATGGAAATATCTACACGGCAATCCGTATAAACATGGAAATATCTACACCGCTATCTCTATAAATATGGAGGTACCTACAACGCTATCTGTAAACATGGAAATATCAACACCGCTATCTGTATAAACATGGAAATATCTACACCGCTATCTGTATAAACTTGGAAATATCTACGCCACCATCTCTATAAACATGGAAATATCTCCAACGCTATCTTTATAAACATGGAAATATCTCCACCGCCATCTGTGTAAACATGGTAATATCTCTACTGCTATCTGTATAAACATGAAAATATCTACACCGATATCTGTATAAACATAGAAATATCTACATCGTTATCTGTATAAACATGGAAATATCTCCACGGCTATCTCTATAAACATGGAAATATCTACACCGTTATCTTTATAAACATGGAAATATCTACAACGCTGTCTGTATAAATATGGAAATATCTACACTGCTATCTCTATTAACATGGAAATATCTACAACGCTATCTGCATAAACTTGTAAATATATACAGCACCATCTGGATAAACATGGAAATATCTCCACCGCTAACTGTATAAACATGGAAATATCTCCACCGCTGTCCCTATAAACTTGAAATATCTACACCGCTATCTGTATAAGCATGGAAATACCTACATCGCTATCAGTATAAACATGGAAATAGCCACACCGCAATCTGAATAAACATGGAAATATCTACACCGTCATCTGAATAAACATGGAAATATCTACACCGCTATCTTTATAAACATAGAAATATCTACACCACTATCTGTATAAACATGGAAATATCTTCACTGCCATTAGTATAAACATTGAAACAGCCACACTGCTATCTGTACAAACATGGAAATATCTACATCCTTATCTGTATAAACATGGAAATATCTCGACCGCTATCTCTATAAACATGGAAATATCTCCACCACTATCTCTATAAACATGAAAATATCTACAGGGCTATCTCTCTAAACATGGAAATATATTCACAGCTATCTGTATAAACATGGAAATAAGTACAGCACAATCTCTAAAATCATGGAAATATATACACCGTCTTCTGAATAAACATGGAAATATACACACAGTCATCTGTATAAACATGGAAATAACCACACCGCTATCTGTATAAACATGGAAATATCTACACTGCTATCAGTATAAATATGGAAATATCTACACCGCTATCTCTAAAAATATGGAAATGTCTACACCGCTATCTGTATAAACATGGAAATATCTACACAGCCATCTCAATAATCATGTAAATATCTACACCGCTATCGGTATAAACTTGGAAATATCTACACCATGATCTGTATAAACATGGAAATATCTACACTGCTATCTGTACAAACATGGAAATACCTACACCACCATCTCTATAAATATGGAAATATCTACACTGCCATCTGTATAAACATTGAAATCTCTACACCGATATCTCTATAAACATGGAAATATCTACACCGCTATCTGTGTAAACAAGGAAATATCTACAACGCTATCTCTATAAACTTGGAAATTTCTACATCACCATCTCTATAAACATGCAAATATATACACAGTCGTCTGTATAAACATGGAAATAGCTACACCACCATCTCTATAAACATGGAAACATCTACACTGCCATCTGTATACACATGGAAATATCTACACAGTTATCTCTGTAAACATGGAAATATCTACACTGCTATCTGTATAAACATGGAAATATCTACACCGCTATGTCTATAAACATGGAGATATCTATATCGCTATCTGTATAAACATGGAAATGTCTATATCACTGTCTGTATAAACATGGAAATACCTCCACCGCGATCTGTATGAACATGGAAATATCTACACCGCTATCTCTATAAACATGGAAATATCTACACCGCCATCGGTATAAACATGGAAAAATCTACACCGCTATCTCTATAAACATGGAAATATCTACACTGCCACCTCTATAAAGATGGAAATATCTACAACGCAAGCTGTATAAACCTGGAAACGTATACGCCGCTATCTGTATAAACATGGAAATACCTCCAACGCTATCTGTATAAACATGGAAATATCTACACCGCTATCTGTTTAAAGTTGGAAATACCTTCACCGCAATCTGTACAAAGATGGAAATATCTACACTGCTATCTCTGTAAACATGGAAATATCTACACTGCTGTCTGCATAAACATGGAAATATATACACCGCCATCTGTATAAACATGGAAATATCTACAACGATATCTGTGTAATAATGGAAGTATGTACCCTGCTATCTGTGTAAACTTTGAAATATCTACACCGCTATCTGTGTAAAGATGGAAATATCTACACTGACATCTGTGTAAAGATGGAAATATCTACACCACAATCTGTGCAAAGATGAATATCTACACCGCTTTCCCTGTAAACATGGAAATATCTACACCGCTCTCTGTATAAACATGGAAATATCTTCACCGCTATCTGTATAAACATGGAAATATCTCCACCACTATCTCCATAAAAATGGAAATACCTACACCGACATCCATATAAACATGCAAATATCTACACAGTCATCTCTATATACATGGAAATATCTACACCACCATCTGTATGAACGTGGAAATATATTCACTTCCATCTCTATAAACATGGAAATATATACATTGCCATATGTATACACATGGAAATATCTTCACAGCCATCTGTATAAACATGGAAATATTTATACCGCTATCTCTACAAACATGGAAATATCTACACCCTTATCTCTATAAACATGGAAATTTCTACACCACCATCTGCATAAACATGCAAATATATACTCAGTCATCTGTATAAACATGGAAATATCTACACCACCATCTCTATAAACATGGAAACATCTAAACTGCCATCTGTATAAACATGGAAATATCTACACAGCCTTCTGTATTATCATGGAAATATCTACACCGCTATCTGTGGAAAGATGGAAATATCTACACCGCAAACTCTGTAAACATGGTAATATCTACACCGCTATGTGTATAAACATGAAAATATCTACACCGCCATCTGCATAAACATGGAAATATCTACACCGCCATCTGTATATATATGGAAATATCTACACCGCTATCTCTATAAACATGGAAATATCTACACCGCTATCTGTATAAACATGGAAATTTCCACACCGCCATCTGTATAAACATGGAAATATCTGTACCACCGTCTGTATAAACATGGAATTATCTACACCGCTATCTGTATAAATATAGATTTATCTACAATGCTATCTCTATAAACATGGAAATATCTACACCGCCATCTGAATAAACATGCAAATATTTACACAGTCATCTCTATAAACATGGAAATATCTACACCACCATATCTTTATACATGGAAATATCTACACTGCCATCTGTATACACATGTAATTATCTACACAGCCATGTGTATAAACATGGAATTATGTACACTGCTGTCTCTATAAACATTGGAATATCTACACCGCTATCTCTATAAACATGGAAATATCTACATCGCTATCTGTATAAACATGGAAATATCTACACCGCCATCTGTACAAACATGGAAATTTCTACACCACCATCTGTACAGACATGCAAATATATACACAGTCATCTGTATAAACATGGAAATATCTACACCACCATCTCTATAAACATGGGAACCTTTAAACTGCCATCGGTATACACATGGACATACCTACACTTCCATCTGTATAAACATGGAAATATCTACACCACTATCTCTATAAACATAGAGATATCTATATCGCTATCTGTATAAATATGGAAATGTCTACTTCACTGTCTGTATAAACATGAAAATACGTCCACCGCTATCTGTATAAACCTGGAAAAATCTACACCGCTATCTGTATAAACATGGAAATATCTACACCGCTATCTGTATAAAAATGGAAATATCTACAACGCTATCTGTGAAAACATGGAAAAATCTACACAGCTTTCCATGTAAACTTGGAAATATCTACATCATTGTGTGTATAAACATGAAAACATGTCCACCGCTATCTGTATAAACCTGGAAATATCTACACCGCTATCTGTATAAACATGGAAATATCTACACCGCTATCTGTATAAAAATGGATATATCTACAACGCTATCTGTTAAAACATGGAAATATCTACACAGCTTTCCGTGTAAACTTGGAAATATCTACAAAGCTATCTGTGTAAAGATGGAAATATCTACACCGCAATCTTTGGAAAGATGGAAATATCTACAACGCTATCTCTGTAAACATGGAAATGTCTACACCGCTATGTGTATAAACATGGAAATATCTACCCAGCTATCTGTATAAACATGGACATATCTTCACCGCCATCTGTATAAACATGCAAATATCCACACCGCCATCTGTATAAACATGGAAATATCTACACCGCTATCTGTATAAATATGGAAATATCTTCACAGCTATCTGTATAAACATGGAAATAACTTCACTGCTATCTGTATAAACATGTAAATATCTACACCGCTATCTGTATACACATGGAAATATCTATACCGCTATCTGTATAAACATGGAAATATCTACAACGATATCTGTGTAAACATGGAAATATCTACCCAGCTATCTTTGTAAACTATGAAATATCTACACCGATATCTGTGTAAAGATGGAAATATCTACACTGCAATCTGTGCAACGATGGAGATTTCTATACCGCTATCTCTGTAAACATGGAAATATCTAAACTGCTATCTGTATAAACATGGAAATACACCACCATCTGTACAAACAAGGAAATATCTACACCGCTCTCTGTATAAACATGGAAATAACTACACCGCTATCAGTATAAATGTGGAAATACCTACACCGCTATCTCTATAAACATGGAAATATCTACACCACCGTCTGTATAAATATACAAATATTTACACAGTCATCGGTATAAACATGGAAATATCTACAACACCATCTCCATAAACATGGAAACATCTACACACCCATCTGTATACACATGGAAATATGTACACAGCCAAGTGTATAAACATGGAAATATCTACACCGCCCTCTCTATAAACATGGAAATATCTACATTTCCATAATTATTCACATGGAAATATCTTCACAACTATCTGTATAAACATGGAAATATCTGCAGCGCTATCTCTATAGACATGGAAATATCTACACCGCTATCTATATAAACATCGAAATTTCTACACCGCCATCTGCATAAACATGCAAATATTTACACAGTCATCTGTATAAACATGTAAATATCTACACCACCATCTCTATAAACATGGAGATATCTATATCGCTATCTGTATAAAGATGGAAATGTCTACATCACTGTCTGTATAAACATGAAAATATGTCCACCGCTATCTGTATAAACTTGGAAATATCTACACCGCTATCTGCATAAACATGGAAATATCTACACCGCTATCTGTATAAACATGGAAATATCTACAACGCTATCTTTGAAAACATGGAAATATCTAAACAGCTTTCGGTGTAAACTTGGAAATATCTACAAAGCTATCTGTGTAAGGATGGTAATATCTACACCGCAATCTGTGGAAAGATGGAAATATCTACAATGCTATCTCTGTAAACATGGAAATATCTACACCGCCATCTGTTTAAACATGGAAATATCTGCACCACCATCTCTATAAACATTGAAATATCTACATTTCCATAAGTATTCACGTGGAAATATCTTCACAGCCGTCTGTAGAAACATGTAAATATTTACACCGCTATCTCTATAAACATGGAAATACCTACACTACTATATGTATAAACATGGAAATATCTACACGGGTATCTGTATAAACATGGAAATATCTTCACCGCCATCTGTATAAACATGCAAATATCTACACCGCCATCTGTATAAATATGGAAATATCTACACCGCTATCTGTATAAACATCGAAATAACTACACCACTGTCTGTATAAACATGGAAATATCCACACCGCTATCTCTATAAACATGGAAATACCTACACAGCTGTGTGTATAAACATGGAAATATCCACACCGCTATCTCTATAAACATGGAAATATCTACACCGCAATCTGTATAAACATGGAAATATCTTCACAGCCATCTGTATAAACATGGAAGTATTTACACTGCCATCTGTGGAAAGAGGGAAATACGTACATCGTGATCTGTAGAAAGATGGAAATATCTACACAAATATCTGAATAAACATGGAAATATCTACACTGCCATCTGTGGATAGATGGAAATATGTATATCGCGATCTTTATAAAGATGGAAATATCTACACCGCTACCTGTATAAACATGGAAACATATACACCGTTACCTACATAAACAGGGAAAAATCTAAACCACGATCTGCATAAACAAGGAAATATATCCAACGCTATCTGCATAAACTTGGAAATATCTACACCGCTATCTGTATAAACATGGAAATATCTACACTGCTATCTTTATAAACATGGAAATATCTACAACGCTATCTGTGTAAACATGGAAATATCTACACGGCTATCTGTGTAAACTTGGAAATATATACACCGCTATCTGTGTAAAGATGGATATATCTACACCACAATCAGTGCAAAGATGGAAATATCTACACTGGTATCTCTTTAAACCTGGAAATATCTACACTGCTATCTGTATAAACATGGAAATACCTACACCTCCATCTCCATAGACATGGAAATATATACACCGCCATCTGTACAAACATGGAAATATCTACATCTCCATCTGTATAGACATGGAAACATCTACACCACCATCTGTACAAACATGGAAATATCTACACCGCCATCTGTATAAACATGGATATATCTACACCGCCATCTGCATAAATATGGAAATAACTAAACCATTATCTGTATAAACATGGAAATATCTACACCGCAATCTCTATAAACATGGAAATATCTACTCCGCAATCTATATAAACATGGAAATTTCTACACCACCATCTGTATAGACATGCAAATATATACACAGTCATCTGTATAAACATGGAAATATCTACACCACCATCTCTATAAACATGGAAACATCTACACTGCCATCTGTATAGACATGGAAATATCTACACAGCCATCTCTATAAACATGGAAATATCTACACCGTTATCTCTATAAACATGGAAATATCTACACTGCCATCTCTATAAAGATAGAAATATCTACACCGCGAGCTGTATAAACATGGAAATATATACACCGCTATCTGTATAAACATGGAAATACCAACACCGTTATCTGCATAAACATGGAAATATCTATACCGCTATCTGTATAAACACAGAAATACCTTCACCACTATCTCTATAAACATGGAAATTGCTACAGCGGCATCTCTATACACATGGAAATATCTACACCGCTACATCTATAAGCATAAAAATAACTTCATCGCCATCTCTATAAACATGGAAATATCTACAAAGTCATCTGCATGAACATGGAAATATCTACAACGCTATATGTGTAAACATGGAAATATCTACACCGCCATCTGTATAAACGTGGAAATATCTACACTGCCATCTGTGGTAAGATGGAAATACCTACACCGCGATCTGTATAAACATGGAAATATCTACACCGCTACCTGTATAAACATGGAAATATCTACACCGCTATCTGTATAAACATGGAAATATCTACACCACGATCTGTATAAACAAGGAAATATCTCCACCATTATCTGTATAAACATGGAAATATCTGCACCGCTATCTGTTTAAACCTGGAGATATCTACACCGCTATCTGTATAAACATGGAAATATCTGCAACGCTCTCAGTGTAAACATGGAAATATCTACAGTGCCATCTGTGAAAACTTGGAAATTACTACACCGCAGTCTGTGCAATGATGCAAATATCTACACCGCTACCTCTGAAAACATAGAAATATCTTCACCGCTATCTCTATAAACATGGAAATTTCTAAACCACTATCTGTATAAACATGGAAATATCTACAATGCTATCTTTGTAAACGTGAAAATATCTACAAAGTTATCTGTGTAAACTTGGAAATATCTACAGCACTATCTGTGTAAAGATGGAAATATCTACACGTCAATCTGTGGAAAGATGGAAATATCTACACCGCTATCTCTGTAAACATGGAAATATCTACATAGCTATCTGTATAAACATGGAAATAACTAAAACGCTATCTGTATAAACATGGAAATATCTACACCGCCATGGGTGTAAACATCGAAATATCTACACTCCTGTCTCTATAAACATGGAAATATCTACACTGCAATCTCTGTAAACATGGAAATATCTACACCACATTCTCTATAAACAGGGAAATATCTACACCGCAATCTCTACAAACATGAAAATATCTACACTGCCATCTACATAAACATGGAAATATCTACACCGCTATCTGTATAAACATGGAAATATCTACATGGCTATCTATATAAACATGGAAATATCTGCACCGCCATCTGTATAAAAATGGAATTATCTACACCGCTGTCTGTATAAACATGGAAATAACTACACCGCTATCTCTATAAACATGGAAATATCTACACCGTTATCTCTATAAACATTTAAATATCTACAATGCTATCTCTATAAACCTGTAAATATCTACAACGCCATCTGTATAAACATGCAAATATCTACACACTAGTCTGAATAAACATGGAAATATCTACACCACCATCTCTATAAAGAAGGAAATATCACCACTGCCCTCAGTATACACCTGGAAATATCTACACAGCCATCTGTATAAACATGGAAATATTTACACCGCTATCTCTATAAACATGGAAATATCTGTACCGCTATCTGTATAAACATATGAATGTCTACATCACTGTCTGTATAAACATGGAAATATCTACACCGCTATCTGTATAAACATGGAAACATCAACACCGCTATCTGTATAAACATGGAAATAACTACACCAATATCTGTATCAACATGGAAATATCTACAATGCTATCTTTGTAAACTTGGAAATATCTACAAAACGATCTGTGTAAAGATGGAAATATCTACACCGCTCTCTCTATAAACATGGAAATAGCTACACCGCTATCTGTATAAACATGGAAATATCTACACCGCCATCTCTACAAACATGAAAATATCTAGACTGCCATCTCCATAAACATGGAACTATCTACACCGCCATCTGTAGAAACTTGGAAATATCAACACTGCCATCTGTATAAATTTGGAAATAACTACACTGCTATCTGTATAAATATGGAAATATCTACACCGTTAGATCAATAACATGGAAATAGTTACACTGCTATCTGTATAAATTTGGAAATATCTACAATGCTATCTCTATAAACATTGAAATTTCTACATCACAATCTGTATAAACATGCAAATATCTACACAGTCATCTGCAAATACATGGAAATATCTACACCACCATCTCTCTAAACAAGGAAACATCTACACTGAAATCTGTGTTCACATGGAAATATACACACAGCCATCTGTATAAACAAGGAAATATATACATCGCTATCTCTATAAACATGGAGATATCTTTATCGCTATCTGTATAAACATGGAAATAATTACACCGCCTTCTGTAAAAACATGGAAATATCTACACAGTCATCTGTATAAACTTGGAAATATCTACGCCTACATATGTAAAAACATGGAAATATCTACAATGACATCTGCATACACATGGAAATATCTACACAGCCGTATGTATAAACATGGAAATATCTACCCTGCTATTTCTATAAACATGGAAATACCTACACCGCTATCTGCACAAACATGGAAATATCTACACCGCTATCTGTATAAACATGGAAATAATTACATCGCTATCTGCATAAAGATGGAAATATCTCCAGTGCTATCTGTATAAACATGGAAATATCTACACCGCTATCTTTATAAACATGGAAATATCTACACCACTATCTGTATAAACATGGAAATATCTACAACACTATCTGTGGAAACATGGAAATATCTGCACATCTATCATTGTTAACATGGAAATATGTACACCGCGATCTGTGTAAACATAGAAATATCTACACTGCAATATCTGCAAATATGGAAATATCTACACCGCTATCTCTGTTAATATGGAAATATCAACACCGCTATCTGTATAAACATAGAAATATCTACATCGCTGTCTGTATAAACATGGAAATATCTCCACTGCTATCTCTATAAACCTGGAAACATCTACACCATTATCTTTATAAACATGGAAATATCTACACCGCTATCTGTATAAACGTGGAAATATCTACATCGCTATCTGCATAAACATGGAAATACCTACACAGCTATCTGTATAAAAATGGAGATATCTACACCACGACCTGTATAAACATGGAAATACCTACACCGCTATCTGTATAAACATGGAAATATCTACACCGCTATCTGTATAAACATGGAACTATCTACACCGCAATCTGTATATATTTGGAAATATATACACTGCTATCTCTATAAACATGGAAATGTCTACACCGCTATCTGTATAAACATGGAAATATCTAGAAGGCTATCTCTATAAACATGGAAATATCTACACCACCATCTGTATGAACATGGAAATACCTACACGGTCATCTGTATAAACATGGAAATATCTACACCGCTATCTGTATAAACATGGAAATATCTACACAGCTATCTGTATATATTTGGAAATATATACACTGCTATCTCTATAAACATGGAAATGTCTACACCGCTATCTGTATAAACATGGAAATATCTAGAAGGCTGTCTCTATAAACATGGAAATATCTACACTGCTATCTGTATAAGCATAGAAATATCTGCACAGCTATCTGTATAAACATGGAAATATCTAAACCACGATCTGTATAAACATGGAAATATCTACACCGCTATCTGTATAAACATGGAAATATCTACACCACGATCGGTATAAACATGGAAGTATCTACACCTCTATCTGTATAAACATGGAAATACCTACATGGCTATATCTATAATCATGGAAATATCTACATCGTTATCTTTATAAACATGGAAATATCTAAACCGCTATCTGTATAATCTTGGAAATATGTACACCGCCATGTGTATAAACATTGAAATATTTAAACCGCTATCTGTATAAACATGGAAATACCAACAACACTATCTGTGTAAACATGGAAAAATATACAAAGATCTCTGTGTAAACAGGGAAATATGTACACCGCTATCTGTGTAAATATGGAAATATCTACACCGCAATCTGTGCAAATATGATAATATCTACAACGCTATCTCTGTAAACATGGAAATATCTACACCGCTATCTCTATAAACATGGAAATGTCTACACCTCTATCTGTATAAACATGGAAATATGTACATGGCTATATCTATAAACATGGAAATATCTACATCGTTATCTTTATAAACATGGAAATAGCTAAACCGCTATCTGTATAAACTTGGAAATATGTACACCGCCGTCTGTATAAACATTGAAATATTTCCACCGCTATCTGTATAAACATGGAAATAACTACAACACTATCTGTGTAAACATGGAAATATCTACACCGCTATCTGTATAAACATGGAAATATCTACTCCGCTATCTGTATAAACATGGAAATATCTACACCACGATCTGTATAAACATGGAAATACCTACACCGCTATCTGTATAAACGTGGAAATATCTACAACACTCTCTGTGTAAGTATGGAAATATCTACACAGCTCTCTGTGTAAACATGGAAATATGTACACCGATATCTGTGTAAAGATGGAAATATCTACACCACAATCTGTGCAAATATTATAAAAACTACACCGCTATCTCTGTAAACATGGAAATATCTACACCGCTATCTCTATAAACATGGAAATATCTACACCGCAATCTGTGCAAATATTATAATATCTACACAGCTATCTCTGTAAACATGGAAATATCTACACCGCTATCTCTATAAACATGGAAATATCTACACCGCTATCTGTATAAACATGGAAATATATACACCACGATCTGTATAAACATGGAAATATCTACACTGCTATCTGTTTAAACATGGAATTATCTACATCACGATCTGTATAAACATGGAAATAGCTAAACCGCTATCTGTATAAATATGGAAATATCTACAATGCTATCTCTATAAACATGGAAATGACTACATCGCTATCTGTATAAACATGGAAATATCTACATGGCTATATCTATAAACATTGAAATATCTACACCACCATCTATATCAACGTGAAAATACCTACAAGGTCATCTGTATAAACATGGAAATATCTACACCACTCTCTGTATAAACATGGAATAACCTAGACTGCCATCTGTTTAAACATGGCAACATCTACACAAACAACTCTATAAACATGGAAGTATCTACACAGCCATCTCTATAAGCATGGAAATAACTTCACCCCTATCTGTATTAACATGGGGATAGCCACACCGATATCTGTATAAACATGGAAACATCTACACTGCAATCTGTATACACATGGAAATATCTACACAGCCATCTGTATAAACATGGAAATATCTACACTGCTATCTCTATAAACATGGAAATATGTACACCGCAATCTGCATAAACCTGGAAATATCTACACCGCAATCTGTATAAACATGGAAATATCTGCACCACTATCTGTATAAACATGGAAATATCTACATCGCTGTCTGTGTAAACATGGAAATATCTCCACCGCTATCTGTATAAACATGGAAATATCTACACCACTATCTTTATAAAAATGGAAATATTTACACCGCTATCTGCATAAACATGGAAATATCAACAACACTATCTCTATAAACATGGAAATATCTACATGGCTATGTCTATGAACATAGAAATATCTACACATCTATCTTTATAAACATGGAAATATCTCCACCGTTATCTGTATAAACATTGAAATATCTACAACACTCTCTGTGTAAAGATGGAAATATCTACACAGCTATCTGTATAAACATGGAAATATGTACACCGCTATCTGTGTAAAGAGGGAAATATCTACACCACAATCTGTGCAAATATGGAAGTATCTACACCGCTATCTCTGTAAACATGGAAATATCTGCACCGCTAACTGAGTAAACAGGGTAATATCTACAGTGCTATCTGTTTAAACATGGAAATATCTACACCGACATCTGTAAAAACATGGATATATCTAAAAAGTCATCTGTATAAACTTGGAAATACCTACACCTCCGTCTGTATAAACCTGGAAATAACTACAATGCCATCTGCTTACACATGGAAATATGTACACAGCCATTTGAATAAACATGGAAATATCTACACTGCTATCTCTATAAACATGGAAATACCTACACCGATATCTGTATAAACATGGAAATAACTACAACTTTATCTGTATAAACATGGAAATATCTACACAGCTAAATGTATAAACTTGGAAATATCTCCAAGTCTATCTCTATAAACATGGAAATATCTACACCGTTATCTTTATAAACATGGAAATATCTCAACCGGTATCTGTATAAACTTGGAAATATGTACACCGCGATCTGTATAAACATGGAAATATCTCCAACGCTATCAGTATAAACATAGAAATATCTACAGCACTATATGTTTAAGCATGGATATGTCTACACCGCTATCGGTATAAACATGGAAATATCTACTCCGTTATCTGTCTAAACATGGAAATAGCCACACCGCTATCTGTATAAACATGGAAATATCTTCAACGCTATCTGTATAAACGTGGAAATATCTACAACACTATCTGTGTAAACATGGAAAGATCTACACAGCTATCTGTGTAAAGATGGAAATATGTACACCGCTATCTGTGTAAAGATGGAAATATGTACATCGCAATTTGTGCAAATATGGAAATATCTACACCACTTTCTCTGTAAACATGGAAACATCTACACCGCTATCTGTATAAACACGGAAGTATCTACACCGCTGTCTGCATAAACATGGAAATGTCTACACCACGATCTCTATAAACATGGAAATATCTACACCGCTATCTGTATAAACATGGAAATATCTACACCGCTATCTGTATAAATATGGAAATATCTACACTGCTATCTCTTTAAACAAGGAAATGTCTACACCACCATCTGCATAAACATGGAAATAACTACACAGACATCTGTATAAACATGGAAATATCTACACCAATATCTGTATAAAAATGGAAATATCTACACTGCCATCTGTATAAACATGGAAGTATCTACACAGCCATCTGTATAAACATGGAAATATCCACACTGCTATCTGTATAAACATGGAAATAGCCACACCGCTATCTGTATAAACATGGAAATATCTACACCGCTATCTGTAAAAACATGAAAATATCTAGACAGTCATCTGTGTAAACATGGGAATATCTACAACTCCATCTGCATAAACATGGAAATATCCACATTGCCATCCATGTACACATAGAAATATATACACATCCATCTGTATAAACATGGAAATATCTACACCGCTATCCCTATAAACATGGAAAAACCTACAATGCAGTCTGCATAAACATGGAAATATCTTCACCGCTATCTGTATAAATATGGAAATATCTACACCATTATCTGTGTAAACCTGGAAATATCTACACCGTCAACTGTATAAACATGATAATATCTCCACTGCTATCTATATAAACATGGAAATATCCCCACCGCTGTCTGTATAAACATGGAAATACCTACACTGCTATCTGTATAAACATGGAAATATCTACACCGCTATCTGTATAAACATGGAGATATCTACACCGTTATCTTTATAAACATGGAAATATCTACACCGCTATCTGTATAAACATGGAAATATATACACCGCTAGCTGTATAAACATGGAAATATCTACACCGCAGTCTGTATAAACATGGAAATATCTGCATCGCTGTCTGTATAAACATGGAAATATCTCCACCACCTTTTGTATAAAAATGGAAATATATACACCGCTATCTTTCTAAACATGGAAATATCTACACCGCTATCTGTATAAACATGCAAATATCTACAACACTGTCTGTGTAAACGTGGAAATATCTAAAAAGCTATCTGTGTGAAGCTGGAAAGATATACACCGCTATCTGTGTAAAGATGGATATATCTACACCGCAATCTGTGTAAATATGGAAATATCTACCCCGCTATCTCTGTATACATGGAAATAATTACACAGCTGTCTGTATAAACATGGAAATATCTACAACGCTATCTTTATAAACATGGAAATAGCTACACCACAATCTGTATAAACATGGCAATATCAACACAGCTCTCTGTATAAACATGGAAATATCTACACCTCCATCTGTATAAACATCGGAATATCTACACTGCCAACTGTATACCCATGGAAATATCTACACAGCCATCTGTAGAAACACGGAAATATCTACACAGCTATCTCTATAGACATGGAAATACCTACACCGCAATCTGTATAAACATGGAAATTTCTACACCGCTATCTGTATAAACATGGAAATATCTACATCGCTATCCGTATAAACCTGGAAATATCTACACCGCCATGTGTATAAACATGGAAATATCTCCACAGCTATCTGTATAAACGTGGAAATATCTACACTGCCATCTGTATAAATATGGAAATATCTTCACACCCATCTGTATAAACAAGGAAATATCTACACTGCTATCTGTGTAATCATGGAAATAGCCACACCGCTATCTCTATAAACATGGAAATACCTACACCGCCATCTGTAAAAACATGAAAATATCTACATAGTCATCTGTATGAACATGGAAATATCTACACCTCCATGTGTATACACATGGAAATATCTACACAGCCATCTGTAGAAACATGGAAATATCTATACCGCTATATCTCTAAACATGGGAATACCAACACCGCAATCTGTATAAAAATGGAAATATCTACACCGCTATCTGTATAAACATGGAAATATCCCAACTGCTATGTCTATAAACATGGAAATATCTACACCGCTATCTTTATAAACATGGAAATATCTAAACCGCTATCTGTATAAACTTGGAAATATGTACACCGCCGTCTGTATAAACATTAAAATATTTCCACCGCTATCTGTATAAACATGAAAATAACTACAACACTATCTGTGTAAACATGGAAATACCTACACCGCTATCTGTAGAAACATGGAAATATCTACTCCGCTATCTGTATAAACATGGAAATATCTACACCACGATCTGTATAAACATGGAAATATCTACACCGCTATCTGTATAAACGTGGAAATATCTACAACACTCTCTGTGTAAGTATGGAAATATCTACACAGCTCTCTGTGTAAACATGGAAATATGTACACCGATATCTGTGTAAAGATGGAAATATCTACACCACAATCTGTGCAAATATTATAAAAACTACACCGCTATCACTGTAAACATGGAAATATCTACACCGCTATCTCTATAAACATGGAAATATCTACACCGCAATCTGTGCAAATATTATAATATCTAAACCGCTATCTCTGTAAACATGGAAATATCTACACCGCTATCTCTATAAACATGGAAATATCTACACCGCTATCTGTATAAACATGGAAATATCTACAACACGATCTGTATAAACATGGAAATATCTACACTGCTATCTGTTTAAACATGGAATTATCTACATCACGATCTTTATAAACATGGAAATAGCTAAACCGCTATCTGTATAAATATGGAAATATCTACAATGCTATCTCTATAAACATGGAAATGTCTACATCGCTATCTGTATAAACATGGAAATATCTACATGGCTATATCTATAAACATTGAAATATCTACACCACCCTCTGTATCAACGTGAAAATACCTACAAGGTCATCTGTATAAACATGGAAATATCTACACCACTCTCTGTATAAACATGGAATAACCTAGACTGCCATCTGTTTAAACATGGCAATATCTACACAAACAACTCTATAAACATGGAAGCATCTACACAGCCATCTCTATAAGCATGGAAATATCTTCACCCCTATCTGTATTAACATGGGGATAGCCACACCGCTATCTGTATAAACATGGAAATATCTACACTGCAATCTGTATACACATGGAAATACCTACACCGCTATCTGGATAAACATGGAAATCTCTACAACACTATCTCTATAAAAATGGAACTACCAACAGAGCCGTCTCTGTAAACATGGAAATATCTACACCGCCATCTACATAAACATGGAAATATGCACACCGCTATCTGTATAAACATGGAAATATCCATAACACTATCTGTGTAAACATGGAAATATCTACACAGCCATCTGTGTAAGCATGGAAATTTGTGCACTGCTATCTGTGTAAAGATGGAAATATCTACACCGCAATCTCAATAAACATGGAAATATCTGCACCGCTATCTCCATAAACGTGGAAATATCTACACCGTCATCTGTAGAAACATGGGAATATCTACTCTGTCATCTGTATATACATGGAAATATCTACACCACCATCTCTGTAAACATGGAATTATCTTAATTGCCATCTGTATACACATGGAAATATCTACACAGACATCAGTATAAACTTGGAAACATCTGCACCGCTATCTCTATACACATGAAAATACCTACACCACAATCTCTATAATCATAGAAATATCTACAATGCTATCTCTATTAACAGGGTAATATATATATCGCCATCTCTATAAGCATGAAAATATCTACACGCCATCTCCATAAACATGGAACTATCTACACTGCCATCTGTGTAAACATGGAAATATCTACACTGCCATCTGTAAAAGATGGAAATATCTACGCCGCGAGCTGTATAAACGTGGAAATATCTACACCACTATCTCTATAAACATGGAAATACCTACACCGCAATCTGTATAAACATGGAAATTTCTACACCGCTATCTGTATAAACATGGAAATATCTACATCGCTATCCATATAAACCTGGAAATATCTACACCGCCATCTGTATAAACATGGAAATATCTCCAAAGCTATCTGTATAAACGTGGAATTATCTACACTGCCATCTGTATAAACATGGAAATATCTACACAGCCATCTGTATAAACATGGAAATATCTACAATGCTATCTGTATAATCATGGAAATAGCCACACCGCTATCTGTATAAATATGGAAATATCTATACCGTCATCTGTAAAAACATGAAAATATCTTCAAAGTCATCTGTATAAACATGGAAATATCTACACCTCCATCTGTATACACATGGAAATATCTACACAGCCTTCTGTAGAAACATGGAAATATCTACACCGCTATCTCTGTAAACCTGGAAATATCTACACTGCTATCTGTATAAACATGGAAATACCCCGCCATCTGTATAAACATGGAAATATCTACACCGCCATCTGTATAAACATGGAAATATCTACACTGCTATCTGTATAAACATGGAAATACCTACACCGCTATCTCTATAAACATGGAAAAATGTACACTGCTATCTGTATAAACATGGAAATATCTACAACTCCATCTGTATAAACATGGAAATATCTACAATACCATCTGTATACACATGGAAATATCTACCCAGCCATCCGTATAATCATGGAAATATCTACACCGCTATCTCTATAAACATGGAAATATCTACACCGCTATCTCTATAAACATGGAAATATCTAGACCGCTGTCTGTATAAACATGGAAATATCTACACCGCTATCTGTATAAACATGGAAATATCTCCACCACCATTTGTATAAAAATGGAAATATATACACCGCTATCTCTATAAACATGGAAATATCTACACCGCTATCTGTATAAACATGGAAATATCTACACCACGATCTGTATAAACATGGAAATATCTACACTGCTATCTGTTTAAACATGGAATTATCTACATCACGATCTGTATAAACATGGAAATAGCTAAACCGCTATCTGTATAAATATGGAAATATCTACAATGCTATCTCTATAAACATGGAAATGTCTACATCGCTATCTGTATAAACATGGAAATATCTACATGGCTATATCTATAAACATTGAAATATCTACACCACCATCTGTATCAACGTGAAAATACCTACAAGGTCATCTGTATAAACATGGAAATATCTACACCACTCTCTGTATAAACATGGAATAACCTAGACTGCCATCTGTTTAAACATGGCAATATCTACACAAACAACTCTGTAAACATGGAAGCATCTACACAGCCATCTCTATAAGCATGGAAATAACTTCACCCCTATCTGTATTAACATGGGGATAGCCACACCGCTATCTGTATAAACATGGAAATATCTACACTGCAATCTGTATACACATGGAAATACCTACACCGCTATCTGTATAAACATGGAAATCTCTACAACACTATCTCTATAAAAATGGAACTACCAACAGAGCCGTCTCTGTAAACATGGAAATATCTACACCGCCATCTACATAAACATGGAAATATGCACACCGCTATCTGTATAAACATGGAAATATCCATAACACTATCTGTGTAACCATGGAAATATCTACACAGCCATCTGTGTAAGCATGGAAATTTGTGCACTGCTATCTGTGTAAAGATGGAAATATCTACACCGCAATCTCAATAAACATGGAAATATCTGCACCGATGTCTCCATAAACGTGGAAATATCTACACCGTCATCTGTAGAAACATGGGAATATCTACTCTGTCATCTGTATATACATGGAAATATCTACACCACCATCTCTGTAAACATGGAATTATCTAAATTGCCATCTGTATACACATGGAAATATCTACACAGACATCAGTATAAACTTGGAAACATCTGCACCGCTATCTCTATACACATGAAAATACCTACACCACAATCTCTATAATCATAGAAATATCTACAATGCTATCTCTATTAACAGGGTAATATATATATCGCCATCTCTATAAGCATGAAAATATCTACACGCCATCTCCATAAACATGGAACTATCTACACTGCCATCTGTGTAAACATGGAAATATCTACACTGCCATCTGTAAAAGATGGAAATATCTACGCCGCGACCTGTATAAACGTGGAAATATCTACACCACTATCTCTATAAACATGGAAATACCTACACCGCAATCTGTATAAACATGGAAATTTCTACACCGCTATCTGTATAAACATGGAAATATCTACATCGCTATCCATATAAACCTGGAAATATCTACACCGCCATCTGTATAAACATGGAAATATCTCCAAAAGCTATCTGTATAAACGTGGAATTATCTACACTGCCATCTGTATAAACATGGAAATATCTACACAGCCATCTGTATAAACATGGAAATATCTACAATGCTATCTGTATAATCATGGAAATAGCCACACCGCTATCTGTATAAATATGGAAATATCTATACCGTCATCTGTAAAAACATGAAAATATCTTCATAGTCATCTGTATAAACATGGAAATATCTACACCTCCATCTGTATACACATGGAAATATCTACACAGCCTTCTGTAGAAACATGGAAATATCTACACCGCTATCTCTGTAAACCTGGAAATATCTACACTGCTATCTGTATAAACATGGAAATACCCCGCCATCTGTATAAACATGGAAATATCTACACCGCCATCTGTATAAACATGGAAATATCTACACTGCTATCTGTATAAACATGGAAATACCTACACCGCTATCTCTATAAACATGGAAAAATGTACACTGCTATCTGTATAAACATGGAAATATCTACAACTCCATCTGTATAAACATGGAAATATCTACAATACCATCTGTATACACATGGAAATATCTACCCAGCCATCCGTATAATCATGGAAATATCTACACCGCTATCTCTATAAACATGGAAATATCTACACCGCTATCTCTATAAACATGGAAATATCTAGACCACTGTCTGTATAAACATGGAAATATCTACACCGCTATCTGTATAAATATGGAAATATCTCCACCACCATTTGTATAAAAATGGAAATATATACACCGCTATCTTTATAAACCTGGAAATATCTACACCGCTATCTGTATAAACATGCAAATCTCTGCCACACTGTCTGTGTAAACGTGGAATATCTAAACAGCTATCTGAGTGAAGCTGGAAATATATACACCACTATCTGTGTAAAGATGGATATATCTACACCGCAATCTGTGCATATATGGAAATATCTACCCCGATATCTCTGTAAACATGGAAATAATTTCACAGCTGTCTGTATAAACATGGAAATATCTACAACGCTATCTTTATAAACATGGAAATAGCTACACCAAAATCTGTATAAACATGGCAATATCAACACCGCTCTCTGTATAAACATGGAGATACCTACACCGCCATCTGTAAAAACATGGAAGTAACTACACAGTCATCTGTATCAAGATGGAAATATCTACACCTCCATCTGTATAAACATCGGAATATCTACACTGCCAAATGTATACCCATGGAAATATCTACACAGCCATCTGTAGAAACATGGAAATATCTACACCGCTATCTCTATAAACATGGAAATACCTACACCGCAATCTGTATAAACATGGAAATTTCTACACCGCTCTCTTCATAAACATGGTAGTATCATCAACGCTATCTGAATAAACATGGGAATATCTACAACGCTATCTGTGTATACATGGAAATATCTACACAGCTATATGTGCAAAGATGGAAATAGGTACCTAGCTAACTGTTTAAAGATGGAAATATCTACACCGCTGTCTCTGTAAACATGGAAATATCTACACCACAATCTGCATAAACATGGAAATATCAATACTGATATCTGTATAAAAATGGAAATATCTACACCGCAATCTGTATAAACATGGAAATAGCTACACCACGATCTGTATAAACATGGAAATATCTACACTGCTATCTTTATAAACATGGAAATATCTACACCGCTATCTGTATAAACATGTAAATATCTCCACCGCTATCTGTATAAACATGGAAATATCTCCACCGCTATCTGTATAAACATGGAAAATCTCCACCGTTCTCTGTTTAAACATGGAAATATCTACACCGCTATATGTATAAACATGGAATACCTACACCGATATCTGTATAAACATGGAAATATCTACACCGCTATCTGTATAAACATGGAATTATCTACACCGCTATCTGTATAAACATGTAAATATCTTCATCGCTATCTGTATAATCATGGAAATATCTACACCGCTCTCTTTATAAACATGGTAATACCTTCACCGCTATCTGTATAAACATGGGAATATCTAGAACACTATCTGTGTAAACATGGAAATATTTACAGAGCTATCTGTGCAAAGATGGAAATAGGTACACTGCTAACTTGTAAAGATGGAAATAACTATACCGCTGTCTCTGTAAACATGGAAATATCTACACCAATATCTGTATAAACTTGGATATATCTACACTGCTATCTTTATAAACATCAAAATATCTACACCGCTATCTGTATAAACCTGGAAATAGCTACACCACGATCTGTATAAACATGGAAATATCTACACCGCCATCTGTATAAACATGGAAATATCTACACCGCTATCTGTGTAAAGATGTATATATCTACACCGCAATCTGTGCATATATGGAAATATCTACCCTGCTATCTCTGTAAACATGGAAATAATTTCACAGCTGTCTGTATAAACATGGAAATATCTACAACGCTATCTTTATAAACATGGAAATAGCTACACCACAATCTGTATAAACATGGCAATATCAACACCGCTCTCTGTATAAACATGGAAATATCTACACCGCCATCTGTAAAAACATGGAAGTACCTACACAGTCATCTGTATCAAGATGGAAATATCTACACCTCCATCTGTATAAACATCGGAATATCTACACTGCCAACTGTATACCCATGGAAATATCTACACAGCCATCTGTAGAAACATGGAAATATCTACACCGCTATCTCTATAAACATGGAAATGCGTACACCGCAATCTGTATAAACATGGAAATTCCTACACCGCTCTCTTCATAAACATGGTAATACCTTCAACGCTATCTGTATATACATGGAAATATCTACACCGCTATCTGTATAAACATGGAAATATCTACACTGCTATCTCCTTAAACATTGAAATATCTACACCGCCAACTGTATAAACATGGAAATATCTACACAGTCATCTGTATATACATGGAATTATCTACACCACCATCTCCATAAACATGGAAATATCTAAATTACAATCTGTATACACATGGAAATATCTACACAGACATCAATACAAATATGGAAACATCTGCACCGCTATCTCTATACTCATGAAAATACCTACACTGCAATCTCTATCATCATGGAAATATCTACACCGCTATCTCAATAAACATGGAAATACATACACCGCCATCTCTATAAGCATGAAAATATCTTCACAGCCAGCTACATAAACATGGAACTATCTACACTGCCATCTGTGTAAACATGGAAATATCTACACCGCTATCTGTATAAACTTGGAAATATCTACAATGCCATCTGTATAAAGATGGAAATATCTACGCCGCGATCTGTATAAACATGGAAATATTTACACCGCTATCTGTATAAACATGGAAATACCAACACCACTATCTGTATAAACATGGAAATATCTACACCGCTATCTGTATAAACATGGAAATATCTACACCACTATCTCTATAAACATGGGAATACCTACACCGCCGTCTCTGTAAACATGGAATTATCTACAACGCTATCTCTGTAAACATAGAAATATCTACAAGGCCATCTCTATAAACATGGAAATACCAACACCACTATCTGTATAAACATGGAAGTATCTGCACCGCGATCTGCATAAAGATGGAAATATCCACCCCTCTAACTGTATAAACATGGAAATGTCTACACCGCTATCTGTATAAACATGGAAATAACTATAACATTATCTGTGTAAACATGGAAATATCTACACAGCTATCTGTGTATACCTGGAAATACCTACACCGCTATCTCTATAAACATAGAAATACCTACACCACCATCTGTATAAACATGCAAATATCTACACAGTCTTCTGTATAAACATGGAAATATCTGCACCGCTATCTGTATAAACTTGGATCTATCTACACCGCTATCTGTATAAACATGGAAATATCTCCACCGCTATCTGTATAAACATGGAAATATCTCCACCGCTATCTGTATAAACATGGAAAATCTCCACCACTATCTGTATAAACATGAAAATATTTACACCGCTATCTGTATAAACATGGAATATCTACACCGATATCTGTATAAACATGGAAATATCTACACCGCTATCTGTAAACATGGAAATATCTACACAGCTATCTATATAAACATGGAAATAACTACACCGCTATCTGTATAAACATGGAAATATCTACACCGCTCTCTTCATAAACATGGTAATATCTTCAACGCTATCTGTATAAACATGGGAATATCTACAACACTATCTCTGTAAACATGGAAATATCTACACAGCTATCTGTGCAAAGATGGAAATAGGTACACTGCTAACTGTGTAAAGATGGAAATATCTACACCGCTGTCTCTGTAAACATGGAAATATCTACACCACAGTCTGTATAAACATGGAAATATCTATACTGATATCTGTATAAAAATGGAAATATCTACACCGCTATCTGTATAAACATGGAAATATCTACACAGCTATCTATATAAACATGGAAATATCTACACCGCTCTCTTCATAAACATGGTAATATCTTCAACGCTATCTGTATAAACATGGGAATATCTACAACAATATCTCTGTAAACATGGAAATATCTACACAGCTATCTGTGCAAAGATGGAAATAGATACACTGCTAACTGTGTAAAGATGGAAATATCTACACTGCTGTCTCTGTAAACATGGAAATATCTACACCACAATCTGTATACACATGGAAATATCTATACTGATATCTGTATAAAAATGGAAATATCTACACCGCTATCTGTATAAACATGGAAATAGCTACACCACGATCTGTATAAACATGGAAATAGCTACACCGCTATCTTTATAAACATGGAAATATCTACACCGCTATCTGTATAAACATGTAAATATCTCCACCGCTATCTGTGTAAACATGGAAATATCTCCACCGCTATCTGTATAAACATGGAATATCTCCACCGTTCTCTGTATAAACATGGAAATATCTACACCGCCATATGTATAAACATGGAATACCTACACCGATATCTGTATAAACATGGAAATATCTACACCGCTATCTGTATAAACATGGAAATATCTACACCGCTATCTGTATAAACATGTAAATATCTTCATCACTATCTGTATAATCATGGAAATATCTACACCGCTCTCTTTATAAACATGGTAATACCTTCACCGCTATCTGTATAAACATGGGAATATCTAGAACACTATCTTTGTAAACATGGAAATATCTACAGAGCTGTCTGTGCAAAGATGGAATTAGGTACACTGCTAACTGTGTAAAGATGGAAATATCTACACCGCTGTCTCTGTAAACATGGAAATATCTACACCAATATCTGTATAAACTTGGATGTATCTACACTGCTATCTTTATAAACATCGAAATATCTACACCGCTATCTGTATAAACCTGGAAATAGCTACACCACGATCTGTATAAACATGGAAATATCTACACCGCTATCTGTATAAACATGGAAATATCTACACCGCTATCTGTGTAAACATGGAAATATTTCAACTGCTATCTGTATAAACACGGAAATATCTCCACCGCTATCTATATAAACATGGAATATCTCCACTGCTATCTGTATAAACATGGAAATATCTACACCGCTATCTGTATAAACATGGAATATCTACACCGATATCTGTATAAACATGGATATATCTACACCACTATCTGTATAACCATGGAAATATCTACACCGCTATCTGTATAAACATGGAAATATCTACACCGCTATCTGTATAAACATGTAAATATCTACACCGCTCTCTTTATAAACATGGTAATACTTTCACCGCTATCTGTATACACATGGGAATATCTACACTATCTGTGTAAACATGGAAACATCTACACAGCTATCTGTGCAAAGATGGAAATAGGTACACTGCTAACTGTGTGAAGATGGAAATATCTACACCGCTGTCTCTGTAAACATGGAAATATCTACACCACTATCTGTATAAACATGGAAATATCTACACTGCTATCTGTATAAACGTGGAAATATCTACACCGCTATCTGTATAAACATGGAAATAGCTACACCACGATCTGTATAAACATGGAAATATCTACACCGCTATCTGTATAAACATGGAAATATCTACACTGCTATCTCCTTAAACATTGAAATATCTACACCGCCAACTGTATAAACATGGAAATATCTACACAGTCATCTGTATATACATGGAATTATCTACACCACCATCTCCATAAACATGGAAATATCTAAATTACAATCTGTATACACATGGAAATATCTACACAGACATCAATACAAATATGGAAACATCTGCACCGCTATCTCTATACTCATGAAAATACCTACACCGCAATCTCTATCATCATGGAAATATCTACACCGCTATCTCAATAAACATGGAAATACATACACCGCCATCTCTATAAGCATGAAAATATCTTCACAGCCAGCTACATAAACATGGAACTATCTACACTGCCATCTGTGTAAACATGGAAATATCTACACCGCTATCTGTATAAACTTGGAAATATCTACAATGCCATCTGTATAAAGTTGGAAATATCTACGCCGCGATCTGTATAAACATGGAAATATTTACACCGCTATCTGTATAAACATGGAAATACCAATACCACTATCTGTATAAACATGGAAATATCTACACCGCTATCAGTATAAACATGGAAATATCTACACCACTATCTCTATAAACATGGGAATACCTACACCGCCGTCTCTGTAAACATGGAATTATCTACAACGCTATCTCTGTAAACATAGAAATATCTACAAGGCCATCTCTATAAACATGGAAATACCAACACCACTATCTGTATAAACATGGAAGTATCTTCACCGCGATCTGCATAAAGATGGAAATATCCACCCCTCTAACTGTATAAACATGGAAATGTCTACACCGCTATCTGTATAAACATGGAAATATCTACAACATTATCTGTGTAAACATGGAAATATCTACACAGCTATCTGTGTATACCTGGAAATACCTACACCGCTATCTCTATAAACATAGAAATACCTACACCACCATCTGTATAAACATGCAAATATATACACAGTCTTCTGTATAAACATGGAAATATCTGCACCGCTATCTGTATAAACTTGGATCTATCTACACCGCTATCTGTATAAACATGGAAATATCTCCGCCGCTATCTGTATAAACATGGAAATATCTCCACCGCTATCTGTATAAACATGGAAAATCTCCACCGCTATCTGTATAAACATGAAAATATTTACACCGCTATCTGTATAAACATGGAATATCTACACCGATGTCTGTATAAACATGGAAATATCTACACCTCTATCTGTAAACATGGAAATATCTACACAGCTATCTATATAAACATGGAAATAAGTACACCGCTATCTGTATAAACATGGAAATATCTACACCGCTCTCTTCATAAACATGGTAATATCTTCAATGCTATCTGTATAAACATGGGAATATCTACAACACTATCTCTGTAAACATGGAAATATCTACACAGCTATCTGTGCAAAGATGGAAATAGGTACACTGCTAACTGTGTAAAGATGGAAATATCTACACCGCTGTCTCTGTAAACATGGAAATATCTACACCACAATCTGTATAAACATGGAAATATCTATACTGATATCTGTATAAAAATGGAAATATCTACACCGCTATCTGTATAAACATGGAAATATCTACACAGCTATCTATATAAACATGGAAATATCTACACCGCACTCTTCATAAACCTGGTAATATCTTCAACGCTATCTGTATAAACATGGGAATATCTACAACAATATCTCTGTAAACATGGAAATATCTACACAGCTATCTGTGCAAAGATGGAAATAGGTACACTGCTAACTGTGTAAAGATGGAAATATCTACACCGCTGTCTCTGTAAACATGGAAATATCTACACCACAATCTGTATACACATGGAAATATCTATACTGATATCTGTATAAAAACGGAAATATCTACACCGCTATCTGTATAAACATGGAAATAGTTACACCACGATCTGTATAAACATGGAAATAGCTACACCGCTATCTTTATAAACATGGAAATATCTACACCGCTATCTGTATAAACATGTAAATATCTCCACCGCTATCTGTATAAACATGGAAATATCTCCACCGCTATCTGTATAAACATGGAATATCTCCACCGTTCTCTGTATAAACATGGAAATATCTACACCGCTATATGTATAAACATGGAATACCTACACCGATATCTGTATAAACATGGAAATATCTACACCGCTATCTGTATAAACATGGAAATATCTACACCGCTATCTGTATTAACATGTAAATATCTTCATCACTTTCTGTATAATCATGGAAATATCTACACCGCTCTCTTTATAAACATGGTAATACCTTCACCGCTATCTGTATAAACATGGGAATATCTAGAACACTATCTGTGTAAACATGGAAATATCTACAGAGCTATCTGTGCAAAGATGGAAATAGGTACACTGCTAACTGTGTAAAGATGGAAATATCTACACCGCTGTCTCTGTAAACATGGAAATATCTACACCAATATCTGTATAAACTTGGATGTATCTACACTGCTATCTTTATAAACATCGAAATATCTACACCGCTATCTGTATAAACCTGGAAATAGCTACACCACGATCTGTATAAACATGGAAATATCTACACCGCTATCTGTATAAACATGGAAATATCTACACCGCTATCTGTGTAAACATGGAAATATTTCAACTGCTATCTGTATAAACACGGAAATATCTCCACCGCTATCTATATAAACATGGAATATCTCCACTGCTATCTGTATAAACATGGAAATATCTACACCGCTATCTGTATAAACATGGAATATCTACACCGATATCTGTATAAACATGGATATATCTACACCACTATCTGTATAACCATGGAAATATCTACACCGCTATCTGTATAAACATGTAAATATCTACACCGCTCTCTTTATAAACATGGTAATACCTTCACCGCTATCTGTATACACATGGGAATATCTACACTATCTGTGTAAACATGGAAACATCTACACAGCTATCTGTGCAAAGATGGAAATAGGTACACTGCTAACTGTGTGAAGATGGAAATATCTACACCGCTGTCTCTGTAAACATGGAAATATCTACACCACTATTTGTATAAACATGGAAATATCTACACTGCTATCTGTATAAACGTGGAAATATCTACACCGCTATCTGTATAAACATGGAAATAGCTACACCACGATCTGTATAAACATGGAAATATCTACACCGCTATCTGTATAAACATGGAAATATCTACACTGCTATCTCCTTAAACATTGAAATATCTACACCGCCAACTGTATAAACATGGAAATATCTACACAGTCATCTGTATATACATGGAATTATCTACACCACCATCTCCATAAACATGGAAATATCTAAATTACAATCTGTATACACATGGAAATATCTACACAGACATCAATACAAATATGGAAACATCTGCACTGCTATCTCTATACTCATGAAAATACCTACACCGCAATCTCTATCATCATGGAAATATCTACACCGCTATCTCAATAAACATGGAAATACATACACCGCCATCTCTATAAGCATGAAAATACCTTCACCGCCAACTACATAAACATGGAACTATCTACACTGCCATCTGTGTAAACATGGAAATATCTACACCGCTATCTGTATAAACATGGAAATATCTACAATGCCATCTGTATAAAGTTGGAAATATCTACGCCGCAATCTGTATAAACATGGAAATATCTACACCGCTATCTGTATAAACATGGAAATGCCAACACCACTATCTGTATAAACATGGAAATACCTACACCGCTATCTGTATAAACATGGAAATATCTACACCACTATCTCTATAAACATGGGAATACCTACACCGCCGTCTCTGTAAACATGGAATTATCTACAACGCTATCTCTGTAAACATAGAAATATCTACAAGGCCATCTCTATAAACATGGAAATACCAACACCACTATCTGTATAAACATGGAAGTATCTGCACCGCGATCTGCATAAAGATGGAAATATCCACCCCTCTAACTGTATAAACATGGAAATGTCTACACCGCTATTTGTATAAACATGGAAATATCTACAACATTATCTGTGTAAACATGGAAATATCTACACCGCTATCTGTATAAACATGGAAATAGCTACACCACGATCTGTATAAACATGGAAATATCTACACCGCTATCTGTATAAACATGGAAATATCTACACTGCTATCTCCTTAAACATTGAAATATCTACACCGCCAACTGTATAAACATGGAAATATCTACACTGCTATCTCCTTAAACATTGAAATATCTACACCGCCAACTGTATAAACATGGAAATATCTACACAGTCATCTGTATATACATGGAATTATCTACACCACCATCTCCATAAACATGGAAATATCTAAATTACAATCTGTATACACATGGAAATATCTACACAGACATCAATACAAATATGGAAACATCTGCACCGCTATCTCTATACTCATGAAAATACCTACACCGCAATCTCTATCATCATGGAAATATCTACACCGCTATCTCAATAAACATGGAAATGCATACACCGCCATCTCTATAAGCATGAAAATACATTCACCGCCAACTACATAAACATGTAACTATCTACACTGCCATCTGTGTAAACATGGAAATATCTACACTGCTATCTGTATAGACATGGAAATACCAACACCACTATCTGTATAAACATGGAAATATCTACACCGCTATCTGTATAAACATGGAAATATCTACACCACTATCTCTATAAACATGGGAATACCTACACCGCCGTCTCTGTAAACATGGAATTATCTACAACACTATCTCTGTAAACATAGAAATATCTACAAGGCCATCTCTATAAACATGGAAATACCAAAACCACTATCTGTATAAACATGGAAGTATCTGCACCGCGATCTGCATAAAGATGGAAATATCCACCCCTCTAACTGTATAAACATGGAAATGTCTACACAGCTATCTGTATAAACATGGAAATATCTACAACATTATCTGTGTAAACATGGAAATATCTACACAGCTGTCTGTGTATACCTGGAAATACCTACACCGCTATCTCTATAAACATAGAAATACCTACACCACCATCTGTATAAACATGCAAATATCTACACAGTCTTCTGTATAA
Source organism: Pan paniscus (assembly GCF_029289425.2). NCBI lineage: Eukaryota > Metazoa > Chordata > Mammalia > Primates > Hominidae > Pan > Pan paniscus. The sequence goes on from NC_073265.2 coordinate 4,029,103, forward strand.
ACATGGAAATATCTGCACCGCTATCTGTATAAACTTGGATCTATCTACACCGCTATCTGTGTAAACTTGGAAATATCTCCACCGCTATCTGTATAAACATGGAAATATCTCCACCGCTATCTGTATAAACATGGAAAATCTCCACCGCTATCTGTATAAACATGAAAATATTAACACCGCTATCTGTATAAACATGGAATATCTACACCGATGTCTGTATAAACATGGAAATATCTACACCGCTATCTGTAAACATGGAAATATCTACACAGCTATCTATATAAACATGGAAATATCTACACCGCTATCTGTATAAACATGGAAATATCTACACCGCTCTCTTCATAAACATGGTAATATCTTCAACGCTATCTGTATAAACATGGGAATATCTACAACACTATCTCTGTAAACATGGAAATATCTACACAGCTATCTGTGCAAAGATGGAAATAGGTACACTGCTAACTGTGTAAAGATGGAAATATCTACACTGCTGTCTCTGTAAGCATGGAAATATCTACACCACAATCTGTATAAACATGGAAATATTCATACTGATATCTGTATAAAAATGGAAATATCTACACCGCAATCTGTATAAACATGGAAATAGCTACACCACGATCTGTATAAACATGGAAATAGCTACACCGCTATCTTTATAAACATGGAAATATCTACACCGCTATCTGTATAAACATGTAAATATCTCCACCGCTATCTGTATAAACATGGAAATATCTCCACCGCTATCTGTATAAACATGGAATATCTCCACCGTTCTCTGTATAAACATGGAAATATCTACACCGCTATATGTATAAACATGGAATACCTACACCGATATCTGTATAAACATGGAAATATCTACACCGCTATCTGTATAAACATGGAAATATCTACACCGCTATCTGTATAAACATGTAAATATCTTCATCACTATCTGTATAATCATGGAAATATCTACACCGCTCTCTTTATAAACATGGTAATACCTTCACCGCTATCTGTATAAACATGGGAATATCTAGAACACTATCTGTGTAAACATGGAAATATCTGCAGAGCTATCTGTGCAAAGATGGAAATAGGTACACTGCTAACTGTGTAAAGATGGAAATATCTACACCGCTGTCTCTGTAAACATGGAAATATCTACACCAATATCTGTATAAACTTGGATGTATCTACACTGCTATCTTTATAAACATCGAAATATCTACACCGCTATCTGTATAAACCTGGAAATAGCTACACCACGATCTGTATAAACATGGAAATATCTACACCGCTATCTGTACAAACATGGAAATATCTACACCGCTATCTGTGTAAACATGGAAATATTTCAACTGCTATCTGTATAAACACGGAAATATCTCCACCGCTATCTATATAAACATGGAATATCTCCACTGCTATCTGTATAAACATGGAAATATCTACACCGCTATCTGTATAAACATGGAATATCTACACCGATATCTGTATAAACATGGATATATCTACACCACTATCTGTATAACCATGGAAATATCTACACCTCTATCTGTATAAACATGGAAATATCTACACCGCTATCTGTATAAACATGTAAATATCTACACCACTCTCTTTATAGACATGGTAATACCTTCACCGCTATCTGTATACACATGGGAATATCTACACTATCTGTGTAAACATGGAAACATCTACACAGCTATCTGTGCAAAGATGGAAATAGGTACACTGCTAACTGTGTGAAGATGGAAATATCTACACCGCTGTCTCTGTAAACATGGAAATATCTACACCACTATCTGTATAAACATGGAAATATCTACACTGCTATCTGTATAAACGTGGAAATATCTACACCGCTATCTGTATAAACATGGAAATAGCTACACCACGATCTGTATAAACATGGAAATATCTACACCGCTATCTGTATAAACATGGAAATATCTACACTGCTATCTCCTTAAACATTGAAATATCTACACCGCCAACTGTATAAACATGGAAATATCTACACAGTCATCTGTATATACATGGAATTATCTACACCACCATCTCCATAAACATGGAAATATCTAAATTACAATCTGTATACACATGGAAATATCTACACAGACATCAATACAAATATGGAAACATCTGCACCGCTATCTCTATACTCATGAAAATACCTACACCGCAATCTCTATCATCATGGAAATATCTACACCGCTATCTCAATAAACATGGAAATACATACACCGCCATCTCTATAAGCATGAAAATACCTTCACCGCCAACTACATAAACATGGAACTATCTACACTGCCATCTGTGTAAACATGGAAATATCTACACCGCTATCTGTATAAACATGGAAATATCTACAATGCCATCTGTATAAAGTTGGAAATATCTACGCCACAATCTGTATAAACATGGAAATATCTACACCGCTATCTGTATAAACATGGAAATACCAACACCACTATCTGTATAAACATGGAAATATCTACACCGCTATCTGTATAAACATGGAAATATCTACACCACTATCTCTATAAACATGGGAATACCTACACCGCCGTCTCTGTAAACATGGAATTATCTACAACGCTATCTCTGTAAACATAGAAATATCTACAAGGCCATCTCTATAAACATGGAAATAACAACACCACTATCTGTATAAACATGGAAGTATCTGCATCGCGATCTGCATAAAGATGGAAATATCCACCCCTCTAACTGTATAAACATGGAAATGTCTACACCGCTATCTGTATAAACATGGAAATATCTACAACATTATCTGTGTAAACATGGAAATATCTACACAGCTATCTGTGTATACCTGGAAATACCTACACCGCTATCTCTATAAACATAGAAATACCTACACCACCATCTGTATAAACATGCAAATATCTACACAGTCTTCTGTATAAACATGGAAATATCTGCACCGCTATCTGTATAAACTTGGATCTATCTACACAGCTATCTGTGTAAACATGGAAATATCTCCACCGCTATCTGTATAAACATGGAAATATCTCCACCGCTATCTGTATAAACATGGAGAATCTCCACCGCTATCTGTATAAACATGAAAATATTTACACCGCTATCTGTATAAACATGGAATATCTACACCGATGTCTGTATAAACATGGAAATATCTACACCGCTATCTGTAAACATGGAAATATCTACACAGCTATCTATATAAACATGGAAATATCTACACCGCTATCTGTATAAACATGGAAATATCTACACCGCTCTCTTCATAAACATGGTAATATCTTCAACGCTATCTGTATAAACATGGGAATATCTACAACACTATCTCTGTAAACATGGAAATATCTACACAGCTATCTGTGCAAAGATGGAAATAGGTACACTGCTAACTGTGTAAAGATGGAAATATCTACACCGCTGTCTCTGTAAACATGGAAATATCTACACCACAATCTGTATACACGTGGAAATATTCATACTGATATCTGTATAAAAATGGAAATATCTACACCGCTATCTGTATAAACATGGAAATAGCTACACCACGATCTGTATAAACATGGAAATAGCTACACCGCTATCTTTATAAACATGGAAATATCTACACCGCTATCTGTATAAACATGGAAATATCTCCACCGCTATCTGTATAAACATGGAAATATCTACACCGCTATCTGTATAAACATGGAATATATCCACCGTTCTCTGTATAAACATGGAAATATCTACACCGCTATATGTATAAACATGGAATACCTACACCGATATCTGTATAAACATGGTAATACCTTCACCGCTATCTGTATAAACATGGGAATATCTAGAACACTATCTGTGTAAACATGGAAATATCTACAGAGCTATCTGTGCAAAGATGGAAATAGGTACACTGCTAACTGTGTAAAGATGGAAATATCTACACCGCTGTCTCTGTAAACATGGAAATATCTACACCAATATCTGTATAAACTTGGATGTATCTACACTGCTATCTTTATAAACATTGAAATATCTACACCGCTATCTGTATAAACCTGGAAATAGCTACACCACGATCTGTATAAACATGGAAATATCTACACCGCTATCTGTATAAACATGGAAATATCTACACTGCTATCTGTGTAAACATGGAAATATTTCAACTGCTATCTGTATAAACACGGAAATATCTCCACTGCTATCTATATAAACATGGAATATCTCCACTGCTATCTGTATAAACATGGAAATATCTACACCGCTATCTGTATAAACATGGAATATCTACACCGATATCTATATAAACATGGATATATCTACACCACTATCTGTATAACCATGGAAATATCTACACCGCTATGTGTATAAACATGTAAATATCTACACCGCTCTCTTTATAAACATGGTAATACCTTCACCGCTATCTGTATACACATGGGAATATCTACACTATCTGTGTAAACATGGAAACATCTACACAGCTATCTGTGCAAAGATGGAAATAGGTACACTGCTAACTGTGTGAAGATGGAAATATCTACACCGCTGTCTCTGTAAACATAGAAATATCTACACCACTATTTGTATAAACATGGAAATATCTACACTGCTATCTGTATAAACGTGGAAATATCTACACCGCTATCTGTATAAACATGGAAATAGCTACACCACGATCTGTATAAACATGGAAATATCTACACCGCTATCTGTATAAACATGGAAATATCTACACTGCTATCTCCTTAAACATTGAAATATCTACACCGCCAACTGTATAAACATGGAAATATCTACACAGTCATCTGTATATACATGGAATTATCTATACCACCATCTCCATAAACATGGAAATATCTAAATTACAATCTGTATACACATGGAAATATCTACACAGACATCAATACAAATATGGAAACATCTGCACCGCTATCTCTATACTCATGAAAATACCTACACCGCAATCTCTATCATCATGGAAATATCTACACCGCTATCTCAATAAACATGGAAATACATACACCGCCATCTCTATAAGCATGAAAATACCTTCACCGCCAACTACATAAACATGGAACTATCTACACTGCCATCTGTGTAAACATGCAAATATCTACACCGCTATCTGTATAAACATGGAAATATCTACAATGCCATCTGTATAAAGTTGGAAATATCTACGCCGCAATCTGTATAAACATGGAAATATCTACACCGCTATCTGTATAAACATGGAAATGCCAACACCACTATCTGTATAAACATGGAAATATCTACACCGCTATCTGTATAAACATGGAAATATCTACACCACTATCTCTATAAACATGGGAATACCTACACCGCCGTCTCTGTAAACATGGAATTATCTACAACGCTATCTCTGTAAACATAGAAATATCTACAAGGCCATCTCTATAAACATGGAAATACCAACACCACTATCTGTATAAACATGGAAGTATCTGCACCGCGATCTGCATAAAGATGGAAATATCCACCCCTCTAACTGTATAAACATGGAAATGTCTACACCGCTATTTGTATAAACATGGAAATATCTACAACATTATCTGTGTAAACATGGAAATACCTACACAGCTATCTGTGTATACCTGGAAATACCTACACCGCTATCTCTATAAACATAGAAATACCTACACCACCATCTGTATAAACATGCAAATATCTACACAGTCTTCTGTATAAACATGGAAATATCTGCACCGCTATCTGTATAAACCTGGATCTATCTACACCGCTATCTGTGTAAACATGGAAATATCTCCACCGCTATCTGTATAAACATGGAAATATCTCCACCGCTATCTGTATAAACATGGAAAATCTCCACCGCTATCTGTATAAACATGAAAATATTTACACCGCTATCTGTATAAACATGGAATATCTACACCGATGTCTGTATAAACATGGAAATATCTACACCGCTATCTGTAAACATGGAAATATCTACACAGCTATCTATATAAACATGGAAATATCTACACTGCTATCTGTATAAACATGGAAATATCTACACCGCTCTCTTCATAAACATGGTAATATCTTCAACGCTATCTGTATAAACATGGGAATATCTACAACACTATCTCTGTAAACATGGAAATATCTACACAGCTATCTGTGCAAAGATGGAAATAGGTACACTGCTAACTGTGTAAAGATGGAAATATCTACACCGCTGTCTCTGTAAACATGGAAATATCTACACCACAATCTGTATACACATGGAAATATTCATACTGATATCTGTATAAAAATGTAAATATCTACACCGCTATCTGTTTAAACATGGAAATAGCTACACCACGATCTGTATAAACATGGAAATAGCTACACCGCTATCTTTATAAACATGGAAATATCTACACCGCTATCTGTATAAACATGGAAATATCTCCACCGCTATCTGTATAAACATGGAAATATCTACACCGCTATCTGTATAAACATGGAATATATCCACCGTTCTCTGTATAAACATGGAAATATCTACACCGCTATATGTATAAACATGGAATACCTACACCGATATCTGTATAAACATGGAAATATCTACACCGCTATCTGTATAAACATGGAAATATCTACACCGCTATCTGTATAAACATGTAAATATCTTCATCACTATCTGTATAATCATGGAAATATCTACACCGCTCTCTTTATAAACATGGTAATACCTTCACCGCTATCTGTATAAACATGGGAATATCTAGAACACTATCTGTGTAAACATGGAAATATCTACAGAGCTATCTGTGCAAAGATGGAAATAGGTACACTGCTAACTGTGTAAAGATGGAAATATCTACACCGCTGTCTCTGTAAACATGGAAATATCTACACCAATATCTGTATAAACTTGGATGTATCTACACTGCTATCTTTATAAACATCGAAATATCTACACCGCTATCTGTATAAACCTGGAAATAGCTACACCACGATCTGTATAAACATGGAAATATCTACACCGCTATCTGTATAAACATGGAAATATCTACACCGCTATCTGTATAAACATGGAAATATCTACACCACTATCTCTATAAACATGGGAATACCTACACCGCCGTCTCTGTAAACATGGAATTATCTACAACACTATCTCTGTAAACATAGAAATATCTACAAGGCCATCTCTATAAACATGGAAATACCAACACCACTATCTGTATAAACATGGAAGTATCTGCACCGCGATCTGCATAAAGATGGAAATATCCACCCCTCTAACTGTATAAACATGGAAATGTCTACACCGCTATCTGTATAAACATGGAAATATCTACAACATTATCTGTGTAAACATGGAAATATCTACACAGCTATCTGTGTATACCTGGAAATACCTACACCGCTATCTCTATAAACATAGAAATACCTACACCACCATCTGTATAAACATGCAAATATCTACACAGTCTTCTGTATAAACATGGAAATATCTGCACCGCTATCTGTATAAACTTGGATCTATCTACACCGCTATCTGTGTAAACTTGGCAATATCTCCACCGCTATCTGTATAAACATGGAAATATCTCCACCGCTATATGTATAAACATGGAATACCTACACCGATATCTGTATAAACATGGAAATATCTACACCGCTATCTGTATAAACATGGAAATATCTACACCGCTATCTGTATAAACATGTAAATATCTTCATCACTATCTGTATAATCATGGAAATATCTACACCGCTCTCTTTATAAACATGGTAATACCTTCACCGCTATCTGTATAAACATGGGAATATCTAGAACACTATCTGTGTAAACATGGAAATATCTACAGAGCTATCTGTGCAAAGATGGAAATAGGTACACTGCTAACTGTGTAAAGATGGAAATATCTACACCGCTGTCTCTGTAAACATGGAAATATCTACACCAATATCTGTATAAACTTGGATGTATCTACACTGCTATCTTTATAAACATCGAAATATCTACACCGCTATCTGTATAAACCTGGAAATAGCTACACCACGATCTGTATAAACATGGAAATATCTACACCGCTATCTGTATAAACATGGAAATATCTACACCGCTATCTGTGTAAACATGGAAATATTTCAACTGCTATCTGTATAAACACGGAACTATCTCAACCGCTATCTATATAAACATGGAATATCTCCACTGCTATCTGTATAAACATGGAAATATCTACACCGCTATCTGTATAAACATGGAATATCTACACCGATATCTGTATAAACATGGATATATCTACACCACTATCTGTATAACCATGGAAATATCTACACCTCTATCTGTATAAACATGGAAATATCTACACCGCTATCTGTATAAACATGTAAATATCTACACCGCTCTCTTTATAAACATGGTAATACCTTCACCGCTATCTGTATACACATGGGAATATCTACACTATCTGTGTAAACATGGAAACATCTACACAGCTATCTGTGCAAAGATGGAAATAGGTACACTGCTAACTGTGTGAAGATGGAAATATCTACACCGCTGTCTCTGTAAACATGGAAATATCTACACCGCTATCTGTATAAACATGGAAATATCTACACCGCTCTCTTCATAAACATGGTAATATCTTCAACGCTATCTGTATAAACATGGGAATATCTACAACACTATCTCTGTAAACATGGAAATATCTACACCACAATCTGTGTACACATGGAAATATCTATACTGATATCTGTATAAAAATGGAAATATCTACACCGCTATCTGTATAAACATGGAAATAGTTACACCACGATCTGTATAAACATGGAAATAGCTACACCGCTATCTTTATAAACATGGAAATATCTACACCGCTATCTGTATAAACATGTAAATATCTCCACCGCTATCTGTATAAACATGGAAATATCTCCACCGCTATCTGTATAAATATGGAATATCTCCACCGTTCTCTTTATAAACATGGAAATATCTACACCGCTATATGTATAAACATGGAATACCTACACCGATATCTGTATAAACATGGAAATATCTACACCGCTATCTGTATAAACATGGAAATATCTACACCGCTATCTGCATAAACATGTAAATATCTTCATCACTATCTGTATAATCATGGAAATATCTACACCGCTCTCTTTATAAACATGGTAATACCTTCACCGCTATCTGTATAAACATGGGAATATCTAGAACACTATCTGTGTAAACATGGAAATATCTACAGAGCTATCTGTGCAAAGATGGAAATAGGTACACTGCTAACTGTGTAAAGATGGAAATATCTACACCGCTGTCTCTGTAAACATGGAAATATCTACACCAATATCTGTATAAACTTGGATGTATCTACACTGCTATCTTTATAAACATCGAAATATCTACACCGCTATCTGTATAAACCTGGAAATAGCTACACCACGATCTGTATAAACATGGAAATATCTACACCGCTATCTGTATAAACATGGAAATATCTACACCGCTATCTGTGTAAACATGGAAATATTTCAACTGCTATCTGTATAAACACGGAAATATCTCCACCGCTATCTATATAAACATGGAATATCTCCACTGCTATCTGTATAAACATGGAAATATCTACACCGCTATCTGTATAAACATGGAATATCTACACCGATATCTGTATAAACATGGATATATCTACACCACTATCTGTATAACCATGGAAATATCTACACCGCTATCTGTATAAACATGTAAATATCTACACCGCTCTCTTTATAAACATGGTAATACCTTCACCGCTATCTGTATACACATGGGAATATCTACACTATCTGTGTAAACATGGAAACATCTACACAGCTATCTGTGCAAAGATGGAAATAGGTACACTGCTAACTGTGTGAAGATGGAAATATCTACACCGCTGTCTCTGTAAACATGGAAATATCTACACCACTATTTGTATAAACATGGAAATATCTACACTGCTATCTGTATAAACGTGGAAATATCTACACCGCTATCTGTATAAACATGGAAATAGCTACACCACGATCTGTATAAACATGGAAATATCTACACCGCTATCTGTATAAACATGGAAATATCTACACTGCTATCTCCTTAAACATTGAAATATCTACACCGCCAACTGTATAAACATGGAAATATCTACACAGTCATCTGTATATACATGGAATTATCTACACCACCATCTCCATAAACATGGAAATATCTAAATTACAATCTGTATACACATGGAAATATCTACACAGACATCAATACAAATATGGAAACATCTGCACCGCTATCTCTATACTCATGAAAATACCTGCACCGCAATCTCTATCATCATGGAAATATCTACACCGCTATCTCAATAAACATGGAAATACATACACCGCCATCTCTATAAGCATGAAAATACCTTCACCGCCAACTACATAAACATGGAACTATCTACACTGCCATCTGTGTAAACATGGAAATATCTACACCGCTATCTGTATAAACATGGAAATATCTACAATGCCATCTGTATAAAGTTGGAAATATCTACGCCGCAATCTGTATAAACATGGAAATATCTACACCGCTATCTGTATAAACATGGAAATGCCAACACCACTATCTGTATAAACATGGAAATATCTACACCGCTATCTGTATAAACATGGAAATATCTACACCACTATCTCTATAAACATGGGAATACCTACACCGCCGTCTCTGTAAACATGGAATTATCTACAACGCTATCTCTGTAAACATAGAAATATCTACAAGGCCATCTCTATAAACATGGAAATACCAACACCACTATCTGTATAAACATGGAAGTATCTGCACCGCGATCTGCATAAAGATGGAAATATCCACCCCTCTAACTGTATAAACATGGAAATGTCTACACCGCTATTTGTATAAACATGGAAATATCTACAACATTATCTGTGTAAACATGGAAATATCTACACCGCTATCTGTATAAACATGGAAATAGCTACACCACGATCTGTATAAACATGGAAATATCTACACCGCTATCTGTATAAACATGGAAATATCTACACTGCTATCTCCTTAAACATTGAAATATCTACACCGCCAACTGTATAAACATGGAAATATCTACACAGTCATCTGTATATACATGGAATTATCTACACCACCATCTCCATAAACATGGAAATATCTAAATTACAATCTGTATACACATGGAAATATCTACACAGACATCAATACAAATATGGAAACATCTGCACCGCTATCTCTATACTCATGAAAATACCTACACCGCAATCTCTATCATCATGGAAATATCTACACCGCTATCTCAATAAACATGGAAATGCATACACCGCCATCTCTATAAGCATGAAAATACATTCACCGCCAACTACATAAACATGTAACTATCTACACTGCCATCTGTGTAAACATGGAAATATCTACACTGCTATCTGTATAGACATGGAAATACCAACACCACTATCTGTATAAACATGGAAATATCTACACCGCTATCTGTATAAACATGGAAATATCTACACCACTATCTCTATAAACATGGGAATACCTACACCGCCGTCTCTGTAAACATGGAATTATCTACAACACTATCTCTGTAAACATAGAAATATCTACAAGGCCATCTCTATAAACATGGAAATACCAACACCACTATCTGTATAAACATGGAAGTATCTGCACCGCGATCTGCATAAAGATGGAAATATCCACCCCTCTAACTGTATAAACATGGAAATGTCTACACCGCTATCTGTATAAACATGGAAATATCTACAACATTATCTGTGTAAACATGGAAATATCTACACAGCTATCTGTGTATACCTGGAAATACCTACACCGCTATCTCTATAAACATAGAAATACCTACACCACCATCTGTATAAACATGCAAATATCTACACAGTCTTCTGTATAAACATGGAAATATCTGCACCGCTATCTGTATAAACTTGGATCTATCTACACAGCTATCTGTGTAAACTTGGAAATATCTCCACCGCTATCTGTATAAACATGGAAATATCTCCACCGCTATCTGTATAAACATGGAAAATCTCCACCGCTATCTGTATAAACATGAAAATATTTACACCGCTATCTGTATAAACATGGAATATCTACACCGATGTCTGTATAAACATGGAAATATCTACACCGCTATCTGTAAACATGGAAATATCTACACAGCTATCTATATAAACATGGAAATATCTACACCGCTATCTGTATAAACATGGAAATATCTACACCGCTCTCTTCATAAACATGGTAATATCTTCAACGCTATCTGTATAAACATGGGAATATCTACAACACTATCTCTGTAAACATGGAAATATCTACACAGCTATCTGTGCAAAGATGGAAATAGGTACACTGCTAACTGTGTAAAGATGGAAATATCTACACCGCTGTCTCTGTAAGCATGGAAATATCTACACCACAATCTGTATAAACATGGAAATATTCATACTGATATCTGTATAAAAATGGAAATATCTACACCGCAATCTGTATAAACATGGAAATAGCTACACCACGATCTGTATAAACATGGAAATAGCTACACCGCTATCTTTATAAACATGGAAATATCTACACCGCTATCTGTATAAACATGTAAATATCTCCACCGCTATCTGTATAAACATGGAAATATCTCCACCGCTATCTGTATAAACATGGAATATCTCCACCGTTCTCTGTATAAACATGGAAATATCTACACCGCTATATGTATAAACATGGAATACCTACACCGATATCTGTATAAACATGGAAATATCTACACCGCTATCTGTATAAACATGGAAATATCTACACCGCTATCTGTATAAACATGTAAATATCTTCATCACTATCTGTATAATCATGGAAATATCTACACCGCTCTCTTTATAAACATGGTAATACCTTCACCGCTATCTGTATAAACATGGGAATATCTAGAACACTATCAGTGTAAACATGGAAATATCTACAGAGCTATCTGTGCAAAGATGGAAATAGGTACACTGCTAACTGTGTAAAGATGGAAATATCTACACCGCTGTCTCTGTAAACATGGAAATATCTACACCAATATCTGTATAAACTTGGATGTATCTACACTGCTATCTTTATAAACATCGAAATATCTACACCGCTATCTGTATAAACCTGGAAATAGCTACACCACGATCTGTATAAACATGGAAATATCTACACCGCTATCTGTATAAACATGGAAATATCTACACCGCTATCTGTGTAAACATGGAAATATTTCAACTGCTATCTGTATAAACACGGAAATATCTCCACCGCTATCTATATAAACATGGAATATCTCCACTGCTATCTGTATAAACATGGAAATATCTACACCGCTATCTGTATAAACATGGAATATCTACACCGATATCTGTATAAACATGGATATATCTACACCACTATCTGTATAACCATGGAAATATCTACACCTCTATCTGTATAAACATGGAAATATCTACACCGCTATCTGTATAAACATGTAAATATCTACACCGCTCTCTTTATAAACATGGTAATACATTCACCGCTATCTGTATACACATGGGAATATCTACACTATCTGTGTAAACATGGAAACATCTACACAGCTATCTGTGCAAAGATGGAAATAGGTACACTGCTAACTGTGTGAAGATGGAAATATCTACACCGCTGTCTCTGTAACCATGGAAATATCTACACCACTATCTGTATAAACATGGAAATATCTACACTGCTATCTGTATAAACGTGGAAATATCTACACCGCTATCTGTATAAACATGGAAATAGCTACACCACGATCTGTATAAACATGGAAATATCTACACCGCTATCTGTATAAACATGGAAATATCTACACTGCTATCTCCTTAAACATTGAAATATCTACACCGCCAACTGTATAAACATGGAAATATCTACACAGTCATCTGTATATACATGGAATTATCTACACCACCATCTCCATAAACATGGAAATATCTAAATTACAATCTGTATACACATGGAAATATCTACACAGACATCAATACAAATATGGAAACATCTGCACCGCTATCTCTATACTCATGAAAATACCTACACCGCAATCTCTATCATCATGGAAATATCTACACCGCTATCTCAATAAACATGGAAATACATACACCGCCATCTCTATAAGCATGAAAATACCTTCACCGCCAACTACATAAACATGGAACTATCTACACTGCCATCTGTGTAAACATGGAAATATCTACACCGCTATCTGTATAAACATGGAAATATCTACAATGCCATCTGTATAAAGTTGGAAATATTTACGCCACAACCTGTATAAACATGGAAATATCTACACCGCTATCTGTATAAACATGGAAATACCAACACCACTATCTGTATAAACATGGAAATATCTACACCGCTATCTGTATAAACATGGAAATATCTACACCACTATCTCTATAAACATGGGAATACCTACACCGCCGTCTCTGTAAACATGGAATTATCTACAACGCTATCTCTGTAAACATAGAAATATCTTCAAGGCCATCTCTATAAACATGGAAATACCAACACCACTATCTGTATAAACATGGAAATATCTGCACCGCGATCTGCATAAAGATGGAAATATCCACCCCTCTAACTGTATAAACATGGAAATGTCTACACCGCTATCTGTATAAACATGGAAATATCTACAACATTATCTGTGTAAACATGGAAATATCTACACAGCTATCTGTGTATACCTGGAAATACCTACACCGCTATCTCTATAAACATAGAAATACCTACACCACCATCTGTATAAACATGCAAATATCTACACAGTCTTCTGTATAAACATGGAAATATCTGCACCGCTATCTGTATAAACTTGGATTTATCTACACAGCTATCTGTGTAAACATGGAAATATCTCCACCGCTATCTGTATAAACATGGAAATATCTCCACTGCTATCTGTATAAACATGGAAAATCTCCACCGCTATCTGTATAAACATGAAAATATTTACACCGCTATCTGTATAAACATGGAATATCTACACCGATGTCTGTATAAACATGGAAATATCTACACCGCTATCTGTAAACATGGAAATATCTACACAGCTATCTATATAAACATGGAAATATCTACACCGCTATCTGTATAAACATGGAAATATCTACACCGCTCTCTTCATAAACATGGTAATATCTTCAACGCTATCTGTATAAACATGGGAATATCTACAACACTATCTCTGTAAACATGGAATTATCTACACAGCTATCTGTGCAAAGATGGAAATAGGTACACTGCTAACTGTGTAAAGATGGAAATATCTACACCGCTGTCTCTGTAAACATGGAAATATCTACACCACAATCTGTATACACATGGAAATATTCATACTGATATCTGTATAAAAATGGAAATATCTACACCGCTATCTGTATAAACATGGAAATAGCTACACCACGATCTGTATAAACATGGAAATAGCTACACCGCTATCTTTATAAACATGGAAATATCTACACCGCTATCTGTATAAACATGTAAATATCTCCACCGCTATCTGTATAAACATGGAAATATCTCCACCACTATCTGTATAAACATGGAATATATCCACCGTTCTCTGTATAAACATGGAAATATCTACACCGCTATATGTATAAACATGGAATACCTACACCGATATCTGTATAAACATGGTAATACCTTCACCGCTATCTGTATAAACATGGGAATATCTAGAACACTATCTGTGTAAACATGGAAATAACTACAGAGCTATCTGTGCAAAGATGGAAATAGGTACACTGCTAACTGTGTAAAGATGGAAATATCTACACCGCTGTCTCTGTAAACATGGAAATATCTACACCAATATCTGTATAAACTTGGATGTATCTACACTGCTATCTTGATAAACATCGAAATATCTACACCGCTATCTGTATAAACCTGGAAATAGCTACACCACGATCTGTATAAACATCGAAATATCTACACCGCTATCTGTATAAACATGGAAATATCTACACTGCTATCTGTGTAAACATGGAAATATTTCAACTGCTATCTGTATAAACACGGAAATATCTCCACCGCTATCTATATAAACATGGAATATCTCCACTGCTATCTGTATAAACATGGAAATATCTACACCGCTATCTGTATAAACATGGAATATCTACACCGATATCTGTATAAACATGGATATATCTACACCACTATCTGTATAACCATGGAAATATCTACACCGCTATCTGTATAAACATGGAAATATCTACACCGCTCTCTTTATAAACATGGTAATACCTTCACCGCTATCTGTATACACATGGGAATATCTACACTATCTGTGTAAACATGGAAACATCTACACAGCTATCTGTGCAAAGATGGAAATAGGTACACTGCTAACTGTGTGAAGATGGAAATATCTACACCGCTGTCTCTGTAAACATGGAAATATCTACACCACTATTTGTATAAACATGGAAATATCTACACTGCTATCTGTATAAATGTGGAAATATCTACACCGCTATCTGTATAAACATGGAAATAGCTACACCACGATCTGTATAAACATGGAAATATCTACACCACTATCTGTATAAACATGGAAATATCTACACTGCTATCTCCTTAAACATTGAAATATCTACACAGCCAACTGTATAAACATGGAAATATCTACACAGTCATCTGTATATACATGGAATTATCTACACCACCATCTCCATAAACATGGAAATATCTAAATTACAATCTGTATACACATGGAAATATCTACACAGACATCAATACAAATATGGAAACATCTGCACCGCTATCTCTATACTCATGAAAATACCTACACCGCAATCTCTATCATCATGGAAATATCTACACCGCTATATCAATAAACATGGAAATACATACACCGCCATCTCTATAAGCATGAAAATAGCTTCACCGCCAACTACATAAACATGGAACTATCTACACTGCCATCTGTGTAAACATGGAAATATCTACACCGCTATCTGTATAAACATGGAAATATCTACAATGCCATCTGTATAATGTTGGAAATATCTACGCCGCAATCTGTATAAACATGGAAATATCTACACCGCTATCTGTAAACATGGAAATATCTACACAGCTATCTATATAAACATG
Source organism: Pan paniscus (assembly GCF_029289425.2). Lineage (NCBI taxonomy): Eukaryota > Metazoa > Chordata > Mammalia > Primates > Hominidae > Pan > Pan paniscus. Next base: position 4,046,291 of record NC_073265.2, read on the forward strand.
GAAATATCTACACCGCTATCTGTATAAACATGGAAATATCTACACCGCTCTCTTCATAAACATGGTAATATCTTCAACGCTATCTGTATAAACATGGGAATATCTACAACACTATCTCTGTAAACATGGAAATATCTACACAGCTATCTGTGCAAAGATGGAAATAGGTACACTGCTAACTGTGTAAAGATGGAAATATCTACACCGCTGTCTCTGTAAGCATGGAAATATCTACACCACAATCTGTATAAACATGGAAATATTCATACTGATATCTGTATAAAAATGGAAATATCTACACCGCAATCTGTATAAACATGGAAATAGCTACACCACGATCTGTATAAACATGGAAATAGCTACACCGCTATCTTTATAAACATGGAAATATCTACACCGCTATCTGTGTAAACATGGAAATATTTCAACTGCTATCTGTATAAACACGGAAATATCTCCACCGCTATCTATATAAACATGGAATATCTCCACTGCTATCTGTATAAACATGGAAATATCTACACCGCTATCTGTATAAACATGGAATATCTACACCGATATCTGTATAAACATGGATATATCTACACCACTATCTGTATAACCATGTAAATATCTACACCGCTATCTGTATAAACATGGAAATATCTACACCGCTATCTGTATAAACATGTAAATATCTACACCGCTCTCTTTATAAACATGGTAATACCTTCACCGCTATCTGTATACACATGGGAATATCTACACTATCTGTGTAAACATGGAAACATCTACACAGCTATCTGTGCAAAGATGGAAATAGGAACACTGCTAACTGTGTGAACATGGAAATATCTACACCGCTGTCTCTGTAAACATGGAAATATCTACACCACTATCTGTATAAACATGGAAATATCTACACTGCTATCTGTATAAACGTGGAAATATCTACACCGCTATCTGTATAAACATGGAAATAGCTACACCACGATCTGTATAAACATGGAAATATCTACACCGCTATCTGTATAAACATGGAAATATCTACACTGCTATCTCCTTAAACATTGAAATATCTACACCGCCAACTGTATAAACATGGAAATATCTACACAGTCATCTGTATATACATGGAATTATCTACACCACCATCTCCATAAACATGGAAATATCTAAATTACAATCTGTATACACATGGAAATATCTACACAGACATCAATACAAATATGGAAACAACTGCACCGCTATCTCTATACTCATGAAAATACCTACACCGCAATCTCTATCATCATGGAAATATCTACACCGCTATCTCAATAAACATGGAAATACATACACCGCCATCTCTATAAGCATGAAAATATCTTCACAGCCAGCTACATAAACATGGAACTATCTACACTGCCATCTGTGTAAACATGGAAATATCTACACCGCTATCTGTATAAACTTGGAAATATCTACAATGCCATCTGTATAAAGTTGGAAATATCTACGCCGCGATCTGTATAAACATGGAAATATTTACACCGCTATCTGTATAAACATGGAAACACCAATACCACTATCTGTATAAACATGGAAATATCTACACCGCTATCTGTATAAACGTGGAAATATCTACACCACTATCTCTATAAACATGGGAATACCTTCACCGCCGTCTCTGTAAACATGGAATTATCTACAACGCTATCTCTGTAAACATAGAAATATCTACAAGGCCATCTCTATAAACATGGAAATACCAACACCACTATCTGTATAAACATGGAAGTATCTGCACCGCGATCTGCATAAAAATGGAAATATCCACCCCTCTAACTGTATAAACATGGAAATGTCTACACCGCTATCTGTATAAACATGGAAATATCTACAACATTATCTGTGTAAACATGGAAATATCTACACAGCTATCTGTGTATACCTGGAAATACCTACACCGCTATCTCTATAAACATAGAAATACCTACACCACCATCTGTATAAACATGCAAATATCTACACAGTCTTCTGTATAAACATGGAAATATCTGCACCGCGATCTGTATAAACTTGGATCTATCTACACCGCTATCTGTATAAACATGGAAATATCTCCACCGCTATCTGTATAAAGATGGAAATATCTCCACCGCTATGTGTATAAACATGGAAAATCTCCACCGCTATCTGTATAAACATGAAAATATTTACACCGCTATCTGTATAAACATGGAATATCTACACCGATGTCTGTATAAACATGGAAATATCTACACCGCTATCTGTAAACATGGAAATATCTACACAGCTATCTATATAAACATGGAAATAACTACACCGCTATCTGTATAAACATGGAAATATCTACACCGCTCTCTTCATAAACATGGTAATATCTTCAACGCTATCTGTATAAACATGGGAATATCTACAACACTATCTCTGTAAACATGGAAATATCTACACAGCTATCTGTGCAAAGATGGAAATAGGTACACTGCTAACTGTGTAAAGATGGAAATATCTACACCGCTGTCTCTGTAAGCATGGAAATATCTACACCACAATCTGTATAAACATGGAAATATTCATACTGATATCTGTATAAAAATGGAAATATCTACACCGCAATCTGTATAAACATGGAAATAGCTACACCACGATCTGTATAAACATGGAAATAGCTACACCGCTATCTTTATAAACATGGAAATATCTACACCGCTATCTGTATAAACATGTAAATATCTCCACCGCTATCAGTATAAACATGGAAATATCTCCACCGCTATCTGTATAAACATGGAATATCTCCACCGTTCTCTGTATAAACATGGAAATATCTACACCGCTATATGTATAAACATGGAATACCTACACCGATATCTGTATAAACATGGAAATATCTACACCGCTATCTGTATAAACATGGAAATATCTACACCGCTATCTGTATAAACATGTAAATATCTTCATCACTATCTGTATAATCATGGAAATATCTACACCGCTCTCTTTATAAACATGGTAATACCTTCACCGCTATCTGTATGAACATGGGAATATCTAGAACACTATCTGTGTCAACATGGAAATATCTACAGAGCTATCTGTGCAAAGATGGAAATAGGTACACTGCTAACTGTGTAAAGATGGAAATATCTACACCGCTGTCTCTGTAAACATGGAAATATCTACACCAATATCTGTATAAACTTGGATGTATCTACACTGCTATCTTGATAAACATCGAAATATCTACACCGCTATCTGTATAAACCTGGAAATAGCTACACCACGATCTGTATAAACATGGAAATATCTACACCGCTATCTGTATAAACATGGAAATATCTACACTGCTATCTGTGTAAACATGGAAATATTTCAACTGCTATCTGTATAAACACGGAAATATCTCCACCGCTATCTATATAAACATGGAATATCTCCACTGCTATCTGTATAAACATGGAAATATCTACACCGCTATCTGTATAAACGTGGAATATCTACACCGATATCTGTATAAACATGGATATATCTACACCACTATCTGTATAACCATGGAAATATCTACACCGCTATCTGTATAAACATGGAGATATCTACACCGCTCTCTTTATAAACATGGTAATACCTTCACCGCTATCTGTATACACATGGGAATATCTACACTATCTGTGTAAACATGGAAACATCTACACAGCTATCTGTGCAAAGATGGAAATAGGTACACTGCTAACTGTGTGAAGATGGAAATATCTACACCGCTGTCTCTGTAAACATGGAAATATCTACACCACTATCTGTATAAACATGGAAATATCTACACTGCTATCTGTATAAACGTGGAAATATCTACACCGCTATCTGTATAAACATGGAAATAGCTACACCACGATCTGTATAAACATGGAAATATCTACACCGCTATCTGTATAAACATGGAAATATCTACACTGCTATCTCCTTAAACATTGAAATATCTACACCGCCAACTGTATAAACATGGAAATATCTACACAGTCATCTGTATATACATGGAATTATCTACACCACCATCTCCATAAACATGGAAATATCTAAATTACAATCTGTATACACATGGAAATATCTACACAGACATCAATACAAATATGGAAACATCTGCACCGCTATCTCTATACTCATGAAAATACCTACACCGCAATCTCTATCATCATGGAAATATCTACACCGCTATCTCAATAAACATGGAAATACATACACCGCCATCTCTATAAGCATGAAAATACCTTCACCGCCAACTACATAAACATGGAACTATCTACACTGCCATCTGTGTAAACATGGAAATATCTACACCGCTATCTGTATAAACATGGAAATATCTACAATGCCATCTGTATAAAGTTGGAAATATCTACGCCGCAATCTGTATAAACATGGAAATATCTACACCGCTATCTGTATAAACATGGAAATGCCAACACCACTATCTGTATAAACATGGAAATATCTACACCGCTATCTGTATAAACATGGAAATATCTACACCACTATCTCTATAAACATGGGAATACCTACACCGCCGTCTCTGTAAACATGGAATTATCTACAACGCTATCTCTGTAAACATAGAAATATCTACAAGGCCATCTCTATAAACATGGAAATACCAACACCACTATCTGTATAAACATGGAAGTATCTGCACCGCGATCTGCATAAAGATGGAAATATCCACCCCTCTAACTGTATAAACATGGAAATTTCTACACCGCTATTTGTATAAACATGAAAATATCTACAACATTATCTGTGTAAACATGGAAATATCTACACAGCTATCTGTGTATACCTGGAAATACCTACACCGCTATCTCTATAAACATAGAAATACCTACACCACCATCTGTATAAACATGCAAATATCTACACAGTCTTCTGTACAAACATGGAAATATCTGCACCGCTATCTGTATAAACCTGGATCTATCTACACCGCTATCTGTGTAAACATGGAAATATCTCCACCGCTATCTGTATAAACATGGAAATATCTCCACCGCTATCTGTATAAACATGGAAAATCTCCACCACTATCTGTATAAACATGAAAATATTTACACCGCTATCTGTATAAACATGGAATATCTACACCGATGTCTGTATAAACATGGAAATATCTACACCGCTATCTGTAAACATGGAAATATCTACACAGCTATCTATATAAACATGGAAATATCTACACTGCTATCTGTATAAACATGGAAATATCTACACCGCTCTCTTCATAAACATGGTAATATCTTCAACGCTATCTGTATAAACATGGGAATATCTACAACGATATCTCTGTAAACATGGAAATATCTACACAGCTATCTGTGCAAAGATGGAAATAGGTACACTGCTAACTGTGTAAAGATGGAAATATCTACACCGCTGTCTCTGTAAACATGGAAATATCTACACCACAATCTGTATACACATGGAAATATTCATACTGATATCTGTATAAAAATGTAAATATCTACACCGCTATCTGTATAAACATGGAAATAGCTACACCACGATCTGTATAAACATGGAAATAGCTACACCGCTATCTTTATAAACATGGAAATATCTACACCGCTATCTGTATAAACATGTAAATATCTCCACCGCTATCTGTATAAACATGGAAATATCTCCACCGCTATCTGTATAAACATGGAATATATCCACCGTTCTCTGTATAAACATGGAAATATCTACACCGCTATATGTATAAACATGGAATACCTACACCGATATCTGTATAAACATGGAAATATCTACACCGCTATCTGTATAAACATGGAAATATCTACACCGCTATCTGTATAAACATGTAAATATCTTCATCACTATCTGTATAATCATGGAAATATCTACACCGCTCTCTTTATAAACATGGTAATACCCTCACCGCTATCTGTATAAACATGGGAATATCTAGAACACTATCTGTGTAAACATGGAAATATCTACAGAGCTATCTGTGCAAAGACGGAAATAGGTACACTGCTAACTGTGTAAAGATGGAAATATCTACACCGCTGTCTCTGTAAACATGGAAATATCTACACCAATATCTGTATAAACTTGGATGTATCTACACTGCTATCTTTATAAACATCGAAATATCTACACCGCTATCTGTATAAACCTGGAAATAGCTACACCACGATCTGTATAAACATGGAAATATCTACACCACTATCTGTATAAACATGGAAATATCTACACCGCTATCTGTAAACATGGAAATATCTACACAGCTATCTATATAAACATGGAAATATCTACACCGCTATCTGTATAAACATGGAAATATCTACACCGCTCTCTTCATAAACATGGTAATATCTTCAACGCTATCTGTATAAACATGGGAATATCTACAACACTATCTCTGTAAACATGGAAATATCTACACAGCTATCTGTGCAAAGATGGAAATAGGTACACTGCTAACTGTGTAAAGATGGAAATATCTACACCGCTGTCTCTGTAAACATGGAAATATCTACACCACAATCTGTATACACATGGAAATATTCATACTGATATCTGTATAAAAATGGAAATATCTACATCGCTATCTGTATAAACATGGAAATAGCTACACCACGATCTGTATAAACATGGAAATAGCTACACCGCTATCTTTATAAACATGGAAATATCTACACCGCTATCTGTATAAACATGTAAATATCTCCACCGCTATCTGTATAAACATGGAAATATCTCCACCGCTATCTGTATAAACATGGAATATATCCACCGTTCTCTGTATAAACATGGAAATATCTACACCGCTATATGTATAAACATGGAATACCTACACCAATATCTGTATAAACATGGAAATATCTACACCGCTATCTGTATAAACATGGAAATATCTACACCGCTATCTGTATAAACATGTAAATATCTTCATCACTATCTGTATAATCATGGAAATATCTACACCGCTCTCTTTATAAACATGGTAATACCTTCACCGCTATCTGTATAAACATGGGAATATCTAGAACACTATCTGTGTAAAGATGGAAATATCTACAGAGCTATCTGTGCAAAGATGGAAATAGGTACACTGCTAACTGTGTAAAGATGGAAATATCTACACCGCTGTCTCTGTAAACATGGAAATATCTACACCAATATCTGTATAAACTTGGATGTATCTACACTGCTATCTTGATAAACATCGAAATATCTACACCGCTATCTGTATAAACCTGGAAATAGCTACACCACGATCTGTATAAACATGGAAATATCTACACCGCTATCTGTATAAACATGGAAATATCTACACTGCTATCTGTGTAAACATGGAAATATTTCAACTGCTATCTGTATAAACACGGAAATATCTCCACCGCTATCTATATAAACATGGAATATCTCCACTGCTATCTGTATAAACATGGAAATATCTACACCGCTATCTGTATAAACATGGAATATCTACACCGATATCTGTATAAACATGGATATATCTACAGCACTATCTGTATAACCATGGAAATATCTACACCGCTATCTGTATAAACATGTAAATATCTACACCGCTCTCTTTATAAACATGGTAATACCTTCACCGCTATCTGTATACACATGGGAATATCTACACTATCTGTGTAAACATGGAAACATCTACACAGCTATCTGTGCAAAGATGGAAATAGGTACACTGCTAAATGTGTGAAGATGGAAATATCTACACCGCTGTCTCTGTAAACATGGAAATATCTACACCACTATTTGTATAAACATGGAAATATCTACACTGCTATCTGTATAAACGTGGAAATATCTACACCGCTATCTGTATAAACATGGAAATAGCTACACCACGATCTGTATAAACATGGAAATATCTACACCGCTATCTGTATAAACATGGAAATATCTACACTGCTATCTCCTTAAACATTGAAATATCTACACCGCCAACTGTATAAACATGGAAATATCTACACAGTCATCTGTATATACATGGAATTATCTACACCACCATCTCCATAAACATGGAAATATCTAAATTACAATCTGTATACACATGGAAATATCTACACAGACATCAATACAAATATGGAAACATCTGCACCGCTATCTCTATACTCATGAAAATACCTACACCGCAATCTCTATCATCATGGAAATATCTACACCGCTATCTCAATAAACATGGAAATACATACACCGCCATCTCTATAAGCATGAAAATACCTTCACCGCCAACTACATAAACATGGAACTATCTACACTGCCATCTGTGTAAACATGGAAATATCTACACCGCTATCTGTATAAACATGGAAATATCTACAATGCCATCTGTATAAAGTTGGAAATATCTACGCCGCAATCTGTATAAACATGGAAATATCTACACCGCTATCTGTATAAACATGGAAATGCCAACACCACTATCTGTATAAACATGGAAATATCTACACCGCTATCTGTATAAACATGGAAATATCTACACCACTATCTCTATAAACATGGGAATACCTACACCGCCGTCTCTGTAAACATGGAATTATCTACAACGCTATCTCTGTAAACATAGAAATATCTACAAGGCCATCTCTATAAACATGGAAATACCAACACCACTATCTGTATAAACATGGAAGTATCTGCACCGCGATCTGCATAAAGATGGAAATATCCACCCCTCTAAGTGTATAAACATGGAAATGTCTACACCGCTATTTGTATAAACATGGAAATATCTACAACATTATCTGTGTAAACATGGAAATATCTACACAGCTATCTGTGTATACCTGGAAATCCCTACACCGCTATCTCTATAAACATAGAAATACCTACACCACCATCTGTATAAACATGCAAATATCTACACAGTCTTCTGTATAAACATGGAAATATCTGCACCGCTATCTGTATAAACCTGGATCTATCTACACCGCTATCTGTGTAAACATGGAAATATCTCCACCGCTATCTGTATAAACATGGAAATATCTCCACCGCTATCTGTATAAACTTGGAAAATCTCCACCGCTATCTGTATAAACATGAAAATATTTACACCGCTATCTGTATAAACATGGAATATCTACACCGATGTCTGTATAAACATGGAAATATCTACACCGCTATCTGTAAACATGGAAATATCTACACAGCTATCTATATAAACATGGAAATATCTACACCGCTATCTGTATAAACATGGAAATATCTACACCGCTCTCTTCATAAACATGGTAATATCTTCAACGCTATCTGTATAAACATGGGAATATCTACAACACTATCTCTGTAAACATGGAAATATCTACACAGCTATCTGTGCAAAGATGGAAATAGGTACACTGCTAACTGTGTAAAGATGGAAATATCTACACCGCTGTCTCTGTAAACATGGAAATATCTACACCACAATCTGTATACACATGGAAATATTCATACTGATATCTGTATAAAAATGTAAATATCTACACCGCTATCTGTATAAACATGGAAATAGCTACACCACGATCTGTATAAACATGGAAATAGCTACACCGCTATCTTTATAAACATGGAAATATCTACACCGCTATCTGTATAAACATGGAAATATCTCCACCGCTATCTGTATAAACATGGAAATATCTCCACCGCTATCTGTATAAACATGGAATATATCCACCGTTCTCTGTATAAACATGGAAATATCTACACCGCTATATGTATAAACATGGAATACCTACACCGATATCTGTATAAACATGGAAATATCTACACCGCTATCTGTATAAACATGGAAATATCTACACCGCTATCTGTATAAACATGTAAATATCTTCATCACTATCTGTATAATCATGGAAATATCTACACCGCTCTCTTTATAAACATGGTAATACCTTCACCGCTATCTGTATAAACATGGGAATATCTAGAACACTATCTGTGTAAACATGGAAATATCTACAGAGCTATCTGTGCAAAGATGGAAATAGGTACACTGCTAACTGTGTAAAGATGGAAATATCTACACCGCTGTCTCTGTAAACATGGAAATATCTACACCAATATCTGTATAAACTTGGATGTATCTACACTGCTATCTTTATAAACATCAAAATATCTACACCGCTATCTGTATAAACCTGGAAATAGCTACACCACGATCTGTATAAACATGGAAATATCTACACCGCTATCTGTATAAACATGGAAATATCTACACCGCTATCTGTGTAAACATGGAAATATTTCAACTGCTATCTGTATAAACACGGAAATATCTCCACCGCTATCTATATAAACATGGAATATCTCCACTGCTATCTGTATAAACATGGAAATATCTACACCGCTATCTGTATAAACATGGAATATCTACACCGATATCTGTATAAACATGGATATATCTACACCACTATCTGTATAACCATGGAAATATCTACACCGCTATCTGTATAAACATGGAAATATCTACACCGCTATCTGTATAAACATGTAAATATCTACCCCGCTCTCTTTATAAACATGGTAATACCTTCACCGCTATCTGTATACACATGGGAATATCTACACTATCTGTGTAAACATGGAAACATCTACACAGCTATCTGTGCAAAGATGGAAATAGGAACACTGCTAACTGTGTGAAGATGGAAATATCTACACCGCTGTCTCTGTAAACATGGAAATATCTACACCACTATCTGTATAAACATGGAAATATCTACACTGCTATCTGTATAAACGTGGAAATATCTACACCGCTATCTGTATAAACATGGAAATAGCTACACCACGATCTGTATAAACATGGAAATATCTACACCGCTATCTGTATAAACATGGAAATATCTACACTGCTATCTCCTTAAACATTGAAATATCTACACCGCCAACTGTATAAACATGGAAATATCTACACAGTCATCTGTATATACATGGAATTATCTACACCACCATCTCCATAAACATGGAAATATCTAAATTACAATCTGTATACACATGGAAATATCTACACAGACATCAATACAAATATGGAAACATCTGCACCGCTATCTCTATACTCATGAAAATACCTACACCGCAATCTCTATCATCATGGAAATATCTACACCGCTATCTCAATAAACATGGAAATGCATACACCGCCATCTCTATAAGCATGAAAATACATTCACCGCCAACTACATAAACATGTAACTATCTACAATGCCATCTGTGTAAACATGGAAATATCTACACCGCTATCTGTATAAACATGGAAATATCTACAATGCCATCTGTATAAAGTTGGAAATATCTACGCCACAATCTGTATAAACATGGAAATATCTACACCGCTATCTGTATAAACATGGAAATACCAACACCACTATCTGTATAAACATGGAAATATCTACACCGCTATCTGTATAAACATGGAAATATCTACACCACTATCTCTATAAACATGGGAATACCTACACCGCCGTCTCTGTAAACATGGAATTATCTACAACACTATCTCTGTAAACATAGAAATATCTACAAGGCCATCTCTATAAACATGGAAATACCAACACCACTATCTGTATAAACATGGAAGTATCTGCACCGCGATCTGCATAAAGATGGAAATATCCACCCCTCTAACTGTATAAACATGGAAATGTCTACACCGCTATCTGTATAAACATGGAAATATCTACAACATTATCTGTGTAAACATGGAAATATCTACACAGCTATCTGTGTATACCTGGAAATACCTACACCGCTATATCTATAAACATAGAAATACCTACACCACCATCTGTATAAACATGCAAATATCTACACAGTCTTCTGTATAAACATGGAAATATCTGCACCGCTATCTGTATAAACTTGGATCTATCTACACTGCTATCTGTGTAAACTTGGAAATATCTCCACCGCTATCTGTATAAACATGGAAATATCTCCACCGCTATCTGTATAAACATGGAAAATCTCCACCGCTATCTGTATAAACATGAAAATATTTACACCGCTATCTGTATAAACATGGAATATCTACACCGATGTCTGTATAAACATGGAAATATCTACACCGCTATCTGTAAACATGGAAATATCTACACAGCTATCTATATAAACATTGAAATATGTACACCGCTATCTGTATAAACATGGAAATATCTACACCGCTCTCTTCATAAACATGGTAATATCTTCAACGCTATCTGTATAAACATGGGAATATCTACAACACTATCTCTGTAAACATGGAAATATCTACACAGCTATCTGTGCAAAGATGGAAATAGGTACACTGCTAACTGTGTAAAGATGGAAATATCTACACCGCTGTCTCTGTAAGCATGGAAATATCTACACCACAATCTGTATAAACATGGAAATATTCATACTGATATCTGTATAAAAATGGAAATATCTACACCGCAATCTGTATAAACATGGAAATAGCTACACCACGATCTGTATAAACATGGAAATAGCTACACCGCTATCTTTATAAACATGGAAATATCTACACCGCTATCTGTATAAACATGTAAATATCTCCACCGCTATCTGTATAAACATGGAAATATCTCCACCGCTATCTGTATAAACATGGAATATCTCCACCGTTCTCTGTATAAACATGGAAATATCTACACCGCTATATGTATAAACATGGAATACCTACACCGATATCTGTATAAACATGGAAATATCTACACCGCTATCTGTATAAACATGGAAATATCTACACCGCTATCTGTATAAACATGTAAATATCTTCATCACTATCTGTATAATCATGGAAATATCTACACCGCTCTCTTTATAAACATGGTAATACCTTCACCGCTATCTGTATAAACATGGGAATATCTAGAACACTATCTGTGTAAACATGGAAATATCTACAGAGCTATCTGTGCAAAGATGGTAATAGGTACACTGCTAACTGTGTAAAGATGGAAATATCTACACCGCTGTCTCTGTAAACATGGAAATATCTACACCAATATCTGTATAAACTTGGATGTATCTACACTGCTATCTTTATAAACATCGAAATATCTACACCGCTATCTGTATAAACCTGGAAATAGCTACACCACGATCTGTATAAACATGGAAATATCTACACCGCTATCTGTATAAACATGGAAATATCTACACCGCTATCTGTGTAAACATGGAAATATTTCAACTGCTATCTGTATAAACACGGAAATATCTCCACCGCTATCTATATAAACATGGAATATCTCCACTGCTATCTGTATAAACATGGAAATATCTACACCGCTATCTGTATAAACATGGAATATCTACACCGATATCTGTATAAACATGGATATATCTACACCACTATCTGTATAACCATGGAAATATCTACACCGCTATCTGTATAAACATGGAAATATCTACACCGCTATCTGTATAAACATGTAAATATCTACACCGCTCTCTTTATAAACATGGTAATACCTTCACCGCTATCTGTATACACATGGGAATATCTACACTATCTGTGTAAACATGGAAACATCTACACAGCTATCTGTGCAAAGATGGAAATAGGTACACTGCTAACTGTGTGAAGATGGAAATATCTACACCGCTGTCTCTGTAAACATGGAAATATCTACACCACTATCTGTATAAACATGGAAATATCTACACTGCTATCTGTATAAACGTGGAAATATCTACACCGCTATCTGTATAAACATGGAAATAGCTACACCACGATCTGTATAAACATGGAAATATCTACACCGCTATCTGTATAAACATGGAAATATCTACACTGCTATCTCCTTAAACATGGAAATATCTACACCGCCAACTGTATAAACATGGAAATATCTACACAGTCATCTGTATATACATGGAATTATCTACACCACCATCTCCATAAACATGGAAATATCTAAATTACAATCTGTATACACATGGAAATATCTACACAGACATCAATACAAATATGGAAACATCTGCACCGCTATCTCTATACTCATGAAAATACCTACACCGCAATCTCTATCATCATGGAAATATCTACACCGCTATCTCAATAAACATGGAAATACATACACCGCCATCTCTATAAGCATGAAAATACCTTCACCGCCAACTACATAAACATGGAACTATCTACACTGCCATCTGTGTAAACATGGAAATATCTACACCGCTATCTGTATAAACATGGAAATATCTACAATGCCATCTGTATAAAGTTGGAAATATCTACGCCACAATCTGTATAAACATGGAAATATCTACACCGCTATCTGTATAAACATGGAAATACCAACACCACTATCTGTATAAACATGGAAATATCTACACCGCTATCTGTATAAACATGGAAATATCTACACCACTATCTCTATAAACATGGGAATACCTACACCGCCGTCTCTGTAAACATGGAATTATCTACAACGCTATCTCTGTAAACATAGAAATATCTACAAGGCCATCTCTATAAACATGGAAATACCAACACCACTATCTGTATAAACATGGAAGTATCTTCACCGCGATCTGCATAAAGATGGAAATATCCACCCCTCTAACTGTATAAACATGGAAATGTCTACACCGCTATCTGTATAAACATGGAAATATCTACAACATTATCTGTGTAAACATGGAAATAACTACACAGCTATCTGTGTATACCTGGAAATACCTACACCGCTATCTCTATAAACATAGAAATACCTACACCACCATCTGTATAAACATGCAAATATCTACACAGTCTTCTGTATAAACATGGAAATATCTGCACCGCTATCTGTATAAACTTGGATCTATCTACACAGCTATCTGTGTAAACATGGAAATATCTCCACCGCTATCTGTATAAACATGGAAATATCTCCACCGCTATCTGTATAAACATGGAAAATCTCCACCGCTATCTGTATAAACATGAAAATATTTACACCGCTATCTGTATAAACATGGAATATCTACACCGATGTCTGTATAAACATGGAAATATCTACACCGCTATCTGTAAACATGGAAATATCTACACAGCTATCTATATAAACATGGAAATATCTACACCGCTATCTGTATAAACATGGAAATATCTACACCGCTCTCTTCATAAACATGGTAATATCTTCAACGCTATCTGTATAAACATGGGAATATCTACAACACTATCTCTGTAAACATGGAAATATCTACACAGCTATCTGTGCAAAGATGGAAATAGGTACACTGCTAACTGTGTAAAGATGGAAATATCTACACCGCTGTCTCTGTAAACATGGAAATATCTACACCACAATCTGTATACACATGGAAATATTCATACTGATATCTGTATAAAAATGGAAATATCTACACCGCTATCTGTATAAACATGGAAATAGCTACACCACGATCTGTATAAACATGGAAATAGCTACACCGCTATCTTTATAAACATGGAAATATCTACACCGCTATCTGTATAAACATGTAAATATCTCCACCGCTATCTGTATAAACATGGAAATATCTCCACCGCTATCTGTATAAACATGGAATATATCCACCGTTCTCTGTATAAACATGGAAATATCTACACCGCTATATGTATAAACATGGAATACCTACACCGATATCTGTATAAACATGGAAATATCTACACCGCTATCTGTATAAACATGGAAATATCTACACCGCTATCTGTATAAACATGTAAATATCTTCATCACTATCTGTATAATCATGGAAATATCTACACCGCTCTCTTTATAAACATGGTAATACCTTCACCGCTATCTGTATAAACATGGGAATATCTAGAACACTATCTGTGTAAACATGGAAATATCTACAGAGCTATCTGTGCAAAGATGGAAATAGGTACACTGCTAACTGTGTAAAGATGGAAATATCTACACCGCTGTCTCTGTAAACATGGAAATATCTACACCAATATCTGTATAAACTTGGATGTATCTACACTGCTATCTTTATAAACATCGAAATATCTACACCGCTATCTGTATAAACCTGGAAATAGCTACACCACGATCTGTATAAACATGGAAATATCTACACCGCTATCTGTATAAACATGGAAATATCTACACCGCTATCTGTGTAAACATGGAAATATTTCAACTGCTATCTGTATAAACACGGAAATATCTCCACCGCTATCTATATAAACATGGAATATCTCCACTGCTATCTGTATAAACATGGAAATATCTACACCGCTATCTGTATAAACATGGAATATCTACACCGATATCTGTATAAACATGGATATATCTACACCACTATCTGTATAACCATGGAAATATCTACACCGCTATCTGTATAAACATGGAAATATCTACACCGCTATCTGTATAAACATGTAAATATCTACACCGCTCTCTTTATAAACATGGTAATACCTTCACCGCTATCTGTATACACATGGGAATATCTACACTATCTGTGTAAACATGGAAACATCTACACAGCTATCTGTGCAAAGATGGAAATAGGTACACTGCTAACTGTGTGAAGATGGAAATATCTACACCGCTGTCTCTGTAAACATGGAAATATCTACACCACTATCTGTATAAACATGGAAATATCTACACCGCTATCTGTATAAACATGGATATATCTACACCGCTGTCTGTATAAACATGGAAATATCTACACCGCTATATGTGTAAACATGGAAATATCTGCACCGATATCTGTATAAACTTGGAAATATCTACACCGCTATATGTGTAAACATGGAAATATCTGCACCGCTATCTGTATAAACTTGGAAATATCTACACCGCCATCTGTATAAACATGGAAATATCTGCAACGCTATCTGTATAAACTTGGAACTATCTACACTGCTATCTGTATAAACATGGAAATATCTCCACCGCTATCTGTATAAACATGGAAATATCTCCACCGCTATTTGTATAAACATGGAAAATCTCCACCGCTATCTGTAAACATGAAAATATTTACACTGCTATCTGTATAAACATGGAATATCTACACCGATACCTGTATAAACATGGAAATATCTACACCTCCATCTGTATAAACATGGAAATATCTACACTACCATCTGTATACACATGGAAATATCTACACAGCCATCCGTATAAACATGGAAATATCTACACCGCTATCTCTATAAACATGGAAATATCTACACGGCTATCTCTATAAACATGGAAATATCTACACCGCTGTCTGTATAAACATGGAAATATCTGCACCGCTATCTGTGTAAACATGGAAATATCTGCACCGCTATCTGTATAAACTTGGAAATATCTACACCGCCTTCTGTATAAACATGGAAATATCTGCAACGCTATCTGTATAAACTTGGAACTATCTACACTGCTATCTGTATAAACATGGAAATATCTCCACCGCTATCTGTATAAACATGGAAATATCTCCACCGCTCTTTGTATAAACATGGAAATATCTCCACCGCTATCTGTATAAACATGGAAATATCTCCACCGCTCTTTGTATAAACATGGAAAATCTCCACCGCTATCTGTAAACATGAAAATATTTACACTGCTATCTGTATAAACATGGAATATCTACACCGATACCTGTATAAACATGGAAATATCTACACCGCTATCTGTATAAACATGGAAATATCTACACAGCTATCTATATAAACATGGAAATATCTACAACGCTATCTGTATAAACATGGAAATATCTACACCGCTCTCTTCATAAACATGGTAATATCTTCAACGCTATCTGTATAAACATGGGAATATCTACAACTCTATCTCTGTAAACATGGAAATATCTACACAGCTATCTGTGCAAAGATGGAAATAGGTACACTGCTAACGGTGTAAAGATGGAAATATCTACACCGCTGTCTCTGTAAACATGGAAATATCTACACCACAATCTGTATAAACATGGAAATATCTATACTGATATCTGTATAAAAATGGAAATATCTACACCGCTATCTGTATAAACATGGAAATATCTACACAGCTATCTATATAAACATGGAAATATGTACAAAGCTCTCTTCATAAACATGGTAATATCTTCAACGCTGTCTGTATAAACATGGGAATATCTACAACACTATCTCTGTAAACATGGAAATATCTACACAGCTATCTGTGCAAAGATGGAAATAGGTACACTGCTAACTGTGTAAAGATGGAAATATCTACACCGCTGTCTCTGTAAACATGGAAATATCTACACCACAATCTGTATACACATGGAAATATCCATACTGATATCTGTATAAAAATGGAAATATCTACAACGCTATCTGTATAAACATGGAAATAGCTACACCACGATCTGTATAAACATGGAAATAGCTACACCGCTATCTTTATAAACATGGAAATATCTACACCGCTATCTGTATAAACATGTAAATATCTCCACCGCTATCTGTATAATCATGGAAATATCTCCACCGCTATCTGTATAAACATGGAAAATCTCCACCGTTCTCTGTATAAACATGGAAATATCTACACCGCTATATGTATAAACATGGAATACCTTCACCGATATCTGTATAAACATGGAAATATCTACACCGCTATCTGTATAAACATGGAAATATCTACACTGCTATCTGTATAAACATGTAAGTATCTTCATCACTATCTGTATAATCATGGAAATATCTACACCGCTCTCTTTATAAACATGGTAATACCTTCACCGCTATCTGTATAAACATGGCAATATCTAGAACACTATCTGTGTAAACATGGAAATATCTACAGAGCTATCTGTAAAAAGATGGAAATAGGTACACTGCTAACTGTGTGAAGATGGAAATATCTACACCGCTGTCTCTGTAAACATGGAAATATCTACACCACTATATGTATAAACATGGAAATATCTACACTGCTATCTGTATAAACATGGAAATATCTACACCGCTATCTGTATAAACATGGAAATAGCTACACCACGATCTGTATAAACATGGAAATATCTACACCGCTATCTGTATAAACGTGGAAATATCTACACTGCTATCTCCTTAAACATCAAAATATCTACACCGCCACCTGTATAAACATGGAAATATCTACACAGTCATCTGTATATACATGGAATTATCTACACCACCATCTCCATAAACATGGAAATATCTAAATTACAATATGTATACACATGGAAATATCTACACAGACATCAATATAAATATGGAAACATCTGCACCGCTATCTCTATACTCATGAAAATACCTACACCGCAATCTCTATCATCATGGAAATATCTACACCGCTATCTCAATAAACGTGGAAACACATACACCGCCATCTTTATAAGCATGAAAATATATTCACCGCCAACTACATAAACATGGAACTATCTATACTGCCATCTGTGTAAACATGGAAATATCTGCACCGCCATCTGTATAAACATGGAAATATCTACACCGCGATCTGCATAAAGATGGAAATATCCACCCCTCTAACTGTATAAACATGGAAATATCTACACCACCATCTCTATAAACATGGAAATATCTACACTGCCATCTGTATACACATGAAATATCTACACAGCTATCTGTATAAACATGGAAATAACTACACCACTGAATCTATAAACATGGAAATATGTACACGGCTATCTGTATACACATGGAAATATCTACACCTCCATCTGTATAAACATGGAAATATCTACACGACCATCTGTATATACATGGATATATCTACAGAGCCATCCACATAAACATGGAAATATCTACACCGCTATCTCTAAAAACATGGAAATATCTACACCGCTATCTCTATAAACATGGAAATATCTACACCGCTGTCTGTATAAACATTGAAATATGTCCACCGCTGTCTGTATAAACATGGAAATATCTACACCGCTCTCTTTATAAACATGGTAATACCTTCATCGTTGTCTGTATAAACATGGAAATATCTTCAACACTATCTGAGTAAACATGGAAATATCTACACAGCTATCTGTGTAAAGATGGAAATAGGTACACCGCTAACTGTGTAAAGATGGAAATATCTACTCCGCAATCTGTGAAAACATGCAAATATCTACACCGCTGTCTCTGTAAACATGGAAATACCTACACCGCTATCTGTATAAACATGGAAATATCTACACCGCTATCTGTATCAACATGGAAATATGTACACCAAGATCTGTATAAACATGGAAACATCTACACCGCTATCTCCATAAACATGGAAATATCTACGACGCTATCTCCAAAAACATGGAAATATCTACACCGCCATCTGAAGAAACATGCAAAAATATACACAGTCATCTGTATAAACATGGAAATATCTACACCAGCATCTCTATAAACATGGAAATATCTACACTGCCATCTGTATACACCTCAAATGTCTACACAGCCTTCTGTATAAACATGGATATAACTAAACCACTGTCTCTATAAACATGGAAATATCGATACCGCTATCTGCATAAACATGGAAATGTCTATATCACTGTCTGTACAAACATAGAAATAACTACACCTCCAACTGTATAAACATGGAAATATCTACACTGCCATCTGTATAAACATGGAAATATCTACACAGCCATCCGTATAAACATGGAAATATGTACACCGCTATCTCTATAAACATGGAAATATCTACACCGCTATCTTTATAAACATGGAAATATCTACAGGGCTGTCTGTATAAACATGGAAATATCTACACCACTATCTGTATAAACATGGAAATATCTGCACCGCTATCTGTATAAACTTGGAAGTATCTACACTGCTATCTGTATAAACATGGAAATATCTACAATGCTATCTGTATAAACATGGAAATGTCTACACTGCCATCTGTATAAAGATGGAAATACCTATTCCACGAGCTGTATAAACATGGAAATATCTACACCGCTCTGTATAAAAACATGGAAATACCAAGACCACTATCTGTATAAACATGGAAATATCTACACCGCTATCTGTATAAACATGAAAATATCTACACCACTATCTCTATAAACAGGGAAACACCTACACCGCCATCTCTATAAACATGGAATTATCTACACATCTATCTCTATAAACATAGAAATATACATTCTGCCATCTCTGTAAACATGGAAATACCTACACCGCAATCTGTATAAACATGAAAATATCTACACTGCCATTTCCATAATCATGGAACTACCTACAATGCCATCTGTGTAAACATGGAAATATCTACACTGCTATCTGTATAAACATGGAAATGTCTACACTGCCATCTGTATAAAGATGGAAATATCCATGCCGTGAGCTGTATAAACATGGAAATATCTACACTGCTATGTGTATAAACATGGAAATACAAACACCACTGTCTTTATAAACATGGAAATACCTACACTGCTATCTGTATCAACATGGAAATATCTACACCACTATCTCTATAAACATGGAAATACCTACACAGCCATCTCTGTAAACATGGAAATAGCTACAGCGCTATCTCTGTAAACATAGAAATATCTACACGGCCATCTCTATAAACATGGTAATATCTACACCGCCATCTGCATAAACATGGAAATATCTACACCGCTATCTGTATAAACATGGAAATATCCACAACACTATCTGTGTAAAGGTGGAAATATCTACACCGCAATCTCAATAAACATGGAAATATCTGCACCGCTACCTCTATAAACATGGAAATATCTGCACCGCTATCTCCATAAACATGGAAACATCTACACCGCCATCTGTATAAACATTGAAATATCTACACAGTCATCTGTATATACAGGGAAATGTCTACACCACCATCTCTGTAAACATGGAAATATCTAAACTGCCATCTGTATACACTTGGAAATATCTACACAGCCATCAGTATAAACATGGAAACATCTGCACTGCTATCTCTATACTCATGGAAATACCTACACCGCAATCTCTATAATCAAGGAAATATCTACAACGCTATCTCTATAAAAAGGGAAATATATACACCGCCATCTCTATAAGCATGAAAATATCTACACGCCGTCTCCATAAACATGGAACTATCTACACTGCCATCTGTGTAAACATGGAAATATCTACACCGCTATCTGTATAAACATGGAAATATCTACACTGCCATCTGTATAAAGATGGAAATATCTACGCCGCGAGGTGTATAAACATATAAATATCTACACCACTATCTCTATAAACTTGTAAATACCTACACCGCCCTCCCTGTAAACATGGAATTATCTACACCGCTATCTCTGTAAACATAGAAATGTCTACATGGCCATCTCTATAAACATGGAAATATCTACAACGCCATTTGCATAAACATGGAAATACCTACACCGCCATCTGTATAAACATGGAAATATCTACACCGCAATCTGTATAAACATACAAATATCTACACTACCATCTGTAGAAAGATGGAAATATCTGCAGTGCGATCTGCATAAACATGGAAATATCTACACCTCTACCTGTAAAAACATGGAAATACCTACACCGCTATCTGTATAAATATGGAAATATCTACACCGCTATCTGTATAAGCATGGAAATATCTACTCTGCTATCTGTATAAACATCAAAATATCTACACCGCTATCTGTATAAACATGGAAATATCTACCCCACGATCTGTATAAACATGGAAATATCTACACCGCTCTCTGTATAAACATGGAAATAACTCCACCGCTATCTGTATAAATATGGAAATATCTACACCGCTATCTCTATTAACATGGAAATGTCTACACAACTATCTGTATAAACATGAACATATCTCCATTGCTATCTCTATCAACATGGAAATATCTATACCGCCATGTGTATAAACATGGAAATAACTACACAGTAATCTGTATAAACATGGAAATATCTACACAACTATTTGTATATACATGGAAATATCTACACTGCCATCTGTATAGACATTGAAATATGCACACAGCCATTGGTATAAACATGGAAATATCTACACAGCCATTTATATAAACATGGAAATATGTTCACCGCTGTCTGTATAAACATGGAAATAGCCACACGGCTATCTGTACAAACAATGAAATATCTACACTGCCATATGTAAAAACATGGAAATATACAACGCCATCTGTATAAACACGGAAATATCTACACTGCCATCTGTATAAACATGGAAGTATATACACCGCTATCTGTAAAAATATGGAAATATCTACACCGTTATGTCTAAAAACAGGGAAATATCTATACCGCTATCTGTATAAACATGGATATATTTCCACCGCTATCTGTATAAACATGGAAATATCTACACCGCTATCTGTATAAACATGGAAATGTCTACACCACTATTTGTATAAACATGGAAATATCTACAACGCTATCTGTGTAATCATGGAAATATGTACCCACCTATCTGTGTAAACTTTGAAATATCTACACCGCTATCTCTGTAAACATGGATATATATACACTGCTATCTGTATAAACACGGAAATACAGTGCCATCTGTATAAACATGGAAATATCTATACCGCTGTCTGTATAAACAGGGAAATTTCCACACCGCTATCTATATAAACATGGAAATATCTACACAGCTATCTGTTTAAAGATGGAAATACCTAAACTTCTATCTGTGTTAACTTGGAAATATCTACACAGCTATCTGTTTAAAGATGGAAATATCTAAACACCTATCTGTGTTAACTTGGAAATATCTACACCGCTATCTGTGTAAAGATGGAAACATCTACACCACAATCTGTGCAAAGATGGAAATATCTACACCGCTAACTCTGCAAACATGGATATATCTACACCGCTATCTGCATAAACATGGATATATCTACACCGCTATCTGCATAAACATGGAAATATCTACACCGCTATCTGTATAAACATGGAAATATTTACACTGCCATCTGCATAAACATTGAAATATCTACACAGTCATCTGTATAAACATGGAAATATGTACACAGCCATCTCTATAAACTTGGAAATATCAACCCTGCCATCTGTATACACATGGAAATATCTACACAGCCATCTGCATAAACATGGAAATATCTACACTGCTATCTCTATAAACATAGAAATATCTATATCACTATCTGTATAAACATAGAAATGTCTACATCACTGTCTGTATAAACATGGAAATATCTCCAATGCTATCTGTATAAACATGGAAATACCTACACCCGTGTCTGTATAAATATGGAAATATCTACACCGCTCTCTGTACAAACATGGATATATGTACAACGCTATCTGTGTAAACATGGAAATATCTACACAGATATCTGTGTAAACTTGGAAATAACTACAACACTATCTTTGTAAAGATGGAAATATCTAAACTGCAATCTGTGCAAAGATGGAAATATCTACACCACTATCTCTGTAAAGATGGAAATATCTTCAGGGCTATCTGTATAAACATGGAAATATCTACACCGCTGTCTGCATAAACATGGAAATATCTACAATGCTATCTCTAAAAACATGGAAATATCTACACCGTTATGTGAATAAACGTGGAAATACCAACAACGATAATTGTAAAAACATGGAAATATCTACACCGCTACCTGTATAAACATGGAAATATCTTCACCACTATCTCTATAAACATGGAAATACCTACACGGCCATCTCTATACACATGGAAACATTTCACTGCTATCTGTATAAACATATTAATATCTATATCGCGATCTCCATCAACATGGAAATATCTACACTGCCATCTGCATGAAGATGGAAATAGCTACACCGCTATCTGTATAAACATGGAAATATCTACACCGCCATCTGTATAAACATGGAAATACCTACACTGCCATCTGTGGAAAGATGGAAGTAAGTACATCACGATCTTTATAAAGATGTAAATATCTACACCGCGACCTGTATAAACATGGAAATATCTACGCCGCTATCTGTATAAACATGGAAATATCTTCACCACGATCTGTACAAACAAGGAAATATATCCACCGCTATCTGTGTAAACATGGAAATATCAACACCGCTATCTGTATAAACATGGAAATATCTAAACCGCTGTCTGTATAAACATGGAAAAATCTACAACACTATCTGTATAAACATGGATATATCTACAAAGCTATCTGTGTAAACTTGGAAATATCTACAACGCTATCTGCGTAAAGATGGAAATATCTACACCACTATCTCTGTAAACATGGAAATATCTACCCCTCCATCTGTATAAACATGGAAATATCTACACCGCCATCTGTAAACACATGGAAATAACTACACCACTATCTGTATAAATATGGAAGTATATACACGCTATCTGTATGAATATGGATATATCTACACCGTTATCTGTATAAACATGGAAATATCTACACCGTTATCTCTAAAAACATGGAAATAAGTACACCGCAATCTGTATAAACATGGAAATATCTACACCACTATCTCTATAAATATGGAAATACCTACACTGCCATCCATATAAACATGCAAATATCAACACAGTCATCTCTATAAACTTGGAAATATCTACACCACCATCTGTATGAACGTGGAAATATCTACACTACCATCTCTATAAACATGGAAATATCTACATTGCCATATGTATACACATGGAAATACCTTCATAGCCATCTGTATAAACATGGAAATATTTATACCGCTATTTCTATAAACATGGAAATATCTACACCGCTATCTCTATAAACATGGAAATTTCTACACCACCATCTGTATAAACATGCAAATATATACACAGTCATCTGTATAAACATGGAAATATCTACATCACCATCTCTATAAATATGGAAACATCTAAACTGCCATCTGTATAAACATGGAAATATCTAAGCAGGCTTCTGGATTAACATGGAAATATCTGCACCACTATCTGCATAAACATGAAAATATCTACACCGCTATCTTTATAAACATGGAAATATCTACATCGCTGTCTATTCAAACATGGAAATCTCTCCATCGCTATCTCTATAAACATGGAATTATCTACACCGTTATCCTTGTAAACATGGAAATATCTAAGCAGGCTTCTGGATTAACATGGAAATATCTACACAGCTATATGTGTAAACATGGAAATATGTACACCGATATCTGTGTAAAGATGGAAATATCTACACCGCAATCTGTGCAAATATGGAAATATCTACACGGCTATCTTTGTAAACATGGAAATATCTACACCGCTATCTGTATAAACATGGAAATATCTACACCGCTATCTCTATAAACATGGAAATATCTAAAACACGATCTGTATAAACATGGAAATATCTACACCGCTATCTGTATAAGCATGGAAATAACTACACCGCTATCTGTATAAACATGGAAATATCGACACCGCTATCTCTATAAACACGGAAATAACTACACCGCCATCTGTATAAACATGGAAATATCTACACTGCTATCTGTATAAACATGGAAGTATCTACACCGCTATCTGCATAAACGTGGAAATATCTACACCGCCATCTATATAAACATGGAAATATCTCCACCGCTAGCTGTATAAACGTGGAAATATATCCACCGCTATCTGTATAAACATGGAAATAACTACACCACTATCTGTATAAACATGGAAATATCTACAACGCTTTCTTTATAAACATGGAAATAACTACACCGCCATCTGTATAAACAAGGAAATATCTACACGGCTATCTCTATAAACATGGAAGTATATACACCGCTATCTCTATAAACATTGAAATATCTACACCGCAATCTCTATAAACATGGAAATATCTACACCCTTATTCATGTAAACATGGAAATATCTACACCACCATCTGTATAAACATAGAAATAACTACACTGCCATCTGTAAAATCATGAAATATCTATACCACTATCTTTATTAACATGGAAATATCTACACCGCCGTCTGTATAAACAAGGAAATTTCTACAATGTCGTCTCTATAAACATGGAAATATCTACTCCGCTATCTCTATAAACATGGAAGCAGCTACACCGTCATCTCTGTAATCACGGAAATATCTACACCTCCATCTCTATAAACATGGAAATATCTACACTGCCATATGTATAAACATGGAAATATCTACTCTGCCATCTGTATAAACATGGAAACATCAACACTGACATCTGTAAAAACATGGAAATATCTACACCGACATCTGTATAAACATGGAAATGAATACACCTCTATCTGTATAAACATGGAAATACCTACACCGCTATCTCTATAAACATGGATATATCTACACCGCTATCTGTATACACATGGAAATATCTACACCGCTATCTCTATAAACATGGAAATATCTACACCGCTATCTCTATAAACATGGAAATATCTACACCGCTATCTGTACAAACATGGAAATAACTACACCGCCATCTATATACTCATGGAAATATCTACACCACCATCTCTGTAAACATGGAAATATCTACATCGCTAGCTGTATAAACATGGAAATATCTACACCGCTGTGGGTTTAAACAAGGAAATATCTGTACCGCTATCTCTGTAAACATGGAAACATCTACACCGCTTTCTCTATAAACATGGAAATATGTACACTGCTATCTCTATAAACATGGATATATCTTCACTGTCATCTGTAGGAGCCTGGAAATTTCTTCACCGCTATCTCTATAAACATGGAAATATCTCCAATGCCATCTGTATATACATGGAAATATCTTCACCAGTATCTGTATAAACATGGAAATATCTATATCGCTATCTTTATAAAGATGGAAACACCTACACCGCTGTCTCTATAAACATGGAAATATGTACACCGATAGCTTTAGAAACATTGGAATATCTACACCGATACCTGTATATACAAGGAAATATCTAAACTGCAATCCGTATAAACACGGAAATATCTACACCGCTGCTTCTATAAACATGGTAATATCTTCAAAGCAATCTGCATAAACATGGAAATAACTACATCGCTGTCTCTATAAACATGGAAATATCTACACCGCTATCTCTGTAAACGTGGAAATATCTCCACCACTGTCTCTACAAACATGGAAATATCCACACCGCTATCTCTATGAACGTGGAAATACCTACACAGCTGTCTGTATAAAGGTGGAAATATCTACACCACTTTCAGTATAAACGTGGAAATATCTACAATGCTATCTGTATAAACTTGGACATATCTACACTGCTATCTCTATAAACATGGAAATATCTACACCGGTATCTGTAAAAATATGGAAGTATCTGCACCGGTATCTGTATAAACGTGGAAATACCTACACCGCTATATCTGTAAACGTGGAAATATCTACCCCAATTTCTGTATAAACGTGGAAATAACTAAACCACTATCTCTATAAACGTGGAAATATCTACAACTCTGTCTCTATAAACATGGAAATACCTACACCGTTATCTGTATAAACATTGAAATAACTATACTGCTATCTCTGTAAACATCGAAATATCTACACCGCTATCTGTATAAACAAGGAAATATCTGCACTTCTATCTCTATATACATGGAAATATCCACATCGCTATCTCTATAAACATGGAAATGTCTACACTGCTATATGTATAAACATGGAAATATCTACACCGCTATCTGTATAAACATGGAAATATCTACACCGCTATCTGTATAAACATGGTAATATCTACACCGCTATCTCTATAAACATGGAAATATCTGCACGGCTATGTGTATAAACATGGAAATATCTATACCGCTATCTCTATAAACATGGAAATACCTCCACCGCTATCTGTAGAAACATGGAAATATCTACACCGCTATCTGTATCAACATGTAAATATCTACACCGCTATCTCTATAAGCATGGAAATATCTCCACGGCAATCTGTATAAACATGGAAATGTTTACACCGCTATCACTATAAACTTGGAAACATCTACACCGCTATCTGTATAAACATGGAAATGTCTACACCACATTCTTTATAAACATGGAAATATCTTCACCGCTGTCTCTATAAACATGGAAATATCTACACCGCTATCTGTATAAATATGGAAATATCTTCACCGCTGTCTCTACAAACAAGGAAATACCTACACCGTTATCTGTATAAAGATGGAAACATCTACACCGCTATCTCTATAAACATGGAAATAACTACACCGCTATCTGTGTAAACATGGAAGTATCTACTCCACTATCTGTATAAACATGGAAATATCCACACCGCGATCTCTATAAACATGGAAATATCTACACCGATATCTGTATAAACATGGGAATATCAACACCTCTATCTGTATAAACATGAATATATCTTCACCGCCATCTCTATAAACATGGAACTAACTACACCGCCATCTCTATGAAGATGGAAATATCTACACCACTATCTCTATAAACATGAAAATATCTACACCGCCATCTCCATAAGCATGGAAGTATCTACATCGCAATCTGTATAAATACGGAAATATCTACACCTATAGCTGTATAAACATAATACCTACACCGCTATCTCTATAAACATGGAACCATATACAGCGCTATGTGTATAAAAATGGAAATATCTACAATGCTATCTGTACAAACATGGAAATATCTACACCGCTATCTGTATAAACAAGGAAGTATCGAAACCGCTATCTCTATAAACATGGAAATAACTACAGCGCTATCTGTATAAAGTTGGAAACATCTACACCACTATTTCTGTGAACACGGACATATCTACAGCACTATCTCTGCAAACATGGAAATATCTACACCTCTATCGGTATAAACATGGAAATATCTACACCACTATCTGTATAAACAAGGAAATATGTACACCGCCATCTCTATAAAGAAGGAAATATCTACACCGGTAGCCATATAAACATGGAAATATCTACACCGCCATCTCTATAAACATGGAAATATCTACACCGGTATCTGTATAAACATGGAAATGTCTACACTGCTACGTATATAAACATGGAAATATGTACACCGGTATCTCTATAAACATGGAAATACCTAAACCGCTATCTTTATAAACGTGGAAATATCTACACGGCTATCTGCATTAACATGGAAATATCTACATCCCCATCTGTATAAACATGGAAATATCTACACCACTGTCCATAAAAACATGGAAATATGTACACCGCTACCTCTATAAACTTGGAAATATCTACACCGCTATCTGAAAAAACAAGGTAATATCTACAACGCCATCTCTATAAACATAGAAATATCTACAACGCCATCTCTATAAACATGGAAATATCTACACCGCTATCCGTAGAAACATGGAAATATCTACAACGCTATCTGCTTAAACATGGAATTATCTACAAAACAATCTGCATAAACATGGAAATATCTACACTGTTATCAGTATAAACATGGAAATAACTACAGCGCTATCTCTATAAACGTGGAAGAAACTACACCTCTATCTTTATACACATGGAAGTAACTGCACTGCTATCTGTAAAACTGGGAAATATCTACACCGCTATCTCTATAAACATGGAATTTTCTACTCTGCTATCGGACTAAACATGGAAATATCTACAATGGTATCTCTGTAAACATGGAAAGACTCTACACAGCTATCTGTATAAACATGGAAATATCTAAAACCCTATCTCTATAAACATGGAAATATCTACACCGCTATCTCTAAACATGGAAATATCGACATGACTATGTGTATAAACATGGGAATATCCACACCGCTATCTGCATAAACAGGGAAATATCTACAATGCTATCTCTATAAACATGGAAATATGTACACTACTTTCTGTATAAACAAGGAAATATCTCCACTGCTATCTGTGAAAGAGGGAAATATCTACACATGTATTTCTATGAATATGGAAATGTCTACACTGCTATCTCTACAAACATAGAACTATCTACACAACTATCTGTATAAACATGGAAATATCTACACCACTATCTGTATAAACAAGGAAATATGTACACCGCCATCTCTATAAAGAAGGAAATATCTACACCGGTAGCCATATAAACATGGAAATATCTACACCGCCATCTCTATAAACATGGAAATATCTACACCGGTATCTGTATAAACATGGAAATGTCTACACTGCTACGTATATAAACATGGAAATATGTACACCGGTATCTCTATAAACATGGAAATACCTAAACCGCTATCTTTATAAACGTGGAAATATCTACACGGCTATCTGCATTAACATGGAAATATCTACATCCCCATCTGTATAAACATGGAAATATCTACACCACTGTCCATAAAAACATGGAAATATGTACACCGCTACCTCTATAAACTTGGAAATATCTACACCGCTATCTGAAAAAACAAGGTAATATCTACAACGCCATCTCTATAAACATAGAAATATCTACAACGCCATCTCTATAAACATGGAAATATCTACACCGCTATCCGTAGAAACATGGAAATATCTACAACGCTATCTGCTTAAACATGGAATTATCTACAAAACAATCTGCATAAACATGGAAATATCTACACTGTTATCAGTATAAACATGGAAATAACTACAGCGCTATCTCTATAAACGTGGAAGAAACTACACCTCTATCTTTATACACATGGAAGTAACTGCACTGCTATCTGTAAAACTGGGAAATATCTACACCGCTATCTCTATAAACATGGAATTTTCTACTCTGCTATCGGACTAAACATGGAAATATCTACAATGGTATCTCTGTAAACATGGAAAGACTCTACACAGCTATCTGTATAAACATGGAATTATCTAAAACCCTATCTCTATAAACATGGAAATATCTACACCGCTATCTCTAAACATGGAAATATCGACATGACTATGTGTATAAACATGGGAATATCCACACCGCTATCTGCATAAACAGGGAAATATCTACAATGCTATCTCTATAAACATGGAAATATGTACACTACTTTCTGTATAAACAAGGAAATATCTCCACTGCTATCTGTGAAAGAGGGAAATATCTACACATGTATTTCTATGAATATGGAAATGTCTACACTGCTATCTCTACAAACATAGAACTATCTACACAACTATCTGTATAAACATGGAAATATCTACACCACTATCTGTATAAACATAGAAATATCTACACCACTATCTGTATAAACATGGAAATATCTACAACGCTATCTCTATAAAATGGAAATATCATCACCGCTATCTCTATAAAGATGGAATTATATACACAGCTATGTGTATAAACATGGAAATATCTACACCGCTCTCTCTTTTAACTTGGAAATAACTACTCCGCTATCTGTAAAAACTTGGGAGTATCTATACCGCTATCTTTATAAACATGGAAATATCTACACCGCCATCTCTATAAACATGGAAATAACTGCACTACTATCTCTATAAACATGGAAATATCTACACCGCTATCTGTATAAACATGGAAATAACTACACCGCCATCTCTAGGAACATGGAAATATCTACAACGCTATCTCTACAAACATGGAAATATCTACATCACCATTTGTATAAACATGGAAATATCTACAACGCTATCTGAATAAACATGGAAGTATCTACACCGCCATCTTTATAAACATGGAAATATCTACACCGCTATCCGTAGAAACATGGAAATATCTCCACCGTTATCTGTTTAAACATGGAAATATCTACACCGCTCTCTGTATGCACATGGAAATATCTAAACCTCTTTCTCTATAAACATGGAAACTTCTACACCTCTATCTTTATAAACATGGAAATATCTTCACTGCCGTCTCCATACACATGGAATTATCTACACCGCTATCTGTATAAAGATGGAAAACCTTACACCGCTATCTCTATGAACATGGAAATATCTATACCGCTATCTGTATAAACATGGGAATATCTAAAACGATATCTGAATAAATATGGAAATATCTACACCACTATCTCTATGAACATAGAAATATCTACACCGCTATCTGAATAAACAAGGAAGTATCTACACTGCTATCTCTATAAACATGGAAATATCTACAGCGCTAAATCTGTAAACTTGAAAATATCTACACTGCTATCTGTATAAACAACGAAATGTCTACACCGCTATCTCTATAAACATGGAAATATCCACACCGCGATCTCTATAACCATGGAAATATCTACGTCGCTATCTCTACAAACATGGAAATATCTACACCACTATGTGTATAAACATGGAAATATCTACACCGCTATCTCTATAAACATGGAAATATCTACACCGCCATCTCTATAAACATGGAAATATCTACACTGCTATCCGAATAAATAGGGAAATATCAACACCTCTATGTGTATAAACATGGAAATACCTACAATGTAATCTGTATAAACATGGAAATACCTACACCGCTATCTCAATAAACGTGGAAATGTCTACACCACTATGTGTATAAACATGGAAATATCTACACCGCTATCTCTATAAACATGGAAATACCTAGACCACTATGTGTATAAACATGGAAATATCTACACCGCTATCTCTACAAACATGGAAATCTCTACACTGCTATCTCTATAAACATGGGAATATCTACACCGCTGTCTATATAAACCTGGAAATATCTAAACCGCCATCAGCATAAACATGAAAATATCTACAGCTCTACCTGTATAAACATGGAAATATCAACACCGCTATCTGCATAAAGATGGAAATATCTACACCGCCATCTTTATAAACATGGAAATATCTACACTGCCATCTCTATAAACATGGAAATATCTACACAGCCATCTGTATAAACATGGAAATATCTCAACCACTATCTCTATAAACATGGAAATATCTACACCACTATCTGTATAAACATGGAAATATCTACACCGCTATCTGTGTAAACATGGAAATACCTAATCCAAAATCTGTATAAACATGGAAATATCTACATCGCTAACTCTAGAAACATGGAAATATCTACACCGCTATATGTATAAACATGGAAATATCTACAACGGTATCTGCATAAACATGGAAATATCTACACCGCTATCTGTATAAACAAGGAAGTATCTACACCGCTATCTCTATAAACATGGAAATATCTACAGCGCTATCTCTATAAACATGGAAATATCTACACCGCGATCTGAATATAAATGGAAATATCTACACCGCTATCTGTATATACATTGAAATATCTACAACGCTATCCGTAGAAACATGGAAATATCTACAACGCTATCTGCTTAAACATGGAAATATCAACAAAACTATGTGCATAAACATGGAAATATCTACATTGATATCTATATAAACATGGAAATAACTACAGCGCTATCTCTATAAACATGGAAATATCTACACCTCTATCTTTATACACATGGAAATATCTGCACTGCTATCTGTAAAACTTTGAAATATCTACATCGCTATCTCTATAAACATGGAAATGTCTACACTGCTATCTGTCTAAACATGGAAATATCTACAACGGTATCTCTATAAACATGGAAAGACTCTACACCGCTATCTATATAAACATGGAAATATCTAAAACCATAACTCTATAAACATGGAAATATCTACACCGCTATCTGAATAAACATGGAAATATCTACATCGGTGTCTGTATAAACAAGGAAATATCTACACCGCTATCTCTATAAACATGGAAATATCTACACCGCTATCTGTAAAAACATGGAAATATCTACATGGCTATCTCTATAAACATGGAATTATCTACAGCGCCATCTGTATAAACATGGAAATAGCTACACAGTCATCTGTATAAATATGGCAACATCTACACCACTATCTGTATAAACATGGAAATATCTATACTGCCATCTGTATAAACATGGAAATATCTACTCAGCCATCTGTAAAAGCATGGAAATATCTACACAGTCATCTGTATAAACATGGAAATAACTTCACTTCCATGTGTATAAACTTGGAAATAACTACACTGCCATCTGTATACACATGGAAATATCTACACAGCCATCAGTATAAATATGGAAACATCTGCACCGCTATCTTTATACACATGGAAACACCTACACTTCTACCTGTATAAACATGGAAATAATAAACTTCTATCTCTATGAATATGGAAATATCTTCACCACTATCTCTATAAACATGGAAATGTCTACACTGCTATCTCTATAAACATGAAAATATCTACATGGCTATCACTGTAAACATGGAAGTATTTACACCGCCATCTGCATAAACATGGAAATATCTACACCACTATCTGTATAAACATGGAAATATCTACACTGCCATCTGTATAAACATGGAAATATCTACACAGCCATCTCTGTAAACATGGAAATATCTACACAGCTATCTGTATAAACATGGAAATAGCCACACCGCTATCTGTATAAACCTGGAAATATCTACACCCCCAACTGTAAAAACTTGGAAATATCTACACAGTCATCTGTATAAACATGGAAATATCTACACCTCCATCTGTATAAATATGGAAATATCTACACTGCCATCGGTATAGACATGGATATATCTACACAGTCATCTGTATAAACATGGAAATATCTACACCGCTATCTCTATACACATGGAAATAACTACACCGCTATCTGTATAAACATGGAAATATCTTCACCGCTATCTCTATAAACATGGAAATGTCTACACCTCTATCTGTATAAACATGGAAATATCTACATGGCTATTTCCATAAACATGGAAATATCTACACCGCCATCTGTATAAACATGGAAATACCTACACAGTCATCTGTATAAATATGGAAACATTTACACCACTATCTGTATAAACATGGAAATATCTATACTGCTATCTGTATAAACATGGAAATATCTACACCGCCATCTGTAAAAACATGGAAATATCTACACAGTCATCTGTATAAATATGGAAATAACTTCACCTCCATATGTATAAACTTGGAAATAACTACAATGCCATCTGTATACACATGGGAATATCTACACAGCCATCAGTATAAA
Organism: Pan paniscus; assembly: GCF_029289425.2. NCBI lineage: Eukaryota > Metazoa > Chordata > Mammalia > Primates > Hominidae > Pan > Pan paniscus. The sequence goes on from NC_073265.2 coordinate 4,082,254, forward strand.
TATGGAAACATCTGCACCGCTATCTCTATACACATGGAAACACCTACACTTCTTCCTGTAAAAACATGGAAATATCTACACTTCTATCTCCATAAATATGGAAATATATTTACCGCTATCTCTATAAACATGGAAATGTCTACACTGCTATCTCTATAAACATGAAAATATCTACATGGCTATCACTGTAAACATGGAAATATTTACACTGCCATCTGCGTAAACATAAAAATACCTACACAGACATCTGTATAAACATGGAAATATCTAAACCACTATCTGTATAAACATGGAAATATCTACACTGCCATCTGTATACACATGGAAATATATGCACTGCTATCTGTAAAACTTTGAAATATCTACACTGCTATCTCTATAAACATGGAAATATCTACAATGCAATCTGTATAAACATGGAAATAGACAAACCGCTATCTGTATAAACATGGAAATATCTACACCGCCATCTGTAAAAACATGGAAATAGCTACACAGTCTTCTGTATATACATGGAAATATCTACACCTCTATCTGTGTAAACATGGAAATACATACACAGTCACCTGTAAACACATGGAAATATCTACACTGCCATCTGTATAAACATGGAAATATCTCCACCTCTATCTCTATAAACATGGAAATACCTACACCGCTATCTGTATAAACATGGAAATATCTACACCGTCATCTCTAAAAACATGGAAATACCTACACAGTCATCTGTATAAACATGGAAATATCTACACCGCTATCCCTTTAGACATGGAAATAACTACACCGCAATATGTATGAAAAAGGAAATATCTACACCTCTATCTGTATAAACATGGAAATATCTACACGGCTATCTGTATAAACTTGTAAATATCTACACCGCCATCTGCGTAAACATGATAATATCTCCACCGATATCTGTATAAACATGGAAATATCTCCACCGCTATGTGTATACACATGGAAATATCTACACTGCTATCTGTATAAACATGGAAATATGTACACCGCTGTCTGTATAAACATGGAAATATCTACACCGCTATCTATATAAACTTGGAAATATCTACACTTCCATCTGTATAAACATGGAAATATCTACACCGCCATCTGTAGAAACACGGAAATATCTACACAGTCATCTGTATAAACATGGACAAATCTACACCTCCATCTGAATAAACATGGAAATATCTACACCGTGATCTGTATACACATGGAAATATCTACAAAGTCATCTGTTTAAACATGGAAATATCTACACCGCTATCTCTATAAACATGGAAATACCTACACCGCTATATGTGTAAACATGGAAATATCTATACCGCTGTCTCTATAAACATGGAAATACCTACACCGCTATCTGTATAAACTTGGAAATACCTACACCGCTATCTGTATAAACATGGAAATATCCACACCGCTATCTGTATAAACCTGGAAATATCTACACAGCCATTTCTATAAACATGGAAATAGCTACATTGCAATCTGTATAAACATGGAAATAGCCACACCGCTGTCTGTATAAACATGGAAATATCTACACAGCCATCTGTAAAAACATGGAAATATCTACAGAGTCATCTGTATAAACATGGAAACAACTACACCTCCGTCTGTGAAAACATGGAAATACATACACAGCCACTTGTATACACATGGAAATATCTACACAGCCATCTGTGTAAACATGGAAATATCTCCACTGCTATCTCTATAAACATGGAAATACCTACACCGCTATCTGTACAAACAAGGAAATATCTACACCGTCATCTCTAAAAACATGGAAATACCTACACAGTCATCTGTATAAACATGGAAATATCTACACCCCTATCCCTATAGACATGGAAATACCTACACCGCAATATGTATAAACAAGGAAATATTTACACCGCTATCTGTATAAACATGGAAATATCTACACCGCTATCTGTATAAACTTGTAAATATATACACCGCCATCTGCGTAAACATGATAATATCTCCACCGATATCTCTATAAACATGGAAATATCTCCACCGCTATGTGTATAAACATGGAAATATCTACACTGCTATCTGTATAAACATGGAAATATCTACACCGCTATCTGTATAAACATGGAATTATCTACACCGCCATCTATAAAAACACGGAAATATCTGCACAGTCATCTGTAAAAACATGGAAAAATCTACAACTCCATCTGAATAAACATGGAAATATATACACCGCAATCTGTATACACATGGAAATATCTACACAGTCATCTGTTAAAACATGGAAATACCTACACCGCTATCTCTATAAAGATGGAAATACCTACACCGCTATATGTATAAACATGGAAATATCTACACCGCTATTTGTTTAAACATGGAAATATTTACACTCCCATGTGTAAAAACATGGAAATATCTACACAGTGATCTGTATAAACATGGAAGTATCTACACCACGATCCCTATAAACATGGAAATATCTGCACCGAAATCTGTATAAACATGGAAATATCTACACCGCTATCTGTATAAACACGGAAATATCTGCACCGCTCTCTGTATAAACATGGAAATATCTACACCGCTCTCTGTATAAACATGGAAATATCTACACCGCTGTATGTATAAACATGGAAATATCTACACCGCTATTTGTATAAACATGGAAATATCTACACCACAATCTCTATAAACATGGAAATGCCTACACCGCTTTCTGTATAAACAAGGAAATATCTACATGGCTATCTCTGTAAACATGGAAAAATCTACAAAGCCATCTCTATAAACATAGAAATATCTACACTGCCATCTGCATAAAAATGGAAATATCTACACCGACATCTGTATAAACATGGAAATATCTACACAGTCATCTGTATAAACATGGAAATATCTACACAACTATCTGTATAAACATGGAAATATCTACACAGTCATCTCTATAAACATGTAAATATCTACACCGCTATCTGTATAAACATGCAAATACCCACACGGCTATCTGTATAAACATGGACGTATCTACACCGTCAGCTGTAAAAACACGGAAATATCTACACACTCATCTGTATAAACATGGTAAAATCTACAACTCCATCGGTATAAACTTGGAAATATCTACAATGCCATCTGTATAAACGTGGAAATATCTACACAGTCATCTCTATAAACTTGGAAATATCTACACCGCTATCACTATAAACATGGAAATACCTACTCCGCTATCAGTATAAACATGGAAATATATACACAGCTATGTCTATAAATATGGAAATATCTACACCGCTATCTGTATAAACTTGGAAATATCTACACCAACATCTGTATAAACATGAAAGTATCTCCACCGCTATCTGCATAAACATGGGAATATCTCCACCGCTATCTGTATAAACATGGAAATAACTACACTGCTATCTGTTTAAACATGGAAATATTTACACCGCCATCTATAAAACCATGGAAATATATACACTGTCATCTGTATAAACATGGAAATATCTAAACAGCTATCCCCATAAACATGGAAATACCTACACCGCAATCTGTATAAACATGGAAATATCTACACCGCTATCTGTATAAACATGGAAATATCTGCACCGCCATCTGTATAAACGTGGAAATATCTACACCGGTATCTGTATAAACATGGAAATATCTACACCACATTCTGTATAAACATGGAAATATCTACCTCACTATCTGTATAAACATGGAAATGTCTACACCGCCGTCTGTATAAACATGATAATATCTCCACCGCCATCTGTAAAAACATGGAAATATCTACACAGTCATCTGTATGAACATGGAAAAATCTACACCTCCATCTGTATATACATGGAAATATCTACACCGCCATCTGTACACACATGGAAATATCTACACAGTCATCTGTATAAACATGGAAATATCCACACCGCTATCTCTATAAATATGGAAATACCTACACCGCCATCTGTATAAACATGAAAATATCTACACCGCTATCTCTATAAACATGGAAATAGCTACATTGCCATCTGTATAAACTTGGAAATATCTACACTGTCATCTCTATAAACATGGAAATATCTGCACCGCTATCTGTATAACCATGGAAATATATCCACCGCTATCTGTATTAACATGGAAATATCTACACCGCTATCTGTTTAAACATGGAAACATCTACACCACAATCTGTATAAACATGGAAATATCAACACCGCTATCTGTATAAACATGGAAATATCTACACCACGAATGCATTAAGAAGGAAATATCTACACCGCTACCTGTATAAACATGGAGAAACCTACATCGCTATCTGTATAAATATGGAAATATCTTCACCGCTATCTCTATAAACATGGAAATACCTCCACCGCCATCACTATAAACATGGAAATATCTACACCGCTATCTTTATAAACATGGAAATATCTATGCCACAATCTGTATAAACATGGAAATATCTACACCGCCATCTGAATAAACATGGAAATATCTACACCGATATCTGAATAACTATGGAAATATCTACACCGCTATCTCTATAAACATGGAAATATCTACACCGCTATCTATATACACATGGAAATATCTACACCGCTATCTCTATAAATATGGAAATATCTACACCGCCATCTGTATAAACATGGAAATATATACACAGTTATCTGTATAAACATGGAAATATTTCACCACCATCTCTATAAACATGGAGATATCTACACTGCCGTTTGTATAAACATGGAAATATCTACACTGCCATCTGTATAAAATGGAAGTACCTACACCGCGATCTGTATAAACATGGAAATATATACACCGCTATCATTTTAAACTTCGAAATATCTACACCACTATCTCTATAAACATAGAAATACCTACACAGCCAAATCTATAAACATGGAATTATCTACAGTGGTATCTGTAAAACATGGAAATACCCACACCGCTATTTGTATAAACATGGAAATAACTACACCGCCATTTGTAAAAACATGGAAATATCTACAGTTATCAGTATAAACATGGAAAAATCTACACCTCCATCGGTATAAACATGGAAATATCTACACTGCCGTCTGTATACACATGGAAATATCTACACAGTCCTCTGTATAAACTTGGAAATCTCTACACCGCTATCTCTATAAACATGGAAATACCTACACCGCTATCTGTATAAACATGGAAATATCTACACCGCTATCTGTATAAACATGGAAATATCTACACCGCTATATGTATAAACTTTTAAATATCTACACCGCCATCTGCAGAAACATGATAATATCTCCACCGCTATCTGTATAAACATGGAAATATCTTCACCGCTTTCTGTATTAACATGGAAATATCTACACCGTTATCTGTATAAACATGGAAATATCTACACAACTATCTGCTTAAACATGGAAATAACTACACCGCTATCTGTATAAACATGGAAATATCTTCAAAGCCATCAGTATAAATATAGAAACATCTGCACCGCTATCTCTATACACATAGAAATACCTACACCTCTACCTGTATAAACATGGAAACATCTACACCGCTATCTCCATAAACATGGAATTATCTACACTGCTATCTCTATAAACATAGAAATATCAACACCGCCATCTCTATAAACATGGAAATATCTACACCGCCATCTGTATAAACATAGAAATATCTAGACTGCCATCTGTAGAAAGGTGCAAATACCTACACCGCCATCTGTATAAACATGGCAATATCTACACCTCTACCTGTATAAACATGGAAATAACTACACCGCTATCTGTATAAATATGGAAATATCTACACCACTGTCTCTATAAACATGGAAATGACTACACCGCTATCTGTATAGACATGGAAATATCTACATGATTATCTCTATAAACATGGAAACATCTACACTGCCATCTGTATAAACATGGAAGTAACTACACAGTCATCTCTATAAACATGGAAAAATCTACACCTCCATCTGTATAAACATGGAAATATCTACACCGCCTTCTGTATACACATGGAAATATCTACACAGTCTTCTGTATAAACATGGAAGTATCTACACCGCTATCTCTATAAACATGGAAATAGCTACACCGCTATGTGTATAAACATGGAAATATCTACACCGCCATCTCTATAAACATGGAAATATCTACACCGCTATCTGTATAAACTTGGAAATACCTACACCGCATTGTGTATAAACATGGAAATATCTCCACTGTTATCTGTGTAAACATGGAAATATCTACACTGCTATCTGTGAAAAGATGGAAATAACTACACCTCCATCTGTATAAACATGGAAATATCTACACTGACATCTGTATACTCATGGATATATCAACACAATCATCTGTATAAACATGGAAATATCTACACCGCTCTCCCTATACACATGGAAATACCTACACTGCAATCTGTATAAACATGGAAGTAACTACACCGCTATCTGTTTAAACATGGAAATATCTACAACGCTATCTGTGTAAACTTTTAAATATCTACCCCGCCATCTGCAGAAACATGATAATATCTCCACCACTATCTGTATAAACATGGAATTATCTCCACTGCTATCTGCATAAACATGGGGATATCTACACCGTTATCTGTATATACATGGAAATATCAACACCACCATCTGCATAAACATGGAAATAACTACACCGCTATCTGTATAAACATTGAAATATTTACACCAATATCTGTATAAACATGGAAATATCTACACCGCTATCTGTAGAAACATGGAAATATCTACTCCGCAATCTGTAGAAACACGGAAATAGCTACACCGCTGTCTGTATAAAGATGGAAGTATCTACACCGCTATCTCTATAAACATGGAAATGCCTACACCGCTATCTGTATAAACATGGAAATATCTACATGGCTATCTCTATAAACATGGAAATATCTACACCGTCATCTGTAAACATGGAAATACCTACACAGTCATCTGTATAAACATGCAAATATCTACACAACTATCTGTATAAACATGGAAATGTGTACATTGCCATCTGTATAAACATGGAAATATCTACACAGCCATCTCTATAAACATGGAAATATCTACTTTGCTATCTGTATAAACATGGAAATAGCCACACCGCAATCTCTATAAACATGGAAATATCTACACCGCCATCTGTGAAAGCATGGAAATATCTACAGAGTCATCTGTATAAACAGGGAAATAACTACACTTCCATGTGTATAAACATGGAAATACCTACACTGCCATCTGTATACACATGGAAATATCTACACAGCCATCTGTAGAAACATGGAAATATCAACACCGCTATCTCTGTAAACATGGAAATACATACACCGCTATCTGTATGAACATGGAAATATCTACACTGATATCTGTATAAACATGGAAATATCTACACCACTATCTGTATAAACTTGGAAATATCTACACCGCAATCTGTAAAACATGGAAATATCTCCACCGCTATCTGTATAAACATGGAAATATCTACACCGCTATCTGTTTATACATGGAAATATCTACACCGCCATCGGTAAAAACATGGAAATATCTACACCGTCATCTGTATAAACATGGAAATACCTCCACCAACATCTGTATAAACATGGAAATATCAACACTGCCATCTGTATACACATGGAAATATCTACACAGTCATCAGTATATATATAGAAACAACTGCACCGCTTTCTCTATACACATGGAAATACCTACACCTCTACCTGTATAAACATGGAAACATCTTCACCGCTATCTCTATGAACATGGAAATATCTACACCGACATCTTTATAAACCTAGAAATATCTACACTGCCAACTGTAGAAAGGTGGAAATACGTACACCGCGATCTGTATAAACATGGAAATACCTATTCCTCTACCTGTATATTCATGGAAATATCTTCACCACTATCTGTATAAATGTGGAAATATCTACACCGCTGTCTCTATAAACATGGAAATATACACACCGCTATCTCTATAAGCATGGAAATATCTACACCGCGATCTGTATTAACATGGAAATATCTACAGAGTCATCTGTATAAACATGGAAATATCTACACTGACATCTGTATATACATGGAAATATCTACACAGCCCTCTGTAAACATTGAAATATCTGCACAGCCATTTGTATAAACATGGAAATATTTACACCGCTATCTGTGTAAACATGGAAATATCTACACCGCTATGTGTATAAACATGGAAATATCTCCATTGCTATCTGTATAAACATAGACATATCTCCACCGCTATCTGTATAAACCTGGAAATATCTACACCGCTATCTCTATAACTATGGAAATATCTACACCGCCATCTGTAAAAACATGGAAATATCAACACAGTCTTCTGTATAAACATGGAAACATCTACACCACCAACTGTATAAACATGGAAATATCTACAATGCCGTCTGTATACAGATGGATATAAATACACAGTCTTCTGTATAAACATGGAAATAACTTCACTGCTATCTCTATAAACATGTAAATATCTACACCGCTATCTGTATAATCATGGAAATATCAACACCGATATCTGTATAAACATGGAAATAACTACTACGTTATCTCTATAAACATGGAAATATCTACACCGCTATCAATATAAACATGGAAATTCCTAAACCGCTATCTCTATAAAATTATAAATATCTACACAGCTATCTCTATAAACATGTAAATATCTACACCACCATCTCTATAAACTTGGAAATATCTACATCACCATCTGCATCAACATGGAAATACCTACACCACCATCTGCATAAACATGGAAATACCTACACCACTATCTGTATAAACATGGAAATATCTACACCATCATCCGTATAAACATGGAAATATCTACACCGCCATCCGTATAAACATGGAAATATCTACACTGCCACCTGTATAAAGATGGAAATATCTACACCGCGAGCTGTATAAACATGGAAACATCTACCCCTCTATCTATATAAACATGGAAATAACAACACTGCTATCTGTTTAAACATGGAATTATCTACACCACTATCTGAATAAAAATGGAAATATCTACACCGCTATCTCTATAAACATGGAAATACCAGCACCGCTTTCTCTATAAGCATGGAAATATCTACACTACTATATCTATAAACATGGAGGTATAAACAACGCCACGTCTATAAACACGGAAAAATCTACACCGCCATCTTCATAAACAAGGAAATATATACACCGCCATCTATATAAAGATGGAAATATCTACACCGCCGTCAGTATAAACATGGAAATATCTACACTGCCATCTGTAGAAAGATGGAAATACCTACACCGCGATCTGTACAAACATAGAAATATCTACACCACGATCTGTATAAACATGGAAGGATCTACACAGCCATGTGTAAATACATGCAAACAGCAACAACGCTATCTGTATAAACATGGAAATAACAACACCGCTATCTAAATAAACATGGAAATATCTACACCGCTATCACTATAAACATGGAAATATCAACACCGCTATTTGTAAAAACATGGAAATATCTTCACCACTTTCTAAATAAACATGGAAATATGTACAGCGCTATCACTATAAACATGGAAATACCTACACCGCTATGTCTATAAACATGGAAATATCTACACCGCCATCTCTATAAACATGGAAATATCTACACCGCCATCTCTATAAACTTGGAAATATCTACACCGCCATCTAAATAAACATGGAAATATCTACACCGCCATGTCTATAAAGTTGGAAATATCTACACAGTCCTCTGTATAAACATGGAAATATCTGCAGAGCCATCTGTATAAACATGGAAATATCTACACCCCTGTCTCTACGAACATGGAAATATCTACACCGCTATGTGTATAAACATGGAATTATCTCCACTGCTATCTGTATAAACATGGAAATATCTACAACGCTATCTGTATCAACATTGAAATAACTACACCGCTATCTCTCTAAACATGGAAATTTCTACAATGCTATCTGTGTAAACAGGGAATATCTACACCGTTATCTGTGTAAACATGGAAGTATCTACACCGCTGTCTGTGGAAACATGGAAATATCTACACCGCTATCTGTGAAAAGATGGAAATATCTACACCGCTATCAGTGTAAAGATGGAAATATCTACTCCGCTATCTGTGTAAAGATGCAAATTTCTACACTGGTATCTATATATATGGAAATATTTACACCGCTATCTGTGTAAACATGGAAATATCTACACCGCTCTCTGTGCAAACATGGAAATATTTACACCGCCATGTGTAGAAACATGGAAACATCTACACCGCCATCTCTATAAACATGGGAATATCTATACCGCCATCTGTATAAACATGGAAATATCTGCACCGCCATCTGTATAAACATGGAAATATCTACAACGACATCTGTGTATACATTGAAATTTCACTGCCATATTTATAAAGATGAAAGAATCTATACCGCCATCTGTATAAACATGGAAATATCTCCACCGGTGTCTGTATAAACAGGGAAATATCTACACCGCTATCACTGTAAACATGGAAATATCTACACTGCGATCTGTAAAAACTTGGAAATATCTACCCAGTCATCTGTATGAACATGGAAATATAAACACCACCATCTCTATAAACATGGAAATATCTACAATGCCATCTGTATAGACATGAAAATGTCTACACAGCCATCTGTATAAACATGGAAATATCTACACCGCTATCTCTATAAAAATGGAAATACCTACTCCGCTATCTCTATAAACATGGAAATATCTACACCGCTATCTCTGTAAACATGGCAATATCTACACCGCCATCTCTATAAACCTGAAAATATCTACAGTGCCATTTCCATAAACATGTAACAAGCTTCTCCGCCATCTGTGTAAACATGGAAATATCTACACCGTCATCTGTGTAAACTTGGAAATATCTACAGTGCCATCTGTATAAATATGTAAATGTCTGCACCGCGAGCTGTATAAACATGGAAATATCTACACCGCTATATGTATAAACATGGAAATACCAACACCGCTTTCTTTAAAAACATGGAAATATCTACACTACCATCCATAGAAAGATGGAAATATCTACCCCACGATCTTTATAAACGTGGAAATATCTACACTGCCATCTGTATAAACATGGATCTATTTACACAGTCATCTGTATAAACTTGGAAATATCTACACCACCATCTCTATAAACGTGGAAATATCTACACTGCAATCTGTATAAACATGGAAATATCTACAGAGCCAACTGTAAACATGGAAATATCTACACCGCTATCTCTATACACATGGAAATAACTACACTGCTAGCTCCATAAACATGGAAATATCTACACCACCATCTCTATAAAGATGGAAATATCTACACCGACATCTCTATAAACATTAAAACATCTAATCCGCTATGTGTATAAACATGGAAATATCTACATTGCCATCTGTATAAACATGGAATTAGCTACACCACTATCTGTATAAACATGGAAATATCTACACCGCTATCTGTATAAACATGGAAATATCTACACCGCTATCTGTATAGACATGTAAATATCTACACCGCTATCTGTATAAGCATGGAAATATCTACGTCACTATCTCTATAAACATGGAAATACCTACACCGTCATCTTTATAAACATGGACTTATCTCCACCGCTATCTCTATAAACATACAAAAGTCTACACCGTCATCTCTATAAACATGGAAATATCTACATCACCAGCTCCATGAACATGGAACTACATACACCATTATCTGTATAAAAATGGAAAAATCTACACCGCTATGTGTATAAACGTGGCAATATCTACACTGCCATCTGTATATAGATGGAAATACCTACACCGCAAGCTGTATAAACATGGAAATATCTACACCGCTCTCTGTATAAACATGGAATTACCAACAACGCTATCTGTATGAACATGTAATTATCTACACCACTGTCTGTATACACATGGAAATATCTATACCACTGTCTCTATAAACATGGAAATACCTACACCGCCGTTTCTGTAAACATTTAATTATCTACACCGCTACCTCTATAAACATAGAAATATCAACACCGCCATCTCTATACACATGGAAATATCCTCACAGCCATCTGCAAAAACATGTAAATATCTACACCGCCATCTGTATGAACATGGAAATATCTACACCGCCATCTGTATAAACATAGAAACATCCACAGTGCCATCTATAGAAAGATAGAAATGTCTACACCGCGCTCTGTATAAACATGGAAATATCTACACCACTATTTGTGTAAGTGTGGAAATATCTACACCGCTATCTCTATAAAAATGGAAATGTCTAGACTGCTATCGGTATAAACATGGAAATATCTACACGGCCATCTCTATAAACATGGAAATAGCTAAACTTCCATCTGTATAAACATGGAAATAACTACACAGTCATCTGTATAAACATGGAAATATATACACCAGTGTCTGTATAAACATGGAAATATCTACACTGCCATCTGTATAAACATGGAAATATCTACACAGCCATGTCTACAAACATGGAAATATCTACACCTCTATCTGTATAAACACGGAAACATCTACACCGCTATCAGTATAAATATGGAAATATCTACACCGCTATCTCTATACACATGGAAATGTCTACACCGCTATCTGTACAAACATGGAAATATCTGCATGGCTATCTCTATAAACATGGAAATATCTACTAAGTCATCTGTATAAACATGGAGATACATACACAGACATCTGCATAAACATGGAAATATCTACACCACTCTCTGTATAAACATAGAAATATATACACTGCCATCAGTATAAACATGGAAATACCTACACAGCCATCTGTATATACATGGAAATATCTACAGACCCATCTCTATAAACATGGAAATATCTACACCGCTACCTGTATAAACATGGAAATAGCCACACCGCTATCTGTATGAACATGGAAATATCTCCACCGCTATCTCCATAAACATGGAAATATCTCCACTGCTATCTGTATAAACATGGAAATATGTACACCGCTGTCTGTATAAATATGGAAATATCTACACCGCAATCTGTGCAAAGATGGAAATATCTACACCGCTATCTGTGTAAACATGGAAATATCTACACCGCTATCTATATAAATATGGAAATATCTACACCGCTCTCTGTATAAGAAGGGAAATATTTACACCACCATCTATATCAACATTACAATATCTACACCACCATCTGAATAAACACGGAAATATCTACACCGCTATCTGTATAAATATGGAAATATCTACAACGCTATCTCTATACACATGGAAATAACTACACCGCTATCTGTGTAAACATGGAAATATCTACCCGCTCTCCCTATAAACATGGAAATATCTACACTGCCATCTGTATAAACCTGGAAATAACTACACAGTCATCTGTATAAACATGGAAATATCTACACAACCATCTCTATAAACATGGAAATATGTACACTTCCGTCTGTATACACATGGAAATATCTACACTGCCAACTGTATAAACATGAAAATATCTACACCGCTATCTGAATAAATATGGAAATATCTACACCGCCATCTGTATAAACATGGAAATATCTCCACCGCTATCTCTATAAACATGGAAATATCTCCACTGCTATGTGTATAAACATGGAAATATCTACACCGCTATCTGTATAAACATGGAAATATCTACACCGCTATCTGTATGAACATGGAAATATCTACACCGCTATCTGTGTAAACATGCAAATATATACACCACGATCTGTATAAACATGGAAATATTGACACTGCTCTCTGTATAAACACAGAAATATCTACATCGCTATCTGTATAAACATGGAAATATCTACACGGCTATCTGTATAAATATGGAAGTATCTACACTGCTATCTGTATACACATGGAAATGTCAACACCGCTATCTGTACAAACATGGAAATATCTGCATGGCTATCTCTATAAACATGGAAATATCTACTAAGTCATCTGTATAAACATGGAAATACATACACAGACATCTGCATAAACATGGAAATATCTACACCACTCTCTGTATAAACATAGAAATATATACACTGCCATCAGTATAAACATGGAAATACCTTCACAGCCATCTGTATATACATGGAAATATCTACAGTCCCATCTCTATAAACATGGAAATATCTACACCGCTACCTGTATAAACATGGAAATAGCCACACCGCTATCTGTATGAACAAGGTTATATCTCAACCGCTATCTCCATAAACATGGAAATACCTCCACCGCTATCTGTATAAACATGGAATATGTACACCGCTGTCTGTATAAATATGAAAATATCTACACCGCAACCTGTGCAAAGATGGAAATATCTACACCGATATCTGTGTAAACATGGAAATATCTACACCGCTATCTATATAAATATGGAAATATCTACACCGCTATCTGTATAAGCAGGGAAATATTTACACCACCATCTGTATCAACATTACAATATCTACACCACCATCTGAATAAACACGGAAATATCTACACCGCTATCTGTATAAATATGGAAATATCTACAACGCTATCTCTATACACTTGGAAATAACTACACCGCTATCTGTGTAAACATGGAAATATCTACCCCGCTCTCTCTATAAACATGGAAATATCTACACCGCCATCTGTATAAACCTGGAAATAACTACACAGTCATCTGCATAAACATGGAAATATCTACACAACCATCTCTATAAACATGGAAATATGTACACTTCCATCTGTATACACATGGAAATATCTACACTGCCAACTGTATAAACATGGAAATATCTACACCGCTATCTGTATAAATATGGAAATATCTACACCGCCATCTGTATAAACATGGAAATATCTCCACCGCTATCTCTATAAACATGGAAATATCTCCGCTGCTATGTGTATAAACATGGAAATATCTACACCGCTATCTGTATAAACATGGAAATATCTACACCGCTATCAGTATGAACATGGAAATATCTACACCGCTATCTGTGTCAACATGCAAATATCTACAAAACGATCTGTATAAACATGGAAATATTGACACTGCTCTCTGTATAAACACAGAAATATCTACATCGCTATCTGTATAAACATGGAAATATCTACACGGCTATCTGTATAAATATGGAAGTATCTACACTGCTATCTCTATACACATGGAAAGGTCTACACCGCTATCTGTACAAACATGGAAATATCTGCATGGCTATCTCTATAAACATGGAAATATCTACTAAGTCATCTGGATAAACATGGAAATACATACACAGACATCTGCATAAACATGGAAATATATACACCACTCTCTGTATAAACATAGAAATATATACACTGCCATCAGTATAAACATGGAAATACCTACACAGCCATCTGTATATACATGGAAATATCTACAGACCCATCTCTATAAACATGGAAATATCAACACCGCTACCTGTATAAACATGGAAATAGCCACACCGCTGTCTGTATAAACATGGAAATATCTACACAGCCATCTGTAAAAACATGGAAATATCTACAGAGTCATCTGTATAAACATGGAAACAACTACACCTCCGTCTGTGAAAACATGGAAATACATACACAGCCACTTGTATACACATGGAAATATCTACACAGCCATCTGTGTAAACATGGAAATATCTCCACTGCTATCTCTATAAACATGGAAATACCTACACCGCTATCTGTACAAACAAGGAAATATCTACACCGTCATCTCTAAAAACATGGAAATACCTACACAGTCATCTGTATAAACATGGAAATATCTACACCCCTATCCCTATAGACATGGAAATACCTACACCGCAATATGTATAAACAAGGAAATATTTACACCGCTATCTGTATAAACATGGAAATATCTACACCGCTATCTGTATAAACTTGTAAATATATACACCGCCATCTGCGTAAACATGATAATATCTCCACCGATATCTCTATAAACATGGAAATATCTCCACCGCTATGTGTATAAACATGGAAATATCTACACTGCTATCTGTATAAACATGGAAATATCTACACCGCTATCTGTATAAACATGGAATTATCTACACCGCCATCTATAAAAACACGGAAATATCTGCACAGTCATCTGTAAAAACATGGAAAAATCTACAACTCCATCTGAATAAACATGGAAATATATACACCGCAATCTGTATACACATGGAAATATCTACACAGTCATCTGTTAAAACATGGAAATACCTACACCGCTATCTCTATAAAGATGGAAATACCTACACCGCTATATGTATAAACATGGAAATATCTACACCGCTATTTGTTTAAACATGGAAATATTTACACTCCCATGTGTAAAAACATGGAAATATCTACACAGTGATCTGTATAAACATGGAAGTATCTACACCACGATCCCTATAAACATGGAAATATCTGCACCGAAATCTGTATAAACATGGAAATATCTACACCGCTATCTGTATAAACACGGAAATATCTGCACCGCTATCTGTATAAACATGGAAATATCTACACCGCTCTCTGTATAAACATGGAAATATCTACACCGCTGTATGTATAAACATGGAAATATCTACACCGCTATTTGTATAAACATGGAAATATCTACACCACAATCTCTATAAACATGGAAATGCCTACACCGCTTTCTGTATAAACAAGGAAATATCTACATGGCTATCTCTGTAAACATGGAAAAATCTACAAAGCCATCTCTATAAACATAGAAATATCTACACTGCCATCTGCATAAAAATGGAAATATCTACACCGACATCTGTATAAACATGGAAATATCTACACAGTCATCTGTATAAACATGGAAATATCTACACAACTATCTGTATAAACATGGAAATATCTACACAGTCATCTCTATAAACATGTAAATATCTACACCGCTATCTGTATAAACATGCAAATACCCACACGGCTATCTGTATAAACATGGACGTATCTACACCGTCAGCTGTAAAAACACGGAAATATCTACACACTCATCTGTATAAACATGGTAAAATCTACAACTCCATCGGTATAAACTTGGAAATATCTACAATGCCATCTGTATAAACGTGGAAATATCTACACAGTCATCTCTATAAACTTGGAAATATCTACACCGCTATCACTATAAACATGGAAATACCTACTCCGCTATCAGTATAAACATGGAAATATATACACAGCTATGTCTATAAATATGGAAATATCTACACCGCTATCTGTATAAACTTGGAAATATCTACACCAACATCTGTATAAACATGAAAGTATCTCCACCGCTATCTGCATAAACATGGGAATATCTCCACCGCTATCTGTATAAACATGGAAATAACTACACTGCTATCTGTTTAAACATGGAAATATTTACACCGCCATCTATAAAACCATGGAAATATATACACTGTCATCTGTATAAACATGGAAATATCTAAACAGCTATCCCCATAAACATGGAAATACCTACACCGCAATCTGTATAAACATGGAAATATCTACACCGCTATCTGTATAAACATGGAAATATCTGCACCGCCATCTGTATAAACGTGGAAATATCTACACCGGTATCTGTATAAACATGGAAATATCTACACCACATTCTGTATAAACATGGAAATATCTACCTCACTATCTGTATAAACATGGAAATGTCTACACCGCCGTCTGTATAAACATGATAATATCTCCACCGCCATCTGTAAAAACATGGAAATATCTACACAGTCATCTGTATGAACATGGAAAAATCTACACCTCCATCTGTATATACATGGAAATATCTACACCGCCATCTGTACACACATGGAAATATCTACACAGTCATCTGTATAAACATGGAAATATCCACACCGCTATCTCTATAAATATGGAAATACCTACACCGCCATCTGTATAAACATGAAAATATCTACACCGCTATCTCTATAAACATGGAAATAGCTACATTGCCATCTGTATAAACTTGGAAATATCTACACTGTCATCTCTATAAACATGGAAATATCTGCACCGCTATCTGTATAACCATGGAAATATATCCACCGCTATCTGTATTAACATGGAAATATCTACACCGCTATCTGTTTAAACATGGAAACATCTACACCACAATCTGTATAAACATGGAAATATCAACACCGCTATCTGTATAAACATGGAAATATCTACACCACGAATGCATTAAGAAGGAAATATCTACACCGCTACCTGTATAAACATGGAGAAACCTACATCGCTATCTGTATAAATATGGAAATATCTTCACCGCTATCTCTATAAACATGGAAATACCTCCACCGCCATCACTATAAACATGGAA
The DNA here is from genome assembly GCF_029289425.2 of Pan paniscus. Lineage (NCBI taxonomy): Eukaryota > Metazoa > Chordata > Mammalia > Primates > Hominidae > Pan > Pan paniscus. The sequence continues at coordinate 4,100,638 of NC_073265.2, forward strand.
ATATCTACACCGCTATCTTTATAAACATGGAAATATCTATGCCACAATCTGTATAAACATGGAAATATCTACACCGCCATCTGAATAAACATGGAAATATCTACACCGATATCTGAATAACTATGGAAATATCTACACCGCTATCTCTATAAACATGGAAATATCTACACCGCTATCTATATACACATGGAAATATCTACACCGCTATCTCTATAAATATGGAAATATCTACACCGCCATCTGTATAAACATGGAAATATATACACAGTTATCTGTATAAACATGGAAATATTTCACCACCATCTCTATAAACATGGAGATATCTACACTGCCGTTTGTATAAACATGGAAATATCTACACTGCCATCTGTATAAAATGGAAGTACCTACACCGCGATCTGTATAAACATGGAAATATATACACCGCTATCATTTTAAACTTCGAAATATCTACACCACTATCTCTATAAACATAGAAATACCTACACAGCCAAATCTATAAACATGGAATTATCTACAGTGGTATCTGTAAAACATGGAAATACCCACACCGCTATTTGTATAAACATGGAAATAACTACACCGCCATTTGTAAAAACATGGAAATATCTACAGTTATCAGTATAAACATGGAAAAATCTACACCTCCATCGGTATAAACATGGAAATATCTACACTGCCGTCTGTATACACATGGAAATATCTACACAGTCCTCTGTATAAACTTGGAAATCTCTACACCGCTATCTCTATAAACATGGAAATACCTACACCGCTATCTGTATAAACATGGAAATATCTACACCGCTATCTGTATAAACATGGAAATATCTACACCGCTATATGTATAAACTTTTAAATATCTACACCGCCATCTGCAGAAACATGATAATATCTCCACCGCTATCTGTATAAACATGGAAATATCTTCACCGCTTTCTGTATTAACATGGAAATATCTACACCGTTATCTGTATAAACATGGAAATATCTACACAACTATCTGCTTAAACATGGAAATAACTACACCGCTATCTGTATAAACATGGAAATATCTTCAAAGCCATCAGTATAAATATAGAAACATCTGCACCGCTATCTCTATACACATAGAAATACCTACACCTCTACCTGTATAAACATGGAAACATCTACACCGCTATCTCCATAAACATGGAATTATCTACACTGCTATCTCTATAAACATAGAAATATCAACACCGCCATCTCTATAAACATGGAAATATCTACACCGCCATCTGTATAAACATAGAAATATCTAGACTGCCATCTGTAGAAAGGTGCAAATACCTACACCGCCATCTGTATAAACATGGCAATATCTACACCTCTACCTGTATAAACATGGAAATAACTACACCGCTATCTGTATAAATATGGAAATATCTACACCACTGTCTCTATAAACATGGAAATGACTACACCGCTATCTGTATAGACATGGAAATATCTACATGATTATCTCTATAAACATGGAAACATCTACACTGCCATCTGTATAAACATGGAAGTAACTACACAGTCATCTCTATAAACATGGAAAAATCTACACCTCCATCTGTATAAACATGGAAATATCTACACCGCCTTCTGTATACACATGGAAATATCTACACAGTCTTCTGTATAAACATGGAAGTATCTACACCGCTATCTCTATAAACATGGAAATAGCTACACCGCTATGTGTATAAACATGGAAATATCTACACCGCCATCTCTATAAACATGGAAATATCTACACCGCTATCTGTATAAACTTGGAAATACCTACACCGCATTGTGTATAAACATGGAAATATCTCCACTGTTATCTGTGTAAACATGGAAATATCTACACTGCTATCTGTGAAAAGATGGAAATAACTACACCTCCATCTGTATAAACATGGAAATATCTACACTGACATCTGTATACTCATGGATATATCAACACAATCATCTGTATAAACATGGAAATATCTACACCGCTCTCCCTATACACATGGAAATACCTACACTGCAATCTGTATAAACATGGAAGTAACTACACCGCTATCTGTTTAAACATGGAAATATCTACAACGCTATCTGTGTAAACTTTTAAATATCTACCCCGCCATCTGCAGAAACATGATAATATCTCCACCACTATCTGTATAAACATGGAATTATCTCCACTGCTATCTGCATAAACATGGGGATATCTACACCGTTATCTGTATATACATGGAAATATCAACACCACCATCTGCATAAACATGGAAATAACTACACCGCTATCTGTATAAACATTGAAATATTTACACCAATATCTGTATAAACATGGAAATATCTACACCGCTATCTGTAGAAACATGGAAATATCTACTCCGCAATCTGTAGAAACACGGAAATAGCTACACCGCTGTCTGTATAAAGATGGAAGTATCTACACCGCTATCTCTATAAACATGGAAATGCCTACACCGCTATCTGTATAAACATGGAAATATCTACATGGCTATCTCTATAAACATGGAAATATCTACACCGTCATCTGTAAACATGGAAATACCTACACAGTCATCTGTATAAACATGCAAATATCTACACAACTATCTGTATAAACATGGAAATGTGTACATTGCCATCTGTATAAACATGGAAATATCTACACAGCCATCTCTATAAACATGGAAATATCTACTTTGCTATCTGTATAAACATGGAAATAGCCACACCGCAATCTCTATAAACATGGAAATATCTACACCGCCATCTGTGAAAGCATGGAAATATCTACAGAGTCATCTGTATAAACAGGGAAATAACTACACTTCCATGTGTATAAACATGGAAATACCTACACTGCCATCTGTATACACATGGAAATATCTACACAGCCATCTGTAGAAACATGGAAATATCAACACCGCTATCTCTGTAAACATGGAAATACATACACCGCTATCTGTATGAACATGGAAATATCTACACTGATATCTGTATAAACATGGAAATATCTACACCACTATCTGTATAAACTTGGAAATATCTACACCGCAATCTGTAAAACATGGAAATATCTCCACCGCTATCTGTATAAACATGGAAATATCTACACCGCTATCTGTTTATACATGGAAATATCTACACCGCCATCGGTAAAAACATGGAAATATCTACACCGTCATCTGTATAAACATGGAAATACCTCCACCAACATCTGTATAAACATGGAAATATCAACACTGCCATCTGTATACACATGGAAATATCTACACAGTCATCAGTATATATATAGAAACAACTGCACCGCTTTCTCTATACACATGGAAATACCTACACCTCTACCTGTATAAACATGGAAACATCTTCACCGCTATCTCTATGAACATGGAAATATCTACACCGACATCTTTATAAACCTAGAAATATCTACACTGCCAACTGTAGAAAGGTGGAAATACGTACACCGCGATCTGTATAAACATGGAAATACCTATTCCTCTACCTGTATATTCATGGAAATATCTTCACCACTATCTGTATAAATGTGGAAATATCTACACCGCTGTCTCTATAAACATGGAAATATACACACCGCTATCTCTATAAGCATGGAAATATCTACACCGCGATCTGTATTAACATGGAAATATCTACAGAGTCATCTGTATAAACATGGAAATATCTACACTGACATCTGTATATACATGGAAATATCTACACAGCCCTCTGTAAACATTGAAATATCTGCACAGCCATTTGTATAAACATGGAAATATTTACACCGCTATCTGTGTAAACATGGAAATATCTACACCGCTATGTGTATAAACATGGAAATATCTCCATTGCTATCTGTATAAACATAGACATATCTCCACCGCTATCTGTATAAACCTGGAAATATCTACACCGCTATCTCTATAACTATGGAAATATCTACACCGCCATCTGTAAAAACATGGAAATATCAACACAGTCTTCTGTATAAACATGGAAACATCTACACCACCAACTGTATAAACATGGAAATATCTACAATGCCGTCTGTATACAGATGGATATAAATACACAGTCTTCTGTATAAACATGGAAATAACTTCACTGCTATCTCTATAAACATGTAAATATCTACACCGCTATCTGTATAATCATGGAAATATCAACACCGATATCTGTATAAACATGGAAATAACTACTACGTTATCTCTATAAACATGGAAATATCTACACCGCTATCAATATAAACATGGAAATTCCTAAACCGCTATCTCTATAAAATTATAAATATCTACACAGCTATCTCTATAAACATGTAAATATCTACACCACCATCTCTATAAACTTGGAAATATCTACATCACCATCTGCATCAACATGGAAATACCTACACCACCATCTGCATAAACATGGAAATACCTACACCACTATCTGTATAAACATGGAAGTATCTACACCATCATCCGTATAAACATGGAAATATCTACACCGCCATCCGTATAAACATGGAAATATCTACACTGCCACCTGTATAAAGATGGAAATATCTACACCGCGAGCTGTATAAACATGGAAACATCTACCCCTCTATCTATATAAACATGGAAATAACAACACTGCTATCTGTTTAAACATGGAATTATCTACACCACTATCTGAATAAAAATGGAAATATCTACACCGCTATCTCTATAAACATGGAAATACCAGCACCGCTTTCTCTATAAGCATGGAAATATCTACACTACTATATCTATAAACATGGAGGTATAAACAACGCCACGTCTATAAACACGGAAAAATCTACACCGCCATCTTCATAAACAAGGAAATATATACACCGCCATCTATATAAAGATGGAAATATCTACACCGCCGTCAGTATAAACATGGAAATATCTACACTGCCATCTGTAGAAAGATGGAAATACCTACACCGCGATCTGTACAAACATAGAAATATCTACACCACGATCTGTATAAACATGGAAGGATCTACACAGCCATGTGTAAATACATGCAAACAGCAACAACGCTATCTGTATAAACATGGAAATAACAACACCGCTATCTAAATAAACATGGAAATATCTACACCGCTATCACTATAAACATGGAAATATCAACACCGCTATTTGTAAAAACATGGAAATATCTTCACCACTTTCTAAATAAACATGGAAATATGTACAGCGCTATCACTATAAACATGGAAATACCTACACCGCTATGTCTATAAACATGGAAATATCTACACCGCCATCTCTATAAACATGGAAATATCTACACCGCCATCTCTATAAACTTGGAAATATCTACACCGCCATCTAAATAAACATGGAAATATCTACACCGCCATGTCTATAAAGTTGGAAATATCTACACAGTCCTCTGTATAAACATGGAAATATCTGCAGAGCCATCTGTATAAACATGGAAATATCTACACCCCTGTCTCTACGAACATGGAAATATCTACACCGCTATGTGTATAAACATGGAATTATCTCCACTGCTATCTGTATAAACATGGAAATATCTACAACGCTATCTGTATCAACATTGAAATAACTACACCGCTATCTCTCTAAACATGGAAATTTCTACAATGCTATCTGTGTAAACAGGGAATATCTACACCGTTATCTGTGTAAACATGGAAGTATCTACACCGCTGTCTGTGGAAACATGGAAATATCTACACCGCTATCTGTGAAAAGATGGAAATATCTACACCGCTATCAGTGTAAAGATGGAAATATCTACTCCGCTATCTGTGTAAAGATGCAAATTTCTACACTGGTATCTATATATATGGAAATATTTACACCGCTATCTGTGTAAACATGGAAATATCTACACCGCTCTCTGTGCAAACATGGAAATATTTACACCGCCATGTGTAGAAACATGGAAACATCTACACCGCCATCTCTATAAACATGGGAATATCTATACCGCCATCTGTATAAACATGGAAATATCTGCACCGCCATCTGTATAAACATGGAAATATCTACAACGACATCTGTGTATACATTGAAATTTCACTGCCATATTTATAAAGATGAAAGAATCTATACCGCCATCTGTATAAACATGGAAATATCTCCACCGGTGTCTGTATAAACAGGGAAATATCTACACCGCTATCACTGTAAACATGGAAATATCTACACTGCGATCTGTAAAAACTTGGAAATATCTACCCAGTCATCTGTATGAACATGGAAATATAAACACCACCATCTCTATAAACATGGAAATATCTACAATGCCATCTGTATAGACATGAAAATGTCTACACAGCCATCTGTATAAACATGGAAATATCTACACCGCTATCTCTATAAAAATGGAAATACCTACTCCGCTATCTCTATAAACATGGAAATATCTACACCGCTATCTCTGTAAACATGGCAATATCTACACCGCCATCTCTATAAACCTGAAAATATCTACAGTGCCATTTCCATAAACATGTAACAAGCTTCTCCGCCATCTGTGTAAACATGGAAATATCTACACCGTCATCTGTGTAAACTTGGAAATATCTACAGTGCCATCTGTATAAATATGTAAATGTCTGCACCGCGAGCTGTATAAACATGGAAATATCTACACCGCTATATGTATAAACATGGAAATACCAACACCGCTTTCTTTAAAAACATGGAAATATCTACACTACCATCCATAGAAAGATGGAAATATCTACCCCACGATCTTTATAAACGTGGAAATATCTACACTGCCATCTGTATAAACATGGATCTATTTACACAGTCATCTGTATAAACTTGGAAATATCTACACCACCATCTCTATAAACGTGGAAATATCTACACTGCAATCTGTATAAACATGGAAATATCTACAGAGCCAACTGTAAACATGGAAATATCTACACCGCTATCTCTATACACATGGAAATAACTACACTGCTAGCTCCATAAACATGGAAATATCTACACCACCATCTCTATAAAGATGGAAATATCTACACCGACATCTCTATAAACATTAAAACATCTAATCCGCTATGTGTATAAACATGGAAATATCTACATTGCCATCTGTATAAACATGGAATTAGCTACACCACTATCTGTATAAACATGGAAATATCTACACCGCTATCTGTATAAACATGGAAATATCTACACCGCTATCTGTATAGACATGTAAATATCTACACCGCTATCTGTATAAGCATGGAAATATCTACGTCACTATCTCTATAAACATGGAAATACCTACACCGTCATCTTTATAAACATGGACTTATCTCCACCGCTATCTCTATAAACATACAAAAGTCTACACCGTCATCTCTATAAACATGGAAATATCTACATCACCAGCTCCATGAACATGGAACTACATACACCATTATCTGTATAAAAATGGAAAAATCTACACCGCTATGTGTATAAACGTGGCAATATCTACACTGCCATCTGTATATAGATGGAAATACCTACACCGCAAGCTGTATAAACATGGAAATATCTACACCGCTCTCTGTATAAACATGGAATTACCAACAACGCTATCTGTATGAACATGTAATTATCTACACCACTGTCTGTATACACATGGAAATATCTATACCACTGTCTCTATAAACATGGAAATACCTACACCGCCGTTTCTGTAAACATTTAATTATCTACACCGCTACCTCTATAAACATAGAAATATCAACACCGCCATCTCTATACACATGGAAATATCCTCACAGCCATCTGCAAAAACATGTAAATATCTACACCGCCATCTGTATGAACATGGAAATATCTACACCGCCATCTGTATAAACATAGAAACATCCACAGTGCCATCTATAGAAAGATAGAAATGTCTACACCGCGCTCTGTATAAACATGGAAATATCTACACCACTATTTGTGTAAGTGTGGAAATATCTACACCGCTATCTCTATAAAAATGGAAATGTCTAGACTGCTATCGGTATAAACATGGAAATATCTACACGGCCATCTCTATAAACATGGAAATAGCTAAACTTCCATCTGTATAAACATGGAAATAACTACACAGTCATCTGTATAAACATGGAAATATATACACCAGTGTCTGTATAAACATGGAAATATCTACACTGCCATCTGTATAAACATGGAAATATCTACACAGCCATGTCTACAAACATGGAAATATCTACACCTCTATCTGTATAAACACGGAAACATCTACACCGCTATCAGTATAAATATGGAAATATCTACACCGCTATCTCTATACACATGGAAATGTCTACACCGCTATCTGTACAAACATGGAAATATCTGCATGGCTATCTCTATAAACATGGAAATATCTACTAAGTCATCTGTATAAACATGGAGATACATACACAGACATCTGCATAAACATGGAAATATCTACACCACTCTCTGTATAAACATAGAAATATATACACTGCCATCAGTATAAACATGGAAATACCTACACAGCCATCTGTATATACATGGAAATATCTACAGACCCATCTCTATAAACATGGAAATATCTACACCGCTACCTGTATAAACATGGAAATAGCCACACCGCTATCTGTATGAACATGGAAATATCTCCACCGCTATCTCCATAAACATGGAAATATCTCCACTGCTATCTGTATAAACATGGAAATATGTACACCGCTGTCTGTATAAATATGGAAATATCTACACCGCAATCTGTGCAAAGATGGAAATATCTACACCGCTATCTGTGTAAACATGGAAATATCTACACCGCTATCTATATAAATATGGAAATATCTACACCGCTCTCTGTATAAGAAGGGAAATATTTACACCACCATCTATATCAACATTACAATATCTACACCACCATCTGAATAAACACGGAAATATCTACACCGCTATCTGTATAAATATGGAAATATCTACAACGCTATCTCTATACACATGGAAATAACTACACCGCTATCTGTGTAAACATGGAAATATCTACCCGCTCTCCCTATAAACATGGAAATATCTACACTGCCATCTGTATAAACCTGGAAATAACTACACAGTCATCTGTATAAACATGGAAATATCTACACAACCATCTCTATAAACATGGAAATATGTACACTTCCGTCTGTATACACATGGAAATATCTACACTGCCAACTGTATAAACATGAAAATATCTACACCGCTATCTGAATAAATATGGAAATATCTACACCGCCATCTGTATAAACATGGAAATATCTCCACCGCTATCTCTATAAACATGGAAATATCTCCACTGCTATGTGTATAAACATGGAAATATCTACACCGCTATCTGTATAAACATGGAAATATCTACACCGCTATCTGTATGAACATGGAAATATCTACACCGCTATCTGTGTAAACATGCAAATATATACACCACGATCTGTATAAACATGGAAATATTGACACTGCTCTCTGTATAAACACAGAAATATCTACATCGCTATCTGTATAAACATGGAAATATCTACACGGCTATCTGTATAAATATGGAAGTATCTACACTGCTATCTGTATACACATGGAAATGTCAACACCGCTATCTGTACAAACATGGAAATATCTGCATGGCTATCTCTATAAACATGGAAATATCTACTAAGTCATCTGTATAAACATGGAAATACATACACAGACATCTGCATAAACATGGAAATATCTACACCACTCTCTGTATAAACATAGAAATATATACACTGCCATCAGTATAAACATGGAAATACCTTCACAGCCATCTGTATATACATGGAAATATCTACAGTCCCATCTCTATAAACATGGAAATATCTACACCGCTACCTGTATAAACATGGAAATAGCCACACCGCTATCTGTATGAACAAGGTTATATCTCAACCGCTATCTCCATAAACATGGAAATACCTCCACCGCTATCTGTATAAACATGGAATATGTACACCGCTGTCTGTATAAATATGAAAATATCTACACCGCAACCTGTGCAAAGATGGAAATATCTACACCGATATCTGTGTAAACATGGAAATATCTACACCGCTATCTATATAAATATGGAAATATCTACACCGCTATCTGTATAAGCAGGGAAATATTTACACCACCATCTGTATCAACATTACAATATCTACACCACCATCTGAATAAACACGGAAATATCTACACCGCTATCTGTATAAATATGGAAATATCTACAACGCTATCTCTATACACTTGGAAATAACTACACCGCTATCTGTGTAAACATGGAAATATCTACCCCGCTCTCTCTATAAACATGGAAATATCTACACCGCCATCTGTATAAACCTGGAAATAACTACACAGTCATCTGCATAAACATGGAAATATCTACACAACCATCTCTATAAACATGGAAATATGTACACTTCCATCTGTATACACATGGAAATATCTACACTGCCAACTGTATAAACATGGAAATATCTACACCGCTATCTGTATAAATATGGAAATATCTACACCGCCATCTGTATAAACATGGAAATATCTCCACCGCTATCTCTATAAACATGGAAATATCTCCGCTGCTATGTGTATAAACATGGAAATATCTACACCGCTATCTGTATAAACATGGAAATATCTACACCGCTATCAGTATGAACATGGAAATATCTACACCGCTATCTGTGTCAACATGCAAATATCTACAAAACGATCTGTATAAACATGGAAATATTGACACTGCTCTCTGTATAAACACAGAAATATCTACATCGCTATCTGTATAAACATGGAAATATCTACACGGCTATCTGTATAAATATGGAAGTATCTACACTGCTATCTCTATACACATGGAAAGGTCTACACCGCTATCTGTACAAACATGGAAATATCTGCATGGCTATCTCTATAAACATGGAAATATCTACTAAGTCATCTGGATAAACATGGAAATACATACACAGACATCTGCATAAACATGGAAATATATACACCACTCTCTGTATAAACATAGAAATATATACACTGCCATCAGTATAAACATGGAAATACCTACACAGCCATCTGTATATACATGGAAATATCTACAGACCCATCTCTATAAACATGGAAATATCAACACCGCTACCTGTATAAACATGGAAATAGCCACACCGCTGTCTGTATAAACATGGAAATATCTACACAGCCATCTGTAAAAACATGGAAATATCTACAGAGTCATCTGTATAAACATGGAAACAACTACACCTCCGTCTGTGAAAACATGGAAATACATACACAGCCACTTGTATACACATGGAAATATCTACACAGCCATCTGTGTAAACATGGAAATATCTCCACTGCTATCTCTATAAACATGGAAATACCTACACCGCTATCTGTACAAACAAGGAAATATCTACACCGTCATCTCTAAAAACATGGAAATACCTACACAGTCATCTGTATAAACATGGAAATATCTACACCCCTATCCCTATAGACATGGAAATACCTACACCGCAATATGTATAAACAAGGAAATATTTACACCGCTATCTGTATAAACATGGAAATATCTACACCGCTATCTGTATAAACTTGTAAATATATACACCGCCATCTGCGTAAACATGATAATATCTCCACCGATATCTCTATAAACATGGAAATATCTCCACCGCTATGTGTATAAACATGGAAATATCTACACTGCTATCTGTATAAACATGGAAATATCTACACCGCTATCTGTATAAACATGGAATTATCTACACCGCCATCTATAAAAACACGGAAATATCTGCACAGTCATCTGTAAAAACATGGAAAAATCTACAACTCCATCTGAATAAACATGGAAATATATACACCGCAATCTGTATACACATGGAAATATCTACACAGTCATCTGTTAAAACATGGAAATACCTACACCGCTATCTCTATAAAGATGGAAATACCTACACCGCTATATGTATAAACATGGAAATATCTACACCGCTATTTGTTTAAACATGGAAATATTTACACTCCCATGTGTAAAAACATGGAAATATCTACACAGTGATCTGTATAAACATGGAAGTATCTACACCACGATCCCTATAAACATGGAAATATCTGCACCGAAATCTGTATAAACATGGAAATATCTACACCGCTATCTGTATAAACACGGAAATATCTGCACCGCTATCTGTATAAACATGGAAATATCTACACCGCTCTCTGTATAAACATGGAAATATCTACACCGCTGTATGTATAAACATGGAAATATCTACACCGCTATTTGTATAAACATGGAAATATCTACACCACAATCTCTATAAACATGGAAATGCCTACACCGCTTTCTGTATAAACAAGGAAATATCTACATGGCTATCTCTGTAAACATGGAAAAATCTACAAAGCCATCTCTATAAACATAGAAATATCTACACTGCCATCTGCATAAAAATGGAAATATCTACACCGACATCTGTATAAACATGGAAATATCTACACAGTCATCTGTATAAACATGGAAATATCTACACAACTATCTGTATAAACATGGAAATATCTACACAGTCATCTCTATAAACATGTAAATATCTACACCGCTATCTGTATAAACATGCAAATACCCACACGGCTATCTGTATAAACATGGACGTATCTACACCGTCAGCTGTAAAAACACGGAAATATCTACACACTCATCTGTATAAACATGGTAAAATCTACAACTCCATCGGTATAAACTTGGAAATATCTACAATGCCATCTGTATAAACGTGGAAATATCTACACAGTCATCTCTATAAACTTGGAAATATCTACACCGCTATCACTATAAACATGGAAATACCTACTCCGCTATCAGTATAAACATGGAAATATATACACAGCTATGTCTATAAATATGGAAATATCTACACCGCTATCTGTATAAACTTGGAAATATCTACACCAACATCTGTATAAACATGAAAGTATCTCCACCGCTATCTGCATAAACATGGGAATATCTCCACCGCTATCTGTATAAACATGGAAATAACTACACTGCTATCTGTTTAAACATGGAAATATTTACACCGCCATCTATAAAACCATGGAAATATATACACTGTCATCTGTATAAACATGGAAATATCTAAACAGCTATCCCCATAAACATGGAAATACCTACACCGCAATCTGTATAAACATGGAAATATCTACACCGCTATCTGTATAAACATGGAAATATCTGCACCGCCATCTGTATAAACGTGGAAATATCTACACCGGTATCTGTATAAACATGGAAATATCTACACCACATTCTGTATAAACATGGAAATATCTACCTCACTATCTGTATAAACATGGAAATGTCTACACCGCCGTCTGTATAAACATGATAATATCTCCACCGCCATCTGTAAAAACATGGAAATATCTACACAGTCATCTGTATGAACATGGAAAAATCTACACCTCCATCTGTATATACATGGAAATATCTACACCGCCATCTGTACACACATGGAAATATCTACACAGTCATCTGTATAAACATGGAAATATCCACACCGCTATCTCTATAAATATGGAAATACCTACACCGCCATCTGTATAAACATGAAAATATCTACACCGCTATCTCTATAAACATGGAAATAGCTACATTGCCATCTGTATAAACTTGGAAATATCTACACTGTCATCTCTATAAACATGGAAATATCTGCACCGCTATCTGTATAACCATGGAAATATATCCACCGCTATCTGTATTAACATGGAAATATCTACACCGCTATCTGTTTAAACATGGAAACATCTACACCACAATCTGTATAAACATGGAAATATCAACACCGCTATCTGTATAAACATGGAAATATCTACACCACGAATGCATTAAGAAGGAAATATCTACACCGCTACCTGTATAAACATGGAGAAACCTACATCGCTATCTGTATAAATATGGAAATATCTTCACCGCTATCTCTATAAACATGGAAATACCTCCACCGCCATCACTATAAACATGGAAATATCTACACCGCTATCTTTATAAACATGGAAATATCTATGCCACAATCTGTATAAACATGGAAATATCTACACCGCCATCTGAATAAACATGGAAATATCTACACCGATATCTGAATAACTATGGAAATATCTACACCGCTATCTCTATAAACATGGAAATATCTACACCGCTATCTATATACACATGGAAATATCTACACCGCTATCTCTATAAATATGGAAATATCTACACCGCCATCTGTATAAACATGGAAATATATACACAGTTATCTGTATAAACATGGAAATATTTCACCACCATCTCTATAAACATGGAGATATCTACACTGCCGTTTGTATAAACATGGAAATATCTACACTGCCATCTGTATAAAATGGAAGTACCTACACCGCGATCTGTATAAACATGGAAATATATACACCGCTATCATTTTAAACTTCGAAATATCTACACCACTATCTCTATAAACATAGAAATACCTACACAGCCAAATCTATAAACATGGAATTATCTACAGTGGTATCTGTAAAACATGGAAATACCCACACCGCTATTTGTATAAACATGGAAATAACTACACCGCCATTTGTAAAAACATGGAAATATCTACAGTTATCAGTATAAACATGGAAAAATCTACACCTCCATCGGTATAAACATGGAAATATCTACACTGCCGTCTGTATACACATGGAAATATCTACACAGTCCTCTGTATAAACTTGGAAATCTCTACACCGCTATCTCTATAAACATGGAAATACCTACACCGCTATCTGTATAAACATGGAAATATCTACACCGCTATCTGTATAAACATGGAAATATCTACACCGCTATATGTATAAACTTTTAAATATCTACACCGCCATCTGCAGAAACATGATAATATCTCCACCGCTATCTGTATAAACATGGAAATATCTTCACCGCTTTCTGTATTAACATGGAAATATCTACACCGTTATCTGTATAAACATGGAAATATCTACACAACTATCTGCTTAAACATGGAAATAACTACACCGCTATCTGTATAAACATGGAAATATCTTCAAAGCCATCAGTATAAATATAGAAACATCTGCACCGCTATCTCTATACACATAGAAATACCTACACCTCTACCTGTATAAACATGGAAACATCTACACCGCTATCTCCATAAACATGGAATTATCTACACTGCTATCTCTATAAACATAGAAATATCAACACCGCCATCTCTATAAACATGGAAATATCTACACCGCCATCTGTATAAACATAGAAATATCTAGACTGCCATCTGTAGAAAGGTGCAAATACCTACACCGCCATCTGTATAAACATGGCAATATCTACACCTCTACCTGTATAAACATGGAAATAACTACACCGCTATCTGTATAAATATGGAAATATCTACACCACTGTCTCTATAAACATGGAAATGACTACACCGCTATCTGTATAGACATGGAAATATCTACATGATTATCTCTATAAACATGGAAACATCTACACTGCCATCTGTATAAACATGGAAGTAACTACACAGTCATCTCTATAAACATGGAAAAATCTACACCTCCATCTGTATAAACATGGAAATATCTACACCGCCTTCTGTATACACATGGAAATATCTACACAGTCTTCTGTATAAACATGGAAGTATCTACACCGCTATCTCTATAAACATGGAAATAGCTACACCGCTATGTGTATAAACATGGAAATATCTACACCGCCATCTCTATAAACATGGAAATATCTACACCGCTATCTGTATAAACTTGGAAATACCTACACCGCATTGTGTATAAACATGGAAATATCTCCACTGTTATCTGTGTAAACATGGAAATATCTACACTGCTATCTGTGAAAAGATGGAAATAACTACACCTCCATCTGTATAAACATGGAAATATCTACACTGACATCTGTATACTCATGGATATATCAACACAATCATCTGTATAAACATGGAAATATCTACACCGCTCTCCCTATACACATGGAAATACCTACACTGCAATCTGTATAAACATGGAAGTAACTACACCGCTATCTGTTTAAACATGGAAATATCTACAACGCTATCTGTGTAAACTTTTAAATATCTACCCCGCCATCTGCAGAAACATGATAATATCTCCACCACTATCTGTATAAACATGGAATTATCTCCACTGCTATCTGCATAAACATGGGGATATCTACACCGTTATCTGTATATACATGGAAATATCAACACCACCATCTGCATAAACATGGAAATAACTACACCGCTATCTGTATAAACATTGAAATATTTACACCAATATCTGTATAAACATGGAAATATCTACACCGCTATCTGTAGAAACATGGAAATATCTACTCCGCAATCTGTAGAAACACGGAAATAGCTACACCGCTGTCTGTATAAAGATGGAAGTATCTACACCGCTATCTCTATAAACATGGAAATGCCTACACCGCTATCTGTATAAACATGGAAATATCTACATGGCTATCTCTATAAACATGGAAATATCTACACCGTCATCTGTAAACATGGAAATACCTACACAGTCATCTGTATAAACATGCAAATACCTACACAACTATCTGTATAAACATGGAAATGTGTACATTGCCATCTGTATAAACATGGAAATATCTACACAGCCATCTCTATAAACATGGAAATATCTACTTTGCTATCTGTATAAACATGGAAATAGCCACACCGCAATCTCTATAAACATGGAAATATCTACACCGCCATCTGTGAAAGCATGGAAATATCTACAGAGTCATCTGTATAAACAGGGAAATAACTACACTTCCATGTGTATAAACATGGAAATACCTACACTGCCATCTGTATACACATGGAAATATCTACACAGCCATCTGTAGAAACATGGAAATATCAACACCGCTATCTCTGTAAACATGGAAATACATACACCGCTATCTGTATGAACATGGAAATATCTACACTGATATCTGTATAAACATGGAAATATCTACACCACTATCTGTATAAACTTGGAAATATCTACACCGCAATCTGTAAAACATGGAAATATCTCCACCGCTATCTGTATAAACATGGAAATATCTACACCGCTATCTGTTTATACATGGAAATATCTACACCGCCATCGGTAAAAACATGGAAATATCTACACCGTCATCTGTATAAACATGGAAATACCTCCACCAACATCTGTATAAACATGGAAATATCAACACTGCCATCTGTATACACATGGAAATATCTACACAGTCATCAGTATATATATAGAAACAACTGCACCGCTTTCTCTATACACATGGAAATACCTACACCTCTACCTGTATAAACATGGAAACATCTTCACCGCTATCTCTATGAACATGGAAATATCTACACCGACATCTTTATAAACCTAGAAATATCTACACTGCCAACTGTAGAAAGGTGGAAATACGTACACCGCGATCTGTATAAACATGGAAATACCTATTCCTCTACCTGTATATTCATGGAAATATCTTCACCACTATCTGTATAAATGTGGAAATATCTACACCGCTGTCTCTATAAACATGGAAATATACACACCGCTATCTCTATAAGCATGGAAATATCTACACCGCGATCTGTATTAACATGGAAATATCTACAGAGTCATCTGTATAAACATGGAAATATCTACACTGACATCTGTATATACATGGAAATATCTACACAGCCCTCTGTAAACATTGAAATATCTGCACAGCCATTTGTATAAACATGGAAATATTTACACCGCTATCTGTGTAAACATGGAAATATCTACACCGCTATGTGTATAAACATGGAAATATCTCCATTGCTATCTGTATAAACATAGACATATCTCCACCGCTATCTGTATAAACCTGGAAATATCTACACCGCTATCTCTATAACTATGGAAATATCTACACCGCCATCTGTAAAAACATGGAAATATCAACACAGTCTTCTGTATAAACATGGAAACATCTACACCACCAACTGTATAAACATGGAAATATCTACAATGCCGTCTGTATACAGATGGATATAAATACACAGTCTTCTGTATAAACATGGAAATAACTTCACTGCTATCTCTATAAACATGTAAATATCTACACCGCTATCTGTATAATCATGGAAATATCAACACCGATATCTGTATAAACATGGAAATAACTACTACGTTATCTCTATAAACATGGAAATATCTACACCGCTATCAATATAAACATGGAAATTCCTAAACCGCTATCTCTATAAAATTATAAATATCTACACAGCTATCTCTATAAACATGTAAATATCTACACCACCATCTCTATAAACTTGGAAATATCTACATCACCATCTGCATCAACATGGAAATACCTACACCACCATCTGCATAAACATGGAAATACCTACACCACTATCTGTATAAACATGGAAATATCTACACCATCATCCGTATAAACATGGAAATATCTACACCGCCATCCGTATAAACATGGAAATATCTACACTGCCACCTGTATAAAGATGGAAATATCTACACCGCGAGCTGTATAAACATGGAAACATCTACCCCTCTATCTATATAAACATGGAAATAACAACACTGCTATCTGTTTAAACATGGAATTATCTACACCACTATCTGAATAAAAATGGAAATATCTACACCGCTATCTCTATAAACATGGAAATACCAGCACCGCTTTCTCTATAAGCATGGAAATATCTACACTACTATATCTATAAACATGGAGGTATAAACAACGCCACGTCTATAAACACGGAAAAATCTACACCGCCATCTTCATAAACAAGGAAATATATACACCGCCATCTATATAAAGATGGAAATATCTACACCGCCGTCAGTATAAACATGGAAATATCTACACTGCCATCTGTAGAAAGATGGAAATACCTACACCGCGATCTGTACAAACATAGAAATATCTACACCACGATCTGTATAAACATGGAAGGATCTACACAGCCATGTGTAAATACATGCAAACAGCAACAACGCTATCTGTATAAACATGGAAATAACAACACCGCTATCTAAATAAACATGGAAATATCTACACCGCTATCACTATAAACATGGAAATATCAACACCGCTATTTGTAAAAACATGGAAATATCTTCACCACTTTCTAAATAAACATGGAAATATGTACAGCGCTATCACTATAAACATGGAAATACCTACACCGCTATGTCTATAAACATGGAAATATCTACACCGCCATCTCTATAAACATGGAAATATCTACACCGCCATCTCTATAAACTTGGAAATATCTACACCGCCATCTAAATAAACATGGAAATATCTACACCGCCATGTCTATAAAGTTGGAAATATCTACACAGTCCTCTGTATAAACATGGAAATATCTGCAGAGCCATCTGTATAAACATGGAAATATCTACACCCCTGTCTCTACGAACATGGAAATATCTACACCGCTATGTGTATAAACATGGAATTATCTCCACTGCTATCTGTATAAACATGGAAATATCTACAACGCTATCTGTATCAACATTGAAATAACTACACCGCTATCTCTCTAAACATGGAAATTTCTACAATGCTATCTGTGTAAACAGGGAATATCTACACCGTTATCTGTGTAAACATGGAAGTATCTACACCGCTGTCTGTGGAAACATGGAAATATCTACACCGCTATCTGTGAAAAGATGGAAATATCTACACCGCTATCAGTGTAAAGATGGAAATATCTACTCCGCTATCTGTGTAAAGATGCAAATTTCTACACTGGTATCTATATATATGGAAATATTTACACCGCTATCTGTGTAAACATGGAAATATCTACACCGCTCTCTGTGCAAACATGGAAATATTTACACCGCCATGTGTAGAAACATGGAAACATCTACACCGCCATCTCTATAAACATGGGAATATCTATACCGCCATCTGTATAAACATGGAAATATCTGCACCGCCATCTGTATAAACATGGAAATATCTACAACGACATCTGTGTATACATTGAAATTTCACTGCCATATTTATAAAGATGAAAGAATCTATACCGCCATCTGTATAAACATGGAAATATCTCCACCGGTGTCTGTATAAACAGGGAAATATCTACACCGCTATCACTGTAAACATGGAAATATCTACACTGCGATCTGTAAAAACTTGGAAATATCTACCCAGTCATCTGTATGAACATGGAAATATAAACACCACCATCTCTATAAACATGGAAATATCTACAATGCCATCTGTATAGACATGAAAATGTCTACACAGCCATCTGTATAAACATGGAAATATCTACACCGCTATCTCTATAAAAATGGAAATACCTACTCCGCTATCTCTATAAACATGGAAATATCTACACCGCTATCTCTGTAAACATGGCAATATCTACACCGCCATCTCTATAAACCTGAAAATATCTACAGTGCCATTTCCATAAACATGTAACAAGCTTCTCCGCCATCTGTGTAAACATGGAAATATCTACACCGTCATCTGTGTAAACTTGGAAATATCTACAGTGCCATCTGTATAAATATGTAAATGTCTGCACCGCGAGCTGTATAAACATGGAAATATCTACACCGCTATATGTATAAACATGGAAATACCAACACCGCTTTCTTTAAAAACATGGAAATATCTACACTACCATCCATAGAAAGATGGAAATATCTACCCCACGATCTTTATAAACGTGGAAATATCTACACTGCCATCTGTATAAACATGGATCTATTTACACAGTCATCTGTATAAACTTGGAAATATCTACACCACCATCTCTATAAACGTGGAAATATCTACACTGCAATCTGTATAAACATGGAAATATCTACAGAGCCAACTGTAAACATGGAAATATCTACACCGCTATCTCTATACACATGGAAATAACTACACTGCTAGCTCCATAAACATGGAAATATCTACACCACCATCTCTATAAAGATGGAAATATCTACACCGACATCTCTATAAACATTAAAACATCTAATCCGCTATGTGTATAAACATGGAAATATCTACATTGCCATCTGTATAAACATGGAATTAGCTACACCACTATCTGTATAAACATGGAAATATCTACACCGCTATCTGTATAAACATGGAAATATCTACACCGCTATCTGTATAGACATGTAAATATCTACACCGCTATCTGTATAAGCATGGAAATATCTACGTCACTATCTCTATAAACATGGAAATACCTACACCGTCATCTTTATAAACATGGACTTATCTCCACCGCTATCTCTATAAACATACAAAAGTCTACACCGTCATCTCTATAAACATGGAAATATCTACATCACCAGCTCCATGAACATGGAACTACATACACCATTATCTGTATAAAAATGGAAAAATCTACACCGCTATGTGTATAAACGTGGCAATATCTACACTGCCATCTGTATATAGATGGAAATACCTACACCGCAAGCTGTATAAACATGGAAATATCTACACCGCTCTCTGTATAAACATGGAATTACCAACAACGCTATCTGTATGAACATGTAATTATCTACACCACTGTCTGTATACACATGGAAATATCTATACCACTGTCTCTATAAACATGGAAATACCTACACCGCCGTTTCTGTAAACATTTAATTATCTACACCGCTACCTCTATAAACATAGAAATATCAACACCGCCATCTCTATACACATGGAAATATCCTCACAGCCATCTGCAAAAACATGTAAATATCTACACCGCCATCTGTATGAACATGGAAATATCTACACCGCCATCTGTATAAACATAGAAACATCCACAGTGCCATCTATAGAAAGATAGAAATGTCTACACCGCGCTCTGTATAAACATGGAAATATCTACACCACTATTTGTGTAAGTGTGGAAATATCTACACCGCTATCTCTATAAAAATGGAAATGTCTAGACTGCTATCGGTATAAACATGGAAATATCTACACGGCCATCTCTATAAACATGGAAATAGCTAAACTTCCATCTGTATAAACATGGAAATAACTACACAGTCATCTGTATAAACATGGAAATATATACACCAGTGTCTGTATAAACATGGAAATATCTACACTGCCATCTGTATAAACATGGAAATATCTACACAGCCATGTCTACAAACATGGAAATATCTACACCTCTATCTGTATAAACACGGAAACATCTACACCGCTATCAGTATAAATATGGAAATATCTACACCGCTATCTCTATACACATGGAAATGTCTACACCGCTATCTGTACAAACATGGAAATATCTGCATGGCTATCTCTATAAACATGGAAATATCTACTAAGTCATCTGTATAAACATGGAGATACATACACAGACATCTGCATAAACATGGAAATATCTACACCACTCTCTGTATAAACATAGAAATATATACACTGCCATCAGTATAAACATGGAAATACCTACACAGCCATCTGTATATACATGGAAATATCTACAGACCCATCTCTATAAACATGGAAATATCTACACCGCTACCTGTATAAACATGGAAATAGCCACACCGCTATCTGTATGAACATGGAAATATCTCCACCGCTATCTCCATAAACATGGAAATATCTCCACTGCTATCTGTATAAACATGGAAATATGTACACCGCTGTCTGTATAAATATGGAAATATCTACACCGCAATCTGTGCAAAGATGGAAATATCTACACCGCTATCTGTGTAAACATGGAAATATCTACACCGCTATCTATATAAATATGGAAATATCTACACCGCTCTCTGTATAAGAAGGGAAATATTTACACCACCATCTATATCAACATTACAATATCTACACCACCATCTGAATAAACACGGAAATATCTACACCGCTATCTGTATAAATATGGAAATATCTACAACGCTATCTCTATACACATGGAAATAACTACACCGCTATCTGTGTAAACATGGAAATATCTACCCGCTCTCCCTATAAACATGGAAATATCTACACTGCCATCTGTATAAACCTGGAAATAACTACACAGTCATCTGTATAAACATGGAAATATCTACACAACCATCTCTATAAACATGGAAATATGTACACTTCCGTCTGTATACACATGGAAATATCTACACTGCCAACTGTATAAACATGAAAATATCTACACCGCTATCTGAATAAATATGGAAATATCTACACCGCCATCTGTATAAACATGGAAATATCTCCACCGCTATCTCTATAAACATGGAAATATCTCCACTGCTATGTGTATAAACATGGAAATATCTACACCGCTATCTGTATAAACATGGAAATATCTACACCGCTATCTGTATGAACATGGAAATATCTACACCGCTATCTGTGTAAACATGCAAATATATACACCACGATCTGTATAAACATGGAAATATTGACACTGCTCTCTGTATAAACACAGAAATATCTACATCGCTATCTGTATAAACATGGAAATATCTACACGGCTATCTGTATAAATATGGAAGTATCTACACTGCTATCTGTATACACATGGAAATGTCAACACCGCTATCTGTACAAACATGGAAATATCTGCATGGCTATCTCTATAAACATGGAAATATCTACTAAGTCATCTGTATAAACATGGAAATACATACACAGACATCTGCATAAACATGGAAATATCTACACCACTCTCTGTATAAACATAGAAATATATACACTGCCATCAGTATAAACATGGAAATACCTTCACAGCCATCTGTATATACATGGAAATATCTACAGTCCCATCTCTATAAACATGGAAATATCTACACCGCTACCTGTATAAACATGGAAATAGCCACACCGCTATCTGTATGAACAAGGTTATATCTCAACCGCTATCTCCATAAACATGGAAATACCTCCACCGCTATCTGTATAAACATGGAATATGTACACCGCTGTCTGTATAAATATGAAAATATCTACACCGCAACCTGTGCAAAGATGGAAATATCTACACCGATATCTGTGTAAACATGGAAATATCTACACCGCTATCTATATAAATATGGAAATATCTACACCGCTATCTGTATAAGCAGGGAAATATTTACACCACCA
Organism: Pan paniscus; assembly: GCF_029289425.2. Taxonomy (NCBI): domain Eukaryota; kingdom Metazoa; phylum Chordata; class Mammalia; order Primates; family Hominidae; genus Pan; species Pan paniscus. Next base: position 4,124,740 of record NC_073265.2, read on the forward strand.
TCTGTATCAACATTACAATATCTACACCACCATCTGAATAAACACGGAAATATCTACACCGCTATCTGTATAAATATGGAAATATCTACAACGCTATCTCTATACACTTGGAAATAACTACACCGCTATCTGTGTAAACATGGAAATATCTACCCCGCTCTCTCTATAAACATGGAAATATCTACACCGCCATCTGTATAAACCTGGAAATAACTACACAGTCATCTGCATAAACATGGAAATATCTACACAACCATCTCTATAAACATGGAAATATGTACACTTCCATCTGTATACACATGGAAATATCTACACTGCCAACTGTATAAACATGGAAATATCTACACCGCTATCTGTATAAATATGGAAATATCTACACCGCCATCTGTATAAACATGGAAATATCTCCACCGCTATCTCTATAAACATGGAAATATCTCCGCTGCTATGTGTATAAACATGGAAATATCTACACCGCTATCTGTATAAACATGGAAATATCTACACCGCTATCAGTATGAACATGGAAATATCTACACCGCTATCTGTGTCAACATGCAAATATCTACAAAACGATCTGTATAAACATGGAAATATTGACACTGCTCTCTGTATAAACACAGAAATATCTACATCGCTATCTGTATAAACATGGAAATATCTACACGGCTATCTGTATAAATATGGAAGTATCTACACTGCTATCTCTATACACATGGAAAGGTCTACACCGCTATCTGTACAAACATGGAAATATCTGCATGGCTATCTCTATAAACATGGAAATATCTACTAAGTCATCTGGATAAACATGGAAATACATACACAGACATCTGCATAAACATGGAAATATATACACCACTCTCTGTATAAACATAGAAATATATACACTGCCATCAGTATAAACATGGAAATACCTACACAGCCATCTGTATATACATGGAAATATCTACAGACCCATCTCTATAAACATGGAAATATCAACACCGCTACCTGTATAAACATGGAAATAGCCACACCGCTATCTGTATGAACAAGGAAATATCTCCACCGCTATCTACATAAACATGGAAATACCTCCACCGCTATCTATATAAACATGGAAACATGTACACCGCTGTCTGTATAAATATGAAAATATCTACACAGCAACCTGTGCAAAGATGGAAATATCTACACCGCTATCTGTGTAAACATGGAAATATCTACACCGCTATCTATATAAATATGGAAATATCTACACCGCTATCTGTATAAGCAGGGAAATATTTACACCACCATCTGTATCAACATTACAATATCTACACCACCATCTGAATAAACACGGAAATATGTACACCACTATCGGTATAAATATGGAAATATCTACAACGCTATCTCTATACACATGGAAATAACTACACCGCTATCTGTGTAAACATGGAAATATCTACCCCGCTCTCTGTATATACATGGAAATATCTACACCGCCATCTGTGTAAACCTGGAAATAACTACACAGTCATCTGTATAAACATGGAAATATCTACACAAACATCTCTATAAACATGGAAATATGTACACTTCCATCTGTATACACATGGAAATATCTACACTGCCAAATGTATAAACATGGAAATATCTCCACCGCTATCTCTATAAACATGGAAATATCTCCACTGCTATGTGTATAAACATGGAAATATCTACACCGCTATCTGTATAAACATGGAAATATCTACACCGCTATCTGTATGAACATGGAAATATCTACACCGCTATCTGTGTAAACATGCAAATATCTACACCACGATCTCTATAAACATGGAAATATTGACACTGCTCTCTGTATAAACACAGAAATATCTACATCGCTATCTGTATAAACATGGAAATATCTACACGGCTATCTGTATAAATATGGAAGTATCTACACTGCTATATCTATATACATGGAAATGTCTACACCGCTATCTGTACAAACATGGAAATATCTGCATGGCTATCTCTATAAACATGGAAATATCTACTAAGTCATCTGTATAAACATGGAAATACATACACAGACATCTGCATAAACATGGAAATATCTACACCACTCTCTGTATAAACATAGAAATATATACACTGCCATCAGTATAAACATGGAAATACCTACACAGCCATCTGTATATACATGGAAATAGCTACAGACCCATCTCTGTAAACATGGAAATATCTACACCGCTCCCTGTATAAACATGGAAATAGCCACACCGCTATCTGTATGAACAAGGAAATATCTCCACCGCTTTCTCCATAAACATGGAAATACCTCCACCGCTATCTGTATAAACATGGAAATATGTACACCACTGTCTGTATAAATATGAAAATATCTACACCGCAACCTGTGCAAAGATGGAAATATCTGCACCGCTATCTGTTTAAACATGGAAATATCTACACCGCTATCTATATAAATATGGAAATATCTACACCGCTCTCTGTATAAGCAGGGAAATATTTACACCACCATCTGTATCAACATTACAATATCTACACCACCATCTGAATAAACACGGAAATATCTACACCGCTTTCTGTATAAATATGGAAATATCTACAACGCTATCTCTATACACATGGAAATAACTACACCGCTATCTGTGTAAACATGGAAATATCTACCCCGCTCTCTCTATAAACATGGAAATATCTACACCGCCATCTGTATAAACCTGGAAATAACTACAGAGTCATCTGTATAAACATGGAAATATCTACACAACCATCTCTATAAACATGGAAATATGTACACTTTCATCTGTATACACATGGAAATATCTACACTGCCAACTGTATAAACATGGAAATATCTTCACCGCCATCTCTATACACATGGAAATACCTACAACACCATCTCAATAAACATAGAAATATCTACACCGCCATCTCTATAAACTTGAAAAATACCTACACCGCCATCTCCATTAACATGGAACTATCTACACCACCATCTGTGTAAACATGGAAATATCTAAACCGCTATCTGTATAAACATGGAAATATCTACACTGCCATCTTTATAAACATGGAAATCTCTACACCGTGAGCTGTATGAATGTGGAAATATGTACACCGCTATCTGTATAAACATGGAAATATCTACACTGCCATTTGTACAAACATGGAAATATCTACACAGCCATCTCTATAAACATGGAAAAGTCTACACTACTATGTCTATGAACATGGAAACACCTACACCGCCATCTCCATGAACATGGAATTATCTACACCGCTATCTCTATAAAAATAGAAATATCTACACCGCCATGTCTGTAAACATGGAAATATCTACACCGCCATCTGCATAAACATGGAAATATCAATACCATCATCTGTATAAACATGGAAATATCCACACAGCTATGCTGTATAAACATGGAAATATCTCTACCGCTGTCTGTGTAAAGATGGAAATATCTACACCGCTATCTGTGTAAAGATGGAAATATCTACACCGCAATCTGTGGAAAGATGGAAATATCTACACCGCTTTCCCTATAACCATGGAAATATCTGCACCGCAATCTCTATAAACATGGAAATATCTACACAGCCATCTCTGTAAACATGAATATATCTACACCGCCATCTCCATAAACATGGAACTTTCTACACCGCCATCTGTGTAAACATGGAAATATCTATACTGCTATCTGTATAAACATGGAAATATCTACACTCCCATCTGTATAAAGATGGAACTGTCTACACCGCGAGCTGTATAAACATGGAAATATCTACATCGCTATCTGTATAAACATGGAAATATCTACACGACTGTCTCTATAAACATGGAAATAACTACACCGCCATGTCTATAAACATGGAATAATCTACACCGCCATCTCTATAAACATGGAAATCTCTACACTGCCATCTGTATATATATGGAAATATCTACACCGACATCTGTTTAAACATAGAAATATCTACACTGCCATCTGTAGAAAGATGGAAATAACTACACCGCGATCTGTATAAACATGGAAATATCTAGACCTCTACCTGTATAAACATGGAAATATCTACACCGTTATCTGTATAAATATGAAAATATCTACACTGCTATCCCTATAAACATGGAAATGTCTACACCACCATCTGTATATACATGGAAATACCTACACAGTCATCTGTATAAACATGGGATTATCTACACCGCTATCTCTATAAGCATAGAAATATCTATAACGCCATCTGTATACACATGGAAATATCTACACCGCCATCTGTATAAACATAGAAATATCTACACAGCCATCTGTAGAAAGATGGAAATATCTACACCGCGATCTGCATAATCATGGAAATATCTACACCTCTACCTCTATAAACATGGAAATATCTACACCGCTATATGTATAAATATGGAAATATCTACACCGCAATCTCTATAAACATGGAAATGAGTACACCGCCATCTGTATAAACATGGAAATATCTACACCGCTATCTATATAAATGTGGAAATATCTACACCGCTCTCTGTGTAAACTTGGAAATATCTGCACCGCCATCTGTATAATGATGGAAATACCTACACCTACATCTCTATGGACATGGAAATATCTACACCGCCATCTCTATCGACTTGGAAATATCTACACCGCCATCTGTATAGACATGGAAATATCTACACCACCATCTGTATAGACATGGAAATATCTACACCGCCATCTGTATAAACATGGAAATATCTACACCGCTTTCTCTATAAACATGGAAATATCTGCACCGCGATCTGCATAAACATGGAAATATCTATAATGCCATCTGTATAAACATGGAAATATCTAAACCGCCATCTGTATAAACATAGATATATCTACACTGCCATCAGTAGAAAGATGGAAATATCTACACCGCAATCTGCATAAACATGGAAATATCTACACCTCTACCTGTATAAACATGGAAATATCTATGCCACTATCTGTATAAATATGGAAATATCCACCCCGTTATCTCTGTAAACATGGAAATGTGTACACCGCCATCTGTATAAACGTGGAAATGTCTACATGGCTATCTCCATAAACATGGAAATATCTACACCTCCGTCTGTATAAACGTGGAAATACCTATACTGTCTTCTGTATAAACATGGAAATATCTACACCAATATCTGTATAAACATGGAAATACCTACACTGCCATCTGTATAAACATGGAAATATCTACACAGTCATCTCTATAAACCTGGAAATATCTGCACCGCTATCTATATAAACATAGAACTAGCCACACCGCTATCTGTATAAACATGGAAATATCTACACTTCCATCTGTATAAACATCGAAATAACTACACTGCCGTCTGTATACACATGGAAATATCTACACAGCCGTCTGTATTAACATGAAAATATATACACCGCTATCTCTATAAACAAGGAAAAACCTACAACGTTATCTCTATAAACATGGATATAACTACACCGCTGTATCTACAAACATGGAAATATCTACACCGCCGTTTCTATAATCATGGAAATAACTACACAGTCATCTGTATATGCATGGAAATATCAACAGCACCATCTCTATTAACATGGAAATACCTACACCGCAATCTCTATAAACATGGAAACACCTACACAGCAATCTCTATAAACATGGAAATATCTACACCGCTATTTGTGTAAACATGGATATATCTACACCGCTATCTATATAAATTTGGAAATATCTACACCGCTATCTGTATAAACTTGGAAATATCTGCACTGCCATCTGTATAAACATGGAAATATCTACACCATCATCTGTATAAACATGGAAATATCTACACTGCCATCTGTATAAACATGGATATACCTACACAGTCATCTGTATAAACTTGGAAATATCTACACAATCATCTGTATAAACAGGGAAATATCTACACCGCCTTCTGTATAAACATGCAAATATCTACACTGATATCTCAATAAACCTGGAAATACCTACACCGCTATCTCTATAAACATGGATATATCTACACTGCTATCTCTATAAACATGGAAATATATAGACCGCCATCTCTATAAACATGGAAATCTCTACAACGCCATCTATATAAACAAGGAAATATCTACACCTCCATCTATACAAACATGGAAATATCTACACCGCTATCTCTATATACATGGAAATATCTACACCGCCATCAGTATAAACATCGAAATATCTACACTGCCATCTGTATAAATATGTAAATCTCTACACTGCGCGCTGTATAAACATGGAAATATCTACACCGCTATCTGTATAAACATGGAAATACCTTCACCGCTATCTGTATAAACATGGAAATATCTACACTGCCATCTGTATAAAGATGTAAATATCTACACCGCACACTATATAAACATGGAAAAATCTACACCGCTATCTGTATAAACATGGAAATAGCAACACCGCTTACTGTATAAACATGCAAATATCTACACTTCTATCTGTATATACATGGAAATATCTACACCGCTATCTCTGCAAACATGGAAATATATATACCGCCATCTCTATAATCGTGGAAATATCTACACCGCCATCTACATAAACAAGGAAATATCTCCACCGCCATCTATATAAACATGGAAATATCTACACCGCCATCTCTATAGACATGGAAATATCTACACCGCCATCTGTATGAACATGGAAATATCTACACAGTTGTCTGTATAAACCTGGAAATATCTACAACGCTATATGTATAAACATGGAAATATCTACACCATGATCTGTATAAACATGGAAATACTTCCACCGCTATGTGTATAAACATGGAAATATCTACACCGCTATCTGTAGAAACATGGAAATATCTACACCGCTATCTGTGTAAACATTTAAATATCTACACCGCTATATGTATAAACATGGAAATTTCTCAGCCGCTATCTCTATAAACATGGAAATAACTACACCGCCATCTTTAAAAACATGGAAACATCTACACAGTCATCTGTATAAACATGGAAATATCTACACTGCCAGGAGCTCAAGAGCAGCTCGTGCAATACAGCAAGACCTCATCTCTACAAAAAAAATAAGAAAAATTAGCTGGCCATGGTGGCGTGCACCTGTTGTCCCAGCTTCTTGGGAGGCTGAGGTGGGAGGATCCACGGAGCACAGGAGTTTAAGGCTGCAGTGAGCTTGGATTACGTCTGCACTCCAGCCTGGATGACAGAACAAGAGCCTGTTTCAAAAAAGAAAAAAGAAAAAAAAACCTAAAAACTAAAAACTGGATGTAGTTTGCTAATATCTAAACAGCAAATTAATTGTAACATGCTTACACATCAACGATGTCTTTCTTCTTTGATCATAAACCTGCTCACTAAGAAGCTGCTGAAATCCATGGTAGTGACAGGTACATGTCTGCATCCTTGTCCTGAACTGCATCTTCTTTGATTGTCCCCACCTGTGTCTCCGACTTGCACTGCCGAACCGGCTTGCTACCTGATCAATGTTGTGCTGAATCGGACTGCTAACTGATCAATGTTGTTGAGCTCACTGCACAAATCTGTTCTTACAAGGTAGATTTCTGCCTGGAATAGTCATACTTACACTGTTTATATTCCTTACTTCTGACCCATCCGACGCAGCACAAGTTCTATTTATTGCCATAGAAACATAGGTCATTTGGAAACACCTCCTTCATTTCTATGGAATGTTCAAACATTTCTGACATTTTGGACTCTGTTCTAGCCTCTTGTTAAATATATCCAGAAAAGAGACAAAGCTTTATGGGGGGGCTATATGCACACATATGCTATAGAATAAGCTATCTAAATGTTTAAAAATACTTTCCATCTGGCACCGCACCTTAATAGGTAGAGAGAAATTAAGTATGTGTATATCTATCTGTATAGATACGTATTAATATATATCCCCAAAACAAAAACTCATTCTCTTACTTATACATAGGTAGAATATAGGTGAATATACATATACATTTATAGGTAGAACAAAAACCCCCTCAGCCTCTTTAGGGCCATGTGTTTTCTCTGAGTAATTGTCACAATTAATTAAAATACATGTGTATGCCTTTTTAGATAAATTCCATCAAACCAGTTTCTGTCTGGTTGGAAAATAATAACTGCCTATTTGCTAAGTGCCCCTGCCCCCATACTATGTTCCAGTGAACTAAAGACCTCTGGCAATCATAGATTTACAACTCAGAAAGATTGAACTATTTATTGTTATTTATGACATCTAAGCTGGATCTTCTGTATTATATTCCACATTAGCATCTATCACTTTACATTTGGTAGATCCTGTCCAAAAAATGATTATGCCTCCTAACCAAACATTCAGCAGGGCTGCAGGAACAGGCCCCCTGAACAAACATCCTGCCAAAGTACTTTAAAGCACCATGAGCTCCCACAGCTCTGCATTTTCAGATGACTCAGCAGATTAGCGTGGAGTCTCTTAGCCTCTGCTTGGTCTGTTCCTTTCAGTGATCTCTCACATGGCCCAGTCCATTCGGTTTGAAAATCCTCATGAAATGAGCATATTATGATCTGGCTTCAGTAGAGGGCCATGGGGTGGGCATGGAGGGGAGAGGATTTGCTCTTAACACAGCCTGAGCCTCAGAAAGGTTTCAGATGGAAAAGCATGGCACTGACTCAGCTCATGCTTAACAGGAAATAATGCACAGACCACACCAAAAAAGCCCTTTATGTTGTGTGAAAGTCTATGCCGGAGCAGCTGTTGCCACCTCATGTACTGTGACAGAGTGTGCATGTGTGTGTTTGTGTGTGCATGAGTGTGAGTATGCACACAAATGTGTGCTGGGAGGGGGAGGAGATCACACCTTCCACAGTCGCCACCTCAGCCTTAGCCAGCAGCATGGAGAAATGCCAAAAGTCAAGAGGAAGCTGCACCAAAGCAACTGTGATCACCACATCAGCAGGCGCTTTCTGGTTAGTAAAGCTACTGGGACTGAAAAACACACACGATCTCGTCCTTCTTTCATTTTAATCAGAGCAAACTATTTTTATAATAATTGTGTTATATGAATAAATAATTCATAATGCTGTAACCCATTATCACATTCAATCCTCCCAACAACCCTAGAAGATATGTAGACAAGTATTATTACTTTCCCTATTTTTATAAATGAGGAAATAAACCCCAGGAGGCTAGGCGACTTCCCCACAGTCATAGAAGTTGCAAACAGTAGTATCCTGATTCAAATCCAAAGCTTCTCCTTTTGTCTTTATCATTTTAATTTTGAAGGTAATGCATATGCATGTATGATCTTTTAAATCCAGAGATGTATATGGAATAGATAGGAAAAGGGACTCTCCTTCCCCATTATACACCCCCTCCACCCAAGCTATATACACTGTTGACTAGAGTATGTCCTTTCAATCCTATTTTCTATGCCTACATTATATACAGAAAAGCAGGATTACGTTACACACAATATTCCAGTCATTGCTGTTTTTCACCAACAAGCTATCATTCACATCTTTTTCATACTACATATAAATTTATATCCTTTATTTTAGGGGTGTATATTGTGCAGTTGTGTCATAAATTATGTACCTGTTCTCTGTTGAACATATAGATTTTTTCTGAGTTTTTCCTTAGCAAAATGCTGCAGTGAGTACCCTTGTACACAGATGTTTGTACATTTGTTCTAGAAAAATCTACAGTAAAGATTCTTAGATTAAGAGATTCCCAGGTTATTAGAAAACTACTCTATTAATTTAGATATATACTTCCAAATTGCCTGACCAAAAAGTTATGTCAATTTAACTTCTATGAACAGTATACAAACATGACAATTTTCCATCACCTACACCAACTCTGGGTAATTTCATCTTTTTTACAAGTTGATGGATTGTTTTAATTTATATTTCTCTGGTTATTAATAAGGTTGGCCACCTGTTCATGTGTTATTATTGATGATATTTGTATTGAATTGTTTGAATTTTCTTGATTTCAAAAAACGTTTTACATGTCATAGATATTAAATATTTGTTGTAAAACTCTCCTTCCAGTATTTTGTATGTGTTTGGTCAAGTAGAATAAACTCTCGTCCTCTGATTTCAGATTCCTTTCACTTTCCATTAGAAATCCCTAAATGTAAAACTACATATTGATAGCTAAAAACCAGGATGTTTACTAGAGAAAAAGAATACAAAGGCAATAATTAAATATTATATTTATACAAAATACCTACTAGTACAAACTTAAAAAGAGAAAGTAAAATTCAAATGCTTCTACGACTTCAGACTAAGAAAAAGAACTTTTGAGGTTGAATGTTCCTGAAATTTTTCTTTTCATACAACTACGGACATGACTTCAAAAGTTGATGTGACTAAAAATGTAAGATATGAAAGATATTTGAAGACTCAGAGAAGGTGGATTTTCATTTTAACAAGTCACATATATATTCTAGATATCCTCTTATTCGTAACTAAGAGAGTCAAATCAGATGAAAGACTCTAAAAATTTCCCTTTGACTGTGTTAAGTAGAAGTAGTAGAGGCATATTGGCCAAATCTTGAGTGTTTGCAAATTGACTCTTAAGGCTATAGGCTGGCACAGGTCATTGAAGCCCTAGCTTTTTATCTTTAATTTTAAAATCCCCAAACAATTTATACTAATTTTTCTTGTCCATTATTTCCAAATAATCTTGTTTAAATGTTATTACAGTGCTTGCTCATGTTACTGTTGTCTAACAGAAGGGTATCCGGGGCCTTAAAACTGAGAGGGTTAGGATTAATGATTCCAATACCTATGCTTGGACATCTCCAAAAGTGGGTTCCAACTTCTTGTCCTCAAGTCTGTATAGAAACTAGCAAACTTCCAGAGTTCACAAAAGGCTCAAAGAGAACAGATGTTTTACAGAAAATTCTTAGAGCAAGTTTCACGCATAATGTTGCTGATGCCTGTCTGCCTTTTCAATAAACATCACTATGCTTTATCACAAGATTTAATAAAGCAGCTTAGTTAAAAATGCCATCTGGGTCTCTGGACACATTAAACAAAGCTTAAAATAACCACCCCAGCAACTGGGAAGACCCAGCTGTTCTCATAATCTGTCCCACTCCTTTTACTTCCCCATAAAAAGAGTGAATGAAGACCACAGACTAAAAGCATCCAGAAGGAACTGACACAAACAGGGAGATAGATGGAGCCAAGGGCTCCTGTAATTTTGCTATTGCTCACATAATAGATTTGCCAGTTACACAACCTGCGGATGGTGATTAAGAACGGGAAGCAGAAAGAGGGAAGAGAGAATCATAGAAGGGCTCATTCAAGTTTTCTAATGTATCACAAACCTGTCCTCCCTAATGTCTGGATCATAGCAGCCCATTCTATTCACTTATTCTGTAGTGAACTCCAATAGAAAATACAAAGCCATCACCACCCAGTTCTTTCTGCCTTCTAGAGATGAGATATTAGCCACCCAATCCCAGATTCTCAGAACCATTCCAGGAAAGAAGCCCTAGGTATTGAAGCGCAGCTTTCCCTCCCTCCCTTCTTTCTTCCACCCCAAGATTTGTTCCCCAGATAGTTCTAGTAAATGCAAAACCAAGTATATTCTCATTCTTTAGAGCAACCAGCTTTTCATGGCCAACTGGAATCAAATACAACCTGCACAAACATCTATCTGGAGGACACTCCCAAGGCTCCTACTGAGCCAGCCTTCTGCATACCACTGCATTTCAGCTTCCTAGTTCACAAGACACTGAGACATTCTTGAATTCTGCAAGGTGCACTGTGTGTTAATATCTTTGCTGCTCATCATGTGGCCATTAAAGGGCAATGACTAGTCAACAAATAAATTTTCTCTTGGCTAAAACTTGCAACAAAACTGTAAGCTGTTTACCAAGGGGCCCACTACAGGTTATATTCAATATATACAGTCAAATCATAACTATCTGAGATATATTCAGTTGACCATACACCTTTATATTTCAGTAAAAGGTCTTTACATTTCCCAGTGCTATCGATGTTACAAAGTGCTTTCATATGCAGTGCTTCATCTGATTTCCAGGATAATTAAATGATCCTGTCATACCTGATTTTTAGATGAGGAAACAAGTGGTTTCTGGGTATTTCAAGAGGCTAACGCATCTGCCCTCCAACTTGTATGTGAAAACCAAAAACAAAATTCCAAGGCCCCTCAACCATCTGAATGGACTTTGACTCTTTTGGTCAATATATGACAGAGCTGGGAAAAGAAGGTGAGTCTTCCAGCTGCTGATACAGGGTTTTTTCTGCCATACTCCATTACCTCCAAGGCTAAGGTCAAAAGAGGGTGTGGTTATCACATGAAAAAATCTGGTTTGGATTTCCCAAATGTGTATGTAGTATTTGGTGATTTACCTTAATTTAACCTACAGTTCTTTTGGGTTGTAACAGTCTGACACCATTTTTGAAAACAAAACAAAATCGATTTTAAATGCTGAATTATAGATCTTTGCTGCCCAGTATGGTAGCTACTAACCACTTATGGTTATTTGCATTTCTGTTTTAATTAATTAAAATTCAGTAAAATGCAAAATTCAGTTCTTCAGTTGCTCTAGCCACATTTCAAGTGTTACAGTAGTCACATATGGCTAGTGGCTGGGACAATGCAGATTATAGAACAGTTCCATCATCAAAGAAACTTCTATTGAACAGTGCTATTATATAATGTCATCTCCAGAGAAAGAAGACTTTAGAAAAAGTCAGAAACGGCCGGGCGCAGTGGCTCACACGTGTAATCCCAGCACTTTGGGAGGCCAAGGCAGGCAGATCCCTTGAGGTCAGGAGTTCAAGACCAGCCTGGCCGACATGGTGAAACCCCGTCTCTAGTAAAAATACAAAAAAATAGCTAGGCGTGGTGGTGCATGCCTGTAACCCCAGCTACTCAGGAGGCTGAGTTGGGAGAATCACTGGAACCCAGGAGGCAGAAGTTGTAGTGAGCCAAGATTGTGCCACTGCACTCTAGCCTGGGTGACAGAGCAAGACTCCATCTCAAAAAAAAAAAAAAAGAAAAAGAAAAAGTCAGAAACATCTTGAGGCAGGCATAGTGCTGTCATCTGTCCAATATTGAAGATGATTTAAGAATAAGAAAGAAGAAGAGAACAAAGAAGAGAAAAAGAAGTTGCCTTAGGTGTACCTACCCAGAAAAGGACAAAGGCATTCTTGTAGTCATTGTGTTGTATTTTAGCTCTTAAACTTTTTAAGAGATTAGAATAATTTGACACATAGAAGATCTAAACCACTGAAGAGGCTCTGAAGCAGATAAAAGTAGAAAGAAAATAAAAAACTAATTAGTTACAAACTAAGCTTAACCACAATTCGTTTAAACGATACTATTTACTCTTCACATGATTGGTTTTTCTTTTGCTTTATAGTATGACATAGTTTATATCTTTAAAGGGGAATTAAAATATTTCTGGGAATTTTTAAAAGTAAGTTCACACAGCCACATAAAAACTACAGAAACAGATAAAACCTATCTTCTCATTTATTCCCTAATCCATTCAAATTAAATATAAAAATCCAAGCAGCCACAGTGATATTCAAAGAAGCAAAAGTGAGACAAAACAAAATTCATTTGTCACCTGTGGAGGTAGTTAGCTCACCTAATCTTCACTCCAAACACCAGTAATTTTTAAAAGACAGAAATAAACATATGTTCTGACTTCCCGGAAGGAACTATGTTTCAGGGTAGCCAAATAACCCAGTTGTGAAGAAAATGGTCTGCTTATAGAAAAATGCCAGCTAAAACATGTAGATAGAATTAGAGAATTAGAAATTCACCATTTTGAAACCCCTAATGAAATAATCAACTCAAGCAAGGATCATTAATAAATGCTAAAACAATCAAGTAACTATTGATACAGAATATAACTGAATATACACATGGTACAAAGTTCACGTCACAGACTACTGGCTTGACCCAAGGGGGAATATAGCAGAAGAGATAGGCAGTGATCACCCTAACCTTGCGATCATCTCACCATCACTAATGATGGGATGTGAATACACATTATTGCCTATGAAATAGTCTTTAAAAAAAGAAGTTGAACCTGAATCTAACTAAACCTTGCAATGGGCTGAACGTGTATGTCTTCCCAAAATTAATATGTTGACATCCTAACCCCAAAGGTGCTGGTATTAAAAGGTGGGGCCTTTAGGGGGTCATTAGATCATAAGGACAGAGGCTTCATGATTGGAATTGGTGCCCTTATAAAAGAGGCCCCAGAGAGCTAGCTAGTCTCTCCCACTATGTGAGGGCCCAGCAAGAAGGCAAATCTATGAACCAGAAAGTTGGTCCTAACCAGATATCAAAAGCACATGCTCCTTGATCTTAAACTTGCTAGCCTCTAGAACTGTGAGAAATAAATTTCTGTTCTTTATAAGTCATCCAGTTTTTGGTATTTTGTTATAGCAGGCCTAAAAGCCTTTAGAACTAACTTCCAGTTAACCAGGAAAAAACAGAGTGAAAAGTTAAATGACACCATAAAAAGCAACCAGAAAATTCCAGAAGGGGAAATATTCTACAGGACAACTGACTAGTTTTTCAACAAGTCAATTTCACTAAATAAATACATAAACAAAGAGTATGGGTATTTTCCAGGTTAAAAAAGTCTTGAGCTAAATAATCAAATGCAATGTGTGTCCCTTGATTAAAAGAAACTAATTTGAACAAACCAGCTACAAAAGATATTTCAGGGAGACCAAGATGGAAGGATCACTTGAGGCCAGGAGTTTGAGACCAGCCTGGGCAACGTAGTAAGACCTCCATCTCTACAAAAACAATAAATTAGCTGGGCATGGTGGTGTGCACCTATAGTCCTAGCTACTCAGGAAGCTGAGGCAGGAAGATCACTTGAGCCCAGGAGTTTGAGGCTGCAATGAGCTATGATTGTTTCACTGCACTTCAGGCTGTGTGAAAGAGCAAGACTTTGTCTCAAAAAATAAAAGGACATTTCATAATAATTGAGGAAATCTGAATGTGGACTGGGTAATAAATGATATAAAAAAGCCATTTTTTATTTTGTTTGAAAAGATGATTTTGTAACTATACAGGAAAATGTTCTTATTTTTTTAGAAATCTGTACTAAAGAATTTAGGTGTAAAATATCATTTTCTTTAATATACTTTCAAACACAAGCAAAAAATAGTCATGACACAAATATTGCAAAATGTTTACAATCTATGTTCTATGCTTGCCTGTGAGTGCCACTAATCTCATCTCTCTGCTTTTCTGAAAGTTTGAAAATTTCAAAGTTTTATAATACATTTTTTTACATCCCATAATTTTATAATAATTTTTTAAAGTTTGAAGCAAATCAACAACTATAGCTTCAAAAATATCCTGACCCACAATAAACATTGAACAGGGTATATTTCTCCCATTTCCTAAAAAGTTGGCCCAGGAAGGAGTATGAGAGCTGCCATAGCTCTCCCAAGGCTCATTATTCTCCATCACTCCATGGGAAATCCGAAAATAAATTTTCTAAAAAGTTGTTTAAATTTATAATGTTTTTGATTCTATAATAATTTTATAATACAATAATTGTAAAATGTTTTTGATTTCATATTTTAATTTATAAAAATTTTTATACGTTTATGTTTGAAATGTCTATTTCAAACTTTATGAGATATTAAAATATATGTAATATAGTTCATCATTTTAGAAATGCCATGCTTTTTTTCTCCAGCAATTACATAATCAAAGAGTAACTGTAGTTTTTCCTAGAACATTGCTTTGTAGGCTGGGCATGGTGGTTCATGACACTTTAGGAGGCCAAGGCAGGCAGATCTCTTGAGATCAGGAGTTTGAGACTAGACTGGGCAACACAGAGAAACCCTATGAGTAGTAAAAACACAAAAATCAGCTGTGCGTAGTGTTGTGCGCCTATAGCCCCAGCTACTCAGGAGGCTGAGGTGGGAAGATCACCTGAATCTGGGGAGGTCAAGGCTACAGTGAGCCAAGACTGTACCATTGCACTCCAGCCTGGGCAACAAAGTGAGACCCTGTGTCAAAAAAAATGAAATTTAATTTAAAAAAAGAAAATTGCTTTGTAAAATTAACTTTTTCAATCAAAACCAAGATTTTTCAGATATAGAGAATGCAGCCCACTAGTAAGATTTGTCAGTTCAAAGAGAATAAATTCTAGTTTCCTATTTTTCTAGCCTGCTTATGATTATCCAATAGGATATCAAAAAAGACCAAAGCCTTTGGGATCCATGTTCAGTATTCCTGAGTCTAACTCAGGATGCCAAATCAGGAGACAAGCACATTCTCATCAATTTTCAATCATTCGAGACCAATTTTGCTTATAATTATCCAGTTCTTTTAGACCACCTTTCTCCTGAAGCCAGCCTTATGGCTATTCACTTCACTTTAGCATAAGCCCCCAAGAAAGTGAACAAAATGAGGAAACGATTGGTTAAAGTTGGCGTTTGAAATTCTGAAACATGTCCACCATTCCCTTCACCCATGCCCGCCCCTCTTAGAAGTAGTACTTTCAGATTATTTGAGTCGATGCTTCTATGTGGATTTTGTCATCTGTCCTTTATAACAGCTAGTAGGTTTAATTTGACTCTATTTTAAGCATATATTGACCTATGCTAATTATCTGTTAAAATAAATTCCACTCTTAGAGTTAATAAAGTGTGTTTGTCATGGAAGACCCATTGAAGTAAGAAGCTGAGGAGCCCTTATGGTAAAGTGGGACAAGAAATAATAAGATGTAATAATTTTCCCATGCAAATCCACAACCGTAGCTTCAAAAATATCCTGACCCACAACAAGTATTGGACAGGCCATGTTTCTCTCACTCCCTAAAAAATTGGCTCGGGAAGGAGTATGAGAGCTCCCATAGCTCTCCCAAGGCTCATTATTCTCCATCACTCCACAGGAACAGCCTGTCAGAGAAGAGTGAAAGACCATTTGTCAACTTCTCTTCAACTCCCTGATTCTAGCCAAACTTCATCAATCTCAAGTGAGGAGCCAGAGAGAAATCAAACCCCATATATCCAGCATCATTGTCTACTGGAGTCAAAAATCACAATTCCACTACTCACCCCAACACCACTGGCCCTGTTTCTCCCAATTGCTTTTTATTGTGTTTTTTAAAAAATCCTCTTTCCCCATCCCTGCAACACCGAGAAGGAGGATTTATAGTAGATAAATATGAAGCATGGAGATCCTTTAAAAATGTTTTTAATAATAAATGAGAAAATGAAAAGGAGAGGGTTGGGAAGGAAGGAGGGAATTCAAATGCCAGGGAATTGTTCAGTTTCGCCTTTAAAGATGTTAACACTCATTTATACATGTGCAAGACACTCCCCTTAAAGAAAAGTTCTATGAGTGTGGGTCTGGTTGCATGAATAAGGATAAAATTACTTTTTTAGACGATGTTTCCCACATATCATTCAGAGACCCCTGAAGTTAGGTATCCCTCTTGTAGATGTCCTTGAGATGCTGCTGGACCTGGGAAAGCGGAAACTGGGATATGGGTCTATGCCAAAAGGTGCTTCTAGTTATAGGACAGAGAGGAAAGGGGCAGAGGGAGAAAAACCCGAAGTCTGAGAATCTGGATTGCAGAAGACTACTGAGGTCGTGGGAGAAGGGAGAGAAAACAAGGATGAAAAGCGAAAGGGGAAGAGGCATGAAATGTTGTCAAATGTCAAAAGGCATTTGGAGAGAAGTTGGGAATTGCATTAAGAAAACCACTGCAAATCTCGTTTCAGACCATTTAGAGATATGCCCCCTGGGAACTGCGAGCTCAGGCTGTTTAGCATCAAACAAATGGATCTACTCCATCCCTACCCTAATTAAATAAATCATTCAGTAATTCCACTGGGTTAAAGAACCAAAATATTAAAAACCTTCAGGGCCTACTCTTGCCAAATATGTTAGGGATCGTGTGTGTGTGTGTGTGTGTGTGTGTGTGTGTGTGTGTGTGTGTGTGTTCTGAGACACCACTACTGTTAAATAGGCGGAGCTAAGACTTAGAGGACTGGCAGATTATTGCAAAAAGGGCACGGGGCAGAGGGACTATGTTGTGAGCCTGGGAAAGAAGTTTGTGTGGGGACTGTGGGCAGTGAACGCGTTGGGAACAATATGGAAAACTGGGAGCTGCCTTGGAATCTACAGGGCCGGGTAAGAGAATGTCCGAAAGAAAAATGAGCAGGTGCGGGATGTGTGCAGAGTCGGAGAAGAGTCCAGGGCGCCCGGAGTGGCTCCAGGAACGACGGACACCCCTCAAGGCTTTTGGGGGCGGTGGGTACTAATAGAACCCAGTGTCCGGGGTGCGCCGGGGAGGCTGCGAGCACGGCAGGAGTGGGGCACTGGAGGGTGAGGACGCGGGAGTGAGGAAGCAAAGCCGGGGCCGGGCAGGGGCCTCCCAGCTGGGCCCGGAGGCAGCAGGGGGACAAGGGCTAGGAGAGAGCATGGCGGCGGCACGGCGGGAAGCGAGGGGCATCCGGACACTCACCCCATTGGCCGTGGCCATCTGCACCTTGATCTCGATGGCCATCCTGCTAAAGTACCTGCCGTTGCTGCCCACCACCGTGGTGCAGCCCCGACGGTCGCGCAGGTCGATGAGCGACAGCACGCTCTGGATGAAGTTGGGCAGGTAGTTGTGCTGGCCCTCGAAGAGGCAGGTAGGTCGCTGCAGACCCCCACCGCCGGCCGGCCACCGGTCCTCGTAGGGCGCGGTGGGCACTGTCAGCACCGGGAAGGGGCTCCCCTCCGTGGCGCCTCCTGGCCGGTCCTGCTGAGGCTCCTGGGGACGGAGGGAATCTGCAGCCAGCCGGGGGCCTCCGCCAGCCTGGCTGCGCGCCGGGACTCCGCCTCACGCCCGGGCCCCCTCTCCGGCAGGTCGACACCCTGCGCCCTGCTCCCGCCCCCCTGGGGTCCACCCGCCCCTCCTCTCCGTGTGGCCGCTTGCTGACTCCCTCGGCGGAGATTGCTTCTGCCTTCCTGTAAAGTTTTCTCCCGCCCACCTTCTCTGCTGCCAGACCGCCCGAGGTGCCCTCAGTTTCTCCCCAAGTTGGACTCACTTTCGGGGTGTCCCAAAAGCCTGATTCCAGGGCCTGCTAGCCCGACCCCGGTGACGCCTGCACCCGCGCCTGGCCCCAGCCTTCACGCACGATCGCCGCCCTCCGGGGCACACCCTCCACCAGAAAACAGCCGGCTGGCGGCGAGACTTTGGGCAGAGTCCGGGTTCCTCTCCGGCGCCAGGCCCGTCTCCCTGTCTCCCTGGGAGTGCGCAGCCTACACGCACCAGTTTCTCTTTAGAACAAGCACGAGGAGGGATTTGGGAGGGGGCTGAAACCTTTTGCCATCAGCGAACAGCCTCAGCCAAAAATAACCCTGGAAAGGCGAGCTAAGTATGGTTATCTCCTGCCAGCGCTGAAATCGGAGGCTGGGCGCTGCGTGTGGGGTGTGTGTATGTGTGTGTGTGTACCCTCCCACCCCGACCATTTGTTGAAGGGAATCACCACTGTCAGACTTCAATCCAACAGGACCCACTCGAGCCATCCACACTTTCCCCAGCCTCCTCCAAAACAGCACACTTGCCGGTATGGACAATTCTTTTTTTTTTTTTTTTCACTCGTTTGTTTGTTGTGGTGGTTGCAACAGCAGCAACACAGACGACACATATTTCCCTATTCTTCTCGCCCTTCTCACCCTCCCTACCCAGCTCCTGCCTTAGAAACAGGCTTGGCCTACACTGTATCTGTCCACACTGCCTGAACTCTTCCCTGAATTAATCGTTTTCAATAGGAGGGGGCTAAATCCCTTATTAATGCCCTACCAGGAGTGAATGAATAAAGCCAAGTTAAAGGGGAACTGGGTACCACATACTGTGCTAGGTTCCTTTGCATGTATCCTTTCATTCTGCTGGAGCTAAAGATGTTCTGCCTCCTCTCCATAAAACGCACCCAAACTCCAAAACCAGGAAATTCTCCATAGAAAATAGGAGTGAAGAGAGAAAAGACTAACAGGATAAACCTCAAAGCAGGAAGAAAGTTTTGTCTCCCATTTCGCTCAAGGAATTTTTGGACCCACCAAGGCTACTGTCCTGAAAGATCCTGCTGCTTCTCCTTCCCCAAATATTGTCCACTTCCTGAGAGTAAGGCTGACTTGCCACAGGCTTATAAAGTGTTTGGTCACAGTAAGACAACTGTGAGTAATAACACACATTGTATACTGTTTTGCAATTGATAAAAGGCTTTGCATCTGTTTTTTCTTTGGAGGCTGAAGAAAAGAAGAATGGTATTCACGCAGTTCCCATTTTACAGATGAAAACAAGAGGACTTTTTCTGTGAAGTCAGGAAAGTGGTTACAATGGTACTTTCCGCCTGTCCGAATTATGTATTGCCCATCCCCTTTCTATTAATAACATTGAAGTGTGATGGGACAACCACTGAAGCCGTCAGTTGAAACCTGCTGGGACTTTTTAGCCATTCGCTTCAACATAAAGAATGGGTGTTTTTGGAGGGGGTGAGAGGAATGGGGAAATGTTGTCAAAGAGTACAATGTTTTAGTTGAGACAGGAAGAATACATTTTGTTGAGATCTACAGCACAGCATGGTGACTGTAGTTAACAATGAAGTATTGTGTATTTCAAAATTGCTAAGACAATAAATTTCAAATGTTCTCACCACAAAAAAGATAGGTTTTGAGGTGATGAATCTATTAATTCTCTGGATTTAATTATTCCACAATGTATACATATATCATAACATCACATTATACCTCCGTAAATACATACAATTTTAATTTGTCAATTAACATTTTTTTAAAAGAATAGTGTGGCCAGTTGGGGAGGTAGTTTTTTTTTTTTTTTTCCTCTAGTCTCTACTCAGCCTCCAAGATCCCATTCCCCAGAAAGTTCCTGTCACCCAGGTGGAGTGCAGTGGCACAATCATGGCTCACTGCACCCTCTCCCTCTTGGGCTCAAGCGATCCTCCCGCCTACAGGTACATGCCACCACGCCCAGCTAATTTTTGTAGTTTTTGTAGACATGGGGTTTCACCATGTTGCCTAGGCTGGTCTCGAACTCCTCAGCTCAATCAATCTGCCCACTTTAGCCTCCCACAGTGCTGGGATTACAGGTGGGAACCACCAAGCCCAACCCATAAAGTTCCTAACTTTTTATCTCCCTGGGAGTGCACAGCCTACACACACCAGTTTCTCTTTAGAACATACTTAAGAGTCTTGGCTTAGCATCCAACAGACAGAACTTTAACACTTCTATGGATCTGTGCACCTGTCTATGGTGTGGGGTTTTTAAGATCTCTTTCTAATGACACTTTATTTTGCAAAGCAGGACAGTTTCATTCCCAGAAGAGCAGGTATGGTAAATCCTTTGTTCCAGTAACGAAGACAATGATCCAAACCCTAAGCCTCAGAGAAGCCCAGAAACCCTCCAGGCCTCCATCTCTCTGCTCCTAGCACCTGCCTCTCTCTTGACATCAACATCATTCTCCCCTCTCACAGCCCAGCTCCTTCCACAGACCCAGGGATTAGGCACCAGCACCTCAGACTAGATTTTAGAGAATTACCATTCAAGAGGCAATCCTCTTCCCTTGGTTCCAATTTCAAGGTTCTCAAAGACTGGAACAGGGCTAGTTTGAGGCAATGTGCCCCATCGCATAGCCAGAAAGAACCTTACAGTGAAAAGGAGAACAATTCTTCCAAAGTAAGGAGGTGCTGATCCCCAGAGGGAGGACAGATGGGCAACCAAACAGTAACCGGGCCACCACATGCTTCACACTCACTGATCAAGGATTTCTAAAACCACTTTTCTTTTCTCTGAATTTATATAGGACTTTGTATCACTCATAAAGGAATGTCTTATAGGCTGATAACACCTTTCTATTCATGCTTATACTTAACATTTAGGCTAGGATAATTTCCTAACCTCAGTGTCCTCACTATAAGATGGGAATTATTATAATCCCTACCTCATAAATTGTTGGGAGGATTAAAATACTTAGTAAAGTGCCTGACTAATAGAAAGGCATTCAATAAATGTTAGCTATTCATGGTGTCATCATCATTATATTTACCATTATTACTAATCTCCTGTATTGCAAGAATTACAGTTTATATTTTTGTAGACCATCACTGTAGCTAAAGGGTCTTTGGGCCATAGGTGATATTCCATAAAGGTTGGTTAAATTGATCTGTGGTTTTTGACTCTGGAAACTCAGAACTCCCTCAAAATGTACAAAACAGATTTACCTGCTAAATAAATCACTTCAAAGCTGACCCCAGGTTTAATTGAATTAATTCCAATGAATTTGTCACAATGATGGAGAAAGGAAACTTAGAGGGCCCCACAGTTGTTTGCTGGTAAAATGAGAAGTTTGGATTAGATCAATGTTTCCCAAAATATTTTCCTCAGAATGTTAGTGCCCCTCGAATCCTGCACAAAGCAAGAGTTTCATGACCAAGTAGCTTTTAAAACTCCTGTACACTCTACTCCCATTCTTCACAATGCACACTTTCATATTAAAAGTTCTGAGAGGTCCTCAACAGAAGACATCACTTAACTTTTTTTTTTTTTTTTTAAGACAGATTCTCACTCTGTCACCCAGGCTAGAGTACAGTGGCCACCACTCCTGGCCTAAAATTTTTTTAACCTGGTGCTTCCCAATCTAAACTCACAGGGACCAGTTTTCTTAATGAAAGAGAATCAGACTAGCTTGTAACCATAGCTGGTGACACTCCCCTGCCCCATTCCTTGTATGTCCTCAGTGGACTAGGTCAGGAATAAATAAATTTTCCTGATTCTCAAGGGCTGGTCACTCCTTTGCACAGAGCTCAAAGCTTCTCTGTAGCATGGGTCACAATGAATGGTAGCCCTGATAGCCTAGAGTAGCCTTTCAGCCTTCTCTGAGCCTGTAAAGACTGAGGATCCTTGGCATGAGATGGAGCAACTGATATACCCTTGCTTCCCCTGGGGACTCTCTTGCTCTCAAAAAGGCATCAGCCATCATCTCCATCTAGAGAATATACTAGCTGACTCAGCTTGACCAGCCTGTCCCAAAATGAGAATCTGGGTAAAATAAGCATTGAAACACTTCATTCCTTGTAGATTCAGAAAACATATTAGCATATTAAAGACTATGAAGTTCTGCAGGAAAAAAAAAACCTATTTAACTTTAATCCAACATTGCCAAGTTTTATTTGACCATGGAAGATTTTCCCAAAACACTTACAAACAGATCAAGGACATTAATCTTTCATGAAACACTAGATCCCCAGGGTCCTCTCCAGCTACATCATTCTGTGATTTTCTTTTTTATTTATGATGCATTAAAAGATTAATCTCTATCAGACTTCCATTTAGAAATTCACCAGAATGTGCAAAGGCAGCAGGTAAAATTGCTGAAGGGTATTATAAAAATACCCTCCAGTGATTTTTGAAACTTAAACTGAAATATTTATATAACTATATATTTCAGTTTGTATATTATATATATATGTATATACACACATACATATGTGTGTATATATATTGGTGTATGTATATCTATATCTATGTATATATGGCATTATATCCATTTTACAGATGCAGAAACTGAGCTTTAGAGGGGGTGAGCAATTGGTCCAAAGCCACACAGCACACAGGTAGTCATTGATAAAGGTAAAAACAAGAGTTGAAGCCTGAGGTGTAAGGACACAGAGACAAGTACACAAATGTTTACAAGTTACACATATGACACGTGCCTTTAACATGAATTTCTTGAACATTCATTTAGAGGCCTTACAATGAAGACATCAGAGTGGCAGCAAGTTCTGTTGGAATCAGGGGAGCGTGTTCTTCTATAATCCCCTGGCTAACAGGAAAGCAGACTGATTTGGCCCATGGTAGTTATACACTCCCATTGAGTCAGGGGCCACTTCTATGCACACAGGAGGTGCTAAAAATATGCTGTTGACTCATTGCCTCTAAGAGCAGAAGAAATGCCAAAAGTATAGGACAAGAGGCAGAAAAGCACACGGAAAAATGTCGTAGGGCAGTCCTCTGAGGAAGTGTTAGATCCCTTTGAAATCTGTCCAAACACTTTCTTGTGCTGGGGAAAGTCAATTCCATATTTCAAGCAACCCCACATGTCATACGAGTATCTTGTACGAGTTTGTGTACTCGTGTCTGTGAACTTACATCTCAGACTTCAACTTCTCGCTCCCCACCCTTATCAATGACTGCCTGCATGGCCTTGGGCAAGTTGTTTCCCTCTTCAAAGCTCAGTTTCTGCATCTATAAAATGGACATAATGCTACCTACCTCATGGGGTTAGTGATCACATTTAAGGAGCTAATATGTGGAAATTGCTTACACAGTACCTATCATATAATAAGGGTTTAATAAGTGTTTGATGTAATTGTTTTATTATTACTACTATTACTAAAATAATAATTACTACAATAATAATGATTCTTATTCTCTATATTAGTATTATCTTTGAAAATGGGCATGGATTATGTCTATGTAACACTTTTGGCACAATATCTAGCATTATATCACACACAAATTAGAGAATTCATGTTATTAAGGATGAAAAAATATTTTTACTGACCCTTAAATTCTTTGTAAGTAACTGCAAAAGAAGCCATTATCCCAACACATGAAATAAAAAAAAAAAAATTCAGTTCCTCTGGAGTTTGTTTTTGGAGGTAGCCACAGGATCCCTAAATTTTTTTTCTTTTCAGAGAGACCGAGGGGCTCACTAGGTTGACCAGGCTGGTCTTGAACTCCTGGTCTCAAGCCATCCTCCCACCTCAGCCTCCCAAAGTACTGGGATTACAGGCATGAGCCACCACATCCAGCCTACCTAAAATATTGAATGCTGTTAATAAATCTCCTGAGGCCAGCATAAGAAGGTGATGGGCAAAACTAATGCAGGTATGTTTTTCTGGCTTTTTCATGTATTGGGCCAAACTTTGAAAAGCACTTACTATTAATGGCTAACTTGCAAAATTTGTGATTTATTAAAAGCAGATTTTAATTGTTTTACCTAAAAATAATAGGCCTCTGATCTGCCAAAGATGAAGATTTAATTTCTAGGTGTTCCCCACAATACCTAGAAACATCAGTGGAATCGATTATTAAACACTTTAGAACTATTCTCATCAAAGTTCTTTAATATATAATACAGCAAAAGAAAAGTTTCTTTTCTAAAGGCATCTCTATACTTTTTTTTAATAGTTGAATTTCATTTCTGAAGGCTCCTAAAAAGAATAGAATTTAGATCTTTATTAAAGTGGAAATATATTTTCCATGTTTAATTTAAATTACATTCCATCAGTCATTTGCAATCTTAGCCTACACGGAATTTTTTTTTTTTTGGTAGTTTTTATGTTTGGGCTTTAGGAGGGGATTCCCAATAATCTCTATATAAATATTTCTAGTCTCTATATAAATATTTTAACATTTCAATGTAAATTAGTTTTTAAAGCTATTTTATCCATAAAAATAATGAATTTGCATGGCTGAGGGTAAAATAATGTGTTACCAGGACCCCTCAGTTGTGGGGGTTGTGAGTAGATCCCATCTTCATGTTCCTCCAGCCCAGCCCAAGCGTGGCTCAGGTCCTCCTCCCCCATTTGTCAGGAACCACCATCCCCAGGGATTCTATGTGCCCTGCCTGACCAGTGTTCTCCATCAGAGTTTACCAATCTTTTGTTCATTCCCTCAGAGCACAGCTAAGCAAGAGTACACTAATTTGAAAATTAACTCAAGCAAATAGAGGAACAATATCCCCAACACATTGCATTTTAACATAGGGTTTCCTGGACACACTGTTTCAACCCAAGAGTTGGGCTAATAGTAGGAGTTCCATCTGCTAAAATACGGCTGTCAGCTTCAGAGGGAAATTCATGAACGTCTTCGTAGTTTGTTTTTACGTTTCACTTGGCACTGTTTCTAAAATTTCCTCTGAAGCCAAAAAATAAGTTATTTCCCAGCACACTGGTCACTTTTAATTTATCATTGGATTGATTTTTGTAACTTGCAGTAGGAGCTGAAATCGACCAGGGGGTTCTTATCCAACAGACAGCAGCAAAACTCTTTGTGTATCTGCGTTCCTTTCAACAAGTGTGACTTCCTCAATGGCATCATTCGTGAGCGTAACACAGAGCTCAGCAATAACGTTTCTTCACTAACCCTACCAGGTATCCAACAAAGGATGTTACTTCCTTTCACTGTATTCCGACTCCTGGCAGACATTAATCATTGGGATTTGGGAACAAGGAAATAGAATTTCTGAGAATGCTTGGGAATTCCCAAATTCATATGATTTTCATAACACTTCACTTACAAGTTTTTGAAAAATAATAAGTGACTATAATAACAAGCAAATAGTCGTTTTTTTCTGTAACAGGATTATATGAAAAGTTTTAGTTGTCTTCTGTTTTAAAGAGATATGATAACAAATGGTGATTTATTATTATTATGAGCCAACATATTGTAACAAGATTATAAAATCCAATAGCATTAATAGAGAAAACATTAAAAAGAAATGAATATTATCACAAAATAAATGCTAAAGGAAAGTCCTTTAAAGATTGAAAGGTAACACCACAAATACTTAATGCTTTAATCGTTGTTTACATGACATTGTTAAACAAGGCATCAATCATCCCCTCCAATACCATTTAAATAACATAACATTCTGATCTCCTGGCAAGATGAATAACACTAGAAAGAAGCAACTGTCAAAATTGCCGATTTAAGGGCATATTTTGTTTCTAAAACTTGGCATTTCTTAGAAAACCTCTCATAGGATTTGTAAAACATATACTATGCCTATGAACACATTAATATTTGTTTGCAGAAATGGTTCACTGTTAGCAGTGGACAAGGCCATGAACACACACTTGTAACACAGCAACAGATACAAGAAATTCTGACTGAGGCTCCTTTACTGCTCCTGTCCTGTTCACCTTAACTTTCATACCCACATGTCAGTGCTTCCTCATCTTGCTTGACTTGAAGTCAGTGCATTTCTTCAAGCCAGTAAGTTCTCTATACTGACTATTAAGCTGTAATTTTCACAGGAAAATTAGAATGTTCCTTCCCATTTTCCTAATTTCTCAACTGATTTTTCTCAGAATTCAGAATCCATAAATATTGAAATGTCAGGAGAGAATTTCCAAATGGAAATGCTGTTCCCTTTGTCCATTTTCAGAAGAAACTGTAGGATAGTGTTATCCTTCTCTTCTCCAATTTTTTTTTTCCTGCAAACTTATGGTTATCACCTCTTTAAGTGAGTAGCTCACAATTTTGCCTCCCCTGCAAATGGTCCCAAAACAGTGAAGTGGGTCCTCTTTAGCTGTGTCTTTAGTACATAATCCTGCATTTCTGACCATATGCAGGGAGTGTGACCCAGGGAAGGATCCCTGACTCAATGGATTTCTCTTGCTGTCTCTAGAATTTGAACACCGGAACCCAGACCTACATTGGCTGGGAGCCATCGTGATGTGCTATATTGATGACAGCAGTAGTGGGTGGTGTGGGGGCAGTTAATTGACAGCTACCTGTTGCTGACATCAAAGGAACTGCCTGAACCTCCTCTTTCCCAGTCATAAGATATCTAAGATTCTGCAGTATTCTTCATTAAATCCTAGCATGGTTTAAGCTAGCCAGAATTAGGTTCTGTTGCTTTCAATCAACAGAACCTTAGCTAATACGTTGTTATTTCCTGGTCTTTGTTCCTTTAATTTTCCAGGAAAAGAAGGGAAAATGGCTTATTGGTTTTAAAAAGAGACAAGGGACAACATACCATTTATGCAAAATTTAGAAGCACTCAAAGGAAACTCTGGAAAGTTCCTGAGACATATATAGGTAGGATTAGCATAAAACTTGAACAGTGTATCTAGATCATGGTTGCCATGGTTGCCTTGACACAATGAACATCTGTATCAAGATCATATTTTCTTGGTGGGACAGAGAGAAGCACAAGGCGGGACTCACATTTACAGTAATCCTTGTTTTCCAGGGACCATACAACCCAGTTTGTCCAGAGCTGTTCATCTTAAGTTTGTTATCCCACAATAATTATAAATAGAACCTCCTTTTTCTCTCAAGAATATCCCACTTTGGATGATAATTTCTATGACTACCCATTAAGAACATTTAATAACTATAGAAAACTGCTTCTCTATATTTTTTGTATGTTTGAAACATTTTATAACAAAAATATCTTTAAAGTTATCACCTACACAGAATATAGCTGCCAAATGCTCCTACTCTGCTATTCTAACCATGAATCCCTCTGGGGCCCCTTCCTCCTACGGCGCTTGTGAGGATGAAATGAAATAAGCTCTATGAAGTGCCCAACAGTGACCAACACTGAATAAATACAGCCACCATAGGTGGCCTTCCCTTATGTTCACCAAACTCCTGATAAGTTATTCGGTGATGTTTTAATCTTAATATTTTATGTAGATTATACATTCATCTGATTCAAAATGCAAAAGGTACAAAAGCGTATACAGTTAAAAGTTTCCAAACCCACTACCATTTATCTCCCTGCAGGCAACTGTTTCCAGATTTTTGAATATCCTTAAAGAATATCATATGTATGGAAAAGAAAGATTATATATTTATATGCATCTGTGTATGCATTTTCCTATAAGAGGCTCACAAAGTCTCCTTGAAGAGATATCATTATTACAAATACCCCTCAATTTACAATGGGGTTATATTCCAATTAACTTATGAAAATATTGTAAGCTGAAAATGCATTTAATACACTTAACCTACTAAACATCATAGCTTAGCTCGGCCTACCTTAAACACTCACATTAACCTACAGTTAGGCAAAATCATCTAACAGAAAGCCCATTTTATAATAAAGTGGGCTTTGAATATCTCATGTAATATAATGAATACTGTACTGAAAGTGGAAAACAGAATGGTTGTATGAGTACTCAAAGTACAGCTTCTGCTGAATGTGTATTGCTTTCAAACTATCTTAAAGTTGAAAAATCATAAGTCAAAATATTCTAAGTCAGGGATTGTTTGTATTTCTACTTTACATGATGAAATTGAGCCTTGAAAAGATTAAGTGACTCGCCCAAGGTCACACTGGCAGTTAAATAGGGAAACCTGGATCCAAATTGTTCAGTCACTACATGTATTGTCTTGAAATTTGAAAAAGAGGAAGAGGAATTAAACTACTAAATTGAAGGACTATTTTAGGCATAGAAGAAGCAGATGCCTTCATGTCCAAGTGATTGTGAAAAGCCCACTTGCCCCAAAATATGTCTCCTGGTCATATGAAATTCCACCATTTCAGATTTTTACCTGGGGATTTAGAGTAATCTGCTGTTTTCCTAGAGCTCCCCTAAAATAGAAATAGAAAATTTTGGAAGGCTAAATATATGCTAACATTGGAAAACTCATTTTCTCCCCTTCGTAAGGCAAGGTACTGAAGGAGGGGGCCCTACGGGCTGTGCAGGGACATCCTGGAGGCATGGGGAGAAGAAACTGAAAGGCAAGTTTGTATGGAACAAAGAATACCGATCTCAGGATTCTCCCTTGAACCTGCCCTAACTTTGTTCAAATAGACTTAGCCACTGACCTGCTGTCAAAAGACCACAGCCAATCTGACTTGTTTTCAATATAATGATGAATATTGATTTGGTCCCTTCATCCAACATTCTCAGCTGGATCTTTTTTGACCAAGGATATACATTACTAGGTGAGTACAGACAGTTAATTCTTCCACACTGAGTTAACCAGAATCACCCACCTTAACATCTGCCAGTTTATACCCCAAGTCCTGACCAGTGCCCCCTACCTGCTATGCCTCATGTTTTCAATAGAGCATAAAATCAGAAATGAAAGATGAAACATCATAGCCAATATCACAGAAATACAAAGGATCCTAGGAAACTGCTAGGTATAATTACACACTAACTAATTGGATCATCTAGAAGAAATGGATAAATTCCCAGACACATAAAACCTACCAAGATTGGCTCATGAAGAAATTTAAAAATCTGAACAGACTAAAAGCAAGCAAGGAGGTTGAATCAGTAAGAAAATGTCTCCTATCAATGAAAAACCCAAAACCAGATGGCTTCCCAGATTAATTCTACCAAATATTTTAAGAAGAACTAATACCAGTCCTTCTCAAACTCTTCCAAAAAGCTGAAGTGGAGGGAATACTTCCAAACTCATCTTACAGGGCCAGCATTACCCTGATTCCAAAGCCAGACAAGAACACTACAAGAAAGGAAAATGACAGGCCAATATCCTTGATCTACATAGATGCAAAAATCCTCAACAAAATCCTAGCAAACCAAATTCAATAGCACATTGAAAGAATCATTCACCATGTTCATGTCATGGTTCAACATAAGCAAATCAATACATATAATATACCATATTAGAAAAATAAAGGATAGAAACTATATGACCATCACAATAGATATAGAAAAAGCTTTTGACAAAATTCGAAACCCTTTCATGGTGAAAAAAAAAACACCCAACAGATCACGTATTGAGGGACTGTATTCCAACAAAATAAAGGCCATATATGACAAACCCATAGCTAACACCATAATCAATGGTGAAAAGTTGAAACTTTTCCTCTACCATCAGGAACAAGACAAGGATGCCCACAGACACCACTTCTCAGGGTAATTAGGCAAAAGAAAGAAATAAAAGGCATCCTAATAGGAAAGGAAGAAGTGAAACTGT
Source organism: Pan paniscus (assembly GCF_029289425.2). Classification (NCBI taxonomy): domain Eukaryota; kingdom Metazoa; phylum Chordata; class Mammalia; order Primates; family Hominidae; genus Pan; species Pan paniscus. The sequence continues at coordinate 4,155,452 of NC_073265.2, forward strand.
CTCTACTGACGGCATGATCTTGTTATATATAGAAAACCCTACAAACTTCACTAAAAAAAGGTTAGAACTCCACACAAAGAAGGGAACAATAGACACTGGGGGACTCCAAATGTGGGAGGGAAGGATGGTGGGAGCAAGGGTTGAAAAACTACCTATCGATTACTATGCTCACTGCTTGGGTGGTGGGATCATTAGAAGCCCAAACCTCAGCACCATGCAATATACCTGTTTAAGAAACATGTACATCTACCCTCCTGACTCTAAAATGAAACATACAATATTAAAAAAAAACAAAAACAAATAAATACAATTTGAAAACTGTTAGAACTGAACTGATAGGTGAAATCAGTAAAGTTGTAGGATACAAAATCAACATATAGAGCGTTGAACACAGCAACATCCAGCTGTCTGACACGAAAGTCTCAGGGGCAAGAAAACCTCTATATGAACTCAGAAACAATGAGCTAAGTTGTGTTTATGTCTGAAAGGATGTTAAGAACTTCATTCATGTTACATCAGAGCCAACAGAAAGAACCAACAGGAAACCTGTACCCAACAAACAGAAATGACAAGATGAAGGGAAAGCAGAGGTAAGGGCTTACCTTAGAAAGGGCAAGTGATTAGCTCAATATGCAATACAATGTTTGCTCCTGAGCCAAAAATTTGTACAATAATTTGGATATTACTTGCACAACCAGAAAAATCAGCCACTCATTAGGAAAATGTGTTTCTGTAGAAGTCTTAGGACTCAGCTATCTATAATAACATGAAAAGACAATATTTTCATCCAAAATGAGTATTTTTGTTTGTCTTGGCTTGTTATTCTAACGTCAACAGCCTCTAAATAAACTGTTGAAGTACATGATATAACCACCTCTTTCTCCATCTTTCCCATTGCTCCCATAGGGTTTCAGTTGTGCAATTTCACCATTAGCAAAGCTTTTTGCTGAAATCTGGCTTTTCAAAGGGAGAGTATCCAGAAACAGAAGGTGCTGATCTGGGAGGCTCTTCCTAATAGAACTGCTGCTTCAGTTTAACTTGAAAAAGCCCACACCCAGTTCCTAATGACAAACATCTGAACACCGGGTCTTCCCATGAGCAAGACCATGCTATGCCTCCTGCTCGCTCTGTTCTATAAGCAACCCACAGATTGCTCCCTGTGAAGAGGAGCCTACCAGGGGAGCAGCATTCCACCAGACCCTGATTTAGCAAGATATTTCCGTATCATTCCCCCAACCAGCTGGAAGTCCTCCACTGCTCTTGTGTAAAAATCTAACTCATCTCGCTGAATTTCCTGATTTAAAAGTCTAATTCATTTCACCAAAAGTGTGACAGAAGGAAACCAAGTACACCACCTCTCTCTTACCAAACCAAAGCTATTGCATGTGCATTCTGGGGGAAAAACATGGTCCAAATATGTTATGGAGGGGGTGCCAGCCCAGTGTCATCCTCTTACTATTGCCATAGGATCTTGGCTGATGGCATCAGAGGAAAAACAAGTTTATCGATTACTTTCAACCATTAAGCTCACTCCTCCATGAAAAATAAGTCACAAGTCCAATGTCTCTTATTAAAATAAGCACTGCAAAATATAAAGGAGTCACAGTTTTAAAATGGGACACACGTTCTCTAAGCAGTGAACCACGTTAGAGGTGCACTGTTTATATTGTATAAAGTCCCCTGGAGCCAGGGTAGGAAGCGCATCTGTTCTTTGGTGTTCTGGGATGAAGGAGAAAGGAAAATGTGCTGCCAGAAGTGAGTGGGAAGGAGCCCATGAGATAAAGGAAGTAAATCCATTTGCTGATTGCAATAATAATGGTAATACACGAAGCTATACATACATACTACAAACATACATACATACATACATGCAATCTTTCACATTTTTTAAAAAAAAGAACGTAAGGCTTCCACTCATGTAATCAGCCCTTATGAACTCTCCTGATTAGCTGCAAGGAAAATCTTACTTTCTCCTCTTTCTTGCACCATCCTGGGCTCCCTTTTGACTTGTTTTTTTTTTTTAACATATAAACGACCAGCTCATATTCTGAAATTTGTAGTCCCCTTAGGGATCATACACAAATTCACTCTGTCCGTTTCTTTCCCACATGGAGCAACAAAGCCGTCAGACCTCTCCATCCACCCATCGGGTCCTTCCTGATTAAAGTGAGATAAATCAAAGCCCTCTCTCTCCAGATGGCAGGTGACAAGAGGGGAATGCTTGCCTCAAGAAGTCCTCCCCATCCCTCTGCATTCATGCAAGCCTGAGCGGAGAGATGCAAGAAATTACGGATGCATTTTAATTCCCCAGACCCTGCAATTAAAAATGGAAATTTTTTGGCCACGCGTGTTGGCTCACGCCTGTAATCCCAGCACTTTCAGAGGCCGAGGTCGGCGGATCACCTGGGGTCAGGAGTTCGAGACCAGCCTGGCCAACATGGTGAAACCCTGTCTCTACTAAAAATACAAAAATTAGCTAGGAATGGTGGTGGGCGCCTGTTGTCCCAGCTACTCGGGAGGATGAGGCAGGAGAATCACTTGAACCCGGGAGACAAAGTTTGCAGTGAGCCAAGATCGCACCACTGCACTCCACTCTGGGTGACAAAGGAAGACTTCATCTCAAAAAATGTTTTTAAAAAATGGAAGTGTTGTTCTTTCATTTGTAAATGTGTTTTGGTAAAAGAGGGGCAGTTTAAGCAACCCTTTCTGTTGTCTACATTGTTAAAATTCATCCGACATGGACTCTTGACTCCGTTTTGCCTGGGCAGACCCAATTCAAGCATTTACAACAGCTATAACCTCCTCAAATCAAAAAGAGGAATCAGCATTATTGCTAAGTTCAAATAAGGTCTTGTTTTATTTCAATTTTACATTTGAATGCAGCCATTCCTCCAGGTGCTGTCATCAGGTAGATTGTCAGTCCTGATTACGTAAAGGTATTATTACAAAATGCAATTCTTAAACATTCAGTGTCTAACTACACCTTTAATAAGCCTTTCCCCCTCCCCTATGTATTCTCCCTTAGACACCCCTTCTCAAATTTAAAATCACAGAAACTAAACTATGATGCCTAAAGAGAGCCTAGCGACTGCCCAGTCCTCTAATTTGATGAGTGGGAGTACTGAAGCCCAGAGGAGGTCAAGTAATTTGTTCCCAATGTCTTAGATAAGAAGAAAATGACCAGCTGGGAAATCCCACTCATGTCAAGGCAGAGGCACAGGGCCACAGACTGTGGTTGAATTGTGCCACACTCCTACATCCTTCTTTAGGAATCACAGAACATTCCTGTGTTGAGTCGGAGTCACTGACTTCCTTTTCAGGCTGATTGAGTTCTGTCCTTACGGGCTGCGACAAGAAGTTTTGGTATTATGCTACACCAAGACCATTTATCTAGTTCAAGAAATGAGCACAGTCCTTAGAGCCCAGCAACTTTCCCCATGTCCAGTAAATGTAGCTTCTCCACTAGTAGCTGTCAGAATGGAGCCTTCTGGCTCATCTTGATTTTGATTTGTGCAAGAATGAATGGTTGTGCTAAGACAGCTTTCCTAGCTGATAGAGAGTGAAACTTTTTTCTCATAATCTATAAAAAAATTAAATTAGAACTTTTTTCTCATAATCTGTGAAAAAATATTAAATTAAATCTGGCTCATCTTGATTTTGATTTGTGGAAGAATGAATGGTTGTGCTAAGACAGCTTTCCTAGCTGATAGTGAGCAAAACTTTTTTCTCATAATCTATAAAAAAAATTAAATTAGAAGCATAGAGTTTATTTCATGACTTTTATCTTCCTGCAATTTTCTTGTGGGCATAAATGATTTGTTTTTATCCTGCCTGCCCCCCAATCCCTTCTCCAAGAGACTAAAAGAGTATCTAGTGCAAAGTAGAGACTCAAATATTTTTTAATACACAGTGATCCCAGCCACCCAGTTCATGTTGCCAAATGCCAACCCCATAAATGATCAAACACATCATCTCATTCAGCCAATCAAAATCAAGTGCTACCTATTTTTTAAGTTTTCATAGCCCTTGGGCATCTGCTTTCTCAGCATTTCCCAAACTTGAGTCATTCTCATCCTGCCTTCCTAATTTTGCTCTGTCAATTACCTCTACTATTATTTATTTCATATATTTTTAAATAGCCCCACTTTTGAAACTTAAATACATGCCTTTTAAAAGGAAGCTTTCTTACTACTATACATCAAAAGCCATTATTACTTGTTCTAAGTACTCATAACAACATGGTCACAACTATTAAAATTTACTAATGTGCATCCACATACTCTCTAAATTCATGGAGCATCTGCACACAGCTTAAGAAACAATTCTGCATTACTCACTCAATTTTCTTGACATCCTTCTGAGGCAGGACAAACCTTGGGCCCAAAGAATTGAGGTAGGAGTCCAAGCAAGTTGCCAGCCACATAAAGGCAAACCTTGGCTCGGAAGTCAGGACTACCAGCCCCTAGGTTATGGTTCATGCTCTTTGTCTGCTCTCCAGAACCTCCTATCTCCAAGTGTAGTTAGCAGCCCAGATGCAGCAGCATCCTCTAGAGACTTGTTAAAAATGCAGAAGTTCAGGCTCCACCCCAGGCCTATGCAGACTGAATCTGCATTTTAACAAGCTGCAGGTAATTCACGAGCACATTAAGTTTGAAAAGGCCTGGTCTAGATCAGCGGTTCTCTAACTTAGCAGCACATTAGAACCATCTGTAGAGACTTTAAAAATACCAGTGCCTGGGCTTCACCTCCCAGAGAATCGGACTTAAGTGTCTGGGGTTTGCCCTGAGTATAGGTATTTTTAAAAACTCCTCAGCTTATACAAAGCTGGCAGGGCCGGGCACAGTGGCTTATGCCTATAATCCCAGGACTTCGTGAGGCCAAAGTGGGCAGATTGCTTGAGTCCAGGATTTTGAGACTAGCCTGGGCTAAAACCCCATCCCTACAAAAAAAAAAAATACAAAAAGTAGTTGGGCATGGTGGTGGCACATACCTGTAGTCCCGGCTACTCAGGAGGCTGAGTCCTCGCTTGAACCCAGGAGGTCACGGTCTGGTCAACAGAGCAAGACCCTGTATCAAAACAAACAAACAAACAAACAAAAAATGCTAGCAGCTTACCAGCTAGGGAGGCCTGTAGAGCAAAGTTTTCCAAATGGGGCCACATTAGTTGTTCCAGAACTTTAGCTGCATCAAAACCACCTGGATGGCTTGTTCAGCTACAGAGTGTCTGGCCATGCCCCTAGAGTTTCCAGCTGAGGGTCTGGAATGAGGCCCGATGATTTGCATTTCTAACAATCTCCAGGTGATGCTGATGCTGTGGGTCCAGGGACCACATTTTGAGAATCTATGCTAAATGAATCGGAGAAGACCAAAGCTCAAACTTATTCCAAGAACGTTTCAAGGCCCACCTGCAAGTTGTAGTGGAAGTAAGCATCTAAGGGTGCAAAAACGTTTCACTGTAGACTAAGGCCTTTTACCTGAGCTCTCAAATGTTCACATTTCTCTTATCAACCTAAATAACAAACAGAGAGAGGCTCTCCACAAGAAAAAGATATTCGTTTGGAAACAGAGCCTTGCAATAGAAACAGGGAAGCCAGAGTAAACTATATGCATATTCACGGAGGTAAAGGAAGACAAAAGAAAAAATGAGGAAGATTATATGATCATTTGGAAATGATTATCCTTGGCTACAAAGATCAATAACAAAGGTGATGCCAGGCCCAGGTTGGACAGGCAGTTGTTGGGCAAATATCCTTCAGAAGCATTGCTGTGTGCAAAGTTGCAATGGGCTTTGTGCAAGATTGTGTTTTTTGCAGTCTTCTGTGATAAGTTTTTGTTATCAGGCATACAAGACCAAGAATCCTTTTTTGCATGGCCTTCCCTGGCTCTATTTCTCAGGGTTTTGGTTAGGGGAGGGGTATTTTTAACACTCTCAATGTAAAAAATGCCATAAGGTAGGTACCACAATGACTTGTTTCGTCTTCATAAAATAATTTTTCATAAAATCTCTGTAAACGTGGAAATATCTAAACCGTTTTCTGCATACACATGGAAATATCTACACAGCTATCTCTGTAAATGTGTAAACATTTACAACGCTATCTGAATAAACATGGAACTATTTACACCGCCGTCTCTATAAACATGGAATATGTACACAGCCATCTCTATAAACATAGAAATATCTACACTGCCATGTGTAGAAAGATGGAAATATCTACACCGCGATCTGCATAAACATGGAAATATCTACACCTCTACCTGTATAAACATGGAAATATCTACACAGCTATCTGTATAAATATGGAAATATCTACACCGCTATCTCTACGAACATGGAAATGTCTACACCGCGATCTGTATAAACATGGAAATATCTACATGGCTATCTCTATAAACATGGAAATATCTACACCGTCATCTGTATAAACATGGAAATACCTACACAGTCATCTGTATAAACACGGAAATATCTACACCGATATTTTTATAAACATGGAAATACCTCCACCGCTATCTGTATAAACTTCGAAATATCTACACCGCTATCTCTATAAACATGGAAATATCTGCACCGATATCCGTATAAACATGGAAATATCCACACCGCTATCTGTATAAACATGGAAATATCTACACCACGATCTGTATAAACATGGAAATATCTACACCGCTATCTGTATAAACATGGAAATGTCTACACCGCTATCTGAATAAACACGGAAGTATCTACACCGCTATCTGTATAAATATGGAAATATCTACACCACTAGCTATATAAACATGGAAATGTCAACACCGCTATCTGTATACACATGGAAAAACCTACATGGCTATCTCTATAAACATGGAAATATCTACACCGCCATCTGTATAAACACGGAAATACCTAGAGACTCATCTCTATAAACATGGAAGTATCTACACCACTATCTGTATTAACATGGAAATATCTACACTGCCATCTGTATAAATTTGGAAATATCTACACAGCCATGTCTAAACATGGAAATATCTACACCGCTACCTGTATAAACATGGAAATAGCCACACTGCTATCTGTATAAACATGGAAATATCTCCACCGCTATCTGTATAAACTTGGAAATATCTACACCGACACATGTATAAACATGGAAATATCTCCACCGCGATCTGTATAAACATGGAAATATATACACCGCTATCAGTATAAACTTGGAAATATTTACACCGCTATCAGTATCAACATGGAAATACCTACACAGCCATCTGTATAAACATGGAAATGTCTACATCGTTATCTGTACAAACATGGAAATACCTACACAACCATCTGTACAAACATGGAAATATCTACACCGCTATCTTTATAAACATGGAAATATCTACACCGCTATATCTGTAAACATGGAAATATCTACACCGCTATCTGTATAAACATGGAAATATCTACAACAGTATCTCTGTAAACATAGAAATGTCTACACAGCTATCTGTGTAAACATGGAAATGTCTACACAGCTATCTGTGTATATATGGAAATATGTACACTGCTATCCGTGTAAACATGGAAATATCTACACTGCAATCTGTGCAATTATGGAAATATCCACACCGCTATCTCTGTAAACATGGAAATATCTACACCGCTATCTGTATAACCATGGAAATAACTACACCTCTATCTGTATAAACATGGAAATATGTACACCACGATCTGTGTAATCATGGAAATATGTACACCGCTATCTGTATAAACATGGAAATATCTACACCGCTCTCTGTATAAACATGGAAATATCTACACCGCTATCTGCATAAATATGGAAATATCTACACTGCTATCACTATAAACATGGAAATATCTACACCGCTATCTGAATAAACTTGGAAATATCTACATGGCTATCTCTATAAACATGGAATTATCTACACCGCCATCTGTATAAACACGGAAATAACTACACAGTCATCAGTATAAACATGGAAATATCTACTGCACTATCTGTATAAACATGGAAATATCTACACTGCCATCTGTATAATCATGCGAATATCTACACAGCCATCTCTATAAACATGGAAATATCTACACTGCTATCTGTATAAACATGGAAATAGCCACAACGATATCTGTATAAAAAAGGATATATCTACACCGCCATATGTAAAAACACGATAATGTCTACACAGTCATCTGTATAAAGACAGAAATATCTACCCCTCCATCAGTATACACATGGAAATATCTACACAGCCATCTGTATAAAAAAGGAAATATCTACACCGCTATCTCTATAAACATGGAAATACCTACAACGCAAGTTGTATAAACATGGAAATATCTACACCACTATCTGTATAAACATGGAAATATCTACACGGCTCTCTGTATAAACTTGGAAAAATGTACACTGCTATCTGCATAAAATTGGAAATATCTACACCACCATCTGTATAAACATGGAAATATCTCCTCCGCTATGTGTATAAACATGGAAATATCTCCACCGCTATCTGTATAAACATGGAAATATCTACACCACTATGTGTATAAACATGGAAACATCTACACCGCTATCTGTATAAACATGGAAATATCTACACCGTTATCTGTGTAAAGAGGGAAATATCTAAACCCCAATCTGTGCAAAGATGGAAATATCTACACTGGTATCTCTACAATCATGGAAATATTTGCATCGCTATCTGTATAAACATGGAAATATCTCCACCGCTATGTGTATAAACATGGAAATATCTCCACTGCTATCTGTACAAACATGGAAATACCTACACACCTAGTGTATAAACATGGAAGTATCTACACCGTTATCTTTATAAACATGGAAGTTGCCACACCGTTATATGTATAAACATGGAAATATCTACACAGTCATCCGTATAAACATGGAAATATCTACACCTCCATCTGTGTAAACATGGAAATATCTACAACGCTACCTGTATAAACATGCAAATATCTACAACGCTATCTGTGTAAACATGGAAATATCTACACTGCTATCTGTGTAAACATGGAAATATGTTCACCGCTATCTGTGTAAAGATGGAAATACCTACACCGCAACTTGTGCAAAGGTGGAAATATCTACACCGCTATCTGTGTAAAGACGGAAATATCTACACTGAAATCTGTGGAAAGATGGAAATATCTACACTGCAATCTGTGCAAGATGGAAATAACTACACCGCTACCTGTGTAAACATGGTAATATCTACACTGCTATCTGTATAAACATAGAAATATCTACACCGCTATCTGTATAAACATGCAAACAACTACAACGCTATCTGAATAAACATGGAAATATCTACACCGCTATCTGTATAAAGATGGAAATATCTACAACGCTATCAGTGTAATCATGGAAATGTCTACACAGATCTCTGGGTAAACATGGAAATATCTACACCGCCATCTGTATAAACCTGAAAATATCTACACCGCCTTCTCTATAACCATGGAATTATCTACAGCACCATCTGTATAAAAATGGAAATATCCACAACGCTATCTGTGTAAACATGGAAATATCTACACCGCTATCTGTATAAAGGTGGAAATATCTACAACGCTATCTGTGTAAAAATGGAAATATCTACAAAGCAATATCTGTGTAAACATGGAAATATCTACACCGCTATCTGTGTAAAGATGGAAATATCTACACCGCAATCTGTGTAAAGATGGAAATACCTAAACCGCTATGTGTGTAAACACGGAAATATCTACACCACTATCTGTACAAACATTGAAATATCTACACCGCCATCTGTAGAAACATGGATATATCTACACCGCTATCTGTATGTATATGGAAATACCTACATCAATATCTCTATAAACATGGAAATATCTACTCCGCAATCTGTATTAACATGGAAATATCTACACCGCTATCTCAATAAACATGGAAATATCTACACTGCCATCTGTATAAACATGGAAATATCAACACATTCATCTGTAAACATGGAAAAATCTACACCACCATCTCAATAAACATGGAAATATCTCCAATGCCATCTGTATATCTATGGACATATCTACACAGCCATCTCTATAAACATGGAAATATCTACACCGCTATATCTATAAACATGGAAATATCTACACCGCCATCTCTATAAACATAAAAATATCTACACCGCCATCTCCATAGACATGGAACTATCTACACCGCCATCTGTATAAACATGGAAATCTCTACACCGCTATCTGTATAAACTTGGCAATACTTACACCGCCATCTCTATAAACATGGAAATATCTAAACAGTCATCTGTATAAACATGGAAATATCTACACCACCATCTCTATAAACATGGAAATATTTACACAGAAATCAGTATTAATATGGAAATATCTGCACCGCTATCTCTATACACATGGAATTACCTACACCTCTACCTGTATAAACATGGAAATATCTACACCACTGTCTGTACAAATATGGAAATATCTACACTGCCATCTCTATAAACATGGAACTATCTACAGCACCATCTGTGTAAAAATGGAAATATCTACACTGCTATGTGTATAAACATGGAAATATCTACACCGCTATCTGTATAAAGATGGAAATATCTAGAATGCAATCTGTGTAAATATGGAAATATCTACAGAGCTATCTGGGTAAACAAGGAAATACCTATACCGCTATCTTTCTAAAGACGGATATATCTACACCGTAATCTGTGCAAAGATGGAAATATCTACACCGCTATGTGTATAAACATGGAAATAACTACACCGCTATCTGTATAAACATGGAAATATCGACACCGCCATCTCTATAAACATGGAAATACCTACACCGCCATCTGTATAAACATGGAAATATCTACACAGTCCTCTGTAAAAACATGGAAATATCTACACCACCATCTGTATAAACATGGAAATATCTACACTGCCATCTGTATAAAGATGGAAATATCTACACCACGAGCTGTATAAACATGGAAATATCTACACCATTATCTGTATAAACATGGAAATACCAACACCGCCATCCGTATAAGCATGGATATATCTATAATGCTATCTGTATAAACATGGAAATATCTACACCATTATCTCTATAAACATGGAAATAAGTACACCGCCATCTCTGTAAACATATAATTATCCACACCGCTATCTCTATAAACATAGAAATAATTGCACCGTCATATCTATAAACATGGAAATATCTACACCCCATCTGCATAAACATGGAAATATCTACACCGCGATCTGTATGAATATGGAAATATCTCCCCCGCCATCTGTATAAACATAGAAATATCTACACTGCCATCTTTACAAAGATGGAAATATCTACACCATGATCTGTATAAACATGGAAATATCTACACTGCTATCTGTATAAACATAGGAATATCTATACTGCCATCTGTAGAAAGATGGATATATCTACACCACAATCTGTATAAACATGGAAATAGCTACACCTCTACGTGTAAAAACCTGGAAATATCTACACCGCTATCTGAATAAATGTGGAAATATCTACACCGCTATCTCTATAAACATGGAAATGTCTACACCACCATCTGTATAAACATGGAAATACATACACAGTCGTCTGTATAAACATAGAAATATCTAAACCACTATCTGTATAAACATGGAAATATCTACACTGCCATCTGTATAAACATGGAAATGTCTACACAGCCATCTCTTTAAACATGGAAATATCTACAACGCTATCTGTATGAACATGGAAATAGCCAAACCGATATCGGTATAAATATGGAAATATCTACACCACCATCTGTAAAAACATGGAAATATCTGCACAGTCATCTGTATAAACATGGAAATATCTACACCTCCATCTGTATAAACATGGAAATATCAACACTGCCCTCTGTACACTCATGAAAGTATCTACACAGCCATCTGTATAAATATGGAAATATCTACACCGCTATCTCTATAAACATGGAAATACATACACTGCTATCTGTATAAACATGGAAATATTTACACCAATATCTGTATACCCTTGGAAATATCTACACCGCCGTCCGTATAAACATGGAAGTATATCAACCGCAATCTGTATAAACACGGAAATATCTACACCGCAATCTGCATAAACATGCAAATATCTACACAGTCATCTGTATAAACATTTAAATATCTACACCACCATCTGTATAAACAAGGAAATATCTATACTGCCATCTCTATACACATGGAAATATCTACACAGCCATCTGTATAAACATGGAAATATCTACACCGCTACCTCTACAAACTTGCAAATATCTGCACCACTATCTGTATAAACATGGAAATATCTACATCGCTATCTGTATAAACAAGGATGTATCTCCACCGCTATCTGTATAAACATGGAAATATCTACACTGCCATCTGTATAAACATGAAAATACCTACACCGCTATCTGTATAAATATGGATGTATCTACACCGCCATCTGCATAAACATGGAAATATCTACACCGCTATCTCTACAAACATGGAAATATCTACACCGCTTTCTGTATAAACATGGAAATATCTCCACCGCTATCTGTATAAACGTGCAAATATCTACACCTCTATCAATATAAACATAGAAATATCTACACCGCTATCTGTATAAAGATGGAAATATCTACAACGTAATTTGTGTAAACATGGAAATATCTACACAGATCTCTGGGTAAACATGGAAATATCTACACCGCTATCTGTGTAAAGATGGAAATATCTTCACCGCAATCTGTGGAAAGATGGAAATATCTACATCGCTATCTCTATAAACATGGAAATATATACACAGTCATCTGAATAAACATGGAAATATCTACACCATCATCTCTATAATCATGGAAATATCTACACTGCCATCTGTATACAAAGGGAAATATCTACACAGCCATCAGTATAAATATGGAAACATGTGCACCACTATCTCTATACACATGGAAATACCTACACCTCTACCTGTATAAACATTAAAATATTTTCACCACTATCCCTATAAATAAGGAAATATCTACACCGCCATCTCTATAAGCATGAAAATAACTACACCACCATCTCCATAATCATGGAACTATCTACTGCACCATCAGTGTAAAAATGGAAATATCTACACCGCTATCTGTGTAAACATGGAAATATCTACACCGCTATCTGTATAAAGGTGGAAATAGCTACAACGATATATGTGTAAACATGGAAATATCTACAGAGCAATCTGTGTAAACACGGAAATATCTACACCGGTATCTGTGTAAAGATGGAAATATCTACACCGCTATCTTTATATATAAGGAAATATCTACACGGCTATCTCTATAAACATGGAAATATCTACACCGCTATCTCTATAAACATGGAAATCCCTACACCGCCATCTGTATAAACATGGAAATTTCTACATATTCATCTGTATAAACATGGAAAAATCTACACCACCATCTCTATAAACATGGAAATATCTACAATGACATTTGTATACACATGGACATATCTACACAGCCATCTCTATAAACATGGAAATAACTACACCGCTATATCTATAAACATGGAAATATCTGCAATGCCATCTCTATAAGCATGAAAATATCTACACTGCTATCTCCATAAACATGGAAATATCTACACCGCCATCTGCATAAACATGGAAATATCTACACCGCAATCTCTACAAATATGGAAATATCTACACCGCCATCTGTATAAACATAGAAATATCTACACTGCCATCTTTAGAAAGATGGAAATATCTTCACCGCGATCTGTATAGACATGGAAATATCTACACCATCATCTCTATAATCATGGAAATATCTACACTGCCATCTGTATACTAAGGGAAATATCTACACAGCCATCAGTATAAATATGGAAACATGTGCACCACTATCTCTATACACATGGAAATATCTACACATATACCTGTATAAACATGGAAATATTTTCACCACTGTCCATATAAATATGGAAATATCTACATCGCCATCTCTATAAACATGAAAATATCTACACCACCATCTCCATAAACATGGAAATATCTACTGCACCATCAGTGTAAAAATGGAAATATCTACACCGCGATCTGTGTAAACATGGAAATATCTACACCGCTTTCTGTATAAAGGTGGAAATAGCTACAACGATATCTGTGTAAACATGGAAATATCTACAGAGCAATCTGTGTAAACAAGGAAATATGTACACCGCTATCTGTGTAAAGATGGAAATATTTACAACGCTATCTGTATATATATGGAAATATCTACACCGCTATCTCTATAAACATGGAAATATCTACACCGCTATCTGTATAAACATGCAAATATCTACACAGTCATCTGTATAAACATTTAAGTATCTACACCACCATCTGTATAAACAAGGAAATATCTATACTGCCATCTCTATACACATGGAAATATTTACACAGCCGTCTGTATAAACATGGAAATATCTACACCGCTACCTCTACAAACTTGGAAATACCTGCACCACTATCGGTATAAACATGGAAATATCTACATCGCTATCTGTATAAACATGGAAATATCTCCACCGCTATCTTTATAAACATGGAAATATCTACACTGCCATCTGTATAAACATGAAAATACCTACACCGCTATCTGTATAAATATGGAAGTATCTACCCCGCCATCTGCTTAAACATGGAAATAGCTACACCGCTATCTCTACAAACATGGAAATATCTACACCGCTATCTGTATAAACATGGAAATATCTCCACCGCTATCTGTATAAACAAGCAAACATCTACACCTCTATCTACATAAACATAGAAATATCTACACCGCTATCTGTATAAAGATGGAAATATCTACAACGTTATCTGTGTAAACATGGAAATATCTACAGAGATCTCTGGGTAAACATGGAAATAACTACACCGCTATCTGTGTAAAGATGGAAATATCTACACCGCAATCTGTGCAAAGATGGAAATATCTACATCGCTATCTCTAAAAACATGGAAATATCTACACAGTCATCTGAATAAACATGGAAATATCTACACCATCATGTCTATAAACATGGAAATATCTACACTGACATCTGTATAAAAAGGGAAATATCTACACAGCCATCAGTATAAATATGGAAACATGTGCACCACTATCTCTATACACATGGAAATACGTACACCTCTACCAGTATAAACATGGAAATATTTTCACCACTATCCCTATAAATATGGAAATATCTACACCGCCATCTCTATAAACATGAAAATATGTACACCACCATCTCCATAAACATGGAACTATCTACTGCACCATCAGTGTAAAAATGGAAATATCTACACCGCGATCTGTGTAAACATGGAAATATCTACACCGCTATCTGTATAAAGGTGGAAATAGCTACAACGATATCTGTGTAAACATGGAAATACTTACAGAGCAATCTGTGTAAACACGGAAATATGTACACCGCTATCTGTGTAAAGATGGAAATATCTACATCGCTATCTGTATATATATGTAAATATCTACACCGCTAACTCTATAAACATAGAAATATCTACACCGCTATCTGTATAAACATGGAAATATCTACACCACCATCTGTATAAACATGGAAATATCTACACCTCCATCTGCATAAACATGGAAATATCTCCACTGCTATCTGTGAACACATGGAAATATCTACAGAGTCATCTGTATAAACATGCAAATAACTACACTGCTATCTCTATAAACATGGAAATACCTACACCGCTATCTGTATAAACATGGAAATATCTACACCGCTGTCTGTATAAACTTGGAAATACCTACACCGCCATCTGTATAAACATGGAAATACCTCCACCACTATCTGTATAAATATTGAAATACCTCCACCGCTCTCTGTATAAACATGGAAATATCTACACCGATATCTGTATAAACATGGAAAAAACTACACTGCTATCTGTACAAACATGGAAATATCTACACCGCTATCTGTATAAACACGCAAATATCTACACCACAATCTGTATAAACATGGAAATATCTCCACCGCTATCTCTATAAACATGGAAATATCTACACCGGTATCTTTATAAACATAGAAATATCTACACCGCTATCTGTATAAACACGGAAATATCTCTACTGCCATCTGTATACACGTGGAAATATCTACACAGCCATCTGCATAAACATGGAAATATCTAAACCGCTACCTCTGCAAACTTGGAAATATCTACACCCCAGTCTGCATAAACATGGAAATATCTATACCGCCATCTCTATAAACATGAAAATATCTACACCGCCATCTCCATAAACATGGAACTATCTACACCGCCATCTGTATAAACATGGAAATATCTACACCGCTATCTGTATAAACAAGCAAACAACTACACCTCTATCTACATAAACATAGAAATATCTACACCGCTATCTGTATAAAGATGGAAATATCTACAACGTTATCTGTGTAAACATGGAAATATCTACAGAGATCTCTGGGTAAACATGGAAATAACTACACCGCTATCTGTGTAAAGATGGAAATATCTACACCGCAATCTGTGCAAAGATGGAAATATCTACATCGCTATCTCTAAAAACATGGAAATATCTACTCAGTCATCTGAATAAACATGGAAATATCTACACCATCATCTCTATAAACATGGAAATATCTACACTGACATCTGTATACAAAGGGAAATATCTACACAGCCATCAGTATAAATATGGAAACATGTGCACCACTATCTCTATACACATGGAAATACCTACACCTCTACCAGTATAAACATGGAAATATTTTCACCACTATCCCTATAAATATGGAAATATCTACACCGCCATCTCTATAAACATGAAAATATGTAAACCACCATCTCCATAAACATGGAAATATCTACTGCACCATCAGTGTAAAAATGGAAATATCTACACCGCTATCTGTGTAAACATGGAAATATCTACACCGCTATCTGTATAAAGGTGGAAATAGCTACAACGATATCTGTGTAAACATGGAAATACTTACAGAGCAATCTGTGTAAACACGGAAATATGTACACCGCTATCTGTGTAAAGATGGAAATATTTACACCGCTATCTGTATATATATGTAAATATCTACACCGCTAACTCTATAAACATAGAAATATCTACACCGCTATCTGTATAAACATGGAAATATCTACACCACCATCTGTATAAACATGGAAATATCTACACCTCCATCTGCATAAACATGGAAATATCTCCACTGCTATCTGTGAACACATGGAAATATCTACAGAGTCATCTGTATAAACATGCAAATAACTTCACCGCTATCTCTATAAACATGGAAATACCTACACCGCTATCTGTATATACAGGGAAATATCTACACCGCTGTCTGTATAAACTTGGAAATACCTACACCGCCATCTGTATAAACATGGAAATACCTCCACCACTATCTGTAAACATTGAAATACCTCCAACGCTATCTGTATAAACATGGAAATATCTACACCGATATCTGTATAAACATGGAAAAAACTACACTGCTATCTGCACAAACATGGAAATATCTACACCGCTATCTGTATAAACATGCAAATATCTACAACACAATCTGTATAAACATGGAAATATCTCCACCGCTATCTCTATAAACATGGAAATATCTACACCGGTATCTTTATAAACATAGAAATATCTACACCGCTATCTGTATAAACACGGAAATATCTCTACTGCCATCTGTATACACGTGGAAATATCTACACAGCCATCTGCATAAACATGGAAATATCTAAACCGCTACCTCTGCAAACTTCGAAATATCTACACCCCAGTCTGCATAAACATGGAAATATCTATACCGCCATCTCTATAAACATGAAAATATCTACACCGCCATCTCCATAAACATGGAACTATCTACACCGCCATCTGTATAAACATGGAAATATCTACTCTGCCATGTGTATAAAGATGGAAATATCTACACCGTGAGCTGTATAAACATGGAAATATCTTCACCGCTATCTGTATAAACATGGAAATATCTACACCGCCATCTGTATTAACATGGAAATATTTACACCGCCATCTCTATAAACATGGAAATATCTACACAGTCATCTCTATAAACATGGAAATATCTACACCACCATCACTATAAACATGGAAATACCTACACAGCCATCAGTATAAATATGGAAACATCTGCAATGCTATTTCTATACACATGGAAATACGTACAACTCTAACTGTATAAACATGGAAATATCTACACCGCTGTCTCTATAAATATGGAAATATCTACACCGCCATCTCAATAAACATGAAAATATCTACACCGCCATCTCCATAAACATGGAACTATCTACAACACATTCTGTGTAAAAATGGAAATATCTGCACTGCTATCTCTATAAACATGGAAATATCTACACCGCTACCTGTATAAAGATGGAAATATCTACAACGCAATCTGTGTAAACATGGAAATATCTACAGAGCTATCTGTGTAAACATGGAAATATCTATACCGCTATCATTGTGTAGATGGAAATAGCTACACCGTAATCTGTGCAAAGATGGAAATATCTACACCGGTATCTGTATAAACATGGAAATAACTACACCGCTATCTGAATAAACATGGAAATATCTACACCGACATCTGTATGAACAAAGAAATATCTACACTGTTATCTGTATAAACATGGAAATATCTACACCGCTATCTCTATAAACATGGAAATACCTACACCGTCATCTGTATAAACATGGAAGTATCTACACAGTCCTCTGTATAAACATGGAAATATCTACACCACCATCTCTATAAACACGGAAATATCTACACTGCCATCTGTATGAAGCTGGAAATATCTACAAAGCGAGCTGTATAAACATGGAAATATCTACATCGCTCTCTGTATAAACATGGAAATACCAACACCGCCATCCGTGTAAACATGGAAATATCTACACCGCTATCTGTATAAACATGGAAATAACTACACCACTATCTCTATAAACATGGAAATATGTACAACGCCATCTTTATAAACATATAATTATCCACACCGCTATCTCTATAAACATAGAAATAACTACACCGCCATCTCTATAAACATGGAAATATCTACAACGCCTTCTGCATAAACATGGAAATATCTACACCGCCATCTGTATAAATATGAAAATATCTACACCGCCATGTGTATAAACATAGAAATATCTATACTGCCATCTTTAGAAAGATGGAAATATCTACAACGCAGTCTGTATAAACATGGAAATATCTACACCTGTACCTGTATAAAAAAGGAAATATCTACAATGCTATCTGTATAAATATGGAAATATCTACACTGCTATTTCTATAAACATGGAAATGCCTACACCGGTATCTGTATAAACATGGAAATATCTTCATGGCTATCTCTATAAACATGGAAATATCTATAGCGCCATCTGCATAAACATGGAAACAACTACACAGTCATGTGTATAAACATGGAAATATCTACACCACTATTTGTTTAAACATGGAAATATCTACACTGCCATCTTTATAAACATGGAAATATCTATACAGCCATCTCTATAAACATGGAAATATCTACAGCTCTATCTGTATAAACATGGAAACACCCACACCGCTATCGGTATAAACATGGAAATGTCTCCACTGCCATCTCTGAACACGTGGAAATATCTACACAGTCATCTGTAAACATGGAAATATCTACACCGCTATCTCTATAAACTGGGAAATGTCTACACCGCCATCTGTATAAATATGGAAATATCTACACCGCTATCTGTAAAGCCATGGCAATATCTACACCGCTCTCTATATAAACATGGAAACATCTAGATCACTGTCTTTATGAATATGGAAATATCTCCACCGCTATCTTTATAAACATGGAAATATCTGCAACAGTATCTGTGTAAACATGTAAATACCTACACAGCTATTTGTGTAAACATGGAAATATGTACACCGCTATTTGTGTAAAGATGGAAATATCTACACCGCAATCTGTGCAAATATGGAAATATCTACACCGCTATCTCTGTAATCATGGCAATATCTACCCGCTATCTGTATAAACATGGAAATACCTACACCACTATCTGTATAAACATTGAAATATCTAAACCACGATCTGTATAAACATGGAAATATCCCTACCGTTATATACAGAAACATGGAAATATCTACACCGCTTTCTTTATAAACATGGAAATATCTACACCGCTCTCTGTGTAAACATGGAAATATCTACAACGCTATCTGTGTAAACATGGAAAAATCTACACAGCTATCTGTGCAAACCTGGAAATATGTACACTGCTATCTGTGTAAAGATGGAAATATCTACACCGCAATCTGTGCAAATATGGAAATATCTACACAGCCATCTGTGTAAACATGGAAATATCTACACCACTATCTGTATAAACGTGGAAATATCTACACCACTATCTGTATAAACATGGAAATATCTACACGGCGATCTGAATAAACATGGAAATATCCACACCGCTATCAGTATAAACATGGAAATATTTACACCGCTATCAGTATCAACATGTAAATACCTACACAGCCATCTGTATAAACATGGAAATGTCTACATCACTATCTGTACAAACAAGGAAATATCTACACAGCTTTCTTTATAAACATGGAAATATCTACACCGCTATCTCTATAAACATGGAAATATCTACACCGCTATCTGTATAAACATGGAAATATCTACACCACGATCTGTATAAACATGGAAATATCTACACAGCTATCTGTATAAACATGGAAATGTCTACACCGCTATCTGAATAAACATGGAAGTATCTACACCGCTATCTGTATAAATATGGAAATATCTACACCACTAGCTCTATAAACAAGGAAATGTCAACACCGCTATCTGTATACACATGGAAAAATCTACATGGCTATCACTATAAACATGGAAATATCTACACCGCCGTCTGTATAAACACGGAAATACCTACAGACTCATCTCTATAAACATGGAAGTATCTACACCACTATCTGTATTAACATGGAAATATCTACACTGCCATCTGTATAAATTTGGAAATATCTACACAGCCATGTCTAAACATGGAAATATCTCCACCGCTACCTTTATAAACATGGAAATAGCCACACCGCTATCTGTAGAAACATGGAAATATCTCCACCGCTATCTGTATAAACTTGGAAATATCTACACCAACACATGTATAAACATGGAAATATCTCCACCGCGATCTGCATAAACATGGAAATATCTACACCGCTATCAGTATAAACTTGGAAATATTTACACCGCTATCAGTATCAACATGGAAATACCTACACAGCCATCTGTATAAACATGGAAATATCTACACCGCTATCTTTATAAACATGGAAATATCTACAACGCTATATCTGTAAACATGGAAATATCAACACCGCTATCTGTATAAACATGGAAATATCTACAACACTATCTCTGTAAACATAGAAATGTCTACACAGCTATCTGTGTAAACATGGAAATGTCTACACTGCTATCTGTGTAAATATGGAAATATGTACACTGCTATCCGTGTAAACATGGAAATATCTTCACTGCAATCTGTGCAATTATGGAAATATCCACACCGCTATCTCTGTAAACATGGAAATATCTACACCGCTATCTGTATAACCATGGAAATATCTACACCTCTATCTGTATAAACATGGAATTATGTACACCACGATCTGTGTAATCATGGAAATATGTACACCGCTATCTGTATAAACATGGAAATATGTACTCCGCTATCTGTATAAACATAGAAATATCTACAATGTTATCTGTGTAAGCATGGAAATATCTCCACCGCTATCTGTAAATCCATGGCAATATCTACACCGCTATCTATATAAACATGGAAATATCTAGATCACTGTCTTTATAAACATGGAAATATCTCCACCGCTATCTTTATAAACATGGAAATATCTGCAACAGTATCTGTGTAAACATGTAAATACCTACTCAGCTATTTTTGTAAACATGGAAATATGTACAACGCTATTTGTGTAAAGATGGAAATATCTAAACAGCAATCTGTGCAAATATGGAAATATCTACCCGCTATCTGTATAAACATGGAAATACCTACACCGCTATCTGTATAAACATTGAAATATCTAAACCACGATCTGTATAAACATGGAAATGTCTCTACCATTATATATAGAAACATGGAAATATCTACACCGCTATCTTTATAAACATGGAAATATCTACACCGCTATCTTTATAAACATGGAAATATCTACACCACTATCTGTGTAAACATGGAAATATCTACAACGCTATCTGTGTAAACATGGAAATATCTACACAGCTATCTGTGTAAACATGGAAATATCTACACAGCTATCTGCGTAAACATGGAAATAAGAACACTGCTATCTGTTTAAAGATGGAAATATCTACACCGCAATCTGTGCAAATATGGAAATAACTACACAGCTATCTCTGTAAACATGGAAATATCTACACCGCTATCTGTATAAACGTGGAAATATCAACACCGCTATCTGTATAAACATGGAAATATCTACACCGTGATCTGTATAAACATGGAAATATCCACACTGCTATCAGTATCAACATGGAAATATTTACACCGCTATCAGTATCAACATGGAAATACCTACACAGCCATCTGTATAAACATGGAAATATCTACATCGCTATCTGTACAAACATGGAAATATCTACACCGCTATCTTTATAACCATGGAAATATCTACACCGCTATCTCTATAAACTTGGAAATATCTACAACACTATCTGTGTAAACATGGAAATATCTACACTGCTTTATGTATAAACATGGAAATATCTACACCGCTATCTGTATAAACCTGGAAATATCTGCACCGCTATCTGTACAAACATGGAAATATCTACACCGCTATCTTTATAAACATGGAAATATCTACACCGGTATCTCTACAATCATGGAAATATCTGCACCGCTATCTGTATAAACATGGAAATATCTACGTAGCTATCTCCATAAACATGGAAATATCTACACCACCATCTGTATACACATGGAAATATCTACAGAGTCATCTGTATTTACATGGAAATATCTACACCACCATCTCTATAAACATGGAAATAGCCACACCGCTATCTGCATAAACATGGAAATATCTACACCGCCATCAGTAAAAACATGGAAACATCTGCACCGCTATCACTATACACATGGAAATAAACAAAACGCACTCTCTATAAACATTGAAATATCTGCACCGCAATCTCTATAAACATGGAAATATCTACACCGCCATCGCTATAAACATGAAAATATCTACAATGCCATCTCGATAAACATGGAACTATCTACCCCGCCATCTGTGTAAACATGGAAATATCTACACCGCTATCTCTATAAAGATGGAAATATCTACACTGTCATCTGCATAAAGATGGAAATATCTACACCGCGAGCTATATAAACATGGAAATATCTACACTGCAATCTTTATAAACATGGAAATACCAACAACACTATATGTATAAACATGGAAATATCTTCACCGCCATCTGTATAAACATGGAAATATGTACACAGCCATCTCTATAAACATAGAAATATCTACACTGCCATGTGTAGAAAGATGGAAATATCTACACCGCGAACTGCATAAAGATGGAAATATCTACACCTCTACCTGTATAAACATGGAAATATCTACACAGCTATCTGTATAAATATTGAAATATCTACACCGCTATCTCTATGAACATGGAAATGTCTACACCGTGATCTGTATAAACATGGAAATATCTACATGGCTATCTCTATAAACATGGAAATATCTACACCGTCATCTGTATAAACATGGAAATACCTACACAGTCATCTGTATTAACACGGAAATATCTACACCGATATTTTTATAAACATGGAAATATCTCCACCGCTATCTGTATAAACTTCGAAATATCTACACCGCTATCTCAATAAACATGGAAATATCTGCACCGATATCCATATAAACATGGAAATATCTACACCGCTATCTGTATAAACATGGAAATACCTACACCACGATCTGTATAAACATGGAAATATCTACACCGCTATCTGTATAAACATGGAAATGTCTACACCGCCATCTGAATAAACATGGAAGTATCTACACCGCTATCTGTATAAATATGGAAATATCTACACCACTAGCTCTATAAACATGGAAATGTCAAAACCGCTATCTGTATACACATGGAAAAATCTACATGGCTATCTCTATAAACATGGAAATATCTACACCGCCATCTGTATAAACACGGAAATACCTACAGACTCATCTCTATAAACATGGAAGTATCTACACCACTATCTGTATTAACATGGAAATATCTACACTGCCATCTGTATAAATTTGGAAATATCTACACAGCCATGTCTAAACATGGAAATATCTACACCGCTACCTGTATAAACATGGAAATAGCTACACCGCTATCTGTATAAACATGGAAATATCTCCACCGCTATCTGTATAAACTTGGAAATATCTACACCGACACATGTATAAACATGGAAATATCTCCACTGCGATCTGCATAAACATGGAAATATCTACACCGCTATCAGTATAAACTTGGAAATATTTACACCGCTATCAGTATCAACATGGAAATATCTACACAGCCATCTGAACAAACATGGAAATATCTACATCGTTATCTGTACAAACATGGAAATACCTACACAGCCATCTGTACAAACATGGAAATATCTACACCGCTATCTTTATAAACATGGAAATATCTACACCGCTATATCTGTAAACATGGAAATATCTACACCGCTATCTGTATAAACATGGAAATATCTACAACACTATCTCTGTAAACACAGAAATGTCTACACAGCTATCTGTGTAAACATGGAAATGTCTACACAGCTATCTGTGTAAATATGGAAATATGTACACTGCTATCCGTGTAAACATGGAAATATCTACACTGCAATCTGTGCACTTATGGAAATATCCACACCGCTATCTCTGTAAACATGGAAATATCTACACCGCTATCTGTATAAACATGGAAATATGTACACCTCTATCTGTATAAACATGGAAATATGTACACCACGATCTGTGTAATCATGGAAATATCTACACCGCTATCTGTAAAAACATGGAAAGATCTACACCGCTCTCTGTATAAACATGGAAATATCTACACCGCTATCACTATAAACATGGAAATGTCTACACCGCTATCTGAATAAACTTGGAAATATCTACGTGGCTATCTCTATTAACATGGAATTATCTACACCGCCATCTGTATAAACCCGGAAATAACTACACAGTCATCAGTATAAACATGGAACTATCTACAGCACTATCTGTATAAACATGGAAATATCTACACTGCCATCTGTATAATCATGCGAATATCTACACAGCCATCTCTATAAACATGGAAATATCTACACTGCTATCTGTATAAACATGGAAATAGCCACACCGATATCTGTATAAACAAGGATACATCTACACCGCCATATGTAAAAACACGATAATGTCTACACAGTCATCTGTATAAAGATAGAAATATCTACCCCTCCATCAGTATACACATGGAAATATCTACACAGCCATCTGTATAAAAATGGAAATATCTACACCGCTATCTCTATAAACATGGAAATAACTACAACGCAAGTTGTATAAACATGGAAATATCTACACCGCTATGTGTATAAACATGGAAATATCTCCACTGCTATCTGTATAAACATGGAAATACCTACACCCCTAAGTGTATAAACATGGAAATATCTACACCGCTATCTGTATAAACACATAAATATCTACACCGCTATCTGTATAACCATGGGAATATCTACATCGCTATCTGTAAAGCCATAGCAATAACTACACTGCTATCTATATAAACATGGAAATATCTAGATCACTGTCGTTATAAACTTGGAAATATCTACACCGCTATCTTTATAAACATGGAAATATCTGCAACAGTATCTGTGTAAACATGTAAATACCTACAAAGCTATTTGTGTAAACATGGAAATATGTACACTGCTATTTGTGTAAAGATGGAAATATCTACGCCGCAATCTGTGCAAATATGGAAATATCTACACCGCCATCTCTGTAATCATGACAATATCTACCCGCTATCTGTATAAACATGGAAATACCTACACCGCTATCTGTATAAACATTGAAATATCTAAACCACGATCTGTATAAACATGGAATTATCTATACCATTATATATAGAAACATGGAAATATCTACACCGCTATCTTTATAAACATGGAAATATCTACACCGCTATCTGTGTAAACATGGAAATATCTACAACGCTATCTGTGTAAACATGGAAATATCTACACAGCTATCTGTGTAAACATGGAAATATGTACACTGCTATCTGTGTAAAGATGGAAATATCTACACCGCAATCTGTGCAAATATGGAAATATCTACACAGCTATCTCTGTAAACATGGAAATATCTACACCGCTGTCTGTATAAACGTGGAAATGTCTACACCGCTATCTGTATAAACATGGAAATATCTACCCCGCTATCAGTATAAACATGGAAATATCTACACCGCTATATGTGTAAAGATGGAAATATCTTCATCGCTATCTGTATAAACATGGAAATATCTACACCGCTATCTGTATAAACATGGAAATATCAACACCACGATCTGTATAAACATGGAAATATCTACATGGCTATCTCTATAAACATGGAAATGTCTACACCGCCATCTGTATAAACATGGAAATACCTACACAGTCTTCTGAATAAACATGGATATATCTCCACCACTATCTGTATGAACACGGAAGTATCTACACTGCCATCTGTATTAACATGGAAATATCTACACAGCCATCTCTATAAACATGGAAATTTCTACGCTGCTATCTGTATAAACATGGAAATATCTCCACCGCTATCTGTATAAACTTGGAAATATCTACACCAACATATGTATAAACATGGAAATATCTCCACCGCTATCAGTATAAACATGGAAATATTTCCAACGGTATCTGTATAAACATGGAAATATCTCCACCGCTATCTGTATAAACATGGAAATATCTACATCGCTATCTGTAGAAACATGGAAATATCTCCACCGCTGTCTCTATAAACATGGAAATGTCTACACCGCTATCTGTATAAACGTGGAAATATAAATAAAACTATCTGTGTAAACATGGAAATATCAACACTGCTATCTGTGTAAACATGAAATATGTATACCGCTCTCTATGTAGCTGTGGAAATATCTACACCGCAATTAGAGCAAATATGGAAATATCTACACCTCTATCTCTGAAAACATGGAAATATCTACACAGCTATCTGTATGAACATGGAAGTATCTAACACGCTATCTGAATATACTTGGAAATATGTACACCACGATCTGTATAAACATGAAAATATCTACACCGCTATCTGTATAAACATGGAAATACCTACACCGCTATCTGTATAAATATGGAAACATCAACACCGCTATCTCTTTAAACATGGAAATGTCTACACCACTATCTGTGTAAACATGGAAATATCTACATGGCTACCTCTATAAAAATGGAAATATCTACACCGCCATCTGTATAAACATGGAAATACCTACACAGTCATCTGTATAAACCTGGAAATATCTACACCACTATCTGCATAAACATGGAAATATCTACACTGCCACCTGTATAAACATGGAAATATCTACAAAGTCATCTGTATAAACATGGAAATATCTACACTGCTATCTGCATAAACATGGAAATATCTACACCGCCATCTGTAAAAACATGGAAATTTCTTCACAGCCATCTGAAAACATGGAAATATCTCCACAGCTATCTCCATAAACATGGAGATACCTACACCGCTATCTGTATAAACATGGAAATATCTGAACCGCTATCTGTATAAACATGGAATTATCTACACAGCTAACTGTATAAACTTGGAAATATCTACACCGCCCTCTGTATAAACATGCAAATATCTCCGCCGCTATCTGTATAAACATGGAAATATCTCCACCGCTATCTCTATAAAGATGGAAATATGTACAGCGCTATCTGTGTAAAGATGGAAATCTCTACCCAGCAATCTGTGCAAATATGGAAATATCTACACCGATATCTCTGTAAACATGGAAATATCTACACCGCTATCTGTATAAACATGGAAATATCTCCATCGCTATCTCTATAAACATGGAAATAACTACACCGCTATCTTTATAAACATGGAAATATCTACACCGATATCTGTATAAACATGGAAATATCTATAACACTATCTGTGTAAACATGGAAATAGCTACACAGCTATCTGTGTAAAGATGGAAATATCTACACCGCTATCTGTATAAACATGGAAATATCTACACCGCAGTCTTTGTAAACATGGTAATTTCCACACTGCTATCTGTATAAACATGGACATATCTACACCACTACCTGTATAAAAATGGAAGTGTCTACACCACTATCTGTCTATACATGGAAATATCTACAGGGCTATCTGTATAAACATGGAAATATCTACACCGATACCTGTATAAACATGGAAATATCTACAACGGTAGCTGTATAAATATGGAAATATCTACACTGCTATCTCTATAAACATGGAAATGTCTACGCCGCTATCTCTATAAACTTGCAAATATCTACATGGCTATCTCTATAAACATGGAAATATCTACACCGCCATGTGTATAACCATGGAAATACCTGCACAGTCATCTGTATAAACATGGAAATATCTACACCAATATTTGCATAAACATGGAAATATCTACACTGTCATCTGTTTAAATATGGAAATATCTACACAGCCATCACTATAAACATGGAAAAATGTACAACATTGTCTGTGTAAATGTGGAAATATCTACACAGCTATCTCTGTAAACATGGAAATATGTACACCGCTATCTGTGTAAAGCTGGAAATATCTACACCACAATCTGTGCAAATATGGAAATATCTACACCGCTATCTGAATAAACATGGAAATTGCCACACCGCCATCTGTATGAACCTGGAAATATCTACACCGCCATCTGTAAAAACATGGAAAATCTACACAGTCATCTGTCTAAACATGGAAATATCTACACCTCCATCTGTATACACATGGAAATATCGACACTGCCATCTGTATACACATGGAAATATCTACAAAGTCATCTGTCTAAACATGGAATTATCTACACCGCTATCTCTATAAACATGGAAATACCTACACCGCTATCTGTATAAACATGGAAATAACTACACCGCTATCTGTATAAACATGGAAAAACCTACTCCGCTATCTCTATAAACATGGAAATATCTACAGCGTTATCTGTATAAACATGGA
The DNA here is from genome assembly GCF_029289425.2 of Pan paniscus. Taxonomy (NCBI): domain Eukaryota; kingdom Metazoa; phylum Chordata; class Mammalia; order Primates; family Hominidae; genus Pan; species Pan paniscus. The sequence goes on from NC_073265.2 coordinate 4,184,937, forward strand.
AATATCTACACCGCTATCTGTATAAACATGGAAATATCTACACTGTCATCTGTATAAACATGGAAATATGTTCACAGCCATCTCTATAAACATGGAAATATCTACATCGCTATCTGTATAAACATGGAAATAGCCACACCGCTATCTGTATAAACATGGAAATATCTACAACGCCATCTGTGAAAACATGGAAATATCTACACAGTCATCTGTATAAACATGGAAATATGTACAACATTATCTGTGTAAACATGGAAATATCTACACAACTATCTCTGGAAACCTGGAAATATCTACACCGCTATGTGTATAAACATGTAAATAACTACACCGCCATCTGTATAAACATGGAAATACCTACACAGTCATCTGTATAAACATGAAAATATCTACACCACTATCTGTGTAAACATGGAAATACCTGCAATGCCATCTGTATAAACATGGAAATAACCACACAGTCATCTGTATAAACATGGAAATATCTACACCTCCATCTCTATAAACATGGAAATATCTACACTGCCATCTGTATGCACATGAAAATAACTTCACAGCTATGTGTATAAACATGGAAATATCTCCACCACTACCTCTGTAAACATGAAAATACCTACACCGTTATCTATATAAACATGGAAATGTCTACACCGCTATCTGTATAAACATGGAAATATCTACACCGCTATCTGCATAAACTTGGAAATATCTACAAGGCCATCTGTATAAACATGGAAATATCTCAACCATTATCGGTATAAACATAGAAATACCTCCACCGCTATCTGTATAAACATGGAAATATCTATACCGCAATCTGTATAAACATGGAAATATCTACACCGCTTTCTGTATAAACATGGAAATGTCTACACCTCTATTTGTATAAACCTAGAAATAACTGCATCGCTATCTATATAAACATGGAGATATCTACACCGCTATCTCTATAAACATGGAAACATCTACACCGCTATCTTTATAAACATGGAAGTACCTTCACCGCTGTCTGTATAAACATGGAAATATCTACACCACAATCTTTATAAACATAGGAATATCTACAACGCTATCTGAATAAACATCGAAAAATCTATACCGCTATCTGTACAAACATGGAAATACCTACACCGCTATATCTATAAATATGGAAATATCTACAGCGCTATCTCTAGAAAAATGGAAATGTCTACACCCCTATCTGTGTGAACATGGAAATATCTACACTGCTATCTCTATAAACATGGAAACATCTACACCGCTTTCTTTATAAACATGGAAATATCTACACCGCTGTCTGTATAAACATGGAAATATCTACACCACAATCTTTATAAACATGGAAATATCTACAACGCTATCTGAATAAACATGGAAAAATCTATACCTCTATCTGTATAAACATGGAAATACCTACACCGTTATATCTACAAATATGTAAATATCTACAGCACTATCTCTAGAAACATGGAAATGTGTACACCCCTATCTGTGTAAACATGGAATTATCTACATGGCTATCTCTATAAACATGGAAATATCTACACTGTCTTCTGTATAAACATGGAAATATCTACACAGCCATCTCTATAAACGTGAAAATATCTACATCGCTATCCATATAAACATGGAAATATCCACACCGCTATCTGTATAAACATGGAAATATCTACATCGCCATCTGTAAAAACATGGAATTACCTACACAGTCATCTGTATGAACATGAAAATATCTACACCACTATCTCTATAAGGATGGAAATATCTACACTGCTATCTGTATAAACATGGAAATATCTACACAGCCATCTCTATAAACATTTAAATATCTACACTGCTATCTGTATAAACATGGAAATACCCACACCGCTATCTGTATAAACATGGAAATCTCCACACCGCCTTATGTATAAACATGGAAATATCTACATGGCTATCTGTATAAACTTGGAAATATCTACACTGCCGTATGTATAAACATGGCAATATCTCCACCGCTATCTTTATAAACATGGAAATATCTCCACCGCAATCTGTATAAACATGGAAATATCTACACAGCCATCAGTATAATCCTGGAAACATCTGCAACGCTATCTCTATACACCTGGAAATTCCTACATCGCAATCTCTATAAACACGGAAATATCTATACCGCAATCTCTATAAACTTGAAAATATCTACAACGCCATCGCTATAAACATGAAAATATCTACGCTGCCATCTCCATAAAAATGGAACTATCTACAACACCATTTGTGTAAACATGGAAATATCTACACAGATATCTGTGTAAACATGGAAATATGTACACCTCTATCTGTGTAAAGATGGAAATAAATACACCGCAATCTGTGCAAATATGGATATAGCTACACCGCTATCTCTGTAAACATGGAAGTATCTACACCGCTATCTCTATGAACATGGAAATGTCTACACTGCTATCTGTATAAACATGGAAATATCTTCATGCCTGTCTCTAGAAACATGGAAATATCTACAACGCCATCTGTGAAAACATGGAAATATCTACACTGTCATCTGTATAAACTTGGAAATATCAACACCTCCATCTGTATAAACATGGATATATCTACACAGCCATCTCTATAAACATGGAAATATCTACACCGCTATCTGTATAAGCATGGAAATACCTACACAGTCATCTGTATAAACATGCAAATATCTACACCACTCTCTGTAGAAACATGGAAATATCCACACTGCTATCTGTATAAACATGGAAATACCTACACAGCCAACTCTATAAACATGGAAATATCTACACTTCTATCTGTATAAACATGGAAATACACACACCGCTCTCAGTACAAACATGGTAATATCTACACCGCCATCGGTATAAACATGGAAATATCTACACTGCTATCTGTATACACATGGAAAATCTACACAGTTTTCTGTATAAACATGGAAATATCAACACCGATATCTGTATAAACTTGGAAATATCTACACCGCTATCTGTATAAACATGGCAATATCTCCACCGGTATCTGTATAAATATGGAAATATTTCCACCGCTAACTGTATAAACAAGGAAATATCTTCACCGCTATCTGCAGAAACATGGAAATATCTATACGGCTATCGTATAAACATGTAAATATCTACACCGCTGTCTCTATAAACATGGAAATATCTACATCGCTATCTGTATAAGCATGAAAATATCTCCACCGCTATCTGTGTAAAGATGGAAATATCGACACAGCAATCTGTGCAAATATGGAAATACCTACACCGCTATCTATATAAACATGGAAATATCTACACCGCTATTTGTATAAACATGGAAATACCTACGCTGCCATATGTAAAAATATGGAAATATCAACACAGCCATCTGTATAACATGGAAATATCTACCCAGTCATCTCTATCAACATGGAAATATCTTCACCGCTATCTGTATAAACATGGAAATATCTACACCGCTATCTCTATAAAAATGGAAGTATCCCCACCGCTTTCTGTATAAACCTGGAAATATCTACACCGCTATCTGTATAAACATGGAAATATCTACACAGCTATCTGCAAAAACAAGGAAATATCTCCACCGCTATCAGTATAAACATTGCAATATCTACACCGCCATCTGTGTAAACATGGAAATGTCTGCACCACGATCTGAATAAACATGTAAATAACTACACCGCTATCTTTATAAATATGGAAATATCTACAGCGCTATATCGATAAACATGGAAATATCTACACTGCTATCTGTATAAACATGGAAGTAACTCCAAAACAATCTGTATAAATATGGAAATGTCTACACAGTCATCTGTGAATGCATGGAACTATCAACACCACCATCTATATAAACATGGATATATCTACACTGTCATCTGTATACACATGGAAATACCTACACAGCCATCAGTACAATCATGGAAACATCTGCAACGCTATCTCTATACACATGGAAATACATACATCGCAATCTCTATAAACATACAAATATCTTTACCGCAATCTCTATAAACATGGAAATATCTAAAACGCCATCGCTATAAACATGAAAATATCTACACAGCCATCTTCATAAACATGGAACTATCTACACCGCCATCTGTGTAAACATGGAGATATCGACACAGCTATCTCTGTAAACTTGGAAATATGTACACCGCTATCTGTGTAGAGATGGAAATATCTACACCGCAATCTGTGCAAATATGGAAATGTCTACACCGCTATCTCTTGTAACATGGAAATATCTACACCGCTATCTCTATGAACATGGAAATGTGTACACCGCTATCTGTATAAACATGGAAATACCTACATGGCTATCTCTATAAACATGGAAATATCTACACCGCCATCAGTATAAACATGGAAATACCTACAGAGTCATCAGTATAAACATAGAAATATCTACACCACTATCTGTATAAACATGGAAATATCTACAATGCCATCTGTATGAACATGGAAATATCTACACAGACATCTCTATAATCAAGGAAATATCTACACCGCTATCTGTATAAACATGGAAATAGCCACACCCCTATCTGTGTAAACATGGAAATATCTACACTGCCATCTGTGAAAACATGGAAATATCTACACTTCCATCTGTATAAACGTGGAAATACCTACACTGCCATCTGTATACACATGGAAATATCAACACTGCCATCTGTATAAATATGGAACTATCTACACCGCTATCACCATAAACATGGAAATGTCTACACCACTATCTGTATAAACATGGAAATATCTACACCGCTATCTGTATAAACATGGAAATACCTACACCGCTATCTGTATAAACATGGAAGTATCTACATGTCTATCTGTATAAACATGGAAATATTTCCACGGCTATCTGTATAAACATGGAAATATCTACAATGATATCTGTATAAACATGGAAATAACCAAACCGCTATCTCTATAAACATGGAAATATCTACACCGCCTTCTGTAAATACATGGAAATATCTACACCGCTATCTGAATAAACATCGAAATATCTACATCGCTATCTGAATAAACATGGAAGTATCTACATCGCTATCTGTATAAACTTTTAAATATCTCCACCGCTATATCTCTTAACATGGAAATATCTACACCGCTATCTTTATAAACACGAAAATATCTACACTGCTATCTGTATAAACATGGAAATATCTACAACTCGATCTGTGTAAACATGGAAATATCTACACCGCTATCTGTATAAACATGGAAATATTTACACCACGATCTGAATAAACATGGAAATATCTACACCTCTATCGGTATAAACATGGAAATATCTACACTGCTATCTGTATAAACATGGAAATATCTACATCGCTATCTCTGTAACATGGAAATATCTACACCGCTATCTTTATACACATGGAAATATCTACACCGCTATCTGTACAAACATGGAAATATCTACAACACTATCTGTGTAAATATGGAAATATCTACACAGGTATATGTGTAAACATGGAAATATGTACACCACTATCTGTGTAAAGGTGGAAATATCAACACCGCAATCTGTGCAATTATGGAAATATCTACACAGCTATCTCTCTAAACATGAAAATATCTACACCGCTGTCTATATAAACATGGAAATATCTACACCGCTATTTGTATAAACACGGAAATACCTACACTGCCATCTGTAAAAATATGGAAATATCTACACAGCCATCTGTATAACATAGAAATATCTACCCAGTCATCTCTATCAACATGGAAATACCTTCACCGCTATCTGTATAAACATAGAAATAGCCACACCGCTATCTGTATAAACATGGAAATATCTACACCGCCATCTGTAAAAACATGGATATATCTACACAGTCATCTGTATACACATGGAAATATCTACACTTCCATCAGTATAAACATGGAAATACCTACACTGACATCTGTGTACACATGGAAATATCTACACAGCCATCTGTATAAACATGGAAATATCTACACTGCCATCTGTGTAAACATGGAAATATCTATACCACCATCTGTATAAACATGAATTATCTACCCCGCTATCTCTATAAACAAGGAAATACCTACACCGCAATCTGTATAAACATGGAAATATCTCCACCGCTATCAGTATAAACATGGAAATATCTACAACGCTATATGTATAAATATGGAAATATCTACACAGCTATCTGTGTAAAGATGAAAATATCTGCAGCGCTATCTGTGTAAAGATGGAAATATCTACACGGCAGTCTGTGCAAAGATGGAAATTTCTACAACGCTGTCGCTATAAACACAGAAATATATGCACCGATATCTGTATAAACATGGAAAAACCTACACCGCTATCTCTATAAACATGGAAATATCTACACCGAGATTTGTATAAACATGGAAATATCTACACAGACATCTGTATATACATGCAAATATCTACACCACCATCTCAATAAACATGGAAATACCTACACTGCCATCTGTATACACATGGAAATATCTACACAGACATCAGTATAAACATGGAAACATCTGCAGCGCTATCTCTATACACATGGAAATACCTTGACAGAAATCTCCATAAATATGGAAAAATCTACACCGCCATCTATATAAAGATGGAAATATGTTCACCGTGAGCTGTATAAACATGGAAATATCTACAACGTTAACTGTAAAAACATGGAAATAAAAACACCGCTATCTGTATAAACATGGAAATAGCTACACCGCTATCTCTATATAAATGGAAGTATCCCCACCGCTATCTGTATAAACCTGGAAATATCTACACCGCTATCTGCAAAAACAAGGAAATATCTCCACCGCTATCAGTATAAACATGGCAATATCTACACTGCCATCTGTGTAAACATGGAAATATCTGCACCACGATCTGAATAAACATGGAAATAACTACACCGCTATCTGTATAAATATGGACATATCTACAGCGCTATATCGATAAACATGGAAATATCTACACTGCTATCTGTATAAACATGGAAGTAACTCCAAAACAATCTGTATAAATATGGAAATAGCTACAGAGTCATCTGTGAATACATGGAAATATCAACACCACCATCTCTATAAACATGGATATATCTACACTGTCATCTGTATACACATGGAAATATCTACACAGCCATCAGTATAATCATGGAAACATCTGCAACGCTATCTCTATACACATGGAAATACATACATCGCAATCTCTATAAACATGCAAATATCTATACCGCAATCTCTATAAACATGGAAATAGCTAAAACGCCATCGCTATAAACATGAAAATATCTACACAGACATCTCCATAAACATGGAACTATCTACACCGCCATCTGTGTAAACATGGAGATATCGACACAGCTATCTGTGTAAACATGGAAATATGTACACCGCTATCTGTGTAGAGATGGAAATATCTACACCGCAATCTGTGCAAATATGGAAATGTCTACACCGCTATCTCTTGTAACATGGAAATATCTACACCGCTACCTCTAGGAACATGGAAATGTGTACACCGCTATCTGTATAAACATGGAAATACCTACATGGCTATCTCTATAAACATGGAAATATCTACACCGCCATCAGTATAAACATGGAAATATCTACAGAGTCATCAGTATAAACATGGAAATATGTACACCACTATCTGTAAAAACATGGAAATATCTACACTGCCATCTGTATAAACATGGAAATACCTACACAGACATCTCTATAAACAAGGAAATATCTACACCGCTATCTGTATAAACATGGAAATAGCCACAACCCTATCTGTATAAACATGGAAATATCTACACTGCCATCTGTGAAAACATGGAAATATCTACACTTCCATCTGTATAAACGTGGAAATACCTACACTGCCATCTGTATAAACATGGAAATCTCAACACTGCCATCTGTATAAATCTGGAACTATCTACACCGCTATCACCATAAACAAGGAAATGTCTACACCACTATCTGTATAAACATGGAAATATCTACACCGCTATCTGTATAAACATGGAAATATGTACACCGTTATCTGTATAAACTTGGAAATATCTACACCGACATCTGTATAAACATGGAAATATCTACACCGCTATCTGTATAAACATGGAAATATCTACACCACAATCTTTATAAACATCGGAATATCTACAACGCTATCTGAATAAACATGGAAAAATCTATACCGCTATCTGTACAAACATGGAAATACCTACACCGCTATATCTATAAATATGGAAATATCTACAGCGCTATCTCTAGAAAAATGGAAATGTCTACACCCCTATCTGTGTGAACATGGAAATATCTACACCGCTATCTCTATAAACATGGAAACATCTACACCGCTTTCTTTATAAACATGGAAATATCTACACCGCTGTCTGTATAAACATGGAAATATCTACACCACAATCTTTATAAACATGGAAATATCTACAACGCTATCTGAATAAACATGGAAAAATCTATACCACTATCTGTATAAACATGGAAATACCTACACCGCTATATCTATAAATATGTAAATATCTACAGCACTATCTCTAGAAACATGGAAATGTCTACACCCCTATCTGTGTAAACATGGAATTATCTACATGGCTGTCTCTATAAACATGGAAATATCTACACTGTCTTCTGTATAAACATGGAAATATCTACACAGCCATCTCTATAGACGTGAAAATACCTACGTCGTTATCCATATAAACATGGAAATATCCACACTGCTATCTGTATAAACATGGAAATATCCACATCGCCATCTGTAAAAACATGGAATTACCTACACAGTCATCTGTATGAACATGCAAATATCTACACCACTATCTCTATAAGGATGGAAATATCTACACTGCTATCTGTATAAACATGGAAATATCTACACAGCCATCTCTATAAACATTTAAATATCTACACTGCTAACTGTATAAACATGGAAATACCCACACCGCTATCTGTATAAACATGGAAATATCCACACCGCCATATGTATAAACATAGAAATATCTACACGGCTATCTGTATAAACTTGGAAATATCTACACTGCCGTCTGTATAAACATGGCAATATCTCCACCGCTATCTTTATAAACATGGAAATATCTCCACCGCAATCTGTATAAACATGGAAATATCTACACAGCCATCTCTATAAACATGGAAATATCTACACCGCTATCTGTATAAACATGGAAATACCTACACAGTCATCTGTATAAACATGCAAATATCTACACCACTCTCTGTAGAAACATGGAAATATCTACACTGCTATCTGTATAAAAATGGAAATACCTACACAGCCAACTCTATAAACATGAAAATATCTACACTTCTATCTGTATAAACATGGAAATACACACACCGCTCTCAGTACAAACATGGAAATATCCACACCGCCATCTGTATAAACATGGAAATATCTACACTGCTATCTGCATACACATGGAAAATCTACACAGTTTTCTGTATAAACATGGAAATATCAACACCGATATCTGTATAAACTTGGAAATATCTACACCGCTATCTGTATAAACATGGCAATATCTCCACCGGTATCTGTATGAATATGGAAATATTTCCACCGCTAACTGTATAAACATGGAAATATCTTCACCGCTATCTGCATAAACATGGAAATATCTATACGGCTATCGTATAAACATGGAAATATCTACACCGCTGTCTCTATAAACATGGAAATATCTACATCGCTATCTGTATAAGCATGAAAATATCTCCACCGCTATCTGTGTAAAGATGGAAATATCGACACAGCAATCTGTGCAAATATGGAAATACCTACACCGCTATCTATATAAACATGGAAATATCTACACCGCTTTTTGTATAAACATGGAAATACCTACACTGCCATCTGTAAAATTATGGAAATATCTACACAGCCATCTGTATAACATGGAAATATCTACCCAGCCATCTCTATCAACATGGAAATATCTTCACCGCTATCTGTATAAACATGGAAATAGCCACACCGCTATCTGTATAAACATGGAAATATCTACACCGCCATCTGTAAAAACATGGAAATATCTACACAGTCATCTGTATACACATGGAAATATCTACACTTCCATCAGTATAAACATGGAAATACCTACACTGACATCTGTGTACACATCTAAATATCTACACAGCCATCTGTATAAACATGGAAATATCTACACTGCCATCTGTGTAAACATGGAAATATCTACACCACCATCTGTATAAACATGAATTATCTACCCCGCTATCTCTATAAACAAGGAAATACCTACACCGCAATCTGTATAAACATGGAAATATCTCCACCGCTATCAGTATAAACCTGGAAATATCTACAACGCTATATGTATAAACATGGAAATATCTACACAGCTATCTGTGTTAACATGAAAATATCTACAGCGCTATCTGTGTAAAGATGGAAATATCTACACGGCAGTCTGTGCAAAGATGGAAATATCTACAACGCTGTCGCTATAAACACAGAAATATATGCACCGATATCTGTATAAACATGGAAAAACCTACACCGCTATCTCTATAAACATGGAAATATCTACACCGAGATTTGTATAAACATGGAAATATCTACACAGACATCTGTATATACATGCAAATATCTACACCACCATCTCAATAAACATGGAAATATCTACACTGCCATCTGTATACACATGGAATTATCTACACAGCCATCAGTATAAACATGGAAACATCTGCAGCGCTATCTCTATACACATGGAAATACCTTGACAGTAATCTCTATAAATATGGAAATATCTACACCGCCATCTATATAAAGATGGAAATATGTTCACCGTGAGCTGTATAAACATGGAAATATCTACAACGTTAACTGTAAAAACATGGAAATAAAAACACCGCTATCTGTATAAACATGGAAATAGCTACACCGCTATCTCTATATAAATGGAAGTATCCCCACCGCTATCTGTATAAACCTGGAAATATCTACACCGCTATCTGCAAAAACAAGGAAATATCTCCACCGCTATCAGTATAAACATGGCAATATCTACACCGCCATCTGTGTAAACATGGAAATATCTGCACCACGATCTGAATAAACATGGAAATAACTACACCGCTATCTGTATAAATATGGACATATCTACAGCGCTATATCGATAAACATGGAAATATCTACACTGCTATCTGTATAAACATGGAAGTAACTCCAAAACAATCTGTATAAATATGGAAATAGCTACACAGTCATCTGTGAATACATGGAAATATCAACACCACCATCTCTATAAACATGGATATATCTACACTCTCATCTGTATACACATGGAAATATCTACACAGCCATCAGTATAATCATGGAAACATCTGCAACGCTATCTCTATACACTTGGAAATACATACATCGCAATCTCTATAAACATGCAAATATCTATACCGCAATCTCTATAAACATGGAAATAGCTAAAACGCCATCGCTATAAACATGAAAATATCTACACAGCCATCTCCATAAACATGGAACTATCTACACCGCCATCTGTGTAAACATGGAGATATCAACACAGCTATCTGTGTAAACATGGAAATATGTACACCGCTATCTGTGTAGAGATGGAAATATCTACACCGCAATCTGTGCAAATATGGAAATGTCTACACCGCTATCTCTTGTAACATGGAAATATCTACACCGCTACCTCTATGAACATGGAAATGTGTACACCGCTATCTGTATAAACATGGAAATACCTACATGGCTATCTCTATAAACATGGAAATATCTACACTGCCATCAGTATAAACATGGAAATACCTACAGAGTCATCAGTATAAACATGGAAATATGTACACCACTATCTGTAAAAACATGGAAATATCTACACTGCCATCTGTATAAACATGGAAATACCTACACAGACATCTCTATAAACAAGGAAATATCTACACCGCTATCTGTATAAACATGGAAATAGCCACAAACCTATCTGTATAAACATGGAAATATCTACACTGCCATCTGTGAAAACATGGAAATATCTACACTTCCATCTGTATAAACGTGGAAATAGCTACACTGCCATCTGTATACACATGGAAATATCAACACTGCCATCTGTATAAATCTGGAACTATCTACACCGCTATCACCATAAACATGGAAATGTCTACACCGACATCTGCATAAACATGAAAATATCTACACCGCTATCTGTATAAACATGGAATTATCTACATCTCTATCAGTGTAAACTTGGAAATATTTCCACCGCTATGTGTAGAAACATGGAAATATCTACACTGATATCTGTATAAACATGGAAATAGCCACACCGCTATCTCTATAAACATGGAAATATCTACACCGCGTTCTGTAAACTCATGGAAATATCTACACCGCTATCTGAATAAACATCGAAATATCTACATGGCTATCTGTATAAACATGGAAATATCTACATCGCTATCTGTATAAACTTTAAATATCTCCACCGCTATATCTCTAAACATGGAAATATCTACACCGCTATCTTTATAAACACGAAAATATCTACACCGCTATCTGTATTAACATGGAAATATCTACAACTCTATCTGTGTAAACATGGAAGTATCTACACAGCTATCTGTGTAAACATGGAAATATGTAAACCACAATCTGTGTAAAGATTGAAATATCTACACCGCAATCTGTGCAAATATGGAAATATCTACACTGCTATCTCTGTAAACATGGAAATATCTACACCGCTATCTGTGCAAATATGGAAATATCTACACCGCTATCTCTGTAAACATGGAAATATCTACACCGCTATCTGTATAAACATGGAAATATTTACACCACGATCTGAATAAACATGGAAATATCTACACCTCTATCGGTATAAACATGGAAATAGCTACACTGCTATCTGTATAAACATGGAAATATCTACATCGCTATCTCTGTAACATGGAAATATCTACACCGCTATCTTTATACACATGGAATTATCTACACCGCTATCTGTACAAACATGAAAATATCTACAACACTATCTGTGTAAATATGGAAATATCTACACAGCTATATGTGTAAACATGGAAATATGTACACCACTCTCTGTGTAAAGGTGGAAATATCAACACCGCAATCTGTGCAAATATGGAAATATCTACACAGCTATCACTCTAAACATGAAAATATCTACACCGCTATCTGTATAAACATGGAACTATCTACACTGCTATCTCTATAAACGTGGAAATATCTATACCGCTATCTAAACGTGGAAATATCTACCCTGCTATCCATATAAATGTGGAAATATCTACACCACTATATAAGCCTGAAAATATCTACAGCGCTAACTGTATAAACGTGGAAATAACTACACCGCTACCTCTGTAAACGTGGAAATGTCTACACCGCTATCTGTATAAATGTGGAAATGTCTTCACCGCTATCTCTGTAAACATGTAAACATTTACACTGCCATCTGTATAAACATGGAAATATGTACACAGCCATCTCTATAAACATGGAAATATCTACAACGCTCTCTCTATAAACATAAACATATCTATACTGCCGTATGTATAAACATGGAAATATCTACACAGTTATCTGTATAAACATGGAAATATCTACACCGCTGACCTTATAAACATTGAAATATCTACACCGCTATCTGTTTAAACATGGAAATATCTACACCGCAATCTACGTAAATTTGGAAATATCTACACCGCTATCTCTATAAACGTGGAAATATCTACACCGCTATCAGTATAAACGTGGAAATATCTACACCACTATCTGTATAAACATGGAAATATCTAAACGGCTATTTCTATAAACGTGGAAACCTCTACACCGCTATCTGTAGAAACATGGAATATCTACACCACTATCTCTATGAACGTGGAAATATCTACACCGCTATCTGTATAAACGTGGAAATATCTACACCGTTATCTGTATAAACGTGGAAATATCTACACCGCTATCTCTGTAATTGTGTAAACATTTAAAACACTATGTGTATAAACATGGAAATATTTACAATGCTATCTCTATAAACATGGAAATATTTACAACGCTATCGGGATAAACACAGAAATATGTACACTGCTATCTCTATAAACATGGAAATATCTACACTGCCATCTGTATAAAGGTGGAAATATCTACACAAAGAGCTCTATAAACATGGAAATATCTACACCGCTATCTGTATAATCATGGAAATACCAACACCGCTATTTGATTAAATATGGAAATATCTACAACGCTATCTGTATAAAGATGGAAATATCAACACTGCCATCTGTGTAATCATGGAAATATCCACACCGCTATCAATATAAACATGAAAATAATTTCAATGCCATTTGTAAAAACATGGAAATATCTACACAGTCATCTGTATAAACATGGAAATATCTACAAGTCCATCAGTATAAACATGGAAATAACTACACTGCCATCTGTATACACATGGAAATATCTACACACCAATCTGTATAAACATGGAAATATCTACACCGCTATCTCTGTAACCATGGAATTATCTACAACGCTCTTTTTGTAAACATGGGAATATCTACACCGCTATCTGCATGAACATGGAAATATCTACATCGCTATCTGAATAAACATGGAAATATCTCCACCGCTACATGTATAAACAGGGAAATATGTACACCGCTATCTCTATAAATATGGAAATATCTACACCGCTATTTCTATAAACATGGAAATATCTACAATATTATCTGTGTAAACATGGAAATATGTACACTGCTATCCGTGTAAACACGGAAATATCAACACGGGTATCTGTATAAACTTGGAAATATCTACACCGCTATCTCTATAAACTTGGAAATATCTACACCAGCATCTGTATAAACATGGAAATATCTCCACCGCTATGTGTATAAACATGGAAATACCTACACCCCTATGTGTATAAACCTGGAAATATCTACACTGCTATCTCTATAAACATGGAAATATCTATACCGCTGTCAGTATAAACATGAAAATATCTACACCGCCATCTCTATAAACATAGAAATATCTACAACGCTGTCTGTATAAACATGGAAATATCTACAGCGCCATCTGTATAAACATGGAAATATCTACACAGCTGTCTCTATAAACATGGAAATATCTACAATTCTATCTGTATAAACATGGAAATATTTACACCGCTGTCTCTAAAAACATGGATACATCAACAACGCAGTCTCTTTAAACATGCAAATATCTACACCGCTGTCTCCACATACTTGGAAATATCTACATGGCTATATCTATAAATGTGGAAATATCTACACCACTGTCTCTATATACATGGAAATATCTACACTGTTATATCTATAAACGTGGAAATATCTACACCGGTGTCTCTGTAAACATGGAAATATCTACACCGCTGTCTGCATAAACATGGAAATATCTACACCGCTATCTCTATAAACGTGGAAATATCTACACCGCTATCTGTATAAATGTGGAAATATCTACACCGATATCTCCGTAAAAGTGGAAATATCTACACCACTTTCTGTGTAAACATGGAAATATCTACACCGCTATCTCTGAAAATGTGTAAACATTTAAACTGTTATCTGTATAAAGATGGAAATATGTACACCGCTATCACTATAAACATGGAAATATCTACAATGCCATCTGTGTAAAGATGGGAATATCTACAGGGCGAACTGTATGAACATGGAAATATCAACACCGCCATCTGAAAAACATGGAAATATCTACACAGTCATCTGTATAAACATGGAAATATCTAC
This sequence comes from Pan paniscus, assembly GCF_029289425.2. Lineage (NCBI taxonomy): Eukaryota > Metazoa > Chordata > Mammalia > Primates > Hominidae > Pan > Pan paniscus. Next base: position 4,200,764 of record NC_073265.2, read on the forward strand.
ACCTCCATCAGTATAAACCTGGAAATATCCAGACTGCCATCTGTATACACGTGGAAATATCTACACAGCCATCAGTATAAACATGGAAATATCTACACTGCTATCTCTGTAAACGTGGAAATATCTACACCGCTATAGGTATAAAAATGCAAATATCTCCGCCGCTATCTCCATAAACATGGAAATATCTACACCGCTATCTGTATAAACATGGAAATATATACACCGCTATCTGTAGAAACATGGAAACATGTACACAGCTATCTGTATAAACATGGAAATATCTACACCGCTCTCTGTACAAACATGGAAATATCTACAATGCTATCTCTGTAAACATGGAAATATCTACACAGCTATCTGTGCAAACATGGAAATATCTACATCGCTATCTGTGTAAAGATTGAAATATCTAAACCGCAATCTGTCCAAAGATGGAAATATCTACACCACTGTCTCTGTAAACATGGAAATATCTACACCGCTATCTTTATAAACATGGAAATATCTACACCACTATCTGTATAAACATGGAAATATCTACAATGCCATTTGTATAAACATGGAAATAGCCACACTGCTATCTGTATGAACTTGGAAATAACTACACCGCCATCAGAATAAACATGGAAATATCTACCCTGCTATCTGTATAAATATGGAAATATCTACACCTCTATCTCTATAAACATGGAAATATCTACACCGCAATCTGTATTATCAAGGAAATATCTACACCGTTATATCTATTAACGTGGAAATATCTACACCGCATTCTGTATAAACATAGAAATGCCTAGACAGTCACCTGTATAAACATGGAAATATCTACACCACCATCTCTAAAAACATGGAAATTTCTACACTGCCATCTGTATAAACATGGAAATATCTACACAGCCATCTGTATAAACATGGAAATATCTACACCACTCTCTCTATACACATGGAAATACCTACACCGATATCTCTAAAAACATGGAAATATCTACACCGCCATCTGTAAAAACATGGAAATATCTACACAGTCATCAGTATAAACCTGGAAATATCTACACCTCCATTTGTATAAACATGGAAATATCTACACTGCCATCAGTATACACATGGAAATATGTACACAGTCATCTGTATAAACATGGAAATATCTACACCGCTCTCTCTATAAACATGGAAATACCTACAATGCAATCTATATAAACATGGAAGTATCTACACCGATATCTGTATAAACATGTAAATATCTCCACCGCCATCTGGATATACATGGAAATATCTCCACGGCTATCTGTGTAAACATGGAAATTTCTACACCGCTATCTGTATAAACATGGAAGTATCAACACCACCATCTGTATAAACATGGAAATATCTACACAGCCATCTGTATAAACATGGAAATATCTACACCGATCTCTGCATAAATATGGAAATATCTACACCACGATCTGTATAAACATGGAAAGAACTTCCCCGCTATCTGTATAAACATGGAAAGAACTATCCCGCTATCTATATAAACATGGAAATATCTACACCACTATCTGTATAAACATGGAAAGAACTATCCCGCTATCTATATAAACATGGAAATATCTACACCACTATCTGTATAAACATGGAAATATCTTCACCGCTATCTGTATAAACATGCAATTATCTGCACCACCATATGTATAATTATGGAAATACCTACACCGCTATCTCTATAAACATGGAAACTTCTACAACGCTTTCTCTAGAAACATGGAAATATCTACACTGCTATCTCTATAAACATGGAAATATCTACACCGCCATCTACATAAACATGAAAATATCCACACCGCCATCTGCATAAACATGGAAATATCTAAACCGCTATCTCTGTAAATATGGAAATATCTACACCATGATCTGTATAAACATGGAAACATCTACAACGCCATCTGTATAAAAACGGAAATATCTACACCGCTATCTGTATAAACATGGAAATATCTACACCACCCTCTCTATAAACATCGAAATATCTACACTGCTATCTGTATAAACATGGAAATATCTGCACCGCTATCTGTATAAATATGGAAATATCTAAACAGCAAACTCTATAAACATGGAAATATCTACAATGCTATCTGTATAAACATGGAAATATCTACGCCGCTATCTCTATAAACATGGAAATATCTACATTGCCATCTGTATAAACATGGAAATATCTATTCTGTCATCTGTATAAACATGGAAATATCTACACCATCATCTTTATAAACACAGAAATATCTACACTGCCATCTGTATGCACATGTAAATTTGTACACAGCCATCTGTATAAACATGGAAATATCTACACCACAATCTCTAAAAACATGGAAATACCTACAATGCTATCTTTAGAAACATGGAAATATCTACACTGCCATCTCTATAAACATGAAAATATCTACACTTCCATCTCCATAAACATGGAACTATCAACACTGCCATCTGTATAAACATGGAAATAACTACTTCGCTCTCTGTATAAACTTGGAAATATCTACACAGCCATCTCTATAAACATGGAGATATCTACACCGCTATCTGTATAAACATGGAAATAGCCACAACGCTATCTGTATAAACATGGAAATATGTACACCGCGATCTGTAAAAACATGGAAATATCTACACAGTTATCAGTATAAACATGGAAATATGTACACCTCCATCTGTATAAACATGGAAATATCTACACTGCCATCTGTATACACATGGAAATATCTACACAGTCATCTGCATAAACATGGAAATATCTACACCGTTATCTCTGTAAACATGGAAATAGCTAAACCGCTATCTATATAAACATGGAAATATCTACACCAATATTTGTATAAACATGGAAATACCTACACCGCTATCTTTACAAACTTGGAAATATCTACACCGCTATCCGTATAAACATGGACATATCTCCACTGCCATCTCTATAAACATGGAAATATCTCCACCGCTATCTGCATAAACATGGAAATATCTACACCGCTATCTGTATAAACATGGAAATATCTACAACGCTATCTGTATAAACATCGAAATATATACACAGCTATCTGCGTAAACATGGAAATATCTTCACCGCTATCTGTATAAACATGGAAATATCTACATTGCTATCTGTATAAACAGGGAAATATCTCCACTGCTATCTGTAAAACACAGAAATATCTAAACCGCAATCTGTGCAAAGATGGAAATATCTCCAAAGCCATCTCTGTAAACATGGAAATATATAGACCACTATCTGTATAAACATGGAAACATCTATGTCACCATCTGTATAAACATGGAAATATCTACTTCGCTATCTGTATAAACATCTTAATATCTACACCGCTATCTCAATAAACATGGAAATATCTGCACCGCTCTCTGTATAAACATGGAAATACCTAAACTGCTATCTGTATAAACTTGGAAATATCTACACCGCTATATCTATAAACAGGGAAATATATACACCGCCATCTCTATAAACATGGAGATATCTACACTGCCATCTATATAAACATGGAAATATCTACCCTGCCATCTGCCTAAACATGGAAATATCTACACTGCCATCTGTAGAAAGATGGAAATATCTACCCCACAATCTGTACAAATGTGGAAATATCTACACTACTATCTGTATAAACATATATATCTCTACGGTGTTAACTGTATAAACATGGAAATATCTACAGCGCTATCTGTATAAACATAGAAATATCCACACTGCTATCTCAATAAACATGGAAATATCTACACGGTTATGTCTATAAACATGTAAATATCTACAACGCTCTGTTTATAAACATGGAAATATCTACATCGCTATCTGCATAAACTTGGAATTATCTACACCGCTATCTCTGTAAACATGGAAATATCTACAGCGCTATCTGCATAAACATGGAAATAACTACACCGCTATCTCTATAAATATGGAAATATCTACACCGCTATCTGCATAAACTTGGAAATATCTACACCACCATCTGTATAAACATAGAAATACCTACACAGTCATCTGCATAAACACAGAAATATCTACACCACTATCTGTATAAACTTGGAAAAATCTACACCGCCATCTCTGTAAACATGGATATATATCCACCGCAATCTGTATAAACATGGAAATATCACCACTGATATCTGTATAAACATGGAAATATCTACACCGCAATCTGTATAAACATGGAAATATCTACACCGCTATCTGTATAAACTTGGAAATATCTACACCGCTATCGGTATAAATATGGAAATATCTACACCGCTATCTACATAAACTAGGAAATATCTACACCGCTCTCTGTATATACATGGAAATATCTACATGGCTATCCCTATAAACTTGGAAATATCTACACCGCCATCTGTATAAACATAGAAATACCTACACACTCATCTGTATAAACATGGAAATATCTACACCTCTATCTGTATAAACATGGAAATATCTACAATGCGATGTGTATAAACATGGAAATATCTACATAGCCATCTCTATAAACATGGGGATATCTACAACGCTATCTGTACAAACATGGAAATACCCACACCGCTATCTGTATAAACATGGAAACATCTACACCGCTATCTGTATAAACATGGAAATATCTACACCGCTATCTGTATAAACTTGGAAATATCTTCACCACCATCTGTATAAACATAGAAATACCTACACAGTCATCTCCACAAACACGGAAATATCTACAACACTATCTGTATAAACACGGAAATATCTAGACCGCGATCTGTATAAACATGGAAATACCTACACAGCCATCTCTATAAACATGGAAATATCTAGATCGCTATCTGTATAAACATGGAAATAGCCACACAGCTACCTGTATAAACGTGGAAATATCTACACCACTATCTGTATAAACATGGAAATATCTACACTGCTGTCTGTATAAATATGGAAACAGCCACTCCGCTATGTTTATAAACCTGGAAATACTTACAACGCCATCTGAATAAACATGGAATTATCTACACCGCTATCTGTATAAATATGGAAATAGGTACACCGCTATCTCTATAAACATGGAAATAACTACACCGCTATCTGTATAAACATGGAAATAACTACACCGCTATCTCTATAAACATGGAAATATCTGCACCGCTACCTGCATAAACTTAGAAATATCTACACCGCCATCTGTATAAACATGGAAATATCTCCACCACTATCTGTATAAACATGGAAAAAACTCCACCGCTATCTGTATAAACATGAAAATATCTACACCGCTATGTGTATAAACATGTAAATATCTACACCGCCATCTGTATAAACATGGAAATATCGACACTGCCATCTGAATAAACAAGGACATATCTCCACCAAGATCTGTATAAACATGGAAATCTCTACAACGCTATATGTATAAACTTGGAAATATCTACATCGTTATCTGTATAAACATGGAAATATCTCGACTGCTATCTCTATAAACATGGAAATATCTCCACTGCTATCTCTATAAACATGGAAATATCTACACTGCTATCTTTATAAACCTGGAAATATCTCCACCGCTATCTCTATAAACATGGAAATAACTACACCGCTATCTGCATAAACATGGAAATAAATACACCGCTATCTCTATAAACATGGAAATATCTACACCGCTATCTGCATAAACTCGGAAATATCTACAACACCATCTGTATAAACATAGAGATACCTACACAGTCATTTGCATAAACACAGAAATATCTTCACCACTATCTGTATAAACTTGCAAAAATCTACACTGCCATCTCTATAAACATGGAAATATATCCACCGCAATCTGTATAAACATGGAAATATCACCACTGCTATCTGTATAAACATGGAAATATCTACACCGCATTCTGTATAAACATGGAAATATCTACACCGCTATCTGCATAAACTTGGAAATATCTACACCGCCATCTGTATAAACATTGAAATATCTCCACCGCCATCTGTATAAACATTGAAATATCTCCACCACTATCTGTATAAACATGGAAATATCTCCACCGCTATCGGTATAAACATGGAAATATCTACACCGATATCTGCTTAAACTTGGAAATATCTACACCGCCATCTGTATAAACATTGAAATATCTCCACCACTATCTGTATAAACATGGAAACAGCCACACCGCTCTGTGTATATACCTGGAAATATCTACACCGCCATCTGAATAAACATGGAATTATCTACTCAACTATCTATATAAATATGGAAATATCTACACCGCTATCCCTATAAACATGGATATAACTACACAGCTATCTCTATAAACATGGAAATATATACACCGCTATCTACATAAACTTGGAAATATCAACACCGCCATCTGTATAAACATGGAAATAACTCGACCACTATCTGTATAAACATGGAAATAACTCCACCGCTATCTGTATAAACATGGAAATATCTACAACGCCATCTGTATAAACATGGATATATCTACACTGCCATCTGAATCAACAAGGACATATCTCCACCGCTATCTGTATAAACTTGGAAATATCTCCAGCGCTATCTGTATAAACATGGAAATATCTACACCGCTATCTGTATAAACATGGAAATATCTACAATGTTATATGTATAAACATGGTTATATCTGCACTGCTATCTGTATAAACATGGAAATATCTACATCGATATCTGTATTAACATGGAAATATCTACACTGCCATCTGTATAAACATGGAAACAGCCACACCGTAATCTGTATAAACATGGAAATATCTACACCGGCATCTGAATAAACATGGAAATATCTACACGGCTATCTGTATAAATATGGAAATACCTACAGCGCTCTCTCTATAAACATGGAAATGTCTACACCGCTATTTGTATAAACATGGAAATATCTACATGGCTACCTCTATACACATGGAAATATCTACCCTGCCATCTGTATAAATATGGAGATACCTACACTGCTGTCTCTATAAAGATAGAAATGTATACACCGCTATGTGTTTAAACATGCAAATATCTACATTGCTATCTCTATAAACATGGAAATATCTACACCGCCATCTCTATAAACATGGAAATACCTTCACAGTCATCTGTATAAACATAGAAATACCTACACCACTATCTGTATAAACATGGAAATATCTACACTGCCATCCCCATAAACATGGAAATATCTACACAGCCATCTCTATAAACATGGAAATATCTACACCGCTATCTGTATAAACATGGAAATATCTACATCGTTATCTGTATAAACATGGAAATATCTCGACCGCTATCTCTATAAACATGGAAAGATCTCCACCGCTATCTCTATAAACGTGGAAATATCTACACTGCTATCTTTATAAACATGGCAATATCTCCACCGCTATCTCTGTAAACATGGAAATATCTACACCGCTATCTTTATAAACATGGAAATATCTACACCGCTATCTTTATAAACATTGAAATATCTACACCACTATCTGTATAAACATGGAAATATCTACACTGCCGTCTGTATAAACATGGAAACAGCCACACCGCTATGTGTATAAACCTGGAAATATATACACCGCCATCTGAATAAACATTGAATTATCTACACCGCTATCTGTATAAATATGGAAATATCTACACCGCTATCTCTATAAACATGGAAATAACTACACCGCTATCTGTATAAACATTTAAATAACTACACCGCTATCTCTATAAACATGGAAATAACTCCACCGCCATCTGCATAAACTTGGAAATATCTACACCGCCATCTGTATAAACATTGAAATATCTCCACCACTATCTGTATAAACATGGAAATATCTCCACCGCTATCGGTATAAACATGAAAGTATCTCCACCGCTATCTGTATAAACATGGAAATAACTACACCGCCATCTGTATATACATGGAAATATCTACACCGCCATCTGAATAAACAAGGACATATCTCCACCGCAATCTATATAAACATGGAAATATCTCCACCGCTATCTGTATAAACATGGAAATATCTACACCGCTATCTGTATAAACAAGGAAATATCTACAACGCTATTTGTATAAACATGGAAATATCTGCATGGCTATCTGTATAAACATGGGCATATCTACATCGCTATCTGTATTAACATGAAAATGTCTATTCTGCCATCTGTATAAACACGGTAATAGCCACACCGTTATCTGTACAAACATGGAAATATCTACACCGCTTTCGTTATAAACATGAAAATATCTACACCGCTATCTGTATAAACATGGAAGTATATAAATCTTTATATGTATAAACATGGAAATATTTTGACCGCTATCTCTATAAACATGGAAATATCTCCACCGATATCTCTATAAACATGGAAATATCTACACCTCTATCTTTATAAACATGGAAATATCTACACCGCTATCATTATAAACGTGGAAATAACAAAACAACTATCTGTATAACCATGGAAATATCTACACTGCCATCTCTATAAACATGGAAACAGACACACCGCTATGTGTATAAACTTGGAAATATCTACACCGCCATCTGAATAAGCATGGAATTATCTACACCGCTATCTGTATAAATATGGAAATATCTACACCGCTATCTCTATAAACATGGAAATAACTACACCGATATCTGTATAAACATGGAAATAACTACACCGCTATCTCTATAAACATGGAAGTATCTACACCGTTGTCTGCATAAACTTGGAAATATCAACACCACCATTTGTATAAACATGGAAATATCTCCACCACTATCTGTATAAACATGGAAATATCTGCACCGCTATCTGTATAAACATGGAAATATCTTCACCGCTATCAGTATAAACATGGAAATATCTACACCGCTATCTCTATAAACATGAAAATAGCCACACCGCAACCTGTATCAGCATGGAAATATCTACACTGCCATCTGTATAAACATGGAAATATCTACACTGCCATCTGTATAAACCTGGAAATATCTACACAGTCATCAGTATAAACATGGAAATATCTCCACCGCTAACTGTCTAAACATGGAAATATTTCCACCGCTATCTGTATAAAAATGGAAATGTCTACACCGCTATCTGTATAGACATGGAAATATCTACACCGCTATCCGTTTAAACACGGAAATATTTACATCGCTATCTGTATAAACATGGAAATATTTCCTCGGCAATCTTTATAAACATGGAAATATCTACACCACAATCTGTAAAAAGATGGATATACCTACACCGCTATCTGTATAAACAAGGAAATATCTACACCGCTATCTGTATAAACAATGAAATATCTACACAGCTATCTGTATAAACATGGAAATATCTACATGGCTATCTGTATAAACGTGGAAGTATCTACACCGCAATCTGTGCAAATATGTAAATATCTACACCTCTATCTCTGTAAATATGGAAATACCTACACCGCTATCTGTATAAACATGGATATATCTACACCGCTATCTGTATAAACATGCTAACATCTACACCGCTATCTGTATAAACATGGATATATCTACACCGCTACCTGCATAAACTTGGAAATATCTACACCACCATCTATAGAAACATGGAAATATCTCCACCGCTATCTGTATACAGATGGAAATATCTCCAACACTATCTGTTTAAACATGGAAATATCTACAGCGCTATCTGTATAAACATGGAAATATCTACACCGCTATCTGTATAAATATGGAAATATCTACACCGCTATCTATATAAACGTGCAAATATCTACAGCGCTATCTGTATAAACGTGGAAATATCTCCACCGCTATCTGTATAAACATGGAAATATCTTCACCGCTATCTTTAAAAACATGGTAATATCTACACTTCAATCTCTATAAACATGGAAATATCTACCACACTATCTGTGTAAACATGGAAATATCTACACAGCTGTCTGTGTAAACATGGAAATATGTACACCGCAATCTGTGTGAGGATGGAAATATCTACACTGCAATATGTGCAAATATGGAAATATCTACACCTCTATTTCTGTAAACATGGAAATATCTACACCATTAACTGTATAAACATGGAAATATCTACACCGCCATCTGTATAAACATGGAAATATCTACACTGCCATCTGTATAAACATGGAAATAACTACACCGCTATCTCTATAAACATGGAAATATCTACAACGCTATCTCTATAAACATGGAAATAGCCACACTGCTATCTGCATAAACATGGAAATATCTACACTGCCATCTGTATACACATGGAAATATCTACACAGTCATCTGTATAAACATGGAAATATCTACACCGTTCTCTGTATAAACATGGAAATATCTACAACGCTATCTGTATAAAGGTGGAAATATCTACACCGCAATCTGTCCAAATATGGAAATATCTACACATCTATCTCTGTAAATATGGAAATATCTACTCCGCTATCTATATAAACATGGAAATGTCTACACCGCTGTCTGTATATACATGGAAATATCTACACCACGATCTGTATAAACATGGAAACATCTACACCGCTATCTGTATAAACATGGAAATATCTACACCGCTATCTTTATAAACATGGAAATATGTAAACTGCAACCTCTATAAATATGGAAATATCTACAACACTTTCTGGGTAAACATGGAAATATCTACACAGCCGTCTGTGAAAACATGGAAATATGTACACCGCAATCTGTGTGAAGATGGAAATATCTACACCTCTGTCTCTGTAAACACGGAAATATCTACTCCACTATCTGTATAAACATGGAAATATCTACACCGCAATCTGTATAAACATGGAAATACCTACACCACAATCTGTATAAACATGGGTATATCTACACCGCTATCTGTATAAACATGGAAATATCTACACTTCTATCTGTATAAACATGGAAATATCTACTCCGTTCTCTGTATAAATATGGAAATATCTACACCGCTATCTCTATAAACATGGAAATGTCAACACCGCTATCTGTATAAACATGGAAATATCTACATGGCTATCTCTAAAAACATGGAAATATCTTCACCGTATACAGATCTACAACGCTATCTCTATAAACATGGTAATAGATACACCGTGATCTCTATAAACAAGCATATGTCTACACCGCTATCTTTATAAACATTGAAATATCTACACAGCCATCTGTATAAACATGGATATATCTACACCGTTATCTCTATAAACATGGAAATACCTGCACCACTATCTCTATAAACATGGAAATAACTACACTGCCATTTCCATAAACATGGAATTATGTACACCGCCATCTGTATAAGCATGGAAATATCTACACTGCCATCTGTATAAACATGTAAATATCTACACCGCGAGCTGTGTAAACATGGAAATATCTACACCGCAATCTTTATATACATGGAAATATCTACACCGTTATCTGTATAAACCTGGAAATATCTACACCACGATCTGTATAAACATGTATATATCTACACCGCAATCTTTATATACATGGAAATATCTACACCGTTATCTGTATAAACATGGAAATATCTACACCGCTATCTGTATAAATATGCAAATATCTACACCGCTATCTCTATAAACATGGAAATGTCTACACCGCTATCTGTTTAAACATGGAAATATCTACATGGCTATTTCAATAAATAAGGAAATACCAACACTGCCATCTGTATAAAAATGGAAATATCTACACAGCCATCTCTATAAACCTGGAAATATCTACACCACTATCTCTATAAACATGGAAATACCTGCACCGCTATCTGTATAAAGAGGAAAATATCTACAGCGCTATCTGTATAAACCTGGAAATATCTACTCCGCCATCTCAAGAAACATGAAAATACGTCCACCGCTATCTGTATAAACTTGAAAATACCTCCACCGCTATCTGTATAAACATGGAAATATCTACACCGCTATCTGTATAAACATGGAAATATCTACACCGCTATCTGTATAAACATGGAAATATCTACACCACTGTCAGTATAAACATTCAAATATCTACATTGCTATCTGTATAAACATGGAAATATCTCCTCCGCTATCTCTATAAAAAAGGAAATATCTGCACCGCTATCTGTATAAACATGGAAATATCTACACCGCTATCTGTATAAACATGCAAATATCTACACTGTTACCTGTATAGACATGGAAATATCTACTCCGCCATCTGTATAAACATGGAAATATCTACACCGCTATCTATGTAAAGATGGAAATATCTACACCGCTTTCTGCATCAACATGGAAATATCTACACTGCCATCTGTATAAACATGGAAATAGCCACACCGTTATCTGTATAAACATGGAAATATCTACACCACCATCTGAATAAATATGGAAATATCTACACGGATATCTGTATAAATATGGAAATACCTACACCGCTATCTCTATAAACATGAAAATGTATACACAGCTATCTGTATAAACATGGATATATCTACAGCGCTATCTCTATAAACATGGAAATATCTACACCGCCATCTGTATAAACATGGAAATATGTTCACAGTCATCTGTATAAACATGGAAATATCTACACAGCTATCTGTATAAACATGGAAATATATACACCGCTATCCGTATAAACATGGATATATCTACACCGCTATCTGTATAAATATGGAAATATCCACACCGCTATCCCTATAAACATGGAAATGTCTGCAACGCTATCTGTATAAACATGGAAATATCTACATTGCTATCTCTATAAACATGGAAATATCAACACCGCTATCTGCATAAACATGGAAATACATACACCGCTATGTGCATAAACATGGAAATATCTCCACCGCTATCTCTATGAACCTGGAAATATCTCCATTGCTATCTCTATACACTTGGAAATATCTGCAGTGCTATCTGTATAAACATGGAAATATCTACTCCACTATCTCTATAAACATGGATATATCTACACTGCCATCTGTATAAACATGGTAATAGCCACACCGCTATCTGTATAAACATGGAAATATCCTCACAACCATCTGAATAAACATACAAATATCTACACCGCTATCATTATAAATATGGAAATATCTTCACCACTATCTCTCTAAACATGGAAATATCTACACCGCTACCTGTGTAAACATGGATATATCTACACCGCTATCTCTATAAACATGGAAATATCTACACCGCTACCTGCATAAACTTGGAGATATCTACACCACCATCTATAGAAACATGGAAATATCTCCACCGCTATCTGTATAAAGATGGAAATATCTCCAACACTCTCTATATAAACATGGAAATATCTACACCGCTATCTGTATAACCATGGAAATATCTACACCGCTATCTGTATAAACATGGAAATATCTACACCGCTATCTATATAAACGTGCAAATATCAACAGCGCTATCTGTATAAACGTGGAAATATCTCCACCGCTATCTGTATAAACATGGAAATATCTTCACCGCTATCTTTAAAAACATGGAAATATCTACGCCGCAATCTCTATAAACATGGAAATATCTACAACACCATCTGTTTAAACATGGAAATATCTACACAGCTGTCTGTGTAAACATGGAAATATATACACCGCAATCTGTGTGAGGATGGAAATATCTACACTGCAATCTGTGCAAATATGGAAATATCTACACCTCTATTTCTGTAAACATGGAAATATCTACACCATTATCTGCATAAACATTTAAATATCTACACCGCCATCTGTATAAACATGGAAATATCTACACTGCCATCTGTATAAACATGGAAATAACTACACCGCTATCTCTATAAACTTGGAAATATCTACACTGCCATCTGTATATACATGGAAATACCTACACAGTCATCTGTATAAACATGGAATTATCTACACCACTATCTGTATAAACGTGGAAATAACTACACTGCCATCTGTATAAACATTGAAATATCTGCCCAGCCATCTCTATAAACATGGAAATATCTACAACGCTATCTCTATAAACATGGAAATAGCCACACGGCTATCTGCATAAACATGGAAATATCTACACTGCCATCTGTATACACATGGAAATATCTTCACAGTCATCTGTATAAAGATGGAAACATCTACACCGTTCTCTGTATAAACATGGAAATATCTACAACGCTATCTGTATAAAGGTGGAAATATCTACACCGCAATCTGTCCAAATATGGAAATATCTACACATCTATCTCTGTCAATATGGAAATATCTACTCCGCTATCTATATAAACATGGAAATGTCTACACCGCTGTCTGTATATACATGGAAATATCTACACCACGATCTGTATAAACATGGAAATATCTACACCGCTATCTGTATAAACATGGAAACATCTACACCGCTACCTGTATAAACAAGGAAATATCTGCACCGCTATCTTTATAAACATGGAAATATCTAAACTGCAACCTCTATAAATATGGAAATATCTACAACACTATGTGTGTAAACATGGAAATATCTACACAGCCGTCTGTGTAAACATGGAAATATGTACACCGCAATCTGTGTGAGGATGGAAATATCTACACCTCTGTCTCTGTAAACATGGAAATATCTACACTGCTATCTGTATAAACATGGAAATATCTACACCACAATCTGTATAAACATGGGTATATCTACACCACTATCTGTATAAACAAGGGAATATCTACACTGCTATCTGTATAAACATGGAAATATCTACTCCGTTCTCTGTATAAATATGGAAATATCTACACCGCTATGTCTATAAACATGGAAATGTCAACACCGCTATCTGTATAAACTTGGAAATATCTACATGGCTATCTCCAAAAACATGGAAATATCTTCACCGTATACAGATCTACAACGCTATCTCTATAAAGATAGTAATGGATACACCGTGATCTCTATAAACATGGATATGTCTACACCGCTATCTTTATAAACATTGAAGTATCTACACTGTCATCTGTATAAACATGGAAATACCTACACTGCCATCTGTATACACATGGAAATATCTACACCGTTATCTCTATAAACATGGAAATACCTGCACCACTATCTCTATAAACATGGAAATATCTACACTGCCATTTCCATAAAAATGGAACTATGTACACCGCCATCTGTATAAGCATGGAAATATCTACACTGCCATCTGTATAAAGATGTAAATATCTACACCGCGAGCTGTGTAAACATGGAAATATCTACACCACTATGTATGTAAACATGGAAATACCAACACTGCTATCTGTATAAACTTGTAAATGTCTACAACGCTATCTGTATAAACATGGAAATATCTACTCCGCTGTCTCTACAAACATGGAAATACCTACACCGCTATCTCTGTAAACAAGGAAATACCTGCACTGCTATCTCTATAAACATGGAAATGTACACACCGCCATCTCTATAAACATGGAAAAATCTTCACCACCATCTACATAAAAAAGGAAGTATCTACACAGCCATCTCTATAAACGTGGAAATATCTACACCGTTATCTGTATAAACATGGAAATATCTACAACACTATCTGTGTAAACATGGAAATATCTACTCAGCTGTCTGTGTAAACATGCAAATATGTACACCGTTATCTGTGTGAAGATGGAAATATCTACACGGCAATCTGTGCGAATATGGAAATATCTACAACCCTATCTCTGTAAACATGGAAAAAGCTACACCGCTATCTGTATAAACATGGAAATATCTACACTGCTATCTGTATAAACTTGGAAATATCTACACCACGATCTGTATAAACATGTATATATCTACACCGCTATATTTATATACATGGAAATATCTACACCGCTATCTGTATAAACATGGAAATATCTACACCGCTATCTGTATAAATATGCAAATATCTACACCGCTATCTCTATAAACATGGAAATGTCTACACCGCTATCTGTATAAACTTGGAAATATCTAGACCACTGTCTGTATAAACATTCAAATATCTACATTGCTATCTGTATAAACATGGAAATATCTCCTCCGCTATCTCTATAAACATGGAAATATCTACACCGCTATCTCTATAAACATGGAAATATCTACACCGCTATCTGTATAATCATGCAAATATCTACAGCGCTATCTGTATAAACAGGGAAAAATCTACACCGCCATCTACATAAAAAAGGAAGTATCTACATAGCCATCTCTATAAACGTGGAAATATCTACACCATTATCTGTATAAACATGGAAATATCTACAACACTATCTGTGTAAACATGGAAATATCTACTCAGCTGTCGGTGTAAACTTGCAAATATGTACACCGCCATTTGAATAAACATGGAAATATTTACACCGCCATCAGCATGATCATGAAAATATCCACACCGCTATCTGTATAAACATGGAAATAACTACACCGCTATCCCTATAAAGTTGGAAGTATCTACACAGTTATATGTATAAACATGGAATTATCTACACAGCTCTCTGTATAAACATAGAAATACCTACACCGCTATCTCTACAAACAGGTAAATATCTACACCGTCATCGGTATAAAGATGGAAATATCTACACCACTATCTCTATAAACATGGAAATATCTACACCGCCATCTGTATAAACAAGTAAATATCTACACCGCCATCTGTATGAACATGGAAATACCTACAACGCCATCTGTATAAATATGGAAATATCTACACAGTGATTTGTATAAACAAGGAAATATCTCCACCACTATGTTCATACACATGGAAATATCCACACCGCCATCTGTATAAACATGGAAATAGCTACACCGCTATCAGTATTAATATGGAAATATCTACACTGCCATCTGTATAAACAAGGAAATAGCCACACCGCTATCTGCATAAACATGGTAATATCTACACCACCATCTGTATAAACATGGAAATAACTACACGGCTATCACTATAAATATGGAAATATCTACACCGCTATCTCTATAAACTTGGAAATACCTACACCGCTATCTCTATAAACATGGAAATGTCTACACCGTTGTCTGTATAAACATGGAAATATCTACATGGCTATCTCTATAAATATGGAAATATCTACACTGCCATCTGTAAATACATGGAAATACCTACACAGTCATCTGTATAAACATGGAAATATCTTCACCACTATCTGTATAATCATGCAAATATCTACACTGCCATCTGTATAAACGTAATTATCCTCTCAGGCATCTCTATATACATGGAAATATCTACACCGCTATCTCTATAAACAAGGAAATAGCCACACCGCTATCCTATAAACATGGAAATATCTACACGGCCATCTGTAAAAACATGGAAATATCTACACAGTCATCTGTATAAACATGGAAATATCTACACCTCCTTCCGTATAAACATGGAAATATCTACACTGCCATCTCTATAAACATGGAAATACCTACATCACTATATGTATCAACATGGAAATACCTACAACACTATCTGCATAAACATGGAAATACCTACACTGCCATCTGTATAAAGTTGGAAATAGCTACACCGCGAGCAGTATAAACATGGAAATATCTACACCGCTGTCTGTATAAACATGGACATAACCACACCACTATCTCTATAAACATGGAAATATCTACACCACTATCTCTATAAACATGGAAATATCTACACCTCTATCTCTATAAACATGAACATACCTACACTGCCATTTTTATAAACACGGAAATATCTACACCGCTATCTCTATAAACATAGAAATATCTAAACCGCCATGTCTATAAACATGGAAATATCTACATCACCATCTGTATAAACATGGAAATATGTACACCGCCATCTGTATAAACATGGAAATATCTACACTGCCATCTGTAGAAAGATGGAAATATCTACACCGCGATCTGTATAAACATGGAAATTTCTACAACGCTACCAGTATAAACTTGGAAATATCTACACCGCTATCTGTATAAACATTGAAATATCTACAACATGATCTGTATAAACATGGAAATAGCTGCACCGCTATCTGTATTAATATGGGAATATCTACACCGCCATGTGCATGAACATCGAAATATCCACACCGCTATCTGTATAAACATGGAAATATCTACAGCACAATCTGTATAAACATGGAAATAACTACACCGCCATCTATGGAAAGATGGAAATATCTACACCATGATCTGTATAAACATGGAAATATCTACACCGCTACCTTATAAACATGGAAATATCTACACGGCTATCTGTATAAACAAGGAAATATCTACACCGCTATCTCTATAAACATGAAAATACTTACACCGCATCTCAATAACCATGCAAATATCTGCGCCGCTATCTCTATAAACATAGAAATAGCTACACCGCCATCTGTGTAAACATGGAAATGTCATCACAGTCTTCTATATAAACATGGAAATATCTACAACACCATCTCTTTAAACGTGGAAATATCTGCACTGCCATCTGTATAAAAATGGAAATACCTACACCGTGATCTGTATAAACATGGAAATATCTACACTGCTATCTGTATAAACATGGAAATATCTACACCGCTATCTGTATAAACATGGAAATATCTACACTGCCATCTGTAGAATGTTGGAAATATCTACACTGCGATCTCTTTAAACATGGAAATTTCTACACCGCTAGCTGTATAAACATGGAAATATCTACACCACGATCTGTATAAACATGGAAATACCTACACCGCTATCTGTATAAACATGGAAATAACTACACCGCGATCTGCATAAATATGGAAATATCTACACCGCCATCAATATAAACATGGAAATATCTACACCGCTATATCTACAAACATGGAAATATCTACACCGTTATCTGTAAAACATGGAAATATGTACATCGCTATCTGTATAAACATGGAAATATCTCCACAGTCATCTGTATAAACATGGAAATATCTACACCACCATCTCTATAAACATGGAAATATCTACACGGCCATCTGTATACATATGGAAATATTCACACGGCCATCTGTATAAACATGGAAATACCTACTCCAATATCTCTATAAACATGGAGGTATCTATACCGCCATCTCTATAAACATGAAAATATCTACACCGCCATCTCCATAAACATGGAACTAACTACACCGCCATATGTAAAAACATGGAAATATCTACACCGCTATCTGTATAAACATGAAAATATTTACAATGCCATCTGTATAAAGATTGAAATATCTACACCGTGAGCTGTATAGACATGGAAATATCTACACTGCTATCTGTATAAACATGGAAATACCAACACCGCTATCTGTATAAACATGAAAATAACTACACCGATATCTATATAAACATGGAAATATCTACACTGCTATCTCTATAAACATGGAAATATTTACACCGCCATCTCTATAATCATGGAAATATCTACACCGCTATCTCTACAAACATTGAAATATCAACACCGCCATCTCTATAAACATGAAAATATCTACACCGCCATCTGCATGAACATGGAACTACACCGCTATCTGTGTAAACATGGAAATATCTACAGCATCATCTCTATAAACATGGAAATATCTACACTGCTGTCTGTGGAAAGATGGAAATATCTACACCACTATCTGTATAAATATGGAAATATCTACACCGCTACATTTATAAACATGTAATTATCTACACCACTCTCTGTATAAACATGGAAATATCTACACCACGATCTGTATAAACAAGGATATATCTCCACTGCTATCTGTATAAACATGGAAATATCTACACCGCCATCTGCATATACATGGAAATATCTACAGAGCTATCTGTATAAAAATGGAAATATCTACACCTCTATCTCTATAAGCATGGAAATATCTACACTGCTATCTGTATAAACATGCAAATATCTTCACCGCTATCTCTATAAACATGGAAATACACTGCCATCTCTATAAACATGGAAATCTCTACAATGCTATGTCTATAAAGATAGAAATATCTACACCACCATCTGTATAAACATGGAAATATCTGCACCGCCATCTGTGTAAACATGAAAATATCTACACTGCCATCTGTAAAAAGTTGGAAATTTCTGCACCACAATCTGTATAAACATGGAAATATCTACACTGCTATCGGTATAAACATGGAAATATATACACCGGTATCTGTATAAACACGGAAATATCTTCACCGCTATCTCTATAAACATGGAAATACTTACACCGCCATCTCTATAAATTTGGATATATCTACACCGCTATCTCTATAAACATAGAAATATCTATATCGCCATCTCTATAAACATGGAAATATCTACAGCACCATCTGTATAAACATGGAAATATCTACACTGCCATCTGTATTAACATGGAAGTATCTACACTGCCATCTCTAGAAAGTTGGAAATATCTACACCGCGATCTCTATAAACAGGGAAATTTCTACACCGCTACCTGTATAAACATGGAACTATCTTCACCGCTATCTGTATAAACATGGAAATATCTACATCATGATCCGTATAAACATGGAAATATCTACACCGCTATCTGTATAAACATGGAAATATCTACACCGCTATCTGTATAAACTTGGAAATAACTGCACCGCGATCTGTAAGCATGGAAATATCTACACCACGATCTGTATAAAGATGGAAATATGCACATTGCTATCTGTGTAAACATGGAAATATCTACACCGCTATTTGTATAAATATGAAAATATCTACACCGCCATCTCTATAAACATGGAAATATCTACACCGGTATCTCTACAAACATGGAAATATCTACACCGTTATCTGTAATAATGGAAATATCTACACCACTATCTATATAAACATGGAAATATCTACAATGCCGTCTGTATAAACATGGAGATATCTACACCGCAATCTGTATAAACATGGAAATCTCTACACTGCTATCTGTATCAACATGGAAATATCTACCACACCATCTGTATGAACATGGAAATATCTACACCGTCATCTGTATAAACAAGGAAATATCTACACAGCCATCTGTATAAACATGGAAATACCAACAACGCTATCTGGATAAAAATGGAAATATCTACAATGCTATCTGTATAAACATTGAAATATCTACACCGCTATCTCTATTAACATGGAAATAATTACACCGTCATCTCTACAAACATGGAAATATCTACACCGCTATCTCTATAAACATGGAAATATCTACACCGCCATCTCTATAAACTGGGAAATATCTACACCACCATCTGCATAAACACAGAAATATCTACACCGCCGTCTGTATAAACATGGAAATATCTACACCGTCATCTCTATAAACATGGAAATATCTAGACTGCCATCTGTAGAAAGATGGAAATATCTACAACGAGATCTGCATAAACATGGAAATTTCTACACCACTAGCTGTAAAAACATGGAAATACCTACATCGCTATCTGCATAAACATGGAAGTATCTACACCACGATCTTTATAAACATGGAAATATCTACACCGCTCTCTATAAACATGGAAATATCTACACCGCTATCTGTATAAATATTGAAATATCTTCACCGCTATCTCTATAAACATGGAAATGTCTAACCCGCCATCTGTATAAACATGGAAATATCTAAACCGTTATTTCTATAAACCTGGAAATATTTACAACACTATCTGTGTAAACGTGGGAATATTTACAGAGCTATCTGTGTAAACATGGAAATATCTACACCGCTACCTGAATAAACACGGAAATATCTACACCGCAATCTGTGCAAAGATGGAAATATCTACACCGCTATGTGTGTAAACATGGGATTAACTACTCTGCAGTCTGTGCAAAGATGGAAATATCTACACCGCTATCTGTATAAACATGGAAATATCTACACCACTATCTCTATAAACATGGAAACATCTACACCGCCATCTGTATAAACATGGAAATATCTACACAGCTATGTCTATAAACATGAAAATATCTACACCGCCATCACCATAAACATGGAACTATTTACACCTCCATCTGTATAAACACGGAAATATCTACACTGCTATCTGTATAAACATGGAAATATCTACATCGCCATCTGTATAAACATCGAAATATCTACACTGCCATCTGTATAAACATGGAAATATCTACACCGCTATCTGTGCAAACATGGAAATACCTACACTGCAATCGCTAAACATATTGAAATATCTACACCGCTATCTCTATAAACATAGAAATATCTACATCGCCATCTCAATAAACATGGAAATATCTACACCGCCATCTGTATGAACATGGAAATATCTGCACTGCAGTCTGTATAAACATGGAAATATCTACAGCACCATAAGTATAAATATGGAAATATCTACACCGGTAACTTTATATACATGGAAATATCTACACGGCTATCTGTATAAACATGGAAATATCTACACCACGATCTGTATAAACAGGGAGACATCCCCACCGCTATCTGTATAAACATGGAAATATCTACACCGCCATCTGTATAAACCTGGAAATATCTACACCAACATCTGTATAAACATGGAAATATCTACAACAATAACTGTTTAAATATGGAAATATCTACACCACTATCTCTATAAACATGGAAATATCTACACCACTATCTGTATAAACATGGAAATATCAACAATGCTAACTCGATAAATACAGAAATATATACTCCGCTATTGGTATAAACATGGAAATATCTACACCACTATATCTATAAACATGGAAATAGCTACAACGCCATCTCTATACACATGGAAATCCCAACACCGCTATCTCTATAAACAGAGAAATAGCTACACCGCCATCTCTATAAACATGGAAATATCTACACCGCTGTCTGCATGAACATGGAAATATCTACACTGCAATCTGTATAAACATGGAAATATCTACAGCACCATCTGTATAAACATGGAAATAACTACACTGCCATTAGTGGAAAGATGGAAATATCTAAAGCACGGTCTGTATAAATATGGAAATATCTACACCGCTAACTTTATAAACATGGAAATATATACACCGCTATCTGTATAAACATGGAAATATCTATACCACGATCTGTATAAACAGGTAGATATCTCCACCGCTATCTGAATAAACATGGAAATATATATACCACCATCTGTATAATCCTGGAAATATCTACACCGCCCTCGGTATAAACATGGAAATATCTGCACCAATATCAGTAGAAATATGGAAATATCTACACTGTTATCTCTATAAACATGGAAATATGTACACCGCTATCTGTATAAACATGGAAATATCTACAGCACCATCTGTATAAACATGGAAATACCTACACTGCCATCTGTGGAAAGATGGAAATATATACACCACGATCTGTATAAATATGGAAATATCTACACCGCTAACTTTATAAACATGGAAATATCTACACCGCTATCTGTATAAACGTGGAAATATCTACACCACGATCTGTGTAAACAGGGAGATATCCCCACCGCTATCTGTATAAACGTGGAAATATCTACAACGCCATCTGTATAAACCTGGAAATATCTACACCACCATCTGTATAAACAAGGAAACACCTACAACAATATCTGTATAAATATGGAAATATCTACACCACTATCTCTATAAACATGGAAATATCTACACCGCTATCTGTATAAACATGGAAATATCTACATTGCTATCAGTATAAACATGGAAATATCTACAACGCCATCTGTATAAACATGGAAATATCCACACAGTCATCTGTATAAACATGGAAATATCTACACCTCCATCTCTATAAACATGGAAATATCTACACGGACATCTGTATACACATGGAAATATCTACAGAGCCATCTGTATAAACATGGAAATATCTACACCGCTATCTCTAAAAACATGGAAATATCTATACTGCCATCTCTATAAACATGAAAATATCTACACCGCCATCATCATAAACATGGAACTATCTTCACCTCCATCTGTGTAAACATGGAAATATCTACACCGCAATCTGTATAAACATGGAAATATCTACACTGCCATCTGTAGAAAGATTGAAATATCTACACCGCGATCTGTATTAACAAGAAAGTTTCTACACCTCTACCTGTATAAACATGGAAATATCTACATGGCTATCTGTATCAACGTGGAAATATCTACACCTCGAACTGTATAAACATGGAAATATCTACTCATCCATCTGTATAAACATGGAAATATCTACTCATCCATCGGTATAAACATGGAAATATCTACACTGCTATCTGTAAAAACATGGAAACATCTACACTGCTATCTGTATAAATATGGAAATATCTACACCGCTATCCCTATAAACATGGAAATGTCTAGACCGCTATCTGTATAAACATGGAAATATCTAAACCGCTATCTCTATAAACTTGGAAATAACTACAACGCTATCTGTGTAAACATGGGAATATCTACAGAGCTATCTGTGTAAACATGGAAGTATCTACACCGCTACCTGTATAAATATGGAAATATCTACACCACTATCTGTGTAAAGATGGAAATAACTACACCGGTATCTATGTAAACATGTAAATATCAATACCGCTATCTGTATAAAGATGGAAATACCTACAACGCTATCAGTGTAAACATGGAAATATCCTCACCGGTATATGTATAAACATGGAAATATCTACACCGCTATCTCTATAAACATGGAAATATCTATACCGCCATCTGCATAAACATGGAAATATCTACACCGCCATCTCTATGATCATGGAAATATCTTCACCGCCATCTGTATAAACATGGAAATATCTACACCGCTATCTTTATGAACATGTAAATATCTACACGGACACCTTTAACAACATGCAAATACCTACACCGCTATCTGTATAATCTTGGAATTAACTACACCACTATCTGTATAAACATGAAAATATCTACACCGCTATCACCATAAACATGGAAATATGAACACCACTATCTGTATAAACATGAAAATAACTACACCGTTGTTTCTATAAACATGGAAATAACTACACCGCCATCTGTATAAACATGGAAATATCCACACCGCCTTCTCTATAAACATGGAAATACCTACACCGCCATCTGTATAAACATGGAAATATCTACAACGCCATCTGTATAAACTTTGAAATATCTACACCGCAATCTCTATAAAAATGGAAATATCTACACCGTAATCTGTATGAACGTAGAAATATCTACATACCTATGTGTATAAACATGGAAATATCTACATTGCCATCTGTATAAACATAGAAATAACTACACTACCATCTCTATAAACATGGAAATATCTACACCGCCATCTATATAAACATGGAAATATCTACACCGCCATCTGTACAAACATGGAAATATCTACACTGCTATCTGTATAAAGATGAAGTTATCTACATCGCCATTTGTATAAACATGCAAATTCCTAAAACGGTATCTGTATAAACATGGAAATACCTGCACCGCTATCTCTATAAACCTGGAAATAACTACACCGCCATTTGCATAAACATGGAGATAGTTGCACCGCTATCTCTATAAACATGGAAATATCTACACTGCCATCTGTATAAATATGGAAATATCAACACTGCCATCTGTATATGAATGGAAATATCTACACCACCATCTGTATAAACATGGAAATATCTGCACTGCAACCCGTATAAACATGGCAATATCTACACTGCCATCTGTATAATCATGGAATTACCTACACCACTATCCCTATAAACATAGAAATATCAACACCGCTATCTGTATAAACATGGAAATAACTTAAACGCTATCCGTATAAACATGGAAATATCTACACCGCTATCTGTATAAACATGGTAATATCTACACCGCTATCTGTGTAAAGATGGAAGTATCTACACCGATATCTATGTAAACTTGGAAATATCTACACCGCTATCTGTATAAACACGGAAATATCAACAACGCTATCTGTGTAAACATGGAAATATCTACACCGATATCTCTATAAACATGGAAATATCTACACCGCCATCTTTATAAACATGGAAATATCTACTCCGCCATCTCTGTAAACATGGAAATATCTACACCGCCATCTGTATAAACATGGAAATATCTACACCGCCATCTGTAGAAACATGGAAATATCTACACCACCGTCTGTATAAACATGGAAATATCTACACAGTCATCTGCATAAACATGGAAATATCCACACCGCTATCTCTATAAACATGGAAATATCTACAGTGCCATCTGTATAAACATGGAAATATTTGCACAGCCATCTGTATAAACATGGAAATATCTACACCGCTGTATGTATAAACATGGAAATACCTACACCGCAATGTCTATAAACATGGAAATATCCACCCCGATATCTGTATAAACATAGAAATATCTACACTGCAATCTCAATAAACACGGAAATATCTACAGCGCCATCTCTATAAATATGGAAATATCTTCACTGCCATCTCTATAAACATGGAAATATCTACACCGCCCTCTGTATATACATGGAAATACCTACACCGCCATTTCTATAAAGATGGAAATATCTACGCAACCATATGTATGAACTTGGATATATGTACACCGCCATCTGTATAAACATGGAAATTTGTACACTGCCATCTGTATAAAGATGGAATTATCTACACCACCATCTGTATAAACATGCATATATCTACACTGCTATCTGTATAAACATGGAAATATCTGCACCGCTATCTCTAAAAACATAGAAATATCTACGACACCATCTGTATAAACATGGAAATATCTACACCGCTATCTGTGTAAACATGGAATTATATACACCGATATCTGTATAAACATGGAAATATCTACAACGTCATCTTTATAAACATGGAAATACCTACACAGCCATGTCTATAAACATGGAAATATCTACACCGCCATCTGTATAAACATGGAAATACCTACACCGCTATCTGTATAAACATGGAATTACATACAACACTATCACTATAAACATGGAAATGTCAACACCACTAACTGTATAAACATGGAAATAACTACACAGTCGTCTGTATAAACATGGAAATATCTACACCACCATCTGTATAAATATGGAAGTATCTACACTGCCATCTGTATGAACACGGAATTATCTACACAGTCATCTGTATAAACATGGAAATATCTACAGCACCATCTATATAAATATGGAAATATCTACACTGCCATCTGTAGAAACATGGAAATACGTACACCGATAACGGTATAAACATGGAAATATCTACACCATGACCTGTATAAACATTCAAATAACCACACAGCTATCTGTGTAAAGTTGGAAGCATCTACACCGCTAACTATGTAAACATGGAAATATCTACACCACTATCTGTGTAAACATGGACATATCTACAACGCTATCTGTTTAAACATGGAAATATCTACACCGCTATATGTATAAACATGGAAATATGTATACCGCTTTCTCAATAAACATGGAAATATCTACAGTGTCATATGTATAAATAAGGAAATACATTCACCGCCATCTGTACAGACATGGAAATATCTACACCGCCATCTGTAGAAACTTGGAAATATCTACACAGAAATCTGTATAAACATGGTAATATCTACACCATCTGTATAAACAAGGAAATATCTAAACTGCTATCTGTATAAAAATGGATATATCTACACAGCCATCTGCATATACATGGAAATATCTACACCGCTATCTGCATAAACATGGAAATACCTACACTGCAATTTGTATGAACATGGAAATATCTACTCCGCTATCCCTATAAACATGGAAATAACACCGCTAACTTTATAAAGATGGAAATAACAACACCGCTATGTGTATAAACAGGGAAATATCTACACCGCCATCTGTATAAACATGAAAATATCTACACCGCTATATGTGTAATCATGGTAATATCCACATCGCTATCTGTATAAACTTGGAAATATCTACAGTGCCATCTCTATAAACCTGGAAATATCTACACCGCCATCTGTATAAAGATGGAAATATCTACACTGCCATTTGTATAAAAATGGAAATATCTACACCGCTATTTGTATATACATGGAAATACCTACACCGTCATCTGTATAAACATGGAAATATCTACACCGCCATCTCTATAAACATGGAAATATCTACACGGCCATCTGTATAAATCTGGAAATATCTACACCGCCATCTGTATAAACATGGAAATATCTACACTTCCATCTATATAAACATGGAAATATGTTCACCGCCATGTGTATAAAGATGGGAATAACTACAGTGCCATCTGTATAAACATGGAAATATCTACATCGCTATCTGTATAAACATGGACATATCTACACCGCAATCTCCATAAAAATGGAAATATCAACACCGTCATCTGTATAAACATGGAAATAACTACACCGCTATCTGTATAAATATGGAAATATCTACACCGCCATCTGTATAAACATGGAAATATCTACACCGCTATCTGTGTAAACATGGAATATCTAACTCGCTATCTGAATAAACATGGAAATATCTACACTGCCATCTCCACAAACATGGAAATATATACACCGCCATCTCTATAAATATGGAAATATCTTCACCGCCATCTCTATAAACATGGAAATATCTACACTTCCATCTGTATATACATGGAAATACGTACACCGCCATTTAGTTAAACATGGAAATATCTACAGAGCCATCTGTATGAACATGGAAATATCTACATCACTATCTGTATAAACATGGAGATATCTACAACACCATCCATATAAACACAGAAATATCTACACTACCATCTCTATAAACATGGAAATATCTACACCGCCATCTCTATAAACATGGAAATACCTACACCGCCATCTGTATAAACATGGAAATATCTACAACGCCATCTGTATAAACATTGAAATATCTACACCACAATCTCCATAAAAATGGAAATATCTACACCTTCATCAGTATAAAGATGGAATTATCTACACCGCCATATGTATAAACATGCAAATTAATACACCGCTATCTGTATAAACATGGAAATAACATCAGCGGTATCTCTATGAACATGGAAATATCTACACTGCCATCTGTATAAACATGGAAATATCTACACTGCCATCTGTATGTGGATGGAAATATCTACACCACCATCTGTATAAACATGGAAATATCTACACTGCCATCTGTAAACATGGAAATACCTTCACTGCCATCTGTATAAACATGGAAATATCTACACCGCTATCTGTATAAACATGGAAATAACTGCACCGCAATCTGTATAAACATGGAATTACCTACACCATTATCCCTATAAACATGGAAATATCAACACCGCTATCTGAATAAACATGGAAATGAATAAACTGCTATCTGTATAAACATGGAAATATCTACACCGCTATCTGTATAAACATGGAAATATCTACACCACTGTCTGGATAAACATGGAAATATCTACTCTGTCATCTGTATAATGATGGAAATGTCTACACCACGAGCTGTAAAAACATGAAAATATCTACACCGCTATCACCATAAACATGGAAATATGAACACCGCTATCTGTATAAACATGAAAATAACTACACCGCTATTTCTATAAACATGGAAATAACTACGCTGCCATCTGTATAAACATGGAAATATCTGCACCGCTTTCTGTGTAATCATGGAAATATCTACACCGCAATTTGAATAAACATGGAAATATCTACACAGCCATCTCCATAAACATGGAAATACCTACACCACCATCTGTATAAACATGGAAATAGCTTCAATGCCATCTGTATAAACTTGGAAATATCTACACCACAATCTCTATAAAAATGGAAATATCTACACCGTCATCTGTATGAACGTGGAAATATCTACACCTCTATCTGTATAAACATGGAAATATCTACACTGCCATCTGTATAAACATAGAAAAACTACACTGCCATCTCTATAAACATGGAAATATCTACACCGTCATCTATACAAACATGGAAATATCTACACCGCCATCTGTACAAACATGGAAATATCTTCACTGCTATCTGTATAAAGATGGAATTATCTACACCGCCATTTGTATAAACATGCAAATTCCTGCAACGCTCTTTGTATAAACATGGAAATAGCTGCACCGCTATCTCTATAAACATGGAAATATCTACATCGCCATCTGTATAAACATGGAAATATCTACACGGCCATCTGCATATGAATGGAAATATCTACACCACGTTCTGTATAAACATGGAAATATCTGCACTGCAACCTGTATATACATGGCAATATCTACATTGCCATCTGTATAAAAATGGAATTACCTACACCACTATCCCTATAAAAATAGAAATATGAACCCCGCTATCTGTATAAAGATGGAAATATCTACACTGCTATCTGTATAAATATAGAAATACCTACACCGTCATCTGTATAAACATGGAAATATCTACAGTGCCATCTGTATAAAGATGGAAATATCTACACCGCCGTCTGTATAAACATGGAAATATCTACACCATCATCTGTATAAACATGGAAATATGTACATCGCCATATGTATAAACATGGAAATATCAACACAGTCGTCTGTATAAACCTGGAAATATCTACACCACTATCTGTATAAACTTGGAAATTTCTACACAGCCATCTGCATGAACATGGATATACCTACACAGCCGTCTGTATAAACATGAAAATATCTACACCGATATCTGTAAAAACATGGAAATACCTACATCGCCATCCCTATAAACATGGAAACATCTACAGCGCCAACTGTATAAACATGGAAATATCTACACGGCCATCTGTATAAACATGGAAATGAGTTCAACGCCATCTGTATAAAGATGGAAATAACTACAGCGCCATCTGTATAAACATGGAAATATCTACACCGCTATCTTTATAAACATGTAAATATCTACACGGCCACTAGTACCAACATGCAAATACCTACACCGCTATCTGTATAATCTTGGAATTAACTACACCACTATCTGTATAAACATGAAAATATCTACACCGCTATCACCATAAACATGGAAATGTCAACACCGCCATCTGTATAAACATGAAAATAACTACAGCGCTATTTCTATAAACATGGAAATACCTACAACGCCATCTGTATAAATATGGAAATATCTGCTCCGCTATCTCTGTAATCATGTAAATATCTAGACCGCAAGCTGTATAAACATGGAAATATCTACACCGCCATGTCTATAAACATGGAAATAGCTACACCCCAATCTGTATAAACATGGAAATATCTACAACGCCATCTGTACAAACTTGGAAATATCTACAATGCTATCTGTATAAACATGGAAATATCTACACCGGCATATGTATACACTTGGAAGTATCTACACCGCTATCTCTATAAACATGTAAATATCTACACTGCCATCTTTATAAACATGGAAATATCCACATCGCCATCTATGTAAACATGGAAATATCTACACCGCCATCTGTATAACCATGGAAATATGTACACCGCCATCTGTAGAAACATGGAAATATCTACACCACCATCTGTATAAACATGGAAATATCTCCACCGCTATCTGTATAAACATGGAAATATCTACACCATCAACTGTATAAGCAAGGAAATATCTACACCGCCATGTCTATAAACATGGAAATATCTACACCGCCATCTGTATAAACACGGAAATATCCTCACCGCTATCAGTATATATATGGAAATATCTACACCGCTATATGTGTAAAGGTGGATGTATATACAACGGTATCTATGTAAACATGGAAATATCTATACCGCTATCTGTAAAAATGGAAATATCTACACCGCTATCTCCATAAACATGGAAACATCTACAACGCCATCAGCATAAACATGGAAATATCTACACCGCCATCTCTATAAACATGGAAATATCTACACCGCCATCAGTATAAACATGGAAATATCTACAACGCCATCTGTATAAACTTGGAAATATCTACACCGCAATCTCTATAAAAATGAAAATAGCTACACCGTCATCTGTATGAACGTGGAAATACCTACATCACTATCTGTATAAACATGGAAATATCTACACTGCCATCTGTATAAACATAGAAATAACTACACTGCCATCTCTATAAACATGGAAATATCTACACCACCATCTTTACAAACATGGAAATATCTACACCGCCATTTGTACAAACATGGAATTATCTACACTGCTATCTGTATAAAGATGGAATTATCTACACCGCCATTTCTAGAAACATGCAAATTCCTATACCGCTATCTGAATAAACATGGAAATAGCTGCACCGCTATCTCTATAAACATGGAAATATCTACACCGCCATCTGTATAAACATGGAAATATCTACACTGCCATCTGTATATGAATGGAAATATCTACACCACAATCTGTATAAACATGGAAATATCTACACGGCCATCTGTATAAAGAAGGAATTACCTACACCACCATCTCTATAAACATGCAAATATCTACACTGCTATCTGTATAAACATGGAAATATCTGCACTGTTATCTCTGTAAACATACAAATATCTACACCGCCATCTGTACAAACATGGAAATACCTACACCGCTATCTGTGTAAACATGGGAACATCTACACCGCTATCTGTATAAACATGGAAATACCTAAAGAGCCATCTGTATAAACATGGAAATATCTACACCACCATCTCTATAAACATTGAAATATGTACACCGACATCTGTATTAACATGGAAATATGAACACTGCCATCAGTATAAACAAGGAAATATCTACACAGTCGTCTCTATAAACATGGAAATATCTACACCACCATCTGTATAAATATGGAAATATGTACACTGCCATATGTATAAACATGGAAATATGTACAAAGTTATCCGTATAAACATGGAAATATCTACACCATCACCTGTATAAATATGGAAATATCTACACCGCCATCTGTATAAACATGGAAATAACTACACCGCCATCTCTATAAACATGGAAATATCTACACCGCCATCTGTATAAACATAGAAATACCTACACCGTCCTCTGTATAAACATGGAAATATCTACACTGCCATTTCTATAAAGATGGAAATATCTACACAGCCGTCTGTATAAACATGGAAATATCTACACCGTCATCGGTATAAACATGGAAATATCTACATCGCCATCTGTATAAACATGGAAATATCAACACAGTCGTCTGTATAAACCTGGAAATATCTACACCACCATCTGTATAAACATGGAAATTTCTACAGAGCCATCTGTATCAACATGGATATACCTTCACAGCCATCTGTATATACATGAAAATATCTACACCGCTATCTGTACAAACATGGAAATATCTACACCGCAATCAGTATAAACATGGAAATATCCACACCGCCATCTCCATAAACATGGAAATATATACACCGCCATCTGTATAAACATGGAAATATCTACACCGCCATCTCCATAAACATGGAAATACCTACACCGCCATCTGTATAAACTTGGAAATATCTTCAATGCCATCTGTATAAACTTTGAAATATCTACACCGCAATCTCTATAAAAATGGAAATATCTACACCGTCATCTCTATGAACGTGGAAATATCTACATCTCGATCTTTATAAACATGGAAATGTCTACACTGCCATCTGTATAAACATAGAAATAACTACACTGCCATCTCTATAAACATGGAAATATCTTCACCGTCATCTATACAAACATGGAAATATCTACACCGCCATCTGTACAAACTTGGAAATATCTACACTGCTATCTGTATAAAGATGGAAATATCTACACCGCCATATGTATAAACATGCAAATTCCTACACCGCCATCCGTATAAATATGGAAATATCTACACCGCCATCTGTATAAATATGAAAATATCTACACTGCCATCTGCACAAACATGGAAATACCTACACCTCTATCTGTATAAACATGGAAATAACTACACTGCCATCTGTATAAATATGGATATATCTACACAGACATCTGTATATACATGAAACTATCTAGACCAGTATCTGTATGAACATGGAAATATCTACACCACCATCTCTATAAACATGGAAATATCTACACTGCCATCTGTATAAACATGGAAATATCTACAGAGCCACCTGTATCAACATGCAAATACCTACACCGCTATCTGTATAATTTTGGAATTACCTACACCACTCTCTGTATAAACATGAAAATATCTACACCGCTATCACCATAAACCTGGAAATACCAACACCGCTATCTGTATAAACATGAAAATAACTACACCGCTATTTCTATAATCATGGAAATACCTACACAGCCATCTGTATAAACATGGAAATATCTGCACCGATATCTGTGTAATCCTGGAAATATCTGCACCGCAATCTACATAAACATGGAAATATCTACACAGCCACCTCTATAAACATGGAAATATCTACACCGCCATCAGTATAAACATGGAAATATCTACAACGCCATCTGTATAAACTTGGAAATATCTACACCGCAATCTCTATAAAAATGAAAATATCTACACCGTAATCTGTATGAATGTGGAAATGTCTACATTACTATCTGTATAAACATGGAAATATCTACACCGCCATCTGTATAAACTTAGAAATAACTACCCTGCCATCTCTATAAACATGGAAATATCTACACCACCATCTGTATAAACGTGGAAATATCTACACCGCTATCTGTGTAAACATGGAAATATCTAGAACGCTATCTGTATAAACAAGGAAATATCTACACCGTCATCTGTATAAACATGGAAATACCTACAGCGCCATGTCTATAAACATGGAAATATCTACACCGCCATCGGTATAAACATGGAAATATCTACACTGCCATCAGTATAAACATGGAAATATCTACACCGCTATCTGTATAAACATGGAATTACATACACCACTATCCCTATAAACATGGAAATATCAACACCGCTAACTGTATAAACCTGGAAATAATTACACAGTCGTCTGTATAAACATGGAAATATCTACACCGCCATCTCTAAAAATATGGAAATATCTACACTGCCATCTGTATAAACACTGAAATATCTACACAGTCATCTGTAAACATGGAAATATCTACACCACCATCTATATAAATATGGAAATATCTACACTGCCATCTGTATAAACATGGAAATACGTACACCGCTATCCGTATATACATGGAAATATCTACACCATGACCTGTATAAACATGGAAATATCCACACTTCTATCTGTGTGAAGCTGTAAATATCTACACCGCTAACTATGTAAACATGGAAATATCTACACCACTATCTGTGTAAACATGGACATATGTGCAACGATATCTGTTTACACATGGAAATATCTATACCGCTATATGTATATACATGGAAATATCTACACCACTTTCTCTATACACATGGAAATACCTACAGTGTCATATGTATAAATAAGGAAATATCTTCACCGCCATCTGTACAGACATGGAAATATCTACACCGCCATCTGTGGAAACATGGTAATATCTACACCATCTGTATAAACAAGGATATATCTACACTGCTATCTGTATAAACATGGATATATCTACACAGCCATCTGCAATTACATGGAAAAATCTACACCGCTATCTGCATAAACATGGAAATACCTACACAGTTATTTGTATGAACATGGAAATATCTTCACCGCTCTCCCTATAAACATGGAAATAACAACGCTATCTTTATAAATATGGAAATAACAACACCGCTGTCTGTATTTACATGGAAATACCTACACCGCCATCTGTATAAACATGGAAATATCTACACCGCTAAATGTGTAATCATGGAAATATCTACATCGCTATCTGTATAAACATGGAAATATCTACAGTGCCATCTCTATAAACCTGGAAATATCTACACCGCCATCTGTTTAAAGATGGAAATATCTACACTGTGATTTGTATAAAAATGGAAATATCTACACTGCATTCGGTATATACATGGAAATATCTACACCGTCATCTGTATAAACATGGAAATATCTACACCGCCATCTCTATAAACATGGAAATATCTACACAGTCATCTGTATAAACCTGGAAAGAGGTTCACCGCCATGTGTATAAAGATGGAAATAACTACAGCGCCATCTGTATAAACATGGAAATATCTACATCGCTATCTGTATAAACATGGACATATCTACACCGCAATCTCCATAAAAATGGAAATATCTACACCGTCATCTGTATAAACAAGTAAATAACTACACCGCTATTTGTATAAACATGGAAATATCTACACCGCCCTCTGTATAAACATGGAAATATCTACACCGCTATATGTGTAAACATGGAATATCTAACTCGCTATCTGAATAAACATAGAAATATCTACACTGCCATCTCCGTGAACATGGAAATATCTACAACGCCATCTCTATGAATATGGAAATATCTTCCCCGCCATATCTATAAACATGGAAATATCTACACTGCCATCTGTATATACATGGAAATATGTACTCCGCCATTTATATAATCATGGAAATATCTACAGAGCCATCTGTATAAACATGGAAATATCTACACCGCCATCTGTATGAACATGGAAATATCTACATCACTATCTGTATAAACATGGAAATATCTACACCGCCTTCCATATAAACATAGAAATATCTACACTACCATCTCTATAAACAGGGAAATATCTACACCGCCATCTCTATAAATATGGAAATACCTACACCGCCATCTGTATAACATGGAAATATCTACAACGCCATCTGTATAAACATTGAAATATGTACACCACAATCTCTATAAAAATGGAAATATCTACACCGTCATTTGTATAAAGATGGAATTATCTACACCGCCATATGTATAAACATGCAAATTTATACACCGCTATCTGTATAAACATGGAAATAGCTTCAGCGCTATCTCTATGAACATGGAAATATCTACACTGCCATCTGTATAAACATGAAAATATCTACACTGTCATCTGCCTAAACATGGAACTATCTACACCGCCATCTGTATAAACATGGAAATATCTACACCGCCATGTGTATAAACATGGGAATATCTTCACCACAATCTGTATAAACATGGAAATACCAACACCGCGATCTGTATAAACATGGAAATATCTACACGGCTATCTCTATAAACATCGAACTATCTACACCGCGATATGTATAAACATAGACATATATACACCGCTATCTGAATAAACCTGGGAATAACTAGACCGCTATCTCTAAAAACATGGAAATATCTACACCGCTATCAGTATAAACATGGAAATATCTACACCGCCATCCGTATAAACATTGAAATATCTACACTGCCATCTGTAAAAAGATGTAAATATCTACACCTCGAGCTGTATAAACATGGAAATATCTACACCGCTATCTGTATAAACATGGAAGTAAGAACAACACTTTCTGTATAAACATGGAAATATCTAAACTGCCATCTGTAAAGAGATGGAAATATTTACAACAATATCTGTATGAACATGGAAATATCTACACCATGATCTGTATAAACATGGAAATATCTACACCGCAATGTGTATAAACATAGAAATATCTACACTGCTATCTGTATAAACATGGAAATACCTACACTGCTATCTGTATAAATTTGGAAATATCTACACCGCCATCTCTATAAAAAAGGAAATATCCGCACCGCTATCTGTATAAACATGGAAATATCTACACCGCTATCTCTATAAACAGGGAAATATCTACACCACTATCTCTATTAACATGGAAATATCTACACCGCCATCTCTATGAACATGGAAGGACCTACACAGCTATCTGTATAAACATGGAAATTTCTACACCGCTATCTGTATAAACATGGAAATACCTACACAGCCATCTGTATAAACATGGAAATATCTACACTGCTATCTGTATAAACATAGAAATAACTACACCGCCATCTGTAGAAACATGGAAATATCTGCACCACTATGTGTATAAACATGGAAATATCTACACCGCCATCTGTAAAAACATGGAAATATCTGCTCAGTCATCTGTATAAACATGGAAATATCTTCAACGCTATCTGTGTAAATATGGAAATATCTACAGAGATATCTGCGTAAACATGGAAATATCTACACGGCTATCTGTGTAAAAATGGAAATATCTACAACACTATCAGTGTAAAAATGGAAATATATACACCGCTATCTGTGTAAACATGGAAATATCTACAAAGCTATCTATATAAACATGGAAATGTCTATACGGTCATTTGTGAAAACATGGAAATATCTACAAAGTCATCTGTATAAACATGGAAATATGTACACCACCGTCTGTATAAACATAGAAATATCTACACTGCCATCTGTATAACCATGGAAATATCTACACCATTATCTCTATAAACATGGAAATATCTACACCGCCATATCCGTAAACATGGAAATATCCACACCGCCATAGCTATAAACCTGAAAATATCTACACTGTTATCTCCATAAACATGGAAATAGCCACACTGCCATCTGTATAAACATGGAAATATCTACAGTGCCATCTGTAAAAAAATTGGAAATATGCACACCGCCATCTGTAAAAACATGGAAATATCCACAGAGTCATCTGTATAAACATGGAAATACCTACACCAGCATCTGTTTCAACATAGAAATATCTACAATGCCATCTGTATACACATGCAAATATCTACACAGCCATCTGAATAAACATGAAAATACCTACACCGCTATCTCTATAAACATGGAAATACCCACACCACTATCTCCATAAACATGGAAATATCTACACCGCTATCTCTATAAATATGGAATTATCTACACCGCCATCTCTATAAACATGAAAATATCTACACTGCCATCTCCATAAACATAGAACTACCTACATCGCCATCTGTATAATCGTGGAAATATCTACATCACCATCTGTATAGAAATGGAAATATCTACACGGCGAGCTGTATAAACATGGAAATATCTACACCCCTATCTGTATTATCATGGAAATACCAACAGCGCTATCTGTATAAACATGGAAAATACTTCACCGACATTTCTATAAACATGAAAGTATCTACTCTGCCGTCTTCATAAACATGGAAATAACTACACCACCATCTGTATAAAGATGGAAATATCCCCACTGCCATCTGTATAAAGAAGTAAATATCTACACCGCAAGCTGTATAAACCTGGAAATATCTACACCGCGATCTGTATAAACATGGAAACTCCAACTCCGCTATCTGTATAAACATGGAAATATCTACACCGCCGTCCATATAAACATGGAAATATCTACACTGCCATCTGTATAAAGATGTTAATATCTACACCGCGAGCGGTATTAACATGGAAATATCTACACCGCTATGTGTATAAACTTGGAAATATCCACTCCGCTATCTGTGTAAACATGGAAATATCTACAAAGCTATCTTTGTAAACATGGAAATATCAACACAGCTCTCTGTGTAAACTTGGAAACATCTACAACGCTATCTGTGTAAACATGGAAATAACTACACAGCTCTATGGGTAAACATGGAAATATCTACACCGCTATCTGTGTAAAGATGGAAATTTCTACACCGCACTCTGTACAAACATGGAAATACCTACCCAGTCATCTGTAAACATGGAAATATCAACACCACCATCCTATAATCATGGAATTACCTACATTGCCATCTGTATACATATGGAAATATATACACAGCCATCAGTATAAATATGGAAACATCTTCACCGCTATCTCTATACAGATGGAAATACGCAGACTTCTACCTGTATAGACATGGAAATGTCTACAACGCTATCTCTATAAATATGGAAATAACTACACCGCTATCTCTATAAACATGGAAATATCTACACCGCTATCTGTATAAACTTGGAAATAACTACAACGCCATCTGTATAAACGTGGAAATATCTCCGCCGCTGTCTGTATAAACATGGAAATATCTTCACCGCCAACTCTATAAACATGCAAATATCTACACAGTCATCTGTATAAACATGGAAATATCTACACCACCACCTCTATAAACATGGAAATATCTATATTGCCATCTGTATACACATGGAGATATCTACACAAACATCAGTATAAACATGGAAATATCTACACTGCTATCTCTACAAACTTGGAAATATCTACACCACTATCTCTATAAACATGGAAATATCTACATCGCTATCTGTAAACACATGGAAATATCTACACAGCCATCGGTATAAATATGGAAACAACGGCACCGCTATCTCTATAGAGATGGAAATACGTAGACTTCTACCTGTATAGACATCGAAATGTCTACAACGCTATCTCCATAAATATGTAAATAACTACACACCCATCTCTATAAACATGAAAATATCTACACAGCTGTCTCCAT
Source organism: Pan paniscus (assembly GCF_029289425.2). Taxonomy (NCBI): domain Eukaryota; kingdom Metazoa; phylum Chordata; class Mammalia; order Primates; family Hominidae; genus Pan; species Pan paniscus. Next base: position 4,241,151 of record NC_073265.2, read on the forward strand.
AAACATGCAACTATCTGCACCACCATCTGTGTAAAAATGGAAATATCTATACCGCTATCTGTATAAATATGGAAATATCTACACCGCTATCTGTATAAAGATGGAAATATCTACAACGCTATCTGTGCAAAATTGGAAATATCTACAGAGCTATCTGTGTAAACATGGAAATACCTACACCGCTATCTGTATAAACATGGAAATATCTACACCGCTATCTGCCTAAACAGGGAAATATATACACCGCCATCTCTATAAACATGGAAATATCTACACCGCCATCTGTATAAACATGGAAATATCTACACTGCTATCTGTATAAATATGGAAATATCTACACCGCTATCTCTATAAACATGGAAATATCTCCACGGCTCTCTCTATAAACATGGAAATATCTATACCGCTGTCTGTATAAACATGGAAATATCTACACCGATATGTCTATAAACATGGAAATATCAGCATCGCTATCTGTATAACCATGGAAATATCTACAAAACTATCTCAATAAACATGGAATTAGCTACAACGCCATCTCTATACACATGGAAATATCTTCACCGCTATCTCCATAAACATAGAAATATCTACACTGCTGTCTCTATAAACATGGAAGTATCTTCACCGCCATCTGCATGAACATGGAAATATCTACACCGCTATCTGTATAAACATGGAAATATCTACAACACCATCTGTATAAACATAGAAATATCTACACTGCCATCTGTGGAAAATGGAAATATCTACACCTCAGTCTGTATAAACAGGGAAATATCTACACCGCTACCTGTATAAACATGGAAATATCTACACCGCTATCTGTATTAACATGGAAATATATACACAGTGATCTGTATAAAAAAGGAAATATCTCCACCGCTATCTGTATACGCATGGAAATACCTACACTGTCATCTGTATAAACACGGAAATATCTAATCCGCTATCTCTATAAACATGGAAATAACTACAATGCTGTCTCTATAAACATTGAAATAACTACACCGCAATCTCTATAAACATGGAAATATCTACACCGCCATCTCTATAAACTTGGAAATATCTACATCACTATCTGTGTAACCATGGAAATATCTCCACAGCTATCAGTATAATCATGGAAATATCTACACCGCTATCTGTCTAAACATGGAATTATCTACAAAGCTATCTGTGTAAACATGGAAATATCTACACAGCTATCTGTGTAAACTTGGAAAGATCTACACAGCTATCTGCGTAAAGATGGAAATACCTACACCGCAATCAGTACAAAGATGGAAATATCTACACCGCTATCTGAATAAACAAGGAAGTATCTACAGCGCCATCTGTATAAACATGGAAATATCTACACCGCCCTCTGTATAAACATCGAAATATCTACACCGCTATTTGTATAAATATGGAAATATCTACAACGCTATCTCTATAAACATGGAAATATCTACACCGCCATCTGTATAAATATGCAAATATCAACACAGTCATTTGTATAAACTTGGAAATATCTACACCACCATCTCTATAAACATGGAAATATCTACACCGTTATCTTTATAAACATGGAAATAACTACTCCGCTGTCTGTGTAAACATGGAAATTTCTACACCGCTATCAGTATAAACATGGAAATATCTACACCGCCATCTGTATAAACATGGAAATATCTACACCGTCATCTGTATAAACATGGAAATATCTAAACCGCTATCTGTATAAATATGGAAATATCTACACTGCTATTTCTATAAACATGGAAATATCTACACTTCTATCTTTATAAACATGGAAATAACTACTCCGCTATCTGTGTAAACATGGAAATATCTACAAAGCTGTCTGTGTAAACATGGAAATATCAACACAGCTATCCATGTAAACTTGTAAACATATACACCGCAATCTGTTCAAAGATGGAAACATCTACATCGCTATCTCTGTAAACATATGAATATCTACACTGCTATATGTATAAACATAAAATACCTACACCGCCATCTGTATAAACATGGAAATATCTACACAGTCATCTGTATAAGCATGGATATATCTACACCACCATCTCTATAAACATGGAAATATCTACACTGCCATCTGTATGCACATGGAAATGTCTACACAACCATCTGTATAAACATGGAATAATCTACACCACTATCTCTATAAATATGGAAATACCTACACAGCTATCTCTATAAACCTGGAAATATCTACACCGCAATCTCTATAAACATTGAAATATCTACACCGCTATCTCTATAAACATGGAAATACCTACACCGACATCTCCATAAAGATGGAACTATCTACACCACCACCTGTATATACATGGAAATATCTACATTGCTATCTGCATAAACATGGAAATATCTACACCGCTATCTGTATAAACATGGAAATACCAACACCGCTATCTGTATAAACATGGAAATAGCTACACCACTATCTGTATAAACATGGAAATATCTTCTCCGCTATCTCTATAAACATGGAAATACTTACACTGCCATCTCTGTAAACATGGAAATATCCACATCGCTATCTCTATAAACAGAAATATCTACACCGCCATCTCTATAAACTTGAAAATACCTACACTGCCATCTACATAAACATGAAAAAATCTACATCGCCATCTGTATAAACATGGAAATACCTACACAGCCATCTGTATAAACATAGAAATATCTACACAGTCATCTGTATAAGCATGGAAATATCTACACCACCATCTCTATAAACATGGAAATATTTACACTGCCATCTGTATGCACATGGAAATGTCTACACAGCCATCTGTATAAACATGGAATAATCTACACCACTATCTCTATAAATATGGAAGTACATACACAGCTATCTCTATAAACCTGGAAATATCTACACCGCCATCTCTATAAACATGGAAGTATCTACACCGCCATCTGCATGAACATGGAAATATCTACACCGCTATCTGTATAAACATGGAAATATCTACACCGCCATCTGTATAAACATGGAAATATCTACACTGCTATCTGTATAAACATGGAGATATCTACATCGCTATCTGTGTAAACATGGTAATATCTACACCGCTATCTGTATAAACATGGGAATATCTACACCGCTATCTGTACAAACATGGAAATATCTACACCACCATCCCTATAAACATGGAAATATCTACACTGCCAACTGTATACACATGAAAATATCTACACAGCCATCAGTATAAATTTGGAAACATCTGCACTGTTATCTCTATACACATGGAAATATCTACACTGCCATATCTATCAACATGAAAATATCTACACCGCCATCTCCATAAACATGGAAATATCTTCACCGCCCTCTGTATAAACATGGAAATATCTACACGGCTATCTGTATAAACATGGAAATATCTACACTGCCATCTGTATAAAGATGGAAATATGTTCACCGCGAGGTGCATAAACATGGAAATATCTACACCGCTATCTGTATAAACATGGAAAAACCAACACCGCTATCTGTATAAACATGGAAATATCTTCACCACTATCTGTATGAAGATGGAAATATCTACACCACTCTCTCTATATACATGGAAATAGCTACACCGCCATGTCTTTACACATGGAAATAACTACACCGCTATCTCTGTGAACATGGAAATATCTACGCCGCCAACTCTATAAACATAGAAATATCTACACCGCGATCTCTATAAACATGAAAATATCTACACTGCCCTCTGCATAAACATGGAACTATCCACACCACCATCTGTGTAAAAATGGAAATATCTACACCGCTATCTGTATAAACATGGAAATACCAACACCACAATGAGTATAAACCTGGAATTACCTACACCGCTATCTGTACAAACATGGAAATATCTTCACGGCTGTCTGTATAGAGATGGAAATATGTACACTGCTATCTGTATAAACTTGGAAATATCTACACCGCTATCTTTATAAACATGGAAATATCTACACCGCCATCTGTATACACATGGAAATATCTCCACCGCTATGTGTATAAGCATGGAAATATCTCCACCGCTGTATCTATATACATGGTAATATCTACACCGTTATCTGTATAACCATGGAAATATCTTCTCTGCTATTTGTATAAACATGGCAATATCTACACCGCTATATGTATAAACATGGAAATATCTACATCGCTATCTGCATAAACATGGAAATATCTCCACCGCTATCTGTATTAAGATGGAAAGATCTACACCGCTATTAGTAGAAACATGGAAATATCTACAACGCTATTTGTATAAACATGCAAATATCTATAATGCTATCTATGTAAACATGGAAATATCTACACTGTTGTCTGTGTAAACATGGAAATATCTACACCACTATGTGTATAAAAATGGAATATCTACATTGCTATCTGTATAAACATGGAAATATCTACACTGCCATCTCTATAAACATGGAAGTAGCCACACCGCTATCTGCATAAACATGGAAATATATACACCTCCATGTGAATAAACATGGAAATATCTACACGGCTATCTGTATAAATATGGAAATAACTACAACGCTATCTCTATAAACATGGAAATATCTACTCAGCTATCTGTATAAACATGGAAATATGTACACCGCAATCACTATGAACATGGAAATACCTCCACCGTCATCTGTATAAACATGGAAATATATATACAGTCATCTGTATAAACATGGAAATAACTACACCGCTATCAGTATAAATATGGAAATATCTACACCGCTATCTCTATAAATATGGAAATGTCTACACCGCTGTCTGTATAAATATGGAAATATCTACACAGCCATCTCTATAAACATGGAAATAACTACATCGCAATCTGTATAAACATTGAAATAGCCACACCGCTATCTGTATAAACATGGAAATGTCTACATCGCCATGTGTAAAAACATGAAAATATCTACACTGCCACCTGTATACACATGGAAATATCCACACAGCCATCTGTATAATCATGGAAATATGTACACGGCTATCTATATAAATATGGAGATAATTACACCGCTATCTCTATAAACATGGAAATGTCTACACTGCTATCTGTATAAACATGGAAATATCTGCATGGCTACCTTCATAAACATGGAAATATCTACACCACTATCCGTAAAAACATTGAAATATCTACACAGTCATCTGTATAAACATGGAAATACCTACACCGCCATCTGTGTAAACATGGAAATATCTACACTGCCGTCTGTATACACATGGAAGTATCCACACAGCCATCTGTATAAACATAGAAATATCTACACAGCTATCTGAATAAACATGGAAATATCTACATCGCTATCAGTATAAACATGGAAATATCTACACTGCCATCTGTATAAACATGGAAGTAAGTACATCGCTATCTGTATAAACATGGAAATATATATACCACCATCAGAATAAACATTGAAATATCTACACGGCTATCTGTATAAATATGGAAATATCTACACCGCCATCGCTATAAACATGGAAATATCTCCAACGCTACCTGTATAAACATGGAAATATCTCCACCGCTATCTGTATATACTTGGAAATATCTCCAATGCTATCTGTATGAACATGGAAATATCTACATCGCTATCTGTACATACATGGAAATATCTCCAATGCAATCAGTATAAAGTTGGAAATACCTACACTGGTACCTGTATAAACATGTAAATATCTACGCCTCTGTCTGTATAAACATGGAAATATCTACACCACTATCTGTATAAACATGGAAATATCTACATCGTTGTCTGTATAAACATGGAAATATCTCGACCGATATCTCTATAAACATGGAAATATCTCCACCGCTATCTCTATAAACATGGAAATATCTACACCGCTATCTGTATAAACATGGAAATATCTGCACCACTATCTGTAAACATGGAAATATCTACACTGCCGTCTGTATAAGCATGGAAACAGCCACACCGCTATGTGTATAAACATGCAAATATCTACACCGCCATCTGAATAAACATGGAAACATCTACACCGCTATCTGTATAAACAAGGAAATATCTACACTGCTCTCTGTATAAACATGGAAATATCTACACCTACATCTGTATAAACATGGAAATATCTACACTGACATCTGTATACACATGGAAATATCTACACAGCCATCTGTATAAACATGGAAATATCTACACCGCTATCTCTATAAACTTGGAAATATCTACACCGCCATCTCTATAAACACGGAAATATCTCCAACGTTATCTGTGTAAACCTAGAAACGTCTCCACCGCTATCTGTATAAACATGGAAATATCACCACAGATATCTGTATAAACATGGAAATATCTACACCGCTATCTGTATAAACATGGAAATATCTGCACCGCTATCTGTATAAACATGGAAATATCTACATCGCTATCTGTATTAACTTGGAAATAACTTCAATGCCATCTGTATAAACATGGTAATAGCCACACCGCTATCTCTATAAACATGGAAATATCTACACCGCCATCTGAATAAACATGGAAATATCTACACAGCTATCTGTATAAATATGGACCTACCTACAACGCAATCTCTATAAACCAGGAAATGTCTACACCGCTATCTGTATAAACATGGAAATATCTACATGGCTATCTCTATAAACATGGAAATATCTACACCGCCATCTGTATAAATGTGGAAATACCTACACTGCTATCTCTATAAACGTAGAAACGTCTACACCGCTATCTGTATAAACGTGGAAATAACTACAAGGCTATCTCTATAAACATGGAAATATCTACACCGCCATCTCTATAAACATGGAAATACCTACACACTCATCTATATAAACATGGAAATACCTACACCACTATCTGTATAAAATGGAAATGTCTACACTGCCATCTGCATAAACATGGAAATATCTACACAGCCACCTCTATAAACATGGAAATACCTACATCGCTATCTGTAACAACATGGAAATAGCCACACCGCTGTCTGTATAAACATGGAAATATGTACACCGCCATCTGTAAAAACATGGAAATATCTACACAGTCATCTGTAAACATGGAAATACATACACCTCCACCTGTGTAAACATGGAATTATCTACACTGCTATCTGTATACACATGGAAATATCCACACAGCCATCTGCATAAACATGGAAATATCTACACCGCTATCTCTTTGAACATGGAAATATCTATATCGCTATCTGTATAAACTGGGAAATAACTACACTGCCATATGTATAAACATGGAAGTAGCCACACCGCTATCTGTATAAACATGTAAATATCTACACCGCTATCTGTATAAACATGGAAATATCAACACCTCTATCTGTATAAACATGGAAATATCTACACTGCTATCTGTATAAACATGGAAATATCTACATCGTTATCTGTAAATATGTGGAAATACCTACACAGTCATTTGTGGAAACATGGAAATATCTACACCTCCGTCTGTATAAATATGGAAATATCTACACTGCCATTTCTATACACTTGGAAATATCTACACAGCCATCTGTATAAACATGGAAATATCTACACCACTATCTGTATAAACATGGAAATATCTACTTCGCTATCTGTATATACATGGAAATATCAACACTGCCATCTGTATAAACATGGAAGTAGCCTCACTGTTATCTGCATGAACATGGAAATATATACACCAGCATCTGAATAGATATGCAAATAACTACACGGCTATCTTCATAAATATGGAATTATCTACACCGCTATCTCTATAAACATGGAAATATCTACACAGCTATCTGAATAAACATGGAAATATCTACACCGCAATCTCTATAAACATGGAAATATCTCCACCGTCATCTGTATAAACATGGAAATATATACACAGTCATCTGTATAAACATGGAATTAACTACAATGCTATCTGTATAAACATGGAAATATCTACACCGAGATCTGTATAAACATGGAAATATCTACACCGCTATCAGTATAAATATGGAAATATCTACAACGCTATCTCTAAAAATGAGAAATGTCTACACCGCTATCTGTATAAACATGGAAATATCAAAACAGCCATCTCTATAAACATGGAAATATCTACATCGCTACCTGTATAAACATGGAAATAGCCACACCACTATCTGTAAAAACATGGAATTATCTACACCGCCATCAGTAAAAACATGGAAATATCTACACAGTCATCTGTAGAAACAAGGAAGTATCTTCACGTCCATCTGTATAAACACGGAAATACGTACACTGCCATCTGTATACACATGGAAATATCTACAGAGCAATCTGTAAAACATGGAAATAGCTTCACCGCTATCTCTATAAAAATGGAAATAACTACACCGCTATCTGTGAAAACATGGAAATATCTACACCGCTATCTGTATAAAGTTGGAAATATCTACACTGTCATCTCTATAAACATGGTAATATCTCCAACGCTATTTGTGTAAACATGGAAATATCTCCACCGCTATCTGTATAAACATGGAAATATCTCCACTGGTATCTGTATAAACATGGAAATATCTACACGGCTATCTGTATAAGCATGGAAATATCTACATCGTTATTGGTATAAACATGGAAATATCTACCCTGCCATCTGTATAAACATGGAAGTAGCCACACCGCTATCTGTATAAACATGGAAATATCTACACAGTCATCTGTATAAATATGGAAATATCTACACCACAATCTGTATAAACATGGAATTATCTGCAATGCCATCTGTATACACATGGAAATATCTACATAGCCATCTGTGGAAACAAGGAAATGCCTACACCACTATCTCTATAAACATGAAAATATCTACACCACCATCTCTATAAACATGAAAATATCTACACTGCCATCTCCATAAACATGAAACTAACTAAAATGCCATCTCTATAAACTAGGAAATATCTACACCGCCATATGTAAAAACTTCGAAATACCTACACCGCCATCTGTAGAAAAATGGAAATATCTACACGGCGAGCTGTATAAACATGGAAATATCTACACCGATATCAGTATAAACATGGAAATAACAACACCGCTCTCTGTATAAACATGGAAATAGCCACAACGCTATCTGTATTAACATGGAAATAGCTACACAGCCATCTGTAAAAACATGGAAATATCTACACAGTCATCTGTATAAACATGGAAATATCTACACCTCCATCTGTACAAACATGGCAATATCTACACGGCTATCTGTATAAACTTGGAAATATCTACACCACGATCTGTATAAAAATGGAAAGATCTACACCGCTATCTGTATAAATATGGAAATATCTACACTGATATCTGCATAAACATGGAAATACCTACACCGCTATCTGTATAAACATGGAAATAACTACAACGCTATCTGTATAAGCATGGAAATATCTACACGGCCATCTTTATAAACATGGAAATATCTACACTGCTATCCGTATAAACATGGAAATACCTACACCGCTATCTGTATAAACATGGAAATATCTACACTGCCATCCATATAAACGTGGAAATATCAACAACGCTATCTGTATAAACATGGAACTATCAACACTGATATCTGTATAATATGGAAGTATCTACACCACCATCTGTATAAACATGGAAATATCCACACCGTTATCTGTATAAACATGGAAAGATCTACACCGCTATCTGTATAAACATGGAAATATCTACATCGTTATCTGTAAATATGTGGAAATATCTACACATTCATTTGTGTAAACATGGAAATATCTACACTGCCATCTGTATACACATGGAAATATCTACACAGCCATCTGTATAAACATGGAAATATCTACACCGCTATCTGTATAAACTTGGAAATATCTACTTCGCTATCTGTATAAACATGGAAATATCTTCACTGCCATCTGTACAAACATGGAAGTAGCCACACCGCTATCTGCATAAACATGGAAATATATACACCACCATCTGAATAGATATGGAAATAACTACACGGCTATCTTTATAAATATGGAAATACGTACACCGCTATCTCTATAAACATGGAAATATCTACACAGCTATCTGAATAAACATGGAAATATCTACACCGCAATCTCAATAAACATGGAAATATCTCCACCGTCATCTGTATAAACATGGAAATATATACACAGCCATCTCTATAAACATGGAAATAGCTACACCGTTATCTGTATACACATGAAAATATCTACACCGCTATCTGTATAAACATGGAAATATCTACATCGTTATCTCTAAATATGTGGAAATACCTACACAGTCATTTGTGTAAACATGGAAATATCTACACCTGCATCTGTATAAACATGGAAATATCTCCACCGCTATCTGTATAAACATGGAAATATCTACACCGCTATCTGTATAAATATGGAAATATCTACACAGCTATCTGTTTGATCATGGAAATACCTACACCGCTATCTGTACAAACATGGAAATATCTACACCGCTATCTGTATAAACATGGAAATACCTACACCGCTATGTGTATAAACATGGAAATACCTACACCGCTATCTGTATAAACATGGAAATATCTACACAGTCATCTGTATAAATATGGAAATATCTACACCACAATCTGTATAAACATGGAATTATCTGCAATGCCATCTGTATACACATGGAAATATCTACATAGCAATCTGTATAAACATGGAAAAATCTACACCGCTATCTGTATAAACATGGAAATATCTACTTCGCTATCTGTATAAACATGGAAATATCTACACTGCCATCTGCATAAACATGGAAATATATACACCACCATCTGAAAAGATATGGAAATAACTACACGGCTATCTTTATAAATATGGAAATATCTACACCGCTATCTCTATAAACATGGAAATGTCTACACAGCTATCTGAATAAACATGGAAATATCTACACCGCAATCTCTATAAACATGGAAATATCTCCACCGTCATCTGTATAAACATGGAAATATATACACAGTCATCTGTATAAACATGGAAATATATACACAGTCATCTGTATAAACGTGGAAATAACTACACCGTTATCTGTATAAACATGGAAATATCTACACCGCTATCTGTATAAATATGGAAATATCTACACAGCTATCTGTTTGATCATGGAAATACCTACACCGCTATCTCTACAAACATGGAAATATCTACACCGCTATCTGTATAAACACGGAAATACCTACACCGCTATCTGTATAAACATGGAAATACCTACACCGCTATCTGTATAAACATGGAAATATATACACACTCATCTTTATAAATATGGAAATATCTACATCACCATCTGTATAAACATGGAATTATCTGCAATGCCATCTGTATACACATGGAAATATCTACATAGCCATCTGTAGAAACAAGGAAATACCTACACCGCTATCTCTATAAACATGGAAATATCTACACCACCATCTCTATAAACATGAAAATATCTACACTGCCATCTCCATAAACATGGAACTAACTAAAATGCCATCTCTATAAACTAGGAAATATCTACACCGCCATATGTAAAAACTTGGTAATGCCTACACCGCCATCTGTAGAAAAATGGAAATATCTACACGGCGAGCTGTATAAACATGGAAATATCTACACCGATATCTGTATAAACATGGAAATAGCCACACCGCTATCTGTATAAACATGGAAATAGCTACACAGCCATCTGTAAAAACATGGAAATATCTACACAGTCATCTGTATAAACATGGAAATATCTACACCTCCATCTGTACAAACATGGCAATATCTACACGACTATCTGTATAAACTTGGAAATATCTACACCACGATCTGTATAAAAATGGAAAGGTCTACACCGCTATCTGTATAAATATGGAAATATCTACACTGATATCTGCATAAACATGGAAATACCTACACCGCTATCTGTATAAACATGGAAATAACTACAACGCTATCTGTATAAACATGGAAATATCTACACGGCCATCTTTATAAACATGGAAATATCTACACTGCTATCCGTATAAACATGGAAATACTTACACCGCTATCTGTATAAACATGGAAATATCTACACTGCCATCCGTATTAACGTGGAAATATCAACACCGCTATCTGTATAAACATGGAACTATCAACACTGATATCTGTATAATATGGAAGTATCTACACCACCATCTGTATAAACATGGAAATATCCACACCGTTATCTGTATAAACATGGAAATATCTACACCACGATCTGTAAACATGGAAAGATCTACACCGCTATCTGTATAAACATGGAAATATCTACATCGTTATCTGTAAATATGTGGAAATATCTACACATTCATTTGTGTAAACATGGAAATATCTACACCTCCATCTGTATAAACATGGAAATATCTACACTGCCATCTGTATACACGTGGAAATATCTACACAGCCATCTGTATAAACATGGAAATATCTACACCGCCATCTCTATAAACATGGAAATGACTACATCGCTATCTGTATAAACATGGAAATATCTACACTGCCATCTGTACAAACATGGAAGTAGCCACACCGCTATCTGCATAAACATGGAAATATATACACCACCATCTGAATAGATATGGAAATAACTACATGGCTATCTTTATAAATATGGAAATATCTACACCGCAATCTCTATAAACATGGAAATATCTACACAGCTATCTGAATAAACATGGAAATATCTACACCGCAATCTCTATAAACATGGAAATATCTCCACCGTCATCTGTATAAACATGGAAATATATACACAGCCATCTCTATAAACATGGAAATAACTACACCGTTGTCTGTATACACATGGAAATATCTGCACCGCTATCTGTATAAACATGGAAATATCTACACAGCCATCTCCATAAACATGGAAATATCTACATCGCTATCTGTATAAACATGGAAATAGCCACACCGCTGTCTGTGTAAACATGGAAATATCTACACCGCCGTCTGTAAAAACATGGAAATATCTACACAGTCCTCTGTAAACATGGAAATACCTACACCTCCACCTGTGTAAACATGGAAATATCTACACTGCTATGTGTAAACACATGGAAATATCCACACAGCCATCTGCATAAAAATGGAAATATCTACACCGCTATCTCTTTAAACATGGAAATATCTACATCGCTATCTGTATAAACATGGAAATAGCTACACTGCCATCTGTATAAACATGGAAGTAGCCACACCGCTATCTGTATAAACATGGAAATATCTACACCACCATCTGAATAAACATCGAAATATCTACACAGCTGTCTATATAAATATGGAAATATCTACACCACCATCTCTGTAAACATGGAAATATCCCCAACGCTATCTGTATGTACATGGAAATATCTCAACCGCTATCTGTATAAACATGGAAATACCTCCACCGCTATGTGTATGAACATGGAAATATCTAAATCGCTATCTGTACAAACATGGAAATATCTCCCCCGCTATCTCTATAAACATGGAATTATCTACACCGCTATCTGCATAAACATGGAAATATCTCCACCGCAATCAGTATAATCATGGAAATACCTACACTGATATCTGTATAAACATTGAAATATCTACACCGCTATCTGTATAAACATGGAAATATCTACACCGCTATCTGTATAAACATGGAAATATCTACATCGTTATCTCTAAATATGTGGAAATACCTACACAGTCATTTGTGTAAACATGGAAATATCTACACCTGCATCTGTATAAACATGGAAATATCTACACTGCCATCTGTATACACATGGAAATATCTACACAGCCACCTGCATACACATGGAAAAATCTACACCGCTATCTGTATAAACTTGGAAATATCTACTTCGCTATCTGTGTAAACATGGAAATATCTACACTGCCATCTGTATAAATATGGAAGTAGCCACACCGCTATCTGCATAAACATGGAAATATATACACCACCATCTGAATAGATTTGGAAATAACTACACGGCTATCTTTACAAATATGGAAATATCTACACCGCTATCTCTATAAACATGGAAATATCAACACATCTATCTGAATAAACATGGAAATATCTACACCGCAATCTCTATAAACATGGAAATATCTCCACCGTCATCTGTATAAACACGGAAATATATACACAGTCATCTGTATAAACATGGAAATATATACACAGTCATCTGTATAAACGTGGAAATAACTACACCGTTATCTGTATAAACATGGAAATATCTACACCGCTATCTGTATAAATATGGAAATATCTACACAGCTATCTGTTTGATCATGGAAATAACTACACCGCTATCTGTACAAACATGGAAATATCTACACCGCTCTCTGTATAAACATGGAAATACCTACACCGATATCTGTATAAACATGGAAATACCTACACTGCTATCTGTATAAACATGGAAATATCTACACACTCATCTGTATAAATATGGAAATATCTACATCACCATCTGTATAAACATGGAATTATCTGCAATGCCATCTGTATACACATGGAAATATCTACATAGCCATCTGTAGAAACAAGGAAATACCTACACCGCTATCTCTATAAACATGGAAATATCTACACCACCATCTCTATAAACATGAAAATATCTACACTGCCATCTCCATAAACATGGAACTAACTAAAATGACATCTCTATAAACTAGGAAATATCTACACCGCCATATGTAAAAAGTTGGAAATACCTACACCGCCATCTGTAGAAAAATGGAAATATCTGCACGGCGAGCTGTATAAACATGGAAATATCTACTTCGATATCTGTATAAACATGGAAATACCAACACCGCTATCTGTATAAACATGGAAATAGCCACACCGCTATCTGTATAAACATGGAAATATCTACACAGACATCTGTAAAAACATGGAAATATCTACACATTCATCTGTATAAACACGGAAATATCTACACCTCCATCTGTACAAACATGGCAATATCTACACGGCTATCTGTATAAACTTGGAAATATCTACACCACGATCTGTATAAAAATGGAAAGATCTACACCGCTATCTGTATAAATATGGAAATATCTACACTGATATCTGCATAAACATGGAAATACCTACACCGCTATCTGTATAAACATGGAAATAACTACAACGCTATCTGTATAAACATGGAAATATCTACACGGCCATCTTTATAAACATGGAAATATCTACACTGCTATCCGTATAAACATGGAAATACCTACACCGCTATCTGTATAAACATGGAAATATCTACTCTGCCGTCCGTATTAACGTTGAAATATCAACACCGCTATCTGTATAAATATGGAAATATGAACACTGATATCTGTATAATATGGAAGTATCTACACCACCATCTGTATAAACATGGAAATATCCACACCGTTATCTGTATAAACATGGAAATATCTACACCACGATCTGTATAAACACGGAAAGATCTACACCGCTCTCTTTATAAACATGGAAATATCAACATCGTTATCTGTAAATATGTGGAAATATCTACACATTCATTTGTGTAAACATGGAAATATCTACACCTCCATCTGTATAAACATGGAAATATCTACACTGCCATCTGTATACACATGGAAATATCTACAGAGCCATCTGTATAAACATGGAAAAATCTACACCGCTATCTGTATAAACTTGGAAATATCTACTTCGCATTCTGTATGAACATGGAAATAACTACACTGCCATCTGTATAAACATGGAAGTAGCCACACCATTATCTGCATAAACATGGAAATATATACACCACCATCTGAATAGATATGGAAATAACTACACGGCTATCTTTATAAATATGGAAATATCTACACCGCTATCTCTATAAACATGGAAATATCTACACAGCTATCTGAATAAACATGGAAATATCTACACCGCAATCTCTATAAACATGGAAATATCTCCACCGTCATCTGTATAAACATGGAAATATATACACAGTCATCTGTATAAACATGGAAATAACTACACCGTTATCTGTATATACATGGAAATATCTACACCGCTATCTGTATAAACATGGAAATATCTACACCGATATCAGTATAACTATGGAAATATCTACACCGCCATCTCTATAAATATGGAATGTCTACACCGCTATCTGTATAAACATGGAAATATCTAAACAGCCATCTCTATAAACATGGAAATATCTACACTGCCATCTGTATAAACATGGAAGTAGCCACACCGCTATCTGTATAAACATGGAAATATCTACACCACCATCGGAATAAACTTTGAAATATCTACAAGGCTATCTGTATAAATATGGAAATATCTACACCGCCATCTCTATAAACATGGAAATATCTCCAAAGCTATCTGTACAAACATGGAAATAACTCCACCGCTATCTGTATATACATGGAAATATCTCCACCGCTATCTGTATGAACATGGAAATATCTACATTGCTATATGTACAAACATGGAAATACCTCCACCGCAATCAGTATAAACATGGAAATACCTACACCGCTACCTGTATAAACATGTAAATATCTACGCCGCTGTCTGCATAATCGTGGAAATATCTGCACCGCTATCTGTATAAACATGGAAATATCTACATCGTTATCTGTATAAACATGGAAATATCTCGACCGCTATCTCTATAAACATGGAAATATCTCCACCGCTATCTCTATAAACATGGTAATATCTACACCGCTATCTTTATAAACATGGAAATATCTACACCACTGTCTGTATAAACATGGAAATATATACACTGCCATCTGTATAAACATGGAAACAACCACACCGCTATGTGTATAAACATGGAAATATCTACACCGCCATCTGAATAAACATGGAAATATCTACACCGTTATCTGCATAAACTTGGAAATATCTACACCGCTATCTCTATAAACATGGAAATAACTACACCGCTATCTGTATAAACATGGAAATAACTGCACCGTTATCTCTATAAACATGGAAATATCTACAACGCTATCTGCATAAACTTGGAAATATCAACACTGCCATCCATATAAACATGGAAATATCTCCACCGCTATCTATATAAACATGGAAATATCTCCACCGCTATCTGTATAAACATGGAAATATCTACACTGCCATTTGTATACACATGGAAATATCTACACATCCATCTGTATAAACATGGAAATATCTACACCGCTATCTCTATAAACTTGGAAATATCTACACCGCCATCTATATAAACACGGAAATATCTCCAATGCTATCTCTATAAACCTAGAAACATCTCCACCGCTATCTGTATAAACATGGAAATATCACCAACGCTATCTGTGTAAACATGGAAATATCTACACCGCTATCTGTATAAACATGGAAACATCTACAATGCTATCTGTATAAACATGGAAATATCTGCACTGCTATCTGTAGAAACATGGAAATATCTACATCGCTATCTGTATTAACATGGAAATATCTTCACTGCCATCTGTATCAACATGGTAATAGCCACACCGCTATCTCTATAAACATGGAAATATCTACACCGCCATGTGAATAAACATGGAAATATCTACACGGCTATCTGTATAAATATGGACATACCTACACCGCTATCTCTATAAACCAGGAAATGTCTACACCGCTAAATGTATAAACATGGAAATATCTACAAGGCAATCTCTACAAACATGGAAATATCTACACCGCCATCTGTATAAATATGGAAATACCTACACTGCTATCTCTATAAATGTAGAAACGTATACACCGCAATCTGTATAAACATGGAAATAACTCCACCGCTATCTGTATATACATGGAAATATCTCCACCGCTATCTGTATGAACATGGAAATATCTACATTGCTATATGTACAAACATGGAAATATCTCCACCGCAATCAGTATAAACATGGAAATACCTACACCGCTACATGTATAAACATGTAAATATCTACGCCGCTGTCTGTATAAACGTGGAAATATCTACACCGCTATCTGTATAAACATGGAAATATCTACAACGTTATCTGTATAAACATGGAAATATCTCGACCGCTATCTCTATAAACATGGAAGTATCCCCACCGCTATCTCTATAAACATGTTAATATATACACCGCTATCTTTATAAACATGGAAATATCTACACCACCATCTGTATTAACATGGAAATATCTACACTGCCATCTGTATAAACATGGAAACAACCACACCGCTATGTGTATAAACATGGAAATATCTACACTGCCATCTGAATAAACATGGAAATATCTTCACCGTTATCTGCATAAATATGGAAATATCTACACCGCTATCTCTATAAACATGGAAATAACTACACCGCTATCTGTATAAACATGGAAATATCTACACCGTTATCTCTATAAACATGGAAACATCTACAACACTATCTGCATAAACTTGGAAATATCTACACTGCCATCCGTATAAACATGGAAATATCTCCACCGCTATCTGTATAAACATGGAAATATCTCCAACGCTTTCTGTATAATCATGGAAATATCTACACTGCTATCTGTATATACATGGAAATATCTCCATCGCTATGTGTATAAACATGGAAATACCCACACCGCTCTCTGCATAAACATGGAAATATCTACACCGCCATCTGTAAAAACATGGAAATGTCTACACAGTCATCTGTATAAACATGGAAATATCTACATGGCTATCTCTATAAACATGGAAATATCTACACCACCATATGTACAAATATGGAAATACCTACACTGCTATCTCTATAAACGTAGAAACGCCTACACCGCTATCTGTATAAACATGGAAATAACTACAAGGCTATCTCTTTAAACATGGAAATATCTACACCGCCATCATTATAAACATGAAAATACCTACACACACATCTGTACAAACATGGAAATATCTCCCCCGTTATCTCTATAAACATGGCATTATCTACACCGCTATCTGCATAAACATGGAAATAACACCACCTCAATCAGTATAAACATGGAAATACCTACACCGCTATCTGTATAAACATGTAAATATCTACACCGCTATCTGTATAAACATGGAAATATCTACACCGCTGTCTGTATATACATGGAAATATCTACATCATTATCTGTAAATATGTGGAAATATCTACACATTCATTTGTGAAAACATGGAAATATCTACACCTCCATCTGTATAAACATGGAAATATCTACACTGCCATCTGTATACACATGGAAATATCTACACTGCCATCTGTACAAACATGGAAGTAGCCACACAGCTATCTGCATGAACATGGAAATATATACACCACCATCTGAATAGATATGGAAATAAATACACGGCTATCTTTATAAATATGGAAATATCTACAACACTATCTCTATAAACATGGAAATATCTACACAGCTATCTGAATAAACATGGAAATATCTACACCGCAATCTCCATAAACATTGAAATATCTCCACCGTCATCTGTATAAACATGGAAATATATACACAGCCATCTCTATAAACATGGAAATAACTACACCGTTATCTGCATACACATGGAAATATCTACACCGCTATCTGTATAAACATGGAATTATCTACACCGCCGTCTGTAAAAACATGAAAATATCTACACAGTCATCTGTAAACATGGAAATACCTACACCTCCACCTGTGTAAACATGGAAATATCTACACTGCTATGTGTAAACACATGGAAATATCCACACAGCCATCTGCATAAAAATGGAAATATCTACACCGCTGTCTCTTTAAACATGGAAATATCCACATCGCTATCTGTATAAACATGGAAATAGCTACACTGCCATCTGTATAAACATGGAAGTAGCCACACCGCTATCTGTATAAACATGGAAATATCTACACCACCATCTGAATAAACATAGAAATATCTACACAGCTGTCTATATAAATATGGAAATACCTACACCACCATCTCTATAAACATGGAAATATCTCCAACGCTATCTGTATATACATGGAAATATCTCAACCGCTATCTGTATAAACATGGAAATACCTCCACCGCTATGTGTATTAACATGGAAATATCTAAATCGCTATCTGTACAAACATGGAAATATCTCCACCGCTATCTCTATAAACATGGAATTATCTACACCGCTATCTGCATAAACATGGAAATATCTCCACCGCAATCAGTATAATCATGGAAATACCTACACTGATATCTGTATAAACATGGAAATATCTACACCGCTATCTGTATAAACATGGAAATATCTACACTGCTATCTGTATAAACATGGAAATATCTACATCGTTATCTCTAAATATGTGGAAATACCTACACAGTCATTTGTGTAAACATGGAAATATCTACACCTGCATCTGTATAAATATGGAAATATCTACACTGCCATCTGTATACACATGGAAATATCTACACAGCAATCTATATAAACTTGGAAAAATCTACACCGCTATCTGTATAAACTTGGAAATATCTACACTGCCATCTGTATAAACATGGAAGTAGCCACACCGCTATCTGCATAAACATGGAAACATATACACCACCATCTGAATAGATATGGAAATAACTACGCGGCTATCTTTATAAATATGGAAATATCTTCACCGCTATCTCTATAAACATGGAAATATCTACACAGCTATCTGAATAAACATGGAAATATCTACAACGCAATCTCTATAAACATGGAAATATCTCCACCGTCATCTGTATAAACATGGAAATATATACACAGTCATCAGTATAAACATGGAAATATATACACAGTCATCGGTATAAACGTGGAAATAACTACACCGCTATGAGTATAAACATGGAAATATCTACAGCGTTATCTGTATAGATATGGAAATATCTTCACAGCTATCTGTTTGATCATGGAAATACCTACACCGCTATCTGTACAACATGGAAATATCTACACCGCTATCTGTATAAACATGGAAATACCTACACCGCTATCTGTATAAACATGGAAATACCTACACCGCTATCTGTATAAACATGGAAATATCTACACACTCATCTGTATAAATATGAAAATATCTACATCACCATCTGTACATAGCTACACAGTCATTTGTGTAAACATGGAAATATCTACACCTGCATCTGTATAAACATGGAAATATCTACACTGCCATCTGTATACACATGGAAATATCTAGAAAGCAATCTGTATAAACATGGAAAAATCTACACCGCTATCTGTATAAACTTGGAAATATCTACTTCACTATCTGTATAAACATGGAAATATCTACAACGCCATCTGTAGAAAAATGGAAATATCTACACGGCGAGCTGTATAAACATGGAAATATCTACACCGATATCTGAATAAACATGGAAATACCAACACCGCTATCTGTATAAACATGGAAATAGCCACACCGCTATCTGTATAAACATGGAAATAGCTACACAGCCATCTGTAAAAACATGGAAATATCTACACAGTCATCTGTATAACATGGAAATATCGACACCGCCATCTGTATAAACATGGCCATACCTACACGGCTATCTGTATAAACTTGGAAATATCTACGCCACGATCTGTATAAAAATGGAAAGATCTACACCGCTATCTGTATAAATATGGAAATATCTACACTGATATCTGCTTAAACATGCAAATACCTACACCGCTATCTGTATAAACATGGAAATAACTACAACGCTATCTGTATAAACATGGAAATATCCCCAGTGCCATCTGTATAAATAAGGAGATACCTACACCGGTATCTGTATAAACATGGAAATACCTACACCGCCATCTGTATAAATATGGAAATATCTACACTGCCATCCGTATAAACGTGGAAATATCAACACCGCTTTCTGTATAATCATGGAAATCTCAACACTGATATCTGTATAATATGGAAGAATCTACACCACCATCTGTATAAACATGGAAATATCTACACTAACATTTGTGTACACATGGATATATCTACACAGCCATCACCATAAACATGGAACTAAGTAAAATGCCATCTCTATAAACATGGAAATATCTTCACCACCATATGTAAAAACTTGGAAATACCTACATCGCCATCTGTAGAACAATGGAAATATCTACACGGCGAGCAGTATAAACATGGAAATATCTACAACGTTATCTGTATAAACATGGAAATACCAACACCGCTATCTGTATAAACATGGAAATATCTACACCGCTATCTGTATAAACATGGACATATCTACACCGCCATCTGTATAAATATGGAAATATGTACACCGCTATCTCTATAAACATGGAAATACCTACACCGCTATCTCTATAAATATGGAAATATCTATACCACCGTCTCTATAAACATGGAAATATCTACACCGCCATCTCTTTAAACATCAAAATATCTGCACTGCCATCTCCATAAACATGGAACTATCTACACCGCCATCAGTATAAACATTGAAATATCTACACCGCCATCTGCATAAACATTTAAATATCTACACTGCTGTCTCTATAAACATGGAAGTATCTCCACCACCATCAGTAAAAACATGGAAATATTTACACAGTCATCCGTATAAACATGGAAATGTCTACACTACCATCTGTATAAACATGGAAATATGTACAGTGCCATCTGTATACACATGGAAATATCTACACAGCCGTCTGTATAAACATGGAAATATCTACACTGCTGTGTCTATAAACATGGAAATACCTACACCGCTATCTCTATATACATGGAAATATCTACACTACTATCTCTAAAAACATGGAAATATCTACACCGTCATCTCTATAAACATGGAAATATCTACACCGCTATCTGTATAAACATGGAAATATCTACACCGCTATCTGTATAAAGATGGAAATATCTACAACGCTACCTGTATAAACATTGAAATATCTACACCGCTATCTATATAAACATGGAAATACCTACACCGCCATCTGTAGAACAATGGAAATATCTACACGGCGAGCAGTATAAACATGGAAATATCTACACCGTTATCTGTATAAACATGGAAATACCAACACCGCTATCTGTATAAACATGGAAATATCTACACCGCTATCTATATAAACATGGAAATACCTACACCGCTATCTGTACAAAGTTGGAAATATCTACATTGCTATCACTATGAAGATGGAAATATCTACACCACCATCTGTATAAACATGCAGATATCTCCACCGCTATCTGTATAAACTTGGAAATATCTACAACACTGTCTGTGTAAATGTGGAAATATCTACACAACTATCTGTGTAAACATGGAAATATCTACACCGCTATATGTGTAATGATTCAAATTTCTGCACCGCAAGCTATGCAAACATGGAAATATCTACACCGCTATCAGTGTAAACATGGAAATAAGTACAACGCTATCTGTATAAACATGGAAATATCTACGCCGCCATCTGTATAAACATGGAAATATCTTCACCGTCATCTGTATAAACATGGGAATATCTACACCGCTATCTGTATACACATGGAAATATCTAAACTGCTATCTCAATAAACATGGAAATACCTACAACGCTATCTGTGTAATCATGGAAATATCTACACAGCTAACTGTGTAAACATGGAAATATCTACACTTCTATCTGTATAAACATGGAAATATCCACACCATGATCTGTGTAAACATGGAAATATCCACATCGCTATCTGTATAAACATGGAAATATCTACACCGCTATCTGTATACACATGGAAATATCTAAACTGCTATCTCAATAAACATGGAAATACCTACAATGCTATCTGTGTAATCATGGAAATATCTACACAGCTATCTGTGTAAACATGGAAATATCTACACCGCTATCTGTGTAAAGATGGAAATATCTACAACGCAATCTGTGCAAAGTTGGAAATATCTGCACCGCAATCTTTGTAAACTTGGAAATATTTTCACCAATATCTGTAAAAACATGGAAATATGTACACCGCTATCTGTATAAACATGGAAATATCTACACCACCATGTGTATAAACATGGAAATATCTACACAGTCATCTTTATAAACCTGGCAATATCTCCTCTGCCATCTGTATACACATGGAAATATCTACACAGCCATCAGTATAAACATGGAAACCTCTACACCGCTATCTCTATACACATGGAAATACCTACACCGCTGTCTCTATAAACATGGAAATATCTACACCACTATCTTTATAAACATGGAAGCATCTACACCGCCATCTGTATAAACATGGAAATATCTACACCACTATCTGTATAAACATGCAAATATCTACACCATTATCCGTATAAACATGGAAATATCTAAACCATTATCTTTATAAACATGCTAATATCTACACCGTTATCTGTATAAACATGGAAATAGCTACATCGCTATCTGTATAAACATGGAAATATCTCCACCGCTATCTGTATAAACAAGGAAATATCTCCACCGCTATCTGTATAAATATGGAAATATCTACACCGTTATCTCTATAAACATGGAAATATCTACACCGCTATCTGCACAAACGTGGAAATACCTGCACTGCTATCTCTATAAACATGGAAATTTCAACACCGCCATCTGCATAAAGATGGAAATATCTACACCGCTATCTGTATAAACTTGGAAATATCTGCAACTATATCTGTGTAAACATGGAAATATCTACACAGTTATCTGTGTAAACATGGAAATATCTACACTGCTCTCTGTGTAAAGATGTAAATTTCTACACCGCTATCTGTATAAACATGGAAATATCTCCCCGCCATCTGTATAAACATGGAAATATCTACACAGTGTTCTGTATAACCATGGAAATATCTCCACAACCATCACTATAAATATGGAAATAACTACACTGCCATCTCTATACACATGGAAATATCTACACAGCCATCAGTATAAACATGGAAAAATCTACACCGCTATCTCTATACACATGGAATTATCTACAGCGCCATCTCTATAAACATGGAAATATCTACACCGCTATCTTTATAAACATGGAAATATCTACACCGCTATATGTATAAACATGGAAATATCTACAATGCTATCTGTGTAAACATGGAAATATCTACACAGCTATCTTTGTAAACATGGAAACATCTACAACGCTATCTGTGTAAAGCTGGAAATATCTACGCCGCAATCTGTGCAAAGACGGAAATACCTACACCGCTATCTCTGTAAATATGGAAATATCAACACCGCTATCTGTATAAACATGGAACTATCAACGCTGATATCTGTATAATATGGAAGTATCTACACCACCATCTGTATAAACATGGAAATATCTACACCGTTATCTCTATAAACATGGAAATATCTACACCACGATCTGTATAAACATGGAAATACCTACACAGCTATCTGTATAAACATGGAAATATCTACACCGCTATCTGTATAAACATGGAAATATCTACACCGCTATCTGTATAAACATGGAAATAACTACAACACTATCTGTGTAAACATGGAAATATCTACACAGCTATCTCTGTAAACATGGACATATGTACAACGATATCTGTGTAAATATGGAAATATCTATACCGCAATCTGGGCAAATATGGAAATATCTACACCGCTATCTCCGTAAACATGGAAATATCTACACCGCTATCTGTATAAACATGGAAATATCTACAGCGCTATCCGTATAAACATGGAAATATCTACACCACGATGTGTATAAACATGGAGATATCTGCACCACTATCTGTGTAAACATGGAAATATCTACACCGCTATCTGTATAAACATCGTACTACCTACAATGCTATCTGTATAAATATGGAAATAGCCACACCGCTATCTGTATAAACATGGAAATAGCTACACCGTCATCGGTGAAAACATGGAAATATCTACACCGTCATCTGTATAAAAATGGAAATATCTACACCTTCATTTGTATAAACATTTTAATATCTACACTGCCATCTGTATACACATGGAAATATCTACACCGCTTTCTGTATAAACATGGAAATATCTACATCACTATCTGTATAAACATGGAAAGTTCTCCTCCGTTATATGTATGAACATGGAAATACCTACACCACTATCTGTATAAACATGGAAATATGTACACCGCTATCTCTATAAACATGGAAATGTCTACACCGCTATCTCTATAAACATGGAAATACCCACACCGCTATCTCTATAAGCATGGAAATATCTACACCACGATCTGTATAAACATGGAAACATCTACACCGCTATCTGTATAAACTTGGAAATATCTCCATCGCTATCTGTATAAGCATGGAAATATCTCCACCGCTATCTTTATAAACATGGAAACATCTACACCGCTATCTGTATAAACATGGAGATATCTACACTGCTATCTTTATAAAGATAGAAATATCTACAACGCTATCTGTGTAAACATGGAAATATCTCCACAGATTTCTGTGTACACATGGAAATATCTACACCGCTATCTGTGTAAAGATGGAAATATCTACACTGCCATCTGTGCAGAGTTGGAAATATCTGCATCGCTATCTCTATAAATATGGAAATATCTGCACCGCTATCTGTATAACCATGAAATTTTCTACACCGCTATTTCTATAAACATGGAAATATCTCCACCACTATCTCTATAAACATGGAAATATCTACACCGCTCTCTTTATAAACATGGAGATATCTACACCGCTATCTGTATAAACATGGAAATATCTACAACTCTATCTGTGTCAACATGGAAATATCTACTCAGTTATCTGTGTAAACATGGACATATGTACAACACTATCTGTGTAAAGATGGTAATATCTACACCGCAATCTGGGCAAATATGTAAATATCTTCACCGCTATCTCTGTAAACATGGAAATATCTACACCACTATCTGTATAAACATGGAAATATCTACAGCCCTATCCATATAAACATGGAAATATCTTCACCGCTGTCTGTATAAATAAGGGAATATCTACACCGCTATCTTTATAAACATGGAAATACATACAATGCTATCTGTGTAAACATGGAAATATCTACACCGCTGTCTGTATAAACATGGAAATATCTACACCACTATCTGTATAAACATGGAAATATCTACACTCCTGTCTCTATAAACGTGGAAATATCTACACAGCTATCTGTGTAAACATGTAAATATCCACACCGCTATCTGTGTAAAGATGGATATGCCAACACCGCTATCTGTATAAACATGGAAATATCTACAACGCTATCTGTATAAACATGGAATTATCAACACCGTCATATGTATAATCATGGAAATATCCACACCGCTATCTGTATAAACATGGACATATCTACACCGCCATCTGTATGAAGATGTAAATATCTGCACCGCTATCTGTGTAAAGATGGAAATATCTACACCGCAATCTGTGCAAAGATGGAAATCTCTACATCGCTATCTCTATAAACATGGAAATATATGCATTGCTATCTGTATAAACAGGAAAATATCTACACCACTATCTCTATAAACATGGAAATATCTACCCCACCATCTCTATAAACATGGAAATACCTACAATGCCATCTGTATAAACATGGATATAACTACACAGCCAGTAGTATAAATATGGAAACATCTGCACCACTATCTCTATACACATGGAAATACCTACACCTCTACCTGTGTAAACATGGAAATAACTACACCGTCATCTGTATAAACATGGAAATATCTACACCTCCATCTGTATAAACATTTAAATATCTACACTGCCATCTGTATAAACATGGAAATATATACATCGCTATCTGCGTAAACATGGAAATATCTACATCGCTTTCTGTATAAAAATGGAAATATCTCCTCCGTTATCTGTATGAACATGGAAATATCTACACCGCTATCTGTATAAATATGGAAATATCTACACCGCTATCTCTATAAACAAGGAAATATCCACACCGCTATCTCTATAAACATGGACATACGTACACCGCTATCTCTATAAACATGGACATACGTACACCGCTATCTCTATAAACATGGAAATACCTACACTGCTATCTGTATAAACATGGAAATATCTACACCCCGATCTGTATAAACAAGGAAATACCTACACTGCTATCTGTATAAATATGGGAATATCTACACCGGTACGTCTATAAACATGGAAATGTCTACACCGCTATCTCTATAACCATGGAAATGCCTACACCGCTATCTGTATAAACTTGGAAATATCCACACTGCTATCAGTATAAACATGGAATTATCTACACCGCTATCTGTATAAACATTGAAATATCTACACCGCCATCTGTACAAACATGGAAATAGCTGCACCACCATCTGTATAAACATGGAAATATCTACACCGCTATCTGCATAAACAAGGAAATATCTACACCGCTATCTGTATAAGCATGGAAATACCTACACTGAAATCTGTATAAACGTGGAAACATCTACAACGGTACCTGTCTAAACATGGAAATATCTACACCGCTATCTGTATAAACATGGAAATATCTACACCGCTATCTGTATAAACTTGGAAACATCTACACCGCTATCTGTATAAACATGGAAATATCTACACCGCTATCTCTATAGAGATGGAAATATGTACAACGCTATCTATGTAAACATGGAAATATCTACACAGATATCTGTGAAAACATGGAAATATCTACACCGCTATCTGTGTAAAGATGTAAATATCTACACTGCAATCTGTGCAAAGATGGAAATATCTCCATCGCTATCTCTGAAAACATGGAAATATCTGCACCGCTATCTGTATAAACATGAAATTTTGTACACCGCTATTTCTATAGACATGGAAATATCTACACCGCCATCTGTATAAACGTGGAAATATCTACACAGTCATCTGTATAAAGATGGAAATATCTACACCACCATCTCTATAAACATGGAAGTATCTACACTGCCATGTGTATACAAACGGAAATATCTACACAGCCATCAGTATAAAAATGGAAATATCTGCACCACTATCTGTATAAACATGGAAATATCTAGACAGTCATGTGTATAAACATGGAAATATCTACCCCACCATCTCTATAAACATGGAAATATCTACAATGCCATCTGTATACACATGGATATAACTACACAGCCAGTAGTATAAATATGGAAACATCTGCACCACTATCTCTATTCACATGGAAATACCTACACCGCTACCTGTATAAACATGGAAATATCTACACCGCCGTATCTATAAATATGGAAATATCTTCACCGCCATCTCCATAAACATGGAACTATCTACAACACCATATGTGTAAAAATGTAAATATCTACACCGCTATCTGTATAAACATGGAAATATGTACACCGCTATCTGTATAAAGATGGAAATGTCTACAACGCTATCTGTGTAAACATGGAAGTATCTACAGAGCTATTTGTGTAAACATGGAAATATCTACACCGCTATCCGTGTAAACATGGAAATATCTACACTGCTATCTGTATAAACATGGAAATATCTACACCGCCATCTCAATAAACTTGGGAATATCTACACCGTCATCTGTATAAACATAGAAATATCTTCACCGCTATCTGTATAAAGGTGGAAATAACTACACCGCTATCTCTATAAACATGGAAATATCTACACCGCTATCTGTATAAACATGGAAATATCTACACCGCTCTCTCTATAAACATGGAAATATCTACACCGTCATCTGCATAAACGTGGAAATATCTACACGTTCATCTGCATAAACATGGAACAATCTACACCATCATCTCTATAGACATGGAAAAAGCTACACTACCATCTGTATACACATGGAAATATCTACACAGCCATCTGTATAAACATGGAAATATCTCCACGGCTATCTGTATAAACATGGAAATATCTACACCGCTATCTGTATAAACATGGAAATATCTACACCGCTATCTGTATAAACATGGAAATATCTACATCGCTATCTGTATAAACATGTAAATATCTCCACAACTATCTCTATAGAAATGGAAATATGTACACTGCTCTCTTTATAAACATGGAAATATCTACACCACTATCTGTATAAACATGGAAATATCTACAACTCTATGTGTGTAAACGTGGAAATATCTACAGAGCTATCTGTGTAAACAAGGACATATGTACAACACTATCTGTGTAAAGATGGAAATAGCTGCACCGCAATCTGGGCAAATATGGAAATAACTACACCGTTATCTCCGTAAACATGGAAATATCTACACCGCTATCTGTATAAACATGGAAATATCTACGGCGCTATCGGTATAAACATGGAAATATCTACACCACGATGTGAATAAACATGGAAATATCTACACCGCTATCTGTATAAACATGGAAATATCTACACCGCTGTCTGTATAAACATGGAAATATCTACACCGCTATCTGTAAAGATATGGAAATAGCCACACCGCTATCTGTATAAACTTGGAAATAGCTACACCATCATATGAAAAACATGGAAATATCTACACCGTCATCTGTATAAACATCGAAATATCTACACCTCAATCTCTATAAACATTTAAATATCTACACTGCCATCTGTATACACATGGAAATATATACATCGCTATCTGTAAAAACATGGAAATATCTACATCGCTATCAGTATAAACATGGAAATAACTCCTCCGTTATCTGTATGAACATGGAAATATATACACCGCTATCTGTATAAACATGGAAATATCTACACCGCTGTCTCTATAAACATGGAAATATCTTCACCCCTATCTCTATAAACATGGAAATACCTACACCGCTATCTCTATAAACATGGAAATACCTACACTGCTATCTGTTTAAACATGGAAATATCTACCCAACCATCTCTATAAACATGGAAATATCTACAATGCCATCTGTATACACATGGATATAACTACACAGCCAGTAGTATAAATATGCAAACATCTGCACCACTGTCTCTATTCACATGGAAATACCTACACCTCTACCTGTAAAAACATGGAAATATCTACACCGCCGTATCTATAAATATGGAAATATCTTCACCGCCATCTCCATAAACATGGAACTATCAACACCACCATCTGTGTAAAAATGGAAATATCTACACCGCTATCTGTATAAACATGGAAATATGTACACCGCTATCTGTATAAAGATGGAAATATCTACAACGCTATCTGTGTAAACATGGAGGTATCTACAGAGCTATCTGTGTAAACATGGAAATATCTACACCGCTATCTGTGTAAACATGGAAATATCTACACTGCTATCTGTATAAACATGGAAATATCTACACCGCCATCTCAATAAACTTGGGAATATCTACACCGTCATCTGTAGAAACATAGAAATATCTACACCGCTATCTGTATAAGGATGGAAATACCTACACCGCTATCTCTATAAACATGGAAATGCCTACACCGCTATCTGTATAAACTTGGAAATATCTACAATGCTATCAGTATAAACATGGAAATACCTACACCGCTATCTGTTTAAACATGGAAATATCTACACCACCATCTGTATAAACATGGAAATAGCTACACCACCATCTGTATAAACATTGAAATATCTACACCGCTATCTGTATAAGGAAGGAAATATCTACACCGCTATCTGTATAAACATGGAAATACCTACACTGAAATCTGTATAAACGTGGAAACATCTACAACGGTACCTGTATAAACATGGAAATATCTACAGCGCTATCTGTGTAAACATGGAAATATCTACACCGCTATCTCTGTGTAGATGGAAATACCAACTCCGCTATCTGTATAAACATGGAAATATCTACAACGCTATCTGTATAAACGTGGAATTATCAACACTGCCATATGTATAATCATGGAAATATCCACACCGCTATCTGTATAAACTTGGAAATATGTACACCGCTATCTGTATAAAGATGAAAATATCTGCACCGCTATGTGTGTAAAGATGGAAATATCTACACCGCAATCTGTGCAAAGATGGAAATCTCTGCATCGCTATCTCTTTAAAACTGGAAATCTCTGCATTGCTATCTGTATAAACAGGAAAATATCTACACCGCTATCTCTATAAACATGGAAATATCTACACCGCTATCTCTATGAACATGGAAATATCTACACCGTCATCTGCATAAACGTGGAAATATCTACACGTTCATCTGCATAAACATGGAACAATCTACACCATCATCTCTATAGACATGGAAATAGCTAAACTACCATCTGAATACACATGGAAATATCTACACAGCCATCTGTATAAACATGGAAATATCTCCACGGCTATCTGTATAAACATGGAAATTTCTACACCGCTATCTGTATAAACATGGAAATATCTACACCGCTATCTGTGTAAACATGGAAATATCTACATCGCTATCTGTATAAACATGGAAATATCTCCACAACTATCTCTATAAACATGGAAATATCTACACTGCTCTCTTTATAAACATGGAAATATCTACACCACTATCTGTATAAACATGGAAATATCTACAACTCAATGTGTGTAAACATGGAAATATCTACAGAGCTATCTGTGTAAACATGGACATATGTACAACACTATCTGTGTAAAGATGGAAATATCTGCACCGCAATCTGGGCAAATATGGAAATATCTACAACGTTATCTCCGTAAACATGGAAATATCTACACCGCTATCTGTATAATCATGGAAATATCTACGGCGCTATCCGTATAAACATGGAAATATCTACACCACGATGTGTATAAACATGGAAATATCTACACCGCTATCAGTATAAACATGGAAATATCTACACCGCTGTCTGTATAAACATGGAAATATCTACACCGCTATCTGTATAAATATGGAAATAGCCACATGGCTATCTGTATAAACTTGGAAATAGCTACACCATCATCTGTAAAAACATGGAAGTGTCTACACCGTCAGCTGTATAAACATGGAAATACCTACACCTCAATCTGTATAAACATTTAAATATCTACACTGCCATCTGTATACACATGGAAATATATACATCGCTATCTGTAAAAACATGGAAATATCTACATCGCTACCTGTATAAACATGGAAATATCTCCTCCGTTATCTGTATGAACATGGAAATATATACACCGCTATCTGTATATATATGGAAATATCTACACCGCTGTCTCTATAAACATGGAAATTTCTACACCCCTATCTCTATAAACATGGAAATACCTACACCGCTATCTCTATAAACATGGAAATACCTACACTGCTATCTGTATGAACATGGAAATATCTACACCACGATCTGAATAAACATGGAAATACCCACACCGCTATCTGTATAAATATGGGAATATCTACACCGCTATCTCTATAACCATGGAAATGCCTACACCGCTATCTGTATAAACTTGGAAATATCTACAATGCTATCAGTATAAACATGGAAATACCTACACCGCTATCTGTTTAAACATGGAAATATCTACACCACCATCTGTATAAACATGGAAATAGCTACACCACCATCTGTATAAACATTGAAATATCTACACCGCTATCTGTATAAACAAGGAAATATCTACACCGCTATCTGTATAAACATGGAAATACCTACACTGAAATCTGTATAAACGTGGAAACATCTACAACGGTACCTGTATAAACATGGAAATATCTACACCGCTATCTGTGTAAACATGGAAATATCTACACCGCTATCTCTGTATAGATGGAAATACCAACTCCGCTATCTGTATAAACATGGAAATATCTACAATGCTATCTGTATAAACGTGGAATTATCAACACTGCCATATGTATAATCATGGAAATATCCACACCGCTATCTGTATAAACTTGGAAATATGTACACCGCTATCTGTATAAAGATGAAAATATCTGCACCGCTATCTGTGTAAAGATGGAAATATCTACACCGCAATCTGTGCAAAGATGGAAATCTCTGCATCGCTATCTCTATAAAACTGGAAATATCTGCATTGCTATCTGTATAAACAGGAAAATATCTACACCGCTATCTCTATAAACATGGAAATATCTACACCGCTATCTCTATGAACATGGAAATATCTACACCGTCATCTGCATAAACGTGGAAATATCTACACGTTCATCTGCATAAACATGGAACAATCTACACCATCATCTCTATAGACATGGAACTAGCTAAACTACCATCTGAATACACATGGAAATAGCTACACAGCCATCTGTATAAACATGGAAATATCTCCACGGCTATCTGTATAAACATGGAAATTTCTACACCTCTATCTGTATAAACATGGAAATATCTACACCGCTATCTGTATAAACATGGAAATATCTACATCGCTATCTGTATAAACATGGAAATATCTCCACAACTATCTCTATAAACATGGAAATATCTACACTGCTCTCTTTATAAACATGGAAATATCTACACCACTATCTGTATAAACATGGAAATATCTACAACTCAATGTGTGTAAACATGGAAATATCTACAGAGCTATCTGTGTAAACATGGACATATGTACAACACTATCTGTGTAAAGATGGAAATATCTGCACCGCAATCTGGGCAAATATGGAAATATCTACAACGTTATCTCCGTAAACATGGAAATATCTACACCGCTATCTGTATAAACATGGAAATATCTACGGCGCTATCCGTATAAACATGGAAATATCTACACCACGATGTGTATAAACATGGAAATATCTACACCGCTATCTGTATAAACATGGAAATATCTACACCGCTGTCTGTATAAACATGGAAATATCTACACCGCTATCTGTATAAATATGGAAATAGCCACATGGCTATCTGTATAAACTTGGAAATAGCTACACCATCATCTGTAAAAACATGGAAGGGTCTACACCGTCATCTGTATAAACATGGAAATACCTACACCTCAATCTGTATAAACATTTAAATATCTACACTGCCATCTGTATACACATGGAAATATATACGTCGCTATCTGTAAAAACATGGAAATATCTACATCGCTATCTGTATAAACATGGAAATATCTCCTCCGTTATCTGTATGAACATGGAAATATATACACCGCTATCTGTATAAATATGGAAATATCTACACCGCTGTCTCTATAAACATGGAAATTTCTACACCCCTATCTCTATAAACATGGAAATACCTACACCGCTATCTCTATAAACATGGAAATACCTACACTGCTATCTGTATGAACATGGAAATATCTACACCACGATCTGAATAAACATGGAAATACCTACACCGCTATCTGTATAAATATGGGAATATCTACACCGCTATCTCTATAACCATGGAAATGCCTACACCGCTATCTGTATAAACTTGGAAATATCTACAATGCTATCAGTATAAACATGGAAATACCTACACCGCTATCTGTTTAAACATGGAAATATCTACACCACCATCTGTATAAACATGGAAATAGCTACACCACCATCTGTATAAACATTGAAATATCTACACCGCTATCTGTATAAACAAGGAAATATCTACACCGCTATCTGTATAAACATGGAAATACCTACACTGAAATCTGTATAAACGTGGAAACATCTACAACGGTACCTGTATAAACATGGAAATATCTACACCGCTATCTGTGTAAACATGGAAATATCTACACCGCTATCTCTGTATAGATGGAAATACCAACTCCGCTATCCGTATAAACAGGGAAATATCTACAACGCTATCTTTATAAACGTGGAATTATCAACACTGCCATATGTATAATCATGGAAATATCCACACCGCTATCTGTATAAACTTGGAAATATGTACACCGCTATCTGTATAAAGATGAAAATATCTGCACCGCTATCTGTGTAAAGATGGAAATATCTACACCGCAATCTGTGCAAAGATGGAAATCTCTGCATCGCTATCTCTATAAAACTGGAAAAATCTGCATTGCTATCTGTATAAACAGGAAAATATCTACACCAGTATCTCTATAAACATGGAAATATCTACACCACCATATGTATAAACATGGAAAAATCTAGGCAGTCATCTTTATAAACATGGAAATATCTACCCCACCATCTCTATAAACATGGAAATATCTACAATGCCATCTGTATACACATGGATATAACTACACAGCCAGTAGTATAAATATGGAAACATCTGCACCACTATCTCTATACACATGGAAATACCTACACTTCTACCTGTATAAACATGGAAATATCTATACCGCCATATCTATAAATATGGAAATATCTTCACAGCCATCTCCATAAACATGGAAATATCTACACCTCCATCTGTGTAAAAATGGATATATCTACACCGTTATCTGAATAAACATGGAAATATCTACACCGCAATCTGGGCAAATATGCAAATATCTACACCGCTGTCTTCGTAAACATGGAAATATCCACACAACCATGTCTATAAACCTGGAAATATCTACTTCGCTATCTGTATAAACATGGAAATAGCCACACCGCTATCTGTATAAACATGGAAATATCTACACTGCTATCTGTATAAACATGGAAATACCCACACCGCTATCTGTATATACATGGAAATATCTACACCGCTATATGTACAAACATAGAAATACCTACACCGCTATCTGTATAAACATGTATATATCTACATCGCTATCTGTATGAACATGGAAATATCTACACTGCCATCTCCATAAACATGGAAATAGACACACCGCTATCTGTATAAACATGGAAATAACTACACCGCCATCTGAATAAACATGGAAATATCTACACGGCTATCGGTATAAATATGGAAATATCTACACCGCTATCTATAAATATGGAAATATCTAAACCGCTATCTGTATAAACATGGAAATACCTACACCTCCATCAGTATAAACATGGAAATATCTACACTGCCATCTGCATACACATGGAAATATCTACACAGCCATCAGTATAAACATGGAACTATCTTCACCGCTATCTCTGTAATCGTGGAAATATCTGAACAGCTATCTGTATAAACCTGGAAATATATACACCGCTATCTGTATAAACATGGTAATATCCACATGGCTATCTGCTTAAAAATGGAAATATCTCCACCGCTATCTGTGTAAATATGGAATCATCTTCACCACTATCTGTATAAGCATGGAAATATCTACTCTGCCATCTGTATAAACATGGAAATATCTACACAGCTATCCCTATAAACATGGAAATATTTACATCGCTATCTGTATAAACATGGAAACATCTCCACAGCTATCTGTATGAACATGGAAATATCTACACCGCTATCTGTATAAACATGTAAATACCTACACCGAAATCTGAATAAACATGGAAATATCTACACCGCAACCTGTACAAAAATGGAAATATCTACACCGCTATCTGTATAAACATGGAAATATCTCCATCGCTATCTGTATAAACATGGAAATATCTACACAGCCATCTGTATAAACATGGAAATAGCCACACCGCTATCTCTATAAATATGGAAATATCTACAGCGCCTTCTGTAAAAACATGGAAATATCTACACAGTCATCTGTATAAACATGGAAATATCTACACCTCCATCTGTTTAAACATGGAAATATCTACAATGACATCTGTATATGCATGGAAATATCTACACAGCCATCTGTATAAACTTGGATATATCTACACCGATATCTCTATAAACATGGAAATACCTACATTGCTACCTGTATACACATGGAAATATCTTCACCGCTATCTGTATAAACATGGAAATATCTACACCGCCATCTATATGAACTTGGAAATATATACACCGCCATCTGTATAAACATGGAAATAGCCACACTGCTATCTGTATAAACGTGTAAATATCTACACCGCTATCTCTTTAAACATGGAAATATATACACCGCCATCTGTATAATCATGGAAATATCTACATCGCTGTCTGTATAAACATCGAAATATCTACACTGCCATCTGTATAAACATGGAAATAGCCACACCGCTATCTGTATAAATATGGAAATACCTACACCGCCATGTGAATAAACATGGAAATATCTACACCGCTATCTGTATAAATATGTAAATATCTACACCGTTATCTCTAAAAACATGGAAATATCTACACAGCTATCTGTATAAACATGGAAATATCTACACCGCTATCTCTATAAACATGGAAATATCTACACCGCCATCTGTATAAACATGGAAATATACACACCACCGTCTGTGTAAACATGGAAATAAATTCACCGCTATCAGTATAAACATGAAAATATCTACAGCGCTGTCTGTATAAACATGGAAATAACAACACCGCTATCTGTATAAATATGGAAATATCTACACCGCTGTCTCTATAAACATGGAAATGTCTACACCGGTATCTGTAAAAGCATGGAATTATATCCACCGCTATCTGTGAAAACTTGGAAATATCTACACCGCTTTCTATAAACATGAAAATGTCTACACCACTATCTGTTTAAACTTGGAAATATCTACACCGCCATCTCTATAAACATGGAAATATATCCACCGCTATCTGTGTAAACATGGAAACATCTCCACCGCTATCTGTATAAACATGGAAATACCTCCAACGCTATCTGTATAAACATGGAAATATCTACATCGCTATCTGCATAAACTTGGAAATATCTACACTGCCATCAGTATAAACATGGAAATAGCCACACCGCTATGTGTATAAACATGGAAATACCCACACCGCCATCTGAATAAACAAAGAAATACCTACACGGCTAGCTGTATAAATATGGAAATATCTACACCGCTATCTATAAACATGGAAATATCTACACCACTATCTCTATAAACATGGAAAAATCTACCAATCTATCTCTATAAAGATGGAAATATCTACACCGCCATCTGTATAAACATGGAAATATATACACCACCATCTGTGTAAACATGGAAATAACTACACCGCTATCTGTATAAACCTGGAAATATCTACACTGCTATCTGTATAAACATGGAAATATCTAAAACGCTATCTGTATAAATATGGATATATCTACACCTTTATCTCTATAAACATGGAAATGTCTACTCCGCTATCTGTATAAACGTGGAAATATCTACATGGTTATCTCTATAAACATGGAAATATCGACACCGCCATCTGTATAAACAAGGAAATACCTACACAGTCATCAGTATAAACATGGAAATATCCACACCACTATCTGTATAAACATGGAAATATCTACACTGCCATCTGAATAAACATGCAAATATCTACACAGCCATCTCTATTAGCATGGAAATATCTTCACCCCCGTCTGAATAAACATGGAAATATCAACACGGCTATCAGTAAATATGGAAATATCTACACCGCTATCTCTACAAACATGGAAATATCTACACCGCTATCTCTATAAAGATGTGAATATCTACTCCGCCATCTCTATAAACATGGAAATATATACACAGTCATCTGTATAAACATGGAAATACCTTGACCTCCATGTGTTTAAACATGGAAATAACTACATTGCGATCTGTATACGCATGGAAATATCTACACAGCCATCTGTATAAACTTGGAAATATCTTCACCGATATCTCTATAAACATGGAAATAGGAACACCACTACCTGTATAAACATGGAAATATCTGCACCGCTATCTGTATAAACATGGAAATATCTACAGCGCCACCTATATGAACTTCGAAATATATACACCGACATCTGTATAAACATGGAAATATCTCCACTGCTATCTGTATAAACATGGAAATATCTCCACCACTATCTGTATAAACATGGAAATATCTACAACGCTATCTGTATAAACATGGAAATATCTACACTGCTATCTCTATAAATATGGAAATATGTACACCGCTATCTGTATAAATATGGACATATCTACATCGCTATCTGTCTAAACATAGAAATATCTACACTGCCATCTGTATAAACATGGAAATAGCCACACCGCTACCAGTACAAACATGGAAATACCTACACCGCCATCTGAATAAACTTGGCAATATCTACACGGCTATCTCTACAAACATGGAAATATCTACACCGCTATCTATAAACGTGGAAATGTCTGCAATGCTATCTCTATAAACATGGAAATATCTACACAGCTATCTCTATATACATGGAAATGTCTACACCGATATCTGTATAAACATGGAAATATCTACATGGTTATCTCTATAAACATGGAAATATCGACACCACCATCTGTATAAACATGGAAATACCTACACAGTCATCAGTATATACATGGAAATATCGAAACCACTATCTGTATAAACATGGAAATATCTACACTGCCATCTGTATAAACATGGAAATATCTACACCGCCAACTGTATAAACATGGAAATATACACACCACCATCTGTATAAACGTGGAAATAACTACCCCGCTATCTGTATAAACTTAGAAATATCTAGAGCGTTGTCTGTATAAACATGGAAATATCTACAACGCTATCTGTATATATATGGAAATATCTACGCCGCTATCTCTGTAAACATGGAATTGTCCACACCGCTATCTGTATAAGCATGGAAATATCTACATCGCTATCTCTGTAAACATTGAAATATCTACAACACTCTCTGAGAAAACATGGAAATATCTACACAGCTATCTGTGTAAATATGGAAATATCTACACCGCAATCTGTGGAAATATGGAAATATCTACACTGCTATCTCTGTAAACTTGGAAATATCTACACCGCTATCTGTATAAACCTGGAAATATCTATACTGCTATCTCTATAAACACGGAAATATCTACACCACGATCTTTACATACATGGAAATATCTACACCGCTATCTGTATAAACATGGAAATATCTACACGGTCATCTGTATAAACATGGAAATACCTACAGCAGTATCTGCATAGACATGGAAATATCTACACTGCCATCTCTATAAACATGGAAATAACTACACCGCTATCTGTATAAACATGGAAATAGCGACACAACTATCTGTATAAACATGGAAATATCTACAACGCCATCGGTAAAAACATGGAAATATCTACACAGTCGTCTATATAACATGGAAATATCTACATCTCCATCTGTATAAACATGCAAATATCTAAAATGCCATCTGTACACACATGGAAATACCTACAAAGCCATCTGTATAAACTTGGAAATATCAACACCGCCATCGGTATAAACATGGAAATATCACCACCGCTATCTGTATAAACATGAAAATATCTCCACCGCTGTCTGTATAAACATGGAAATATCTACACCTCTATCTGTATAAACATGGAAATATCTACACCGCTATCTGTATAAACATGGAAATATCTACACCACTATCTGTATTAACATTGAAATATCTAGACTGCTGTCTGTATAAACATGGAAATACCTCCAACGCTATCTGTGTAAACATAGAATTATCTTCACAGCTATCTGTATAAACATGGAATTATCTACAACGCTATATTTATAAACATGGAAATATCTACAACACTATCTGTGTAAATATGGACATATCTACACAGCTATCTGTGTAAACATGGAAATATGTACACCGCTATCTGTGTAAAGATGGAAATATCTACACCGCAATCTGTGCAAATATGGAAATATCTACACCGCTATTTCTGTAAATATGGAAATATATTCAGCGCTATCTGTATAAACATGGAAATGTCTACACTGCTATCTGTATAAACATGGAAATATCTACACCACGATCTGTATAACCATGGAAATATCTACAACATCATCTGTATAAATATGGAAATATCTACACTGCTATCTCTATAAACATGAGAATGTCTACACCGCTATCTGTATAAACATGGAAATATCTACACGGCTATCTCTATAAACATGGAAATATCTACACCGCCATCTCTATAAACATGGAAATACCTTCAGGGTCATCTGTATAAACATGGAAATATCTACACCACTCTCTGTATAAACATGGAAATATCTACTCTGCTATCTGTATAAACATGGAAATATCTACACCGCTATCTGTATAAACATGGAAATATCTACACCGCTCTCTGTATATACATGGAAATATCGCCACCACTATCTGTATAAACATGGAAATATCTACACGGATATCTGTAAAAACACGGAAACATCTACACAGCTATCTGTATAAACATGGAAATGTCTACACCGCTATCTGTATAAACATGGAAATAACTACATCCCTATCTGTGTAAACATAGAAATATCTACGCAGCTATCTGTGTAAACATGGAAATATGTACAACGCTATGTGTGTAAAGATGGAAATATCTACATCACAATCTGTGCAGTTATGGAAATATCTACACCGCTCTATCTGTGAACATGGAAATATCTACACAGCTATCTGTATAAATATGGAAATATCTACATGGCTATCTCAATAAACATGGAAATATCTACACCGCCATCTGTATAAACATGGAAATATTCAGACAGTCATCTGTATAAACATGGAAATATCAACACCACTATCTGTATAAACAGGGAAATAACTACACAGCAATCTGCATAAACATGGAAATATCTACACCTCCATCTGCATAAGCATGGAAATATCTACAGCAATATCTGTATAAACAAGGAAATATCTACACTGCAATCTGTATAAACATGGAAATATCTACACTGCCATCTGTAGAAAGATGGAAATATCTACACCGGGGTCTGTATAAGCATGGAAAATTTCTACACCGCTACCTGTGTAAACGTGGAAATATCTACAAGGCTATCTGTATAAACATGGAAATATCTACACCGCTGTCTGTATAAACATGGAAACATCGCCACCACTATCTGTATAAACATGGAAATATCTACACGGATATCTGTATAAACACGGAAACATCTACACCACTATATGTATAAACATGGAAATATCTACACGGCTATCTGTATAAACATGGAAATAACTACATCCCTATCTGTGTAAACATAGAAATGTCTACACCAATATCTGTATAAACAAGGAAATATCTACACTGCAATCTGTATAAACATGGAAATATCTACACTGCCATCTGTAGAAAGATGGAAATATCTACAACGCTATCTCTACAAACATTGAAATATCAACACCGCCATCTCTATAAACATGAAAATATCTACACTGCCATGTGCATGAACATGGAACTACACCGCTATCTGTATAAACATGGAAACATCTACAGCACCATCTGTATAAACATGAAAATATCTACACTGCTGTCTGTGGAAAGATCGAAATATCTACACCACGATCTGTATAAATATGGAAATATCTACACCGCTACATTTATAAACGTGGAATTATCTACACCGTTCGCTGTATAAACATGGAAATATCTACAACACGATCTGTACAAACAAGGAGATATCTGCACTGCTATCTGTATAGACATGGAAATATCTACACCGCCATCTGTATAAACATGGAAGTATCTACACAGCAATTTGTATAAACATGGAAATATCTACACCTCTATCTCTGTAAGCATGGAAATATCTAAACCGCTATCTGCATAAACATGGAAATACCTACACTGCTATCTCTATAAACATGGAAATACTTACACCGCTATCTCTATAAACATGGAAATATCTACACCGCCGACTGTGTAAACATGGAAATATCCATACTGCCATCTGTAAAAAGTTGGAAATTTCTGCACCACGATCTGTATAAACATGGAAATTGCTACACCGCTACCTGTATAAACATGGAACTAAATGCACCGCGATCTGTATAAGCATGGAAATATCTGCACCACGATCTGTATGAAGATGGAAATATCCACATAGCTATCTGTGTAAACATGGAAATATCTACAACGCTATTTCAATAAATATGGAAATATCTACACTGCCATCTCTAAAAATATGGAAATATATACACCACTATCTCTACAAACGTGGAAATT
Organism: Pan paniscus; assembly: GCF_029289425.2. Classification (NCBI taxonomy): domain Eukaryota; kingdom Metazoa; phylum Chordata; class Mammalia; order Primates; family Hominidae; genus Pan; species Pan paniscus. Next base: position 4,285,048 of record NC_073265.2, read on the forward strand.
TCTACACCGTTATCTGTAAAACATGGAAATGTCTACACCGCTATCTATATAAAGTTGGAAATATCTACAATGCCATCTGTATAAACATGGAAATATCTACACAGCAATCTGTATAAACATGGAAATATCTACACCGATATCTGTATAAATATGGAAATATCTGCACCGCTATCTGTATAAACATGGAAATGTCTACACTTCTCTCTGTATAAACATGGAAATATCCACCACACAATCTGTATAAACAGGGAACTATCTACACAGTCATCTGTATAAACATGGAAATATATACACCGCTATCTGTATAAACATGGAAACATCTACACCGCTATCCATATTTATATGGAAATATCCACACCGCTATCCCTATAAACATGGAAATTACACCGCTATCCATATAAACATGGAAATACCTAAACCACTATCACTATAAACATGGAAATATCTTCAACGCTATCTGTGTAAACATGGAAATATCTACACCGAATCTATGCAAAGATGGCAATATCTACAACGCTATCTGTGTAAACATGGAAATATCTACACCGGATCTGTATAATCATGGAAATATCTACACCACCATCTGTATGAACATGGAAATACCTACACCGCCATCTGTATAAACATGGAAATATCTTCACCGCTATCTGTATAAATTTGGAAATATATACACCGCTGTCTCTATAAACATGGAAATAACTACACCACTATCTGTATAAACATGGAAATATCTACACAGTCATCTGTATAAACATGGAAATATCTACACCTCCATCTCTATAAAAATGTAAATTACTACACGGCCATCTGTATAAACATGGAAATATCTACACCGCTATCTCTATAAACATGGAAATATCTATACCGACATCTCTATAAACATGAAAATATCTACACCGCCATCTCCATAAACATTGAACTATCAACACCGCCATCTGTATAAACACGGAAATATCTACACCGCTAACTGTATAAACCTGGAAATATCTACACTGCCATCTGTGTAAAGATGTAAATATCTACACCACGAGGTCTATCAACATGGAAATATCTACACCACTATCTGTATAAACATGGAAATATCTACACAGGTATCTGTATAAAGATGGAAATATCTACACCGTGAGCTGTATAAACATGGAAATATCTACATCGCTATCTGTATAAACATGGAAATAACAACACCGCTATCTGTATAAACATGGAAATGACTACACCGATATCTGTATGAACACGGAAACATATACACTGCTATCTCTATTAACATGGAAATATTTACACCGCCATCTCTATAATCATGGAAATACCTACACCGCTATCTCTACAAACATTGAAATATCAACACCGCCATCTCTATAAACATGAAAATATCTACACTGCCATGTGCATGAACAAGGAACTACACCGCTATCTGTATAAACATGGAAACATCTACAGCACCATCTGTATAAACATGAAAATATCTACACTGCTGTCTGTGGAAAGATGGAAATAGCTACACCACGATCTGTATAAATATGGAAATATCTACACCGCTACATTTATAAACGTGGAATTATCTACACCGTTCGCTGTATAAACATGGAAATATCTACACCACGATCTGTACAAACAAGGAGATATCTGCACTGCTATCTGTATAGACATGGAAATATCTACACCGCCATCTGTATAAACATGGAAGTATCTACACAGCTATTTGTATAAACATGGAAATATCTACACCTCTATCTCTGTAAGCATGGAAATATCTAAACCGCTATCTGCATAAACATGGAAATACCTACACCGCTATCTCTATAAACATGGAAATACTTACACCGCCATCTCTATAAACATGTAAATATCTACACCGCCGACTGTGTAAACATGGAAATATCCATACTGCCATCTGTAAAAAGTTGGAAATTTCTGCACCACGATCTGTATAAACATGGAAATTGCTACACCGCTACCTGTATAAACATGGAACTAACTGCACCGCGATCTGTATAAGCATGGAAATATCTACACCACTATGTGTAAAAACATGGAAATATCTACAATGCTATCTGTAAAACAGGGAAATATCTACACCGCTATCTCTATAAAAATGGAAATTTCTACACGGCTATCTGTATAAATGTGGAAACATCTACAACGCTATCTGTATAAACATGGAAATATCTACAATGCTATCACTGTAAACATGGAAATATCTGCATGGCTATGTTTATAAACATGGAAATATCTACACCGCTATCTCTACAAACATGAAATACCTTCACCGCTATCTGTAGAAACATGGAAATATCTACACCGCTATCTGTATAAAGAAGTAAATATCCACACCGCTATTTCTATAAGCATGTAAATATCTACACGGCTATCTGTATAACATGGAATGTCTACACCGCTATCACTATAAACTTCGAAATATCTACACCACAATGTGTATTAATATGGAAATGTCTACACCGCATTCTCTATAAACATGGAAATATCTTCACCGCTGTCTCTATAAACATGGAAATATCTACACTGCTATCTGAATAAACATTGAAATATCTTCACCGCTGTCTCTATACACAAGGAAATATTTGCACCGCTATCTGTATAAAGATGGAAACATCTACACCACTATCTCTATAAACATGGAAATATCTACTCCGATATCTGTATAAACATGGGAATATCTACACCTCTATCTGTATAAACATGGAAATATCAACACCGCTATCTCTGTAAACATGGAAATATCTACACCACTATCTGTATAAACATGGAAATATCTACACCACTCTTTGTATAAATATGGAAATATCTACATCGCTATCTGTATAAACATGGAAATATCTACACTGCTATGGGTTTAAACAAGGAAATATCTGTACCGCTATCTCTATAAACATGGAAATATCTACACCGCTTTCTCTATAAACATGGAAATATCTACACCGCTATCTCTATAAACATGGAAATATGTATACCGCCATCTGTAGAAGCCTGGAAATATCTACAACACTATCTCTATAAACATGGAAATATTTACACCGCCATTTGTATAAACATAGAAATATCTACACTGCTATCCCTATAAACATGCAAATATCTACACCGCCATCTCTATAAACATTGAAATATCTACACCGCTATCCGTATAAACATGGAAATATCTTCACCGCTATCCCTATAAACATGGAAATATCTACAAAGCTATCTGTATAAACATGGAAATATCTTCACCGCTATCTGTATAAACACGGAAATATCTATATCGCTATCTGTATAAAGTTGGAAACACCTACACCGCTATCTCTATAATCATGGAAATATCTACACCGATAGCTGTAGAAACATTGGAATATCTACACCGATAGCTGTATACACACGGAAATCTCCACACCGCTATCCGTATTAACATGGAAATATCCACACCGCTGCTTCTATAAACATGGTAATATCTTCAAAGCAATCTGCATAAACATGGAAATAATTACAACGCTGTCTCTATAAACATGGAAATATCTACACCGCTATCTCTGTAAACGTGGAAATATCTACACCACTGTCTCTATAAACATGGAAATAACTACACCTCTATCTCTATGAACATGGAAATACATAGACAGCTGTCTGTATAAAGTTGGAAATATCTACAGCACTTTCAGTATAAACGTGGAAATATCTACAATGCTATCTGTATAAACATGGACATATCTACACTGCTATCTCTATAAACGTGGAAATATCTACACCGGTATCTGTAAAAATGTGGAAGTATCTGCACCACTATCTGTATAAACGTGGAAATAACTACACCGCTATCTCTGTAAACGTGGAAGTATCTAAACCACTTTCTGTATTAACGTGGAAATACCTAAACCACTATCTCTATAAACGTGGAAATATCTACAACGCTGTCTCTATGAACATGGAAATATCTACACTGCTATCTCTATAAACATGGATATTTATACACCGCTATCTGTATGAACATGGGAATATTTACAACGCTACCTCCATAAACATGGAAATATCTACATGGCTATCTCTATAAACGTGGAAATATCTACACCGCTGTCTCTATAAACATGGAAATATCTAAACCGCTATCTGTATAAACGTGGAAATATCTACACCGCTATGTCAACAAACGTTGAAATATCTACACCGCTATCTCTATATCCGTGGAAATATCTACACCGCTATGTGTATAAATGTGGAAATATCTACACCGCTAAGTGTATAGTTGTGGAAACATCTACACCGCTATCTCTATAAACGTGTATATATCTACACCACTATCTGTATAAACGTGGAAATATCTACACCGCTACCTGTATATACATGGAAATATCTACACCGCTATCTCTATAAACATTTTAATATCTACACCTCTATCTCTATAAACATGGAAATATTTACAACGCTATCTGTATGAGCCTGGGAATATCTACACCGCTACCTCTATAAACATGAAAATATCTACACTGCTGTCTGTATAAACAAGGAAATACCTACACTGCCATCTATATACACATGGAAATATCTACACCGCTATCTGTATAAACATGCAAATACCTACACCGTTATCTGTATAAACATTGAAATAACTATACCACTATCTCTGTAAACATCAAAATATCTACACCGCTATCTGTATAAACAAAGAAATATCTGCACTGCTATCTCTATAAACATGGAAATATCCACATTGCTATCTCTATAAACATAGAAATGTCTACATGGCTATCTGTATAAACATGGAAATATCTACACCGCTATCTCTATAAACATGGAAATATCTATACCGACATCTCTATAAACATGAAAATATCTACACCGCCATCTCCATAAACATTGAACTATCAACACCGCCATCTGTATAAACACGGAAATATCTACACCGCTAACTGTATAAACCTGGAAATATCTACACTGCCATCTGTGTAAAGATGTAAATATCTACACCACGAGGTCTATCAACATGGAAATATCTACACCACTATCTGTATAAACATGGAAATATCTACACAGGTATCTGTATAAAGATGGAAATATCTACACCGTGAGCTGTATAAACATGGAAATATCTACACCGCTATCTGTATAAACATGGAAATAACAACACCGCTATCTGTATAAACATGGAAATGACTACACCGATATCTGTATGAACACGGAAACATATACACTGCTATCTCTATTAACATGGAAATATTTACACCGCCATCTCTATAATCATGGAAATACCTACACCGCTATCTCTACAAACATTGAAATATCAACACCGCCATCTCTATAAACATGAAAATATCTACACTGCCATGTGCATGAACAAGGAACTACACCGCTATCTGTATAAACATGGAAACATCTACAGCACCATCTGTATAAACATGAAAATATCTACACTGCTGTCTGTGGAAAGATGGAAATAGCTACACCACGATCTGTATAAATATGGAAATATCTACACCGCTACATTTATAAACGTGGAATTATCTACACCGTTCGCTGTATAAACATGGAAATATCTACACCACGATCTGTACAAACAAGGAGATATCTGCACTGCTATCTGTATAGACATGGAAATATCTACACCGCCATCTGTATAAACATGGAAGTATCTACACAGCTATTTGTATAAACATGGAAATATCTACACCTCTATCTCTGTAAGCATGGAAATATCTAAACCGCTATCTGCATAAACATGGAAATACCTACACCGCTATCTCTATAAACATGGAAATACTTACACCGCCATCTCTATAAACATGTAAATATCTACACCGCCGACTGTGTAAACATGGAAATATCCATACTGCCATCTGTAAAAAGTTGGAAATTTCTGCACCACGATCTGTATAAACATGGAAATTGCTACACCGCTACCTGTATAAACATGGAACTAACTGCACCGCGATCTGTATAAGCATGGAAATATCTACACCACTATGTGTAAAAACATGGAAATATCTACAATGCTATCTGTAAAACAGGGAAATATCTACACCGCTATCTCTATAAAAATGGAAATTTCTACACGGCTATCTGTATAAATGTGGAAACATCTACAACGCTATCTGTATAAACATGGAAATATCTACAATGCTATCACTGTAAACATGGAAATATCTGCATGGCTATGTTTATAAACATGGAAATATCTACACCGCTATCTCTACAAACATGAAATACCTTCACCGCTATCTGTAGAAACATGGAAATATCTACACCGCTATCTGTATAAAGAAGTAAATATCCACACCGCTATTTCTATAAGCATGTAAATATCTACACGGCTATCTGTATAACATGGAATGTCTACACCGCTATCACTATAAACTTCGAAATATCTACACCACAATGTGTATTAATATGGAAATGTCTACACCGCATTCTCTATAAACATGGAAATATCTTCACCGCTGTCTCTATAAACATGGAAATATCTACACTGCTATCTGAATAAACATTGAAATATCTTCACCGCTGTCTCTATACACAAGGAAATATTTGCACCGCTATCTGTATAAAGATGGAAACATCTACACCACTATCTCTATAAACATGGAAATATCTACTCCGATATCTGTATAAACATGGGAATATCTACACCTCTATCTGTATAAACATGGAAATATCAACACCGCTATCTCTGTAAACATGGAAATATCTACACCACTATCTGTATGAACATGGAAATATCTACACCACTCTTTGTATAAATATGGAAATATCTACATCGCTATCTGTATAAACATGGAAATATCTACACTGCTATGGGTTTAAACAAGGAAATATCTGTACCGCTATCTCTATAAACATGGAAATATCTACACCGCTTTCTCTATAAACATGGAAATATCTACACCGCTATCTCTATAAACATGGAAATATGTATACCGCCATCTGTAGAAGCCTGGAAATATCTACAACACTATCTCTATAAACATGGAAATATTTACACCGCCATTTGTATAAACATAGAAATATCTACACTGCTATCCCTATAAACATGCAAATATCTACACCGCCATCTCTATAAACATTGAAATATCTACACCGCTATCCGTATAAACATGGAAATATCTTCACCGCTATCCCTATAAACATGGAAATATCTACAAAGCTATCTGTATAAACATGGAAATATCTTCACCGCTATCTGTATAAACACGGAAATATCTATATCGCTATCTGTATAAAGTTGGAAACACCTACACCGCTATCTCTATAATCATGGAAATATCTACACCGATAGCTGTAGAAACATTGGAATATCTACACCGATAGCTGTATACACACGGAAATCTCCACACCGCTATCCGTATTAACATGGAAATATCCACACCGCTGCTTCTATAAACATGGTAATATCTTCAAAGCAATCTGCATAAACATGGAAATAATTACAACGCTGTCTCTATAAACATGGAAATATCTACACCGCTATCTCTGTAAACGTGGAAATATCTACACCACTGTCTCTATAAACATGGAAATAACTACACCTCTATCTCTATGAACATGGAAATACATAGACAGCTGTCTGTATAAAGTTGGAAATATCTACAGCACTTTCAGTATAAACGTGGAAATATCTACAATGCTATCTGTATAAACATGGACATATCTACACTGCTATCTCTATAAACGTGGAAATATCTACACCGGTATCTGTAAAAATGTGGAAGTATCTGCACCACTATCTGTATAAACGTGGAAATAACTACACCGCTATCTCTGTAAACGTGGAAGTATCTAAACCACTTTCTGTATTAACGTGGAAATACCTAAACCACTATCTCTATAAACGTGGAAATATCTACAACGCTGTCTCTATGAACATGGAAATATCTACACTGCTATCTCTATAAACATGGATATTTATACACCGCTATCTGTATGAACATGGGAATATTTACAACGCTACCTCCATAAACATGGAAATATCTACATGGCTATCTCTATAAACGTGGAAATATCTACACCGCTGTCTCTATAAACATGGAAATATCTAAACCGCTATCTGTATAAACGTGGAAATATCTACACCGCTATGTCAACAAACGTTGAAATATCTACACCGCTATCTCTATATCCGTGGAAATATCTACACCGCTATGTGTATAAATGTGGAAATATCTACACCGCTAAGTGTATAGTTGTGGAAACATCTACACCGCTATCTCTATAAACGTGTATATATCTACACCACTATCTGTATAAACGTGGAAATATCTACACCGCTACCTGTATATACATGGAAATATCTACACCGCTATCTCTATAAACATTTTAATATCTACACCTCTATCTCTATAAACATGGAAATATTTACAACGCTATCTGTATGAGCCTGGGAATATCTACACCGCTACCTCTATAAACATGAAAATATCTACACTGCTGTCTGTATAAACAAGGAAATACCTACACTGCCATCTATATACACATGGAAATATCTACACCGCTATCTGTATAAACATGCAAATACCTACACCGTTATCTGTATAAACATTGAAATAACTATACCACTATCTCTGTAAACATCAAAATATCTACACCGCTATCTGTATAAACAAAGAAATATCTGCACTGCTATCTCTATAAACATGGAAATATCCACATTGCTATCTCTATAAACATAGAAATGTCTACATGGCTATCTGTATAAACATGGAAATATCTACACCGCTATCTCTATAAACATGGAAATATCTACAATGCCATCTCTATAAACATGGAAACATCTACACTGCTATCTGTATTAACATGGAAATATCTACAGCGCTATCTCTATAAAAATGGAAATATCTACACCGCTATATATATAAACAATGAAATATCTACACGGTTATGTGTACAAACGTGGGAATATCTACACCGACATCTGTATAAAGATGAAAATGTCTTCACCGCTATATTTATAAAAATGGAAATAACCACACCACTATCTGTATAAATATGGAAATATCTACACTGCTATCTGTAAAACAGAGAGAAACCTACACCGCTATCTCTATAAACATGGAAATGTCTACACCGCTGTCTGTTTAAACATGTAAATATCTACACTGCTATCTCTATAAACATGGAAATAGCTACACCGCTGTCTTTATAAACATGGGAATATCTACACCGCTATCTGTATAAACATGGAAATATCTACACCACTATCTATATAAACGTGGAAATTTCTACACCACTATCTGTATAAACATGGAAATATCTACACCACTATCTCTATAAACTTGTAAATTTCTACACGGCTTTCAGTATAAAGATGGAAACATGTACAGCGCTATCTGTATAAAAAAGGAAATATCTGCACCGCTATCTCTGTAAAAATGGAAATATCTACACTATCTGTATAAACATGGAAATGTCTACACCACTATCTCTATAAACATGGAAATATCTACACGGCTCTCTCTTTAAACATGGAAATATCTACACCACCATCTGCAGGAACATGGAAATATCTACACCGGTATCTGTATACACATGGAAATATCTACACAGCCATGTCTGTAAACATGGAAATATCTACACCTCTATCTCTATGAACATGGAAATAACTACACTGCTGTCTCTATAAACATGGAAATATCTAAACCGTTATGTCTGTAAATGTGGAAATCTCTACACCACTATCTGTATAAACAAGGAAATATATACACCGCCATCTCTATAAAGAAGGACATATCTACACCGTTATCCGTATAAACATGGAAATGTCTACACCACCATCTCTGTAAACATGGAAATATCTACACCGCTACCAGTATAAACATGGAAATATCTACACCGGTATCTCTATAAACATGGAAATATCTAAACCGCGATCTTTATAAACATGGAAATATCTTCACCGCTGTCCATATAAACATGGAAATATGTACACCGCTATCAGTATAAACAAGATAATATCTACAACGGCATCTCTATAAACATAGAAATATCTACACCGCCATCTCTATAAACATGGAAATATCTTCACCGCTATCTGTATTTACATTGAAATATCTTCACCGCTATCCGTAGAAACATGGAAATATCTACAATGCTATCTGCTTAAACATGGAAATATCTACAACACTATCTGCATAAACAAGGAAATATCTACACTGTTATCTGTATAAACATGGAAGTAACTATAGCGCTATCTCTATAAACGTGGAAATATCTACACCTCTATCTTTATACTCATGGAAATATCTGCACTGCTATCTGTAAAACTTGGTAATATCTACACCGCTATCTCTATAAACATGGAAATGTCTACTCTGCTATCTGACTAAACATTGAAATATCTACAATGGTATCTCTATAAACATGGAAGGATTCTACACAGCTAACTGTATAAACATGGAAATATCTAAAACCCTATCTCTATAAACATGGAAATATCTACTCTGCTATCTCTATATACATGGAAATATCGACACGGCTATGTGTTTAAACATGGGAATATCTACACCGCTATCTGCATAAACAGGGAAATATCTACACCGCTATCTCTATAAACATGGAAATATGTACACCACTTTCTGTATAAACTAGGAAATATCTACACTGCTATCTGTGAAAGAGGGAAATATCTACACAGGTATTTCTATGAACATGGAAATGTCTACACTGCTATCTGTACAAACATAGAAGTATCTACACAACTATTTGTATAAACATGGAAGTATCCACGCCACTATCTGTATAAACATGGAAATATCTACAATGCTATCTCTGTAAAGATGGAAACATCAACACCGATATCTGTATAAAGATGGAAACATCTACACCGCTATCTCTATGAACATGGAAATATCTACACCGCTATCTGTAAAACATGGGAATATCTTCAAGGATACCTGTATAAACATGGAAATATCTACACCGCTATCTCTATTAACATGGAAATATCTACACTGCTATCTGTATAAACAAGGAAGTATCTACACAGCCATCCCTATATACATGGAAATATCTACAGCACTAACTCTGTAAAAATGGAAATATCTACACTGCTATCTGTGTAAACAAGGAAATATCTACACCGCTATTTCTATAAACATGGAAATATCTACAGCGTTATCTCTATATACATGGAAATATCTGCATCGCTATCTCTATAAACATGGAAATATCTACACCACCATCTGCAGGAACATGAAAATATCTACACCGCTATCTCTATAAACATGGAAATATCTACACCGCCATCTCTATAAACATGGAATTATCTACACTGCTATCCGTATAAACAGGGAAATATCTACACCTCTATGTGTATAAACATTGAAATATCTACACTGCAATCTGTATAAACATGGAAATATCTACACCGCTATCTCTTTAAACATGGAAATATCTACACCACTATGTGTACAAACTTGGAAATATCTACACCGCTATCTCTATAAACATGGAAATATCTACACCGCTATCTCTATAAACATGGAAATATCTACACCACTATGTGTATAAACTTAGAAATATCTACACCGCTATCTCTATAAACATGGGAATATCTACACCGCTATCTGTATAAACCTGGAAATATCTAAATCGCCATCTGCATAAACACGAAAATATCTACACCTCTACCTTCATAAACATGGAAATATCTTCACCGCCATCTGTATAAACATGGAAATATCTACACTGCCATCTCTATGAACATTGAAATATCTACACCGCCATCTCTATAAACATGGAAATATATACACCGCCATCTCTATAAACATGGAAATATCTGCACCGCCATCTACATAAACAGGGAAATATCTACACCACCATCTGTATAAACATGGAAATATCTACTCCGCCATCTGTATAAACATGGAAATATCTACTCTGCCATCTGTATAAACATTGAAATCTCTACAACGCTATCTCTTCAAACATGGAAATATCTACACCGCCATCTCTGTATACATGGGAATAAATACACCACCATCTCTATAAACATGGAAATATCTACAAAGCCATCTCTGTAGAGATTGAAATAACTACACTGCTCCCTCTCTAAAGATGGAAATATCTACACCGCTATCTGTATAAACATGGAAATATCTACACCACAATCTGTATAAACAAGGAAATATCTACACCGCTATCTCTATAAACATGGAAATGTCTACACCGCCATCTGTATAAACATGGAAATATCTACACTGCTAATTCTATAAACATGGAAATATCTACAGCGCCATCTCTATAAACATGGAAATATCTACACCGCTATCTGTATAAACATGGAAATATCTACACTGCTATGTCTGTAAACTTGGAAATATCTTCACTGTTATCTGTGTAAAGTTGGAAGCATCTACACTGCTTTTTGTATAGACATGGAAATATTTACACCGCTGTCTGCATAAACATGGAAATATCGACACCGCTATCTCTATAAACATGGAAATATCTACACCGCCTTCTCTATAAACATAGAAATACCTACAACGCTCCGTCAATAAACATAGAAATATCTACACCGCCATCTCTATAATCGTGGAAATATCTACACCGCTATCTGTACAAACTTGGAAATATCTACACCGCTACCTCTATAAACTTGGATATATCTAAACCGCTATCTGTACAAACATGGAAATATCTTCACAGCCATCTGTATCAACATGGAAATAACTACACCGCTAACTCTATAAACATGGCAATATCTACACCGCTATCTCTATAAACATAGAAATATCTACAATGCCATCCCCAGAAACAAGGAAATATGTACTCCGCCATCTGTATAAACATGGAAATATCTACACCGCCATCTATATAAACATGGAAATATCTACACTGCCATCTGTATGAACATGTAAATATCTACACCGCGCGCTCTATAAACATGGAAATATCTACACCGCTATCTGTATAAACATGGAAATATCAACACTGCTACCTCTATAAACATGGAAATATCTACACCGCTATCTGTATAAACAAGATAGTATCTACACCGCTATCTGTATAAACATGGAATCATCAACACCGCTATCTGTATAAACATGGAAATATCTGCACCGCTATCTGTATAAACATGGAAATATCTACACCGCTATGTCTATAAACATGGAAATATTTACACCGCCATCTCTATAAACATGGAAATATCTACACTGCCATCTGTATAAACATGGAAATGTCTTCACCGCTACCTCTATATACATGGAAATATCTGCACCTCTATCTGTATAAACATGGAATTATATACACCGCCACCTCTTTAAACATGGAAGTATCTGCACCGTGATCTACATAAACAGGAAATATCTACACCGCCATCTTTATAAACATGGAAATATCTACACCGCCATCTGTGTAAACATTGAAATCTCTACATCGCTATCTCTACAACCATGGAAATATCTACACCGTCATCTCTACAAACATGGAAATATCTACACCGCCGTCTCTGTAAACATGGAAATAACTACACCGCCATCTCTCTAAACATGGAAATATCTACACCGCCATCTCTGTAAAGATTGAAATAACTACACCGCTCCTTCTCTAAAGACGGAAATATCTATACCGCTATCTGTACAAACATGGAAATATCTACACCTCTACCTCTATAAACTTGGATATATCTACACCGCTATCTGTACAAACATGGAAATATCTACACAGCCATTTGTATAAACATGGAAACAACTTCACCGCTGGCTCTATAAACAGGGAAATAACTACACCGCTATCTCTATAAACATGGAAATATCTACACCGCCATCTCTATAAACATGGAATTATCTACACCGCCATGTGTATAAACATGAAAACATCTACACTGCCATCTCCATAAACATGGAACTATCTACTCTGCCATCTCTATAAACATGGAAATATCTGCACCGCCATCTGTATAAACATGGAAATATCTAAGCTACCATCTATATTAAGATGTAAATATCTACACTTTCCGCTGTATAAACATGGAAATACCTACACCGCTATCTGTATAAACATGGAAATACCAACACTGCTATCTGTATAAACATGGAAATATGTACACCGCTATCTGTATAAACATGGAAAAATCTAGACCGCTATCTCTTTAAACATGGAAATATATACACAGCCATCTCTATAAACATGGAAATATCTACACCGCCATCTACATAAACAAGGAAATATCTACACCGCCATCTATATAAATATGGAAATATCTACACCGCCATCTGTATGAACATGGAAATATCTACAATGCCATCTGCAGAAAGATGGAAATATCTACAGCGTGATCTGTATAAACATGGAAATATCTACACCGCTATCAGTATAAACCTTGAAATATCTCCACCGCTATCCATATGAACATGGAAATAACTACATCGTGATCTGTATAAACATGGAAATATCTGCACCGCTATCTGTATAAACATGGAAATATCTACACCGCTCTCCATATAAACATGGAAATATCTACACTGCTATCTGTATAAACATGGAAATATCTACACCGGTATATGTATAAACATGGAAATATATCAACCGCTATCTCTGTAAACATGGAAATGTCTTTACCGCCATCTGTAGAAAGATGAAAATACCTGCACCGCGATCTGTATAAACATGGAAATATCTACACCGCTATCTCTATAAACATGGAAATATCTACACCGCCATCTTTAAAAACATGGAAATATGTAAACAATCATCTGTATAATCATGGAAATATCTACACCACCATCTGTATAAACATGGAAATATCTACACTGCCAGGAGCTCAAGAGCAGCCTGGGCAATAAAGCAAGACCTCATCTCTACAAAAAAATTAGAAAAATTAGCTGGGCATGGTGGCGTGCACCTGTAGTCCCAGCTTCTTGGGAGGCTGAGGTGGGTGGATCCACGGAGCCCAGGAGTTTAAGGCTGCAGTGAGCTTGGATAACATCTGCACTCCTTCCTGGATGACAGAACAAGAACCTGTTTCAAAAAAGAAAAAAGAATAAAAACCTAAAAACTAAAAACTGGATGTAGTTTGCTAATAAATAAACAGCAAATTAATTGTAACATGCTTACATATCAACGATGTCTTTCTTCTTTGATCATAAACCTGCTCACTAAGAAGCTGCTGAAGTCCATGGTAGTGACAGGTACATGTCTGCATCCTTGTCCTGACCTGCATCTTCTTTGATTGTCCCCATCTGTGTCTCCGACTGGCTCTGCCGAACCGGCTTGCTACCTGATCAATGTTGTACTGAACCAGACTGCTAACTGATCAATGTTGTTGAGCTCACTGCACAAAGCTCTTCTTACATGGTAGATTTCTGCCTGGAATAGTCATACTTACACTGTTTATGTTCCTTACTCCTGACCCATCCAACGCAGCAGAAGTTCTATTTATTGCCATAGAAACATAGGTCATTTGGAAACACCTCCTTCATTTCTATGGAATGTTCAAACATTTCTGACATTTTGGACTCTGTTCTAGCCTCTTGTTAAATATATCCAGAAAAGAGACAAAGCTTTATGTGGGGGCTATATGCACACATATGCTATAGAATAAGCTATCTAAATGTTTAAAAATACTTTCCATCTGGCACTGCACCTTAATAGGTAGACAGAAATTAAGTATGTGTATATTTATCTGTATAGATACGTATAAATATATATCCCCAAAACAAAAACTCATTCTCTTACTTATACATAGGTAGAATATAGGTGAATATACATATACATTTATAGGTAGAACAAAAAAACCCCTCAGCCTCTTTAGGGCCATGTGTTTTCTCTGAGTAATTGTCACAATTAATTACAATACATGTGTATGCCTTTTTAGATAAATTCCATCAGACCAGTTTCTGTCTGGTTGGAAAATAATTGCCTATTTGCTAAGTGCCCCTGCCCCTATACTATATTCCAGTGAACTAAAGACCTCTGGCAATCATAGATTTACAACTCAGCAAGATTAAACAATTTTTGTTATTTATGACATCCAAGCTGGATCTTCTGTATCATATTCCACATTAGCATCTATCACTTTATATTTGGGAGATCCTGTCCAAAAAATGATTATGCCTCCTAACCAAACATTCAGCAGGGCTGCAGGAACAGGCCCCCTGAACAAACATCCTGCCAAAGTACTTTAAAGCACCGTGAGCTCCCACAGCTGTGCATTTTCAGATGACTCAGCAGATTAGCGTGGAGTCTCTTAGCCTCTGATTGGTCTGTTCCTTTCAGTGATCTCTCACATGGCCCAGTCCATTCGGTTTGAAAATCCTCATGAAATGAGCAGATTATGATCTGGCTTCAGTAGAGAGCCATGGGGTGGGCATGGAGGGGAGAGGGTTTGCTCTTCACACAGCCTGAGCCTCAGAAAGGTTTCAGATGGAAAAGCATGACACTGACTCAGCTCATGCTTAACAGGAAATAATGCACAGACCACACCAAAAAAGCCCTTTATGTTGTGTGAAAGTCTATGCTGGAGCAGCTGCTGCCACCTCATGTGCTGTGATAGAGTGTGCATGTGTGTGTTTGTGTGTGCGTGAGTGTGAGTATGCACACAAATGTGTGCTGGGAGGGGGAGGAGATCACACCTTCCACAGTCGCCACCTCAGCCTTAGCTAGCAGCATGGAGAAATGCCAAAAGTCAAGAGGAAGCTGCACCAAAGCAACTGTGATCACCACATCAGCAGGCGCTTTCTGGTTAGTAAAGGTACTGGGACTGAAAAACACACACGATCTCGTCCTTCTTTTATTTTAATCAGAGCAAACTAATTTTATAATAATTGTGTTATATGAATAAATAATTCATAATGCTGTAACCCATTATCACATTCAATCCTCCCAGCAACCTTAGAAGATATGTAGACAGGTATTATTACTTTCCCTATTTTTATAAATGAGGAAATAAACCCCAGGAGGCTAGGCGACTTCCCCACAGTCATAGAAGTTGCAAACAGTAGTATCATGATTCAAATCCAAAGCTTCTCCTTTTGTCTTTATCATTTTAATTTTGAAGGTAATGCATATGCATGTATGATCTTTTAAATCCAGAGATGTATATGGAATAGATAGGAAAAGGGACTCTCCTTCCCCATTATACACCCCCTCCACCCAAGCTATATACACTGTTGACTAGAGTATGTCCTTTCAATCCTATTTTCTATGCCTACATTATACACAGAAAAGCAGGATTACGTTACACACAATATTCCAGTCATTGCTGTTTTCCACCAACAAGCTATCATTCACATCTTTTTCATACTACATATAAATTTATATCCTTTATTTTAGTGGTGTATATTGTGCAGTTGTGTCATAAATTATGTACCCGTTCTCTGTTGAACATATAGATTTTTTCTGAGTTTTTCCTTAGCAAAATGCTGCAGTGAGTACCCTTGTACACAGATGTTTGTACATTTGTTCTAGAAAAATCTACAGTAAAGATTCTTAGATTAAGAGATTCCCAGGTTATTAGAAAACTACTCTATTAATTTAGATATATACTTCCAAATTGCCTGACCAAAAAGTTATGTCAATTTAACTTCTATGAACAGTATACAAACATGCCAATTTTCCATCACCTACACCAACTCTGGGCAATTTCATCTTTTTTACAAGTTGATGGATTGTTTTAATTTATATTTCTCTGGTTATTAATAAGGTTGGCCACCTGTTCATGTGTTATTATTGATGATATTTGTATTGAAATGTTTGAATTTTCTTGATTTCAAAAAACGTTTTACATGTCATAGATATTAAATATTTGTTGTAAAACTCTCCTTCCAGTATTGTGTATGTGTTTGGTCAAGTAGAATAAACTCTCGTCCTCTGATTTCAGATTCCTTTCTCTTTCCATTAGAAATCCCTAAATGTAAAACTACATATTGATAGCTAAAAACCAGGATGTTTACTAGAGAAAAAGAATACAAAGGCAATAATTAAATATTATATTTATACAAAATACCTACTAGTACAAACTTAAAAAGAGAAAGTAAAATTCAAATGCTTCTACGACTTCAGACTAAGAAAAAGAACTTTTGAGGTTGAATGTTCCTGAAATTTTTCTTTTCATACAACTACGGACATGACTTCAAAAGTTGATGTGACTAAAAATGTAAGATATGAAAGATATTTGAAGACTCAGAGAAGGTGGATTTTCATTTTAACAAGTCACATATATATTCTAGATATCCTCTTATTCGTAACTAAGAGAGTCAAATCAGATGAAAGACTCTAAAAATTTCCCTTTGACTGTGTTAAGTAGAAGTAGTAGAGGCATATTGGCCAAATCTTGAGTGTTTGCAAATTGACTCTTAAGGCTATGGGCTGGCACAGGTCATTGAAGCCCTAGCTTTTTATCTTTAATTTTAAAATCCCCAAACAATTTATACTAATTTTTCTTGTCCATTATTTCCAAATAATCTTGTTTAAACGTTATTACAGTGCTTGCTCATGTTACTGTTGTCTAACAGAAGGGTATCCGGGGCCTTAAAACTGAGAGGGTTAGGATTAATGATTCCAATACCTATGCTTGGACATCTCCAAAAGTGGGTTCCAACTTCTTGTCCTCAAGTCTGTATAGAAACTAGCAAACTTCCAGAGTTCACAAAAGGCTCAAGGAGAACAGATGTTTTATAGAAAATTCTTAGAGCAAGTTTCACGCATAATGTTGCTGATGCGTGTCTGCCTTTTCAATAAACATCACTATGCTTTATCACAAGATTTAATAAAGCAGCTTAGTTAAAAATGCCATCTGGGTCTCTGGACACATTAAACAAAGCTTAAAATAACCACCCCAGCAACTGGGAGGACCCAGCTGTTCTCATAATCTGTCCCACTCCTTTTACTTCCCCATAAAAAGAGTGAATGAAGACCACAGACTAAAAGCATCCAGAAGGAACTGACACAAACAGGGAGATAGATGGAGCCAAGGGCTCCTGTAAGTTTGCTATTGCTCACATAATAGATTTGCTAATTCCACAACCTGCGGATGGTGATTAAGAACGGGAAGCAGAAAGAGGGAAGAGAGAATCATAGAAGGGCTCATTCAAGTTTTCTAATGTATCACAAACCTGTCCTCCCTAATGTCTGGATCATAGCAGCCCATTCCATTCACCTATTCTGTAGTGAACTCCAATAGAAAATACAAAGCCATCACCACCCAGTTCTTTCTCCCTTCTAGAGATGAGCTATTAGACACCCAATCCCAGATTCTCAAATCCATTCCAGGAAAGAAGCCCTAGGTATTGAAGCACAGCTTTCCCTCCCTCCCTTCTTTCTTCCACCCCAAGATTTGTTCCCCAGATAGTTCTAGTAAATGCAAAACCAAGTATATTCTCATTCTTTAGAGCAACCAGCTTTTCATGGCCAACTGGAATCAAATACAACCTGCACAAACATCTATCTGGAGGACACTCCCAAGGCTCCTACTGAGCCAGCCTTCTGCATACCACTGCATTTCAGCTTCCTAGTTCACAAGACACTGAGACATTCTTGAATTCTGCAAGGTGCACTGTGTGTTAATATCTTTGCTCCTCATCATGTGGCCAATAAAGGGCATGACTAGTCAACAAATAAATTTTCTCTTGGCTAAAACTTGCAACAAAACTGTAAGCTGTTTACCAAGGGGCCCACTACAGGTTATATTCAATATATACAGTCAAATCCTAACTATCTGAGATATATTCAGTTGACCATACACCTTTATATTTCAGTAAAAGGTCTTTACATTTCCCAGTGCTATCGACGTTACAAAGTGCTTTCATATGCAATGCTTCATCTGATTTCCAGGATAATTAAATGATCCTGTCATACCTGATTTTTAGATGAGGAAACAAGTGATTTCTGGGTATTTCAAGAGGCTAACGGATCTGCCCTCCAACTTGAATTTGAAAACCAAAAACAAAATTCCAAGGCCCCTCAACCATCTGAATGGACTTTGACTCTTTTGGTCAATATATGGCAGAGCTAGGAAAAGAAGGTGAGTCTTCCAGCTGCTGATACAGGGTTTTTCCTGCCATACTCCATTACCTCCAAGGCTAAAGTCAAAAGAGGGTGTGGTTATCACATGAAAAAATCTGGTTTGGATTTCCCAAATGTGTATGTAGTATTTGGTGATTTACCTTAATTTAACCTACAGTTTTTTGGGTTGTAACAGTCTGACTCCATTTTTGAAAACAAAACAAAATCGATTTTAAATGCTGAATTATAGATCTTTGCTGTCCAGTATGGTAGCTACTAACCACTTATGGTTATTTGCATTTCTATTTTAATTAATTAAAATTCAGTAAAATGCAAAATTCAGTTCTTCAGTTGCTCTAGCCACATTTCAAGTGTTACAGTAGTCACATATGGCTAGTGGCTGGGACAATGCAGATTATAGAACAGTTCCATCATCAAAGAAACTTCTATTGAACAGTGCTATTATATAATGTCATCTCCAGAGAAAGAAGACTTTAGAAAAAGTCAGAAACGGCCGGGCGCAGTGGCTCACACGTGTAATCCCAGCACTTTGGGAGGCCAAGGCAGGCAGATCCCTTGAGGTCAGGAGTTCAAGACCAGCCTGGCCGACATGGTGAAACCCCGTTTCTGGTAAAAATACAAAAAATTAGCTAGGCGTGGTGGTGCATGCCTGTAACCCCAGCTACTCAGGAGGCTGAGTTGGGAGAATCACTGGAACCCAGGAGGCAGAAGTTGTAGTGAGCCAAGATTGTGCCACTGCACTCTAGCCTGGGTGACAGAGCAAGACTCCATCTCAAAAAAAAAAAAAAAAGAAAAAAAAAAGAGAAAGTCAGAAATATCTTGAGGCAGGCATAGTGCTGTCATCTGTCCAATATTGAAGATGATTTAAGAATAAGAAAGAAGAAGAGAACAAAGAAGAGAAAAAGAAGTGGCCTTAGGTGTACCTACCCAGAAAAGGACAAAGGCATTCTTGTAGTCATTGTGTTGTATTTTAGCTCTTAAACTTTTTAAGAGATTAGAATAATTTGACACATAGAAGATCTAAACCACTGAAGAGGCTCTGAAGCAGATAAAAGTAGAAAGAAAATAAAAAACTAATGAGTTACAAACTAAGCTTAACCACAATTCGTTTAAACGATACTATTTACTCTTCACATGATTGGTTTTTCTTTTGCTTTATAGTATGACATAGTTTATATCTTTAAAGGGGAATTAAAATATTTCTGGGATTTTTTAAAAGTAAGTTCACACAGCCACATAAAATCTACAGAAACAGATAAAACCTATCTTCTCATTTATTCCCTAATCCATTCAAATTAAATATAAAAATCCAAGCAGCCACAGTGATATTCAAAAAAGCAAAAGTGAGACAAAACAAAATTCATTTGTCACCTGTGGAGGTAGTTAACTCACATAATCTTCACTCCAAACACCAGTAATTTTTAAAAGACAGAAATAAACATATGTTCTGCCTTCACGGAAGGTACTATGTTTCAGGATAGCCAAATAACCCAGTTGTAAAGAAAATGGTCTGCTTATAGAAAAATGCCAGCTAAAGCCTGTAGATAGAATTAGAGAATTAGAAATTCACCATTTTGAAACCCCTAATGAAATAATCAACTCAAGCAAGGATCATTAATAAATGCTAAAACAATCAAGTAACTATTGATACAGAATATAACTGAATATACACATGGTACAAAGTTCACGTCACAGACTACTGGCTTGACCCAAGGGGGAATATAGCAGAGGAGATAGGCAGTGATCACCCTAACCTTGCGATCATCTCACCATCACTAATGATGGGATGTGAATACACATTATTGCCTATGAAATAGTCTTTAAAAAAAGAAGTTGAACCTGAATCTAACTAAACCTTGCAATGGGCTGAACGTGTATGTCTTCCCAAAATTAATATGTTGACATCCTAACCCCAAAGGTGCTGGTATTAAAAGGTGGGGCCTTTAGGGGGTCATTAGATCATAAGGACAGAGGCTTCATGATTGGAATTAGTGCCCTTATAAAAGAGGCCCCAGAGAGCTAGCTAGTCTCTCCCACTATGTGAGGGCCCAGCAAGAAGGCCAATCTATGAACCAGAAAGTTGGTCCTAACCAGATATCAAAACCACATGCTCCTTGATCTTAAACTTGCTAGCCTCTAGAACTGTGAGAAATAAATTTCTGTTCTTTATAAGTCATCCAGTTTTTGGTATTTTGTTATAGCAGGCCTAAAAGCCTTTAGAACTAACTTCCAGTTAACCAGGAAAAAACAGAGTGAAAAGTTAAATGACACCATAAAAAGCAACCAGAAAATTCCAGAAGGGGAAATATTCTACAGGACAACTGACTAGTTTTTCAACAAGTCAATTTCACTAAATAAATACATAAACAAAGAGTATGGGTATTTTCCAGGTTAAAAAAGTCTTGAGCTAAATAATCAAAAGCAATGTGTGTCCCTTGATTAGAAGAAACTAATTTGAACAAACCAGCCACAAAAGATATTTCAGGGAGACCAAGCTGGAAGGATCACTTGAGGCCAGGAGTTTGAGACCAGCCTGGGCAACGTAGTAAGACCTCCATCTCTACAAAAACAATAAATTAGCTGGGCATGGTGGTGTGCACCTATAGTCCTAGCTACTCAGGAAGCTGAGGCAGGAAGATCACTTGAGCCCAGGAGTTTGAGGCTGCAATGAGCTATGATTGTTTCACTGCACTTCAGGCTGTGTGAAAGAGCAAGACTTTGTCTCAAAAAATAAAAGGACATTTCATAATAATTGAGGAAATCTGAATGTGGACTGGGTAATAAATGATATAAAAAAGCCATTTTTTATTTTGTTTGAAAAGATGATTTTGTAACTATACAGGAAAATGTTCTTATTTTTTTAGAAATCTGTACTAAAGAATTTAGGGGTAAAATATCATTTTCTTTAATATACTTTCAAACACAAGCAAAAAATAGTCATGACACAAATATAGCAAAATGTTTACAATCTATGTTCTATGCTTGCCTGTGAGTGTCATTAATCTCATCTCTCTGCTTTTCTGAAAGTTTGAAAATTTCAAAGTTTCATAATAAATTTTTTACATCCCATAATTTTATAATAATTTTTTAAAAGTTTGAAGCAAATCAACAACTATAGCTTCAAAAATATCCTGACCCACAATAAACATTGAACAGGGTATATTTCTCCCATTTCCTAAAAAGTTGGCCTAGGAAGGAGTATGAGAGCTGCCATAGCTCTCCCAAGGCTCATTATTCTCCATCACTCCATGGGAAATCCCAAAATAAATTTTAAAAAAAGTTGTTTAAATTTATAATGTTTTTGATTCTATAATAATTTTATAATAAAATAATTGTAAAATGTTTTTGATTATATATTTTAATTTATAAAAAATTTTATACATGTTTATTTTTGAAATGTCTATTTCAAACTTTATGAGATATTAAAATATAAGTAATATAGTTCATCATTTTAGAAATGCCATGCTTTTCTTCTCCAGCAATTACATAATCAAAGAGTAACTGTAGTTTTTCCTAGAACATTGCTTTGTAGGCTGGGCATGGTGGTTCATGACACTTTAGGAGGCCAAGGCAGGCAGATCTCTTGAGATCAGGAGTTTGAGACTAGACTGGGCAACACAGAGAAACCCTATGAGTAGTAAAAACACAAAAATCAGCTGTGCGTAGTGTTGTGCACCTATAGCCCCAGCTACTCAGGAGGCTGAGGTGGGAAGATCACCTGAATCTGGGGAGGTCAAGGCTACAGTGAGCCAAGACTGTACCATTGCACTCCAGCCTGGGCAACAAAGTGAGACCCTGTCTCAAAAAAAATGAAATTTAATTTAAAAAAAGAAAATTGCTTTGTAAAATTAACTTTTTCAATCAAAACCAAGATTTTTCAGATATAGAGAATGCAGCCCACTGGTCAGATTTGTCAGTTCAAAGAGAATAAATTCTAGTTTCCTATTTTTCTAGCCTGCTTATGAATATCCAATAGGATATCAAAAAAGACCAAAGCCTTTGGGATCCATGTTCAGTATTCCTGAGTCTATCTCAGGATGCCAAATCAGGAGACAAGCACATTCTCATCAATTTTCAATCATTCGAGACCAATTTTGCTTATAATTATCCAGTTATTTTAGACCACCTTTCTCCTGAAGCCAGCCTTATGGCTATTCACTTCACTTTAGCATAAGCCCCCAAGAAGGTGAACAAAATGAGGAAACGATTGGTTAAAGTTGGCGTTTAAAATTCTGAAACATGTCCACCATTCCATTCACCCATGCCCGACCCTCTTAGAAGTAGTACTTTCAGATTATTTAAGAGTCGATGCTTCTATGTGGATTTTGTCATCTGTCCTTTATAACAGCTAGTAGGTTTAATTTGACTCTATTTTAAGCATATATTGACCTATGCTAATTATCTGTTAAAATAAATTCCACTCTTTGAGTTAATAAAGTGTGTTTGTCTTGGAAGACCCATTGAAGTAAGAAGCTGAGGAGCCCTTATGGTAAAGTGGGACAAGAAATAATAAGACATAATAATTTTCCCATGCAAATCAACAACCGTAGCTTCAAAAATATCCTGACCCACAACAAGTATTGGACAGGCCATGTTTCTCTCACTCCCTAAAATATTGGCTCGGGAAGGAGTGTGAGAGCTCCCATAGCTCTCCCAAGGCTCATTATTCTCCATCACTCCACAGGAACAGCCTGTCAGAGAAGAGTGAAAGACCATTTGTCAACCTCTCTTCAACTCCCTGATTCTAGCCAAACTTCATCAATCTCAAGTGAGGAGCCAGAGAGAAATCAAACCCCATATATCCAGCATCATTGTCTACGGGAGTCAAAAATCACAATTCCACTACCCACCCCAACACCACTGGCCCTGTTTCTCCCAATTGCTTTTTATTGTGTTTTTTAAAAAATCCTCTTTCCCCATCCCTGCAACACCGAGAAGGAGGAATTATAGTAGATAAATATGAAGCATGGAGATCCTTTAAAAATGTTTTTAATAATAAATGAGAAAATGAAAAGGAGAGGGTTGGGAAGGAAGGAGGGAATTCAAATGCCAGGGAAATGTTCAGTTTCGCTTTTAAAGATGTTAACACTCATTTATACATTTGCAAGACACTCCCCTTAAAGAAAAGTTCTATGAGTGTGGGTCTGTTTGCATGAATAAGGATAAAATTACTTTTTTAGACGATGTTTCCCACATATCATTCAGAGACCCCTGAAGTTAGGTATCCCTCTTGTAGATGTCCTTGAGATGCTGCTGGACCTGGGAAAGAGGAAACTGGGATACGGGTCTATGCCAAAAGGTGCTTCTAGTTATAGGACAGAGAGGAAAGGGGCAGAGGGAGAAAAACCCGAAGTCTGAGAATCTGGATTGCAGAAGACTACCGAGGTCGTGGGAGAAGGGAGAGAAAACAAGGATGAAAAGCGAAAGGGGAAGAGGCATGAAATGTTGTCAAATGTCAAAAGGCATTTGGAGAGAAGTTGGGAATTGCATTAAGAAAACCACTGCAAATCTCGTTTCAGACCATTTAGAGATATGCCCCCTGGGAACTGCGAGCTCAGGCTGTTTAGCATCAAACAAATGGATCCACTCCATCCCTACCCTAATTAAATAAATCATTCAGTAATTCCACTGGCTTAAAGAACCAAAATATTAAAAACCTTCAGGGCCTACTCTTGCCAAATATGTCAGGGATCGTGTGTGTGTGTGTGTGTGTGTGTGTTCTGAGACACCACTACTGTTAAATAGGCAGAGCTAAGACTTAGGGGACTGGCAGATTATTGCAAAAAGGGCACGGGGCAGAGGGACTATGTTGTGAGCCTGGGAAAGAAGTTTGTGTGGGGACTGTGGGCAGTGAACGCGTTGGGAACAATATGGAAAACTGGGAGCTGTCTTGGAATCTACAGGGCCGGGTAAGAGAATGTCCGAAAGAAAAATGAGCAGGTGCAGGATGTGTGCAGAGTCGGAGAAGAGTCCAGGGCGCCCGAAGTGGCTCCAGGAACGACGGACACCCCTCAAGACTTTTGGGGGTGGTGGGTACTAATAGAACCCAGTGTCCGGGGAGCGCAGGGGAGGCTGCGAGCACGGCGGGAGTGGGGCGCTGGAGGGTGAGGACGCGGGAGTGAGGAAGCAAAGCCGGGGCAGGGGCCTCCCAGCTGGGCCCGGAGGCAGCATGGGGACAAGGGCTAGGAGAGGGCATGGCGGCGGCATGGTGGGAAGCGAGGGGCATCCGGACACTCACCCCATTGGCCACGGCCATCTGCACCACGATCTCGATGGCCTTCCTGCTAAAGTACCTGCCGTCGCTGCCCATCACCGTGGTGCAGCACCGACGGTCGTGCAGGTCGATGGACGACAGCACGCTCTGGATGAAGTTGGGCAGGTAGTTGCGCTGGCCCTCGAAGAAGCCGGTAGGTCGCCACAGACCCCCGCCGCCGGCCGGCCGCCGGTCCTCGTAGGGCGCGGTGGGCACTGTCAGCACCGGGATGGGGCCCCCCTCCGTGGCGCCTCCTGGCCGGTCCTGCTGTGGCTCCCGGGGCCGGAGGGAATCTGCAGGCTGCCAGGGGCCTCCGCCAGCCTGGCCGCACGCCAGGACTCCGCCTCACGCCCAGGCCCCCTCTCCGGCAGGTCGGCGCCCTGCGCCCGCCCGCCTGGGGACCGCCCGCCCCTCCTCTCTGCGCGGCCGCTCGCTGACTCCCTCGGCGGAGATTGCTTCTGCCTTCCTGTAAAGTTTTCTCCCGCCCACCTTCTCCGCTGCCAGACCGCCCGAGGTGCCATCAGTTTCTCCCCAAGTTGGACTCACTTTCGGGGTGTCCCAAAAGCCTGATTCCAGGGCCTGCTAGCCCGACCCCAGTGACGCCTGCACCCGCGCCTGGCCCCAGCCTTCACGCGCGATCGCTGCCCTCCGGGGCACACCCTCTGCCAGAAAACAGCGGGCGGGTGGCGAGACTTTGGGCAGAGTCCGGGTTCCTCTCCGGCGCCAGGCCCGTCTCCCTGTCTCCCTAGGAGTGTGCTGCCTACTCGCACCAGTTTCTCTTTAGAACAAGCACGGGGAGGGATTTGGGAGGGGGCTGAAACCTTTTGCCATCAGCGAACAGCCTCAGCCAAAAATAACCCTGGAAAGGCGAGCTAAGAATGGTTATCTCCTGCCAGCGCTGAAATCGGAGGCTTGGTGCTGCGTGTGTGGGGTGTGTGTGTGTGTGTGTGTGTGTGTGTGTGTGTACCCTCCCACCCCGACCATTTGTTGAAGGGAATCACCACTGTCAGACTTCAATCCAACAGGACCCACTCGAGCCATCCACACTTTCCCCAGCCTCCTCCAAAACAGCACACTTTCTGGTATGGACAATTCTTTTTTTTTTTTTTTTCACTTGTTTGTTTGTTGTGGTGGTTGCAACAGCAGCAACACAGACGACACATATTTCCCTATTCTTCTCGCCCTTCTCACCCTCCCTACCCAGCTCCTGCCTTAGAAACAGGCTTGGCCTACACTGTATCTGTCCACACTGCCTGAACTCTTCCCTGAATTAATCGTTTTCAATAGGAGGGGGCTAAATCCCTTATTAATGCCCTACCAGGAGTGAATGAATAAAGCCAAGTTAAAGGGGAACTGGGTACCACATACTGTGCTAGGTTCCTTTGCATGTATCCTTTCATTCTGCTGGAGCTAAAGATGTTGTGCCTCCTCTCTATAAAACACACCCAAACTCCAAAACCAGGAAATTCTCCATAGAAAATAGGAGTGAAGAGAGAAAAGACTAACAGGATAAACCCCAAAGCAGGAAGAAAATTTTGTCTCCCATTTCGCTCAAGGAATTTTTGGACCCACCAAGGCTACTGTCCTGAAAGATCCTGCTGCTTCTCCTTCCCCAAATATTGTCCACTTCCTGAGAGTAAGGCTGACTTGCCACAGGCTTATAAAGTGTTTGGTCACAGTAAGACAACTGTGAGTAATAACACACATTGTATACTGTTTTGCAATTGATAAAAGGCTTTGCATCTGTTTTTTCTTTGGAGGCTGAAGAAAAGAAGAATGGTATTCATGCAGTTCCCATTTTACAGATGAAAACAAGAGGACTTTTTCTGTGAAGTCAGGAAAGTGGTTACAATGGTACTTTCCGCCTGTCCGAATTATGTATTGTCCCTCTCCTTTCTATTAATAACATTGAAGTGTGATGGGACAACCACTGAAGCCGTCAGTTGAAACCTGCTGGGACTTTTTAGCCATTCTCTTCAACATAAAGAATGGGTGTTTTGGAGGGGGTGAGAGGAATGGGGAAATGTTGTCAAAGAGTACAATGTTTTAGTTGAGACAGGAAGAATACATTTTGTTGAGATCTACAGCACAGCATGGTGACTGTAGTTAACAATGAAGTATTGTGTATTTCAAAATTGCTAAGACAATAAATTTCAAATGTTCTCACCACAAAAAAGATAGGTTTTGAGGTGATGAATCTATTAATTCTCTGGATTTAATTATTCCACAATGTATACATATATCATAACATCACATTATACCTCCGTAAATACATACAATTTTAATTTGTCAATTAACATTTTTTAAAAGAATAGTGTGGCCAGTTGGGGAGGTAGTTTTTTCTTTTTTCCTCTAGTCTCTACTCAGTCTCCAAGATCCCATTCCCCATAAAGTTCCTGTCACCCAGGTGGAGTGCAGTGGCACAATCATGGCTCACTGCACCCTCTCCCTCTTGGGCTCAAGCGATCCTCCCGCCTACAGGTACATGCCACCACGCCCAGCTAGTTTTTGTAGCTTTTGTAGACATGGGGTTTCACCATGTTGCCTAGGCTGGTCTCGAACTCCTCAGCTCAATCAATCTGCCCACTTTAGCCTCCCACAGTGCTGGGATTACAGGTGGGAGCCACCAAGCCCAACCCATAAAGTTCCTAACTTTTTATCTCCCTGGGAGTGCACAGCCTACACACACCAGTTTCTCTTTACAACATACTTAAGAGTCATGGCTTAGCATCCAACACACAGAACTTTAACACTTCTACGGATCTGTGCACCTGTCTATGGTGTGAGGTTTTTAAGATCTCTTTCTAATGACACTTTATTTTGCAAAGCAGGACAGTTTCATTCCCAGAAGAGCAGGTATGGTAAATCCTTTGTTCCAGTAATGAAGACAATGATCTAAACCCAAAGCCTCAGAGAAGCCCAGAAACCCTCCAGGCCTCAAACTCTCTGCTCCTAGCACCTGCCTCTCTCTTGACATCAACATCATTCTCCCCTCTCACAGCCCAGCTCCTTCCACAGACCCAGGGATTAGGCACCAGCACCTCAGACTAGATTTTAGAGAATTACCATTCAAGAGGCAATCCTCTTCCCTTGGTTCCAATTTCAAGGTTCTCAAAGACTGGAACAGGGCTAGTTTGAGGCAATGTGCCCCATCGCATAGCCAGAAAGAACCTTACAGTGAAAAGGAGAACAATTCTTCCAAAGTAAGGGTGTGCTGATCCCCAGAGGGAGGACAGATTGGCAACCAAACAGTAACCGGGCCACCACATGCTTCACACTCACTGATCAAGGATTTCTAAAACCACTTTTCTTTTCTCTGAATTTATATAGGACTTTGTATCACTCATAAAGGAATGTCTTATAGGCTGATAACACCTTTCTATTCATGCTTATACTTAACATTTAGGCTAGGATAATTTCCTAACCTCAGTGTCCTCACTATAAGATGGGAATTATTATAATCCCTACCTCATAAATTGTTGGGAGGATTAAAATACTTAGTAAAGTGCCTGACTAATAGAAAGGCATTCAATAAATGTTAGCTATTCATGGTGTCGTCATTATTGTATTTACCATTATTACTAATCTCCTGTATTGCAAGAATTACAGTTTATATTTTTGTAGACCATCACTGTAGCTAAAGGGTCTTTGGGCCATAGGTGATATTCCATAAAGGTTGGTTAAATTGATCTGTGGTTTTTGACTATGGAAACTCAGAACTCCCTCAAAATGTACAAAACAGATTTACCTGCTAAATAAATCTCTTCAAAGCTGACCCCAGGTTTAATTGAATTAATTCCAATGAATTTGTCACAATGATGGAGAAAGGAAACTTAGAGGGCCCCACAGTTTTTTGCTGGTAAAATGAGAAGTTTGGATTAGATCAATGTTTCCCAAAATATTTTCCTCAGAATGTTAGTGCCCCTCGAATCCTGCACAAAGCAAGAGTTTCATGACCAAGTAGCTTTTAAAACTCCTGTACACTCTATTCCCATTCTTTACAATGCACACTTTCATATTAAAAGTTCTGAGAGGTCCTCAACAGAAGACATCACTTAACTTTTTTTTTTTTTTAAGACAGATTCTCACTCTGTCACCCAGGCTGGAGTACAGTGGCCACCACTCCTGGCCTAAAATTTTTTTAACCTGGTGCTTCCCAATCTAAACTCACAGGGACCAGTTTTCTTAATGAAAGAGAATCAGACTAGCTTGTAACCATAGCTGGTGACACTCTCCTGCCCCATTCCTTGTATGTCCTCAGTGGACTAGGTCAGGAATAAATAAATTTTCCTGATTCTCAAGGGCTGGTCACTCCTTTGCACTGAGCTCAAAGCTTCTCTGTAGCATGGGTCACAATGAATGGTAGCCCTGATAGCCTAGAGTAGCCTTTCAGCCTTCTCTGAGCCTCTAAAGACTGAGGATCCTTGGCATGAAATGGAGCAACTGGTATACCCTTGCTTCCTCTGGGGACTCTCTTACTCTCAAAAAGGCATCAGCCATCATCTCCATCTAGAGAATATACTAGCTGACTCAGCTTGACCAGCCTGTCCCAAAATGAGAATCTGGGTAAAATAAGCATTGAAACACTTCATTCCTTGTAGATTCACAAAACATATTAGCATATTACAGACTATGAAGTTCTTCAGGAAAAAAGAAACCTATTTAACTTTAATCCAACATTGCCAAGTTTTATTTGACCACGGAAGATTTTTCCAAAACACTTACAAACAGATCAAGGACATTAATCTTTCATGAAATACTAGATCCCCAGGGTCCTCTCCAGCTACATCATTCTGTGATTTTCTTTTTTATTTATGATGCATTAAAAGATTACTCTCTATCAGACTTCCATTTAGAAATTCAACAGAATGTGCAAAGGCAGCAGGTAAAATTGCTGAAGGGTATTATAAAAATACCCTCCAGTGATTTTTGAAACTTAAACTGAAATATTTATATAACTATATATTTCAGTTTGTATATTATATATATATGTATATACACACATATATATGTGTGTATATATATTGGTGTATGTATATCTATATCTATGTATATATGGCATTATATCCATTTTACAGATGCAGAAACTGATCTTTAGAGGGGGTGAGCAATTGGTCCAAAGCCACACAGCACACAGGTAGCCATTGATAAAGGTGAAAACAAGAGTTGAAGCCTGAGGTGTAAGGACACAGAGACAAGTACACAAATGTTTACAAGTTACACATATGACACGTGCCTTTAACATGAATTTCTTGAACATTCATTTAGAGGTCTTACAATGAAGACATCAGAGTGGCAGCAAGTTCTGTTGGAATCAGGGGAGCGTGTTCTTCTATAATCCCCTGGCTAACAGGAAAGCACACTGATTTGGCCCATGGTAGTTATACACTCCCATTGAGTCAGGGGCCACTTCTATGCACACAGGAGGTGCTAAAAATATGCTGTTGACTCATTGCCTCTAAGAGCAGAAGAAATGCCAAAAGTATAGGACAAGAGGCAGAAAAGCACATGGAGAAATGTCGTAGGGCAGTCCTCTAAGGAAGTGTTAGATCCCTTTGAAATCTGTCCAAACACTTTCTTGTGCTGGGGAAAGTCAATTACATATTTCAAGCAACCCCACATGTCATACGAGTATCTTGTACGTGTTTGTGTACTCGTGTCTGTGAACTTACATCTCAGACTTCAACTTCTCGCTCCCCACCCTTATAAGTGACTGCCTGCATGGCCTTGGGCAAGTTGCTTTCCCTCTTCAAAGCTCAGTTTCTGCATCTATAAAATGGACATAATGCTACCTACCTCATGGGGTTAGTGATCACATTTAAGGAGCTAATATGTGGAAATTGCTTACACAGTATCTATCACATAATAAGGGTTTAATAAGTGTTTGATGTAATTGTTTTGATTATTACTACTATTACTAAAATAATAATTACTACAATAATAATGATTCTTATTCTCTATATTAGTATTATCTTTGAAAATGGGCATGGATTACGTCTATGTAACACTTTTGGTACAATATCTAGCATTATATCACACACAAATTAGACAATTCATATTATTAAGGATGAAAAAATATTTTTACTGACCCTTAAATTCTTCGTAAGTAACTGCAAATGAAGCCATTATCCCAACACATGAAATAAAAAAAAAATTCAGTTCCTCTGGAGTTTGTTTTTGGAGGTAGCCACAGGATACCTAAATTTTTTTTTCTTTTCAGAGAGACTGAGGGGCTCACTAGGTTGACCAGGCTGGTCTTGAACTCCTGGTTTCAAGGCATCCTCCCACCTCAGCCTCCCAAAGTGCTGGGATTACATGCATGAGCCACCACATCCAGCCTACCTAAAATACTGGATGCTGTTAATAAATCTCCTGAGGCCAGCATAAGAAGGTGGTGGGCAAAACTAATGCAGGTATGTTTTTCGGGCTTTTTCATGTATTGGGCCAAACTTTGAAAAGCACTTACTATTAATGGCTAACTTGCAAAATTTGTGATTTATTAAAAGCAGATTTTAATTGTTTTACCTAAAAATAATAGGCCTCTGATCTGCCAAAGATGAAGATTTAATTTCTAGGTGTTCCTCACAATACCTAGAAACATCAGTGTAATCGATTATTAAACACTTTAGAACTATTCTCTTCAAAGTTCTTTAATATATAATACAGCAAAAGAAAAGTTTCTCTTCTAAAGGCTTCTCTATACCATTTTTAATAGTTGAATTACATTTCTGAAGGCTCCTAAAAGGAATAGAATTTAGATCTTTATTAAAGAGGAAATATATTTTCCATGTTTAATTTAAATTACATTCCATCAGTCATTTGCAATCTTAGCCTACACGGAATTTTTTTTTTGGTAGTTTTTATGTTTGGGCTTTAGGAGGGGATTCCCAATAACCTCTATATAAATATTTCTAATCTCTATAGAAATATTTTAACATTTCAATGTAAATTAGTTTTTTAAAGCTATTTTATCCATAAAAATAATGAATTTGCATGGCTGAGGGTGAAATAATGTGTTACCAGGACCCCTCAGTTTTGGGGGTTGTGAGTAGATCCCATCTTCATGTTCCTCCAGCCCAGCCCAAGCCTGGCTCAGGTCCTCCTCCCCCATTTGTCAGGAACCACCATCCCCAGGGATTCTATGTGCCCTGCCTGACAAGTGTTCTCCATCAGAGTTTACCAATCTTTTGTTCATTCCCTCACAGCACAGCTAAGCAAGAGTACACTAATTTGAAAATTAACTCAAGCAAATAGAGGAACAATATCCCCAACACATTGCATTTTAACATAGGGTTTCCTGGACACACTGTTTCAACCCAAGAGTTGGGCTAATAGTAGGAGTTCCATCTGCTAAAATACGGCTGTCAGCTTCAGAGGGAAATTGATGAACGTCTTCATAGTTTGTTTTTACTTTTCACTTGGCACTGTTTCTAAAATTTCCTCTGAAGTCAAAAAATAAGTTATTTCCCAGCACACTGGGCACTTTTCATTTATCATTGGATTGATTTTTGTAACTTGCAGTAGGAGCTGAAATCGACCAGGGGGTTCTTATCCAACAGACAGCAGCAAAACTCTTTGTGTATCTGCGTTCCTTTCAACAAGCGTGACTTCCTCAATGGCATCATTCGTGAGCGTAACACAGAGCTCAGCAATAACGTTTCTTCACTAACCCTACCAGGTATCCAACATAGGATGTTACTTCCTTTCACTGTTTTCCGACTCCTGGCAGATATTAATCATTGGGATTTGGGAACAAGGAAATAGAATTTCTGAGAATGCTTGGGAATTCCCAAATTCATATGATTTTCATAACACTTCACTTACAAGTTTTTGAAAAATAATAAGTGACTATAATAACAAGCAAATAGTCGTTTTTTTCTGTAACAGGATTATATGAAAAGTTTTAGTAGTCTTCTGTCTCAAAAAGATATGATAACAAATGATGATTTATTATTATTATGAGCCAACATATTGTAACAAGATTATAAAATCCAATAGCATTAATAGAGAAAACATTAAAAAGAAATGAATACTATCACAAAATAAATGCTAAAGAAAAGTCCTTTGAAGATTGAAAGGTAACACCACAAATACTTAATGCTTTAATCGTTGTTTACATGACATTGTTAAACAAGGCATCAATCATCCCCTCCAATACCATTTAAATAACATAACATTCTGATCTCCTGGCAAGATGAATAGCACTAGAAAGAAGCAACTGTCAAAATGGCCGATTTAAGGGCATATTTTGTTTCTAAAACTTGGCATTGCTTAGAAAACCTCTCATAGGATTTGTAAAACATATACTATGCCTATGAACACATTAATATTTATTTGCAGAAATGGTTCACTGTTAGCAGTGGACAAGGCCATGAACACACACTTGTAACACAGCAACAGATACAAGAAAGTCTGACTGAGGCTCCTTTACTGCTCCTGTCCTGTTCACCTTAACTTTCATCTCCACATGTCAGTGCTTCCTCATCTTGCTTGACTTGAAGTCAGTGCATTTCTTCAAGCCAGTAAGTTCTCTATACTGACTATTAAGCAGTAGTTTTCACAGGAAAATTATAATGTTCCTTCCCATTTTCCTAATTTCTCAACTGATTTTTCTCAGAATTCAGAATCCATAAATATTGAAATGCCAGGAGAGAATTTCCAAATGGAAATGCTGTTCCCTTCGTCCATTTTCAGAAGAAACCGTAGGATAGTGTTATCCTTCTCTTCTCCAATTTTTTTTTCCTGCAAACTTATGGTTATCACCTCTTTAAGTGAGTAGCTCACAATTTTGCCTCCCCTGCAAATGGTCCCAAAACGGTGAAGTGGGTCCTCTTTAGCTGTGTCTTTAGTACATAATCCTGCATTTCTGACCATATGCAGGGAGTGTGACCCAGGGAAGGATCCCTGACTCAATGGGATTTCTCTTGCTGTCTCTAGAATTTGAACACCGGAACCCAGACGTACAGAGGCTGGGAGCCATCGTGGTGTGCTATATTGATGGCGGCAGCAGTGGGTGGTGTGGGGGCAGTTAATTGACAGCTACCTGTTGCTGACATCCCAGGAACTGCCTGAACCTCTTCTTTCCCAGTCATAAGATATCTAAGATTCTGCAGTATTCTTCATTAAATCCTAGCATGGTTTAAGCTAGCCAGAATTAGGTTCTGTTGCTTTCAATCAACAGAACCTTAGCTAATACGTTGTTATTTCCTGGTCTTTGTTCCTTTAATTTTCCAGGAAAAGAAGGGAAAATGGCTTACTGGTTTTAAAAAGAGACAAGGGACAACATACCATTTATGCAAAATTTAGAAGCACTCAAAGGAAACTCTGGAAAGTTCCTGAGACATACCTAGGTAGGATCAGCATAAAACCTGAACAGTGTATCTAGATCATGGTTGCCATCGTTGCCTTGACACAATGAACATCTGTATCAAGATCATATTTTCTTGGTGGGACAGAGAGAAGCACAAGGCGGGACTCACATTTACAGTAATCCTTGTTTTCCAGGGACCATACAACCCAGTTTGTCCAGAGCTGTTCATCTTAAGTTTGTTATCCCACCATAATTATAAATAGAACCTCCTTTTTCTCTCAAGAATATCCCACTTTGGATGATAATTTCTGTGACTACCCATTAAGAATATTTAATAACTATAGAAAACTGCTTCTCTATATTTTTTGTATGTTTGAAACATTTTATAACAGAAATATCTTTAAAGTTATCACCTACACAGAATATAGCTGCCAAATGCTCCTACTCTGCTATTCTAACCATGAATCCCTCTGGGGCCCCTTCCTCCTACGGCGCTTGTGAGGATGAAATGAAATAAGCTCTATGAAGTGCCCAACAGTGACCAACACTGAATAAAATACAGCCACCATAGGTGGCCTTCCCTTATGTTCACCAAACTCCTGATAAGTTATTCGGTGATATTTTAATCTTAATATTTTATGTAGATTATACATTCATCTGATTCAAAATGCAAAAGGTACAAAAGCGTATACAGTTAAAAGTTTCCCAACCCACTACCATTTATCTCCCTGGAGGCAACTGTTTCCAGATTTTTGAATATCCTTAAAGAATATCATATGTATGGAAAAGAAAGATTATATATTTATATGCATCTGTGTATGCATTTTCTTATGAGAGGCTCACAAAGTCTCCTTGAAGAGATATCAGTATTACAAATACCCCTCAATTTACAATGGGGTTATATTCCAATTAACTTATGAAAATATTGTAAGCTGAAAATGCATTTAATACACTTAACCTACTAAACATCATAGCTTAGCTCGGCCTACCTTAAACACTCACATTAACCTACAGTTAGGCAAAATCATCTAACAGAAGGCCCATTTTATAATAAAGTGGGCTTTGAATATCTCATGTAATATAATGAATACTGTACTGAAAGTGGAAAACAGAATGGTTGTATGAGTACTCAAAGTACAGCTTCTGCTGAATGTGTATTGCTTTCAAACTATCTTAAAGTTGAAAAATCATAAGTCAAAATATTCTAAGTCAGGGATTGTTTGTACTTCTACTTTACACGATGAAATTGAGCCTTGAAAAGATTAAGTGACTCGCCCAAGGTCACACTGGCAGTTAAATAGTGAATCTTGGATCCAAATTGTTCAGTCACTACATGTATTGTCTTGAAATTTGAAAAAGAGGAAGAGGAATTAAACTACTACATTGAAGGACTATTTTAGGCATAGAAGAAACAGATGCCTTCATGTCCAAGTGATTGTGAAAAGCCCACTTGCCCCAAAATATGTCTCCTGGTCATATGAAATTCCACCATTTCAGATTTTTACCTGGGGATTTAGAGTAATCTGCTGTTTTCCTAGAGCTCCCCTAAAATAGAAATAGAAAATTTTGGAAGGCTAAATATATGCTAACATTGGAAAACTCATATTCTCCCCTTCGTAAGGCAAGGTACTGAAGGAGGGGGCCCTACGGGCTGTGCAGGGACATCCTGGAGGCATGGGGAGAAGAAACTGAAAGGCAAGTTTGTATGGAACAAAGAATACCGATCTCAGGTTTCTCCCTTGAACCTGCCCTAACTTTGTTCAAATAGACTTAGCCACTGACCTGCTGTCAAAAGACCACAGCCAATCTGACTTGTTTTCAATATAATGATGAATATTGATTTGGTCCCTTCATCCAACATTCTCAGCTGGATCTTTTTTGACCAAGGATATACATTACTAGGTGAGTACAGGCAGTTAATTCTTCCACACGGGACTTCGGCGTTTCTGAGTTAACCAGAATCACCCACCTTAACATCTGCCAGTTTATACCCCAAGTCCTGACCAGTGCCCCCTACCTGCTATGCCTCATGTTTTCAATAGAGCATAAAATCAGAAATGAAAGATGAAACATCATAGCCAATATCACAGAAATACAAAGGATCCTAAGAAACTGCTAGGTATAATTACACACTAACTAATTGGATCATCTAGAAGAAATGGATAAATTCCCAGACACATAAAACCTACCAAGATTGACTCATGAAGAAATTTAAAAATCTGAACAGACTAATAGCAAGCAAGGAGGTTGAATCCGTAAGAAAATGTCTCCTATCAATGAAAAACCCAAAACCAGATGGCTTCCCAGATTAATTCTACCAAATATTTTAAGAAGAACGAATACCAGTCCTTCTCAAACTCTTCCAAAAAGCTGAAGTGGAGGGAATACTTCCAAACTCATCTTACAGGGCCAGCATTACCCTGATTCCAAAGCCAGACAAGAACACTACAAGAAAGGAAAATGACAGGCCAATATCCTTGATCTACATAGATGCAAAAATCCTCAACAAAATCCTAGCAAACCAAATTCAATAGCACATTGAAAGAATCATTCACCATGATCATGTCATGGTTCAACATAAGCAAATCAATACATATAATATACCATATTAGAAAAATAAAGGATAGAAACTATATGGCCATCACAATAGATATAGAAAAAGCTTTTGACAAAATTCGAAACCCTTTCATGGTGAAAAAAAAAAACACCCAACAGATCACATATTGAGGGACTGTATACCAACAAAATAAAGGCCATATATGACAAACCCATAGCTAACACCATAATCAATGGTGAAAAGTTGAAACTTTTCCTCTACCATCAGGAGCAAGACAAGGATGCCCACAGACACCACTTCTCAGGGTAATTAGGCAAAAGAAAGAAATAAAAGGCATCCTAATAGGAAAGGAAGAAGTGAAACTGTCTCTACTGACGGCATGATCTTGTTATATATAGAAAACCCTACAAACTTCACTAAAAAAAGGTTAGAACTCAACACAAAGAAGGGAACAATAGACACTGGGGGACTCCAAAGGTGGGAGGGAAGGATGGTGGGAGCAAGGGTTGAAAAACTACCTATCCATTACTATGCTCACTGCTTGGGTGGTGGGATCATTAGAAGCCCAAACCTCAGCACCATGCAATATACCTGTTTAAGAAACCTGTACATCTACCCTCCTGACTCTAAAATGAAACATACAATATTTAAAAAACAAAAACAAATAAATAAAATTTGAAAACTGTTAGAACTGAACTGATAGGTGAAATCAGTAAAGTTGTAGGATGCAAAATCAACATATAGAGCCTTGAACACAGCAACATCCAGCTGTCTGACACGAAAGTCTCAGGGGCAAGAAAACCTCTATATGAACTCAGAAACAATGAGCTAAGTTGTGTTTATGTCTGAAAGGATGTTAAGAACTTCATTCATGTTACATCAGAGCCAACAGAAAGAACCAACAGGAAACCTGTACCCAACAAACAGAAATGACAAGATGAAGGGAAAGCAGAGGTAAGGGCTTACCTTAGAAAGGGCAAGTGATTAGCTCAATATGCAATACAATGTTTGCTCCTGAGCCAAAAATTTGTACAATAATTTGGATATTACTTGCACAACCAGAAAAATCAGCCACTCATTAGGAAAATGTGTTTCTGTATAAGTCTTAGGACTCAGCTATCTATAATAACATGAAAAGACAATATTTTCATCCAAAATGAGTATTTTTGTTTGTCTTGGCTTGTTATTCTAACGTCAACAGCCTCTAAATAAACTGTTGAAGTACATGATATAACCACCTCTTTCTCCATCTTTCCCATTGCTCCCATAGGGTTTCAGTTGTGCAATTTCACCATTAGCAAAGCTTTTTGCTGAAATCTGGCTTTTCAAAGGGAGAGTATCCAGAAACAGAAGATGCTGATCTGGGAGCCTCTTCCTAATAGAACTGCTGCTTCAGTTTAACTTGAAATAGCCCACACCCAGTTCCTAATGACAAATATCTGAACACCGGGTCTTCCCATGAGCAACACCATGCTCTGCCTCCTGCTCGCTCTGTTCTATAAGCAACCCACAGATTGCTCCCTGTGAAGAGGAGCCTGCAAGGGGAGCAGCATTCCACCAGACCCTGATTTAGCAAGATATATCCGTATCATTCCCCAAACCAGCTGGAAGTCCTCCACTGCTCTTGTGTAAAAATCTAACTCATCTCGCTGAATTTCCTGATTTAAAAGTCTAATTCATTTCACCAAAAGTGTGACAGAAGGAATCCAAGTACACCATCTCTCTCTTACTAAACCAAAGCTATTGCATGTGTATCTACGCAGTTATCTCTATAAAAATGGAAATTCCTACACCGCCGTCTGCATAAACATGCAAATATCTCCACAGGCATCTGTATAAACATGGAAATATCTACAACACCATCTCTATAAACATGGAAATATCTGCACTGCTTGTCTGTATACACATGGAAATATCTACATAGCCGTCTGTATAAACATGGAAATATCTAAACCGCTATCTCCAGAAACATGGAAATAACTACACAGCTATCTCTATAACCATGGAAATATCTACACCACAATCTCTATAAACACGGAAATATCTACACCGCCATCTCTATAAACATGAAAATATCTACACCACCATCTCCATAAACATGGAACTAACACCGCCATCTGTATAAACATGGAAATATCTACACCGCTATCTGTATAAACAGGGAAATATCTACACTGCCATCTGTAAAAAGATGGAAATATCTATACCGCGAGCTGTATAAAGATGGAAATATCCAGACCGCTATCTGTATAAACATGGAAATATCAACACCGCTATCTGTATAAACATGGAAATATCTACACCGCTATCTGTATAAACAAGGAAATTTCTACATCGCTATCTCTATAAACATGGAAATACCAACACCGCTATCTGTATAAACATGGAAATATCTACACCGCTATCTGTATAAACAAGGAAATTTCTACATCGCTATCTCTATAAACATGGAAATACCAACACCGCTATCTGTATAAACATGGAAATATCTACACCGCCATCTGTATAAATATGGAAATATCTACACGACTATCTTTATAAACATGGAAATATCTACACGGCCATCTGTATAAAAAAGGGAACATCTACACGGCCATCACTGTAAACACGGAATTATCTACACCGTTCTCTCTATAAACGTCAAAATATCTACATCGACATCTGTATAAACATGGAAATATATACACTGCTATCTGAATAAACATGGAAATACCTACACCGACATCTTTATAAACATGGAAATACCTACACTGCCATCTGTATAAACATGGAAATATCTACACCGTCATCTGTATAATCATGGAAATATCTACAGCGCTATCTGTATAAACATGCAAATATCCACACCTCCATCTGTATACACATGGCAATATCTACACCGCCATCTGTATATACATGGAAATATCTACACCGCCGTCTGTATAAATATGGAAATATCTACACCACTATCTTTATAAACTTGGAAATATTCACACGGCCATCTTTAAAAACATGGATATAGCTACACTGCCATCTGTATAAACATGGAAATATCTAAACCGCTATCACTATAAGCATGGAAAATCTACAACGCTATCTTTATAATCATGGAAATATCTCCACCGCCATCGGTATAAACAAGGAAATACCTACACCGCCATCTCTATAAACATGGAAATATCTACAACACTATCTCTATAAACATGGAAATATCTACACCGCCATCACTATAAACATGGAAATATCTACACTGCTATCTGTATAAACATGGAAATATGTACACCGCCTTCTGTATAAACATGGAAATATCTACACCGCCATCTCAATAAACATGGAAATTTCTACACATCCATCTGTATAAACGTGGGAATATCTACACCGACATCTGTACAAACATGGAAATATCTACAGCGCCATCTTTATAAACATGGAAATATCTACACCGCTTTCTTTATAAACATGGATATATCTACACCGCCATCTGTATAAACAAGGAAATATCTACACAGCTATCTCTATAAACATGGAAGTATGTACCCCGCTATGTCTATAAACATTGAAATATCTACACAGCCATCTCTATAAACATGGAAATATCTACACCCCTATCTGTATAAACATGGAAATACCTACACCGCCATCTGTATAAACATAGAAATATCTACACTGCCATCTGTATAAACATGGAAATATCTACACCGCTATCTCTATAAATTTGTAAACAATTACACGGCTATCTATATAAACATGGAAATATTTACACCGCTTTCTCTATTAGCATGGAATTATCTACAGCGCTATCTCTATAAACATGAAAATATTTACACCACTATCTGTATAAACATGGAAATATTTACACCGCTGTCTGTATAAACATGTAAACATGTATACCGCTATCTCTATAAACATGGAAATTTCTACACCGCTGTCTGTATAAACATGAAATTATCTACACCGCTATCTCTATA
This sequence comes from Pan paniscus, assembly GCF_029289425.2. Taxonomy (NCBI): domain Eukaryota; kingdom Metazoa; phylum Chordata; class Mammalia; order Primates; family Hominidae; genus Pan; species Pan paniscus. The sequence goes on from NC_073265.2 coordinate 4,327,056, forward strand.
AACGTAGAAATATCTACACCGCTCTCTGTATAAACATGGAAATATCTACTCTGCCATCTGTATAAACATAGAAATATCTACACCGCTGTCTCTATATACATGGAAATATCTACACTGGTATCTGTAAAACAGGGAAATATTTACACAGCTATCACTATTAACATGGAAATGTCTACGCAGGTATCTGTATAAACATGGAAGTATCTACACCACTATCTGTATAAACATGCAAATACCTACACCGTTATCTGTAAAAACATTGAAATCACTATACCGCTATCTCTATGAACATCGAAATATCTACAACGCTATCTGTATAAACAAGGATATATCTGCACTGCTATCTCTACAAAGAGGGCAATATCTACACCGCTATCTGTATAAACATGCAAATACCTACACCGTTATCTGTATAAACATTGAAATAACTATACCGTTATCTCTATAAACATCGAAATGTCTACACTGATATCTGTATAAACATGGAAATATCTACAATGCCATCTCTAAAAACATGGAAAAATCTACATCGCTATCTGTATTAACGTGGAAATAACTACAGCGCTATCTCTATAAACATGGAAATATCTACACCGCTATATATATAAACATGGAAAGTTCTATACAGTTATGTGTACAAATATGGGAATATCAACACCGCTATTTGTATAAACATGAAAATATCTACACCGCTATCTCTATAAACATGGAAATATCTACACCACTATGTGTAAAAACAAGGAAATATCTACAATGCTATCTGTAAAACAGGGAAATATCTACACCACTATCTCTATAAAAATGGAAATTTCTACACTTCTATCTGTATAAATGTGGAAACATATACAACGCTATCTGTATATAAATGGAAATATCTACAATGCTATCACTGTAAACATGGAAATATCTGCATGGCTATGTGTATAAACCTGGAAATATCTACACCGCTATCTCAACAAACATGAAATACCTTCACCGCTATCGGTAGAAACATGGAAATATCTACACAGCTATCTGTATAAAGATGTAAATATCCACACCGCTATTTCTATAAGCATGTAAATATCTACACGGCTATCTGTATAAACATGGAATGTCTACACCGCTATCACTATAAACTTCGAAATATCTACACCACAATGTGTATTAATATGGAAATGTCTACACCGCATTCTCTATAAACATGGAAATATCTACACTGCTATCTGAATAAACATGGAAATATCTTCACCGCTGTCTCTATAAACAAGGAAATATTTGCACCGCTAACTGTATAAAGATGGAAACATCTACACCACTATCTCTATAAACATGGAAATATCTACTCCGATATCTGTATGAACATGGGAATATCTACACCTCTATCTGTATAAACATGGAAATATCAACACCACTATCTCTGTAAACATGGAAATATCTACACCACTATCTGTTTAAACATGGAAATATCTACACCGCTCTCTGTATAAATATGGAAATATCTACATCACTATCTGTATAAACATGGAAATATCTACACTGCTATGGGTTTAAACAAGGAAATATCTGTACCACTATCTCTATAAACATGGAAATATCTACACCGCTTTCTCTATAAACATGGAAATATCTACACCGCTATCTCTATAAACATGGAAATATCTATACCGCCATCTGTAGAAGCCTGGAAATATCTACAACACTATCTCTGTAAACATGGAAATATTTACACCGCCATTTGTATAAACATGGAAATATCTACACTGCTATCCCTATAAACATGCAAATATCTACACCGCCATCTCTATAAACATTGAAATATCTACGCCGCTATCCATATAAACATGGAAATATCTTCACTGCTATCCCTATAAACATGGAAATATCTACACAGCTATCTGTATAAACATGGAAATATTTTCACAGCTATCTATATAAACACAGAAATATCTATATCGCTATCTATATAAAGTTGGAAACACCTACACCGCTATCTCTATAATCATGGAAATATCTACACCGATAACTGTAGAAACATTGGAATATCTACATCGATACCTGTATACACACGGAAATCTCCATAACCCTATCCATATTAACATGGAAATATCCACACCGCTGCTTCTATAAACATGGTAATATCTTCAAAGCAATCTGCATAAACATGGAAATAATTACAATGCTGTCTCTATAAACATGGAAATATCTACACCGCTATCTCTGTAAACGTGGAAATATCTACACCACTGTCTCTATAATCATGGAAATAACTACACCGCTATCTCTATGAACGTGGAAATACCTACACAGCTGTCTGTATAAAGTTGGAAATATCTACACCACTTTCAGAATAAACGTGGAAATATCTACAATGCTATCTGTATAAACATGGACATATCTACACTGCTATCTCTATAAACGTGGAAATATCTACACCGGTATCTGTAAAAATGTGGAAGTATCTGCACCGCTATCTGTATAAACGTGGAAATAACTACACCACTATCTCTGTAAACGTGGAACTATCTACACCACTTTCTGTATAAACATGGAAATACCTAAACCACTATCTCTATAAACGTGGAAATATCTACAACGCTGTCTCTATAAACATGGAAATATCTACACTGCTATCTCTATAAACATGGATATATATACACCGCTATCTGTATGAACATGGGAATATTTACAACGCTACCTCCATAAACATGGAAATATCTACATGGCTATCCCTATAAACGTGGAAATATCTTCACCGCTGTCAGTATAAACATGGAAATATCTAAACCGCTATCTGTATAAACGTGGAAACATCTACACCAGTATGTCAACAAACGTTGAAATATCTACACCGCTATCTCTATATCCGTGGAAATATCTACACCGCTATGTGTATAAATGTGGAAACATCTACACCGCTACGTGTATAGTTGTGGAAACATCTACACCGCTATCTCTATAAACGTGTATATATCTACACCACTATCTGTATAAACGTGGAAATATCTACACCGCTACCTGTATATACATGGAAATATCTACACCGCTATCTGTATAAACATGGTAATATCTACAACTCTATCTCTAGAAACATGGAAATATTTACAACGCTATCTGTATGAACCTGGGAATATCTACACCGCTACCTCTATAAACATGAAAATATCTACACTGCTATCTGTATAAACAAGGAAATACCTACACCGCCATCTATATACACATGGAAATATCTACACCGCTATTTGTATAAACATGCAAATACCTACACCGTTATCTGTATAAACATTGAAATAACTATACCGCTATCTCTGTAAACATCGAAATATCTACACCGCTATCTGTATAAACAAGGAAATATCTGCACTGCTATCTCTATAAACATGGAAATATCCACATTGCTATCTCTATAAACATGGAAATGTCTGCATGACTATCTGTATAAACATGGTAATAACTACACCGCTATCTGTATAAACATGGAAATATCTACAATGACATCTCTATAAACATGGAAATATCTACACCGCTATCTGTATTAACTTGGAAATATCTACAGCGCTATCTCTATAAAAATGGAAATATCTACACCGCTATATATATAAACTTGGAAATATCTACACGGTTATGTGTACAAACGTGGGAATATCTACACCGTCATCTGTATAAAGATGAAAATATCTTCACCGCTATATCTATAAAAATGGAAATAACTACACCACTATCTGTATAAATATGGAAATATCTACACTGCTCTCTGTAAAACAGAGAAAAAACTACACTGCTATCTGTAAAACAGAGAAAAACCTACACCGCTATCTCTATAAACATGGAAATGTCTACACCACTGTCTGTATAAACATGTAAATATCTACACTGCTATCTCTATAAACATGGAAATAGCTACACCGCTGTCTTTATAAACATGGGAATATTTACACCGCTATCTGTATAAACATGGAAATATGTACACCACTATCTATATAAACGTGGAAATTTCTACACCACTATCTGTATAAACATGGAAATATCTACACCGCTATCTCTATAAACTTGTAAATTTCTACACGGCTTTCTGTATAAAGATGGAAACATGTACACCGCTATCTGTATAAACAAGGAAATATCTGCACTGCTATCTCTGTAAAAATGGAAATATCTACACTATCTGTATAAACATGGAAATGTCTACACCACTATCTCTATAAACATGGAAATATCTACACGGCTGTCTCTTTAAACATGGAAATATCTACACCACCATCTGCAGGAACATGGAAATATCTACACCGCTATCTGTATACACATGGAAATACCTACACAGCCATCTCTGTAAACATGGAAATATCTACACCGCTATCTCTATGAACATGGAAATAACTACACCGCTGTCTCTATAAACATGGAAATATCTAAACCGTTATGTCTGTAAATGTGGAAATATCTACACCACTATCTGTATAAACATGGAAATATCTACACCGCTATCTGTATAAACATGGAAATATATTCACCGCTATCTGTATAAACATGGAAATATCTGCACCACTATCTGTATAAACATGAAAATATCTACACCGCTATGTCTATAAACATGGAAATATTTACACCGCCATCTCTATAAACATGGAAATATCTACACCGCCATCTGTATAAACATGGAAATGTCTACACCGCTACCTCTATAAACATGGAAATATCTGCACCTCTATCTGTATAAACATGGAATTATATACACCGCCACCTCTTTAAACATGGAAATATCTGCACCGCGATCTACATAAACAGGAAATATCTACACCGCCATCTTAAACATGGAAATATCTACACCGCCATCTATATAAACATGGAAGTATCTACTCCGCCATCTGTGTAAACATTGAAATCTCTACATCGCTATCTCTACAACCATGGAAATATCTACACCGTCATCTCTACAAACATGGAAATATCTACACCGCCGTCTCTGTAAGCATGGAAATAACTACACCGCCTTCTCTATAAACATGGAAATATCTACACCGCCATCTCTGTAAGTTTGAAATATCTACACTGCTCCTTCTATAAGACGGAAATATCTATACCGCTATCTGTACAAACATGGAAATATCTACACCTCTACCTCTATAAACTTGGATATATCTACACCACTATCTGTACAAACATGGAAATATCTACACAGCCATTTGTATAAACATGGAAACAACTACACCGCTGGCTCTATAAACAGGGAAATAACTACACCGCTATCTCTATAAACATGGAAATATCTACACCACCATCTCTATAAACATGGAATTAACTACACCGCCATCTGTATAAACATGAAAACATCTACACTGCCATCTCCATAAACATGGAACTATCTACTCTGCCATCTCTATAAACATGGAAATATCTACACCGCCATCTGTATAAACATGGATATATCTAAGCTACCATCTATATTAAGATGTAAATTTCTACACCGCCCGCTGTATAAACATGGAAATATCTGCACCGCTATCTGTATAAACATGGAAATACCAACACTGCTATCTGTATAAACATGAAAATATCTACACCGCTATCTGTATAAAAATGGAAAACTCTACACCGCTATCTCTATAAACATGGAAATATATACACAGCCATCTCTATAAACATGGAAATATCTACACCGCCATCTACATAAACAAGGAAATATCTACACCTCCATCAATACAAATATGGAAATATCTACACCGCCATCTGCAGAAACATGGAAATATCTACAGCGTGATCTGTATAAACATAGAATTATCTACACCGCTATCAGTATAAACCTGGAAATATCTCCACCGGTATCCATATGAACATGGAAATAACTACACCGTGATCTGTATAAACATGGAAATATCTGCACCGCTATCTGTATAAACATGGAAATATCTACACCGCTCTCCGTATAAACATGGAAATATCTACACCGCTATCTGTATAAACATGGAAATATCTACACCGGTATATGTATAAACATGGAAATATATCAACCGCTATCTCTGTAAACATGGAAATATCTTTACCTCCATCTGTAGAAAGATGGAAATACCTGCACCGCGATCTGTGTAAACATGGAAATATCTACACCGCTATCTCTATAAACATGGAAATATCTACACCGCTATCTCTATAAACATGCAAATATCTACACCGCTATCTCTATAAACATGGAAATATCTACACCGCCATCTTTAAAAACATGGAAATATGTACACACTCATCTGTGTAATCATGGAAATATCTACACCACCATCTGTATAAACATGGAAGTATCTACACTGCCAGGAGCTCATGAGCAGCCTGGGCAATGCAGGAAGATCTCATCTCTACAAAAAAATTAGAAAAATTAGCTGGGCATGGTGGCGTGCACCTGTAGTCCCCGCTTCTTGGGAGGCTGAGGTGGTTGGATCCACGGAGCCCAGGAGTTTAAGGCTGCAGTGAGCTTGGATAACATCTGCACTCCATCCTGGATGACAGAACAAGAACCTGTTTCAAAAAAGAAAAAAGAATAAAAACCTAAAAACTAAAAACTGGATGTAGTTTGCTAATAACTAAACAGCAAATTAATTGTAACATGCTTACATATCAACAATGTCTTTCTTCTTTGATCATAAACCTGCTCACTAAGAAGCTGATGAAGTCCATGTTAGTGACAGGTACATGTCTGCATCCTTGTCCTGACCTGCATCTTCTTTGATTGTCCCCATCTGTGTCTCCGACTGGCACTGCCGAACCGGCTTGCTACCTGATCAATGTTGTACTGAACCGGACTGCTAACTGATCAATGTTGTTGAGCTCACTGCACAAAGCTGTTCTTACATGGTAGATTTCTGCCTGGAATAGTCATACTTACACTGTTTATGTTCCTTACTCCTGACCCATCCAACGCAGCACAAATTCTATTTATTGCCATAGAAACATAGGTCATTTGGAAACACCTCCTTCATTTCTATGGAATGTTCAAACATTTCTGACATTTTGGACTCTGTTCTAGCCTCTTGTTAAATATATCCAGAAAAGAGACAAAGCTTTATGGGGGGGCTATATGCACACATATGCTATAGAATAAGCTATCTAAATGTTTAAAAATACTTTCCATCTGGCACTGCACCTTAATAGGTAGACAGAAATTAAGTTTGTGTATATCTATCTGTATAGATACGTATAAATATATATCCCCAAAACAAAAACTCATTCTCTTACTTATACATAGGTAGAATATAGGTGAATATACATATACATTTATAGGTAGGACAAAAAAAACCCTCAGCCTCTTTAGGGCCATGTGTTTTCTCTGAGTAATTCTCACAATTAATTAAAATACATGTGTATGCCTTTTTAGATAAATTCCATCAGACCAGTTTCTGTCTGGTTGGAAAATAATAACTGCCTATTTGCTAAGTGCCCCTGCCCCTATACTATGTTCCAGTGAACTAAAGACCTCTGGCAATCATAGATTTACAACTCAGCAAGATTAAACAATTTATTGTTATTTATGACATCCAAGCTGGATCTTCTGTATCATATTCCACATTAGCATCTATCACTTTATATTTGGGAGATCCTGTCCAAAAAATGATTATGCCTCCTAACCAAACATTCAGCAGGGCTGCAGGAACAGGCCCCCTGAACAAACATCCTGCCAAAGTACTTTAAAGCACCGTGAGCTCCCACAGCTGTGCATTTTCAGATGACTCAGCAGATTAGCGTGGAGTCTCTTAGCCTCTGCTTGGTCTGTTCCTTTCAGTGATCTCTCACATGGCCCAGTCCATTCGGTTTGAAAATCCTCATGAAATGAGCAGATTATGATCTGGCTTCAGTAGAGAGCCATGGGGTGGGCATGGAGGGGAGAGGGTTTGCTCTTAACACAGCCTGAGCCTCAGAAAGATTTCAGATGGAAAAGCATGGCACTGACTCAGCTCATGCTTAACAGGAAATAATGCACAGACCACACCAAAAAAGCACTTTATGTTGAGTGAAAGTCTATGCCGGAGCAGCTGCTGCCACCTCATGTGCTGTGATAGAGTGTGCATGTGTGTGTTTGTGTGTGCCTGTGTGTGAGTATGCACACAAATGTGTGCTGGGAGGGGGAGGAGATCACACCTTCCACAGTCGCCACCTCAGCCTTAGCTAGCAGCGTGGAGAATTGCCAAAAGTCAACAGGAAGCAGCACCAAAGCAACTGTGATCACCACATCAGCAGGCGCTTTCTGGTTAGTAAAGCTACTGGGACTGAAAAACACACACGATCTCGTCCTTCTTTTATTTTAATCAGAGCAAACTATTTTTATAATAATTGTGTTATATGAATAAATAATTCATAATGCTGTAACCCATTATCACATTCAATCCTCCCAACAACCCTAGAAGATATGTAGACAAGTATTATTACTTTCCCTATTTTTATAAATGAGGAAATAAACCCCAGGAGGCTAGGCAACTTCCCCACGGTCATAGAAGTTGCAAACAGTAGTATCATGATTCAAATCCAAAGCTTCTCCTTTTGTCTTTATCATTTTAATTTTGAAGGTAATGCATATGCATGTATGATCTTTTAAATCCAGAGATGTATATGGAATAGATAGGAAAAGGGACTCTCCTTCCCCATTATACACCCCCTCCACCCAAGCTATATACACTGTTGACTAGAGTATGTCCTTTCAATCCTATTTTCTATGCCTACATTATACACAGAAAAGCAGGATTACGTTACACACAATATTCCAGTCATTGCTGTTTTTCACCAACAAGCTATCATTCACATCTTTTTCATACTACATATAAATTTATATCCTTTATTTTAGTGGTGTATATTGTGCAGTTGTGTCATAAATTATGTACCCGTTCTCTGTTGAACATATAGATTTTTTCTGAGTTTTTCCTTAGCAAAATGCTGCAGTGAGTACCCTTGTACACAGATGTTTGTACATTTGTTCTAGAAAAATCTACAGTAAAGATTCTTAGATTAAGAGATTCCCAGGTTATTAGAAAACTACTCTATTAATTTAGATATATACTTCCAAATTGCCTGACCAAAAAGTTATGTCAATTTAACTTCTATGAACAGTATACAAACATGACAATTTTCCATCACCTACACCAACTCTGGGTAATTTCATCTTTTTTACAAGTTGATGGATTGTTTTAATTTATATTTCTCTGGTTATTAATAAGGTTGGCCACCTGTTCATGTGTTATTATTGATGATATTTGTATTGAAATGTTTGAATTTTCTTGATTTCAAAAAACGGTTTACATGTCATAGATATTAAATATTTGTTGTAAAACTCTCCTTCCAGTATTGTGTATGTGTTTGGTCAAGTAGAAAAAACTCTCGTCCTCTGATTTCAGATTCCTTTCTCTTTCCATTAGAAATCCCTAAATGTAAAACTACATATTGATAGCTAAAAACCAGGATGTTTACTAGAGAAAAAGAATACAAAGGCAATAATTAAATATTATATTTATACAAAATACCTACTAGTACAAACTTAAAAAGAGAAAGTAAAAGTCAAATGCTTCTACGACTTCAGACTAAGAAAAAGAACTTTTGAGGTTGAATGTTCCTGAAATTTTTCTTTTCATACAACTACGGACATGACTTCAAAAGTTGATGTGACTAAAAATGTAAGATATGAAAGACATTTGAAGACTCAGAGAAGGTGGATTTTCATTTTAACAAGTCACATATATATTCTAGATATCCTCTTATTCGTAACTAAGAGAGTCAAATCAGATGAAAGACTCTAAAAATTTCCCTTTGACTGTGTTAAGTAGAAGTAGTAGAGGCATATTGGCCAAATCTTGAGTGTTTGCAAATTGACTCTTAAGGCTATGGGCTGGCACAGGTCATTGAAGCCCTAGCTTTTTATCTTTAATTTTAAAATCCCCAAACAATCTATACTAATTTTTCTTGTCCATTATTTCCAAATAATCTTGTTTAAAGGTTATTACAGTGCTTGCTCATGTTACTGTTGTCTAACAGAAGGGTATCCGGGGCCTTAAAACTGAGAGGGTTAGGATTAATGATTCCAATACCTATGCTTGGACATCTCCAAAAGTGGGTTCCAACTTCTTGTCCTCAAGTCTGTATAGAAACTAGCAAACTTCCAGAGTTCACAAAAGGCTCAAAGAGAACAGATGTTTTATAGAAAATTCTTAGAGCAAGTTTCACACATAATGTTGCTGATGCGTGTCTGCCTTTTCAATAAACATCACTATGCTTTATCACAAGATTTAATAAATCAGCTTAGTTAAAAATGCCATCTGGGTCTCTGGACACATTAAACAAAGCTTAAAATAACCACCCCAGCAACTGGGAGGACCCAGCTGTTCTCATAACCTGTCCCACTCCTTTTACTTCCCCATAAAAAGAGTGAATGAAGAACACAGACTAAAAGCATCCAGAAGGAACTGACACAAACAGGGAGATAGATGGAGCCAAGGGCTCCTGTAAGTTTGCTATTGCTCACATAATAGATTTGCTAATTCCACAACCTGCGGATGGTGATTAAGAATGGGAAGCAGAAAGAGGGAAGAGAGAATCATAGAAGGGCTCATTCAAGTTTTCTAATGTATCACAAACCTGTCCTCCCTAATGTCTGGATCATAGCAGCCCATTCCATTCACCTATTCTGTAGTGGACTCCAATAGAAAATACAAAGCCATCACCACCCAGTTCTTTCTCCCTTCTAGAGATGAGCTATTAGCCACCCAATCCCAGATTCTCAGATCCATTCCAGGAAAGAAGCCCTAGGTATTGAAGCACAGCTTTCCCTCCCTCCCTTCTTTCTTCCACGCCAAGATTTTTTCCCCAGATAGTTCTAGTAAATGCAAAACCAAGTATATTCTCATTCTTTAGAGCAACCAGCTTTTCATGGCCAACTGGAATCAAATACAACCTGCACAAACATCTATCTGGAGGACACTCCCAAGGCTCCTACTGAGCCAGCCTTCTGCATACCACTGCATTTCAGCTTCCTAGTTCACAAGACACTGAGACATTCTTGAATTCTGCAAGGTGCACTGTGTGTTAATATCTTTGCTGCTCATCATGTGGCCAATAAAGGGCATGACTAGTCAACAAATAAATTTTCTCTTGGCTAAAACTTGCAACAAAACTGTAAGCTGTTAACCAAGGGGCCCACTACAGGTTATATTCAATATATACAGTCAAATCATAACTATCTGAGATATGTTCAGTTGACCATACACCTTTATATTTCAGTAAAAGGTCTTTACATTTCCCAGTGCTATCGATGTTACAAAGTGCTTCCATATGCAGTGCTTCATGTGATTTCCAGGATAATTAAATGATCCTGTCATACCTGATTTTTAGATGAGGAAACAAGTGGTTTCTGGGTATTTCAAGAGGCTAACGCATCTGCCCTCCAACTTGTATGTGAAAACCAAAAACAAAATTCCAAGACCCCTCAACCATCTGAATGGACTTTGACTCTTTTGGTCTATATATGGCAGAGCTAGGAAAAGAAGGTGAGTCTTCCAGCTGCTGATACAGGGTTTTTTCTGCCATACTCCATTACCTCCAAGGCTAAAGTCAAAAGAGGGTGTGGTTATCACATGAAAAAATCTGGTTTGGATTTCCCAAATGTGTATGTAGTATTTGGTGATTTACCTTAATTTAACCTACAGTTCTTTTGGGTTGTAACAGTCTGACTCCATTTTTGAAAACAAAACAAAATCGATTTTAAATGCTGAATTATAGATCTTTGCTGTCCAGTATGGTAGCTACTAACCACTTATGGTTATTTGCATTTCTATTTTAATTAATTAAAATTCAGTAAAATGCAAAATTCAGTTCTTCAGTTGCTCTAGCCACATTTCAAGTGTTACAGTAGTCACATATGGCTAGTGGCTGGGACAATGCAGATTATAGAACAGTTCCATCATCAAAGAAACTTCTATTGAACAGTGCTATTATATAATGTCATCTCCAGAGAAAGAAGACTTTAGAAAAAGTCAGAAACGGCCGGGCGCAGTGGCTCACACGTGTAATCCCAGCACTTTGGGAGGCCAAGGCAGGCAGATCCCTTGAGGTCAGGAGTTCAAGACCAGCCTGGCCGACATGGTGAAACCCCGTCTCTAGTAAAAATACAAAAAATTAGCTAGGCGTTGTGGTGCATGCCTGTAACCCCAGCTACTCAGGAGGCTGAGTTGGGAGAATCACTGGAACCCAGGAGGAAGAAGTTGTAGTGAGCCAAGATTGTGCCACTGCACTCTAGCCTGGGTGACAGAGCAAGACTCCATCTCAAAAAAAAAAAAAAGAAAAAGAAAAAGAGAAAGTCAGAAACATCTTGAGGTAGGCATAGTGCTGTCATCTGTCCAATATTGAAGATGATTTAAGAATAAGAAAGAAGAAGAGAACAAAGAAGAGAAAAAGAAGTTGCCTTAGGTGTACCTGCCCAGAAAAGTACAAAGGCATTCTTGTAGTCATTGTGTTGTATTTTAGCTCTTAAACTTTTTAAGAGATTAGAATAATTTGACACATAGAAGATCTAAACCACTGAAGAGGCTCTGAAGCAGATAAAAGTAGAAAGAAAATAAAAAACTAATGAGTTACAAACTAAGCTTAACCACTACTCGTTTAAACGATACTATTTACTCTTCACATGATTGGTTTTTCTTTTGCTTTATAGTATGACATAGTTTATATCTTTAAAGGGGAATTAAAATATTTCTGGGAATTTTTAAAAGTAAGTTCACACAGCCACATAAAAACTACAGAAACAGATAAAACCTATCTTCTCATTTATTCCCTAATCCATTCAAATTAAATATAAAAATCCAAGCAGCCACAGTGATATTCAAAAAAGCAAAAGTGAGACAAAACAAAATTCATTTGTCACCTGTGGAGGTAGTTAGCTCACATAATCTTCACTCCAAACACCAGTAATTTTTAAAAGACAGAAATAAACATATGTTCTGCCTTCCCAGAAGGAACTATGTTTCAGGGTAGCCAAATAACCCAGTTGTGAAGAAAATGGTCTGCTTATAGAAAAATGCCAGCTAAAACATGTAGATAGAATTAGAGAATTAGAAATTCACCATTTTGAAACCCCTAATGAAATAATCAACTCAAGCAAGGATCATTAATAAATGCTAAAACAATCAAGTAACTATTGATACAGAATATAACTGAATATACACATGGTACAAAGTTCACGTCACAGACTACTGGCTTGACCCAAGGGGGGATATAGCAGAGGAGATAGGCAGTGATCACCCTAATCTTGCGATCATCTCACCATCACTAATGATGGGATGTGAATACACATTATTGCCTATGAAATAGTCTTTAAAAAAAGAAGTTGAACCTGAATCTAACTAAAACTTGCAATGAGCTGAAAGTGTATGTCTTCCCAAAATTAATATGTTGACATCCTAACCCCAAAGGTGCTGGTATTAAAAGGTGGGGCCTTTAGGGCGTCATTAGATCATAAGGACAGAGGCTTCATGATTGGAATTAGTGCCCTTATAAAAGAGGCCCCAGAGAGCTAGCTAGTCTCTCCCACTAAGTGAGGGCCCAGCAAGAAGGCCAATCTATGAACCAGAAAGTTGGTCCTAACAAGATATCAAAACCACATGCTCCTTGATTTTAAACTTGCTAGCCTCTAGGACTGTGAGAAATAAATTTCTGTTCTTTATAAGTCATCCAGTTTTTGGTATTTTGTTATAGCAGGCCTAAAAGAAAATTGCTTTGTAAAATTAACTTTTTCAATCAAAACCAAGATTTTTCAGATATAGAGAATGCAGCCCACTGGTCAGATTTGTCAGTTCAAAGAGAATAAATTCTAGTTTCCTATTTTTCTAGCCTGCTTAGGATTATCCAATAGGATATCAAAAAAGACCAAAGCCTTTGGGATCCATGTTCAGTATTCCTGAGTCTAACTCAGGATGCCAAATCAGGAGACAAGCACATTCTCATCAATTTTCAATCATTCGAGACCAATTTTGCTTATAATTATCCAGTTCTTTTAGACCACCTTTCTCCTGAAGCCAGCCTTATGGCTATTCACTTCACTTTAGCATAAGCCCCCAAGAAGGTGAACAAAATGAGGAAACGATTGGTTAAAGTTGGCATTTGAAATTCTGAAACATGTCCACCATTCCCTTCACCCATGCCCGCCCCTCTTAGAAGTAGTACTTTCAGATTATTTAAGAGTCAATGCTTCTATGTGGATTTTGTCATCTGTCCTTTATAACAGCTAGTAGGTTTAATTTGACTCTATTTTCAGCATATATTGACCTATGCTAATTATCTGTTAAAATAAATTCCACTCTTAGAGTTAATAAAGTGTGTGTGTCATGGAAGACCCATTGAAGTAAGAAGCTGAGGAGCCCTTATGGTAAAGTGGGACAAGAAATAATCAGACATAATAATTTCCCCATGCAAATCAACAACCGTAGCTTCAAAAATATCCTGACCCACAACAAGTATTGGACAGGTCATGTTTCTCTCACTCCCTAAAAAATTGGCTCGGGAAGGAGTGTGAGAGCTCCCATAGCTCTCCCAAGGCTCATTATTCTCCATCACTCCACAGGAACAGCCTGTCAGAGAAGAGTGAAAGACCATTTGTCAACCTCTCTTCAACTCCCTGATTCTAGCCAAACTTCATCAATCTCAAGTGAGGAGCCAGAGAGAAATCAAACCCCATATATCCAGCATCATTGTCTACGGGAGTCAAAAATCACAATTCCACTACCCACCCCAACACCACTGGCCCTGTTTCTCCCAATTGCTTTTTATTGTGTTTTTTTAAAAAATCCTCTTTCCCCATCCCTGCAACACCGAGAAGGAGGAATTATAGTAGATAAATATGAAGCATGGAGATCCTTTAAAAATGTTTTTAATAATAAATGAGAAAATGAAAAGGAGAGGGTTGGGAAGGAAGGAGGGAATTCAAATGCCAGGGAATTGTTCAGTTTCGCCTTTAAAGATGTTAACACTCATTTATACATCTGCAAGACACTCCTCTTAAAGAAAAGTTCTATGAGTGTGGGTCTGGTTGCATGAATAAGGATAAAATTACCTTTTTAGACGATGTTTCCCGCATATCATTCAGATACCCCTGAAGTTAGGTATCCCTCTTGTAGATGTCCTTGAGATGCTGCTGGACCTGGGAAAGAGGAAACTGGGATACGGGTCTATGCCAAAAGGTGCTTTTAGTTATAGGACAGAGAGGAAAGGGGCAGAGGGAGAAAAACCCGAAGTCTGAGAATCTGGATTGCAGAAGACTACCGAGGTCATGGGAGAAGGGAGAGAAAACAAGGATGAAAAGCGAAAGGGGAAGAGGCATGAAATGTTGTCAAATGTCAAAAGGCATTTGGAGAGAAGTTGGGAATTGCATTAAGAAAACCACTGCAAACCTCGTTTCAGACCATTTAGAGATATGCCCCCTGGGAACTGCGAGCTCAGGCTGTTTAGCATCAAACAAATGGATCCACTCCATCCCTACCCTAATTAAATAAATCATTCAGTAATTCCACTGGGTTAAAGAACCAAAATATTAAAAACCTTCAGGGCCTACTCTTGCCAAATATGTCAGGGATCGTGTGTGTGTGTGTGTGTGTGTGTGTGTGTGTGTGTGTGTGTGTTCTGAGACACCACTACTGTTAAATAGGCAGAGCTAAGACTTAGGGGACTGGCAGATTATTGCAAAAAGGGCACAGGGCAGAGGGACTATGTTGTGAGCCTGGGAAAGAAGTTTGTGTGGGGACTGTGGGCAGTGAACGCGTTGGGAACAATATGGAAAACTGGGAGCTGTCTTGGAATCTACAGGGCCGGGTAAGAGAATGTCCGAAAGAAAAATGAGCAGGTGCGGGATGTGTGCAGAGTCGGAGAAGAGTCCAGGGCGCCCGGAGTGGCTCCAGGAACGACGGACACCCTCAAGACTTTTGGGGGTGGTGGGTACTAATAGAACCCAGTGTCCGGGGTGCGCCGGGGAGGCTGCGAGCACGGCGGGAGTGGGGCGCTGGAGGGTGAGGACGCGGGAGTGAGGAAGCAAAGCTGGGGCAGGGGCCTCCCAGCTGGGCCCGGAGGCAGCATGGGGACAAGGGCTAGGAGAGGGCATGGCGGTGGCATGGTGGGAAGCGAGGGGCATCCGGACACTCACCCCATTGGCCGCGGCCATCTGCACCACGATCCCGATGGCCGTCCTGCTAAAGTACCTGCCGTCACTGCCCATCACCGTGGTGCAGCACCGACGGTCGCGCAGGTCGATGGACGACAGCACGCTCTGGATGAAGTTGGGCAGGTAGTTGCGCTGGCCCTCGAAGAAGCCGGTAGGTCGCCACAGACCCCCGCCGCTGGCTGGCCGCCAGTCCTCGTAGGGCGCGGTGGGCACTGTCAGCACCGGGATGGGGCCCCCCTCCGAGGCGCCTCCTGGCCGGTCCTGCTGTGGCTCCCGGGGCCGGAGGGAATCTGCAGGCTGCCAGGGGCCTCCGCCAGCCTGGCCGCACGCCAGGACTCCGCCTCACGCCCGGGCCCCCTCTCCGGCAGGTCGCCGCCCTGCGCCCGCCCGCCTGGGGACCGCCCGCCCCTCCTCTCCGTGCGGCCGCTCGCTGACTCCCTCGGCGGAGATTGCTTCTGCCTTCCTGTAAAGTTTTCTCCCTCCCACCTTCTCTGCTGCCAGACCGCCCGAGGTGCCCTCAGTTTCTCCCCAAGTTGGACTCACTTTCGGGGTGTCCCAAAAGCCTGATTCCAGGGCCTGCTAGCCCGACCCCGGTGACGCCTGCACCCGCGCCTGGCCCCAGCCTTCACGCGCGATCGCCGCCCTCCGGGGCACACCCTCCGCCAGAAAACAGCCGGCGGGTGGCGAGACTTTGGGCAGAGTCCGGGTTCCTCTCCAGCGCCAGGCCCGTCTCCCTGTCTCCCTAGGAGTGTGCTGCCTACTCGCACCAGTTTCTCTTTAGAACAAGCACGGGGAGGGATTTGGGAGGGGGCTGAAACCTTTTGCCATCAGCGAACAGCCTCAGCCAAAAATAACCCTGGAAAGGCGAGCTAAGAATGGTTATCTCCTGCCAGCGCTGAAATCGGAGGCTGGGCGCTGCTTGTGGGGTGTGTGTGTGT
The DNA here is from genome assembly GCF_029289425.2 of Pan paniscus. Taxonomy (NCBI): domain Eukaryota; kingdom Metazoa; phylum Chordata; class Mammalia; order Primates; family Hominidae; genus Pan; species Pan paniscus. The sequence goes on from NC_073265.2 coordinate 4,344,141, forward strand.
GTGTGTGTGTGTGTGTGTACCCTCCCACCCCGACCATTTGTTGAAGGGAATCACCACTGTCAGACTTCAATCCAACAGGACCCACTCGAGCCATCCACACTTTCCCCAGCCTCCTCCAAAACAGCACACTTTCCGGTATGGACAATTCTTTTTTTTTTTTTTTTCACTTGTTTGTTTGTTGTGGTGGTTGCAACAGCAGCAACACAGACGACACATATTTCCCTATTCTTCTCACCGTTCTCACCCTCCCTACCCAGCTCCTGCCTTAGAAACAGGCTTGGCCTACACTTTATCTGTCCACACTGCCTGAACTCTTCCCTGAATTAATCGTTTTCAATAGGAGGGGGCTAAATCCCTTATTAATGCCCTACCAGGAGTGAATGAATAAAGCCAAGTTAAAGGGGAACTGGGTACCACATATTGTGCTAGGTTCCTTTGCATGTATCCTTTCATTCAGCTGGAGCTAAAGATGTTCTCCCTCCTCTCTATAAAACACACCCAAACTCCAAAACCAGGAAATTCTCCATAGAAAATAGGAGTGAAGAGAGAAAAGACTAACAGGATAAACCCCAAAGCAGGAAGAAAGTTTTGTCTCCCATTTCGCTCAAGGAATTTTTGGACCCACCAAGGCTACTGTCCTGAAAGATCCTGCTGCTTCTCCTTCCCCAAATATTGTCCACTTCCTGAGAGTAAGGCTGACTTGCCACAGGCTTATAAAGTGTTTGGTCACAGTAAGACAACTGTGAGTAATAACACACATTGTATACTGTTTTGCAATTGATAAAAGGCTTTGCATCTGTTTTTTCTTTGGAGGCTGAAGAAAAGAAGAATGGTATTCATGCAGTTCCCATTTTACAGATGAAAACAAGAGGACTTTTTCTGTGAAGTCAGGAAAGTGGTTACAATGGTACTTTCCGCCTGTCCGAATTATGTATTGCCCCTCTCCTTTCTATTAATAACATTGAAGTGTGATGGGACAACCACTGAAGCCGTCAGTTGAAACCTGCTGGGACTTTTTAGCCATTCTCTTCAACATAAAGAATGGGTGTTTTGGAGGGGGTGAGAGGAATGGGGAAATGTTGTCAAAGAGTACAATGTTTTAGTTGAGACAGGAAGAATACATTTTGTTGAGATCTACAGCACAGCATGGTGACTGTAGTTAACAATGAAGTATTGTGTATTTCAAAATTGCTAAGACAATAAATTTCAAATGTTCTCACCACAAAAAAGATATGTTTTGAGGTGATGAATCTATTAATTCTCTGGATTTAATTATTCCACAATGTATACATATATCATAACATCACATTATACCTCCGTAAATACATACAATTTTAATTTGTCAATTAACATTTTTTTAAAAGAATAGTGTGGCCAGTTGTGGAGGTAGTTTTTTCTTTTTTCCTCTAGTCTCTACTCAGTCTCCAAGATCCCATTCCCCATAAAGTTCCTGTCACCCAGGTGGAGTGCAGTGGCACAATCATGGCTCACTGCACCCTCTCCCTCTTGGGCTCAAGCGATCCTCCCGCCTACAGGTACATGCCACCACGCCCAGCTAATTTTTGTAGTTTTTGTAGACATGGGGTTTCACCATGTTGCCTAGGCTGGTCTCGAACTCCTCAGCTCAATCAATCTGCCCACTTTAGCCTCCCACAGTGCTGGGATTACAGGTGGGAGCCACCAAGCCCAACCCATAAAGTTCCTAACTTTTTATCTCCCTGGGAGTGCACAGCCTACACACACCAGTTTCTCTTTAGAACATACTTAAGAGTCTTGGCTTAGCATCCAACACACAGAACATTAACACTTCTACGGATCTGTGCACCTGTCTATGGTGTGGGGTTTTTAAGATCTCTTTCTAATGACACTTTATTTTGCAAAGCAGGACAGTTTCATTCCCAGAAGAGCAGGTATGGTAAATCCTTTGTTCCAGTAATGAAGACAATGATCTAAACCCAAAGCCTCAGAGAAGCCCAGAAACCCTCCAGGCCTCCATCTCTCTGCTCCTAGCACCTGCCTCTCTCTTGACATCAACATCATTCTCCCCTCTCACAGCCCAGCTCCTTCCACAGACCCAGGGATTAGGCACCAGCACCTCAGACTAGATTTTAGAGAATTACCATTCAAGAGGCAATCCTCTTCCCTTGGTTCCAATTTCAAGGTTCTCAAAGACTGGAACAGGGCTAGTTTGAGGCAATGTGCCCCATCGCATAGCCAGAAAGAACCTTACAGTGAAAAGGAGAACAATTCTTCCAAAGTAAGGGGGTGCTGATCCCCAGAGGGAGGACAGATGGGCAACCAAACAGTAACCGGGCCACCACATGCTTCACACTCACTGATCAAGGATTTCTAAAACCACTTTTCTTTTCTCTGAATTTATATAGGACTTTGTATCACTCATAAAGGAATGTCTTATAGGCTGATAACACCTTTCTATTCATGCTTATACTTAACATTTAGGCTAGGATAATTTCCTAACCTCAGTGTCCTCACTATAAAATGGGAATTATTATAATCCCTACCTCATAAATTGTTGGGAGGATTAAAATACTTAGTAAAGTGCCTGACTAATAGAAAGGCATTCAATAAATGTTAGCTATTCATGGTGTCATCATCATTATATTTACCATTATTACTAATCTCCTGTATTGCAAGAATTACAGTTTATATTTTTGTAGACCATCACTGTAGCTAAAGGGTCTTTGGGCCATAGGTGATATTCCATAAAGGTTGGTTAAATTGATCTGTGGTTTTTGACTCTGGAAACTCAGAACTCCCTCAAAATGTACAAAACAGATTTACCTGCTAAATAAATCTCTTCAAAGCTGACCCCAGGTTTAATTGAATTAATTCCAATGAATTTGTCACAATGATGGAGAAAGGAAACTTAGAGGGCCCCACAGTGGTTTGCTGGTAAAATGAGAAGTTTGGATTAGATCAATGTTTCCCAAAATATTTTCCTCAGAATGTTAGTGCCCCTCGAATCCTGCACAAAGCAAGAGTTTCATGACCAAGTAGCTTTTAAAACTCCTGTACGCTCTATTCCCATTCTTCACAATGCACACTTTTATATTAAAAGTTCTGAGAGGTCCTCAACAGAAGACATCACTTAACTTTTTTTTTTTTTTTTAAGACAGATTCTCACTCTGTCACCCAGGCTGGAGTACAGTGGCCACCACTCCTGGCCTAAAATTTTTTTAACCTGGTGCTTCCCAATCTAAACTCACAGGGACCAGTTTTCTTAATGAAAGAGAATCAGACTAGCTTGTAACCATAGCTGGTGACACTCTCCTGCCCCATTCCTTGTATGTCCTCAGTGGACTAGGTCAGGAATAAATAAATTTTCCTGATTCTCAAGGGCTGGTCACTCCTTTGCACTGAGCTCAAAGCTTCTCTGTAGCATGGGTCACAATGAATGGTAGCCCTGATAGCCTAGAGTAGCCTTTCAGCCTTCTCTGAGCCTCTAAAGACTGAGGATCCTTGGCATGAAATGGAGCAACTGATATACCCTTGTTTCCCCTGGGGACTCTCTTGCTCTCAAAAAGGCATCAGCCATCATCTCCATCTAGAGAATATACTAGCTGACTCAGCTTGACCAGCCTGTCCCAAAATGAGAATCTGGGTAAAATAAGCATTGAAACACTTCATTCCTTGTAGATTCACAAAACATAGTAGCATATTACAGACTATGAAGTTCTTCAGGAAAAAAGAAACCTATTTAACTTTAATCCAACATTGCCAAGTTTTATTTGACCATGGAAGATTTTTCCAAAACACTTACAAACAGATCAAGTACATTAATCTTTCATGAAATACTAGATCCCCAGGGTCCTCTCCAGCTACATCATTCTGTGATTTTCTTTTTTATTTATGATGCATTAAAAGATTAATCTCTATCAGACTTCCATTTAGAAATTCACCAGAATGTGCAAAGGCAGCAGGTAAAATTGCTGAAGGGTATTATAAAAATACCCTCCAGTGATTTTTGAAACTTAAACTGAAATATTTATATAACTATATATTTCAGTTTGTATATTATATATATATGTATATACACACATATATATGTGTGTATATATATTGGTGTATGTATATCTATATCTATGTATATATGGCATTATATCCATTTTACAGATGCAGAAACTGAGCTTTAGAGGGGGTGAGCAATTGGTCCAAAGCCACACAGCACACAGGTAGTCATTGATAAAGGTAAAAACAAGAGTTGAAGCCTGAGGTGTAAGGACACAGAGACAAGTACACAAATGTTTACAAGTTACACATATGACACGTGCCTTTAACATGAATTTCTTGAACATTCATTTAGAGGCCTTACAATGAAGACATCAGAGTGGCAGCAAGTTCTGTTGGAATCAGGGTAGCGTGTTCTTCTATAATCCCCTGGCTAACAGGAAAGCACACTGATTTGGCCCATGGTAGTTATACACTCCCATTGAGTCAGGGGCCACTTCTATGCACACAGGAGGTGCTAAAAATATGCTGTTGACTCATTGCCTCTAAGAGCAGAAGAAATGCCAAAAGTATAGGACAAGAGGCAGAAAAGCACACGGAAAAATGTCGTAGGGCAGTCCTCTAAGGAAGTGTTAGATCCCTTTGAAATCTGTCCAAACACTTTCTTGTGCTGGGGAAAGTCAATTACATATTTCAAGCAACCCCACATGTCATACGAGTATCTTGTACGTGTTTGTGTACTCGTGTCTGTGAACTTACATCTCAGACTTCAACTTCTCGCTCCCCACCCTTATAAGTGACTGCCTGCATGGCCTTGGGCAAGTTGCTTTCCCTCTTCAAAGCTCAGTTTCTGCATCTATAAAATGGACATAATGCTACCTACCTCATGGGGTTAGTGATCACATTTAAGGAGCTAATATGTGGAAATTGCTTACACAGTATCTATCACATAATAAGGGTTTAATAAGTGTTTGAAGTAATTGTTTTGATTATTACTACTATTACTAAAATAATAATTACTACAATAATAATGATTCTTATTCTCTATATTAGTATTATCTTTGAAAATGGGCATGGATTACGTCTATGTAACACTTTTGGTACAATATCTAGCATTATATCACACACAAATTAGACAATTCATATTATTAAGGATGAAAAAATATTTTTACTGACCCTTAAATTCTTCGTAAGTAACTGCAAAAGAAGCCATTATCCCAACACATGAAATAATAAAGAAAATTCAGTTCCTCTGGAGTTTGTTTTTGGAGGTAGCCACAGGATACCTAAATTTTTTTTTTCTTTTCAGAGAGACTGAGGGGCTCACTAGGTTGACCAGGCTGGTCTTGAACTCCTGGTTTCAAGCCATCCTCCCACCTCAGCCTCCCAAAGTGCTGGGATTACATGCATGAGCCACCACATCCAGCCTACCTAAAATACTGGATGCTGTTAATAAATCTCCTGAGGCCAGCATAAGAAGGTGGTGGGCAAAACTAATGCAGGTATGTTTTTCGGGCTTTTTCATGTATTGGGCCAAACTTTGAAAAGCACTTACTATTAATGGCTAACTTGCAAAATTTGTGATTTATTAAAAGCAGATTTTAATTGTTTTACCTAAAAATAATAGGCCTCTGATCTGCCAAAGATGAAGATTTAATTTCTAGGTGTTCCTCACAATACCTAGAAACATCAGTGTAATCGATTATTAAACACTTTAGAACTATTCTCTTCAAAGTTCTTTAATATATAATACAGCAAAAGAAAAGTTTCTTTTCTAAAGGCTTCTCTATACCATTTTTAATAGTTGAATTTCATTTCTGAAGGCTCCTAAAAAGAATAGAATTTAGATCTTTATTAAAGAGGAAATATATTTTCCATGTTTAATTTAAATTACATTCCATCAGTCATTTGCAATCTTAGCCTACACGGAATTTTTTTTTTGGTAGTTTTTATGTTTGGGCTTTAGGAGGGGATTCCCAATAACCTCTATATAAATATTTCTAATCTCTATAGAAATATTTTAACATTTCAATGTAAATTAGTTTTTTAAAGCTATTTTAATCTTAAAAATAATGAATTTGCATGGCTGAGGGTGAAATAATGTGTTACCAGGACCCCTCAGTTTTGGGGGTTGTGAGTAGATCCCATCTTCATGTTCCTCCAGCCCAGTCCAAGCCTGGCTCAGGTCCTCCTCCCCCATTTGTCAGGAACCACCATCCCCAGGGATTCTATGTGCCCTGCCTGACCAGTGTTCTCCATCAGAGTTTACCAATCTTTTGTTCATTCCCTCAGAGCACAGCTAAGCAAGAGTACACTAATTTGAAAATTAACTCAAGCAAATAGAGGAACAATATCCCCAACACATTGCATTTTAACATAGGGTTTCCTGGACACACTGTTTCAACCCAAGAGTTGGGCTAATAGTAGGAGTTCCATCTGCTAAAATACAGCTGTCAGCTTCAGAGGGAAATTCATGAACGTCTTCATAGTTTGTTTTTACTTTTCACTTGGCACTGTTTCTAAAATTTCCTCTGAAGCCAAAAAATAAGTTATTTCCCAGCACAATGGGCACTTTTCATTTATCATTGGATTGATTTTTGTAACTTGCAGTAGGAGCTGAAATCGACCAGGGGGTTCTTATCCAACAGACAGCAGCAAAACTCTTTGTGTATCTGCGTTCCTTTCAACAAGCGTGACTTCCTCAATGGCATCATTCATGAGCGTAACACAGAGCTCAGCAATAACGTTTCTTCACTAACCCTACCAGGTATCCAACATAGGATGTTACTTCCTTTCACTGGTTTCCGACTCCTGGCAGATATTAATCATTGGGATTTGGGAACAAGGAAATAGAATTTCTGAGAATGCTTGGGAATTCCCAAATTCATATGATTTTCATAACACTTCACTTACAAGTTTTTGAAAAATAATAAGTGACTATAATAACAAGCAAATAGTCGTTTTTTTCTGTAACAGGATTATATGAAAAGTTTTAGTAGTCTTCTGTCTCAAAAAGATATGATAACAAATGATGATTTCTTATTATTAGGAGCCAACATATTGTAACAAGATTATAAAATCCAATAGCATTAATAGAGAAAACACTAAAAAGAAATGAATACTATCACAAAATAAATGCTAAAGAAAAGTCCTTTGAAGATTGAAAGGTAACACCACAAATACTTAATGCTTTAATCGTTGTTTACATGACATTGTTAAACAAGGCATCAATCATCCCCTCCAATACCATTTAAATAACATAACATTCTGATCTCCTGGCAAGATGAATAGCACTAGAAAGAAGCAACTGTCAAAATGGCCGATTTAAGGGCATATTTTGTTTCTAAAACTTGGCATTGCTTAGAAAACCTCTCATAGGATTTGTAAAACATATACTATGCCTATGAACACATTAATATTTATTTGCAGAAATGGTTCACTGTTAGCAGTGGACAAGGCCATGAACACACACTTGTAACACAGCAACAGATACAAGAAAGTCTGACTGAGGCTCCTTTACTGCTCCTGTCCTGTTCACCTTAACTTTCATCTCCACATGTCAGTGCTTCCTCATCTTGCTTGACTTGAAGTCAGTGCATTTCTTCAAGCCAGTAAGTTCTCTATACTGACTATTAAGCTGTAATTTTCACAGGAAAATTAGAATGTTCCTTCCCATTTTCCTAATTTCTCAACTGATTTTTCTCAGAATTCAGAATCCATAAATATTGAAATGCCAGGAGAGAATTTCCAAATGGAAATGCTGTTCCCTTCGTCCATTTTCAGAAGAAACCGTAGGATAGTGTTATCCTTCTCTTCTCCGTTTTTTTTTCCTGCAAACTTATGGTTATCACCTCTTTAAGTGAGTAGCTCACAATTTTGCCTCCCCTGCAAATGGTCCCAAAACGGTGAAGTGGGTCCTCTTTAGCTGTGTCTTTAGTACATAATCCTGCATTTCTGACCATATGCAGGGAGTGTGACCCAGGGAAGGATCCCTGACTCAATGGGATTTCTCTTGCTGTCTCTAGAATTTGAACACCGGAACCCAGACGTACAGAGGCTGGGAGCCATCGTGGTGTGCTATATTGATGACGGCAGCAGTGGGTGGTGTGGGGGCAGTTAATTGACAGCTACCTGTTGCTGACATCCCAGGAACTGCCTGAACCTCCTCTTTCCCAGTCATAAGATATCTAAGATTGTGCAGTATTCTTCATTAAATCCTAGCATGGTTTAAGCTAGCCAGAATTAGGTTCTGTTGCTTTCAATCAACAGAACCTTAGCTAATACGTTGTTATTTCCTGGTCTTTGTTCCTTTAATTTTCCAGGAAAAGAAGGGAAAATGGCTTACTGGTTTTAAAAAGAGACAAGGGACAACATACCATTTATGCAAAATTTAGAAGCACTCAAAGGAAACTCTGGAAAGTTCCTGAGACATACCTAGGTAGGATCAGCATAAAACTTGAACAGTGTATCTAGATCATGGATGCCATGGTTGCCTTGACACAATGAACATCTGTATCAAGATCATATTTTCTTGGTGGGACAGAGAGAAGCACAAGGCGGGACTCACATTTACAGTAATCCTTGTTTTCCAGGGACCATACAACCCAGTTTGTCCAGAGCTGTTCATCTTAAGTTTGTTATCCCACCATAATTATAAATAGAACCTCCTTTTTCTCTCAAGAATATCCCACTTTGGATGATAATTTCTGTGACTACCCATTAACAATATTTAATAACTATAGAAAACTGCTTATCTATATTTTTTGTATGTTTGAAACATTTTATAACAGAAATATCTTTAAAGTTATCACCTACACAGAATATAGCTGCCAAATGCTCCTACTCTGCTATTCTAACCATGAATCCCTCTGGGGCCCCTTCCTCCTACGGCGCTTGTGAGGATGAAATGAAATAAGCTCTATGAAGTGCCCAACAGTGACCAACACTGAATAAAATACAGCCACCATAGGTGGCCTTCCCTTATGTTCACCAAACTCCTGATAAGTTATTCAGTGATATTTTAATCTTAATATTTTATGTAGATTATACATTCATCTGATTCAAAATGCAAAAGGTACAAAAGCGTATACAGTTAAAAGTTTCCCAACCCACTACCATTTATCTCCCTGGAGGCAACTGTTTCCAGATTTTTGAATATCCTTAAAGAATATCATATGTATGGAAAAGAAAGATTATATATTTATATGCATCTGTGTATGCATTTTCCTATGAGAGGCTCACAAAGTCTCCTTGAAGAGATATCATTATTACAAATACCCCTCAATTTACAATGGGGTTATATTCCAATAAACTTATGAAAATATTGTAAGCTGAAAATGCATTTAATACACTTAACCTACTAAACATCATAGCTTAGCTCGGCCTACCTTAAACACTCACATTAACCTACAGTTAGGCAAAATCATCTAACAGAAAGCCCATTTTATAATAAAGTGGGCTTTGAATATCTCATGTAATATAATGAATACTGTACTGAAAGTGGAAAACAGAATGGTTGTATGAGTACTCAAAGTACAGCTTCTGCTGAATGTGTATTGCTTTCAAACTATCTTAAAGTTGAAAAATCGTAAGTCAAAATATTCTAAGTCAGGGATTGTTTGTACTTCTACTTTACATGATGAAATTGAGCCTTGAAAAGATTAAGTGACTCGCCCAAAGTCACACTGGCAGTTAAATAGTGAAACTTGGATCCAAATTGTTCAGTCACTACATGTATTGTCTTGAAATTTGAAAAAGAGGAAGAGGAATTAAACTACTAAATTGAAGGACTATTTTAGGCATAGAAGAAGCAGATGCCTTCATGTCCAAGTGATTGTGAAAAGCCCACTTGCCCCAAAATATGTCTCCTGGTCATATGAAATTCCACCATTTCAGATTTTTACCTGGGGATTTAGAGTAATCTGCTGTTTTCCTAGAGCTCCCCTAAAATAGAAATAGAAAATTTTGGAAGGCTAAATATATGCTAACATTGGAAAACCCATTTTCTCCCCTTCATAAGGCAAGGTACTGAAGGAGGGGGCCCTACGGGCTGTGCAGGGACATCCTGGAGGCATGGGGAGAAGAAACTGAAAGGCAAGTTTGTATGGAACAAAGAATACCGATCTCAGGTTTCTCCCTTGAACCTGCCCTAACTTTGTTCAAATAGACTTAGCCACTGACCTGCTGTCAAAAGACCACAGCCAATCTGACTTGTTTTCAATATAATGATGAATATTGATTTGGTCCCTTCATCCAACATTCTCAGCTGGATCTTTTTTGACCAAGGATATACATTACTAGGTGAGTACAGGCAGTTAATTCTTCCACACGGGACTTCGGAGTTTCTGAGTTAACCAGAATCACCCACCTTAACATCTGCCAGTTTATACCCCAAGTCCTGACCAGTGCCCCCTACCTGCTATGCCTCATGTTTTCAATAGAGCATAAAATCAGAAATGAAAGATGAAACATCATAGCCAATATCACAGAAATACAAAGGATCCTAAGAAACTGCTAGGTATAATTACACACTAACTAATTGGATCATCTAGAAGAAATGGATAAATTCCCAGACACATAAAACCTACCAAGATTGACTCATGAAGAAATTTAAAAATCTGAACAGACTAATAGCAAGCAAGGAGGTTGAATCCGTAAGAAAATGTCTCCTATCAATGAAAAACCCAAAACCAGATGGCTTCCCAGATTAATTCTACCAAATATTTTAAGAAGAACGAATACCAGTCCTTCTCAAACTCTTCCAAAAAGCTGAAGTGGAGGGAATACTTCCAAACTCATCTTACAGGGCCAGCATTACCCTGATTCCAAAGCCAGACAAGAACACTACAAGAAAGGAAAATGACAGGCCAATATCCTTGATCTACATAGATGCAAAAATCCTCAACAAAATCCTAGCAAACCAAATTCAATAGCACATTGAAAGAATCATTCACCATGATCATGTCATGGTTCAACATAAGCAAATCAATACATATAATATACCATATTAGAAAAATAAAGGATAGAAACTATATGGCCATCACAATAGATATAGAAAAAGCTTTTGACAAAATTCGAAACCCTTTCATGCTGAAAAAAAAAAAAACACCCAACAGATCACGTATTGAGGGACTGTATCCCAACAAAATAAAGGCCATATATGACAAACCCATAGCTAACACCATAATCAATGGTGAAAAGTTGAAACTTTTCCTCTACCATCAGGAACAAGACAAGGATGCCCACAGACACCACTTCTCAGGGTAATTAGGCAAAAGAAAGAAATAAAAGGCATCCTAATAGGAAAGGAAGAAGTGAAACTGTCTCTACTGACGGCATGATCTTGTTATATATAGAAAACCCTACAAACTTCACTAAAAAAAGGTTAGAACTCCACACAAAGAAGGGAACAATAGACACTGGGGGACTCCAAAGGTGGGAGGGAAGGATGGTGGGAGCAAGGGTTGAAAAACTACCTATCGATTACTATGCTCACTGCTTGGGTGGTGGGATCATTAGAAGCCCAAACCTCAGCACCATGCAATATACCTGTTTAAGAAACCTGTACATCTACCCTCCTGACTCTAAAATGAAACATACAATATTTAAAAACCAAAAACAAATAAATAAAATTTGAAAACTGTTAGAACTGAACTGATAGGTGAAATCAGTAAAGTTGTAGGATACAAAATCAACATATAGAGCCTTGAACACAGCAACATCCAGCTGTCTGACACGAAAGTCTCAGGGGCAAGAAAACCTCTATATGAACTCAGAAACAATGAGCTAAGTTGTGTTTATGTCTGAAAGGATGTTAAGAACTTCATTCATGTTACATCAGAGCCAACAGAAAGAACCAACAGGAAACCTGTACCCAACAAACAGAAATGACAAGATGAAGGGAAAGCAGAGGTAAGGGCTTACCTTAGAAAGGGCAAGTGATTAGCTCAATATACAATACAATGTTTGCTCCTGAGCCAAAAATTTGTACAATAATTTGGATATTACTTGCACAACCAGAAAAATCAGCCACTCATTAGGAAAATGTGTTTCTGTATAAGTCTTAGGACTCAGCTATCTATAATAACATGAAAAGACAATATTTTCATCCAAAATGAGTATTTTTGTTTGTCTTGGCTTGTTATTCTAACGTCAACAGCCTCTAAATAAACTGTTGAAGTACATGATATAACCACCTCTTTCTCCATCTTTCCCATTGCTCCCATAAGGTTTCAGTTGTGCAATTTCACCATTAGCAAAGCTTTTTGCTGAAATCTGGCTTTTCAAAGGGAGAGTATCCAGAAACAGAAGATGCTGATCTGGGAGGCTCTTCCTAATAGAACTGCTGCTTCAGTTTAACTTGAAAAAGCCCACACCCAGTTCCTAATGACAAACATCTGAACACCGGGTCTTCCCCTGAGCAAGACCATGCTATGCCTCCTGCTCGCTCTGTTCTATAAGCAACCCACAGATTGCTCCCTGTGAAGAGGAGCCTGCAAGGGGAGCAGCATTCCACCAGACCCTGATTTAGCAAGATATTTCCGTATCATTCCCCCAACCAGCTGGAAGTCCTCCACTGCTCTTGTGTAAAAATCTAACTCATCTTGCTGAATTTCCTGATTTAAAGGTCTAATTCATTTCACCAAAAGTGTGACAGAAGGAAACCAAGTACACCATCTCTCTCTTACCAAACCAAAGCTATTGCATGTGCATTCTGGGGGAAAAACATGGTCCAAATATGTTATGGAGGGGGTGCCAGCCCAGTGTCATCCTCTTACTATTGCCATAGGATCTTGGCTGATGGCATCAGAGGAAAAACAAGTTTATCGATTACTTTCAACCATTAAGCTCACTCCTCCATGAAAAATAAGTCACAAGTCCAATGTCTCTTATTAAAATAAGCACTGCAAAATATAAAGGAGTCACAGTTTTAAAATGGGACACACGTTCTCTAAGCAGGGAACCATGTTAGAGGTGCACTGTTTACATTGTATAAAGTCCCCTGGAGCCAGGGTTAGGAAGCGCATCTGTTCTTTGGTGTTCTGGGATGAAGGAGAAAGGAAAATGTGCTGCCAGAAGTGAGTGGGAAGGAGCCCATGAGATAAAGGAAGTAAATCCATTTGCTGATTGCAATAATAATGGTAATACACGAAGCTATACATACATACATACATACATACATACATACATACATACATGCAAATTTTCAAATTTTTTTAAAAACAGAACTTAAGGCTTCCACTCATGTAATCAGCCCTTATGAACTCTCCTGATTAGCTGCAAGGAAAATCTTCGTTTCTCCTCTTTCTTGCACCATCCTGGTCTCCCTTTTGACTTTTTTTTTTTAACTTATAAACGATCAGCTCATATTCTGAAGTTTGTAGTCCCCTCCCGCCCCCTCTCTCTCTATACGGCTCATTTACATTGGCAGCTGTCGTGCTGCTGGGCATCCTCAAACCCACAAGTTTCCCTTTAATGTTTGAGCAGACAAACATGATCATGCACTAGGCATCACTGTGCCACTCAAAATGCTTTTTTGTTTTTTTTATTGCATCTGAGAGAAATCTCAAGGTTGCAAACCTGGAGTCAGAATTGTCTCCATGTGTCTCAGTGGGAAGAGTATCGTGTGAAGAAAGAAGTTGATTCTACTAATCAAAAAGAATTTTTTTTTTATATCAGGTCATCCTCCGAATGAATTTATATTACCGAGTGGAGGGTCACATGAAGAAATTGGTCAAACAGCACCACCTAGAGCAAGAGCTGAGAAGTGCAGTGGAGCCGGGCTGTTTCAGGGAATAAAAGCAAGCTGGGGCCTGGCTCAGCGCTCTCCCATCTGCTCCTGTCTGCACGGAAAGATTAGGATGACAGTGGCAGGAAGCCTGTGCACCTAGTATGCATCACTTGAAGGGAACACACAGATTCCAGTAAACAGTTGGAAGGAAATGTTAATACCAGGCTCTGCTAAACAATATGAAATGACTCCTAGATGAGACAAGCGACTTTCATCAAAGTTTCCTGATACCTGAAAAGACAGCCCAGGGGATCCTGCACTACATGTGGTGTATGTAAATTAAGCGGGTTTTTTTCCCCTTTGTAATCAAGGCTCATACACAAACAAAATCACACTTTAGAAACGGCCTATTTCAACTTGTAACTAGCTTGCTTTCAGGGGCTCCAGGTCAAAAAGAAATAGAGCACAAAGACGCTTTCTCCTTAGGGATCATACACAAATTCACTCTGTCCGTTTCTTTCCCACATGGAGCAACAAAGCCGTCAGACCTCTCCATCCACCCATCGGGTCCTTCCTGATTAAAGTAAGATAAATCACAGCCCTCTCTCTCCAGATGGCAGGCGACAAGAGGGGGATGCTTGCCTCAAGAAGTCCTCCCCATCCCTCTGCATTCATGCAAGCCCGAGCGGAGAGATGCAAGAAATTACGGATGCATTTTAATTCCCCAGACCCTGCAATTAAAAATGGAAATTTTTTGGCCACGCGTGTTGGCTCACGCCTGTAATCCCAGCACTTTCATAGGCCGAGGTCGGCGGATCACCTGGGGTCAGGAGTTCGAGACCAGCCTGGCCAACATGGTGAAACCCTGTCTCTACTAAAAATACAAAAATTAGCTAGGAATGGTGGTGGGCGCCTGTAGTCCCAGCTACTCGGGAGGATGAGGCAGGAGAATCACTTGAACTCGGGAGGAAAAGTTGCAGTGAGCCAAGATCGCACCACTGCACTCCACTCTGGGTGACAAAGGAAGACTTCATCTCAAAAAATGTTTTTAAAAAATGGAAGTGTTGTTCTTTCATTTGTAAATGTGTTTTGGTAAAAGAGGGGCAGTTTAAGCAACCCTTTCTATTGTCTACATTGTTAAAATTCATCCGACATGGACTCTTGACTCCGTTTTGCCTGGGCAGACCCAATTCAAGCATTTACAACAGCTATAACCTCCTCAAATCAAAAAGAGGAATCAGCATTATTGCTAAGTTCAAATAAGGTCTTGTTTTATTTCATTTTTAGTTTTGAATGCAGCCATTCCTCCATGTGCTGTCATCAGGTAAGATTGTCAGTCCTGATTAGGTAAAGGTATTATTACAAAATGCAATTCTTAAAAATTCAGTGTCTAACTACACTTTTAATAAGGCTTTCCCCCTCCCCTGTGTATTCTCCCTTAGACACCCCTTCTCAAATTTAAAATCACAGAAACTAAAATATGATGCCTAAAGAGAGCCTAGCGACTGCCCAGTCCTCTAATTTGATGAGTGGGAGTACTGAAGCCCAGAGGAGGTCAAGTAATTTGTTCCCAATGTCTTAGATAAGAAGAAAATGACCAGCTGGGAAATCCCACTCATGTCAAGGCAGAGGCACAGGGCCACAGACTGTGGTTGAATTGTGCCACACTCCTACATCCTTCTTTAGGAATCACAGAACATTCCTGTGTTGAGTCGGAGTCACTGACTTCCTTTTCAGGCTGATTGAGTTCTGTCCTTACGGGCTGCGACAAGAAGTTTTGGTATTATGCTACACCAAGAACATTTATCTAGTTCAAGAAATGAGCACAGTCCTTAGAGCCCAGCAACTTTCCCCATGTCCAGTAAATGTAGCTTCTCCATTAGAAGCTGTCAGAATGGAGCCTTCTGGCTCATCTTGATTTTGATTTGTGCAAGAATGAATGGTTGTGCTAAGACAGCTTTCCTAGCTGATAGAGAGCGAAACTTTTTTCTCATAATCTATAAAAAAATTAAATTAGAACTTTTTTCTCATAATCTGTGAAAAAATATTAAATTAAATCTGGCTCGTCTTGATTTTGATTTGTGCAAGAATGAATGGTTGTGCTAAGACAGCTTTCCTAGCTGATAGTGAGCAAAACTTTTTTCTCATAATCTATAAAAAATATTAAATTAGAAGCATAGAGTTTATTTCATGACTTTTATCTTCCTGCAATTTTCTTGTGGGCATAAATTATTTGTTTTTATCCTGCCTGCCCCCCAATCCCTTTTCCAAGAGACTAAAAGAGTATCTAGTGCAAAGTAGAGACTCAAATATTTTTTAATAAACAGTGATCCCAGCCACCCAGTGCATGTTGCCAAATGCCAACCCCATAAATGATCAAACACATCATCTCATTCAGCCAATCAAAATCAAGTGCTACCTATTTTTTTAAGTTTTCATAGCCCTTGGGCATCTGCTTTCTCAGCATTTCCCAAACTTGAGTCATTCTCATCCTGCCTTCCTAATTTTGCTCTGTCAATTACCTCTACTATTATTTATTTCATATATTTTTAAATAGCCCCACTTTTGAAACTTAAATACATGCCTTTTAAAAGGAAGCTTTCTTACTACTATACATCAAAAGCCATTATTATTTGTTCTAAGTACTCATAACCACATGGTCACAACTATTAAAATTTACTAATGTGCATCCACATACTCTCTAAATTCATGGAGCATCTGCACAGACTTTAAGAAACAATTCTGCATTACTCAATTTTCTTGACATCCTTCTGATGCAGGACAAACCTTGGGCCCAAAGAATTGAGGTAGGAGTCCAAGCAAGTTGCCAGCCACATAAAGGCAAACCTTGGCTCGGAAGTCAGGACTACCAGCCCCTAGGTTATGGTTCATGCTCTTTCCTCTGCTCTCCAGAACCTCCTATCTCCAAGTGTAGTTAGCAGCCCAGATGCAGCAGCATCCTCTAGAGACTTGTTAATAATGCAGAAGCTCAGGCTCCACCCCAGGCCTATGCAGACTGAATCTGCATTTTAACAAGGTCCAGGTAATTCACGTGCACATTAAGTTTGAAAAGGCCTGGTCTAGATCAGCGGTTCTCTAACTTAGTAGCACATTAGAACCATCTGTAGAGACTTTAAAAATACCAGTGCCTGGGCTTCACCTCCCAGAGAATCTGACTTAAGTGTCTGGGGTTTGCCCTGAGTCTAGGTATTTTTAAAAACTCCTCAGCTTATACAAAGCTGGCAGGGCCGGGCGCAGTGGCTCATGCCTATAATCCCAGCACTTTGTGAGGACAAAGTGGGCAGATTGCTTGAGTCCAGGAATTTGAGACTAGCCTGGGCTAAAACCCCATCCCTACAAAAAAAAAATACAAAAAGTAGTTGGGCATGGTGGTGGCACATACCTGTAGTCCCGGCTACTCAGGAGGCTGAGTCCTCGCTTGAACCCAGGAGGTCACGGTCTGGTCAACAGAGCAAGACCCTGTATCAAAACAAACAAACAAGCAAACAAAAAATGCTAGCAGATTACCAGGTAGGGAGCCCTGTAGAGCCAAGTTTTCCAAATGGGGCTACATGAGTTGTTCCAGAACTTTAGCTGCATCAAAACCACCTGGATGGCTTGTTCAGCTACAGAGGGTCTGGCCATGCCCCTAGAGTTTCCAGCTGAGGGTCTGGAATGAGGCCCGATGATTTGCATTTCTAACAATCTCCAGGTGACGCTGATGCTGTGGGTCCAGGGACCACATTTTGAGAATCTATGCTAAATGAATCGGAGAAGACCAAAGCTCAAACTTATTCCAAGAACTTTTCAAGGCCCACCTGCAAGTTGTAGTGGAAGTAAGCATCTAAGGGTGCAAAAAAGTTCCACTGTAGACTAAGGCCTTTTACTTGAGCTCTCAAATGTTCCCATTTCTTTTATCAACCTAAATAACAAACAGAGAGAGGCTCTCCACAAGAAAAAGATGTTCGTTTGGAAACAGAGCCTTGCAATAGAAACAGGCAAGCCAGAGTAAACTATACGCATATTCACGGAGGTAAAGGAAGACAAAAGAAAAAATGAGGAAGATTATATGATCATTTGGAAATGATTATCCTTGGCTACAAAGATCAATAACAAAGGTGATGCCAGGCCCAGGTTGGACAGGCAGTTGTTCAGCAAATATCCTTCAGAAGCATTGTTGTGTGCAAAGTTGCAATGGGCTTTGTGCAAGATTGTGTTTTTTGCAGTCTTCTGGGATAAGTTTTTGTTATCAGGCATACAAGCCCAAGAATCCTTTATTGCATGGCCTTTCCTGGCTCTATTTGTCAGGGTTTTGGTTAGGATAGGGGTATTTTTAACACTCTCAATGTAAAAAATGCAATAAGGTAGGTACCCCAATTGCTTGTTTCGTCTTCATAAAATAACGTTTCCACCCGAACAAAATCTACACATAAATTGTAAAAATACCCTGGCATGCAGTCCCTGGAAAAGTCTGGAGTCATTCTCGGGGTTCCCACCCAGGTGGGCAAGCGTAGCCACCACAGATAAACACAAAGTAGGGGTCCCCGCTGGGGTTCGGCGGCAGGCAGTGGCCCTGGTTCTGATATTTGGCTGAAAACAAAGCTCCTCTTTGTCACCCTCAGGACATTTCAGCTATTTCCTAGATAATAATCTCACTTCGCCCAGCACAAAACAGGCACATGATCATGTCACTCTGACCTGGTTTGAGTCCAAGGAGAATTTTGTTTTTAAAATAATTTAGGTTAGTAGTTAAAATATGAACTTTGGGCCAGGAGTGGTGGCCCAGGCCTTTAATCCCAGCACTTCGTGAGGCCAAAGTGGGCAGATTGCTTGAGTCCAGGAGTTTGAGACTAGCCTGGGCTAAAACCCCATCCCTACAAAAAAAAAAAATACAAAAAGTAGTTGGGCATGGTGGTGGCACATACCTGTAGTCCCGGCTACTCAGGAGGCTGAGTCCTCGCTTGAACCCAGGAGGTCACGGTCTGGTCAACAGAGCAAGACCCTGCATCAAAACAAACAAACAAACAAACAAAAAATGCTAGCAGCTTACCAGCTAGGGAGGCCTGTAGAGCCAAGTTTTCCAAATGGGGCTACATTAGTTGTTCCAAAACTTTAGCTGCATCAAAACCACCTGGATGGCTTGTTCAGCTACAGAGGGTCTGGCCATGCCCCTAGAGTTTCCAGCTGAGGGTCTGGAATGAGGCCCGATGATTTGCATTTCTAACAATCTCCAGGTGATGCTGATGCTGTGGGTCCAGGGACCACATTTTGAGAATCTATGCTAAATGAATCGGAGAAGACCAAAGCTCAAACTTATTCCAAGAACTTTTCAAGGCCCACCTGCAAGTTGTAGTGGAAGTAAGCATCTAAGGGTGCAAAAAAGTTTCACTGTAGACTAAGGCATTTTACCTGAGCTCTCAAATGTTCCCATTTCTCTTATCAACCTAAATAACAAACAGAGAGAGGCTCTCCACAAGAAAAAGATATTCGTTTGGAAACAGAGCCTTGCAATAGAAACAGGCAAGCCAGAGTAAACTATACGCATATTCACGGAGGTAAAGGAAGACAAAAGAAAAAATGAGGAAGACTTTATGATCATTTGGAAATGACTATCCTTGGCTACAAAGATTAATAACAAAGGTGATGCGAGGCCCAGGTTGGACAGGCAGTTGTTGGGCAAATAAACTTCAGAAGCATTGTTGTGTGCAAAGTTGCAATGGGCTTTGTGCAAGATTGTGTTTTTTGCAGTCTTCTGTGATAAGTTTTTGTTATTAGGCATACAAGCCCAAGAATCCTTTATTGCATGGCCTTTCCTGGCTCTATATGTCAGGGTTTTGGTTAGGGTAGGGGTATTTTTAACAATCTCAATGTAAAAAATGACATAAGGTAGGTACCTCAATGACTTGTTTGGTCTTCATAAAATAACTTTTAATAAAATCTCTGTAAACGTGGAAATATGTACACCGCTTTCTGTATAAACGTGGAAATATCTACACCGCTATCTCTGTAAATGTGTAAACATTTACAACGCTATCTGTATAAACATGGAACTATTTAAACCGCCATCTCTATAAACATGGAAATATCTACAGCGCTATCTCTATAAACATGGAAATGTCTCCACCGCTATCTTTATAAATATGGAATTATCTACACCGTTATCAGTATAAACATGGAAATATCTACACCGCCGTCTGTATAAACATGGAAATATCTTCACCGCCATCTGGATAAACATGGAAATATCTACACCGCTATCTGTATAAATATGGAAATATCTTCACCGCTATCTCTATAAACATGGAAATATCTACACCGCTATCTGTATAAACATGGAAATAACTGCACCGCTATCTGTATAAACATGGAAACATCTACACCGCTATGTGTATAAACATGGAAATATCTACACCGCTATCCATATAAGCATGGAAATATCTACAACGTTATCGGTGTAAACCTGGAAATATCTACACAGCTATCTGTGTAAACATGGAAATATCTACACAGCTATCTGTGTAAAAATGGAAATATCTACAACGCTGTCTGTGTAAAGATGGAAATATCTACACCGCAATCTGTGGAAAGATGGAAATATCTACACCGATATCTCTATAAACATGGAAATATCTGCACTGCTATCTGTATAAACATGGAAATATCTACACCGCTATCTCTATAAACATGGACATATCTACACCGCCATCTGTATAAACATGGAAATAACTATACTGCCATCTGTATACACATGGAAATATCTACACAGACATCAGTATAAACATGGAAACATCTGCACCACTATCTCTATACATATCGAAATACCTACACTGCTTTCTCTATAAACATGGAAATACTACAATGCTATGTGTATAAACATGGAAATATCTACACTGCGATCTGCATAAACATGGAAATACCTACAGTGCCACCTGTATAAAGATGCAAATATCTACATCGCGATCTGTATAAACATGGAAATACCAAAACCACTATCTCTATAAACATGGAAATATATACACCGCTATCTGTTATAAACATGGAAATATCTACACCACTATCTCTATAAACATGGAAATAACTACACCGCCATCTCTATAGACATGGAATTACCAACACCGCTATCTCTATAAACATGGAAATATTTACACCGCCATGTCTATAAACATGGAAATATGCACACCGCCATCGGCATAAACATGGAAATACCTTCACCACCATCTGTAAAAGCATGGAAATATCTACACCGCTATCTGTATAAACATGGAAATATCTAACCACGATCTGTATAAACATGGAAATATCTACACTACTCTCTGTAGAAACATAGAAATATCTACAACGCTATCTGTATAAATATGGAAATACCTACACCGCTATCTTTATAAAGATGGAAATATCTACAGTGGTATCTGTATAAACATGGAAATATATACCTGGCTATCTCTATAAACATGGAAATATCTACACTGCCATATGTATAAACATGGAAATACCTACACAGTCATCTGTATAAACCTGGAAATATCTACACTGCTATCTGTATAAATATGGAAATATTTACTCCACTATCTCTATAAACATAGAAATGTCTTCACCGCTATCTGTATAAACATGGAAATACCTACATGGCTATCTCTATAAACATGAAAATATATACACCGCCATCTGTGTAAACATGGGACTATCTCCAATGCGATCTGTATATACATGGAAATATATACACAGACATCTGTATAAACATGGAAATATCTACACCGCTATCTGTATAAACATGGAAATAGAAACCCCGCTATCTGTATAAACAAGGAAATATCTGTAACGCCATCTGAATAAACTTGGAAATATCTACACCGCTCTCTGTATTAATATGGAAATATATACACCGCTCTCTCTATAAACATGGAAATATCTACACTGCTATCTCTGTAAACATGGAAATATCTACACCGCTGTCTCTATAAACACGGAAATATCTACACCGCCAACTGTAAACATGGAAATATCTACACAGTCATCTGTATAAACATGGAAATTTCTGCATCACCATCTCTATAAACATGGAAATATCTACACTGTCATGTGTATAAACATGGAAATATTTACAGAGCCATCTATATAAACATGGAAATATCTACACCGCTACCTCTATAGACATGGAAATACTTACACAGCTATCTCTATTAACATGGAAATATCTACTCGGCCATCTCTGTAAAAATGGAAATATCTCCACCGCCATCTTTATAACCATGAAAATATCTACAATGCCATCTCCATAAACATGAAACTATCTACAACACCATCTGTGTGAAAATGGAAATATCTACACCTATATCTGTATAATCACGGAAATACCTACACTGCCATTTTTATTAAAATGGAAATATCTACACCGCGAGCTGTATAAACATGGAAATATCTTCACCAGTATCTGTATAAACATGGAAATACCAATACCGCTGTCTCTATAAACATGCAAATACCTACACCGCGATCTGTATAAATATGGAAATAACTACTCCGCTATCTGTATAAAAATGGAAACATCTACACCACGATCTGTATAAAAATGGAAATATCTATCTATATCAATCTATATCTCTATGAACATGGAAACATCTACACCACCATCTCTATAAACATGGAATTTTCTACACTGCTATCTCTCTAAACATAGAAATATCTACACAGCCATCTCTATAAACATGGAAATATCTACACCGCCATCTGCATAAACATGGAAATATCTACAACGCCATCTGTATAAACATGGAAATATCTACACCGCCATTTGTATAAACATAGAAATATCTACAATGCCATCTGTAGAAAGATGGAAATATCTACACCAATATCTCTATAAACACGGAAATATCTGCACTGCTATCTGTATAAACATGGAAATATCTACACCGCTATCTCTATAAACATGGACATATCTACACCGCCATCTGTATAAACATGGAAATAACTATACTGCCATCTGTATACACATGGAAATATCTACAGAGACATCAGTATAAACATGGAAACATCTGCACCACTATCTCTATACATATCGAAATACCTACACTGCTACCTCTATAAACATGGAAATACTACAATGCTATGTGTATAAAAATGGAAATATCTACACTGCAATCTGCACAAACATGGAAATACCTACAGTGCCACCTGTATAAAGATGCAAATATCTACATCGTGATCTGTATAAACATGGAAATACCAAAACCACTATCTCTATAAACATGGAAATATCTACACCGCTACCTGTTATAAACATGGAAATATCTACACCACTATCTCTATAAACATGGAAACTACACCGCCATCTCTATAGACATGGAATTACCTACACCGCTTTCTCTATAAACATGGAAATATTTACACCGCCATCTCTATAAACATGGAAATATGCACACCGCCATCGGCATAAACATGGAAATACCTTCACCGCCATCTGTAAAAGCATGGAAATATCTACACCGCTATCTGTATAAACATGGAAACAGAAACCCCGCTATCTGTATAAACAAGGAAATATCTATAACGCCATCTGAATAAACTTGGAAATATCTACACCGCTCTCTGTATTAATACGGAAATATATACACCGCTCTCTCTATAAACATGGAAATATCTACAATGCTATCTCTGTAAACATGGAAATATCTACACCGCTGTCTCTATAAACACGGAAATATCTACACCGCCAACTGTAAACATGGAAATATCTACACAGTCATCTGTATAAACATGGAAATTTCTGCACCACCATCTCTATAACATGGAAATATCTACACTGCCATGTGTATAAACATGGAAATATTTACAGAGCCATCTATATAAACATGGAAATATCTACTCCGCTATCTCTATAGACATGGAAATACTTACACAGCTATCTCTATTAACATGGAAATATCTACTCGGCCATCGTTATAAAAATGGAAATATCTCCACCGCCATCTTTATAACAATGAAAATATCTACAACGCCATCTCCATAAACATGAAACTATCTACAACACCATCTGTGTGAAAATGGAAATATCTACACCTATATCTGTATAAACACGGAAATACCTACACTGCCATTTTTATTAAAATGGAAATATCTACACCGCGAGCTGTATAAACATGGAAATATCTTCACCGCTATCTGTATAAACATGGAAATACCAATACCGCTGTCTCTATAAACATGCAAATATCTACACCGCGATCTGTATAAATATGGAAATAACTACACCGCTATCTGTATAAACATGGAAATATCTACACCGCTATCTGTATAAAAATGGAAAAATCTACACCACGATCTACATAAAAATGGAAATATCTACACTACTATCTGTATATACATGGAAATATCTACAACGTTATCTGTATAAACATGCAAATATCTACACCGTGATCAGTATAAATATGGAAATATCTACACTGCTATCTCTATAAACATGGAAATGTCTACACTGCTATCTGTATAAACATTGAAATATCTACACGGCTATCTCTATAAATATGGAAATATGTAAACCACACTCTGTATAAACATGGAAATAACTACACAGTCATCTGTATAAACATGGAAATATCTACACCACCATCTGTGAAAACATGGAAATATCTACACAGCCATCTGTATAAACATGAAAATATCTCCACCGCCATCTGTATAAACATGGAAATATCTCCACTGCTATCTCTATAAACCTGGAAATATCTCCACCGCTATCTGTAAAAACATGGAAATATCTACACCGCTATCTGTATAATCATGGAAATATCTCCACCGATTTCTGTATAAACATGGAAACATCAACACCGCAATCTGTATAAACATGGAAATGTCTACACCGCTATCTGTATAAATATGGAAATATCTACACCGCTATCTCTGTAAAGATGGAAATGTGTACACCACTATCTGTATAAACATGGAAATACCTTCATGGCTGTCTCTATAAACATGGAACTTCCTACACTGCCATCTGTATATACATGGAAATACCTACAAAGTCATCTGTATAAACATGGAAATATCTACACCACTATCTGTATAAACATGGAAATATCTACAATGCCATCTGCATAAACATGGAAATATCCTCACAGCCATCTCTATAAACATTGAAATATCTACATTGCTATCTCTATAAACATGAAATATCTCCACCACTATCTGTATAAACATGGAAATATCTACACACCTACCTGTATAAACATGGAAATATCTACACCGCCATGTGTATAAACATGGAAATAACTACACTGCTATCTGTATAAACATGCAAATATATACACCGATATCTGTATAAATATGGAAATACCTTCACCGCTATCTGCATAAACTTGAAAATATCTACACCGCCATCTCTATAAACATGGAAATATCTCCACCGCTACCTGTATAACCATGGAAATATCTACAACGCTATCTGTATAAACATGGAAATAGCTACACCGCGATCTCTATAAACATGTTTATGTCTACACCGCTATCTTTATAAACATGGAAATATCTACGCTGCCATCTGTATAAACATGAAAATACCTACACTGCCATCTGTATACACATGGAAATATCTACACAGCCATCTGTATACACATGGAATTATCTACACCGTTATCTCTATAAACATGGAAATTCCTGCACCACTATCTGTATAAACATGGAAATATCTACACTGACATTTTCATAAACATGGAAATATGTACACCGCCATCTGTATAAACATGGAAATATCTACAATGCCATCTCTATAAAGTTGTAAATATCTACACCGCGAGCTGTGTAAACGTGGAAATATCTACACCGTTATATGTATAAACATGGAAATACCAACACCGCTATCTGTATAATCTTGGAAATGTCTAAACCGCTATCTGTATAAACATGGAAATATCTACCCCGCTATCTCTATAAACATGGAAACACCTACACCGCTATCTCTGTAAAATAGGAAATATCTACACTGCTATCTCTATAAACATGGAAATGTATACACTGCCATCTGTATACACATGGAAATATCTACACAGCCATCTGTATACACATGGAAATATCTACACCGTTATCTCTATAAACATGGAAATTCCTGCACCACTATCTGTATAAACATGGAAATATCTACACTGACATTTTCATAAACATGGAAATATGTACACCGCCATCTGTATAAACATGGAAATATCTACAATGCCATCTCTATAAAGATGTAAATATCTACACCGCGAGCTGTGTAAACATGGAAATATCTACACCGTTATATGTATAAACATTGAAATACCAACACCGCTATCTGTATAATCTTGGAAATGTCTAAACCACTATCTGTATAAACATGGAAATATCTACTCCGCTATCTCTATAAACATGGAAACACCTACACCCCTATCTCTGTAAAATTAGAAATATCTACACTGCTATCTCTATAAACATGGAAATGTATACACTGCCATCTCTATAAACATGGAAAAATCTACACCGCCATCTACATAAAAAAGGAAGTATCTACATCGCCATCTCTATAAACGTGGAAATATCCTCACCGTTATCTCTATAAACATGGAAATACCTACAACACTATCTTTGCAAACATGGAAATATCTACTCAGCTGTCTGTGTAAACATGCAAATATGTTCACCGTTATCTGTGTGAAGATGGAAATATCTACACGGCAATCTGTGCAAATTTGGAAATATCTACAACTCTATCTCTGTAAACATGGAAGTAGCTACACTGCTATCTGTATAAACATGGAAATATCTACACTGCTGTCTGTATAAACATGGAAATATCTACACCACGATCTGTATAAACATGGATATATCTACACCGCTATCTGCATAAACATGGAAACATCCACACCGCTATCTGTATAAACATGGAAATATCTATACCGTCATCTATGTAAATATGGATATATCTTCACTGCTATCTCTATAAACATGGAAATGTCTACACCGCTATCTCTATAAACATGGAAATATCTACATGGCTATTTCTATCAATGTGGAAATATCTACACTGCCATCTATATAAACATGGAAATATCTACACAGCCATCTCTATAAACATGGAAATATCTACATCGCTATCTGTATAAACATGGAAATAGCTAAACCGCTATCTGTATAAACATGGAAATATCTACACCGCCATCTGTAAAAATATGGAAATATCTACACAGCCATCTGTATAAACATGGAAGTATCTACACCTCCATCTGCATAAACATGGAAATATCTACAAAGCCATCTGTATACACATGGAAATACCCCACAGCCATCTGTATATACATGGAAATATCTGCACCGCTATCTCTATAAACATGGAAATACCTACACAGCTATCTGTATAAACATGGAAATATCTACACCGCTATGTGTATGAACATGGAAATATCTACACTGCCATCTGTATATACTTGGAAATATCTACACCGCTACCTGTATAAACATGGAAATATCTACACTGCCATCTGTATAAACATGGAATTATCCACAGCGCTATCTGTATAAACATGGAAATATCTACACCACCATCTGAATAAACATGGAATTATCTACACGGCTATATGTATAAATATGGAAATACCTACACCGCTATCTGTATACACATGGAAATATCTACACCGCTATGTGTATGAACATGGAAATATCTACACTGCCATCTGTATATACTTGGAAATATCTACACCGCTACCTGTATAAACATGGAATCATCTACACCGCTATCTGAATTAACATCGAAATATCTACACTGCCATCTGTATACACATGGAAATATCTACACAGCCATCTGTATAAACATGGAAATATCTACACGGCTATCTCTATAAACATGGAAATACCTACACCGCAATCTGTGCCAAAATGGAAATATCTACACCGGTATCTCTACAAACATGGAAATATATACACTGCTATCTGTATAAACATGGACATATCTACAACACGATCTGTATAAACATGGAAATATCTACACCACTATCTGTTTACACATGGAAATATCCACACCACTATCTGTATAAAAATGAAAATATCTATACCGCCTTCTGAATAAACATGGAAATACCTACAGAGTCATCTGTATAAACATGGAATTACCTACAGCACTATCTGTATAAACATGGAAATATCTACACTGCCATCTGTATTTACATGAAAATATCTACACTGACATTTGTATAAACATGGAAATATCTACAAAGCTCTGTGTATAAACTTGGAAATAGGCACACCGCTATCTGTATAAAAATGAAAATATCTATACCGCCATCTGAATAAACCTGGAAATATCTACAGTGCTATCTGTATAAATTTGGAAATATATACACCGCTCTCTCTATAAACATGGAAATATCCACACCACTATCTGTGAAAACATGGAAATATCTACACCGCTATCTGTATAAACATGGAAATATCTAGACCGCTATCTGTATAAACATTCAAATATCTACATTGCTGTCTGTATAAACATGGAAATATCTCCACTGCTATCTCTATAAACATGGAAATATCTACACCGCTATCTGTATAAACATGGAAATATCTACAACGCTATCTGTATAAACATGCAAATATCAACAGCGCTATCTGTATAAACATGGAAATATCTCCACCGATATCTTTATAAACATGGAAATAACTACACTGAAATCTCTATAAACATGGAAATATCTACAACACTATCCGTGTAAACATGGAAATATCTACAAAGCTGTCTGTGTAAACGTGGAAATATGTACACCGCAATCTGTGTGAAGATAGAAATATCTACACCTGTCTCTCTGTAAACATGGAAATATCTACACCACTACCTGTATAAACATGGAAATATCTACACCGCTATCTGTATAAACATGGAAATATCTACATGGCTAGCTCTAAAAACATGGAAATATCTTCACCGCCTTCTGTATAAACATGGATATATCTACACTGCCATCTGTATAAACATGGAAATAACTAAACCGCTATCTCTATAAACATGGAAATATCTACACTGCCATCTGGATATACCTGGAAATACCTACACAGTCATCTGTGTAAAAATGGAAATAACTACACTGCCATCGGTAAAAACATGGAAATATCTACACTGCCATCTGTATACACATGGAAATATCTACACAGTCATCTGTATAAACATGGAAATATCTACACAGTCATCTTTGTAAACCTGGAAATATCTACAGGTCAACCTGTATAAACATGGAAATATCTACACTGCCATTTGTACACACATGGAAATATCTACACAGCCGTCTTTATAAACATGGAAATATCTACAACGCTATCTGTATAAACTTGTAAATATCTACACCACTATCTGTATAAACATGGAAATATCTACATCGTTATCAGTATAAACATGGAAATATGTCCACCGCTATCTGAATAAACATGGAAATATCTCCACTGCTATCTTTATAAACATGGAAATATCTCCACCGCTATCTGTATAAATATGGAAATATCTACACCGCTATGTCTATAAACATGAAAATAGCTACACCGCTCTCTGTGTAAACATGGAAATATCTCCACTGCTATCTCCATGAACATGGTAATATCTACGCCGCTATCTGAATAAACTTGGAAATATCTACAACGCCATCTATATAAACATGGAAATACCTACACAGTCGTCTCTATAAACATGGAAATATCTACACTACTATCTGTATCAACATGGAATTATATACATTGACATCTGTATAAACATGGAAATATCTACACAGCCATCTCTATAAACCTGGAAATATCTACATCGCTATCTGTATAAACATGGAAATAGCCAGCGCTCTATCTGTACAAACATGGAAATATCTACACCGCCATCTGTAAAAACATGGAAATATCTACGCAGTCATCTGTATAAACATGGAAGTATCTACACCTCCATCTGTATAAAGATGGAAATATCTACACTGCCATCAGTATACACATGGAAATATCTACACAGCCATCTGAATAAACCTGGAAATACCTACACCGCTATCTCTATAAACATGGAAATAACTACACCGCTATCCGTATAAACATGGAAATAGCTACATCGCTATCTGTATAAACATGGAAATATCTACACCGCCATCTGTATAAACTTGGAAATATCTACACCGCCATCTCTATAAACATAGAAATATATCCACCGCTATCTGTATAAATATGGAAATATCTCCACCGCTATCTGTATAAACATGGAAATATCTCCACCGCTATCTGTATAAACATCGAAATATCTACACCACTCTCTGTATAAACATTGAAATATCTACATCGCTATCTGCATAAACATGGAAATATGTACACTGCCATCTGTATAAACATTGAAATAGACACACCGCTGTCTCTATAAACATGGAAGAATCTACACTGCCATCTGAATAAACATGGAAATATCTACACGGCTATCTAGATAAACATGGAAATATCTGCACCTCCATCTGTATAAGCACGGAAATATCTACACCGCAATCTGTATAAACATGGAAATATATAGAACACCATCTGTATAATCATGGAAATAACTACACCACTATCTGTATAAACGTGGAAGTATCTACACCGCTATCAGTATAAACATGGAAATATCTACAGCGTTATCTGTATAAATATGGAAATATCTACACCGCTATCTCTATAAACATGGAAATGTCTACACCGTTATCTGTATAAGCATGGAAAATATTCATGGGTATCTCTATAAAGATGGAAATATATACACTGCCATCTGTATGCACATGGAAATATCTACACAGCCATCTGTATAAACCTGGAAATATCTACAACGCTGTCTCTATGTACATGGAAATACCTACACCGCTATCTGTATAAACATGGAAATATTTACACCGCTATCTGTATAAACATGGAAATATCTACACCGCTATATGTATAAACATGGAAATATCTACACCACCATCTCTATAAACATAGAAATATATGCACCACTATCTGTATAAACATGGTAATCTCTCCACCGCTACTGTGTAAACATGGAAATAATTGCACCGCTATCTGTATAAAAATGGAAATCTCTACACCGCTATCTGGATACATATGGAAATATCTACACCACCATCTCTGTAAACATGGAATTGTCTACAACGATATCTGTATAAACATGGAAATATCTCCATGGCAATCTCTATATACATGGAAATAACTACACTGACATCGGTTTAAGCATGGAAATACCTACACAGTCGTCCGTATAAACATGGAAATATCTACACTACTATCTGTATAAACATGGAAATATCTACACTGCCGTCTGTATAAACATGGAAATATCTACACAGCCATCTCTATAAACCTGGAAATAAATACATCGTTATCTGTATAAACATAGAAATAGCCACAACGCTATCTGTATAAACATGGAAATATCTAAACCGACATCTGTAAAAACATGGAAATATCTGCACAGTCATCTGTATAAACATGGAAATAACTACACCTCCATCCGTATAAACATGGAAATATCTACACTGCTATCTGTATACACATGGAAATATTTACACAGCCATCTGTGTAAACCTGAAAATATCTACATCGCTATCTCAATAAACATTTAAATAACGACACCGCTAACTGTATAAACATGGAAATATCTCCACCGCTTTCTTTATAAACATAGAAATAACTACACCGCTATCTTTATAAACATGGAAATATCTACATCGCTATCTGCATAAACATGGAAATACCTTCACTGCCATCTGTATAAAC
Organism: Pan paniscus; assembly: GCF_029289425.2. Taxonomy (NCBI): domain Eukaryota; kingdom Metazoa; phylum Chordata; class Mammalia; order Primates; family Hominidae; genus Pan; species Pan paniscus. The sequence goes on from NC_073265.2 coordinate 4,375,591, forward strand.
AAGGAAATAGCCACACTGCTATCTGTATAAACATGGAAATATCTACATCGCCATCTGAATAAACATGGAAATATCTACATGGCTATCTGTATAAATATGGAAATATCTACACCGCTATCTCCATAAACGTGGAAATATCTACACAGCTATCGCTATAAACATGGAAATGTCTACACCGCCATCTGTATAAACATGGAAATATCTACACCGCCATCTGTATAAACATGGAAATGTATACACCACCATCTGTATAAACATAGAAATAACTACAACGCTCTCTGTATAAACATGGGAATATTTACACTGCTATCTGAATTAACATGGAAATACCTACAACGCTATCTGTATAAATTTGGAAATATCTACACCGCTATCTCTATTAACATGGAAATGTCTACACTGCTATCTGTATAAACATGGAAATATCTACATGGGTATCTCTATAAACATGGAAATATCTACACCGCCATCTGTAAAAACATGGAAATATCTACGCAGACATCTCTATAAACATGGAAATATCTACATCGCTATCAGTATAAACATGGAAATAGCCACACCGCTATTGGTATAAACATGGAAATATCTACACCGCCATCTGTATAAACAAGGAAATGTATACACCACCATCTGTATAAACATAGAAATAACTACAACGCTCTCTGTATAAACATGGGAATATTTACACCGCTATCTGTATTAACATGGAAATATCTACAACGCTATCTGTATAAATTTGGAAATATCTACACCGCTATCTCTATTAACATGGAAATGTCTACACTGCTATCTGTATAAACCTGGAAATATCTACATGGGTATCTCTATAAACATGGAAATATCTACACCGCCATCTGTAAAAACATGGAAATATCTACGCAGCCATCTCTATAAACATGGAAATATCTACATCGCTATCAGTATAAACATGGAAATAGCCACACCGCTATTGGTATAAACATGGAAATATCTACACCGCCATCTGTAAAAACATGGAAATAACTACACCGTCATCTGTATAAACATGGAAGTATCTACACTTCCACCTGTATAAACATGGAAATATCTACAACGCTATCTCTATATACATGGAAATATCTACACCGCCGTCTGTATAAACATGGAAATAACCACACTGTCGTCTGTATAAGCATGGAAATAACTACAACACTATCCGTATAAACACGGAAATATCTACACTGCCATCTGTATAAACATGGAAATATCTACACAGCCATCTCTATAAAAATGTAAATATCTACACCGCTATCTGTATAAACATGGAAGTATCTACACCGCTATCTGTATAAACATGGAAACATCTACAACATTATCTGTATAAATATGGAAATATCTACACCGCTATCTCTATAAATATGAAAATGTCTACACAGCTATCTGTATAAACATTGAAATATCTACACCGCAGTCTGTAAAAACATGGAAATATCTACACAGCCATCTGTATAAACATGGAAGTATCTACACCTCCATCTGTATAAACATGGAAATATCTACACTGCCATCTGAATACACATGGAAATATCTACACAGCCATCTGTATAAACCTGGAAATATATACAACGCTATCTCTATGAACATGGAAATGCCTACACCGCTATCAGTATAAACATGGAAAAATCTACACCGCCATCTGTATAAACATGGAAATATCTACAACGCTATCTGTACAAACGTGGAAATATCTACTCCGCCATCTCCATAAACATGGAAATATATCCACCGCTATCTCTATAAACATGGAAGTATCTCCACCGCAATCTGTGTAAACATGGAATTATCTACTCCGCTATCTGTATAAACAAGGAGATATCTACATGGCTATCTCTATATACATGGAAATATCTACACCACCATCTGTATAAACTTGGAAATAACTACACACTCGTCTCTATAAACATGGAAATATCTACACCACTATCTGTATAAACATGGAAATATCTACATTGCCATTTGCATAAACATGGAAATATCTACACAGCCATCTCTATATACCTGGGAAAATCTACTTCGCTATCTGTATAAACATGGAAATAGCCACTCTGCTATCTGTATAAACATGGAAATATCTCCACAGCCATCTGTAAAAACAAGGAAATATCTACACAGTCATCTGAATAAACATGGAAGTATCTGCACCTCCATGTGTATAAACATGGAAATAATTACGCAGCCATCTGTATAGACCTGGAAATATACAGACAGCCATCTGTATAAACCTGGAAATATCTACACCGCCATCTCTATAAACATGGAAATAACTACACCGCTATCTATATAAACATGGAAATATCTCCACCACTTTCTGTATAAACATGGAAATAACTACACCGCTATCTGTATAAACATGGAAATATCTACACCACAATCTGTAAAAACCTGGAAATACCTACACAGTCATCTGTATAAACATGGAAGTATCTACACCTCCAATTGTATAAACGTGGAAATATCTCCACTGACATCTCTATACACATGGAAATATCTTCACAGACATCTGTACAAACCTGGAAATATCTACACCGCTATCTCTATGAACATGGAAATGCATTCACCGCTATCTGTATGTACATGGAAATATCTACACCGCTATCTGTATAAACATGGAAATATCTACACCGCCATCTGAATAAACATGGAAATATCTACACGGCTACATGTATAACTATGGAAATATCTACACCGCTATCTCTATAAACATGGAAATATCTACACAGCTATCTGTATAAACATGTTAATATCTACACCGCAATGTGTATAAACATGGAAACATCTACACTGCCATCTGTATAAACATGGAAATATCTACACAGCCATCTCTATAAACCTCGAAATATCTACATCGCTATCTGTATAAACATGTAAATATCCACACCGCTATGTGTATAAACATGGAAATATCTACAGTGCCATCTGTAAAAACATGGAAATACCTACACAGTCATCTGTATAAACATAGAAATATCTACACCTCCATCTGTATAAACAGGGAAATATCTACACCGCTATCTCTATATATTTGAAAATAGCTACACCGCTATCTGTATAAACACGGAAATATCTACACCTCTATCTGTATAAAAATGGAAATATCTACACCGCCATCAGTATGAAGTTTGAAATCTCTACACCGCCATCTGTATAAACATGGAAATATCTCCACCGCTATCTGTAAAAACATGGAAATATCTCCACCGCTGTCTGTAAACATGTAAATATCTACCCCACTATCTCTATAAACATGGAAATATCTACACCGCTATCTGTATAAACATAGAAATAACTACACAGCTATCTGTTTAAACATGCAAATATCTACATCGCTATCTGTATAAACATGGAAATATCTGCACTGCCATCTGTATAAACATGGAAATAGCCACCACGCTATCTGTATTAACATGGAAATATCTACACCGCCATCTGAATAAACATGGAAATATCAACACGGCTATATGTAAACATGGAAATTTCTACACCACTATCTGTATAAACATGGAAATATCTACACTGGCATCTTTATAAACATGGAAATACCTACACAGACAACTGTATAAACCTGGAAATATCTACACCGCTGTCTCTATAATCATGGAAATATCTGAACCTCCATCTGTATAAGCACGGAAATATCTACACCGCAATCTGTATAAACATGGAAATATATATAACACCATCTGTATAATCATGGAAATAACTACACCACTATCTGTATAAACATGGAAGCATCTACACCGCTATCAGTATAAACATGGAAATATCTACAGCGTTATCTGTATAAATATGGAAATATCTACACCGCTATCTCTATAAACATGGAAATTTCTACACCGCTATCTGTATAAGCATGGAAAATCTTCATGGGTATCTCTATAAAGATGGAAATATCTACACTGCCATCTGTATTCACATGGAAATATCAACACAGCCATCTGTATAATCCTGGAAATATCTACAACGCTATCTCTGAACATGGAAATACCTACACCGCTATTTGTATAAACATGGAAATATCTACACCGCTCTCTGTATAAACATGGAAATATCTACACCGCTATGAGTATAAACATGGAAATATCTACACCGCCATCTCTATAAACATAGAAATATATGCACCCCTATCTGTATAAACATGGAAATATCTCCACCGCTACTCTATAAACATGGAAATAACTACACCGCTATCTGTATAAGCATGGAAATCTCTACACCGCTATCTGTATAAACTTGAAAATATCTACACCGCTATCTGTATACATATGGAAATATCTACACCACCATCTCTATAAACATGGAAATGTCTACAACGCTATCTGTATAAACATGGAAATATCTCCATGGCAATCTCTATATACATGGAAATATCTACACTGACATCGGTTTAAACATGGAAATACCTACACAGTCGTCTGTATAAACATGGAAATAACTACACTACTAACTGTATAAACATGGAAATATCTATGCTGCCATCTGTATAAAGATGGAAATATCTACACAGCAATATCTATAAAACTGGAAATAACTACATCGCTCTCTGTATAAACATGGAAATAGCCACACCGCTATCTGTATAAACATGGAAATATCTACACCGACATCTGTAAATACATGGAAATATCTACACTGTCATCTGTATAAACATGGAAGTATCTACACCTCCATCCGTATAAACATGGAAATATCTACACTGCCATCTGTATACACATGGAAATATTTACACAGCCATCTGTGTAAACCTGAAAATATCTACATCGCTATCTCAATAAACATTTAAATAACGACACCGCTATCTGTATAAACATGGAAATATCTCCACCGCTTTCTTTATAAACATGGAAATAACTACACCGCTATCTTTAAACATGGAAATATCTACAACGCTATCTGCATAAACATGGAAATATCTTCACGGCCATCTGTATAAACAAGGAAATAGCCACACCGCTATCTGTATAAACATGGAAATATCTACACCGCCATCTGAATAAACATGGAAATATCTACACGGCTATATGTAAACATGCAAATATCTACACCACTATCTGTATGAACATGGAAATATCTACACTGGCATCTTTATAAACATGGAAATATCTACACAGACAACTGTATAAACCTGGAAATATTTACCACGCTGTCTCTATAATCATGGAAATAGCTACAACGCTATCTGTATAAACATGTAAATATCTACACCTCTATCTGTATAAATATGGAAACATCTACACCGCTATCTGTATAAACTTGGAAATATTTACAGCGCCATCTCTATAAACATGGAAATATATCCACCGCTATCTGTATACACATGGAAATATCTCCACTGCTATCTCTATAAACATGGAAGTATCTACACCGCTATCTGTATAAACATGGAAATGTCTACACCGCCATCTGTAAAAACATGCAAATATCTACACATTCATCTGTATAAACATGGAAGTATCTACACCTCCATCTGTATAAACATGGAAATATCTACACTGCCATCTGTATACACATTGAAATATCTACACAGCCAACTGTATAAACCTGGAAATACCTACAACGCTATCTCTATCAAAATGGAAATATCTACACTACTATCTGTATAAACATGGAAATATCTACACTGCCATCTGTATAAACATGGAAATATCTACACAACAATCTCTATAAATCTGGAAATAACTACATCGCTATCTGAATAAACATGGAAATAGCCACACTGCTATCTGTATAAACATGGAAAAATCTACACCGACATCTGTAAAAACATGGAAATATCTACACAGTCATCTGTATAAACATGGAAGTATCTACACCTCCATCCGTATAAACATGGAAATATCTACACTGCCATCTGTATACACATGGAAATATTTACACAGCCATCTGTGTAAACCAGAAAATATCTACATCGCTATCTCAATAAACATTTAAATAACGACACTGCTATCTGTATAAACATGGAAATATCTCCACCGCTTTCTTTATAAACATGGAAATAATTACACCGCTATCTTTATAAACATGGAAATATCTACATCGCTATCTGCATAAACATGGAAATATCTTCACGGCCATCTGTATAAACAAGGAAATAGCCACACCGCTATCTGTATAAACATGGAAATATCTACACCGCCGTCTGAATAAACATGGAAATATCTACACGGCTATATGTAAACATGCAAATATCTACCCCACTATCTGTATAAACATGGAAATATCTACACTGGCAACTTTATAAACATGGAAATATCTACACAGACAACTGTAAACCTGGAACTATCTACACCGCTGTCTCTATAATCATGGAAATAGCTACAACGCTATCTGTATAAACATGGAAATATCTACACCGTTATCTGTATAAATATGGAAATATCGACACCGCTATCTGTATAAACTTGGAAATATCTACACCGCCATCTCTATGAACATGGAAATATATCCACTGCTATCTGTATAAACATGGAAACATCTCCACCGCTATCTCTATAAACATGGAAATATCTACACCGCTATCTGAATAAACATGGAACTATCTACACCGCTATCTAAAACATATAAATATCTACACCGCTATCTGTATAAACTTAGAAATATCTACACCGCCGTCTCTATAAACATGGAAATATATCCACCGCTATATGTATAAACATGGAAATATCTCCACCGCTATCTGTATAAACATGGAAATATCTCCACCGCTATCTGTACAAATATGGAAATATCTATATCGTTATCTGCATAAACATGGAAATATCTACACTGCCATCTGTATAAACATGGAAATAGCCCCACCGCTATCTGTTCAAAGATGGAAATATCTACACAGCTATCTCTATAAACATGGAAATGTCTACAACGCTATCTGTATAAACATGGAAATATCTGCAGGTCTATCTCTATAAACATGGAAATATCTACACTGCCATCCGTATAAACATGGAAATACCTACAACACTATCTGTATAAACATGGAAATATTTACCCTGCCATCTGTATAAACATGGAAATACCTACACAGCCATCTCTATAAACATGGAAATATCTACAAAGCAATCTGTATAAACATAGAAATAGCCACACCGCTGTCTGTATAAACATGGAAATACCTACACCGCCATCTGTAAAAACATGGAAATATCTACACAGTCATCTGTATCCACATGGAATTATCTACACCTCCATCTGTATAAAGATGGAAATATCTACACTGCCATCAGTATACACATGCAAATATCTACACAGCCATCTGAATAAACCTGGAAATACCTACACCGCTATCTCTATAAACATGGAAATAACTACACCGCTATCCGTATAAACATGGAAATAGCTACATCGCTATCTGTATAAACATGGAAGTATCTACACCGCCATCTGTATAAACTTGGAAATATCTACAACGCCATCTCTATAAACATAGAAATATATCCACCGCTATCTGTATAAATATGGAAATATCTCCACCGCTATCTGTACAAATATGGAAATATCTATATCGTTATCTGCATAAACATGGAAATATCTACACTGCCATCTGTATAAACATGGAAATAGCCCCACCGCTATCTGTTCAAAGATGGAAATATCTACACAGCTATCTCTATAAACATGGAAATGTCTACAACGCTATCTGTATAAACATGGAAATATCTGCAGGTCTATCTCTATAAACATGGAAATATCTACACTGCCATCCGTATAAACATGGAAATACCTACAACACTATCTGTATAAACATGGAAATATTTACCCTGCCATCTGTATAAACATGGAAATACCTACACAGCCATCTCTATAAACATGGAAATATCTACAAAGCAATCTGTATAAACATAGAAATAGCCACACCGCTGTCTGTATAAACATGGAAATACCTACACCGCCATCTGTAAAAACATGGAAATATCTACACAGTCATCTGTATCCACATGGAATTATCTACACCTCCATCTGTATAAAGATGGAAATATCTACACTGCCATCAGTATACACATGCAAATATCTACACAGCCATCTGAATAAACCTGGAAATACCTACACCGCTATCTCTATAAACATGGAAATAACTACACCGCTATCCGTATAAACATGGAAATAGCTACATCGCTATCTGTATAAACATGGAAGTATCTACACCGCCATCTGTATAAACTTGGAAATATCTACACCGCCATCTCTATAAACATAGAAATATATCCACCGCTATCTGTATAAATATGGAAATATCTCCACCGCTATCTGTATAAACATGGAAATGTCTACACCGTTATCTGTATAAGCATGGAAAATATTCATGGGTATCTCTATAAAGATGGAAATATATACACTGCCATCTGTATGCACATGGAAATATCTACACAGCCATCTGTATAAACCTGGAAATATCTACAACGCTATCTCTATGTACATGGAAATACCTACACCGCTATCTGTATAAACATGGAAATATTTACACCGCTATCTGTATAAACATGGAAATATCTACACCGCTATATGTATAAACATGGAAATATCTACACCACCATCTCTATAAACATAGAAATATATGCACCACTATCTGTATAAACATGGTAATCTCTCCACCGCTACTGTGTAAACATGGAAATAATTGCACCGCTATCTGTATAAAAATGGAAATCTCTACACCGCTATCTGTATAAACTTGAAAATATCTACACCGCTATCTGGATACATATGGAAATATCTACACCACCATCTCTGTAAACATGGAATTGTCTACAACGCTATCTGTATAAACATGGAAATATCTCCATGGCAATCTCTATATACATGGAAATAACTACACTGACATCGGTTTAAGCATGGAAATACCTACACAGTCGTCCGTATAAACATGGAAATATCTACACTACTATCTGTATAAACATGGAAATATCTACACTGCCGTCTGTATAAACATGGAAATATCTACACAGCCATCTCTATAAACCTGGAAATAAATACATCGCTATCTGTATAAACATAGAAATAGCCACAACGCTATCTGTATAAACATGGAAATATCTAAACCGACATCTGTAAAAACATGGAAATATCTACACAGTCATCTGTATAAACATGGAAATAACTACACCTCCATCCGTATAAACATGGAAATATCTACACTGCTATCTGTATACACATGGAAATATTTACACAGCCATCTGTGTAAACCTGAAAATATCTACATCGCAATCTCAATAAACATTTAAATAACGACACCGCTATCTGTATAAACATGGAAATATCTCCACCGCTTTCTTTATAAACATAGAAATAACTACACTGCTATCTTTATAAACATGGAAATATCAACATCGCTATCTGCATAAACATGGAAATACCTTCACTGCCATCTGTATAAACAAGGAAATAGCCACACTGCTATCTGTATAAACATGGAAATATCTACATCGCCATCTGAATAAACACGGAAATATCTACATGGCTATCTGTATAAATATGGAAATATCTACACCGCTATCTCTATAAACGTGGAAATATCTACACAGCTATCGCTATAAACATGGAAATGTCTACACCGCCATCTGTATAAAAATGGAAATATCTACACCGCCATCTGTATAAACATGGAAATGTATACACCACCATCTGTATGAACATAGAAATAACTACAACGCTCTCTGTATAAACATGGGAATATTTACACCGCTATCTGAATTAACATGGAAATACCTACAACGCTATCTGTATAAATTTGGAAATATCTACACCGCTATCTCTATTAACATGGAAATGTCTACACTGCTATCTGTATAAACATGGAAATATCTACATGGGTATCTCTATAAACATGGAAATATCTACACCGCCATCTGTAAAAACATGGAAATATCTACGCAGCCATCTCTATAAACATGGAAATATCTACATCGCTATCAGTATAAACATGGAAATAGCCACACCGCTATTGGTATAAACATGGAAATATCTACACCGCCATCTGTATAAACAAGGAAATGTATACACCACCATCTGTATAAACATAGAAATAACTACAACGCTCTCTGTATAAACATGGGAATATTTACACCGCTATCTGTATTAACATGGAAATATCTACAACGCTATCTGTATAAATTTGGAAATATCTACACCGCTATCTCTATTAACATGGAAATGTCTACACTGCTATCTGTATAAACATGGAAATATCTACATGGGTATCTCTATAAACATGGAAATATCTACACCGCCATCTGTAAAAACATGGAAATATCTACGCAGCCATCTCTATAAACATGGAAATATCTACATCGCTATCAGTATAAACATGGAAATAGCCACACCGCTATTGGTATAAACATGGAAATATCTACACCGCCATCTGTAAAAACATGGAAATAACTACACCGTCATCTGTATAAACATGGAAGTATCTACACTTCCACCTGTATAAACATGGAAATATCTACAACGCTATCTCTATATACATGGAAATATCTACACCGCCGTCTGTATAAACATGGAAATAACCACACTGTCGTCTGTATAAGCATGGAAATAACTACAACACTATCCGTATAAACACGGAAATATCTACAGTGCCATCTGTATAAACATGGAAATATCTACACAGCAATCTCTATAAAAATGTAAATATCTACACCGCTATCTGTATAAACATGGAAGTATCTACACCGCTATCTGTATAAACATGGAAACATCTACAACATTATCTGTATAAATATGGAAATATCTACACCGCTATCTCTATAAATATGAAAATGTCTACACAGCTATCTGTATAAACATTGAAATATCTACACCGCAGTCTGTAAAAACATGGAAATATCTACACAGCCATCTGTATAAACATGGAAGTATCTACACCTCCATCTGTATAAACATGGAAATATCTACACTGCCATCTGAATACACATGGAAATATCTACACAGCCATCTGTATAAACCTGGAAATATATACAACGCTATCTCTATGAACATGGAAATGCCTACACCGCTATCAGTATAAACATGGAAAAATCTACACCGCCATCTGTATAAACATGGAAATATCTACAACGCTATCTGTACAAACGTGGAAATATCTACTCCGCCATCTCCATAAACATGGAAATATATCCACCGCTATCTCTATAAACATGGAAGTATCTCCACCGCAATCTGTGTAAACATGGAATTATCTACTCCGCTATCTGTATAAACAAGGAGATATCTACATGGCTATCTCTATATACATGGAAATATCTACACCACCATCTGTATAAACTTGGAAATAACTACACACTCGTCTCTATAAACATGGAAATATCTACACCACTATCTGTATAAACATGGAAATATCTACATTGCCATTTGCATAAACATGGAAATATCTACACAGCCATCTCTATAAACCTGGGAAAATCTATTTCGCTATCTGTATAAACATGGAAATAGCCACTCTGCTATCTGTATAAACATGGAAATATCTCCAAAGCCATCTGTAAAAACAAGGAAATATCTACACAGTCATCTGAATAAACATGGAAGTATCTGCACCTCCATGTGTATAAACATGGAAATAATTACGCAGCCATCTGTATAGACCTGGAAATATACAGACAGCCATCTGTATAAACCTGGAAATATCTACACCGCCATCTCTATAAACATGGAAATAACTACACCGCTATCTATATAAACATGGAAATATCTCTACCACTTTCTGTGTAAACATGGAAATAACTACACCGCTATCTGTATAAACATGGAAATATCTACACCGCAATCTGTAAAAACCTGGAAATACCTACGCAGTCATCTGTATAAACATGGAAGTATCTACACCTCCAATTGTATAAACGTGGAAATATCTCCACTGACATCTCTATACACATGGAAATATCTTCACAGACATCTGTACAAACCTGGAAATATCTACACCGCTATCTCTATGAACATGGAAATGCATTCACCGCTATCTGTATGTACATGGAAATATCTACACCGCTATCTGTATAAACATGGAAATAACTACACCGCCATCTGAATAAACATGGAAATATCTACACGGCTACATGTATAACTATGGAAATATCTACACCGCTATCTCTATAAACATGGAAATATCTACACAGCTATCTGTATAAACATGGAAATATCTACACCGCAATGTGTATAAACATGGAAATATCTACACTGCCATCTGTATAAACATGGAAATATCTACACAGCCATCTCTATAAACCTCGAAATATCTACATCGCTATCTGTATAAACATGTAAATATCCACACCGCTATCTGTATAAACATGGAAATATCTACACTGCCATCTGTAAAAACATGGGAATACCTACACAGTCATCTGTATAAACATAGAAATATCTACACCTCCATCTGTATAAACATGGAAATATCTACACCGCTATCTCTATATATTTGAAAATAGCTACACCGCTATCTGTATAAACACGGAAATATCTACACCTCTCTCTGTATAAAAATGGAAATATCTACACCGCCATCAGTATGAAGTTTGAAATCTCTACACCGCCATCTGTATAAACATGGAAATATCTCCACCGCTATCTGTAAAAACATGGAAATATCTCCACCGCTGTCTGTAAACATGTAAATATCTACCCCACTATCTCTATAAACATGGAAATATCTACACCGCTATCTGTATAAACATAGAAATACCTACACAGCTATCTGTTTAAACATGCAAATATCTACATCGCTATCTGTATAAACATGGAAATATCTGCACTGCCATCTGTATAAACATGGAAATAGCCACCACGCTATCTGTATAAACATGGAAATATCTACACCGCCATCTCAATAAACATGGAAATATCAACACGGCTATATGTAAACATGGAAATTTCTACACCACTATCTGTATAAACATGGAAATATCTACACTGGCATCTTTATAAACATGGAAATACCTACACAGACAACTGTATAAACCTGGAAATATCTACACCGCTGTCTCTATAATCATGGAAATATCTGAACCTCCATCTGTATAAGCACGGAAATATCTACACCGGAATCTGTATAAACATGGAAATATATATAACACCATCTCTATAATCATGGAAATAACTACACCACTATCTGTATAAACATGGAAGCATCTACACCGCTATCAGTATAAACATGGAAATATCTACAGCGTTATCTGTATAAATATGGAAATATCTATACCGCTATCTCTATAAACATGGAAATGTCTACACCGCTATCTGTATAAGCATGGAAAATCTTCATGGGTATCTCTATAAAGATGGAAATATCTACACTGCCATCTGTATTCACATGGAAATATCAACACAGCCATCTGTATAATCCTGGAAATATCTACAACGCTATCTCTATGAACATGGAAATACCTACACTGCTATTTGTATAAACATGGAAAATCTACACCGCTATCTGTATAAACATGGAAATATCTACACCGCTATGAGTATAAACATGGAAATATCTACACCGCCATCTCTATAAACATAGAAATATATGCACCGCTATCTGTATAAACATGGAAATATCTCCACCGCTACTCTATAAACATGGAAATAACTACACCGCTATCTGTATAAGCATGGAAATCTCTACACCGCTATCTGTATAAACTTGAAAATATCTACACCGCTATCTGTATACATATGGAAATATCTACACCACCATCTCTATAAACATGGAAATGTCTACAACGCTATCTGTATAAACATGGAAATATCTCCATGGCAATCTCTATATACATGGAAATATCTACACTGACATCGGTTTAAACATGGAAATACCTACACAGTCGTCCGTATAAACATGGAAATAACTACACTACTAACTGTATAAACATGGAAATATCTATGCTGCCATCTGTATAAAGATGGAAATATCTACACAGCAATCTCTATAAAACTGGAAATAACTACATCGCTCTCTGTATAAACATGGAAATAGCCACACCGCTATCTGTATAAACATGGAAATATCTACACCGACATCTGTAAATACATGGAAATATCTACACTGTCATCTGTATAAACATGGAAGTATCTACACCTCCATCCGTATAAACATGGAAATATCTACACTGCCATCTGTATACACATGGAAATATTTACACAGCCATCTGTGTAAACCTGAAAATATCTACATCGCTATCTCAATAAACATTTAAATAACGACACCGCTATCAGTATAAACATGGAAATATCTCCACCGCTTTCTTTATAAACATGGAAATAACTACACCGCTATCTTTAAACATGGAAATATCTACATCGCTATCTGCATAAACATGGAAATATCTTCACGGCCATCTGTATAAACAAGGAAATAGCCACACCGCTATCTGTATAAACATGGAAATATCTACACCGCCATCTGAATAAACATGGAAATATCTACACGGCTATATGTAAACATGCAAATATCTACACCACTATCTGTATAAACATGGAAATATCTACACTGGCATCTTTATAAACATGGAAATATCTACACAGACAACTGTATAAACCTGGAAATATTTACCACGCTGTCTCTATAATCATGGAAATAGCTACAACGCTATCTGTATAAACATGTAAATATCTACACCGCTATCTGTATAAATATGGAAACATCTACACCGCTATCTGTATAAACTTGGAAATATTTACACCGCCATCTTTATAAACATGGAAATATATCCACCGCTATCTGTATACACATGGAAATATCTCCACCGCTATCTCTATAAACATGGAAATATCTACACCGCTATCTGTATAAACATGGAAATATCTACACCGCCATCTGTAAAAACATGGAAATATCTACACATTCATCTGTATAAACATGGAAGTGTCTACACCTCCATCTGTATAAACATGGAAATATCTACGCTGCCATCTGTATACACATTGAAATATCTACACAGCCAACTGTATACACCTGGAAATACCTACAACGCTATCTCTATCAAAATGGAAATATCTACACTACTATCTGTATAAACATGGAAATATCTACACTGCCATCTGTATAAACATGGAAATATCTACACAGCAATCTCTATAAACCTGGAAATAACTACATCGCTATCTGTATAAACATGGAAATAGCCACACTGCTATCTGTATAAACATGGAAAAATCTACACCGACATCTGTAAAAACATGGAAATATCTACACAGTCATCTGTATAAACATGGAAGTATCTACACCTCCATCCGTATAAACATGGAAATATCTACACTGCCATCTGTATACACATGGAAATATTTACACAGCCATCTGTGTAAACCAGAAAATATCTACATCGCTATCTCAATAAACATTTAAATAACGACACTGCTATCTGTTCAAACATGGAAATATCTCCACCGCTTTCTTTATAAACATGGAAATAATTACACCGCTATCTTTATAAACATGGAAATATCTACATCGCTATCTGCATAAACATGGAAATATCTTCACGGCCATCTGTATAAACAAGGAAATAGCCACACCGCTATCTGTATAAACATGGAAATATCTACACCGCCGTCTGAATAAACATGGAAATATCTACACGGCTATATGTAAACATGCAAATATCTACCCCACTATCTGTATAAACATGGAAATATCTACACTGGCAACTTTATAAACATGGAAATATCTACACAGACAACTGTAAACCTGGAACTATCTACACCGCTGTCTCTATAATCATGGAAATAGCTACAACGCTATCTGTATAAACATGGAAATATCTACACCGTTATCTGTATAAATATGGAAATATCGACACCGCTATCTGTATAAACTTGGAAATATCTACACCGCCATCTCTATGAACATGGAAATATATCCACTGCTATCTGTATAAACATGGAAACATCTCCACCGCTAACTCTATAAACATGGAAATATCTACACCGCTATCTGTATAAACATGGAAATATCTACACCGCCATCTGTAAAAACATGGAAATATCTCCACATTCATCTGTATAAACATGGAAGTATCTACACCTCCATCTGTATAAACATGGAAATACCTACGCTGCCATCTGTATACACATTGAAATATCTACAAAGCCAACTGTATAAACCTGGAAATACCTACACCGCTATCTCTATAAACATGGAAATATCTACACCGCTATCTGAATAAACATGGAACTATCTACACTGCTATCTAAAACATATAAATATCTACACCGCTATCTGTATAAACTTAGAAATATCTACACCGCCATCTCTATAAACATGGAAATATATCCACCGCTATCTGTACAAATATGGAAATATCTATATCGTTATCTGCATAAACATGGAAATACCTACACTGCCATCTGTATAAACATGGAAATAGCCCCACCGCTATCTGTTCAAAGATGGAAATATCTACACAGCTATCTCTATAAACATGGAAATGTCTACAACGCTATCTGTATAAACATGGAAATATCTGCAGGGCTATCTCTATAAACATGGAAATATCTACACTGCCATCCGTATAAACATGGAAATACCTACAACACTATCTGTATAAACATGGAAATATTTACCCTGCCATCTGTATAAACCTGGAAATACCTACACAGCCATCTCTATAAACATGGAAATATCTACATAGCAATCTGTATAAACATAGAAATAGCCACACCGCTGTCTGTATAAACATGGAAATACCTACACCGCCATCTGTAAAAACATGGAAATATCTACACAGTCATCTGTATCCACATGGAATTATCTACACCTCCATCTGTATAAAGATGGAAATATCTACACTGCCATCAGTATACACATGCAAATATCTACACAGCCATCTGTATAAACCTGGAAATATCTACACAGCAATCTCAATAATCATGGAAATAACTACACCACTATCCGTATAAACTTGGAAATATCTACATCGCTGTCTGTATAAACATGGAAATATCTACACCGCCATCTGTATAAACTTGGAAATATCTACACCGCCATCTCTATAAACATTGAAATATATGCACCGCTATCTGTATAAACATGGAAATATCTCCACCGCTACTGTATAAACATGGAAATAACTACACCGCTATCTGTATAAACATGGAAATCTCTACACCGCTATCTGTATAAACTTGAAAATATCTACACCGCTATCTGTATACATATGGAAATATCTACAACACCATCTCTATAAACATGGAAATGTCTACAACGCTATCAGTATAAACATGGAAATATCTCCATGGCAATCTCTATATACATGGAAATATCTACACTGACATCGGTTTAAACATGGAAATACCTACACAGTCGTCCGTATAAACATGGAAATATCTACACTACTATCTGTATAAACATGGAAATATCTACACTGCCATCTGTATAAACATGGAAATATCTACACAGCAATCTCTATAAACCTGGGAATAACTACATCGCTATCTGTATAAACATGGAAATAGCCACACCGCTATCTGTAAAAATATGGTAATATCTACACCGACATCTGCAAAAACATGGAAACATATACACAGTCATCTGTATAAACATGGAAGTATCTACACCTCCATCTGTATAAACATGGAAATAACACTGCCATCTGTATACACTTTGAAATATCTACACAGCCAACTGTATAAACCTGGAAATACCTACACTGCTATCTCTATAAACATGGAAATATCTACACCGCTATCTGTATAAACATGGAACTATCTACACCGCTATCTAAAACATGTAAATATCTACACCGCTATCTGTATAAACTTAGAAATATCTACAACGCCATCTCTATAAACATGGAAATATATGCACCGCTATCTGTATAAACATGGAAATATCTCCACCGCTATCTGTATAAACATGGAAATATCCACACCGCTATCTGTACAAATATGGAAATATCTACAGAGCTATCTCTATAAAAATGCAAATGTCTACACCGCTATCTGTATAAACATGGAAATATCTACAGGGCTATCTTTATAAACATGGAAATATCTACACTGCCATCCGTATAAACAGGAAAATACCTACAACACTATCTGTATAAACATGGAAATATCTACACTGCCATCTGTATAAACATGGAAATAACTACACAGCCATCTCTATAAACATGGAAATATCTACATAGCAATCTGTATAAACATAGAAATAGCCACACCGCTGTCTGTATAAACATGGAAATACCTACAACGCCATCTGTAAAAACATGGAAATATCTACACAGTCATCTGTATGCACATGGAAGTATCTACACCTCCATCTGTATAAAGATGGAAATATCTACACTGCCATCAGTATACACATAGAAATATCTACACAGCCATCTGTATAAACCTGGAAATATCTACACCGCTATCTCTATGAACATGGAGATAACTACACCGCTATCCGTATAAACATGGAAATATCTAAATCGCTATCTGTATAAACATGGAAATATCTACAACGCCATCTGTATAAACTTGGAAATATCTACACCGCCATCTCTATAAACATAGAAATATATCCACCGCTATCTGTATAAACATGGAAATATCTCCACCGCTATCAGTATAAACATGAAAATATCTCCACCGCTATCAGTATAAACATGGAAATATCTACACCACTATCTGTATAAACATTGAAATATCTACATCTCTATCTGCATAAACATGGAAATATGTACACTGCCATCTGTATAAACATTGAAATAGCCACACCGCTGTCTCTATAAACATGGAAAAATCTACACCGCCATCTGAATAAACATGGAAATATCTACACGGCTGTCTAGATAAACATGGAAATATCTGCACCTCCATCTGTATAAGCACGGAAATATCTACACCGCAATCTGTGTAAACATGGAAATATATAGAACACCATCTGTATAATCATGGAAATAACTACACCACTATCTGTATAAACATGGAAGTATCTACAACGCTATCAGTATAAACATGGAAAAATCTACAGCGTTATCTGTATAAATATGGAAATATCTACACCGCTGTCTCTACAAACATGGAAATGTCTACACCGCTATCTGTATAAGCATGGAAAATCTTCATGGGTATCTCTATAAAGATGGAAATATCTACACTGCCATCTGTATGCACATGGAAATATCTACACAGCCATCTGTGTAACCCTGGAAATATCTACACCGCTATCTCTATGAACATGGAAACACCTACACCGCTATCTGTATAAACATGGAAATATCTACACCGCTATCTGTATAAACATGGAAATATCTACACCGCTATATGTATAAACATGGAAATATCTACACCGCTATCTCTATAAACATAGAAATATATGCACCGCTATCTGTATAAACATGGAAATATCTCCACCGCTACTGTATAAACATGGAAATAAATGCACCGCTATCTGTATAAAAATGGAAATCTCTACACCGCTATCTGTATAAACTTGAAAATATCTACACCGCTATCTGTATACCTATGAAAATATCTACACCACCATCTCTATAAACATGGAAATGTCTACTACGCTATCTGTATAAACATGGAAATACCTCCATGGCAATCTCTACATACATGGAAATATCTACACTGACATCGGTCTAAACATGGAAATACCTACACAGTCGTCCGTATAAACATGGACATATGTACACCGCTATCTGTATAAACATGGAAATATCTACACCGCTATCTGTATAAACATGGAAATATCTCCACCGCTATCTGTATAAACATGGAAATATCTACACCGCTATCTCTATAAACATGGAAATATCTACACCGCTATCTGTATAAACCTGGAAGTACCTACACCGCTATCTGTATAAACATGGAAATATCTACACCGCTATCTCTATAAACATGGAAATATCTACACCGCTATCTGTATAAACCTGGAAATACCTACACCGCTATCTGTATAAACATGGAAATATCTACATCGCTATCTGTGTAAACTTGGAAATATCTACACTGCCATCTGTATAAACATGGAAATAGCCACAACGCTATCTGTATAAACATGAAAATATGTACACTGCCATCTGAATGAACATGGAAATATCTACACGGCTATCGGAATAAATATGGAAATATCTACACCACTTTCTCTATAAACATGAAAATATCTACACAGCCATCTCTATAAACCTGGAAATATCTACATCGCTATCTGTATAAACATGGAAATAGCCCCACCGCTATCTGTATAAACATGGAAATATCTACACCGCCATCTGTAAAAACATGGAAATATCTACACAGTCACTGTATAAACATGGAAGAATCCACACCTCCAACAGTATAAACATGGGAATACATGCACTACCATCTGTATACACATGGAAATATCTACACAGAGAACTGTATAAACCTGGAAATACCTACACCGCTGTCTCTATAATCATGGAAATACCTACAACGCTATCTGTATAAACATGGAAATATCTAAACCGCTATCTGTATAAACATGGAAATATCTACACCGTTATATGTATGAACATGGAAATATCTACATCGCCATCTCTATAAACATAGAAATAAATGCACCGTTATCTGTATAAACATGGAAATATCTCCACCGCTACTGTATAAACATGGAAATAACTACACCGCTATCTGTATAAACATGGAAATCTCTACACCGCTATCTGTATAAACTTGAAAATATCTACACCGCTATCTGTATACATATGAAAATATCTACACCACCATCTCTATAAACATGGAAATGTCTACAACGCTATCTGTATAAACATGGAAATATCTCCATGGCAATCTCTACATACATGGAAATATCTACAGTGACATCGGTTTAAACATGGAAATTCCTACACAGTCGTCCATATAAACACGGACATATGTACACCGCTATCAGTATAAACATGGAAATATCTACACCGCTATCTGTATAAACATGGAACTATCTACACCGCTATCTAAAACATGTAAATATCTGCACCGCTATCTGTATAAACTTAGAAATATCTACACCGCCATCTCTATAAACATGGAAATATATGCACCGCTATCTGTATAAACATGGAAATATCTCCACCGCTATCTGTATAAACATGGAAATATCTCCACCGCTATCTGTACAAAAATGGAAATATCCACATCGCTATCTGCATAAACTTGGAAATATCTACACTGCCATCTGTATAAACATGGAAATATCCACACCGCTATCAGTATAAACATGGAAATATCTACACCACTATCTGTATAAACATTGAAATATCTACATCTCTATCTGCATAAACATGGAAATATGTACACTGCCATCTGTATAAACATTGAAATAGCCACACCGCTGTCTCTATAAACATGGAAAAATCTACACCGCCATCTGAATAAACATGGAAATATCTACACGGCTATCTAGATAAACATGGAAATATCTGCACCTCCATCTGTATAAGCACGGAAATATCTACACCGCAATCTGTGTAAACATGGAAATATATAGAACACCATCTGTATAATCATGGAAATAACTACACCACTATCTGTATAAACATGGAAGTATCTGCACCGCTATCAGTATAAACATGGAAATATCTACAGCATTATCTGTATAAATATGGAAATATCTACACCGCTATCTCTACAAACATGGAAATGTCTACACCGCTATCTGTATAAGCATGGAAAATCTTCATGGGTAACTCTATCAAGATGGAAATATCTACACTGCCATCTGTATGCACATGGAAATATCTACACAGCCATCTATGTAAACCTGGAAATATCTACACCGCTATCTCTATGAACATGGAAATACCTACACTGCTATCTGTATAAACATGGAAATATCTACAACGCTATCTGTATAAACATGGAAATATATACACCGCTATATGTATAAACATGGAAATATCTACACCGCCATCTCTATAAACATAGAAATATATGCACCGATATCTGTATAAACATGGAAATATCTCCACCGCTACTGTGTAAACATGGAAATAACTACACCGCTATCTGTATAAACATGGAAATCTCTACACCGCTATCTGTATAAACTTGAAAATACCTACACCGCTATCTGTATACATATGAAAAAATCTACACCACCATCTCTATAAACATGGAAATGTCTACAACGCTATCTGTATAAACATGAAAATATCTCCATGGCAATCTCTATATACATGGAAATATCTACACTGACATCGGTTTAAACATGGAAATACCTACACAGTCGTCCGTATAAACATGGACATATGTACACCGCTATCTGTATAAACATGGAAATATCTACACCGCTATCTGTATAAACATGGAAATATATCCACCGCTATCTGTATATACATGGAAATATCTACACCGCTATCTCTATAAACATGGAAATATCTACACCGCTATCTGTATAAACCTGGAAGTACCCACAACGCTATCTGTATAAACATGGAAATATCTACACCGCTATCTCTATAAACATGGAAATATCTACACCGCTATCTGTATAAACCTGGAAATACCTACACCGCTATCTGTATAAACATGGAAATATCTACATCGCTATCTGTGTAAACATGGAAATATCTACACTGCCATCTGTATAAACATGGAAATAGCCACAACGCTATCTGTATAAACATGAAAATATGTACACTGCCATCTGAATGAACATGGAAATATCTACACGGCTATCGGTATAAATATGGAAATATCTACACCGCTTTCTCTATAAACATGAAATTATCTACACAGCCATCTCTATAAACCTGGAAACATCTACATCGCTATCTGTATAAACATGGAAATAGCCCCACCGCTATCTGTATAAACATGGAAATATCTACACCGCCATCTGTAAAAACATGGAAATATCTACATAGTCACTGTATAAACATGGAAGAATCTGCACCTCCAACAGTGTAAACATGGGAATACCTGCACTACCATCTGTATACACATGGAAATATCTACACAGAGAACTGTATAAACCTGGAAATACCTACACCGCTGTCTCTATAATCATGGAAATACCTACAACGCTATCTGTATAAACATGGAAATATCTAAACCGCTATCTGTATAAACATGGAAATATCTACACCGCTATCTGTATAAACTTGGAAATATCTACACCGCCATCTCTATAAACATGGAAATATATCCACAGCTATCTGTATAAACATGGAAATATCTCCACCGCTATCTCTATAAACATGGAAATATCTACACCGCTATCTGTATAAACATGGAAATACCTTCACAGCCATCTGTAAAAACATGGAAATATCTACACAGTCATCTGCATAAACATGGAAGTATCTACACTTCCATCTGTATAAACATGGAAATATCTACACTGCCATCTGTATACACATGGAAATATCTACACAGCCAACTGTATAAGCCTGGAAATACCTACACCGCTATCTCTATAAACATGCAAATATCTAGTCCGCTATCTGTACAAATATGGAACTATCTACACCGCTATCTATAAACATGTAAATATCTACACCACTATCTGTATAAACTTAGAAATATCTACACCGCCATCTCTATAAACATGGAAATATATGCACCGCTATCTGTATAAACATGGAAATATCTCCACCGCTACCTGTATAAACATGGAAATATCTCCACCGCTATCTGTATAAACATGGAAATATCTACATCGCGATATGCATAAACATGGATATATCTACACTGCAATCTGTATAAACATGGAAGTAGCCGCACCGCTATCTGTATAAATATGGAAATATCTACACAGCTATCTATAAACATGGAAATGTCTACACCGCTATCTGTATAAACATGGAAATATCTACAGGGCTATCTCTATAAACATGGAAATACCTTCACTGCCATCCATTTAAATAAGGAAATACCTACACCACTATCTGTATAAACATGGAAATATCTACACTGCCATCTGTATAAACATGGAAATAACTACACAGCCATCTCTATAAACATGGAAATAACTACATACCCATCTGTATAAAGATGGATATAGCCACACCGCTATGTGTATAAACATGGAAATATCCACAACGCTATCTGTACAAATATGGAAATATCTACAGAGCTATCTCTATAAACATGGAAATGTCTACACCGCTATCTGTATAAACATGGAAATATCTACAGGGCTATCTCTATAAACATGGAAATATCTACACCGACATCTGCATAAATATGGAAATATCTACACTGCTATCTCTGTCAACATGGAAATATCTCCACCACCAATTGCATAAACATGGAAATATCTACCCTGTTATCTGTGCAAACATGGAAATATCTATTCTGCTATCTGTGTAAACATGGAAATATCTACACTGCTATGTCTATAAACATGGAAGTACCTACAAAGATATCCCTATAAACATGGAAATATCTACACCTCTATCTCTATAAACATGGAAATATCTACACCGCCATCTTTATAAACATGGAAATATCTACACCGCTATCTGTATAAACATGGAAATATCTCCACTGCTATCTGTATAAACATGGAAATATCTACACCGCTATCTGTATAAAGATGGAAATATCTACACCGCTATCTGTATAAACATGGAAATATCTACAACGCTATCTGTGTAAACATGGAAATATCTACACCGACATCTGTATAAATATGGAAATATCTAAAACGCTATCTCTGTCAACATGGAAATATCTACACCACCAATTGCATAAACATGGAAATATCTGCACTGTTATCTGTGTAAACATGGAAATATCTACTCTGCTATCTGTGTAAAAATGGAAATATCTACACCGCTATCATTGTAAAGATGGAAATATCTACACCGCTATCTGTATAAACATGGAAACAACTACACCGCTATCTTTATAAACATGGAAATATCTACACCGCTATCTGTATAACCATGATATTATCTACACCGCTATCTGTGCAAACATGGAAATATCTAAACCGCCATCTGTATACACATGGAAATAACTACACCACCATGTGTATTAACATGGAAATATCTACACCGCCATCTATGTAAACATGGAAATGTCTACCCAGCCATCTCTTTAAATATGAAAATAACTACACTGCCATCTTCATAAACAAGGAACTATCTACTCCGCCATCATTATAAACATGGAAATATCTACATCGCCATCTGCATAAACATGGAAATATCTACACTGCTGTCTCTATACACATGGAAATATCTCCACCGCCATCAGTAAAAAAATGGAAATATTTACACAGTCATCTGTATAAACATGGAAATATCTACACTACCATCTGTGTGAACATGGAAATATTTACAATGCCATCTGTATACACATAGAAATATCTACATAGCCGTGTGCATAAACATGGAAATACCTACACTGCTATGTCTATAAACATGGAAATACCTACAACGCTATCTCTAAAACATGGAAATATCTACACCGCTATCTCTATAAACATGGAAATATCTCCACTGCTATCTGTATAAACATGGAAATATCTACACCGCTATCTGTACAAAGATGGAAATATCTACACCGCTATATGAATAAACATGGAAATATCTACAACGCTATCTGTATAAACATGGAAATATCTACACCGCTATCAGTGTAAAGATGGAAATATGTACACAGATATCTTTGTTAACATGGAAATACCTACAATGCTATCTGTGCAAACATGGAAATATCTACAACGCCATCTGTATAAACATGGAAATACCTACACCACCATCTGTATAAACATGGAAATATCTGCACTGCCATCTGTATAAACATGGAAATATCAACACCGCTATCAGTATAAACATGGAACTATCAACACGGCCATCTGTATAAACATGGAAATATCTACACCGCCATCTGTAAAAACATGGAAATATCTACACCATTATCTGTATAAACTTCGAAATATCTACACCACGATCTGTATAAACTTGGAAAGATCTACACCGCTATCTGTATAAACATGGAAATATCTACCCCGCTATCTGTATAAATATGGAAATATCTATACTGCTATCTGTATAAACATGGAAATAACTACACTGCTATCTGTATAAATATGGAAATATCTACACAACGATCTATATAAACATGGAAAGATCTACACGGCTATCTGTATAAACATGGAAATACCTACACCGCTATCTACATAAACCTGGAAATATCTACACCCCCATCTCTATAACTATGGAAATATTTACACCGCTATCTCTATAAACATGGAAATATCTACACCACCATTTGCATAAACATGGAATTATTTACACCGCTATCTCTGTAAACATAGAAATATCTAAACTGCCATCTGCATCAACATGGAAATATCTACACCGCCATCTGTAAAAACATGAAAATATACACACCGCCATCTGTAAAAACATGGAAATATGTACAGAGTCATCTGTATACACATGGAAATATCTACACCGCCCTCTTTATAAACATGGGAATATCTACACAGCCATCTGTATAAACACGGAAATATCTACACCACCATCTGTATAAACATGGAAATAACTACACCGCTATCTGTTTAAACATGGAAATATCTACACAACGATCTGTATAAACATGGAAAATTTACACCGCTCTCTGTATAAATATGGAAATATCTATACTGCTCTCTTTATAATCATGGAAATACCTACACCTCTATCTTTATAAACATGGAGATACCCACAAAGCTATCTGTGTAAACCTGGAAATATCTCCACTGCTACCTGTATAAACATGGAAATATCTACACCGCGATCTGTATAAACTTGGAAATATTTACACCGCTATCTGTATAAACATGGAAATATCTGCATCGCTATCTCTATAAACATCGAAATATATACACCGCCATCTCTATAAACATGGAAATATCTACACCGCCATCTACTTAAACAAGGAAATATCTTCACCGACATCTGTTTAAACATGGAAATATCTACACCGCCATCTGTATAAACATAGAAATATCTACACTGCCATCTGTAGAATGATGGAAATATCTACACCGCCATCTGTATAAACATAGAAATATCTACACCGCTATCATTGTAAAGATGGAAATATCTACACCGCTATCTGTATAAACATGGAAACATCTACTCCGCTATCTATATAAACATGGAAATATCTACACCGCTATCTCTGTAAACATGGAAAATCTACACCGCTATCTGTGCAAACATGGAAATATCTACACCGCCATCTCTATAACATGGAAATATCTACAACGCCATCTGTATAAACATGGAAATGGCAACACCGCTATCTGTATACACTTGGAAGTATCAACACCGCCCTCTGTATAAACATGGAAATATCTACACCGCCATCTGTATAAACATGGCAATATCTAACCGCTATCTGTTTAAACATGGAAATATCTACACCACCATCTGTATAAACATGGAAATAACTACACCGCTATCTGTTTAAACATGGAAATATCTACACAACGATCTGTATAAACATGGAAAATTTACACCGCTCTCTGTATAAATATGGAAATATCTATAATGCTCTCTGTATAAACATGGAACTACCTACACCGCTATCTTTATAAACATGGAAATACCCACAACGCTATCTGTGTAAACATAGAAATATCTACACCGCTATCTGAGTAAACATGGAAATATCTACACCACTATGTGTTTAAAGATGGAAATATCTACACCGCTATCTCTATAAACATGCAAATATCTACACCACTATCTCTATAAACATGGAAATATCTACTCCGCTGACACCATAATCATAGAAATATCTACACCGCCATCAGTAAAAACATGAAAATATCTACAATGCCATCTGTATACACATGAAAATATCTACACAGTCCTCTGAATAAACATGGAAATATCTACACCGCTATCTATATAAACATGGAAATACCTACACCACTATCTCTATAAACATGGAAATATCTACACCAATATCTCTATAAATATTGAAATATCTACACCGCCATCTCTTTAAACATGAAAATATCTACACTGCCATCCCCATAAACATTGAACTTTCTACACCGCCATCTGTATAAACATGGAAATATCTACACTGCCATATGTATAAACATGGAAATATCTATGCGGCCATCTGTATGAAAATGGAAATAACAACACGGCAATCTGTATAAAGATAGAAATATCTACATCGCTATCTGTATAAACATGGAAATACCATCACTGCTATCTGTATATACATGGAAATATCCACACCACGATCTGTAAACATGGAAATATCCACACTGCTATATGTAGAAACATGGAAATATCTACAAGGCTATCTGTATAAACATGGAAATATCTACACCGCTATCTGTATAAATATGGAAATATCTACACCACTATCTCTATAAACATGGAAATAACTACACCGCTATGCGTATAAAAATGGAAATATCTACACTGCTGTCAGTATTAACATGGAAATATCTACACTGCCATCTGTATAAACATGTAAATATATACACAGCCCTCCGTATTAACATGGAAATATCTGTACAGCCATCTGTATAAACATGGAAAAATCCACACCGCTCTCTCCATAAACATGGAAATGTCTTCACCGCTATCTGTATAAACATGGAAATATCTATACTGCCATCTGAATAAACATGGAAATATCTACACCGCTATGTGTAAATATGGAAATATATACACCTCTCTCTCTAAAAACAAGGAAATATGTCCACCGCTATCTGTGTAAACATGGAATTATCTACACCGCTATCTCAATAAACATAGAAATATCTACTCCACAATCTCTATAAACATGGAAATATCTACACCGCCATCTGTATAAACATGGAAATATATACACAGTCATCTGTATAAACATGGAAGTATCTACACCGCTATATGTATAAACATGGAAAAACCTACATGGCTATCTCTATAAACATGGAAATATCTACAGAGCTATCTGTATAAACATGGAAATATCTACACCTGTATCTGTATAAACATGCAAATATCTACAGTGCGATCTGTATAAATATGCAAATATCTACTCTGCTATCTCTATAAACATGGAAATGACTACAACGCTATGTGTATAAACATGGAAATATCTACAGGGCTATCTCTAAAATATGGAAATATCTAAACCGCCCTCTGTATTAACATGGAAATATCTCCAATGCCATCTGAATAAACATGGAAATATCTACACGGCTATCTGAATAAATATGGAAATATCTACACCGCTATCTATATAAACATGGAAATATCTACACCGCTATCTCTATAAATATAGGAATATCTACAATGCTATCTCTATAAACATGGAAATGTCTACAACGCTATCTGTATTAACACGGAAATATCTACATGGCTATCTGTATGAACATGGAAATATCCACACCGCCATCTGTATAAACATGGAAATACCAACACAGTCATCTGTATGAACATGGAAATATCTACACCGCCATCTGTATAAACATGGAAATACCTACACAGTCATCTGTATAAATATGGAAATATCTACACCACTATCTCTATAAGCATGAAAATATCTACACTGCCATCTGTATAAACATGGAAATATCTACATAGACATCTCTATAAACATGGAAATATCTACATTGCTATCTGTATAAACATGGAAATATCCATACCGCTATTGGTGTAAACATGGAAATACCTACACCGCCACCTGTAAAAACATGTAAATATCTACACAGTCATCTGTATAAACATGGAAGTATCTACAACTCCATCTCTATAAACATGGAAATCTCTACACCGCCATCTGTATAAACATGGAAATATCTACATGCTTATCTGTATAAACATGGAAATATCTACACTGCTATATGTATAAACATGGAAATACCTACATGGCTATCTCTATAAACACGGAAATATCTACAGAGCTATCTGTATAAACATGGAAATATCTACATCTGTATCTGTATAAACATGCAAATATCTACAGTGCGATCTGTATAAATATGCAAATATCTACTCTGCTATCTCTATAAACATGGAAATGACTACACCGCTATGTGTATAAACATGGAAATATCTACAGGGCTATCTCTATAAATATGGAAATATCTAAACCTCCCTCTGTATAAACATGGAAATATCTCCAACGCCACGTGAATAAACATGGAAATATCTACACGGCTATCTGTATACATATGGAAATATCTACACCGCTATCTCTATAAACATGGAAATATCTACACAGCTATCTGTATAAACATGGAAATATCTACACCGCTATCTCTATAAAGATGGAAATGTCTACACCGCCATCTGTATAAACCTGGAAATATATACACAGTCATCTGTATAAACACGGAAATAACTACACGGCTATCTGTATAAACATGGAAATATCTACACCGCTATCTGTATTGACACGGAAATATCTACACTGCTATCTGTATAAACATGGAAATATCTACACCGCTATCTGTATAAACATGGAAACATCTACACGGTTATCTCTATAAAGATTTAAATAACTACACCGCTATCGGTATAAATATGGAAATAACTCCAACGCCATCTGTATAAACATGGAAACATCTCCACCGCTATCTGTATTAACATGGAAATATCTACGCCGTTATCTGTATAAACATGGAAATATCTACACCGCTATCTGTATAAACATGGAAATAACTACACCGCCATCTGCATAAACATGGAAATATCTACACCGCCACCTGTGTAAACATGGAAAAATCTGCACCTCCATCTGTATAAACATAGAAATATCTACACCGCTATCTGTATAAATATCGAAATATCTACTCCGCTATCTCTATAAACATGGAAATGTCTACAACGCTATCTGTATTAACACGGATATATCTACATGGCTATCCGTATGAACATGGAAATATCTACACCGCCATCTGTATAAACATGGAAATACCAACACAGTCATCTGTATGAACATGGAAATATCTACACTGCCATCTGTATAAACATGGAAATAACTACACAGTCATCTGTATAAACATGGAAATATCTACACCACTATCTCTATAAGCATGGAAATATCTACACTGCCATCTGTATACACATGTAAATATCTACATAGACATCTCTATAAACATGGAAATATCTACATTGCTATCTGTATAAACATGGAAATAGCCACACCGCTATTGGTGTAAACATGGAAATACCTACACCGCCACCTGTAAAAACATGTAAAAATCTACACAGTCATCTGTATAACCATGGAAGTGTCTACAACTCCATCTCTATAAACATGGAAATCTCTACACCGCCATCTGTATAAACATGGAAATATCTACATGGTTATCTGTATAAACATGGAAATATCTACACCGCTATCTGTATAAACATGGAAATATCTACATGGCTATCTCTATAAACATGGAAATATATACAGAGCTATCTGTATAAACATGGAAATATCTACACCTGTATCTGTATAAACATGCAAATATCTACAGTGCGATCTGTATAAATATGCAAATATCTACACTACTATCTCTATAAACAAGGAAATGATTACACCGCTATGTGTATAAACATGGAAATATCTACAGGGATATCTCTATAAATATGGAAATATCTAAACCACCCTCTGTATAAACATGGAAATATCTCCAACGCCATCTGAATAAACATGGAAATATCTACACGGCTATCTGTATAAATATGGAAATATCTACACCGCTATCTCTATAATCATGGAAATATCTACCCAGCTATCTGTATAAACATGGAAATATCTACACCGCTATCTCTATAAACATGGAAATATCTACACCGCCATCTGTATAAACCTGGAAATATATACAAAGTCATCTGTATAAACATGGATATAACTACACCGCTATCTGTATAAACATGGAAATATATACACCGCTCTCTGTATAGACACGGAAATAACTACACCGCTATCTGTATAAACATGGAAATATCTAAACCGCTATCTGTATAAACATGGAAACATCTACACGGTTATCTCTACAAAGATTTAATTAACTACACCGCTATCTGTATAAATATGGAAATATCTACACCGCCATCTGTATAAACATGGAAATATCTCCATCGCTATCTGTATAAACATGGAAATATCTCCGCCGCTATCTGTATAAACATAGAAATATCTACACTGCCATCTGTAGATAGATGGAAAGGTCTGCACCGCGATCTGTATAAACATGGAAATATCTGCACCGCTGCTTTTATAAACATGGAAATATCTACACCACGATCTGTATAAAATTGGAAATATCTACAGCACTATCTGTATAAACATGGAAATATCTACACCACTATCTGTATAAACATGCAGATATCTACACCGCGATCTGTATAAATATGGGAATATCTACACCGCTATCTCTATACATATGGAAATATCTAAACCGCAATCTGTATAAACATGGAAATAACTAAACAGTTATCTGTATAAACATGGAAATATCTACACCACCATCTGTGAAATCATGGAAATATTTCCACCGCTGTCTGTATAAACTTGCAAATATCTACAACGCTATCTGTATAAACATGGAAATATCTACAACGCTATCTGTGTAAACATGCAAATATCTACACAGGTATTTGTGTAAACATGGAAATATCTACACCGCTATCTGTGCAAAGATGGAAATATATACACTGCAATCTGTGCAAAGATGGAAATATCTACACCGCTACCTCTATAATCATGGAAATATCTGCTCCGCTATCTGTATAAACATGGATATATCTACACAGCTATCTCTATAATCATGGAAATATCTACATCGCCATGAGTATAAACATGGAAATATCTACAGAGTCATCTGTATGTACATGGATATATCTACACCACCATCTCTATAAACATGGAATTATCTACACTGCCATGTGTATAAACATGGAAATGTCTACACAGCAATCAGTATAAACATGGAAACATCTGCACCACTATCTCTATACACATGGAAATACCCACACTGCTATCTCTATAATCATGGAAATAACTACACCTCTATCAGTATAAAAATGGAAATATCTACACCGCTATCTGAACAAACATGGAAATATCGACACTGCTATCTGTATAAACCTGGAAATGTCTACAGCGCCATCTGTATAAACATGGAAATCTCTCTACCGCTATCTATATAAACATGGAGATATCTACACCGCTATCTGAATGAACATGGAAATATCAATAGCGCTATCTGTATAAACATGGAAATATCTCCACCGCTATCTGTATAAACATGGAAATATCTACACCGCTATCTTTATAAACATGGAAATATCTACACCGCAATCTGTATAAACATGGAAATATCTACAACACTATCTGTTTAAACATGGAAATATCTACACAGTTTTCTGTGTAAACATGCCAATATGTACACTGCTATCTGTGTGGAGATAGAAATATCTACACCGCAATCTGTGCAAATATGGAAATATCTACACCTCTATCTCTGTAAACATGGAAATACCTACACCGCTATCTGTATAAACATGGAAACATCTACACTGCTCTCTGTATAAACATGGATATATCTACACCACGATCTGTATAAATATGGATATATCTACACCGCTATCTGTATAAACACGGAAATATCTACATGGCTATGGCTATATCTATAAACATGGAAATATCTACACCACCATCTATATCAAGAAGGAAATATCTACACAGTCCATCTATATAAACATGGAAATATCGACACCGCTATCTCTATAAACATGCAAATATCTACACCGCCATCTGTATAAACATGGAAACAACTACAATGCCATCAGTATACACATGGAAGTATCTACACAGCCATCTGTATAAACATGGAAATATCTGCACCGCTATCTGTACAAACATGGAAATATCTACAACTCTATCTCTATAAACATGGAAATATCTACAACGCCATCTGTATACACATGGAAATATGTACACAGCCAACAGTATAAACATGGAAACATCTACAACGCTATCTCTATACACATGAAAATACTTACACCGCTATCTGTATAAACATGGAAATATCTACACCTCCATCTGTATATACATGGAAATGTCTACACTGCCATCTGTATACACAAGGAAATATCTACGCAGCCATCTGTATAAACATGGATATATCTACACCGCTATCTGTATAAACATGGAAATATCTCCACCGACATCTGTATAAACATGGAAATATCTCCACTCCCATCTGTGCAAAGATGGAAATATCTACACCGCTATCTCTGTAAACATGGAAATATCTACACCGCCATCTGTATAAACATGGAAATATCAACACCGCTATCTGTATACACATGGAAATATCTACACTGCCATCTGTATAAATATGGAAATAACTGCCCCGTGATCTGTATAATCATGGAAATATCTACACCGCTACCTGTATAAACATGGAAAAATCTACACCGATATCTGTATAAACATGGAAATATCTACACAGCTATCTGTATAAACATGGAAATAACTACACCGCTATCTGCATAAATATGGAACTGTCTACACCGCTATATCTATAAACCTGGAAATGTCTACACCGCTATCTGTAAAAGCATGGAAATATCTACACAGACTTCTGTATAAACATGGAAATATCTATGCTTCCATCTGTATAAACATGGAAATATCTACACTGCCATCTGCATACACATGGAAATACCTACACAGCCATCTCTATAAACATGGAAATATCTCCACTGCCATCTGTGTAAACATGGAAATATCTCCACCGCAATCTGTGCAAAGATGGAAATTTCTACACCGCTATGTCTGTAAACTTGGAAATATCTTCACCGCCATCTGTATAAACATGGAAATATCTACATCGCCATCTGTATAAACATGGAAATATCTACACGGCTATCTGAATAACTGTGGAAATAACTACACCGCTATCTATATAAACATGGAAATATCTACACCGGTACCTGTGTAAAGATGGAAATTTCTACACCGCAATCTGTGCAAAGATGGAAATATCTACACCGCTATCTGGGTAAACATGGAAATATCTAAAACGCTATCTGTATAAACATGGAAATATCTACGCCGCCATGAATATACACATGGAAATATCTACACCGTCATCTGTATAAACATGGAAATATCTACACTACTATCTTTGTAAACATGAAAATATCTACACCACCATCTCTATAAACATGGAAATATCTACACTGCCATCTGTATACACATGGAAATATCTACACAGCCATCAGTATAAACATGGAAACATCTACACCGCTATCTCTATACACTTGGAAACACCAATACCGCTATCTCTCTAAACATGAAAATATCTACACCGTCATCTCCATAAACATGGAACTATCTACTCCGCCATCTGTGTAAACATGGAAATATCTACACCGCTATCTGTATACACATGGAAATATCAACACTGCCATCTGTATAAAGATGGAAATATCTACACCGTGAGCTGTATGAACATGGAAATGTCTACACCGCTATCTGTATAAACATGGAAATACCATCACCGCTATCTGTATAAGCATGGAAATATCTACACCGCTATTTGTATAAACATGTAAATATCTACACCGCTATCTCCATCAACATGGAAATACCTACACCGCCATCTCTATAAACATGGAATTATCTACACAGCTATCTCTATAAATATAGAAATATCTACACCGCCATATCTATAAACATGGAAATATCTACATCGCCATCTGCATAAACATGGAAATATCTACACCGCCATCTGTATAAACATGGAAATATCTACACCGCCGTCTGTAAAAAGATGGAAATATCTACACCGCAATCTGTATAAGCATGGAAATATCTACAACGCTACCTGTAGAAACATGGAAATAACTACACCGGTATCTGTATAAACATGCAAATATCTACACCACGATCTGTATCAACATGGAAATATCTACACCGCTATCTGTATAAACATGGAAATATCTACACTGCCAACTGTATAGATATGGAAATGTCTACAGCACTATCTCTATAAACATGGAAATATCTACACCGCTATCGGTATAAACGTGGAAATATCTACACTGCCAACTGTATAAATATGGAAATGTCTACACCACTATCTCTATAAACATGGAAATATCTAAACCGCTATCTGTATAAACGTGGAAATATCTACATGGCTATCTCTATAAACATGGAAATATCTACTCAGCCATCTCTATTAACATGGAAATATCTACACCGCTATCTGTATAAACATGGAAATATCTACACCACTATCTGTATAAACATGGAAATATCTACACCGCGATGTGTATAAACATGGAAATATCTACACCATCATCTGTATAAACATGGAAATTTAACACCGCTATCTGTATAATCATGGAAATATCTACACCGCTATCTCTATAAACATGGAAATATCTGCACCGCTATCTGTATAAACATGGAAATATCTACACCGCTATCTCTGTAAACATGGAAATATCTACACCGCCATATGTATAAACATGGAAATATCTGCACAGTCATCTGTATAAACATGGAAATATCTACACCACCATCTCTATAAACATGGAAATATCTACACTGCCATCTGTATACACATGGAAATATCTACACAGTCATCAGTGTAAACATGGAAACATCTACACCACTATCTCTATACACACGGAAATAGCTACACCGCTATCTCAATAAACATGGAAATATCTACACTGAAATCTCTATAAACATGGAAATATCTACACCGCCATCTCTATGAACTTGAAAATATATACACCGCCATCTACATAAACATGGTTCTATCTACACCGCCATCAGTGTAAACATGTAAACATCTACACCGCTATCTGTATATACTTGGAAATATCTACACTGCCATCTGTATAAAGATGGAAATATCTACACCGTGATCTGTATAAACATGGAAATATCTACACCGGTATCTGTATAAACATGGAAATACCTACACCACGATCTGTATAAACATGGAAATATCTACACCGCTATCTGTATAAACAAGGAAGTATCTACACCGCTATCTGTATAAACATGCCAATATCTACACCGCTATCTGTATAAATATGGAAATGTCTACACCGCTATCTCTATAAACATGGAAATGTCTACACTGCTATCTGTATAAACATGGAAATATCTACATGGCTATCTCTATAAACATGGAAATATCTACACCGCCATCGGTATAAACTTGGAAATACCTGCACGATCTTCTGTATAAATATGGAAATATCTACACCGTCATCTGTATAAACACGGAAATATCTACACTGCCATTTGTAAACATGGAAATATCTACACGGCCATCTCTATAGACATGGCAATATCTACACAACTGTCTCTATATACATGGAAATATCTACACCACCATCTCCATAAACATGAAAATATCTACACTGACATCTCCATAAACATGGAATTATCTACACCACCATCTGTATAAACATGGAAATATCTACACTGCCATCTGTATAAAGATGTAAATATCTACACCGTGAGCTGTACAAACATTCAAATATCTACACCGATATCTGTATAAACATGGAAATATCAACACCGCAATCTGTATAAACATGGAAATATCTACTCCACTATCTCTATAAACATGCAAATACCTACACCACTATCTCTATAAACATGGAAATATCTACACCGCTGTCTCTATAAACATGGCAATATATACACCGCCATCTCTATAAACATGGAAATATCTACACCGCCATCTACATAAACAAGGAAATATCTACACCGCCATCTGTATAAACTTGGAAATATCTACACTGCCAGGAGCTCAATAGCAGCCTGGGTAATACAGCAAGACCTCATCTCTACAAAAAAGTAAGAAAAATTAGCTGGCCATGGTGGCGTGCGCCTCTAGTCCCTGCTTCTTGGGAGGCTGAGGTGGGAGGATCCACGGAGCCCAGGAGTTTAAGGCTGCAGTGAGCTTGGATAACGTCTGCACTCCAGCCTGGATGACAGAACAAGAACCTGTTTCAAAAAAGAAAAACGAAAAAAACCCTAAAAACTAAAAACTGGATGTAGTTTGCTAATAACTAAACAGCAAATTAATTGTAACATGCTTACATATCAACGATGTCTTTCTTCTTTGATCATAAACCTGCTCACTAAGAAGCTGCTGAAGTCCATGGTAGTGACAGGTACATGTCTGCATCCTTGTCCTGACCTGCATCTTCTTTGATTGTCCCCATCTGTGTCTCCGACTGGCACTGCCGAACCGGCTTGCTACCTGATCAATGTTGTACTGAACCGGACTGCTAACTGATCAATGTTGTTGAGCTCACTGCACAAAGCTGTTCTTACATGGTACATTTCTGCCTGGAATAGTCATACTTACACTGTTTATATTCCTTACTCCTGACCCATCCAACGCAGCACAAGTTCTATTTATTGCCATAGAAACATAGGTCATTTGGAAACACCTCCTTCATTTCTAT
Source organism: Pan paniscus (assembly GCF_029289425.2). Taxonomy (NCBI): domain Eukaryota; kingdom Metazoa; phylum Chordata; class Mammalia; order Primates; family Hominidae; genus Pan; species Pan paniscus. Next base: position 4,413,942 of record NC_073265.2, read on the forward strand.
GGAATTTTCAAACATTTCTGACATTTTGGACTCTGTCCTAGCCTCTTGTTAAATATATCCGGAAAAGAGACAAAGCTTTATGGGGGCGCTATATGCACACATAAGCTATAGAATAAGCTATCTAAATGTTTAAAAATACTTTCCATCTGGCACTGCACCTTAATAGGTAGAGAGAAATTAAGTATGTGTATATCTATCTGTATAGATACGTATAAATATGTATCACCAAAACAAAAACTCATTCTCTTGCTTATACATAGGTAGAATATAGGTGAATATACATATACATTTATAGGTAGAACAAAAAAAACCCTCAGCCTCTTTAGGGCCATGTGTTTTCTCTGAGTAATTGTCACAATTAATTAAAATACATGTGTATGCCTTTTTAGATAAATTGCATCAGACCAGTTTCTGTCTGGTTGGAAAATAATAACTGCCTATTTGCTAAGTGCCCCTGCCCCTATACTATGTTCCAGTGAACTAAAAACCTCTGGCAATCATAGATTTACAACTCAGCAAGATTAAACAATTTATTGTTATTTATGACATCCAAGCTGGATCTTCTGTATCATATTCCACATTAGCATCTATCACTTTACATTTGGGAGATCCTGTCCAAAAAATGATTATGCCTCCTAACCAAACATTCAGCAGGGCTGCAGGAACAGGCCCCCTGAACAAACATCCTGCCAAAGTACTTTAAAGCACCGTGAGCTCCCACAGCTGTGCATTTTCAGATGACTCAGCAGATTAGCGTGGAGTCTCTTAGCCTCTGCTTGGTCTGTTCCTTTCAGTGATCTCTCACATGGCCCAGTCCATTCGGTTTGAAAATCCTCATGAAATGAGCAGATTATGATCTGGCTTCCGTAGAGGGCCATGGGGTGGGCATGGAGGGGAGAGGGTTTGCTCTTAACACAGCCTGAGCCTCAGAAAGGTTTCACATGGAAAAGCATGGCACTGACTCAGCTCATGCTTAACAGGAAATAATGCACAGACCACACCAAAAAAGCCCTTTATGTTGTGTGAAAGTCTATGCCGGAGCAGCTGCTGCCACCTCATGTACTGTGATAGAGTGTGCATGTGTGTGTTTGTGTGTGCGTGAGTGTGAGTATGCACACAAATGTGTGCTGGGAGGGGGAGGAGATCACAACTTCCACAGTCGCCACCTCAGCCTTAGCTAGCAGCATGGAGAAATGCCAAAAGTCAAGAGGAAGCTGCACCAAAGCAACTGTGATCACCACATCAGCAGGCGCTTTCTGGTTAGTAAAGCTACTGGGACTGAAAAACACACACGATCTCGTCCTTCCTTTATTTTAATCAGAGCAAACTATTTTTATAATAATTGTGTTATATGAATAAATAATTCATAATGCTGTAACTCATTATCACATTCAATCCTCCCAACAACCCTAGAAGATATGTAGACAAGTATTATTACTTTCCCTATTTTTATAAATGAGGAAATAAACCCCAGGAGGCTAGGCGACTTCCCCACGGTCATAGAAGTTGCAAACAGTAGTATCATGATTCAAATCCAAAGCTTCTCCTTTTGTCTTTATCATTTTAATTTTGAAGGTAATGCATATGCATGTATGATCTTTTAAATCCAGAGATGGATATGGAATAGATAGGAAAAGGGACTCTCCTTCCCCATTATACACCCCCTCCACCCAAGCTATATACACTGTTGACTAGAGTATGTCCTTTCAATCCTATTTTCTATGCCTACATTATATACAGAAAAGCAGGATTACGTTACACACAATATTCCAGTCATTGCTGTTTTTCACCAACAAGCTATCATTCACATCTTTTTCATACTACATATAAATTTATATCCTTTATTTTAGGGGTGTATATTGTGCAGTTGTGTCATAAATTATGTACCTGTTCTCTGTTGAACATATAGATTTTTTCTGAGTTTTTCCTTAGCAAAATGCTGCAGTGAGTACCCTTGTACACAAATGTTTGTACATTTGTTCTAGAAAAATCTACAGTAAAGATTCTTAGATTAAGAGATTCCCAGGTTATTAGAAAACTACTCTATTAATTTAGATATATACTTCCAAATTGCCTGACCAAAAAGTTATGTCAATTTAACTTCTATGAACAGTATACAAACATGACAATTTTCCATCACCTACACCAACTCTGGGTAATTTCATCTTTTTTACAAGTTGATGGATTGTTTTAATTTATATTTCTCTGGTTATTAATAAGGTTGGCCACCTGTTCATGTGTTATTATTGATGATATTTGTATTGAATTGTTTGAATTTTCTTGATTTCAAAAAACGTTTTACATGTCATAGATATTAAATATTTGTTGTAAAACTCTCCTTCCAGTATTGTGTATGTGTTTGGTTAAGTAGAATAAACTCTCGTCCTCTGATTTCAGATTCCTTTCTCTTTCCATTAGAAATCCCTAAATGTAAAACTACATATTGATAGCTAAAAACCAGGACGTTTACTAGAGAAAAAGAATACAAAGGCAATAATTAAATATTATATTTATACAAAATACCTACTAGTACAAACTTAAAAAGAGAAAGTAAAAGTCAAATGCTTCTACGACTTCAGACTAAGAAAAAGAACTTTTGAGGTTGAATGTTCCTGAAATTTTTCTTTTCATACAACTACGGACATGACTTCAAAAGTTGATATGACTAAAAATGTAAGATATGAAAGACATTTGAAAACTCAGAGAAGGTGGATTTTCATTTTAACAAGTCACATATATATTCTAGATATCCTCTTATTCGTAACTAAGAGAGTCAAATCAGATGAAAGTATCTAAAAATTTCCCTTTGACTGTGTTAAGTAGAATTAGTAGAGGCATATTGGCCAAATCTTGAGTGTTTGCAAATTGACTCTTAAGGCTATAGGCTGGCACAGGTCATTGAAGCCCTAGCTTTTTATCTTTAATTTTAAAATCCCCAAACAATGTATACTAATTTTTCTTGTCCATTATTTCCAAATAATCTTGTTTAAATGTTATTACAGTGCTTGCTCATGTTACTGTTGCTAACAGAAGGGTATCCGGGGCCTTAAAACTGAGAGGGTTAGGATTAATGATTCCAATACCTATGCTTGGACATCTCCAAAAGTGGGTTCCAACTTCTTGTCCTCAAGTCTGTATAGAAACTAGCAAACTTCCAGAGTTCACAAAAGGCTCAAAGAGAACAGATGTTTTATAGAAAATTCTTAGAGCAAGTTTCACGCATAATGTTGCTGATGCCTGTCTGCCTTTTCAATAAACATCACTATGCTTTATCACAAGATTTAATAAAGCAGCTTAGTTAAAAATGCCATCTGGGTCTCTGGACACATTAAACAAAGCTTAAAATAACCACCCCAGCAACTGGGAGGACCCAGCTGTTCTCATAATCTGTCCCACTCCTTTTACTTCCCCATAAAAAGAGTGAATGAAGACCACAGACTAAAAGCATCCAGAAGGAACTGACACAAACAGGGAGATAGATGGAGCCAAGGGCTCCTGTAAGTTTGCTATTGCTCACATAATAGATTTGCTAATTCCACAACCTGCGGATGGTGATTAAGAACGGGAAGCAGAAAGAGGGAAGAGAGAATCATAGAAGGGCTCATTCAAGTTTTCTAATGTATCACAAACCTGTCCTCCCTGATGTCTGGATCATAGCAGCCCATTCCATTCACCTATTCTGTAGTGAACTCCAATAGAAAATACAAAGCCATCACCACCCAGTTCTTTCTCCCTTCTAGAGATGAGCTATTAGCCACCCAATCCCAGATTCTCAGATCCATTCCAGGAAAGAAGCCCTAGGTATTGAAGCACAGCTTTCCCTCCCTCCCTTCTTTCTTCCACGCCAAGATTTGTTCCCCAGATAGTTCTAGTAAATGCAAAACCAAGTATATTCTCATTCTTTAGAGCAACCAGCTTTTCATGGCCAACTGGAATCAAATACAACCTGCACAAACATCTATCTGGAGGACACTCCCAAGGCTCCTACTGAGCCAGCCTTCTGCATACCACTGCATTTCAGCTTCCTAGTTCACAAGACACTGAGACATTCTTGAATTCTGCAAGGTGCACTGTGTGTTAATATCTTTGCTGCTCATCATGTGGCCAATAAAGGGCATGACTAGTCAACAAATAAATTTTCTCTTGGCTAAAACTTGCAACAAAACTGTAAGCTGTTTACCAAGGGGCCCACTACAGGTTATATTCAATATATACAGTCAAATCATAACTATCTGAGATATATTCAGTTGACCATACACCTTTATATTTCAGTAAAAGGTCTTTATATTTCCCAGTGCTATCGATGTTACAAAGTGCTTCCATATGCAGTGCTTCATCTGATTTCCAGGATAATTAAATGATCCTGTCATACCTGATTTTTAGATGAGGAAACAAGCGGTTTCTGGGTATTTCAAGAGGCTAACGCATCTGCCCTCCAACTTGTATGTGAAAACCAAAAACAAAATTCCAAGGCCCTTCAACCATCTGAATGGATTTTGACTCTTTTGGTCAATATATGGCAGAGCTAGGAAAAGAAGGTGAGTCTTCCAGCTGCTGATACAGGGTTTTTCCTGCCATACTCCATTACCTCCAAGGCTAAAGTCAAAAGAGGGTGTGGTTATCACATGAAAAAATCTGGTTTGGATTTCCCAAATGTGTATGTAGTATTTGGTGATTTACCTTAATTTAACCTACAGTTCTTTTGGGTTGTAACAGTCTGACTCCATTTTTGAAAACAAAACAAAATCGACTTTAAATGCTGAATTATAGACCTTTGCTGTCCAGTATGGTAGCTACTAACCACTTATGGTTATTTGCATTTCTATTTTAATTAATTAAAATTCAGTAAAATGCAAAATTCAGTTCTTCAGTTGCTCTAGCCACATTTCAAGTGTTACAGTAGTCACATATGGCTAGTGGCTGGGACAATGCAGATTATAGAACAGTTCCATCATCAAAGAAACTTCTATTGAACAGTGCTATTATATAATGTCATCTCCAGAGAAAGAAGACTTTAGAAAAAGTCAAACGGCCGGGCGCAGTGGCTCACACGTGTAATCCCAGCACTTTGGGAGGCCAAGGCAGGCAGATCCCTTGAGGTCAGGAGTTCAAGACCAGCCTGGCCGACATTGTGAAACCCCATCTCTGGTAAAAATACAAAAAAATAGCTAGGCGTGGTGGTGCATGCCTGTAACCCCAGCTACTCAGGAGGCTGAGTTGGGAGAAGCACTGGAACCCAGGAGGCAGAAGTTGTAGTGAGCCAAGATTGTGCCACTGCACTCTAGCCTGGGTGACAGAGCAAGACTCCATCTCAAAAAAAAAAAAAGAAAAAGAAAAAGAGAAAGTCAGAAACATCTTGAGGCAGGCATAGTGCTGTCATCTGTCCAATATTGAAGATGATTTAAGAATAAGAAAGAAGAAGAGAACAAAGAAGAGAAAAAGAAGTTGCCTTAGGTGTACCTACCCAGAAAAGGACAAAGGCATTCTTGTAGTCATTGTGTTGTATTTTAGCTCTTAAACTTTTTAAGAGATTAGAATAATTTGACACATAGAAGATCTAAACCACTGAAGAGGCTCTGAAGCAGATAAAAGTAGAAAGAAAATAAAAAACGAATTAGTTACAAACTAAGCTTAACCACAATTCGTTTAAACGATACTATTTACTCTTCACATGATTGGTTTTTCTTTTGCTTTATAGTATGACATAGTTTATATCTTTAAAGGGGAATTAAAATATTTCTGGGAATTTTTAAAAGTAAGTTCACACAGCCACATAAAAACTACAGAAACAGATAAAACCTATCTTCTCATTTATTCCCTAATCCATTCAAATTAAATATAAAAATCCAAGCAGCCACAGTGATATTCAAAAAAGCAAAAGTGAGACAAAACAAAATTCATTTGTCACCTGTGGAGGTAGTTAGCTCACATAATCTTCACTCCAAACACCAGTAATTTTTAAAAGACAGAAATAAACATATGTTCTGCCTTCCCGGAAGGAGCTATGTTTCAGGGTAGCCAAATAACCCAGTTGTGAAGAAAATGGTCTGCTTATAGAAAAATGCCAGCTAAAGCATGTAGATAGAATTAGAGAATTAGAAATTCACCATTTTGAAACCCCTAATGAAATAATCAACTCAAGCAAGGATCATTAATAAATGCTAAAACAATCAAGTAACTATTGATACAGAATATAACTGAATATACACATGGTACAAAGTTCACGTCACAGACTACTGGCTTGACCCAAGGGGGAATATAGCAGAGGAGATAGGCAGTGATCACCCTAACCTTGCGATCATCTCACCATCACTAATGATGGGATGTGAATACACATTATTGCCTATGAAATAGTCTTTAAAAAAAGAAGTTGAACCTGAATCTAACTAAACCTTGCAATGGGCTGAACGTGTATGTCTTCCCAAAATTAATATATTGACATCCTAACCCCAAAGGTGCTGGTATTAAAAGGTGGGGCCTTTAGGGGGTCATTAGATCATAAGGACAGAGGCTTCATGATTGGAATTAGTGCCTTTATAAAAGAGGCCCCAGAGAGCTAGCTAGTCTCTCCCACTATGTGAGGGCCCAGCAAGAAGGCCAATCTATGAACCACAAAGTTGGTCCTAACCAGATCTCAAAACCACATGCTGGTTGATTTTAAACTTGCTAGCCCCTAGGACTGTGAGAAATAAATTTCTGTTCTTTATAAGTCATCCAGTTTTTGGTATTTTGTTATAGCAGGCCTAAAAGCCTTTAGAACTAACTTCCAGTTAACCAGGAAAAAAACAGAGTGAAAAGTTAAATGACACCATAAAAAGCAACCAGAAAATTCCAGAAGGGGAAATATTCTACAGGACAACTGACTAGTTTTTCAACAAGTCAATTTCACTAAATAAATACATAAACAAAGAGTATGGGTATTTTCCAGGTTAAAACAGTCTTGTGCTAAATAATCAAATGCAATGTGTGTCCCTTGATTAGAAGAAACTAATTTGAACAAACCAGCCACAAAAGATATTTCAGGGAGACCAAGCTGGAAGGATCACTTGAGGCCAGGAGTTTGAGACCAGCCTGGGCAACGTAGTAAGACGTCCATCTCTACAAAAGCAATAAATTAGCTGGGCATGTTGGTGTGCACCTATAGTCCTAGCTACTCAGGAAGCTGAGGCAGGAAGATCACTTGAGCCCAGGAGTTTGAGGCTGCAATGAGCTATGATTGTTTCACTGCACTTCAGGCTGTGTGAAAGAGCAAGACTTTGTCTCAAAAAATAAAAGGACATTTCATAATAATTGAGGAAATCTGAATGTGGACTGGGTAATAAATGATATAAAAAAGCCATTTTTTATTTTGTTTGAAAAGATGATTTTGTAACTATACAGGAAAATGTTCTTATTTTTTTAGAAATCTGTACTAAAGAATTTAGGGGTAAAATATCATTTTCTTTAATATACTTTCAAACACAAGCAAAAAATAGTCACGGCACAAATATAGCAAAATGTTTACAATCTATGTTCTATGCTTGCCTGTGAGTGCCATTAATCTCATCTCTCTGCTTTTCTGAAAGTTTGAAAATTTCAAAGTTTTATAATAAATTTTTTTACATCCCATAATTTTATAATAATTTTTTTAAAGTTTGAAGCAAATCAACAACTATAGCTTCAAAAATATCCTGACCCACAATAAACATTGAACAGGGTATATTTCTCCCATTTCCTAAAAACATTGGCCCAGGAAGGAGTATGAGAGCTCCCATAGCTCTCCCAAGGCTCATTATTCTCCATCACTCCATGGGAAATCCGAAAATAAATTTTTTAAAAAGTTGTTTGAATTTATAATGTTTTTGTTTCTATAATAATTTTATAATAAAATAATTGTAAAATGTTTTTGATTTTATATTTTTAATTTATAAAAATTTACATGTTTATGTTTGAAATGTCTATTTCAAACTTTATGAGATATTAAAATATAAGTAATATAGTTCATCATTTTAGAAATGCCATGCTTTTCTTCTCCAGCAATTACATAATCAAAGAGTAACTGTAGTTTTTCCTAGAACATTGCTTTGTAGGCTGGGCATGGTGGTTCATTACACATTAGGAGGCCAAGGCAGGCAGATCTCTTGAGATCAGGAGCTTGAGACTAGACTGGGCAACACAGAGAAACCCTATGAGTAGTAAAAACACAAAAATCAGCTGTGCGTAATGGTGTGCACCTATAGCCCCAGCTACTCAGGAGGCTGAGGTGGGAAGATCACCTGAATCTGGGGAGGTCAAGGCTACAGTGAGCCAAGACTGTACCATTGCATTCCAGCCTGGGCAACAAAGTGAGACCCTGTCTCAAAAAAAAATGAAATTTAATTTAAAAAAAGAAAATTGCTTTGTAAAATTAACTTTTTCAATCAAAACCAAGATTTTTCAGATATAGAGAATGCAGCCCACTGGTCAGATTTCTCAGTTCAAAGAGAATAAATTCTAGTTTCCTATTTTTCTAGCCTGCTTATGATTATCCAATAGGATATCAAAAAAGACCAAAGCCTTTGGGATCCATGTTCAGTATTCCTGAGTCTAACTCAGGATGCCAAATCAGGAGACAAGCACATTCTCATCAATTTTCAATCATTCGAGACCAATTTTGCTTATAATTATCCAGTTCTTTTAGACCACCTTTCTCCTGAAGCCAGCCTTATGGCTATTCACTTCACTTTAGCATAAGCCCCCAAGAAGGTGAACAAAATGAGGAAACGATTGGTTAAAGTTGGCATTTGAAATTCTGAAACATGTCCACCATTCCCTTCACCCATGCCCGCCCCTCTTAGAAGTAGTACTTTCATATTATTTAAGAGTCGATGCTTCTATGTGGATTTTGTCATCTGTCCTTTATAACAGCTAGTAGGTTTAATTTGACTCTATTTTAAGCATATATTGACCTATGCTAATTATCTGTTAAAATAAATTCCACTCTTAGAGTTAATAAAGTGTGTTTGTCATGGAAGACCCATTGAAGTAAGAAGCTGAGGAGCCCTTATGGTAAATTGGGACAAGAAATAATAAGACATAATAATTTTCCCATGCAAATCAACAACCGTAGCTTCAAAAATATCCTGACCCACAACAAGTATTGGACAGGCCATGTTTCTCTCACTCCCTAAAAAGTTGGCTCGGGAAGGAGTATGAGAGCTCCCATAGCCCTCCCAAGGCTCATTATTCTCCATCACTCCACAGGAACAGCCTGTCAGAGAAGAGTGAAAGGCCATTTGTCAACCTCTCTTCAACTCCCTGATTCTAGCCAAACTTCATCAATCTCAAGTGAGGAGCCAGAGAGAAATCAAACCCCATATATCCAGCATCATTGTCTACTGGAGTCAAAAATCACAATTCCACTACCCACCCCAACACCACTGGCCCTGTTTCTCCCAATTGCTTTTTATTGTGTTTTTTAAAAAATCCTCTTTCCCCATCCCTGCAACACCGAGAAGGAGGAATTATAGTAGATAAATATGAAGCATGGAGATCCATTAAAAATGTTTTTAATAATAAATGAGAAAATGAAAAGGAGAGGGTTGGGAAGGAAGGAGGGAATTCAAATGCCAGGGAAATGTTCAGTTTCGCTTTTAAAGATGTTAACACTCATTTATACATCTGCAAGACATTCCCCTTAAAGAAAAGTTCTATGAGTGTGGGTCTGTTTGCATGAATAAGGATAAAATTACTTTTTTAGACGATGTTTCCCACATATCATTCAGAGACCCCTGAAGTTAGGTATCCCACTTCTAGATGTCCTTGAGATGCAGCTGGACCTGGGAAAGAGGAAACTGGGATACGGGTCTATGCCAAAAGGTGCTTCTAGTTATAGGACAGAGAGGAAAGGGGCAGAGGGAGAAAAACCCGAAGTCTGAGAATCTGGATTGCAGAAGACTACCGAGGTCGTGGGAGAAGGGAGAGAAAGCAAGGATGAAAAGCGAAAGGGGAAGAGGCATGAAATGTTGTCAAATGTCAAAAGGCATTTGGAGAGAAGTTGGGAATGGCATTAAGAAAACCACTGCCAATCTCATTTCAGACCATTTAGAGATATGCCCCCTGGGAACTGGGAGCTCAGGCGGTTTAGCATCAAACAAATGGATCCACTCCATCCCTACCCTAATTAAATAAATCATTCAGTAATTCCACTGGGTTAAAGAACCAAAATATTAAAAACCTTCAAGGCCTACTCTTGCCAAATATGTCAGGGATCGTGTGTGTGTGTGTGTGTGTGTGTGTGTGTGTGTGTTCTGAGACACCACTACTGTTAAATAGGCAGAGCTAAGACTTAAGGCACTGGCAGATTATTGCAAAAAGGGCACGGGGCAAAGGGACTATGTTGTGAGCCTGGGAAAGAAGTTTGTGTGGGGACTGTGGGCAGTGAACGCGTTGGGAACAATATGGAAAACTGGGAGCTGCCTTGGAATCTACAGGGCCGGGTAAGAGAATGTCTGAAAGAAAAATGAGCAGGTGCGGGATGTGTGCAGAGTCAGAGAAGAGTCCAGGGCGCCCGGAGAGGCTCCAGGAACGACGGACATCCCTCAAGGCTTTTGGGGGCGGTGGGTACTAATAGAACCCAGTGTCCGGGGTGCACCGGGGAGGCTGCGAGCGCGGCGGGATTGGGGCACTGGAGGGTGAGGACGCGGGAGTGAGGAAGCAAAGCCGGGGCCAGGCAGGGTCCTCCCAGCTGGGCCCGGAGGCAGCAGGGGGACAAGGGCTAGGAGAGGGCATGGCGGCGGCGCGGCGGGAAGCGAGGGGCATCTGGACACTCACCCCGTTGGCCGCGGCCATCTGCCCCACGATCTCGATGGCCGTCCTGCTAAAGTACCTGCCGTCGCTGCCCACCACCGTGGTGCAGCCCCGACGGTCGCGCAGGTCGATGGACGACAGCACGCTCTGGATGAAGTTGGGCAGGTAGTTGCACTGGCCCTCGAAGAGGCCGGTAGGTCAACACAGACCCCCGCCGCCGGCCGGCCGCCGGTCCTTGTAGGGCGTGGTGGGCACTGTCAGCACCGGGATGGGGCACCCCTCCGTGGCGCCTCCTGGCCGGTCCTGCTGAGGCTCCCGGGGCCGGAGGGAATCTGCAGCCTGCCGGGGGCCTCCGCCAACCTGGCCACGCGACGGGACTCCACCTCACGCCCGTTCCCCCTCTCCGGCAGGTCGGCACCCTGCGCCCTGCGCCCACCCGCCTGGGGACCGCCCGCCCCTCCTCTCCGCGCGGCCGCTCGCTGACTCCCTTGGCGGAGATTGCTTCTGCCTTCCTGTAAAGTTTTCTCCCGCCCACCTTCTCCGCTGCCAGACCGCCCGAGGTGTCCTCAGTTTCTCCCCAAGTTGGACTCATTTTCGGGGTGTCCCAAAAGCCTGATTCCAGGGCCTGCTAGCCCGACCCCGGTGACGCCTGCACCCGCGCCTGGCCCCAGCCTTCACGCGTGATCGCCACCCTCCGGGGCACACCCTCCGCCAGAAAACAGCCGGCGGGCGGCGAGACTTTGGGCAGAGTCCGGGTTGCTCTCCGGAGCCAGGCCCGTCTCCCTGTCTCCCTGGGAGTGCGCAGCCTACACGCACCAGTTTCTCTTTAGAACAAGCACGGGGAGGGATTTGGGCGGGGACTGAAACCTTTTGCCATCAGCGAACAGCCTCAGCCAAAAATAACCCTGGAAAGGCGAGCTAAGAATGGTTATCTCCTGCCAGCGCTGAAATCGGAGGCTGGGCGCTGCGTGTGGGGTGTGTGTGTGTGTGTGTGTGTGTACCCTCCCACCCCGACCATTTGTTGAAGGGAATCACCACTGTCAGACTTCAATCCAACAGGACCCACTCGAGCCATCTACACTTTACCCAGCCTCCTCCAAAACAGCACACTTTCCGGTATGGACAATTCTTTTTTTTTTTTTTTCACTTGTTTGTTTGTTGTGGTGGTTGCAACAGCAGCAACACAGACGACACATATTTCCCTATTCTTCTCGCCCTTCTCACCCTCCCTACCCAGCTCCTGCCTTAGAAACAGGCTTGGCCTACACTGTATCTGTCCACACTGCCTGAACTCTTCCCTGAATTAATCGTTTTCAATAGGAGGGGGCTAAATCCCTTATTAATGCCCTACCAGGAGTGAATGAATAAAGCCAAGTTAAAGGGGAACTGGGTACCACATACTGTGCTAGGTTCCTTTGCATGTATCCTTTCATTCTGCTGGAGCTAAAGATGTTCTGCCTCCTCTCCATAAAACGCACCCAATCTCCAAAACCAGGAAATTCTCCATAGAAAATAGGAGTGAAGAGAGAAAAGACTAACAGGATAAACCCCAAAGCAGGAAGAAAGTTTTGTCTCCCATTTCGCTCAAGGAATTTTTGGACCCACCAAGGCTACTGTCCTGAAAGATCCTGCTGCTTCTCCTTCCCCAAATATTGTCCACTTCCTGAGAGTAAGGCTGACTTGCCACAGGCTTATAAAGTGTTTGGTCACAGTAAGACAACTGTGAGTAATAACACACATTGTATACTGTTTTGCAATTGATAAAAGGCTTTGCATCTGTTTTTTCTTTGGAGGCTGAAGAAAAGAAGAATGGTATTCACGCAGTTCCCATTTTACAGATGAAAACAAGAGGACTTTTTCTGTGAAGTCAGGAAAGTGGTTACAATGGTACTTTCCACCTGTCCGAATTATGTATTGCCCCTCCCTTTTCTATTAATAACATTGAAGTGTGATGGGACAACCACTGAAGCCGTCAGTTGAAACCTGCTGGGACTTTTTAGCCATTCTCTTCAACATAAAGAGTGGGTGTTTTTGGAGGGTGTGAGAGGAATGGGGAAATGTTGTCAAAGAGTACAATGTTTTAGTTGAGACAGGAAGAATACATTTTGTTGAGACCTACAGCACAGCATGGTGACTGTAGTTAACAATGAAGTATTGTGTATTTCAAAATTGCTAAGACAATAAATTTCAAATGTTCTCACCGCAAAAAAGATAGGTTTTGAGGTGATGAATCTATTAATTCTCTGGATTTAATTATTCCACAATGTATACATATATCATAACATCACATTATACCTCCGTAAATACATACAATTTTAATTTGTCAATTAACATTTTTTTAAAAGAATAGTGTGGCCAGTTGGGGAGGTAGTTTTTTTTTTTTTCCTCTAGTCTCTACTCAGTCTCCAAGATCCCATTCCCCAGAAAGTTCCTGTCACCCAGGTGGAGTGCAGTGGCACAATCATGGCTCACTGCAACCTCTCCCTCTTGGGCTCAAGCGATCCTCCCGCCTACAGGTACATGCCACCACGCCCAGCTAATTTTTGTAGCTCTTGTAGACATGGGGTTTCACCATGTTGCCTAGGCTGGTCTCAAACTCCTCAGCTCAATCAATCTGCCCACTTTAGCCTCCCACAGTGCTGGGATTCCAGGTGGGAGCCACCAAGCCCAACCCATAAAGTTCCTAACTTTTTATCTCCCTGGGAGTGCACAGCCTACACACACCAGTTTCTCTTTAGAACATACTTAAGAGTCTTGGCTTAGCATCCAACAGACAGAACTTTAACACTTCTACAGATCTGTGCACCTGTCTATGGTGTGGGGTTTTTAAGATCTCTTTCTAATGACACTTTATTTTGCAAAGCAGGACAGTTTCATTCCCAGAAGAGCAGGTATGGTAAATCCTTTGTTCCAGTAACGAAGACAATGATCCAAACCCTAAGCCTCAGAGAAGCCCAGAAACCCTCCAGGCCTCCATCTCTCTGCTCCTAGCACCTGCCTCTCTCTTGACATCAACATCATTCTCCCCTCTCACAGCCCAGCTCCTTCCACAGACCCAGGGATTAGGCACCAGCACCTCAGACTAGATTTTAGAGAATTACCATTCAAGAGGCAATCCTCTTCCCTTGGTTCCAATTTCAAGGTTCTCAAAGACTGGAACAGGGCTAGTTTGAGGCAATGTGCCCCATCGCATAGCCAGAAAGAACCTTACAGTGAAAAGGAAAACAATTCTTCCAAAGTAAGGGGGTGCTGATCACCAGGGGGAGGACAGATGGGCAACCAAACAGTAACCGGGCCACCACATGCTTCACACTCACTGATCAAGGATTTCTAAAACCACTTTTCTTTTCTCTGAATTTATATAGGACTTTGTATCACTCATAAAGGAATGTCTTATAGGCTGATAACACCTTTCTATTCATGCTTATACTTAACATTTAGGCTAGGATAATTTCCTAACCTCAGTGTCCTCACTATAAGATGGGAATTATTATAATCCCTACCTCATAAATTGTTGGGAGGATTAAAATACTTAGTAAAGTGCCTGACTAATAGAAAGGCATTTAATAAATGTTAGCTATTCATGGTGTCATCATCATTATATTTACCATTATTACTAATCTCCTGTATTGCAAGAATTACAGTTTATATTTTTGTAGACCATCACTGTAGCTAAAGGGTCTTTGGGCCATAGGTGATATTCCATAAAGGTTGGTTAAATTGATCTGTGGTTTTTGACTCTGGAAAATCAGAAGTCCCTCAAAATGTACAAAACAGATTTACCTGCTAAATAAATCTCTTCAAAGCTGACCCCAGGTTTAATTCAATTAATTCCAATGAATTTGTCACAATGATGGAGAAAGGAAACTTAGAGGGCCCCACAGTTGTTTGCTGGTAAAATGAGAAGTTTGGATTAGAACAATGTTTCCCAAAATATTTTCCTCAGAATGTTAGTGCCCCTCGAATCCTGCACAAAGCAAGAGTTTCATGACCAAGTAGCTTTTAAAACTCCTGTACACTCTACTCCCATTCTTCACAATGCACACTTTCATATTAAAAGTTCTGAGAGGTCCTCAACAGAAGACATCACTTAACTTTTTTTTTTTTTTAAGACAGATTCTCACTCTGTCACCCAGGCTGGAGTACAGTGGCCACCACCCCTGGCCTAAAATTTTTTAACCTGGTGCTTCCCAATCTAAACTCACAGGGACCAGTTTTCTTAATGAAAGAGAATCAGACTAGCTTGTAACCATAGCTGGTGACACTCTCCTGCCCCATTCCTTGTATGTCCTCAGTGGACTAGGTCAGGAATAAATAAATTTTCCTGATTCTCAAGGGCTGGTCACTCCTTTGCACTGAGCTCAAAGCTTCTCTGTAGCATGGGTCACAATGAATGGTAGCCCTGATAGCCTAGAGTAGCCGTTCAGCCTTCTCTGAGCCTCTAAAGACTGAGGATCCTTGGCATGAAATGGAGCAACTGATATACCCTTGCTTCCCCTGGGGACTCTCTTGCTCTCAAAAAGACATCAGCCATCATCTCCATCTAGAGAATATACTAGCTGACTCAGCTTGACCAGCCTGTCCAAAAATGAGAATCTGGGTAAAATAAGCATTGAAACACTTCATTCCTTGTAGATTCAGAAAACATATTAGCATATTAAAGACTATGAAGTTCTGCAGGAAAAAAAAAACCTATTTAACTTTAATCCAACATTGCCAAGTTTTATTTGACCATGGAAGATTTTTCCAAAACACTTACAAACAGATCAAGGACATTAATCTTTCATGAAACACTAGATCCCCAGGGTCCTCTCCAGCTACATCATTCTGTGATTTTCTTTTTTATTTATGATGCATTAAAAGATTAATCTCTATCAGACTTCCATTTAGAAATTCACCAGAATGTTCAAAAGCAGCGGGTAAAATTATTGAAGGGTATTATAAAAATACCCTCCAGTGGTTTTTGAAACTTAAACTGAAATATTTATATAACTATATATTTCAGTTTGTATATTATATATATAACTATATACACACATATATATGTGTGTATATATATTGGTGTATGTATATCTATATCTATGTATATATGGCATTATATCCATTTTACAGATGCAGAAACTGATCTTTAGAGGGGGTGAGCAATTGGTCCAAAGCCACACAGCACACAGGTAGTCATTGATAAAGGTAAAAACAAGAGTTGAAGCCTGAGGTGTAAGGACACAGAGACAAGTACACAAATGTTTACAAGTTACACATATGACACGTGCCTTTAACATGAATTTCTTGAACATTCATTTAGAGGCCTTACAATGAAGACATCAGAGTGGCAGCAAGTTCTGTTGGAATCAGGGGAGCGTGTTCTTCTATAATCCCCTGGCTAAGAGGAAAGCACACTGATTTGGCCCATGGTAGTTATACACTCCCATTGAGTCAGGGGCCACTTCTATGCACACAGGAGGTGCTAAAAATATGCTGTTGACTCATTGCCTCTAAGAGCAGAAGAAATGCCAAAAGTATAGGACAAGAGGCAGAAAAGCACACGGAAAAATGTCGTAGGGCAGTCCTCTGAGGAAGTGTTAGATCCCTTTGAAATCTGTCCAAACACTTTCTTGTGCTGGGGAAAGTCAATTACATATTTCAAGCAAGCCCACATGTCATATGAGTATCTTGTATGTGTTTGTGTACTCGTGTCTGTGAACTTACATCTCAGACTTCAACTTCTCGCTCCCCACCCTTATCAATGACTGCCTGCATGGCCTTGGGCAAGTTGCTTTCCCTCTTCAAAGCTCAGTTTCTGCATCTATAAAATGGACATAATGCTACCTACCTCATGGGGTTAGTGATCACATTTAAGGAGATAATATGTGGAAATTGCTTACACAGTACCTATCACATAATAAGGGTTTAATAAGTGTTTGATGTAATTGTTTTGATTATTACTACTATTACTAAAATAATAATTACTACAATAATAATGATTCTTATTCTCTATATTAGTATTATCTTTGAAAATGGGCATGGATTATGTCTATGTAACACTTTTGGCACAATATCTAGCATTATATCACACACAAATTAGAGAATTCATGTTATTAAGGATGAAAAAATATTTTTACTGACCCTTAAATTCTTCGTAAGTAACTGCAAAAGAAGCCATTATCCAAACACATGAAATAAAAAAAAAATTCAGTTCCTCTGGAGTTTGTTTTTGGAGGTAGCCACAGGACACCTAATTTTTTTTTCTTTTCAGAGAGACCGAGGGGCTCACTAGGTTGACCAGGCTGGTCTTGCACTCCTGGTCTCAAGCCATCCTGCCACCTCAGCCTCCCAAAGTGCAGGGATTACATGCATGAGCCACCACATCCAGCCTACCTAAAATATTGAATGCTGTTAATAAATCTCCTGAGGCCAGCATAAGAAGGTGATGGGCAAAACTAATGCAGGTATGTTTTTCTGGCTTTTTCATGTATTGGGCCAAACTTTGAAAAGCACTTACTATTAATGGCTAACTTGCAAAATTTGTGATTTATTAAAGGCAGATTTTAATTGTTTTACCTAAAAATAATAGGCCTCTGATCTGCCAAAGATGAAAATTTAATTTCTAGGTGTTCCCCACAATACCTAGAAACATCAGTGGAATCCATTATTAAACACTTTAGAAGTATTCTCATCAAAGTTCTTTAATATATAATACAGCAAAAGAAAAGTTTCTTTTCTAAAGGCTTCTCTATACTTTTTTTAATAGTTGAATTTCATTTCTGAAGGCTCCTAAAAAGAATAGAATTTAGATCTTTATTAAAGAGGAAATATATTTTCCATGTTAATTTAAATTACATTCCATCAGTCATTTGCAATCTTAGCCTACACGGAATTTTTTTTTGGTAGTTTTTATGTTTGGGCTTTAGGAGGGGATTCCCAATAATCTCTATATAAATATTTCTAATCTCTATATAAATATTTTAACATTTCAATGTAAATTAGTTTTTTAAAGCTATTTTATCCATAAAAATAATGAATTTGCATGGCTGAGGGTGAAATAATGTGTTATCAGGACCCGTCAGTTTTGGGGGTTGTGAGTAGATCCCATCTTCATGTTCCTCCAGCCCAGCCCAAGCCTGGCTCAGGTCCTCCTCCCCCATTTGTCAGGAACCACCATCCCCAGGGATTCTATGTGCCCTGCCTGACCAGTGTTCTCCATCAGAGTTTACCAATCTTTTGTTCATTCCCTCAGAGCACAGCTAAGCAAGAGTACACTAATTTGAAAATTAACTCAAGCAAATAGAGGAACAATATCCCCAACACATTGCATTTTAACATAGGGTTTCCTGGACACACTGTTTCAACCCAAGTGTTGGGCTAATAGTAGGAGTTCCATCTGCAAAAATACGGCTGTCAGCTTCAGAGGGAAATTCATGAACGTCTTCGTAGTTTGTTTTTACGTTTCACTTGTCACTGTTTCTAAAATTTCCTCTGAAGTCAAAAAATAAGTTATTTCCCAGCACACTGGGCACTTTTCATTTATCATTGGATTGATTTTTGTAACTTGCAGTAGGAGCTGAAATCGACCAGGGGGTTCTTATCCAACAGACAGCAGCAAAACTCTTTGTGTATCTGCGTTCCTTTCAACAAGCGTGACTTCCTCAATGGCATCATTCGTGAGCGTAACACAGAGCTCAGCAATAACGTTTCTTCACTAACCCTACCAGGTATCCAACATAGGATGTTACTTCCTTTCACTGTTTTCCGACTCCTGGCAGATATTAATCATTGGGATTTGGGAACAAGGAAATAGAACTTCTGAGAATGCTTGGGAATTCCCAAATTCATATGATTTTCATAACACTTCACTTACAAGTTTTTGAAAAATAATAAGTGACTATAATAACAAGCAAATAGTCGTTTTTTTCTGTAACAGGATTATATGAAAAGTTTTAGTAGTCTTCTGTTTTAAAGAGATATGATAACAAATGATGATTTATTATTATTATGAGCCAACATATTGTAACAAGATTATAAAATCCAATAGCATTAATAGAGAAAACATTAAAAAGAAATGAATATTATCACAAAATAAATGCTAAAGAAAAGTCCTTTAAAGATTGAAAGGTAACACCACAAATACTTAATGCTTTAATCATTGTTTACATGGCATTTTTAAACAAGGCATCAATCATCCCTTCCAATACCATTTAAATAACATAACATTCTGATCTCCTGGCAAGATGAATAGCACTAGAAAGAAGCAACTGTCAAAATGGCCGATTTAAGGGCATATTTTGTTTCTAAAACTTGGCATTGCTTAGAAAACCTCTCATAGGATTTGTAAAACATATACTATGCCTATGAACACATTAATATTTATTTGCAGAAATGGTTCACTGTTAGCAGTGGACAAGGCCATGAACACACACTTGTAACACAGCAACAGATACAAGAAAGTCTGACTGAGGCTCCTTTACTGCTCCTGTCCTGTTCAGCTTAACTTTCATCTCCACATGTCAGTGCTTCCTCATCTTGCTTGACTTGAAGTCAGTGCATTTCTTCAAGCCAGTAAGTTCTCTATACTGACTATTAAGCTGTAATTTTCACAGGAAAATTAGAATGTTCCTTCCCATTTTCCTAATTTCTCAACTGATTTTTCTCAGAATTCAGAATCCATAAATATTGAAATGCCAGGAGAGAATTTCCAAATGGAAATGCTGTTCCCTTCGTCCATTTTCAGAAGAAACCGTAGGATAGTGTTATCCTTCTCTTCTCCAATTTTTTTTTCCTGCAAACTTATGTTTATCACCTCTTTAAGTGAGTAGCTCACAATTTTGCCTCCCCTGCAAATGGTCCCAAAACAGTGAAGTGGGTCCTCTTTAGCTGTGTCTTTAGTACATAATCCTGCATTTCTGACCATATGCAGGGAGTGTGACCCAGGGAAGGATCCCTGACTCAATGGGATTTCTCTTGTTGTCTCTAGAATTTGAACACCGGAACCCAGACGTACAGAGGCTGGGAGCCATCGTGGTGTGCTATATTGATGACGGCAGCAGTGGGTGGTGTGGGGGCAGTTAATTGACAGCTACCTGTTGCTGACATCCCAGGAACTGCCTGAACCTCCTCTTTCCCAGTCATAAGATATCTAAGATTCTGCAGTATTCTTCATTAAATCCTAGCATGGTTTAAGCTAGCCAGAATTAGGTTCTGTTGCTTTCAATCAACAGAACCTTAGCTAATACATTGTTATTTCCTGGTCTTTGTTCCTTTAATTTTCCAGGAAAAGAAGGGAAAATGGCTTACTGGTTTTAAAAAGAGACAAGGGACAACATACCATTTATGCAAAATTTAGAAGCACTCAAAGGAAACTCTGGAAAGTTCCTGAGACATATATAGGTAGGATCAGCATAAAACTTGAACAGTGTATCTAGATCATGGTTGCCATGGTTGCCTTGACACAATGAACATCTGTATCAAGATCATATTTTCTTGGTGGGACAGAGAGAAGCACAAGGCGGGACTCACATTTACAGTAATCCTTGTTTTCCAGGGACCATACAACCCAGTTTGTCCAGAGCTGTGCATCTTAAGTTTGTTATCCCACCATAATTATAAATAGAACCTCCTTTTTCTCTCAAGAATATCCCACTTTGGATGATAATTTCTGTGACTACCCATTAAGAATATTTAATAACTATAGAAAACTGCTTCCCTATATTTTTTGTATGTTTGAAACATTTTATAACAAAAATATCTTTAAAGTTATCACCTACACAGAATATAGCTGCCAAATGCTCCTACTCTGCTATTCTAACCATGAATCACTCTAGGGCCCCTTCCTCCTACGGCGCTTGTGAGGATGAAATGAAATAAGCTCTATGAAGTGTCCAACAGTGACCAACACTGAATAAAATACAGCCACCATAGGTGGCCTTCCCTTATGTTCACCAAACTCCTGATAAGTTATTCGGTGATGTTTTAATCTTAATATTTTATGTAGATTATACATTCATCTGATTCAAAATGCAAAAGGTACAAAAGCGTATACAGTTAAAAGTTTCCCAACCCACTACCATTTTTCTCCCTGGAGGCAACTGTTTCCTGATTTTTGAATATCCTTAAAGAATATCATATGTATGGAAAAGAAAGATTATATATTATGGGGTTATATTCCAATAAACTTATGAAAATATTGTAAGCTGAAAATGCATTTAATACACTTAACCTACTAAACATCATAGCTTAGCTCGGCCTACCTTAAACACTCACATTAACCTACAGTTAGGCAAAATCATCTAACAGAAAGCCCATTTTATAATAAAGTGGGCTTTGAATATCTCATGTAATATAATGAATACTGTACTGAAAGTGGAAAACGGAATGGTTGTATGAGTACTCAAAGTACAGCTTCTGCTGCATGTGTATTGCTTTCAAACTATCTTAAAGTTGAAAAATCGTAAGTCAAAATATTCTAAGTCAGGGATTGTTTGTACTTCTACTTTACATCATGAAATTGAGCCTTGAAAAGATTAAGTGACTCGCCCAAGGTCACATAGGCAGTTAAATAGTGAAACTTGGATCCAAATTGTTCAGTCACTACATGTATTGTCTTGAAATTTGAAAAAGAGGAAGAGGAATTAAACTACTAAATTGAAGGACTACTTTAGGCATAGAAGAAGCAGATGCCTTCATGTCCAAGTGATTGTGAAAAGCCCACTTGCCCCAAAATATGTCTCCTGGTCACATGAAATTCCACCATTTCAGATTTTTACCTGGGGATTTAGAGTAATCTGCTGTTTTCCTAGAGCTCCCCTAAAATAGAAATAGAAAATTTTGGAAGGCTAAATATATGCTAACATTGGAAAACTCATTTTCTCCCCTTTGTAAGGCAAGGTACTGAAGGAGGGGGCCCTACGGGCTGTGCAGGGACATCCTGGAGGCATGGGGAGAAGAAACTGAAAGGCAAGTTTGTATGGAACAAAGAATACCGATCTCAGGATTCTCCCTTGAACCTGCCCTAACTTTGTTCAAATAGACTTAGCCACTGACCTGCTGTCAAAAGACCACAGCCAATCTGACTTGTTTTCAATATAATGATGAATATTGATTTGGTCCCTTCATCCAACATTCTCAGCTGGATCTTTTTTGACCAAGGATATACATTACTAGGTGAGTACAGGCAGTTAATTCTTCCACACGGGACTTCGGAGTTTCTGAGTTAACCAGAATCACCCACCTTAACATCTGCCAGTTTATACCCCAAGTCCTGACCAGTGCCCCCTACCTGCTATGCCTCATGTTTTCAATAGAGCATAAAATCAGAAATGAAAGATGAAACATCATAGCCAATATCACAGAAATACAAAGGATCCTAAGAAACTGCTAGGTATAATTACACACTAACTAATTGGATCATCTAGAAGAAATGGATAAATTCCCAGACACATAAAACCTACCAAGATTGACTCATGAAGAAATTTAAAAATCTGAACAGACTAATAGCAAGCAAGGAGGTTGAATCCGTAAGAAAATGTCTCCTATCAATGAAAAACCCAAAACCAGATGGCTTCCCAGATTAATTCTACCAAATATTTTAAGAAGAACTAATACCAGTCCTTCTCAAACTCTTCCAAAAAGCTGAAGTGGAGGGAATACTTCCAAACTCATCTTACAGGGCCAGCATTACCCTGATTCCAAAGCCAGACAAGAACACTACAAGAAAGGAAAATGACAGGCCAATATCCTTGATCTACATAGATGCAAAAATCCTCAACAAAATCCTAGCAAACCAAATTCAATAGCACATTGAAAGAATCATTCACCATGATCATGTCATGGTTCAACATAAGCAAATCAATACATATAATATACCATATTAGAAAAATAAAGGATAGAAAATATATGGCCATCACAATAGATATAGAAAAAGCTTTTGACAAAATTCGAAACCCTTTCGTGGTGAAAAAAAAAACACCCAACAGATCACGTATTGAGGGACTGTATCCCAACAAAATAAAGGCCATATATGACAAACCCATGGCTAACACCATGATCAATGGTGAAAAGTTGAAACTTTTCCTCTACCATCAGGAACAAGACAAGGATGCCCACAGACACCACTTCTCAGGGTAATTAGGCAAAAGAAAGAAATAAAAGGCATCTTAATAGGAAAGGAAGAAGTGAAACTGTCTCTACTGATGGCATGATCTTGTTATATATAGAAAACCCTACAAACTTCACTAAAAAAAGGTTAGAACTCAACACAAAGAAGGGAACAATAGACACTGGGGGACTCCAAAGGTGGGAGGGAAGGATGGTGGGAGCAAGGGTTGAAAAACTACCTATCGATTACTATGCTCACTGCTTGGGTGGTGGGATCATTAGAAGCCCAAACCTCAGCACCATGCAATATACCTGTTTAAGAAACCTGTACATCTACGCTCCTGACTCTAAAATGAAACATGCAATATTTAAAAAACAAAAACAAATAAATAAAATTTGAAAACTGTTAGAACTGAACTGATAGGTGATATCAGTAAAGTTGTAGGATACAAAATCAACATATAGAGCCTTGAACACAGCAACATCCAGCTGTCTGACACGAAAGTCTCAGGGGCAAGAAAACCTCTATATGAACTCAGAAACAATGAGCTAAGTTGTGTTTATGTCTGAAAGGATGTTAAGAACTTCATTCATGTTACATCAGAGCCAACAGAAAGAACCAACAGGAAACCTGTACCCAACAAACAGAAATGACAAGATGAAGGGAAAGCAGAGGTAAGGGCTTACCTTAGAAAGGGCAAGTGATTAGCTCAATATGCAATACAATGTTTGCTCCTGAGCCAAAAATTTGTACAATAATTTGGATATTACTTGCACAACCAGAAAAATCAGCCACTCATTAGGAAAATGTGTTTCTGTAGAAGTCTTAGGACTCAGCTATCTATAATAACATGAAAAGACAATATTTTCATCCAAAATGAGTATTTTTGTTTGTCTTGGCTTGTTATTCTAACGTCAACAGCCTCTAAATAAACTGTTGAAGTACATGATATAACCACCTCTTTCTCCATCTTTCCCATTGCTCCCATAGGGTTTCAGTTGTGCAATTTCACCATTAGCAAAGCTTTTTGCTGAAATCTGGCTTTTCAAAGGGAGAGTATCCAGAAACAGAAGATGCTGATCTGGGAGGCTCTTCCTAATAGAACTGCTGCTTCAGTTTAACTTGAAAAAGCCCACACCCAGTTCCTAATGACAAACATCTGAACACCGGGTCTTCCCCTGAGCAAGACCATGCTATGCCTCCTGCTCGCTCTGTTCTATAAGCAACCCACAGATTGCTCCCTGTGAAGAGGAGCCTGCCAGGGGAGCAGCATTCCACCAGACCCTGATTTAGCAAGATATTTCCGTATCATTCCCCCAACCAGCTGGAAGTCCTCCACTGCTCTTGTGTAAAAATCTAACTCATCTCGCTGAATTTCCTGATTTAAAAGTCTAATTCATTTCACCAAAAGTGTGACAGAAGGAAACCAAGTACACCATCTCTCTCTTACCAAACCAAAGCTATTGCATGTGCATTCTGGGGGGAAAACATGGTCCAAATATGTTATGGAGGGGGTGCCAGCCCAGTGTCATCCTCTTACTATTGCCATAGGATCTTGGCTGATGGCATCAGAGGAAAAACAAGTTTATCGATTACTTTCAACCATTAAGCTCACTCCTCCATGAAAAATAAGTCACAAGTCCAATGTCTCTTATTAAAATAAGCACTGCAAAATATAAAGGAGTCACAGTTTTAAAATGGGACACACGTTCTCTAAGCAGTGAACCATGTTAGAGGTGCACTGTTTACATTGTATAAAGTCCCCTGGAGCCAGGGTTAGGAAGCGCATCTGTTCTTTGGTGTTCTGGGATGAAGGAGAAAGGAAAATGTGCTGCCAGAAGTGAGTGGGAAGGAGCCCATGAGATAAAGGAAGTAAATCCATTTGCTGATTGCAATAATAATGGTAATACACGAAGCTATACATACATACATACATACATACATACATGCAAATTTTCACATTTTTTAAAAAAAAGAACTTAAGGCTTCCACTCATGTAATCAGCCCTTATGAACTCTCCTGATTAGCTGCAAGGAAAATCTTCCTTTCTCCTCTTTCTTGCACCATCCTGGGCTCCCTTTTGACTTGTTTTTTTTTTTTTTTTTTTTTAACTTATAAACGATCAGCTCATATTCTGAAGTTTGTAGTCCCCTCCCGCCCCCTCTCTCTCTATACGGCTCATTTACATTGGCAGCTGTCGTGCTGCTGGGCATCCTCAAACCCACAAGTTTCCCTTTAATGTTTGAGCAGACAAACATGATCATGCACTAGGCATCACTGTGCCACTCAAAATGCTTTTTTGTTTTTTTTATTGCATCTGAGAGAAATCTCAAGGTTGCAAACCTGGAGTCAGAATTGTCTCCATGTGTCTCAGTGGGAAGAGTATCGTGTGAAGAAACAAGTTGATTCTACTAATCAAAAGGAATTTTTTTTGATATCAGGTCATCCTCCGAATGAATTTATATTACCGAGTGGAGGGTCACATGAAGAAAATGGTCAAACAGCACCACCTAGAGCAAGAGCTGAGAAGTGCAGCGGAGCCGGGCTGTGTCAGGAAAGAAAAGCAAGCTGGGGCCTGGCTCAGCGCTCTCCCCTCTGCTCCTGTCTGCATGGAAAGATTAGGATGACAGTGGCAGGAAGCCTGTGCACCTAGTATGCATCACTTGAAGGGAACACACAGATTCTAGTAAACAATTGGAAGGAAATGTTAATACCAGGCTCTGCTAAACAATATCAAATGAGTCCTAGATGAGACAAGCGACTTTCATCAAAGTTTCCTGATACCTGAAAAGACAGCCCAGGGGATCCTGCACTACATGTGGTGTATGTAAATTAAGCGGGTTTTTTCCCCTTTGTAATCAAGGCTCATACACAAACAAAATCACACTTTAGAAACGGCCTATTTCAACTTGTAACTAGCTTGCTTTCAGGGGCTCCAGGTCAAAAAGAAATAGAGCACAAAGACGCTTTCTCCTTAGGGATCATACACAAATTCACTCTGTCCGTTTCTTTCCCACATGGAGCAACAAAGCCGTCAGACCTCTCCATCCACCCATCGGGTCCTTCCTGATTAAAGTGAGATAAATCACAGCCCTCTCTCTCCAGATGGCAGGCGACAAGAGGGGGATGCTTGCCTCAAGAAGTCCTCCCCATCCCTCTGCATTCATGCAAGCCTGAGCAGAGAGATGCAAGAAATTACGGATGCATTTTAATTCCCCAGACCCTGCAATTAAAAATGGAAATTTTTTGGCCACGCGTGTTGGCTCACGCCTGTAATCCCAGCACTTTCAGAGGCCGAGGTCGGCGGATCACCTGGGGTCAGGAGTTCGAGACCAGCCTGGCCAACATGGTGAAACCCTGTCTCTACTAAAAATACAAAAATTAGCTAGGAATGGTGGTGGGCGCCTGTTGTCCCAGCTACTCGGGAAGATGAGGCAGGAGAATCACTTGAACCCGGGAGGCAAAGTTTGCAGTGAGCCAAGATCGCACCACTGCACTCCACTCTGGGTGACAAAGGAAGACTTCATCTCAAAAAATGTTTTTAAAAAATGGAAGTGTTGTTCTTTCATTTGTAAATCTGTTTTGGTAAAAGAGGGGCAGTTTAAGCAACCCTTTCTATTGTCTACATTGTTAAAATTCATCCGACATGGACTCTTGACTCCGTTTTGCCTGGGCAGACCCAATTCAAGCATTTACAACAGCTATAACCTCCTCAAATCAAAAAGAGGAATCAGCATTATTGCTAAGTTCAAATAAGGTCTTGTTTTATTTCATTTTTATTTTTGAATGCAGCCATTCCTCCAGGTGCTGCCATCAGGGAAGATTGTCAGTCCTGATTACATAAAGGTATTATTACAAAATGCAATTCTTAAACATTCAGTGTCTAACTACACTTTTAATAAGCCTTTCCCCCTCCCCTATGTATTCTCCCTTAGACACCCCTTCTCAAATTTAAAATCACAGAAACTAAAATATGATGCCTAAAGAGAGCCTAGCGACTGCCCAGTCCTCTAATTTGATGAGTGGGAGTACTGAAGCCCAGAGGAGGTCAAGTAATTTGCTCCCAATGTCTTAGATAAGAAGAAAATGACCAGCTGGGAAATCCCACTCATGTCAAGGCAGAGGAACAGGGCCACAGACTGTGATTGAATTGTGCCACACTCCTACATCCTTCTTTAGGAATCACAGAACATTCCTGTGTTGAGTCGGAGTCACTGACTTCCTTTTCAGGCTGATTGAGTTCTGTCCTTACAGGCTGCGACAAGAAGTTTTGGTATTATACTACACCAAGACCATTTCTCTAGTTCAAGAAATGCACAGTCCTTAGAGCCCAGCAACTTTCCCCATGTCCAGTAAATGTAGCTTCTCCATTAGAAGCTGTCAGAATGGAGCCTTCTGGCTCATCTTGATTTTGATTTGTGCAAGAATGAATGGTTGTGCTAAGACAGCTTTCCTAGCTGATAGAGAGCGAAACTTTTTTCTCATAATCTATAAAAAAATTAAATTAGAACTTTTTTCTCATAATCTGTGAAAAAATATTAAATTAAATCTGGCTCGTCTTGATTTTGATTTGTGCAAGAATGAATGGTTGTGCTAAGACAGCTTTCCTAGCTGATAGTGAGCAAAACTTTTTTCTCATAATCTATAAAAAATATTAAATTAGAAGCATAGAGTTTATTTCATGACTTTTATCTTCCTGCAATTTTCTTGTGGGCATAAATGATTTGTTTTTATCCTGCCTGACCCCAATCCCTTTTCCAAGAGACTAAAAGAGTATCTAGTGCAAAGTAGGGACTCAAATATTTTTTAATAAACAGTGATCCCAGCCACCCAGTGCATGTTGCCAAATGCCAACCCCATAAATAATCAAACACATCATCTCATTCAGCCAATCAAAATCAAGTGCTACCTATTTTTTTAAGTTTTCATAGCCCTTTGGCATCTGCTTTCTCAACATTTCCCAAACTTGAGTCATTCTCATCCTGCCTTCCTAATTTTGATCTGTCAATTACCTCTACTATTGTTTATTTCATATATTTTTAAATAGACCCACTTTTGAAACTTAAATACACGCCTTTTAAAAGGAAGCTTTCTTACTACTATACATCAAAAGCCATTATTACTTGTTCTAAGTACTCATAACAAGATGGTCACAACTATTAAAATTTACTGATGTGCATCCACATACTCTCTAAATTCATGGAGCATCTGCACACACTTTAAGAAACAATTCTGCATTACTCACTCAATTTTCTTGACATCCTTCTGAGGCAGGACAAACCTTGGGCCCAAAGAATTGAGGTAGGAGTCCAAGCAAGTTGCCAGCCACATAAAGGCAAACCTTGGCTCGGAAGGCAGGACTACCAGCCCCTAGGTTATGGTTCATGCTCTTTCCTCTGCTCTCCAGAACCTCCTATCTCCAAGTGTAGTTAGCAGCCCAGATGCAGCAGCATCCTCTAGAGACTTGTTAAAAATGCAGAAGCTCAGGCTCCACCCCAGGCCTATGCAGACTGAATCTGCATTTTAACAAGGTCCAGGTAATTCACGTGCACATTAAGGTTGAAAAGGCCTGGTCTAGATCAGCGGTTCTCTAACTTAGCAGCACATTAGAACCATCTGTAGAGACTTTAAAAATACCAGAGCCTGGGCTTCACCTCCCAGAGAATCTGACTTAAGTGTCTGGGGTTTGCCCTGAGTCTAGGTATTTTTAAAAACTCCTCAGCTTATACAAAGCTGGCAGGGCCGGGCACAGTGGCTCATGCCTATAATCCCAGCAGTTCGTGAGGCCAAAGTGGGCAGATTGCTTGAGTCCAGGAGTTTGAGATTAGCCTGGTCTAAAACCCCATCCCTACAAAAAAAAAATACAAAAAGTAGTTGGGCATGGTGGTGGCACATACCTGTAGTCCCAGCTACTCAGGAGGCTGAGTCCTCGCTTGAACCCAGGAGGTCACAGTCTGGTCAACAGAGCAAGACCCTGTATCAAAACAAACAAACAAGCAAACAAAAAATGCTAGCAGCTTACCAGCTAGGGAGGCCTGTTGAGCCAAGTTTTCCAAAAGGGGCTACATTAGTTGTTCCAGAACTTTAGCTGCATCAAAACCACCTGGATGGCTTGTTCAGCTACAGAGGGTCTGGCCATGCCCCTAGAGTTTCCAGCTGAGGGTCTGGAATGAGGCCCGATGATTTGCATTTCTAACAATCTCCAGGTGATGCTGATGCTGTGGGTCCAGGGACCACATTTTGCGAATCTATGCTAAATGAATCGGAGAAGACCAAAGCTCAAACTTATTCCAAGAACTTTTCAAGGCCCACCTGCAAGTTGTAGTGGAAGTAAGCATCTAAGGGTGCAAAAAGTTTCACTGTAGACTAAGGCCTTTTACCTGAGCTCTCAAATGTTCACATTTCTCTTATCAACCTAAATAACAAACAGAAAGAGGCTCTCCACAAGAAAAAGATATTCGTTTGGAAACAGAGCCTTGCAATAGAAACAGGCAAGCCAGAGTAAACTATATGCATATTCACGGAGGTAAAGGAAGACAAAAGAAAAAATGAGGAAGATTATATGATCATTTGGAAATGATTATCCTTGGCTACAAAGATCAATAACAAAGGTGATGCCAGGCCCAGGTTGGACAGGCAGTTTTTTGGCAAATATCCTTCAGAAGCATTGTTGTGTGCAAAGTTGCAATGGGCTTTGTGCAAGATTGTGTTTTTTGCAGTCTTCTGTGATAAGTTTTTGTTATCAGGCATACAAGCCCAAGAATCCTTTATTGCATGGCCTTCCCTGGCTCTATTTGTCAGGGTTTTGGTTAGGGGAGGGGTATTTTTAACACTCTCAATGTAAAAAATGCCATAAGGTAGGTACTCCAATTGCTTGTTTCGTCTTCATAAAATAACTTTTCCACCCGAACAAAGTCTACACATAAATTGGAAAAATACCATGGCATGCAGTCCCTGGAAGAGTCTGGAGTCATTCTCGGGGTTCCCACCCAGGTGGGCAAGCGTAGCCACCACAGATAAACACAAAGTAGGGGTCCCCGCTGGGGTTCAGCAGCAGGCAGTGGCCCTGGTTCTGATATTTGGCTGAAAACACAGCTCCTCTTTGTCACCCTCAGGACATTTCAGCTATTTCCTAGATAATAATCTCACTTCACCCTGCACAAAACAGGCACATGATGATGTCACTCTGACCTGGTTTGAGTCCAAGGAGAATTTTGTTTTTAAAATAATTTAGGTTAGTAGTTAAAATATGAACTTTGGGCCAGGAGTGGTGGCCCATGCCTATAATCCCAACACTTCGTGAGGCCAAAGTGGGCAGTTTGCTTGAGTCCAGGAGTTTGAGACTAGCCTGGGCTAAAACCCGATTACTACAAAAAAAAAAATACAAAAAGTAGTTGGGCATGGTGGTGGCACATACCTGTAGTCCCGGCTACTCAGGAGGCTGAGTCCTCGCTTGAACCCAGGAGGACACGGTCTGGTCAACAGAGCAAGACCCTGTATCAAAACAAAGAAACAAACAAAAAATGCTAGCAGCTTACCAGCTAGGGAGGCCTGTAGAGGCAAGTTTTCCAAATGGGGCTACATTAGTTGTTCCAAAACTTTAGCTGCATCAAAACCACCTGGATGGCTTGTTCAGCTACAGAGGGTCTGGCCATGCCCCTAGAGTTTCCAGCTGAGGGTCTGGAATGAGGCCCGATGATTTGCATTTCTAACAACCTCCAGGTGATGCTGATGCTGTGGGTCCAGGGACCACATTTTGAGAATCTATGCTAAATGAATCGGAGAAGACCAAAGCTCAAACTTATTCCAAGAAATTTTCAAGGCCCACCTGCAAGTTGTAGTGGAAGTAAGCATCTAAGGGTGCAAAAAAGTATCACTGTAGACTAAGGCCTTTTACCTGAGCTCTCAAATGTTCCCATTTCTCTTATCAACCTAAATAACAAACAGAGAGAGGCTCTCCACAAGAAAAAGATATTCGTTTGGAAACAGAGCCTTGCAATAGAAACAGGCAAGCCAGAGTAAACTATATGCATATTCACGAAGGTAAAGGAAGACAAAAGAAAAAATGAGGAAGATTATATGATCATTTGGAAATGACTATCCTTGGCTACAAAGATCAATAACAAAGGTGATGCCAGGCACAGGTTAGACAGGCAGTTGTTGGGCAAATATTCTTCAGAAGCATTGTTGTGTGCAAAGTTGCAATGGGCTTTGTGCAAGATTGTGTTTTTTGCAGTCTTCTGTGATAAGTTTTTGTTATCAGGCATACAAGCCCAAGAATCCTTTATTGCATGGCCTTTCCTGGCTCTATATGTCAGGGTTTTGGATAGGGTAGGGGTAATTTTAACACCCTCAATGTAAAAAATGACATAAGGTAGGTACCCCAATGACTTGTTTGGTCTTCATAAAATAATTTTTCATAAAATCTCTGTAAACGTGGAAATATCTACACCGCATTCTGTATAAATGTGGAAATATCTACACCGCTATGTCTGTAAATGTGTAAACATTTACAACGCTACCTGTATAAACATGGAACTATTTACACCGCCGTCTCTATAAACATGGAAATATCTATACCGCTATCTCTATAAACATGGAAATATCTACACCGCTATCTCTATAAACATGGAAATATCTACACCGCTATCTGTATACACATGGAAATATCTACACTGCTGTCTCTATAAACATGGAAATAACTACACCTCTATCTGTATAAACATGGAAATGTCTACACCCCTGTCTCTATAAACATGGAAATATCCACAATGCTATCTCTATAAACACGCAAATATCTACATCACTGTCTCTATAAACATGGAAATATCTACACCGCTATCTCTATAAACATGGAAATATCTACACCGCTGTCTCAAGAAACATGGAAATAACTACACCGCTATCTCTATAATCGTGGAAATATATACACCGCTATCTCTAAAAAGATGGAAATATCTACACCGCTATCTCTATAAACGTCGGAACATCTACACCGCTAACTCTATAAACCTGGAAATATCTACATCGCTATAAGTATAAATGTGGAAATATCTACACCACTATCTGTATAAACATGGAAATATCTACACCGCTATCTCTATAAACATGGAAACACTTACACCGCTATCTGTATGAACATGGAAATATTTACAAAGCTATCTCTATAAACATGGAAATATCTACACCGCTATCTCTATAAACATGGAAATATCTACACCACTGTCTGTAAAACATGGAAATATCTACACCGCTGTCTGTATAAACATGGAAATATACACACGGCTATCAGTTTAAACATGGAAATATCTACACCACTGACTGTATAAACATGGAAATATCTACACCGCTGTCTCTATAAACATGGAAATATCTACAACCGCTTTCTGTGGAAACCTGGAAATATCTACACCACTATCTCTATAAACCTGGAAATATCTACACCGTTATCTGTATTAACGTGGAAATACCTATACCGTTATCTGTATAGACGTGGAAATATCTACATCGCTATGTCTACAAACGTGGAAATATCTACACCGCTATCTGTATAAACAAGGAAATATCTACACCGGTATGTGTATAAACGTGGAAATATCTCCACCGCTATGTGAATAAACATGGAAATTTCTACACCGTAATCTGTATCAAAGTGGAAATATCTTCACCGCTATCGGTATAAACGTGGAAATATCTACACCGCTATCTCTATAAACGTGGAAATATCTACACCGCTATCTGTATAAACGTGGGAATATCTACACCGCTATCCCTATAAACGTGTAAACATTTACACGGCTATCTGTATAAACATGGAAATATTTACACCGCTATCTCTAAAAACATGGAAATATCTACACCGCTATTTCTATAAACATGAAAATATTTACACCGCTATCTGTATATTCAAGGAAATATTTACACCGCTATCTGTAAAAACTTGGAAATATTTACACCGCTATGTCTATAAACATGGAAATATCTACACCGCTATCTCCATAAACATGGAAATATCTACACTGCTGTTTGTATGAACATGAAAATATCTACACCGCTATCTCTATAAACATAGAAATATCTACATTGCTGTCTGTATAAACATGGAAATATCTACACTGCCATCTGTATAAACATGGAAATAACTAAACCGCTATCTGTATGAACATTGAAATATCTACAGTGCCATCTGGATATACATGGAAATACCTACACAGTCATCTGTGTAAACATGGAAATATCTACACAGCCATCTCTATAAACATGGAAATACCTACACCGCTAGCTCTATAAACATGAAAATAGCCACACCGCAATCTGTATAAACATGGAAATATCTACACTGCCATCTGTATAAACATGGAAATATCTACACTGCCATCTGTATACACATGGAAATATCTACACAGTCATCTGTATAAACATGGAAATATCTCCACCGCTATCTGTCTAAACATGGAAATATCTCCACCGCTATCTGTCTAAACATGGATATATCTCCACCGCTATCTGTATAAACGTGGAAACATTTACATCGCTATCTGTATAAACATGGAAATATCTACGCTGCCATCTGTATACACATGGAAATATCTACACTGCCATCTGTATACACATGGAAATATCTACACAGTCATCTGTATAAACATGAAAATATCTCCACCGCTATCTGTCTAAACATGGAAATGTCTACACCGCTATCTCTATAGGCATGGAAATATCTACACCACTATCTGTATAAACATGGAAACATTTATATCGCTATCTGTATAAACATGGAAATATTTCCACCGCAATCTGTATAAACATAGAAATATCTAAACCGCTATCTTTATAAACATGGAAATATCTACACAGCAATCTGTAAAAACATGGATATACCTACACCGCTATCTGTATAAACATGGAAATAACTACACTGCTATCTGTATAAACATGGAAATATCTACATGGCTATTTCTATAAATATGGAAATATCTATACTGCCATCTGTATAAACATGGAAATATCTACACAGCCATCTCTATAAACATGGAAATATCTACATCACTATCTGTATGAACATGGAAATAGCTAAACCGCTGTCTGTATAAACATGGAAATATCTACACCGCTATCTCTATAAACATGGAAATATCTACACTGCAATCTCTATAAACATGGAAATATCTACATCGCTATCTGCATAAACATGTAAATATCTACAGCGATATCTGTATAAACATGGAAATATCTCCACCGCTATCTGTATAAACATGGAAATATCTACACCGCTATCTCTATAAACATGGAAATATCTACACTGCAATCTCTATAAACATGGAAATATCTACAACACTATCTGTGTAAACATGGAAATATCTACTCAGCTGTTTGTGTAAACATGCAAATATGTACACCGTTATCTGTGTGAAGATGGAAATATCTACACGGCAATCTGTGCAAATATGGAAATATCTACAACTCTGTCTCTGTAAACATGGAAATATCTACACCGCTATCTGTATAAACATGGAAATATCTACACTGCTATCTGTATAAACATGGAAATATCTACACCACCATCTGTATAAACATGGATATACCTACAGAGCTATCTGTACATACATGGAAATATCTACACCGATATCTGTATAAACATGGAAATATCTACACCGCTATCTGTATAAATATGCAAATATCTACACCGCTATCTCTATAAACATGGAAATGTCTACACCGCTATCTGTTTAAACATGGAAAATCTACATGGCTATTTCAATAAATCTGGAAATACCTACACTGCCATCTCTATAAACATGGAAATATTTACACCGCTCTCTGTATAAACATGGAAATATCTACACCAGTATCTCTATAAACATGGAAATACCTGCACCGCTATCTGTATAAAGACGAAAATATCTACACCGCCATCTCTATAAACATGAAAATATGTCCACCGCTATGTGTATAAACTTGAAAATACCTCCACTGCTATCTGTATAAACATGGAAATATCTACACCGCTATCTGTATAAACATGGAAATATCTACACCGCTATCTGTATAAACATGGAAATATCCAGACCGCTGTCTGTATAAACATTCAAATATCTACATTGCTATCTGTATAAACATGGAAATATCTCCTCCGCTATCTCTATAAACATGGAAATATCTACACCGCTATCGGTATAAACATGGAAATACCTACACTGCTATCTGTGTAAATATGGAAATATCTACACCGCTATCACTATAAACATGGAAATGGCTACACCGCTATCTGTATAAACATGGAAATATCTACATGGCTGTCTCTTTAAACATGGAAATATCTACAACGCCGTCTGTAAAACATGGAAATACCTACACAGTCATCTGTATAAACATGGAAATATCTACACCACTATCTGTACAAACACGGAAATATCTACACTGCCATCTGTATAAACATGGAAATGTCTACAACTCCATCTGTAGAAACCTGGAAATATCTACACTGCCATCTCTATACACATGGAAATATCTACACTGCCATCTATATATGCATGGAAATACCTACACCGCTATCTCTATAAACATGGAAATATCTACACTGCAATCTCTATAAATATGGAAATATCTACAACACTATCTGTTTAAACATGGAAATATCTTCAGAGCTGTCTGCGTAAACATGGAAATATGTACACCGCAATTTGTGTGAAGATGGAAATATCTTCACATCTGTCTCTGTAAACATGGAAATATCTACACCACAATCTGTATAAACATGGAAATATCTACACCGCTATCTGTATAAACATGGAAATATCTACACCACAATCTGTATAAACATGGATATATCTACACCGCTATCTGTATAAACATGTTAATATCTACACGGCTATCTGTATAAACATGGAAATATCTACTCCGCTATCTCTATAAATATGGAAATATCTAC
This sequence comes from Pan paniscus, assembly GCF_029289425.2. Taxonomy (NCBI): domain Eukaryota; kingdom Metazoa; phylum Chordata; class Mammalia; order Primates; family Hominidae; genus Pan; species Pan paniscus. The sequence goes on from NC_073265.2 coordinate 4,449,725, forward strand.
ACCGCTATCTATATAAACATGGAAATGTCAACACCGCTATCTGTATAAACATGGAAATATCTACATGGCTATCTCTAAAAACATGGAAATATCTTCACCGCCTTCTGTATAAACATGGAAATATCTACACTGCCATCTGTATAAACATGGAAATAACTAAACCGCTATCTCTATAAACATTGAAATAATTACACTGCCTTCTGGATATACATGGAAATACCTCCACAGTCATCTGTGTAAACATGGAAATATCTACACAGCCATCTCTATAAACATGGAAATACCTACACCGCTAGCTCTTTAAACATGAAAATAGCCACAGCGCAATCGGTATATACATGGAAATATCTACACGGCCATCTGTATAAACATGGAAATATCTACACTGCAATCTGTATACACATGGAAATATCTACACAGTCATCTGTATAAACTTAGAAATATCCACACCACTATCTGTATAAACACGGAAATACCTACACTGCCATCTGTATAAACATGGAAATATCTACACAGAAATCTGTATAAACATGAAAATAGCTAAACCACTATCTGCATAAACATGGAAATATCTACACCGCCATCTGAAAAATATGGAAATACCTACACAGTCATCTGTGTAAACATGGCAATATCTACACATTCACCTCTATAAACATGGAAATACCTACACCGCTATCTCTATAAACATGAAAATAGCCACACCGCAATCTGTATAAACATGGAAATATCTACACTGCCATCTGTATAAACCTGGAAATATCTACACTGCCATCTGTATACACATGGAAATATCTACACAGTCATCTGAATAAACATGGAAATATCTCCACCGCTATCTGTCTAAATATGGAAATATCTCCTCCGCTATCTGTATAAACATGGAAATATCTACACCGCTATCTGTATAAACATGGAAATGTCTACACCGCTATCTGTATAAACATGGAAATATCTACACCACTATTTGTATAAAGATGGAAATATCTACTCCGCTATCTGTATAAATATGGAAACATCTACACCGCTATCTCTATAAACATGGAAATGTCTACACCGCTATCTGTATAAACATGGAAATATCTACATGGCCATCTCCATAAACATGCAACTATCTACACCGACATTTGTATAAACATGGAAATACCTACACAGCTATCTGAATAAACATGGAAATATCTACACCACTATCACTTTAAACATGGAAATACCTACACCACCATCTCTATACACATGGAAATATCTACACCGCTATCTCTACCAACATAGAAATATCTACACCGCCATCTCTGTAAACAACGAAATATCTACACCAACTTCTGAATGAACATGGAAATATCTACACCGCTATATTTATAACCATGGAAATATCTAAACCGCTATCTGTATAAACATGGAAATATCTTAACTGCCATCTGAGGAAAATGGAAATATCTACACCACGATCTGTATAAATATGGAAATATCTACAACACAAACTGTGTAAACAAGGAAATATCTGCACCGCTAACTGTACAAACATGGAAATATCTACACAGTCATCTCTATAAAAATGGAAATATCTACCCCACCATCCCTATAAACATGAAAATATCTACACCGCCATCTCCATAAACATGGAACAATCTACACCGCTATCTGTATAAACATGGAAATATCTGAACCGCTATTTGTATAAACATGGAAGTATCTACACCGCTGTCTGTGCAAATATGGAAATATCTACAACGCTATCTCTATAAACATGGAAATATCTACACCACCATCTGTATAAACATGGAAATATCTACACCACAATCTGCATAAACATGGAAATATCTACACCGCTATTTTTATAAAGATGGAAATATCTACATCACTATCTCTATATACATGGAATTGTCTACACCGCTATCTGTACAAACATGGAAATATCTACACCGCTGTCTGAATAAACATGGAAATATCTACACCGCTATCTGTATAGACATGGAAATATATACACCGCTATGTGAATAAATATGGAAATACCTACACCGCTATCTCTATAAACATGGAAATGCCTACACCGCTATCTGTGTAACCATGGTAATATCTACATGGCCATCTCTATAAACATGGAACTATCTACACCGCCATCTGTATAAACATGGAAATACCTACACAGTCATCTGTATAAACATGGAAATATCTACACCACTATCTGTATAAACATGGAAATATCTACAATGCTATCTCTGTAAACATGGAAATATCTACACAGCTATCTTTGTAAACATGGAATTATGTACACCGCTATCTGTGTAAAGATGGGAATATCTACACTGCAGTCTGTCCAAATATGGTAATATATACACAGCTATCCCTGTAAACATGGAAATATCTACAACGTTATCTGTATAAACATGGAAATTTCTACAGCGCGATCTCTATAAACATGGAAATATCTACACCGCAATCTGAATAAACATGGAAATAGTGACACCGCTATCTGTATAAATATGGAAATATCTACACTGCTATCTCTATAAACATGGAAATGTCTACACCGCTATCTCTATAAACATGGAAATATCTACATGGCTATCTCTATAAACATGGAAATATCTGCACCGCGATCTGTATAAACATGGAAATACCCACACAGTAATCTGAATAAACCTGGAAATATCTACACCACTATCTGTATAAACATGGAAATATCTACACTGCCATCTGTATAAACATGTAAATGTCTACACAGGCATCTCTATAAACATGGAAATATCTACACCGCTATCTGTAAAAACAAGGAAATATCTGCAACACCATCTGTATAAACATGGAAATATCTACACCGCCATCTGTATAAAGATTGGAATATCTACAGCGCTATCTGTATAAATATGCAATTATCTACACCTCTATCTCTATAAACTTGGAAATATCTACACCGCTATCTTTATAAACATGGAAATATCTACACTGTTATCTCTATAAACATGGAAATATCTACACCGCCATCTGTATAAACATGCAAACATCTACACAGTCTTCTCTATAAACATGGAAATATCTACACCACAATATCTATCAACATGGAAATATCAATACTGACATCTGAATACACATGGAAATATCTACAAAGCCATCTGTAGAAACGTGGAAGTATCTACACCGCTATCTCTATATACATGGAAATACCTACACCGCCATCTTTATAAACATGGGAATATCTACACCGCAATCTCTATAAACATGGAAATATCTACACCACCATCTCTATAAACATGAAAATATCTACACCACTATTAGTATAAACATCGAAATGTCTACACTGCCATCTGTATAAAGATGGAAATTCCTACACCGGGAGCTGAATAAACATGGAAATATCTACACCGCTATCCGTATAAACATGGAAATAACTACACCGCTATCTGTATAAACATGGAAATATCTACATCGCTATCCCTATAAACATGCAAATATGAACACCGCTATCCACATAAACATGGAAATATCTTCACCACTATCTGTATAAACATGGAAATATCTACACCGCTATCTGTATAAATATGGAAAAATCTACACCGCTATCTTTATAAACATGCAAATATCAACACAGTCATCTGTATAAAAATGGAAATAACTACTCTGCCATATGTGGAAAGATGGAAATATCTACACCAAGATCTGTATAAACATGGAAATATCTACACCGCTACCAGTATAAATATGGAAATATCTACACCGCTATCTGTATAAACATGGAAATATCTACACCACGATCTGTATAAACAAGAAAGTATCTCCACCACTATCTGTATAAACATGGAAATATCAACACCGCTATCTGTATAAACATGGAAATATCTACACCGCTATATGTATAAACATGGAAATAACTACACCGATATCTCCATAAACATGGAGATATATACACCGCCATCTGTATAAACATGCAAATATTTATGCAGTCATCTGTATAAACATAGAAATATCTACACCGCCATATCTATAAACGTGGAAATATCTACACTGCCATCTGTATACACATGGAAATACCTACACAGCCATCTGTGTAAACACGGAAATATCTCCTCCGCTATCTCTATAAACATGGAAATATCTACATGCTGTATCAATAAAGATGGAAATATCTAAACTGCAATCTCTATAAACATGGAAATATCTACTCCGCCATCTCAATAAACATGGAAATATCTACATCGCTATCTGTATAAACATGGAAATACCTCCACCGCTATGAGTATGAACATGGAAATATAAACACCGATATCTGTATAAACATGGAAATATCTACACCGCTAGCTGCATAAACATGGAAATATCTAAACCGCTATCTGTATAAACAATGAAATATATACACCGCTATCCCTGTAAACATGGAAATATCTACAACGCTATCTTTATAAATATGGAAATATCTACACCGCTATCTGTATAAATATGGAAATATCAACACCGCTGTCTCTATAAATATGGAAATGTCTACACCGCTATCTCTATAAACATGGAAATATCCACATGGCTATGTCTATAAACATGGAAATGTCTGCAGTGCCATCTGTATAAACATGGAAATACCTACACAGTCATCTGTATAAACGTGGAAATATCCACACCACTATCAATACAATCATGGAAAACCTACACTGCCATCTGTATAAACATGGAATTATCTACAAAGCCATCTGCATAAACATGGAAATATCTACACAGCCATCTGTATAAATATGGAAATATCTACACCTCCATCTGTATAAACATGGAAATATCTACACTGCCGTCTGTATAAACATGGAAATATCTACACAGCTATCTCTATATACATGGAATTGTCTTCACCGCTATCTTTATAAACATGGAAATATCTACCCCGCTATCTGTATAAAAATGGAAATAACTTCACCGCTATCTGTATAAACATGGAAATATCTATACCGCTATCTGTATATATATGGAAATATCTACACCGCTATCTCTATAAACATGGAAATGGCTACACTGCTATCTCTATAAACATGGAAATATCTAAATGGCTATCTCTATAAACATGGAAATATGTACACCACCATCTCTATAAACATGGAAATACCAACACAGTCATCTGTATAAACATGGAAATACCAACACAGTCATCTGTATAAACATGGAAATATCTACACTGCCATCTGTATAAACATGGAAATATCTACACAGCCGTCTCTATAAACGTAGACATATCTACCCCACTATCTGTATAAACATTGAAATATCAACAAGGCCATCTGTAAAAACATGGAAATGTCTACACAGTCATGTGTATAAACCTGGAAATAAGTACACGTCCATCTGTATAAACATGGAAATGTCTACAATGTCATCTGTATAAACTTGGAAATAACTACACCGCTATCTATATAAACATGGAAATACCTACACCGCAATCTGTATAAACATGGAAATATCTACATCGCTATCTTTATAAACATGGAAATATTTACACCGCTATCTGTAAAAATATGGAAATATCTACAACGCTATCTCTATAAACATGGAAATGGCTACACTTCTATCTCTATAAACATGGAAATATCTAAATGGGTATCTCTATAAACATGGAAATATCTACACCGCCATCTGTGAAAACTTGAAAATATCTTCATATTCATCTGTATAAACATGGAAATATCTACACCTCCATCAGTATAAACATGGAAATATCTACACCGCTATCTCTATAAACATGGAAATACCTACACTGCAGTCTATATAAACATGGAAATATCTACACGGCTATTTCTATAAATATGGAAATGTCTACACCGCTAGCTGCATAAACATGGAAATATCTACAAGGCTATATCTATAAACATGGAAATATCTACACCGCTATCTCTATAAACATGGAAATACCTCCACTGATATCTGTATAAATATGGAAATATCTCCACCGCTATCTGTATAAACATGGAAATATCTACACCGCTATCTTTATAAACACGGAAATATCTACACGGCTATCTTTATAAACATGGAAATATCTACACCGCTATCTATATAAACATGGAAATATCTACAAAAGTATCTGTGTAATCATGGAAATATCTACACAGCTGTGTAAACATAGAAATATGTACTCCGCTATCTGTGGTAAGATGGAAATATCTACACTGCAATCTGAGCAAATACGGAAATAACTACAGTGCTATCTCTGTAAACATGGCAATACCTACACCGCTATCTGTATAAACATTGAAATATCTCCACCGCTATCTCTATAAAAATCGAAATGTCTACATCGCTATCTATATAAACAAGGAAATATCCATTTGGCTGTGTCTGTAAACATGGAAATGCCTACAATGCCATCTGTATAACCATGGATATAAATATACAGTCATCTGTATAAACGTGGAAATATCTACACCAATATCTGTATAAACATGGAAATATCAACACTGCCATCTGTATAAACATGGAAGTATCTACACAGCCATCTGTACAAACATGGAAATATCTACACAGCCATCTCTATAACCATGGAAATATCTACACCGCCATCTGTTAAAACATGGAAATATCTACAGAGTCATCTGTATAAACATGGAAATATCTACACCTCCATCTCTATAAACATGGAAATATCTACACAGCCATCAGTATAAACATGGAAATATCTACACCGCTATCTACATAAACATGGAAATATCTACACCGCTATCTGTATCAATATGGAAATATCTACACCGCTATCTGTATAAATATGGAAATATCTACAACGCTATCTGTGTAAACATGGAAATATCTACACAGCTCTCTGTGTAAAAATGGAAATATCTACACCGCAATCTGTGCAAAGATGGAAATATCTACACCGCTATATGTGTAAACATGGAAATATCAACACCGCAATCTGTATAAACACGGAAATATCCACAACGTTATCTGTATAAACAGGGAGATATCTACACCGCCATCTGTATAAACATGGAAATATCTACACTGCCATCTGTGGAAAGATGGAAATATCCACACCGCGATCTGTATAAACACAGAAATATCTACAACGCTACCTGTTTACATATGGAAATATCTAGACTGCGATCTGTATAAACATGGAAATATCTACACCAAAATCTGTCTAAACAAGGAAATATGTCCACCACTATCTGTATAAACTTGGAAATATCTACACCGCTATGTGTATAAACATGGAAATATCTACACCGCTATCTCTGTAAACATGGATATATCTTCACCGCTATCTGTATCAACATGGAAATATCTACACTGCTATCTGTATAAACAAGGATATATCTACACCATCATCTGTATAAACTTGGAAATACCTACACCGCCATCTCTATACACATGGAAATATCTACACCGCTATCTGTATAAACATAGAAATATCTACACCAACATCTCTATAAACATGGAAATATCTACACCGCCACCTGCATGATCGTGGAAGTATCTACACAGCCATGTGTATAAACATGGAAATATCTACACTGCCATCAGTGGAAAGATGGAAATATCGACACCGCGATATGTATGAACATGGAAATATATACACCACGATCTGTATAACCAAGGAAATGACTCCACCACTATCTGTATAAACATGGAAATATCTACACCACTATGTGTATAAACCTGGAAATATCTACACCGCTATCTGTATAAACATGGAAATACATACACCTCTATCTCTATAAACATGGAAATATCTACACCGCCATCTGTATAAACATGCAAATATCTACACAGTCATCTGTATAAACATGGAAATAACTACAACACCATCTCTATAAACATGGAAATATCTACACTTCCATCTGTATACCCATGGAAATACCTACACTGCCGTCTGTATAAACATGGAAATGTCTTCTCCGATATCTCTGTAAAGATGGAAATAGCTACACCGCTATCTCTATAAATATGGCAATATCTACACCGCTATCTCTATAAACATGGAAATATCTACACCGCCATCTCTATGAACGTGGAAATATCTACATCGCTATCTGTATAAACATGGAAATATCTCCACCACTATCAGTATAAACATGGAAATATCTGCACCGCTATCTCTGTAAACATAGAAATATCTACACAGCCATCTGTATAAACATGGAAATATCTACACAGTCATGTCCAGAAACATGGAACTATCTACACCGCCATCTGTATAAACAAGGAAATATCTACATCGCCATCTGTATAAACATGGAAATATCTACACCGCCATCTGTATAAACATGGAAATATCTACACATTTATCTGTATAAATATGGAAATATGTACACCGCTATCTTTATAAACATGGAAATTTCTACACCGCTAAATTTATAAACATGAAAATATCTACAACTTTATCTCTATAAACATGGAAATATCTACACTGCCATCTGTATAAACATGCAAATATCTACACAGTCATCTGTATAAACAAGGAAATATCCACCCTACCATCTCTATAAACATGGAAATCTCTACAATGCCATCTGTATACACATGGAAATAACTACACAGCCATCTGTACTAACATGGAAATAACTACAGCGCTATGTCTATAAAGATGGAAATACCTACACCGCTATCTCTATAACCATGGAAATATCTACACCGCAATCTCTATAAACATGTAAATATCTACACAGGCATGTCCAGAAACATGGAACTATCTACACCGCCATCAGTATAAACATGGAAAGAACTTCACTGCCATCTGTATAAAGATGGAAATATCTACACTGTGAACTGTATAAACATGGAAATATCTACACAGCTCTCTGTATAAACATGGAAATACCAACACTGCTATCTGTATAAACATGGAAATATCTACACTGCTATCTGTATAAACATGGAAATACCTTCACCAATATCTATATGAACATTGAAATACCTACACCGTCATCTCTATGCACATGGAAATATCTACAACGCTATCTCTATAAACATGTAAATATCTACACCGCCATCTGTATAAAGATACAAATATCTACACAGTCTTGTGTATAAACATTGAGATGCCTACACAACCATCTCTATAAACATGGAAATATCTACACTGCCATGTGTATACACATGGAAATATCTGCACTGCCATCTGTATAAACATGGAAATATCTATACCACTATCTCTATAAATATGGAAATACCTACACCGCTATCTCTATAAACATGGAAATATCTACATGGCAATCTCTATAAACATGGAAATATCTACACCACCATCTCCTTAAACATGAAAATATTTACACCGCCATCTCCTTAAATATGGAACTATCTACACCGCCATCTGCATAAACATGGAAATATCTACACCGCTATCTGTATATACATAGAATTATCTACACTGCCATCTGTATAAAGATGGAAATATCTGTACCGCGAACTGCATAAAGATAGAAATATCTACACTGCTATCTGTATAAACATGGAAATACCAACACCGCTATCTGTATAAACATGGAAATACCTACACCACTATCTGTATAAACATGGAAATATCTACAACACGATCTCTGTAAACATGGAAATACCTACACCGCCATCTCTGTGGACCTGAAAATATCTACACCGCCATCTGCATAAACATGGAAATGTCTACACCGCTATCTGTATAAACTTGGAAATATCTATACAGCTATCTGTATAAATATGGAAATATCTACACCGCTATCTGTATAAACATGGAAATGTCTACACCGCTATCTGTTTAAACATGGAAATATCTACACCTCTATCTCTATAAACATGAAAATATCTACACCGACATCTGTATAAACATAGAAATACCGACACCGTCATCTGTATAAACATAGAAATATCTACACCAACATCTGTGTAAACATGGAAATATCTATACTGCCATCTGTATAAACATGGAAATACCTAAACCGCTATCTGTAGAAATATGGAAACCTCTACAAAGCTATCCCTATAAACATGGAAATATCAACAATGCTATCCTCACAAACATGGAAATATCTACACCGCTATCTGTTTCAACATGGATATACCTACACAACTGTCTCTATAAACATGGAAATACCTACACCGCCATCTCTATAAACATGGAAACATCTATACCACCATGTCTATAAACTTGGAAATATCTACACCGCCATCTGCATAACCATGGAAATATCTACTACGCGGTCTGCATAAACATGGAAAAAACTACACCGCCATCTGTATAAACATGGAGATATCTGCAACGCTATCTGTGTAAACATGGAAATATCTGCACCGCTATATGTGTAAACATGGAAATATCTACATCGCTATCTGTATAAACATGGAAATATCTACACCGCTATCTCTATAAACATGGAAATATCTACAACGCTATCTGTATAAACATGGAAACATCTACACCGCTATCTCTATAAAGATGGAAATATCTACACCGCCATCTGTATAAACATGGAAATATCTACACAGTCATCTGTATAAACATGGAAATATCTGCACCACCATCTCTATAAACATGGAAATATCACGACTGCCATCTCTATATACATGGAAATATCTTCACAGCCATCTGTATAAACATGGAAATATCTACACCGCTATCTCTATAAACATGGAAATACCTACACCGCTATCTGTATAAACATGGAAATATCTACACCGCTATCTGCATAAACATGGAAATATCTACACTGCTATCTCTGTAAACATGGAAATATCTACACCGCAGTCTGTATAAACATGGAAATATCTACACCGCTATCTGTATAAACATGGAAATACCTACACCGCTATCTGTATAAACATGGAAATATCTACTACGCTATCTGTGTAAACATGGAAATATCTACAACGCCATCTGTGTAAACATGGAAATATCTACACAGCTATCTTTGTAAACTCGGAAATATCAACACCACTATCTGTGTAAAGATGGAAATAGCTGCACCGCAATCTGTGCAAAGAGGGAAATATCTACACCGCTATCTCTGTAAGCAAGGAAATATCAACACCAACATCTGCATATACATGGAAATATCTACACTGCCATCTCTATAAACATGGAAATATCTACACAGCCATCTGTATAAACATGGAGATATCCACACCGCTATCTGTATTAGCATGGAAACAACTACACCGCTATCTGTATAAACATGAAAATATCAACACCGCTATCCGTATAAACATGGAAATATCTACACCGCTATCCGTATAAACATGGAAATATCTACACCGCTATCACTATAAACATCGAAATTCCTTCACCGCTATCACTATAAACATGGAAATATCTACACCGCTATATGTATAAATATGGAAATATCTACACCGCTATCTCTATAAACATGGAAATATCTACACCACTATCTGTATAAACATGGAAATGTCTACACCGCTATCTCAATAAACATGGAAATATCTACACCGCCATCTGTGTAAACATGGAAATATCTACACCGCTACCTGTATAAAAATGGAAATATCTACACCGCTATCTTTAAAAACGTGGAAATATCTACACCGCTATCTCTTTCAACATGGAAATATCTACACCGCCATCTCTATAAACATGGAAATATCTACACCGCCATCTTTAAAAACATGGAAATATCTACACACTCATCTGTATAAACTTGGAAATATCTACACCATCATCTGTATAAACATGGAAATATCTACACTGCCAGGAACTCAAGACCAGCCTGGGCAATACAGCAAGGCCTCATCTCTACAAAAAAATTAGAAATATTAGCTGGCCATGGTCATGTGCACCTGTAGTCCCAGCTTCTTGGGAGTCTGAGGTGGGAGGATCTACGGAGCCCAGGATTTTAAGGCTGCAGTGAGCTTGGATAACGACTGCACTCCAACCTGGATGACAGAACAAGAACCTGTTTCAAAAAAGAAAAAGGAAAAAAAAAACCTAAATCTAAAAACTGGATGTAGTTTGCTAGTAACGAAACAGCAAATTAATTGTAACATGCTTACATATCAATGATGTCTTTCTTCTTTGATCATAAACCTGCTCACTAAGAAGCTGCTGAAGTCCATGGTAGTGACAGGTACTTGTCTGCATCCTTGTCCTGACCTGCATCTTCTTTGATTATCCCCATCTGTGTCTCCGACTGGCACTGCCGAACCGGCTTGCTACCTGATCAATGTTGTACTGAACCGGACTGCTAACTGATCAATGTTGTCGAGCTCACTGCACAAAGCTGTTCTTACAAGGTAGATTTCTGCCTGGAATAGCCATACTTACACTGTTTATATTCCTTACTCCTGACCCATCCAACGCAGCACAAGTTCTATTTATTGCCATAGAAACATAGGTCATTTGGAAACAGCTCCTTCATTTCTATGGAATGTTCAAACATTTCTGACATTTTGGACTCTGTTCTAGCCTCTTGTTAAATATATCCAGAAAAGAGACAAAGCTTTATGGGGGGGCTATATGCACACATATGCTATAGAATAAGCTATCTAAATGCTTAAAAATACTTTCCATCTGTCACCGCACCTTAATAGGTACACAGAAATTAAGTATGTGTATATCTGTCTGTATAGATACGTATAAATATATATCCCCAAAACAAAAACTCATTCTCTTACTTATACATAGGTAGAATATAGGTGAATATACATATACATTTATAGGTAGAACAAAAAATCCCTCAGCCTCTTTAGGGCCATGTGTTTTCTCTGAGTAATTGTCACAATTAATTAAAATACATGTGTATGCCTTTTTAGATAAATTTCATCAGACCAGTTTCTGTCTGGTTGGAAAATAATAACTGCCTATTTGCTAAGTGCCCCTGCCCCCATACTATGTTCCAGTGAACTAAAGACCTCTGGCAATCATAGATTTACAACTCAGCAAGATTAAACAATTTATTGTTATTTATGACATCCAAGCTGTATCTTCTGTATTATATTCCACATTAGCATCTATCACCTTACATTTGGGAGATCCTGTCCAAAAAATGATTATGCCTCCTAACCAAACATTCAGCAGGGCTGCAGGAACAGGCCCCCTGAACAAACATCCTGCCAAAGTACTTTAAAGCACCGTGAGCTGCCACAGCTGTGCATTTTCAGATGACTCAGCAGATTAGCGTGGAATCTCTTAGCCTCTGCTTGGTCTGTTCCTTTCAGTGATCTCTCACATGGCCCAGTCCATTCAGTTTGAAAATCCTCATGAAATGAGCAGATTATGATCTGGCTTCAGTAGAGGGCCATGGGGTGTGCATGGAGGGGAGAGGGTTTGCTCTTAACACAGCCTGAGCCTCAGAAAGGTTTCAGATGGAAAAGCATGGTACTGACTCAGCTCATGCTTAACAGGAAATAATGCACAGACCACACCAGAAAAGCCCTTTATGTTGTGTGAAAGTCTATGCCGGAGCAGCTGCTGCCACCTCATGTACTGTGATAGAGTGTGCATGTGTGTGTTTGTGTGTGCATGAGTGTGAGTATGCACACAAATGTGTGCTGGGAGGGGGAGGAGATCACACCTTCCACAGTCGCCACCTCAGCCTTAGCTAGCAGCGTGGAGAATTGCCAAAAGTCAACAGGAAGCTGCACCAAAGCAACTGTGATCACCACATCAGCAGGCGCTTTCTGGTTAGTAAAGCTACTGGGACTGAAAAACACACACGATCTCGTCCTTCTTTTATTTTAATCAGAGCAAAATATTTTTATAATAATTGTGTTATATGAATAAATAATTCATAACGCTGTAACCCATTATCACATTCAATCCTCCCAACAACCCTAGAAGATATGTAGACAAGTATTATTACTTTCCCTATTTTTATAAATGAGGAAATAAACCCCAGGAGGCTAGGCGACTTCCCCACGGTCATAGAAGTTGCAAACAGTAGTATCATGATTCAAATCCAAAGCTTCTCCTTTTGTCTTTATCATTTTAATTTTGAAGGTAATGCATATGCATGTATGATCTTTTAAATCCAGAGATGTATATGGAATAGATAGGAAAAGGGACTCTCCTTCCCCATTATACACCCCCTCCACCCAAGCTATATACACTGTTGACTAGAGTATGTCCTTTCAATCCTATTTTCTATGCCTACATTATATACAGAAAAGCAGGATTACGTTACACACAATATTCCAGTCATTGTTGTTTATCACCAACAAGCTATCATTCACATCTTTTTCATACTACATATAAATTTATATCCTTTATTTTAGTGGTGTATATTGTGCAGTTGTTTCATAAATTATGTACCTGTTCTCTGTTGAACATATAGATTTTTTCTGAGTTTTTCCTTAGCAAAATGCTGCAGTGAGTACCCTTGTACACAGATGTTTGTACATTTGTTCTAGAAAAATCTACAGTAAAGATTCTTAGATTAAGAGATTCCCAGGTTATTAGAAAACTACTCTATTAATTTAGATATATACTTCCAAATTGCCTGACCAAAAAGTTATGTCAATTTAACTTCTATGAACAGTATACAAACATGACAATTTTCCATCACCTACACCAACTCTGGGTAATTTCATCTTTTTTACAAGTTGATGGATTGTTTTAATTTATATTTCTCTGGTTATTAATAAGGTTGGCCACCTGTTCATGTGTTATTATTGATGATAGTTGTATTGAATTGTTTGAATTTTCTTGATTTCAAAAAACGTTTTACATGTCATAGATATTAAATATTTGTTGTAAAACTCTCCTTCCAGTATTGTGTATGTGTTTGGTCAAGTAGAATAAACTCTCGTCCTCTGATTTCAGATTCCTTTCTCTTTCCATTAGAAATCCCTAAATGTAAAACTACATATTGATAGCTAAAAACCAGGATGTTTACTAGAGAAAAAGAATACAAAGGCAATAATTAAATATTATATTTATACAAAATACCTACTAGTACAAACTTAAAAAGAGAAAGTAAAAGTCAAATGCTTCTACGACTTCAGACTAAGAAAAAGAACTTTTGAGGTTGAATGTTCCTGAAATTTTTCTTTTCATACAACTACGGACATGACTTCAAAAGTTGATGTGACTAAAAATTGTAAGATATGAAAGATATTTGAAGACTCAGAGAAGGTGGATTTTCATTTTAACAAGTCACATATATATTCTAGATATCCTCTTATTCGTAACTAAGAGAGTCAAATCAGATGAAAGACTCTAAAAATTTCCCTTTGACTGTGTTAAGTAGAAGTAGTAGAGGCATATTGGCCAAATCTTGAGTGTTTGCAAATTGACTCTTAAGGTTATAGGCTGGCACAGGTCATCGAAGCCCTAGCTTTTTATCTTTAATTTTAAAATCCCCAAACAATTTATACTAATTTTTCTTGTCCATTATTTCCAAATAATCGTGTTTAAAGGTTATTACAGTGCTTGCTCATGTTACTGTTGTCTAACAGAAGGGTATCCGGGGCCTTAAAACTGAGAGGGTTAGGATTAATGATTCCAATACCTATGCTTGGACATCTCCAAAAGTGGGTTCCAACTTCTTGTCCTCAAGTCTGTATAGAAACTAGCAAACTTCCAGAGTTCACAAAAGGCTCAAAGAGAACAGATGTTTTATAGAAAATTCTTAGAGCAAGTTTCACGCATAATGTTGCTGATACGTGTCTGCCTTTTCAATAAACATCACTATGCTTTATCACAAGATTTAATAAAGCAGCTTAGTTAAAAATGCCATCTGGGTATCTGGACACATTAAACAAAGCTTAAAATAACCACCCCAGCAACTGGGAGGACCCAGCTGTTCTCATAATCTGTCCCACTCCTTTTACTTCCCCAGAAAAAGAGTGAATGAAGACCACAGACTAAAAGCATCCAGAAGGAACTGACACAAACAGGGAGATAGATGGAGCCAAGGGCTCCTGTAAGTTTGCTATTGCTCACATAATAGATTTGCTAATTCCACAACCTGCGGATGGTGATTAAGAACGGGAAGCAGAAAGAGGGAAGAGAGAATCATAGAAGGGCTCATTCAAGTTTTCTAATGTATCACAAACCTGTCCTCCCTAATGTCTGGATCATAGCAGCCCATTCCATTCACCTATTCTCTAGTGAACTCCAATAGAAAATACAAAGCCATCACCACCCAGTTCTTTCTCCCTTCTAGAGATGAGATATTAGCCACCCAATCCCAGATTCTCAGATCCATTCCAGGAAAGAAGCCCTAGGTATTGAAGCACAGCTTTCCCTCCCTCCCTTCTTTCTTCCACCCCAAGATTTGTTCCCCAGATAGTTCTAGTAAATGCAAAACCAAGTATATTCTCATTCTTTAGAGCAACCAGCTTTTCATGGCCAACTGGAATCAAACACAACCTGCACAAACATCTATCTGGAGGACACTCCCAAGGCTCCTACTGAGCCAGCCTTCTGCATACCACTGCATTTCAGCTTCCTAGTTCACAAGACACTGAGACATTCTTGAATTCTGCAAGGTGCACTGTGTGTTAATATCTTGGCTGCTCATCATGTGGCCAATAAAGCGCATGACTAGTCAACAAATAAATTTTCTCTTGGCTAAAACTTGCAACAAAACTGTAAGCTGTTTACCCAGGGGCCCACTACAGGTTATATTCAATATATACAGTCAAATCATAACTATCTGAGATATATTCAGTTGACCATACACCTTTATATTTCAGTAAAAGGTCTTTACATTTCCCAGTGCTATCGATGTTACAAAGTGCTTTCATATGCAGTGCTTCATCTGATTTCCAGGATAATTAAATGATCCTGTCATACCTGATTTTTAGATGAGGAAACAAGTGGTTTCTGGGTATTTCAAGAGGCTAACGCATCTGCCCTCCAACTTGTATGTGAAAACCAAAAACAAAATTCCAAGGTCCTTCAACCATCTGAATGGACTTTGACTCTTTTGGTCAATATATGGCAGAGCTAGGAAAAGAAGGTGAGTCTTCCAGCTGCTGATACAGGGTTTTTTCTGCCATACTCCATTACCTCCAAGGCTAAAGTCAAAAGAGGGTGTGGTTATCACATGAAAAAATCTGGTTTGGATTTCCCAAATGTGTATGTAGTATTTGGGGATTTACCTTAATTTAACCTACAGTTCTTTTGGGTTGTAACAGTCTGACTCCATTTTTGAAAACAAAACAAAATCGATTTTAAATGCTGAATTATAGATCTTTGCTGTCCAGTATGGTAGCTACTAACCACTTATGGTTATTTGCATTTCTATTTTAATTAATTAAAATTCAGTAAAATGCAAAATTCAGTTCTTCAGTTGCTCTAGCCACATTTCAAGTGTTACAGTAGTCACATATGGCTAGTGGCTGGGACAATGCAGATTATAGAACAGTTCCATCATCAAAGAAACTTCTATTGAACAGTGCTATTATATAATGTCATCTCCAGAGAAAGAAGACTTTAGAAAAAGTCAGAAACGGCCGGGTGCAGTGGCTCACACGTGTAATCCCAGCACTTTGGGAGGCCAAGGCAGGCAGATCCCTTGAGGTCAGGAGTTCAAGACCAGCCTGGCCAACATGGTGAAACCCCGTCTCTAGTAAAAATACAAAAAATTAGCTAGGCGTGGTGGTGCATGCCTGTAACCCCAGCTACTCAGGAGGCTGAGTTGGGAGAATCACTGGAACCCAGGAGACAGAAGTTGTAGTGAGCCAAGATTGTGCCACTGCACTCTAGCCTGGGTGACAGAGAAAGACTCCATCTCAAAAAAAAAAAAAAAAAAAAAGAAAAAGAAAAAGTCAGAAACATCTTGAGGCAGGCATAGTGCTGTCATCTGTCCAATATTGAAGATGATTTAAGAATAAGAAAGAAGAAGAGAACAAAGAAGAGAAAAAGAAGTTGCCTTAGGTGTACCTACCCAGAAAATGACAAGGGCATTCCTGTAGTCATTGTGTTGTATTTTAGCTCTTAAACTTTTTAAGAGGTTAGAATAATTTGACACGTAGAAGATCTAAACCACTGAAGAGGCTCTGAAGCAGATAAAAGTAGAAAGAAAATAAAAAACTAATTAGTTACAAACTAAGCTTAACCACAATTCGTTTAAACGATACTATTTACTCTTCACATGATTCGTTTTTCTTTTGCTTTATAGTATGACATAGTTTATATCTTTAAAGGGGAATTAAAATATTTCTGGGAATTTTTAAAAGTAAGTTCACACAGCCACATAAAAACTACAGAAACAGATAAAACCTATCTTCTCATTTATTCCCTAATCCATTCAAATTAAATATAAAAATCCAAGCAGCCACAGTGATATTCAAAAAAGCAAAAGTGAGACAAAACAAAATTCATTTGTCACCTGTGGAGGTAGTTAGCTCACCTAATCTTCACTCCAAACACCAGTAATTTTTAAAAGACAGAAATAAACATATGTTCTGCCTTCCCGGAAGGAACTATGTTTCAGGGTAGCCAAATAACCCAGTTGTGAAGAAAATGGTCTGCTTATAGAAAAATGCCAGCTAAAGCAAGTAGATAGAATTAGAGAATTAGAAATTCACCATTTTGAAACCCCTAATGAAATAATCAACTCAAGCAAGGATCATTAATAAATGTTAAAACAATCAAGTAACTATTGATACAGAATATAACTGAATATACACATGGTACAAAGTTCACGTCACAGACTACTGGCTTGACCCAAGGGGGAATATAGCAGAGGAGATAGGCAGTGAACACCCTAACCTTGCGATCATCTCACCATCACTAATGATGGGATGTGAATACACATTATTGCCTATGAAATAGTCTTTAAAAAAAGAAGTTGAACCTGAATCTAACTAAACCTTGCAATGGGCTGAACGTGTATGTCTTCCCCAAATTAATATGTTGACATCCTAACCCCAAAGGTGCTGGTATTAAAAGGTGGGGCTTTTAGGGGGTCATTAGATCATAAGGACAGAGGCTTCATGATTGGAATTAGTGCCCTTATAAAAGAGGCCCCAGAGAGCTAGCTAGTCTCTCCCACTATGTGAGGGCCCAGCAAGAAGGCCAATCTATGAACCAGAAAGTTGGTCCTAACCAGATATCAAAACCACATGCTCCTTGATTTTAAACTTGCTAGCCTCTAGGACTGTGAGAAATAAATTTCTGTTCTTTATAAGTCATCCAGTTTTTGGTATTTTGTTATAGCAGGCCTAAAATCCTTTAGAACTAACTTCCAGTTAACCAGGAAAAAACAGACTGAAAAGTTAAATGACACCATAAAAAGCAACCAGAAAATTCCAGAAGGGGAAATATTCTACAGGACAACTGACTAGTTTTTCAACAAGTCAATTTCACTAAATAAATACATAAACAAAGAGTATGGGTATTTTCCAGGTTAAAAAAGTCTTGAGCTAAATAATCAAATGCAATGTGTGTCCCTTGATTAGAAGAAACTAATTTGAACAAACCAGCCACAAAAGATATTTCAGGGAGACCAAGCTGGAAGGATCACTTGAGGCCAGGAGTTTGAGACCAGCCTGGGCAACGTAGTAAGACCTCCATCTCTACAAAAACAATAAATTAGCTGGGCATGGTGGTGTGCACCTCTAGTCCTAGCTACTCAGGAAGCTGAGGCAGGAAGATCACTTGAGCCCAGGAGTTTGAGGCTGCAATGAGCTATGATTGTTTCACTGCACTTCAGGCTGTGTGAAAGAGCAAGACTTTGTCTCAAAAAATAAAAGGACATTTCATAATAATTGAGGAAATCTGAATGTGGACTGGGTAATAAATGATATAAAAAAGCCATTTTTTATTTTGTTTGAAAAGATGATTTTGTAACTATACAGGAAAATGTTCTTATTTTTTTAGAAATCTGTACTAAAGAATTTAGGGGTAAAATATCATTTTCTTTAATATACTTTCAAACACAAGCAAAAAATAGTCATGACACAAATATAGCAAAATGTTTACAATCTATGTTCTATGCTTGCCTGTGAGTGCCATTAATCTCATCTCTCTGCTTTTCTGAAAGTTTGAAAATTTCAAAGTTTTATAATAAATTTTTTTACATCCCATAATTTTATAATAATTTTTTTAAAGTTTGAAGCACATCAACAACTATAGCTTCAAAAATATCCTGACCCACAATAAACATTGAACAGGGTATATTTCTCCCATTTCCTAAAAAAGTTGGCCCAAGAAGGAGTATGAGAGCTGCCATAGCTCTCCCAAGGCTCATTATTCTCCATCACTCCATGGGAAATCCCAAAATAAATTTTTAAAAAAGTTGTTTAAATTTATAATGTTTTTGATTCTATAATAATTTTATAATAAAATAATTGTAAAATGTTTTTGATTTTATAATTTATAAAAATTTTTATACATGTTTATGTTTGAAATGTCTATTTCAAACTTTATGAGATATTAAAATATAAGTAATATAGTTCATCATTTTAGAAATGCCATGCTTTTCTTCTGCAGCAATTACATAATCAAAGAGTAACTGTAGTTTTTCCTAGAACATTGCTTTGTAGGCTGGGCATGGTGGTTCATGACACTTTAGGAGGCCAAGGCAGGCAGATCTCTTGAGATCAGGAGTTTGAGACTAGACTGGGCAACACAGAGAAACCCTATGAGTAGTAAAAACCCAAAAATCAGCTGTGCGTAGTGGCGTGCACCTATAGCCCCAGCTACTCAGGAGGCTGAGGTGGGAAGATCACGTGAATCTGGGGAGGTCAAGGCTACAGTGAGCCAAGACTGTACCATTGCACTCCAGCCTGGGCAACAAAGTGAGACCCTGTGTCAAAAAAAAAAAATGAAATTTAATTTAAAAAAGAAAATTGCTTTGTAAAATTAATTTTTCAATCAAAACCAAGATTTTTCAGATACAGAGAATGCAGCCCACTGGTCAGATTTGTCAGTTCAAAGAGAATAAATTCTAGTTTCCTATTTTTCTAGCCTGCTTATGATTATCCAATAGGATATCAAAAAAGACCAAAGCCTTTGGGATCCATGTTCAGTATTCCTGAGTCTAACTCAGGATGCCAAATCAGGAGACAAGCACATTCTCATCAATTTTCAATCATTCGAGACCAATTTTGCTTATAATTATCCAGTTCTTTTAGACCACCTTTCTCCTGAAGCCAGCCTTATGGCTATTCACTTCACTTTAGCATAAGCCCCCAAGAAGGTGAACAAAATGTGGAAACGATTGGTTAAAGTTGGCATTTGAAATTCTGAAACATGTCCACCATTCCCTTCACCCATGCCCACCCCTCTTAGAAGTAGTACTTTCAGATTATTTAAGAGTCGATGCTTCTGTGTGGATTTTGTCATCTGTCCTTTATAACAGCTAGTGCGTTTAATTTGACTCTATTTTCAGCATATATTGACCTATGCTAATTATCTGTTAAAATAAATTCCACTCTTAGAGTTAATAAAATGTGTGTGTCATGGAAGACCCATTGAAGTAAGAAGCTGAGGAGCCCTTATGGTAAAGTGGGACAAGAAATAATAAGACATAATAATTTTCCCATGCAAATCAACAACCGTAGCTTCAAAAATATCTTGACCCACAACAAGTATTGGACAGGCCATGTTTCTCTCACTCCCTAAAAAATTGGCTCGGGAAGGAGTATGAGAGCTCCCATAGCTCTCCCAAGGCACATTATTCTCCATCACTCCACAGGAACAGCCTGTCAGAGAAGAGTGAAAGACCATTTGTCAACCTCTCTTCAACTCCCTGATTCTAGCCAAACTTCATCAATCTCAAGTGAGGAGCCAGAGAGAAATCAAACCCCATATATCCAGCATCATTGTCTACTGGAGTCAAAAATCACAATTCCACTACCCACCCCAACACCATTGGCCCTGTTTCTCCCAATTGCTTTTTATTGTGTTTTTTAAAAAATCCTCTTTCCCCATCCCTGCAACACCGAGAAGGAGGAATTATAGTAGATAAATATGAAGCATGGAGATCCTTTAAAAATGTTTTTAATAATAAATGAGAAAATGAAAAGGAGAGGGTTGGGAAGGAAGGAGAGAATTCAAATGCCAGGGAATTGTGCAGTTTCGCTTTTAAAGATGTTAACACTCATTTATACATCTGCAAGACACTCCCCTTAAAGAAAAGTTCTATGAGTGTGGGTCTGGTTGCATGAATAAGGATAAAATTACTTTTTTAGACGATGTTTCCCACATATCATTCAGAGACCCCTGAAGTTAGGTATCCCTCTTGTAGATGTCCTTGAGATGCTGCTGGACCTGGGAAAGAGGAAACTGGGATACGGGTCTATGCCAAAAGGTGCTTCTAGTTATAGGACAGAGAGGAAAGGGGCAGAGGGAGAAAAACCCGAGGTCTGAGAATCTGGATTGCAGAAGACTACCGAGGTCGTGGGAGAAGGGAGAGAAAACAAGGATGAAAAGAGAAAGGGGAAGAGGCATGAAATGTTGTCAAATGTCAAAAGGCATTTGGAGAGAAGTTAGGAATTGCATTAAGAAAACCACTGCAAATCTCATTTCAGACCATTTAGAGATATGCCCCCTGGGAACTGCGAGCTCAGGCTGTTTAGCATCAAACAAATGGATCCACTCCATCCCTACCCTAATTAAATAAATCATTCAGTAATTCCACTGGGTTAAAGAACTAAAATATTAAAAACCTTCAGGGCCTACTCTTGCCAAATATGTCAGGGATCGTGTGTGTGTGTGTGTGTGTGTGTGTGTGTGTGTGTGTTCTGAGACACCACTACTGTTAAATAGGCAGAGCTAAGACTTAGGGGACTGGCAGATTATTGCAAAAAGGGCACGGGGCAGAGGGACTATGTTGTGAGCCTGGGAAAGAAGTTTGTGTGGGGACTGTGGGCAGTGAACGCGTTGGGAACAATATGGAAAACTGGGAGCTGCCTTGGAATCTACAGGGCCGGGTAAGAGAATGTCCGAAAGAAAAATGAGCAGGTGCGGGATGTGTGCAGAGTCGGAGAAGAGTCCAGGGCACCCGGAGTGGCTCCAGGAACGACGGACACCCCTCAAGGCTTTTGGGGGCAGTGGGTACTAATAGAACCCAGTGTCCGGGGTGCGCCGGGGAGGCTGCAAGCACGGTGGGAGTGGGGCGCTGGAGGGTGAGGACGCGGGAGTGAGGAAGGAAAGCCTGGGCCGGGCAGGGGCCTCCCAGCTGGGCCTGGAGGCAGCAGGGGGACAAGGGCTAGGAGAGGGCATGGCGGCAGCGTGGCGGGAAGCGAGGGGCATCTGGACACTCACCCCGTTGGCCGCGGCCATCTGCCCCACGATCTCGATGGCCGTCCTGCTAAAGTACCTGCCGTCGCTGCCCACCACCGTGTTGCAGCCCTGACGGTCGCGCAGGTCAATTGACGATAGCACGCTCTGGATGAATTTGGGCAGGTAGTTGCGCTGGCCCTCGAAGAGGCCGGTAGGTCGCCGCAGAACCCCGCCGCCGGCCCGTCGCGAGTCCTCGTAGGGCACGGTGGGCACTGTCAGCACCGGGATGGGGCTCCCCTCCGTGGTGCCTCCTGGCTGGTCCTGCTGTGGCTCCCAGGGCCGGAGGGAATCTGCAGCCTGCCGGGGGCCTCCACCAGCCTGGCTGCATGCCGGGACTCCGCCTCGCGCCCGGGCCCCCTCTCCGGCAGGTCGGCACCCTGCGCCCTGCGCCCGCCCGCCTCGGGACCGCCCGCCCCTCCTCTCCACGCGGCCGCTCGCTGACTCCCTCGGCGGAGATTGCTTCTGCCTTCCTGTAAAGTTTTCTCCCGCCCACCTTCTCCGCTGCCAGACCGCCCGAGGTGCCATCAGTTTCTCCCCAAGTTGGACTCACTTTCGGGGTGTCCCAAAAGCCTGATTCCAGGGCCTGCTAGCCCGACCCCGGTGACGCCTGCACCCGCGCCTGGCCCCAGACTTCACGCGCGATCGCCGCCCTCCGGGGCACACCCTCCGCCAGAAAACAGCCGGCGGGCGGCGAGACTTTGGGCAGAGTCCGGGTTCCTCTCCGGCGCCAGGCCCGTCTCCCTGTCTCCCTGGGAGTGCGCAGCCTACACGACACGCACCAGTTTCTCTTTAGAACAAGCATGGGGAGGGATTTGGGAGGGGGCTGAAACCTTTTGCCATCAGCGAACAGCCTCAGCCAAAAATAACCCTGGAAAGGCGTGCTAAGAATGGTTATCTCCTGCCAGCGCTGAAATCGGAGGCTTGGTGCTGCTTGTGGGGTGTGTGTGTGTGTGTATGTGTGTGTGTACCCTCCCACCCCGACCATTTGTTGAAGGGAATCACCACTGTCAGACTTCAATCCAACAGGACCCACTCGAGCCATCCACACTTTCCCCAGCCTCCTCCAAAACAGCACACTTTCCGGTATGGACAATTCTTTTTTTTTTTTCACTTGTTTGTTTGTTGTGGTGGTTGCAACAGCAGCAACACAGACGACACATATTTCCCTATTCTTCTCGCCCTTCTCACCCTCCCTACCCAGCTCCTGCCTTAGAAACAGGCTTGGCCTACACTGTATCTGTCCACACTGCCTGAACTCTTCCCTGAATTAATCGTTTTCAATAGGAGGGGGCTAAATCCCTTATTAATGCCCTACCAGGAGTGAATGAATAAAGCCAAGTTAAAGGGGAACTGGGTACCACATACTGTGCTAGGTTCCTTTGCATGTATCCTTTCATTCTGCTGGAGCTAAAGATGTTCTGCCTCCTCTCCATAAAACGCACCCAAACTCCAAAACCAGGAAATTCTCCATAGAAAATAGGAGTGAAGAGAGAAAAGACTAACAGGATAAACCCCAAAGCAGGAAGAAAGTTTTGTCTCCCATTTCGCTCAAGGAATTTTTGGACCCACCAAGGCTACTGTCCTGAAAGATCCTGCTGCTTCTCCTTCCCCAAATATTGTCCACTTCCTGAGAGTAAGGCTGACTTGCCACAGGCTTATAAAGTGTTTGGTCACAGTAAGACAACTGTGAGTAATAACACACATTGTATACTGTTTTGCAATTGATAAAAGGCTTTGCATCTGTTTTTTCTTTGGAGGCTGAAGAAAAGAAGAATGGTATTCACGCAGTTCCCATTTTACAGATGAAAACAAGAGGACTTTTTCTGTGAAGTCAGGAAAGTGGTTACAGTGGTACTTTCCGCCTGTCCAAATTATGTATTGCCCCTCCCCTTTCTATTAATAACATTGAAGTGTGATGGGACAACCACTGAAGCCGTCAGTTGAAACCTGCTGGGACTTTTTAGCCATTCTCTTCAACATAAAGAATGGGTGTTTTTGGAGGGGGTGAGAGGAATGGGGAAATGTTGTCAAAGAGTACAATGTTTTAGTTGAGACAGGAAGAATACATTTTGTTGAGATCTACAGCACAGCATGGTGACTGTAGTTAACAATGAAGTATTGTGTATTTCAAAATTGCTAAGACAATAAATTTCAAATGATCTCACCACAAAAAAGATAGGTTTTGAGGTGATGAATCTATTAATTCTCTGGATTTAATTATTCCACAATGTATACATATATCATAACATCACATTATACCTCCGTAAATACATACAATTTTAATTTGTCAATTAACATTTTTTAAAAGAATAGTGTGGCCAGTTGGGGAGGTAGTTTTTTTTTTTTTTCCTCTAGTCTCTACTCAGTCTCCAAGATCCCATTCCCCATAAAGTTCCTGTCACCCAGGTGGAGTGCAGTGGCACAATCATGGCTCACTGCACCCTCTCCCTCTTGGGCTCAAGCGATCCTCCCGCCTACAGGTACATGCCACCACGCCCAGCTAATTTTTGTAGTTTTTGTAGACATGGGGTTTCACCATGTTGCCTAGGCTGGTCTCGAAGTCCTCAGCTCAATCAATCTGCCCACTTTAGCCTCCCACAGTGCTGGGATTACAGGTGGGAGCCACCAAGCCCAACCCATAAAGTTCCTAACTTTTTATCTCCCTGGGAGTGCACAGCCTACACACACCAGTTTCTCTTTAGAACATACTTAAGAGTCTTGGCTTAGCATCCAACAGACAGAACTTTAATACTTCTACGGATCTGTGCACCTGTCTATGGTGTGGGGTTTTTAAGATCTCTTTCTAATGACACTTTATTTTGCAAAGCAGGACAGTTTCATTCCCAGAAGAGCAGGTATGGTAAATCCTTTGTTCCAGTAACGAAGACAATGATCCAAACCCTAAGCCTCAGAGAAGCCCAGAAAACCTCCAGGCCTCCATTTCTCTGCTCCAAGCACCCGCCTCTCTCTTGACATCAACATCATTCTCCCCTCTCACAGCCCAGCTCCTTCCACAGACCCAGGGATTAGGCACCAGCACCTCAGACTAGATTTTAGAGAATTACCATTCAAGAGGCAATCCTCTTCCCTTGGTTCCAATTTCAAGGTTCTCAAAGACTGGAACAGGGCTAGTTTGAGGCAATGTGCCCCATCGCATAGCCAGAAAGAACCTTACAGTGAAAAGGAAAACAATTCTTCCAAAGTAAGGGGGTGCTGATCCCAGAGGGAGGACAGATGGGCAACCAAACAGTAACCGGGCCACCACATGCTTCACACTCACTGATCAAGGATTTCTAAAACCACTTTTCCTTTCTCTGAATTTACATAGGACTTTGTATCACTCATAAAGGAATGTCTTATAGGCTAATAACACCTTTCTATTCATGCTTATACTTAACATTTAGGCTAGGATAATTTCCTAACCTCAGTGTCCTCACTATAAGATGGGAATTATTATAATCCCTACCTCATAAATTGTTGGGAGGATTAAAATACTTAGTAAAGTGCCTGACTAATAGAAAGGCATTCAATAAATGTTAGCTATTCATGGTGTCATCATCATTATATTTACCATTATTACTAATCTCCTGTATTGCAAGAATTACAGTTTATATTTTTGTAGACCATCACTGTAGCTAAAGGGTCTTTGGGCCATAGGTGTTATTCCATAAAGGTTGGTTAAATTGATCTGCGGTTTTTGACTATGGAAACTCAGAACTCCCTCAAAATGTACAAAACAGATTTACCTGCTAAATAAATCTCTTCAAAGCTGACCCCAGGTTTAATTCAATTAATTCCAATGAATTTGTCACAATGATGGAGAAAGGAAACTTAGAGGGCCCCACAGTTGTTTGCTGGTAAAATGAGAAGTTTGGATTAGATCAATGTTTCCCAAAATATTTTCCTCAGAATGTTAGTGCCCCTCGAAACCTGCACAAAGCAAGAGTTTCATGACCAAGTAGCTTTTAAAACTCCTGTACACTCTACTCCCATTCTTCACAATGCACACTTTCATATTAAAAGTTCTGAGAGGTCCTCAACAGAAGACATCACTTAACTTTTTTTTTTTTTTTAAGACAGATTCTCACTCTGTCACCCAGGCTGGAGTACAGTGGCCACCACTCCTGGCCTAAAATATTTTTAACCTGGTGCTTCCCAATCTAAACTCACAGGGACCAGTTTTCTTAATGAAAGAGAATCAGACTAGCTTGTAACCATAGCTGGTGACACTCCCCTGCCCCATTCCTTGTATGTCCTCAGTGGACTAGGTCAGGAATAAATAAATTTTCCTGATTCTCAAGGGCTGGCCACTCCTTTGCACTGAGCTCAAAGCTTCTCTGTAGCATGGGTCACAATGAATGGTAGCCCTGATAGCCTAGAGTAGCCTTTCAGCCTTCTCTGAGCCTCTAAAGACTGAGGATCCTTGGCATGAAATGGAGCAACTGATATACCCTTGCTTCCCCTGGGGACTCTCTTGCTCTCAAAAAGGAATCAGCCATCATCTCCATCTAGAGAATATACTATCTGACTCAGCTTGACCAGCCTGTCCCAAAATGAGAATCTGGGTAAAATAAGCATTGAAACACTTCATTCCTTGTAGATTCACAAAACATATTAGCATATTAAAGACTATGAAGTTCTGCAGGAAAAAAAAAACCTATTTAACTTTAATCCAACATTGCCCAGTTTTATTTGACCATGGAAGATTTTTCCAAAACACTTACAAACAGATCAAGGACATTAATCTTTCATGAAACACTAGATCCCCAGGGTCCTCTCCAGCTACATCATTCTGTGATTTTCTTTTTTATTTATGATGCATTGAAAGATTAATCTCTATCAGACTTCCATTTAGAAATTCACCAGAATGTGCAAAGGCAGCAGGTAAAATTGCTGAAGGGTATTATAAAAATACCCTCCAGTGATTTTTGAAACTTAAACTGAAATATTTATATAACTATATATTTCAGTTTGTATATTATATATATATGTATATACACACATATATATGTATGTATATACACACATATATATGTGTGTATATATATTGGTGTATGTATATCTATATCTATGTATATATGGCATTATATCCATTTTACAGATGCAGAAACTGAGCTTTAGAGGGGGTGAGCAATTGGTCCAAAGCCACACAGCACACAGGTAGTCATTGATAAAGGTAAAAACAAGAGTTGAAGCCTGAGGTGTAAGGACACAGAGACAAGTACACAAAAGTTTACAAGTTACACATATGACACGTGCCTTTGACATGAATTTCTTGAACATTCATTTAGAGGCCTTACAATGAAGACATCAGAGTGGCAGCAAGTTCTGTTGGAATCAGGGGAGCGTGTTCTTCTATAATCCCCTGGCTAACAGGAAAGCACACTGATTTGGCCCATGGTAGTTATACACTCCCATTGAGTCAGGGGCCACTTCTATGCACACAGGAGGTGCTAAAAATATGCTGTTGACTCATTGCCTCTAAGAGCAGAAGAAATGCCAAAAGTATAGGACAAGAGGCAGAAAAGCACACGGAAAAATGTCGTAGGGCAGTCCTCTGAGGAAGTGTTAGATCCCTTTGAAATCTGTCCAAACACTTTCTTGTGCTGGGGTAAGTCAATTCCATATTTCAAGCAACCCCACATGTCATACGAGTATCTTGTACGTGTTTGTGTACTCGTGTCTGTGAACTTACATCTCAGACTTCAACTTCTCGCTCCCCACCCTTATCAATGACTGCCTGCATGGCCTTGGGCAAGTTGCTTTCCCTCTTCAAAGCTCAGTTTCTGCATCTATAAAATGGACATAATGCTACCTACCTCATGGGGTTAGTGATCACATTTAAGGAGCTAATATGTGGAAATTGCTTACACAGTACCTATCACATAATAAGGGTTTAATAAGTGTTTGATGTAATTGTTTTGATTATTACTACTATTACTAAAATAATAATTACTACAATAATAATGATTCTTATTCTCTATATTAGTATTATCTTTGAAAATGGGCATGGATTATGTCTATGTAACACTTTTGGCACAGTATCTAGCATTATATCACACACAAATTAGAGAATTCATGTTATTAAGGATGAAAAAATATTTTTACTGACCCTTCAATTCTTCGTAAGTAACTGCAAAAGAAGCCATTATCACAACACATGAAATAAAAAAGAAAATTCAGTTCCTCTGGAGTTTGCTTTTGGAGGTAGCCACAGGATACCTAAATTTTTTTTCTTTTCAGAGAGACCGAGGGGCTCACTAGGTTGACCAGGCTGGTCTTGAACTCCTGGTCTCAAGCCATCCTCCCACCTCAGCCTCCCAAAGTGCTGGGATTACATGCATGAGCCACCACATCCAGCCTACCTAAAATATTGAATGCTGTTAATAAATCTCCTGAGGCCAGCATAAGAAGGTGATGGGCAAAACTAATGCAGGTATGTTTTTCTGGCTTTTTCATGTATTGGGCCAAACTTTGAAAAGCACTTACTATTAATGGCTAACTTGCAAAATTTGTGATTTATTAAAAGCAGATTTTAATTGTTTTACCTAAAAATAATAGGCCTCTGATCTGCCAAACATGAAGATTTAATTTCTAGGTGTTCCCCACAATACCTAGAAACATCAGTGGAATCGATTATTAAACACTTTAGAACTATTCTCATCAAAGTTCTTTAATATATAATACAGCAAAAGAAAAGTTTCTTTTCTAAAGGCTTCTCTATACTTTTTTTAATAGTTGAATTTCATTTCTGAAGGCTCCTAAAAAGAATAGAATTTAGATCTTTATTAAAGAGGAAATATATTTTCCATGTTTAATTTAAATTACATTCCATCAGTCATTTGCAATCTTAGCCTACACGGAATTTCTTTTTTTGGTAGTTTTTATGTTTGAGCTTCAGGAGGGGATTCCCAATAATCTCTATATAAATATTTCTAATCTCTATATAAATATTTTAACATTTCAATGTAAATTAGTTTTTTAAAGCTATTTTATCCATAAAAATAATAAATTTGCATGGCTGAGGGTGAAATAATGTGTTACCAGGACCCCTCAGTTTTGGGGGTTGTGAGTAGATCCCATCTTCATGTTCCTCCAGCCCAGCCCAAGCCTGGCTCAGGGCCTCCTCCCCCATTTGCCAGGAACCACCATCCCCAGGGATTCTATGTGCCCTGCCTGACCAGTGTTCTCCATCAGAGTTTACCAATCTTTTGTTCATTCCCTCAGAGCACAGCTAAGCAAGAGTACACTAATTTGAAAATTAACTCAAGCAAATAGGGGAACAATATCCCCAACACATTGCATTTTAACATAGGGTTTCCTGGACACACTGTTTCAACCCAAGAGTTGGGCTAATAGTAGGAGTTCCATCTGCTAAAATACGGCTGTCAGCTTCAGAGGGAAATTCATGAACGTCTTCGTAGTTTGTTTTTACGTTTCACTTGGCACTGTTTCTAAAATTTCCTCTGAAGCCAAAAAATAAGTTATTTCCCAGCACACTGGGCACTTTTCATTTATCATTGGATTGATTTTTGTAACTTGCAGTAGGAGCTGAAATCGACCAGGGGGTTCTTATCCAACAGACAGCAGCAGAACTCTTTGTGTATCTGCGTTCTTTTCAACAAGTGTGACTTCCTCAATGGCATCATTCGTGAGCGTAACACAGAGCTCAGCAATAACGTTTCTTCACTAACCCTACCAGGTATCCAACATAGGATGTTACTTCCTTTCACTGTTTTCCGACTCCTCGGAGATATTAATCATTGGGATTTGGGAACAAGGAAATAGAATTTCTGAGCATGCTTGGGAATTCCCAAATTCATATGATTTTCATAACACTTCACTTACAAGTTTTTGAAAAATAATAAGTGACTATAATAACAAGCAAATAGTCGTTTTTTTTCTGTAACAGGATTATATGAAAAGTTTTAGTAGTCTTCTGTTTTTAAAAGATATGATAACAAATGATGATTTCTTATTATTAGGAGCCAACATATTGTAACAAGATTATAAAATCCAATAGCATTAATAGAGAAAACATTAAAAAGAAATGAATATTATCATAAAATAAATGCTAAAGAAAAGTCCTTTAAAGATTGAAAGGTAACACCACAAATACTTAATGCTTTAATCGTTGTTTACATGACATTGTTAAACAAGGCATCAATCATCCCCTCCAATACCATTTAAATAACATAACATTCTGATCTCCTGGCAAGATGAATAGCACTAGAAAGAAGCAACTGTCAAAATTGCCGATTTAAGGGCATATTTTGTTTCTAAAACTTGGCATTTCTTAGAAAACCTCTCATAGGATTTGTAAAACATATACTATGCCTATGAACACATTAATATTTATTTGCAGAAATGGTTCACTGTTAGCAGTGGACAAGGCCATGAACACACACTTGTAACACAGCAACAGATACAAGAAAGTCTGACTGAGGCTCCTTTACTGCTCCTGTCCTGTTCACCTTAACTTTCATCTCCACATGTCAGTGCTTCCTCATCTTGCTTGACTTGAAGTCAGTGCATTTCTTCAAGCCAGTAAGTTCTCTATACTGACTATTAAGCTGTAATTTTCACAGGAAAATTAGAATGTTCCTTCCCATTTTCCTAATTTCTCAACTGATTTTTCTCAGAATTCAGAATCCATAAATATTGAAATGCCAGGAGAGAATTTCCAAATGGAAATGCTGTTCCCTTAGTCCATTTTCAGAAGAAACCGTAGGATAGTGTTATCCTTCTCTTCTCCAATTTTTTTTTTCCTGCAAACTTATGGTTATCACCTCTTTAAGTGAGTAGCTCATAATTTTGCCTCCCCTGCAAATGGTCCCAAAACAGTGAAGTGGGTCCTCTTTAGCTGTGTCTTTAGTACATAATCCTGCATTTCTGACCATATGCAGGGAGTGTGACCCAGGGAAGGATCCCTGACTCAATGGGATTTCTCTTGCTGTCTCTAGAATTTGAACACTGGAACCCAGACGTACAGAGGCTGGGGGCCATCGTGGTGTGCTATATTGATGACGGCAGCAGTGGGTGGTGTGGAGGCAGTTAATTGACAGCTACCTGTTGCTGACATCCCAGGAACTGCCTGAACCTCCTCTTTCCCAGTCATAAGATATCTAAGATTCTGCAGTATTCTTCATTAAATCCTAGCATGGTTTAAGCTAGCCAGAATTAGGTTCTGTTGCTTTCAATCAACAGAACCTTAGCTAATACGTTGTTATTTCCTGGTCTTTGCTCCTTTAATTTTCCAGGAAAAGAAGGGAAAATGGCTTATTGGTTTTAAAAAGAGACAAGGGACAACATACCATTTATGCAAAATTTAGAAGCACTCAAAGGAAACTCTGGAAAGTTCCTGAGACATACCTAGGTAGGATCAGCATAAGACTTGAACAGTGTATCTAGATCATGGTTGCCATGGTTGCCTTGACACAATGAACATCTGTATCAAGATCATATTTTCTTGGTGGGACAGAGAGAAGCACAAGGCGGGACTCACATTTACAGTAATCCTTGTTTTCCAGGGACCATACAATCCAGTTTGTCCAGAGCTGTTCATCTTAAGTTTGTTATCCCACCATAATTATAAATAGAACCTCCTTTTTCTCTCAAGAATATCCCACTTTGGATGATAATTTCTGTGACTACCCATTAACAATATTTAATAACTATAGAAAACTGCTTATCTATATTTTTTGTATGTTTGAAACATTTTATAACAAAAATATCTTTAAAGTTATCACCTACACAGAATATAGCTGCCAAATGCTCCTACTCTGCTATTCTAACCATGAATCCCTCTGGGGCCCCTTCCTCCTACGGCGCTTGTGAGGATGAAATGAAATAAGCTCTATGAAGTGCCCAACAGTGACCAACACTGAATAAAATACAGCCACCATAGGTGGCCTTCCCTTATGTTCACCAAACTCCTGATAAGTTATTCGGTGATGTTTTAATCTTAATATTTTATGTAGATTATACATTCATCTGATTCAAAATGCAAAAGGTACAAAAGCGTATACAGTTAAAAGTTTCCCAACCCACTACCATTTATCTCCCTGGAGGCAACTGTTTCCAGATTTTTGAATATCCTTAAAGAATATCATATGTATGGAAAAGAAAGGTTATATATTTATATGCATCTGTGTATGCATTTTCCTATGAGAGGCTCACAAAGTCTCCTTGAAGAGATATCATTATTACAAATACCCCTCAATTTACAATAGGGTTATATTCCAATAAACTTATGAAAATATTGTAAGCTGAAAATGCATTTAATACACTTAACCTACTAAACATCATAGCTTAGCTCGGCCTACCTTAAACACTCACATTAACCTACAGTTAGGCAAAATCATCTAACAGAAAGCCCATTTTATAATAAAGTGGGCTTTGAATATCTCATGTAATATAATGAATACTGTACTGAAAGTGGAAAACAGAATGGTTGTATGAGTACTCAAAGTACAGCTTCTGCTGAATGTGTATTGCTTTCAAACTATCTTAAAGTTGAAAAATCGTAAGTCAAAATATTCTAAGTCAGGGATTGTTTGTACTTCTACTTTACATGATGAAATTGAGCCTTGAAAAGATTAAGTGACTCGCCCAAGGTCACACTGGCAGTTAAATAGTGAATCTTGGATCCAAATTGTTCAGTCACTACATGTATTGTCTTGAAATTTGAAAAAGAGGAAGAGGAATTAAACTACTAAATTGAAGGACTATTTTAGGCATAGAAGAAGCAGATGCCTTCATGTCCAAGTGATTGTGAAAAGCCCACTTGCCCCAAAATATGTCTCCTGGTCATATGAAATTCCACCATTTCAGATTTTTACCTGGGGATTTAGAGTAATCTGCTGTTTTCCTAGAGCTCCCCTAAAATAGAAATAGAAAATTTTGGAAGGCTAAATATATGCTAACAATGGAAAACTCATTTTCTCCCCTTCGTAAGGCAAGGTACTGAAGGAGGGGGCCCTACGGGCTGTGCAGGGACATCCTGGAGGCATGGGGAGAAGAAACTGAAAGGCAAGTTTGTATGGAACAAAGAATACCGATCTCAGGATTCTCCCTTGAAACTGCCCTAACTTTGTTCAAATAGACTTAGCCACTGACCTGCTGTCAAAAGACCACAGCCAATCTGACTTGTTTTCAATATAATGATGAATATTGATTTGGTCCCTTCATCCAACATTCTCAGCTGGATCTTTTTTGACCAAGGATATACATTACTAGGTGAGTACAGGCAGTTAATTCTTCCACACGGGACTTCGGAGTTTCTGAGTTAACCAGAATCACCCACCTTAACATCTGCCAGTTTATACCCCAAGTCCTGACCAGTGCCCCCTACCTGCTATGCCTCATGTTTTCAATAGAGCATAAAATCAGAAATGAAAGATGAAACATCATAGCCAATATCACAGAAATACAAAGGATCCTAAGAAACTGCTAAGTATAATTACACACTAACTAATTGGATCATCTAGAAGAAATGGATAAATTCCCAGACACATAAAACCTACCAAGATTGACTCATGAAGAAATTTAAAAATCTGAACAGACTAATAGCAAGCAAGGAGGTTGAATCCGTAAGAAAATGTCTCCTATCAATGAAAAACCCAAAACCAGATGGCTTCCCAGATTAATTCTACCAAATATTTTAAGAAGAACTAATACCAGTCCTTCTCAAACTCTTCCAAAAAGCTGAAGTGGAGGGAATACTTCCAAACTCATCTTACAGGGCCAGCATTACCCTGATTCCAAAGCCAGACAAGAACACTACAAGAAAGGAAAATGACAGGCCAATATCCTTGATCTACATAGATGCAAAAATCCTCAACAAAATCCTAGCAAACCAAATTCAATAGCACATTGAAAGAATCATTCACCATGATCATGTCATGGTTCAACATAAGCAAATCAATACATATAATATACCATATTAGAAAAATAAAGGATAGAAACTATATGGCCATCACAATAGATATAGAAAAAGCTTTTGACAAAATTCGAAACCCTTTCGTGGTGAAAAAAAAAAACACCCAACAGATCACGTATTGAGGGACTGTATCCCAACAAAATAAAGGCCATATATGACAAACCCATAGCTAACACCATAATCAATGGTGAAAAGTTGAAACTTTTCCTCTACCATCAGGAACAAGACAAGGATGCCCACAGACACCACTTCTCAGGGTAATTAGGCAAAAGAAAGAAATAAAAGGCATCTTAATAGGAAAGGAAGAAGTGAAACTGTCTCTACTGACGGCATGATCTTGTTATATATAGAAAACCCTACAAATTTCACTAAAAAAAGGTTAGAACTCAACACAAAGAAGGGAACAATAGACACTGGGGGACTCCAAAGGTGGGAGGGAAGGATGGTGGGAGCAAGGGTTGAAAAACTACCTATCGATTACTATGCTCACTGCTTGGGTGGTGGGATCATTAGAAGCCCAAACCTCAGCACCATGCAATATACCTGTTTAAGAAACCTGTACATCTACGCTCCTGACTCTAAAATGAAACATGCAATATTTAAAAAACAAAAACAAATAAATAAAATTTGAAAACTGTTAGAACTGAACTGATAGGTGATATCAGTAAAGTTGTAGGATACAAAATCAACATATAGAACCTTGAACACAGCAACATCCAGCTGTCTGACACGAAAGTCTCAGGGGCAAGAAAACCTCTATATGAACTCAGAAACAATGAGCTAAGTTGTGTTTATGTCTGAAAGGATGTTAAGAACTTCATTCATGTTACATCAGAGCCAACAGAAAGAACCAACAGGAAACCTGAACCCAACAAACAGAAATGACAAGATGAAGGGAAAGCAGAGGTAAGGGCTTACCTTAGAAAGGGCAAGTGATTAGCTCAATATACAATACAATGTTTGCTCCTGAGTCAAAAATTTGTACAATAATTTGGATATTACTTGCACAACCAGAAAAATCAGCCACTCATTAGGAAAATGTGTTTCTGTAGAAGTCTTAGGACTCAGCTATCTATAATAACATGAAAAGACAATATTTTCATCCAAAATGAGTATTTTTGTTTGTCTTGGCTTGTTATTCTAACGTCAACAGCCTCTAAATAAACTGTTGCAGTACATGATATAACCACCTCTTTCTCCATCTTTCCCATTGCTCCCATAGGGTTTCAGTTGTGCAATTTCACCATTAGCAAAGCTTTTTGCTGAAATCTGGCTTTTCAAAGGGAGAGTATCCAGAAACAGAAGATGCTGATCTGGGAGGCTCTTCCTAATAGAACTGCTGCTTCAGTTTAACTTGAAAAAGTCCACACTCAGTTCCTAATGACAAACATCTGAACACCGGGTTCAGATGTTTGAACACCTGAGCAAGACCATGCTATGCCTCCTGCTCGCTCTGTTCTATAAGCAACCCACAGATTGCTCCCTGTGAAGAGGAGCCTGCCAGGGGAGCAGCATTCCACCAGACCCTGATTTAGCAAGATATTTCCGTATCATTCCCCCAACCAGCTGGAAGTCCTCCACTGCTCTTGTGTAAAAATCTAACTCATCTCGCTGAATTTCCTGATTTAAAAGTCTAATTCATTTCCCCAAAAGTGTGACAGAAGGAAACCAAGTACACCATCTCTCTCTTACCAAACCAAAGCTATTGCATGTGCATTCTGGGGGGAAAACATGGTCCAAATATGTTATGGAGGGGGTGCCAGCCCAGTGTCATCCTCTTACTATTGCCATAGGATCTTGGCTGATGGCATCAGAGGAAAAACAAGTTTATCGATTACTTTCAACCATTAAGCTCACTCCTCCATGAAAAATAAGTCACAAGTCCAATGTCTCTTATTAAAATAAGCACTGCAAAATATAAAGGAGTCACAGTTTTGAAATGGGACACACGTTCTCTAAGCAGTGAACCATGTTAGAGGTGCACTGTTTACATTGTATAAAGTCCCCTGGAGCCAGGGTTAGGAAGCACATCTGTTCTTTGGTGTTCTGGGATGAAGGAGAAAGGAAAATGTGCTGCCAGAAGTGAGTGGGAAGGAGCCCATGAGATAAAGGAAGTAAATCCATTTGCTGATTGCAATAATAATGGTAATACACGAAGCTATACATACATACATACATACATACATACATGCAAATTTTCACATTTTTTTAAAAAAAGAACTTAAGGCTTCCACTCATGTAATCAGCCCTTATGAACTCTCCTGATTAGCTGCAAGGAAAATCTTCCTTTCTCCTCTTTCTTGCACCATCCTGGGCTCCCTTTTGACTTGTTTTTTTTTTAACTTATAAACGATCAGCTCATATTCTGAAGTTTGTAGTCCCCTCCCGCCCCCTCTCTCTCTATACGGCTCATTTACATTGGCAGCTGTCGTGCTGCTGGGCATCCTCAAACCCACAAGTTTCCCTTTAGTGTTTGAGCAGAGAAACATGATCATGCACTAGGCATCACTGTGCCACTCAAAATGCTTTTTTGTTTTTTTTATTGCATCTGAGAGAAATCTCAAGGTTGCAAACCTGGAGTCAGAATTGTCTCCATGTGTCTCAGTGGGAAGAGTATCGTGTGAAGAAACAAGTTGATTCTACTAATCAAAAGGAATTTTTTTTGATATCAGGTCATCCTCCGAATGAATTTATATTACCGAGTGGAGGGTCACATGAAGAAAATGGTCAAACAGCACCACCTAGAGCAAGAGCTGAGAAGTGCAGTGGAGCCGGGCTGTGTCAGGAAAGAAAAGCAAGCTGGGGCCTGGCTCAGCGCTCTCCCCTCTGCTCCTGTCTGCACGGAAAGATTAGGATGACAGTGGCAGGAAGCCTGTGCACCTAGTATGCATCACTTGAAGGGAACACACAGATTCCAGTAAACAGTTGGAAGGAAATGTTAATACCAGGCTCTGCTAAACAATATGAAATGCCTCCTAGATGAGACAAGCAACTTTCATCAAAGTTCCCTGATACCTGAAAAGACAGCCCAGGGGATCCTGCACTACATGTGGTGTATGTAAATTAAGCGGGTTTTTTTCCCCTTTGTAATCAAGGCTCATACACAAACAAAATCACACTTTAGAAACGGCCTATTTCAACTTGTAACTAGCTTGCTTTCAGGGGATCCAGGTCAAAAAGAAATAGAGCACAAAGACGCTTTCTCCTTAGGGATCATACACAAATTCACTCTGTCCGTTTCTTTCCCACATGGAGCAACAAAGCCGTCAGACCTCTCCATCCACACATCGGGACCTTCCTGATTAAAGTGAGATAAATCACAGCCCTCTCTCTCCAGATGGCAGGCGACAAGAGGGGGATGCTTGCCTCAAGAAGTCCTCCCCATCCCTCTGCATTCATGCAAGCCCGAGCGGAGAGATGCAAGAAATTACGGATGCATTTTAATTCCCCAGACCCTGCAATTAAAAATGGAAATTTTTTGGCCACGCCTGTTGGCTCACGCCTGTAATCCCAGCACTTTCAGAGGCCGAGGTCGGCGGATCACCTGGGGTCAGGAGTTCGAGACCAGCCTGGCCAACATGGTGAAACCCTGTCTCTACTAAAAATACAAAAATTAGCTAGGAATGGTTGTGGGCGCCTGTAGTCCCAGCTACTCGGGAGGATGAGGCAGGAGAATCACTTGAACCCGGGAGGCAAAGTTTGCAGTGAGCCAAGATCGCACCACTGCACTCCACTCTGGGTGACAAAGGAAGACTTCATCTCAAAAAATGTTTTTAAAAAATGGAAGTGTTGTTCTTTCATTTGTAAATGTGTTTTGGTAAAAGAGGGGCAGTTTAAGCAACCCTTTCTATTGTCTACATTGTTAAAATTCATCCGACATGGACTCTTGACTCCGTTTTGCCTGGGCAGACCCAATTCAAGCATTTACAACAGCTATAACCTCATCAAACCAAAAAGAGGAATCAGCATTATTGCTAAGTTCAAATAAGGTCTTGTTTTATTTCATTTTTATTTTTGAATGCAGCCATTTCTCCATGTGCTGTCATCAGGTAAGATTGTCAGTCCTGATTAGGTAAAGGTATTATTACAAAATGCAATTCTTAAAAATTCAGTGTCTAACTACACTTTTAATAAGCCTTTCCCCCTCCCCTATGTATTCTCCCTTAGACACCCCTTCTCAAATTTAAAATCACAGAAACTAAAATATGATGCCTAAAGAGAGCCTAGCGACTGCCCAGTCCTCTAATTTGATGAGTGGGAGTACTGAAGCCCAGAGGAGGTCAAGTAATTTGTTCCCAATGTCTTAGATAAGAAGAAAATGACCAGCTGGGAAATCCCACTCATGTCAAGGCAGAGGCACAGGGCCACAGACTGTGATTGAATTGTGCCACACTCCTACATCCTTCTTTAGGAATCACAGAACATTCCTGTGTTGAGTCGGAGTCACTGACTTCCTTTTCAGGCTGATTGAGTTCTGTCCTTACAGGCTGCGACAAGAAGTTTTGGTATTATGCTACACCAAGACCATTTATCTAGTTCAAGAAATGCACAGTCCTTAGAGCCCAGCAACTTTCCCCATGTCCAGTAAATGTAGCTTCTCCATTAGAAGCTGTCAGAATGGAGCCTTCTGGCTCATCTTGATTTTGATTTGTGCAAGAATGAATGGTTGTGCTAAGACAGCTTTCCTAGCTGATAGAGAGCGAAACTTTTTTCTCATAATCTATAAAAAAATTAAATTAGAACTTTTTTCTCATAATCTGTGAAAAAATATTAAATTAAATCTGGCTCGTCTTGATTTTGATTTGTGCAAGAATGAATGGTTGTGCTAAGACAGCTTTCCTAGCTGATAGTGAGCAAAACTTTTTTCTCATAATCTATAAAAAATATTAAATTAGAAGCATAGAGTTTATTTCATGACTTTTATCTTCCTGCAATTTTCTTGTGGGCATAAATGATTTGTTTTTATCCTGCCTGCCCCACAATCCCTTTTCCAAGAGACTAAAAGAGTATCTAGTGCAAAGTGGAGACTCAAATATTTTTTAATAAACAGTGATCCCAGCCACCCAGTGCATGTTGCCAAATGCCAACCCCATAAATAATCAAACACATCATCTCATTCAGCCAATCAAAATCAAGTGCTACCTATTTTTTTTAAGTTTTCATAGCCCTTGGGCATCTGCTTTCTCAACATTTCCCAAACTTGAGTCATTCTCATCCTGCCTTCCTAATTTTGATCTGTCAATTACCTCTACTATTATTTATTTCATATATTTTTAAATAGACCCACTTTTGAAACTTAAATACACGCCTTTTAAAAGGAAGCTTTCTTACTACTATACATCAAAAGCCATTATTACTTGTTCTAAGTACTCATAACAAGATGGTCACAACTATTAAAATTTACTAATGTGCATCCACATACTCTCTAAATTCATGGAGCATCTGCACACACTTTAAGAAACAATTCTGCATTACTCACTCAATTTTCTTGACATCCTTCTGAGGCAGGACAAACCTTGGGCCCAAAGAATTGAGGTAGGAGTCCAAGCAAGTTGCCAGCCACATAAAGGCAAACCTTGGCCCGGAAGTCAGGACTACCAGCCCCTAGGTTATGGTTCATGCTCTTTCCTCTGCTCTCCAGAACCTCCTATCTCCAAGTGTAGTTAGCAGCCCAGATGAAGCAGCATCCTCTAGAGACTTGTTAAAAATGCAGAAGCTCAGGCTCCACCGCAGGCCTATGCAGACTGAATCTGCATTTTAACAAGGTCCAGGTAATTCACGTGCACATTAAGTTTGAAAAGGCCTGGTATAGATCAGCGGTTCTCTAACTTAGCAGCACATTAGAACCATCTGTAGAGACTTTAAAAATACCAGTGCCTGGGCTTAACCTCCCAGAGAATCTGACTTAAGTGTCTGGGGTTTGCCCTGAGTCTAGGTATTTTTAAAAACTCCTCAGCTTATACAAAGCTGGCAGGGCCGGGCACAGTGGCTCATGCCTATAATCCCAGCAGTTTGTGAGGCCAAAGTGGGCAGATTGCTTGAGTCCAGGAGTTTGAGATTAGCCTGGGCTAAAACCCCATCCCTACAAAAAAAAAAATACAAAAAGTAGTTGGGCATGGTGGTGGCACATACCTGTACTCCCGGCTACTCAGGAGGCTGAGTCCTCACTTCAACCCAGGAGGTCACGGTCTGGTCAACAGAGCAAGACCCTGCATCAAAACAAACAAACAAGCAAACAAAAAATGCTAGCAGCTTACCAGCTAGGGAGGCCTGTAGAGCCAAGTTTTCCACATGGGGCTACATTAGTTGTTCCAGAACTTTAGCTGCATCAAAACCACCTGGATGGCTTGTTCAGCTACAGAGGGTCTGGCCATGCCCCTAGAGTTTCCAGCTGAGGGTCTGGAATGAGGCCCGATGATTTGCATTTCTAACAATCTCCAGGCGATGCTGATGCTGTGGGTCCAGGGACCACATTTTGAGAATCTATGCTAAATGAATCGGAGAAGACCAAAGCTCAAACTTATTCCAAGAACTTTTCAAGGCCCACCTGCAAGTTGTAGCGGAAGTAAGCATCTAAGGGTGCAAAAAAGTTTCACTGTAGACTAAGGCCTTTTACCTGAGCTCTCAAATGTTCACATTTCTCTTATCAACCTAAATAACAAACAGAGAGAGGCTCTCCACAAGAAAAAGATATTCGTTTGGAAACAGAGCCTTGCAATAGAAACAGGCAAGCCAGAGTAAACTATATGCATATTCACGGAGGTAAAGGAAGACAAAAGAAAAAATGACGAAGATTATATGATCATTTGGAAATGACTATCCTTGGCTACAAAGATCAATAACAAAGGTGATGCCAGGCACAGGTTGGACAGGCAGTTGTTGGGCAAATATCCTTCAAAAGCATTGTTGTGTGCAAAGTTGCAATGGGCTTTGTGCAAGATTGTGTTTTTGCAGTCTTCTGTAATAAGTTTTTGTTATCAGGCATACAAGCCCAAGAATCCTTTATTGCATGGCCTTTCCTGTCTCTATATGTCAGGGTTTTGGTTAGGGTAGGGGTATTTTTAACACTCTCAATGTAAAAAATGCCATAAGGTAGGTACCCCAATGACTTGTTTGGTCTTCATAAAATAAATTTTCATAAAATCTCTGTAAACGTGGAAATACCTACACCGCTATCTCTGTAAATGTGGAAACATTTACAACGCTATCTGTATAAACATGGAACTATTTACACCGCCGTCTCTATAAACATGGAAATATCTACACCGCTATCTCTATAAACATGGAAATATCTACACCGCTATCTCTATAAACATGGAAATACCTACACCGCTATCTGTATAAACATGGAAATATCTACACTGCTGTCTCTATAAACATGGAAATATCTACACCTCTATTAGTATAAACATGGAAATATCTACACCACTGTCTCTATAAACATGGAAATATCTACAATGCTATCTCTCTAAACACGCAAATATCTACATCACTGTCTCTATAAACATGGAAATATCTACACCGCTATCTCTATGAACATGGAAATATCTACACCGCTGTCTCTAGAAACATGGAAATATCTACACCGCTATCTATATAAACGTGGAAATATATACACCGCTATCTCTAAAAACATGGAAATATCTACACCGCTATCTCTATAAACGTGGGAACATCTACACAGCTAACTCTATAAACCTGGAAATATCTACACCGCTATAAGTATAAATGTGGAAATATCTACACCGCTATCTGTATAAACATGGAAATATCTACACCGCTATCTCTATAAACATGGAAATACTTACACCGCTATCTGTATAAACATGGAAATATTTACAAAGCTATCTCTACAAACATGGAAATATCTACACCGCTATCTCTATAAACATGGAAATATCTACACCACTATCTGTAAAACATGGAAATATCTACACCGCTGTCTGTATAAACATGGAAATATATACACCGCTTTCTGTATAAACAGGGAAATAACTACACAGCTGTCTCTATAAACATGGAAATATGTACACCGCAATCTGTAGAAACATGGAAATACCTACACCGCTGTCTCTATAAACCTGGAAATATCTACACCGTTATCTGTATTAATGTGGAAATACGTACAACGCTATCTGCATAGACGTGGAAATATCTACACCGGTATGTGTATAAACGTGGAAATATCTGAACCGCTATGTGTATAAACTTGGAAATTTCTACACTGCAATCGGTATAAAAGTGGAAATATCTTCACCGCTATCTGTATAAACGTGGGAATATCTACACCGCTATCCCTATAAACGTGTAAACATTTACACCGCTATCTGTATAAACATGGAAATATTACACCGCT
This sequence comes from Pan paniscus, assembly GCF_029289425.2. Classification (NCBI taxonomy): domain Eukaryota; kingdom Metazoa; phylum Chordata; class Mammalia; order Primates; family Hominidae; genus Pan; species Pan paniscus. The sequence goes on from NC_073265.2 coordinate 4,493,153, forward strand.
ATCTCTAAAAACATGGAAATATCTACACCGCTATGTCTATAAACATGAAAATATTTACACCGCTATCTGTATAAACATGGAAATATTTACACCGCTATCTGTAAAAACTTGGAAATATTTACACCGCTATGTCTATAAAAATGGAAATATCTACACCGCTATCTCCATAAACATGAAAATATCCACACTGTTGTTTGTATGAACATGAAAATATCTACACCGCTATCTCTATAAACATAGAAATATCTACATTGCTGTCTGTATAAACATGGAAATATCTACACAGCTATCTGTATAAACATGGAAATATCTACACCGCTATCTGTATAAACATGGAAATATCTACACGGAAAGCTGTATAAACATGGAAATATATAGACAGTCATCTCTATAAACATGGAAATATCTGTACCGCTATCTGTATAAACATGGAAATACCCACACCGCTATCTGTATAAACATGGATATACCCACACCGCTATCTGTATAAAGATGGAAATATCTGCACCGCTATCTTTATAAACATGGAAATATCTGCAACTCAATCTGTATAAACATAGAAATATCTGCACGGCTATTTGTGTAAACATGGAAATATCTGCACCGCTATCTGTATAAAGATGGAAATATCTACACCAATATCAGTAAAACGTGAAAATATCTACACCGCTCTCTGTATAAACCTGGAAATATCTACACCGATATCTGTATAAACATGGAAATATCTACACCGCTATCTGTATAAACAAGGAAATATCCACACCGCCATCTGTATGAACATGGAAATACCTACACCGCTTTCTCTATAAACATGGAAATATCTACACTGCAATCTCTATATACATGGAAATATCTACACCGCCATCCTTATAAACATGAAAATATCTAAACTGCCATCTTCAGTAACATGCATGTATCTACACCGCCATCTGTATAAACATGGAAATATCTACAACACTATCTGTATAAACATGGAAATATCTTCACTGCCATGTGTATAAACATGGAAATATCTACACGGCCATCTGTATAAATATGGAAATACCTACACCGCTACCTCTATAGACATGTAAATACCTACACCACTATCTGTATAAATATGGAAATACCTACACTGCCATCTGTATAAAGATGGAAATATCTACACCACGAGCTCTATAAACATGGAAATATCTACACCGCTATCTCTATAAACATGGAAATACAAACACCGTTATCTGTATAAACATGGAAATATCTACACCACTCACTCTATAAACATGAAAATAATTACACCACCATCTCTATAAGCATGGAAATATTTACACCGCTATCTCTATTAACATAGATATAACTACACCGCCATCCCTATAAACACGGAAATATCTACACCGCCATCAGCATATACATGGAAATATCTACACACACATCTGTATAAACATGGAAATATCTACACTGCCATCTGTATAAACTTGGAAATATCTACACTGACATCAGTAGAAACATGGATATGTCTACAAACCGATCTGTATAAACTTGGGAATTTCTACACCGCTACCTGAATAAACATGGAAATATCTACTCCACTATCTGTATCAACATGGAAATAACTACACCGCAATCTGTATGAACATGGAAATATCTGCAATGCTATCTCTGTAAACATGGAAATATCTACACAGCTATCTGTGTAAACTTGGAAATATCTACACCGCAATCTGGGTAAATTTGGCAATACCTACACCGCAATCTGGGCAAAAATGGAAATATCTACACCGCTATCTCTGTAAACATGGAAATATCTACACAGCTATCTGTATAAACCTGGAAATATCTACACTGCCATCTGTATAAACATGGAAATATCTAAAGCGCCATCTGTATAAACATGGAAATATCTACACTGCCATCTGTACAAACATGGAAAAATCTACACAGCCATCTGTATTAACATGGAAATATCTACACCGCTATCTCTATAAACATGGAAATATCTACAACGCTGTCTCTAGAAACGTGGAAATATCTACACCGCTATCTCTATAAACGTGGAAATATATACACCGCTATCTCTAAAAACATGGAAATATCTACACCGCTATCTCTATAAACGTGGGAACGTCTACACCGCTAACTCTATAAACCTGGAAATATCTACACCGCTATAAGTATAAATGTGGAAATATCTACACCGCTATCTGTATAAACATGGAAATATCTACACCGCTATCTCTATAAACATGGAAATAGTTACACCGCTATCTGTATAAACATGGAAATATTTACAAAGCTATCTCTACAAACATGGAAATATCTACACCGCTATCTCTATAAACATGGAAATATCTACACCACTATCTGTAAAACATGGAAATATCTACACCGCTGTCTGTATAAACATGGAAATATATACACCGCTTTCTGTATAAACATGGAAATAACTACACAGCTGTCTCTATAAACATGGAAATAGGTACACCGCTATCTGTAGAAACATGGAAATACCTACACCGCTGTCTCTATAAACCTGGAAATATCTACACCGTTATCTGTATTAATGTGGAAATACGTACACCGCTATCTGCACAGACGTGGAAATATCTACACCGGTATGTGTATAAACGTGGAAATATCTGAACCGCTATGTGTATAAACTTGGAAATTTCTACACTGTAATCGGTATAAAAGTGGAAATATCTTCACCGCTATCTGTATAAACGTGGGAATATCTACACCGCTATCCCTATAAACGTGTAAACATTTACACCGCTATCTGTATAAACATGGAAATATTACACCGCTATCTCTAAAAACATGGAAATATCTACACCGCTATGTCTATAAACATGAAAATATTTACACCGCTATCTGTATAAACATGGAAATATTTACACCGCTATCTGTAAAAACTTCGAAATATTTACACCGCTATGTCTATAAAAATGGAAATATCTACACCGCTATCTCCATAAACATGAAAATATCTACACTGTTGTTTGTATGAACATGAAAATATCTACACCGCTATCTCTATAAACATAGAAATATCTACATTGCTGTCTGTATAAACATGGAAATATCTACACAGCTATCTGTATAAACATGGAAATATCTACACTGCCATCTGTATAAAGATGGAAATATCTACACCGCGAGCTGTATAAACATGGAAATATCTACACCGCTATCTGTATAAAGATGGAAATACCAACACCGCTATCTGTATAAACATGGAAATACCTACACCGCTATCTCTATAAACATGAAAATAATTACACCACCATCTCTATAAACATGGAAATATTTACACCGCTATCTCTATAAACTTAGAAATAACTATACCGCCATCTCTATGAACATGGAAATATCTACACCGCTATCTGCATAAACATGGAAATATCTACAAAGACATCTGTGTAAACATGGAAATATCTACACCACCATCTCTATAAACATGAAAATATCTACACCGCCATCTTCAGAAACATGGATGTATCTACACGGCCATCTGTATAAACATGGAAATATCTACACCACTATCTGTATAAACATGGAAATATCTTCACTGCCATCTGTATAAACATGGAAATAACCACACAGCCATCTGTATAAAGATGGAAATATCTACACCGCAATCTGTATAAATATGGAAATACCTACACCGCTATCTCTATAGACATGGAAATATCTACACCGCTATCTGTATAAACATGGAAATATCTACACTGCCATCTGTATATAGATGGAAATATCTACACCGCGAGCTGTATAAACATGGAAATATCTACAACGCTATCTGTATAAACATGGAAATAACAAGACCGTTATCTGTATAAACCTGGAAATATCTACACCGCTATCTCTATAAACAAGAAAATACTTACACCACCATCTCCATAAACATGGAGATGTTTACAACGCTATCTCTATAAACATAGAAATAACTACACCGCCATCTCTATAAACATGGAAATATCTACATCGCCATCTGAATAAACATGGAAATATCTACACAAACATCTGTATAAACATGGAAATATCTACAGTGCCATCTGTATAAACTTGGAAATATCTACACTGACAGCTGTAGAAAAATGGAAATGTCTACAAAGCGATCTGTATAAACATGGGAATTTCTACATCGCTACCTGTATAAACATGGAAATATCTACACCGCTATCTGTATCAACATGGAAATAACTACACCGCAATCTGTATAAACACGGAAATATCTACAAAGCTGTCTCTGTAAACATGGAAATATCTACACAGCTATCTGTGTAAACTTGCAAATATCTACACCGCTATCTGTGTAAATTAGGCAATACCTACACCACAATCTGTGCAAAGATGGAAATACCTACAACGCTATCTCTGTAAACATGGAAATATCTACACCGATATCTGTATAAACATGGAAATATCTACACAGCCATCTGTATAAACATGGAAATATTTACAGCGCCATCTGTATAAACATGGAAATATCTACACCGCCATCTGTACACACATGGAAATATCTACAATGCCATCTGTATAAACATGGAAATATCTACACAGCTATCTGTGTAAACTTGGAAATATGTACACAGCTATCTGTGTAAAAATGGAAATATCTACACAGCATTCTGTGCAAAGATGGAAATATCTACACTGCTATCTCTGTAAACATGGAAATATCTACACCGCTATCTGTATAAACATGGAAATATCTATACTGCAGTCTCTATAAACATGGAAATATCTCCACCGCTATCTGTATAAACATGAAAATATCTACACCGCTTTCTGTATAAACATGGACATATCTACACCGCAATCTGTATAAACATGGAAATATCTACAACGCTACGTGTGTAAACATGGAAATATCTACACAGCTATCTGCATAAACATGGAAATATCTACACGGCAATCTGTGCAAAGATGGAAATAACTACACCGCTATCTCTGTAAACATGGAAATATCTACACCGCTACCTGTATAAACATGGAAATATCTACACCGCTGTCTGTATAAACAAGGAAATATCTACACCGCCATCTGTAGAAACATGGAAATACCTACACCACAAACTGTATAAACATGGAAATACCTACACCGCTATCTGTATAAATATGGAAATATCTACACTGCTATCACTATAAACATGCAAATACCTACACCGCTTTCTCTATAAACATGGAAATATCTACACTGCAATCTCTGTATACATGGAAATACCTTCACCGCCATCTCTATAAACATGAAAATATCTACACCGCCATCTTCAGAAACATGGATGTATCTTCACCGCCATCTGTATAAACTTGGAAATATCTACACCACTATCTGTATAAACATGGAAATATCTACACCGCCATCTGTATAAACATGGAAATATCTACACAGCCATGTGTATATACAGGGAAATATCTACACCGCTAACTATATAAACATGGAAATAACTACACTGCTATCTGTATAAACATGGAAATATCTACACTGCCATCTACATATCCATGGAAATAACTGCGCGGCCATCTGTATAAACATGGAAATATCTACACTGTCGTCTGTGTATAGATGGAAATATCAACACCGCCATCTGTACAAACTTGGAAATATCTGCAGCGCTATCTGTGTAACGATGGAAATATCTACACCGCGGTCTGTATAAACATGGAAATATCTACACCGCTATCTGTATAAACATGGAAATATCTACACCGCTATCTCTATAAACATGGAAATATCTACACAGTGATCTGTATAAACATGGAAATATTTACACCACTATGTGTATAAAAATGGAAATTTCTACACCGTTATCTGTATAAATATGGAAATATCCACACTGCTATCTGTATAAACATGGAAATATCTACACCGCTATCTGTATAAACATGGAAATATCTACACCGCGATCTGTATAAACATGGAAATATCTACAAAGCGATCTGTAAAAACATGGAAATATCTTCACCACAATCTGTATAAACATGGAAATATCTACACCGCTACCTGTATAAACATGGTAATATCTAGACCACCATCTATATAAACATGGAATTATCTACACCGCCATCTGCATAAACATGGAAATATCTACAATGCCATCTGTAGAAAGATGGAAATATCTACACCGCAATCTGTGTAAACATGGAAATATCTACACCGCTATCTGTAAAAACATGGAAATATCTACACCGCTATCTGTATAAACATGGAAATAACTACCCCGCTATTTGTATAAACAAGGAAATATCTACACCGTGATCTGTATAAACATGGAAGTATCTACACCGCCATCTCTATAAACATGGAAAAATCAACACAACTATCTCTATGAACATGGAAATATCTACACCGCCATCTCTATAAACATGGAAATATCTACACCACTATCAGTATAAACATGGAAATATCTACACAGCTATCTGTATAGACATGGAAATATCTCCACTGCTATCTCTATAAACATCGAAATATCTACACCGCCATCTGTATAAACATGGAAATACTTACAAAGTTATCTGTATAAACATGGAAATATATACACCACCATCTGTATAAACATGGAAATATCTACACAACCATGTGTATATACATGGAAATATCTACACGGCTATCTATATAAACATGGAAATAACTACACCGCTATGTTTATAAACATGGAAATATCTACACCGCCATCTACATATCCAAGGAATTATCTGTGCCGCCATCTGTATAAACATGGAAATATCTACACGGTCTTCTGTGTATAAATGGAAACATCAACACCGCCATCTGTACAAACATGGAAATATCTGCACCGCTATCAGTATAAACATGGAAATATCTACACCGCAGTCTATATAAACATGGAAATATCTACACCGCTATCTGTATAAACATTTAAATATCTACACCGCCATCTGCATGCCCATGGAAATATCTACGCCGCCATCTGTTTAAACATGGAAATATCTACATCGCAATCTCTATAAACATGGAAATAACTGCACTGCCATCTGTAAAAACATGGAAATACGTATACAGTCATCTGTATAAACATGGAAATATCTACAATGCCATCTGTATACACATGGAAATATCTACACACCTATCTGTAGAAACATGAAAATATCTACACTGCTATCTCTATAAACATGGAAATATCTACACTGCCATATCAATAAACATGAAAATATCTACACTGCCATCTCCATAAACATGGAAATAACTACTCCGCAATCTGTATAAACATGGAAACATCTACACCGTCATCTGTGTGAATAAGGAAATATCTACAATGCCATCTGTATAAAGATATAAATATCTGCACCGCGAGCTGTATAAACATGAAAATATCTTCTTCGCTATCTGTATAATCATGGAAATACCAACACCGCTATCGGTATAAACATGGAAATATCTTCAACGCCATCTATATAAACATGGAAATATCTACACCGCTATGTCTATAAACATGGAAATACCTACACAGCTATCTCTATAAACATGGAAAAATCTACACCGCTATCTGTATAAACATGGAAATATCTACACCACCATCTATATAAACATGGAAATATCTACACCGCCATCTGTATAAACATCGAAATATCTCCAATGCCATCTGTAGAAAGATGGAAATATCTACCCCGCAATCTTTTTAAACATGGAAATATCTACACCGATATCTGTAAAAACATGGAAATATCTACACGGCAATCTTTATAAACATGGAAATATCTACACCGCTATCTGTATAAACATGGAAATAACTACACCGTGATCTGTATAAACATGGAAATATCTACACCGCCATCTCTATAAACATGGAAATATCTACACTGCCATTTGTTGAAAGATGGAAATATCTACACCGCCATCTGTATACACGTGGAAATATCTACACCGCTATCTGTATAAACATGGAAATATCTACACCGCAATCTGTATAATCATGGAAATATCTACACCGATATCTGTATAAATATGAAATATCTACCCGCTATCTCTATGAAAGTGGAATGATCTACACTGCTATCTGTATAAACATGGAAATATCTTCACTGCTATCTCTATGAACGTGGATATATCTACACCGCTATCTCTATAAACATGGAAATATCTACACCGTGGTCTGTATAAAGATGGAAATATTTACACCACTATGTGTATAAAAATGGAAATTTCTACACCGTTATCTGTATAAATATGGAAATATCTACACCGCTATCTGTATAAACATGGAAATATCTACACCGCTATCTGTATAAACATGGAAATATCTACACCGCGATCTGTATAAACACGGAAATATCTACAAAGCGATCTGTATAAACATGGAAATATCTTCACCACAATCTGTATAAACATGGAAATATCTACACTGCTACCTGTATAAACATAGTAATATCTAGACCACCATCTATATAAACATGGAAATATCTACACCGCCATCTGTGTAAACATGGAAATATCTACAATGCCATCTGTAGAAAGATGGAAATATCTACACCGCAATCTGTGTAAACATGGAAATATCTACACAGCTATCTGTAAAAACATGGAAATATCTACACCGCTATCTGTATAAACATGGAAATATCTACACCACGATCTGTATAAACATGGAAATATCTACACCACGATCTGTATAAACATGGAAATATCCTCAACGCTATCTGTATAAACACGGAAATATCTACACAGCTATCTCTATAAACATGGAAATATCTACACCGCCATCTGTATAAACATGGAAATACCTACAAAGTCATCTGTATAAACATGGAGATATCTACAAAGCCATCTGTATAAACATGGAAATATCTACACAGCCATCTGTATATACATGGAAATATCTACACCGCTATCTGTATAAACATGGAAATAACTACAGCGCTATTTGCAACAACAAGGAAATATCTACACCACCATCTATATAAACATGGAAATATCTACACCGCCATCTGTATAAACATCGAAATATCTCCAATGCCATCTGTAGAAAGATGGAAATATCTACCCCGCAATCTTTTTAAACATGGAAATATCTACACCGATATCTGTAAATACATGGAAATATCTACACCGCAATCTTTATAAACATGGAAATATCTACACCGCTATCTGTATAAACATGGAAATAACTACACCGCGATCTGTATAAACATGGAAATATCTACACAGCCATCTCTATAAACATGGAAATATCTACACTGCCATTTGTTGAAAGATGGAAATATCTACACCGCCATCTGTATACACGTGGAAATATCTACACCGCTATCTGTATAAACATGGAAATATCTACACCGCAATCTGTATAATCATGGAAATATCTACACCGATATCTGTATAAATATGAAATATCTAACCGCTACCTCTATAAAAGTGGAAATATCTACACTGCTATCTGTATAAACATGGAAATATCCTCACTGCTATCTCTATGAACGTGGATATATCTACACCGCTATCTCTATAAACATGGAAATATCTACACCGCCATCTCTATAAACATGGAAATATCTACACCGTGGTCTGTATAAACATGGAAATATTTACACCACTATGTGTATAAAAATGGAAATTTCTACACCGTTATCTGTATAAATATGGAAATATCTACACCGCTATCTGTATAAACATGGAAATATCTACACCGCTATCTGTATAAACATGGAAATATCTACACCGCGATCTGTATAAACACGGAAATATCTACAAAGCGATCTGTATAAACATGGAAATATCTTCACCACAATCTGTATAAACATGGAAATATCTACACCGCTACCTGTATAAACATGGTAATATCTAGACCACCATCTATATAAACATGGAAATATCTACACCGCCATCTGTATAAACATGGAAATATCTACAATGCCATCTGTAGAAAGATGGAAATATCTACACCGCAATCTGTGTAAACATGGAAATATCTACACCGCTATCTGTAAAAACATGGAAATATCTACACCGCTATCTGTATAAACATGGAAATATCTACACCGCAATCTGTGTAAACATGGAAATATCTACACCGCTATCTGTAAAAACATGGAAATATCTACACCGCTATCTGTATAAACATCGAAATATCCTCACCGCTATCTGTATAAACACGGAAATATCTACACAGCTATCTCTATAAACATGGAAACATCTACACCGCCATCTGTATAAACATGGAAATACCTACAAAGTCATCTGTATAAACATGGAGATATCTACAAAGCCATCTGTATAAACATGGAAATATCTACACAGACATCTGTATATACATGGAAATATCTACACGGCTATCTCTATAAACATGGAAATAACTACACCGCTATTTGTATAAACAAGGAAATATCTACACCGTGATCTGTATAAACATGGAAGTATCTACACCGCTATCTCTATAAACATGGAAATATCTACACCCATATCTGTATAAACATGGAAATATCCACACCGCTATCTCTATAAACATGGAAAAATCAACACCGCTATCTCTATCAACATGGAAATATCTACACCGCCATCTCTATAAACATGGAAATATCTACACCACTATCAGTATAAACATGGAAATATCTATACCGCTATCTGTATAAACATGGAAATATCTCCACTGCTCTCTCTATAAACATCGAAATATCTACACCGCCATCTGTATAAACATGGAAATACTTACAATGTTATCTGTATAAGCATGGAAATATATACACCACCATCTGTATAAACATGGAAATATCTACACAGCCATGTGTATATACATGGAAATATCTACACGTCTATCTATATAAACATGGAAATAACTACACCGCTATGTTTATAAACATGGAAATATCTACACCGCCATCTACATTTCCATGGAATTATCTGTGCCGCCATCTGTATAAACATGGAAATATCTACACGGTCATCTGTGTATAAATGGAAACATCAACACCGCCATCTGTACAAACATGGAAATATCTGCACCGCTATCTGTATAAACATGGAAATATCTACACCGCAGTCTGTATAAACATGGAAATATCTACACCGCTATCTGTATAAACATGGAAATATCTACACCGCTATCTCTATAAACATGGAAATATCTACACCGTGATCTGTATAAACATGGAAATATTTACACTGCTCTCTCTATAAACATGGAAATTTCTACACCGTTATCTGTATAAATATGGAAATATCTACACCGCTATCTCTATAAACATGGAAATATCTACACCGCCATCTGTATAAACATGGAAATACCTACAATACCATCTGTATACACAAGGAAATATCTACAAAGACATGTGTATAAATATGGAAATATCTACCAGGCCATCTGTATAAACATGGAAATATCTACACTGCCATCTGTAGAAAATGGATATATCTACACCGCTATCTCAATAAATATGGAAATATCTACACCACCATCTCTATAAACATGAAAATATCTACACTGCTATCTCCATAAAGTTGGAAGTACCTACTCCGCCATGTGTATAAACACGGAAATATCTACAGAACCATCTGTGTAAACATGGAAATATCTACACCGCTATCTGTAGAAACATGGAAATATCTACACCGCCATCTGCATGCCCATGGAAATATCTACACCGCCATCTGTATAAAGATGGAAATATCTACACGGCCATCTGTGTATACATGGAAATATCAACACCGCCATCTGTACAAACATAGAAATATCTACATCGCTGTCTCTATAAACATGGAAATATCTGCACTGCCATCTGTAAAAACATGGAAATGCGTAGACAGACATCTGTATAAACATGGAAATATCTACAATGACATCTGTATACATATGGAAATATCAACACAGCCATCTGTAGAAACATGTAAATATCTACACTGCTATCTCTATAAACATGGAAATATCTACACTGCCATATCAATAAATATGAAAATATCTACATTGCCATCTCCATAAACATGGAACTAACTACTCCGCAATCTGTATAAACATGGAAACGTCTACACCGCCATCTGTTTGAATAAGGAAATATCTACAATGCCATCTGTATAAAGATATAAATATCTGCACCGCGAGCTGTATAAACATGGAAATATCTACATCGCTATCTGTATAATCATGGAAATACCAACACCGCTATCGGTATAAACATGGAAATATCTACAACGCCATCTATACAAACACGGAAATATCTACACCACTATGTCTATAAACATGGAAATACCTACACCGCTATCTCTATAAACATGGAAATATCTACACCGCTATCTGTATAAACATGGAAATATCTACACCACCATCTATATAAACATGGAAATATCTACACCGCCATCTGTATAAACATGTAAGTATCTCCAATGACATCTGTAGAAAGATGGAAATATCTACCCCGCAATCTGTGTAAACATGGAAATATCTACACCGATATCTGTAAAAACATGGAAATATCCACACCGCTATCTCTATAAACATGGAAATATCTACACCGCTATCTGTATAAACATGGAAATATCTACACCGCGATCTGTATAAACATGGAAATATCTGCACCGCGATCTGTATAAACATGGAAATATCTACACCGCTATCTGTATAAACATGGAAATATCTACACGGCTATCTCCATAAACATGGAAATATCTACACTGCCATCTGTATATATGTGGAAATATCTTCACCGCTATCTGTATAAACATTGAAATAACTACACCTCTATTTGTATAAACAAGGAAGTAGCTACACTGCGATCTGTATAAACATGGAAATATCTACACTGCCATCTCTGTAAACATGGAAATATCTACACCCTCATCTGTATAAACATGGAAATATCCACACCGCTATCTCTATAAACATGGAAAAATCAACACCGCTATCTCTATGAACATGGAATTATCTACACCGCCATCTCTATAAAATTGTTAATATCTACACCACGATCAGTATAAACATGGAAATATATACACAACCATCTCTATAAACATGTAAATATCTACACTGCTATCTCAATAAACATGGAAATATCTTCACCGCCATCTCTATAAACATGAAAATATCTACACTACCATCTCCATAAATATGGAACTAACTTCTACGCCATCTGTATAAACAAGGAAACATCTACACCGCCATCTGTGTGAACAAGGAAATATCTACAATTCCATCTTTATAAAGATATAAATATCTGCACCGCGAGCTGTATAAACATGGAAATATCAACTTCACTATCTGCATAAACGTGGAAATACCAACACCGCTATCGGTATAAACATGGAAATATCTACAACGCCATCTATATAAACATGGAAATATCTAAACCGCTGTGTCTATAAACCTGGAAATAACTACACCGCTATCTCTATAAACATGGAAATACCTACACCGCTATCTGTATAAACATGGAAATATCTACATCGCTATCTGTCTAAACATGGAAATATCTACACCGCCATCTATATAAACATGGAAATATCTTCAATGCCATCTGTAAAAAGATGGAAATATCTACACCGCAATCTGTGTAAACTTGGAAATATCTACACCGATATCGGTAAAAACATGGAAATATCTACACCGCTATCTGTATAAACATGGAAATATCTACACCGCCATCTAGATATCCATGGAAATATCTTCACCGCCAACTGTATAAACATGGAAATATCTACACCACCATCTGTATAAACATGGAAATATCTACAATGCCATCTGTATACACATGGAAATACCTACACGGCAATCTGTGTATAGATGGAAACACCAACACCGCCATCTGTACAAACATGAAAATATCTACACTGCTATCTCTATAAACATGGAATTATCTACACTGCAGTCAGTATAAACATGGAAATATCTACACCGTTATCTGTATCAACATGGAAATATCTACACCGGTATCTGTATAAACTTGGAAATATATACAGCGCTATATGTATAAACATGGGAATATCTGCGCCGCTATCTCTATAAACATGGAAATATCTACAAAGCCATCTGCATAAACATGGGAATACCTACACAGTCATGTGGAGGAACATGGAGATATCTACACTGCAATCTGTATAAACATAGAAATATCTACACTGCCCTCTGTATAAATATGGAAATGTCTGCATAGGCATCTGTGTAAACATGGAAATATCTGCAGCTCTATCTGTAAAAACATGGAAATACCTACACCGCTGTCTGTGTAAACATGTAAATATGTACACCGCTATGAGTATAAACATCGAAATATCTCCACCGTTATCTGTTTAAACATGGAAATATCTACAGCGCCGTCTCTATAAACATTGAAATATCTACACTGCCATCTGTAAAAACATGGAAATATCTACACAGTCATCAGAATAAACATGGAAATATCTACACCACCATCTGTATAAACATGGAAATACCTACAATACCATCTGTATACACATGGAAATATCTACACAGATATCTGTATAAATATGGAAACATCTACACCGCCATCTGTATAAACGTGGAAATATCTACACTGCCATCTGTAGAAAGATGGAAATATCTACACCGCTATCTCTATAAATATGGGAAAATCCACACCGCCATCTATATAAACATGAAAATATCTACACTGCCATCTCCATAAAGATGGAAGTATCTACTCCGCCATGTGTATAAACACGGAAATATATACACCACCATCTGTGTAAACATGGAAATAACTACACCGCTCTCTGTATAAACATGGAAATATCTACACCGCCATCTGCATGTCCATGGAAATATCTACGCCGCTATCTGAATAAACATGGAAATATCTACACAGCCATGTGTATAAAAATGGAAGTATCTACACCGCTATCTATATAAACATGGAAATATCTACACCGCTACCTGTATAAACATGGAAATATCTACACTGCCATGTACATATCCATGGAAATATCTGCGCCGCCATCTGTACAAACATGGAAATATCTACACGGTCATCTGTGTATAGATGGAAATATTAACACCGCCATCTGTACAAACATGGAAATATCTGCACCGCAATCTCTATAAACATGGAAATATCTACACCGCGGTCTGTATAAACATGGAAATATCTAAACCGCTATCTGTATAAACATGGAAATATCTACACCGCTATCTCTATAAACGTGGAAATATCTACACCGTGATCTGTATAAACATGGAAATATTTACACCGCTATCTGTGTAAACATGGAAATATCTACACCGTTATCTGTATTAACATGGAAATACCTAAAACGCCATCTGTAGAAACATGGAAATATCTTCACCACCATCGGTATAAACATGGAAATATCTACAATGCCATCTGTATACACCTGGAAATACCTACACGGCAATCTGTGTATAGACGGAAACATCAACACCGCCATCTGTACAGACATGGAAATATCCACACTGCTATCTGTATAAACATGGAAATATCTACACTGCGGTATGTAAAAACATGGAAATATCTACACCGGTATCTTTATAAACATGGAAATATCTACACCACGATCTGTGTAAAACATGGAAATATTTACACCGCTATCTGTATAAACATGGAAATATCTACTCCGCTAACTCTATAAACAAGGAAATACCTGAAAAGCCATCTGTATAAACATGGAAATAACTGCACAGTCATGTGTAGGAACATGGAAATATCTACACTGCCATCTGCATAAACATGGAAATATGTACACAGTCCTCTGTATAAATATGGAAATATCTACACCACCATCTGTATAAACATGGAAATGTCTACATTGCCATATGTGTACACATGGAAATATCTTCACGCCATATGTATAAACATGGAAATATTTACACCGCTATCTGTATAAACATGGGAATATCTACACCGCTCTGAGTATAAACATGGAAATATCTACAATGCTATCTGTATAAACAAGGAAATATATACATCGCCATCTGTATAAACATGGAAATATCTACACCGCTATCTCTATAACCAAGGAAATATCCACACCGCCATCTCTATAAATATGGAAATATCTACACTGCCATATGCATACACATGGAAATATCTACACAGTCATCTCTATAAACATGGAAATATTTACACCGCTATCTCTATAAACATGGAAATATCTACACCGCTATCTGTATAAACGTGGAAATATCTACACTGCCATCTGTGGAAAGATGGAAATATCTAAACCGCGATCTGTATAAACAAGGAAATATCTACACCGCGACCTGTATAAACACGGATATATCTACACGGGTATCTGTATAAACATGGAAATGTCTACACCACGATCTGTATAAACAAGGAAATATCTCCAACGCTATCTGTATAAACATGGAAATATCTACATAGCTATCTGCATAAACATGGAAATATCTACAACGCTATCTGTATAAACATGGAAATATGTACACCGCTATCTCTATAACCATAGAAATATCTACACCGCCATTTCTATAAACATGGAAATATCTACACTGACATATGTATACACATGGAAATATCTACACGGCCATCTGTATAAACATGGAAATATTTACACCCCTATCTCTATAAACGTGGAAATATCTACACTGCCATCTGTATAAACATGGAAATATCTACACCTCCATCTGTATAAATATGGAAATATCTACACCGCTATCTCTATAAACATGGAAATACCTACACCGCTATCTTTATAAACATGGAAATATGTTCAACGCTATCTGTGTAAACATGGAAATACCTACACACCTATCTGTGTAAACATGGAAATATATACACCGCTATCTGTGTAAAGACGGAAATATCTACAAAGCAATCTGTGCAAATATGGAAATATCTACACCGCTATTTCTGTAAACATGTAAATAACTACACCGCTGTCTTTATGAACTTGGAAATACCTACACCGCCATCTGTATAAACATGGAAATATCTCCACCGCTATCTGTATAAACATGGAAATATCTCCACCGCTATCTGTATAAACCTGGAAATATATCCACCACTATCTGTATAAACATGGAAATATCTCCACTGCTATCTGTATAAACATGGAAATATCTACACCGCTATCAGTATAAACATGGAAATATCTACAACGCTATCTGTATAAACTTGGAAATATATACACCGCTATCTGTATAAACATGGAAATATCTACACCGCTATCTGTATAAACGTGGAAATATCTACATCACTATCTGTATAAACATGGAAATATCTACAACGTTATCTATATAAACCTGGAAATATCTACACACCTATCTGTGTAAACTTGGAAATATCTGCACGGCTATCTGTGTAAAGATGGAAATATCTGCACCGCAATCTATGCAAAGATGGAAATATCCACACCGCTATCCCTGTAAACATGGAAATATCTACACCGCTATCTGTATAAACATGGAAATATCTTCACCACTATCTCTATAAACATGGAAATACCTACACCGCCATCTCTATACACAAGGAAATATCTACAGGGCTATCTGTATAAACATAGAAATATCTATAACGCCATCTCTATAAACATGGAAATATCTACATCGCCATCTGAATAAACATGGAAATATCTATAGACCATCTGTGGAAAGAGAGAAATATCTACACCGCGATCTGTATAAAGATGGATGTATCTACACAGCTACCTGTATAAACATGGAAATATTAACACCGCTACCTGTATAAACATGGAATTATCTACACCAAGATTTGTATAAACAAGGAGATATCTCCACCGCTATCTGTATAAACATGGAAATATCTACACCACCGTCTTTATAAACATGGAAATAACGACACCGCAATCTTTATAAACATGGAAATAACTACACCGCCATCTCTATAAACATGGAAATATTTACACCGCCATCTGCATAAACATGGAAATATCCACACCGCTATCTGTATAAATATGGAAATATCTACACCATTCTCTCTATAAACATGGACATATCTACACCGCTCTCTGTATAAACATGGAAATATCTACACCGTTATCTCTATGAACATGGAAATATCTACAACGCCATCTGTATAAACATGCAAATATCTACACAGTCATCTGTATAAACATGGAAATATCTACACCAACATCTCTATAAACATGGAAATATCTACACTGCCATATGTATACACATGGAAATATCTACACAGCCATCTGTATAAACATGGAAATATTTACACCGCGATCTCTATAAACATGGAAACCTCTACACTGCCATCTGTGGAAAGATGGAAATATCTACATCGCGATCTGTATAAAATGGAAATATCTACACCGCTAGTTGTAGAAACATGGAAATATCTACACCGCTATCTGTATAAACATGGAAATATCTCCACCACGATCTGTATAAACAAGGAAATATCAACAACCCTATCTGTGTAAACATGGAAATATCTACACAGATATCTGTGTAAAATACGAAATATCTACACCGCTATCTGTGTAAAGACGGAAATATCTACACCACAATCTGTGCAAAGATGGAAATATCTACACCGCTGTCTGTATAAACATGGAAATATCTACAACGCTATCTCTGTAAAGATGGAAATATATACACAGCTATCTGTCGAAACTTGGAAATATTTACCGGGTTATCTGTGTAAAAATGGAAATATCTGCACCACAATCTGTGCAGAGAGGGAAATATCTACACCGCTATCTCTATAAACATGGAAATATCTACAGCGCTATCTGTATAAACAAGGAAATATCTACACCGCCATCTGTATAAACATGGAAATATGTACACCGCTATCTCTATAACCATGGAAATATCTACACCGCCATTTCTATAAACATGGAAATATCTACACTGACATATGTATACACATGGAAATATCTACACGGCCATCTGTATAAACATGGAAATATTTACACCCCTATCTCTATAAACATGGAAATATCTACACCGCCATCTGCATAAACGTGGAAATATCTACACTGCCGTCTGTATAAACATGGAAATAACTACACCCGTATCTCTATAAACATAGAAATACATACACCGCTATCTCTATAAACATGCAAATATCTACACCGCAATCTCTATGAACATAGAAATATCTACACCGCCATCTCTATAAACATGAAAATATCTACACCGCCATCTCCATAAACATGTAACTATGTACACCGCCATCTTTTTAAACATGGAAATATCTACACCGCTATCTGTATA
Source organism: Pan paniscus (assembly GCF_029289425.2). NCBI lineage: Eukaryota > Metazoa > Chordata > Mammalia > Primates > Hominidae > Pan > Pan paniscus. The sequence goes on from NC_073265.2 coordinate 4,512,256, forward strand.
AACATGGAAATATCTACACTGCTTCTGTATAAACATGGAAATGTCTCCACCGCTATCTCTATAAACATGGAAATAACTACACTGCCATCTCTATACACGTGGAAACAACTACACGCCCTCTCTATAAAAATAGAAATATGTACAACGCCATCTCTATATACATGGAAATGTCTACAGCGCTATCTGTATAAACAGGGAAATATCTACACAGCCGTCTCTATAAAAATGGAAATATCTACACCGCCATCTGTATATACATGGAAATAGCTACACTGTCATCTGCATAAACATAGAAATACCTACACCGCCATCTGCATAAACATGGAAATATCTACACTGCCATCTGTATGAACATGTAAATATCTACACAGCTATCTCTATAAACATGGAAATGTCTACACTGCTATCTGTATAAACGTGGAAATATCTACATCGCTATCTCTATGAACATGGAAATATCTACACCGCTATCTCTATAAACATGGGAATAACTGCAACGCTATCTGTATAAACATGGAAATATCTATACCGCTATCATTATAAACATGGAAATATCTACACCCATATCTGTATAAACATGGAAATATCTACAAGGCTATCTGTGTAAAGATGGTAATATATACACAGATATCTTTGTAAACATGGAAGTATCTACACCGCTATCTGTGTAAACATGGAAATATCTACACTGCAATCTGTGCAAGGATGGAAATATCTACACTGCTATCTCTGTAAACATGGAAATATCTACACCACTATCTGTAAAAACATGGAATTATCTACACCGCTATCTGTATAAAGATGGAAATATATACACCGCTATCAGTATAAACAATGAAATATCTACACCGCTATCTGCGTAAGCATGGAAATATCTACATCGCTATCTGTATAAACATGGAAATATCTACGGCGCTATCTCTATAAACATGGAAATAACTACAACGCTACCTGTATAAACATGGAAATATCTACAACACTATATGTGTAAACATGGAAATAGCTACACAGCTATCTGTGTAAACATGGAAATATGTACACCGCTATCTGTATAAAGATGGAAATATTTACACCACAATCTGTGCAAATATGCAAATATCTACACCGCTATTTCTGTAAACATGGAAATATCTACACCGGTATCTGAATAAACATGGAAATATCTACACCACGATATGTATAAACATGGAAATATCTACACCACGATCTGTATAAACATAGAAATATGTACACCGCTATCTGTATAAACTAGGAAATAGCTACACCGCTATCATTATAAACATGGAAATATCTGCATTTCTATCTGTGTAAACATGGAAATAACTACACTGCCATCTGTATACACACGGAAATACCTACACAGTCATCTGTATAAACAAGCAAATCTCTACACAACTATCTGTATAAACATGGAAATATCTACACTGCCATCTGTATAAACATGGAAATATCTACAAAGCCATCTCTATAAACATGAAAATATCTGCACCATTATCTGTGTAAAGATGGAAATATCTACACAGATATCTGTGTAAACATGAAAATATATACATCACTATCTGTGTAATGATGGAAATATCTAGACCGCAATCTGTGCAAATATGAAAATACCTACAGTGCTATCTCTGTAAACATGGAATTATGTACACCACTATCTGTATAAACATGGAAATATCTACACCACTATCTGTATAAACATGGAAATATCTACAACGCCATCTCTATAAACATGGAAATATTTACATCGCCATCTGAATGAACATGGAAATATCTACACCGCTATCTATATAAACATGGAAATATCTACACCACCATCTGTAAAAACATGGAAATATCTACAGCGCTATCTGTATAAATATCGAAATATCTACACCTTAGTCTCTATAAACATGCAAATAACTACACCGCTATCTGTATAAACATGGAAATACCTACACCGCTATTTGTATGAACATGGAAATATCTACACCGCTATCTCTATATCATGGAAATATCTGCACCGTTATCTGATTAAACATGTAAATACAAACACCGCTATCTGTATAAACATGGAAATATCTACACCACGATCTGTATAAACATGGAAATATCTCCACTGCCATCTGTATAATCATGGAAATATCCACACCGACATCTGTGTAAACATGGAAATATCTACACCGCTATCTGTATAAATATGGAAATATCTACACCGTTATCTCTATAAACATGTTAATATCTGCACCGCTATCTGTATAAACATGTAAATATCTACATAGCTATCTGTATAAACATGGAAATAACTCCACCTCTATCTGTATGAACATGGAAATATCTACACCGCTATCAGTATAAACATGGAAATATCTACACCGCTATCAGTATAAACATGGAAATATCTACAAAGCTATCTGTGTAAACACGTTAATATCTACACAGCTATCTGTGTAAACTTGGAAATATATACAGAGCTATCTGTGTAAAGATGGAAATATCTGCACCACAATCTGTGCAAACATGGAAATATCTACACCGCTATCTCTATAAACATGGAGATAATTACACCGCTATCTGTATAAACATGGAAATACCAACACCACTATCTGAATACACAAGAAAATATCTACACCGCCATCTAAATAAACAAGGAAATATCTACACTGCCATCTGTATAAACATGGAAATATCTACACCGCTATCTCTATAACCATGGAAATATCTACACCGCCATCTATATAAACATGCAAATATCAACACAGTCGTCTGTATAAACATGGAAATATCTACACCACCATCTCTATAAACATGGAAATATATACACTACCATCTGTATGCACCTGAAAATATCTACACAGCCATCTGTATAAACATGGAAATAACTACACCGCTGTCTCTATAAACATGGAAATATCTCCACCGCTATCTGTATAAACATGGAAATATCTACACAACGATCTCTATAAACATGGAAATATCTGCACTGCTATCTGTATAAACATGGAAATATTTACACTGCTATCTGTATAAACATGGAAATATCTACACCGCTGTCTGTATAAACATGGAAATATCTACAACGCTATCTCTGTTAACATGGAAATATATACACAGCTATCTGTCTAATCTTGGAAATATCTACCGGGCTATCTGTGTAAAGATGGAAATATGAGCAACGCAATCTGTGCAAAGAGGGATATATCTACACCGCTATCTCTATAAACATGGAAATATCTACACCGCTATCTATATAAACATGGAAATATCTACACCACTATCTGTATAAACAAGGAAATATCTACACCGCCATCTGTATAAACATGGAAATATGTACACTGCTATCTCTATAACCATGGAAATATCTACACCGCCATTTCTATAAACATGGAAATATCTACACCCGGTTATGTATACACATGGAAATATCTACACGGCCATCTGTATAAACATGGAAATATTTACACCCCTATCTCTATAAACATGGAAATATCTACACCGCCATCTGCAAAAACGTGGAAATATCTACACTGCCATCTGTATAAACATGGAAATAACTACACCCGTATCTCTATAAACATAGAAATACATACACCGCTATCTCTATAAACATGCAAATATCTACACCGCAATCTCTATGAACATAGAAATATCTACACCGCCATCTCTATAAACATGAAAATATCTACACCGCCATCTCCATAAACATGTAACTATGTACACCGCCATCTTTTTAAACATGGAAATATCTACACCGCTATCTGTATAAACATGGAAATATCTACACTGCTTCTGTATAAACATGGAAATGTCTCCACCGCTATCTCTATAAACATGGAAATAACTACACTGCCATCTCTATACACGTGGAAACAACTACACGCCCTCTCTATAAAAATAGAAATATGTACAACGCCATCTCTATATACATGGAAATGTCTACAGCGCTATCTGTATAAACAGGGAAATATCTACACAGCCGTCTCTATAAAAATGGAAATATCTACACCGCCATCTGTATATACATGGAAATAGCTACACTGTCATCTGCATAAACATAGAAATACCTACACCGCCATCTGCATAAACATGGAAATATCTACACTGCCATCTGTATGAACATGTAAATATCTACACAGCTATCTCTATAAACATGGAAATGTCTACACTGCTATCTGTATAAACGTGGAAATATCTACATCGCTATCTCTATGAACATGGAAATATCTACACCGCTATCTCTATAAACATGGGAATAACTGCAACGCTATCTGTATAAACATGGAAATATCTATACCGCTATCATTATAAACATGGAAATATCTACACCCATATCTGTATAAACATGGAAATATCTACAAGGCTATCTGTGTAAAGATGGTAATATATACACAGATATCTTTGTAAACATGGAAGTATCTACACCGCTATCTGTGTAAACATGGAAATATCTACACTGCAATCTGTGCAAGGATGGAAATATCTACACTGCTATCTCTGTAAACATGGAAATATCTACACCACTATCTGTAAAAACATGGAATTATCTACACCGCTATCTGTATAAAGATGGAAATATATACACCGCTATCAGTATAAACAATGAAATATCTACACCGCTATCTGCGTAAGCATGGAAATATCTACATCGCTATCTGTATAAACATGGAAATATCTACGGCGCTATCTCTATAAACATGGAAATAACTACAACGCTACCTGTATAAACATGGAAATATCTACAACACTATATGTGTAAACATGGAAATAGCTACACAGCTATCTGTGTAAACATGGAAATATGTACACCGCTATCTGTATAAAGATGGAAATATTTACACCACAATCTGTGCAAATATGCAAATATCTACACCGCTATTTCTGTAAACATGGAAATATCTACACCGGTATCTGAATAAACATGGAAATATCTACACCACGATATGTATAAACATGGAAATATCTACACCACGATCTGTATAAACATAGAAATATGTACACCGCTATCTGTATAAACTAGGAAATAGCTACACCGCTATCATTATAAACATGGAAATATCTGCATTTCTATCTGTGTAAACATGGAAATAACTACACTGCCATCTGTATACACACGGAAATACCTACACAGTCATCTGTATAAACAAGCAAATCTCTACACAACTATCTGTATAAACATGGAAATATCTACACTGCCATCTGTATAAACATGGAAATATCTACAAAGCCATCTCTATAAACATGAAAATATCTGCACCATTATCTGTGTAAAGATGGAAATATCTACACAGATATCTGTGTAAACATGAAAATATATACATCACTATCTGTGTAATGATGGAAATATCTAGACCGCAATCTGTGCAAATATGAAAATACCTACAGTGCTATCTCTGTAAACATGGAATTATGTACACCACTATCTGTATAAACATGGAAATATCTACACCACTATCTGTATAAACATGGAAATATCTACAACGCCATCTCTATAAACATGGAAATATTTACATCGCCATCTGAATGAACATGGAAATATCTACACCGCTATCTATATAAACATGGAAATATCTACACCACCATCTGTAAAAACATGGAAATATCTACAGCGCTATCTGTATAAATATCGAAATATCTACACCTTAGTCTCTATAAACATGCAAATAACTACACCGCTATCTGTATAAACATGGAAATACCTACACCGCTATTTGTATGAACATGGAAATATCTACACCGCTATCTCTATATCATGGAAATATCTGCACCGTTATCTGATTAAACATGTAAATACAAACACCGCTATCTGTATAAACATGGAAATATCTACACCACGATCTGTATAAACATGGAAATATCTCCACTGCCATCTGTATAATCATGGAAATATCTACACCGACATCTGTGTAAACATGGAAATATCTACACCGCTATCTGTATAAATATGGAAATATCTACACCGTTATCTCTATAAACATGTTAATATCTGCACCGCTATCTGTATAAACATGTAAATATCTACATAGCTATCTGTATAAACATGGAAATAACTCCACCTCTATCTGTATGAACATGGAAATATCTACACCGCTATCAGTATAAACATGGAAATATCTACACCGCTATCAGTATAAACATGGAAATATCTACAAAGCTATCTGTGTAAACACGTTAATATCTACACAGCTATCTGTGTAAACTTGGAAATATATACAGAGCTATCTGTGTAAAGATGGAAATATCTGCACCACAATCTGTGCAAACATGGAAATATCTACACCGCTATCTCTATAAACATGGAGATAATTACACCGCTATCTGTATAAACATGGAAATACCAACACCACTATCTGAATACACAAGAAAATATCTACACCGCCATCTAAATAAACAAGGAAATATCTACACTGCCATCTGTATAAACATGGAAATATCTACACCGCTATCTCTATAACCATGGAAATATCTACACCGCCATCTATATAAACATGCAAATATCAACACAGTCGTCTGTATAAACATGGAAATATCTACACCACCATCTCTATAAACATGGAAATATATACACTACCATCTGTATGCACCTGAAAATATCTACACAGCCATCTGTATAAACATGGAAATAACTACAACGCTGTCTCTATAAACATGGAAATATCTCCACCGCTATCTGTATAAACATGGAAATATCTACACAACGATCTCTATAAACATGGAAATATCTGCACTGCTATCTGTATAAACATGGAAATATTTACACTGCTATCTGTATAAACATGGAAATATCTACACCGCTGTCTGTATAAACATGGAAATATCTACAACGCTATCTCTGTTAACATGGAAATATATACACAGCTATCTGTCTAATCTTGGAAATATCTACCGGGCTATCTGTGTAAAGATGGAAATATGAGCAACGCAATCTGTGCAAAGAGGGATATATCTACACCGCTATCTCTATAAACATGGAAATATCTACACCGCTATCTATATAAACATGGAAATATCTACACCACTATCTGTATAAACAAGGAAATATCTACACTGCCATCTGTATAAACATGGAAATATGTACACTGCTATCTCTATAACCATGGAAATATCTACACCGCCATTTCTATAAACATGGAAATATCTACACCCGGTTATGTATACACATGGAAATATCTACACGGCCATCTGTATAAACATGGAAATATTTACACCCCTATCTCTATAAACATGGAAATATCTACACCGCCATCTGCAAAAACGTGGAAATATCTACACTGCCATCTGTATAAACATGGAAATAACTACACCCGTATCTCTATAAACATAGAAATACATACACCGCTATCTCTATAAACATGCAAATATCTACACCGCAATCTCTATGAACATAGAAATATCTACACCGCCATCTCTATAAACATGAAAATATCTACACCGCCATCTCCATAAACATGTAACTATGTACACCGCCATCTTTTTAAACATGGAAATATCTACACCGCTATCTGTATAAACATGGAAATATCTACACTGCTTCTGTATAAACATGGAAATGTCTCCACCGCTATCTCTATAAACATGGAAATAACTACACTGCCATCTCTATACACGTGGAAACAACTACACGCCCTCTCTATAAAAATAGAAATATGTACAACGCCATCTCTATATACATGGAAATGTCTACAGCGCTATCTGTATAAACAGGGAAATATCTACACAGCCGTCTCTATAAAAATGGAAATATCTACACCGCCATCTGTATATACATGGAAATAGCTACACTGTCATCTGCATAAACATAGAAATACCTACACCGCCATCTGCATAAACATGGAAATATCTACACTGCCATCTGTATGAACATGTAAATATCTACACAGCTATCTCTATAAACATGGAAATGTCTACACTGCTATCTGTATAAACGTGGAAATATCTACATCGCTATCTCTATGAACATGGAAATATCTACACCGCTATCTCTATAAACATGGGAATAACTGCAACGCTATCTGTATAAACATGGAAATATCTATACCGCTATCATTATAAACATGGAAATATCTACACCCATATCTGTATAAACATGGAAATATCTACAAGGCTATCTGTGTAAAGATGGTAATATATACACAGATATCTTTGTAAACATGGAAGTATCTACACCGCTATCTGTGTAAACATGGAAATATCTACACTGCAATCTGTGCAAGGATGGAAATATCTACACTGCTATCTCTGTAAACATGGAAATATCTACACCACTATCTGTAAAAACATGGAATTATCTACACCGCTATCTGTATAAAGATGGAAATATATACACCGCTATCAGTATAAACATGGAAATATCTACACCGCTATCTGCGTAAGCATGGAAATATCTACATCGCTATCTGTATAAACATGGAAATATCTACGGCGCTATCTCTATAAACATGGAAATAACTACAACGCTACCGGTATAAACATGGAAATATCTACAACACTATATGTGTAAACATGGAAATAGCTACACAGCTATCTGTGTAAACATGGAAATATGTACACCGCTATCTGTATAAAGATGGAAATATTTACACCACAATCTGTGCAAATATGCAAATATCTACACCGCTATTTCTGTAAACATGGAAATATCTACACCGGTATCTGAATAAACATGGAAATATCTACACCACGATATGTATAAACATGGAAATATCTACACCACGATCTGTATAAACATAGAAATATGTACACCGCTATCTGTATAAACTAGGAAATAGCTACACCGCTATCATTATAAACATGGAAATATCTGCATTTCTATCTGTGTAAACATGGAAATAACTACACTGCCATCTGTATACACACGGAAATAGCTACACAGTCATCTGTATAAACAAGCAAATCTCTACACAACTATCTGTATAAACATGGAAATATCTACACTGCCATCTGTATAAACATGGAAATATCTACAAAGCCATCTCTATAAACATGAAAATATCTGCACCAATATCTGTGTAAAGATGGAAATATCTACGCAGATATCTGTGTAAACATGAAAATATATACATCACTATCTGTGTAATGATGGAAATATCTAGACCGCAATCTGTGCAAATATAAAAATACCTACAGTGCTATCTCTGTAAACATGGAATTATGTACACCACTATCTGTATAAACATGGAAATATCTACACCACTATCTGTATAAACATGGAAATATCTACAACGCCATCTCTATAAACATGGAAATATTTACATCGCCATCTGAATGAACATGGAAATATCTACACCGCTATCTATATAAACATGGAAATATCTACACCACCATCTGTAAAAACATGGAAATATCTACAGCGCTATCTGTATAAATATCGAAATATCTACACCTTAGTCTCTATAAACATGCAAATAACTACACCGCTATCTGTATAAACATGGAAATACCTACACCGCTATTTGTATGAACATGGAAATATCTACACCGCTATCTGTATATCATGGAAATATCTGCACCGTTATCTGATTAAACATGTAAATACAAACACCGCTATCTGTATAAACATGGAAATATCTACAAGGTTATCTGTGTAAACATGGAAATATATAAACAGATATCAGTGTAAACATGGAAATATCTACACCGCTATCTGAGTAAACATGGAAATATCTACACTGCAATCTGTGCAAGGATGGAAATATATACACTGCTATCTCTGTAAACATGGAAATATCTACACCGCTATCTGTAAAAACATGGAAATATCTACACCGCTATCTGTATAAACATGGAAATATATACACCGCTATCAGTATAAACATCGAAATATCTACACCGCTATCTGCGTAAGCATGGAAATATCTACATAGCTATCTGTATAAACATGGAAATATCTCCAGCGCTATCTCTATAAACATGGAAATATCTACAACGCTACCTGTATAAACATGGAAATGTCCACAACACTATCTGTGTAAACATGGACATATCTACACAGCTATCTTTGTAAACATGGAAATATGTACACCGCTATCTGTATAAAGATGGAAATATTTACACCGCAATCTGTGCAAATATGCAAATATCTACACCGCTATTTCTGTAAACATGGAAATATCTACACCGGTATCTGAATAAACATGGAAATATCTACACCACGATATGTATAAACATGGAAATATCTACACCACGATCTGTATAAACATAGAAATATGTACACCGCTATCTGTATAAACAAGGAAATAACTACACCGCTATCATTATAAACATGGAAATATCAACATTTCTATCTGCATAAACAAGGAAATATCTACACTGCCATCTGTATAAACACGGAAATAGCTACACAGTCATCTGTATAAACAAGCAAATCTCTACACAACTATCTGTATAAACATGGAAATATCTGCACTGCCATCTGTATAAACATGGAAATATCTACACAGCCATCTCTATAAACATGAAAATATCTGCAACAAAATCTGTGTAAAGATGGAAATATCTACGCAGATATCTGTGTAAACATGAAAATATGTACATCACTATCTGTGTAAAGATGGAAATATCTAGACCGCAATCTGTGCAAATATGAAAATACCTACAGTGCTATCTCTGTAAACATGGAAATATGTACACCACTATCTGTATAAACATGGAAATATCTACACCACTGTCTGTATAAACATGGAAATATCTACACCGCCATCTCTATAAACATGGAAATATCTACACCGCCATCAGCATAAAGATGGAAATAACTACACCGCCATCTGTACAAACATGGAATTATCTACACCGCCATCTCTATAAACATAGAAATATGTACACTGCCATCTGTAGAAAGATGGAAATCTCTACACCGAGATCTGCATAAAAATGGAAATATCTACACCGCTATCTCTATAAACAAGGAAATACCTACACCGTAATCTGTATAAACATGGAAATAACTACACCGCTATCTGTATAAACATAGAAATATCTTCACCGCTATCTGTGTAAACTTGCAAATATCTCCACCGCTATCTGCATAAACATGAAAATATCTACACCGCTATCTGTATAAACATTGAAATATCTACATCGCTATCTGTATAAACATGGAAATATCTCCACCGCAATCTCTATCAACATGGAAATATCTATACCGCTATCATTATACAGATGGAAATATCTACACCACTATCTGTATAATGATGGAAATATCTACATCACTATCTTTGTAAATGTGGAAATATCTACACAGCTATCTGTGTAAACTTGGAAATATGTAAACCGCTATCTGGGTAAAGATGGAAATATCTACAGAACAATCTGTGCAAATATGGGAATATCTACACTGTTATCTCTGTAAACATGGAATTATCTACACCGCTATCTGTATATATATGGAAATATCTACACCGCTATCTCCATAAACATGGTTATAACTACACCGCTATCTGTATAGACATGGAAACAACTACACCGCTATCTGTATAAACATGGAAATAGCTACACCGCTGTCTCTACAAACATGGAAATACTTACACTGCCATCTGTATAAAAATGGAAATATCGACACCGCGAGCTGTACAAACATGGAAATATACACACAACTATCTGTTTAAACATGGAAATATATACACCACTATCTCTATAAACATGGAAATACCTACACTGCCATCTATGTAAACATGGAAATATCTACACCGCTATCTCTATAAACATTGAAAAATCTACACTGCCATCTCTATAAAAATGGAAATATCTACACCGCCATGTGCATAAACATGGAAATATCTACACCGCCATCTGTATAAACATGGAAATATCTACACCGCCATCGGTATAAACAAGGAAATATCTACACTGCCATCTGTAGAAAGATGGAAGTATCTACACTGCGATCGCTATAAACATGGAAATTTCTGCAACGCTACCTGTATAAACATGGAAATATCTACACTGCTCTCTCTATAAACATGGAAATATCTACACCGCTATCTGTATAAACATGGAAATATCTACACCGCTATCTGTATAAACATGGAAATATCTACACCACTATCTCTATAAACATGGAAATGTATACACCGCTACCTCTATAAACATGGTAATGTCTTCACGGCTATCTCCATAATCATGGAAATATCTACAACGCTATCTGTATACACATGGAAATATCTACACAGCTATCTGTGTAAACATGGAAATATCTACACCGCTATCAGTGCAAAGATGGAAATATGTACAAAGCTATCTATGTAAATATGGATATAACTACACCGATATCTGTATAAACATCGAAATATCTTCACCACAATCTGTATAATCATGTTAATATCTACACCGCTATCTCTATAAACATGGAGATATCTACACCGCCATCTGTACAAACAGAAATATTTACACCGCGATCTCTATAAACATGGAAATCTCTACACTGCCATCTGTGGAAAGATGGAAATATCTACATCGCGATCTGTATAAAATGGAAATATCTACACCGCTACCTGTAGAAACATGGAAATACCTACACCGCTATCTGAATAAACACGGAAATATCTACAACCCTATCTGTGTAAACATGGAAATATCTACACAGGTATCTGTGTAAACGAAGAAATATCTACACCGCTATCTGTGTAAAGATGGAAATATCAACACCGCAATCTTTGCAAAGATGGAAATATCTACACCGCTATCTCTGTAAACATGGAATTATCTACACCGCTATGTGTATAAACATGGAAATATCTACACCTCCATCTGTAAAAACATGGAAATAACTATACAGTCATCTGTATAAACATGGAAATATCTACAATGCCATCTGTCTACACATGGAAATATCGACACAGCCATCTGTATAAACATGTAAATATCTACACTGCTATCTCTATAAACATGGAAATATCTACACCGCCATCTCTATAAACCTGATAATATCTACTCTGCCATCTCCATAAACATGGAACTAACTACTTCGCCATCTGCATAAACATGGAAACATCTACACTGCCATCTGTGTGAATAAGGAAATGTCTACAATGCCATCTGTATAAAGATATAAATATCTGAACTGCGAGATGTATAAACATGGAAATATATACATCGCTATCTGTATAAACGTGGAAATACCAACATCGCTATCGGTATAAACCTGGAAATATCTACAACGCCATCTATATAAACATGGAAATATCTACACCGCTATGTTTATAAACATGGAAATACCTACATTGCTATCTCTATCAACATGGCAATACCTACACCGCTATCTTTATAAACATGGAAATATCTACACCGCTATCTGTATTAACATGGAAATATCCACACCGTGATCTGTATAAACTTGGAAATATCTACACCGCGATCTGTATAAACATGGAAATATCTTCACCACGATCTGTATAAACATGGAAATATCTACAACGCTATCTGTATAAACATGGTAATATCTACACCACCATCTATATAAACATGGAAATATCTACACCGCCATCTGTATAAAAATAGAAATATCTACACAACCCTCTGTATAAATATGGAAATACCTGAATAGGCATCTGTGTAAACATGGAAATATCTGCACTGCTATCTATATAAACATGGAAAAACCTACAACACTGTCTCTATAAACATGGAAATATGTACACCGCTATGTGTATAAACATGGAAATATCTCCACTGCTCTCTGTATAAACATGGAAATATCTCCACCGTTATCTGCATAAACATGGAAATATCTACAGCGCCATCTCTATAAACATTGAAATATCTACACTGCCATCTGTAAAAACATGGAAATATCTACACAGTCATCTGAATAAACATCGAAATACCTACAATACCATCTGTATACACATGGAAATATCTACACAGACATCTTTATAAATATGGAAATAACTACACGGCCATCTGTATAAACATGGAAATATCTACACTGCCATCTCTAGAAAGATGGAAATATGTATACCGCTATCTCTACAAATATGGAAATATCTACACAGCCATCTCTATAAACATGAAAATATCTACACTGCCATCTCCATAAAGATGGAAGTATCTACACCGCCATGTGTAGAAACACGGAAATATCTACACCACCATCTGTGTAAACATGGAAATATCTACACCGCTATCTGTATAAACATGGAAATATCTACACCGCCATCTGCATGTCCATGGAAATATCTACGCCGCCATCTGTATAAACATGGAAATATCTACACGGCTATCTGTGTATAGATGGAAATATCAACACCGCCATCTGCACAAACATGGAAATATCTACACCGCTATCTCTATAAACATGGAAATATCTGCACTGCAATCTGTAAAAACATGGAAATACCTCTACAGTCATCTGTATAAACATGTAAATATCTAAACTGCTATCTCTATAAACATGGAAATATCTACACCGCCATCTCTATAAACATGAAAATACCTACACTGCCATCTCCATAAACATGGAACTAACTACTCTGCCGTCTGTATAAACATGGAAACATCTACACCGCCATCTGTGTGAATAAGGAAATATCTACAATGCCATCTGTATATAGATATAAATACCTGCACCCCGAGCTGTATAAACATGGAAATATCTACATCGCTATCTGTATAAACGTGGAAATTCCAATACCGCGATCGGTATAAACATGGAAATATCTACAACGGCAACTATATAAACATGGAAATATCTACACAGCTATGTCTATAAACATGGAAATACCTACACCGCTATCTTTATAAACATGGAAATATCTACACCGCTATCTGTATAAACATGGAAAAATCTACACAACGATCTGTATAAACATGGAAAAATCTACACAACGATCTGTATAAACATGGAAATATATACACCGCTATCTGAATAAACATGGAAATATTTGCACCGCTATCTCTATAAACATGGAAATATCTACAAAGCCATCTTTATAAACATGGAAATACCTACACAGTCATGTGTAGGAACATGGAAATATCTACACTGCCATCTGTATAAAAATAGAAATATCTACACAGCCCTCTGTATAAATATGGAGATATCTGCATAGGCGTCTGTATAAACATGGAAATATCTGCACCGCTATCTGTATAAACATGGAAATACCGACACCGCTGTCTCTATAAACATGGAAATATGTACACGGCTATGTGTATAAACATGGAAATATCTCCACTGCTGTCTGTATAAACATGGAAATATCTCCACCGTTATCTGTATAAACATGGAAATATGTACAGTGCCATCTCTATAAACATTGAAGTTTCTACACTGCCATTTGTAAAAACATGGAAATATCTACACAGTCATCTGAATAAACATGGAAATATCTACACCACCATCTGTGTAAACATGGAAATACCTACAATACCATCTGTATACACATGGAAATATCTAAACACACTTCTGTATACATATGGAAATATCTATGCCGCCATCTGTATAAACATGGAAATATCTACCCAGCCATCTGTGTATAGATGGAAATATCTACACCGCCATCTTAACAAACATGGAAATATCTACACCGCTATCTGTATAAACATGGAAATATCTACACCGCCATCTGCATGTCCATGGAAATATCTATGCCACAATCTGTATAAACATGGAAATATCTACACGGCCATCTGTGTATAGATGGAAATATCATCACCGCCGTCTCTACAGACATGGAAATATCTACACCGCTATCTCTATAAACATGGAATTATCTGCACTGCCATCTGTAAAAACATGGAAATACCTATATAGTCATCTGTATAAACATGGAAATATCTACAATGCCATCTGTATACACGTGGAAATATCTACACAGCCATCTGTATAAACATGTAAATATCTACACTGCTATCTCTTCAAACATGGAAATATCTACACCGCCATCTCTATAAACATGATAATATCTACACTGCCATGCCATAAACTTGGAACTAACTACTCCGCCATCTGAACAAACATGGAAACATCTACACCGCCATCTGTGTGAATAAGGAAATATCTACAATGCCATCTGTATAAAGATATAAATATCTGCACCGCGAGCTGTATAAGGATGGAAATATCTACATCGCTATCTGTATAAACGTGGAAACACCAACACCGATATCGGAATAAACAGGGAAATATCTACAACACCATCTATATAAACATGGAAATATCTACACCGCTTTGTCTATAAACATGGAAATACCTACACCGCTATCTCTATAAACATGGAAATATCTACAACACTATCTGTATAAACATGGAAATATCTACACCGCTATCTGTATAAACATGGAAATATCTACACCGTGATCTGTATAAACATGGAAGTATCTACACCGCGATCTGTATAAACATGGATATATCTTCACCACGATCTGAATAAACATGGGAATATCTACACCGCTATCTGTATAAACATGGTAATATCTACACCACCATCTATATAAACATGGAAATATCTACATCGCCATCTGTATAAACATGGAAATATCTACAATGCCATCTGTAGAAAGATGGAAATATCCACACCGAAATCTGTGTAAACCTGGAAATATCTACACCGATATCTGTAAAAACATGGAAATATCTACACCGCTATCTGTATAAACGTGGAAATATCTACACCGTGATCTGTATATACATGTAAATATCTACAGCGCCATCTCTATAAACATTGAAATATCTACACTGCCATTTGTAAAAACATGGAAATATCTACACAGTCATCTGAATAAACATGGAAATATCTACACCACCATCTGTATAAACATGGAAATACCTACAATACCATCTGTATACACATGGAAATATCTACACAGACATCTGTATAAATATGGAAATATCTACACCGCCATCTTTATAAACATGGAAATATCTACACTGCCATCTGTAGAAAGATGGAAATATCTACACCGCTATCTCTATAAATATGGAAATATCTACACTGCCATCTCTATAAACATGAAAATATCTACACTGCCATCTCCATAAAGATGGAAGTATCTACTCCGCCACGTGTATAAACACGGAAATATCTACACCACCATCTGTGTAAACATGGAAATATCTACACCGCTATATGTATAAACATGGAAATATCTAAAACGCCATCTGCATGTCCATAGAAATATCTACGCCGCCATCTGTATAAACATGGAAATATCTACACGGCCATCTGTGTAGATGGAAATATCAACACCGCCATCTGTACAAACATGGAAATATCTACACCGCTATCTCTATAAACATGGAAATATCTGCACTGCCATCAGTAAAAACATGGAAATACCAATACAGTCACCTGTATAAACATGGAAATCTCTACAATGCCATCTGTCTACACATGGAAATATCTACACAGCCATCTGTATAAACATGTAAATATCTACACTGCTATCTCTATAAACATGGAAATATCTACACCGCCATCTCTATAAACATGAAAACATCTACACTGCCATCTGTAGAAATATGGAAATATCTACACCGCAATGTGAGTAAACAAGGAAATATCTACACCAATATGTGTAAAAACTTGGAAATATCTACACCGCTATCAGTATAAACATGGAAATATCTACACCGCGATCTGTATAAACATGGAAATATGTACACCGCGATCTGTATAAACATGGAAATATCTACACAGCTATCTGTATAAACATGGAAATATCTACACAGCTTTCTCTATAAACATGGAAATATCTACACCGCTATCTGTATAAACATGGAAATACCTACAAAGTCATCTGAATAAACTTGGAAATATCTACAAAGCCATCTGTATAAATATGGAAATATCTACACAGCCATCTGTATATACATGGAAATATCTACAACGCTATCTGTATAAACATGGAAATAACTACACCGCTATTTGTATAAACAAGGAAATATTTACACCGTGATCTGTATAAACATGGAAATATTTACACCGCTATCTGTATAAACATGGAAATTTCTACACCGTTATCTGTATAAATATGGAAATATCTACACCGCTATCTCTATAAACATGGAAATATCTACACCGCCATCGGTATAAACATGGAAATACCTATACAGTCGTCTGTGTAAACATCAAAATATCTACACCACCATCTGTATAAACATGGAAATATCTACAATGCCATCTGTATAAACATGGAAATACCTACACGGCAATCTGTGTAGAGATGGAAACATCAACATCGCCATCTCTACAAACTTGGAAATATCTACACTGCTATCTCTATAAACATGGAAATATCTACACTGCGGTCTGTATAAACATGGAAATATCTACACCGGTATGTGTATAAACATGGAAATATCTACACCACTATCTGTATAAACATGGAAATATATACACCACTATCTGTATAACCATGGAAATATCTGCACTGCTATCAGTATAAACATGGAAATACCTACACCGCTGTCTCTATAAACATGGAAATATGTACACCGCTATCTGTATAAACATGGAAATATCTACACCGCCATCTGAATAAACATGGGAATATCTACACAGACATCTGTGTGAACATGGAAATATCTACACCACGATCTGTATAAACATGGAAATATCTACACCGCGATCTGTATAAACATGGAAATATCTACACCGCTATCTGTATAAACATGGAAATATCTACACCGTGATCTGTATAAACATGGAAATATCTACACCACTATCTGTATAAACATGGAAATATATACACAGCTATTTATAAACATGGAAATATCTACACAGCCATCTGTATAAACATGGAAATACGTACAAAGTCATCTGTATAAACATGGAAACATCTACACAGCCATCTGTATAAACATGGAAATATCTACACAGCCATCTGTATATACATGGAAATATCTACACCGCCATCTGTACAAACATGGAAATGTCTGCAACGCTATCTGTATAAACGTGGAAATATCTACACCGCGGTCTCTATAAACATGGAAATATGTACACCGCTATGTGTATAAACATGGAAATATCTCCACTGCTGTCTGTATAAACATGGATATATCTCCACCGTTATCTGTATAAACATGGAAATATCTACAGCGCCATCTCTATAAACATTGAAATACCTACACTGCCATCTGTAAATACATGGAAATATCTACACAGTCATCTGAATAAACATGGAAATATCTACACCACCATCTGTATAAACATGGAAATACCTACAATACCATCTGTATACACATGGAAATATCTACACAGACATCAGTATAAATATGGAAATAACTACACCGCCATCTGTATAAACATGGAAATATCTGCACTGCCATCTGTAGAAAGATGGAAATATCTTCACCTCTATCTCTATAAATAAGGAAATATCTACACCGCCATCTCTATCTACATGAAAATATCTACAATGCCATCTCCATAAAGATGGAAGTATCTACACTGCCATGTGTATAAACACGGAAATATCTACACCACCATCTGTGTAAACATGGAAATATCTACACCGCTATCTGTATAAACATGGAAATATCTACACCGCCATCTGCATGTCCATGGAAATATCTACGCCAACTTCTGTATAAACATGGAAATATCAACACGTCCATCTGTGTATAGATGGAAATGTCAACACCGCCATCTGTACAAACATGGAAATATCTACACCGCTATCTCTATAAACATGGAAATATCTGCACTGCAATCTGTAAAAACATGGAAATAACTATACAGTCATCTGTATAAACATGGAAATATCTACAATGCCATCTGCATACACAAGAAATATCTACACAGCCATCTGTATAAACATGTAAATATCTACACTGCTATCTCTATAAACAAGGAAATACCTACACCGCCATCTCTATAAACATGAAAATATATACACTGCCATCTCCATAAACGTGGAATTAATGACTCCGCCATCTGTATAAACATGGAAACATCTACACTGCCATCTGTGTGAATAAGGAAATATCCACAATGCCATCTGTATAAAGATATAAATACCTGCACCGCTAGCTGTATAAACATGGAAATATCTACATCGCTATCTGTATAAACGTGGAAATACCAACACCGCTGTCGGTATAAACATGGAAATATCTACAACGCCATCAATATAAACATTGAAATATCTACACCTCTATGTCTATAAACAAGGAAATACCTACACCGCTATCTCTATAAACATGGAAATATCTACACAGCTATCTGTATAAACATGGAAATATCTACACCGCTATCTCTATAAACATGGAAATATCTACACCGCGATCTGTATAAACATGGAAATATCTACACCGCGATCTGTATAAACATGGAAATATCTACACCACGATCTGTATAAACATGGAAATACGAACACCGTTATCTGTATAAACATGGAAATATCTACACTGCTATCTCTATAAACATGAAAATACTTACACCACCATCTCTATAAACATGGAGATATTTACACTGCTATCTCTATAAACATAGAAATAACTACCCCACCATCTCTATAAACATGCAAATATCTACATCGCCATCTGAATAAACATGGGAATATCTACACAGACATCTGTGTGAAAATGGAAATGTCTACACCACGATCTGTATAAACATGAAAATATCTACACCGCGATCTGTATAAACATGGAAATATCTACACCGCTATCTTTATAAACATGGAAATATCCGCACCGTGATCTGTATAAACATGGAAATATCTACACAGCTATCTGTATAAACATGGAAATATATACACATCTATTTATACACATGGAAATATCTACACCGCCATCTGTATATACATGGAAATACCTACAAAGTCATCTGTATAAACATGGAAACATCTACACAGTCATCTGTATAAACATGGAAATATCTACACAGCCATCTGTATATACATGGAAATATCTACACCGCCATCTGTACAAACATGGAAATGTCTGCAACGCTATCTGTATAAACATGGAAATATCTACACCGCGGTCTCTATAAACATGGAAATATCTACACCGCTATCTGTATAAACATGGAAATATCTACACCACTATCTCTATAAACATGGAAATATCTACACCGTGATCTATATAAACATGGAAATATTTACACCGCTATCTGTATAAACATGGAAATTTCTACACCGTTATCTGTATAAATATGGAAATATCTACAACGCTATCTCTATAGACATGGAAATATCTACATCGCCATCTGTATAAACTTGGAAATATCTACACCATGATCTGTATAAACATGGAAATATATACACCGCTATCTGTATAAACATGGAAATATCTGCACCGCTGTCTCTATAAACATGGAAATACCTACAAAGACATGTGTATAAACATGGAAATACCTACACAGTCATGTGTAGGAACATTTAAATATCTACACTGCCATCTGTATAAACATAGAAATATCTACACAACCCTCTGTATAAATATGGAAATACCTGAATAGGCATCTGTGTAAACATGGAAATATCTGCACTGCTATCTGTATAAACATGGAAAAACCTACAACGCTGTCTCTATAAACATGGAAATATGTAAACCGCTATGTGTATAAACAAGGAAATATCTCCACTGCTCTCTGTATAAACATGGAAATATTTCCACCGTTATCTGCATAAACATGGAAATATCTACAGCTCCATCTCCATAAACATTGAAATATCTACACTGCTATCTGTAAAAACATGGAAATATCTACACAGTCATCTGAATAAACATCGAAATACCTACAATACCATCTGTATACACATGGAAATATCTACACAGACATTTTTATAAATATGGAAATAACTACACAGCCATCTGTATAAACATGGAAATATCTACACTGCCATCTCTAGAAAGATGGAAATATGTACACCGCTATCTCTACAAATATGGAAATATCTACACCGCCATCTCTATAAACATGAAAATATCTACACTGCCATCTCCATAAAGATGGAAGTATCTACACCGCCATGTGTATAAACACGGAAATATCTACACCACCATCTGTGTAAACATGGAAATATCTACACCGCTATCTGTATAAACATGGAAATATCTACACCGCCATCTGCATGTCCATGGAAATATCTACGCCGCCATCTGTATAAACATGGAAATATCTACACGGCCATCTGTGTATAGATGGAAATATCAACACCGCCATCTGCACAAACATGGAAATATCTACACCGCTATCTCTATAAACATGGAAATATCTGCACTGCAATCTGTAAAAACATGGAAATAGCTATACAGTCATCTGTATAAACATGGAAATATCTACAATGCCATCTGTATACACATGGAAATATCTACACAGCCATCTGTATAAACATGTAAATATCTACACTGCTATCTCTATAAACATGGAAACATCTACACCGCCATCTGTGTGAATAAGGAAATATCCACAATGCCATCTGTATAAAGATATAAATATCTGCACCGCGAGCTGTATAAATATGGAAATATCTACATCGCAATCTGTATAAACGTGGAAATACCAACAACGCTATCGGTATAAACATGGAAATATCTACAACGCCATCTATATAAACATGGAAATATCTACACCGCTATGTCTATAAACATGGAAATACCTACACCGCTATCTCTTTAAACTTGGAAATATATACACCGCTATCAGTATAAACATGGAAAAATCTACACCGCTATCTGTATAAACATGGAAATATCTACACCGCGAACTGTATAAACATGGAAATACCTTCACAACGATCTGTATAAACATGGAAATATCTACAATGCCATCTGTAGAAAGATGGAAATATCTACACCGCAATCTGTGTAAACATCGAAATATCTACACCGATATCTGTAAAAACATGGAAATATCTACACTGCCATCTGTGTGAATAAGGAAATATCCACAATGCCATCTGTATAAAGATATAAATATCTGCAACGCGATCTGTATAAACATGGAAATATCTACACCACCATCTGTATAAACATGGAAATATCTACACCACGATCTGTATAAACATGGAAATATATACACCGTTATCTGTATAAACATGGAAATATCTGCACCGCTATATCTATAGACATGGAAATATCTACAAAGCCATCTGTATAAACATGGAAATACCTACAGAGTCATGTGTAGGAACATGGAAATATCTACACTGCCATCTGTATAAACATAGAAATATCTACACAGCCCACTGTATAAATATGGAGATATCTGCATAGGCATCTGTATAAACATGGAAATATCTGCACCGCTATCTGTATAAACATGGAAATATCTGCACTGCCATCTGTAAAAACATGGAAATAACTATACAGTCATCTGTATAAACATGGAAATATCTACAATGCCATCTGTATACACATGGAAATAACTACACAGCCATCTGTATAAACATTTAAATATCTACACATCCATCTGCATGTCCATGGAAATATCTACGCCACCATCTGTATAAACATGGAAATATCTGCACGGCCATCTGTGTATAGATGGAAATATCAACACCGCCATCTGTATATACATGGAAATATCTACACCGCTATCTCTATAAACATGGAAATATCTGCACTTCCATCTGTAAAAACACGGAAAAACCTATACAGTCATCTGTATCAACATGGAAATATCTACAATGCCATCTGTATACACATGGAAATATCTACACAGCCATCTGTATAAACATGTAAATATCTACACTGCTATTTCTATAAACATGGAAATATCTACACCGCCATCTCTATAAACATGAAAATATCTACACTGCCATCTCCATAAACATGGAACTAACTACTCCGCCATCTGTATAAACATGGAAACATCTACACCGCCATCTGTGTGAATAAGGAAATATCTACAATGCCATCTGTATAAAGATATAAATATCTGCACCGTGAGCTGTATAAACATGGAAATATCTACATCGCTATCTGTATAAACGTGGAAATACCAACACCGCTATCGGTATAAACATGGAAATATCTACAACGCCATCTATATAAACATGTAAATATCTACACCACTATGTCTATAAACATGGAAATACCTACACCGCTATCTCTAAAAACATGGAAATATCTACACCGCTATCTGTATAAACATGGAAATATCTACACCGCTATCTGTATAAACATGGAAATATCTACACCGCGATCTGTATAAACCTGGAAATATCTACACCGCGATCTGTATAAACATGGAAATATCTTCACCACGATCTGTATAATCATGGAAATATCTTCACCTCTATCTGTATAAACATGGTAATATGTCCACCACCATCTATATAAACTTGGAAATATCTACACCGCCATCTGTATAAACTTGGAAATATCTACAATGCCATCTGTAGAAAGATGGAAATATCTACACCGCAATCTGTGTATACATGGAAATATCTACACCGATATCTGTAAAAACATGGAAATATCTACACCGCTATCTGTATAAACATGGAAATATCTACACCGTGATCTGTATAAACATGGAAATATCTACACCACGATCTGTATAAACATTGAAATATCTACACCGCTATCTGTATAAACATGGAAATATCTACACAGCTATCTCTATAAACATGGAAATGTCTACACCGCCATCTCTATAAACATGGAAATACCTACACAGTCATCTGTATAAACATGGAAATATCTACAACACTATCTGTATAAACATGGAAATATCTACACTGCCATCTGTATAAACATGGAAATATCTACAAAGCCATCTCTATAAACATGAAAATATCTGCACCAATATCTGTGTAAAGATGGAAATATCTACACAGATATCAGTGTAAACATGAAAATATATACATCACTATCTGTGTAATGATGGAAATATCTAGACCGCAATCTGTGCAAATATAAAAATACCTACAGTGCTATCTCTGTAAACATGGAATTATGTACACCACTATCTGTATAAACATGGAAATATCTACACCACTATCTGTATAAACATGGAAATATCTACAACGCCATCTCTATAAACATGGAAATATTTACATCGCCATCTGAATGAACATGGAAATATCTACACCGCTATCTATATAAACATGGAAATATCTACACCACCATCTGTAAAAACATGGAAATATCTACAGCGCTATCTGTATAAATATCGAAATATCTACACCTTAGTCTCTATAAACATGCAAATAACTACACCGCTATCTGTATAAACATGGAAATACCTACACCGCTATTTGTATGAACATGGAAATATCTACACCGCTATCTGTATATCATGGAAATATCTGCACCGTTATCTGATTAAACATGTAAATACAAACACCGCTATCTGTATAAACATGGAAATATCTACAAGGTTATCTGTGTAAACATGGAAATATATAAACAGATATCAGTGTAAACATGGAAATATCTACACCGCTATCTGAGTAAACATGGAAATATCTACACTGCAATCTGTGCAAGGATGGAAATATATACACTGCTATCTCTGTAAACATGGAAATATCTACACCGCTATCTGTAAAAACATGGAAATATCTACACCGCTATCTGTATAAACATGGAAATATATACACCGCTATCAGTATAAACATCGAAATATCTACACCGCTATCTGCGTAAGCATGGAAATATCTACATAGCTATCTGTATAAACATGGAAATATCTCCAGCGCTATCTCTATAAACATGGAAATATCTACAACGCTACCTGTATAAACATGGAAATGTCCACAACACTATCTGTGTAAACATGGACATATCTACACAGCTATCTTTGTAAACATGGAAATATGTACACCGCTATCTGTATAAAGATGGAAATATTTACACCGCAATCTGTGCAAATATGCAAATATCTACACCGCTATTTCTGTAAACATGGAAATATCTACACCGGTATCTGAATAAACATGGAAATATCTACACCACGATATGTATAAACATGGAAATATCTACACCACGATCTGTATAAACATAGAAATATGTACACCGCTATCTGTATAAACAAGGAAATAACTACACCGCTATCATTATAAACATGGAAATATCAACATTTCTATCTGCATAAACAAGGAAATATCTACACTGCCATCTGTATAAACACGGAAATAGCTACACAGTCATCTGTATAAACAAGCAAATCTCTACACAACTATCTGTATAAACATGGAAATATCTGCACTGCCATCTGTATAAACATGGAAATATCTACACAGCCATCTCTATAAACATGAAAATATCTGCAACAAAATCTGTGTAAAGATGGAAATATCTACGCAGATATCTGTGTAAACATGAAAATATGTACATCACTATCTGTGTAAAGATGGAAATATCTAGACCGCAATCTGTGCAAATATGAAAATACCTACAGTGCTATCTCTGTAAACATGGAAATATGTACACCACTATCTGTATAAACATGGAAATATCTACACCACTGTCTGTATAAACATGGAAATATCTACACCGCCATCTCTATAAACATGGAAATATCTACACCGCCATCAGCATAAAGATGGAAATAACTACACCGCCATCTGTACAAACATGGAATTATCTACACCGCCATCTCTATAAACATAGAAATATGTACACTGCCATCTGTAGAAAGATGGAAATCTCTACACCGAGATCTGCATAAAAATGGAAATATCTACACCGCTATCTCTATAAACAAGGAAATACCTACACCGTAATCTGTATAAACATGGAAATAACTACACCGCTATCTGTATAAACATAGAAATATCTTCACCGCTATCTGTGTAAACTTGCAAATATCTCCACCGCTATCTGCATAAACATGAAAATATCTACACCGCTATCTGTATAAACATTGAAATATCTACATCGCTATCTGTATAAACATGGAAATATCTCCACCGCAATCTCTATCAACATGGAAATATCTATACCGCTATCATTATACAGATGGAAATATCTACACCACTATCTGTATAATGATGGAAATATCTACATCACTATCTTTGTAAATGTGGAAATATCTACACAGCTATCTGTGTAAACTTGGAAATATGTAAACCGCTATCTGGGTAAAGATGGAAATATCTACAGAACAATCTGTGCAAATATGGGAATATCTACACTGTTATCTCTGTAAACATGGAATTATCTACACCGCTATCTGTATATATATGGAAATATCTACACCGCTATCTCCATAAACATGGTTATAACTACACCGCTATCTGTATAGACATGGAAACAACTACACCGCTATCTGTATAAACATGGAAATAGCTACACCGCTGTCTCTACAAACATGGAAATACTTACACTGCCATCTGTATAAAAATGGAAATATCGACACCGCGAGCTGTACAAACATGGAAATATACACACAACTATCTGTTTAAACATGGAAATATATACACCACTATCTCTATAAACATGGAAATACCTACACTGCCATCTATGTAAACATGGAAATATCTACACCGCTATCTCTATAAACATTGAAAAATCTACACTGCCATCTCTATAAAAATGGAAATATCTACACCGCCATGTGCATAAACATGGAAATATCTACACCGCCATCTGTATAAACATGGAAATATCTACACCGCCATCGGTATAAACAAGGAAATATCTACACTGCCATCTGTAGAAAGATGGAAGTATCTACACTGCGATCGCTATAAACATGGAAATTTCTGCAACGCTACCTGTATAAACATGGAAATATCTACACTGCTCTCTCTATAAACATGGAAATATCTACACCGCTATCTGTATAAACATGGAAATATCTACACCGCTATCTGTATAAACATGGAAATATCTACACCACTATCTCTATAAACATGGAAATGTATACACCGCTACCTCTATAAACATGGTAATGTCTTCACGGCTATCTCCATAATCATGGAAATATCTACAACGCTATCTGTATACACATGGAAATATCTACACAGCTATCTGTGTAAACATGGAAATATCTACACCGCTATCAGTGCAAAGATGGAAATATGTACAAAGCTATCTATGTAAATATGGATATAACTACACCGATATCTGTATAAACATCGAAATATCTTCACCACAATCTGTATAATCATGTTAATATCTACACCGCTATCTCTATAAACATGGAGATATCTACACCGCCATCTGTACAAACAGAAATATTTACACCGCGATCTCTATAAACATGGAAATCTCTACACTGCCATCTGTGGAAAGATGGAAATATCTACATCGCGATCTGTATAAAATGGAAATATCTACACCGCTACCTGTAGAAACATGGAAATACCTACACCGCTATCTGAATAAACACGGAAATATCTACAACCCTATCTGTGTAAACATGGAAATATCTACACAGGTATCTGTGTAAACGAAGAAATATCTACACCGCTATCTGTGTAAAGATGGAAATATCAACACCGCAATCTTTGCAAAGATGGAAATATCTACACCGCTATCTCTGTAAACATGGAATTATCTACACCGCTATGTGTATAAACATGGAAATATCTACACCTCCATCTGTAAAAACATGGAAATAACTATACAGTCATCTGTATAAACATGGAAATATCTACAATGCCATCTGTCTACACATGGAAATATCGACACAGCCATCTGTATAAACATGTAAATATCTACACTGCTATCTCTATAAACATGGAAATATCTACACCGCCATCTCTATAAACCTGATAATATCTACTCTGCCATCTCCATAAACATGGAACTAACTACTTCGCCATCTGCATAAACATGGAAACATCTACACTGCCATCTGTGTGAATAAGGAAATGTCTACAATGCCATCTGTATAAAGATATAAATATCTGAACTGCGAGATGTATAAACATGGAAATATATACATCGCTATCTGTATAAACGTGGAAATACCAACATCGCTATCGGTATAAACCTGGAAATATCTACAACGCCATCTATATAAACATGGAAATATCTACACCGCTATGTTTATAAACATGGAAATACCTACATTGCTATCTCTATCAACATGGCAATACCTACACCGCTATCTTTATAAACATGGAAATATCTACACCGCTATCTGTATTAACATGGAAATATCCACACCGTGATCTGTATAAACTTGGAAATATCTACACCGCGATCTGTATAAACATGGAAATATCTTCACCACGATCTGTATAAACATGGAAATATCTACAACGCTATCTGTATAAACATGGTAATATCTACACCACCATCTATATAAACATGGAAATATCTACACCGCCATCTGTATAAAAATAGAAATATCTACACAACCCTCTGTATAAATATGGAAATACCTGAATAGGCATCTGTGTAAACATGGAAATATCTGCACTGCTATCTATATAAACATGGAAAAACCTACAACACTGTCTCTATAAACATGGAAATATGTACACCGCTATGTGTATAAACATGGAAATATCTCCACTGCTCTCTGTATAAACATGGAAATATCTCCACCGTTATCTGCATAAACATGGAAATATCTACAGCGCCATCTCTATAAACATTGAAATATCTACACTGCCATCTGTAAAAACATGGAAATATCTACACAGTCATCTGAATAAACATCGAAATACCTACAATACCATCTGTATACACATGGAAATATCTACACAGACATCTTTATAAATATGGAAATAACTACACGGCCATCTGTATAAACATGGAAATATCTACACTGCCATCTCTAGAAAGATGGAAATATGTATACCGCTATCTCTACAAATATGGAAATATCTACACAGCCATCTCTATAAACATGAAAATATCTACACTGCCATCTCCATAAAGATGGAAGTATCTACACCGCCATGTGTAGAAACACGGAAATATCTACACCACCATCTGTGTAAACATGGAAATATCTACACCGCTATCTGTATAAACATGGAAATATCTACACCGCCATCTGCATGTCCATGGAAATATCTACGCCGCCATCTGTATAAACATGGAAATATCTACACGGCTATCTGTGTATAGATGGAAATATCAACACCGCCATCTGCACAAACATGGAAATATCTACACCGCTATCTCTATAAACATGGAAATATCTGCACTGCAATCTGTAAAAACATGGAAATACCTCTACAGTCATCTGTATAAACATGTAAATATCTAAACTGCTATCTCTATAAACATGGAAATATCTACACCGCCATCTCTATAAACATGAAAATACCTACACTGCCATCTCCATAAACATGGAACTAACTACTCTGCCGTCTGTATAAACATGGAAACATCTACACCGCCATCTGTGTGAATAAGGAAATATCTACAATGCCATCTGTATATAGATATAAATACCTGCACCCCGAGCTGTATAAACATGGAAATATCTACATCGCTATCTGTATAAACGTGGAAATTCCAATACCGCGATCGGTATAAACATGGAAATATCTACAACGGCAACTATATAAACATGGAAATATCTACACAGCTATGTCTATAAACATGGAAATACCTACACCGCTATCTTTATAAACATGGAAATATCTACACCGCTATCTGTATAAACATGGAAAAATCTACACAACGATCTGTATAAACATGGAAAAATCTACACAACGATCTGTATAAACATGGAAATATATACACCGCTATCTGAATAAACATGGAAATATTTGCACCGCTATCTCTATAAACATGGAAATATCTACAAAGCCATCTTTATAAACATGGAAATACCTACACAGTCATGTGTAGGAACATGGAAATATCTACACTGCCATCTGTATAAAAATAGAAATATCTACACAGCCCTCTGTATAAATATGGAGATATCTGCATAGGCGTCTGTATAAACATGGAAATATCTGCACCGCTATCTGTATAAACATGGAAATACCGACACCGCTGTCTCTATAAACATGGAAATATGTACACGGCTATGTGTATAAACATGGAAATATCTCCACTGCTGTCTGTATAAACATGGAAATATCTCCACCGTTATCTGTATAAACATGGAAATATGTACAGTGCCATCTCTATAAACATTGAAGTTTCTACACTGCCATTTGTAAAAACATGGAAATATCTACACAGTCATCTGAATAAACATGGAAATATCTACACCACCATCTGTGTAAACATGGAAATACCTACAATACCATCTGTATACACATGGAAATATCTAAACACACTTCTGTATACATATGGAAATATCTATGCCGCCATCTGTATAAACATGGAAATATCTACCCAGCCATCTGTGTATAGATGGAAATATCTACACCGCCATCTTAACAAACATGGAAATATCTACACCGCTATCTGTATAAACATGGAAATATCTACACCGCCATCTGCATGTCCATGGAAATATCTATGCCACAATCTGTATAAACATGGAAATATCTACACGGCCATCTGTGTATAGATGGAAATATCATCACCGCCGTCTCTACAGACATGGAAATATCTACACCGCTATCTCTATAAACATGGAATTATCTGCACTGCCATCTGTAAAAACATGGAAATACCTATATAGTCATCTGTATAAACATGGAAATATCTACAATGCCATCTGTATACACGTGGAAATATCTACACAGCCATCTGTATAAACATGTAAATATCTACACTGCTATCTCTTCAAACATGGAAATATCTACACCGCCATCTCTATAAACATGATAATATCTACACTGCCATGCCATAAACTTGGAACTAACTACTCCGCCATCTGAACAAACATGGAAACATCTACACCGCCATCTGTGTGAATAAGGAAATATCTACAATGCCATCTGTATAAAGATATAAATATCTGCACCGCGAGCTGTATAAGGATGGAAATATCTACATCGCTATCTGTATAAACGTGGAAACACCAACACCGATATCGGAATAAACAGGGAAATATCTACAACACCATCTATATAAACATGGAAATATCTACACCGCTTTGTCTATAAACATGGAAATACCTACACCGCTATCTCTATAAACATGGAAATATCTACAACACTATCTGTATAAACATGGAAATATCTACACCGCTATCTGTATAAACATGGAAATATCTACACCGTGATCTGTATAAACATGGAAGTATCTACACCGCGATCTGTATAAACATGGATATATCTTCACCACGATCTGAATAAACATGGGAATATCTACACCGCTATCTGTATAAACATGGTAATATCTACACCACCATCTATATAAACATGGAAATATCTACATCGCCATCTGTATAAACATGGAAATATCTACAATGCCATCTGTAGAAAGATGGAAATATCCACACCGAAATCTGTGTAAACCTGGAAATATCTACACCGATATCTGTAAAAACATGGAAATATCTACACCGCTATCTGTATAAACGTGGAAATATCTACACCGTGATCTGTATATACATGTAAATATCTACAGCGCCATCTCTATAAACATTGAAATATCTACACTGCCATTTGTAAAAACATGGAAATATCTACACAGTCATCTGAATAAACATGGAAATATCTACACCACCATCTGTATAAACATGGAAATACCTACAATACCATCTGTATACACATGGAAATATCTACACAGACATCTGTATAAATATGGAAATATCTACACCGCCATCTTTATAAACATGGAAATATCTACACTGCCATCTGTAGAAAGATGGAAATATCTACACCGCTATCTCTATAAATATGGAAATATCTACACTGCCATCTCTATAAACATGAAAATATCTACACTGCCATCTCCATAAAGATGGAAGTATCTACTCCGCCACGTGTATAAACACGGAAATATCTACACCACCATCTGTGTAAACATGGAAATATCTACACCGCTATATGTATAAACATGGAAATATCTAAAACGCCATCTGCATGTCCATAGAAATATCTACGCCGCCATCTGTATAAACATGGAAATATCTACACGGCCATCTGTGTAGATGGAAATATCAACACCGCCATCTGTACAAACATGGAAATATCTACACCGCTATCTCTATAAACATGGAAATATCTGCACTGCCATCAGTAAAAACATGGAAATACCAATACAGTCACCTGTATAAACATGGAAATCTCTACAATGCCATCTGTCTACACATGGAAATATCTACACAGCCATCTGTATAAACATGTAAATATCTACACTGCTATCTCTATAAACATGGAAATATCTACACCGCCATCTCTATAAACATGAAAACATCTACACTGCCATCTGTAGAAATATGGAAATATCTACACCGCAATGTGAGTAAACAAGGAAATATCTACACCAATATGTGTAAAAACTTGGAAATATCTACACCGCTATCAGTATAAACATGGAAATATCTACACCGCGATCTGTATAAACATGGAAATATGTACACCGCGATCTGTATAAACATGGAAATATCTACACAGCTATCTGTATAAACATGGAAATATCTACACAGCTTTCTCTATAAACATGGAAATATCTACACCGCTATCTGTATAAACATGGAAATACCTACAAAGTCATCTGAATAAACTTGGAAATATCTACAAAGCCATCTGTATAAATATGGAAATATCTACACAGCCATCTGTATATACATGGAAATATCTACAACGCTATCTGTATAAACATGGAAATAACTACACCGCTATTTGTATAAACAAGGAAATATTTACACCGTGATCTGTATAAACATGGAAATATTTACACCGCTATCTGTATAAACATGGAAATTTCTACACCGTTATCTGTATAAATATGGAAATATCTACACCGCTATCTCTATAAACATGGAAATATCTACACCGCCATCGGTATAAACATGGAAATACCTATACAGTCGTCTGTGTAAACATCAAAATATCTACACCACCATCTGTATAAACATGGAAATATCTACAATGCCATCTGTATAAACATGGAAATACCTACACGGCAATCTGTGTAGAGATGGAAACATCAACATCGCCATCTCTACAAACTTGGAAATATCTACACTGCTATCTCTATAAACATGGAAATATCTACACTGCGGTCTGTATAAACATGGAAATATCTACACCGGTATGTGTATAAACATGGAAATATCTACACCACTATCTGTATAAACATGGAAATATATACACCACTATCTGTATAACCATGGAAATATCTGCACTGCTATCAGTATAAACATGGAAATACCTACACCGCTGTCTCTATAAACATGGAAATATGTACACCGCTATCTGTATAAACATGGAAATATCTACACCGCCATCTGAATAAACATGGGAATATCTACACAGACATCTGTGTGAACATGGAAATATCTACACCACGATCTGTATAAACATGGAAATATCTACACCGCGATCTGTATAAACATGGAAATATCTACACCGCTATCTGTATAAACATGGAAATATCTACACCGTGATCTGTATAAACATGGAAATATCTACACCACTATCTGTATAAACATGGAAATATATACACAGCTATTTATAAACATGGAAATATCTACACAGCCATCTGTATAAACATGGAAATACGTACAAAGTCATCTGTATAAACATGGAAACATCTACACAGCCATCTGTATAAACATGGAAATATCTACACAGCCATCTGTATATACATGGAAATATCTACACCGCCATCTGTACAAACATGGAAATGTCTGCAACGCTATCTGTATAAACGTGGAAATATCTACACCGCGGTCTCTATAAACATGGAAATATGTACACCGCTATGTGTATAAACATGGAAATATCTCCACTGCTGTCTGTATAAACATGGATATATCTCCACCGTTATCTGTATAAACATGGAAATATCTACAGCGCCATCTCTATAAACATTGAAATACCTACACTGCCATCTGTAAATACATGGAAATATCTACACAGTCATCTGAATAAACATGGAAATATCTACACCACCATCTGTATAAACATGGAAATACCTACAATACCATCTGTATACACATGGAAATATCTACACAGACATCAGTATAAATATGGAAATAACTACACCGCCATCTGTATAAACATGGAAATATCTGCACTGCCATCTGTAGAAAGATGGAAATATCTTCACCTCTATCTCTATAAATAAGGAAATATCTACACCGCCATCTCTATCTACATGAAAATATCTACAATGCCATCTCCATAAAGATGGAAGTATCTACACTGCCATGTGTATAAACACGGAAATATCTACACCACCATCTGTGTAAACATGGAAATATCTACACCGCTATCTGTATAAACATGGAAATATCTACACCGCCATCTGCATGTCCATGGAAATATCTACGCCAACTTCTGTATAAACATGGAAATATCAACACGTCCATCTGTGTATAGATGGAAATGTCAACACCGCCATCTGTACAAACATGGAAATATCTACACCGCTATCTCTATAAACATGGAAATATCTGCACTGCAATCTGTAAAAACATGGAAATAACTATACAGTCATCTGTATAAACATGGAAATATCTACAATGCCATCTGCATACACAAGAAATATCTACACAGCCATCTGTATAAACATGTAAATATCTACACTGCTATCTCTATAAACAAGGAAATACCTACACCGCCATCTCTATAAACATGAAAATATATACACTGCCATCTCCATAAACGTGGAATTAATGACTCCGCCATCTGTATAAACATGGAAACATCTACACTGCCATCTGTGTGAATAAGGAAATATCCACAATGCCATCTGTATAAAGATATAAATACCTGCACCGCTAGCTGTATAAACATGGAAATATCTACATCGCTATCTGTATAAACGTGGAAATACCAACACCGCTGTCGGTATAAACATGGAAATATCTACAACGCCATCAATATAAACATTGAAATATCTACACCTCTATGTCTATAAACAAGGAAATACCTACACCGCTATCTCTATAAACATGGAAATATCTACACAGCTATCTGTATAAACATGGAAATATCTACACCGCTATCTCTATAAACATGGAAATATCTACACCGCGATCTGTATAAACATGGAAATATCTACACCGCGATCTGTATAAACATGGAAATATCTACACCACGATCTGTATAAACATGGAAATACGAACACCGTTATCTGTATAAACATGGAAATATCTACACTGCTATCTCTATAAACATGAAAATACTTACACCACCATCTCTATAAACATGGAGATATTTACACTGCTATCTCTATAAACATAGAAATAACTACCCCACCATCTCTATAAACATGCAAATATCTACATCGCCATCTGAATAAACATGGGAATATCTACACAGACATCTGTGTGAAAATGGAAATGTCTACACCACGATCTGTATAAACATGAAAATATCTACACCGCGATCTGTATAAACATGGAAATATCTACACCGCTATCTTTATAAACATGGAAATATCCGCACCGTGATCTGTATAAACATGGAAATATCTACACAGCTATCTGTATAAACATGGAAATATATACACATCTATTTATACACATGGAAATATCTACACCGCCATCTGTATATACATGGAAATACCTACAAAGTCATCTGTATAAACATGGAAACATCTACACAGTCATCTGTATAAACATGGAAATATCTACACAGCCATCTGTATATACATGGAAATATCTACACCGCCATCTGTACAAACATGGAAATGTCTGCAACGCTATCTGTATAAACATGGAAATATCTACACCGCGGTCTCTATAAACATGGAAATATCTACACCGCTATCTGTATAAACATGGAAATATCTACACCACTATCTCTATAAACATGGAAATATCTACACCGTGATCTATATAAACATGGAAATATTTACACCGCTATCTGTATAAACATGGAAATTTCTACACCGTTATCTGTATAAATATGGAAATATCTACAACGCTATCTCTATAGACATGGAAATATCTACATCGCCATCTGTATAAACTTGGAAATATCTACACCATGATCTGTATAAACATGGAAATATATACACCGCTATCTGTATAAACATGGAAATATCTGCACCGCTGTCTCTATAAACATGGAAATACCTACAAAGACATGTGTATAAACATGGAAATACCTACACAGTCATGTGTAGGAACATTTAAATATCTACACTGCCATCTGTATAAACATAGAAATATCTACACAACCCTCTGTATAAATATGGAAATACCTGAATAGGCATCTGTGTAAACATGGAAATATCTGCACTGCTATCTGTATAAACATGGAAAAACCTACAACGCTGTCTCTATAAACATGGAAATATGTAAACCGCTATGTGTATAAACAAGGAAATATCTCCACTGCTCTCTGTATAAACATGGAAATATTTCCACCGTTATCTGCATAAACATGGAAATATCTACAGCTCCATCTCCATAAACATTGAAATATCTACACTGCTATCTGTAAAAACATGGAAATATCTACACAGTCATCTGAATAAACATCGAAATACCTACAATACCATCTGTATACACATGGAAATATCTACACAGACATTTTTATAAATATGGAAATAACTACACAGCCATCTGTATAAACATGGAAATATCTACACTGCCATCTCTAGAAAGATGGAAATATGTACACCGCTATCTCTACAAATATGGAAATATCTACACCGCCATCTCTATAAACATGAAAATATCTACACTGCCATCTCCATAAAGATGGAAGTATCTACACCGCCATGTGTATAAACACGGAAATATCTACACCACCATCTGTGTAAACATGGAAATATCTACACCGCTATCTGTATAAACATGGAAATATCTACACCGCCATCTGCATGTCCATGGAAATATCTACGCCGCCATCTGTATAAACATGGAAATATCTACACGGCCATCTGTGTATAGATGGAAATATCAACACCGCCATCTGCACAAACATGGAAATATCTACACCGCTATCTCTATAAACATGGAAATATCTGCACTGCAATCTGTA
Organism: Pan paniscus; assembly: GCF_029289425.2. NCBI lineage: Eukaryota > Metazoa > Chordata > Mammalia > Primates > Hominidae > Pan > Pan paniscus. The sequence goes on from NC_073265.2 coordinate 4,550,110, forward strand.
AAAACATGGAAATAGCTATACAGTCATCTGTATAAACATGGAAATATCTACAATGCCATCTGTATACACATGGAAATATCTACACAGCCATCTGTATAAACATGTAAATATCTACACTGCTATCTCTATAAACATGGAAACATCTACACCGCCATCTGTGTGAATAAGGAAATATCCACAATGCCATCTGTATAAAGATATAAATATCTGCACCGCGAGCTGTATAAATATGGAAATATCTACATCGCAATCTGTATAAACGTGGAAATACCAACAACGCTATCGGTATAAACATGGAAATATCTACAACGCCATCTATATAAACATGGAAATATCTACACCGCTATGTCTATAAACATGGAAATACCTACACCGCTATCTCTTTAAACTTGGAAATATATACACCGCTATCAGTATAAACATGGAAAAATCTACACCGCTATCTGTATAAACATGGAAATATCTACACCGCGAACTGTATAAACATGGAAATACCTTCACAACGATCTGTATAAACATGGAAATATCTACAATGCCATCTGTAGAAAGATGGAAATATCTACACCGCAATCTGTGTAAACATCGAAATATCTACACCGATATCTGTAAAAACATGGAAATATCTACACTGCCATCTGTGTGAATAAGGAAATATCCACAATGCCATCTGTATAAAGATATAAATATCTGCAACGCGATCTGTATAAACATGGAAATATCTACACCACCATCTGTATAAACATGGAAATATCTACACCACGATCTGTATAAACATGGAAATATATACACCGTTATCTGTATAAACATGGAAATATCTGCACCGCTATTTCTATAGACATGGAAATATCTACAAAGCCATCTGTATAAACATGGAAATACCTACAGAGTCATGTGTAGGAACATGGAAATATCTACACTGCCATCTGTATAAACATAGAAATATCTACACAGCCCACTGTATAAATATGGAGATATCTGCATAGGCATCTGTATAAACATGGAAATATCTGCACCGCTATCTGTATAAACATGGAAATATCTGCACTGCCATCTGTAAAAACATGGAAATAACTATACAGTCATCTGTATAAACATGGAAATATCTACAATGCCATCTGTATACACATGGAAATAACTACACAGCCATCTGTATAAACATTTAAATATCTACACATCCATCTGCATGTCCATGGAAATATCTACGCCACCATCTGTATAAACATGGAAATATCTGCACGGCCATCTGTGTATAGATGGAAATATCAACACCGCCATCTGTATATACATGGAAATATCTACACCGCTATCTCTATAAACATGGAAATATCTGCACTTCCATCTGTAAAAACACGGAAAAACCTATACAGTCATCTGTATCAACATGGAAATATCTACAATGCCATCTGTATACACATGGAAATATCTACACAGCCATCTGTATAAACATGTAAATATCTACACTGCTATTTCTATAAACATGGAAATATCTACACCGCCATCTCTATAAACATGAAAATATCTACACTGCCATCTCCATAAACATGGAACTAACTACTCCGCCATCTGTATAAACATGGAAACATCTACACCGCCATCTGTGTGAATAAGGAAATATCTACAATGCCATCTGTATAAAGATATAAATATCTGCACCGTGAGCTGTATAAACATGGAAATATCTACATCGCTATCTGTATAAACGTGGAAATACCAACACCGCTATCGGTATAAACATGGAAATATCTACAACGCCATCTATATAAACATGTAAATATCTACACCACTATGTCTATAAACATGGAAATACCTACACCGCTATCTCTAAAAACATGGAAATATCTACACCGCTATCTGTATAAACATGGAAATATCTACACCGCTATCTGTATAAACATGGAAATATCTACACCGCGATCTGTATAAACCTGGAAATATCTACACCGCGATCTGTATAAACATGGAAATATCTTCACCACGATCTGTATAATCATGGAAATATCTTCACCTCTATCTGTATAAACATGGTAATATGTCCACCACCATCTATATAAACTTGGAAATATCTACACCGCCATCTGTATAAACTTGGAAATATCTACAATGCCATCTGTAGAAAGATGGAAATATCTACACCGCAATCTGTGTATACATGGAAATATCTACACCGATATCTGTAAAAACATGGAAATATCTACACCGCTATCTGTATAAACATGGAAATATCTACACCGCGATCTGTATAAACATGGAAATATCTACACCACGATCTGTATAAACATTGAAATATCTACACCGCTATCTGTATAAACATGGAAATATCTACACAGCTATCTCTATAAACATGGAAATGTCTACACCGCCATCTCTATAAACATGGAAATACCTACACAGTCATCTGTATAAACATGGAAATATCTACAACACTATCTGTATAAACATGGAAATATCTACACTGCCATCTGTATAAACATGGAAATATCTACAAAGCCATCTCTATAAACATGAAAATATCTGCACCAATATCTGTGTAAAGATGGAAATATCTACACAGATATCAGTGTAAACATGAAAATATATACATCACTATCTGTGTAATGATGGAAATATCTAGACCGCAATCTGTGCAAATATAAAAATACCTACAGTGCTATCTCTGTAAACATGGAATTATGTACACCACTATCTGTATAAACATGGAAATATCTACACCACTATCTGTATAAACATGGAAATATCTACAACGCCATCTCTATAAACATGGAAATATTTACATCGCCATCTGAATGAACATGGAAATATCTACACCGCTATCTATATAAACATGGAAATATCTACACCACCATCTGTAAAAACATGGAAATATCTACAGCGCTATCTGTATAAATATCGAAATATCTACACCTTAGTCTCTATAAACATGCAAATAACTACACCGCTATCTGTATAAACATGGAAATACCTACACCGCTATTTGTATGAACATGGAAATATCTACACCGCTATCTGTATATCATGGAAATATCTGCACCGTTATCTGATTAAACATGTAAATACAAACACCGCTATCTGTATAAACATGGAAATATCTACAAGGTTATCTGTGTAAACATGGAAATATATAAACAGATATCAGTGTAAACATGGAAATATCTACACCGCTATCTGAGTAAACATGGAAATATCTACACTGCAATCTGTGCAAGGATGGAAATATATACACTGCTATCTCTGTAAACATGGAAATATCTACACCGCTATCTGTAAAAACATGGAAATATCTACACCGCTATCTGTATAAACATGGAAATATATACACCGCTATCAGTATAAACATCGAAATATCTACACCGCTATCTGCGTAAGCATGGAAATATCTACATAGCTATCTGTATAAACATGGAAATATCTCCAGCGCTATCTCTATAAACATGGAAATATCTACAACGCTACCTGTATAAACATGGAAATGTCCACAACACTATCTGTGTAAACATGGACATATCTACACAGCTATCTTTGTAAACATGGAAATATGTACACCGCTATCTGTATAAAGATGGAAATATTTACACCGCAATCTGTGCAAATATGCAAATATCTACACCGCTATTTCTGTAAACATGGAAATATCTACACCGGTATCTGAATAAACATGGAAATATCTACACCACGATATGTATAAACATGGAAATATCTACACCACGATCTGTATAAACATAGAAATATGTACACCGCTATCTGTATAAACAAGGAAATAACTACACCGCTATCATTATAAACATGGAAATATCAACATTTCTATCTGCATAAACAAGGAAATATCTACACTGCCATCTGTATAAACACGGAAATAGCTACACAGTCATCTGTATAAACAAGCAAATCTCTACACAACTATCTGTATAAACATGGAAATATCTGCACTGCCATCTGTATAAACATGGAAATATCTACACAGCCATCTCTATAAACATGAAAATATCTGCAACAAAATCTGTGTAAAGTTGGAAATATCTACGCAGATATCTGTGTAAACATGAAAATATGTACATCACTATCTGTGTAAAGATGGAAATATCTAGACCGCAATCTGTGCAAATATGAAAATACCTACAGTGCTATCTCTGTAAACATGGAAATATGTACACCACTATCTGTATAAACATGGAAATATCTACACCACTGTCTGTATAAACATGGAAATATCTACACCGCCATCTCTATAAACATGGAAATATCTACACCGCCATCAGCATAAAGATGGAAATAACTACACCGCCATCTGTACAAACATGGAATTATCTACACCGCCATCTCTATAAACATAGAAATATGTACACTGCCATCTGTAGAAAGATGGAAATCTCTACACCGAGATCTGCATAAAAATGGAAATATCTACACCGCTATCTCTATAAACAAGGAAATACCTACACCGTAATCTGTATAAACATGGAAATAACTACACCGCTATCTGTATAAACATAGAAATATCTTCACCGCTATCTGTGTAAACTTGCAAATATCTCCACCGCTATCTGCATAAACATGAAAATATCTACACCGCTATCTGTATAAACATTGAAATATCTACATCGCTATCTGTATAAACATGGAAATATCTCCACCGCAATCTCTATCAACATGGAAATATCTATACCGCTATCATTATACAGATGGAAATATCTACACCACTATCTGTATAATGATGGAAATATCTACATCACTATCTTTGTAAATGTGGAAATATCTACACAGCTATCTGTGTAAACTTGGAAATATGTAAACCGCTATCTGGGTAAAGATGGAAATATCTACAGAACAATCTGTGCAAATATGGGAATATCTACACTGTTATCTCTGTAAACATGGAATTATCTACACCGCTATCTGTATATATATGGAAATATCTACACCGCTATCTCCATAAACATGGTTATAACTACACCGCTATCTGTATAGACATGGAAACAACTACACCGCTATCTGTATAAACATGGAAATAGCTACACCGCTGTCTCTACAAACATGGAAATACTTACACTGCCATCTGTATAAAAATGGAAATATCGACACCGCGAGCTGTACAAACATGGAAATATACACACAACTATCTGTTTAAACATGGAAATATATACACCACTATCTCTATAAACATGGAAATACCTACACTGCCATCTATGTAAACATGGAAATATCTACACCGCTATCTCTATAAACATTGAAAAATCTACACTGCCATCTCTATAAAAATGGAAATATCTACACCGCCATGTGCATAAACATGGAAATATCTACACCGCCATCTGTATAAACATGGAAATATCTACACCGCCATCGGTATAAACAAGGAAATATCTACACTGCCATCTGTAGAAAGATGGAAGTATCTACACTGCGATCGCTATAAACATGGAAATTTCTGCAACGCTACCTGTATAAACATGGAAATATCTACACTGCTCTCTCTATAAACATGGAAATATCTACACCGCTATCTGTATAAACATGGAAATATCTACACCGCTATCTGTATAAACATGGAAATATCTACACCACTATCTCTATAAACATGGAAATGTATACACCGCTACCTCTATAAACATGGTAATGTCTTCACGGCTATCTCCATAATCATGGAAATATCTACAACGCTATCTGTATACACATGGAAATATCTACACAGCTATCTGTGTAAACATGGAAATATCTACACCGCTATCAGTGCAAAGATGGAAATATGTACAAAGCTATCTATGTAAATATGGATATAACTACACCGATATCTGTATAAACATCGAAATATCTTCACCACAATCTGTATAATCATGTTAATATCTACACCGCTATCTCTATAAACATGGAGATATCTACACCGCCATCTGTACAAACAGAAATATTTACACCGCGATCTCTATAAACATGGAAATCTCTACACTGCCATCTGTGGAAAGATGGAAATATCTACATCGCGATCTGTATAAAATGGAAATATCTACACCGCTACCTGTAGAAACATGGAAATACCTACACCGCTATCTGAATAAACACGGAAATATCTACAACCCTATCTGTGTAAACATGGAAATATCTACACAGGTATCTGTGTAAACGAAGAAATATCTACACCGCTATCTGTGTAAAGATGGAAATATCAACACCGCAATCTTTGCAAAGATGGAAATATCTACACCGCTATCTCTGTAAACATGGAATTATCTACACCGCTATGTGTATAAACATGGAAATATCTACACCTCCATCTGTAAAAACATGGAAATAACTATACAGTCATCTGTATAAACATGGAAATATCTACAATGCCATCTGTCTACACATGGAAATATCGACACAGCCATCTGTATAAACATGTAAATATCTACACTGCTATCTCTATAAACATGGAAATATCTACACCGCCATCTCTATAAACCTGATAATATCTACTCTGCCATCTCCATAAACATGGAACTAACTACTTCGCCATCTGCATAAACATGGAAACATCTACACTGCCATCTGTGTGAATAAGGAAATGTCTACAATGCCATCTGTATAAAGATATAAATATCTGAACTGCGAGATGTATAAACATGGAAATATATACATCGCTATCTGTATAAACGTGGAAATACCAACATCGCTATCGGTATAAACCTGGAAATATCTACAACGCCATCTATATAAACATGGAAATATCTACACCGCTATGTTTATAAACATGGAAATACCTACATTGCTATCTCTATCAACATGGCAATACCTACACCGCTATCTTTATAAACATGGAAATATCTACACCGCTATCTGTATTAACATGGAAATATCCACACCGTGATCTGTATAAACTTGGAAATATCTACACCGCGATCTGTATAAACATGGAAATATCTTCACCACGATCTGTATAAACATGGAAATATCTACAACGCTATCTGTATAAACATGGTAATATCTACACCACCATCTATATAAACATGGAAATATCTACACCGCCATCTGTATAAAAATAGAAATATCTACACAACCCTCTGTATAAATATGGAAATACCTGAATAGGCATCTGTGTAAACATGGAAATATCTGCACTGCTATCTATATAAACATGGAAAAACCTACAACACTGTCTCTATAAACATGGAAATATGTACACCGCTATGTGTATAAACATGGAAATATCTCCACTGCTCTCTGTATAAACATGGAAATATCTCCACCGTTATCTGCATAAACATGGAAATATCTACAGCGCCATCTCTATAAACATTGAAATATCTACACTGCCATCTGTAAAAACATGGAAATATCTACACAGTCATCTGAATAAACATCGAAATACCTACAATACCATCTGTATACACATGGAAATATCTACACAGACATCTTTATAAATATGGAAATAACTACACGGCCATCTGTATAAACATGGAAATATCTACACTGCCATCTCTAGAAAGATGGAAATATGTATACCGCTATCTCTACAAATATGGAAATATCTACACAGCCATCTCTATAAACATGAAAATATCTACACTGCCATCTCCATAAAGATGGAAGTATCTACACCGCCATGTGTAGAAACACGGAAATATCTACACCACCATCTGTGTAAACATGGAAATATCTACACCGCTATCTGTATAAACATGGAAATATCTACACCGCCATCTGCATGTCCATGGAAATATCTACGCCGCCATCTGTATAAACATGGAAATATCTACACGGCTATCTGTGTATAGATGGAAATATCAACACCGCCATCTGCACAAACATGGAAATATCTACACCGCTATCTCTATAAACATGGAAATATCTGCACTGCAATCTGTAAAAACATGGAAATACCTCTACAGTCATCTGTATAAACATGTAAATATCTAAACTGCTATCTCTATAAACATGGAAATATCTACACCGCCATCTCTATAAACATGAAAATACCTACACTGCCATCTCCATAAACATGGAACTAACTACTCTGCCGTCTGTATAAACATGGAAACATCTACACCGCCATCTGTGTGAATAAGGAAATATCTACAATGCCATCTGTATATAGATATAAATACCTGCACCCCGAGCTGTATAAACATGGAAATATCTACATCGCTATCTGTATAAACGTGGAAATTCCAATACCGCGATCGGTATAAACATGGAAATATCTACAACGGCAACTATATAAACATGGAAATATCTACACAGCTATGTCTATAAACATGGAAATACCTACACCGCTATCTTTATAAACATGGAAATATCTACACCGCTATCTGTATAAACATGGAAAAATCTACACAACGATCTGTATAAACATGGAAAAATCTACACAACGATCTGTATAAACATGGAAATATATACACCGCTATCTGAATAAACATGGAAATATTTGCACCGCTATCTCTATAAACATGGAAATATCTACAAAGCCATCTTTATAAACATGGAAATACCTACACAGTCATGTGTAGGAACATGGAAATATCTACACTGCCATCTGTATAAAAATAGAAATATCTACACAGCCCTCTGTATAAATATGGAGATATCTGCATAGGCGTCTGTATAAACATGGAAATATCTGCACCGCTATCTGTATAAACATGGAAATACCGACACCGCTGTCTCTATAAACATGGAAATATGTACACGGCTATGTGTATAAACATGGAAATATCTCCACTGCTGTCTGTATAAACATGGAAATATCTCCACCGTTATCTGTATAAACATGGAAATATGTACAGTGCCATCTCTATAAACATTGAAGTTTCTACACTGCCATTTGTAAAAACATGGAAATATCTACACAGTCATCTGAATAAACATGGAAATATCTACACCACCATCTGTGTAAACATGGAAATACCTACAATACCATCTGTATACACATGGAAATATCTAAACACACTTCTGTATACATATGGAAATATCTATGCCGCCATCTGTATAAACATGGAAATATCTACCCAGCCATCTGTGTATAGATGGAAATATCTACACCGCCATCTTAACAAACATGGAAATATCTACACCGCTATCTGTATAAACATGGAAATATCTACACCGCCATCTGCATGTCCATGGAAATATCTATGCCACAATCTGTATAAACATGGAAATATCTACACGGCCATCTGTGTATAGATGGAAATATCATCACCGCCGTCTCTACAGACATGGAAATATCTACACCGCTATCTCTATAAACATGGAATTATCTGCACTGCCATCTGTAAAAACATGGAAATACCTATATAGTCATCTGTATAAACATGGAAATATCTACAATGCCATCTGTATACACGTGGAAATATCTACACAGCCATCTGTATAAACATGTAAATATCTACACTGCTATCTCTTCAAACATGGAAATATCTACACCGCCATCTCTATAAACATGATAATATCTACACTGCCATGCCATAAACTTGGAACTAACTACTCCGCCATCTGAACAAACATGGAAACATCTACACCGCCATCTGTGTGAATAAGGAAATATCTACAATGCCATCTGTATAAAGATATAAATATCTGCACCGCGAGCTGTATAAGGATGGAAATATCTACATCGCTATCTGTATAAACGTGGAAACACCAACACCGATATCGGAATAAACAGGGAAATATCTACAACACCATCTATATAAACATGGAAATATCTACACCGCTTTGTCTATAAACATGGAAATACCTACACCGCTATCTCTATAAACATGGAAATATCTACAACACTATCTGTATAAACATGGAAATATCTACACCGCTATCTGTATAAACATGGAAATATCTACACCGTGATCTGTATAAACATGGAAGTATCTACACCGCGATCTGTATAAACATGGATATATCTTCACCACGATCTGAATAAACATGGGAATATCTACACCGCTATCTGTATAAACATGGTAATATCTACACCACCATCTATATAAACATGGAAATATCTACATCGCCATCTGTATAAACATGGAAATATCTACAATGCCATCTGTAGAAAGATGGAAATATCCACACCGAAATCTGTGTAAACCTGGAAATATCTACACCGATATCTGTAAAAACATGGAAATATCTACACCGCTATCTGTATAAACGTGGAAATATCTACACCGTGATCTGTATATACATGTAAATATCTACAGCGCCATCTCTATAAACATTGAAATATCTACACTGCCATTTGTAAAAACATGGAAATATCTACACAGTCATCTGAATAAACATGGAAATATCTACACCACCATCTGTATAAACATGGAAATACCTACAATACCATCTGTATACACATGGAAATATCTACACAGACATCTGTATAAATATGGAAATATCTACACCGCCATCTTTATAAACATGGAAATATCTACACTGCCATCTGTAGAAAGATGGAAATATCTACACCGCTATCTCTATAAATATGGAAATATCTACACTGCCATCTCTATAAACATGAAAATATCTACACTGCCATCTCCATAAAGATGGAAGTATCTACTCCGCCACGTGTATAAACACGGAAATATCTACACCACCATCTGTGTAAACATGGAAATATCTACACCGCTATATGTATAAACATGGAAATATCTAAAACGCCATCTGCATGTCCATAGAAATATCTACGCCGCCATCTGTATAAACATGGAAATATCTACACGGCCATCTGTGTAGATGGAAATATCAACACCGCCATCTGTACAAACATGGAAATATCTACACCGCTATCTCTATAAACATGGAAATATCTGCACTGCCATCAGTAAAAACATGGAAATACCAATACAGTCACCTGTATAAACATGGAAATCTCTACAATGCCATCTGTCTACACATGGAAATATCTACACAGCCATCTGTATAAACATGTAAATATCTACACTGCTATCTCTATAAACATGGAAATATCTACACCGCCATCTCTATAAACATGAAAACATCTACACTGCCATCTGTAGAAATATGGAAATATCTACACCGCAATGTGAGTAAACAAGGAAATATCTACACCAATATGTGTAAAAACTTGGAAATATCTACACCGCTATCAGTATAAACATGGAAATATCTACACCGCGATCTGTATAAACATGGAAATATGTACACCGCGATCTGTATAAACATGGAAATATCTACACAGCTATCTGTATAAACATGGAAATATCTACACAGCTTTCTCTATAAACATGGAAATATCTACACCGCTATCTGTATAAACATGGAAATACCTACAAAGTCATCTGAATAAACTTGGAAATATCTACAAAGCCATCTGTATAAATATGGAAATATCTACACAGCCATCTGTATATACATGGAAATATCTACAACGCTATCTGTATAAACATGGAAATAACTACACCGCTATTTGTATAAACAAGGAAATATTTACACCGTGATCTGTATAAACATGGAAATATTTACACCGCTATCTGTATAAACATGGAAATTTCTACACCGTTATCTGTATAAATATGGAAATATCTACACCGCTATCTCTATAAACATGGAAATATCTACACCGCCATCGGTATAAACATGGAAATACCTATACAGTCGTCTGTGTAAACATCAAAATATCTACACCACCATCTGTATAAACATGGAAATATCTACAATGCCATCTGTATAAACATGGAAATACCTACACGGCAATCTGTGTAGAGATGGAAACATCAACATCGCCATCTCTACAAACTTGGAAATATCTACACTGCTATCTCTATAAACATGGAAATATCTACACTGCGGTCTGTATAAACATGGAAATATCTACACCGGTATGTGTATAAACATGGAAATATCTACACCACTATCTGTATAAACATGGAAATATATACACCACTATCTGTATAACCATGGAAATATCTGCACTGCTATCAGTATAAACATGGAAATACCTACACCGCTGTCTCTATAAACATGGAAATATGTACACCGCTATCTGTATAAACATGGAAATATCTACACCGCCATCTGAATAAACATGGGAATATCTACACAGACATCTGTGTGAACATGGAAATATCTACACCACGATCTGTATAAACATGGAAATATCTACACCGCGATCTGTATAAACATGGAAATATCTACACCGCTATCTGTATAAACATGGAAATATCTACACCGTGATCTGTATAAACATGGAAATATCTACACCACTATCTGTATAAACATGGAAATATATACACAGCTATTTATAAACATGGAAATATCTACACAGCCATCTGTATAAACATGGAAATACGTACAAAGTCATCTGTATAAACATGGAAACATCTACACAGCCATCTGTATAAACATGGAAATATCTACACAGCCATCTGTATATACATGGAAATATCTACACCGCCATCTGTACAAACATGGAAATGTCTGCAACGCTATCTGTATAAACGTGGAAATATCTACACCGCGGTCTCTATAAACATGGAAATATGTACACCGCTATGTGTATAAACATGGAAATATCTCCACTGCTGTCTGTATAAACATGGATATATCTCCACCGTTATCTGTATAAACATGGAAATATCTACAGCGCCATCTCTATAAACATTGAAATACCTACACTGCCATCTGTAAATACATGGAAATATCTACACAGTCATCTGAATAAACATGGAAATATCTACACCACCATCTGTATAAACATGGAAATACCTACAATACCATCTGTATACACATGGAAATATCTACACAGACATCAGTATAAATATGGAAATAACTACACCGCCATCTGTATAAACATGGAAATATCTGCACTGCCATCTGTAGAAAGATGGAAATATCTTCACCTCTATCTCTATAAATAAGGAAATATCTACACCGCCATCTCTATCTACATGAAAATATCTACAATGCCATCTCCATAAAGATGGAAGTATCTACACTGCCATGTGTATAAACACGGAAATATCTACACCACCATCTGTGTAAACATGGAAATATCTACACCGCTATCTGTATAAACATGGAAATATCTACACCGCCATCTGCATGTCCATGGAAATATCTACGCCAACTTCTGTATAAACATGGAAATATCAACACGTCCATCTGTGTATAGATGGAAATGTCAACACCGCCATCTGTACAAACATGGAAATATCTACACCGCTATCTCTATAAACATGGAAATATCTGCACTGCAATCTGTAAAAACATGGAAATAACTATACAGTCATCTGTATAAACATGGAAATATCTACAATGCCATCTGCATACACAAGAAATATCTACACAGCCATCTGTATAAACATGTAAATATCTACACTGCTATCTCTATAAACAAGGAAATACCTACACCGCCATCTCTATAAACATGAAAATATATACACTGCCATCTCCATAAACGTGGAATTAATGACTCCGCCATCTGTATAAACATGGAAACATCTACACTGCCATCTGTGTGAATAAGGAAATATCCACAATGCCATCTGTATAAAGATATAAATACCTGCACCGCTAGCTGTATAAACATGGAAATATCTACATCGCTATCTGTATAAACGTGGAAATACCAACACCGCTGTCGGTATAAACATGGAAATATCTACAACGCCATCAATATAAACATTGAAATATCTACACCTCTATGTCTATAAACAAGGAAATACCTACACCGCTATCTCTATAAACATGGAAATATCTACACAGCTATCTGTATAAACATGGAAATATCTACACCGCTATCTCTATAAACATGGAAATATCTACACCGCGATCTGTATAAACATGGAAATATCTACACCGCGATCTGTATAAACATGGAAATATCTACACCACGATCTGTATAAACATGGAAATACGAACACCGTTATCTGTATAAACATGGAAATATCTACACTGCTATCTCTATAAACATGAAAATACTTACACCACCATCTCTATAAACATGGAGATATTTACACTGCTATCTCTATAAACATAGAAATAACTACCCCACCATCTCTATAAACATGCAAATATCTACATCGCCATCTGAATAAACATGGGAATATCTACACAGACATCTGTGTGAAAATGGAAATGTCTACACCACGATCTGTATAAACATGAAAATATCTACACCGCGATCTGTATAAACATGGAAATATCTACACCGCTATCTTTATAAACATGGAAATATCCGCACCGTGATCTGTATAAACATGGAAATATCTACACAGCTATCTGTATAAACATGGAAATATATACACATCTATTTATACACATGGAAATATCTACACCGCCATCTGTATATACATGGAAATACCTACAAAGTCATCTGTATAAACATGGAAACATCTACACAGTCATCTGTATAAACATGGAAATATCTACACAGCCATCTGTATATACATGGAAATATCTACACCGCCATCTGTACAAACATGGAAATGTCTGCAACGCTATCTGTATAAACATGGAAATATCTACACCGCGGTCTCTATAAACATGGAAATATCTACACCGCTATCTGTATAAACATGGAAATATCTACACCACTATCTCTATAAACATGGAAATATCTACACCGTGATCTATATAAACATGGAAATATTTACACCGCTATCTGTATAAACATGGAAATTTCTACACCGTTATCTGTATAAATATGGAAATATCTACAACGCTATCTCTATAGACATGGAAATATCTACATCGCCATCTGTATAAACTTGGAAATATCTACACCATGATCTGTATAAACATGGAAATATATACACCGCTATCTGTATAAACATGGAAATATCTGCACCGCTGTCTCTATAAACATGGAAATACCTACAAAGACATGTGTATAAACATGGAAATACCTACACAGTCATGTGTAGGAACATTTAAATATCTACACTGCCATCTGTATAAACATAGAAATATCTACACAACCCTCTGTATAAATATGGAAATACCTGAATAGGCATCTGTGTAAACATGGAAATATCTGCACTGCTATCTGTATAAACATGGAAAAACCTACAACGCTGTCTCTATAAACATGGAAATATGTAAACCGCTATGTGTATAAACAAGGAAATATCTCCACTGCTCTCTGTATAAACATGGAAATATTTCCACCGTTATCTGCATAAACATGGAAATATCTACAGCTCCATCTCCATAAACATTGAAATATCTACACTGCTATCTGTAAAAACATGGAAATATCTACACAGTCATCTGAATAAACATCGAAATACCTACAATACCATCTGTATACACATGGAAATATCTACACAGACATTTTTATAAATATGGAAATAACTACACAGCCATCTGTATAAACATGGAAATATCTACACTGCCATCTCTAGAAAGATGGAAATATGTACACCGCTATCTCTACAAATATGGAAATATCTACACCGCCATCTCTATAAACATGAAAATATCTACACTGCCATCTCCATAAAGATGGAAGTATCTACACCGCCATGTGTATAAACACGGAAATATCTACACCACCATCTGTGTAAACATGGAAATATCTACACCGCTATCTGTATAAACATGGAAATATCTACACCGCCATCTGCATGTCCATGGAAATATCTACGCCGCCATCTGTATAAACATGGAAATATCTACACGGCCATCTGTGTATAGATGGAAATATCAACACCGCCATCTGCACAAACATGGAAATATCTACACCGCTATCTCTATAAACATGGAAATATCTGCACTGCAATCTGTAAAAACATGGAAATAGCTATACAGTCATCTGTATAAACATGGAAATATCTACAATGCCATCTGTATACACATGGAAATATCTACACAGCCATCTGTATAAACATGTAAATATCTACACTGCTATCTCTATAAACATGGAAACATCTACACCGCCATCTGTGTGAATAAGGAAATATCCACAATGCCATCTGTATAAAGATATAAATATCTGCACCGCGAGCTGTATAAATATGGAAATATCTACATCGCAATCTGTATAAACGTGGAAATACCAACAACGCTATCGGTATAAACATGGAAATATCTACAACGCCATCTATATAAACATGGAAATATCTACACCGCTATGTCTATAAACATGGAAATACCTACACCGCTATCTCTTTAAACTTGGAAATATATACACCGCTATCAGTATAAACATGGAAAAATCTACACCGCTATCTGTATAAACATGGAAATATCTACACCGCGAACTGTATAAACATGGAAATACCTTCACAACGATCTGTATAAACATGGAAATATCTACAATGCCATCTGTAGAAAGATGGAAATATCTACACCGCAATCTGTGTAAACATCGAAATATCTACACCGATATCTGTAAAAACATGGAAATATCTACACTGCCATCTGTGTGAATAAGGAAATATCCACAATGCCATCTGTATAAAGATATAAATATCTGCAACGCGATCTGTATAAACATGGAAATATCTACACCACCATCTGTATAAACATGGAAATATCTACACCACGATCTGTATAAACATGGAAATATATACACCGTTATCTGTATAAACATGGAAATATCTGCACCGCTATTTCTATAGACATGGAAATATCTACAAAGCCATCTGTATAAACATGGAAATACCTACAGAGTCATGTGTAGGAACATGGAAATATCTACACTGCCATCTGTATAAACATAGAAATATCTACACAGCCCACTGTATAAATATGGAGATATCTGCATAGGCATCTGTATAAACATGGAAATATCTGCACCGCTATCTGTATAAACATGGAAATATCTGCACTGCCATCTGTAAAAACATGGAAATAACTATACAGTCATCTGTATAAACATGGAAATATCTACAATGCCATCTGTATACACATGGAAATAACTACACAGCCATCTGTATAAACATTTAAATATCTACACATCCATCTGCATGTCCATGGAAATATCTACGCCACCATCTGTATAAACATGGAAATATCTGCACGGCCATCTGTGTATAGATGGAAATATCAACACCGCCATCTGTATATACATGGAAATATCTACACCGCTATCTCTATAAACATGGAAATATCTGCACTTCCATCTGTAAAAACACGGAAAAACCTATACAGTCATCTGTATCAACATGGAAATATCTACAATGCCATCTGTATACACATGGAAATATCTACACAGCCATCTGTATAAACATGTAAATATCTACACTGCTATTTCTATAAACATGGAAATATCTACACCGCCATCTCTATAAACATGAAAATATCTACACTGCCATCTCCATAAACATGGAACTAACTACTCCGCCATCTGTATAAACATGGAAACATCTACACCGCCATCTGTGTGAATAAGGAAATATCTACAATGCCATCTGTATAAAGATATAAATATCTGCACCGTGAGCTGTATAAACATGGAAATATCTACATCGCTATCTGTATAAACGTGGAAATACCAACACCGCTATCGGTATAAACATGGAAATATCTACAACGCCATCTATATAAACATGTAAATATCTACACCACTATGTCTATAAACATGGAAATACCTACACCGCTATCTCTAAAAACATGGAAATATCTACACCGCTATCTGTATAAACATGGAAATATCTACACCGCTATCTGTATAAACATGGAAATATCTACACCGCGATCTGTATAAACCTGGAAATATCTACACCGCGATCTGTATAAACATGGAAATATCTTCACCACGATCTGTATAATCATGGAAATATCTTCACCTCTATCTGTATAAACATGGTAATATGTCCACCACCATCTATATAAACTTGGAAATATCTACACCGCCATCTGTATAAACTTGGAAATATCTACAATGCCATCTGTAGAAAGATGGAAATATCTACACCGCAATCTGTGTATACATGGAAATATCTACACCGATATCTGTAAAAACATGGAAATATCTACACCGCTATCTGTATAAACATGGAAATATCTACACCGCGATCTGTATAAACATGGAAATATCTACACCACGATCTGTATAAACATTGAAATATCTACACCGCTATCTGTATAAACATGGAAATATCTACACAGCTATCTCTATAAACATGGAAATGTCTACACCGCCATCTGTATAAACATGGAAATACCTACAAAGTCATCTGTATAAACATGGAAATATCTACAAAGCCATCTGTATAAACATGGAAATATCTACAGAGCCATCTGTATATACATGGAAATATCTGCACCGCTATCTGTATAAACATGGAAATAACTACACCGCTATTTGTATAAACAAGGAAATATCTACACCGTGATCTGTATACACATGGAAATATTTACACCGTTATCTGTATAAACATGGAAATTTCTACACCGTTATCTGTATAAATATGGAAATATCTACACCGCTATCCCTATAAACCTGGAAATATCTACACCGCCATCTGTATAAACATGGAAATACCTATACAGTCATCTGTGTAAACATGGAAATATCTACAGCACCATCATCTGTATATACATGGAAATATCTACCATGACATCTGTATACACGTGGAAACACCTACACGGCAATCTGTGTATACATGGAAACATCAACACCGCCATCTCTACAAACTTGGAAATATCTACACTGATATCTCTATAAACATGGAAATATCTACACTGCGGTGTGTATAAACATGGAAATATCTACACCGCCATCTGTATAAACATGGAAATATCTACACCACGATCTGTATAAACATGGAAATATCTACACCGCCATCTGTATAAACATGGAAATATCTACACCACGATCTGTATAAACATGGAAATATATACACTGTTATCTGTATAAACATGGAAATATCTGCACCGCTATTTCTATAGACATGGAAATATCTACAAAGCCAACTGTATAAACATGGAAATACCTACACAGTCATGTGTAGGAACATGGAAATATCTACACTGCCATCTGTATAAACATAGAAATATCTACACAGCCCACTGTATAAATATGGAGATATCTGCATAGGCATCTGTATAAACATGGAAATATCTGCTCCGCTATCTGTATAAACCTGGAAATATCCGCACTGCCATTTGTAAAAACATGGAAATAACTATACAGTCATCTGTATAAACATTGAAATATCTACAATGCCATCTGTATACACATGGAAATATCTACACAGCCTTCTGTATAAACATTTAAATATCTACACTGCCATCTGCATGTCCATGGAAATATCTACGCCGCCATCTGTATAAACATGGAAATATCTACACGGCCATCTGTGTATAGATGGAAATATCAACACCGCCATCTGTACAAACATGGAAATGTCTACACCGCTATCTCTATAAACATGGAAATATCTGCACTGCCATCTGTAAAAACACGGAAAAACCTATACAGTCATCTGTATAAACATGGAAATATCTACAATGCCATCTGTATACACATGGAAATATCTACACAGCCATCTGTATAAACATGTAAATATCTACACTGCTATCTCTATAAACATGGAAATATCTACACCGCCATCTCTATAAACATGAAAATATGTACACTGCCATCTCCATAAACATGGAACTAACTACTCCGCCATCTGTATAAACATGGAAACATCTACACCGCCATCTGTGTGAATAAGGAAATAACTACAATGCCATCTGTATAAAGATATAAATATCTGCACCGTGAGATGTATAAACATGGAAATATCTACACTGCAATCTGTATAAACATGGAAATATCTACACCGCTATCTGTATAAACATGGAAATATCTACACAGCTATCTCTATAATCATGGAAATATCTACACCGCAATCTGTATAAACACGGAAATACTTACAAAGTGATCTCTATAAACATGGAAATATCTAAAAAGCCATCTGTAAAAACATGGAAATATCTACACAGCCATCTGTATATACATGGAAATATCTACACCGCTACCTGTATAAACATGGAAATAACTACACCGCTATTTGTATAAACAAGGAAACATCTACACCGTGATCTGTATAAACATGGAAATATCTACACCGCTATCTCTATAAACATGGAAATATCTACACCGCCATCTGTATAAACATGGAAATACCTCTACAGTCATCTGTGTAAACATGGAAATATCTACGCCACCATCTGTATAAACATGGAAATATCTACAATGCCATCTGTATACACATGGAAATACCTACACGGCAATCTGTGTATAGATGGAAACATCAACACCGCCATCTGTACAAACTTGGAAATATCTACACTGCTATCTCTATATACATGGAAATATCTACACTGCGGTCTGTATACACATGGAAATATCTACACCGGTATTTGTATAAACATGGAAATATCTACACCATGACCTGTATAAACATGGAAATATATACACCGCTATCTGTATAAACATGGAAATATCTGCACCGCTATCTCTATAGACAAGGAAATATCTACAAAGCCATCTGTATAAACATGGAAATACCTACACAGTCATGTGTAGGTACATGGAAATATCTACACTGTCATCTGTATAAACATGGAAATATCTACACAGCCCTCTGTATAAATATGGAGATATATGCATAGGCATCTGTATAAACATGGAAATATATGCACCGCTATCTGTATAAACATGGAAATACCTACACCGCTGTCTCTATAAACATGGAAATTTGTACACCGCTATGTGTATAAACATGGAAATATCTCCACTGCTGTCTGTATAAACATAGAAATATCTCCACCGTTATCTGTATAAACATGGAAATATCTACAGCGCCATCTCTATAAACATTGAAATATCTACACTGCCATCTGTGAAAACATGGACATATCTACACAGTCATCTGAATAAACATGGAAATATCTACACCACGATCTGTATAAACATGGAAATACCTACAATACCATCTGTATACACATCGAAATATCTACACAGACATCTGTATAAACATGGAAATATCTACACTGCCATCTGTAGAAAGATGGAAATATCTACACCGCTATCTCCATAAATATGGAAATATCTACACCGCCATCTCTATAAACATGAAAATATCTACACTGCCATCTCCATAAAGATGGAAGTATCTACTCCGCCGTGTGCATAAACACGGAAATATCTACACCACCATCTGTGAATACATGGAAATATCTACACCGCTATCTGTATAAACATGGAAATATCTACACCGCCATCTTCATGTCCATGGAAATATCTACGCCACCATCTGTATAAACATGGAAATATCTACATGGCCATCTGTATGAACATGGAAATATCTACAATGCCATCTGTAGAAAGATGGAAATATCTACACTGCAAATTGTGTAAACATGGAAATATCTACACCGATATCTGCAAAAACATGGAAATATCTACACCGCTATCTGAATAAACATGGAAATAGCTACACCGCGATCTGTATAAACATGGAAATATCTACAGCGACTTCTCTATAAACATTGAAATATGTGCACTGCCATCTGTAAAAACATGGAAATATCTACACAGTCATCTGAATAAACATGGAAATATCTACTCCATCATCTGTATGAACATGGAAATACCTACAATAACATCTGTATACACATGGAAATATCTACACAGACATCTGTATAAATATGGAAATATCTACACCGCCATCTGTATAAACATGGAAATATCTACACTGCCATCCGTAGAAAGATGGAAATATCTACACCGTTATCTCTTTAAATATGGAAATACCTACACCGCTATGTCTATAAACATGAAATTATCTACACGGCCATCTCCATAAAGATGGAAGTATCTACTACGCCATGTGTATAAACACGGAAATATCTACACCATCATCAGTGTAAACATGGAAATAACTACACCGTTATCTCTATAAACATGGAAATAACTACACCGCCATCTGCATGTCCATGGAAACATCTACGCCGCCATCTGTATAAACATGGAAATATCTACAAGGCCATCTGTGTATAGATGGAAATATCAACACCTCCATCTGCACAAACATGGAAATATCTACACCGCTATCTCTATAAACATGGAAATATCAGCACTGCCATCTGTAAAAACATGGAAATACCTATACAGTCATCTGTATAAACATGGAAATATCTGCAATGCCATCTGCATACACATGGAAATATCTACACAGCCATCTGTATAAACATGTAAATATCTACACTGCTATCTCTATAAACATGGAAATATCTACACCGCCATCTATATAAACATGGAAATACCTACAATACCATCTGTATACACATGGAAATATCTACACAGACATCTGTATAAATGTGGAAATATCTACACCGCCATCTGTATAAACATGGAAATATCTACACTGCCATCTGTAGAAAGATGGAAATATCTACACCGCTATCTCTATAAATATGGAAATATCTAAACCGCCATCTCTATAAACATGAAAATATCTACACTGACATATCCATAAAGATGGAAGTATCTACTCCGCCATGTGTATAAACACGGAAATATCTACACTGCCATCTGTGAAAACATGGAAATATCTACACCGCTATCTGTATAAACATGGAAATATCTACACCGCCATCTGCATGTCCATAGAAATAGCTATGCCGCCATCTGTATAAACATGGAAATATCTACACGGACATCTGTGTATAGATGGAAATATCAACACCGCCAACTGTACAAACATGGAAATATTTACACCGTTATCTCTATAAACATGGAAATTTCTACACCGTTATCTGTATAAATATGGAAATATCTACACCGCTATCTCTGTAAACCTGGAAATATCTACACCGCCATCTGTATAAACATGGAAATACCTATACAGTCATCTGTGTAAACATGGAAATATCTACACCACCATCTGTATAAACATGGAAATATCTACAATGCCATCTGTATACACGTGGAAATACCTACAAGGAAATCTGTGTATAGATGGAAACATCAGCACCGCCATCTGCACATACTTGGAAATATCTACACTTCTATCTCTATAAACATGGAAATATCTACACTGCGGTCTGTATAAACATGGAAATATCTACACCGGTATCTGTATATACATGGAAATATCTACACCACGATCTGTATAAACATGGAAATATATACACCGCTCTCTGTATAAACATGGAAATATCTGCACCGCTATCTCTATAGACATGGAAATATCTGCAAAGACATCTGTATAAACATGGAAATACCTACACAGTCATGTGTAGGAACAAGAAATATCTACACTGCCATCTGTATAAACATAGAAATATCTACACAGCCCACTGTATAAATATGGAGATAACTGCATAGGCATCTGTATAAACATGGAAATATCTGCAACGCTATCTGTATAAACATGGAAATATCCGCACTGCCATCTGTAAAAACATGGAAATAACTATACAGTCATCT
Source organism: Pan paniscus (assembly GCF_029289425.2). Classification (NCBI taxonomy): domain Eukaryota; kingdom Metazoa; phylum Chordata; class Mammalia; order Primates; family Hominidae; genus Pan; species Pan paniscus. The sequence continues at coordinate 4,573,457 of NC_073265.2, forward strand.
GTATAAACATGGAAATATCTACAATGCCATCTGTATACACATGGAAATATCTACACAGCCATCTGTATAAACACTTAAATATCTACACTGCCATCTGCATGTCCATGGAAATATCTACGCCGCCATCTGTATAAACATGGAAATATCTACACGGCCATCTGTGTATAGATGGAAATATCAACACCGCCATCTGTACAAACATGGAAATATCTACACCGCTATCTCTATAAACATGGAAATATTTGCACTGCCATCTGTAAAAACACGGAAAAACCTATACAGTCATCTGTATAAACATGGAAATATCTACAATGCCATCTGTATACACATGGAAATATCTACACAGCCATCTGTATAAACATGTAAATATCTACACTGCTATCTCTATAAACATGGAAATATCTACACCGCCATCTCTATAAACATGAAAATATCTACACTGCCATCTCCATAAACATGGAACTAACTACTCCGCCATCTGTATAAACATGGAAACATCTACACCGCCATCTGTGTGAATAAGGAAATATCTACAATGCCATCTGTATAAAGATATAAATATCTGCACCGTGATCTGTATAAACATGGAAATATCTACATCGCTATCTGTATAAACGTGGAAATACCAACACCGCTATCGGTATAAACATGGAAATATCTACAACGCCATCTATACAAACATGGAAATATCTACACCACTATGTCTATAAACATGGAAATACCTACACCGGTATCTCTAAAAACATGGAAATATTTACACCGCTAACTGTATAAACATGGAAATATCTACACCGCGATCTGTATAAACATGGAAATATCTACACCGCGATCTGTATAAACATGGAAATATCTACACAGCTATCTCTATAAACATGGAAATATCTACACCGCCATCTGTATAAACATGGAAATACCTACAAATTCATCTGTATAAACATGGAAATATCTGCAAAGCCATCTGTATAAACCTGGAAATATCTACACAGCCATCTCTATATACATGGAAATATCTACACCGCAATCTGAATAAACATGGAAATAACTACACCGCTATTTGTATAAACAAGGAAATATCTACACCGTGATCTGTATAAACATGGAAATATTTACACCGCTATCTATATAAACATGGAAATTTCTACACCGCTATCTGTATAAACATGGAAATATCTACACCGCCATCTGTATAAACATGGAAATATCTACAATGCCATCTGTAGAAAGATGGAAATATCTACACCGCAATCTGTGTATACATGGAAATATCTACACCGATATCTGTAAAAACATGGAAATATCTACACCGCTATCTGTATAAACATGGAAATATCTACACCGCGATCTGTATAAACATGGAAATATCTACACCGCGCTCTGTATAAACATGGAAATATCTACGCCGCTATCTGTATAAACATGGAAATATCTACACAGCTATCTCTATAAACATGGAAATATCTACACCGACATCTGTATTAACATGTAAATATCTACACTGCTATCTCTATAAACATGGAAATATCTACACCGCCATCTCTATAAACATGAAAATATCTACACTGCCATCTCCATAAACATGGAACTAACTACTCCGCCATCTGTATAAACATGGAAACATCTACACCACCATCTGTGTGAATAAGGAAGTTCCTACAATGCCATCTGTATAAAGATATAAATATCTGCACCGTGAGCTGTATAAACATGGAAATATCTACATCGCTATCTGTATAAACGTGGAAATACCAACACCGCTATCGGTATAAACATGGAAATATCTACAACGCCATCTATACAAACATGGAAATATCTACACCACTATGTCTATAAACATGGAAATACCTACACCGCTATCTCTAAAATATGGAAATATCTACACCGCTATCTGTATAAACATGGAAATATCTACACCGTTATCTGTATAAATATGGAAATATCTACACTGCTATCTCTATAAACATGGAAATATCTACACCGCCATCTGTATAAACATGGAAACACCTATACAGTCATCTGTGTAAACATGGAAATATCTACACCACCATCATCTGTATATACATGGAAATATCTACCATGCCATCTGTATACACGTGGAAATACCTACACGGCAATCTGTGTATAGATGGAAACATCAACACCGCCATCTCTACAAACTTGGAAATATCTACACTGCTATCTCTATAAACATGGAAATATCTACACTGCGGTCTGTATAAACATGGAAATATCTACACCGCAATCTGTATAAACATGGAAATATCTACACCACGATCTGTATAAACATGGAAATATCTACACCACCATCTGTATAAACATGGAAATATCTGCACCGCTATTTCTATAGACATGGAAATATCTACAAAGCCATCTGTATAAACATGGAAATACCTACAGAGTCATGTGTAGGAACATGGAAATATCTACACTGCCATCTGTATAAACATAGAAATATCTACACAGCCCACTGTATAAATATGGAGATATCTGCATAGGCATCTGTATAAACATGGAAATATCTGCACCGCTATCTGTATAAACATGGAAATATCTGCACTGCCATCTGTAAAAACATGGAAATAACTATACAGTCATCTGTATAAACATGGAAATATCTACAATGCCATCTGTATACACATGGAAATAACTACACAGCCATCTGTATAAACATTTAAATATCTACACATCCATCTGCATGTCCATGGAAATATCTACGCCACCATCTCTATAAACATGGAAATATCTGCACGGCCATCTGTGTATAGATGGAAATATCAACACCGCCATCTGTATATACATGGAAATATCTACACCGCTATCTCTATAAACATGGAAATATCTGCACTTCCATCTGTAAAAACACGGAAAAACCTATACAGTCATCTGTATCAACATGGAAATATCTACAATGCCATCTGTATACACATGGAAATATCTACACAGCCATCTGTATAAACATGTAAATATCTACACTGCTATCTCTATAAACATGGAAATATCTACACAGCCATCTCTATAAACATGAAAATATCTACACTGCCATCTCCATAAACATGGAACTAACTACTCCGCCATCTGTATAAACATGGAAACATCTACACCGCCATCTGTGTGAATAAGGAAATATCTACAATGCCATCTGTATAAAGATATAAATATCTGCACCGTGAGCTGTATAAACATGGAAATATCTACATCGCTATCTGTATAAACGTGGAAATACCAACACCGCTATCGGTATAAACATGGAAATATCTACAACGCCATCTATATAAACATGTAAATATCTACACCACTATGTCTATAAACATGGAAATACTTACACCGCTATCTCTAAAAACATGGAAATATCTACACCGCTATCTGTATAAACATGGAAATATCTACACCGCTATCTGTATAAACATGGAAATATCTACACCGCGATCTGTATAAACCTGGAAATATCTACACCGCGATCTGTATAAACATGGAAATATCTTCACCACGATCTGTATAATCATGGAAATATCTTCACCTCTATCTGTATAAACATGGTAATATCTACACCACCATCTATATAAACATGGAAATATCTACACCGCCATCTGTATAAACTTGGAAATATCTACAATGCCATCTGTAGAAAGATGGAAATATCTACACCGCAATCTGTGTATACATGGAAATATCTACACCGATATCTGTAAAAACATGGAAATATCTACACCGCTATCTGTATAAACATGGAAATATCTACACCGCGATCTGTATAAACATGGAAATATCTACACCGCGATCTGTATAAACATTGAAATATCTACACCGCTATCTGTATAAACATGGAAATATCTACACAGCTATCTCTATAAACATGGAAATGTCTACACCGCCATCTGTATAAACATGGAAATACCTACAAAGTCATCTGTATAAACATGGAAATATCTACAAAGCCATCTGTATAAACATGGAAATATCTACAGAGCCATCTGTATATACATGGAAATATCTGCACCGCTATCTGTATAAACATGGAAATAACTACACCGCTATTTGTATAAACAAGGAAATATCTACACCGTGATCTGTATAAACATGGAAATATTTACACCGTTATCTGTATAAACATGGAAATTTCTACACCGTTATCTGTATAAATATGGAAATATCTACACCGCTATCCCTATAAACCTGGAAATATCTACACCGCCATCTGTATAAACATGGAAATACCTATACAGTCATCTGTGTAAACATGGAAATACCTACAGCACCATCATCTGTATATACATGGAAATATCTACCATGACATCTGTATACACGTGGAAACACCTACACGGCAATCTGTGTATAGATGGAAACATCAACACCGCCATCTCTACAAACTTGGAAATATCTACACTGCGATCTCTATAAACATGGAAATATCTACACTGCGGTGTGTATAAACATGGAAATATCTACACCGCCATCTGTATAAACATGGAAATATCTACACCACGATCTGTATAAACATGGAAATATCTACACCGCCATCTGTATAAACATGGAAATATCTACACCACGATCTGTATAAACATGGAAATATATACACCGTTATCTGTATAAACATGGAAATATCTGCACCGCTATTTCTATAGACATGGAAATATCTACAAAGCCACCTGTATAAACATGGAAATACCTACACAGTCATGTGTAGGAACATGGAAATATCTACACTTCCATCTGTATAAACATAGAAATATCTACACAGCCCACTTTATAAATATGGAGATATCTGCATAGGCATCTGTATAAACATGGAAATATCTGCACCGATATCTGTATAAACATGGAAATATCTGCACTGCCATCTGTAAAAACATGGAAATAACTCTACAGTCATCTGTATAAACATGGAAATATCTACAATGCCATCTGTATACACATGGAAATATCTACACAGCCATCTGTATAAACATTTAAATATCTACACTGCCATCTGCATGTCCATGGAAATATCTACACCGCCATATGTATAAACATGGAAATATCTACACGGCCATCTGTGTATAGATGGAAATATCAACACCGCCATCTGTACAAACATGGAAATATCTACACCGCTATCTCTATAAACATGGAAATATCTGCACTGCCATCTGTAAAAACACGGAAAAACCTATACAGTCATCTGTATAAACATGGAAATATCTACAATGCCATCTGTATACACATGGAAATATCTACACAGCCATCTGTATAAACATGTAAATATCTACACTGCTATCTCTATAAACATGGAAATATCTACACTGCCATCTGTATAAACATGGAAATACCTACAAAGTCATCTGTATAAACATGGAAATATCTGCAAAGCCATCTGTATAAACCTGGAAATATCTACACAGCCATCTCTATATACATGGAAATATCTACACCGCAATCTGTATAAACATGGAAATAACTACACCGCTATTTTTATAAACAAGGAAATATCTACACCGTGATCTGTATAAACATGGAAATATTTACACTGCTATCTGTAGAAACATGGAAATTTCTACACCGTTATCTGTATAAATATGGAAATATCTACACCGCTATCTCTATAATCCTGGAAATATCTACACCGCCATCTGTATAAACATGGAAATACCTATACAGTCATCTGTGTAAACATGGAAATATCTACACCACCACCATCTGTATATACATGGAAATATCTACCATGCCATCTGTATACACGTGGAAATACCTACACGGCAATCTGTGTATAGATGGAAACATCAACACCGCCATCTGTACAAACTTGGAAATATCTACACTGCTATCTCTATAAACATGGAAATACCTACACTGCGGTCTGTATAAACATGGAAATATCTACACCGCCATCTGTATAAACATGGAAATATCTACACCACGATCTGTACAAACATGGAAATATCTACACAACCATCTGTATAAACATGGAAATATCTACAACACGATCTGTATAAACATGGAAATATATACACCGTTATCTGTATAAACATGGAAATATCTGCACCGCTATTTCTATAGACATCGAAATACCTTCAAAGCCATCTGTATAAACATGGAAATAGCTACAGAGTCATGTGTAGGAACATGGAAATATCTACACTGCCATCTGTATAAACATAGAAATATCTACACAGCCCACTGTATAAATATGGAGATATCTGCATAGGCATCTGTATAAACATGGAAATATCTGCACCGCTATCTGTATAAACATGGAAATATCTGCACTGCCATCTGTAAAAACATGGAAATAACTCTACAGTCATCTGTATAAACATGGAAATATCTACAATGCCATCTGTATACACATGGAAATATCTACACAGCCATCTGTATAAACATTTAAATATCTACACTGCCATCTGCATGTCCATGGAAATATCTACGCCGCCATCTGTATAAACATGGAAATATCTACACGGCCATCTGTGTATAGATGGAAATATCAACACCTCCATCTGTACAAACATGGAAATATCTACACCGCTATCTCTATAAACATGGAAATATCTGCACTGCCATCTGTAAAAACACGGAAAAACCTATACAGTCATCTGTATAAACATGGAAATATCTACAATGCCATCTGTATACACATGGAAATATCTACACAGCCATCTGTATAAACATGTAAATATCTACAATGCTATCTCTATAAACATGGAAATATCTACACCGCCATCTCTATAAACATGAAAATATCTACACTGCCATCTCCATAAACATGGAACTAACTACTCCGCAATCTGTATAAACATGGAAACATCTACACCGCCATCTGTGTGAATAAGGAAATATCTACAATGCCATCTGTATAAAGATATAAATATCTGCACCGTGAGATGTATAAACATGGAAATATCTACATCGCTACCTGTATAAACGTGGAAATACCAACACCGCTATCGGTATAAACATGGAAATATCTACAACGCCATCTATATAAACATGTAAATATCTACACCACTATATCTATAAACATGGAAATACCTACACCGCTATCTCTAAAAACTTGGAATATCCACACCGCCATCTGTATAAACTTGGAAATATCTACACCGCTCTCTGTATAAACATGGAAATATCTTCACCACGATCTGTATAAACATGGAAATATCTACACCGCTATCTGTACAAACATGGTAATATCTGCAACACCATCTATATAAACATGTAAATATCTACACCGCCATCTGTATAAACATGGAAATATCTACAATGCCATCTGTAGAAAGATGAAAATATGTACACCGCCATCTGAGTATACATGGAAATATCTACACCGATATCTGTAAAAACATGGAAATATCTACACCGCTATCTGTATAAACATGAAAATATCTGCACCGCGATCTGTATAAGCATGGAAATATCTACACCGCGATGTGTATAAACATGGAAATATCTACACCGCTATCTGTATATACATGGAAATATCTACACAGCTATCTCTATAAACATGGAAATATCTACACCGCCATCTGTATAAACATGGAAATATCTACAAAGCCATCTGTATAAACCTTGAAATATCTACACAGCCATCTGTACATACATGGAAACATCTGCACCGCTATCTGTATAAACATGGAAATAACTACACCGCTATTTGTATAAACAAGGAAATATCTTCACCGTGATCTGTATAAACATGGAAATATTTACACCGTTATCTGTATAAACATGGAAATTTCTACACCGTTATCTGTATAAATATGGAAATATCTACACCGCTATCTCTATAAACCTGGAAATATCTACACCGCCATCTGTATAAACATGGAAATACCTATACAGCCATCTGTGTAAACATGGAAATATCTACACCACCATCTGTATAAACATGGAAATATCTACAATGCCATCTGTATACACATGGAAATACCTACACGGAAATCTGTGTATAGATGGAAACATCAACACCGCCATCTCTACAAATTTGGAAATATCTACACTGCGATCTCTATAAACATGGAAATATCTACACTGCGGTCTGTATAAACATGGAAATATCTACACCGGTATCTGTATAAACATGGAAATATCTACACCACGATCTGTATAAACATGGAAATATATACACCGCTCTCTGTATAAACATGGAAATATCTGCACCGCTATCTCTATAGACATGGAAATATCTGCAAAGCCATCTGTATAAACATGGAAATACCTACACAGTCATGTGTAGGAACATGGAAATATCTACACTGCCATCTGAATAAACATAGAAATATCTACACAGCCCACTGTATAAATATGGAGATATCTGCATAGGCATCTGTATAAACATGGAAATATCTGCACCGCTATCTGTTTAAACATGGAAATATCTGCACTGCCATCTGTAAAAACATAGAAATAACTATACAGTCATCTGTATAAACATGGAAATATCTACAATGCCATCTGTATACACATGGAAATATCTACACAGCCATCTGTATAAACATTTAAATATCTACACTGCCATCTGCATGTCCATGGAAATATCTACGCCGCCATCTGTATAAACATGGAAATATCTACACGGCCATCTGTGTATAGATGGAAATATCAACACCTCCATCTGTACAAACATGGAAATATCTACACCGCTATCTCTATAAACATGGAAATATCTGCACTGCCATCTGTAAAAACACGAAAAAACCTATACAGTCATCTGTATAAACATGGAAATAGCTACAATGCTATCTGTATACACATGGAAATATCTACACAGCCATCTGTATAAACATGTAAATATCTACACTGCTATCTCTATAAACATGGAAATATCTACACCGCCATCTGTATAAACATGGAAATACCTACAAAGTCATCTGTATAAACATGGAAATATCTGCAATGCCATCTGTATAAACCTGGAAATATCTACACAGCCATCTCTATATACATGGAAATATCTACACCGCAATCTGTATAAACATGGAAATAACTACACCGCTATTTGTATAAACTAGGAAATATCTACACCGTGATCTGTATAAACATGGAAATATTTACACCGCTATCTGTAGAAACATGGAAATTTCTACACCGTTATCTGTATAAATATGGAAATATCTACACCGCTATCTCTATAAACCTGGAAATATCTACACCGCCATCTGTATAAACATGGAAATACCTATACAGTCATCTGTGTAAACATGGAAATATCTACACCACCACCATCTGTATATACATGGAAATATCTACCATGCCATCTGTATACACGTGGAAATACCTACACGGCAATCTGTTTATAGATGGAAACATCAACACCGCCATCTCTACAAACTTGGAAATATCTACACAGCTATCTCTATAAACCTGGAAATATCTACACTGCGGTCTGTATAAACATGGAAATATCTACAACGCCATCTGTATAAACATGGAAATATCTACACCACGATCTGTATAAACATGGAAATATCTACACCGCCATCTCTATAAACATTAAAATATCTTCACTGCCATCTCCATAAACATGGAACTAACTACTCCGCCATCTGTATAAACGTGGAAACATCTACACCGCCATCTGTGTGAATAAGCAAATATCTACAATGCCATCTGTATAAAGATATAAATATCTGCACCGTGAGCTGTATAAACATGGAAATATCTACATCGCTATCTGTATAAATGTGGAAATACCCACACCGCTATCGGTATAAACATGGAAATATCTACAACGCCGTCTATATAAACATGGAAATATCTACAGCACTATGTCTATAAACATGGCAATACCTACACCGCTATCTCTAAACACATGGAAATACCTACACCGCTATCTGTATAAACATGGAAATATCTACACCGCGATCTGTATCAACATGGAAATATCTACAACGCGATCTGTATAAACATGGAAATATCTACACCGCTATCTGTATAAACATGGAAATATCTACAAAGCTATATCTATAAACATGGAAATATCTACACCGACATCTGTATAAACATGGAAATACCTGCAAAGTCATCTGTATAAACATGGAAATATCTACAAAGCCATCTGTATATACCTGGAAATATCTACACAGCCATCTGTATATACATGGAAATATCTGCACCGCTATCTGTATAAACATAGAAATAACTAAAGCGCTATTTGTATAAACAAGGAAATATCTACACCGTGATCTGTATAAACATGGAAATATTTACACCGTTATCTGTATAAACATGGAAATATATACACCGCTATCTCTATAAACCTGGAAATATCTACACCGCCATCTGTATAAACATGGAAATACCTATACAGTCATCTGTGTAAACATGGAAATATCTACACCAACATCTGTATAAACATGGAAATATCTACAATGCCATCTGTATACACATGGAAATACCTACACGGAAATCTGTGTATAGATGGAAACATCAACAGCGCCATCTGTACAAACTTGGAAATATCTACACTTCTATCTCTATAAACATGCAAATATCTACACTGCGGTCTGTATAAACATGGAAATATCTACACCGGTATCTGTATAAACAGGGAAATATCTACACCATGATCTGTATAAACATGGAAATATATACACCGCTATCTGTATAAACATGGAAATATCTGCACCGCTATCTCTATAGACATGGAAATATCTACAAAGCCATCTATATAAAAATGGAAATACCTACACAGTCATGTGTAGGAACATGGAAATATCTACACTGCCATCTGTATAGACATAGAAATATCTACACAGCCCTCTGTATAAATACGGAGATATGTGCATAGGCATCTGTATAAACATGGAAATATCTTCACCGCTATCTGTATAAACATGGAAATACCTACACCGCTGTCTCTATAAACATGGAAATATGTACACCGCTATGTGTATAAACATGGAAATATCTCCACTGCTGTCTGTATAAACATGGAAATATCTCCACCGTTATCTCTATAAACATGGAAATATCTACAGCGCCATCTCTATAAACATTGAAATATCTACACTGCCATCTGTAAAAACATGGAAATATCTACACAGTCATCTGAATAAACATGGAAATATCTACACCACCATCTGTATAAACATGGAAATACCTACAATACCATCTGTACACACATGGAAATATCTACACAGACATCTGTATAAATATGGAAATATCAACGGCGCCATCTGTATAAACATGGAAATATCTACACGGCCATCTGTGTATAGATGGAAATATCTACACCGCCATCTGTACAAACATGGAAATATCTACACCGCTATCTCTATAAACATGGAAATATCTGCACTGCCATCTGTAAAAACATGGAAATACCTATAAAGTCATCTGTATAAAAATGGAAATATCTACAATGCCATCTGTATACACATGGAAATATCTACACAGCCATCTGTATAAACATGTAAATATCTACACTGCTATCTCTATAAACATGGAAATATCTACACCGCCATCTGTGTGAATAAGGAAATATCTGCAATGCCATCTGTATAAAGATATAAATATCAGCACCGCCAGCTGTATAAACATGGAAATATCTACATCGCTATCTGTATAAACGTGAAAATACCAACACCGCTATCGGTATAAACATGGAAATATCTACAACGCCATCTATATAAACATTGAAATATCTACACCGCTATGTCTATAAACATGGAAATACCTACAACGCTATCTCTATAAACATGGAAATATATACACCGCTATCAGCATAAACATAGAAATATCTACACGGCTATCTGTACAAACATGGAAATATCTACACCGCGATCTGTATAAACATGGAAATACCTTCACAACGATCTGTACAAACATGGAAATATCTACACCGCTATCTGTATAAACATGGTAATATCTACACCACCATCTATATAAACATGGAAATACCTACACCGCCATCTGTATAAACATGGAAATATCTACAATGCCATCTGTAGAAAGATGGAAATATCTACACCGCAATCTGTGTAAACATCGAAATATCTACACCGATATCTGTAAAAACATGGAAATATCTACACCGCTATCTGCATAAACATGGAAATATCTACACCGCGATCTGTATAAACATGGAAATATCTACACCGCGATCTGTATAAACATGGAAATATCTACACCGCCATCTCTATAAACATGAAAATATCTTCACTGCCATCTCCATAAACATGGAACTAACTACTCCGCCATCTGTATAAACGTGGAAACATCTACACCGCCATCTGTGTGAATAAGCAAATATCTACAATGCCATCTGTATAAAGATATAAATATCTGCACCGTGAGCTGTGTAAACATGGAAATATCTACATCACTATCTGTATAAATGTGGAAATACCCACACCGCTATCGGTATAAACATGGAAATATCTACAACGCCGTCTATATAAACATGGAAATATCTACACCACTATGTCTATAAACATGGCAATACCTACACCGCTATCTCTAAACACATGGAAATACCTACACCGCTATCTGTATAAACATGGAAATATCTACACCGCGATCTGTATAAACATGGAAATATCTACAACGCGATCTGTATAAACATGGAAATATCTACACCGCTATCTGTATAAACATGGAAATATCTACAAAGCTATATCTATAAACATGGAAATATCTACACCGACATCTGTATAAACATGGAAATACCTACAAAGTCATCTGTATAAACATGGAAATATCTACAAAACCATCTGTATAAACCTGGAAATATCTACACAGCCATCTGTATATACATGGAAATATCTGCACCGCTATCTGTATAAACATAGAAATAACTAAAGCGCTATTTGTATAAACAAGGAAATATCTACACCGTGATCTGTATAAACATGGAAATATTTACACCGTTATCTGTATAAACATGGAAATATATACACCGCTATCTCTATAAACCTGGAAATATCTACACCGCCATCTGTATAAACATGGAAATACCTATACAGTCATCTGTGTAAACATGGAAATATCTACACCAACATCTGAATAAACATGGAAATATCTACAATGCCATCTGTATACACATGGAAATACCTACACGGAAATCTGTGTATAGATGGAAACATCAACAGCGCCATCTGTACAAACTTGGAAATATCTACACTTCTATCTCTATAAACATGGAAATATCTACACTGCGGTCTGTATAAACATGGAAATATCTACACCGGTATCTGTATAAACAGGGAAATATCTACACCATGATCTGTATAAACATGGAAATATATACACCGCTATCTGTATAAACATGGAAATATCTGCACCGCTATCTCTATAGACATGGAAATATCTACAAAGCCATCTATATAAAAATGGAAATACCTACACAGTCATGTGTAGGAACATGGAAATATCTACACTGCCATCTGTATAAACATAGAAATATCTACACAGCCCTCTGTATAAATATGGAGATATCTGCATAGGCATCTGTATAAACATGGAAATATCTTCACCGCTATCTGTATAAACATGGAAATACCTACACCGCTGTCTCTATAAACATGGAAATATGTACACCGCTATGTGTATAAACATGGAAATATCTCCACTGCTGTCTGTATAAACATGGAAATATCTCCACCGTTATCTCTATAAACATGGAAATATCTACAGCGCCATCTCTATAAACATTGAAATATCTACACTGCCATCTGTAAAAACATGGAAATATCTACACAGTCATCTGAATAAACATGGAAATATCTACACCACCATCTGTATAAACATGGAAATACCTACAATACCATCTGTACACACATGGAAATATCTACACAGACATCTGTATAAATATGGAAATATCAACGGCGCCATCTGTATAAACATGGAAATATCTACACGGCCATCTGTGTATAGATGGAAATATCTACACCGCCATCTGTACAAACATGGAAATATCTACACCGCTATCTCTATAAACATGGGAATATCTGCACTGCCATCTGTAAAAACATGGAAATACCTATAAAGTCATCTGTATAAAAATGGAAATATCTACAATGCCATCTGTATACACATGGAAATATCTACACAGCCATCTGTATAAACATGTAAATATCTACACTGCTATCTCTATAAACATGGAAACATCTACACCGCCATCTGTGTGAATAAGGAAATATCTACAATGCCATCTGTATAAAGATATAAATATCACCACCGCCAGCTGTATAAACATGGAAATATCTACATCGCTATCTGTATAAACGTGGAAATACCAACACCGCTATCGGTATAAACATGGAAATATCTACAACGCCATCTATATAAACATTGAAATATCTACACCGCTATGTCTATAAACATGGAAATACCTACAACGCTATCTCTATAAACATGGAAATATATACACCGCTATCAGCATAAACATAGAAATATCTACACGGCTATCTGTATAAACATGGAAATATCTACACCGCGATCTGTATAAACATGGAAATACCTTCACAACGATCTGTACAAACATGGAAATATCTACACCGCTATCTGTATAAACATGGTAATATCTACACCACCATCTATATAAACATGGAAATACCTACACCGCCATCTGTATAAACATGGAAATATCTACAATGCCATCTGTAGAAAGATGGAAATATCTACACCGCAATCTGTGTAAACATCGAAATATCTACACCGATATCTGTAAAAACATGGAAATATCTACACCGCTATCTGCATAAACATGGAAATATCTACACCGCGATCTGTATAAACATGGAAATATCTACACCGCGATCTGTATAAACATGGAAATATCTACACCGCTATCTGTATAAACATGGAAATATCTACACAGCTATCTCTATAAACATGGAAATATCTACACCGCCATCTGTATAAACACGGAAATACTTACAACGTCATCTGTATAAACATGGAAATATCTACAAAGCCAACTGCAAAACATGGAAATATCTACACAGCCATCTGTATATACATGGAAATATCTACACCGCAATCTGTATAAACATGGAAATAACTACACCGCTATTTGTATAAACAAGGAAACATCTACACCGTGATCTGTATAAACATGGAAATATTTACACCGATATCTGTATAAACATGGAAATTTCTACACCATTATCTGTATAAATATGGAAATATCTACACCGCTATCTCTGTAAACATGGAAATATCTACACCGCCATCTGAATACACATGGAAATAACTATAAAGTCATCTGTGTAAACATGGAAATATCTACACCACCATCTGTATAAACATGGAAATATCTACAATGCCATCTGCATACACATGGAAATACCTACACGGCAATCTGTGTATAGATGGAAACATCAACACCGCCATCTGTACAAACTTGGAAATATCTACACTTCTATCTCTATAAACATGGAAATATCTACACTGCGGTCTGTATAAACATGGAAATATCTACACCGGTATCTGTATAAACATGGAAATATCTTCACAATGATCTGTATAAACATGGAACTATATACACCGCTATCTGAATAAACATGGAAATATCTGCACCGCTATCTCTATAGACATGGAAATATCTACAAAGCCATCTGTATAAACATGGAAATACCTACACAGTCATGTGTAGGAACATAGAAATATTAACACTGCCATCTGTATAAACATAGAAATATCTACACAGCCCTCTGTATAAATATGGAGATAACTGCATAGGCATCTGTATAAACATGGAAATATCTTCACCGCTATCTGTGTAAACATGGAAATATCTACACAGCCCACTATATAAATATGGAGATATCTGCATAGGCATCTGTATAAACATGGAAATATCTGCTCCGCTATCTGTATAAACCTGGAAATATCCGCACTGCCATTTGTAAAAACATGGAAATAACTATACAGTCATCTGTATAAACATGGAAATATCTACAATGCCATCTGTATACACATGGAAATATCTACACAGCCTTCTGTATAAACATTTAAATATCTACACTGCCATCTGCATGTCCATGGAAATATCTACGCCGCCATCTGTATAAACATGGAAATATCTACACGGCCATCTGTGTATAGATGGAAATATCAACACCGCCATCTGTACAAACATGGAAATATCTACACCGCTATCTCTATAAACATGGAAATATCTACACTGCCATCTGTAAAAACACGGAAAAACCTATACAGTCATCTGTATAAACATGGAAATATCTACAATGCCATCTGTATACACATGGAAATATCTACACAGCCATCTGTATAAACATGTAAATATCTACACTGCTATCTCTATAAACATGGAAATATCTACACCGCCATCTCTATAAACATGAAAATATCTACACTGCCATCTCCATAAACATGGAACTAACTACTCCGCCATCTGTATAAACATGGAAACATCTACACCGCCATCTGTGTGAATAAGGAAATAACTACAATGCCATCTGTATAAAGATATAAATATCTGCACCGTGAGATGTATAAACATGGAAATATCTACACTGCGATCTGTATAAACATGGAAATATCTACACCGCTATCTGTATAAACATGGAAATATCTACACAGCTATCTCTATAATCATGGAAATATCTACACCGCCATCTGTATAAACACGGAAATACTTACAAAGTCATCTGTATAAACATGGAAATATCTACAAAGCCATCTGTAAAAACATGGAAATATCTACACAGCCATCTGTATATACATGGAAATATCTACACCGCTACCTGTATAAACATGGAAATAACTACACCGCTATTTGTATAAACAAGGAAACATCTACACCGTGATCTGTATAAACATGGAAATACCTACACAGTCATGTGTAGGAACAAGAAATATTTACACTGCCATCTGTATAAACATAGAAATATCTACACAGCCCACTATATAAATATGGAGATATCTGCATAGGCATCTGTATAAACATGGAAATATCTGCTCCGCTATCTGTATAAACCTGGAAATATCCGCACTGCCATCTGTAAAAACATGGAAATAACTATACAGTCATCTGTATAAACATGGAAATATCTACAATGCCATCTGTATACACATGGAAATATCTACACAGCCTTCTGTATAAACATTTAAATATCTACACTGCCATCTGCATGTCCATGGAAATATCTACGCCGCCATCTGTATAAACATGGAAATATCTACACGGCCATCTGTGTATAGATGGAAATATCAACACCGCCATCTGTACAAACATGGAAATATCTACACCGCTATCTCTATAAACATGGAAATATCTGCACTGCCATCTGTAAAAACACGGAAAAACCTATACAGTCATCTGTATAAACATGGAAATATCTACAATGCCATCTGTATACACATGGAAATATCTACACAGCCATCTGTATAAACATGTAAATATCTACACTGCTATCTCTATAAACATGGAAATATCTACACCGCCATCTCTATAAACATGAAAATATCTACACTGCCATCTCCATAAACATGGAACTAACTACTCCGCCATCTGTATAAACATGGAAACATCTACACCGCCATCTGTGTGAATAAGGAAATAACTACAATGCCATCTGTATAAAGATATAAATATCTGCACCGTGAGATGTATAAACATGGAAATATCTACACTGCGATCTGTATAAACATGGAAATATCTACACCGCTATCTGTATAAACATGGCAATATCTACACAGCTATCTCTATATTCATGGAAATATCTACACTGCCATCTGTATAAACACGGAAATACTTACAAAGTCATCTCTATAAACATGGAAATATCTAAAAAGCCATCTGTAAAAACATGGAAATATCTACACAGCCATCTGTATATACATGGAAATATCTACACCGCTACCTGTATAAACATGGAAATAACTACACCGCTATTTGTATAAACAAGGAAACATCTACACCGTGATCTGTATAAACATGGAAATATCTACACCGCTATCTCTATAAACATGGAAATATCTACACCGCCATCTGTATAAACATGGAAATACCTCTACAGTCATCTGTGTAAACATGGAAATATCTACGCCACCATCTGTATAAACATGGAAATATCTACAATGCCATCTGTATACACATGGAAATACCTACACGGCAATCTGTGTATAGATGGAAACATCAACACCGCCATCTGTACAAACTTGGAAATATCTACACTGCTATCTCTATATACATGGAAATATCTACACTGCGGTCTGTATACACATGGAAATATCTACACCGGTATTTGTATAAACATGGAAATATCTACACCATGATCTGTATAAACATGGAAATATATACACCGCTATCTGTATAAACATGGAAATATCTGCACCGCTATCTCTATAGACAAGGAAATATCTACAAAGCCATCTGTATAAACATGGAAATACCTACACAGTCATGTGTAGGTACATGGAAATATCTACACTGCCATCTGTATAAACATGGAAATATCTACACAGCCCTCTGTATAAATATGGAGATATATGCATAGGCATCTGTATAAACATGGAAATATCTGCACCGCTATCTGTATAAACATGGAAATACCTACACCGCTGTCTCTATAAACATGGAAATTTGTACACCGCTATGTGTATAAACATGGAAATATCTCCACTGCTGTCTGTATAAACATAGAAATATCTCCACCGTTATCTGTATAAACATGGAAATATCTACAGCGCCATCTCTATAAACATTGAAATATCTACACTGCCATCTGTGAAAACATGGACATATCTACACAGTCATCTGAATAAACATGGAAATATCTACACCACGATCTGTATAAACATGGAAATACCTACAATACCATCTGTATACACATCGAAATATCTACACAGACATCTGTATAAACATGGAAATATCTACACTGCCATCTGTAGAAAGATGGAAATATCTACACCGCTATCTCCGTAAATATGGAAATATCTACACCGCCATCTCTATAAACATGAAAATATCTACACTGCCATCTCCATAAAGATGGAAGTATCTACTCCGCCGTGTGCATAAACACGGAAATATCTACACCACCATCTGTGAATACATGGAAATATCTACATCGCTATCTGTATAAACATGGAAATATCTACACCGCCATCTTCATGTCCATGGAAATATCTACGCCACCATCTGTATAAACATGGAAATATCTACATGGCCATCTGTATGAACATGGAAATATCTACAATGCCATCTGTAGAAAGATGGAAATATCTACACTGCAAATTGTGTAAACATGGAAATATCTACACCGATATCTGCAAAAACATGGAAATATCTACACCGCTATCTGAATAAACATGGAAATAGCTACACCGCGATCTGTATAAACATGGAAATATCTACAGCGACTTCTCTATAAACATTGAAATATGTGCACTGCCATCTGTAAAAACATGGAAATATCTACACAGTCATCTGAATAAACATGGAAATATCTACTCCATCATCTGTATGAACATGGAAATACCTACAATAACATCTGTATACACATGGAAATATCTACACAGACATCTGTATAAATATGGAAATATCTACACCGCCATCTGTATAAACATGGAAATATCTACACTGCCATCCGTAGAAAGATGGAAATATCTACACCGTTATCTCTTTAAATATGGAAATACCTACACCGCTATGTCTATAAACATGAAATTATCTACACGGCCATCTCCATAAAGATGGAAGTATCTACTACGCCATGTGTATAAACACGGAAATATCTACACCATCATCAGTGTAAACATGGAAATAACTACACCGTTATCTCTATAAACATGGAAATAACTACACCGCCATCTGCATGTCCATGGAAACATCTACGCCGCCATCTGTATAAACATGGAAATATCTACAAGGCCATCTGTGTATAGATGGAAATATCAACACCGCAATCTGCACAAACATGGAAATATCTACACCGCTATCTCTATAAACATGGAAATATCAGCACTGCCATCTGTAAAAACATGGAAATACCTATACAGTCATCTGTATAAACATGGAAATATCTGCAATGCCATCTGCATACACATGGAAATATCTACACAGCCATCTGTATAAGCATGTAAATATCTACACTGCTATCTCTATAAACATGGAAATATCTACACCGCCATCTATATAAACATGGAAATACCTACAATACCATCTGTATACACATGGAAATATCTACACAGACATCTGTATAAATGTGGAAATATCTAAACCGCCATCTGTATAAACATGGAAATATCTACACTGCCATCTGTAGAAAGATGGAAATATCTACACCGCTATCTCTATAAATATGGAAATATCTAAACCGCCATCTCTATAAACATGAAAATATCTACACTGACATATCCATAAAGATGGAAGTATCTACTCCGCCATGTGTATAAACACGGAAATATCTACACCGCCATCTGTGAAAACATGGAAATATCTACACCGCTATCTGTATAAACATGGAAATATCTACACCGCCATCTGCATGTCCATAGAAATAGCTATGCCGCCATCTGTATAAACATGGAAATATCTACACGGACATCTGTGTATAGATGGAAATATCAACACCGCCAACTGTACAAACATGGAAATATTTACACCGTTATCTCTATAAACATGGAAATTTCTACACCGTTATCTGTATAAATATGGAAATATCTACACTGCTATCTCTATAAACATGGAAATATCTACACTGCGGTCTGTATAAACATGGAAATATCTACACCGGTATCTGTATATACATGGAAATATCTACACCACGATCTGTATAAACATGGAAATATATACACCGCTCTCTGTATAAACATGGAAATATCTGCACCGCTATCTCTATAGACATGGAAATATCTGCAAAGACATCTGTATAAACATGGAAATACATACACAGTCATGTGTAGGAACAAGAAATATCTACACTGCCATCTGTATAAACATAGAAATATCTACACAGCCCACTGTATAAATATGGAGATATCTGCATAGGCATCTGTATAAACATGGAAATATCTGCAACGCTATCTGTATAAACATGGAAATATCCGCACTGCCATCTGTAAAAACATGGAAATAACTATACAGTCATCTGTATAAACATGGAAATATCTACAATGCCATCTGCATACACATGGAAATATCTACAAAGTCATCTGTATAAACATGGAAATATCTACAAAGCCATCTGTATAAACCTGGAGATATCTACACAGCCATCTGTATATACATGGAAATATCTGCACCGCTGTCTGTATAAACATGGAAATAACTACACCGCTATTTGTATAAACAAGGAAATATCTACACCGTGATCTGTATAAACATGGAAATATTTACACCGCTATCTGTATAAACATGGAAATTTCTACACCGTTATCTGTATAAATATGGAAATATCTACACCGCTATCTCTATAAACCTGGAAATATCTACACCGCCATCTGTATAAACATGGAAATACCTATACAGTCATCTGTGTAAACATGGAAATATCTACACCACCATCTGTATAAACATGCAAATATCTACAATGCCGTCTGTATACACATGGAAATACCTACAAGGAAATCTGTGTATAGATGGAAACATCAACACCGCCATCTGTTCAAACTTGGAAATATTTACACTGCTATCTCTGTAAACATGGAAATATCTACACCACGGTCTGTATAAACATGGAAATATCTACACCGCGATCTGTATAAACATGGAAATATCTACACCGCTATCTGTATTAACATGGAAATATCTACACAGCTATCTCTATAGACATGGAAATATCTACACCGCCATCTGTATAAACATGGAAATACCTACAAAGTCATCTGTATAAACATGGAAATATCTACAAAGCCATCTGTATAAACCTGGAAATATCTACACAGCCATCTGTATATACATGGAAAAATCTGCACCGATATCTGTATAAACATGGAAATAACTACACCGCTATTTGTATAAACAAGGAAATATCTACACCGTGATCTGTATAAACATGGAAATATTTACACCGTTATCTGTATAAACATGGAAATTTCTACACCGTTATCTGTATAAATATGGAAATATCTACACCGCTATCTCTATAAACCTGGAAATATCTACACCGCCATCTGCATAAACATGGAAATACCTATACGGTCATCTGTGTAAACATAGAAATATCTACACCACCATCTGTATAAACATGGAAATATCTACAATGCCATCTGTATAAAGATATAAATATCTGCACCGTGAGCTGTATAAACATGGAAATATCTACATCGCTATCTGTATAAACGTGGAAATACCAACACCGCTATCGGTATAAACATGGAAATATCTACAACGCCATCTATATAAACATGTATATATCTATACCACTATGTCTATAAACATGGAAATACATACAGCGCTATCTCTAAAAACATGGAAATATCTACACCGCGATCTGTATAAACCTGGAAATATCTACATCGCGATCTCCATAAACATGGAAATATCTTCACCACGATCTGTATAAACATGGAAATATCTACACCGCTATCTGTATAAACATGGTAATATCTACACCACCATCTATATAAACACGGAAATATCTAGACCGCCATCTGTATAAACATGGAAATATCTACAATGCCATCTGTAGAAAGATGGAAATATCTACACCGCAATCTGTGTATACATGGAAATAACTACACCGATATCTGTAAAAACTTGGAAATATCTACACCGCTATCTGTATAAACATGGAGATTTCTACACCGCGATCTGTATAAACATGGAAATATCTACACCGAGATCTGTATAAGCATGGAAATATCTACACTGCTATCTGTATTAACATGGAAATATCTACACAGCTATCTCTATAAACATGGAAATAACTACACCGCCATCTGTATAAACATGGAAATACCTACAAAGTCATCTGTATAAACATGGAAATATCTACAAAGCCATCTGTATTAACATGGAAATATCTACACAGCCATCTGTATATACATGGAAATATCTGCACCGGTATCTGTATAAACATGGAAATAACTACACCGCTATTTGTATAAACAAGGAAATATCTACACCGTGATCTGTATAAACTTGGAAATATTTACACCGTTATCTGTATAAACATGGAAATTTCTACACCGTTATCTGTATAAATATGGAAATGTCTACACCGCTATCTCTTTAAATATGGAAATATCTACACCGCCATCTGTATAAACATGGAAATTCCTATACAGTCATCTCTGTAAACATGGAAATATCTACACCACCGTCTGTATAAGCATGGAAATATCTACAATGCCATCTGTATAAACATGGAAATACCTACACGGAAATCTGTGTATAGAAGGAAACATCAACAACGCCATCTGTACAAACTTGGAAATATCTGCACTTCTATCTCTATAAACACGGAAATATCTTCACGGCGGTCTGTATAAACATGGAAATATCTACACCGGTATCTGTATAAACATGGAAATATCTACACCACGATCTGTATAAATATGGAAATATATACACCGCTCTCTGTATAAACATGGAAATGTCTCCACCGCTATCTCTATAGTCATGGAAATATTTACAAAGCCATCTGTATAAACATGGAAATACCTACACAGTCATGTGTAGGAATATGGAAATATCTACACTGCCATCTGTATAAACATAGAAATATCTACACAGCTCACTGTCTAAATATGGAGATATCTGCATAGGCATCTGTATAAACATGGAAATATCTGCACCGCTATCTGTATAAACATGGAAATATCTGCACTGCCATCTGTAAAACCATGGAAATAACTATACAGTCATCTGTATAAACATGGAAATATCTACAATGCCATCTGTATACACATGGAAATATCTCCACAGCCATCTGTATAAACATTTAAATATCTACACTGCCATCTGCATGTCCATGGAAATATCTACGCCGCCATCTGTATAAACATGGAAATATCTACACGGCCATCTGTGTATAGATGGAAATATCAACACCGCCATCTGTAGAAACATGGAAATATCTTCACCGCTATCTCTATAAACATGGAAATATCTGCACTGCCATGTGTAAAAACACGGAAAAACCTATACAGTCATCTGTATAAACATGGAAATATCTACAATGCCATCTGTATACACATGGAAATATCTACACAGCCATCTGTATAAACATGTAAATATCTACACTGCTATCTCTATAAACATGGAAATATCTACACCGCCATCTCTATAAAAATGAAAATATCTAAACTGCCATCTCCATAAACATGGAACTAACTACTCCGCCATCTGTATAAACATGGAAACATCTACACCGCCATCTGTGTGAATAAGGAAATATCTACAAAGCCATCTGTATAAAGATATAAATATGTGCACCGCGAGCTGTATAAACATGGAAATATCTACAACGCAATCTGTATAAACGTGGAAATACCAACACCGATAATGGTATAAACATGGAAATATCTGCAACGCCATCTATATAAACATGGATATATCCACACCACTATGTCTATAAACATGAAAATACCTACACCGCTATCTCTATAAACATGGAAATATCTACTCCGCTATCTGTATAAACATGGAAATATCTACACCGCTATCTGTATAAACATGGAAATATCTACACCGTGATCTGTATAAACATGGAAATATCTACACCGCGATCTGTATAAACATGGAAATGTCTTCACCACGATGTGTATAAACATGGAAATATTTACACCGGTATCTGTATAAACATGGTAATATCTACACCACCATCTATATAAACATGGAAATATCTACACCGCCATCTGTATAAACATGGAAATATCTACAATGCCATCTGTAGAAAGATGGAAATATCTACACCGGAATCTGTGTAAACATGGAAATATATACACCGATATCTGTAAAAACATGGAAATATCTACACCACAATCTGTATAAACATGGAAATATCTACACCGCGATCTGTATAAACATGGAAATATCTACACCGCGATCTGTATAAACATGGAAATATCTACACCGCTATCTGTATAAACATGGAAATATCTACACTGCTATCTCTTTAAACATGGAAATATCTACACCGCCATCTGTATAAACATGGAAATACCTACAAAGTCATGTGTATAAACATGGAAATATCTACAAAGCCATCTGTAAAAACATGGAAATATCTACACAGCCATCTGTATATACATGGAAATATTTACACCGCTATCTGAATAAACATGGAAATAACTACACCGCTATTTGTATAAACAAGGAAATGTCTACACCGTGATCTGTATAAACATGGAAATATTTACACCGCTATCTGTTTAAACATGGAAATTTCTACACTGTTATCTGTATAAATATGGAAACATCTACACCGCTATCTCTATAAACATGGAAATATCTACACCGCCATCTCTATAAACATGAAAATATCTACAATGCCATCTCCATAAAGATGGAAGTATCTACTCCACCATGTGTATCAACACGGAAATATCTACACCACCATCTGTGTAAACATGGAAATATCTACACCGCTATCTGTATAAACATGGAAATATCTACACCGCCATCTGCATGTCCATGGAAATACCAACGCTGTCATCTGTATGAACATGGAAATATCTACACGGCCATCTCTGTATAGATGGAAATATCAACACCGCCATCTGTACAAACATGGAAATATCTACACCGCTATCTCTATAAACATGGAATTATCTCCACTGCAATCTTTAAAAACATGGAATTAACTACACAGTCAGCTGTATAAACATGGAAATATCTACAATGCCATCTGTTTACACATGGAAATATCTACACAGACATCTGTATAAACATGTAAATATCTACACTGCTATCTCTATAAATATGGAAATATCTACACCGACATCTCTATAAACATTAAAATATCTACACTGCCATCTCCATAAACATGCAACTAACTACTCCGCCGTCTGTATAAACATGGAAACATCTACACCGCCATCAGTGTGAATAAGGAAATATCTACAATGCCATCTGTATAAAGATATAAATATCTGCACCGCGAGCTGTATAAACATGGAAATATCTACATCGCTATCTGTATAAACGTGGAAATAACAACACCGCTATCGGTATAAACATGGAAATATCTACAATGCCATCTATATAAACATGGAAATATCTACACCGCTATGTCTATAAACATGGAAATAACTACACCGCTATCTCTATAAACATGGAAACATCTACACCGCTATCTGTATAAACATGGAAATATCTACACCGCTGTCTGTATAAACATGGAAATATCTACACCGCGATCTGTATAAACATGGAAATATCTTCACCAAGATCTGTATAAACATGGAAGTATCTACACCACTATCTGTACAAACCTGGTAATATCTACACCACCATCTATATAAACATGGAAATATCTACACCGCCATCAGTATAAACATGGAAATATCTACAATGCCATGTGTAAAAACATGGAAATATCTACACTGCAATCTGTGTAAACATGGAAACATCTACACCGCGATCTGCATAAACATGGAAATATCTACAGCGCAACCTCTATAAACATTGAAATATCTACACTGCCATCTGTAAAAACATGGAAATACCTACAAAGTCATGTGTATAAACAGGGAAATATCTACAAAGCCATCTGTATAAACATGGAAATATCAACACTGCCATCTGTATACACCTGGGAATATCTACACAGCCCTCTGAATAAACATGGAAATATCTACACCGCAATCTCTGTAATCATTGAAATACCTACACCGCTATCTGTATAAGCATAGAAATATCTACACTGCCATTTCTATGAACTTGGAAATATCTACACCGCCATCTGTATAATCATGGAAATATCTCCACCGCTATCTGTATAAACATGGAAATATCTCCACCGCTATCTGTATAAACATGGAAATATCTACACTGCTATCTGTATATACATGGAGATATCTACACTGCTATCTGTATAAACATGTATATATCTACATCGCTACCTGTATAAACATGGAATTATCTACACTGCCATGTGTATATACATGGAAATAGCCACACCGCTATGCGTATAAACATGGAAATATCTACACTGCCATCTGTATAAACATGGAAATATGTACACAGCCATCTGTATCAACAATGAAATATCTACAATGCTATCTGTATAAATATGGAAATATCTGCACCGCTATCTCTATAAACATGGAAATGTCTACACCGCTGTGTTTATAAACATGGAAATGTCTACATGGCTATCTCTATAAACATGGAAATATCTACTCCACCATCTGTATAAACATGGAAAGACCCACACAGTCTTCTGTAGAAACATGGATATATCTACAACACTATCTGTATAAACATGGAAATATCTACACTGCCATCTGTATAAACATGGAAATATCTACACAGCCATCTCTATATGCATGGTAATATCTACATCGATACCTGCATAAACATGGAAATAGCCACACTACTATCTGTATAAACATGGAAATATCTACACCGCCATCTGTAAAAACATGGAAATATCTTCTCAGTCATCTGTATAAACATGGAAATAACTACACCGCTATCAGTATAAACATGGAAATATCTACAACACTATCTGTATCAACATGGAAATATCTACACCGCTATCTGTATAAATATGGAAATACCTACACCGCTATCTCTATGAACATGGAAATGTCTACACCACTATCTGTATAAACATTGAAATATCTACATGGTTATGTCTATAAACATGGAAATATCTACACCGCCATCTGTATAAACTTGGAAATACCTTCAAAGTCATCTGTATAAACATGGGAATATCTACACCACTATCTGTATAAACATGGAAATATCTACACTGCCATTTGTATAAACATGGAAATATCTACACCGTCATCTGTAAAAGCATGGAAATATCTACACAGTCATCTGTATAATCATGGAAATAACTACACTTCCATCTGTGTAAACATGGAAATATCTACACTGCCATCTGTATACATATGGAAATATCCACACAGCCATCTGTATAAACATGGAAATACCTACACCGCTATCTCTATAAACATGGAAATATCTACATCGCTATCTGTATAAACATGGAAATATCTACACTGTCATCTGTATAAACACGGAAATAGCCACACCGCTATCTGTAAATATGGAAATATCTACTCCACCATCTGAATAAACATGGAAATAACTACACCGCTATATGTATAAATATGGAAATATCTTCACCACTATCTGTATAAACATAGAAATATCTGCACTGCCATCTGTATAAACCTGGAAATAGCTACACAGCCATCTCTATAAACTTGAAAATATCTACATCGCTCTCTGTATAAACATGGAATTTGCCGAACCGCTATCTTTATAAACATGGAAATATATACACCGCCGTCTGTGAAAACATGGAAATATCTACACAGTCATCTGTATAAACATGGAAATATCTACACCTCCATCTGTATAAAGATGGATTTATCTACACAGCTATCTCTATAAATATGGAAATACCTACACCGCTATCTGTATAAACATGGAAATATCTACTCCGCTATGTGTATAAACTTGGAAGTATCTACACCGCCATCTCTACAAACATGGAATTATCTTCACCGCTATCTGTATAAACATGGAAATATCTCCACCACTATCTCAATAAACATGGAAATATCTACACCGCTATCTGTATAAACATGGAAATATCTACACCACTATCTGTATAAAATTGGAAATATCTACACCACTATCTGTATAAAATTGGAAATATCTACACCACTATCTGTATAAACATGGAAATATCAACACCGCTCTCTCCATAAAGATGGAAATGTCTACACCGCTATCTGTATAAACATGGAAATATCTACACAGCCATCTCTATTTGCATGGTAATATCTACATCGATATCTGCATAAACATGGAAATAGCCACACTGCTATCTGTATAAACATGGAAATATCTAAACCGCCATCTGTAAAAACATGGAAATATCTTCTCAGTCATCTGTATAAACCTTGAAAATCTACACCGCTATATCTATAAACATGGAAATACCTACACTGCTATCTGTATAAACTTGGAAATATTTACACCGCCATCTATATAAACATGGAAATATCTCCACCGCTATCTGTATAAACATGGAAATATCTCTACCGCTATCGGTATAAGCATGGAAATATCTGCACCGCTATCTGTATAAACATGGAAATATCTACTCCGCTATCTGTATAAACATGGAAATATCTACACCGCTATCTTTATAAACATGGAAATATCTACATCGCTATCGGTATAAACATGGAAATATCTACACTGTCATCTGTATAAACATGGAAATAGCCACACCGCTCTCTGTAAATATGGAAATATCTACTCCACCATCTGAATAAACATGGAAATATCTGCACTGCCATCTGTATAAACCTGGAAATAGCTACACAGCCATCTCTATAAACTTGGAAATACCTACATCGCTCTCTGTAGAAACATGGAATTTGCCAAACCGCTATCTGTATAAACATGGAAATATCTACACCGCCGTCTGTGAAAACATGGAAATATCTTCACAGTCATCTGTATAAACATGGAAATATCTACACCTCCATCTGTATAAAGATGGATATATCTACACAGCTATCTCTATAAATATGGAAATACCTACACCGCTCTCTGTATAAACATGGAAATATCTACACCGCTATCTGTATAAACTTGGAAGTATCTACACCGCCATCTCTATAAACATGGAAATATCTTCACCGATATCTGTATAAACATGGAAATATCTCCACCACTATCTCTATAAACATGGAAATATCTACACCTCCATCTGTATAAAGATGGATATATCTACACAGCTATCTCTATGAATATGGAAATACCTACACCGCTATCTGTATAAACATGGAAATATCTACACCACTATCTGTATAAACTTGGAAGTATCTACACCGCCATCTCTATAAACATGGAAATATCTTCACCGCTATCTGTATAAACATGGATATATTTCCACCACTATCTCTATAAACATGGAAATATCTACACCGCTATCTGTATAAACTTGGAAATACCTACACCGCTATCTCTATGAACATGGAAATGTCTAAACCACTATCTGTATAAACATTGAAATATCTACATGGTTATGTCTATAAACATGGAAATATCTACACCACTATCTGTATAAACTTGGAAATATCTACACTGCCATTTGTATAAACATGGAAATATCTACACCGTCATCTGTAAAAGCATGGAAATATCTACACAGTCATCTGTATAAACATGGAAATAACTACACCTCCATCTGTGTAAACATGGAAATAACTACACTGCCATCTGTATACATATGGAAATATCCAGACAGCCATCTGTATAAACACGGAAATACCTACACCGCTATCTCTATAAACATGGAAATACCTACACCGCTATCTGTATAAACATGGAAATATGTACACCGCTATCTGTATGAACATTGAAATATCTACATCGCTATCTGTATAAACATGGAAATATCTCCACTGCTATCTCGGTAAACATGGAAATATCTACACCGCTATCTTTATAAACTTGGAAATATCTACACAGCTATCTGTATAAACATGGAAATATCTCCACAACTATCTGTATAAACATGGAAACATCTACACCGCTATCTTTATAAACATGAAAAATCTACACTGCAATCTGTATAAACATGGAAATATCTACAACACTATCTGTGTAAGCAAGAAAAAATATACACCGCCATCTTTATATATATGGAAATAACTTCACAGCCATCTGTATGAACATGGAAGTATCTACACCGCTACCTCTATAAACATGGAAACACCTACACTGCTATCTGTATAAACTTGGAAATATCTACACCGCCATTTATATAAACATGGAAATATCTCCACCGCTATCTGTATAAACATGGAAATATCTCTACCGCTATTGGTATAAGCTTGGAAATATCTGCACCGCTATCTGTATAAACATGGAAATATCTACACCGCTATCTTTGTAAACATGGAAATATCTACATCGCTATCTGTATAAACAAGGAAATATCTACACTGTCATCTGTATAAACATGGATATAGCCACACCGCTATCTGTAAATATGGAAATATCTACTACACCATCTGAATAAACATGGAAATAACTACACCACTATCTGTATAAACATGGAAATATCTGCACTGCCATCTGTATAAACCTGGAAATAGCTACACAGCCATCTCTATAAACTTGGAAATATCTACATCTCTATCTGTATAAACATGGAATTAGCCAAACCGCTATCTGTATAAACATGGAAATATCTACACCGCCGTCTGTGAAAACATGGAAATATCTACACAGTCATCTGCATAAACATGGAAATATCTACACCTCCATCTGTATAAAGGTGGATATATCTACACAGCTATCTCTATAAATATGGAAATACCTACACCGCTATCTGTATAAACATGGAAATATCTACACCGCTATCTGTATAAACTTGGAAGTATCTACACCGCCATCTCTATAAACATGGAAATATCTTCACCGATATCTGTATAAACATGGAAATATCTCCACCACTATCTCTATAAACATGGAAATATCTTCACCGCTATCTGTATAAACATGGAAATATCTACACCGCTATCTGTATAAACTTGGAAATATCTACACCACTCTCTGTATAAACATGGAAATATCAACACCGCTCTCTCCATAAAGATGGAAATGTCTACACCGCTATCTGTATAAACATAGAAATATCTACATGACTATCTCTGTAAACATGGAAATATCTACACCGCCATCTTTATAAACATGGACATACCTACACAGCCATTTGTATAAACATGGAAATATCCACACCACTATCTGTATAAACATGGAAATATCAACACTGCCATCTTTATAAACATGGAAATATCTACACAGCCATCTCTATTAACATGGAAATATCTTCATCGCTATCTGTATAAACATGGAATTATCCACACCGCAATCTGTACAAATATGGAAATATCTACACCGCTATCTCTATAAACATGGACATGTCTACACCGCTATCTGTATAAACATGGAAAATCTACATGGCTCTCTCTGTAAACACAGAAATATCTACACCGCCATGTGTAAACATAGAAATACTTACACAGTCATCTGTATAAACATGGACATATGTACAGCACTATCTGTATAAATATGGAAATATCTACAACGCCGTCTGTGAAAACATGGAAATATTTACACAGTCATCTGTATAAACCTGGAAATATCTACACCTTCATGTGTATAAACATGGAAATATCTACACTGCCATCTGTATACACATGGAAATATCTACACAGCCATCTGCATAAACATGGAAATATCTACACCGCTATCTCTATAATCATGGAAATAACTACACCGCTATCTGTATAAACATGGAAATATCTACACGGCCATCAGAGTAAACATGGAAATATACACACGGATATCTGTATAAACATGGAAATATCTACACCGCTATCTCTATAAATGTGGAAATGTCTACAACGCTATCTGTATTAACATGGAAATATCCACATGGCTGTCTCTCTAAACATGGAAATATCTACACCGCAATCTGTATAAACATGGAAATACCTACACAATCATGTGTATAAACATGGAAATATCTACACCTCCATGTGTATAAACATGGAAATATCTACACGGCCATCTGTATACACATGGAAATATCTTCACCGCCATCTGTAAAAACATGGAAATATCTACACAGTCATCTGTATAAACATAGAAATATCTACACCTCCATGTGCATAAACATGGAAATATCAACACTGCCATCTGTATACACCTGGGAATATCTACACAGCCCTCTGAATAAACATGGAAATATCTACACCGCAATCTCTGTAATCATTGAAATACCTACACCGCTATCTGTATAAACATGGAAATATCTCCACCGCTATCACCATAAACATGGAAATATCTACACCGCTATCTGTATAAGCATAGAAATATCTACACTGCCATTTCTATGAACTTGGAAATATCTACACCGCCATCTGTATAATCATGGAAATATCTCCACCGCTATCTGTATAAACATGGAAATATCTCCACCGCTATCTGTATAAACATGGATATATCTACACTGCTATCTGTATATACATGGAGATATCTACACTGCTATCTGTATAAACATGTATATATCTACATCGCTACCTGTATAAACATGGAATTATCTACACTGCCATGTGTATATACATGGAAATAGCCACACCGCTTTGCGTATAAACATGGAAATATCTACACTGCCATCTGTATAAACATGGAAATATGTACACAGCCATCTGTATCAACAATGAAATATCTACAACGCTATCTGTATAAATATGGAAATATCTGCACCGCTATCTCTATAAACATGGAAATGTCTACACCGCTGTCTTTATAAACATGGAAATGTCTACATGGCTATCTCTATAAACATGGAAATATCTACTCCACCATCTGTATAAACATGGAAAGACCCACACAGTCTTCTGTAGAAACATGGATATATCTACACCACTATCTGTATAAACATGGAAATATCTACACTGCCATCTGTATAAACATGGAAATATCTACACAGCCATCTCTATATGCATGGTAATATCTACATCGATACCTGCATAAACATGGAAATAGCCACACTACTATCTGTATAAACATGGAAATATCTACACCGCCATCTGTAAAAACATGGAAATATCTTCTCAGTCATCTGTATAAACATGGAAATAACTACACCGCTATCAGTATAAACATGGAAATATCTACAACACTATCTGTATCAACATGGAAATACCTACACCGCTATCTGTATAAATATGGAAATACCTACACCGCTATCTCTATGAACATGGAAATGTCTACACCACTATCTGTATAAACATTGAAATATCAACATGGTTATGTCTATAAACATGGAAATATCTACACCGCCATCTGTATAAACTTGGAAATACCTTCAAAGTCATCTGTATAAACATGGGAATATCTACACCACTATCTGTATAAACATGGAAATATCTACACTGCCATTTGTATAAACATGGAAATATCTACACCGTCATCTGTAAAAGCATGGAAATATCTACACAGTCATCTGTATAATCATGGAAATAACTACACTTCCATCTGTGTAAACATGGAAATATCTACACTGCCATCTGTATACATATGGAAATATCCACACAGCCATCTGTATAAACATGGAAATACCTACACCGCTATCTCTATAAACATGGAAGTATCTACATCGCTATCTGTATAAACATGCAAATATCTACACTGTCATCTGCATAAACATGGAAATAGCCACACCGCTATCTGTAAATATGGAAATATCTACTCCACCATCTGAATAAACATGGAAATAACTACACCGCTATATGTATAAATATGGAAATATCTTCACCACTATCTGTATAAACATAGAAATATCTGCACTGCCATCTGTATAAACCTGGAAATAGCTACACAGCCATCTCTATAAACTTGAAAATATCTACATCGCTCTCTGTATAAACATGGAATTTGCCAAACCGCTATCTTTATAAACATGGAAATATATACACCGCCATCTGTGAAAACATGGAAATATCTACACAGTCATCTGTATAAACATGGAAATATCTACACCTCCATCTGTATAAAGATGGATTTATCTACACAGCTATCTCTATAAATATGGAAATACCTACACCGCTATCTGTATAAACATGGAAATATCTACTCCGCTATGTGTATAAACTTGGAAGTATCTACAACGCCATCTCTACAAACATGGAATTATCTTCACCGCTATCTGTATAAACATGGAAATATCTCCACCACTATCTCTATAAACATGGAAATATCTACACCGCTATCTGTATAAACATGGAAATATCTACACCACTATCTGTATAAAATTGGAAATATCTACACCACTATCTGTATAAAATTGGAAATATCTACACCACTATCTGTATAAACATGGAAATATCAACACCGCTCTCTCCATAAAGATGGAAATGTCTACACCGCTATCTGTATAAACATGGAAATATCTACACAGCCATCTATATATGCATGGTAATATCTACATCGATATCTGCATAAACATGGAAATAGCCACACTGCTATCTGTATAAACATGGAAATATCTAAACCGCCATCTGTAAAAACATGGAAATATCTTCTCAGTCATCTGTATGAACCTTGAAAATCTACACCGCTATATCTATAAACATGGAAATACCTACACTGCTATCTGTATAAACTTGGAAATATCTACACCGCCATCTATATAAACATGGTAGTATCTCCACCGCTATCTGTATAAACATGGAAATATCTCTACCGCTATCGGTATAAGCATGGAAATATCTGCACCGCTATCTGTATAAACATGGAAATATCTACTCCGCTATCTGTATAAACATGGAAATATCTACAACGCTATCTTTATAAACATGGAAATATCTACATCGCTATCTGTATAAACATGGAAATATCTACACTGTCATCTGTATAAACATGGAAATAGCCACACCGCTATATGTAAATATGGAAATATCTACTCCACCATCTGAATAAACATGGAAATAACTACACCGCTATCTGTATAAATATGGAAATATCTTCACCACTATCTGTATAAACATGGAAATATCTGCACTGCCATCTGTATAAACATGGAAATAGCTACACAGCCATCTCTATAAACTTGGAAATATCTACATGGCTCTCTGTATAAACATGGAATTTGCCAAACCGCTATCTGTATAAACATGGAAATATCTACACCGCCGTCTGTGAAAACATGGAAATATCTACACAGTCATCTGTATAAACATGGAAATATCTACACCTCCATCTGTATAAAGATGGATATATCTACACAGCTATCTCTATAAATATGGAAATACCTACACCGCTCTCTGTATAAACATGGAAATATCTACACCGCTATCTGTATAAACTTGGAAGTATCTACACCGCCATCTCTATAAACATGGAAATATCTTCACCGATATCTGTATAAACATGGAAATATCTCCACCACTATCTCTATAAACATGGAAATATCTACACCTCCATCTGTATAAAGATGGATATATCTACACAGCTATCTCTATGAATATGGAAATACCTACACCGCTATCTGTATAAACATGTAAATATCTACACCACTATCAGTATAAACTTGGAAGTATCTACACCGCCATCTCTATAAACATGGAAATATCTTCACCGCTATCTGTATAAACATGGAAATATTTCCACCACTATCTCTATAAACATGGAAATATCTACACCGCTATCTGTATAAACTTGGAAATACCTACACCGCTATCTCAATGAACATAGAAATGTCTACACCACTATCTGTATAAACATTGAAATATCTACATGGTTATGTCTATAAACATGGAAATATCTACACCACTATCTGTATAAACTTGGAAATATCTACACTGCCATTTGTATAAACATGGAAATATCTACACCGTCATCTGTAAAAGCATGGAAATATCTACACAGTCATCTGTATAAACATGGAAATAACTACACCTCCATCTGTGTAAACATGGAAATATCTACACTGCCATCTGTATACATATGGAAATATCCAGACAGCCATCTGTATAAACACGGAAATACCTACACCGCTATCTCTATAAACATGGAAATACCTACACCGCTATCTGTATAAACAAGGAAATATGTACACCGCTATCTGTATGAACATTGAATTATCTACATCGCTATCTGTATAAACATGGAAATATCTCCACTGCTATCTCTGTAAACATGGAAATATCTACACCGCTATCTTTATAAACATGGAAATATCTACACAGCTATCTGTAGAAACATGGAAATATCTACATCACCGTCTGTATAAACATGGAAATATCTACACCGCTATCTGTATAAACATGGAAATATGTGCACCACTTTCTGTATAAACATGGAAATATCTACATCGTTATCTGTATAAACATGGAAATACCTCCGCCACTATATCTATAAACATGGAAACATCTCCACCGCTATCTCTATAAACATGGAAATATCTACACCGCTATCTTTATAAACTTGGAAATATCTACACCACTATCTGTATAAGCAAATGAAATATCTACACTGCCATGTGTATAAACATGGAAATAGCCCCACCGCCATCTGTCTAAACATGGATATATCTACACCGCCATCTGAGTAAACATGGAATTATCTACACAGCTATCTGTATAAATATGGAAATATCTACAACACTATCAGCATAAACTTGGAAATACCTACACGGCCATCTGTATAAACATGGAAATATCTCCACAGCAATCTGAAAAACATGGAAATATCTTAACCGCTATCTGTGTAAACATGGATATATCTACATCATTATCTGTATAAACATGGAAATAACTCCACCGCTATCCCTATAAACATGGAAATATCTACACCGCCATCTGTATAAACAAGGAAATATATAGACAGCCATCTGTATAAATATATAAATAACTACACTGCTATGTGTACAAACTTGGAAATATCTACACCGCCATCTCTATAAACATGGAAATACCTGCACCGCTATCTGTATAAACATGGAAATATATACACAGTCATCTGTATAAACTTGGAAATAAATACACCGCTATCTGTATAAAAGGGAAATATCTACACCGCTATCTGTATAAACTTGGAAATATCTACACCACTATCTGTATAAATATAGAAATATCTACACCACTATCTCTATAAACATGGAAATGTCTACACCGCTATCTGTATAAACATGGAAATATCTACATGGCTATCTGTATAAACATGGAAATATTTACACCGCCATCTGTATGAACATGGAAATAACAACAGAGTCATCCGTATAAACATGGAAATATCTCCACCGCTATCTCTATAAACATGGAAATATCTACACCGCTATCAGTGTAAACATAGAAATATCTACACTGCCATCTCTATGAACTTGGAAATATCTGCACCGCCATCTGTATAATCACGGAAATATCTCCACCGCAATCTGTATAAACTTGGAAATATCTCCACCGCTATCTGTAAAAACATGGAAATATCTACACCGCTATCTGTATAAACATGGAAATATCTACACTGCTATCTGTATAAACATGTAAATATCTAAATCGCAACATGTATAAACATGGAAATATCTACACTGCCATGTGTATAAACATGGAAATAGCCACACCGCTATCTGTATAAAGATGGAAATATCTAAACAGTCATCTGTATAAACATGGAAATATGACACCACTATGTGTATAAACATGGAAATATCTTCACTGCAGTCTGTATAAACTTGGAAATATCTACACAGTCATCTCTATAAACAGGGAAATATCTACACCACCATGTTTATAAACATGGAAATATCTACACTGCCATCTGTATACTCATGGAAATATCTACACAGCCATCTGTAGATACATGGCAATATCTACACCGCTATCTCTATAAACATGGAAATAACTACATTGCAATCTGTATCAACATGGAAATATCTACACTGCTATCTGTATAAACATGGATATATCTACACAAATATCTGTATAAACATGGAAATCTCTACAACGCCAGCTCTTTAAACATGGAAATATCTACTCCGCTATCTGTGTAAACATGGAAATATCTACACCTCCATCTATATAAACATGGAAATACCTAAACTCCCATCTGCATACACATGGAAATATCTACACAGCCATCTGTATACCCATGGATATATCTACACAGCCATCTGTAGAAACATGGAAATATCTACACAGCTAT
Organism: Pan paniscus; assembly: GCF_029289425.2. Taxonomy (NCBI): domain Eukaryota; kingdom Metazoa; phylum Chordata; class Mammalia; order Primates; family Hominidae; genus Pan; species Pan paniscus. The sequence continues at coordinate 4,612,260 of NC_073265.2, forward strand.
CTGTATAAACATGGAAATACCTACACCGCAATCTGTATAAACATGGAAATATCTACACCGCTATCAGTATAAACATGGAAATATCTACACAACTATCTGTATAAATCTGGAAATATCTACACCGCCATGTGTATAAACTTTGAAATATCTCCACAGCTATCTGTATACACATGGAAATATCCCCACCGCTATCTGTATAAACATGGAAATATCTACACCGCTATCTCTATAAACATGGAATTATCTACACCGCTATCTGTATAAACATGGAAATATCTACACCGCTATCTGTTTAAACGTGGAAATATCAACACCGCTATCTGTATAATCGTGGAAATATCTACACCGCTATCTGTATAAACTTCGAAATATCTACACCTCCATCTGTATAAACATGGAAATGTATACATTTCCATCTGTATACACATGGAAATATCTACACAGCCATCCGTATAAACTTGGAAATATCTGCACCGATATCTCTGTAAACTTGGAAATACCTACACCGCAATCTGTATAAACATGGAAACATCTACACCGCTATCTGCATAAACATGGAATTATCAACAACAATATCTGTATAAACATGGAAATATCTACATGGCTATCTCTATGAACATTTAAATATCTACACGGCCATCTGTATAAACATGGAAATATCTACACAGTCATCTGTATAAACATGGAAATATCTACACCAATATCTGAATAAACATAGAAATATCTACACTGCCATCTGTATAAACATGAAAATTTCTACACAGTAATCTGTATAAACGTGTAAATATCTACACCGCTATCTGTAGAAACATGGAAATTTCTACACCGCCATCTGTAAAAATATGAAAATATCTACAGAGTAATCTATATAAACATGGAAATACCTACACCTCCATCTGTATAAACATGGAAATATCTACACCGCCATCTGCATAAACATGTAAATATCTCCACCGCTATTTGTTGAAACATGGAAATATCTACTCCGCTATCTGTGTAAACATGGAAATATCTACACCTTCATCTGTATAAACATTGAAATATCTACACTCCCATCTGTATACACATGGAAATATCTACACAGCCATCTGTATACCCATGGAAATAACTCCACAGCCATCTGTAGAAACATGGAAATATCTACACCGCTATCTGTATAAACATGGAAATATCTACACCACTATCTGTATAAACATGGAAATATCTCCACCACTATCTGTATAAACATGGAAATATCCCCACCGCTATCTGTATAAACATGGAAATATCTACACCGCTATCTCTATAAACATGGAAATATCTGCACCGCTATCTGTATAAACATGGAAATATCTACACCGCTATCTGTATAAACGTGGAAATATCTACACCGCTATCTGTATAATCATGGAAATATCGACACCGCTATCTGTACAAACATGGAAATATCTACACTTCCATCTGTGTAAACATGGAAATATCTACACTTCCATCTGTATACACATGGAAATATCTACACAGCCATCTGTATAAAGTTGGAAATACCTACACTGCTATCTCTGTAAACATGGAAATACCTACACTGCAATCTGAATAAATATGGAAACATCTACACTGCTATCTGTATAAACAGGGAAATATCTACACCGCTATCTGTGTAAACAAGGAAATATCTACAACGCTATCTGTATAAACATGGAAAGATCTTCACCGCTGTCTGTATAAATATGGAAATATCTACATCGCTGTCTGTATAAACATGGAAATATCTCCACCGCTATCTGTATAAGCATGGAAATATCTACACCACTATCTTTATACACATGGAAATATTTACACCGCTATCTGCATAAACATGGAAATATCACCAACAGTATCTGTATAAACGTGGAAATATCTACATGGCTATCTCTATGAACATGGAAATATCTACACCGCCATCTCAATATACATGGAAATACCTACACGGTCATCTGTATAAACATAGAAATATCTACACCACTATCTGTATAAACATGGAAATATCTACATGGCTATCTCTATAAACATGGAAATATCTACACAGCCATCTGTATAAACATGGAAATATCTACAGAGTCATCTGTATAAACATGGAAATATCTACACCAATATCTGAATAAACATAGAAATATCTACAATGCCATCTGTATAAACATGGAAATATCTACACAGTCATCTCTATAAACGTGGAAATATCTACACCGCTATCGGTATAAACATGGAAATAGCCACACCACTATCTGTAGAAACATGGAAATATCTACACCGCCATCTGTAAAAATATGAAAATATCTACAGAGTAATCTGTATAAACATGGAAATATCTACACCTCCATCTGTATAAACATGGAAATATCTACACTGCCATCTGTATACACATAGAAATATCTACACAGCCATCTGTATAAACTTGGAAATATCTTCACCGCTATGCTTGTAAACATGGATATACCTACACCGCAATCTGTATAAACATGGAAATATCTACGCAGCTATCTGTACAATCATGCAAATATCTACACCACTATCTGTATAAACTTGGAAATATATACACCGCTATCTCTATAAACATGGAAATACCTACACCGCAATCTGTATAAACATGGAAATATATCCACCGCTATCTCTATAAACATGGAAATATCTATACCGCTATCTGTATAAACATGGAAATATCTACACCGTCATCTGTATAAACATGGAAACATCTACACCACTATCTGTATAAACAAGGAAATATCTACACTGCCATCTGTGCAAACACGAAATATCTACAAAGTCATCTCTATAAACATGGAAATATCTACACTGCTGTCTGTATAAATATGGAAATAGCCCCACCACTATCTGTATAAGCATGGAAATAACTACACTGCCATCTGTAAAAACATGGAAATATCTACAGAGTCATCTGTATAAAGATGTAAATAACTACACCTCCATCTGTATAAACATGAAAATATCTACACTGCCATCTCTATACCCATAGAAATATCTACACAGCCATCTGTAGAAACATGGAAATATCTACACCGCTATCTGTATAAACATGGAAATATCTACACTGCCATCTGTATAAAGGTGGGAATATCTACAACACTATCTGTGTAAACATGGAAATATCTACACAGCTATCTGTGTAAACTTGGAAATATGTACACCGATATCTGTGTAAAGATGGAAATATCCACACCGCAATCTGTGCAAATATGGAAATATCTACACTGCTATCTCTGTAAACATGGAAATATCTACAATGCTATCCATATAAGCATAGAAATATCTACAAAGCTATCTGTATAAACATGGAAATATCAACCTCGCTATCTGTATAAACATGGAAATATCTACATAGCTATCTGTATAAACCAGGAAATATCTCCACCGCTATCTATATAAACATGGAAATTTCTACACCGGTATCTTTATATACTTGGAAATATCTACACCACTACCTGTATAAATATGGAAATATCTACACCGCTATCTCTATAAACATGGAAATGTCTACACAGCCATCTGTATAAACATGGAAGTATCTACACAGCCATCTGTATAAACATGGAAATATCTACATGGCTATCTCTATGAACATTTAAATATCTACACGGCCATCTGTATAAACATGGAAATATCTACACAGTCATCTGTATAAACATGGAAATATCTACACCAATATCTGAATAAACATAGAAATATCTACACTGCCATCTGTATAAACATGAAAATTTCTACACAGTAATCTGTAAAAACGTGGAAATATCAACACCGCTATCTGTATAAACATGGAAATAGCCACACCGCTATCTGTAGAAACATGGAAATATCTACACCGCCATCTGTAAAAATATGAAAATATCTACAGAGTAGTCTATATAAACATGGAAATATCTACACCTCCATCAGTATAAACATGGAAATATCTACACCGCCATCTGCATAAACATGGAAATAACTCCACCGCTATCTGTTGAAACATGGAAATATCTACTCCGCTATCTGTGTAAACATGGAAATATCTACACCTTCATCTGCATAAACATTGAAATATCTACACTCCCATCTGTATACACATGGAAATATCTACACAGCCATCTGTATACCCATGGAAATATCTCCACAGCCATCAGTAGAAACATGGAAATATCTACACCGCTATCTGTATAAACATGGAAATATCTACACCATTATCTGTATAAACATGGAAATATCTCCACCACTATCTGTATAAACATGGAAATATCCCCACCGCTATCTGTATAAACATGGAAATATCTACACCGCTATCTCTATAAACATGGAAATATCTACACCGCTATCTGTATAAACATGGAAATATCTACACCGCTATCTGTATAAACGTGGAAATATCTACACCGCTATCTGTATAATCATGGAAATATCTACACCGCTATCTGTATAAACTTGGAAATATCTACACCTCCATCTGTGTAAACATGGAAATATCTACACTTCCATCTGTATACACTTGCAAATATCTACACAGCCATCTGTATAAAATTGGAAATACTTACACTGCTATCTCTGTAAACATGGAAATACCTTCACCGCAATCTGTATAAACATGGAAACATCTACACTGCTATCTGTATAAACATGGAAATATCTACACCGCTATCTGTGTAAACATGGAAATATCTACAATGCTATCTGTATAAACATGGAAAGATCTTCACCGCTGTCTGTATAAATATGGATATATCTACATCGCTGTCTGTATAAACATGGAAATATCTCCACCGCTATCTGTATAAGCATGGAATTATCTACACCACTATCTTTATAAACATGGAAATATTTACACCGCTATCTGCATAAACATGGAAATATCACCAACAATATCTGTATAAACGTGGAAATATCTACATGGCTATCTCTATGAACATGCAAATATCTACACCGACATCTCAATAAACATGGAAATACCTACACGGTCATCTGTATAAACATAGAAATATCTACACCACTATCTGTATAAACATGGAAATATCTACATGGCTATCTCTATAAACATGGAAATATCTACACGGCCATCTGTATAAACATGGAAATATCTACACCGCTATCTCTATAAACATGGAAATATCTACACCGCTATCTGCAAAAACTTGGAAATGTCTACAACGCCATCTCTATAAACATGGAAATATCTCCACCGCTATCTGTATAAACACGGAAATAACTACACTGCTATCAGTATAAACATGGAAATATCTTCACCACTATCTTTATAACCATGGAATTATCTACACCGCTATCTCTATAAACTTGGAAATATCTACACTGCTCTCTGTATAAATATGTAAATATCTACTCCGCTATCTCTAAAAACATGGAAATATCTACACCGCTGTCTGTATATACATGAAAATATCTACATGGCTATCTCTATGAACTTGGAAATATCTACACCGCCATCTGTATAAACATAGAAATACCTACACAGTCATCTGTATAAACATGGAAATATGTACCCCACTATCTGTAGAAACATGGAAATAACTACACTGCGATGTATATAAACGTGTAAATATCTACACAGCCATCTCTATGAACATGGAAATATCTACATCGCTATGTGTATAAACATGGAAATAGCCACACCGCTATCTGTATAAATATGGAAATATCTACACCGCCAACTGTAAAAACATGGAAATATCTACACAGTCATCTGTGTAAACACGGAAGATATCTACACCTCCATCTGTATAAACATGGAAATATCTAAACCACCATCTGAATAAACATCGAAATGTCTACACGGCTATTTGTATAAGTATGGAAATATCTACACAGCTATCTCTATAAACATGGAAATATATACGCAGCTATCTGTATAAACATGGAAATATCTACACCGTTATCTGTATAAACATGGAAATATCTACACCGCTATCTCTATGAACATGGAAATATCTACATCGCTATCTGTACAAACATGGAAATATCTCCACCAGTATCTCTATTAACATGGAATTATCTACACTTCTATCTGTGTAAACATGGAAATATCTCTAACGCAATCTGTAGTAACATGGAAATAACTACACCGCTATCTGTATAAACATGGAAATATCTACAAGGCTATCTCTATAAACATGGAAATAACTACACTGCCATCTCTATAAACATGGAAATACCTACACACTCATCTGTATAAACATGGAAATACCTACACCACTATCTGTATAAACATGGAAATATCTACACTGACATCTGCATCAACATGGAAATATCTACACAGTCATCTGAGTAAACATGGAAATATCTACACTGCCATCTCTATAAACTTGGAAATATCTACACCGCTATCTCTATAAACTTGGAAATACCTTCATCGTTATCTGTATAAATATGGAAATATCTACACCGCTATCTGTATAAAATTGGAAATATCTACACCTCTATCTTTATAAACTTGGAAATATCTACACCACTATCTGTATAAACATGGAAATATTTCCACTACCATCTGTATAAACATAGAAACAGCCACACCGCTATCTGTGTAAATATGGAAATATCTAGACCGCCATCTGAATAAACATGGAAATATCTACACTGCTATCTGTATAAATATGGAAATATCTACACCGCTATCTCTATAATCATGGAAATAACTACACCGCAATCTGAATAAACATGGAAATAACTACAATGCTATCTCTATAAACATGGAAAAATCTACACCGCTATCTTCAAAAACTTGGAAATATCTACACCGCCATCTGTATAAACATGGAAATATCTCCACCGCTATCTGCATAAACATGGAAATATCTCCACAGCTATCTGTATAAACATTGAAATATCTACACCGCTATCTGTATAAACATGAAAATATCTACAACGCTATCTGTAGAAACATGGAAATATCTGCAACGCTATCTGTATAAACATGGAAATATCTATATCGCTATCTGTATTAACATGGAAATAACTTCAGTGCCATCTGTATAAACATGGTAATAGCCACACCGCTATCTGTATAAACATGGAAATATCTACAACACCATCTGAATAAACATGGAAATATCTACATGGATATCTGTATAAATATGGACATAACTTCACCGCAATCTCTGTAAACCAGGAAATATCTACACCGTTATCTGTATAAACATGGAAATATCTACACCGCTATCTGTGTAAACATGGAAATATCTACATCGCTATCTGTATTTACATGGAAATATCTTCACTGCCATCTGTATATACATGGTAATAGCCACACCGCTATCTGTATAAACATGGAAATATCTACAACACATTCTGAATAAACATGGAATTATCTACACGGCTATCTGTATAAATATGGACATACCTACACCACTATCTCCATAAACCAGGAAATGTCTACACCGCTATCTGCATAAACATGGAAATGTCTACATCGCTATCTGTATAAACATGGAAATAGCCACACCGCTATCTGTAAAAACATGGAAATACCTACACAGCCATCTGTAAAAACATCGAAATATCTACACAGTCATCTGTAGAAACATGGAAATAACTAAACCTCCATCTATATTAACATGGAAATATCTGCACTGCCATCTGTATACACATGGAAATATCAACACAGCCATCTGTTTAAACATGGAAATATCTACAACGCTATCTGTATAAACATGGAATTACCTACACCGCTCTCTGTATAAACATGGAAATATCTACATCTCTATCTGTATAAACATGCAAATATCTACATCTCTATCTGTATAAACTTGGAAATATCTACACCGCCATCTTTATAAACATAGAAATATCTACACAGTCACCTGTATAAACTTGGAAATATCTACACGACTATCCGCATAATCATGGAAATATCTACACTGCGATGTGTATAAAAATGGAAATATCTACACAGCCATCTCTATAAACATGGAAATATCTACATCGCTATCTGTATAAACATGGAAATATCTACACCGCTATCTTTATAAACATGGAAATATCTACACCACTATCTGTATAAACATGGAAATATCTACACTGTCATCTGTATAAACATGGAAAGAGCCACACCGCTATGTGTATAAACATGGAAATATCTACACCGCCATCTGAATAAACATGGAAGTATCTACACAGCTATCTGTATAAATATGGAAATAACTACACCGCTATCTCTATAAACATGGAAATAGCTACACCGCTATCTGTATAAACATGGAAATAACTACACCGTTATCTCTATAAGCATGGAAATATCTACACCGCTATCTGCATAAACTTGGAAATATCTACACCGCCATCCGTATAAACCTCGAAATATCTCCACCGCTTTCTGTATAAACATGGAAATATCTCCACCGCTATCTGTGTAAACATGGAAATAGCCACACCGCTGTCTGTATAAACATGGAAATATCTACACCGCCATCTGCAAAAACATGGAAATATCTACACAGTCATCTGTATAAAAACAGAAGTACCTACACCTCCATCTGTAAACATGGAAATATCTACACTGCCATCTGTATACACCTGGAAATATGTACACAGCCATCTGTAAAAACTTGGAAATACCTACACCGCTATCTCTATAAACATGGAAATACCTACATCGCAATCTGTATAAACATGGAAATATCTAGACCGCTATCTGTATAAACTTGGAAATATCTACACTGCCGTCTCTATAAACACGGAAATATCTCCAACGCTATCTGTATAAACCTAGAAATATCTCCACCGCTATCTGTATAAACATGGAAATATCTGCACGGCTATCGGTATAAATATGGAAATATCTACCCTGCTATCTGTATAAACATGGAAATATCTACACAGCCATCTGTAAAAACATGGAAATATCTACACAGTCATCTGTATAAACATGGAAATAACTACATCTCCATCTGTGTAAACATGGAAATACCTACACTGCCGTCTGTATACACATGGAAATATCCACACAGCCATCTGTATAAACATGGGACTATCTACAACGCTATCTATATAAACATGGAAATATCTACATCGCTATCTTTATAAACATGGAAATATCTACACTGCCATCTGTATAAACATGGAAGTAGCCACACCGCTATCTGTATAAACATGGAAATACCTACACCACCATCTGAATAAACATCGAAATATCTACACAGCTATCTGTATAAATATGGAAATAACTACACCGCTATCTCTATAAACATGGAAATATCTCCAGCGCTATTTGTATAAACATGGAAATATCTCCACCGCAACCAGAGTAAACATGGAAATACCTACACCGCTATCTGTATAAACATGGAAATATCTCCACCGCAATCAGAATAAACTTGGAAATACCTACACCGCTATCTCTATAAACATGTAAATATCTCCACCGCTTTTTGTATAAACATGGAAATATGTACATCGCTATCTGTACAAAAATGGAAATAGCCTCACCGCTATCTGTATAAACATGGAAATATCTACAATGCCATCTGTAAAAACATGGAAATATCTACACAATCATCTGTAGAAACGTGGAAATGTCTACACCTCCATCTGTGTAAACAAGGAAATATCTACACTGCCATCTGTATACACATGGAAATATCAACTCAGCCATCTATAAAAACATGGAAATATATACATCGCTACCTGTATAAACATGGAAATATCGACACCGTTATCTGTATAAACATGGAAATATCGACACCGCTATCTGTATAAACATGGAAATATCTACACCGCTATCTGTATAAACATGGAAATATCTACACCACTATCTGTATAAACTTGGAAATATCTACACCGCCATCTCTATAAGTATGGAAATATCGCCAACGCTATCTGTATAAACATGGAAACACCTCCACGGCTATCTGTATAAACATGGAAATATCTTCACAGCCATGTGTATAAACATGGAAATATCTACATCGCTATTTCTATAAACATGGAAATGCCTACACCGTTATCTGTATAAACATAGAAATATCTACACCTCTATCTGTATAAACATGGAAATATCTACACCGCTATCTGTATAAGCTTGGTAATATCTACACCGCAATCTCTATAAACAAGGAAATAACTCCACCGCTCTCTGTATAAACATGGAAATATATCCACTGCTATCTGCATAAACATGGAAATATCTACACCGCTATCTCAATAAACATGGAAATATCTACACCGCTAATTTTATAAACATGGAAATATCTGCAACGTTATCTGAATAAACATGGAAATATCTGCACCATTATCTGTATAAACATGGCAATATCTACATCGCTATATGTATTAACTTGGAAATATCTTCACTGCAATCTCTATAAACATGGAAATAGCCACACCGCTACCTGTATAAACATGGAAATATATACACCGCCATCTGAATAAACATGGAAATATCTACACGGCTTTCTGTATAAATATGGAAATAACTACACCGCTATGTCTATAAACATGGAAATGTGTACGCCGCTATCTGTATAAACATGGAATTATCTACATGGCTATCTCTATAAACATGGAAATATCTACACCGCCATCTGTATAAATATGGAAATAACTACACTGCTATCTCTATAAACATAGAAACGTCTACACCGCTATCTTTATAAACATGGAAATAACTACATGGCTATCTCTATAAACATGGAAATATCTACACCGCTATCTCTATAAACATGGAAATACCTACACACTCATCTGTATAAACATGGAAATACCTACACCACAATCTGTATAAACATCGAAATATCTATACTGCCATCTGCATAAACATGGAAATATCTACACGGAGATCTCTATAAACATGGAAATATCTACATCGCTATCTGTATAAACATGGAAATAGCCACACAGCTATCTGTATAAACATGGAAATATCTACACCGCCATCTGTAAAAACATGGAAATATCTACACAGTCATCTGTATAAACATGGAAATAACTACATCTCCATCTGTGTAAACATGGAAATATCTACACTGCCGTCTGTATACACATGGAAATATCCACACAGCCATCAGTATAAACATGGGACTATCTACACCGCTATCTATATAAACATGGAAATATCTTCATCGCTATCTTTATAAACATGGAAATATCTACACTGCCATCTGTATAAACATGGAAGTAGCCACACCGCTATCTGTATAAACATGGAAATATCTACACCACCATCTGAATAAACATCGAAATATCTACACAGCTATCTGTATAAATATGGAAATATCTACACAGCCATCTCTATAAACATGGAAATATCTGCAACGCTATCTTTATAAACATGGAAATATCTCCACCGCAATCAGAGTAAACATGGAAATACCTACACCGCTATCTGTATAAACATGGAAATATCTCCACCGCAATCAGAATAAACATGGAAACACCTACACCGCTATCTGTGTAAACATGTAAATATCTCCACGCTATCTGTATAAACATGGAAATTCCTCCACGGCTATCTGTATAAACATGGAAATATCTACACAGCCATGTGTATAATCATGGAAATATCTACATCACTATTTCTATAAACTTGGAAATTCCTAAACCGTTATCTGTATAAACATGGAAATATCTACACTGCTATCTGTATCAACATGGAAATATCTTCACCGCTATCTGTGTAAACATGGTAATATCTACACCGCAATCTCGATAAACTTGGAAAAAACTCCACCGCTATCTGTATAAACATGGAAATATCTCCACTGCTATCTGCATAAACATGGAAATATCTACACCGCTATCTGTATAAACATGGAAATATCTACACCGCTATCTGTATAAACTTGGAAATATCTACACCGCTATCTGTATAAATATGGAAATATCTACACCGCTATCTGTATATACATGGAAATATTTCATGGCTATCTGTATAAACTTGGAAATATCTCCACCGCCATCTGTATAAACATAGAAATTCCTACACAGTCATCTGTATAAACATGGAAATATCTACACCACTATCTGTATAAACACGGAAATAGCTACACTGCCATCTGTATAAACATGGAAGTAGACATATCGCTATCTGTATAAACATGGAAATATCAACACCACCGTCTGTATAAGCATCGAAATATCTACACAGCTATCTGTATAAATATGGTAATATCTACACCGCCATCTCTATAAAAATGGAAATATCTCCAACGCAATATGTATTAACTTGGAAATATCTCCACCGCTATCTGTATAAACATGGAAATTCCTCCACCGCTATCTGTATAAACATGTAAATATCTAAACCGCTATCTGAATTAACATGGAAATATCTCCAACGCTATCTGTATAAACATGGAAATATCTACATCGTTATCTGCATAAACATGGAAATATCACGACCGCTATCTCAATAAACATGGAAATATCTCCACCGCTATCTCTATAAACATGGAAATATCTACACTGCCATCTGTATAAACATGGAAACAGCCACACCGCTATCTGTATAAACATGGAAATATCTACACCGACATCTGCATAAACATGGAAACAGCCACACCGCTATCTGTATAAACATGGAAATATCTACACCGCCATCTGTATAAACATGGAAATATCTACACCGCTATCTGTATAAATATGGAAATATCTACACCGCTATCTCTATAAACATGGAAATAACGACACCGCAATCTAAATAAACATGGAAATAACTACACCGCTATCTCTATAAACATGCAAATATCTTCACCGCTAGCTGCATAATCTTGGAAATATCTACACCGCTATCTGTATAAACATGGAAATATTTCCACCGCTATATGTATAAACATGGAAATATCTCCACCGCTATCTGTATAAACATGGAAATACCTCCACGGCTATCTGTATAAACATGGAAATATCTACAGAGCCATCTGTATAAACATGGAAATATCTACATCGCTATCTCTATAAACATGGAAATACCTACAATGGTATCTGTATAAACATGGAAATATCTACACCGCTTTCTGTATAAACATGGAAATATCTACACCGCTATCTGTATAAACTTGGTGATATCTACACCGCAATCACTATAAACATGGAAATAACTCCACCGCTATCTATATAAACATGGAAATATCTCCACTGCTATCTGCATAAACATGGAAATACCTACACCGCTATCTGTGTAAACATGGAAATATCTACACCGCTATCTGTATAAACTTGGAAATATCTACACCGCTATCTGTATAAATATGGAAATATCTACACCGCTATCTGTATATACATGAAATATTTCATGGCTATCTGTATAAATTTGGAAATATCTACACCGCCATCTGTATAAACATAGAAATACCTACACTGTCATCTGTATAAACATGGAAATATCTACACCACTATCTGTATAAACATGGAAATACCTACACTGCGAGGAGTTTAAACATGGAAACATCTACACAGCTATCTCTATAAATATGGAAATATCTACATGGCTATCTGTATAAACATGGAAATATCTACACCGCCATCTGTAAAACCATGGAAATATCTACTCAGTCATCTGTGTAAACATGGAAGATATCTACACCTCCATCTGTATAAACATGCAAATATTTACATCACTATCTGTATAAACATGGAAATAGCCACACCGCTATCTGAATAAACATGGAAATATCTACACCGCCATCTGTAAAAACATGGAAATATCTACACAGTCATCTGTGTAAACATGGAAGATATCTACACCTCCATCTGTATAAAAATGGAAATATCTACACCACCATGTGAAGAAACTTCGAAATGTCTACACGGCTATTTGTATAAATATGGAAATATCTACAGCGCTATGTCTATAAACATGGAAATATCTACACCGCCATCTGAATAAACATGGAATTATCTACACCGCTATCTGTATAAATATGGAAATATCTACACCGCTATCTCTATAAACATGGAAATAACTACACCGCTATCTGTAAAAACATGGAAATAACTATACCGCTATCTCCATAAACATGGAAATATCTACACCGCTATCTGCATAAACTTGGGAATAACTACACTGCCATCTGTATAAAGATGGAAATATCTCCACCACTATCTGTATAAACATGGAAATATCTCCACCGCTATCTGTATAAACATGGAAATATCTCCACTGCTATCTATACAAACATGGAAATATCTACATCACTATCTGTATAAACTTGGAATAGCCACACCGCTATCTGTATAAACATGGAAATAACTACACGGCCATCTGTAAAAACATGGAAATACCTACGCATTCATCTGTATAAACACGGAAATACCTACACCGCCATGTGTATACACCTGGAAATATCTACACCGCTATCTGTATAAACATGGAAATATCTATGCCGCTATCTGTATAAACATGGAAATATCTAAATCGTAATATATATAAACAGGGAAATATCTCGACAGATATCTCTATAAACATGGAAATATCTCCACCGCTTTCTCTACAAACATGGAAATATCTACACCGCTATCTATATAAACATGGAAATATCTACACTGCCATCTGTATACACATGGAAATATCTACACTGCTATCTGTATAAACATGGAAATATCTACATGGCTATCTCTATAAACATGGAAATAACTACACCGCCATCTGTATAAATATGGAAATACCTACACTACTATCTCTATAAACATAGAAACATCTACACCGCTATCTGTATAAACATGGAAATATCTACAAGGCTATCTCTACAAACATGGAAATATCTACACCGCCATCTCTATAAACATGGAAATACCTACACACTCCTCTGTATAAACATGGAAATACCTACACCACTATCTGTATAAACATGGAAATATCTACACTGCCATCTGCATAAACATGGAAATATCTACACAGCCATCTCTATAAACATGGAAATATCTACATCGCTATCAGTATAAACATGGAAATAGCCATACCGCTATCTGTATAAACATGGAAATATCTACACCGCCATCTGTAAAAACATGAAAATATCTACACAGTCATCTGTAAACATGGAAATACCTACACCTCCATCTGTGTAAACATGGAAATATCTACACTGCTATCTGTATACACAGGGAAATCTCCACACAGCCATGTGTATAAACATGGAAATATCTACATCGCTATCTCTATAAACATAGAAATATATACATCCCTAACTGTATAAACATGGAAATATCTACACTGCAGTCTGTATAAACATGGAAGTAGCCACACTGCTATCTGTATAAACATGGAAATACCTACACCACCATCTGAATAAACATCGAAATATCTACACAGCTATCTGTATAAATATGGAAATATCTACACCGTCATCTCTATAAACATGGAAACATATACAACGCAATCTGTATAAACATGGAAATATCTCCACCGCTATCCGTATAAACATGGAAATACCTCCACCGCTATCTGTATGAACATGGAAATATTTAAATCGCTATCTGTTCAAACATGCAAATATCTCACCCGCTATCTCAATAAACATGGAATTATCTACACCGCTATCTGTATAAACATGGAAATATCTCCACTGCAATCAGTATATACATGGAAATACCTACACTGTTACCTGTATAAACATGTTAATATCTACACCGCTATCTGTATAAACATGGAAATAACTGCACCGCTCTCTGTGTAAACATGGAAATGTCTACATCATTATCTGTATAAACATGGAAACATCTTGACCGCTATGTCTATAAACACGGAAATATCTCCACCGCTATCTCTATAAACATGGAATTACCTACACCGTTATCGATATAAACTTGGAAATATCTACACCTCCATCTGCATAAACATGGAAATATCTACACTGCCATCTGTATACACATGGAAATATCTACACCGCTATCTGCATAAACATGGAAATATCGACATGGCTATCTCTATAAACATGGAAATAACTACACCGCCATCTGTATAAATACGGAAATAGCTACACTGCTATCTCTATAAACATAGAAACATCTACACCGCTATCTGTATAAACATGGAAATATCTACAAGGCTATCTCTATAAACATGGAAATATCTACACTGCCATCTCTATAAACATGGAAATACCTACACACTCATCTGTATAAACATGGAAATACCTACACCACTATCTGTATAAACATGGAAATATCTACACTGCCATCTGCATAAACATGGAAATATCTACACAGCCATCTCTATAAACATGGAAATATCTACATCGCTATCTGTATAAATATGGAAACAGCCACAACGCTATCTGTATAAACACGGAGATATATACACCGCCATCTGTAAAAACATGGAAATATCTACAGAGTCATCTGTAAACATGGAAATACCTACACCTCCATCTGTGTAAACATGGAAATATCTACACTGCTATCTGTATACACAGGGAAATATCCACACAGCCATCTGCATAAACATGGAAATACCTACATCGCTATCTCTATAAACATGGAAATATCTACATCGCTATCAGTATAAACATGGAAATAGCTACACTGCCATCTGTATAAACATGGAAGTAGCCACACCGCTATCTGTATAAACATGGAAGTATCTACACCACCATCTGAATAAACATCGAAATATCTACACAGCTATCTGTATAAATATGGAAATATCTGCAGCGTCATCTCTATAAACATGGAAATATATACAACGCAATCTGTATAAACATGGAAATATCTCCACCACTATCCGTATAAACATGGAAATACCTCCACCGCTATCTGTATGAACATGGAAATATCTAAATCGCTATCTGGACAAACATGGAAATATCTCACCCGCTATCTCTATAAACATGGAATTATCTACACCGCTATCTGTATAAACATGGAAATATCTACAAGTCTATCTCTATAAACATGGAAATATCTACACCGCCATCTCAAGAAACATGGAAATACCTACACACTCATCTGTATAATCATGGAAATACCTACACCACTATCTGCATAAACAGAAATATCTACACAGCCATCTGCATAAATATGGAAATATCTACACCGCTATCTCTATAAATATGGAAATACCTACACCGCTATCTGTATAAACATGGAAATACCTACACTGCTATCTGTATTAACATGGAATTATCTACACCGCTATCTGCATAAACTTGGAAATAGCCATACCGCTATCTGTATATACATGGAAATATCTACACCGCCACCTGTAAAAACATGGAAATATCTACACAGTCATCTGTTTAAACATGGAAATACCTGCACGTCCATCTGTGTAAACATGGAATTATCTACACTGCCATCTGTATACACATGGAAATATCCACACAGCCATCTGTATAAACATGGAAATATCTACACCGTTATCTCGACAAACATGGAAATATATACATCCCTAACTGTATAAACATGGAAATACCTACACTGTGGTCTGTATAAACATGGAAGTAGCCATAAGGCTATCTGTGTAAACATGGAAATATCTACACCACCATCTGAATAAACATCGAAAAAACTACACGGCTATCTGTATAAATATGGAAATATCTACACCGCCATCTCTATTAACATGGAAATAACTCCAACGCTATCTGCATAAACATGAAAATATCTCCAAAGCTATCTGTATGAACATGGAAATGCCTACATTGCTATATGTACAAACATGGAAACATCTCCACCGCTATCTCTATAAACATGGAATTATCTACACCGCTATCCGTTTAAACATGGAAATATATACGCCGCTATCTGTATAAACATGGAAATATCTAAATCGTAATATATATAAACAGGGAAATATCTCGACAGATATCTCTATAATCATGAAAGTATCTACACCGCTTTATCTACAAACATGGAAATATCTACACCGCAATCTTTATAAACATGGAAATAACTACAGCGCTAAATTTATAAACATGGAAATATCTACACCACAATCTGTATAAACATGGAAATATCTACACTGCCATCTGTATAAACATGAAGACAACCACACCGCTATGTGTATAAACCTGGAAATATCTACACCGCCATCTGA
Organism: Pan paniscus; assembly: GCF_029289425.2. Lineage (NCBI taxonomy): Eukaryota > Metazoa > Chordata > Mammalia > Primates > Hominidae > Pan > Pan paniscus. The sequence goes on from NC_073265.2 coordinate 4,630,237, forward strand.
ATAAACATGGAATTATCTACACCGCTATCTGTATAAATATGGAAATATCTACACTGCTATCTCTATAAACATGGAAATAACTACACCGCTATCTGTATAAACATGGAAATAACAATACCGCTATCTCCATAAACGTGGAAATATCTACACCGCTATCTGCATAAACTTGGAAATAGCTACACCGCCATCTGTATAAAGATGGAAATATCTCCACCACTATCTGTAAAAACATGGAAATATCTCCACCGCTATCTGTATAAACATGGAAATATCTCCACCGCTATCTATACAAACATGGAAATATCTACATCGCTATCTGTATAAACTTGGAAATAGCCACACCGCTATCTGTATAAACATGGAAATAACTACACCGCCATCTGTAAAAACATGGAAATATCTACGCAGTCATCTGTATAAACATGGAAATATCTACACCTCCATCTGTATAAACATGGAAATAACTACACTACCATCTGTATACACATGGAAATATCTACACCGCTATCTGTATAAACATGGAAATATCTACATGGCTATCTCTGCAAACATGGAAATATCTACACCGCCATCTCTATAAACATGGAAATACCTACACACTCATCTGTATAAACATGGAAATACCTACACCACTATCTGCATAAACATGGAAATATCTACACAGCCATCTCTATAAACATGGAAATATCTACATCGCTATCTGTATAAACATGGAAATAGCCACACCGCTATCTGTATAAACATGGAAATATCTACAGCGCCATCTGTAAAAACATGGAAATATCTACACAGTCATCTGTAAACATGGAAATACCTACACCTCCATCTGTGTAAACATGGAAATATCTACACTGCTATCTGTATACACAGGGAAATATCCACACAGCCATCTGCATAAACATGGAAATACCTACATCGCTATCTCTATAAACATGGAAATATCTACATCGCTATCAGTATAAACATGGAAATAGCTACACTGCCATCTGTATAAACATGGAAGTAGCCACACCGCTATCTGTATAAACATGGAAATATCTACACCACCATCTGAATAAACATCGAAATATCTACACAGCTATCTGTATAAATATGGAAATATCTACAACGTCATCTCTATAAACATGGAAATATATACAACGCAATCTGTATAAACATGGAAATATCTCCACCGCTATCCGTATAAACATGGAAACACCTCCACCGCTATCTGTATGAACATGGAAATATCTAAATCGCAATCTGTACAAACATGGAAATATCTCACCCGCTATCTCTATAAACATGGAATTATCTACACCGCTATCTGTATAAACATGGAAATATCTACAAGTCTATCTCTATAAACATGGAAATATCTACACCGCCATCTCTACAAACATGGAAATACCCACACACTCATCTGTATAAACATGGAAATACCTACACCGCTATCTGTATAAACAAGGAAATAACTACACTGCTATCTGTATTAACATGGAATTATCTACACCGCTATCTGCATAAACTTGGAAATAGCCACACCGCTATCTGTATATACCTGGAAATATCTACACCGCCATCTGTAAAAACATGGAAATATCTACACAGTCATCTGTATAAACGTGGAAATACCTGCACGTCCATCTGTGTAAACATGGAATTATCTACACTGCCATCTGTATACACATGGAAATATCCACACAGCCATCTGTATAAACATGGAAATATCTACACCGTTATCTCGACAAACATGGAAATATATACATCCCTAAGTGTATAAACATGGAAATATCTACACTGCGGTCTGTATAAACATGGAAGTAGCCACACCGCTATCTGTATAAACATGGAAATATCTACACCACCATCTGAATAAACATCGAAAAAACTACATGGCTATCTGTATAAATATGGAAATATCTACACCGCCATCTCTATTAACATGGAAATATCTCCAACACTATCTGCATAAACATGAAAATATCTCCACCGCTATCTGTATATACATGGAAATATCTCCACAGCTATCTGTATGAACATGGAAATACCTACATCGCCATATGTACAAACATGGAAATATCTCCACCGCTATCTCTATAAACATGGAATTATCTCCACCGCTATCCGTTTAAACATGGAAATATCTACGCCGCTATCTGTATAAACATGGAAATATCTAAATCGTAATATATATAAACAGGGAAATATCTCGACAGATATCTCTATAAACATGGAAATATCTCCACCGCTTTCTCTACAAACATGGAAATATCTACACCGCTATCTATATAAACATGGAAATATCTACATGGCTATCTCTATAAACATGGAAATAACTACACCGCCATCTGTATAAATATGGAAATACCTACACTGCTATCTCTATAAACATAGAAACATCTACACCGCTATCTGTATAAACATGGAAATATCTACAAGGCTATCTCTGCAAACATGGAAATATCTACAAAGCCATCTCTATAAACATGGAAATACCTACACACTCATCTGTATAAACATGGAAATACCTACACCACTATCTGTATAAACATGGAAATATCTACACTGCCATCTGCATAAACATGGAAATATCTACACAGCCATCTCTATAAACATGGAAATAACTACATCGCTATCTGTATAAACATGGAAATAGCCACACCGCTATCTGTATAAACATGGAAATATCTACACCGCCATCTGTAAAAACATGGAAATATCTACACAGTCATCTGTAAACATGGAAATACCTACACCTCCATCTGTGTAAACATGGAAATATCTACACTGCTATCTGTATACACAGGGAAATATCCACACAGCCATCTGCATAAACATGGAAATACCTACATCGCTATCTCTATAAACATGGAAATATCTACATCGCTATCTGTATAAACATGGAAATAGCTACACTGCCATCTGTATAAACATGGAAGTAGCCACACCGCTATCTGTATAGACATGGAAATATCTACACCACCATTTGAATAAACATCGAAATATCTACACAGCTATCTGTATAAATATGGAAATATCTACACCGTCATCTCCATAAACATGGAAATATATACAACGCAATCTGTATAAACATGGAAATATCTCCACCGCTATACGTATAAACATGGAAATAACTTCACCGCTATCTGTATGAACATGGAAATATCTAAATCGATATCTGTACAAACATGGAAATATCTCACCCGCTAACTCTATAAACATGGAAATATCTACAGAGCTATCTGTATAAACATGGAAATATCTCCACTGCAATCAGTATAAACATGGAAATACCTACACTGTTACCTGTATAAACATGTAAATATCTACACCGCTCTCTGTATAAACATGGAAATATCTACATCATTATCTGTATAAACATGGAAACATCTTGACCGCTATCTCTATAAACACAGAAATATCTCCACAGCTATCTCTGTAAACATGGAAATATCTACACCGCTATCGTTATAAACTTGGAAATATCTACACCTCCATCTGTATAAACATGGAAATATCTACACTGCCATCTGTATACACATGGAAATATCTACACCACTATCTGTATAAACATGGAAATATCTACATGGCTATCTCTATAAACATGGAAATAACTACACCGCCATCTGTATAAATATGGAAATACCTACACTGCTATCTCTATAAACATAGAAACATCTACACCGCTATCTGTATAAACATGGAAATATCTACAAGGCTATCTCTATAAACATGGAAATATCTACACCGCCATCTCTATAAACATGGAAATACCTACACACTCATCTGTATAAACATGGAAATACCTACACCACTATCTTTATAAACATGGAAATATCTACACTGCCATCTGCATAAACATGGAAATATCTACACAGCCATCTCTATAAACATGGAAATATCTACATCGCTATCTGTATAAACATGGAAATAGCCACACCGCTATCTGTATAAACATGGAAATATCTACACCGCCATCTGTAAAAACATGGAAATATCTACACAGTCATCTGGAAACATGGAAATACCTACACCTCCATCTGTGTAAACATGGAGATATCTACACTGCTATCTGTATACACAGGGAAATATCCACACAGCCATCTGCATAAACATGGAAATACCTACATCGCTATCTCTATAAACATGGAAATAACTACACCGCTATCTGTATAAACATGGAAATAACTATACCGCTATCTCCATAAACGTGGAAATATCTACACCGCTATCTGCATAAACTTGGAAATAACTACACCGCCATCTGTATAAAGATGGAAATATCTCCACCACTATCTGTATAAACATGGAAATATCTCCACTGCTATCTGTATAAACATGGAAATATCTCCACCGCTATCTATACAAACATGGAAATATCTTCATCGCTATCTGCATAAACTTGGAAATAGCCACACCGCTATCTGTATAAACATGGAAATAACTACACCGCCATCTGTAAAAACATGGAAATATCTACGCAGTCATCTGTATAAACATGGAAATATCTACACATCCATCTGTAAACATGGAAATAACTACACTGCCATCTGTATACACATGGAAATACCTACACCGCTATCTGTATAAACATGGAAATATCTACATGGCTATCTCTATAAACATGGAAATAACTACAGCGCCATCTGTATAAATATGGAAATACCTACACGGCTATCTCTATAAACATAGAAACATCTACACCGCTATCTGTATAAACATGGAAATATCTACACTGCGGTCTGTATAAACATGGAAGTAGCCACACTGCTATCTGTATAAACATGGAAATATCTACACCACCATCTGAATAAACATCGAAATATCTACACAGCTATCTGTATAAATATGGAAATATCTACACCGTCATCTCTATAAACATGGAAATATATACAACGCAATCTGTATAAACATGGAAATATCTCCACCGCTATCCGTATAAACATGGAAATACCTCCACCGCTATCTGTATGAACATGGAAATATTTAAATCGCTATCTGTTCAAACATTTAAATATCTCACCCGCTATCTCTATAAACATGGAATTATCTACACCGCTATCTGTATAAACATGGAAATATCTCCACTGCAATCAGTATAAACATGGAAATACCTACACTGTTACCTGTATAAACATGTTAATATCTACACCGCTATCTGTATAAACATGGAAATAAATGCACCGCTCTCTGTGTAAACATGGAAATGTCTACATCATTATCTGTATAAACATGGAAACATCTTGACCGCTATCTCTATAAACACGGAAATATCTCCACCGCTATCTCTATAAACATGGAAATATCTACACCGCTATCATTATAAACTTGGAAATATCTACACTGCTATCTCTATAAACATGGAAATATCTACATGGCTATCTCTATAAACATGGAAATAACTACACCGCCATCTGTATAAATATGGAAATACCTACACTGCTATCTCTATAAACATAAAAACATCTACACCGCTATTTGTATAAACATGGAAATATCTACAAGGCTATCTCTATAAACATGGAAATATCTACACCGCAATCTTTATAAACATGGAAATACCTACAGTGCTAAATTTATAAACATGGAAATATCTACACCACAATCTGTATGAACATGGAAATATCTACACTGCCATCTGTATAAACATGAAGACAACCACACCGCTATGTGTATAAACCTGGAAATATCTACACCGCCATCTGAATAAACATGGAATTATCTACACCGCTATCTGTATAAATATGGAAATATCTACACCGCTATCTCTATAAACATGGAAATAACTACACAGCTATCTGTATAAACATGGAAATAACTATACCGCTATCTCCATAAACGTGGAAATATCTACACCGCTATCTGCATAAACATGGAAATAACTACACCGCCATCTGTATAAAGATGGAAATATCTCCACCACTATCTGTATAAACATGGAAATATCTCCACCGCTATCTGTATAAACATGGAAATATCTCCACCGCTATCTATACAAACATGGAAATATCTACATCGCTATCTGTATAAACTTGGAAATAGCCACACCGCTATCTGTATAAACATGGAAATAACTACACCGCCATCTGTAAAAACATGGAAATATCTACGCAGTCATCTGTATAAACATGGAAATATCTACACCTCCATCTGTATAAACATGGAAATAACTACACTGCCATCTGTATACACATGGAAATATCTACACCGCTATCTGTATAAACATGGAAATATCTACATGGCTATCTCTGCAAACATGGAAATATCTACACCGCCATCTCTATAAACATGGAAATACCTACACACTCATCTGTATAAACATGGAAATACCTACACCACTATCTGTATAAACATGGAAATATCTACACTGCCATCTGCATAAACATGGAAATATCTACACAGCCATCTCTATAAACATGGAAATATCTACATCGCTATCTGTATAAACATGGAAATAGCCACACCGCTATCTGTATAAACATGGAAATATCTACAGCGCCATCTGTAAAAACATGGAAATATCTACACAGTCATCTGTAAACATGGAAATACCTACACCTCCATCTGTGTAAACATGGAAATATCTACACTGCTATCTGTATACACAGGGAAATATCCACACAGCCATCTGCATAAACATGGAAATACCTACATCGCTATCTCTATAAACATGGAAATATCTACATCGCTATCTGTATAAACATGGAAATAGCTACACTGCCATCTGTATAAACATGGAAGTAGCCACACCGCTATCTGTATAAACATGGAAATATCAACACCACCATTTGAATAAACATCGAAATATCTACACAGCTATCTGTATAAATATGGAAATATCTACACCGTCATCTCTATAACATGGAAATATATACAACGCAATCTGTATAAACATGGAAATATCTCCACCGCTATCCGTATAAACATGGAAATACCTCCACCGCTATCTGTATGAACATGGAAATACCTAAATCGCTATCTGTACAAACATGGAAATATCTCACCCGCTAACTCTATAAACATGGAATTATCTACAGAGCTATCTGTATAAACATGGAAATATCTCCACTGCAATCAGTATAAACATGGAAATACCTACAGTGTTACCTGTATAAACATGTAAATATCTACACCGCTATCTGCATAAACATGGAAATATCTGCACCGATCTCTGTATAAACATGGAAATATCTACATCATTATCTGTATAAACATGGAAACATCTTGACCGCTATCTCTATAAACACGGAAATATCTCCACAGCTATCTCTATAAACATGGAAATATCTACACCGCTATCGTTATAAACTTGGAAATATCTACACCTCCATCTGTATAAACATGGAAATATCTACACTGCCATCTGTATACACATGGAAATATCTACACCGCTATCTGTATAAACATGGAAATATCTACACCGCTATCTGTATAAACAAGGAAATATGTACACCGCTATCTGTATGAACATTGAATTATCTACATCGCTATCTGTATAAACATGGAAATATCTCCACTGCTATCTCTGTAAACATGGAAATATCTACACCGCTATCTTTATAAACATGGAAATATCTACACAGCTATCTGTAGAAACATGGAAATATCTACATCACCGTCTGTATAAACATGGAAATATCTACACCGCTATCTGTATAAACATGGAAATATGTGCACCACTTTCTGTATAAACATGGAAATATCTACATCGTTATCTGTATAAACATGGAAATACCTCCGCCACTATATCTATAAACATGGAAACATCTCCACCGCTATCTCTATAAACATGGAAATATCTACACCGCTATCTTTATAAACTTGGAAATATCTACACCACTATCTGTATAAGCAAATGAAATATCTACACTGCCATGTGTATAAACATGGAAATAGCCCCACCGCCATCTGTCTAAACATGGATATATCTACACCGCCATCTGAGTAAACATGGAATTATCTACACAGCTATCTGTATAAATATGGAAATATCTACAACACTATCAGCATAAACTTGGAAATACCTACACGGCCATCTGTATAAACATGGAAATATCTCCACAGCAATCTGAAAAACATGGAAATATCTTAACCGCTATCTGTGTAAACATGGATATATCTACATCATTATCTGTATAAACATGGAAATAACTCCACCGCTATCCCTATAAACATGGAAATATCTACACCGCCATCTGTATAAACAAGGAAATATATAGACAGCCATCTGTATAAATATATAAATAACTACACTGCTATGTGTACAAACTTGGAAATATCTACACCGCCATCTCTATAAACATGGAAATACCTGCACCGCTATCTGTATAAACATGGAAATATATACACAGTCATCTGTATAAACTTGGAAATAAATACACCGCTATCTGTATAAAAGGGAAATATCTACACCGCTATCTGTATAAACTTGGAAATATCTACACCACTATCTGTATAAATATAGAAATATCTACACCACTATCTCTATAAACATGGAAATGTCTACACCGCTATCTGTATAAACATGGAAATATCTACATGGCTATCTGTATAAACATGGAAATATTTACACCGCCATCTGTATGAACATGGAAATAACAACAGAGTCATCCGTATAAACATGGAAATATCTCCACCGCTATCTCTATAAACATGGAAATATCTACACCGCTATCAGTGTAAACATAGAAATATCTACACTGCCATCTCTATGAACTTGGAAATATCTGCACCGCCATCTGTATAATCACGGAAATATCTCCACCGCAATCTGTATAAACTTGGAAATATCTCCACCGCTATCTGTAAAAACATGGAAATATCTACACCGCTATCTGTATAAACATGGAAATATCTACACTGCTATCTGTATAAACATGTAAATATCTAAATCGCAACATGTATAAACATGGAAATATCTACACTGCCATGTGTATAAACATGGAAATAGCCACACCGCTATCTGTATAAAGATGGAAATATCTAAACAGTCATCTGTATAAACATGGAAATATGACACCACTATGTGTATAAACATGGAAATATCTTCACTGCAGTCTGTATAAACTTGGAAATATCTACACAGTCATCTCTATAAACAGGGAAATATCTACACCACCATGTTTATAAACATGGAAATATCTACACTGCCATCTGTATACTCATGGAAATATCTACACAGCCATCTGTAGATACATGGCAATATCTACACCGCTATCTCTATAAACATGGAAATAACTACATTGCAATCTGTATCAACATGGAAATATCTACACTGCTATCTGTATAAACATGGATATATCTACACAAATATCTGTATAAACATGGAAATCTCTACAACGCCAGCTCTTTAAACATGGAAATATCTACTCCGCTATCTGTGTAAACATGGAAATATCTACACCTCCATCTATATAAACATGGAAATACCTAAACTCCCATCTGCATACACATGGAAATATCTACACAGCCATCTGTATACCCATGGATATATCTACACAGCCATCTGTAGAAACATGGAAATATCTACACAGCTATCTGTATAAACATGGAAATACCTACACCGCAATCTGTATAAACATGGAAATATCTACACCGCTATCAGTATAAACATGGAAATATCTACACAACTATCTGTATAAATCTGGAAATATCTACACCGCCATGTGTATAAACTTTGAAATATCTCCACAGCTATCTGTATACACATGGAAATATCCCCACCGCTATCTGTATAAACATGGAAATATCTACACCGCTATCTCTATAAACATGGAATTATCTACACCGCTATCTGTATAAACATGGAAATATCTACACCGCTATCTGTTTAAACGTGGAAATATCAACACCGCTATCTGTATAATCGTGGAAATATCTACACCGCTATCTGTATAAACTTCGAAATATCTACACCTCCATCTGTATAAACATGGAAATGTATACATTTCCATCTGTATACACATGGAAATATCTACACAGCCATCCGTATAAACTTGGAAATATCTGCACCGATATCTCTGTAAACTTGGAAATACCTACACCGCAATCTGTATAAACATGGAAACATCTACACCGCTATCTGCATAAACATGGAATTATCAACAACAATATCTGTATAAACATGGAAATATCTACATGGCTATCTCTATGAACATTTAAATATCTACACGGCCATCTGTATAAACATGGAAATATCTACACAGTCATCTGTATAAACATGGAAATATCTACACCAATATCTGAATAAACATAGAAATATCTACACTGCCATCTGTATAAACATGAAAATTTCTACACAGTAATCTGTATAAACGTGTAAATATCTACACCGCTATCTGTAGAAACATGGAAATTTCTACACCGCCATCTGTAAAAATATGAAAATATCTACAGAGTAATCTATATAAACATGGAAATACCTACACCTCCATCTGTATAAACATGGAAATATCTACACCGCCATCTGCATAAACATGTAAATATCTCCACCGCTATTTGTTGAAACATGGAAATATCTACTCCGCTATCTGTGTAAACATGGAAATATCTACACCTTCATCTGTATAAACATTGAAATATCTACACTCCCATCTGTATACACATGGAAATATCTACACAGCCATCTGTATACCCATGGAAATAACTCCACAGCCATCTGTAGAAACATGGAAATATCTACAACGCTATCTGTATAAACATGGAAATATCTACACCACTATCTGTATAAACATGGAAATATCTCCACCACTATCTGTATAAACATGGAAATATCCCCACCGCTATCTGTATAAACATGGAAATATCTACACCGCTATCTCTATAAACATGGAAATATCTGCACCGCTATCTGTATAAACATGGAAATATCTACACCGCTATCTGTATAAACGTGGAAATATCTACACCGCTATCTGTATAATCATGGAAATATCGACACCGCTATCTGTACAAACATGGAAATATCTACACTTCCATCTGTGTAAACATGGAAATATCTACACTTCCATCTGTATACACATGGAAATATCTACACAGCCATCTGTATAAAGTTGGAAATACCTACACTGCTATCTCTGTAAACATGGAAATACCTACACTGCAATCTGAATAAATATGGAAACATCTACACTGCTATCTGTATAAACAGGGAAATATCTACACCGCTATCTGTGTAAACAAGGAAATATCTACAACGCTATCTGTATAAACATGGAAAGATCTTCACCGCTGTCTGTATAAATATGGAAATATCTACATCGCTGTCTGTATAAACATGGAAATATCTCCACCGCTATCTGTATAAGCATGGAAATATCTACACCACTATCTTTATACACATGGAAATATTTACACCGCTATCTGCATAAACATGGAAATATCACCAACAATATCTGTATAAACGTGGAAATATCTACATGGCTATCTCTATGAACATGGAAATATCTACACCGCCATCTCAATATACATGGAAATACCTACACGGTCATCTGTATAAACATAGAAATATCTACACCACTATCTGTATAAACATGGAAATATCTACATGGCTATCTCTATAAACATGGAAATATCTACACAGCCATCTGTATAAACATGGAAATATCTACAGAGTCATCTGTATAAACATGGAAATATCTACACCAATATCTGAATAAACATAGAAATATCTACAATGCCATCTGTATAAACATGGAAATATCTACACAGTCATCTCTATAAACGTGGAAATATCTACACCGCTATCGGTATAAACATGGAAATAGCCACACCACTATCTGTAGAAACATGGAAATATCTACACCGCCATCTGTAAAAATATGAAAATATCTACAGAGTAATCTGTATAAACATGGAAATATCTACACCTCCATCTGTATAAACATGGAAATATCTACACTGCCATCTGTATACACATAGAAATATCTACACAGCCATCTGTATAAACTTGGAAATATCTTCACCGCTATGCTTGTAAACATGGATATACCTACACCGCAATCTGTATAAACATGGAAATATCTACGCAGCTATCTGTACAATCATGCAAATATCTACACCACTATCTGTATAAACTTGGAAATATATACACCGCTATCTCTATAAACATGGAAATACCTACACCGCAATCTGTATAAACATGGAAATATATCCACCGCTATCTCTATAAACATGGAAATATCTATACCGCTATCTGTATAAACATGGAAATATCTACACCGTCATCTGTATAAACATGGAAACATCTACACCACTATCTGTATAAACAAGGAAATATCTACACTGCCATCTGTGCAAACACGAAATATCTACAAAGTCATCTCTATAAACATGGAAATATCTACACTGCTGTCTGTATAAATATGGAAATAGCCCCACCACTATCTGTATAAGCATGGAAATAACTACACTGCCATCTGTAAAAACATGGAAATATCTACAGAGTCATCTGTATAAAGATGTAAATAACTACACCTCCATCTGTATAAACATGAAAATATCTACACTGCCATCTCTATACCCATAGAAATATCTACACAGCCATCTGTAGAAACATGGAAATATCTACACCGCTATCTGTATAAACATGGAAATATCTACACTGCCATCTGTATAAAGGTGGGAATATCTACAACACTATCTGTGTAAACATGGAAATATCTACACAGCTATCTGTGTAAACTTGGAAATATGTACACCGATATCTGTGTAAAGATGGAAATATCCACACCGCAATCTGTGCAAATATGGAAATATCTACACTGCTATCTCTGTAAACATGGAAATATCTACAATGCTATCCATATAAGCATAGAAATATCTACAAAGCTATCTGTATAAACATGGAAATATCAACCTCGCTATCTGTATAAACATGGAAATATCTACATAGCTATCTGTATAAACCAGGAAATATCTCCACCGCTATCTATATAAACATGGAAATTTCTACACCGGTATCTTTATATACTTGGAAATATCTACACCACTACCTGTATAAATATGGAAATATCTACACCGCTATCTCTATAAACATGGAAATGTCTACACAGCCATCTGTATAAACATGGAAGTATCTACACAGCCATCTGTATAAACATGGAAATATCTACATGGCTATCTCTATGAACATTTAAATATCTACACGGCCATCTGTATAAACATGGAAATATCTACACAGTCATCTGTATAAACATGGAAATATCTACACCAATATCTGAATAAACATAGAAATATCTACACTGCCATCTGTATAAACATGAAAATTTCTACACAGTAATCTGTAAAAACGTGGAAATATCAACACCGCTATCTGTATAAACATGGAAATAGCCACACCGCTATCTGTAGAAACATGGAAATATCTACACCGCCATCTGTAAAAATATGAAAATATCTACAGAGTAGTCTATATAAACATGGAAATATCTACACCTCCATCAGTATAAACATGGAAATATCTACACCGCCATCTGCATAAACATGGAAATAACTCCACCGCTATCTGTTGAAACATGGAAATATCTACTCCGCTATCTGTGTAAACATGGAAATATCTACACCTTCATCTGCATAAACATTGAAATATCTACACTCCCATCTGTATACACATGGAAATATCTACACAGCCATCTGTATACCCATGGAAATATCTCCACAGCCATCAGTAGAAACATGGAAATATCTACACCGCTATCTGTATAAACATGGAAATATCTACACCATTATCTGTATAAACATGGAAATATCTCCACCACTATCTGTATAAACATGGAAATATCCCCACCGCTATCTGTATAAACATGGAAATATCTACACCGCTATCTCTATAAACATGGAAATATCTACACCGCTATCTGTATAAACATGGAAATATCTACACCGCTATCTGTATAAACGTGGAAATATCTACACCGCTATCTGTATAATCATGGAAATATCTACACCGCTATCTGTATAAACTTGGAAATATCTACACCTCCATCTGTGTAAACATGGAAATATCTACACTTCCATCTGTATACACTTGCAAATATCTACACAGCCATCTGTATAAAATTGGAAATACTTACACTGCTATCTCTGTAAACATGGAAATACCTTCACCGCAATCTGTATAAACATGGAAACATCTACACTGCTATCTGTATAAACATGGAAATATCTACACCGCTATCTGTGTAAACATGGAAATATCTACAATGCTATCTGTATAAACATGGAAAGATCTTCACCGCTGTCTGTATAAATATGGATATATCTACATCGCTGTCTGTATAAACATGGAAATATCTCCACCGCTATCTGTATAAGCATGGAATTATCTACACCACTATCTTTATAAACATGGAAATATTTACACCGCTATCTGCATAAACATGGAAATATCACCAACAATATCTGTATAAACGTGGAAATATCTACATGGCTATCTCTATGAACATGCAAATATCTACACCGACATCTCAATAAACATGGAAATACCTACACGGTCATCTGTATAAACATAGAAATATCTACACCACTATCTGTATAAACATGGAAATATCTACATGGCTATCTCTATAAACATGGAAATATCTACACGGCCATCTGTATAAACATGGAAATATCTACACCGCTATCTCTATAAACATGGAAATATCTACACCGCTATCTGCAAAAACTTGGAAATGTCTACAACGCCATCTCTATAAACATGGAAATATCTCCACCGCTATCTGTATAAACACGGAAATAACTACACTGCTATCAGTATAAACATGGAAATATCTTCACCACTATCTTTATAACCATGGAATTATCTACACCGCTATCTCTATAAACTTGGAAATATCTACACTGCTCTCTGTATAAATATGTAAATATCTACTCCGCTATCTCTAAAAACATGGAAATATCTACACCGCTGTCTGTATATACATGAAAATATCTACATGGCTATCTCTATGAACTTGGAAATATCTACACCGCCATCTGTATAAACATAGAAATACCTACACAGTCATCTGTATAAACATGGAAATATCTACCCCACTATCTGTAGAAACATGGAAATAACTACACTGCGATGTATATAAACGTGTAAATATCTACACAGCCATCTCTATGAACATGGAAATATCTACATCGCTATGTGTATAAACATGGAAATAGCCACACCGCTATCTGTATAAATATGGAAATATCTACACCGCCATCTGTAAAAACATGGAAATATCTACACAGTCATCTGTGTAAACACGGAAGATATCTACACCTCCATCTGTATAAACATGGAAATATCTAAACCACCATCTGAATAAACATCGAAATGTCTACACGGCTATTTGTATAAGTATGGAAATATCTACACAGCTATCTCTATAAACATGGAAATATATACGCAGCTATCTGTATAAACATGGAAATATCTACACCGTTATCTGTATAAACATGGAAATATCTACACCGCTATCTCTATGAACATGGAAATATCTACATCGCTATCTGTACAAACATGGAAATATCTCCACCACTATCTCTATTAACATGGAATTATCTACACTTCTATCTGTGTAAACATGGAAATATCTCTAACGCAATCTGTAGTAACATGGAAATAACTACACCGCTATCTGTATAAACATGGAAATATCTACAAGGCTATCTCTATAAACATGGAAATAACTACACTGCCATCTCTATAAACATGGAAATACCTACACACTCATCTGTATAAACATGGAAATACCTACACCACTATCTGTATAAACATGGAAATATCTACACTGACATCTGCATCAACATGGAAATATCTACACAGTCATCTGAGTAAACATGGAAATATCTACACTGCCATCTCTATAAACTTGGAAATATCTACACCGCTATCTCTATAAACTTGGAAATACCTTCATCGTTATCTGTATAAATATGGAAATATCTACACCGCTATCTGTATAAAATTGGAAATATCTACACCTCTATCTTTATAAACTTGGAAATATCTACACCACTATCTGTATAAACATGGAAATATTTCCACTACCATCTGTATAAACATAGAAACAGCCACACCGCTATCTGTGTAAATATGGAAATATCTAGACCGCCATCTGAATAAACATGGAAATATCTACACTGCTATCTGTATAAATATGGAAATATCTACACCGCTATCTCTATAATCATGGAAATAACTACACCGCAATCTGAATAAACATGGAAATAACTACAATGCTATCTCTATAAACATGGAAAAATCTACACCGCTATCTTCAAAAACTTGGAAATATCTACACCGCCATCTGTATAAACATGGAAATATCTCCACCGCTATCTGCATAAACATGGAAATATCTCCACAGCTATCTGTATAAACATTGAAATATCTACACCGCTATCTGTATAAACATGAAAATATCTACAACGCTATCTGTAGAAACATGGAAATATCTGCAACGCTATCTGTATAAACATGGAAATATCTATATCGCTATCTGTATTAACATGGAAATAACTTCAGTGCCATCTGTATAAACATGGTAATAGCCACACCGCTATCTGTATAAACATGGAAATATCTACAACACCATCTGAATAAACATGGAAATATCTACATGGATATCTGTATAAATATGGACATAACTTCACCGCAATCTCTGTAAACCAGGAAATGTCTACACCGTTATCTGTATAAACATGGAAATATCTACACCGCTATCTGTGTAAACATGGAAATATCTACATCGCTATCTGTATTTACATGGAAATATCTTCACTGCCATCTGTATATACATGGTAATAGCCACACCGCTATCTGTATAAACATGGAAATATCTACAACACATTCTGAATAAACATGGAATTATCTACACGGCTATCTGTATAAATATGGACATACCTACACCACTATCTCCATAAACCAGGAAATGTCTACACCGCTATCTGCATAAACATGGAAATGTCTACATCGCTATCTGTATAAACATGGAAATAGCCACACCGCTATCTGTAAAAACATGGAAATACCTACACAGCCATCTGTAAAAACATCGAAATATCTACACAGTCATCTGTAGAAACATGGAAATAACTAAACCTCCATCTATATTAACATGGAAATATCTGCACTGCCATCTGTATACACATGGAAATATCAACACAGCCATCTGTTTAAACATGGAAATATCTACAACGCTATCTGTATAAACATGGAATTACCTACACCGCTCTCTGTATAAACATGGAAATATCTACATCTCTATCTGTATAAACATGCAAATATCTACATCTCTATCTGTATAAACTTGGAAATATCTACACCGCCATCTTTATAAACATAGAAATATCTACACAGTCACCTGTATAAACTTGGAAATATCTACACGACTATCCGCATAATCATGGAAATATCTACACTGCGATGTGTATAAAAATGGAAATATCTACACAGCCATCTCTATAAACATGGAAATATCTACATCGCTATCTGTATAAACATGGAAATATCTACACCGCTATCTTTATAAACATGGAAATATCTACACCACTATCTGTATAAACATGGAAATATCTACACTGTCATCTGTATAAACATGGAAAGAGCCACACCGCTATGTGTATAAACATGGAAATATCTACACCGCCATCTGAATAAACATGGAAGTATCTACACAGCTATCTGTATAAATATGGAAATAACTACACCGCTATCTCTATAAACATGGAAATAGCTACACCGCTATCTGTATAAACATGGAAATAACTACACCGTTATCTCTATAAGCATGGAAATATCTACACCGCTATCTGCATAAACTTGGAAATATCTACACCGCCATCCGTATAAACCTCGAAATATCTCCACCGCTTTCTGTATAAACATGGAAATATCTCCACCGCTATCTGTGTAAACATGGAAATAGCCACACCGCTGTCTGTATAAACATGGAAATATCTACACCGCCATCTGCAAAAACATGGAAATATCTACACAGTCATCTGTATAAAAACAGAAGTACCTACACCTCCATCTGTAAACATGGAAATATCTACACTGCCATCTGTATACACCTGGAAATATGTACACAGCCATCTGTAAAAACTTGGAAATACCTACACCGCTATCTCTATAAACATGGAAATACCTACATCGCAATCTGTATAAACATGGAAATATCTAGACCGCTATCTGTATAAACTTGGAAATATCTACACTGCCGTCTCTATAAACACGGAAATATCTCCAACGCTATCTGTATAAACCTAGAAATATCTCCACCGCTATCTGTATAAACATGGAAATATCTGCACGGCTATCGGTATAAATATGGAAATATCTACCCTGCTATCTGTATAAACATGGAAATATCTACACAGCCATCTGTAAAAACATGGAAATATCTACACAGTCATCTGTATAAACATGGAAATAACTACATCTCCATCTGTGTAAACATGGAAATACCTACACTGCCGTCTGTATACACATGGAAATATCCACACAGCCATCTGTATAAACATGGGACTATCTACAACGCTATCTATATAAACATGGAAATATCTACATCGCTATCTTTATAAACATGGAAATATCTACACTGCCATCTGTATAAACATGGAAGTAGCCACACCGCTATCTGTATAAACATGGAAATACCTACACCACCATCTGAATAAACATCGAAATATCTACACAGCTATCTGTATAAATATGGAAATAACTACACCGCTATCTCTATAAACATGGAAATATCTCCAGCGCTATTTGTATAAACATGGAAATATCTCCACCGCAACCAGAGTAAACATGGAAATACCTACACCGCTATCTGTATAAACATGGAAATATCTCCACCGCAATCAGAATAAACTTGGAAATACCTACACCGCTATCTCTATAAACATGTAAATATCTCCACCGCTTTTTGTATAAACATGGAAATATGTACATCGCTATCTGTACAAAAATGGAAATAGCCTCACCGCTATCTGTATAAACATGGAAATATCTACAATGCCATCTGTAAAAACATGGAAATATCTACACAATCATCTGTAGAAACGTGGAAATGTCTACACCTCCATCTGTGTAAACAAGGAAATATCTACACTGCCATCTGTATACACATGGAAATATCAACTCAGCCATCTATAAAAACATGGAAATATATACATCGCTACCTGTATAAACATGGAAATATCGACACCGTTATCTGTATAAACATGGAAATATCGACACCGCTATCTGTATAAACATGGAAATATCTACACCGCTATCTGTATAAACATGGAAATATCTACACCACTATCTGTATAAACTTGGAAATATCTACACCGCCATCTCTATAAGTATGGAAATATCGCCAACGCTATCTGTATAAACATGGAAACACCTCCACGGCTATCTGTATAAACATGGAAATATCTTCACAGCCATGTGTATAAACATGGAAATATCTACATCGCTATTTCTATAAACATGGAAATGCCTACACCGTTATCTGTATAAACATAGAAATATCTACACCTCTATCTGTATAAACATGGAAATATCTACACCGCTATCTGTATAAGCTTGGTAATATCTACACCGCAATCTCTATAAACAAGGAAATAACTCCACCGCTCTCTGTATAAACATGGAAATATATCCACTGCTATCTGCATAAACATGGAAATATCTACACCGCTATCTCAATAAACATGGAAATATCTACACCGCTAATTTTATAAACATGGAAATATCTGCAACGTTATCTGAATAAACATGGAAATATCTGCACCATTATCTGTATAAACATGGCAATATCTACATCGCTATATGTATTAACTTGGAAATATCTTCACTGCAATCTCTATAAACATGGAAATAGCCACACCGCTACCTGTATAAACATGGAAATATATACACCGCCATCTGAATAAACATGGAAATATCTACACGGCTTTCTGTATAAATATGGAAATAACTACACCGCTATGTCTATAAACATGGAAATGTGTACGCCGCTATCTGTATAAACATGGAATTATCTACATGGCTATCTCTATAAACATGGAAATATCTACACCGCCATCTGTATAAATATGGAAATAACTACACTGCTATCTCTATAAACATAGAAACGTCTACACCGCTATCTTTATAAACATGGAAATAACTACATGGCTATCTCTATAAACATGGAAATATCTACACCGCTATCTCTATAAACATGGAAATACCTACACACTCATCTGTATAAACATGGAAATACCTACACCACAATCTGTATAAACATCGAAATATCTATACTGCCATCTGCATAAACATGGAAATATCTACACGGAGATCTCTATAAACATGGAAATATCTACATCGCTATCTGTATAAACATGGAAATAGCCACACAGCTATCTGTATAAACATGGAAATATCTACACCGCCATCTGTAAAAACATGGAAATATCTACACAGTCATCTGTATAAACATGGAAATAACTACATCTCCATCTGTGTAAACATGGAAATATCTACACTGCCGTCTGTATACACATGGAAATATCCACACAGCCATCAGTATAAACATGGGACTATCTACACCGCTATCTATATAAACATGGAAATATCTTCATCGCTATCTTTATAAACATGGAAATATCTACACTGCCATCTGTATAAACATGGAAGTAGCCACACCGCTATCTGTATAAACATGGAAATATCTACACCACCATCTGAATAAACATCGAAATATCTACACAGCTATCTGTATAAATATGGAAATATCTACACAGCCATCTCTATAAACATGGAAATATCTGCAACGCTATCTTTATAAACATGGAAATATCTCCACCGCAATCAGAGTAAACATGGAAATACCTACACCGCTATCTGTATAAACATGGAAATATCTCCACCGCAATCAGAATAAACATGGAAACACCTACACCGCTATCTGTGTAAACATGTAAATATCTCCACGCTATCTGTATAAACATGGAAATTCCTCCACGGCTATCTGTATAAACATGGAAATATCTACACAGCCATGTGTATAATCATGGAAATATCTACATCACTATTTCTATAAACTTGGAAATTCCTAAACCGTTATCTGTATAAACATGGAAATATCTACACTGCTATCTGTATCAACATGGAAATATCTTCACCGCTATCTGTGTAAACATGGTAATATCTACACCGCAATCTCGATAAACTTGGAAAAAACTCCACCGCTATCTGTATAAACATGGAAATATCTCCACTGCTATCTGCATAAACATGGAAATATCTACACCGCTATCTGTATAAACATGGAAATATCTACACCGCTATCTGTATAAACTTGGAAATATCTACACCGCTATCTGTATAAATATGGAAATATCTACACCGCTATCTGTATATACATGGAAATATTTCATGGCTATCTGTATAAACTTGGAAATATCTCCACCGCCATCTGTATAAACATAGAAATTCCTACACAGTCATCTGTATAAACATGGAAATATCTACACCACTATCTGTATAAACACGGAAATAGCTACACTGCCATCTGTATAAACATGGAAGTAGACATATCGCTATCTGTATAAACATGGAAATATCAACACCACCGTCTGTATAAGCATCGAAATATCTACACAGCTATCTGTATAAATATGGTAATATCTACACCGCCATCTCTATAAAAATGGAAATATCTCCAACGCAATATGTATTAACTTGGAAATATCTCCACCGCTATCTGTATAAACATGGAAATTCCTCCACCGCTATCTGTATAAACATGTAAATATCTAAACCGCTATCTGAATTAACATGGAAATATCTCCAACGCTATCTGTATAAACATGGAAATATCTACATCGTTATCTGCATAAACATGGAAATATCACGACCGCTATCTCAATAAACATGGAAATATCTCCACCGCTATCTCTATAAACATGGAAATATCTACACTGCCATCTGTATAAACATGGAAACAGCCACACCGCTATCTGTATAAACATGGAAATATCTACACCGACATCTGCATAAACATGGAAACAGCCACACCGCTATCTGTATAAACATGGAAATATCTACACCGCCATCTGTATAAACATGGAAATATCTACACCGCTATCTGTATAAATATGGAAATATCTACACCGCTATCTCTATAAACATGGAAATAACGACACCGCAATCTAAATAAACATGGAAATAACTACACCGCTATCTCTATAAACATGCAAATATCTTCACCGCTAGCTGCATAATCTTGGAAATATCTACACCGCTATCTGTATAAACATGGAAATATTTCCACCGCTATATGTATAAACATGGAAATATCTCCACCGCTATCTGTATAAACATGGAAATACCTCCACGGCTATCTGTATAAACATGGAAATATCTACAGAGCCATCTGTATAAACATGGAAATATCTACATCGCTATCTCTATAAACATGGAAATACCTACAATGGTATCTGTATAAACATGGAAATATCTACACCGCTTTCTGTATAAACATGGAAATATCTACACCGCTATCTGTATAAACTTGGTGATATCTACACCGCAATCACTATAAACATGGAAATAACTCCACCGCTATCTATATAAACATGGAAATATCTCCACTGCTATCTGCATAAACATGGAAATACCTACACCGCTATCTGTGTAAACATGGAAATATCTACACCGCTATCTGTATAAACTTGGAAATATCTACACCGCTATCTGTATAAATATGGAAATATCTACACCGCTATCTGTATATACATGAAATATTTCATGGCTATCTGTATAAATTTGGAAATATCTACACCGCCATCTGTATAAACATAGAAATACCTACACTGTCATCTGTATAAACATGGAAATATCTACACCACTATCTGTATAAACATGGAAATACCTACACTGCGAGGAGTTTAAACATGGAAACATCTACACAGCTATCTCTATAAATATGGAAATATCTACATGGCTATCTGTATAAACATGGAAATATCTACACCGCCATCTGTAAAACCATGGAAATATCTACTCAGTCATCTGTGTAAACATGGAAGATATCTACACCTCCATCTGTATAAACATGCAAATATTTACATCACTATCTGTATAAACATGGAAATAGCCACACCGCTATCTGAATAAACATGGAAATATCTACACCGCCATCTGTAAAAACATGGAAATATCTACACAGTCATCTGTGTAAACATGGAAGATATCTACACCTCCATCTGTATAAAAATGGAAATATCTACACCACCATGTGAAGAAACTTCGAAATGTCTACACGGCTATTTGTATAAATATGGAAATATCTACAGCGCTATGTCTATAAACATGGAAATATCTACACCGCCATCTGAATAAACATGGAATTATCTACACCGCTATCTGTATAAATATGGAAATATCTACACCGCTATCTCTATAAACATGGAAATAACTACACCGCTATCTGTAAAAACATGGAAATAACTATACCGCTATCTCCATAAACATGGAAATATCTACACCGCTATCTGCATAAACTTGGGAATAACTACACTGCCATCTGTATAAAGATGGAAATATCTCCACCACTATCTGTATAAACATGGAAATATCTCCACCGCTATCTGTATAAACATGGAAATATCTCCACTGCTATCTATACAAACATGGAAATATCTACATCACTATCTGTATAAACTTGGAATAGCCACACCGCTATCTGTATAAACATGGAAATAACTACACGGCCATCTGTAAAAACATGGAAATACCTACGCATTCATCTGTATAAACACGGAAATACCTACACCGCCATGTGTATACACCTGGAAATATCTACACCGCTATCTGTATAAACATGGAAATATCTATGCCGCTATCTGTATAAACATGGAAATATCTAAATCGTAATATATATAAACAGGGAAATATCTCGACAGATATCTCTATAAACATGGAAATATCTCCACCGCTTTCTCTACAAACATGGAAATATCTACACCGCTATCTATATAAACATGGAAATATCTACACTGCCATCTGTATACACATGGAAATATCTACACTGCTATCTGTATAAACATGGAAATATCTACATGGCTATCTCTATAAACATGGAAATAACTACACCGCCATCTGTATAAATATGGAAATACCTACACTACTATCTCTATAAACATAGAAACATCTACACCGCTATCTGTATAAACATGGAAATATCTACAAGGCTATCTCTACAAACATGGAAATATCTACACCGCCATCTCTATAAACATGGAAATACCTACACACTCCTCTGTATAAACATGGAAATACCTACACCACTATCTGTATAAACATGGAAATATCTACACTGCCATCTGCATAAACATGGAAATATCTACACAGCCATCTCTATAAACATGGAAATATCTACATCGCTATCAGTATAAACATGGAAATAGCCATACCGCTATCTGTATAAACATGGAAATATCTACACCGCCATCTGTAAAAACATGAAAATATCTACACAGTCATCTGTAAACATGGAAATACCTACACCTCCATCTGTGTAAACATGGAAATATCTACACTGCTATCTGTATACACAGGGAAATCTCCACACAGCCATGTGTATAAACATGGAAATATCTACATCGCTATCTCTATAAACATAGAAATATATACATCCCTAACTGTATAAACATGGAAATATCTACACTGCAGTCTGTATAAACATGGAAGTAGCCACACTGCTATCTGTATAAACATGGAAATACCTACACCACCATCTGAATAAACATCGAAATATCTACACAGCTATCTGTATAAATATGGAAATATCTACACCGTCATCTCTATAAACATGGAAACATATACAACGCAATCTGTATAAACATGGAAATATCTCCACCGCTATCCGTATAAACATGGAAATACCTCCACCGCTATCTGTATGAACATGGAAATATTTAAATCGCTATCTGTTCAAACATGCAAATATCTCACCCGCTATCTCAATAAACATGGAATTATCTACACCGCTATCTGTATAAACATGGAAATATCTCCACTGCAATCAGTATATACATGGAAATACCTACACTGTTACCTGTATAAACATGTTAATATCTACACCGCTATCTGTATAAACATGGAAATAACTGCACCGCTCTCTGTGTAAACATGGAAATGTCTACATCATTATCTGTATAAACATGGAAACATCTTGACCGCTATGTCTATAAACACGGAAATATCTCCACCGCTATCTCTATAAACATGGAATTACCTACACCGTTATCGATATAAACTTGGAAATATCTACACCTCCATCTGCATAAACATGGAAATATCTACACTGCCATCTGTATACACATGGAAATATCTACACCGCTATCTGCATAAACATGGAAATATCGACATGGCTATCTCTATAAACATGGAAATAACTACACCGCCATCTGTATAAATACGGAAATAGCTACACTGCTATCTCTATAAACATAGAAACATCTACACCGCTATCTGTATAAACATGGAAATATCTACAAGGCTATCTCTATAAACATGGAAATATCTACACTGCCATCTCTATAAACATGGAAATACCTACACACTCATCTGTATAAACATGGAAATACCTACACCACTATCTGTATAAACATGGAAATATCTACACTGCCATCTGCATAAACATGGAAATATCTACACAGCCATCTCTATAAACATGGAAATATCTACATCGCTATCTGTATAAATATGGAAACAGCCACAACGCTATCTGTATAAACACGGAGATATATACACCGCCATCTGTAAAAACATGGAAATATCTACAGAGTCATCTGTAAACATGGAAATACCTACACCTCCATCTGTGTAAACATGGAAATATCTACACTGCTATCTGTATACACAGGGAAATATCCACACAGCCATCTGCATAAACATGGAAATACCTACATCGCTATCTCTATAAACATGGAAATATCTACATCGCTATCAGTATAAACATGGAAATAGCTACACTGCCATCTGTATAAACATGGAAGTAGCCACACCGCTATCTGTATAAACATGGAAGTATCTACACCACCATCTGAATAAACATCGAAATATCTACACAGCTATCTGTATAAATATGGAAATATCTGCAGCGTCATCTCTATAAACATGGAAATATATACAACGCAATCTGTATAAACATGGAAATATCTCCACCACTATCCGTATAAACATGGAAATACCTCCACCGCTATCTGTATGAACATGGAAATATCTAAATCGCTATCTGGACAAACATGGAAATATCTCACCCGCTATCTCTATAAACATGGAATTATCTACACCGCTATCTGTATAAACATGGAAATATCTACAAGTCTATCTCTATAAACATGGAAATATCTACACCGCCATCTCAAGAAACATGGAAATACCTACACACTCATCTGTATAATCATGGAAATACCTACACCACTATCTGCATAAACAGAAATATCTACACAGCCATCTGCATAAATATGGAAATATCTACACCGCTATCTCTATAAATATGGAAATACCTACACCGCTATCTGTATAAACATGGAAATACCTACACTGCTATCTGTATTAACATGGAATTATCTACACCGCTATCTGCATAAACTTGGAAATAGCCATACCGCTATCTGTATATACATGGAAATATCTACACCGCCACCTGTAAAAACATGGAAATATCTACACAGTCATCTGTTTAAACATGGAAATACCTGCACGTCCATCTGTGTAAACATGGAATTATCTACACTGCCATCTGTATACACATGGAAATATCCACACAGCCATCTGTATAAACATGGAAATATCTACACCGTTATCTCGACAAACATGGAAATATATACATCCCTAACTGTATAAACATGGAAATACCTACACTGTGGTCTGTATAAACATGGAAGTAGCCATAAGGCTATCTGTGTAAACATGGAAATATCTACACCACCATCTGAATAAACATCGAAAAAACTACACGGCTATCTGTATAAATATGGAAATATCTACACCGCCATCTCTATTAACATGGAAATAACTCCAACGCTATCTGCATAAACATGAAAATATCTCCAAAGCTATCTGTATGAACATGGAAATGCCTACATTGCTATATGTACAAACATGGAAACATCTCCACCGCTATCTCTATAAACATGGAATTATCTACACCGCTATCCGTTTAAACATGGAAATATATACGCCGCTATCTGTATAAACATGGAAATATCTAAATCGTAATATATATAAACAGGGAAATATCTCGACAGATATCTCTATAATCATGAAAGTATCTACACCGCTTTATCTACAAACATGGAAATATCTACACCGCAATCTTTATAAACATGGAAATAACTACAGCGCTAAATTTATAAACATGGAAATATCTACACCACAATCTGTATAAACATGGAAATATCTACACTGCCATCTGTATAAACATGAAGACAACCACACCGCTATGTGTATAAACCTGGAAATATCTACACCGCCATCTGAATAAACATGGAATTATCTACACCGCTATCTGTATAAATATGGAAATATCTACACTGCTATCTCTATAAACATGGAAATAACTACACCGCTATCTGTATAAACATGGAAATAACAATACCGCTATCTCCATAAACGTGGAAATATCTACACCGCTATCTGCATAAACTTGGAAATAGCTACACCGCCATCTGTATAAAGATGGAAATATCTCCACCACTATCTGTAAAAACATGGAAATATCTCCACCGCTATCTGTATAAACATGGAAATATCTCCACCGCTATCTATACAAACATGGAAATATCTACATCGCTATCTGTATAAACTTGGAAATAGCCACACCGCTATCTGTATAAACATGGAAATAACTACACCGCCATCTGTAAAAACATGGAAATATCTACGCAGTCATCTGTATAAACATGGAAATATCTACACCTCCATCTGTATAAACATGGAAATAACTACACTACCATCTGTATACACATGGAAATATCTACACCGCTATCTGTATAAACATGGAAATATCTACATGGCTATCTCTGCAAACATGGAAATATCTACACCGCCATCTCTATAAACATGGAAATACCTACACACTCATCTGTATAAACATGGAAATACCTACACCACTATCTGCATAAACATGGAAATATCTACACAGCCATCTCTATAAACATGGAAATATCTACATCGCTATCTGTATAAACATGGAAATAGCCACACCGCTATCTGTATAAACATGGAAATATCTACAGCGCCATCTGTAAAAACATGGAAATATCTACACAGTCATCTGTAAACATGGAAATACCTACACCTCCATCTGTGTAAACATGGAAATATCTACACTGCTATCTGTATACACAGGGAAATATCCACACAGCCATCTGCATAAACATGGAAATACCTACATCGCTATCTCTATAAACATGGAAATATCTACATCGCTATCAGTATAAACATGGAAATAGCTACACTGCCATCTGTATAAACATGGAAGTAGCCACACCGCTATCTGTATAAACATGGAAATATCTACACCACCATCTGAATAAACATCGAAATATCTACACAGCTATCTGTATAAATATGGAAATATCTACAACGTCATCTCTATAAACATGGAAATATATACAACGCAATCTGTATAAACATGGAAATATCTCCACCGCTATCCGTATAAACATGGAAACACCTCCACCGCTATCTGTATGAACATGGAAATATCTAAATCGCAATCTGTACAAACATGGAAATATCTCACCCGCTATCTCTATAAACATGGAATTATCTACACCGCTATCTGTATAAACATGGAAATATCTACAAGTCTATCTCTATAAACATGGAAATATCTACACCGCCATCTCTACAAACATGGAAATACCCACACACTCATCTGTATAAACATGGAAATACCTACACCGCTATCTGTATAAACAAGGAAATAACTACACTGCTATCTGTATTAACATGGAATTATCTACACCGCTATCTGCATAAACTTGGAAATAGCCACACCGCTATCTGTATATACCTGGAAATATCTACACCGCCATCTGTAAAAACATGGAAATATCTACACAGTCATCTGTATAAACGTGGAAATACCTGCACGTCCATCTGTGTAAACATGGAATTATCTACACTGCCATCTGTATACACATGGAAATATCCACACAGCCATCTGTATAAACATGGAAATATCTACACCGTTATCTCGACAAACATGGAAATATATACATCCCTAAGTGTATAAACATGGAAATATCTACACTGCGGTCTGTATAAACATGGAAGTAGCCACACCGCTATCTGTATAAACATGGAAATATCTACACCACCATCTGAATAAACATCGAAAAAACTACATGGCTATCTGTATAAATATGGAAATATCTACACCGCCATCTCTATTAACATGGAAATATCTCCAACACTATCTGCATAAACATGAAAATATCTCCACCGCTATCTGTATATACATGGAAATATCTCCACAGCTATCTGTATGAACATGGAAATACCTACATCGCCATATGTACAAACATGGAAATATCTCCACCGCTATCTCTATAAACATGGAATTATCTCCACCGCTATCCGTTTAAACATGGAAATATCTACGCCGCTATCTGTATAAACATGGAAATATCTAAATCGTAATATATATAAACAGGGAAATATCTCGACAGATATCTCTATAAACATGGAAATATCTCCACCGCTTTCTCTACAAACATGGAAATATCTACACCGCTATCTATATAAACATGGAAATATCTACATGGCTATCTCTATAAACATGGAAATAACTACACCGCCATCTGTATAAATATGGAAATACCTACACTGCTATCTCTATAAACATAGAAACATCTACACCGCTATCTGTATAAACATGGAAATATCTACAAGGCTATCTCTGCAAACATGGAAATATCTACAAAGCCATCTCTATAAACATGGAAATACCTACACACTCATCTGTATAAACATGGAAATACCTACACCACTATCTGTATAAACATGGAAATATCTACACTGCCATCTGCATAAACATGGAAATATCTACACAGCCATCTCTATAAACATGGAAATAACTACATCGCTATCTGTATAAACATGGAAATAGCCACACCGCTATCTGTATAAACATGGAAATATCTACACCGCCATCTGTAAAAACATGGAAATATCTACACAGTCATCTGTAAACATGGAAATACCTACACCTCCATCTGTGTAAACATGGAAATATCTACACTGCTATCTGTATACACAGGGAAATATCCACACAGCCATCTGCATAAACATGGAAATACCTACATCGCTATCTCTATAAACATGGAAATATCTACATCGCTATCTGTATAAACATGGAAATAGCTACACTGCCATCTGTATAAACATGGAAGTAGCCACACCGCTATCTGTATAGACATGGAAATATCTACACCACCATTTGAATAAACATCGAAATATCTACACAGCTATCTGTATAAATATGGAAATATCTACACCGTCATCTCCATAAACATGGAAATATATACAACGCAATCTGTATAAACATGGAAATATCTCCACCGCTATACGTATAAACATGGAAATAACTTCACCGCTATCTGTATGAACATGGAAATATCTAAATCGATATCTGTACAAACATGGAAATATCTCACCCGCTAACTCTATAAACATGGAAATATCTACAGAGCTATCTGTATAAACATGGAAATATCTCCACTGCAATCAGTATAAACATGGAAATACCTACACTGTTACCTGTATAAACATGTAAATATCTACACCGCTCTCTGTATAAACATGGAAATATCTACATCATTAT
This sequence comes from Pan paniscus, assembly GCF_029289425.2. NCBI lineage: Eukaryota > Metazoa > Chordata > Mammalia > Primates > Hominidae > Pan > Pan paniscus. The sequence continues at coordinate 4,661,085 of NC_073265.2, forward strand.
CTGTATAAACATGGAAACATCTTGACCGCTATCTCTATAAACACAGAAATATCTCCACAGCTATCTCTGTAAACATGGAAATATCTACACCGCTATCGTTATAAACTTGGAAATATCTACACCTCCATCTGTATAAACATGGAAATATCTACACTGCCATCTGTATACACATGGAAATATCTACACCACTATCTGTATAAACATGGAAATATCTACATGGCTATCTCTATAAACATGGAAATAACTACACCGCCATCTGTATAAATATGGAAATACCTACACTGCTATCTCTATAAACATAGAAACATCTACACCGCTATCTGTATAAACATGGAAATATCTACAAGGCTATCTCTATAAACATGGAAATATCTACACCGCCATCTCTATAAACATGGAAATACCTACACACTCATCTGTATAAACATGGAAATACCTACACCACTATCTTTATAAACATGGAAATATCTACACTGCCATCTGCATAAACATGGAAATATCTACACAGCCATCTCTATAAACATGGAAATATCTACATCGCTATCTGTATAAACATGGAAATAGCCACACCGCTATCTGTATAAACATGGAAATATCTACACCGCCATCTGTAAAAACATGGAAATATCTACACAGTCATCTGGAAACATGGAAATACCTACACCTCCATCTGTGTAAACATGGAGATATCTACACTGCTATCTGTATACACAGGGAAATATCCACACAGCCATCTGCATAAACATGGAAATACCTACATCGCTATCTCTATAAACATGGAAATAACTACACCGCTATCTGTATAAACATGGAAATAACTATACCGCTATCTCCATAAACGTGGAAATATCTACACCGCTATCTGCATAAACTTGGAAATAACTACACCGCCATCTGTATAAAGATGGAAATATCTCCACCACTATCTGTATAAACATGGAAATATCTCCACTGCTATCTGTATAAACATGGAAATATCTCCACCGCTATCTATACAAACATGGAAATATCTTCATCGCTATCTGCATAAACTTGGAAATAGCCACACCGCTATCTGTATAAACATGGAAATAACTACACCGCCATCTGTAAAAACATGGAAATATCTACGCAGTCATCTGTATAAACATGGAAATATCTACACATCCATCTGTAAACATGGAAATAACTACACTGCCATCTGTATACACATGGAAATACCTACACCGCTATCTGTATAAACATGGAAATATCTACATGGCTATCTCTATAAACATGGAAATAACTACAGCGCCATCTGTATAAATATGGAAATACCTACACGGCTATCTCTATAAACATAGAAACATCTACACCGCTATCTGTATAAACATGGAAATATCTACACTGCGGTCTGTATAAACATGGAAGTAGCCACACTGCTATCTGTATAAACATGGAAATATCTACACCACCATCTGAATAAACATCGAAATATCTACACAGCTATCTGTATAAATATGGAAATATCTACACCGTCATCTCTATAAACATGGAAATATATACAACGCAATCTGTATAAACATGGAAATATCTCCACCGCTATCCGTATAAACATGGAAATACCTCCACCGCTATCTGTATGAACATGGAAATATTTAAATCGCTATCTGTTCAAACATTTAAATATCTCACCCGCTATCTCTATAAACATGGAATTATCTACACCGCTATCTGTATAAACATGGAAATATCTCCACTGCAATCAGTATAAACATGGAAATACCTACACTGTTACCTGTATAAACATGTTAATATCTACACCGCTATCTGTATAAACATGGAAATAAATGCACCGCTCTCTGTGTAAACATGGAAATGTCTACATCATTATCTGTATAAACATGGAAACATCTTGACCGCTATCTCTATAAACACGGAAATATCTCCACCGCTATCTCTATAAACATGGAAATATCTACACCGCTATCATTATAAACTTGGAAATATCTACACTGCTATCTCTATAAACATGGAAATATCTACATGGCTATCTCTATAAACATGGAAATAACTACACCGCCATCTGTATAAATATGGAAATACCTACACTGCTATCTCTATAAACATAAAAACATCTACACCGCTATTTGTATAAACATGGAAATATCTACAAGGCTATCTCTATAAACATGGAAATATCTACACCGCAATCTTTATAAACATGGAAATACCTACAGTGCTAAATTTATAAACATGGAAATATCTACACCACAATCTGTATGAACATGGAAATATCTACACTGCCATCTGTATAAACATGAAGACAACCACACCGCTATGTGTATAAACCTGGAAATATCTACACCGCCATCTGAATAAACATGGAATTATCTACACCGCTATCTGTATAAATATGGAAATATCTACACCGCTATCTCTATAAACATGGAAATAACTACACAGCTATCTGTATAAACATGGAAATAACTATACCGCTATCTCCATAAACGTGGAAATATCTACACCGCTATCTGCATAAACATGGAAATAACTACACCGCCATCTGTATAAAGATGGAAATATCTCCACCACTATCTGTATAAACATGGAAATATCTCCACCGCTATCTGTATAAACATGGAAATATCTCCACCGCTATCTATACAAACATGGAAATATCTACATCGCTATCTGTATAAACTTGGAAATAGCCACACCGCTATCTGTATAAACATGGAAATAACTACACCGCCATCTGTAAAAACATGGAAATATCTACGCAGTCATCTGTATAAACATGGAAATATCTACACCTCCATCTGTATAAACATGGAAATAACTACACTGCCATCTGTATACACATGGAAATATCTACACCGCTATCTGTATAAACATGGAAATATCTACATGGCTATCTCTGCAAACATGGAAATATCTACACCGCCATCTCTATAAACATGGAAATACCTACACACTCATCTGTATAAACATGGAAATACCTACACCACTATCTGTATAAACATGGAAATATCTACACTGCCATCTGCATAAACATGGAAATATCTACACAGCCATCTCTATAAACATGGAAATATCTACATCGCTATCTGTATAAACATGGAAATAGCCACACCGCTATCTGTATAAACATGGAAATATCTACAGCGCCATCTGTAAAAACATGGAAATATCTACACAGTCATCTGTAAACATGGAAATACCTACACCTCCATCTGTGTAAACATGGAAATATCTACACTGCTATCTGTATACACAGGGAAATATCCACACAGCCATCTGCATAAACATGGAAATACCTACATCGCTATCTCTATAAACATGGAAATATCTACATCGCTATCTGTATAAACATGGAAATAGCTACACTGCCATCTGTATAAACATGGAAGTAGCCACACCGCTATCTGTATAAACATGGAAATATCAACACCACCATTTGAATAAACATCGAAATATCTACACAGCTATCTGTATAAATATGGAAATATCTACACCGTCATCTCTATAACATGGAAATATATACAACGCAATCTGTATAAACATGGAAATATCTCCACCGCTATCCGTATAAACATGGAAATACCTCCACCGCTATCTGTATGAACATGGAAATACCTAAATCGCTATCTGTACAAACATGGAAATATCTCACCCGCTAACTCTATAAACATGGAATTATCTACAGAGCTATCTGTATAAACATGGAAATATCTCCACTGCAATCAGTATAAACATGGAAATACCTACAGTGTTACCTGTATAAACATGTAAATATCTACACCGCTATCTGCATAAACATGGAAATATCTGCACCGATCTCTGTATAAACATGGAAATATCTACATCATTATCTGTATAAACATGGAAACATCTTGACCGCTATCTCTATAAACACGGAAATATCTCCACAGCTATCTCTATAAACATGGAAATATCTACACCGCTATCGTTATAAACTTGGAAATATCTACACCTCCATCTGTATAAACATGGAAATATCTACACTGCCATCTGTATACACATGGAAATATCTACACCGCTATCTGTATAAACATGGAAATATCTACACCGCTATCTGTATAAACAAGGAAATATGTACACCGCTATCTGTATGAACATTGAATTATCTACATCGCTATCTGTATAAACATGGAAATATCTCCACTGCTATCTCTGTAAACATGGAAATATCTACACCGCTATCTTTATAAACATGGAAATATCTACACAGCTATCTGTAGAAACATGGAAATATCTACATCACCGTCTGTATAAACATGGAAATATCTACACCGCTATCTGTATAAACATGGAAATATGTGCACCACTTTCTGTATAAACATGGAAATATCTACATCGTTATCTGTATAAACATGGAAATACCTCCGCCACTATATCTATAAACATGGAAACATCTCCACCGCTATCTCTATAAACATGGAAATATCTACACCGCTATCTTTATAAACTTGGAAATATCTACACCACTATCTGTATAAGCAAATGAAATATCTACACTGCCATGTGTATAAACATGGAAATAGCCCCACCGCCATCTGTCTAAACATGGATATATCTACACCGCCATCTGAGTAAACATGGAATTATCTACACAGCTATCTGTATAAATATGGAAATATCTACAACACTATCAGCATAAACTTGGAAATACCTACACGGCCATCTGTATAAACATGGAAATATCTCCACAGCAATCTGAAAAACATGGAAATATCTTAACCGCTATCTGTGTAAACATGGATATATCTACATCATTATCTGTATAAACATGGAAATAACTCCACCGCTATCCCTATAAACATGGAAATATCTACACCGCCATCTGTATAAACAAGGAAATATATAGACAGCCATCTGTATAAATATATAAATAACTACACTGCTATGTGTACAAACTTGGAAATATCTACACCGCCATCTCTATAAACATGGAAATACCTGCACCGCTATCTGTATAAACATGGAAATATATACACAGTCATCTGTATAAACTTGGAAATAAATACACCGCTATCTGTATAAAAGGGAAATATCTACACCGCTATCTGTATAAACTTGGAAATATCTACACCACTATCTGTATAAATATAGAAATATCTACACCACTATCTCTATAAACATGGAAATGTCTACACCGCTATCTGTATAAACATGGAAATATCTACATGGCTATCTGTATAAACATGGAAATATTTACACCGCCATCTGTATGAACATGGAAATAACAACAGAGTCATCCGTATAAACATGGAAATATCTCCACCGCTATCTCTATAAACATGGAAATATCTACACCGCTATCAGTGTAAACATAGAAATATCTACACTGCCATCTCTATGAACTTGGAAATATCTGCACCGCCATCTGTATAATCACGGAAATATCTCCACCGCAATCTGTATAAACTTGGAAATATCTCCACCGCTATCTGTAAAAACATGGAAATATCTACACCGCTATCTGTATAAACATGGAAATATCTACACTGCTATCTGTATAAACATGTAAATATCTAAATCGCAACATGTATAAACATGGAAATATCTACACTGCCATGTGTATAAACATGGAAATAGCCACACCGCTATCTGTATAAAGATGGAAATATCTAAACAGTCATCTGTATAAACATGGAAATATGACACCACTATGTGTATAAACATGGAAATATCTTCACTGCAGTCTGTATAAACTTGGAAATATCTACACAGTCATCTCTATAAACAGGGAAATATCTACACCACCATGTTTATAAACATGGAAATATCTACACTGCCATCTGTATACTCATGGAAATATCTACACAGCCATCTGTAGATACATGGCAATATCTACACCGCTATCTCTATAAACATGGAAATAACTACATTGCAATCTGTATCAACATGGAAATATCTACACTGCTATCTGTATAAACATGGATATATCTACACAAATATCTGTATAAACATGGAAATCTCTACAACGCCAGCTCTTTAAACATGGAAATATCTACTCCGCTATCTGTGTAAACATGGAAATATCTACACCTCCATCTATATAAACATGGAAATACCTAAACTCCCATCTGCATACACATGGAAATATCTACACAGCCATCTGTATACCCATGGATATATCTACACAGCCATCTGTAGAAACATGGAAATATCTACACAGCTATCTGTATAAACATGGAAATACCTACACCGCAATCTGTATAAACATGGAAATATCTACACCGCTATCAGTATAAACATGGAAATATCTACACAACTATCTGTATAAATCTGGAAATATCTACACCGCCATGTGTATAAACTTTGAAATATCTCCACAGCTATCTGTATACACATGGAAATATCCCCACCGCTATCTGTATAAACATGGAAATATCTACACCGCTATCTCTATAAACATGGAATTATCTACACCGCTATCTGTATAAACATGGAAATATCTACACCGCTATCTGTTTAAACGTGGAAATATCAACACCGCTATCTGTATAATCGTGGAAATATCTACACCGCTATCTGTATAAACTTCGAAATATCTACACCTCCATCTGTATAAACATGGAAATGTATACATTTCCATCTGTATACACATGGAAATATCTACACAGCCATCCGTATAAACTTGGAAATATCTGCACCGATATCTCTGTAAACTTGGAAATACCTACACCGCAATCTGTATAAACATGGAAACATCTACACCGCTATCTGCATAAACATGGAATTATCAACAACAATATCTGTATAAACATGGAAATATCTACATGGCTATCTCTATGAACATTTAAATATCTACACGGCCATCTGTATAAACATGGAAATATCTACACAGTCATCTGTATAAACATGGAAATATCTACACCAATATCTGAATAAACATAGAAATATCTACACTGCCATCTGTATAAACATGAAAATTTCTACACAGTAATCTGTATAAACGTGTAAATATCTACACCGCTATCTGTAGAAACATGGAAATTTCTACACCGCCATCTGTAAAAATATGAAAATATCTACAGAGTAATCTATATAAACATGGAAATACCTACACCTCCATCTGTATAAACATGGAAATATCTACACCGCCATCTGCATAAACATGTAAATATCTCCACCGCTATTTGTTGAAACATGGAAATATCTACTCCGCTATCTGTGTAAACATGGAAATATCTACACCTTCATCTGTATAAACATTGAAATATCTACACTCCCATCTGTATACACATGGAAATATCTACACAGCCATCTGTATACCCATGGAAATAACTCCACAGCCATCTGTAGAAACATGGAAATATCTACAACGCTATCTGTATAAACATGGAAATATCTACACCACTATCTGTATAAACATGGAAATATCTCCACCACTATCTGTATAAACATGGAAATATCCCCACCGCTATCTGTATAAACATGGAAATATCTACACCGCTATCTCTATAAACATGGAAATATCTGCACCGCTATCTGTATAAACATGGAAATATCTACACCGCTATCTGTATAAACGTGGAAATATCTACACCGCTATCTGTATAATCATGGAAATATCGACACCGCTATCTGTACAAACATGGAAATATCTACACTTCCATCTGTGTAAACATGGAAATATCTACACTTCCATCTGTATACACATGGAAATATCTACACAGCCATCTGTATAAAGTTGGAAATACCTACACTGCTATCTCTGTAAACATGGAAATACCTACACTGCAATCTGAATAAATATGGAAACATCTACACTGCTATCTGTATAAACAGGGAAATATCTACACCGCTATCTGTGTAAACAAGGAAATATCTACAACGCTATCTGTATAAACATGGAAAGATCTTCACCGCTGTCTGTATAAATATGGAAATATCTACATCGCTGTCTGTATAAACATGGAAATATCTCCACCGCTATCTGTATAAGCATGGAAATATCTACACCACTATCTTTATACACATGGAAATATTTACACCGCTATCTGCATAAACATGGAAATATCACCAACAATATCTGTATAAACGTGGAAATATCTACATGGCTATCTCTATGAACATGGAAATATCTACACCGCCATCTCAATATACATGGAAATACCTACACGGTCATCTGTATAAACATAGAAATATCTACACCACTATCTGTATAAACATGGAAATATCTACATGGCTATCTCTATAAACATGGAAATATCTACACAGCCATCTGTATAAACATGGAAATATCTACAGAGTCATCTGTATAAACATGGAAATATCTACACCAATATCTGAATAAACATAGAAATATCTACAATGCCATCTGTATAAACATGGAAATATCTACACAGTCATCTCTATAAACGTGGAAATATCTACACCGCTATCGGTATAAACATGGAAATAGCCACACCACTATCTGTAGAAACATGGAAATATCTACACCGCCATCTGTAAAAATATGAAAATATCTACAGAGTAATCTGTATAAACATGGAAATATCTACACCTCCATCTGTATAAACATGGAAATATCTACACTGCCATCTGTATACACATAGAAATATCTACACAGCCATCTGTATAAACTTGGAAATATCTTCACCGCTATGCTTGTAAACATGGATATACCTACACCGCAATCTGTATAAACATGGAAATATCTACGCAGCTATCTGTACAATCATGCAAATATCTACACCACTATCTGTATAAACTTGGAAATATATACACCGCTATCTCTATAAACATGGAAATACCTACACCGCAATCTGTATAAACATGGAAATATATCCACCGCTATCTCTATAAACATGGAAATATCTATACCGCTATCTGTATAAACATGGAAATATCTACACCGTCATCTGTATAAACATGGAAACATCTACACCACTATCTGTATAAACAAGGAAATATCTACACTGCCATCTGTGTAAACACGAAATATCTACACAGTCATCTCTATAAACATGGAAATATCTACACTGCTGTCTGTATAAATATGGAAATAGCCCCACCACTATCTGTATAAGCATGGAAATAACTACACCGCCATCTGTAAAAACATGGAAATATCTACAGAGTCATCTGTATAAAGATGGAAATAACTACACCTCCATCTGTATAAACATGAAAATATCTACACTGCCATCTCTATACCCATAGAAATATCTACACAGCCATCTGTAGAAACATGGAAATATCTACACCGCTATCTGTATAAACATGGAAATATCTACACTGCCATCTGTATAAAGGTGGGAATATCTACAACACTATCTGTGTAAACATGGAAATATCTACACAGCTATCTGTGTAAACTTGGAAATATGTACACCGATATCTGTGTAAAGATGGAAATATCCACACCGCAATCTGTGCAAATATGGAAATATCTACACTGCTATCTCTGTAAACATGGAAATATCTACAATGCTATCCATATAAGCATAGAAATATCTACAAAGCTATCTGTATAAACATGGAAATATCAACCTCGCTATCTGTATAAACATGGAAATATCTACATAGCTATCTGTATAAACCAGGAAATATCTCCACCGCTATCTATATAAACATGGAAATTTCTACACCGGTATCTTTATATACTTGGAAATATCTACACCACTACCTGTATAAATATGGAAATATCTACACCGCTATCTCTATAAACATGGAAATGTCTACACAGCCATCTGTATAAACATGGAAGTATCTACACAGCCATCTGTATAAACATGGAAATATCTACATGGCTATCTCTATGAACATTTAAATATCTACACGGCCATCTGTATAAACATGGAAATATCTACACAGTCATCTGTATAAACATGGAAATATCTACACCAATATCTGAATAAACATAGAAATATCTACACTGCCATCTGTATAAACATGAAAATTTCTACACAGTAATCTGTAAAAACGTGGAAATATCAACACCGCTATCTGTATAAACATGGAAATAGCCACACCGCTATCTGTAGAAACATGGAAATATCTACACCGCCATCTGTAAAAATATGAAAATATCTACAGAGTAGTCTATATAAACATGGAAATATCTACACCTCCATCAGTATAAACATGGAAATATCTACACCGCCATCTGCATAAACATGGAAATAACTCCACCGCTATCTGTTGAAACATGGAAATATCTACTCCGCTATCTGTGTAAACATGGAAATATCTACACCTTCATCTGCATAAACATTGAAATATCTACACTCCCATCTGTATACACATGGAAATATCTACACAGCCATCTGTATACCCATGGAAATATCTCCACAGCCATCAGTAGAAACATGGAAATATCTACACCGCTATCTGTATAAACATGGAAATATCTACACCATTATCTGTATAAACATGGAAATATCTCCACCACTATCTGTATAAACATGGAAATATCCCCACCGCTATCTGTATAAACATGGAAATATCTACACCGCTATCTCTATAAACATGGAAATATCTACACCGCTATCTGTATAAACATGGAAATATCTACACCGCTATCTGTATAAACGTGGAAATATCTACACCGCTATCTGTATAATCATGGAAATATCTACACCGCTATCTGTATAAACTTGGAAATATCTACACCTCCATCTGTGTAAACATGGAAATATCTACACTTCCATCTGTATACACTTGCAAATATCTACACAGCCATCTGTATAAAATTGGAAATACTTACACTGCTATCTCTGTAAACATGGAAATACCTTCACCGCAATCTGTATAAACATGGAAACATCTACACTGCTATCTGTATAAACATGGAAATATCTACACCGCTATCTGTGTAAACATGGAAATATCTACAATGCTATCTGTATAAACATGGAAAGATCTTCACCGCTGTCTGTATAAATATGGATATATCTACATCGCTGTCTGTATAAACATGGAAATATCTCCACCGCTATCTGTATAAGCATGGAATTATCTACACCACTATCTTTATAAACATGGAAATATTTACACCGCTATCTGCATAAACATGGAAATATCACCAACAATATCTGTATAAACGTGGAAATATCTACATGGCTATCTCTATGAACATGCAAATATCTACACCGACATCTCAATAAACATGGAAATACCTACACGGTCATCTGTATAAACATAGAAATATCTACACCACTATCTGTATAAACATGGAAATATCTACATGGCTATCTCTATAAACATGGAAATATCTACACGGCCATCTGTATAAACATGGAAATATCTACACCGCTATCTCTATAAACATGGAAATATCTACACCGCTATCTGCAAAAACTTGGAAATGTCTACAACGCCATCTCTATAAACATGGAAATATCTCCACCGCTATCTGTATAAACACGGAAATAACTACACTGCTATCAGTATAAACATGGAAATATCTTCACCACTATCTTTATAACCATGGAATTATCTACACCGCTATCTCTATAAACTTGGAAATATCTACACTGCTCTCTGTATAAATATGTAAATATCTACTCCGCTATCTCTAAAAACATGGAAATATCTACACCGCTGTCTGTATATACATGAAAATATCTACATGGCTATCTCTATGAACTTGGAAATATCTACACCGCCATCTGTATAAACATAGAAATACCTACACAGTCATCTGTATAAACATGGAAATATCTACCCCACTATCTGTAGAAACATGGAAATAACTACACTGCGATGTATATAAACGTGTAAATATCTACACAGCCATCTCTATGAACATGGAAATATCTACATCGCTATGTGTATAAACATGGAAATAGCCACACCGCTATCTGTATAAATATGGAAATATCTACACCGCCATCTGTAAAAACATGGAAATATCTACACAGTCATCTGTGTAAACACGGAAGATATCTACACCTCCATCTGTATAAACATGGAAATATCTAAACCACCATCTGAATAAACATCGAAATGTCTACACGGCTATTTGTATAAGTATGGAAATATCTACACAGCTATCTCTATAAACATGGAAATATATACGCAGCTATCTGTATAAACATGGAAATATCTACACCGTTATCTGTATAAACATGGAAATATCTACACCGCTATCTCTATGAACATGGAAATATCTACATCGCTATCTGTACAAACATGGAAATATCTCCACCACTATCTCTATTAACATGGAATTATCTACACTTCTATCTGTGTAAACATGGAAATATCTCTAACGCAATCTGTAGTAACATGGAAATAACTACACCGCTATCTGTATAAACATGGAAATATCTACAAGGCTATCTCTATAAACATGGAAATAACTACACTGCCATCTCTATAAACATGGAAATACCTACACACTCATCTGTATAAACATGGAAATACCTACACCACTATCTGTATAAACATGGAAATATCTACACTGACATCTGCATCAACATGGAAATATCTACACAGTCATCTGAGTAAACATGGAAATATCTACACTGCCATCTCTATAAACTTGGAAATATCTACACCGCTATCTCTATAAACTTGGAAATACCTTCATCGTTATCTGTATAAATATGGAAATATCTACACCGCTATCTGTATAAAATTGGAAATATCTACACCTCTATCTTTATAAACTTGGAAATATCTACACCACTATCTGTATAAACATGGAAATATTTCCACTACCATCTGTATAAACATAGAAACAGCCACACCGCTATCTGTGTAAATATGGAAATATCTAGACCGCCATCTGAATAAACATGGAAATATCTACACTGCTATCTGTATAAATATGGAAATATCTACACCGCTATCTCTATAATCATGGAAATAACTACACCGCAATCTGAATAAACATGGAAATAACTACAATGCTATCTCTATAAACATGGAAAAATCTACACCGCTATCTTCAAAAACTTGGAAATATCTACACCGCCATCTGTATAAACATGGAAATATCTCCACCGCTATCTGCATAAACATGGAAATATCTCCACAGCTATCTGTATAAACATTGAAATATCTACACCGCTATCTGTATAAACATGAAAATATCTACAACGCTATCTGTAGAAACATGGAAATATCTGCAACGCTATCTGTATAAACATGGAAATATCTATATCGCTATCTGTATTAACATGGAAATAACTTCAGTGCCATCTGTATAAACATGGTAATAGCCACACCGCTATCTGTATAAACATGGAAATATCTACAACACCATCTGAATAAACATGGAAATATCTACATGGATATCTGTATAAATATGGACATAACTTCACCGCAATCTCTGTAAACCAGGAAATGTCTACACCGTTATCTGTATAAACATGGAAATATCTACACCGCTATCTGTGTAAACATGGAAATATCTACATCGCTATCTGTATTTACATGGAAATATCTTCACTGCCATCTGTATATACATGGTAATAGCCACACCGCTATCTGTATAAACATGGAAATATCTACAACACATTCTGAATAAACATGGAATTATCTACACGGCTATCTGTATAAATATGGACATACCTACACCACTATCTCCATAAACCAGGAAATGTCTACACCGCTATCTGCATAAACATGGAAATGTCTACATCGCTATCTGTATAAACATGGAAATAGCCACACCGCTATCTGTAAAAACATGGAAATACCTACACAGCCATCTGTAAAAACATCGAAATATCTACACAGTCATCTGTAGAAACATGGAAATAACTAAACCTCCATCTATATTAACATGGAAATATCTGCACTGCCATCTGTATACACATGGAAATATCAACACAGCCATCTGTTTAAACATGGAAATATCTACAACGCTATCTGTATAAACATGGAATTACCTACACCGCTCTCTGTATAAACATGGAAATATCTACATCTCTATCTGTATAAACATGCAAATATCTACATCTCTATCTGTATAAACTTGGAAATATCTACACCGCCATCTTTATAAACATAGAAATATCTACACAGTCACCTGTATAAACTTGGAAATATCTACACGACTATCCGCATAATCATGGAAATATCTACACTGCGATGTGTATAAAAATGGAAATATCTACACAGCCATCTCTATAAACATGGAAATATCTACATCGCTATCTGTATAAACATGGAAATATCTACACCGCTATCTTTATAAACATGGAAATATCTACACCACTATCTGTATAAACATGGAAATATCTACACTGTCATCTGTATAAACATGGAAAGAGCCACACCGCTATGTGTATAAACATGGAAATATCTACACCGCCATCTGAATAAACATGGAAGTATCTACACAGCTATCTGTATAAATATGGAAATAACTACACCGCTATCTCTATAAACATGGAAATAGCTACACCGCTATCTGTATAAACATGGAAATAACTACACCGTTATCTCTATAAGCATGGAAATATCTACACCGCTATCTGCATAAACTTGGAAATATCTACACCGCCATCCGTATAAACCTCGAAATATCTCCACCGCTTTCTGTATAAACATGGAAATATCTCCACCGCTATCTGTGTAAACATGGAAATAGCCACACCGCTGTCTGTATAAACATGGAAATATCTACACCGCCATCTGCAAAAACATGGAAATATCTACACAGTCATCTGTATAAAAACAGAAGTACCTACACCTCCATCTGTAAACATGGAAATATCTACACTGCCATCTGTATACACCTGGAAATATGTACACAGCCATCTGTAAAAACTTGGAAATACCTACACCGCTATCTCTATAAACATGGAAATACCTACATCGCAATCTGTATAAACATGGAAATATCTAGACCGCTATCTGTATAAACTTGGAAATATCTACACTGCCGTCTCTATAAACACGGAAATATCTCCAACGCTATCTGTATAAACCTAGAAATATCTCCACCGCTATCTGTATAAACATGGAAATATCTGCACGGCTATCGGTATAAATATGGAAATATCTACCCTGCTATCTGTATAAACATGGAAATATCTACACAGCCATCTGTAAAAACATGGAAATATCTACACAGTCATCTGTATAAACATGGAAATAACTACATCTCCATCTGTGTAAACATGGAAATACCTACACTGCCGTCTGTATACACATGGAAATATCCACACAGCCATCTGTATAAACATGGGACTATCTACAACGCTATCTATATAAACATGGAAATATCTACATCGCTATCTTTATAAACATGGAAATATCTACACTGCCATCTGTATAAACATGGAAGTAGCCACACCGCTATCTGTATAAACATGGAAATACCTACACCACCATCTGAATAAACATCGAAATATCTACACAGCTATCTGTATAAATATGGAAATAACTACACCGCTATCTCTATAAACATGGAAATATCTCCAGCGCTATTTGTATAAACATGGAAATATCTCCACCGCAACCAGAGTAAACATGGAAATACCTACACCGCTATCTGTATAAACATGGAAATATCTCCACCGCAATCAGAATAAACTTGGAAATACCTACACCGCTATCTCTATAAACATGTAAATATCTCCACCGCTTTTTGTATAAACATGGAAATATGTACATCGCTATCTGTACAAAAATGGAAATAGCCTCACCGCTATCTGTATAAACATGGAAATATCTACAATGCCATCTGTAAAAACATGGAAATATCTACACAATCATCTGTAGAAACGTGGAAATGTCTACACCTCCATCTGTGTAAACAAGGAAATATCTACACTGCCATCTGTATACACATGGAAATATCAACTCAGCCATCTATAAAAACATGGAAATATATACATCGCTACCTGTATAAACATGGAAATATCGACACCGTTATCTGTATAAACATGGAAATATCGACACCGCTATCTGTATAAACATGGAAATATCTACACCGCTATCTGTATAAACATGGAAATATCTACACCACTATCTGTATAAACTTGGAAATATCTACACCGCCATCTCTATAAGTATGGAAATATCGCCAACGCTATCTGTATAAACATGGAAACACCTCCACGGCTATCTGTATAAACATGGAAATATCTTCACAGCCATGTGTATAAACATGGAAATATCTACATCGCTATTTCTATAAACATGGAAATGCCTACACCGTTATCTGTATAAACATAGAAATATCTACACCTCTATCTGTATAAACATGGAAATATCTACACCGCTATCTGTATAAGCTTGGTAATATCTACACCGCAATCTCTATAAACAAGGAAATAACTCCACCGCTCTCTGTATAAACATGGAAATATATCCACTGCTATCTGCATAAACATGGAAATATCTACACCGCTATCTCAATAAACATGGAAATATCTACACCGCTAATTTTATAAACATGGAAATATCTGCAACGTTATCTGAATAAACATGGAAATATCTGCACCATTATCTGTATAAACATGGCAATATCTACATCGCTATATGTATTAACTTGGAAATATCTTCACTGCAATCTCTATAAACATGGAAATAGCCACACCGCTACCTGTATAAACATGGAAATATATACACCGCCATCTGAATAAACATGGAAATATCTACACGGCTTTCTGTATAAATATGGAAATAACTACACCGCTATGTCTATAAACATGGAAATGTGTACGCCGCTATCTGTATAAACATGGAATTATCTACATGGCTATCTCTATAAACATGGAAATATCTACACCGCCATCTGTATAAATATGGAAATAACTACACTGCTATCTCTATAAACATAGAAACGTCTACACCGCTATCTTTATAAACATGGAAATAACTACATGGCTATCTCTATAAACATGGAAATATCTACACCGCTATCTCTATAAACATGGAAATACCTACACACTCATCTGTATAAACATGGAAATACCTACACCACAATCTGTATAAACATCGAAATATATATACTGCCATCTGCATAAACATGGAAATATCTACACGGAGATCTCTATAAACATGGAAATATCTACATCGCTATCTGTATAAACATGGAAATAGCCACACAGCTATCTGTATAAACATGGAAATATCTACACCGCCATCTGTAAAAACATGGAAATATCTACACAGTCATCTGTATAAACATGGAAATAACTACATCTCCATCTGTGTAAACATGGAAATATCTACACTGCCGTCTGTATACACATGGAAATATCCACACAGCCATCAGTATAAACATGGGACTATCTACACCGCTATCTATATAAACATGGAAATATCTTCATCGCTATCTTTATAAACATGGAAATATCTACACTGCCATCTGTATAAACATGGAAGTAGCCACACCGCTATCTGTATAAACATGGAAATATCTACACCACCATCTGAATAAACATCGAAATATCTACACAGCTATCTGTATAAATATGGAAATATCTACACAGCCATCTCTATAAACATGGAAATATCTGCAACGCTATCTTTATAAACATGGAAATATCTCCACCGCAATCAGAGTAAACATGGAAATACCTACACCGCTATCTGTATAAACATGGAAATATCTCCACCGCAATCAGAATAAACATGGAAACACCTACACCGCTATCTGTGTAAACATGTAAATATCTCCACGCTATCTGTATAAACATGGAAATTCCTCCACGGCTATCTGTATAAACATGGAAATATCTACACAGCCATGTGTATAATCATGGAAATATCTACATCACTATTTCTATAAACTTGGAAATTCCTAAACCGTTATCTGTATAAACATGGAAATATCTACACTGCTATCTGTATCAACATGGAAATATCTTCACCGCTATCTGTGTAAACATGGTAATATCTACACCGCAATCTCGATAAACTTGGAAAAAACTCCACCGCTATCTGTATAAACATGGAAATATCTCCACTGCTATCTGCATAAACATGGAAATATCTACACCGCTATCTGTATAAACATGGAAATATCTACACCGCTATCTGTATAAACTTGGAAATATCTACACCGCTATCTGTATAAATATGGAAATATCTACACCGCTATCTGTATATACATGGAAATATTTCATGGCTATCTGTATAAACTTGGAAATATCTCCACCGCCATCTGTATAAACATAGAAATTCCTACACAGTCATCTGTATAAACATGGAAATATCTACACCACTATCTGTATAAACACGGAAATAGCTACACTGCCATCTGTATAAACATGGAAGTAGACATATCGCTATCTGTATAAACATGGAAATATCAACACCACCGTCTGTATAAGCATCGAAATATCTACACAGCTATCTGTATAAATATGGTAATATCTACACCGCCATCTCTATAAAAATGGAAATATCTCCAACGCAATATGTATTAACTTGGAAATATCTCCACCGCTATCTGTATAAACATGGAAATTCCTCCACCGCTATCTGTATAAACATGTAAATATCTAAACCGCTATCTGAATTAACATGGAAATATCTCCAACGCTATCTGTATAAACATGGAAATATCTACATCGTTATCTGCATAAACATGGAAATATCACGACCGCTATCTCAATAAACATGGAAATATCTCCACCGCTATCTCTATAAACATGGAAATATCTACACTGCCATCTGTATAAACATGGAAACAGCCACACCGCTATCTGTATAAACATGGAAATATCTACACCGACATCTGCATAAACATGGAAACAGCCACACCGCTATCTGTATAAACATGGAAATATCTACACCGCCATCTGTATAAACATGGAAATATCTACACCGCTATCTGTATAAATATGGAAATATCTACACCGCTATCTCTATAAACATGGAAATAACGACACCGCAATCTAAATAAACATGGAAATAACTACACCGCTATCTCTATAAACATGCAAATATCTTCACCGCTAGCTGCATAATCTTGGAAATATCTACACCGCTATCTGTATAAACATGGAAATATTTCCACCGCTATATGTATAAACATGGAAATATCTCCACCGCTATCTGTATAAACATGGAAATACCTCCACGGCTATCTGTATAAACATGGAAATATCTACAGAGCCATCTGTATAAACATGGAAATATCTACATCGCTATCTCTATAAACATGGAAATACCTACAATGGTATCTGTATAAACATGGAAATATCTACACCGCTTTCTGTATAAACATGGAAATATCTACACCGCTATCTGTATAAACTTGGTGATATCTACACCGCAATCACTATAAACATGGAAATAACTCCACCGCTATCTATATAAACATGGAAATATCTCCACTGCTATCTGCATAAACATGGAAATACCTACACCGCTATCTGTGTAAACATGGAAATATCTACACCGCTATCTGTATAAACTTGGAAATATCTACACCGCTATCTGTATAAATATGGAAATATCTACACCGCTATCTGTATATACATGAAATATTTCATGGCTATCTGTATAAATTTGGAAATATCTACACCGCCATCTGTATAAACATAGAAATACCTACACTGTCATCTGTATAAACATGGAAATATCTACACCACTATCTGTATAAACATGGAAATACCTACACTGCGAGGAGTTTAAACATGGAAACATCTACACAGCTATCTCTATAAATATGGAAATATCTACATGGCTATCTGTATAAACATGGAAATATCTACACCGCCATCTGTAAAACCATGGAAATATCTACTCAGTCATCTGTGTAAACATGGAAGATATCTACACCTCCATCTGTATAAACATGCAAATATTTACATCACTATCTGTATAAACATGGAAATAGCCACACCGCTATCTGAATAAACATGGAAATATCTACACCGCCATCTGTAAAAACATGGAAATATCTACACAGTCATCTGTGTAAACATGGAAGATATCTACACCTCCATCTGTATAAAAATGGAAATATCTACACCACCATGTGAAGAAACTTCGAAATGTCTACACGGCTATTTGTATAAATATGGAAATATCTACAGCGCTATGTCTATAAACATGGAAATATCTACACCGCCATCTGAATAAACATGGAATTATCTACACCGCTATCTGTATAAATATGGAAATATCTACACCGCTATCTCTATAAACATGGAAATAACTACACCGCTATCTGTAAAAACATGGAAATAACTATACCGCTATCTCCATAAACATGGAAATATCTACAACGCTATCTGCATAAACTTGGGAATAACTACACTGCCATCTGTATAAAGATGGAAATATCTCCACCACTATCTGTATAAACATGGAAATATCTCCACCGCTATCTGTATAAACATGGAAATATCTCCACTGCTATCTATACAAACATGGAAATATCTACATCACTATCTGTATAAACTTGGAATAGCCACACCGCTATCTGTATAAACATGGAAATAACTACACGGCCATCTGTAAAAACATGGAAATACCTACGCATTCATCTGTATAAACACGGAAATACCTACACCGCCATGTGTATACACCTGGAAATATCTACACCGCTATCTGTATAAACATGGAAATATCTATGCCGCTATCTGTATAAACATGGAAATATCTAAATCGTAATATATATAAACAGGGAAATATCTCGACAGATATCTCTATAAACATGGAAATATCTCCACCGCTTTCTCTACAAACATGGAAATATCTACACCGCTATCTATATAAACATGGAAATATCTACACTGCCATCTGTATACACATGGAAATATCTACACTGCTATCTGTATAAACATGGAAATATCTACATGGCTATCTCTATAAACATGGAAATAACTACACCGCCATCTGTATAAATATGGAAATACCTACACTACTATCTCTATAAACATAGAAACATCTACACCGCTATCTGTATAAACATGGAAATATCTACAAGGCTATCTCTACAAACATGGAAATATCTACACCGCCATCTCTATAAACATGGAAATACCTACACACTCCTCTGTATAAACATGGAAATACCTACACCACTATCTGTATAAACATGGAAATATCTACACTGCCATCTGCATAAACATGGAAATATCTACACAGCCATCTCTATAAACATGGAAATATCTACATCGCTATCAGTATAAACATGGAAATAGCCATACCGCTATCTGTATAAACATGGAAATATCTACACCGCCATCTGTAAAAACATGAAAATATCTACACAGTCATCTGTAAACATGGAAATACCTACACCTCCATCTGTGTAAACATGGAAATATCTACACTGCTATCTGTATACACAGGGAAATCTCCACACAGCCATGTGTATAAACATGGAAATATCTACATCGCTATCTCTATAAACATAGAAATATATACATCCCTAACTGTATAAACATGGAAATATCTACACTGCAGTCTGTATAAACATGGAAGTAGCCACACTGCTATCTGTATAAACATGGAAATACCTACACCACCATCTGAATAAACATCGAAATATCTACACAGCTATCTGTATAAATATGGAAATATCTACACCGTCATCTCTATAAACATGGAAACATATACAACGCAATCTGTATAAACATGGAAATATCTCCACCGCTATCCGTATAAACATGGAAATACCTCCACCGCTATCTGTATGAACATGGAAATATTTAAATCGCTATCTGTTCAAACATGCAAATATCTCACCCGCTATCTCAATAAACATGGAATTATCTACACCGCTATCTGTATAAACATGGAAATATCTCCACTGCAATCAGTATATACATGGAAATACCTACACTGTTACCTGTATAAACATGTTAATATCTACACCGCTATCTGTATAAACATGGAAATAACTGCACCGCTCTCTGTGTAAACATGGAAATGTCTACATCATTATCTGTATAAACATGGAAACATCTTGACCGCTATGTCTATAAACACGGAAATATCTCCACCGCTATCTCTATAAACATGGAATTACCTACACCGTTATCGATATAAACTTGGAAATATCTACACCTCCATCTGCATAAACATGGAAATATCTACACTGCCATCTGTATACACATGGAAATATCTACACCGCTATCTGCATAAACATGGAAATATCGACATGGCTATCTCTATAAACATGGAAATAACTACACCGCCATCTGTATAAATACGGAAATAGCTACACTGCTATCTCTATAAACATAGAAACATCTACACCGCTATCTGTATAAACATGGAAATATCTACAAGGCTATCTCTATAAACATGGAAATATCTACACTGCCATCTCTATAAACATGGAAATACCTACACACTCATCTGTATAAACATGGAAATACCTACACCACTATCTGTATAAACATGGAAATATCTACACTGCCATCTGCATAAACATGGAAATATCTACACAGCCATCTCTATAAACATGGAAATATCTACATCGCTATCTGTATAAATATGGAAACAGCCACAACGCTATCTGTATAAACACGGAGATATATACACCGCCATCTGTAAAAACATGGAAATATCTACAGAGTCATCTGTAAACATGGAAATACCTACACCTCCATCTGTGTAAACATGGAAATATCTACACTGCTATCTGTATACACAGGGAAATATCCACACAGCCATCTGCATAAACATGGAAATACCTACATCGCTATCTCTATAAACATGGAAATATCTACATCGCTATCAGTATAAACATGGAAATAGCTACACTGCCATCTGTATAAACATGGAAGTAGCCACACCGCTATCTGTATAAACATGGAAGTATCTACACCACCATCTGAATAAACATCGAAATATCTACACAGCTATCTGTATAAATATGGAAATATCTGCAGCGTCATCTCTATAAACATGGAAATATATACAACGCAATCTGTATAAACATGGAAATATCTCCACCACTATCCGTATAAACATGGAAATACCTCCACCGCTATCTGTATGAACATGGAAATATCTAAATCGCTATCTGGACAAACATGGAAATATCTCACCCGCTATCTCTATAAACATGGAATTATCTACACCGCTATCTGTATAAACATGGAAATATCTACAAGTCTATCTCTATAAACATGGAAATATCTACACCGCCATCTCAAGAAACATGGAAATACCTACACACTCATCTGTATAATCATGGAAATACCTACACCACTATCTGCATAAACAGAAATATCTACACAGCCATCTGCATAAATATGGAAATATCTACACCGCTATCTCTATAAATATGGAAATACCTACACCGCTATCTGTATAAACATGGAAATACCTACACTGCTATCTGTATTAACATGGAATTATCTACACCGCTATCTGCATAAACTTGGAAATAGCCATACCGCTATCTGTATATACATGGAAATATCTACACCGCCACCTGTAAAAACATGGAAATATCTACACAGTCATCTGTTTAAACATGGAAATACCTGCACGTCCATCTGTGTAAACATGGAATTATCTACACTGCCATCTGTATACACATGGAAATATCCACACAGCCATCTGTATAAACATGGAAATATCTACACCGTTATCTCGACAAACATGGAAATATATACATCCCTAACTGTATAAACATGGAAATACCTACACTGTGGTCTGTATAAACATGGAAGTAGCCATAAGGCTATCTGTGTAAACATGGAAATATCTACACCACCATCTGAATAAACATCGAAAAAACTACACGGCTATCTGTATAAATATGGAAATATCTACACCGCCATCTCTATTAACATGGAAATAACTCCAACGCTATCTGCATAAACATGAAAATATCTCCAAAGCTATCTGTATGAACATGGAAATGCCTACATTGCTATATGTACAAACATGGAAACATCTCCACCGCTATCTCTATAAACATGGAATTATCTACACCGCTATCCGTTTAAACATGGAAATATATACGCCGCTATCTGTATAAACATGGAAATATCCAAATCGTAATATATATAAACAGGGAAATATCTCGACAGATATCTCTATAATCATGAAAGTATCTACACCGCTTTATCTACAAACATGGAAATATCTACACCGCAATCTTTATAAACATGGAAATAACTACAGCGCTAAATTTATAAACATGGAAATATCTACACCACAATCTGTATAAACATGGAAATATCTACACTGCCATCTGTATAAACATGAAGACAACCACACCGCTATGTGTATAAACCTGGAAATATCTACACCGCCATCTGAATAAACATGGAATTATCTACACCGCTATCTGTATAAATATGGAAATATCTACACTGCTATCTCTATAAACATGGAAATAACTACACCGCTATCTGTATAAACATGGAAATAACAATACCGCTATCTCCATAAACGTGGAAATATCTACACCGCTATCTGCATAAACTTGGAAATAACTACACCGCCATCTGTATAAAGATGGAAATATCTCCACCACTATCTGTAAAAACATGGAAATATCTCCACCGCTATCTGTATAAACATGGAAATATCTCCACCGCTATCTATACAAACATGGAAATATCTACATCGCTATCTGTATAAACTTGGAAATAGCCACACCGCTATCTGTATAAACATGGAAATAACTACACCGCCATCTGTAAAAACATGGAAATATCTACGCAGTCATCTGTATAAACATGGAAATATCTACACCTCCATCTGTATAAACATGGAAATAACTACACTACCATCTGTATACACATGGAAATATCTACACCGCTATCTGTATAAACATGGAAATATCTACATGGCTATCTCTGCAAACATGGAAATATCTACACCGCCATCTCTATAAACATGGAAATACCTACACACTCATCTGTATAAACATGGAAATACCTACACCACTATCTGTATAAACATGGAAATATCTACACTGCCATCTGCATAAACATGGAAATATCTACACAGCCATCTCTATAAACATGGAAATATCTACATCGCTATCTGTATAAACATGGAAATAGCCACACCGCTATCTGTATAAACATGGAAATATCTACAGCGCCATCTGTAAAAACATGGAAATATCTACACAGTCATCTGTAAACATGGAAATACCTACACCTCCATCTGTGTAAACATGGAAATATCTACACTGCTATCTGTATACACAGGGAAATATCCACACAGCCATCTGCATAAACATGGAAATACCTACATCGCTATCTCTATAAACATGGAAATATCTACATCGCTATCAGTATAAACATGGAAATAGCTACACTGCCATCTGTATAAACATGGAAGTAGCCACACCGCTATCTGTATAAACATGGAAATATCTACACCACCATCTGAATAAACATCGAAATATCTACACAGCTATCTGTATAAATATGGAAATATCTACAACGTCATCTCTATAAACATGGAAATATATACAACGCAATCTGTATAAACATGGAAATATCTCCACCGCTATCCGTATAAACATGGAAACACCTCCACCGCTATCTGTATGAACATGGAAATATCTAAATCGCAATCTGTACAAACATGGAAATATCTCACCCGCTATCTCTATAAACATGGAATTATCTACACCGCTATCTGTATAAACATGGAAATATCTACAAGTCTATCTCTATAAACATGGAAATATCTACACCGCCATCTCTACAAACATGGAAATACCCACACACTCATCTGTATAAACATGGAAATACCTACACCGCTATCTGTATAAACAAGGAAATAACTACACTGCTATCTGTATTAACATGGAATTATCTACACCGCTATCTGCATAAACTTGGAAATAGCCACACCGCTATCTGTATATACCTGGAAATATCTACACCGCCATCTGTAAAAACATGGAAATATCTACACAGTCATCTGTATAAACGTGGAAATACCTGCACGTCCATCTGTGTAAACATGGAATTATTTACACTGCCATCTGTATACACATGGAAATATCCACACAGCCATCTGTATAAACATGGAAATATCTACACCGTTATCTCGACAAACATGGAAATATATACATCCCTAAGTGTATAAACATGGAAATATCTACACTGCGGTCTGTATAAACATGGAAGTAGCCACACCGCTATCTGTATAAACATGGAAATATCTACACCACCATCTGAATAAACATCGAAAAAACTACATGGCTATCTGTATAAATATGGAAATATCTACACCGCCATCTCTATTAACATGGAAATATCTCCAACACTATCTGCATAAACATGAAAATATCTCCACCGCTATCTGTATATACATGGAAATATCTCCACAGCTATCTGTATGAACATGGAAATACCTACATCGCCATATGTACAAACATGGAAATATCTCCACCGCTATCTCTATAAACATGGAATTATCTCCACCGCTATCCGTTTAAACATGGAAATATCTACGCCGCTATCTGTATAAACATGGAAATATCTAAATCGTAATATATATAAACAGGGAAATATCTCGACAGATATCTCTATAAACATGGAAATATCTCCACCGCTTTCTCTACAAACATGGAAATATCTACACCGCTATCTATATAAACATGGAAATATCTACATGGCTATCTCTATAAACATGGAAATAACTACACCGCCATCTGTATAAATATGGAAATACCTACACTGCTATCTCTATAAACATAGAAACATCTACACCGCTATCTGTATAAACATGGAAATATCTACAAGGCTATCTCTGCAAACATGGAAATATCTACAAAGCCATCTCTATAAACATGGAAATACCTACACACTCATCTGTATAAACATGGAAATACCTACACCACTATCTGTATAAACATGGAAATATCTACACTGCCATCTGCATAAACATGGAAATATCTACACAGCCATCTCTATAAACATGGAAATAACTACATCGCTATCTGTATAAACATGGAAATAGCCACACCGCTATCTGTATAAACATGGAAATATCTACACCGCCATCTGTAAAAACATGGAAATATCTACACAGTCATCTGTAAACATGGAAATACCTACACCTCCATCTGTGTAAACATGGAAATATCTACACTGCTATCTGTATACACAGGGAAATATCCACACAGCCATCTGCATAAACATGGAAATACCTACATCGCTATCTCTATAAACATGGAAATATCTACATCGCTATCTGTATAAACATGGAAATAGCTACACTGCCATCTGTATAAACATGGAAGTAGCCACACCGCTATCTGTATAGACATGGAAATATCTACACCACCATTTGAATAAACATCGAAATATCTACACAGCTATCTGTATAAATATGGAAATATCTACACCGTCATCTCCATAAACATGGAAATATATACAACGCAATCTGTATAAACATGGAAATATCTCCACCGCTATACGTATAAACATGGAAATAACTTCACCGCTATCTGTATGAACATGGAAATATCTAAATCGATATCTGTACAAACATGGAAATATCTCACCCGCTAACTCTATAAACATGGAAATATCTACAGAGCTATCTGTATAAACATGGAAATATCTCCACTGCAATCAGTATAAACATGGAAATACCTACACTGTTACCTGTATAAACATGTAAATATCTACACCGCTCTCTGTATAAACATGGAAATATCTACATCATTATCTGTATAAACATGGAAACATCTTGACCGCTATCTCTATAAACACAGAAATATCTCCACAGCTATCTCTGTAAACATGGAAATATCTACACCGCTATCGTTATAAACTTGGAAATATCTACACCTCCATCTGTATAAACATGGAAATATCTACACTGCCATCTGTATACACATGGAAATATCTACACCACTATCGGTATAAACATGGAAATATCTACATGGCTATCTCTATAAACATGGAAATAACTACACCGCCATCTGTATAAATATGGAAATACCTACACTGCTATCTCTATAAACATAGAAACATCTACACCGCTATCTGTATAAACATGGAAATATCTACAAGGCTATCTCTATAAACATGGAAATATCTACACCGCCATCTCTATAAACATGGAAATACCTACACACTCATCTGTATAAACATGGAAATACCTACACCACTATCTTTATAAACATGGAAATATCTACACTGCCATCTGCATAAACATGGAAATATCTACACAGCCATCTCTATAAACATGGAAATATCTACATCGCTATCTGTATAAACATGGAAATAGCCACACCGCTATCTGTATAAACATGGAAATATCTACACCGCCATCTGTAAAAACATGGAAATATCTACACAGTCATCTGGAAACATGGAAATACCTACACCTCCATCTGTGTAAACATGGAGATATCTACACTGCTATCTGTATACACAGGGAAATATCCACACAGCCATCTGCATAAACATGGAAATACCTACATCGCTATCTCTATAAACATGGAAATAACTACACCGCTATCTGTATAAACATGGAAATAACTATACCGCTATCTCCATAAACGTGGAAATATCTACACCGCTATCTGCATAAACTTGGAAATAACTACACCGCCATCTGTATAAAGATGGAAATATCTCCACCACTATCTGTATAAACATGGAAATATCTCCACTGCTATCTGTATAAACATGGAAATATCTCCACCGCTATCTATACAAACATGGAAATATCTTCATCGCTATCTGCATAAACTTGGAAATAGCCACACCGCTATCTGTATAAACATGGAAATAACTACACCGCCATCTGTAAAAACATGGAAATATCTACGCAGTCATCTGTATAAACATGGAAATATCTACACATCCATCTGTAAACATGGAAATAACTACACTGCCATCTGTATACACTTGGAAATACCTACACCGCTATCTGTATAAACATGGAAATATCTACATGGCTATCTCTATAAACATGGAAATAACTACAGCGCCATCTGTATAAATATGGAAATACCTACACGGCTATCTCTATAAACATAGAAACATCTACACCGCTATCTGTATAAACATGGAAATATCTACACTGCGGTCTGTATAAACATGGAAGTAGCCACACTGCTATCTGTATAAACATGGAAATATCTACACCACCATCTGAATAAACATCGAAATATCTACACAGCTATCTGTATAAATATGGAAATATCTACACCGTCATCTCTATAAACATGGAAATATATACAACGCAATCTGTATAAACATGGAAATATCTCCACCGCTATCCGTATAAACATGGAAATACCTCCACCGCTATCTGTATGAACATGGAAATATTTAAATCGCTATCTGTTCAAACATTTAAATATCTCACCCGCTATCTCTATAAACATGGAATTATCTACACCGCTATCTGTATAAACATGGAAATATCTCCACTGCAATCAGTATAAACATGGAAATACCTACACTGTTACCTGTATAAACATGTTAATATCTACACCGCTATCTGTATAAACATGGAAATAAATGCACCGCTCTCTGTGTAAACATGGAAATGTCTACATCATTATCTGTATAAACATGGAAACATCTTGACCGCTATCTCTATAAACACGGAAATATCTCCACCGCTATCTCTATAAACATGGAAATATCTACACCGCTATCATTATAAACTTGGAAATATCTACACTGCTATCTCTATAAACATGGAAATATCTACATGGCTATCTCTATAAACATGGAAATAACTACACCGCCATCTGTATAAATATGGAAATACCTACACTGCTATCTCTATAAACATAAAAACATCTACACCGCTATTTGTATAAACATGGAAATATCTACAAGGCTATCTCTATAAACATGGAAATATCTACACCGCAATCTTTATAAACATGGAAATACCTACAGTGCTAAATTTATAAACATGGAAATATCTACACCACAATCTGTATAAACATGGAAATATCTACACTGCCATCTGTATAAACATGAAGACAACCACACCGCTATGTGTATAAACCTGGAAATATCTACACCGCCATCTGAATAAACATGGAATTATCTACACCGCTATCTGTATAAATATGGAAATATCTACACCGCTATCTCTATAAACATGGAAATAACTACACAGCTATCTGTATAAACATGGAAATAACTATACCGCTATCTCCATAAACGTGGAAATATCTACACCGCTATCTGCATAAACATGGAAATAACTACACCGCCATCTGTATAAAGATGGAAAT
This sequence comes from Pan paniscus, assembly GCF_029289425.2. Taxonomy (NCBI): domain Eukaryota; kingdom Metazoa; phylum Chordata; class Mammalia; order Primates; family Hominidae; genus Pan; species Pan paniscus. The sequence continues at coordinate 4,691,155 of NC_073265.2, forward strand.
ATCTCCACCACTATCTGTATAAACATGGAAATATCTCCACCGCTATCTGTATAAACATGGAAATATCTCCACCGCTATCTATACAAACATGGAAATATCTACATCGCTATCTGTATAAACTTGGAAATAGCCACACCGCTATCTGTATAAACATGGAAATAACTACACCGCCATCTGTAAAAACATGGAAATATCTACGCAGTCATCTGTATAAACATGGAAATATCTACACCTCCATCTGTATAAACATGGAAATAACTACACTGCCATCTGTATACACATGGAAATATCTACACCGCTATCTGTATAAACATGGAAATATCTACATGGCTATCTCTGCAAACATGGAAATATCTACACCGCCATCTCTATAAACATGGAAATACCTACACACTCATCTGTATAAACATGGAAATACCTACACCACTATCTGTATAAACATGGAAATATCTACACTGCCATCTGCATAAACATGGAAATATCTACACAGCCATCTCTATAAACATGGAAATATCTACATCGCTATCTGTATAAACATGGAAATAGCCACACCGCTATCTGTATAAACATGGAAATATCTACAGCGCCATCTGTAAAAACATGGAAATATCTACACAGTCATCTGTAAACATGGAAATACCTACACCTCCATCTGTGTAAACATGGAAATATCTACACTGCTATCTGTATACACAGGGAAATATCCACACAGCCATCTGCATAAACATGGAAATACCTACATCGCTATCTCTATAAACATGGAAATATCTACATCGCTATCTGTATAAACATGGAAATAGCTACACTGCCATCTGTATAAACATGGAAGTAGCCACACCGCTATCTGTATAAACATGGAAATATCAACACCACCATTTGAATAAACATCGAAATATCTACACAGCTATCTGTATAAATATGGAAATATCTACACCGTCATCTCTATAACATGGAAATATATACAACGCAATCTGTATAAACATGGAAATATCTCCACCGCTATCCGTATAAACATGGAAATACCTCCACCGCTATCTGTATGAACATGGAAATACCTAAATCGCTATCTGTACAAACATGGAAATATCTCACCCGCTAACTCTATAAACATGGAATTATCTACAGAGCTATCTGTATAAACATGGAAATATCTCCACTGCAATCAGTATAAACATGGAAATACCTACAGTGTTACCTGTATAAACATGTAAATATCTACACCGCTATCTGCATAAACATGGAAATATCTGCACCGATCTCTGTATAAACATGGAAATATCTACATCATTATCTGTATAAACATGGAAACATCTTGACCGCTATCTCTATAAACACGGAAATATCTCCACAGCTATCTCTATAAACATGGAAATATCTACACCGCTATCGTTATAAACTTGGAAATATCTACACCTCCATCTGTATAAACATGGAAATATCTACACTGCCATCTGTATACACATGGAAATATCTACACCGCTATCTGTATAAACATGGAAATATCTACATGGCTATCTCTATAAACATGGAAATAACTACACAGCCATCTGTATAAATATGGAAATACCAACACTGCTATCTCTATAAACATAGAAACATCTACACCGCTATCTGTATAAACATGGAAATATCTACAAGGCTATCTCTATAAACATGGAAATATCTACACCGCCATCTCTATAAACATGGAAATACCTACACACTCATCTGTATAAACATGGAAATACCTACACCACTATCTGTATAAACATGGAAATGTCTACACTGCCATCTGCATAAACATGGAAATATCTACACAGCCATCTCTATAAACATGGAAATATCTACATCGCTATCTGTATAAACATGGAAATAGCCAAACCGCTATCTGTATAAACATGGAAATATCTACACCGCCGTCTGTGAAAACATGGAAATATCTACACAGTCATCTGCATAAACATGGAAATATCTACACCTCCATCTGTATAAAGGTGGATATATCTACACAGCTATCTCTATAAATATGGAAATACCTACACCGCTATCTGTATAAACATGGAAATATCTACACCGCTATCTGTATAAACTTGGAAGTATCTACACCGCCATCTCTATAAACATGGAAATATCTTCACCGATATCTGTATAAACATGGAAATATCTCCACCACTATCTCTATAAACATGGAAATATCTTCACCGCTATCTGTATAAACATGGAAATATCTACACCGCTATCTGTATAAACTTGGAAATATCTACACCACTCTCTGTATAAACATGGAAATATCAACACCGCTCTCTCCATAAAGATGGAAATGCCTACACCGCTATCTGTATAAACATAGAAATATCTACATGACTATCTCTGTAAACATGGAAATATCTACACCGCCATCTTTATAAACATGGACATACCTACACAGTCATTTGTATAAACATGGAAATATCCACACCACTATCTGTATAAACATGGAAATATCAACACTGCCATCTTTATAAACATGGAAATATCTACACAGCCATCTCTATTAACATGGAAATATCTACATCGCTATCTGTATAAACATGGAATTATCCACACCGCAATCTGTACAAATATGGAAATATCTACACCGCTATCTCTATAAACATGGACATGTCTACACCGCTATCTGTATAAACATGGAAAATCTACATGGCTCTCTCTGTAAACACAGAAATATCTACACCGCCATGTGTAAACATAGAAATACTTACACAGTCATCTGTATAAACATGGACATATGTACAGCACTATCTGTATAAATATGGAAATATCTACAACGCCGTCTGTGAAAACATGGAAATATTTACACAGTCATCTGTATAAACCTGGAAATATCTACACCTTCATGTGTATAAACATGGAAATATCTACACTGCCATCTGTATACACATGGAAATATCTACACAGCCATCTGCATAAACATGGAAATATCTACACCGCTATCTCTATAATCATGGAAATAACTACACCGCTATCTGTATAAACATGGAAATATCTACACGGCCATCAGAGTAAACATGGAAATATACACACGGATATCTGTATAAACACGGAAATATCTACACCGCTATCTCTATAAATGTGGAAATGTCTACAACGCTATCTGTATTAACATGGAAATATCCACATGGCTGTCTCTCTAAACATGGAAATATCTACACCGCAATCTGTATAAACATGGAAATACCTACACAATCATGTGTATAAACATGGAAATATCTACACCTCCATGTGTATAAACATGGAAATATCTACACGGCCATCTGTATACACATGGAAATATCTTCACCGCCATCTGTAAAAACATGGAAATATCTACACAGTCATCTGTATAAACATAGAAATATCTACACCTCCATGTGCATAAACATGGAAATATCAACACTGCCATCTGTATACACCTGGGAATATCTACACAGCCCTCTGAATAAACATGGAAATATCTACACCGCAATCTCTGTAATCATTGAAATACCTACACCGCTATCTGTATAAACATGGAAATATCTCCACCGCTATCACCATAAACATGGAAATATCTACACCGCTATCTGTATAAGCATAGAAATATCTACACTGCCATTTCTATGAACTTGGAAATATCTACACCGCCATCTGTATAATCATGGAAATATCTCCACCGCTATCTGTATAAACATGGAAATATCTCCACCGCTATCTGTATAAACATGGATATATCTACACTGCTATCTGTATATACATGGAGATATCTACACTGCTATCTGTATAAACATGTATATATCTACATCGCTACCTGTATAAACATGGAATTATCTACACTGCCATGTGTATATACATGGAAATAGCCACACCGCTTTGCGTATAAACATGGAAATATCTACACTGCCATCTGTATAAACATGGAAATATGTACACAGCCATCTGTATCAACAATGAAATATCTACAACGCTATCTGTATAAATATGGAAATATCTGCACCGCTATCTCTATAAACATGGAAATGTCTACACCACTGTCTTTATAAACATGGAAATGTCTACATGGCTATCTCTATAAACATGGAAATATCTACTCCACCATCTGTATAAACATGGAAAGACCCACACAGTCTTCTGTAGAAACATGGATATATCTACACCACTATCTGTATAAACATGGAAATATCTACACTGCCATCTGTATAAACATGGAAATATCTACACAGCCATCTCTATATGCATGGTAATATCTACATCGATACCTGCATAAACATGGAAATAGCCACACTACTATCTGTATAAACATGGAAATATCTACACCGCCATCTGTAAAAACATGGAAATATCTTCTCAGTCATCTGTATAAACATGGAAATAACTACACCGCTATCAGTATAAACATGGAAATATCTACAACACTATCTGTATCAACATGGAAATACCTACACCGCTATCTGTATAAATATGGGAATACCTACACCGCTATCTCTATGAACATGGAAATGTCTACACCACTATCAGTATAAACATTGAAATATCTACATGGTTATGTCTATAAACATGGAAATATCTACACCGCCATCTGTATAAACTTGGAAATACCTTCAAAGTCATCTGTATAAACATGGGAATATCTACACCACTATCTGTATAAACATGGAAATATCTACACTGCCATTTGTATAAACATGGAAATATCTACACCGTCATCTGTAAAAGCATGGAAATATCTACACAGTCATCTGTATAATCATGGAAATAACTACACTTCCATCTGTGTAAACATGGAAATATCTACACTGCCATCTGTATACATATGGAAATATCCACACAGCCATCTGTATAAACATGGAAATACCTACACCGCTATCTCTATAAACATGGAAGTATCTACATCGCTATCTGTATAAACATGCAAATATCTACACTGTCATCTGTATAAACATGGAAATAGCCACACCGCTATCTGTAAATATGGAAATATCTACTCCACCATCTGAATAAACATGGAAATAACTACACCGCTATATGTATAAATATGGAAATATCTTCACCACTATCTGTATAAACATAGAAATATCTGCACTGCCATCTGTATAAACCTGGAAATAGCTACACAGCCATCTCTATAAACTTGAAAATATCTACATCGCTCTCTGTATAAACATGGAATTTGCCAAACCGCTATCTTTATAAACATGGAAATATATACACCGCCGTCTGTGAAAACATGGAAATATCTACACAGTCATCTGTATAAACATGGAAATATCTACACCTCCATCTGTATAAAGATGGATTTATCTACACAGCTATCTCTATAAATATGGAAATACCTACACCGCTATCTGTATAAACATGGAAATATCTACTCCGCTATGTGTATAAACTTGGAAGTATCTACAACGCCATCTCTACAAACATGGAATTATCTTCACCGCTATCTGTATAAACATGGAAATATCTCCACCACTATCTCTATAAACATGGAAATATCTACACCGCTATCTGTATAAACATGGAAATATCTACACCACTATCTGTATAAAATTGGAAATATCTACACCACTATCTGTATAAAATTGGAAATATCTACACCACTCTCTGTATAAACATGGAAATATCAACACCGCTCTCTCCATAAAGATGGAAATGTCTACACCGCTATCTGTATAAACATGGAAATATCTACACAGCCATCTATATATGCATGGTAATATCTACATCGATATCTGCATAAACATGGAAATAGCCACACTGCTATCTGTATAAACATGGAAATATCTAAACCGCCATCTGTAAAAACATGGAAATATCTTCTCAGTCATCTGTATGAACCTTGAAAATCTACACCGCTATATCTATAAACATGGAAATACCTACACTGCTATCTGTATAAACTTGGAAATATCTACACCGCCATCTATATAAACATGGAAGTATCTCCACCGCTATCTGTATAAACATGGAAATATCTCTACCGCTATCGGTATAAGCATGGAAATATCTGCACCGCTATCTGTATAAACATGGAAATATCTACTCCGCTATCTGTATAAACATGGAAATATCTACAACGCTATCTTTATAAACATGGAAATATCTACATCGCTATCTGTATAAACATGGAAATATCTACACTGTCATCTGTATAAACATGGAAATAGCCACACCGCTATCTGTAAATATGGAAATATCTACTCCACCATCTGAATAAACATGGAAATAACTACACCGCTATCTGTATAAATATGGAAATATCTTCACCACTATCTGTATAAACATGGAAATATCTGCACTGCCATCTGTATAAACCTGGAAATAGCTACACAGCCATCTCTATAAACTTGGAAATATCTACATGGCTCTCTGTATAAACATGGAATTTGCCAAACCGCTATCTGTATAAACATGGAAATATCTACACCGCCGTCTGTGAAAACATGGAAATATCTACACAGTCATCTGTATAAACATGGAAATATCTACACCTCCATCTGTATAAAGATGGATATATCTACACAGCTATCTCTATAAATATGGAAATACCTACACCGCTCTCTGTATAAACATGGAAATATCTACACCGCTATCTGTATAAACTTGGAAGTATCTACACCGCCATCTCTATAAACATGGAAATATCTTCACCGATATCTGTATAAACATGGAAATATCTCCACCACTATCTCTATAAACATGGAAATATCTACACCTCCATCTGTATAAAGATGGATATATCTACACAGCTATCTCTATGAATATGGAAATACCTACACCGCTATCTGTATAAACATGTAAATATCTACACCACTATCTGTATAAACTTGGAAGTATCTACACCGCCATCTCTATAAACATGGAAATATCTTCACCGCTATCTGTATAAACATGGAAATATTTCCACCACTGTCTCTATAAACATGGAAATATCTACACCGCTATCTGTATAAACTTGGAAATACCTACACCGCTATCTCAATGAACATAGAAATGTCTACACCACTATCTGTATAAACATTGAAATATCTACATGGTTATGTCTATAAACATGGAAATATCTACACCACTATCTGTATAAACTTGGAAATATCTACACTGCCATTTGTATAAACATGGAAATATCTACACCGTCATCTGTAAAAGCATGGAAATATCTACACAGTCATCTGTATAAACATGGAAATAACTACACCTCCATCTGTGTATACATGGAAATATCTACACTGCCATCTGTATACATATGGAAATATCCAGACAGCCATCTGCATAAACACGGAAATACCTACACCGCTATCTCTATAAACATGGAAATACCTACACCGCTATCTGTATAAACAAGGAAATATGTACACCGCTATCTGTATGAACATTGAATTATCTACATCGCTATCTGTAAAAACATGGAAATATCTCCACTGCTATCTCTGTAAACATGGAAATATCTACACCGCTATCTTTATAAACATGGAAATATCTACACAGCTATCTGTAGAAACATGGAAATATCTACATCACCGTCTGTATAAACATGGAAATATCTACACCGCTATCTGTATAAACATGGATATATGTGCACCACTTTCTGTATAAACATGGAAATATCTACATCGTTATCTGTATAAACATGGAAATACCTCCGCCACTATATCTATAAACATGGAAACATCTCCACCGCTATCTCTATAAACATGGAAATATCTACACCGCTATCTTTATAAACTTGGAAATATCTACACCACTATCTGTATAAGCAAATGAAATATCTACACTGCCATGTGTATAAACATGGAAATAGCCCCACCGCCATCTGTCTAAACATGGATATATCTACACCGCCATCTGAGTAAACATGGAATTATCTACACAGCTATCTGTATAAATATGGAAATATCTACAACACTATCAGCATAAACTTGGAAATACCTACACGGCCATCTGTATAAACATGGAAATATCTCCACAGCAATCTGAAAAACATGGAAATATCTTAACCGCTATCTGTGTAAACATGGATATATCTACATCATTATCTGTATAAACATGGAAATAACTCCACCGCTATCCCTATAAACATGGAAATATCTACACCGCCATCTGTATAAACAAGGAAATATATAGACAGCCATCTGTATAAATATATAAATAACTACACTGCTATGTGTACAAACTTGGAAATATCTACACCGCCATCTCTATAAACATGGAAATACCTGCACCGCTATCTGTATAAACATGGAAATATATACACAGTCATCTGTATAAACTTGGAAATAAATACACCGCTATCTGTATAAAAGGGAAATATCTACACCGCTATCTGTATAAACTTGGAAATATCTACACCACTATCTGTATAAATATAGAAATATCTACACCACTATCTCTATAAACATGGAAATGTCTACACCGCTATCTGTATAAACATGGAAATATCTACATGGCTATCTGTATAAACATGGAAATATTTACACCGCCATCTGTATGAACATGGAAATAACAACAGAGTCATCCGTATAAACATGGAAATATCTCCACCGCTATCTCTATAAACATGGAAATATCTACACCGCTATCAGTGTAAACATAGAAATATCTACACTGCCATCTCTATGAACTTGGAAATATCTGCACCGCCATCTGTATAATCACGGAAATATCTCCACCGCAATCTGTATAAACTTGGAAATATCTCCACCGCTATCTGTAAAAACATGGAAATATCTACACCGCTATCTGTATAAACATGGAAATATCTACACTGCTATCTGTATAAACATGTAAATATCTAAATCGCAACATGTATAAACATGGAAATATCTACACTGCCATGTGTATAAACATGGAAATAGCCACACCGCTATCTGTATAAAGATGGAAATATCTAAACAGTCATCTGTATAAACATGGAAATATGACACCACTATGTGTATAAACATGGAAATATCTTCACTGCAGTCTGTATAAACTTGGAAATATCTACACAGTCATCTCTATAAACAGGGAAATATCTACACCACCATGTTTATAAACATGGAAATATCTACACTGCCATCTGTAGATACATGGCAATATCTACACCGCTATCTCTATAAACATGGAAATAACTACATTGCAATCTGTATCAACATGGAAATATCTACACTGCTATCTGTATAAACATGGATATATCTACACAAATATCTGTATAAACATGGAAATCTCTACAACGCCAGCTCTTTAAACATGGAAATATCTACTCCGCTATCTGTGTAAACATGGAAATATCTACACCTCCATCTATATAAACATGGAAATACCTAAACTCCCATCTGCATACACATGGAAATATCTACACAGCCATCTGTATACCCATGGATATATCTACACAGCCATCTGTAGAAACATGGAAATATCTACACAGCTATCTGTATAAACATGGAAATACCTACACCGCAATCTGTATAAACATGGAAATATCTACACCGCTATCAGTATAAACATGGAAATATCTACACAACTATCTGTATAAATCTGGAAATATCTACACCGCCATGTGTATAAACTTTGAAATATCTCCACAGCTATCTGTATACACATGGAAATATCCCCACCGCTATCTGTATAAACATGGAAATATCTACACCGCTATCTCTATAAACATGGAATTATCTACACCGCTATCTGTATAAACATGGAAATATCTACACCGCTATCTGTTTAAACGTGGAAATATCAACACCGCTATCTGTATAATCGTGGAAATATCTACACCGCTATCTGTATAAACTTCGAAATATCTACACCTCCATCTGTATAAACATGGAAATGTATACATTTCCATCTGTATACACATGGAAATATCTACACAGCCATCTGTATAAACTTGGAAATATCTGCACCGATATCTCTGTAAACTTGGAAATACCTACACCGCAATCTGTATAAACATGGAAACATCTACACCGCTATCTGCATAAACATGGAATTATCAACAACAATATCTGTATAAACATGGAAATATCTACATGGCTATCTCTATGAACATTTAAATATCTACACGGCCATCTGTATAAACATGGAAATATCTACACAGTCATCTGTATAAACATGGAAATATCTACACCAATATCTGAATAAACATAGAAATATCTACACTGCCATCTGTATAAACATGAAAATTTCTACACAGTAATCTGTATAAACGTGTAAATATCTACACCGCTATCTGTAGAAACATGGAAATTTCTACACCGCCATCTGTAAAAATATGAAAATATCTACAGAGTAATCTATATAAACATGGAATTACCTACACGTCCATCTGTATAAACATGGAAATATCTACACCGCCATCTGCATAAACATGTAAATATCTCCACCGCTATTTGTTGAAACATGGAAATATCTACTCCGCTATCTGTGTAAACATGGAAATATCTACACCTTCATCTGTATAAACATTGAAATATCTACACTCCCATCTGTATACACATGGAAATATCTACACAGCCATCTGTATACCCATGGAAATAACTCCACAGCCATCTGTATAAACATGGAAATATCTACACCACTATCTGTATAAACATGGAAATATCTCCACCACTATCTGTATAAACATGGAAATATCCCCACCGCTATCTGTATAAACATGGAAATATCTACACCGCTATCTCTATAAACATGGAAATATCTGCACCGCTATCTGTATAAACATGGAAATATCTACACCGCTATCTGTATAAACGTGGAAATATCTACACCGCTATCTGTATAATCATGGAAATATCGACACCGCTATCTGTACAAACATGGAAATATCTACACTTCCATCTGTGTAAACATGGAAATATCTACACTTCCATCTGTATACACATGGAAATATCTACACAGCCATCTGTATAAAGTTGGAAATACCTACACTGCTATCTCTGTAAACATGGAAATACCTACACTGCAATCTGAATAAATATGGAAACATCTACACTGCTATCTGTATAAACATGGAAATATCTACACCGCTATCTGTGTAAACAAGGAAATATCTACAACGCTATCTGTATAAACATGGAAAGATCTTCACCGCTGTCTGTATAAATATGGAAATATCTACATCGCTGTCTGTATAAACATGGAAATATCTCCACCGCTATCTGTATAAGCATGGAAATATCTACACCACTATCTTTATACACATGGAAATATTTACACCGCTATCTGCATAAACATGGAAATATCACCAACAATATCTGTATAAATGTGGAAATATCTACATGGCTATCTCTATGAACATGGAAATATCTACACCGCCATCTCAATATACATGGAAATACCTACACGGTCATCTGTATAAACATAGAAATATCTACACCACTATCTGTATAAACATGGAAATATCTACATGGCTATCTCTATAAACATGGAAATATCTACACAGCCATCTGTATAAACATGGAAATATCTACAGAGTCATCTGTATAAACATGGAAATATCTACACCAATATCTGAATAAACATAGAAATATCTACAATGCCATCTGTATAAACATGGAAATATCTACACAGTCATCTCTATAAACGTGGAAATATCTACACCGCTATCGGTATAAACATGGAAATAGCCACACCACTATCTGTAGAAACATGGAAATATCTACACCGCCATCTGTAAAAATATGAAAATATCTACAGAGTAATCTGTATAAACATGGAAATATCTACACCTCCATCTGTATAAACATGGAAATATCTACACTGCCATCTGTATACACATAGAAATATCTACACAGCCATCTGTATAAACTTGGAAATATCTTCACCGCTATGCTTGTAAACATGGATATACCTACACCGCAATCTGTATAAACATGGAAATATCTACGCAGCTATCTGTACAATCATGCAAATATCTACACCACTATCTGTATAAACTTGGAAATATATACACCGCTATCTCTATAAACATGGAAATACCTACACCGCAATCTGTATAAACATGGAAATATATCCACCGCTATCTCTATAAACATGGAAATATCTATACCGCTATCTGTATAAACATGGAAATATCTACACCGTCATCTGTATAAACATGGAAACATCTACACCACTATCTGTATAAACAAGGAAATATCTACACTGCCATCTGTGTAAACACGAAATATCTACACAGTCATCTCTATAAACATGGAAATATCTACACTGCTGTCTGTATAAATATGGAAATAGCCCCACCACTATCTGTATAAGCATGGAAATAACTACACCGCCATCTGTAAAAACATGGAAATATCTACAGAGTCATCTGTATAAAGATGTAAATAACTACACCTCCATCTGTATAAACATGAAAATATCTACACTGCCATCTCTATACCCATAGAAATATCTACACAGCCATCTGTAGAAACATGGAAATATCTACACCGCTATCTGTATAAACATGGAAATATCTACACTGCCATCTGTATAAAGGTGGGAATATCTACAACACTATCTGTGTAAACATGGAAATATCTACACAGCTATCTGTGTAAACTTGGAAATATGTACACCGATATCTGTGTAAAGATGGAAATATCCACACCGCAATCTGTGCAAATATGGAAATATCTACACTGCTATCTCTGTAAACATGGAAATATCTACAATGCTATCCATATAAGCATAGAAATATCTACAAAGCTATCTGTATAAACATGGAAATATCAACCTCGCTATCTGTATAAACATGGAAATATCTACATAGCTATCTGTATAAACAAGGAAATATCTCCACCGCTATCTATATGAACATGGAAATTTCTACACCGGTATCTTTATAAACTTGGAAATATCTACACCACTACCTGTATAAATATGGAAATATCTACACCGCTATCTCTATAAACATGGAAATGTCTACACAGCCATCTGTATAAACATGGAAGTATCTACACAGCCATCTGTATAAACATGGAAATATCTACATGGCTATCTCTATGAACATTTAAATATCTACACGGCCATCTGTATAAACATGGAAATATCTACACAGTCATCTGTATAAACATGGAAATATCTACACCAATATCTGAAAAAACATAGAAATATCTACACTGCCATCTGTATAAACATGAAAATTTCTACACAGTAATCTGTAAAAACGTGGAAATATCAACACCGCTATCTGTATAAACATGGAAATAGCCACACCGCTATCTGTAGAAACATGGAAATATCTACACCGCCATCTGTAAAAATATGAAAATATCTACAGAGTAGTCTATATAAACATGGAAATATCTACACCTCCATCTGTATAAACATGGAAATATCTACACCGCCATCTGCATAAACATGGAAATAACTCCACCGCTATCTGTTGAAACATGGAAATATCTACTCCGCTATCTGTGTAAACATGGAAATATCTACACCTTCATCTGCATAAACATTGAAATATCTACACTCCCATCTGTATACACATGGAAATATCTACACAGCCATCTGTATACCCATGGAAATATCTCCACAGCCATCAGTAGAAACATGGAAATATCTACACCGCTATCTGTATAAACATGGAAATATCTACACCACTATCTGTATAAACATGGAAATATCCCCACCGCTATCTGTATAAACATGGAAATATCTACACCGCTATCTCTATAAACATGGAAATATCTACACCGCTATCTGTATAAACATGGAAATATCTACACCGCTATCTGTATAAACGTGGAAATATCTACACCGCTATCTGTATAATCATGGAAATATCTACACCGCTATCTGTATAAACTTGGAAATATCTACACCTCCATCTGTGTAAACATGGAAATATCTACACTTCCATCTGTATACACTTGCAAATATCTACACAGCCATCTGTATAAAATTGGAAATACCTACACTGCTATCTCTGTAAACATGGAAATACCTTCACCGCAATCTGTATAAACATGGAAACATCTACACTGCTATCTGTATAAACATGGAAATATCTACACCGCTATCTGTGTAAACATGGAAATATCTACAATGCTATCTGTATAAACATGGAAAGATCTTCACCGCTGTCTGTATAAATATGGAAATATCTACATCGCTGTCTGTATAAACATGGAAATATCTCCACCGCTATCTGTATAAGCATGGAATTATCTACACCACTATCTTTATAAACATGGAAATATTTACACCGCTATCTGCATAAACATGGAAATATCACCAACAATATCTGTATAAACGTGGAAATATCTACATGGCTATCTCTATGAACATGCAAATATCTACACCGACATCTCAATAAACATGGAAACACCTACACGGTCATCTGTATAAACATAGAAATATCTACACCACTATCTGTATAAACATGGAAATATCTACATGGCTATCTCTATAAACATGGAAATATCTACACGGCCATCTGTATAAACATGGAAATATCTACACCGCTATCTCTATAAACATGGAAATATCTACACCGCTATCTGCAAAAACTTGGAAATGTCTACAACGCCATCTCTATAAACATGGAAATATCTCCACCGCTATCTGTATAAACACGGAAATAACTACACTGCTATCAGTATAAACATGGAAATATCTTCACCACTATCTTTATAAAAATGGAATTATCTACACCGCTATCTCTATAAACTTGGAAATATCTACACTGCTCTCTGTATAAATATGTAAATATCTACTCCGCTATCTCTAAAAACATGGAAATATCTACACCGCTGTCTGTATATACATGAAAATATCTACATGGCTATCTCTATGAACTTGGAAATATCTACACCGCCATCTGTATAAACATAGAAATACCTACACAGTCATCTGTATAAACATGGAAATATCTACCCCACTATCTGTAGAAACATGGAAATAACTACACTGCGATGTATATAAACGTGTAAATATCTACACAGCCATCTCTATGAACATGGAAATATCTACATCGCTATGTGTATAAACATGGAAATAGCCACACCGCTATCTGTATAAATATGGAAATATCTACACCGCCATCTGTAAAAACATGGAAATATCTACACAGTCATCTGTGTAAACACGGAAGATATCTACACCTCCATCTGTATAAACATGGAAATATCTAAACCACCATCTGAATAAACATCGAAATGTCTACACGGCTATTTGTATAAGTATGGAAATATCTACACAGCTATCTCTATAAACATGGAAATATATACGCAGCTATCTGTATAAACATGGAAATATCTACACCGTTATCTGTATAAACATGGAAATATCTACACCGCTATCTCTATGAACATGGAAATATCTACATCGCTATCTGTACAAACATGGAAATACCTCCACCACTATCTCTATTAACATGGAATTATCTACACTTCTATCTGTGTAAACATGGAAATATCTCTAACGCAATCTGTAGTAACATGGAAATAACTACACCGCTATCTGTATAAACATGGAAATATCTACAAGGCTATCTCTATAAACATGGAAATAACTACACTGCCATCTCTATAAACATGGAAATACCTACACACTCATCTGTATAAACATGGAAATACCTACACCACTATCTGTATAAACATGGAAATATCTACACTGACATCTGCATCAACATGGAAATATCTACACAGTCATCTGTATAAACATGGAAATATCTACACCTCCATCTGAATAAACATGGAAATATCTACACTGCCATCTCTATAAACTTGGAAATATCTACACCGCTATCTCTATAAACTTGGAAATACCTTCATCGTTATCTGTATAAATATGGAAATATCTACACCGCTATCTGTATAAAATTGGAAATATCTACACCTCTATCTTTATAAACTTGGAAATATCTACACCACTATCTGTATAAACATGGAAATATTTCCACTACCATCTGTATAAACATAGAAACAGCCACACCGCTATCTGTGTAAATATGGAAATATCTAGACCGCCATCTGAATAAACATGGAAATATCTACACTGCTATCTGTATAAATATGGAAATATCTACACCGCTATCTCTATAATCATGGAAATAACTACACCGCAATCTGAATAAACATGGAAATAACTACAATGCTATCTCTATAAACATGGAAAAATCTACACCGCTATCTTCAAAAACTTGGAAATATCTACACCGCCATCTGTATAAACATGGAAATATCTCCACCGCTATCTGCATAAACATGGAAATATCTCCACAGCTATCTGTATAAACATTGAAATATCTACACCGCTATCTGTATAAACATGAAAATATCTACAACGCTATCTGTAGAAACATGGAAATATCTGCAACGCTATCTGTATAAACATGGAAATATCTATATCGCTATCTGTATTAACATGGAAATAACTTCAGTGCCATCTGTATAAACATGGTAATAGCCACACCGCTATCTGTATAAACATGGAAATATCTACAACACCATCTGAATAAACATGGAAATATCTACATGGATATCTGTATAAATATGGACATAACTTCACCGCAATCTCTGTAAACCAGGAAATGTCTACACCGTTATCTGTATAAACATGGAAATATCTACACCGCTATCTGTGTAAACATGGAAATATCTACATCGCTATCTGTATTTACATGGAAATATCTTCACTGCCATCTGTATATACATGGTAATAGCCACACCGCTATCTGTATAAACATGGAAATATCTACAACACATTCTGAATAAACATGGAATTATCTACATGGCTATCTGTATAAATATGGACATACCTACACCACTATCTCCATAAACCAGGAAATGTCTACACCGCTATCTGCATAAACATGGAAATGTCTACATCGCTATCTGTATAAACATGGAAATAGCCACACCGCTATCTGTAAAAACATGGAAATACCTACACAGCCATCTGTAAAAACATCGAAATATCTACACAGTCATCTGTAGAAACATGGAAATAACTAAACCTCCATCTATATTAACATGGAAATATCTGCACTGCCATCTGTATACACATGGAAATATCAACACAGCCATCTGTTTAAACATGGAAATATCTACAACGCTATCTGTATAAACATGGAATTACCTACACCGCTCTCTGTATAAACATGGAAATATCTACATCTCTATCTGTATAAACATGCAAATATCTACATCTCTATCTGTATAAACTTGGAAATATCTACACCGCCATCTTTATAAACATAGAAATATCTACACAGTCACCTGTATAAACTTGGAAATATCTACACGACTATCCGCATAATCATGGAAATATCTACACTGCGATGTGTATAAAAATGGAAATATCTACACAGCCATCTCTATAAACATGGAAATATCTACATCGCTATCTGTATAAACATGGAAATATCTACACCGCTATCTTTATAAACATGGAAATATCTACACCACTATCTGTATAAACATGGAAATATCTACACTGTCATCTGTATAAACATGGAAAGAGCCACACCGCTATGTGTATAAACATGGAAATATCTACACCGCCATCTGAATAAACATGGAAGTATCTACACAGCTATCTGTATAAATATGGAAATAACTACACCGCTATCTCTATAAACATGGAAATAGCTACACCGCTATCTGTATAAACATGGAAATAACTACACCGTTATCTCTATAAACCTGGAAATATCTACACCGCTATCTGCATAAACTTGGAAATATCTACACCGCCATCCGTATAAACCTCGAAATATCTCCACCGCTTTCTGTATAAACATGGAAATATCTCCACCGCTATCTGTGTAAACATGGAAATAGCCACACCGCTGTCTGTATAAACATGGAAATATCTACACCGCCATCTGCAAAAACATGGAAATATCTACACAGTCATCTGTATAAAAACAGAAGTACCTACACCTCCATCTGTAAACATGGAAATATCTACACTGCCATCTGTATACACCTGGAAATATGTACACAGCCATCTGTAAAAACTTGGAAATACCTACACCGCTATCTCTATAAACATGGAAATACCTACATCGCAATCTGTATAAACATGGAAATATCTAGACCGCTATCTGTATAAACTTGGAAATATCTACACTGCCGTCTCTATAAACACGGAAATATCTCCAACGCTATCTGTATAAACCTAGAAATATCTCCACCGCTATCTGTATAAACATGGAAATATCTGCACGGCTATCGGTATAAATATGGAAATATCTACCCTGCTATCTGTATAAACATGGAAATATCTACACCGCCATCTGTAAAAACATGGAAATATCTACACAGTCATCTGTATAAACATGGAAATAACTACATCTCCATCTGTGTAAACATGGAAATACCTACACTGCCGTCTGTATACACATGAAAATATCCACACAGCCATCTGTATAAACATGGGACTATCTACAACGCTATCTATATAAACATGGAAATATCTACATCGCTATCTTTATAAACATGGAAATATCTACACTGCCATCTGTATAAACATGGAAGTAGCCACACCGCTATCTGTATAAACATGGAAATACCTACACCACCATCTGAATAAACATCGAAATATCTACACAGCTATCTGTATAAATATGGAAATAACTACACCGCTATCTCTATAAACATGGAAATATCTCCAGCGCTATTTGTATAAACATGGAAATATCTCCACCGCAACCAGAGTAAACATGGAAATACCTACACCGCTATCTGTATAAACATGGAAATATCTCCACCGCAATCAGAATAAACTTGGAAATACCTACACCGCTATCTCTATAAACATGTAAATATCTCCACCGCTGTTTGTATAAACATGGAAATATGTACATCGCTATCTGTACAAAAATGGAAATAGCCTCACCGCTATCTGTATAAACATGGAAATATCTACAATGCCATCTGTAAAAACATGGAAATATCTACACAATCATCTGTAGAAACGTGGAAATGTCTACACCTCCATCTGTGTAAACAAGGAAATATCTACACTGCCATCTGTATACACATGGAAATATCAACTCAGCCATCTATAAAAACATGGAAATATATACATCGCTACCTGTATAAACATGGAAATATCGACACCGTTATCTGTATAAACATGGAAATATCGACACCGCTATCTGTATAAACATGGAAATATCTACACCGCTATCTGTATAAACATGGAAATATCTACACCA
Source organism: Pan paniscus (assembly GCF_029289425.2). Taxonomy (NCBI): domain Eukaryota; kingdom Metazoa; phylum Chordata; class Mammalia; order Primates; family Hominidae; genus Pan; species Pan paniscus. Next base: position 4,710,254 of record NC_073265.2, read on the forward strand.
CTATCTGTATAAACTTGGAAATATCTACACCGCCATCTCTATAAGTATGGAAATATCGCCAACGCTATCTGTATAAACATGGAAACACCTCCACGGCTATCTGTATAAACATGGAAATATCTACACAGCCATGTGTATAAACATGGAAATATCTACATCGCTATTTCTATAAACATGGAAATGCCTCAACCGTTATCTGTATAAACATAGAAATATCTACACCTCTATCTGTATAAACATGGAAATATCTACACCGCTATCTGTATAAGCTTGGTAATATCTACACCGCAATCTCTATAAACAAGGAAATAACTCCACCGCTCTCTGTATAAACATGGAAATATATCCACTGCTATCTGCATAAACATGGAAATATCTACACCGCTATCTCAATAAACATGGAAATATCTACACCGCTAACTTTATAAACATGGAAATATCTGCAACGTTATCTGAATAAACATGGAAATATCTGCACCATTATCTGTATAAACATGGCAATATCTACATCGCTATATGTATTAACTTGGAAATATCTTCACTGCAATCTCTATAAACATGGAAATAGCCACACCGCTACCTGTATAAACATGGAAATATATACACCGCCATCTGAATAAACATGGAAATATCTACACGGCTTTCTGTATAAATATGGAAATAACTACACCGCTATGTCTATAAACATGGAAATGTGTACGCCGCTATCTGTATAAACATGGAATTATCTACATGGCTATCTCTATAAACATGGAAATATCTACACCGCCATCTGTATAAATATGGAAATAACTACACTGCTATCTCTATAAACATAGAAACGTCTACACCGCTATCTTTATAAACATGGAAATAACTACATGGCTATCTCTATAAACATGGAAATATCTACACCGCTATCTCTATAAACATGGAAATACCTACACACTCATCTGTATAAACATGGAAATACCTACACCACAATCTGTATAAACATCGAAATATCTATACTGCCATCTGCATAAACATGGAAATATCTACACGGAGATCTCTATAAACATGGAAATATCTACATCGCTATCTGTATAAACATGGAAATAGCCACACAGCTATCTGTATAAACATGGAAATATCTACACCGCCATCTGTAAAAACATGGAAATATCTACACAGTCATCTGTATAAACATGGAAATAACTACATCTCCATCTGTGTAAACATGGAAATATCTACACTGCCGTCTGTATACACATGGAAATATCCACACAGCCATCAGTATAAACATGGGACTATCTACACCGCTATCTATATAAACATGGAAATATCTTCATCGCTATCTTTATAAACATGGAAATATCTACACTGCCATCTGTATAAACATGGAAGTAGCCACACCGCTATCTGTATAAACATGGAAATATCTACACCACCATCTGAATAAACATCGAAATATCTACACAGCTATCTGTATAAATATGGAAATATCTACACAGCCATCTCTATAAACATGGAAATATCTGCAACGCTATCTTTATAAACATGGAAATATCTCCACCGCAATCAGAGTAAACATGGAAATACCTACACCGCTATCTGTATAAACATGGAAATATCTCCACCGCAATCAGAATAAACATGGAAACACCTACACCGCTATCTGTGTAAACATGTAAATATCTCCACGCTATCTGTATAAACATGGAAATTCCTCCACGGCTATCTGTATAAACATGGAAATATCTACACAGCCATGTGTATAATCATGGAAATATCTACATCACTATTTCTATAAACTTGGAAATTCCTAAACCGTTATCTGTATAAACATGGAAATATCTACACTGCTATCTGTATCAACATGGAAATATCTTCACCGCTATCTGTGTAAACTTGGTAATATCTACACCGCAATCTCGATAAACTTGGAAAAAACTCCACCGCTATCTGTATAAACATGGAAATATCTCCACTGCTATCTGCATAAACATGGAAATATCTACACCGCTATCTGTATAAACATGGAAATATCTACACCGCTATCTGTATAAACTTGGAAATATCTACACCGCTATCTGTATAAATATGGAAATATCTACACCGCTATCTGTATATACATGGAAATATTTCATGGCTATCTGTATAAACTTGGAAATATCTCCACCGCCATCTGTATAAACATAGAAATTCCTACACAGTCATCTGTATAAACATGGAAATATCTACACCACTATCTGTATAAACACGGAAATAACTACACTGCCATCTGTATAAACATGGAAGTAGACATATCGCTATCTGTATAAACATGGAAATATCAACACCACCGTCTGTATAAGCATCGAAATATCTACACAGCTATCTGTATAAATATGGAAATATCTACACCGCCATCTCTATAAAAATGGAAATATCTCCAACGCAATATGTATTAACTTGGAAATATCTCCACCGCTATCTGTATAAACATGGAAATTCCTCCACCGCTATCTGTATAAACATGTAAATATCTAAACCGCTATCTGAATTAACATGGAAATATCTCCAACGCTATCTGTATAAACATGGAAATATCTACATCGTTATCTGCATAAACATGGAAATATCACGACCGCTATCTCAATAAACATGGAAATATCTCCACCGCTATCTCTATAAACATGGAAATATCTACACTGCCATCTGTATAAACATGGAAACAGCCACACCGATATCTGTATAAACATGGAAATATCTACACCGACATCTGCATAAACATGGAAACAGCCACACCGCTATCTGTATAAACATGGAAATATCTACACCGCCATCTGTATAAACATGGAAATATCTACACCGCTATCTGTATAAATATGGAAATATCTACACCGCTATCTCTATAAACATGGAAATAACGACACCGCAATCTAAATAAACATGGAAATAACTACACCGCTATCTCTATAAACATGCAAATATCTTCACCGCTAGCTGCATAATCTTGGAAATATCTACACCGCTATCTGTATAAACATGGAAATATTTCCACCACTATATGTATAAACATGGAAATATCTCCACCGCTATCTGTATAAACATGGAAATACCTCCACGGCTATCTGTATAAACATGGAAATATCTACAGAGCCATCTGTATAAACATGGAAATATCTACATCGCTATCTCTATAAACATGGAAATACCTACAATGGTATCTGTATAAACTTGGAAATATCTACACCGCTTTCTGTATAAACATGGAAATATCTACACCGCTATCTGTATAAACTTGGTGATATCTACACCGCAATCACTATAAACATGGAAATAACTCCACCGCTATCTATATAAACATGGAAATATCTCCACTGCTATCTGCATAAACATGGAAATACCTACACCGCTATCTGTGTAAACATGGAAATATCTACACCGCTATCTGTATAAACTTGGAAATATCTACACCGCTATCTGTATAAATATGGAAATATCTACACCGCTATCTGTATATACATGAAATATTTCATGGCTATCTGTATAAATTTGGAAATATCTACACCGCCATCTGTATCAACATAGAAATACCTACACTGTCATCTGTATAAACATGGAAATATCTACACCACTATCTGTATAAACATGGAAATAACTACACTGCGAGGAGTTTAAACATGGAAACATCTACACAGCTATCTCTATAAATATGGAAATATCTACATGGCTATCTGTATAAACATGGAAATATCTACACCGCCATCTGTAAAACCATGGAAATATCTACTCAGTCATCTGTGTAAACATGGAAGATATCTACACCTCCATCTGTATAAACATGCAAATATTTACATCACTATCTGTATAAACATGGAAATAGCCACACCGCTATCTGAATAAACATGGAAATATCTACACCGCCATCTGTAAAAACATGGAAATATCTACACAGTCATCTGTGTAAACATGGAAGATATCTACACCTCCATCTGTATAAAAATGGAAATATCTACACCACCATGTGAAGAAACTTCGAAATGTCTACACGGCTATTTGTATAAATATGGAAATATCTACAGCGCTATGTCTATAAACATGGAAATATCTACACCGCCATCTGAATAAACATGGAATTATCTACACCGCTATCTGTATAAATATGGAAATATCTACACCGCTATCTCTATAAACATGGAAATAACTACACCGCTATCTGTAAAAACATGGAAATAACTATACCGCTATCTCCATAAACATGGAAATATCTACACCGCTATCTGCATAAACTTAGGAATAACTACACTGCCATCTGTATAAAGATGGAAATATCTCCACCACTATCTGTATAAACATGGAAATATCTCCACCGCTATCTGTATAAACATGGAAATATCTCCACTGCTATCTATACAAACATGGAAATATCTACATCACTATCTGTATAAACTTGGAATAGCCACACCGCTATCTGTATAAACATGGAAATAACTACACGGCCATCTGTAAAAACATGGAAATACCTACGCATTCATCTGTATAAACACGGAAATACCTACACCGCCATGTGTATACACCTGGAAATATCTACACCGCTATCTGTATAAACATGGAAATATCTACGCCGCTATCTGTATAAACATGGAAATATCTAAATCGTAATATATATAAACAGGGAAATATCTCGACAGATATCTCTATAAACATGGAAATATCTCCACCGCTTTCTCTACAAACATGGAAATATCTACACCGCTATCTATATAAACATGGAAATATCTACACTGCCATCTGTATACACATGGAAATATCTACACTGCTATCTGTATAAACATGGAAATATCTACATGGCTATCTCTATAAACATGGAAATAACTACACCGCCATCTGTATAAATATGGAAATACCTACACTACTATCTCTATAAACATAGAAACATCTACACCGCTATCTGTATAAACATGGAAATATCTACAAGGCTATCTCTACAAACATGGAAATATCTACACCGCCATCTCTATAAACATGGAAATACCTACACACTCCTCTGTATAAACATGGAAATACCTACACCACTATCTGTATAAACATGGAAATATCTACACTGCCATCTGCATAAACATGGAAATATCTACACAGCCATCTCTATAAACATGGAAATATCTACATCGCTATCAGTATAAACATGGAAATAGCCACACCGCTATCTGTATAAACATGGAAATATCTACACCGCCATCTGTAAAAACATGAAAATATCTACACAGTCATCTGTAAACATGGAAATACCTACACCTCCATCTGTGTAAACATGGAAATATCTACACTGCTATCTGTATACACAGGGAAATCTCCACACAGCCATGTGTATAAACATGGAAATATCTACATCGCTATCTCTATAAACATAGAAATATATACATCCCTAACTGTATAAACATGGAAATATCTACACTGCAGTCTGTATAAACATGGAAGTAGCCACACTGCTATCTGTATAAACATGGAAATATCTACACCACCATCTGAATAAACATCGAAATATCTACACAGCTATCTGTATAAATATGGAAATATCTACACCGTCATCTCTATAAACATGGAAACATATACAACGCAATCTGTATAAACATGGAAATATCTCCACCGCTATCCGTATAAACATGGAAATACCTCCACCGCTATCTGTATGAACATGGAAATATTTAAATCGCTATCTGTTCAAACATGCAAATATCTCACCCGCTATCTCAATAAACATGGAATTATCTACACCGCTATCTGTATAAACATGGAAATATCTCCACTGCAATCAGTATATACATGGAAATACCTACACTGTTACCTGTATAAACATGTTAATATCTACACCGCTATCTGTATAAACATGGAAATAACTGCACCGCTCTCTGTGTAAACATGGAAATGTCTACATCATTATCTGTATAAACATGGAAACATCTTGACCGCTATGTCTATAAACACGGAAATATCTCCACCGCTATCTCTATAAACATGGAATTACCTACACCGTTATCGATATAAACTTGGAAATATCTACACCTCCATCTGCATAAACATGGAAATATCTACACTGCCATCTGTATACACATGGAAATATCTACACCGCTATCTGCATAAACATGGAAATATCGACATGGCTATCTCTATAAACATGGAAATAACTACACCGCCATCTGTATAAATACGGAAATAGCTACACTGCTATCTCTATAAACATAGAAACATCTACACCGCTATCTGTATAAACATGGAAATATCTACAAGGCTATCTCTATAAACATGGAAATATCTACACTGCCATCTCTATAAACATGGAAATACCTACACACTCATCTGTATAAACATGGAAATACCTACACCACTATCTGTATAAACATGGAAATATCTACACTACCATCTGCATAAACATGGAAATATCTACACAGCCATCTCTATAAACATGGAAATATCTACATCGCTATCTGTATAAATATGGAAACAGCCACAACGCTATCTGTATAAACACGGAGATATATACACCGCCATCTGTAAAAACATGGAAATATCTACAGAGTCATCTGTAAACATGGAAATACCTACACCTCCATCTGTGTAAACATGGAAATATCTACACTGCTATCTGTATACACAGGGAAATATCCACACAGCCATCTGCATAAACATGGAAATACCTACATCGCTATCTCTATAAACATGGAAATATCTACATCGCTATCTGTATAAACATGGAAATAGCTACACTGCCATCTGTATAAACATGGAAGTAGCCACACCGCTATCTGTATAAACATGGAAGTATCTACACCACCATCTGAATAAACATCGAAATATCTACACAGCTATCTGTATAAATATGGAAATATCTGCAGCGTCATCTCTATAAACATGGAAATCTATACAACGCAATCTGTATAAACATGGAAATATCTCCACCACTATCCGTATAAACATGGAAATACCTCCACCGCTATATGTATGAACATGGAAATATCTAAATCGCTATCTGGACAAACATGGAAATATCTCACCCGCTATCTCTATAAACATGGAATTATCTACACCGCTATCTGTATAAACATGGAAATATCTACAAGTCTATCTCTATAAACATGGAAATATCTACACCGCCATCTCAAGAAACATGGAAATACCTACACACTCATCTGTATAATCATGGAAATACCTACACCACTATCTGCATAAACAGAAATATCTACACAGCCATCTGCATAAATATGGAAATATCTACACCGCTATCTCTATAAATATGGAAATACCTACACCGCTATCTGTATAAACATGGAAATACCTACACTGCTATCTGTATTAACATGGAATTATCTACACCGCTATCTGCATAAACTTGGAAATAGCCATACCGCTATCTGTATATACATGGAAATATCTACACCGCCACCTGTAAAAACATGGAAATATCTACACAGTCATCTGTTTAAACATGGAAATACCTGCACGTCCATCTGTGTAAACATGGAATTATCTACACTGCCATCTGTATACACATGGAAATATCCACACAGCCATCTGTATAAACATGGAAATATCTACACCGTTATCTCGACAAACATGGAAATATATACATCCCTAACTGTATAAACATGGAAATACCTACACTGTGGTCTGTATAAACATGGAAGTAGCCATAAGGCTATCTGTGTAAACATGGAAATATCTACACCACCATCTGAATAAACATCGAAAAAACTACACGGCTATCTGTATAAATATGGAAATATCTACACCGCCATCTCTATTAACATGGAAATAACTCCAACGCTATCTGCATAAACATGAAAATATCTCCAAAGCTATCTGTATGAACATGGAAATGCCTACATTGCTATATGTACAAACATGGAAACATCTCCACCGCTATCTCTATAAACATGGAATTATCTACACCGCTATCCGTTTAAACATGGAAATATATACGCCGCTATCTGTATAAACATGGAAATATCTAAATCGTAATATATGTAAACAGGGAAATATCTCGACAGATATCTCTATAATCATGAAAATATCTCCACTGCTTTATCTACAAACATGGAAATAACTACACCGCAATCTTTATAAACATGGAAATATCTACACTGCCATCTGTATAAACATGAAGACAACCACACCGCTATGTGTATAAACCTGGAAATATCTACACCGCCATCTGAATAAACATGGAATTATCTACACCGCTATCTGTATAAATAAGGAAATATCTACACTGCTATCTCTATAAACATGGAAATAACTACACCGCTATCTGTATAAACATGGAAATAACAATACCGCTATCTCCATAAACGTGGAAATATCTACACCGCTATCTGCATAAACTTGGAAATAACTACACCGCCATCTGTATAAAGGTGGAAATATCTCCACCACTACCTGTAAAAACATGGAAATATCTCCACCGCTATCTGTATAAACATGGAAATATCCCCACCGCTATCTATACAAACATGGAAATATCTACATCGCTATCTGTATAAACTTGGAAATAGCCACACCGCTATCTGTATAAACATGGAAATAACTACACCGCCATCTGTAAAAACATGGAAATATCTACGCAGTCATCTGTATAAACATGGAAATATCTACACCTCCATCTGTATAAACATGGAAATAACTACACTACCATCTGTATACACATGGAAATATCTACACCGCTATCTGTATAAACATGGAAATATCTACATGGCTATCTCTGCAAACATGGAAATATCTACACCGCCATCTCTATAAACATGGAAATACCTACACACTCATCTGTATAAACATGGAAATACCTACACCACTATCTGTATAAACATGGAAATATCTACACTGCCATCTGCATAAACATGGAAATATCTACACAGCCATCTCTATAAACATGGAAATATCTACATCGCTATCTGTATAAACATGGAAATAGCCACACCGCTATCTGTATAAACATGGAAATATCTACAGCGCCATCTGTAAAAACATGGAAATATCTACACAGTCATCTGTAAACATGGAAATACCTACACCTCCATCTGTGTAAACATGGAAATATCTACACTGCTATCTGTATACACAGGGAAATATCCACACAGCCATCTGCAAAAACATGGAAATACCTACATCGCTATCTCTATAAACATGGAAATATCTACATCGCTATCAGTATAAACATGGAAATAGCTACACTGCCATCTGTATAAACATGGAAGTAGCCACACCGCTATCTGTATAAACATGGAAATATCTACACCACCATCTGAATAAACATCGAAATATCTACACAGCTATCTGTATAAATATGGAAATATCTACAACGTCATCTCTATAAACATGGAAATATATACAACGCAATCTGTATAAACATGGAAATATCTCCACCGTTATCCGTATAAACATGGAAACACCTCCACCGCTATCTGTATGAACATGGAAATATCTAAATCGCAATCTGTACAAACATGGAAATATCTCACCCGCTATCTCTATAAACATGGAATTATCTACACCGCTATCTGTATAAACATGGAAATATCTACAAGTCTATCTCTATAAACATGGAAATATCTACACCGCCATCTCTACAAACATGGAAATACCCACACACTCATCTGTATAAACATGGAAATACCTACACCGCTATCTGTATAAACAAGGAAATAACTACACTGCTATCTGTATTAACATGGAATTATCTACACCGCTATCTGCATAAACTTGGAAATAGCCACACCGCTATCTGTATATACCTGGAAATATCTACACCGCCATCTGTAAAAACATGGAAATATCTACACAGTCATCTGTATAAACGTGGAAATACCTGCACGTCCATCTGTGTAAACATGGAATTATCTACACTGCCATCTGTATACACATGGAAATATCCACACAGCCATCTGTATAAACATGGAAATATCTACACCGTTATCTCGACAAACATGGAAATATATACATCCCTAAGTGTATAAACATGGAAATATCTACACTGCGGTCTGTATAAACATGGAAGTAGCCACACCGCTATCTGTATAAACATGGAAATATCTACACCACCATCTGAATAAACATCGAAAAAACTACATGGCTATCTGTATAAATATGGAAATATCTACACCGCCATCTCTATTAACATGGAAATATCTCCAACACTATCTGCATAAACATGAAAATATCTCCACCGCTATCTGTATATACATGGAAATATCTCCACAGCTATCTGTATGAACATGGAAATACCTACATCGCCATATGTACAAACATGGAAATATCTCCACCGCTATCTCTATAAACATGGAATTATCTCCACCGCTATCCGTTTAAACATGGAAATATCTACGCCGCTATCTGTATAAACATGGAAATATCTAAATCGTAATATATATAAACAGGGAAATATCTCGACAGATATCTCTATAAACATGGAAATATCTCCACCGCTTTCTCTACAAACATGGAAATATCTACACCGCTATCTATATAAACATGGAAATATCTACATGGCTATCTCTATAAACATGGAAATAACTACACCACCATCTGTATAAATATGGAAATACCTACACTGCTATCTCTATAAACATAGAAACATCTACACCGCTATCTGTATAAACATGGAAATATCTACAAGGCTATCTCTGCAAACATGGAAATATCTACAAAGCCATCTCTATAAACATGGAAATACCTACACACTCATCTGTATAAACATGGAAATACCTACACCACTATCTGTATAAACATGGAAATATCTACACTGCCATCTGCATAAACATGGAAATATCTACACAGCCATCTCTATAAACATGGAAATAACTACATCGCTATCTGTATAAACATGGAAATAGCCACACCGCTATCTGTATAAACATGGAAATATCTACACCGCCATCTGTAAAAACATGGAAATATCTACACAGTCATCTGTAAACATGGAAATACCTACACCTCCATCTGTGTAAACATGGAAATATCTACACTGCTATCTGTATACACAGGGAAATATCCACACAGCCATCTGCATAAACATGGAAATACCTACATCGCTATCTCTATAAACATGGAAATATCTACATCGCTATCTGTATAAACATGGAAATAGCTACACTGCCATCTGTATAAACATGGAAGTAGCCACACCGCTATCTGTATAGACATGGAAATATCTACACCACCATTTGAATAAACATCGAAATATCTACACAGCTATCTGTATAAATATGGAAATATCTACACCGTCATCTCCATAAACATGGAAATATATACAACGCAATCTGTATATACATGGAAATATCTCCACCGCTATCCGTATAAACATGGAAATACCTCCACCGCTATCTGTATGAACATGGAAATATCTAAATCGATATCTGTACAAACATGGAAATATCTCACCCGCTAACTCTATAAACATGGAAATATCTACAGAGCTATCTGTATAAACATGGAAATATCTCCACTGCAATCAGTATAAACATGGAAATACCTACACTGTTACCTGTATAAACATGTAAATATCTACACCGCTCTCTGTATAAACATGGAAATATCTACATCATTATCTGTATAAACATGGAAACATCTTGACCGCTATCTCTATAAACACAGAAATATCTCCACAGCTATCTCTGTAAACATGGAAATATCTACACCGCTATCGTTATAAACTTGGAAATATCTACACCTCCATCTGTATAAACATGGAAATATCTACACTGCCATCTGTATACACATGGAAATATCTACACCGCTATCTGTATAAACATGGAAATATCTACATGGCTATCTCTATAAACATGGAAATAACTACACAGCCATCTGTATAAATATGGAAATACCAACACTGCTATCTCTATAAACATAGAAACATCTACACCGCTATCTGTATAAACATGGAAATATCTACAAGGCTATCTCTATAAACATGGAAATATCTACACCGCCATCTCTATAAACATGGAAATACCTACACACTCATCTGTATAAACATGGAAATACCTACACCACTATCTGTATAAACATGGAAATGTCTACACTGCCATCTGCATAAACATGGAAATATCTACACAGCCATCTCTATAAACATGTAAATATCTACATCGCTATCTGTATAAACATGGAAATAGCCAAACCGCTATCTGTATAAACATGGAAATATCTACACCGCCGTCTGTGAAAACATGGAAATATCTACACAGTCATCTGCATAAACTTGGAAATATCTACACCTCCATCTGTATAAAGGTGGATATATCTACACAGCTATCTCTATAAATATGGAAAAACCTACACCGCTATCTGTATAAACATGGAAATATCTACACCGCTATCTGTATAAACTTGGAAGTATCTACACCGCCATCTCTATAAACATGGAAATATCTTCACCGATATCTGTATAAACATGGAAATATCTCCACCACTATCTCTATAAACATGGAAATATCTTCACCGCTATCTGTATAAACATGGAAATATCTACACCGCTATCTGTATAAACTTGGAAATATCTACACCACTCTCTGTATAAACATGGAAATATCAACACCGCTCTCTCCATAAAGATGGAAATGTCTACACCGCTATCTGTATAAACATAGAAATATCTACATGACTATCTCTGTAAACATGGAAATATCTACACCGCCATCTTTATAAACATGGACATACCTACACAGTCATTTGTATAAACATGGAAATATCCACACCACTATCTGTATAAACATGGAAATATCAACACTGCCATCTTTATAAACATGGAAATATCTACACAGCCATCTCTATTAACATGGAAATATCTACATCGCTATCTGTATAAACATGGAATTATCCACACCGCAATCTGTACAAATATGGAAATATCTACACCGCTATCTCTATAAACATGGACATGTCTACACCGCTATCTGTATAAACATGGAAAATCTACATGGCTCTCTCTGTAAACACAGAAATATCTACACCGCCATGTGTAAACATAGAAATACTTACACAGTCATCTGTATAAACATGGACATATGTACAGCACTATCTGTATAAATATGGAAATATCTACAACGCCGTCTGTGAAAACATGGAAATATTTACACAGTCATCTGTATAAACCTGGAAATATCTACACCTTCATGTGTATAAACATGGAAATATCTACACTGCCATCTGTATACACATGGAAATATCTACACAGCCATCTGCATAAACATGGAAATATCTACACCGCTATCTCTATAATCATGGAAATAACTACACCGCTATCTGTATAAACATGGAAATATCTACACGGCCATCAGAGTAAACATGGAAATATACACACGGATATCTGTATAAACATGGAAATATCTACACCGCTATCTCTATAAATGTGGAAATGTCTACAACGCTATCTGTATTAACATGGAAATATCCACATGGCTGTCTCTCTAAACATGGAAATATCTACACCGCAATCTGTATAAACATGGAAATACCTACACAATCATGTGTATAAACATGGAAATATCTACACCTCCATGTGTATAAACATGGAAATATCTACACGGCCATCTGTATACACATGGAAATATCTTCACCGCCATCTGTAAAAACATGGAAATATCTACACAGTCATCTGTATAAACATAGAAATATCTACACCTCCATGTGCATAAACATGGAAATATCAACACTGCCATCTGTATACACCTGGGAATATCTACACAGCCCTCTGAATAAACATGGAAATATCTACACCGCAATCTCTGTAATCATTGAAATACCTACACCGCTATCTGTATAAACATGGAAATATCTCCACCGCTATCACCATAAACATGGAAATATCTACACCGCTATCTGTATAAGCATAGAAATATCTACACTGCCATTTCTATGAACTTGGAAATATCTACACCGCCATCTGTATAATCATGGAAATATCTCCACCGCTATCTGTATAAACATGGAAATATCTCCACCGCTATCTGTATAAACATGGATATATCTACACTGCTATCTGTATATACATGGAGATATCTACACTGCTATCTGTATAAACATGTATATATCTACATCGCTACCTGTATAAACATGGAATTATCTACACTGCCATGTGTATATACATGGAAATAGCCACACCGCTTTGCGTATAAACATGGAAATATCTACACTGCCATCTGTATAAACATGGAAATATGTACACAGCCATCTGTATCAACAATGAAATATCTACAACGCTATCTGTATAAATATGGAAATATCTGCACCGCTATCTCTATAAACATGGAAATGTCTACACCACTGTCTTTATAAACATGGAAATGTCTACATGGCTATCTCTATAAACATGGAAATATCTACTCCACCATCTGTATAAACATGGAAAGACCCACACAGTCTTCTGTAGAAACATGGATATATCTACACCACTATCTGTATAAACATGGAAATATCTACACTGCCATCTGTATAAACATGGAAATATCTACACAGCCATCTCTATATGCATGGTAATATCTACATCGATACCTGCATAAACATGGAAATAGCCACACTACTATCTGTATAAACATGGAAATATCTACACCGCCATCTGTAAAAACATGGAAATATCTTCTCAGTCATCTGTATAAACATGGAAATAACTACACCGCTATCAGTATAAACATGGAAATATCTACAACACTATCTGTATCAACATGGAAATACCTACACCGCTATCTGTATAAATATGGAAATACCTACACCGCTATCTCTATGAACATGGAAATGTCTACACCACTATCTGTATAAACATTGAAATATCTACATGGTTATGTCTATAAACATGGAAATATCTACACCGCCATCTGTATAAACTTGGAAATACCTTCAAAGTCATCTGTATAAACATGGGAATATCTACACCACTATCTGTATAAACATGGAAATATCTACACTGCCATTTGTATAAACATGGAAATATCTACACCGTCATCTGTAAAAGCATGGAAATATCTACACAGTCATCTGTATAATCATGGAAATAACTACACTTCCATCTGTGTAAACATGGAAATATCTACACTGCCATCTGTATACATATGGAAATATCCACACAGCCATCTGTATAAACATGGAAATACCTACACCGCTATCTCTATAAACATGGAAGTATCTACATCGCTATCTGTATAAACATGCAAATATCTACACTGTCATCTGTATAAACATGGAAATAGCCACACCGCTATCTGTAAATATGGAAATATCTACTCCACCATCTGAATAAACATGGAAATAACTACACCGCTATATGTATAAATATGGAAATATCTTCACCACTATCTGTATAAACATAGAAATATCTGCACTGCCATCTGTATAAACCTGGAAATAGCTACACAGCCATCTCTATAAACTTGAAAATATCTACATCGCTCTCTGTATAAACATGGAATTTGCCAAACCGCTATCTTTATAAACATGGAAATATATACACCGCCGTCTGTGAAAACATGGAAATATCTACACAGTCATCTGTATAAACATGGAAATATCTACACCTCCATCTGTATAAAGATGGATTTATCTACACAGCTATCTCTATAAATATGGAAATACCTACACCGCTATCTGTATAAACATGGAAATATCTACTCCGCTATGTGTATAAACTTGGAAGTATCTACAACGCCATCTCTACAAACATGGAATTATCTTCACCGCTATCTGTATAAACATGGAAATATCTCCACCACTATCTCTATAAACATGGAAATATCTACACCGCTATCTGTATAAACATGGAAATATCTACACCACTATATGTATAAAATTGGAAATATCTACACCACTATCTGTATAAAATTGGAAATATCTACACCACTCTCTGTATAAACATGGAAATATCAACACCGCTCTCTCCATAAAGATGGAAATGTCTACACCGCTATCTGTATAAACATGGAAATATCTACACAGCCATCTATATATGCATGGTAATATCTACATCGATATCTGCATAAACATGGAAATAGCCACACTGCTATCTGTATAAACATGGAAATATCTAAACCGCCATCTGTAAAAACATGGAAATATCTTCTCAGTCATCTGTATGAACCTTGAAAATCTACACCGCTATATCTATAAACATGGAAATACCTACACTGCTATCTGTATAAACTTGGAAATATCTACACCGCCATCTATATAAACATGGAAGTATCTCCACCGCTATCTGTATAAACATGGAAATATCTCTACCGCTATCGGTATAAGCATGGAAATATCTGCACCGCTATCTGTATAAACATGGAAATATCTACTCCGCTATCTGTATAAACATGGAAATATCTACAACGCTATCTTTATAAACATGGAAATATCTACATCGCTATCTGTATAAACATGGAAATATCTACACTGTCATCTGTATAAACATGGAAATAGCCACACCGCTATCTGTAAATGTGGAAATATCTACTCCACCATCTGAATAAACATGGAAATAACTACACCGCTATCTGTATAAATATGGAAATATCTTCACCACTATCTGTATAAACATGGAAATATCTGCACTGCCATCTGTATAAACCTGGAAATAGCTACACAGCCATCTCTATAAACTTGGAAATATCTACATGGCTCTCTGTATAAACATGGAATTTGCCAAACCGCTATCTGTATAAACATGGAAATATCTACACCGCCGTCTGTGAAAACATGGAAATATCTACACAGTCATCTGTATAAACATGGAAATATCTACACCTCCATCTGTATAAAGATGGATATATCTACACAGCTATCTCTATAAATATGGAAATACCTACACCGCTCTCTGTATAAACATGGAAATATCTACACCGCTATCTGTATAAACTTGGAAGTATCTACACCGCCATCTCTATAAACATGGAAATATCTTCACCGATATCTGTATAAACATGGAAATATCTCCACCACTATCTCTATAAACATGGAAATATCTACACCTCCATCTGTATAAAGATGGATATATCTACACAGCTATCTCTATGAATATGGAAATACCTACACCGCTATCTGTATAAACATGTAAATATCTACACCACTATCAGTATAAACTTGGAAGTATCTACACCGCCATCTCTATAAACATGGAAATATCTTCACCGCTATCTGTATAAACATGGAAATATTTCCACCACTATCTCTATAAACATGGAAATATCTACACCGATATCTGTATAAACTTGGAAATACCTACACCGCTATCTCAATGAACATAGAAATGTCTACACCACTATCTGTATAAACATTGAAATATCTACATGGTTATGTCTATAAACATGGAAATATCTACACCACTATCTGTATAAACTTGGAAATATCTACACTGCCATTTGTATAAACATGGAAATATCTACACCGTCATCTGTAAAAGCATGGAAATATCTACACAGTCATCTGTATAAACATGGAAATAACTACACCTCCATCTGTGTAAACATGGAAATATCTACACTGCCATCTGTATACATATGGAAATATCCAGACAGCCATCTGTATAAACACGGAAATACCTACACCGCTATCTCTATAAACATGGAAATACCTACACCGCTATCTGTATAAACAAGGAAATATGTACACCGCTATCTGTATGAACATTGAATTATCTACATCGCTATCTGTATAAACATGGAAATATCTCCACTGCTATCTCTGTAAACATGGAAATATCTACACCGCTATCTTTATAAACATGGAAATATCTACACAGCTATCTGTAGAAACATGGAAATATCTACATCACCGTCTGTATAAACATGGAAATATCTACACCGCTATCTGTATAAACATGGAAATATGTGCACCACTTTCTGTATAAACATGGAAATATCTACATCGTTATCTGTATAAACATGGAAATACCTCCGCCACTATATCTATAAACATGGAAACATCTCCACCGCTATCTCTATAAACATGGAAATATCTACACCGCTATCTTTATAAACTTGAAAATATCTACACCACTATCTGTATAAGCAAATGAAATATCTACACTGCCATGTGTATAAACATGGAAATAGCCCCACCGCCATCTGTCTAAACATGGATATATCTACACCGCCATCTGAGTAAACATGGAATTATCTACACAGCTATCTGTATAAATATGGAAATATCTACAACACTATCAGCATAAACTTGGAAATACCTACACGGCCATCTGTATAAACATGGAAATATCTCCACAGCAATCTGAAAAACATGGAAATATCTTAACCGCTATCTGTGTAAACATGGATATATCTACATCATTATCTGTATAAACATGGAAATAACTCCACCGCTATCCCTATAAACATGGAAATATCTACACTGCCATCTGTATAAACAAGGAAATATATAGACAGCCATCTGTATAAATATATAAATAACTACACTGCTATGTGTACAAACTTGGAAATATCTACACCGCCATCTCTATAAACATGGAAATACCTGCACCGCTATCTGTATAAACATGGAAATATATACACAGTCATCTGTATAAACTTGGAAATAAATACACCGCTATCTGTATAAAAGGGAAATATCTACACCGCTATCTGTATAAACTTGGAAATATCTACACCACTATCTGTATAAATATAGAAATATCTACACCACTATCTCTATAAACATGGAAATGTCTACACCGCTATCTGTATAAACATGGAAATATCTACATGGCTATCTGTATAAACATGGAAATATTTACACCGCCATCTGTATGAACATGGAAATAACAACAGAGTCATCCGTATAAACATGGAAATATCTCCACCGCTATCTCTATAAACATGGAAATATCTACACCGCTATCAGTGTAAACATAGAAATATCTACACTGCCATCTCTATGAACTTGGAAATATCTGCACCGCCATCTGTATAATCACGGAAATATCTCCACCGCAATCTGTATAAACTTGGAAATATCTCCACCGCTATCTGTAAAAACATGGAAATATCTACACCGCTATCTGTATAAACATGGAAATATCTACACTGCTATCTGTATAAACATGTAAATATCTAAATCGCAACATGTATAAACATGGAAATATCTACACTGCCATGTGTATAAACATGGAAATAGCCACACCGCTATCTGTATAAAGATGGAAATATCTAAACAGTCATCTGTATAAACATGGAAATATGACACCACTATGTGTATAAACATGGAAATATCTTCACTGCAGTCTGTATAAACTTGGAAATATCTACACAGTCATCTCTATAAACAGGGAAATATCTACACCACCATGTTTATAAACATGGAAATATCTACACTGCCATCTGTATACTCATGGAAATATCTACACAGCCATCTGTAGATACATGGCAATATCTACACCGCTATCTCTATAAACATGGAAATAACTACATTGCAATCTGTATCAACATGGAAATATCTACACTGCTATCTGTATAAACATGGATATATCTACACAAATATCTGTATAAACATGGAAATCTCTACAACGCCAGCTCTTTAAACATGGAAATATCTACTCCGCTATCTGTGTAAACATGGAAATATCTACACCTCCATCTATATAAACATGGAAATAGTTAAACTCCCATCTGCATACACATGGAAATATCTACACAGCCATCTGTATACCCATGGATATATCTACACAGCCATCTGTAGAAACATGGAAATATCTACACAGCTATCTGTATAAACATGGAAATACCTACACCGCAATCTGTATAAACATGGAAATATCTACACCGCTATCAGTATAAACATGGAAATATCTACACAACTATCTGTATAAATCTGGAAATATCTACACCGCCATGTGTATAAACTTTGAAATATCTCCACAGCTATCTGTATACACATGGAAACATCCCCACCGCTATCTGTATAAACATGGAAATATCTACACCGCTATCTCTATAAACATGGAATTATCTACACCGCTATCTGTATAAACATGGAAATATCTACACCGCTATCTGTTTAAACGTGGAAATATCAACACCGCTATCTGTATAATCGTGGAAATATCTACACCGCTATCTGTATAAACTTCGAAATATCTACACCTCCATCTGTATAAACATGGAAATGTATACATTTCCATCTGTATACACATGGAAATATCTACACAGCCATCTGTATAAACTTGGAAATATCTGCACCGATATCTCTGTAAACTTGGAAATACCTACACCGCAATCTGTATAAACATGGAAACATCTACACCGCTATCTGCATAAACATGGAATTATCAACAACAATATCTGTATAAACATGGAAATATCTACATGGCTATCTCTATGAACATTTAAATATCTACACGGCCATCTGTATAAACATGGAAATATCTACACAGTCATCTGTATAAACATGGAAATATCTACACCAATATCTGAATAAACATAGAAATATCTACACTGCCATCTGTATAAACATGAAAATTTCTACACAGTAATCTGTATAAACGTGTAAATATCTACACCGCTATCTGTAGAAACATGGAAATTTCTACACCGCCATCTGTAAAAATATGAAAATATCTACAGAGTAATCTATATAAACATGGAAATACCTACACCTCCATCTGTATAAACATGGAAATATCTACACCGCCATCTGCATAAACATGTAAATAT
Organism: Pan paniscus; assembly: GCF_029289425.2. Classification (NCBI taxonomy): domain Eukaryota; kingdom Metazoa; phylum Chordata; class Mammalia; order Primates; family Hominidae; genus Pan; species Pan paniscus. The sequence goes on from NC_073265.2 coordinate 4,730,863, forward strand.
CTCCACCGCTATTTGTTGAAACATGGAAATATCTACTCCGCTATCTGTGTAAACATGGAAATATCTACACCTTCATCTGTATAAACATTGAAATATCTACACTCCCATCTGTATACACATGGAAATATCTACACAGCCATCTGTATACCCATGGAAATAACTCCACAGCCATCTGTAGAAACATGGAAATATCTACACCGCTATCTGTATAAACATGGAAATATCTACACCACTATCTGTATAAACATGGAAATATCTCCACCACTATCTGTATAAACATGGAAATATCCCCACCGCTATCTGTATAAACATGGAAATATCTACACCGCTATCTCTATAAACATGGAAATATCTGCACCGCTATCTGTATAAACATGGAAATATCTACACCGCTATCTGTATAAACGTGGAAATATCTACACCGCTATCTGTATAATCATGGAAATATCGACACCGCTATCTGTACAAACATGGAAATATCTACACTTCCATCTGTGTAAACATGGAAATATCTACACTTCCATCTGTATACACATGGAAATATCTACACAGCCATCTGTATAAAGTTGGAAATACCTACACTGCTATCTCTGTAAACATGGAAATACCTACACTGCAATCTGAATAAATATGGAAACATCTACACTGCTATCTGTATAAACATGGAAATATCTACACCGCTATCTGTGTAAACAAGGAAATATCTACAACGCTATCTGTATAAACATGGAAAGATCTTCACCACTGTCTGTATAAATATGGAAATATCTACATCGCTGTCTGTATAAACATGGAAATATCTCCACCGCTATCTGTATAAGCATGGAAATATCTACACCACTATCTTTATACACATGGAAATATTTACACCGCTATCTGCATAAACATGGAAATATCACCAACAATATCTGTATAAACGTGGAAATATCTACATGGCTATCTCTATGAACATGGAAATATCTACACCGCCATCTCAATATACATGGAAATACCTACACGGTCATCTGTATAAACATAGAAATATCTACACCACTATCTGTATAAACATGGAAATATCTACATGGCTATCTCTATAAACATGGAAATATCTACACAGCCATCTGTATAAACATGGAAATATCTACAGAGTCATCTGTATAAACATGGAAATATCTACACCAATATCTGAATAAACATAGAAATATCTACAATGCCATCTGTATAAACATGGAAATATCTACACAGTCATCTCTATAAACGTGGAAATATCTACACCGCTATCGGTATAAACATGGAAATAGCCACACAACTATCTGTAGAAACATGGAAATATCTACACCGCCATCTGTAAAAATATGAAAATATCTACAGAGTAATCTGTATAAACATGGAAATATCTACACCTCCATCTGTATAAACATGGAAATATCTACACTGCCATCTGTATACACATAGAAATATCTACACAGCCATCTGTATAAACTTGGAAATATCTTCACCGCTATGCTTGTAAACATGGATATACCTACACCGCAATCTGTATAAACATGGAAATATCTACGCAGCTATCTGTACAATCATGCAAATATCTACACCACTATCTGTATAAACTTGGAAATATATACACCGCTATCTCTATAAACATGGAAATACCTACACCGCAATCTGTATAAACATGGAAATATATCCACCGCTATCTCTATAAACATGGAAATATCTATACCGCTATCTGTATAAACATGGAAATATCTACACCGTCATCTGTATAAACATGGAAACATCTACACCACTATCTGTATAAACAAGGAAATATCTACACTGCCATCTGTGCAAACACGAAATATCTACAAAGTCATCTCTATAAACATGGAAATATCTACACTGCTGTCTGTATAAATATGGAAATAGCCCCACCACTATCTGTATAAGCATGGAAATAACTACACTGCCATCTGTAAAAACATGGAAATATCTACAGAGTCATCTGTATAAAGATGTAAATAACTACACCTCCATCTGTATAAACATGAAAATATCTACACTGCCATCTCTATACCCATAGAAATATCTACACAGCCATCTGTAGAAACATGGAAATATCTACACCGCTATCTGTATAAACATGGAAATATCTACACTGCCATCTGTATAAAGGTGGGAATATCTACAACACTATCTGTGTAAACATGGAAATATCTACACAGCTATCTGTGTAAACTTGGAAATATGTACACCGATATCTGTGTAAAGATGGAAATATCCACACCGCAATCTGTGCAAATATGGAAATATCTACACTGCTATCTCTGTAAACATGGAAATATCTACAATGCTATCCATATAAGCATAGAAATATCTACAAAGCTATCTGTATAAACATGGAAATATCAACCTCGCTATCTGTATAAACATGGAAATATCTACATAGCTATCTGTATAAACAAGGAAATATCTCCACCGCTATCTATATAAACATGGAAATTTCTACACCGGTATCTTTATAAACTTGGAAATATCTACACCACTACCTGTATAAATATGGAAATATCTACACCGCTATCTCTATAAACATGGAAATGTCTACACAGCCATCTGTATAAACATGGAAGTATCTACACAGCCATCTGTATAAACATGGAAATATCTACATGGCTATCTCTATGAACATTTAAATATCTACACGGCCATCTGTATAAACATGGAAATATCTACACAGTCATCTGTATAAACATGGAAATATCTACACCAATATCTGAATAAACATAGAAATATCTACACTGCCATCTGTATAAACATGAAAATTTCTACACAGTAATCTGTAAAAACGTGGAAATATCAACACCGCTATCTGTATAAACATGGAAATAGCCACACCGCTATCTGTAGAAACATGGAAATATCTACACCGCCATCTGTAAAAATATGAAAATATCTACAGAGTAGTCTATATAAACATGGAAATATCTACACCTCCATCTGTATAAACATGGAAATATCTACACCGCCATCTGCATAAACATGGAAATAACTCCACCGCTATCTGTTGAAACATGGAAATATCTACTCCGCTATCTGTGTAAACATGGAAATATCTACACCTTCATCTGCATAAACATTGAAATATCTACACTCCCATCTGTATACACATGGAAATATCTACACAGCCATCTGTATACCCATGGAAATATCTCCACAGCCATCAGTAGAAACATGGAAATATCTACACCGCTATCTGTATAAACATGGAAATATCTACACCATTATCTGTATAAACATGGAAATATCTCCACCACTATCTGTATAAACATGGAAATATCCCCACCGCTATCTGTATAAACATGGAAATATCTACACCGCTATCTCTATAAACATGGAAATATCTACACCGCTATCTGTATAAACATGGAAATATCTACACCGCTATCTGTATAAACGTGGAAATATCTACACCGCTATCTGTATAATCATGGAAATATCTACACCGCTATCTGTATAAACTTGGAAATATCTACACCTCCATCTGTGTAAACATGGAAATATCTACACTTCCATCTGTATACACTTGCAAATATCTACACAGCCATCTGTATAAAATTGGAAATACCTACACTGCTATCTCTGTAAACATGGAAATACCTTCACCGCAATCTGTATAAACATGGAAACATCTACACTGCTATCTGTATAAACATGGAAATATCTACACCGCTATCTGTGTAAACATGGAAATATCTACAATGCTATCTGTATAAACATGGAAAGATCTTCACCGCTGTCTGTATAAATATGGAAATATCTACATCGCTGTCTGTATAAACATGGAAATATCTCCACCGCTATCTGTATAAGCATGGAATTATCTACACCACTATCTTTATAAACATGGAAATATTTACACCGCTATCTGCATAAACATGGAAATATCACCAACAATATCTGTATAAACGTGGAAATATCTACATGGCTATCTCTATGAACATGCAAATATCTACACCGACATCTCAATAAACATGGAAATACCTACACGGTCATCTGTATAAACATAGAAATATCTACACCACTATCTGTATAAACATGGAAATATCTACATGGCTATCTCTATAAACATGGAAATATCTACACGGCCATCTGTATAAACATGGAAATATCTACACCGCTATCTCTATAAACATGGAAATATCTACACCGCTATCTGCAAAAACTTGGAAATGTCTACAACGCCATCTCTATAAACATGGAAATATCTCCACCGCTATCTGTATAAACACGGAAATAACTACACTGCTATCAGTATAAACATGGAAATATCTTCACCACTATCTTTATAACCATGGAATTATCTACACCGCTATCTCTATAAACTTGGAAATATCTACACTGCTCTCTGTATAAATATGTAAATATCTACTCCGCTATCTCTAAAAACATGGAAATATCTACACCGCTGTCTGTATATACATGAAAATATCTACATGGCTATCTCTATGAACTTGGAAATATCTACACCGCCATCTGTATAAACATAGAAATACCTACACAGTCATCTGTATAAACATGGAAATATCTACCCCACTATCTGTAGAAACATGGAAATAACTACACTGCGATGTATATAAACGTGTAAATATCTACACAGCCATCTCTATGAACATGGAAATATCTACATCGCTATGTGTATAAACATGGAAATAGCCACACCGCTATCTGTATAAATATGGAAATATCTACACCGCCATCTGTAAAAACATGGAAATATCTACACAGTCATCTGTGTAAACACGGAAGATATCTACACCTCCATCTGTATAAACATGGAAATATCTAAACCACCATCTGAATAAACATCGAAATGTCTACACGGCTATTTGTATAAGTATGGAAATATCTACACAGCTATCTCTATAAACATGGAAATATATACGCAGCTATCTGTATAAACATGGAAATATCTACACCGTTATCTGTATAAACATGGAAATATCTACACCGCTATCTCTATGAACATGGAAATATCTACATCGCTATCTGTACAAACATGGAAATATCTCCACCACTATCTCTATTAACATGGAATTATCTACACTTCTATCTGTGTAAACATGGAAATATCTCTAACGCAATCTGTAGTAACATGGAAATAACTACACCGCTATCTGTATAAACATGGAAATATCTACAAGGCTATCTCTATAAACATGGAAATAACTACACTGCCATCTCTATAAACATGGAAATACCTACACACTCATCTGTATAAACATGGAAATACCTACACCACTATCTGTATAAACATGGAAATATCTACACTGACATCTGCATCAACATGGAAATATCTACACAGTCATCTGTATAAACATGGAAATATCTACACCTCCATCTGAATAAACATGGAAATATCTACACTGCCATCTCTATAAACTTGGAAATATCTACACCGCTATCTCTATAAACTTGGAAATACCTTCATCGTTATCTGTATAAATATGGAAATATCTACACCGCTATCTGTATAAAATTGGAAATATCTACACCTCTATCTTTATAAACTTGGAAATATCTACACCACTATCTGTATAAACATGGAAATATTTCCACTACCATCTGTATAAACATAGAAACAGCCACACCGCTATCTGTGTAAATATGGAAATATCTAGACCGCCATCTGAATAAACATGGAAATATCTACACTGCTATCTGTATAAATATGGAAATATCTACACCGCTATCTCTATAATCATGGAAATAACTACACCGCAATCTGAATAAACATGGAAATAACTACAATGCTATCTCTATAAACATGGAAAAATCTACACTGCTATCTTCAAAAACTTGGAAATATCTACACCGCCATCTGTATAAACATGGAAATATCTCCACCGCTATCTGCATAAACATGGAAATATCTCCACAGCTATCTGTATAAACATTGAAATATCTACACCGCTATCTGTATAAACATGAAAATATCTACAACGCTATCTGTAGAAACATGGAAATATCTGCAACGCTATCTGTATAAACATGGAAATATCTATATCGCTATCTGTATTAACATGGAAATAACTTCAGTGCCATCTGTATAAACATGGTAATAGCCACACCGCTATCTGTATAAACATGGAAATATCTACAACACCATCTGAATAAACATGGAAATATCTACATGGATATCTGTATAAATATGGACATAACTTCACCGCAATCTCTGTAAACCAGGAAATGTCTACACCGTTATCTGTATAAACATGGAAATATCTACACCGCTATCTGTGTAAACATGGAAATATCTACATCGCTATCTGTATTTACATGGAAATATCTTCACTGCCATCTGTATATACATGGTAATAGCCACACCGCTATCTGTATAAACATGGAAATATCTACAACACATTCTGAATAAACATGGAATTATCTACACGGCTATCTGTATAAATATGGACATACCTACACCACTATCTCCATAAACCAGGAAATGTCTACACCGCTATCTGCATAAACATGGAAATGTCTACATCGCTATCTGTATAAACATGGAAATAGCCACACCGCTATCTGTAAAAACATGGAAATACCTACACAGCCATCTGTAAAAACATCGAAATATCTACACAGTCATCTGTAGAAACATGGAAATAACTAAACCTCCATCTATATTAACATGGAAATATCTGCACTGCCATCTGTATACACATGGAAATATCAACACAGCCATCTGTTTAAACATGGAAATATCTACAACGCTATCTGTATAAACATGGAATTACCTACACCGCTCTCTGTATAAACATGGAAATATCTACATCTCTATCTGTATAAACATGCAAATATCTACATCTCTATCTGTATAAACTTGGAAATATCTACACCGCCATCTTTATAAACATAGAAATATCTACACAGTCACCTGTATAAACTTGGAAATATCTAAACGACTATCCGCATAATCATGGAAATATCTACACTGCGATGTGTATAAAAATGGAAATATCTACACAGCCATCTCTATAAACATGGAAATATCTACATCGCTATCTGTATAAACATGGAAATATCTACACCACTATCTTTATAAACATGGAAATATCTACACCACTATCTGTATAAACATGGAAATATCTACACTGTCATCTGTATAAACATGGAAAGAGCCACACCGCTATGTGTATAAACATGGAAATATCTACACCGCCATCTGAATAAACATGGAAGTATCTACACAGCTATCTGTATAAATATGGAAATAACTACACCGCTATCTCTATAAACATGGAAATAGCTACACCGCTATCTGTATAAACATGGAAATAACTACACCGTTATCTCTATAAACATGGAAATATCTACACCGCTATCTGCATAAACTTGGAAATATCTACACCGCCATCCGTATAAACCTCGAAATATCTCCACCGCTTTCTGTATAAACATGGAAATATCTCCACCGCTATCTGTGTAAACATGGAAATAGCCACACCGCTGTCTGTATAAACATGGAAATATCTACACCGCCATCTGCAAAAACATGGAAATATCTACACAGTCATCTGTATAAAAACAGAAGTACCTACACCTCCATCTGTAAACATGGAAATATCTACACTGCCATCTGTATACACCTGGAAATATGTACACAGCCATCTGTAAAAACTTGGAAATACCTACACCGCTATCTCTATAAACATGGAAATACCTACATCGCAATCTGTATAAACATGGAAATATCTAGACCGCTATCTGTATAAACTTGGAAATATCTACACTGCCGTCTCTATAAACACGGAAATATCTCCAACGCTATCTGTATAAACCTAGAAATATCTCCACCGCTATCTGTATAAACATGGAAATATCTGCACGGCTATCGGTATAAATATGGAAATATCTACCCTGCTATCTGTATAAACATGGAAATATCTACACCGCCATCTGTAAAAACATGGAAATATCTACACAGTCATCTGTATAAACATGGAAATAACTACATCTCCATCTGTGTAAACATGGAAATACCTACACTGCCGTCTGTATACACATGGAAATATCCACACAGCCATCTGTATAAACATGGGACTATCTACAACGCTATCTATATAAACATGGAAATATCTACATCGCTATCTTTATAAACATGGAAATATCTACACTGCCATCTGTATAAACATGGAAGTAGCCACACCGCTATCTGTATAAACATGGAAATACCTACACCACCATCTGAATAAACATCGAAATATCTACACAGCTATCTGTATAAATATGGAAATAACTACACCGCTATCTCTATAAACATGGAAATATCTCCAGCGCTATTTGTATAAACATGGAAATATCTCCACCGCAACCAGAGTAAACATGGAAATACCTACACCGCTATCTGTATAAACATGGAAATATCTCCACCGCAATCAGAATAAACTTGGAAATACCTACACCGCTATCTGTATAAACATGTAAATATCTCCACCGCTTTTTGTATAAACATGGAAATATGTACATCGCTATCTGTACAAAAATGGAAATAGCCTCACCGCTATCTGTATAAACATGGAAATATCTACAATGCCATCTGTAAAAACATGGAAATATCTACACAATCATCTGTAGAAACGTGGAAATGTCTACACCTCCATCTGTGTAAACAAGGAAATATCTACACTGCCATCTGTATACACATGGAAATATCAACTCAGCCATCTATAAAAACATGGAAATATATACATCGCTACCTGTATAAACATGGAAATATCGACACCGTTATCTGTATAAACATGGAAATATCGACACCGCTATCTGTATAAACATGGAAATATCTACACCGCTATCTGTATAAACATGGAAATATCTACACCACTATCTGTATAAACTTGGAAATATCTACACCGCCATCTCTATAAGTATGGAAATATCGCCAACGCTATCTGTATAAACATGGAAACACCTCCACGGCTATCTGTATAAACATGGAAATATCTACACAGCCATGTGTATAAACATGGAAATATCTACATCGCTATTTCTATAAACATGGAAATGCCTACACCGTTATCTGTATAAACATAGAAATATCTACACCTCTATCTGTATAAACATGGAAATATCTACACCGCTATCTGTATAAGCTTGGTAATATCTACACCGCAATCTCTATAAACAAGGAAATAACTCCACCGCTCTCTGTATAAACATGGAAATATATCCACTGCTATCTGCATAAACATGGAAATATCTACACCGCTATCTCAATAAACATGGAAATATCTACACCGCTAACTTTATAAACATGGAAATATCTGCAACGTTATCTGAATAAACATGGAAATATCTGCACCATTATCTGTATAAACATGGCAATATCTACATCGCTATATGTATTAACTTGGAAATATCTTCACTGCAATCTCTATAAACATGGAAATAGCCACACCGCTACCTGTATAAACATGGAAATATATACACCGCCATCTGAATAAACATGGAAATATCTACACGGCTTTCTGTATAAATATGGAAATAACTACACCGCTATGTCTATAAACATGGAAATGTGTACGCCGCTATCTGTATAAACATGGAATTATCTACATGGCTATCTCTATAAACATGGAAATATCTACACCGCCATCTGTATAAATATGGAAATAACTACACTGCTATCTCTATAAACATAGAAACGTCTACACCGCTATCTTTATAAACATGGAAATAACTACATGGCTATCTCTATAAACATGGAAATATCTACACCGCTATCTCTATAAACATGGAAATACCTACACACTCATCTGTATAAACATGGAAATACCTACACCACAATCTGTATAAACATCGAAATATCTATACTGCCATCTGCATAAACATGGAAATATCTACACGGAGATCTCTATAAACATGGAAATATCTACATCGCTATCTGTATAAACATGGAAATAGCCACACAGCTATCTGTATAAACATGGAAATATCTACACCGCCATCTGTAAAAACATGGAAATATCTACACAGTCATCTGTATAAACATGGAAATAACTACATCTCCATCTGTGTAAACATGGAAATATCTACACTGCCGTCTGTATACACATGGAAATATCCACACAGCCATCAGTATAAACATGGGACTATCTACACCGCTATCTATATAAACATGGAAATATCTTCATCGCTATCTTTATAAACATGGAAATATCTACACTGCCATCTGTATAAACATGGAAGTAGCCACACCGCTATCTGTATAAACATGGAAATATCTACACCACCATCTGAATAAACATCGAAATATCTACACAGCTATCTGTATAAATATGGAAATATCTACACAGCCATCTCTATAAACATGGAAATATCTGCAACGCTATCTTTATAAACATGGAAATATCTCCACCGCAATCAGAGTAAACATGGAAATACCTACACCGCTATCTGTATAAACATGGAAATATATCCACCGCAATCAGAATAAACATGGAAACACCTACACCGCTATCTGTGTAAACATGTAAATATCTCCACGCTATCTGTATAAACATGGAAATTCCTCCACGGCTATCTGTATAAACATGGAAATATCTACACAGCCATGTGTATAATCATGGAAATATCTACATCACTATTTCTATAAACTTGGAAATTCCTAAACCGTTATCTGTATAAACATGGAAATATCTACACTGCTATCTGTATCAACATGGAAATATCTTCACCGCTATCTGTGTAAACTTGGTAATATCTACACCGCAATCTCGATAAACTTGGAAAAAACTCCACCGCTATCTGTATAAACATGGAAATATCTCCACTGCTATCTGCATAAACATGGAAATATCTACACCGCTATCTGTATAAACATGGAAATATCTACACCGCTATCTGTATAAACTTGGAAATATCTACACCGCTATCTGTATAAATATGGAAATATCTACACAGCTCTCTGTATATACATGGAAATATTTCATGGCTATCTGTATAAACTTGGAAATATCTCCACCGCCATCTGTATAAACATAGAAATTCCTACACAGTCATCTGTATAAACATGGAAATATCTACACCACTATCTGTATAAACACGGAAATAACTACACTGCCATCTGTATAAACATGGAAGTAGACATATCGCTATCTGTATAAACATGGAAATATCAACACCACCGTCTGTATAAGCATCGAAATATCTACACAGCTATCTGTATAAATATGGAAATATCTACACCGCCATCTCTATAAAAATGGAAATATCTCCAACGCAATATGTATTAACTTGGAAATATCTCCACCGCTATCTGTATAAACATGGAAATTCCTCCACCGCTATCTGTATAAACATGTAAATATCTAAACCGCTATCTGAATTAACATGGAAATATCTCCAACGCTATCTGTATAAACATGGAAATATCTACATCGTTATCTGCATAAACATGGAAATATCACGACCGCTATCTCAATAAACATGGAAATATCTCCACCGCTATCTCTATAAACATGGAAATATCTACACTGCCATCTGTATAAACATGGAAACAGCCACACCGCTATCTGTATAAACATGGAAATATCTACACCGACATCTGCATAAACATGGAAACAGCCACACCGCTATCTGTATAAACATGGAAATATCTACACCGCCATCTGTATAAACATGGAAATATCTACACCGCTATCTGTATAAATATGGAAATATCTACACCGCTATCTCTATAAACATGGAAATAACGACACCGCAATCTAAATAAACATGGAAATAACTACACCGCTATCTCTATAAACATGCAAATATCTTCACCGCTAGCTGCATAATCTTGGAAATATCTACACCGCTATCTGTATAAACATGGAAATATTTCCACCGCTATATGTATAAACATGGAAATATCTCCACCGCTATCTGTATAAACATGGAAATACCTCCACGGCTATCTGTATAAACATGGAAATATCTACAGAGCCATCTGTATAAACATGGAAATATCTACATCGCTATCTCTATAAACATGGAAATACCTACAATGGTATCTGTATAAACATGGAAATATCTACACCGCTTTCTGTATAAACATGGAAATATCTACACCGCTATCTGTATAAACTTGGTGATATCTACACCGCAATCACTATAAACATGGAAATAACTCCACCGCTATCTATATAAACATGGAAATATCTCCACTGCTATCTGCATAAACATGGAAATACCTACACCGCTATCTGTGTAAACATGGAAATATCTACACCGCTATCTGTATAAACTTGAAAATATCTACACCGCTATCTGTATAAATATGGAAATATCTACACCGCTATCTGTATATACATGAAATATTTCATGGCTATCTGTATAAATTTGGAAATATCTACACCGCCATCTGTATAAACATAGAAATACCTACACTGTCATCTGTATAAACATGGAAATATCTACACCACTATCTGTATAAACATGGAAATACCTACACTGCGAGGAGTTTAAACATGGAAACATCTACACAGCTATCTCTATAAATATGGAAATATCTACATGGCTATCTGTATAAACATGGAAATATCTACACCGCCATCTGTAAAACCATGGAAATATCTACTCAGTCATCTGTGTAAACATGGAAGATATCTACACCTCCATCTGTATAAACATGCAAATATTTACATCACTATCTGTATAAACATGGAAATAGCCACACCGCTATCTGAATAAACATGGAAATATCTACACCGCCATCTGTAAAAACATGGAAATATCTACACAGTCATCTGTGTAAACATGGAAGATATCTACACCTCCATCTGTATAAAAATGGAAATATCTACACCACCATGTGAAGAAACTTCGAAATGTCTACACGGCTATTTGTATAAATATGGAAATATCTACAGCGCTATGTCTATAAACATGGAAATATCTACACCGCCATCTGAATAAACATGGAATTATCTACACCGCTATCTGTATAAATATGGAAATATCTACACCGCTATCTCTATAAACATGGAAATAACTACACCGCTATCTGTAAAAACATGGAAATAACTATACCGCTATCTCCATAAACATGGAAATATCTACACCGCTATCTGCATAAACTTGGGAATAACTACACTGCCATCTGTATAAAGATGGAAATATCTCCACCACTATCTGTATAAACATGGAAATATCTCCACCGCTATCTGTATAAACATGGAAATATCTCCACTGCTATCTATACAAACATGGAAATATCTACATCACTATCTGTATAAACTTGGAATAGCCACACCGCTATCTGTATAAACATGGAAATAACTACACGGCCATCTGTAAAAACCTGGAAATACCTACGCATTCATCTGTATAAACACGGAAATACCTACACCGCCATGTGTATACACCTGGAAATATCTACACCGCTATCTGTATAAACATGGAAATATCTACGCCGCTATCTGTATAAACATGGAAATATCTAAATCGTAATATATATAAACAGGGAAATATCTCGACAGATATCTCTATAAACATGGAAATATCTCCACCGCTTTCTCTACAAACATGGAAATATCTACACCGCTATCTATATAAACATGGAAATATCTACACTGCCATCTGTATACACATGGAAATATCTACACTGCTATCTGTATAAACATGGAAATATCTACATGGCTATCTCTATAAACATGGAAATAACTACACCACCATCTGTATAAATATGGAAATACCTACACTACTATCTCTATAAACATAGAAACATCTACACCGCTATCTGTATAAACATGGAAATATCTACAAGGCTATCTCTACAAACATGGAAATATCTACACCGCCATCTCTATAAACATGGAAATACCTACACACTCCTCTGTATAAACATGGAAATACCTACACCACTATCTGTATAAACATGGAAATATCTACACTGCCATCTGCATAAACATGGAAATATCTACACAGCCATCTCTATAAACATGGAAATATCTACATCGCTATCAGTATAAACATGGAAATAGCCACACCGCTATCTGTATAAACATGGAAATATCTACACCGCCATCTGTAAAAACATGAAAATATCTACACAGTCATCTGTAAACATGGAAATACCTACACCTCCATCTGTGTAAACATGGAAATATCTACACTGCTATCTGTATACACAGGGAAATCTCCACACAGCCATGTGTATAAACATGGAAATATCTACATCGCTATCTCTATAAACATAGAAATATATACATCCCTAACTGTATAAACATGGAAATATCTACACTGCAGTCTGTATAAACATGGAAGTAGCCACACTGCTATCTGTATAAACATGGAAATATCTACACCACCATCTGAATAAACATCGAAATATCTACACAGCTATCTGTATAAATATGGAAATATCTACACCGTCATCTCTATAAACATGGAAACATATACAACGCAATCTGTATAAACATGGAAATACCTCCACCGCTATCCGTATAAACATGGAAATACCTCCACCGCTATCTGTATGAACATGGAAATATTTAAATCGCTATCTGTTCAAACATGCAAATATCTCACCCGCTATCTCAATAAACATGGAATTATCTACACCGCTATCTGTATAAACATGGAAATATCTCCACTGCAATCAGTATATACATGGAAATACCTACACTGTTACCTGTATAAACATGTTAATATCTACACCGCTATCTGTATAAACATGGAAATAACTGCACCGCTCTCTGTGTAAACATGGAAATGTCTACATCATTATCTGTATAAACATGGAAACATCTTGACCGCTATGTCTATAAACACGGAAATATCTCCACCGCTATCTCTACAAACATGGAATTACCTACACCGTTATCGATATAAACTTGGAAATATCTACACCTCCATCTGCATAAACATGGAAATATCTACACTGCCATCTGTATACACATGGAAATATCTACACCGCTATCTGCATAAACATGGAAATATCGACATGGCTATCTCTATAAACATGGAAATAACTACACCGCCATCTGTATAAATACGGAATAGCTACACTGCTATCTCTATAAACATAGAAACATCTACACCGCTATCTGTATAAACATGGAAATATCTACAAGGCTATCTCTATAAACATGGAAATATCTACACTGCCATCTCTATAAACATGGAACTACCTACACACTCATCTGTATAAACATGGAAATACCTACACCACTATCTGTATAAACATGGAAATATCTACACTGCCATCTGCATAAACATGGAAATATCTACACAGCCATCTCTATAAACATGGAAATATCTACATCGCTATCTGTATAAATATGGAAACAGCCACAACGCTATCTGTATAAACACGGAGATATATACACCGCCATCTGTAAAAACATGGAAATATCTACAGAGTCATCTGTAAACATGGAAATACCTACACCTCCATCTGTGTAAACATGGAAATATCTACACTGCTATCTGTATACACAGGGAAATATCCACACAGCCGTCTGCATAAACATGGAAATACCTACATCGCTATCTCTATAAACATGGAAATATCTACATCGCTATCTGTATAAACATGGAAATAGCTACACTGCCATCTGTATAAACATGGAAGTAGCCACACCGCTATCTGTATAAACATGGAAGTATCTACACCACCATCTGAATAAACATCGAAATATCTACACAGCTATCTGTATAAATATGGAAATATCTGCAGCGTCATCTCTATAAACATGGAAATCTATACAACGCAATCTGTATAAACATGGAAATATCTCCACCACTATCCGTATAAACATGGAAATACCTCCACCGCTATCTGTATGAACATGGAAATATCTAAATCGCTATCTGGACAAACATGGAAATATCTCACCCGCTATCTCTATAAACATGGAATTATCTACACCGCTATCTGTATAAACATGGAAATATCTACAAGTCTATCTCTATAAACATGGAAATATCTACACCACCATCTCAAGAAACATGGAAATACCTACACACTCATCTGTATAATCATGGAAATACCTACACCACTATCTGCATAAACAGAAATATCTACACAGCCATCTGCATAAATATGGAAATATCTACACCGCTATCTCTATAAATATGGAAATACCTACACCGCTATCTGTATAAACATGGAAATACCTACACTGCTATCTGTATTAACATGGAATTATCTACACCGCTATCTGCATAAACTTGGAAATAGCCATACCGCTATCTGTATATACATGGAAATATCTACACCGCCACCTGTAAAAACATGGAAATATCTACACAGTCATCTGTTTAAACATGGAAATACCTGCACGTCCATCTGTGTAAACATGGAATTATCTACACTGCCATCTGTATACACATGGAAATATCCACACAGCCATCTGTATAAACATGGAAATATCTACACCGTTATCTCGACAAACATGGAAATATATACATCCCTAACTGTATAAACATGGAAATACCTACACTGTGGTCTGTATAAACATGGAAGTAGCCATAAGGCTATCTGTGTAAACATGGAAATATCTACACCACCATCTGAATAAACATCGAAAAAACTACACGGCTATCTGTATAAATATGGAAATATCTACACCGCCATCTCTATTAACATGGAAATAACTCCAACGCTATCTGCATAAACATGAAAATATCTCCAAAGCTATCTGTATGAACATGGAAATGCCTACATTGCTATATGTACAAACATGGAAACATCTCCACCGCTATCTCTATAAACATGGAATTATCTACACCGCTATCCGTTTAAACATGTAAATATATACGCCGCTATCTGTATAAACATGGAAATATCTAAATCGTAATATATATAAACAGGGAAATATCTCGACAGATATCTCTATAATCATGAAAATATCTCCACCGCTTTATCTACAAACATGGAAATATCTACACCGCAATCTTTATAAACATGGAAATATCTACAGCGCTAAATTTATAAACATGGAAATATCTACACCACAATCTGTATAAACATGGAAATATCTACACTGCCATCTGTATAAACATGAAGACAACCACACCGCTATGTGTATAAACCTGGAAATATCTACACCGCCATCTGAATAAACATGGAATTATCTACACCGCTATCTGTATAAATATGGAAATATCTACACTGCTATCTCTATAAACATGGAAATAACTACACCGCTATCTGTATAAACATGGAAATAACAATACCGCTATCTCCATAAACGTGGAAATATCTACACCGCTATCTGCATAAACTTGGAAATAACTACACCGCCATCTGTATAAAGATGGAAATATCTCCACCACTATCTGTAAAAACATGGAAATATCTCCACCGCTATCTGTATAAACATGGAAATATCTCCACCGCTATCTATACAAACATGGAAATATCTACATCGCTATCTGTATAAACTTGGAAATAGCCACACCGCTATCTGTATAAACATGGAAATAACTACACCGCCATCTGTAAAAACATGGAAATATCTACGCAGTCATCTGTATAAACATGGAAATATCTACACCTCCATCTGTATAAACATGGAAATAACTACACTACCATCTGTATACACATGGAAATATCTACACCGCTATCTGTATAAACATGGAAATATCTACATGGCTATCTCTGCAAACATGGAAATATCTACACCGCCATCTCTATAAACATGGAAATACCTACACACTCATCTGTATAAACATGGAAATACCTACACCACTATCTGTATAAACATGGAAATATCTACACTGCCATCTGCATAAACATGGAAATATCTACACAGCCATCTCTATAAACATGGAAATATCTACATCGCTATCTGTATAAACATGGAAATAGCCACACCGCTATCTGTATAAACATGGAAATATCTACAGCGCCATCTGTAAAAACATGGAAATATCTACACAGTCATCTGTAAACATGGAAATACCTACACCTCCATCTGTGTAAACATGGAAATATCTACACTGCTATCTGTATACACAGGGAAATATCCACACAGCCATCTGCATAAACATGGAAATACCTACATCGCTATCTCTATAAACATGGAAATATCTACATCGCTATCAGTATAAACATGGAAATAGCTACACTGCCATCTGTATAAACATGGAAGTAGCCACACCGCTATCTGTATAAACATGGAAATATCTACACCACCATCTGAATAAACATCGAAATATCTACACAGCTATCTGTATAAATATGGAAATATCTACAACGTCATCTCTATAAACATGGAAATATATACAACGCAATCTGTATAAACATGGAAATATCTCCACCGCTATCCGTATAAACATGGAAACACCTCCACCGCTATCTGTATGAACATGGAAATATCTAAATCGCAATCTGTACAAACATGGAAATATCTCACCCGCTATCTCTATAAACATGGAATTATCGACACCGCTATCTGTATAAACATGGAAATATCTACAAGTCTATCTCTATAAACATGGAAATATCTACACCGCCATCTCTACAAACATGGAAATACCCACACACTCATCTGTATAAACATGGAAATACCTACACCGCTATCTGTATAAACAAGGAAATAACTACACTGCTATCTGTATTAACATGGAATTATCTACACCGCTATCTGCATAAACTTGGAAATAGCCACACCGCTATCTGTATATACCTGGAAATATCTACACCGCCATCTGTAAAAACATGGAAATATCTACACAGTCATCTGTATAAACGTGGAAATACCTGCACGTCCATCTGTGTAAACATGGAATTATCTACACTGCCATCTGTATACACATGGAAATATCCACACAGCCATCTGTATAAACATGGAAATATCTACACCGTTATCTCGACAAACATGGAAATATATACATCCCTAAGTGTATAAACATGGAAATATCTACACTGCGGTCTGTATAAACATGGAAGTAGCCACACAGCTATCTGTATAAACATGGAAATATCTACACCACCATCTGAATAAACATCGAAAAAACTACATGGCTATCTGTATAAATATGGAAATATCTACACCGCCATCTCTATTAACATGGAAATATCTCCAACACTATCTGCATAAACATGAAAATATCTCCACCGCTATCTGTATATACATGGAAATATCTCCACAGCTATCTGTATGAACATGGAAATACCTTCATCGCCATATGTACAAACATGGAAATATCTCCACCGCTATCTCTATAAACATGGAATTATCTCCACCGCTATCCGTTTAAACATGGAAATATCTACGCCGCTATCTGTATAAACATGGAAATATCTAAATCGTAATATGTATAAACAGGGAAATATCTCGACAGATATCTCTATAAACATGGAAATATCTCCACCGCTTTCTCTACAAACATGGAAATATCTACACCGCTATCTATATAAACATGGAAATATCTACATGGCTATCTCTATAAACATGGAAATAACTACACCGCCATCTGTATAAATATGGAAATACCTACACTGCTATCTCTATAAACATAGAAACATCTACACCGCTATCTGTATAAACATGGAAATATCTACAAGGCTATCTCTGCAAATATGGAAATATCTACAAAGCCATCTCTATAAACATGGAAATACCTACACACTCATCTGTATAAACATGGAAATACCTACACCACTATCTGTATAAACATGGAAATATCTACACTGCCATCTGCATAAACATGGAAATATCTACACAGCCATCTCTATAAACATGGAAATAACTACATCGCTATCTGTATAAACATGGAAATAGCCACACCGCTATCTGTATAAACATGGAAATATCTACACCGCCATCTGTAAAAACATGGAAATATCTACACAGTCATCTGTAAACATGGAAATACCTACACCTCCATCTGTGTAAACATGGAAATATCTACACTGCTATCTGTATACACAGGGAAATATCCACACAGCCATCTGCATAAACATGGAAATACCTACATCGCTATCTCTATAAACATGGAAATATCTACATCGCTATCTGTATAAACATGGAAATAGCTACACTGCCATCTGTATAAACATGGAAGTAGCCACACCGCTATCTGTATAGACATGGAAATATCTACACCACCATTTGAATAAACATCGAAATATCTACACAGCTATCTGTATAAATATGGAAATATCTACACCGTCATCTCCTTAAACATGGAAATATATACAACGCAATCTGTATAAACATGGAAATATCTCCACCGCTATCCGTATAAACATGGAAATACCTCCACCGCTATCTGTATGAACATGGAAATATCTAAATCGATATCTGTACAAACATGGAAATATCTCACCCGCTAACTCTATAAACATGGAAATATCTACAGAGCTATCTGTATAAACATGGAAATATCTCCACTGCAATCAGTATAAACATGGAAATACCTACACTGTTACCTGTATAAACATGTAAATATCTACACCGCTCTCTGTATAAACATGGAAATATCTACATCATTATCTGTATAAACATGGAAACATCTTGACCGCTATCTCTATAAACACAGAAATATCTCCACAGCTATCTCTGTAAACATGGAAATATCTACACCGCTATCGTTATAAACTTGGAAATATCTACACCTCCATCTGTATAAACATGGAAATATCTACACTGCCATCTGTATACACATGGAAATATCTACACCACTATCTGTATAAACATGGAAATATCTACATGGCTATCTCTATAAACATGGAAATAACTACACCGCCATCTGTATAAATATGGAAATACCTACACTGCTATCTCTATAAACATAGAAACATCTACACCGCTATCTGTATAAACATGGAAATATCTACAAGGCTATCACTATAAACATGGAAATATCTACACCGCCATCTCTATAAACATGGAAATACCTACACACTCATCTGTATAAACATGGAAATACCTACACCACTATCTTTATAAACATGGAAATATCTACACTGCCATCTGCATAAAAATGGAAATATCTACACAGCCATCTCTATAAACAGGGAAATATCTACATCGCTATCTGTATAAACATGGAAATAGCCACACCGCTATCTGTATAAACATGGAAATATCTACACCGCCATCTGTAAAAACATGGAAATATCTACACAGTCATCTGGAAACATGGAAATACCTACACCTCCATCTGTGTAAACATGGAGATATCTACACTGCTATCTGTATACACAGGGAAATATCCACACAGCCATCTGCATAAACATGGAAATACCTACATCGCTATCTCTATAAACATGGAAATAACTACACCGCTATCTGTATAAACATGGAAATAACTATACCGCTATCTCCATAAACGTGGAAATATCTACACCGCTATCTGCATAAACTTGGAAATAACTACACCGCCATCTGTATAAAGATGGAAATATCTCCACCACTATCTGTATAAACATGGAAATATCTCCACTGCTATCTGTATAAACATGGAAATATCTCCACCGCTATCTATACAAACATGGAAATATCTTCATCGCTATCTGCATAAACTTGGAAATAGCCACACCGCTATCTGTATAAACATGGAAATAACTACACCGCCATCTGTAAAAACATGGAAATATCTACGCAGTCATCTGTATAAACATGGAAATATCTACACATCCATCTGTAAACATGGAAATAACTACACTGCCATCTGTATACACATGGAAATACCTACACCGCTATCTGTATAAACATGGAAATATCTACATGGCTATCTCTATAAACATGGAAATAACTACAGCGCCATCTGTATAAATATGGAAATACCTACACGGCTATCTCTATAAACATAGAAACATCTACACCGCTATCTGTATAAACATGGAAATATCTACACTGCGGTCTGTATAAACATGGAAGTAGCCACACTGCTATCTGTATAAACATGGAAATATCTACACCACCATCTGAATAAACATCGAAATATCTACACAGCTATCTGTATAAATATGGAAATATCTACACCGTCATCTCTATAAACATGGAAATATATACAACGCAATCTGTATAAACATGGAAATATCTCCACCGCTATCCGTATAAACATGGAAATACCTCCACCGCTATCTGTATGAACATGGAAATATTTAAATCGCTATCTGTTCAAACATTTAAATATCTCACCCGCTATCTCTATAAACATGGAATTATCTACACCGCTATCTGTATAAACATGGAAATATCTCCACTGCAATCAGTATAAACATGGAAATACCTACACTGTTACCTGTATAAACATGTTAATATCTACACCGCTATCTGTATAAACATGGAAATAAATGCACCGCTCTCTGTGTAAACATGGAAATGTCTACATCATTATCTGTATAAACATGGAAACATCTTGACCGCTATCTCTATAAACACGGAAATATCTCCACCGCTATCTCTATAAACATGGAAATATCTACACCGCTATCATTATAAACTTGGAAATATCTACACCGCTATCTGTATAAACATGGAAATATCTACATGGCTATCTCTATAAACATGGAAATAACTACACCGCCATCTGTATAAATATGGAAATACCTACACTGCTATCTCTATAAACATAAAAACATCTACACCGCTATTTGTATAAACATGGAAATATCTACAAGGCTATCTCTATAAACATGGAAATATCTACACCGCAATCTTTATAAACATGGAAATATCTACAGTGCTAAATTTATAAACATGGAAATATCTACACCACAATCTGTATAAACATGGAAATATCTACACTGCCATCTGTATAAACATGAAGACAACCACACCGCTATGTGTATAAACCTGGAAATATCTACACCGCCATCTGAATAAACATGGAATTATCTACACCGCTATCTGTATAAATATGGAAATATCTACACCGCTATCTCTATAAACATGGAAATAACTACACAGCTATCTGTATAAACATGGAAATAACTATACCGCTATCTCCATAAACGTGGAAATATCTACACCGCTATCTGCATAAACATGGAAATAACTACACCGCCATCTGTATAAAGATGGAAATATCTCCACCACTATCTGTATAAACATGGAAATATCTCCACCGCTATCTGTATAAACATGGAAATATCTCCACCGCTATCTATACAAACATGGAAATATCTACATCGCTATCTGTATAAACTTGGAAATAGCCACACCGCTATCTGTATAAACATGGAAATAACTACACCGCCATCTGTAAAAACATGGAAATATCTACGCAGTCATCTGTATAAACATGGAAATATCTACACCTCCATCTGTATAAACATGGAAATAACTACACTGCCATCTGTATACACATGGAAATATCTACACCGCTATCTGTATAAACATGGAAATATCTACATGGCTATCTCTGCAAACATGGAAATATCTACACCGCCATCTCTATAAACATGGAAATACCTACACACTCATCTGTATAAACATGGAAATACCTACACCACTATCTGTATAAACATGGAAATATCTACACTGCCATCTGCATAAACATGGAAATATCTACACAGCCATCTCTATAAACATGGAAATATCTACATCGCTATCTGTATAAACATGGAAATAGCCACACCGCTATCTGTATAAACATGGAAATATCTACAGCGCCATCTGTAAAAACATGGAAATATCTACACAGTCATCTGTAAACATGGAAATACCTACACCTCCATCTGTGTAAACATGGAAATATCTACACTGCTATCTGTATACACAGGGAAATATCCACACAGCCATCTGCATAAACATGGAAATACCTACATCGCTATCTCTATAAACATGGAAATATCTACATCGCTATCTGTATAAACATGGAAATAGCTACACTGCCATCTGTATAAACATGGAAGTAGCCACACCGCTATCTGTATAAACATGGAAATATCAACACCACCATTTGAATAAACATCGAAATATCTACACAGCTATCTGTATAAATATGGAAATATCTACACCGTCATCTCTATAACATGGAAATATATACAACGCAATCTGTATAAACATGGAAATATCTCCACCGCTATCCGTATAAACATGGAAATACCTCCACCGCTATCTGTATGAACATGGAAATACCTAAATCGCTATCTGTACAAACATGGAAATATCTCACCCGCTAACTCTATAAACATGGAATTATCTACAGAGCTATCTGTATAAACATGGAAATATCTCCACTGCAATCAGTATAAACATGGAAATACCTACAGTGTTACCTGTATAAACATGTAAATATCTACACCGCTATCTGCATAAACATGGAAATATCTGCACCGATCTCTGTATAAACATGGAAATATCTACATCATTATCTGTATAAACATGGAAACATCTTGACCGCTATCTCTATAAACACGGAAATATCTCCACAGCTATCTCTATAAACATGGAAATATCTACACCGCTATCGTTATAAACTTGGAAATATCTACACCTCCATCTGTATAAACATGGAAATATCTACACTGCCATCTGTATACACATGGAAATATCTACACCGCTATCTGTATAAACATGGAAATATCTACATGGCTATCTCTATAAACATGGAAATAACTACACAGCCATCTGTATAAATATGGAAATACCAACACTGCTATCTCTATAAACATAGAAACATCTACACCGCTATCTGTATAAACATGGAAATATCTACAAGGCTATCTCTATAAACATGGAAATATCTACACCGCCATCTCTATAAACATGGAAATACCTACACACTCATCTGTATAAACATGGAAATACCTACACCACTATCTGTATAAACATGGAAATGTCTACACTGCCATCTGCATAAACATGGAAATATCTACACAGCCATCTCTATAAACATGGAAATATCTACATCGCTATCTGTATAAACATGGAAATAGCCACACCGCTATCTGTATAAACATGGAAATATCTACAGCGCCATCTGTAAAAACATGGAAATATCTACACAGTCATCTGTAAACATGGAAATACCTACACCTCCATCTGTGTAAACATGGAAATATCTACACTGCTATCTGTATACACAAGGAAATATCCACACAGCCATCTGCATAAACATAGAAATACCTACATCGCTATCTCTATAAACATGGAAATATCTACATCGCTATCTGTATAAACATGGAAATAGCTACATTGCCATCTGTATAAACATGGAAGTAGCCACACCGCTATCTGTATAAACATGGAAATATCTACACCACCATCTGAATAAACATCGAAATATCTACACAGCTATCTTATAAATATGGAAATATCTACACCGCCATCTCTATAAACATGGAATTATATACAACGCTATCTGTATAAACATGGAAATATCTCCACAGCTATCTGTATAAACATGGAAACACCTCCACCGCTATCTGTATGACCATGGAAATATCTAAAACGCTATCTGTAAAAACATGGAAATATCTACACCGCCATCTGTAAAAACATCGAAATATCTACACAGTCATCTGTAAAGACATGGAAATATATACACCTCCATCTGTATAAACATGGAAAGATCTACACTGCCATCTGTATTCACATGGAAATATCTACACAGCCATCTGTAAAAACATGGAAATATATACACCGCTATCTCTATAAAGATGGAAATGCCTACACCGCTGTCTGTATAAACATGGAAATATCTGCAACGCTATCTGTATAAACATGGAAATACCTAAACCACCATCGGAATAAACATCGAAATATCAACACGGCTATCTGTATGAATATGGTAATATCTACACCGCCATCTCTATAAACATAGAAATACCTCCAGCGCTATCTGTATAAACATGGAAATATCTATAGCGCTAACTGTATATACATGGAAATATCTCCACCGCTATCTGTATGAACATGGAAATATCTACATCGCTATCTGTACAAACATGGAAATATCTCCACCGCTATCTCTATAAACATGTAAATATCTACGACGCTGTCTGTATAAACATGGAAATATCTCCACCGCAATCAGTATAAACATGGAAATAACTACACCGCTACCTCTATAAACATGTAAATATCTACGACGCTGTCTGTATAAACATGGAAATATCCACACCGCTATGTGTATAAACATGGAAATATCTACATCGATATCTGTATAAACATGGAAATATCTCGACCGCTATCTCTATAAACATGGAAATATCTCCACCATTATCTCTATAAACATGGAAATATCTACACCGCTATCTTTATAAACATGGAAATATCTACACCACAATCTCTATAAACATGGAAATATCTACACTGTCATCTGTATAAACATGGAAACAGCCACACCGCTCTGTGTATAAACATGGAAATATCTACGCCGCCATCTGTATAAACATGGAAATATCTACAGAGCTATCTTTATAAATATGGAAATATCTACACCGCTATCTCTATAAACATGGAAATAACTGCACCGCTATCGGTATAAACATGGAAATATCGACAACTCTATCTGTATAAACATGGAAATATCTGCACCGCTATCTGTATAATCATGGAAATATACACATCGCTATCTGTAGTAACATGGAAATATCTTCACTGCCATCTGTATAAACATGGTAGTAGCCACACCGCTATCTGTATAAACATGGAAATATCTACAGAGACATCTGAATAAACATGGAAATATCTACAGGGCTATCTGTATAAATATGGACATACATACACCGCTATCTCTATAAACCAGGAAATGTCTACACCGCTATCTGTGTAAACATGGAAATATCTACATGGCTATCTCCATATACATGGAAATATCTACACCGCCTTCTGTATAAACATGGAAATACCTACACTACTATCTGTATAAACATAGAAACTCCTACTCCGCTATCTGTATAAACGTGGAAATATCTACAAGTCTATCTCTATAAAGATGGAAATATCTACACCGCCATCTCTATAAACATGGAAATACCTACACACTCATCTGTATAAACATGGAAATACCTACACCACTATCTGTATAAACATGGAAATATCTACACTGCCATCTGCATAAACATGGAAATATCTTCACAGCCATCTCTATAAACATGGAAATATCTACAACGCTATCTGTATAAACATGGAAATAGCCACACCGCTATCTGTATAAACATGGAAATATCTACACCGACATCTGTAAAAACATGGAAATATCTACACAGTCATCTGTAAACATGGAAATACCTACACCTCCATCTGTGTAAACATGGAGATATCTACACTGCTATCTGTATACACAAGGAAATATCCACACAGCCATCTGCATAAACATGGAAATACCTACATCGCTATCTCTATAAACATGGAAATATCTACATCGCTATCTGTATAAACATGGAAATAGCTACACTGCCATCTGTATAAACATGGAAGTAGCCACACCGCTATCTGTATAAACATGGAAATATCTACACCACCATCTGAATAAACATCGAAATATCTACACAGCTATCTTTATATATATGGAAATATCTACACCGCCATCTCTATAAACATGGAATTATATACAACGCTATCTGTATAAACTTGGAAATATCTCCACCGCTATCTGTATAAACATGGAAATACCTCCACCGCTATCTGTATGACCATGGAAATATCTAAATCGCTATCTGTAAAAACATGGAAATATCTACACCGCCATCTGTAAAAACATCGAAATATCTACGCCGCTATCCCGACAAACATGGAAATATATACATCGCTATCTGTACAAACAAGAAAAAATCTACACGACCATCTGAATAAACATCGAAAAAAATACACGGCTATCTGTATAAATATGGAAATATCTACACCGCCATCTCTATTAACAGGGAAATATCTCCAACGCTATCTGCATAAACATGAAAATATCTCCACCGCTATCTGTATAAACATGGAAATATCTCCACAGCTATCTGTATGAACAGGGAAATACATACATCGCTACATGTACAAACATGGAAATATCTCCACCGCTATCTCTATAAACATGGAATTATCTACACCGCTATCCGTTTAAACATGGAAATAGCTACGCCGCTATCTGTATAAACATGGAAATATCTAAATCATAATATATATAAACATGGAAATATCTCGACAGATATCTCTATAAACATGGAAATATCTCCACCGCTTTCTCTATAAACATGGAATTATTTACACCGCTATCCGTTTAAACATGGAATTACCTACACCGCTATCTGTATAAACGTGGAAATACAAACACCGCTATCTCTTTAAACATGGAAATATCTACACTGGTATCTGTATAAACATGGAAATATCTACACCGCTATCTCTATAAACATGGAAGTACTTACACCGCCATCTCTATAAATATGGAAATGTCTACACCAATATCTCTATAAACATAGAAATATCTACACCGCTATCTGTGTAAAGATGGAAATCGCAACACCGCAGTCTGTGCAAAGATGGAAATGTCTACACCGCTGTCCGCGTAAACATGGAAATATCTACACCAGTATCTCTATAAAGATGGCAATATCTACACCGATATCTGCATAAACAGGGAAATATGTACACCGCCATCTGTATAATCATAGAAATATCTACAGAGCCATCTGAATAAACATGGAAATATCTACACCGCTGTCTGAATAAATATGGAAATATCTACACCGCTATCTCTATAAACATGGAAATATCTACACCGCTATCTGTATAAACACGAAAATATCTACACCGCTATCTCTATAAACATGGAAATATCTACACTGCCATCTGTATAAAGATGGAAATATCTACACCGCTCTCTGGGTAATCCTGGAAATATCTACAAAGCTATCTGTATAAACATGGAATTATCAACACCGTCATATGTTTAATCATGGAAATATCCAGACCGCTATCTGTATAAACATGGAAATATCTGCACCGCCATCTGTAAAAACAGGGAAAAATGTACACAGTCATCTGTATAAAGATGGAAATTTCTACACCTCCATCAGAATAAACATGGAAATATCTAAACTGCCATCTGTATACACAGGGAAATATCTACACAGCCATCAGTATAAACATGGAAATATCTTCACCGCAATCTGTATAAACATAGAAATATCTACAACGGTATCTGTATAAACATGGAAATATCAACACCGGTATCTGTATAAACATGGAAACACCTTCAACGGTATCTGTATAAACATGGAAATATCTACACCACAATCTGCATAAACATGGAAATATCTACACTGCTATCTCTATAAACATGGAAGTACTTACACCGCCATCTCTATATATATGGAAATATCTACACCGCTATCTATATAAACATAGAAATATATACATCGCCATTTCTATAAACATGGAAATATCTACACCGCCATCTGCATGAACATTGATATCTACACAGTCATATATATAAACCTGGAAATATCTACACCACCATCTCTATAAACATGGAAATACCTACACTGCCATCTGTATACACCTGGAAATACCTACACAGCCATCAGTATAACTATGGAAACATCTGCACCACTATCTCTATACACGTGGAAATACCTACACCTCTACCTGTGAAAACAGGGAAATATCTACACCGCCATCTGTGTAAAAATGTAAATATCTACACCGCTATCTGTATAAACATGGAAATATCTACACTGCCATCTGTATAAAGATGGAAATATCTACACCGCTATCTGTATAAACATGGAAATATCTACAGTGCCATCAGTATAAAGATGGAAATATCTACACTGCTATCTATATAGACATGGAATTATCTACACCGCTATCTGTATAAACATGGAAACATCTCCACCGCTATCTGTGTAAACATGGAAACATCTACACTGCTACCTGTATAAACATGGAAATATCTACATATTCATCTGTATAAACATGAAAATATCTACACCACTATCTCCATAAACATGAAAATACCTAAACCGGCATCTCTATACAGACGGAAATATCTACATCGCTATCTCAATTAACACACAATATCTACACCGCCATCTCTAAAAACATTGAAATATCTACACCGCTATCTGTATAAACATGGAAATATATACACCACTATCTCTATAAACTTGGAAATACCTACACCGCCATCTCTATAAACTTGTAATTAACCACACCGCTATCTCTATAAACATAGAAATATCTACACCACCATCTCTATAAACATGGAAATATCTACACCGCCATCTACATAAACATGGAAATATCTACACCAACATCAGTATAATTATCGAAATATCTACACCATTATCTGTATAAACATAGGAATATCTACACTGCCATCTGTAGAAAGATGGAGATATCTACACCACAATCTGTATAAACATGGAAATATCTACACATCCACCTGTATAAACATGGAAATATCTACAACGCTATCTCTATAAACATGGAAATGTCTACACCGCTATCTGTATAAACATGGAAATATCTGCATGGCTATCTCTATAAACATGGAAATATCTACACCACCATCTGTATAAACATGCAAATATCTACACAGTCATCTGTATAAACATGGAAATGTCTACACAACCATCTCTATAAACAGGGAAATATCTATCTGCCATCTGTATACACATGGAAATATCTACACAGCCATCTGTATAAACATGGAAATATCTACACCGCTATCTGTACAAACTTGGAAATATTTACACCGCTATATGTATAAACATGGAAATATCTACATCACTATCTGGATAAGCATGGAAATATCTCCACTGCTATCTGTATAAATATGGAAAGATCTACACCGCCATCTGCATAAACATGGAAATACCAACACCGCTATCTCTTCAAACCTGGAAATATCTAACCCACTATCTGAACGAACAAGGAAATATCTACACCACTATATGTATAAATATGGAAATATCTACACCGCCTTCTGAATAAACATGGAAATATCCACACCGCAATTTGTAGAAATATGGAAATATCAACAACCCTATCTCTATAAACATGGAATTATCTACACCTCTATCTGTATAAACATGGAAACATCTCCACCGCTATCTGTATAAACATGGAAATATCTACACCTCTATCTGCATAAACATGGAAATATCTACACAGCTATCTGTATAAAGATGGAAATTTCTACAACGCTATCTGTGTAAACACGGAAATGCCTACACAGGTCTCTGGGTAAACATGGAAATATCTACACCGCTATCTGTGTAAAGTTGGAAATACCTACACCGCAATCTGTGCAAAGATGGAAATATCTACATCGCTCTCTCTGTAAACATGGAAATATCTACACTGCCATCTGTATATACATGGAAATATCTACACAGTCATCAGTATAAATATGGAAACATCTGCACTGCTATCTCTATACACCTGGAAATACCTACACCTCTACCTGTAAAAACTTGGAAATATACACAACGCTATCTCTATAAATATGGAAATATCTACACGGCCATCTCAATAAACATGAAAATATCTACACCGCCATCTCCATAAACATGGAAACATCTACACAACCATCTGTGTAAACATGTTAGTATCTATACCACTATCTGTATAAACATGGAAATATCTACACCACTATCTCTATAAAGGTGGAAATATCTACAACGCTATCTGTGTAAGCATGGAATTATCTACAGAGATATCTGTGTAAGCATGGAAATATCTACACCTCTATCTGTGTAAAGATGGAAATCTCTACACCGCAATCTGTGCAAATGTGGAAATATCTTCACCGCTATCTGTGAAAACATGGAAATATCTACACAGCTATCTGTACAAACATGGAAATAACTACAACGCTATCTGCATAAATATAGAAATATCTAAACCGATATCTGTATAAACATGGAAAATCTACACCGCTATCTGTATAAACATGGAAATATCTACACCGCCATCTGTATAAACGTGGAAATATCGACACCGCTATCTGTATAAACATGGAAATATCTACAACGCTCTCTGTATAAACATGGAAATATCTACATCGCTATCTGTACAAACATGGAAATATCTCCACAGCTATCTGTTTAAACATGGAAATATCTACACCACTATCTTTATAAACATGGAAATATCTACACCGCTGTCTGTATAAACATGGAAATATCTACAACACTATCTGTGCAATGATGGAAATATCTACACAGCTATCTGTGTAATCATGGAAATATGTTCACCGTTATCTGTGAAAAGATGGAAGTGTCTACACCACAATCTCTGCAAATATGGAAATATCTACACTGCTATATCTGTAAACATGGAAATATCTACACCGCTGTCTGTACAAACATGGAAATATCTACACACTCATCTGTATAAACAAGGATATATCTACACAACCATCTGTATAAACATGGAAATATCTACACTGCCATCTTTATAAACATGGAAATATTTACACAGCCATCTGTATAAACATGGAAATATCTACACCGCTATCCCTTTACACATGGAAATACCTACAGCGCTATCTCTATAAACATGGAAATATTTACACCGCCATCCCTATAAACATGGAACTATCTACACAACCATCTGTGTAAAAATGGAAATATCTACACCACTATCTGTATAAACATGGAAATATATACACTGCCATCTGTATAAAGATGGAAATATCTACACCGTGAGCTGTATGAACATGGAAATATCTACACCGCTATCTGCATAAACATGGAAATGCCAACACCGCCATCTGTATAAACAAGGAAATATCTACACCACTATCTCTATCAACCTGGAAATACCTACACCGCCATCTCTATAAACATGAAATTATTTACATCGCTATCTGTATAAACATGGAAATATCTGCACCGCTATCTGTATAAGTTTGGAAATATCTACACCGCTATCTCTATAAACATGGAAATGTTTACACAACTATCTCTATAAACATGGAAACACCTACACTGCTATCTGTACAAACATGGAAATATCTACACCGCTATCGATATAAACATAGAAATATCTACACCGCTATCTGCATAAACTTGGAAATATCTACAGCTCTATCTTTATAAACATGGAAATATCTACACCGCAGTCTGTATACACATGGAAATATCTACACCACTATGTGTATAAACATGGAAATATCTCCACCGCTATCTGTATAAATATGGAAATATCTAAACCGCTATCTGTTTAAACATGGAAATACCTACACCGCTCTCTGTATTCAACATGGAGATACCAACACCGCTATCTCTATAAACGTGGAAATATCTACATCGCTATCTGTATAAAGATGGATGTATCTCCACCGCTATCTGTATTAAGATGGAAAGATATACACCGCTATCTGTATAAACATGGAAATATCTACAACGCTATCTGTATAAACATGCAAATATCTATAACGCTATCTTTGTGAACATGGAAAAATCTACACCGTTATCTGTGTAAACATTGAAATATCTACACCATTATCTGTGTAAAAATGGAAATATCTACACCGCAATCTGTGCAAAGATGGAAATATATACACCGCTATCTGTGTAAAGATGGAAATAACTACACTGAAATCTGTGCAAAGGTGGAAATATCTACACTGCAATCTGCGCAAAGATGGAAATAACTACACTGAAATCTGTGCAAAGATGGAAATATCTACACTGCAATCTGTGCAAAGATGGAAATATCTACACCACTATCTGTGTAAACATGGTAATATCTACACCGCTATCTGTATAAACATGGAAATATCTACACCGCCATCTCTATAAACATGGAAATATTTACACCGCCATATATATAAACATTGAAATATCTACACAGTCATCTGTATAAACATGGAAATATCTACACCACCATCCCTATAAACATGGAAATAACTGCAATGCCAACTGTATACACATGAAAATATCTACACAGCCATCAGCATAAATTTGGAAACATGTGCACTGCTATCTCTATACACATGGAAATATCTAGAACTCTACCTTTATAAACATGGAAATATCTACACCGCAATCTCTATAAACATGGAAATATCTACACCGCAATATCTATCAACATGAAAATATCTACACCGCCATCTCCATAAACATGGAAATATCTACACCGCCCTCTGTATAAACATGGAGATTTCCACACCGCTATCTGTATAAACATGGAAGCATCTACACTGCCAACTGTATAAAGATGGAAATAATTTCACCGCGAGCTGCATAAACATGGAAATATCTACACCGCTATCTGTATAAACATGGAAAAACCAACACCGCTATCTGTATAAACATGGAAGTAACTTCACCGCTATCTGTATAAAGATGGAAGTATCTACACCACTCTCTCTATAAACATGGAAATAGCTACACCGCCATGTATGTACACATGCAAATATCTACACCGCTATCTCTATGAACATGGAAATATCTACACCGCCTTCTGCATAAACATGGAACTATCCACACCACCATCTGTGTAAAAATGGAAATATCTACACCGCAATCTGTATAAACTTGGAAATATATAGACTGCCATCTGTATAAAGATGGAAATATCTACACCGCGAGCAGTAGGAACATGGAATTACCTACACCGCTATCTGTATAAACATGGAAATATCTACACAGCTATCTTTATAAACATGGAAATATCTACACCGCCATCTGTATACACATGGAAATATCTCCACCGCTATGTGTATAAGCATGGAAATATCTCCACCGCTGTCTCTATATACATGGAAATATCTACATCGTTATCTGTATAAACATGTTAATATCTACTCCGCTATCTGTATAAACATGGCAATATCTACACCGCAATCTGTATAAACATGGAAATATCTACATCGCTATCTGTATAAACATGGAAATATCTCCACCGTTATTTGTATTGAGATGGAAAGATATACACCGGTATTAGTAGAAACATGGAAATATCTACAACGCTATCTGTATAAGCATGCAAATATCTATAACGACATCTATGTAAACATGGAAATATCTTCACCGTTATCTGTGTAAACATGGAAATATCTACGCCACTATCTGTGTAAAAATGGAAATATCTATACCAAAATCTGTGAAAAGATGGAAATATCTACTCCATTATCTGTGTAAACATGGAAATACCTACACCGCTATCTGTATAAACATGGAAATATCTACACCGCTATCTGCATAAACATGGAAATATATACACCGCCATCACTATAAACATGGAAATATCTATACCGACATCTGTATAAACATGGAAATATCTACACCGCTATCTGTATAAATATGGTAATACCTACACCGCTATCTCTATAAACATGGAAATAACTCTAACGCTATCTGTATAAACATGGAAATATCTACACCGCTATCTGTATAAACATGGAAATATCTCCACCGCTATCTGTATAAAAATGGAAATATCTACACCGCTATCTCTATAAACATGGAAATATCTACACTGTCATCTGTATAAACATGGAAATATATACACAGTCATCTGTATAAACATGGAAATAACTACACCGCTATCTGAATAAACATGGAAATATCTATACCGCTATCAGTATAAATATGGAAATAGCTAAAACGCTATCTCTATAAATATGGAAATGTCTACACTGCTATCTGCATAAACATGGAAATATCTACACAGTCATCTCTATAATCATGGAAATATCTACATCGCTATCTGTATAAACATGGAAATATCTACACCGCCATGTGTAAAAACATGGAAATATCTACACAGTCATCTGTAGAAACATGGAATTATCTACACCTCCATCTGTATAAACGTGGCAATATCTACACTGCCATCTTTATACACATGGAAATATGTACACAGCAATCTGTATAAACACGGAATTATCTACACATCTATCTCTATAAACATGCAAATACCTACACCGCTATCTGTATAAACATGGAAATACCTACACCGCTATCTGTATAAACATGGAAATATCTACAACGCTATCTGTATAAACATGGAAATATCTGCACCGCCATCTGTATAAACTTGGAAATATCTACACCGCCATCTCTATAAACATGGAAATACCTCCAATGCTATCTGTATAAACATGGAAATATCTCCACCGCTATCTGTATAAGCATGGAAATATATACAACGCTATCTGTAAAAATATGGAAATATCTAAAACACTATCTGTATTAACATGGAAATATCTACACTGCCATCTGTATAAACATGGAAATAGCCACACCGCTATCTGAATATACATGGAAATACCTACACCGCCATCTGTAAAAACATGGAAATATCTACACAGTCATCTGTATAAACCTGGAAATACCTACACCTCAATCTGTGTAAAGATGGAAATATTTACACTGCCAGGTGAATACACATGGAAATATCCACACAGCCACCTGTATAAACATCGAAATATCCACACCGCTATATCGATATACATAGATATATCTACATCTCTATCTGTATAAACATGGAAATATCTACACTGCCGTCTGTATAAACATGGAAATAGCCACACCGCTATCTGTATAAACATGGAAATATCTACACCACTATCTGAATAAACATCGAAATATCTACACGGCTATCTGTGCAAATATGGAAATATCAACACCTCCGTCTCTATAAGCATGGAAATATCTCCA
This sequence comes from Pan paniscus, assembly GCF_029289425.2. NCBI lineage: Eukaryota > Metazoa > Chordata > Mammalia > Primates > Hominidae > Pan > Pan paniscus. Next base: position 4,767,380 of record NC_073265.2, read on the forward strand.
ACGCTATCTGTATAAACATGGAAATATCTCCACCGCTATCGGTATAAACATGGAAATATCTCCACCGCTATCTGTATGAACATGGAAATATCTACATCGCTATATGTACAAACATGGAAATATCTTCACTGTTATCTCTATAAACATGGAATTATCTACACCATTATCTGTATAAACATGGAAATATCTACACCGCTATCTGTATAAACATGGAAATATCTAAGTCGTTATATGTATAAACATGGAAATATCTCGACCGCTATCTCTATAAACATGGAAATATCTACACCGCTATCTCTATAAACATGGAAATATCTACAAAGCTATCTTTATAAACATGGAAATATCTACACCGCTATCTTAGAAACATGGAAATATCTACACCACTATCTGTATAAACATGGAAATATCTACACTGCCATCTGTATAAACATGGAAACAGCCACACTGCTGTGTGTATAAACCTGGAAATATCTACATCGCCATCTGAATAAACATGGAATTATCTACAGAGCTATCTGTATAAATATGGAAATATCTACACCGCTATCTCTATAAACATGGAAATAACTTCACCGCTATCTGTATGAACATTGAAATATCTACAACGCTATCTGTATTAACATGGAAACATCTACACTGCCATCTGTATAAGCATGGAAATATCTGCACAGTCAACTGTATAAACATGGAAATACCTACACCTCCATCTGTGTAAACATGGAAATATCTACACTGCCGTTTTTATACACATGGAAATATCCACACAGCCATCTGTATAAACATGGAAGTATCCACACTGCTATGTGTAAAAACATGGAAATATCTACACCACCATCTGAATAAACATCAAAATATCTACACGGGTATCTGTATAAATATGGAAATATCTAGTCCGCGATCTCTATTAACATGGAAATATCTCCAACACTAAGTGTATAAGCATGGAAATATCTCCACCGCTATCTGTATAAACATGGAAATATCTCCACCGCTATCTGTATGAACATGGAAATAGCTACATCGCTATGTGTACAAACATGGAAATATCTCCACCGCTATCTCTATCAAAATGGAATTATCTACACTGCTACCTGTATAAACATGGAAATATCCACGCCGCTATGTGTATAAACATGGAAATATCAACACTGCTATCGGTAGAAACATGGAAATATATAAATGGTTATATTTAAAAACATGGATATATCTCGACCGCTATCTCTATAAACATGGAAATATCTCCACCACTATCTCTGCAAACATGGAACTATCTACACCGCTGTCTTTATAAGCATGGAAATATCTACACAGCTATCTGTATAAACATGGAAATATCTCCAACGCTATCTGTGTAAACATGGAAATATCTACACCGCCATGTATATAAACATGAAAATAACTACACAGTCATCTGTATAAACATAGAAATATCTACACAATCATCTCTGTAAACATGGAAATAACTCTAGTGCCTTCTGTATACACAGGAAAATATCTTCACCGCTATCTGTATAAACATGGAAATATCTCCACCGCTATCTGTATGAACATGGAAATATCTACACCGCTATCTGTATAAACATGGAAATATCTACAGCGCCATCTGTATAAACATGGAAATATCTACACAGACATCTGTAAAAACATGGAAATATCTACACCGCTATCTGTATAAATTTGGAAATATCTACACCGCTATCTCTATATACATGGAAATATCTACACTGCTATCTGTGTGAATATGGAAATATCTACACCGCTATCTTTATAAACGTGGTTATATCTACACTGCCAACAGTATAATAATGGAAATATCTACACAATCCTCTGTATAAACATTGAAATGTCTACACAGCCATCTATATAAACATGGAAATACCTAAACCACTCTCTCTTTAAAAATGGAAATATCTACAATGCTATCTGCATAAACATGGAAATATCTACACAGCTATCTTTCTAAACATGGAAATATCTACACCGCTATCAGAATAAACATGGAAAATCTACACTGCAATCTGTGCAAAGATGGAAATATCTACACTGCTATCTGTGTAAACATGGAAATATCTACACCGCTATCTGTATAAACATGGAAATATCTTCACAGCTATCTTTATAAACATGGAAAAATCCACACCGCCATCTCTATAAAAAATGGAAATATCTACATGGCAATCTGTATAAATATGGAAATATCTACACCGCTATCTGTATAAATATGGAAATATCTACACTGCTATCTCTATAAACATGGAAATATCTACACCGCTATCGGTATTAACATGGAAATATCTACACCGCTATCTCTATAAACATGGAAATATCTACACCGCTATCTGTATAAACATGGAAATATATTCACAGTCATCTGTGTAAACATGGTAATATTCACACCACCATCTCTTTAAACATGGAAATATCTACTCTGCCATCTGCATATCTGTATAAACATGCAAATACCAACGCTGCCATCTGTATAAACATGGAAGTAGCCACACCACTATCTGTATAAACATGGAAATATACACACAACCACGTGAATAAACATGGAATTATCTACTCGGCTATCTGTATAAATATGGAAATATCTACACCGCTATCTCAATAAACATGGAAATATGTACACCGTCATCTGTATTAACATGGAAATATATACACAGTCATCTGTATAAACATGGAAATAACTACACCGCTATATGAATAAACCTGGAAATATCTATACCGATATCAGCATAAATATGGAAATATCTACAACGCTATCTCTATAAATATGGAAATGTCTACACTGCTATCTGTACAAACATGGAAATATCTACACCGACATCTGTATAAACTTGGAAATGTCTACACTGCCATCTTTATACACATGGAAATATGTACACAGCAATCTGTATAAACATGGAAATATCTACACCGCTATCTCTATAAACATGCAAATACCTACACGGCTATCTGTACAAACATGGAAATATCTACACCGACATCTGTATAAACTTGGAAATATCTACACCGCCATCTCTATAAACATGGAAATATATCCAATGCTATCTGTATAAACATGGAAATATCTCCAACGCTATCTGTATAAACATGGAAATATATACAACGCTATCTCTATAAACATGGAAATATCTACAACGCTATCTGTATTAACATGGAAATATCTACACTGCCATCTGTATAAACATGGAAATAGCCACACCACTATCTGTATATACATGGAAATATCTACACCGCCATCTGTAAAAACATGGAAATATCTACACAGTCATCTGTATAAACCTTGAAATATCTACACCTCCATCTGTGTAAACATGGAAATATCTACACTGCCAGGTGTATACACATGGAAATATCCACACAGCCACCTGTATAAACATGGAAATATCTACACCGCTATCTCGATATACATGGATATATCTACATCGCTATCTGTATAAACATGGAAATATCTACACCGCCATCTGTATAAACCTGGAAATACCTACAGAGTCATCCGTATAAACATGGAAATATCTACACAGCCGTCTGTATAAACATGGAAATGTCTACACTGCTATACGTATAAACCTGGAAATAGCCACACTGCTATCTGCATAAAGATGGAAATATCTACACCGATATCTGTAAAAACAGGAAAATATCTACATAGTCATCTGTATAAACATGGAAATAACTACACCTCCATCTGTATAAACTTGGAAATATCTACACTGCCATCTGTATACACATGGAAATGTCTACACAGCCATCTGTATAAACTTGGAAATATCTACACCGCTATATCTATAAACACGGGAATAACTACACCGCAATCTGTATAAAGATGGAAATATCTACACAGTGATCTGTATAAACATGGAAATATCTACACCGCTATCTCTATAAACTTCGAAATATCTACACCGCAATCTGTATAAACAGGGAAATATCTCCATCACTATATGTATAAACAGGGAAATATCTCCACCGCTATCTGTATAAACATGGGAATATCTACACCGCTATCTGTATAAACATGAAAATATCTTCCTCGCTATCTGTATAAACATGGAAATATCTACGCCACTATCTGTATAAACATGGAAATATCTACACCGCTATCTGTATAAACATGGAAATATCTACACCGCCCTCTCAATAAACATTATAATATCTCCACCACTATCTGTATAAACATGGAAATATCTACACCGCTATAAGTATAAACATGGAAATAACTACACCGCTATCTGTATAAACATGGAAATATCCACACCGCTTTCTGTATAAACATGGAAATATCTACACTCTTATCTGTATAAACATGGAAATATCTACACCGCTATCTCTATAAACATGGAAATATCTACACGGATATATTCATAAACATGGAAATATCTACACCGCTATCTGTATAAACATGGAAATATCTACACCTCTATCTGCACAAACATTGAAATATCTACATCACTGTCTGTATAAACATGGAATTATCTACATCGCTGTGTGTATAAACATGGAAATATCTACACCGCTATCTGTATAAACATGGAAATATCTACAAAGCTATCTGTGTAAACATGGAAATATCCACAAAGCTATCTCTGTAAAGATGGAAACATCAACACCGCTATCTGTATAAACATGGAAATATCTACACCACTATCTGAATAAACATCGAAATATCTACACGGCTATCTGTGCAAATATGGAAATATCAACACCTCCGTCTCTATAAGCATGGAAATATCTCCAACGCTATCTGTATAAACATGGAAATATCTCCACCGCTATCGGTATAAACATGGAAATATCTCCACCGCTATCTGTATGAACATGGAAATATCTACATCGCTATATGTACAAACATGGAAATATCTTCACTGTTATCTCTATAAACATGGAATTATCTACACCATTATCTGTATAAACATGGAAATATCTACACCGCTATCTGTATAAACATGGAAATATCTAAGTCGTTATATGTATAAACATGGAAATATCTCGACCGCTATCTCTATAAACATGGAAATATCTACACCGCTATCTCTATAAACATGGAAATATCTACAAAGCTATCTTTATAAACATGGAAATATCTACACCGCTATCTTAGAAACATGGAAATATCTACACCACTATCTGTATAAACATGGAAACATCTACACTGCCATCTGTATAAACATGGAAACAGCCACACTGCTGTGTGTATAAACCTGGAAATATCTACATCGCCATCTGAATAAACATGGAATTATCTACACAGCTATCTGTGTAAATATGGAAATATCTACACCGCTATCTCTATAAACATGGAAATAACTTCACCGCTATCTGTATGAACATTGAAATATCTACAACGCTATCTGTATTAACATGGAAACATCTACACTGCCATCTGTATAAGCATGGAAATATCTGCACAGTCAACTGTATAAACATGGAAATACCTACACCTCCATCTGTGTAAACATGGAAATATCTACACTGCCGTTTTTATACACATGGAAATATCCACACAGCCATCTGTATAAACATGGAAGTATCCACACTGCTATGTGTAAAAACATGGAAATATCTACACCACCATCTGAATAAACATCGAAATATCTACACGGGTATCTGTATAAATATGGAAATATCTAGTCCGCGATCTCTATTAACATGGAAATATCTCCAACACTAAGTGTATAAGCATGGAAATATCTCCACCGCTATCTGTATAAACATGGAAATATCTCCACCCCTATCTGTATGAACATGGAAATAGCTACATCGCTATGTGTACAAACATGGAAATATCTCCACCGCTATCTCTATCAAAATGGAATTATCTACACTGCTACCTGTATAAACATGGAAATATCCACGCCGCTATGTGTATAAACATGGAAATATCAACACTGCTATCGGTAGAAACATGGAAATATATAAATGGTTATATTTAAAAACATGGATATATCTTGACCGCTATCTCTATAAACATGGAAATATCTCCACCACTATCTCTGCAAACATGGAACTATCTACACCGCTGTCTTTATAAGCATGGAAATATCTACACAGCTATCTGTATAAACATGGAAATATCTCCAACGCTATCTGTGTAAACATGGAAATATCTACACCGCCATGTATATAAACATGAAAATAACTACACAGTCATCTGTATAAACATAGAAATATCTACACAATCATCTCTGTAAACATGGAAATAACTCTAGTGCCTTCTGTATACACAGGAAAATATCTTCACCGCTATCTGTATAAACATGGAAATATCTCCACCGCTATCTGTATGAACATGGAAATATCTACACCGCTATCTGTATAAACATGGAAATATCTACAGCGCCATCTGTATAAACATGGAAATATCTACACAGACATCTGTAAAAACATGGAAATATCTACACCGCTATCTGTATAAATTTGGAAATATCTACACCGCTATCTCTATAAACATGGAAATATCTACACTGCTATCTGTGTGAATATGGAAATATCTACACCGCTATCTTTATAAACGTGGTTATATCTACACTGCCAACAGTATAATAATGGAAATATCTACACAATCCTCTGTATAAACATTGAAATGTCTACACAGCCATCTATATAACATGGAAATACCTAAACCACTCTCTCTTTAAAAATGGAAATATCTACAATGCTATCTGCATAAACATGGAAATATCTACACAGCTATCTTTCTAAACATGGAAATATCTACACCGCTATCAGAATAAACATGGAAAATCTACACTGCAATTTGTGCAAAGATGGAAATATCTACACTGCTATCTGTGTAAACATGGAAATATCTACACCGCTATCTGTATAAACATGGAAATATCTTCACAGCTATCTTTATAAACATGGAAAAATCCACACCGCCATCTCTATAAAAAATGGAAATATCTACATGGCAATCTGTATAAATATGGAAATATCTACACCGCTATCTGTATAAATATGGAAATATCTACACTGCTATCTCTATAAACATGGAAATATCTACACCGCTATCGGTATTAACATGGAAATATCTACACCGCTATCTCTATAAACATGGAAATATCTACACCGCTATCTGTATAAACATGGAAATATATTCACAGTCATCTGTGTAAACATGGTAATATTCACACCACCATCTCTTTAAACATGGAAATATCTACTCTGCCATCTGCATATCTGTATAAACATGCAAATACCAACGCTGCCATCTGTATAAACATGGAAGTAGCCACACCACTATCTGTATAAACATGGAAATATACACACAACCACGTGAATAAACATGGAATTATCTACTCGGCTATCTGTATAAATATGGAAATATCTACACCGCTATCTCAATAAACATGGAAATATGTACACCGTCATCTGTATTAACATGGAAATATATACACAGTCATCTGTATAAACATGGAAATAACTACACCGCTATATGAATAAACCTGGAAATATCTATACCGATATCAGCATAAATATGGAAATATCTACAACGCTATCTCTATAAATATGGAAATGTCTACACTGCTATCTGTACAAACATGGAAATATCTACACCGACATCTGTATAAACTTGGAAATGTCTACACTGCCATCTTTATACACATGGAAATATGTACACAGCAATCTGTATAAACATGGAAATATCTACACCGCTATCTCTATAAACATGCAAATACCTACACGGCTATCTGTACAAACATGGAAATATCTACACCGACATCTGTATAAACTTGGAAATATCTACACCGCCATCTCTATAAACATGGAAATATATCCAATGCTATCTGTATAAACATGGAAATATCTCCAACACTATCTGTATAAACATGGAAATATATACAACGCTATCTCTATAAACATGGAAATATCTACAACGCTATCTGTATTAACATGGAAATATCTACACTGCCATCTGTATAAACATGGAAATAGCCACACCGCTATCTGTATATACATGGAAATATCTACACCGCCATCTGTAAAAACATGGAAATATCTACACAGTCATCTGTATAAACCTTGAAATATCTACACCTCCATCTGTGTAAACATGGAAATATCTACACTGCCAGGTGTATACACATGGAAATATCCACACAGCCACCTGTATAAACATGGAAATATCTGCACCGCTATCTCGATATACATGGATATATCTACATCGCTATCTGTATAAACATGGAAATATCTACACCGCCATCTGTATAAACCTGGAAATACCTACAGAGTCATCCGTATAAACATGGAAATATCTACACAGCCGTCTGTATAAACATGGAAATGTCTACACTGCTATACGTATAAACCTGGAAATAGCCACACTGCTATCTGCATAAAGATGGAAATATCTACACCGATATCTGTAAAAACAGGAAAATATCTACATAGTCATCTGTATAAACATGGAAATAACTACACCTCCATCTGTATAAACTTGGAAATATCTACACTGCCATCTGTATACACATGGAAATGTCTACACAGCCATCTGTATAAACATGGAAATATCTACACCGCTATATCTATAAACATGGGAATAACTACACCGCAATCTGTATAAAGATGGAAATATCTACACAGTGATCTGTATAAACATGGAAATATCTACACCGCTATCTCTATAAACTTCGAAATATCTACACCGCAATCTGTATAAACAGGGAAATATCTCCATCACTATATGTATAAACAGGGAAATATCTCCACCGCTATCTGTATAAACATGGGAATATCTACACCGCTATCTGTATAAACATGAAAATATCTTCCTCGCTATCTGTATAAACATGGAAATATCTACGCCACTATCTGTATAAACATGGAAATATCTACACCGCTATCTGTATAAACATGGAAATATCTACACCGCCCTCTCAATAAACATTATAATATCTCCACCACTATCTGTATAAACATGGAAATATCTACACCGCTATAAGTATAAACATGGAAATAACTACACCGCTATCTGTATAAACATGGAAATATCCACACCGCTTTCTGTATAAACATGGAAATATCTACACTTTTATCTGTATAAACATGGAAATATCTACACCGCTATCTCTATAAACATGGAAATATCTACACGGATATATTCATAAACATGGAAATATCTACACCGCTATCTGTATAAACATGGAAATATCTACACCTCTATCTGCACAAACATTGAAATATCTACATCACTGTCTGTATAAACATGGAATTATCTACATCGCTGTGTGTATAAACATGGAAATATCTACACCGCTATCTGTATAAACATGGAAATATCTACAAAGCTATCTGTGTAAACATGGAAATATCCACAAAGCTATCTCTGTAAAGATGGAAACATCAACACCGCTATCTGTATAAACATGGAAATATCTACACTGCTATCTGTATAAAAATGGAACTGTCTATACCACGATCTGTATAAACATGGAAATATCTACACCGCTATCTGTATTAAAATGGAAATATCTACACCGCTATCTGTATAAACCTGGAAATATCTACACCGCTCTCTGTATAACTATGGAAATATCTACACCGCTATCTCTGTAAACATGGAGATGTCTACACCGCTATCTGTATAAACATGGAAATATCTACAGGGCTATCTCTATAAACATGGAAATTCCTACACCGCCATCTGTATAAACCTGGAAATACCTACACAGTCTTCTGTATAAACATGGAAATACCTACAGAGCCATCTGTATAAACATGGAAATATCTACACTGCTATCTGTATAAACATGGAAATAGGCACAGCGCTATCTGCATAAACATGGAAATACCTACACCGCCATCTGTAAAAACATGAAAATATCTACATAGTCATCTGTATAAAAATGGAAACATCTACACCGCCATCTATATAAACACGGAAATACCTACACACTCATCTGTATAACCATGGAAATATCTACACTACTATCTGTATAAACATGGAAATATCTACAGTGCCATCTGTATAAACATGGAAATATCTACACAGACATCTGTATAAACATGGAAATATCTACACCTCCATCTATATAAACATGGAAATGTCTACACTGCCGTCTGTATACACATGGAAACAGCTACACAGACATCTGTCTAAACATGGAAACATCTACACCACTATCTCTATAAACATGGAAATATCTACACCGCAATCTGTATAAACATGGAAATATCTCCACCGCTGTCTGTATAAACATGGAAATATCTGCACCGCTATCTCTGTAAACTTGGAAATATCTGCACCGCTATCTCTATAAACATGGAAATATCTACACCGCCATCAGTATAAACATGGAAATACCTACACAGTCATCTGTATAAACATGGAAATATCTACACCAGTATCTGTATAAACATGGAAATTTCTACACTGCCATCTGTATAAACTTGGAAATATCTACACAGCCATCTCTATAAAAATGGAAATATCTACACTGCTATCTGTATAAACATGGAAATATCTACACCAGTATCTGTATAAACTTGGAGATTTCTACACTGCCATCTGTATAAACATGGAAATATCTACACAGCCATCTCTATAAAAATGGAAATATCTACACTGCTATCTGTATAAACATGGAAATAGCACCACCGATATCTTTACAAGCATGGAAATATCTACACCGCCATCTGTAAAAACATGGAAATATCTACACAGTCATCTGTATCAACATGGAAATATCTCCACCGCTATCTGTATAAACATGGAAATAACACCACCGATATCTTTACAAACATGGAAATATCAACACCGACATCTGTAAAAACATGGAAATATCTACACAGTCATCTGTGTCAACATGGAAATATCTCCACCGCTATCTGTATAAACATGGAAATATCTTCAATGCTATCTGCAGAAACATGGAAATATCTACGCGGCTATCTCTTTAAACATGGAAACATCTACTCCGCTATCTGTATAAACATGGAAATATCTACACCGCTATCTTTATAAACACGCAAATATCTACAATGCTCTCTCTGTAAACATGGAAATACCTTCACCGCTATCTGTGTAAACATGGAAATAACTGCACCACTATCTGTGTAAAAATGGAAATATCTACACCGCAATCTGTGCAAAGATGGAAATACTTACACCTCTATCTGTATAAAGATGGAAATATCTACACCACAATCTGTGCAATGATGGAAATAACTAAACCGCTATACGTGTAAACATGGTAATATCTACACTGCTATCTGTATAAACATGGAAATATCTACACCGCCATCTATAAAAACATGGAAATACCTACACAGTCATCTGTATAAACATGGAAATATATACACCGCTGTCTTTATAAACATGGAAATATCTACAATGCCATCTGTAAACATGGAAATATCTACTACACTGTCTGTATAAACACGGAAATATCTACACCGCTATCTGTGTAAACATGGAAATACCTACACCACGATCTGTATATACATGGAAATAACTACACCGCTATCTGTATAAACATGGAAATATCTACACCGCTATCTGTATAAATATGGAAATAACTACACCGCTATCTCTATAAACATTTAGATGTCTACAGCGATATCTGTATAAACATGGAAATATCTACAGGGCTATCTCAATGAACATGGAAATATATACACCGCCATCTGTATAAACATGGAAATAACTACACAGTCATCTATATAAACATGGAAATATCTACACTACTATCTGTATAAACATGGAAATATCTACACTGCCATCTGTATAAACATGGAAATATCTACACAGCCATCTGTATAAACATGGAAATATCTACACCGCTATCTCTATAAACGTGGAAATATCTACACCGCTATCTCTATAAACATCGAAATATCTACACCGCCATCTATATAAACATGGAAGTACCTACACCGTCATCTGTATAAACATGGAAATATCTACACCACTATCTGTATAAACAAGGAAATATCTACACTGCCATCTGTGTAAACTCGAAATATCTACACAGCAATCTCTATAAACATGGAAATATCTACACTGCTATCTGTATAAATATGGAAATAGCCCCACCGCTATCTGTATAAGCATGGAAATACCTACACAGCCATCTGTAAAAACATGGAAATATCTACACAGTCATCTGTATAAAGATGAAAATATCTACACCTCCATCTGTATAAACATGGAAATATCTACACTGTCATTTCTACCCATGGAAATATCTACACAGCCATCTGTAGGAACATGGAAATATCTACACCGATATCTCTATAAACATGGAAATACCTGCACCCCAATCTGCATAAACATGGAAATACCATCACCGCTATCTGTATAAACATGGAATTATCTAAACCACTATCTGTATAAACCTGGAAATATCTACAACACCATCTGTGTAAACCTGGAAATGTATCCACTGCTATCTGTATACATGGAAATATCCCCACCGCTATCTCTATAAACATGGAAATATCTACACCGCTATCTGTATAAACTTGGAAATATCTATGCCGCTATCTGTGTAAACATGGAAATACCTACACCGCTATCTGTATAAACATGGAAATATCTACACCGCTATCCGTATAAACATGGAAATATCTCCAACGCTATCTGTATAAACATGGAAATATCTACACCGCTATCTGTATAAACATGGAAATATATACACAGCTATCTGTTTAAACATGGAAACATGTACACCGCTATCTGTATAAACATGGAAATATCTACACCACTATTTGTATAAATATGCAAATATCTACAACGATATCTGTGTTAACATGGAAATATCTGCACTGCTATCTGTGTAAAAATGGAAATATCTGCACCGCTATCTGTGTAAAGATGGAAATATCTACACCGCAGTCTGAGCAAAGATGGAAATATCTACATCACTATCTGTGTAAAGTTGGAAATACCTACACTGCAATCTGTGTAGACATGTTAACATATACACTGCTATCTGTATAAACATGGAAATATCTATATGGCAATCAGTAATAATATGGAAATATCTACACAGTCATCGGTATAAAGATGGAAATATCTACACCTCCATCTCTATAAACATGGAAATATCTACACTGCCATCTGAATACACATAGAAATATCTACACAGCCATCTGTATAAACATGGAAATAACTACATCCCTATCTCTATAAACATGGAAATATCTCCACCGCTATCTCTTTAAACATGGACATATCTACACCGCTATATGTATAAACATGGAAATATCTACACCACTATCTCTATAAACATGGAAATGTCTACACCGCTATCTGTATAAACATGGAAATATCTACACGGCTATCTCTATAAACATGGAAATATCAACACCGCCATTTATATAAACATGGAAATAGTTTCACCGCCATCTGTATAAACATGGAAATATCTACACCACTACCTGTATAAACATGGAAATATCTACACAGCCATCTGTATAAACATGGAAGTATCTACACCGCCATCTGTATAAACATGGAAATATCTACACCGCTATCTGTATAAAAATGGATATATCTGCACCGCTATCTGTATAAACATGGAAATATCTATACCGCTGTCTGTATAAATATGGAAATATCTACACAGCTATCTCTATAAACTGGGAAATGTCTACACAGCTAACTGTATAAACATGGAAATATATACAGGGCTATCTCTATAAACATGGAAATATTTACACCGCCATCTGTATAAACATGGAAATACCTACACACTCATCTGTATAAACATGGAGATATCTACACTACTATCTGTATAAACATGGAAATAAATACACTGCCATCTGTATAAACATGGAAATATCTACACAGACATCTCTATAAACATGGAAATATCTACACCTCCATCTGTATAAACATGGAAATCTCTACACCGCCATCTGTATAAACATGGAAATACCTACACGCTAATCTGTATAAACATGGAAATATCTACACAACTGTCTGTATAAACATGGAAATATCTACAACGCCATCTGTAAAAACATGGAAATATCTACACCGCCATGTCTATAAACCTGGAAATATCTTCACCGCTATCTGTATAAACATGGAAATATCTACACAGACATCTCCATAAACATGGAAATATGTACACCTCCATCTGTACAAACATGGAAATATCTACACAGCCATCTGAATGCACATGGAAATATCTACACAGCCACCTGTATAAACATGGAAATATCTACACCGCTATCTCTATAAACATGGAAATACCTACACCTCAATTTGTATAAACATGGAAATATCTACACCGCTATCTGTATAAACATGGAAATATTTGCACCTCTATCTGTATAAACATTGAAATATATACATGGCTATCTCTAAAAACATGGAAATATCTACACCGCGATTTGCATAAACATGGAACCACCTATAGGGGCATCTGTGTAAATATGGAAATATTTACACCACTATCTCTATGAACTTGGAAATATCTACACTGCCATCTGTAAAAACATGGATATATCTACACCGCCATCTCTATAAACATGGATATAACTTCAACGCTATCTGTATAAACATGGAAATAGCCACACTCCTATCTGTATAAACAAGGAAATATCTACTCCACCATCTGTAAAAACATGGAAATATCTAAACAGTCATTTGTATAAACTTTGAAATATCTATACCTCCATCTGCATAAACATGGAAATATCTACACTGCCATCTGTATACACATGGAAATATCTACACAGCCATCTGTATAAACATGGAAATAACTGCACCGCTATCTCTATAAACATGGAAATACGTACACCGCAATCTGTATAAACATGGAAATACCTGCACCGCTATCTGTATAAGCATGGAAATATCGACACCGCCATCTGAATAAACATGGAAATATCTCCACCGCTATCTATATAAACATGGAAATATCTCCATCGCTATCTATATAAACATGGAAATGCCTACACTGCTATCTGTATAAACCTGGAAATATCTACAGGGCTATCTCTATAAACATGGAAATATCTACATCGCCATCTGTATAAACATGGAAATACCTTCACAGCCATCTGTATAAACATGGAAATATCTACGCTGTTATCTCTATAAACATGGAAATACCTACAATGCAGTCTGTATAAACATGGAAATATCTACACAGTCATCTGTATAAACATGGAAATATCGACACCGCTATCTGTATAAATTTGGAAATATCTACACCGCCATCTGTATAAACATGGAAATCTCTCCACCGCTATCTGTTTAAACATGGAAATATCTACACAGCTATCTGTATAAACATGGATATCTGTACACCGCTATCTGTATAAACATGGAAATATCTCCATCGCTATCTGTATAAACATGGAAATGTGTACATCGCTATCTGCATAAACATGGAAATATCTGCACCGCTACCTCTATGAACATGGAAATTTCTACACCGCTATCTGTATAAACATGGAAATAACTACACCACGATCTGTAAAACATGGAAATATCTACACCGCTATCTGTATAAACATGGAAATATCTACACCGCTATCTGTATAAGCATGGAAATATCTACACAACTATCTGTATAAATATGGTGATATCTACACCACTATCTATGTAACATGGAAATATCTACACCGCTATCTGTATAAACATGGAAATATCTACAGGGATATCTCTATAAACATGGAAATATCCACACAGCCGTCTGTATAAAGATGGAAATATCTACACTGCTATTTGTATAAACATGGAAATAGCCACACCGCTATCTGCAAAATGATGGAAATATCTACACCGCCATCTGTAAAAACAGGAAATTATCTACAGAGTCATCTGTATAAACATGGAAATATCTACACCTCCATCTGTATAAAAATGGAACTATCCACACAGCCATCTGTATAAACATGGAAATATCTACACAGCCATCTCTATAAACATGGAAATATCTTCACCGCTATCTGTATAAACATGGAAATAGCCACACCGCTATCTGTATAAACATGGAAATATCTACACCGCCATCTGTAAAAACATGGAAATGTCTGCACAGTCATCTGTATAAACACGGAAATATCTACACTGCCATCAGTATAATCATGGAAATATCTACAGGGCTATCTCAATAAACATGGAAATATCTACACCGCCATCTGTATAAACATGGAAATAACTACACAGTCATCTATATAAACATGGAAATATCTTCACTACTATCTGTATAAACATGGAAATATCTACACTGCCATCTGTATAAACATGGAAATATCTACACAGCCATCTGTATAAACATGGAAATATCTACACCGCTATCTCTATAAACTTGGAATTATCTACACTGCTATCTCTATAAACATCGAAATATCTACACCGCCATCTGTATAAACATGGAAGTACCTACACCGTCATCTGTATAAACATGGAAATATCTACACCACTATCTGTATAAACAAGGAAATATCTACACTGCCATCTGTGTAAACTCGAAATATCTACACAGCAATCTCTATAAACATGGAAATATCTACACTGCTATCTGTATAAATATGGAAATAGCCCCACCGCTATCTGTATAAGCATGGAAATACCTACACCGCCATCTGTAAAAACATGGAAATATCTACACAGTCATCTGTATAAAGATGAAAATATCTACACCTCCATCTGTATAAACATGGAAATATCTACACTGCCATTTCTACCCATGGAAATATCTACACAGCCATCTGTAGGAACATGGAAATATCTACACCGATATCTCTATAAACATGGAAATACCTGCACCCCAATCTGCATAAACATGGAAATACCATCACCGCTATCAGTATAAACATGGAATTATCTACACCACTATCTGTATAAACCTCGAAATATCTACAACACCATCTGTGTAAACATGGAAATGTATCCACTGCTATCTGTATATATATGGAAATATCCCCACCGCTATCTCTATAAACACGGAAATATCTACACCGCTATCTGTATAAACTTGGAAATATCTATACCGCTATCTGTGTAAACATGGAAATACCTACACCGCTATCTGTATAAACATGGAAATATCTACACCGCTATCCGTATAAACATGGAAATATCTCCAACGCTATCTGTATAAACATGGAAATATCTACTCCGCTATCTGTATAAACATGGAAATATATACACAGCTATCTGTTTAAACATGGAAACATGTACACCGCTATCTGTATAAACATGGAAATATCTACACCACTATTTGTATAAACATGCAAATATCTACAACGATATCTGTGTTAACATGGAAATATCTGCACTGCTATCTGTGTAAAAATGGAAATATCTGCACCGCTATCTGTGTAAAGATGGAAATATCTACACCGCAGTCTGAGCAAAGATGGAAATATCTACATCACTATCTGTGTAAAGTTGGAAATATCTACACTGCAATCTGTGTAGACATGTTAACATATACACTGCTATCTGTATAAACATGGAAATATCTATATCGCAATCAGTAATAATATGGAAATATCTACACAGTCATCGGTATAAAGATGGAAATATCTACACCTCCATCTCTATAAACATGGAAATATCTACACTGCCATCTGCATACACATAGAAATATCTACACAGCCATCTGTATAAACATGGAAATAACTACATCCCTATCTCTATAAACATGGAAATATCTCCACCGCTATCTCTTTAAACATGGACATATCTACACCGCTATATGTATAAACATGGAAATATCTACACCACTATCTCTATAAACATGGAAATGTCTACACCGCTATCTGTATAAACATGGAAATATCTACACGGCTATCTCTATAAACATGGAAATATCAACACCGCCATTTATATAAACATGGAAATACTTTCACCGCCATCTGTATAAACATGGAAATATCTACACCACTATCTGTATAAACATGGAAATATCTACACAGCCATCTGTATAAACATGGAAGTATCTACTCCGCCATCTGTATAAACATGGAAATATCTACACCGCTATCTGTATAAAAATGGATATATCTGCACCGCTATCTGTATAAACATGAAAATATCTATACCGCTGTCTGTATAAATATGGAAATATCTACACAGCTATCTCTATAAACTGGGAAATGTCTACACAGCTAACTGTATAAACATGGAAATATCTACAGGGCTATCTCTATAAACATGGAAATATTTACACCGCCATCTGTATAAACATGGAAATACCTACACACTCATCTGTATAAACATGGAGATATCTACACTACTATCTGTATAAACATGGAAATAAATACACTGCCATCTGTATAAACATGGAAATATCTACACAGACATCTCTATAAACATGGAAATATCTACACCTCCATCTGTATAAACATGGAAATATCTACACCGCCATCTGTATAAACATGGAAATACCTACACGCTAATCTGTATAAACATGGAAATATCTACACAACTATCTGTATAAACATGGAAATATCTACAACGCCATCTGTAAAAACATGGAAATATCTACACCGCCATGTCTATAAACCTGGAAATATCTTCACCGCTATCTGTATAAACATGGAAATATCTACACAGACATCTCCATAAACATGGAAATATGTACACCTCCATCTGTACAAACATGGAAATATCTACACAGCCGTCTGTATGCACATGGAAATATCTACACAGCCACCTGTATAAACATGGAAATATCTACACCGCTATCTCTATAAACATGAAAATACCTACACCTCAATTTGTATAAACATGGAAATATCTACACCGCTATCTGTATAAACATGGAAATATTTGCACCTCTATCTGTATAAACATTGAAATATATACATGGCTATCTCTAAAAACATGGAAATATCTACACCGCGATTTGTATAAACATGGAAACACCTATAGGGGCATCTGTGTAAATATGGAAATATTTACACCACTATCTCTATGAACTTGGAAATATCTACACTGCCATCTGTAAAAACATGGATATATCTACACAGCCATCTCTATAAACATGGAT
Organism: Pan paniscus; assembly: GCF_029289425.2. Lineage (NCBI taxonomy): Eukaryota > Metazoa > Chordata > Mammalia > Primates > Hominidae > Pan > Pan paniscus. The sequence goes on from NC_073265.2 coordinate 4,786,348, forward strand.
ATAACTTCAATGCTATCTGTATAAACATGGAAATAGCCACACTCCTATCTGTATAAACAAGGAAATATCTACTCCACCATCTGTAAAAACATGGAAATATCTAAACAGTCATTTGTATAAACTTTGAAATATCTATACCTCCATCTGCATAAACATGGAAATATCTACACTGCCATCTGTATACACATGGAAATATCTACACAGCCATCTGTATAAACATGGAAATAACTGCACCGCTATCTCTATAAACATGGAAATACGTACACCGCAATCTGTATAAACATGGAAATACCTGCACCGCTATCTGTATAAGCATGGAAATATCGACACCGCCATCTGAATAAACATGGAAATATCTCCACCGCTATCTATATAAACATGGAAATATCTCCATCGCTATCTATATAAACATGGAAATGCCTACACTGCTATCTGTATAAACCTGGAAATATCTACAGGGCTATCTCTATAAACATGGAAATATCTACATCGCCATCTGTATAAACATGGAAATACCTACACAGCCATCTGTATAAACATGGAAATATCTACGCTGTTATCTCTATAAACATGGAAATACCTACAATGCAGTCTGTATAAACATGGAAATATCTACACAGTCATCTGTATAAACATGGAAATATCGACACCGCTATCTGTATAAATTTGGAAATATCTACACCGCCATCTGTATAAACATGGAAATCTCTCCACCGCTATCTGTTTAAACATGGAAATATCTACACAGCTATCTGTATAAACATGGATATCTGTACACCGCTATCTGTATAAACATGGAAATATCTCCATCGCTATCTGTATAAACATGGAAATGTGTACATCGCTATCTGTATAAACATGGAAATATCTGCACCGCTACCTCTATGAACATGGAAATTTCTACACCGCTATCTGTATAAACATGGAAATAACTACACCACGATCTGTAAAACATGGAAATATCTACACCGCTATCTGTATAAACATGGAAATATCTACACCGCTATCTGTATAAGCATGGAAATATCTACACAACTATCTGTATAAATATGGTGATATCTACACCACTATCTATGTTACATGGAAATATCTACACCGCTATCTGTATAAACATGGAAATATCTACACAGCCGTCTGTATGCACATGGAAATATCTACACAGCCATCTGAATAAACATGGAAATATCTACACCGCTATCTCTATAAACATGGAAATACCTACACCTCAATTTGTATAAACATGGAAATATCTACACCGCTATCTGTATAAACATGGAAATATTTGCACCTCTATCTGTATAAACATTGAAATATATACATGGCTATCTCTAAAAACATGGAAATATCTACACCGCGATTTGTATAAACATGGAAACACCTACAGGGGCATCTGTGTAAATATGGAAATATTAACACCACTATCTCTATGAACTTGGAAATATCTACACTGCCATCTGTAAAAACATGGATATATGTACACAGCCATCTCTATAAACATGGAAATAACTTCAACGCTATCTGTATAAACATGGAAATAGCCACATTCCTATCTGTATAAACAAGGAAATATCTACTCCACCATCTGTAAAAACATGGAAATACCTAAACAGTCATTTGTATAAACTTTGAAATATCTATACCTCCATCTGCATAAACATGGAAATATCTACACTGCCATCTGTATACACATGGAAATATCTACACAGCCATCGGTATAAACATGGAAATAACTGCAATGCTATCTCTATAAACATGGAAATACCTACACTGCAATCTGTATAAACATGGAAATACCTGCACCGCTATCTGTATAAGCATGGAAATATCGACACCGCCATCTGAATAAACATGGAAATATCTCCACCGCTATCTATATAAACATGGAAATGCCTACACTGCTATTTGTATAAACCTGGAAATATCTACAGGGCTATCTCTATAAACATGGAAATATCTACACCGCCATCTGTATAAACATGGAAATACCTACACAGCCGTCTGTATAAACATGGAAATATCTACGCTGTTATCTCTATAAACATGGAAATACCTACAATGCAGTCTGTATAAACATGGAAATATCTACACAGGCTTCTGTATAAACATGGAAATATCGACACCGCTATCTGTATAAATTTGGAAATATCTACACCGCCATCTGTATAAACATGGAAATCTCTCCACCGCTATCTGTTTAAACATGGAAATATGTACACAGCTATCTGTATAAACATGGATATATCTACACCGTTATCTGTATAAACATGGAAATATCTCCATCGCTATCTGTATAAACATGGAAATGTGTACATCGCTATCTGTATAAACATGGAAATATCTGCACCGCTACCTCCATGAACATGGAAATTTCTACACCGCTATCTGTATAAACATGGAAATAACTACACCACGATCTGTAAAACATGGAAATATCTACACCGCTATCTGTATAAACATGGAAATATCTACACCGCTATCTGTATAAGCATGGAAATATCTACACAACTATCTGTAAAAATATGGTGATATCTACACCACTATCTATGTAAACATGGAAATATCTACACCGCTATCTGTATAAACATGGAAATATCTACAGGGATATCTCTATAAACATGGAAATATCCACACAGCCGTCTGTATAAAGATGGAAATATCTACACTGCTATCTGTATAAACATGGAAATAGCCACACAGCTATCTGCAAAAAGATGGAAATATCTACACCGCCATCTGTAAAAACAGGAAATTATCTACAGAGTCATCTGTATAAACATGGAAATATCTACACCTCCATCTGTATAAACATGGAACTATCCACAGAGCCATCTGTATAAACATGGAAATATCTACACAGCCATCTCTATAAACATGGAAATATCTTCACCGCTATCTGTATAAACATGGAAATAGCCACACCGCTATCTGTATAAACATGGACATATCTACACTGCCATCTGTAAAAACATGGAAATGTCTGCACAGTCCTCTGTATAAACACGGAAATATCTACACTGCCATCTGTATAAACATGGAAATATCTACAGGGCTATCTCAATAAACATGGAAATATCTACACCGCCATCTGTATAAACATGGAAATAACTACACAGTCATCTATATAAACATGGAAATATCTTCACTACTATCTGTATAAACATGGAAATATCTACACTGCCATCTGTATAAACATGGAAATATCTACACAGCCATCTGTATAAACATGGAAATATCTACACCGCTATCTCTATAAACTTGGTAATATCTACACCGCTATCTCTATAAACATCGAAATATCTGCACCGCCATCTGTATAAACATGGAAGTACCTACACCGTCATCTGTATAAACATGGAAATATCTACACCACTATCTGTATAAACAAGGAAATATCTACACTGCCATCTGTGTAAACTCGAAATATCTACACAGCAATCTCTATAAACATGGATATATCTACACTGCTATCTGTATAAACATGGAGATAGCCCCACCGCTATCTGTATAAGCATGGAAATACCTACACCGCCATCTGTAAAAACATGGAAATATCTACACAGTCATCTGTATAAAGATGAAAATATCTTCTCCTCCATCTGTATAAACATGGAAATATCTACACTGCCATTTCTACCCATGGAAATATCTACACAGCCATCTGTAGGAACATGGAAATATCTACACCGATATCTCTATAAACATGGAAATACCTGCACCCCAATCTGCATAAACATGGAAATACCATCACCGCTATCTGTATAAACATGGAATTATCTACACCACTATCTGTATAAACCTGGAAATATCTACAACACCATCTGTGTAAACATGGAAATGTATCCACTGCTATCTGTATATACATGGGAATATCCCCACCGCTATCTCTATAAACATGGAAATATCTACAGCGCTATCTGTATAAACATGGAAATATATCCACCGCTATCTGTATAAACATGGAAATATCTACACAGCTATCTGCATAAACATGGAAATATGTACACCGCTATCTCAATAAACATAGAAATATCTACACCGCTCTCTCTATAAACATGGAAATAACTACACCGCCATCTGCATAAATATGGAAATATCTACACCGCCATCTGTATAAACATGGAAATATTTACACCGCCATCGGTATAAACAGAAATATCTACATTGACTTCTGTAGAAAGATGGAAATATCTACACCGCGATCTGTATAAATATGGAAGTATCTATACCGCTATCTCTATAAACTTGCAAATGTCTACACCGTTATCTGTATAAACATGAAAATATCTACATGGCTATCTCTGAAAACATGGAAATATCTACACCGCCATCTGTATAAACATGGAAATACATACACGGTCATCTGTATAAACATGGAAATATCTACACCACTATCTGTATAAACATGGAGACATCTACATTGCCATCTGTATAAACATGGAATTATCTACACAGCCATCTCTATAAACATGGAAATACCTACACTACTACCTGCATAAACATGGAAATAGCCACACCGATATCTGTATAAACATGGAAATATCTACACCGCCATCTGTATAAACATGGAAATATCTACACAGCCATCTGTATAAACATGGAAATATCTACATTGCTATCTCTATAAACATGGAAATACCTACACCGCAAGCTGTATAAACATTGAAATATCTACACCGCTATCTATATAAACATGGAAATATCTGCACCGCTATCTGTATAAACTTGGAAATATCTACACCATCATCTGTATAAACATGGAAATATCTGCACTGCTATCTGTATAAACATGGAAATATCTCCACCGCTATCTGAATAAACAAAGAAATATCTACACCGCTATCTGTATAAACATGGAAATATCTACACAGCTATCTCTATAAACATGGAAATATCTACACTGCCAACTCTATAATCATGGAAATATCTTCACCGCCATCTGCATAAACATGGAAACATCTACATCGCCATCTGTATAAACATGGAAATATCTACACCGCCACCTGTATGAACATACAAATATCTACACTGCCATCTGTAGAAAGATAGAATTATTTACACCGCGATCTGCATAAACATGGAAATATCTACACCTCTACCTGTATAAACATGTAACTACCTACACCGCTTTCTGTATAAATATGGAAATGTCTACTCCGCTATCTCTATAAACATGGAAATGTCTACACCGCTATCTGTATAAACATGGAAATATCTACATGGCTATCTCTATAAACATGGAAATATCTACACCACCATCTGTATAAACATGGAAACATGTACACAGCTCTCTGTATAAACATGGAAATATGTACACTGCGATCTCTATAAACATGGAAATACCTAAATTATTATCTGTATAAACATGGAAATATCTCCAACGCTATCTCAATAAACCTCGAAATACCTACAACTCTATCCATATAAAAATGGAAATATCTACACAGCTATCTCCATAAACATGGAAATACCTACACCGCTATCTGTATAAACATGGAAATATCCACAATTCTATCTGTATGAACATCTAAATATCTACACAGCTATCTCAAAAAACTTGGGAATATCTACACCGCTATCTGTATATACATGGAAATACCAACACCGCCATCTATATAAAAATGGAAACATCTACACTGCCATCTCTATAAACATGGAAATATCTACACTGCCATCTGAGTAAACATGGAAAAGTCTACACCGCAGTCTTTATAAACATGGAAATATCAACACCGCCATCTGAATAAACAAGGAAATATCTACACCGAAATCTCTATAAACATGGAAATATCTACACCGCTATCTGTACAAACATGGAAATATCTACACTGCCATCTGTATGAACATGGAAATATCTACGCCGCCATCTGTATGAACATGGAAATATTTACACCACCATCTGTATAAACATGGAAATATCTGCACCGCTATCTGTATAAACATGGAAATATCTACAACCCTATCTGTCTAAACATGGAAATATCTACACCGCTATCTGTGTGAACATGGAAATATATACACCGCCATCTCTATAAACATGGAAATACCTACACTGCTATCTGTTTGAACATGGAAATACCTACACTGCTATCTCTATAAACATGAATATATCTACACCGCTATCTCTATATACATGGAAATATCTACACCGTTTTCTGGATAAACATGGAAATTTCTACACCGCCATCTCTATAAACATGGAAATATCTACGCTGCTATCTGTATAAACATCGAAATATCTACACTGCCATCTGTATAAACATGGAAATATTTACACCAATATCTGTATAAACATGGAAACTTCTACACCGCCATCTGAATAAACATGGAAATATCTACACCGCCATCTGCATGAATTTGAACATATCTACACCGATATCTGTATAAACATGAAAATATCTACACCGCTATCTCAATAAAAATGGAAATATCTACACCGCTATCGGTATAAACATGTAAATATCTACACAGCTCTCTGTATTAACATAGAAATATCTCCACCACTATCTCTATAAACAGGGAGATATCTCCCGCATCTGTATAAAAATGGAAATATTTACATCACTATCTGTATAAACATGGAAATATCTACACCGCCATGTGTATAAACATGGAAGTATCTACACCGCCATCTGTATGAACATGGAAATATCTACACGGAAATCTGTACACACATGGAAATATCTACGCAGTCATCTGTATAAAAATGGAAATATCTACACAGCTATCTCTATAAACATGGAAATACCTACACTGCAAGCTGTATAAACATTGAAATATCTACACCGCTATCTTTATAAACATGGAAATATCTGCACCGCTATCTGTATAAACTTGGAAATATCTACACCATCATCTGTATAAACATAGAAATATCTACACAGCTATCTGTATAAACATGGAAATATCTCCACCGCTATCTGAATAAACAAGGAAATATCTACACCACTATCTATATATACATGGAAATACCTACACCGCTATCTCTATAAACATGGAAATATCTACACTGCCAACTCTATAAACATGGAAATATCTTCACCTCCATCTGCATAAACATGGAAACATCTACATCGCCATCTGTATAAACATGGAAATATCTGCACCGCCACCTGTATAAACATACAAATATCTACACTGCCATCTGTAGAAAGATGGAATTATTTACACCGCGATCTGCATAAACATAGAAATATCTACACCTATACCTGTATAAACATGGAACTATCTACACCGCTTTCTGTATAAATATGGAAATATCTACACTGCTATCTCTATAATCATGGAAATGTCTACACCGCTATCTGTATAAACATAGAAATATCTACATGGCTATCTCTATAAACATGGAAATATCTACACCACCATCTGTAGAAACATGGAAATAGCTTCACAGTCATCTGTATAAACATGGAAATATCTACACCACCATCTGTAGAAACATGGAAATAGCTTCACAGTCATCTGTATAAACATGGACATATCTACACCGCCATGTGTAAAAACATAGTAATATCTACACAGTCATCTGTATAAACATAGAAATATATACACCTCCATCTGTATAAACATGGAAGTATCTACAATGTCATCTGTATACACATGGAAATACCTACACAGCCATCTGTGTAAACATCGAAATATCTACACTGCTATCTCTATAAACATGGAAATACATACACCGCAAGCAGTATAAACATGGAAATATCTACACTGCTATCTGTATAAACATGGAAATATCTACACAGCTATCTGAATAAACTTGGAAATATCTACACCGCCGTCTGTATAAACATGGAAATATCTCCACCGCTATCTGTATGAACTTGGAAATATCTCCACCGATATTGGTATGAAGATGGAAATATCTACACCGCTGTCTGTATGAACATGGACATAACTTCACCGCTATCTGTATCAACATGGAAATATCTACACCGCTATCTGCATTAACATTGAAATATCTACACCGCTATCTGTATAAACATGGAAATATATCCACCGCTTTCCGTATAGACATGGAAATATCTACACCGCTATCAGTATAAACATGGAAATATCTACACCGCTATCTGTATAAACATGGAACCATCTACACTGCTCTCTGTATAAACATGGAATTAACTACACCGCTATCTGCATAAACATGCCAATATCTACAAAGCTATCTGTGTAAACATGGAAATATCTACACCGCTATCTGTGTAAACATGGAAATACCTACAACGCTATGTGTGTAAAGATCTAAATATCTACACTTCTATCTGCGTAAAGACGGAAATATCTACACCAAAATATCTATAAACATGAAAACACCTACACCACCATCTCTATAAACATGGAATTATCTACATCGCTATCTCTATAAACATAGAAATATCTACACCGCTATCTCTATAAACATGGAAATAACTACACTGCCATCTGCATAAATTTGGAAATATCTACAATGCCATCTGTATAAACATGGAAATATCTACACCGCCATCTGTATAAACTTAGAAATATCTACATACTCATCTGTAGAAAGTTGGAAATATCTACACCGCAATACGTATAAATATGGAAGTATCTACACTGCTGTCTCTACAAACATGGAAATATCCACATGGCTATCTCTATAAACATGGAAATATATACACCGCCATCTGTATAAACGTGGAAATACATACACAGTCATCTGTATAAACATGGAAATATCTACACCACTATCTGTATAAACATGGAAATATCTACATTGCCATCTCTATACACATGGAAATATCTACACAGCCATCTCTATAAACATGGAAATATCTACACTGCTATCTGTATAAACATGGAAATAGTCACACCGATTTCTGTATAAACACGGAAATATCTACACCTCCACATGTATAAACATGGAAATATCTACACTGCCGTCTGTATACACATGGAAATATCTACACAGCCATCTTTATAAACATGGAAATACCTACACCGCTATCTCTATAAACATGGAAATATCTACACCGCAAGCTGTATAAACATGGAAATATCTACACCGCTATCTGTATAAACATGGAAATATCTGCACCGCTATCTTTATAAGCATGGAAATATCTCCACCGCTGTCTCTATAAACATGGAAACATCTACACCGCTATCTGTATAAACATGGAAATATATACACCGCTATCTCTATAAACATGGAAATATCTACAACGCTATCTGTTTAAACATGGAAATTTCTACACAGCTATCTGTGTAAACATGGAAATTTCTACACAACTATCTGTGTAAACATGGAAATATATACACCACCATCTGTGTAAAGACGGAAATATCTACAACGCAATCTGTGCAAAGATGGAAATATCTACACCGCTATCTCTATAAACATGGAAATATCAGCACCGCTATCTGTATAAACATGGAAATATCTTCACCGCCATCTGTAGAAACATGGAAATACCTAAAGATTCATCTGTATATACATGGAAATATCTACACCACCATCTCTATAAACATGGAAATATCTGCAGTGACATCTGTATACACACGGAAATATCTACACAGCCATCAGTATAAACATGGAAACCTCTGCACCGCTATCTCTATACACATGGAAATACCTACATCGCAATCTCTATGAACATGACATTATCTACAGCACCATCTGTATACACATGGAAATATCTCCACCGCTATCTGTATAAATATGGAAATATCTTCACCGCTATCTCTATAAACATGGAAATGTCTACACCGCTATCAGTATAAACATGGAAATATCTACGTGGCTATCTCTATAAACATGGAAATATCCACACCACCGTCTGTATAAACATGGAAATACCTTCAGAGTCATCTGTATAAACATGGAAATATCTGCAACACTATCTGTGTAAACATGGAAATATCTACACAGCTATCTGTGTAAACATGGAAATATCTACACCGATATCTGTGTAAACATGGAATTATCTACACCGCAATTTGTGCAAATATGGAAATATCTACACTGCTATCTCTGTAAACATGGAAATATCTACACCGCCATCTGTAAAAACATGGAAATATTTACACAGTCATCTGTATAAACATAGAAATATCTACACCTCCATCTGTATAAACATGGAAATATCTACACGGCCATCTGTACACACGTGGATATATCTACACAGCCATCTGTATAAACATGGAAATATCTACACTGCTATCTCTATAAACATGGAAATACCTAAACCGCAAGCTGTATAAACATTAAAATATCTACACCGCTATCTATATAAACATGGAAATATCTGCACCGCTATCTGTATAAGCTTGGAAATATCTGCACCGTCAACTGTATAAACATGGAAATATCTCCACCGCTATCTGCATAAACATGGAAATATCTCCACCGGTATGTCAATAAACAAGGAAATATCTACACCGCTATCTGTATAAACATGGAAATAGCTACACCGCTATCTCTATAAACATGGAAATATCTACACTGCCTTCTGTAAAAACATAGAAGTATCTACCCAGTCAGCTGTATATACATGGAAATATCTACACCGCCAACTCTATAAACATGGAAATATCTTCACCGCCATCTGCATAAACATGGAAACATCTACACCGCCATCTGTATAAACATGGAAATATCTACACCGTCACCTGTATAAACATACAAATATCTACACTGCCATCTGTAGAAAGATGGAATTATTTACACCGCGATCTGCATAAACATGCAAATATCTTAACCTCTACCTGTATAAACATGAAACTATCTACACCGCTTTCTGTATAAATATGGAAATATCTACACCGCTATCTCTATAAGCATGGAAATGTCTACACCGCTATCTGTATAAACATGGGAATATCTACATGGCTATCTCTATAAACATGGAAATATCTACACCACCATCTTTATAAACATGGAAATAACTTCACAGTCATCTGTATAAACATGGAAATATCTACAACGCCATCTGTTAAAACATAATAATATCTACACAGTCATCTGTATAAACATAGAAATATCTACACCTCCATCTGTATAAACTTGGAAATATCTACAATGTCATCTGTATACACATGGAAATATTTACACAGCCACCTGTATAAACATGGAAATATCTTCACCGCTATCTCTATAAACATAGAAATACATACACCGCAAGCTGTGCAAACATGGAAATACATACACCGCAAGTTGTACAAACATGGAAATATCTACACCGCTATCTGTATAAACATGGAAATATCTACACCGCCATCTGTATAAACATGGAAATATCTCCACCGCTATCTGTATGAACTTGGAAATATCTCCACCACTATCGGTATGAAGATGGAAATATCTACACCGCTGTCTGTATGAACATGGACATATCTTCACCGCGATCTGTATAAACATGAAAATATCTGCACCGCTATCTGCATTAACATTGAAATATCTACACCGCTATCTGTATAAATATGGAAATATATCCACCGCTTTCCGTATAAACATGGAAATATCTACACCGCTATCTGTATAAACATCGAAATATCTACACAGCTATCTTTATAAACATGGAAACATCTACTCTGCTCTCTGTATAAACATGGAATTATCTACACCGCTATCTGTATAAACATGCCAATATCTACAAAGCTATCTGTGTAAACATGGAAATATCTACACCGCTATCTGTGTAAACATGGAAATACCTACAACGCTATCTGTGTAAAGATCTAAATATCTACAGTTCTATCTGCGTAAAGACGGAAATAACTACACCACAATCTCTATAAACTTGGAAACACCTACACCGCCATCTCTATAAACATGGAATTATCTACATCGCTATCTCTATAAACATAGAAATATCTACACCACTATCTCTATAAACATGGAAATAACTACACTGCCATCTGCATATATTTGGAAATATCTACAATGCCATCTGTATAAACATGGAAATATCTGTACCGCCATCTGTATAAACTTAGAAATATCTACATCCCCATCTGTAGAAAGTTGGAAATATCTACACCGTGATCTGTACAAATATGGAAGTATCTACACCGTTATCTGTATAAACATGGAAATATCTCCACCGCTATCTGTATAAAGATGGAAATATCTCCACCGCTATGTGAATAAACAAGGAAATATCTACACCGCTATCTGTATAAACATGGAAATAGCTACACCGCTATCTCTATAAACATGGATATATCTACACTGCCATCTGTATAAACATACAAATATCTACCCAGTCATCTGTATATACATGGAAATACCTCCACCGCCAACTCTATAAACATGGAAATATCTTCACCGCCATCTGCATAAACATGGAAACATCTACACCGCCATCTGTATAAACATGAAACTATCTACACCGCTTTCTGTATAAATATGGAAATATTTACACCGGTATCTCTATAAACATGGAAATGTCTACACCGCTATCTGTATAAACATGGGAATATCTACATGGCTATCTCTATAAACATGGAAATATCGACACCACCATCTGTATAAACATGGAAATAACTTCACAGTCATCTGTATAGACATGGAAATATCTACACCGCTATCAGTATAAATATGGAAATACCTACACCGCTATCTCTATAAACATGGAAATATCTACACCACGAGCTGTATAAACATGGAAATATTTACACCGCTATCTGTGTAAAGATGGAAATATCAACACCACAGTCTCTGTAAAGATGGAAATATCTACATCGCTATCTCTATAAAAATGAAAATATCTGCACCACTATCAGTATAAACATGGAAATATCAACACACTCATCTCTAGAAATATGGAAATATCTACACCACCATCTCTATAAACATGGAAATATCCACACTGCCATCTGTATACATTTGGAAATATCTATAGAGCCATCAGAATAAATATGGAAACTTCTGCACCACTATCTCTATACACATGGAAATACTTACACCTCTACCTGTATAAACATGGAAATATCTACACCGCTATCACTATAAATATGGAAATATCTACACAACTATCTCTGTAAACATGGAAATATCTACACTGCTATCGGTATAAACATGGAAATATTTAGATGGCTATTTCTATAAACCTGGAAATATCTACACCGCCATCTGTATAAACATTGAAATATCTACAAAGTCATCTGTATAAACATGGAAATATCTGCACCACTATCTGTATAAACATGTTAAAATCCACACTGTAATCTGTATAAACCTGGAAATATCTACAAACCATCGCTATAAACATGGAAATATCTACACCGCTATCTGTATAAACATGCAAATAGCCACACCGCTATCTGTATAAACCTGGAAATATCTACACCGCCATCTGTAAAAACATGGAAATTTCTACACAGTGATCTGTATAAACATGGAAATATCTGCAACTCCATCTGTGTAGACATGGAAATATCTACACTGCCGACTGTATACACATGGAAATATCTACACAGCCATCTGTATAAACATGGAAATACCTACACCGCTATCTGTATAAACATGGAAATATCTACACCGCTGTCTGTATAAACATGGAAATATTTACACCGCTATCTGTATAAACTTGGAAATATCTACACTGCCGTCTGTATAAACATGGAAATATCTACACGGCTATCTATATAAACATGGAAATGTATACAGCGCTATCTGTATAAACATGGAAATATCTACACCGCCATTTGTATAAACATGCAAATATCTACAGAGTCATCTGTATAAACATGGAAACATATACACGGCCATCTGTAGAAACATGGAAATATCTACACGGCGATCTCTATAAACATGGAATTTTCTACACCACTACCTGTATAAACATGGAAATATCTACACCTCTATCTGAATCAACATGGAAATATCTACACCACGACTTGAATAAACCTGAAAATATCTACACCGCTATCTGAATAAACATGGAAATATCTACACCGCTACCTGTATACACATGGAAATATCTACACCCTTATCTGAATAAACATGAAAATATCTGCACCGCAATCTGTGAAAAGTTGGAAACATCTACACCGCTATCTGTGTAAACAAGGAAATATCTACACTGCTATATGTATGAACATGAAAGTATCTACACCGATACCTATATAAACATGGAAATATCTACACTGCCATCTCTATAAACATGGAAATATCTACACCACCATCTGTATAAAGATGGAAATATCTACACCGCTATCTGTATAAATATGGAAATATCTACACCGCAATCTCTATAAACATGGAAATATATACACCGCTATCTGTATAAATATGGAAATATCTACACCGCTATCACTATAACATGGAAATACCTACACCGCTATCTCTATGAACATGGAAATATCTACACAGTCATTTGCATAAATATGGAAATATCTACACCACCATCTCTATAAACATGGAAATATTTACACCGCCATCTCTATACACATGGAAATGTCTACACAGCCATCTGTATAAACATGGAAATATCTTCACCGCTATCTCTATAAACACGGAAATATCTACACCGCTATCTTTATAAACATGTTTATATCTACACCGCTATCTGTATAAACATGGAAATATCTACACCGCTATCTGTATAAACTTGGAAATATCTATACCGCTATAAGTGTAAACATAGAAATATCTACACCGCTATCTGTATCAACATGGAAATACCTACACCGCTATCTGTGTAAACATGGAAATATCTACAACGCTATCTCTGTAAACATGGAAATATTTACAAAGCTATCTGTGTAAACATGGAAATATCTAGACAGCTATCTGTGAAAAGTTCGAAATATCTACACCACTATCTGTGTAAAGATGGAAATATCTACACCGCTATCTCTATAAACATGGAAACTTATTCAACGCTATCTGTATAAACATGGAATTATCTCAACCGCTATCTCTATAAACATTGAAATATCTACCCTGCCATCTGTTTAAACATGGAAACATCTCTACCGCTATCTCCATAAACATTGAAATATCTACACTGCCATCCGTAGAAAGATGGAAATATCTAAACCACGATCTGTATAAACATGGAAATATCTACACCGCTACCTGTAAAAACTTGGAAATACCTACACTGCTATCTTCATAAACATGGAAATATCTACAACACGATCTGTATAAACATGGAAATATCTACACCGCTATCTGTATGATCATGGAAATATCTACACTGCTATCTCTATAAACCTGGAAATATCTACACAACCATATGTAAAAACCAGGAAATAACTACAAAGTCATCTGTATAAACATGGAAATATCTACACCACCATCTGTATAAACATGGAAATACCTACAGTGACATCTGTATACACAAGGATATATCTCCACCGTCATCTGTATAAACATGGAAATATCTACACCACTATCTCTATAATCATGGATGTATCTACACCACGATCTGTATAAACATGGAAATATCTACAACGCTATCTGTATAATCATGCAAATATCAACACCGCTATCTCTATAAACATGGAAATATCTACACCGCCATCTGTATAAACATGGAAATATCTACACCGCCATCTGTATAAACATGGAAATATTTACACCGCAATGTGTATAAATATGGAAATACCTAAACCGCTATCTCTATAGACATGGAAATATCTTCATCGCTATCTGTATAAACATGGAAATATCTACACCGCCATCTGCATAAACATGGAAATATCTACACAGTCATCTATATAAACATGGAAGTATCTACACCACCATCTCTATAAACATGGAAATAACTACACGGCCATCTGTATACACATGGAAATATCTACACAGTCATCTGTATAAACATGGAAATATCTACACCGCTATCTCTATACTCATGGAAATATCTAGACCGCCATCTCTATAAACATGAAAATATCTACACCGCCATCTCCATAAACATGGAACTATCTACACCACCATCAGTTTAAACGTGGAAATATCTACAAGTCTATCTGTATACACATGGAAATATCTACACTGCCATCTTTATAAACATGGAAATATCTACACTGCCATCTGTATGCACATGGAAATACCAACACCGCTATCTGTATAAGCAAGGAAATATTTACACCGCTATCTCTATAAACATGGAAATAACGACACCGCAATCTGTATAAACATGGAAATATCTACACCGCTAACTGTATAAACTTGGAAATATCTACACCGCTATCTTTATAAACCTGGAAATAGCCCCACCGTTATCTGTATAAACATGGAAATATCTACAACATTATCTGTGTATACATGGAAATATCTCCACCGCTATCCCTAAAAACATGGAAATATCTACACCGCTATCTTTATAAACATGGAAATATCTACATCGCTATCTGTATAAACATGGAAATACGTACATTATCTAGGTAAATATGGAAGTATCTACACAGGTATCTGTGTAAAAATGTAAATATGTACACCAATATCTGTGTAAAGATGGAAATATCTACACCAAAATCTGTGCAAATATGGAAATATCTACACCGCTATCTTTATAAACTTGGAAATATTTACACCGCCATTTGTATGAACATGGAAATATCTCCAAAGCTATCTGTATAAACATAGAAATATCTCCACCGCTATCTGTATAAACATGGAAATATTTACACCGCTATCTGTATAAACATGGAAATATCTACACCGCTATCTCTGTAAACATGGAAATATCTACACCGCTATCTGTATAAACATGGAACTATCTACACCGCCATTAGTATAAACATGGAAATATCTACACCGCCATCTGTATAAACATAGAAATATCTACACCGCTGTCTGAATAAACTTGGAAATATCTACACCGCTATCTGTATAAATATGGAAATATCTACACCGCTATCTCCGTAAACACGGACATATCTACACCGCTATCTGTGTAAACATGGAAATATCTCCACCGCTATCTGTATAAAAATGGAAACAACTACACCGCTATCTGTATAAACATGGAAATTCCTACACCGCTATCTGTATAATCATTTAAATATCTAGAAGTCTCTCTGTGTAAACCCGGAAATATCTACACTGCTATCTGTGTAAACATGGAAATATCTACACTGCTATCTGTGTTAAGATGGAAATATCTACACCGCAATCTGTGCAAAGATGGAAAAATCTACAACGGTATCTGTAAGAACATGGAAATATCTGCACTGCTATCAGTATAAACATGGAAATATCTACACCGCTATCTCTATAAATATGGAAATATCTACACGGCCATCTGTATAAACAAGGAAATATCTACACAGTCATCTGAATATACATGGAAATATCTACACCACCATCTCTATAAACATGGAACTATCTACACTGCCATCTGTATACACATGGAAATATATACACAGCCATCAGTATAAACATGGAAACATCTACACCGCTAACTCTAAACACATGGAAATACCTACCCCGCAATCTCTATAAACATGGAACTATCTACAGCACCATCTGTGTAAACATGGAAATATCTACACCGCTATCTGTATAAACATAGAAATATGTACACTGCCAACTGTATACACATGGAAATATCTTCACAGCCATCAGTATAAACATGGAAAAATCTGCAACGCTATCTCTATACACACGGAAATACCTACACCGCAATCTCTATAAACATGGAACTATCTACAGCGCCATATGTATAAAAATGGAAATATCTACATCGCGAGCTGTATAAACATGGTAATATCTACACCGCTATCTCTACAAAGATAGAAATACCAACACCACCATCTGTATAAACATGGAAATATCTCCAACGCTATCTGTTTAAACATGGATATATCTACACCACTATCTCTATAAACATGGAAATAACTACACCGACATCAATATAAACATGCAATTATCTACACTGCTATCTCTATAAACATAGAAATATTTACAACGCCATCTCTATAAACATGGAAATATCTACACCGATATCAGCATAAACATGGAAATAACTACACAGTCATCTGTATAAATATGGAAAAATCTACACCACTATCTGTATAAACATGGAAATATCTACACTGCCATCTGTATAAATATGGAAATATCTACCTGGCAATCTCTATAAACATGTATATATCTACATCACCATTTCTATAAACATGGAAATACCTACACAGTCATCTGTATAAATATGGAAAAATCTACACCACTATCTGTATAAACATGGAAATATCTACACTGCCATCTGTATAAATATGGAAATATCTACACAGCCATCTCTATAAACATGGAAATATCTACACAGCTATCTGTATAAACATGGAAATGGCCACACCGCTATCTGTATAAACATGGAAATACCTACAACCGCCATCTGTAAAAACATGGAAATATCTACACAGTCATCTGTATAAACATGGAAATATCTACACTGCCATCTGTATACACATGGAAATATCTATACAGCCATCTGTATAAACATGAAAATATCTACACTGCTATCTCCGTAAACATGGAAATACCTACACTGCAATCTGTATAAACATGGAAATATCTACACCGCTATCTGTATAAACATGGAAATATCTACACCGCTATCTGTAAAAATATGGAATATCTACTCCTCTATGTCTATAAACATGGAAAAATCTACACCGCTAGCTGTATAAACATCAAAATATCTACATGGCTATCTCTATAAACATGGAAATATCTACACCGCCATCTGTATAAACATGGAAATACCCACACAGTCAATTGCATAAACATGCAAATATATTCACCACTATCTATATAAACATGGAAATATCTACACCGCTATCTGTATAAACATGCAAATATCTACACCGCTATCTGTATAAACATGGAAATTCCTACACCGCTATCTCTATAAACATTGAAATATCTAAAACGCCATCTCTATAAACATGGAAATATCTACACTGCCATCAGCATAAACGTGGAAATAACTACACCATCTGTATAAAAATGGAAATATCTACACTGCCATCCCTATTAACATAGAAACATCTACACTGTCATCCGTAGAAAGATGGAAATATCTACACCGAGATCTGCATAAACATGGAAATATCTACACCTCTACTTGTATAAACATGGAAATATCTACACCAATATCTGTATAAACATGGAAATATCTATACTGCCATCGGTGTAAACATGGTGATATCTACACAGCTGTCTCCAAAAACAAGGAAATATCTACACTGCTATCTGTATAAACATGGAAATAACTACACTGCCATCTGTATAAACATGGAAATATCTACACTGCCATCTGTATAAACATGGAAATAACTTCACTGCCATCTCTAAACACATGGAAATACCTACACCGCTATCTGTTTTAAGCACGGAAATATCTACACCGCTATCTCTATAAACATGGAAATACCTACACCGCAATCTGTATAAACATGGAAACATCTACACCGTTATCTCTATAAACATGGAAATATCTACACCGCTATCTGTATAAACATGGAAATATCTACACAGTCATCTGTATAAACATGGAAATATCTACACTGCCATCTGTATACACATGGAAATATCTATACAGCCATCTGTATAAACATGAAAATATCTACACTGCTATCTCCGTAAACATGGAAATACCTACACTGCAATCTGTATAAACATGGAAATATCTACACCGCTATCTTTATAAACATGGAAATATCTACAAAGGTATCTGCATAAACATGGATATATATACAACAATATCTGTGTAAACATGGAAATATCTACACAGCTATCTGTGTAAACATAGAAATACCTACACTGCTATCTGTGTAAACATGGAAATATCTACATCGCTATCTGTATAAACATGGAAAAATCTCCAACGCCATCTCTATAAACCTGAAAATATCTACACCACTATCTGTATAAAAATGGAAATATCTACACGGCTATCTGTATAAACATGGCAATATCTACAACACTATCTGTGTAAACATGGAAATGTCTACACAGCTATCTGTGTAAACATGGAAATATGTTCTCCGCTATCTGAGTAACGATATAAATATCTACACTGCAAAATGTGCAAATATAGAAATATCTACACCGCTGTCTCTGTAAACATGGAAATATCTACACCACTATCTGTATAAACATAGAAATATCTACACCGCTTTCTGTATAAACATGGAAATATCTACACCGCTATCTGAATAAACAAGGAAATATCTATATGGCTATCTCTATAAACATCGAAATGTCTACATCGCTATCTGAATAAACATGGAAATATCCACATCGCTATGTCTATAAACATGGAAATGTCTACACCGCCATCTGAGTAAACATGGAAATACCTACAAAGTCATCTGCATAAACGTGGCAATATCTACACCACTATCTGTATAACATGGAAATATCTACACAGCCATCTGTAAGAACATGGAAGTATATACACAGCTATCTGTACAAACATGGAAATATCTACACAGCCATCTCTATAAACATGGAAATATCTACACCGCTATCTGTATAAACACAGAAATATCAACACCGCCATCTGTGAAAACATGGAAATATCTTCACAGACATCTGTATAAACATGGAAATACCTACACGTCCATCTGTATAAACTTGGAAATATCTTCACTGCCATCTGTATAAATATGGAAATATCTACACTGCCATCTGTATAAACATGGAAATATCTACACCGCTATCTAAATAAACATGGAAATACGTACACCGCAATCTCTATAAACATGGAAATATCTACACTGCTATCTGTATAAACATGGAAAAATCTACACCGCTGTCTGTATAAATATGGAAATATGTACACCGCTATCTCTATATACATGGAATTGTCTACACCGCTATCTGTATAAAGATGGAAATATCTACACCGCTATCTGTATAAACATGGAAATATTTACACCGTTATCTGTATATACATGGAAATATCTACAGCGCTATCTCTATAA
Source organism: Pan paniscus (assembly GCF_029289425.2). Taxonomy (NCBI): domain Eukaryota; kingdom Metazoa; phylum Chordata; class Mammalia; order Primates; family Hominidae; genus Pan; species Pan paniscus. The sequence continues at coordinate 4,807,249 of NC_073265.2, forward strand.
ACATGGAAATGACTTCAACGCTATCTGTGTAAACAGGGAAATAACTTCACAGCTATCTGTGTAAACATGGAAATATATTCACCGCTATTTGTGTAAATATGGGAATATCTACACTGCAGTCTGTGCAAATATGGAAATATATAACCTGTTATCCCTGTAAACATGGAAATATCTACAACGCTATCTGTGTAAACATGGAAATATCTACACCGCTATCTGTATAAACATGGAAATATCTACACCACTATCTGTATAAATATGGAAATATCTACACCGCCATCACTATAAACATAGAAAAATGTACACTGCCCTCTGTATACACATGGAAATATCTACACAGACATCAGTATAAACATGGAAACTTCTGCAACTCTATCTCTATACACATGGAAATACCTACACCGCAATCTCTATAAACATGGAACTATCCACAGCGCCATCTGTATAAAAATGGAAATATCTACATCGCGAGCAGTATAAACATGGAAATTTCTACACCGCTATCTGTATAAACATGGAAATATCTACACCGCTATCTGTATAAACATGGAAATACCTACACCGCTATCTGTATAAACATGGAAAAATCTACATCGCTATCTGTATAAACATGGAAATACCTCCACCGCTATCTCTATAAACATGGAAACATCTACACCTCTATCTTAATAAAAATGGAAATAACTACACCGCTATCTGTATTAACATGGAAATATCTACAACACTATCTGAGTAAACATGGAAATATCTACACAGCTATCTGTGTAAACATGGAAATAGGTACTCCGCTTTCTGTGTAAAGATGGAAATATCTACACCGCAATCTGTGCAAATCCGGAAATATCTACAGCGCCATCTATGTAAACATGGAAACATCTGCACCGCTATCTGTATAAACATGGAAATACCTATACCGCTATCTGTATAAACATGGAAATGTCTACACCGCTATCTGTATCAATATGGAAATATCTACACCGCTATCTCTATAAATATCAAAATGTCTACACCGCTATCTGTATACACATGAAAATATCCACATGGCTATGTCTATAAACATGGAAATGTCTACACTGCCATCTGTATAAACATGGAAATACCTACACGGTCATCTGCATAAACCTGGAAATATCTACACCACTATCTGTATAAACATGGAAAACCTACTCTGCCATCTGTATAAACATGGAAGTATCTACAAAGCCATCTGCATAAACATGGAAATATCGACACAGCCATCTCTATAAACATGGAAATATCGACACTTCCATCTGTATAAACATGGAAATATCTACACTGCCATCTGTATAAACATGGAAATATCTACACCGCTATCTACATAAACATGGAAATACCTACACCGCAATCTGTATAAACATGGAAAAATCTACACCGTTATCTGTATAAACATGGAAATATCTACACTGCTATCTGTATAAATATGGAAATATCTACACCGCTATCTCTATGTACATGGAATTGTCTACACTGCTATCTGTATAAACATGGAAATATCTACACCGCTATCTGTATAAACATGGAAATATCTACACCGCGATCTGTATAAACATGGATATATCTATACTGCTATCTGCAAAAATATGGAAATATCTACACCGCTATCTCTATAAACATGGAAACCTCAACAACCTCTATCTGTATAAACATGGAAATATCCACATGGCTATCTCTATAAACATGGAAATATATACACCGTGATCTCTATAAACATGGAAATACCTACACAGTCATCTGTATAAACATGGAAATATCTACACCACTATCTGTATAAACATGGAAATATCTGCACTGCCATCTGTATGAACATGGAAATATCTACACAGCCATCTCTATAAACATGGAAATATCTACACTGCTATCTGTATAAACATGGAAATAACCACACCGCTATCTGTGTAAACATGGAAATATGACACCGCCATCTGTGAAAACATGAAAATATCTTCACAGTCATCTGTATAAACATGGAAATATCTACACCTCCATCTGTATAAACATGGAAATATCTACACCGCTATCTCTATAAACATGGAAATAGCTACACCGCAGTCTGTATAAACATGGAAATATCTACACGGCTATTTCTATAAACATGGAAATGTCTACACCGCTAGCTGCATAAACATGGAAATATCTACATGGCTGTCTCAATAAACATGGAAATATCCACACCACCATCTGTATAAGCATGGAAACACCTACACAGTCATCTGCATCAACATGGAAATATCCACACCACTATCTATATAAATATTGAAATACCAACACTGCAATCTGTATAAACATGGAAATATCTACACAGCCATCCCTATAAACATGGAAATATCTACACCGCTATCTGTATAAACACGGAAATACCTACACCGCCATGTGTATACACATGGAAATATCTACACCGCTATCTCTATAAACATGGAAATATCTACACCGCTATCTCTATAAACATGGAAATATCTACAACACTATCTGTTTAAACATGGAAATATCTACACAGCTGTCTGTGTAAACATGGAAATATGTACTCCGCTATCTGTGTAAAGGTGGAAATACCTACACCGCAATGTATGCAAAGATGGAAATATCTACAGCGCTATCTCTCTAAACATGGCAATATCTACACCACCATCTGTATAAATATGGACATACCTACACCGCTGTCTCTATATACATGGAATTCTCTACACCGCTATCTGTAGAAACATGGAAATATCTACACCACTATCTCCATAAACATGGAAATGAATACACCGCCATCTCTATAAACATGGAATTATCTACACCGCAATCTCTATAAACATAGAAATATATACAATGCCATCTCAATAAACATGTAAATATCTACAACGCCATCTGCATAAACATGGAAATATCTACACCACCATTTGTATAAACATTGAAATATCTCCACTGCCATCTCTATAAACATAGAAATATGTACACTGCCATCTGTAAAAAGATGGAAATATCTACAACGTGATCTGTATAAACATGGAAATATCTACCTGGCTATCTCAATAAACATGGAAATATCCACACCACCATCTGTATAAACATGGAAACACCTACACAGTCATCTGCATAAACATGGAAATATCCACACCACTATCTGTATAAAGATTGAAATACCTACACTGCTATTTGTATAAACATGGAAATATCTACACAGCCATCCCTATAAACATGGAAATATCTACACCGCTATCTGTATAAACATGGAAATATCTACACCGCCATGTGTATACACATGGAAATATCTACACCGCTATCTCTATAAACATGGAAATATCTACACCGCTATCTCTATAAACATGGAAATATCTACAACACTATCTGTTTAAACATGGAAATATCTACACAGCTGTCTGTGTAAACATGGAAATATGTACTCCGCTATCTGTGTAAAGGTGGAAATACCTACACCGCAATGTGTGCAAATACGGAAATATCTTCAGCTCTATCTCTCTAAACAAGGCAATATCTACACCACCATCTGTGTAAATATGGACATACCTACACCGCTATCTCTATATACATGGAATTGTCTACACCGCTATCTTTATAAACATGGAAATATCTACATGGCTATCTGTATAAACATGGAAATATCTCCACCGCTATCTGTATAAACATGGAAATATCTGCACCGCTATCTGTATAAATATGGAGACATCTACACCGCTATCTCTATAAACATGGAAATGCCTAAACCGCTATCTGTATAAACAGGGAAATATCTACACGACTATCCCTATAAACATGGAAATATCTACACTGCCATCTGTATAAACCTGGAAAAGTCTACACAACCATCTCTATAAACATGGAAATATCTACACTGCTATCTGTAGAAACATGGAAATAGCCACACCGCTATCAGTATAACCATGGAAATATCTACACCGCCATCTGTGAAAACATGAAAATATCTTCTCAGTCATCTGTATAAACATGGAAATGTCTACACCTCCATCTGTATAAACATGGAAATATCTACACTGCCATCAGTACAGACATGGAAATATCTACACAGCCGTCTGTATAAACATGGAAATATCTACACCGTTATCTCTATAAATCTGGAAATACCTACAGCGCAGTCTTTATAAACTTGGAAATAACTCCACCGCTATCTGTATGAACTTGGAAATATCTACACTGCCATCTGATTAAACACGGAAATATCTACATTGCTATCTGTATAAACATGGAAATAGCCGCACCGCTATCTGTATAAACATTGAAATATCTACACGGCCATCTGTGAAAACATGAAATTATCTTCACAGTCATCTGTATAAACATGGAAATATCTACACTTCCATCTGTATAAACATGGAAGTATCTACACTGCCATCTGTATACACCTGGAAATGTCTACACAGACATCTGTATAAACATGGAAATATCTACACCGCAATCTCTATAAACCTGGAAATACCTACACCGCAATCTGTATAAACAAGGAAATAATTGCACTGCTATCTGTATAAACATGGAAATATCTACACCGCAATCTGTATAAACTTGGAAATATCAACACCGCCATCTGCATAAACATGGAAATATCTCCACCGCTATCTCTATAAACATGGAAATATCTACATCGCTATGTTTATAAACATGGAAATGTCTACACCGCTACCTGTATAAACATGGAAATATCTACAACACTATCTGTGTAAACATGGGAATATCTCAACAGCTGTCTGTATAAACATGGAAATATGTACTCCGCTATCTGTGTAAAGATGGGAATATCTACACCGCAATCTGTGCAAATATGGAAATATCTACAGCGCTATCTCTGTAAACACGGAAATATCTACACCGCTTTCTGTATAAACATCGAAATATCTACACCGTTATCTGTATAAACATGGAAATATGTACACCGTTATCTGTATAAACCTGGAAATATCTCCACCAGTATCAGTATAAACATGGAAATATGTAAACCGTTATCTGTATAAACATGGATATATCTACACCGCTATCTCGATAAACATGGAAATATCTACACCGCTATCTGTATAAACATGGAAATATTTACACCGCTATCTGTATACACATGGAAAATATCTACATCGCTATCTGTATAAACATGGAAATATCTACACCGCTATCTCAGTAAACATGGAAATATCTACACCGCTATCTGTATTAACATGGAAATATCTACTTGGCTATCTCTATAAACATGGAAATGTCTACACCAGTATCTGTGTAAACACGGAAATACCGACAGAGTCGTCTGTATAAACATGGAAATATCTACACCACTATCTGTAAAAACATGAAAATATCTACACTGCCATCTGTGTAAACATGGAAATATCTACACTGCCATCTGTATAAACATGGAAATACCGACACAGCCATCTCTATAAACATGGAAATATCTACATCGCTATCTGCATAAACATGGAAATAGCCACACCGCTATCTGTATAAACATGGAAATATCTCCACCGCCATCTGTAAAAACATGGTAATATCTACACTGTCATCTGTATAAACATGGAAATATCTACACCTGCATCTGTATAAACATGGAAATATCTACACTGCAATCTGTATACACATAGAAATTATCTTCACAGTCATCTGTATAAACATGGAAATATCTACACTTCCATCTGTATAAACATGGAAGTATCTACACTGCCATCTGTATACAACTGGAAATGTCTACACAGACATCTGTATAAACATGGAAATATCTACACCGCAATCTCTATAAACCTGGAAATACCTACACCACAATCTGTATAAACAAGGAAATATCTACACCGCCATCTATATAAACATGGAAATACCTACACAGTCATCTGTATAAACATGGAAATATCTACACCACTATCCGTATAAACATTGAAATATCCACACCGCTATCTATATAAACATGGAAATATCTACACCGCCATCTGTAAAAACATGGAAATATCTACATGGCTATCTCTATAAACGTGGAAATATCTACACCGACATCTGAATAAACATGGATATACCTGCACAGTAATCTGTATAAACATGGAAGTATCTACACCACTATCTGTATAAACATGAAAATATCTACACTGCCATGTGTATACACTTGGAAATATCTACACAGCCATCTGTATAAATATGAAAATATCTAGACGGCTATCTCTATAAACATGGAAATACTTACACCGCAATCTGTATAACCATGGAAATATCTACACCGCAGTCTGTATAAACAAGGAAATATCTACACCGCTATCTGTATAAACTTGGAAATATCTTCACTGCTTCTTTGTAAACATGGAAATATCTCCACCGTTATCTGTATAAACATGGAAATATCTCCACCGCTATCTGTATAAACATGGAAATATCTACACCGCTGTCTGTATAAACATGAAAATATCTACATTGCAATCTGTATAAACATGGAAATGTCTACACCGCTATCTGTATAACAATGGAAATATCTACATCAGTATCAGAATAAACATGGAAATATCTGCACCGCAATCTATAAACATGGAATATCTCCACCGCCATCTGTATAAACATGGAAATATCTACACTGTCATCTGTATAAACAGGGAAATATCTACACCGCTATCTGTATAAACATGGAAATATCTACAAAGCCATCTGCATAAACATGGAAATATCTACACCGCCATCTGTATAAACATGGAAATATCTACAATGCCATCTGTATAAACATGGAAATATCTACACAGCCATCTCTATAAACATGGAAATATCTACACTGCTATCTGTATGAACGTGGAAATACCAACACCGCTATCTGTATTAACATGGAAATATCTACAACGCCATCTGTAAATATATGAAAATATCTACACTGTCATGTGTATAAACATGGAAATATCTACACCTTCATCTGTATAAACATGGAAATATCTACATGGCTGTCTCTATAAACATGGAAATATCTACACCGCCATCTGTATAAACATGGAAATACCTACACAGACATCTGTATAAACATGGAAATATCTACACCACTATCTGTATAAACATGGAAATAACTACAATGTCATCTGTATAAACATGGAAATATCTACACAGCCATGTGTATGAACATGGAAATATCTTCACAGCCATCTCTATAATTATGGAAATATCTATCCCGCTATCTGTATAAACATGGAAATAGCCACAACGTTATCTGTATAAACATGGAAATATCTCCACCGCTATCTCTATAAACATGGAAACATCTACACAGCTATGTTTATAAACATAGGAATATCTACACCGCTATCTGTATAAACATGGAAATATCTACAACACTATCTGTGTAAACATGGAAATATCTACCCCGCTGTCTGTATAAACATGAGAATATCTACATCGCTATCTATATAAACATGGAAATATCTGCACCGTTATCTGTATAAAGATGGAGATATGTACACTGCTATCTTTATAAATATAGAAATATCTACACTGCTATCTCTATAAACATCAAAATGTCTACAGCGCTATCTGTATAAACATGCAAATATCCACATGGCTATGTCTATAAACATGGACATGTCTACACTGCCATCTGTATAAACTTGGAAATACCTACACAGTCATCTGTATAAACGTGGAAATATCTACACCACTATCTGTGTAAAAATGGAAGTATCTACACTGCCATCTGTATAAACATGGAAGTATCAACACAGCCATCTGCATAAACATGGAACCATGTACAATGCCATCACTATAAACATGGAAATATCTACACCGCTATCTGTATAAACATGGAAATAGCCACACCGCTATCTGTATAAACTTGGAAATGTCTACACCGCTATCTCTATAAACATGGAAATACCTACACCGCAATCTGAATAAACATGGAAATATCTACACGGCTATCTGTATAAACATGGAAATATCTACACCGCTATCTGTATAAATGTGGAAATATCTACACGGCTATTTCTATAAACATGGAAATATCTACACCGCTAGCTTTATAAACCTGGAAATATCTACATGGCTATCTCTATAAACATGGAAATATCTACACCGCCATCTGTGTCAACATGGAAATACCTACACAGTCATCTGCATAAACATGGAAATATACACACCACTATCTGTATAAACATGGAAATACCTACACTGTCATCTGTATAAACATGGAAATGTCTACACAGCCATCTCTATAAACATGGAAATACCTACACCGCTATCCATATAAACATGGAAAAAGCCACACCGCTATCTGTATAAACTTGGAAATATCAGCACCGCCATCTGTAAAAACATGGAAATATCTACACAGTCATCTGTATAAACATGGAAATAACTACACCTCCATCTGTATAAAAATGGAAATATCTACACTGTCATCTGTATAAACATGGAAATACCTACACCGCTATCTATATAAACATGGAAATACCTACACCAAAATCTGTATAAACATGGAAATATCTACAACGCTATCTGTAAAAACATGGAAATATCTACTCCACTATCTGTATAAACATGGAAATATCTACAGCACTATCTGTATAGACATGGAAATATCTACACCGCTATCTGTATAAATATGGAAATATCTACACCGATATCTCTGTAAACATGGAAATGTCTACACCGCTATCTGTATAAACACGGAAATATCTACATGGCTATCTCTATAGACATGGAAATATCTACACCGCCATCTGTATAAACATGGAAATACCTACACAGTCATCTGTATAAACATGGATATATGTACACCTCCATCTGTATAAACATGGAAATATCTACACTGCAATCTGTATACACGTGGAAATATCTATGCAGCCATCTGTATAAACATGGAGATATCTACACCACTATCTCTGTCAACATGGAAATACCTACACCGCAATCTGTATAAACATGGAAATATCTACACCGCCATCTGTATAAACACGGAAACACCTACACAGTCATCTGCATAAACATGGAAATATCTACACCACTGTCTGTATAAACATGGAAATATCTATAGTGCCATCTGTATAAACATGGAAATGCCTAAATAGCCATCCCTATAAACATGGAAATATTTACACTGCTATCTGTATAAATATGGGAATCGCCACACCACTATCTGTATAAACATGGACATACCTACACCGCCATGTGTAAAAATATGAAGATATCTACACAGTCATCTGTATAAACATGGAAATATCTACACCTCCATCTGTATACACATGGAAATATCTACACTGGCATCTGTATACCTATGGAAATATCTACACAGCCATCTGTATAAACATGTAAATATCTACACCGCTATCTCTACAAACATGGAAATACCTACACTGCAATGTGTATAAACACGGAAATATCTACTCCGCTAGCTGCATAAACACGGAAATATCTACACCACTATCTTTATAAATTTGGAAATATCAACACCGCCATCTGTATAAACATGGAAGTATCTCCACCGCTATCTATATAAACATGGAAATACCTCCACCACTGTCTGTATAAACATGGAAATATCTACACCGTTATCTGTATAAACATGGACATATCTACAACGCTATCTCTATAAACATGGAAATATCTACACTGCTATCTGTATAAACATGGAAATATCTACACCGCTATCTGTATAAATAGGGAAATATCTGCACCGCTATCTCTATATACATGGAATTGTCTACAATGCTATCTGTAAAAACATGGAAATATCTTCTCCACTATCTGTATAAACATGGAAATATCTACAGCACTATCTGTATAGACATGGAAATATCTACACCGCTATCTGTATAAATATGGAAATATCTACACCGATATCTCTATAAACATGGAAATGTCTACACCGCTATGTGTATAAACACGGAAATATCTACATGGCTATCTCTATAGACATGGAAATATCTACACCGCCATCTCTATAAACATGGAAATACCTACACAGTCATCTGTATAAACATGGAAATATCTACAACACTATCTGTATAAACATGGAAATATCTACACAGTCATCTGTATAAACATGGAAATATCTACACCGCCATCTCTGAAAACATGAATATATCTTCACAGCCATCTGTATAAACATGGAAATATTTACACAGTCATCTCTACGAACATGAAAATATCTACACAGCCATTTCTATAAACATGGAAATATCTACAAAGTTATCTATACAAACATGGAAATAGTCACACCGCTATCTGTATAAACATGGAAATATCTACACCTCTATGTGTGTAAACATGGAAATATCTACAGTGCCATCTTTATACACATGGAAATATCTACACACCCATCTGTATAAACATGGAAATATCTACACCACTATCTCTATAAACATGGAAATACCTACACCGCAATCTGAATAAACATGGAAATATCTACACCGCTATCTGTATAAACATGGAAATAACTACATCGCTATCTGTATAAATATGGAAATATGTACACGGCTATTTCTATAAACATGGAAATGTCTACTCCGCTAGCTGTATAAACCTGGAAATATCTACATGGCTATCTCTATAAACATGGAAATATCTACACCGCCATCTGTGTCAACATGGAAATACCTACACAGTCATCTGCATAAACATGGAAATATACGCACCACTATCTGTATAAACATGGAAATACCTACACTGCCATCTGTATAAACATGGAAATGTCTACACAGCCATCTCTATAAACATGGAAATATCTACACCGCTATCCGTATAAACATGGAAATAGCCACACCGCTATCTGTATAAACTTGGAAATATCAGTACCGCCATCTGTAAAAACATGGAATTATCTACACAGTCATCTGTATAAACATGGAAATATCTACACCTCCATCTGTATAAACATGGAAATATCTACACTGTCATCTGTATAAACATGGAAATACCTACACCGCTATCTATATAAACATGAAAATACCTACACCGAAATCTGTATAAACATGGAAATATCTACAACGCTATCTGTATACACATGGAAATATATACACTGCTATCTGTATAAACATGGAAATATCTACACCGCAATCTGTATAAACTTGGAAATATCTACACCGCCATCTGTATAAACATGGAAATATCTCCATCGCTATCTCTATAAACATGGAAATATCTACATCGCTATGTTTATAAACATGGAAATGTCTACACCGCTATCTGTATAAACATGGAAATATCTACAACACTATCTGTGTAAACATGGGAATATCTAAACAGCTGTCTGTGTAAACATGGAAATACCTACTCCGCTATCTGTGTAAAGATGGAAATATCTACACCGCAATCGGTGCAAATATGGAAATATCTACACTGCTATCTCTGTAAACACGGAAATATCTACATGGCTTTCTGTATAAACATGGAAATATCTACACCGTTATCTGCATAAACATGGAAATATGTACACCGTTATCTGTATAAACATGGAAATATCTCCATCACTATCTGTATAAACATGGAAATATGTAAACCGTTATCTGCATAAACATGGAAATAGCCACACCGCTATCTGTATATACATGGAAATATCTCCACCGCCATCTGTAAAAACATGGAAATATCTACACTGCAATCTGTATACACATAGAAATATCTACACAGCCATCTGTATAAACATGGAAGTACCTACACCGCTATTTCTATCAACATGGAAATACCTACACCGCAATCTGTATAAACATCGAAATATCTACACCGCCATCTGTATAAACATGGATATACCTACACAGTCATCTCAATAAACATGGAAGTATCTACACCACTATCTGTATAAACATGAATATATCTACACTCCCGTGTGTATACACCTGGAAATATCTACACAGCCATCTGAATAAACATGAAAATATCTACACCGCTATCTCTATAAACTCGGAAATACCTACACCGCAATCTGTATAAACATGGAAATATCTACACCGCAGTCTGTATAAACATGGAAATATCTACACCGCTATCTGTATAAACTTGGAAATATCTACACTGCTTCTTTGTAAACATGGAAATATCTCCACCGTTATCTGTAAAAACATGGAAATATCTCCACCGTTATCTGTAAAAACATGGAAATATATCCACCGCTATCTGTATAAACATGGAAATATCTGCACCGCTATCTGTAAAAATATGAAAATATCTACATCGCAATCTGTATAAACATGGAAATACCAACACCGCCATCTGTATAAACATGGAAATATCTACACCGCTATCTGTATAAACATGGAAATATGTACACCGTTATCAGTATAAATGTGGAAATACCTACACAGTCATCTGTATAAACGTGGAATTATCTACACCGTTATCAGTATAAACATGGACATATTTACACCGCTATCTCTATAAACATCGAATTGTCTATACCGCTATCTGTATAAACATGGAAATATCCTCATGGCTATGTCTATAAACATGGAAATGTCTACACCGCCATATGTATAAACATGGAAATAACTACACAGTCGTCTGTATAAACGTGGAAATATCTACACCACTATCTGTATAAACATGGAAATATCTACACTGCCATCTGTATAAACATGGAAGTATCTACACAGCTGTCTGTATAAACATGGAAATATCTACACAGCCATCTCTATAAACATGGAAATATCTACACCGCTATCTGTATAAACATGGAAATAGCCACACCGCTATCTGAATAAACATGGAAATAACACCGCCATCTGTAAAACCATGGAAACATCTACACAGTCATCTGTATAAACACGGAAATATCTACACCTCCATCTGTATAAACATGGAAATATCTACACCGCAAACTGTATAAACATGGAAATATTTACACCGCTATCTATATAAACATGGAAATAGCTACACTGCAATCGGTATAAACATGGAAATATCGACACCGCTATCTGTATAAACATGGAAATATATACACCGCTATGTGTATAAATATGCAAATATCTACACCGCTATCTCTATGTACACGGAATTGTCTACACCGCTATGAGTATAAACATGAAATATCTACACCGCTATCTGTATAAACACGGAAATATCTACACCGCTATCTGTATAAGCATGGAAATATCTACACCGCTATCTGTATAAATATGGATATATCTACACTGCTATCTCTATTAACATGGAAATGTATTCACCACTATCTGTATAAACATGGAAATACCTACATGGCTGTCTCTATAAACATGGAAATATCTACACGGCAATCTGTATAAACATGGAAATACCTACACAGTCTTCTGTATAAACATCTAAATATCTACACCACTATCTGTATAAACTTGGAAATATCTACACTGCCATCTGATTAAACACGGAAATATCTACACTGCTTTCTGTGTAAACATGGAAATAGCCGCACCGCTATCTGTATAAACATTGAAATATCTACACCGCCATCTGTGAAAACATGAAATTATCTTCACCGTCATCTGTATAAACATGGAAATATCTACACTTCCATCTGTATAAACATGGAAGTATCTACACTGCCATCTGTATACACATGGAAATATCTACACCGCTTTCTGTATAAACATGGAAATATCTACACCGTTATCTGTATAAACATGGAAATATGTACACCGTTATCTGTATAAACATGGAAATATCTCCACTATCTGTATAAACATCAAATATGTACACCGTTATCTGTATAAACATGTACATATCTACACCGCTATCTCTATAAACATGGAAATACCTGCACCGCAATCTGTATAAACATGGAAATATCTACACCGCTATCTGTATAAACATGGAAATATCTACACAGCTATCTGTATAAACATGGAAATAACTACACCGCAATCTGTATAAACTTGGAAATATCTACACCGCCATCTGTATAAACATGGAAATATCTCCACCGCTATCTCTCTAAACATGGAAATATCTACACCGCTATGTTTATAAACATGGAAATGTCTACACCGCTATCTGTATAAACATGGATATATCTACAAGTCTATCTGTGTAAACATGGGAATATCTAAATATCTGTCTGTGTAAACATGGAAATATGTACTCCGCTATCTGTGTAAAGATGGAAATATCTACACCGCAATCTGTGCAAATATGGAAATATCTACAGCGCTATCTCTGTAAACACGGAAATATCTACACCGCTATCTGTATAAACATGGAAATATCTACACCGCTATCTGTATAAACATGGAAATACCTACACCGCTATCTGTATAAACATGGAAAAATCTACATCGCTATCTGTATAAACATGGAAATACCTCCACCGCTATCTCTATAAACATGGAAACATCTACACCTCTATCTTAATAAAAATGGAAATAACTACACCGCTATCTGTATTAACATGGAAATATCTACAACACTATCTGAGTAAACATGGAAATATCTACACAGCTATCTGTGTAAACATGGAAATAGGTACTCCGCTTTCTGTGTAAAGATGGAAATATCTACACCGCAATCTGTGCAAATCCGGAAATATCTACAGCGCCATCTATGTAAACATGGAAACATCTGCACCGCTATCTGTATAAACATGGAAATACCTACACCGCTATCTGTATAAACATGGAAATGTCTACACCGCTATCTGTATCAATATGGAAATATCTACACCGCTATCTCTATAAATATCAAAATGTCTACACCGCTATCTGTATACACATGAAAATATCCACATGGCTATGTCTATAAACATGGAAATGTCTACACTGCCATCTGTATAAACATGGAAATACCTACACGGTCATCTGCATAAACCTGGAAATATCTACACCACTATCTGTATAAACATGGAAAACCTACTCTGCCATCTGTATAAACATGGAAGTATCTACAAAGCCATCTGCATAAACATGGAAATATCGACACAGCCATCTCTATAAACATGGAAATATCGACACTTCCATCTGTATAAACATGGAAATATCTACACCGCGATCTGTATAAACATGGATATATCTATACTGCTATCTGCAAAAATATGGAAATATCTACACCGCTATCTCTATAAACATGGAAACCTCAACAACCTCTATCTGTATAAACATGGAAATATCCACATGGCTATCTCTATAAACATGGAAATATATACACCGTGATCTCTATAAACATGGAAATACCTACACAGTCATCTGTATAAACATGGAAATATCTACACCACTATCTGTATAAACATGGAAATATCTGCACTGCCATCTGTATGAACATGGAAATATCTACACAGCCATCTCTATAAACATGGAAATATCTACACTGCTATCTGTATAAACATGGAAATAACCACACCGCTATCTGTGTAAACATGGAAATATGACACCGCCATCTGTGAAAACATGAAAATATCTTCACAGTCATCTGTATAAACATGGAAATATCTACACCTCCATCTGTATAAACATGGAAATATCTACACCGCTATCTCTATAAACATGGAAATAGCTACACCGCAGTCTGTATAAACATGGAAATATCTACACGGCTATTTCTATAAACATGGAAATGTCTACACCGCTAGCTGCATAAACATGGAAATATCTACATGGCTGTCTCAATAAACATGGAAATATCCACACCACCATCTGTATAAGCATGGAAACACCTACACAGTCATCTGCATCAACATGGAAATATCCACACCACTATCTATATAAATATTGAAATACCAACACTGCAATCTGTATAAACATGGAAATATCTACACAGCCATCCCTATAAACATGGAAATATCTACACCGCTATCTGTATAAACACGGAAATACCTACACCGCCATGTGTATACACATGGAAATATCTACACCGCTATCTCTATAAACATGGAAATATCTACACCGCTATCTCTATAAACATGGAAATATCTACAACACTATCTGTTTAAACATGGAAATATCTACACAGCTGTCTGTGTAAACATGGAAATATGTACTCCGCTATCTGTGTAAAGGTGGAAATACCTACACCGCAATGTATGCAAAGATGGAAATATCTACAGCGCTATCTCTCTAAACATGGCAATATCTACACCACCATCTGTATAAATATGGACATACCTACACCGCTGTCTCTATATACATGGAATTCTCTACACCGCTATCTGTAGAAACATGGAAATATCTACACCACTATCTCCATAAACATGGAAATGAATACACCGCCATCTCTATAAACATGGAATTATCTACACCGCAATCTCTATAAACATAGAAATATATACAATGCCATCTCAATAAACATGTAAATATCTACAACGCCATCTGCATAAACATGGAAATATCTACACCACCATTTGTATAAACATTGAAATATCTCCACTGCCATCTCTATAAACATAGAAATATGTACACTGCCATCTGTAAAAAGATGGAAATATCTACAACGTGATCTGTATAAACATGGAAATATCTACCTGGCTATCTCAATAAACATGGAAATATCCACACCACCATCTGTATAAACATGGAAACACCTACACAGTCATCTGCATAAACATGGAAATATCCACACCACTATCTGTATAAAGATTGAAATACCTACACTGCTATTTGTATAAACATGGAAATATCTACACAGCCATCCCTATAAACATGGAAATATCTACACCGCTATCTGTATAAACATGGAAATATCTACACCGCCATGTGTATACACATGGAAATATCTACACCGCTATCTCTATAAACATGGAAATATCTACACCGCTATCTCTATAAACATGGAAATATCTACAACACTATCTGTTTAAACATGGAAATATCTACACAGCTGTCTGTGTAAACATGGAAATATGTACTCCGCTATCTGTGTAAAGGTGGAAATACCTACACCGCAATGTGTGCAAATACGGAAATATCTTCAGCTCTATCTCTCTAAACAAGGCAATATCTACACCACCATCTGTGTAAATATGGACATACCTACACCGCTATCTCTATATACATGGAATTGTCTACACCGCTATCTTTATAAACATGGAAATATCTACATGGCTATCTGTATAAACATGGAAATATCTCCACCGCTATCTGTATAAACATGGAAATATCTGCACCGCTATCTGTATAAATATGGAGACATCTACACCGCTATCTCTATAAACATGGAAATGCCTAAACCGCTATCTGTATAAACAGGGAAATATCTACACGACTATCCCTATAAACATGGAAATATCTACACTGCCATCTGTATAAACCTGGAAAAGTCTACACAACCATCTCTATAAACATGGAAATATCTACACTGCTATCTGTAGAAACATGGAAATAGCCACACCGCTATCAGTATAACCATGGAAATATCTACACCGCCATCTGTGAAAACATGAAAATATCTTCTCAGTCATCTGTATAAACATGGAAATGTCTACACCTCCATCTGTATAAACATGGAAATATCTACACTGCCATCAGTACAGACATGGAAATATCTACACAGCCGTCTGTATAAACATGGAAATATCTACACCGTTATCTCTATAAATCTGGAAATACCTACAGCGCAGTCTTTATAAACTTGGAAATAACTCCACCGCTATCTGTATGAACTTGGAAATATCTACACTGCCATCTGATTAAACACGGAAATATCTACATTGCTATCTGTATAAACATGGAAATAGCCGCACCGCTATCTGTATAAACATTGAAATATCTACACGGCCATCTGTGAAAACATGAAATTATCTTCACAGTCATCTGTATAAACATGGAAATATCTACACTTCCATCTGTATAAACATGGAAGTATCTACACTGCCATCTGTATACACCTGGAAATGTCTACACAGACATCTGTATAAACATGGAAATATCTACACCGCAATCTCTATAAACCTGGAAATACCTACACCGCAATCTGTATAAACAAGGAAATAATTGCACTGCTATCTGTATAAACATGGAAATATCTACACCGCAATCTGTATAAACTTGGAAATATCAACACCGCCATCTGCATAAACATGGAAATATCTCCACCGCTATCTCTATAAACATGGAAATATCTACATCGCTATGTTTATAAACATGGAAATGTCTACACCGCTACCTGTATAAACATGGAAATATCTACAACACTATCTGTGTAAACATGGGAATATCTCAACAGCTGTCTGTATAAACATGGAAATATGTACTCCGCTATCTGTGTAAAGATGGGAATATCTACACCGCAATCTGTGCAAATATGGAAATATCTACAGCGCTATCTCTGTAAACACGGAAATATCTACACCGCTTTCTGTATAAACATCGAAATATCTACACCGTTATCTGTATAAACATGGAAATATGTACACCGTTATCTGTATAAACCTGGAAATATCTCCACCAGTATCAGTATAAACATGGAAATATGTAAACCGTTATCTGTATAAACATGGATATATCTACACCGCTATCTCGATAAACATGGAAATATCTACACCGCTATCTGTATAAACATGGAAATATTTACACCGCTATCTGTATACACATGGAAAATATCTACATCGCTATCTGTATAAACATGGAAATATCTACACCGCTATCTCAGTAAACATGGAAATATCTACACCGCTATCTGTATTAACATGGAAATATCTACTTGGCTATCTCTATAAACATGGAAATGTCTACACCAGTATCTGTGTAAACACGGAAATACCGACAGAGTCGTCTGTATAAACATGGAAATATCTACACCACTATCTGTAAAAACATGAAAATATCTACACTGCCATCTGTGTAAACATGGAAATATCTACACTGCCATCTGTATAAACATGGAAATACCGACACAGCCATCTCTATAAACATGGAAATATCTACATCGCTATCTGCATAAACATGGAAATAGCCACACCGCTATCTGTATAAACATGGAAATATCTCCACCGCCATCTGTAAAAACATGGTAATATCTACACTGTCATCTGTATAAACATGGAAATATCTACACCTGCATCTGTATAAACATGGAAATATCTACACTGCAATCTGTATACACATAGAAATTATCTTCACAGTCATCTGTATAAACATGGAAATATCTACACTTCCATCTGTATAAACATGGAAGTATCTACACTGCCATCTGTATACAACTGGAAATGTCTACACAGACATCTGTATAAACATGGAAATATCTACACCGCAATCTCTATAAACCTGGAAATACCTACACCACAATCTGTATAAACAAGGAAATATCTACACCGCCATCTATATAAACATGGAAATACCTACACAGTCATCTGTATAAACATGGAAATATCTACACCACTATCCGTATAAACATTGAAATATCCACACCGCTATCTATATAAACATGGAAATATCTACACCGCCATCTGTAAAAACATGGAAATATCTACATGGCTATCTCTATAAACGTGGAAATATCTACACCGACATCTGAATAAACATGGATATACCTGCACAGTAATCTGTATAAACATGGAAGTATCTACACCACTATCTGTATAAACATGAAAATATCTACACTGCCATGTGTATACACTTGGAAATATCTACACAGCCATCTGTATAAATATGAAAATATCTAGACGGCTATCTCTATAAACATGGAAATACTTACACCGCAATCTGTATAACCATGGAAATATCTACACCGCAGTCTGTATAAACAAGGAAATATCTACACCGCTATCTGTATAAACTTGGAAATATCTTCACTGCTTCTTTGTAAACATGGAAATATCTCCACCGTTATCTGTATAAACATGGAAATATCTCCACCGCTATCTGTATAAACATGGAAATATCTACACCGCTGTCTGTATAAACATGAAAATATCTACATTGCAATCTGTATAAACATGGAAATGTCTACACCGCTATCTGTATAACAATGGAAATATCTACATCAGTATCAGAATAAACATGGAAATATCTGCACCGCAATCTATAAACATGGAATATCTCCACCGCCATCTGTATAAACATGGAAATATCTACACTGTCATCTGTATAAACAGGGAAATATCTACACCGCTATCTGTATAAACATGGAAATATCTACAAAGCCATCTGCATAAACATGGAAATATCTACACCGCCATCTGTATAAACATGGAAATATCTACAATGCCATCTGTATAAACATGGAAATATCTACACAGCCATCTCTATAAACATGGAAATATCTACACTGCTATCTGTATGAACGTGGAAATACCAACACCGCTATCTGTATTAACATGGAAATATCTACAACGCCATCTGTAAATATATGAAAATATCTACACTGTCATGTGTATAAACATGGAAATATCTACACCTTCATCTGTATAAACATGGAAATATCTACATGGCTGTCTCTATAAACATGGAAATATCTACACCGCCATCTGTATAAACATGGAAATACCTACACAGACATCTGTATAAACATGGAAATATCTACACCACTATCTGTATAAACATGGAAATAACTACAATGTCATCTGTATAAACATGGAAATATCTACACAGCCATGTGTATGAACATGGAAATATCTTCACAGCCATCTCTATAATTATGGAAATATCTATCCCGCTATCTGTATAAACATGGAAATAGCCACAACGTTATCTGTATAAACATGGAAATATCTCCACCGCTATCTCTATAAACATGGAAACATCTACACAGCTATGTTTATAAACATAGGAATATCTACACCGCTATCTGTATAAACATGGAAATATCTACAACACTATCTGTGTAAACATGGAAATATCTACCCCGCTGTCTGTATAAACATGAGAATATCTACATCGCTATCTATATAAACATGGAAATATCTGCACCGTTATCTGTATAAAGATGGAGATATGTACACTGCTATCTTTATAAATATAGAAATATCTACACTGCTATCTCTATAAACATCAAAATGTCTACAGCGCTATCTGTATAAACATGCAAATATCCACATGGCTATGTCTATAAACATGGACATGTCTACACTGCCATCTGTATAAACTTGGAAATACCTACACAGTCATCTGTATAAACGTGGAAATATCTACACCACTATCTGTGTAAAAATGGAAGTATCTACACTGCCATCTGTATAAACATGGAAGTATCAACACAGCCATCTGCATAAACATGGAACCATGTACAATGCCATCACTATAAACATGGAAATATCTACACCGCTATCTGTATAAACATGGAAATAGCCACACCGCTATCTGTATAAACTTGGAAATGTCTACACCGCTATCTCTATAAACATGGAAATACCTACACCGCAATCTGAATAAACATGGAAATATCTACACGGCTATCTGTATAAACATGGAAATATCTACACCGCTATCTGTATAAATGTGGAAATATCTACACGGCTATTTCTATAAACATGGAAATATCTACACCGCTAGCTTTATAAACCTGGAAATATCTACATGGCTATCTCTATAAACATGGAAATATCTACACCGCCATCTGTGTCAACATGGAAATACCTACACAGTCATCTGCATAAACATGGAAATATACACACCACTATCTGTATAAACATGGAAATACCTACACTGTCATCTGTATAAACATGGAAATGTCTACACAGCCATCTCTATAAACATGGAAATACCTACACCGCTATCCATATAAACATGGAAAAAGCCACACCGCTATCTGTATAAACTTGGAAATATCAGCACCGCCATCTGTAAAAACATGGAAATATCTACACAGTCATCTGTATAAACATGGAAATAACTACACCTCCATCTGTATAAAAATGGAAATATCTACACTGTCATCTGTATAAACATGGAAATACCTACACCGCTATCTATATAAACATGGAAATACCTACACCAAAATCTGTATAAACATGGAAATATCTACAACGCTATCTGTAAAAACATGGAAATATCTACTCCACTATCTGTATAAACATGGAAATATCTACAGCACTATCTGTATAGACATGGAAATATCTACACCGCTATCTGTATAAATATGGAAATATCTACACCGATATCTCTGTAAACATGGAAATGTCTACACCGCTATCTGTATAAACACGGAAATATCTACATGGCTATCTCTATAGACATGGAAATATCTACACCGCCATCTGTATAAACATGGAAATACCTACACAGTCATCTGTATAAACATGGATATATGTACACCTCCATCTGTATAAACATGGAAATATCTACACTGCAATCTGTATACACGTGGAAATATCTATGCAGCCATCTGTATAAACATGGAGATATCTACACCACTATCTCTGTCAACATGGAAATACCTACACCGCAATCTGTATAAACATGGAAATATCTACACCGCCATCTGTATAAACACGGAAACACCTACACAGTCATCTGCATAAACATGGAAATATCTACACCACTGTCTGTATAAACATGGAAATATCTATAGTGCCATCTGTATAAACATGGAAATGCCTAAATAGCCATCCCTATAAACATGGAAATATTTACACTGCTATCTGTATAAATATGGGAATCGCCACACCACTATCTGTATAAACATGGACATACCTACACCGCCATGTGTAAAAATATGAAGATATCTACACAGTCATCTGTATAAACATGGAAATATCTACACCTCCATCTGTATACACATGGAAATATCTACACTGGCATCTGTATACCTATGGAAATATCTACACAGCCATCTGTATAAACATGTAAATATCTACACCGCTATCTCTACAAACATGGAAATACCTACACTGCAATGTGTATAAACACGGAAATATCTACTCCGCTAGCTGCATAAACACGGAAATATCTACACCACTATCTTTATAAATTTGGAAATATCAACACCGCCATCTGTATAAACATGGAAGTATCTCCACCGCTATCTATATAAACATGGAAATACCTCCACCACTGTCTGTATAAACATGGAAATATCTACACCGTTATCTGTATAAACATGGACATATCTACAACGCTATCTCTATAAACATGGAAATATCTACACTGCTATCTGTATAAACATGGAAATATCTACACCGCTATCTGTATAAATAGGGAAATATCTGCACCGCTATCTCTATATACATGGAATTGTCTACAATGCTATCTGTAAAAACATGGAAATATCTTCTCCACTATCTGTATAAACATGGAAATATCTACAGCACTATCTGTATAGACATGGAAATATCTACACCGCTATCTGTATAAATATGGAAATATCTACACCGATATCTCTATAAACATGGAAATGTCTACACCGCTATGTGTATAAACACGGAAATATCTACATGGCTATCTCTATAGACATGGAAATATCTACACCGCCATCTCTATAAACATGGAAATACCTACACAGTCATCTGTATAAACATGGAAATATCTACAACACTATCTGTATAAACATGGAAATATCTACACAGTCATCTGTATAAACATGGAAATATCTACACCGCCATCTCTGAAAACATGAATATATCTTCACAGCCATCTGTATAAACATGGAAATATTTACACAGTCATCTCTACGAACATGAAAATATCTACACAGCCATTTCTATAAACATGGAAATATCTACAAAGTTATCTATACAAACATGGAAATAGTCACACCGCTATCTGTATAAACATGGAAATATCTACACCTCTATGTGTGTAAACATGGAAATATCTACAGTGCCATCTTTATACACATGGAAATATCTACACACCCATCTGTATAAACATGGAAATATCTACACCACTATCTCTATAAACATGGAAATACCTACACCGCAATCTGAATAAACATGGAAATATCTACACCGCTATCTGTATAAACATGGAAATAACTACATCGCTATCTGTATAAATATGGAAATATGTACACGGCTATTTCTATAAACATGGAAATGTCTACTCCGCTAGCTGTATAAACCTGGAAATATCTACATGGCTATCTCTATAAACATGGAAATATCTACACCGCCATCTGTGTCAACATGGAAATACCTACACAGTCATCTGCATAAACATGGAAATATACGCACCACTATCTGTATAAACATGGAAATACCTACACTGCCATCTGTATAAACATGGAAATGTCTACACAGCCATCTCTATAAACATGGAAATATCTACACCGCTATCCGTATAAACATGGAAATAGCCACACCGCTATCTGTATAAACTTGGAAATATCAGTACCGCCATCTGTAAAAACATGGAATTATCTACACAGTCATCTGTATAAACATGGAAATATCTACACCTCCATCTGTATAAACATGGAAATATCTACACTGTCATCTGTATAAACATGGAAATACCTACACCGCTATCTATATAAACATGAAAATACCTACACCGAAATCTGTATAAACATGGAAATATCTACAACGCTATCTGTATACACATGGAAATATATACACTGCTATCTGTATAAACATGGAAATATCTACACCGCAATCTGTATAAACTTGGAAATATCTACACCGCCATCTGTATAAACATGGAAATATCTCCATCGCTATCTCTATAAACATGGAAATATCTACATCGCTATGTTTATAAACATGGAAATGTCTACACCGCTATCTGTATAAACATGGAAATATCTACAACACTATCTGTGTAAACATGGGAATATCTAAACAGCTGTCTGTGTAAACATGGAAATACCTACTCCGCTATCTGTGTAAAGATGGAAATATCTACACCGCAATCGGTGCAAATATGGAAATATCTACACTGCTATCTCTGTAAACACGGAAATATCTACATGGCTTTCTGTATAAACATGGAAATATCTACACCGTTATCTGCATAAACATGGAAATATGTACACCGTTATCTGTATAAACATGGAAATATCTCCATCACTATCTGTATAAACATGGAAATATGTAAACCGTTATCTGCATAAACATGGAAATAGCCACACCGCTATCTGTATATACATGGAAATATCTCCACCGCCATCTGTAAAAACATGGAAATATCTACACTGCAATCTGTATACACATAGAAATATCTACACAGCCATCTGTATAAACATGGAAGTACCTACACCGCTATTTCTATCAACATGGAAATACCTACACCGCAATCTGTATAAACATCGAAATATCTACACCGCCATCTGTATAAACATGGATATACCTACACAGTCATCTCAATAAACATGGAAGTATCTACACCACTATCTGTATAAACATGAATATATCTACACTCCCGTGTGTATACACCTGGAAATATCTACACAGCCATCTGAATAAACATGAAAATATCTACACCGCTATCTCTATAAACTCGGAAATACCTACACCGCAATCTGTATAAACATGGAAATATCTACACCGCAGTCTGTATAAACATGGAAATATCTACACCGCTATCTGTATAAACTTGGAAATATCTACACTGCTTCTTTGTAAACATGGAAATATCTCCACCGTTATCTGTAAAAACATGGAAATATCTCCACCGTTATCTGTAAAAACATGGAAATATATCCACCGCTATCTGTATAAACATGGAAATATCTGCACCGCTATCTGTAAAAATATGAAAATATCTACATCGCAATCTGTATAAACATGGAAATACCAACACCGCCATCTGTATAAACATGGAAATATCTACACCGCTATCTGTATAAACATGGAAATATGTACACCGTTATCAGTATAAATGTGGAAATACCTACACAGTCATCTGTATAAACGTGGAATTATCTACACCGTTATCAGTATAAACATGGACATATTTACACCGCTATCTCTATAAACATCGAATTGTCTATACCGCTATCTGTATAAACATGGAAATATCCTCATGGCTATGTCTATAAACATGGAAATGTCTACACCGCCATATGTATAAACATGGAAATAACTACACAGTCGTCTGTATAAACGTGGAAATATCTACACCACTATCTGTATAAACATGGAAATATCTACACTGCCATCTGTATAAACATGGAAGTATCTACACAGCTGTCTGTATAAACATGGAAATATCTACACAGCCATCTCTATAAACATGGAAATATCTACACCGCTATCTGTATAAACATGGAAATAGCCACACCGCTATCTGAATAAACATGGAAATAACACCGCCATCTGTAAAACCATGGAAACATCTACACAGTCATCTGTATAAACACGGAAATATCTACACCTCCATCTGTATAAACATGGAAATATCTACACCGCAAACTGTATAAACATGGAAATATTTACACCGCTATCTATATAAACATGGAAATAGCTACACTGCAATCGGTATAAACATGGAAATATCGACACCGCTATCTGTATAAACATGGAAATATATACACCGCTATGTGTATAAATATGCAAATATCTACACCGCTATCTCTATGTACACGGAATTGTCTACACCGCTATGAGTATAAACATGAAATATCTACACCGCTATCTGTATAAACACGGAAATATCTACACCGCTATCTGTATAAGCATGGAAATATCTACACCGCTATCTGTATAAATATGGATATATCTACACTGCTATCTCTATTAACATGGAAATGTATTCACCACTATCTGTATAAACATGGAAATACCTACATGGCTGTCTCTATAAACATGGAAATATCTACACGGCAATCTGTATAAACATGGAAATACCTACACAGTCTTCTGTATAAACATCTAAATATCTACACCACTATCTGTATAAACTTGGAAATATCTACACTGCCATCTGATTAAACACGGAAATATCTACACTGCTTTCTGTGTAAACATGGAAATAGCCGCACCGCTATCTGTATAAACATTGAAATATCTACACCGCCATCTGTGAAAACATGAAATTATCTTCACCGTCATCTGTATAAACATGGAAATATCTACACTTCCATCTGTATAAACATGGAAGTATCTACACTGCCATCTGTATACACATGGAAATATCTACACCGCTTTCTGTATAAACATGGAAATATCTACACCGTTATCTGTATAAACATGGAAATATGTACACCGTTATCTGTATAAACATGGAAATATCTCCACTATCTGTATAAACATCAAATATGTACACCGTTATCTGTATAAACATGTACATATCTACACCGCTATCTCTATAAACATGGAAATACCTGCACCGCAATCTGTATAAACATGGAAATATCTACACCGCTATCTGTATAAACATGGAAATATCTACACAGCTATCTGTATAAACATGGAAATAACTACACCGCAATCTGTATAAACTTGGAAATATCTACACCGCCATCTGTATAAACATGGAAATATCTCCACCGCTATCTCTCTAAACATGGAAATATCTACACCGCTATGTTTATAAACATGGAAATGTCTACACCGCTATCTGTATAAACATGGATATATCTACAAGTCTATCTGTGTAAACATGGGAATATCTAAATATCTGTCTGTGTAAACATGGAAATATGTACTCCGCTATCTGTGTAAAGATGGAAATATCTACACCGCAATCTGTGCAAATATGGAAATATCTACAGCGCTATCTCTGTAAACACGGAAATATCTACACCGCTATCTGTATAAACATGGAAATATCTACACCGCTATCTGTATAAACATGGAAATACCTACACCGCTATCTGTATAAACATGGAAAAATCTACATCGCTATCTGTATAAACATGGAAATACCTCCACCGCTATCTCTATAAACATGGAAACATCTACACCTCTATCTTAATAAAAATGGAAATAACTACACCGCTATCTGTATTAACATGGAAATATCTACAACACTATCTGAGTAAACATGGAAATATCTACACAGCTATCTGTGTAAACATGGAAATAGGTACTCCGCTTTCTGTGTAAAGATGGAAATATCTACACCGCAATCTGTGCAAATCCGGAAATATCTACAGCGCCATCTATGTAAACATGGAAACATCTGCACCGCTATCTGTATAAACATGGAAATACCTACACCGCTATCTGTATAAACATGGAAATGTCTACACCGCTATCTGTATCAATATGGAAATATCTACACCGCTATCTCTATAAATATCAAAATGTCTACACCGCTATCTGTATACACATGAAAATATCCACATGGCTATGTCTATAAACATGGAAATGTCTACACTGCCATCTGTATAAACATGGAAATACCTACACGGTCATCTGCATAAACCTGGAAATATCTACACCACTATCTGTATAAACATGGAAAACCTACTCTGCCATCTGTATAAACATGGAAGTATCTACAAAGCCATCTGCATAAACATGGAAATATCGACACAGCCATCTCTATAAACATGGAAATATCGACACTTCCATCTGTATAAACATGGAAATATCTACACTGCCATCTGTATAAACATGGAAATATCTACACCGCTATCTACATAAACATGGAAATACCTACACCGCAATCTGTATAAACATGGAAAAATCTACACCGTTATCTGTATAAACATGGAAATATCTACACTGCTATCTGTATAAATATGGAAATATCTACACCGGTATCTCTATGTACATGGAATTGTCTACACTGCTATCTGTATAAACATGGAAATATCTACACCGCTATCTGTATAAACATGGAAATATCTACACCGCGATCTGTATAAACATGGATATATCTATACTGCTATCTGCAAAAATATGGAAATATCTACACCGCTATCTCTATAAACATGGAAACCTCAACAACCTCTATCTGTATAAACATGGAAATATCCACATGGCTATCTCTATAAACATGGAAATATATACACCGTGATCTCTATAAACATGGAAATACCTACACAGTCATCTGTATAAACATGGAAATATCTACACCACTATCTGTATAAACATGGAAATATCTGCACTGCCATCTGTATGAACATGGAAATATCTACACAGCCATCTCTATAAACATGGAAATATCTACACTGCTATCTGTATAAACATGGAAATAACCACACCGCTATCTGTGTAAACATGGAAATATGACACCGCCATCTGTGAAAACATGAAAATATCTTCACAGTCATCTGTATAAACATGGAAATATCTACACCTCCATCTGTATAAACATGGAAATATCTACACCGCTATCTCTATAAACATGGAAATAGCTACACCGCAGTCTGTATAAACATGGAAATATCTACACGGCTATTTCTATAAACATGGAAATGTCTACACCGCTAGCTGCATAAACATGGAAATATCTACATGGCTGTCTCAATAAACATGGAAATATCCACACCACCATCTGTATAAGCATGGAAACACCTACACAGTCATCTGCATCAACATGGAAATATCCACACCACTATCTATATAAATATTGAAATACCAACACTGCAATCTGTATAAACATGGAAATATCTACACAGCCATCCCTATAAACATGGAAATATCTACACCGCTATCTGTATAAACACGGAAATACCTACACCGCCATGTGTATACACATGGAAATATCTACACCGCTATCTCTATAAACATGGAAATATCTACACCGCTATCTCTATAAACATGGAAATATCTACAACACTATCTGTTTAAACATGGAAATATCTACACAGCTGTCTGTGTAAACATGGAAATATGTACTCCGCTATCTGTGTAAAGGTGGAAATACCTACACCGCAATGTATGCAAAGATGGAAATATCTACAGCGCTATCTCTCTAAACATGGCAATATCTACACCACCATCTGTATAAATATGGACATACCTACACCGCTGTCTCTATATACATGGAATTCTCTACACCGCTATCTGTAGAAACATGGAAATATCTACACCACTATCTCCATAAACATGGAAATGAATACACCGCCATCTCTATAAACATGGAATTATCTACACCGCAATCTCTATAAACATAGAAATATATACAATGCCATCTCAATAAACATGTAAATATCTACAACGCCATCTGCATAAACATGGAAATATCTACACCACCATTTGTATAAACATTGAAATATCTCCACTGCCATCTCTATAAACATAGAAATATGTACACTGCCATCTGTAAAAAGATGGAAATATCTACAACGTGATCTGTATAAACATGGAAATATCTACCTGGCTATCTCAATAAACATGGAAATATCCACACCACCATCTGTATAAACATGGAAACACCTACACAGTCATCTGCATAAACATGGAAATATCCACACCACTATCTGTATAAAGATTGAAATACCTACACTGCTATTTGTATAAACATGGAAATATCTACACAGCCATCCCTATAAACATGGAAATATCTACACCGCTATCTGTATAAACATGGAAATATCTACACCGCCATGTGTATACACATGGAAATATCTACACCGCTATCTCTATAAACATGGAAATATCTACACCGCTATCTCTATAAACATGGAAATATCTACAACACTATCTGTTTAAACATGGAAATATCTACACAGCTGTCTGTGTAAACATGGAAATATGTACTCCGCTATCTGTGTAAAGGTGGAAATACCTACACCGCAATGTGTGCAAATACGGAAATATCTTCAGCTCTATCTCTCTAAACAAGGCAATATCTACACCACCATCTGTGTAAATATGGACATACCTACACCGCTATCTCTATATACATGGAATTGTCTACACCGCTATCTTTATAAACATGGAAATATCTACATGGCTATCTGTATAAACATGGAAATATCTCCACCGCTATCTGTATAAACATGGAAATATCTGCACCGCTATCTGTATAAATATGGAGACATCTACACCGCTATCTCTATAAACATGGAAATGCCTAAACCGCTATCTGTATAAACAGGGAAATATCTACACGACTATCCCTATAAACATGGAAATATCTACACTGCCATCTGTATAAACCTGGAAAAGTCTACACAACCATCTCTATAAACATGGAAATATCTACACTGCTATCTGTAGAAACATGGAAATAGCCACACCGCTATCAGTATAACCATGGAAATATCTACACCGCCATCTGTGAAAACATGAAAATATCTTCTCAGTCATCTGTATAAACATGGAAATGTCTACACCTCCATCTGTATAAACATGGAAATATCTACACTGCCATCAGTACAGACATGGAAATATCTACACAGCCGTCTGTATAAACATGGAAATATCTACACCGTTATCTCTATAAATCTGGAAATACCTACAGCGCAGTCTTTATAAACTTGGAAATAACTCCACCGCTATCTGTATGAACTTGGAAATATCTACACTGCCATCTGATTAAACACGGAAATATCTACATTGCTATCTGTATAAACATGGAAATAGCCGCACCGCTATCTGTATAAACATTGAAATATCTACACGGCCATCTGTGAAAACATGAAATTATCTTCACAGTCATCTGTATAAACATGGAAATATCTACACTTCCATCTGTATAAACATGGAAGTATCTACACTGCCATCTGTATACACCTGGAAATGTCTACACAGACATCTGTATAAACATGGAAATATCTACACCGCAATCTCTATAAACCTGGAAATACCTACACCGCAATCTGTATAAACAAGGAAATAATTGCACTGCTATCTGTATAAACATGGAAATATCTACACCGCAATCTGTATAAACTTGGAAATATCAACACCGCCATCTGCATAAACATGGAAATATCTCCACCGCTATCTCTATAAACATGGAAATATCTACATCGCTATGTTTATAAACATGGAAATGTCTACACCGCTACCTGTATAAACATGGAAATATCTACAACACTATCTGTGTAAACATGGGAATATCTCAACAGCTGTCTGTATAAACATGGAAATATGTACTCCGCTATCTGTGTAAAGATGGGAATATCTACACCGCAATCTGTGCAAATATGGAAATATCTACAGCGCTATCTCTGTAAACACGGAAATATCTACACCGCTTTCTGTATAAACATCGAAATATCTACACCGTTATCTGTATAAACATGGAAATATGTACACCGTTATCTGTATAAACCTGGAAATATCTCCACCAGTATCAGTATAAACATGGAAATATGTAAACCGTTATCTGTATAAACATGGATATATCTACACCGCTATCTCGATAAACATGGAAATATCTACACCGCTATCTGTATAAACATGGAAATATTTACACCGCTATCTGTATACACATGGAAAATATCTACATCGCTATCTGTATAAACATGGAAATATCTACACCGCTATCTCAGTAAACATGGAAATATCTACACCGCTATCTGTATTAACATGGAAATATCTACTTGGCTATCTCTATAAACATGGAAATGTCTACACCAGTATCTGTGTAAACACGGAAATACCGACAGAGTCGTCTGTATAAACATGGAAATATCTACACCACTATCTGTAAAAACATGAAAATATCTACACTGCCATCTGTGTAAACATGGAAATATCTACACTGCCATCTGTATAAACATGGAAATACCGACACAGCCATCTCTATAAACATGGAAATATCTACATCGCTATCTGCATAAACATGGAAATAGCCACACCGCTATCTGTATAAACATGGAAATATCTCCACCGCCATCTGTAAAAACATGGTAATATCTACACTGTCATCTGTATAAACATGGAAATATCTACACCTGCATCTGTATAAACATGGAAATATCTACACTGCAATCTGTATACACATAGAAATTATCTTCACAGTCATCTGTATAAACATGGAAATATCTACACTTCCATCTGTATAAACATGGAAGTATCTACACTGCCATCTGTATACAACTGGAAATGTCTACACAGACATCTGTATAAACATGGAAATATCTACACCGCAATCTCTATAAACCTGGAAATACCTACACCACAATCTGTATAAACAAGGAAATATCTACACCGCCATCTATATAAACATGGAAATACCTACACAGTCATCTGTATAAACATGGAAATATCTACACCACTATCCGTATAAACATTGAAATATCCACACCGCTATCTATATAAACATGGAAATATCTACACCGCCATCTGTAAAAACATGGAAATATCTACATGGCTATCTCTATAAACGTGGAAATATCTACACCGACATCTGAATAAACATGGATATACCTGCACAGTAATCTGTATAAACATGGAAGTATCTACACCACTATCTGTATAAACATGAAAATATCTACACTGCCATGTGTATACACTTGGAAATATCTACACAGCCATCTGTATAAATATGAAAATATCTAGACGGCTATCTCTATAAACATGGAAATACACCGCAATCTGTATAACCATGGAAATATCTACACCGCAGTCTGTATAAACAAGGAAATATCTACACCGCTATCTGTATAAACTTGGAAATATCTTCACTGCTTCTTTGTAAACATGGAAATATCTCCACCGTTATCTGTATAAACATGGAAATATCTCCACCGCTATCTGTATAAACATGGAAATATCTACACCGCTGTCTGTATAAACATGAAAATATCTACATTGCAATCTGTATAAACATGGAAATGTCTACACCGCTATCTGTATAACAATGGAAATATCTACATCAGTATCAGAATAAACATGGAAATATCTGCACCGCAATCTATAAACATGGAATATCTCCACCGCCATCTGTATAAACATGGAAATATCTACACTGTCATCTGTATAAACAGGGAAATATCTACACCGCTATCTGTATAAACATGGAAATATCTACAAAGCCATCTGCATAAACATGGAAATATCTACACCGCCATCTGTATAAACATGGAAATATCTACAATGCCATCTGTATAAACATGGAAATATCTACACAGCCATCTCTATAAACATGGAAATATCTACACTGCTATCTGTATGAACGTGGAAATACCAACACCGCTATCTGTATTAACATGGAAATATCTACAACGCCATCTGTAAATATATGAAAATATCTACACTGTCATGTGTATAAACATGGAAATATCTACACCTTCATCTGTATAAACATGGAAATATCTACATGGCTGTCTCTATAAACATGGAAATATCTACACCGCCATCTGTATAAACATGGAAATACCTACACAGACATCTGTATAAACATGGAAATATCTACACCACTATCTGTATAAACATGGAAATAACTACAATGTCATCTGTATAAACATGGAAATATCTACACAGCCATGTGTATGAACATGGAAATATCTTCACAGCCATCTCTATAATTATGGAAATATCTATCCCGCTATCTGTATAAACATGGAAATAGCCACAACGTTATCTGTATAAACATGGAAATATCTCCACCGCTATCTCTATAAACATGGAAACATCTACACAGCTATGTTTATAAACATAGGAATATCTACACCGCTATCTGTATAAACATGGAAATATCTACAACACTATCTGTGTAAACATGGAAATATCTACCCCGCTGTCTGTATAAACATGAGAATATCTACATCGCTATCTATATAAACATGGAAATATCTGCACCGTTATCTGTATAAAGATGGAGATATGTACACTGCTATCTTTATAAATATAGAAATATCTACACTGCTATTTCTATAAACATCAAAATGTCTACAGCGCTATCTGTATAAACATGCAAATATCCACATGGCTATGTCTATAAACATGGACATGTCTACACTGCCATCTGTATAAACTTGGAAATACCTACACAGTCATCTGTATAAACGTGGAAATATCTACACCACTATCTGTGTAAAAATGGAAGTATCTACACTGCCATCTGTATAAACATGGAAGTATCAACACAGCCATCTGCATAAACATGGAACCATGTACAATGCCATCACTATAAACATGGAAATATCTACACCGCTATCTGTATAAACATGGAAATAGCCACACCGCTATCTGTATAAACTTGGAAATGTCTACACCGCTATCTCTATAAACATGGAAATACCTACACCGCAATCTGAATAAACATGGAAATATCTACACGGCTATCTGTATAAACGTGGAAATATCTACACCGCTATCTGTATAAATGTGGAAATATCTACACGGCTATTTCTATAAACATGGAAATATCTACACCGCTAGCTTTATAAACCTGGAAATATCTACATGGCTATCTCTATAAACATGGAAATATCTACACCGCCATCTGTGTCAACATGGAAATACCTACACAGTCATCTGCATAAACATGGAAATATACACACCACTATCTGTATAAACATGGAAATACCTACACTGTCATCTGTATAAACATGGAAATGTCTACACAGCCATCTCTATAAACATGGAAATACCTACACCGCTATCCATATAAACATGGAAAAAGCCACACCGCTATCTGTATAAACTTGGAAATATCAGCACCGCCATCTGTAAAAACATGGAAATATCTACACAGTCATCTGTATAAACATGGAAATAACTACACCTCCATCTGTATAAAAATGGAAATATCTACACTGTCATCTGTATAAACATGGAAATACCTACACCGCTATCTATATAAACATGGAAATACCTACACCAAAATCTGTATAAACATGGAAATATCTACAACGCTATCTGTAAAAACATGGAAATATCTACTCCACTATCTGTATAAACATGGAAATATCTACAGCACTATCTGTATAGACATGGAAATATCTACACCGCTATCTGTATAAATATGGAAATATCTACACCGATATCTCTGTAAACATGGAAATGTCTACACCGCTATCTGTATAAACACGGAAATATCTACATGGCTATCTCTATAGACATGGAAATATCTACACCGCCATCTGTATAAACATGGAAATACCTACACAGTCATCTGTATAAACATGGATATATGTACACCTCCATCTGTATAAACATGGAAATATCTACACTGCAATCTGTATACACGTGGAAATATCTATGCAGCCATCTGTATAAACATGGAGATATCTACACCACTATCTCTGTCAACATGGAAATACCTACACCGCAATCTGTATAAACATGGAAATATCTACACCGCCATCTGTATAAACACGGAAACACCTACACAGTCATCTGCATAAACATGGAAATATCTACACCACTGTCTGTATAAACATGGAAATATCTATAGTGCCATCTGTATAAACATGGAAATGCCTAAATAGCCATCCCTATAAACATGGAAATATTTACACTGCTATCTGTATAAATATGGGAATCGCCACACCACTATCTGTATAAACATGGACATACCTACACCGCCATGTGTAAAAATATGAAGATATCTACACAGTCATCTGTATAAACATGGAAATATCTACACCTCCATCTGTATACACATGGAAATATCTACACTGGCATCTGTATACCTATGGAAATATCTACACAGCCATCTGTATAAACATGTAAATATCTACACCGCTATCTCTACAAACATGGAAATACCTACACTGCAATGTGTATAAACACGGAAATATCTACTCCGCTAGCTGCATAAACACGGAAATATCTACACCACTATCTTTATAAATTTGGAAATATCAACACCGCCATCTGTATAAACATGGAAGTATCTCCACCGCTATCTATATAAACATGGAAATACCTCCACCACTGTCTGTATAAACATGGAAATATCTACACCGTTATCTGTATAAACATGGACATATCTACAACGCTATCTCTATAAACATGGAAATATCTACACTGCTATCTGTATAAACATGGAAATATCTACACCGCTATCTGTATAAATAGGGAAATATCTGCACCGCTATCTCTATATACATGGAATTGTCTACAATGCTATCTGTAAAAACATGGAAATATCTTCTCCACTATCTGTATAAACATGGAAATATCTACAGCACTATCTGTATAGACATGGAAATATCTACACCGCTATCTGTATAAATATGGAAATATCTACACCGATATCTCTATAAACATGGAAATGTCTACACCGCTATGTGTATAAACACGGAAATATCTACATGGCTATCTCTATAGACATGGAAATATCTACACCGCCATCTCTATAAACATGGAAATACCTACACAGTCATCTGTATAAACATGGAAATATCTACAACACTATCTGTATAAACATGGAAATATCTACACAGTCATCTGTATAAACATGGAAATATCTACACCGCCATCTCTGAAAACATGAATATATCTTCACAGCCATCTGTATAAACATGGAAATATTTACACAGTCATCTCTACGAACATGAAAATATCTACACAGCCATTTCTATAAACATGGAAATATCTACAAAGTTATCTATACAAACATGGAAATAGTCACACCGCTATCTGTATAAACATGGAAATATCTACACCTCTATGTGTGTAAACATGGAAATATCTACAGTGCCATCTTTATACACATGGAAATATCTACACACCCATCTGTATAAACATGGAAATATCTACACCACTATCTCTATAAACATGGAAATACCTACACCGCAATCTGAATAAACATGGAAATATCTACACCGCTATCTGTATAAACATGGAAATAACTACATCGCTATCTGTATAAATATGGAAATATGTACACGGCTATTTCTATAAACATGGAAATGTCTACTCCGCTAGCTGTATAAACCTGGAAATATCTACATGGCTATCTCTATAAACATGGAAATATCTACACCGCCATCTGTGTCAACATGGAAATACCTACACAGTCATCTGCATAAACATGGAAATATACGCACCACTATCTGTATAAACATGGAAATACCTACACTGCCATCTGTATAAACATGGAAATGTCTACACAGCCATCTCTATAAACATGGAAATATCTACACCGCTATCCGTATAAACATGGAAATAGCCACACCGCTATCTGTATAAACTTGGAAATATCAGTACCGCCATCTGTAAAAACATGGAATTATCTACACAGTCATCTGTATAAACATGGAAATATCTACACCTCCATCTGTATAAACATGGAAATATCTACACTGTCATCTGTATAAACATGGAAATACCTACACCGCTATCTATATAAACATGAAAATACCTACACCGAAATCTGTATAAACATGGAAATATCTACAACGCTATCTGTATACACATGGAAATATATACACTGCTATCTGTATAAACATGGAAATATCTACACCGCAATCTGTATAAACTTGGAAATATCTACACCGCCATCTGTATAAACATGGAAATATCTCCATCGCTATCTCTATAAACATGGAAATATCTACATCGCTATGTTTATAAACATGGAAATGTCTACACCGCTATCTGTATAAACATGGAAATATCTACAACACTATCTGTGTAAACATGGGAATATCTAAACAGCTGTCTGTGTAAACATGGAAATACCTACTCCGCTATCTGTGTAAAGATGGAAATATCTACACCGCAATCGGTGCAAATATGGAAATATCTACACTGCTATCTCTGTAAACACGGAAATATCTACATGGCTTTCTGTATAAACATGGAAATATCTACACCGTTATCTGCATAAACATGGAAATATGTACACCGTTATCTGTATAAACATGGAAATATCTCCATCACTATCTGTATAAACATGGAAATATGTAAACCGTTATCTGCATAAACATGGAAATAGCCACACCGCTATCTGTATATACATGGAAATATCTCCACCGCCATCTGTAAAAACATGGAAATATCTACACTGCAATCTGTATACACATAGAAATATCTACACAGCCATCTGTATAAA
The DNA here is from genome assembly GCF_029289425.2 of Pan paniscus. NCBI lineage: Eukaryota > Metazoa > Chordata > Mammalia > Primates > Hominidae > Pan > Pan paniscus. The sequence continues at coordinate 4,845,843 of NC_073265.2, forward strand.
CATGGAAGTACCTACACCGCTATTTCTATCAACATGGAAATACCTACACCGCAATCTGTATAAACATCGAAATATCTACACCGCCATCTGTATAAACATGGATATACCTACACAGTCATCTCAATAAACATGGAAGTATCTACACCACTATCTGTATAAACATGAATATATCTACACTCCCGTGTGTATACACCTGGAAATATCTACACAGCCATCTGAATAAACATGAAAATATCTACACCGCTATCTCTATAAACTCGGAAATACCTACACCGCAATCTGTATAAACATGGAAATATCTACACCGCAGTCTGTATAAACATGGAAATATCTACACCGCTATCTGTATAAACTTGGAAATATCTACACTGCTTCTTTGTAAACATGGAAATATCTCCACCGTTATCTGTAAAAACATGGAAATATCTCCACCGTTATCTGTAAAAACATGGAAATATATCCACCGCTATCTGTATAAACATGGAAATATCTGCACCGCTATCTGTAAAAATATGAAAATATCTACATCGCAATCTGTATAAACATGGAAATACCAACACCGCCATCTGTATAAACATGGAAATATCTACACCGCTATCTGTATAAACATGGAAATATGTACACCGTTATCAGTATAAATGTGGAAATACCTACACAGTCATCTGTATAAACGTGGAATTATCTACACCGTTATCAGTATAAACATGGACATATTTACACCGCTATCTCTATAAACATCGAATTGTCTATACCGCTATCTGTATAAACATGGAAATATCCTCATGGCTATGTCTATAAACATGGAAATGTCTACACCGCCATATGTATAAACATGGAAATAACTACACAGTCGTCTGTATAAACGTGGAAATATCTACACCACTATCTGTATAAACATGGAAATATCTACACTGCCATCTGTATAAACATGGAAGTATCTACACAGCTGTCTGTATAAACATGGAAATATCTACACAGCCATCTCTATAAACATGGAAATATCTACACCGCTATCTGTATAAACATGGAAATAGCCACACCGCTATCTGAATAAACATGGAAATAACACCGCCATCTGTAAAACCATGGAAACATCTACACAGTCATCTGTATAAACACGGAAATATCTACACCTCCATCTGTATAAACATGGAAATATCTACACCGCAAACTGTATAAACATGGAAATATTTACACCGCTATCTATATAAACATGGAAATAGCTACACTGCAATCGGTATAAACATGGAAATATCGACACCGCTATCTGTATAAACATGGAAATATATACACCGCTATGTGTATAAATATGCAAATATCTACACCGCTATCTCTATGTACACGGAATTGTCTACACCGCTATGAGTATAAACATGAAATATCTACACCGCTATCTGTATAAACACGGAAATATCTACACCGCTATCTGTATAAGCATGGAAATATCTACACCGCTATCTGTATAAATATGGATATATCTACACTGCTATCTCTATTAACATGGAAATGTATTCACCACTATCTGTATAAACATGGAAATACCTACATGGCTGTCTCTATAAACATGGAAATATCTACACGGCAATCTGTATAAACATGGAAATACCTACACAGTCTTCTGTATAAACATCTAAATATCTACACCACTATCTGTATAAACTTGGAAATATCTACACTGCCATCTGATTAAACACGGAAATATCTACACTGCTTTCTGTGTAAACATGGAAATAGCCGCACCGCTATCTGTATAAACATTGAAATATCTACACCGCCATCTGTGAAAACATGAAATTATCTTCACCGTCATCTGTATAAACATGGAAATATCTACACTTCCATCTGTATAAACATGGAAGTATCTACACTGCCATCTGTATACACATGGAAATATCTACACCGCTTTCTGTATAAACATGGAAATATCTACACCGTTATCTGTATAAACATGGAAATATGTACACCGTTATCTGTATAAACATGGAAATATCTCCACTATCTGTATAAACATCAAATATGTACACCGTTATCTGTATAAACATGTACATATCTACACCGCTATCTCTATAAACATGGAAATACCTGCACCGCAATCTGTATAAACATGGAAATATCTACACCGCTATCTGTATAAACATGGAAATATCTACACAGCTATCTGTATAAACATGGAAATAACTACACCGCAATCTGTATAAACTTGGAAATATCTACACCGCCATCTGTATAAACATGGAAATCTCTCCACCGCTATCTGTATAAACATGGAAATATCTACACCACTATCTGTATAATCATGGAAATATCTACAACGCTGTCTGTGTAAACATGGCAATATCTACACAGCTGTCTGTGTAAACATGGAAATCTGTACACCCCTATCTGTGTAAACATGGAAATATCTACACCGCTAACTGTATTCACATGGAAATATCTACATGGCTATCTCTATAAACATGGAAATGTCTACACCACTATCTGTATAAACACGGAAATACCGACACAGTCGTCTGTAGAAACATGGAAATATCTACACCACTATCTGTAAAAACATGAAAATATCTACACTGCCATCTGTGTAAACATGGAAATATCTACACTACCATCTGAATAAACGTGGAAATACCTACACAGCCATCTCTATAAACATGGAAATATCTACATCGCTATCTGCATAAACATGGAAATAGCCACACCGCTATCTGTATAAACATGGAAATAGCTCCACCGCCATCTGTAAAAACATGGAAATATCCACACAGTCATCTGTATAAACATGGAAATATCTACACCTCCATCTGTATAAACATGGAAATGTCTACACTGCAATCTGTATACACATAGAAATATCTACACAGCCATCTGTATAAACATGGAAGTACCTACACCGCTATCTCTATCAACATGGAAATACCTACACCGCAATCTGTATAAACATGGAAATATCTACACTGCCATCTGTATAAACATGGAAATATCTTCACCACTATCAGTATAAACATTGAAATAGCCACACCGCTATCTATATAAACATGGAAATGTCTACACCGCCATCTGTAAAAACATGGAAATATCAACATGGCTATCTCTATAAACATGGAAATATCTACAACGACATCTGAATAAACATGGATATACCTACACAGTCATCTGTATAAACATGGATGTATCTACACCACTATCTGTATAAACATGAAAATATCTACACTGCCGTGCGTATACACATGGAAACATCTACACAGCCATCTGTATAAATATGAAAATATCTACACCGCTATCTCTATAAACATGGAAATACCTACACCGCAATCTGTATAAACATGGAAATATCTACACCGCAGTCTGTATAAACATGGAAATATCTATACCGCTATCTGTATAAACTTGGAAATATCTACACTGCTTCTTTGTAAACATGGAAATATCTCCACAGTTATCTGTATAAACATGGAAATATCTCCACCGCTATCTGTATAAACATGGAAATATCTACACCGCTATCTGTATAAACATGAAAATATCTACATCACAATATGTATAAACATGGAAATATCTACACCGCTATCTGTATAAACATGAAAATATCTACATCGCAATCTGTATAAACATGGAAATATCTACACCGCTATCTGTATAACAATGGAAATATCTACATCGCTATCATTATAAACATGGAAATATCTGCACCGCTATCTATAAACATGGAAATATGTACGCCGCTATCTGTATAAACATGGAAGTATCTACAACACTATGTGTATAAACAAGGAAATATCTACAACACCATCTGTGAAAACATGGAAATATCTACACAGCTATCTGTGTTAACATGGAAATATGTACGCCGCTATCTGTGTAAAGATGGAAATATCTACACTGCAATCTGTGAAAATATGGAAATATCTACACCGCTATCTCTGTAAACATGGAAATATCTACACCGCTATCTGCATAAACGTGGAAATATCTACACCGCTATCTTTATAAACATGGAAATATCTACACAACGATCTCTGTAAACATGGAAACATCTACACCGCTATCTGTATCAACGTGGAAATATCTATACCGCTATCTGTATAAACATGGAAATATCCACACCGCTATCTGCATAAATATGGAAATATCTATACCGCTATCTCTGTAAACATGGTAATGTCTACACCGCTATCTGTATAAACATGGAAACATCTACACGGCTATCTGTATAGACATGGAATATCTACACCGCCATCTGTATAAACATGGAAATATCTACACTGTCACCTGTATAAACAGGGAAATATCTACACCGCTATCTGTATAAACATGGAAATATCTACAAAGCCATCTGCATAAACATGGAAATATCTACACCGCCATCTGTATAAACATGGAAATATCTACAATGCCATCTGTATAAACATGGAAATATCTACACAGCCATCTCTATAAACATGGAAATATCTACACTGCTATCTGTATGAACGTGGAAATGCCAACAAGGCTATCTGTATAAACATGGAAATATCTACAACGCCATCTGTAAATATATGAAAATATCTACATGGTCATGTGTATAAACATGGAAATATCTTCACCTTCATCTGTATAAACATGGAAATATCTACATGGCTGTCTCTATAAACATGGAAATATCTACACCGCCATCTGTATAAACATGGAAATACCTACACAGACATCTGTATAAACATGGAAATATCTACACCGCTATCTGTATAAACATGGAAATAACCACAACGTTATCTGTATAAACATGGAAATATCTCCACTGCTATCTCTATAAACATGGAAATATCTACACAGCTATGTTTATAAACATAGGATTATCTACACCGCTATCTGTATAAACATGGAAATATCTACAACACTATCTGTGTAAACATGGAAATATCTACCCCGCTATCTGTATAAACATGAGAATATCTACATCGCTATCTGTATAAACATGGAAATATCCCCTGCGCTATCTCCATAAAGATGGAAAAATCTACACCGCTATCTTTGTAAACATGGAAGTATCTACACCGCTACCTGTATAAACATGGAAATATCTACAACACTATCTGTGTAATCATGGAAATATGTACACAGCTATCTGGGTAAACATGGAAACATGTACTCCGCTATCAGTGAAAAGATGGAAGTATCTACACCGCAATCTGTGCAAATATGGAAATATCTACAGCGCTATCTCTGTAAACATGGGAATATCTACACTGCTATCTGTATAACCATGGAAATATCTACACTGCTATCTATATAAACATGGAAATATCTGCACCGTTATCTGTATAAAGATGGAGATATGTACACTGCTATCTTTATAAATATAGAAATATCTACACCGCTATCTCTATAAACATCAAAATGTCTACACCGCTATCTGTATAAACATGCAAATATCCACATGGCTATGTCTATAAACATGGACATGTCTACACCGCCATCTGTATAAACTTGGAAATACCTACACAGTCATCTGTATAAACGTGGAAATATCTACACCACTATCTGTGTAAAAATGGAAATATCTACACTGCCATCTGTATAAACATGGAAGTATCTACAACACAATGTGTATAAACAAGGAAATATCTACAACACCATCTGTGAAAACATGGAAATATCTACACAGCTATCTGTGTTAACATGGAAATATGTACGCCGCTATCTGTGTAAAGATGGAAATATCTACACTGCAATCTGTGAAAATATGGAAATATCTACACCGCTATCTCTGTAAACATGGAAATATCTACACCGCTATCTGCATAAACGTGGAAATATCTACACCGCTATCTTTATAAACATGGAAATATCTACACAACGATCTCTGTAATCATGGAAATATCTCCACCGCTATCTGTATCAACGTGGAAATAACTATACCGCTATCTGTATAAACATGGAAATATCTACACCGCTATCTGTATAAATATGGAAATATCTATACCGCTATCTCTGTAAACATGGTAATGTCTACACCGCTATCTGTATAACCATGGAAATATCTACACGGCTATCTGTATAGACATGGAATATCTACACCGCCATCTGTATAAACATGGAAATATCTACACTGTCATCTGTATAAACAGGGAAATATCTACACGGCTATCTGTATGAACATGGAAATATCTACAAAGCCATCTGCATAAACATGGAAATATCTACACCGCCATCTGTATAAACATGGAAGTATCTACAATGCCATCTGTATAAACATGGAAATATCTACACAGCCATCTCTATAAACATGGAAATATCTCCACTGCTATCTGTATGAACGTGGAAATAGCAACACCACTATGTGTATAAACATGGAAATATCTACAACGCCATCTGTAAAAACATGAAAATATCTACACAGTCATGTGTATAAACATGGAAATATCTACACCTTCATCTGTTTAAACATGGAAATATCTACATGGCTATCTCTATAAACATGGCAATATCTGCACCGCCATCTGTAAACATGGAAATACCTACACAGTCATCTGTATAAACATGGAAATATCTACACCACTATCTGTATAAACATCGAAATAACTACACTGCCATCTGTATAAACATGGAAATATCTACAGAGCCATGTGAATGAACATGGAAATATCTACACAGCCATCTCTATAAGTATGGAAATATCTACACCGCTATCTGTATAAACATGGAAATAGCCACAACGCTGTCTGTATAAACTTAGAAATATCTACAACGCCATCTGTAAAAACATGGAAATATCTACACAGTCATCTGTATAAAGATGGAAATATCTACACCGCTATCTCTATAAACATGGAAATACCTACACCGCAATCTGTATAAACATGGAAATATCTACACCGCAGTCTGTATAAACATGGAAATATCTACACCGCTATCTGTATAAACTTGGAAATATCTACACTGCCATCTGTATAAACATGCAAATATCTACAACGCTATCTGTGTAAAAATGGAAATATCTACACTGCTATCTGTGTAAACATGGAAATATCTACAGCGCCATCTGTGTAAAGATGGAAATATCTACACCGCAATCTGTGCCAAGTTGGAAATATCTACACCGCCATCTGTGTAAACATGGTAATATCTACACCGCTATCTTTATGAACATGGAAATATCTACACCTCAATCTGTATAAACATTGAAATATCTCCACTGCTATCTCTATAAACATGGAAAACCTACACCGCTATCTTTATGAACATGGAAATAACTACACCGCTATCTGTATAAACATGGAAATATCTACACCGCTATCTGTATAAACATAGAAATATCTACACCACCATCTCTATAAAGTTGGAAATATCTACACCGCCATCTGTATAAACATGGAAATATCTTCACCGCCATCTGTATAAACATGGAAGTATCAACAGCGACATCTGTATAAACATGGGAATATCTACACCGCCATCTGTATAAACTTGGATATATCTACACCGCTATCTGTATAAACATGGAATTATCTACACCACGATCTGTATAAACATGGAAATATCTGCACCGTGATCTGTATAAACATGGAAATATCTACAACACTATCAGTATAAACATGGAAATATCTACACCGCTATCTGTATAAACATGGAAATAACTACACCGCTATCTGTGTATATATGGAAATATCTACACTGCTATCTCTATAAACATGGAAATATCTACACCACTGTCTGTATAACCATGGTAATATCTACACCGCTATCTCTATAAACATGGAAATATCTACACCGCCATCTTTAAAAACATGGAAATATCTACACACACATCTGTATAAACATGGAAATATATGCACCACCATCTGTATAAACATGGAAATATCTACACTGCCAGGAGCTCAAGAGCAGCCTGGGCAATACAGCAAGACCTCATCTCTACAAAAAAATAAGAAAAATTAGCTGGCCATGGTGGCGTGCACCTGTAGTCCCAGCTTCTTGGGAGGCTGAGGTGGGAGGTTCCACGGAGCCCAGGAGTTTAAGGCTGCAGTGAGCTTGGATAACGTCTGCACTCCAGCCTGGATGACAGAACAAGAACCTGTTTCCAAAAAGAAAAAAGAAAATACAACCTAAAAACTAAAAACTGGATGTAGTTTGCTAATAACTGAACAACAAATTAATTGTATCATGCTTACATATCAACGATGTCTTTCTTCTTTGATCATAAACCTGCTCACTAAGAAGCTGCTGAAGTCCATGGTAGTGACAGGTACATGTCTGCATCCTTGTCCTGACCTGCATCTTCTTTGATTGTCGCCATCTGTGTCTCCGACAGGCACTGCCAAACCGGATTGCTACCTGAACAATGTTGTACTGAACCGGACTGCTAACTGATCAATGTTGTGGAGCTCACTGCACAAAGCTGTTCTTACAAGGTAGATTTCTGCCTGGAATAGTCATACTTACAGTGTTTATATTCCTTACTCCTGACCCATCCAACGCAGCACAAGTTCTATTTATTGCCATAGAAACATAGGTCATTTGGAAACACCTCCTTCATTTCTATGGAATGTTCAAACATTTCTGACATTTTGGACTCTGTTCTAGCCTCTTGTTAAATATATCCAGAAAAGAGACAAAGCTTTATGGGGGGGCTATATGCACACATTTGCTATAGAATAAGCTATCTAAATGCTTAAAAATACTTTCCATCTGGCACCGCACCTTAATAGGTTGACAGAAATTAAGTATGTGTATATCTATCTGTATAGATACGTATAAATATATATCCCCAAAACAAATCTCATTCTCTTACTTATACATAGGTAGAATATAGGTGAATATACATATACATTTATAGGTAGAACAAAAAAAACCCTCAGCCTCTTTAGGGCCATGTGTTTTCTCTGAGTAATTGTCACAATTAATTAAAATACATGTGTATGCCTTTTTAGATAAATTCAATCAGACCAGTTTCTGTCTGTTTGGAAAATCATAACTGCCTATTTGCTAAGTGCCCCTGCCCCCATTCTATGTTCCAGTGAACTAAAGACCTCTGGCAATCATAGATTTACAACTCAGCAAGATTAAACAATTTATTGTTATTTATGACATCCAAGCTGGATCTTCTGTATTATATTCCACATTAGCATCCATCACTTTACATTTGGAGATCCTGTCCAAAAAATGATTATGCCTCCTAACCAAACATTCAGCAGGGCTGCAGGAACAGGCCCCCTGAACAAACATCCTGCCAAAGTACTTTAAAGCACCGTGAGCTCCCATAGCTGTGCATTTTCAGATGACTCAGCAGATTAGCGTGGAGTCTCTTAGCCTCTGCTTGGTCTGCTCCTTTCAGTGATCTCTCACATGGCCCAGTCCATTCGGTTTGAAAATCCTCATGAAATGAGCAGATTATGATCTGGCTTCAGTAGAGGGCCATGGGGTGGGCATGGAGGGGAGAGGGTTTGCTCTTAACACAGCCTGAGCCTCAGAAAGGTTTCAGATGGAAAAGCATGGCACTGACTCAGCTCATGCTTAACAGGAAATAATGCACAGACCACACCAAAAAAGCCCTTTATGTTGTGTGAAAGTCTATGCCGGAGCAGCTGCTGCCACCTCATGTACTGTGATAGAGTGTGCATGTGTGTGTTTGTGTGTGCATGAGTGTGAGTATGCACACAAATGTGTGCTGGGAGGGGGAGGAGATCACACCTTCCACAGTCGCCACCTCAGCCTTAGCTAGCAGCATGGAGAAATGCCAAAAGTCAAGAGGAAGCTGCACCAAAGCAACTGTGATCACCACATCAGCAGGCGCTTTCTGGTTAGTAAAGCTACTGGGACTGAAAAACACACACGATCTCATCCTTCTTTTATTTTAATCAGAGCAAAATATTTTTATAATAATTGTGTTATATGAATAAATAATTCATAATGCTGTAACCCATTATCACATTCAATCCTCCCAACAACCCTAGAAGATATGTAGACAAGTATTATTACTTTCCCTATTTTTATAAATGAGGAAATAAACCCCAGGAGGCTAGGCAACTTCCCCACGGTCATAGAAGTTGCAAACAGTAGTATCATGATTCAAATCCAAAGCTTCTCCTTTTGTCTTTATCATTTTAATTTTGAAGGTAATGCATATGCATGTATGATCTTTTAAATCCAGAGATGTATATGGAATAGATAGGAAAAGGGACTCTCCTTCCCCATTATACACCCCCTCCACCCAAGCTATATACACTGTTGACTAGAGTATGTACTTTCAATCCTATTTTCTATGCCTACATTATATACAGAAAAGCAGGATTACGTTACACACAATATTCCAGTCATTGCTGTTTTTCACCAACAAGCTATCATTCACATCTTTTTCATACTACATATAAATTTATATCCTTTATTTTAGTGGTGTATATTGTGCAGTTGTGTCATAAATTATGTACCTGTTCTCTGTTGAACATATAGATTTTTTCTGAGTTTTTCCTTAGCAAAATGCTGCAGTGAGTACCCTTGTACACAGGTGTTTGTACATTTGTTCTAGAAAAATCTACAGTAAAGATTCTTAGATTAAGAGATTCCCAGGTTATTAGAAAACTACTCTATTAATTTAGATATATACTTCCAAATTGCCTGACCAAAAAGTTATGTCAATTTAACTTCTATGAACAGTATACAAACCTGACAATTTTCCATCACCTACACCAACTCTGGGTAATTTCATCTTTTTTACAAGTTGATGGATTGTTTTAATTTATATTTCTCTGGTTATTAATAAGGTTGGCCACCTGTTCATGTGTTATTATTGATGATATTTGTATTGAATTGTTTGAATTTTCTTGATTTCAAAAAACGTTTTACATGTCATAGATATTAAATAGTTGTTGTAAAACTCTCCTTCCAGTATTTTGTATGCGTTTGGTCAAGTAGAATAAACTCTCGTCCTCTGATTTCAGATTCCTTTCTCTTTCCATTAGAAATCCCTAAATGTAAAACTACATATTGATAGCTAAAAATCAGGATGTTTACTAGAGAAAAAGAATACAAAGGCAATAATTAAATATTATATTTATACAAAATACCTACTAGTACAAACTTAAAAAGAGAAAGTAAAAGTCAAATGCTTCTACGACTTCAGACTAAGAAAAAGAACTTTTGAGGTTGAATGTTCCTGAAATTTTTCTTTTCATACAACTACGGACATGACTTCAAAAGTTGATGTGACTAAAAATGTAAGATATGAAAGATATTTGAAGACTCAGAGAAGGTGGATTTTCATTATAACAAGTCACATATATATTCTAGATATCCTCTTATTCGTAACTAAGAGAGTCAAATCAGATGGAAGAATCTAAAAATTTCCCTTTGACTGTGTTAAGTAGAAGTAGTAGAGGCATATTGGCCAAATCTTGAGTGTTTGCAAATTGACTCTTAAGGCTATAGGCTGGCACAGGTCATTGAAGCCCTAGCTTTTTATCTTTAATTTTAAAATCCCCAAACAATTTATACTAATTTTTCTTGTCCATTATTTCCAAATAATCTTGTTTAAAGGTTATTACAGTGCTTGCTCATGTTACTGTTGTCTAACAGAAGGGTATCCAGGGCCTTAAAACTGAGAGGGTTAGGATTAATGATTCCAATACTTATGCTTGGACATCTCCAAAAGTGGGTTCCAACTTCTTGTCCTCAAGTCTGTATAGAAACTAGCAAACTTCCAGAGTTCACAAAAGACTCAAAGAGAACAGATGTTTTATAGAAAATTCTTAGAGCAAGTTTCACGCATAATGTTGCTGATGCGTTTCTGCCTTTTCAATAAACATCACTATGCTTTATCACAAGACTTAATAAAGCAGCTTAGTTAAAAATGCCATCTGGGTCTCTGGACACATTAAACAAAGCTTAAAATAACCACCCCAGCAACTGGGAGGACCCAGCTGTTCTCATAATCTGTCCCACTCCTTTTACTTCCCCATAAAAAGAGTGAATGAAGACCACAGACTAAAAGCATCCAGAAGGAACTGACACAAACAGGGAGAGAGATGGAGCCAAGGGCTCCTGTAAGTTTGCTATTGCTCACATAATAGATTTGCTAATTCCACAACCTGCGGATGGTGATTAAGAATGGGAAGCAGAAAGAGGGAAGAGAGAATCATAGAAGGGCTCATTCAAGTTTTCTAATGTATCACAAACCTGTCCTCCCTAATGTCTGGATCATAGCAGCCCATTCCATTCACCTATTCTGTAGTGAACTCCAATAGAAAATACAAAGCCATCACCACCCAGTTCTTTCTCCCTTCTAGAGATGAGATATTAGCCACCCAATCCCAGATTCTCAGATCCATTCCAGGAAAGAAGCCCTAGGTATTGAAGCACAGCTTTCCCTCCCTCCCTTCTTTCTTCCACCCCAAGATTTGTTCCCCAGATAGTTCTAGTAAATGCAAAACCAAGTATATTCTCATTCTTTAGAGCAACCAGCTTTTCATGGCCAACTGGAATCAAACACAACCTGCACAAACATCTATCTGGAGGACACTCCCAAGGCTCCTACCGAGCCAGCCTTCTGCATACCACTGCATTTCAGCTTCCTAGTTCACAAGACACTGAGACATTCTTGAATTCTGCAAGGTGCACTGTGTGTTAATTTCTTTGCTGCTCATCATGTGGCCAATAAAGGGCATGACTAGTCAACAAATAAATTTTCTCTTGGCTAAAACTTGCAACAAAACTGTAAGCTGTTTACCAAGGGGCCCACTACTGGTTATATTCAATATATACAGTCAAATCATAACTATCTGAGATATATTCAGTTGACCATACACCTTTATATTTCAGTAAAAGGTCTTCACATTTCCCAGTGCTATCGATGTTACAAAGTGCTTTCATATGCAGTGCTTCATCTGATTTCCAGGATAATTAAATGATCCTGTCATACCTGATTTTTAGATGAGGAAACAAGTGGTTTCTGGGTATTTCAAGAGGCTAACGCATCTGCCCTCCAACTTGTATGTGAAAACCAAAAACAAAATTCCAAGGCCCCTCAACCATCTGAATGGACTTTGACTCTTTTGGTCAATATATGGCAGAGCTAGGAAGAGAAGGTGAGTCTTCCAGCTGCTGATACAGGGTTTTTTCTGCCATACTCCATTACCTCCAAGGCTAAAGTCAAAAGAGGGTGTGGTTATCACATGAAAAAATCTGGTTTGGATTTCCCAAATGTGTATGTAGTATTTGGTGATTTACCTTAATTTAACCTACAGTTCTTTTGGGTTGTAACAGTCTGATTCCATTTTTGAAAACAAAACACAATCGATTTTAAATGCTGAATTATAGATCTTTGCTGTCCAGTATGGTAGCTACTAACCACTTATGGTTACTTGCATTTCTATTTTAATTAATTAAAATTCAGTAAAATGCAAAATTCAGTTCTTCAGTTGCTCTAGCCACATTTCAAGTGTTACAGTAGTCACATATGGCTAGTGGCTGCGACAATGCAGATTATAGAACAGTTCCATTATCAAAGAAACTTCTATTGAACAGTGCTATTATATAATGTCATCTCCAGAGAAAGAAGACTTTAGAAAAAGTCAGAAACGGCCGGGCGCAGTGGCTCACACGTGTAATCCCAGCACTTTGGGAGGCCAAGGCAGGCAGATCCCTTGAGGTCAGGAGTTCAAGACCAGCCTGGCCGACATGGTGAAACCCCGTCTCTGGTAAAACTACAAAAAATTAGCTAGGCGTGGTGGTGCATGCCTGTAACCCCAGCTACTCAGGAGGCTGAGTTGGGAGAATCACTGGAACCCAGGAGGCAGAAGTTGTAGTGAGCCAAGATTGTGCCACTGCACTCTAGCCTGGGTGACAGAGCAAGACTCCATCTCAAAAAAAAAAGAAAAAGAAAAAGAAAAAGTCAGAAATATCTTGAGGCAGGCATAGTGCTGTCATCTGTCCAATATTGAAGATGATTTAAGAATAAGAAAGAAGAAGAGAACAAAGAAGAGAAAAAGAAGTTGCCTTAGGTGTACCTACCCAGAAAAGGACAAAGGCATTCTTGTAGTCATTGTGTTGTATTTTAGCTCTTAAACTTTTTAAGAGATTAGAATAATTTGACACATAGAAGATCTAAACAACTGAAGAGGCTCTGAAGCAGATAAAAGTAGAAAGAAAATAAAAAACTAATTAGTTACAAACTAAGCTTAACCACAATTCGTTTAAACGATACTATTTACTCTTCACATGATTGGTTTTTCTTTTGCTTTATAGTATGACATAGTTTATATCTTTAAAGGGGAATTAAAATATTTCTGGGAATTTTTAAAAGTAAGTTCACACAGCCACATAAAAACTACAGAAACAGATAAAACCTATCTTCTCATTTATTCCCTAATCCATTCAAATTAAATATAAAAATCCAAGCAGCCACAGTGATATTCAAAAAAGCAAAAGTGAGACAAAACAAAATTCATTTGTCACCTGTGGAGGTAGTTAGCTCACCTAATCTTCACTCCAAACACCAGTAATTTTTAAAAGACAGAAATAAACATATGTTCTGCCTTCCCGGAAGGAACTATGTTTCAGGGTAGCCAAATAACCCAGTTGTGAAGAAAATGGTCTGCTTATAGAAAAATGCCAGCTAAAACATGTAGATAGAATTAGAGAATTAGAAATTCACCATTTTGAAACCTCTGATGAAATAATCAACTCAAGCAAGGATCATTAATAAATGCTAAAACAATCAAGTAACTATTGATACAGAATATAACTGAATATACACATGGTACAAAGTTCACGTCACAGACTACTGGCTTGACCCAAGGGGGAATATAGCAGAGGAGATAGGCAGTGATCATCCTAACCTTGCGATCATCTCACCATCACTAATGATGGGATGTGAATACACATTATTGCCTATGAAATAGTCTTTAAAAAAAGAAGTTGAACCTGAATCTAACTAAACCTTGCAATGGGCTGAACGTGTATGTCTTCCCAAAATTAATATGTTGACATCCTAACCCCAAAGGTGCTTGTATTAAAAGGTGGGGCCTTTAGGGGGTCATTAGATCATAAGGACAGAGGCTTCATGATTGGAATTAGTGCCCTTATAAAAGAGGCCCCAGAGAGCTAGCTAGTCTCTCCCACTATGTGAGGGCCCAGCAAGATGGCCAATCTATGAACCAGAAAGGTGGTCCTAACCAGATATCAAAACCACATGCTCCTTGATCTTAAACTTGCTAGCCTCTAGAACTGTGAGAAATAAATTTCTGTTCTTTATAAGTCATCCAGTTTTTGGTATTTTGTTATAGCAGGCCTAAAAGCCTTTAGAACTAACTTCCAGTTAACCAGGAAAAAACAGAGTGAAAAGTTAAATGACACCATAAAAAGCAACCAGAAAATTCCAGAAGGGGAAATATTCTACAGGACAACTGACTAGTTTTTCAACAAGTCAATTTCACTAAATAAATACATAAACAAAGAGTATGGGTATTTTCCAGGTTAAAAAAGTCTTGAGCTAAATAATCAAATGCAATGTGTGTCCCTTGATTAGAAGAAACTAATTTGAACAAACCAGCCACAAAAGATATTTCAGGGAGACCAAGCTGGAAGGAGCACTTGAGGCCAGGAGTTTGAGACCAGCCTGGGCAACGTAGTAAGACCTCCATCTCTACAAAAACAATCAATTAGCTGGGCATGGTGGTGTGCACCTATAGTCCTAGCTACTCAGGAAGCTGAGGCAGGAAGATCACTTGAGCCCAGGAGTTTGAGGCTGCAATGAGCTATGATTGTTTCACTGCACTTCAGGCTGTGTGAAAGAGCAAGACTTTGTCTCAAAAAATAAAAGGACATTTCATAATAATTGAGGAAATCTGAATGTGGACTGGGTAATAAATGATATAAAAAAGCCATTTTTTATTTTGTTTGAAAAGATGATTTTGTAACTATACAGGAAAATGTTCTTATTTTTTTAGAAATCTGTACTAAAGAAGAATTTAGGGGTAAAATATCATTTTCTTTAATATACTTTCAAACACAAGCAAAAAATGGTCATGACACAAATATAGCAAAATGTTTACAATCTTTGTTCTATGCTTGCCTGTGAGTGCCATTAATCTCATCTCTCCGCTTTTCTGAAAGTTTGAAAATTTCAAAGTTTTATAATAAATTTTTTTACATCCCATAATTTTATAATAATTTTTTTAAAGTTTGAAGCAAATCAACAACTATAGCTTCAAAAGTATCCTGACCCACAATAAACATTGAACGGGGTATATTTCTCCCATTTCCTAAAAAGTTGGCCCAGGAAGGAGTATGAGAGCTGCCATAGCTCTCCCAAGGCTCATTATTCTCCATCACTCCATGGGAAATCCCAAAATAAATTTTTTAAAAAGTTGTTTAAATTTATAATGTTTTTGATTCTATAATAATTTTATAATAAAATCATTGTAAAATGTTTTTGATTTTATATTTTAATTTATAAAAATTTTTATACATGTTTATGTTTGAAATGTCTATTTCAAACTTTATGAGATATTAAAATATAAGTAATATAGTTCATCATTTTAGAAATGCCATGCTTTTCTTCTCCAGCAATTACATAATCAAAGAGTAACTGTAGTTTTTCCCAGAACATTGCTTTGTAGGCTGGGCATGGTGGTTCATGACACTTTAGGAGGCCAAGACAGACAGATCTCTTGAGATCAGGAGTTTGAGACTAGACTGGGAAACACAGAGAAACCCTATGAGTA
Source organism: Pan paniscus (assembly GCF_029289425.2). NCBI lineage: Eukaryota > Metazoa > Chordata > Mammalia > Primates > Hominidae > Pan > Pan paniscus. The sequence goes on from NC_073265.2 coordinate 4,862,534, forward strand.
GTAAAAACACAAAAATCAGCTGTGCGTAGTGGCGTGCACCTATAGCCCCAGCTACTCAGGAGGCTGAGGTGGGAAGATCACCTGAATCTGGGGAGGTCAAGGCTACAGTGAGCCAAGACTGTACCATTGCACTCCAGCCTGGGCAACAAAGTGAGACCCTGTCTCAAAAAAAATGAAATTTAATTTAAAAAAAGAAAATTGCTTTGTAAAATTAACTTTTTCAATCAAAACCAAGATTTTTCAGATATAGAGAATGCAGCCCACTGGTCAGATTTGTCAGTTCAAAGAGAATAAATTCTAGTTTCCTATTTTTCTAGCCTGCTTATGATTATCCAATAGGATATCAAAAAAGACCAAAGCCTTTGGGATCCATGTTCAGTATTCCTGAGTCTAACTCAGGATGCCAAATCAGGAGACAAGCACATTCTCATCAATTTTCAATCATTCGAGACCAATTTTGCTTATAATTATCCAGTTCTTTTAGACCACTTTTCTCCTGAAGCCAGCCTTATGGCTATTCACTTCACTTTAGCATAAGCCCCCAAGAAGGTGAACAAAATGAGGAAACGATTGGTTAAAGTTGGCGTTTGAAATTCTGAAACATGTCCACCATTCCCTTCACCCATGCCCGCCCCTCTTAGAAGTAGTACTTTCAGATTATTTAAGAGTCGATGCTTCTATGTGGATTTTGTCATCTGTCCTTTATAACAGCTAGTAGGTTTAATTTGACTCTATTTTAAGCATATATTGACCTATGCTAATTATCTGTTAAAATAAATTCCACTCTTAGAGTTAATAAAGTGTGTTTGTCATGGAAGACCCATTGAAGTAAGAAGCTGAGGAGCCCTTATGGTAAAGTGGGACAAGAAATAATAAGACATAATAATTTTCCCATGCAAATCAACAACCGTAGCTTCAAAAATATCCTGACCCACAACAAGTATTGGACAGGCCATGTTTCTCTCACTCCCTAAAAAATTGGCTCGGGAAGGAGTATGAGAGCTCCCATAGCTCTCCCAAGGCTCATTATTCTCCATCACTCCACAGGAACAGCCTGTCAGAGAAGAGTGAAAGACCATTTGTCAACCTCTCTTCAACTCCCTGATTCTAGCCAAACTTCATCAATCTCAAGTGAGGAGCCAGAGAGAAATCAAACCCCATATATCCAGCATCATTGTCTACGGGAGTCAAAAATCACAATTCCACTACCCACCCCAACACCACTGGCCCTGTTTCTCCCAATTGCTTTTTATTGTGTTTTTAAAAAAATCCTCTTTCCCCATCCCTGCAACACCGAGAAGGAGGAATTATAGTAGATAAATATGAAGCATGGAGATCCTTTAAAAATGTTTTTAATAATAAATGAGAAAATGAGAAGGAGAGGGTTGGGAAGGAAGGAGGGAATTCAAATGCCAGGGAATTGTTCAGTTTCGCTTTTAAAGGTGTTAACACTCATTTATACATCTGCAAGACACTCCCCTTAAAGAAAAGTTCTATGAGTGTGGGTCTGGTTGCATGAATAAGGATAAAATTACTTTTTTAGACGATGTTTCCCACATATCATTCAGAGACCCCTGAAGTTAGGTATCCCTCTTGTAGATGTCCTTGAGATGCTGCTGGACCTGGGAAAGAGGAAACTGGGATACAGGTCTATGCCAAAAGGTGCTTCTAGTTATAGGACAGAGAGGAAAGGGGCAGAGGGAGAAAAACCCGAGGTCTGAGAATCTGGATTGCAGAAGACTACCGAGGTCGTGGGAGAAGGGAGAGAAAACAAGGATGAAAAGAGAAAGGGGAAGAGGCATGAAATGTTGGCAAATGTCAAAAGGCATTTGGAGAGAAGTTGGGAATTGCATTAAGAAAATCACTGCAAATCTCATTTCAGACCATTTAGAGATATGCCCCCTGGGAACTGCGAGCTCAGGCTGTTTAGCATCAAACAAATGGATCCACTCCATCCCTACTCTAATTAAATAAATCATTCAATAATTCCACTGGGTTAAAGAACCAAAATATTAAAAACCTTCAGGGCCTACTCTTGCCAAATATGTCAGGGATCGTGTGTGTGTGTGTATGCGTGTGTTCTGAGACACCACTACTGTTAAATAGGCAGAGCTAAGACTTAGGGGACTGGCAGATTATTGCAAAAAGGGCACGGGGCAGAGGGACTATGTTGTTAGCCTGGGAAAGAAGTTTGTGTGGGGACTGTGGGCAGTGAACGCGTTGGGAACAATGTGGAAAACTGGGAGCTGCCTTGGAATCTACAGGGCCGGGTAAGAGAATGTCCGAAAGAAAAATGAGCAGGTGCGGGATGTGTGCAGAGTCGGAGAAGAGTCCAGGGCGCCCGGAGTGGCTCCAGGAACGACGGACACCCCTCAAGGCTTTTGGGGGCGGTGGGTACTAATAGAACCCAGTGTCTGGGGTGCGCCGGGGAGGCTGCGAGCACGGCGGGAGTGGGGCGCTGGAGGGTGAGGACGCGGGAGTGAGGAAGAAAAGCCGGGGCCGGGCAGGGGCCTCCCAGCTGGGCCCGGAGGCAGCAGGGGGACAAGGGCTAGGAGAGGGCATGGCGGCGGCGTGGCGGGAAGCGAGGGGCATCCGGACACTCACCCCGTTGGCCGCGGCCATCTGCACCACGATCTCGATGGCTGTCCTGCTAAAGTACCTGCCATCGCTGCCCACCACCGTGGTGCAGCCCCGACAGTCGCGCAGGTCGATGGACGACAGCACGCTCTGGATGAAGTTGGGCAGGTAGTTGCGCTGGCCCTCGAAGAGGCCGGTAGGTCGCCGCAGACCCCCGCCGCCGGCCGGCCGCTGGTCCTCGTAGGGCGCGGTGGGCACTGTCAGCACCGGGATGGGGCTCCCCTCCGTGGCGCCTCCTGGCCGGTCCTGCTGCGGCTCCCGGGGCCAGAGGAAATCTGCAGCCTGCCGGGGGCCTCCGCCAGCCTGGCCGCGCGCCGGGACTCCGCCTCGGGCCCGGGCCCCTTCTCGGGCAGGTTGGCGCCCTGCGCCCTGCGCCCGCCCGCCTGGGGACCGCCCGCCCCTCCTCTCCGCGCGGCCGCTCGCTGACTCCCTCGGCGGAGATTGCTTCTGCCTTCCTGTAAAGTTTTCTCCCGCCCACGTTCTCCGCTGCCAGACCGCCCGAGGTGCCCTCAGTTTCTCCCCAAGTTGGACTCACTTTCGGGGTGTCCCAAAAGCCTGATTCCAGGGCCTGCTAGCCCGACCCCGGTGACGCCTGCACCCGCGCCTGGCCCCAGACTTCACGCGCGATCGCCGCCCTCCGGGGCACACCCTCCGCCAGAAAACAGCCGGCGGGCGGCGAGACTTTGGGCAGAGTCCGGGTTCCTCTCCGGCGCCAGGCCCGTCCCCCTGCCTCCCTGGGAGTGCGCAGCCTACACGCACCAGTTTCTCTTTAGAACAAGCACGGGGAGGGATTTGGGAGGGGGCTGAAACCTTTTGCCATCAGCGAACAGCCTCAGCCAAAAATAACCCTGGAAAGGCGAGCTAAGAATGGTTATCTCCTGCCAGCGCTGAAATCGGAGGCTGGGCGCTGCGTGTGGGGTGTGTGTGTGTGTGTGTGTGTGTGTGTGTGTGTATCCTCCCACCCCGACCATTTGTTGAAGGGAATCACCACTGTCAGACTTCAATCCAACAGGACCCACTCGAGCCATCCACACTTTCCCCAGCCTCCTCCAAAACAGCACACTTTCCAGTATGGACAATTCTTTTTTTTTTTTTTTCACTTGTTTGTTTGTTGTGGTGGTTGCAACAGCAGCAACACAGACGACACATATTTCCCTATTCTTCTCGCCCTTCTCACCCTCCCTACCCAGCTCCTGCCTTAGAAACAGGCTTGGCCTACACTGTATCTGTCCACACTGTCTGAACTCTTCCCTGAATTAATCGTTTTCAATAGGAGGGGGCTAAATCCCTGATTTATGCCCTACCAGGAGTGAATGAATAAAGCCAAGTGAAAGGAGAACTGGGTACCAGATACTGTGCTAGCTTCCTTTGCATGTATCCTTTCATTCTGCTGGAGCTAAAGATGTTCTGCCTCCTCTCCATAAAACGCACCCAAACTCCAAAACCAGGAAATTCTCCATAGAAAATAGGAGTGAAGAGAGAAAAGACGAACAGAATAAACCCCAAAGCAGGAAGAACGTTCTGTCTCCCATTTCTCTCAAGGAATTTTTGGACCCATCAAGGCTACTGTCCTGAAATATCCTGCTGCTTCTCCTTCCCCAAATATTGTCCACTTCCTGAGAGTAAGGCTGACTTGCCACAGGCTTATAAAGTGTTTGGTCACAGTAAGACAACTGTGAGTAATAACACACATTGTATACTGCTTTGCAATTGATAAAAGGCTTTGCATCTGTTTTTTCTTTGGAGGCTGAAGAAAAGAAGAATGGTATTCACGCAGTTCCCATTTTACAGATGAAAACAAGAGGACTTTTTCTGTGAAGTCAGGAAAGTGGTTACAATGGTACTTTCCGCCTGTCTGAATTATGTATTGCCCCCCCCTTTTTATTAATAACATTGAAATGTGATGGGAAAACCACTGAAGCCGTCTGTTGAAACCTGCTGGGACTTTTTAGCCATTCTCTTCAACATAAAGAATGGGCGTTTTTGGAGGGGGTGAGAGGAATGGGGAAATGTTGTCAAAGAGTACAATGTTTTAGTTGAGACAGGAAGAATATATTTTGTTGAGATCTACAGCACAGCATGGTGACTGTAGTTAACAATGAAGTATTGTGTATTTCAAAATTGCTAAGACAATAAATTTCAAATGTTCTCACCACAAAAAAGATAGGTTTTGAGGTGATGAATCTATTAATTCTCTGGATTTAATTATTCCACAAGGTATACATATATCATAACATCACATTATACCTCCGTAAATACATACAATTTTAATTTGTCAATTAACATTTTTTTAAAAGAATAGTGTGGCCAGTTGGGGAGGTAGTTTTTTTTTTTTCCTCTAGTCTCTACTCAGTCTCCAAGATCCCATTCCCCATAAAGTTCCTGTCACCCAGGTGGAGTGCAGTGGCACAATCATGGCTCACTGCACCCTCTCCCTCTTGGGCTCAAGCGATCCTCCCGCCTACAGGTACATGCCACCACGCCCAGCTAATTTTTGTAGTTTTTGTAGACATGGGGTTTCACCATGTTGCCTAGGCTGGTCTCGAACTCCTCAGCTCAATCAATCTGCCCACTTTAGCCTCCCACAGTGCTGGGATTACAGGTGGGAGCCACCAAGCCCAACCCATAAAGTTCCTAACTTTTTATCTCCCTGGGAGTGCACAGCCTACACACACCAGGTTCTCTTTAGAACATACTTAAGAGTCTTGGCTTAGTATCCAACAGACAGAACTTTAACACTTCTACGGATCTGTGCACCTGTCTATGGTGTGGGGTTTTTAAGATCTCTTTCTAATGACACTTTATTTTGCAAAGCAGGACAGTTTCATTCCCAGAAGAGCAGGTATGGTAAATCCTTTGTTCCAGTAACGAAGACAATGATCCAAACCCTAAGCCTCAGAGAAGCCCAGAAACCCTCCAGGCCTCCATCTCTCTGCTCCTAGCACCTGCCCCTCTCTTGACATCAACATCATTCTCCCCTCTCACAGCCCAGCTCCTTCCACAGACCCAGGGATTAGGCACCAGCACCTCAGACTAGATTTTAGAGAATTACCATTCAAGAGGCAATCCTCTTCCCTTGGTTCCAATTTCAAGGTTCTCAAAGACTGGAACAGGGCTAGTTTGAGGCAATGTGCCCCATCGCATAGCCAGAAAGAACCTTACAGTGAAAAGGAGAACAATTCTTCCAAAGTAAGGGGGTGCTGATCCCCAGAGGGAGGACAGATGGGCAACCAAACAGTAACCGGGCCACCACATGCTTCACACTCACTGATCAAGGATTTCTAAAACCACTTTTCTTTTCTCTGAATTTATATAGGACTTTGTATCACTCATAAAGGAATGTCTTATAGGCTGATAACACCTTTCTATTCATGCTTATACTTAACATTTAGGCTAGGATAATTTCCTAACCTCAGTGTCCTCACTATAAGATGGGAATTATTATAATCCCTACCTCATAAATTGTTGGGAGGATTAAAATACTTAGTAAAGTGCCTGACTAATAGAAAGGCATTCAATAAATGTTACCTATTCATGGTGTCATCATCATTATATTTACCATTATTACTAATCTCCTGTATTGCAAGAATTACAGTTTATATTTTTGTAGACCATCACTGTAGCTAAAGGGTCTTTGGGCCATAGGTGATATTCCATAAAGGTTGGTTAAATTGATCTGTGGTTTTTGACTCTGGAAAATCAGAAGTCCCTCAAAATGTACAAAACAGATTTACCTGCTAAATAAATCTCTTCAAAGCTGACCCCAGGTTTAATTCAATTAATTCCAATGAATTTGTCACAATGATGGAGAAAGGAAACTTAGAGGGCCCCACAGTTGTTTGCTGGTAAAATGAGAAGTTTGGATTAGATCAATGTTTCCCAAAATATTTTCCTCAGAATGTTAGTGCCCCTCGAATCCTGCACAAAGCAAGAGTTTCATGACCAAGTAGCTTTTAAAACTCCTGTACACTCTACTCCCATTCTTCACAATGCACACTTTCATATTAAAAGTTCTGAGAGGTCCTCAACAGAAGACATCACTTAACTTTTCTTTTTATTTTTTTAAGACAGATTCTCACTCTGTCACCCAGGCTGGAGTACAGTGGCCACCACTCCTGGCCTAAACATTTTTTAACCTGGTGCTTCCCAATCTAAACTCACAGGGACCAGTTTTCTTTTTTTTTTTTTTTTTTTTTTTTTTTTTTTTTTTTTGAGACGGAGTCTCGCTCAGTCGCCCAGGCTGGAGTGCAGTGGTGCGATCTCGGCTCACTGCAAGCTCCGCCTCCCGGGTTCACGCCATTCTCCTGCCTCAGCCTCCCGAGTAGCTGGGACTACAGGCGCCCGCTACCACGCCCGGCTAATTTTTTGTATTTTTAGTAGAGACGGGGTTTCACCGTGTTAGCCAGGATGGTCTCGATCTCCTGACCTTGTGATCCGCCTGCCTCGGCCTGCCAAAGTGCTGGGATTACAGGCGTGAGCCTCCGCGCCCGGCCCCAGTTTTCTTAATGAAAGAGAATCAGACTAGCTTGTAACCATAGCTGGTGACACTCCCCTGCCCCATTCCTTGTATGTCCTCAGTGGACTAGGTCAAGAATAAATAAATTTTCCTGATTCTCAAGGGCTGGTCACTCCTTTGCACTGAGCTCAAAGCTTCTCTGTAGCATGGGTCACAATGAATGGTAGCCCTGATAGCCTAGAGTAGCCTTTCAGCCTTCTCTGAGCCTCTAAAGACTGAGGATCCTTGGCATGAAATGGAGCAACTGATATACCCTTGCTTCCCCTGGGGACTCTCTTGCTCTCAAAAAGGCATCAGCCATCATCTCCATCTAGAGAATATACTAGCTGACTCAGCTTGACCAGCCTGTCCCAAAATGAGAATCTGGGTAAAATAAGCATTGAAATACTTCATTCCTTGTAGATTCACAAAACATATTAGCATATTACAGACTATGAAGTTCTGCAGGAAAGAAAAAACCTATTTAACTTTAATCCAACATTGCCAAGTTTTATTTGACCATGGAAGATTTTTCCAAAACACAAACAGATCAAGGACATTAATCTTCCATGAAACACTAGATCCCCAGGGTCCTCTCCAGCTACATCATTCTGTGATTTTCTTTTTTATTTATGATGCATTAAAAGATTAATCTCTATCAGACTTCCATTTAGAAATTCACCAGAATGTGCAAAGGCAGCAGGTAAAATTGCTGAAGGGTATTATAAAAATACCCTCCAGTGATTTTTGAAACTTAAACTGAAATATTTATATAACTATATATTTCAGTTTGTATATTATATATATATGTATATACACACATACATATGTGTGTATATATATTGGTGTATGTATATCTATATCTATGTATATATGGCATTATATCCATTTTACAGATGCAGAAACTGAGCTTTAGAGGGGGTGAGCAATTGGTCCAAAGCCACACAGCACACAGGTAGTCATTGATAAAGGTAAAAACAAGAGTTGAAGCCTGAGGTGTAAGGACACAGAGACAAGTACACAAATGTTTACAAGTTACACATATGACACGTGCCTTTAACATGAATTTCTTGAACATTCATTTAGAGGCCTTACAATGAAGACATCAGAGTGGCAGCAAGTTCTGTTGGAATCAGGGGAGCGTGTTCTTCTATAATCCCCTGGCTAACAGGAAAGCAGACTGATTTGGCCCATGGTAGTTATACACTCCCATTGAGTCAGGGGCCACTTCTATGCACACAGGAGGTGCTAAAAATATGCTGTTGACTCATTGCCTCTAAGAGCAGAAGAAATGCCAAAAGTATAGGACAAGAGGCAGAAAAGCACATGGAAAAATGTCGTAGGGCAGTCCTCTGAGGAAGTGTTAGATCCCTTTGAAATCTGTCCAAACACTTTCTTGTGCTGGGGAAAGTCAATTACATATTTCAAGCAAGCCCACATGTCATACGAGTATCTTGTACGTGTTTGTGTACTCGTGTCTGTGAACTTACATCTCAGACTTCAACTTCTCGCTCCCCACCCTTATCAATGACTGCCTGCATGGCCTTGGGCAAGTTGCTTTCCCTCTTCAAAGCTCAGTTTCTGCATCTATAAAATGGACATAATGCTACCTACCTCATGGGGTTAGTGATCACATTTAAGGAGCTAATATGTGGAAATTGCTTACACAGTACCTATCACATAATAAGGGTTTAATAAGTGTTTGATGTAATTGTTTTGATTATTACTACTATTACTAAAATAATAATTACTACAATAATAATGATTCTTATTCTCTATATTAGTATTATCTTTGAAAATGGGCATGGATTATGTCTATGTAACACTTTTGGCACAATATCTAGCATTATATCACACACAAATTAGAGAATTCATGTTATTAAGGATGAAAAAATATTTTTACTGACCCTTAAATTCTTCGTAAGTAACTGCAAAAGAAGCCATTATCCCAACACATGAAATAAAAAAAAAAATTCAGTTCCTCTGGAGTTTGTTTTTGGAGGTAGCCCCAGGATACCTAAATTTTTTTTCTTTTCAGAGAGACCGAGGGGCTCACTAGGTTGACCAGGCTGGTCTTGAACTCCTGGTCTCAAGCCATCCTCCCACCTCAGCCTCCCAAAGTGCTGGGATTACATGCATGAGCCACCACATCCAGCCTACCTAAAATATTGAATGCTGTTAATAAATCTCCTGAGGCCAGCATAAGAAGGTGATGGGAAAAACTAATGCAGGTATGTTTTTCTGGCTTTTTCATGTATTGGGCCAAACTTTGAAAAGCACTTACTATTAATGGCTAACTTGCAAAATTTGTGACTTATTAAAAGCAGATTTTAATTGTTTTACCTAAAAATAATAGGCCTCTGATCTGCCAAAGATGAAGATTTAATTTCTAGGTGTTCCCCACAATACCTAGAAACATCAGTGGAATCGATAATTAAACACTTTAGAACTATTCTCATCAAAGTTCTTTAATATATAATACAGCAAAAGAAAAGTTTCTTTTCTAAAGGCTTCTCTATACTTTTTTTAATAGTTGAATTTCATTTCTGAAGGCTCCTAAAAAGAATAGAATTTAGATCTTTATTAAAGAGGAAATATATTTTCCATGTTTAATTTAAATTACATTCCATCAGTCATTTGCAATCTTAGCCTACAGGGAATTTTTTTTTTTTTTTGGTAGTTTTTATGTTTGAGCTTTAGGAGGGGATTCCCAATAATCTCTATATAAATATCTCTAATCTCTATATAAATATTTTAACATTTCAATGTAAATTAGTTTTTTAAAGCTATTTTATCCATAAAAATAATAAATTTGCATGGCTGAGGGTGAAATAATGTGTTTCCAGGACCCCTCAGTTTTGGGGGTTGTGAGTAGATCCCATCTTCCTGTTCCTCCAGCCCAGCCCAAACCTGGCTCAGGGCCTCCTCCCCCATTTGTCAGGAACCACCATCCCCAGGGATTCTATGTGCCCTGCCTGACCAGTGTTCTCCATCAGAGTTTACCAATCTTTTGTTCATTCCCTCAGAGCACAGCTAAGCAAGAGTACACTAATTTGAAAATTAACTCAAGCAAATAGAGGAACAATATCCCCAACACATTGCATTTTAACATAGGGTTTCCTGGACACACTGTTTCAACCCAAGAGTTGGGCTAATAATAGGAGTTCCATCTGCTAAAATATGGCTGTCAGCTTCAGAGGGAAATTCATGAACGTCTTCGTAGTTTGTTTTTACGTTTCACTTGGCACTGTTTCTAAAATTTCCTCTGAAGCCAAAAAATAAGTTATTTCCCAGCACACTGGTCACTTTTCATTTATCATTGGATTGATTTTTGTAACTTGCAGTAGGAGCTGAAATCGACCAGGGGGTTCTTATCCAACAGACAGCAGCAAAACTCTTTGTGTATCTGCGTTCCTTTCAACAAGCGTGACTTCCTCAATGGCATCATTCGTGAGCGTAACACAGAGCTCAGCAATAACGTTTCTTCACTAACCCTACCAGGTATCCAACATAGGATGTTACTTCCTTTCACTGTTTTCCGACTCCTGGCAGATATTAATCATTGGGATTTGGGAACAAGGAAATAGAATTTCTGAGAATGCTTGGGAATTCCCAAATTCATATGATTTTCATAACACTTCACTTACAAGTTTTTGAAAAATAATAAGTGACTATAATAACAAGCAAATAGTCGTTTTTTTCTGTAACAGGATTATATGAAAAGTTTTAGTAGTCTTCTGTTTTAAAAAGATATGATAACAAATGATGATTTATTATCATTATGAGCCAACATATTGTAACAAGATTATGAAATCCAATAGCATTAATAGAGAAAACATTAAAAAGAAATGAATATTATCACAAAATAAATGCTAAAGAAAAGTCCTTTAAAGATTGAAAGGTAACACCACAAATACTTAATGCTTTAATCGTTGTTTACATGACATTGTTAAACAAGGCATCAATCATCCCCTCCAATACCATTTAAATAACATAACATTCTGATCTCCTGGCAAGATGAATAGCACTAGAAAGAAGCAACTGTCAAAATTGCCGATTTAAGGGCATATTTTGTTTCTAAAACTTGGCATTTCTTAGAAAACCTCTCATAGGATTTGTAAAACATATACTATGCCTATGAACACATTAATATTTATTTGCAGAAATGGTTCACTGTTAGCAGTGGACAAGGCCATGAACACACACTTGTAACACAGCAACAGATACAAGAAAGTCTGACTGAGGCTCCTTTACTGCTCCTGTCCTGTTCACCTTAACTTTCATCTCCACATGTCAGTGCTTCCTCATCTTGCTTGACTTGAAGTCAGTGCATTTCTTCAAGCCAGTAAGTTCTCTATACTGACTATTAAGCTGTAATTTTCACAGGAAAATTAGAATGTTCCTTCCCATTTTCCTAATTTCTCAACTGATTTTTCTCAGAATTCAGAATCCATAAATATTGAAATGCCAGGAGAGAATTTCCAAATGGAAATGCTGTTCCCTTCGTCCATTTTCAGAAGAAACCGTAGGATAGTGTTATCCTTCTCTTCTCCAATTTTTTTTTCCTGCAAACTTATGGTTATCACCTCTTTAAATGAGTAGCTCATAATTTTGCCTCCCCTGCAAATGGTCCCAAAACAGTGAAGTGGGTCCTCTTTAGCTGTGTCTTTAGTACATAATCCTGCATTTCTGACCATATGCAGGGAGTGTGACCCAGGGAAGGATCCCTGACTCAATGGGATTTCTCTTGCTGTCTCTAGAATTTGAACACCGGAACCCAGACGTACAGAGGCTGGGAGCCATCGTGGTGTGCTATATTGATGACGGCAGCAGTGGGTGGTGTGGGGGCAGTTAATTGACAGCTACCTGTTGCTGACATCCCAGGAACTGCCTGAACCTCCTCTTTCCCAGTCATAACATATCTAAGATTCTGCAGTATTCTTCATTAAATCCTAGCATGGTTTAAGCTAGCCAGAATTAGGTTCTGTTGCTTTCAATCAACAGAACCTTAGCTAATACGTTGTTATTTCCTGGTCTTTGTTCCTTTAATTTTCCAGGAAAAGAAGGGAAAATGGCTTACTGGTTTTAAAAAGAGACAAGGGACAACATACCATTTATGCAAAATTTAGAAGCACTCAAAGGAAACTCTGGAATGTTCCTGAGACATACATAGGTAGGATCAGCATAAAACTTGAACAGTGTATCTAGATCATGGTTGCCATGGTTGCCTTGACACAATGAACATCTGTATCAAGATCATATTTTCTTGGTGGGACAGAGAGAAGCACAAGGCGGGACTCACATTTACAGTAATCCTTGTTTTCCAGGGACCATACAACCCAGTTTGTCCAGAGCTGTTCATCTTAAGTTTGTTATCCCACCATAATTATAAATAGAACCTCCTTTTTCTCTCAAGAATATCCCACTTTGGATGATAATTTCTGTGACTACCCATTAAGGATATTTAATAACTATAGAAAACTGCTTCTCTATATTTTTTGTATGTTTGAAACATTTTATAACAAAAATATCTTTAAAGTTATCACCTACACAGAATATAGCTGCCAAATGCTCCTACTCTGCTATTCTAACCATGAATCCCTCTGGGGCCCCTTCCTCCTACGGCGCTTGTGAGGATGAAATGAAATAAGCTCTATGAAGTGCCCAACAGTGACCAACACTGAATAAAATACAGCCACCATAGGTGGCCTTCCCTTAGGTTCACCAAACTCCTGATAAGTTATTCGGTGATGTTTTAATCTTAATATTTTATGTAGATTATACATTCATCTGATTCAAAATGTAAAAGGTACAAAAGCATATACAGTTAAAAGTTTCCCAACCCACTACCATTTATCTCCCTGGAGGTAACTGTTTCCAGATTTTTGAATATCCTTAAAGAATATCATATGTATGGAAAAGAAAGATTATATATTTATATGCATCTGTGTATGCATTTTCCTATGAGAGGCTCACAAAGTCTCCTTGAAGAGATATCATTATTACAAATACCCCTCAATTTACAATGGGGTTATATTCCAATAAACTTATGAAAATATTGTAAGCTGAAAATGCATTTAATACACTTAACCTACTAAACATCATAGCTTAGCTCGGCCTACCTTAAACACTCACATTAACCTACAGTTAGGCAAAATCATCTAACAGAAAGCCCATTTTATAATAAAGTGGGCTTTGAATATCTCATGTAATATAATGAATACTGTACTGAAAGTGGAAAACAGAATGGTTGTATGAGTACTCAAAGTACAGCTTCTGCTGAATGTGTATTGCCTTCAAACTATCTTAAAGTTGAAAAATCGTAAGTCAAAATATTCTAAGTCAGGGATTGTTTGTACTTCTACTTTACATGATGAAATTGAGCCTTGAAAAGATTAAGTGACTCGCCCAAGGTCACACTGGCAGTTAAATAGTGAAACTTGGATCCAAATTGTTCAGTCACTACATGTATTGTCTTGAAATTTGAAAAAGAGGAAGAGGAATTAAACTACTAAATTGAAGGACTCTTTTAGGCATAGAAGAAGCAGATGCCTTCATGTCCAAGTGATTGTGAAAAGCCCACTTGCCCCAAAATATGTCTCCTGGTCATATGAAATTCCACCATTTCAGATTTTTACCTGGGGATTTAGAGTAATCTGCTGTTTTCCTAGAGCTCCCCTAAAATAGAAATAGAAAATTTTGGAAGGCTAAATATATGCTAACAGTGGAAAACTCATTTTCTCCCCTTCGTAAGGCAAGGTACTGAAGGAGGGGGCCCTACGTGCTGTGCAGGGACATCCTGGAGGCATGGGGAGAAGAAACTGAAAGGCAAGTTTGTATGGAACAAAGAATACCGATCTCAGGATTCTCCCTTGAACCTGCCCTAACTTTGTTCAAATAGACTTAGCCACTGACCTGCTGTCAAAAGAACACAGCCAATCTGACTTGTTTTCAATATAATGATGAATATTGATTTGGTCCCTTCATCCAAGATTCTCAGCTGGATCTTTTTTGACCAAGGATATACATTACTAGGTGAGTACAGGCAGTTAATTCTTCCACACGGGACTTCGGAGTTTCTGAGTTAACCAGAATCACCCACCTTAACATCTGCCAGTTTATACCTCAAGTCCTGACCAGTGCCCCCTACCTGCTATGCCTCATGTTTTCAATAGAGCATAAAATCAGAAATGAAAGATGAAACATCATAGCCAATATCACAGAAATACAAAGGATCCTAAGAAACTGCTAGGTATAATTACACACTAACTAATTGGATCATCTAGAAGAAATGGATAAATTCCCAGACACATAAAACCTACCAAGATTGACTCATGAAGAAACTTAAAAATCTGAACAGACTAATAGCAAGCAAGGAGGTTGAATCCGTAAGAAAATGTCTCCTATCAATGAAAAACCCAAAACCAGATGGCTTCCCAGATTAATTCTACCAAATATTTTAAGAAGAACGAATACCAGTCCTTCTCAAACTCTTCCAAAAAGCTGAAGTGGAGGGAATACTTCCAAACTCATCTTACGGGGCCAGCATTACCCTGATTCCAAAGCCAGACAAGAACACTACAAGAAAGGAAAATAGCAGGCCAATATCCTTGATCTACATAGATGCAAAAATCCTCAACAAAATCCTAGCAAACCAAATTCAATAGCACATTGAAAGAATCATTCACCATGATCATGTCATGGTTCAACATAAGCAAATCAATACATATAATATACCATATTAGAAAAATAAAGGATAGAAACTATATGGCCATCACAATAGATATAGAAAAAGCTTTTGACAAAATTCGAAACCCTTTCATGGTGAAAAAAAAAAAAACACCCAACAGATCACGTATTGAGGGACTGTATCCCAACAAAATAAAGGCCATATATGACAAACCCATAGCTAACACCATAATCAATGGTGAAAAGTTGAAACTTTTCCTCTACCATCAGGAACAAGACAAGGATGCCCACAGACACCACTTCTCAGGGTAATTAGGCAAAAGAAAGAAATAAAAGGCATCCTAATAGGAAAGGAAGAAGTGAAACTGTCTCTACTGACGGCATGATCTTGTTAGATATAGAAAACCCTACAAACTTCACTAAAAAAAGGTTAGAACTCAACACAAAGAAGGGAACAATAGACACTGGGGGACTCCAAAGGTGGGAGGGAAGGATGGTGGGAGCAAGGGTTGAAAAACTACCTATTGATTACTATGCTCACTGCTTGGCTGGTGGGATCATTAGAAGCCCAAACCTCAGCACCATGCAATATACCTGTTTAAGAAACCTGTACATCTACCCTCCTGACTCTAAAATGAAACATGCAATATTTAAAAAACAAAAACAAATAAATAAAATTTGAAAACTGTTAGAACTGAACTGATAGGTGAAATCAGTAAAGTTGTAGGATACAAAATCAACATATAGAGCCTTGAACACAGCAACATCCAGCTGTCTGACACGAAAGTCTCAGGGGCAAGAAAACCTCTATATGAACTCAGAAACAATGAGCTAAGTTGTGTTTATGTCTGAAAGGATGTTAAGAACTTCATTCATGTTACATCAGAGCCAACAGAAAGAACCAACAGGAAACCTGTACCCAACAAACAGAAATGACAAGATGAAGGGAAAGCAGAGGTAAGGGCTTACCTTAGAAAAGGCAAGTGATTAGCTCAATATACAATACAATGTTTGCTCCTGAGCCAAAAATTTGTACAATTATTTGGATATTACTTGCACAACCAGAAAAATCAGCCACTCATTAGGATAATGTGTTTCTGTAGAAGTCTTAGGACTCAGCTATCTATAATAACATGAAAAGACAATATTTTCATCCAAAATGAGTATTTTTGTTTGTCTTGGCTTGTTATTCTAACGTCAACAGCCTCTAAATAAACTGTTGAAGTACATGATATAACCACCTCTTTCTCCATCTTTCCCATTGCTCCCATAGGGTTTCAGTTGTGCAATTTCACCATTAGCAAAGCTTTTTGCTGAAATCTGGCTTTTCAAAGGGAGAGTATCCAGAAACAGAAGATGCTGATCTGGGAGGCTCTTCCTAATAGAACTGCTGCTTCAGTTTAACTTGAAAAAGCCCACACCCAGTTCCTAATGACAAACATCTGAACACCGGGTCTTCCCATGAGCAAGACCATGCTATGCCTCCTGCTCGCTCTGTTCTATAAGCAACCCACAGATTGCTCCCTGTGAAGAGGAGCCTGCCAGGGGAGCAGCATTCCACCAGACCCTGATTTAGCAAGATATTTCCGTATCATTCCCCCAACCAGCTGGAAGTCCTCCACTGCTCTTGTGTAAAAATCTAACTCATCTTGCTGAATTTCCTGATTTAAAGGTCTAATTCATTTCACCAAAAGTGTGACAGAAGGAAACCAAGTACACCATCTCTCTCTTACCAAACCAAAGCTATTGCATGTGCATTCTGGGGGGAAAACATGGTCCAAATATGTTATGGAGGGGGTGCCAGCCCAGTGTCATCCTCTTACTATTGCCATAGGATCTTGGCTGATGGCATCAGAGGAAAAACAAGTTTATCGATTACTTTCAACCATTAAGCTCACTCCTCCATGAAAAATAAGTCACAAGTCCAATGTCTCTTATTAAAATAAGCACTGAAAAATATAAAGGAGTCACAGTTTTAAAATGGGACACACGTTCTCTAAGCAGTGAACCATGTTAGAGGTGCACTGTTTACATTGTGTAAAGTCCCCTGGAGCCAGGGTTAGGAAGCGCATCTGTTCTTTGGTGTTCTGGGATGAAGGAGAAAGGAAAATGTGCTGCCAGAAGTGAGTGGGAAGGAGCCCATGAGATAAAGGAAGTAAATCCATTTGCTGATTGCAATAATAATGGTAATACACGAAGCTATACATACATACATACATACATACATACATGCAAATTTTCACATTTTTTTAAAAAAAGAACTTAAGGCTTCCATTCATGTAATCAGCCCTTATGAACTCTCCTGATTAGCTGCAAGGAAAATCTTCCTTTCTCCTCTTTCTTGCACCATCCTGGGCTCCCTTTTGACTTGTTTTTTTTTTTTTTAACTTATAAACGATCAGCTCATATTCTGAAGTTTGTAGTCCCCTCCCGCCCCCTCTCTCTCTATACGGCTCATTTACATTGGCAGCTGTCGTGCTGCTGGGCATCCTCAAACCCACAAGTTTCCCTTTAATGTTTGAGCAGACAAACATGATCATGCACTAGGCATCACTGTGCCACTCAAAATGCTTTTTTGTTTTTTTTATTGCATCTGAGAGAAATCTCAAGGTTGCAAACCTGGAGTCAGAATTGTCTCCATGTGTCTCAGTGGGAAGAGTATCGTGTGAAGAAACAAGTTGATTCTACTAATCAAAAGGAATTTTTTTTTGATATCAGGTCATCCTCCGAATGAATTTATATTACCGAGTGGAGGGTCACATGAAGAAAATGGTCAAACAGCACCACCTAGAGCAAGAGCTGAGAAGTGCAGCGGAGCCGGGCTGTGTCAGGAAAGAAAAGCAAGCTGGGGCCTGGCTCAGCGCTCTCCCCTCTGCTCCTGTCTGCACGGAAAGATTAGGATGACAGTGGCAGGAAGCCTGTGCACCTAGTATGCATCACTTGAAGGGAACACACAGATTCCACTAAACAGTTGGAAGGAAATGTTAATACCAGGCTCTGCTAAACAATATCAAATGAGTCCTAGATGAGACAAGCGACTTTCATCAAAGTTTCCTGATACCTGAAAAGACAGCCCAGGGGATCCTGCACTACATGTGGTGTATGTAAATTAAGCGGGTTTTTTTCCCCTTTGTAATCAAGGCTCATACACAAACAAAATCACACTTTAGAAACGGCCTATTTCAACTTGTAACTAGCTTGCTTTCAGGGGCTCCAGGTCAAAAAGGAATAGAGCACAAAGACGCTTTCTCCTTAGGGATCATACACAAATGCACTCTGTCCGTTTCTTTCCCACATGGAGCAACAAAGCCGTCAGACCTCTCCATCCACCCATCGGGTCCTTCCTGATTAAAGTGAGATAAATCACAGCCCTCTCTCTCCAGATGGCAGGCGACAAGAGGGGGATGCTTGCCTCAAGAAGTCCTCCCCATCCCTCTGCATTCATGCAAGCCCGAGCGGAGAGATGCAAGAAATTACGGATGCATTTTAATTCCCCAGACCCTGCAATTAACAATGGAAATTTTTTGGCCACGTCTGTTGGCTCACGCCTGTAATCCCAGCACTTTCAGAGGCCGAGGTCGGCGGATCACCTGGGGTCAGGAGTTCGAGACCAACCTGGCCAACATGCTGAAACCCTGTCTCTACTAAAAATACAAAAATTAGCTAGGAATGGTGGTGGGCGCCTGTAGTCCCAGCTACTCGGGAGGATGAGGCAGGAGAATCACTTGAACCCGGGAGGCAAAGTTTGCAGTGAGCCAAGATCACACCACTGCACTCCACTCTGGGTGACAAAGGAAGACTTCATCTCAAAAAATGTTTTTAAAAAATGGAAGTGTTGTTCTTTCATTTGTAAATGTGTTTTGGTAAAAGAGGGGCAGTTTAAGCAACCCTTTCTATTGTCTACATTGTTAAAATTCATCAGACATGGACTCTTGACTCCGTTTTGCCTGGGCAGACCCAATTCAAGCATTTACAACAGCTATAACCTCCTCAAATCAAAAAGAGGAATCAGCATTATTGCTAAGTTCAAATAAGGTCTTGTTTTATTTCATTTTTATTTTTGAATGCAGCCATTCCTCCAGGTGCTGTCATCAGGTAAGATTGTCAGTCCTGATTAGGTAAAGGTATTATTACAAAATGCAATTCTTAAAAATTCAGTGTCTAACTACACTTTTAATAAGCCTTTCCCCCTCCCCTATGTATTCTCCCTTAGACACCCCTTCTCAAATTTAAAATCACAGAAACTAAAATATGATGCCTAAAGAGAGCCTAGCGACTGCCCAGTCCTCTAATTTGATGAGTGGGAGTACTGAAGCCCAGAGGAGGTCAAGTAATTTGTTCCCAATGTCTTAGAGAAGAAGAAAATGACCAGCTGGGAAATCCCACTCATGTCAAGGCAGAGGCACAGGGCCACAGACTGTGGTTGAATTGTGCCACACTCCTACATCCTTCTTTAGGAATCACAGAACATTCCTGTGTTGAGTCGGAGTCACTGACTTCCTTTTCAGGCTGATTGAGTTCTGTCCTTACGGGCTGCGACAAGAAGTTTTGGTATTATGCTACACCAAGACCATTTATCTAGTTCAAGAAATGAGCACAGTCCTTAGAGCCCAGCAACTTTCCCCATGTCCAGTAAATGTAGCCTCTCCATTAGAAGCTGTCAGAATGGAGCCTTCTGGCTCATCTTGATTTTGATTTGTGCAAGAATGAATGGTTGTGCTAAGACAGCTTTCCTAGCTGATAGAGAGCGAAACTTTTGTCTCATAATCTATAAAAAAATTAAATTAGAACTTTTTTCTCATAATCTGTGAAAAAATATTAAAT
Source organism: Pan paniscus (assembly GCF_029289425.2). Lineage (NCBI taxonomy): Eukaryota > Metazoa > Chordata > Mammalia > Primates > Hominidae > Pan > Pan paniscus. Next base: position 4,882,179 of record NC_073265.2, read on the forward strand.
TAAATCTGGCTCGTCTTGATTTTGATTTGTGCAAGAATGAATGGTTGTGCTAAGACAGCTTTCCTAGCTGATAGTGAGCAAAACTTTTTTCTCATAATCTATAAAAAAATATTAAATTAGAAGCATAGAGTTTATTTCATGACTTTTATCTTCCTGCAATTTTCTTGTGGGCATAAATGATTTGTTTTTATCCTGCCTGCCCCCCAATCCCTTTTCCAAGAGACTAAAAGAGTATCTAGTGCAAAGTAGAGACTCAAATATTTTTTAATAAACAGTGATCCCAGCCACCCAGTGCATGTTGCCAAATGCCAACCCCATAAATGATCAAACACATCATCTCATTCAGCCAATCAAAATCAAGTGCTACCTATTTTTTTAAGTTTTCACAGCCCTTGGGCATCTGCTTTCTCAGCATTTCCCAAACTTGAGTCATTCTCATCCTGCCTTTCTAATTTTGCTCTGTCAATTACCTCTACAATTATTTATTTCATATATTTTTAAATAGCCCCACTTTTGAAACTTAAATACATGCCTTTTAAAAGGAAGTTTTCTTACTACTATACATCAAAAGCCATTATTACTTGTTCTAAGTACTCATAACAACATGGTCACAACTATTAAAATTTACAAATGTGCATCCACATACTCTCTAAATTCATGGAGCATCTGCACACACTTTAAGAAACAATTCTGCATTACTCACTCAATTTTCTTGACATCCTTCTGAGGCAGGACAAACCTTGGGCCCAAAGAATTGAGGTAGGAGTCCAAGCAAGTTGCCAGCCACATAAAGGCAAACCTTGGCTCGGAAGTCAGGACTACCAGACCCTAGGTTATGGTTCATGCTCTTTCCTCTGCTCTCCAGAACCTCCTATCTCCAAGTGTAGTTAGCAGCCCAGATGCAGCAGCATCCTCTAGAGACTTGTTAAAAATGCAGAAGCTCAGGCTCCACCCCAGGCCTATGCAGACTGAATCTGCATTTTAACAAGGTCCAGGTAATTCACGTGCACATTAAGTTTGAAAAGGCCTGGTCTAGATCAGCGGTTCTCTAACTTAGCAGCACATTAGAACAATCTGTAGAGACTTTAAAAATACCAGTGCCTGGGCTTCACCTCCCAGAGAATCTGACTTAAGTGTCTGGGGTTTGCCCTGAGTCTAGGTATTTTTAAAAACTCCTCAGATTATACAAAGCTGGCAGGGCCGGGCACAGTGCCTCATGCCTATAATCCCAGCACTTCGTGAGGCCAAAGTGGGCAGATTGCTTGAGTCCAGGAGTTTGAGACTAGCCTGGGCTAAAACCCCATCCCTACAAAAAAAAAATAGAAAAAGTAGTTGGGCATGGTGGTGGCACATACCTGTAGTCCCAGCTACTCAGGAGGCTGAGTCCTCGCTTGAACCCAGGAGGTCACGGTCTGGTCAACAGAGCAAGACCCTGTATCAAAACAAAGAAACAAGCAAACAAAAAATGCTAGCAGCTTACCAGCTTGGGAGGCCTGTAGAGCCAAGTTTTCCAAATGGGGCTACATTAGTTGTTCCAAAACTTTAGCTGCATCAAAACCACCTGGATGGCTTGTTCAGCTACAGAGGGTCTGGCCATGCCCCTAGAGTTTCCAGCTGAGGGTCTGGAATGAGGCCCGATGATTTGCATTTCTAACAATCTCCAGGTGATGCTGATGCTGTGGGTCCAGGGACCACATTTTGAGAATCTATGCTAAATGAATCGGAGAAGACCAAAGCTCAAACTTATTCCAAGAACTTTTCAAGGCCCACCTGCAAGTTGTAGTGGAAGTAAGCATCTAAGGGTGCAAAAAAGTATCACTGTAGACTAAGGCCTTTTACCTGAGCTCTCAAATGTTAACATTTCTCTTATCAACCTAAATAACAAACAGAGAGAGGCTCTCCGCAAGAAAAAGATATTCGTTTGGAAACAGAGCCTTGCAATAGAAACAGGCAAGCCAGAGTAAACTATATGCATATTCACGGAGGTAAAGGAAGACAAAAGAAAAAATGAGGAAGATTATATGATCATTTGGAAATGATTATCCTTGGCTACAAAGATCAATAACAAAGGTGATGCCAGGCCAAGGTTGGACAGGCAGTTGTTGGGCAAATATCCTTCAGAAGCATTGTTGTGTGCAAAGTTGCAATGGGCTTTGTGCAAGATTGTGTTTTTTGCAGTCTTCTGTGATAAGTTTTTGTTATCAGGCATACAAGCCCAAGAATCCTTTATTGAATGGCCTTCCCTGGCTCTATTTGTCAGGGTTTTGGTTAGGGGAGGGGTATTTTTAACACTCTCAATGTAAAAAATGCCATAAGGTAGGTACCCCAATTGCTTGTTTCGTCTTCATAAAATAACTTTTCCACCCGAACAAAGTCTACACATAAATTGTAAAAATACCCTGGCATGCAGTCCCTGGAAAAGTCTGGAGTCATTCTCGGGGTTCCCACCCATGTGGGCAAGCGTAGCCACCACAGATAAACACAAAGTAGGGGTCCCCGCTGGGGTTCGGTGGCAGGCAGTGGCCCTGGTTCTGATATTTGGCTGAAAACACAGCTCCTCTTTGTCACCCTCAGGACATTTCAGCTATTTCCTAGATAATAATCTCACTTCACCCTGCACAAAACAGGCACATGATCATGTCACTCTGACCAGGTTTGAGTCCAAGGAGACTATTGTTTTAAAAATAATTTAGGTTAGTAGTTAAAATATGAACTTTGGGCCAGGAGTGGTGGCCCATGCCTATAATCCCAGCACTTCGTGAGGCCAAAGTGGGCAGATTGCTTGAGTCCAGGAGTATGAGACTAGCCTGGGCTAAAACCCCATCCCTACAAAAAAAAAAAAATACAAAAAGTAGTTGGGCATGGTGGTGGCACGTACCTGTAGTCCCGGCTAATCAGGAAGCTGAGTCCTCACTTGAACCCAGGAGGTCACGGTCTGGTCAACAGAGCAAGACCCTGTATCAAAACAAAGAAACAAGCAAACAAAAAATGCTAGCAGCTTACCAGCTAGGGAGGCCTGTAGAGCCAAGTTTTCCAAATGGGGCTACATTAGTTGTTCCAGAACTTTAGCTGCAACAAAAACACCTGGATGGCTTGTTCAGCTACAGAGGGTCTGGCCATGCCCCTAGAGTTTCCAGCTGAGGGTCTGGAATGAGGCCCGATGATTTGCATTTCTAACAATCTCCAGGTGATGCTGATGCTGTGGGTCCAGGGACCACATTTTGAGAATCTATGCCAAATGAATCGGAGAAGACCAAAGCTCAAACTTATTCCAAGAACTTTTCAAGGCCCACCTGCAAGTTGTAGTGGAAGTAAGCATCTAAGGTTGCAAAAAATTTTCACTGTAGACTAAGGCCTTTTACCTGAGCTCTCAAATGTTCACATTTCTCTTATCAACCTAAATAACAAACAGAGGGAGGCTCTCCACAAGAAAAAGATATTCGTTTGGAAACAGAGCCTTGCAATAGAAACAGGCAAGCCAGAGTAAACTATATGCATATTCACGGAGGTAAAGGAAGACAAAAGAAAAAATGAGGAAGATTGTATGATCATTTGGAAATGATTATCCTTGGCTACAAAGATCAATAACAAAGGTGATGCCAGGCCAAGGTTGGACAGGCAGTTGTTGGGCAAATATCCTTCACAAGTATTGTTGTGTGCAAAGTTGCAATGGGCTTTGTACAAGATTGTGTTTTTTGCAGTCTTCTGTGATAAGTTTTTGTTATCAGGCATACAAGCCCAAGAATCCTTTTTTTGCATGGCCTTCCCTGGCTCTATTTGTCAGGGTTTTGGTTAGGGTAGGGGTATTTTTAACACTCTCAATGTAAAAAATGCCATAAGGTAGGTACCCCAATGACTTGTTTCATCTCCATAAAATAAATTTTCATAAAATCTCTGTAAACGTGGAAATATCTACACCACTTTCTGTATAAACGTGGAAATATCTACACCGTTATCTCTGTAAATGTGTAAACATTTAAACCGCTATCTGTATAAACATGGAAATATTTACACCGCTATCTGTATAAACATGGAAATATCTACACTGCCATCTGTATAAAGATGGAAATATCTACACTCTGAGCTGTATAAATATGGAAATATCTACACCGACATCTGTATAAACATGGAAATACCAACACCGCTATCTGTATAAACATGGAAATATCTACACCGCCATTTATAAAAACATGGAAAATCTACACAGTCATCTGTATAAACAAGGAAATATCTACACCTCCATCAGTATAAACATGGAAATATCTACACTGCCATCAGTATACACATGGAAATATCTACACAGCCATCAGTATAAACATGGACATATCTACACCGCAATCTCAGTAAACGTGGAAATATGTACACCGCTATGTGTATAAACATGGAAATATCTACACCACTATCTGCATAAACATGGAAATATCTACACGGCTATCTGTACAAACTTGGAAATATGGACGCTATCTGCATAAACATGAAAATATCTACACCGCCATCTGTATAAACATGGAAATATCTCCACCGCTATCTGTATAAACATGGAAATATCTCCACCGCTATCTGTATAAACATGGAAATATATACACCGCTATCTGTATTAATATGGAAAAATCTACACCGCTATCTGTAAAAACATGGAAATATCTACACTGCTATCAGGATAAACATGGAAATATCTACATCGCTATCTGCATAAACATGGAAATATCTCTACCGCTGTCTGTACAAACATGGTAATATCTACACCGCTATCTGTCTAAACATGGAAATATCTACACCGCTATCTGTAAAAATATGAAAATATCTACAATGCTATCTGTGTAAACATGGAAATATCTACACAGCTATCTGTGTAAACATGGAAATATATACACCGCTATCTGTCTAAAAATGGAAATATCTACACCGCAATCTGTGCAAAGATGGAAATATCTACACCGCTATCTGTGTAAACATGGAAATATCAACACCGCTATCTGTATAAACACGGAAATATCCACACCGCTATCTGTATAAACAGGGGAATATCTACACCGCCATCTGTATAAACGTGGAAATACCTACACTGACATCTGAATAAACATGGAAATATTTACACCGCTATCTGTATAAATATGGAAATATTTACAACGCTATCTCTGTAAACATGGAAATATCTGCACCGCTATTTGTATAAACATGGAAATATCTACACCACTATCTCTATAAACATGGAAATATCTACACTGCCATCTGTATAAGTATGGAAATATCTCCACAGTCATCTGTATAAACATGGAAATATCTACACCACCATCTCTATAAATATGGAAATATCTACATTGTCATCTGCACACACATGGAAATATCTACACAGCTATCTGTAAAAACATGGAAGTATCTACACCGTTATATCTATACACATGGAAAAACCTACACCGCTATCTCTATAAACATGGAAATATCAACACCGCCATCTCTATGAACATGGAAATATCTACACCGCAATCTCTATAAACATGAAAATATCTACACCGCCATGTCCATTAACATGGAAATATCTACAAAACTATCTGTGTAAACATGGAAATATCTACACCGCTATCTGTATAAACATGGAAATATCTACAGTGCCATCTGTATAAAGATGGAAATATCTACACCACGAGGTGTATAAACATGGAAATATCTACACCGGTATCAGTATAAACATGGAAATACGAACACTGCTATCTGTATAAACATGGAAATGTCTACACCGCTATCTGTATAAACATGGAAATATCTACACCACTATCTCTATAAACGTGAAAATACCTACACGGCCATCTATATAAACATAGAATTGTCTACACTGCTATCTCTATAAACATACAAATATCTACACCGCAATCTCTATAAACATGGAAATATCTACACCGCCATCCCCATTAACATGGAAGTATCTAAACCACCATCTGTGTAAACATGGAAATATCTACACCACTATCTGTATAAACCTGGAAATATCTACACTGCCATCTGTAGAAAGATGGAAATGTCTACACCGCGATCTGTATAAACATGGAAATATCTACAGCGCTACCTGTATAAATAGGGAAATATCTACACTGCTATCTGTATAAACATGGAAATTTGTACACCAAGATCTCTATAAACATGGAAATAACTACACCGCAATCTGTATAAACATTAAGATATCTACATGGCTATCTCTATAAACATGGAAATATCTACACCACCATCTGTATAAACATGGAAATATCTACACCGGTATCTGTGTAAACATGGAAATATCTACACCGCAATCTGTATAAAGATGGAAAGATCTACACCGCAATCCGTGCCAAGGTGGAAACACCTACACCACTATCTGTGTAAAGATGGAAATATCTACACCGCAATCTGTGCAAAGATGGAAATATCTACACCGCAATCTGTGCCAAGGTGGAAATATCTACACCGCTATCTGTGTAAACATGGAAATATCTACACCGCTATCTGTATAAAGATGGAAATGTCTACACCGCCATCTGTATAAACATGGAAATAACTACACCGCCATCTGCATAAACATGGAAATATCTACACCGCCATCTGTATAAACATGGAAATATGTACACCGCCATCTGTGTAAACACGCAAATACCTACACTGAAATCTGTATATACCTGGAAATAACTACACTGCTATCTGTATAAACATGGAAATATCTGCACCGTTATCTGTATGAACTTGGAATTATCTACACCACCATCTGTGTAAACATGGAAATATCTCCATCGCTATCTGTATAAACATGGAAATGTCTCCACCGCTAGCTGTATAAACATGGATATATCTACGCCACTATCGGTATAAACATGGAAATATCTACACCGCTATCTGTATAAACATGGAAATATCTACACTGTTGTCTGTATAAACACGGAAATATCTACATCGCTATCTGTATAAACATGGAAATATCTCCACCGCTATCTCTATAAACATGTAAATATCTGCACCGATATCTGTATAAACATGGAAATACCTACGCCGCTATTTTTACAAACTTGGAAATAACTACACCGACATCTGTATAAACATGGAAATATCTCCACCGTTATCTGTATAAACATGGAAATATCTACACCGCTATCTGTATAAACATGGAAATATCTACACCGCTATCGCTATAAACATGGAAATACCTACACCACCATCTCTATAAACATGGAAATATCTACACCGCCATCTGCATAAACATGGAAATACCTACACTGCCATCTGTATAGACATGGAAATATCTACACCGCCATCTGTATAAACATGGAAATATCTACATTGCCATCTGTAGAAAGATGGAAATATCTACACCGTGAGCTGTATAAACATGGAAATACCTACACTGCAATCTCTATAAACATGGAAATATCTACACCGCTATCTGACTAAACATGGAAATATCTACACCCCTACCTGTATAAACATGGAAATATCTACACCGCTATCTGTATAAACATGAAAATATCTACACGGCTCTCTGTATAAATATGGAAATATCTACACCGCCATCTGCATAAACATGGAAATATCTACACCGCTATCTCTACAAACATGGAAATATCTACACCGCTCTCTGTATAAACATGGAAATATCTACACCGCCATATGTAAAAACATGGAAATTTCTACATAGTCATCTGTATAAACATGAAAATTTCAACACCTCCATCTGTATATACATGGAAATATCTCCACTGCTATCTGTATAAACATGGAAATATCTACACCGCTATCTGTGTAAACATGGAAATATCTAAACCGCTATCTGTATAAACATGGAAATATCTACACCGCTATCTGTGTAAACACGGAAATACCTACACCGCTATCTGTATAAATATGGAAATATCTACACCGCTATATGTATAAATATGGAAATTACTACAACGCTATCTCTATAAACTTGGAAATATCTACACCGCTATCTTTATAAACATGGAAATTACTACACTGCTATCTCTATACACATAGAAATATCTACACCGCCATCTGTATAGACGTGGAAATATCTACACAGAAATCTGTATAAACATGGAAATATCTACACTGTTTTCTGTATAAATATGGAAATATCTACACAGCCATCTCTATAAACATGGAAATATCTACACGCCATCTGCATAAACTTCTAAATATTTACACCGCCATCTGTATAAACATGGAAAAATCTACACCGCTATATGTATAAATATGGAAATAACTACACCGCTATCTCTATAAACATGGAAATATCTACAACGATATCTGTATAAACAAGGAAATAACTGCACCGCTATATCTATAAACATGGAAATATCTACACTGCCATCTGTATAAACGTGGAAATATCTTCACAGTTATCTGTATAAACATAGAATTATCTACAACGCTTTTACTATAAATATGGAAATATCTACACCGCTATCTCTATAAACATGGAAATATCTACACCGCCTTCTGTAAAAACATGGAAATATCTACACTGCCATCTGTATACACATGACAATGTCCACAGAGCCATCAGTATAAACGTGGAATATCTACACTGCTATCTCTATAAACATGGAAAAACCTACACTGCTATCTGTATAAACATGGAAATACATACACCGCTATCTGTATAAACATGGAAATATCTACACCGCTATTTGTATAAACATGGAAATATCTACACCGGATCTGTATAAACATGGAAATATTCACAAAGCTATCTGTGTAAACATGGAAATAACTACACAGGTATCTGTGTAAACATGGAAATATCTACACCTGTATCTGTTTAAAGATGGAAATTTCTATACCGCAATCTGTGCAAAGATGGAAATATCTACACCGCCATCTATGTATACATGGAAATATCTACACTGCTATCTGTATAAACATGGATATATCTACACAGCCATCAGTATAAACATGGAAAATCTACACCGCTATCTCTATACACATGGAAATACCTACACCGCTATCTGTATAAACATGGAAATATCTACACCACATTCTCTATAAACATGGAAATACCTACACCACCATCTCTATAAACTTGGAAATATCTACACAGCTATCTGTGTAAACAGGGAAATGACTACACCACTATCTCTGTAAACATGGAAATATCTACACCGCTATCTGTATAAACATGGAAATATCTACACCGCTATCTGAATAAACATGGAAATATCTACACCGCGATCTGTATAAACATAGAAATATCTACATCGCCATCTGAAAGAACATGGAAATATCTACACTGCTATCTGTGTGAATATCAAAATATCTACACCGCTGTCTCTATAAACATGGAAATATCTACACCGCCATCTGTATAAACATGGAAATATCTATACAGTCATCTGTATAAACATGGAAATATCTACATCACCATCTCTATAAACATGGAAATATATACACTGCCATCTGCATACACATGGAAATATCTACACAGCCATCTGTATACACATGGAAATATCTTCATCGCTATCTCTATAAACATGGTAATATCTACACCGCCATCTCTATAAACATGAAAATATCTACACTGCCATCTCCATAAACATGGAACTATCTACACCGACATCGGTATACACATGGAAATATCTACACCGCTATCCTTATAAACATGGAAATATCTACACTGCCATCTGTATAAAGATGGAAATATCTACAGCACGATCTGTATAAACATGGAAATATCTACTACGCTATCTATATAAACATGGAAATAACAACACCGCTATCTGTATAAACATGGAAATACCAACACCGCTATCTGTATAAACGTGGAAATATATACACCGCAATCTGTATAAACTTGATAATAACTACACCACCATCTCTATAAACATGGAAATAACTACACTGCCATCTCTATAAACATGGAAATATCTACACCGCTATCTCTATAAACATAGAAATATCTACACCGCCATCTCTATAAATATGGAAATTTCTACAACGCCATCTGCATAAACATGGAAATATCTACACCGCCATCTTTATAAACATGGAAATATATACACTGCCATCTGTAGAAAGATGGAAATATCTACACCGCGATCTGTATAAACATGGAAATTTCTACAACGCTGCCTGTATATACATGGAAATATCTACACCGCTATCTGTATAAACATGGAAATATCTACACCACGATCTTTAAAAACATGGAAATATTTACACCATTATCTGTATAAACATGGAAATATGTTCACCGATATCACTATAAACATGGAAATATCTACACCGCTATCTGTATAAATATGGAAATACCTACACCGCTATCTCTATAAACATGGAAATGTCTGCACCGCTATCTGTATAAACATGGAAATATCCATACCGCTATCTCTATAAACATGGAAATATCTACAACGCTATCTGTGTAAACATGGAAATACCTACACAGCTATCTGTGTAAACATGAAAATATCTAAACCGCTATCTGTGTAAAGATGGAAATATCTACACCACAATCTGTGCAAAGATGGAAATATCTACACCGCCACTTCTGTAAACATGGAAATATCTACACCGCTGTCTGTGTAAACATGGAAATATCTACACTGCCATCTGAATAAAGATGTAAATATCTACATCCTAAGCTTTATAAACATAGAAATATCTACACCGTTATCTGTATAAACATGGAAATACCAACACTGCTATCTCTATAAACATGGAAATAACTACACCGCTGTCTGTAAAAGCATGGAAATATCTACACCACTATATCCACAAACATGGAAATACCTACACTGCCATCTACATAAACATGGAATTATCTACACCGCTATCTCTATAAACATAGAAATATCTACACTGCCATCTCAATAAATATGGAAATATCTACAACACCATCTGCATAAACATGAAAATATCTACACCGCCATCTGTATAAACATGGAAATATCTACACCGCCATCTGTATGAACATAGAAATATCTACACTGCCATCTGTAAAAAGATGGAAATATCTACACCTCTATCTGTATACACATGGAAATATCTACACCACTATCTGTCTAAACATGGAAATATCTACACTGCTATCTGTATAAATATGGAAATATCTACCCCATTATCTCTATAAACATGGAAATGTCTGCTCCGCTATCTGTATAAACATGGAAATATCTACATGGCTATCTCTATAAACATGGAAATATCTACACCGCCATCTGTATAAAATTGGAAATACCTACAAAGTCATCTTTATAAACATGGAAATATATACACCACCATCTGTATAAACATGTAAATATCTACACTGCCATCTGTATAAACATGGAAATATCTACACCGATATCTGTGCAAAGATGGAAATATCTATACTGCTATCTCTGTAAACATGGAAATATCTACACCGCTATCTGTATAAACATGGAAATAGCTACACTGCCATCTGTATAAATATGGAAATATCTACACCGCTATCTCTATAAACATGGAAATATCTACACCGCTATCTATATAAACATGGAAATATCTACAATGCTATCTCTACAAACATGGAAATATCTACACCGCCATCTGTATAAACATGGGAATAGCTACACAGCCATCTGTATAAACATGGAAATATCTACACGGCCATCTCTATAAATATGAAAATAACTACACTGCCATCTCCATAAACATGGAACAATCTACACCGCCATCTGTATAAACATGGGAATATCTACACCGCTATCTCTATAAACACGGAAATATCTACACCACCATCTCTATAAATATGCAAACATCTACACTGCCATCTCTACAAACATGAAAATATATACAACGCCATCTCCATAAACATGCAACCATCTACACTGCTTTGTGTAAACACGGAAATATCTACACCGCTATATGTATAAACATGGAGACTTCTACACTGCCATCTGTATAAAGATGGAAATATCTACATCACGAGCTGTATAAACATGGAAATATCTACACCGCTATCAGTAGGAACCTGGAAATACCAACACCGCTATCTGCATAAACATGGAAATTCCTACACCGCTATCTGTAGAAACATGAAAATATCTACACCACTATCTCCATAAACATGGAAATGCATACACCGCCATCTCTATAAACATGGAATTATCTACACCGCAATCTCTATAAACATAGAAATATATACAATGCCATCTCTATAAACATGTAAATACCTACAACGCCATCTGCATAAACATGGAAATATCTACACCACCATCTGTATAAACATTGAAATATCTACACCGCCATCTCTATAAACATAGAAATATGTACACTGCCATCTGAAAAAACATGGAAATATCAACACCGTTATCAGTATAAACATGGAAATATCTACAACGGTACCTGTATTAACATGGAAATATCTACATCGTTATCTGTATAAACATGGAAATATCTACACCACGATCTGCATAAACATGGAAATATCTGCACAGCCATCTCTACAAACATGGAAATATCTACACCGCATTCTTTATAAACATGGAAATACCTACACCGCCATCTCTATAAACTTGGAAATATCTACACAGCTATCTGTGTAAACATGGAAATATCTACACCACTATCTGTGTAAAGAGGGAAATATCTGCACTGCAATCTTTGCAAAGATCGAAATATCCACACCGCTATCTCTGTAAACATGGAAATATCTACACCGCCATCTGTATAAACATGGAAATATCTACACCGCGATCTGTATAAACATGGAAATAACTACATCGCCATCTGAATGAACATGGAAATATCTACACCGCTATCTGTATAACTATGGAAATATCTACACCGCTATCTCTATAAACATGGAAACATCTACACTGCTATCTGTATAAACATGGAAATATCTACACCGCTATCTCTGTAAACATGGAAATATCTACACCGCCATCTGTATAAACATGGAACTATCTAAACAGTCATCTGTATAAACAAGGAAATATATACACAGCCATCTGTATAAACATGGAATTATCTACACTGCTATCAGTAAATACATGGAAATCTCTACAATGCTATCTGTATATACATGGAAATATCTGCACCGCCATCTCTATAAACATGGAAATATCTACGCCGCCATCTGTATAAACATGGAAATACCTTCACCGCTATCTGTATAAATATGGAAATACCTACACCGCTATCTCTATACACATGGAAATATCTACACCGCTATCTGTATACACATGGAAATATTTACACCGCTATCTCTATTAACGTGGAAATATCTACGCCACCATCTGTATAAACTGGAAATATCTACACAGTCATCTCAATAAACATGGAAATATCTACCCCGCCATCTCTATAAACATGAAAATATCTACACCACCATCTCCATATACATGAAACTATCTACACCGCCATCTCCATAAACATGGAACTATCTACACCGCCATCTGTATAAATATGGAAATATCTACATCGCTATCAGTATAAACATGGAGATATCTACACAGCCATCTCTAGATACATGGAAATATCTACACCACTATCTGTATAAACATGGAAATATCTACACTGCCATCTGTAAAAACATGGAAATATCTACACAGTAATCTGTATAAACATGGAAATATCTACACTGCCTTCTGTATACACAAAGAAATATCTGCACAGCCATGTCAATAAACATGGTAATCTCTACACCGCTATCTCTATAAACTCGGAAATAACTACACGGCTATCTGTATAAAAATGGAAATATCTACACCGCTATCTGTATAAACATGAAAATAACTACACCGCTATCTGTGTAAAGATGGAAATATCTACACCGCAATCTGCATAAACAAGGAAATATCTACACCATCATCGGTTTAAACATGGAAATATCTACACCACTATATCTATAAACATGGAAATATCTACACAGCCATCTGTATACACATGGAAATATCTACACAGCCATCTGTATATACATGGAAATACCAACATCACTATCTCTATAAACATGGAAATACCTACACCGCTATCTCTATCAACGTGGAAATATCTACATCACAATCTCTACAAACATGGATATATCTACACAGCCATCACTATAAACATGAAAATATCTACACCGCCATCTCCGTAAACATGAAACTATCTACACTGCCATCTCCATAAACATGGAACTATCTACACCGCCATCTGTATAAACATGGAAAAATCTACACCGCTGTCATTATAAACTTGGAGATATCTACACAACCATCTCTAGAAACATGGAAATATCTACACCGCTACCTGTATAAACATGGAAATAGCCAAACCGCTATCTGTATAAACATGGAAATATCTACACCGCCCTCTGTAAAAACATGGAATTATCTAAACAGTCAACTGTGTAACCATGAAATATCTACACTGCCTTCTGTATACACATGGAAATATCTGCACAGCCATGTGACTAAACATGGAAACATCTACACCGCTATCTCTATAAACATGGAATTACCTACACCTCTATCTGTATAAAAATGGAAATATCTACACTGCTATCTGTAGAAACATGAAAATATCTACACCGCTATCTGTGTAAAGATGGAAATATCTACACCGCAATCTGTGCAAAGATGGAAATATCTACACCGCTATGTCTGTAAACATGGAAATAACTACAACGCTACCTGTATAAACATGGAAATATCTACACCGTTATCGGTATGAAGATGGAAATATCTACACCACGATCTGTATAACCATGGAAATATCTACAACGCGATCTGTATAAACATGGAAATATCTACACCGCTATCTGTATAAACATGGAAATATCTGCACCGCTATCTGTATAAACATTTAAATATGTACACGGATATCTGTATAAACCTGGAAATATCTACACGGCTATCTGTATAATCCTGGAAATATCTACACCGCCATCTCTATAAACATGGAAACATCTACATCGCCATATGTACAAACATGGAAATATCTACACCGCTATCTGGGTATATATGGAAATATCTACACCGCTATCTTTATAAATATGAAAATATCTACACCGCTATCTGTATAAACATGGAAATATCTACACCGCTACGTGTATAAACATGGAAATATTAACACTGCCATCTGTATAAACATGGAAATATCTACACAGTCATCTCTATAAACATGATAATATCTACACTGCCATATGTATACACATGGAAATATATACACAGCCATCTGTATAAACATGGAAATATCTACACTGGTTTCTCTATAAACGTGGAAATACCTACACCACTATCTCTATAAAAGTGGAAATAGTTACACCGCAGTCTCTATAAACATGGAAATATCTACACCGCCATCTCTATAAACATGAAAATATCTACATCGCCATCTCCATAAACATTGACCTAACTACACCGCTATCTGTATAAACATGGAAATACCTACACGGCTATCTGTATTAACATGGAAATACCTACACCGCCATCTGTATGAACATGGAAATATCTACATTGCCATCTGTGGAAAGATGGAAATATCTACACTGAGATCTGTATAAACATGGAAATATCTACACCGCTAACTGTATAAACATGGAAATATCTACACCGCTGTCTCTATAAACAGGGAAATATCTACACTGCCATCCGTGTAAACATGGAAATACCTACACAGTCATCTGTGTAAACATAGAAATACCTACACCGCCATCTGTATAAACATGGAAATAACTACATAGCCGTCTGTATAAACCTGGAATTATCTACACAGCCATCTGTATAAACATGGAAATATGTACACCACTATCTGTGTAAACATGGAAATATCCACACCGCTATCTGTACAAACATGGAAATATCTACACTGCCATCTGAAAAAACATGGAAATATCCACACAGTCATCTGTAGAAACATGGAAATATCTGAACTGCCATCTGTACACACATGGAAATATCTACACAGCCATCTGTAATAACATGGAAATATGTACACAGATATCTCTATCAACATGGAAATACTTACAACGCTATCTGTATAACATGGAAATATCTACAGTGCTATCTGTATAAACATGGAAATATCTACACCGCCCTCTGTAAAAACATGGAATTATCTACACAGTCAACTGTGTAACCATGAAATATCTACACTGCCTTCTGTATACACATGGAAATATCTGCACAGCCATGTGACTAAACATGGAAACATCTACACCGCTATCTCTATGAACATGGAATTACCTACACCTCTCTCTGTATAAAAATGGAAATATCTACACTGCTATCTGTAGAAACATGAAAATATCTACACCGCTATCTGTGTAAAGATGGAAATATCTACACCGCAATCTGTTCAAAGATGGAAATATCTACACCGCTATGTCTGTAAACATGGAAATTACTACAACGCTATCTGTATAAACATGGAAATATCTACACCACTATCTGTATAAATATGGAAATATCTACACTGCTATCTCTATAAACATGGAAATGTCTACACCGCTATCTGTATAAACATGGAAATAGATACATGGGTATCTCTATAAACATGGCTATATCTACACCGCCATCTGTATAAACATGGAAATACCTACACAGTCATCTGTGCAACCATGGAAATATCTACATGGCCATCTGTATAAACATGGAAATATCTACACAGCTATCTCTATAAACATGGAAATATCTACACCGCTATCTGTGTAAACATGGAAAAAAGTACACCGCTATCTGTATAAACATGGAAATATCTATAACACTATCTGTGTATACATGGAAATATCTACACAGCCATCTGTGTAAACATGAAATATGTACACCGCTATCTGTGTAAAGATGGAAATATCTACACCGCAATCAGAGCAATTGTGGAAATAACTACATCGCCATCTCTGTAAACATGGAAATATCTACACTGCTATCTGTATAAACATTGAAATATCTACACCGCTATCTGTATAAACATGGAAATATCTACACCACGATCTGTATAAACCTGGAAATATCTACACCGCTATCTGTATAATCATGGAAATATCTACACCGCAATCTGTATAAACTTGGAAATATCTACACCGCCATCTGTATAAACATGGAAATATCCCCACCGCTATCTGTATAAACGTGGAAATATATCCAACGATATCAGTACCAACTTGGAAATATCTACACCGCTATCTGTTTAAACATGGAAATATCTGTACCACTGCCTGTATAAACATGGAAATATCTACACCGCTATCTGTATAATCATTGAAATATCTGCATCGCTCTCTGTATAAACATGGAAATATGTACACCGCTATCTCTATAAACATGGAAATATCTACACCACTATCTTTATGAACATGAAAATACCTACACCACTATCTGAATAAACATGGAAATATCTACAACACTATCTGTGTAAAGATGGAATTATCTACACAGCTATCTGTGTAAACATGGACATATGTACACCGCTATCTGTGTAAAGATGGAAATATCTACACCGCAATCTGTGCAAATATGGGAATATCCACCCCGCTATCTCTGTAAACATGGAAATATCTACACAGCTATCTGTATAAACATGGAAATATCCACACTCCTATCTGTAGAAATATGGAAATATCTACACCGCTATCTGTATAAACATGGAAATAGCTACACCGCTTTCTGTAGAAACATGGAAATATCTACACCGCTATCTTTATAAACATGGAAATAGCTACACCGCTATCTGTATAAACATGGAAATATATACACTGCTATCTGTATAAACATGGAAATATCTACACGGCTATCTCTATAAACCTGGAAATATCTGCATCGCTATCAGTATAAACATGGAAATATCTACACCTCTATCTCTATAAACATGGAAATATCTACACCTCTATCTGTTTAAACATGGAAATGTCTACACTGCTATCTGTATAAACATGGAGATATCTACACCGGTATCTCTATAAACCTGGAAATATCTGCATCGCTCTCTGTATAAACATGGAAATATCTACACCGCTATCTCTATAAACATGGAAATATCTACACCGTTATGTTTATAAACATGGAAATATCTTCACTGCTATCTGTATAAACATGGAAATATCTCCAACACTATCTGTGTAAACATGGAAATATCTACGCAGCTGTCTGTGTAAACATCTAAATATGTGCACCGCTATCTGTGTAAAGGTGGAAATATCTACACTGCAATCTGTGCAAACATGGAAATAGCTACACCGCTATGTCTGTAAACATGGAAATAACTTCAACGCTATCTGTATAAACATGGAAATATCTACACCGCTATCGGTACGAAGATGGAAATATCTACACCACGATCTGTATAAACATGGAAATATCTACAACGCGATCTGTATAAACATGGAAATATCTACACCGCTATCTGTATAAACATGGAAATATCTGCACCGCTATCTGTATAAATACAGAAATATCTACACCGGTATCTCTATAAACATGGAAATGTCTACACCGCTCATTGTGTAAACATGAAAATATCTACATGGCTATCTCTATGAACATGGAAATATCTACACAGACGTCTGTATAAACATGGAAATAACTACACAGTCATCTGTATAAACACGGAAATGTCTACACCATTATCTGTATAAACATGCAAATATCTACACTGCCATCTGTATAAACATGGAAATATCTACACAGCCTTCTCTATAAACATGGAAATATCTACACTGCTATCTGTGTAAACATGGATATAGCCTCACCGCTATCTGTATAAACATGGAAATATCTACACCGCTATCTGTATATACATGGAAATATCCTCATCGCCATCTGTATAAACATGGAAATATCTACACCGCTGTCTGTATAAACATGGAAATAACTACACTGCTATCTGCATAAACATGGAAATATCTACACCGCTATCCTATAAACATGGAAATATCAAAACTGCGATCTGTATAAACATGGAAATACATACAACCCGATCTGTATAAACATGGAAATATGTTCACCGCGATCTGTATAAACATGGAAATATATACAACGCCATCGCAATAAACATGGAAAATTCTTCACCGCTATCTGTAAAAACATGGAAATATCTACACCGCCATCTGTATAAACATGGAAATATCTACACTGCCAACTGTAGACAGATGGAAATATCTACACCGCGATCTGTATAAACATGGAAATATCTACACCACTATCTGTACAAACATGGAAATATCTACACTGTAATCTGTATAAACATGGAAATATCTACACCGCTATATGTATAAACAAGGAAATACCAACATAGTCATCTGTATAAACATGGAAATATCTACACCACCAACTCTATAAACATGGAAATATATACACAGCCATCTGTATAAACATGGAAATACCTACACAGCCATCTGTATATACCTGGAAATATCTACACCGCTATCTGTATAAACATGGAAATATCTTCACCGCGATCTCTATAAACATGGAAATATCTACACCGCTATCCCTATAAACATGGAAATATCAACATCGCTATCTGTATAAACATGGAAAGAACTACACCGCGATCTGTATAAACATGGAAATATCTTCGCCGCGATCTGTATAAACATGGAAATATCTACACCGCTATCTCTATAAACATGGAAGTTTGTACACCGCCATCTCTATAAACATGAAAATACACTGCCATCTCCATAAACATAGAACTATCTACTCCGCCATCTGTATAAACATGGAAATATCTACACCGCTATCTGTATAAACATGGAAATATCTACACCACCATCTGTATAAACATGGAAATATCTACACGGCCAACTGTGTATAGATGGAAATATCAAAACCACCATCTGTACAAACATGGAAATATCTTCACCGCTATCTGTATAAACACGGAAACATCTACAACGCGGTCTGTATAAACATGGAAATATCTACACCGCTATCTGTATAAACATGGAAATATCTACACCACGATCTGTATAAACATGGAAATACCTACACCGTTATCTGTATAAACATGGAAATACCTACACCGCTATCTCTATAAACATGCAAATATCTACACCGCCATCTGTATAAATATGCAAATACGTACACAGTTATCTGTGGAAACATGGAAATATCTACACCACCATGTGTATAAACATGGAAATATATACAACGCCATCTGTATAAACATGGAAATATCTGCTCAGCCATCTGTGTATACGTGGAAATATATACACCGCGAGCTGTATAAACATGGAAATATCTACACCACTATCTGTATAAACATGGAAATATCTACAATGTTATCTCTATAAATATGGAAATATCTACACCATGATCTGTATATACATGGGAATATGTACTGCACTCTCTGTATATGGATGGAAATATCTACACCACTATTTGCAAAAACATTGAAATATCTGCACCGCTATCCATATAAATATGGAAATACTTACACCGCTATCAATATAAAAATGGAAATATCTACACCGCCATCTGTATTAACATGGAAATATCTACACAGCCATCTGTATAAACATGGAAATATCTCCACTGCCATCTGTATAAACTTGGAAATATCTACACAGAGCTCTGTGTAAACATGGAAATATCTGCACAGCCATCTGTATAAACCTGGATATATCTACAACGCTATCTGTATAAACATGGCAATATCTACACCGCTATGTGTATAAACATGGAAATATCTCCACTGCTATCTGTATAAACATGGACATATCTCCACCGCAATCTGTATAAACATGGAAATATCTACACCGCTATCTGTATAAATATGGAAATATCTACACCACGATCTGTATAAACATGGAAATATCTACACCGCTCTCTAACCTAACCCTAACCCTAACCCTAACCCTCACCCTAACCCTTGCCTTACACTTGGTCAAGTGGATCTCTGTCTGTCTGTCTGTCTGTCTCATTGGTTGGTTTATTTCCATTTTCTTAAGGAGCACATACCTCACACCACACACACAGAAACACACACACACACACACAAACACACACACACACACACACACTCCTTCATTCTGCGGGTCAGGAAACTAGTATGGGTCTCTGGGTGCTGCAGTTTTACTAATCATGTCTGCACCTAAGAGCACTAGGGTCTTGTCTGGCTCTTCTTATGAACGTTCCCCCAGCTCGGACTCCCCAAGATCCATGCTAGCCTCACCCAACTTCTCCCTGTCCCCTCTCAGAAACTCAGTCTTAAGAGGAAGCTCCTCACCAGGGATCCGGAGCTACCATTCACCATCCCCTAGGGCTTCACCACACTCACCTCTGTCATCACCAGTATCCCACAATCTCCCATTTCCCTGTCCTCTCCGTGATGGGCAATCAATGAAGCCAATGGGCTCTCCCGTGTCCTCCTCTGAGGATTCTTCAGAGTCACCACGTTCATCAGTAATATACCACACGTTCCTACTGCCATCACCCAGCAGCTCACCCCCAGCTCTCGGGGAGTCTCCTGGGTCTCCCAGCTACTCTCCAAACAACCCCAGATTTCAGCTGGAGTCAGCCCCCCACACCCAGGAATCACCTACAAACTCACGAGCCTCACGGTGCTCCTCCCCTATGTCTTTCACCTCTTCACCCCCAGGCCTCCGGGACTCTCCTGTGGCTCCCAGTTACTCTCAAGCCATCCCCAGGTTCCTGCGGGAGTCAGCCCCATGCACCCAGGAGTCCCCCAGATACTCACAGGTCTCGGGAGAATATGAGAGGTCCCCCAGCCCTGACTCCTCAAGATTCATGCCTGCCTCACCCAGCGTCTACCTCTCCCCTCCCAGGAACTCAGACCCAAGGGGCAGCTCCTCACAAGGGATGTGGAAGTACTCTACATCATCCCGCAGGGCTTCACCACTCTCACATCCATCATCGACAGAATTCCACAACTTTACATTTCCCTTTCCTAACCAAGCAGGACAATCACTCATGTCATTGTGTTCTCCCGTGTCCTCCTCTGGAGATTCCTCACAGTCACCCCATTCATCAATAATGCGCCATATGTTCTTACTGCCATCATCCAGCAGCTCACCCCCAGCCACCAATGACTCTCCTGTCTGTCCCAGCTACTCTCCAACTACGCCCAGATTTCAGCGGGCGTCGGTATCCCACACCCCAGAAACACCTACAAACTCACAGACCTCAGTGAGATCCTCGCCAGTCTCTCCCACGTCTTCACCCCCAGCCCTTTCGGACCCTCCAGTCTCTCCCAGCTACTCTCCAACCATGCCCACATTTCAGCGCGGGTCAGATCCAGGAACCCAGGGATCACCACCAAGCCCACCACTTTCACTATGTTACTCCCCAGTCTCTAGCACGTCTTTATCTCCAACCCTCAGGGACTCTCCTGTCTGTCCCAGCTACTCTCCAACCACGCCCACATTTCAGCTGGAAGCAGTGCCTTGCACCCCGGAATCACCACCAAACTCACCAATTTCACTCAATTACTCGCCAGTCTCTCTCATGTCTTCACCAGCACTCAGGGACTCTCCTGTCTGTCCCAGCTACTCTCCAACCACGCCCAGATTTCAGCTGGAAGCAGTTCCTTGCATGCCAGGATCACCACCAAACTCACCAATTTCACTCAGATACTCTCCAGTCTCTCTCATGTCTTCATCAGCCCTCAGGGACTCTCCTGTCTGTCCCAGCTACTCTCCAACCACGCCCAGATTTCAGCTGGAAGCAGTTCCTTGCACGCCAGGATCACCACCAAACTCACCAATTTCACTCAGATACTCTCCAGTCTCTCTCATGTCTTCACCAGCCCTCAGGGACTCTCCTGTCTGTCCCAGCTACTCTCCAACCATGCCCACATTTCAGCTGGAAGCAGTTCCTTGCACCCCGGAATCACCACCAAACTCACCAACTTCACTGCGTTACTCGCCAGTCTCTCTCATGTCTTCACCAGCCCTCAGGGACTCTCCTGTCTGTCCCAGCTACTCTCCAACCACACCCAGATTTCAGCTGGAAGCAGTTCCTTGCACCCCGGAATCACCACCAAACTCACAAATTTCACTCAGATACTCTCCAGTCTCTCTCATGTCTTCACCAGCCCTCAGGGACTCTCCTGTCTGTCCCAGCTGCTCTCCAACCACGCCCACATTTCAGCTGGAAGCAGTTCCTTGCACCCCGGAATCACCACCAAACTCACCAATTTCACTCAATTACTCTCCAGTCTCTCTCATGTCTTCACCAGCCCTCAGGGACTCTACTGTCTGTCCCAGCTGCTCTCCAACCACGCCCAGATTTCAGCTGGAAGCAGTTCCTTGCACCCCAGACTCACCACCAAACTCACCAATTTCACTCAATTACTCGCCAGTCTCTCTCATGTCTTCACCAGCCCTCAGGGACTCTCCTGTCTGTCCCAGCTACTCTCCAACCACCCCCAGATTTCAGCTGGAGTCAGTTCCAGGCACCCCGGAGTCACCACCAAACTCACCAGTTTCACTGAGTTACTCCCCAGTCTCTCTCATGTCTTCACCCCCAGTGACCTGGGACTCTCCCGTCTGTCCCAGCTACTCTCCCACCACGCCCAGATTTCTGAGGGAGTCAGCCTCCCACACTCCGGAATCACCTACAGACTCACAGACTTCACGGAGGTCCTCCCTGGTCTCTCTCAGGTCTTTGCCCTCAGCCCACAGGGACTCTTGTGTCTCTTTCAGCTACTCTCAAAACTTCTCTAGATTCCAGCTGGACTCAGTTCCAGGCACCCACGACACACCACCAAACTCACGAATTTCACTGACTTACTCCCCAGTCTCTCCATGTTCTCACCCCCAGCCCTCAGGGACTCTTCTGTCTCTCTCAGCTACTCTCCAACCATCTCCACATTACACCTGGGGTCAGCTTCCCACACCCAGGTATCACCTACAAACTCCCGGACCTTACTGCAACCCTCCCCCATTTCTTTCACCTCTTCACCCCCTGCCTTCAGGGACTCTCCTGTGTCACCCAGCTTCTCTCCAGCCTTCCCCAGATTTCTGCCACAGTCAGCCCCAGGCACCCAGGGGAACCCTGGACACTCACAGGCCTCACGAGACTGCCTCCCAAGGACCTGTATCTATACAGGGATGGCTCCCACGCTTCCCTCAGTGACCCCAAACCCATCTCCAATTACACTCAGACACTCCCAGGGCCTGACAGCTACTCCCCGTTATTGTCCTTCAGTTCGAAGCCCTGGCCAATCTACTAGCCAACATGATGCAGCTACCTGGCCATATCTCCACATTTCTGGGGAGGGCCCCACACCCAGCCGCAGAAGAGCCCCTCCTGCATTCCGTCCTCACACACAGGCCTGTCCATCCACTTGCTACTCTCACACTCTTGCCAGCAGAAGAGGCCCCTGTAATGGCCGATATCACCGCCCAGTCTATCCTCACCCCACGGCTGTGCAGAGGGACCCTCCTGCTGGCCCACGTGGCTGCCAGAGCCCATGCTGGCACGACGCTCCAGCGTGTCGGCGTCCCTGCGGGCCACGCTACCGGTGACATGGCTAGCATGACCCTCCTTCCTGGCAGTGACACTGCTGATGTGAACCACTGTTTCACAGCTGACATTTGTAAATAGGACCATTTTCCCTTTTCTCTCTCCCTCCCATTCACAGGGCTTCTCATTCTCTCTGTTTCTGCCTCCGTTTCAGAGATTTACTCACCTTTTTCTCTCTCACTATGTCTGCCGTGGTCTCCATAAGAGTGTGCCACATAAAATTGCCCCATTAAAAGTCATGAATTGAGGGGATTTTAGTATAGTTGTGCCTGTGCACATTCAATTTTAATTCGCAATCCATTTTAGAAGGTTTTATCACCCCCGAACAGAGAAAAACCCTGTGGACATTAGTCACTCCTCATTCTGTCTCAAACCCTCTCCCTGACCCTCAGCCCTAGGTAACAACTGCATAGAGCGATCAACCCCATATGCATAGATTTCCATACTGTGGACATTTCCTATAAATGGAATTGCACAATACGTGAGCTTTGATGACTGACATAACACTTTTAGCACAGTATTTTCAAGATTCATCCACATTGCAGCCTTACCCACAGGGGGAAACCACTTTTTGTGGTTTCAGTAACACCGGGTGTTTTCTCCTTCCTTCCGTCTTTCCTTCCTTCCTTCCTTCCTTCCTTCCTTCCTTCCTTCCACCTATTTCTCTCTTATTCCTTCTGCCCTCTCTCTTTCATAGGCCTTAGGTGCATCCTACGTCCTGCGTCTTTTTGAGGAATCCTCGACAGGTGCTGAAAAATTGTGTTATTGTAATTATTTACCGCTATCTCTCTTTCATGGTTCTCCATCAGTTGTAAGCATCTATTGGTTTATCCCAGGTCACTAAGTATATTTTAATTAGGTACACCTGTTTTTCTTTATACACCTGTTTCTGGAGTATAGGGTCGCATACCCATAAACCCAGTGTATCTCAGAAACGCATCTAATATTCCAATAGACCCCTCATAACGTTGAAAACTCATAAATCAAACCAACTTAAGTCACGGTTTGTCGGTGGATATGGGCTCCATCAATTCCATTGTGTTCAATAATGCTGTACACCATTAACAATGGCAGACTGATTGGGCGTGGATGTGGATAACATTATAAAAATCAGTTATTAGAGGGATACTTTAACCTGACTGAAGAGCTGATCTAATGGTATTAGTACAGTGCATGATTCTGTGAGATGTTTTCAGACAGAGTAGTACGTTTGTGTATGAAATTCTGTGGCTTTTTTCACTTAGTAGGAACCTTTGTGTGTGGAAAACTGAGAAAGTTGCTTTGTGCTGTAGAGTCTGGCATTCATTGTAGATTAAAGCTTATTTTTCTGGAAGTAAATCTTATTCAATAAAATACTACTGTTTATAATAAAAAACAAAGACACTGGTGATGTGAAGTCATTATCCTCAACAACCTAATCCGGGAACAGAAAACCAAACGCCACATTCTCACTTATAATGGGAGCTGAACAATGGGATCACATGGACACAGGAAGGGGAACAACACACACTGGGGCCTTTCGGGAGGCAGAGCGTTAAGAAAAACAGCTACTGCCTGCTGGGCTGAATACCTAGGTGATGGGTTGACAGGTGCCGCAAACCACCGTGGCACACGTTTACCTTAGTAACAAATCTGCACACCCTGCCCGTATATCCCAGAACTTAGAAACAAATCGAAAGCAAAGAAAACGAGAAAGCAATAGCAAAACGCTAACGGCAAAACAAAGTTTCAAACTCAGAAAGTGACAGACCAATTTTTGGTTCAAATCATGGTTCTCAACCCAGGTGCCATAAGGTCAGGATAAAGAATTTGGTTACGTATTGTAAATAAGACATGCAGCGGATGACCAGAGAAATTGTTCTCAACATACGTGTGGCTTCGAGTTCAACGGTGACGCTATCTACCGGGACATAGCATTAGATTCCAAAGGGCCGAGTCCCGCAAGACTGGCCTCCCACACTAATAACAATGGGAAGCCCTACGTTGTTTTACCTGTGCTTCTCAGCAACTGGCTATAAGTCAGGTTTCCACCACTCCCAGTTTTAGTTGCATTCATTTGCTGGAAGAGCTCACAGCACGCAGGGAAACACTGACATTTCCCATTTTTTGTATGTTAGCGGATATTGCAAAAACTTCAGAAAAAACTTTTGGGCCCGGCATGTGGGGAGGGGCGCACTGCCTTCCAGGAAGTGTTATCCAGAAGCTCTCTAAACCCAGTCCTTTTGGGTTTTTATGGAGACCTCATTCTATAGGCACGATGGGTTAAACCGTAAGCTATTGGTCATCAACTCAACCTGAGGCTCTCAACCCTCCCTGGAAATTGGGGTTGAGGCTTTGCCATTCTCAGTCTGAGTAACAGAATTTACACAAACGGAATTTTAAAACAGATTAGCATAACTGGGAACTTAACTAGATGATGGGATTATCTGGAGCCACACCTTGATATTCCTAAGCCCAGCACCCGCATCCAACGGATGCTCCACCCAACTGGCTCCCAAGTCTCTACGGGGTTCCAGAGCAAAAGAATGTTTCTACAACGCCTATCTCCACCTCTTCTTCAAAGTCTTTTCGCTTACACGGGTAATTCCTAAACTGCCATGCATCAGGGTCAGGGGGAGGGCTTCTTACCACACAGATCTGTGGATCTCCGGGGTTTGATTGTGGCAAGGATGCTGCTGGTGTCTAAACCACAACGTGGGAACCACAGAACCCCCAGTTGGTTTTCAGTGTTTCCGTGCATTTAATTCATCATACCTTTGGCCAAGAAAACTTGAAAGTTCTTAGATTGTCCCAAAGGTGGCGCATGAAATCAAATCAGGAGAACAGTTTCCTACGAGGTGTAGCCTGGGAAAGTTGCGGGTGACTGATGGAAAGGAGGAGTGAAGCTCCGCGCTTTCCGCTGCGAGGCCGCGCCCGAGGCTATTTAAACCCACCCTGGCTGGCCTGTACTCAGATCTTCGCAGAGCGGAGCAGCGGCCGGAGCGTTTGGCGGACTCTGTGTGGACTTGGAGCTCACAGCGTCTTGCGACTTGGAAGCGGATTCAGAGGACAGGACAGAACACTTGGGCAAGTGGATCTCTCTCTGTCTGTCTGTCTGTCTGTCTCATTGGTTGGTTTATTTCCATTTTCTTAAGGAGCACATACCTCACACCACACACACAGAAACACACACACACACACACACACACACACACACACACACACAGACTCCTTCATTCTGCGGGTCAGGAAATTAGTAGGGGTCTCTGGGAGCTGCAGTTTTCCTAATCATGTCTGCACCTAAGAGCACTAGGGTCTTGTCTGGCTCTTCTTATGAACGTTCCCCCAGCCCGGACTCCCCAAGATCCATGCTAGCCTCACCCAGCTTCTCCCTGTCCCCTCTCAGAAACTCAGTCTTAAGAGGAAGCTCCTCACCAGGGATCCGGAGCTACCATTCACCATCCCCTAGGGCTTCACCACACTCACCTCTGTCATCACCAGTATCCCACAATCTCCCATTTCCCTGTCCTCTCCGTGATGGGCAATCAATGAAGCCAATGGGCTCTCCCGTGTCCTCCTCTGAGGATTCTTCAGAGTCACCACGTTCATCAGTAATATACCACACGTTCCTACTGCCATCACCCAGCAGCTCACCCCCAGCTCTCGGGGAGTCTCCTGGGTCTCCCAGCTACTCTCCAAACAACCCCAGATTTCAGCTGGAGTCAGCCCCCCACACCCAGGAATCACCTACAAACTCACGAGCCTCACGGTGCTCCTCCAGTATAAACATATAAACATCTATACTGATATCTGTCTAAATATATCAATATTTATAAAGATATCTTTATAAACATATAAATATTTAGACAGATATCTGTATAAACATGTAAATATTAATTATAGAGATATCTGTATAAACATATAAATATTATTTATACAGATATCTGTTTAATCAAATACATACTTATACAGATATCTGTATAAACATATAAATATTTATACAGTTATCTGTATAAACATATACATATTTATACAGATATCTGTTTAATCAAATACATACTTATACAGATATCTGCATGAACATATAAATATTTATACAGATATCTGTATAAACATATAAATATTTATACAGGTATCTGTACAAGCATTTAAAAATATATACAGATATCTGTATAAACATACAAATATTATTTGTACAGATATCTGTATAAAAGTATAAATAGTATTTATACAGATACCTGTATAAACATATAAATATTATTGATACAGATATCTGTATAAATATATAAATATTATTTGTACACATATCGGTATAAACATATAAATATTATTTGTACAGATATGTGTATAAACGTATAAATATTTATACAGATACGTGTATAAACATATAAATATTTATACAGATATCTGTATAAACATGTAAATATTTATAAAGATATCTGTATAAACATATAAATATTTATACAGATATCTGAATCAATATGTAAAAATTGATAGAGATATCATTCAGATATCTGTATACACATGTAAATGTTATTCATACAGATATCTATAAAATTATTTATATATTTATACAGATATTTGTATAAACATATAAATATTGTTTATGCAGATATCTGTATAAACATATAAATATTGTTTATGCAGATATATGTATAAACATATATATATTATTTATACAGATATCTGTATAAATATATAAATATTATTTATGCCGATATCTGTTTAAACTTATAAATATTATATATACACATAACTGTATAAACTTATAAATATTATTCCTACAGATATAATACAAATATTGTTTATACAGATATCTGTATAAACACATAACTAATATTTATACAGATATCTGCATAAACATATAAATATTATTTGTACAGATACCGGTACAAACATATAAATATTATTTATACACATATCTTTGTAAACATATAAGTATTATTTATTCAGTTAACTGTATAAACATATAAATATTATTTATACAGATATCTGTATAAACAAATAAATATTATTTATACTATCTGTAAAAACATATAAACATTATTTATAAAGACATGTGTATAAACATATAAATATTTATACAAATATGTGCATAATAATATATATATTTATACAGATATCTGTATAAACATATAAATATTGATACAGATATCAGTATAATCATATAAATATTTACACAGATGTCTGAATAACCATGTAAATATTTACAGAGTTGTCTGTATAAACGAAAATATTTACACAGATGTCTGTATAAACATGTAAATATTTACAAAGATGTCTATATAAACATGTAAATATTTACGCAGATGTCTGTATAAACATGAAAATATTTACGCCGATGTCTGTATAAACATGTACATATTTACACAGATGTCTTAATAAACATGTAAATATTTACACAGATGTCTGAATAAACATGCAAATATTTACACAGATGTCTGTATAAACATATAAATATTTACACAGATGTCTGTATAAACATCTAAATATTTATACAGATGTCTGTATAAACATGAAAATATTTATAAATATGTCTGTATAAACATTTAAATATTTATACAGATATCTGTATAAACAAACGTAAATATTTATACAGATATCTGTATAAAGATGTAAATATTGATACAGATATCTGTATAAACACGTAAATATTTATACATATATCTATATAAACACATAAATATTATTTATACTGATATCTGTATAAACATATTAATATTATTTATACGGATATCTGTATAAATCTATAAGTATTATTTACACAGTTATCTGTATGAACATGTAAATTTTATTTATACAGATATCTGTATGAACATATAAATATTATTTATACAGATATTTGTATAAACATATTAATATTATTTATACATATAACTGTGTAACCATATTAATATTATTAATACAGATATCTGTAAAAACATAGAAATATTACTTATACAGATATCTGTACAATCATTTAAATATTATTTATACAGATAACTGTATAAACATATAAATATTATTTACAGTTATCTGTATAAACCTGAAAGTATTATTTATACAGATATCGGTATAAACATGTAAATAATGTTTATACAGATATCTGTATAAACATGTAAATATTTATACAGATATCTGTATAAACATGTAAATATATATAAAGTTATCTGTATAAACATGAAAATATTTATACAGATATCTGAATCAATATGTAAATATTGATATAGGTATCTGTATACACAAGTAAATATTATTTATACCGATATCTATATAATTATTTATGTGTTTATACAGATATCTGTATAAACATATAAATATTATTTATGCAGATATCTGTGTAAACATATAAATATTATTTATAAAGATAACTGTATAAACATATAAATATTATTTATACAGATATGTGAATAAACATGTAAATATTTATACAGATATGTGCATAAACATATGAATATTCATACAGATATCTGTATAAACATATAAATATTTATACAGATATCTGTATAAATATATAAGTATTTATACAGATGTCTGCATAAACATATAAATATTTACACAGATGTCTGTATAAACGTAAATATTTACAGAGATGTCTGTGTAAATGAAAATATTTACACAGATGTCTGTATCAACATGTAAATATTTACAAAGACGTCTGTATAAACTTGCAAATATCTATGCAGACGTCTGTATAAACATGAAAATATTTCCGCAGATGTCTGTATAAACATGTAAATATTTTCACAGATGTCTGAAAAAATATGTAAATATTTACACAGATGTCTGTATAAACATGTAAATATTTACACAGTTGTTTGTACAAACATGTAAATATTTACACAGTTATCTGTATAAACATGTAAATATTTACACAGATGTCTGTATAAACATGTAAATATATTCACAGATGTCTGTATAAACATGTAAATATTTATACAGATGTCTGTATAGACATGTAAATCTTTATACATATATCTGTATAAACAATCATGCAAATATTTATAAAGTTATTTGTATTAAGATGTAAATATTTATGGAGATATCTGTATAAACATGTAAATTTTTATGCAGATATCTGTATAAACATGTAAATATTGATACAGATATCTGTATAAACATGTAAATATTATTTATACAGATATCTGTATGAACATGTAAGTATTATTTATACAGATATCTGTTTAAACTGATAAATATTATTTATACAGATAACTGTATAAACTTATAATTTATACAGATACCATACAATTATTATTTATGCAGATATCTCTATAAGCATATAACTTATATTTATACAGATATCTGCATAAACATATAAATATTATTTGTACAGATACCTCTATAAACAAACATGCAGTTATTTACCCAGATATCTGTATAACCATGTAAATATTTATCCAGATATGTCTATAATCATGGAAATATTTATAGAGATATCTGTATAAACATGTAAATATTTACACAGGTATGTGTATAAACATTTAAATATTTATACACGTATCTGTATAAACATGTAAATATTTACAAAGGAGTCTGTATAAACATGTAAATATGTACAAAGATGTCTGTATTAACATGTAAATATTTACACAGATGTCTGTATAATCATGTAAATATTTACACAGATGTCTCTATAAACATGTAAATATTTCCACAGATGTGTGTATAAACGTGTAAATATTTATACAGATGTCTGTATAAACGTGTAAATGTTTATACAGATGTCTGTATAAACGTGTAAATGTTTATACAGATGTCTGTATAAACGTGTAAATGTTTATACAGATGTCTGTATAAACGTGTAAATGTTTATACAGATGTCTGTATAAACGTGTAAATGTTTATACAGATGTCTGTATAAACGTGTAAATGTTTATACAGATGTCTGTATAAACGTGTAAATGTTTATACAGATGTCTGTATAAACGTGTAAATGTTTATACAGATGTCTGTATAAACGTGTAAATGTTTATACAGATGTCTGTATAAACAAACATGTAAATATTTATACAGATATCTGTGTAAAGATGTAAATATATATACAGATATCTGTGTAAACACGTAAATATTTATACAGATATCTGTATAAACACATAAATATTATTTATTCAGATATCTCTATAAACATTTAAATATTATTTATACAGACATCTGGATTAACATATAAATATTATTTATACGGATATTTGCATAAACCTATAAATACTATTTACACAGATATCTGTATGAAATATAAATTTTATTTATACAGATATCGGTATGAACATATAAATATTATTTATACAGACAACTGTATAAACATTTAAATATTATTTACAGATATCTGTATACACATGTAAATAACATTTATACAGATATCTGTGTAAACATGTAAATATTTATGCAGATATCTGTATAAACATGTAAATAATCTTTATACGGATATCTGTATGAACCTGTAAATATTATTTATACAGATATCTGTATAAACAGGAAAATAATATTTATATAGATATCTGTACAAACATATAAATATTATTTATACACATATCTGTATAAACATATAAATATTATTTACACAGATATATGTATGAACATATAAATATTATTTATACAGATATCTGTTTAAACATATAAATATTATTCATACAGATATCTGTATAAATATATAAATATTATGTATACAGATATCTGTATAAACATATAAATATTATGTATACAGATATCTGGATAAACATATAAATATTATGTATACAGATATCTCTATAAATATATAAATATTATGTATACAGATATCTGTATAAACATATAAATATTATTTATACAGATATCTGTATAAACTTAAATATTATATAGGCTGATACCTTTATAAACATAGAAATATTATTTATACATATATCTGTATAAACATATAAATATTTATGCAGATATCTGTATAAACATCTAAATATTTTTATACAGTTATCTGTATAAATATGTAAATATTCTTTATACAGATATCTTTATAAACCTGTAAATATTATTTATACAGATACCTGTATACACCTATAAATAGTATTTATACAGATATCTGTATAAACAAATAAATATTATTTATACAGATAGCTGTATAAACACATAAATATTATTTATACAGATATCTGTCTAAACATAAATATTATATATACAGATATCTGTATAAATATAAAAATATTATTTATATATATCTGTATAAACATATAAATATGTATGCAGACATCTGCATAAATATATAAATATTTATACAGATATCTCTATTAATATATAAATATTTTAAGAGATATCTGTATAAACACATAAATATTTATACAGATATCTGTATAAACACATAAATATTATTTATACAGATGTCTGTAGAAACTTATTAATATTATTTGTACAGATATCTGCATAAACATATAAATATTAGTTATACAGATATCTGTATAAACACTTAAATATTATTTATACAGATATCTGTATAAACGTATAAATATTATTTATACAGATATCTGTATAAACGTATAAATATTATTTATACAGATATCTGTATATACATACAAATATTTATAAATATACCTGTATATACAAACATGTAAATATTTACACAGATTTATGTATATACATGTAAATATTGATACAGATATCTGTATAAACATAAATATTTATACAGATATCAGTATCAACATGTATATATTTATACAGATAATTGTATAAACATGTAAATATTTATGAAATATCTGTATAAACATGTAAATATTCATACAGATATCTGAATCAATTTGTAAATATTGATAGAGTTATCTCTATCCACATGTAAATATTATTTATACTGATATGTATATAATTATTTATGTGTTTATACAGATAAATTTATAAACATAAATATTATTTATGCAGATATCTGTATAAACATATCAATATTATTTATACAGATATCTGATTAAACTTATAAATATTATTTATACAGATATCTGTATAAACTTATAAATATTTATACAGATACCATACAAATATTATTTATACAGTTATCTGTATAAACATATAACTATTATTTGTAGAGATATCTGTATAAACATATAAATATTATTTATACAGATATCTCTACAAACATATATATATTATCTACACAGACATCATTATAAACACATAAATATTATTTATACAGATAACAGTATACACATATGAATATTATTTATACAGATATCTGTATAAACATTTGAATGTTATTTATACTGATATCTGTAGAAACACATAAATATTATTTATACACATATGTGTAAAAACATATAAATATTTATACAGATATGTGCATAAACATATAAGTATTTATACAGATATATGTAAACATATAAATATTTATGCTGATATCTGTATAAACATATGAATATTTACACAGATGTCTGTATAAATAAGTAAATATTTACACAGATGTCTGTATAAACGAAAATATTTACACAGATGTCTGTATAAACATGTAAATATTTACAAAGATGTCTGTATAAACCTGTAAATATTTACGCGGACGTCTGTATAAACGTGCAAATATTTACGGAGATGTCTGTATAAACGTGTAAATATTTACCCAGATGTCTGTATAAACATGTAAATATTTACAATGGTGTCTGTATAATCATGGAAATATCTACGTAGATGTCCGTGTAATCATGTAAATATCTGCACACATGTCTGTATAAACATGTAAATATTTACACAGATGTCTGTATAAACCTGTAAATATCTACACACATGTGTGTATAAATATGTAAATATTTACAAAGATGTGTGTATAAACATGTAAATATTTACACAGATGTGTGTATAAACATGTAAATATTTACACAGTTGTCTGTTTAAACATGTAAATATTTATTCAGATGTCTGTATAAACATGTAAATATCTATACAGATATCTGTATAAACATGTAAATATTTATAAAGGTTTCTGTGTTTATACAGATATCTCTGTAAATAATATTTATAGGTTTATACAGATATCTGTATAAATAATTATATGTTTATACAGATATCTGTATAAATATTTATATGTTTATACAGATATCTGTATAAATATTTATATGTTTATACAGATATCTGTATAAATATTTATATGTTTATACAGATATCTCTTTAAGTAATATTTATATGTTTGTAAAGATATCTGCCTAAATAAAATTTATATGTTTATACAGATATCTGTATAAATAATTATATGTTTATACAGATATCTGTATAAATAATTATATGTTTATACAGATACCTCTATATTTATATGTTTATACAGATATCTGTAAAAATATTTATGTTTACACAGATATCTGTATAAACAATATTTTTATGTTTATACAAATAACTGTAAATAATATTTATATGTTTATACACATATCTGAATAAATAGTATTTATATGTTTATACAGATATCTTTATATATAATATTTATATGTTTATACAGATATCTGTACAAATAATTATATGTTTATACTGATATCTATATAAATAATTATATGCTTATACAGATATCTGCATAAATATTTATATGTTTATACAGATATCTCTATAAATAATATTTATATGTTTATAAAGATATCTGTATAAATAATATTTGTATGTTCATACACATGGCTGTATACATAATATTTATAAGTTAACACAGATGTCTGTATAAATAATATTTATATGTTTATACAGATATCTGTATAAATAATATTTATATGTTTATACAGTTACCTGTATAAATAATCTTTATATGTTTATACAGATATCTGTATAAATAATATTTATGTGTTTATACAGATATCTGAATAGAGAATATTTATGTGTGTATACTGATATCTGTATAAATATTATTTATAGGTTTATATTGATATCTGTATAAATAATATTTATAGGTTTATACTGATATCTGTAAAAATTATATTTACATGTTTATAAAGATATCTGTATAAATAATATGTACCTGTTTATACAGATATCTGTATAAATAATATTTAGATGTTTATACAGATATCTGTATCAATATTTACATTTTTATACAGATATCTGCATAAACATTACACAAATATATATTATATACTGACTTAAAATATCAAAGTACACCAAATATATATTATATACTGTACATAAAATATCAAAGATCTCAAAATGAATATTATATACTGTTCATAATATGTCAAAGTACACCTAATATATAGTATACATTTTACATAAAATATAAAAGTACACCAAATATATATTATGTACTGTATAGAATCTTTCAAAGTACACCAATATATATTTTATACTGTACATAAAATATCAATATAAATCAAATATATATTATATACTGTACATAAAATATCAACCTACATCAAATATATATTGTATAATGTATGTAAAATATCAAAGTACACCAAATGTATATTATATACTGTATATAAAAAATCAAATTACCCCAAATATATATTATATACTCTACATAAAATATCAAAGTAAACCAGACGTATATTACATACTCCACATAAAATATCAAAGTCCACTAAATATATATTATGTACTGTACATAAAATATCAATATACTCAAAATATGTTTTCTACTATTCATAAAATATGAAAGTACACAAAATATATGATATACTGTACATAAAATATCAAAGTACACCATATATATTGTATACCGTACACAAAATATCAAAGTACACCAAATATATATTATATACTGTACATAAAATATCAAAGTACACCAAATATTTATTATATACTATACATAAAATATCAAAGTACACCTACTGAATATTATATACTGTACATAAAATAACAAAGTACAACAAAAATATATTTCATACTCTACATAAAATAACAAAGAATGCCAAATATATATTATATACTGTACATAAAATATCAAAGCACACCATATATATTATATACAGTACATAAAATATCAAACTACACCAAATATATATTATATACTCTACATAATATATCAAAGTACACCAAAAATATAATATATACCGTACATAAAATATCAAAATATAGCTAATATATATTATATACTGTACATAAAGTATCAAATTACACAGGATATATATTATATAATGTACCTAAGATATCAAAGTTCACCAAATATATGTTATATATTGTACATTTAATATCCAAGTACACCAAATATATAATATACTATATATAAAATATCAAAGTACAACAGATATATATTATATACTGTGCATAAAATATCAAAGTACACCAAATATATACTATATACTTTAGATAAATTATCAAAGTACACAAAATATATACTATATACTCTAAATAAAATATCTAAGTATACCTAATATATATTATTTTCTGTACATGAAATATCAAATTACACCAAATATATATTATATACTGCACCTAAAATATCAAAGTACACGAAATATATATTATATACTGTACATAAAATTTCAAAATACACCATATGCATATTATATGCTGTACATAACATATCAAAGTACAGCAAATATACGTTGTATACTGTACATAAAATATCAAGGTACATCAAATATATATTATATTCTGTACATAAAATATCAAAGTACACCAAATATATATTATGTACTGTAGAAAAAATATAAAAGTACACCACATATTTAATATATACTGTACAAAAAATATCAAAGTACACCAAATATATATTATGAACTTTACAAAAAATATCAAAGTACACCAAATATATATTGTACATTGTACATTAAATACCAAAGTACACCAGATATATAATATATTCTGTACATAAAATATCAAAGTGCACCAAAACTATATTATATACTGTACATAACATATCAAATAACACCAAAAATATGATAAATTCTGTACATATAGTATCAAATTATACCTAATATATAATATATAGTACATAAAGTATCAAAGTACACCAAATACATATTATATACTGTACCTAAAATATCAAACTACAGCAAACATATATTATATTCTGTACATAAAATGCCAATATACACCAAATGCATACTATCTAATGTAAAAAATATATCAAAGTACAGCAAATATACATTATATACTCTACATAAAACATCAAATACAACAAATATATATTATATATTGTACATAAAATATCAAAATACACCAAAAATACAATATATACTGTACATTAAATATCAAA
The DNA here is from genome assembly GCF_029289425.2 of Pan paniscus. Lineage (NCBI taxonomy): Eukaryota > Metazoa > Chordata > Mammalia > Primates > Hominidae > Pan > Pan paniscus. The sequence continues at coordinate 4,920,645 of NC_073265.2, forward strand.
GACTATATAATATATATTATATACTGTACATAAAGTATCAAAGTACACCAAATGTATATTATATACTGTACCTAAAATATCAAATTACACCAAATATATATTATACACTGTACATAAAATATCAAATTACACCAAATATATATTATATACTTTAATAAATTATCAAAGTAGACAAAATATGTATTATTTGCTGTACATAAAGTATCAATATACACCAAATATATATTATGTACTCTAAATAAAATATCAAAGCACACCAAATATATATTATACACTTTACATAAAATATCAATTACACCAAATATATACTATATACTGTACATATAATATCAAAGTACACCAAATATATAATATACTGTATATACAATATCAATGTATACCTAATATATATTATTTACTGTACTTAAAATATCAAAGTACAACAAATATATGTTAGTGTACATAAAGTATCAAATTACACATAATATATATTATATACCTTACATAATATATCAAAGTACAGCAAATATATATTATAGACTGTTGATAAAATATTAAAATACACCAAATATGTATTTTATACTGTACCTAAAATATCAAACTAAACAAAATCTATGTTATATACTGTATATAAAATATCAAACTACACCATAAATATTATATACTGTACATAAAATATTAAAGTACACCAAATATATATTATGTACTGTACATAAAATATCAAAGCACACCAAATATACATTATATACTGTACAAAAAATATCAAAATACACCAAATATATATTATATACTGTACATATTATATTAAAGTACACCAAATATATATTACATACTGTACATAAAATATCAAAGTACACCAAGTATTTATTATATACTGTATATTAAATATCAAAGTACACCAAATATATGTTATATACTAAACATAAAATATCAAAGTACACCAAATATATATTATATAATGTACATAACATATCAAAGTACACCAAATATATATTATATACTGTAAATAAAATATCACATTACACCAAATATATATTATATACTGTACATAAAATATCAAAGTACACCAAATATATATTATATACTGTACATAAAATATCAAAGCAGAAAAAATATATATTATTTACTTTACAAAAAATCATAGAATACCAAATATATATTATATAGTGTACATAAATAATCAAATTACACATAGTATATATTATATACTGTACATAAAATATTAAACTTCAGCAATATATATTATATAGTGTACAGAAAATATCAAAGTACACCAAATATATATTATATACTCTTCATAAAATATTAAAATACAGGAAATATATATTATATACTGTACATTAAATATCAAAGTACAAAAAATATATATTATATACTGTATATAAAATATCAAAGTACACCATATATTACATATTGTACATGATATATCAAGGGACACCAAAAACATATCACATACTGTACATAAAATATCAAAATATACCTAATATATATTATATACTGAATCTAAATTATCAAAGTACCCCAAATATATATTATATACTCTACCTAAAATATCAAATTTCACAAAATATATATTATATACTGTACATAAAATATCAAAATACAGCAAATGTGTATTACATACTGTACATAATATACCAAAGTACACCAGATATATATTATATACTGTACATAAAATATCAAATTACACCAAATGTATATTATATACTGTACATAACATATCAAAGTAAACCAAAAATATATACTGTACATAAAATATCAAAGTGTACCTAATATATAATATACAGTACATAAAGTATCAAAGTACACCAAATATATATTATATAATATACCTAAAATATGAAAGTACACCAAATATATGTTATATACTCTTCATTAAATATCATAGTACACCAAATATATATTATATACTGTATATAAAATATCAAAGTACACCACATATAATACACTGTACATAAAATATCATATTACACCAAATATATATAATGTACTGTAAAAAAATATCAAAGTACACCAAATATATATTATATACTGTATATAAAATATCAAAGTACCCAAAATATGTATTATATACTGTAAATAAAATATCAATGTACACAAAATATATATTATAAAGTGTATATAAAATATCAAACTACAACATATATATTATATACTGTACATAGAATATCAAAGTACAACAAATATACATTATGTACTGTACAAAAAATATCAAAGTACACCAAATATATATTATGTACTGTACAAAAAGTATCAAAGTACACCAAATATATATTACATACTTTAGATAAATTTTCAAAGTACACAAAATGTACATTTTATACAGTACATTAAATATCAAAGTACAGCAAATATATATTATACACCATACATAAAATATCAATGTATGCCAAATATATATTATATACTGTACATAACATATCAAAGTACACCATATATATATTATGTAAAGTACATAAAATATCAAAGTACACCAATTATATATTATATACTGTACCTAAAATATGAAATACAGCAAATATATGTTATACACTGTACATAAAATATCAAAGTACAGAAAATATATAATGTATACTGCACATAAAATATCAAAGTACACCAAATATATATTATATAATGTACATAAGATGTCAAAGCACACCACATTTATATTATATACAGTACATAAAATATCAAAGTACACCAAATATATATTACATACTCTACATAAAATATCAAAGTACACCAAATATATATTATATACTGTACATAAAATAACAAAGTACACCTAATATATGTTATTTACTTTTCATAAAATATCAAAGTACACCAGATATATATTATATAGTGTACATATTATCAAATTACACATAATATATTTTATATACTCTACATATCAAAGTACAGCAAATATATATTATGTAGTGTTCAGAAAATATCAAAGTACACCAAATATATAGTATATACTGTTCATAAAATATTAAAATACGCCTATTATATATTATATATTGTACATAAAATATCAAAGTACACAAAATATATATTATATACTGTACAGAAAATATCAAAGTACACCACATATATTATATATTGTACAAAAAATATCAAAGTACACCAAATATATGTTATGTACTGCACAAAAAATATCAAAATACACCAAATATATATTATATACTGTAGATAAAATATCAAAGTACCGAAAATATATATTATATACTGTATATAAAATATCAAAGTACACAAAATATACATTATATACTGCACATAAAATATGAAAGTACACCAAATGTATATTACAAACTGTACATAAAATATCAAAGTACACCAAATATATATTATATACTGTACATAAAATATCAAAGTGCACCAAATATATACTATAGTGTATATAAAGTATAAAAGTACACCAAATATATATTATATACTTTACATAAAGTATAAAAGCACAGCAAATATATATTATATACTGTATATAAAATATCAAATTACACCATATATATTATATACTGTATATAAAATATCAAAGTACAGCAAATATGTATTATAGAGTGTACAGAAAATATCAAAATACACCAAATATATATTATATACTGCTAACAAAATATTATAATACACGAAATATATATTATATACTGTACATAAAATATCAAAGTACAAGTATATATTATATACTGTATATAAAATATCAAAGTACACCATATATATTATATAGTGTACATAAAATATCAAAGTACACCAAATAAATATTATATACTGTACATAAATTATCAAATTACACCAAATATATATTATATACTGTACATAAAATATCAAACTACACCAAATGTATATTATGTACTCTACATAAAATATCAAAGTACACCAAAAATATAATACATACTGAACATAAAATATCAAAGTATACCTAATATATATTATATACAGTACCTAAAGTATCAAATACACCAAATATATATTATGTACCTTACCTAAAATATCAATGTACAACACATATATATTATATAATGTTCCTAAAGTAACAAAATACACCAAATGGATATCATATACTGTACATAAAATATCAAAGTACACAAATGTATAATATATACTGTGCATACAAGGTCAAAGTACACCAAAAGTATATTATACACTGTAGATAAAATATCAATGAACATCTAATATATATTATATACTCTACATAAAATATCAAAGTACAGCAAATATATATTATATAGTGTACAGAAAATATCAAAGTACACCAAATACATATTATGTACTATACAAAAAATATCAAAGCACACCAAATATATATTATGTACTGTACATAAAATGTCAATCTACACCAAATATATATTATATATTCTACATAAAATATGAAACTACACCAAATATATATTATATAGTGTACATAAAAAATTAAGCACACAATATATGTATTATATACTTTACATAAAATGTCAGAGCACACAAAATATACATTATATACTGTACATAAAATATGAAATTACACTAAATATATATTATATACTGTACATAAAATATCAAAGTACACCCAATATATATTATATACTGTAGATAAATTATCAAAGTACACAAAATATATATTATATACTGTACATAAAATATAAAAGTACACTAAATATGTATTATATACTCGTCATAAAATATCAAATACAGCAAATATATATTATATATTGTACATCAAATATCAAAGAACACCAAATATATATTATATACTGTACATAAAATAACAAAGTACAGCAAATATATATTATATAGTGCACATAAAATATCAAAGTATACCTAATATATTATTCACTGCACATAAAATATCAAAGTACAGCAAATACATATTATATAGAGTACATAAAGTATCAAAATATACATAATATATAATATATACTAATCACAAAATATTAAAGTACACGAAATATATATTACATAGCGTACATAAAATACCAAAGTACACCAAATATATATTATATATTGTATATTAAATATCAAAGACCACCATATATATAATGTACTGTACATAAAATATCAAAGTACCCAAAATATATATTATGTACTGTACAAAAAATATCAAAGTACTCAAACTACATATTACATACTTTAGATAAATTATCAAAGTAAAATATATATATATTATATACTGCATATAAAATATCATAGTACACAAAATATATATTATAAACTGTACATAAAATATCAAAGTACACCAAATATATATTATATAATTTAGAAAAATTATCAAAGTAAAAAAATATTTATTGTATACTGTACATAAGATATCAAACTACACCAAATATATATTATATAGTGTACATTAAATATCAAAGCACACCAAATATATATTATGTACTATACATAAAATATCAAAGTACACAAAATATATATTACATACTGTATATAAAATATAAAAGTACACCAAATATATATTATATAATTTAGATAAATTTTCAAAGTACACAAAATGTATATTATATACTGTACATAAAATATCAAAGTACACCAATTATATATTATAAACTGAACATAAAATATCAAAGTACACCAAATATACATTATATAGGGCACATAAAATATCAAACTACAGCAAATATATATTAAATACTGTACGTAAAATATCAAAGTACAACCTATATATTATATACAGTACATAAAATATCAAAGTACACCATATATATTATATACTGTACATAAAATACCAAAGTACATGAACTAAATATTATATAGTGTACATAAAATATCAAAATACACCAAATGAATATTATATACTGTACATAAAATATTAAAGTACACCAAATATATATTATATTCTGTACATAAAATATCACTGTACAGCAAATATATTTTATATACAGCACATAAAATATCAAAGTACACCAAATATATATTATACAGTGCACATAAAATATCAAATTACACCAAATATATATTACATACTGTAAGTAAAGTATCAAAGTACAACAAATTTATATTTTATACCGTATATAAAATATCAAAGTACACCAAATATATATTATATACTGTACATTAAGATATCAAACTACACCAAATATTTATAATATACTTTACATAAAATACAAAAGTACACCAAATATATATTATATACTGCACATAAAATATCAAAGTACACCAAATATATGTTATATGCTGTACATAAAATATCAAATTACACCAAATGTATCTTATATACTGTACATAAAATATCAAATTACACCAAATATATATTATATACTGTACATAAAATACCAAAGTACACCAAATATATATTACTTACTGTACATAAAATATCAAAGTACACCAAATATGTATTATATACTCTACATAAAATATCAAACTACACAAAATATATGTTATATACTGTACATAAAATATCAAAGTACACCAAATATATATTACATACTGTACCTAAACTATCAAAGCACACCAAATATATATTACATACTGTACATAAAATAACAAAGTACACCAAATGTATATTATACACTGTATATAGTATATCAAAGTATAGCAAATATGTATTATATACTGTACATAAAATATCAAAGTACACCAAATATATATTATATTATGTATATAAAATACCAAAGTACACCAAATGTATATTATATACTGTACATAATATATCCAAGTACTCTAAATATATATTATATACTGTACATAAAATATCAAAGTACACCAAACATGTATTATATAGTGTACATAAAATATCAAACTACACAATCTATATATTATATACTGTACATAAAATATTAAAGTACACCAATATATATTATATACTGTACATAATATATCAAAGTACACCAAATGTATATTATATACTGTACATAAAATACCAAAGTACAACAAATATATATTATATGCTGTACGTAAAATATCAACGTACACCATATATATATTATGTACTGTACATAAAATGTCAAAGTACACGAATTGTATATTATATACTGTACGTGAAATATCAATGTGAAATATCAACTAAATCTGGGAGTGGTGGCAACGTGATTTATAGCCAGTTGCTGAGAAGCACAGGTAAAACAACGTAGGGCCTCCCATTGTTTTTAGTGTGGGAGGCCTCTCTGGCGGGACTCAGCCCTTTGGAATCTAATGCTATATCTCGGTAGATAGCGTCACCATTGAATTAGAAGACACACATATGTTGAGAATAATCTTTCTGGTCATTTGCTGCATGTCTTATTTACAATATGTAATCAAATTCTTTATCCTGACCTTATGGCACCTGGGTTGAGAACCATGATTTGAACCAAACATTGGTCTGTCACTTTCTGAGTTTGAAACTTTATTTTCCCTTTAGCGTTTTGCTATTGCTTTTTCGTTTTCTTTTGTTTCGTTTCGTTTCTAAGTTCTGGGGTATATGTGCAGGATGTGCAGATTTGTTACTAAGGTAAACGTGTGCCATGGTGGTTTGCTGCACCTGTCAAACCATCACCTAGGTATTCAGGCCAGCACGCAGTAGCTGTTTTTCTTAACGCTCTGCCTCCCGAAAGGCCCCAGTGTGTGTTGTTCCCCTTCCTGTGTCCATGTGATCTCATTTTTCAGCTCCCATTAGAAGTGAGAATGTGGCGTTTGGTTTTCTTTCCCTGGATTAGTTTGCTGAGGATAATGACCACACATCACCACTGTTTTTGTTTTTTAGTATAAAGGGTAGTATTTTATTGAATAAGATTTGCTCACAGAAAAATAAGCTTAAATCTACAATGAATGCCAGACTCTACAGCAGAAAGCAATTTTCTCACTTTTCCACACACAATGGTGCCTACTAATTGAAAAAAAGCCATAAAATTTCATTCACAAATGTACTACTCTGTCTCAAAACATCTCACATAATCATGCACTGTACTAAAGCCATTAGATCAGTTCTTCAGTCAGGTTAAAGAAGTAGCCCTCTAATGACTGACTTTTATAATGCTATCAATATCCACTCCCAATCAGTCTGCCATTGTTAATGGTGTACAGCATTACTGAATAAATTGGAATTGATGCGCCCATATCCACGGAAAAACTGTGACTTATGATGGTTTGATTTATGATTTTTCAACGTTATGACGGGTTTATTGGAATATTAGATGCGTTTCTGAGTTACACTGGGTTTATGAGTATGCGACCCTATACTCCAGAAACAGCTGTATAAGGAAAAACAGGTGTACCTAATAAAAATATGCTTAGTGACTTGGGATAAACCAATAGATGTTCACAACTGATGGAGAGCCGTGAAAGAGAGATAGCGGTAAATAGTTACAATAACACAATTTTCCTGCACCTGTCGAGGATTTCCCCAAAGAAACGCAGAATGGGGGATGCACCTAAGGCATATGAAAGAGAGAGGGCAGAAGGAGTAAGAGAGAAATAGGAGGAAGGAAGAAGGAAGGAAAGAAGGACGAAAGGAAGGAGAAAACACCGGTGTTACTAAAACCCCCCCAAAAAATGGTTTCCCCCTGTGGGTAAGCCTACAATGTGGATGAATCTTGAAAATATTGTGCTACGTGTTATGTCAGTCCTAACAGCTCACCTATTGTGCAATTCCGTTTATAGGAAATGTCCACAATATGGAAATCTATGCATATGGGATTGATCGCACTAGGTAGTTGCTCCCTAGGGCTGAGGGTCAGGGAGAGGGTTTGAGACAGAATGAGGAGTGACTGTCTATAGGGTTTTTCTCTGGTCGGGGGTGATAAGACGTTCTACAATGGATTGCGAATTAAAATTGAATATGCACAACCACAGGTATACTAAAAGCCATTCAATTCATGACTTTTAATGGCGGAATCTTATGTGGCGCACTCTCATGGAGACCACGACAGACATAGTGAGAGAGAAAACGGTGAGTAAATATCTGAAACGCAGGCAGAAACAGAGAGAACGAAAAGCCCTGTGAATGGAAGGGAGAGCGAAAAGGGAAAATGGTCCTATTTACAAATGACAGATGTGAAACTGGGGTTCACATCAACAGTGTCACTGCCAGGAAGGAGGGTCATGCTAGCCATGTCACCGGTAGTGTGGCCCGCAGGGACGCCGACCTGCTGGAGCGTCGTGCCAGCATGGGCTCTGGCAGCCACGTGGGCCAGCAAGAGGGTCCCGCTGCACAGCTATGGGGTGAGGATAGACTGGGTGGTGATATCGGCCATTACAGGGGCCTCTTCTGCTGGCAAGAGTGTGACAGTAGCAAGTAGATGGACAGGCCTGCGTGTGAGGACGGAATGCAGGAGGGGCTCTTGTGCGGCTGGGTGTGGGGCCCTCACGGGAACCGTGGAGAAATGGCCAGGTAACTGCGTCATGTGGGCTAGTAGATTGGCCAGGGCTTCGAACTGAAGGACAATAACGGGGAGTAGCTGTCAGGCCCTGGGAGTGTCTGAGTGTAAGTGGAGATGGGTTTGGGGTCACTGAGGGATGCGTGGGAGCCATCGCTGTGTAGGTACAGGTCATAGGGAGATAGTCTCGTGAGGCCTGTGAGTGTCTAGGGTTGTCCTGGGTGCCTGGGGCTGACTGTGGCAGAAATCTGGGGAAGGCTGGAGAGAAGCTGGGAGACACAGGAGAGTCCCTGAAGGCAGGGGGTGAAGAGGTGAAAGAAATGGGGGAGGGTGGCAGTAAGGTCCGTGAGTTTGTAGGTGATTCCTGGGTGCGGGAAGCTGACTCCAGGTGAAATCTGGAGATGGTCGGAGAGTAGCTGAGAGAGACAGAAGAGTCCCTGAGGGCTGGGGGTGAGAACATGAGGGAGACTGGGGAGTAAGTCAGTGAAATTCGTGAGTTCGGTGGTGTATCGTGGGTGCCTGGAACTGACTCCAGCTGGAATCTAGAGAAGTTTTGAGAGTAGCTGAAAGAGACACAAGAGTCCCTGTGGGCTGAGGGCAAAGACCTGAGAGAGACCAGGGAGGACCTCAGTGAAGTCTGTGAGTCTGTAGGTGATTCCGGAGTGTGGGAGGCTGACTCCCGCTGAAATCTGGGCGTGGTGGGAGAGTAGCTGGGACAGACAGGAGAGTCCCAGGGGGCTGGGGGTGAAGACATGAGAGAGACTGGGGAGTAACTCAGCGAAACTGCTGAGTTTGGTGGTGATACCTGGGTGCCTGGAACTGACTCCGGCTGAAATCTGGGCATGGTTGGAGAGTAGCTGGGACACACAGGAGAGTCCCTGAGGGCTGGGGGTGAAGACAGGAGAGAGACCGGGGCCCCCAGCGGGCTCTGGAGAGTCAGGCAGCCTGTTTTTTCTTAGCTCTCTTCCAAGAACCCCCATCCTTGGTGGTCACCAGGACCTAAATCCTGCTCAAGGACTGGGGACTCAGAGGTGGTAAAGGCCACGCTGAGGCCCTAGAGTCAGAGCCCTGCCTGCCAGGCCAGGACTCTTGGGGACCTCCCGGGCGGTCAATGCTCCCCAGACCACCTCCTGCCTCTATCCTTCCCACAGCTCCTCCTGCTCAGTCATGGGGTTTGCAACACCCTGCGATCATACCCAGTGTCACCAGGTTTTACATAGGTTTTCGGAGAGGTGACACTTGCTTCTGGGGTCCTTCGGGATAAGTGGGACAGAGGAGAAAGGTGTTGAGGGCCCATGCCAGGTGATGAGAGGGGGCACAGTGGTGGGCAGGAGCGGGAGCCGTCTTCGGGGTTGAGGGTGCCCCATTTTGTGCAGGTGGTTCTGCAGCTTGTGCCGCGCATCCTCCAGCTCCTCACAGCGGCGCCCGAAGGCCAGGTTCACGGCGTCACACTGGAGTCCCATGTCCTCGGAGGTGTCGCGAAGGCTGCAGTCCACCAGCACCCAGAGGTTGGCCGAGTCCAGACGCTCGCGCTGGGCGCGGCACAGATTGTCCTGCGTGAACTTGGTCCAGGTCTCCGGGGTGGAAGCGCTGCGGGGTGGGAGACAGCCAGGGGAGGGTCGGGGAGTCTCTGCCAAAGGCTGGGGGCCCTGCCACGCCCCCATTCCCTGTCTGTGCCCCAAGCTCCTGGAGGAACTGCATGGACTCCAATGCACCCCGTGCAGACCCACGAAACCCAGTCCCCCAAGCTCCCTGCCTCCGAGTGCCCCCCTCCCACAACTCCCCTGAGTCCTCCCACACCCTACCCACCCCGGGCACTTAGTCCCCTCCTGCCCCCGCAACCCCGTTCCCAGCACCACTGCCCCCGAGGCCCCCTCTGCAGCACCTCCGTCCCCCGCAGCCCCCCTTCCCTAGTACCCAGCGCCCGCGTCCGCTTCTCGCACCCAGGAGTTTGCCATGCTCAAGTGGGCGGTGGTCGCGCTCCCTCTGCTGGCCTTGGGTGGAAATGCAATCCTGCCGGCGCCTGGGGCTGATCCCACCCCACCCTGTCCTGTCTACGGGCAACCAGGCTGTGCATGCGCTGGGCACTTGAGGAGGTCTTGCTCGCTTACTCATGCCAGGGGCAGACAGTTGCCCAAGTGCCCTCGGGGGCGAGGGCCTCCGGGCCAGGCTAGGGGAAGCAGCGCCGCTGGGGCCCCCAGGCAGAGGGAGGCGAGACCACAGCCAGGGCAAGCACGGGGGCAGAACTGGGGCCCCCCTCTCTTGGAAGGTGGTGGAGTGCCAGATGAGCCTGCACCTCGGTGCTCTGGCTGTGGTGGCGCCCGCAGGTCTCGTCGAGGTTGTAGGCCTCCACCTTGTCCGACCAGTCCATCTTGCAGATCTCCGTGTGCTCCCGGTTCAGTCTGGGGCGGGGTGGGGCAGGGCTTTGGTGTGTGGCCAGGGAGGGCCCCGCTGGGGACCCTCCATGCTGCAGGCTAGGCCTTCATGCCCGCTTCAGGAGGGAGCTCTGGGCTGGCTGTCCTCGTGCTCAGCAGTGACCAAGGGCTGCCGCCCATGCTGGGAGGCTGCAGATCAGTTGTGGCACTGGGCTTTGGCCACTCAAACTCAGGCTGGGCCGGAACCTCCCCCACCCAGCCCTGTGCTCCCACTGTGACCTGGGGCATCCCCTGCCGGCTCTGAGCTTCAGGGTTCTGTCGTTCAATGCCTTGCCCCAAGACCAGCCGTGGGTGGAGTCAGGAGTCATCCCTTGGGCAGCCCTCGACCCACCGGATCTGGCTCACTGCTTGCACTATGGCTCTCTTCAGCAGCTGCTGAATGTTCCGGATGAGCTCAGCTTACTGAGGGAGGAGACGCCCTGAGCACCAGAGCCTGTCCTTGGTGAGGATCCCAGGAGGCCCAGCTGCTGCAGGCCTTGGTCAACACCTGAGCAACCAGAAGGAGTTGAATGCCGGGCCTGAGCTCTGACTGTGCAAGTTCTGCTCTCTCACTGGGTTTATCTTGGGCTTTTGGGCATTCTCCTTGGTGCGTTGTAAGTGGGGTGTTTTCCTCCAGGGCCTTCTATGGGCTGCTGGGAAGGTCCCTCAGTGGCAGTTCCCACGCCCCAGGCTTCAAGAGTCATCACTGCTGCTCACTCAGTGCACCCAGGAACGTTGGCCTGCCCCTGGCCTCTGGACAGCCCCTGAGGACCCAAACTCTGGGGGCCCAGATGCCCGCCCAGGCTGCCCCTCAGGGCTCTGTGTTGGGAAAGGCCATCCTCACACCAAGAACAGGAGGAAGACCCTGTGTTTCTTCTTACTGCCTGGCCCGTTTAATTTTCTGTGTGTAGGAACAAGCCTTTTTTCCATGTGATTGGGGTCTTTGCCTCGACCACCAGCTACCTCCTTGTGTGCCAGGGCCCGAGTCCTGCACCCCTCTGTCCCTGGGTTTGCCTCTTCCTGCACTGTCAGTGTCTCCATCACTTGGCAGGCGCCCTTGTTGCGGGCAGAGGGTTTGCGAGAGCTGCAGCAGTTCTTGAGGCACTGAGAGGGTGCAGGGGGTTGGGCCTGCAGAAGGGGAAGGGAGGGAGGAGGGAAAGCATGAGGGGAGGGAGGGACTCAAGTTTTCTTGCCTGAGCTTGGGGGTATGGCAGACCAGCTGCTCCCACCCCACATCTTTCACAAATGTCTACAGGCCTGTAGTGGTTCTCACGGAGGTCCCAGGCTCTGAGAGCTCAGGGAATTCTCCAGAGCCAGCATCAGGGCCAGGACTGAGTTACTCTCTCACCCTATGGGGTTGCCCCATAGACAAGCTGGGCTGGATTGGGGAGTTACGGGCGACATGGAGAAGGGGACCTGTGGGTGCAGATCTTCGTGTCCCTGGCTCTGTATAGGATGAATGGGAGCAGTGGCTCCCAGCCCACCCCACCCTACCTGTCCACACCCGCAGTGCTGGCCCAGACCTGGGTTTCCACCTCGGGAGCAACTGTCCCAACCAGGGAGGGTCTCTGGGGAGCCCAGGGTCAGGATGACTGTGCCAGGACTCAAAGGGATTGGAGGAGGAGAGGAGAAACAGCTGCTTAGAAGTCAGGGGCCTTCTGGGGCAAAACTGCCTCCTGTCACTAAGGGGCCAGATTTCGGGACTCAGGGGTCTCACGCACAGAGGGCTGGTCTCCCGTGTGCTTGCAGCAGCCACGTGGCTTGTCCACATGAACTGCCGGGGGCTCCTCCTCTCTGCGCCCACAAGTCCTGGCCACCCAAGTCTGCTGGCACCTTCAGCAGCTCTGTCTCCACATGGTCGCGCATGAGGTTGGCATGCTGGCAGCCCTGGCTGCACTGCAGGTTGTCAGTGGTGATGGAGAAGGGCGCCTCCGTGGCATCCAGGGCGTGCTCCAGGCGTTGCTTCTGGGCCAGCAGCAGATCGGTCTCCGCAGCCAGCACCTCCACCTCGCGCTGCAGCTCTGACTTCCAGCTGTGCGTGTCCTGCAGTCGCTCGCCCACACTGCGCGTGGAGACTTGCTGTGTCCGCTGCGCCAGCGCCTGGGTCTCCGCGGCCAGCTGCTGGCTCTCGTGCCCCTGCAGCTCCCGCTCCGACTGGTTGCAGTCGGCGAAGGCCTGGCGGTAGCGAGCATAGCAGTTCTGGAACCCCACCTCCAGCTGGCGGTGGCCAGGCCGGAGGACGTGTAGGCGCCCGTTTTGCGGACCACATCGTACTCTTTGCAGGGCAGCTCGCAGGGCGGCACTGTCTGCGGGGCCGGCTCTGGTAGGAGCACATCCGTCTGCACCATGGTGTCTGCCGCCCACCAGGGCCAGGGGAGTGAGGAGTGTGTGTGGTCAGCTTGCTGCGGTCAGCCCAGTGCAGTCAGCGGGGCAGCTCCAAGGGCTCAGTCCCAGAGCAGGACGCGGCTCCCAGTAGCTTGGGTGACACAGTAAACCAAGAGCTTCCTGTTGCCAAGAAACGGGGTCTCTTCTCCAGTGGCTAGGGGAGGGGGCATTCAGGGCGGCGGGCAGAATTGCCCTCTTAAAGGGCCAGGCAGCCCCAGCCCCACCTCAGGGCAATCAACAGTGGCCAAGGGTTCCTGTCACTTAGAGGATCCCAGGGCCAGCCCATCTCCAGCCTCTGTGTCCCACCCTTAGGGTTCAGGGTGTGGGTGGGGACCTCCTGCCCTGGCCCCTTCGTTGATTCATCCATTTGTTCCTGGTTTGCTCTCTGATCCTGTCCTGTGCGGAGCTCCACGCTCAGGGTGAACAAGACAGAGGAGGCTCTGCTCACCTGCCCCCTCAGGGCAGAGGGCTGTGGCTGTTGTGTGGGTGTTGGGTGTGCTGAGTGATAGTGTTACTTGATGCCGTACAGGTGGCTGCTCTCCCTGCCCTCCTGGCCCCAACAGCAGCCTGGTAGCACAGGGAGGGTCCCAGGCCAGGCCCCCTCAGGGGCAGTCTGAGGCAGTTCCTGCAGGGACTCCACTCCATTTTCTCCTGGACCTAGTGCCTGAGAGCCACGCCCTGGCCTCTGGCCTTCTCCTCCCAAGTCCCATCCAGGGTCCCCTCAGGCTGGGCACAGCGGGGAGGGAGGGAGTCTGAGTGTGCTTTTCCCTGGGGAGTTGAATTCAGCCTCTGGGTAAGTGTCCAGAGTCAGATGCCCAAATCTGCCCCACAGGGCGGAGGCAGGTCCTGTGCTGTGGAGGCTGCCCTGAAAGGCACCCAGGGCCATGCTGCCTGGCGGAGGCTGGATGGGCAGTAAGCGCCCCAGGACACATCGGCGTCCCCCACACCTGGGGCCAGGGGAGCCCCAGCCTAGGCGCGATTCCCCACGCAGCCAGTGGAGGGCGGCTTTGGTCTGGCGGTGAGAAGCCTGCGGCTCCTGACTCGGCCTCCCCTCCGCCTGCCTGGCGCATGCACTCATGGGGACCCCAGCCCCTCCAGCCTCCTCTTCCCTGAGAACCCCGCACCAGAAAGTCCTCGCTAGGAAGTCCATGCCCTTCCTACAGCACAGGCCACTGGGCCCCTGTTCCTTCCACCTTCACCTCCTCTCCCACCACAGCCCGCGCCCTCACTCCAGCCAAAGGAGCCGGGGCTCCTCCTGGGCCATTCCCACCACCCCGCCCAGGTCTCTCCAGCACCACCATTTGCCGGCCAGTGCCCTCCTCCTGGACCTGACCTCCCCTGGTCCTGACCTCTCCCATGGCCAGAACCCTCAGTCCATGCTGCTGTCACCACGGTGTGCCTGGTCTGACACAGCCTCCTGATGGGGCTTTGAGGACAGCAGCCGGGAGACTTACCCCAACCCAGGCCGAGCCAGAACCTATTGCAGGTGGCCTGGGAACCTCTTCTCACTGTCCGTCAAGATTGGGAGGTCAGGGGACCTTCAGGGACTGGTGTGGTCTGAGAAACATCCTTGAGCCTCGCCATGACTCAGTTTCCCCAGATGGCAGCAGGCTGGAGCCCACGCAGGGCAGGATGCCAGGCTCCACCTTTTGTCTGGAACCTGCATTCACTGGGCACCTCTCTGTAGGCATAGCAGAGCAGAGCTGCCTGTTTCTGTCCCTGATCTGCAGCCCCAGGAGCCCGAGAGACCACCTAAGCCAAGGAGAAGGCCTCTGGGCCAGAGCCCAGCTCTGCGAAGTGGGAGACCTCTCAGCCTCCACTTCCAGGTGCCCTGAAGTCGTTGGCAGGGGGTGCTGCCTACTTGGGGCTCCCAGACTAAGGGAACACATTCACCTGGTGACCGCAATAGGCCCTGCAGGCTGAGGCACAGGATTTGACCAAGGACGCATCAGAGTTAGGGGACTGGGCCCTGACTCCTGCCAGCTGCAAACCCCCAAAGCCCCCAGCCCTCTCATGGGGTGAAGACACCCTGAAGGACACTCCAGTGTGCTCCCACCTCTGGGTTCTGCCAGCCAGAGAGTGGGACTCTCAGGCCACATGTGTCTTGCTGGATCTCAGCTTCAGGGACCCAGGGTGCTGGCAGCTCTCTGAGACCTGGGTCGGGGGTGTCCATTAGAGCACCTTGGTCAGGACCCAGAGATGGGGAGGGCAGGGCTAAGAGCACCCCAGGCAGTTGGCATCTCCAGAAAGCAGGAGGTAGGGCATGGCTCTGTGACAGATGTCCCGTGACAGGGAGGATTGGAGGGAGAGAGGGACGTGCTCAGGGGCTGAGGGGCAGAAGAGACCACCAAAGGGCACCTTGGACACTGGATGGCCCCAGGAAGGCCCCTGAACCCCATCCTGATTGATCCAGGGCCAGTGACCTTGGCCCAGACTGCAGGCCTGGGGACTCAGATTCCTTTAATTTCAAAAGAAACTACTATACTCCTTTTTGGCATAGCTGTACGATTTTACATTCCCACCAGTCATGTGTGAAAGCTCCAGGTTTTACTCATGCTTCCCAGCGTTTGATGATTTATTTTTATTTTAGCTATTCTGATATATATGTGTTAGTCATTGTGGTCTTAATTTGCAAATTTGTAATGACTAATGATATTTAACATCTTTTCCTGTTCATAATTAAATACCATCTGTATTCCTTTTCACATATCATTAGCACAAATGTGAAAAATCAGAACAAAATTTTTCACACAACTTCAAAATTTTTAGAACAATACTCAAGGGAAAAGGTGTTTATTTAGAACAATGAAAACAATGAGACATTAACTTCCAGCTTAAATAAAGTTGATTGTGTGCATAAAAATGGTAAAAATATTGGACTTTCTTGGCAAAAGAAGAAAGGGGAAGACTTTATATTTTCTGACATAATATTCATCATTTGTCTTTGGTTTGTGTATTATGCGTATGATTTTGAAAAACTGCATCAAAGATATAACTTTCTGGTGTTTGGTTTGATATTATCCTTGCAAACAGAAAAGTTGGCACATGTTTCTATATAAAACTGGTCAAAGTTGGCCTAGGAATGATCTTACATTGTACTTTCACTTTACATCATACTGTAAGAGTTTAATAATAGCTAAGGCATCAGCATTGATGTGGACTTATTATCCCTATTCAAGAGGTGGTGTGAGGTTTAGGAGAGTTATGTGCCCTTTATCATAAAACAAATCTATGAAGCATTTATATAAAAACCCAGTATTTCTGGTTTCAAATTCAGTACTGTGCCGTCTGCTTGATAGATTTGTTCGCAGGTTAGAGACATTTTATTGCATAACTTCCATGAAATATCACAGTTGTACTCTTGACTATGTTTGAATCACAAAAAGACTTTAATCTGCACTCAGTTCTTGCAACTAAAATCTTCAGTTTGAATATGAATTTCACTTAAAGAACATCCCTAGAAATTTCAGAGAGAAAAAGACTTTACTTGCAGAATACAATCTGCATTTGCTTTGACAACTAGTTAGTTCACATATGTAAAATAAGTCTACCTGTCTGTATGCATAATTTAGATGTAACAGTAGTGTGGTAATGACTTGTTAAAGCAATTAGAATGGCAGTGGATCATGGCACAATTTACCTTAAAAGCCATGAGCAGAATACATCACAAGCTATGATACAATAAATAGTCATTAGGTTTAAAGTAGTATCCACATATAAGAACACAAAGCATATTTTAGCCCTTTAAATGAAAGCTTCATTCAGTCAATATTGGTCTTCCTGTAGATGCATTTATGAAACAAAACCACAAAACATACAGCTTACCCGCTTCTCAAAACTCATTGCACAATAGGTTGAGGGACTTCTCTACACCAGGACCTATTATTAAAACCAGTAAGTCCTCAGTGAAAATCATTTATTTGCCTGCAGTGTCATCTGATGTGTCTGTTGTAGGCAGCTGTGGCAGTGGTGGGTGGTTTAGTGACACGGACCCTGCCCACGTCTGTCCATCCATCAGTGGGCTAGTGTCTCTCTGGCTGCCCCTGAGAAGGGTCTATAGGAGTTAACGGCATTAGCATGGGATTGAAAAGAAATCATCTTGGATTCAAACTTCCATTTCAGTATTCATTTCCAGCTAAGTTTGTGTAGCATGCTTAATGTTTCTGAAGCTCAATTTTAGTAATGGTAAAGTATATCTGCCTAAAAGACAGGGACACATCCCAGTTTTGTGTTTTTTTATTTTTATTTTATTGTATTTTTCTTGAGACGGAGTTTTGCTCTTGTGGCCCAGGCTGGAGTGCAATGGTGCAATCTCGGCTCACCACAACCTCTGCCTCCTGGGTTCAAGGGACTCTCCTGTTTCAGCATTGTGAGTAACTGGAATTAATTACAGGTGCCCACCACCACGCCCAGCTAATTTTTTGTATTTTTAATAGAGACGGGTTTCACCATGTTGGCCAGGCTGGTCTTGAACCCCTGACCTCAGATGATCCACCCACCTCAGATGATAATCCCGCCAAGTGCTGGGATTACAGGTGTGAGCCACCATGCCTGGCCTTATCCTCAAAAAAGAACTTATCAAAATTGTATGTGTGTGTGTGTGTGTGTGTGTTTTAAGTAGAGTAACACTATATTAAAATGCCACTATATATGTTCTAACAAAAAATCTCAATTTAACAAATGTATGTGGGGAGAGGCAGAGAGAGAGGGAGAGAGGGAGGGAGAGAGAAGGAGGGAGGCAGAGAGAGAGAGAAGAGAGAGAGAGATATCTCTGGTGTCTCTTCCTTTTTGGATGATGACCCCAGTCCTAACAGATTAGGGCCTTACCCTTTTGCCCCTATTTAACTTTACCTTCTTAAAAGCTCCTTCTCCAAATACACTCACACTGGGAGATAGGGCTTCAGGTTAGGAGTTCTGGGGGGACATAATTCTCTCCAGAACAGACACTAATATCATGAGTGCTCAGATTGCTAGTGAATATGTTCTTGTTACAATTATTTTTACTTTGCAGTTTTAGATAATGAATACTTGGATAATAAATACCCACTGTATTCTAATTTTTTCAACACTTCTTACTTGCATGGATTCTAAACAGAAGCCCAATGTAATTCTAATGTCTGTTTCTCTGTAGACAATGTGTTTCTTCCTCTGCCTTATTTTAATCTTTTATCTTTGTTACAGGTTTTCTACAGTTTGAATATGATAATCCTAGGTATATTTTTAAAATATTCATCCTGCTTGGTGTTCTCTGAGCTTTTTGGATTTATAATTTGGTGTCTGTCATTAATTTGTGTTTTTTCCTAGTTAAAAAAATGAACTTTATAGATTTTACATTCTCAACTTTCACTTATTTTCAAAATGAGAGACAAGACACCTAAACTCCAAGATTTCAGTCCTGAATGCAATAGTACCAGATTTTCAAGTTGCGTAAGTGAACTGCATAAACACCACTAGTTTCAAGTGTACCCTATAAGAAACACATGGACATACTTGCGTTGTTTAACCACACGGTGTCATATCAATAAACATCAAAGTATCTGACATGTATTTGTCCATTAAAGGTAAACACAACTCTGAGTATCAAATTAAATTAATCATTTGCCTTTTATAATCTAAATCAGAAACTGAAAAACAAGAAGAATGTAGAGGTAAGTGGCTGAAAATGCTCCGCTTACTGCACACAAGCATATCATGACAAAGAATGCTAGAAGTAGCTTTCCTCAGAAGTAATAATTGAACATTTAAAATATTATTTTATCAGAAAAGTTAAAGCTTTTAGTGTAAAAAGCATGGTAAATGACATTTTAACTTAATAGTTAACTATATAGCAAATTATAGATTTCAAGCAATTAGTTACCCACATTTCACCAGAACATTCAGTGAAAGTGTCTACTCTCAACATTGACCAGAACCTTCCTGTTCTGAAGTGTCTACTCTTTAGACTTGCTTCAGCTTTACATATCTGTAAAACCTAAGATTACTCAATGAGAAGTTACAGCTTATTCTGTACTAGATACACATAATATATATAGATTTAGAACAAATGGAGGTTTTTCAACTTCAAAAAAAGTATTTTAATTTACACAATGTTAGACTGTTTTTCACCCATGTGTATACATAACACTGTTTCCCAAATTCACAGGGTCCACTTCCATAATTCTAAAGCAAAAATAGAGGCACATAAATGGATAATAATTCATAGTTTTATGCCTTTTTTTAACCTATCTTTAAAGAAATTCAATTGCCATTTAGACAAAGAGGTGATGAACCTGTAACAAATTTCTATGACTTGGAAAATTAAAGGTTTAAAAATCCTAAATGTTGTAGCTCTGGGCAGTTTGCAATCTGTGCATGGGTTCACTCACCCTATGGTCCGTGAACTCCCTTATCCTGCAAGCTGTAGGTACTTTCAGCAAATATGAGACTCAATAAGACTAAGGAAGGGCTTGTTTAAATTAGTTCCCCTCACAGTTGATTCTAATCTTGCAATGAACAGATTTAATGTACTAGTGAGTTAAATTTTAAAGTAATTATAAAGCCATTTACTCTATCATAAATGAATGAAATGTAAGAATCACACTTAAAACAAGTCTTTCATTTTAATGAATGGTATCTTTCATTTATTTACAAAGGAATTCACTTGCCAGCAGCATTTAAATATAGAAATAGTCTCGTCTTTTCTCTAGTGCCTTTTATAAAGCAGTGCCATTTCTAACTAGGTGTATTTGTTTCCCAGCTATTCAGTAAATACACTATAGGTATCTAATAGATTCAAGAAAAGATTGGAAAATTGAGAAGATTTAGCATTTTAAACATTTGAAAAATGTTGCTACAAAGCATAGATTATGAATGCATTAGTAAAATAAATTGACACCTTATGTGAGAATCATTAAGTTGGTTTAATTATATCACAGAAGTATGGGCTCACTAATATTTATACCAATTTATGCTAATTAAACCAGAAAGTTTCTGTAGGTAATTCAGCTCTGAGCAACCATTTAATAGGGTTATGAAAAACAGAACCAATGGTTATATAATACCCAGAATATAAACCTCAGCAAATTCAAACTTTTGGAATGGCAACACAAATGAGAATGAGAGGCAATATTTCATTTCAAAGTACCATAGGCTGCTAAGAGTGTTCTTTTCTTTTAAAAATTTGTGTGGTTGTTAGTAATGTACCTTAACACTGGTCCTCCTTGACAGCGGTGTTAGAGATGGTTAGGTAGAACCTATATTACGGAAGTCAGCGTTGCCCATTTCTTTAGTTCAGTGATTAAAATTGAATCGCTTTTACAAAACAATTGAACTGCTGCTTACAATATAAATAGAATACCAACAGGATTCCTGTTGTATTCACATTATTCTCTAATTAGTATTTTTGCATTTCCACTCTGACCTGACCTTCAGTAGTTCCTTTATTTTTATTTTCAAGCATTTTTGTGAGTATATAATAGGCACATATATTTATGGGGTGCATGAGATGTTTTGATACAGGCATGCAGCATGAACTAATCACATCATGGAGAGTGGGTATCCATCCCTTTAAGCATGTATCCTTTGTGTTACAATCCAATTAGATTCTTTTAGTTATTTTTAAATGTACAATTATTGACTAGAGTCCCCCTGTTGTGCTATCAAATAGTATGTCTTATTCATTCCTTCTCCCTATTTTTGTACCCATTACCCGTGCCCTGTCTCCCCCCACCCAGCCCCCTTGTACTTACTATGTCCATGGGTTCAATTGTTTTGATTTTTAGATCCCACAAATAAGTGAGAACATGCAATGTCTGCCTTTCCATGCTTGGCTTATTTCCCTTAACATAATGATATCCAGTTCCTTCCATGTTGTTGCAAATGACTGAATCTCATTCTTTTTAGGGCTGAATAATACTCCACTGTGTGTATCTACCACATTTTCTTTAATACATTAATCTGTTGATGGACACTTAGGTTGCTTCCAAATCTTAGGTATTGTCAACAGTGGTGCAACCAACATGGGAGTGCAGATAATTTCTTCGATATACTCATTTCTTATTTTGGGGGTATATATCCAACAGTGGGATTGCTGGATCATGTGGCACCTCTATTTTCAGTGTTTAGAGGAACATCCAAACTGTTCTCCACCGTGGCTGTACCAGTAGTACCTTAAAATGCAAATGCAATTGGTAAAAGAATAAGGCAGCATGTAGTACTTGCACTTACAAATACTACCAGTTTTGTAACAATTTGCATTTTTTTGTCCTTGAAAGAGTAACCACTTAATAAAACAGATATTTAAAAACGCAGTATTCCTTCCTTTGCATGGCATGCAGGAATGGTGAAAGCAAAGAAACAGTCATCCCTTCTCTTCCCCCCACTTCTGGTCTCCCGAAATAGGAATGCCAGGTCAGACAGGTGGAGGAGGGAAATGGGGCACAGGTCAAGGTATGATGAATCTCTTAAAAAGAAATCCGGCCAGGTGCAGTGGCTCACGCCTCTAATCCCAGCACTTTGGGAGGCCGAGGTGGGCGGATCACGAGGTCAGGAATCGAGACCATCCTGGAGAACACGGTGAAACCCCGTCTCTACTAAAAATAATACAAAAAAATTAGCCGTATGTGGTGGCGGACGCCTGTAGTCCCAGCTACTGGGAAGCTGGGGCTGGAGAATGGCATAAACCCGTAGGGCGGAGCTTGCAGTGAGCGGAGATGGCGCCACTGCATTCCAGCCTGGGCGACAGAGCGAGACTCCTTCCCCCCACCGCCAAAAAAAAAAAAAAAAAAAAAAAAACACTTTCCCCAGAATGCTAGCCCGATGGGAACTCCACCCCATCCATTCCAACCTAGTAAGGATAGTTTAGTTTGTCTTTTCTGGTCTCACTTCTTTACATCTAGTGTTGTTTTTTTGTTTCTGTTATTAAATTTCAGAAGACAAACCTTGGCATTTTCTAAAAGAAATTATTTTTTACCTAAATACATTGGACTTTGGTCTTAATTTGAAGGAATAGGATAAGTGGACTTTAAGAGAGCGTTCCTACTCCTCCTCTTCCAGTGGCTGCTCTGGGTCCCTGAAAGAGGGTGTGATGTGAACCATCTGGGTTGTGAAGTGGATTTTGTTGAGCCAGTGTTTTTTAAGTCCATTAGTCCTGCCTGAGGCTGTGCACCCTGGAATCCTTGGTTCAACTCTGGACCACCTTCAGCCAAGTGGTGATGGTGGAGAGGGTCCCCCCATCTTCCAGGACATGTGACAGTTTGTAGGTGGTGAGATGGAGGGGGCAGCTTTTAAATCTTCCAGTACCCATCCCCGCTGCTGGCGGTGCTCTCCCCATCGTCCTTGTCCAGGACTCCCATCAGGGTCTCAATCTCTTCTGTGATGCTCTGACTCACATGCTGGGAGGCCCTTTTCCCAATGTAGTCCCTGATGTCCACATTGGCGTCCTATGTCCCCACTAGCAGCTTCACCATCTCCAAGGTACATGGCTGCCAAGTGCAGGGCGGTTTAGCTCTGGCCTTGCTGTTCCCAGGCAGCAGAGGCTCGTTGGGGAAGTTGACCAGCATGGCCAGAAGCTCCAGCCTGCAGTGCTAAGTGCCTGCGCAGGCAGGTGAGGCTGTGATGAAGCCCAGAGTGGCCAGCAGGCCGGCTGGCACGGGGGCAACCCCCTAAGCTGTCCACTCCCCATCGGAGGCCGAAAGCAGCCAGCCGTCCTCCCTGGTCCAGCTCATCCAGCCCCGCAGCTCTCCTCCTCCGCGGACGGGAAAGCCAGCGCTGCGCCGCCAGAGTCACTCGCCTCTGCGGTGTCCTCGGAGGAGGAGATCCCAGGCTGCTGCCTCTAGGACACAGGTTCCTCTTCAAGGGCGGGGCGCTGCCCCTTCCCAGGTCGCTCAAGTTCTGGCGTAACGGCCTCGGGGCGGTAGCCCCCCAGGAGCTGCCCGTGTCCGCCTCCTGGCAGCCATGGGGCGGGGGCTCCAGGCCCTCTCTGGTCCCGGGTCCCGCGTCTGGGGTAGGGGCTGGTGGAGCCGGCGAGCTCTTCCTGCGTCCCCGCCGCTCAGGGCGGCCCGTGCAGGGTCTGGGCTCCCCGTCGCCCAGCTCGGCCCTGCCTGTGGAGCACCTCGGGGACCGCTGTTTCAGGGAGGGGATGGTGAATGCTGCGCTCCGCGTTCACGTGGACGGGGGACAGGTCCCAGGGGCGCGGCCTCAGGCGGAGGACCCGCCAGAACCTCTTCCTGAGACGCCATCAGCGGGGTCCGTGCAGTGGCCACAGCGTTCACCCGGAGATACATTTAAACAGTTTTATTCTCCTGTTTTTTTTTTTTTTCATTCCAGAAACCATTACTACTATGCAACAAAGTAAAAAATCTAGTTTAAATAATAATTTGATACGGTCAGGTGGGGATGAGTGCACACGTGTGTGTACACACACACGCAGGCTCTAAATGGGATATTTTGGTGGAGCAGAGGGATAAGGCTTTTATTTCGTTGGTGTGTTGAGTTAGAATCGCCCTTCTCACAATTAAATAATTTAAATCAAGAGTTTTGTTAAAGCTAATTTGTACACCTAGGCAACATCTTTTCTCCATATATTTATACACATATACACGTCTCTAATATTTGCATTTATTACTTCATCTAAAAGAGCTTGGAAAAAGGGTCCTAAGTCTTGGCTAGTTAAGGTAAAAATCTATATTTTAAGGTAATAAAAACTTTTGCTATGGACAGAGACATCTGTGGGTGAAGCTGATTGATGTTCCATTGAAGGAAATGATATGGGGTTTTCTAAGGGAAAGCCCAGCATGCTGCAAGGAGAGAGGAGGTCCCGGGAGGGAATTGGAGTCAGCATTAGGATCTAAGTGTCACAGGGGAGTGTGCTCCCAAAAAAGACTGTGACTGTTTCTGTGTCCATCCTGAACTGGTTACCATGAGTGTGTGTGTGTGTGTGTGTGTGTGAATTAAAAGAGGAGTTACATGCTGGGGCATTTCTGGTATCTCAACTGGCATCTCAGCTGCCGATGATGATGGCTATACATTTTCCTCAGTATTCAATGGTGCGTATTTCGAGTTAACAATCCACCCATTGGCTGAGACAGGTGGATCATCTGAGGTGAAGAGTTCGAGACCAGCCTGGCCAATATGTGAAACTCTGTCTCTACTAAACATACAAAAATTAGCCAGGCATGGTTGAGGCACCTGTAATCCCAACTACTCGGGAGGCCAAGACAGGAGAATTGCTTGAATCCAGGAGACAGAAGTTGCAGTGAGCTGAGAAGGGCCACTGCACTCCAGCTTGGGCAGCAGAGTGAGACTTGGTCTCAAAAAAAAAAAAGTTATTGTGACATGCTGTACACATGCTGTGCACATTCACAAATTCAGTGTCTCCCAGAAGTCTGAGATTCTTTTTTTCTTTCTTTCTTTCTTTTTTTTTTTTGAGACAGAATTTCACTCTTGTTGCCCAGGCTGGAGTGCAATGGTGTGATCTCGGCTAACTACAACCCCCACTTCGTGGGTTCAAGCGATTCTCCTGCCTCAGCCCAAGTAGCTCCTGCCTCCCAAGTAGCAGGGATTACAGGCATGTGCCACAATGTGCAGCTAATTTTTCATTTTTAGTAGAGTTGGGGTTTCTCCACGTTGGTCAGGCTGGTCTCGAACTCCTGACCTCAGGTGATCCACCTGCCTCGGCCTCTCGAAGTGCTGGGATTACAGCCATGAGCCACCATGTCCAGCCAGAAAGTTTTAAGGCTATGATTATTAGACCATCATACAAACAAAAAGTACTTAAAAAGTCTCAGGAATGCAGTCCCTCATTGGCCTGGTATGACTAAGATAAAAAGAAGTTGGTCGTGAAAATTTCTGAATGTGGTTTAGGACAAGGAACCCCAGTAAGATTCAGAGACAACCTAGAAAATTGAAAGACAATTTTACTACCCAAATCACCCTTCTATAAAAAATAATAGAAGATGTAAAATATGAAAATAAAACTGTCCTCTGGGCCCTCAATTTTCTATGTTATTGGGAAGGCAGGCAGCTACTCAGCAGTTATATCCCATAAGAATGGATAACACTAAAACAACTGACAGCATCAAGTGTTGGTTAGAAAGTGGAACTGATTCTCTCAAACATTTTCATTGTAGTTTAAGATGGCACAACCACTTAGGAAAATGTCTCCCCATTTCATACAATGCCAAATATATACTTATTTTATAACCCAGAAAATCCACTCTTACGTACTTAAACTCAAGAAAAGTGAAAATATTATTACAGAAAAACGTGTATATCTGATTTGTTCGTAGCAGGTTTATTCATGATAGCCTCAAATCAGAAACTGCTTTTGTGTCTATCGATAGTGGAATGGATTATAAACAAAACAAGCAAAGGCCTCAAACCTGTGGTATAGTCATAAAATTGAGTATTACAAAATAAAATTAATGAATAATCAATAGGAGCAAAATGATGTGTCACAAGCATGTTTAGTGAATGAACATAAAAATTATATAATTTATAGTTTCACTTACATAAATGGTGAAAACAGACAAAACTATCCTTTTGTGGAAAGAATCAAAACCATGGAAGCCTCTGTGTTCAAATACTGACTGGAAAAGGGCATGAGAAAACGTGTTTCTGCCAGATCTTCTATATGCCTGATGTACATTCACTCGATGTATTTTGCATATACTATTTTTGCAAATAAAACTGAGACGCAAAATAACTCAAGAGAAAATAGCTAGAAATAGGTAGAGTTGGGATAGAAGCCTTGGAAGCTCCCCCCTACCTTGCTCACCTGGCACAGGCCAAGGAAGCCCTGGGACAATGCTGTCAGCGATCTGAAGGCCTTCCAGGGGAGCCCGCCAGCCCATGCCGGTGCCCGAGCTGCCCGCCGCCATCTGAATATGTTGCAAAGACAGTGCTGGCCTGGCAACCGGTGACGCTCCATGCCCCACCCCGACCCCCACTTCTACCCAACTAGCGGCAACCCTAGAGACAGATATCTGGGCAGCAGCGGCTAAGTCTGGCAGTTGGCCAGGCGGCCAAAGGACGGGAACTGGCCGTTCACCCCATCCCGGTTTCCACGGAGCACTCAACCACGATGGCCCCTGAGCGGACCCTCAGGCCTGGTGGGCTGTGCTCTGTGCCTGCAAACCTGACGCCATCCAGGGGAGCTCCACCTTCCCGTGCCAGCGTCTCAGCTGCTGCAGAAAACTGCAAAACTGCAAGTTGCACACAGGCAGAGATGACGGAGCAACCCCTGACCCTCCGTGCCACTCACCCTACCCGCACGCAGACCTGCCACGCGGACCCTGAGGCCGGTGCCTGGGCGCCCAAGTCAGGCAGTCCGCACAGCAGTGGCACCAGGGTGAAAACCTGCTGCTCAATACCATCCCAGTTACCACGAGGAGCCAGCCCCGGCAGCCCCTGAGTTCTTGGAGGAGGCCAAGTCACAGCAACCCCTCAAGTGGGCAGGCGATGCACTTGACCCTGAGGACATCAGGTACCAGGCCCGCCAGCTCACGCCGGCATCGGAGCCGCAGCTGCAGTCTAGACGTGGTGCACCGGCAGTAAGTGACTGGACACCCCAGACCAGGCCTGCCCCCCAGTAGCGTGGATCCTGAGGCCAGACCCCCAGGCGGCAAAATCAGGCGACGGGCTCCGCCAGCAGCCACTCAGTTTAATCCGTGTGGATACAGAGTGACCAGCGCCAGGGCCCAGGATCCAGAGAGATGCCCAAGAGGAGCGGAACTTGAGGCCAGGTGGGCTGTGTGCTCTGCGACCCTGAGGCCATCCAAGGGAAGTTCCGGCATCCCACGTCAGTGCCAGATGTGCAGCTGCAAACCGCGCGTGGGGCACTGGCAGCAGTGAGGGCTGGTGGGGGAAGGAGCAGCCCCTGACTCTCCCTCCATGCCTCTCCAGCTACCTGACCCTAGCCACACAGACTCCAGGGCCAGAGCCTCAGCCTGAAGCCGGGCCATCTGCGAAGCCACCCAGGTGGCCGCGGAGTCCACTTGCCAGCACCCTATCTCCCTTCCGAGGAGGAGCGGGGCGGGCTGCAAGGCCAGACAGGCTCTCCTTCTCAGGCTGGGCTGGCGGCGCTCCTGCGATCCTGGGGCCGCCCGGGCGATCCCAAGAGGACCTGCGAGCCCATCGGCGCCCGCCCAGAGCTGCAGGCCCACCTGCCGGCGCGCGCCGCCAGGGAGCGGCTTCCGGGAGCCTGGCAGCAACCGCAGTGCAGGCGCGCGCCCAACGGCTTTTCGAGGCTCACTCGGCCTGAGAGGTCGGAGGCTGCGAGTGTCGCTGCTGAAGGCTGTGGTGGACCCGGCTGGATCGTGGACTGTGGAGTAGATCACAGATTTGGGATCGCGGATTGGGGGTTGAATCGCGGATTTGGGGCTGGATCAGGGATTTGGGGTTGGATAGGGGATTTGGGGCTGGGTCGGCGGGGTCGGGGGAGGGGGTTGGTGAAAAGGTGACAGGGAGGTCGGCCGGGGTCGGGGGAGGGGGGTGGTGAAAAGTGACGGGGAGCTGCCCCCGCTCAAGAGCCAGAGGTTGGGGTCCTGAGAAGTCACCACTATAAAGTTATTCGGCTTCGGGAGCCACAGGGGCCAGACAGCCCAGGGCTCCATAGAACATGTCTACACGGGTTCCGGATACCGAATCCGGGACTCCGAACTGCAGAAGATCCACAGGGCAGCTGTCAAGGGCGACGCCGCGGGGGTGGAGCGCTGCCTGGCGCGCAGGCGCGGAGACCTGGACGCCCTGGACAAGCAGCACAGGTAGCGGGGGCTCAGCCTGGGGTGGGAGGGGGTGCCCAGGCCCGGCTTCCCCGCAGCCCCTGGGACGGGGCCTTTCAGGGCTCCGGGCACCCTCAGAGTGGCGGAGCCAAACGGACTCTCAGCTGTTTTCCATCCCTCATAATTCCCTGGCTGGAGCAGTTGGAGAATTTGAGTGATTTAATTCACAAAGTTAAGCATACACAGTGTTGTTATTTTTAACATAAACGTTTAAAACATGGTTTATGTACATTATAGGAGATGCCTAATGAGAGAACTCATTCTCCTATCAAAAATACCGTGAGTTATTTCAGTAGGTGAAAAGTTCTCAGATAAGAGAGCTTACTTGAAAAATATTTACTATACTATATATATTTTTTCAGATGAAAAGTATGTTTTTATTTTATAGGGAATTCATTATATTCTTTTTTTTTTTTTTTGAGTCGGAGTCTCGCTTCTTTGCCCAGGCTGGTGTCCAATGGCAAAATCTTGGCTCACTGCAACCTCTGCCTGCTGGGTTCAAGCAATTCTCCTACCTCAGCCTCCCAAGTAGCTGGGATTACAGGCAGGTGCCAGTGTGCCTGGCTAACTTTTGTATATTTAGTAGAGAGGGGGTTTCACCACGTTGGCCACTCTCGTCTCGAACTCCTGACCTCAAGTGATCTGCCCGCCTCCGCCTCCCAAAGTGCTGGGATTACAGGTGTGAGCCACCGCGCCCAGCCTATGTTGTTTATTATATATCATAAGAGATATATATATATATATTACTGATACGTATACATATATACCAGATATAATATGTCATATATATCAGATATATATACACATTAGATGAAAAGTACATTTTCATTTGACAGGGAATTCTTTCAAATCAAATCATCAAACACTCTAAAATTGGGCAAAGTACTTTTTTCCAGATCTGCAAGTTACTTGTGTACATAGGAAAAAGTCCTTCGCATTTCTGGTATAAGAATTTAAATTAAAAGAGGAATGAAACAGTTTTCTATCTACAATATTTGTGAGGATGTTTTATACTCCTGCTTAAAGTTTAAGTTGCTGATTACTTTTCAAATAGATAATTTGGTGGTAAGTACTACATTTAAAAAATATGTATGCCCTTTACCCATCAATTCCATTATACTAAAACATCCTTAGGAAATAAAGATACATGCACTTTATTTTTCACAGCACTTATTTTAAAAAGAACCCAAAGAATGGATCCTATGAATAAATTTCAGTTGCATCCACAGGATGGAATAATATGTGACCACTGAAGGTGGCAATAGATACAGAAGTATATTGATGTGCGAAGATGTATTTTGTTATAGCTAGTGAGAAAAAAATCAATTAAGTTATACATACAAACATACTATGGTCTTGTTTTATCAAAAAATATGTACAAAATATAAAATTTGTAATTTCTGAGCATTTGTATTTTAAGTAAAGTTCTTTTCCTTTTTCTTATCTGTGATTGCTGCAGTGAGCATGTACAAAACTTCTAGTAAAGTTTATTAATAAAGGAATAATCCTTGGGAAGACAGGAATATAAATCTTACAATATTAAAAATAATTTCTCACTTTCTATTTTTTATCATTATTGAGTGTATTGTTATCATCTTTGAACTTTTAGCCTCTTCAGAAGTAAAAAGGGAATATTTTTATCTGTTTCCAGATTTTATTATCTATATATTTTATTATGTACATGTTTTTCTTATGTACTCATTCAATTTATGCAATGATAGATTAATCATTTCATTTTAATTGTATTCCTAAATAAAAATAACATATAAATATTACTATTGCAAAAATATTGCTTTATAGGAGTTTATTTAAAAATATTGAACTCCCCAACTGTATTTATCCATTCTTTCATTCCATTTATTCATCAAACATAACCTGAGTACCTGTTATGTAGCAGACATATTCTGCTATCTCTCAGGATCCTTCTATCCTTAAAAACTTCATATTTACCTGCCCTGCCTGCACAAGCTGAGATTTAAAATAGGAATATTGGGACTTAATCTCTTTGAAACTTTGTCACCCAACTTTCAAACAAAAGCATTTCTGAAGTTAGAAAATAGTAGAAGATAAGCTTTAACTGCCCACTCAAAAGTTTATCAGTCTTAAATACTAATATTAATCATGGGAATGTCTTATTTGCATATATTCTGTAAGCATAAATATTGAATAAAATGAGCCATATGTATTCATTTGAATCATGAGTTTCCTTTGTCTTCAATTTGTTTGAAAATTGAGGAATTAATTTGTTTGAAAAATGCATTATTATTATTTCAGTGTTCTATCCCCATAGTACCTTTAAGCAGGCGGACAAGCCAGCAACCTCACCCACTCAAGGAAGCCCAGATGGCCAGGTTCCAACAGCATGAGTAGCTGCCACCTGATGGCTGATGGAGCAGAGTCCTGAGGAAAAGCAGATGGCACTGGGGCCCTAACTCTAGGGCAGAAGAACTGATGTATTGTGACTGGCAGCATGTGAGGTTGGTGATTGGCCCACCTGTTCCTGGCACACCCTTGCAGAGGTGGCTGGTTGCTCTTTGAGCCAGCTTGGGCTTGCCTGGCATGCACAAGCCTCGGTGCAACAACTGTGCTACAAATGGAGCCATATATAGGAAAGGAGCAGGAGGCTCAGGAGCAGGGTGTGCACTGCCTTTGGGGATCCAGTGCATGCCTCAGGTCTCCTATGGCACTGCAGGCTTCTTTGTTGCCAAGAGGCAGACCACAGGCCGTCTTGAGGAAGACTTTATGTACAAGTGCAGAAAGCAACCAGGATTACCACCCAGGGGACTCGGCCTTCTGTGGCCCTGGCCTGAGAGAATTTAGCCCAAGGCAGGACAAGGTCACTCAGAGCAGTGTGTCAGTAGGTGGGGCCTGTGCATGCGAGGCAAGGCCAAGCTGGCTCAAAGAGCAAGCAGCCACCTCTGCAAGGGTGTGCCTGGAGCCGGTGGACCAGCCACCAACCTCACCCACAGAAGGAAGCCAAGATGGCCAGGTTTCCACAGCCTGAGTGGCTGCCTCCTGATGGCTGATGGAGCAGAGGCCTGAGGAAAAGCAGGTGGCATATTTAACTCTTTAATCCATCTTAATTTTTGTATAAAGCAGATGGCACCAGTCCATGCCTCAGGGCTCATATGGCACTGTGGGCCACAGAAGGGTGAGTCCCCAGGGTGGTAATCCTGCCTGCTTTCTGCACTTGAACATAAAGTCCTCCTCAAGACGGCCTGTGGTCTGCCTCTTGGCCCCACCTTTAGGGTAGAAGAACTGATGTACCACATCTGGCAGTGAGTGAGGTTGGCAGCTGGTCCATTTGCTCCTGGCACACCCTTGCAGAGGTGGCTGCTTGCTCTTTGAGCCAGCTTGGCCTTGCCTGGCATACACAAGCCTCGCTGCAACAAGTGTGCTACAAATGGAGCCATATAGAGGAAATGATCAGCAGGCTCAGGAACGGGCCGTGCACTGCCTTTGTGGCTCCAGTCCATGCCTCAGGGCTCGTATGACACTGTAG
Source organism: Pan paniscus (assembly GCF_029289425.2). Taxonomy (NCBI): domain Eukaryota; kingdom Metazoa; phylum Chordata; class Mammalia; order Primates; family Hominidae; genus Pan; species Pan paniscus. The sequence goes on from NC_073265.2 coordinate 4,952,917, forward strand.
GTTTCTTGGTTGCCAACAGGCAGACCACAGGCTTTCTTGAGGAGGACTTTATGATCAAGTGCAGAAAGCAGCCAAGATTAGCACCCAGGGGACTGGGCCTTCTGTGGCCCTGGCCAGACTTAGAATTTGACCCAAGGCAGGACAAGTTGACTCGGAGCAGAGTGTCAGTACCTGGGGCCTATGCATGCCAGGCAAGGCCAAGCTGGCTCAGAGCAACTAGCCACATCTGCAAGGCTGCACCTGTAGCAGGCAGACAAGCCAGCAACCTCAGCTACTCAAGGAAGGAGGGATGGCCAGGTTCCCACAGCCTGAGTGGTTGCCACCTGATGACTGATAGAGCAGAGGCCTGAGGAAAAGCATATGGCACTGGGGCCCTACCTCTAGGGTAGAAGAACTGATGTAACCTGACCGGCAGCAAGTGAGGTTGGTGGCCGGTCCACCGGCTCCTGGCAAAACCTTGCAGAGGTGGCCGGTTTCTTTTTGAGCCAGCTTGGCCTTGCCTGGCATGCACAAGTCTGTGCAACAACTGTGACACAAATGGAGCCACACAGAGAAAATGGGCAGCAGGCTCAGGAGCAGGGTGTGTGCTTCCTCAGGGGCTCCAGTCCATGCCTAAGGGTTCATATGGCACTGTGGGCTTCTTGGTTGCAAAGAGGTAGATCACAGGCCATCTTCAGGAGGTCTTTATGTGGAAGTGCAGAAAGCAGCCAGGATTACCACCCGTGGGACTCAGCCTTTTGTGGCCCTGGCCTGAGAGAATTTGGCCCAAGGCAGGACAAGCTCACTCGGAGCAACATGTCGGAACCTGGGGCCTGTGCATGCCAGGCAAGGCCAAGCTGGCTTAAAGAGCACCCAGAGCATCCATTCTGGTGGATGAGCCAACCACATGGCCAGCTTCTGGGTGTAGGCCCAGTGCCACATCTTCCATCGCTTTCTGACATATCCCACCAACACTGAAGAGACAGCCTGGACAGAGTGCAAGAGGAAGGCTGAGAAGGATGAGATAGTGAGTGCTGGCTTCTTTCTGACCCTCAGCACACCCCCAGGTGGTGACCATCAACCTTTAGGGGTGGGAGAGCAAGACTGATGGCTTCAAATGCTTCCCCAAGAAGATGGACACAGGCCACTCAGCTCATCCTCACAGCCAATGAGTTGACAAGCAAGCAGATGACAGTGGCAGGCTTTTAGAAAGAGCATCAGAAGGTGGCCAGTTTTTCTTCAGCCTCAGCCAGGCCTTGGAACTTGACTAGGCCATCCACTTCACCAGAGATGCCTTCAAGAACATCAGTAAGCTCCTTGCCAATGAGTCCAGGAAGGACGTGGACCCAGTCATGGACCTGTTAGTGCTGTCTCAGGGACACCAGACCAACATCCTGGACATCATCCTCATACACAAGGAAGCTCTTACCAAAGTCACGGAGAACAGGCAACATGTGGCAGAAGGGAAGACAGAGGTGCAGAGGCTGATGGCGTCATTATCACAGGAACAGGATTTCTTTGGCCACTTTGGCTGAAATTCACCACTTCCATCCAATTCACTCAAGCGAGAGACTTGAAATCACAGATGGACCATTTCTTGCAACAAGAGATACTATTTTTTCAAAAAGTCACCTAAAATTTGATAGTGTTGAATGACTAGCTATTCTATTGTGGACTTTTTCCTGTTCACGGGTACTTTCTACAGCAGAATGATAACAGTATCAAAGAGCTAGTGCCAGCTATCGGTGGTAGTACAAGGATGACTTTGTGCTCAACTGAAACCCAGATGAATATAGAATTGTGTAGGAAAGTGTTAATATGGTGATAGAATAGAAACAGTAGCAAATGAACTAAATCATACTATGAATGCCTACACTACCATTATAACTTTTTGAAGAATGATAATACCACTTACTTTATTGCCTTTTGAAGTAGGAATATTTTAGTGGATATGCTATAGACCTGAAACCCTATAAAGAATCCCAAAGAAGCTGGCTGGATAAAGCCTGCTATGGATGTCTGTTTTTTTTGTTGTTGTTGTTGTTTTTTTCTTTTTTATTGATCATTCTTGGGTGTTTCTCGCAGAGGGGGATTTGGCAGGGTCACAGGACAATAGTGGAGGGAAGGTCAGCAGATAAACAAGTGAACAAAGTTCTCTGGTTTTCCTAGGCAGAGGACCCTGCAGCCTTCCGCAGTGTTTGTGTCCCTGGGTACTTGAGATTAAGGAGTGGTGATGACTCTTAACGAACATGCTGCCTTCAAGCATCTGTTTAACAAAGCACATCTTGCACCGCCCTTAATCCATTCAACCCTGAGTGGATACAGCACATGTTTCAGAGAGCACAGGGTTGGCGGTAAGGTCACAGATCAACAGGATCCCAAGGCAGAAGAATTTTTCTTAGTACAGAACAAAATGAAAAGTCTCCCATGTCTACCTCTTTCTACACAGACACAGCAACCATCCGATTTCTCAATCTTTTCCCCACCTTTCCCCCCTTTCTATTCCACAAAACCGCCATTGTCTTCATGGCCCGTTCTCAATGAGCTGTTGAGTACACCTCCCAGATGGGGTGGTGGCCGGGCAGAGGAGCTCCTCACTTCCCAGTAGGGGCGGCCGGGCAGAAGCGCCCCTCACCTCCCGGACGGGGAGCTGGCCGGGCGGGGGGCTGACCCCCCCCACATCCCTCCCGGACGGGGCGGCTGGCCGGGCGGGGGGCTGACCCCCCCACCTCCCTCCCGGACGGGGCGGCTGGCCGGGCGGGGGGCTGACCCCCCACCTCCCTCCCGGATGGGGTGGCTGGCCGGGCGGGGGGCTGACCCCCCCACCTCCCTCCCAGACGGGGCGGCTGGCCGGGCGGGGAGCTGACCCCCCCACCTCCCTCCCGGACGGGGCGGCTGGCCGGGCGGGGGGCTGACCCCCCACCTCCCTCCCGGACGGGGTGGCTGGCCGGGCGGGGGGCTGACCCCCCACCTCCCTCCCAGACGGGGTGGCTGGCTGGGCGGGGGGCTGACCCCCCCACCTCCCTCCCGGACGGGGCGGCTGGCCGGGCGGGGGGCTGACCCCCCCACCTCCCTCCCGGACGGGGCGGCTGGCCGGGCAGAGGGGCTCCTCACTTCCCAGAAGGGGCGGCCAGGCAGAGGCGCCCCTCACCTCCCGGATGGGGCGGCTGGCCAGGCGGGGGGCTAACCCCCCCACCTCCCTCCCAGACAGAGCGGCTGGCCGGGCAGAGGGGCTCCTCACTTCCCAGTAGGGGTGGCCGGGCAGAGGCGCCCCCCCCACCTCCTGGACAGGGCAGCTGGCCGGGCAGGGGGCTGACCCCCCCACCTCCCTCCCAGACGAGGAGGGAGGACGCTCCTCACTTCTCAAACGGGGTGGCTGCCGGGCGGAGGGGCTCCTCACTTCTCAGACGGGGCGGTTGCCAGGCAGAGGGTCTCCTCACTTCTCAGACAGGGCGGCCGGGCAGAGACACTTCTCACATCCCGGACGGGGCGGCAGGGCAGAGGTGCTCCCCACATCTCAGACAATGGGCGGCCAGGCAGAGACGCTCCTCACTTCCCAGATGTGATGGCGGCCGGGAAGAGGCGCTCCTCACTTCCTAGATGGGATGGCGGCCGGGCAGAGACGCTCCTCACTTTCCAGACTGGGCAGCCAGGCAGAGGGGCTCCTCACATCCCAGACGATGGGCAGTCAGACGGAGACGCTCCTCACTTCCCAGACGGGGTGGCTGCCAGGCAGAGGCTGCAATCTCGGCACTTAGGGAGGCCAAGGCAGGCGGCTGGGAGGTGGTTGTAGCGAGCCGAGATCACGCCACTGCACTCCAGCCTGGGCGCCATTGAGCACTGAGTTAACGAGACTCCGTCTGCAATCCCGGCACCTCGGGAGGCCGAGGCTGGCGGATCACTCGCGGTTAGGAGCTGGAGACCAGCCCAGCCGACACATCGAAACCCCGTCTCCACCAAAAAAATACGAAAACCAGTCAGGCGTGGCGGCGCACGCCTGCAATCGCAGGCACTCGGCAGGCTGAGGCAGGAGAATCGGGCAGGGAGGTTGCAGTGAGCTGAGATGGCAGCAGTACCGTCCAGCTTCGGCTCGGCATCAGAGGGAGACCGTGGAAAGAGGGGAGAGGGGAGAGGGGAGGGGGGGAGGGGGGAGGGGGGAGGGGAGAGGGGAGAGGGGAGAGGGGAGAGGGAGCTCTATCTACCACACAGTCCTTCTCTGAATGGGCGGATGTCTTTATACTCAAAGACTGATGAGGCAATTCGAATATGTGTCCCCACCAAATCTCATGTTGAGTTATGCTTCCTAATGTTGGAGGTGGATCCTGGTATAAGGTGATTGAATCATGAAGGCAAATTTCTCATGAGTGGTTCAGCACTATCCCCTTGGTACTGTCCTCACAATCATGAGTGAATTCTCGTGAGATCTGGCCACTGAAAACTCTATGTCACTCCCTACTCTCCGTGATTTCCTCTTGCCATATGAGACAATTCACTCTTTCATTACCTTGCACAATGATTGAAAGATTTCTGAGGCCCCCCAGAAGCAGAAGCACTAAGCTTCCTTTCCACTCTGCAGAACCATGAGCCAATTAAACCTCTTTTTCAAAATAAACCTTACCAAAAATGGCAAATGAGGACTGGAGCATTGCTATAAAGATACCTGAAAATGTGGAAGCAACTTCGGAACTGGGTAATGGGTAGAGGTTGAAAGGGTTTGGAGGGCTCCAAAGAAGACAGACAGATGAGAACATTTTTGGACCATCTTAGAGACTGGTTAAATGGCTGTGACAAGAATGCTGACAAAAACATGGACAGTGAAGGCCAGGCTGAGGGGGCCTCAGATAAAAATAAGAAGGTTTCTGGAAAATGTCTCCCTTTTGGATATGGAAAGCTTACACGATGCCTGTACCATCACTGTACCTTAGACGCAGTGAACTTGCCTTTTATTTCAGAGACTCGTAGGCAAAAGAGAATGTAGCCTTGACCCAGATGAGACTTTGGACTTTGTAATTTTGAGTTAATGCTGAAATGAGTTAAGACTTTGGGAGACTGCTGGCAAGGCATGACTGTATTTTGCAATGTGAGAAGGACATGAGATTCGTGGGGTCAGGGACAGAATAATACGGTTTTTCTCTATGCCCCTTCCAAAACTCATGTGAAAGTACACTCCCTAATGTTAGAGTCGGGGCCTAGGTGGAAAAAGCTTTAATCATAAAGGGGTTGGAGTGGATCCTTCACGAATGGCAAAGCACCAAGCCCTTAATGCCATCCTCCTGATAGTGAGTGAGTTCTCATGAGATCTAGTAGTTTAAAAGGCTGTGGAACCTCTTTCCTCTCTCTGTCTTGTTCCAACTTCTGCCATATGAAACATGTCATTGCTGCTTGGATTTCCGGTGTGGTTAGGAGGGGCCTGATCAGTGCGGGCCTGGTCAGTGGACCTAGGTCAGTGAGGACTATTTAGTGGGATCGTGGTCAGCAGGGGTCTGCTTAGAGAGGGTCTCATTAGTGGGGTCTAGTAGTGGGGGTTTTGGTGAGTGGGGACCTATTGGCTGCCAGTTGTTTGGTGTCTGGTCAGTGCAAACTTGGGCTGTGGGGCTTGATCAGTGGAGACCTGGTCAGCTGGGGCTTAGTGCTGGCCTGGTCAGCATGGGCTGGGGCACTGGTGACCAGGTCAAGGGGTGCTATTCAGTGGAGGACTGGGCACATGGGACCTAGTCAGCAGACCCTGGTGGGCGTGTCCTCATCAGTGAGGCCCTTGTCAGTGGGGCCCTGGTCAGGGCAGCCTTGTCAGCGGGACCTAATCTGTAGCGTCCTGGTCAGAGAGGACTTGGTCAGTGGTGACTTTTGTAGCACTGGTCTACAGGGTGACCTGGTCAGCGGGGATCTCAGCATTTGGTGCCAGTTCAGTGGGGTCTACTCACTAGGGTCCCAGTCAGGGGCATCTGGTGACCTTAGGCCTGGTTATTAGGGGCCTGATTAGTGTCAACCTGTTCCCTGGAGGCCTGGTCAGTGGGCCTCATCTTGGGGGCAAGGGAATGAGGTCATGATCAGTGGAACCTGATCAGTGAGGCCTTGTCAATAATGACCTAGTCAGTGAGGACTTGTCAGTAAGGACTTGGTCCGTGAGGCCTTGTCAGTGAGGCCTTGTCAGTAAGGTCCTGGTCAGTGGAGTCCTTGTCATTGTGTGCCTGGCAGTGGGGGTCTTGTTAGTGGGGCCTGGTCATGAGGGTCTAATCAGTGAGGGTGTCATCAGGGAGGACCTGATGTGTGGGGTCTGGTCAGCAGGGACCTGGTCAATGTGGGCTGCTGAGCACTGCTTGGATAAGCCAGGTGCAATGTGCATTATTGAAGGCCCTGTGGACAGCTGGGATAGCCCAGTGATGCCCAAGGGCCTAGTCAAAAGTGGACAAAGCACATGTTTGGATGGACCTGGGAGATCCTGCTCAGAGATTCTGACAGGACAAAGGTAAAGGAAGGGCCAGAGTGGCTGCAGAGATGGTCACAGTCTATGGGCTGCACAGGATGAAGGAGGCCAGGGAATAGGAAGGGTGGGCAGTTGGGGTTCAGGGAGAGGCAGGTGCATGCTGGGAGGTCAGACCCTGTGAGGGCTTTGGGGGCGTCAGGTTGGGTAGGCTCCAGGCACTCTCACTCACATAGGATTCCAGAACACTGCTACAAGGCTCTGAGTGTTTGTCCCTCACATAGGATTCCAGAACACTGCTGCCATTGTCTGAATGTTTGTCCCCCACATAGGTTTCCAGAAGCCTGCTGCTGGGGTCTGAATGTTTGTCCTCCATCTAGGATTCCCCAGAACACTGCTGCGAGGGTCTGAATGTCTGTCCCTCACATATGATTCTAGAACATTGATGCTAGGGTCTGTATGTTTGCCCTTAACATATGATTTCAAAACACTGCTCCTGGATTCTGAATGTTTGTCCTTCACATAGGAATACAGAACACTGCTGCTGGAGTCTGAAAGTTTGTCACTCACATAGAATTCCAGAACACTGCTGTGAGGATCTGAATGTTTGACCCTCACATGGGATTCCAGAACACTGCTGCGAGGGTCTAAATGTCTGTCCCTCACATAGGTTTCCCGAACAATGTTACGAGGTTCTGAATGTTTGTCCCTAACAGAGGATTCCAGAGCACTCCTGCTGTGCTCTGAATGCTTCTCCCTCACATAGGATTCCAGAACACTGCTACAAGGGTCTGAATGCTTATCCCTCATATAGGATTCCAGAACACTCCTGCTGTGTTCTGAATGTTTGTTCCTCACATAGGATTCCAGAATACTCCTGCCGTGGTCTGAATGTTTGTCCCTCACCTAGGATTCCAGAACATTCACGCTGGGGTCTCAATGTTTCCCTTAACATAGGATTTCAGAACACTGCTCTTGGGGTCTGAATGTTTGTCACTCACATAGGATTACAGAACACTGCTGCTGGAGTCTGAATGTTTGTCAGTCACATAGAATTCCAGAACACTGCTACGAGGGTTTGAATATTTTTCCCTCACCTAGTATTCCAGAACACTGTTGCAAGGGTCTGAATGTTGGTCCGTCATATAGGATTCCAGAACACTGCTGCTGTGGTCTGAATGTTTGTCCCTCACATAGGATTCCCGAACACTGCTACTAGGTTCTGAATGTTTTTCCCACACCTAGGATTCCAGAACACTTCTGCTGGTGTCTGAATGGTTGTTCCTCACATATGATTCCAGGACACTGCTACGAGAGTCTTAATGTTTGTCCTTCACATAGGATTCTAGAACACTGCTCCCGTGGTCTGAATGTTTGTCCTTCACATAGCATTCCGGAACACTGCTGCTGGGGTCTGAATGTCTGCCCCTCAAATCAGATTCCAGAGCACTGCTGCTGGGGTTTGAATGTCTTTCCCTCACATAGAATTCCAGAACATGGCTGGGAGGGTCTGAATGTTTGTCCCTCACATGGGATACCAGAACACTGCTGCGAGGGTCTAAATGTCTCTCCCTCACATAAGATTTCAGGACACTGCTACGAGGTTCTGAATGTTTGTCCCTCACATAGGATTCCAGAGCACTCCTGCTGTGGTCTGAATATTTGTCCCTCACATAGGATTCCAGAACACTGCCAGATGGGTCTGAATGTTTGCCCTCACAAAGGATTCCAGAACACTACTGCTGGGGTCTGAATGTTTGACCCTCACATAGGATTCCAGAACACTCCTGCTGTGGTCTGAATGTTTGACCCTCACATAGGATTCCAGAACACTCCTGCTGTGGTCTGAAAGTTTGTTCATCACATAGGACTCCAGAACACTGCTAAGAGGGTCTGAACATCCCTCACATTGTATTCCAGAACACTGCTTCTGTGGTCTGAATGTTTGTTCCTCACATAGGATTCGAGAACACTCCTGCTGTGGTCTGAATGTTTGTCCCTTACCTAGGATTCGAGAACATTCATGCTGGGATGTAAATGCTTGCCCTTAACATAGGATTTCAGAACACTGCTCCTGGGGTCTGAAAGTTTGTCCCTCACATAGGATTCCAGAACTCTCCTGCTGTGGTCTGAAAGTTTGTACCGCATATAGGATTCCAGAACACTGCTGCTGTGGTCGGAATGTTTTTCTGTCACATAGGATTCCAGAACACTGCAGCTGGGTTCTGAATGTTTGTCCCTCACATAGGATTTCAGAACACTGCTACGAGGGTCTGATTGTTGGTCCCTCACATAGGATTCCTGAACACTGCTGCTGGGCTCTGAATGTTTGTCCCTCACATTGGATTGCAGAACAGTACTGCTATGGTCTGAACGTTTGTCCGTCACATAGGATTCCAGAACGCTCCTGCTGTGGTCTGAATGTTTGTCTGTCACATAGGATTCCAGAACACTGCGGCTGGGGTCTGAATGTCCCTGACATAGGATTCCAGAACATTGCTATGAGAGTCTGAATGGTTGTCTTTCACATAGCATTCCAGAACACTGCTACGAGGGTCTGAATGTTGGTCCCTCACACAGGATTCCAGAACCCTCCTGCTGGAGTCTGAATGTTTGTCCCTCACAAAGGATTCCAGAACACTGCTATGAGGGTCTGAATATTTGTCCCTCACATAGGATTCCAGAACACTCCTGCTGTGGTCTGAATGGTTGTCCCTCACAAAGGATTCCAGAACACTCCTGCTATGATCTGAATGGTTGTCCCTCACATAAGATTCTGGAACACTTCTGCTGTGGTACGAATGTTTGTGTCTCACGTAGGATTCCAGAACACTGCTACGAGGGTCTTAATGTTTGTCCCTCACATAAGATTCCAGAACACTGCTGCTGGGGTCTGAATGCTTGCCCCTCACATACGATTACAGAACACTGTTGCTGGGGTGTGAATGTTTGTCCCTCACATGGGATTCCAGACCACTGCTGCTGGGGTCTCAATGTCTGTCTCTCAAAAAAGGATTCCAGAACACTGTTACGAGGGTCTGAATTTTTGTTCCTCACTTAAGACTGCAGAACACTGCTTCGAGGGTCTAAATGTCCATCCTTCACATAGGATTCCAGAACACTGCTATGAGGGTCTGAATGTTTGTCCTTCACATAGCATTTCAGAACTGCCATGGTCTGAATGGTTGTCCCTCACATAGTATTCCAGAACACTGCTATGAGGGTCTGAATGTTTGTACCTCACATAGGATTCCAGAACACTGCTATGAGTGTCTGAAAGTTTGTCCCTCACATAGGATTCCAGAACTCTCCTGCTGTGGTCTGAAAGTTTGTCCTTCACGTAGGATTCCAGAACACTGCTGCTGTGGTTTGAATGTTTGTCCCTCACATAAGATTCCAGAACACTGCTACGAGGGTCTGAATGTTTGTCCCTCACATAGGATTCCTGAGCATTGTTGCCGTGGTCTGAATGTTTGTCACTCACATGGGATTCCAGAACAGTGCTACGAGGGTCTGAATGTTTGTCCCTCACATAGGATTCCAGAACACTTCTGCTGGTGTCTGAATGTTTGTACCTCACATAGGATTCCAGAACACTGCTGCTGGGGTCTGAACGTCTGTCCCTCACATAGGATTCTAGAACACTGCTGTTGGGGTTTGAATGTCTGTCCCTCACATAGAATTCCAGAACACTGCTGCGAGTGTCTGAATGTTTGTCCCGCAGATGGGACTCTAGAACGCTGTTGAGAGGGCCTAAATGTCTGTCCCTGACATAACATTCCAGCACACTGCTACGAGGTTTTGAAATGTTTGTCCCTCACATAGGATTACAGAGCACTCCTGCTGTGGTCTGAATGTTTGTCCCTCACATAGGATTCCAGAACACTCCTGCTGTGTTCTGAATGTTTGCCCCTCACATAGGATTCCAGAACATTCCTGCTGTGGTCTGATTGTTCCTCACATAGGATTCCAGAACACTGCTACGAGGTTCTGAATTTTTGTCCCTCACATAGGATTGCAGAACACTGCTACAAGGGTTTGAAAGTTTTTCCCTCACATAGGATTCCACAACACTACTGCTGGGGTCTGAATGTTTGTCCCTCACATAGGATTCCCGAGCACTCCTGCTGTGGTCTGAATGTTTTTCCCTCACATATGATTCCTGAAGACTGCTGCTGTCACTATAGTCGTTGCGAGTGTCTGAATGGTTGACCTTCACCAAACACTAAATATCCTGCCCCTTTAGTCTTGGACTTTCCAGCCTCCAGATCTGTGAGCAATAATCTCTGTTGTTTATGAATTACTCAGTCTAAAGTATTTTGTTATAGTAGCCTAAAGATACTAAGAGAGCATCACCTGCCCTGTCACCTCATCACCGCATTACTAAATCTATACTAACAGCAGTCACCTTTAGTGGGTGCTTCATGCATGAGAATAAAGGGAAAAAATTGCAAGGCATACTAAAATCCAAAAAAAAAAAAATACAATTTGTGTCAACAGAGCAAGCTTCAGAAGCAGACAAAGATATGATTTTTGAATTTTTTTTAAACCTCTGGAGAATATGCTAAGGGCCTAATGAATGAAGTAGACAGCATTCAAGTGTAGATGGGTAATGTAATCAGAAAGACAGACATCGTAAGAACCTTCAACATAATGTAGTGGTAAAAAATGTGGTAAATAACTGAAGAATACCTCTGATGGCTTATTAGTAGACTGGACTCAGCTGAGTAAAGAATCTCTGAGCTTGAGGATTTATCATCAGAAACTTCAAAAACTAAAGAAAAGAAACACTGAAAATAACAGAAGATGATATCCAAGGCTGTAGGACAACTGCAAAAGGTGAAAAAGAGTAATGAGAATACCAGGAGGAGAAGAAATAGAAGAAAGTTCTACAACAACCATGTCTGAGAACTTCCAGTATTAATGTCAGACACCAAACCAAAGATCTAGGAAGCTCCGAGAACACCAGGCAGAATAAATGCCAAAAACCTACACTTGGACATATAATTTTCAAACTATATGAAATAAAAGATAAAGGAAAACTCTGAAAGAAACCAGAGGTTGGGCAGAAAACACCTTACCTACAGAGACACAAAGATAAGAACTGCATTCAACATTGCAGAAACAGTGAAAGCAAGAAGACAGTGAAATGAAAAATTCAAAATGTTGACAGAAAAAAACCCACCAACCTAAGTTTCTGTACCCACTGAAAACACCCTTCAAAAGTGAAGGAGAATTAAGGCCTTCCTCAGAAAAACAAAAATTCAAGAAACTTGTTGCCAGGAGACCTGTCTTGCAAGAAATGTTAAATGAAATTCTTTAGAGGGAAACAAAAGATATATAACTGAAACCTGGATCAACATTTTTTTAAAAAGAGCATTAAAGAATTGTGGTACAATAAAAACCTATGTATTTATTCTTAATTGATCTGACCAAGAAGTTCATAGACAATAACAAATACACACAGATAGATTATGTATGCTTATACACAAGTGAAATGAGTAACACTAATACAAGGAATGGAATGGAAGGATGGGAGGGAGGAATCAGGTGTTTTCTTTGTTAAGCAGGTAGTCACCCGTGAAGTGGGATAGTGTTATCTGAAAGTGGACTTGAATTGGTTGTAAATGTATATTGAGGAATTAGGTGTGTTCTTTGTTAAGCAGGTAGTCTTATTTGTGGGATAGTGGGATAGTGTTATTTGAAAGTGGACTTGAAATTGTTGTAAATGTTACTGAGGAATTAGGTGTTTTGTTTGTTAAGCAGGTAGTCTTATTTGTGGGATAGTGTTATTTGAAAGTGGACTTGAACTGGTTGTAAATGTATATTGCAAATTCTGTGGCAACTAGTTAAAAAAAAGTTTTAAAAAGAGAAGCACATGCTAAGAAATACAGGGAAAATGTAGTCATCTAAAATCATCAATGAAAACTGCAAAAGGCAGAAAAAGAGTGGTAGACAAAAGAATGGAGACTGAGGAGAATGAATAGAAAACAGTAACAAATATAGTAGATATTAATCCAATGATATCAATAATCACTTTGAATGCTAATGGTATGAATGTACCAATTCAAAGATAGAGATTGTCAGAGTCTATCAAAAGACAGACACATCTTGTTTCACTGCACTTTGCTTTATTGTGTTTTGTGACCATGTGTTTTACATATTGAAGGTTTGTGGCCAACCTGCAATAAGCGGGTCTCACTGGCACCATTGTTCCTACAGCACGTGCTCACTTCACGTCTCTGTGTCACATTTCGGTCATTCTCACAGTATTTTAAGCTTTTTATTATTGAATCTGTTATAGTGATCTGTAATCAGTGATCTTTAATGCTACTGTTGTCATTGTTTTGGGAACCACAAATCACACCAGGATAAGACAGCAAACAATTGACAAATGCGTTTGTTCCGACTGCCCCACCAATGGGCCATTTCTCTCTCTCTTTTTCTCAGGCTTCTTTTTATTAATATTAAAATGTGGCCAATTAATAACCCTACAGTAGCCTCTATATGTTCAAGTGAAAGAAGAGTTGCATGTCTGTCACTTTAAACCAAAAGGAAGAAATAATTAAGCTTAGTGAGGAAGGCATGCTGTAAGCAAGACAGGCCAGTAGCTAGACCTCATGCAACAAACACTTAGCCAAGTTGTGAATGCAAAGGAAGTGTTCTGGAAAGAAATTTAAAGTACTGCTCCAGTGAACACATGAATGATAAAAAGCTAAACAATCTTGCTGCTGTTATGAAGAAAGTTTAATTGGTCTAGATAGAAGATAAAAAAAAAAATTCCATTAAGCCTAAGCCTAACTCTCTTTTTCCTTTTTTTTCTTTGTTTTTGAGACAGAGTTTCATTCTTCTTGCCCAAGCTGGAGTACAATGGTGTGATCTTGGCTCATTGCAACCTCTGCCTCCCAAGTTCAAGCCATTCTCCTGCCTCAGCATCCCGAGTAGCTGGGATTACAGGCATGCACCACCACGCCTGGCTAATTTTTTGTATTTTTAGTAGAGACGGGGTTTCTCCACGTTGGTCAGACTGGTGTCGAACTCCCGACCTCAGGTGATCTGCCCGCCTTGGCCCCCCAAAGTGCTAGGATTACAGGTGTGACAGCCACCGCACCCGGCCTCCCTTCAATTCTATGAAGACTTAGAGAGATGAGGCAGCTGCAGAAGAAAAGTCTGAAGCTAGAAGAGCTTGTTTCTTGAGGTTTAAGGAAAGAAGTCATCTCCATAACATAAAAGCGCAAGATAAAGCAGCAAGTACTGATGGAAAAGCTGCAGAAAGCTATGTAGAAGATAATTGATTAACATGGCTACACTAAACAGATTTGCAATGGAGACAAAACAGCCTTCTACTAGAAGGAGATGCCATCCAGGATGTTCCCAGCTAGAGAGGAGTTGATGCCTGGCTTTAAGGCTTCAAAGGACATGCTGACTCTTCTGTTAAGGCCTAATGCAGTTGGTGATGTTAACTTGAAACCAATGATGATTTACTATTCTGAAAATCCAAGGGCCCTGAAGAATTATGATAAAACACAGCTCTGCCTGTACTCTACAAATGGGAACAAAGCCTGGATGACAGACTATCGGTTTACAAATATGGTTTACTGAATATCTTAAGCCCACTGTCGACAACTACTGCTCAAGAAATAAGATTCCTTTCAAAGTATTACCGCTCACTGACAATGCCGCTGGTACTCAAGGGCTTTTACAGAGATGTATAAAGAGCTGAATATTGTTTTCATGCCTACTAACCCAACATTCATTCTGGTGCCCTTGGATCAAAGAATAATTTCAACTTTCAAGTCTTATCACTTAAAAAATATATTTCATAAAGCTATAGCTTCTCTAGAAAGTGATTCCTTTGATGGATCTGGGCAAAATAATTGAAAACCTACTGGAAAGGATTCACCATTCTAGATGCCATTGAGAACATTAATGATTTTAAAAAGAAGATCAAAATAGCAACATTAGGAGAAGTTGGGACCGGGCTTGGTGGCTCACGCCTGTAATCCCAGCACTTTGGGAGGCCAAGGCACGTGGATCACGAGGTAAGGAATTTGAGACCAGCCTGGCCAACATAGTGAAATCCTGTCTGTACTAAAAACACACAAAAAATTAGCTGGGCCTGGTCGGGGGTGACTGTAATCCCAAACACTTGGGAGGCTGAGGCAGGAGAATTGCTTGAACACGGGTGGTGGAGGTTGCAGTGAGCTGAGATCGCATCACTGCACTCCAGCCCAGGCAAGACTTCATCTCAAAAAAAAAAAAAAAGAGAGAGAGAAGTTGGGAAGATTATTCCAACCCTCACAGATGACACAGGGGTTCACGACTTCTGTGGAGGAAGTAACTGCAGATATGGTGGAAATAACAAGAGCACTAGAATCAGAGAAAGGGCCTGAAGATCTGGCGAGACTGCAGCAGTCTCTGGAGAAAACGTGAGAGGATGAGTTGCTCCCACGGATGAGCAAAGAAAGTGGTTTCTTGAGATGAAATCTACTCGTGGTGAAGACAGTGTAAACAATGTTGAGATGACAACAGATTTAGAATAAACTTGGTACAGCAGAAGGAAGGCTTGACAGGATTGAACCCAATGATTTACAATAATATATAAACTTTGTTGGTACAGCAGTACGAAGGTTTGACAGGATTGAATCCAATTTTGAAAGTTCTACGGTGGGTAAAAAGCTATCATCGTATGCTACAGTTAATTCTTTTGTGAAAGGGAGAGTCAATTGACACAGCAAACTTCAATGTTGTCTTATTTTAAGAAATTGCCACAGCCACCCCAACGCTCAGCAACTACCACCTTACATTAAAGTAAGACCCTCCATCAGCAAGAAGACTGAAACTTGGCCAGGTGCAGTGGCTCACACCTGTCATCCCAACAACTTGGGAGGCCAAGGTGGGTGGATTGCTTGAGCCCAGGACGTCAAGGCAACATGGCAAAACCCCATCTCTACAAAAAAAAAAAAAATACAAAAATTAGCTGGACACGGTGGCATGCACCTGTAGTCCCAGCTAGTCAGGAGTCTGAGGTGGGGGATTGATTGAGCATGAGGTTGAGGCTGCAATTACTCCAGCCTGAGCCACAGAGTAAAACCCTGTCACACACACACAAAAAGATTGCAGCTTTCTGAAGGCTCAGATGACTGTTAGCAGTGGTTAACAATAAAGTATTTGTAAATTAAAGTGTGCATACTTTGTAGACATATGCTATTGCACACTTTATACGGCACAGTATAAACATACTTTTACATGCACTGGGAAACCAAAAGAAATTGTATAACACTTTATTGCAGTGGTCTGGAACCAAACCCACATATATCTCTGATGCATGGCCGTCCTGTATTGTACACTTAAAAAAATATTTAAGAGGGTATATTTTAGGTGAAATGGTCATCTCATTTTTTTTTTTTTTTGAGACGGAGTCACACTCTGTTGCCCAGGCTGGAGTGCAGTGGCACGATCTCGGCTCACTGCAAGCTCTGCCTCCCGAGTTCACACCATTATCCTGCCTCAGTCTCCCGAGTAGCTGGGACTACAGGTGCCCGCCATCACGCCTGGCTAATTTTCTGTATTTTTAGTAGAAACGGGGTTTCACTGTGTTAGCCAGGATGGTCTTGATCTCCTGACCTCGTGATCCACCTGCCTTGGCCTCCCAAAGTGCTGGGATTACAGGCGTGAGCCACCACTCCCGGTCTCATATTTTAAAAAGGGTGAGAATGAGAAATATATGGGGGGTGATGGTCAAGTTTACGGCATTATTTGTTGTGATGAGTCCTGGGGCGAATATTTATCTCTATACTCATTAAGATGTATATATTCGGTGTCACACGCCTGTAATCCCAGCACTTTGGGAGGCCGAGGCAGGTGGATCATCTGAGGTCAGGCGTTCGAGACCAGCCTGGCCAACATGGTGAAACCCTGTCTCTACTAAAAAAATACAAAAATTAGCCGGGTGTGGGGGCGCACGCCTGTGATCCCAGCTACTCAGGAGGCTGAGGCAGGAGAATTGCTTGAACCTGGGAGGCGGAGGTTGCAGTTAGCTGAGATCGTGTCACTGCACTCCAGCCTGGGCAACAAGAGTAAAACCTCCATAACACACACACACACACACACACACACACACACACACACACACACACGGTATATATTAAATATGTGTAATTTTTGTATGTCAACCACACCTTAGTTTTATTTTATTTTATTTTTTTGAGACAGAGTCTCACTCTGTCACCCAGGCTGGAGTCCAGTGGTGCAATCTTGGCTCACTGCAACCTCTGCCTCCCATGTTCAAGCAATTCTCCTGCCTCAGTCTCCCGAGTAGCTGGGACTACAGATGCATGCTATCACGCCTGGCTAATTTTTTGATTTTTAATAGAGATGAGGTTTCACCATGTTGGCCAGGCTGGTCTCAAACTCCTGACCTCATGTGATCTGCCCACCTCAGCCTCCCAAAGTGCTGGGATTACAGGTGTAAGCCACTGCACCTGGCAATTCTTAAATATATATAATTAAAAATTAATAAAAAACAGGTATTTGCAAGTTTCCGTTTTGTTATATGCTTATTATTCTTTATCTTTATGTCAGGTTGCTGTGTCAATACACTTAGGAGATCATAGTTTCTAAATTGAAATACAAATAAATATGTCTGAAATTTTTTCTTTTTTCTTTTTTTTTTGAGATGGACTCTCATTCTGTCACCCAGGCTGGAGTGCAGTGGTGCAATCTCAGCTCACTGCAACCTCCGCCTCCCAGATTCAAGTGATTCTCCTGCCTCAGCCTCCAGAGTAGCTGGGATTACAGGCCACCGCCATGACACCCAGCTAACTTTTATATATTTTTTTCTATTTTTATTAAAGACAGGGTTTCACCATGTTGGCCAGGCTGGTCTCCAACTCCTGACCTCAGATGATCCTCCTGCCTCGGCCTCCTCAAGTGCTGGGATTACAGGTGTGAGCCACTGTGCCTGGCCTGGAATTTTTTTCTAAAATTTACATTTCTTAGTTAAGAATGCTTAAAATATTATAAAAACAGAAGCACATTTCATTATGTGTTTCATTAATTACCTTTATTAAAAACAACACAATTATATTACAATAGGACAAAAAATGTTTAAGCAAATGAAAACGAAACCATGACATACCCAAACTCAGGAGGAGGCAACAAAGGCAGTGCTAAAGGGAAGCTTACAGCTGCAGATGCTTAAATTAAAAAGAAGAAAGATCTCAAACCCACGCTAAAGGGAAGCTTACAGCTGCAGATGCTTAAATTAAAAAGAAGAAAGATCTCAAACCCTTGCTAAAGGGAAGCTTATAGCTGCAGGTGCTTAAATTAAAAAGAAGAAAGATCTCAAATCAATAACCTAACATTACACCTAAAGGGGGAAAAAGAAACTAATGACAAACCAAGCAAAAGGAAGAAAATAACAGATTAGAGCAGAGATAAGCAGAATAAGACCAGAAAAAAAGGAAAAAAAAAACACTGAGTTTGTTTTTTTAAAGATCAATAAAAATTTTAAAACTCACAGCTATATTAAGAAAAAAAGAGAAATCTCAAATACTAAAATCATAAATAAAAGAGGTGACAGTACAACAGATGCCACAGAAATGAAAAAGATTACAAGAGACTAATGTGAGCAAGCATATGCCACAAAACTGTGCAACCTAAAATAAATTTATAAATTCCTAGAAACACAAAACACCATACTGCATCATGGAGAAATAAAAAATCCAAAGAGACCTGTAACTAGTAAGAAGATTCAACCAGTAATCAAAAACCCCACCAAAAAGAAAATTCCAGGTCCACATAACTTCACTGGAAAATTTTACCAAACATTTCAAGAAGAATTAATGCCAATCCTCTGCAAAATATTCCGAAAGTGTTCAAAAACCAGAAGGGGACATTCCAATCCATTCTATCAGGTCAACATTTATCTGGTTCCAGAGCCAGATGAACACCTTTTGTAATAAAAACACTCAAAGAATTAGTAATATATGGAAACTCCTCAGTAAATAAAGATTATACATGAAGAGCTCACAGCTAACATCATACTCAATGGTGAAAAACTAAAATCTTTTCCTCTAGGATCAGGACTAAGATAGCAACATCTCTTCCTGCCACTTCTATTCATCACAGTACTGGAATTTCTACTCAGAATAATTAGTCAAGAGAAAGTAATAAAAAGGATGCAAATTGGAAAGGAAAAAGTACAAAATTTTGTTCACAGACAACAGGATGTAATGGGTAAAAATCCTGAAATTCCCAAAATACTGGTAAAATAATGAAATTCAACAAAGTTTCAGGATACAGTCACACACACAAGTCAGTTGCATTTCCATAAACTAACAATGAACAATCTGCAAATAAAATTTTAAAAAGAGAGGCCAGGTGCAGTGGCTCACACTTATAATCCCAGCACTTTGGGAGGCCAAGGCGGGTAGACCACCTGAGGTCAGGAGTTCGTGACCAGCTGGACCAAACCCATCTCTAAATAAATAGTAAAACTCTGTCTCTATTAAAAATACAAAAATTAGCTGGGCATAGTGGCAGACACCTGTAGTCCCAGCTACTTGGGAGGCTGAGGCAGGAGAATTGCTTGAACTTGGAAGGTGGAGGTTGCAGTCAGCTGAGATTGTGCCACTGCGCTCCAGCTTAGGTAACTGAGTGAGATGCCATCTCAAAGAAAAGAAAGAAAGGAAAGAAAGAGAGAGAAAGAAAAGAAAGATAAAACAAAAGAAAAGAAATTTTTAAAAAGAATGACATTTGGCCGGGTGCAGTGGTTCATGCCTGCAATCCCAGCAGTTTGGGAGGCCGAGGCGGGCAGATCACCTGAGGTCACAAGTTCAAGACTTGCCTGGTCAACATGGAGACACCCTGTCTCTACTAAAAATACCAAAAAATTAGCTGGGCGTGCTGGCGCGCACCTGTGATCCCAGGTAGTTGAGAGGCTGAGGTTGGAGAATTGCTTGAATAAAGAAGGCGCAGGTTGCAGTGAGCTGAGATAGTGCCACTGCACTCCAGCCTGGGAGACAGAGCAAGACTCCATCTCAAAAAAAAAAAAAAAAAAAGTATTACATTTACAACAGCATTATAAAAATTAAAAATAAGCTTAACCAATAGGGCAAAAGATTTGAACACAGAAAACTACAAAACACTGTTGAAAGAAATTAAACACAAATAAATGAAAAGAAAGGCTGGGTTTGCAGATTAGCTGATTTCATCTTGGAATGATGTCAACACTACTCGAAGTGACCTAGATTCAATACAATCCTTATAAAGATTCCAATGACATTTTTGATAAACAGAAAAACCTATCCTAAAATTCATATGGAATCTCCAGGGCCCATGAATAGGCAAATCAATCTTGAAACAGAACAAAATTAAAGGTCTCAAAACAATTACAAAACTGCAATAAGCCAAAAAAAAAAAAATGTGGTCATGGCATAAAGACATACTGACACACTTATGGACCAACACAACAGAGACCTCAGAAACCAACCCTGGCATATATGGTCTGATGATCTTCCACAAGGATGCCAAGACCACTCAATGGCGAAGGACAGTTTCTTCAACAAATGGTGTTGCGAAAATTGTATATCCACATGCAAAACAATGAAGTTGGACTCTTACCTTACACCACGTTAAAATTAATTCAAAGTGAATTATAAACCTAAATGTAAAACTAGAACTATCAAACTCCTAGGGAAAACAAATTTGGAAAATGCTTTATGACAATGAATTTGTCAATAATTTTTAGGATATGACATTAAAAGCTCAGGCAGTAAAAGCAAAAATATATCAAACGTAAAAACTTCTGTACCACAAAGGTCACAACCAACAGCGTAAAAGGCAAACTGTAGAATAAAAGAAAATACCAGTTGAGTGTCCCTTATTTGAAATGCTTGGGATGTGTTTCAGATTTTGTAATATTTGCATTATTCTTACTGGTTGAGCATCTCGAATTCAAACACCTGAGTCTGCGATGCTCCAATAAGCATTTCCTTTGAGTGTCATGTTGGCACTCAAAAAGTTTCAGACTTTGGAGCATTTGGGATTTCAGATTTTTGGATCAGAGACATTCAACCTATAGTTGCACATCATGTATCTCATAAGAAGTGAACATTCAGAATACGTAAAGTACTCCTACAGAGAGACTACCAGAAGCAGAGAGGAGCAAACACATTTTCACACAAGGGTACCTCCTATCTCTCCCGGATTCCAATTACGGCAGAGTAAATGCTAGTTCTCTGCCAACCCAGGATTAGGCCCTGCAGCTGCAGTGAAAATAATCACAGAAGAAAACTAAGAAATAAAAAATGGAGAAAGTGAGACATCAAACTAAAATTACTAGAAACCCCCAGGAAGAAGGAAAAAGAAACCAAGAAAACAGAAAAACAATTAAACCAGTTAATTAAACCTTGGCATGACCAGAAGATCCGAGTTTCCTAAAGGAGTGGAAATTTATTGATTTGAAGAGGATTTATTGATTAGTGATTTGAAGAGGAAGAAAAACCATGAATGGTCTAAAGCAAAAGCCTAGTGTCTGAAGAAGTCAGTAGGGTGAAAACAAGAGCTGGCCAGAATATCCACAGATGGTGACAAGTTGGCAAAGCCTTTACTAGACTACTCGTGAGGCTAACTAGAGGCCAAGGAGCCAACACTGCCCCTGTCCTTACAGAGAGACCCTACACAGGATTCCCAGATATACATGGAAGGACAACATCTTATCAGGTCCTCTCTGTGCAGATGTGGTTATCATTCCAAATAATGAGCTCCAGCCCCAAGACTGTTCCATCCTCAATTGCTTTGAGTGGGCAATGTAGGCTCTCCACACACGAGCTACATGTAGGTTCCTTGGGTACCCAGATGGGAGCCATGAAACACAAACCCTCCATGGTCAGGTCTGTATCTGTTTCCTGCCTTTTTCCCAGCAATCCCCAGGCCCCAGCAGCAGTGGTCTACCTCTGCTGATTCTCATTCAGAATCTAAACTTAGAAACAATTAGAACCTAGACCCCAATTCTACCTGAAAGTAACAGAATAACATAATCTATACCCTGCAGCATGACTGTTTGCCCAACGTAATGAGGATGAACTGAGAGATAATGAATCATCATGACCCTGGCCCAAGTAATGAGAATGAACTGTGAGATAAATGAATGATCATGACAAAAAACCCCGCTACAACCCAACAACAAAATAAAGTGATTAAAAAATGGACAAAGAACATTTATCCAAAGATGCAAAGATGATATACAAATAGCCAACAGATACATGAGATATATGAGATGTGTAACATCACTAATCATTAGAGAAATGCAAATAGAAACCACAATGGGACATCACATCAAACCCAACAGAAAGTAACAAGCGCCGGTGAAACTGAAACCCTTGAACACTGTTGGTGGAAATATGAACTGGCTCCTCAAAAAAAATAAAATAAAATGACCATATGATCCAGCCATCCAACTACTACAGAGACAGAATAACTAGTAGCAGGACCTCAAACAGATATGTGCACCCCTATGTTCACAGCAGCATTACACAGCCACAAGGTGGAAGAAACCAAAACGTCCTTCCAGGAATAGGTGGATAAACAAAAGCATATATATATATGATATATATTATATATATATATCATATATATAATATATATAATGTATGTATATAATATATATGTAATATATATAATATATATGAAGAAATATTATTCAGCCATAGAAAGGAAGAAAATCGTGACACATCTGACACATAACATGGAACCTACTTACAAAACAACAAATATTATATAACCCTAGGTATATAAGCCAAATTTTTAGAAACACAAAGTAGAATAGTACTTGCCAGGAGGTGGAAGGAGGGGGAAATTAATAGTTGTTGAATGGGTATAGAGTTTTCCAAGATAAAAAAAAAATCTAGAAATCTGCTACACAACACCGTAAATATTCTTAACTCTACAAAACTGTATACTTACAACTGGTTATGACGGTAAATTTTAAGGTATGTGTTTGTTACCAAAATTCTAAATAATAAATTATTTATAAAAAATGATCTTTTTTGACACAGGGTCTTATTCTGTTGCCCTGGCAGGAGTGCAATGGCATGATCACAGCTCATTGCAGCCTCAACCTCCCAGGCTCAAGCAACCCTCCCACCTCAGCCTCCCGAATAGTTGGGACTACAGCTGCACACCAAGATGTCAGGATAAATTTTGGTTTGGTTTTTTTGTAGAGAGGGTTTTGCCATGATGCCCAGGCTGGTCTCAACCTCCTGGGCTCAAGCAATCCACCTCCCTTGGCCTCCCACAGAGCTGACATTACAAGCATAAGCCACCATGCCCAGCCTATAAAAAATTATTTCAAAAAGCCAAAATATTCATCAAACTGGAATATTTAGAAATATTTAACCCAAAAGAAGTTAGGAAAGAATATATAGAAGATCAAAACACAGACGAAGGCCAGACATGGTGGCTCATGCCTGTAATCCGAACACTTTGAGAGTCCAAGGTGGGTAGATTGCTTGAGCTCAGGAGTTCAAGACCAGCCTGTGCAACATGGCAAAACCCTATCTCTACAAAAAATATAAAAATTAGCCAAGTGTGTTTCCATGCGCCTGTAGTCCCAGCTACTCAGTGGGATCCAGTGAGGATTGGTTGGGCCTGGGAGGCGGAGGTTGCAGTGAGCCAACATTGCACCATTGCACTACAGTCTCGGTGACAGAGCAAGACCCTGTCTTAAAAAAAAATAAACAAACAAATAGAAAATAAGTAGAAAAATGGCAGACCTAAATCCAACCTTAGCAATTATTAGTTACAATGTAACTGGACAAATACTCTACTTAAGACAGAGACTGCCAGACCTGAGAGGAAAGCAAGACCCAACAATATGGCATCCACAGAGACACAATTTAAATACAAAGACACAAAGTATGAGAAAAAATATGCTATGCAGACACTAATCATAAAAATATGCTATCCAGACACTAATCATAAAAAGCTTCAACGGAGATGTTAACACTAGATGAAAGAGGCTCCAGAACAAAATATAACAACAGAAATAAACAAGGTAATTTCATAAAAATAAAAGAATCAGAGAGGATGATGTTACAATTATAAATTGTGCCTCAAAGTGCACACAAAGTACACACACACACAGAGCCTCAAATTATGTGAATCAAAAACAACAGAACAAAAGAAGGAAATTGACAATCCAAAATTATAGCTGGTGAATTAATACTGCTCTCTCAGTAACTGACGGAACAACCAGATAAAAATATAGGAAAAATACGGATCTAAATGACAAAATCTTGACCCAAATGGTACTTGGCAGTACCAAGATAGACTGTATGTCGATCAATTGAGAAAATGTTCAAGCATGAAATAGTATACAAAGTATGTTGCCCGAACACCTGAAATTAAATTAGAAACCAACAACAAATTGATATCCAGAAAAGCCTCAAATGTCTGAAAACCAAGTAATAAACTTTGAAATACCCTGTGAGTCAAAAAAGTATTCACAAGGGGAACTGGAATGTATTTGGAACAAACTTGTTATAAAAATCATATTTCTGGTAGACTAAAGGTGACAACTTCTTTCCTGCTCCTCTCTCTGTGAGAATCAATTCCCCTTAAACCTTGCCCAGACTACTGACTTGTTTGGCCAACAGAAGGTGACAAAGGTGGTATTTGGGGACTTCAGAAGCCAGGCTGAGAAAACAGAACACTTATCCAGGAGAAAGCCAGTCACCAGGCAGGAAATCCCACTCCCCTGAGACCCCATGATGGAAACCACACGGCCAGTCCATGACTAGCTACACGCATTGACATCCCCCACTGACCCTCCAGCAGCACCGACTCCCAACCACTAGTGAGCCTTCAGCAACATCCACTCCCAACCACTAGTGAGCCACCCTGCACACCACCCCGCTGTGCTTTCACACAATCCAGCTTGGCTGCAACTGTGAGTGAGATGAGCTGGCCACTAAGACTCTCTAAGCCAAAAAACAAGTAATAATGAGTTGTTTTAAGCTGCCAAGTTTTGGGGATGGTTTCTTCAGAATAGATAACTGGAACAGAATATGGTAGCTGGAAATGAGCTGCTGTGGTAATCAGAAGCTACAATATGTGCCACGACTGTGAGGCTGACCTGTAACTGGGCCTCAAGGAGACCATTCATGCAACCTGGAAGGGCATCAAGACTCTTGGTCAGGGCCTGAAAGACGGTGAGAAAATGTCATTGGAAACTGGGGAAAAGGCCTGAGAGTTATGTGCTGAGGGACTGTGAGAAAACTACGGCCACAACATGGAAACTGAAAGGGCACTGCACCATCTCAGAGATCTGCCTAAGGAGACATCTGGGAAGAACATGGAAAGTGCTACCAGCCTACCCTAACTGTCACTGAATAAATATGACAGGAGAGGGACATGATCTAAAGAAGGAAGTTCAGTTTTCAAACAAAATTTAGAGAAAACATAAAGAAATAATTTCTTGTCTCAAAAGGCCAAAGAAAAAAATAAAGAAAAGGAAAAAAAATTAAAAAGAAGCCATTGAATACCCTATTGACCATAAGAAAAAGGCAGAGAAAGTTGGTCAACGGCAACCCAGGCACTGAAGGAAAAAGAACATGGAGAATGACAAAAGCCCAGAGGGAGGAGTAAAAGGACACAAACGCCGTTCTCAGGGACTAGGACTGGGCGCCGTGCTCAGGGACCCGGACTGGGCACTAATCACAGAACTGTAACAGGCACCCTATGGGAATGACCAACTGTTAGACGGGGCCTGCAGGGCAGCACCTCCCTCCTGCCTCCCACCAACAGCTTCTAAAGGGAAATGCCGACTGTTTTCACACCAGTCCCCTCACTGCGGCTGAGTGTGTGGGCACAGATGATAGGTCACAACAACCTGATTCAGTCCTCACTGTGGCTGAGTGCGTCAGGGGCAGACGACAGGCCACCACAACCTGATTCAGTCCTCACTGTGGCTGTGTGTGGGGGGGCAGATGACAGGCCACCACAACTTGATTCAGTCCTCACTGCGGCTGAGTGTATGTGGGTGCAGGTGACAGGCCACCACAACCTGATTCAGGATTCAGTTGGGCTACCAGCCAGTGCCATAAGGAAAACCATTCTGGGACTCTTGAGAGGGGCAAAGCATAATTTGCATGTGGGAGAAACGTTAATAGTTTGTGGCCAGAGGACAAACTGTGGTGTATTAAAGACTGCTGCAGGTTCCTACTATGCTTCTCATCAAGAGGTGGAATCTAATCACCTTCCCCCCTTGAATCATGGCTGGTCTCAGTGATGAGTACGACTGGACAGTGTGGCAGGAGAGATGCTCTGGAACTTCTGAGGGATGATCATGAGAGACCTTACAGCTTCTGCCTGGGCCTCTTGGACACACACCCTGGGAGAAGCCAGACAAACCTGACTACCTGACACTGCCAGACTGGGAGGAAGTCCGTGCTGGCCACAAAGAGAGGACTCGGTGCCCGCTCCATGTCCCCAGCCACTAGAGTCCTTCGGGGTGCCTGCTTCACGTCCCCAGCCACTAGAGTCCTTCCAGATGAGACCAGGGACATCATGAAGCAGCCAACCCACACTGCCCTGTCCAGTGTCTTGACTCAGAAAATTGTGACATGTAAAAAGAATAAATTCCTGGTTTAAGCCAGTAAGGTTACTGGTACATTGTTACATTGCAGATAATTAAAACCTTGAAAAACTCATGAGAGATCACAAGTAAAACCTTGATCTGAAACATGGCATGTGGCGATTTATATTGAGTATTAGGTTAAAAATGCAAGAATGGAGCATAGTTAATATTTTACGTTAAAGCTAAAACTATAATTGCCCACTTAAAATTTTCAGTTAATTAGGTTGTCACTTTTTGTTCTTAACCAAGAAATCAACTAGTTTTAGTCCATAAACAGTTGAAACTGATGCACACATCCGTTTTTCCTTACTTATTTTAAGCAGCTATCTGAAATAGGAAGCGTAATATAATCTTTAAAGAATCTGAAAATATGACAGAAATGTTTAAACTATAAACATATATTGTAAATGTTAGCATATTGTATACATTGCATATTAACATAAGCTAAAATCATTGACATAAATTTATATAAACAAAAGGTAGAAAATATGACAGTGTTCTTCTTGTTTTTTGTCTTTGCATATTTCTTTATTGGCCCTTGTCAAACGTGACCCACTAACTCCTGAATGCTTTCTCTCTCCCCATGGATTCCTAAGGATGTCACCACAGTGCTGGCCAGATGCACAGGTCACAGGTGACTGAACCTCATCACCCCACAAACACACCCTTCAGGTTTTGCCAAGAATGACACTGTAAATATAACAAAGCTTCTGTGCTTGTTAGTGAACACCAACTCAGCTTCTCTCCTGTATTCGGAAATCAGGATGAGATGAAAACAACAAGCAGGCCAGGCACGGTGGCTCATGCCTGTAATCCCAGCACTTTGGGAGGCCGAGGCACGTGGATCACCTGAGGTCGGGAGTTCGAGACCACCCTGATCAAAACAGAGAAACCCCATCTCTACTAAAAATACAAAATTAGCCAGGCGTGGTGGCACATGCCTGTAATACCAGCTACTCAGGAGCTGAGGCAGGAGAATTGCTTGAACCCAGGAGGTGGAGGCTGCAGTGAGCTGAGATCACACCACTGCACTCTAGCCTGGGCAACAAGAGCGAAACTCTGTCTCAAAAGAATAAAAATAAAAGTAAAAGAACAAGGAAACAAAAGTAACAAGGCTTGACAACAGATGAGCCTGAATCTAAGCAAGAAAAGCCCAGAAGAAATCCCATTTTGGGTCACTGGCTGCATGGTAGTAATGCCATACACATAAGGGAAGAGAGGAGGATGTGGCTTTCACTTCGAATTTTTTGAGTTAAGGTAAATTTGGATAGCTACAAAGAAGCATTCAACAGAGAGTTAAACCTCTGATGGAAAGACCGAAGGGGTCCAAGCTGTAGAGAAACAGGACTGCAAACCACAAAGGGCTCAATCAGTCAAGGAGAACTGCAGGGCAAGATGAACAGGGACCAGTGGAACATTTGGATAAGCTGTTGAGAAGAAAGGAGAATTCAGAGAAAAAGAACTGTCAGTGAGGTCATAATAGGAACTGTTACAGTGAACTAAATATGGCCTGGGAAGGACTCTGTACTTCTAGATTTGAGTCCCTGTGGACAAACTGCAACCTAACTTAATAGGTAGAAAGACTGATAACCTAACTTAGGAGTATGTGCCTAAAGCAGTAGCTGAGTCCTGGCCAATCCCAACAGCCAAACTTCTGCCACTCACACACTGCTGAGTGTTCAGCTGTGTTCAAATAAGGCAAATGCTGAGCGCTGTAACCAGTCCAGTTGTTTCTGGACCTCACTGCTGAGAACTGTAATGGACCCAGTTGCTTCTGGACCTCACTCCTCACTTCAGATTTCTGTACATCACGTTCCCTTTATTGTCTATAAATCTTCCACCATGTAGCTGTGCTGGAGTCTCACCAAATCTGCTGTGATTCTGGGGGCTGCCTGATTCGTGAATCATTCATTGCTCAATTAAGTTCCTTTAAATTTAATTCAGCTGAGATTTTCTTTTACTAGATGGTGTCAGAAGTGGGATGTGTGGGAGCAGGACTGCTAGGGCCTCCGGAGCTATAGTGTGGTCAGCAGTGTTGCTAGGGCTTCTAATGACCCCCAGGAGTGCTGAGGTACAAGAAAGGCACCTGCAAGGACTGCTCTGTGATGGCAGCAGTGGCCCACGTGGAGCAGTTGCTATGGAGACACTGGCTGCAGTGGGGAGGAGTGGCTGGGACTGTGCGCTCCTCAAAGCTGGTGGGAGCCAGGAATGGGTGGGAGACCTGCCCCTTCTAAATTATCAGGCAGGAGCCCCACCCTCCCAGGCACAGCTGCAGCCATCCAGCCATGACTGCAAACCCGGGCATCTTTGCACTCTCTGAGGCCCAGCAAGCCCCCCTGCCCCCGCAGGCTCAGTTGTACCTGGTCCTGCCACCTGGCGTCTCTCTGCTCCCAGAGCCCACTCCAACTTCGGATCCAAGTTGAGGCCAAACCCGGGCACAGTCACAACCCGGCCCGGTTTGTGCAAGCTCAGGGCAGTGCTGACATGCCAGCCCCCTGCCACCTCGGCCCCCTCCAGACTTTGGGCACTGGCAAGCACGGGAGGGAGGCTGAGGTGGGGCTAAGAGTGGCTCAGCAGTGGCCGGAAGGCCCTCCTCAGCTCGAACGGCCTGGGCACTATGGACACAGCTACCCACCGTGCGTCTCCTCTCAGCTGATGAGAGCTGAACAGACGTTGGGATGACCTGCCTGCAGAAAGGAGCTACCCACTGCAGATCTCCTCTGAGGTGTACTGTTGCTCAATAAAGCACCTCTTCACCTTGCTCACCTTCTACCTGTCCACATACCTCATTTTTCCTGGACTCAGGACAAGAACTCGGGACCTGCCAACTAGCAGGGCTGAAAGAGGTGTAACATAAACAGGGCTGAAACGCGCTCCTTGCTTGCCAAATTGCAGGCAAGAAGAAGAGAAGAGAGAAGGAGAGAAGAGCTGTGTCCCTTCAGGGAACACAGACCTAGGAGCTCCCCCAGCCAGGGCGGTGACACCTTCTTTGGGGCTCTGCAGGTCCTGCATCTCCAAGCTTCTGGGTGCCACTGCATTCCCTGATACCCACAGTGGAAGCTGTTTGCAGTCGGCCTGGTCCAGCTGCAGCCTCACAGGGAGCTGGCACCTGTGCCTGGAGCTGCCCACCCCACTGCAGCTGGCATGCTTGGCTGTGTGCAGTGGCCAGATCCCATGCTCGCTTGCTCACACACCCCTCACTGCTCTGTACTCAGCTCGCCCTTGGCAGGTGTGGGATCCAGACCACTAGCATGAGCTGAGTGGACAGAACTAACCCAGTGGGCCCGAGCAGAACACAGGTAAACGCTCCACCAGCCAGAGGTTTCAGGCAGAAAAGTGACACCTCAGGATTCTGTAACACTAGTGTCCTTTGATTTCTCGGAGCAGCTGGGGATCATGGTAAATTTTCTCTCGGATTTCAGAGCTCCATGGATTTGTGTTTTGAGCTCTGAGTTTCTTTGAGCAAATTTCTGTTCCAAACTGCTATCCAGCCATGACTGGCTGGATGTTTTAGAAGTTATGACAGAAAAGGGACTGGGTCCACGATGAGATTTGATCCAGTAGTTAACTGGCTTGAATCCAGTTCCAGTTAGAGGCCTCCTACATCTGACTGGGTCAGAAGGAAAGTGGTAGTAAATGATAATATTGGAAGGTTGTAACATTTGGCTTTTGAAAATTCACAGGGATTTGTGTGTTCTACCCCTTTGTTTCATTTTTCTCACACGCTTAGGCAGGAAAAAAAAATCATTGGCTAAGTTAATGAAGGGAACCTGGGAGTAAAGCCAATATTTTAGGTAAAAATAGGATCCTTAATTTCTGGAAAACTAAGCTCCTTCTGGCTAATACATTAGGCCTGGGAAGCAGCAAAGTCTTACAGAAATGGCAAAATCTTATTAAGATAACTTACAGTGGAACATTCCAAATGAATAATGCCCTGAAGTGCATTTAAAAATGAGGGCTCCCAAATTAGTCTCATCTAGGGATGCCTATTAATATGCAGAAGCTTCTAAAAAGATTTAGAGATGGCACGGCCCATCTGGGAGCAAGTTTGAGTCTTACCAGTTTGATACTGGGTGCTGAGCAAAGTGGCACGTGTCTATGTTTTGTCACATGTATTTTGCTCTGGGCAGAATGAAAAATGTTAATTTGGTTACTCCAAGCAACCCCTTGGGCAGCATCTTGCAAAGCTGAGTGGATTCTTCCTGTGATTCCATGATTTTCCATTGTGATGCAGCTTGGCCCCCAGAGCTATAATGTGGTGAGGAGGGTGACAGAGCAAGATGCAATCTTTAAAAAAAAAATGGCCAGGTGCAGTGGCTCATGCCTGTAATCCCAACACTTGGGGAGGCTGAGGCAGGTGGATCACCTGAGGTCAGGAGTTCAGGGCCAGCCTGACCAACAAGGAAAAACCGCGTCTCTACTAAAAACACAAAATTAGCTGGGCATGGTGGCACATGCCTCTAATCCCAGCTACTCAGGAGGCTGGTGCAGGAGAATCGCTTGAACCCGGGAGGCAGGGGGTTGCAGTGAACCGAGATCACACCATTGCACTCCAGCCTGGGCAACAAGAGGGAAAATCCATCTCAAAAAAAAAAGAAAGAATAATAGGTTTGTCGATAAGGTTTTATGAAAAAGTGGGTGACATTTGGCTTTCTCTCTTTAAAGAAGATGTTCAGGTAATATTAAAAAATAATGAAAAATTTGTTTGCCTTTTAAATAAACTACCAAAAAAAAAAAAAAGGAAAAACAAGAGGCAGATCGTTTGTGGAGATAAGTCTTCCCTCTATCAATGAGTAAAGATTTTTGCCCTTTAAAACTTTTTTAAGTCATGATTTTAAGTAAATGAATGACTTATGGTGACCTGGAATTCTATTTCATAACATCAAGTGTTTAAACTTTTAATATATTTAATAGGCTTCCCAAAATCAAATTTCAACTTCAAAATTGTCTTTTCTGACCTCTAACTTTGGGATACTACAGAGGCCCTTGAAGCACCCAAAAGAGAGGTAAACAGGACTATTTAACATGTTAAGTCACATGGGTAGCACTGTCAAAATAAAACATAATGTTGAACCTTCTTCAGGTTATATTTAGTTTATGTCATCAACCCGTTCTAAAATTGTATAGGATTTCTAAAATTCTTTTTTTTTTTCCCCCGAGACGGAGTCTTGCTCTGTCACCCAGGCTGGAGTACAGTGGCACAATCTCGGCTCACTGCAACCTCCGCCTCCTGGGTTCATGCCATTCTCCTGCTTCAGCCTCCCGAGTAGCTGGGACTACAGGCATCCACCGCCATGCCAAGCTAATTTTTGTATTTTTAGTAGAGATGGGGTTTCACCATGTTAGCCAGGATGTTCTCATCTCCTGACCTCGTGATCCTTCCACCTCGGCCTCCCAAAGTGCTGGGATTACAGGTGTGAGCCACTGCACCTGGCCAGGATTCTAAAATTCTAATATGCCTATATACTAGCTATCATAATTACCTGTTTTGTTTGTTTTGAGACAGAGTTTCGCTCTTGTCACCTAGGCTGGAGTGCAATGGTGTGATCTAGGCTCACTGAAGCCTCCACCTCCTGGGTTCAAGCGATTCTCCTGCCCCAGCCTCCCAAGTAGCTGGGATTACAGACAATTGCCACCACATCCGGCTAATTTTTTTTATTTTTAGTAGAGACAGGGTTTTACCATCTTGGCCAGGCTGGTCTCAAACTCCTGACCTCAGGTGATCCACCTAACTTGGCCTCTCAAAGAGCTGGGATTACAGGAATGAGCCACCACATCCACCCTAATTATGGTTATTAAGCTATTGTAGACCACAGAAATAACCAAATTTCCTTATCAGTTGTCTTTAACTATAACTATTTAAAGTCATTTCCACAGTTAATTGCTTAATGGTGATGCAGTTTCTAAAAACTTCACAAGCATGCAAAATTCTAGAATAGAAGATTCATGAAAGAATGAAAAGGACCATGAAAAACACTCGGGAACACAGGTTTCTAATAACTTTAATATCATGGGTAAAAATTGCCTATAAGTTCCCTGATCCCCCAATAATTGGACTGGTTAAGAATTCTCAAAAGTTATGCTGGGTGCAGTGGCTCATGTTGGCAATCCCAGCACTTTGGGAGGCTGAGGCCGGTGGATCACTTGAGGTCAGGAGTTTGAGACCAGCCTGGCCAATGGTGAAACCCCGCCTCTACTAAAACTATAAAAATTAGCCCGGTGTGGTGGTATGCATCTGTAATCCCAGCTACTCGGGAGGCTGAGGCAGGAGAATCACTTGAACCCAGGAGGCGGAGGCTGCAGTGAGCCAAGATTGTGCCACTGCACTCCAACCTAGGTAACAGAGTGAGACTCTGTCTCAAAAAAAAAAAAAATCCTAAAGTTTAATAAGAAGACCAACTGGTTTATAAAACTGCTAACCCAAGTAAAACAAAAATTGAATATCAAGGAAATATTTTGCCAGATCTGCATGCTAAATCACCAATATTGAAATTGTTTAGATATATAATTTAAATAAACTCCATGGTCTAAGCCAAATTACCTATAACTCATCAGTTACCAGTGCCATGCACCTAATTTGAAGAAACAGCTGGTATTCAAGAGGATGTAAGTCTAATGTTAATTAAGCACAGGCTTATGAAGAACCAGGATGGCCACCTTGTCCATCTTAAGTCCTTAAAACTTTTGTTATTAAAAGTTCTGCATTCCATAACTCATCATGGAAAGAGAAAATGATCCAAATTAAATATATTGCTGTGGTGATCTCTAAATTGCTAAAATAGTTTATAATCAATGTTTGGTTTGTCAAACCTATATTCCTAGGAAAACAATCAAAACTTCAGGTACATTTGGTTACCTGATGGGCCATTTAAACATTTTATAAAGGGATTTCATTCAGTTGTCATTTTCAGTGCATGTTTTCTGATTGTATAAAAGCTCTTCCACGCAAGAGGGTTGATGTTAAAACAGTAGATTATTATGCTGAAGTGTATTTTCACCAGCTAAAGAAAGCCTTTTATAGTTCACAGAGGACAGCCAACCCCTTCACAATCTAGAATCTGATGACTGGATCTTCTGAGAACATCAGAGGACTGCCCTTGCCATTCACATGACAGCAAAACTTTAAAACCTTAAACTTTGGGTTCATAGTCTTACAACTCAGAAGGGTCCCTCCACACTCAGAACCATACACCCCTTGGAACCCTTAAGGTAAAGCTAACAAGGACAGTTCCCCCCCAGAAGAAGATGGCATCCTTAATGTGAACAGCTTTTCCCAAGATCACAGATCAAGACTTCTCTACTATCATGAGACTCTTATCTTAAGTATCTGTGCAGCTGCTAACATGGCATATGGAGAAAACATTGGGTATTATAAAGATTTGATTGTAGGGAATTAACAAAAAAACCCACTTAGTTAAGCAAGTAAATTCTTTATCCAATTCATTCTTTAATCTATTTGATTTTAGGTGGTTTGATTTATGGGGACCCTGAGTAAGGAGCATATACCAAATTCTTGGTGTTATCCCAATAGTCATAAGAGTCTCCCTGGTGCACTGAACTTACTCAAATGCTTTAAGAGTTTGCATGCAGCCATCTCTAAAATGTCAAATGGTATCTTCAACTGGAATGACAACAGATTTTTAAAAATGTGCAACCATAAGGACACCGTAACCTATGAGTGACATGCTAAACCGGAAACCCAAAACAATGGGAGTGACATGCTAAACCAGAAACCCAAAACAATGGGACTGATGTACTAAAACCAGAACCCAAAACAATGGGAGTGACGTGCTAACCAGAAACCCAAAACAATGGGAGTAACATCCTGAAACCAGAACCCAAAACAATGGGAGTGACGTGCTAAAACCATTACCCAAAACAATGGGAGTGATGTGCTAAACCGGAAACCCAAAACAATGGTAACTAACAGTGAGGCTAAGGCCCTACATTTTGGTCACACTCTCAACTAAGTGAGAACTTGACTGAAAAGGAGGATTTTTTTTTTTTTCTGAGACAGAGTCTTGCTCTGTCCCCCAGAGTGGAGTGCAGTGGCATGATCTCAGCTCACTGCAAGCTCTGGCTCCCGGGTTCAGGCCATTCTCCTGCCTCAGCCTCCTGAGTAGCTGGGACTACAGGCACCCGCCAGCATGCTTGGCTATTTTTTTGTGTATTTAGTAGAGATGAGGTTTCACCGTATTAGAAAGGATGGTCTCAATCTTCTGATCTCGTGATCTGCCCACTTTGGCCTCCCAAAGTGCTGGGATTACAGGCATGAGCCACCATGCCCAGCCAAAAGGAGGAATTTTTTAAGCAAAATTATGGGAGGCCATTGTTTTGAACTAAGCTCATGCAATAGGTCCCAACAGAACAAACCAAACCAAAATGGAGTCACTCATACTAAATGGAACATAATCAAACTAAGACTTTAAGGAAACACATAAATCCTAGAACAAAGCAGGTTTTGTTTTTCTCCTGTAAACAGGATGTTCCAGCATAAGAAGACACCTTCTACTTAAGTCCTTGTTCCACCTTTTCAAATCTCACTGTTCTATTTCCCAGTGGGTTTCTAAACCAAATAAGTACATTTGCAACGGTAATAGTGACACCAGTGACTGAAGTTTTGGCCAATCTCTCAAAATTGAGAAAATAACCAAAGGGAAGGCATTGTTAAAGTGAACTAAGTATGTCCTGAGAAGGACTCCATAATTATATATATGAGTCCTTGTGGATGACCTGCAACCTACCTTAATAGGTAAACAAGAATGAAAACCTAACTTGAGTGTATGCACCTCAAACAACAGCTACATCTTGGCCAATCCCAGTGGCCAAACTTCAACCACTCAGGCACTGCCAAATGTTCAAACTGTGCTCAAACAAGGCAAACGCTGAGTTGTTTCTGTACCTCACTTCCGATTTTGGTATGCCGCTTGCCTTTTGTCTATAAATCTTCTTCCACCACATGACTGTGCTGGAGTCTCTGTGAATCTGCTGTGATTCTGGGGACTTTCCAATTTGTGAATCGTTTATTGCTCAATTAAACTCCTTTAAAGTTTTTCTTTTAACAGAACTAACACAGAAGAATTTCCAGATCATGAACAGACGTTTTGTAATACCCAACGTTGTATTAACATGAATAGACTCTTCCTTAGATAGCTAACCTTGTTTTTAATGTGAATAGACTCTCCCTTAGCTGAGAAAACCAGACAAACTCCATTTGGCTCCTTCATTTACAAGACATCAAGGGCTCCTTACCCATCCCCTTTCCTCAAGGACTTTAACTTGTGCAAGCTGATTTTCAACATATCAAAGAGTGAAATTAACTGATAAAGTGCTGAGGCAAGTGATGTCCGCAGTTCCCAGCAAATTACTCAGAGATAATATCATAAAGCCCCCACATTTGTCTGGCAGATAATGCCCAGAGCCCCCTCACTCATCACTTTGTGGTGAATTTAAAGCCTCTGCACCTGGAACAGTTTGTTTTCCTGTAACCATCTGTCTTTTTAAGTTTTTTGTCTGTTTTTTCTTCTGTAAGTTTATTGCAGCTGGAATCCCCCCTCCCCTCTCTAAACCAATGTATAAAAGAAAATCTAGCCGTTCTTTAGGGCCGAGAGTATTTCCTGTGTTAGCCATCTCTCAGTCACCAGCTAATAAAGGACTCCTGAATTCGTCTCAAAGTGTGGCATTGCTCTATAACTCGCTTGGGTACAACAGTTTCAACTATGGTAGAAGACTCGAGTAAGACAAATACAGCCCCCCTAAATTTGACTATTATTTAGGTTAATGGTGAGTTTAGAAGAAATAAGTTAAGACTACACAGAGTGGGCTAAATTGCAAATAAACACTGAAAATATTTCCCAGAAAATATGACTTTGAACAGGCTGCTGCACACCCTGCATGTAGAGATAAACTAAGAAAAAGGTGTGGAGAGTTATTTAAGGACCTATGGTTAACTCAGTCCTCAAGATGTTCCAGGTTTCATCCATGAATCAAGGAGGACCTCCCAAAAGCTGTTTGGGACCACACTCTTTGAGCAAGGAGGATACCTTACGATGGAAGCTGTGCTTTAGCGGAAGATGACCATTTCCACTGCACCACACGCCATGCCTTAGCGGAAGATGACTGTTTCCACTGCACAACACTACAAGTGCTTACTGCCAGACCGGTGTGAAATATGTTCCAGCACATAATCTATGTCACCAATGAAGGTGGTGGTTAAGACTTGGTGCACACAAGCTTTC
Source organism: Pan paniscus (assembly GCF_029289425.2). Taxonomy (NCBI): domain Eukaryota; kingdom Metazoa; phylum Chordata; class Mammalia; order Primates; family Hominidae; genus Pan; species Pan paniscus. Next base: position 4,989,197 of record NC_073265.2, read on the forward strand.
CTGTCCCACAAGAACACAGCATGCTCTCTTTTCGGGTTCCATTCCAGTCACGTAACAAACATGACTGCCTTTTTTGTTTCGGCATCAGAAAGATCAGAGGAAACTTTGCACTCAACTTAGACAACTCTAAGCTTTTATAACCTGTCTATATCTACAGGTCAGCTTTATCTTATTTATGTATATATCCTTCAACCTGAGTTTTACTTATTTCTACTTTTCCTTTTTAATTCACAGACACCCATAAACTCAGAAAATACAGTGTAAAACAAAGTGAAGAACAAATAAACAACTCACCAGAGATTTATTCGTTTCTTGTTGCTCTTGGAAACACCCAGAGGACACTGGAAACATAGCTGGAAGAGAAGGCAAATGACGTCGATTAAGGAGAGAACTGGTGAGGTGTGGTCCCAGATTCTTCTGCCCAACACTCTAGACACATTACCTGGAAAAGCCCTCCTCCCTCCTGAAAAAGAAAAACTTCCCCATGGGAGAAGAGTCCTTCACACCTCATTAGGGGCAGCAAAGACTCAAGTTAAGATAAGATACATCTGCAAGTACATTAATTGGTAGACATTAGATGCACAATTTATTTTTGAATAAAAATATGTATTACCTACTAATTTAGTAACAATATTATCTAAAGATATAATCTAACAATTTAATACAAAGAAACATTATAAGTTCACTAAAATAAATGTTATAGAAATATACTGGGCTGTATTAACTATTTTCCTATTAATATGTGGATTCCACAAATAACTTCATATGAGTATTCCCATGACAGTACATCTTGCTTTTCTATACCTGAACATCATGGAAAGTGCATCTTGCAACCCAGCAATTTTGGCCTACGTTTTTTAAAATGTACATAATATGTATTTCCTGCAGTACACCATTCTACTCATGTTTCCCAATAACACCTTTCCCTGTATCCAAGCCCTCATATTATGCTCTGACAATAAATTGGGCTTTTCCATCTGACTTGTCCAGTGAATGGACAATGGAAAATGTCATGCAAATATCCATTGGTTCTTGCCTTTTTGGACACAGTCATATTGTGAAGAGGTCTGGAACTACCCTGTTGGAGACACAGGGCCTAGCCAAGAGTCACCACAAACCTCCAGATTGTGAAGGAAACCATCTTAAACCAACCAGGCTCAGTCAAGGCACCAGGTGACTAAGGCCTGTTTTGTGATCCAGGCAACACAAACATATCAACTACCCAGCTGAACCCACCACACCAAAATGCAGATCCACAGAACTTCAAACAAATAAAATGGTGGTTGTTTTTTATAAGCCAGTAAGGTTTAATTAGTTCCTTAAACAGCAAATATTAACTGTTACACCTAAGTGAATAGAATTCAATATGTTTTTAACGAAATTATGTAGGGGGAGAAAGTCTTAAATTACAAATGAAATGCAATCAATAGAACTTCACAATCTATCCTAAATTTGGTGATGGACTAGGTTTAATATATCTCAGACACTGGAAACTACAAGCTAAGGTTGAAGGAAATGGACTGTATTTGGAGAGTATTTCAATCTTTTCAAGTATGACAGGTCACTCCTGCACCCCAGGCCACACTTTCAGGCCCCTTCAAATAAGGAATATTTCCTAGGTCCTTGCCTGTTCTTCTCAGCCGAATGCACCTCAACCTTCTGAAAGTTCTTCCAAATCTTCCACTATCACCTAGTCTTTGCAAATCTTGTGCATTCTAGGGAGTAGAATTAATATTTCCTGAGCGAGGAAAACTGGGATCTTCACCTGTGACCTTTTATCCTCCTCTGAAGCACCAGTGAGAGGTTAGACCAGAGGGCTGTTCTTTCAAGTGCGCTTCTTATTCATAGGGAACCCTCCCTTTCAAACTTTATAACACACAGTTAAGACTGAAGTACCCTTAAGGCTGAAGACCATCATCCAGTACCCCATCTCCCTCGCGGAAGCAGTGAGTTCCTCCATGGAAACTAGGTCTTGTATAAACTTCCATAAATGCAATCCAGGAGGACTAGGCAGGTCACACAGTGAAGGAGGGAACCAGAAACTTCACTTGCTAAATAGACACCGGGAAACTCAACTAATACAAACGCCCAGCTTAAGACGAGAGGCACACGCGTTTCGCACTACTCCTCTGGGAATGGGGAACGTCTCCCGAGAACTGTGTGTTAGCACCGGGACACATGGGCAAACAGAGTGACATGCGGGTTGGTAACCGGGTCCCTCAGCGGCAGGACAGGAGCGCGGCCTGCAGACTCCGGGCCCAGGGCCACCAGCCTCGCCTACCCACTCCTGCGCCTCTGGAACCCGCTTCACTGCTGGGACCCCACGCCTGTTCTCCCAGCCCCCGCCAGGGTCCACGGCCCGCAAATGCACGTCAGGCCCCTCCTGCCCGCGATGCGCCCACGCGTCTGCCCCCACAAATGGGGAACACTGGTCTGGCCCCCTGGGATCCCCCGAGGCCCACAGGTTCCTCTTCGCCCTCACACCGACCCACAGGGACATAGAACCAAGCCCCAGGCCTGCTCAGCTACAGGACCGCCGCTGGGATCCGCACTTCCGGAGGAAAATGGCGAAGTGGGCGGGGCGGCGCATGCGCAGAGAGAAAAGCTGGTTCCCAAGGTCCTTGATGGTAACATCATTGGAAGGTGACACTACATTTCCTATGAGGCTCTGCTGTCCCCTGTTAGGAACGCACGCCGGACATTCTGTTTTGCCCAGCAGTGAGTCCAGTTACCTGGAGACCCGGACTTAATGGACCAGGACTGGTCCCTACCCACGTGACACAGATGTGGCATTCTGGTTCGTTATTAAATCCTGGTTTCACAGCCTGGGACATTGTGAAAATAATGGAGAAATTCCAATAGAAACCAATTGGTCTATGCTGTTAATGAGTAACTTTTATTTTTTGAGATGGAGTCTCGCTCTGTCACCCAGGCTGGAATGCAATGGTGCGATCTTGGCTCACTGCAAACTCTGCCTCCCAGGTTCAAGAGATTCTCCTGCCTCAGCCTCCTGAGTATCTGGGATTACAGGCGGGCGCCACCACACTCGCCTAATTTTTGTATTTTTAGTAGAGACGGGTTTTCTCCATGTTGGTCAGGCTGGTCTCGAACTCCTGACCTCGTGATCTGCCCTCCTCGGCCTCCCAAAGTGCTGGGATTACAGGCGTGAGCCACCGTACCCAGCCCTCAAGTCTATTTTTTATAGATGCATTCGAAAGCATGAAAAAACTCATGTCTCTATTTTACTTTAAATTTTTAAAAACACAACTAATGAATATGGTAATTCTCTTCCAATCTGTTATCTTTTCTCTCACTAAACTAATTTGTGAGCTTTCAATTTACACAGTTAGAAAAAAATGCTCTAGTGTATATACTAGGATAAAATAACAGGGTCATAAAACAAGTGCACTCCATAATCTTTGTGACAACTTACACTTCCAGTGTCTGATGAACATTTGCCCATAAACTCCCACGTTTCATCCATCCATCCATCAATCAAATCTACCTATCTTTATTTATTGTGCGAAATACCTGAACTTTGCCTTTCCTTCCCTGACTTCTGCCACAAACTAGGCAAGGAGTTCTGCCTAGGGGTTTTTCAGAGCTCCGGCTACCACCGAGGTTCCTAACAGGGAAATTGCCAGCTTGAATGCTTGGGATTGATGTGGGAGTGTGTGTGAAACGGGTGTGGGGTGAAAGGGCAGTGAACTTTGTAGGTGGGTAGATGGGGGTGTGAAGGGCTTTCAGGTAAGAGGCACAGAGGAAACTGGGAGAGGCAGCGAAAGCACTTCATGCCTCAGATCACCAGAAGATGCTCCCACCAGAGCCGTGACAGTTTGCCAGTGCCATGGCAGCACAGGAAGTCCCCACCCCTTGCCATGGAAACAGCTGGAAGTTACTGCCCATTTCTAGCTATTTCTGAGTAACCCGCCCCTTAATTAGCATGTCATTAAAAGTGAATTATAAAAATGACTACAAGCCACCCCTAGGCTGCTACTCTGGGAGCACAACCCACGGAGGGCTCCCTGCCCTGCAGGAGCGGACGCAGGGCTGTAACACCGCCAATGCCTCCATAGAGCTGCTTTATTCCACCACAGGCTTGCTTTTGGATTCCATCCTGAGCGACGCCAAGAACCTGCCCTTCCTCAGTGTGACTCTTGCTTAAAACCTATCCCTGGTTTTCTCTTTTCCTAAGCATGCCCTGACTTGTTCTTTCATCTCCTCTGAACTTGCAATTGCTCCTCAGTGACTCTATTCTGCAGATCCAGAAAACACAACCTTAATCTTCCCAGAGCCCTGTTGTCTCCAATATTGGAATCTCTAGCCTTGCTTTCTCAGACGCCTAGATTACAGGCCTCTCTCTTGAACACCTATTGGTAAGGTATCTGGGGATCCTTTAAATACACGATGATTGGCAGGGGTTACATAGGGGAAATCAGTGCCTGACAATTCGCCTTCCAGGATATGGATTGTCATTCCCTCTCTTTGTCGGCCCCAGTCTCCTATACATAAAAGTAGAGATTGTAATACTCATTTGACTTGCAGATACCTCACCCCGAACCCACCTACTATAAAGTAAAAGCCAAGAATGCAAACCCTTTCCTCACCCCGTGAAGGTAAAGTCCTCAGAGCCAAGGAGAGAAGGCTCAGGGATGGTACCTGGGTGTTTCCAACACTAACCATGTATTGTAGTTTTTAGTGTTCAAGTTTAAGCTTCTTATGTTAAAGTTACCCCAGCTTTAATTCTATTGTAACAAGATTTATTTCTGTAATTCCATTTTTGGATTCTTGATTTCTTGGTAAAGAAATACAGTTATTTTTGTATACCAATCTTATATAGTGTTACATTCCTAAATTTGTTCATGAGTCCTAACACTTTTTAGTAAATTTCTTATGATTTTCTAAATGCAAGATCATGTCATCTGTACATAAAGATAAATGTACTTCTTCCTTTTCAATCTAGATGCCGTTTATTTATTTACGTTGCCAAGTTGTCCCAGCCACCACTGTTATCAAGTAAAAGGGTCTCACTGCCCAAAGCACTAGAAGCCAGTACCATGACACTGAGTTTTTGAGAAGAGAAAAACTTTAAAGTCAAACCAAAACCTATGGGATACAGGCCAGGCGCGGTGGCTCATGCCTGTAATCCCAGCACTTTGGGAGGCCGAGGCGGGTGGATCACGAGGTCAGGAGATCGAGACCATCCTGGCTAACACGGTGAAACCCCGTCTCTACTAAAAATACAAAAAACAAAAATTAGCCGGGCATGGTGGCGGGCACCTGTAGTCCCAGCTACTCGGCTGAGGCGGGAGAATGGCATGAACCCAGAAGGCAGAGCTTGTAGTAAGCCAAGATTGCACCACTGCACTCCAGCCTGGGCAACAGAGAGAGACTCCGTCTCCAAAAAAAAAACAAAAACAAAAAAACAAAAAACAAACCTATGGGATACAGTAAAAACAGTACTAAGGAGTAAGTTTATAGCAAAAAGCACCTACATCAAAAAAAGTAGAAAAACTTCAAATAAACAACCTAATAATGCATCTTAAATAGTTAGAAAAGCAAGAGCAAACCAAAACCAAAATTAGTAGAAGGAAACATAACAAATATCAGAGCAGAAATAAATGAAATTGAAATTTAAAAATATAAAATATCAATGAAATGAAAAGTTAATATTTTTTTAAAAGATCAACAAAATCAACAAACATTTAGCCAGACTAAGAGAAAAGAGAGAAGACTCAAATACATAAAACCAGAGATTAAAAAGGAGACACTGCAACTGATACTGCAGAAATTCAAGTAATCATTAGAAACTATTATGACCAACTATATTCCAATAAATTGAAAAACCTGCAAGTAATGGCCAGGCACCATGGCTCATGCCTGTAATCCCAACACTTTGGGAAGCCAAAGCAGGTGATCACCTGAGATCAGGAGTTCAAGAACAGCCAGGCCAACATGGTGAAACCCAATCTCTACTAAAAATACAAAAATTAGCCAGGCATGGTGGCGTGCACCTGTACTCCCAGCTACTCCAGAGGCTGAGGCAGGAGAATCGCTTGAACCTGGGAGGCAGAAGTTGCAGTGAGCTTAGATTGTACCAAGCTCCATCCTGGGTGACAGAACAAGACTCCATCTCAAAAAAAAAAAAACAAAAAAACAAAAACAAAAAAAACAAAAAAACGCAACCAAACCACAAACCTAGAAGAACTGGATAAATGAGATTGAACCCATAATAAAACATCTCCTAGCAAAGAAAAGCCTGGATCCAATGGCTTCACTGATTAATTTTACCAAACATTGAAGGAAGAATTACTATCAATCCTACTCAAACTATTCCAAAAAACAGAGAAGTCTGTAGTATTTCCAAAATCATTCTATGAAAAAGACCATTCATCATGTCTAAGTGGGATTCATCCCAAGGATGCCAACATGGTTCAACATATGCAAATCAATCAATGTGACACATCATATCAACAGAATGAAGGACAAAAACCATATGGTAATTTCAATTGATGCTGAAAAGCATTTAATAAAATCCAACATCCCTGTGATAAAAAGAAACCCCAAAAAAAAACTAGATTTAGAAGGAACATACCACAACACAATAAAAACCATACACAACAGACCCTCAGCCAGTATCATCCTGAACAGAGATAACCTGAAATCCTTTCTTCTAAGATCTGGAACAAGGCAAGAATGTCCACTTCCAACAATCTTACTCAACATAGTACTGGAAGTCCTAGCTAGAGCAATCAAGAAAATTGAAAAACAGTAAAGGGCATCCAAATTGAAAGAAGTAAAATTATTATTGTTTTCTTGTTTGCAGGTGATTTGATCTTATATTTGGAAAAACCTAAGAACTCCACCAAAAAACTATCAGAATCGATCAACAAATTCAGAGTCACACGATACAAAATCAAAATACAAAAATCAGTAACATTTCTAAATGCCAAAACTGAACAATCTAAAGAAGAAAATCAAGAACGTAATCCCATTTACAATAGCTACAAATAAAATAAAATATCTAGGAATAAATGTAACAAAAGAAGTGAAAGATCTCTACGATGAAAACTATAGAACACAAATGCAAAAAAATTAAAGAAGACACCAAAAAAATGGAAAGATAGTCCATGTTCATTGATTGGAAGAGTAAATATTGTTAAAATACACATACTTCACAAAGCAACCTACAGATCCAATGCAATCCCTATTGAAATACTAATAACATTCTTCCCAGAAACAGAAAAAAAATCCTAAAATTTATATGAAATCATAAAAGACCCAGAATACCCAAAGCCATCCGTAGCAAAAAGAACAAAACTGGAAGAATCACATCACCTGACGTTAAATTATACTACAGAGCAATTGTAAGCTAAACAGCATGGTACTGGCATAAAACAGACACATAGACCAATGGAACAGAATAGAGAACCCAGAAATAAATCCTTACATTTACAACTAACTCATTTTCAATGAAGGTGCCAAGAATATACATGGGGGAGAGGACAGTCTCTTCACCAAATTGTGCTGGGAAAACTAGATATTCATTGGCAGAATTTTTTTTTTTTTTTTGAGATGGAGTCTAGCTCTGTTGCTCAGGCTGCAGTGCAGTGGCGCGATCTGGGCTCACTGCAAGCTCCACCTTCCGGGTTCACACCATTCTCCTCCTCAGCCTCCCAAGTAGCTGGGAGTACAAGTGCCCCCACCACGCCCAGCTATTTTTTTTTTTTTTTTGCATTTTTAGTAGAGACGGAGTTTCACCGTGTTAGCCAGGATGTTCTTGATATCCTGCCCTCATGATCTGCCCACCTCAGCCTCCCAAAGTCATTGGCAGAATAATTAAACTAGAACCCTCTCTTGTGCTATATACAAAAATCAAATCCAAATGGGTTAAAGACTTAAATCAAGGACAAGAAACTACTGAAAGAAAACATTAGGGAAACTCTCCAGGAAATTGTCGTGGGCACAGATTTCTTCAGTAATACTCCAAAAGCTCAGGCAACCAAAGCAAAAATGAACAAATGGTATCACATGAAGTTCAAAAGTTTCTGCATAGTAAAGAAAACAATGGACAAAGTGAAAAGACAATCCACAGAATGGAAGAAAATATTTGCAAACTATATATCTGACAAGGGATTAACAACCAGAATATATAAGCAGTTCAAACAACTCTATAAGAAAAAAACTAATAATCCAATTATTTAAATGGGCAAAAAATCTGAACAGACATTTCTCAAAAGAAGGCACGCAGGTCAGGCACAGTGGCTCACACCTGTAATTCCAGCATTTTGGGGAGCCAAGACAGTTGGACCACTTGAGCCCAGGAGTTCAAGACCAACCTGAAAAACATAGCAAATAATTTTAAAACCTACCTGGGCATGGTGATGCATGCCTGTGGTCCCAGCTACTCAGGAGGCTGAGGTGGGGGGACTGCTTGAACCCTGGTAGTCATAACTACAGTAAGCCATCATTATACCACTGCACTCCAGCCTGGGTGACAGAGTGAGACCCTGTCTCAAAAAATGAGCAAAAACAAAAAAGAAGATATATAAATGTCAAATAGGTATATGAAAAGATGCTCAATATCACAGATCATCAGAGAAATTCAAATCAAAACTTCAATAAGATATCATCTTACCCCCATTAAAATGGCTTTTATGCAAAGACAGGCAATAACAAATGCTTGCAAGAATGTAGGGAAAAGAGAACCCTCTTACTCTGTTGGTGGGAATGTAAATTAGTACATTCACTATGGAGAACAATATGGAGGTCCCTCAAAAAATTAAAAATAGAACTATCATATGATCCAGCAATCCCACTGCTGGGTATATACCCAAGGGAGGGAAAATTAGTATATGAAAGAGATATCTGCATTCCCATATTTATTTCAGCACTATTCATAATAGCCAAGATTTGGAAGCAACCTAAGTGTGCATCAACAGATGAAGGGATAAAGAAAATGTGGTACATGTACACAATGGAGTACTCTTCGGCCATGAAAAAGAATAAGATTCTGTCACTTGCAACAACGTGGATGGAACTAGGGAACATTATGTTAAGTACAATGAGCCAGGCACAGAAAGACTTTGCATGTTCTCACACATTTGTGGGAGCTAAAAATTAAAACAATTGAACTCATCAAGATGGAGGGTAGACTGAGAGTTTCCAGAGGCTGGGAAGAGTAGCGGTGTTACGGGATCTTTGGAGTGTCACTTTTCTGGACAGAAACCTCTATGGCTGGTGGCACCTTTACCTGAGTTTTGCTTGGGCCCCGCCCACTCAGCCTGGCAGGCTGTGCTCAGCTCATGCTACCAGGTTGGATCCCATGTTTGCCAAGGGAGACTGCGCGGAGTGGCAAGGGGTGTGTGAGCGAGCTTGGGGTCTGGTCACTGTGCAGTCAGACTTCCTGGCTGCTGCAGTGGGGCAGGTAGCTCCAGGTGCCAACATGGGTGCCAGCTCTCCACAAGTCTGTGGCTGGACCACGGGCACCGCAAGCAGCTTCCACAGCTGGCACACTGGGAACACAGTGGCACCCGGAAGCTTGGAGATACCAGGAACCACAGGGCCCCAAAGAGGGAATCACAGCCCTGGCTCGGGGAGCTCCCAGGTCTGGGCTTCCCAAAGGGTCACAGCTCTTGTTTCCTTCTCTTTGCCCACAATGTGGCAAGCAAGGGGCATGAATCAGCCCTGTTTGTGTTACAGCTCTTTCAGCCTCATCCCTGGGATTTGTCATAATTAATTCTCATATTGTCTTATTTTTTTACATTTGTTTCAACTTCAGAAGATACGTGGATCTAAACACAACATAATGTGTTAGCTAGCTGCCATATGAATTTCTCCGTGTTTCACCACTATGCAGCCTAAAGTTATTCCGTCATCCATGACTATCCTGGCTAAAGAGTCTAAAGATCTTTGTTTGGTAGCTATGGCTTCAGCTAGTTCATTCGCTAATTTACCTAGAGTGGTTGACAGATTTCTAATTATACGTTCACGAGAGGTTACTCCCCACCATTGCAAGTGACTTCTGCCAAACATTGGCCAAAATTCACATCCTTGGTTTGCAGGTATGGTTTGTCTAATCCTGGAAAGTAATTTCCATGAACTACTTCAGTGTTCAGAAACATTGGAGTTATAAATAGAAAGAGGAAGAGTCACATAACCTAATAGACAATTATTTCTCATATGCCAGCGGTCAACACATTCATAAGCCTATGGGTGGTTGATCCAGGGACCACACAGGGTCCCTGACAGAATCTGAAAATTAAGGCTTTGGTTTACTGGTAACAGAGACAGGTTAAAGTACATGTCTTCAGTCTTGAGTAGAGTGTAATCCGTCTCTTTTTTTTTTTTTTTAATGAGACAAACATCAGGTAAAGACCTTGACAAGAAGGAAGAGAAATCCCGAGATTCTATAATCATAATAATCGAATTGTAATTGCTAGTTTAAGTAGTCCTTCAAAAATACATCTCATTCCTGACAGGATAAAACAAGTTTTTAAAAATATATTATATTCAGATTCACTAGGGAACACTTGGAGCCAGGAAATAATTCAGGATTCAGCCCAAATTATAGACAAATAATAAAAACTCTAAAACAATGATCAGGGTTGGAATCTAATAGCATATGTCATAGTTTTCTTTTGGAACATAAATTTTCTCTCTAGTCCATCATTTTATCAAAGACAAATCATAGTAGGACCAATTTTGTATGCAAAATGAGTTTTAGTCTTATCATACCTGGCCTGATTATTTCCATAAAGGGCAGCAAGAATATTTATTGGCAATATAGGCTTCTTAAAATTGGCTTTGTTGGAAATTTTTAATAAGGAATCTTAGACTTTTAAGAGCCTTGAAGCTAGCCAAGTCAAAGATTTGCATCAGACTGTGTCTGTAATACTTTTTTAACCTACTTTTTAAAATTATACTTTAAGTTCTGGGGTACATGTGCAGAAAGTGCAGGTTTGTTACATAGGTATATATATTCTGTGGTGGTTTGCTGCACCCATCAACCCATTACGTATATTAGGCATTTCTCCTAATGCTATTCCTCCCCCTTCCCCCACCCCCCAACAGGCCCCAGTGTGTGATGTTCCCCTCCCTGTGTCCATGTGTTCTCATTGTTCAACTCCCACTTATGAGTGAGAACATGTGGTGTTTGGTTTTCTGTTCTTGTGTTAGTTTGCCGAGAATGATGGTTTCCAGCTTCTTCCATGTCCCTGCAAAGGACATGAACTCATCCTTTTTTATGGCTGCATAGTATTCCATGGTGTATATGTACCACATTTTCTTTATTCAGTCTATCATTGATGGGCATTTGGGTTGGTTCCAAGTCTTTGTTATTGTGAACAGTCCTGCAATAAACATACATGTGCATGTGTCTTTATAGTAGAATGACTTATAATCCTTTGGGTATATACCTAGTAATGGGATTGCTGGACCAAATGGTATTTCTAGTTCTAGATCCTTGAGGAATAGCCACACTGTCTTCCACAATGGTTGAACTAATTTACACTCCCACCAACAGTGTAAAAGCATTCCTATTTCTCCACACCCTCTCCAGTATTTGTTGTTTCCTGTCTCTTTAATGATCGCCATTCTAACTGGCATGAGATGGTATCTCATTGTGGTTTTGATTTGCATTTCTCTAATGACTAGTAATGATGAGCTTTTTTTTCATAAGTTTGTTGGTTGCATAATTGTCCTCTTTTGAGAAGTGTCTGTTCACATCCTTCACCCACTTTTCAATGGGGTTGTTTTATCTTGTAAATTTGTTTAAGTTCTTTGTAGATTCTGGATATTAGCCCTTTTTCAGATGGATAGATAGATTGCAAAAGTTTTCTCCCATTTTGTAGGTTGCCCGTTCACTCTGATAGTTTCTTTTTCTGTCCAGAAGCTCTTTAGTTTAATTAGGTCCCATTTGTCAATTTTGGCTTTTGTTGCCTTTGTTTTTGGTGTTTTAGTCATGAAGTCTTTGCCCATGCCTATGTCCGGAATGGTATTGCCTAGGTTTTCCTCTATGGTTTTTATGGCTTTAGGTCTTATGTTTAAGTCTTTAACCCATTTTGAGTTAATTTTTGTATAAGGTGTAATGAAGGGATCCAGTTTCAGCTTTCTGCCTATGGCTAGCCAGTTTTCCCAACACCATTTATTAAATAGGGAATCCTTTCCCCAGTGATTGTTTTTCTGAGATTTGTCAAAGATCAGATGGTTGTAGATGTGTGGTGTTATTTCTGAGGCCTCTGTTCTGTTCCTTTGATCTATATATTTGTTTTGGTACCAGTACCATGCTGTTTTGGTTACCATAGCTTGTAGTATACTTTGAAGTCAGGTACCATGATGCTTCCAGCTTTGTTCTTTTTGGTTAGGATTGTCTTGGCTATTCGGGCTCTTTTTTGATTCCATATGAAATTTAAAGTATATTTTTCCAATTCCGTGGAGAAAGTCATTGGCAGTTTAATGGGGATAGCAGTGAATCTATAAATTACTTTGGGCAGTATGGCCACTTTCACGATACTGATTCTTCCTATCTATGAGCATGGAATGATTTTCCATTTGTTTGTGTCCTCTCTTATTTCCTTGAGGAGTGGTTTGCAGTTCTCCTTGAAGAGGTCCTTCACATCCTTGTAAGTTGTATTCCTAGGTATTTCATTCTTTTTTTAGCAATGGTGAATGGGAGTTCACTCACAGTTTGGTCCTCTGTTTGTCTGTTATTGCTGTATAGGAATGCTTGTGATTTTTACACATTGATTTTGTATCCTGAAACTTTGCTGAAGTTGCTTATCAGCTTAAGGAGATTTTGGGCTGAGATGATGGGGTTTTCTAAATATACAATCATGTCATCTGCAAACAGAGACCATTTGACTTCCTCTTTTCCTAATTGAATACCCTTTATTTCTTTCTCTTGCCTGATTGTCCTGGCCAGAACTTCCAATACTATGTTGAATAGGAGTAGTGAGAGAGGGTATCCTTGTCTTGTGCTGATTTTCAAAGGGAATGCTTCCAGTTTTTGCACATTCAGTATGTTATTGGCTGTGGGCTTGTCATAAATAGCACTTACTATTTTGAGATATGTTCCATCAATACCAGTTTATTGAGAGTTTTTAGCATGAAGGGCTGTTGAATTTTGTCAAAGGCCCTTTCTGCATCTATTGAGCTAATCATGCAGTTTTTGTCATTGGTTCCCTTTATGTGATGGATTACATTTATTGATTTGCATATGTTGAACCATCCTTGCATCCCAGGGGTGAAGCCGACTTGATCATGGTGGACAAGCTTTTTGATGTGCTGCTGGATTCAGTTTTCCAGTATTTTATCCAGGATTTCTGCATCGATGTTCATCAGGGATATTGGCCTAAAATTTTCTTTTTTTGTGTGTCCCTGTGAGGTTTTGGTATCAAGGTGATGCTGACCTCATAAAATGAGTTAGGGAGGATTCTCTCTTTTTCTATTGTTTGGAATAGTTTCAGAAGGAATGGTACCAGCTCCTCTTTGTACCTCTCATAGAATTCGGCTGTGAATCCGTCTTGTCCTGGAATTTTTTTGGTTGGTAGGCTATAATTAATGCCTCAATTTCAGAACTTGTTATTGGTCTATTCAGGAATTTCACTTCTTCCCGGTTTAGTCTTGGTAGTATTCTCTGATGATAATTTGTATTTCTGTGGGATCAGTGGTGATATCCCCTTAATCATGTTTTATTGCATCTATTTGATTCTTCTCTCTTTTCTTCTTTATTAGTCTGGCTAGTGGTCTGTTTTGTTGATCTTTTCAAAAAACCAGCTCCTGGATTCATTGATTTTTTGAAGGGTTTTTCGTGTCTCTATCTCCTTCAATTCTGCTCTGATCTTATTTGTGTCTTGTCTCCTGTTAGCTTTTGAATTTGTTTGTTCTTGCTTCTCTAGTTCTTTTAATTTTGATGTTAAGGTGTCAATTTTAGATCTTTCCTGCTTTCTCTTGTGGACATTTAGTGCTATAAATTTCCCTCTACACACTGCTTTAAATGTGTCCCAGAGATTCTGGGACGTTGTGACTTTGTTTTCATTGGTTTTGAAGAACATCTTTATTTCTGCCTTCATTTCGTTATTTACCCAGTAGTCATTCAGGAGCAGGTCACCCAGTTCCCATGTAGTTGTGAGGTTTTGAGTGAGTTTCTTAATCCTGCATACTAATTTGAATGCATTGTGGTCTGAGAGACTGTTTGTTATGATTTCATTTCTTTTGCATTTCCTGAGGAGAGTTTTACTTCCAATTAGGTGGTCAATTTTAGAATAAGTGCAATGTGGTGCTGAGAATAAGGTATATTCTGTTGATTTGGGGTGGAGAGCTCTGTAGATATCTTTTAGGTCCACTTGGTCCAGAACTGAGTTCAAGTCCTGGATATTATTGTTAATTTTCTGTCTCATTGATCTAATATTGACAGTGGAGTGTTAAAGTCTCCCACTATTATTGTGTGGGAGTCTAAGTCTCTTTGTAGGTTTTTAAGAACTTGCTTTATGAATCTGAGTGCTCCTGTATTGGGTGCATATATGTCTAGGATAGTTAGCTCTTCTTGTTGCATTGATCCCTTTACCATAATGTAACGCCATTCTTTGTCTCTTTTGATCTTTGCTGGCTTAAGATCTGTTTTATCAGAAGCTACGATTGCAACCCCTGCCTTTTGTTGCTTTCCACTTGCTTGGTAAATGTTCCTCCATCCCTTTATTTTGAGCCTATGTGTATGAGATGGGTCTCCTGAGTACAGCACATTGATGGGTCTTGACTCTTTATCCAATTTGCCAGTCTGTGTCTTTCAATTGGGGGCATTTAGCTCATTTACATTTAAGGTTTATATTGTTATGTATGAATTTGATCCTGTCATTATGATACTAGCTGGTTATTTTGCTCATTAGTTGATGCAATTTTTTCATAGTGTCAATGGTCTTTATAATTTGGTATGTTTTTGCAGTGGCTGTTACCAGTTGTTCCTTTCCGTGTTTAGTGCTTCCTTCAGAAGCTCTTGTAAGGCAGGCCTGGTGGTGACAATATCTCTCAGCATTTGCTTGTAAAGGATTTTATCTCTCCTTCAATTATGAAGCTTAGTTTGGCTGGATATGAAATTCTGGCTTGAAAATTCTTTTCTTTAGGAATGTTGTATATTGGCTCCCACTGTCTTCTGGCTTGTAGGCTTTCTGCGAAGAGATCCACTGTTAGTCTGATGGGCTTCCCTTTGTGGGTAACTCAACCTTTCTCTCTGGCTGCCCTTTATATTTTTTTCCTTCATTTCAACCTTGCTGAATCTTATGATTTTGTGTCTTGGGGTTGCTCTTCTTGAGGAGTATCTTAGTGGTGTTCTCTGTATTTCCTGAATTTGAATGTTGGCCTGTCTTGCTAGGTTGGGGAAGTTCTCCTGGATAATATACTTGAGAGTGTTTTCCAACTTGGTTCCATTCTCTCTGTCACTTTCAGGTACACGAATCAAACATAGATTCAATCTTTTAACATAGTCCTCTATTTCTTGGAGGCTTTGTTCATTTCTTTCACTCTTTTTCCTCTAATCTTGTCTTCTTGCTTTATTTCATTGAGTTGATCTTCAATCTCTGATATCCTTTCTCCTGCTTGATTGATTCAGCTATTGATACTTGGGTATGCTTCATGAAGTTCTTGTGCTGGGTTTTTCAGCTCCATCAGGTCATTTATATTCTCCTCTAAACCGGTTATTCTAGTTAACAATTCGTCCTACCTTTTTTTTCAGGCTCTTAGCTTCCTTGCATTGGGTTAGAACATGCTCCTTTAGCTCGGAGGAGTTTGTTATTACCCGCCTTCTGAAGCCTACTTCTGTCAATTCATCAAACTCATTGTCTGTCCAGTTTTGTTCCCTTGCTGGTGGGGAGTTGTGATCTTCTGGAGGAGAAGAGGCATTCTGGGTTTTGGAGTTTTCAGCCTTTTTGCACTGGTTTCTCCCCATCTTTGTGGATTTATCTACCTTTGCTCTTTGATGTTGGTGATGTTGATACTATTCCTTTCTGTATGTTAGTTTTCCTTCTAACAGTCAGGTCCCTCTGCTGCAGGTTTGCTCGAGTTTGCTGGAGATCCCCTCCAGACCCTGTTTGCATGGGTATCACCAGTGGCAGCTGTTGGAAATGCATGAACCACCTGCCTTCTGTGTTGATCTCATTGGGTGCTGCAGGCCGGAGCTGTTCCTATTCAGACATCTTGCCAGCTCTCCTGTAATACTTTTATGAATGGGTGTAGTCCTCTCTTCTCAAGGTCCCCAAATAACTTGAGGTTCCTGGGCCCATCAGAAAGTGACATTCTTTGCTTCTTACCACAAGGACAGCAACTTTCTAAAGGACCCTTGTAGACAGGACACCAAGCCAGTCATTCTAAGGGGCTTTGTATTGGTGCTATAAAGTCAACCTCAATTCCTTAAAGTGGTCTGGTTGTATCTGCCGTTCGAGTTAAAGCCTTCATAAAACAAACAGTGTCTCCAATTGAATCCTGTTACCAAAAATAGATTCTTATTGAAATTATGCAAATAATTATATTGCCATAATTTAGGAATGCTCACGAATGGCTTCTGAATTCTGGAGAAATCAGTTAGAGAGACAGATAAATGGCTCAAATTTTTGTTCACAATGTAGTTTATCTAATGTATGGTAAGTTAAAAATAGCTGAAAAGAAAAAAAATTCTTGACTTTGGAAAACAAAACATAAAGAGAATCAACAATGTTTCCAATGGAAGGGCCATGAATAAAATCTTTTCCTTCTTTTATAAGTTCAGTCCCATGTAACTAAATCTTGTTCTGCTTGATTTCAAATAGCAATTCTCATTCAGTTTTTTGTGTTTTGCTTGATTTCAATTAGAAGTTCTCATTCAGCTTTTTAGAGTCCTGGAAGATTTTCCTAGTCCAATGGTATGATCCCCAAAGTTATCTGAAACCATCTTTAAGAGAACTTGTCAGAGTCCTTTCCATTAAAAGTAATTTAGATGATAGCTGATTGTAAAGGCTTTTTTTTTTTTTTTTTGAGACATTGTCTGGCTCTATCACTCAGGATGGAGTGCAGTGGCATGATCTTGGCTCACCGCAATCTCTCCCTCCTAAACTCAAGCCATCCTCCTACCTCAGCCTCCAAAGTAGCTGGGACCATAGGCATGCACCATCATGCTGGCTAATTTCTGTATTTTTGTAGAGACAGGGTTTTACCATGTTGCCCAGGATGCTTTCAAACTTCTGAGTTCAAGCAATTCACCCACCTCGGCCTTGCAAAGTGCTGGGATTTTTACACGCGTGAGCCACCATGCCCTGCACCATGCCCAGCACCGTACCCTGCACAGCCTCCAGCAGCGTGCCCGGCCTGTAAAGGGTTTTAGAGAAGAACTTTAAACAATCACCGTGGATGACAAAAACTTAGAATATCCTTTGGTTAAAATCCAGTGGAAGTTCTCAACTGGAGAGAAAATTTAGTTATTTCTATTATATGTAGCATTTTAAGATAACAGCCAGAATCATGACTGACGGCAACACATCAGATCCATCAGACTTCCACAAATTTTATATAATCTTTAGAATATTTATATTAATAATATATCTATACATATACAACTTTAGAGAATATTTAACATCATCAAAATTATGACTGATACCATATTAGATTTTTATAATTTATATAACATTTAAAATATTTATATTAATAATATACCTATAAATGTAACCAAAAGAAGATTTAGACCAGGCACAGTGGCTCATGCCTGTAATCCCAACACTTTGGGGGGCCAAGTTCGACAGATCATCAGAGGTCAGGACTTCGACACCAGCCTGGCCAACATGGAGAAATCTTGTCTCTACTAAAAATACAAAATTAGCTGGGCGTGGTGGCATGTGTCTGTAGTCCCAGCTACTTGGGAGGTTGAGGCAGGAGAATCGCTTGAACCTTGGGGCAGAGGTTCCAGTGAACCTAGATCACGCCACTGCAGTCCAGCCTGGGTGACAAAGCAAGATTCTGTCTCAGAGAAAAAAAAAAGAAGATTTAGACTTATCTTTTGGCAATGCTTCCCATACAATGTTATCAACTAAGTTTTAGCAAAGATGTAAAAAGATTGAAAACATTTGACCAAAACAGAATGACAGTTTATTGTTTTTTATTTTATTATTTTTTTGAGACAGGGTCTCACCCTGTTGCCCAGGCTGGAGTGCAGTGGTGAAATCATGGCTCAATGCAGCCTCAACCTCCCAGGCTCAGGTGATCCTCCACCTTAGTCTCCCAAGTAGCCAGGACTATGAGCACGTGCTACCACACCTAGCTAGCTTTTGTATTTTTAGTAGAGATGGGGTTTTGCCATTTTGCCCAGGCTGGACTTGAACTCCTGGGCTCAAGTGATCCACCCACCTTGGCCTCCCAAAGGGCTGGAATTACAGACATGAGCCGCTGCACACAGCCACATGTCATTTTTAAGTAACAGTCATTCATTTAATTAGCATGACAACCAAAAGACATCAAAAGCAACATAGAAGGTTACATGGACGTGAAAACTGAAAACCCTCAGTTTTCCCAAGTAATTAAAAAAAAATAAAGGCAACACATGGATTATCTTGATAAAACCTAAAATCTTTATTACAGGCCAGTCATTTAAAGGGTAAAACTCCTGTGGCATAACTGTGTCTTCTTACAGGGAGCTAATTTAAATCACTTGGAAGTCAATTCCGATGATAAGGAGACTTGAATTTAATTAGACATAGAAAGAGTGTGTCCAGGATCATGAGTGAGCATAATATTACAGAGGAATGTAAACAGGAAAACCAGAGCATAGAGCAGTGGGGATCCATAGCTCACAATGATAGCATGGAAGTTTCCTGGTTACATGAAGTAATTAAGACATATTTAAAAGCCAAGAGTACAAAATTAGACCTGATGAAAAACCTGAAGGAGTTATCATCGCAGCCAAGCAGGAAACCGAAGCCTTTTATTCCTTCTTAAGAAGGAACAGGAGACAATGACGTGATCTGTGAGTCATGTGTAACATGAAAGTACAGGAAAAGTTGAACTTCTGATATACAAATCTGAAAAGTTTTTATAGTAACAGATTTCAGGATTAAAAGTCAATATTTATTACCTCTTATTATGAGCAAATAAATACCTTAAGAAAATCTTGTTGTTTTAACCAAAATTTTTAGTTTTTTATCACTATGTTTTTAATATTACAGCTAATTTAAATAAACTTTATAAACAATCTATCTGATCTCAATCAGTTTTGACCTCGATGTAAGATTTACATAAACTTTTAATAACCTTGTATAATTTTTTCATCTTTCCCAACTTTTTATACACATTTAGTTTTATCTATCTTTTTTATTCCTTCAATTTAAAATAATCCTTAAAAATCTCTAAGCGAATTTACTTTTTCTGAAACAAAAACCGGTATATATTTTGCATACAGAATTGTTTCTCTTGTATCTAGTAGTCTTAATCACATATATCTACCAAGATATTAACACTTAGTAACCCTTATTTTAATAAAAAACCTAGGAAGCAAGAAATCTTGAATTGTCATATAGCAGTATCTTACATATGAGAATAATTTTATAATTTAGAATTATGTGTTCCTAAAACATATTTTTTAAGATGGATTTTCACTCTTGTTGCCCAGGCTGGAGTGCAATGGTGTGATCTCATCTCACTGCAACCTCCGTCCCCCAGGTTCAGGCAATTCTCCTGCCTCAGCCTCCCAAGTAGCTGGGATTACAGGAACCCATCACTACACCTGGCTAATTTTTTGTATTTTTTAGTAGAGATGGGGTTTCACTATTGAGCTCCTGACCTCGGGTGAGCCGCCCGCCTTGGCCTCCCAAAGTGCAGGGATTACAGGCATGAGCCACAGTGCCTGGGCTAAAACATAAGTTTTAAATTGGAAATAACCCAGATATTTAATGAATACCTATTATTTAATTTAACATAACTAAAATTTCAAAAATAGGCTGGGCATGGTGGCTCATACCTGTAATCCCAACACTTTAGGAGGCCAAGGCAGGAGTATCATGAGACCAGCCTGAGCAAAATAGTGAGATGCTGACTCTACAAAAAAAAAATAAAAGTTAGCTGACCATGGTGGTGCATACCTGTAATTAACAGCTACTTGGGAGGCTGAGTTGGGAGGATCCCTTGAGCGCAGGAGTTCAAGGTTGCAGTGAGCTGTGATCATGCCACTGCACTTCAGCCTGGGTGACAGACAGAGACACTGTCTCAAAAAAATTTCAAAAATACATTAAGATGTCTTGTATAGACATTTATCCATTTACATTTACTTATTTTTGACAGTTTATCTAGAGTATTTGTGAGAACTGAGGTATTAGACAAAGCTAGTCATCATTTCTAGGTTTTCTTCTTGTTAACCATGTTATAGCCTGTGAATATCAGGTGTTCACGTAAGTGAGGACTTCAAAGTTAAATACATGGGTATTTTACCAATAACACAGAAAATTCCATTATTTTTGTTCAACAAACCGTATTAAATTGGTCTTATGTATTTAAAAAATCACATAAACAAATATTCTTTTTTTCCTGTGCTTATAGTTTTATAACCTTCATGCCAAACCCTAGCACCTTAAAATATCTAGCAAATGTAAATATAAAACACAGTCAAAAATGTATGCTGACAATTCTGAAGACATTTCTATTTTTATTTTATCAATACTTTTTAAATTATTTGTATTTATAAAAGAACTCTCTTTTATCTGGGCACAGTGGTTCATGCCTGTATCCCAGCACTTTGAGAGGCTGAGGCAAGAGGATCACTTGAGCTCAGGAGTTTGAGACCAGCCTGGGCAACATAGTGAGACCCAGTCTCTACTAAGAATAAGATAAAAAATTGCCAGGCATGGTAGTGCATGCCTATTGTCCCAGCTACTAGAGAGGATGAAGCAGGAGGATTGCTTGAGCCTGGGAGGTTGAGATAACAGTGAGCTATGATCCCACTACTGCACTCCAGTCTGGGGAACAGAGTGAGACCTTGTCTCAAAAAGAGAAAAAAAATAAAGAATTGTTTCATTCTTTTGTTTTTCTTCAGACAAGTAACCTTGAATTGGTAACACCACAGACAGTAAGCCTTATCTCAACACCAGTAGACAAATCAGCAGATTCAAAGTAGGCAGGGAAAAAAATAGATAGGCAAAAGAACTGAGAATTTTTCGTTTTAGGGTTTTTAAAAATAGTAACTATTTGAGTTCTGAATTTTCTTTCATGTAATTTGGCCATCAGGTTTAAAGTGTGCGTGTAATCCCAACACTATGGGAGGCTGAGGCAGGTGGATCACTTGAGGCCAGGGGTTTGAGACCAGCCTGGCCAACGTGACAAAACCCCATCTCTACTGAAAATACAAAAATTAACTGGGTGTGGTGGTGTGCACCTGCAGTCCCAACTATTCAGGAGGCTGAGGCAGGATAATCGCTCAAACCTGGGAGGCGGAGGTTGCAGTGAGCCACGATTGTACCACCATACTCCATCCTGGGCAACAGAGCAAGACACTGTGTCAAAAAGAAAAAGAAAAAAAGTATATATATATATGTGTGTGTGTGTGTGTGTGTGTGTGTGTGTGTGTGTGTATAGGCTGGGCAGAGTGGCTCATGCCTGTAATCCCAGCAGTTTAGGAGACCAAGGCCAGTGGATCACTTGAGATCAGGAGTTTGAGACCAGCCTGGCCAACATGGTGAAACCTCATCTCTACTAAAACCACAAAAATTAGCCGGGTATGGTGGCGCACACCTGCAATCGCAGCTACTCAGGAGGCTGAGACAGGAGAATTGCTCGAACCTGGGAAGTGGAAGTTGCAGTGAGCCAAGATCACACCACTGCACTCCAGCATGGGCAACAGAGCAAGACTCTGTCTCAAAAAAGTGTGTGTGTGTGTGTGTGTGTGTGTGTGTGTGTGTGTGTGTGTGTGGCTAGAATGGTCCATAATATATAGTCAGCTTGAGTCCCAGAAAACCTAGCAAGCTTAAGGTTAAAGCTTCTCATTTTGGCCTTTTCAAGATGAAATCTCCTTTAGTAGGCCCTTCCCCTCTAGGGAGGTAGTTGCCGGAGCGCTGCCTGAAGTTGGTTTTCTGATGCCTTGTTGTTTCTGTTGTGAATGGTTTATTTCTCATTATAAGAGCTCAGCAAAGCAGGCAGAGTTAAAAAGCAGAGACATGAAGGCTTTAAAATCATGGACTTCACTCCTACACTGAATCTCAGGTCCCCAGAAAGACAGAAACACCAAGGGACCACAGCAAAGGCAGAAGGAGGAGTGAGAGAGGGAGGTGGACAGAACAAGAAACAGGAGTTGGCTCTCATTTTTTCACGCGTGCCATTTTCTTTAGGTTTTTCTAGTTTATGGAGTCTGTTTGTTCCAGTTGAGCACACAGATAAACTAGAGCTCTCACAAGGCTTTTGCTGAGAACATCAAAGCCTTTAACCTCTGTTGGGCCAAATATTTAGACCAAAAATACAGACAGACACACAAAAGCCAGAACCAGACCAGATTGAGTAGCTCAGTGGCTACAGCCTTTATTCCCTTTATTCTTTAGGATATGAACTCAAACCAGATTCAGGGTTCTAACCCCAACCAGGACCCCCCTGGGGTGAAACTGAAACCCCACAGTCTAGACAAGGTTGGGGGTCATTTTTTATTTTTTATTTTTATTTTTTGAGATGGGGTTTCACTCTTGTTGCCCAGGCTGGAGTGCAGTGGTGCAATATTGCCTCACCACAACCTCCGCCTCTCAGGTTTAAGCACTTATCCTGCCTCAGCCTTCCAAGTTGGGATTACAGGCTTGTGCCACCACGCCCAGCTCATTTTGCACTTTTAGTAGAGATGGGGTTTCTCCATGTTGGTCAGGCTGCTCTTGAACTCCCAACCTCGGGTGATCCGCACACCTAAGCCTCTCAAAGTGTTGGCATTACAGTCATGAGCCACTGCGCCCGGCCTGCTTGTTCTTTTCATTTCATCCTGATCTCCGATTACAGGAGAGTAGCTGATTTGGTGTTCACTAACAAGCACAGAAGCTTTGTTACATTTACAGTGTCATTCTTGGCAAAACCTGAAGTTTTGCCTCCCGGGTTCACGCCATTCTCCTGCCTCAGCCTCCTGAGTAGCTGGGACTATAGGCGCCCGCCACCTCACCCAGCTAATTTTTTGTATTTTTAGTAGAGACGGGGTTTCACCGTGTTAGCCAGGATGGTCTCGATCTCCTGACCTTGTGATGCGCCCACCTCGGCATCCCAGAGTGCTGGGATTACAGGCGTGAGCCACCGCACCCAGCCAGAAGCTCTAATTTCAATGATGGTTGTGCTTTTTATCTCTTCCTCAGCATCTGGCTCATGATAAAATTTCAGGTGTCTTGATGGTATCTAAATCAGTTGTTGATTCGGTCCTGGAGAAACACAAGCATAACCTCTATGCCAAGTTATAATTTTACCTATTTCCCAAGTTTTTGTTATTGGATCTCTCCACCAAACCAGTTGTTCTGCTTCTGTCTTTGCAGCTGGTTTCTGTAGATGCTGTTCAGCTGCTGGTAACATCTGGCCTTTGGGCAG
This sequence comes from Pan paniscus, assembly GCF_029289425.2. Lineage (NCBI taxonomy): Eukaryota > Metazoa > Chordata > Mammalia > Primates > Hominidae > Pan > Pan paniscus. Next base: position 5,012,738 of record NC_073265.2, read on the forward strand.
GCTCAAAAATTTGAAAGTTAATAATGCAAGATTCAATTGTGTATGGGCTATCCCGTAATCCCTGTTTCTCCCCCTTTTTTGTTTTTATTATCAGTTGTTCATCTGTATGAAATCTTAACTGAGCATTTTCAATTAACTGTGTGGAATGACCCATGTATGAAGAATCAGAAATCACATTAACAGGCATATCAAAAGCAGTCAACACCTCAATTACAGCTACAAGCTCCGTTTTTTGAGCTGAAGTATAGGGTGTCTGGAAAACTTTACCTTTTGATCCAGAATAAGAAGCTTTACCATTACTAGACCCATCTGTGAAACAACGAAAACGCTTAGCAGGCTGCAGGTTGTTTACTGCAGGAATTGTAAATGCAAACCGTTCACAGTCTTGCTCAGCTAAAAGGGTAGTAAAGAAACAGTCTTTTAAATCTGTGACTATTAAAGGCCAATTTTTTGGAATTATAGTAGGAGAAGGCAATCCTGGCTGTTATATTTCCATTGGTTGTATAACTGAATTGATGGCTCTTAAGTCAGTTAACATTCTCCATTTACCTGATTTTTTCTTAATTATGAAAACTGGAGAATTCCAAGGGGAAAATCTTGGAGCTATGTGCCCATTTTCTAATTGTTCAGTAACTAATTTCTCTAAAGCATCCAGTTTCTCTTTGCTTAACAGCCATTATTCTATCCAAATTGGCTTATCTGTTAACCATTTTAAAGGTATATGTTCTGGAGGCTTAACTATGGCCACCATCAAAAATGGTATCCTTATCTTTGGCAGGAACTTTGTCTTTCCGTTTGAAGCAGTTCTTTCAAATCTTGCAATTTTTTTTCTACTCCTATACCAGGGACATGCCCCATTTCGTGCATCATATCTTGACTTTGAGGGCTGTATAATTGTTGTGGAATTAGAACTTGTGCTCCCCATTGTCATAATAAATCTCTCCCCCATAAATTTATAGGTACAGAAGTTGCAATTGGTTGAAGAGTCCCAGGTTGTCCATCGGGCCCTTCACAATGCAAAGTATAGCTACTTTGATACACTTCTGGAGCTTTAGCAGTTTCCACCGTGTTAAATTGAGTGAGCTGAATTGGCCACATGGATGGCCAGTGCTGTAGAGAAATAATTGAAATGTCCACTCCTACCAAAAAAAAAAAAAAATAGTATCTACCAAACCTTTAAAGTTCTTTCCCTGGATAGTTATTTCACAGGTAGGATGTTTATCAGTAATTTGATTTACCCAATAAGCTGCCTTGCCTTTTTTATTTGTGCTTCCAAATCCTCCAGTTCATTTAATTTCACTTTTTCCCGTTCCCACATACTGCTCACTCAGGAGCTGTGCTATGCGCACTCCTGGCTGTGCTTTCCAGGGAACGGAACTAAATATCACAATTTGAATTTCCTCATTGTAATCTGAATCAATGACTCCAGTGTGTATTTGTACCCCTTTTAAACTTAAACTAGACCTTCCTAAAAGTAATCCCATTGTCCCTGCTGGCAACGGTCCACAGACTCCTGTTGGGACCTTTTGCGGGGGTTCCCCAGGCAGAAGGCTCACAGCTTTTGTGCAGCATAAATCTACTGCAGCACTATGGGCTGTGGTGGGGGACAGATAACGTATGGGGGTGAGGGAATGGCCTGAGCTGGAAATGCCCTGGTTTAGAACAGGGCCTGGGATGGGCCCCTCAGGGAGTTTCCCAAAATCGGGTTCCCTTCTTTATCAAACTTAGAGTGACACTGATTAGCCCAAAGTTTTCCTTTTTTACATTTGGGACATATTTCAGGATCAGCAGTTTTGTTTTTTCCCCTATCTGGTGGCCTGACTCGGTGATTTTTTTTTTTACATTCTTTTTAGTATGACCATGTTTCCCACAGTTAAAACAAGCTCCAGGAAATAGAGTATTTCCTTTATCCACTCTCAGTCCTGCCATCGCCAGTACCAACAAAGTAGCTTTATGTAGATTATCTCTGATATCATCACAGGCCTTGTTATAATCAACTAAATGTGCTTTCCATCTGATAGGTCGCAGAGCAGCCTTGCAATAAGGATTAGCATTGTCAAAACCAATAACTGCAACACTATATCCTAAGCAGCCAAATCTGCAATCATCTTTTTAAGAGACTCCTGTAACCAAGCTATAAAATCCACATATGGTTCTCTTGGTCCCTGTTTTATAGCACTAAAGGAAGGGTATTGTTCTCCACATGAAGTGATTTTTTCCAAGCTCTAATGCACACTCCTCTAAGCTGCTCTATGGCATCATCCTGCATGACCACTTGTGCATGTAAACCAGCCCAGCCACCAACCCCCAAAAGTTGGTCTGCAGTTATATTAATTTGAGGTTGGGCCCAGGCATTGCGAGCAGCCTGAATGGAAGCTTCATCTGCCCACTAAGTTTTAAATTGTAAGAACTGAGCAGGAGTTAGACAAGCTAGAGTAAAAGTGTCCCAGTCAGTAGGAATCATCCGACTGGAAACAGCAACATTCTTTAACAGTCCCATTTCAAAAGAAGAACCTGGTCCATACTGATTTATAGCTTGTTTAATTTTTTTGAGTAATTTAAAAGAAAAAGGCTCAAATGTAGCTATCATATTTCCCTGTTGATCTGGGGGGTGTATTCAAACAGGGAACTGCCAAGCCTCTAAATCCCACTTTTGTCTAGCTTGCTGTATTCCTGCCTGAATTGAACTAAGAGCAGTCGCTCAAGGCGCTGCTCGAACAGTCACCAGGGCAACTACTTTTTACCCAGTGTCCTCCAGAAAAGAAAGATCTGGAGGGTCATTTTCTTCAAAATAATAATGAGGGTGTGCAGAAGGATAGGGATGAACCTCTCCCTCCTTTTCTGCTTTAGTTTTAGGTGACAAATAAACCTGGTCTGTAACCTCTACTGTTACTTTGTTATACTCTCCTTCCTCCTCATCATCAGTGTGGAAAAGTTCCAAGGTAGAACGAACAACAGCCCACACTTGTCCTACTGCTACCCTGATGCTTCCGAGCTCCCCTTCTTACTCACCACGGGGATTGCTTTAAGAGTACTCGGGTGTCCTCCAGCTAGTTCCACATTCTCCAATCGTTGCTCCAGCGATCCTTTGACCTGTATTCGAGCCCCCATGAATGGGCACCACTTGCTGAGACCAGGTCGGTGGGAGAGACCCTAACCCAGCAGCACTAGAGGAATTAAAGACACACACACAGAAATATAGAGGTGTGAAGTGGGAAATCGGGGGGGGGGGGCGTCTTACAGCCTTCAGAGCAGAGCCCTGAACAGAGATTTACCCACGTATTTATTAACAGCAAGCCAGTCATTAGCATTGTTTCTATAGATATTAGATTAACTAAAAGTATCCCTTATTCTTAAGGCACAGATCACTCATGCTATTGTTTGTGGCTTAAGAATGACTTTAAGTGGTTTTCCACCCTGGACGGGCCAGGTATTCCTTGTCCTCATTCCAGTAAACCCACAATCTTGCAGCGTGGGTGTTATGGCCGTCATGAACATGTCACAGTGCTGCAGAGATTTTGTTTATGGCCAGTTTGGGGGCCAATTTATGGCCGGATTTGGGGAGGCTTGTTCCCAACAGTTCCTCAGGGTAAGGGTGCCCTAACTCCTGTGGGGACCTTCTTTGGTGGCTCCCCAGGAAGTAAGGAGATGGGAATTGTGCTGTAGAGGTCTACAGCAGCACTGCTTGCTGTGGCAGGGGACAATTGCTGTACATTTGTAAGGGCAGTGGCTGTGCTGGGTATGCCTCAGTTTGTTGAGGGGCTTGAGGCGGGTCCCTCTTCCTATTTCCTGAAAGAGGTTGTCCATCTTTGCTAAATTTAGAATGACACGGACTTGCCTAGTTATTGCCCTTCTTACACCAGGGACGTACATTGGGACTTTTCTGTTGATTGATGGTAGTAGTTTTCGTCTTTTGAATTCCTTTCTACATTCCTTTCTTGTGTCCAATTTGCCCACAATTAAGGCAAGAGCCTGAGAAATGAAGCATATTTTTTCTTACTCTTAATCTAGCCACAGCCTGAGCTAAAAGAATAACCTTATGTAAGTTATCTCCAATGCCATCGCAAGCCTTAATATATTTAGTTAAATGGGCCCTCTCTGTCTGGGATCTAATAGCAGTTTGACACCCTGCATTAGCATTATTGTATGCAAGAAGCTGTATTACAACATCCTGAGCTGTTTTGATCATTTACAGCTTTATACACAGCCTCTTGGAGCTGAGCAATAAAATTAATATATGATTCTTTAGGTCCTTGTCAGACAGGACTGAAATAAGGATACTTTTCCCCTGTAACATTTATCCTTTTCTATGCATGTAAGCACATGAAGCACAGCTGAACAATGGCAACATCTTCCATTAGTGCTTGATTCTCTAATCAACCCCAGTTAGGGCCAACTCATATTAACTGATCAAAGAAAACAGGCACAGGTGGCTGCACTTGTGTGTTTTCTTTTGCCTGAGTTTGAGCTTCACCAACCTACCAAGTTTTAAACTGCAAGGACTGAGATGGAGTGAGAACAGGTTTTGTCAAAGTATCCTAATTATATGTATTAATCTATTATCAAGAGCCATATTTTTAAATAAAGTTTGCACAAAAAGAGAGTTCAGTCCATATTGACTAATGGCTTGCTTAAATTCTTTAGTAACTTAAAAGAGAAAGCAGCCTAATTAGCTATATTCTGTCCTACTTGCTGGATTATAGTAACGGGAAATTGCCATGCTTCAGGGTCTCCCTTGGCTTTAGCTTTTTGAATAGAATTTTGTCTACCACCACCAATTGCTCCAGGTTTTAATGTTGTAACTACAGGAGCAGTAAGTTTTTCAGCTAATTTATTTTCTCACCCATTTAGAGGAGAGAGAGGAGGTGGCCATTCACTTAATTCAGCAGGTGGAGCCAACGGGCTAGTAAAACATACTTTTTAAAGTTTTTCTTTCTTTTCTTTAATCTCCTCTGGTAGCTGCTCCCCACACTCAGAATTTGAAGTTAGTTTTTTACACTCATCCTCCTCTTCCTCATCTGAGTCTGCGTCATCATCTGTTTGAAATGGCTCAAGGGCTGCCTTTATTAGTGCCCACACTGACCATACAGAAACTGGAATTTCTGCTCCATCTTTATATGCCTTTTAAAAAATCTCTTCCAATTCTCTCCCATTCATCCAACTTCATAGTCCTTTGTTCTGGAAACCATGGACAAAACTGCTTTACTGTACTAAAGAGTGATAATAAATTCTAAGTACTAAATTTCATTCCCCATCTTTGTATGTCCTCGGGTGTCTTTTGATGTTGTGTCCTCTGCTTTCACACGCTCCAGCCTTCCTTCACCGGGTCTTTGTCACCCCATGTTGGGCGCCAGGAATGTTGGGGTGACCAGACCCAACACTAGGTCATGGGGGTGATGAAGTCCCGCAGAGTCAAAGGAATGAGAAAAAGACAGTTTGAGAGAGAAAGTGGGACCAGGAGACCATCACGAGTGTGGAGTCTGCAAAGTCCCCAAGCTCTGGGAGCCCACGCTATTTGTTGGTGCTCAAACAAACAGGTGGTGAGGATTTAGGGGTTGAAAGGAAACGGTGTATCAAGTGAATGAGAAACATATGGCCCTGACTCAGCTTCTCTTACAACACTCAGCTTTTCTCCCAACACATTCCCCTTATGAACAGGAATAAAATAGGGATGCCTGTTCTCACCACTCCTGTTTAACAAGTCCTAGCCAGAGCAATCAGGCAAGAGAAAGCGATAAAAGGCATCCAAATAGGAAATGAAGTCAAATTATCTCTCTTCACTGATGATATGATTCTACACCTAGAAATCCCTAAAGACTGTGCCAAAAGGCTCCTAGAACTGATAAAAAAAACTTCAGCAAACTTTCAGTATAAAAAAATCAACATATAGAAAGAAATAGCATTTCTGTACACCAAAAATGTTTAAACTGAGAGGTAAATCAAGAGTGCAATCCTGTTTACAACAGCAACCCCCAAAATAAAATAAAATAAAAGAAGAATATGTCTAAGCAAGGAGGTAAAGATATCTAAAAGGGGAACTACAAAACACTGCAGAAAGAAATCATAGATGACAAAGCAAATGGAAAACTATTCCATGCTCATGGATTAGAAAGATCAATATTGTTAAAATGGCTATACTGCCAAAAGCAGTCTACACATTCAACACTATTCCTATGAAACAACCGATGTCGTTTTTCACAGAATTAGAAAAAAAAAATTCTAAATTTCATATGGATTTTTAAAGAGCCCAGACAACCAAAGGAAACCTAAGCAAGAAGAACAAAGCTGGAGACATCACATTACTTGACTTCATACTGTACCCTAAGGCCACAATAGACAAAATAGCATGGTAGCGATATGAAAACAGACACAAAGGCCAATGAAACAGAATAGAGAACCCCAAAATAAACATGCACCTACAGCCATCAGCTTTCCCAGGATAACACAAAGAGAGCCAAGTGGCACCTGCACGTTACACTGTGGAAGAAAAACTCAAGCTCAAGAAACCCCAACTTGTATTATGGGAAGTTCACTTGGCTGCACCCTTCCCAAGAGGAAGAAATTATCTGCATTATACTAGACAGTAAATAAACTTTTCCTTTGTTCCAGAAGGAGGTACTGGTTTTCTATTCCAAGGCTCTTTTCTATACAAACATGCTTGAAAACAATCATTTGGAACAAGAAAGTCAGCGTCCATACTTGCAAAATGTGTGGAAATTAAAGAGACCCAAAAACTGTTTCTCTACCAATTTCTATTTTTTAAAAATCACATTTTCCCCATATAATATGCTTTTAATATGTGATAATATTCTGAAATTGTCTTAGCATTTACCCCCATTTCTGAGTCCAGAAGGATACCATAAATTTAATTTAATTTAGTAACACTTCAAATAGTAGTGATTGTAATAGCAGAGCTAGTTTGTAGCATAAAGAAAAAATAATAATATTGTTAGGTGACACAAATAATGCTAGCCACCATTTCTAAGTGTCATGGTAAGTACAGTGATTATTTTCTTTTTTTCTGACTCTTTTTTATTTTATTTTTTATTTTTTTCCCATAGGTTATTGGGGTACGGTGGTATGTGGTTCCATGAATAACTTCTTTACTGGTTATTTGTGAGATTTGGGAGCACCCATCACCCGAACAGTGTACACTGCACCTTATTTGTTATCTTTTATCCCTCGCCCCCTTCCCTATTAAATAATAGACAAAAAATAATGGGTTTAGAATAAATGAGTTCAAATGAATTGTCAAATGTATGTGGGAAAAGTGGAATCAGTTTGTGAGAAAAAGCAAAAAACTCAACAGAAATGCTGATAAAGCATCATCCCTTCATGGCTAGAGCTGCCAGGACACCAGAACACCAAAATCAGCTAGGGAAATTTTGTAGAAGTCCCAGATGTACTAAATGTTCTGTGAATACACAGAGATATAATTATAACTGTTACCTGCATGTAGAGTAAAGATGAGAAGGCATTGGTCATGGTGGCAGCTACCTCAGGAGTTACAAAGCAGACGTGGTTCCAGGACAGTGTATGTCAGGGCAAAGCTGTCCTAGGAGGCTATTAGGAGCTGGTTACGGCACAGACATTGTAAGTCAGATGGTCTCATTACTTTCAATGACAAAACCAAAATTACTTTTGTATCAGCCTAATACAACGGCCTGGCAAGAGCACAGAAAAAGTCCCTGTGCTGTTAGGTGGGGACCTCTGATGCAGCACAATTCCTTCATCCCCTTCTCTAAAACCCCCTCTTCCAATTCCACTGAAGAGAAAATCTGATGGAAGTGCTGTGTAAGTAGGCTCAGATATATCTACCACTATAGATAGTAGAGGTGATTCATAAATCCAAGCCTATCAAATACATCATAAATAAGTTACACGTTTAATTTTTTTTTTTTTGAAATTAGGGATCATGATATAAAAGTTATCAGAATCAAAACTGTCACTAATGTTTAAAAAGAAAAGAAAAAACCTGGACAAATAGATTCAGAGAAGGCCTTGAAGAGAGGGTTCTCATGCTTCTAGGCCTGATAAAAACTATCACAAAATACCACAAAATCCACAACCTTGCACAAAGGCCATAGCAACCTTACACAAAATACACTTCTGTGAGGACATCTATCCAGCAACCACCTGCTCAAACTTCAACTGACATCGACCTTGTTGTTGATCTTTATAGTCAAAGATAACTATAACAAAACAATTATATAAGCCTCTTCATTTTTCCTTTATTTATTTTTTTCTACTCCCCCATACTTCCAGGTTGATCGCTTTTCTTTTAAAGACCTTGTCTTCCTTTACCATTTGAATCTACACAGTTTGCTTTGTCATGCATATTCCCATTGCAGTGCCCTCCTCCCTAAGATGTGTCTTTTTCCTTTAGGGAGCCTTTCTCTGTTTGTTATTGAGGTTTACAATGAGAAGGCGTGTAAGGTACTTTTACTGTCTTCCTAGGAAAAAATCACTGACTTACAGTATTTATATTTATTTATTTACATTCCTGGGGATGAGGAATTAAAGATTTCACAAATTTTCTTATTGAGAAGATCGAAGTTTTCATGTGAGCAAAACTGAATATGTAAATTGATATGTAAATTATGCTGCAGATAATACGGTCAAATGTTTACTGGTATTTAATTTGTTACACATGAATATTGCATATGTAAGATAATATACTAAGAAATTATCACATTTAATGAAATGTTTTAATCAAATTCCTGATTGAATTTTTGATATCAATATCTTTTTCCTTGTTTAATCCATCTTTAGAGTGAACAGGGCTGTCTAGGCCAAAGTCCTCACATCTATCTAAATTGTCTGAGTTACAGAAACTTTTGAATTTATTATGTTGTCACAGGAAGTTTCTTATTGCTTGTTTAAAGGAGTCTCTCTCAATATGATGCAGAATCCAAAAGCACTGAAGGGCATATATCCTGAGTTTCTGTTACTGAAGCCAAAGGTTGCCAATTCCTTGTAGATCCTGCTAGAGTTAAACTTCATTTAAGTAATCATTAAAAGCTGCATTTATTCCCTCACTTGAACTTCTGATTTCACACTATTAGGACTAATCCTCTAAGTCTTTGCTAAGTTATGTTCCTCCTTTTCTTGTGACTTGACTCTGATGCTCTCTATATGCAACATCAATTGACATAAAGTACATTCAGGGCAAGAGAGTTTCTTTAAATATTACTTTGTTATTCAAAATAATCACAAAATCACTCATCGTAGGAAAACTTGTGAGGACTCAAATATAGGGAAATACTTTTTCTTTCTAAGGCACAATTCTCTAAAGAAGTTCACCTTAATCTGAATATACATGGGAAAATATCCTTGTTCACTAATAGTCTATATTCACTCTGTTTTCTTCCCTCATAGACCAGCCGGTTCACTATTATTCTCCAAATGATGTGTGCCTCTCTAGAGTCCAGGCTATCTGCATATCTATTTTTTCCCACAAATCACTGTTTTGAATTGCACTGAATTCAATTCAAGGGGATGTCATTTATAAACAGTGCAAATATATACTGCACGAGGGATCTTAGAAATCATACACATGGTTTGATCCATAAGCTGATATGAGCGTGCAATGTCAACTTTTTTCATGTTTTTTTAAATCCACTTAAATTCTATTTTAAGCCGTCATCTGCCTGTGCTGTTAGGGCAGTTAGCCTTCAATCATTTTAAGATGCTCCCCTCTAAGTATTGTGATAGTGATAGAGAAGTCACCAGTCAGGTGTCCTAGGAAGCCGACTCCGAGTTGGAGATTTGCATGCAAGGAGGTTGAAATGATATTCCCAACACCTGTGGAAGAGTGAAAGCAATAGGATTGGGAGGAGCAGGAAGTCGGCTGGAATACAATCACTATCATGGCCGCAGTCCACTCTACAGGGATCTTGGTGAGTTTACCTAATGACCTCGAATTGGAGCAAGAAAACCAGGCCATTATATTTCTGTACCAAGCAGTTCTCGGATGTGGGATGCCTTGAGAAGGGACATGAACTTGGATGAAGGAACTTTACTGTGCTGTGAGTATTGTTGCCAGGAGTCAGCTGTCAACACTCCCAGGAGACGGGGAATTATGCTTTAGTCACTAAGGCGGCATCTAGTGTCAGACCGCAGCCTTGTTAAACAGAGCCAGAATTTGAAGGATGGATGGTGGGTTTAACATTTGGGGCTTGACATCTTGTCCCCACAAGCTGCTGCTGGCCTCTTCCTTGTCCATTTCTGTGTGGCCTGTTTAGGCCCCCCAGCTTCCTGCTTCTTCTTTACCATATTTGGAATGCAAAAATCTACACGTAATTTGGCCCATGGTCCCTTGTGCTTAGACATATCCTTGTAGCTATTTTTCTTTTTAAAGATGACTATGCCTTCTAGAATATTTCTAAGAAATTGCCTAAGTCACCACTGCTCACCAAGAGGCCTTTGTTTTTTCCTCTTCTTAACCATGGGAAAGGAATGTAGGAGGGTAGGGAGTGGATATTTCCTAACCTTGAAAAAACTCATTTTACCCTATATAATTTTTGTTAGCAAATTCCTTCTTTGCACTTACTCCACAATCTTTCCAAATTCTCCCAAATGCTCAAGCTTTTAAAAAACAAAAGACAGAAAGATAGCAGGTTATTAGGTTTTCCACCAAACCTTTTCTTTCTATTCCTTTACATCAGTGAGCTTAGAATAACTCTGCTCCTGGAACTGGGAAAGGGACTTGGGAAAAGAAAGAAAAAAACAAGCTCCCAAAGTTTAACATCACAAAACATTATAGTCACTGCTATTTTATTATTTATTTATTTACTTTTGATTTGGAGTCTTGTTCTGCCACCAGGCTGGAGTGCAGTGGTGCGATCTCGGCTCACTGCAACCTCCGCGTCCTGGGTTCAAGTGATTCTCCTGCCTCAGCCTACTGAGTAGCTGGGACTACAGGCGTGGGCCACCACACCCAGCTAATTTTTGTATTTTTAGTAGAGATGGGGTTTCACCGTGTTAGCCAGGATGATCTCGATCTCCTGAATCTGTGATCCGCCCTCCTTGGCCTCCCAAAGTGCTGGGATTACAGGCATGAGCCACCGTGTGTGACCCTGCTTTGTAATTTTTACATCATATATCCCCTGTGTTAGACCAAGAGCTTGTAAAAGCCAGAAGACATACACCATTTATAGTTCAATTAGAGATGTTCACTGATAAAACTGATTCTTCCATCTGAGGGTGGTATTTGTAGTTACAGTAATGTAGATGACAATCTAAGTTATGTTCTATAAACTGTGTCACTGACATCTCAATCTACAGCTAACTTTAATTTTTTAAAAGCAGAGGAGTGGGTTGTATAGGTTTAGAAATACATCCATCAAGCTAGTTAAGTGAGATGGATTCAAACCTTCAACTCACTGGAATATTTACCAAATTGACTATTCATTAGCTAAAGGAGCCATATAAACAAGGTACTTTTTAAAATTCAAAATTATGTGAGGTTTTATTTCCTTTTTATGTTGTTATGAATTGGATTGTAGAGGTTATAAGGTAAAATAAGATGACTTTTACAGTAAAACATACAACACATTGTCACAAGAGGGCAGCCTTTGAACATGAATTGCTTCTCAGGCATTCCTTGAAATTTTGAGACAGTTACTTTAATTAACCCAACAAAATAATAAAACACTGCAGAGGATCTAAGAAGATACTTTGACTTATGCATATTGTTACTTTTTTATTACTGCTAGTGGAAGATGTAATCGACAAGGAAGGTAAGGGCTGAATTTGTTTTATGTAAAAAGACAAATTTCTTTGGGTTTTAGCTTTCAAACATCAAGATAGTAGGTCAATGTCTAAATGGGTGTATCAAAGTTCTCACAATGGCACATGTAAATCCACCTCTTGTCTACCCAAAACTCTAACCAAGCAAAGGCAAGTTGGAAGAATCAGACAAATGTAAGTGCCTAGGATACATAAATGCCACTGGGTTTTATGTTTTTAACTTTCAACCTCCTAAGTTTCACTAAGAGACATGTTATTTGGAGAGGTTGCTAAAGTGTATTTGTATGATGTCTCTGTTTACGGTTGGTCTGGACCTCTTTCTGTCCAGTGGTTGCCCTCAACTGATGAGAGTCACCTCTCTAAAGATCATGCTTACGTCCCTGGAGCAGTCCACAGCACTGTCAATGTCTGACGTCCACCTTTTTCCAATTAATATTTCTGTACTTACTGAATTGGAAAACATACAGGTGTTTTTTGCCTGGTCACTTGTGGTTTTACAACACTCCCCCCGCTTCCCCACCACTGCCCCAGGTGACTTTGATGCCAGCCAAAGTGCGAGAACTACTGGCAGCTGCTGGCAGACAGCAGCAAAGGCCCAAATCCTCTGTGTGATTTCAAGACCCGTATCTGGTTTTCAGCCATATTTCCTTCTCCTTCTCACAGCTGAGCCCACTCCTCCTCCCTCACCACCTGTAGGCTATGCTTTCCAGCCTGTGTCCAGGATTAGTCCTGATGTAAGGCACGTGGGGTTTAAGGAGCTCTCTCTTCAGTCTTATTTCCGCACCATCTCTGACAGATATATGCCAGTTGTAATCATGGGGCTACCTCCTCTTATTTCCAGTCCCATGCTCGTTTTCTCTATCACATTCTACCTTGTAATAACCTAAATCTTCTGGTCGGCAAGCTTCTTCCTCAATCAAATTTGTGTTTATGATTGTGTTGGGGATTGGCATAGTAATCCAGGTACTGCTACTGCCTTGAAAGCGGAGACTGCATCCTTCTGTCTGGATATCTTGAGTTTCTGGATTGTAAACCTTATTAGGGTCCATTTTTCCTAGAATTGGAGCCTCTAGTTTGTTCTTGCTACTTTAGTTGACCCAGAAAGCACGATCTCTGCCTGAATTTCAAAGTGTTGGCTAGTTTAAATATCCTTTTGTGAGACTTTTGTCTTCCTGCGGGGTGATTTTTTCATCTTACATATCATTGCTAATCTTTTTACCTTGAATGTAATTGAAATAGTTTTAATCTGTGTTACCAGCAACAAGAACCCCTTTTATGAGATGAAGAGGCCAGGTCAGTCTCATAACGTGTGTCCCCCTCCGTGTGTTGAATTTATGTCAGAGCCAGGTTCTTTCCTATTTGATGTCTCTCACCAAATTCCAGTGTTTATGTCCTAGGAGGTGCCCAATAAATTCTAGAGTTGATACAAGCTGTAATTTTAGAGAAATTAAATTAGCAAGTAGAATTAGATTATGTGCAACCTAATCAACTTTTTTTTTTCCTGAGGATGACCAAGATTTGGGCTTCAGTGACAATAGTTATCCCCTAAATATTTATACTCAATCTAGGATCACCAGTACAATGTTGAATAGAGGTGATGAACACACACATCCTTTTCTTGTCCTAATCTATGTTGTTGAAACTTTTACGCTTTCACAATTAAATATAATATTGTTTATATGTTTTGTTGTGGATGCTTTCCACCACTTCGAGAAAATTTCTTTTTCTAGCTTGCTGAGAGTTTTTTTTTTAATCAGCAACAGATATTTCTCCAAAGAAAATATCCAAATTACCAACAGGTACATGAAAAAAATGCTCAGCATCACTAATCATCAGGGAAATGCGAATCAAAACCACAAAGAGATATTGCCTCAAGCCTGTTAGAATGGTCTTATTAAAAGAAAAAGATAACGAGTGGTAACAATGGGGAGAAATTGGAACACTTGTACAGTGTTTCTGGGAAAGTAAAACTGTGCAGCCTCTATGGAAAACAGTACAGTGGTTCCTCAAAAAAATAAAGTAGAACTACCATGTGATCTAGCAATCTCACTTTAGGTTACTTATCTGAAAGAATTGAGATTGGGATGATTCTCAGGCTCATTGCAGTATTATTTACACTAATCAAAATGTAGAAATAAGGTTAATGTCTATTGGCAGATGAATAGATAAAGAAAATGTGGTATATTCATACAACGGAATATTATTCAGCTTTAAAACAAGAAAATCCGGCAATATGCAACATGGATGAACCTAGAGGACATTAATGCTAAGTAAAGTAAATCAGTCACAGAAGGACAAACTGTATGATTCCACTTGTATAAAGTATTTAAGATAGCCAAATTCATTAGAATCACAGATTAGAATGGTGATAGCCCTTTATGTTGAAATCAATTTTGCATTCCTGGGTTTTGCTGTTTTGCTATCAGGATTCTGACTCATAAAACAAATTTCCCCCTTCTTCTGAAATAATTTAAAAATTTTATTTTTTTAAAACGTTTGAAAGAATTCACCAGCAAAACTCTTTGGATGTGGAGTTTGCTTATTTTTTTATTTCTTTAGTTTTATGTTTTTATGTGCAGGTATTTGACAATTTAATTACTTTAATAAATGTCAATTACTTCATATATTCCATTTAATCTTGTGAATTTTTTTATAAGTTTTTTTCAAGGAATTCACCCTTTCATCCAAGTAATGAAAATTAGTACAAAATGTTTCACAATATTCCATTATCTTGTTAATGTCTCTTGTGTCTACAACTGTACAATCTCATTAATCCCTGATATTTATAATTTGCGTTTTCTTTCTTTCTCACAGAACTAACTTTTGGCCATGTTAATTTTCTCCTGTGTCTGTTTTCTGTCTCATTGATTTCTAATTTCTGTTTTATTTTCTTTCTTCTACTTGTTTTGGACTTAATTTGCTCTCTTGTTTTAGATTTTCTTTTTAAGGTAGAAAATTAGTTCACTTGTTTTGAACTTCTCTTTTTTAGAATAAGCATTTATACAAAAAATTTACTCTGGGTCTGCTTAACTTTATCCCACATATTTTGATATAGTATATTTTTATTTGTATTCAGTTCAATGTATTTTAAGGTGTTTCTTATGATTTCTTCCTTGAGCTAAAGGGCATTTTAAGGTGTATTTAAATCTTCCAATAGTGTAGACTTTCCTGGGTAGCTTGTTTTCACCCATTTCGACTCATTTTCATTATGGTCAGAAAGCATACTTTCTATGATTACAGTGTTTTGAAACTTCTTAAGAGATATTTTGTGGTCTATAGCCTATTGATAAATGTTTCATGTGTAGCATAATAGAACATATATTCAATTTTCTTGGTCAATATCGTTAGGTCAAGGCGTTGTCAAAATTATTTTACCTTAACTTTCTTTAGTTATTCTATCAGCAATACAGCATTATGTCTTCATAATTACTTGACATTTTATCATTATGAAATAGCTTTCTGTTGTAATGTTGCTTGTTTGGAGGTCTACTTATTCTTATATTAATACAGCCACATAAGATTTCTTGGGCTTGTTGTTTCCTTGCTATACTTGGAAATTATTTAACTCTCAACTTATCTATACCATAATATTTGGCATGCATCTCTTATAGGTACTTTTATTATATAGTTGGACAATCTGTGTTTTATTTGGAGTATTTAAATTACATTTGAAATAATTATTGATAAGGTTGGAGTTAAGCCTACTATTTTTGCTTTTTTTTTTTTTTTTTTTTTTTTTGAGACGGAGTCTGGTCCTGTCGCCCAGGCTGGAGTGCAGTGGCGGGATCTCGCCTCACTGCAAGCTCCGCCTCCCGGATTCACGCCATTTTCCTGCCTCAGCATCCGGAGTAGCTGGGACTACAAGCGCCCGCCACCATGCCTGGCTAATTTTTGCATTTTTAGTAGAGATGGGGTTTCACCGTGTTAGCCAGTATGGTCTCGATCTCCTGACCTCGTGATCCACTCGCCTCGGCCTCCCAAAGTACTGGGATTACAGGCTGAGCCACCGCGCCCAGCCTATTTTGCTCTTATCTTCTATTTGTTCCATCATTTTTTGCTCCTCTGTTCTTTCTTTCATGCCTTTTTATATTAACTGAACAATATTCAGCGTTCCATTTTAATTCCTTTATTGACATTTTAGAAGAATATCTTCATATAATGTGATGGTTCTCTAGGGATTGTAATAAACATCCTGGGCTTATCACAGTCCACTTACTGTTAATAGTCAACGTTTTCATGTAACATAAAGAAAAGTTGTGGCAAAATTGTTGCGTTTAGTCTCCTGTCAGAGCTATTAATTTAGAATATTTTACTCTACATACATTATCAATAGTACTCTTAATTTTTTATTTAAACCATCAGTTGTTTGTTATAAAACTAAAAGAAAAAAGTCTTATTTTTTCCTGTTTATCCACATGCCATTCCTAGAGCTTCTCCTTGCTTCCTGTAGGTCAGAATTTCCATCTGTTATCTTTCTTTAGTCTAAAAAATTTCCGTTTGCATTTCTTGTATCTAGATCTGCTAATGACAATTGTTCGAACCTTTCTTTTATCTGAATAAATCTTTCTTTTCTCAAGAATTACTTTTTCTAGTTATAGAATTTGGAGTTGACAGTTTTTTTTTTATTTTGAAGATGTAGTTTCATTGCTTTTTAAAGTGTCATTTCTGATGACAGGTCATCTGTCTATTTGTTTCCACGTATGTAAATTATTTTCTCCCTCCCTTTAGCTACTTTCAAGATTTGCTCTTTTTTTGCCCAGTGGTTTGACTATGGTATGTCTACATTTGGTTCTCTATATTTTTATTCTGTTCTTTGAGTTTCTTAAACCTGTAAGTTGATATATGCTGACAATTAGGAAAACTTTTGGTCTTTACTTTTTCAAATAGCTTTTTCTGTCTCATTTTCTTCTCTACTCTTTCTAGGAGTCCAATTATATTAGTGCTAGACTGGTCATATTTTTATTATTTTTCTCCTTTGTATTAACTGTATTGGGAAATTGTTCTTGATCTGTTTTTAAGTGCACTGATAGTTTTTTCTGCCATCTTTAATTTACTGGTATGTGCATAAAATGACACTTTTATATAAGATATTCTGTCTCTCAGTTCTAAAATTTGTCCTATCATCCCTTTATCATTTTTACTTCTCTGTTGAGATTCTCCATATATTCCTTCTTATGACCATCTATTCCTTAAATCCTTGAATATGCTTATAATAGCTTATTTTAAATTTCTTATCTTCTAATTCCAGCACGTGGGCCATTTCAATGTCTTAATCCGTTGTTTACTTTTTTTGTTATGTGTCATATTTTCCTGGTTCTATGTCTAGGCCGGTTAAATTATATGTTAGATTATGTGTATGATATTTTGTAGAGATAGGCTCTTTTATTTTCCTTTGAAGAGTGACTCTTTTCTAACATTAGTCTTCATTCTGTAGTCAAACACCAAACTTTCACTCCTGAGCTATATGCAATGGTTGAAATCTCTGCTCTGTACTAGCAATTTAGCTGTTGTTTTCTGCTGGATTCTATGGAGTCTCTTTTTATGAATGTGAAATGTAGCAGCCATCATATATCTGAATGATGTTTAAGTGCTGATTTTAGATTTTTACTCTGTGATATTCTCCTCTGTGACTTTCAGTTGTGTGAGATTTCCTCCCATGTCATTCAAATTTCCCAGTTCTTCTTTTCTGTCAGCCTGGAACTCTGTACTCTTATTCCTCAAGCTAGTAAAACTCACCGCTTTACTCTTAGACATCTAATTTTGCACAGACTGGGAAGTGTCAGCAGGTGTGAAGTTGCATTGATGCAAATTTAAATCATTGCAATTTTCTTTATTCAATGGTCAAATACTTCATCAGTGGTTGAATATTCTACTATTTCTGCCTGTTTTCTGTTTCTCATTACCATCAAATGTGTATTTAATTTTTTTTAGAGTTAATAGTTTTTTCCCTGCATTTGAGTTAGACCTGAGCTACTACCACATTTTGCAATTCAAACTTTTTGTCTAACAATGTTTTAAAAAACTCTTTATTTGGAGGGAATTCTCAAATTTCTAAATACTCTACAAACATTAGGATCAGGGCTCACATTCCCAGTTTCCCTTGTAGCCAGATGTGCATATGGAACATGGCCTCAGCTAATGAAGCATACCCACATGTTTGAAAGTAAGAAAAGTGTTAAGAGGAACTGTAGATATCATTTTAGTGATGCAAGGATGGAAAAAAAATAACCAACTTTCACTGGTGAACTTTGTCTTCAATCATTGTTTTCTCGTGGGTAACTGGCTAATTTTCTGGCCTAGAGGTGGCATTGGTGTTTTGGTAACAATTGATTTGATGATAACCTGCTTTTGTCTTTTTAAAAATTGCTAATCCACCATTGTTTCTGGTCCTGTTTTATATTTATGCAGTGTATAATGTCTCATGCAAAATTTAGTTCTTTGTTTCTCAGCTTAAACTGAATTTTGATGAGCAGTTTTCACCTTCAAATGAAAGAAATGGCTTTGGTTGATGTTAGACAAAAATAACAAGAAGGAATTAAAGAAATATATTTGTCCTCTTGTAACATTAAATAAATGAAACTGAAAATTCAATAATTCTGCTTCATAAAAAAATAGAAAGTTTCTACTGTTTTTCATTATTTTTGAAGCTGTATCATTAAATGAAATTTCTGCCTTATGGAAGGTTTTTAGAACTATGTAATAATACCATACAGACCATTAGGAGAGAAATGAATAAAGACTGAAAGAAGTAAGCACTGTGTGGTAACATAGATGGCGCACAGTTCTGTGCGTGGAGCCCTAATACATTTGACCATGGAATTTATACAATAAATGTTAGTTTCCTGTGAACCTGCTAATTAATATGACTTTTGCAGACATTTCCTTAACCTAAACAGTTTGGGTTTCCTGTATATAGACTGCATGTATTCTCACCTTTAACCTTTCCATAATCTTCCCTAATTACAGATGTAATTGATTCTTAATAGCAAAAGAACAGCAGTAGCTTATAAAGTTATATTATTTGTTTTTTACTAATATGTGAAGTGATTTTGTCTTTCACTTCATAATTACCTCTAGAGCTAATTATGTCTTCTAGGTTAACAAAAATTCCAGATCATACCATCATTAGTTTAAACTTTACAATGAAATCATTATTTCCATTTATTACTAGCCTGCATTATAGCAATATTTAGCTAATGAATTCTCAAAATATTTCTTGAAAGGTGAAAGAGTACATCAAGTAAATGGTGTAATTAATTTATTTATCAGAATTTTAAATTAATTGTTCTGTTTAATCTCAAAGGGGTGCCAATGAAGTCAGGGCATAAGGACTCCGTGGTTAATAAAATGGCAAGAATTAAAAAGGATTATTACATGTTTTCCTCATACTATGATGGCTATAATTTTTTAAAACAGTAGAAATGTTTAATTTTTAAAGGCTACTAGTGTCTATTTCATTCAAAGATGTGAGCTCTTCAGTTCAACTTGTTGTTTGAAATTTGAACAGCTTTTTCTTCCTCTTGTTCAATACAGTTATTTAACAGTCCAGGCAGGCCTCCGGAGTTACATATATGTATGTGGCTATGTGTGTATATATACGTAGAAGTACAAATAGCATATAAACAATTTACATAAGACTTTTGCTTTTGATGAAAATTCTTCTAAAAGTGAATATAAATTAATAGCATATGGAGCCTACAAAAATTGTCTAATAGGGAACTAGGAAAAGATAACTTGTGAAGAAAAAGTTCGCTAAAACAGACTTTTTATTTTTGCATGTAATAACTTTATATTGAAGGGTTTCCATAAATATAAAATGTTATAGGGCACTTATCCTGAGACACACGAAGGAGACAAGGGATAGAGCTAGGATGGAAGTGAAAATAAAGGACAAATAGAGATAGATACTTAAGTGGAAATGAAACACTGCATGTTCTCACTCATAGGTGGGAATTGAACAATGAGAACACATGCACACAGGAAGGGGAACATCACACACCAGGGCCTGTTGTGGGGTGGGGGTAGGGGGTAGGGATAGCATTAGGTCATATACCTAATGTTAAATGACGAGTTAATGGGTGCAGCACACCAACATGGCACATGTATACATATGTAACTAAACTGCACTTTGTGCACATGTGCCCTAAAACTTAAAGTATAAAAAAAAATCATCAAACCGGTGGTAATTTCAAAACATGGCTTTTCCAGGCAACAAATTTTCTGAATGTATCACAAAAGAAGATAAATTGCATGTCTATGCAGATCATGTCAATGAAATAAACAATAAAGTTACTTATTGGAATATTGAAAGTGGTTGATAATAAATAAATTATTTATATTTATGGCAAAAGCAATAAACTTGCTTTTTAGGGGGTTCAATGACTTCCTGAAAATATCCTTTCACAGATTTTCTCAGAGTGTCTAGTTGGCAAAAGCACAGCTCCAAATAGCTATTTCTGTCAACGTCTAGAGAACATTTACAGTTTGATTTCCAAAAGTTTCCATTTCTACTGACCTTACAAATTTGTAAAGTGAATGCCCACCAGGACAAAATATTAAGTGATAAAATTAATTGGATCCTACAAGTGAAAATCTAGGCAAGGGAAATCTTCTTCCTTCTTAATGAATGATTTTTATGTCTCTTCATTGTTGTCCTTCTAGGTAGAGCAACACTCTGGAGACCTTCTTTTGAGGCATTTCACCACCAGAGTAAGTGTGATGTGTGAGTAATTAGTCCACCCACAGGGAGCTGGTGAAATTAAATGGGAAGTTATTTCCAACTGGCATATCTTGGAGTAAAATTAATCTAATAACAGCTTTCATAAGAGAGCATAAGCTTAAAATACAACATTTTTCATTCAACTTTACCAAACAAAGTGCAAATTTAGGTGTCCAGTTGTGAAGTTTTGTTGTGTGTGGATTGTACAGTGAAGGTACCAGTGGACAACAGTTGCTCATCAAGCAAGTTTATACAAAAGCTTTCGGACAAATCCAACTCTAGATAAAATTCGAAAGTATTTCATGCTTGTGTTCAGAGTTTCTTTTTCTCTCTCCAAGGTAACCCACATATCAAAAGACATATGGGTTGTGGGTAGAACTTCCTAAAATTGCTGGTGAGAAGTGTGCCATGCATAAGCATACTTCACTAGCTGGAATTTTCTGTTAGTCTCACAGGCAACAATTACAATCCTGTATGTTTTTCTATCTCCACACACTCCTGAACATAAAAAGACCAAGTAACATCCCTGGTTAAGATGTGTACAGGTTACAAGACATGTTTAAATATATTCACCAAGAGGTTTATTATTTTCACAGTGGCATTCACTAAATGAGTTGTCAGTGTAGCATTACTCAAGGAATAAGCAGGGTCTTTAATTTATCAAAGTTTGGAGTGTACCCCAAGTTGGATCACTGAAGCACATAACTATAGATAAGGTCACTCAAAAGCAGAAATCCAGGTAATAAATATTCACTAGTAGTTTATATGCATTTAGCAATTTCAATGCTGGGAAGTGTAGCCCAGAAAATCAATCGACATGGAGCTATTAAAGAGGCATTCATGGCACCTGCACTTTGAATCTCTTCAGACTCAGGTTAAACAGGAGACACGGTAGCTCATGTATACTGCAAAAACCCTTCCTCTGTCCCTTTTTATCTATGAACCTGCCCTTTTCAATGTTATCTAGATGCCTGAAGGTATGAATACCCTTGATCTTGGTAAAAAATGGTACCACCCATCAGCAAAATCTCACTGATCAGTGTCTGTTACCTCACTGAGTTAGCCTTTTGTGTTGTTGTGGCCCAGAATGACAATGTTGACACAATCCAAACCAGTAGTTGGAAAGTTAATGTTGGATGCGTCTTTGACAATTGATGGAATGACCTGAAATCAAATGTGAGGCAGTGGAGACACAAGAATGCTATTCAGGAAGTTAGTGATCTGTGGAGGTACTAAATGAAATATCTGGAAGGAATTGTAATCTTGCAACTATGCTTTTATGTGTTTTTTGACATAAACAGTTTCTATTTATGGTGGAGCTAGAGTGTCCATTTCCCATGAAGTTCCCATAGTGTTAATTAATAGAGTCATGTGTCACTTAATGACAGGGGTGTGTCTGAGAAATGCATTGCTGGACAATTTTATTATTGTATGAACATCACAGAGTTTACTTACACAAACGTAGATGCTATAGCTGATTACATATCTAGGTTAGGTGGTATAGCCTATTCCTCCTAGGCTACAAACCTGTGCAGCATGTTACTGTACTGAATACTGTAGGCAATTGTAACACAACAGGTAAGTATATCTATACTTACTTATATCTATACAGTAAGTGTATCTACACATGTCTAAACATACAAGAGGTACAGTACAAATACAGTGTTATGATTTTATTGCACCACTGTCATAGAAGTGCACTATCCTTGATCAAAATGTTGTTATGTGATGCATGATTGTAACAAAAGAATTAATTAAAGATAATATCGAAGTGCCTATTGAGATTTCAATGAAGAAAGGAATATTTGTAAATTCTGATTACCTTAAGCGGGAATTGACTTTCTTCCTGTTTCCATGGCTGTTCTTGTGAAAGAGCATAGCTTTCCAAAGACCTGAAATCTCTGACAAATCTTGCAATTCTCTATAGCCTGCATTATGAAGGTCACCTGGTATCAAAAGGGGCAAAATGGTAGATTATAAAGACCTGTACTTTCTTGTCAGTTCCTAAACATAGCAAGCATTTGTCTATCTTGAACATTTCTACAGTTATAAATGAGCCTTGGGTCATGATTTTCTGCCTTTTTATCATAGACAAGATTTAATTTAGGAGATGTCCTTTTAATGTGTAATGTGAATAGTAAGTGACACTTATGAAGCCTATTTTCTTCCAACCATTTTAATTGTCAAATCTGTCCAGTCAAGATGCAATGTTAGAGGCTTCACTGACAACACCATCTGTGTGTGTGTGTGTGTGTGTGTGTGTGTGTATACATACATATGATTGAGCAGGATTTATTGTAAGTCAAAACAGTCTCAAATTTCTTAGGACAATACAGCTTCCTTGGCCATTCCCTTGGAGCTCTGAGTTGAGGAGCTGGTGATGTGTATTTCTTTTGCATGTTCTCCACATTATCCCTATGCAGGCCTTCCATGGGCTTGGTTTTGGAACCAGTGATGAGGAAGATCATTAGAATTGTTGTTCTCAAAAAGATTCCTCCATTCTTCTGTATAAGCAATGGCAATTTTCCCAGACCAATATTTCTTCTTTTGAAATGGTAAATTTTGAATATTAACTGGTTAGTATAATCCCATAAAATAACAAAGTTTGAGCCCTATGATCTGTGTTTTAGGCTAAAGTTGTGTTTTATGCTAAATCATCATTTGCTCCTTGTATGATCTTTTTTTTTTTTTGAGACAGAGTCTCACACTGTCACTCAGGCTGGAGTGCAGTGGCACAATTTTGGCTTACGGCAAGCTCCGCCTCCCAGGTGCACACCATCCTTCTGCTTCAGCCTCCTGAGTAGCTGGGACTAGAGGTGCCCGCCACCACACCCGGCTAATTGTTTTTTAAGATTAAGGGCGAAATAAAAGCTGCTCCCCTATATTACATTCATAAATCAGAATCATTAAAGCAAGCTATTTATTTATTAGAAACACATACTCCAAATTTAGCATCTAAGACATGACAGCCTTTCAAGAAACATCAATTTACATTTTATGGTCTATAGCTATATTTGTATTCATGTTATTGGTGCCCATAATATTTCATTAGATGTTCTGGGTAAATTGATAAATGAAAATAATATATGTGATAAGGAGAACAACCTAGGCCTCCTGGGGGGCCCCTTACAACTCAGCTGGTGTTAGCAGAAATGCCTGGGTGTAACAGTAAGAAACAACCTTTCAAAAGTGTTGAGCAATTTTTCAGGCAGAGGAATATGTATACCAATCCAGGCAGCAAGATAAGTGGAGGTCAGTTAAAAGATCAGGGTGTTATTACATTTTTTTTTTTTAGGTTTCTACTGAGAGGAAATATAACACTGAGTTATTATTTTCTCCGCATATCTCTGGTTATTTTGTCACAACCTTTTATGTAAGCTACTACCAAACACTGGGTTATCCAAGATCTATGGGTTGTATTCAATATTTGCTTTTCCCTCAACTACTAACACATTTGATTCCCTTTGTAACTTTCTCCCCTATTTCTCCTTTCAACCTGTTTTCTCCAACCACACTGAGTTAATAAGCCTCCTATATACTCTCATAACCTGTTTTATCTAAAGAGATTTCCTTTTTCTACTATTATACCCATCTCATTCCCTAATTTATTTATTCTTATTTCTCACTCTATTTTTTATTCTTTTAGGCACAGCTCACGTCTCATGACTTTCAAAAAGTTTTTCTTCTGATATTCCCAGCTCGAATTAGGTACATCCAAATCAGTTTCCTTAGACTTACAATTCTTCATATTATTGGCTTGCAATCTGTCTTAGGCTGGGAATTAGCTCCTTGTTGGCAGGGGCTAGAATTTATTTACTCTTATGTCCATAATGCCTGACACAGGAACTATTCTCATATACAAATTGTAGGGCCATAATTCCTGAGAACATATGTACATTGTAATGACTCATAAAGGCTTGAAATAAATTTTTAAAATGATTAATTGGGAAGTCCATGAACTTGACATCTTGATGTAGAAGAAAAGCAAGGGCAGATGAAGAAGTTATACAGGATACTTGAAATACCAGAAGAATATAATCAGAGAGCAATAAATTAATCCTAGATTTTTAGATGTGAAGAAGTTCTGAGAAATATTTGAAGACATGGCTCTAGGGATGAGTACATAACAGAGACCAGTAGCCAGAGTCAGAGCTTTAAAGAGTGAAGAAATTGCATTGCAGGGGGAAGGACTCTTGTATGCTAAATAGAAATTGTCATTAAATGGAGACTAAGCAAGAGGCTGATGATCTGTGGATGACAGACGCAGAAAGGTGTGGAGATAGAGGTAAATGCCATAATCTACAAAGAAGATATTTTTGTGCCAGAAAGAAATAATAGGTCTAGAACGTAATAAAAGATAAATAGTTAACTACATTGCAATGTGGTCTGAGAACTCACTGAAGGCATAGCCATTGATATTAACTTCCACTTCGCTTCCAGACAAAAGATTTTAAATATCTTAAAAATTCCATTTGATATTGTATGATTCATCAAGACAGAAAGTAAAACGGTAGTTGCCCTGGGAGGGCGGGGAATGGGGAGTCACTTTTTAATGGGTACAGGATTTCAATTTTACAAGACAAAAAGAATTATGGAGATGGGTGGTGGCGATGCTTGCACAACATTGTGAATACATTTAATGACACTGAATTGTATACTTAACAGTGGTTAAGATGCAAATTGTTGAGTGTGTTTTGCCACAGTTAAAAAACGGAAAACAATAGTATTTGAAGATATAGCCCATTTCATCTGGTAGCTAGCTGTATGTGTCTGCTCAGCTGTGGATAGATATTTATGCTGTTTCTGAACTGGAGGTTACTGGTATTCTCTAAGGTATAGGAAAATTGATCTTATGTGGCTAACTGAGGTGGATATAGTTGTATCAGTCAGACAGTAATGATATAATCATGATAGTTTACATTTAACACAACTTACATGTGTTATACTTTAGAAAGCACTTCATTCATATTATTACTTCATACCATTTTCCCCTTACCATATTTGTCTCTCCTTTTTCTGCTGACTTCAGAAAATATCTCTTCCACACTACTCAATTCATCTCCTTATTTTGTCAAAATTTTAAGTCTCAGAGTCTCCAAAAAAAATTCCAGACAAGTCTCATCAGCTTTCGGTCATTGATTAATCGATATCCTTAGAGGCTTTCCCTTCCCCTTCTCAATTTAACATAGCTTCCAAATACACTTGCCAGTAAAACAAAGTTGTTTATATGGTTTTGTATTTCTTCCTGCTGAATTATGAACATTTTTTCATATTGACATTGATTTCCATCTGGCCATGAAATACTCAAGGTGAAGAAAATGAAACAAAATTGTTAATATTTATCAAGAGCCAGGTACTGTTTTCAGTGTCCTAGAAGCATAAACTAGTGTAATGCTCACCAGCTCATATGAGAGGCAAAAATGGATGAAACTATAAAATCAAGACACAGAGAGTTAAGGGAAATTTCCCAAGATCACACAGTCACTGAGGATATGAACTAGATTTTGACTTCAGGCTATTTACCCCAGAACTTGTGCTTTCAACCGTCATTTGTACTGCTTCCGTAAATTACTCTTGAGTACACTGTGACATCATATTTCACCTATGACACTGATTATCTGGGGAACTTTGCAACTTATTCTGAATGTGATTCAGTTTTCTTTTCTGTGCAGAGATAAAGTCAGTATATACTCCATAGATTCGTTATAAGGATTATATGAAATGACACATGAGAAGGCTTTAAAAGGACTTGGAAAGCAATAAGCTTTTTTGTTTTCAATCATTTTTCAATAGGTTATCAGTGTTGTGAATGGTTCATGAAAAATGACTCTGGGCTCAGTGAGTAACTGAAATGTTGTTGCTTAATAGTGTGTTTAATATTAATATAATAGTAACAAATGTTGTTATTGTTGAGTAATACTTATTTGGCTTTTCACTGCTTTTCTTTTCTAGTGTTTTAGTCAGAGACTTCTTAAGTCTCCTCAAGTGTGTACACATTTCTTAAATTTGTTGGAAAGTACCAAATTTAAGATATCTTGCATTTTTTTTCTTCCTTAGTAAACACTAAATTCCATCGCACAGCAGAAAAAGGGCTCTGTTATTGTTGGTACAATGGTTTAATATTCACTTTTATTCCCTGTATCGTAGTTCTGATTTAATTGCTATTTAGAATAAAACGTTCCTTATTATATGCATTCATAATTATAAAATTTGTGTTTTAATGCCTTCTACACATATACTGTGCTTTTCTTTATTTCCTTATATCTTTTACTGTTGCATGATCCTGGTATTTGAAATCTCATTAAGTGTTGTTTGGGGATTTGCTGGGAATGTCATCTACATAGTAATGTCTCAAGTTTGTAGCATCTTTAAAACATAATAGGAGATGGAATTCACAGCCGAGTAATAACCCTCCCGCTTTAGGCAATGTATTTGTGATTGGTATGACTTTGTTCCCAGAGGGCAGTTAGCAACACAATATTAAGCCTATGTGTACAAGGAAAACAAATTTTAAAAATCTCCTTTAAAAAAAACAGTTCCCGATCCTAACCAGTATCATGCAGAGAATCCGTTTCCACCTCTTCATATGGAAGCAGCTCTGGGTGGACATCTAGAAAGTTGGATAACTATTGATCACATATGATCTGTAAAGGGAGAGATTTACAAGAAAGTGTTAAATTTAATCCATAGGACAGCAAAATCAAAAATCAACGAATTTTCCATTTGTAGTTTTCCCTAGGGGCTCCACTCTCTAGATGGCTTAAATGCATTAGAATTAAATGACTAGGCACAATTGTTTGTTAGTGACATAAAAGCAAGGTAAGCATTTCTGCTTTATGAGTCCAAGCACAGGGACACTTGGTTTTCTTTGGAAGGATATCATAAAGGCAATGTTTATGAGTAATCCCTCATTGTCTTTCCTTCTGTAGCATTCAATGGTATGTACTATAATTTAGAAATGAAAACTACTTAAAGACCACTTGCTAAGTTTCATGTATTTCAAATTCTTAAATCCTGAGTGTTTAAATATGCCTATATTTCTTCATGAAAAAAGCATAATCTTTGCCAAGTTAGAAAAAGAAAGTCATATTCCCATTTTTAACTAAATGTAATCAGAAGTTTGGACAGTTTTTAGCCTTCAATACATTATGTAATTTGGGTAACAGGCTGAATAAAAGTAAGGAACTTCAGTTAAATTCAGAGAGAAGCTAGTAATTATTTCTAAGACTCAAATGTATAGAACAGATCTCTGATATTAAGGGTAAGACCCTCAAAGGTGACCCAAAATGGGTAATTGTGGGATTATTTTGGGAGGAATCATCATAGATTCTTACTGCTATAAATACAGTCAAATGTCAGATAAATATGCTCCACTGAAATGTTTTCTAGGAATGATGTTGGAACCAATATTTGTAATTTTGAAAGTCATGGAGAGGATTTCAGATGATAGAAGTCGGGCAACTATCCCAGGTTTAACAAATAAGCAAATGGTGAGTTCCAAAATTGCTGTATCAATGAGCCTCATATTGATCCTGAGTACAATTTCAGGAAGGTCCATTAAATGGGTCTTTGGAGAGCACTTAGGATAAAAGGCTGGCAGCAGGGATTCACTAAGAGCAATGGTGCCAAGCTTGCCTCTTTGACATTGTTATCTGACTGATAAAGGTAGGCTATAGCGGTACACAATACAGATATTTCCAGGGTAGAGCTGTTGAGCTGCTGTAATTTTCCTTGCCTCTTCACTATCTTCTCCTATAGTTGACTCCCAAGGAAAAGATAGTTGACTTTTAATCTAGAAATGTATGTTAATTGGCAAAAACAAACAAATGAAACCATAAACTATCCTTTAGGCTTGTCTCTGCTCAGTTATTAGATCATATGACTGTGCCCTTAGGAAACACAGAAGGCCCACACTATTATAGAGACAAGTTTCTTACATTCTCTGCTGTTTAATGCTCTTCAAAAGACTTACCATACTTCGCTAATTTGATTACCAACTACTTGAACACAGGGACCAATGTGCTTATTAAACATTTTGCATATTATGAGGGCATTAACTTTTAAGTATTCAATTGTTAAGACAATGCATATTATTATAAACCATAGAAGGCACACTTATTACCTCCTTAAGAACCAGTCTCTATTTCTCTGGTTCATAGAACTCCAAGGTCATAGAGGGATTGGACATTTGTGTCTTCAATTGGCCCTCTTCAGCCCTAGGATAAATAGTGATTAATCTAAGCCAATGGTTTTCGGCTCTGTCTGACCCAAGGCCTCTACTTCATAAGAAATTCTTCAAAGACCCCTTCACTATTCTAAACTATTAGTGAGAACACAATGTATGCATTCAAGTTGTTGAAAATATTAATGTTATGCTGAAGCTAACAAAGGAGAAATAATTTACTGTCAATATATGATCCAAAATGTATATAATTGTGCCAGAACATTTACATATCAAATACAATAGAACATAATGAAATTTTCATCTCTTCGCCCATACCTTGAAACATTGTAAATAAAAAGCTACAAATATAGTTTCATTGAATAACCAAATGCCAAAACTGCCATTTCTGTTTTTGACATGATTGATCTGCATTGGTAAATGTAATAGATACTTTCTGTTTGGCCCTTGTCCCCTGTTATACTCTCCTATTTACTGGCTTTTGTCCAAGTGGAATGGTCCATATTGAATATCTCAATCTGTTCCCTTGCTCATTGCCTTCTATGCATGTTCATGAGATTAAAGGGAAGGAGGAAATGGGATTGGGGGTTATTGCCTAAACTCCCTCTCTGCTAGGTCTCCTTGACCAATCTTTTTCATAAGAAAATTAGTGTTTCCTTGCGTGATCAGGGCAGTTTACTCCCCAGAACTCTGCCTGCTGCTACTAACCCAGAGTTATTGTGGGGTGTGATTTCTGTGATTCCTTCACCCTTCTCCCCTGACATTTTCGTAAGTAGTCTCTTTGGAAATAAACCCATGTTAAATTATCTTAGTTTGTGTGTGTTCTGTTTTTCCTATTGAGACTCTGAAATGAGTATCTAAATGAAAAAATCTACCATCTTTTCTCATATACATAGTAGTTTCATTCTTGCAAAATTCATGGCATATTAAAACCATGCAAAAGTACTTGGCACTTAGGCAGTTACATTTGGGATTGTATAATTAAACAAAGCAGGTTATTCACCTTCATTACATTAGAAAGTCATTCAGGACATACAGCAATCCTTAATTAGGAATGGCTATCCCATGTTACTGGACATATGGCATCCCTGTTTTCCAATCCTTAAAGTTTTTCCTTAAAGTTCCAAAATGCCGTCACTTATTACTTCCTGCTATTGGATTTTGTCACATGAAGTTGTAAGGCTGGGAATGCCATAGCCATTTGAAAACATAGGTAGAAAGATAAGAGAATCACAAAGAAGTGGATCATGTTGAATTAACTAAGCATTGATACCATCTATTTGTTGTGCGATTTGGTAAAAGTTGCTCCTTGTTTTTTTCTTCAATTAGTTGACTATTCTGTTACTTGAAGCTAAAAACTTTTTTTCTTTTCTTTCCTTCTTTTTTTTTTTTTTACAGAATCTTACTCTGTTGCCCAGGCTGGAGTGCAGTGGCATGATCTTGGCTCACTGCAACCTCTGCTTGCCTAGTTCAAGCAATTCTCACACCTCAGCCTCCCTAGTAGCTGGGATTACAGGCACATGCCACCACACTCAGATGATTTTTGTATTTTTAGTAGAGACGGGGTTTCACCCTGTTTGCAGGCTGGTCTCAAACTCCTGACCTCAAGCGATCTGCCCACCTCAGCCTACCAAAGTGCTGGGATTACAGGTGTAAGCCACTGACCCTGCCCAAAAACATTTTAACCAATAGCAAAGCACATTATTTCATTACATTTTTTCAAAAGTTGCCAGTAATTTCAATTAAAAATATTATATAACATGTTTAATGCAATACAAATTCTTTTCAATGTACAATGGGGTTAAGTCTTGATAAGCTGATTTTAAATTGAAAATACAGTAAGTTAAAAATGTATTTAATACTAACTTACTGAATATCACAGCTTATCCAGGCATACCTTTAATGTGCTCAGAACACTTACATCAGCTGACAATTGGGCAAAATCATTGAATACAAAACCCACTTTATAATAAAGTATTGGATATTTTATGTAATTTGTTGAATATTGTACTGAAAGTGAAAAGCAGAATGGTTATATTCTATTCAAAGCTATCACTTTTGCTTCATCATAAAGTAAAAAAAATCATAAATTGAACCATTATAAGTTGTTGACCATCTGTGTATATGTATGTGTGTGTGTACCTATATAAACATGTATGTTTATATATATATTTGTGTGCGTATATATCCTCGGTGTGTGTGTATGTGTGTTTGAAAGACTGTGTGTGTGTGTGTGTATGAAATTGTAGGAAAGTAAAATTTCTTATCTTATAGATATAGCATGTTAACATGTTGGTACCTATCCTCCTGAGATGTAAAATTTTACATGGATAGATGTGTACATTTACTGTTGTACACAAAGAGAAACATATTCTGTAGGCTCTTTGTTTTTCTGTAGTTTCATTCAACACTATCTGGTTTATATGGATGATTACATATATAATGCTAGGATGAAGGTTCTTCTCTATAACTTTGAAACTTCCTTGATTATCAACCCTTGGTATATTCTTAGAATAGGATTTTATTTTAGAATTAAGATCCTTGTTTCAGGACTCTAGACTGTTAACACACCGAGCCAATAATTATTCAGAATTGTTGGGTTAGTTCACATTCCAACAGATGAGACATCAAATGTCCAGGCTGCACAGCCTCATTAACACTAGATTTTCTGGACATTTTATATAGTATTTCATCTGATATAAAAAGTAGAATTCTAATTTAATTATGGTTGTTAATTTATTTTTATCTTTTTAGTCATTATGAAAATGTTTAACTATATGAAAAGCTAGGAAAGAGTTTTATTTTTTAAGATAGTACTTCAGAAATATTTGCGATACTTAATTTTTAAAAATTAACTCTAAAAAATCTTGAAATGTCTGTTTAATGAAATAGGACATAAATACTGGTCACATTAGTGAAAAATATTTGTTTAAAATTAAAATATCTGCAACAATCCTGTAGATATTAATAATTTCTAAAGAATGACATCTTTAAAATATAAATGTTCTAAACTTATAATCAGTTAAATATGTCTCTATTAATACATATAGATACATACATCTAAATAAATTTGAAGATTTTAAATTCCAGGCACAATATAATTCTTTTCTATCCTGTGATTTGTCGTTCAGTATTTTGTAATTTGAACAGAAATATTTTGCCCTAACCACATGTCTGTATTTTCTCTTACCTAGAAATGTTATTTTATGCAAAATTGTTTTAAAGGTCAGTTTGCATGTTTGAAAGCATCTTGTAGAATGTTACATAATATATTGCATATTTGGTTACATTGTTTTAACTGTGTAAATATGGTTTAAATCTATGATGCTCTTTAGTGCTGATCACAATGCAAAGCAAATTTATCTGTATAAAAGTCTCCTGTTAATTTATTTTTTATTATTATATTTTAAGTTTTAGGGTACATGTGCACAACGTGCAGGTTTGTTAGATATGTATACATGGGCCATGTTGGTGTGCTGCACCCATTAACTCGTCATTTAACATTAGGTATATCTCCTAATGCTATCCTTCCCCCCTCCCCCCACCCCACAGCTGTCCCCAGTGTGTGATGTTCCCCTTCCTGCATCCATATTTTCTCATTGTTCAATTCCCACCTATGAGTGAGAACATGTGGTGTTTGGTTTTTTTCCTTGCAATAGTTTGCTGAGAATGATGGTTTCTAGCTTCATCCATGTCCCTACAAAGGACATGAACTCAACATTTTTTATGGCTGCATGGTATTCCATGGTGTATATGTGCCACGTTTTCTTCATCCAGTCTATCATTGTTGGACATTTGTGTTGGCTCCAAGTCTTTGCTATTGTGAATAGTGCCACGATAAACATACATGTGCTTGTGTCTTTATAGCAGCATGATTTATAATCCTTTGGGTATATACCCAGCATTGGGATTGCTGGGTCAAATGGTATTTCTAGTTCTAGATCCCTGAGGAATCAACACACCGAGTTCCACAATGGTTGAACTAGTTTACAGTCCCACGAACAGTGTAAAAGCGTTCCTATTTCTCCACATCCTCTCCAGCACCTGTTGTTTCCTGACTTTTTAATGATCGCCATTCTAACTGGTGTGAGATGGTATCTCATTGTGGTTTTGATATGCATTTCTCTGATGGTCAGTGATGATGAGCATTTTTTCATGTGTCTTTTGGCTGCAAAATGTCTTCTTTTGAGAAGTGTCTGTTCATTTCCTTTGCCCACATTTTGATGGGGTTGTTTGTTTTTATCTTGTGAATTTGTTTGAGTTCATTGTAGATTCTGGATATTAGCCCTTTGTCACATGAGGAGGTCGCAAAACTTTTCTCCCATACTGTAGGATGCCTGTTCACTCTGATAGTGGTTTCTTTTGCTGTGCAGAACCTCCTTAGTTTAATTAGATCCCATTTGTCAATTTTGGCTTTTGTTGCCATTGCTTTTGGTGTTTTAGACATGAAGTCTCTGCCCATGCCTATGTCCTGAATGGTATTGCCTGGTTTTTCTTCTAGGGTTTTTATGGTTTTAGGTCTAACATGTAAGTCTTTAATCCATCGTGAATTAATTTCTGTATAAGGTGTAAGGAAGGGATCCAGTTTCAGCTTTCTACCTATGGCTAGCCAGTTTTCCCAGCACCATTTATTAAATAGGGTATCCTTTCCCTAGTTCTTGTTATTGTCAGGTTTGTCAAAGATCAGATAGTTGTAGATATGTGGCATTATTTCTGAGGGCTCTGCCCTGTTCCATTGGTCTATATCTCTGTTTTGGTACTAGTACTATGCTGTTTTGGTTACTGTAGCCTTGTAGTATTGTTTGAAGTCAGGTAGCATGATGCCTCCACCTTTGTTCTTTTGGCTTAGGATTGACTTGGCAATGTGGGCTCTTTTTTGGTTCCATATGACTTTAAAGTAGTTTTTTCCAATTCTGTGAAGAAAGTCATTGGTAGCTTGATGGAGATGGAATTGAATCTATAAATTACCTTGGGCAGTATGGCCATTTTCACGATATTGATTCTTCCTACCCATGAGCATGGCATGTTCTTCCATTTGTTTGTATCCTTTTTTATTTCATTGAGCAGTAGTTTGTAGTTCTCCTTGAAGAGTTCCTTCACTTCCCTTGTAAGTGGTATTCCTAGGTATTTTATTTTCTTTGAAGCAATTGTGAATGTGAGTTCACTCATGATTTGGCTCTCTGTTTGTCTGTTATTGGTGTATAAGAATGCTTGTGATTTTTGCACATTGATTTTGTATCCTGAGAGTTTGCTGAAGTCGCTTATTAGCTTAAGGAGATTTTGGGCTGAGACAATGGGGTTTTCCACATACACAGTCATGTCATCTGCAAACAGGGACAATTTGACTTCCTCTTTTCCTAATTGAATGCCCTTTATTTCCTTCTCCTTCCTGATTGCCCTGGCCAGAAATTCCAACACTATGTTGAATAGAAGTGGTGAGAGAGGGCATCCCTGTCTTGTGCCAGTTTCCAAAGGGAATGCTTCCAGTTTTTGTCCATTCAGTATGATATTGGCTGTGGATTTGTCATAGATAGCTCTTGTTATTTTGAGATACGTCCTATCAATCCCTAATTTATTGAAAGTTTTTAGCATGAAGGTTTGCTGAATTTTGCCAAGGGCCTTTTCTGCATCTATTGAGATAATCATGTGGTTTTTGTCTTTGGTCCTGTTTATACGCTGGGTTACGTTTACTGATTTTCATATGTTGAACCAGCCTTGCATCCCAGGGATGAAACCCGCTTGATCATGGTGGATAAGCTTTTTTATGTGTTGCTGGATTCGGTTTGCCAGTATTTTATTGAGGATTTTTCATCAATGTTCATCAAGGATATTGGTCTAAAATTCTCTTTTTTTTGTTTTGTCTCTGCCAGGCTTTGGTATCAGGATGATGCTGTCCTCATAAAATGAGTTAGGGAGGATTTCCTCTTTTTCTATTGATTGGAATAGTTTCAGAACGAATGGTACCAGTTCCTGCTTGTACCACTGGTAGAATTCGGCTGTGAATCCATCTGGTCCTGGACTTTTTTTGGTTGGTAAGCTATTAATTATTGCCTCAATTTCAGAGCGTGTTATTTGTCTATTCAGAGGTTCAACTTCTTCCTGGTTTAGTCTTGGGAGAGTATATGTGTCAAGGAATTTATCCATTTCTTCTAGATTTTCTAGTTTATTTGTGTAGAGGTGTTTATAGTATTCTCTGATTGTAGTTTGTATTTCTGTGGGATCGGTGGTGATATCCCCTTTGTCAATTTTTATTGCATCTATTTGATTCTTCTCTCTTTTCTTCTTTATTGGTCTTGCTAGTGGTCTGTCGATTTGGTTGATCTTTTCAAAAAA
Organism: Pan paniscus; assembly: GCF_029289425.2. NCBI lineage: Eukaryota > Metazoa > Chordata > Mammalia > Primates > Hominidae > Pan > Pan paniscus. Next base: position 5,047,723 of record NC_073265.2, read on the forward strand.
CAGCTTCTGTATTCATTGATTTTTTGAAGGGTTTTTTGTGTCTCTATTTCCTTCAGTTCTGCTCTGATCTTAGTTACTTCTTGCCTTCTGCTAGCTTTTGAATGTGTTTGCTCTTGCTTCTCTAATTCTTTTAATTGTGATGTTAAGATGTCAATTTTATTTCTTTCCTGCTTTCTCTTGTGGGCATTTAGTGCTGTAAATTTCCCTCTTCACACTGCTATGAATGTGTCCCAGAGATTCCGGTATGTTGTGTCTTTGTTCTTGTTGGTTTCGAAGAACATCTTTATTCCTGCCTTCATTTCCTTATGTACCCAGTAGTCATTCAGGAGCAGGTTGTTCAGTTTCCATGTAGTTCAGTAGTTTCAAGTGAGTTTCTTAATCCTGAGTTGTAGTTTGATTGCACTGTGGTCTGAGAGACAGTTTGTTATACTTTCTGTTCTTTTACATTTGCTGAGGAGTGCTTTACTTCCAACTATGTGGTCATTTTTGGAATAGGTGTTGTGTGGTGCTGAAAAGAATACATATTCCATTGATTTGGGATAGAGAGTTCTGTAGATGTCTATTAGGTCTGCTTGGTGCAGAGCTGAGTTCAATTCCTGTATATCCTTGTTAACTTTCTGTCTCGTTGATCTGTCTAATGTTGACAGTGTGGTGTTAAGGTCTCCCATTATTATTTTGTGGGCGTCTAAGTCACTTTGTAGATCACTAAGGACTTGCTTTATGAATCTGAGTGCTTCTGTATTGTGTGCATATATATTTAGGATAGTTAGTTCTTGTTGAATTGATCCCTTTACCATTATGTGATGGCCTTATTTGTCTCTTTTGATCTTTGGTGGTTTAAAGTCTGTTTTATCAGAGACTAGGATTGCAACCCCTGCCTTTTTTTGTTTTCCATTTGCTTGGTAGATCTTCCTCCATCCCTTTATTTTGAGCCTATGTGTGTCTCTGCAAGTGAGAAGGGTTTCCTGAATACAGCACACTGATGGGTCTTCACTCTTTATCCAATTTGCCAGTCTGTGCCTTTTAATTGGAGCATTTAACCCATTTACATTTAAGGTTAGTATTGTTATGTGTGAATTTGATCCTGCCATTATGATATTAGCTGGTTATTTTCCTCGTTAGTTGATGCAGTTTCTTCCTAGCCTTGATGGTCTTTACAATTTGGCATGTTTTTGCAGTGGCTGGTACCAGTTGTTCCTTTCCATGTTTAGTGTTTCCTTCAGGAGCTCTTTTAGGGCAGGCCTGGTGGTGACAGAATCTCTCAGCATTTGCTTGTCTGTGGAGTATATTATTTCTCCTTCACTTATGAAGCTTAGTTTAGCTGAATATGAAATTCTGGGTTGAAAATTCTTTTCTTTAAGAATGTTGAATATTGGCCCCCACTCTCTTCTGGCTTGTAGAGTTTCTGAGGAGAGATCAGCAGATTGTCTGATGGGCTTCCTTTTGTGTGTAACCAGACCTTTCTCTTGGCTGCCTTTAAAATTTTTTCAATCATTTCAACTTTGGTGAATCTGACAATTATGTGTCTTGGAGCTGCTCTTCTCGAGGAGTATCTTTGTGGCATTCTCTGTATTTCCTGAATTTGTATGTTGGCCTGCCTTACTAGATTGGGGAAGTTCTCCTGGATAATACCCTGCAGAGTGTTTTCCAACTTGGTTCCATTCTCCCCGTCACTTTCAGGTACACCAATTAGACATACATTTGGTCTTTTCACATAGTCCCATATTTCTTGGAGGCTTTGTTCATTTCTTCTATTCCTTTTTCTCTAAACTTCTCTTCATGCTTTATTTCATTCATTTCGTTTTCCATCGCTGATACTCTTTCTTCCAGTTGATCACATCAGTTACTGAGGCTTATGCATTTGTCATGTAGTTCTTGTGCCATGGTTTTCAGCTCCATCAGGTCCTTTAAGGACTTCTCTGCATTTGTTATTTTAGTTATCCATTGGTCTAATTTTTTTTCAAAGCTTTTAACTTCTTTGCCACTGGTTCGAACTTCCTCCTTTAGCTCGGAGTACTTTGATCTTCTGAAGACTTTCTCTCTCAACTCGTCAAAGTCATACTCCGTCCAGCTTTGTTCCATTGCTGGTGAGGAGCTGCATTCCTTTGCAGGAGGAGAGGCACTCTGATTTTTAGAGTTTACAGTTTTTCTGCTCTGTTTTTTCCCATCTCTGTGGTTTTATCTTCCTTTGGTCCTTGATGATGGTGACATACAGATGGGGTTTTGGTGTGGATGTCCTTTCTGTTTGTTAGTTTTCCTTCTAACAGTCAGGACCCTCAGCTGCAGGTCTGTTGGAGTTTACTGGAGGTCTACTCCAGACATTATTTGAACGGGTATCAGCAGTGGTGGCTGCAGAACAGTGGATATTGGTGAACTGCAAATGCTGCTGCCTGATCGTTCCTCTGGAAGTTTTGACTCAGAGGGGTACCCGGCCATGTGAGATGTCAGTCTGCCCCTACTGGGGGGTGCCTCCCAGTTAGGCTACTCAGGGGTCAGGAACCCACTTGAGGAGGCTGTCTGCCTGTTCTCAAATCTCAAACTGCATGCTGGGAGAACCACTACTCTCTTCAAAGCTGTCAGACAGGGATATTTAAGTCTGCAGAGGGTATTGCTGTCTTTTGTTTGTCTGTGCCCTGCCCCCAGAGGTGGAGCCTACAGAGGCAGGCTGGCCTCCTTGAGCTGTGTTAGGCTCCACCCAGTTCGAACTTCCTGGCTGCTTTGTTTACTTACTCAAGCCTGAGCAATGGCGGGCGCCCCTCCCCCAGCCCCACTGTAACCTTGCAGTTTGATCTCAGACTGCTGGGCTAGCAAAGAGTGAGGCTCCACCCAATTCGAACTTCCTGGCTGCTTTGTTTACTTACTCAAGCCCGAGCAATGGCGGGCGCCCCTCCCCCAGCCCCACTGTAACCCTGCAGTTTGATCTCAGACTGCTGTGCTAGCAAACAGTGAGGCTCCGTGGGTGTAGGATCCTCCAAGCCAGGTGCTGGATTCAGTCTCCTGGTGTGCCATTTGATAAGCCTGTTGGAAAAGTGCAGTATTAGGGTGGGAGTGACCTGATTTTCCAAGTGCCATCTGTCACCCCTTTCTTTGACTAGGAAAGGGAATTCCCTGACCCATTGTGCTTCCCAGGTGAGGTGATGCCTTGCCCTGCTTTGGCTCCTGCATGGTGCACTGCACCCACTGTCCAGCACTCCCCAGTGAGATGAACCTGGTACCTCAGTTGGAAATGCAGATATCACCTGTCTTCTGCATCACTCACGCTGGGAGCTGTAGACTGGAGCTGTTCCTATTCGGCCATGTTGCCTCCATCTTCTAATTTTTAACTTTCAAGTGATTAGATACATTTACCCTCTTCTGAATTTTAATTCCTGATGAAAAGATTGTGAAATCTCAAGAGGATAATGAATCAGCTTTTGATTATATTCTGGAATTACGATTTGATCACCCATCCAAGAATGCGTATTCACTTTCCTTTACATTACACACATGCATAATACCATGCTGAGTGATGCTGGAAAAAGTGAGTCTTCAGTAATGCCCTCATGAAATTACAGTCTCACTACACTGAGGTATTTTCTTTTTAACACTTTTTTTCTTTTCTGCTGTGAATATGTGCCTTCTAAGAGGGGAACAACTGGGAAAAACTGAAAAAGAACCTTCATCTAATTCAGTAACTAGCTTTTGTATCTTCTAAGAATTTTCATCTCCAGAAAGCTCTAATCTTCATTCCTTTACAAGCTTTATTTCTCTCTCCTTTCCAACACCAGACTTTTCTCTGTTTGTTTTCTATAACTTTTTTAGAGATGCCTACAATAGAAAAAAACTATGACATATTCAATACATCTGAAAAGTTTGCATTGCCATAGATAAGAATGAATTATCTGTTTATAAAGAAAAAAAATAAAAAGATGAACCAAGAAAGCAGAGAAGGTAGTAACCACATTTAGATGTTTATCATGGAATCATCTTTATAATCCATCTGTTACAATTCCACAGAGCAAATTACAAGTAATTGTGAAGTTTCCCCTCATTTTATAGGTTTGGTCTTATAAGGCATACAACACAAATTATAATTACTTTTCTTTTTGGTATTTGGATCTTAATTTGGTGAAGTGGCCACTGGGTAGATGATGGAGCCTCTTGAGACATACAGTCTTCTTCTAGCTTTGTTGATGTAAATATTACTGTGTAGTTTTCATTCACTTATTATTTTACAAGGCATGCTTCATTAAAAATATGTCAGCATCTCATTGACAAATCACAAAATTTAAAAGGCACAAGAAAAAAACAATTTATTTGAAACATTCCTGTGTAAAAGCAGTCACCACTCTTACTATTCTTCAAATATTTTTATTATATTTAAACACAAGCCTAGTTTTATCTTGAGTGTCTGACCTTGATGATATTGTACACTTCAAACTTAGAAAAAATTGAACTCTATTGGAAATTTCCTACAGATCAGCTTCTCTAGATATCAAGGGCCTTGTTTCAGCTGCGGTGATGACACCAAATTGGGTTCTCAGGGATTCTGGCCTCTGGCATCATCTTAGTTGTTTATAATTGAAGATGGCTCTGATAAGAACTCAGCCTAGATGCATGGCTGGACTGCTGGGCTTAAGCCTGGCCAGCCAGGAGGTTGCATTGAGGTGTAACTAGGCAAAGAAAGAAGGAGTTTATTGAGGAACGACTGACAATAGCAAAGACTTGGAACCAACCCAAATGTCCAACAATGATAGACTGGATTAAGAAAATGTGGCAGATATACACCATGGAATACTAGGCAACCATAAAAATGATGAGTTCATGTCCTTTGTAGGGACAAAGATGAAGCTGGAAACCATCATACACAGCAAATTATCACAAGGACAAAAAAACAAACACCACATGTTCTCATTCATAGGTGGGAATTAAACAGTGAGTACGCATGGACACAGGAAGGGGAACATCGCACACTGGGAGCCAAAGGGGGTATTGTGACATCATAACTCTGCACTGGTAACCGTGGTGAAAGACCCTTGTCTGTGATCTGCCTAAGGGGTCATTGTGACATCACAACCCTGCACTGGTCACCCAGTTGACAGACCCTTGTCTGTGATCTGCCTAAGGGGGCATTGTGACATCATAACTCTGCACTGGTCACCCAGGTGACAAACCCTTGTCTTTTATCTGCCTAAGTGGGCATTGTGACACCAAAACTCTGCACTGCTCACCCAGGTGACAGACCCTTGTCTGTGATCTGCCTAAGGGAGCATTGTGACATAATAACTCTGCACTGGTCAACCAGGTGACAGACCCTTGCCTGTGATCTGCCTAAGAGGGCATTGTGACATCATAAATCTGCACTGTTCACCCAGGTGACAGACCCTTGCTTGTGATATGCCTAAGGGGGCATTGTTACATCATGACCCGCACTGGTCACCCAGGTGACACACACTTTGATCTGCCTAAGGGGGCATTGTGACATCATAACTCTGCACTGGTCACCCAGGTGACAGAACCTTGTCTTTGATCTGCCTAAGGGGGCACTGTGACATCATAACTCTACACAGGTCACCCAGGTGACACACCCTTGTCTGTTCTCTGCCAAACGGGTCATTATGACATCATAATTCTGCACTGGTCACCCAGGTGACAGACCCTTGTCTCTGATCTGCCTCAGGGTCATTGTGACATCATAACTCTACAGTGGTCACCCAGGTGAGAGACCCTTGTCTGTGATTGGCCTAAGGGGGCATTGTGACATCATAACTCTGCGCTGGTCACCTAGGTGACAGTCCCTTGTCTGTGATCTGCCTAAGGGGGCATTGTGACATCATAACTCTTCACGGGTCACCCAGGTGACAGGCCCTTGTCTGCGATTTCCCTAAGGGGCCCTTGTGACATAAATCTGCACTGGTCACTCAGGTGACAGACCCTTGTGTGTGATCTGCCTAAGGGGGCATTGTGACACCATATTTCTGCAGTGGTCATCCAGGAGACAGGCCATTGTCTGTGATTTGTCTAAGGGGCATTGTGACTTCATAACTCTGCACTGGTCACCCGGGTGACAGACCGTTGACTTTGATCTACCTAAGGGGGCATTGTGACATTATAACTGTACACTGGTCACCCAGGTGACATAACCTTGTCTGTTATCTGCCTAAGGGGTCATTGTGACATCATAACTCTGCACTGGTCACTCAGGTGACAGACCCTTGTCTCTGATCTGCATAAGGGGTCATTGTGACATCATAACTCTACACTCATCACCCAGGTGACAGACCCTTGCCTGTGATCTGCCTAAGGGAGCATTGTTACATCATAACCCTGCACTGTTCACCCAGGTGGCACACCCTTGACTTTGATCTGCCTAAGCGGGCATTGTTACATCATAACTTTGCACTGGTCACTCAGGTGACAGACCCTTGACTTTGATCTCCCTAAGGGGGCATTGTGACATCATAACTCGGCACTGGTCACCCAGGTGACAGGCCCTTGACTGTGATCTGCATAAAGGGTCATTGTTACATCATAGCTCTTCACTGGAAACCCCGGTGACCGACTCTTGACTGTGATCTGCGTAAGGGGGCATTGTGACATCATAACACTGCACTGGTCACCCAGGTGACAGGATCTTGCCTGTGATCTGCCTAAGGGGGCATTGTGACATCCTAACTCTGCATTGGGAACCCAGGTGAGAGGCCCTTGTCGGTTATCTGCCTAAGAGGGCATTGTGACATCATAACTTTGCACTGGGCACCCAGGTGACAGGCCCTTGTCTGAGATCTACCTAATGGGGAATTGTGACGTCATAAATCTGCACTTGGCACCCAGGTGACAGGCCCTTGTCTGTGATCTGCCTAAGGGTGCATTGTGACGTGATAACTCGACACTGGGTACCCAGGTAACTGTCCCTTGTCTGTGGCCTGCCTAAGGGGACATTGTGACATCATAACCCTGCACTGGGCACCCATGTGAAAGGCCGTCTTTGATATGCCTAAGGTGGCATTGTGACATCATAACTCTACACTGGTCGCCCAGGTCACAGGCCCTTGTCTGTGATCTGCCTAATGGAGCATTGTGACATCATAACGCTGCACTGGGCACCCAGGAGACAGGCCCTTGTCTGTGATCTGCGTAAGATGGCATTGTGACATCATAACTATGCACAGGGCACAGAGGTGACAGGCCCTTGTCTGTGATCTGCCTAAGGGGGCATTGTGACATCACAACTCTGCACTGGTCACCCAGGTGACAGATCCTTCTCTGTGATCTGCTTAAGGGGGCACTGTGACATCATAACTCTGCACTGGTCACCCAGGTGACAGACCCTTGCCTGTGATCTGCCTAAGGGAGCATTTTTATATCATAACTCTTCACTGGTCACCCAGGTGACACACCCTTGTTTTTGATCTGCCTAAGTGGGCATTGTGACATCATAAGTCTGAGCTGGTCACCCAGGTGACAGGCCCTTGTCTGTTATCTGCCTAAGGGGGCATTGTGACATCATAACTCTGCACTGGTCACCAAGGTGACAGCCTTTTTCTGTGATCTGACAAAGGGGGCATTGTGACATCAGAAATCTGCACTGGTCACCCAGGTGACACGCCCTTGTCTTTGTTCTGCCTAAGGGGCCTGGTGACTTCATAACTTTGCACTGGGCACCCACGTGACAGGCACATGTCTGTGATCTGCCTAAGGGGCATTGTGACATCATAACTCTGCACTGGTCACCCACGTGACAGACCCTTGACTGTGATCTGCGTAAGGGGTCATTGTGACATCATAACCCTGCACTGGTCACCCAGGTGAAAGACCCTCGTCTTTGATATACCTAAGGGGCCATTCTGACATCATAACTCTGCACTGGTAACCCACGTGACAGACCCTTGTCTGTGATCTGCCTAAGGGGGCATTGTGACATCTTAATTCTGCACTGGTCACCCAGGAGACACGCCCTTGTCTTTGATTTGCCTAAGGGGGCATTGTGTCATCATAAGTCTGCCCTAGTCACCCAGGTGACAGGCCCTTGTCTGTGATCAGCTTAAGGGTCATTGTGACATCATAACTCTGCATTGGTCACCTAGGTGACAGGACCTTGTCTGTGATCTGCCTGAGGGGGCATTGTGACGTCATAACATTGCAGTGTTCACACAGTTGAGAGGACCTTGTCAGTGATCTACGTAAGGCTGCATTGTGACATCGTAACTCTGCACTGGTCAACCAGGTGACAGGCCCTTGTCTGTGATCCGCCTAAGGAGGTATTGTGACATCATAACTCTGCACTGGTCACGAATGTGACAGGCCTTTGTCTGTTATCTGCCTAAGGGGGCATTGTGACATCATAACTCTGCACTGGGCAACCAGGTGACAGGCCCTTGTCTGAGATCTACCTAAGGGGGCATTGTGACATCATAAGTCTGCATTGGGCACCCAGGTGACAGGCCCTTGTCTGTGATCTGGCTAAGGGTTCATTGTGACGTCATAACTCTGCACTGGGCACCCAGGTGACAGTCCCTTGTCTGTGACCTGCCTATGGGGGCATTGTGACATCATAACTCTGCACTGGGCACCGAGGTGAAAGGCCTTTGTTTTGATCTGCCTAAGGTGGCATTGTGACATCATAACTCTGCACTTGTCACCCAGGTGACAGGTCCCTGTCTGTGATCTGCCTAATGGAGCATTGTGACATCATAACTCTACACTGGGCACCCAGGTGACAGGCCCTTGTCTGTGATCTGCCTAAGATGGCAATGTAACATCATAACTATGCACAGGGCACAGAGGTGACAGGCCCTTGTCTGTGATCTGCCTAACGGGGCATTGTGACATCATAACACTACACTGGTCACCCAGGTGACAGACCCTTGTCTGTGATCTGCCTAAGGGGGCATTGTGACATCATAATTCTGCACCGGTCACCCAGGTGACACATCCTTCTCTGTGATCTGCCTAAGGGGGCATGGTGACATCATAACTCTCCTCTGGTCACCCAGGTGACACACCGTTGCCTGTGATCTGCCTAAGGGAGCATTGTTATATCATAACTCTGCACTGGTCACCCAGGTGACACACCCTTTTGTTTGATCTGCATAAGGGGGCCTTGTGACATCGTAACCCTGCACCGCTCACCCAGGTGACAGGCCCTTGTCTGTGATCTGCCTAAGTGGCCATTGTGACATCATAACTCTGTACTGGTCACCGAGGTGACAGACCATTGTCTGTGATCTGCCTAAGGGGGAATTGTGACATTATAACTCTGCAATGGTCACCCAGGTGACAGACCCTTGTCTGTGATCTCCCTAAGGGGGCATTTTGATATCATAATTCTGCAAATGTAACCCAGGTGACAGGCCCTTGTCTGTGGTCTGCCTAAGTGGCAATTGTGACATCATAACTCTGCACTGGACGCCCAGGTGACAGGCCCTTTTCGGTGATCTGCATAAGGGGGCATTGTGATATCATAATTCTGAATTTGTCACCCAGGTGACAGGCCCATGTCTGTGGTCTGCCTAAGGGAGCATTGTGACATCATAACTCTGCACTGGTCGCCCAGGTGACAGGCCTTTTTCTGTGATCTGACTAAGGGGACATTGAGACATCATAAGTCTACACTGGTCACCCAGGTGACAGGCCCTTGTCTGTGATCTGCCTAAGGGGCATTGTGACTTCATAACTCTGCAGTGGTCACCCAGGTGACAGGCCCTTGTCTGTGTTCTGCCTAAGGGTCATTGTGACATCATAACTCTGCACTGGGCCCCCAGGTGACAGGCCCTTTTCTGTGATCTGCCTAAGGGGGCATTGTGACATCAAAACTCTGAATTGGTCACTCACGTGACAGGCCCTTGTCTGTGATCTGCCTAAGGGGGTATTGTGACATAATAACTGCGCACCGAGCACCCAGGTGAAAGGCCCTTGTCTATGATCTGCCTAAGTGGGCATTCTGACATCATAAAACTGCACTGGTCACCCAAGTGACAGACCCTTGTCTGTGATCTGCCTAAGGGGTCATTGTGACATCATAATTCTGCACTGGTCACCCAGGTGACAGATCCTTCTCTGTGATCTGCCTAAGGGGGCATGGTGACATCAAAACTCTGCACTGGTCAACCAGGTGACAGACCCCTGTCTGTGATCTGCCTAAGGGGGAATTGTGACATCATAACTGCAATGGTCACCCAGGTGACACACCCTTGTTTGTGATCTGCCTAAGGGGGCATTGTGACATTATAACCCTGCACTGGTCACACAGGTGACAGGCCCTTGTCTGTGATCTGCCAAAGGGCACATTGTGACATCATAACTCTGCACTGGTCACCCAGGTGTCATGTCCTTGTCTGCAATCTGCCTAAAGCGGCACTGTGACATCATAACCCAGCACTGGTCACCCAGGTCACAGGCCCTTCTCTGTGGTCTGCCTAAGGGGGCATTGTTACATCATAACTCTGCACTGGTCACCCTGGTGACAGGCCCTTGCCTGTGGTCTCCCTAATGGGGCATTGTGACATCATAATTCTTCCATGGTCACCCAGGTGACAGGCCCTTGTCTGTGATCTGCCTAAGGGGGTATTGTGACATCATAACTCGCACTGGTCACCCAGGTGACATGCCCTTGTCTGTGATCTGCCTAAGGGGGCATTCTGACATCATAAATCTGCACTGGTCACCAAGGTGACAGACGCTTGTCTGTTATCTGCGTAAGGGGGCATTGTGACGTCATAACTCTGCACTTTTCACCCAGGTGAAAGACCCTTGTCTTTGATATGCCTAAGGGTCCATTGTGACATTATAACTCTGCACTGGTCACCCAGGTGACAGGCCCCTGTCTGTGATCTGCGTAAGGGGAATTGTGACACCATAACTCTGCAATGGTCACCCAAGTGTCAGACACTTGTATGTGATCTGCCTAAGGGTCATTGTGACATCATAATTCCACACTGCTCACCCAGGTGACATATCCTTCTCTGTGATCTGCCTAAGGGGGCATTGTGACATCATAACTCTGCAATGGTCAACAAGGTGACAGACCCTTGCGTGTGATCTGCCTAAGGGAGCATTGTTACATCATAACTCAGCTATGGTCACCCAGGTGACACCCCATTGTCTTTGATCGGCCTAAGGGGGCATTGTTACCTCATAACTCTGCACTGGTCACCCAGGTGACGGACCCTGGAATTTGGTCTACCTCATGGGGCATTGTGAAATCATAACTCTACACTGGTCACCCAGGTGACACACCCTTGTCTGCTATCTGCCTAAGGGGTTATTGTGACATCATAATTCTGCACTGGTCACCCAGGTGACAGACCCATGTCTCTGATCTGCCTTAGGGGTCATTGTGACATCATAACTCTACACTCATCACCCAGGTGACAGACCCTTGTCTGTGATCTGCCTGAGGGGGGATTATGACATCATAACTCTACACTGGTCACCCAGGTGACCGACCCTTGTCTGTGTTCTGACAAAGGGGGCATTGTGACATCATAACACTGCACTGGTCACCCAGGTGACAGGCCCTAGTCTGTGATCTGCCTAAGGGGGCATTCTGACATCATAACTCGGCACTGGTCACCCAGGTGACGGGCCCTTATCTGTGATCTGCCTAAGAGGGAATTGTGACATCATACCTCTGCACTGGTCACCCAGGTGACAGGCTGTTGTCTGCGATCTGCCTAAGGAGACATTGTTACATCACAACTCTGCACTGGTCATCCCGGTGACAGACACTTGACTGTGATCGGCCTAAGGGGGCATTGTGACATCATAACTGTGCACTGGGTACCCAGGTGACAGGCCATTGTCTGAGATCTATCTAAGGGGGAATTGTGACATCATAAATCGGCACCTAGCACCCAGGTGACAGGCCCTTGTCTGTGATTTGCGTAAGGGTGCATTGTGACGTGACAACTCTACACTGGGCACCCAGGTGACAGTCCCTTGTCTGTGGCCTGCCGAAGGGGGCATTGTCACATCATAACTCTGCACTGCGCAGCCAGGTGAAAGGCCGTCTTTGATCTGCCTAAGGTGGCATTGTGACATCATAACTCTGCACTGGTCACGCAGGTGACAGGCCCTTGTCAGTGATCTGCCTAATGGAGCATTGTGACATCACAACTCTGCACTGGGTACCCAGGTGACAGGCCCTTGTCTGTGATCTGCCTAAGATGGCAATGTGACATCACAACTAAGCACAGGGCACAGAGGTGACAGGCGCTTGTCTGTGATCTGCCTAAGGGGGCATTGTGACATCATAAGTCTGCACTGGTCACCCAGGTGACAGACCATTGTCTGTGATCTGCCTAAGGGGGCATTGTGACATCATAACTCTGCACTGGTCACCCAGGTGACAGACCATTGTCTGTGATCTGCCTAAGGGAGCTTTGTTATATCATAACTCTGCACTGGTCACCCAGGTGACACACCCTTGTCTTTGGTCTGCCTAAGGGGGTATCATGACATCATAACCTTCACTGGTTACCCAGGTGACAGGCCCCTGTCTGTGATCTGCCTAAGGGGCCATTGTGACATCAAAACTCTGTACTGGTCACCCAGGTGATTGATCCTTGCTGTGATCTGCCTAAGGGGGAATTGTGACATCATAACTCTGCAATGGTCACTCAGGTGGTTGACTCTTGTCTGTGATCTGCCTAAGGGGGCATTGTGGCATCATAATTCTGCAGTGGTCACCCAGGTGACAGGCCCTTGTCTGTGGTCTGCCTAAGTGGGAACTGTGACTTCATAACTCTGCACTGGACACCCAGGTGACCGGCCATTGTCTGTGATCTGCCTAAGGGGGCATTGTGGTATCATAATTCTGCATTTGTCACCCAGGTGACAGGCTCTTTTCTGTGGTCTGCCTAAGGGGGCATTGTGACATCATAACTCCGCACTGGTCACCCAGGTGACAGTCCTTTTTCTGTGATCTGAATAAGGGGTAATTGAGACATCATAAGTCTGCACTGGTCACCCAGGTGACAGGCCCTTGTCTGTGATCTGCCTAAGGGGCATTGTGACTTCATAACTCTGCAGTGGTCGCCCAGGTTACAGGCCCTTGTCTGTGTTCTGCCTCAGGGGGCATTGTGACATCGTAACTCTTCACCGGGACCCCAGGTGACAGGCGCTTGTCTGTGATCTGCCTAAGGGGGCATTGTGACATCAAAACTCTGCATCTGTCACCCACGTGACAGACCCTTGTCTGTGATCTGCCTGAAGGGGTATTGTGACATCATAACTCTGCACCGAGCACCCAGGTGAAAAGCCCTTGTCTGTGATCTGCCTAAGTGGGCATTGTGACATCATAACTCTGCACTGGGCACCCAGGTGACAGACACTGGTCTGTGATCTGCCTAAGTGGGCATTGTGACATCTTAACACTGCACTGGTCACCCAGGTGACAGGCCCTTGTCTGTGATCTGCCTAAGGGGCATTGTGACATCATAACTCTTCACTGGTCAGGTAGGTGACGGGACGTTGTTTGTGATCTGCCTACGGGGGCATTGTGACATCATAACTCTGCAATGGTCACCCAGGTGACATGCCCTTGTCTGTGATCTGCCTAAGGGGGCACTGTGACATCATAACCTAGCACTGGTCACCCAGGTCACAGGCCCTTGGCTGTGGTCTGCCTAAGGGGGCATTGTTATATCATAACTCTGCACTGGTCACCCTGGTGACAGGCCCTTGCCTGTGGTCTCCCTAAGGTGGCATTGTGACATCATAATTCTGCCATGGTCACCCAGGTGATAGGCCCTTGTCTGTGATCTGCCTAAGGGGGCATTGTGTCATCATAAGTCTGCACTAGTCACCCAGGTGACAGGCCCTTGTCTGTGATCTGCCTAAGGGGCATTGTGACTTCATAACTCTGCAGTGGTCACCCAGGTGACAGGCCTTTTTCTGTGTTCTGCCTAATGGGGCATTGTGACATCATTACTCTGCACTGGGCCCCCAGGTGAGAGGCCCTTGTCTGTGATCTGCCTAAGGGGGCATTGTGACATCAAAACTCTGCATCGGTCACACACGTGACAGGCCCTTGTCTGTGATCTGCGAAAGGGGGTATTGTGACATCATAACTCTGCACCGAGCACCCAGGTGAAAGCCCTTGTCTGTGATCTCCCTAAGGGGGCAATGTGACATCATAACTCTGCGCTGGGCACCCAGGTGACAGACCCTTGTCTGTGATCTGCCTAAGGGGGCATTGTGACATCTTAACTCTGCACTGGTCATCCAGATGACACGCTCTTGCCTGTGATCTGCCTAAGGGGCATTGTGAAACCATAACTCTGCACTGGTCACGTAGGTGACAGGACCTTTTCTGTGATCTGCCTAAGGGGGCATTGTGACGTCATAACACTGCACTGGGCACCCAGGTAAGAGGCCCTTGTCAGTGATCTCCGTAAGGGTGAATTGTGACATCATAACTCTGCACTGGTCAACCAGGTGACAGGCCCATGACTGTGATCCGCTAATGGGGCATTGTGGCATCATAAATGTGCGCTGGTCACCCATGTGACAGGCCCTTGTCGGTTATCTGCCTAAGGGGGCATTCTGACATCATAACCTTGCACTGGGCACCCAGGTGACAGGCCCTTTTCTGAGATCTACCTAACGGGAATTGTGACGTCATAAATCTGCACTTGGTACCCAGGTGACAGGCGCTTGTCTGTGATCTGCCTAAGGGTGCATTGTGAAGTGGTAACTCTACACTGGGCACCCAGGTGACAGTCCCTTCTCTGTGGCCTGCCTAAGGGGACATTGTGACATCATAACCCTGCACTGTGCACCCATGTGAAAGGCCGTCTTTCATCTGCCTAAGGTGGAATTGTGACATCATAACTCTGCACTGGTCGCCCAGGTCACAGGCCCTTTTCTGTGATCTGCCTAATGGAGCATTGTGACATCATAACGCTGCACTGGGCACCCAGGAGACAGGCCCTTGTCTGTGATCTCCCTAAGATGGCATTGTGACATCATAACTATGCACAGGGCACAGAGGTGACAGGCCCTTGTCTGTGATCTGCCTAAGGGGACATTGTGACATCACAACTCTGCACTGGTCACCCAGGTGACAGATCCTTCTCTGTGATCTGCTCAAGGGGGCACTGTGACATCATAACTCTGCACTGGTCACCCAGGTGACAGACCCTTGCCTGTGATCTGCCTAAGGGAGCATTTTTATATCATAACCCTTCACTGGTCACCCAGGTGACACACCCTTGTCTTTGATCTGCCTAAGGGGGCATTGTGACATCATAACCCTGCACTGGTCACTCAGGTGACAGGCCCTTGTCTGTGATCTGCCTAAGTGGCCATTGTGACATCATAACTCTGTACTGGTCACCCAGGTGACAGACCCCTGTCTGTGATCTGCGTAAGGTGGAATTGTCACATCATAACTCTGCAATGGTCACCCAGGTAACAGGCCCTTGTCTGTGATCTGCCTAAGGGGGCATTGTGACATCATAACGCTTCGCTGGTCTCCCAGGTGACAGGCCCTTGCCTGTGGTCTGCCTAAGGGGGCATTGTGACATCACAACACGGCACTGGTCACCGAGGTTACAGGCCCTTGTCTGTAATCTGCCTATGGGGCTATTGTGACATCATAACTCGGCACTGGTCTCCCAGGTGACAGGCCCTTGTCTCTGATCTGCGTAAGGGGGCATTGTGACATCATAACTCTGCGCTGGTCACCCACGTGAAAGACCGTTGTCTTTGATCTGCATAAGGGGCCATTGTGACATCATAACTCTGTGCTTGTCACCCAAGTGACAGACCTTTGCCTGCGATCTGTCTAAGCAGGAATTCTGACATCATGACTCTGCAATGGTCACACAGGTGACAGACCCTTGTCTGTGATCTGCCTAAGTGGGCATTGTGACATCATAAGTCTGAGCTGGTCACCCAGGTGACAGGCCCTTGTCTGTTATCTGCCTAAGGGGGCATTGTGGCATCATAACTCTGCACTGGTCACCCAGGTGACAAGCCTTTTTCTGTGATCTGACAAAGGGGGCATTGTGACATCAGAAATCTGCACTGGTCACCCAGGTGACAGGCCCTTGTCTTTGTTCTGCCTAAGGGGCCTTGTGACTTCATAACTCTGCACTGGGCACCCACGTGACAGGCACATGTCTGTGATCTGCCTGAGGGGCATTGTGACATCATAACCCTGCACTGGTCACCCAGGTGACAGACCCTTCTCTGTGATCTGCGTAAGGGGTCATTGTGACATCATAACCCTGCACTGGTCACCCAGGTGAAAGACCCTCGTCTTTGATATGCCTAAGGGGTCATTCTGATATCATAAATCCGCACTGGTCACCCAGGTGACAGACCCTTGTCTGTGATCTGCCTAAGGGGGCATTGTGACATCTTAATTCTGCACTGGTCACCCAGGAGACACGCCCTTGTCTTTGATTGGCCTAAGGGGGCATTGTGTCATCATAAGTCTGCACTAGCCACCCAGGTGACAGGCCCTTGTCGGTGATCTGCCTAAGGGTCATTGTGACATCATAAGTCTGCATTGGTCACCTAGGTGACAGGACCTTGTCTGTGATCTGTCTGAGGGGGCATTGTGACGTCATAACATTGCAGTGTACCCACAGTTGAGAGGACCTTGTCAGTGACCTCCGTAAGGCTGCATTGTGACATCGTAACTGTGCACTGGTCAACCAGGTGACAGGTCCTTGTCTGTGATCCGACTAAGGAGGCATTGTGACATCATAACTCTGCACTGGTCACGCATGTGACAGGCCTTTGTCTGTTATCTGCCTAAGGGGGCATTGTGACATCATAACTCTGCACTGGGCAACCAGGTGACAGGCCCTTGACTGAGATCTACCTAAGGGGGCATTGTGACATCATAATTCTGCATTGGGCACCCAGGTGACAGGCCTTTGTCTGTGATCTGGCTAAGGGTTCATTGTGACGTCATAACTCTGCACTGGGCACCCAGATGACAGTCCCTTGTCTGTGACCTGCCTATGGGGGCAATGTGACATCACAGCCAGTTGCCTGTCACCTGCGTGACCAGTGCAGAATTATTATGTCACAATACCCACTTTGGCAGATCACAGACAAGGGCCTCTCACCTGGGTGCCCAGTGGAGAGTTCTGATGTCACAATGCCCCTTTGGGCACGTCACCGACAAGGGTCTGTCACCTGGGTGACTAGTGCAGACTTATGATGTCACAATACCCCCTTAGGCAGATCACAGACAAGGGCCTGTTACCTGCGTGACCAGTGCAGAATTATGATGTCACAATGCCCCCGTAGGCAGATAACAGAAAACGGCCTGTCACCTGGGAGACCAGTGCAGAGTTATGATGTCACAATGCCCCCTTAGACAGATGACACACAAGGGCCTGTCACCTGTGTGACCAGTGGAGGGCTATGATGTCACATTGCCCCGTTAGGCAGATCACAGACAAAGGCCTTTCACTAGGGGTCCACTGCAGAGTTATGATGTCACAATACTCCCTTTGGCAAATCACAGACAAGGGTCTTTCAACTGGGTGACGAGTGCAGTGTTGTGATGTCACAATTCTCCCTTAGGCAGATCACAGACAAGGGACTGTCACCTGGGTGACCAGTGTAGAGTTATGATGTCACAATTCTCCCTTAAGCAGATCACAGACAAGGGACTGTCCCCTGGGTGACCAGTGCAGGGTTATGATGTCACATTGCCCCGTTAGGCAGATCACAGACAAAGGCCTGTCACGAGGGTGACCAGTGCAGAGTTATGATATCACAATGCCCCCTTAGGCAGATTACAGACAAAGGCCTGTCACCAGGGTGACCAGTGCAGAGTTATGATATCACAATGCCCCCTTAGGCTGATCAGAGTCAGTGGCCTGTCACCAGGGTGACCATTTCAGAATTTTGATGTCACAATACCCCTTAGGAAGATCACAGACAAAGGCCTGTCACCAGCGTGACCAGTGCAGAGTTATGATGTCACAATGCCCCCTTAGGCAGATCACAGACAGTGGCCTGTCACCTGGGTGACCAGTGCAGAATTATGATGTCACAACACCCCCTTAGGTAGATCACAGACAAGGGCCTGTAACCTGGGTGCCCAGAGCAGAGTTATGATGTCACAATGCCTCCTTAGGCAGACCACAGACAAGGTCCTGTCACCTGGGTGACCAGTGCAGAGTTATGATGTCACAATGCCTCCTTAGGCAGATCACTGACAAGGGCCTGTCACCTGTGTGACCAGTGCAGGGTTATGATGTCACATTGCCCCGTTAGGCAGATCACAGACAAAGGCCTGTCACGAGGGTGACCAGTGCAGAGTTATGATGTCACAATACACTCTTAGGCAGATCACACACAAGGGCCTGTCACCTGGGTGACTAGTGCAGACTTATGATGTCACAATGCGCCCTTAGGCAGATCATAGACATGGGCCTGTCATCTCGGTGACCAGTGCAGAGTCATGAAGCCACAATACCCCCTTAGGCAGATCACAGACAAAGGCTTCTCATCTGCGTGCCCAGTGCAGAGTTATGATGACACAATGTCCCTTAAGTAGATGACAGACAAGGGCCTGTCACCTGGGTGACTAGGGCAGACTTATGATGTCACAATGCCCCCTTTGGCAGATCACAGACAAGGGCCTGTCAACTGGGGGACCAGTGCAGAGTTATGATGTCACAATGCACCCTCAGGCAGATCACAGACAAGGTCCTGTCACGTGGGTGACCAGGGCAGGTTTATGATGTCTCAATGCCCCTTACGCAGATCACAGACAAGGGCCTGTCACCTGGGTGATTAGTGCAGACTTATGATGTCACAATGCCCCCATAGGCAGGTCACAGACAAGGACCTGTCACCTGGGTGACCAGTGCTGAGTTATGATGTCACAATTCTCCCTTAAGCATATCACAGACAAGGGACTGTCACCTGGGTGCCCAGTGCAGAGTAATGATGTCACAATGACCCCTTAGGAAGATCACAGGTATGTGCCTGTCACCTTGGAGACCAGTACAGTGTTATGATGTCACAATGCCCCCTTATGCAGATCACAGACAAGGGCCTGTCACCTGGGTGACCAGTGCAGAGTTACAATGTCACAATGCACCCTCAGGCAGATCACAGACAAGGGCCTGTCACCTGAGTGACCACTGCAGAGTAATGATGTCACAATGCCCCCTCAGGCATATCACACACAAGGGCCTGTCACCTGTGTGACAAGTGCAATGTTATGATGTCACAATACTCCCTTAGGCGGATCACAGACAAGGGACTGTCACCTGGGTGTGCAGTCCCGAGTTATTATGTCACAATGCCCCCTTAGGCAGGTAACAGAAAAGGGCCTGTCACCTGGGAGACCATTGCAGAATTATGATGTCACAATGCCCCCTTAGGTAAATCACAGACAAGGGACTGTCACCTGGGTGCCCAGTGCAGAGCTATGATGTCACAATGACCTCTTAGGCGGATCACAGATAAGGGCCTGTCACCTGGGTGACCAGTACAGTTTTATGATGTCACAATACTCCCTTAGGCAGATCACAGACAAGGGACTTTCACGTGGGTGCCCAGTGCAGAGTTATGATGTCACAACGACCCCTTAGGCAGATCACAGATAAGGGCCTGTCACCTGGGTGACCAGCACAGTATTATGATGTCACAATACCCCCTAATGCAGATCACAGACAAGGGCCTGTCACCTGGGTGACCCGTGCAGATTTATGATGTCACAATACACCCTCAGTAATATCACAGACAAGGGACTGTCACCTGGGTGACCAGTGCATAGTTATGATGTCACAATGACCTTTAGGCAGATCACAGACAAGGGCCTGTAACCTGGGTGCCCAATGCAGAGTTATGATGTCACAATGCCCCCTTAGGCAGATCACATACTGGGGCCTGTCACCTGGATGCCCAATGCAGAGTTATGATTTCACAATGCCCCCTTAGGCAGATCACAGACAAGGTCCTGTCACCTGGGTGACCAGTGCAGAGTTATGATGTCACAATGCCCCTTAGGCAGATCACAGAGAAGGTCCTGTCACCTGGCTTACCGGTACAGATTTATATTGTCACAATGCCCCTTATGCATATCACAGACAAGGGCCTGTCAACCTGGTTGACTAGTGCAGACTTATGATGTCACAATGCCCCTTAGGCAGATCACAGACAAGGGCCTTTCAACTGGGTGACCAGTACAGAGTTATGATGTCACAATGCCCCGATAGGCAGATCACAGACAAGGGTCTGTCACCTGGGTAACCAGTGCAGAGTTATGATGTCACAATGCCCGCTCAGGCAGATCGCACACAAGGGCCTGTCACCTGTGTGACCAGTGCAGGATTATGATGTCACAATGCACCCTTAGGCAGATCACAGAAAAAGGCCTGTCACCAGGGTGACCAGTGCAGAGTTATGATGTCACAATGCACCGTTAAGCAGATCAATGCCAAGACCGGTCACCTGGCTGCCCAGTGCAGAGTTGTGATATCACAATACCCCCTTAGGAAGATCACAGACAAGGGATTGTCACCTGGTTGCCCAGTGCAGAGTTATGATGTCACAATGACACCTTAGGCAGATCACAGACAACGGCCTGTCACCTGGGTGACCAGTGAAGAGTTATGATGTCACAATGCCGCCTCAGGCAGATCACACACAAGGTCCTGTCACCTGTGTGACCAGTGCAAGGTTATGTTGTCACATTGCCCCCTTAGGCAGATAACAGACAAAGGCATTTCACCAGGGTGAACAGTGCAGGGTTATGATGTCACAATACTCCCTTAGGCAGATCACAGACAAGGGTCTGTCAACTGGGTGACCATTGCAATGTTATGATGTCACAATACTCCCTTAGGCGGATCACAGACAAGGGACAGTCACCTGGGTGTGCAGTCCCGAGTTATTATGTCACAATGCCCCCTTAGGCAGGTAACAGAAAAGGGCCTGTCACCTGGGTGACCATTGCAGAATTATGATGTCACAATGCCCCCTTAGGTAAATCACAGACAAGGGATTGTCACCTGGGTGCCCAGTGCGGAGTTATGATGTCACAATGACCCATTAGGCAGATCACAGATAAGGGCCTATCACCTGGGTGACCAGTACAGTGTTATGATGTCATAATACTCCCTTAGGCAGATCACAGACAAGGGACTGTCACGTGGGTGCCCAGTGCAGAGCTATGATGTCACAACGACCCCTTAGGCAGATCACAGATAAGGGCCTGTCACCTGGGTGACCAGCACAGAGTTATGATGTCACAATACCCCCTAATGCAGATCACAGTCATTGGCCTGACACCTGGGGGACCATTTCAGAATTATGATGTCCCAATACCCCATTAGGCACAACACAAAGGCGTGTCACCAGGGTGAGCAGTGCAGAGTTATGATGTCACAATGCCCCCTTACGCAGATCACAGTCAAGGGCCTGTAACCTGGGTGCCCAGAGCAGAGTTATGATGTCACAATGCCTCCTTAGGCAGAACACAGACATGGGCCTGTCACCTGGGTGCCTAATGCAGAGTTATGATGTCACAATGCCCCCTTAGGCAGATCAAAGACAAGGTCCTCCCACCTGGGTAACCAGTGCAGAGTTATGATGTCACAATGCCCCTTAGGCAGATCACACACAGGGGACTGTCAACTGGTTGACTAGTGCAGATTTATGATGTCACAATACCCCCTTAGACAGATCACAGACAAGGGCGTGTCACCTGGGTGATCAGTGCAGATTTATGATGTCACAATACACCCTTAGGCAGATCAGAGACAAGGGTGTGTCACCTGGGTGACCAGTGCAGACTTATGATGTCACAATGCCCCCTCAGGCAGATCACACACAAGAGCCTGTCACCTGTGTGACCAGTGCACGGTTGTGGAATCACAATGCCCCCTTAGGCAGATCGCAGAGAAAGGCCTGTCACCAGGGTGACCAGTGCAGAGTTATGATGTCCCAATGCCCTGTTAGGCAGATCACAGTCAGTGGCCTGTCACCTGGGTGACCAGTGCAGAATTATGATGTCACAATTCCCCGTTAAGCAGATCACAGTCAGTGGCCTGTCACCTGGGTGACCAGTGCAAAATTATGATGTCACAATACCCACATAGGCAGATCACAGACAAGGGCCTCTCACCTGGGTGCCCAGTGCAGAGTTATGATGTCAAAATACCTCTTTAGGCAGATCACCGACAACGGCATGTCACCTGGGTGACTAATGCAGAGTTATGATGTCACAATACCCCCTTATGTGGGTCACAGACAAGGGCCTGTCAACTGGGTGACCAGTGCAGAGTTATGATGTCACAATGTACCCTCAGGCAGGTCACAGACAAGGTCCTGTCACCTGGGCGACCAGGGCAGGGTTAGGATGTCACAATGCCCCTTATGCAGATCACAGACAAGGGCCTGTCACCTGGGTGACCAGTGCAGAGTTATGATGTCACAATTCTCCCTTATGCAGATCACAGACAAGGGACTGTCACCTGGGTGCCCAGTGCAGACTTAAGATGTCACAATGACCCCTTAGGCAGATCACAAGTAAGTGCCTGTCACCTGGGAGACCAGTACAGTGTTATGATCTCACAATGCCCCCATATGCAGATCACAGACAAGGGCCTGTCACCTGGGTGACCAGTGCAGAGTTACGATGTCACAATGCACCCTCAGGCAGATCACAGACAAGGTCCTGTCACCTGGGTGACCAGTGCGGAGGTATGATGTCACAATGCCCCCGTAGGCAGATAACAGAAAACGGCCTGTCACCTGGGTGACCAGTGCAGAGTTATGATGTTACAATGCCTCCTTAGTCAGATCACAGACAAGGGCCTGACACCTGTGTGACCAGTGCAGGGTTATGATGTCACATTGCCCCGTTAGGCAGATCACAGACAAAGGCCTTTCACCAGGGTGACCAGTGCAGAGTTTTGATGTCACAATACCCCTTAGGCAGATCACAGACAAGGGCCTGTAACCTGGGGGCCTAATGCAGAGTTATGATGTCACAAAGCCCCCTTAGGCAGATCACAGACAAGGTCTTGTCACCTGGGTTACCAGTGCAGAGTTATGATGTCACAATGACCCTTACGCAGATCACAGACAGGGGCCTGTCACCTCGGTGATTAGTGCAGACTTATGATGTCACAATGCCCCCTTAGGCAGCTCAAAGACAATGTTTTGTAACGTGGGTAACCAGTGCAGAATTATGATGTCACATTTCTCCCTTAGGCAGATCACAGACAAGGGACTGTCACCTGGGTGCCCAGTGCAGAGTTATGATGTCATATTGCGCCCTTTGGCAGATCACAGTCAGTGGCCTGTCACTTTGATGACCAGTGAAGAATTATGATGTCACAATGCCCCTTAGGCAGATCACAGACAAGGGTTTGTCACCTGGGCTACCAGCGCAGAGTTATGATGGCTCAGTACCCCTTAGGCAGATCACAGAAAGGGGCATGTCACCTGGGTGACCAGTGCAGAATTATGATGTCACAATGCCCACTAAGGCAGATCAAAGTAACATTCTGTCACCTGGGTGACCAGTGCAGAGTTATGCTGTCACAATACCCCTTTAGGCAGATCACAGACAAGGGTCTGCCACCTGGGTGACCAGTGCAGAGTTATGATGTCGCAATGACACCTTAGTCACATCAAAGACAAGGGTCTGTCACCTGGGTTACCAGTGCAGAATTATTATGACACAATGCACCCTTAGGCAGATCACAGACAAGGGTCTGTCACCTGGGTGACCAGTGTACAGTTATGATGTCACAATGCCACCTTGGGCAGATCACAGACAAGGGTCTGTCACCTGGGTGACCAGTGCACTGTTATGATGTCACAGTGTCATCTTAGGCAGTTCAACGACAAGGGTCTGTCACCTGCGTGACCAGTGCAGAGTTATGATGTCACAGTGCCCCCTTAGGCAGATCCTAGACAATGGTCTGTCAACTGGGTTACCAGCGCAGGGTTATGATGGCTCAATGCCCCATTAGGCAGATCACCGACAAGTGTTTGTCACCTAGGTGACCAGTGCAGAGTTATGATGTCAGAAGGCCCCCATAGGGAGATCACAGACAAGGGTCTGTCACCTGGGTGACCACTGAAGAGTTATGATGTCACAATGCCAACTTAGACAGATAACGGAATAGGGACTGACACCGGGGTGATCAGTGCTGAATTATGATGTCACAATGCCCCCTTAGACAGATCACAGACAACGGTCTGTCATCTGGGTGAAAAGTGAAGAGTTGTGATGTCACAATGCCCCCTTAAGCAGATCTGAGGCAGTGGTCTGCCACCTGGGTGATCAGTGCAGAGTAATGATGTCACAATGACACCCTAGGCAGATCACAGACAAGGGTCTGTCACCTGGTGTCCAGGGTACAGTTATGATGTCACAATGCACCAGTAGGCCGATCACAGACAAGGGTCTCTCACCTGGGTGACCTGTGCAGAGTTATGATATCACAATGCCCCTTTAGGCAGATCACGGAAAAGGGCCTGTCACCTGGGTGACCAGTGCAGAGTTATGACGTCACAATGGCACCTTAGGGAGATCACAGACAATGGTCTGTCACCTAGGTGAGCAACGCAGTGTTATGATGTCACAATGCCCCCTTAGGCAGATCACAGACCAGGGTCTGTCACCTGGGTGACCAGTGCAGAGTTAGGATGTCAAAATGCCCCCTTAGGCCGATCAAAGACAAGGGTCTGTCACCACGGTGACCAGTGGAGAGTTATGATGTCACAATGCCCCCTTAGGCAGATCACAGACAAGGGTCTGTCACCTGGGTGACCAGTGCAGAGTTATGATGTCACATTGCCCCTTAGGCAGATCACAGACAAGGGTCTGTCACATGCGTGACCAGTGCAGAGTTATGATGTCACAATACCCCTTTGGCAGATCACATACAGGGGTCTGTCACCACGGGGACCCGTGCAGAGCTATGATGTCACAATGCCACCTTAGGCAGATCACAGTCAAGGGCCTGTCACTTGGGTGACCAGTGCAGAGTTGTGATGTCACAATGACCCTTTAGGCAGATCAAAGACAAGGGTCAGTCACCTGGGTGACCAGTGCGGAGTTATGATGACACAATTCCCCCTTTGGCAGATCACAGACAAAGGTCTGTCACCTGGGTGACCAGCGCAGATTTATGATGTCACAATGTCCCCTTAGGTACATCACAGACAAGGGTCTGTCACCACGGTGACGAGTGTAGAGCTATGATGTCACAATGCCCGCTTACAAATATCACAGGCAAGGGTCTGTCACCTGTGTGACCAGTGCAGTGTTATGATGTCGCAATGTCACCGTAGGCGGATCACAGACAAGGGTCTGACACCTTGGTGACCAGTGCAGAGTTATGATGTCAGAATGACCCCTTAGTGAGATCAAAGACAAGGGTCTGTCACCTGGGTTACCAGTGCAGAATTATTATGAGACAATGCACCCTTAGGCAGATCAAAGACAAGGTCTGTCACCTGGGTGACCACTGCAGAGTTATGATGTCACAATGCCACCTTAGGCAGATGACAGACAAGGGTCTGTCACCTGGGTGACCAGTGCAGTTATGATGTCACAATGACACCTTAGGCAGATCAGAGTCAAGGGTCTGTCACGAGTGTGACCAGTGCACAGTAATGATGTCACAATGCCACCTTAGGCAGATCACAGACAAGGGTCTGTCACGTGGGTGACCAGTGCACAGTTATGATGTCGCAATGCCCCCTTAGGCAAATCACAGACAAGGGTCTGCCACCTTGGTGACCACTGCAGAGTTATGATGTCACAATGTCCTCTTAGGCAGTTCAACGAGAAGGGTCTGTCACCTGCGTGACCAGTGCAGAGTTATGATGTCACAATGCAACCTTAGGCAGATCATAGACAATGGTCTGTCATCTGGGTTACCAGCGCAGGTTTATGATGGCTCAATGCCCCCTTAGGCAGATCACAGACATGTGTTTGTCACCTAGATGACCAGTGCAGAGTTATGATGTCACAAGGAACCCATAGGCAGATCACAGACAAGGGTCTGTCACCTGCGTGACCAGTGCAGAGTTATGATGTCACAATGCCAACTTAGGCAGATAACGGACAAGGGACTGACACCAGCGTGACCAGTGCAGAGTTATGATGTCACAATGCCCCCTTAGACAGATCACAGAAAACGGTCTCTCATCTGGGTGAAAAGTGAAGAGTTGTGATGTCACAATGCCCCCTGAGGCAGATCACAGACAGGGTTCAGTCACCTTGGTGATCAGTGCGGAGTAATGATGTCAGAATGACCCCTTAAGCAGATCACAGACAAGGGTCTGTAACCTGCGTGGCCAGTGCAGAGTTATGATGTCACAATGACACCTTAGGCAGATCACAGAAATGGGTCTGTCACCTGGGTGACCAGTGCCGAGTTATGATGTCACAATGCACCTTTAGGCAGATGACAGATTAGGGTCTGTCACCTGGGTGACCCGTGCAGAGTTATGATGTACCAATGTCCCCTTAGGCAGATCACAGAAAAGGGCCTGACACCTGGGTCACCAGTCCAGAGATATGATGCCACAATGCCACCTTAGGCAGATAAAAAATTAGGGTCTGTCACCTGGGTGTCCAGTGCAGAATTATGATGTCACAATGGCCCTTAGGCAGATCACAGACAATGGTCTGTCACCTGCGTTACCAGCACAGAGTTATGATGTCCCAATGCACCCTTAGGCAGATCACAGACAAGGGTGAGTCACCTGGGTGACCAGTGCCGAGCTATGATGTCACAATGCCCCCTTAAGTATATCACAGACAATGGTCTGTCACCACGGTGACGATTGCAGAGTTATGATGGCACAGTGCCCTCTTAGGCAGATCACAGACAAGGGTCTGTCACCTGGGTGACCAGCGCAGAGTTATGATGTCACAATGCCACCTGAGGCAGATCACAGACACGGGTCTGTCACCTTGGTGACCAGTGCAGAGTTATGATGTCATAATGCCCCCTTAGGGGGATCACAGACAAGGTTCTTTCAAGTGGGTGACAAGTGCAGAGTTATGATGTCACTATGCCCACTTACGCAGATCACAGACAAGGGTCCATCACCTGGGTGACCAGTGCACAGTGATGATGTCACAATGCCCCCTTAGAGAGATCAGAGACAAGGGTCTGTCAGCATGGTGACCATTGCAGAGTTAAGATGTCACTGTGCTCCCTTAGGCAGATCACAGACAAGGGTCTGTCACCTGGGTGACCATTGCAGAGTTATGATGTCACAATGACCCCTTTGGCAGATCAGAGACAAGGGTCTGTCACGTGGGAGACCAGTATAGAGTTATGATGTCACAATGCCCCCTTAGGCAGATCACAGACAAGGGTCTGTCACCTGGGTGACCAGTGCAGAGTTATGATGTCACAAGGTCACCTTAGGCAGATCACAGACAATGGTCTGTCACCTGGGCGAGAAACGCAGTGTTATGATGTCACAATGCCCCCTTAGGCAGATCACAGACAAGGGTCTGTCACCTGGGTGACCAGTGCAGAGTTATGATGTCACAATGCCCCCTTAGGCAGATCACAGACAAGGGTCTGTCACCTGCGTGACCAGTGCAGAGTTATGATGTCACAATACCCCTTTGGCAGATCACAGACAAGGGTCTGTCACCATGGTGACCCGTGCAGAGTTATGATGTCAAAATGCCCCCTTAGGCAGATCACAGTCAAGGGTCTGTCACCTGGATGACCAGTGCAGAGTTATGATGTCATAATGCCCCCTTAGGTGGATCACAGACAAGGTTCTTTCAAGTGGGTGACCAGTGCAGAGTTATGATGTCACAATGCCCCCTTAGGCAGATCACAGACAAGGGTCTGTCAACACGGTGACCAGTGCAGGGTTATGATGTCACAATGCCCCATTAGGAAGATCACAGACAAGGGTCTGTCACCTGGGTGACCAGTGCAGAGTTATGATGTCAAAATGCCCCCTTAGGCAGTCCACAGACAAGAGTCTGTAACCTGGGTGACCAGTGCAGACTTTTGATGTCACAATGACCGCTAACGCAGATCAAAGACTAGGGTCTGTCAACTGGGTTTCCAATGTACAGTTATGATGACACAATGACCCCTTGGCAGATCACAGACAAGGTTCTGTCACCAGGGTGAGGCGTGCAGAGTTATGATGTCACAATGCGTCCTTAGGCAGATCACAGACAAGGGTCTGTCACCTGGGAGACCAGTGCAGAGTTATGATGTCACAATGCACCCTAAGGCAGACCACTGACAAGGGTCTGTCACCTGGGTGACCAGTGCAGAGTTATGATGTCACCATGCCCCCTTAGGCAGATCACAGACAAGGGTCTGACACCTGGGTGACCAGTGCACAGTTATGATGTCACAATGCCCCATTATGCAGATCACAGACAAGGGTCTGTCACCTTGGTGACCAGTGCAGAGTTATGATGTCATAATCCCCCCTTAGGTGGATCACAAACAAGGTTCTTTCAACTGGGTGACAAGTGCAGAGTTATGATGTCACAATGCCCCATTAGGCAGATCACAGACAAGTGTCCGTCACCTGGGTGACCAGTGCACCGTTTTGATGTCACAATGCCCCCTTAGACAGATCTCAGAAAAGGATCTGTAATCAAACTGACCATTGCAAAGTTATGATGTCACAATGCTCCCTCAGGCGGATCACAGACAAGGGTCTGTCACCTGGGTAACCATTGCAGAGTTATGATGTCACAATGCCCCCTTTGTCAGATCACAGAGAAGGGTCTGTCACCTGGGTGACCAGTGCAGAGTTATGATATCACAATGCCCCCTTTGGCAGATCACAGACAAGGGTCTGTCACCTGGATGACCAGCGCAGAGTTATGATGTCACAATGCCCCCTTAGGCACATCACAGCAAGGGTCTGTCACCTGGGTAACCAGTGCAGAAATATTATGTCACAATGCACCCTTAGGCAGACCACAGACAAGGGTCTGTCACCTGGGTGACCAGTGCACAATTATGATGTCACAATGCCCCCTTAGGCAGATCACAGACAAGGGTCTGTCACCTGGGTGACCAGTGTAGAGTTATGATGTTACAATGGCCCCTTAGACAGATCACAGACAAGGGTCTGTCAGCACGATGACCTGGGCAGATTTATGATATCATAAGGCTGCCTTAGGCAGATCAGAGAGAAGGGTCTGTCACCTGGGTGACCCGTGCAGAGTTACGGTGTCACAATGCCCTCTTAGGCAGATCACAGACAACGGTCTGTCACCTTTGTGACCAGTGTAGAGTTATGATGTCACAATGCCCCCTCAGGCAGATCACAGACGGTGGTTCGTCACCTGGGTGTCCAGTGCACAGTTATGATGTCACAATGCCCCTTTAGAAAGACCACAGACAATGGTCTGTCACCACGGTGACCACTGCAGAGTTATGATGTCACAATGCCCCCTTAAGCAGATCACAGACAAGGGTCTGTCACCTGGGTGACCAATGCAGAGTTATGATGTCACAATGCCCCCTTAGACAGATCACAGCCAACGGTCTGTCATCTGGGTGAAAAGTGAAGAGTTGTGATGTCACAATGCCCACTTAGGCAGATCGAAGCAAGGTTCTGTAACCTGGGAGACGAGTGCAGAGTTATGATGTCACAATTCCCCCTTAGGCAGATCAAAGGCAAGAGTCTGTCACCTGGGTGACCAGTGCAGAGTTATGATGTCACAATGCCCCCTTAATCAGATCACAGACAAGGGTCTGTCACCTTGGTGACCAGTGCAGAGTTATGGTGTCATAATGCCCTTTTAGGCGGATCACAGACTAGTTTCTTTGACCTGGTTGACAAGTGCAGAGTTATGTTGTCACAATGCCTCCTTAGGCAGATCACAGACAAGGGTCCATCACCTGGGTGACCAGTGCACAGTTATAATGTCACAATGCCCCCTTAGGGAGATCACAGACAGCGTTCTGTCTCTTGGGTGACCAGTGCAGAGTTATGATGTCAAAATGACACCTTAGGCAGATCACAGACAAGGGTCTGTAACCAGGGTGAACAGGGCACAGTTATGATGTCACAATGCCCCCTTAGACAGATCACAGAAAACGATCTGTCACCACAGTGACAATTGCAGAGTTATGATGTCACTATGTTCCCTTAGGCACCTCACAGACAAGGATCTGTCACCTGGGTGACCATTGCAGAGTTATGATGTCACAATGCCCCCTTTGGGAGATCAAAGACAAGGGTCTGTCACATGGGTTACCAGTGCAGAGTTTTGATGTCACAATGCCCCCTTTGGCAGATCACAGACAAGGGTCTGTCACCTGGGTGACCAGTGCAGAGTTATGATGTCACAATGCCCCCTTTGTCAGATCACAGACAAGGGTCTGTCACCACGGTGACCAGCGAAGAGTTATAATGTCACAATGCCCCCTTAGGCAGACCTCACACCAAGACCAGTAACATGAGGGACCAGTGCAGAGTTATGTTGTCACAATACCCCCTTAGGCAGATCACAGACAAGGGACTGTCACCTGGGTGCTCAGTGCAGAGTTATGATGTCACAATGCCCCCTTAGGCGAATCACAGACAAGGGCCTGTCACCTGGTTGACCAGTAAAGGGTTATGATGTCACAATGCCCCCTTAGGCAGATCAAAGCAATGGCCTGACACATGGGTGACCAGTGCAGAGTTATGATGTCACAATACCCCTTTAGGCCGATCACACACTCGGGTCTGTCACCTGGGTGACCAGTGCAGAATTATGATGTCACAATACTCCCTTAGGCAGATCACAGACAAGGGACTGTCACTTGGGTGCCCAGTGCAGAGTTCTGATGTCAGAATGACCCCTTAGGCAGATCACAGATAAGGGCCTGTCATCTGGGTGACAAGTATCAAGTTATGATGTCACAATGACCCCTTAGGCAGATAACAGACAAGGGCCTGTCACCTGGCTGGCCAGTGCAGAGTTATGATGTCACAATGCACACTCAGGCAGATCACAGTAAAGGACCTGTCACCTGGGTGACCAGTGCAGGGTTATGATGTCACAATGCCACGTCAGGCAGATCACACATCAGGGCCTGTCACCTGTGTGACCAGTGCAGGGTTATGATGTCACAATGCCCCCTTGGGCAGATCACAGACCAAGGCCTGTCAGCACGGTGACCAGTGCAGAGTTATGATGTCACAATGCCCCCTTAGGCAGATCACAGACAGTGGCCTGTCACCTGGGTGACCAGGGCGGAATTATGATGTCACAATACCCCCTTAGGCAAATCACAGACAAGGTCCTCTAACCTGGGTTCCCTGTACAGAGTTATGATGTCACAATGCCTAATTAGGCAGATCACAGACACGGGCCTGTCACCTGTGTGCCCAATGCACAGTTATGATGTCACAATGCCCCCTTTACCAGATCACAGACAAGGTCCTGTCACCTGGGTAATCAGTGCAGAGTTATGATGTCACAATGCCCCTTAGGGAGATCACAGACAAGGGCCTGTCACCTGGGTGACTAGTGCAGACTTATGATGTCACAATGCCCGCTTAGGCAGATCACAGACAAGGGCCTGTCACCTGGGTGACCAGTGCAGATTTATGATGTCACAATACCCCGTTAGGCAGATCACCGACAAAGGTCTCTCCCCTGGTTGCCCAGTGCAGAGTTATGATGTCACAATGCCCCTTAGGTAGATCACAATAAATGGCATGTCACTTGGGTGACCAGTGCAGTGTTATGATGTCACAATGTCCCCTTAGGCAGATAACAGGAAAGGGCCTATGACCTGTGTGACTAGTGCAGAGTTATGATGTCACAATGCCCCCTTTGGCAGATCACAGACAAGGGACTGTCCCCTGGGTGACCAGTGCAGAGTTACGATGTCAAAATGCCCCCTTAGCAGATCACAGAAAAGGCCCTGTCACCTGGGTGACCAGGGCAGGGTTATGATGTCCCAATTCCCCCTTAGGCAGATCACAAGAAAGGGCATGTCATCTGGCTGACCACTGCAGTGTTATGATGTCACAATATCCCCTTAGGCAGATCACAGACAAGGGCCTGTCACCTGTGTGCCCAGAGCAGAGTTATGATGTCACAATGCCCCCTTAGGAGATCACAGACAGCCGACTGTCACCTGGGTGACCAGTGAAGAGTTATGATGTCACAATGCCCCCTTAGGAGATCACAGACAAGGGCCTGTCACCTGGGTGACCAGTGCAGTGTTATGATATCCCAATGCCCCCTTAGGCAGATCACAAAAAAGGGTATGTCACCTGGGTGACCAGTGTAGTGTTATGATGTCACAATGTCACCTGAGGGAGATCACAGACAAGGGCCTGTCACCTGGGTGCCCAGTGCAGAGTTATGATGTTTCAATGCCCCCTTAGGCATATCACAGACAAGGACCTGTCACCTGGGTGCCCAGTGGAGAGTTATGATATCACAATGCCCCCTGAGGCAGATCACAGACAAAGGCCTGTAACATGGGTGACCAGTGCAGAGTTATGATGTCACAATGCCACCTTTGGCAAATCAGAGATAGGAGCCTGTCACCTGCTTGACCAGTACAGAGGTATGATATCACAATGTCCCCTTAGGGAGATCAAAGACCATGGCCTCTCACCTGCCTGCCCAGTGCAGAGTTATTATGTCACAATACCCCTTCAGGCAGATCACAGACAAGGGATTGGCCCCTGGGTGCCCAGTGCAGAGTTATGATGTAAAAATGCCCCCTTAGGCAAATCACAGATAAGGGCCTGTCTCCTGGGTGACCAGTACAGACTTATGATGTCACAATGATCCCTGAGGCAGATCACAGAAAAGGGCCTGTCACCTGGGTTACCTGTGCAGAGATATGATGTCACAATGCCCACTCAGGCAGATCACAGACAAGGTTCTGTCACCTGGGTGACCAGGGCAGAGTTATGATGTCACAATGCCCCCTCAGGCAGATCACACACAAGGTCCTGTCACCTGTGTGACCAGTGCAGGGTTATGATGTCACAATGCCCCCTTAGGCAGATCACAGACAAGGCTGTGTCACCTGGGTGACCAGTGCACAGTTTTGATGTCACAATGACATCTTAGGCAGATCAAAGACAAGGGTCTGCCACCTGGGTGACCAGTGCAGAGTTACGATGTCACAATGTCATCTTAGGCAGTTCAACGACAAGGGTCTGTCACCTGGGTCATCAGCGCAGAGTTATGATATCACCATGCCCCCTTAGGCAGATCGCAGACAAGTGTTTGTCACCTAGGTGACCAGTGCTGAGTTATGATGTCACAATGTCCCCTTAGGCAGATCACAGACAAGGGTCTGTCACCTGGGTGACCAGTGCAGAGTTATGATGTCACAATGCCAACTTAGGCAGATAACGGACAAGGGACTGACACCAGGGTGACCAGTGCAGAGTTATGATGTCACAATGCCGCCTTAGACAGATCACAGGCAACGGTCTGCATCTGGGTGAAAAGTGAAGAGTTGTGATGCCACAATGCCCACTTTGGCAGATCGAAGCAAGGTTCTGTAACCTAGGAGACCAGTGCAGAGTTATGATGTCACAATGCCCCCTTAGGCAGATCAAAGGCAAGAGTCTGTCACCTGGGTGACAAGTGCAGAGTTATGATGTCACAATGCCCCCTTAATCAGATCACAGACAAGGGTCTGTCACCTTGGTGACATTATGGTGTCATAATGCCCTTTTAGGCGGATCACAGACTAGTTTCTCTGACCTGGTTGACAAGTGCAGAGTTATGATGTCACAATGCCTCCTTAGGCAGATCACAGACAAGGGTCCATCACCTGGGTGACCAGTGCAGAGGTATAATGTGACAATGCCCCCTTAGGCAGATAACAGACAGGGTTCTGTCTCTTGGGTGTGCAGTGCAGAGTTATGATGTCAAAATGACACTTTAGTCAGATCACAGAGAAGGGTCTGTCACCTGGGTGATCAGTGCACAGTTATGATGTCACAATGCCCCCTTAGGCACATCACAGGCCAGTGTCTGTCACCTGGGTGACCAGTGCAGAGTTATGATGTCACAATGCCCCCTTTGGCAGATCACAGACAAGGGTCTGTCACCTGGGAAACCAGCGCAGAGTTATGATGTCACAATGCCACCTTAGGCAGATCACAGACAAGGGTCGGTCACCTTGGCAACCAGTGCAGAGTTATGATGTAACAATTCCCCTTACGCAGATCACAGACAAGGGCCTGTAACCTGGGTGACCAGTACAGGGTTATGATGTCACAATGCCCCCTTAGACAGATCACAGAAAAGGGTCTGTCATCTGGGAGACCATTGCAGAAGTATGATGTCACAGTGCCCCCTTAGGCAGATCACAGACAAGGGTCTGTCGCCTGTGTGACCAGTGCAGGGTTATGATGTCAAAATGCCCCCTTAGGCAGATCACCGACAAAGGCCTGTCACAAGGGTGACCAGTCCGGAGTTATGATTTCACAATGCCCCCTTAGGCAGATCACAGACAAACGCCTGTCACCTGGGTGCCCAATGCAAAGTACTGATGTCACAATGCGCCCTTAGGCAGATCACAGACAGTGTCCTGTCTCCGGGGTTACCAGTGCAGATTTATGATGTCACAATGCCCCTTACGCAGATCACAGACAAGGGCCTGTCACCTGGGTGCCCAGTGCAGAGTTA
Organism: Pan paniscus; assembly: GCF_029289425.2. Taxonomy (NCBI): domain Eukaryota; kingdom Metazoa; phylum Chordata; class Mammalia; order Primates; family Hominidae; genus Pan; species Pan paniscus. The sequence continues at coordinate 5,082,332 of NC_073265.2, forward strand.
TGATGTCACAATGCCCCCTTAGGCAGATCACCGACAAGGGCCTGTCACCAGGGTGCCCAATGCAGAGTTATGATGTCACAATGCTCCCTTAGGCAAATCACAGACAGGGTTCACTCACCTGGGTTACAAGTGCAGAGTTATGATGTCACAATGACCCCTTAGGCAGATCACACATAAGGGCCTGTCACCTGGGTGACCAGTACAGGGTTATGATGTCACAATACCCCCTTAGGCAGATCACAGAGAAGGGCCTGTCACTTGGGTGACCAGTGCAGCGTTATGATGTCACAATGCCCCCTTAGACAGATCACAGACAAGGGCATGTCACCTGGGTGACCATTGCAGAATTATGATGTCACAGTGCCCCCTTAGGCTGAGCACAGACAAGTGTCTGTCGCCTGGGTTACGAGTACAGAGTTATGATGTCACAATGCCCCCTTAGGCAGATCAGAGACATGGTCTATCTCCCGGGTGTCCAGTGCGCAGTTGTGATGTCACAATGCCACCTCAGTCGGATCACACACAATGGCCTGTCACCTGTGTGACCAGTGCAGGGTTATGATGTCACAATGCCCCCTTAGGCAGATCACAGACAAACGCCGGTCACCTGGGTGCCCAATGCAAAGTAATGCTGTCACAATGCCCCCTTAGGCAGATCACAGACAATGTCCTGCCTCCTGGGTTACCAGTGCAGAGTTATGAAGTCACAATGCCCCTTACGCAGATCACAGGCAAGGGCCTGTCACCTGGGTGCCCAGTGCAGAGTTATGATGTCACAATGCCCCCTTAGGCAGATCACCAAAAAGGGCCTGTCACCAGGGTGCCCAATGCAGAGTTATGATGTCACAATGCTCCCTTAGGCAGATCACAGACAGGGTTCTTTCACCTGGGTTACCAGTGCAGAGTTATGATGTCACAATTCCCCTTACGCCGATCACAGACAAGGGCCTGTAACCTGGGTGACCAGTACAGGGTTTTGATGTCACAATGCCCCCTTAGGCAGATCACAGAGAAGGGCCTGTCACTTGGGTGACCAGTGCAGGGTTATGATGTCACAATGCCCCCTTAGACAGATCACAGACAAGGGCCTGTCATCTGGGTGACCATTGCAGAAGTATGATGTCACAGTGCCCCCTTAGGCAGATCACAGAGAAGGGTCTGTCGCCTGGGTGACCAGTGCAGAGTTATGATGTCACAAGGCCCCCTCAGGCAGATCACAAACAAGGGCCTGTCACCTGTGTGACCAGTGCAGGGTTATGATGTCAAAATGCCCCCTTAGGCAGATCACAGACAAAGGCCTGTCACAAGGGTGACCAGTCCGGAGTTATGATGTCACAATGCCCCCTTACGCAGAACACAGACATTGGCCTGTCACCTGGGTGACCAGTGCAGCATTATGATGTCACAACGCGCCCTTAGGCAGATCACAGACAAGGGCCTGTCACCTGGGTGACCATTGCAGTATTATGATGTCACACTGCCCCCTTAGGTTGATCACAGACAAGGGTCTGTCACCTGGGTGACCATTGCAGAGTTATGATATCACAATTCCCTCTTAGGCAGATCACAGACAAGGTTCTGTCACCTGGGTGATCAGTGCACAGTTATGATGTCACACGGCCCCCTTTGGCAGATCACAGACAAGGGTCTCTCACCATGGTGACCAGTGCAGAGTTATGATTTCACAATGCCCACTTATGCAGTTGACAGACAAGGGTCTGTCACCTGGGTGACCAGTGCAGAGTTATGATGTCACAATCGCCCCTTTGGCAGATCACAGACAAGGTTCTGTCCCCACAATGACCAGTGCAGAGTTATGATGTCACAATGCCCCCTTAGGCAGATCACAGACAAGTGTCTGTCACCTGGGTTTCCAGTGCAGAGTTATGATGTCACAATGCCCCTTATGCAAATCACAGACAAGGGCCTGTCACCTGGGTGACCATTGCTGAATTATGACGTCACAATGCCCCCTTAGGCAGATCACAAACAATGTTATGTCACCTGGGTGACCAGTGCAGCGTTATGATGCCACAGTACTCCCTTAGGCAGATGAAAGTCAAGGGACTGTCAGCTGCGTGCCCGGTGCAGAGTTGTGACGTCACAATGCCCCTCAGGCAGATCACATACAAGGGCCTGTCACCTGTGTGACCAGTGTAGGGTTATGATGTCACAATGGCACTTAGGCAGATCACAGACAAAGGCCTGTCACAAGGGTGACCAGTGTAGAGTTATGATGTCACAATGCCCCCTTAGGCAGATCACAGTCAGTTGCCTGTCAACAAGGTGACCAGTGCAGAATTATGATGTCACAATACCCCCTTAGGCAGATCAGAGGCAAGGGCTTCTCACCTCATTGCCCAGTGCAGAGTTATGATGTCACAATGCCCTCTTAGGCAGATCACAGTCAAGGGCCTGTCAACTGGTTTCCAATGCAGAGTTATGATGTCACAATGCCCCCTTAGGCAGATCACAGAAAATTTCCTGTCACCTGGGTAACCAGTGCAGAGTTATGATGTCCCAATGCCCCTTAGGCAGATCACAGAAAAGGGCCTCTCACCTGGGTGCCCAATGCAGAGTTATGATGTCACAATGCACCCGTATGCAGATCACAGACAAGACCTTGTCACCAGGGTAACCAGTGCAGAGTTATGATGTCACAATGAACCTTAGGCAGATCACAGACAAGGGCCTGTCACCTGGGTTACTAGTACAGACCTATGATATCATAATGTCCCCTTAGGCAGATCACAGACTGTGGCCTGTCACCTGGGTGACCACATCAGAATTATGATGTCACAATACCCCCTTAGGCAGATCAAAGACAAGGGCCTCTCACCTGGGTGCCCAGTACAGAGGTATGATGTCACAATGCCCTTAGGCAGATCAAAGACAAGGGTCTTTCACCTGGGTGACCAGTGCAGGGTTATGATGTCACAATTCCCCCTTAGGCATATCACAGAGAAGGGCCTGTTACCTGGGTGCCCAGTGGAGAGTTATCATGTCACAATGCCCCCTTAGGCAGATCACAGACAAAGCCTGTAATATGGGTTACCAGTGCAGAGTTATGTTGTCCCAATAACCCCTTAGGCAGACCACAGACAAGGTACTGTCACCAGGGTGCCCAGTGCTGAGTTATGATGTCACAATGCTCCCTTAGGCAGAAAGCAGACAAGGGCCTGAGACCTGTGTGACCAGTGCAGAGTTACAATGTCACAATGCCCCCTTAGGCAGACAACAGGAAAGGGCCTGTTACCTGGGTGACCAGTAGAGCGTTATGATGTCACAATGCCCCCTTAGGCAGATCACAGATAAGAGTCTGTCACCTGGGTGCCCAGTGCAGAGTTATGATGTCACAATGCCCCCTTAGGCAAATCACACAAAAGGGCCTGTCACCTGGGTGACCAGTACAGAGTTATGACGTCACAATGCCTACTGAGGCAGATCACAGACAAGGGCCTGTCACCTTGGTGATGTGTGCAGAGTTATGATGTCACAATGCCCCCTCAGGTAGATCACAAACAAGGGCCTGTCACCTGGGTGACCAGTGCAGAGTCATGATGTCACAATGCCACCTCAGGCAGATCACACACAAGTTCCTGTCACCTATGTGACTAGTGCAGTGTTATGAAGTCACAATGCCCCCTTAGGAAGATCACCGAAAAAGCTCTGTCAGCAGGGTAACCAGTGCAGCGTTATGATATCACAATATTCCCTTAGGCAGATCACAGACAAAGGTCTGTCAACTGGGTGACAAGTGTAGAGTTATGATGTCACAACACTCCCTTAGGCAGATCACAGACAAGTGACTGTCACCTGGGTGCCCAGTGCAGATTTTTGATGTCGCAATGACCCCTTAGGGAGATCACAGATAAGGGCCTCTCACCTGGGTGAGCTATACAGAGTTATGATGTCACAATGCCCCCTTAGGCAGATCACAGACAAGGGCCTGTCACCTGGGTGACCAGTGCAGAGTTATGATGTCACAATGCACACTCAGGCAGATCACAGACAAGGTCCTGTCACCTGGGTGACCAGTGCAGGGTTATGATGTCACAATGCCCCCTCAGGCAGATCACACACCAGGGCCTGTCACCTGTGTGAACAGTGCAGATTTATGGGGTCACAATACCCCCTCAGGCAGATCAGAGACAATGGCCTCTCACCTTCGTGCCCAGTGCAGAACTATGACGTCACAATGCCCCCTTAGGCAGATCACAGACAAGGGCCTCTCACCTGGGTGTCCAGTTCAGCGTTATGATGACAAAATGCGCACTTAGGAAGATCACAGACAAGGGTCTGTCACCTGTGTGACCATTGCAGAGTTATGATGTCACAATTCCCCCTTAGGCAGATCACAGACAAGGGTCTGACACCTGGGTGTCAAGTGCAGAGTTATGATGTCACAACGGCCCCTTTGGCAGATCAAACACCGGGGTCTTTAACCTGGGTGACCAGTTTAGGGTTATGATGTCACAATACCCCCTTGCGCAGATCACAGACAAGGGTCTGACACCTGGGTGCCCAGTGCAGAGTTATGATGTCACAATGACCCCTTGGGAGATCACAGATAAGGGCCTGTCACCTGGGTGACCAGTACAGAGTTATGATGTCACAATGCCCCCTTATGCAGATGACAGACAAGGGCCTGTCACCTGGGTGACCAGTGCAGAGATATGACGTCACAATGCCCGCTTAGGCCGATCACAGACAAGGGTATGTCACCTGGTTGCCCAGTGCTGTGTTATGATGTCACAATGTCCCCTTAGGCAGATCACAGACAAAGGCCTGTAACATGGGTGACCACTGCAGAGTTATGTTGTCACAATACCCCCTTAGAAGATCACAGACAAGGGACAGTCACCTGGAAGCCCAGTGCAGAGTTATGATGTCACAATGCCCCCTTAGGCAAATCACAGATAAGGGCCGGTCACCTGGTTGAGCAGTACAGAGCTATGATCTCACAATGCCCCCTTAGGCAGACCAAAGTCAAGGGGCGGTCACCTGGCTGCCCAGTGCAGAGTTTTGATGTCACAATACCCCTTTAGGCAGATCACAGACAAGGGATTGTCACCTGGGTGCCCAGTGCAGAGTTATGAGGTAACAATACCCCCTAAGGCATATCACAGTGAAGGGCCTGTCACCTGTGTGACCAGTACAGATTTATGATGTCAGAATGCCCCCTGAGGCACATCACAGACAAGGGCCTGTCACCTGGGTGGCTAGTTCAGACTTATGATGTCACAATGCCCCCTTAGGCAGATCACAGACAAGGGCCTGTCACCTGGGTGACCAGTACAGAGTTATGATGTCGCAATGCCCCCTCAGGCAGATCACAGACAAGGGCCTGTCACCTGGCTGACCAGTGCAGAGTTATGATATCAAAATGCCCCCTGAGACAGATCACACACAAGGGCCTGTCACCTGTGTGACCAGTGCAGTGTTATGATGTCACAATACCCCATTAGGCAGATCACAGACAAAGGCCTGTCACCGGGTGACCAGTGCAGTGTAATGATGTCACAATGCCCCCATACGCAAATCACAGACAGTGGCCTGTCACCTCGGTGACCAGTGCAGAATTATGATGTCACAATACCCCCTTAGACAGATCACAGGCAAGGGCCTGTCACAAGGGTGAGCACTGCAGAGTTATGATGTAACAATGCACCCTGAGGCAGGTCACAGACAAGGGCCTCTCTCCTGGATGGCCAGTGCAGGGTTATCATGTCACAATGCCCCCTTAGGCAGATCACAGACAAGGTCCTCTCACCTGGGTGACCAGTGCAGACTTACGATGTCACAATGCCCCTTAGGCAGATCACAGACAAGGGCCTGTCACCTGGGTGACCATTGCAGAATTATGATGTCACAATGACCCCTTATGCAGATCAAAGTTAAGGGCCTGTCACCTGGGTGACCAATACAGAGTTATGATGTCACTTTACCCCCTTATGCAGATCACAGACAAGGGCCTGTCACCTGGGAGACCAAGGCAGGGTTATGATGTCACAATGCACCCTCACGCAGATCAGAGACAAGGCCCTTTCACCTGGGTGACGAGTGCATAGTTATGATCTCACAATGCCACCCCAGGCAGATCACACACAAGGGCCTGTCAACAGAGTGACCAGTGCAGGGTTATGATGTCACAAGGCCCCCTTAGGCAGATCAGAGTCAAAGACCTGTCACCACGGTGACCAGTGCAGTTAGGATGTCACCATGTCCCCTTAGGCAGAACACAGTCAGTGGTCTGTCACCTGGGTGACCAGTGCAGAATTATGATGTCACAGCACGCCCTTAGGCAGATCAGGGATAATGTCCTCTCACCTGGGTGCCCAGTGCAGAGTTATGATGTCACGAGGCCCCCTTAGGCAGATAACAGAAAAGGACCTGTTACCTGGGTGACCAGTGCACACTAATGATGTCACAATGTCCCCTTAGGGAGATCACAGACAAGGGCCTGTCACCTGGGTGTCCAGTGCAGAGTTATGATGACACAATGCCCACCTAGCAAGATCACACACAAGGGCCTGTCACCTGGGTGACCATTGCAGAATTATGATATCACAATGCCCCCTTAGGCAGATCACAGACAAGGTCCTGTCACCTGGGTGACCAGTGCAGTGTTATGATGTCACAATGCACCGTTAGGCAGATCAAACGCAAGAGAACGTCACCTGGCTGTCCAGTGCAGAGTTATGATGTCACAATACACACTTAGGCAGATCTCAGACAAAGACCTCTCACCTGGGTTCCCAGTGCAGAGTTATGATGTCACAACGCCCCTTAGGCAGATCACAGAAAAGGGCCTGTCACCTGGGTGACTAGTGCAGACTTATGATGTCACAATGCCACCTCAGGCAGATCACAGAGAGGGGCCTGTCAGCTGTGTGACCAGTGCAGGGTTATGATGTCACAATACCCCTTAGGCAGATCGGAGACAAGGGCCTCTCACCTGGGTGCCCAGTCCAGGGTTATGGTGTCACAATGCAACCTTAGGTAGATCACACACAACGCCTGTCACCTGGGTGCATAATGCAGAGTTATGATGTCACAATGCCCCTTTAGGCAGATCACAGACAAGGTCCTGTCACCTGGGTAACCAGTGCAGAGTCATGATGCCACAATGCCCCTTAAGCAGATCACAGAGAAGGGCCTGTCAACTGGTTGACTAGTGCAGATTTATGATGTCACAATGCCCCCTTGGGCAGATCACAGTCAAGGGCCTGTCAGCTGGGTGACCAGTGCGGAGTTATGATGTCACAATTCACCCTTAGGAAGATCACAGACAAGGGCCTGTCACATGGGTGGCTATTGCAGAATTATGATGTCACAATGCCCCCTTAGGCAGATCACAGATAAGGGCCTGTCACCTGGGTGACCAGTACAGAGTTATGAAGTCACAGTGCCTCCTTAGGCAGATCACAGACAAGGGCCTGTCACATGGTTGACCAGAGCAGAGTTATGATGTCACAATGCACAGTTAGGCAGATCAAAGAAAAGGGAAGGTCACCTCGCTGCCCAGTGCCGAGTTATGATGTCACAATGCCCCCTTAGGCACATCACAGTCAAGGTCCTGTCACCTGGTTTACAAGTGCAGAGTTATGATGTCACAATGCCCCTTACGCAGATCACATACAAGGGCCTGTCACCTGGGTGACAAGTGCAGGGTTATGATGTCACAATGCCCCCTTAGGCAGATCACCGACAAAGGCCTGTCACCAGGGTGACCAGTCCAGAGTTATGATGTCACAATGCCCCCTTACGCAGATCACAGACACTGGCCTGTCACCTGGGTGACCATTGCAGAATTATGATGTCACAATACCCCCTTAGGCAGATCACAGACAAGGGCCAGTCACCTGGGTGCCCAGTGCAGAGTTAAGATGTCACAATGTCCCCTTAGGAAGATCAGAGACAAGGGTCTGTTACCTGCGTGACCATTGCAGAATTATGATGTCACAATGCCCCCTTAGGCTGTTCACACATAAGGGCCTGTCACCTGGGTGACCAGTACAGAGTTATGATTTCACAATGCCCCCTTAGGCAGATCACAGACAAGGTCCTGTGACCAGGGTTACCTGTGCAGAGCTACGATGTCACAATGCCCTTTACACAGATCACAGACAAGGGCCTGTCACCTCGGTGACCCTTGCAGAATTTTGATGTCACAATGCCCCCTTAGGAAGATCACAGACAAGGTACTGTCACCTGGGTAACCAGTGCAGAGTTATGATGTCACATTGCCCCTTAGGCAGATCACAGAAAAGGGCCTGTCACCTGGTTGACTAGTGCAGATTTATGGTGTCACAATGCCCCATTAGGCATATCACAGACAAGGGCCTGTTACCTGGGTGCCCAGTACAGAGTTATGATGTCACAATGCCCCCTAAGGCAGATCACAGAGGAGTGCCTGTCACCTGGGTGATGAGTGCAGACGTATGATGTCACAATGCCCACTTAGGCAGATCACAGACAAGGGCCTGTCACCTGGCTGACCAGTGCAGGGTTATGAGGTCACAATACCCCCTTAGGCAGATCACAGACAAAGGCCTCTCACCTGAGTGCCCAGTTCAGAGTTATGATGTCACAATGCCCCTTAGGCAGATCACAGACAAGGGCCTGTCACCTGGGTGACTAGTGCAGACTTATGTTGTCACAATGCCCCCTTAGCAGATCACAGACAAGGGCCAGTCACCTGGGTGACCAGTGCAGACTTATGATGTCAAATTGAACCCTTTGGCAGATCACAGACAAGGGCCTGTCACCTGGGTGACCAGTGCAGAATTATGATGTCACAATGCCCCCTCAGGCGGATCACACACAAGGGCCTGTCACCTGTGTGACCAATGCAGGGTTATGATGTCACAATGCCACCTCAGGCAGATCACAGACAAAGGCCTGTCACCAGGGTTACCAGTCCAGAGTTGTGATGTCACAATGCCTCCTTACGCAGATCACAGACAGTGGCCTGTCACCTGGGTGACCAGTGCAGAATTATGATGTCACAATACCCCCTCAGGCAGATCACACACAAGGGCCTTTCAACTGGGTGCCCAGTGCAGAGTTACGATGTCACAATGGCCCCTTAGGCAGACCACAGACAAGGGCCTGTCACCTGGGTGACTAGTGCAGAATTATGATGTCAGAATGCCCCTTTATGCAGACCACAGACAAGGTCCTGTCACCTGGGTAACCAGTGCAGGGTTTTGATGTCACAATGCCCCTTAGGCAGATCACAGAAAAGGGCCTGTCAAGTGGTTGACTAGCGCAGATTTATGATGTCACAATACCCCCACAGGCAGATCACAGACAAGGGCCTGTCACCTGGGTGACAAGTGCAGAGTTATGATGTCACAGTGAACCCTTTGGCAGATTTAAGACAAAGGCCTCTCACCTGGGTGCCCACTGCAGAGTTATGATGTCACAATGCCCCTTACGCAGATCACAGACAAGGGCCTGTCACCTGGGTGCCCAACACAGAGTTATGATGTCACAATGCCCCTAAGGCAGATCACAGACAAGGCCCTGTCACCTGGGTGACTAGTGCAGATTTATGATATCACAGTGCCCCCTTAGGCAGATCACAGACAAGGGCCTGTGACCTGGGTGACCAGTGCAGAGTTATGATATCAGAATACCACCTTAGGCACATCACAGACAAAGGCCTCTCACCTGGGTGTCCAATGCAGGGTTATGATGTCACAATGCCCCTTAGGCAGATCACAGACAAGGGTCAGTCACCTGGGTGACTAGTGCAGATTTATGATGTCGCAATGCCCCCTTAGGCAGATCACAGACAATGTCCAGTCACCTGGGTGACCAGTGCAGAGTTATGATGTCACAACGCCCCCTTCGGCAGATAACAGAAAAGGACCTGTCACCTGGGTGACCGTTGCAGACTTATGATGTCACAATGCACCGTTAGGCAGATGAAAGGCTAGGGAAGGTCACCTGGCTTCCCAGTGCAGAGTTATGATGTCACAATACCCCCTCAGGCAGATGACAGACAAGGGATTGTCACCTGGGTGCCCAGTGCAGAGTTTTGATGTCACAATGAACCCTTAGGCAGATCACAGATAACGGCCTGCACCTTGGTGACCAGTACAGAGTTATGATGTCACAATGCCCCCTTAGGCAGATCACAGACTAGGGCCTGTCACCAGAGTGAACACTGCAGAGTTATGATGTCACAATGCACACTCAGGCAGATCACAGACAAGAGCCTGTCACCTGGGTGAGCAGTGCAGGGTTATGATATCACAATGTGCCCTTAGGCAGATCACAAACAAGGTCCTGTCACCTTAGTGACCAGTGCAGAGTTAAGATGTCACAATGCCCATCAGACAGATCACAGACAAGGGACTGTCACCTGGGTGACAAGCGCAGACTAATGATGACACAATGCCCCCTTAGGGAGATCACAGACAAGGGCCTGTCACCTGGGTGACCAGTGCAGAGTCATGATGTCACAATGCCCCCTCAGGTGGATCACACACAAGGGCCTTTTACCTGTGTGACCAGTACAGGGTTATGATGTCACAACGTGCCCTTAGGCAGATCACAGACATGGGCCTGTCACCTGGGTGACCATTGCACAATTTTGATTTCACAGTGCCCCTTTAGGCAGATCACAGCCAAGGGTCTGTCACCTGGGTGACCAATGCAGAGTTATGATGTCACAATACTCCCTTAGTCAGATCACAGACAAGAGACTGTCCCCTGGGTGCCCAGTGCAGAGTTATGATGTCACAATGCCCCCTTAGGCAGATCACAGATAAGGACCTGTCACCTGGGTGACCAGTACAGGGTTATGATGTCACAATGCACCCTCAGGCAGATCACAGACAAGGGCCTGTCACCTGTGTGACCAGTGCAGGGTTGTGATGACAGAATGCCCCCTTAGGCAGATCGGAGACAAAGGCCTGTCACCAAGGTTATCAGTGCAGAGTTATGATGTCACAATGCCCCCATAGGCAGATCACAGTCAGTAGCCTGTCACCTGGGTGACCAGTGCAGAGTTATGATGTCACAATGCCCCCTTAGGCAGATCACAGACTACTTCCTGTCACCTGGGTAACTAGTGTAGGGTTTTGATGTCACAATGCCCCTTAGGCAGATCACAGACAAGGGCCTGTCAACTGGTTGACTAGACCAGATTTATGATGTCACTATACCCCCATAGGCAGATCACAGACAAGGGCCTGTCACCTGGCTGACCAATCCAGAGTTATGACGTCACAGTGCACCCTTTGGCAGATTTCAGAAAAAGGCCTCTCACCTGGGTGCCCACTGCAGACTTATGATGTCACAATGCCCCTTACGCAGATCACAGACAAGGGCCTGTCTCCTGGGTGACGAGTGCAGACTTATGATGTCACAATGCCCCCTTAGGCATATCACACACAAGGGCCTGTCGCCTGGGTGCCCAGTACAGAGTTATGATGTCACAATGCCCCTAAGGCAGATCACAGACAAGTGCCTGTCACCTGGGTGACTAGTGAAGATTTATGATATCACAATGCCCCCTTAGGCGATAACAGAGAAGGGCCTGTCACCTGGGTGACCAGTGCAGAGTTATGATGTCACAATGCCCCTAAGGCAGATCACAGACAAGGGCCAGTCACCTGGGTGACCAGTGCAGAGTTATGATGTCACAATGCCCCCTTCGGCAGATAACAGAAAAGGACCTCTCACATGGGTGACCAGTGCAGGCTTATGATGTCACAATGCACCGTTAGGCAGATGAAAGGCTAGGGAAGGTCACCTGGCTGCCCAGTGCAGAGTTATGTTGTCACAATACCCCTCAGGCAGATGACAGACAAGGGATTGACACCCGGGTGCCCAGTGCAGAGTTATGATTTCACAACGCACACTCAGGCAGATCACAGACAAGGGCCTGTCACCTGGGTGACCAGTGCAGACTTATGAGGTCACAATGCCGTCTCGGGGAGACCACACACAAGGGCCTATCACCTGTGTGACCAATGCATGGTTATGATGTCACAGTGCGCCCTTAGGCAGATTACAGACAAGGGTCTGTCACCTGGGTGACCAGTGCAGAGCTATGATGTCACAATGCACCTTAGGCACATCACAGACAACGGCCTGTCACCTGGGTGAGCAGTGCAGAGTTAGGATGTCACAATGCCCCCATAGCAGATCACAGACAAGGCCCTATCACCTGGGTGACCAGTGCAGGGTTATTATGTCCCAATGCCCCTTAGGTAGATCACAAAAATGGCATGTCACCTAGGTGCCCGTTGCCGTGTTATGATGTCACAATATCCCCTTAGGCAGATCACAGACAAGCGCCTGTCACCTGGGAGCCCAGTACAGAGTTATGATGTCACAATGCCCCCTTAGTAAGATCACAGACAAGGTCCTGTCACCTGGGGGACCAGTGCAGAGTTATGATGTCACAATGCCCCTTCAGGCAGATCACACACAAGGGCCTGTCACCTGTGTGACTGGTGCAGGGTTATGATGTCACAATACACCTTAGGCAGTTCACAGACAAAGGCCTGTCACCAGGACGACCAGTGCTGAGTTATGATGTCATAATGCCCCCTTAGGCAGATCACAGTCAGTGGCCTGCCACCTGGGTGACCAGGGCACAATTATGATGTCACAATACACCCTTAGGCAGATCACAGACAAGAGCCTCTCACCTGGGGGCCCAGTGCAGAGTTATGATGTCACAATGCCCCCTTAGGCAGATCGCAGTCAAGGGCCTGTCACCTGGGTACCCAATTCAGAGTTATGATGTCACAATGCCTCCCTAAGCATATTGCACACAAGGTCATGTCACCTGGGTAACCAGTGCAGAGTTATGATGTCACAATGCCCCTTAGGCAGATCACAGTCAGTGGCCTGTCATCTGGTTGACTAGTGCAGATTTATGATGTCACAATGCCCCCTTAGGCAGATGACAGACAAGGGCCTGTCACCTGGGTCACCAGTGCAGAGTTATGATGTCACAATACGCCGTTAGGCAGAACACAGACAAAGGCCTCTCACCTGGGTGCCCAGTGCAGTGATATGATGTCACAATGCCCCTTAGGCAGATCAGAGACAAGGGCCTGTCTCCTAGGTGACTAGTGCAGACTTATGATATCACAATGCCCCGTTAGGCAGATCAGAGACCAAGGCTTGTCAGCTGGGTGACCAGTGCAAAGTTATGATGACAAAATGCCCACTTAGGAAGATCACAGACAAGGGCCTGTCACCTGGGTGACAAGTACAGGGTTATGATGTCACAATGCCTCCTTTTGCAGATCACAGACAAGGACCTGTCACCGGGGTGACCAGTGCAGATTTATGATGTCACAATGCACACTCAGGGAGATCACAGACAACGGCCTGTCACCTGGGTGACCAGTGCAGACTTATGATGTCACAATGCCCCCTCAGGCAGACCACACACAAGGGCCTGTCACCTGTGTGACCAGTGCAGGGTTATGATGTCACAATGTCCCCTTAGGCAGATCACAGAAAACGGACTGTCACCTGGGTGAGCAGTGCAGAATTATGATGTCACAGTGCCCCCTTAGCACATCACAGACAAGGCCCTGTCACCTGGGTGACCAGTGCAGGATTATGATGTCCCAATGCCCCCTTAGGCAGATCACAAAAAAGGGCATGTCTCCTGGGTGACCTGTGCAGTGTTATGATGTCCCAATGCCCCCTTAGGCAGATCACAGACAAAGACCTCTAAAATGGGTGACCAGTGCAGAGGTATGTTGTCACAATACCCCCTTAGGCAGATCAAAGACAAGGGACTGTCACCTGGGTGCCCAATGCAGATTTATGATGTCACAATTCCCCCATAGGCAGATCACAGACAAGGTCCTGTCACCTGGGTGCCCAGTGCAGAGTTATGATGTCACAATACCCCTTAAGGCAGATCATAGACATGGGATTGTCTCCTGGGTGCCCAGTGCAGAGTAATGATGTAACAAGGCCCCCTTAGGCAGGTCACAGATAAAGGCCTGTCACCTGGGTGCCCAGTACAGAGCTATGATGTCATAATGCCCCCTTAGGCAAATCACAGAAAAGGGCCTGTCACCTGGTTGCCCAATGCATAGTTATGATGTCACAATGCCCCTTTAGGCAGATCACAGACAAGGTCATGTCACCTGGGTAACCAGTGCAGAGTTATGATGTCACAATGCCCCTTAGGCAGAGCACAGAAAAGGGCCTGTCACCTGGGTGACTAGTGCAGACTTATGATGTCACAATGCTGCCTTAGGCAGATCACAGACAAGGGCCTGTCACCTGGGTGCCCAGTGCAGATTTATGATCTCACAATGCCCCCTTAGGCAGATAACAGACAAAGGCCAGTCACTTGGGTGACCACTGCAGGATTCTGATGTCACAATGCCCCCTTAGGCAGATCACAAACAAGGGTCTGTCAACAGGGTGAGCAGCGCAGAGTTATTATGTCACAATACTCTCTTAGGCAGATCACAGGCAAGGGACTGTCACCTGGGTGCCCAGTGCAGAGTTGTGAAGTCACAATGACCCCTTAGGTAGATCACGGATAAGGGCCTGTCACCTGGGTGACCAGTACACAGTTATGATGTCCCAATGCCCCTTTTGCAGATCACAGAGAAGGGCCTGTAACCTGGGTGACCAGTGCAGAGTTATGATGTCACAACGCACACTCAGGCAGATCACAGACAAGGGCCTGTCACCTGGGTGACCAGTGCAGACTTATGATGTCACAATGCCCTCTCAGGCAGACCACACACAAGGGCCTGTCACCTGTGTGACCAATGCTGGGTTATGATGTCATATTGCCCCCTTAGACAGATCACAGACAAGGGCCTGTCACCTGGGTGACCAGTGGAGAGTTATGATGTCACAATACGCCCTTAGGCAGAACACAGACAAAAGCCTCTCAGCTGGGTGCCCAGTGCAGAGATATGATGTCACAATGCCCCTTAGGCAGATCACAGACAAGGGCCTGTCTCCTAGGTGACTAGTGCAGACTTATGATGTCACCATGCCCCCTTAGTCAGATCACAGAAAAGGGCCTGTCAGCTGGGTGACCAGTGCATAGTTATGATGACAAAATGCCCACTTAGGCAGATCACAGACAAGGGCCTGTCACCTGGGTGCCCAGTACAGAGCTATGATGTCACAATGCCCCCTTAGGCCGATCACAGGAAAGGGCCTGTCACCTGGTTGCCCAATGCATACTTATGATTTCACAATGCCCCCTTAGGCAGATCACAGACAAGGTCCTGTCATCTGGGTATCCAGTGCAGAGTTATGATGTCACAATGCCCCTTAGGCAGATCACAGACAAGGGCCTGTCACCTGGGTGACTAGTGCAGTCTTATGATGTCACAATGCCCTCTTAGGCAGATCACAGACAAGGGTCTGTCACCTGGGTGACCAGAGGAGAGTTGTGATGTCACAATACACCCTTAGGCAGAACACAGACAAAGGCATCTCACCTGGGTGCCCAGTGCAGAGATATGATGTCACAATGCTCCTTAGGCAGATCACACACAAGGGCCTGTCTCCTAGGTCAGCTGGGTGAACAGTGCTGAGTTATGATAACAAAGTGCACACTTAGGAGGATCACAGACAAGGGCTTCTTACCTTGTTGACCAGTGCAGAGTCACGATGTCCCAATGCCCCCCTAGGCAGATCACAGTCAGTGGCCTGTCCTCTGGGTGACCAGTGCAGAATTATGATGTCACAATGCACCCTTAGGCCGATCACAGACAAGGGCCTCTCACCTGGGTGCTCAGTGCTGAGTTATGATGTCACAATGCCCCCTTAGGCAGATCACAGTCAAGGGCCTGTCACCTGGGTGCCCAATTCAGAGTTATGATGTCACAATGCCTCCTTAAGCATACCACAGACAAGGTCATGTGACCTGGGTAACCAGTGCAGAGTGATGATGTCACAATGCCCGTAAGGCAGATCACAGAAAAGGGCCTGTCATATGGTTGACTAGTGCAGATTTATGATGTCACAATGCCCAATTACGCATATCACAGACAAGGGCCTGTCACCTGGGTGACCAGTGCGGAGTTATGATGTCACAATACGCCCTTAGGCAGAACACAGACAAAGGTCTCTCACCTGGGTGCCCAGTGCTGTGATATGATGTCACAATGCCCCTTAGGCAGATCACAGACAAGGGCCGGTCTCCTAGGTGACTAGTGCAGACTTATGATGTCACAATGCCCCCTTAGGCAGATCACAGCCCAGGGCCTGTCAGCTCGGTGACCAGTGCAAAGTTACTATGACAAAATGCCCACTTAGGAAGATAACAGTCAAGGGCCTGTCACCTGGGTGACCAGTACAGAGTTAAGATGTCACAATGCCTCCTTTTGCAGATCACAGACAAGGGCCTGTCACCTGGGTGACCAGTGCAGACTTATGATGTCGCAATGCCCCCTCAGGCAGACCTCACACAAGGTCATGTCACCTGTGTCACCAGTGCAGGGTTATGATGTCACAATGCCCGCTTAGGCAGATTACAGACAAGGGTCTGTCACCTGGGTGACCAGTGCAGAATTACGATGTCACAATTGCCCCTTGGGCAGATCACAGACAAGGGTCTGTCACCTGGGTGACCAGTGGAGAGTTATGATGTCACAATGCCCCCTTAGGCAGATCACAGACAAGGGACTGTCACCTGGGTGACGAGTGCAGAGTTATGTTGTCACAATACCCCCTTAGGCAGATCAAAGACAAGGGACTGTCACCTGGGTGCCCAATGCAGATTTATGATGTCACAATTCCCCCATAGGCAGATCACAGACAAGGTCCTGTCACCTGGGTGCCCAGTGCAGAGTTATGATGTCACAATACCCCTTAAGGCAGATCATAGACATGGGATTGTCTCCTGGGTGCCCAGTGCAGAGTAATGATGTAACAATGCCCCCTTAGGCAGGTCACAGATAAAGGTCTGTCACCTGGGTGCCCAGTACAGAGCTATGATGTCATAATGCCCCCTTAGGCAAATCACAGAAAAGGGCCTGTCACCTGGTTGCCCAATGCATAGTTATGATGTCACAATGCCCCTTTAGGCAGATCACAGACAAGGTCATGTCACCTGGGTAACCAGTGCAGAGTTATGATGTCACAATGCCCCTTAGGCAGAGCTCAGAAAAGGGACTCTCACCTGGGTGACTAGTGCAGACTTATGATGTCACAATGCTGCCTTAGGCAGATCACAGACAAGGGCCTGTCACCTGGGTGCCCAGTGCAGTTTTATGATCTCACAATGCCCCCTTAGGCAGATAACAGACAAAGGCCAGTCACTTGGGTGACCACTGCAGGATTCTGATGTCACAATGCCCCCTTAGGCAGATCACAAACAAGGGTCTGTCAACAGGGTGAGCAGCGCAGAGTTATTATGTCACAATACTCTCTTAGGCAGATCACAGGCAAGGGACTGTCACCTGGGTGCCCAGTGCAGAGTTGTGATGTCACAATGACCCCTTAGGCAGATCACGGATAAGGGCCTGTCACCTGGGAGACCAGTACAAAGTTATGATGTCCCAATGCCCCTTTTGCAGATCACAGAGAAGGGCCTGTAACCTGGGTGACCAGTGCAGAGTTATGATGTCACAACGCACACTCAGGCAGATCACAGACAAGGGCCTGTCACCTGGGTGACCAGTGCAGACTTATGATGTCACAATGCCCTCTCAGGCAGACCACACACAAGGGCCTGTCACCTGTGTGACCAATGCTGGGTTATGATGTCATATTGCCCCCTTAGACAGATCACAGACAAGGGCCTGTCACCTGGGTGACCAGTGGAGAGTTATGATGTCACAATACGCCCTTAGGCACAACACAGACAAAAGCCTCTCAGCTGGGTGCCCAGTGCAGAGATATGATGTCACAATGACCCTTAGGCAGATCACAGACAAGGGCCTGTCTCCTAGGTGACTAGTGCAGACTTATGATGTCACCATGCCCCCTTAGTCAGATCACAGAAAAGGGCCTGTCAGCTGGGTGACCAGTGCATAGTTATGATGACAAAATGCCCACTTAGGAAGATCACAGACAAGGGCCTGTCACCTGGGTGACCATTGCAGTATTATGATATCACAATGCCCCCTTAGGCAGATCACAGACAAGGGCCTGTCACCTGGGTGACCAGTGCAGAGTTATGATGTCACAATTCACCTTCAGGCAGATCACAGACAATGGCCTGTCATGTGGGTGACCAGTGCAGAGTTATGATGTCATAATGCCCCCTCGTGCAGATCACACACCAGGTCCTGTCACCTGTGTGACCAGTGCAGGGTTATGATGTCAAAATATCCCCTTAGGCAGATCACAGACAAAGGCCTGTCATCAGGGTGAGCAGTGCAGAGTTATGATGTCACAATGCCGCCTTAGGCTGATCACAGTGGCCTGTCTCCTAGGTGACCAGTGCAGAGTTATTATGTCACAATGTCCTCTTAGGCAGATCACAGGCAAGGGTCTGTCACCTGGGTGATCAGTGCAGAGTTACGATGTCACAATGGCCACTTAGGCAGATCAAAGAAAAGGGTCTGTCACCTGGGTGAACAGTGCAGAGTTATGATGTCACAATGTCCTCTTAGGCAAATCACAGACAATGGCCTGTCAGCTGGGTGCACAGTGCGTAGCTATGATGTCACAAGCCCCCCTTAGGCAGATCACAGACAAGGGAATGTCACCTGGGTGCCCAGTGCAGAGTTATGATGTCACAATGCCCCCTTAGTCAGTTGACAAACAAGGGCCTGTCACCTGGGTGTCCAGTGCAGAGTTATTACCTCACAATGCTCCCTTAGGGAGATTACAGACAAAGACCTGTAAAATGGGTGCCCAGTGAAGAGTTATGTTGTCACAATAACCACTTAGGCAGATCACAGGCAATGGACTGTTACCTGGGTGCCCAATGCAGATTTATGTTGTCACAATGCCCCCTTAGGCAGATCACAGACAAGGTCCTGTCACCTGGGGGCCCAGTGCAGAGTTATGATGTCACAGTACCCCTTTAGGCAGATCATAGATATGGGATTGTCACCTGGGTGCCCAGTGCAGAGTAATGATGTAACAATGCCCGCTTAGGCAGATCACAGATAAAGGCCTGTCACCTGGGTGCCCAGTACAGAGCTATGATGTCACAATGCTCCCATAGGCAGATCACAGACAAGGGCCTGTCACCTGGGTGCCCAATGCAGAGTTATGATGTCACAATGTCCCCTTAGGCAAATCACAGACAAGGTCCTGTCACCTAGGTAACCAGTGCAGATTTATGATGTCACAATGGCCCTTAGGCAGATCACAGACAAGGGCCTGTTAGGTGAGTGTCCAGTGCAAGTTTATGATGACAAAATGCCCACTTAGGAAGATCACACACAAGGGCCTGTCACCTGGGTGACCAGTGCAGAGTTATGATGTCACAATGCCCCCTCAGGCAGATCAAAGACAAGGGTCTTCCACCGGGGTGACCAGTGCAGGGTTATGATGTCACAATGTCCCCTTACGCAGATCACAGACAAGGGCCTGTCACCCGGGTGACTAATGCTGAGTTATGATGTCACAATGCCCCTTAGGCAGATGACAGTAAAGGGTCTGTCACCTGGCTGACCAGTGCAGAGTTACGATGTCACAATGCCCCCTTAGGCAGATCACAGACAAGGGCCTGTCACCTGTGTGTCCAGTGCAGGGTTATGATGTCACAAGGACCCTTACGCAGATCACAGACAAGGGCCTGTCACCTGGGTGATTAGTGCAGACTTATGATGTCACAATGCCCCCTTAGGCAGATCACAGACACGGGCCTGTAACCAGTTTGACCAGTTGAGAAATATGATGTCACAATGCACTCTCAGGCAGATCACAGACAAGGGCCTGTCACCTGTGTGACCAGTGCAGGGTTATGATGTCACAATGTCCCCTTAGGCAGATCACAGACAAAGGCCTGTCAGCAGGTGACCAGTGCAGAGTTATGATGTCACAATTCCCCCTTAGGCAGATCACAGACAGTGGCCTGTCATCTTGGTGACCAGTGCAGAATTATGATGTCAAAATACCCCCGTAGGCAGACCTCAGACAGGGGCCTGTCACCTGCGTGCCCAGTGCAGAGTTGTGATGTCACAAAGCCCCCTTAGGCAGATCACAGACAAGGGCCTGTCACCTGGGTGCCTAATGCAGAGTTACGATGTCACAATGCCCCTTAGGCAGATCACAAACAGGGGCCTGTCACCTGTGTGACCAGTGCAGGGTTACGATGTCACAATGCTCCCTTAGGCAGATCACAGTCAAAGGCCTGTCACCAGGGTGACTAGTGCAGAGTTATGATGTCACAAAACCCCCTTACGCAGATCACAGACAGTGGCCTGTCACCTGGGTGACCACTGCAGAATTATGATATCACAATATCCACTTAGGCAGATCACAAACAAGGGCCTCTCCCCTGTGTGCCCAATGCAGAGTTATGATGTCACAATAACCCCTTAGGCACATCACAGACAAGGTCGTGTCATCTGGGTTACCAGTGCAGAGTTATGATGTCACAATTCCCCTTACGCAGTTCACAGACAAGGGCCTGTCACCTGTGTGACGAATGCAGACTTATGATGTCACAATGCCCCCTTAGGCAGATCACAGACAAGGGCCTGTGACCTGGGTGACCAGTGCAGACTTATGATGTCACAATGAACACTCAGGCAGATCACAGACACGGGCCTGTCACCTGGGTGACCATTGCAGAGTTATGATGTCACAATGACCCCTTTGGCAGATCACAGAAAAGGGCCTGTCACCTGTGTGACCAGTGCAGGTTTATGATGTCAAAATGCCCCCTAGGCCGATCACAGACAAAGGCCTGTCAGCAGGGTGAGCAGTAAAAAGTTATGATGTCACAATGCCCCCTTAAGCAGATCACAAACAGAGGCCTGTCACCTTGGTGACCAGGGCAGAAGTATGATGTCACAATACCCCCTTAGGCAGATCACAGACAAGGGCCTGTCACCTGGGTGTCCAATGCAGAGTTATGATGTCACAATGCCCCCTTAGGCAGATCACAGACAACGTTCTGTCACCTAGGTTACCAGTGCAGAGTTTTGATGTCAGAATGCCCCTTAGGCAGATCACAGACAAGGGCCTGTCACCTGTGTGACTAACGCGGACTTATGATGTCACAATGCCCCCTTAGGCAGATCGCAGACAAGGGCCTGTCCCCTGGGTGACCAGTGCAGAGTTATGATGTCACAATACTCCCTTCGGCAGATCACAGACAAAGGCTTCACACCTGGGTGCCCAGTGCAGAGTTATGATGTCACAATGCCCCTTAGGCAGATCACAGACAACGGCCTGTCACCTGGGTGACTAATGTAGACTTATGATGTCAAAATACCCCCTTAGGCAGATCCCAGCAAGGGCCTGTCACCTGGGTTACCAGTGCAGACTTAGGATGTCACAATGCCCCCTTAGGCAGATTACAGAAAAGGGCCTGTCACCTGGGTGAGCAATGCAGACTTATGATGCCACAAGGCCCCCTAGGCAGATCACAGACAAGGGCCTCTCACCTGGGTGTCCAGTGCAAAGTTATGATGAAACAATGCCCACCTAGAAAGATCACACACAAGGGCCTGTCACCTGGGTGACCAGTGCAGAGTTATGATGTCACAATGCACCCTCAGGCAGATCAAAGACAAGGGTCTTTCACCTGGGTGACCAGTGCAGGGTTATGATGTCACAATGTCCCCTTACGCAGATCACAGACAAGGGTCTGTCACCTGGTTGAGCAGTGCAGAGTTATCATGTCACAATGCCCCCTTAGGCAGATCACAGATAAGGGTCTGTGACCTGGGTGACCAGTGCAGAGTTACCATATCACAACGCCCCCTTAGGCAGATCACAGAAAAGGGCCTGTCACCTGGGTGCAAAATGCAGAGTTATGATGTCACAATGCCCCCTTCGGCAGATCACAGACAAGGTCATGACACCTGGGTGAACAGTGCAGAGTTATGATGTCTCAATACCTCCTTAAGCAGATCACAGACAAAGGCATCCCACCTGGGTGCCCATGCAGTGTTATGATGTCACAATTCCCCTTAGGCAGATCACAGACAAGGGCCTGTCCCTTGTGTGACCAGTGCAGAGTTATGATGTCACAATGCCCCCTCAGGCAGATCACACACAATGGCCTGTCACCTGTGTGACCAGTGCAGGTTTATGATGTCACAATGCCCCCTAGGCAGATCACAGACAAAGGCCTGTCAGCAGGGTGACCAGTACAAAGTTATGATGTCAAAATGCCCCCTTAAGCAGATCACAGACAGTGGCCTGTCACCTTGGTGACCAGGGCAGAAGTATGATGTCACAATAGCCCCTTAGGCAGATCACAGACAAGGGCCTGTCACCTGGGTGCCTAATGCAGAGTTATGATGTCACAATACCCCCTTAGGCAGATCACAGACAACGTTCTGTCCTCTGGGTTACCAGTGCAGAGTTATGATGTGACAATGCCCCTTAGGCAGATCACAGACAAGGGCCTGTCACCTGTGTGACTAGCGCGGACTTATGATGTCACAATGCCCCCTTAGGCAGATCGCAGACAAGGGCCTGTCCCCTGGGTGACCAGTGCAGGGTTATGATGTCACAATACCCCCTTCGGCAGATGACAGACAAGGGCTACACACCTGGGTGCCCAGTGCAGTGTTATGATGTCACAATGCCCCTTAGGCAGATCACAGACAACGGCCTGTCACCTGGGTGACTAATGGAGACTTATGATATCAAAATGCCCCCTTAGGCATATCCCAGCAAGGGCCTGTCACCTGGGTGGCCAGTGCAGACTTATGATGTCACAATGCCCCCTTAGGCAGATTACAGAAAAGGGCCTGTCACCTGGGTGACCAATGCAGAGTTATAATGCCACAATCCCCCAAGGCAGACCACAGACAAGGGCCTGACACCTGGGTGTCCAGTGCAAAGTTATGATGACACAATGCCCACCTAGAAAGATCACACACAAGGGCCTGTCACCTGGGTGACCATTACCGAATTATAATGTCACAATGCCCCCTTAGGCAGATCACAGACAAGGGCCTGTCACCTGGGTGACCAGTGCAGAGTTATGATGTCACAATGCACCCTCAGGCAGATCGAAGACAAGGGTCTTTCACCTGGGTGACCAGTGCAGGTTTATGATGTCAAAATGTCCCCTTACGCAGATCACAGAAAAGGGTCTGTCACCTGGTTGACCAGTGCAGAGTTATCATGTCACAATGCCCCCTTAGGCAGATCACAGATAAGGGTCTGTGACCTGGGTGACCAGTGCAGAGTTATCATATCACAATGCCCCCTTTGGCAGATCACAAAAAAGGGCCTGTCACCTGGGTGCCCAATGCAGAGTTATGATGTAATCATGCCCCCTTAGGCAGATCACAGACATGGTCATGAACCCTGTGTGTCCAGTGCAGAGTTATGATGTCACAGTACCCCCTTAAGCAGATCACAGACAAAGGCATCTCACCTGGGTGCCCATGCAGAGTTATGATGTCACAATGCCCCCTTAGGCAGATAACAGAAATGGGCCTGTCACCTTGGTGATCAATGCAGAGTTATGATGCCACAATGCCCCCTTACGCAGATCACAGAAAAGGGCCTGTCACCCTGGTGTCCACTGCAGATTCATGATGACACAATGCCCACCTAGAAAGATCACAGACAAGGACCTGTCACCTGGGTGAGCACTGCAGAATTATGATGTCACAGTGCCCCCTTAGGCAGATCACAGAAAAGGGCCTGTCACCTGGGTGACCAGTGCAGTGTTATGATGTCACAATGCACTCTCAGGCAGATCACAGACAAGGGCCTGTCACCTGGGTGACCAGTGCAGGGTTATGATGTCACAATACTTCCTTAGGCAGATCACAGACAAGGGACTGTCACCTGGGTGACCAGTGCAGAGTTATGATGTCACACTGACCCCCTAGCAGATCACAGATAAGGGCCTGTCACCTGGGTGACGAGTACAGAGTTATGATGTCACAATGCCCCCTTATGCAGATCACAGACAAGGGCCTGTCACCTGGGTTACCAGTGAAGAGTTATGATATCACAATGCCCCCTTAGGCAGGTCGCAGACAAGGGCCTGTCCCCTAGGTGACCAGTGCAGAGTTATGATGTCACAATACTCCCTTCGGCTGATCACAGACAAAGGCTTCACACCTCGGTGCCCAGTGCAGAGTTATGATGTCACAATGCCCCTTAGGCCGATCACAGACAACGGCCTGTCACCTGGGTGACTAATGCAGACTTATGATGTCAAAATGCCCCCTTAGGCAGACCCCAGCAAGGGCCTGTCACCTGGGTGACCAGTGCAGACTTAGGATGTCACAATGCCCCCTTAGGCAGATTACAGAAAAGGGCCTGTCACCTGGGTGACCAAAGCAGATTTATGATGCCACAATGCCCCTTAGGCAGATCACAGACAGTGGCCGGTCACCTGGGTGAGCAGTGCAGAATTATGATGTCAAAATACCCCCTTAGGCATATAACAGATAAGGGCCTCTCACGTGGGTGACCAGTGCAGAGTTGTGATGTCACAATTCCCCCTTAGGCAGATCACAGACAAAGGCATCTAACCTGGGTGGCCATGCAGAGTTCTTATGTCACAATGCCCCTTAGGCAGATCACAGACAAGGGCCTGACACCTGGGTGACTAGTGCCGACTTATGATGTCACAATACCCCATTAGGCAGATCACAGACAAGGGCCTGTCACCTGGGTGTCTAGTGCAGACGTATGATGTCGCAATGCCCCTTTAGGCAGATCACAGACAGGGGCCTGTCACCTGGGTGTCCAGTGCAGAGTTATGGTGTCACAATGCCCCCTTAGGCAGATCACATACAAGGGCCTGTCACCTGGCTGCCCAGTGCAGAGTTATGATGTCACAATGCCCCCTCCGGCAGATCACACAAAAGGGCTTGTCCCCTGTCTGACCAGTGGAGGGTTGTGATGTCACTATGCCCCCTCAGGCAGACCACAGACAAAGGCCTGTCACCAGGGTGAACAGTGCAGAGTTATGATGTCACAATTCCCCCTTAGGCAGATCACAGACAAGGGTCTGTCACCTGGGTGACCAGTGCAGAGTTATCATGTCACAATGCCCCCTTAGGCAGAACAGAGACAAGGGTCTCTGACCTGGGTGACCAGTGCAGAGTTATCATGACACAATGCCCCCTTAGGCAGATCACAGAGATGGGCCTGTCAACTGGGTGCCCAATGCAGAGTTTTGATGTCACAATGCCCCCTTAGGCAGATCACAGACAAGGTCCTGTCACCTGGGTGACCAGTGCACAGTTACGAAATCTCAATGCCCCTTAGGCAGATCACAGACAAGGGCCTCTCACTTGGGTGACTAGTGCAGACTTATGATGTCACAATACCCACTTAGGCAGATCACAGAGAAGGGCATGTCGACTGGGTGACCAGTACACGACTACCATGTCACAATAGTTCCTTAGGCAGATCACAGACAAGGGAATGTCACCTGTATACCCAGTGCAGAGTTATGATGTCACAATGACCACCAAGGCAGATAACAGATAAGGGCCTGTCACCTGGGTGACCAGTACAGAGTTATGATGTCACAATGCCCCCGTAGGCAGATCACAGACAAGGTCCTGTCACCTGGGTAACAAGTGCAGAGTAATGAAGTCACAATGCCCCTAAGGCAGATCACAGATCAGGGCCTGTCACCTCGGTGACTAGTGCAGACTTATGATGTCACAATCCCCCTTAGGCAAATCACAGACAAGGGCTTGTCACCTGGGTGACCAGTGTAGGGTTATGATGTCAGAATACCCCCTTAGGCTGATCACAGACAAAGGCCTCTCACCTGCGTGCCCAGTGCAGGGTTATGATGTCACAATGCCCCTTAGGCAGATCACAGACAAGGGCCTGTCACCTGGGTGACTAGTGCTGATGTATGATGTCGCAACGCCTCCTTAGGCAGATCATAGACAAGGGCCTGTCACCTGTGTGTCCAGTGCAGAGTTATGGTGTCACAATGGCCCCTTAGGCAGATAACAGACCAGGGCCTGTCACCTGGGTCTCCAGTGCAGTGTTATGATGACACAATGCCCACCAGGGAAGATCACAAACAAAGGCCTGTCACCTGGGTGACCATTGCAGAATTATGATGTCACAATGCCCCGTTAGGAACATCGCAGACAAGGGCCTGTCACCTGAGTGGCAAGTGCAGAGTTATGATGTCACAATGCACCCTCAGCCAAATCACAGACAAGAGCCTGTCACCTGGGTGTCCAGTGAAGAGTTATGATGTCACAATGCACCCTCAGGCAGATCACACACAAGATCCTGTCACCTGTGTGACCAGTGCAGGGTTATGATGTCACAATGCCCCCTTAGGCAAATCACAGACAGGGGCCTGTCACCTGGGTGTCCAGTGCAGAGTTATGGTGTCACAATGCCCCCTTAGGCAGATCACATACAAGGACCTGTCACCTAGCTGCCCAGTGCAGTGTTATGATGTCACAATGCGCCCTCCGGCAGATCACACACAAGGGCTTGTCCCCTGTCTGACCAGTGGAGGGTTGTGATGTCACTATGCTCTCTCAGGCAGACCACAGGCAAAGGCCTGTCACCTGGGTGAACAGTGCAGATTTATGAAGTCACAATGCCCCCTTAGGCAGATCACAGACAAGGGTCTGTCACCTGGGTGACCAGTGCAGAGTTATCATGTCACAATGCCCCCTTAGGCAGAACACAGACAAGGGTCTGTGACCTGGGTGACCAGTGCAGAGTTATCATGACACAATGCCCCCTTAGGCAGATCACAGACAAGGGCCTGTCAACTGGGTGCCCAATGCAGAGTTTTGATGTCACAATGCCCCCTTAGGCAGATCACAGACAAGGTCCTGTCACCTGGGTGACCAGTGCACAGTTACGAAGTCTCAATGCCCCTTAGGCAGATCACAGACAAAGGCCTGTCACCAGGGTGACCATTGCAGAATTATGATGTCACAATGCCCCTTAGGCAGATCACAGGCAAGGGTCTGGCACCTGGTTGACCAGTGCACAGTTATGATGTCAAAATGCAAAATTAGGCAGATCAAAGAGAAGGGCCA
Source organism: Pan paniscus (assembly GCF_029289425.2). NCBI lineage: Eukaryota > Metazoa > Chordata > Mammalia > Primates > Hominidae > Pan > Pan paniscus. The sequence continues at coordinate 5,109,451 of NC_073265.2, forward strand.
GTCACCTGGCTGCCCAGTGCACAGTTATGATGTCACAATACCCCCTTAGGCAGATCACAGTAAAGGGATTGTCACCTGGGTGTGCAGTGCAGAGTTATGATGTCACAATGACCCCTTAGGCAGATCACAGATAAGGGCCTGTCACCTGGGTGACAAGTGCAGAGTTTTGATGTCACAATGCCCCGTCAGGCAGATCACACACAAGGGCCTGTCACCTGTCTGACCAGTGCAGGGTTGTGATGTAACTATGCTCCCTCAGGCAGACCACAGACCAAGGCCTGTCACCAGGGTGAACAGTGCAGAGTTATGATGTCACAATGCCCCCTTTGGCAGATCACAGACAGAGGCCGGTCACCTGGGTGAGCAGTGCAGAATTATGATGTCAAAATACCCCCTTAGGCATATAACAGAAAAGGGCCTCTCACGTGGGTGACCAGTGCAGAGTTGTGATGTCACAATTCCCCCTTAGGCAGATCACAGACAAAGGAATCTCACCTGGGTGCCCATGCAGAGTTCTTATGTCACAATGCCCCTTAGGCAGATCACAGACAACGGCCTGACACCTGGGTGACTATTGCAGACTTATGATGTCACAATACCCCATTAGGCAGATCACAGACAAGGGCCTGTCACCTGGGTGTCTCGTGTAGACGTATGATGTCGCAATGCACCCTTAGGCAGATCACAGACAGGGGCCTGTCACCTGGGTATCCAGTGCAGAGTTATGGTGTCACAATGCCCCCTTAGGCAGATCACAGACAAGGGCCTGTCACCTGGCTGCCCAGTGCAGAGTTATGATGTCACAATGCCCCATCAGACAGATCACACACAAGGGCTTGTCACCTGTCTGGCCAGTGGACGGTTGTGATGTCACTATGCCCCCTCAGGCAGACCACACACAAAGGCCTGTCACCAGGGTGAACAGTGCAGAGTTATGATGTCACAATGCCCCCTTAGGCAGATCACAGACAGTGGCCTGTCAACTGGGTGACCAGTGGAGAATTATGATGTCAAAATACCCCCTTAGGCAGATAACAGACAAGGGCCTCTCACCTGAGTGCACATTGCAGTTTTATGATGTCACAATGCCCCCTTAGGCAGATCACAGACAAGGGCTTGTCACCTGGGTGACTAGTGCAGACTTATGATGTCACAATGCCACCTTAGGCAGATCACAGACAAGGACCTGTCACCTGGGTGGCCAGTGCAGACTTATGATGTCACAATGCCCCCTTAGGCAGATCACAGACAAGGGCCTGTCAGCAGGGTGACCAGTGCAGAATTATGATGTCACAATGCCCCCTTAGGCAGATAACAGAAAAGGGCCTGTCACCTGGGTGACCAATGCAGAATTATGGTGTGACAATGCTCCCTTAGGCAGATCACAGAGAAGGGCCTGTCACCTGGGTATCCAGTGCAGAGTTATGATGACACAATGCCCACCAAGGAAGATTACAGACAAAGGCCTGTCACATAGGTGACCATTGCAGAGTTATGATGTCACATTGCCCCCTTAGGCAGATCACAGACAAAGGCGTGTCACCAGGGCGACCAGTACAGACTTATGATGTCACAATACTCCCTTAGGCAGAGTACAGACAAGGGTCTGTCACCTGGGTGACCAGTACAGAGTTATGATGTCACAATACTCCCTTAGGCGGATAACAGACAAGGGACTGTCATCTGGGTACCCAGTGCAGAGTTATGATATCACCATGACCCCTTAGGCAGATCACAGATAAGGGCCTGTCACCTGGGTGTCCAGTACAGAGTTATGATGTCACAATGCCCCCTTAGGAAGATCACAGACAAGGGCCTCTCACCTGCGTGCCCATTGCAGAGTTATGATGTCCCAATGACCCCTTAGGCAGAACACAGATAAGGGCCTGTCACCTTGGTGACCAGTACAGAGTTAATATGTCACAGTGCCCCATTAGGCAGATCACAGAAAAGGGCCTGTCACCTGGGTGACCAGTGCAGAGTTATGATGTCACAATGCACCCTCAGGCAGATCACACACAAGGGCCTGTCACCTGTCTGACCAGTGCAGAGTTATGATGTCACAATGCCCCCTTAGGCAAATCACAGACAAGGGCCTGTCACTAGGGTGACCAGTGCAGAGATATGAAGTCACAATGCCCCCTTAGGCAGAACACAGACATTGGCCTGTGTCCTGGGTGACCAGTGCAGAATTATGACGTCACAATATCCCCTTAGGCAGATCACAGACAAGGGCCTCTCAACTCGGTGCTCTGTGCAGTGTTATGATGTCACATTGCCCCCTTAGGCAGATCACAGGCAAAGGCCTGTCACCAGGGCGACCAGTGCAGACTTATGATGTCACAATACTCCCTTAGGCAGAGTACAGACAAGGGTCTGTCACCTGGGTAACCAGTGCAGAGTTATGATGTCACAATACTCCCTTAGGCGGATCACAGACAAGGGACTGTCATCTGGGTGCCCAGTGCAGAGTTATGATGTCACAATGCCCCTTAGGCAGATCACAGACAAGGGCCTCTCAGCTGGGTGCCCAGTGCAGAGTTATGATGTCCCAATGACACCTTAGGCAGAACACAGATAAGGGCCTCTCACCTGGGTGACCAGTACAGAGTTATTATGTCACAGTGGCCCATTACGCAGATCACAGACAAGGGTCTGTCACCTGGGTGACAAGTGCAGAGTTATTATGTCACAATGAACCCTCAGGCAGATCACAGACAACGGCCTCTCACCTGAGTGCCCAGTGCAGAGTTATGATATCACAATGCCCCCTTAGGCAGATCACATACAGGGACCTGTCTCCTGGGTACCCAATGCAGAGCTATGATGTCACAATGCCCCCTTAGGCAGATCACAGACAAGCTCCTGTCACCTGGGTGCCCAATGCAGAGTTGTGATGTCACAATGCTCACTTAGGCAGATCACAGACAAGGTCCTGTCACCTGGGTGACCAGTGCAGAGTTATGATGTCACATTGCCACTTAGGCAGATCACAGACAAGGGCCTGTCACCTGGGTGACCTGTGCAGGGTTATGATATCACAATGCCCTCTTAGGCAGATCACAGACAAAGGCCTGTCACCACAGTGACCAGTGCAGAGTTGTGATATCACTATGCCCGTTTAGGCAGATGACAGTCAGTGGCCTGTCACCTGGATGACCATTTCAGAATTATGATTTCACAATACCCCCTTAGGCAGATCACAGACAAGGGCCTCTCACCTGCGGGCCCAGTGCAGAGTTATGATGTCACAATGCCCACTTAGGCAGATCACAGACAAGGGCCTGTCACCTGCGTGACCAGTGCAGAGTTATGATGTCAAAATGCCCCCTTGCACAGATCACACCCAAGGGTCTGTCACCTGGGTGACCAGTCCGGAGTTATGATGTCACAATGCCCCCTTATGCAGATCATACACAAGGGCCTGTCACCTGGGTGACCAGTGCAGAATTATGATGTCACAATGCCGCCTTAGGCAGATCACAGACAAGGTCCTGTCACCTGGGTGACCAGTGCAGAGTTATGATGTCACAATGTCCCTTAGGCAAATCACAGACAAGGGACTGTCACCTGGGTGACTAGTGCAGACTTATGATATCACAATGCCCCCTTAGGCATATCACGGACAAGGGCCTGTCACCTGGGAGACCAGTACAGAATTATGATGTCAGAATACCCCGTTAGGCAGATCACAGACAAGGGTCTCTCACCTGGGAGACCAGTGAAGAGATATGATATCACAATGCTCCCTCAGGCAGATCACACGCAAGGGCCTGTCACCTGTGTGACGAGTACAGAGTTATGATGTCACAATGCCCCGTTAGGCAGATCACTGACAAGGGCCTGTCACCTAGGTGCCCAGTGCAGAGTTATGAAGTCACAATGACCCCTTAGGCAGATCACAGAAAATGTCCTGTTACCTGGGTTACCAGTGCAGAGTTATGATGTCACAATGTGCCTTACGCAGATGACAGACAAGGGCCTGTCACCTGGATGACTAGTGCAGACTTATGATGTGACAATGCCCCCTTAGGCAGATCACAGACAAGGGTCTGTCACCTGGGTGACCAGTGCAGAGTAATGATGTCACAATGCCCCCTTAGGCAGATCACAGTCAAGGGTCTGTCACCTGGGTGACCAGGGCAGAGGTATGATGTCACTATGCACCCTCAGGCAGATCACAGACACGGGCCTGTCACCTGGGTGACCAGTGCAGAATTATGATGTCACAATGCCTCCTCAGGCAGATCACACACAAGAGCCTGTCACCTGTTTGACCAGTGCAGGGTTATGATATCACAATGCCCCCTTAGGCAGATCACAGACAAAGGCCTGTCACCACGGTGACCAGTGCAGAGTTATGATATCACTATGCCCCCTTAGGCAGATGACAGTCAGTGGCCTGTCACCTGGATGACCAGTTCAGAATTATGATTTCACAATACCCCCTAAGGCAGATCACAGACAAGGGCCTCTCAGCTGCGTGTCCAGTGCAGAGTTATGATGTCACAATGCCCACTTAGGCAGATCACAGACAGGGGCCTGTCACCTGGGTGCCCAATGCAGAGTTGTGATGTCACAATGCTCACTTAGGCAGATCACAGACAAGGTCCTGTCACCTGGGTGACCAGTGCAGAGTTATGATGTCACATTGCCACTTAGGCAGATCACAGACAAGGGCCTGTCACCTGGGTGACCTGTGCAGGCTTACGATGTCACAATGCCCCCTTAGGCACATCACAGACAAGGGCCTGTCATCTGGGTGACCATTGCAGAGTTTTGATGTCACAATGCCCCGTTAGGCAGATCACAAACAAGGTTCTGTCACCTGTGTGACCAGTGCAGAGTTATGATGTCACAGTGCCCCCTCAGGCAGATCATACACAAGGGCCTGTCACGTGTGTGACCAGTGCAGGGTTATGATGTCATAATGCCTCCTTAGGTGGATCACAGACAAAGGCCTATCACCTGGGTGACCAGTTCAGGGTTATGATGTCACAATGCCCCCTTACGCAGATCACAGACGGTGGCCTGTCACCTGGATGACCAGTACAGAATTATGATGTCACAATACCCCCCTAGCGAGATCACACACAAGGGCCTGTCACCTAGGTGACCACTACAGAGTTATGATGTCACAATGCCCCTTAGGCAAATCACAGACATGGGCCTGTCACCTGGGTGACTAGTGCAGACTTATGATGTCACAATGCCCCCTTAAGCAGATCACAGACAAGGGCCTGTCACCTGGCAAACCAGTACAGAATTATGATGTCAGAATACCCCGTTAGGCAGATCACAGACAAGGACCTGTCACCTGGGTGCCCACTGCAGAGTTATGATGTCACAATGCCCCTTCAGGCAGATCACACACAAGGGCCTGTCACCTGTGTGACCAGTGCAGGGTTATGATGTCACAATGCCCCCTTAGGCAGGTCAAAGACAGTGGCCTGTCACCTGCGTGACCAGTGCAGTGTTATGATGTCACAATGCCCCTTAGGTAGATCATAGGAAAGGGTCTGTCACCTGGGTGACCAATGAAGTGTTATGATGTCACAATGCACCATTAGGGAGATCAAATACAAGAGCCGGTCACCTGGATGCACAGTGCAGAGTTCTGATGTCACAATACACCCTTAGGCAGATCACAGACATGGGCCTGTTACCTGGGTGCCCAGTGCAGAGTTATGATGTCACAATGCCCCCTTAGGCAGATAACAGGCAGGGGTCTGTCACCTGGGTGACCAGTGCAGAGGTATGATGTCACAATGCACCGTTAGGCAGATAAAAGTCAAGGGTCGGACACCTCGCTGCCCAGTGCTGAGTTATGATGTCAAAATACCCCCTTAGGCAGATCACAGATAAGGGACTGTCATCTGGGTGCCCAGTTCAGAGTTATGATATCACAATGCCCCCTTAGACAGATCACCGTCCAGGGCATGTCACCTGGGTGACTAGTGCAGACTTATGATGTCAAAATACCCCCTTAGGCAGATCACAGACAAGGGCCTGCCACATGGGAGACCAGTACAGAGTTATGATGTCAGAGTAGCCCATTAGGCAGTTCACAGACAAGGGTCTGTCACCTGGGTTACCAGTGCAGAGTTATCATGTCACAATGCCCCCTCAGGCAGATCACACACAAGGGCGTGTCACCTGTGTGACCAGTGCATATTTATGATGTCACAATGCCCCCTTAGGCAGATCACAGACAAGGGACTGTCGCCTGACTGACCAGTGCAGAGTTATGATGTCACAATTCTCCCTTAGGCAGATCACAGACAAGGGACTGTCACCTGGGTGCCCAGTGCAGAGTTATGATGTCACAATGACCCATTAGGCAGATCACAGATAAGGGCCTGTCACCTGGGTGACCAGTACAGAGTTATGTTGTCACAATGCCCCCTTATGCAGATCACAGACAAGGGCCTGCCACCTGGGGGACCAGTGCAGAGTTATGATGTCACAATGCCCCCTCAGGCACATCACACGCAAAGACCTGTCACCTGTGTGACCTGTGCAGGGTTTTGATGTCACAATGTCCCCTTAGGCAGATCACAGAGAAAGGCCTGTCACCAGGGTGACCAGTGCAGAGTTATGATGTCACAATGCCCCCTTAGGCAGATCACAGACAGTGGCCTGTCACCTGCGTGACCAGTGCAGAGTTATTATGTCACAAAGCTCCTTAGGTAGATCACAGAAAATGGCCTGTCACCTTGGTGACTAGTGCAGAGTTATGATGTCACAATGCCCCCTTATGCAGATCACACACAAGGGCCTGCCACCTGGGTGACCAGTGCAGAGTAATGATGTCAACATGCACCCTCAGGCAGATCTCAGTCAAGGGTATGACACCTGGGTGACCAGTGCAGAGTGATGATGTCAAAATGCCCCCTCAGGCAGATCACACACAAGAGCCTGTCACCTGTGTGACCAGTGCAGGGTTTTGATGTCACAATGCCCCCTTAGGCAGATCACAGCAAAGGCCTGTCACCAGGGTGACCAGTGCAGAGTTATGATGTCACAGTGCCCCCTTTGGCAGATCACAGTCAGTGGCCTGTCAACTGGGTGTCCATTTGAGAATTAGTATGTCACAATGCCTCCTTAGGCAGATCACAGACAACGGCCTCTCACCTGGGTGCCCAGTGCAGAATTTTGATGTCACAATGCCCCCTAAGGCAGAACACAGACAAGGGCCTGTCACCTGGGTGCCTAATGCAGAGTTTTGATGTCACAATGCCCCCTTAGGCAGATCACAGACAAGGCCCTGTCACATGGGTGACCAGTGCAGAGTTATGATGACACAATGAACCCTCAGGCAGATCACAGACAAGGGCCTGTCACCTGTCTGACCAGTGCAGGATTATGATGCCACAATGCCCCCTTAGGCAGATCACAGACAAAGGCATGTCAGCAGGGTGACGAGTGCAGAGTTATGATGTCACAGTGCCCCCTTAGGCAGATCACTGTCAGTGGCCTGTCACCTGGGTTACCAGTTCAGAATTATGATGTCACAATACCCCTTAGGCAGATCACAGGCAAGAGCCTCTCACCCTGGTGCCCAGTGTAGAGTTATGGTGTCACAATGCCCCCTAAGGCAGAACACAGACAAGGGCCTGTCACCTGGGTGTCTAATGCAGAGTTATGATGTCACAATGACCCCTTAGGCAGATGACAGACAAGGTCCTGTCACCTGGGTGACCAGTGCAGACTTATGATGTCACAATGCCCCTTAGGCAGATCACAGACAAGGTCCTGTCAACTGGTTGACTAGTGTAGATTTCTGATGTGACAATGCCCACTTAGGCAGATCACAGACAAGGGCCTGTCACCTGGGGGACAAGTGCAGAGTTATGATGTCACAATGACCCCTTAGGAAGATCACAGATAATGGCCTGTCACCTTGGTGACCACTACAGAGTAATGATGTCACAGTGCCCCCTTAGGCAGATCACAGACAAGGCCCTGTCACATGGGTGACCAGTGAAGAGTTATGATGTCACAATGCACCCTCAGGCAGATCACAGACATTGTCCTGTTGCCTGGGTGACCAGGGCAGAATTATTATGTCAAAATACCCCCTTAGGCTGATCACACACAAGGGCCTCTCAACTGGGTGCCCAGTACAGAGCTATGATGTCACAATGCCCCCTTAGGCACATCACAGACAAGGGCCTGTCACATTGGAGTCCAAGGCAGAGTCATGATGTCACAATACCCCCGTAGGCAGATCACAGACAAGGTCCTGTCACCTGGGTAACCAGTGCAGAGTTATGATGTCACAATGCCCCTTAGGCAGATCGCAGACAAAGGCCTGTCACCTGAGTTACAAGTGCAGACTTATGATGTCACAATGCGCCCTTAGGCAGATCATAGACAAGGGCCTGTCACCTGGGTGACCAGTGCAGAGTTATCATATCACAATACCCCCTTAGGCAGATCAAAGACAAAGGCATCTCACCTGGATGCCCAGTGCAGAGTTATGATGTCACAATGCCCTTTAGGCAGACCACAGACAAGGGCCTGTCACCTGGGTGACTAGTGCAGACTTATGATGTCACAATGCCCCCTTAGGCAGATCACAGAAAAGGGCCTGCCACCTGGGTGACCAGTGCAGAGTTATGATGTCACAATGCACCCGTAGGCAGATAACAGAAAAGGGCCTGTCACCTGGGTGACCAGTGCAGAATTATGATGTCACAATGCCCCCTTAGGCAGCTCACACAAGGCCCTGTCACCTGTCTGACCAGTACAGGGTTATGATGTCACAAAGCCCCCTTCAGCAGATCACACACAAAGGCCTGTCACCAGGGTGACCATTGCACAGCTATGTTGTCACAATGCCCCCTTAGGCAAATCACAGACAGTGACCTGTCACCTGGTTGACCAGTGCAGAATTATGATGTCACAATACCCCCTTAGGCAGATCACAGACAAGGGCCTCACACCTGGGTGCCAAGTGCAGAGTTATGATGTCACAATGCCCCCTTAGGCAGATCACAGACAGGGGCCTGTCACCTGGGTGCCCAATGCAGAGTTATGATGTCAGAATGCCCCCTTAGGCAGATCACAGACAATGTCCTGTCAACTCAGTGACCAGTGCAGAGTTATTATGTCACAAAGCCCCATAGGCAGATCACAGACAACGGCCTTTCACCAGGGTGACCAGTATAGAGTGTTGATGTCACAATGCCTCATTAGGCAGATCACAGACAAGGGTCTGTCACCTGGGTGACCAGTGCAGAGTTAGGAAGTCGCAAAGCCCCCTCAGGCAGATCACACCCAAGGGCCTGTCACCTGTGTGACGAGTGCAGGGTTATGATGTCACATTGCCCCCTTAGGCAGATCACAGACAAAGGCCTCTCACCAGGGTGACCAGTGCAGGGTTATGATATCACAATTCCCCCTTACGCACATCACAGATAGTGGCCTGTCACCTGGGTGACCAGTGCCGAATTATGATGTCACAATACACGCTTAGGGAGGTCACAGTCAAGGCCCTGTCACCTGGGTGCCCAGTGTAGGGTTATGAAGTCACAATAACCCCTTAGGCAGATCACAGACAAGGGCCTGTAACCTGGGTTACCAGTGCAGAGTTATGATGTCAAAATGCCCCTTACGCAGATCACAGACAAGGGCCTGTCACCTGGGTGACTAGTGTAGACTTATGATGTCACAATACCGCCTTAGGCAGATCACAGACAAGGGCCTGTCACCTGGTTGACCAGTGCCGAATTATGATGTCACAATACCCCCTTAGGCAGATCACAGACAAGGGCCTCTCACCTCGGTGCCAAGTGCAGAGTTATGATGTCACAATGCCCCCATACGCAGATCACAGACAATGGCCTGTCACCTGGGTGACAAGTGCAGAATTATGATGTCACAATTCCCCCTTAGGCAGATCACAGACAAGGTCCTGTCACCTAGGTAAGCAGCGCAGAGTTATGATGTCACAATGCCCCCTCAGGCAGAGCACAGACAAGGGCCTGTACCCTGTGTGACTAGTGCATAATTATGATGTCACAAAGCCCACTTAGGCAGATCACAGTCGAGGGCCTGTCACCTGGGATACCAGTACAGAGCTGTGATGTCACAAGGCCCCCTTAGGCAGATCACAGACAAGGGTCTGTCACCTGGGTGCCTAATGCAGTGTTATGATGTCACAATGACCCTTTAGGCAGATCACACACAAGGTCCTGTCACCTGGGTAACCAGTGCAGAGTTATGATGTCACAATGCCCCCTTAGGCAGCTAACAGAAAAGGACCTGTCACCTGGGTGACCAGGGCACAGTTATGATGTCACGATGTCCCCTTAGGCAGATCACAGACAAGGGCCTGTCACCTGGGTGACCAGTGCAGAGTCATGATGTCACAATACTCCCTTAGTCAGATCACAGACAGGAGACTGTCATTTGGGTGCCCAGTGCAGAGTCATGATGTCACAATGACCACTTAGGCAGATCAAAGATAAGTTCCTGTCACCTAGGTGACCAGTACAGAGTTATGATGTCACGTTACCCCCTTATGCAGATCACAGACAAGGGCCTGTCAAATGTGTGACCTGTGCAGAGTTATGATGTCACAATGCACCCTCAGGCAGATCACAGACAAGGGCCTTTCACTTGGGTGGCCAGTGCAGACGTATGATGTCACAATGCCACCTCAGGGAGATCACACACAAGGGCCTGTCCCCATGGTGACCAGTGCAGAGTTATTATGTTGCAGTTCCCCCTTAGGCAGATCACAGTCAGTGGCCTGTCACCTGGGTGACCAGTGCAGAATTATGATGTCACAATACCCCCTTAGGAAGTTCAGAGAGAAGGGCCTCTCACCTGGGTGCCCAGTGCAGACTTATGATGTCACAATGCCCCCTAAGGCAGATCACAGACAAGCGCCTGTCACCTGGGTGCCTAATGCAGAGTTATGATGTCACAATGCCCCTTTAGGCAGATCACACACAAGGTCCTGTCACATGGGTAACCAGTGCAGATTTATGATGTCACAATGCCCCTTAGGCTGATCAAAGACAAGGGCTTGTCAACAGGTTGACTAGTGCAGATTTATGATGTCACAATGTCCCCTTAGGCAGATCACATATAAGGGCCTGTCAACTGGGTGACCAGTACAGAGTTATGATGTCACAATGCAGCGTTAGGCAGATCAAACACAAGGCAAGGTCACCGGGCTGCCCAGTGCAGAATTATGACGTCACAATACCGCTTAGGCAGATCATACACAAGGGACTGTAACCTGGGTGCCCAGTGCAGAGTTTTGATGTCACAATGACCCCTTAGGCAGATCACAGACAAGGGCCTGTCACCTGGGTGACCAGTGCAGGGTTGTGAGGTCAAATTGCCTCCTTAGGCAGATTACGGTCAAGGGCCTGTCACCTGGGTGACCAGTACAGAGTTATCATGTCACAATGCCCCCATAGGCAGATCACAGACAAAGGCCTGTCACCAGGGTGACCAGTCCACAGTTATGATGTCACAATGCCCCCTTACGCAGATCACAGACAGTGGCCCGTCACCTGGGTGACCAGTGCAGAATTGTGATGTCACAATACCCCGTTAGGCAGATCACAGACAAGGGCCTGTCACCTGGGTGCCCAGTGCAGAATTGTGATGTCACCATGCCCCTTAGGCAGATCACAGTCCAGGGCCTGTCACCTGGGGGCGCAATGCAGAGTTACGATGTCACAATGCCCCCTTAGGCAGATCAAAGGCAAGGTCCTGTCACATGGGTTACCAGTGCAGAGTTATGATGTCACAGTGCCCCTCCGGCAGATCACACACAAGCCCAGTCATCTGTGTGACCAGTGCAGGGTTATGATGTTCCAATGCCCCCTTAGGCAAATGACAGACAAAGGCCTGTCACCAGGTGACCAGTGCAGAGTTATGATGTCACAATGCCCCCATACGCAGACGACAGACAGTGGACTGCCACCTGCGTGACCAGTGCAGAATTATGATGTCACAATTCCCCCTTAGGCAGATCACAGACATGGTCCTGTCAACTGTGTGCCCAGTGCATTGTTATGATGTCACAATGCCACTTAGGCAGATCACGGACAAGGGCCTGTCACCTGGGTGCCTAATGCAGAGTTATGATGTCACAATTCCCCTTCAGGCAGATCACAGACAAGGTCCTGTCACCGGGGTAACCAGTGCAGAGTTATGATGTCACAATGCCCCTTAGGCAGATCACAAACAAGGGCCTGTCAACTGGTTGTCTAGTGCAGATTTATGATGTCACAATGACCCCTTAGGCAGATCACAGAAAAGGGCCTGTCACCTGGGTTACCAGTGCAGAGATATGATGTCACAATGCATCCTTAGGCAGCTCTCAGACAAAGGCCTCTCAGCTGGGTGCCCAGTACAGAGTTATGATGTCACAATTCCCCCTGAGGGAGATCACAAAGGCCTCTCACCGGTGTGCCCAATGCACAGTTATGATGTCACAATACCCCTTAGGCAGATCACAGACAATGGCCTGGCACCTGGGTGATGAGTGCAGAGTTATGATGTCACAATGTCCCCTTAGGCAGATAACAGACACGAGCATATCACCTAGGTGACCATTGCAGAATTATGAAGTCACAATGCCCAATTAGGCAGATCACAGATAAGGGCCTGTCAACAGGGTGACCAGTGCAGATTGATGATGTCACAATGCACCCTTAGGCAGATCACAGTCAGTGGCCTGTCACCTGGGTGACCAGTGTAGAGTTATGATGTCACAATACTCTCTTTGGCAGATCACAGACAAGGGTCTTTCAACTGGGTGACCAGTGCAGTGTTGTGATGTCACAATACTCCCTTAGGCAGATCACAGAAAAGGGACTGTCACCTGGGTGACCAGTGTAGAGTTATGATGTCACAATGACCCCTTAGGCAGATCACAGATAAGGGCCTGTCACCTGGGTGACCAGTACAGAGTTATGATGTCACAATTCCCCCTTAGGGAGATCACAAAGGCCTCTCACCAGTGTGCCCAATGCACAGTTATGATGTCACAATACCCCTTAGGCAGATCACAGACAATGGCCTGGCACCTGGGTGACGAGTGCAGAGTTATGATGTCACAATGTCCCCTTAGGCAGATAACAGACACGAGCATATCACCTAGGTGACCATGGAGAATTATGAAGTCACAATGCCCAATTAGGCAGATCACAGATAAGGGCCTGTCAACAGGGTGACCAGTGCAGATTGATGATGTCACAATGCACCCTTAGGCAGATCACAGTCAGTGGCCTGTCCCCTGGGTGACCAGTGTAGAGTTATGATGTCACAATACTCTCTTTGGCAGATCACAGACAAGGGTCTTTCAACTGGGTGACCAGTGCAGTGTTGTGATGTCACAATACTCCCTTAGGCAGATCACAGAAAAGGGACTGTCACCTGGGTGACCAGTGTAGAGTTATGATGTCACAATGACCCCTTAGGCAGATCACAGATAAGGGCCTGTCACCTGGGTGACCAGTACAGAGTTATGATGTCACAATACCCCCTTATGCAGATCACAGACAAGGGCCTGTCAACTGGGTGACCAGTGCACAGTTATGATGTCACAATGTACCCTCAGGCAGATCACAGACAAGGTCCTGTCACCAGGGTGACCAGGGCAGGTTTATGATGTCACAAAGCCCCTTACGCAGATCACAGACAATGGCCTGTCACCTGGGTGATTAGTGCAGACTTATGATGTCACAATGCCCCCTTAGGTAGGTCACAGACAAGGGCCTGACACCTGAGTGACCAGAGCAGAGTTATGATGTCACAATGCCCCCGTAGGCAGATCACACACAAGGGTCTCTAACCAGGGTGACCAGTGCAGAGTTATGATGGCACAATTCTCCCTTAAGCAGATCACAGACAAGGGACTGTCACCTGGATGCCCAGTGCAGAGTTATGATGTCACAATGACCCCTTAGGCAGATCAAAGGTAAGTGCCTGTCACCTGGGAGACCAGTACAGTGTTATGATGTCACAAAGCCCCCTTATGCAGATGACAGACAAGGGCCTGTCACCTGGGTGACCAGTGCAGCGTTACGATGTCACAATGCACCCTCAGGCAGATCACAAACAAGGGCCTGTCACCTGCGTGACCAGTGCAGAGTAATGATGTCACAATGCCCCTCAGGCAGATCACACACAAGGGCCTGTCACCTGTGTGAACAGTGCAGGGTTATGAAGTCAAAATGCCCCCTTAGGCAGATCACAGACAAAGGCCTGTCACCAGAGTGACCACTGCAGAGTTATGATATCACAATGCCCCCTTAGGCAGATCACAGTCAGTGGCTTGTCACCTGGGTGACCAGTGCAGAGTAATGATGTCACAATACTCCCTTAGCCAGATCACAGGCAAGTGACTGTCACCTGGGTGCGCAGTGCAGGTTTATGATGTCAGAATGACCCCTTCGGCAGATCACAGATAAGGGCCTGTCACCTGGGTGACCAGTACAGAGTTATGATATCACAATGCCCCAATAGGCAGATCACAGACAAGGGCCTGTCACCTGGGTGACCAGTGCAGAGTTATGATGTCACAATACACCCTTAGGCAGATCACAGACAAAGGCCTCTCACCTGGGTGCCCGTTGCAGAGTTATGATGTCACAATGCCCCGTTAGGCAGATCACTGTCAGTGGCCCGTCACCTGGGTGACCAGTGCGGAATTATGATGTCACAATACCACCTTGGGCACATCACAGACAAGGGCCTCTCACCTGGGTGCTCAGTGCTGAGTTATGATGTCACAATGCCCTCTAAGGCCGATCACCGAAAAGGACCTGTCACCTGCGTGTCTAATGCTGAGTTATGATGTCACAATGCCTCCTTAGGCAGATCACAGACAAGGGCCTATCACCTGGGTGACTAGTGCAGACTTATGATGTCACAATGCGCCTTAGGGAGATCACAGACAACGGCCTGTCAAATCGTTGACTAGTGCAGATTTATGATGTCACAATACCCCCTTAGGCAGATCACAGACAAGGGCCTGTCACCTGGGTGACCAGTGCAGAGTTATGATGTCACAATACACCCTTAGGCAGATCACAGACAAAGGCCACTCACCTGGGTGCCCAGTGCAGAGTTATGATGTCACAATGCCCCTTAGGCAGATCACAGACAAGGGCCTGTCTCCTTGGTGACTAGTGCAGAGTTATGATGTCACAATGCCCCCTCAGGCACATCACAGACAGGAGCCTGTCACCTGGGTGACTAGTGCAGACTTGTGATGTCACAATGCCCCCTAAGGCAGATCACAGAAAAGGGTCTGTCACTTGGGTGACCAGTGCAGAGTTATGATGTCACAATGCAACTGTAGGCAGATAACAGAAAATGGCCTGTCACCTGGGTGACCAGTGCAGGGTTATGATGTCACAATGCCCCCTTAGGCAGATCACACACAGGGGCCTGTCACCTGTGTGACCAGTGCATGGTTATGATGTCACATTCCCGCTTAGTCAGATCACAGAAAAAGGCTTTTCACCAGGGTGACCAGGACAGAGTTATGATGTCACAATACTCCCTTAGTCAGATCACAGACAAGGGTCTGTCAGCTGGGTGACCAGTGCAGTGTTATGAAGTCACAATACTCCCCTAGGCAGATCACAGACAAGGGACTGTCACCTGGGTGCCCAGTGCAGAGTTATGATGTAACAATGCACCCTCAGGCATGTCACACACAACGGCCTGTCACTTGGGTGACCAGTGCAGAGTTATGATGTCACAATGCATCGTTAGGCAGATCAAAGACAAGGGCCGGTCACCTGGCTGCCCACTGCAGAGTTATGATGTCACAATACCCACTTAGGCAGATCACAGACAAGGGACTGTCAACTGGGTGCCCAGTGCAGAGTTATGATGTCACAATGACCCCTTAGGCAGATCACAGATAACGGCCTGTCACCTGGGTGAGCAATACCGAGTTATGATGTCACATTGCCCGCTTAGGGTGATCACAGACAAGGGCCTGTCACCTGGGTAACCAGTGCAGAGTTATTATGTCACAATGCACCCTCAGGCAGATCACAGACAAGGGCCTGTCACCTTGGTGACCAGTGCAGAGTTATGATGTCATAATGCCCCCTTAGGCAGATCAAAGACAAGGGTCTGTCACCTGGGTGACCAGTGCAGAGTTATGATGTCACAATGCCCCCTCAGGCAGATCACACACAACGGCCTGTCACCTGTGTGACCAGTGCAGAGTTGTGAAGTCACAATGCCCCTAAGGCAGATCACAGACAAGGGCCTGTCAACTCGTTGACTAGTGCAGATTTATGATGTCACAACGCCCCCTTAGGCAGATCACACACAAGGGCCTGTCACCTTTGTGACCAGTGCAGGGTTATGATGTCACATTCCCCGTTAAGCAGATCACAGAAAAAGGCCTTTCACCAGGGTGACCAGTGCAGAGTTATGATGTCACAATACTCCCTTAGTCACATCACAGACAAAGGTGTGTCACCTGGGTGACAGGTGCAGAGTTATGATGTCACAATCCACCCTTAGGCAGATCACAGGCAAAGGCCACACACCTGGGTTCCCAGTGCAGAGTTATTATGTCACAATGCACCCTAAGCGAGATCACAGACAGGGGCCTAGCACCTTGGTGACCAGTGCAGGGTTATGATGTCATAATGGCTCCTTAGGCAGATCACAGACAAGGGTCTGTCACCTGGGTGACCAGTGCAGAGTTATGATGTCACAATGCACCGTTAGGCAGATCAAAGACAAGGGCCGGTCACCTGGATTTTCAGTGCAGAGTTATTATGTCACAACACACCCTTAGGGAGATCACAGACAAGGGACTGTCACCTGGGTGCCCAGTGTAGAGTTATGATGTCACAATGACCCTTTGGGCAGATGACAGACAAGTGCCCGTCATCTGGGTGACCAGTGCAGGGTTATGATGTCTCAATGCTCCCTCAGGCAGATCACACAGAAGGTGCTGTCACCTGTGTGACCAGTGCAGGGTTATGATGTCATAATGCCCCCTTATGCAGACCACAGACAAAGGACGGTTACCAGGGTGACCAGTGAAGAGTTATGATGTCACAATGCCCCCCTACGCAGATCGCAGACAGTGGCCTGTCACCTGGGTGACCAGTGCAGAATTGTGATGTCACAATACACCCTTAGGCAGATCACAGACACGGGCCTGTCACTTGGGTGCCCAGTGCAGAGTTATGTTGTCACAATGCCCTCTTAGGAAGATCACAGACAAGGGCCTGTCTCCTGGGTCCCCAGTGCAGAATTATGATGTCTGAATTCCCCCTTAGGCAGATCACAGACAAGGTCCTGTCACCTGGGTAACCAGTGCAGAGTTATGATGTCACGATGCCCCTTAGGCAGATCACAGAGAAAGGCCTGTGTCCTGGGTGACTAGTGCAGACTTATGATGTCACAATGCCCCCTTAGGCAGATCACAGACAAGGGCCTGCCACCTGGGTGCCCAGTACAGAGTTATGATCCCACAATGCCCCCTTAGGCAGATCACAGACAATTGCCTGTCACCTGGGTGCCCAATGCAGAGTTATGAAGTCACAATGCCCCCTTAGGCAGATCACAGACAAGGTCCTGTCACCTGGGTAAACAGTGCAGAGTTATAATGTCACAATGCCCCTTAGGCAGAGCACAGACAAGGGCCCATCACCTGGGTGACTAGTGCAAACTTATGATCTCACAATCCCGCCTTAGGCAGATCACAGACAAGGGCCTGTCACCTGGGTGACCAGTGCAGTGTTATGATGCCACAATACCCCCTTAGGCAGATCACAGACAAAGGCCTCTCATCTGGGTGCCCAGTGAAGGGTTATGATGCACAATGCCCCCTTAGGCAGATGACAGACAAGGGCCTGTCACCTGGATGACAGGTGGAGAATTATGATGTCGCAATGCCCCCTTTGGCAGATCACAGACAAGGGCCTGTGACCTGGGTGACCTGTGCAGGGTTATGATGTCACAATGCACCCTTAGGCAGATAACAGAAAAGGGCCTGTCACCTGGGTGACCAGTGCAGAGTTATGATATCACACTGCCCCCTCAGGCAGACGACTGACAAGGGTTTGTCACCTGGGTGATCAGTGCAGAGTTATGATGTCACAATGCACCGTTAGGCAGATCAAAGTCAAGGGCCGGTCACCTGGCTTTCCAGTGCAGAGTTATGATGTCACAATGCAACCTCAGGCACATCACAGAAAAGGTCCTGTCACCTGGGTCATCAGTGGAGAGCTGTGATGTCACAATGCCCCCTCAGGTACATCATTCACAAGGGCCTGTCTCCTGTCTCACCAGTGCAGGGTTATGATGTCACAATGCCACCTTAGGCATATCACAAACAAAGGCCTGTCACCAGGGTGACGAGTGCAGACTTATGATGTCACAATGCCCATTAGGCAGATCACAGACAAGGGCCTGTCACCTGTGTGACCAGTGCAGGGTTATGATGTCACATTGCCCCGTTACGCAGATCACAGACAAAGGCCTTTCACCACGGTGATCAGTGCAAATTTATGATGTCACAATACTCCATTAGGCAGATCGCAGACAGGGGTCTGTCAACTGGGTGACCAGTGCAGTGTTATGATGTCACAATACTCCCTAAGGCAGATAACAGACAAGGGTCTCTCACCTGGGTGCCCAGTGCAGAGTTATGATGTCAGAATGACCCCTTAGGCAGATCACAGATAAGGGCCTGTCACCAGGGTGACCAGTACAGATTTATGATGTCACAATGCCCCTTTAGGCAGATCACAGACAAGGGCCTGTCACCTGGGTGACCAGTGCAGAGCTATGATGTCACAATGCCCCTCAGGTTCACAACTCACAAGAGGCTGTCACCTGTCTGACCAGTGCAGGGTTATGATGTCACAATGACACCTTAGGTAGATCACAAACAAAGGCCTGTCACCAGGGTGACCAGTGCAGACTTACGAAGTCACAATGCCTTCTTAGGCAGATCACACACAGTGGCCTGTCAGTCACCTTGGTGACCAATCCAGAATTATGATGTGACAATACCCCCTTAGGCAGATCATAGACAAGGGCCTCTCGCCTGGGTACCCAGTGCAGAGTTATGATGTCACAATGCCCCCTTAGGCAGATCACAGACAAGTGCCTGTCACCTGAGTGAATAGTGAAGACTTATGATGTCCCAATGCCCCCTTAGGCAGATCACAGACAAGGGCCTGTCACCTGGGTGACCAGTGCAGAGTTATGATGTCACAATACACCATTAGGCAGATCATAGGCAAAGGCCTTTCACCTGGGTGCCCATTGCAGAGTTATGATGTCACAATGCCCCTGAGGCAGATCACAGTCAAGGGCCTGTCTCCTGGGTGACTAGTGCAGACTTTTGATGTCAAAATACCCCCTTAGGCAGATCACAGACATGAGCTTGACACCTTGGGGACCAGTGCAGAGTTATGATGTCACAATGCCCCCTTTGGCAGATCACAGATAAGGGCCTGTCACCTGCGTGACCAGTACAGAGTTATGATGTCACAATGCCCCCTGAGACAGATCACAGACAAGGGTCTGTCACCTCGATGACTAGTGCAGAGTTATGATGTCACATTGCCCCCTCAGGCAGATCACACACAAGCTCCTGTCACCTGTTTGACCAGTGCATGGTTATGATGTCACATTGCTCCCTTAGGCAGATTACAGACAAAGGACTTTCACCAGGGTGACCATTGCAGAGTTACGATGTCACAATACTCCCTGAGGCAGATCACAGAAAAGGGTCTGTCAACTGGGTGACCAGTGCAGTGTTATGATGTCACAATACTCTCTTAGGCAGAACACAGACAAGGGACTGTCACCTGGCTGCGCAGTGCAGAGTTATGATGTCAGATTGACCCCTTAGGCAGATCACAGGTAAGGACCTGTCACCTGGGTAACTAGTACAGAGTTATGATGTCACAATGCCCCCTTAGGCAGATAACAGACAACGTCCTGTCTCCTGGGTGACCAGTGCAAAGTTATGATGTCACAATGCCCCTTAGGCAGATCACAGACAAGGGCCTGACACCTGGGTGACTAGTGCAGTCTTATGATGTCACAATGCCCCCTTAGGCCGATCACAGACAGGGGCCTGTCACCTGGGTTACTAGTACAGACCTATGATATCATAATGTCCCCTTAGGCAGATCACAGACTGTGGCCTGTCACCTGGGTGACCACATCAGAATTATGATGTCACAATACCCCCTTAGGCAGATCAAAGACAAGGGCCTCTCACCTGGGTGCCCAGTACAGAGGTATGATGTCACAATGCCCTTAGGCAGATCAAAGACAAGGGTCTTTCACCTGGGTGACCAGTGCAGGGTTATGATGTCACAATTCCCCCTTAGGCATATCACAGAGAAGGGCCTGTTACCTGGGTGCCCAGTGGAGAGTTATCATGTCACAATGCCCCCTTAGGCAGATCACAGACAAAGCCTGTAATATGGGTTACCAGTGCAGAGTTATGTTGTCCCAATAACCCCTTAGGCAGACCACAGACAAGGTACTGTCACCAGGGTGCCCAGTGCTGAGTTATGATGTCACAATGCTCCCTTAGGCAGAAAGCAGACAAGGGCCTGAGACCTGTGTGACCAGTGCAGAGTTACAATGTCACAATGCCCCCTTAGGCAGACAACAGGAAAGGGCCTGTTACCTGGGTGACCAGTAGAGCGTTATGATGTCACAATGCCCCCTTAGGCAGATCACAGATAAGAGTCTGTCACCTGGGTGCCCAGTGCAGAGTTATGATGTCACAATGCCCCCTTAGGCAAATCACACAAAAGGGCCTGTCACCTGGGTGACCAGTACAGAGTTATGACGTCACAATGCCTACTGAGGCAGATCACAGACAAGGGCCTGTCACCTTGGTGATGTGTGCAGAGTTATGATGTCACAATGCCCCCTCAGGTAGATCACAAACAAGGGCCTGTCACCTGGGTGACCAGTGCAGAGTCATGATGTCACAATGCCACCTCAGGCAGATCACACACAAGTTCCTGTCACCTATGTGACTAGTGCAGTGTTATGAAGTCACAATGCCCCCTTAGGAAGATCACCGAAAAAGCTCTGTCAGCAGGGTAACCAGTGCAGCGTTATGATATCACAATATTCCCTTAGGCAGATCACAGACAAAGGTCTGTCAACTGGGTGACAAGTGTAGAGTTATGATGTCACAACACTCCCTTAGGCAGATCACAGACAAGTGACTGTCACCTGGGTGCCCAGTGCAGATTTTTGATGTCGCAATGACCCCTTAGGGAGATCACAGATAAGGGCCTCTCACCTGGGTGAGCTATACAGAGTTATGATGTCACAATGCCCCCTTAGGCAGATCACAGACAAGGGCCTGTCACCTGGGTGACCAGTGCAGAGTTATGATGTCACAATGCACACTCAGGCAGATCACAGACAAGGTCCTGTCACCTGGGTGACCAGTGCAGGGTTATGATGTCACAATGCCCCCTCAGGCAGATCACACACCAGGGCCTGTCACCTGTGTGAACAGTGCAGATTTATGGGGTCACAATACCCCCTCAGGCAGATCAGAGACAATGGCCTCTCACCTTCGTGCCCAGTGCAGAACTATGACGTCACAATGCCCCCTTAGGCAGATCACAGACAAGGGCCTCTCACCTGGGTGTCCAGTTCAGCGTTATGATGACAAAATGCGCACTTAGGAAGATCACAGACAAGGGTCTGTCACCTGTGTGACCATTGCAGAGTTATGATGTCACAATTCCCCCTTAGGCAGATCACAGACAAGGGTCTGACACCTGGGTGTCAAGTGCAGAGTTATGATGTCACAACGGCCCCTTTGGCAGATCAAACACCGGGGTCTTTAACCTGGGTGACCAGTTTAGGGTTATGATGTCACAATACCCCCTTGCGCAGATCACAGACAAGGGTCTGACACCTGGGTGCCCAGTGCAGAGTTATGATGTCACAATGACCCCTTGGGAGATCACAGATAAGGGCCTGTCACCTGGGTGACCAGTACAGAGTTATGATGTCACAATGCCCCCTTATGCAGATGACAGACAAGGGCCTGTCACCTGGGTGACCAGTGCAGAGATATGACGTCACAATGCCCGCTTAGGCCGATCACAGACAAGGGTATGTCACCTGGTTGCCCAGTGCTGTGTTATGATGTCACAATGTCCCCTTAGGCAGATCACAGACAAAGGCCTGTAACATGGGTGACCACTGCAGAGTTATGTTGTCACAATACCCCCTTAGAAGATCACAGACAAGGGACAGTCACCTGGAAGCCCAGTGCAGAGTTATGATGTCACAATGCCCCCTTAGGCAAATCACAGATAAGGGCCGGTCACCTGGTTGAGCAGTACAGAGCTATGATCTCACAATGCCCCCTTAGGCAGACCAAAGTCAAGGGGCGGTCACCTGGCTGCCCAGTGCAGAGTTTTGATGTCACAATACCCCTTTAGGCAGATCACAGACAAGGGATTGTCACCTGGGTGCCCAGTGCAGAGTTATGAGGTAACAATACCCCCTAAGGCATATCACAGTGAAGGGCCTGTCACCTGTGTGACCAGTACAGATTTATGATGTCAGAATGCCCCCTGAGGCACATCACAGACAAGGGCCTGTCACCTGGGTGGCTAGTTCAGACTTATGATGTCACAATGCCCCCTTAGGCAGATCACAGACAAGGGCCTGTCACCTGGGTGACCAGTACAGAGTTATGATGTCGCAATGCCCCCTCAGGCAGATCACAGACAAGGGCCTGTCACCTGGCTGACCAGTGCAGAGTTATGATATCAAAATGCCCCCTGAGACAGATCACACACAAGGGCCTGTCACCTGTGTGACCAGTGCAGTGTTATGATGTCACAATACCCCATTAGGCAGATCACAGACAAAGGCCTGTCACCGGGTGACCAGTGCAGTGTAATGATGTCACAATGCCCCCATACGCAAATCACAGACAGTGGCCTGTCACCTCGGTGACCAGTGCAGAATTATGATGTCACAATACCCCCTTAGACAGATCACAGGCAAGGGCCTGTCACAAGGGTGAGCACTGCAGAGTTATGATGTAACAATGCACCCTGAGGCAGGTCACAGACAAGGGCCTCTCTCCTGGATGGCCAGTGCAGGGTTATCATGTCACAATGCCCCCTTAGGCAGATCACAGACAAGGTCCTCTCACCTGGGTGACCAGTGCAGACTTACGATGTCACAATGCCCCTTAGGCAGATCACAGACAAGGGCCTGTCACCTGGGTGACCATTGCAGAATTATGATGTCACAATGACCCCTTATGCAGATCAAAGTTAAGGGCCTGTCACCTGGGTGACCAATACAGAGTTATGATGTCACTTTACCCCCTTATGCAGATCACAGACAAGGGCCTGTCACCTGGGAGACCAAGGCAGGGTTATGATGTCACAATGCACCCTCACGCAGATCAGAGACAAGGCCCTTTCACCTGGGTGACGAGTGCATAGTTATGATCTCACAATGCCACCCCAGGCAGATCACACACAAGGGCCTGTCAACAGAGTGACCAGTGCAGGGTTATGATGTCACAAGGCCCCCTTAGGCAGATCAGAGTCAAAGACCTGTCACCACGGTGACCAGTGCAGTTAGGATGTCACCATGTCCCCTTAGGCAGAACACAGTCAGTGGTCTGTCACCTGGGTGACCAGTGCAGAATTATGATGTCACAGCACGCCCTTAGGCAGATCAGGGATAATGTCCTCTCACCTGGGTGCCCAGTGCAGAGTTATGATGTCACGAGGCCCCCTTAGGCAGATAACAGAAAAGGACCTGTTACCTGGGTGACCAGTGCACACTAATGATGTCACAATGTCCCCTTAGGGAGATCACAGACAAGGGCCTGTCACCTGGGTGTCCAGTGCAGAGTTATGATGACACAATGCCCACCTAGCAAGATCACACACAAGGGCCTGTCACCTGGGTGACCATTGCAGAATTATGATATCACAATGCCCCCTTAGGCAGATCACAGACAAGGTCCTGTCACCTGGGTGACCAGTGCAGTGTTATGATGTCACAATGCACCGTTAGGCAGATCAAACGCAAGAGAACGTCACCTGGCTGTCCAGTGCAGAGTTATGATGTCACAATACACACTTAGGCAGATCTCAGACAAAGACCTCTCACCTGGGTTCCCAGTGCAGAGTTATGATGTCACAACGCCCCTTAGGCAGATCACAGAAAAGGGCCTGTCACCTGGGTGACTAGTGCAGACTTATGATGTCACAATGCCACCTCAGGCAGATCACAGAGAGGGGCCTGTCAGCTGTGTGACCAGTGCAGGGTTATGATGTCACAATACCCCTTAGGCAGATCGGAGACAAGGGCCTCTCACCTGGGTGCCCAGTCCAGGGTTATGGTGTCACAATGCAACCTTAGGTAGATCACACACAACGCCTGTCACCTGGGTGCATAATGCAGAGTTATGATGTCACAATGCCCCTTTAGGCAGATCACAGACAAGGTCCTGTCACCTGGGTAACCAGTGCAGAGTCATGATGCCACAATGCCCCTTAAGCAGATCACAGAGAAGGGCCTGTCAACTGGTTGACTAGTGCAGATTTATGATGTCACAATGCCCCCTTGGGCAGATCACAGTCAAGGGCCTGTCAGCTGGGTGACCAGTGCGGAGTTATGATGTCACAATTCACCCTTAGGAAGATCACAGACAAGGGCCTGTCACATGGGTGGCTATTGCAGAATTATGATGTCACAATGCCCCCTTAGGCAGATCACAGATAAGGGCCTGTCACCTGGGTGACCAGTACAGAGTTATGAAGTCACAGTGCCTCCTTAGGCAGATCACAGACAAGGGCCTGTCACATGGTTGACCAGAGCAGAGTTATGATGTCACAATGCACAGTTAGGCAGATCAAAGAAAAGGGAAGGTCACCTCGCTGCCCAGTGCCGAGTTATGATGTCACAATGCCCCCTTAGGCACATCACAGTCAAGGTCCTGTCACCTGGTTTACAAGTGCAGAGTTATGATGTCACAATGCCCCTTACGCAGATCACATACAAGGGCCTGTCACCTGGGTGACAAGTGCAGGGTTATGATGTCACAATGCCCCCTTAGGCAGATCACCGACAAAGGCCTGTCACCAGGGTGACCAGTCCAGAGTTATGATGTCACAATGCCCCCTTACGCAGATCACAGACACTGGCCTGTCACCTGGGTGACCATTGCAGAATTATGATGTCACAATACCCCCTTAGGCAGATCACAGACAAGGGCCAGTCACCTGGGTGCCCAGTGCAGAGTTAAGATGTCACAATGTCCCCTTAGGAAGATCAGAGACAAGGGTCTGTTACCTGCGTGACCATTGCAGAATTATGATGTCACAATGCCCCCTTAGGCTGTTCACACATAAGGGCCTGTCACCTGGGTGACCAGTACAGAGTTATGATTTCACAATGCCCCCTTAGGCAGATCACAGACAAGGTCCTGTGACCAGGGTTACCTGTGCAGAGCTACGATGTCACAATGCCCTTTACACAGATCACAGACAAGGGCCTGTCACCTCGGTGACCCTTGCAGAATTTTGATGTCACAATGCCCCCTTAGGAAGATCACAGACAAGGTACTGTCACCTGGGTAACCAGTGCAGAGTTATGATGTCACATTGCCCCTTAGGCAGATCACAGAAAAGGGCCTGTCACCTGGTTGACTAGTGCAGATTTATGGTGTCACAATGCCCCATTAGGCATATCACAGACAAGGGCCTGTTACCTGGGTGCCCAGTACAGAGTTATGATGTCACAATGCCCCCTAAGGCAGATCACAGAGGAGTGCCTGTCACCTGGGTGATGAGTGCAGACGTATGATGTCACAATGCCCACTTAGGCAGATCACAGACAAGGGCCTGTCACCTGGCTGACCAGTGCAGGGTTATGAGGTCACAATACCCCCTTAGGCAGATCACAGACAAAGGCCTCTCACCTGAGTGCCCAGTTCAGAGTTATGATGTCACAATGCCCCTTAGGCAGATCACAGACAAGGGCCTGTCACCTGGGTGACTAGTGCAGACTTATGTTGTCACAATGCCCCCTTAGCAGATCACAGACAAGGGCCAGTCACCTGGGTGACCAGTGCAGACTTATGATGTCAAATTGAACCCTTTGGCAGATCACAGACAAGGGCCTGTCACCTGGGTGACCAGTGCAGAATTATGATGTCACAATGCCCCCTCAGGCGGATCACACACAAGGGCCTGTCACCTGTGTGACCAATGCAGGGTTATGATGTCACAATGCCACCTCAGGCAGATCACAGACAAAGGCCTGTCACCAGGGTTACCAGTCCAGAGTTGTGATGTCACAATGCCTCCTTACGCAGATCACAGACAGTGGCCTGTCACCTGGGTGACCAGTGCAGAATTATGATGTCACAATACCCCCTCAGGCAGATCACACACAAGGGCCTTTCAACTGGGTGCCCAGTGCAGAGTTACGATGTCACAATGGCCCCTTAGGCAGACCACAGACAAGGGCCTGTCACCTGGGTGACTAGTGCAGAATTATGATGTCAGAATGCCCCTTTATGCAGACCACAGACAAGGTCCTGTCACCTGGGTAACCAGTGCAGGGTTTTGATGTCACAATGCCCCTTAGGCAGATCACAGAAAAGGGCCTGTCAAGTGGTTGACTAGCGCAGATTTATGATGTCACAATACCCCCACAGGCAGATCACAGACAAGGGCCTGTCACCTGGGTGACAAGTGCAGAGTTATGATGTCACAGTGAACCCTTTGGCAGATTTAAGACAAAGGCCTCTCACCTGGGTGCCCACTGCAGAGTTATGATGTCACAATGCCCCTTACGCAGATCACAGACAAGGGCCTGTCACCTGGGTGCCCAACACAGAGTTATGATGTCACAATGCCCCTAAGGCAGATCACAGACAAGGCCCTGTCACCTGGGTGACTAGTGCAGATTTATGATATCACAGTGCCCCCTTAGGCAGATCACAGACAAGGGCCTGTGACCTGGGTGACCAGTGCAGAGTTATGATATCAGAATACCACCTTAGGCACATCACAGACAAAGGCCTCTCACCTGGGTGTCCAATGCAGGGTTATGATGTCACAATGCCCCTTAGGCAGATCACAGACAAGGGTCAGTCACCTGGGTGACTAGTGCAGATTTATGATGTCGCAATGCCCCCTTAGGCAGATCACAGACAATGTCCAGTCACCTGGGTGACCAGTGCAGAGTTATGATGTCACAACGCCCCCTTCGGCAGATAACAGAAAAGGACCTGTCACCTGGGTGACCGTTGCAGACTTATGATGTCACAATGCACCGTTAGGCAGATGAAAGGCTAGGGAAGGTCACCTGGCTTCCCAGTGCAGAGTTATGATGTCACAATACCCCCTCAGGCAGATGACAGACAAGGGATTGTCACCTGGGTGCCCAGTGCAGAGTTTTGATGTCACAATGAACCCTTAGGCAGATCACAGATAACGGCCTGCACCTTGGTGACCAGTACAGAGTTATGATGTCACAATGCCCCCTTAGGCAGATCACAGACTAGGGCCTGTCACCAGAGTGAACACTGCAGAGTTATGATGTCACAATGCACACTCAGGCAGATCACAGACAAGAGCCTGTCACCTGGGTGAGCAGTGCAGGGTTATGATATCACAATGTGCCCTTAGGCAGATCACAAACAAGGTCCTGTCACCTTAGTGACCAGTGCAGAGTTAAGATGTCACAATGCCCATCAGACAGATCACAGACAAGGGACTGTCACCTGGGTGACAAGCGCAGACTAATGATGACACAATGCCCCCTTAGGGAGATCACAGACAAGGGCCTGTCACCTGGGTGACCAGTGCAGAGTCATGATGTCACAATGCCCCCTCAGGTGGATCACACACAAGGGCCTTTTACCTGTGTGACCAGTACAGGGTTATGATGTCACAACGTGCCCTTAGGCAGATCACAGACATGGGCCTGTCACCTGGGTGACCATTGCACAATTTTGATTTCACAGTGCCCCTTTAGGCAGATCACAGCCAAGGGTCTGTCACCTGGGTGACCAATGCAGAGTTATGATGTCACAATACTCCCTTAGTCAGATCACAGACAAGAGACTGTCCCCTGGGTGCCCAGTGCAGAGTTATGATGTCACAATGCCCCCTTAGGCAGATCACAGATAAGGACCTGTCACCTGGGTGACCAGTACAGGGTTATGATGTCACAATGCACCCTCAGGCAGATCACAGACAAGGGCCTGTCACCTGTGTGACCAGTGCAGGGTTGTGATGACAGAATGCCCCCTTAGGCAGATCGGAGACAAAGGCCTGTCACCAAGGTTATCAGTGCAGAGTTATGATGTCACAATGCCCCCATAGGCAGATCACAGTCAGTAGCCTGTCACCTGGGTGACCAGTGCAGAGTTATGATGTCACAATGCCCCCTTAGGCAGATCACAGACTACTTCCTGTCACCTGGGTAACTAGTGTAGGGTTTTGATGTCACAATGCCCCTTAGGCAGATCACAGACAAGGGCCTGTCAACTGGTTGACTAGACCAGATTTATGATGTCACTATACCCCCATAGGCAGATCACAGACAAGGGCCTGTCACCTGGCTGACCAATCCAGAGTTATGACGTCACAGTGCACCCTTTGGCAGATTTCAGAAAAAGGCCTCTCACCTGGGTGCCCACTGCAGACTTATGATGTCACAATGCCCCTTACGCAGATCACAGACAAGGGCCTGTCTCCTGGGTGACGAGTGCAGACTTATGATGTCACAATGCCCCCTTAGGCATATCACACACAAGGGCCTGTCGCCTGGGTGCCCAGTACAGAGTTATGATGTCACAATGCCCCTAAGGCAGATCACAGACAAGTGCCTGTCACCTGGGTGACTAGTGAAGATTTATGATATCACAATGCCCCCTTAGGCGATAACAGAGAAGGGCCTGTCACCTGGGTGACCAGTGCAGAGTTATGATGTCACAATGCCCCTAAGGCAGATCACAGACAAGGGCCAGTCACCTGGGTGACCAGTGCAGAGTTATGATGTCACAATGCCCCCTTCGGCAGATAACAGAAAAGGACCTCTCACATGGGTGACCAGTGCAGGCTTATGATGTCACAATGCACCGTTAGGCAGATGAAAGGCTAGGGAAGGTCACCTGGCTGCCCAGTGCAGAGTTATGTTGTCACAATACCCCTCAGGCAGATGACAGACAAGGGATTGACACCCGGGTGCCCAGTGCAGAGTTATGATTTCACAACGCACACTCAGGCAGATCACAGACAAGGGCCTGTCACCTGGGTGACCAGTGCAGACTTATGAGGTCACAATGCCGTCTCGGGGAGACCACACACAAGGGCCTATCACCTGTGTGACCAATGCATGGTTATGATGTCACAGTGCGCCCTTAGGCAGATTACAGACAAGGGTCTGTCACCTGGGTGACCAGTGCAGAGCTATGATGTCACAATGCACCTTAGGCACATCACAGACAACGGCCTGTCACCTGGGTGAGCAGTGCAGAGTTAGGATGTCACAATGCCCCCATAGCAGATCACAGACAAGGCCCTATCACCTGGGTGACCAGTGCAGGGTTATTATGTCCCAATGCCCCTTAGGTAGATCACAAAAATGGCATGTCACCTAGGTGCCCGTTGCCGTGTTATGATGTCACAATATCCCCTTAGGCAGATCACAGACAAGCGCCTGTCACCTGGGAGCCCAGTACAGAGTTATGATGTCACAATGCCCCCTTAGTAAGATCACAGACAAGGTCCTGTCACCTGGGGGACCAGTGCAGAGTTATGATGTCACAATGCCCCTTCAGGCAGATCACACACAAGGGCCTGTCACCTGTGTGACTGGTGCAGGGTTATGATGTCACAATACACCTTAGGCAGTTCACAGACAAAGGCCTGTCACCAGGACGACCAGTGCTGAGTTATGATGTCATAATGCCCCCTTAGGCAGATCACAGTCAGTGGCCTGCCACCTGGGTGACCAGGGCACAATTATGATGTCACAATACACCCTTAGGCAGATCACAGACAAGAGCCTCTCACCTGGGGGCCCAGTGCAGAGTTATGATGTCACAATGCCCCCTTAGGCAGATCGCAGTCAAGGGCCTGTCACCTGGGTACCCAATTCAGAGTTATGATGTCACAATGCCTCCCTAAGCATATTGCACACAAGGTCATGTCACCTGGGTAACCAGTGCAGAGTTATGATGTCACAATGCCCCTTAGGCAGATCACAGTCAGTGGCCTGTCATCTGGTTGACTAGTGCAGATTTATGATGTCACAATGCCCCCTTAGGCAGATGACAGACAAGGGCCTGTCACCTGGGTCACCAGTGCAGAGTTATGATGTCACAATACGCCGTTAGGCAGAACACAGACAAAGGCCTCTCACCTGGGTGCCCAGTGCAGTGATATGATGTCA
Source organism: Pan paniscus (assembly GCF_029289425.2). Lineage (NCBI taxonomy): Eukaryota > Metazoa > Chordata > Mammalia > Primates > Hominidae > Pan > Pan paniscus. Next base: position 5,139,922 of record NC_073265.2, read on the forward strand.
CAATGCCCCTTAGGCAGATCAGAGACAAGGGCCTGTCTCCTAGGTGACTAGTGCAGACTTATGATATCACAATGCCCCGTTAGGCAGATCAGAGACCAAGGCTTGTCAGCTGGGTGACCAGTGCAAAGTTATGATGACAAAATGCCCACTTAGGAAGATCACAGACAAGGGCCTGTCACCTGGGTGACAAGTACAGGGTTATGATGTCACAATGCCTCCTTTTGCAGATCACAGACAAGGACCTGTCACCGGGGTGACCAGTGCAGATTTATGATGTCACAATGCACACTCAGGGAGATCACAGACAACGGCCTGTCACCTGGGTGACCAGTGCAGACTTATGATGTCACAATGCCCCCTCAGGCAGACCACACACAAGGGCCTGTCACCTGTGTGACCAGTGCAGGGTTATGATGTCACAATGTCCCCTTAGGCAGATCACAGAAAACGGACTGTCACCTGGGTGAGCAGTGCAGAATTATGATGTCACAGTGCCCCCTTAGCACATCACAGACAAGGCCCTGTCACCTGGGTGACCAGTGCAGGATTATGATGTCCCAATGCCCCCTTAGGCAGATCACAAAAAAGGGCATGTCTCCTGGGTGACCTGTGCAGTGTTATGATGTCCCAATGCCCCCTTAGGCAGATCACAGACAAAGACCTCTAAAATGGGTGACCAGTGCAGAGGTATGTTGTCACAATACCCCCTTAGGCAGATCAAAGACAAGGGACTGTCACCTGGGTGCCCAATGCAGATTTATGATGTCACAATTCCCCCATAGGCAGATCACAGACAAGGTCCTGTCACCTGGGTGCCCAGTGCAGAGTTATGATGTCACAATACCCCTTAAGGCAGATCATAGACATGGGATTGTCTCCTGGGTGCCCAGTGCAGAGTAATGATGTAACAAGGCCCCCTTAGGCAGGTCACAGATAAAGGCCTGTCACCTGGGTGCCCAGTACAGAGCTATGATGTCATAATGCCCCCTTAGGCAAATCACAGAAAAGGGCCTGTCACCTGGTTGCCCAATGCATAGTTATGATGTCACAATGCCCCTTTAGGCAGATCACAGACAAGGTCATGTCACCTGGGTAACCAGTGCAGAGTTATGATGTCACAATGCCCCTTAGGCAGAGCACAGAAAAGGGCCTGTCACCTGGGTGACTAGTGCAGACTTATGATGTCACAATGCTGCCTTAGGCAGATCACAGACAAGGGCCTGTCACCTGGGTGCCCAGTGCAGATTTATGATCTCACAATGCCCCCTTAGGCAGATAACAGACAAAGGCCAGTCACTTGGGTGACCACTGCAGGATTCTGATGTCACAATGCCCCCTTAGGCAGATCACAAACAAGGGTCTGTCAACAGGGTGAGCAGCGCAGAGTTATTATGTCACAATACTCTCTTAGGCAGATCACAGGCAAGGGACTGTCACCTGGGTGCCCAGTGCAGAGTTGTGAAGTCACAATGACCCCTTAGGTAGATCACGGATAAGGGCCTGTCACCTGGGTGACCAGTACACAGTTATGATGTCCCAATGCCCCTTTTGCAGATCACAGAGAAGGGCCTGTAACCTGGGTGACCAGTGCAGAGTTATGATGTCACAACGCACACTCAGGCAGATCACAGACAAGGGCCTGTCACCTGGGTGACCAGTGCAGACTTATGATGTCACAATGCCCTCTCAGGCAGACCACACACAAGGGCCTGTCACCTGTGTGACCAATGCTGGGTTATGATGTCATATTGCCCCCTTAGACAGATCACAGACAAGGGCCTGTCACCTGGGTGACCAGTGGAGAGTTATGATGTCACAATACGCCCTTAGGCAGAACACAGACAAAAGCCTCTCAGCTGGGTGCCCAGTGCAGAGATATGATGTCACAATGCCCCTTAGGCAGATCACAGACAAGGGCCTGTCTCCTAGGTGACTAGTGCAGACTTATGATGTCACCATGCCCCCTTAGTCAGATCACAGAAAAGGGCCTGTCAGCTGGGTGACCAGTGCATAGTTATGATGACAAAATGCCCACTTAGGCAGATCACAGACAAGGGCCTGTCACCTGGGTGCCCAGTACAGAGCTATGATGTCACAATGCCCCCTTAGGCCGATCACAGGAAAGGGCCTGTCACCTGGTTGCCCAATGCATACTTATGATTTCACAATGCCCCCTTAGGCAGATCACAGACAAGGTCCTGTCATCTGGGTATCCAGTGCAGAGTTATGATGTCACAATGCCCCTTAGGCAGATCACAGACAAGGGCCTGTCACCTGGGTGACTAGTGCAGTCTTATGATGTCACAATGCCCTCTTAGGCAGATCACAGACAAGGGTCTGTCACCTGGGTGACCAGAGGAGAGTTGTGATGTCACAATACACCCTTAGGCAGAACACAGACAAAGGCATCTCACCTGGGTGCCCAGTGCAGAGATATGATGTCACAATGCTCCTTAGGCAGATCACACACAAGGGCCTGTCTCCTAGGTCAGCTGGGTGAACAGTGCTGAGTTATGATAACAAAGTGCACACTTAGGAGGATCACAGACAAGGGCTTCTTACCTTGTTGACCAGTGCAGAGTCACGATGTCCCAATGCCCCCCTAGGCAGATCACAGTCAGTGGCCTGTCCTCTGGGTGACCAGTGCAGAATTATGATGTCACAATGCACCCTTAGGCCGATCACAGACAAGGGCCTCTCACCTGGGTGCTCAGTGCTGAGTTATGATGTCACAATGCCCCCTTAGGCAGATCACAGTCAAGGGCCTGTCACCTGGGTGCCCAATTCAGAGTTATGATGTCACAATGCCTCCTTAAGCATACCACAGACAAGGTCATGTGACCTGGGTAACCAGTGCAGAGTGATGATGTCACAATGCCCGTAAGGCAGATCACAGAAAAGGGCCTGTCATATGGTTGACTAGTGCAGATTTATGATGTCACAATGCCCAATTACGCATATCACAGACAAGGGCCTGTCACCTGGGTGACCAGTGCGGAGTTATGATGTCACAATACGCCCTTAGGCAGAACACAGACAAAGGTCTCTCACCTGGGTGCCCAGTGCTGTGATATGATGTCACAATGCCCCTTAGGCAGATCACAGACAAGGGCCGGTCTCCTAGGTGACTAGTGCAGACTTATGATGTCACAATGCCCCCTTAGGCAGATCACAGCCCAGGGCCTGTCAGCTCGGTGACCAGTGCAAAGTTACTATGACAAAATGCCCACTTAGGAAGATAACAGTCAAGGGCCTGTCACCTGGGTGACCAGTACAGAGTTAAGATGTCACAATGCCTCCTTTTGCAGATCACAGACAAGGGCCTGTCACCTGGGTGACCAGTGCAGACTTATGATGTCGCAATGCCCCCTCAGGCAGACCTCACACAAGGTCATGTCACCTGTGTCACCAGTGCAGGGTTATGATGTCACAATGCCCGCTTAGGCAGATTACAGACAAGGGTCTGTCACCTGGGTGACCAGTGCAGAATTACGATGTCACAATTGCCCCTTGGGCAGATCACAGACAAGGGTCTGTCACCTGGGTGACCAGTGGAGAGTTATGATGTCACAATGCCCCCTTAGGCAGATCACAGACAAGGGACTGTCACCTGGGTGACGAGTGCAGAGTTATGTTGTCACAATACCCCCTTAGGCAGATCAAAGACAAGGGACTGTCACCTGGGTGCCCAATGCAGATTTATGATGTCACAATTCCCCCATAGGCAGATCACAGACAAGGTCCTGTCACCTGGGTGCCCAGTGCAGAGTTATGATGTCACAATACCCCTTAAGGCAGATCATAGACATGGGATTGTCTCCTGGGTGCCCAGTGCAGAGTAATGATGTAACAATGCCCCCTTAGGCAGGTCACAGATAAAGGTCTGTCACCTGGGTGCCCAGTACAGAGCTATGATGTCATAATGCCCCCTTAGGCAAATCACAGAAAAGGGCCTGTCACCTGGTTGCCCAATGCATAGTTATGATGTCACAATGCCCCTTTAGGCAGATCACAGACAAGGTCATGTCACCTGGGTAACCAGTGCAGAGTTATGATGTCACAATGCCCCTTAGGCAGAGCTCAGAAAAGGGACTCTCACCTGGGTGACTAGTGCAGACTTATGATGTCACAATGCTGCCTTAGGCAGATCACAGACAAGGGCCTGTCACCTGGGTGCCCAGTGCAGTTTTATGATCTCACAATGCCCCCTTAGGCAGATAACAGACAAAGGCCAGTCACTTGGGTGACCACTGCAGGATTCTGATGTCACAATGCCCCCTTAGGCAGATCACAAACAAGGGTCTGTCAACAGGGTGAGCAGCGCAGAGTTATTATGTCACAATACTCTCTTAGGCAGATCACAGGCAAGGGACTGTCACCTGGGTGCCCAGTGCAGAGTTGTGATGTCACAATGACCCCTTAGGCAGATCACGGATAAGGGCCTGTCACCTGGGAGACCAGTACAAAGTTATGATGTCCCAATGCCCCTTTTGCAGATCACAGAGAAGGGCCTGTAACCTGGGTGACCAGTGCAGAGTTATGATGTCACAACGCACACTCAGGCAGATCACAGACAAGGGCCTGTCACCTGGGTGACCAGTGCAGACTTATGATGTCACAATGCCCTCTCAGGCAGACCACACACAAGGGCCTGTCACCTGTGTGACCAATGCTGGGTTATGATGTCATATTGCCCCCTTAGACAGATCACAGACAAGGGCCTGTCACCTGGGTGACCAGTGGAGAGTTATGATGTCACAATACGCCCTTAGGCACAACACAGACAAAAGCCTCTCAGCTGGGTGCCCAGTGCAGAGATATGATGTCACAATGACCCTTAGGCAGATCACAGACAAGGGCCTGTCTCCTAGGTGACTAGTGCAGACTTATGATGTCACCATGCCCCCTTAGTCAGATCACAGAAAAGGGCCTGTCAGCTGGGTGACCAGTGCATAGTTATGATGACAAAATGCCCACTTAGGAAGATCACAGACAAGGGCCTGTCACCTGGGTGACCATTGCAGTATTATGATATCACAATGCCCCCTTAGGCAGATCACAGACAAGGGCCTGTCACCTGGGTGACCAGTGCAGAGTTATGATGTCACAATTCACCTTCAGGCAGATCACAGACAATGGCCTGTCATGTGGGTGACCAGTGCAGAGTTATGATGTCATAATGCCCCCTCGTGCAGATCACACACCAGGTCCTGTCACCTGTGTGACCAGTGCAGGGTTATGATGTCAAAATATCCCCTTAGGCAGATCACAGACAAAGGCCTGTCATCAGGGTGAGCAGTGCAGAGTTATGATGTCACAATGCCGCCTTAGGCTGATCACAGTGGCCTGTCTCCTAGGTGACCAGTGCAGAGTTATTATGTCACAATGTCCTCTTAGGCAGATCACAGGCAAGGGTCTGTCACCTGGGTGATCAGTGCAGAGTTACGATGTCACAATGGCCACTTAGGCAGATCAAAGAAAAGGGTCTGTCACCTGGGTGAACAGTGCAGAGTTATGATGTCACAATGTCCTCTTAGGCAAATCACAGACAATGGCCTGTCAGCTGGGTGCACAGTGCGTAGCTATGATGTCACAAGCCCCCCTTAGGCAGATCACAGACAAGGGAATGTCACCTGGGTGCCCAGTGCAGAGTTATGATGTCACAATGCCCCCTTAGTCAGTTGACAAACAAGGGCCTGTCACCTGGGTGTCCAGTGCAGAGTTATTACCTCACAATGCTCCCTTAGGGAGATTACAGACAAAGACCTGTAAAATGGGTGCCCAGTGAAGAGTTATGTTGTCACAATAACCACTTAGGCAGATCACAGGCAATGGACTGTTACCTGGGTGCCCAATGCAGATTTATGTTGTCACAATGCCCCCTTAGGCAGATCACAGACAAGGTCCTGTCACCTGGGGGCCCAGTGCAGAGTTATGATGTCACAGTACCCCTTTAGGCAGATCATAGATATGGGATTGTCACCTGGGTGCCCAGTGCAGAGTAATGATGTAACAATGCCCGCTTAGGCAGATCACAGATAAAGGCCTGTCACCTGGGTGCCCAGTACAGAGCTATGATGTCACAATGCTCCCATAGGCAGATCACAGACAAGGGCCTGTCACCTGGGTGCCCAATGCAGAGTTATGATGTCACAATGTCCCCTTAGGCAAATCACAGACAAGGTCCTGTCACCTAGGTAACCAGTGCAGATTTATGATGTCACAATGGCCCTTAGGCAGATCACAGACAAGGGCCTGTTAGGTGAGTGTCCAGTGCAAGTTTATGATGACAAAATGCCCACTTAGGAAGATCACACACAAGGGCCTGTCACCTGGGTGACCAGTGCAGAGTTATGATGTCACAATGCCCCCTCAGGCAGATCAAAGACAAGGGTCTTCCACCGGGGTGACCAGTGCAGGGTTATGATGTCACAATGTCCCCTTACGCAGATCACAGACAAGGGCCTGTCACCCGGGTGACTAATGCTGAGTTATGATGTCACAATGCCCCTTAGGCAGATGACAGTAAAGGGTCTGTCACCTGGCTGACCAGTGCAGAGTTACGATGTCACAATGCCCCCTTAGGCAGATCACAGACAAGGGCCTGTCACCTGTGTGTCCAGTGCAGGGTTATGATGTCACAAGGACCCTTACGCAGATCACAGACAAGGGCCTGTCACCTGGGTGATTAGTGCAGACTTATGATGTCACAATGCCCCCTTAGGCAGATCACAGACACGGGCCTGTAACCAGTTTGACCAGTTGAGAAATATGATGTCACAATGCACTCTCAGGCAGATCACAGACAAGGGCCTGTCACCTGTGTGACCAGTGCAGGGTTATGATGTCACAATGTCCCCTTAGGCAGATCACAGACAAAGGCCTGTCAGCAGGTGACCAGTGCAGAGTTATGATGTCACAATTCCCCCTTAGGCAGATCACAGACAGTGGCCTGTCATCTTGGTGACCAGTGCAGAATTATGATGTCAAAATACCCCCGTAGGCAGACCTCAGACAGGGGCCTGTCACCTGCGTGCCCAGTGCAGAGTTGTGATGTCACAAAGCCCCCTTAGGCAGATCACAGACAAGGGCCTGTCACCTGGGTGCCTAATGCAGAGTTACGATGTCACAATGCCCCTTAGGCAGATCACAAACAGGGGCCTGTCACCTGTGTGACCAGTGCAGGGTTACGATGTCACAATGCTCCCTTAGGCAGATCACAGTCAAAGGCCTGTCACCAGGGTGACTAGTGCAGAGTTATGATGTCACAAAACCCCCTTACGCAGATCACAGACAGTGGCCTGTCACCTGGGTGACCACTGCAGAATTATGATATCACAATATCCACTTAGGCAGATCACAAACAAGGGCCTCTCCCCTGTGTGCCCAATGCAGAGTTATGATGTCACAATAACCCCTTAGGCACATCACAGACAAGGTCGTGTCATCTGGGTTACCAGTGCAGAGTTATGATGTCACAATTCCCCTTACGCAGTTCACAGACAAGGGCCTGTCACCTGTGTGACGAATGCAGACTTATGATGTCACAATGCCCCCTTAGGCAGATCACAGACAAGGGCCTGTGACCTGGGTGACCAGTGCAGACTTATGATGTCACAATGAACACTCAGGCAGATCACAGACACGGGCCTGTCACCTGGGTGACCATTGCAGAGTTATGATGTCACAATGACCCCTTTGGCAGATCACAGAAAAGGGCCTGTCACCTGTGTGACCAGTGCAGGTTTATGATGTCAAAATGCCCCCTAGGCCGATCACAGACAAAGGCCTGTCAGCAGGGTGAGCAGTAAAAAGTTATGATGTCACAATGCCCCCTTAAGCAGATCACAAACAGAGGCCTGTCACCTTGGTGACCAGGGCAGAAGTATGATGTCACAATACCCCCTTAGGCAGATCACAGACAAGGGCCTGTCACCTGGGTGTCCAATGCAGAGTTATGATGTCACAATGCCCCCTTAGGCAGATCACAGACAACGTTCTGTCACCTAGGTTACCAGTGCAGAGTTTTGATGTCAGAATGCCCCTTAGGCAGATCACAGACAAGGGCCTGTCACCTGTGTGACTAACGCGGACTTATGATGTCACAATGCCCCCTTAGGCAGATCGCAGACAAGGGCCTGTCCCCTGGGTGACCAGTGCAGAGTTATGATGTCACAATACTCCCTTCGGCAGATCACAGACAAAGGCTTCACACCTGGGTGCCCAGTGCAGAGTTATGATGTCACAATGCCCCTTAGGCAGATCACAGACAACGGCCTGTCACCTGGGTGACTAATGTAGACTTATGATGTCAAAATACCCCCTTAGGCAGATCCCAGCAAGGGCCTGTCACCTGGGTTACCAGTGCAGACTTAGGATGTCACAATGCCCCCTTAGGCAGATTACAGAAAAGGGCCTGTCACCTGGGTGAGCAATGCAGACTTATGATGCCACAAGGCCCCCTAGGCAGATCACAGACAAGGGCCTCTCACCTGGGTGTCCAGTGCAAAGTTATGATGAAACAATGCCCACCTAGAAAGATCACACACAAGGGCCTGTCACCTGGGTGACCAGTGCAGAGTTATGATGTCACAATGCACCCTCAGGCAGATCAAAGACAAGGGTCTTTCACCTGGGTGACCAGTGCAGGGTTATGATGTCACAATGTCCCCTTACGCAGATCACAGACAAGGGTCTGTCACCTGGTTGAGCAGTGCAGAGTTATCATGTCACAATGCCCCCTTAGGCAGATCACAGATAAGGGTCTGTGACCTGGGTGACCAGTGCAGAGTTACCATATCACAACGCCCCCTTAGGCAGATCACAGAAAAGGGCCTGTCACCTGGGTGCAAAATGCAGAGTTATGATGTCACAATGCCCCCTTCGGCAGATCACAGACAAGGTCATGACACCTGGGTGAACAGTGCAGAGTTATGATGTCTCAATACCTCCTTAAGCAGATCACAGACAAAGGCATCCCACCTGGGTGCCCATGCAGTGTTATGATGTCACAATTCCCCTTAGGCAGATCACAGACAAGGGCCTGTCCCTTGTGTGACCAGTGCAGAGTTATGATGTCACAATGCCCCCTCAGGCAGATCACACACAATGGCCTGTCACCTGTGTGACCAGTGCAGGTTTATGATGTCACAATGCCCCCTAGGCAGATCACAGACAAAGGCCTGTCAGCAGGGTGACCAGTACAAAGTTATGATGTCAAAATGCCCCCTTAAGCAGATCACAGACAGTGGCCTGTCACCTTGGTGACCAGGGCAGAAGTATGATGTCACAATAGCCCCTTAGGCAGATCACAGACAAGGGCCTGTCACCTGGGTGCCTAATGCAGAGTTATGATGTCACAATACCCCCTTAGGCAGATCACAGACAACGTTCTGTCCTCTGGGTTACCAGTGCAGAGTTATGATGTGACAATGCCCCTTAGGCAGATCACAGACAAGGGCCTGTCACCTGTGTGACTAGCGCGGACTTATGATGTCACAATGCCCCCTTAGGCAGATCGCAGACAAGGGCCTGTCCCCTGGGTGACCAGTGCAGGGTTATGATGTCACAATACCCCCTTCGGCAGATGACAGACAAGGGCTACACACCTGGGTGCCCAGTGCAGTGTTATGATGTCACAATGCCCCTTAGGCAGATCACAGACAACGGCCTGTCACCTGGGTGACTAATGGAGACTTATGATATCAAAATGCCCCCTTAGGCATATCCCAGCAAGGGCCTGTCACCTGGGTGGCCAGTGCAGACTTATGATGTCACAATGCCCCCTTAGGCAGATTACAGAAAAGGGCCTGTCACCTGGGTGACCAATGCAGAGTTATAATGCCACAATCCCCCAAGGCAGACCACAGACAAGGGCCTGACACCTGGGTGTCCAGTGCAAAGTTATGATGACACAATGCCCACCTAGAAAGATCACACACAAGGGCCTGTCACCTGGGTGACCATTACCGAATTATAATGTCACAATGCCCCCTTAGGCAGATCACAGACAAGGGCCTGTCACCTGGGTGACCAGTGCAGAGTTATGATGTCACAATGCACCCTCAGGCAGATCGAAGACAAGGGTCTTTCACCTGGGTGACCAGTGCAGGTTTATGATGTCAAAATGTCCCCTTACGCAGATCACAGAAAAGGGTCTGTCACCTGGTTGACCAGTGCAGAGTTATCATGTCACAATGCCCCCTTAGGCAGATCACAGATAAGGGTCTGTGACCTGGGTGACCAGTGCAGAGTTATCATATCACAATGCCCCCTTTGGCAGATCACAAAAAAGGGCCTGTCACCTGGGTGCCCAATGCAGAGTTATGATGTAATCATGCCCCCTTAGGCAGATCACAGACATGGTCATGAACCCTGTGTGTCCAGTGCAGAGTTATGATGTCACAGTACCCCCTTAAGCAGATCACAGACAAAGGCATCTCACCTGGGTGCCCATGCAGAGTTATGATGTCACAATGCCCCCTTAGGCAGATAACAGAAATGGGCCTGTCACCTTGGTGATCAATGCAGAGTTATGATGCCACAATGCCCCCTTACGCAGATCACAGAAAAGGGCCTGTCACCCTGGTGTCCACTGCAGATTCATGATGACACAATGCCCACCTAGAAAGATCACAGACAAGGACCTGTCACCTGGGTGAGCACTGCAGAATTATGATGTCACAGTGCCCCCTTAGGCAGATCACAGAAAAGGGCCTGTCACCTGGGTGACCAGTGCAGTGTTATGATGTCACAATGCACTCTCAGGCAGATCACAGACAAGGGCCTGTCACCTGGGTGACCAGTGCAGGGTTATGATGTCACAATACTTCCTTAGGCAGATCACAGACAAGGGACTGTCACCTGGGTGACCAGTGCAGAGTTATGATGTCACACTGACCCCCTAGCAGATCACAGATAAGGGCCTGTCACCTGGGTGACGAGTACAGAGTTATGATGTCACAATGCCCCCTTATGCAGATCACAGACAAGGGCCTGTCACCTGGGTTACCAGTGAAGAGTTATGATATCACAATGCCCCCTTAGGCAGGTCGCAGACAAGGGCCTGTCCCCTAGGTGACCAGTGCAGAGTTATGATGTCACAATACTCCCTTCGGCTGATCACAGACAAAGGCTTCACACCTCGGTGCCCAGTGCAGAGTTATGATGTCACAATGCCCCTTAGGCCGATCACAGACAACGGCCTGTCACCTGGGTGACTAATGCAGACTTATGATGTCAAAATGCCCCCTTAGGCAGACCCCAGCAAGGGCCTGTCACCTGGGTGACCAGTGCAGACTTAGGATGTCACAATGCCCCCTTAGGCAGATTACAGAAAAGGGCCTGTCACCTGGGTGACCAAAGCAGATTTATGATGCCACAATGCCCCTTAGGCAGATCACAGACAGTGGCCGGTCACCTGGGTGAGCAGTGCAGAATTATGATGTCAAAATACCCCCTTAGGCATATAACAGATAAGGGCCTCTCACGTGGGTGACCAGTGCAGAGTTGTGATGTCACAATTCCCCCTTAGGCAGATCACAGACAAAGGCATCTAACCTGGGTGGCCATGCAGAGTTCTTATGTCACAATGCCCCTTAGGCAGATCACAGACAAGGGCCTGACACCTGGGTGACTAGTGCCGACTTATGATGTCACAATACCCCATTAGGCAGATCACAGACAAGGGCCTGTCACCTGGGTGTCTAGTGCAGACGTATGATGTCGCAATGCCCCTTTAGGCAGATCACAGACAGGGGCCTGTCACCTGGGTGTCCAGTGCAGAGTTATGGTGTCACAATGCCCCCTTAGGCAGATCACATACAAGGGCCTGTCACCTGGCTGCCCAGTGCAGAGTTATGATGTCACAATGCCCCCTCCGGCAGATCACACAAAAGGGCTTGTCCCCTGTCTGACCAGTGGAGGGTTGTGATGTCACTATGCCCCCTCAGGCAGACCACAGACAAAGGCCTGTCACCAGGGTGAACAGTGCAGAGTTATGATGTCACAATTCCCCCTTAGGCAGATCACAGACAAGGGTCTGTCACCTGGGTGACCAGTGCAGAGTTATCATGTCACAATGCCCCCTTAGGCAGAACAGAGACAAGGGTCTCTGACCTGGGTGACCAGTGCAGAGTTATCATGACACAATGCCCCCTTAGGCAGATCACAGAGATGGGCCTGTCAACTGGGTGCCCAATGCAGAGTTTTGATGTCACAATGCCCCCTTAGGCAGATCACAGACAAGGTCCTGTCACCTGGGTGACCAGTGCACAGTTACGAAATCTCAATGCCCCTTAGGCAGATCACAGACAAGGGCCTCTCACTTGGGTGACTAGTGCAGACTTATGATGTCACAATACCCACTTAGGCAGATCACAGAGAAGGGCATGTCGACTGGGTGACCAGTACACGACTACCATGTCACAATAGTTCCTTAGGCAGATCACAGACAAGGGAATGTCACCTGTATACCCAGTGCAGAGTTATGATGTCACAATGACCACCAAGGCAGATAACAGATAAGGGCCTGTCACCTGGGTGACCAGTACAGAGTTATGATGTCACAATGCCCCCGTAGGCAGATCACAGACAAGGTCCTGTCACCTGGGTAACAAGTGCAGAGTAATGAAGTCACAATGCCCCTAAGGCAGATCACAGATCAGGGCCTGTCACCTCGGTGACTAGTGCAGACTTATGATGTCACAATCCCCCTTAGGCAAATCACAGACAAGGGCTTGTCACCTGGGTGACCAGTGTAGGGTTATGATGTCAGAATACCCCCTTAGGCTGATCACAGACAAAGGCCTCTCACCTGCGTGCCCAGTGCAGGGTTATGATGTCACAATGCCCCTTAGGCAGATCACAGACAAGGGCCTGTCACCTGGGTGACTAGTGCTGATGTATGATGTCGCAACGCCTCCTTAGGCAGATCATAGACAAGGGCCTGTCACCTGTGTGTCCAGTGCAGAGTTATGGTGTCACAATGGCCCCTTAGGCAGATAACAGACCAGGGCCTGTCACCTGGGTCTCCAGTGCAGTGTTATGATGACACAATGCCCACCAGGGAAGATCACAAACAAAGGCCTGTCACCTGGGTGACCATTGCAGAATTATGATGTCACAATGCCCCGTTAGGAACATCGCAGACAAGGGCCTGTCACCTGAGTGGCAAGTGCAGAGTTATGATGTCACAATGCACCCTCAGCCAAATCACAGACAAGAGCCTGTCACCTGGGTGTCCAGTGAAGAGTTATGATGTCACAATGCACCCTCAGGCAGATCACACACAAGATCCTGTCACCTGTGTGACCAGTGCAGGGTTATGATGTCACAATGCCCCCTTAGGCAAATCACAGACAGGGGCCTGTCACCTGGGTGTCCAGTGCAGAGTTATGGTGTCACAATGCCCCCTTAGGCAGATCACATACAAGGACCTGTCACCTAGCTGCCCAGTGCAGTGTTATGATGTCACAATGCGCCCTCCGGCAGATCACACACAAGGGCTTGTCCCCTGTCTGACCAGTGGAGGGTTGTGATGTCACTATGCTCTCTCAGGCAGACCACAGGCAAAGGCCTGTCACCTGGGTGAACAGTGCAGATTTATGAAGTCACAATGCCCCCTTAGGCAGATCACAGACAAGGGTCTGTCACCTGGGTGACCAGTGCAGAGTTATCATGTCACAATGCCCCCTTAGGCAGAACACAGACAAGGGTCTGTGACCTGGGTGACCAGTGCAGAGTTATCATGACACAATGCCCCCTTAGGCAGATCACAGACAAGGGCCTGTCAACTGGGTGCCCAATGCAGAGTTTTGATGTCACAATGCCCCCTTAGGCAGATCACAGACAAGGTCCTGTCACCTGGGTGACCAGTGCACAGTTACGAAGTCTCAATGCCCCTTAGGCAGATCACAGACAAAGGCCTGTCACCAGGGTGACCATTGCAGAATTATGATGTCACAATGCCCCTTAGGCAGATCACAGGCAAGGGTCTGGCACCTGGTTGACCAGTGCACAGTTATGATGTCAAAATGCAAAATTAGGCAGATCAAAGAGAAGGGCCAGTCACCTGGCTGCCCAGTGCACAGTTATGATGTCACAATACCCCCTTAGGCAGATCACAGTAAAGGGATTGTCACCTGGGTGTGCAGTGCAGAGTTATGATGTCACAATGACCCCTTAGGCAGATCACAGATAAGGGCCTGTCACCTGGGTGACAAGTGCAGAGTTTTGATGTCACAATGCCCCGTCAGGCAGATCACACACAAGGGCCTGTCACCTGTCTGACCAGTGCAGGGTTGTGATGTAACTATGCTCCCTCAGGCAGACCACAGACCAAGGCCTGTCACCAGGGTGAACAGTGCAGAGTTATGATGTCACAATGCCCCCTTTGGCAGATCACAGACAGAGGCCGGTCACCTGGGTGAGCAGTGCAGAATTATGATGTCAAAATACCCCCTTAGGCATATAACAGAAAAGGGCCTCTCACGTGGGTGACCAGTGCAGAGTTGTGATGTCACAATTCCCCCTTAGGCAGATCACAGACAAAGGAATCTCACCTGGGTGCCCATGCAGAGTTCTTATGTCACAATGCCCCTTAGGCAGATCACAGACAACGGCCTGACACCTGGGTGACTATTGCAGACTTATGATGTCACAATACCCCATTAGGCAGATCACAGACAAGGGCCTGTCACCTGGGTGTCTCGTGTAGACGTATGATGTCGCAATGCACCCTTAGGCAGATCACAGACAGGGGCCTGTCACCTGGGTATCCAGTGCAGAGTTATGGTGTCACAATGCCCCCTTAGGCAGATCACAGACAAGGGCCTGTCACCTGGCTGCCCAGTGCAGAGTTATGATGTCACAATGCCCCATCAGACAGATCACACACAAGGGCTTGTCACCTGTCTGGCCAGTGGACGGTTGTGATGTCACTATGCCCCCTCAGGCAGACCACACACAAAGGCCTGTCACCAGGGTGAACAGTGCAGAGTTATGATGTCACAATGCCCCCTTAGGCAGATCACAGACAGTGGCCTGTCAACTGGGTGACCAGTGGAGAATTATGATGTCAAAATACCCCCTTAGGCAGATAACAGACAAGGGCCTCTCACCTGAGTGCACATTGCAGTTTTATGATGTCACAATGCCCCCTTAGGCAGATCACAGACAAGGGCTTGTCACCTGGGTGACTAGTGCAGACTTATGATGTCACAATGCCACCTTAGGCAGATCACAGACAAGGACCTGTCACCTGGGTGGCCAGTGCAGACTTATGATGTCACAATGCCCCCTTAGGCAGATCACAGACAAGGGCCTGTCAGCAGGGTGACCAGTGCAGAATTATGATGTCACAATGCCCCCTTAGGCAGATAACAGAAAAGGGCCTGTCACCTGGGTGACCAATGCAGAATTATGGTGTGACAATGCTCCCTTAGGCAGATCACAGAGAAGGGCCTGTCACCTGGGTATCCAGTGCAGAGTTATGATGACACAATGCCCACCAAGGAAGATTACAGACAAAGGCCTGTCACATAGGTGACCATTGCAGAGTTATGATGTCACATTGCCCCCTTAGGCAGATCACAGACAAAGGCGTGTCACCAGGGCGACCAGTACAGACTTATGATGTCACAATACTCCCTTAGGCAGAGTACAGACAAGGGTCTGTCACCTGGGTGACCAGTACAGAGTTATGATGTCACAATACTCCCTTAGGCGGATAACAGACAAGGGACTGTCATCTGGGTACCCAGTGCAGAGTTATGATATCACCATGACCCCTTAGGCAGATCACAGATAAGGGCCTGTCACCTGGGTGTCCAGTACAGAGTTATGATGTCACAATGCCCCCTTAGGAAGATCACAGACAAGGGCCTCTCACCTGCGTGCCCATTGCAGAGTTATGATGTCCCAATGACCCCTTAGGCAGAACACAGATAAGGGCCTGTCACCTTGGTGACCAGTACAGAGTTAATATGTCACAGTGCCCCATTAGGCAGATCACAGAAAAGGGCCTGTCACCTGGGTGACCAGTGCAGAGTTATGATGTCACAATGCACCCTCAGGCAGATCACACACAAGGGCCTGTCACCTGTCTGACCAGTGCAGAGTTATGATGTCACAATGCCCCCTTAGGCAAATCACAGACAAGGGCCTGTCACTAGGGTGACCAGTGCAGAGATATGAAGTCACAATGCCCCCTTAGGCAGAACACAGACATTGGCCTGTGTCCTGGGTGACCAGTGCAGAATTATGACGTCACAATATCCCCTTAGGCAGATCACAGACAAGGGCCTCTCAACTCGGTGCTCTGTGCAGTGTTATGATGTCACATTGCCCCCTTAGGCAGATCACAGGCAAAGGCCTGTCACCAGGGCGACCAGTGCAGACTTATGATGTCACAATACTCCCTTAGGCAGAGTACAGACAAGGGTCTGTCACCTGGGTAACCAGTGCAGAGTTATGATGTCACAATACTCCCTTAGGCGGATCACAGACAAGGGACTGTCATCTGGGTGCCCAGTGCAGAGTTATGATGTCACAATGCCCCTTAGGCAGATCACAGACAAGGGCCTCTCAGCTGGGTGCCCAGTGCAGAGTTATGATGTCCCAATGACACCTTAGGCAGAACACAGATAAGGGCCTCTCACCTGGGTGACCAGTACAGAGTTATTATGTCACAGTGGCCCATTACGCAGATCACAGACAAGGGTCTGTCACCTGGGTGACAAGTGCAGAGTTATTATGTCACAATGAACCCTCAGGCAGATCACAGACAACGGCCTCTCACCTGAGTGCCCAGTGCAGAGTTATGATATCACAATGCCCCCTTAGGCAGATCACATACAGGGACCTGTCTCCTGGGTACCCAATGCAGAGCTATGATGTCACAATGCCCCCTTAGGCAGATCACAGACAAGCTCCTGTCACCTGGGTGCCCAATGCAGAGTTGTGATGTCACAATGCTCACTTAGGCAGATCACAGACAAGGTCCTGTCACCTGGGTGACCAGTGCAGAGTTATGATGTCACATTGCCACTTAGGCAGATCACAGACAAGGGCCTGTCACCTGGGTGACCTGTGCAGGGTTATGATATCACAATGCCCTCTTAGGCAGATCACAGACAAAGGCCTGTCACCACAGTGACCAGTGCAGAGTTGTGATATCACTATGCCCGTTTAGGCAGATGACAGTCAGTGGCCTGTCACCTGGATGACCATTTCAGAATTATGATTTCACAATACCCCCTTAGGCAGATCACAGACAAGGGCCTCTCACCTGCGGGCCCAGTGCAGAGTTATGATGTCACAATGCCCACTTAGGCAGATCACAGACAAGGGCCTGTCACCTGCGTGACCAGTGCAGAGTTATGATGTCAAAATGCCCCCTTGCACAGATCACACCCAAGGGTCTGTCACCTGGGTGACCAGTCCGGAGTTATGATGTCACAATGCCCCCTTATGCAGATCATACACAAGGGCCTGTCACCTGGGTGACCAGTGCAGAATTATGATGTCACAATGCCGCCTTAGGCAGATCACAGACAAGGTCCTGTCACCTGGGTGACCAGTGCAGAGTTATGATGTCACAATGTCCCTTAGGCAAATCACAGACAAGGGACTGTCACCTGGGTGACTAGTGCAGACTTATGATATCACAATGCCCCCTTAGGCATATCACGGACAAGGGCCTGTCACCTGGGAGACCAGTACAGAATTATGATGTCAGAATACCCCGTTAGGCAGATCACAGACAAGGGTCTCTCACCTGGGAGACCAGTGAAGAGATATGATATCACAATGCTCCCTCAGGCAGATCACACGCAAGGGCCTGTCACCTGTGTGACGAGTACAGAGTTATGATGTCACAATGCCCCGTTAGGCAGATCACTGACAAGGGCCTGTCACCTAGGTGCCCAGTGCAGAGTTATGAAGTCACAATGACCCCTTAGGCAGATCACAGAAAATGTCCTGTTACCTGGGTTACCAGTGCAGAGTTATGATGTCACAATGTGCCTTACGCAGATGACAGACAAGGGCCTGTCACCTGGATGACTAGTGCAGACTTATGATGTGACAATGCCCCCTTAGGCAGATCACAGACAAGGGTCTGTCACCTGGGTGACCAGTGCAGAGTAATGATGTCACAATGCCCCCTTAGGCAGATCACAGTCAAGGGTCTGTCACCTGGGTGACCAGGGCAGAGGTATGATGTCACTATGCACCCTCAGGCAGATCACAGACACGGGCCTGTCACCTGGGTGACCAGTGCAGAATTATGATGTCACAATGCCTCCTCAGGCAGATCACACACAAGAGCCTGTCACCTGTTTGACCAGTGCAGGGTTATGATATCACAATGCCCCCTTAGGCAGATCACAGACAAAGGCCTGTCACCACGGTGACCAGTGCAGAGTTATGATATCACTATGCCCCCTTAGGCAGATGACAGTCAGTGGCCTGTCACCTGGATGACCAGTTCAGAATTATGATTTCACAATACCCCCTAAGGCAGATCACAGACAAGGGCCTCTCAGCTGCGTGTCCAGTGCAGAGTTATGATGTCACAATGCCCACTTAGGCAGATCACAGACAGGGGCCTGTCACCTGGGTGCCCAATGCAGAGTTGTGATGTCACAATGCTCACTTAGGCAGATCACAGACAAGGTCCTGTCACCTGGGTGACCAGTGCAGAGTTATGATGTCACATTGCCACTTAGGCAGATCACAGACAAGGGCCTGTCACCTGGGTGACCTGTGCAGGCTTACGATGTCACAATGCCCCCTTAGGCACATCACAGACAAGGGCCTGTCATCTGGGTGACCATTGCAGAGTTTTGATGTCACAATGCCCCGTTAGGCAGATCACAAACAAGGTTCTGTCACCTGTGTGACCAGTGCAGAGTTATGATGTCACAGTGCCCCCTCAGGCAGATCATACACAAGGGCCTGTCACGTGTGTGACCAGTGCAGGGTTATGATGTCATAATGCCTCCTTAGGTGGATCACAGACAAAGGCCTATCACCTGGGTGACCAGTTCAGGGTTATGATGTCACAATGCCCCCTTACGCAGATCACAGACGGTGGCCTGTCACCTGGATGACCAGTACAGAATTATGATGTCACAATACCCCCCTAGCGAGATCACACACAAGGGCCTGTCACCTAGGTGACCACTACAGAGTTATGATGTCACAATGCCCCTTAGGCAAATCACAGACATGGGCCTGTCACCTGGGTGACTAGTGCAGACTTATGATGTCACAATGCCCCCTTAAGCAGATCACAGACAAGGGCCTGTCACCTGGCAAACCAGTACAGAATTATGATGTCAGAATACCCCGTTAGGCAGATCACAGACAAGGACCTGTCACCTGGGTGCCCACTGCAGAGTTATGATGTCACAATGCCCCTTCAGGCAGATCACACACAAGGGCCTGTCACCTGTGTGACCAGTGCAGGGTTATGATGTCACAATGCCCCCTTAGGCAGGTCAAAGACAGTGGCCTGTCACCTGCGTGACCAGTGCAGTGTTATGATGTCACAATGCCCCTTAGGTAGATCATAGGAAAGGGTCTGTCACCTGGGTGACCAATGAAGTGTTATGATGTCACAATGCACCATTAGGGAGATCAAATACAAGAGCCGGTCACCTGGATGCACAGTGCAGAGTTCTGATGTCACAATACACCCTTAGGCAGATCACAGACATGGGCCTGTTACCTGGGTGCCCAGTGCAGAGTTATGATGTCACAATGCCCCCTTAGGCAGATAACAGGCAGGGGTCTGTCACCTGGGTGACCAGTGCAGAGGTATGATGTCACAATGCACCGTTAGGCAGATAAAAGTCAAGGGTCGGACACCTCGCTGCCCAGTGCTGAGTTATGATGTCAAAATACCCCCTTAGGCAGATCACAGATAAGGGACTGTCATCTGGGTGCCCAGTTCAGAGTTATGATATCACAATGCCCCCTTAGACAGATCACCGTCCAGGGCATGTCACCTGGGTGACTAGTGCAGACTTATGATGTCAAAATACCCCCTTAGGCAGATCACAGACAAGGGCCTGCCACATGGGAGACCAGTACAGAGTTATGATGTCAGAGTAGCCCATTAGGCAGTTCACAGACAAGGGTCTGTCACCTGGGTTACCAGTGCAGAGTTATCATGTCACAATGCCCCCTCAGGCAGATCACACACAAGGGCGTGTCACCTGTGTGACCAGTGCATATTTATGATGTCACAATGCCCCCTTAGGCAGATCACAGACAAGGGACTGTCGCCTGACTGACCAGTGCAGAGTTATGATGTCACAATTCTCCCTTAGGCAGATCACAGACAAGGGACTGTCACCTGGGTGCCCAGTGCAGAGTTATGATGTCACAATGACCCATTAGGCAGATCACAGATAAGGGCCTGTCACCTGGGTGACCAGTACAGAGTTATGTTGTCACAATGCCCCCTTATGCAGATCACAGACAAGGGCCTGCCACCTGGGGGACCAGTGCAGAGTTATGATGTCACAATGCCCCCTCAGGCACATCACACGCAAAGACCTGTCACCTGTGTGACCTGTGCAGGGTTTTGATGTCACAATGTCCCCTTAGGCAGATCACAGAGAAAGGCCTGTCACCAGGGTGACCAGTGCAGAGTTATGATGTCACAATGCCCCCTTAGGCAGATCACAGACAGTGGCCTGTCACCTGCGTGACCAGTGCAGAGTTATTATGTCACAAAGCTCCTTAGGTAGATCACAGAAAATGGCCTGTCACCTTGGTGACTAGTGCAGAGTTATGATGTCACAATGCCCCCTTATGCAGATCACACACAAGGGCCTGCCACCTGGGTGACCAGTGCAGAGTAATGATGTCAACATGCACCCTCAGGCAGATCTCAGTCAAGGGTATGACACCTGGGTGACCAGTGCAGAGTGATGATGTCAAAATGCCCCCTCAGGCAGATCACACACAAGAGCCTGTCACCTGTGTGACCAGTGCAGGGTTTTGATGTCACAATGCCCCCTTAGGCAGATCACAGCAAAGGCCTGTCACCAGGGTGACCAGTGCAGAGTTATGATGTCACAGTGCCCCCTTTGGCAGATCACAGTCAGTGGCCTGTCAACTGGGTGTCCATTTGAGAATTAGTATGTCACAATGCCTCCTTAGGCAGATCACAGACAACGGCCTCTCACCTGGGTGCCCAGTGCAGAATTTTGATGTCACAATGCCCCCTAAGGCAGAACACAGACAAGGGCCTGTCACCTGGGTGCCTAATGCAGAGTTTTGATGTCACAATGCCCCCTTAGGCAGATCACAGACAAGGCCCTGTCACATGGGTGACCAGTGCAGAGTTATGATGACACAATGAACCCTCAGGCAGATCACAGACAAGGGCCTGTCACCTGTCTGACCAGTGCAGGATTATGATGCCACAATGCCCCCTTAGGCAGATCACAGACAAAGGCATGTCAGCAGGGTGACGAGTGCAGAGTTATGATGTCACAGTGCCCCCTTAGGCAGATCACTGTCAGTGGCCTGTCACCTGGGTTACCAGTTCAGAATTATGATGTCACAATACCCCTTAGGCAGATCACAGGCAAGAGCCTCTCACCCTGGTGCCCAGTGTAGAGTTATGGTGTCACAATGCCCCCTAAGGCAGAACACAGACAAGGGCCTGTCACCTGGGTGTCTAATGCAGAGTTATGATGTCACAATGACCCCTTAGGCAGATGACAGACAAGGTCCTGTCACCTGGGTGACCAGTGCAGACTTATGATGTCACAATGCCCCTTAGGCAGATCACAGACAAGGTCCTGTCAACTGGTTGACTAGTGTAGATTTCTGATGTGACAATGCCCACTTAGGCAGATCACAGACAAGGGCCTGTCACCTGGGGGACAAGTGCAGAGTTATGATGTCACAATGACCCCTTAGGAAGATCACAGATAATGGCCTGTCACCTTGGTGACCACTACAGAGTAATGATGTCACAGTGCCCCCTTAGGCAGATCACAGACAAGGCCCTGTCACATGGGTGACCAGTGAAGAGTTATGATGTCACAATGCACCCTCAGGCAGATCACAGACATTGTCCTGTTGCCTGGGTGACCAGGGCAGAATTATTATGTCAAAATACCCCCTTAGGCTGATCACACACAAGGGCCTCTCAACTGGGTGCCCAGTACAGAGCTATGATGTCACAATGCCCCCTTAGGCACATCACAGACAAGGGCCTGTCACATTGGAGTCCAAGGCAGAGTCATGATGTCACAATACCCCCGTAGGCAGATCACAGACAAGGTCCTGTCACCTGGGTAACCAGTGCAGAGTTATGATGTCACAATGCCCCTTAGGCAGATCGCAGACAAAGGCCTGTCACCTGAGTTACAAGTGCAGACTTATGATGTCACAATGCGCCCTTAGGCAGATCATAGACAAGGGCCTGTCACCTGGGTGACCAGTGCAGAGTTATCATATCACAATACCCCCTTAGGCAGATCAAAGACAAAGGCATCTCACCTGGATGCCCAGTGCAGAGTTATGATGTCACAATGCCCTTTAGGCAGACCACAGACAAGGGCCTGTCACCTGGGTGACTAGTGCAGACTTATGATGTCACAATGCCCCCTTAGGCAGATCACAGAAAAGGGCCTGCCACCTGGGTGACCAGTGCAGAGTTATGATGTCACAATGCACCCGTAGGCAGATAACAGAAAAGGGCCTGTCACCTGGGTGACCAGTGCAGAATTATGATGTCACAATGCCCCCTTAGGCAGCTCACACAAGGCCCTGTCACCTGTCTGACCAGTACAGGGTTATGATGTCACAAAGCCCCCTTCAGCAGATCACACACAAAGGCCTGTCACCAGGGTGACCATTGCACAGCTATGTTGTCACAATGCCCCCTTAGGCAAATCACAGACAGTGACCTGTCACCTGGTTGACCAGTGCAGAATTATGATGTCACAATACCCCCTTAGGCAGATCACAGACAAGGGCCTCACACCTGGGTGCCAAGTGCAGAGTTATGATGTCACAATGCCCCCTTAGGCAGATCACAGACAGGGGCCTGTCACCTGGGTGCCCAATGCAGAGTTATGATGTCAGAATGCCCCCTTAGGCAGATCACAGACAATGTCCTGTCAACTCAGTGACCAGTGCAGAGTTATTATGTCACAAAGCCCCATAGGCAGATCACAGACAACGGCCTTTCACCAGGGTGACCAGTATAGAGTGTTGATGTCACAATGCCTCATTAGGCAGATCACAGACAAGGGTCTGTCACCTGGGTGACCAGTGCAGAGTTAGGAAGTCGCAAAGCCCCCTCAGGCAGATCACACCCAAGGGCCTGTCACCTGTGTGACGAGTGCAGGGTTATGATGTCACATTGCCCCCTTAGGCAGATCACAGACAAAGGCCTCTCACCAGGGTGACCAGTGCAGGGTTATGATATCACAATTCCCCCTTACGCACATCACAGATAGTGGCCTGTCACCTGGGTGACCAGTGCCGAATTATGATGTCACAATACACGCTTAGGGAGGTCACAGTCAAGGCCCTGTCACCTGGGTGCCCAGTGTAGGGTTATGAAGTCACAATAACCCCTTAGGCAGATCACAGACAAGGGCCTGTAACCTGGGTTACCAGTGCAGAGTTATGATGTCAAAATGCCCCTTACGCAGATCACAGACAAGGGCCTGTCACCTGGGTGACTAGTGTAGACTTATGATGTCACAATACCGCCTTAGGCAGATCACAGACAAGGGCCTGTCACCTGGTTGACCAGTGCCGAATTATGATGTCACAATACCCCCTTAGGCAGATCACAGACAAGGGCCTCTCACCTCGGTGCCAAGTGCAGAGTTATGATGTCACAATGCCCCCATACGCAGATCACAGACAATGGCCTGTCACCTGGGTGACAAGTGCAGAATTATGATGTCACAATTCCCCCTTAGGCAGATCACAGACAAGGTCCTGTCACCTAGGTAAGCAGCGCAGAGTTATGATGTCACAATGCCCCCTCAGGCAGAGCACAGACAAGGGCCTGTACCCTGTGTGACTAGTGCATAATTATGATGTCACAAAGCCCACTTAGGCAGATCACAGTCGAGGGCCTGTCACCTGGGATACCAGTACAGAGCTGTGATGT
Organism: Pan paniscus; assembly: GCF_029289425.2. Taxonomy (NCBI): domain Eukaryota; kingdom Metazoa; phylum Chordata; class Mammalia; order Primates; family Hominidae; genus Pan; species Pan paniscus. The sequence goes on from NC_073265.2 coordinate 5,164,082, forward strand.
CACAAGGCCCCCTTAGGCAGATCACAGACAAGGGTCTGTCACCTGGGTGCCTAATGCAGTGTTATGATGTCACAATGACCCTTTAGGCAGATCACACACAAGGTCCTGTCACCTGGGTAACCAGTGCAGAGTTATGATGTCACAATGCCCCCTTAGGCAGCTAACAGAAAAGGACCTGTCACCTGGGTGACCAGGGCACAGTTATGATGTCACGATGTCCCCTTAGGCAGATCACAGACAAGGGCCTGTCACCTGGGTGACCAGTGCAGAGTCATGATGTCACAATACTCCCTTAGTCAGATCACAGACAGGAGACTGTCATTTGGGTGCCCAGTGCAGAGTCATGATGTCACAATGACCACTTAGGCAGATCAAAGATAAGTTCCTGTCACCTAGGTGACCAGTACAGAGTTATGATGTCACGTTACCCCCTTATGCAGATCACAGACAAGGGCCTGTCAAATGTGTGACCTGTGCAGAGTTATGATGTCACAATGCACCCTCAGGCAGATCACAGACAAGGGCCTTTCACTTGGGTGGCCAGTGCAGACGTATGATGTCACAATGCCACCTCAGGGAGATCACACACAAGGGCCTGTCCCCATGGTGACCAGTGCAGAGTTATTATGTTGCAGTTCCCCCTTAGGCAGATCACAGTCAGTGGCCTGTCACCTGGGTGACCAGTGCAGAATTATGATGTCACAATACCCCCTTAGGAAGTTCAGAGAGAAGGGCCTCTCACCTGGGTGCCCAGTGCAGACTTATGATGTCACAATGCCCCCTAAGGCAGATCACAGACAAGCGCCTGTCACCTGGGTGCCTAATGCAGAGTTATGATGTCACAATGCCCCTTTAGGCAGATCACACACAAGGTCCTGTCACATGGGTAACCAGTGCAGATTTATGATGTCACAATGCCCCTTAGGCTGATCAAAGACAAGGGCTTGTCAACAGGTTGACTAGTGCAGATTTATGATGTCACAATGTCCCCTTAGGCAGATCACATATAAGGGCCTGTCAACTGGGTGACCAGTACAGAGTTATGATGTCACAATGCAGCGTTAGGCAGATCAAACACAAGGCAAGGTCACCGGGCTGCCCAGTGCAGAATTATGACGTCACAATACCGCTTAGGCAGATCATACACAAGGGACTGTAACCTGGGTGCCCAGTGCAGAGTTTTGATGTCACAATGACCCCTTAGGCAGATCACAGACAAGGGCCTGTCACCTGGGTGACCAGTGCAGGGTTGTGAGGTCAAATTGCCTCCTTAGGCAGATTACGGTCAAGGGCCTGTCACCTGGGTGACCAGTACAGAGTTATCATGTCACAATGCCCCCATAGGCAGATCACAGACAAAGGCCTGTCACCAGGGTGACCAGTCCACAGTTATGATGTCACAATGCCCCCTTACGCAGATCACAGACAGTGGCCCGTCACCTGGGTGACCAGTGCAGAATTGTGATGTCACAATACCCCGTTAGGCAGATCACAGACAAGGGCCTGTCACCTGGGTGCCCAGTGCAGAATTGTGATGTCACCATGCCCCTTAGGCAGATCACAGTCCAGGGCCTGTCACCTGGGGGCGCAATGCAGAGTTACGATGTCACAATGCCCCCTTAGGCAGATCAAAGGCAAGGTCCTGTCACATGGGTTACCAGTGCAGAGTTATGATGTCACAGTGCCCCTCCGGCAGATCACACACAAGCCCAGTCATCTGTGTGACCAGTGCAGGGTTATGATGTTCCAATGCCCCCTTAGGCAAATGACAGACAAAGGCCTGTCACCAGGTGACCAGTGCAGAGTTATGATGTCACAATGCCCCCATACGCAGACGACAGACAGTGGACTGCCACCTGCGTGACCAGTGCAGAATTATGATGTCACAATTCCCCCTTAGGCAGATCACAGACATGGTCCTGTCAACTGTGTGCCCAGTGCATTGTTATGATGTCACAATGCCACTTAGGCAGATCACGGACAAGGGCCTGTCACCTGGGTGCCTAATGCAGAGTTATGATGTCACAATTCCCCTTCAGGCAGATCACAGACAAGGTCCTGTCACCGGGGTAACCAGTGCAGAGTTATGATGTCACAATGCCCCTTAGGCAGATCACAAACAAGGGCCTGTCAACTGGTTGTCTAGTGCAGATTTATGATGTCACAATGACCCCTTAGGCAGATCACAGAAAAGGGCCTGTCACCTGGGTTACCAGTGCAGAGATATGATGTCACAATGCATCCTTAGGCAGCTCTCAGACAAAGGCCTCTCAGCTGGGTGCCCAGTACAGAGTTATGATGTCACAATTCCCCCTGAGGGAGATCACAAAGGCCTCTCACCGGTGTGCCCAATGCACAGTTATGATGTCACAATACCCCTTAGGCAGATCACAGACAATGGCCTGGCACCTGGGTGATGAGTGCAGAGTTATGATGTCACAATGTCCCCTTAGGCAGATAACAGACACGAGCATATCACCTAGGTGACCATTGCAGAATTATGAAGTCACAATGCCCAATTAGGCAGATCACAGATAAGGGCCTGTCAACAGGGTGACCAGTGCAGATTGATGATGTCACAATGCACCCTTAGGCAGATCACAGTCAGTGGCCTGTCACCTGGGTGACCAGTGTAGAGTTATGATGTCACAATACTCTCTTTGGCAGATCACAGACAAGGGTCTTTCAACTGGGTGACCACTGCAGTGTTGTGATGTCACAATACTCCCTTAGGCAGATCACAGAAAAGGGACTGTCACCTGGGTGACCAGTGTAGAGTTATGATGTCACAATGACCCCTTAGGCAGATCACAGATAAGGGCCTGTCACCTGGGTGACCAGTACAGAGTTATGATGTCACAATTCCCCCTTAGGGAGATCACAAAGGCCTCTCACCAGTGTGCCCAATGCACAGTTATGATGTCACAATACCCCTTAGGCAGATCACAGACAATGGCCTGGCACCTGGGTGACGAGTGCAGAGTTATGATGTCACAATGTCCCCTTAGGCAGATAACAGACACGAGCATATCACCTAGGTGACCATGGAGAATTATGAAGTCACAATGCCCAATTAGGCAGATCACAGATAAGGGCCTGTCAACAGGGTGACCAGTGCAGATTGATGATGTCACAATGCACCCTTAGGCAGATCACAGTCAGTGGCCTGTCCCCTGGGTGACCAGTGTAGAGTTATGATGTCACAATACTCTCTTTGGCAGATCACAGACAAGGGTCTTTCAACTGGGTGACCAGTGCAGTGTTGTGATGTCACAATACTCCCTTAGGCAGATCACAGAAAAGGGACTGTCACCTGGGTGACCAGTGTAGAGTTATGATGTCACAATGACCCCTTAGGCAGATCACAGATAAGGGCCTGTCACCTGGGTGACCAGTACAGAGTTATGATGTCACAATACCCCCTTATGCAGATCACAGACAAGGGCCTGTCAACTGGGTGACCAGTGCACAGTTATGATGTCACAATGTACCCTCAGGCAGATCACAGACAAGGTCCTGTCACCAGGGTGACCAGGGCAGGTTTATGATGTCACAAAGCCCCTTACGCAGATCACAGACAATGGCCTGTCACCTGGGTGATTAGTGCAGACTTATGATGTCACAATGCCCCCTTAGGTAGGTCACAGACAAGGGCCTGACACCTGAGTGACCAGAGCAGAGTTATGATGTCACAATGCCCCCGTAGGCAGATCACACACAAGGGTCTCTAACCAGGGTGACCAGTGCAGAGTTATGATGGCACAATTCTCCCTTAAGCAGATCACAGACAAGGGACTGTCACCTGGATGCCCAGTGCAGAGTTATGATGTCACAATGACCCCTTAGGCAGATCAAAGGTAAGTGCCTGTCACCTGGGAGACCAGTACAGTGTTATGATGTCACAAAGCCCCCTTATGCAGATGACAGACAAGGGCCTGTCACCTGGGTGACCAGTGCAGCGTTACGATGTCACAATGCACCCTCAGGCAGATCACAAACAAGGGCCTGTCACCTGCGTGACCAGTGCAGAGTAATGATGTCACAATGCCCCTCAGGCAGATCACACACAAGGGCCTGTCACCTGTGTGAACAGTGCAGGGTTATGAAGTCAAAATGCCCCCTTAGGCAGATCACAGACAAAGGCCTGTCACCAGAGTGACCACTGCAGAGTTATGATATCACAATGCCCCCTTAGGCAGATCACAGTCAGTGGCTTGTCACCTGGGTGACCAGTGCAGAGTAATGATGTCACAATACTCCCTTAGCCAGATCACAGGCAAGTGACTGTCACCTGGGTGCGCAGTGCAGGTTTATGATGTCAGAATGACCCCTTCGGCAGATCACAGATAAGGGCCTGTCACCTGGGTGACCAGTACAGAGTTATGATATCACAATGCCCCAATAGGCAGATCACAGACAAGGGCCTGTCACCTGGGTGACCAGTGCAGAGTTATGATGTCACAATACACCCTTAGGCAGATCACAGACAAAGGCCTCTCACCTGGGTGCCCGTTGCAGAGTTATGATGTCACAATGCCCCGTTAGGCAGATCACTGTCAGTGGCCCGTCACCTGGGTGACCAGTGCGGAATTATGATGTCACAATACCACCTTGGGCACATCACAGACAAGGGCCTCTCACCTGGGTGCTCAGTGCTGAGTTATGATGTCACAATGCCCTCTAAGGCCGATCACCGAAAAGGACCTGTCACCTGCGTGTCTAATGCTGAGTTATGATGTCACAATGCCTCCTTAGGCAGATCACAGACAAGGGCCTATCACCTGGGTGACTAGTGCAGACTTATGATGTCACAATGCGCCTTAGGGAGATCACAGACAACGGCCTGTCAAATCGTTGACTAGTGCAGATTTATGATGTCACAATACCCCCTTAGGCAGATCACAGACAAGGGCCTGTCACCTGGGTGACCAGTGCAGAGTTATGATGTCACAATACACCCTTAGGCAGATCACAGACAAAGGCCACTCACCTGGGTGCCCAGTGCAGAGTTATGATGTCACAATGCCCCTTAGGCAGATCACAGACAAGGGCCTGTCTCCTTGGTGACTAGTGCAGAGTTATGATGTCACAATGCCCCCTCAGGCACATCACAGACAGGAGCCTGTCACCTGGGTGACTAGTGCAGACTTGTGATGTCACAATGCCCCCTAAGGCAGATCACAGAAAAGGGTCTGTCACTTGGGTGACCAGTGCAGAGTTATGATGTCACAATGCAACTGTAGGCAGATAACAGAAAATGGCCTGTCACCTGGGTGACCAGTGCAGGGTTATGATGTCACAATGCCCCCTTAGGCAGATCACACACAGGGGCCTGTCACCTGTGTGACCAGTGCATGGTTATGATGTCACATTCCCGCTTAGTCAGATCACAGAAAAAGGCTTTTCACCAGGGTGACCAGGACAGAGTTATGATGTCACAATACTCCCTTAGTCAGATCACAGACAAGGGTCTGTCAACTGGGTGACCAGTGCAGTGTTATGAAGTCACAATACTCCCCTAGGCAGATCACAGACAAGGGACTGTCACCTGGGTGCCCAGTGCAGAGTTATGATGTAACAATGCACCCTCAGGCATGTCACACACAACGGCCTGTCACTTGGGTGACCAGTGCAGAGTTATGATGTCACAATGCATCGTTAGGCAGATCAAAGACAAGGGCCGGTCACCTGGCTGCCCACTGCAGAGTTATGATGTCACAATACCCACTTAGGCAGATCACAGACAAGGGACTGTCAACTGGGTGCCCAGTGCAGAGTTATGATGTCACAATGACCCCTTAGGCAGATCACAGATAACGGCCTGTCACCTGGGTGAGCAATACCGAGTTATGATGTCACATTGCCCGCTTAGGGTGATCACAGACAAGGGCCTGTCACCTGGGTAACCAGTGCAGAGTTATTATGTCACAATGCACCCTCAGGCAGATCACAGACAAGGGCCTGTCACCTTGGTGACCAGTGCAGAGTTATGATGTCATAATGCCCCCTTAGGCAGATCAAAGACAAGGGTCTGTCACCTGGGTGACCAGTGCAGAGTTATGATGTCACAATGCCCCCTCAGGCAGATCACACACAACGGCCTGTCACCTGTGTGACCAGTGCAGAGTTGTGAAGTCACAATGCCCCTAAGGCAGATCACAGACAAGGGCCTGTCAACTCGTTGACTAGTGCAGATTTATGATGTCACAACGCCCCCTTAGGCAGATCACACACAAGGGCCTGTCACCTTTGTGACCAGTGCAGGGTTATGATGTCACATTCCCCGTTAAGCAGATCACAGAAAAAGGCCTTTCACCAGGGTGACCAGTGCAGAGTTATGATGTCACAATACTCCCTTAGTCACATCACAGACAAAGGTGTGTCACCTGGGTGACAGGTGCAGAGTTATGATGTCACAATCCACCCTTAGGCAGATCACAGGCAAAGGCCACACACCTGGGTTCCCAGTGCAGAGTTATTATGTCACAATGCACCCTAAGCGAGATCACAGACAGGGGCCTAGCACCTTGGTGACCAGTGCAGGGTTATGATGTCATAATGGCTCCTTAGGCAGATCACAGACAAGGGTCTGTCACCTGGGTGACCAGTGCAGAGTTATGATGTCACAATGCACCGTTAGGCAGATCAAAGACAAGGGCCGGTCACCTGGATTTTCAGTGCAGAGTTATTATGTCACAACACACCCTTAGGGAGATCACAGACAAGGGACTGTCACCTGGGTGCCCAGTGTAGAGTTATGATGTCACAATGACCCTTTGGGCAGATGACAGACAAGTGCCCGTCATCTGGGTGACCAGTGCAGGGTTATGATGTCTCAATGCTCCCTCAGGCAGATCACACAGAAGGTGCTGTCACCTGTGTGACCAGTGCAGGGTTATGATGTCATAATGCCCCCTTATGCAGACCACAGACAAAGGACGGTTACCAGGGTGACCAGTGAAGAGTTATGATGTCACAATGCCCCCCTACGCAGATCGCAGACAGTGGCCTGTCACCTGGGTGACCAGTGCAGAATTGTGATGTCACAATACACCCTTAGGCAGATCACAGACACGGGCCTGTCACTTGGGTGCCCAGTGCAGAGTTATGTTGTCACAATGCCCTCTTAGGAAGATCACAGACAAGGGCCTGTCTCCTGGGTCCCCAGTGCAGAATTATGATGTCTGAATTCCCCCTTAGGCAGATCACAGACAAGGTCCTGTCACCTGGGTAACCAGTGCAGAGTTATGATGTCACGATGCCCCTTAGGCAGATCACAGAGAAAGGCCTGTGTCCTGGGTGACTAGTGCAGACTTATGATGTCACAATGCCCCCTTAGGCAGATCACAGACAAGGGCCTGCCACCTGGGTGCCCAGTACAGAGTTATGATCCCACAATGCCCCCTTAGGCAGATCACAGACAATTGCCTGTCACCTGGGTGCCCAATGCAGAGTTATGAAGTCACAATGCCCCCTTAGGCAGATCACAGACAAGGTCCTGTCACCTGGGTAAACAGTGCAGAGTTATAATGTCACAATGCCCCTTAGGCAGAGCACAGACAAGGGCCCATCACCTGGGTGACTAGTGCAAACTTATGATCTCACAATCCCGCCTTAGGCAGATCACAGACAAGGGCCTGTCACCTGGGTGACCAGTGCAGTGTTATGATGCCACAATACCCCCTTAGGCAGATCACAGACAAAGGCCTCTCATCTGGGTGCCCAGTGAAGGGTTATGATGCACAATGCCCCCTTAGGCAGATGACAGACAAGGGCCTGTCACCTGGATGACAGGTGGAGAATTATGATGTCGCAATGCCCCCTTTGGCAGATCACAGACAAGGGCCTGTGACCTGGGTGACCTGTGCAGGGTTATGATGTCACAATGCACCCTTAGGCAGATAACAGAAAAGGGCCTGTCACCTGGGTGACCAGTGCAGAGTTATGATATCACACTGCCCCCTCAGGCAGACGACTGACAAGGGTTTGTCACCTGGGTGATCAGTGCAGAGTTATGATGTCACAATGCACCGTTAGGCAGATCAAAGTCAAGGGCCGGTCACCTGGCTTTCCAGTGCAGAGTTATGATGTCACAATGCAACCTCAGGCACATCACAGAAAAGGTCCTGTCACCTGGGTCATCAGTGGAGAGCTGTGATGTCACAATGCCCCCTCAGGTACATCATTCACAAGGGCCTGTCTCCTGTCTCACCAGTGCAGGGTTATGATGTCACAATGCCACCTTAGGCATATCACAAACAAAGGCCTGTCACCAGGGTGACGAGTGCAGACTTATGATGTCACAATGCCCATTAGGCAGATCACAGACAAGGGCCTGTCACCTGTGTGACCAGTGCAGGGTTATGATGTCACATTGCCCCGTTACGCAGATCACAGACAAAGGCCTTTCACCACGGTGATCAGTGCAAATTTATGATGTCACAATACTCCATTAGGCAGATCGCAGACAGGGGTCTGTCAACTGGGTGACCAGTGCAGTGTTATGATGTCACAATACTCCCTAAGGCAGATAACAGACAAGGGTCTCTCACCTGGGTGCCCAGTGCAGAGTTATGATGTCAGAATGACCCCTTAGGCAGATCACAGATAAGGGCCTGTCACCAGGGTGACCAGTACAGATTTATGATGTCACAATGCCCCTTTAGGCAGATCACAGACAAGGGCCTGTCACCTGGGTGACCAGTGCAGAGCTATGATGTCACAATGCCCCTCAGGTTCACAACTCACAAGAGGCTGTCACCTGTCTGACCAGTGCAGGGTTATGATGTCACAATGACACCTTAGGTAGATCACAAACAAAGGCCTGTCACCAGGGTGACCAGTGCAGACTTACGAAGTCACAATGCCTTCTTAGGCAGATCACACACAGTGGCCTGTCAGTCACCTTGGTGACCAATCCAGAATTATGATGTGACAATACCCCCTTAGGCAGATCATAGACAAGGGCCTCTCGCCTGGGTACCCAGTGCAGAGTTATGATGTCACAATGCCCCCTTAGGCAGATCACAGACAAGTGCCTGTCACCTGAGTGAATAGTGAAGACTTATGATGTCCCAATGCCCCCTTAGGCAGATCACAGACAAGGGCCTGTCACCTGGGTGACCAGTGCAGAGTTATGATGTCACAATACACCATTAGGCAGATCATAGGCAAAGGCCTTTCACCTGGGTGCCCATTGCAGAGTTATGATGTCACAATGCCCCTGAGGCAGATCACAGTCAAGGGCCTGTCTCCTGGGTGACTAGTGCAGACTTTTGATGTCAAAATACCCCCTTAGGCAGATCACAGACATGAGCTTGACACCTTGGGGACCAGTGCAGAGTTATGATGTCACAATGCCCCCTTTGGCAGATCACAGATAAGGGCCTGTCACCTGCGTGACCAGTACAGAGTTATGATGTCACAATGCCCCCTGAGACAGATCACAGACAAGGGTCTGTCACCTCGATGACTAGTGCAGAGTTATGATGTCACATTGCCCCCTCAGGCAGATCACACACAAGCTCCTGTCACCTGTTTGACCAGTGCATGGTTATGATGTCACATTGCTCCCTTAGGCAGATTACAGACAAAGGACTTTCACCAGGGTGACCATTGCAGAGTTACGATGTCACAATACTCCCTGAGGCAGATCACAGAAAAGGGTCTGTCAACTGGGTGACCAGTGCAGTGTTATGATGTCACAATACTCTCTTAGGCAGAACACAGACAAGGGACTGTCACCTGGCTGCGCAGTGCAGAGTTATGATGTCAGATTGACCCCTTAGGCAGATCACAGGTAAGGACCTGTCACCTGGGTAACTAGTACAGAGTTATGATGTCACAATGCCCCCTTAGGCAGATAACAGACAACGTCCTGTCTCCTGGGTGACCAGTGCAAAGTTATGATGTCACAATGCCCCTTAGGCAGATCACAGACAAGGGCCTGACACCTGGGTGACTAGTGCAGTCTTATGATGTCACAATGCCCCCTTAGGCCGATCACAGACAGGGGCCTGTCACCTGGGTGACCAGTGCAGAGTTATGATGTTACAATACACCCTTAGGCAGATCGCAGGCAAAGGCCTCTCACCTGGGTGCCCAGTGCAGAGTTGTGATGTCACAATGCCCCTTAGGCAGATCACAGACAAGGGCCTCTCTCCTGGGTGACTAGTGCAGATTTTGATGTCACAATAAACACTTAGGCAGATCACAGACATGAGCCTGTCACCTGGGTGACCTGTGCAGAGTTATGATGTCACAATGCTCTCTTAGGCAGATCACAGACAAGGGACGGACACCTGGGTGACCAGTGCAGAGTTATGATGTCACAATGCCCCCTCGGGCAGATCAGACACAATGGCCTGTCACCTGTGTGACCAGTGCAGGGTTTTGATGTCACAATGCCACCTTAGGGAGATCACAGACAAAGGCCTGTCACCAGGGTGAGCAGTGCAGAGTTATGATGTCACAATGACCCCTTAGACAGATCACATTCAGTGGCCTGTCACCTGGGTGACCAGTGCACAATTATGATGTCACAATACCCCCTTAGGCAGATCACAGACAAGGGCCTCTCACTTGGGTGCCCAGTGCGGAGTTATGATGTCACAATGCCCCCTTAGGCAGATCACAGACAAGGGCCTGTCACCTGGGTGCCTAATGCAGAGTTATGATTTCACAATGCCTCGTTAGGCAGATCAAAGAAAAGGGCCTGTCACCTGGGTGACCACTGCAGAGTTTTGATGTCACAATGCCCCCTTAGGCAGATAACAGTCAAGGGCCTGACACCTGAGTGACCAGTGCAGAGTTATGATGTCACAATGCACCCTAAGGCAGATCACAGTCAAGGGCCTGTCACCTGGGTGACCAGTGCAGAGTTATGATGTCAAAATGCCCCCTCAGGCATTTCACACACAACGACCTGTCACCTGTGTCACCATTGCAGGGTTATGATGTCACAATGCCCCCTTAGGCAGACCACAGACAAAGGCCTGTCACCAGGGTGACCCGTGAAGCGTTATGGTGTCAAAATGCCCCCTTACGGAGATCACAGAGAGTGGCCTGTCACCTCGGTGACCAGTGCAGAATTGTTATGTCACAGTACACTCTTAGGCAGAGCACAGACAAGGGTCTGTCACTTGGGTGCCCAGTGCGGAGGTATGGTGTCACAATGCCCCCTTAGGCAGATCACAGACAAGGGCCTGTCACCTGGGTCCCCAATGCAGAATTATGATGTCTCAATTCCCCCTTAGGCAGATCACAGACAAGGTCCTGTCACCTGGGTAACCAGTGCAGAGTTATCATGTCGCGATGCCCCTTACGCAAATCACAGACAAGGGCATGTCTCCTGGGTGACTACTGCAGACTTTGGATGTCACAATACCCGCTTAGGCAGATCACAGAGAAGGGTCTGTCAAGTGGGTGACCAGTGCAGAGTTATGATGTCACAATACTCTCTTAGGGAGAACACAGACAAGGGACTTTCACCTGGCTGCCCAGTGCAGAGTTATGATGTCACATTGACCCCTTAGGCAAATTACAGATAAGGGCATGTCACCTGGTTGACCAGTACAGAGTTATGATGTCACAATTCCCCCTTAGGCAGATCACAGACAAGGGAATGTCACCTGGGTGACCAGTGCAGAGTTATGATGTCACAATGCACACTCAGGCAGATGACAAACAAGAGCCCGTCACCTGGGTGACCAGTGCAGAGGTATGATGTCACAATGCCCCCTCAGGCAGATGACACACAAGGGGCTGTCACCTGTGTGACCAGTGCAGGGTTATGATGTCACAATGCCCCCTTAGGCAGACCACAGACAAAGGCCTGTCACCAGGGTGACCCGTTAAGCATTATGATGTCACAATGCCCCCTTACCCAGATCACGGACAGTGGCCTGTCACCTGGGTGACCAGTGCAGAATTGTGATGTCACAATACACTCTTAGGCAGATCACAGACAAGGGCCTGTCACTTGGGGGCCCAGTGCGGAGTTATGGTGTCACAATGCCCTTTAGGCAGATCACAGACAGGGGCCTGTCACCTGGGTGCCCAATGCAGAGTTATGATGTCACAATGCCCCCTTAGGCAGATCACAGACAAGTTCCGGTCACCTGGGTGACCAGTGCAGAGTTATGATGTCACAGCGACGCTTAGTCAGATCGCAGACAAGGGCCTGTCACCTCGGTGAATAGTGCAGACTTATGATGTTCCAATGCCCCCTTAGGCAGATCACAGAGAAGGGCCTGTCACCTGGGTGACCAGTGTAGAGTTATGATGTCACAATACACCCTTAGGCAGATCACAGGCAAAGGCCTTTCACCTGGGTGCCCAGTGCAGAGTTATGATGTCACAAAGCACCTTAGGCAGATCACAGTCAAGGGCCTGTCTCCTGGGTGACTACTGCAGATTTTGATGTCACAATACCCGCTTAGGCAGGTCACAGACATGAGCCTGTCACCTGGTTACCAGTGCAGAGTTATGATGTCACAATGCCCCCTTAGGCAGATCACAGATAAGGGCCTGTCACCTGGGTGACCTGTACAGAGTTATGATGTCACAATGCCCCCTCAGGCAGATCACACACAAGGTCCTGTCACCTGTGTGACCAGTGCAGGGTTATGATGTCACATTGCTCCCTTAGGCAGATTACAGACAAAGGCCTTTCACCTGGGTGACCAGTGCAGAGTTATGACGTCACAATACTCCCTTAGGCAGATCACAGACAAGGGTCTGTCAAACGGGTGACCAGTGAAGTGTTATGATGTCACAATATTCTCTTAGGCAGAACACAGACAAGGGACTGTCACCTGGCTGCCCAGTGCAGAGTTACAATGTCACATTGACCCCTTAGGCAGATCACAGATAAGGGCGTGTCACCTGGGTGACCAGTACAGAGTTATGATGTCACAATGCCCCCTTAGGCAGATCACAGACAAGGGCCTGTCACCTGGGTGACCAGTGCAGGGATATGATGTCACAATGCACACTCAGGCAGATGACACACAAGGGCCCGTCACCTGGGTGACCAGTGCAGAGGTATGATGTCACAATGCCCCCTCAGGCAGATCACACACAAGGGGCTGTCACCTGTGTGACCAGTGCAGGATTATGGTGTCACAGTGCAGTCTTAGGCAGGCCACAGACAAAGGCCTGTCACCAGGGAGACCAGTGAAGAGTTATGATGTCACAATGCCCCCTTACGCAGATCACAGACAGTGGCCTGTCACCTGGGTGACCAGTGCAGAATTTTGATGTCACAATACACTCTTAGGCAGATCACAGACAAGGGCCTGTCACTTGGGTGCCCAGTGCAGAGTTATGGTGTCACCATGCCCCCTTAGGCAGATCACAGACAAGGGCCTGTCTCCTGGGTGACTAGTGCAGACTTTTGAGGTCACAATACCCCCTTAGGCAGATCGCAGGCATGAGCCTGTCACATGGGTGACCATTGCAGAGTTATCATGTCACCATGCCCCTTTAGGCGGATCACAGATAAGGGCGTGTCACCTGTGTGACCAGTACAGAGTTATGATGTCACAATGCCCCCTGAGGCAGATCACAGACAAGGTTCTGTCACCTGGGTGACTAGTGCAGAGTTATGATGTCACAATGCCCCCTCAGGCAGATCACACACAAGGTCCTGTCACCTGTGTGACCAGTGCAGGGTTATGATGTCACATTGCTCCTTTTCGCAGATTAGAGACAAAGACCATTCACCAGGGAGACCAGTGCAGAGTTATGATGTCACAATACTCCCTTAGGCAGATCACAGACACGGGTCTGTCAACTGGGTGACCAGTGCAGTGTTACGATGTCACAATACTCTCTTAGGCAGAACACAGACAAGGGACTGTCACCTGGCTGCCCAGTGCAGAGTTATGATGTCACAATGCCCCTTAGGCAGATCACAGACAAGGGCCTGTCTCCTGGGTGACTAGTGCAGACTTTTGATGTCACAATACACCCTTAGGCAGATCACAGACATGAGCCTGTCACCTGGGTGACCAGTGCAGAGTTATGATGTCACAATGCCCCCTTACGCAGGTCACAGACACTGGACTGTCACCTCGGTGACCAGTGCAGAATTATGATGTCACAATACACCCTTAGGCAGAGCACAGACAAGGGTCTGTCACTTGGGTGCCCAGTGCGGAGGTATGGTGTCACAATGCCCCCTTAGGCAGATCACAGACAAGGGCCTGTCACCTGGGTCCCCAATGCAGAATTATGATGTCTCAATTCCCCCTTAGGCAGATCACAGACAAGGTCCTGTCACCTGGGTAACCAGTGCAGAGTTATCATGTCGCGATGCCCCTTACGCAGATCACAGACAAGGGCATGTCTCCTGGGTGACTACTGCAGACTTTGGATGTCACAATACCCGCTTAGGCAGATCACAGAGAAGGGTCTGTCAACTGGGTGACCAGTGCAGAGTTATGATGTCACAATACTCTCTTAGGGAGAACACAGACAAGGGACTTTCACCTGGCTGCCCAGTGCAGAGTTATGATGTCACATTGACCCCTTAGGCAAATTACAGATAAGGGCATGTCACCTGGTTGACCAGTACAGAGTTATGATGTCACAATTCCCCCTTAGGCAGATCACAGACAAGGGAATGTCACCTGGGTGACCAGTGCAGAGTTATGATGTCACAATGCACACTCAGGCAGATGACAAACAAGAGCCCGTCACCTGGGTGACCAGTGCAGAGGTATGATGTCACAATGCCCCCTCAGGCAGATGACACACAAGGGGCTGTCACCTGTGTGACCAGTGCAGGGTTATGATGTCACAATGCCCCCTTAGGCAGACCACAGACAAAGGCCTGTCACCAGGGTGACCCGTTAAGCATTATGATGTCACAATGCCCCCTTACCCAGATCACGGACAGTGGCCTGTCACCTGGGTGACCAGTGCAGAATTGTGATGTCACAATACACTCTTAGGCAGATCACAGACAAGGGCCTGTCACTTGGGGGCCCAGTGCGGAGTTATGGTGTCACAATGCCCTTTAGGCAGATCACAGACAGGGGCCTGTCACCTGGGTGCCCAATGCAGAGTTATGATGTCACAATGCCCCCTTAGGCAGATCACAGACAAGTTCCGGTCACCTGGGTGACCAGTGCAGAGTTATGATGTCACAGCGACGCTTAGTCAGATCGCAGACAAGGGCCTGTCACCTCGGTGAATAGTGCAGACTTATGATGTTCCAATGCCCCCTTAGGCAGATCACAGAGAAGGGCCTGTCACCTGGGTGACCAGTGTAGAGTTATGATGTCACAATACACCCTTAGGCAGATCACAGGCAAAGGCCTTTCACCTGGGTGCCCAGTGCAGAGTTATGATGTCACAAAGCACCTTAGGCAGATCACAGTCAAGGGCCTGTCTCCTGGGTGACTACTGCAGATTTTGATGTCACAATACCCGCTTAGGCAGGTCACAGACATGAGCCTGTCACCTGGTTACCAGTGCAGAGTTATGATGTCACAATGCCCCCTTAGGCAGATCACAGATAAGGGCCTGTCACCTGGGTGACCTGTACAGAGTTATGATGTCACAATGCCCCCTCAGGCAGATCACACACAAGGTCCTGTCACCTGTGTGACCAGTGCAGGGTTATGATGTCACATTGCTCCCTTAGGCAGATTACAGACAAAGGCCTTTCACCTGGGTGACCAGTGCAGAGTTATGACGTCACAATACTCCCTTAGGCAGATCACAGACAAGGGTCTGTCAAACGGGTGACCAGTGAAGTGTTATGATGTCACAATATTCTCTTAGGCAGAACACAGACAAGGGACTGTCACCTGGCTGCCCAGTGCAGAGTTACAATGTCACATTGACCCCTTAGGCAGATCACAGATAAGGGCGTGTCACCTGGGTGACCAGTACAGAGTTATGATGTCACAATGCCCCCTTAGGCAGATCACAGACAAGGGCCTGTCACCTGGGTGACCAGTGCAGGGATATGATGTCACAATGCACACTCAGGCAGATGACACACAAGGGCCCGTCACCTGGGTGACCAGTGCAGAGGTATGATGTCACAATGCCCCCTCAGGCAGATCACACACAAGGGGCTGTCACCTGTGTGACCAGTGCAGGATTATGGTGTCACAGTGCAGTCTTAGGCAGGCCACAGACAAAGGCCTGTCACCAGGGAGACCAGTGAAGAGTTATGATGTCACAATGCCCCCTTACGCAGATCACAGACAGTGGCCTGTCACCTGGGTGACCAGTGCAGAATTTTGATGTCACAATACACTCTTAGGCAGATCACAGACAAGGGCCTGTCACTTGGGTGCCCAGTGCAGAGTTATGGTGTCACCATGCCCCCTTAGGCAGATCACAGACAAGGGCCTGTCTCCTGGGTGACTAGTGCAGACTTTTGAGGTCACAATACCCCCTTAGGCAGATCGCAGGCATGAGCCTGTCACATGGGTGACCATTGCAGAGTTATCATGTCACCATGCCCCTTTAGGCGGATCACAGATAAGGGCGTGTCACCTGTGTGACCAGTACAGAGTTATGATGTCACAATGCCCCCTGAGGCAGATCACAGACAAGGTTCTGTCACCTGGGTGACTAGTGCAGAGTTATGATGTCACAATGCCCCCTCAGGCAGATCACACACAAGGTCCTGTCACCTGTGTGACCAGTGCAGGGTTATGATGTCACATTGCTCCTTTTCGCAGATTAGAGACAAAGACCATTCACCAGGGAGACCAGTGCAGAGTTATGATGTCACAATACTCCCTTAGGCAGATCACAGACACGGGTCTGTCAACTGGGTGACCAGTGCAGTGTTACGATGTCACAATACTCTCTTAGGCAGAACACAGACAAGGGACTGTCACCTGGCTGCCCAGTGCAGAGTTATGATGTCACAATGCCCCTTAGGCAGATCACAGACAAGGGCCTGTCTCCTGGGTGACTAGTGCAGACTTTTGATGTCACAATACACCCTTAGGCAGATCACAGACATGAGCCTGTCACCTGGGTGACCAGTGCAGAGTTATGATGTCACAATGCCCCCTTACGCAGGTCACAGACACTGGACTGTCACCTCGGTGACCAGTGCAGAATTATGATGTCACAATACACCCTTAGGCAGATCACAGACAAGGGCCTGTCACTTGGGTGCCCAGTGCAGAGGTATGGTGTCACAATGCCCCCTTAGGCAGATCACAGACAAGGGCCTGTCACCTGGGTCCCCAATGCAGAATTATGATGTCTCAATTCCCCCTTAGGCAGATCACAGACAATGTCCTGTCACCTGGGTAACCAGTGCAGAGTTATGACGTCACGATGCCTCTTAGGCAGATGACAGACAAGGGCCTGTCTCCTGGGTGACTAGTGCAGATTTATGATGACACAATGCCCCGTTAGGCAGATCACAGACAAGTGACTGTCACCTGGGTGACCAGTGCACAGTTATGATGTCACAATACACCCTTAGGCGGGTCACAGGAAAAGGCCTCTCACCTGGGTGCCTAGTGCAGAGTTATGATGTCACAATGCCCCTTAGGCAGACCACAGACAAGGGCATGTCTCCTGGGTGACTAGTGAAGACTTTTGATGTCTCAATACCCGCTTAGGCAGATCACAGACATGAGCCTGTCACCTGGGTGACCATTGCAGGGTTATGATGTCACAACGCCCCCTTAGGCAGATCACAGATAAGGGCCTGTCACCTGGGTGACCTGTACAGACCTATGATGTCACAATGCCCCCTCAGGCAGATCACACACAAGGTCCTCTCACCTGTGTGACCAGTGCAGGGTTATGATGTCACATTGCTCCCTTAGGCAGATTACAGACAAAGGTCTTTCACCAGGGTAACCAGTGCAGAGTTATTATGTCACAATACTCCCTTAGGGAGATCACAGACAAGAGTCTGTCAACTGGGTGACCAGTGCAGTGTTATGTTGTCACAATGCTCTCTTAGGCAGAACACAGACAAGGGACTGTCACCTGGCTGCCCAGTTCAGAGTTATGATGTCACATTGACCCCTTAGGCAGATCACAGATAAGGGCGTGTCACCTGGGTGACCAGTACAGAGTTATGATGTCACAATGCCCCCTTAGGCAGATCACAGACAAGGACCTGTCACCTGGGTGCCCAATGCATAATTATAATGTCACAATGCCCTCTTAGGCAGATCACAGACATCGGCATGTCACCTGGGTAGCCAGTGCAGAGTTATGATGTCACAATGCCCCTCAGTCAGATCACAGACAAGGGCCTGTCACCTGGGTGACTAGTGCAGATTTATGATGTCACAATGCCCCGTTAGGCAGATCACAGACAAGGGACTGTCACCTGGGTGCCCAGTGCAGAGTTATGATGTCACAATGACCCCTTAGGCAGATCACAGATAAAGCCCTGTCACCTGGGTGACCAGTACAGGATTATGATGTCACAATACCTCCTTATGCAGATCACAGACAAGGGCCTGTCAACTGGGTGACAAGTGCAGATTTATGATGTCACAATGCACCCTCACGCAGATGACAGACCAGGGCCTGTCACCAGGGTGACCAGTGCAGAATTATGATGTCACAACTCCCCGTTAGAACGGTCAAAGAGAAGGGCCGGTCACCTGTCTGCCCAGTGCAGAGTTATGATGTCACAATACCCCTTTAGGCAGATCACAGGCAATGGCCTCTCACCAGGGTGACCAGTGCGGAGTTATGTTGTCACAATACTCCCTTAGGCAGATCACAGACAAGGGTCTGTCAACTGGGTGACCAGTGCAGTGTTATGATATCCCAATACACCCTTAGGCAGATCACAGACAAGGGAATGTCACCTGGCTGCCCAGTGCATAGTTATGATGTCACAATGACCACTTAGGAAGATCAAAGACAGGGGCCTGTCACTTGGGTGCCCAATGCAGAGTTATGATGTCACAATGCCCCCTTAGGCAGATCACAGACAAGGTCCTGTCACCTGGGTGACCAGTGCAGAGTTATGATGTCACAATGCCCCGTAGGCAGATCACAGACAGGGGCCTGTCACCTGGGTGACTTGTGCAGACTTATGATGTCACAATGCCCCCTTAGGCAGATCAGAGTCAAGGGCCTGTCACCTGGGTGACCAGTACAGAGTTATGATATCAAAATGCCTCGTTAGGCAGATCACAGAGAAGGGTCTGTCACCTGGGTGATCAGTGAAGAGTTATGATGTCACAATGCCCCCTCAGGGAGATCACACACAAGGGCCTTTCGCCTGTGTGACCAGTGAAGGGTTGTGATGTCACAATGCCCCTTTAGGCATATCACAGACAAAGGCCTGTCATCAGGGTGACCAGTGCAGAGTCATGATGTCACAATGCCCCCTCAGGCAGATCACACCCAAGGGCCTGTCACCTGCATGAACAGTGCAGGGTTAATTTGTCACAACGTCCCCTCCGGCATATCACAAAGGCCTGTCACCAGGGAGACCAGTGCAGAGTTTTGATGTCACAATGCCCCCTTAGGCAGATCACAGATAAGGGCCTGTCGCCTAGGTGCCTTATGCAGAGTTAGGATGTCACAATGCCCCCTTAGGCAGATCACAGACAATGTCCTGTCACCTGGATAACCAGTGCAGAATTATGATGTCTCATTGCCGCTTAGGAAGATCACAAACAAGGGCCTGACAACTGTTTGACTAGTGCAGATTTATGATGTCACAATGCCCCTTAGGCAGATCACAGACAAGGTCCTGTCACCTGGGTGACCAGTGCAGAGTTCTGATGTCACAATACACCCTTAGGCAGATAACAGGCAAAGGCCTCTCACCTGGGTGCCCAGTGCAGAGTTATGATGTCACAATGCCCCTTAGGCCGATCACAGGCAAGGGCCTGTCTCCTGGGTGACTAGTGCAGACTTAGGATGTCACAATGACCCCGTAGGCAGATCACAGACAAGAGCCTGTCTCCTGGGTGACCAGTGAAGAGTTATGATGTCACAATGCCCCCATAGGCAGATCACAGACAAGGGCCTGTCACCTGGGTGACCAGTGCAGAGTTATGATGTCACAATGCACCCTCAGGCAGATCACAGACATCGGCCTGTCACCTGGCTGACCAGTGCAGAGTTATGACGTCACAATGCCCAATCAGGCAGATCAGACACAAGGTCCTGTCACCTGTGTGACCATTGCAGGGTTATGATGTCACAATGCCCACTTAGGCAGATCACAGACAAAGGCCTGTCACCAGGGTGACCAGTGCAGAGTAATGATGTCACAATGCCCCCTTAGGCAGATCACAGACGAGGGACTGTCACCAGGGTGCCCACTGCAGAGTTACGATGTCACAATGCCCCCGTAGGCAGATAACAGAAAACGGCCTGTCACCTGGGTGACGAGTGCAGAGTTATGATGTCACAAAGCTCCCTTAGGCAGACCACACAGAAGGGCCTGTCAGCTGTGTGACCAGTGCAGGGTTGTGATGTCACGTTGCCACCTTAGGCAGATCACAGACAAAGGCCTTTCACCAGGGTGACCAGTGCAGAGTTAAGATGTCACAATACTCCTTTAGGCAGATCACAGATAAGGGCCTGTCACCTGGGTGAGCAGTGCAGGGTTATGATGTCACAATGCACCCTCAGGCACATCACAGACAAGGGCCTGCCGCCTGTTTGACAAGTGCAGGTTTATGATGTCACAATGCCCCTTTAGGCATATCACAGTCACAGGCCTGTCACCAGCGTTACCAGTGCAAAGTTATGATGTCACAATGCCACCTCAGGTACTTCACACACAAGGGCCTCTCACCTGGGAGCCCAGTGCAGAGTTATGATGTCACAATGCCCCCTTAGGCAGATCACAGACAAGTGCCTGTCACCTGGGTGCCTAATGCAGAGTTATGATGTCACAATGCCCCCTTAGGCAGATCACAGACAAGGGCCAGTTACCTGGGTGACTACTGCAGAGTTATGATGTCAGAATGCCCCGTTAGGCAGATCACAGACAAGGGCTTGTCACCTGGGTGCCCAATGCAGAGGTATGATGTCACAAGGCCCCCGTAGGCAGATAGCAGAAAACGGCCGGTCACCTGGGTGACTAGTGCAGGGTAATGATGTCACAAAGCCACCTTAGGCAGATCACACAGAAGGGCCTGTCAGCTGTGTGACCAGTGCTGGGTTATGATGTCACGTTGCCACCTTAGGCAGATCACAGACAAAGACCTTTCACCAGGGTGACCAGTGCAGAGTTAAGATGTCACAATACTCCCTTAGGCAGATCACAGACAAAGGTCTGTCACCTGGGTGACCAGTGCAGAGTTATGTTGTCACAATGCACCCTCAGGCATATCACAGACAAGGGCCTGTCACCTGGGTGAGCAGTGCAGAGTTATGATGTCACAATGCCCCCTCAGGCAGATCACTCACAAGGGCCTGTCACCTGTGTGACCAGTGCAGGGTTATGATGTCACAATGCCCCCTTAGGCAGATCACAGACACAGGCCATTCACCAGGGTGTCCAGTTCAGAGTTATGATGTCACAATACTCCCCAAGGCAGATCACAGACAAGGGTCTGTCAACTGGGTGACTGGTGAAGAGTTATGATGTCACAATGCACCCTCAGGCATATCACAGACAACGGCCTGTCACCTGGGTGACCAGTACAGGGTTATGATGTCACAATGCCCCCTTAGGCAGATCACAGACAAGGGCCTGTGACCTGGGTGACAAGTGCAGAGTTATGAGGTCACAATGCACCCTCAGGCATATCACAGACAAGGGCCTGTCACCTGGCTGACCAGTGCAGAGTTATGATATCACAATGCCCCCTCCGGCAGATCACAGATAAGGGCCTGTAACCAGTGTGACCAGTGCAGGGTTATGATATCACAATGCCCCTTTAGGCATATCACACACTAAGGCCTGTCACCAGCGTGACCAGTGCAGAGTTATGATGTTACAATGCCCCCTAAGGCAGATCACACACAAGGGCCTGTCACCGGTGTGACCAGTGCAGGGTTATGATGTCACAATGCCCCCTTAGGCAGATCACAGACAAAGGCCTATCACCACGGTGACCAGTGCAGAGTTATGATGACACAATGCCCCTTTACGCAGATCACAGCCAGTGGCCTGTCACCTGGGTGACCTGTGCGGAATTATGATGTCGCAATACCTGATTAGGCAGATCACAGACAAGGGCCTGTCACCTGTGTGCCCAGTGCAGAGTTATGATGACACTATGCCCCCTTAGGCAGATCACAGACAAGGTCCTGTCTCCTGGGTTACCAGTGCAGAATTATGATGTCTCAATGCCCCTTTCGCAGATCACAGACAAGGGCCTGTCATCTGGGTGACCAGTGCAGAGTTATGATGTCAGAATTCACACTCAGGCAGATCATAGACAAGGGCCTGTCACCTGGGTGACCAATGCAGAATTATGATGTCACAATGCCTCCTTAGGCAGATAACAGGCAAGGGCCTGTCACCTGAGTGACCATTGCACAATCATAATGTCACAATGGCCCTGTAGGCTGATTATCGAGAAGATTCTGTCACCTGGGTGACTAGTGCAGAGTTATGATGTCACAATACTCCCTCAGGGAGATCACAGACAAGGGACTGTCACCTGGGTGCCCAGTGCAGACTTATGATGTCACAATGACCCCTTAGGCAGATCACAGACAAGGTCCTGTCACCTGGGTGACCAATGCAGAGTTATAATGTCACAATGCCCCGCAGGCAGATCACAGACAAGGGCCTGTCACCTGGGTGACTAGTGAAGACTTATGATGTCACAATGCCCCCTTAGGCAGATCACAGACAAGGGTCTGTCACCTGGGTGACCAGAGCAGAGTTGTGATGTCACAATTCTCCCTTAGGGAGATCACAGACAAGGGACTGTCACCTGCGTGTCCAGTACAGAGTTATGATGTCACAATGACCCCTTAGGCAGATCACAGATAAGGGCCTGTCACCACGGTGACCAGTACAGAGTTATGATGTCACAATGCCCCCTTATGCAGATCACAGAGAAGGGTCTGTCACCTGGGTGACCAGTGCAGGGTTATGATGTCACAATGCACCCTCAGGCAGATCACAGACATCGGCCTGTCACCTGGCTGACCAGTGCAGAGTTATGATGTCACAATGCCCAATCAGGCAGATCAGACACAAGGTCCTGTCACCTGTGTGACCCGTGCAGGGTTATGATGTCACAATGCCCACTTAGGCAGATCACAGACAAAGGCCTGTCACCAGGGTGACCAGTGCAGAGTTATGATGTCCCAATGCCCCCTTAGGCATATCACAGTCAGTGGCATGTCACCTGGGTGACCAGTGCAGAATTATGATGTCACAATACCCCCGTAGGCAGATCACAGACAAGGGCCTCTCACCTGGGTGCCCAGTGCAGAGTTATGATGTCACAATGCCCCCTTAGGCAGATCACAGACAAGGGCCTGTCACCTGGGTGCCTAATGCAGAGTTATGATGTCACAATGCCCCCTTAGGCAGATCACAGAAAAGGGCCTGTCACCTGGGTGACCAGTGCAGAGTTATGATGTCACAATGCCCCCTTCGGCAGATCACAGACGAGGGACTCTTACCAGGGTGCCCACTGCAGAGTTACGATGTCACAATGCCCCCGTAGGCAGATAACAGAAAACGGCCTGTCACCTGGGTGACGAGTGCAGAGTTATGATGTCACAAAGCTCCCTTAGGCAGACCACACAGAAGGGCCTGTCAGCTGTGTGACCAGTGCAGGGTTGTGATGTCACGTTGCCACCTTAGGCAGATCACAGACAAAGGCCTTTCACCAGGGTGACCAGTGCAGAGTTAAGATGTCACAATACTCCTTTAGGCAGATCACAGATAAGGGCCTGTCACCTGGGTGAGCAGTGCAGGGTTATGATGTCACAATGCACCCTCAGGCACATCACAGACAAGGGCCTGTCGCCTGTTTGACAAGTGCAGGTTTATGATGTCACAATGCCCCTTTAGGCATATCACAGTCACAGGCCTGTCACCAGCGTTACCAGTGCAAAGTTATGATGTCACAATGCCACCTCAGGTACTTCACACACAAGG
Source organism: Pan paniscus (assembly GCF_029289425.2). NCBI lineage: Eukaryota > Metazoa > Chordata > Mammalia > Primates > Hominidae > Pan > Pan paniscus. The sequence continues at coordinate 5,188,137 of NC_073265.2, forward strand.
GCCTGTCACCTGTGTGACCAGTGCAGGGTTATGATGTCACAATGCCCCCTTAGGCAGATCACAGACAAAGGCCTGTCACCAGGGTGACCAGTGCAGAGTTATGATGTCACAATGCCTATTTACGCAGATCACAAACCGTGGCCTGACACCTGGGAGACCAGTGCAGAATTATGATATCACAATACACCATTAGGCAGATCACAGACAAGGGCCTGTCACCTGGGTGCCCAGTGCAGAGTTATCATGTCACAATGCCCCCTTAGGCAGATCACAGACAAGGCCTTGTAACCTGGGTGCTCAATGCAGAGTTATGAGGTCACAATGCCCCCTTAGGCAGATACCAGTCAAGGGCCTGTAACCTGGGTGCTCAATGCAGAGTTATGATGTAACAATCCCCCCTCAGGCAGATCACAGACAAGGTCCTGTCTCCTGGGTTACCAGTGCAGAGTTATGATGTCACAATACCCCTTACGCAGATCACAGAGAACGGCCTGTCACCTGGGTGACTAGTGCAGACGTATGATGTCACAATGCCCCCTAAGGCAGATCACAGACAAGGGCCTGTCACCAGGGTGACCAGTGCAGATTTATGATGTCACCATGCCCCCTTAGGCAGATGACGGACAAGGGTCTGTCACCTGGTTGACCAGGGCAGAGTTATGATGTCACAATTCTCCCTTAGGCAGATCACAGACATGGGACTGTCACCTGTGTGCCCAGTGCAGAGTTATGATGTCACAATGACACCTTAGGCCGATCACAGATAAGTGCCTGTCACCTGGGTGACCAGTACAGAGGTATGATGTAACAATGCCCCCTTATGCAGATAACAGACAAGGGCCTGTCACTTGGGTAACCAGTGCAGAGTTATGATGTCACAATACACCCTTAGGCAGATCACATAAAATGTCCTGTCACCTGGGTGCCCAGTGCAGAGTTATGATGTCACAATACTCCCTTAGGCAGGTCACAGACAATGGCCTGTCCCCTGGGTGCCCAGTGCCGAGTTATGATGTCACAATGACCCTTAAGCAGATCACAGACAAGGGCCTCTCACCTGGGTGACTAGTGGAGACTTATGATGTCACAATGCCCCCTTATGCAGATCACAGACAAGGGTCTGTCACCAGGGTGACCAGTGCTGAGTTATGATGTCACAATGACCCCTCAGGCAGATCACACACAAGGGCCTGTCACCTGTGTGAACAGTGCAGGGTTAAGATGTCACGATACCCGCATAGGCATATCACAGTCAAAGACCTGTCACCAGGGTGACCAGTGCAGAGTTATCATGTCACAATGGCCCCTTAGGCAGATCACAGTCAATGGCCTGTCACCTGGGTGACCAGTTCAGAATTATGATGTCACAATACCCCGTTAAGAAGATTACAGACAAGGGCCTCTCACCTGAGTGCCCTGTGCAGAGTTATGATGTCACAATGCCCCCTTAGGCAGATCACAGATAAGGGCCTGTAACCTGGGTGCCTAATGCAGAGTTAGGATGTCACAATGACCCCTTAGGCAGATCACAGACAAGGTCCTGTCACCGGGATAACCAGTGCAGAGTTATGATGTCTCAATGCCCCTTAGGCTGATCACAAACAAGGGCCTGTCAACAAGTTGACTGGTGCAGATTTATGATGTCACTATGCCCCCTTAGGCAGATCACAGAAAAGGGCCTGTCACCTGGGTGGCCAGTGCAGGGTTGTGATGTCGCAATACACCCTTAGGCAGATCATAGTCAAAGGCCTCTCACCTGGGTGCCCAGTGCAGAGTTATGATGTCACAATGCCCCTTAGGCCGATCACAGGCAAGGGCCTATGTCCAGGGTGACTAGTGCAGACTTATGATGTCACAAAGCCCCCTTAGGCATATCACAGACAAGAGCCTGTCTCCTGGGTGACCAGTGCAGAATTATGATGTCACAATGCCCCCTTAGGCAGATCACAGACAAGGGCCTGTCTCCTGGGTGACTAGTGCAGACTTATGATGTCACAATGCCCCCTTAGGAAGATCACAGGCAAGGGTCTGTCAACCGGGTGTCCAATACAGAGTTATGATGTCACAATGCCAACTTAGGCAGATCACAGACACGAACCTGCCACCTGGGTGATCATTGCAGAGTTATGATGTCACAATGCCCCCTCAGGCGGATCACAGACAAGGGCCTGTCACTTGGGTGACCAGTGCAGAGTTATGATGTCACAATGCCCCATCAGACAGATCAGACACAAGGGCCTGTCACCTGTGTGACCAGTGCAGGGTTATGATGTCACAATGCCCCCTTGGGCAGATCACAGTCAGTGGCCTGTCACCTGAGTGTCCAGTGCAGAATTATGATGTCACAATACCCCCTTAGGCAGATCACAGACAAGGGCCTCTCACCTGGGTGCCCAGTGCAGAGTTATGATATCACAATGGCCCCTTAGGCAGATCACAGACAAGGGCCTGTCACCTGGGTGCCTAATGCAGAGTTATGATGTCACAATGCCCCCTTAGGCAGATCATACACAAGGGCCAGTTACCTGGGTGACTAGTGCAGACTTATGATGTCACAATGCCCCCTTAAGCAGATCACAGAAAAGGGCCTGTCACCTGGGTGACCAGTGCAGAGTTATGATGTCACAATGCGCCCGCAGTCAGATAACAGAAAACGGCCTGTAACCTGGGTGACCAGTGCAGATTTATGATGTCACAATGCCCCTTAGGCAGATCACACACAAGGGCCTGTCACCGCTGTGACCAGGGCAGGTTTATGGTGTCACGTTGCCCCCTTAGGCAGAACACAGAGAAAGGCCTTTCACCACGGTGACCAGTTCAGTGTTATGATGTCACAATACTCCCTTAGGCAGATCACACACAAGGGTCTGTCAACTGGGTGACCAGTGCAGAGTTATGATGTCACAATGCCCCCTCCGGTAGTTCAGAGACAAGGGCCTGCCACCTGTGTGAGCAGTGCAGGGTTATGATGTCACAATGACCCCTTAGGCAGATCACAGACAAAGGCCTATCACCACGGTGACCAGTGCAGAGTTATGATGCCACAATGCCCCCTTACGCAGATCACAGACAGAGTCCTGTCACCTGGGTGACCAGTGAGGAATTATGATGTCACAATACCCCATTAGGTAGATCACAGACAAGGGCTTGTGACGTGAGTGCCCAATGCAGAGTTATGATGTCACAATGCCCCCTTAGGCAGATCACAGACAAGTTCCTGTCACCTGGGTTATCAGTGCAGAGTTATGATGTCTCAGTGCCCCTTTCGCAGATCACACACAAGGGCCTGTCAACTGGGTGACTAGTGCAGACTTATGATATCACAATGCCCCCTTAGGCAGATCACAGCAAGGGCCTCTGACCTGGGTGACCAGTGCAGAGATATGATGCCACAATGCACACTCAGGCAGATCACAGACAAGGGCTTGTCACCTGGGTGACCAATGCAGAGTCATGGTGTCACAACGCCCCCTTAGGCAGATCACAGAGAAGATTCTGCCACCTGGGTGACTAGTGCAGTGTTATGATGTCACAATACTCCCTCAGGCAGATCACAGACACGTGACTGTCACCTGGGTGCCCAGTGCAGATTTATGTTGTCACAATTACACCTTAGGCAGATCACCGATAAGGGCCTGTCATCTGGGTGACCAGTGCAGAGTTATGATGTCAAAATACCCCCTTATGCAGATCACAGAAAAGGGCCTGTCAACTGGGTGACCAGTGCCGAGTTATGATGTCACAATGCACCCTCAGGCAGATAACAGACAAGGGCCTCTCACCTGGATGACCAGTGCAGAATTATGATGTTACAATGCCCCCTCAGGCAGATCAAACGCAAGGGACTGTCACCTGTGTGACCAGTAAGGTTTATGATGACACAATGCAACCTTAGGCAGGTCACAGACAAGGGGCAGTCACCAGGGTGAGAACTGCAGAGTTATGATGTCAAAATGCCCCCTTAGGGAGATCACAGTCAAAGGTCTGTCACCTGGGTGACCAGTGCAGAGTTGTGATGTCCCAATTCCCCTTAGGCAGATCAAAGACAAGGGACTGTCACCTCGGTGTCCAGTACAGAGTTATGATGTCACAATGACCCCTAAGGAAGATCACAGATAACGGCCTGTCACCAGGGTGACCAGTACAGAGTTATGATGTCACAATGCCCCCTTATGCAGATCACAGACAAGGGCCTGTCACCTGGGTGACCAGTGCAGAGTTATGATGTCACAATGCCCCCTCAGGCAGATCACACACAAGGGCCTGTCACCTGTGTGAACAGTGCAGGGTTATGATGTCACAATTCCCTCTTAGGCAGATCACAGACAAAGGCATGCCACCAGGGTGACCAGTGCAGAGTTATGATGTCACAGTGCACCCTTAGGTAGATCACAGACAAGGGCCTCTCACCTGGGTGACCTGTGCAGAGTTATGATGTCACAATGCACCCTCAGGCCGATCACAGGCAACGGCCTGTCGCCTGGGTGACCAGTGCAGAGTTATGATGTCAAAATGCCCCATCAGGCGGATCAGACACAAGGGCCTGTCACCTGTGTGACCAGTGCAGGGTTATGATGTCACAATGTCCACTTAGGCAGATCATAGACAAAGGCCTGTCACCAGGGTGACCAGTGCAGAGTTATGATGTCACAATGCCCCCATAGGCAGATCACAGTCAGGGGCCTGCCACCTGGGTGACAAGTGCAGAATTATGATGTCACAATACCCCCTTAGGCAGATCACAGACAAGGGCCTCTCACCTGGGTACCCAGTGCAGAGTTATGATGTCACAATGCCCCCTTAGGCAGATCACAGACAAGGGCCTGTCACCTGAGTGCCTAATGCAGAGTTATGATGTCACAATGCCCCCTTAGGCAGATCGCAGATCAAGGGCCAGACACCTGGGTGACTAGTGCAGACTTATGATGTCACAATGCCCCCTTAGGCAGATCACATACAAGGGCCTGTCACCTGGGTGACCAGTGCAGGGTTATGATGTCACAATGTCCCCGTAAGCAGATAACAGAAAACGGCCTGTCACCTGGGTGACGAGTGCAGAGTTATGATGTCACAATGCCCCCTTAGGCAGATCACACACAAGGGCCTGTCACCTGTGTGACCAGTGCAGGGTTATGATGTCACGTTGCCCCCTTAGGCAGATCACAGACAAAGGCCATTCACCAGGGTGATCAGTGCAGAGTTAGGATGTGACAATACTCCCTTAGGCAGATCACAGACAAGGGTCTGTCAACTGGGTGACCAGTGCAGAGTTATGATGTCACAATGCACCCTCAGGCATATCACAGACAAGGGCCTGTCACCTGGGTGACCAGTGCAGAGTTATGATGTCACAATGCCCCCTTAGGCAGATCACAGACAACGACCTGTCACCTGGGTGAGCAGTAAAGTGTTATGCTGTCACAATGCCCCGTTAGGCAGATCAGAGATAACGGCCTGTCACCAGGGTGACCATTGCAGAATTATGATGTCACTATGCCCCCTTAGGCAGATCACAGACAAGGGTCTGTCACTTGGGTGAGCAGTGCAGAGTCATGATGTCACAATACTCCCTTAGGCAGATCACAGACAAGGGCCCCTCACCTGGGTGCCCAGTGCCGAGTTATTATGTCACAATGCCCCCTCAGGCAGATCACACAGAAGGGCCTGTCACCTGTTTGACCATTGCAGGGTTTTGATGTCACAATGCCCCTTTAGGCAGATCACAAACAAAGGCCTGTCACCAAGGTGACCAGTGCAGAGTTATGTTGTCCCAATCTCCCCTTACAAAGATCACAGACAGTGGCCTGTCACCTGGGTGACTACTGCAGAATTATGATGTCACAATACACCCTTAGGCAGATCACAGACAAGGTCCTGTCACCTGGGTGCCCAGTGCGGAGTTGTCATGTCACAATGCCTCCTTAGGCAGATCACAGGCAAGGGCCTGTAACCTGGGTGCCCAATGCAGAGTTATGATGTCACAATGCCCCCTTAGGCAGATCACAGAAAAGGGCCTGTCAACTGGGTGACCAGTACAGAGTTATGATGTCACAAAGCCCGCTTATGCAGATCACAGACAAGGGCCTGTCTCCTGGGTTACCAGTGCAGAGTTATGATGTCACAATGCACCCTCAGGCAGACCACAGACAAGGGCCTGTCACCTGGGTGACCAGTGCCGAGTTATGATGTCACACTGCCCCCTCAGGCAGATCACACACAAGGGCCTGTCACCTGTGTGACCAGTACAGGGTTATGATGTCACAATGCCCCCTTCTGCAGATCACAGACAATGGCCTGTCACCTGGGTGACCAGTACAGAATTATGATGTCACAATACCGCCTTATGGAGATCACAGACAAGGGCCTGTCACCTGGGTGCCCAGTGCAGAATTATGATGTCACAATACACCCTTAGGCAGATCACAGGCAAAGGCCTGTCTCCTGGGTGACTAGTGCAGAGTTATGATGTCACGTTGCCCTCTTAGGTAGAACACTGACAAATGCCTTTCACCAGGTTGACCAGTGCAGAGTTATGATGTCACAATGCACCCATAGTCAGATAACAGAAAACGGCCTGTCACCTGGCTGACCAGTGCAGAGTTATGATGTCACAACGCCCCCTTAGGCAGATCACACACAAGGGCCTGTCACCTGAGTGCCTAATGCAGAGTTATGATGTCACAATGCCCCCTTAGGCAGATCACAGACAAGGGCCAGTCACCTGCGTGACTAGTGCAGACTTGTGATGTCAAAATGCCCCCTTAGGCAGATCAAAGACAAGGGACGGTCAACTGGCTTCCCAGTGCAGAGTTATGAGGTCACAATATCCTTTAGGCAGATCACAGAGAAGGGCCTGTCACCTGGGTGACCAGTGCAAGGTTATGATGTCACAGTGCCCGCTCAGGCAGATCACAGACAAGGGCCTGTCACCTCTGTGTCCACTGCAGAATTATGACGTCACAATAACCCTTAGGCAGATCACTGTGAAGGGCCTGTAACCTGGGCGACTAGTGCAGAATTATGATGTCACAATGCCCACTTAGGAAGATCACAGACAAGGGCCTGTCACCTGGGTGACCATTGCAGAATTATGATGTCACAATGCCCCCTTAGGCAGATCACAGACAATCGTCTGTTACCTGGGTGACCACTGCAGTATTATGATGTCACAATTCCCCCTTAGGTAGATCAGAGACAAGAGTCTGTCACCTGGGTGACCAGTAGAGAGTTATGATGTCACAATGTCCCCTTAGGCAGATCAAAGACATAGGTCACTCACCTGGGTGACCAGTGCAGGGTTATGATGTCACAATGCCCCCTTATGCAGATCACAGAAAAGGGCCTGTCATCTGTGTGAGCAGTGCAGAATTATGATGTAACAAGCCCCCTTAGGCAGATCAAAGTCAAGGGTGTGTCACCTGGGTGGCCAGTTTAGAATTATGATGTCACAATGACCTCTTAGGTAGATCAGAGTCGAGGGTCTGTCACCTGGGGGACCAGTGCAGAGTTATGATGTCACAATGACCCCTTAGGCAGATCACAGACAAGGGACTGTCACTTGGCTGACCAGTGCAGAGTTATGATGTCACAATGCCCACTTAGGCAGATCACAGACAAGGGCCTGTCACCTGGGTGACCAGTGCTGAGTTATGATGTCACAATGCCCCCTTAGGCAGATCACAGTCAAGCGCCTGTCACCAGGGTTACCAGTGCAGAGTTATGATGTAACAATCACCCCTTAGGCAGATCACAGGCATGGTCCTGTCTCCTGGGTGACCAGTGCCGAGTTTTAATGTCACAATGCCCCCTTAGGCAGATCACAGACAACGGCCTGTCACCTCGGTGACCAGTGCCGTGTTGTGATATCACAATGCCCTCTTAGGCAGATCACAGACAAGGGCCTGTCACCTCGGTGACCAGTGAATGGTTATGATGTCACAATGTCCCCTTAGGCCGATCACAGACAAGGGCCTGTCACATGGGTGACTAGTGCAGAGTTATGATATCACAACGTCCCCTTAGACAGATCACAGACAAGGGCCTGTCACCTCGGTGACCAGTGCCGTGTTGTGATATCACAATGCCCCCTTAGGCAGATCACAGAAAAGAGCCTGTCACCTCGGTGACCAATGAACGGTTATGATGTCACAATGCCCCCTTAGGCAGATCACAGACAAGGGCCTGTCACCTGGGTGATGAGTGTAGATTTATGATGTCACAGTGACCCGTTCGGCAGATCAGAGACAAGAGTCTGTCACCTGGGTGACAAGTGCAGAGTTATGATGTCACAATGCCCACTTAAGAAGATCACAGACAAGGGCCTGTCACCTGGGTGATGAGTGCAGAGTTATGATGTCACAATGCCCACTTAGGAAGATCACAGACAAAGGCCTGTAACATGAGTGACCATTAAAGAATTATGATGTCACAATGACCCGTTTGGCAGATAACATTCAAGGGCCTGTCACCTGGGTGACCAGTGCAGAGTTATGTTGTCACAGTGCTCCATTAGGCAGATCACAGACAAGGGCCTGTCACCTGGTTGTCCAGTGCAGAGTTATGAGGTCAAAATGCCCACTTAGGCAGATCACAGACAAGGACCTATCATCTGGGTGTCCAGTGCAAGGATATGATGTTACAATGCCCCTTAGGCAGATCACAGACAAGGGCCTGTCACCTGGGTGACCAGTGCCGAGTTATGATGTCACAATGCCCCCTTAGGCAGATCACAGTCAAGCGCCTGTCACCAGGGTTACCAGTGCAGAGTTATGATGTAACAATCACCCCTTAGGCAGATCACAGGCATGGTCCTGTCTCCTGGGTGACCAGTGCCGAGTTTTAATGTCACAATGCCCCCTTAGGCAGATCACAGACAACGGCCAGTCACCTCGGTGACCAGTGCCGTGTTGTGATATCACAATGCCCTCTTAGGCAGATCACAGACAAGGGCCTGTCACCTCGGTGACCAGTGAATGGTTATGATGTCACAATGTCCCCTTAGGCCGATCACAGACAAGGGCCTGTCACATGGGTGACTAGTGCAGAGTTATGATATCACAACGTCCCCTTAGACAGATCACAGACAAGGGCCTGTCACCTCGGTGACCAGTGCCGTGTTGTGATATCACAATGCCCCCTTAGGCAGATCACAGACAAGAGCCTGTAACCTCGGTGACCAATGAATGGTTATGATGTCACAATGCCCCCTTAGGCAGATCACAGACAAGGGCCGGTCACCTGGGTGATGAGTGTAGATTTATGATGTCACAGTGACCCGTTCGGCAGATCAGAGACAAGAGTCTGTCACCTGGGTGACAAGTGCAGAGTTATGATGTCACAATGCCCACTTAAGAAGATCACAGACTAGGGCCTGTCACCTGAGTGACCAGTGCAGAGTTATGATGTCAAAATGCCCACTTAGGCAGATGACAGACAAGGACCTGTCACCTGGGTGTCCAGTGCAAGGATATGTTACAATTCCCCTTAGGCAGATCACAGACAAGGGCCTGTCACCTGGGTGACCAGTGCCGAGTTATGATGTCACAATGCCCCCTTAGGCAGATCGCAGTCAAGAGCCTGTCACCGGGGTTACCAGTACAGAGTTATCATGAAACAATGACCCCTTAGGCAGATCACAGACAGGGTCCTGTCACCTGGGTGACCAGTGCCGAGTTATAATGTCACAATGCCCCCTTAGGCAGATCACAGACAACGGCCTGTCACCTCGGTGACCAGTGCCGTGTTGTGATATCACAATGCCTCCCTAGGCAGATCACAGACAAGGGCCTGTGACCTCGGTGACCAGTGAATGGTTATGATGTCACAATGACCCCTTAGGCAGATCACAGACAAGGGCCTGTCACATGGGTGACTAATGCAGAGTTATGATATCACAACGTCCCCTTAGGCAGATCACAGACAAGGGCCTGTCACCTGGGTGACCAGTGCAGAGTTATGATGTCACAATGCCCCCTTTGGCACATCACAGAAAAGGGTCTGTAACCTGGGTGACCAGCGCAGAGTTATGATGTCACAATGCCCCCTTAGGCAGATCACAGACAAGGGTCTGTCACCTGGGTGATGAGTGTAGATTTGTGATGTCACAGTGACCCCTTAGGCTGATCAGAGACAAGAGTCTGTCACCTGGGTGACCAGTGCAGTGTTATGATGTCACAATGACCCCTTAGGCAGATCACAGACAAGGGCCTGTCACCTGGGTGACCAATGCAGAGCTATGATGTCACAATGCCCACTTAGGAAGATCACAGACAAAGGCCTGTAACATGAATGACCATTAAAGAATTATGATGTCACAATGCCCCGTTTGGCAGATAACATTCAAGGGCCTGTCACCTGGGTGACCAGTGCAGAGTTATGTTGTCACAGTGCTCCATTAGGCAGATCACAGACAAGGGCCTGTCACCTGGTTGTCCAGTGCAGAGTTATGATGTCAAAATGCCCACTGAGGCAGATCACAGACAAGGGCCTGTCACTTGGGTGACCAGTGCCGAGTTATGATGTCACAATGCCCCCTTAGGCAGATCACAGTCAAGGGCCTGTCACCAGGTTACCAGTGCAGAGTTATGATGTAACAATCACCCCTTAGGCAGATCACAGGCAGGGTCCTGTCTCCTGGGTGACCAGTGCCGAGTTATAATGTCACAATGCCCCCTTAGGCAGATCACAGACAACGGCCTGTCACCTCGGTGACCAGTGCCGTGTTGTGATATCACAATGCCCTCTTAGGCAGATCACAGACAAGGGCCTGTCACCTCGGTGACCAGTGAATGGTTATGATGTCCCAATGCCCCCTTAGGCAGATCACAGACAAGGGCCTGTCACATGGGTGACTAGTGCAGAGTTATGATATCACAACGTCCCCTTAGGCAGATCACAGACAAGGGCCTGTCACCTCGGTGACCAGTGCCGTGTTGTGATATCACAATGCCCCCTTAGGCAGATCACAGACAAGGGCCTGTCACATCGGTCACCAGTGAACGGTTATGATGTCACAATGTCCCCTTAGGCAGATCACAGACAAGGGCCTGTCACCTGGGTGATGAGTATAGATTTATGATGTCACAGTGACCCGTTAGGCAGATCACAGACAAGAGCCTGTCACCTGGGTGACAAGTGCAGAGTTATGATGTCACAATGCCCACTTAGGAAGATCACAGACAAGGGCCTGTCACCTGGGTGACCAGTGCAGAGTTATGATGTCACAATGCCCACTTAGGAAGATCACAGACAAAGGCCTGTAACATGAGTGACCATTAAAGAATTATGATGTCACAATGTCCCGTTTGGCAGATAACATTCAAGGGCCTGTCACCTGGGTGACCAGTGCAGAGTTATGTTGTCACAGTGCTCCATTAGGCAGATCATAGAGAAGGGCCTGTCACCTGGGTGTCCAGTGCAGAGTTATGATGTCAAAATGCCCACTTAGGCAGATCACAGACAAGGACCTGTCACCTGGGTGTCCAGTGCAAGGATATGATGTTACAATGCCCCTTAGGCAGATCACAGACAAGGGCCTGTCACCTGGGTGACCAGTGCCGAGTTATGATGTCACAATGCCCCCTTAGGCAGATCACAGTCAAGGGCCTGTCACCGGGGTTACCAGTGCAGAGTTATGATGAAACAATCACCCCTTAGGCAGATCACAGACAGGGTCCTGTCACCTGGGTGACCAGTGCTGAGTTATAATGTCACAATCCCCCTTAGGCAGATCACAGACAATGGCCTGTCACCTCGGTGAGCAGTGCCGTGTTGTGATATCACAATGCCTCCCTAGGCAGATCACAGACAAGGGCTTGTCACCTGGGTGAAACAGTGCAGCGTTATGATGTCACAATGCCCCCTTAGGCAGATCACAGACAAGAGCCTGTCAGCTGGGTGACCAGTGCAGGGTTGTGATGTTACAATGTCCCCTTAGGCAGATCACAGACAAGGGCCTGTCACCTGGGTGACCAGTGGCGAGTTATGATGTCACAATACCCCCTTAGGCAGATCACAGACAAGGGCCTGTCACCTGGGTGCCCAATGCAGAGTTATGATGTCACAATGCCCCCTTAGGCAGATCACAGACAAGGTCCTGGCACCTGGGTGACCAGTGCACAGTTATGATGTCACAATGCCCCTTAGGCAGATCACAGACAAGGGCCTGTCACCTGGGTGACTAGTGTAGAGTTATGATGTCACAATGACCCCTTATGCAGATCAGAGACAAGGGTCTGTCACCTGGGTGACCAGTGCAGAGTTATGATGTCACAATGAGCCCTTAGGCAGATAACAGACAAGGATATGTCACCTGGGTGACCAGTGCAGAGTTGTGATGTCACAATGCCCCCTTCGGTAGATCAAAGACAAGGGTCTTTCATCTGGGTGACCAGTGCAGAGTTATGATGTAACAATGCCCCCTTAGGCAGATCAAAGTCAAGAGTGTGTCACCTGGGTGAACAGTGCAGGGTTATGATGTAACAATGCTCTCTTAGGCCGATCACAGGCAAGGGTCTGTCACCTTGGTGACCAGTGCAAAGTTATGATGTCACAATATCCCCTTAGGCAGATCACAGGGAAGGATCTGTCACCTGGGTGACCAGTGCGGAATTATGATGTCACAATGCCCCCTTAGGCAGATCACAGACAAGGGTATGTCACCTGGGTGACCAGTGCAGAGTTATGATGTCACAATTACCCCTTAGGCAGATCACAGACAAGGGCCGGTCACCTCTGTGCCCTGTGCATATTTATGATGTGAAAATGCCATCTTAGGCAGATCACAGACAAGGGCCTGTCACCTTGGTGACCAGTGCAGGGTTATGATGTCACAATGCCCCCTTAGGCAGATCACAGACAAGGGCCTGTCACCTGGGTGAAACAGTGCAGCGTTATGATGTCACAATGCCCCCTTAGGCAGATCACAGACAAGAGCCTGTCAGCTGGGTGACCAGTGCAGGGTTGTGATGTTACAATGTCCCCTTAGGCAGATCACAGACAAGGGCCTGTCACCTGGGTGACCATTGCAGAGTTATGATGTCACAATGCCCCTTTAGGCAGATCACAGACAAGGGCCTGTCACCTGGTTGACCAGTGCAGTGTTACTATGTAACCATGCCCCCTTAGGCAGATCACTGACAAGGGCCTGTCACCTGGGTGACCAGTGCCAAGTTATCATGTCACAATGCCCCCTTAGGCAGATCAAAGACAAGGGCCTGTCACCTGGGTGCCCAATGCAGAGTTATGATGTCACAATGCCCCTTAGGCAGATCACAGACAAGGGCCTGTCACCTGTGTGACCAATGCAGAGTTATGATGTCACAATGGCCCCTTAGGCAGATAACAGACAAGGACCTGTCACCTGGGTGACCAGTGCAGAGTTATGATGTCACAATGCCCCATTAGGCAGATCACATACAAGGGCCTGTCACCTGGGTGTCCAGTGCAGAGTTATAATGTCACAATGCCCACTTAGGCAGATCACAGACAAGGGTCTGTCACCTGGGTTACCATTGCAGAGTTGTGATGTCACAATTCCCCCTTAGGCAGATTTCAGACATGGGTCTGTCGCCTGGTTGACCAGTGCAGGGTTATGATGTCCCAGTGGCCCCTTAGGCAGATCAAAGACAATGGTCTTTCACATGGGTGACCAGTGCAGGCTTATGATGTTACAATGCCCCCTTACGCAGATCACAGACAAGGGTCTGTCACCTGGGTGACCAGTGCAGAGTTATGATGTCACAATGCCCCCTTAGGCAGATCACAGACAAGGGTCTGTCACCTGAGTGACCAGTGCAGAGTTATATCACAATGCCCCCTTAGGCAGATCACAGACAAGGGCCTGTCACCTGGGTGACCCGTGAAGGGTTATGATGTCACAATGACCCTTAGGCAGATCAGAGACAAGGGTCTGTCACCTGGGTGACCAGTGCAGAGTTATGATGTCATAATGACCCATTAGGCAGTGAACAGACAAGGGTGTGTCACCTGGGTGACCTGTGTAGAGTTATGATGTCACAATGCCCCCTTAGGCAGATCAAAGACAGGGTTCTGTCACCTGGGTGACCAGTGCAGAGTTATGATGTCACAATGCCCCCTTAGGCAGATCAAAGACAAGGGTGTGTCACCTGGGTGACCAGTGCAGAGTCATGATGTAACAATGCCCCCTTAGGCCGGTCACAGGCAAGGGTCTCTCTCCTGGGTGACCAGTGCAGTGTTATGTCACAGTGCCCCCTTAGGCAGATCACAGACAAGGGTCTGTCACCTGGGTGACCAGTGCAGAGTTATGATGTGACAATGCCCCCTTAGGCAGATCACAGACCAGGGTCTGTCACCTGTGTGAGCAGTGCAGGGTTTTGGAGTCACAATACCCACTTAGGCAGATCAAAGACAAGGGTCTGTCACCTGGGTGACCGGTGCAAAATTATGAAGTCACAATGCCCCCTTAGGCAGATCACAGACAAGGTTCTGTCAACTGGGTGACCAGTGCAGAGTTATGATGTCACAATGTCCCCTTAGTCAGATCACAGACAAGGGTCTGTCACCACGGTTACCAGTGCAGTGTTATGATGTCACAATGCCCCCTTAGGCTCCCAGTGTGTGATGTTCCCCTTCCTGTGTCCATGTATACTCATTGTTTAATTCCCACCTATGAATGAGAACATGTGGTGTTTGGTTTTTTGTCCTTGTGATAGTTTGCTGTGAATAATGGTTTCCAGGTTCATCTTTGTCCCTACAAAGGACATGAACTCATCATTTTTATGGCTGCATAGTATTCCATGGTGTATATCTGCCACATTTTCTTAATCCAGTCTATCATTGTTGGACATTTGGGTTGGTTCCAAGTCTTTGCTATTGTCAGTCGTTCCTCAATAAACTCCTTCTTTCTTTGCCTAGTTACACCTCAATGCAACCTCCTGGCTGGCCAGCCTTAAGCCCAGCAGTCCAACCATGCATCTAAGCTGAGTTCTCATCAGAGCCAACTTCAATTAGAAACAACTGAGATGATGCCAGAGGCCAGAATCCCTGAGAACCCAATTTGCTGTCATCACCGCAGCTGAAACAAGGCGCTTGGCATCTAGAAAATCTGATCTGTAGGAAATTTCCAGTAGAGTTCAATTTTTTCTAAGTTTAAAGTGTACAATATCATCAAGGTCAGACCCTCAAGATAAAACTAGGCTTGTGTTTAAATATAATAAAAATATTTGAAGAATAGTAAGAGTGGTGACTGCTTTTACACAGGAATGTTTCAAATAAATTGTTTTTTTCTTGTGCCTTTAAAATTTTGTGATTTGTCAATGAGATGCTGACATATTTTTAATGAAGCATGCCTTGTAAAATAATAAGTGAATGAAAACTACACAGTAATATTTACATCCACAAAGCTAGAAGAAGACTGTATGTCTCAAGAGGCTCCATCATCTACCCAGTGGCCACTTTACCAAATTAAGATCCAAATACCAAAAAGAAAAGTAATTAAAATTTGTGTTGTATGCCTTATAAGACCAAACCTATAAAATGAGGGGAAACTTCACAATTACTTGTAATTTGCTCTGTGGAATTGTAACAGATGGATTATAAAGATGATTCCATGATAAACATCTAAATGTGGTTACTACCTTCTGTGCTTTCTTGGTTCATCTTTTTATTGATTTTTTCTTTATAAACAGATAATTCATTCTTATCTATGGCAATGAAAACTTTTCAGATGTATTGAATATGTCATAGTTTTTTTCTATTGTAGGCATCTCTAAAAAATTATAGAAAACAAACAGAGAAAAGTCTAGTGTTGGAAAGGAGAGAGAAATAAAGCTTGTAAAGGAATGAAGATTAGAGCTTTCTGGAGATGAAAAATTTTTAGAAGATACAAAAGCTAGTTACTGAATTAGATGAAGGTTCTTTTTCAGTTTTTCCCAGTTTTTCACCTCTTAGAAGGCACATATTCACAGCAGAAAAGAAAAAAAGTGTTAAAAAGAAAATACCTCGGTGTAGTGAGACTGTAATTTCATGAGGGCATTACTGAAGACTCACTTTTTCCAGCATCACTCAGCATGGTATTATGCATGTGTGTAATGTAAAGGAAAGTGAATACGCATTCTTGGATGGGTGATCAAATCGTAATTCCAGAATATAATCAGAAGCTGATTCATTATCCTCTTGAGATTTCACAATCTTTTCATCAGGAATTAAAATTCAGAAGAGGGTAAATGTATCTAATCACTTGAAAGTTAAAAATTAGAAGATGGAGGCAACATGGCCGAATAGGAACAGCTCCAGTCTACAGCTCCCAGCATGAGTGATGCAGAAGACAGGTGATATCTGCATTTCCAACTGAGGTACCAGGTTCATCTCACTGGGGAGTGCTGGACAGTGGGTGCAGCGCACCATGCAGGAGCCAAAGCAGGGCAAGGCATCACCTCACCTGGGAAGCACAATGGGTCAGGGAATTCCCTTTCCTAGTCAAAGAAAGGGGTGACAGATGGCACTTGGAAAATCAGGTCACTCCCACCCTAATACTGCACTTTTCCAACAGGCTTATCAAATGGCATACCAGGAGATTGAATCCAGCACCTGGCTTGGAGGATCCTACACCCACGGAGCCTCACTGTTTGCTAGCACAGCAGTCTGAGATCAAACTGCAAGGTTACAGTGGGGCTGGGGGATGGGCGCCCGCCATTGCTCGGGCTTGAGTAAGTAAACAAAGCAGCCAGGAAGTTCGAATTGGGTGGAGCCTCACTCTTTGCTAGCACAGCAGTCTGAGATCAAACTGCAAGGTTACAGTGGGGCTGGGGGAGGGGCGCCCGCCATTGCTCAGGCTTGAGTAAGTAAACAAAGCAGCCAGGAAGTTCGAACTGGGTGGAGCCTAACACAGCTCAAGGAGGCCAGCCTGCCTCTGTAGGCTCCACCTCTGGGGGCAGGGCACAGACAAACAAAAGACAGCAATACCCTCTGCAGACTTAAATATCCCTGTCTGACAGCTTTGAAGAGAGTAGTGGTTCTCCCAGTATGCAGCTTGAGATCTGAGAACAGGCAGACAGCCTCCTCAAGTGGGTTCCTGACCCCTGAGTAGCCTAACTGGGAGGCACCCCCCAGTAGGGGCAGACTGACATCTCACATGGCCGGGTACCCCTCTGAGTCAAAACTTCCAGAGGAACGGTCAGGCAGCAGCATTTGCAGTTCACCAATATCCACTGTTCTGCAGCCACCACTGCTGATACCCAAGCAAATAGTGTCTGGAGTAGACCTCCAGTAAACTCCAACAGACCTGCAGCTGAGGGTCCTGACTGTTAGAAGGAAAACTAACAAACAGAAAGGACATCCACACCAAAACCCCATCTGTATGTCACCATCATCAAGGACCAAAGGAAGATAAAACCACAAAGATGGGAAAAAACAGAGCAGAAAAACTGGAAACTCTAAAAATCAGAGTGCCTCTCCTCCTGCAAAGGAATGCAGCTCCTCACCAGCAATGGAACAAAGCTGGATGGAGTATGACTTTGACGAGTTGAGAGAGAAAGGCTTCAAAAGATCAAAGTACTCCGAGCTAAAGGAGGAAGTTCGAACCAGTGGCAAAGAAGTTAAAAACTTTGAAAAAAAATTAGACGAATGGATAACTAGAATAACAAATGCAGAGAAGTCCTTAAAGGACCTGATGGAGCTGAAAACCATGGCACAAGAACTACATGACAAATGCATAAGCCTCAGTAACTGATGTGATCAACTGGAAGAAAGAGTATCAGCGATGGAAAACGAAATGAATGAAATAAAGCATGAAGAGAAGTTTAGAGAAAAAGGAATAGAAGAAATGAACAAAGCCTCCAAGAAATATGGGACTATGTGAAAAGACCAAATGTATGTCTAATTGGTGTACCTGAAAGTGATGGGGAGAATGGAACCAAGTTGGAAAACACTCTGCAGGATATTATCCAGGAGAACTTCCCCAATCTAGTAAGGCAGGCCAACATACAAATTCAGGAAATACAGAGAATGCCACAAAGATACTCCTCGAGAAGAGCAACTCCAAGACACATAATTGTCAGATTCACCAAAGTTGAAATGATTGAAAAAATTTTAAAGGCAGCCAAGAGAATGGTCAGGTTACCCACAAAAGGAAGCCCATCAGACAATCTGCTGATCTCTCCTCAGAAACTCTACAAGCCAGAAGAGAGTGGGGGCCAATATTCAACATTCTTAAAGAAAAGAATTTTCAACCCAGAATTTCATATTCAGCTAAACTAAGCTTCATAAGTGAAGGAGAAATAATATACTCCACAGACAAGCAAATGCTGAGAGATTCTGTCATCACCAGGCCTGCCCTAAAAGAGCTCCTGAAGGAAACACTAAACATGGAAAGGAACAACTGGTACCAGCCACTGCAAAAACATGCCAAATTGTAAAGACCATCAAGGCTAGGAAGAAACTGCATCAACTAACGAGGAAAATAACCAGCTAACATCATAATGGCAGGATCAAACTCACACATAACAATACTAACCTTAAATGTAAATGGGTTAAATGCTCCAATTAAAAGGCACAGACTGGCAAATTGGATAAAGAGTCAAGACCCATCAGTGTGCTGTATTCAGGAAACCCTTCTCACCTGCAGAGACACACATAGGCTCAAAATAAAGGGATGGAGGAAGATCTACCAAGCAAATGGAAAACAAAAAAAGGCAGGGGTTGCAATCCTAGTCTCTGATAAAACAGACTTTAAACCACCAAAGATCAAAAGAGACAAATAAGGCCATCACATAATGGTAAAGGGATCAATTCAACAAGAACTAACTATCCTAAATATATATGCACACAATACAGAAGCACTCAGATTCATAAAGCAAGTCCTTAGTGATCTACAAAGTGACTTAGACGCCCACAAAATAATAATGGGACACTTTAACACCCCACTGTCAACATTAGACAGATCAACGAGACAGAAAGTTAACAAGGATATACAGGAATTGAACTCAGCTCTGCACCAAGCAGACCTAATAGACATCTACAGAACTCTCTATCCCAAATCAATGGAATATGTATTCTTTTCAGCACCACACCACACCTATTCCAAAATTGACCACATAGTTGGAAGTAAAGCACTCCTCAGCAAATGTAAAAGAACAGAAAGTATAACAAACTGTCTCTCAGACCACAGTGCAATCAAACTTCAACTCAGGATTAAGAAACTCACTCGAGGCCGGGCACGGTGGCTCACGCCTGTAATCCCAGCACTTTGGGAGGCCGAGGCAGGCGGATCACGAGGTCAGGAGATCGAGACCATCCTGGCTAACACGGTGAAACCCCGTCTCTACTAAAAATACAAAAAATTAGCCGGGCGTGGTAGCGGGCGCCTGTAGTCCCAGCTACTCGGGAGGCTGAGGCAGGAGAATGGCGTGAACCCGGGAGGCGGAGCTTGCAGTGAGCCGAGATCGCGCCACTGCACTCCAGCCTGGGCGACAGAGCGAGACTCCGTCTCAAAAAAGAAAAAAAAAGAAAAAAAAAAAAAGAAACTCACTCGAAACCACTCAACTACATGGAAACTGAACAACCTGCTCCTGAATGACTACTGGGTACATAAGGAAATGAAGGCAGGAATAAAGATGTTCTTTGAAACCAACAAGAACAAAGACACAACATACCGGAATCTCTGGGACACATTCAAAGCAGTGTGAAGAGGGAAATTTACAGCACTAAATGCCCACAAGAGAAAGCAGGAAAGAAATAAAATTGACATCTTAACATCACAATTAAAAGAATTAGAGAAGCAAGAGCAAACACATTCAAAAGCTAGCAGAAGGCAAGAAGTAACTAAGATCAGAGCAGAACTGAAGGAAATAGAGACACAAAAAACCCTTCAAAAAATCAATGAATACAGAAGCTGTTTTTTGAAAAGATCAACAAAATCGACAGACCACTAGCAAGACCAATAAAGAAGAAAAGAGAGAAGAATCAAATAGATGCAATAAAAATTGACAAAGGGGATATCACCACCGATCCCACAGAAATACAAACTACAATCAGAGAATACTATAAACACCTCTACACAAATAAACTAGAAAATCTAGAAGAAATGGATAAATTCCTTGACACATATACTCTCCCAAGACTAAACCAGGAAGAAGTTGAACCTCTGAATAGACAAATAACACGCTCTGAAATTGAGGCAATAATTAATAGCTTACCAACCAAAAAAAGTCCAGGACCAGATGGATTCACAGCCGAATTCTACCAGTGGTACAAGCAGGAACTGGTACCATTCGTTCTGAAACTATTCCAATCAATAGAAAAAGAGGAAATCCTCCCTAACTCATTTTATGAGGACAGCATCATCCTGATACCAAAGCCTGGCAGAGACAAAACAAAAAAAAGAGAATTTTAGACCAATATCCTTGATGAACATTGATGAAAAATCCTCAATAAAATACTGGCAAACCGAATCCAGCAACACATAAAAAAGCTTATCCACCATGATCAAGCGGGTTTCATCCCTGGGATGCAAGGCTGGTTCAACATATGAAAATCAGTAAACGTAATCCAGCGTATAAACAGGACCAAAGACAAAAACCACATGATTATCTCAATAGATGCAGAAAAGGCCTTTGACAAAATTCAGCAAACCTTCATGCTAAAAACTCTCAATAAATTAGGGATTGATAGGACGTATCTCAAAATAACAAGAGCTATCTATGACAAATCCACAGCCAATATCATACTGAATGGACAAAAACTGGAAGCATTCCGTTTGAAAACTGGCACAAGACAGGGATGCCCTCTCTCACCACTCCTATTCAACATAGTGCTGGAAGTTCTGGCCAGGGCAATCAGGAAGGAGAAGGAAATAAAGGACATTCAATTAGGAAAAGAGGAAGTCAAATTGTCCCTGTTTACAGATGACATGACTGTGTATGTGGAAAACCCCATTGTCTCAGCCCCAAATCTCCTTAAGCTAATAAGCAACTTCAGCAAAGTCTCAGGATACAAAATCAATGTGCAAAAATCACAAGCATTCTTATACACCAATAACAGAGAAACAGAGAGCCAAATCATGAGTGAACTCACATTCACAATTGCTTCAAAGAAAATAAAATACCTAGGAATACCACTTACAAGGGAAGTGAAGGACCTCTTCAAGGAGAACTACAAACCGCTGCTCAATGAAATAAAAAAGGATACAAACAAATGGAAGAACATTCCATGCTCATGGATAGGAAGAATTAATATCATGAAAATGGACATAATGCCCAAGGTAATTTATAGATTCAATTCCATCTCCATCAAGCTACCAATGACTTTCTTCACAGAATTGGAAAAAACTACTTTAAAGTTCATATGGAACCAAAAAAGAGCCCACATTGCCAAGTCAATCCTAAGCAAAAGAACAAAGGTGGAGGCATCATGCTACCTGACTTCAAAGTATACTACAAGGCTACAGTAACCAAAACAGCATAGTACTAGTACCAAAACAGAGATATAGACCAATGGAACAGGGCAGAGCCCTCAGAAATAATGCCACATATCTACAACTATCTGATCTTTGACAAACCTGACAAAAACAAGAACTAGGGAAAGGATACCCTATTTAATAAATGGTGCTGGGAAAACTGGCTAGCCATAGGTAGAAAGCTGAAACTGGATCCCTTCCTTACACCTTATACAGAAATTAATTCACGATGGATTAAAGACTTACATGTTAGACCTAAAACCATAAAAACCCTAGAAGAAAAACCAGGCAATACCATTCAGGACATAGGCATGGGCAGAGACTTCATGTCTAAAACACCAAAAGCAATGGCAACAAAAGCCAAAATTGACAAATGGGATCGAATTAAACTAAGGAGGTTCTGCACAGCAAAAGAAACCACTATCAGAGTGAACAGGCATCCTGCAGTATGGGAGAAAAGCTTTGCGACCTCCTCATATGACAAAGGGCTAATATCCAGAATCTACAATGAACTCAAACAAATTCACAAGATAAAAACAAACAACCCCATCAAAATGTGGGCAAAGGAAATGAACAGACACTTCTCAAAAGAAGACATTTTGCAGCCAAAAGACACATGAAAAAATGCTCATCATCACTGGCCATCAGAGAAATGCATATCAAAACCACAATGAGATACCATCTCACACCAGTTAGAATGGCAATCATTAAAAAGTCAGGAAACAACAGGTGCTGGAGAGGATGTGGAGAAATAGGAACGCTTTTACACTGTTCGTGGGACTGTAAACTAGTTCAACCATTGTGGAAGTCGGTGTGGTGATTCCTCAGGGATCTAGAACTAGAAATACCATTTGACCCAGCCATCCCATTGCTGAGTATATACCCAAAGGATTATAAATCATGCTGCTATAAAGACACAAGCACATGTATGTTTATTGTGGCACTATTCACAATAGCAAAGACTTGGAGCCAACACAAATGTCCAACAATGATAGACTAGATGAAGAAAACGTGGCACATATACACCATGGAATACCATGCAGCCATAAAAAATGTTGAGTTCATGTCCTTTGTAGGGACATGGATGAAGCTAGAAACCATCATTCTCAGCAAACTATTGCAAGGAAAAAAACCAAATACCACATGTTCTCACTCATAGGTGGGAATTGAACAATGAGAAAACATGGATGCAGGAAGGGGAACATCACACACTGGGGACAGTTGTGGGGTGGGGGGAGGGGGGAAGGATAGCATTAGGAGATATACCTAATGTTAAATGACGAGTTAATGGGTGCAGCACACCAACATGGCCCATGTATACATATCTAACAAACCTGCACGTTGTGCACATGTACCCTAAAACTTAAAATATAATAATAAAAAATAAATTAACAGGAGACTTTTATACAGATAAATTTGCTTTGCATCATGATCAGCACTAAAGAGCATCATAGATTTAAACCATATTTACACAGTTAAAACAATGTAACCAAATATGCAATATATTATGTAACATTCTACAAGATGCTTTCAAACATGCAAACTGACCTTTAAAACAATTTTGCATAAAATAACATTTCTAGGTAAGAGAAAATACAGACATGTGGTTAGTGCAAAATATTTCTGTTCAAATTACAAAATACTGAATGACAAATCACAGGATAGAAAAGAATCATATTGTACCTGGAATTTGAAGTCTTCAAATTTATTTAGATATATGTATCTATATGTATTAATAGAGACGTATTTAACTGATTATAAATTTAGAACATTTATATTTTAAAGATGTCATTCTTTAAAAATTATTAATATCTACAGGATTGCTGCAGATATTTTAATTTTAAACAAATATTTTTCACTAATGTGACCAGTATTTATGTCCTATTTCATTAAACAGACATTTCAAGATTTTTTAGAGTTAATTTTTAAAAATTAAGTATCGCAAATATTTCTGAAGTACTACCTTAAAAAATAAAACTCTTTCCTAGCTTTTCATATAGTTAAACATTTTCATAATGACTAAAAAGATAAAACTAAATTAACAACCATAATTAAATTAGAATTCTACTTTTTATATCAGATGAAATACTATATAAATGTCCAGAAAATCTAGTGTTAATGAGGCTGTGAAGCCGGGACATTTGATGTCTCATCTGTGGGAATGTGAACTAACCCAACAATTCTGAATAATTATTGGCTCTGTGTGTTAACAGTCTAGAGTCCTGAAACAAGGATCTTAATTCTAAAATAAAATCCTATTCTAAGAATATACCAAGGGTTGATAATCAAGGAAGTTTCAAAGTTATAGAGAAGAACCTTCATCCTAGCATTATATATGTAATCATCCATATAAAGCAGATAGTGTTGAATGAAACTACAGAAAAACAAAGAGCCTACAGAATATGTTTCTCTTTGTGTACAACAGTAAATGTACACATCTATCCATGTAAAATTTTACATCTCAGGAGGATAGGTACCAACATGTTAACATGCTATATCTATAAGATAAGAAATTTTACTTTCCTACAATTTCATACACACACACACACACACTCTCAAACACACATACACACACACCGAGGATATATACGCACACAAATATATATATAAACATACATGTTTATATAGGTACACACAGTACAATATTCAACAAATTACATAAAATATCCAATACTTTATTATAAAGTGGGTTTTGTATTCAATGATTTTGCCCAATTGTCAGCTGATGTAAGTGTTCTGAGCACATTAAAGGTATGCCTGGATAAGCTGTGATATTCAGTAAGTTAGGTATTAAATACATTTTTAACTTACTGTATTTTCAATTTAAAATCAGCTTATCAAGACTTAACCCCATTGTACATTGAAAAGCATTTGTAATGCATTAAACATGTTATATAATATTTTTAATTGAAATTACTGGCAACTTTTGAAAAAATGTAATGAAATAATGTGCTTTGCTATTGGTTAAAATGTTTTTGGGCAGGGTCAGTGGCTTACACCTGTAATCCCAGCACTTTGGTAGGCTGAGGTGGGCAGATCGCTTGAGGTCAGGAGTTTGAGACCAGCCTGGCAAACAGGGTGAAACACCATCTCTACTAAAAATACAAAAATCATCTGAGTGTGGTGGCATGTGCCTGTAATCCCAGCTACTAGGGAGGCTGAGGTGTGAGAATTGTTTGAACTAGGCAAGCAGAGGTTGCAGTGAGCCAAGATCATGCCACTGCACTCCAGCCTGGGCAACAGAGTAAGATTCTGGCAAAAAAAAAAAAAAAAAAGAAGGAAAGAAAAGAAAAAAAAGTTTTTAGCTTCAAGTAACAGAATAGTAAACTAATTGAAGAAAAAAACAAGGAGCAACTTTTACCAAATCGCACAACAAATAGATGGTATCAATGCTTAGTTAATTCAACATGATCCACTTCTTTGTGATTCTCTTATCTTTCTACCTATGTTTTCAAGATGGCTATGGCATTCCCAGCCTTACAACTTCACGTGACAAAATCCAATGGCAGGAAATAATAAGTGACGGTATTTTGGAACTTTAAGGAAAAACTTTAAGGATTGGAAAACAGGGATGCCATATGTCCAGTAACATGGGATAGCCGTTCCTAATTAAGGATTGCTGTATGTCCTGAATGACTTTCTAATGTAATGAAGGTGAATAACCTGCTTTGTTTAATTATACAATCCCAAATGTAACTGCCTAAGTGCCAAGTACTTTTGCATGGTTTTAATATGCCATGAATTTTGCAAGAATGAAACTACTATGTATATGAGAAAAGATGGTAGATTTTTTCATTTAGATACTCATTTCAGAGTCTCAATAGGAAAAACAGAACACACACAAACTAAGATAATTTAACATGGGTTTATTTCCAAAGAGACTACATACGAAAATGTCAGGGGAGAAGGGTGAAGGAATCACAGAAATCACACCCCACAATAACTCTGGGTTAGTAGCAGCAGGCAGAGTTCTGGGGAGTAAACTGCCCTGATCACGCAAGGAAACACTAATTTTCTTATGAAAAAGATTGGTCAAGGAGACCTAGCAGAGAGGGAGTTTAGGCAATAACCCCCAATCCCATTTCCTCCTTCCCTTTAATCTCATGAACATGCATAGAAGGCAATGAGCAAGGGAACAGATTGAGATATTCAATATGGACCATTCCACTTGGACAAAAGCCAGTAAATAGGAGAGTATAACAGGGGACAAGGGCCAAACAGAAAGTATCTATTACATTTACCAATGCAGATCAATCATGTCAAAAACAGAAATGGCAGTTTTGGCATTTGGTTATTCAATGAAACTATATTTGTAGCTTTTTATTTACAATGTTTCAAGGTATGGGCGAAGATATGAAAATTTCATTATGTTCTATTGTATTTGATATGTAAATGTTCTGGCACAATTATATACATTTTGGATCATATATTGACAGTAAATTATTTCTCCTTTGTTAGCTTCAGCATAACATTAATATTTTCAACAACTTGAATGCATACATTGTGTTCTCACTAATAGTTTAGAATAGTGAAGGGGTCTTTGAAGAATTTCTTATGAAGTAGAGGCCTTGGGTCAGACAGAGCCGAAAACCATTGGCTTAGATTAATCACTATTTATCCTAGGGCTGAAGAGGGCCAATTGAAGACACAAATGTCCAATCCCTCTATGACCTTGGAGTTCTATGAACCAGAGAAATAGAGACTGGTTCTTAAGGAGGTAATAAGTGTGCCTTCTATGGTTTATAATAATATGCATTGTCTTAACAATTGAATACTTAAAAGTTAATGCCCTCATAATATGCAAAATGTTTAATAAGCACATTGGTCCCTGTGTTCAAGTAGTTGGTAATCAAATTAGCGAAGTATGGTAAGTCTTTTGAAGAGCATTAAACAGCAGAGAATGTAAGAAACTTGTCTCTATAATAGTGTGGGCCTTCTGTGTTTCCTAAGGGCACAGTCATATGATCTAATAACTGAGCAGAGACAAGCCTAAAGGATAGTTTATGGTTTCATTTGTTTGTTTTTGCCAATTAACATACATTTCTAGATTAAAAGTCAACTATCTTTTCCTTGGGAGTCAACTATAGGAGAAGATAGTGAAGAGGCAAGGAAAATTACAGCAGCTCAACAGCTCTACCCTGGAAATATCTGTATTGTGTACCGCTATAGCCTACCTTTATCAGTCAGATAACAATGTCAAAGAGGCAAGCTTGGCACCATTGCTCTTAGTGAATCCCTGCTGCCAGCCTTTTATCCTAAGTGCTCTCCAAAGACCCATTTAATGGACCTTCCTGAAATTGTACTCAGGATCAATATGAGGCTCATTGATACAGCAATTTTGGAACTCACCATTTGCTTATTTGTTAAACCTGGGATAGTTGCCCAACTTCTATCATCTGAAATCCTCTCCATGACTTTCAAAATTACCAATATTGGTTCCAACATCATTCCTAGAAAACATTTCAGTGGAGCATATTTATCTGACATTTGACTGTATTTATAGCAGTAAGAATCTATGATGATTCCTCCCAAAATAATCCCACAATTACCCATTTTGGGTCACCTTTGAGGGTCTTACCCTTAATATCAGAGATCTGTTCTATACATTTGAGTCTTAGAAATAATTACTAGCTTCTCTCTGAATTTAACTGAAGTTCCTTACTTTTATTCAGCCTGTTACCCAAATTACATAATGTATTGAAGGCTAAAAACTGTCCAAACTTCTGATTACATTTAGTTAAAAATGGGAATATGACTTTCTTTTTCTAACTTGGCAAAGATTATGCTTTTTTCATGAAGAAATATAGGCATATTTAAACACTCAGGATTTAAGAATTTGAAATACATGAAACTTAGCAAGTGGTCTTTAAGTAGTTTTCATTTCTAAATTATAGTACATACCATTGAATGCTACAGAAGGAAAGACAATGAGGGATTACTCATAAACATTGCCTTTACGATATCCTTCCAAAGAAAACCAAGTGTCCCTGTGCTTGGACTCATAAAGCAGAAATGCTTACCTTGCTTTTATGTCACTAACAAACAATTGTGCCTAGTCATTTAATTCTAATGCATTTAAGCCATCTAGAGAGTGGAGCCCCTAGGGAAAACTACAAATGGAAAATTCGTTGATTTTTGATTTTGCTTTCCTATGGATTAAATTTAACACTTTCTTGTAAATCTCTCCCTTTACAGATCATATGTGATAAATAGTTATCCAACTTTCTAGATGTCCACCCAGAGCTGCTTCCATATGAAGAGGTGGAAACGGATTCTCTGCATGATACTGGTTAGGATCAGGAACTGTTTTTTTTAAAGGAGATTTTTAAAATTTGTTTTCCTTGTACACATAGGCTTAATATTGTGTTGCTAACTGCCCTCTGGGAACAAAGTCATACCAATCACAAATACATTGCCTAAAGCGGGAGGGTTATTACTCGGCTGTGAATTCCATCTCCTATTATGTTTTAAAGATGCTACAAACTTGAGACATTACTATGTAGATGACATTCCCAGCAAATCCCCAAACAACACTTAATGAGATTTCAAATACCAGGATCATGCAACAGTAAAAGATATAAGGAAATAAAGAAAAGCACAGTATATGTGTAGAAGGCATTAAAACACAAATTTTATAATTATGAATGCATATAATAAGGAACGTTTTATTTTAAATAGCAATTAAATCAGAACTATGATACAGGGAATAAAAGTGAATATTAAACCATTGTACCAACAATAACAGAGCCCTTTTTCTGCTGTGCGATGGAATTTAGTGTTTACTAAGGAAGAAAAAAAATGCAAGATATCTTAAATTTGGTACTTTCCAACAAATTTAAGAAATGTGTACACACTTGAGGAGACTTAAGAAGTCTCTGACTAAAACACTAGAAAAGAAAAGCAGTGAAAAGCCAAATAAGTATTACTCAACAATAACAACATTTGTTACTATTATATTAATATTAAACACACTATTAAGCAACAACATTTCAGTTACTCACTGAGCCCAGAGTCATTTTTCATGAACCATTCACAACACTGATAACCTATTGAAAAATGATTGAAAACAAAAAAGCTTATTGCTTTCCAAGTCCTTTTAAAGCCTTCTCATGTGTCATTTCATATAATCCTTATAACGAATCTATGGAGTATATACTGACTTTATCTCTGCACAGAAAAGAAAACTGAATCACATTCAGAATAAGTTGCAAAGTTCCCCAGATAATCAGTGTCATAGGTGAAATATGATGTCACAGTGTACTCAAGAGTAATTTACGGAAGCAGTACAAATGATGGTTGAAAGCACAAGTTCTGGGGTAAATAGCCTGAAGTCAAAATCTAGTTCATATCCTCAGTGACTGTGTGATCTTGGGAAATTTCCCTTAACTCTCTGTGTCTTGATTTTATAGTTTCATCCATTTTTGCCTCTCATATGAGCTGGTGAGCATTACACTAGTTTATGCTTCTAGGACACTGAAAACAGTACCTGGCTCTTGATAAATATTAACAATTTTGTTTCATTTTCTTCACCTTGAGTATTTCATGGCCAGATGGAAATCAATGTCAATATGAAAAAATGTTCATAATTCAGCAGGAAAAAATAAAAAACCATATAAACAACTTTGTTTTACTGGCAAGTGTATTTGGAAGCTATGTTAAATTGAGAAGGGGAAGGGAAAGCCTCTAAGGATATCGATTAATCAATGACCGAAAGCTGATGAGACTTGTCTGGAATTTTTTTTGGAGACTCTGAGACTTAAAATTTTGACAAAATAAGGAGATGAATTCAGTAGTGTGGAAGAGATATTTTCTGAAGTCAGCAGAAAAAGGAGAGACAAATATGGTAAGGGGAAAATGGTATGAAGTAATAATATGAATGAAGTGCTTTCTAAAGTATAACACATGTAAGTTGTGTTAAATGTAAACTATCATGATTATATCATTACTGTCTGACTGATACAACTATAGCCACCTCAGTTAGCCACATAAGATCAATTTTCCTATACCTTAGAGAATACCAGTAACCTCCAGTTCAGAAACAGCATAAATATCTATCCACAGCTGAGCAGACACATACAGCTAGCTACCAGATGAAATGGGCTATATCTTCAAATACTATTGTTTTCCGTTTTTTAACTGTGGCAAAACACACTCAACAATTTGCATCTTAACCACTGTTAAGTATACAATTCAGTGTCATTAAATGTATTCACAATGTTGTGCAAGCATCGCCACCACCCATCTCCATAATTCTTTTTGTCTTGTAAAATTGAAATCCTGTACCCATTAAAAAGTGACTCCCCATTCCCCGCCCTCCCAGGGCAACTACCGTTTTACTTTCTGTCTTGATGAATCATACAATATCAAATGGAATTTTTAAGATATTTAAAATCTTTTGTCTGGAAGCGAAGTGGAAGTTAATATCAATGGCTATGCCTTCAGTGAGTTCTCAGACCACATTGCAATGTAGTTAACTATTTATCTTTTATTACGTTCTAGACCTATTATTTCTTTCTGGCACAAAAATATCTTCTTTGTAGATTATGGCATTTACCTCTATCTCCACACCTTTCTGCGTCTGTCATCCACAGATCATCAGCCTCTTGCTTAGTCTCCATTTAATGACAATTTCTATTTAGCATACAAGAGTCCTTCCCCCTGCAATGCAATTTCTTCACTCTTTAAAGCTCTGACTCTGGCTACTGGTCTCTGTTATGTACTCATCCCTAGAGCCATGTCTTCAAATATTTCTCAGAACTTCTTCACATCTAAAAATCTAGGATTAATTTATTGCTCTCTGATTATATTCTTCTGGTATTTCAAGTATCCTGTATAACTTCTTCATCTGCCCTTGCTTTTCTTCTACATCAAGATGTCAAGTTCATGGACTTCCCAATTAATCATTTTAAAAATTTATTTCAAGCCTTTATGAGTCATTACAATGTACATATGTTCTCAGGAATTATGGCCCTACAATTTGTATATGAGAATAGTTCCTGTGTCAGGCATTATGGACATAAGAGTAAATAAATTCTAGCCCCTGCCAACAAGGAGCTAATTCCCAGCCTAAGACAGATTGCAAGCCAATAATATGAAGAATTGTAAGTCTAAGGAAACTGATTGGGATGTACCTAATTCGAGCTGGGAATATCAGAAGAAAAACTTTTTGAAAGTCATGAGACGTGAGCTGTGCCTAAAAGAATAAAAAATAGAGTGAGAAATAAGAATAAATAAATTAGGGAATGAGATGGGTATAATAGTAGAAAAAGGAAATCTCTTTAGATAAAACAGGTTATGAGAGTATATAGGAGGCTTATTAACTCAGTGTGGTTGGAGAAAACAGGTTGAAAGGAGAAATAGGGGAGAAAGTTACAAAGGGAATCAAATGTGTTAGTAGTTGAGGGAAAAGCAAATATTGAATACAACCCATAGATCTTGGATAACCCAGTGTTTGGTAGTAGCTTACATAAAAGGTTGTGACAAAATAACCAGAGATATGCGGAGAAAATAATAACTCAGTGTTATATTTCCTCTCAGTAGAAACCTAAAAAAAAAAAATGTAATAACACCCTGATCTTTTAACTGACCTCCACTTATCTTGCTGCCTGGATTGGTATACATATTCCTCTGCCTGAAAAATTGCTCAACACTTTTGAAAGGTTGTTTCTCACTGTTACACCCAGGCATTTCTGCTAACACCAGCTGAGTTGTAAGGGGCCCCCCAGGAGGCCTAGGTTGTTCTCCTTATCACATATATTATTTTCATTTATCAATTTACCCAGAACATCTAATGAAATATTATGGGCACCAATAACATGAATACAAATATAGCTATAGACCATAAAATGTAAATTGATGTTTCTTGAAAGGCTGTCATGTCTTAGATGCTAAATTTGGAGTATGTGTTTCTAATAAATAAATAGCTTGCTTTAATGATTCTGATTTATGAATGTAATATAGGGGAGCAGCTTTTATTTCGCCCTTAATCTTAAAAAACAATTAGCCGGGTGTGGTGGCGGGCACCTCTAGTCCCAGCTACTCAGGAGGCTGAAGCAGAAGGATGGTGTGCACCTGGGAGGCGGAGCTTGCCGTAAGCCAAAATTGTGCCACTGCACTCCAGCCTGAGTGACAGTGTGAGACTCTGTCTCAAAAAAAAAAAAAAAGATCATACAAGGAGCAAATGATGATTTAGCATAAAACACAACTTTAGCCTAAAACACAGATCATAGGGCTCAAACTTTGTTATTTTATGGGATTATACTAACCAGTTAATATTCAAAATTTACCATTTCAAAAGAAGAAATATTGGTCTGGGAAAATTGCCATTGCTTATACAGAAGAATGGAGGAATCTTTTTGAGAACAACAATTCTAATGATCTTCCTCATCACTGGTTCCAAAACCAAGCCCATGGAAGGCCTGCATAGGGATAATGTGGAGAACATGCAAAAGAAATACACATCACCAGCTCCTCAACTCAGAGCTCCAAGGGAATGGCCAAGGAAGCTGTATTGTCCTAAGAAATTTGAGACTGTTTTGACTTACAATAAATCCTGCTCAATCATATGTATGTATACACACACACACACACACACACACACACACACACACACACACACACACAGACGGTGTTGTCAGTGAAGCCTCTAACATTGCATCTTGACTGGACAGATTTGACAATTAAAATGGCTGGAAGAAAATAGGCTTCATAAGTGTCACTTACTATTCACATTACTCATTAAAAGGACATCTCCTAAATTAAATCTTGTCTATGATAAAAAGGCAGAAAATCATGACCCAAGGCTCATTTATAACTGCAGAAATGTTCAAGATAGACCAAGGCTTGCTATGTTTAGGAACTGACAAGAAAGTACAGGTCTTTATAATCTACGATTTTGCCCCTTTTGATACCAGGTGACCTTCATAATGCAGCCTATAGAGAATTGCAAGATTTGTCAGAGATTTCAGGTCTTTGGAAAGCTATGCTCTTTCACAAGAACAGCCATGGAAACAGGAAGAAAGTCAATTCCCGCTTAAGGTAATCAGAATTTACAAATATTCCTTTCTTCATTGAAATCTCAATAGGCACTTCGATATTATATTTAATTAATTCTTTTGTTACAATCATGCATCACATAACAACATTTTGGTCAAGGATAGTGCACTTGTATGACAGTGGTGCAATAAAATCATAACACTGTATTTGTACTGTACCTCTTGTATGTTTAGACATGTGTAGATACACTTACTGTATAGATATAAGTAAGTATAGATATACTTACCTGTTGTGTTACAATTGCCTACAGTATTCAGTACAGTAACATGCTGCACAGGTTTGTAGCCTAGGAGGAATAGGCTATACCACCTAACCTAGATATGTAATCAGCTATAGCATCTAGGTTTGTGTAAGTAAACTCTGTGATGTTCATACAATAATAAAAGTGTCCAGCAATGCATTTCTCAGACACACCCCTGTCATTAAATGACACATGACTGTATTAGTTAACACTATGGGAACTTCATGGGAAATGGACACTCTAGCTCCACCATAAATAGAAACTGTTTATGTCAAAAAACACATAAAAGCATAGTTGCAAGATTACAATTCCTTCCAGATATTTCATTTAGTACCTCCACAGATCACTAACTTCCTGAATAGCATTCTTGTGTCTCCACTGCCTCACATTTGATTTCAGGTCATTCCATCAATTGTCAAAGACGCATCCAACATTAACTTTCCAACTACTGGTTTGGATTGTGTCAACATTGTCATTCTGGGCCACAACAACACAAAAGGCTAACTCAGTGAGGTAACAGACACTGATCAGTGAGATTTTGCTGATGGGTGGTACCATTTTTTACCAAGATCAAGGGTATTCATACCTTCAGGCATCTAGATAACATTGAAAAGGGCAGGTTCATAGATAAAAAGGGACAGAGGAAGGGTTTTTGCAGTATACATGAGCTACCGTGTCTCCTGTTTAACCTGAGTCTGAAGAGATTCAAAGTGCAGGTGCCATGAATGCCTCTTTAATAGCTCCATGTCGATTGATTTTCTGGGCTACACTTCCCAGCATTGAAATTGCTAAATGCATATAAACTACTAGTGAATATTTATTACCTGGATTTCTGCTTTTGAGTGACCTTATCTATAGTTATGTGCTTCAGTGATCCAACTTGGGGTACACTCCAAACTTTGATAAATTAAAGACCCTGCTTATTCCTTGAGTAATGCTACACTGACAACTGATTTAGTGAATGCCACTGTGAAAATAATAAACCTCTTGGTGAATATATTTAAACATGTCTTGTAACCTGTACACATCTTAACCAGGGATGTTACTTGGTCTTTTTATGTTCAGGAGTGTGTGGAGATAGAAAAACATACAGGATTGTAATTGTTGCCTGTGAGACTAACAGAAAATTCCAGCTAGTGAAGTATGCTTATGCATGGCACACTTCTCACCAGCAATTTTAGGAAGTTCTACCCACAACCCATATGTCTTTTGATATGTGGGTTACCTTGGAGAGAGAAAAAGAAACTCTGAACACAAGCATGAAATACTTTCGAATTTTATCTAGAGTTGGATTTGTCCGAAAGCTTTTGTATAAACTTGCTTGATGAGCAACTGTTGTCCACTGGTACCTTCACTGTACAATCCACACACAACAAAACTTCACAACTGGACACCTAAATTTGCACTTTGTTTGGTAAAGTTGAATGAAAAATGTTGTATTTTAAGCTTATGCTCTCTTATGAAAGCTGTTATTAGATTAATTTTACTCCAAGATATGCCAGTTGGAAATAACTTCCCATTTAATTTCACCAGCTCCCTGTGGGTGGACTAATTACTCACACATCACACTTACTCTGGTGGTGAAATGCCTCAAAAGAAGGTCTCCAGAGTGTTGCTCTACCTAGAAGGACAACAATGAAGAGACATAAAAATCATTCATTAAGAAGGAAGAAGATTTCCCTTGCCTAGATTTTCACTTGTAGGATCCAATTAATTTTATCACTTAATATTTTGTCCTGGTGGGCATTCACTTTACAAATTTGTAAGGTCAGTAGAAATGGAAACTTTTGGAAATCAAACTGTAAATGTTCTCTAGACGTTGACAGAAATAGCTATTTGGAGCTGTGCTTTTGCCAACTAGATACTCTGAGAAAATCTGTGAAAGGATATTTTCAGGAAGTCATTGAACCCCCTAAAAAGCAAGTTTATTGCTTTTGCCATAAATATAAATAATTTATTTATTATCAACCACTTTCAATATTCCAATAAGTAACTTTATTGTTTATTTCATTGACATGATCTGCATAGACATGCAATTTATCTTCTTTTGTGATACATTCAGAAAATTTGTTGCCTGGAAAAGCCATGTTTTGAAATTACCACCGGTTTGATGATTTTTTTTTATACTTTAAGTTTTAGGGCACATGTGCACAAAGTGCAGTTTAGTTACATATGTATACATGTGCCATGTTGGTGTGCTGCACCCATTAACTCGTCATTTAACATTAGGTATATGACCTAATGCTATCCCTACCCCCTACCCCCACCCCACAACAGGCCCTGGTGTGTGATGTTCCCCTTCCTGTGTGCATGTGTTCTCATTGTTCAATTCCCACCTATGAGTGAGAACATGCAGTGTTTCATTTCCACTTAAGTATCTATCTCTATTTGTCCTTTATTTTCACTTCCATCCTAGCTCTATCCCTTGTCTCCTTCGTGTGTCTCAGGATAAGTGCCCTATAACATTTTATATTTATGGAAACCCTTCAATATAAAGTTATTACATGCAAAAATAAAAAGTCTGTTTTAGCGAACTTTTTCTTCACAAGTTATCTTTTCCTAGTTCCCTATTAGACAATTTTTGTAGGCTCCATATGCTATTAATTTATATTCACTTTTAGAAGAATTTTCATCAAAAGAAAAGTCTTATGTAAATTGTTTATATGCTATTTGTACTTCTACGTATATATACACACATAGCCACATACATATATGTAACTCCGGAGGCCTGCCTGGACTGTTAAATAACTGTATTGAACAAGAGCAAGAAAAAGCTGTTCAAATTTCAAACAACAAGTTGAACTGAAGAGCTCACATCTTTGAATGAAATAGACACTAGTAGCCTTTAAAAATTAAACATTTCTACTGTTTTAAAAAATTATAGCCATCATAGTATGAGGAAAACATGTAATAATCCTTTTTAATTCTTGCCATTTTATTAACCACGGAGTCCTTATGCCCTGACTTCATTGGTACCCCTTTGAGATTAAACAGAACAATTAATTTAAAATTCTGATAAATAAATTAATTACACCATTTACTTGATGTACTCTTTCACCTTTCAAGAAATATTTTGAGAATTCATTAGCTAAATATTGCTATAATGCAGGCTAGTAATAAATGGAAATAATGATTTCATTGTAAAGTTTAAACTAATGATGGTATGATCTGGAATTTTTGTTAACCTAGAAGACATAATTAGCTCTAGAGGTAATTATGAAGTGAAAGACAAAATCACTTCACATATTAGTAAAAAACAAATAATATAACTTTATAAGCTACTGCTGTTCTTTTGCTATTAAGAATCAATGACATCTGTAATTAGGGAAGATTATGGAAAGGTTAAAGGTGAGAATACATGCAGTCTATATACAGGAAACCCAAACTGTTTAGGTTAAGGAAATGTCTGCAAAAGTCATATTAATTAGCAGGTTCACAGGAAACTAACATTTATTGTATAAATTCCATGGTCAAATGTATTAGGGCTCCACGCACAGAACTGTGCGCCATCTATGTTACCACACAGTGCTTACTTCTTTCAGTCTTTATTCATTTCTCTCCTAATGGTCTGTATGGTATTATTACATAGTTCTAAAAACCTTCCATAAGGCAGAAATTTCATTTAATGATACAGCTTCAAAAATAATGAAAAACAGTAGAAACTTTCTATTTTTTTATGAAGCAGAATTATTGAATTTTCAGTTTCATTTATTTAATGTTACAAGAGGACAAATATATTTCTTTAATTCCTTCTTGTTATTTTTGTCTAACATCAACCAAAGCCATTTCTTTCATTTGAAGGTGAAAACTGCTCATCAAAATTCAGTTTAAGCTGAGAAACAAAGAACTAAATTTTGCATGAGACATTATACACTGCATAAATATAAAACAGGACCAGAAACAATGGTGGATTAGCAATTTTTAAAAAGACAAAAGCAGGTTATCATCAAATCAATTGTTACCAAAACACCAATGCCACCTCTAGGCCAGAAAATTAGCCAGTTACCCACGAGAAAACAATGATTGAAGACAAAGTTCACCAGTGAAAGTTGGTTATTTTTTTTCCATCCTTGCATCACTAAAATGATATCTACAGTTCCTCTTAACACTTTTCTTACTTTCAAATATGTGGGTATGCTTCATTAGCTGAGGCCATGTTCCATATGCACATCTGGCTACAAGGGAAACTGGGAATGTGAGCCCTGATCCTAATGTTTGTAGAGTATTTAGAAATTTGAGAATTCCCTCCAAATAAAGAGTTTTTTAAAACATTGTTAGACAAAAAGTTTGAATTGCAAAATGTGGTAGTAGCTCAGGTCTAACTCAAATGCAGGGAAAAAACTATTAACTCTAAAAAAAATTAAATACACATTTGATGGTAATGAGAAACAGAAAACAGGCAGAAATAGTAGAATATTCAACCACTGATGAAGTATTTGACCATTGAATAAAGAAAATTGCAATGATTTAAATTTGCATCAATGCAACTTCACACCTGCTGACACTTCCCAGTCTGTGCAAAATTAGATGTCTAAGAGTAAAGCGGTGAGTTTTACTAGCTTGAGGAATAAGAGTACAGAGTTCCAGGCTGACAGAAAAGAAGAACTGGGAAATTTGAATGACATGGGAGGAAATCTCACACAACTGAAAGTCACAGAGGAGAATATCACAGAGTAAAAATCTAAAATCAGCACTTAAACATCATTCAGATATATGATGGCTGCTACATTTCACATTCATAAAAAGAGACTCCATAGAATCCAGCAGAAAACAACAGCTAAATTGCTAGTACAGAGCAGAGATTTCAACCATTGCATATAGCTCAGGAGTGAAAGTTTGGTGTTTGACTACAGAATGAAGACTAATGTTAGAAAAGAGTCACTCTTCAAAGGAAAATAAAAGAGCCTATCTCTACAAAATATCATACACATAATCTAACATATAATTTAACCGGCCTAGACATAGAACCAGGAAAATATGACACATAACAAAAAAAGTAAACAACGGATTAAGACATTGAAATGGCCCACGTGCTGGAATTAGAAGATAAGAAATTTAAAATAAGCTATTATAAGCATATTCAAGGATTTAAGGAATAGATGGTCATAAGAAGGAATATATGGAGAATCTCAACAGAGAAGTAAAAATGATAAAGGGATGATAGGACAAATTTTAGAACTGAGAGACAGAATATCTTATATAAAAGTGTCATTTTATGCACATACCAGTAAATTAAAGATGGCAGAAAAAACTATCAGTGCACTTAAAAACAGATCAAGAACAATTTCCCAATACAGTTAATACAAAGGAGAAAAATAATAAAAATATGACCAGTCTAGCACTAATATAATTGGACTCCTAGAAAGAGTAGAGAAGAAAATGAGACAGAAAAAGCTATTTGAAAAAGTAAAGACCAAAAGTTTTCCTAATTGTCAGCATATATCAACTTACAGGTTTAAGAAACTCAAAGAACAGAATAAAAATATAGAGAACCAAATGTAGACATACCATAGTCAAACCACTGGGCAAAAAAAG
The DNA here is from genome assembly GCF_029289425.2 of Pan paniscus. NCBI lineage: Eukaryota > Metazoa > Chordata > Mammalia > Primates > Hominidae > Pan > Pan paniscus. The sequence continues at coordinate 5,226,401 of NC_073265.2, forward strand.
AGCAAATCTTGAAAGTAGCTAAAGGGAGGGAGAAAATAATTTACATACGTGGAAACAAATAGACAGATGACCTGTCATCAGAAATGACACTTTAAAAAGCAATGAAACTACATCTTCAAAATAAAAAAAAAAACTGTCAACTCCAAATTCTATAACTAGAAAAAGTAATTCTTGAGAAAAGAAAGATTTATTCAGATAAAAGAAAGGTTCGAACAATTGTCATTAGCAGATCTAGATACAAGAAATGCAAACGGAAATTTTTTAGACTAAAGAAAGATAACAGATGGAAATTCTGACCTACAGGAAGCAAGGAGAAGCTCTAGGAATGGCATGTGGATAAACAGGAAAAAATAAGACTTTTTTCTTTTAGTTTTATAACAAACAACTGATGGTTTAAATAAAAAATTAAGAGTACTATTGATAATGTATGTAGAGTAAAATATTCTAAATTAATAGCTCTGACAGGAGACTAAACGCAACAATTTTGCCACAACTTTTCTTTATGTTACATGAAAACGTTGACTATTAACAGTAAGTGGACTGTGATAAGCCCAGGATGTTTATTACAATCCCTAGAGAACCATCACATTATATGAAGATATTCTTCTAAAATGTCAATAAAGGAATTAAAATGGAACGCTGAATATTGTTCAGTTAATATAAAAAGGCATGAAAGAAAGAACAGAGGAGCAAAAAATGATGGAACAAATAGAAGATAAGAGCAAAATAGGCTGGGCGCGGTGGCTCAGCCTGTAATCCCAGTACTTTGGGAGGCCGAGGCGAGTGGATCACGAGGTCAGGAGATCGAGACCATACTGGCTAACACGGTGAAACCCCATCTCTACTAAAAATGCAAAAATTAGCCAGGCATGGTGGCGGGCGCTTGTAGTCCCAGCTACTCCGGATGCTGAGGCAGGAAAATGGCGTGAATCCGGGAGGCGGAGCTTGCAGTGAGGCGAGATCCCGCCACTGCACTCCAGCCTGGGCGACAGGACCAGACTCCGTCTCAAAAAAAAAAAAAAAAAAAAAAAAGCAAAAATAGTAGGCTTAACTCCAACCTTATCAATAATTATTTCAAATGTAATTTAAATACTCCAAATAAAACACAGATTGTCCAACTATATAATAAAAGTACCTATAAGAGATGCATGCCAAATATTATGGTATAGATAAGTTGAGAGTTAAATAATTTCCAAGTATAGCAAGGAAACAACAAGCCCAAGAAATCTTATGTGGCTGTATTAATATAAGAATAAGTAGACCTCCAAACAAGCAACATTACAACAGAAAGCTATTTCATAATGATAAAATGTCAAGTAATTATGAAGACATAATGCTGTATTGCTGATAGAATAACTAAAGAAAGTTAAGGTAAAATAATTTTGACAACGCCTTGACCTAACGATATTGACCAAGAAAATTGAATATATGTTCTATTATGCTACACATGAAACATTTATCAATAGGCTATAGACCACAAAATATCTCTTAAGAAGTTTCAAAACACTGTAATCATAGAAAGTATGCTTTCTGACCATAATGAAAATGAGTCGAAATGGGTGAAAACAAGCTACCCAGGAAAGTCTACACTATTGGAAGATTTAAATACACCTTAAAATGCCCTTTAGCTCAAGGAAGAAATCATAAGAAACACCTTAAAATACATTGAACTGAATACAAATAAAAATATACTATATCAAAATATGTGGGATAAAGTTAAGCAGACCCAGAGTAAATTTTTTGTATAAATGCTTATTCTAAAAAAGAGAAGTTCAAAACAAGTGAACTAATTTTCTACCTTAAAAAGAAAATCTAAAACAAGAGAGCAAATTAAGTCCAAAACAAGTAGAAGAAAGAAAATAAAACAGAAATTAGAAATCAATGAGACAGAAAACAGACACAGGAGAAAATTAACATGGCCAAAAGTTAGTTCTGTGAGAAAGAAAGAAAACGCAAATTATAAATATCAGGGATTAATGAGATTGTACAGTTGTAGACACAAGAGACATTAACAAGATAATGGAATATTGTGAAACATTTTGTACTAATTTTCATTACTTGGATGAAAGGGTGAATTCCTTGAAAAAAACTTATAAAAAAATTCACAAGATTAAATGGAATATATGAAGTAATTGACATTTATTAAAGTAATTAAATTGTCAAATACCTGCACATAAAAACATAAAACTAAAGAAATAAAAAAATAAGCAAACTCCACATCCAAAGAGTTTTGCTGGTGAATTCTTTCAAACGTTTTAAAAAAATAAAATTTTTAAATTATTTCAGAAGAAGGGGGAAATTCCAAACTTGTTTTATGAGTCAGAATCCTGATAGCAAAACAGCAAAACCCAGGAATGCAAAATTGATTTCAACATAAAGGGCTATCACCATTCTAATCTGTGATTCTAATGAATTTGGCTATCTTAAATACTTTATACAAGTGGAATCATACAGTTTGTCCTTCTGTGACTGATTTACTTTACTTAGCATTAATGTCCTCTAGGTTCATCCATGTTGCATATTGCCGGATTTTCTTGTTTTAAAGCTGAATAATATTCCGTTGTATGAATATACCACATTTTCTTTATCTATTCATCTGCCAATAGACATTAACCTTATTTCTACATTTTGATTAGTGTAAATAATACTGCAATGAGCCTGAGAATCATCCCAATCTCAATTCTTTCAGATAAGTAACCTAAAGTGAGATTGCTAGATCATATGGTAGTTCTACTTTATTTTTTTGAGGAACCACTGTACTGTTTTCCATAGAGGCTGCACAGTTTTACTTTCCCAGAAACACTGTACAAGTGTTCCAATTTCTCCCCATTGTTACCACTCGTTATCTTTTTCTTTTAATAAGACCATTCTAACAGGCTTGAGGCAATATCTCTTTGTGGTTTTGATTCGCATTTCCCTGATGATTAGTGATGCTGAGCATTTTTTTCATGTACCTGTTGGTAATTTGGATATTTTCTTTGGAGAAATATCTGTTGCTGATTAAAAAAAAAACTCTCAGCAAGCTAGAAAAAGAAATTTTCTCGAAGTGGTGGAAAGCATCCACAACAAAACATATAAACAATATTATATTTAATTGTGAAAGCGTAAAAGTTTCAACAACATAGATTAGGACAAGAAAAGGATGTGTGTGTTCATCACCTCTATTCAACATTGTACTGGTGATCCTAGATTGAGTATAAATATTTAGGGGATAACTATTGTCACTGAAGCCCAAATCTTGGTCATCCTCAGGAAAAAAAAAAGTTGATTAGGTTGCACATAATCTAATTCTACTTGCTAATTTAATTTCTCTAAAATTACAGCTTGTATCAACTCTAGAATTTATTGGGCACCTCCTAGGACATAAACACTGGAATTTGGTGAGAGACATCAAATAGGAAAGAACCTGGCTCTGACATAAATTCAACACACGGAGGGGGACACATGTTATGAGACTGACCTGGCCTCTTCATCTCATAAAAGGGGTTCTTGTTGCTGGTAACACAGATTAAAACTATTTCAATTACATTCAAGGTAAAAAGATTAGCAATGATATGTAAGATGAAAAAATCACCCCGCAGGAAGACAAAAGTCTCACAAAAGGATATTTAAACTAGCCAACACTTTGAAATTCAGGCAGAGATCGTGCTTTCTGGGTCAACTAAAGTAGCAAGAACAAACTAGAGGCTCCAATTCTAGGAAAAATGGACCCTAATAAGGTTTACAATCCAGAAACTCAAGATATCCAGACAGAAGGATGCAGTCTCCGCTTTCAAGGCAGTAGCAGTACCTGGATTACTATGCCAATCCCCAACACAATCATAAACACAAATTTGATTGAGGAAGAAGCTTGCCGACCAGAAGATTTAGGTTATTACAAGGTAGAATGTGATAGAGAAAACGAGCATGGGACTGGAAATAAGAGGAGGTAGCCCCATGATTACAACTGGCATATATCTGTCAGAGATGGTGCGGAAATAAGACTGAAGAGAGAGCTCCTTAAACCCCACGTGCCTTACATCAGGACTAATCCTGGACACAGGCTGGAAAGCATAGCCTACAGGTGGTGAGGGAGGAGGAGTGGGCTCAGCTGTGAGAAGGAGAAGGAAATATGGCTGAAAACCAGATACGGGTCTTGAAATCACACAGAGGATTTGGGCCTTTGCTGCTGTCTGCCAGCAGCTGCCAGTAGTTCTCGCACTTTGGCTGGCATCAAAGTCACCTGGGGCAGTGGTGGGGAAGCGGGGGGAGTGTTGTAAAACCACAAGTGACCAGGCAAAAAACACCTGTATGTTTTCCAATTCAGTAAGTACAGAAATATTAATTGGAAAAAGGTGGACGTCAGACATTGACAGTGCTGTGGACTGCTCCAGGGACGTAAGCATGATCTTTAGAGAGGTGACTCTCATCAGTTGAGGGCAACCACTGGACAGAAAGAGGTCCAGACCAACCGTAAACAGAGACATCATACAAATACACTTTAGCAACCTCTCCAAATAACATGTCTCTTAGTGAAACTTAGGAGGTTGAAAGTTAAAAACATAAAACCCAGTGGCATTTATGTATCCTAGGCACTTACATTTGTCTGATTCTTCCAACTTGCCTTTGCTTGGTTAGAGTTTTGGGTAGACAAGAGGTGGATTTACATGTGCCATTGTGAGAACTTTGATACACCCATTTAGACATTGACCTACTATCTTGATGTTTGAAAGCTAAAACCCAAAGAAATTTGTCTTTTTACATAAAACAAATTCAGCCCTTACCTTCCTTGTCGATTACATCTTCCACTAGCAGTAATAAAAAAGTAACAATATGCATAAGTCAAAGTATCTTCTTAGATCCTCTGCCGTGTTTTATTATTTTGTTGGGTTAATTAAAGTAACTGTCTCAAAATTTCAAGGAATGCCTGAGAAGCAATTCATGTTCAAAGGCTGCCCTCTTGTGACAATGTGTTGTATGTTTTACTGTAAAAGTCATCTTATTTTACCTTATAACCTCTACAATCCAATTCATAACAACATAAAAAGGAAATAAAACCTCACATAATTTTGAATTTTAAAAAGTACCTTGTTTATATGGCTCCTTTAGCTAATGAATAGTCAATTTGGTAAATATTCCAGTGAGTTGAAGGTTTGAATCCATCTCACTTAACTAGCTTGATGGATGTATTTCTAAACCTATACAACCCACTCCTCTGCTTTTAAAAAATTAAAGTTAGCTGTAGATTGAGATGTCAGTGACACAGTTTATAGAACATAACTTAGATTGTCATCTACATTACTGTAACTACAAATACCACCCTCAGATGGAAGAATCAGTTTTATCAGTGAACATCTCTAATTGAACTATAAATGGTGTATGTCTTCTGGCTTTTACAAGCTCTTGGTCTAACACAGGGGATATATGATGTAAAAATTACAAAGCAGGGTCACACACGGTGGCTCATGCCTGTAATCCCAGCACTTTGGGAGGCCAAGGAGGGCGGATCACAGATTCAGGAGATCGAGATCATCCTGGCTAACACGGTGAAACCCCATCTCTACTAAAAATACAAAAATTAGCTGGGTGTGGTGGCCCACGCCTGTAGTCCCAGCTACTCAGTAGGCTGAGGCAGGAGAATCACTTGAACCCAGGACGCGGAGGTTGCAGTGAGCCGAGATCGCACCACTGCACTCCAGCCTGGTGGCAGAACAAGACTCCAAATCAAAAGTAAATAAATAAATAATAAAATAGCAGTGACTATAATGTTTTGTGATGTTAAACTTTGGGAGCTTGTTTTTTTCTTTCTTTTCCCAAGTCCCTTTCCCAGTTCCAGGAGCAGAGTTATTCTAAGCTCACTGATGTAAAGGAATAGAAAGAAAAGGTTTGGTGGAAAACCTAATAACCTGCTATCTTTCTGTCTTTTGTTTTTTAAAAGCTTGAGCATTTGGGAGAATTTGGAAAGATTGTGGAGTAAGTGCAAAGAAGGAATTTGCTAACAAAAATTATATAGGGTAAAATGAGTTTTTTCAAGGTTAGGAAATATCCACTCCCTACCCTCCTACATTCCTTTCCCATGGTTAAGAAGAGGAAAAAACAAAGGCCTCTTGGTGAGCAGTGGTGACTTAGGCAATTTCTTAGAAATATTCTAGAAGGCATAGTCATCTTTAAAAAGAAAAATAGCTACAAGGATATGTCTAAGCACAAGGGACCATGGGCCAAATTACGTGTAGATTTTTGCATTCCAAATATGGTAAAGAAGAAGCAGGAAGCTGGGGGGCCTAAACAGGCCACACAGAAATGGACAAGGAAGAGGCCAGCAGCAGCTTGTGGGGACAAGATGTCAAGCCCCAAATGTTAAACCCACCATCCATCCTTCAAATTCTGGCTCTGTTTAACAAGGCTGCGGTCTGACACTAGATGCCGCCTTAGTGACTAAAGCATAATTCCCCGTCTCCTGGGAGTGTTGACAGCTGACTCCTGGCAACAATACTCACAGCACAGTAAAGTTCCTTCATCCAAGTTCATGTCCCTTCTCAAGGCATCCCACATCCGAGAACTGCTTGGTACAGAAATATAATGGCCTGGTTTTCTTGCTCCAATTCGAGGTCATTAGGTAAACTCACCAAGATCCCTGTAGAGTGGACTGCGGCCATGATAGTGATTGTATTCCAGCCGACTTCCTGCTCCTCCCAATCCTATTGCTTTCACTCTTCCACAGGTGTTGGGAATATCATTTCAACCTCCTTGCATGCAAATCTCCAACTCGGAGTCGGCTTCCTAGGACACCTGACTGGTGACTTCTCTATCACTATCACAATACTTAGAGGGGAGCATCTTAAAATGATTGAAGGCTAACTGCCCTAACAGCACAGGCAGATGATGGCTTAAAATAGAATTTAAGTGGATTTAAAAAAACATGAAAAAAGTTGACATTGCACGCTCATATCAGCTTATGGATCAAACCATGTGTATGATTTCTAAGATCCCTCGTGCAGTATATATTTGCACTGTTTATAAATGACATCCCCTTGAATTGAATTCAGTGCAATTCAAAACAGTGATTTGTGGGAAAAAATAGATATGCAGATAGCCTGGACTCTAGAGAGGCACACATCATTTGGAGAATAATAGTGAACCGGCTGGTCTATGAGGGAAGAAAACAGAGTGAATATAGACTATTAGTGAACAAGGATATTTTCCCATGTATATTCAGATTAAGGTGAACTTCTTTAGAGAATTGTGCCTTAGAAAGAAAAAGTATTTCCCTATATTTGAGTCCTCACAAGTTTTCCTACGATGAGTGATTTTGTGATTATTTTGAATAACAAAGTAATATTTAAAGAAACTCTCTTGCCCTGAATGTACTTTATGTCAATTGATGTTGCATATAGAGAGCATCAGAGTCAAGTCACAAGAAAAGGAGGAACATAACTTAGCAAAGACTTAGAGGATTAGTCCTAATAGTGTGAAATCAGAAGTTCAAGTGAGGGAATAAATGCAGCTTTTAATGATTACTTAAATGAAGTTTAACTCTAGCAGGATCTACAAGGAATTGGCAACCTTTGGCTTCAGTAACAGAAACTCAGGATATATGCCCTTCAGTGCTTTTGGATTCTGCATCATATTGAGAGAGACTCCTTTAAACAAGCAATAAGAAACTTCCTGTGACAACATAATAAATTCAAAAGTTTCTGTAACTCAGACAATTTAGATAGATGTGAGGACTTTGGCCTAGACAGCCCTGTTCACTCTAAAGATGGATTAAACAAGGAAAAAGATATTGATATCAAAAATTCAATCAGGAATTTGATTAAAACATTTCATTAAATGTGATAATTTCTTAGTATATTATCTTACATATGCAATATTCATGTGTAACAAATTAAATACCAGTAAACATTTGACCGTATTATCTGCAGCATAATTTACATATCAATTTACATATTCAGTTTTGCTCACATGAAAACTTCGATCTTCTCAATAAGAAAATTTGTGAAATCTTTAATTCCTCATCCCCAGGAATGTAAATAAATAAACATAAATACTGTAAGTCAGTGATTTTTTCCTAGGAAGACAGTAAAAGTACCTTACACGCCTTCTCATTGTAAACCTCAATAACAAACAGAGAAAGGCTCCCTAAAGGAAAAAGACACATCTTAGGGAGGAGGGCACTGCAATGGGAATATGCATGACAAAGCAAACTGTGTAGATTCAAATGGTAAAGGAAGACAAGGTCTTTAAAAGAAAAGCGATCAACCTGGAAGTATGGGGGAGTAGAAAAAAATAAATAAAGGAAAAATGAAGAGGCTTATATAATTGTTTTGTTATAGTTATCTTTGACTATAAAGATCAACAACAAGGTCGATGTCAGTTGAAGTTTGAGCAGGTGGTTGCTGGATAGATGTCCTCACAGAAGTGTATTTTGTGTAAGGTTGCTATGGCCTTTGTGCAAGGTTGTGGATTTTGTGGTATTTTGTGATAGTTTTTATCAGGCCTAGAAGCATGAGAACCCTCTCTTCAAGGCCTTCTCTGAATCTATTTGTCCAGGTTTTTTCTTTTCTTTTTAAACATTAGTGACAGTTTTGATTCTGATAACTTTTATATCATGATCCCTAATTTCAAAAAAAAAAAATTAAACGTGTAACTTATTTATGATGTATTTGATAGGCTTGGATTTATGAATCACCTCTACTATCTATAGTGGTAGATATATCTGAGCCTACTTACACAGCACTTCCATCAGATTTTCTCTTCAGTGGAATTGGAAGAGGGGGTTTTAGAGAAGGGGATGAAGGAATTGTGCTGCATCAGAGGTCCCCACCTAACAGCACAGGGACTTTTTCTGTGCTCTTGCCAGGCCGTTGTATTAGGCTGATACAAAAGTAATTTTGGTTTTGTCATTGAAAGTAATGAGACCATCTGACTTACAATGTCTGTGCCGTAACCAGCTCCTAATAGCCTCCTAGGACAGCTTTGCCCTGACATACACTGTCCTGGAACCACGTCTGCTTTGTAACTCCTGAGGTAGCTGCCACCATGACCAATGCCTTCTCATCTTTACTCTACATGCAGGTAACAGTTATAATTATATCTCTGTGTATTCACAGAACATTTAGTACATCTGGGACTTCTACAAAATTTCCCTAGCTGATTTTGGTGTTCTGGTGTCCTGGCAGCTCTAGCCATGAAGGGATGATGCTTTATCAGCATTTCTGTTGAGTTTTTTGCTTTTTCTCACAAACTGATTCCACTTTTCCCACATACATTTGACAATTCATTTGAACTCATTTATTCTAAACCCATTATTTTTTGTCTATTATTTAATAGGGAAGGGGGCGAGGGATAAAAGATAACAAATAAGGTGCAGTGTACACTGTTCGGGTGATGGGTGCTCCCAAATCTCACAAATAACCAGTAAAGAAGTTATTCATGGAACCACATACCACCGTACCCCAATAACCTATGGGAAAAAAATAAAAAATAAAATAAAAAAGAGTCAGAAAAAAAGAAAATAATCACTGTACTTACCATGACACTTAGAAATGGTGGCTAGCATTATTTGTGTCACCTAACAATATTATTATTTTTTCTTTATGCTACAAACTAGCTCTGCTATTACAATCACTACTATTTGAAGTGTTACTAAATTAAATTAAATTTATGGTATCCTTCTGGACTCAGAAATGGGGGTAAATGCTAAGACAATTTCAGAATATTATCACATATTAAAAGCATATTATATGGGGAAAATGTGATTTTTAAAAAATAGAAATTGGTAGAGAAACAGTTTTTGGGTCTCTTTAATTTCCACACATTTTGCAAGTATGGACGCTGACTTTCTTGTTCCAAATGATTGTTTTCAAGCATGTTTGTATAGAAAAGAGCCTTGGAATAGAAAACCAGTACCTCCTTCTGGAACAAAGGAAAAGTTTATTTACTGTCTAGTATAATGCAGATAATTTCTCCCTCTTGGGAAGGGTGCAGCCAAGTGAACTTCCCATAATACAAGTTGGGGTTTCTTGAGCTTGAGTTTTTCTTCCACAGTGTAATGTGCAGGTGCCACTTGGCTCTCTTTGTGTTATCCTGGGAAAGCTGATGGCTGTAGGTGCATGTTCATTTTGGGGTTCTCTATTCTGTTTCATTGGCCTTTGTGTCTGTTTTCATATCGCTACCATGCTATTTTGTCTATTGTGGCCTTAGGGTACAGTATGAAGTCAAGTAATGTGATGTCTCCAGCTTTGTTCTTCTTGCTTAGGTTTCCTTTGGTTGTCTGGGCTCTTTAAAAATCCATATGAAATTTAGAATTTTTTTTTTCTAATTCTGTGAAAAACGACATCGGTTGTTTCATAGGAATAGTGTTGAATGTGTAGACTGCTTTTGGCAGTATAGCCATTTTAACAATATTGATATTTCTAATCCATGAGCATGGAATAGTTTTCCATTTGCTTTGTCATCTATGATTTCTTTCTGCAGTGTTTTGTAGTTCCCCTTTTAGATATCTTTACCTCCTTGCTTAGACATATTCTTCTTTTATTTTATTTTATTTTGGGGGTTGCTGTTGTAAACAGGATTGCACTCTTGATTTACCTCTCAGTTTAAACATTTTTGGTGTACAGAAATGCTATTTCTTTCTATATGTTGATTTTTTTATACTGAAAGTTTGCTGAAGTTTTTTTTATCAGTTCTAGGAGCCTTTTGGCACAGTCTTTAGGGATTTCTAGGTGTAGAATCATATCATCAGTGAAGAGAGATAATTTGACTTCATTTCCTATTTGGATGCCTTTTATCGCTTTCTCTTGCCTGATTGCTCTGGCTAGGACTTGTTAAACAGGAGTGGTGAGAACAGGCATCCCTATTTTATTCCTGTTCATAAGGGGAATGTGTTGGGAGAAAAGCTGAGTGTTGTAAGAGAAGCTGAGTCAGGGCCATATGTTTCTCATTCACTTGATACACCGTTTCCTTTCAACCCCTAAATCCTCACCACCTGTTTGTTTGAGCACCAACAAATAGCGTGGGCTCCCAGAGCTTGGGGACTTTGCAGACTCCACACTCGTGATGGTCTCCTGGTCCCACTTTCTCTCTCAAACTGTCTTTTTCTCATTCCTTTGACTCTGCGGGACTTCATCACCCCCATGACCTAGTGTTGGGTCTGATCACCCCAACATTCCTGGCGCCCAACATGGGGTGACAAAGACCCGGTGAAGGAAGGCTGGAGCGTGTGAAAGCAGAGGACACAACATCAAAAGACACCCGAGGACATACAAAGATGGGGAATGAAATTTAGTACTTAGAATTTATTATCACTCTTTAGTACAGTAAAGCAGTTTTGTCCATGGTTTCCAGAACAAAGGACTATGAAGTTGGATGAATGGGAGAGAATTGGAAGAGATTTTTTAAAAGGCATATAAAGATGGAGCAGAAATTCCAGTTTCTGTATGGTCAGTGTGGGCACTAATAAAGGCAGCCCTTGAGCCATTTCAAACAGATGATGACGCAGACTCAGATGAGGAAGAGGAGGATGAGTGTAAAAAACTAACTTCAAATTCTGAGTGTGGGGAGCAGCTACCAGAGGAGATTAAAGAAAAGAAAGAAAAACTTTAAAAAGTATGTTTTACTAGCCCGTTGGCTCCACCTGCTGAATTAAGTGAATGGCCACCTCCTCTCTCTCCTCTAAATGGGTGAGAAAATAAATTAGCTGAAAAACTTACTGCTACTGTAGTTACAACATTAAAACCTGGAGCAATTGGTGGTGGTAGACAAAATTCTATTCAAAAAGCTAAAGCCAAGGGAGACCTTGAAGCATGGCAATTTCCCGTTACTATAATCCAGCAAGTAGGACAGAATATAGCTAATTAGGCTGCTTTCTCTTTTAAGTTACTAAAGAATTTAAGCAAGCCATTAGTCAATATGGACTGAACTCTCTTTTTGTGCAAATTTTATTTAAAAATATGGCTCTTGATAATAGATTAATACATATAATTAGGATACTTTGACAAAACCTGTTCTCACTCCATCTCAGTACTTGCAGTTTAAAACTTGGTAGGCTGATGAAGCTCAAACTCAGGCAAAAGAAAACACACAAGTGCAGCCACCTGTGCCTGTTTTCTTTGATCAGTTAATATGAGTTGGCCCTAACTGGGGTTGATTAGAGAATCAAGCACTAATGGAAGATGTTGCCATTGTTCAGCTGTGCTTCATGTGCTTACATGCATAGAAAATGATAAATGTTACAGGGGAAAAGTATCCTTATTTCAGTTCTGTCTGACAAGGACCTAAAGAACCATATGTTAATTTTATTGCTCAGCTCCAAGAGGCTGTGTATAAAGCTGTAAATGATCAAAACAGCTCAGGATGTTGTAATACAGCTTCTTGCATACAATAATGGTAATGCAGAGTGTCAAACTGCTATTAGATCCCAGACAGAGAGGGCCCATTTAGCTAAATATATTAAGGCTTGCGATGGCATTGGAGATAACTTACATAAGGTTATTCTTTTAGCTCAGGCTGTGGCTAGATTAAGAGTAAGAAAAAATATGCTTCATTTCTCAGGCTCTTGCCTTAATTGTGGGCAAATTGGACACAAGAAAGGAATGTAGAAAGGAATTCAAAAGACGAAAACTACTACCATCAATCAACAGAAAAGTCCCAATGTACGTCCCTGGTGTAAGAAAGGCAATCACTAGGCAAGTCCGTGTCATTCTAAATTTAGCAAAGATGGACAACCTCTTTCAGGAAATAGGAAGAGGGACCTGCCTCAAGCCCCTCAACAAACTGAGGCATACCCAGCACAGCCACTGCCCTTACAAATGTACAGCAATTGTCCCCCGCCTCAGCAAGCAGTGCTGCTGTAGACCTCTACAGCACAATTCCCATCTCCTTACTTCCTGGGGAGCCACCAAAGAAGGTCCCCACAGGAGTTAGGCCACCCTTACCCTGAGGAACTGTTGGGAACAAGCCTCCCCAAATCCGGCCATAAACTGGCCCCAAAACTGGCCGTAAACAAAATCTCTGCAACACTGTGACATGTTCATGACGGCCATAACACCCACGCTGCAAGGTTGTGGGTTTACTGGAATGAGGACAAGGAATACCTGGCCCGTCCAGGGTGGAAAACCACTTAAAGGCATTCTTAAGCCACAAACAATAGCATGAGTGATCTGTGCCTTAAGAATAAGGGATACTTTTAGTTAATCTAATATCTATAGAAACAATGCTAATGACTGGCTTGCTGTTAATAAATACGTGGGTAAATCTCTGTTCAGGGCTCTGCTCTGAAGGCTGTAAGACCCCCCCCCCCCGATTTCCCACTTCACACCTCTATATTTCTGTGTGTGTGTCTTTAATTCCTCTAGTGCTGCTGGGTTAGGGTCTCTCCCACCGACCTGGTCTCAGCAAGTGGTGACCATTCATGGGGGCTCGAATACAGGTCAAAGGATCGCTGGAGCAACGATTGGAGAATGTGGAACTAGCTGGAGGACACCCGAGTACTCTTAAAGCAATCCCCGTGGTGAGTAAGAAGGGGAGCTCGGAAGCATCAGGGTAGCAGTAGGACAAGTGTGGGCTGTTGTTCGTTCTACCTTGGAACTTTTCCACACTGATGATGAGGAGGAAGGAGAGTATAACAAAGTAACAGTAGAGGTTACAGACCAGGTTTATTTGTCACCTAAAACTAAAGCAGAAAAGGAGGGAGAGGTTCATCCCTATCCTTCTGCACACCCTCATTATTATTTTGAAGAAAACGACCCTCCAGATCTTTCTTTTCTGGAGGACACTGGGTGAAAAGTAGTTGCCCTGGTGACTGTTCGAGCAGCGCCTTGAGCAACTGCTCTTAGTTCTATTCAGGCAGGAATACAGCAAGCTAGACAAAAGTGGGATTTAGAGGCTTGGCAGTTCCCTGTTTGAATACACCCCCAAGATCAACAGGGAAACATTATAACTACATTTGAGCCTTTTCCTTTTACATTACTCAAAAAAATTAAACAAACTATAAATCAGTATGGACCAGGTTCTCTTTTTGAAATGGGACTGTTAAAGAATGTTGCTGTTTCCAGTCGGATGATTCCTACTGACTGGGACACTTTTACTCTAGCTTGTCTAACTCCTGCTCAGTTCTTACAATTTAAAACTTAGTAGGCAGATGAAGCTTCCATTCAGGCTGCTCGCAATGCCTGGGCCCAACCTCAAATTAATATAACTGCAGACCAACTTTTGGGGGTTGGTGGCTGGGCTGGTTTACATGCACAAGTTGTCATGCAGGATGATGCCATAGAACAGCTTAGAGGAGTGTGCATTAGAGCTTGGAAAAAATCACTTCATGTGGAGAACAATACCCTTCCTTTAGTGCTATAAAACAGGGACCAAGAGAAACATATGTGGATTTTATAGCTTGGTTACAGGAGTCTCTTAAAAAGATGATTGCAGATTTGGCTGCTTAGGATATAGTGTTGCAGTTATTGGTTTTGACAATGCTAATCCTTATTGCCAGGCTGCTCTGCGACCTATCAGAGGGAAAGCACATTTAGTTGATTATAACAAGGCCTGTGATGATATCAGAGATAATCTACATAAAGCTACTTTGTTGGCACAGGCGATGGCAGGACTGAGAGTGGATAAAGGAAATACTCTATTTCCTGGAGCTTGTTTTAACTGTGGGAAGCATGGTCATACTAAAAAGAATGTAAAAAAAAAAATCACCGAGTCAGGCCACCAGATAGGGGAAAAAACAAAACTGCTGATCCTGAAATATGTCCAAAATGTAAAAAAGGAAAACTTTGGGCTAATTAGTGTCACTCTAAGTTTGATAAAGAAGGGAACCCGATTTTGGGAAACTCCCTGAGGGGCCCATCCCAGGCCCTGTTCTAAACCAGGGCATTTCCAGCTCAGGCCATTCCCTCACCCCCATACGTTATCTGTCCCCCACCACAGCCCATAGTGCTGCAGTAGATTTATGCTGCACAAAAGCTGTGAGCCTTCTGCCTGGGGAACCCCCGCAAAAGGTCCCAACAGGAGTCTGTGGACCGTTGCCAGCAGGGACAATGGGATTACTTTTAGGAAGGTCTAGTTTAAGTTTAAAAGGGGTACAAATACACACTGGAGTCATTGATTCAGATTACAATGAGGAAATTCAAATTGTGATATTTAGTTCTGTTCCCTGGAAAGCACAGCCAGGAGTGCGCATAGCACAGCTCCTGAGTGAGCCGTATGTGGGAATGGGAAAAAGTGAAATTAAATGAACTGGAGGATTTGGAAGCACAAATAAAAAAGGCAAGGCAGCTTACTGGGTAAATCAAATTACTGATAAACATCCTATCTGTGAAATAACTATCCAGGGAAAGAACTTTAAAGGTTTGGTAGATACTTATTTTTTTTTTGGTAGGAGTGGACATTTCAATCATTTCTCTACAGCACTGGCTGTCCATGTGGCCAATTCAGCCCACTCAATTTAACGCAGTGGAAGCTGCTAAAGCTCCAGAAGTGTATCAAAGTAGCTATACTTTCATTGTGAAGGGCCCGATGGACAACCTGGGACTCTTCAACCAATTGCAATTTCTGTACCTATAAATTTATGGGGGAGAGATTTATTATGACAATGGGGAGCACAAGTTCTAATTCCATAACAATTATACAGCCCTCAAAGTCAACATATGATGCACGAAATGGGGCATGTCCCTGGTATAGGAGTAGAAAAAAATTGCAAGATTTGAAAGAACTGCTTCAAACGGAAAGACAAAGTTCCTGCCAAAGATTAGGATACCATTTTTGATGGTGGCCACTGTTAAGCCTCCAGAACCTATACCTTTAAAATGGTTAACAGATAAGCCAATTTGGATAGAATAATGGCTGCATAAGCAAAGAGAAACTGGATGCTTTAGAGAAATTAGTTACTGAACAATTAGAAAATGGGCACATAGCTCCAACATTTTCCCCTTGGAATTCTCCAGTTTTCATAATTAAGAAAAAATCAGGTAAATGGAGAATGTTAACTGACTTAAGAGCCATCAATTCAGTTATACAACCAATGGAAATATAACAGCCAGGATTGCCTTCTCCTACTATAATTCCAAAAAATTGGCCTTTAATAGTCACAGATTTAAAAGACTGTTTCTTTACTACCCTTTTAGCTGAACAAGACTGTGAACGGTTTGCATTTACAATTCCTGCAGTAAACAACCTGCAGCCTGCTAAGCGTTTTCGTTGTTTCACAGATGGGTCTAGTAATGGTAAAGCTTCTTATTCTGGATCAAAAGGTAAAGTTTTCCAGACACCCTATACTTCAGCTCAAAAAACGGAGCTTGTAGCTGTAATTGAGGTATTGACTGCTTTTGATATGCCTGTTAATGTTATTTCTGATTCTTCATACATGGTTCATTCCACACAGTGAATTGAAAATGCTCAGTTACGATTTCAAACAGATGAACAACTGATAATAAAAACAAAAAAAGGGGGAGAAACAGGGATTATGGGATAGCCCATACACAATTGAATCTAGCATTATTAACTTTCAAGTTTTTGAGCCTGCCCAAAGGCCAGATGTTACCAGCAGCTGAACAGCATCTACAGAAACCAGCTGCAAAGACAGAAGCAGAACAACTGGTTTGGTGGAGAGATCCAATAACAAAAACTTGGGAAATAGGTAAAATTACAACTTGGCCTAGAGGTTATGCTTGTGTTTCTCCAGGACCGAGTCAACAACTGATTTAGATACCATCAAGACACCTGAAACTTTATCATGAGTCAGATGCTGAGGAAGAGATAAAAAGCACAATCATCATTGAAATTAGAGCTTCTGGCTGGGCGCGGTGGCTCACGCCTGTAATCCCAGCACTCTGGGAGGCTGAGGTGGGCGGATCACAAGGTCAGGAGATCGAGACCATCCTGGCTAACACGGTGAAACCCCGTCTCTACTAAAAATACAAAAAATTAGCTGGGTGAGGTGGCGGGCGCCTATAGTCCCAGCTACTCAGGAGGCTGAGGCAGGAGAATGGCATGAACCCGGGAGGCAAAACTTCAGGTTTTGCCAAGAATGACACTGTAAATGTAACAAAGCTTCTGTGCTTGTTAGTGAACACCAAATCAGCTACTCTCCTGTATTCGGAGATCAGGATGAAATGAAAAGAACAAGCAGGCCGGGTGTGGTGGCTCATGCCTATAATGTCAACACTTTGGGAGGCTTAGGTGTGCGGATAACCCGAGGTTGGGAGTTTGAGACCAGCCTGACCAACATGGGGAAACCCCGTCTCTACTAAAAATGCAAAATGAGCTGGGCATGGTGGCACAAGCCTGTAATCCCAGCTTTGGAGGCTGAGGCAGGATAAGTGCTTAAACCTGAGAGGCGGAGGTTGCTGTGAGGCAATATTGCACCATTGCACTCCAGCCTGGGCAACAAGAGTGAAACTCCATCTCAAAAATAAAAAATAAAAAAAGACCCCCAACCTTGTCTAGACTGTGGGGTTTCAGTTTCACCCCAGGGGGGTCCTGGTTGGGGTTAGAACCCTGAATCTGGTTTGAGTTCGAATCCTAAAGAATAAAGGGAATAAAGGCTGTAGCCACTGAGCTACTCAATCTGGTCTGGTTCTGGCTTTTGTGTGTCTATCTGTATTTTTGGTTTAAATATTTGGCCCAACAGAGGTTAAAGCCTTTGATGTTCTCAGCAAAAGCCTTGTGAGATTTCTAGTTTATCTGTGTACTCAACTGGAACAAAGAGACTCCATAAACTAGAAAAACCTAAAGAAAATGGCACGCGTGAAAAAATGAGAGCCAACTCCTGTTTCTTGTTCTGTCCACCTCCCTCTCTCACTCCTCCTTCTGCCTTTGCTGTGGTCCCTTGGTGTTTCTGTCTTTCTGGGGACCT
The DNA here is from genome assembly GCF_029289425.2 of Pan paniscus. Taxonomy (NCBI): domain Eukaryota; kingdom Metazoa; phylum Chordata; class Mammalia; order Primates; family Hominidae; genus Pan; species Pan paniscus. The sequence goes on from NC_073265.2 coordinate 5,244,234, forward strand.
GAGATTCAGTGTAGGAGTGAAGTCCATGATTTTAAAGCCTTCATGTCTCTGCTTTTTAACTCTGCCTGCTTTGCTGAGCTCTTATAATGAGAAATAAACCATTCAGAACAGAAACAACAGGGCATCAGAAAACCAACTTCAGACAGAGCTCCGGCAAGTACCTCCCAAGAGGGGAAGGGCCTACTAAAGGAGATTTCATCTTGAAAAGGCCAAAATGAGAAGCTCTAACCTTAAGCTTGCTAGGTTTTCTGGGACTCGAGCTGGCTATATATTATGGACCATTCTAGCCACATACACACACACACACACACACACACACACACACACACACACACACACTTTTTTGAGACAGAGTCTTGCTCTGTTGCCCACGCTGGAGTGCAGTGGTGTGATCTTGGCTCACTGCAACCTCCACTTCCCAGGTTCGAGCAATTCTCCTGTCTCAGCCTCCCGAGTAGCTGCGATTACAGGTGTGCGCCACCATACCCGGTTAATTTTTGTGGGTTTATTAGAGATGAGATTTCACCATGTTGGCCAGGCGGGTCTCAAACTCCTGATCTCAAGTGATCCACCCGCCTTGACCTCCCAAACTGCTGGGATTACAGGCATGAGCCACTGTGCCCAGCCTATACATATATATATATATATATATATATATATATATATATATATATATATTTCTTTTTCTTTTTGACACAGAGTCTTGCTCTGTTGCCCAGGATGGAGTATGGTGGTACAATCGCGGCTCACTGCAACCTCCACCTCCCAGGTTTGAGTGATTATCCTGCCTCAGCCTCCTGAATAGCTAGGACTACAGGTGCACACCACCACACCCAGTTAATTTTTGTATTTTCAGTAGAGATGGGGTTTTGTCATGTTGGCCAGGCTGGTCTCAAACTCCTGGCCTCAAGTGATCCAACTGCCTCAGCCTCCCATAGTGTTGGGATTACATGAATGAACCACTGTACCTGGCCTCTAGTGCACACTTTAAACCTGACGGCCAAATTACATGAAAGAAAATTCAGAACTCAAATAGTTACTATTTTTAAAAACCCTAAAATTAAAAAGTCTCAGTTCTTTTGTCTATCATTTTTTTTGCCTGCCTACTTTGAATCTGCTGATTTATCTACTGATGTTGAGATAAGACTTACTGTCTGTGGTGTTACCAATTCAAGGTTACTTTGCTGAAGAAAAACAAAAGAATAAAACATTTCTTTATTTTTTTCTCTTTTTGAGAGAAGTTCTCACTCTGTTCCCAAAACTGGAGTGCAGTAGTGGGATCATAGCTCACTGTTATCTCAACCTCCCAGGCTCAAGCAGTCTTCCTGCCTCATCCTCTCTAGTAGCTGGGACAATAGGCATGCACCACCATGCCTGACAATTTTTCATCTGATTCTTAGTAGAGATTGGGTCTCACTATGTTGCCCAGGCTGGTCTCAAACTCCTGAGCTCAAGTGGTCCTCTTGCCTCAGCCTCTCAAAGTGCTGGGATACAGACATGAACCACTGTGCCCAGACAAAAGAGTTCTTTTATAAATACAAATAATTTAAAAAGTATTGATAAAATAAAAATAGAAATCTCTTCAGAATTGTCAGCATACATTTTTGACTGTGTTTTATATTTACATTTGCTAGATATTTTAAGGTGCTAGGGTTTGGCATGAAGGTTATAAAGCTATAAACACAGAAAAAAAGAATATTTGTTTACGTGTTTTTTAAATACATAAGGCAAATTTAATAAGGTTTGTTGAACAAAAATAATGGAATTTTCTGAGTTATTGGTAAAATACCCATGTATTTAACTTTGAAGTCCTCACTTACGTGAACACCTGATATTCACAGGCTATAACATGGTTAACAAGAAAATAACCTAGAAATGATGACTAGCTTTGTCTAATACCTCAGTTCTCACAAATACTCTAGATAAACTGTCAAAAATAAGTAAATGTAAATGGATAAATGTCTATACAAGACATCTTAATGTATTTTTGAAATTTTTTTGAGACAGTGTCTCTGTCTGTCACCCAGGCTGAAGTGCAGTGGTATGATCACAGCTCACTGCAACCTTGAGCCCCTGCACTCAAGGGATCCTCCCACCTCAGCCTCCCAAGTAGCTGTAAATTACAGGCATGCATCACCATGGTCAGCTAACTTTTATTTTTTTTGTAGAGTCAGCATCTCACTATTTTGCTCAGGCTGGTCTCATGATACTCCTGACTTGGCCTCCTAAAGTGTTGGGATTACAGGTGTGAGCCACCATGCCCAGCCTATTTTTGAAATTTTAGTTATGTTAAATTAAATAATAGATACTCATTAAATATCTGGGTTATTTCCAATTTAAAACTTATGTTTTAGCCCAGGCACTGCGGCTCATGCTTGTAATCCCAACACTTTGGAAGGCCAAGGTGGGTGGCTCACCCAAGGTCAGGAGCTCAAGACCAGCCTGATCGACATGGTGAAACCCCATCTCTACTAAAAAATACAAAAAATTAGCCAGGTGTGGTGGTGGGTTCCTGTAATCCCAGCTACTCGGGAGGCTGAGGCAGGAGAATTGCTTGAACCTGGGGGGCGGAGGTTGCAGTGAACTGAGATTGCACCATTGCACTCCAGCCTGGGCAACAAGAGTGAAAACCCATCTTAAAAAATGTTTTAGGAACACATAATTCTAAATTATGAAATTATTCTCATATGTAAGATACTGCTATATGACAATTCAAGGTTTCTTGCTTCCTAGGTTTTTTTATTAAAGTAAGGGTTACTAAGTGTTAATATCTTGGTAGATATATGTGATTAAGACTACTAGATACAAGAGAAACAATTCTGTATGCAAAATGTATACCGGTTTTTGTTTCAGAGAAAGTAAATTTGCTTAGAGATTTTTAAGGATTATTATAAATTGAAGGAATAAAAAAGATAGATAAAACTAAATGTGTATAAAAAGTTGGGAAAGATGGAAAAAATATACAAGGTTATTAAAAGTTTATGTAAATCTTAGCTCGAGGTCAAAACTGATTGAGATCAGATAGACTGTTTATAAAGTTTATTTAAATTAGCTGTAATATTAAAAACATAGTGATAAAAAACTAAAAATTTTGGTTAAAATAACAAGGTTTTCTTAATGTATTTATTTGCTCATAATAAGAGGTAATAAATATTGACTTTTAATCCTGAAATCTGTTACTATAAAAACTTTTCAGATTTGTATATCAGAAGTTCAACTTTTCCTGTACTTTCATGTTACACATGAGTCACAGATCACATCATTGTCTCCTGTTCCTTCTTGAGAAGGAATAAAAGGGTTGGGTTTCCTGCTTGGCTGGGATGATAACTCCTTCAGCTTTTTCATCAGGTCTAATTTTGTACTTTTGGCTTTTAAATATGTCTTAATTACTTCATGTAACCAGGAAACTTCCATGCTATCACTGTGAGCTATGGATCCCCACTGCTCTATGCTCTGGTTTTCCTGTTTACATTCCTCTGTAATATTATGCTCACTCATGATCCTGGACACACTCTTTCTATGTCTAATTAAATTCAAGTCTCCTTGTCATCGGGTTTGACTTCCAAGTGATATAAATTAGCTTCCCATAAGAAGACACAATTATGCCACAGGAGTTTTACCCTTTAAATGACTGGTCTGTAATAAAGATTTTAGGTTTTATCAAGATAATCCATGTGTTGCCTTTATTGTTTTTTAATTACTTGGGAAAACTGAGGGTTTTCAGTTTTCACATCCATGTAACCTTCTATGTTGCTTTTGATGTCTTTTGGTTGTCATGCTAATTAAATGAATGACTGTTATTTAAAAATGACATGTGGCTGTGTGCAGCGGCTCATAACTGTAATTCCAGCCCTTTGGGAGGCCAAGGTGGGTGGATCACTTGAGCCCAGGAGTTCAAGTCCAGCCTGGGCAAAATGGCAAAACCCCATCTCTACTAAAAATACAAAAGCTAGCTAGGTGTGGTAGCACGTGCTCATAATCCTGGCTACTTGGGAGACTAAGGTGGAGCATCACATGAACCTGGGAGGTTGAGGCTGCAGTGAGCCATGATTTCACCACTGCACTCCAGCCTGGGCAACAGGGTGAGACCCTGTCTCAAAAAAGTAATAAAATAAAAAACAATAAACTGTCATTCTGTTTTGGTCAAATGTTTTCAATTTTTTGACATCTTTGCTAAAACTTAGTTGATAACATTGTATGGGAAGCATTGCCAAAAGATAAGTAACACTAAATCTTTTTTTTTCTCTGAGACAAAAATCTTGCTTTGTCACCCAGGCTGTAGTGCAGTGGCATGATCTAGATTCACTGCAACCTCTGCCCCAAGGTTCAAGCGATTCTCCTGCCTCATCCTCCCAAGTAGCTGGGACTACAGACACGTGCCACCACACCCAGCTAATTTTGTATTTTTAGTAGAGATAAGGATTCTCCATGTTGGCCAGGCTGCTGTCGAACTCCTGATCTCTGATGATCTGTCCAATTTGGCTTCCCAAAGTGTTGGGATTACAGGCATGAGCCACTGTGCCTGGCCTAAATCTTCTTTTGGTTACATTTATAGGTATGTTATTAATATAAATATTTTAAACATTATATAAACTATAAAAATCTAATATGGCATAAATCACAATTTTGATGATGTTAAATATTTTCTAAAGTTTTATGTGTATAGATATATTATTACTATAAATATTCTAAAGATTATATAAAATTTGTGGAAGTCTGATGGATTAGATGTGTTGCCATCAGTCATGATTCTGGCTGTTATCATAAAGTGCTACATATAATAGAAGTAACTAAATTTTCTCGCCAGTTGAGAACTTCTACTGGATTTTAACCAAAGGCTATTCTAAGTTTTTGTCATCCACGTTGATTGTTTTAAGTTCTTCTCTAAAACCCTTTACAGGCCGTGTGCAGTGCTGGAGGTCGTGCAGGGCGTGTTGCTGGGCGTGGCACAGGGCACGGTGGCTCATGCGTGTAAATATCCCAGCACTTTGCAAGGCCAAGTTGGGTGAATTGCTTGAACTCAGAAGTTTGAAAGCAGCCTGGGCAACATGGTAAAACCCTGTCTCTACAAATATACAAAAATTAGCCAGACATGATGGTGCATGCTTATGGTCCCAGCTACTTTGGAGGCTGAGGTAGGAAGATGGCTTGAGTTTGGGAGGGAGAGATTGTGGTGAGCCAAGATCATGCCACTGCACTCCATCCTGAGTGATAGAGCCAGACCATGTCTCAAAAAAAATTAAAAAAGCCTTTACAATCAGCTATCATCTAAATTACTTTTAATGGAAAGGACTCTGACAAGTTCTCTTAAATATGGTTTCTGATAACTTTGGGGATCATACCATTGGACTAGGAAAATCTTCCAGGACTCTAAAAAGCTGAATGAGAACTTCTAATTGAAATCAAGCAAAACACAAAAAAACTGAATGAGAATTGCTATTTGAAATCAAACAGAACAAGATTTAGTTACATGGGAATGAACTCATAAAAGAAGAAAAAGATTTTATTCATGGCCTTTTCATTGGAAACATTGTTGATTCTCTTTATGTTTTGTTTTCCAAAGTCAAGAATTTTTTTTCTTTTCAGCTATTTTTAACTCACAATACATTAGATAAGCTACATTGTGAACAAAAATTTGAGCCGTTTATCTGTCTCTCTAACTGATTACTCCAGAATTCAGAAGCCATTCGTGAGCATTCTTAAATTATGGCAATATAATTATTTGCATAATTTCAATATGAATCTGTTTTTGATAACAGGATTCAATTGGAGACACTGTTTGTTTTATCAAGGCTTTAACTCGAATGGCAGATACAACCAGACCACTTTAAGGAATTGAGGTTGACTTTATAGCAGCAATACAAAGCCCCTTATAATGACTGGCTTGGTGTCTTGTCTACAAGGGTCCTTTACAGTCACTGTCCTTGTGGTAAGAAGTAAAGAATGTCACTTTCTGACGGGCCCAGGAACCTCAAGATATTTGGGGACCTTGAGAAGAGAGGACTACACCCATTCATAAAAGTATTACAGGAGAGCTGGCAAGATGTCTGAATAGGAAGAGCTCTGGCCTGCAGCACCCAGTGAGATCAACACAGAAGGCAGGTGGTTCATGCATTTCCAACTGAGCCTCCACTGGTGATACCCAGGCAAACAGGGTCTGGAGTGGACCTCCAGCAAACTCGAGCAAACCTGCAGCAGAGGGACCTGACTGTTAGAAGGAAAACTAACAAACAGAAAGGAATAGTATCAACAGCACCAACATCAAAGACCAAAGGTAGATAAATCCACAAAGATGGGGAGAAACCAGTGCAAAAAGGCTGAAAACTCCAAAAGCAAGAATGCCTCTTCTCCTCCAGAAGATCACAACTCCCCGCCAGCAAGGGAACAAAACTGGACAGACAATGAGTTTGACGAATTGACAGAAGTAGGCTTCAGAAGGCGGGTAATAACAAACTCCTCCAAGCTAAAGGAGCATGTTCTAACCCAATGCAAGGAAGCTAAGAACCTGAAAAAAAGGTTAGACGAATTGTTAACGAGAATAACCAGTTTAGAGAAGAACATAAATGACCTGATGGAGCTGAAAAACCCAGCACAAGAACTTCATGAAACATACACAAGTATCAATAGCTGAATCAATCAAGCAGGAGAAAGGATATCAGAGATTGAAGATCAACTCAATGAAATAAAGCAAGAAGACAAGATTAGAGAAAAAAGAGTGAAAAGAAATGAACAAAGCCTCCAAGAAATAGAGGACTATGTTAAAAGATTGAATCTACGTTTGATTGGTGTACCTGAAAGTGACAGAGAGAATGGAACCAAGTTGGAAAACACTCTGCAGGTTATTATCCAGGAGAACTTCCCCAACCTAGCAAGACAGGCCAACATTCAAATTCAGGAAATACAGAGAACACCACTAAGATACTCCTCAAGAAGAGCAACCCCAAGACACAAAATCATCAGATTCACCAAGGTTGAAATGAAGGAGAAAATATTAAGGGCAGCCAGAGAGAAAGGTTGAGTTACCCACGAAGGGAAGCCCACCAGACTAACAGTGGATCTCTTGGCAGAAAGCCTACAAGCCAGAAGAGAGTGGGGCCAAAACACAACATTCCTAAAGAAAAGAATTTGCAAGCCAGAATTTCATATCCAGCCAAACTAAGTGTCATAATTGAAGGAGAAATAAAATCCTTTACAAGCAAATGCTGAGAGATATTGTCACCACCAGGCCTGCCTTACAAGAGCTCCTGAAGGAAGCACTAAACATGGAAAGGAAAAACTGGTAACAGCCACTGCAAAAACATACCAAATTATAAAGACTATTGACACTATGAAGAAACATCATCAACTAATGAGCAAAATAACCAGCTAGTATCATAATGACAGGATCAAATCCGCACATAACAATATTAACCTTAAATGTAAATGAGCTATATGCCCCCAATTGAAAAACACAGACTGGCAAATTGGATAAAGAGTCAAGACCCATCAATATGCTGTATTCAGGAGAACCATCTCATACACATAGCCTCAAAATAAAGGGACGGAGGAACATTTACCAAGCAAGTGGAAAGAAACAAAAGGCAGGAGTTGCAATCCTAGTTTCTGATAAAACAGACCTTAAGCCAACAAAGATCAAAAGAGACAAAGAAGGGCATTACATAATGGTAAAGGGATCAATGCAACAAGAAGAGCTAACTGTCTTAGACATATATGCACCCAATACAGGAGCACTCAGATTCATAAAGCAAGTTCTTAAAGACCTACAAAGAGACTTAGACTCTCACACAATAATAGTGGGAGACTTTAACACTCCACTGTCAATATTAGATCAATGAGACAGAAAATTAACAAGCATATCCACGACTTGAACTCAGCTCTGGACCAAGTGGACCTAAAAGATATCTACAGAACTCTCCACCCCAAATCAACAGAATATACCTTCTTCTCAGCACCACATTGCACTTATTCTAAAATTGACTACATAATTGGAAGTAAAACACTCCTCAGGAAATGCAAAAGAATGGAAATCATAACAAACAGTCTCTCAGACCACAATGCATTCAAATTAGTATGCAGGATTAAGAAACTCACTCAAAATCTCACAACTACATGGAAACTGGGCAACCTGCTCCTGAATGACTACTGGGTAAATAACGAAATGAAGGCAGAAATAAAGATGTTCTTTGAAACCAATGAGAACAAAGACAAAACGTACCAGAATCTCTGGGACACATTTAAAGCAGTGTGTAGAGGGAAATTTATAGCACTAAATGCCCACAAGAGAAAGGAGGAAAGATCTAAAATTGACACCCTAACATCAAAATTAAAAGAACTGTAGAAGCAAGAACAAACAAATTCAAAAGCTAGCAGAAGACAAGACATAAATAAGATCAGAGCAGAATTTAAGGAGACAGAGACACGAAAAACCCTTCAAAAAATCAATGAATCCAGGAGCTGTTTTTTTTAAAAGATCAACAAAACAGACCACTAGCCAGACTAATAAAGAAGAAAAGAGAGAAGAATAAAATAGATGCAATAAAAAATGATTAAGGGGATATCACAACTGATCCTACAGAAATACAAATTATCATCAGAGAATACTACCAAGACTAAACCAGGAAGAAGTCAAATTCCTGAATAGACCAATAACAAGTTCTGAAATTGAGGCATTAATTAGAGCCTACCAACCAAAAAATGTCCAGGACCAGACGGATTCACAGCCGAATTCTACGAGAGGTACAAAGAGGAGCTGGTATCATTCCTTCTGAAACTATTCCAAACAATAGAAAAAGAGAGAATCCTGCCTAACTCATTTTATGAGGTCAGCATCACCTTGATACCAAAACCTCTCAGGGACACAACAATAAAAGAAAATTTTAGACCAATATCCCTGATGAATATCGATGCAGAAATCCTGAATAAAATACTGGAAAACTGAATCCAGCAGCACATCAAAAAGCTTGTACACCAGAATCAAGTCGGCTTCATCCCTGGGATGCGAGGGTGGTTCAACATATGCAAATCAATAAATGTAATCTATCATATAAAGGGAACCAATGACAAAAACTACATGATTATCTCAACAGATGCAGAAAGGGCCTTTGACAAAATTCAATAGCCCTTCATGCTAAAAACTCTCAATAAACTGGTATTGATGGAACGTATCTCAAAATATTAAGTGCTATTTATGACAAACCCACAACCAATAACATACTGAATGTGCAAAAACTGGAAGCATTCCCTTTGAAAATCAGCACAAGACAAGGATGCCCTCTCTCACTACTCCTATTCAACATAGCATTGGAAGTTCTGGCCAGGGCAATCAGGCAAGAGAAAGAAATAAAGGGTATTCAATTAGGAAAAGAGGAAGTCAAATGGTCTCTGTTTGCAGATGACATGATTGTATATTTAGAAAACCCCATCATCTCAGCCCAAAATCTCCTTAAGCTGATAAGCAACTTCAGCAAAGTTTCAGGATACAAAATCAATGTGCAAAAATCACAAGCACTCTTATACAGCAATAACAGACAAACAGAGAGCCAAACTGTGAGTGAACTCCCATTCACCATTGTTATAAAAAGAATGAAATACCTAGGAATACAACTTACAAGGATGTGAAGGACCTCTTCAAGGAGAACTACAAACCACTCCTCAAGGAAATAAGAGAGGACACAAACAAATGGAAAATCATTCCATGCTCATAGATAGGAAGAATCAGTATCGTGAAAATGGCCATACTGCCCAAAGTAATTTATAGATTCACTGCCATCCCCATCAAACTACCATTGACTTTCTTCACGGAATTGGAAAAACATACTTTAAATTTCATATGGAATCAAAAAAGAGCCCGAAGAGCCAAGACAATCCTAACCAAAAAGAACAAAGCTGGAAGCATCATGCTACCTGACTTCAAACTATAATACAAGCTACGGTAAACAAAACAGCATGGTACTGGTACCAAAACAGAGATATAGATCAAAGGAACAGAACAGAGGCCTCAGAAATAACACCACACATCTACAACCGTCTGATCTTTGACAAACCTGAGAAAAACAAGCACTGGGGAAAGGATTCCCTATTTAATAAATGGTTTTGGGAAAACTGGCTAGCCATAGGCAGAAAGCTGAAACTAGATCCCTTTCTTACACCTTATACAAAAATTAACTCAAGATGGATTAAAGACTTAAACATAAGACCTAAAGCCATAAAAACCCTAGAGGAAAACCTAGGCAATACCATTCATGGCATAGGCATGGGCAAAGACTTCATGACTAAAACACCAAAAACAAAGGCAACAAAAGCCAAAATTGACTAATGGGACCTAATTAAACTAGAGAGCTTCTGGACAGCAAAAGAAACTATCAGAGTGAACGGGCAACCTACAAAATGGGAGACAATTTTTGCAATCTATCCATCTGACAAACAGCTAATATCCAGAATCTACAAAGAAACAAATTTACAAGAAAAAACAACCCCATTGAAAAGTAGGTGAAGGATGTGAACAGACACTTCTCAAAACAGGACAATTATGCAACCAACAAACTTATGAAAAAAAGTTCATCATCACTAGTCATTAGAGAAATGCAAATCAAAACCACAATGAGATACCATCTCATGCCAGTTAGAATGGCAATCATTAAAGAGTCAGGAAATAACAGATACTGGAGAGGGTGTGGACAAATAGGAAGGCTTTTACACTGTTGGTGGGAGTGTAAATTAGTTCAACCATTGTGGAAGACAGTGTGGCTATTCCTCAAGGATCTAGAACTAGAAATACCATTTGGCCCAGCAATCCCATTACTGGGTATATATCCAAAGGATTATAAATCATTCTACTATAAAGACACATGCACATGTATGTTTATTGCAGGACTGTTCACAATAACAAAGACTTGGAACCAACCCAAATGCCCATCAATGATAGACTAAATGAAGAAAATGTGGCACATACACACCATGGAATACTATGCAGCCATAAAAAAGGATGAATTCATGTCCTTTGCAGGGACATGGATGAAGCTGGAAACCATCACTGTCAGCAAACTAACACAAGAACAGAAAACCAAACACCACATGTTCTCACTCATAAGTGAGAGTTGAACAATGAGAACACATGGACACAGGGAGGGGAACATCACACACTGGGGCCTGTTGGGGGGTGGGGGCAGGGGGAGAGATAGCATTAGGAGAAATACCTAATATAGGTGATGGGTTGATGGGTGCAGCAAACCACCACAGAACATATATACCTATGTAACAAACCTGCACATTCTGCACATGTACCCCATAACTTAAAGTATAATTTTTAAAATGTAGGTTAAAAAATGTATTACAGACATAGTCTGATGCAAATCTTTGACTTGGCTAGCTTCAAGCCTCTTAAAAGTCTAAGATTCCTTATTAAAAATTTCCAACAAAGCCAATTTTAAGAAGCCTGTATGGCCAATAAATATTCTTGCTGCACTTTATGGAAATAATCAGGCCAGGTATGATAAGACTAAAACTTATTTTGCATACAAATTGGTCCTACTATGATTTGTCTTTGATAAAATGATGGACTAGAGAGAAAATGTATGTTCCAAAAGAAAACTATGGCATATGCTATTAGATTCCAACCCTGATCATTGTTTTAGAGTTTTTATTATTTGCTATAATTTGGGCTGAATCCTGAATTATTTCCTGGCTCCAAGTGTTCCCTAGTGAATCTGAATATAATATATTTTTAAAAACTTGTTTTATCCTGTCAGGAATGAGATGTATTTTTGAAGGACTACTCAAACTAGCAATTACAATTCGATTATTATGATTATAGAATCTCGGGATTTCTCTTCCTTCTTGTCAAGGTCTTTACCTGATGTTTGTCTCATTTTAAAAAAATGAGACTGATTACACTCTACTCAAGACTGAAGACGTGTACTTTAACCTGTCTCTGTTACCAGTAAACCAAAGCCTTAACTTTCAGAATCTCTCAGGGACCCTGTGTGGTCCCTGGATCAACCACCCATGGGCTTATGAATGTGTTGACCACTGGCATATGAGAAGTAATTGTCTATTAGGTTATGTGACTCTTCCTCTTTCTATTTATAACTCCAATGTTTCTGAACACTGAAGTAGTTCATCGAAATTATTTTCCAGGATTAGACAAACCATACCTGCAAACCAAGGAGATGAATTTTAGCCTATGTTTGGCAGAAGTCGCTTGCAATGTTGGGGAGTAACCTCTCATGAACGTATAATTAGAAATCTGTCAACCACTCTAGGTAACTTAGCAAATGAACTAGCTGAAGCCATAGCTACCAAATAAAGATCTTCAGACTCTTTAGCCAGGATAGTCATGGATGACGGAATAACTTTAGCCTACATAGTGGTGAAACAGGGAGAAATTCATATGGCAGCTAGCTAACACATCATGTTTTGTTTAAATCCATACATCTTCTGAAGTTGAAACATGTAAAAAAATAAGACAATATGGGAATTAATTATGACAAATCCTAGGGAAGAGGCTGAAAGAACTGTAACACAAACAGGGCTGAGACATGCCCCTTGCTTGCCACATTGTGGGCAAAGAGAAGGAAAGAAGAGCTGTGACCCTTTAGGAAGCCCGACCTGGGAGCTCCCCGAGCCAGGGCTGTGATTCCCTCTTTGGGGCCCTGTGGTTCCTGGTATCTCCAAGCTTCTGGGTTCCACTGTGTTCCCAGTGTGCCAGCTGTGGAAGCTGCTTGAGGTGCCCGTGGTCCAGCCACAGCCTTGTGGAGAGCTGGCGCCCGTGTTGGCACCTGGAGCTACCTGCCCCACTGCAGCAGCCAGCAAGTCTGACTGCACAGTGGCCAGACCCCATGCTCGCTCACACACCCCTTGCCACTCCACGCAGTCTCCCTTGGCAAACATGGGATCCCACCTGGTAGCATGAGCTGAGCACAGCCTGCCAGGCTGAGTGGGCGGGAACCAAGCAAAACTCAGGTAAAGGTGCCACCAGCCATAGAGGTTTCTGTCCAGAAAACTGACACTCCAAAGATCCCGTAACACCGCTACTCTTCCCAGACTCTGGAAACTCTCAGTCTACTCTCTATCTTGCTGAGTTCAATTGTTTTAATTTTTAGCTCCCACAAATGAGTGAGAACATGCAAAGTCTGTCTTTCTGTGCCTGGCTCATTTTACTTAACATAATGTCCCCTAGTTCCATCCACGTTGTTGCAAATGACAGAATCTTATTCTTTTTCATGGCTGAAGAGTACTCCATTGTGTATATGTACTACATTTTCTTTATCCCTTCATCTGTTGATGCACACCTAGGTTGCTTCCAAATCTTGGCTATTATGAATAGTGCTGAAATAAATATGGGAATGCAGATATCTCTTTGATATACTAATTTTCCCTCCCTTGGGTATATACCCAGCAGTGGGATTGCTGGATCATATGATAGTTCTAATCCTTTTTTAATTTTTTGAAGGGCCTCCATATTGTTCTCCATAGTGAATGTACTAATTTACATCCCCACCAACAGAGTAAGAGGGTTCTCTTTTCCCCACATTCTTGCAAGCATTTGTTATTGCCTGTCTTTTGCATAAAAGCCATTTTAATGGGGGTAAGATGATATTGTAGTTTTGATTTGAATTTCTCTGATGATCAATGATATTGAGCATCTTTTCATATACCTATATGAGATTTATATATCTTCTTTATTGTTTTTGCTCATTTTTTTGAGACAGGTTCTCACTCTGTCATCCAGGCTGGAGTGCAGTGGTATCATGATGGCTTACTGTAGTTTTGACTACCAGGGTTCAAGCAATCCTCCCACCTCAGCCTCCTGAGTAGCTGGGACCACAGGCATGCATCACCATGCCCAGGTAGTTTTTTAAATTGCTATGTTTTTCAGGTTGGTCTTGAACTCCTGGGCTCAAGTGGTCCACCTGTCTTGGCTCCCAAAAGTGCTGGAATTACAGGCGTGAGCCACTGCGCCTGACCTGTGTGCCTTCTTCTGAGAAATGTCTCTTCGGATCTTTTGCCCATTTAAATAATTGGATTATTAGTTTCTTTCTTATAGAGTTGTTTGAACTGCTTATATATTCTGGTTATTAATCCCTTGTCAGTTATATAGTTTGCAAATATTTTCTTCCATTCTGTGGATTGTCTTTTCACTTTGTCCATTGTTTTCTTTACTATGCAGAAACTTTTGAACTTCATGTGATACCATTTGTTCATTTTTGCTTTGGTTGCCTGAGCTTTTGGAGTATTACTCAAGAAATCTGTGCCCAGACCAATTTCCTGGAGAGTTTCCCTAATGTTTTCTTTCAGTAGTTTCGTGTCCTTGACTTAAGTCTTTAACCCATTTGGATTTGATTTTTGTATATAGCACAAGAGAGGGTTCTAGTTTAATTATTCTGCCAATTAAATTATTCAGCCTCAGACTTTGGGAGGCTGAGGTGGGGAGTTCATGAAGGCAGGAGATCAAGACCATCCTGGCTAACACGGTGAAACTACGTCTCTACTAAAAATACAAAAAAAAAAAAATTAGCGGGCATGGTGGGGGCACCTGTACTCCCAGCTACTTGGGAGGCCGAGGAGGAGAATGGTGTGAACCCGGGAGGTGGAGCTTGCAGTGAGCCCAGATCGCACCACTGCACTCCAACCTGAGCAACAGAGCTAGACTCCATCTCAAAAAAAAAATTATTCTGCCAATGAATATCTAGTTTTCCCAGCACAATTTGTTGAAGAGACTGTCCTCTCCCCCATGTATATTCTTGGCACCTTCATTGAAAATGAGTTAGTTGTAAATGTAAGGATTTATTTCTGGGTTCTCTATTCTGTTCCATTGGTCTATGTCTCTGTTTTATGCTAGTACCAAGCTGTTTTGTTTACAATTGCTCTGTAGTATAATTTAACGTCAGGTGATGTGATTCTTCCAGTTTTGTTCTTTTTGCTAAGGATGACTTTGGGTATTCTGGGTCTTTTATGGTTTCATATAAATTTTAGGATTTTTTTTCTATTTCTGCAAAGAATGTTATTAGTATTTCAATAGGGATTGCATTGAATCTGTAGATTGCTTTGTGAAGTATGTGTATTTTAACAATATTTACTCTTCCAATCAATGAACATGGACTATCTTTCCTTTTTTTTTTTTTTTGGTGTCTTCTTTAATTTTTTTGCATTGGTGTTTTATAGTTTTCATCATAGAGATCTTTCACTTCTTTTGTTATGTTTATTCCTAGATATTTTATTTATGTGTAGCTATTGTAAATGGGATTACGTTCTTGATTTTCTTCTTTAGATTGTTCATTTTTGGCATTTAGAAATACTACTGATTTTTGTAGTTTGTTTTTGTATCATGTGACTCTGAATTTGTTGATCAGTTCTAATAGTTTTTTGGTGGAGTACTTAGGTTTTTCCAAATATAAGATCAAATCACCTGCAAACAAGAAAACAATAATAATTTTACTTCTTTCAATTTGGATGCCCTTTATTGTTTTCTCTTGTCTGGATTGCTCTAGCTAGGACTTCCAGTACTATGTTGAGTAACAGTGTTGGAAGTGGACATTCTTGCCTTGTTCCAGATCTTAGAAGAAAGGCTTTCAGTTTTTCTCTGTTCAGGATGATACTGGCTGTTGGTCTGTTGCATATGGTTTTTATTGTGTTGTGATATGTTCCTTCTAAATCTAGTTTTTTTTAGGGTTTCTTCTTATCACAGGGATGTTGGATTTTATTAAATGCTTTTCAGCATCAATTGAAATTACCATATGGTTTTTGTCCTTCATTCTGTTGATATGATGTGTCACATTGATTGATTTGCATATGTTGAACCATGTTGGCATTCTTGGGGTAAATCCCACTTAGACATGATGAATGATCTTTTTCATAGAATGAGTATGGAAATACTACAGCCTTCTTTGTTTTTTGGAATAGTTTGAGTAGGATTGATAGTAATTCTTCCTTCAATGTTTGGTAAAAGTACTCAGTGAAGCCATTGGATCCAGGCTTTTCTTTGCTAGGAGATGTTTTATTATGGGTTCAATCTCATTTATCCATTTCTTCTAGGTTTGTTTTTTGGTTGTTTTTGTTTTTTTGTGGGGTTTTTTGTTTTTGTTTGTTTGTTTGTTTTGAGATGGAGTCTTGCACTGTCACCCAGGCTGGAGCTTGGTACAATTTCAGCTCACTGCAACTTCTGCCTCCCAGGTTCAAGTGATTCTCCTGCCTCAGCCTCTGGAGTAGCTGGGAGTACAGGTGCACACCACCATGCCTGGCTAATTTTTGTATTTTTAGTAGAGATGGGGTTTCACCATGTTGGCCAGGCTGGTCTTGAACTCCTGACCTCAGGTGATCACCTGCCTTGGCCTCCCAAAGTGTTGGGATTACAGGCATGAGCCACGGTACCTGGTCATTATTTGCAGGTTTATCAATTTATTGGAATATAGTTGGTCATAATAGTTTCCAATGATTCTTTGAATTTCTGCAGTATCAGTTGGAGTGTCTCCTTTTTAATCTCTGGTTTTATGTATTTGAGTCTTCTCTATTTTTTCTTAGTCTGGCTAAATGTTTGTTGATTTTGTTGGTCTTTAAAAAATTAACTTTTCATTTCATTGACATTTTATATTTTTAAATTTCAATTTCATTTATTTCTGCTCTGATCCTTGCTATGTTTCCTTCTACTAATTTTGGTTTTGGTTTGCTCTTGCTTTTCTAATTATTTAAGATGCATTATTAGGTTGTTTATTTGAAGTTTTTCTACTTTTTCTGATGTAGGTGCTTTTTATTATAAATTTACTTCTTAGTACTGTTTTTACTGTATCCCATAGTTTTGTTTTTTGTTTTTTGTTTTTTGTTTTTGTTTTTGTTTTTGTTTTTGTTTTGAGACAGAGTCTCACTCTGTTGCCCAGGCTGGAGTGCAGTGGTGCAATCTTGGCTCACTACAAGCTCTGCCTTCTAGGTTCACGCCATTCTCCCGCCTCAGCCTCCCGAGTAGCTGGGACTACAGGTGCCCACCACCATGCCCGGCTAATTTTTGCTTTTTGTATTTTTATTAGAGACGGGGTTTCACCGTGTTAGCCAGGATGGTCTCGATCTCCTGACCTCGTGATCTGCCCGCCTCGGCCTCCCAAAGTGCTGGGATTACAGGCATGAGCCACTGCACCCGGCCTGTATCCCATAGATTTTGGTTTGAATTTAAAGTTTTTCTTTTCTCAAAAACTCGGTGCCATGGTACCGCCTTCTAGTGCTTTGGGCAGTGAGACCCTTTTACTTGATAACAGTGGTAGCTGGGACAACTTGGCAATGTAAATAGATACACGGCATCTAGATTGGAAAGGAAGAAGTACAGTTATCTTTATGTACAGATGACATGATCTTGCATTTAGAAAATCATAAGATATTTACTAAAAAGTATTAGGACTCATGAACAAATTTAGGAATGTAATACTATATAAGATTGGTATACAAAAATAACTGTATTTCTTTACCAAGAAATCAAGAATCCAAAAATGGAATTACAAAAATAAATCTTGTTACAATAGAATTAAAGCTGGGGTAACTTTAACATAAGAAGCTTAAACTTGAACACTAAAAACTACAATACATGGTTAGTGTTGGAAACACCCAGGTACCATCCCTGAGCCTTCTCTCCTTGGCTCTGAGGACTTTACCTTCACGGGGTGAGGAAAGGGGTTGCATTCTTGACTTTTATATTATATTAGATGGGTTCGGGGTGAGGTATCTGCAAGCCAAATGAGTATTACAATCTCTACTTTTATGTATAAGAGACTGAGGCCCACAAAGAGAGACAATCCATATCCTGGAAGGCGAATTGTCAGGCACTAATTTCCCCTATGTAAACCCTGCCAATCATCTTGTATTTAAAGGATCCCCAGATACCTTACCAATAGGTGTTCAAGAGAGAGGCCTGTAAATCTAGGCGTCTGAGAAAGCAAGGCTAAAATTCCAATATTGGAGACAACAGGGCTCTGGGAAGATTAAGGTTGAGTTTTCTGGATCTGCAGAATAGAGTCACTGAGTACCAATTGCAAGATCAGAGGAGATGAAAGAACAAGTCAGAGCATGCTTAGGAAAAGAGAAAACCAGGGATAGGTTTTAGGCAAGAGTCACACTGAGGAAGCGCAGGTTCTTGGCGTCGCTCAGGATGAAATCCAAAAGCAAGCCTGTGGTGGAAGAAAGCAGCTCTACGGAGGCATTGGCGGTGTTACAGCCCTGCGTCCCCTCCGGTAGGGCAGGGAGCTCTCCGTGGGTTGTGCTCCCAGAGTAGCAGCCTAGGGTTGGCTTGTAGTCATTTTTATAATTCACTTTTAATGGCATGCTAATTAAGGGGCGGGTTACTCAGAAACAGCTAGAAATGAGCAGTAACTTCCAGCTGTTTCCATGGCAAGGGGTGGGGACTTCCCGTGCTGCCATGGCATTGGCAAACTGTCATGGCGCTGGTGGGAGCATCTTCTGGTGATCTGAGGCATGAGGTGCTTTCGCTGCCTCTCCCAGTTTCCTGCGTGCCTCTTACCTGAAAGCCCTTCACAACCCCATCTACCCACCTACAAACTTCACTGCCCTTTCACCCCACCCCCGTTTCACATGCACTCCCACATCAACCCAGAGCATCCAAGCCGGCAATTTCCCTGTTAGGAACCTTGGTGATAGCCGGAGCTCTGAGAAACCCCTAGGCAGAACTCCTTGCCTAGTTTGTGGCAGACGTCAGGGAAGGAAAGGCAAAGTTCTAGTCTTTCTCACAATAAATAAATAAAGATAGGTAGATTTGATTGATTGGTGGATGGATGAAACTTGGGAGTTTATGGGCAAATATTTATCAGACACTGGAAGTGTAAGTTGTCACAAAGATTATGGAGTGCACCTGTCTTATGACCCTGTTATTTTATCCTACTATATACACCAGAGCATTTATCCTAACTGTGTAAATTGAAGGCTCACAAATTAGTTTAGTGAGAGAAAAGATAACAGATTGGAAGAGAATTACCGTATTCATTACTTGTGTTTTTAAAATTTAAAGTAAAATAGAGACATGATTTTTTTCATGCTTTCGAATGCATCTATAAAAAATAGACTTGAGGGCTGGGCGCGGTGGCTCACGCCTGTAATCCCAGCACTTTGGGAGGCCGAGGAGGGCAGATCACGAGGTCAGGAGTTCGAGACCAGCCTGACCAACATGGTGAAACCCGTCTCTACTAAAAATACAAAAATTAGGCGAGTGTGGTGGCGCCCACCTGTAATCCCAGCTACTCAGGAGGCTGAGGGAGGAGAATCGTTTGAACCCGGGAGGCGGAGGTTGCAGTGAGCCGAGATCACACCATTGCACTCCAACCTGGGCGACAGAGCGAGACTCTGTCTCAAAAAAAAAAAAAAAGTTACTCATTAATAGCATAGACCAATTGGCCTCTATTGAAATTTCTCCATTATTTTCACAATGTCTCAGGCTGTGAAACCAGGATTTAATAAAGAACCAGAATGCCACAAATGTGTCAGGTGGGTAGGGACCAGTCCTGATCCATGAAGTCCGGATCTCCGGGTAACTGGACTCACAGCTGGGCAAAGCAGAATGTCCGGCGTGCGTTCCTAACAGGGGAACGCAGAGCCTCATGGGAAATGTAGTGTCACCTTCCAATGATGTTACCAGGAAGGACCTTGGGAACCAGCTTTTCTGTCTGCTCATGCGCCGCCCCGCCCACTCCACCATTTTCCTCTGGAAGTGCTCAACCCTGAGGCGGTCCTGCGGCTGGGCAGGCCTGGGGCTTGGTTCTATGTCCCTATGGGTCGGTGTGAGGGCGAAGAGGGACCCGTGGGCCTCTGGGGATCCCGGGGGGCCGGACCAGTGTTCCCTAGTTGTGGGAGCAGACGCGTGGGCGCATCGCGGGCGAGCGAGGCCTGACGTGCAGGTGCGGGCCGCAGACCGTGGCGGGGGCTGGGAGGACAGACGTGGGGTCCCGGCAGTGAAGCGGGTTCCAGAGGCCCAGGAGCGCGTAGGCGAGGCTGGTGGCCCTGGGCCCAGAGTCTGCAGGCCAAGCTCCTGTCCTGCTGCTGAGGGACCCGGTTACCAACCCGCATGTCACTCTGTTTGCCCATGTGTCCCGGTGCTAACACACAGTTCTCGGGAGACGTTCCCCATTCCCAGAGGAGTAGTGCGAAACGCGTGCGCCTCTAGTCTTAAACTTGCCGTTTGTATTAGTTGGGTTTCCTGGTGTCTCTTTAGCAAGTGAAGTTTCTGGTTCCCTCCTTCACTGTGTGACCTGCCTACTCCTCCTGGGTTGCATTTACAGAAGTTTATACGAGACCTAGTTTCCAGGGAAGAACTCACTGCTTCCGCGAGGGAGATGGCGTAGTGGATGATGGTCTTCAGCCTTAAGGGTACTTCAGTCTTAACTGTGTGTTATAAAGCTTGAAAGGGAGGGTTCCCTATGAATAAGAAGTGCACTTGAAAGAACAGCCATCTGGTCTAACCTCTCACTGGTGTTTCAGAGGAGGAAAAAAAGGTCACAGGTGAAGATCCCAGTTTTCCTCGCTCAGGAAATATTAATTCTACTCCCTAGAATGCACAAGATTTGCAAAGACTAGGTGATAGTAGAAGGTTTGGACGAACTTTCAGAAGGTTGAGGTGAATTCAGCTGAGAAGAACAGGCAAGGACCTAGGAAATATTCCTTATTTGAAGGGGTCTGAAAGTGTGGTCTGTGGTACAGGAGTGACGTGTCATACCTGAGAAGATTAAAATACTCTCCAAACACAGTCCCATTCCTTCAACCTTAGCTCGTTGTTTCCAGCATCTGAGATATATTAAACCTAGTCCATCACCAAATTTAGCATTAGATTGTGAAGTTCTATTGATTGTATTTGATTTGTAATTTAAGATTTTCTCCCCCTACGTAATTTTGTTAAAAACACAGAAGTGAATTGTGTTCACTTAGGTGTAACAGTTAATACTTGCTGTTTAAGGAACTAATTAAACCTTACTGGCTTATAAAAAACAACCACCATTTTATTTGTTTGAAGTTCTGTGGATCTGCATTTTGGTATGGTGGGTTCAGCTGGGTAGTTGATATGTTTGTTTTGCCTGGATCACAGAAGAGCCCTTAGTCACCTGGTGCCTTGACTGAGCCTTGTTGGTTTAAGACAGTTTCCTTCACAATCTGGTGGTTTGTGGTGACTCTTGGCTAGGCCCTGTGTCTCCAACAGGGTAGCTCCAGACCTCTTCACAATATGACTGTGTCCAAAATGGCAAGAACCAATGGATATTTGCATCACATTTTCCATTGTCCATTCACTGGACAAGTCAGATGGAAAAGCCCAATTTATTGTCACAGCATAATATGAGGGCTTGGATAGAAGGAAAGGTGTTATTGGGAAACATGAGTACAATGGTGTACTGTAGGAAATACATATTATGTACATTTTTAAAAATGTAATTGTAGGCCAAAATTGCTGGTTTGCAAGATGCACTTTCCATGATGTTCAGGTATAGAAAAGCAAGGTGTACTGTCATGGGAACACTCATATGAAGTTATTTGTGGAATCTACATATTAATAGGAAAATAGTTAATACAGCCCAGTATATTTCTATAACATTTATTTTAGTGAACTTATAATGTTTCTTTGCATTAAATTATTAGATTATATCTTTAGATAATATTGTTACTAAATTAGTAGGTAATACATATTTTTATTCAAAAATAAATTGTGCATCTAATGTCTACCAATTAATGTACTTGTAGACGTATCTTATCTTAACTTGAGTCTTTGCTGCCCCTAATGAGGCGTGAAGGACTCTTCTCCCATGGGGAAGTTTTTCTTTTTCAGGAGGGAGGAGGGCTTTCCCAGGTAATGTGTCTAGAGTGTTGGGCAGAAGAATCTGGGACCACACCACACCAGTTCTCTCCTTAATCCACGTCATTTGCCTTCTATCCAGCTATGTTTCCAGTGTCCTCTGGGTGTTTCCAAGAGCAACAAGAAACGAATAAATCTCTGGTGAGTTGTTTATTTGTTCTTCACTTTGTTTTACACTGTATTTTCTGAGTTTATGGGTGTCTGTGAATTGAAAAGTAGAAATAAGTAAAACTCAGGTTGAAGGAAATATACATAAATAAGATAAAGCTGACCTGTAGATATAGGCAGGTTATAAGAGCTTAGAGTTGTCTAAGTTGGGTGCAAATTTTCCTCTGATCTTTCTGATGCTGAGACAAAAAAGGCAGTCATATTTGTTACGTGATTGGAATGGAACCCGAGAAGAGAGCATGCTGTGTTCTTGTGGGACAGGAAAGTTTGTGTGCAACAAGTCTGAACCACCACCTTCATTGGTGACATAGATTATGTGCTGGAACATATTTCACACCGGCCTGGCAGTAAACACTTATAGTGTTGTGCAGTGGAAACGGTCACCTTCCGCTAAAGCATGGCGTGTTGTGCAGTGGAAATGGTCATCTGCCACTAAAGCACAGTTTCCATCGTAAGGTATGATCCTTGCTCAAAGAGTGTGGTCCCAAACAGCTTTTGGGAGGTCCTCCTTGATTCATGGATGAGACCCGGAACATCCTGAGGACTGAGTTAACCATAGGTCCTTAAATAACTCTCCACACCTTTTTCTTAGTTTATCTCTACATGCAGGGTGTGCAGCAGCCTGTTCAAAGTCATATTTTCCGGGAAACATTTCCAGTGTTTATTTGCGCTTTAGCCCACTCTGTGTAGTCTTAACTTATTTCTTCTAAACTCACCATTAACCTAAATAATAGTCAAATTTAGCGGGACTGTATTTGTCTTACTCGAGTCTTCTACCATAGTTGAAACTGTCGTACCTGAGTGAGTTAGAGAGAAACGCCACACTTTGAGACGAATTCAGGAGTCCTTTATTAGCCGATGGCTGAGAGATGGCTAACGCACGAAATTCTCTCGGCCCCGAAGAAGGGAATAGATTTACTTTTATACTTTGGTTTAGAGAGGGGAGGGGAGATTCCAGCTGCAGCAACTTTACAGAAGAAAAAAACAGACAAAAAAGTTTAAAAGACAGATGGATACAGGAAAACAAACTGTTCCCGGTGCAGGGGATTTAAATTCACCACAAAGTGATAGGTGAGGGGGCTCTGGGCGTTATCTGCTGGACAAATGTGGTGGCTTTATGATACTATCTCTGAGTAATTTGCTGGGAACTGCCGACATCGCTTGCCTCAGCACTTTATCAGTTAATTGCACTCTTTGATATGTTGAAAATCAGCTTGCGCCAGTTAAAGTCCTTGAGGAAAGGGGGTGGGTAGGGAGCCCTTGATGTCTTGTAAATGAAGGAGCCAAATGGAGTTTGTCTGGTTTTCTCAGCTAAAGGAGAGTCTATTCATGTTAAAAACAAGGTTAGCTATCTAAGGAAGAGTCTTTTCATGTTAATAAAACGTTGGGTATTACAAACCATCTGTTCATGATCTAGAAATTCTTCTGTGTTAGTTCTGTTAAAAGAAAAACTTTAAAGGAGTTTAATTGAGCAATAAACGATTCACGAATCGGACAGTCCCCAGAATCACAGCAGATTCAGAGACTCCAGTGCAGTCATGTGGTGGAAGAAGATTTATAGACAAAAGGGAAGTGGCATACCGAAATTGGAAGTGAGGTACAGAAACAACTCAGTGTTTGCCTTGTTTGAACACAGTTTGAACATTTGGCAGTGCCTGAGTGGTTGAAGTTTGTCCATTGGGATTGGCCAAGATGTAGCTGTTGTTCCAGGTGCATACTCTTAAGTTAGTTTTTCATTCTTGTATACTTATTAAGGTAGGTTGCAGTTCATCCACAAGGACTCATATATAGAATTGTGGAGTCCTTCTCAGGCCATACTTAGTTCACTTTAACAATGCCTTCCCTTTGGTTATTTTCTCAATTTTGAGAGATTGGCCAAAAATTCAGTCACTGGTGTCACTATTACCATTGCAAATGTACTTACTTGGTTTAGAAACCCACTGGGAAATAGACCAGTGAGATTTGAAAAGGTGGAACAAGGACTTGAGTAGAAGGTATCTTCTTATGCTGGAACATCCTGTTTACAGGAGAAAAACAAAACCTGGTTTGTTCTAGGATTTATGTGTTTCCTTAAAGTCTTAGTTTGATTATGTTACATTTAGCATGAGTGACTCCATTTTGGTTTGGTTTGGTCTTTTGGGACCTATTGCATGAGCTTAGTTCAAAACAATGGCCTCCCATAATTTTGCTTAAAAAATTCCTCTTTTGGCTGGGCATGGTGGCTCACACTTGTAATCCCAGCACTTTGGGAGGCTGAGGTGGGCAGATCACAAGGTCAGGAGATTGAGACCATCCTTGCTAATACGGTGAAACCCTGTCTCTACTAAAAATACAAAAAATTAGCCAAGCGTGGTGGTGGGTGCCTGTAGTCGCAGCTACTCAGAAGGCCTGAACCCAGGAGGTGGAGCTTGCAGTGAGCTGAGATCATGCCACTGCACTCCACTCTGGGGGACAGACCAAGACTCTGTCTTAGAAAAAAAAAAATCCTCCTTTTCAGTCAAGTTCTCACTTAGTTGAGAGTGTGACCAAAATGTAGGGCCTTAGCATCCCTCTTAGTTACCATTGTTTTGGGTTCCGGTTTTAGCACGTCATTCCCATTGTTTTGGGTTTCTGGTTTAGCACATCACTCCCATTGTTTTGGGTTCTGGTTTAGCACGTCACTCCCATTGTTTTGGGTTTCTGGTTTTAGCACGTCACTCCCATTGTTTTGGGTTTCTGGTTTAGCAGGATGCTCCCATTGTTTTGGGTTTCTGGTTTTAGCACGTCACTCCCATTGTTTTGGATTTCTGGTTTAGCAGGATGCTCCCATTGTTTTGGGTTTCTGGTTTAGTAGGTCACTCCCATTGTTTTGGGTACCAGTTTAAGCACATCACTCCCATTGTTTTGGGTTTCTGGTTTTAGCACGTCACTCCCATTGTTTTGGGTTTCTGGTTTTAGCAGGTCACTCCCATTGTTTTGGGTTCCAGTTTTAGCATGTCACTCCCATTGTTTTGGGTTTCTGGTTTAGCAGGTCACTCCCATTGTTTTGGGTTTCTGGTTTAGCAGGTCACTCCCATTGTTTTGGGTTTCTGCTTTAGCAGGTCACTCCCATTGTTTTGGGTTTCTGGTTTAGCAGGTCACTCCCATTGTTTTCGGTTTCTGGTTTAAGCACATCACTCCCATTGTTTTCATTTCCGGTTTTAGCACATCACTCCCATTGTTTTGGGTTCCGGTTTTAGCAAGTCACTCCCATTGTTTTGGGTTTCTGGTTTAGCACATCACTCCCATTGTTTTGGGTTCCAGTTTTAGTACATCACTTCCATTGTTTTGGGTTTTTGGTTTAGCATGTTACTCCCATTGTTTTGGGTTTCCAGTTTAGCATGTCACTCATAGGTTACGGTGTCCTTATGGTTGCACATTTTTTTTAAATCTCTTGTCATTCCAGTTGAAGAGATACCATTTGACATTTTAGAGATGGCTGAATGCAAACTCTTAAAACATTTGAGTAAGTACAGTGCACCAGGGAGACTCTTATGACTATTGGGATAACACCAAGAATTTGGTATATGCTCCTTACTCAGGGTCCCCATAAATCAAATCACCTAAAATCAAATAGATTAAAGAATGAATTAGATAAAGAGTTTTCTTGCTTAACTAAGTGGGGTTTTTTGTTAATTCCCTACAAACAACTCTTTGTAATACCCCATGTTTTCTCCACATGCTGTAAGTGTTAGCAGCTGCACAGATACTTAAGATAAGAGTCTCATGATAGTAGAGAAGTCTTGATTTGTGATCTTGGGAAAAGCTGTTCACATTAAGGATGCCATCTTCTTCTGGGAGGAACTGTCCTTTTTAGCTTTACCTTAAGGGTTCCAATGGGTATATGGTTCCGAGTGTGGAGGGACCCTTCTGAGTTGTGAGACTACGAACCCAAAGTTTAAGGTTTTAAAGTTTTGTTGTCATGTGGATGGCAAGGGCAGTCCTTCTCTGATGTTCTCAGAAGATCCAGTCATCAGATTCTAGATTTTGAAGGGGTTGACTGTCCTCAGTGAACCATAAAAGGCTTTCTTTACCTGGTGGAAATACACTTCAGGGTAATAATCTACTGTTTTAACATCAACTCTCTTACATGGAAGAGCTTTTATACAATCAGAAAACATGCACTGAAAATGAAAACTGAATGAAATCCCTTTATAACATGTTTAAATGACCTATCAGGTAACCAAATGTACCTGAAGTTTTGATTGTTTTCCTAGGAATATAGGTTTGACAAACCAAACATTGGTTATAAACTATTTTAGCAATTTAGAAATCACCACACCAATATATTTAATTTGGATCATTTTCTTTTTCCATGATGAGTTATGGAATGCATAACTTCTAATAACAAAAGTTTTAAGGACTTAAGAAGGATAAGGTGGCCATCCTGGTTGTTCATAAGTCTGTGCTTAATTAACATTAGACTTACATCCTCTTGAATACCAACTGTTTCTCCAAATTAGGTGCATGGCACTGGTAACTGATGAGTAGTTATAGGTGATTTGACTTAGACCATGGAGTTTATTTAAATTATATATCTAAACAATTTCAGTATTGGTGATTTAGCATGCAAATGTGGCAAAATATTTCCTTGGTTTAAAATTTTTGTTTTACTTGGGTTAGCAGTTTTATAAACCAGTTGGTCTTTTTATTAAATTTTGGGTTTTTTTTTTTTTTTTTTGAGACAGAGTCTCACTCTGTTACCTAGATTGGAGTGCAGTGGCACAATCTTGGCTCACTGCAACCTCCGCCTCCTGGGTTCAAGCAATTCTCTTGCCTCAGCCTCCCGAGTAGCTGGGATTACAGACACATACCACCACACCCGGCTAATTTTGTATTTTTAGTAGAGGTGGGGTTTCACCGTTGGCCAGGGTGGTCTCAAACTCCTGACCTGAAGTGATCCACCGGCCTTGGCCTCCCAAAGTGCTGGGATTGCCGACATGAGCCGCTGCACCCAGCCTAACTTTTGAGAATTCTTAACCTGTCCAATTCTTGGGGTATCGGGGAACTTATGGGGAATTTTTACCCATGATATTAAAGTTATTAGAAATCTGTGTTCACAAGTGTTTTTCAGGGTCCTTTTCATTCTTTCATGAATCTTCTTTTTTTTTCTTTTATTATTATACTTTAAGTTTTAGGGTACATGTGCACATTGTGCAGGTTAGTTACATATGTATACATGTGCCACGCTGGTGCACTGCACCCACTAACTCGTCATCTAGCATTAGGTATAACTCCCAATGCTATCCTTCCCCCCTCCGCCCACCCCACAACAGTCCCCAGAGTGTGATATTCCCCTTCCTGTGTCCATGTGATCTCATTGTTCTATTCCCACATATGAGTGAGAATATGTGGTGTTTGTTTTTTTGTTCTTGTGATAGTTTACTGAAAATGATGATTTCCAATTTCATCTATGTCCCTACAAAGGACATGAACTCATCATTTTTTATGGCTGCATAGTATTCCATGGTGTATATGTGCCACATTTTCTTAATCCAGTCTATCATTGTTGGACATTTGGGTTGGTTCCAAGTCTTTGCTATTGTGAATAGTGCCACAATAAACATACGTGTGCATGTGTCTTTATAGCAGCATGATTTAGAGTCCTTTGGGTATATACCCAGTAATGGGATGGCTGGGTCAAATGGTATTTCTAGTTCTAGATCCCTGAGGAATCGCCACACTGACTTCCACAATGGTTGAACTAGTTTACAGTCCCACCAACAGTGTAAAAGTGTTCCTATTTCTCCACATCCTCTCCAGCACCTGTTGTTTCCTGACTTTTTAATGATTGCCATTCTAACTGGTTTGAGATGGCATCTCAATGTGGTTTTGATTTGCATTTCTTTGATGGCCAGTGATGATGAGCATTTTTTCGTGTGTCTTTTGGCTGCATAATGTCTTCTTTTGAGAAGTGTCTGTTCATATCCTTCGCCCACTCTTTGATGGGGTTGTTTGTGTTTTTCTTGTAAATTTGAGTTCATTGTAGATTCTGGATATTAGCCCTTTGTCAGATGAGTAGGTTGCAAAAATTTTCTCCCATTTTGTAGGTTGCCTGTTCACTCTGATGGCAGTTTCTTTTGCTGTGCAGAAGCTCTTTAGTTTAATTAGATCCCATTTGTCAATTTTGGCTTTAGTTGCCATTGCTTCTGGTGTTTTAGACATGAACTCCCTGCCCGTGCCTATGTCCTGAATGGTAATGTCTAGTTTTTCTTCTAGGGTTTTTATGGTTTTAGGTCTAATATTTAAGTCTTTAATCCATCTTGAATTAATTTTTGTATAAGGTGTAAGGAAGGGATCCAGTTTCAGCTTTCTACATATGGCTAGCCAGTTTTCCCAGCACCATTTATTAAATAGGGAATCCTTTCCCCATTGCTTGTTTTTGTCAGGTTTGTCAAAGATCAGATAGTTGTAGATATGTGGCATTATTTCTGAGGGCTCTGTTCTGTTCCATTGATCTATATCTCTGTTTTGGTACCAGTACCATGCTCTTTTGGTTACTGTAGCCTTGTAGTATAGTTTGAAGTCAGGCAGTGTGATGCCTCCAGCTTTGTTCTTTTGGCTTAGGATTGACTTGGTGATGCAGGCTCTTTTTTAGTTCCATATGAACTTTAAAGTAGGTTTTTCCAATTCTGTGAAGAAAGTCATTGGTAGCTTGATGGGGATGGCATTGAATCTATAAATTACCTTAGGCAGTATGACCATTTTCACGATATTGATTCCTCCTATCCATGAGCATGGAATGTTCTTCCATTTGTTTGTATCCTCTTTTATTTCATTGAGCAGTGGTTTGTTGTTCTCCTTGAAGAGGTCCTTCACGTCCCTTGTAAATTGGATTCCTAAGTATTTTATTATCTTTGAAGAAATTGCGAATGGGGTTTCACTCATGATTTGGCTCTCTGTTTGTCTGTTATTGGTGTATAAGAATGCTTGTGATTTTTGTACATTGATTTTGTATCCTGAGACTTTGCTGAGGTTACTTATCAGCTTAAGGAGATTTTGGGCTGAGACAATGGGGTTTTCTAGATATACAATCATGTCATCTGCCAACAGGGACAATTCGACTTCCTCTTTTCCTAATTGAATACCCTTTATTTCCTTCTCCTGCCTAATTGCCCTGGCCAGAACTTCAAACACCATGTTGAATAGGATTGGTGAGAGAGGGCATCCCTGTCTTGTGCCAGTTTTCAAAGGGAATGCTTCCAGTTTTTGCCCATTCAGTATGATATTGGCTGTGGGTTTGTCATAGATAGCTCTTATTATTTTGAGATATGCCCCGTCAATACCTAATTTATTGAGAGTTTTTAGCATGAAGTGTTGTTGAATTTTGTCAAAGGCCTTTTCTGCATCTACTGAGATAATCATGTGGTTTTTGTCTTTGGTTCTGTTTATATGCTGGACTACATTTATTGATTTGCATATATTGAACCAGCCTTGCATCCCAGGGATGAAACCCACTTGATCATGGTGGATAAGCTTTTTTATGTGCTGCTGGATTTGGTTTGCCAGTATTTTATTGAGGATTTTTTCATCAATGTTCCTCAAGGATATTGGTCTAAAATTCTCTTTTTTGGTTGTGTCTCTTCCCGGCTTTGGTATTACGATGATGCTGGCCTCATAAAATGAGTTAGGGAGGATTCCTTCTTTTTCTATTGATTGGAATAGTTTCAGAAGGAATGGTACCAGTTCCTCCTTGTACCTCTGGTAGAATTCGGCTGTGAATCCATTTGGTCCTGGGCCCTTTTTGGTGGTAAGCTATTGATTATTGCCACAATTTCAGCTCCTGTTATTGGTCTATTCAGAGATTGAACTTCTTCCTGGTTTAGTCTTGGGAGAGTGTATGTGTGGAGGAATTCATCCTTCTAGATTTTCTAGTTTATTTGCATAGAGGTGTTTGTAGTATTCTCTGATGGTAGTTTGTATTTCTGAGGGATCAGTGGTGATACCCCCTTTATCATTTTTTATTGTGTCTATTTGATTCTTCTCTCTTTTTTTCTTTATTAGTCCTGCTAGCGGTCTATCAATTTTGTTGATCCTTTCATAAAACCAGCTCCTGGATTCATTAATTTTTTGACGGGTTTTTTTGTCGCTATTTCCTTCAGTTCTGCTCTGATTTTAGTTATTTCTTGCCTTCTGCTAGCTTTTGAATGTGTTTGCTCTTGCTTTTCTAGTTATTTTAATTGTGATGTTAGGGTGTCAATTTTGGATCTTTTCTGCTTTCCCTTGTGGGCATTTAGTGCTATAAATTTCCCTCTACACACTGCTTTGAATGTGTCCCAGAGATTCTGGTATGTTGTGTCTTTGTTCTCTTTGGTTTCAAAGAACATCTTTATTTCTGCCTTCATTTCGTTATGTACCCAGTAGTCATTCAGGAGCAGGTTGTTCTGTTTCCATGTAGTTGAGCAGTTTTGAGTGAGTTTCTTAATCCCGAGCTGTAGTTGGATTGCACTGTGGTCTGAGAGACAGTTTGTTATAATTTCTGTTCTTTTACATTTGCTGAAGAGGGCTTTACTTCCAAGTATGTGGTCAATTTTGGAATAGGTGTGGTGTGGTGCTGGAAAAAAATGTATATTCTGTTGATTTGGGGTGGAGAGTTCTGTAGATGTCTATTAGGTCTGCTTGGTGCAGAGCTGAGTTCAATTCCTTGGTATCCTTGTGAACTTTCTGTCTCATTGATCTGTCTAATGTTGACAGTGGGGTGTTAAATTCTCCCATTATTATTATGTGGGAGTCTAAGTCTCTTTGTAGGTCACTCAGGACTTGCTTTATGAATCTGGGTGCTCCTGTATTGGGTGCATATATATTTAGGATAGTTAGCTCTTCTTGCTGAATTGATCCTTTTACCATTATGTAATGGTCTTCTTTGTCTCTTTTGATCTTTGTTGGTTGAAAGTCTGTTTTATCAGAGACTAGGATTGCAACCCCTGCCTTTTTTTGTTTTCCATTTGCTTGGTAGATCTTCCTCCATCCTTTTATTTTGAGCCTATGCGTGTCTGTGCATGTGAGATGGGTTTCCTGAATACAGCACACTGATGGGTCTTGACTCTTTATCCAATTAGCCAGTCTGTGTCTTTTAATTGGAGCATTTAGTCCATTTACATTTAAAGTTAATATTGTTATGTGTGAATTTGATCCTGTCATTATGATGTTAGCTGGTTATTTTCCTCCATAGTTGATGCAGTTTCTTCCTAGTCTTGATGGTCTTTACAATTTGGCATGTTTTTGCAGTGGCTGATGCTGATTGTGCCTTTCCATGTTTAGTGCTTCCTTCAGGAGCTCTTTTAGGGCAGGCCTGGTGGTGACAAAATCTCTCAGCATTTACTTGTCTGTAAAGTATTTTATTTCTCCTTCACTTATGAAGCTTAGTTTGGCTGGATATGAAATTCTGGCTTGAAAATTCTTTTCTTTAAGAATGTTGAATATTGGCCCCCACTATCTTCTGGCTTGTAGAGTTTCTGCCGAGAGATCAGCAGTTAGTCTGATGGGCTTCCCTTTGTGGGTAACCTGACCTTTCTCTCTGGCTGCCCTTAACATTTTTTCAATCATTTCAACTTTGGTGAATCTGACAATTATGTGTCTTGGAGTTGCTGTTCTCAAGGAGTATCTTTGTGGTGTTCTCTGTATTTCCTGAATCTGAATGTTGGCCTGCTTTGCTAGACTGGGGAATTTCTCTTGGATAATATCCTGCAGAGTATTTTCCAACTTGGTTCCATTCTCCCCATCACTTTCAGGTACACCAATCAGACGCTGATTTGGTCTTTTCACATAGTCCCATATTTCTTGGAGGCTTTGTTCTTTTCTTTTTTTTTTTTTTTCTCTAAACTTCCCTTCTCGCTTCATTTCATTCATTTCATCTTCCATCACTGATACCCTTTCTTCCAGTTGATCGCATCAGCTCCTGAGGCTTCTGCATTCTTCACGTATTTCTCGAGCCTTGGCTTTCAGCTCCATCAGCTCCTTTAAGCACTTCTCTATATTGGTTATTCTAGTTATACATTCGTCTAAAGTTTTTTCAAAGTTTTCAACTTCTTTGCCTTTGGTTTGAATTTCCTCCTGTAGCTCGGAGTAGTTTGATCATCTGAAGCCTTCTTCTCTCAACTCGTCAAAGTCATTCTCTGTCCAGCTTTGTTCCATTGCTGGTGAGGAACTGCATTCCTTTGAAGGAGGAGAGGTTCTCTACTTTTTAGAGTTTCCAGTTTTTCTGCTCTGTTTTCTCCCCATCTTTGTGGTTTTATCTACTTTTGGTCTTTGATGATGGTGATGTACAGATGGGTTTTTGGTGTGGATGTCCTTTCTGTTTATTAGTTTTCCTTCTAAGAGACAGTAACCTCAGCTTCAGGTCTGTTGGAGTTTGCTAGAGGACCATTCCAGACCCTGTTTGCCTGGGTATCAGCAGTAGTGTCTGCAAAACCGTCGATTTTCATGATCCGCGAATGCTGCTGTCTGATTGTTCCTCTGGAAGTTTTGTCTCAGAGGAGTACCCGGTCATGTGAGGTGTCAGTCTGCCCCTGCTGGGGGGTGCCTCCCAGTTAGGCTGCTCGGGGGTCAGGGGTCAGGGATCCACTTGAGGAGGCAGTCTGCCCATTCTCAGATCTCCAGCTGCATGCTGAGAGAACCACTGCTCTCCTCAAAGCTGTCAGACAGGGACATTTAAGTCTGCAGAGGTTACTGCTGTCTTTTTGTTTGTCTGTGCCCTGCCCCCAGAGGTGGAGCCTGAAGAGGCAGGCAGGCCTCCTTGAGCTGTGGTGGGCTCCACCCAGTTCGAGCTTCCCTGCTGCTTTGTTTACCTAAGAGAGCCTGGGCAATGGCCAGTGTCCCTCCCCCAGCCTCCCTGCCACCTTGCAGTTTGATCTCAGACTGCTGTGTTAGCAATCAGTGAGATTCCACGGGCATAGGACCCTCCGAGCCATGTGCGGGATATAATCCCCTGGTGCGCCATTTCCTAAGCCCGTCAGAAAAGCACAGTATTAGGGTGGGAGTGGCCCAATTTTCCAGGTGCCATCTGTCACCCCTTTCCTTGACCAGGAAAGGGAACTAGCTCCCTGACCCCTTGTGCTTCCTGAGTGAAGCAATGCCTCACCCTGCTTTGGCTAGTGCACAGTGCACTTCACTCACTGTCCTGCACCCACTGTCTGGCACTCCCTAGTGAGATGAACCCAGTACCTCAAATGGAAATGCAGGAATCACCCGTCTTCTGCGTTGCTCATGCTGGGAGCTGTAGACCGGAGCTGTTCCTATTCGGCCATCTTGGCTCCTCCTCCCATTATTTTTTAATATTATCTGAAAATCTTCTTTAAAGAGAGAAAGCCAAATGTCACCCACTTTTTCATAAAACCTTATAGGCAAATCTATTATTCTTTTTTTTTTTTTTTTGAGATGGATTTTCCCTCTTGTTGCCCAGGCTGGAGTGCAATGGTGCGATCTTGGTTTACTGCAACCCCCTGCCTCCCAGGTTCAAGTGATTCTCCCACACCAGCTCCTGAGTAGCTGGGATTAGAGGCATGCCCCACCATGCCCAGCTAATTTTGTGTTTTTAGTAGAGACGGGGTTTTTCCTTGTTGGTCAGGCTGGCCCTGAACTCCTGACCTCAGGTGATCCACCTGCCTCGGCCTCCCCAAGTGTTGCGATTACAGGCATGAGCCACTGCCCCTGGCCATTTTTTTTTTTTTAAAGATAGCGTCTTGCTCTGTCACCCTCCTCACCACATTATAGCTCTGGGGAGCCAAGCTACATCACAGTGGAAATCATGGAGCCACAGGAAGAATCCACTCAGTTTTGCAAGATGCTGCCCAAGGGGTTGCTTGGAGTAACCAAATTAACATTTCTCATTCTGCTCAGAGCAAAACACATGTAACAAAACATAGACACGAGGCACTTTGCTTAGCACCCAGTGTCAAACTGGTAAGACTTAAACTTGCTCCCAGATAGGCTGTGCCATCTCTAAATCTTTTTAGAAGCTTCTGCATATTAATAGGCATCCCTAGATGAGACTAATTTGGGAGCCCTCATATTTAAATACATTTCAGGGCATTATTCATTTGGAATGTTCCACTGTAAGTTATCTTTAGTAAGATTTTGCCATTTCTGTAAGACTTTGCTGCTTCCCAGGCCCAATGAATTAGCCAGAAGGAACTTAATTTTCCAGAAATTAAGGATCCTATTTTTACCTAATATATTGGCTTTACTCCCAGGTTCCCTTGATTGACTTAGCCAATGATTTTTTTTTTCCTACCTAAGCATGTGAGGAAAATGAAACAAAGGGGTAGAACACAAAAATCCCTGTGAATTTTCAAAAGCCAAATTTTACAACCCTCCAATATTATCATTTACTATCACTTTCCTTCTGACCCATTCCGATGTAGGAGGCCTCTAACTGCAACTGGATTCAAGCCAGTTAACTACTGGATCAAATCTGATCCTGGACCCAGTCCCGTTTCTGTCATAACTTCTAAAACATCCAGCCAGTCATGGCTGGATAGCAGTTTGGAACAGAAATTTGCTCAAAGAAACTCAGAGCTCAAAACACAAATCCATGGAGCTCTGAAATCGGAGTGAGAATTTACCACAATCCCCAGCTGCTCCAAGAGGTCAAAGGGCACAAGTGTTACAGAATCCTGAGGCGTCACTTTTCTGCCTGAAACCTCTGGCTGGTGGCGCCTTTACCTGTGTTTTGCTCGGGCCCACTGGGTTTGTTCTGTCCACTCGGTTCATGCTAGTGGTCTGGATCACACACCTGCCAAGTGTAAGCTGGGTACAGAGCAGTGAAGGGTGTGTGAATGAGCATGGGATCTGGCCACTGCACACAGCCAAGCATGCCAGCTGTGGTGGGGTGGGCAGCTCCAGGCACTGGCACAGGTGCCAGCTTCCTGTGAGGCTGCAGCTGGACCAGGCCGACTGCAAACAGCTTCCACTGTGGGTATCAGGGAACGCAGTGGCGCCCGGAAGCTTGGAGATGCAGGAACTGCAGAGCCCCAAAGAAGGTGTCACAGCCCTGGCTTGGGGCTCACCTAGGTCTGGGCTCCCTGAAGGGCCACAGCTCTTCTCTCCTTCTCTCTTCTCTTCTTCTTGCCTGCAATTTGGCAAGCAAGGGGTGCGTTTCAGCCCTGTTTATGTTACACCTCCTTCAGCCCTGCTAGTTGGCAGGTCCTGAGTTCTTGTCCTGAGTCCAGGAAGAATGAGGTATGTGGGCAAGTAGAAGGTGAGCAAGGTGAAGAGGTGCTTTATTGAGCAACAGTACACCTCAGAGGAGACCTGCAGTGGGTAGCTCCTTTCTGCAGGCAGGTCATCCCAATGTCTGTTCAGCTCTCAGCAGCTGAGACGCACGGTGGTTAGCTGTGCCCACAGTGCCCAGGCTGTTCGAGCTGAGGAGTGCCTTCAGGCCAGTGCTGAGCCACTCTTAGCCCCACCTCAACCTCCCTCCCGTGCTTGTCAGTGCCCAAAGTCTGCAGGGGGCCGAGGTGGTAGGGGGCTGGCATGTCAGCACTGCCCTGAGCTTGCACAAACCGGGCCGGGTTGTGACTGTGCCCGGGTTTGGCCTCAACTTGGATCCGAAGTTGGAGTGGGCTCTGGAAGCAGAGAGACGCCAGGTGGCAGGACCAGGTACAACTGAGCCTGCGGGGGCAGGGGGGCTTGCTGGGCCTCAGAGAGTGCAAAGATGCCCGGGTTTGCAGTCATGGCTGGATGGCTGCAGCTGTGCCTGGGAGGGCGGGGCTCCTGCCTGCCAATTTAGAAGGGGCAGGTCTCCCACCCGTTCCTGGCTCCCACCAGCTTCGAGGAGCGCACAGCCCCAGCCACTCCTCCCCACTGCAGCCAGTGTCTCTGTAGCAACTGCTCCACGTGGGCCACTGCTGCCATCACAGAGCAGTCCTTGCAGGTGCCTTTCTTGTACCTCAGCACTCTGGGGGTCATTAGAAGCCCTAGCAACACTGCTCACCACACTATAGCTCCGGAGGCCCTAGCAGTCCTGCTCCCACACATCCCACTTCTGACACCATCTAGTAAAAGAAAATCTCAGCTGAATTAAATTTAAAGGAACTTAATTGAGCAATGAATGATTCACGAATCAGGCAGCCCCCAGAATCACAGCAGATTCAGTGAGACTCCAGCACAGACACATGGTGGAAGATTTATAGACAATAAAGGGAACGTGATGTACAGAAATCTGAAGTGAGGAGTGAGGTCCAGAAGCAACTGGGTCCATTACAGTTCTCAGCAGTGAGGTCCAGAAACAACTGGACTGGTTACAGCGCTCAGCATTTGCCTTATTTGAACACAGCTGAACACTCAGCAGTGTGTGAGTGGCAGCAGTTTGGCTGTTGGGATTGGCCAGGACTCAGCTACTGCTTTAGGCACATACTCCTAAGTTAGGTTTTCAGTTTTTCTACCTATTAAGTTAGGTTGCAGTTTGTCCACAGGGACTCAAATCTAGAAGTACAGAGTCCTTCCCAGGCCATATTTAGTTCACTGTAACAGTTCCTATTATGACCTCACTGACAGTTCTTTTTCTCTGAATTCTCCTTTCTTCTCAACAGCTTATCCAAATGTTCCACTGGTCCCTGTTCATCTTGCCCTGCAGTTCTCCTTGACTGATTGAGCCCTTTGTGGTTTGCAGTCCTGTTTCTCTACAGCTTGGACCCCTTCGGTCTTTCCATCAGAGGTTTAACTCTCTGTTGAATGCTTCTTTGTAGCTATCCAAATTTACCTTAACTCAAAAAATTCGAAGTGAAAGCCACATCCTCCTCTCTTCCCTTATGTGTATGGCATTACTACCATGGAGCCAGTGGCCCAAAATGGGATTTCTTCTGGGCTTTTCTTGCTTAGATTCAGTCTCATCTGGTGTCAGCCTTGTTACTTTTGTTTCCTTGTTCTTTTATTTTTAATTTTTTTTTCTTTTGAGACAGGTTTCGCTCTTGTTGCCCAGGCTAGAGCACAGTGGTGTGATCTCGGCTCACCGCAGCCTCCACCTCACGGGTTCAAGCAATTCTCCTGCCTCAGCTCCTGAGTAGCTGGTATTACAGGCATTTGCCACCACGCCCGGATAATTTTGTATTTTTAGTAGAGACAGGGTTTCTCTATTTTGATCAGGGTGGTCTCGAACTCCCGACCTCAGGTGATCTGCCTGCCTCGGCCTCCCAAAATGCTGGGATTACAGGCGTGAGCCACCATGCCTGGCCTGCTTGTTGTTTTCACCTCATCCTTATTTCTGAATACAGGAGAGGAGCTGAGTTGGTATTCACTAACAAGCACGGAAGCTTTGTTACATTTTCAGTGTCATTCTTGGCAAAACCTGAATGGTATGTTTGTGGGTGATGAGGTTCAGTCCCCTGTGACCTGTGCATCTGGCCAACACTGTGGTGACATCCTTAGGAATCCATGGGGAGAGAGAAAGCATTCAGGAGTTAGTGGGTCACGTTTGACAAGGGCCAATAAAGAAATATGCAAAGACAAAAAACAAGAAGAGCATTGCCATATTTTATACCTTTTGTTTATATAAATTTATGTCAATGATTCTAGCTTATGTTAATATGCAATGTATACAATATGCTAACATATACAATATATGTTTATAGTTTAAACATTTCTATCATGTTTTCAGATTCTTTAAAGATTATATTACGCTTCCTATTTCAGATAGCTGTTTAAAATGAGTAAGGAAAAATGGATGTGTGCATCAGTTCTAACTGTTTATGGAATAAAACTAGTTGATTTCTTGGTTAAGAACAAAAAGTGACAACCTAATTAACTGAAAATTTTAAGTAGGCAATTATAGTTTTAGCTTTAACGTAAAATATTAACTATGCTCCCTTCTTGCATTTTTAACCTAATACTCAATATAAATGCCATGTTTCAGATCAAGGTTCTACTTGTGATCTCTCGTGAGTTTTTCAAGGTTTTAATTATCTGAGATGTAACAATGTACCAGTAACCTTACTGGCTTAAACCAGGAATTTATTCTTTTTACATGTCACAATTTTCTGGGTCAAGACACAGGACAGGGCGGTGTGGGTTGGTTGCTTCATGATGTCCCTGGTCTCATCTGGAAGGACTCTAGTGGCTGGGGACGTGAAGCAGGCACCCAGAAGGACTTTAGTGGCTGGGGACATGGAGCAGGCACCCAGCCCTCTCTTTGTGGCCAGCATGGACTTCCTCCCAGTCTGGCAGTGTCAGGTAGTCAGGTTTGTCTGGCTTCTCCCAGGGTGTGTGTCCAAGAGGCCCAGGCAGAAGCTGTAAGGCCTCTCATGATCGCCCCTCAGAAGTCCCAGAGCATCTCTCCTGCCACACTGTCCAGTCGTACTCGTCACTGAGACCAGCCATGATTCAAGGGGGGAAGGTGATTAGATTCCACCTCTTGATGAGAAGCATAGTAGGAACCTGCAGCAGTCTTTAATAAACCACAGCTTGTCCTCTGGCCACAAACTATTAACGTTTCTCCCACATGCAAATTATGCTTTGCCCCTCTCAAGAGCCCCAGAATGGTTTTCCTTATGGCACTGGCTAGTAGCCCAACTGAATCCTGAATCAGGTTGTGGTGGCCTGTCATCTGCACCCACACACACTCAGCCGCAGTGAGGACTGAATCAGGTTGCGGTGGCCTGTCATCTGCCCCCCCACACACAGCCACAGTGGGGACTGAATCAAGTTGTGGTGGCCTGTCATCTGACCCCACACACACAGCCACAGTGGGGACTGAATCAGGTTGCTGTGAGCAATCATCTCAGCCCACAAACTCAGCCGCAGTGAGGGGACTGCTGTGAAAACAGTCGACATTTCCCTTTAGAAGCTTTGGTGAGAGGCAAAAGGGAAGTGCTGCCCTGCAGGCCCCGTCTAACAGTTGGTCATTCCCATGGGGGGCCTGTTACAGTTCTGTGATTAGTACCCAGTCCTGGTCCCTGAGAACGGCGCCCAGTCCTCGTCCCTGAGAATGGTGTTTGTGTCCTTTTACTCCTCCCTCTGGGCTTTTGTCATTCTCCATGTTCTTTTTCCTTCAGTGCCTGGGTTGCCGTTGACAAACTTTCCCTGCCTTTTTCTTATGGTCAATAGGGTATTCAATGGCTTCTTTTTCATTTTTTTTTCCTTTTCTTTTCTTTTCTTTTTTTTTACTTTGGCCTTTTGAGACAAGAAATTATTTCTTTATATTTTCTCTAAATTCTGTTTGAAAACTGAACCTTCTTCTTTAGATCATGTCCCTCTCCTGTCATATTTATTCAGTGACAGTTAGGGGAGGCTGGTAGCACTTTCCATATTCTTCCCAGATGTCTCCTTAGGCAGATCCCTGAGATGGTGCAGTGCCCTTTCAGTTTCCATGTTGTGGCGGTAGTTTTCCCACAGTCCCTCAGCACGTAACTCTCAGGCCTTTTCTCCAGTTTCCAATGACATTTTCTCACCGTCCT
Organism: Pan paniscus; assembly: GCF_029289425.2. Lineage (NCBI taxonomy): Eukaryota > Metazoa > Chordata > Mammalia > Primates > Hominidae > Pan > Pan paniscus. The sequence continues at coordinate 5,283,633 of NC_073265.2, forward strand.
TCAGGCCCTGACCAAGAGTCTTGATGCCCTTCCAGGTTGCATGAATGGTCTTGAGGCCCAGTTACAGGTCAGCCTCACAGTCGTGTCACATATTGTAGCTTCTGATTACCACAGCAGCTCATTTCCAGCTGCCATATTCTGTTCCAGTTATCTATTCTGAAGTAAAACAACACATTATTACTTGTTTTTTGGCTTAGAGAGTCTTGGTGGCCAGCTCATCTCACACACAGTTGCAGCCAAGTTGGATTGTGTGAAAGCACAGTGGGGTGGTGTGCAGGGTGGCTCACTAGTGGTTGGGAGTGGATGTTGCTGGAGGCTCACTAGTTGTTGGGAGTCGGTGTTGCTGGAGGCTCAGTGGGGGATGTCAATGCGTGTAGCTAGTCATGGACTGGCCTTGTGGTTTCCATCATGAGGTCTCAGGGGAGTGGGATTTCCTGCCTGGTGACTGGCTTTCTCCTGGATAAGTGTTCTGTTTTCTCAGCCTGGCTTCTGAAGTCCCCAAATACCAGCTTTGTCATCTTCTGTTGGCCAAATAAGTCAGTAGTCTGGTCAAGGTTTAAGGGGAATTGGTTCTCACAGAGAGAGGAGCAGGAAAGAATTTGTCACCTTTAGTCTACCAGAAATGAGATTTTTATAACAAGTTTATTCCAAATACATTCCAGTTCCCCTTGTGAATACTTTTTTGACTCACAGGGTATTTCAAAGTTTATTACTTGGTTTTCAGACATTTGAGGCTTTTCTGGATATCAATTTGTTGTTGGTTTCTAATTTCATTTCAAGTGTTCAGACAACATACTTTGTATACTATTTCAGGCTTGAACCTTTTCTCAATCGATTGACATACAGTCTATCTTGGCACTGCCAAGTACCATTTGGGTCAGGATTTTGTCATTTAGATCCGTATTTTTCCTATATTTTTATCTGGTTGTTCCGTCAGTTACTGAGAGAGCAGTATTAATTCACCAGCTATAATTTTGGATTGCCAATTTCCTGCTTTTGTTCTGTTGTTTTTGATTCACATACTTTGAGGCTCGTGTGTGTGTGGGTAGTTTGTGTGCACTTTGAGGCACAATTTATAATTGTAACATCATCCTCTCTGATTCTTTTATTTTTATTAAATTACCCTGTTTATTTCTGGTGATATATTTTGTTCTGAAGCCTCTTTCATCTAGTGTTAACATCTCTGTTGAAGCTTCTTATGATTAGTGTCTGGATAGCATATTTTTATGTTTAGTGTCTGCATAGCATATTTTTTCTCATACTTTGTGTCTTTGTGTTTAAATTGTGTCTCTGTGGATGCCATATTGTTGGGTCTTGCCTTCCTCTCAGGTCTGGCAGTCTCTGTCTTAAGTAGAGTATTTGTCCACTTACATTGTAACTAATCATTGCTAAGGTTGGATTTAGGTCTGCCATTTTTCTAGTTATTTTCTATTTGTTTGTTTATTTTTTTTAAGACAGGGTCTTGTTCTGTCACCCAGACTGTAGTGCAATGGTGCAATCTTGGCTCACTGCAACCTCTGCCTCCCAGGCCCAACCAATCCTCACTTGAGCCCCCTGAGTAGCTGGGACTACAGGTGCATGGCACCACACCTGGCTAATTTTTATATTTTTTGTAGAGATAGGGTTTTGCCATGTTGCACAGGCTGGTCTTGAAATCCTGAGCTCAAGCAATCTACCCACCTTGGCCTCCCAAAGTGTTCAGATTACAGGCATGAGCCACCATGCCTGGCCTTCGTCTGTCTTTTGATCTTCTATATATTCTTTCCTAACTTCTTTTGGGTTAAATATTTCTAAATATTCCAGTTTGATTAATCTTTTGGCTTTTTGAAATATTTTTTATAGGCTGGGCATGTTGGCTTATGCTGGTAATCTCAGCTCTGTGGGAGTCCAAGGGAGGTGGATTGCTTGAACCCAGGAGTTTGAGACCAGCCTGGGCAACATGGCAAAACCCTCTCTACAAAAAAAACCAAACCAAAATTTAGCCTGACATCTTGGTGTGCACCTGTAGTCCTAACTATTTGGGAGGCTGATGTGGGAAGGTTGCTTGAGCCTGGGAGGTTGAGGCTGCAATGAGCTGTGATCATGCCATTCCACTCCTGCCAGGGCAAGAGAGTAAGACCGTGTGTCAAAAAAGATAATTTTTTATAAATAATTTATAATTTCAAATTTTGGTAACAAACACATACCTTAAAATTTACCATCATAACCAGTTGTAAGTATACAGTTTTGTAGAGTTAAGAATATTTACATTGTTGTGTAGCAGATTTCTAGATTCTTTTTATCTTGGAAAACTCTATACCCATTCAACAACTATTAATTTCCCCTTCCTTCCACCTCCTGGCAAGTACTATTCTACTTTGTGTTTCTAAAAATTTGGCTTATATACCTAGGGTTATATAATATTTGTTTTTTAAGTAGGTTCCATGTTATGTGCAGATGTGTCAGGATTTTCTTCCTTTCTATGGCTGAATAATATTTCTTCATATATATATATTTTCTCTCTCTATATATATATATGTATATCCTTTTGTTTATCCATCTATTCCTGGATGGACGTTTTGGTTTCTTCCACCTTGTGGCTGTGTAATGCTCCTGTGAACATAGGTGTGCACATATCTGTTTGAGGTCCTGCTACTAGTTATTCTGTCTCTGTAGAAGTTGGATGGCTGGATCATATGGTCATTTTATTTTATTTTTTTGAGGAGCCAGTTCATATTTCCACCAACAGTGTTCAAGTGTTTCAGTTTCACCTGCACTTGTTACTTTCTGTTGGGTTTGAAGTGATGTCCCATTGTGGTTTCTATTTGCATTTCTCTAATGATTAGTGATGTTACACATCTCATATATCTCATGTATCTGTTGGCTATTTGTATATCATCTTTGCATCTTTGGATAAATGTTCTTTGTCCATTTTTTAATCACTTTATTTTGTTGTTGGGTTGTAGCGGGGTTTTTTGTCATGATCATTCATTTATCTCACAGTTCATTCTCATTACTTGGGCCAGGGTCATGATGATTCATTATCTCTCAGTTCATCCTCATTACGTTGGGCAAACAGTCATGCTGCAGGGTATAGATTATGTTATTCTGTTACTTTCAGGTAGAATTGGGGTCTAGGTTCTAATTGTTTCTAAGTTTAGATTCTGAATGGGAATCAGCAGAGGTAGACCACCGCTGCTGGGGCCTGGGGATTGCTGGGAAAAAGGCAGGAAACAGATACGGACCTGACCATGGAGGGTTTGTGTTTCACGGCTCCCATCTGGGTACCCAAGGAACCTACATGTAGCTCGTGTGTGGAGAGCCTACATTGCCCACTCAAAGCAATTGAGGATGGAACAGTCTTGGGGCTGGAGCTCATTATTTGGAATGATAACCACATCTGCAGAGAGAGGACCTGATAAGATGTTGTCCTTCCATGTATATCTGGGAATCCTGTGTAGGGTCTCTCTGTAAGGACAGGGGCAGTGTTGGCTCCTTGGCCTCTAGTTAGCCTCACGAGTAGTCTAGTAAAGGCTTTGCAAACTTGTCACCATCTGTGGACATTCTGGCCAGCTCTTGTTTTCACCCTACTGACTTCTTCAGACACTAGGCTTTTGCTTTAGACCATTCATGGTTTTCTTCCTCTTCAAATCAGTAATCAATAAATCGTCTTCAAGTCAATAAATTTCCACTCCTTTAGGAAACCCTGATCTTCTGGTCACACCAAGGTTTAATTAACTGGTTTGATTGTTTTTCTGTTTTCTTGGATTTTTTTTCCTTCTTCCTGGGGGTTTCTAGTAATTCTAGTTTGATGTCTCACTTTCTCCATTTTTTATTTCTTAGTTTTCTTCTGTGATTATTTTCACTGCAGCTGCAGGGCCTAATCCTGGGTTGGCAGAGAACTAGCACTTACTCTGCCCTAATTGGAATCCAGGAGAGATAGGAGGTTCCCTAGTGTGAAAATGTGTTTGCTCCTCTCTGCTTCTGGTAGTCTGTCTGTAGGAGTTCTTTACGTATTCTGAATGTTCACTTCTTATGAGATACATGATGAGCAACTATAGGTTGAATGTCTCTGATCCAAAAAATCTGAAATCCCAAATGCTCCAAAGTCTGAAACTTTTTGAGTGCCAACATGACACTCAAAGGAAATGCTTATTGGAGCATCTCAGACTCAGGTGTTTGAATTTGAGATCCTCAACCAGTAAGAATAATGCAAATATTACAAAATCTGAAACACATCCCAAGCATTTCAAATAAGGGACACTCAACTGGTATTTTTTTTAATTTTACAGTTTGCCTTTTACCCTGTTGGTTGTGACCTTTGAGGTACAGAAGTTTTTAGGTTTGATATATTTTTGCTTTTACTGCCTGAGCTTTTAATGTCATATCCTAAAAATTATTGACAAATTCATCATCATAAAGCATTTTCCAAATTTGTTTTCCCTAGGAGTTTGATAGTTCTAGTTTTACATTTAGGTTTATAATTCACTTTGAATTGATTTTAATGTGGTGTAAGGTAAGAGTCCAACTTCATTGTTTTGCATGTAGTTATACAATTTTCCCAACACCATTTGTTGAAGAAACTGTGCTTTGCCATTGAGTGGTCTTGCCATCCTTGTGGAAGATCATCGGACCATATATGCCAGGGTTGGTTTCTGAGATCTCTGTTGTGTTGGTCCATAAGTGTGTCAAGAGTGTCTTTATGCCATGACCACATTTTTTTTTTGACTTATTGCAGTTTTGTAATTGCTTTGAGACCTTTAATTTTGTTCTGTTTCAAGATTGATTTGCCTATTCATGGGCCCTGGAGATTCCATATGAGTTTTAGGATAGGTTTTTCTGTTTATCAAAAATGTCATTGGAATCTTTATAAGGATTGTATTGAATCTAGGTCACTTCGAGTAGTGTTGACATCATTCCAAGATGAAATCATCTATTCTGCAAACCCAGCTTTTCTTTTCATTTATTTGTGTTTAATTTCTTTTAACAGTGTTTTGTAGTTTTCTGTGTTCAAATCTTTTGCCCTCTTGGTTAAGCTTATTTCTAATTTTTATAATGCTGTTGTAAATATAATTCTTTTTTTTTTTTTTTTTTTTTTTGAGATGGAGTCTTGCTCTGTCTCCCAGGCTGGAGTGCAGTGGCACTATCTCAGGTCACTGCAACCTGCACCTTCCTTATTCAAGCGATTCTCCAACCTCAGCCTCTCAAGTACCTGGGATCACAGGTGCGCACCACCATGCCCAGCTAACTTTTTGGTATTTTTAGTAGAGACAGTGTTTCTCCATGTTGACCAGGCTAGTCTTGAACTTGTGACCTCAGGTGATCTGCCCGACTCGGCCTCCCAAACTGCTGGGATTGCAGGCATGAACCACCGCACCCAGCCAAATGTCATTCTTTTTAAAAATTTCTTTTGTTTTCTCTTTCTTTTCTTTTCTTTCTCTCTCTCTCTTTCCTTTCTTTCTTTTTTTTGAGACGGTGTCTCACTCTGTTTTCTAAGCTGGAGCACAGTGGCACAATCTCAGCTGACTGCAACCTCCACCTTCCAAGTTTAAGCAATTCTCCTGCCTCAGCCTCCCAAGTAGCTGGGACTACAGGTGTCTGCCACTATGCCCAGCTAATATTTGTATTTTTAATAGAGATAGAGTTTTACTATTTATATTAGAGATGGGGTTGACCCAGCTGGTCATGAACTCCTGATCTCAGGTGGTCCACCCGCCTTGGCCTCCCAAAGTGCTGGGATTACAACTGTGAGCCACTGCACCTGGCCTCTTTTTAAAATTTTATTTGCAGATTGTTCATGGTTAGTTTATAGAAAAGCAACTGACTTGTGTGTGTTACTGTATCCTGAAACTTTGTTGAATTTCATTATTCTACCAGTATTTTGTGGAATTTCAGGATTTTTACACATTACATCATGTTGTCTGTGAACAAAATTTTGTACTTTTTTCTTTCCAATTTGCATGCTTTTTATTACTTTCTCTTGCCTAATTATTCTGAGTAGAAATTCCAGTACTGTGGTGAATAGAAGTGGCAGGAAGAGATGTTGCTATCTTATTCCTGATCCTAGAGGAAAAGATTTTAGTTTTTCACCATTCAGTATGATGTTAGCTGTGAGCTTTTCATGTATAATCTTTATTTACTGAGGAGTTTCCATATATTACTAATTCTTTGAGTGTTTTTATTACAAAAGGTGTTCATCTGGCTCTGGAACCAGATAAATGTTGACCTGATAGAATGGATTGGAATGTCCCCTTCTAGTTTTTGAACATTTTTGGAATATTTTGCAAAGGACTGGCATTAATTCTTCTTGAAATGTTTGGTAAAATTTTCCAGTGAAGTTATCTGGACCTGGAATTTTCTTTTTTGGGGGGTTTTTGATTACTGGTTGAATCTTCTTACTAGTTACAGGTCTCTTTGGATTTTTTATTTCTCCATGATGCAGTATGGTGGTTTGTGTTTCTAGGAATTTATAAATTTATTCTAGGTTGCCCAGTTTTGTGGCATATGGTTGCTCACATTAGTCTCTTGTAATCTTTTTCATTTCTGTGGAATCTGTTGTACTGTCACCTCTTTTATTTATGATTTTAGTATTTGAGATTTCTCTTTTTTTCTTAATATAGCTGTGAGTTTTAAAATTTTTATTGATCTTTAAAAAAACAAACTCAGTGTTTTTTTTTCCTTTTTTTCTGGTCTTATTCTGCTTATCTCTGTTCTAATCTGTTATTTTCTTCATTTTGCTTGGTTTGTCATTAGTTTTTTTTTTTTTCCCCTTTAGGTGTAATGTTAGGTTATTGATTTGAGATCTTTCTTCTTTTTAATTTAAGCATCTGCAGCTGTAAGCTTCCCTTTAACATGGGTTTGAGATCTTTCTTCTTTTTAATTTAAGCATCTGCGGCTGTAAGCTTCCCTTTAGCACTGCCTTTGTTGCCTCCTCCTGAGTTTGGGTATGTCATAGTTTTGTTTTCATTTGCTTAAACATTTTTTTGTCCTATTATAATATAATTGTGTTGTTTTTAATAGAGGTAATTAATGAAACACATAATGAATTGTGCTTCTGTTTTTATAATATTTTAAGCATTCTTAACTCAGAAATGTAAATTTTAGAAAAAAATTCCAGGCCAGGCACACTGGCTCACACCTGTAGTCCCAGCACTTGAGGAGGCCGAGGCGGGAGGATCATCTGAGGTCAGGAGTTGGAGACCAGCCTGGCCAACATGGTGAAACCCTGTCTTTACTAAAAATAGAAAAAAAATATATAAAAGTTAGCTGGGTGTCGTGGTGGGTGCCTGTAATCCCAGCTACTCTGGAGGCTGAGGCAGGAGAATCACTTGAATCTGGGAGGCGGAGGTTGCAGTGAGCTGAGATTGCACCACTGCACTCCAGCCTGGGTGACAGAATGAGTCCATCTCAAAAAAAAAAAGAAAAAAGAAAAAATTTCAGACATATTTATTTGTATTTCAATTTAGAAACTATGATCTCCTAAGTGTATTGACACAGCAACCTGACATAAAGATAAAGAATAATAAGCATGTAACAAAACGGAAACTTGCAAATACCTGTTTTTTTATTAATTTTTAATTATATATATTTAAAAATTGCCGGGTGCAGTGGCTTATGCCTGTAATCCCAGCACTTTGGGAGGCTGAGGTGGGCAGATCACATGAGGTCAGGAGTTTGAGACCAGCCTGGCCAACATGGTGAAACCTCATCTCTATTAAAAATCAAAAAATTAGCCAGGTGTGATAGCATGCATCTGTAGTCCCAGCTACTCAGGAGACTGAGGCAGCAGAATTGCTTGAACATGGGAGGCAGAGGTTGCAGTGAGCCAAGATAATGCCACTGCACTCCAGCCTGGGTGACAGAGAGAGACTCTGTCTCAAAAAAATAAAAATTGTCTGGGCACGGTGGCTCACACCTGTAATCGCAGCATTTTGGGAAGCTGAGGCAGGCAGATCACGTCAGGAGATCGAGACCATCCGGGCTAACACGGTGAAACGCCATCTCTACTAAAAATACAAAAAATTAGCCGGGCGTGGTGGCGGGTGCCTGTAGTTTCAGCTACTCCAGAAGTTGAGGCAGGAGAATGGTGTGAACCTGGGAGATGGAGCTTGCAGTGAGCTGAGATTGCACCACTGGACTCCAGCCTGGGTGACAGAGCGAGACTCTGTCTCAAAAAAATAAAATAAAATAAAACTAAGGTGTGGTTGACATACAAAAATTACACATATTTAATATATACCTTTGTGTGTGTGTGTGTGTGTGTGTGTGTGTGTGTGTGTGTGTGTGTGTGTGTTACGGAGGTTTTACTCTTGTTGCCCAGGCTGGAGTGCAGTGACACGATCTCAGCTAACTGCAACCTCCGCCTCACGGGTTCAAGCAATTCTCCTGCCTCAGCCTCCTGAGTAGCTGGGATCGCAGGCGTGCGCCCCCACACCCGGCTAATTTTTGTATTTTTTTAGTACAGACAGGGTTTCACCATGTTGGCCAGGCTGGTCTCGACCTCCTGACCTCAGATGATCCACCTGCCTCGGTCTGCCAAAGTGCTGGGATTACAGGCGTGTGACACCGAATATATACATCTTAATGAGTTTAGAGATAAGTATTCGCCCCAGGACTCATCACAACAAATAATGCCGTAAACTTCACCATCACTCCCCATATATTTCTCATTCTCACCCTTTTTAAAATATGAGACCGGGAGTGGTGGTTCAAGCCTGTAATCCCAGCATTTTGCGAGGCCGAGGCAGGTGGATCACGAGGTCAGGAGATCAAGACCATCCTGGCTAACACAGTGAAACCCCGTTTCTACTAAAAATACAGAAAATTAGCTGGGCGTGATGGCGGGCACCTGTAGTCCCAGCTACTTGGGAGACTGAGGCAGGATAATGGTGTGAACTCGGGAGGCAGAGCTTGCAGTGAGCTGAGATCGTGCCACTGCACTCCAGCCTGGGCAACAGAGTGAGACTCCGTCTCAAAAAAAAAAAAAAATGAGATGACCATTTCACCTAAAATATACCCTCTTAAGTTTTATTTTAAGTGTACAATACAGGACGGCCATGCATCAGAGATATATGTGGGTTTGGTTCCAGACCACTGCAATAAAGTGAGTTATGCAATTTCTTTTGGTTTTCCAGTGCATGTAAAAGTATGTTTATACTGTGCTGTATAAAGTGTGCAATAGCATATGTCTACAAAGTGTTCACACTTTAATTTACAAATACTTTATTGTTAACAAGTGCTAACAGTCATCTGAGCCTTCAGAAAGCTGCAATCTTTTTTTGTGTGCGTGACAGGGTTTTACTCTGTGGCTCAGGCTGGAGTAATTGCAGCCTCAACCTCATGCTCAATCAAACCCCCACCTCAGACTCCTGACTAGCTGGAACTACAGATGCATGCCACCATGTCCAGCTAATTTTTGTTTTTTTTTTTTTTTTTGTAGAGATGGGGTTTTGCCATGTTGCCTTGACTTCCTGGGCTCAAGCAATCTACCCACCTTGGCCTCCCAAGGTGTTGGGATGACAGGTGTGAGTCACTGCACCTGGCCAAGTTTCAGTCTCCTTGCTGATGGAGGGTCTTGCCTTAATGTAAGGTGGTGGTTGCTGAGCGTTGGGGTGGCTGTGGCAATTTCTTAAAATAAGACACCATTGAAGTTTGCTGTGTCAATTGACTCTCCCTTTCACAAAAGAATTATCTGTAGCATACGATGTTGTTTGATGGCTTTTTACCCACAGTAGAACCTTCAAAATTGGATTCAATCCTGTCAAACCTTCGTACAGCTGTACCAACTAAGTTTATGTATTATTGTAAATCATTGGGTTCAATCCTGTCAAGCCCTCCTTCTGCTGTACCAACTAAGTTTATTCTAAATCTGTTGTCATCTCAACATTGTTTACACTGTCTTCACCACGAGTAGATTTCATCTCAAGAAACCACTTTCTTTGCTCATCCGTGGAAGCAACTCATCCACTCACATTTTCTCCGGAGGCTGCTGCAGTCTCGCCAGATCTTCAGGCTCTGTCTCTGATTCTAGTGCTCTTGTTATTTCCACCATATCTGCAGTTACCTCCTCCACAGAAGTCGTGAACCCCTGTGTCATCTGTGAGGGTTGGAATAATCTTCCCAACTTCTCTCTCTCTCTCTCTTCTTTTTTTTTTTTTTGAGATGAAGTCTTGCCTGGACTGGAGTGCAGTGATGCGATCTCAGCTCACTGCAATCTCCACCTCCCAGGTTGAAGCAATTCTGCCTCAGCCTCCCAAGTGTTTGGGATTACAGTCACCCCCGACCAGGCCCAGCTAATTTTTTTTGTGTTTTTAGTACAGACAAGATTTCACTATGTTGGCCAGGCTGGTCTCAAATTCCTGACCTCGTGATCCACGTGCCTTGGCCTCCCAACATGCTGGGATTACAAGTGTGAGCCACCACGCCCGGCCCCAACTTCTCCTAATGTTGCTATTTTGATCTTATTTTTTAAATCATGAATGTTCTCAATGGCATCTAGAATGGTGAATCCTTTCCAGTAGGTTTTCAATTATTTTGCCCAGATCCATCAAAGGAATCACTTTCTAGAGAAGTTATAGCTTTATGAAATATATTTTTTAAGTGATAAGACTTGAAAGTTGAAATTATTCTTTGATCCAAGGGCACCAGAATGAATGTTGGGTTAGTAGGCATGAAAACAATATTCAGCTCTTTATACATCTCTGTAAAAGCCCTTGAGTACCAGCGGCATTGTCAGTGAGCGGTAATACTTTGAAAGGAATCTTATTTCTTGAGCAGTAGTTGTCTACAGTGGGCTTAAGATATTCAGTAAACCATATTTGTAAACCGATAGTCTGTCATCCAGGCTTTGTTCCCATTTGTAGAGTACAGGCAGAGCTGTGTTTTATCATAATTCTTCAGGGCCCTTGGATTTTCAGAATAGTAAATCATCATTGGTTTCAAGTTAACATCACCAACTGCATTAGCCCTTAACAAAAGAGTCAGCATGTCCTTTGAAGCCTTAAAGCCAGGCATCAACTCCTCTCTAGCTGGGAACATCCTAGATGGCATCTCCTTCTAGTAGAAGGATGTTTTGTCTCCATTGCAAATCTATTTAGTGTAGCCATCTTAATCAGTTATCTTCTAGATAGCTTTCTGCAGCTTTTCCATCAGTACTTGCTGCTTTATCTTGTGCTTTTATGTTATGGAGATGACTTTTTTCCTTAAACCTCAAGAAACAAGCTCTTCTAGCTTCAGACTTTCCTTCTGCAGCTGCCTCACCACTGTAAGTCTTCATAGAATTGAAGAGAGGCCGGGTGTGGTGGCTGTCATACCTGTAATCCTAGCACTTTGGGAGGCCGAGGCGGGCAGATCACCTGAGGTCGGGAGTTCGACACCAGTCTGACCAACGTGGAGAAACCCCGTCTCTACTAAAAATACAAAAAATTAGCCAGGTGTGGTGGTGCATGCCTGTAATCCCAGCTACTCGGGATGCTGAGGCAGGAGAATGGCTTGAACTTGGGAGGCAGAGGTTGCGATGAGCCAAGATCACGCCATTGCACTCCAGCTTGGGCAAGAAGAATGAAACTCTGTCTCAAAAAAAAAAAAGAAAAAAAAGTGAAAAGAGAGTTAGGCTTAGGCTTAATGGAATGTTTTTTGTCGTTTTTCATCTTCTATCTAGACCAATTAAACTTTCTTCATAACAGCAGCAAGATTGTTTAGCTTTTTATCATTCATGTGTTCACTGGAGTAGTACTTTAAATTTCTTTCCAGAACACTTCGTTTGCATTCACAACTTGGCTAAGTGTTTGTTGCATGAGGTCTAGCTACTGGCCTGTCTTGCTTACAGCATGCCTTCCTCACTAAGTTTAATTATTTCTTCCTTTTGGTTTAAAGTGACAGACATGCAGCTCTTCTTTCATGAACATATAGAGGCTATTTTAGGGTTATTAATTGGCCACATTTTAATATTAATAAAAAGCCTGAGAAAAAGAGAAAGAGAAATGGCCCGTTGGTTGGGCAGTCAGAACAAACGCATTTGTCAATTGTTTGCTGTCTTATCCTGGTGTGATTTGTGGTTCCCAAAACAATGACAATAGTAGCATTAAAGATCACTGATTACAGATCACCACAACAGATTCAATAATAAAAATCTTAAAATACTGTGAGAATGACCGAAATGTGACACAGAGACGTGAAGTGAGCACGTGCTGTAGGAACAGTGGTGCCAGTGAGACCTGCTTATTGCAGGGTGGCCACAAACCTTCAATATGTAAAACACATGGTCACAAAACACAATAAAGCAAAGTGCAGTGAAACAAGATGTGTCTGTCTTTTGATAGACTGACAATCTCTACCTTTGAATTGGTACATTCATACCATTAACATTCAAAGTGATTATTGATATCATTGGATTAATATCTACTATATTTGTTACTGTTTTCATTCTCCTCAGTCTTCATTCTTTTGTCTACCACTCTTTTTCTGCCTTTTGCAGTTTTCATTGATGATTTTAGATGACTACATTTTCCCTGTCTTTCTTAGCACGTACTTCTCTTTTTAAAACTTTTTTTTAACTAGTTGCCACAGAATTTGCAATATACATTTACAACCAATTCAAGTCCACTTTCAAATAACACTATCCAACTATCCCACAAATAAGACTACCTGCTTAACAAACAAAACACCTAATTCCTCAGTAACATTTACAACCAATTCAAGTCCACTTTCAGATAACACTATCCCACTTCACGGGTGACTACCTGCTTAACAAAGAAAACACCTGATTCCTCCCTCCCATCCTTCCATTCCATTCCTTTTATTATTGTTCCTTATTTCACTTGTGTATAAGCATGCATAATCTATCTGTGTGTATTTATTATTATCTACAAACTTATTGGTCAGATCAATTATGAATAAATACATGTTTTTATTGTACCACAATGCCTCCTTCCCATCCTTCCATTCCATTCCTTGTATTAGTGTTACTCATTTAACTTGTGTATAAGCATGCATAATCTATCTGTGTGTATTTGTTATTGTCTATGAACTTCTTGGTCAGATCAATTAAGAATAAATACATAGGTTTTTATTGTACCACAATTCTTTCTTTAATGCTCTTTTTAAAATAATGTTGATCCAGGTTTCAGTTATATATCTTTTGTTTCCCTAAAGAATTTCATTTAACATTTCTTGCAAGACAGGTCTCCTGGCAACAAGTTTCTTGAATTTTTGTTTTTCTGAGGAAGGCCTTAATTCTCCTTCACTTTTGAAGGGTGTTTTCAGTGGGTACAGAAACTTAGGTTGGTGGGTTTTTTTCTGTCAACATTTTGAATTTTTCATTTCACTGTCTTCTTGCTTTCACAGTTTCTGCAATATTGAATGCAGTTCTTATCTTTGTGTCTCTGTAGGTAAGGTGTTTTCTGCCCCACCTCTGGTTTCTTTCAGTTTTCCTTTATCTTTTATTTCATATAGTTTGAAAATTATATGTCCAAGTGTAGGTTGTTGGCATTTATTCTGCCTGGTGTTCTCGGAGCTTCCTGGATCTTTGGTTTGGTGTCTGACATTAATACTGGAAGTTCTCAGACATGGTTGTTGCAGAACTTTCTTCTATTTCTTCTCCTCCTGGTATTCTTGTTACTCTGTTTCACCTTTTGTAGTTGTCCCACAGTCTTGGATGTCATCTTCTGTTCTTTTCAGTGTTTCTTTTCTTTAGTTTTCGAAGTTTCTGATGATAAATCCTCAAGCTCAGAGATTCTTTTCTCAGCTGAGTCCAGTCTATTAATAAGCCATCAGAGGTATTCTTCAGTTATTTACCACATTTTTTACCACTACATTATGTTGAAGGTTCTTACGATGTCTGTCTTTCTGATTACATTACCCATCTATACTTGAATGCTGTCCACTTCATTCATTAGGCCCTTAGCATATTCTCCAGAGGTTTAAAAAAATTCCAAAATCATATCTTTGTCTGCTTCTGAAGCTTGCTCTGTTGACACAAATTGTATTTTTTTTTTTTTTTGGATTTTAGTATGCCTTGCAATTTTTTCCCTTTATTCTCATGCATGAAGCACCCACTAAAAGTGACTGCTGTTAGTATAGCTTTAGTAATGCGGTGATGAGGTGACAGGGCAGGTGATGCTTTCTTAGTCTCTTTAGGCTACTATAACAAAATACTTAAGACTGAGTAATTCATAAACAACAGAGATTATTGCTCACAGATCTGGAGGCTGGAAAGTCCAAGACTAAAGGGGAAGGATATTTAGTGTTTGGTGAAGGTCAAACATTCAGACACTCGCAACGACTATAGTGACAGCAACAGTCTTCAGGAATCCTATGTGAGGGACAAACACTCAGAAGCCAGCTGGAGTGTTCTAGAATCCTATGTGAGGGACAAACATTCACACCCCAGCAGTAGTGCTGTGGAATCCTATGTGAGGGAAAAACCTTCAAACCCTTGTAGCAGTGTTCTGCAATCCTATGCGAGGAACAATCAGACCACAGCAGGAATGTTCTGGAATCCTATGTGAGGGGCAAACATTCAGAACACAGCAGGAGTGTTCTGGAATCCTATGTGAGGGACAAACATTTCAAAACCTCGTAGCAGTGTGCTGGAATGTTATGTCAGGGACAGACATTTAGACCATCGCAGCAGTGTTCTAGAATCCCATCTGCAGGACAAACATTCAGACACTCACAGCAGTGTTCTGGAATTCTATGTGAGGGACATTCAAACCCCAACAGCAGTGTTCTAGAATCCTATGTGAGGGACGGACGTTCAGACCCCAGGAGCAGTGTTCTGGAATCCTATGTGAGGTACAAACATTCAGATACCAGCAGAAGTGTTCTGGAATCCTATGTGAGGGACAAACATTCAGACCCTCATAGCACTGTTCTGGAATCCTATGTGAGTGGCAAAAATTCAGACCACGGCAACAATGCTCAGGAATCCTATGTGAGGGAGAAACATTCAGACCCTCGTAGCAGTGTTCTGGAATCTTATGTGAGGGACAAACATTCAAACCACAGCAGCAGTGTTCTGGAATCCTACGTGAAGGACAAACTTTCAGACCACAGCAGGAGAGTTCTGGAATCCTATGTGAGGGACAAACTTTCAGACCAAAGCAGGAGTGTTCTTAAATCCTACATGAAGGACAAACATTCAGACCCCAGGAGCACTGTTCTGAAATCCTATGATAAGGGCAAACATTCAGACCCCAACATGAATGTTCTGGAATCCTATGTGAGGGACAAACATTCAGACCCTTGTAGCAGTGTTCTGGAATCCTATGTGATTAACAAACATTGAGACCACAGCAGGAGTGCTCTGGAATCCTATGTGAGGGACAAACATTCAGACCCCAGAAGGAGTGTTCTGGAATCCTATGTGAGGGACAAACATTCAGACCCTCCCAGCAGTCTTCTGGAATTCTATGTGAGGGACAGACATTCAAACCCCAGCAGCAGTGTTCTGGAATCCGATGTGAGGGACAGACATTCAGACCCCAGCAGCAGTCTTCTGGAATCCTATGTGAGGGACAAACTTTCAGACCCTCATAGCAGTGTTCTGGAATCCTATGTGAGGTACAAACATTCAGACCCTCATAGTAGTGTTCTGGAATACTATGTGAGGGACAACCATTCAGACCATGGCAGTTCTGAAATGCTATGTGAAGGACAAACATTCAGACCCTCGTAGCAGTGTTCTGGAATCCTATGTGAAGGACAGACATTTAGACCCTCAAAGCAGTGTTCTGCAGTCTTAAGTGAGGGACAAAAATTCAGACCCTCATAACAGTGTTCTGGAATCCTTTTTGAGGGACAGACATTGAGACACCAGCAGCAGTGGTCTGGTATCCTATGTGAGGGACAAACATTCACTCCCCAGCAACAGTGTTCTGTAATCGTATGTGAGGAACAAGCATTCAGACCACAGCAGCAGTGTTCTGGAATCTTATGTGAGGGACAAACATTGAGACCCTCGTAGCAGTGTTCTGGAATCCTACGTGAGACACAAACATTCGTACCACAGCAGAAGTGTTCTGGAATCTTATGTGAGGGACAACCATTCAGACCACAGCAGGAGTGTTCTGGAATCCTATGTGAGGGACAACCATTCAGACCACAGCAGGAGTGTTCTGGAATCCTATGTGAGGGACAAATATTCAGACCCTCATGGCAGTGTTCTGGAATCCTTTGTGAGGGACAAACATTCACGCCCCAGCAACAGTGTTCTGTAATCGTATGTGAGGGACAAGCATTCAGACCACAGCAGCAGTGTTCTGGAATCTTATGTGAGGGACAAACATTGAGACCCTCGTAGCAGTGTTCTGGAATCCTACGTGAGACACAAACATTCATACCACAGCAGAAGTGTTCCGGAATCTTATGTGAGGGACAACCATTCAGATCACAGCAGGAGTGTTCTGGAATCCTTTGTGAGGGACAACCATTCAGACCACAGCAGGTGTGTTCTGGAATCCTATGTGAGGGACAAATATTCAGACCCTCATAGCAGTGTTCTGGAATCCTTTGTGAGGGACAAACATTCAGACCCCAGCAGGAGGGTTCTGGAATCCTGTGTGAGGGACCAACATTCAGACCCTCGTAGCAGTGTTCTGGAATGCTATGTGAAAGACAACCATTCAGACCCTCATAGCAATGTTCTGGAATCCTATGTCAGGGACATTCAGACCCCAGCCGCAGTGTTCTGGAATCCTATGTGACTGACAAACGTTCAGACCATAGCAGTAGTGTTCTGCAATCCAATGTGAGGGACAAACATTCAGAGCCCAGCAGCAGTGTTCAGGAATCCTATGTGAGGGACCAACAATCAGACCCTCGTAGCAGTGTTCTGAAATCCTATGAGGGACAAACATTCAGAACCCAGCCGCAGTGTTCTGGAATCCTATGTGACAGAAAAACATTCCGACCACAGCAGCAGTGTTCTGGAATCCTATATGCGGTACAAACTTTCAGACCACAGCAGGAGAGTTCTGGAATCCTATGTGAGGGACAAACTTTCAGACCCCAGGAGCAGTGTTCTGAAATCCTATGTTAAGGGCAAGCATTTACATCCCAGCGTGAATGTTCTCGAATCCTAGGTAAGGGACAAACATTCAGACCACAGCAGGAGTGTTCTCGAATCCTATGTGAGGAACAAACATTCAGACCACAGAAGGAGTGTTCTGGAATACTATGTGAGGGACATTCATACCCTCTTAGCAGTGTTCTGGAGTCCTATGTGATGAACAAACTTTCAGACCACAGCAGGAGTGTTCTGGAATCCTATGTGAGGGTCAAACATTCAGACCCCAGCAGTAGTGTTCTGGAATCCTATGTGAGGGCAAACATTCAGACCCAGGTGGCAGTGTTCTGGAATCCTATGTGAGGGACAAATATTCAGACCACAGCAGGAGTGCTCTGGAATCCTTTGTGAGGGACAAACATTCAGAACCTTGTAGCAGTGTCCTGAAATCTTATGTGAGGGAGAGACATTTAGACCCTCGCAGCAGTGTTCTGGTATCCCATGTGAGGGACAAACATTCAGACACTCCCAGCCGTGTTCTGGAATTCTATGTGAGGGAAAGACATTCAAACCCCAGCAGCAGTGCTCTGGAATCTGATTTGAGGGGCAGACATTCAGACCCCAGCAGCAGTGTTCTGGAATGCTATGTGAAGGACAAACATTCAGACCATGGGAGCAGTGTTCTAGAATCCTATGTGAAGGACAAACATTAAGACTCTCGTAGCAGTGTCCTGGAATCATACGTGAGGAACAACCATTCAGACACCAGCAGAAGTGTTCTGGAATCCTAGGTGTGGGGAAAACATTCAGAACCTAGTAGCAGTGTTCTGGAATCCTATGTGAGGGACATACATTCAGACCACGGCAGCAGTGTTCTGGAATGGTATGTGAAGGACAAACATTCAGACCCTTGTAGCAGTGTTCCGGAATTCTATGTGAGGGACAAACATTCAGACCACAGCATCAGTGTTCTGGAATCATATATGACGGACCAACATTCAGACCCTTGCAACAGTGTTCTGGAATACTAGGTGAGGGAGAAATATTCACACCCTTGTAGCAGTGTTCTGGAATTCTGTGTGACTGACAAACATTCAGACTCCAGCAGCAGTGTTCTGTAATCCTATGTGAGCGACAAACATTCAGACCCCAAGAGCAGTGTTCTGAAATCCTATGTTAAGGGAAACATTGAGACCCCAGCATGAATGTTCTGGAATCCTATGTGAGGGACAAACATTCAGACCACGGCAGGAGTATTCTGGAATCCTATGTGAGGAACAAACATTCAGACCACAGCAGAAGTGTTCTGGAATCCTATATGAGGGATAAGCATTCAGACCCTCGTAGAAGTGTTCTGGAATCCTATGTGAGGGAGAAGCATTCAGAGCACAGCAGGAGTGCTCTGGAATCCTATGTTAGGGACAAACATTCAGAACCTCATAACATCGTTTGGTAAACCTGTGTGAGGGACAGACATTTAGACCCTCGCAGCAGTGTTCTGGAATCCCATGTGAAGGTCAAACATTCAGATCCTCACAGCAGTGTTCTGGAATTCTATGTGAGTGACAACCATTCAGACTCCAGCAGCAGTGTTCTGTATTCCTATGTGAAGGACAAACATTCAGAATCCAGGAGCAGTGTTTTGAAATCATATGTTAAGGGCAAACATACAGACCCTAGCATCAATGTTCTAGAATCATATGTGAGGGACAGACATTCAGACCCTCACAGCAGTGTTCTGGAATCCTAGATGGAGGACAAACATTCAGACCCCAGCAGCAGGCTTTTGGAATCCTATGTGGGGGACAAACATTCAGACAATGGCAGCAGTGTTCTGGAATCCTACGTGAGGGACAAACACTCAGAGCCTTGTAGCAGTGTTCTGGAATCCTATGTGAGTGAGAGTGCCTGGAGCCTACCCAACCTGTCGCCCCCAAAGCCCTCACAGGGTCTGACCTCCCAGCATGCACATGCCTCTCCCTGAATCCCAACTGCCCACCCTGCCTGTTCCCTGGCCTCCTTCATCCTGTGCAGCCCATAGACTGTGACCATCTCTGCAGCCACTCTGGCCCTTCCTTTACCTTTGTCCTGTCAGAATATCTGAGCAGGATCTCCCAGGTCCATCCAAACACGTGCTTTGTCCACTTTTGACTAGGCCCTTGGGCATCACTGGGCTATCCCAGCTGTCCACAGGGCCTTCAATAATGCACATTGCACCTGGCTTATCCAAGCAGTGCTCAGCAGCCCACATTGACCAGGTCCCTGCTGACCAGACCCCGCACATCAGGTCCTCCCTGATGACACCCTCACTGATTAGACCCTCATGACCAGGCCCCACTAACAAAGCCCCCACTGCCAGGCACACAATGACAAGGACTCCACTGACCAGGACCTTACTGACAAGGCCTCACTGACAAGGCCTCACGGACCAAGTCCTTACTGACAAGTCCTCACTGACTAGGTCATTATTGACAAGGCCTCACTGATCAGGTTCCACTGATCATGACCTCATTCCCTGGCCCCAAAGATGAGGCCCCACTGACCAGGCCTCCAGGGAACAGGTTGCCACTGATCAGGCCCCTAATAACCAGGCCTAAGGTCACCAGATGCCCCTGACTGGGACCCTAGTGAGTAGACCCCACTGAACTGGCACCAAATGCTGAGATCCCCGCTGACCAGGTCACCCTGTAGACCAGTGCTACAAAAGTCACCACTGACCAAGTCCTCTCTGACCAGGACGCTACAGATTAGGTCCCGCTGACAAGGCTGCCCTGACCAGGGCCCCACTGACAAGGGCCTCACTGATGAGGACACGCCCACCAGGGTCTGCTGACTAGGTCCCATGTGCCCAGTCCTCCACTGAATAGCACCCCTTGACCTGGTCACCAGTGCCCCAGCCCATGCTGACCAGGCCAGCACTAAGCCCCAGCTGACCAGGTCTCCACTGATCAAGCCCCACAGCCCAGGTTTGCACTGACCAGACACCAAACAACTGGCAGCCAATAGGTCCCCACTCACCAAAACCCCCACTACTAGACCCCACTAATGAGACCCTCTCTAAGCAGACCCCTGCTGACCACGATCCCACTAAATAGTCCCCACTGACCTAGGTCCACTGACCAGGCCCACACTGATCAGGCCCCTCCTAACCACACCGGAAATCCAAGCAGCAATGACATATTTCATATGACAGAAGTTGGAACAAGACAGAGAGAGGAAAGAGGTTCCACAGCCTTTTAAACTACTAGATCTCATGAGAATTCACTCACTATCAGGAGGATGGCATTAAGGGCTTGGTGCTTTGCCATTTGTGAAGGATCTACTCCCACCCCTTTATGATTAAAGCTTTTTCCACCTAGGCCCCGACTCTAACATTAGGGAGTGTACTTTCACATGAGTTTTGGAAGGGGCATAGAGAAAAACCGTATTATTCTGTCCCTGACCCCACAAATCTCATGTCCTTCTCACATTGCAAAATACAGTCATGCCTTGCCAGCAGTCTCCCAAAGTCTTAACTCATTTCAGCATTAACTCAAAGTTACAAAGTCCAAAGTCTCATCTGGGTCAAGGCTACATTCTCTTTTGCCTACGAGTCTCTGAAATAAAAAGCAAGTTCACTGTGTCTAAGGTACAATGATGGTACAGGCATTGTGTAAGCTTTCCATATCCAAAATGGAGACATTTTCCAGAAACCTTCTTATTTTTATGAGGCCCCCTCAGCCTGGCCTTCACTGTCCATGTTTTTGTCAGCATTCTTGTCACAGCCATTTAACCAGTCTCTAAGATGGTCCAAAAATGTTCTCATCTGTCTGTCTTCTTTGGAGCCCTCCAAACTCTTCCAACCTCTACCCATTACCCAGTTCCGAAGTTGCTTCCACATTTTCAGGTATCTTTATAGCAATGCTCCAGTCCTCATTTGCCATTTTTGGTAAGATTTATTTTGAAAAAGAGGTTTAATTGGCTCATGGTTCTGCAGAGTGGACAGGAAGCTTAGTGCTTCTGCTTCTGGGGGGCCTCAGAAATCTTTCAATCATTGTGCAAGCTAATGAAAGAGTGAATTGTCTCACATGGCAAGAGGAAATCACGGAGAGTAGGGAGTGATATAGAGTTTTCAGTGGCCAGATCTCACGAGAAGTCACTCGTGATTGTGAGGACAGTACCAAGGGGATGGTGCTGAACCACTCATGAGAAATTTGCCTTCATGATTCAATCACCTTATACCAGGATCCACCTCCAACATTAGGAAGCATAACTCAATATGAGATTTGGTGGGGACACATATTCGAATTGCCTCATCAGTCTTTGAGTATAAAGACATCCATAGCAGGCTTTATCCAGCCAGCTTCTTTGTGATTCTTTATAGGGTTTCAGATCTATAGGATATCCACTAAAAATATTCCTACTTCAAAAGGCAATAAAGTAAGTGGTATTATCATTCTTCAAAAAGTTACAATGGTAGTGTAGGCATTCATAGTATGATTTAGTTCATTTGCTACTGTTTCTATTCTATCACCATATTAACACTTTCCTACACAATTCTATATTCAGCTGGCTTTCAGTTGAGCACAAAGTCATCCTTGTACTACCACCGATAGCTGGCACCAGCTCTTTGATACTGTTATCATTCTGCTGTAGAAAGTACCCGTGAACTGGAAAAAGTCCACAATCGAATAGCTAGTCATTCAACACTATCAAATTTTAGGTGACTTTTTGAAAAAATAGTATCTCTTGTTGCAAGAAATGCTCCATCTGTGATTTCAAGTCTCTCACTTGAGTGAATTGGATGGAAGTGGTGAATTTCAGCCAAAGTGGCCAAAGAAATCCTGTTCCTGTCATAATGATGCCATCAGCCTCTGCACCTCTGTCTTCCCTTCTGCCACATGTTGTCTGTTCTCCGTGACTTTGGTAAGAGCTTCCTTGTGTATGTGGATGATGTCCAGGATGTTTGTCTTGTGTCCCTGAGACAGCACTAACAGGTCCATGGCTGGGTCCAGGTCCTTCCTGGACTGACTGGCAGGGAGCTTACTGATGTTCTTGAAGGCATCTCTGGTGAAGTGGATGGCCTAGTCAAGTTCCAAGGCCTGGCTGAGGCTGAAGAAAAACTGGTCACCTTCTGATGCTCTTTCTAAAAGCCTGTCACTGTCATCTGCTTGCTTGTCAACTCATTGGCTGTGAGGTTGAGCTGAGTGGCCTGTGTCCATCTTCTTGGGGGAAGCATTTGAAGCCATCAGTCTTTCTCTCCCACCCCTAAAGGTTGATGGTCACCACCTGGGGGTGTGCTGATGGTCAGAAAGAAGCCAGCACTCACTGTCTCATCCTTCTCAGCCTTCCTCTTGCACTCTCTCCAGGCTGTCTCTTCAGTGGTGGTGGTATATATCAGAAAGTGATAGAAGATATGGCACTGTGCCCACACCCAGAAGCTGGCCATGTGGTTGGCTCATCCACCAGAATGGATGCTCTGGGTGCTCTTTGAGCCAGCTTGGCCTTGCCTAGCATGCACAGGCTCCAGGTACCGACATGTTGCTCTGAGTGAGCTTGTCCTGCCTTGGGCCAAATTCTCTCAGGCCAGGGCCACAAAAGGCTGAGTCCCACGGGTGGTAATCCTGGCTGCTTTCTGCACTTCCACATAAAGACCTCCTGAAGATGGCCTGTGGTCTACCTCTTTGCAACCAAGAAGCCCACAGTGCCATATGAATCCTCAGGCATGGACTAGAGCCCCCGAGGAAGCACACACCCTGCTCCTGAGCCTGCTGCTCATTTTCTCTGTGTGGCTCCATTTGTGTCACAGTTGTTGCACAGACTTGTGCATGCTGGGCAAGGCCAAGCTGGCTCAAAAAGCAACCAGCCACCTCTGCAAGGTTGTGCCAGGAGCCGGTGGACCGGCCACCCTCACTCACTGCTGGTCAGGTTACATCAGTTATTCTACCCTAGAGGTAGGGCCCCAGTGCCATATGCTTTTCCTCAGGCCTCTGCTCTATCAGTCATCAGGCGGCAACCACTCAGGCTGTGGGAACCTGGCCATCCCTCCTTCCTTGAGTAGCTGAGGTTGCTGGCTTGTCCGCCTACTACAGGCACAGCCTTGCAGATGTGGCTAGTTGCTCAGAGCCAGCTTCGCCTTGCCTGGCATGCATAGGCCCCAGGTACTGACACTCTGCTCCGAGTCAGCTTGTCCTGCCTTGGGTCAAATTCTAAGTCTGGCCAGGGCCACAGAAGGCCCAGTCCCCTGGGTGCTAATCTTGGCTGCTTTCTGCACTTGAACATAAAGTCCTCCTCAAGACAGCCTGTGTTCTGCCTCTTGGCGACCAAGAAGCCTACAGTGCCATACGAGCCCTGAGGCATGGACTGGAGCCACAAAGGCAGTGCACGCCCCGTTCCTGAGCCTGCTGATCATTTCCTCTATATGGCTCCATTTGTAGCACACTTGTTGCAGTGAGGCTTGTGCATGCCAGGCAAGGCCAAGCTGGCTCAAAGAGCAAGCAGCCACCTCTGCAAGGGTGTGCCAGGAGTAGATGGACCAGCCGCCACCCTCACTCACTGCCAGACGTGGTACATCAGTTCTTCTACCCTAAAGGTGGGGCCAAGAGGCAGACCACAGGCCATCTTGAGGAGGACTTTATGTTCAAGTGCAGAAAGCAGGCAGGATTACCACCCTGGGTACTCGCCCTTCTGTGGCCCGCAGTGCCATATAAGCCATGAGGCATGGACTAGTGCCATCTGCTTTATACAAAAATTAACTTAAGATTGATTAAAGAGTTAAATATGCCACCTGCTTTTCCTCAGGCCTCTGCTCCATCAGGCATCAGGTGGCAGCTACTTATGCTGTTGGAACCTCGCCATCCAAGCTTCCTTGAGCGGGTGAGGTTGCTGGCTTGTCCGCCTGCTACAGGCACAGCCTTGCAGAGGTGGCTGGTTGCTCTGAGCCAGCTTGGCCTTGCCTGGCATGCATAGGCCCCAGGTACTGACACTCTTCTCTGAGTCAGCTTGTCCTGCCTTGGGCCAAATTCTAAGTCTGGAGAGGACCACAGAAGGCAGAGTCCCCTGGATGGTAATCCTGAGTACTTTCTGCACTTGAACATAAAGTCCTCCTCAAGACAGCCTGTGGTCTGCAGCTAGGCAACCAAGAAACCCGCCATAGGAACCCTGAGGTATTGACTGGAGCCCCAAAGGCAGGGCACACCCTGCTTCTGAGCCTGCTGCTCGTTTCGTCTATGTGGCTCCGTTTGTTGCACAGTTACTACACTGAGGCTTGTGCATGCTGGGCAAATTCCAAGCCACTTAGAATTTGGTCCAAGGCAAAACAAGTTCACTGGGAGCAGCGCGTCGGTACCTGGGGCCTGTGCATGCCAGGCAAGGCCAAGCTGCCTTAAAGAGCAAACAGCCTCCTCTGCAAGGGTGTGCCAGGAGCCGGTGGACCCACCACCAACCTCACTCACTACCGGTCAGGGTACATCAGTTCTTCTACCCTAGAGGTAGGGCCCAACTGCCATCTGCTTTTCCTCAGGCCTCTGCTTGATCAGCCATCAGGCAGTGGCCACTCATGCTGTGGGAACCTGGCCATCCCTGCTTCCTTGTGTAGCTGAGGTTGCTGGCTGCTCCACCTCCTCCAGAAGCACCCTTGCAGTGGTAGCTGGTTACTCTATGAGCCAGCTTAGCCTTGCCTAGCATGTACAGGCCCCAGCTACTGACACACTACTCCGAGTGAGCTGGTCCTGCTTTGAGCCAAATTCTAAGTCTGGCCTGGGCCACAGAAGGCCGAGTCCCCTGGGTGGTAAACCTGGCTGCTTTCTGCCCTTGAACATAAAGTCCTCCTCGGCTGGTCTATGGTCTACCTCTTGGCAACCAAGAATCCTGCAGTCCCATACAAGCCCTGAGGCATGGACTGGAGCCCCAAAGCAGTGCACACCCTGCTTCTGAGCTTGCTGCTCATTTCCTCTGTGTGGCTCCATTTTTAGCACAGTTGTTGCATTGAGGCTTGTGTATGCCGGGCAAGGCCAAGCTGGCTCAAAAAGAAACCAGCCACGTTTGCAAGGGTGTGCCTGAAGTGATTGGACTAGCCATCAACGTTGCCCACTCAAGGAAGCAGGGAATGCACGTTTGTACCATGCATTTCACTACAGGTCATTTCCCCTGAGGTTGGTGGCCTAGGTTTTCTTCTAGATTTTTTATGGTTTTAGGTCTTACTTCTAACTCTTTCATCCATCTTACTTAATTTTTGTTTAAGGTGTATGGGTGTGGCCCAGTTTCAGTTTTCTGCATTTGGCTAGCCAGTTTTCCCAACACCATTTATTAAATAGGGTATCCTTTCCCATTGCTTTTGTCAGGTTTGTCAAAGATCAGATGCTTTTAGATGTGTGGTGTCATTTCTGAGGCCTCTGTTCTGTTCCATTGGTCTATAGATCTGATTTGTTACCAGCCCCATGCTGTTTTGGTTACTGTAGCCTTGTAGAATAATTTGAAGTCAGGTACTGTGATGCCTCTAGCTTTGCTGTTTTTGCTTAGGATTGTCTTGGCTATGTGGGCTCTTTTTTGGTTCCATATGAAATTTAAAGTAGTTTTTCTAACTCTGTGAAGAAAGTAATGGTAGCTTGATGGGGACAGCAGTGAGTCTATAAATTACTTTGGGTGGTATAGCACTCAGGCACAGAAATGTCCTTGTGTTAGGTAATACCATTCAGGACATAGCCATGGGCAGAGTCTTCATCACTAGAACACCAAAAGCAATGGCTGCAAAAACCAAAATTTACAAATGGGATCTAACTAAACTTAAGAGTATCTGCAGCGCAAAAGAAACTATTATCAGAGTGAACAGGCAACCCACAGAATGGGAGAACATTGTTGCAATCTATCCATCTGACAAAGGGCTAATATGCAGAATCTACAAAGAACAAATTTACAAGAAAAAAAAAACCATCAAAAAGTGACCAAAGGGTATGAACAGACACTTACCAAAGAAGACATTTATACAGCCAACGAACATGTGAAGCAAAGCACATCATCACTGGTCATTAGAGAAATGGAAATCAAAACCACAATGAGATACAATCTCACACCACTTAGAATGGTCATCGTTAAAAAATCAGGAAAGAACAGATGCTAGAGAGAATGTGGAGAAATAGGAAAGCTTTTACACAGTTGGTGGGAATATAAATTACTTCAACCATTGTGGAAGACAGTGTGACAATTCTTCAAGGATCTACAACCAGAAATATCATTTGATCCAGCAATCCCATTACTGGGTATATACCCCCAAAATTATAAATCATTCTAATATAAAGACACATGCACCTGTCTGTTTATTTTGGCACTGTTCACAACAGCAAAGACTTGGAACCAACCCAAATGCCCACCAATGATAGACTGGATAAAGAAAATGTGGCATATATACACCACGAAATACTATGCAGCCATAAAAAGTGATGAATTCACGTCATTTGCTGGGACATGAATGAAGCTGGAAACCATCATTTTCAGCTAACTAACAGAAGAACAGAAAACCAAACACCACATGTTCTCACTCATAACTGGGAGTTGAACAATGGGAACACATGGACACAGGAAGGGGAACATCACACACCAGGGCCTGTCAGGGTGGGGGGCTAGGAGAGGGATGGCATTAGGAGAAATAACTAATGTAGATCATGGGTTGATGGATGCAGCAAGCCACCATGGCATGTGTATACCTATGTAACCTGCATGTTCTGCACATGTACCCCAGAACTTAAAGTATAATTTTAAAAAAAAGAAATTTGCTTTTAATTAAGCTTTTAATCATAGAACTTGTGAAGAAAATCCTTTTGAATCTTTTATTACCACATCATAGCTGGGACAAACTGCTGACGCTTTAAAAGTAACACAAATATCAAACAGAAAGAACTAGACTTAGGAACCAAACTCAGGTTTCTGTAGTGAACAGGGCAGAATCTTCACATTGGGTCACCACAACTACTCCTTCAGTTTAGCCTTGTCTAGCAAAAGGGTGGCCTTGTTATATAGATGAGACCACTTATGTAAAAAAAAAAAAAAAAAGTTTTAACAAATAATTTCTGCTAACTGGAATGTTTTTTGTTGTTGTTTGTTTGTTTGTTTGTTTGTTTGCAGCCATAGGAGTTTTAGCCAATTCAGAGGACTTGCTCCCCACAATTTGGAAAATTCCTTTGGATTTGACCAAGTCAGGAAGAGACGGGAGAAAAGTGAAACAACAACAATAAAGCCCCAAGTATAAACAAACAAAAAGAGTTAAGCAAAACAACAAATGCACAATTCATATGATTACTGAGTGTTCTAATGGTAAGGAGAAACTAAAAGCAGAAATTAAAAGCAGCTGGTGAGTAATCTTAAATTTTAGTCATTAAGGAAAAATTTTAAGACAAAACTCTAATTCAGCTACTTACCTGGAAACAAGGCTCAGGCTGGTGATCGTTCTCTGCCATCTTAGAAGCTGGAAACAACTTACACTCACCTTCCCTGTCAGAAGCAAGCTGAAACTCAGGAAAGGAGGTGCCTGCTCTCCATCACCACAGAAGCAGGAAAACTTGCCTTTGTTATGCCCAGACCGTTAGTTCCCCCAAAGAAGACCACCAGAGTCCAGAGTCAAAGCCAAGCGGCAAGGATCTTTACTATAAGTTCGAACCTGGTCCCTCCATTCCACAGCATACAAGAGGGCCCTGAACAATGCGAGCGTTTGCTTTTTATAGCCTGAAAGTTACAGGGGAACAAAGGAATTCTTTTGGTTCCCGCTCTTTCAGTAAAACTTTGAACGGCTGTCCCCTTATCGGAGACTTTCCTGGTGGTGTTTGTAC
Organism: Pan paniscus; assembly: GCF_029289425.2. NCBI lineage: Eukaryota > Metazoa > Chordata > Mammalia > Primates > Hominidae > Pan > Pan paniscus. The sequence goes on from NC_073265.2 coordinate 5,311,416, forward strand.
TGGGCTCAGGAAGTTTGAGAGATATATGGCGATATGTGGTGGGATGGGAGGATGGGATGTGTTTGTACTGGGCTTGTTTGTTTTGAGCCCGGGGCTGAGGAATGTGCCCGGCTCCTTTCACCTTCCTTGTTGGAAATGAGTAAAACTTCAGAAAAGGAGTTGTACAGCAAAATCAAACTTAGATCTCAACCAGATTTTGGGAGATCAGGGACTCTTTGCAGGGGAGAAGCTCCACAACCTCAGCAAATTATCCTGTTGGTTTGGGCAATAAAGATAGCCCAGGTTGGTATCAATCAATAATGAGATTTATCAAAGGTCAGGACCACCTTTGTAATGTCCTTCTCTGTCTTTTTTTATCTTTATTGGTATATACGTTTTGTCGAAACTGGGAGTGTAACACCTGATTTCTTCTGTTTTCCATTTGCTTGAAAGATTTTTCACCATTCCTTCATTTTGAGCCTATGTATGGCACTGCATGTGAGATGGGTTTCTTGGAGACGGCATACTCAAATGGGTCTTGGTTCTTTATCCAGCTTGCCCCCCTGTGTCTTTCAATCAGAGCATTTAGCCGATTTCCATTTAAGGTTAGTAATGGTATGTGTGGATTAGATCCTGTCGTCATGCTGTCAGCTAGTTATTTTGCAGACTTGTGTATGTGGTTGGTTTTTAGCATTACTGGTCTGTGTACTTCAGTGCATTTTTGTAGTGGCTGGTGATGGTCTTTTCTTTCCATATTTAGTGCTTCATTCAGGAGCTCTTGTAAGGTAGATCTGGTGATAATGAATTCTCCCAGCATTTGCTTGTCTGAAAAGGATCTTTTTTCTCCTTCACTTATGATGCTTAATTTTGCTGGACATGAAATTCTGGGTTGAAATTTCTTTTTCTTTTAACCATTTATAATAACACCATGTTATTATATGGTATATCTGTCTCTGCCATACTACGTGAAATTTCTTTTCTTTAAGAAGTTGAATATCTTTTCTGGCTTGTAGGGTTTCAGCTGAGAAGTCTGCTAAGGCTGATGGAATTCCCTTTGCAGGTGACGTTGCCTTTCTCCCTAGCTGCCTTTAACATTGTTTCTTTAATTTTGACCTTGGAGAATCTGATGATTATATGTCTTGGGGATGATCTTCTCGTGGCTTATCTTACTGAGGTTCTCTGGATTTCCTGAATTGGAATGTTGGCCTGTCTGGATAGGTTGGGGATATTCTCATGAATGATATTCCGAAGTATGTTTTCCAAGTTGGTTCCATTCTCCTCATCTCTTTCATGTACACTAATCAGTCATAGATTTGGTCGTTTATATAATCTCATATTTCTTGGATGTTTTGTTCATTCATTTTCCTTCTTTTTTCCCCCATTCTTGTCTGCCTGTTTTATTTCAGAAAGCCGGTTTTCAAGCTCTGGGATTCTTTCCTCTGCTTGGTCTATTCTGCTGGGTGGTCTTGCACATGAGATGGAGCTGGTGTGACCTCAGCCCTCCTTAGTCTGCTTGCCTCTCCCAGGACCCCAGCCTGGCCACACCTGCTTACAGGGCAATCTCGGGTGCCCACACACACTACAATAATTTTCATGATGCAATCACACATAATCACTATGTGACTGCATTATGAAAATTCTTGTAGTGTGCTTTTCAGCTCTATTAGGTCGGTTATGTCTTCTTTATACTTGCTATTTTGTCTGTTAGCTCCTACAATGTTTTACAATGATTTTTAGCTCACTTGTATTGCATGACAACATACTTCTTTCACTCAGTGAACTTTGTTGCTACGCATATCCTGAACCCTGCTTGTATCATTCCAGACATCTCAGCCTCAGCCCAGTTCTGAACACTTGCTGGAGAGTTGATACAGTCATTTGGAGGAAAGAAGGCATGCTGACTTTTTGAGTTTTCAGTGTTTTCGCACAGATTCTTTCTCATCTTTATGGGCTTATCCACCTTCCATCTTTGAGGTTGCTGACCTTCGGACAGGGTATTTTTGTTTTATTGTATTTGATGATCTTGAGGGTTTCATAGTGGGATAAGGTGGATTCAACCAACTGGCTTTGTTTTCGGAGGATTTTAGGGGGGCCAATGTGCAGCTCCCAATTCCTGGACTGTGTGCTTTAACTCTGGGGAACTTGTCTTGGGCCCCAACTTTGTTCTCTGGCTCTTGGAGGTTTGGAGTCCACTGCACTGAGGGGACCAAAGTGTGGCAACTGTGGCAGAATGCTAGTGGATGCAAGTCCCTGCCTCCCTGCGGGCGTTCACCCAGTGGTGGAGGCAAGACAGCTGGGGTGTGGACCAGGGGTCCCCTGCTGTGTGTGTGTTGCCCTGGAGGTAGTGTTGGTTCATGGTGGGATGCTGGCCAGTGCAGGCCATGGTGCCTTCTCTGTGCCCCTCAAAGCAACAGTGGTCACTCAGGGTATAAGAAGGTCCCTTTTTCTCTGCACAGCATTAGCTCAAGGGTTAGGGGCTGGCAGGGATGGGGTTCTTGATTCTGTGCCCACCAAGGCTCTGTCTTCAATGGCAGTTGGTGTGGGTTGGGGTGTGTCCTGCACTCCCCTGTGCTGTCAGGGCAAGTACAGCAAAACCCACATGTGTAAACACACACAGCAAAGTGATGTAGGAAGTTTCCACATAAAGGGCTGCAGTATGGAGAGGTAATGTGCAGGCTGCTGCGTGGCTGTTGGGGCCACCTTGCTGCAGCTCTCCACTGATCAGGTACAGTCCACTAGCACGGAAGCTATGCTGTGGGCATCCGAGAGTGCCCTGTATGCAGGTGTGGCCAGGCTGGGGTCCTGGGAGAGGCAAGCAGACTAAGGAGTGCTGATATCAGACCAGCCCCATCTCATGTGCAAGACTGCCCAGCAGAGATCAGGTCTCAGAGGAGAACTCTCTCAAAAGTGAATCCCCGGCACAGCATAGCTGCTTTACACAAGCATGGCCAGGCTTCTTTTTTAAGCAAGTCCCCTTTTTGAAGAGGGGAACTCTGGGACCTGATCTCTGCTGGGCAATTTTGAACATGAGATGGGGCTGATCTGAACTTAGCATTCCTAAAGTGCTGGGATAAAGTATCTCACAAGGGCACGTGGAGCCTAGAGAGATAGCTGTCCCTGCCCTCTGGGCTCCACATCACCTGACTTGCTGCTCCACCACTCTGCTTGTCTCCTGGGTACTCCATCCCATAGAGATGTGAGTTAGCAATCACTTAGCGTAATCAGCCCAGGATGGAGGGTCTGTGTTGTGAGGCCAAGCCAGTGTTCCCTCTCTGGTGATGAGCAGTGGGGGGTGTGTGGTACCCGTGGGAGATAGACTGGCTTGTTCATTGGGTCAACCGCAGCTTATTGGAGGTGTCAATATGTCACTTAGGGTCTTTGCTCCCTTGATATTCTGAGGGTAGCAAGGGCAGTTTCACTGCAGAGGCAATGGCAGAGAGAATTTCGTTTGCTCCTGGAAGCTCTGTCCAGGGAATTGCTGAGTTGCTACTGGCTGGATAGCTCTGATGGTGGACTGGCTGGAGACCCAGGTCAGTAGGACCTGCCCATCAAGTAGACTGTGTGGCCACTTTTCTGTCAGGCTGCTGTGGTATGCTGGGGGTCCCCTCCAGTCCCTAATTGCCTTGTATTTTCCAGGGAAGATGATAGCCTGCCCCTTCCTCTGGGAGCTCTGTGCCACTGAGGTACGAACTTGTTGCCAGTATGAACACACCTATAAGATGTGACTGGAGACAAGTTGAGAAGTCTTACCTAGTCAGGAGGAACAAAAACAGGCACTGACTTAAAAAAAAAAAAGTCTGGGCACGTTTTTCTAGAGCAGCTGTGCTATGCCGAGTGTTCACTTCCACTCCTGGTTGCCTCAGACACTCTGAAGCCCTAATGCTGAAATGGCTGAGTTGCCCCAACAGCAAAGACAACAGTCTGGTCCTCCTCCTGGGAGCTCTGACTCAGGGAGGCCTGAAACCTCTGTGGGCCAGAGAACAGCAGTGAAGGCAGCTGGAGACCCTGGTTGAAAGGCTTCACCTGCTGATTAGAAATGTGGTCGGGGACTGACTTAAACAAGAGTCTGGCCATGTTTTTATAGTGTGGCCATGCTGCGCTGAGGTTCCTCTTCCACCCCTTGTCACCTTGGGTTTTCCAAAGCCCGCAAACCAGAATGGCTAGTCACCCGAACAGCAAAGGTGGTGGCCTCCCCCTCTCTCTGGGAGCTCTGTCCCGTGAACACTTCAAATTTCTCTTGGCCAAGGAATGCTGGTGGCGGTAGCTGGAGGCCCCATTTGGGAGGTCCTGTACAGTGATGTGCAACAGGGTCGGGGGCCTGCTTACAGAAGCATTCTGGCCATGATTTGGTAAAGCAGCTATGCTGTGCTGTGGGATCTCTTCTGCCCCTTGTCGGTTTGTACTCTACAAAGCCCTCAGGCTGGAATGACTAAGTTGCCTGAACAGGAAAGATGGCGGCCTGCCCCATCTATTCTCTCAGAGTTCATCTTGTTTGATGGAGATTAATTTTTAGTCTGTTAATTTTACTGTCTACATTGGACTTGTTCGGAAAGAATCTGCTATCTTTTAGGTTAGATATATGAGAATTCATTGTTTTCTGTAAATAAACCTGTTCATGTCTTGTTCTCTGGAAAGAAATCTCTTTCAACTATCTGACTTTGGTCACAGTTATGTAGAGCAGTAGCCAGTCTATAATGACATAATTGAATTTCCATTTCCAGTGTTTTGTTTTTGTGTCTTACATTGTACAGTTCAGAAATGAGCATTTTATTCCCAATTGTCAAAATGCTAAGCTGTCCACTGTACTGAAATACTGTTTTTGTTAATGCTTCGTCATTCAATTTTGTTTAAGGTGAACACTTTTATCCAACTTTTCTCAAGTCAGAGTACAGGTAAGCCCTGGCTACCTCGAGCCACTCTCAGGGAGACCAAAACCCTTCATACATTCCAAGTTGGGGTACAAAAAAGTGGGGCCATGAAGGCTAGTCATTCAAAATAAAACAAAATTTAAAAGTATTAAGGCAAAGATTTAAAAAATTTTGCATTACATAATTTACACAAAAGCAATGCTATCGCCTACCATGTGTGAACTCGGGAGAGGACTGGGGTGGGCCATTCTCCTTAGAGAGAAGTAGGGTGGCTTTTAGGAGGGCAAGGGGCTTCCTGAAACAATGCATCTCACAATATTTGGAATGACTATTGAAAAGAAGAACATTGTACAATCAAAGTCCTTGGCGACATTGTAGAACTAACGGGTGCTGACCCCTGAGCCACAACCACAGTTCTGGGTTTGGGGTTTGGTAAAACCACCCCAAGGACAGAGTTCTGGGACCGAGTTTTGGAGGAACCAAGGCGCCTCCCAGGGATGGTGTGTCACTCCTGCTTGCCATGAAATGTGCACACAGGCTGTCCCCCTGCCCATCCCATCCTGCTGGACAGGATGGAGGAAGTGAGGGAACAGGCAGGGTGGACAGCTGGAATTCAGGGAGAGGCAGGTGCATGCTGGGAGGTCAGGACCTGTGAGGGCTCTGGGTTCATCAGGTGGAGTGGGCTCCAGGTGCACCCTCAGTGCACAGGGCAGGTCTCAGGCCAGGCTCCCTGGACCCCAGCTGGGTGATGTGGTCACTCCCTGGGGGACTGCTGTCAGACCCTGGCCACCCTCCCTGGGCAGCACCATCCCATCCCAGAACTGGACTTTCTGAGTCCTAAAACAGGACAGTGCTGCCCAGGCCTGACAGACTGGGAAGACCTGTGAAGTCCTCCATCCCTAGACCAGCCTCCCAACAGCAGGGACAGTCTCCTAACTTTACCTTCAGGGCAATGACTGATATATCTCATTCTAAGGCAACCAAGGCAGAGCTGAGGACCTGTGCCAGGCTGGGAGCCAGTCCTCTCCCTAAATGGGCCTTAGGGAAGCCTCATCCCTGTCCCAGTGCACTGCAAGTTTCAGCCCAGGAGACACATAGGGAAGTGAGGACGGGGCCTCCCCACTGACTGACCCTGGAAAAGCGGGACCTGGGAGAAGAGGGAGTGCAGGGCTGGCAGGGGATGCTCCAGGCCCATGGAGAGCTCAGGCTGCACCAACGGGCTGCCCCTCCTGGGCTGGAGGCTGTGCCCTCTACAGTATCTGAGGAAGTCCAGTCCTGAGATGGGACAGTGCTACCCAGGGTGGGTGGCCAGCACCTGACAAAAGTCTCCCAGCAAGTGACCACATCACCCAGCCAAGGTCCAGGGAGCCTGGTCCAAGACCTGCCCAGTGCGCTGAGGGTGCACCTGGAGCCCACACCACCTGACGCCCCCACAACCCTCATAGGGTCTGACCTCCCAGCATGCACCTGCCTCTCCCTGAAACCAAGCTGCCCACCCTGCCTGTTCCCTGGCCTCCTCCATCCTGTGCAGACCATAGACTGTGACTATCTCTCCGACCACTCTGGCCCTTCCTTTACCTTTGTCCTGTCAGAATCTCTGAGCAAGATCTCCCAGGTCCATCCAAACACCTGCTTTGTCCACTTTTGACTGGGCCATTGAACACCACTGGGCCACCCCAGCTGTCCACAGGCTCCTCGATAACATGCATTTCCCCTGACATCTCCCAGCAGTACTCAGCAGCCCCCACTGACCAGGTCCCTGGTGACCAGATCCAGCATATCACTTCCTCCCTGACCACACCCTCACTGATTAGAGCCCCATCACCAGGCCTCACTAACTAGATTCCCGCTGCCAGGCCCACAATGACCAGGTGTCCACTGACAAGGACCTTACTGACAAGGCCTCACTGGCAAGGCCTCACTGACGAGGTCCTTACTGACAAGGCCTCACTGATCAGGTTCCACCGATCATGACCCCATTGTCTGGTCCCACAGACGAAGCCCCACTGACCAGGCCTGCAGGGAATAGGCAGCCAGTGACCAGGCCCCTGCTAACCAGGACTGAGGTGACAAGATGCCCCTGACTGGGACCCTAATGACTACGCCCCACTGAACAGGCACGCACTGCTCAGATCCCCGCTGACCAGGTCACCCTGTAGACCAGTGTTACAAAAGCCACCAATGATCAAGTCCTCTCTGACCAGGCCCCCACTGATTAAGTTCCACGGACCAGCCTGCCCTGACCAGGGCCCCACTGACAAGCGTCTCTGCTGACTAGGTCCCAAGGTCTCCACTGACCAAGTCCCACAGCCCAGGTTGGCACTGATCAGACACCATTTCTCTACCACTATCAACCCACTCACCAAGACATGCACTACTAGATCCCTCTAATGAGACCCGCTCTAAGCAGACCCCTGCTGACCACCCCCCACTAAATAGGCCTCACTGACAAGTCCCAACTGACTAGGTCCACTGAGCAGGCCCACACTGATCAGACCCCTCCTAACCATATCAGAAGACCAAGAGGCAATGAGATGTTTCATATGGCGGGAGTAGGAGCAAGACAGAGAGGGGAAAGAGGTGTGACATCCTGTTAGACAACCAGATCACATGAGAACTCACTATCAGGAGATCAGCATCAAGAAGACTAACCAATGGTGAAGGATTCTCCAACCACACCACTGCCCACTGCTTCCAGGCAGAAGCCTCCTGCAGAGGCAGAACCTCTTATGAAACTTCCACTATGGCAGTGCAGAAGGAAAATATAGGCTTTGAGCCCCCACACAAGAGGCCACGATCCTCCAGACTCCAGATTAATCAGCCCATCAACAGCTCACACTGTCAGTATGGAAAAGCTACAGGCACTCAACACCAACCCAGCCCATGAGAGCAGCCATGGGGGCTACACCCTGCAAAGCCACAGGTGCACTCTCCTAGTAGAGGTTTCCCATGAGCCTCTGCAGCAGGTTACTCCTACCCTCCCACCACCCTACTGATGACCTACTCCTCCCCACACTATCCCTCCTTTCCCTTCCACCCAACCACCTCCCATCCAAGATTAAGTCACCTCCCACCTGGCCCACCTCCAACATTAAGGATGACACATTAGTTTTATAGGGACACACAGCCAACCCATATTATTCTGACCCTGATTCCCCAGAACCTCATGTCCTTCTCACAGAGCAAAACACAATCATGCCTTTTCAAAAGTTTCCAAAAGTCTTAACTCATTCCGAATGTAAAAATTTCAAAATCTCATCTGAGACAAGGTTACAGTCCCTTCTGCCAATGAGTCCCTGAATTTAAAAGGGATTTCTTTTCCTTCAAGGTAGAACAGGCATTGGGTAAGGTTTCTCAATCCAAAGGGAAGAAGTTGCCCAGAAAAATAACACAAATGCAAGTACAAAACCCAGCAGGACAGTATTCACTCAATCTCACAGCTCCAAAATCATCAAGAGAACTCACTGTCATGCGGACAGCATTAAGGAGATAGTGTTTACTCATTTGTGAAGAATCTGCCCCCCACCCTCACCTCTCACTCCCACCCACAAAATAATCTCTCCCATTCTCCCCACACCCCTACCTCCAACACCCACTCTTCTCCATGATAAAATCACCTCCCACCAGGTCCCACCTTTAACATTCCCCACTACAATTCCACATGAGTATTGGTAGGGACACAGAATCAAATCATATTATTCTGGCTCTTGCTCCCCAAATCTTGTATCCTTGTCACACTGCAAAATACACTGATGACTTCTCTACTGTCCCCCAATGACTTAACTCATTCCAGCATTTACTGAAATGTACAAGGACTTACAGACCCCATGCAAGTAAAAAACCCAGCAGGCCAGTCATTGAATCCTACAGCTCCAAATCATCTTTTCTGAATCTACATCTCACATCTAGAGCACAGGTGTGTGATGCCTGGGCTTCCAAGGCCTTGGGCAGCTCTGCACCTGTGGCTGTGCAGGGTCTATACCCCACAGCTGCCCTCATGGGCTGGGCTGATGTTGAGTGCCTGTAGCATTTCCATACTAAGGGTGCCAGCTGTTGGTGAGTCTATGAATCTGGAGTCTGGAGAATGGTGCCTCCATATTTAGGGACTCCAGCCCTAAATTCTCCTGTACTGCCCTAGTAAAAGTTTCCCATGAGGCTCTGCCTCTTGGAAAAGATTCTGTGTGAACACCCAGGTTTTTCCGTACATACGCTGGAGTCTAGACAAAGGCTTGCAAGCGTCTAGTTTTGTGCTGTGTGCAGCTGCTGGCTTAACACTATGTGGAAGCCACCAAGCCTTGAATCTTGCACCCCTGAAGCAGTGATGCAAGCTGTACCTGTGCATCTTTCAGCCAAGGCTGGAGCTGGAGCTTCAGGAATGCAGCCAGCAGTGTCCTGAGGTTGGACATAGCAGCGGGGCCATGGGGCTGGAGAAGGAAACCATTCTTTTCTCCCAGGCCTCAGGGCCTGTGATAGCAAGGGCTGCTGCAAAAGTCTCTGAAATGCCTTCAAGACCTTTTTAATATTGTATTGGCTATTAGCACTGAACTCCTTTTTATGCACATTTCTGAAGACTTTTTGAACTTTCCCACTGATAATCAGCTTTCCTTTTTGGCCACTTGGCCAGGCTTCAAATTATCCAAACCTTTAAGCTCTCCTTCTCATTTAAATACAAGTTTCACCTTGAGGTCATTTCTTTGGTCACATATAGGACCACAGGCTGTTCGACACAGACAGGAAACCTCTTAAGCTTTGCTGCCTAAAATTTCATTCCACCAAATACACTCTAAATTATCACCCTGATGTTCAAAATTTCACAGGTCTCCAGGTTAGGGGCATCGTGCAGCAACATTCTTTGCTAAGGAAAAAACAAAAGTGACCTTGACTCCTGTTCCCAGCAAGCTCCTCATTTTCATGTGAGACCTTCTAAGCCTGGCCTTCACTGTCCATCCTTCTGCCAGCCTTTTAATCACAACTATTCAACAAGTGCCTACGATGGTCCAAAATTTCTTTCACCTTTCTGTCTTCTTTCAAGCTCTCCAAACTCTCCAACCTCTGGCTGTTACCCACTTTTGAACCTGCTTTACATTTTCAGCTATCTTTGTTGCAGCCTGACAGTGTAGAAGAAAAAGAAGTCCATTTTCAGGGGGAAACTTCAAGAAGGCTTCAAATATTTGCATTAAAAAGAAGTCCAGTGCTAATAGCCAAGACGATGGGGAAATGTCATTGAAGATATTTCATAGCTCCACTTCACAGTACTTTATTTTCTGTATGATCATAATGAAAAGGGGTTTAATTGGCTCATGGTTCTGCAGGCTGTAAAGAAAGCATAGTGGCTTCTGCTTCTGGGAGGACTCAGGAAGACTCCCAATCATACCAATAGGAAAACAACAATGAAATATTTCATATGGCAGGAGTAGGAGCAAGGCTGAGAGAGGAAAGAGGTGCCACACCGTTAAATAACCAGATCTCGTGATAACTTACTATCACTAGGTAAGCATCAAGAAGATGGTGCTTAACCATTGGTGAAGGATCCGCCCCACAACACAGCTCCACCTCCTAGTGTTCCAGACAGAAGCCTGCTGCAGAGGCAGAGGCTCTTGGGAATCCTGTACTATGGCAGTGCAGAAGGAAAATAAGGGCTTTGACTGCCTATGCAGGAGGCCACCATCCTTGAGACCCCAGATTCATAGACCTACCAACAGTTCACACCCTCAGTATGGAAAAGTGATAGGCTCTCAACACCAGCCCAGCCCATGAGAGCAGCCATGGGGGCTAAAGCCTGCAAAGCCACAGGTGCACTGCCCTGGTAGAAGTTTTCCATGAGCTTCGGTCTCTGCAGCAGGCTACTCCCCATTCCTACTATCCATCACCCTCCCACCGCCCTACAGCCAGCCTATTCTTCCCCACCCTACCCACCCCTTTTTTCTTCCACCCCTACCCCTCCCATCCATGATTAAATAATCTCCCACCAGGCCCAATCTCCAAAATTTGGGATTACAATTCCACATGAGTTTTTCCAGGGGCATACAGCCAAATCATATTATGCTGACCTTGACCCCCCAAATATCATATCCTTTTCACAGAATAAAATACAATCATGCCTTTTCAAAGGTTTCCAAAAGGCTTAACTCCTTCCTGCATTAACTCAAATGTAAAAAGTTCTAAGTCTCATCTGAGACAGGGCTACAGTCTCTTCTGCCTATGAGTCCCTGAAGTTAAAAGGGTGTTTGTTTCTTTCAAGGTACAATGATGGTACAGGTACTGGGTAAACTTTCTCAATCCAAAGGGAAGAAATTTCCAAAAAAAATAACAGAAATGGGACCACAGGCCCAATGGACATCCAAAATCCAGTACGTCAGTGTTCATTCAATCTCACAGCTCCAAAATCATGAAGAGAACTCACTATCAGTAGGACAGCATTAAGGAGATGGTGTTTAACCATTTGGGAAGGATCCACCCCCACCCCTGCCTTTCACCCCCAACCCCACCACAATCTCCTCCAACCCTCCCCACCCCCGATTCCCTCCAACCCTCTCCACCCCAGAATCCCCCTCACCCTCCCGGTGCCCCCAACCATCCAACCTCCACTCTCCACCATGATTAAATCACCTTCCATCAGCCCCCACCTTTAACATTTTGCATTAACATTCCACATGAGCTTTGGTAGAGACAGAGAGCCAAAACCTATTATTCTGTCTCTGGTCCCCCAAATTTCATGTCTTTCTCACATTGCAAAATGTAATGATGCCTTCCCTAGAGTCTCTCAAATCTTAACTCATTCCAGCATTTACTCAAATGCACAAAGCCCAGAGTCTTATCTGAGACAAGTCTACAGTCCCTCCTGCCCATGAGCCAGTGAATTATAAAGCAAGTTTACTACTTCCAAGGTACAATGATTGTACAGGCAGTGGGTGACTCATAGGATACATAAGTGTCCAAAACCCAGCAGGCCAGTCACTTTATGCTACAGCTCCAAAATCACCATTTTTGAATCCTTGTCCCATATCCATGGCACAGGGCTGTGAGGGCTGAGCTCCCAAGGCCTTGGGCAGATCTGCACCCGTGGCTTTGCAGCGTTCAGCCTCCGTGGCTGTCTCTCATGGACAGGGCTGTTGTTGAGTGCCCATAGCTCTTCCACACTGAGGGTGCAAGCTGTTTGTGGGTCTATGAATCTGGGGTTTAGAGAATGATGCCTCCCAGTGTGGGGGCTTCAACCCTATAGGTCCCTTCTTTGCTCCTCTAGTAGAGGTTCCCCATGAAGTTCTGCCTCTTGGAAAAGCTTCTTCCTGAACATCCAGGATTTTCTGTACATCTTCTGGAGTCTAGATGGGAGTTCCCAAGCCTCTAATCTCTTTCTCTGTGCACCTACTGGCTTAACACTATATGGAAACCATCAAGACTTTGAGCCACCTCTGAAGCAATGACCCAAGCTGTACCTGTGCATCTTTCAGCCATGGCTGATGCTGGAGCTGCACGGATGCCGGCAGCAGTGTCCTGCGGTTGAGCACAGCAGCAGGGCCATGGGACTGGCCTAGGAAACCATTCTTTTCTCCTAGGCCCCAGGGCCTGTGACAGCAAGGGCTGCTGCAGACATCTCTAAAATGCTTTCAAGGCCGGTTTCCCACTGTCTTGGCTTTTTGCACTGGGTTCCTTTTTATACAAATACCCTAAGCCTTCTTGAATTTTCCCCCTCAAAATCGGCTTTTCTTTTTGACCACTTAGCCAGGATCCACATTTTCCAAACTTTAGTTCTCCACTTGAAGTTCCAACTTGAAGTCACTTCTTAGGTCACCCATAAGAACACAAGCTGTTCAATGTAGGCAGGACACCTCTTATGCTATGCTGCCTAGATGTTCATTTCACCAGATACATCCTAAATCATCACCCCCAAGTTCATAGTTTCACAGATCTCCAGGGCAGGGTCCCCGTGCAGCCAGCTTCTTTGCTAAGGCCAATCAAATGTAATCTTGTCTCTTGTTCATAGGAAATTCCTCATTTTCATCTGAGAACTTTTAGGTCTGGACTTCAGTGATTACACTTTTGTCAGCCTTCCTATCACGAGTATTTAACAATTCTCTATAGTGGTCCAATATTTTCCTCATCTTGCTGTCTTCTAAGCTTTCCCAACTCTTCTGACCTCTGTCTTTTACCCACTTCTGAACCTGGTTCTACATTGTCAGCTATCTTTATCACAGCCTGGCAATGTGGTAAAACAGAAAAGTCCATTTTCAGGGGGAAAGTTCATGAAGGATTCAGATATTTGCATGAAAAGAAGCTGAGTGCTGGTTGCCAAGACAAAGGGGAAAGGGCCTTGAAGGCATTTCATGGCTCCACTTCATAGTACTAATTTTCTGCATGATCATAAAGAAAAGAGGTTTAATTGGCTCATGGTCCAGCAGGCTGTAAAGGAAGCACAGTGGATTCTGCTTCTGGGAGGATCAGATCAGGAAGCCTTCCAATCATACCAGAAGGCCAAGGGGCAATGAGATGTTTCAAATGGCAGGGGTAGAAGAAAGACTGAGAGAGGAAAGAGGTGCCACCCCCTGTTATATAACCAGATCTCATGAGAACACACTATCATGAAGACAGCATCAAGAAGATGTTGCCTAACCATTGGTGAAGGATCTGCCTCCCACCCCCACCTCCCATTGTTTCCAGGCAGAAGCCTGCTGCAGATGAAGCGTTCTTGGGAAACCTCTACTAGGGCAGTGCAGAAGGAAAATATGGACTTGGAGCCCCCATGCAGGGGGCCACCATCCTCCAGACCCCAGATACATAGACCCACCAACAGCTTGCACCCTCCGTGTGGAAAAGCTACAGGCACTCAACACTAGTCCAGTCCATGAGAGCAGCCATTGGGGCTCAAACCTGCAAAGCCACAGGTGCGCTTCCCTAGTAGGGATTTTCCATGAGACTCTGCCTCTGCAGCAGGCTACTACCCCTTCCTACTACCCACCACCCTCCCACCACCGTACAGCCAGTCTACTCCCTCCCACCCTGCCCACCCTTTTCCCTTCCACATCCACCCCCACCCATCCATGATTAAATCACTCCCTCCCACTCCCTGTCATAATCTAATCCCTCCAAACCCTTCCAATCTTTGTTTGCTACCCACTACTGAGCCTGCTTCTACTTTTTCAGAAATCTGTATAGCAGGTTGGCTATGTAGCCATAACAAAAATCCCATTTAAGGGGAAACATTCAAGAAGATTTCAGAAATTTGCATATAAAGAAGCCCTGTGCTAATAGCCAAAACAAAGGGAAAAAGGCCTTGAAGGCATTTCACAGCTCCTCTCTGCAGTTCTACTTTTCTGTATTATTGTAAATAAAAGAGGTGTAATTGACTCATGGTTCTGCAAGCTGTGAAGGAAGTATAGTGTCTTCTGTTTCTGGGAGGAATCAGGAAGCCTCCCCATTATATCAGAAAGCCAAGGGACAATGAGATGTCTCCTAAAGCAGGAGCAGGAGGATGAGATCTGTTAAACAACCAGATCTCATGGGAACTCACTCATTATCAGGAGGATAGCATCAAGGTGATGGTTCTTTATCATTCGTGAAGTATCTACCTGCACCATTTTATGACTAAATCTTTTTCCACCTAGACCTTGCCTCTAACATTACAAAATATAATTCCACATGAGTTTTGGTAGGGACATAGACAAAAACCATATTATTCTGTCCTTGACCCGATGAATCTCATGTCCTTCTCACATTGCAAAATACAAACATGCCTTGCCAGCAGTCTCCCAAAGTCTTAACTCATTTCAGGATTAACTCAAAGTTACAAAGTCCAAAGTCTCATCTGGGTCAAGGCTACAGTCTCTTTTGCCTATGAGTCTCTGAAATAAAAAGCAGGCATTGTGTAAGCTTTCCATATCCAAAAGGAAGACATTTTCCAGAAAGCTTCTTATTTCTCTCTGAGACCTCCTCAGCCTGGCCTTCACTGTCCATGTTTCTGTCAGGATTTTTGTCACAACCATTGAACCAGACTCTAAAATGGTCCAAAGTTTTTCTCATCTATCTTCTTTTGAGCCCTCCAAACTCTTCCAACCTCCGTCCATTACCTGGTTCCAAAGCTGCTTCCACATTTCCAGGTATCTTTATAGCAATGCTTCTGTCCTTATTTGCCATTTTCTGTATGATTTATTTTGAAAAAGAGGTTTAATTGGCTCATGGTTCTAAGCACAGTGCTTCTGCTTCTAGGCCTCAGAAATCTTTCAATAATCATGGAAGGCAAAGAAAGAATCAATTGTCTCACATGGCAAGGGGAAAACACGGAGAGTAGGGAGGTGATATAGAGTTTTCAGTGACCACATCTCATGAGAAGTCACTCATTATTGTGAGGATGGTAGAAGGGCATGGTGCTGAACCATTCATGAGAAATTTGCCTTCATAATTCAGTCACCTTATACCAGGATCCACCTTCCACATTAGGAAATATAATTCAACATGAGATTCGGTGGGGACACATTCAAATTGCATCATCAATCTTTGAATATAAAGACATCCACAGCAGGCTTTATCCAGCCAACTTCTTTGAGACTCTTTATAGAGTTTGAGGTCTAGAGCATATACACTAAAATATTCATACTTCAAAAAGCAATAAAGTGGTATTATCGTTTTTCCAAAAGTTACAGCAGTAGTTTAGGCATTCATAGTATGATTTAGTTCACGATTGCTACTGTTTCTATTCTATCACCATATTAACTGTTTCCTATACAATTCTGTATTCAGCTGGATTTCAGTTGAGCACAAAACCATCCTTGTACTAGCTCTTTGCTAGTGTTATTATTCTGCTGTAGAAAGTATCCTTGAGCTGGAAACCGTCCACGATCGAGTATCGAGTCATTCAACACTATCAATTCCTGGGTGACTTTTTGAAAAAGTAGTATCTCTTGTTGCAAGAAATGCTGCATCTGTGAGTCCATGTCTCTCACTGGAATTGGATGGAAGTGGTGAATTTCAGCCAAAGTGGCCAAAGAAATCCTGTTCCTGTGATTCTGACGTCATCCGCCTCTGCACCTCTGTCTTCCCTTCTGCCACATGTTGCCTGCTCTCCATGACTTTGGTAAGAGCTTCCTTGTGTATGTGGATGATGTCCAGGATGTTGGTCTGGTGTCCCTGAGACAGCACTAACAGGTCCATGGCTGGGTCCAGGTCCTTCCTGGACTGACTGGCAAAGAGCTCACTGACAGAGTGGAAGGCATCTATACTGAAGTGGATGGCCTGGTCCAGCTCCAAGGCCTGGCTGAGGCTGAAGAAGAACTGGCAGGCTTGTGATGCTCTTTCTCAAAGCCTGTCACCACTCATTGGCTGTGAAGTTGAGCTGAGTGCCCTGTTGTCCATCTTCTTGGTGAAGCACTTGAAGCCGTCAGTCTTGCTCTCCCACTCCTAAAAGTTGAGTGTCACACTGGGGTGGGCTCAGGGCCAGGAAGAATCTGGCACTCACCATCTCATCCTTCTCAGCCTTCCTCTTGCCCTGTCTCCAGGCTATCTCTTCAGTGCTGGTGGGGCACATCAGGAATTGACAAAAAATGTGGCACCGCACCTGCATCCAGAAGCTGGCTGTGTGGTTCATCTACAAGATTGGGCCCTTTCTGCACTTGAACATAGATCCACTTCACCATAGATGCCTTCCACACTGTCAGGGAGCTCTTTGCCCATCAGCCCAGGCGGGACCTGGACCCAGTCATGGACCTGTTAGTGCTGTCTCAGGGACACCAGGCCAACATTCTGGACATCATCCACATACACAAGGAAGCTCTTACCAGAGTCCTCCTCAAGATGGCCTGTGGTCTGCCTCTTGGCACCCGAGAAGCCCACAGTGCTGTAGAAGCCCTGATGCTTGGACTGGAGCCCCAAAGGCAGCACACACCCCACTTCTGAGCCTGCTGCTCGTTTCCTCTATGTGGCTCCATTTGCAGCACATTTGTTGCACTGAGGCCTGTGCATGCCAGGCAAAGCCAAGCTGTCTCAAAGAGCAACCACCCACCTCTGCAAGGGTGTGCCAGGAGCCAGTGGACCAGCCACCAACGTCACTCCCTGCCAGTCAGGGTAAATCAGTTATTCTGCCCTGGAGGTGGAGCCCCAGTGCCATCTGCTTTTCCTCAGGACTCCACTCCATCAGCTGTCAGGTGGTGGTCACTCAGACTGTGGGAAACTGGCCATCCCTGTTTCCTTGAGTGGGTGAGGTTGGTGACTTCTCCACCTGCTCCTGGCACACACTTGCAGAGGTGGATCGTTGCTCTTTGATCCAGCTTGGCCTTGCCTGGCATGCACAGGCCCCAGGTACTGAGAAGCTGCTCCGAGTAAGTTTGTCTTGGACCAAATTCTAAGTCTGGCCAGGGCCACAGAAGGCTGAGTCCCCTGGGTGGTAATCCTGTCTGCTGAAGGGGGGTCCATGGTGCCTCTCCCCTCCCAGGGCTCAGGATGAGGTCCGACTGGGACAGGATGCTTTAGGTATGGGACTTGTGCCCCAGGAGGGGGCCTCTGTCACACAGGTTGGGTGAGAAGATGTATGGCATGGTGCTGGCTGCCAGGGCTGTTGGGATGCACGTTCACCCTTCCCTTCAGGGACCTCAAAGTGACCAGCTTCCCCTTTATGAATGACTTCCCAAGGCCCAGGAGCCATTTGGGGCTGCAGAGCAGCTGGCTGCATGCTGCCCTGGCTTCTTCCATGTTGTGCTGGTCACTACCCACCAAGGGGGGTCAGATGCAGGCACAATGTAGGACGGTTGTCTCTGCACCTGTGTCTTGGTTATCATGGAGCTAGACTGGGCCTGGTGACCGTGTCCTGATGGGATTGTCCTGGGTGGTCACAGAGGTGATCAGAAAAGATGCAGAATGGAATTGCTGTGAGGATGAATGAGACGACTGTCAGCACAGAACAGGCAGCCAGTGAGTGTTCAGGGATTACCCTCAGTAGCTGCCCAGAGGCCAAAACCACCCACCTGATAGTGACTTTCCCCAAGCCAGGAGGAAGAGAAAAGAGCAGGTCCCACTCACCTGAGTCTGATCAGTGAGCTGTGTTGAGATGTGCCTCTCATCTAGAAAATGGTCCTTCACGCAGAGCTACTCACAGACACTGCTGTGTGTCTCTAACTGCTCCACAACACAGAGGCGATGGGGACTCAGCAACAGTAACATTGTGGGGTGACACAACCGACCACCATGGGAGCCTGCTTGGGTCAACAGGGCCCAGAGTCAGTGTCCTCTATCCCCTGAACTGACATGTGTG
The DNA here is from genome assembly GCF_029289425.2 of Pan paniscus. Classification (NCBI taxonomy): domain Eukaryota; kingdom Metazoa; phylum Chordata; class Mammalia; order Primates; family Hominidae; genus Pan; species Pan paniscus. Next base: position 5,329,500 of record NC_073265.2, read on the forward strand.
TATGCAATGTATTTGTGTATGCATGTGTGCCTGTGTGTGTGTGTGTGTGTATGTGTGTGTTTGTCTTGCTTCTCTGGACAGGCCTAGCTTCTCCACTCATGGGTGCACCCAGGTCCTCATCACTGTCACCTTAGAGCATTAGAGACTCTATAGGGCTCCCCAATCTCTGCCCTCCCCACCCATGGTGGTCCTGGGGATGCAGACAGAGGAGGGGCACTGCATAATGCTGAGAGGGCTGGCACCCTCTCTAGGTGGAACACAGGTCATTTGTAAAGTTGTAGGTCTGCCAGGCAGTATTGGATTCAACACATCTTCTCACCTTCTCTTTCCAGCCACCCTCCAGGGTGCCCTGACTCACCTTCCCTGTAGATGGAGGCAAGGAGGCTCCACAGACAACCCCCCTGCCTGAGGTCACATAGTGGCCAGCAGGCCAGGTACTGACCAACTGCCCCTGACCAGGTTCCCAGTGATGAGTGATGAGGCCCCTAATGACCACTCCTCCATTGACCAGGTCCCACTGATCAAGTCCCCATTGACCATGTCTTCCTAACCAGGCCCACACTTAATAGGCCTCATGGGCCAGACCCCACTGACTAATTTTCCACTGACCTGGTCCCCATTGACAAGACCGGGTTCCCACTGACAAGACCACAATTTACCAGGTTGCTGCTCACCCGACCCCCCACTGAACAATTCTCCATGGACGAGTCCCCAGCTGACCGAGCCCCCTCTGACCAGGCCCTCACTGACCAGGCCCCGAGCCACTACGGCCCCACACTGACCAGGCCCGTGGTATACTGTATATGCCCCACCAACCAGTTTTTCATTGTTTATTTTCCAACAGATCAGGCCCCACTAATAAAGCCACCACTGACTAGGTCTCCCCACTGACCAGGCTTCCAATGACTAGGTCGCCAGGTCCCCACTGATGAGGCCTTTACTGAGGAGGCCGCCACTAACCAGGCCCCTGCTGATCAGGTCCCAAATGAATAGGTCCTGATGACCAGGTCATCTCTGACCATGGTCCATTGACCAGGCCCCGGAGCAGCGGGGCTCAAAGTCTCATTACAATGTCCCCCTCAGCTCATAGACCCTCCCTCCCTGCATGTGTGCCCAGAAGTCAGGCCCTGGGGGTTTTTTTGGGACATGGCCTTTCCTCCAAGACACAGGGAGAGAGAGTTGGCCTCAGGCTCCAGGTTCCCAGCTCCACACTCACCCCAAAGGCCCTCTGGCCCCATCTCAAAGGAGACAGTGAGGTGGCCTGACACTGCCTGGACACACCATCTACCCTATTCCTGAGTGTCAGAGTGTGAGGAAGGGAGGGATGTTTGGCAGATGAGACACCCTGTGCTGTTGGGTCTCCCAGGGCCCTTCCCACAGAGCCCCGATCTAAAGACACAACACAGAAGCTACAGGAAGACTAATCCAGAACCTCGGAGGCTCAGCCAGGGACCACATAAGGACTCTCCCCAGACAGCCAGAAGGCCCTTTGCTAGTTTCTTGGTACCTCAGTGGATGCGGCAGTGGTTCTTCTGTTGGAGACCAGTGAGTACAGGCTGGGGAGGGCTCACCTGTGCTTCCTCAGTGGCTCCACTTCTGCTTCTAAAAAAATTTACTCATTCCAGAGCTGGGGCAGAGAAAATACAAGATGAGTTTAGAACATCTTCTGCCAGAAAGTAAAAAAGTGCTGACAGAGTAATGGAGACAAATCAAAAAGACATAAAGTCAGCTTGGAATGTCTACTACTGGCCTAATCTTGGGGAAATGGAGCATCAGAATCATGAGCTTTCCTTCTCCCTTATTTATTGGTTTTATTTCTCCATGTAGAACAAAGAAGAGAATAAGAAAATAATCATCTGGCAACCATCATAGTAATAATTGTTCAAACACAAGTCATCCATGAAATGCTAAATCTAGTGGGTTCTGAGGAGTAACCAGATATTTACAGAGCCTCAAAGTATCTCCATACAAAATATGGTTGAACTACAAAAAGAAAATCGTAACATTAGAGTGGACAAACCTGGCAGTACTCCTTAAGTCTCCTAAGTAATACAAACTGTAAAATGCAAATAAGCCTTCGATGACCTTTACTAACCTTTACCAAAGTATCAATGATGACTTGGTTGTTTAAATAGCTGACATTTGGGCAATTTGAATATGTCAAACTCAATAATACTGGTTTTCATTTGCAAGATCCACTTAAAACTTAAGGAGGCTAAAAAACATCATTTAAAATACCCTATAAATTATCATCATATATATGATACAAAAATATCCTACTTCAGTAAATATTGTAATGTTATATATTTTATGAGAAACAATTAAAATGTGTAAATAGCCCAGTAATAAAGTTTTATAATCTTTTAAATCATTATACAATTTTTCCTTAAGAGTTTATGGTTAAATATTCTCTTCATTAGATGTGGCTTACCAGTGGATTCTAGAGAAGAAAGTAGATGGGAGCAAGTGTCCATTACAGCAACAGCTGGAAAGAAAAATAAAGAATTATGTTCTTTACCTAAAACACTTCAATTAACTAAGTGTAAGTTTAAAAACTAAAGACTTGAGAACTTTATCAGAGTTAATAAGAATGAGAAATATGTATGTACATTTACAATACAAAATTACTATTTAATAATTTACACATGGCATTCTAATTGTGTTTAAATATCAGAGCTTTTTCATTCTTCATTCATGTAATCAACAGCCACATGCTAAGGTACTAGAACCAGCACTGGAATTACAAGATGAAGATGGCATGGTCCACCTCTCAACAGTCATAAGCTATAACCTAAAAAACAGACAGGCAGGCAATGTCCATATAGAGTCATAGATACCATGACAGGTATACAGCAGGGTACTACTGGAACACACAGAAGGGACATCTACCCACTTTTATGTCAATATCATGGGCTTTCTGGTGGAGGAGATAACATAGGTTGATACCTGAAGGACAAGGAAAAGCTTCCCAGATAGAGGGAAGAGGCGAAGGCAAAGAGCCTGAGGTGAGGAAGAGCCCTGCAGAGTTCCACTCCATCCAGTTTGGTGCTAGAGCAAAGGGCAGAGTGCAGTAACTGGTGAGAGACAAGGCTGAGTAACTTGACAAGAATTACTTTGACATGGCTGTTTTTATTTCATGGTGAAAAATTTGGAACTTTTCCTGAGAACAAGTGTAAGCCAATGACACAGTAAATGACAGGAGATTTAAAATGTCACCTGTCAAGTGACTGCTTATGAAGGATTATTGCTCATCTAAGTATTTCTGAATGAGTCTTAGGTCTGTTGGCCTTCAATCTCTACTGAAACCCCGAAAACCTGATGATGCTTTTGTTTTCTGAGAATCGTTTCAGTGTGCTGGCTGACAGTTCCATGAGGATGGCAAAACTTAAGAAAGTGTAGAGCCAGTGAAAAAGAGATGCACAGACTTCTTGGGAACTGTTTAAGCTTTGGAACATGATGAATTTATGGTGCATAAGTACAGTCTTCTCTATGAAAGTTTCTGTTTTCACATCTTTCATTAGATGTGTGTAAGAAAAAAAATATTGATGTAGTATCTACTAACCCAAGAATGAAAAGGAATGCCATTTGCTTTTTACACTTTATTTCTAAAATAAACCTAAATTTAATTAATAAATTTTGGCAACGTACTTCTCTTTGTTTCTCTAATTATTTATTCTACACAGTCCGGCTCCATCTAAAATAAGTAAAAATAATAATAATGTCTAAATTAAACAAGAAACATTATCATGAAAATCATGTATCACTTACAAAATGTGGCCTTTAGTATTTTTAGTGACTAGACATAACTTGAAGTTTGCTTAAATAGAAAAATAATCACATAAATAAAATAAAATTTCTACTTATTTTAAGTTTAGATAACAGAGGATGTATATGTGTAATGCTGTTTAGAGTAATCTGAAAAAATGCAGTTAATATTGATCTATTGCATATACATGATTTTAGAAAGATAGTGTTTTATTAGTACAAAGGTTAAACAATGGCCAGGCATGGTGGCTCATACCTGTAATCCCAGCACTTGGGGAGGCCAAAGCAAGCAGATCACAAGGTCAGGAGATCGTGACCATCCTGGCCAACATGGGGAAACCCCATCTCTACTAAAAATACAAAAATTAGCTGGACGTGGTGATGTGCAATTGTAGTCCCAGCTACTTGGGATACTAAGGCAGGAGAATTGCTTGAAGCCAGGAGGTGGAGGTTGCAGTGAGCCAAGACTGCACCACTGCACTCCAGCCTGGTGACAGAGTGAGACCCTGTCTCACAAAAAAAAAAAAAAAAAAAAAAAAGATTAAGTAATTGAGGCCATCTTTTGCAATGAATGCATTGCTTTGAAATTCTTAGAAAACTCTGCCCTTTATAAAAGTTTAATCCATTTTTTACTTCAATAAATTTTATCTTAAAAAGAAATTTCTGTTCTCTACTTATAGTAAACTTTTCTTTTTTTTTCTAGTTTGTATTCTAAATTAACGTGGTACCTCTGTAAGTTTCTTCCAAAGGCATATTGAGGGATACCGAGGTTTGCAGTACAATTAAACCCATCACACGGGTAGTGAGCATAGGACCCAAGAAGTAGTTTTTAAACCCTGGCCCACTCTGTCCCTCCCCGTTCTTATTTCCCGGTGTCTATTATTCCAATGTTTATGACAATGTGCACCCAATGTGTAGCTCCCACATGACTGAAAACATGAGATATTTGGTTTCTGTTTCTGCGTCGGTTTTCTTAGGAGAGTGGATTCCAGCTGTATTCATGTTGCTGCAAATGACGTGATTTTGTTCTTTTCATGGCTGCATAGTATTCCATGGTATATATGGAATTTTCCAATCTACCTTGGATTTTCAATGTACCTTGGATGTACCTGGATTGACTCCACGTCTTTGCTATTGTGAATAGTGCTGCAATGAACATACATGTGTATACATCTTTTTGTTACAATGATTTATTGTCCTTTCGGCATACCCCTAGTATAGTAATGGGGTTGCTGCATCCAACAGTCATCCTTAGTTCTTAATTTCCAAACTGCTCTCCATAGTAGCTGAATTAATTTACATTGCCACAAACGGTTTGTGTTCCCTTTTCTCCACAGCCTCCCCAACATCCTTTTTTAAGTTTTTATTTATTATTTGTTTTTAACAAAAGTCATTGTGACCGGTGTGAAATGGTATCTCACTGATGTTTTGTTTGGCATTTTTATGATGATTAGCAATGGCAAGCATTTGTTAATGTTTGTTGGCCACTTATGTGTGTTATTTTGAGAAGTGTCTGTTCATGTCCTTTGCCCAGTTTTAATGGTGTTATTTATTTTTCGCTTGTTGATTTGTTTAGGTCTCTTATGGATTCTGGATAATAGGCGTTTGCTATATCCATACTTTGTGAATATTTTCTTCCATTCTTTAGGCTGTCTGTTTAATCCCGTGATAGTTTCTCATGCTGTGCAGAAGCTATTTAGCTAAATTAGATCACACTTGTCAATTTTTGTTATTCTTGCAATTGCTTTTGAGGACTTAGCCATAAATTAATTGACAAATATGATATCCAGAAGAGTATTTCCTAGCTTTTCTTCCATGATTTTTATAGTCAGAAGATGTACTCTTATGTAAGGAAAGCACAAACCTTTTTTTTGTTTTGTTTTGAGACAGAGTCTCCATCACCAAGGCTATAGTGCAGTGGTATGATCTTGGCTTACTGCAACCTCTGTCTCCTGGGTTCAAGTGATTCTCCTGCCTAAGCCTCCTGAGTATCTGAGATTACACATGCCTGCCAACACGCCTTGCTAATTTTTGTATTTTTACTAGAGACAGGTTTCATCATGTTTGCCAGGCTGGTCTCAAACTCCTGACCTCAGGTGATTCAACTGCCTCGGCCTCCCCAAATTTTGGGATTACAAGTGTGAGCCACCATGCCTGGCCAAGCACAAAGCTTTTAACATAAAAATGGAAATGAACATTTTAGTGTTTTGTTTAATTCATAAAATGCAATTATTTTGGATTCTACTAAATAATAAACATCCATATGTGGCAAAGTGTTTGGATGCCAATCATTCAGTTGTGATTATGGGTGGGAAGAATCGAGATGGTGCAAATAAACTTTTTTTAATTTTTTTTATTTTCAAGACGGAGTCTTGCCCTGTTACCCAGGCTGGAGTGCAGTGGTGCAATCTCAGCTCCTGCAACCTCCGTCTCCCAGGTTCAAGCAATTCTCTGCCTCAGCCTTCCTAGTAGCTGGGATTACAGGTGCCCACCACCACACCAGGCTAATATTTTTTTTTGTACTTTTAGTAGAGATGGGGTTTCACCATCTTGGCCAGGCTGGTCTTGAACTCCTGACCTCGTGATACACCTGCCTCAGCCTCCCAAAGTGCTGGAATTACAGGCATGAGCCACCGCACCTGGCTGGTGCAAAGAAACTTTAAAAGTGACATGGGCCGGGTGCGGTGGCTCATGCCTGTAATCCCAGCACTTTGAGAGGCTCAGGCAGGCAGATCACAAGGTCAGGAGTTCAAGAAGAGCCTGGCCAATATGGTGAAACCCTGTCTCTACTAAAAATGCAAACATTAGCTGGGTGTAATGCTGGGTGCTTGTAGTCTCAGCTACTCAGGAGGCTGATGCAGGAGAATCACTTGAACCCGGGAGGTGGAGGTTACAGTGAGTGGAGATGACACCAAGACACTCCAGCCTGGGTGACAGAGTGAGACACTGCCTCAAAAAAAGGAAAAAAAAATGTGGTATGAACCACAGCTAAACTACAATCAATTAGTAAGCCAAAGCATCTCAAAGTATATCATCAGTTATCAGGCAATAACATGCAATTTCTAAAACCTAACCTTAATGCTGCTTTTAAAGACATTTCAAACGTGTCAGTTTCGTCACATTTATTTAATAAATTTAGCAAATGGATATCTCTTGAAAATGAGAGCTCCAGGGAATTAAAAAAATGTAAAGTTCCCATTTCCTTTCTGTGTTAACACAGCTAATTATGATCTTTACTTCACATGCAAAAGTCAACAGAACAACTCAGTATTTCACCAAATTATAAACAAGAATTATGCTAGAGAAATGAAACCCTAAAGAGAAACGGTCATATAACTAACCTCAGTCAAGTAGTTCTGGCAGTTATTTGAAGTCTGAGGTTTGAAGTAGGAATTCTTACGGGCATTTGGGGAATATATTTTCTGTTGAGTCCTATACTAGTAAGATTTTCAACACAAGGTGACTCTCGACCTCGCCTTGTAGGAAGAGCGCTGAGAAAATATTTCACCTGCTCTTTCTCCATAAAGAGCTGATACTGATCATTGCTATTTTCTTATTCGATCTGTAAAGATAGCAAAGACAAATGCTTAGTATTTCATTTTTCCTTAAATGATTCTTAATAACTTGCAGTTTTTAAAAACTTGCCCTGAGAGTAAACCAAATTACCCACTAAATAGTGTTTTCACACAGAACATGTGTAAGAGCATACCTGTTGTAAGGATTTATAATTTTAAAATCGTTCTAAAGAAGCACCATTGTTTCTAAGGTGATTTCTACTGAACAACAGTTCAAACAAAGTAGACAGGGAAGAGAAATGGCTATCAGTGATGTATGGCTCAACAGGTAAAACTTCTTGCCTTCTAAAATGGCTCTACTTGTAAGATTCTGAAGATTCCATTAGAAATACTTGTATTTAAAGGGTAATAATGTGGGAAAATGAATATGTTGATTTTCTTGATTATAAGAACCACTTCACTAGAAATAATTATATCAAAACATCATGTTGTACTCCTTAATGTAGGTTAAGAAAACTAAAATGAACAAAAAAAATCTAGGAATACTTGTGTTTAGTAAACCAGTTTTAGATTTCACTCTTGTACATTTCACCCATTATCTAGGACCAATTAAACATTTGGCACTGAGGAATAATTCAGAGCAACAACTCCTAGGGGAGAACTAGATTGTCTGGTTGGTGATCAAAAAGAACTAAAGCATCTCTGAAGGCAATTAGTCCCCAACACTGTGACAAAGGCCCTGGAGGTGGGGCATATTCTTTCTGCCTTCCACACACTGCTTCAGGCTGAACAAGGTGTTATTTTTTAACCGCTTTGTGAATTACACTTCTTTAAATTCCTGTGATAATTATTCCCTATTTCACAAGGGTGCCTTTCTGTAACATCTTGAATATGTTACACAAATAGTCTTTCTTGACGCCCCCTCTGGTGATAATACTAAAGATCACAATCAAAAACAATTGTGCCCAGAGTAGCAGGACCACTTTGCATTTAGGTTGTGATCTACAGAAAAGTAAATTAAACACATTAATATTTCTATTTAGGGAAATTCTGACAAGTAATTTTATAACAAGATCACTTCATTAATTATAAAGCTTCAAAAATACTTAGTGAAAAAAACTAACAGATCAGGTTAATTACATGAGACTTTTCAGGGAAAAAAGCCATACAAAAGCAAAAAAAAAAAAATGAGAGGAGAGACAAAAACTATCTTTGACTAACATTTTAAAGGTAAGATTATTTACTAACATTATTTTTCAAAATTACATTGTGAAATTAGCATTCACTTCCTTCTAATCTCCTGAAGCCATCTCACTAAAAATTATGTTTTTGAAACAAATTAATGAGCTTAATTCATTTTCTATGAGTGTATGTTTTGACTTAGTTAATTTTTTTGACATGGAATTGTTAGCTTTCAACGCTGCTGCAAAGGCTTCCTTACATTCTTCTAACTCAGTTGTAACCTCTTCATAAGCAGTTTTCATTTTGTAGAATTTACATTCCACATCTTTAAGTGTGAGTTCCTTCTTATTTAGTGAAGCTGTATTATATCCTCGTTTAACTGCTCTAATTGTTTTTTATATTGTGCTTGTTCCTAAAACAGAGGAAAAGAATACACTTTTAAAACAATTATAACCTAATTATTATGTTCGTTGCCTTTCATTTTGAGTCAGTGATTCAAAGAGTATTTTTAATATGTTAAAAAAGAGGCTGAAGTTTAAAATATTTCAGCAATATCAAAACTAATAACTGAATTCAGAATTAAGTCTGATTTGTAAAAATTTGAAATCATAATTATGCTAGTATTAATGTAATCTGGTCATATCAAAAGTAATAGAATCCATTCATAATTTTAAAAAGTGATCAATGAACACTGTAGCTTAAGACCAATTCATAATTATCACATAATTTCTAAATCACAATTTTTTCCTATGCCAACTGGTCTTAATCATCAAATGACTCCATAATGAGAATCATTACTCTGAAAGATTGATTTTGTTATAATAATAATGGAAATTTAAATATTTAAAAGAAAAAACAGATACCATTTTTTTCTAGAACTCTACAAAGCAGATTGCTACAAGAGAGGCAGAGGAAACTCTCTCTCTCTCTCTCTCTCTCTCTCTATATATATATATATATATATATCTCCAAAATATAATTTGCAGTGAAATAAATGAAAGCACATTACAAGTAAACTTACCTGATTTAAACAACTCACCTGTAAATGGATTTCTTCTAATTTTTCTACTGCCTGCATTGCCCTTTCATCTAGCTCTGATTTATATTCTTGTAGTTTACTAAGTTCTACCATACTGTTTTCCATATGTGTCTTAAGATTTAATATTTCTTCTTCCAACATCTTTTTTTGCTCCTCAAGTTTTTCACATTCCTGTTGTATTTTTTTCATAGATAATAACTCCTGTTGAAAAACTTGATTCTCTTTAGCCAAATTGACACATTTTGAAGATACAGCTTCCTTCTCCGCCATAGGATCATCAAACTGCATGAATAAGATAGTATAGCTTGATAATGAAGTAGGGTGAGGATAATCTAATACAAAACCAATAGCAAATTTTGAAATGCATTTACTTGCAATAAAATGTTATCTGTAATGCAGCAGATTCTTCAAATGTGAACCCTTAAATTACTCAGAATTTTAAGAACAAAGTTAAAGCTACCATGAGTCATAAAAATATATTCTTTACTATCATCATCTTTGCCACAGAATTTTTGTACTTCATTTTACTTTTATTTTTCTGATAATTCATTTTTGTTCCTCCTTAAATGGCACAAAGTTATCTCCTAGTAAAAAGTGTCTAACCCCCTTCCTTCATTATCATTCCCCACAGTATGTCAAAAAAAGTTTCAGAGATATCATATTGAGTTATTTAGGCAAAGTCAATAAATGGGTCTAGGAATAAGACTTTGAAAATAATATTACACTCTATATTAGGCATGGTGGCTCATGCCTGTAATCCTAGCACTTTAAAAAGCTGTGGCAGAAAGATCACTTGAGGCCAGGAATTTGAGATCAGCCAGAGCAACATAGTGAGACCCCCATCTCTACAAAAAATATATTTTTTTAATTACCCGGGCATGGTGGCTCATGCCTGTAGACCCAGCTAGTTGGGATACTGAGGCAAAAGTATGGCTTGTACCCAGAGTTCAGGGCTGCAGTGAATTATTATCACTGCACTTCTGCCTGGATGACAGACAAAGACCCTATCTCAAAAAAAAAAAACACAAAATAATGAAATCTATGATTAAGGATTCTGATGCTATAAGCCTTTCCTTAAACTGCAAATGTTTCATGCTAATTTGAGTTGCATTTTAAGAAGTAATGATTCTTGGGGTAAAGGCCATAGAATACGGTACCCAGAAATAAATCCACATATTTCCAGCCAACTGATTTTGGACGAACATGCCAAGAACATACGCTGGGGAAAGGACAGCCTCTTCAAATGAATGACACTGGGAAAACTAAATATCCATATAGAGAAGAATGATACTAGCTTCCTATGCAACACCATATAACAACATAAACTCAGAATCGATTGAGACTGAATTGTAAGGCCCAAAATTATCAAACTACTCTAAGTAAATATAGGGAAAATGCTTGAGGACATTAGTCTGCACAAAGATTTTTATGGGTAAGAGATGAGAAGCATAGGCAAACAACAAATCATAGACAAATGACACTACATTAAGCTAAAGAGCTTCTGTCGGGCAAACAACTGAGTGAAGAGAAAACCTGCAGAATGGGAGAAAATACTGTCAAGCTATTCATCTAATAAGGGACTAATATACAAAATATACAAAAAACCTCAAACAACTTCACAGTAAAAAAAAAAAAAAATCAGAGTTTAAAATTGGGCAAAATATCTAACCATACTTTTTTTAGAAAAAGAAATACAAATAGCCAATAAATAAATTTTAAAATGCTCAGTATCACTAATCCTCAGGGAAATACAAATCAAATCTACAATGTGATATAATCTTGCTTCAATTTGAATAAATTGCTATCATTGAAAAGACAAAAAAAAAATGCTGATGACGCTCCAGAGAACAGTAAACACTTACATGCTATTGGTGGGAAGGTAAATCAGTGCAGCCACTATAGAGAACAACATGAGGTTTTCTCAAAAAAACTAATAATGGGACTGCCGAGGGATCTAGCCACCCCACTACTGGGTATTCAGGCAATAGAAAAGAAAACAATAGATCAAAAGGATATCTGTCCTCATATGTTTACTGTAGCATTATTCACAACAGCTTGTGTATGGAATCAACCTACATGTCCATCACCAAATGAATGGACGAAAAACTGTGGCACACAAACTCAATGGAATACTATTCACCGTATAAAGGAATTAAATCCTGTTATTCGTGGCCACGTGGATCAGTCTGAGGGATGTTATGTTAAGTGCAGACACAGAAAGATAAATACTGCACATTATTACTCATGTGTGGGAGCTAAAGGAAAATTGAGGGCTGGGCAATATGCCTGATGCCTGTAATTTCCTAGCACTTTGTAAGATCAAGGCAGGAGAATCATTTGAGGCCAAAAGTTCCAGAGCACCCTGGGCAACATAGGGAGATATCTCCACAAAGTAAAAAATCAGACAGGTGCAATGGTGCATGCCCATAATCCCAGCTCTTCAGGAGGCTGAAGTGTGAGGATCACATGGTCCCAAGAGTTTGAGGCTGCAGTGAACTATGATCAAACCACTGTCTCCAGTCTGGGTGACTACAGTTGCCCAGAGCCCAGACTACACTAGCAAAACCCTGTCTCTTAACAACAAAAAGAAACTCATAGAAGTAGGGGAGGGGAGGCTGGTTAATGGATACAGAATTACAGTTAGATAAGAGGAATGAGTTCTGCTGTTCTGTGGCATTGTAGGGTGAATATGGTTAACTATGATTAATTGTATATTTTTAAAAAGCCAGAAGATTTTGAATGTTCACAATTCAAAGAAATGAAAAATGGTTGAAGTAGTAAATGTGCTAGTTAGCTTGATCATTACACACTATATACATGAATAAAAATATCACTCTATAGCCCATAATTATGTATATATGTGTCAATTAAAACAAGAGAAGCTACATTCATCCCATTTAAAAAACAGAATATGGGCCAGCCTTACTGACTTCCTTCTAATGAGTAGAATGTAGTGAAAGGGATATCATGTGGCTTCCCTATCTCAGACTGTTTTCCCTTGGAACCCAGCCCCAATTGTGAGAGACATCAGGCCACAAAGAGAGCCTGAAAGTGCCTGTGTCAGTGTTTATGCTTCCTGTCCCAACCAAGTTTACAGCCGATGGCCAGCATCAACCATCAAACACATGGGTGACCAAAGCTTCAGAGGATTCCATTTCCCCAACTGATCAGCTGTTCCTAGGGAAGCTGAAGGGAGCAGAGACAAGCTGTCCTGGCCAAGTTTTTCCCAAACCACAGGTTCATGAACAAAATAAATGTTTTTCTTTCAAGCCACAAGACTCTGGGTAATTGTTAGAAAAATAACTTTTAAAAAGAGACAACAGGAAACATAACTTATGCAGCAGAAAAGTCTCCTTTAAAGTAGGATCTAATAAATGTTGAGATTTATTTATTGATGTCAAACATTATTGAGAAGCAGCAGATAACCAGGAGAGAGACATAAGCGGCTGAGGAGGAAATTTTCCTCAAACTCCTTCAATTATGGACTCTGATAACAAGGCAAGGGTGTCTCCTTACAATTTCCCCTCAAGTTAGGAAATAAGACTGGGAAGCAAGAAGATGTATGATTTGAAAAACAACTAGAAATACTTGGTGACATAGCCCAAATCAGACATTTACCTGATTTCAATTAACTAAAATTCTAAAAGAAGAAGTTTTGAGTATTTATTAATCAACCTAGTATTCAATTTTCATTTTCTTTTCTAAATGAGGAAATAAGGAGAATATTATGGAATGATTTTTATTCTTCACAGAAGTAAAATAAACATAGTGTGTTTTGAGTGTTAAGACATCAAATGCAATTTCTCCTTTACCTTATTCCAAGCTTGTTCGTATGGAGAAGTTAAGACCATCCCATCTCTATGTTATGCCACAATGCTTCTCTGTAGCACACAACTTGGCTCTGAAATTTTGAAAGTCAAAATACTAATATACTATGTGTCTCTGATAAATTGCCTGAACGTTACCTGATTTTGAAGTGCTGCACTCCTAAGACTTTTTCTTGGAATGAGTTAATCTTTTTATTCCAAGAATCCTCTACTGAGCTAGAAAGCAGAGCTGTGCATCTCTGTTTCAGTAAAAGGAGGTCAATAAAGGGAACTGTGGTTTCTGAGAATGCAAGATCTGCACTAAGAAAAGGATTAGCCACAGTGCTACCCAAGAGAACCAGCTGCCAGGTGGAAAGAGGTTCTGTAAACTGCAAGATGATGACTTCACTTGATTTCCACTGAGGAAAGCTGGCGGCTCAGACTTAAACTTCTCCTTCCTAGATGGTAAACATCTATGGAAGGTTCTATGAATCATAATGAGTTAGTAAAACATAATGCACTAAATATTAGACTATGTCAGCAGATCCTGTGACCAAAACTTACTGAAAATATAACTATAGTGGGAGGTAATGGAAAAGAGACTAAAGGTTTGAATGGAGAAGAAAAGAAATTAAGTGTGTCTTGTAAGCCTGGCTTCTGATCACGTCTTAGAGTAAGTAAGGTATAAGCTGGCAAGAGACTCCTTTGTGACACAAAAGGTGAAGTTACAGATATTCCACTAAATTTAATTTTTATTATGACATAAGACAACTGGTAATATGCAACATGATTGAAAAAAAACTTCTCATTCAATTCGATTGGGCCTTGACATAGGAATAGACATAAACAAGCTAAGAACTGATAATCTAAAAATAAACCTGCACATTTAAAGTCAATTGCTTTTATACAAGCTTAACAAAAGAACAAAATGGGAAAAGAATAGTCTTTTCAACAAATGGTGCTGGGACAACTGGGTGTCCATATGCAAAAAATAAATAAAGTTTGACCAAATATCTTATTTAAAAATTAATTCAAAATAAAACAGTTAACTCTAACAGCTAAAACTATAAAACCTTCAGAAGAAAATACTGGCATAAATCTTTGTGACTGCATTTGGCAGTGTTTTCTTAGCTATGACTCCAAAGGAAAAATGGATTCAATGGACTTCAAAGTTGAAAACTGCTGTGCCTGGGAAGACAGCATCAAGAAGTGAAAAGGTAAGACGCCAAGTAGAAGAAAGTATTTGAAAAGCGTATATCTGATAAAGGACTTACATATATAGGAAATATAAATAACTCTTGCAATTAATAAACAATGAGATAACCCAATTTTTAAAAATGGGCAAAGATTTTGAATAGATACATCTGCAAAGAAGATATAAGGATGGATACGCACATTAATAGATGCTTAATGTAATTAGTCATTAGGAAAATGTAAATCAAAACCACAGGTGGTATCACCTCACACCACAGGATAAAATGTTTGTTCAAGAGAAAAGAGTAAGTGTTAGGAAAAATGTAAGGAAATTAAAACCCTTATCTAATGCTTCTGGGAATGTAAAGTGATGCAGCCACTTTGGAAAACAAACTGGCAGCTACTTAAAAGGTTAAGCATGAAGTTACCATATGACCCAGAAATTCCAGTCATAGGTATATACTCCAGAAAAATAAAAACATACGCAAGCACAAAAACTCATACATAAATGTTTACAGCAGCATTATTAATAGGAGTCAAAAAGTGGAAAGAACCAGAACGTCTGTCACCTTTGGGTGGGAGAGAACCCAAAGGTCCATCACCTGGCGAATGGATAAATAAAATGTTTGATATATCCATACAATGGAATATTACTCAGCAATAAGAAGAAATTAAGTACAGATACCGTGTTAGGAGGAGACAGCAAAATGCCTAGGCAGATACGGAAGGGTCCCGGAGAATCTCCAACCAGCCCCACAAGTGTTTACACCAGATGTTATGTGCAGATAAGGGAACCTGGACTTGTCTTGCCTGGACATGCCCGCAGCAGACCGGAGGCCCACATGCAGTGGGGGGATGGGATGGAGTCACCAGGAATTCACGCCTTATGCAGAGGAGGAGCCTGGCCGCTTCAGCTCATGTGATCCTGGTCTTCAATTGTGAGGTGGAAACCTCTTTGCAGGACCCCTCTCTTTGCTGAGAGCTGTCCTTTCACATAATAAATTCTGCCCTCCTCAATGTGTCTGCATGCTTAATTTTTCCTGGTCACGAGAGAAGAACCCAGATGTAGCTGAACTAAGGAGAAAAACCCGGCATCAATACCTGCTACAGCACAGATGCAGCATGAAAAATTATGCTAAGTGAAATAAGCCAGTCCCAGCAGACCACTTGCTTTTTATTTCAGAGGTTTATAGGCAAATCTATACAAAGAAGGTGGGTGGTTCCCTAGGGGTGAGGGAGGAAGGGAAAACTAGTGAAGATGGCTAAATGATGTGGGGTTTGTTTTTAGGGTGATGAAAATGTTCTAAAATTAATTGTAATGATGACGGCATAACTCTCTGAAAATACTAAAGTTAATGAATTCTATACTTTAAATGAGTGAATTGCATGGCGTGTTCATTATTTCTCAATAAACCTGTTACCCCCCACCCCAAATTAATTTGGTACTAGAGATCTGGAGATAGGTACTGCTTGGTTTCAAATCACTGGCCAGGGTTCAAGGTCTAAGAGAATCAACAACATGTCCTTTTTATAGAAAAAGAGATTTATATTTTACAAGCTATCCTTTTCATTAGTATCAAGTCTGTAAAATTAAATGAAAAATCTTTCTTTCACTGCTTAAAGCACTGACAGATTTATATAGAGGAATAAGACCTTGTTTTCTTTGGCCAAAATTTCTATCTAAAGGGTCTGGGAAACACACCCTTCAAATTATCAAATCTCATCAGATGGGTTTTATTAACACTTATAATGTGGCTTCCTTTCTAATCTGATTCTGGTGCAGCATCACAGAGAGAAGAAGCTGAAGGAAATCAAAATATTTTACCCCCAAATATATTTTTTGACATATTTTGAAATGGCTGCTGCAGGGCCAAGAGATTGAAATGGCCCTCATTAAGGTAGCCCAATCTCTCCCCTTCTAGGTCTTCCCAGATCTGGGGAAGATTAACTAAGAGCCTGAGGCATTTAAAGTTTGAAAAGATATATTTACCCTCTATTTTCTCAACATATTTTGGCAGAATTTGGATTTTTCCATTATCAATATTTTCCAAAATGCATGATTTTTAATACCAAAACTGATTTAAAATTACCATACGTTGGAATATAAATTATTCTATTATAAAGATACATGCATTTGCATGTTCACTGCAGCACTATTCACAATAGTAAAGACATGGAATCAACCCAGATGGACATTATCAGTGATAATGGGATAAAGAAATTGTGGTATATATACACCATGGAATACTATGGAGTCATAAAAATGAATGAGATCATGCTCTTTGCAGGGATATGGATGAACCCGAAGCTGATATCTTCAGCAAACTAATGCAGGAAGAAAAAACCAAACACTGCATCTTCTCACTTATAAGTGAGAGCTGAACGATAAGAACACATGGACTGGGGGAGGGGAACAACAAACACTGGGGCCTGTTGGGGTCAGGAGGGAGAGCATCAAGATCAATAACTAATGCCCACAGGGCTTAATATCTAGGTGATGGATTGATAGGTGCAGCAAACCATCATGGAACACGTTTACCTATATAAGAAACTTGTTGGCCAGACTGGTCTTGAACTCCTGACCCCATGATCTTCCTGCCTTGGCCTCCCAAAGTGCTGGGATTACATATGTGGCCACCATGCCTGGTGGCTATTTGTCTTTTTAAATTCTCTCAGGACTCCTAAAATCTCAAAACTTTGACCTAGATTCCCAAATCTACATTTCCAGCTCTGACCATTTTCTTGAGGTCTCTTCCTTCTAGTACACATATTATAGAAAATATTCTCAGCCACATGCTCATACATTGCTAATTGGTGCAGATTACTTTTGTAGATAGTGAATGTTGTCTATTTTATGTTGGTTCTCATTAATGTTACTTTGAGTATACTGTTATTTTCTAATCTCAAAGGGGGACTATCTCACTGTTATGATACTAACCAGTATACTTTGTCCTTTTTTTCTTGCTTTCTTCTTTTTTGGACCAGTATACTTTGTCCCTTTTTTGTTTTTCTTTTTTTCTTTTTTTTGAGATGGAGTCACACTGTGTCATCCAGGCTGGAGTGCAGTGGCACCATCTCGGCTTACTGCAACTTCCACCTCCTGGGTTCAAGTGATTCTCCTGCCTCGGCCTCCCAAGTAGCTGGGACTACAGGTGCACACCACCACACCTGGCTAATTTTTGTATTTTCAGTAGAGACAGGGTTTCACCATGTTGGCCAGGCTGTTTTTGAACTGCTGACCTCAGGTAGTCCACGCACCTCAGCCTCCCAAAGTGTTGGGATTACAGACGTGAGCCACGGCACCCAGCCCTCTTTTTCTTTTATGATGAAAACTTTCCCACGAGAATCATATTATCAATTGTTTGCCTTTGTTTTCTTTTAAAGAAATTCCTTTTCCATAGAGATATGGCATGATGAAAGTCTTGTTCTAAAGTTTCTTTTGGGGGACACTTAACTATGTCATTGGGAAGCTTCAGTAAGTAGAGATCTCCCTTATTCTCACTCAAGATTCTTCATCTCCAAATGGTGTCCACCAAATGTCTTAATCCAGGTAGTCACTTGTTTAGAAATTCATGAAATAAGAACCTTCTCGAGAAGTTGGAGGCTATTGATTGAGATGGTTTAACGCTGCCCCTAATTATATGTTTTACTCCCAAGGTAGACATCAAAGTAGCTAATAATTCTATGACTGATGTCTAACTCACTTCTACGGGAATCTATACAAAACGTTTTATTTATGAGACAGAGTCTCCCTCTGTTACCCAGCCTGGAGCGCAGTGGCTTGATCACTGTTCACTACAGCCTCAATATTCCAAGCTCAAACGACCCTCCTACCACAGCCTCCCAATGTAGCTGGGACTACAGGCGTGCACCACCATGCCTCAGATAAGTGTTTAATTTTTTTTTTTTTTTTGAGACAGGGTCTCACTATATTTCTCTGGCTGGTCTCAAACTCATGGGCTCAAACGATCCTCCTGCTTCAGCCTTCCAAAACCAGGTGTTTAACTGGGGACTAACATGAAACACTTAGAAGACTACATGGAACATAGTGAGCTACATAAAATATTTGCTATTAGCATAATAATTTTATTGTATATCTTAATATAATTGTGTATTTTAGGCAGGTGGCATGCCAATGGAAGTACTCTCCTATAGCTGCACTGAATCATTCTTACCACTGAGAGTTGCAGCAAATGGGGGACATAATTTATAACTTACTTTTCTCTCTGTATGACTCATTAGGCAATGACTATGTATGTACTACAATGTAAACAGCACCTCCTGGATTGAATAGTACATAACTGACATGACCAGCAGAGACAGGCTAAAGACACTGAGCTGAAAACCCTGGACTCTATTGCTAAATCAAGGCTCCTGAATCCGTTCCCTCTGAGCAACTGTTGCTGTGGTGCTGCCTTCACAAGCACTCTGCTGAGCACTCAGATTGAGGTGCTGTGCTATCCGTCATCGGACAAGCTGCACCCAGAACTGTTCAGCTGACAAACTGGTAGCAGTCCAGAAATACAGTTCTGCTGCATAGTGAAAAAAGGCCAATTTAGATTCTTTTTCATAGAGAGAAAAACATAAATATGTGATTTAACAAGTTCCTGTATTAAACTAATTGGTTTAGATTTGATATATAATTGCTAAAAACACACTTAGAATATAAACCTTACTGTGTCAAGGTCTCAGAGAAGAAATAATTGGTATGGTATAAAGTATTGAATTGTATGCTACAAACTTCTAAGCTAAAATATTTTCAATGTATGCAAGGATAGGTGGCATACATATTATATATTATTCCCCCATTAAGCAAATTTATAATGAAAGAAAATTATCTTCCACAAACAAAAGCCATGTAAAATTAAGAACTAAGTTTTTCTGCACAGACTAGACAATGATTGCTAACACATAAGGTCAATGAGAGAACAGTCAGAGAAAACTTCATGAAAACAATAAATTGTCTGCCACGTCTGAGTGAATGAGGCTAGATGAACAGAAACTGAGAAGGTAGAAAGAATAGCATGAGCAAGACAAGTGCTGAAATCTGCCCAATTAACTCTGAGGATAAAGTCCAATGGCAGAGAAATAAAAACCCGTGTCCACATAATAACCTGTAAGAGAATGTTCACAGCAGCATTTTTCATAAGAGCTAAAAAGTGGAAACTAACCTAAAGGTCCATCAACGGATGAATGAATGGAAAACCAGTATAGCCATGGAATAGAATATCATTTAACTATACGAAGAAATAAACTACCAATGTGTGCTAAAACATTATGCTAAGTGAATTCTGAAAACATTATGCTAAGTGAAAAAGCCAGTCACAAAGGACTACGTATTGTATAATTAATTCTATGTATATGAAATCAGCAGAACAGGCAAACATATGGAGACAAAAGGAGATAGATGGTGGTTGCCTACAACAGAGGTAGGTGGAGGGACATGGAGGAAGGCTGCAGTCATGCCTAGGAGATGTGGGGTTGCTTTTCAGGGTGATGAAAATGCTGTGAATATACTAATAGATACTGAGTTGTACATTTTAAATAGTTGAACTCTCTGAAATGTGAATGATATCTCAGTGAAACTGTTTTTAAAATCCAAAGGCAGGATCAAGATAATTTTCTCAACTCTCAATTTTTGATGTACATGTTATCTCAAATTTAAATATTTCCACAGTTTTATAGTATATTTTAAATAAAAGATAAATAAAGAAAATGCCTAACTTTTCAAATAGTTTGTAAATTAACCTAAAACATGCACTTTTAAAAGAATAGTATAATGGCCTTTCTGTACAAGTTAACCTAGAATCTGTGAAATAAATAGACACAGATTCTGTGTCCACTCACAAAAGTGAAGAAATAAGACAATTTTCTGGAACATTCCATGAAACATTCTTCTCTGATTTAATCTGGCCTGCCTCATCAGAGCAATACAAAAATTACTTAAAAATACTGTTTTAACGGACAAAAGTCAGTTTTCTATGAGGAATGATGTATAATTCTCAACTTTTCCAAGGGTACATATTGTAAGAGAAAAGGTATGCAATGGTTTTTCAAAATGGTAAAATGAAAGTCACTATATAAAAAAATAAGTACATTATAGAGATAGTAAAATGGAAATAATTCATTGTAATGAAAATAAAAAATCAAGCTTCTGCCATAATTAGTATCCTAAAACATGTTATGTAATTCAACTAGCTACAGAATAACAGTTGACATGCTAAGTTCCATACATACTTGACTTTCCACTTGAAATAATTTCTTCTTTGGGACCTGTGTCTCATCCAAATTAATGTGATAATGTGATATACCTTCCAGTGGAGACTCTAACATAGTTAATTTTTTTAGGCTGTGAGCCGCTTCTTGTTGAAGTTGTCTCACAACCTCCTGAGAAAATATTTTTGTTACTGATTTTATAAATTGCCTTATTATTAAATTATGTTAATAATATTTAACTCTAACATACCTACTTTGAAAATTATCACCACACATATCAATTCACCTCCTTTTAATCACATGTACACATTTGTATTTATTACTGAATTCAGTGAGGGATGCACAATATGTTCTCTTCCTGCCAAGTTGGTATTCTCTTACTTACATAACAGATTCATCCCACCATTCAATCATCTTAGAAGCTCAACTCAACCTCAAAGTTCCTGACATATTCAATCACCTGTTCAAATCCTTCCAACAGATTCCTATCTCAGAATAAAAGTAAAATTCCAATGGCCTTTGAGGTCCTAGGTAAACAGGTCTCTACCTCCCTCTCTGACTTCAAAGCTCCCACAACTCCCTCCTGTAATTACTCCATTCCCACTGTACGTGAAGCCTGCCACCCCTCAGTCTGAAAATAGGGATCTAATGCCTTACTCATAAATCACAGGCAGCTACAAGTATCTTTGTACTGAACAAAATTATATTCCAATGATAGTCATTGAGCCTTGAAATAAAAATTAGGAGCTAATTATTAATATAAATATTCAAAGTAAATGATAAATACCAGTGGGAAGACTAAACCAAATACAGTTTTGCTAAATATTACCACATGTATCCTAAATTATGATTTTATAACAAGTAGGTGCCTTTAAAACATTACATAGTCATAAAAATATGTAATTTGACATATTTTCAGATTTGTTAAATTAATATGATTAATAACAAAGATATACCAACTAAAATACATAAAAAGCTACTTAAAGCAAGGTATTACAAGACACAGCAATACACTTCAGTTCATCTGGGAAATCTAGAATTAAGTGTCAAAGAAAATCAATTAAATTTTAATTTGAAAATACTCATTTCAGGTGTAAACATTTCCATTTATACTTACATTATGGTCTTAACATGTGGCAACATAAAGTCATTAAAATTATTATTTCAGCAGTACAGAACTATCTACCTTAAAATATGACTCTGTGCC
The DNA here is from genome assembly GCF_029289425.2 of Pan paniscus. Lineage (NCBI taxonomy): Eukaryota > Metazoa > Chordata > Mammalia > Primates > Hominidae > Pan > Pan paniscus. The sequence continues at coordinate 5,351,424 of NC_073265.2, forward strand.
TAATAAAATTTCATAGGTGACACAATGTCTTTTCTCAAAGTAAATCATCTCTCACCTCTACCTTTTATTTCCTAGAAATGAGGCACGTTTCTAAGCTGGTATAGTAAACATGGTTTTCCTTTGTTTTATTAAAACAGCTTTGTTGAAATATAATTTACATACTATAGAATGTATCTGTTTTAACTTAAAGTTAAAAGATTTTTTAGTCCATTTACTGAGTTGTGCAGCCATCTCTACAATCCAACTTTACAGCATTTCCATCACTGCAAGATCCCTCAGGCCCATTAGCAGTCACTACCAGCTTTCAGCCCCAGCCCTTTGCAAACATTAGTCTACTTTTTGTCCCTATACGTTTATCTTTTCTGAATGCTTCATGTAAATGGAATTATACAGTATGGTAAACACACTTTTTATCCATTGATTTTTATATTCAACTAAGTTCAACATGTATCCAGAACCAAATGTTTCAATTTTCTTTCTAAAAGTTTGAAAATATTTACCTTCCTTGATACTTACTACTCTTTCTGCTTTCTCTCTCTCATATTGAAAGAGACTTTCTTTTAAATGATCACATTCATTCATTAGCTTCTTATTTTTCTCTTCTAGCATGAGGTCTTTCTTTCCACTCTCAATAAAGCCTCTTTGGATATTAGTTACTATCTCTTTATGATCCTCTTTCTGATGAACATCATCTAGTTGCTGTTCAATGCACGGATTTTCATGTTGGAGTTGACATGTCCTCTCTTCTACACAGCTCCACTTTCCAGTGGAATTATTCACTTTAGCTTCTGCATTTTCATACATCTCTTTCATTTCCTTTATTTGCTGCTGTGTTTGGCTTAGGTCGTTTGGAGAGTTTCTAAAGCCAATGACTTTTTTCTGAGAGTATCTCTTTTCTTACGGAACTCACTTTTTAAGGTATTGAATTTAATTTGCGTTTTAGAAAGTTGTTCAGTAAGAAACTCATTCTTATCTTCTTCTTCGGAAATATCAGAACTCATTTTTACTTGTACGGAAACATCTTGTGTTCACTCTAATGCAAGTTTTAGGTTTCTTTCTGTTTTCACACTTTCACTGTGTTTACTTATAGCAGCAGTCCGTCTAGACTGATGATTCAATTTCAGCTTCCAGTCTTTTGTTGCTTTCTTCTTCCTTCAACAGTTCGGAATTGAGCCTTGTATTCTCAGCTTTGAGATCATTAAGCTCTTGTTGATACCGGAATGCTGTTTTTGTTATCAATTCCTCATTGAGTTTTATATACTTTTCAAAGGCAGCATTTTTTTTTTAACAATTTTAACGTCCTTAAGATATTTATTTTCTTTTTCCAGGTTGTCATTTTTCATTGTGCATATTTCCTGTCTGAGTATAGCAATATCTGTCTTCAAAATGCAATTTTCATCCATCAGATCTTTCATTTCTTCATGATTATGAAAATCCTAAATAAAACAAAAGAAAGTTTTAGCTAGTACTCAATAAAATAACAAATCATGATTACCGCTGAAGTTAAAGAATAACCTGCACATTCATATACTAAAAAGGTTACTGTAAGTGGATATCCAACTGGAGGAAAGGTTGAAACAAAACTTTGAACCTTATAGAGCATAAGTTCCAAAAAGTTCAGAAATTTATTTAAAGTCAATGAATTTATAAAAGTAAACACACACACACACACACACGCACACCAGAGAATTTTTAAGAATTTCAGAATTGGAAAAGCCTTTCCCTGAATTACAACAAACTCAAAAGCATAAATTAAAGCATTAACAAATTTGACTAAATTAAAATATATCAAAAAATTGCATTTACACTTTGATATCTAACCCATACACCACCCTATAGTAAGAACCTTACTTCACACGTATTTGGACAGATAAAATTTCCCAGAGTTACTACAGTTCTGTTTCGCTGATAACATTCTATTTCAATTTGACTCTTTTAATACTTTTATAGTCAGTTGTAAGAATTACATTTACTAAATCATAAATCTAGACATTATACTAGTCACTCCTATATACATTCATTGATGAACTCATCTAGTTACCACAATTTTGAAAAAGAAATGTTAAAAATATAAGCAAGCTACAGGATTTTCCCCAGGACTTCTGACTCTACTTCTAGTTCTCTGACAGATCACAGTTACTTCTGTGGTGTAAATGTATCAATACGAAAGAAAACTTTTATTTCAAAACACCAATGGTAAATAAGATAAAATTTATAGAGCTCTTCTTAGAATATCATGAGATTATTTGTGATTGCAATAATTTGTTTCCTCTTTATAGTATTAGGTACAGTAATCAATATGAAATAGCAGAAAGTACAAGGAACAATTTTACTGGGAAAAAATCTTTATCAATAGGTTATCACTAAGTATATATTATGGCATATTATTGTTTTCAAAAGCTCTTTGTAATAAAATAATATCCTATGTGGATTCCAAGATTTATAATAAATATCAATAATTGTACCTGTAAGTGTCATCATTCATTTTTTGAAAATGAGATAACATTTCTGGTTTGTTTTAGACCAAAATATTATATATTAAATCAACAGGATATTATAAGTAACATTGATAAAATAAAGTTTAAAATATAGAATTTTTACCAAAGATTGATTTATCTGATTTGGAGTATTTCTTGTAGTCTTCAGTTTCATCTCTAGTGATTGAACAGTTGGTTCAAGTTGTTTTGCTTCAACTTCTTTCTTATATTGTTTCTCTTTCCTTTCTTATTCTTCTCTATTTTTTGTACAGCATATTAACATTTGTTTTTTCTTCACTTCCTTGTCTTAAGATGCATCTGCAGATAAAGACATTTATCTTAAAATTCATTTTGTTAAAAAACAAAGAGATCATCCTGTGATCTACCTCTGCAGGTGCTCTTTATCATCCTAATAAAATTTCTATGTTCTGGATTATTTTTCCTTTGTAGTTCTCAGATATTTAATTTCTCACTTCAACATCTTCAAACGAATGTATATACTTGAAAAGTAGTAAGGAAAGAATATTCTGCTAAAGTTTTTGTTACTAGTCACTCTAGGATGTATTATAAAAAAGGATACTGGAAATAATTCAGTATCGTTAGAAGTTCAAAATTACCTTTTCAAATCACACAGTCATAATTACTCCCCGATTAGAAAAGATCATTTACACTCAACTAAATTTTTAAAGTTACTATTTATTGGCAAGCGTATAAGTTCACTAGAAATAAATTTTCATCTCTATGAAATATGGTAGGTGTCTCTCCAAATGATTTACAGAGTAAGATGTCTCCCACCCAAACTATATCCGCAGATGATTGTCATCTAAAACTAGGCTAAAGAGTCTAACATCTGTTACCCCACACTTTTTATAATTCTTAATACTTCCAATTCACCTTATTACATATATTGTATATATTTATTAAGCTATTGTTCATTATGTGTAATATATAATTAATGCCCTTAATAAGTGTGTGTATGTTTAACCAAGTTATGTTTTCCTGTGAAATCTAGTCCCAGAAGTGGAGTTGTTGAGTTAAAGGGATGTCAGGTTATTTGAAATTTTGATACACAGCACTAAGTTACCCTTCAGAAATAATTTACCAATTTCATATACCAACAGAATATGAGAATGCCTTTTTCCTCACATTTTCAATGGTAGTAATTACTTTTTCAATATCAGCATGACTTTACACAATATATCTTATTTTATGTTAATTTGCATTTTTCTGATTACCAGGCAGGGCTAAATATCCCTGGTAAAACTATAAAACTTGTTAATCATAAGGAACATTAGTCCAATTTTGAATTTGTTTATAGCACAATGACAATTATCTGCTGAGAAATACTGCTATAGGTGTCCAGGCACGGTGGCTCACTCCTGTAAACCCAGCACTTTGGGAGGCCGAGGTGGGCAGAACACCTGAGGTCAGGAGTTCGAGACAAGCCTGGATAACATGGTGAAACCTCATTTCTACTAAAAATACAAAAAATTAACTGGGCATGGTGGCACATGTCTGTAATCTCAGCTACTAGGGAGGCTGAGTCAGGAGAATCACTTGAACCCAGTATGCATAGGTTGCAGTGAGGTGAGAACACACCATTGCACTCCAGCTTGGGCAACAAGAGAGAAACTCCATCTCAGAAAAAAACAAACAAAAAACAAACAAACAAAAACACACTGCTATAGGCTTACTTACCTATCATGCTCTTCCTTCAGTTTCTTGGGAAATTGCTGAGGATACGTTTTCCCAACCTTTCTTTGTTTGGTTAATCTGTCAGCAGCAGCAGAAGATGTACTATGACATACATTTTCTGATAGTTGTATTTTTTCACTTTTGTGTGTATTATTTCCTTCTTTGACCTTTAATAAAAGTAATATGAATAATAATTATTATTTTATTCAATAAAAAAAACTTTTTCCCTGGTTTTTTCACTTGATTCAGGTTAACTATCACCATTTTAATGATAAAAGTATTTTGTGCTTACTTTAGTTTTATCATTATACATAATAAGATACTTATCATTTTATCATTGAAATTTTTGTCAAGTCTGCTCATTTCTGTTTGAGTGAATGGAATAATTTTCCAAAATTTCCAAAAGGACTCTTCTCCATTTTGTGCTTTTATTCGCATCCACTCTTTGCTATCTGATATAAATGTTTATGCTATCTGACTGGCAGAAACAGAGAAATAAAAAGACACAGGCATAACATATATCTTCTGTCATTGCCACCTGGATTTTACATGAAATATCCAGATTAAGAGGATGTGACCTTGTAGGCCTTCAGGAAGAGTAAAGAAGTTTTCCCTTTTCTGCACTGAGCTATTATTTTCCCCACAGCCTTTTATCTTTTTTTTTTTTTTTTTGGATCCTGGGATATCAAAAAAGTGAAAGTTCTCCCTGAACTATGGGAACCATTGTTTGCCACAACACAAGAAGCAGAGTGAAACTGCTGAGTTTCTAGTGCAGAATTCTGGAAAACGAGATGCTTCCCAGATTTCATATTCAATTACCACAAACGTTTACAGGTGGAAAACATACGGCACAGTTATCTACTTTAGCCCCATTATCTACTGAAAATGGGAGTCAAACCAAGCAAGACATATGAAATGTTTCATCCAGAGCTCTTGAGGTGGCATTCCCTAGCATTTCACGGCACCAAATAACATGATACAATTCCATATTGCTGAATTACATAAATTACCAGATAAATTTAGCAAATTAGTCAGATATATTAAAAGTCTAACTTGAGCAAAGCAATTTAACACCTCAGAGGGTGGGAAAAGGCCTCATCTGCTTTTACTTTGAAAGAAGAAAATCTCTAGATTTTTGTCTATCTTTAGAACACAATGTACAGAACTCAACTTTCTACTAAAGAGTCAAAGGCTAAATTTTTAGCTAATAAATTATGCTTCTTTCTTACATGATAAAAATCATACATGCCAAAACTTACCATACTTTATTAAACAACATAATGTAAGGTCTGATTCAACAGAAATATTGGAGTGGTGATTTTTTAAAATATGTGGAAGTATATATTTGTTTTCAAAATATTGGAAATAACCATGATGGAACTATAAATTCAAACAGTTTGAGCTAAGCAGATAAACTGGCGTGCATGAAAACACATTAAACAGACTCATTTGGCTGGGAATATTCATTGCAACTCTCAAAGCTAGACGTGTTTTTGTGGCTTATCTCAGTCATTGCTTCCCTCCCATTGTATTCCCATTCTATCATTAAATAAATGTAATTCATCTCTAAATGAATACAGAAAAAAGAATCTAGAATCTAAAGCTTATTTCTTTAGCAATTTCTTTATGTTGATCTGGTTCAGAAGGTCACATGGTATATGGCTGAATTAGTTTCCCAGCTCATATGCCACTTGGAAGACTGAGAGTGAGACTTAGGTTGATTAATGAAGAAACATTATGAGAACATTCTCCAGAACCGTTGTTTAGATAGCAGGACTAATCTACTTTGACACATAATTACACATTTAGAAAACCCCGCTGTAACTGTACACATGAGATTTTCTTGAATAGAAAATTTGACTAAATCAAATAATTGATAAAGAGAAAAAAGAAGCAGCAAGTGAACCTCTGTCTTTTTGAAGTTGGACTTTCTCTTTCTCCAAAGCCAGGAACTCTACTTGTAACATGCCTACCTCATTCTTTTTACTATTATTATACTTTAAGTTCTGGTACATGTGCACAATGTGAAGGTTTGTTACATATGTATACATGTGCTATGTTAGTGACCTTGGAATATCTTGCTGTAAGTCTTCTAGCTATATTTTTGATGTTCTCTCACTATGTGGCAAAGAATAACCCGCATTTCATAATTCAAGATTCATGGTTTTGTAGTTATTAACACTGGGATTGTCATACAGCGGCTTCTGGAATAAGCACTGTGTTGGTTTTCTGTTTTTATAAGTATCTGTAGCAGCAGAAATACTGTGGCTTTCTATCTGAATCATGTGCTTCATTTCTTTGGGGTGGGTAAACCACAAATCAAAAAGACTTTCTGGATCTCTAGACTGAGACCAATGCCTAATGTCTAATTTCCAATTAGTGGTATTTGGGTTTATATATTTTTCCATTTGCATGTCAAACTCTTAATCAGCTTTCATTTCAATCACAATTTCTGGTTTCCTTACTTTTTCAGTTTCTATATCATAACAAAAATTTCCATCATCTGTGTTAGAAACAAGCTGTGTGTCTGGTTTTATAGTCTGATTTATTTTAATTTAAATGAAGCTTAGAAGATGACTGGTAAGTGTATTTCAGGGACCTGGAGTGTGAATGGAATAAAAAGACATTTGACATGGGCTTCCTCTGTTCAGGCGCTGCCTGGACTGCCACGGAGCTAGATCCTCCAGATACATTTTTCTCCTCACAATCAGGGACATGATTCTTCAGACTAGAGGGCACTCCTTTTTTATTCATCCCTCTTTAGAGTTACCATGTAGGAGCTCTTCCTCAAGGCAAGCAGTAATTTTGGAGTTTTCAGAACTTTTACCAATATTCAGCTTGAACTTGTTTGTAATGAATTTTAAAGAAAGTCATGAATATATAGATTGATTCCCTTTATCACTGTTCTTACCCAGTTCTGGTTCTTGAGACTTTTTTTGGGGGTGGGGGGCAGGTGCAAAATGGAAAACAAATTTGCTTGTTTTGTTTCTCAGATGTATTTTCTCTCAGAGTGCATGTTTTAAAATTAGCTTTAATCAAGTATAAACAAAGAAATATTAGAAAATAATTAAAATTTAACTGTGAAACTTAATCTATGTGTTGCTACTCTTAAATTACGGAATTGTAACTAAAAAGTGAAAAATAATTTGCCTTGGCTTAACATAGGACAGAAACATGAACCAGCAAGCTGAACTCTCAGTGTCTGTTTGGACTAAACTTAATGCATTTGTGTAAAATCTACCAGAAATGAATCCAAAGATGATAGGTAGTATTATAAAAGCTTCCTCTCTTACAAAGACTTTACCTCAGCATACCAGAAAGAGTGAGCCCCTACAGTGCATGTTTATTGCTGAAGATTAACTAGAGCACTAGGCAAACACTAAATTATTAAGAGCTAAACTGAACACCAATAAGAAAGAGAAGCAAAATTTTAAATTCTAATTCAAATGATATACTATGATAGTGTTATGTATCTAGATAGAATTTCTGCTTATATCCACTTCTAATATATTTTAAGTTCCGGTAGTGATAGGGTTTGGATTTTTAAAATTTTAGTAATGTTTACTATGTATTTATGTTGAAATAAAGTTATTGTTCACACCCTGACACCAAAGGTCCCATTCTGCAAGGTAGGATTCTCTTAATAGGCAACTGCATTGACTTTTATGACCCCATTCACTCCCTGAACACAGACACAGAAGTCAACTGGTGACCACAAAACAGAATAAATCTTTAACCTCGGCACTGGTGACCAGCAATATAAAACTGCAACATCTGAAGCACTGGCAATGATGACTCCTTTAACACTAGTTTAACTCAGTGGCCATTGTTGTTAAACTGTTCATAATTTCTATTCCTCAGTAATATGACCCAATACTTCATGTTACCTTGCATATTATGAGTAAGGTTATATAAATAAAACAGCAAGATAATTCTGAAATTTTCTTGCCTCAATTCCAAGGGTAAAGACAGCTATGAGTTACTAGAGATACAAAGAATTACTAGAATAACTAATAGTTACTAGAGATAGTAAGAATATCTTAAGTTTCATAACTGGTTAAGATGTTTTAAAAATTAAATATAAAATTATGATCTATTGGATTCTAAAGGTATAGTCTGAAAGGTCATGTCATTTGGACTATGCTTTGTTAGTAAAGCAAAAAAAAACTAATATTAAACAAGAACTTAAATTTTCATATACCTGTGATTGCTTCTTTTCACTTCTTTTACACCTTTCTTGCTCTTCCTCTAAAGCCATTGGTAAGGTTTGTTCTGTTGACAAATTCATTGATTTAGTTCCAATGAACTAAGAAGAGTTAGATAAAGACTATAATCTTTATAAAAATAAATAGAGAATAACATTTCTTTGTATTTTATATTTTGAATGAAACAATGTTTACTGAAATATTTACTTCTGTAAGAAATACTTCTAATTATCCAAAACTTCAACAAACCACTTGGGGAGACACCAGATATCACCAGATTCAAGCCATGCAAAATCTCAGGGTCACTCACAAATTGTTCCACCCAACATAAGTCAACAAAACTGTTGGAAACAAAACAGAAATTTGAAATACAGTCAAAATATACAATGTAATGCTTTACTATACTTCATAACAGTATCTTTTTAACAGGACACTAATTGAGTTGGCAGTTACTAATAATTTGCAAAATTATTGTTCTTTATACCTCAATTAGTGTGCACCCCATTTTTTACATCACAAATGTTTTCCCCTGCTATTCTGAAAAATTTATTTTCATCTTTTAAGACTCAGAAAGTAGGCTGGGCATAATAGCTCACATCTGTAATCCCAGCACTTTGGAAGGCCAAAATGGGAGAATTGCTCAAGGCCAAGAGTTTAAGACCAGCCTGGGAACCATAGGTAACCTTGACTCTACAAAAAATTAGACAGGTATGGTGATATGTTCCTGTTGTCCCCGCTACTCAAGAAGCTTAGATGAGAAGATCCCTCGAGCCCAGGAGTCTGAGGTTTCAGTGAGTCTCAATCATGCCATTGCACTCCAATCCTGGGTGATAGAGTAAGAACTTGTCTCCAAAAAGAGGGGAAAAAAAGGCTCAGAATGCTATGTGAAATCTTCCTTGATTCTAGCTATCTTTCTCCACACACACAGGTGTCTGCTTCGTTGGGGTCCCTTAGTACCTTGTCAATTTTTCTAGTGTCACTTTACCACCTGACCTACACATCATGTCTTTACATGTTGGCCCCCTTTGCTGCTAGACTGTAGAGGACAGTCTTTTGAATCATCTTTGTATAAACAGTCTTAATTTTGCTAAATAATTACTTATTGAGTTCCTGCTAAGTGTTAGGCACTGGGGAATAAGGAAGGAAAATAGAAGCTCTCAGGGATGGCTTTCCTAAAGATCATCCATGAGCTGAGACTTAGAGAGTGAGGTTAGCCAGATTAAGTGAGGCAGAGGGCAGGAAAGGGTGAGCACATGCCAGGCAGCAACAAGAGAGGAAGAGAATCCTCCAAGAGAGTATGTATTTCTCTGTAGAAGAGGAATGGTGAGGGGGCCATTACCAGCAGCTCAGTAATTCCAGAGAAAAAGGCAGATGGGGAAAGGGATACAGATGGAGATTTGGGCAGAAATCAGTTTCCTTTTCTTTTCTTTTTTGGGACAAGGTTATACTCTGTCTCCCAGACTGGAGGGCAGTGGCATGATCTCAGCTCACTGCAACCCGGCCTCCCAGGTTCAAGTAATTCTCCTGCCTCAGTCTCCTGAGTAGCTGAGATTACAGGCGCGTGCCACTACCACCTGCTAATTTTTGTATTTTATTAGAGATGGGGTTTCACCTTGTTGGCCAGGCTGGTCTTGAACTCCTGACCTCAAATGATCCACTTGCCTCAGCCTCCCAAAGTGCTGGGATCACAGACATGAGCCACCGTGCCCAACCAAGAAGTCAGTTTCTGAAATCCTTATATAAACATTTAAGTTGCTTGGACATTAGGTATTCAGGAGTGGTTCACGGATCTATTTGCATTAGGGATAATTCACTCTAAATACTGTGAGGAGCATAAAATTCTGAGGCATATAAATCAATGAACAAAGATAAAATATAAGGCAATGTTGCAAAGATGATGCAGGCCTGAGGAGATGTTTTCAGAAATATTTAGGATATAGGTATCAGTGGCCATTATAAGAATAAATTTCTATTGAATAAATAAATGTATATATCTGGGTCCCTGGAGAAATACACTCTGCTCATTACTTTACAAATTTTATCAAATGAGAAGTAAAATAATATGCATAAACTCTTTCAGTTACTTGTATTTACTTTACCCTTTTTCTGTTTCAGTTTTACTGTACCAAGGAAATGCATTTGGGTTTTGTGGTGGTTGTTGTGGTTGTGGTTGTTTTTGTTTTTTGAGATGGAATTTCACTCTTCCTGCCCAGTCTGAAGTGCAGTGGTGTGATCTCAGCTCATGGCAACCTCTGCCTCCTGGGTTCAAGCGATTCTCCTGCCTCAGCCTCCCAAGTAGCTGGAATTACAGGCATGTGCCACCAAGAACAGCTAATTTTGTGTTTTTAGTAGAGATGGGTTTCTCCATGTTGGTCAGGTTGGTCTCAAACTCCCAACCTCAGGTTATCTGTCCGCCTCAGCCTCCCAAAGTGCTGGGATTACAGGCACTAGCCACCACACTCAGCAACATATGGGGATTTTGTTTTAAAAGTTCTGTTTCCTGGATCTACCAAGCTCATGAGAAAATAGAGCAAACAAGTCATTTGCATAGGTAAGAAACTTTGGATTTATAGTTTGTCCTCACTACTCTAGAAGATTATCATCATGTTTTGCAAAGCAAAATGTTAAACACAGACATAAGGGGAAAAAGAAATTAAAACTATAGGGGTGGGTGAAAAAATATTGCATAATTTATTACTGTTGACCTCATCATATGACTGATTAAGGGCACTGAATTTAACTTGGATGTGAAGTAGACCTCATATTAGCTGCAGTTAATCAGTAGACCAGGCGTCCTAGCAGAATTAAATTTGATGCTCCTGTGTTATCTTTAAATGACACAGCTTTTCTGAAAACCCTTACTCATAGTGCATGATTATCCATTAAGAAAAGGTGATGGAATATGTGAATACAGCTGAGGCGACACCATAAGGCAAATGCTCAGTGGTTCCCATTAATATTGGGAAAATCAACACTATAAAACAGAAAGCCATAGACATTATTTAATATTTGGTTTTGGGAGGTATTTTTAGTGACACTGCATATAGCTGTACCTAATAATTGCTAAATTAGAGACGTAAAAGTAAAACAAAGGCACATTGTGTTTGAGTAGGAAATCTATAGACATCTAGCTGGTTTTCCCATTCAGCCACAAAATTCTAAATATAATCATGGTACCTGCACTCAAATTTATGTTAAATACCAACCTCAATGAAATCACTCTTTCTTCTCATTCTCTTTGTTATTTATATGTTGCCTTCCTTAAGGGAAGAATACAAATGCCTTGCTAAGAACCATTCTGTTTGGTTGTAGGCTGCATAAGCGGAGTAAACACAAAGTACATTTGACCACAAAATGACTTTTTAAAAGTCAGAACTATGGTAGCATGAAGCCAAACGAGGTAATCTAGAATAAAATTTTCTATGCTTCTTTCCCTTCTTTGCTCTGTTTCTACTCTAATAACTGCGATTCACACAGGTAATGAAAAGTGTAATTCCTTGATAGAAACACAGCTCCAAGATTAATCCTTTCTTTAACTATGAAGTTCGCGTGTCCAAAATCTCTGGTAGTTGATGTCTGATTTTTGATCACTGATGGTGATACAGATATTTATCATCAACTCACAACTTCCCAAATCTTTGAAAAGTCTTACTACTGATGGTTCAACTAGTAGAAACATGATGTAAAATATCTGAAAATAAAGTTTTTATTTATTAGAATGTAAATAATAATACAAATTGTAATAAGGTGTAAAAGTTGTTCTTCACTGAAGCAGTACCATGTTGTCCTCTACCTTACAAATGCACTACTCCCCCGTGGTCTAATGTATTTTAAAAGTCCTGTAATTGCTATTAACTCAGACAAGTTTACTTAACTTGTTCTAAGCTTCTGGTATTTACTACAGTTTACTTTCAATCACTCAACCATCTCTGTTTTATATGTTGTTTTCCATGAGAAATTTGTTTATTAGTAATTAAGATTCTTCAGGGATAAGAAAATATTTGAATAACTAAGTTTGTGCATAAACACATTAAGGTCAAATGCCCATGACATTATTGTGTGTTTCTGTGTACTAGAGACAAAAACTTCAAAAAAATTTTAACGAATATATGTTAAATTAAAAACTGCTTTCATTAAACTGAGATAATCTTCCCTCAATGCATGAATACCTTCAGAATTCACATAGACCAAAGAATTGTATAAAATATAATAGCATTAAAAATCTTATTTGTAGCTGGCACAGTGGCTCCCACCTGTAATCCCAGCATATTGGCAAGCCGAGGTGGGCAGATCACCTGAGGTCAGGAGTTCAAGAGCAGCCTGGCCAAACTGGTGAAACCCCATCTCTACTAAAAATAGAAAAATTAGCAGGGTATGGTAGCACGTGCATGTAGTATCAGCTACTCGAGGGGCTGAGGCAGGAGAATTGCTTGAACTCGAGAGGCAGAGGTGGTAATGAGCTAAGACTGAGCCACTGCACTCCAGCCTTGGTGACAGAGCAAGACTCTGTCTCAAAAACACAAACAAACAAACAAAAACCTAATTGTTCCCATATAAGTCTATGTTCATACAAGATCTGAAGCGTACACAACACAGTGAGACAGGACAGATATATTTTAAAAGTTATCCTCCTGGTTTCTGTAAAAATAAAATAGTTGAATTTAAGCTATCAAGACAAGTCAACTAAAAGAGCAAAAAATGCAAAAGTGAAACTAGAAAGGTCATTTCCCCATCAAGGGCTCATGATCACTGCACATTCACGAACTATACTGTTCAGAACATTAGATCTGAATTTTGATCTGAGTATCCCTTTAGTAGCAGTTTCATTCAAGGATGTCCAAGAGGTAAAATAAGACAATATCATTTTCTATTTTCAGATTTCTTTTCTGAGAATAGCCCAGCATTCTTCTTCAGAGAAATGAATTGTCCACCCAGTCTAAACTCACCGCACAGCTGTGCAGCGGGACCCTCCTGCTGGCCCACGTGGCTGCCAGAGCCCATGCTGGCACGACGCTCCAGCAGGTCGGCGTCCCTGCGGGCCACGCTACCGGTGACATGGCTAGCATGACCCTCCTTCCTGGCAGTGACACTGTTGATGTGAACCCCAGTTTCACATCTGTCATTTCTAAATAGGACCATTTTCCCTTTTCGCTCTCCCTTCCATTCACAGGGCTTTTCATTCTCTCTGTTTCTGCCTCCGTTTCAGATATTTACTCACCTTTTTCTCTCTCACTATGTCTGCCGTGGTCTCCATGAGAGTGCGCCACATAAGATTCCCCCATTAAAAGTCATGAATTGAGTGGCTTTTAGTATAACTGTGGTTGTGCACATTCAATTTTAATTCGCAATCCATTGTAGAACGTCTTATCACCCCCGACCAGAGAAAAACCCTGTAGACATTAGTCACTACTCATTCTGTCTCAAACCCCCTCCCTGACCCTCAGCCCTAGGTAGCAACTACCTAGTGCGATCAATCCCATATGCATAGATTTCCATATTGTGGACATTTCCTATCAACGGAATTGCACAATAGGTGAGCTGTTATGACTGACATAACACGTAGCACAATATTTTCAAGATTCATCCACATTGTAGGCTTACCCACAGGGGGAAACCATTTTTTGGGGGGTTTTAGTAACACCGGGTGTTTTCTCCTTCCTTTCGTCCTTCTTTCCTTCCTTCCTTCCTTCCTTCCTTCCTTCCTTTCCTACTTCTTTCCTTCCTTCCTTCCTTCCTTCCTTCCTTCCTTCCTACCTTCCTTCCTTCTTTCCTTCCTTCCTTCCTTCCTTCCTTCCTCCTATTTCTCTCTTACTCCTTCTGCCCTCTCTCTTTCATATGCCTTAGGTGCATCCCACATTCTGCGTTTTTTGGGGGAAATCCTCGACAGGTGCAGGAAAATTGTGTTATTGTAACTATTTACCACTATCTCTCTTTCATGGCTCTCCATCAGTTGTGAACATATATTGGTTTATCCCAAGTCACTAAGCATATTTTTATTAGGTACACCTGTTTTTCCTTGTACAGCTGTTTCTGGAGTATCGGGTGGCTTACTCATAAACCCAGTGTAACTCAGAAACGCATCTAATATTCCAATAAACCCATCATAACATTGAAAAATCATAAATCAAATCATCATAAGTCACGGTTTCTCCGTGGATATGGGCGTCATCAATTCCATTGTATTCAGTAATGCTGTACACCATTAACAATGGCAGACTGGTTGGGAGTGGATATTGATAGCATTATAAAAGTCAGTTATTAGAGGGATACTTCTTTAACCTGACTGAAGAACTGATCGAATGGCTTTAGTACAGTGCATGATTATGTGAGATGTTTTGAGACAGAGTAGTACATTTGTGAATGAAATTTTATGGCTGTTTCTCACTTAGCAGGAAAGATTGTGTGTGGAAAAGTGAGAAAATTGCTTTCTGCTGTAGAGTCTGGCATTCATTGCAGATTTAAGCTTATTTTTCTGCGAGCAAATCTTATTCAATAAAATACTAATCTTTATACTAAAAAACAAAAACAGTGGTGATGTGTGGTCATTATCCTCAGCAAACTAATCCAGGGAAAGAAAACCAAACGCCACATTCTCACTTATAATGGGAGCTGAAAAATGAGATTACATGGACACAGGAAGGGGAACAACACACACTGGGGCCTTTCGGGGGGCAGAGCGTTAAGAAAAACAGCTACTGCATGCTGGGCTTAATACCTAGGTGATGGGTTGACAGGTGCAGCAAACCACCATGGCACACGTGTACCTTAGTAACAAATCTGCACATCCTGCACATATTCCCCAGAACGTAGAAACGAAACGAAACAAAAGAAAACGAAAAAGCAATAGCAAAACGCTAAAGGCAAAATAAAGTTTCAAACTCCGAACGTGACAGACCAATGTTTGGTTCAAATCATGGTTCTCAACCCAGGTGCCATAAGGTCAGGATAAAGAATTTGATTACATGTTGTAAAGAAGACATGCAGCAAATGACCAGAAAGATTATTCTCAACATATGTGTGTCTTCTAATTCAATGGTGACGCTATCTACCGGGACATAGCATTAGATTCCAAAGGGCCGAGTCCCGCCAGACAGGCCTCCCACACTAACAAAGGGAAGCCCTGCGTTGTTTTACCTGTGCTTCTCAGCAACTGGCTATAAATCAGGTTGCCACCACTCCCAGATTTAGTTGCATTCATTTGCTGGAAGAGCTCACAGCACGCAGGGAAACACTTACATTTGCCGTTGTATTTTAGCGGACATTGCAAAAAGTTCAGAAATTAATGTGGGGCCCGGCATGTGGGGAGGGGCGCACTACCTTCCAGGAAGTGTTATCCAGAAGCTCTCTGAACCCAGTCCTTTTGGGTTTTTATGGAGACCTGATTCTATAGGCATGATGGGTTAAACCATAGGCTATTGGTGATCAACTCCACCTGAGGCTCTCAACCCTCCCTGGAAATTGGGGTTGAGGCTTTGCCATTCTCAGTCTGACTAAAAGAATTTACCCAAACGGAATTTTAAAACAGATGAGCATAACTGGAATCTTAATTAGATGATTGGATTATCTGGAGCCACACCTTGATATTCCTAACCCGAGCACCCTCATCCAACCAATGCTCCACCCAACTGGCTCCCAAGTCTCTACGTGGTTCCAGAGCAAAAGAATGTTTATACAACGCATATCTCCACCTTTTCTTCAAAGTCTTTTCGCTTTCACGGAAAGACTTCTTAAACTGCCATGCATCAGGGTTCGGGGGAGGTCTTGTTACAACACAGATCTGTGGATCTCCGGGGTTTGATTGTGGCAAGGATGCTGCTGGTGTCAAAACCACAACGTGGGAACCACAGAACCACTAGTTGGTTTTCAGTGTTTCAGTGCATACAATTCCTAATATATCTGGCCAAGAAAACTTGTAAGTTCTTAGATTGTCCCAAAGGTGGCGCATGAAATCACAGCAGGAGAACAGTTTCCTACGAGGTGTAGCCTGGGAAAGTTGGGGGTGACTGATGGAAAGGAGGAGTGAAGCTCCGCCCTTTCCGCTGCTAGGCTGCGCCCGAGGCTATTTAAACCCACCCTGGCTGGCCTGTACTCAGATCTTCGCTGAGCGGATCAGCGGCCGGAGCGTTTGGCGGACTCTGCGTGGACTTGGAGCTCACAGCGTCTTGCGACTTGGAAGCAGATTCAGAGGACAGGACAGAACACTTGGGCAAGTGAACCTCTGTCTGTCTGTCTGTCTGTCTGTCTGTCTGTCTGTCTCATTGGTTGGGTGATTTCCATTTTCTTAAGGGGCACATACTTCACACCGCACACACACAAACACTCAAAAACACACACACACACACACACGCACACACACTCCTTCCTTCTGCGAGTTAGAAAATTAGTAGGGGCCCCTGGGAGCTGCAGGTTTCCTAATCATGTCTGCACCTAAGAACAGTAGGGTCTTGTCTGGCTCTTCTTATGAACGGTCCCCCAGCCCGGACTCCCCAAGGTCCATGCGAGCTTCACCCAGCTTCTCCCTCTCCCCTATCAGAAACTCAGGCTTAAGGGGAAGCTCCTCACCAGGGATCCGGAGCTACCATTCACCATCCCCTAGGGCTTCACCACACTCACCTCTGTCATCACCAGAATCCCACAAGCTCCCATTTCCCTGTCCTCACCGTGATGGGCAATCAATGAAGCCATTGGGCTCTCCCGGGTCCTCCTCTGAGGATTCCTCAGAGTCCCCACGTTCATCAATAATATACCACATGTTCTTACTGCCATCACCCAGCAGCTCACCCCCAGCTCTCGGGGGATCTCCTGTGTCTCCCAGCTACTCTCCAAACAACCCCAGATTTCAGCTGGAGTCAGCCCCCCACACCCAGGAATCACCTACGAACTCACGAGCCTCACGGTGCTCCACCCCTGTGTCTTTCATCTCTTCACCCCCAGGCCTCAGGGACTCTCCTGTGGCTCCCAGTTACTCTCCAGCCATCCCCAGGTTCCTGCGGGAGTCAGCCCCATGCACCCAGGAGTCCCCCAGAGACTCACACGTCTCGGGAGAATATGAGCCGTCCCCCAGCCCTGACTCCTCAAGATTCATGCCTGCCTCACCCAGCTTTTCCCTCTCCCCTCCCAGAAACTCAGACCCAAGGGGCAGCTCCTCACCAGGGATGTGGAAGTACTCTACATCACCCCGCAGGGCTTCACCACTCTCACATCCATCATCAACAGAATTCCACAACTTTACGTTTCCCTTTCCTAACCAAGCAGGACAGTCACTCATGTCATTGTGTTCTCCCGTGTCCTCCTCTGGAGATTCTCCACAGTCACCTCATTCATCAATAATATACCATATGTTCTTACTGCCATCATCCAGCAGCTCACCCCCAGCCACCCATGACTCGCCTGTCTGTCCCAGCTACTCTCCAACTACGCCCAGATTTCAGCGGGAGTCTCTACCCCACACCCCAGAAACACCTACAAACTCACAGACCTCAGTGAGATCCTCGCCAGTCTCTCTCACGTCTTCACCCCCAGCCCTTACGGACCCTCCAGTCTGTCCCAGCTACTCTCCAACCACGCCCACATTTCAGCGCGGGTCAGTTCCAGGAACCCAGGGATCACCACCAAGCCCACCACTTTCACTGAGTTACTCCCCAGTCTCTAGCACGTCTTTATCTCCAACCCTCAGGGACTCGCCTGTCTGTCCCAGCTACTCTCCAAACACGCCCACACTTCAGCGGGAGTCCGTTGCAGGCACCCAGAAATCACCACCAAACTCACCAATTTCACTGCGTTACTCCCCAGTCTCTCTCATGTCTTCACCATCCCTCAGGGACTCTCCCGTCTGTCCCAGCTACTCTCCAACCACGACCACATTTCAGCTGGAGTCAGTTCCAGGCACCCCGGACTCACCACCAAACTCACCAATTTCACTCAGTTACTCCTCAGTCTCTAGCACGTCTTTATCTCCAACCCTCAGGGACTCTCCTGTGTGTCCCAGCTACTCTCCAACCACGCCCACACTTCAGCGGGAGTCAGTTCCAGGCACCCAGGAATCACCATCAAACTCACCAATTTCACTGCGTTACTCCCCAGTCTCTCTCATGTCTTCACCATCCCTCAGGGACTCTCCCGTCTGTCCCAGCTACTCTCCAACCACTCCCACATTTCAGCTGGGGTCAGTTCCAGGCACCCCGGAGTCACCACCAAACTCACCAGTTTCACTGAGGTACTCCCCGGTCTCTCTCATGTCTTCACCCCCAGCCCTCAGGGACTCTCCTGTGTGTCCCAGCTACTCTCCATCCATGCCCAGATTTCAGCGGGAGTCAGTTCCAGGCACCCAGGTAGCACCACCAAACTCAGCAGTTTCGCTGAGTTACTCCCCAGTCTCTCTCATGTCTTCACCCCCAGCCCCCTGGGACTCTCCTGTCTGTCCCAGCTACTCTCCCACCACGCCCAGATTTCAGCGGGAGTCAGCCTCCCACACTCCGGAATCACCTACAGACTCACAGACTTCACTGAGGTCCTCCCTGGTCTCTCTCAGGTCTTTGCCCTCAGCCCACAGGGACTCTTGTGTCTCTTTCAGCTACTCTCAAAACTTCTCTAGATTCCAGCTGGAGTCAGTTCCAGGCACCCACGATACACCACCGAACTCACGAATTTCACTGACTTACTCCCCAGTCTCCCTCATGTTCTCACCCCCAGCCCTCAGGGACTCTTCTGTCTCTCTCAGCTACTCTCCGACCATCTCCAGATTTCACCTGGAGTCAGCTTCCCGCACCCAGGAATCACCTACAAACTCACGGACCTTACTGCCACCCTCCCCCATTTCTTTCACCTCTTCACCCCCTGCCTTAAGGGACTCTCCTGGGCCTCCCAGCTTCTCTCCAGCCTTCCCCAGATTTCTGCCACAGTCAGCCCCAGGCACCCAGGGCAACCATAGACACTCACAGGCCTCACGAGACTATCTCCCTATGACCTGTACCTACACAGGGATGGCTCTCACGCATCCCTCAGTGACCCCAAACCCATCTCCACTTACACTCAGACACTCCCAGGGCCTGACAGCTACTCCCCGTTATTGTCCTTCAGTTCGAAGCCCTGGCCAATCTACTAGCCCACATGACGCAGTTACCTGGCCATTTCTCCACGGTTCCCGTGAGGGCCCCACACCCAGCCGCACAAGAGCCCCTCCTGCATTCCGTCCTCACACGCAGGCCTGTCCATCTACTTGCTACTGTCACACTCTTGCCAGCAGAAGAGGCCCCTGTAATGGCCGATATCACCACCCAGTCTATCCTCACCCCACAGCTGTGCAGCGGGTCCCTCCTGCTGGCCCACGTGGCTGCCAGAGCCCATGCTGGCACGACGCTCCAGCAGGTCGGCGTCCCTGCGGGCCACACTACCGGTGACATGGCTAGCATGACCCTCCTTCCTGGCAGTGACACTGTTGATGTGAACCCCAGTTTCACATCTGTCATTTCTAAATAGGACCATTTTCCCTTTTCGCTCTCCCTTCCTTTCACAGGGCTTTTCGTTCTCTCTGTTTCTGCCTCCGTTTCAGATATTTACTCACCGTTTTCTCTCTCACTATGTCTGCCGTGGTCTCCATGAGAGTGCGCCACATAAGATTCCCCCATTAAAAGTCATGAATTGAGTGGCTTTTAGTATACCTGTGGTTGTGCACATTCAATTATAGTTCGCAATCCATTGTAGAACGTCTTATCACCCCCGACCAGAGAAAAACCCTGTAGACATTAGTCACTCCTCATTCTGTCTCAAACCCCCTCCCTGACCCTCAGCCCTAGGTAGCAACTACCTAGTGCGATCAATCCCATATGCATAGATTTCCATATTGTAGACATTTCCTATCAACGGAATTGCACAATAGGTGAGCTGTTATGACTGACATAACACGTAGCACAATATTTTCAAGATTCATCCACATTGTAGGCTTACCCACAGGGGGAAACCATTTTTTTGGGGGGTTTTAGTAACACCGGGTGTTTTCTCCTTCCTTTCGTCCTTCTTTCCTTCCTTCCTTCCTTCCTACCTTCCTTCTTTCCTTCCTTCCTTCCTTCCTTCCTTCCTTCCTTCCTTCCTTCCTCCTATTTCTCTCTTACTCCTTCTGCCCTCTCTCTTTCATATGCCTTAGGTGCATCCCACATTCGGCATTTTTTGGGGGAAATCCACGACAGGTGCAGGAAAATTGTGTTATTGTAACTATTTACCGCTATCTCTCTTTCACGGCTCTCCATCAGTTGTGAACATCTATTGGTTTATCCCAAGTCACTAAGCATATTTTTATTAGGTACACCTGTTTTTCCTTATACAGCTGTTTCTGGAGTCTAGGGTCGCATACTCATAAACCCAGTGTAACTCAGAAACGCATCTAATAGTCCAATAAACCCATCATAACGTTGAAAAATCATAAATCAAACCATCATAAGTCACGGTCTGTCCGTGGATATGGGCGTCATCAATTCCATTGTATTCAGTCATGCTGTACACCATTAACCATGGCAGACTGACTGGGAGTGGATATTGATAGCATTATAAAAGTCAGTTATTAGAGGGATACTTCTTTAACCTGACTGAAGAACTGATCTAATGGCTTTAGTCGAGTGCATGATTATGTGAGATATTTTGAGACAGAGTAGTACATTTGTGAATGAAATTTTATGGCTTTTTTTCACTTAGTAGGCACCATTGTGTGTGGAAAAGTGAGAAAATTGCTTTCTGCTGTAGAGTCTGGCATTCATTGTAGATTTAAGCTTATTTTTCTGGGAGCAAATCTTATTCAATAAAATACTACTCTTTATACTAAAAAACAAAAACGGTGGTGATGTGTGGTCATTATCCTCAGCAAACTAATCCAGGGAAAGAAAACCAAACGCCACATTCTCACTTATAATGGGAGCTGAAAAAGGAGATCACATGGACACAGGAAGGGGAACAACACACACTGGGGCCTTTCGGGGGGCAGAGCGTTAAGAAGAACAGCTACTGCATGCTGGGCTTAATGCCTAGGTGATGGGTTGACAGGTGCAGCAAACCACCATGGCACACGTTTACCTTAGTAACAAATCTGCACATCCTGCACATATACCCCAGAACTTAGAAACGAAACGAAACAAAAGAAAACGAAAAAGCAATAGCAAAACGCTAAAGGCAAAATAAAGTTTCAAACTCAGAACGTGACAGACCAATGTTTGGTTCAAATCATGGTTCTCAACCTAGGTGCCATAAGGTCAGGATAAAGAATTTGATTACATATTGTAAATAAGACATGCAGCAAATGACCAGAAAGATTATTCTCAACATATGTGTGTCTTCTAATTCAATGGTGACGCTACCTACCGGGACATAGCATTAGATTCCAAAGGGCCGGGTCCCGCCACACAGGCCTCCCACACTAATAACAATGGGAAGCCCTACGTGGTTTTACCTGTGCTTCTCAGCAACTGGCTATAAATCAGGTTGCCACCACTCCCAGATTTAGTTGCATTCATTTGCTGGAAGAGCTCACAGCACGCAGGGAAGCACTTACATTTGCCGTTGTATTTTAGCGGACATTGCAAAAAGTTCAGAAATTAATGTGGGGCCCGGCATGTGGGGAGGGGCGCACTACCTTCCAGGAAGTGTTATCCAGAAGCTCTCTGAACCCAGTCCTTTTGGGTTTTTATGGAGACCTGATTCTATAGGCATGATGGGTTAAACCATAGGCTATTGGTGATCAACTCCACCTGAGGCTCTCAACCCTCCCTGGAAATTGGGGTTGAGGCTTTGCCATTCTCAGTCTGACTAAAAGAATTTACCCAAACGGAATTTTGAAACAGATGAGCATAACTGGAATCTTAATTAGATGATTGGATTATCTGGAGCCACACCTTGATATTCCCAACCCGAGCACCCTCATCCAACCAATGCTCCACCCAACTGGCTCCCAAGTCTCTACGTGGTTCCAGAGCAAAAGAATGTTTATACAACGCATATCTCCACCTTTTCTTCAAAGTCTTTTCGCTTACACGGAAAGGCTTCTTAAACTGCCATGCATCAGGGTCAGGGGGAGGTCTTGTTACAACACAGATCTGTGGATCTCCGGGGTTTGATTGTGGCAAGGATGCTGCTGGTGTCAAAACCACAACGTGGGAACCACAGAACCACTAGTTGGTTTTCAGTGTTTCAGTGCATACAATCCCTAATATATCTGGCCAAGAAAACTTGTAAGTTCTTAGATTGTCCCAAAGGTGGCGCATGAAATCAAAGCAGGAGAACAGTTTCCTACGAGGTGTAGCCTGGGAAAGTTGGGGGTGACTGATGGAAAGGAGGAGTGAAGCTCCGCCCTTTTTGATATATTATGTACAGTATGTAATATATATGTACTGTACTTTTAGATATTTTATTTACAATATATAATATACATTTCGTGTACTTTTTGATATTTTATGTACAGTATATAAAATATATTTACTGTAGTTTTTGACATTTTATTTACAGTATATAATATATATTTGGTGTAATTTTGATATTTTATGTACAGTATGTAATATATATTTACTGTAATTTTGATTCCATTTACAGTTTATAATGTGTATGTGGTGTACTGTTAGGTAATATGGTAAGTACAGTATATAAAATATATATACTGTACTTTTTGATATTTAATTTACAGTATATAACATATTTGGTGTACTTTTTGACATTTTATGTACAGTATATAAAATATATTTAATGTAGTTACTCATATTTTATTTACACTATATAATATATATTTGGTGTACTTTTTCATATTTTATGTACAGTATGTAATATATATTTACTGTAATTTTTGATAATTCATTTACTGTATATAATATACATTTGGTGTGCTTTTTGACATATTATGTACCGTATATAAAATATATTTACTGTAGTTTTTGATATTTTCTTTACAGTATATAATATGTATTTGGTGTAATTTTGATATTTTTTGTACAGTATGTAATATATATTTACTATAATTTTGGGATTTCATTTAAGGTATATAATGTGTATTTGCTGTACTGTTAGATAATATATGTACAGTATATAATATATATTTACTGTAACTTTTGATATTTTATTAACAGAATATTATATATTTGGGGTACTTTTTGACATTTTATGTACAGTATATAAAATATATTTACTGTAGGTTCTCATATTTTATTTACACTATATAATATATATTTGGTGTAATTTTTCATATTTTATGTACAGTATATAAAATATATTCACTGTATTTTTGATATTTTATTTAGTGTATATAATATACATTTGGTGTACTTTTTGATATTTTATGTAAATTATGTAATATATGTAGTGTACTTTTTGATATTTTATTTACAGTATATAATATACATTTGGTGTACTTTTTGATATTTTATGTACAGTATATAAAATATATTTACTGTAGTTTTTGATTTTTTATTTACACTATATAATATATATTTGGTGTAATTTTGATATTTTATATACAGTATGAAATATATATTTACTGTAATTTTGATATTTCCTTTACAGTATATAATGTTTATTTGGTGTACTGTTAGATAATATTATATATACAGTGTATAAAATATATTTACTGTACTTTTTGATTTTATTTACAATATATAATATATATTTTTTGTACTTCTTGACATTTTATGTACAGTATATAAAATATATGTACTGTAGTTTCTCATATTTTATTTACAGTATATAATATATATTTGGTGTACTTTTTCATATTTTATGTACAGTATGTAATATATATTTACTGAAATTTTTGATATTTCATTTACAGTATATAATATACATTTGGTGTACTTTTTGACATTTTATGTACACTATATAAAATATATTTACTGTAGTTTTTGATATTTTATTTATTTTATATCATATATATGGTGTACTTTTTGATATTTTATGTACAGTATGTTATATATATGTACTGTACTTTTTGATATTTTGTTTACAGTATATAATATATATGTGGTGTACATTTGATATTTTATGGACATTATATAAAATATATGGTGTACTTTTTGATATTTTATGTAAAGTATGTAATATATATTTACTGAAATTTTTGATATTTCATTTACAGTATATAATATCTATTTCTTGTAATTTTTGGTATTTTACGTACAGTATGTAATATATATTTACTGTACTTTTTGATATTTTAACTACAGCATATAATATATATTTGGTGAACTTTTAGATAATATTATATGTACAGTATATAAAATATATTAACTGTAGTTTTTGATATATTATTTAGATTATATAAGATATATTTGGTGTACTTTTTGATATTCTATGTACAGTATATAAATTATATTTACTGTACTATTTGATATTTTCTGTATATTATACACTATATCTTTACTGTAGTTTTGATATTTTATTTACAGTATATAAGATATATTTGGTGTAAATTTGATATATTATGTGCAGTATGTAATATATATTTACTGTAATTTCGATATTTCATTTACAGTATATAATGTGTATTTGGTGTACTGTTATATAATATTATATGTACAGTATATAAAATATATTTACTGTACTTTTTGTTATTTTATTTAGATTATATAAGATATATTGTGTGTACCTTTGATATTTTATGTACAGTATGTAATATATATTTGGTGTACTTTTTGATATTTTATGTACAGTATATAAAATGTATTTGCTGTACTTTTTGATATTTTATTTAGATTATATAATATACATTTGGTGTACTTTTTGATATTTTATATACAGTGTATAAAATATATTTACCGTATTTTTGATACTTTATTTACAGTATATAATATATATTTGGTGTAAATTTGATATTTAATGTACAGTATGTAATATATGTTTACTGTAATTTTGATATTTCATTTACAGTATATAATGTGTATTTGGTGTACTGTTAGATAATATTGTATGTACAGTATATAAAATATATTTACTGTACTTTTTGATACTTTATTTACAGTATATAATATATATTTGGTGTACTTTTTGACATTTTATGTGCAGTATATAAAATATATTTACTGCAGTTTCTCATATTTTATATACAGTATATAATATATATTTGCTGTACTTTTTGATATTTTGTGTACAGTATATAAAATATATTTACTGTACATTTTGATATTTTATTTAGAGTATATTATATAAATAGTGTATTTTTTGACATGTTACATAGAGTCTATAAAATATGTTTACTGTAGTTTTTGATATTTTATTTACAGTATATAACATATTTGGTGTAATTTTTGACATTTTATTTACATTATATAAAATGTATTTACTGTAGTTTTTGATATTGTATTTACAGTATAAAATATATCTTTGGTGTACTTTTTGACAGTTTGTGTACAGTATATAAAATATATCTGCAGTAGTTATGATATTTTATTTACAGTATATAATATATATTTGGTTTACTTTTTGACATTTTATGTACAGTATATAAAATATATTTACTATAGTTTTTGATATATTATTTACAGTAAATAATATATATGGTGTACTTTTTGATATTTTTTGTACAGTATGTAATATATATTTACGGTAATTTTTGATATTTTATGAAAGGTATGTAATATGTATTTACTGTACTTTTTGATATTTCATTTACAGTATATAATATGTATTTGCTGTACTTTTAGATGATATTATATTTACAGTACAGCAAATATATTTAACGTACTTTTTGATATTTTACTTACAGTATATAATATATATTTGGTGTACATTTGACATTTTATGTACATTATATAAAATATATTTACTGTACTTTTTGATATTTTATTTACAGTATATAATATATATTTGGTGTACTTTTTGACATTTTATGTACAGTATATAAAATATATTTACTGTAGTTTGTGATATTTTATTTACAGTATATAGTATATATTTGGTGTAATTTTCGATATTTTATGTACAGTGTATAAAATATATTTTCAGTACATTGTGATATTTTATTTACAGTATATAATATTTGTTTGGTGTACATTTTTATATTTCGTGTAAAGTATATAAAATGTATCTACTGTACTTTTTGATATTTTATTTACAGTATATAATATATATTTGGTGTACTTTTTGATATTTTATGTACACTATATAAAATATATTTAGTGTACATTTTGATATTTTATTTACACTATATAATATATATTTGGTGTACTTTTTGACATTTTATGTACACTATATAAAATATATTTACAGTAATTTTTTGATATATTATTTAGAGTATATAATGTATATTTGGTGTACCTTTTGATTGTTTTTTACAGTATACAATATATATTTAGTGTACTTTTTTATATTTTATGAAACGTATGTAATATACATTTACTGTACCTTTTGATATTTTCTTTACAGTATATAAGATATATTTGGTGTACATTTTCACATATTTAGTACAGTATAGAAAATACTTTTACTGTATATTTTGATATTTTATTTACAGTATATAATATGTATTTGGTGTACTTTTTGACATTTTATGTACAGTATATAAAATATATTTACTGTAATTATTTGATATATTATTAACTGTATATAATATATATTTGGTGTACTTTTTGATATTTTTTGTACAGTATGTAATATATATTTACTGTACTATTTGATATTTTATGAAACGTATGTTATATATTTACTGTACTTTTTGATATTTCATTTACAGTATATAATATGTATTTGGTGTACTTTCAAATGATATTATAAGTACAGTTCATAAAATATATCTAGTGTAATATTTGATATATTATTTGCAGTATATAATATATATTTGGTGTACTTTTTGGTATTTTATGTACAGTATATAAGATATATTTACTATAGTTTTTAACATTCTATTCACAGTATATAATACATATTTGTTGTACTTTGTGATATTTTATGTACAGCATATAAAATATATTTACTGTAGTTTTTGATATTTTATTTACAGTATATAATATATATTTGGTGTACTTTTTGACATTTTATGTACCGTATATAAAATATATTTACTGCAGTTTTGGATATTTTATTTACAGTATATAATACATATTTGGTGTACTTTTTGACATTTTATGTACAGTATATAAAATATATTTACTGCAGATTTTGATATTTTATTTACAGTATACAATATATATTTGCTGTATTTTTGATTTTTATATACAGTATATAAAATATATTTACTGTATATTTTGATATTTTATTTGCAGTATAAAATATATATTTCTTGTACTTTTTGATATTTTATGTACAGAATGTAATATATATTAACTCTACTTTTTGATATTGTATGAGAGGTATGTAATATATATTTCCAGTACTTTTTGATATTTCATTTACAGTATATAATATGTATTTGCTGTATTTTTAGATAATATTATACGTACAGTATATAAAATATACTTACTGTACTTTTTGATATTTTATTTACAGTCTATAATATATATTTGGTGTACTTTTTGACATTTTGTGTACAGTAAATAAAATATGTTTACTATAGTTTTTGATATTTTATTTAGAGTAAAAATTATATTTGGTGTACTTTTTATACTTTGTGTATGGTTTATAAAATATATCTACTGTACTTTTTGATATTTTATTTACAGTATGTAATATATATTTGGTGTACTTTTTGATATTTTATGTACAGTATATAAAATATATTTACTGTAATTTTGATATTTCATTTACGGTATATTTGTGTATTTTGTGTACTGTTAGATA
Source organism: Pan paniscus (assembly GCF_029289425.2). Classification (NCBI taxonomy): domain Eukaryota; kingdom Metazoa; phylum Chordata; class Mammalia; order Primates; family Hominidae; genus Pan; species Pan paniscus. Next base: position 5,379,535 of record NC_073265.2, read on the forward strand.
ATATTATATGTACATTATATAAAATATATTTACTGTACTTTTTGATATTTTATTTACAGTATTTAATATATATTTGGTGTACTTTTTGACATTTTATGTGCAGTATATACAATATATTTATTGTACTTTTTGATATTTTATTTACAGTATAAAATATATATGGTGTACTATTTGATAGTTTGTGTACAGTATATGCAACATATCTACTCTACTTTTTGATATTTTATTTACAGCATATAATATATATTTGCTTTACTTTTTGACATTTTATGTACAGTATATAAAATATACTTACTGTAGTTTTTGATATATTATTTACAGTATATAATATATATTTGGTGTACTCTTTGATATTTTTGGACAGTATGTAATATATATTTACTGTACTTTTTGATATTTTATGAAAGGTATGTAATATATATTTACTGTTCTTTTTGATATTTCATTTACAGTATATAATATGTATTTGGTGTAATTTTTGACATTTTATGTACAGTATATAATATATATTTACTGCAGTTTTTCATGTTTTATCTACAGTATATAATATATATTTGCTGTACTTTTTAATATTTTATGTACAGTATATAAAATATATTTACTGTACATTTTGATATTTTATGAAAGGTATGTAATATGAATTTACTGTACTTTTTGATATTTCATTTACACTATATAATATGTATTTGGTGTACGTATACATAATATTATATTTACAGTACACAAAATATTTTTACTGTACTTTTTGATATTTTATTTAGAGTATATAATATATAATTGGTGTACTTTTTGACATTTTTTGTACAGTATATAAAATATATTTACTGTACTTTTTGATATTTTATTTACAGTATATAATATATATTTGGTGTACTTTTTTATATTTTATGTACAGTATATAAAATATATTTACTGTAGTTTTTGATATTTTATTCACAGTATATAATACATATTTGGTGTACTTTTTGATATTTTATGTACAGTATATAAAATATATTTACTCTTGTTTATGATATTTTATTTACAGTATATAATATATATTTGGTGTACTTTTTGACATTTTATGTACAGTATATAAAATATATTTACTGTAGTTTTGCATATTTTATTTACAGTATATAATTTATATCTGGTGTACTTTTTGACATTTTATGTACAGTATATAAAATATATTTACTGTAGTATTTGATATTTGATTTACAGTACATAGGATATATTTGTTGTACTTTTTGACATTTTATGTACAGTACATAAAATATATTTACTGCAGATTTTGATATTTTATTTACAGTATACAATATATATTTGCTGTACTTTTTGATATTTTATGTACAGTATATAAAATATATTTACTGTACATTTTGATATTTTATTTGCAGTATAAAATATATATTTGGTGTACTTTCTGATATTTTATGTACAGTATGTAACATATTTTCTGTACTTTTTGATATTTTATGAAAGGTATGTAATATACATTTACTGTACTGTTTGATATTTCATTTATGGTATATAATATGTATTTGGTGTACTTTTAGATAATATTCTATGTACACTATATAAAATTAAAATACTGTGCTTTTCAATATTTTATTTACAGTATAGTATATATTTAGTGTATGTTTTGATATTTTATGTACAGTATGTAATATATATTTACTGTAATTTTTGATATTTTATGAAAGGTATGTAATATATATGTAGTGTAATTTTTGATACTTCATTTCCAGTATCTAATATGTATTTGGTGAACTTTTAGATAATATTATATGTACAGTATAGAGAATATATTTACTGTACATTTTCATAATTTATTTACAGTATATTAAAAAGTACAGTAAATATATATTACATACTGTAAAAAAAATCAAAAAGTACACCAAATATATATTATATACGGTAAATAATATATCAAAACTACAGTAAATTCATTTTATGTACTGTACATAAAATGCCAAAAAGTAAAACAAAGATACATTATATACTGCAAATAAAATATCAAAAATACAGTAGATATATTTTATATACTGTACACAAAATATCAAAAAGTACACCAAATATATATTAAATACTGTAAATAATATATCAAATACTACAGTAAATATATTCTATGTAATGTGCATAAAATGTCAAAAAGTAAACCAAATATATATTATATACACTAAATAAAATATCAAAAACTACAGTAAATATATATTATATACTGTACACAAAATATCAAAAAGTACACCAAATATATATTATATACTGTAAATAAAATATCAAAAAGTACAGCAAATATATTTTCTATACTGTACATATAATATTATCTAAAAGTACACCAAATACATATTATATATTGTAAATGAAATGTCAAAAAGTACAGTAAATATATATTACATACCTTTCATAAATATCAAAAATTACAGTAAATATATATCACATAATGTACAAAAAATATCAAAAAGTACACCAAATATATATTATATAATGTAAATAAAAAATCAAAATGTACAGTAAATATATTTTTATACTGTACATTAAATGTCAAAATGTTCAGCAAATATATATTATATAGTGTAAATAAAATATCAAAAACTACAGTAAATATATTTTATATACTGTACATAAAATGTCAAAAACTACACCAGATATGTATTATATACAGTAAATAAAATATCAAAAGCTACAGTAAATATATTGTATATACTGTACATAAAATGTCAAAAAGTACACCAAATATATATTATATACTGTAAATAAAATATCAAAAACTGCAGTAAATATATTTTATATACTGTACATACAATATTATCTAAAAGTACACCAAGTACCTATTATATACTGTAAATGAAATATCAAAAAGTACAGTAAATATATATTACATACCTTTCATAAAATATCCAAAAGTACAGTATATATATTACATACTGTCCATAAAATACCAAAAAGTACACCAAATATATATTTTATACTGTAAATAAAATATCAAAATGTACAGTAAATATATTTTATATACTGTACATAAAACATCAAAATGTACACGAAATATACATTATATAATGTAAATAAAATATCAAAAAGTACAGTAGATATATTTTTTATACTGTACCCAAAATATCAAAAACTACACCAAACGTATATTATGTAGTGTAAATAAAATGTCGAAAACCACAGTAAATATATTTTATATACTGTACATAAAATGTCAAAAAGTACACCAAATATATACTATATACTGTAAATAAAATATCATAAACTACAGAAAATACATTTTCTATAATGTACATGGAATATTATCTAAAAGTACACCAAATACATAGTATATACTGTAAATGAAATATTCAAAAATTACATTAAATATATATTACATACCTTCATTAAATATCAAAATGTACAGTAAATATATATTACACACTGTACAGAAAATATCAAAATGTACACCAAATATATATTATATACTGTAAATAAAATATCAAAATGTACAGTAAATATATTTTATATACTGTACATAAAATGTCAAAAAGTGCACGAAATATATATTATATACTGTAAATAAAATATCCAAAACTACAGTAAATATATTTTATATACTGTACATAAAATGTCAAAAAGTACACCAAATGTATATTATATACTGTAAATAAAATATCAAAAAGTACATTAAATATATTTTATATACTGTACATATATTATCTAAAAGTACACCAATTACATATTATATACTGTAAATGAAATATCAAAAATACAGTAAATATATATTACACACATTTCATATATCAAAAAGTACAGTAAATATATATTACATACTGTACATAAAATATCAAAAGTACACCAAATATATATTATATACTGTAAATAAAATATCAAAATGTACAGTAGATATTTTTCAAATACTGTACATAAATTATCAAAAAGTACACCAAATGAATACTATATACTGTAAATAAAATATCAAAAACTACAGTAAATATATTTTATATACTGTACATAAAATGTCAAAAAGTACACCAAATATATATTATATACTGGAAATAAAATATCAAAATGTACAGTAAATATGTTTTATATAATGTACTTAAAATATCAAAAAGTACACCAAATATATATAATGTACTGTAAATAAAATATCAAAAGCTACAGTAAGTATATTTTACATAGTGTACATAAAATGTTAAAAAGTACACCAAATATATATTATATAATGTAAATAAAATACCAAAATTTACAGTAAATATATTTTATATATTGTAGATAAAATGTCAAAAAGTACACCAAATATATATTATGTAGTGTAAATAAAATATCAAAAACTACAGTAAATATATTTTATATACTGTACATAAAATGTCAAAAAGTACACTAATTATATATTTTATACTGTAAATAATATATCAAAATGTACCATAAATATATTTTATATACTGTACATAAAATGTTAAATAGTACACCAAATATATATTATATACTGTCAATAAAATATCAAAAACTTCAGTAAATATATTCTATATACTGTACATAAATTGTCAAAAAGTACACCAAATATATATTATATACTGTAAATAAAATATCAAAAAGTACAATAAATATATTTTATATACTCTACATATATTATTATCTGCCATCGCAGGGTGGGGAGGGAGGTAGGGTTGGCGTCACAGCAGCAAAATCTCAATGAGAACCGATCAAGGCCTCCAGTCACCTACCAGGCAGCTGTGTGACTGAGCCAGAGGAGGCGTAACCAGGGCCCCAGTAGAATGCGGAATAGGGGCTTGGCCTTAATGCTCCAAGCCCATTGGTCAATGAGAAAGATGATAAGGAAAGGGGGCGTGGCCAGAAAGCAGTGTGTCCAGAGGGACCTGTGGCTCACAAGGAAAGCTGCCCATGCAACTGCTCTCCCCACCCACTCTAAGAGAGGGGAGAGGCCTCCCACTCTGGAAGAGAAGAGGGGCCGGCTTTTGCTTTAAAGGCTTTAAAACTTTAAAAAATATATGTGTGTATACTTTATATATATGTGTGTCCTTGTGTGTGTATCTATGTTTTTCTCCATAGCTGTCTTCATTATCCAGCTTCTATGCAAGGTCTATGATTTTGGCCTATATTTTTCATCTTTGATTACGGTACAAAAATTACCAGTATTACCTTAACTGAGATACAGATCCTATAAAAATGGAAAATGCATAGCATGCTTGATGATTAATGAAGCAGACTATATTATCCAACATTCTAATAAGATAAAATAATCACAATGATTTCTATTTTTTGGAAAAATGTTTCTCTTATTCTCCTACGTTTTCATTAAGATTTTTTTTCTTAAACAAGAAACATGTCTAATATCTGTAAAAACACAAAGCTTTTGGGCCGGGTGCAGTGGCTCATGCCTGTAATTCCAGGACTTTGAGAGCCCAAGGTGGGTGGCTCATGAGGTCAGGAAATCGAGACCATCCTGGCTAACACGGTGAAACCCCATCTCTACTAAAAATACAAAAAAGGCCGGATGTGGTGGCAGGCACCTGTAGTCTCAGCTACTTGGGAGGCTGAGGCAGGAGAATGACATGAACCCCCGAGGTGGAGCTTGCAGTGAGCCAAGATCATGCCGCTGCACTCCATCCTGGCTACAGAGCAAGACTCCATCTCAATAATTAAATTAATTAATTAATTAATTAATAACAATAAAAAATTAATAGTAAGAGCAATGTGAACAAAAGATGCAATAAAATAATTTAGAAAATACAAGCTATTAAAAAATAGATTTTAGAACTTGTGCAACAAAGTCAAACAGCACCCAACGAAAATGTATACCCTTACATGTTTGTTTAAAAAGCAATTTAAATTACATTGATCCACTTAACTAGGAAAAGCAAAGCAAACAAAAAGAGGGAAATAATTAAAATGTAAGGAAAAAGGAAAAAGAAAAACCACTAGATTTAAAAAATAAAACTAAAGGAGGATTCTTTCAAAAGACTGAGATAATAAAACAGTCAAGCCTCTGATAAGTAATCAAGATAAAGAAAACTTTGAAGAGAAAAGGGCATATAGCCACATGTGAATATGATGCAAAAAGTGAAAACTTTACACAGCTTTACAACACCTTAGAAGTATGGATGACATGTTCTTTTTTTTTTTTTTTTTTTTTTTTTTTTGAGATGGAGTCTCGCTCTGTCACCCAGGCTGGAGTGCAGTGGCGCGATCTTGGCTCACTGCAAGCTCCGCCTCCTGGGTTCACGCCATTCTCCTGCCTCAACCTCCTGAGTAGCTGGGACTACAGGCGCCCGCCACCACGCCTGGCTAATTTTTTGCATTTTGGCTTAGTAGAGACAGGGTTTGACCATGTTAGCCAGGATGGTCTTGATCTCCTGATCTCGTGATCCACCCGCCTCGGCCTCCCAAAGTGCTGGGATTACAGGCATGAGCCATTGCACCTGGCCAAAGTTTTCATTTTTTTTTTTAAGATTTTACAGTTACAAAAACTAACTGAAGAAGTGGAAAATCTGGAGACCAATACGCAGAAGAAGGAAAAAGACAAAGACTCATCCTCCAAATTGGATATTTATTTAAACCAGAATTTGTCAGCCTCAGCAATACTGATACATTGGGCCAGAAAATTCTTTGTGGAGGGTTCTCCTGGTGTGTTGTCGGACATTTAGTCACATTCCCTCTACCCACAGAATGCCAATAAGACCTCCCGACCTTGAGCAGTTGTCACCACAAAAATGTCTCCAGATATTTCCAAACATCCCATAGGAGGCAAAATACTCCTGCAGTTGAAAATTCCTGTGTAAACCAGATCTACATCCTAGATCTTAGAAAAAAGATGTAAAGCTTCCCAACTCAGCCCTGCATACCCTTGATACTGAAATGAAATAACAGCCTTATTGGAAACAAACAAAACTATAATCTTATTTAATACAGAAGTAAAAATGCAAAAATAAAATATTACCACAGCCATTCTAACAGTGTTTATTATAGGAATGCAAAGATGATTCAAAATTAGGAAAAATTCATCAGGCAATTCACAAATTATATTTCTACATATAATTGAAGGCAAAATCATGAAAAACAAAGTAGCTCTATATGCCTTAAGTCCATGATCTATTCAGTGAAAAACACAAGTTGCAGATGTCTTACAGAAGGAAAACTTAACACTGAACACATATTCTTACCATCTGCTCTTTGTCCTGAGGCTCCAATAGAAATACAGTGAAGAATAAACATTGTATAAGCACACAATTACAAAAAAAATGGGGTTACCAACAGAAGAGAATTCATCTTCATTAGACAATGACAGTACATGGAAAATGGTTAACTAATGGAGCAAAGCAAACAAAGGTGGAGGTCAGGGGGATACTGAGAACAAGGAGGCTAATTTGTCCCCAGCAACCTAGAAAGGTTCTAGACCCAGACACGAGGTATCCACGAGAGTGGGACTGATAGGCAAGACTGAAAACAGAGATTAAGCAAAAGCCCGGATAGAGAACACATTTTACAGGCCCTGAAACACACTGCTGGCCCCATCTCCTTAAACAGAACCCAAGCAAACATATCTACCTCAGGCAAGAGAATGTAGATTTTACATCCAGAGGAATGGAGTAGTCATCCAGCCATCATTTATGATTGCACCAGGAGATAAGATAGAGGGATGGAGGATAACAATTAGGAATCAGCATACATTCCCCTTAAAGCTATCAGTTGACAAGTCTTGGCCACAAAGAACTCCCAATCAATTTTTATTTATTTTTATTTATTTTTTTATTTTTTTTTTGAGACAGGGTCTTGCTCTTTTGCCCAGGCTGGAATGCAGGAATGCAGTGGCATGATCAGAGCTCACTGCAGCCTCAACCTCCTGGGCTCAAGCAATCCTCCTGCCTCAGCCTCCCAAGTAGCTGGGACTGCAGATGGGTGTCACCACAGCTAGCTATTTTTTTTTTTTTTAAAGATGGGGTCTCACTATGTTGCCCAAACTAGTCTTGAGCTCCTGGGCTCAAGTGATCCTCCCACTTCGGTCTCCCAAAGCACTGAGATTATAGGTGTGAGCCACCACACCCCGGCTCCCAGTCTTTTAGTACCTCTCTCAAATATGAATGAGCAAATAAAGGAATGAAAAAAAGACTACAGGTCAGGCGCGGTGGCTCATGTCTGTAATCCCAGCACTTTGGGAGGCCGAGGTGGGTGGATCACCTGAGGTTGGGAGTTCCAGACCAGACTGACCAACATGGAGAAATCCCATCTCTACTAAAAATACACAAATTAGCTGGGCGTGGTAGCACATGACTGTAATCCCAGCTACTTGGAAGGCTGAGGCAGGAGAACTGCTTGAACCTGGGAGGCAGAGGTTGTGATGAGCCGAGATCACATCATTGTACTCCAGCCTAGGCAACAAGAGCAAAACTGGGTCTCAAAAAAAAAAAAAAAAAAAGACTACAAATGATAAGCAACATAGAATAGATATTTAAGGAAAGGCTTTAAAAAGAAAAATAAGACCAAAATAAACTAAGAAAAAAAATTATTAAAGAACAAAGAGATGCCAGGGAGAAGACAAAGAGTATCAAAATCACTTCATAAAGACACTTGTGAATATATTACATGTATAAGACAAAACAGAATATGAATAAGAAATAATCAGAGAAGAAAAAGTTCTTAGAACTCATGGTTCATCTTGGGAGTTGGTCTCCAATGAGCCATACCTCCTGTCATCATGTCCTTAGACAGGCCCATCCCATAGTCAATCTGGGTTGGCCCCAACACTCACTTTAACCTATGGCATGTGGTAGAAATGACACTGGACCTGTTCCAGGTCTGAGCCTTAAGAACCCCTGGCAGCTCCATTTCTGTGCTTCTGGAAGCCAAAAATAAGAATTGACCACCCTCTTGGAGAAAGAAAAGCCACATGAAGAGATCCGAGAGGATGAGATGCTATGCAGAGAGAAAGGCCACATGAAGAAACACCAAAGCAGCAGACCTGTGGGTGAAGAAGCCGTCTCAGACATTCCACTGCAGCTGAGCATCCAGATGACCAGTCCCTGACACTGTCTGACCGCACAGTGAGAGCTGCAAAATAAGACCAGCAAGAAAACTGTCCAGCTAGCCCCAGTTAATCCATACAGTAGTGACAGATAGACATATGTGTAGTTTTACGCCATTAAGTTTTGGGATAATTGGTTAAGCAACAATAAATAACCAAAACAAAACTTAAAGTTATGACAGTCCAAATAAAATTTCCTGAAAGTCAAAAGATAAGAAAAATATTCCAGAACTTAAAATTTAAAAAAAATTTAGAAATAATGTGAGATACAAGACTCAAGACAAGAGGTCTAAAATCCAATTAACAGACACTTCAAAATGAACAAATAAAATGGAAAAGAGAAAGTTAACAACAAAAATATGACAAGATTCAAGACTCCAACTTTGAAAGAGCCTATCCATACACCTGTTCATTTGGTGTACCCAGCACAATGAATGAAAAAAGACCCACACTAAGTACACTGTTGTGCTATTTCAGCTCAACAAGGAAAAGACAAACTCCTAAAAGCTTCCAGGGAGAAAGTCATGCATAAACAAGTGAAACTCAGGATGGCATGAGGCTTCACCACCACGACTGGTTAGAAGACAACAGCACAGACTTTGAAATTCTAAGGTAAAATTATCCTCAACCTAGAAATACATAATCAAGCAAACTATCAATCAAGTGTGAGGGTAGAATATGAGAGACGTGAATACTGATGGGGATGTGGTATGCAGCAGGCACTGTTCTAAATGGTTTACATGTACCAACCCAATTAAGAAACTTAAAATACACACACACACACACACACACACACACACACACACACAGTTTTTCCTGCTAATCATTTTACGATGAAACAACCAAGTAGCTAACCCAGAGCCCACAAAGGCAGAGTAAAAATTCTAACACTTGGTAAAATAAAAATGCACATATACGCTGTGATCTAAAAAAAAAAAGCTTAAATATTCAAAGACAGACAGCAATTACAGCTACTGAGAACATCACTGTAAGCAAACTGAGGCAGAGAAAACAAAGGTGCTAATGAGGATTTGAACCACCTAACATGCAGAAACCCACTGGATGCTTTCCTAGGTTCCGAGCTGGCATCGTCTTTCAGAATGATCTAGAAGAGGTCACATGACACTGTTACAAAGGATCTGGAGAAAGGGACCCTTGCTTTATCACTCCGGCTCTCCAGTCATGCTTCACATTTTCACTTCTTACACTCTTTCACATGAAGTCAATTTACAGACCTCCATCAAGCCCTTAGAGACCTTTTTGTAATATTCTGACAAGTTCTGGATGTCATCTCTGCACTTTTGACAAATTCTTAGCAGTTAACTTACAAGACAGTTAACATTTTTGTTCACAGTATAGCTAGAAAAGGGTCATATACTCAATAAAACAAATATTTACCAAGCATTCATTGAGTGGAAGATAAAATGCACAAAGCATAATTATAAAATATTCTCCCCTGCCATGATACAACAAAAATTTTTAAGGCTTACAGAATATAGCATAACATGACCAAAGCAAAAATAGTAAGGACTAAAGAGGGGAGGAAGGGAAAATATCAGCATGAACTGAATATGACCCAGAAGAGTCTTGATGGTCAGACATGTAAAGATGTATTGGGTAGGGTTAAGGGGTGGAAGTCAGGGGCACAGGTCAGGGGCACATTCTACAAGGGAAAAACAGCTGATACAGAAGCCTGAAAGGTAAAGTGTGCAGAGCACCTGTACAGGACTCTTACCTGCCACAGCAAGGGTACAATGCGCCTTTCCAGAACACAGCAGTGCGCAGCCAGGCCTGGGGCAGAGGGATCACTCAAACAGCACCAGAGGCTCCATTCCTACTTTTCTTCCGTCAACAAGTCCATTTTCATTGTTAGTTTCTCCTTCAACACAAACTTAAAAACAAATGGCTGAACACGCAGGAACAAGGAAAACCTGACTGAAGAATGAGATGTTAAAACTTAAGGGCCTTGGGTCCTGGCACGGTGGCTCACGCCTGGAATCCCAGCACTTTGGGAGGCAGAGGTGGGTCATTTGAGGTCAGGAGTTCAAGACCAGCCTGGCCAACACGGTGAAACCCCGTCTCTACTAAAAACACAAAAGCTAGCCAGGCGTGGTGGCCGGCGCCTGTAATTTCAGCTACTCGGGAGGCTGAGGCAGGAGAATCACTTTAACCAGTGGACTGTCAAGAGAGGTAGGCTGCAGTGAACCGAGATCGTGCCACTGCACTCCAGCCTGGGCTACACAGTGAGACTCTGTCTCAAAAAAAAAAAAAAGTCATGGTCATGGTAAAAAACCTATGGCTTTGGAAGGCTTTCTCGGTAACGTCCTAGAATTAAGGTTAAGCCTGCGTTTCCTGTTAACTGAACAGGAAACCAGCCTGACCAACATCCTTCTGCCCAGTGGCTTGCTCTCAGCTCCTCTTCGTTGGGCCTTGGGCAGCCAGACTGTCTAGTTTTAATCCTTTCCCTGCCACCTGTGACCTTGGACAAGTTACCTACCTTCAGTTACCTCATCTACAAAATGCAGATATTAATAATACCCTCTTTTTAATTTATTCAGAGGATTAAAAGAGTTAATAAAAAGTAAAAAATTAAAAGACTTGGTAAGCATAGGCACAGAGGAAAAAAAAGTAAAAATAAATAATTAAATAAAAAGACCAGGGCCTAGCACATAAAAGTTCATCAGGAATTAATTCTATAATATGAACTCAATTTTGCAAAACTTCAAAGTACATATAACTTTTAACTTACTAGGGTATACATACCAGTAATAAATTTACAACGGTAGACATGTTTGCCTACTGTAAATATAACAAAGACTAAACAAGCAGATACTAAATCATTAAGCAATTATCAGTTAGTATCTTTAATTTTCTTATACTTCTATATTTTCTATGGATCATCTTTGTAACAAGAAGAAAACAAACCAAATGAAAATGAAATGAATTCTCTCAAAAAGAATTCAGTCAAGACAGGAAGAAGGCTCACAAAGTAATATAAAATATATCTTATGGTTTATGTAAAATTCTTAATAAAATACCTTCTTTGCTCCAAGCTGCACTCTGGCTTTGCCTTTGAGTCAGGTGGCATTTCTTTGCACGATGACTGGTTCTATTGAGTAGGCACTGCTTCAGCCCTACAGGAAGAACAAAACCTCTCTGGAACACAGCAGCATTCCTGATTCCCACTTGAGGAGGCCTAACAAAATGGCATATGCCTCAACAGCAGCAGATCAGTGTTAAAAAGTCTGGAGTCAACGGGAAAAAGTAAAATTGGACCATTTCCAGAATGTCACAAAAAGCAACAAACTGACGTTCTAAGAGCCCAACATGAGCAAATTAGAACCTTAAATAAAGGTCACTCTTAATGCCTATCCCAGCATAGATTCAGCACCAAGTACAGTGTCATTTTACTGGTTTACCTTTTTCATTCTTGAAAGTAGGAGCTATGAAAAAAAAACACTAAAATTTCTCTAAGAGAACCTTCTACTTTCTATCTAACTTACATAATCCAAACACTCTATTGAGGGTGAAAATTGAATATTATAAGAAAATCATCACGTGTTTTGCGAGAAGTTGCAAATATAATGCTCCTCCACCCAATACCTACCTTAAAAAGAAAAAAGGAAACATACAAAACTATCTCGAGAATTATTCCTGCTTAAACAATGTCTACGTGCCATTACTAAGAAAGTATGCACACAGTAAACATGAGAAGAGAACATGCAAGCGTGAACATACTTGTTAGGGATATAGGACTATGGGTAATTTAAACATTTTAATGGTATTACTCTCACGTAATTGCTCTGAAATTCTAGTCAGTTGTTTGAAATGGCTCTTAGAACAGAATACTTTGACATTTTTATGATGTCAAAAACTAAGAACTTAGCCCTAAATATTCCAAAGAATAGGTGCAGAAGAACCCATTTCCTTAAATGGCATTTGAGTATTCTTCACAACTCAAACTTTCTCTCCCATCCTGTGATGGCCGAGAGTTTTTCCTCTGACGACGGCACTGACCTTACCCTATCCAAAATATGAACATCTGCATGGTTTCCTGGTTCAAATTGTTTTTATCCATTCTGTCGTGAGAATCAAATGGTTCAGACCATGCAGCACCTCTCTGGGACTTCTCAAGTCCTTTCTAGATCTGAAGACTATTCTCTGAACCAAAGACAACTTCTGGGGGTGTACCAAATCTCCCATTAGAAAATTATTAAGATCAAGATGTTTTAACCTTTTAACTCTTTCTCAAACAAAATAAATTCGTTTCTCCTTTACTGTTATTTTAAATTTCAAAATACACAGATAGTATGCCTAAAATAAAATCAAGAGAATGACAGTTTTAGAACGCAAACTGTGGTAATTTTGAAAACACAAAAGCTAAGACCACTAGTTAGGTCAATGTGGACACCAAGTCCACCACAACCTGTTCTGTCCTCTGGGGCTCTGCCCACGCCTTTCCCTTGCCTGAGATTCCTTCTGCTTCCTACCCTTCCAAATGCTGTATTTCCCCCTGGAAGACTTGCCAAGACCACTCTAACCTGCACATCTCCCATTCCAGCTAACCAAAGGCATCCTTGGGTTGACTAAACCAAATTGTTTTGCAGACAAGGCATCTAAAAACTTCCACTGTAGACTATTCACCTTAATAATTGTTATTGTGACATTATTCAATAATAAAATGAGGGAAAGAAGTCCCTTCAATCCCTTATCCTGGAGAATCCAAGCAAGTGTCTTTCCCACTTGCTTTGCCCAAACCCTGGGACCTTTCTAAGTAAAAGTTTAATGGAAGGGAAAGAAAATCTAAAAGAAAAACTCTCCAAAAAATTAAACTCGGGCAAAGAATCATGGGATTAAAAATTTTTATTCTTTGTGTATTTGATTTCTGAAACATAGAAATCTCTCTCCCACTCCTTAAACCTGCCACTGGGCTAAGAGAGTATTGTACAGAATATGCACTCACTGACTTAACAGAATTAGAACATCCAGGCACTCACTGAGATTTTGCTTCCACAACCGCTCAAAGTCTAGTCATTAGTTAATGAGTTAACACCACACTTGATCTTCAAATTTTGGAAATGCTGACGGTAGACAGGGACTTGTTTTGGGAAAGAAAGTACACAGTAGACATTGTTACCCATGACCCAACCACCACCACCTTTCCTTTAAAGAACCCCACTCTTCCTTTAAGGTTGCAGAGTCTCAGAAAGTGGGAAGAAAGGAAGTTTTTGCATTTTCAGGTCAAAACGAAGTACATTTGTGCAATCACATAATGCCCATGCAAAGGTTTGTTGAAATCTAAACACAAGACAGAAGTAGTTCTAGCACCTCCACAAAAAGTAGGGTAAGTAAACTTTTCCTTAATATACACTTTCAGCAGCATCAACACCTAAAAGTGGTTGACTTTACTACTGTACTAAATTAAATTACATTCATTTTGTCAATAGGTGTTCCAAATTCGTACTGATCTTTGTCTCCAAGGGGTTCCTGCTGAATATTGAGACAGTTGAATATTACTAGGGGAAAAAATTCTTAATAATCGAAGTAAGGATCATCTAAGGATAATATGCCACATATACAGACACAGTCACAATTTCAGCTTTACAAAAGTTCAATTATCAAAGTTGTACAGCAAACACTATCCTAAGCTTAGCGTCTTCAGGCATTTGATTTATAATCACTGTAAAGAAAAATCAGTCACAAAATGCCACTTTTGTATGATTCTATTTATATGAAATGCCCAGGATAGGCAAATCTACAGAGATAGAAGTTAGATCAGAGGTTGCCAGGATCAATGGTGGGGGAGAGAGGTACAGGGAGTGACTGCTAGTGGGTATGGGGTTCTTTTTGGGGAGATGAAAATGTTCTGAAATTAGGGAGTGGTAATGGCTGCATAACTCTGAATATACTAAAAACCACTGAACTGTACACTTGAAGGGTGAGGCTTATCATACAAAAACTGTATCACAATAAAGCTCTTAGTTTAAAAAATGTTTGTCTATGTCAAGAAACAAAGAAATAGGGTCATAGCTAGAAGATATGGGATATAAAATACCGGAACAAAACTGCTTAATAATATATCTAGAATCACACAATGCTTAGTCTTTACGCTGACTAAAATCGTGAGATTTGTGTTTTATCGGTATTTCACATTTTTTACTTCTTCTAACTCAGCCAGTAATTCCTCCTTCTCACTTAATCATTGACTACAAAGACCAAGCCATTTTGACTTTGCCGCCAATGAGCTTTCACATTTCTTTCCTCCTTCCATTCCCATGACTACCAAACCAGTGCAGGTTCTCCTCACTTCACTCTAAGACAACAGCGTGGCCCTCAAATACTGTCACACTCTTCAAGGCTCTGTGAGCACAATCTGTCTCATATTCTCTTCTGCTGTCACCAGATTTATTCTAAGACCGTTTCTTCACTGTTACTCCCCTGTTTCTCAACCAGTTACACAGAAAGATGAATATCCAGGCATGGTGTCATGTGCCTGTAGTCCCAGCTACTCAGGAGGCTGAGGCGGCAGGATCGCTTGAGAATGTGAGATTCAGACTGCAGTGAGCCATGATCGTGCCACCGCACTCCAGCCTGGGCAACAGAGTGAGATTGTCTCAATAAATAAATAAATGAATGAATGAATAAATAAATGTGGTCTATCCATGCAACGGAATACTATAAAATTATCAGCCTTAAAAAAGAAAGAAGCCCTGTCACATGCTGCAATATAGATGAACCTTGAAAACATTACAGTAATTGAAATCAGCCCATCACACAAAGACAAATGCTGTACGATTTCTCTTACATTAGGTTTGAAATTAGTCAAACTCATAGAAACAGAAAATAGAGCGGTTGTTTCCATAAGCCAGGGGATAGAGAAATGGGGAGTTGTTGTATAGTGGCTATAGTTTCAGTTCTCCAAGAGAAGCAAGTTCTAGAAACTCGTTACTCAACATGTATATTTTTAACACTACTGCACTGTATACTTACAAGTGGTTAATATGGTAAATTTTATGTTGTGCCTTATCACCATAATGTTTTTAAAAGAAGGGGTTTGTGTTTCCCTTCGTTGTGATCACCCATTTTTCACTTCAGCATTTTGAACTTGAGATTTCCTGTAGCGGTTTTACTGAGCCCTGCAGTTACCGGCTCAGAATGTCTCCACCACCTTGTAACCTTGTAGGCAGACACTTTTCAGCATCTTATTGGGCTCCGTGTGCTTGATGCTTAAAGTGACACGGAGACATGCCACTTGCTGAGAAGCAAAGAAAGGCAAAAGGTGACTGCTTTCCTGGCATCGATGAAGGCAGAGAGAAGGGATCTTGGAGGCACAGATATTAAGCCATAAGCAATAACATGGGTTGCCAAAAAGAGAACTAACCCCTCTCCTGGTAACATTTCCAGGTGTTTTTCACAGGGCCAGTGGATTTCACAATGTGAGCGCTGTCCAGCACCAAAGGGAATGGCCAACAGGCATGGAGCAGCCTGCAACATCTAGCACCCAGGAGGATGGCCAGGAGGCACGGAGCAGCCTGCCTGTCCCAGGAAAGCAGGAGTCACAGGACACAACTGGACCCAGGTAGGCATGTATGTTAGTTTCCTGTGGCTGTTAGAGCAAATTACCAAAAATGTGGTGACTTAAAACAACAGAAATTTATTTTCTCAGAGTTTTGGATATCAGAAGTCCAAAATCAGTATCACTGGGCTGAAATCTAGGTATCAGCAGAGCCAGTGCTCTCAGAGGCTGAGGGGAAAATCCATCCTCTGACTTCCCCAGCTTCTGATGGCTGCTGGCATTCATTGGCTTGCAGCTCCACCACTCCAGGCTCTGCCTCCTTGGTCACAGGGCCTCCTTCTCTTCTGCCTGAAGTTAAATCTCCTTTATCTCCCTCTTATAAGGATATATGTGCCAGGATTTAATGCCCACGGAGACAATCCAGGATAATCTCTCCTCAAGATCCTTAACTTAATCATACCTGAAAATATGCTTTTTCCAAATGAGGTAACATCTACAGGTTCTAGGAATTAGGACTCAATTCTTAGCTCCCACTTACAAGTGAGAACACGCAGTATTTGGTTTTCTGTCTCTGTGTTAGTTTCCTGAGGATTATGGCCTCCAACTGCATCCATGTTGCTGAAAAGGACATGATTTTGTTCCTTTTTATAGCTTCATAGTATTCCATGATATATACGTCCCACATTTTCTTAAAAAGAGATTTATTATGGGGTCATGGCTTACATTATTATGAAGGCAAAGAATGTGCCATCTGGAAGCTGGAACACTCAGGAAAATTGGTGATTTAATTCTGTCCAAGTCAGAAGGCCTGAAAACCAGGAGAGCTGATGGTGTACATCCCAGTCCCAGGACAGAAGATGAGATGTCCCAGCACAAGCAAAGAGGCAGAAAGAAAGGGGGCAAATTTCCCCTTCCTCCCTTTGTTCTACTCAAGCCCTCACCAGGTTGGATGATGTCCATCTCCATGGGGCCATCTACGTTACTGAATTCACTGACTCAAAAGCTAAAGTCACCTGGAAACACTCACAAACACACCCAGGAACAATATTTAATCCGAGCACCCTGTGGCCCAGTCAAGATGGCACATAAAATTAACCCTCACAGTGTAATCCCAGGAGCGAGGCAGATCGCTTGAGCCTGGGAGTTCCAGACCCGCCTGGGCAACATGGTGAAACCTGTTTTTTGGTTGTTGTTTGTTTGTTTTTCAGATGGAGTTTCGCTCTTGGTGCCCAGGCTGGAGTGCAATGACGGCTCACCGCAACCTCCACCTCCCGGTTTTAAGTGATCCTCCCGCCTCAGCCTCCCGAGTGGCTGGGATTGCAGGAGTGAGCCACCATGCCTGGCTAATTTTTTTTTTTTTTTTTTTGGTGGAGACAGTTTTCTCCATATTGGTCAGGCTGGTCTCAAACTCCCGACCTCAGGTTATCCACCCACCTCAGCCTCCCGGGGGTGCTGGGATTGCAGGCGTCAGCCGCCGTGCCCGGCGCAATTTATTAATCAGAAAGGAATAGATCGGCCTGGCGTGGTGGCTCACCCTTGTGATCCCAGGATTTTGGACGGCCGAGCGCAGCGGATCACTTGAGCCTAGGAGTTCCAGACCAGCCTGGACAACATGGTGAAACCCGGTCTCTGTTTTGAGACGGAGTTTCACTCTTGTTGTCCAGGCTGGAGTGCAATGGTGTGATCTTTGCTCACCGCAACCTCGGCCTCCCGGATTTAGGTGATTCTCCGGCCTAGGCCTCCCTAGTAGCTGAGATTACAGGCATGAGACACCATATCCGGCTAATTTTGTAGTTTTTTTCTTTTCTTTTTTTTTTAGTAGAGACGGGATTTCTTCATGTTGGTCAGGCTGGTCTCCGACCTCGGGTGATCCGCCCACCTCTGCCTTCCAAAGTGCTGGGATTGCAGGCCTGAGCCACTGCGCCCAGCAGAAACCCAGAACGGAAAAACAAAACAAAAACCACAAAGATTAGCCGGGTGTGGTGGGCCGCGCAGGTAGTCCCAGCTACTCTGAAGGCTGATGGAGGAGGATTGCTTCACCCCGGCTTCTAGGTGGCAGTGAGCTATGATGGCGCTGCTGCACTCCAGACTGGGCGACAGAGCGGGACTCTGTGGCAGGAAAAGGGAAAGGAAAAAAAAAGAAAAAGAATGTAAATAAAATTGCTAACTCAAGGAACAGCTTGACAGTATATTATTGCGACAAATAGAGGCAAAGGTTAGCAGACACCAGTGTTCACTTAGTGGGAACTGCAGGTGTTCCCCCCATAGGAGGCTGCTACTTTCCCACAAGAAATCCATTACTGACTACCGATAAAAGAACACATTGTAGGTTTCTTACAATATACAAATAGCTAAACTTTATATAGCCACGACCATATTCTAGCACTGCTCTAAGCCATTTCCTACTCTGAAATAGCTACTATTGTTACCTCCATTGTAGAGAAAACAGATGCCAGAGGCTGTTGTGGAAGGCCCAGGGAAACTGACTATGAAATTGACTTGTTGTAAGTTTCAGACTTAAAAGTTCTTCCTGCTCTGCTCCTTACATTGCCACATTTTAGTTAAGGTACCTCTTACAATACTGGTCCTTTCTGTATTTGGAGGGACTTCTCTTGCAAATTGAAGTTTTTTCTTGCGCTAAGCATTTGGTCATAAGATTATCTGCGTTTTACATCAGTTTAAGTACCTCTTTAGACATTGTTCAGTTAGGAATGTAAATAGGAGCTAACATTGTGTGTAAAAGGAAAGAACATCTGATTACAACCACTTTTGTTTCATAATACAAATATAAATCAATATGTTATTGGAAATGCAGGCTGGGAGGGGAGGGAAAATATGCATAGAGAAAAGCCCCATCTCTGCTTGGAGTTCAGCACTGGGTCTCTTTTTCCTTTCCACCTTCCTTGTCAAGGCTGCCACAGTGACAAGCACACAGAGGTGCCTTTAGTGACACCTGCTGGGACAGACCTGGCAGAATGGATTGCAGATTTGCATGTTTCC
Organism: Pan paniscus; assembly: GCF_029289425.2. NCBI lineage: Eukaryota > Metazoa > Chordata > Mammalia > Primates > Hominidae > Pan > Pan paniscus. Next base: position 5,399,052 of record NC_073265.2, read on the forward strand.
TGGCTGCCTCTGCTAGCCTGAGTCAGCAGCCCACTCCAATTCATGCTGAGCTTAGACAGCTCAGGTTTGCAAAATTATCCCTTCCCTTGGAGCAACCGCTTTCCAGTCTCCTCATCATTCCTAAAGGAGAATGACATACATGCCAGCATGACAGAGGTCCAGAACTTTATAGAAGCTTCATTGTGAGCCTATATCCTTAACAGGGGCTCAAACTACCAACACCGAATGAAGAGAGAGGTTTTGCAGTAAAGCAGGAAGTCATTAAAATAATGAATCACCCAGCTAGGTTTTGAGCTCCTTTCCCACCAATTTAATGGAAAGTTTTATTGTCTTTCCAATGTACACTTTCATAAATTTTGCATAAATTTATTATTCACATCTTAACATAGGTAACTCCTTTGTGTTTGATCACCGAGCAAATTATATGCAGCAAAACAATCCTATATTTTGGTGAACTCATAGCTTAGAAAATACTAAAGACTCATTGTAAGCTGAGGGCAGCATTAAGCAAATTATATTTACCTTTGTGACTGCAAAACTTAATGATTCAATGCTTTTCCCATGAAATTTATCTTCCAATACTGATAGTTTTTTAAACAAAAAATATGAATTAAATATCAATTAAAATTTTATCATTGTTTTCAGAAACTGTGACTTCACTAGTTATGAACAGACTTGAAATGTATAGTTTTTAAGTTTGGAAATTCTTTGTAGTTTCATTTACTTTTCCAGGAAGGGAGTGAGCTATTTTTTGCCACTGTTGCCTGGTTTTTGTTTGGTTTTTGATCATAAACAAAACTTAATGGAGCCTCAAATCTACTAACTCGGTCCTCCTCTGGCAATATGCCTTTTTCTGATTTCTAGATATCACTTGATATTTTTAACACACTAATTTTATTATTTAAAAATTTATAAAAGTACTCAGAAGTAAGAAGCAAATTAAATTTGAAACCTTAGTAGTAATACCATCATCCAAAGTCATCATCAATAATATTTTGGCATATTTTATTTTAAAATACATTTCAGCACAGTTTAGTTATATTTGTTATATCTGTATCAATAAACTGTTTTCATATGTCATTACTTTTATGGATATAATTTTTGACGTGTGACTAATACTAAATCTTATATACTTGCTATAGTTGACCTTGTGAGACATTTAGATTTTCAACTGTTTAGTACTTTAATAACCAGTTTTTATTCTAATATCATTATTAGAATAATAATATTACTATAGTATTATTATTATTGTAGCAATAACTTGTTTTTAGAATAAATATCCTATTTCTCATTTAACTTGATTGGATCCGTGCATGGACAATTATGTTGGGAACATAGAATGTAACTGGCCCTGTTTCAACCCCTTAGACGTGGCCCTCAGTTCAGGGAAGGGAGGAGTTCTCTACTGGGCTGATAAAGCAGAATTCAGAAACATTGTTTTCTTCTTTACCTGGTGTTTTACAAAACCAGAAGATGTGAGTGTGACTCGTAAAGGCAAGAGCATGTATATTATGGAAAAGCAGCCTGAAATATTTTATTCACAGATAGACAGACAATGCTTGACTCCCTGCTAATCTGAAATACTTCATGGGGAGGGCCAGGGAAATCAAAACAAAATTTCAGAAGTAGAATGAGCTATTTGGTGTATGTCTCCAAGGCCAATAAATAACAAGAAGGAAAAATAAATTTCTTTGCTAACAACAAGAAGGAGAAATAAACTTTTTTGCTCTAAAACATTTTCCAATTATCTCCACGACACTGGAGGGAAGGACTAACAAAAAAAAAAAGAAAGAAAGAAAGAAAAAAAAAAAAAGAAAAGGAAAAAAAAGGTGGGGCATGGTAGCTCATGCCTGTAATCCCAGCACTTTGGAAGGCCAAGGCAGGTGGATCACAGGGTCAGGAGGTTGAGACCATCCTGGCCATCCTGGCTAACATGGTGAAACCCCGTCTCTACTAAAAATACAAAAAATTTGCCAGGCGTGGTGGCGCCCGCCTGTAGTCCCAGCTACTTGGGAGGCTGAGGCAGGAGGATGGTGTGAACCCAGAAGGTGGAGTTTGCAGTGAGCCGAGATCCCGCCACTGCACTCCAGCCTTGGCTACAAAGCGAGACTCTGTCTCCAAAAAAAAAAAAAAAAAGTTCCCAATGCACAAATCAATCAAGAATTTCACCCCCAACAGTGAAAAAAAAAATGTGAAAGCAGTCAGGTTTTAGTCACTGTAAATCACAATTTCAATTCCACCCCATCCAAAGAAAGCTATGTACAACCTTCTCATTCCAAATACATACAGGCCATGAGTTAATAATCTTTCATTCTTCTAAAATATCAACAGATTTGCTTTTTTACTTTCATTTGTAGTTTATAGCACTCACAATTAAATTGATCCAAATGTATTTGAGGTACATTATATATATATATGGATCAAAGGTCAATGCTATTGTCTATGCATTAGCCACTCCCATTTATGAGAATTTTCTGAACTTGTTGCTATATATCTCTTAAATGGTGTCCGTTGGCCACATTTCTTTCCTGAGAAACAACTGAGCAGCTGACAATGGAAATGAAGCTCTCTGCATTCCTGTTAGGCATACTGCATACATCTTAGGCTCTCTGCATGCCTCTTAGGCACTTACATTTACATATATTTGTATCTCATTACATAGTGATACAGTCCTAAAATAAAGTAAATAATGAGTTATTTTCTAGACTAATTTGATGAGGCTTTTATTTGATAACAAATTAAAATTATGCCACCAGATGCCTATACTTTGACTTATAAAATGTGTTGTGTTCTGCATGGGCAAACAGAAAGTGCAGAAATTGAACAGCTGCCTGGTAAAATTACCTAAATCCACAATGCCACTGGACAACATTGAACTAGATATTTAAATAAGTGAAAGTAATCAAGTAGTTGAGTTCACTGATAAAATTATACTTGGAATCTTACATCATTCCCAGATTAATATATACAATGTATATCAAATATCATTGCTATGGGAATGGAAACTGTTACACATGAGGTTAAATTTTTATAAAGAATTTTTTTTTCCTCTAGAACTGACATTAAGAAACTTGATATCCTCTCTTTATGGCATGTCTTAAGAAAATGTCAACCCAATGTCAAAGGATAATTTTTTTAAAGAAAAGAAAAATAATGGTTCTCATACAAATGTAAAATGAATATATGTTCATGATTTTATTTAACTGATTAATAAATAAGAGTGCCACAGGATGTTTTAACTGGTTCAAAGGAGAATACAAAGAGCAGAGAATATATAGGCAGACATTCATGCTGAAATGAATTTGCTTAATAAAGGCAAAACTAGCCAATATCCATAGGGTGATGGTCAAATATATCTACACTGGATAATCTGCATTTTCATGGACAGGAATTATTTGCAATTTACACAGTTGTGAAATAGGTAAAACAAACAAAAAGTGAAAGGTTCAGAAACCCCATACAATCAGCTAAACTAACATTTAGTTTTCCATTGAAAATATTTAGCAATTTTTTGAGACCATTTTGAAGTTTTTCTTAATTTTTCTCTGCTCTAAACAAGTATATAAATTATTTCCAATGAAAATTAGAGCTGTTTCTTTGTTGAATTAGTATTTTGAAAAATTTATGGAAGGAGACGGAACATAAAAGCAGTTGCCAAGTTTATCAATTAAGTTGGTACGATTACAAATCCCAATTGAGAAATATTTTTAAGTATATTTTTCTTTCCAAGACAAATAGACATTAAACAGTCCTAATGTTCATATCCTTTATGTTACATATATATGTATAGATGTGTAAGTATATGTATATCTACATGTATATAAAAAGACACAAACTCACATAGTTATTTCAGAGAATTATTTATGGAAATGTGTTGGGTTTTCTTTTTGTGAAGCTATGTTATCAAGAAGTTATTCTTAGTTTTACAGAAAATAAAACAGCTCTAGCTCTTTGTATCATAAGATAAATATCTGTTTATAAATATCAGTATTTTCTAATACTTCTAATGTACTCTTTTGGAGGTAATGGTATATGAAACCCTGTAAGAGCAATTCTACTTCATTAATTAATTCGGAAGAAACACAAGTTTTTAAGACCCAGTGTATGCCAACAATTGACAAAGTCATTAAGGTAGACAAAGATGGGTAGAGCCTGGGCTTTGGCTATGAATGTTAGAAAATGAATCACTGAAAGTAAAACATGTTTAAAAGATTAAAATAACAAAAAATGGTTTGAAATTAATTTCAGTTATTGGCCATCAATTGGTTAGAAAGAGTAACTAAGAATGAGTCAAAGCTTTTTTCTCTTCATTTAGGTCAAATATGTCATAAAAATAGTCAATTTTAGATTATTATAAGTCAATTATGTCAAAATGGTTGAATGACATGTCATTGAAATTAATCTTTAGCTTGTAATGCTATCATTTCAGTTTTAATTAATATTGGGGCCAAAATGTTCATTAGATACTGTTTTTAATGATCAGCTTTTATGCAAATGATTTATATAAGTCAGAACTTCAATTCAATGTTTGGTAGCTGTTTGATTTTTAGGACATTATATATTGAAATGTACACTGATTATCCTAAAGTTGTAAATATTTAAGAAACTTTACAGCAAAAAGTCTAAAATAAAGATATATTTATATTATTTCCAAAACAGAAAATTTAAATTGATTCCCTAGTCAAAGAAACTGTTTGTAAATAAAATGTAACAAACTATATATTCCTTGGCCCCCAGACATTTTAAAGTCACTTTTCCTTTTTATATACATGTTCTAATATTATAAACAGTGAGCTCAGGAATACCCTAATTTGTCTTTTGTATATTTTCAGCAGATTGTGCTGTTTCAAATTCTATTATTTTACTCCAATTCTTTTGTTTACATATTGCTTTTTTTGCTAGCGTTTTTCATATTTTAAAATATATTACTATATTGTATATAGTAATATTGTGTTTCTATTTCTCTTTCTTCATGTTTTATTTTGTTCCATAACCTTTGGCTTGTCCTTTTTATTCCATATTCCCATTTGTAGATGTAGTTTTCAAAGGTGCTTATTTACACAAACTTAAGACTCTTGGGCCAGGCATGGTGGCTCACGCCTGTAACCCCAGCACTGTGGGAGGCCGAGACCGGCGGATCACAAGATCAGGAGATTTGAGACCATCCTGGCTAACATGGTGGAACCCCGTCTCTACTAAAAATACAAAAAAAAAAATTAGCCGGGCGTGGTGGCGGACGCCTGCAGTCCCAGCTACTAGGGAGGCTGAGGCAGGAGAATGGCGTGAACCCGGGAGGCGGAGCTTGCAGTGAGCCGAGATCGCGCCATTGCACTCCAGCCTGGGCGACAAAGCGAGACTCCGTCTCAAAAAAAACAAAAAAACAAAAAACTTTTGAACCAAAATATTCTGAATGAGATCAAAGTCAAAGCTCAAACGTTTCTTAAAAATGAGGTTTTTCTGATTTGGGAACCAGAGTCATCTATTGCCCAATGCAGTAGGCATTGAGAATAGAACTTGCGACAACTCTCTGTGCATTAACAATAGAAAAAATGGGATAAGATAGAGGCAAGGAACATACATTCACGGAGCAAGAGGAAACACTGAAGAACTAATAGAAATTGGGCTTATTAAAATAAACTTACCAAGGTATGGTACCAATTCTCCTTTTTTTGTTCAGTCCATAATAGAGTTCTTAATGCTTTCAAATTTTTTCTTATAATAGTTTTCCTAAATATATTTCATTTATTTGTTTGTTTGTTTTTTACATGGTGTCTCGCTTCATCGCCCAGGCTGGAGTGCAGTGGCGCGATCTCGGCCTACTGCAACCTCCGCCTTGTGGGTTGAAGCACTTCTCCTGTCTCACCCTCCTGAGTAGCTGGGACTACAGGTGCCCGCCACCACACCTGGCTAATTTTTGTATTTTTAGTAGAGACGGTATTTCACCTTGTTGTTCAGGCTGGTCTTAAACTCCTGACCTCAGGTGATCCACCCGCTTCGGCCTCCCAAAGTGATGGTATTACAGGTGTGAGTCACTGCGCCCGGCCCTAAATCTATTATTTAAAAATCCACCTGTACAATTGGTATTCACAGAAATTGCCCATATATGTTATTATTTTATTCTCATAACTCTCTATGCCAAATATAGATACATTATTGATGTGGAAAATTAGATCACAGAGACAAAAGTGACTTTCCCAAGGTCAGTGCAGAAAGGGAAAGGTGAAAATTTGAAATTGTACCTGAAGAGTAAGAGCAAAGGGGTTAAGGAGTTACTCATAGATCTTTGTGCCTCAGAGGCCCTTACTGAGAGTTTTAATCCAAATGGTTTGGTAAATTTGGGGCAACAGCTATAACATGGCTTATGTGATGCTTAGTGTTTTGGAACCATCAAGATCTTTGCAATGGCATCACAGATAACAACCCCATCATCTTGTAAAACATGGACATGTTGGGAAATAATGTTTTAGTTCAGTCATTGAACTGACCCAAACTTCTGTGTTCATATTTTTATAGACCTCATGATTGTTAAGATATAAAGAAGCATCAGAAGTTTTCTTTTTGTTTTTAATTACAAAGGAGTTAGGATATTCCTAACATCCAAAGTGAATTAAAATAATTCACTTTGATGTGAGAAAGAGCTTCTTGTCTTAGGGACACTGGTGAGGTGAATTCACAACTATGGGTTGTTTTAATTGAATTACATCCTCAGAGCTTTAGTTTTGAGCTCTGAATCTACAATCTGTATTTTGCAAGTAATCAATGGTATTTATTTAAGTGCTCTTGGTAAAGATAATGTGAATAGGGAAATCTGCTTATTTCTAGCATAAAATTGTTTATTAAGCAAAATAATAGAGCACTGCAAATTAACTAGTAAAAAAATTGAAATCTTTAAGTTTCACACCTTCATTTGATATTTACTGAATATTTTGGGGACTAGCTTATATGTAATTTAGCTCAACTTTTGTTTAAAATAGGAAACTGAACTTTGAAAATAAGTACTTTTAAAAATATTTTAGAATGCAAGATAGTTTTCATGGAAACTTTCATGGAATGATATTCTTTATATTTTAGAATCAAGGTATGTTCCTACTTGGTATTTAATCAAGGAAATACCTAAATCAAGAACAATTCCAAATGGCTGTTTATTAAGTGTGATGGTTTACTAATGTCAACAAAAGTGAAAAAAATCATATTGAAGTATAAATAGTAATCTTGTTTAACAGATTTATAAATACATTTTTGTACATATTTGTGTTTTGTACCTATTTATATAAAAAACAAATATTATTATCTTTTGTACAAATATTTTTAAGATCTGGCACTTTTTTAGCACCCCAGAAAAATATTTTTCAGGCTCTCAGCTGATGCTGAGAAAAAGCAGTCAGTCTCACATGTTACCATAGATTAATATTGCCTATCTTTGTCTTCATATAAATGGAAGCATACGGTATTTATTTTTTTCTGGCTTATTTCACTCAAAATTACATTTGTGAAATCTGTTTATGTTATGGACCAGTGATTCATTCCTTTTTGTTTTGTGTAGCACCCTGTTGAATGAATATGGAGCTTTCCAATCCATTCTAGCCTGATGAACATCCAGGTGTTTCTGTTGAAACTGCTAGTCATAAATTATGTGTTTAAATGTAGTAGATAATGATAATTATTTTTCCAAAATGGTTGTATCAACTTAATAACTCATTCAAATATGTGAAGACCTCCTAACAATCTAAAAAGATGGACCTCCAATTTCAAATAATAAATAAAAGGATTAAGTACTTGAACAGGCAGTATATGCACATTTTTTAAAATAAAAGATTGAGTTAAATTTTGTAAAATGTAGGCCGGGCGTGGTGGCTCATGCCTGTAATCCCAGCACTTTGGGAGGCAGAGACGAGCAGATCACGAGGTCAGGAGATCAAGACCATCCTGGCTAACACTGTGAAACCCCGTCTCTACTAAAAATACAAAAAATTAGCTGGTCGTGGTGGCGGGCACCTGTAGTCCCAGCTACTTGGGAGGCTGAAACAGGAGAATGGCATGAACCTAGGAGGCAGAGCTTGCAGTGAGCTGAGATTGCGCCACTGCACTCCAGCCTGGGCAACAGCGAGACTCCGTCTCAAAAAAAAAAAAAAAAAAGAGAGAGAAATGTTAAGTAAGAATCTCATTTGAGCTACATGTGTGAAAATATGTCTTTTACATTATTATATAACACAGATTTTGGATGTGACGAGTGCTGAACTGAGGCTTTTCACTTGATATGCATTACAAATTAGAATTTTTCACTCACAAAACATGCTTATGACAATTTTATATGTGAATAGAATTGTAAAAATTGCCTTAAGAGTTATTGAATAAAATGTTTAAAGTACCCCTTAGGATGAGGAAAAAATGGAAGAGTTAATTAACAAGGACACAAAGCGTAAAAGAGAAGAATAAGAGTTCAAATAAAATCGAATGAAGACACCATCTTGTGTAACTCTGTAGTTAATTGTGCATGTGTGCTGTTTTTCATGACTTGGAGCACGTTATTTTTGGACAAGAGTTTCCATTCTATCTATGGATATGCCAAAATTTTCCTATTTTAGATCTTCTAGTCTCCAACTCTCAAGATAAAAAACAAAAATCGTTAAAACCTCTGACTGATACTGAATGCCTGCAAAAACATCTCCTCCCATCACCTTGCAACAGATGACTTGCTCGTACACCTTTTTGACTACCACTCCCCATCAAGGGTTCTCTCCTTCGAGACGGCAGTAATTCTCTATGTATTTCATGTTATGTGCAAACTTTACTTTCAAAGAGTTGTTACCTATACTAATGTATTTACATCATTCACTTAATATATTTTCTCTATCAGTAAAATTGGTTTAGATATATTGGATTAGGATAGAACACGTCACAATTTTTCTCACCTTCATGATCATTTTTTTTTTTTTAGTTAGACCGTTTTTCAGTTGGTGACAGTGTCAGAAATTAAATAAAGTTGTTAAGAATAGGTAAGGGTAAAAAGAAGGGTGTCCTTATGTATCAACTTTGCTTATTTAGTTTTTTCAAGTTCAATAAGACCCTCCTCTCCCTTCAAGGAAGATGATTCCTAGGCATATTTGTTATTTCTATCAAAACAGCTGAGGTTTTTTTTTTTTTCATTCATATTGTTAAAATACCAATTGTGGAGCGAAAAATGCTTCACCTGGGACTGTCCCCTGACAGGCGGTGCGACGAGGTCAGGCCCGCGCCCGCCAAGCCCTAGGGCCGCTGCCGCCGACGGCCATGGAGGACGAGCCAACCCGACAGCCTGGAGGGCTGGGCGCCGCTCCGGGAGGGCCTCTTCGCCGATCCCCAGAGGCACCGGTTGCGCTTCCTGGTGGCTTGGAACGGCGCGGAGGGCAAGTTTGCTGTGACTTGTCACGACCGCACCGCGCAGCAGCCGCAGCGGCGCGAGGGGGCCCGGCTGGGGCTGGAGCACAAGCCCGAGGCCGCCGTGTCCCCGCCCATCTGGGCCGGCCGGCTCTCGGCCGCGGGGTTCCGCGGCGCGCGCCGGCAGCTAGCGGCGCTGTGGCCGCCTCTGGAACACTGCTTCCCACGGCTGCCGCCGGAGCTGGACGTGGGCGGCGGCGGGGCCTGAGGTGTGGGGCTCGGGCGGTGGGCGCTGCTCTGGCCGGCGCGCGCGGGTCCCGGCGAGGCGGCGCCGCAGGAGCTTTGCGGGCAGCTGGAGCCTACCTGGGCGCGGCGGCCCACGGCTGTGGCGGCGCCACCGTGCGCGACGCTCTCTTCGCGGCTAAGGGCCGCGCGGCCGACGGCGAGAGCCCGCGCGAGTTTCGGGAGCGGGCCCTGCGCGCCTGAGGGGTCGAGGCGGACGCGCGGCTGCGTCAGGTAAGCGAGGCCGGGCCGCCGGCATTCGTCCGCGCTTAGGTGGCCTGGGACCCTGCGAGAGGCTTCCCCGGCGCCGAGAGCCCTGGCTGACGGCTGATGGGGAGGAGCCGGCGGGCGGAGACGGCCACGGGCTCCCAGGTGCCCTCACCTGCGCGGGATCGCTGCGGGAAACCGGGGGGAGCTCCGGCAGGGCCTGCAGAGAGGACAAGCGAAGTTAGAGCCTAGTGTACTTGCAGCTGGGAGCCGCGCTAGGCCCCCGACCTTTGCCCTGAAGATGCTGGCGGAGCAGGATATTGTAACGGGAATTGCCAGAAATACCGCAAGCAAAACTGAAAACAGCCCATCCATGTAGGAAAGAATAACACGGACTAAACAATTCTAAGTCTGTGTATGAGGGGACGTCGCAAGTGGGATAAAATGGTTTAGAGGAAGAAATGGCTTTTAGGAGTTCGGGTGTTTTAAGTAATATAGACTTGGTCAAATGGAAAGCCGGTAGAAAGTGAGCTTTATCCATCAGTTTAGAATAACCGCATTAGTGCCCTTTTAAGCTTGAAAGAGGTAGTTTGAGCGAGTAATTATTTGAGTGGTAAACTTACTGAACTTAAGGGGACGGGGAAGTTCAGGTTCATAGAAGGGTTTAGGAGAAAGTATGCCTTCTAAATCCACACCCACGGTTTACTAAGCAGAGCCAGGCTGGAGTCTCGGCTCACTGCTCTTATTAACCTGAATGATATTTTTCTGTGCATTCTTTTGAGGAAGGGGAGGTGAAGAGAAGAATTCAGCCTAAGCTAAATACAGAATAAGCTTTCTAAATTAAAATGGTTTTATAAAAGCTTGTTAGTGGGGTCATTTTTGTACTGTGAGCTTTATGTGTAAATGTCTACACACCCACTTAACGTGTTGATTTCACTTTAGACTATGAGGAAACCACAGGGGAGTTTCAGGCCAGTCAGCTTTTCATCTTCAACTTTATAACTTTCACCTTAGGATACGACGAACCCACCGGAGTTTCAAAAATGGTATCATTTTGTATCAGACTTGTTTTTTAAACACTTGGTTTCTCACAGAGATAGGTGGTTTCTCCTTAAAATCGAACATTTATATGGTGTATTTTACTGTAGTTGCTATCAGAAAAGTTAGTTTTCCCAAATTTAAGTTCGCTCTGGGGTACTACAGCATGAATGTAGTTCATTCTGTTGAGCTAGCTGTTCACGTTAGTGTAGTTGACATATTTATCTAGAACTCAAAAATGAGGGGTTGAGAGGGGAAGCTAAAATTCACAGCATGTCCAAATATATAATTTTAATATTTACTTTATATTTAGAATAGAAAAGCAATTGATTCTAGAATTAGACCAATTGCTAGCATTGCTAGGATATATAAAATGAAGCTAAATGTTTTAACTCTGGAATTTTTCTGAATAGTCTAAGAAAGAAGGCTGAAATGTACCACTTGCCTTTTGACTTTTGCGTGTGTGTTTTAATTTTGTTCAGTGAGGCTTTCACTTAAAAAAATGATAATATTATTACCTGGATAAAAAATACAGCTGAAAGTAGATCACTTTAGCCTTAAGCAGAAGGATGGAAATAGAAGAATTTAAGAATGTATTGGTTGAAAAAAATCTATATTATTTGATTTTATTTATCTTCTTGTGGGAGTAAAATAATTTCCAACCAAATCATTCCACCTAGATTATACACTGTTCAGTTTGTTTTCTGCCCTGCAGCACAAGCAATAACCAGCAGAGACTGGAACCACAGCTGAGGCTCTGTAAATGAGTTGACTGCTAAGGACTTCATGGGAATATTAACCTGGGGCATTAAGAGAATCAACATGCTAAAGTACTTGGAGACAGCTCTGTAATGTTTTATGAGGTTTTGTTTAGTTGAGTTTTGTTTTGTTTTTTGAGAGAGTCTTGCACTGTCGCCCAGGCTGGAGTGCAGTGGTGCCATCTTGGCTCACTGCAAGCTCTGCCCCCCCGGTTCACGCCATTTTCCTGCCTCAGCCTCCCCAGTAGCTGGGACTGCAGGCGCCCGCCACCACGCCCGGCTAATTTTTTGTATTGTTAGTATAGACAGGTTTCACCGTGTTAGCCAGGATGGTCTCGTTCTCCTGACCTCGTGATGCGCCTGCTGTGGCCTCCCAAAGTGCTGGGGTTACAGGCGTGAGCCACCATGCCTGGCCCTTAGGAGCTTTTAAAAAGGAATACAGCCTCACAAAACCTTTACAGTCAGAAAAGTCAAATGAAAAAATATCCACAACTTCAAACCTTCTTTTGGGTCCTTTTCGCTGCATACTTAGTGCACGGTTGAGATTAAACTTTGTACTCTGCCTCTCCATTTAATTATAAAAGTCTCTTTTTTTTTTTGAAACGGAGTTTCGTTCTTGTTGCCCAGGCTGGAATGCAATGGAACTGTCTCGGCTCACCGCAACCTCCGCCTCCCGGGTTCAAGCGATTCTCCTGCCTCAGCCTCCCCAGTAGCTGGGATTACAGGCATGCGCCACCACGCCCAACTAATTTTGTATTTTTAGTACAGACAGTGTTTCTCTATGTTGCTCAGGCTGGTCTCGAAGTCCTGACCTCAAGTGATCCACCCGCCTCGGCCTCCCAAAGTGCTGCAATTACAGGCATGAGCCACGGTGCCTGGCCAAAAGTCTCCATATTATTAAACAATCTTCAGAAGCACAGTGCTGAATGACTACAGTAATAATATTCTGCCATGGATATATCATAATTTTCTTAACAATTCTTGTTTTATTGGGCGTTTTTGATGGAGGATGATAACATTTTCATATTTAATCAATATTTTAAATTAATGTATTGAAAGTTGAGAACATGAAGGTTTCTTTTGTTTAGTTTTGTTTGTTGGGTATGTATTACACTGTCCTGACTTGAGCTTTATTCACATTTGTTCTCTAGGTTATTCAAGGACACGGAAAAGCCAACACCATGGTAGCATTAATGAAAGTTTACCAAGAGGAAGATGAAGCCTACCAGGAGTTAGTTACCGTGGCAACCATGTTTTTCCAGTACTTACTGCAGCCATTTAGGGCTATGCGAGAAGTTGCAACTTTATGTAAGCTTGATATTTTGGTACTTCTTTTTAATTTTTATCACATTTACTATTTTTCATATATTATTTCTTTATTTACACTTAATCTTCAATCTCTGTACTTTGTTTGGGTTTACTCTTATGTTTATTATTTATTGATAGAGATGAGGTTTTGCCATGTTGCTCAAGCTCGTTTCTAACTCCTGAGCTCAAGCAGTCTGCCCACCTCGGCCTCCCAAAGCGTAGCATTACAGGTGTAAGCCACTATGCCTAGTTCACCCTTATGTTTAAATATTGAATTTATATTTAAAATTGATAGAAAATGAAGACATTTACGTTGGTCATCTTAATAGCTTAAGATTCCTACAAATTTTAAAGAGTTAAATGTTTTTTCTAGCGATGAATTTTTTTTTTTTTTTTTTGAGACAGGGTCTCTCTTTGTCAGCTAGGCTAGAGTGCAGTGGCACGATCTTGGCTCACTGCAACCTCCTCCAGGTTCAAGTGACTCTTCTGCCTCAGCCTCCTGAGTAGCTGGGATTACAGGTGTGCACTACCATGCCCAGCTAACTTTTTTTGTATTTTTAGTAGAGACGGGGTTTCACCATGTTGGCCAGACTGGTCTCGAACTCCTGGCCTCAAGTGAGCCACCCGTCTCAGCCTCCCAAAGTGCTGGGATTACAAGCGTGAGCCACTGCGCCCAGCCTGATGAATTGTTTTTGATGTGATGTTTATTTGCTTCAGTTGTTTTCCTCTAAGGACTCATGCAGATTTCTTAAAATAGGATGAAAATTTAAATAGCAGGACCCTAGATTGTAATTCAGTAACTTAAATTTTAGTAAATACAGTTATCGCTCTTGCTTCATTGAGCCATCAAACATCCTTGTGACACCATTCAGAAAAGGCATTCTTATTCCAGTGTTACAAATGAATCTAGAGTCCGGAGTTGTTAAATAGCTTGCCTTGGGTCTCAACAACGGGAATCAGAAGACACCTAAGAGATCTCTTGATTTCTGCCCCCTGCACTGGGCCATCTTACCACATATAATCTCATGCCCCTGCCAGATGATTGTACTATAAAAATAGTATCACATTTAGATGAAACTCATGCCACTGTAACCTGTGGATAAAGTTGTTCTGTTCATTATTTTGAAAGTCTATTATTTGGAGAGTCTACTTCTTGCATATATTTTGCTTTCTTCTTTTTTTTTTTTTTTTTTTTTTTTGAGATGGAGTTTCGCTCTTGTTGCCCAGGCTGGAGTGCAATGGCGTGATCTCAGCTCACTGCAACCTCCACCCTCCTGGATTCAAGCGATTCTTCTGCCTCAGCCTCCCAAGTAGCTGGGATTACAGGTATGTGCCACCATGTCCGGCCCGGCTAATTTTGTATTTTTTTAGTAGAGACAGGGTTTCTTCATGTTGGTCAGGCTGGTCTGGAACTCCTGACCTCAGGTGATCTGCCTGCCTCAGGCTCCCATAGTGCTGGGATTACAGGCATGAGCCACCGCACCCGGTCTATATTTTTCCTTTCTTTAAGTAACAGCTGTTTTAAGATACCATTCACAGACTATATATATATATATATATACATATAAAATCTGTGTATATATATGTATATGTACATACATATATGTATATATGTGTATATATGTATACATATATAATCTGTATAATATATGTATATAGACGTATATACATATATACGTCTATATACATATACACGTATATACGTATATATGTGTATATATATATAAAATATATCTACATATATAAAAAGATGTACAATTCAGTGATTTTTAGTATATTGAAAGTTGCACAATGATCATTACTATGTAATTTCAGGACATTTTCACCCCCAAAAGAAACCCTGTACCCATTAGTCACTCCCAACCCTGGGCAACCACCAATCTACTTTCTGTCTCTGTGGATTTCCCTACTCTGGACATAGCAACAGCATTATTCAATACGTGGTCCTTTCACTCAGCACAGTGTTTGCAAGGCTAATCCATGTTGTAGCAAATACCAGGATTTCATTTCTTTTTATTGCTCAGTAATATTCATTGTATGGATATATTGCATTTTATTCATCAGTTGATGGACATTTGGGTTGTTTCCACTTTTTGGCTATCATGAATAATTCTGCTATGAATGTTTGTGTGTGAGTTTCTGTGTAGACATATCTTTTCATTGCTCTTGTGTACGTACTGAGGACTAGGATTGCTGGGTCCTGTGATTACTCAATGTTTAACCTTTTGAAAGACTGCCAGATGGTTTTCCAAAGTGGGTGCATCATTTTATATTCCCAGAAGCAGTAAATGAGGGTTCCAATTTGTCCACATTATCACCAACACTTGTAATTGTGTGTCTCTTTGGTTACAGCCATCCTAGTGGGTGTGAAGTGGTATCTTGTTATGGTTTTGATTTGTAATTCCTTGTCGGCTAACTTGTACATATTTCTTATGCTTTGTAGAAGAAAAATTGCATATTGGATGACATAGCTGTACATGTCTTAGTTCAGGCTGTTGTAACAAAGTACTGTAGATTAGTGGCTTATAAACAACAAAACTTTTTTTCTCACAGTTCTGGAGGCTGGGTAGTCTAAGATCAAGGTGCTGGCAGATCCAGTGTCTTGTGAGGGCCAGTTTCTTAATTTGTAGACGACTGTCTTGCTGTGTCTTCACATGGTGAAGAGCAGAGAGAGAGATCCTGTGTCTCCTCTTCTTTTTATAAGGGCATTAATCCCAATTTTCTTGAGGTCTCCACCCTCATGACCTAATTACCTCCCAAAGGCCCCATCTTCAAATCTCATCACACTGGGGATTTAGGCTTCAACATATGCATTTTGGGTGTACCCAAACATTCAGTCCAATACCAGTACATGTTATAAGCATGAATATACAGATACTGTCTTTTAGGTGATAATATTACATATCCCTAAAAGAAACGATAACAACAGCTAACACTTAAGTGCTGTTTTCCAGGCCCTGTGCTGAGTGCTTGACAACACAGATCACTCATTTAAACAATTGTCTATTATTATTAATAAAGAGAAGCGTAAGTTGACAACATTCCTCTCTAGAAAAAGTTATTCTAGGCATGTGAAGTGAAAGTAGTTTTTTTTCCCCCCACTTTATGCCCCAGAGGGTCCTTTTGTCTTCCAGGTGGTACTCAGCTTAGAGCCTTATTCATATGCAGTAAGGGACTGCTGAATGAATGAAAATTTAACTGACTGAGTAGTAGTGTAGTTAAATTAATCCATGTGACCAATTTTCCTTTCAATTTCCTAATGGTTCTACATAACTATTAGCTCTTACTAAGATAATTTTCCCTTCTGTCTGTAGAAGTCCTTGGATGAGGATGACCTAGGTCCTAGAAGGGTAGTTGCCCTGGAGAAAGAAGCTGAAGAATGGACCAGACGGGCTGAAGAAGCTGTCGTCTCTATTCAAGATATCACAGTGAATTATTTTAAGGAGACGGTAAAAGCATTAGCAGGTGATAATCTAAAAAATGCTATACGCAGATACGTGTAATTGATTGTCATTTTATTCAAATACCATTTGAGTCCCTCTTACGCACTAGGCACTGTGTTTTCTAGGTGGCGAGAATTCAGTGTCAAGCATTAAGAGACATTGTACAGTCTGGCGAAGGGAGAGAAATCTTAATTATCTATTCACTGAAG
Organism: Pan paniscus; assembly: GCF_029289425.2. NCBI lineage: Eukaryota > Metazoa > Chordata > Mammalia > Primates > Hominidae > Pan > Pan paniscus. The sequence goes on from NC_073265.2 coordinate 5,415,654, forward strand.
CACACGGAAAATGGCAGTGACAATAAATGGCACAAAGAAGAGAGACATGGGGCTCTGAGGGTCTGTGAGAGAGAAATTGGGCTTGATCAGGGTGGTCACTGAAGGCCTCTGAGAAGTGGCGCTTGCCCCAATATCTGAAGGGTAAATGGAAATTGAGAGAATAGAAAAAGTGAGGAGTGTTCCGGGCAGAAGGAATAGCACTGGCAAAGGTCCCCTGGCTTGAGGGAAGTTGGCAAATAGGAGCTTACAGAAAACCTGCGGGGCTGGATCGCAGAGAGTGCAGGACAATGTGGCATGAGGGAGAATGCTGGCAAGACAGGCAGGGATCAGACCGTGCAGGGGCTTGTGGGCTGGGTGAAGGACTTTTTTTCAATCTTAAATAATTGTTAATAAAAACACCAAATAGGAAACAACTTAATGTCTGTCAGTTTGTTAAGTTATGGTACATTCATAAAAGAGAAAACTACATAGCTATTAAGCATGATTCTTGATTTTTTTTTAATAAATGGCAGGAGTTTCTGATATATTGCGCAGAATCAACAAGATATAAAGCAGAATGATGATCCTGGTTTTTTGGTCAAACTATCCATATGAGCCTGTCTGTCTAGCTAGTCATAGAAACAATATGGAAGCAAGTGTGCCAAAATATAAGAAGAAGTTGCCTCAACTAGGTGAGATCATGACTTATTATTGTCCTTTTAAAAATTGAATACCTAAAATTGTATATTAATGACCATGTATAATTTTTATAATAATAAAAAAGTTAATAAAACAAAATTTCTTTTAAAAAAGATGTTCTGCAGGTAGTATGGAGGCAATAAAAAAAGAATTAGCTCATGATCAATGTTTCCCTTTTTAATGAGTGTAATTATATTTTATTTTTATAATCCAACAGGAATGCAGAAAGAAATGGAACAGGATGTGAAGAGATTTGGCCAGGCTGCCTGGGCCACAGCAATTCCCAGGTTGGAAAAACTTAAGCTAATGCTAGCTCAAGAGACTCTGCAACTCATGAGAGCGAAAGAGTTGTGTTTAAATCACAAAAGAGCTGAAATTCAGGGAAAGGTAAGACAAAGATAAACATAACTTTGTTTTAAAAATACACTTTTATTTATTTTTTATTTATTTATTTTTTTTTGAGACAGAGTCTCGCTTTTTTGCCTAGGCCGGACTGCAGTGGCACAATCTCGGCTCACTGCAAGCTCCGCCTCCCGGGTTCATGCCATTCTCCTGCCTCAGCCTCCCGAGTAGCTGGGGCTACAGGTGCCCGCCACCGCGCCCAGCTAATTTTTTGTATTTTTAGTAGAGACGGGGTTTCACCGTGTTAGCCAGGGTGGTCTCGATCTCCTGACCTCGTGATCCGCCCACCTTGGCCTCCCAAAGTGCTGGGATTACAGGCGTGAGCCACCGCGCCCGGCCCCACTTTTATTTTTTAAAAATTTTGTATAAATAAAGGATACAAGTGCAGTTTTGTTCCATGGATATATTGTGTAGTGGTGAAGTTTGGGCTTTTAGCGTAATCATCACCTACATAATGTAATTGTACCCATTAAATATTTCTCATCCCCCCTCCCACCCTCTTACTCTTCTGAGTCTCCGGTGTCTATTATTCCACACTGTGTGTGTATACACTACTTAGCTCCCACTTATAAGTGAGACCATGTGGTAAAGCACACTTTTATTTTTAGATAGCACTTTTCTTTCCAGGCATTGTTAAAGAGCTTCTTTTCTTCACTTATTCCAACACCATCTCCTATGGAAGGTTAGACATAAAGTTTTCCTTTGGTTAAGATGTTTCAAAATACCACATTGTAGGATTCACTTTATAGTAACACCAAGCCCAGTATTGAAGTGGGTACTGTACTTGAAAATCAATCCAGCAATGTTTTCAGTACAGCTTTAAAATAATCAAAGAGATACTTCACTGAAGGATCATAGACACTTAAGTTTTTTCCTATAATCTTATGACTTTAAAGCAGAAAACACTGTAAACACCTGTCTTAGTTGGCTAAGGCTGCTATAACAATATTAAATATCACAGATTGGGTGGCTTCAACAATGGACATGTATTTCTTACAGTTCTGGAGGCTGGGAAGTCCCAAGATCAAGGTGCCTGCAGATTCACTGTCTGGTGCGGATCCTCTTCCTGTCTAGTAGACAGCTGCCTTCTTAACTGAGTGCTCATATAGCCTTTCTTCTGTGTGTATGTTTGGAGAGAAAGAAAGTGATCCCTGTCTTTCTCTTCTAATAAGGGCACTAATCCCATGATGGGGGTGCTATCCTTTTGACATAATCTGAACCTAATTACTTCCAAAGGACCCACCTCCAAATAACATCACATTGGGAGTTACAGTGTCAACATATGAATTTTGGGGGGACACCAATATGCAATACATAATAATACCTCATTGCCATTTATGTTTCTCAAAACCTAAATGTTTTTCTCTGTTTCAAGGATGGGATAAAGTATTAGCATCACTAGATGAAATGAAAAAGTGTTTCTTTCCTATTTGCTCTTTTATATTTAGTACGGAACAAGGAATAGAAAATAGCTAGAATGCTTCTAAAGTTTGTTTTTAATATACTATTTGTTTTAACTTATTTTTCTTTTTTCTATGAAAATAAGATGGAAGATCTTCCAGAACAAGAAAAAAAATATACATGTTGTAGATGAATTAGAAATACAATTTTATGAAATTCAGTTACAACTATATGAAGTTAAATTTGAGATATTAAAAAACAAAGAAATACTGCTTACTACACAGTTGGACTCTCTTAAAAGACTTATAAAAGGTAAAGTTTTTATTTAAGTATATAGATTACAATGTTTATAAATTTAAGGAAATACAGACCATATTATCAATTACTTTTTGTAAACTGTAACATCTGAAAATTTCCTAAAGTTTTCCTTCAGTGGTTTATTATTCAAATAATATATTCATTGTTAGCACATAGCAAAACAAAGAAAGAAAAATGATTATTACCCCAATCCCATCATCTAGAGATGCTCAATGGTTGGCTGGGCACAGTGGCTCAGGCCTATAATCCCAGCACTTTGGGAGGCCGAGGCGGGCAGATCACTTGAGGTCAGGAGTTCCAGACCAGTCTGACCAACATGGTGAAACCCCGTCTCTACTAAAAATACAAAAATACTAAACCCTGTCTCTACTAAAAATACAAAGTCCAACGTGGTGGCAAGTACCTGTAATCCCAGCTACTTGGGAGACTTGAAGCAGGAGAATGGCTTGAACCCAGGAGGTGGAGGTTTCAGTGAGCCAAGATCATGCCACTGCACTCCAGCCTGGAAGTCAGAGCGATACTCTGTCTAAAAAAGAAAAAAAAAAGAGATACTTAGTGGTAAAAATTTGCTGTATAACTTTGTAGATTTCAAAATATGCTGATATGTAAAAATATAAATTTTTAACCAAAACTACATAACCAGTTCAGTAACATCTTTTTTAAAATTTTTTAATGTTTAAGGGCGCATAGCAGATATATATATTTATGGGTTACATGAGATATTTTGACACAGGCATACAATGCATAATAGTCTCTTTTTCATTTAATACATAATAATTGTCTTTCTATTTCAGAAATAATAAAAGTATCAAAATTTTAATGGCTGCATAGTATTCCATTATATGGATATACCGTGATTTCCAAATTTCCGCTGTTTTGAACAGTAGTGTAGTGAACTTTCCTTTACACATGTCTTTGAGTATAGGACAGATTATCTCCTTGGAATAAATTTCTAAGGATGGAATTATTGGGTCAAGGGCAATGTATATTTTACATTTTGCTACGTAACAATACAGCAGTCATCTGAGATACATTTTTCTTCACCTCCGTATTATTTTCTGATTTCTAAATTTCATACTATGTAGTGGCCCTCTAGATAGGTTGTACATTTAAAATGACGCTCCCAGGCTGGGCGTGGTGGCTCACGCCTGTAATCTCAGCACTTTGGGAGGCTGAGGGGGGCAGATTACTTGAGGTCAGGAGTTCAAGACCAGCTTGGCCAACATGGTGAAACTCTGTCTCTACTAAAAATACAAAAGTTAGCTGGGCATGGTGGTGGGTGTCTGCAATCCCAGCTACCTGGGAGGCTGAGGCAGGAGAATCGCTTGAACCTGGGAGGTCGAGATTGCAGTGAGCCGAGATGGCGCCACTGCACTCCAGCCTGGGCGACAGAGTAAGACTCTTGTCTCAAAAAAAAAAAAAAAAAAAGACGCTCTCATCAGCAGAATATGAGTGTGTATGTTTCCCAGACTCATGCCATTCTTTTGCATTTTTGCTTGCTTGACAGAGAAAATGGCAATCTTCCAATTTTCATTTATTTAATTATGAATGAATATTGAACAAAATGTTGTATGTTTACAAGCCATTTGTACTTATTTTATGAAATGCCTAGTCATAGTCTTTGTCCATTTTTCTTTGGAATATTTCCTTTCGACATTAAGAATAATATTCTCTATTGTCTGTCATATGTTGCAAATAATCTCTCCTTGTCTTTTGCATTTTCTTGCCTTTCGGAAATATTTAAGTTTTATGAAGTCGTGTTTATCGATTTTTTCTATGGCTTCTGCTTTTAGGATTATGTCTGGCAATAGTCTCCTATCCCAAAATTATGTCAATATATACTTATGTTTTCTTTCAGTATGTTTATGATGTTACTTTTTAAAACATTTAATTCTTTAGTCCAGGTGGAATTTATTTTGATTGTGGTAGGAATTGAACCTTTCCCTCAAATTGTTAAGCAGTCCCAATCACTGATTTTAAAAACATTTTCCCTAAATGTTTAACATTTCTCCAGTTAAACATTAGATTGACTTTGGTCTGTTTCTGAGTTGTTCTCCTCCATTGGTTCGTGAGTGGCTTCTGCTGCTGGCTCCATACTGTTCCCATGACTGTCTTGGAGGCACATTTCAGGGTCTGGTAAGGCAAGTACCCGCCCCCCCCCATTACTTCACAAGTTTTCTGACTATTTTCACTCCTTTATTCTTTCAGATGAAATTTAGCATCAAGTTCAAAACAAAAAACTCTTTGGAATTTTGATTGCGATTTTGCTTAAAATTAGAGATTACTTTGGGGAGAATAGTGGTCTTTGCAATTTTGAATCTTCCTACCCAAGAACATGGTATGTCTCTCTCCATTTATTTAAATCTTTTTTCCTAAAGTTCCTCCAAGTTTAATAAATTTCTTCACATAGATCCTGAACTTTTAGTTTAATCCTGAGTATTCAGAATTGTTTTCAGTAGTTTCAGGTTATAAGCATTTTACATATTTAGGAAAAAAATTACATTGAAAAGGAAGTTAATCTGGAAGGATGCATGCCAAATTGTTCATAATGTTTTTCCTCTGAGAATGACTCAGAAGGTTTGGGGAAGGAGCAATAGAATTTCACTGTTTATTTGATGTACTTCGGGTGGGTTTGAATTTGTTACAGTAAGCATGACTTTTAAAAAATCAATATGTAATCAAGATTAAATATCATTAAGGCATCTTAATAATATATTGCTGGTAGAATATAAGTTGCCTTTCTGGAGGGCAGTGTGGCAGTGGGTATCAAGATCCTTAAACACTTATCTGCTAAGGAAGTGATAAAAAGTGTACACAAAGATTTATACAGAGATGTTCATCACAGTGAAATGAATAATAATGGAACATTGGAACAGCCTAACAACATGGATTGCTTAAATTAGAGAATACTATGCTGCCATTAAAATTTATCTTTTTAAATTTTTTTTTGTTTTTGGAGATGGAGTCTTGCTCTGTTGCCCAGGCTGGAGTGCAGTGGCTCGATCTCGGCTCACTGCAACTTCTGCCTCCCAGGTTCATGCTGTTCTCCTGCCTCAGCCTCCTGAGTAGCTGGGATTACAGGCACACGCCACTGTGCCCAACTAGTTTTGTATTTTTAGTAGAGATGGGGTTTTGCCATGTTGGCCAGGCTGGTCTTGAACTCCTGACCTCAGGTGTGCAGCCTGCCTTGGCCTCCCAAAGTGCTGGGATTACAGGCATGAGCCACCGCACCTGGCCTAAAAATTTATTTCCATCCCATGGAAAGTGTTCTTTTAGAACTCCATTGATACGTGTAGCTATGTAAGCAGTATGTGTATGTGTGTGTGCATGTGTATATATACGTATGTCTATACAGGTATATATACATGCATATACTACTTACATGTATATACACATGCTACTTACATACATGTGTATAGTCATGTATATATACACATGTGTATATGTATATTACATTTATACACATACATTTTTTATATATTAATAGTGATTCTCAGTGGTGGGATTACAAGTGATCTTTATTTTCCTTACATTTAAAAAAATTCAGTGTATTTTTACAAATAATAAAATATGTTTTAAACAATCATTAATACCTTTTTAGAAAAACAGGATGAAGTTGTCTATTACGATCCATGTGAAAGTCCAGAGGAACTTAGTCATTGACTGTGGTGGGGCTGCAGGACGATAAGAATTTGGAAGCGAAAGAACTCAGAAGGCAGTGCCAGCAGCTGGAGTCTATTAAACGGGGCAGGATCTGTGTCAAAAGAGCTTCTCTCCAGAGTAGAAAGGTGGGTACGCTCAGAGCGGCTTTCTTTTCTTTTCTCTTCCAGAGATTTATTCTTGTATGAAGGATAAAGAGGTATTGAAATAAGGTTTTTACCAACACAGTGATTAATTTTTTGTGTGCTTATGAACTTATCCATGGCTATAGTTAAAATGATTTTTAATATTTTTCTTAAAAATATTATTTTTTTCTTTTGGGTTTTAAGCATTTAGCAAATCTCAAGGTTTTAATTTATTCATTCAACAACTATTTGTTGAATTCCCACTGCATACACAGGCACTTTATTTTTATTTTTTTTGAGACAGAGTCTTGCTCTGTCACCCAGGCTGGAGTGCGGAGGCATCATCTTGGCTCACTACAACTTCCGCCTCCTAGGTTCAAGCAATTCTCGTGCCTTAGCCTGCCAAGTAGCTGGGTTTACAGGCACGTGCCACCACGCCCAGCTAACTTTTGTATATTTTGTGGAGACGGGGTTTCGCCATGTTGGCTAGGCTGGTCTTGAACTCCTGACCTCAAGTGATCCGCCCACCTTGGCCTCCCAAAGTCCTGGGATTACAGGTGTGAGCCACCACCCCTGGACCACAGGTACTTTAAAAACCACAATAAGTAGAAACTCTATTTCTAATAACTAGCTATAACAATTCTAAATATATTTTACTGTAAATTATTGAGTACACAAAACAATTACAGATAACAATATTCAGCTCACCTCAGACCTTGTATTTGGTGATTTTTTTCTTAATTTTTAAAAATCCATGAATACATAAAAAGATAACACTAAGAAATTTAATTTTTTCTGACAGAAAAGGAAGCTTCTATATATCATTTTTATGTAGACTTTTATGTGTATTTACTCATATTTACTATACTTTCCTCCCTTTTTTTTTTTGATGCGCAGTCTTGCTCTGTCTCCCAGGCTGGAGTGCAGTGGCGTGATCTCGGTTCACTGCAACCTCCACCTCCCAGGTTCAAGCGAATCTGCTGCCTCAGCCTCCTGCGTAGCTGGGATTACAGGTGCCTGCCACCAAGCCTGGCTAATTTTTGTATTTTTAGTAGAGATGGGGTTTCACCATGTTGGTCAGACTAGTCTTGAATTCCTGACCTCGAGCAATCCACCTGCCTCAGCCTCCCAAAGTGCTGGGATTACAGGCGTGAGCCACTGTGCCGAGCCTACTATACTTTTCTTGTTAGAATTAAGAAAACATGAAAATTGTGACTTTTGTAGCTTACAAAAATGTTAATTACTCTTCCATGTAAATACGAATACTTAAAAAAAGCTTGGCTAGGTGCTGTGGCTTATGCCTGTAATCCCAGCACTTTGGGAGGTTGAGGTGGGAGAATCACTTAAGGCCAGAAGTTCGAGACCAGGGACAACACAGTGAGACCTCATCTCTGTGGTGCGCATGTATAGTCCCAGCTACTCAAGAGGCTGAGGCAGGAGGATTGCTTGAGGCCAGGAGGTTGAGGCCTCAGTGAGCTGTGATTGTACCACTGCACTCCAGCTAGGGTGATAGAACAAAACCCTGTCTCTAATAAAAATTAAAAATAAAAAAATGTGTTAAAAGAGTATATTCTTTGCATGTTCGTGTTTAAGAATTGTACTTCTGGATTTAGGAACTGTTATTCAGAGGATTTGAAGATCTACAGGCATTTGCCCTTTGCTCCACATTTCAGAAAACCCATGAGCCCCAAGAGGAGTCTCCTTTGGCACTCCCATGGTGCTGTGGATGAACAGATGCCTCCACCTCCTTGGCAGTGTTATATGTATATGTATATAAAATGCTCCTGTGCCTTCTCTTATCCAGACTTGGAGCATTAACCTTCACTCTCAAGATATAATCACTCCCCCTACCCCATTTAGAGAAGCTCTTTCCACTGATTCTGGAAATGTTGGAATTTGGAAGGCACTCGGTTAATAGAATGGTAGTTGAGGTGAGCTCTCAACTTGGGTTCAGATCGCAGTCTGGCCACTTAGGTAGTAGTCATGTGACATTAGGCAAATTACTTAAATCTCTTTTGGGCTCACAGTTTTCTCCTCTGTTAAAAGAGGATGATAGACCAGGCACGGCACCCGTAATCCCAGCTACTTGGGAGGCTGAGGCAGGAGAATCGCTTGAACCCAGGAGGCAGAAGTTGCAGTGAGCCGAGATCATGCCATTGCACTCCTCCAGCCTGGGCAACAAGAGCAAAACTCAGTCTCAAAAAAAAAAGATAGTGGTAATAACACAAATTTCATGTGACGATAAAGTAGCATAAGGCATGAAAAGTACTTATCATTGAAGCTAAAACCTACTCAATAAATGTTAGTATTATCTGTGAGTATTACTGTATTATTTTTTACATAGATTAAGGATTTTATGTACATATAGCATATTATATATTGGTATAGTGAGTGGTTAAGCACAGGTGAAACACAGTTATAACAATTTTTCAGGTATTTGTAGGTTGCTCTGCATTTGTAGGTATGCTTGGAAATGTAATTAGTATTTATAATGTTATGGGGAAATGTGTTTAAAACAATCACATTAAAACATTGTTGGGACACATCCCATTTAAGAATGGGGGCTGCCTGTGTGTCCTCTCATGGTTGGTGGATTGTTTTCACCTCTTAAAGCACTCTGCTGGGAACAAATTATTTCCATAAGCAGCCAGGCAACTCTCATCATAGACTGTGGAGGAGAGTACCATTGGGCCGCACCAGAACTAATATTAATGAATGCCTTACACTACGCCCAAATGCAGTGCTTTCTTCTTTTAACCTTTTATGCTATACCAGGGTAACATTAAAAACCATGTAGGTGATTTGTATTATTCCACCAGGATCAGTGCAAAGAAAATCATTGGCTCAGATTGCAACAGGCTGAAGAAAGCATAAGATATTCTCGTCAGCATCACAGTATTCAGATGGTGAGTGTCCTCCGAAGGAAAATGTTCTATGTTTGTGTAGCGTGACATGCAGGCCTAGACTTGTGGAAACTGGAGTTGCGCTGCCCTGGACCTGCAGCTGTCAGCCAATTCGCCTCCAGGCCTGCAGTCTGGGCGCAGTCTTGGGGTGGTAATGTTGGGGTACAGCCTCTTTCTTTGTCAAGACATTTTTATTGTATGCCACGACATTTTTGTAATGTTGAGCAATTTACAAATATACATCTGCTTAAATATAGAAAAGAGACAAGATAAAAAGGAGCAAAAGAAAAAAGAATGGATCAACCAAGAAAGTCAAACACTCCAACGATTGAGAGCATTTAAAGATGTAAGTTCTATAAACAATCACCTCATCTACACTTCTGGGGAAATAAATGAAGACTGCTCTAAAGAGGAAAGTATTAAGAACAGGTCATTCAGAACATGAAACATTTAAAAAATAACATTATTTCTGGTATATCAATAAAAAGCAACAACAAAAATAGAATATCAGTGATTCAAAACCCATGATATAAAATAACTGCTGTTTTTGACATCACAACACGCTTGGGTTCCTGCTCTGCACTCTTCACTGAGTAGTCCTTACTGGCACTGGTGGTTTAGATTGGCAGGGAAAACTGAAAACTGTTCAACTCCCTTGACTTTAGCTGGCATTTCCTCTCATTTGTAATAAACAATTCTTTAAAATGTTATCCAGGCAGCATTGTGATATAAGTGTAGTGAAAGTGCCCAGTTAAAAGTAAAATGTGTTGTTGTTTTTTTTTTTGATATCTACAACTTTCTTTTTTCTTTTTTTTTAAAGTATATACTTAAGAGGATGATGTTATTTTTTTATGCCCTCTGTTCCAGGCCTACATTTGTATTTCCTCCACAAAATGATCCTCAGTCTGTAATTTTTGTTCTATTTGACTTTATTATTAGAGATAAATTCCTTTAATTAAAAAAAGCTACTATGAAGATTGAAAAAATAATTTTTTGCTTTTATTTTTAATTGACACATAATTGTACATATTTATGAGGTATAGTGTGATATTTTGATACAGGTATATAATGTGGAATGATCAAATCAGGGTAATTAGCGTATCTATCACCTCAAACATTTATCTAAAGGTAAATAGGTTTTTTAAAATAATGTAAATAGGGAGTCCGGCACAGTGGCTCATGCCTATAATCCCAGCACTTTGGGAGGCTGAGGTGGGCAGATTGCTTGAGACCATGAATTTGAGACCAGGCTGGGCAACATGGTGAAACCCCAGCTCTCCTAAAAATACAAAAATTAGCTGGGCATGGTGGTGCATGCCTGTAGTCCCAGCTACTTGGGAGGAAAAATACCAATTGTGCACATATTTTTGTAAAATTATACATAAACACTTTATTTTTTATGTCATTCTAAATAATTTTTTGTATGTTTCTATTTCCAAACGTTGTTTGGTAATATATAGAAATATGATTGATTTTGTTTATTGAGTTTGCGTAAAACCACATTACTAAACTCGCATATTGAGCATTTTAATAGGTTATTTTGAATACTTTTACATAGACTGTTGTCTGAAAATAGAAACAGGTTTATTTCTTCCTTTCTGATGTGGATGTCACTGATTTTTTTTCCTACATTACTGATCTGGCTAGGACTATCAGTATAAAGTTGAATATAAGTGGTAAAATCTTTGTATTGACAGTGTGTTATCTCTGCACAACCATATATGTATAAGAGCGCTCAATAAAAAGAATAAAGAGGAAAAAGCACTGGATCTATACCTATACAAAACAAGCTACCAGCAGAGCCCACTGGGAGTGGTCATGATATAATCAGGAATGTTATATTCACAGGTTGTAGATCTGCATGTGAGAGGAGGGTTTGCAGATAGCAGATTCTAGAAAAGTTGTCTAATCAGACAGTAAATGCAGGTGTTGAAGCACTGAACAAAAATAAGCTGCTTTAATTACTCATAAGAGGGAAGTACAAGTCATTATTCCATCTGCCAATTTACAGACTGTAAGATACCCTTTAAAAGTAGCAGTAAGTAAACTCTTCATAAAAGTTAGACTGTATGACAAATCCACTGCCTTTCTTCTTTTGCAGCAGGGCCTTTCTTTTTAATGACTATTTTTTGTTTTTGGAGATGAAGTCTCTGTCACCCAGGCTGGAGTTCAGTGGCCTGATTGATCACTGCAGCCTCGACCTCCAGCTCACATAATCCTCCTGCTTCAGCCTCCTGAGTAGCTGGGACTACGGGTGTGTGCCACCATGCCTGGCTTTTTTAAAAAAAAATTTTGTAGAGTTGGTGTCTCGCTATGTTGCCCAAGCTGATGTCAAACTTCTGGATTCAAGCACTTCTGCCCAAAGTGCTAGGATTATAGGTGTGAGCCACCGTGCCCAAGCTAGTGACTATTTTTGAAAAAAGAAGCACATTACCCTCCCTTGTTAATCACTTATGTACAAAAATGTATGTTTTGCTGTTGATCTGTTTTAACTCTTTCTACATAAATAACACATTTGTACATGTATATGTGCAGATATAGTTATGTTAAAATTATGTTTAAGTGATGTTTACTAAACAGGATAAAATTTTGTTTGGAAAATTGAGATGTGAAATTTTATCTAGTTAATCTATAGTCCTTTCCCTTATGGTGTCCAGCTCTATGCAGGCTCTGCCTCACTCCAGATTATGTAAATATCAATTCATATTCAAATGAATTTGAAATTTAGCTTTCAACATTTGCCTTTTCAATTCATCTTGAAATTATTGTGGTAATATTATTTCCTGTCCACTAGCATACTTTTTAATCCCAACAGTAAAGTTTCTGAAAAGACCACTAGTTCTTCTATTGAGCAGTTACTGATACCTTGCCATTCAAGGGAGGATAGATGCCCACAGCCCCTCTCCTTCAACCACATATGTCCAAGTAAAACTAGTATTTCTTCTTTTTAAAAAGATAGACATAATTATTTTCCATATTATTGAATACATTTCTGTTGTAACCTCAGTTCTACTCTTCAGAATCCTTTGTTCGATTTTCTTGTAGTTGATTTGATGATCCCACTCACACTTTCCTACCAGTTGTTCCAGAGACAATGGGCTTAGTCACACAGTGGGGAGACACGTTTGTGGGGGTTGGGTGGAAGTTCTGGTTCAGGTCTTCATTCTCTGTTCACCATCATTTATGATGATGCTGTAACTCACATCTGCTCTTTGATGAGAAGTCACACAAGTAATTGCTAAATTAACCTGTCAGATCTAACCATCATTCAGCTATGTCTCACTGAGCCTTTTCTGGACAAATCGTGTTCTCAAGAATATTTATGTGACTTTATCCTTTGTGCAAAGGCTATAGGCAACGGAAGCGATAGGGGAAGTATGTGGAAGGTTGACCCACATAGCTGTTTCCATATACAACTTTTCAATCTTCTTGATTTCTGCTTCTCTTCCCAGTTCTTATCATCCATAGTGATTTTTGGAAAAACTGCCATTACATTGGCATTGTGAGTACTCAGAGTGGTGTGTCTCTTCTCCTTAGCTAGACTGTCAGGACAATTCTATTCGCTTTCAGACTTCCAAATGTCATCACATCTTATTAGTGCCTGACCTCCTTTTCTCTCATTCGCAAGATATTCATGGCTCCTTTTAAATAGGATAATGGCCAAATGAAAAGTGTGTTATTTTCTGAAAAAATTGCTGAAAGGTGAGGAAAGTGGCAAATGTATTTGCTTATAAAATTTTTAAGGAAAAAATTATGGTTGAAATGAAAGTAAGGATATTTTCATCCAATTACCTCATTCGATTATCATAATCAAGGTCAGAGAAGAAAGAAACTTCAGTTCAGCCTTTGCTAGAAGCAACTTGCAACAAATCACACATCTACTGACTCTGAGATTCGTCCAGTGATAGCAGCAATGTTCCACATATCACATGGTATACTGAAATATAGCAATTAAAATAGTTTTCGATGCAGATCAAGCAGTAATTACTTTTGCCCAGAAATCTTAAAAAATAAATTGTATGTGGAGAACAGGAAGCTTACGAAATTAGGGTGCCTTTTAATCTTTGCAGTGACAATTTACCTTGCGCTCGCAGTGACATTTTCTAGATTTTAAAAATCAACGTTTTTTATTTTTATTTTTATTTATTTATTTATTTTTTTAAATCTGCTGGCCCTTTTGCTTTTAGCAGCCACAGACTTCTTGGCCTCTCAAATGCCCGGATGCCTGAAACTTCTGAAGAGATACTGCCTTCAGCTTCTTCTCAGTCCCAGCACGGTGTGAACACGTAGCTCCAATGATGCCTCTGCTTGCTTCAGCCTGCTGGTGCTTAATTAGGTGCTTATCCTAACACCTTAGAACATACTTTCTGTAGATGGTTTAATTCCAACCATCATATATGCTTTTTCTCAGATTTTCTCCAGCTTCTCAAAACTTCCCTGTAAATGAGGCCTTGTAGGCAGCTTTCTTGCTATGACCTCACCTTCCATTCAGCACAGAAACAGCATCCATTGCTGTTATGCAATGGATAAAACTGTATAACAATGGTTATGGTTTCATATCTTTAATGTTACTGGGAGACTTTACTCCTGGTCTTCTCCTAATCAATAGGCCAGTCTTCCCCTCCCCACTCCCCCATTTTTAGCCATCTAATTTTATTCCTTACATTCGTTCTTATAAAGGCAAAAACCTGGCTGGGCACGGTGGCTAATTCCTGTAATCCCAGCGCTTTGGGAGGCCAAGGAGGGTGGATCATGAGGTCAGGAGATCGAGACCATCCTGGCTAACACAGTGAAACCCCGCCTCTACTAAAAATACAAAAAAATTAGCATGGCAGCGGGCACCTGTAGTCCCAGCTACTCGGGAGGCTGAGGCAGGAGAATGGCGTGAACCCGGGAGACAGAGCTTGCAGTGATCCGAGATCGTGCCACTGCACTCCATCCTGGGTGACAGAGCGAGACTCCATCTCAAAAAAAAAGGCAAAAATCTTTTTTAGCTTTCTCTTCAGAATGGTTAAAATATATTGGCAACGAAAACAATTTTTACAAATGATTTAAAACACAAATTATTTGCTTATTATTTTTCACACTAATAACAAAGAATATAGACACTATATATGTTCCAATCACATTGATCATGCAGAAAATATTCTTTGGTACTGGTTTTCCTTTGATCACAAATAGATATGAGGGCAAAATGTCTTATCACTTATTTACAAGTAACTGATGGCCAAAATGGATAATTGTCATGATAGAAGTTATTGACACTGGCTGGGTGGGGTGGCTCATGCTTGTAATCCTGGCACTTTGGGAGACCGAGAAAGGCGGGATCACCTGAGGTCAGGAGTTTGAGACCAGCCTGGCCAACATGTAGAAACCCTGTCTCTACATAAAAAAAGTAAATAAATAAATAAACACTCTTTGGTTTTGGTGGTGGGCACCTGTAATTCCAGTTACTTTGGGAGGCTGAGGCAGGAAAGAAGTTATTGATACAAATATTTGCAAAAATAAAAAGTTATTTGATACCCACAAATAATTCCAGAGTATGTCCATGTGCTAATTTGTAAATAGGAAGGAAGTTCTTATTTTGAAACTTGCAGCCTGGAAAATATTTATAAGATTGTTATGACATTGATAACTGGAGTACTTCCTATATCAACTTACTAGAATTTTGGAGACTGACTTTAAAATATAATAAAAAGGGAGAGACAGGGAATTGAACTTCCTTCTCATGTTTTTTACAAATTTTACAGGGAGCCAGAGTCTCATTTATGTAATCACAGATTTATTTTACAACTTTGGACTTGCAAAAATATGCCAAAATTTGAATGCCTTACCCATTTTTTTGGGAAGCAGCTAAAATATGTAATGCACTGACCTTTTAATGTTCACTTTGGTTGGTTAATGGTTACACCTTTACAGCTCAGTCAGATTGTAAACAAGGGGACAAAACTGAATATATAAGGTCAGAGAAGTATAGTGACAAAATTTATGAACCCCTATACATTTCCTATGAATAAAAAATGATTAAAATTCATACGTTTTCTTTTTAAATATATACATAAGAAACATCAAAAATTAATTCAAAGCATATATTAGCAAATATATTCTTAATTTTGTCTTGAATAACCTTCTTTAGGTGTACCTTTTTCTACAAAGTTATGTCTTCATTAAACATTTTTCAAATTATTAGTAGTATTATTTTTAACTGATGCTTCATATTTTATTTCCCCTCTGCTCTCCCATCCCACCCTTGGTGATGGTTGTGCCCATCTGAGCATTTCGGGGCACATGACCGTAAGTAAATCTTGAGAGAGGAGCGGAATTATTGTCTAAACAGTAACAGAAGGGGATTACCTGTAAGGATAGCATAACTGTTGTGCAGGAACAGAAGCTGCCCAGATCTTCTTGGTGGACAGTGCATAGAAAGAAGACTTAGAATTATGGAACATCTGTCCCCCCAACCACCCTTTCCCACCCATCCCCCAAACCCCCACTCCCACCCTATTCCCCGCCCAATTAATAGTGTTAACGAAAGGTTAATCTAACTTTTTTTTTTTTTTTTTTTTGACGGAGTCTTGCTCAGTCGCCCAGGCTGGAGTGCAGTGGCGCGATCTCTGCTCACTGCAAGCTCCACCTCCCGGGTTCACGCCATTCTCCTGCCTCAGCCTCCCAAGTAGCTGAGACTGCAGGCGCCCGCCACCACGCCCAACTAATTTTTTGTATTTTTTAGTACAGACGGGGTTTCACCGTGTTAGCCAGGATGGTCTCCATCTCCTGACCTTGTGATCCGCCCGCCTCGGCCTCCCAAAGTGCTGGGATTACAGGCATGAGCCACCGCGCCCGGCTTCCAGAATATAAAAAATGAGTTCCATGACGACAGGGCCCTCACTGAGCTGGCAAGCCCCTCCATGGATCACCGGCACCAAGGCGCTGTCCAAATCATTCATGTACTGCGAGGGAAGGGGCTGGCCATTGCTCCCTGCTTGATAGCCAGCCTGATCTGAGTCAGGTGTCACACGTAGTCCCAGTTTGGTCATTCCATCTTCCTTCAGAAGCTTCAGGAGCAAGGCAAAAAGCCTTGGCAACATGCTCAGTCAATCTACTGTGATCTGTAGGATCACGGAGGCAATTGTGCTTGTCATCGTTTTCTTGTAATCCCAGCACTAGGATTTCTAGGAAATCCTGGGAATCGTTTTCTAGAAAAAACACCTCTGTCCATATGATGACTTTTCCATTTGCTTTATATTCTGATCCATGGAATATCTTCACATTTGTTATAGTCTCCATGGACTTCCCATCTATAGGACTTACGACACCCTTGCTAACGTTCTTGTCATCATCCACCCACTGGATGTGGATGCTCCTGGGGATCCTCCGCGTCTGCCTTCCCACAGGTGATGGTGAAGTCCCTCGTCTCTAGCAGTGCCTGCCTCAAGGAACCCATGTTCTCTGCAGTGATCTGGACCATAACGCCATCTTCCACAATACTGGACTTGGCAAGATATCCAGAAGAGGATTTCAGAGCGCCACCGAACACAAAAAAACTGCTTTGAGTTTGCATATAGTTACAGTAGTACTGAAAAATCCTCGCAATTTAGGTTTTTGTTTTCAGTTTTGTTTCTCTGTTTTCTGGTGCATAATGACTTAATAAATATTCATTTAACAAAAATTGAAATCTCAAAGGTACATATAAATAAACAATATAAATAACCATCCTTATTACAGTTAACTTTGTGCTTTAAAAAAAAAAAAGGCATCCAAAGAAAGACAGACGTATTCATGCAATAAAATCTCAGCAATCCCTGCAATAGTCTTCCAGAATTATCAGCCCTCCCATCTTAGTCTGGACAGAATGAAAAAAAAATTAGTTCTCTCGTGTTATTCTTTGAGCTCCAACTAGGAAAAATTACTGAAAACAGCTGGACGTTACAACTGTTTTGGGCAGAGAAGTCACACTGTTCAGGAGGACCCCATAGTAGAAACTGTTTTAAAAAAGTTCTTTTTACTTGAAATTACACAAGAAAGCAGAAAATGACATTGCAAAAAGGAAAAAAGTATAGGCAGGAACATTGTTACAGAAGCCAGGTGACAATGAGAAGTAGAGAGTAGAAAGCAATCAACCCTTTTGACCATTGAGAATGAGGAAAGTAGAAATTCAATGGCTCATGGATAGCAGTAGTCACTCACATGTCAATAATAGGGATTCTGAAGAGTCAGACTTATGCATACACAGAGCATCTCTACCGCATGCATGAATTGTGTGTGAGTTTGGTGATAATGAAGAGAGACAAACTGCTGCATCAACTAATATACTCTGGGAGTGAAGAGCAGGATAAAAAAAAAACTGTAGAGACCACTACTCTAGGTCATTTAAGTATTTTAAGGAGAGAAAAATAACGTAATAGAAGAAAGTGATAACTATCTGGAGTGGTGGGATGGGTGGCTTCTGACACAGCTCCCATGTTTCTGATTCCACCTCCCGATATCTTGTATTATCTCCCCTTCTTGAGTATGAGCTGGACCTGCTGCCTTGCTGCTAAGAAACAGAATTCAACAAAAGTAATGCAGTGTTACTTCCTTGGTTAGGTAACAAGGAACTATGTCTTGCCCCTTGCTAGCCACCCCCAACTCTTGCTGGCATTCCCTCTTGCCCTCTCGCTTGCTTGCTTTGATAAAGAGAGTTGCCATGTTGTGTGATGCTTTGTGGAGAGGCCCACGTGACAAGGAACCAAGGGAGTTTACAGCACAACACCTGGCACAAAACTAAAGCCAACAACTATGTGAGTCTGCAAATAAATTATTCCCTGTCCAGCCTTAAGATGACTGCAGACTTTTAAAAGAGTGAGAGTCAGAGGCCACAGCTAATCCACATGTGGATTCCCACCAACAAAAATTGAAATAATGTGTGTTTTAAAATGCTAAGTTTGGGGGTGATATGTTACATATAAATAGATAAATAATAAAGATGGTTTGGCGTGGAGATAATGACAGAAAGGAATTCGACTATTTTAATAGTCCAATGAAGAGGTATGAAAGATCTGAATTGGGATGGTAGCAGTGTGAATGATGTAAAAGATAAATGTGAGATTCTATAAAGTAAGATTTTATAGGACCTACCAATAATAGGGGTGAGAGGAGGATAGAGAGATGGGAGAGAGAAAGGGAGGGGGAAAGAGAGAAAAGGAGAGGGAGAAGTGGTAAATGAACAAGATTTTTAGTTCAAGTCAGTAGGAAAACCACTGGCAGAGTTGTTTTATTTAAGCATTAACAATTACTTTCCGAGCAACTGTGATGTGTAAGACATTATGTTATCTGTACTAGACACTGAGATGAACCCTCAAAATGGTGATGCCCTCAAAATGGTATAGTGCAAAGTAGAATGTTGTGAAATTTTTCCTAATGGAGAAATTCGTCCAATTAGCATTTGAGGAAAGGTATGTGTGAGTTGGACTTTGGATAGTAACATACAGAGATTAGCATTAGAAAGGAAGCAAAATATTTCATTAGACATATAAAGAAGTCAATAGTTTATTTTCACTAGATTGCAAGCATATGAAAAAGACAACGGGAAAATGTGTCTCAATTGTCAGCCTAAATTTAACATCTTATTCTGTAGTGAAATCACAGGACAAGTAAATAGATGTCTTGCACTTAGGACAAATTATTTAAGTTTGTTGAAGAAATGAGATGATTGATTTTATTTTTAAGTAATAAGTAATGTGAGAAAATCTGCAATCAGTAAGATTTATGTAGATCCAGGCTCAACAAACTACTGCCGATGGGCCAAATCTAGTCTGCAGCTCATTCATGTAAACAAAGTTTCATTGGAATATAGCCATCCTCATTCATTACGTAATGTCTATGGTTTTGACAGAGACTGTGCCACCTGCAAAGTCAAAAATATTTACTATCTGTCCCCGGACAGGAAACGCTTCTCAATCCCTGGTCTACATCATAAAATGGATTTGAGTAGAGAGAAAGAAAAAAAAACTCATTAAAACATATGGGGTGTTACTGCCTTAAACAAGTAGTATACTAACAATAGAAATGGAAAGGAAAAGTTGGAGTGTGCATGTGGGTATGCATCTGTGTGCATCTGTGTGTATGTGATGAAAACTGTTTAAATGCAGGGTACAATATAGAAGAGGAGGCCGTCGTGGTGCTTAGATGGCTCTGAACTGACAGTCTCCTCCGTTAATATTTAAGCACAACTTTGGAGGAATAAGTCTTTCCACTCAACTCTTAAGTGGTTTAATCAACTGGCCATATTTTTTTCCTAATGGTTAGAAAGGATAAGTTACTCAGAAGGAAAAGTAGTATTGATTGAGAAAGAATTATAATGGAAGTGGGGGGTGATTGCATACTTCTAGGAAAGCTGGAGGGAACAGCTAAAAAACAGTATGATACTGAACACTTGGATGAAAGCATGAGTGAAAGCAGGTGAGAGCAGCCCTAAAAGGAAGCCAGTTTGCACCAAAAGTAAACACTGGTTTTCATGCTGCCTCTTGTATATATGTATCAAAAGATACTGGTACTTAATGTATAAATTAGAATATTAATTTTTTAAATATGAATTGAACTTATATGGGGTTAAAAAAAATCAATTATTTAAAAACATCACCAGGTTCCTTTTGTTGTTTAAATTCTCTCCTGATAGAACTAAATAGGGGTCTCTTAAACAGGGTTCAAGAAGCAGAAACATACATAATGGTACTCAGGATTCAATGCATTAAAGATTAATATTCCTTGAATTAGAAGAGCCGAACTAAGCATCCAAACACCAGATATAGGTCTAGAATAGCAGATACATCTAAGTAGGTTTCAACTGTCTAAGGGCACATGCCTGGTGCAGGGACATGAACAAATTGTGAGTAAACAGGGATAAAAGCCCTATGAGGGATGTTTAACATTGAAATGTATAAAGTTTTTATTTAATCACAAAGTTTTCTATATTGGCTAAAATTTTATAATGATAATGAATTATTCATGTGAAAATTAAAAACTATTTTTTTGTATTTTTAAAGAAAAAAGCACAAATACACCCATAGAACACTGTGAAATATTATCTTTCACAATGTACACCAGGCCAGGAAATTATTGGGCTAATTTGAGTCTCCAACAAAATTTTACTTTGTGAAGAAATAAGACAATGCTGGAGGCACCAAGGTTTTCATTTGCCTGTGCTCCTTCTGATGCCATCTTTACTCTCCAGGTGAAAGGATGTTTCTGAGATCAACATTCCTCTCCTTTGATAGTTACCTTCTTTTAAAACCTGCTGAACACTGACTTACTCAGCTCTTCTCTATTCTTCCCCATTTCCTCTGGGTCCTTTGATAATAGATGCTGGTATCCCTGTCTGTCATTCATTCCTATATGGTTCTCAGGATTTGTTTGCTGTTCCTCCCTCTGTTAACCTGAGCCTTACAGGCCAAAGTAAATTACTCTCCCAGCACCTTTTATACAGAGTGGTCCATAGTAGTTTTCCTGACACCTATGTTATTACACATTTCTCTCCAAGAACATCTCTAAAGCTTTATGATTTATACATTTGAGTTACCTTAGACCAATTGACCTAAACACAAGATATGCTGTCACATTTTAAGCTGCTTCCTCAGAATATGTTGGTTGAAATCTACTGCCTCTCCCTTGTCCAGGGTTTCTAAATACCCGTAGGGTAGCTTCTCAATAATATATATTACTAATAGCTCAGAATGATTATTATACTAACAAGAACTTTTTACTTTCATTACTGTGTCAGAGGACTCGGAATATCATTAGCAAAACCTGTTTAGAACAGCCATCTTAAATCCTTGTTGAACCAATTCCAGCATGCTTTTAATTTAAGAAGTAATCCTGGCGCCGTGGCTCATGCCTGTAATCCAATCACTTTGGGAGGCCGAGGCAGGCAGATCACGAGGTCAGGAGATCCAGACCTTCCTGGCCAACACGGTGAAACCCCATCTCTACTAAAAATACAAAAATAGTTGGGCGTGGTGGCATGTGCCTGTAATCCCAGCTACTCAAGAGGCTGAGGCAGGTGAATCGGGCAGAGGTTGCAGTAAGCTGAGATCGCGCCACTGCACTCCAGCCTGGTGACAGAGTGAGACCCCATCTCAAAAAAAAAAAAAAAAAAAAGAAATCTTGAGTAGTACATTCCTTCCCAAGATGAGCATGCAAACAAAGATAACATGACTTTTTATTCTATATGTACGTTTGAAAGATCTCTTTAGTCCTTTAAAAACTTCATGAGATGTATAATTTTATAAATATTGAGATGCTTTGGGAAAAATATTGAAGAAAGGCCATTTGATTAGGCATAAAGCACTTAAAGTGAATGCCAAGAAAGTTGCATAGGTCAAAATAGGTCCACAAAAATGTATAGATTAATGAACCTTCCAATGTGAACTGACTGTTTCTCTGAGTGTCTTTTATAATTATGGGTGAAGGCTGAGGATTGGGCCTGGCCCAGATATGGATTAGGGGTAAAATAAGCAGTGGCACACAAAAGATATTTTCCCTGAGGCATACTGACTGAATTATTGTGATATATGCAAGAATGAGGAGTTATTCCAGAAGATTTCAAGAGACAGAATAAAATCTTCAAGAGTATCACAGCAACTGGGAGACAAACTCATTGCAAAGAAGAGAGCCTGCCCCAAAAGCATGGCCAACTCCCTTGTTCAACACATTTCTAAGATTTTGAAGCTGAATAGGGTGAAATGCTAAAGGGCTAAGCCCAATACCCCTGAAATTAAAATTTAATCTCCAACAACATTTTTTGAGACTAATGAGAAGTAGTTCCAACCAGCTCTCAATCAAAAGCTCAAAAGGAACATACTTCAGAAACAGAGATAAGCCAAAGATGCCAGTCTTACTGAAACTAAAACTGAATCCTGACTGCTCCAATATCTGATTGTATTGGTAATGACTTTCTCCCAACACTATCTGCTTAATAGAGAAAAGTGGGAATACATTCTAAAACTAGTATTATCAGAATACTTTATTATTCTTTTATACACAATGTCCAGCATGATACAAAAAACGTCTAGATATGTGAAGTGGCAAAAATTTTATTAATCAAAACACATGTGCACAATAAGCACAGCTCACGGATTCACAGTTCAGAATTTAGCAGACAAATTTAGAATGACCGTTGCTGATATAATAAAAGTAGGCAAACTGGATGAAATGATGGAGATTGCAGCAAAGATTTAAATATCTATAAAAAGTCACACAGATATTCTAAAACAGAAACATAATAATTGAACTTATGTCACTGAATAGGTTTGCTTTAGAATAAATGTAGTAAAACAAGTTAACCTGAAAAGAGATTCATAGAAATAATATAAATTGATCTATAGAAATAATCTCAACTGAAGAGATTTAATAAAGCAGAACAAAAAAGACATAAGGCACTGTCACAACATCTACTATAACTAAACTGGACATAAAGACAAGTGAGAGAGAATGGAGAAGAAGCAATATCGGAAGGGCCGTTGGTCAAAAATTTTGTAAAATTGATAAAGAATATCAACCTACTTGCAAGAAACTTAACAAAACCTAAGGAACATAATACAAATAAAACTTTACCTATCCAGATTATAAACTGCTGAACCAAAACAAAACTCTCAAAAGTAAGTAAAAGAGCACAAATAAGTATTCCAACAAAAACAATAGAAGCCGGAGACAAGGAAATGGCATTTTAACATGCTGAGGGGCAAATTTGCCAGTCTAAAATTTAATAACCAGTGAAAAAACACATAAAAGTGAAGCGCAGTAAAATATATTCAGACAAGTAATTGTTGAGAGAATGTTTGCCTAGGAGAACTGAACTACAGAAATACTAAGGAAAGTTCTTCAGACTAAGAAAAAATTATCCCAGAGAGAAGCATACAATTAGAGGAAGCAATGAAATTAACTGAAATAAAAGCCTTAAAATATTGGCACAAGAAGTTCTAAAGATCTGAGTAAGTTCTGTATGTATTATAGAAACTATATTTATGATTAACACATTTTACACACACACACACACACACACACACACAAAATTCCAACCACATGTGGATTACCTGGTGAATCCTTACCAAAACTTAAGGAACTAATTGAACTAGTCTTACATAAGCATTTTCAGGAAATAATACAAAAGAAAGAACACTTTAATTTGTTTGTGGGAAGCCAGTAATCATTGATAGAAAAATCTGAAAGATATTAAAGAAAAGTAATTTATAAAGAATATTCACCATGAAAATAAACCTGAGAAGTAAGGATAAATATAATTAACTTGTCTTTTACAAAGTTTAAATGTTGAATAAAATATATGACAAAGAGTGGGAGTAGCTAAATAGTGTTCAACTGCTCTAAGGTCCTTACATTGTTGGAGAAGTGGAAAAAGTACGAACATACTTCAGAAACAGTAGTCCACAATAGTTGAGAATAAATATTATATCCTCTAGGATAACTAAGGTACTTAAGGTAGTCCACAATAGTCTAGAATAAATGTTCTGTAGGATAACTAAAGTACTAAAAAGGAATTACAAGTATTTTAATAAAATGAAAAATAAATAATTATTCTAAAAATGGAAAAAAGGCCAGGCGAAGTGGCTCCTGCCTGTAATCCCAGCACTTTGGGAGTCCGAGGCGGGTGGATCACAAGGTCAGGAGTTCCAGACCAGCCTGACCAACATGGTGAAACCCCATCTCTACTAAAAAATACAAAAATTAGCCAGGCGTGGTGGCGCATGCCTGTAATCTCAGCTACTCAGGAGGCTGAGGCAGGAGAATCACTTGAACCCAAGAGGCGGAGGCTGCAGTGAGCTGAGATGGCACCACTGCACTCCAGCAGGGGCAACAGAGCGATTAAAAAAAAAAAAAAGCCAAAAAAGGAAATAAGAATAAAAAAAGATAGTACAAATATAAAAATATTAAATCCAGAATTTTAAAGATTAAATCCAGAATTTTAATACAGAAGATTGTTTCAGAAGATTGTTTCAGAAGATGTGGAATAACTACCACTCTTATAGACTGTTGTGTGAATGTGAATCTGAACAACCATCTTGAAAATTCTTTTGGCGAGATCTACTGAAGTTAAATGTTTGCATACCCTTTGACCCAGGAATTCCAGTCCTGGGTATATATACTCAAGATCAATGACTACTTCAGTCTAACAAAAGATATATATAAGATATTCAATTAACATTATTTATAGTAGCCCAAAATTAGAAACAGATGGATCATCCAATAACACAGTTATATATTCATAAAATGGAATACCCCTATTAAAATTATAAAGTATGAACTATAGGTATATACAAGAATCTCATAAATTTTGAAAACCTAATATTGAATAAAATCAGCCATATGCAAGAGCATATATACTGCATGATACTATTTTTATGAAGCTCATTAACAGCCTATTAACATTAATTCATTAATGGAATGAATCTATAGACGGGGTTTCTCCCTTCGTCAGGGTAGTCTCAAACTCCTGACCTCAGGTTACCCGCCTGCTTCGGCCTCCCGGGGTGCTGGGATTGCAGGCGTGAGCCACCATGCCCAGCTTTTTATTTTTTTTCTTTTTTGGTAGAGACGGGTTTCTCCATGTTGGTCAGGCTGGTCTCAAACTCCCGACCTCAGGTGATCCGCCCGCCTCGGCCTCCCAGGGTGCTGGGGTTGCAGGAGGGAGCCACCGCGCCGGGCGCAATTTATTAATCAGAAAGGAACAGATGGGCCTGGCGTGGCTCACCCTTGTGATCCCGGGACTTCAGATGGCCGAGCGCGGCGGATCGCTTGAGCCTAGGAGTTCCAGGCCGGCTGGGGCAACATGGTGAAACCCAGTGCCTCTCTCTCTGTTTTTTTTTTTTTTTTTTTTTTTTGATAGGGAGTTTCGCTCTTGTTGCCCAGGCTGGAGTGCAGTGGCAGGGTCTCGGCTCCCCGCAGCCTCGGCCTCCCAGGTTTGGGTGGTTCTCCTGGCTCAGCCTCCCGAGTGGCTGGGATTGCAGGCGTGAGCCACCGTGCCCAGCTTATTTTTTTTTTACTTTTTTGGTAGAGATGGGGTTTCTCCATGTTGGTCAGGCTGGCCTCAATCTGACCTCAGGTTATCCGCCCGCCTCAGCCTCCCGGGGTGCTGGGATCGCAGGTGTGAACCACCGCAACCGGCCCAATTTTTAATCAGACAGGAATAGATCGGCCTGGCGTCATGGCTCACGCTTGTGATCCTAGGATTTTGGACGGCTGAGTGTGGCAAATCGCTTGAGCCTAGGAGATCCAGACCCGCTTGGACAACATGGTGAAACCTGTTTTTTTTTTTTGTTGTTGTTGAGGCGGAGTTTCCCTCTTATTGCCCAGGCTGCAGTGCAGTGGCGTGGTCTCGGCTCGCCGGGCCTCCGCCTCCCGGGTTTGGGTGATTCTCCTGCTTCAGCCTCCTGAGTGGCTGGGATCAAGGGCGTGAGCCACCAAGCCTGGCTACTTTTTTATTTATTTATTTATTTATTTATTTATTTAGGTTGAGATGGGGTTTCTCCATGTTGGTCGGGCTGGTCTCCAGCTCCTAACCTCGGGTGATCCGCCGGCCTCGGCCTTCCGGGGTGCTGCGATTGCAGGCCTGAGTCACCGCGCCTGGCCCGAAACCCAGTCCCTTAACTGAAAAACAAAACAAAAACCACAAAGATTAGCCAGACCTGGTGGGCCCCCCTGGGTAGTCCCAGCTACTCTGAAGGCTGATGCAGGAGGATTGCTTGAGCCCGGAGTGGAGGTGGCAGTGAGCCATGATGGCACTGCTGCAGTCCAAACTGGGCGATAGAGCGGGACTGTGTCTCAGGAAAACAGAAAGGAAAAAAAAATAAAAGTACATAAAATTGCTAAATCAAGGAACAGCTTGACAGTATATTATTGAGAGAGGCAAAGCTGAGCAGACACCAATGTTCACTTAGTGGAACTGCAGTTGTCCCCAGACAGGAGGCTGCTACTTTTCCAAAATAAATCTATTATTGACAACAACAACAACAAAAAAGGTGGTTTGTTAAAATATACAAATAGCTAAACTTTATATAGCCACGACCCTCTTGCAGCACTGCTCTAAGCCTTTTCTTGCTCTGAAATAGCTTCTATTGTTACCTCCGTTGTAGAGAAAACAGATGCCAGAGGTTGTTGTGGAAGGACCACGGAAACTGACTAGGAAATTGACTTGTAAGTTTAGGACTTAAAGGTTCTTCCTGTTTTGCTCCTTACATTGCCACATTTTAGTTAACATACCTCCTAAAATACTGGTCCTTTCTATATTTGGAGGGACTCGTGTTGCAGTTTGAAGTGTTTTCTTGCGCTAAGCATTTGGTCAGAAGATCATGTGCGTTTTATGTCAGTTTAAGTTGTTCAGTAAGGAATGTAAATATGAGCAAACAGTTATCTGATTAAATAGAAAACCTAGAAGAAAAATCACCTATGAGAAAGTCAAGAAAATGTGAACTCTGGATTTGTGGCTATTTTCAGAATATTAATTTTTTGGTATTTAATGGCATTGTGAATATATTTATTTTTAAAAATTCCTTGTCTTCTACAGATACATATACGGTAATTAAAAAATGATATGATGTATAGATTTTACTTCAAAATAATTCAGAGGAAGAAGGAATGTATATAAATGAAGTGGGAGTATAAATGAAACAAAACTGGCTGTGGCCAGGTGTGGTGGCTCATGCCTGTAATCCCAGCACTTTGGGAGACCGAGGCAGGTGGATCACCTGAGGTCAGGAGTTCAAGACCAGCCTGGCCAACGTGGTGAAACATCATCTCTACTAAAAATACAACAGTTAGCCGGATGTGGTGCCGGGTGCCTGTAATCCCAGCTACTTGGGAGGCTGAGGCAGGAGAATTGCTTGAACCTGAGAGGCAGAATTTGCAGTGAGCCAAGATCATGCCACTGCACTCCAGCCTGGGCGACTACAGCAAAATCCCACCTTTAAAAACAAACAAACAAAACAAAAACAAAAACAAAAAAACTGTCCATGCCATGAATGAAAAATTGTTGATGATGTGTATATGTAGGGCAATTATATTATTTTTCTCAACTTTTTTTACATCTGAAACTTTTTATTGAACACATGCACACGTCCCTTGATAAGTGGGGCTGCTTCCCCATTACTCTCTCAGTAGCCCTTCTGATTTTCACTTCATCTTCATTCTTAGAGACTCTGGATTTTTTTTTTTTTTTTGGCAAGTTCAAGTATGTCTTGATCTATGCAAGAACTATCCAGCATGTCTACCTACTCAGCCATATTATCAGAAACAGAAAAAGTGTCCAGATTCTTGTCTTGTCCTGTTAAGATTTTTTAAATTCCAAGAACAGTCACCTTCTACCAGACACTCTGATGTTGGAAGACAAAGCATATTTCGTAAGTGGCATGATTTCTGTGCTCAAGTTTAGAACAAAGCCACAGATTTCAACAACCCAAAAATAACTTAACTGGACTCACCAAATTTAGAAAGATGGAGATTATTTTTAAAAAAGAAAACCTTAATTTACTATGTGACCTCTAAGTATCTCAGCTGAAAATTGTAAAGATAGAAAGGTAAATCAAAAGATGCAGATAATCATGCACTTAATGAAGCGCTAAATCAAAGTATTTTTGGCATATGTGAAAGAGTTTTATCACATTTTTTACTGGTACTATAGCTATTTGCAAGTACATATAAAACTACAGTGTTACATATAAACTACCAAAAAGCAACTTTTTAAAAAATTTTTATTATTATTATACTTTAAGTTTTAGGGTACATGTGCACAAAGTGCAGGTTAGTTCCATATGTATACATGTGCCATGTTGGTGTGCTGCACCCATTCACTCATCATTTAGCATTAGGTATATCTCCTAATGCTATCCCTCCCCCTCCCCCCACCCCACAACAGGCCCGGGTGTGTGATGTTCCCCTTCCTGTGTCCATGTGTTCTCATTCTTCAATTCCTACCTATGAGTGAGAACATGAGGTGTTTGTTTTTTTGTCCTTGTGATAGTTTGCTGAGAATGATGGTTTCCAGTTTCATCCATGTCCCTACAAAGGATGTGAACTCATCATTTTTTATGGCTGCATAGTATTCCCTGGTGTATATGTGCCACATTTTCTTAATCCAGTCTATCATTGTTAGACATTTGGGTTGGTTCCAAGTCTTTGCTATTGTGAATAGTGCCACAATAAACATATGTGTGCATGTGTCTTTATAGCAGCATGATTTATAGTTCTTTGGGTATATACCCAGTAATGGGATGGCTGGGTCAAATGGTATTTCTAGTTCTAGATCCCTGAGGATTTAGACACACTGACTTCCACAATGGTTGAACTAGTTTACAGTCCCACCAACAGTGTAAAAGTGTTCCTCTTTCTCCACATCCTCTCCAGCACCTGTTGTTTCCTGACTTTTTAATGATCGCCATTCTAGTGAGATGGTATCTCATTGTGGTTTTGATTTGCATTTCTCTGATGGCCAGTGATGATGAGCATTTTTTCATGTGCTTTTTGGCTGCATAAATGTCTTCTTTTGAGAAGTGTCTGTTCATATCCTTTGCCCACTTTTTGATGGGGTTGCTTGTATTTTTCTTGTAAATTTGTTGGAGTTCATTGTAGATTCTGGATATTAGCCCTTTGTGAGATGAGTAGGTCGTGAAAATTTTCTCCCATTTTGTCAAAAAACAGCTTTTTAAGAAATGAGACTAATCTAGCAACTTTATTGAGAGGACGTGAAGTGTTTGGTTAGGAATGGTGCAATTGGTGGTGGTTGTGGACATGTGAGATGTAAGATGCCTCAACTTCCAACGTTGTTCAGAAGCAATCCAGCTTTCTGAATTATTCTTATGAATTCTGGATTTGAAACAGTAACTTCCCAAATGGCAGGGGCTTTCAGCAGAGAGGAACCTGGAGGGACCCTGTCCCTGACACCTTCTGGGTTGTTAGCTCCAGATCAAAAGAACTCCTGATTTGGAAAAAGCTTCTTGAAAAGAAGAGGGGAGGTGACCTTGGTGAAGCCTCTGGGGACATGAGCTATTTTTAGGGCTTTTGGCAGGAAAAGAGCTTTTGAAAACGGAGATAAAGCATGGTATTAAAAAGGCTTACATTGGAGAAAGAAGTCGTAAAACTCCATACAGTTAGGGCAATAGTTTTGTTTTTTACTAGGACAGCATCAGTTTATTGGAGTATTTATATAACATAAGCAAGGTCTCTTGATATTTTAACAATTAACAACTGGATTTTATTTTCTACTACAGGTGCAGTTTTTCATTCTGAATCCAAAGCCAAGGAATATAAACATGTATGCAAACGAGCTTGTCAGAGGGTGTGAACACAATGTGTATGATCTATGCTTTTCAGTTTTGAACATAAAGCAGTGGCTCTGAGCGCGACCCGGAGGGCGACGCCGCGGCCGCAGCCATGGGTGCTGGGCCTGCAGGGGCGCGGGGGGGAGGGGGGCGCTAGGACCTGCGGGGCCGGGCGGGAGAGAGGGCTGCCGGGACCGGCCCTAGACACTGAGCCGCGGTGGGATCCCCGCCGGCTCTGCGAGGCCCTGCGAGCGCCAGGGAGGCGCCTCGAGGGAGCCGGGCAGCCGCCGGCCACTTCAGGGGGGCCCGCCACTTCTGGGCGGTCGAAAGAGCCTTGGGGGCACATCTCGGGGTGCGGTGACCCGCCCGGCGCATTTCGGGGGTCGGGGCGCATTTGCCAGGGGACATCTGGAGCCCGGCCCTGCTTCTGTCGGGCTCCAGGGTACCCCTGGATGGCTGCGCTGTGCCCTCGCCGGCCGCCCGGGCGCCACAGCGGCTGAGTTCGCCGGGATCGCCGGGCCGCCGCCGCCCTTGCCACCCGCTGCATGCTCGGCGCCCGGGCCGCGCCCACCTGGACGCACTGGGCCCCCTGGTCCCCTACGTGCCGCCGCCGCTGCTGCCCTCTATGTTCTACGTGGGCCTGTTCCTCATGGAGTACATCGTCCTCAACGTGGGCCGCGTCTTCCTGTCCGAGGACATGGACCAGGCGCTCGTGGACCTCGGCGTGCTCTCCGACCCCGGCTCGGGCCTTTACGATGCTGCCTCGGAGCTCGACGTCTTTGATGGGTACTTGGAGTAGGGTCTCGACTGCCGTTCCCCTCTTCCCTCCACGATCCGCAACCCACGCCCTGGACCAGCCGCCCAGATCATGCCGCCGCAGCTGGTTGGGGGCACCATCTGGACGGGGATGGTTCCCCAGGAGGAGACCCTCCCCTGCCTCCGAGGCCTGCCTGCTCCCCTCAAAAGCTTCGTGCCAACAGAGAGGTTCCTGTTTGGACCCAGGAGAGTGGAAGAGAGATTGGGACTGAGTGCTGAGGTTGGGAAGGCACCTGCTCCCACAGAAGGGGGAACGCAAGGGGCGTCCCAAGACCTCATCTGCCTGCAGCGTCACACCGATGGCCTGGCCTTGGCTTCTGATTATTTGCAACTGCCATGGATGTTTACAGGAACCCAGCCAGAGTTTGCCTCCCTGCACTTCATCCCAGAGGCACCTGCTTCCCCCACTTCACCTTCGGAGAGGACACTTCAAACTGCGGACACACGCAGAAGCAACTCCCAGCTCCGTTTGATGTGAGTTGAGCCTTCAGGCCAGCTGGGTTTAGCCCGAGGCTGGTCTTAGATGCAGCGACTGTTTCAGGGAGTGACTCAGAAGAAAAAGAAGCTGAGGAAGCTGTTGGGGGGCTGAGGATGGGATTCTCGCTTCTTCGTTTCAGGTTACTCGTTCTTCAGCAAGTTGGCAAAACAGATATCATGCTGGTGAGTGCCACGTTACTCCCCTGGCTGGAAATGCTTTTCTGAAAGTATGAGTGTTGTGCCTACTTAATTCTGATAAACCTGTTTAAGCAATACTTAGGAGGCTGACTTCTTTGGATTAAAAAAAATGTATGCAACTCCAAAAAAAAAAAAAATTCAACATTTAAAAGTTTCATTTCTAGGGCAGTCTTCCGGTTTGGACTACAAAATTATTTTGCTTGTTTTTGTAGGGGATCGTTTTGTGTTGTTTTGTGTCTTTCTTCACATGATGCTTAGCTCTTTCCCCACTTCCCAGATTAAGGTCTGTATTTTTGTAATTGTGGGCACACAATCGTATCTCTTTTAATCTTTGCAACGATGTTGAACTTCTGTAGACAGAAGGATAGAGAAAACAGCTTGAAGGCAGTCAGTGTGTTTTTCCATGAAGGGAAAAAAATACATAAAAAAATTAAAATGGGTGCTTTTTTAAGAGAGATTGTCCTATATTTTTTCATTCTGTTTTTCATCACGTAGTTTGTATCATAGCAAGTTCATTGTCATTCCAGAGTTCAGCTTTGCCCTTGTACTCAGTTGTGCTTTTTTCCCATTTGTTTTTGAGGTTTTGCTAAATTGTTGAATATTTAATGTGGGGACAGGAATGGACTCAAAAGAAATGTTTTTTATTTTGATTCTTACTAGTAGGCAAACCTTCCATTACTTTTTATGCAAATAGAATCTAGTTGAATATTGTATATCAAGTAAATATGCGTCTCTCTGCTCTTTTCATTGATATTTACATAACATTAAAAAGATACTTTATCAGAGATTCAAGCTTTTTCTTATGAATGAAGCCCTATAAATAAGAATATTTTGTTACAGGGACTTTGTTCTTTTGAAATTTATAATAATAAAGCTAAAAGTTCTCTAAGCTGTTTTATATTTTTTCTTATTTTTCAAAGTGTGAAATTTTTCTATCATCTGAAAATAAATTTTATATAACTATAGTCCTAGAAATCTAATACATTTGAATTGTATATTTAGCCTCTTTAATATTTCCAATGAATACACTACTTAAAAGTTTAATTAGGAATACAGTTCTTAGTTTTTGAGCTTTCTCTTTGTTGACTAAATTGAAATGTTAATAATTCATTTATAAATGACTTTTCCTTCTCTCTCTTTTCCTCTCCTAATTTATGCTCAAGGCCAGGTGATTTTATAGACCTTTATTCTGTGTAGTTTATATTACAAAATAATATGTTACATCTTTATTTAGAATTTACATTATAGTATCCAAAATGTTTTTGTCAAATGTGTGCTTTTATCCTCAGATTCTGGCGCCCCTGTGACTCAGAGTCACTTCTTTTTAGGTATGGAGAGTATTAACTGGGGGAGGAGAAATGATTCGTTTGAGATTTAGTTATCTATATAAAATACGAATTGTCAGGATATTTGAACCAAACTGGGTCATACAATTTCTGTGGCTATTTTGAATAGCCTTACAATGGATTAAGCTTACTAAATTCCTTGTACTTTTCATTTAATAGCTAGATGTTATTGTTTTAATTTGAATAATATTAAGTGAGCCATATTACCAATTAACCTGAATATAAACCCTTGCTTGTTTTTAATCTGAGTAGTTTATGTCTTAAAGTATGGAATGGAACTAGTGGTCAATTTTTATTAATCTAAGTGTCTCCCATACTTCTTTAAGCTTTTGGAAAGTTTGGGAAGTTGTGATTTTGCAATGAATAATCTCTCCCCTTGGTTTCATAGGCAATTGAAAAGCTGCAGGCCGGTGCTCTTGCAACTGACGTAGTCACTGCAGCACTGGTGGAACTTGAGGTATTTCTTTTCTCTGTTTTATTGAAAATATTTGTGAGTTTATCTTTATTGTTCTTAAATGACATGAAACTGTTGAGTTAGTTAACCATAATATGACCAGTGTTGCCCACCAATATTAGCACAGTTATGAAGAAGCCTATGATATTGTTGTTTTCATTGGTGACTTTTCTGAGTAATATAAAAGTTGGTTAAATTCCTTCCTTTTCTTGATTTTTTTTTTGTGAGATTCGTGAATACAAAAGTTAGTGATGGGATACTTAAGTTTCTCATTTTCAGTAGGAAAATCCTTGAAGTTAACCCCCAAAAAGTGATGTATGTTCTGTTGTTTAAAAATAAATTCCAACTGTCTAGAAGTGCCTAAGAAGGGGAAGATTCTTCACGAACGTAACAGTTAGATATATACCCTGAAATTGTGTGCTGTGAAGTGTGCCTTGTCCCAGTGTTATGGTTAGGTTTGTCCCCAGTTTACTGTGGACATCGAATAATTGAGTGGGGAGGCTCTCACGTTTGCCATAATTTTTTATACTCTAGAGTGAGGTCCTCTCAGTTCTCTTGATTTGGACCCTTGATGAATTTGTGCAGGGGATATTGAGGTCTTCAGAAGATTGACTTGCTGCTCAAACTTGGAGAAGATAGATTTGTATCTATCAGTTGAGAGGATTATCGTGAAAAATATTTTTCTGGTTGAGAATACTCCTTAGGGAATCAAGTAAGACATGATGACGAAACAATGATGAGTTTGAGGGAGGAGATGATAGTTAAAGGCGACATTTCCAGGTTGACTGGGTTGTGGCCCTTGTATTCAGGCTCTCATACCAGGGCACGCACCCTTTCATGCCTTTCCTTGTGAAAATTGCCCAGGTGTTTACCAAAAGTCCTAGCCGTGTTTTCTGTATATTCTCATGCTTAATTGTGGACCTGAGCTTTTGATCATGCTTTGTAGATTTTAATTTCTCTTGGTAATGTCAGATTGGTCCTAAGGTAGTCAAGGAAGGTGAGAGAATATGGTGGGCACCTAGTTCTATTGAATCTTACATGGGGATGTGTGATGCCCTCCTAATATGACTGATACATTTCATGCCAGCTCTACCAGTCATTTGCCATGTGTCCATGGGTGTGGCACAGTCTGTCCTTGACTCAGTTTCCCTATTTATGAGGATAATAATTCCCACTTCACAGAGTTGTGAAGATTAACTGAGTTCATATATGACTAATACAGGACAGTCTCTTAGAACAGTGTGTGGTACGTAGTAAGCACCCATAACTGTTAGCAATTATTACAGTTATGAGGTGCTTTGGAAGTGGTATGTATGAGATGAATATTTATGGTAACTATTAATGACAAGTTTTATAGCATCAAAGAAAGGTTAATTATATGTTGAGGATCAGAAGAGAAAAATGACATAAGAAAGAAGATAGATGTATTTACCACCAAATGTTACCTTTACTCAAAACAGACACACAAAGAGGGCTTCATCTAACTTAACTAATTCAATTGTTAGTTGAAAATTACTTGCATGGAGTCAGCATAAGTTTGGGAAAGAAGGTTATTGAGTAGCTGGAGAATATACTAGAATGGCAACCATGAATGCAAAACTGAATAAAATTAAGTTTCTCTTTTTATCTTAGAATAACTTTAATTTTCCTAAGTCATACTTATATATCATGTTTAATATTTCATTCTATTTTCCCCTAGTGTTGAATCTGACTTTTAAGGGGTTTACTTATTTATACTTAAAAATGATAAGAATACATTTTGAAATAATGAGTTTCTCCTGAGTAAGTGGACTTATAGTTTTGGATAACTTGTGTTTTTTTAAGAGTGCGGATATGAATTTAAAGGAAAAAAATTTCTTGTTCTATTATTTTTTATTGGAATAAGTCATAAGGATAATGGTAGCATAGAATTCTTCCCCAAGTGACTTTAGTGCATCCCACACCTCAACTTTCAGTTATTTTATTTTATATATATATATTTTTTTGAGATGGATTCTCACTCTGTAGCCCGAGCTGGAGTGCAGTGGTGCGATCTTGGCTCACTGCAACCTCTGCCTCCCAGGCTGAAGTGATTCTTGTGCCTCAGCTTCCCATGTAGCTGGGACTACAGGCATGCACCACCACACCCAGCTAATTTTTGTATTTTTTTTTTTTTTTAGTAGAGATGGGGTTTCACCATGTTGACCAGGGTGGTCTTGAACTCCTGAGCTCAGGGGATCCACCTACCTCGGCCTCCCAAAGTGCTGCGATTACAGGTGTGAGCCACTGTGCCTGGCCTCAACTTTTGATTATTAAATTTGTGGAAGAATTTCAATTATCTTTAACAATTAACTTTTCTATGGACTCTTTGATTGAAATACATGTTAATAGTTTAAGGTTAAGCTTACACTAACAGGAAGAATTTTCCTAAATCTTAAGAATTATGTTGGAAATCATGCTTATACTGCCCCCTGCAGTTTCTCTCACCTTGAATAATTGTGATTCATTACCTTAAAACAGGATAGGTTTTCAGATGGACGTCAGTTGGGGAAGTATTGTAATAGCTTGGGTCAATGGAAAGATGTAAGAAGATTGGATTCTAATATTTCTGTACTTAGAGAAGTATAAGTAGCAGTATTGAGTCCTTTCAGAATACTGAAAAGTGCTGAGAAAAATTCTGGAGAGCCTTATTAATAATGCATTATGTTTAATTTGAGAATAAACACTTATCTTTAGTTTTGGTCAGTCTATTCAGTTAAGTCATGTCTGGATTATTGAACAGATGCAAACAGTCATTGTTCTTTTCTCTTTAGACTTTGGGATATACTTTTTGATTTAAAAAATGATGTTCTTGCCACTGAGCTTAAGGAAACAATACATAAACATATTTTTAAAACTTGCCCGTTATATTATTACTTAGGCAGATATTGAAATTGATGTGAATTCCTTAAATACTAATTATGGATTGAATTGACTGAAATGTTTTAATGGTCTTTATTGCCTAGAAAGAGTATCTGGCCGTATATTTTAAAAATGTGATAATTTGTGTTTTCCCAAATAGTGAAAAGTATACTGATCTTAACTCCATGCAGTGGAGGAGGAAGAGACAAGGCAAAAGAAGTGTGTGTGTGTGTGTGTATAGTAGTGTGTTCCACACACACTAAAGGGAACTATGCAGACATATCATTTTTTAGCTTTTCTTAGAGACTGATAATTTTGTGTGGTTTTATTTTTCTTTACCACCACTACAGACAAGTGATGTCATCTTAAGACTGTCACTTCTGGACAAGAGAATGAGGTGTTTTCTTCATTTAAGTAAAGGAGGGGCAGGTGCAAAAGTTCCTATCTATTAAATTGACCACCTTCTCCCTTTAGAATTTTGGGAGGGAAGGTGGCTGCTTCTGTATGAGAGGTTTTCTGCAGTGTGGAAATGCAAATGATACTACTCCAAAGTATATTTTGTTTATCTTCAAAATGTAGGGAAGGAAATGGAAAGGTCAGTTTATAGATCATATTTTAATGATTTATTGGTAAGTTGATTCATTCCTGTTGTTTCATATAGCTTTTTTGAGATTATCTTAATAACTGATGAGAAAGTGAATTCTGTTCACTGGATGGTACAACTCTGGTTTCACTCACAGCAAAGAAGATTAATATTGTGAAAGAATTTGGTCTTCATATTTGGGACTATACATTTGGATGCCAGTTGCTTTTTTGGCTGCTTTTAAAATAGTTTTGGATCAAGTAGTGACAGTGGATTTAAGATTCCAGACCATAATTTTGCATATTTCACATGGTAAAACTTCTAATGTGAATTTCTTTTTTGAGAAAATTGGATATAGAACTGGATGAGTCATGATGCTACCATTTTCTTAGGATTGTTTCTAAAGTAGAAAGTGTTTCATGGATTCTGATAGAAAATGAACTATTTATAAAATACTGCCTGAAGCTCCTTTTGCACAATGGTGTTTTTCTTAAAAAGTACAAAGACCTGGTTTAAAAAAATCTAATGAGTAATAATAGGTGAAATATGAATGACAGACTTTTGGAAGGTAATTTATAATCTTTTGTGAGAAAACTGATGAATTTTGCAGAGGTTTTGAAGATCTTGTTGTAACCTTTGAGAAATTTTGGTTAATTCATTCTGAAAACTGATTATTTTGGTAGGTAGAATACCGTGTATTAAGAATAGTGATAGGGGCCGGGCACAGTGGCTCACGCCTGTAATCCCAGCACTTTGGGAGGCCGAAGCGGACGCATCACGAGGTCAGAAGATCAAGACCAGCCTGGCCAATATGGTGAAACCCCGTCTCTAATAAAAATACAAAAATTAGCCGGGCATGGTGGCGCGTTCCTGTAATCCCAGCTAGTTGGGAGGCTGAGGCAGAAGAATTGCTTGAACCTGGGACCCAGGAGGCAGAGGTTGCAGTGAGCTGAGACTGCACTGAGACTGCACCACTGCACTCCAGCCTGGGCTACGGACTGAGACTCCGTCTAAAAGAAAAAATAAAAAAGAATAGTGATAGGAATAGCTTTTACGTTTTATGTAGTAAAAGGCAAATTATACAGGTTCCTTTGTTAAAAATCTTTTGTTGAACTTCTGTTATTAAAAATGGACTGTGAAGTTTTTTACTCACTTAATTCATGCTTTAAAGCTCCCTATGGTCAGGGGAGATGCTAATTCATGGTTAAAACTCGTTTCTTGTCCAAATGCTTTAGCGTTTATAGGGCAGATTATATTGGGCCAAGTTTTTAGTCATTCTGTTGAAAACAGTTCATCGTCTTTGGATCTCTGTGTAATACAAATATTGCTTGCTTGTAAACTCTAGGGAAGTCCTTTAAGCATAACTTGTTCAGATGACTGATATTTTGGTATGTAAGAGAAAGAAAGTAGGTATTTTCATTATATATTTATATTATTATATATAATACTGTTATACATTTGTCTGTATCTTTGTTGTTGTTGTTGAGACAGATTCTTGCTCTGTCGCCCAGGCTGGAGTGCAATGGTATGATCTCGGCTCACTGCAATCTCTACCTCCCAGGTTCAAACGATTTTCATGCCTCAGCCTCCTGAGTAGTTGGGACTACAGGTGTGCGCCACCACACCTGGCTAATTTTTTTGTGTTTTTAGTAGAGACGGGGTTTTGCCACGTTGCCCAGGCTGGCCTCAAGCTCCTGGCCTCAAGTGATCCATCTGCCTTGGCCTCCGAAAGTGCTGGGATGACAGGTGTGAGCCACCGTGCCCAGCCAGGTCTGCATTTCTTTAAGGCAGGGATCTCCAGAATGGGAATGTTGGTCACACTTGAGTAGTTCATTGTGAGTGGACCCCAGCCCAGGCCTCTTGTGCAGCTGCAGGAATAGGCCATATTCTCTTCCCTGGGCTTTATACTTCTGGCTGGAATTGTCTGTGTGCCTCAGGGGGATAGAAGAAACTTCTAAGGCCTGGCAGTCCTTGAAATGCCTAGTGGTCATGGAGATGGTGTGGCTTCCTGATGGCATATGGGCATACCTAGGATGGAAGGGGACATTGGGAAGAGCTGATACATTTCCCTTTTCCCTCACCAAACTTACAACAAGTTTTCTTGTGAGCAGATGCTTAACCACACCCTGCTCCCTACTGTACTTCAGTCATTTGGTTTTTATTGCAAAAAAGGAGGGGCATCTACTTTAAGGTCGTTTCTGTGATTTGGGAAGTTTAAAATTATTTAAATAAACGAGCATCTCGTTTCCTGTACGTTTTTATTTTTGTAGAAATTATGTTTTCATAAGCAGAGTGGTCCCTTGCTCTTTCCCCAGCACCCCCTGCCCCCCAGTAGAGCTGACCACACTGGAAAGACAGCTTGATGCATTTAGCTCACATTTACGTAAGTGCTCATTAACTATGATGTGGCTGGTGAGTCTAATTTTAGACCTACCACCCTTGAAAATCTCATTTTTCTCTTCCATTGATAATATCTTTTATTCTCTGTAAGGGGAGTGGGATGTGTTTCTATGTATGTGAAGTAGAAGATTTACCTTTTTTCTTTTGTAGTACTTACAATGTTTTCATTGCATGAAATTTGAGTTTTGACCTTAGGTGCTCTTTTTTCCTTTTTTTTTTTCTTAACTTGGTATTATTGATGATTTCAAAGATCCTATTTTTGCCTGTCTGTTTAGCAGTATTCCCAGTGGTGCCTCAGTATTTCTGTGTATTCCAGCTGTTTATGGAGTCTCTATGTTTCTCTGCATTTTTTATTTTTTGAGGTGTACACACACAGTTACGCTTCATGGAGTTGCATCCAGCCAAGTATCCATGTTCTTCTTGTGAAGAGGCAGAGGAAATCACCTCTCCCAAGAATTTCCACCTTCTGAACAAGGGAAATGTATCCTGAAGAGCCGTACATAGATGGGAGGCAACTTGTTTGCTTGTTCTGCTGCTGGAGCATTGATTTAATTAGAAGACAGGCTGTGGGTGGCCATGTGCAGACAGAGAAGCACCAGACAGAGCCCGTTTAGCCTGGGACAGTAAGAGTAAGTTACACTCTTTTTAAAACACTTTTTTGAGTACTGATGCTGATTCTTGCCTTCAGTACTAAGGGGCAACTTGTAACTTACTGTTTGTGTTTACACATAGATACATCTGTTCTTTTTCTGAGACCCTAGAAATGACACATGCTCTCTAGCACAAAGTACCTGCGCAATGGAAAAGCAGTGATTTCTTCCCCAACCACCCTTTTTTTTTTTTAAGAATAAAAAGAAAATGGAATCAATGATTACATTCTAGATTAATTTTACACTGTAGCAAACCCGGTGTTAGCGTTTGACCAAGTCAAAACACTTAAGTATACAGCTTGTCATGCTTTTACTTTGTAGTAATGGGAACATGAGAAACGATTTTAGCCTTTTCCAGCCATTTCTTGATAAGGTATGTGGGTCTCATCAGATATATTCATCCTGGCCGAACCTAGTAGAAGAGAGGGTCCAAGATCAGACCTAGCAGTTCCTGAGGAGCATGGAACCCTATATGTGTGCCCTTGTTTTTCTCTGGGAGTTGTTACTCTCAAAAATATACTTCATTTTGGAATTCAGTTTTGAGCTACCTAAAGCCACATATGGTAGTGTGGTGGAGTTAGTGGAAATCCTGTGTTTTTGACTATGTGGAAGCAATTTAGACTTTTGGATTTTTGAGTGTAAAATGTCTTCTAGTCCTATATTAATAGGGATATTACACAAAAGGGATTTAATTAGATTCATTGGTCCTAGGATTTATAGTGTTGTGATTTTTGAATCTGTGTGTGTGTGTGTGTGTGTGTGTGTGTGTTTGTGTTTGTTTGGATCTGTATCATTTGTGGCATCAGGTTTATACCTTAGCATCTACTGTTTTGGTTTGTTTTGCTCTTGGTAATGAAGGAAGTAGGCTAAAAAGATTTTTCTATGTTTGGAAAATCACAGGCTGGTATGATGGTGTTTAATTTCAAAGACTACCTTTTGATTTTAAGTTTTTTTCCATCTCTCAAACCCACTCCTTTATTCAGAATCTGGAAAAGAATGAGGAAGAAACTTAAGTTACATAATTTTTAAGATTCTCGGCCTGGCACGGTGGCTCACACCTGTAATCCCAGCACTTTGGGAGGCCAAGACGGGCAGATCACGAGGTCAGGAGATCGAGACCATCCTGGCTAACATGGTGAAACCCCGTCTCTACTAAAAATACAAAAAATTAGCCAGGTGTGGTGGCGGGTGCCTGTAGTCCCAGCTACTTAGGAGGCTGAGGCAGGAGAATGGCATGAACCCAGGAGGTGGAGCTTGCAGTGAGCCGAGATCGCGCCACTGCATTCCAGCCTGGGCGACAGAGCGAGACTCCGTCTCAAAACAAAACAAAACAAACAAAAAACCAGATTCTCATCAAGATTCTAAATCTTGCTCTCCTCTCTTTCTTTCTCTTTCATGTGTTCATTACCTAAGTATTAGAATAATGAAGGATTGTACCTCACTATAGAAATCAGCTTAAAGTTGAATCTTAGACATACCAATTGACAAAAGTTTTTTGGCCATTCCCATTGCCAGGCAGTTTTTAGTGGCAGTCATTCTCACTCAGGGTCCAGCCTCCTGCATGGTGTACACATTTCCTGACAGCTCATGACACGCATGTACTGTAACACAGGACATCAACACTATAACACATTCATAGTGGGGAATTGATTTATGTTTCCTTTTTCTGGAGTATGTGCAAATGTAAGCATATTTTCTAGTGGGTTGGAAGTCTTTTTATTAAAAAAAC
Organism: Pan paniscus; assembly: GCF_029289425.2. NCBI lineage: Eukaryota > Metazoa > Chordata > Mammalia > Primates > Hominidae > Pan > Pan paniscus. The sequence continues at coordinate 5,456,977 of NC_073265.2, forward strand.
CTTAGTAGAGAACTTAAAAGTTACTAGTATCCCTCTTTCCAGTTCTGACCATGTCATTTGATAAAAGGATGGTTTAAATTATTATAATTCCATGGTCTGTTAGGTTCTTCTTGAGTGATATTTCCATATTATTGTCAATATGGTTAAAAGATATAATTATTTAGGTTGAAGGGAAGTATAAGTAGATATGTACAACAGATGGTAGCCTCTAGCTGAGATCCCAAGGAGAATATTCTGTTACTGGGAAAGGGTGATTATGTGTTTATTTAGCAAACACAAAGTGTTTACCATGGTGCCAGGCACTCTTTAAGCACTTTACAAATATTGGCTCATTAGTTTTCACAAGTGCCCTGAGATGGGTACTGTTGTTAGCCCTGTTTGATGAGGATACTGATGCACAGAGTGGTTAAGTAATTTCCTCAAGGTCACATAGCTAGGAAGTGTTGGAGCCAGAAATGGAATCCTGCTGCCGTGACCCACTCAGTCAATTTTTTTTTTTTTTTTGAGACCGAGTCTTGCTCTATTGCCCAGGCTGCAGTGCAGTGGTGCAATCTCGGCTCACTGCAACCTCCGCCTCCTGGGTTCAGACGATTCTTCTGTCTCAGCCTCCCCAGTAGCTGGGACTACAGGCTCCTACCATTACACTGGCTAATTTTTGTATTTTTAGTAGAGATGGGGTTTCTCCAAGTTGGCCAGACTGGTCTTGAACTCATGACCTCAGGTGAGGCACCTGCCTCAGCCTCCCAAAGTGCTGGGATTACAGGCCTTAGCCACTGCTCCCGGCCCTTCATTCAGTTTAATCAACAAATGAACAGCGTCACTGAAGATCCCTCAAACTCAGTGATGAACACATCTGAAAAAGTTAAAGAAAATTAAGTTCAAAGAAGAAGCTTTTAATTGTCACCATTGTCCGTGAATGTAGTGATCTAAAAATTCTCTTTACCATTGTGCTTTAAATAGTGATTTAATTTTGATCTTTAAATGTCAATAGACTATTGATATTTTGATCTTTAAATATCAAATATGTATGGACTATGTGAATATTGAAAAGAAAATATGAACAGTCACTTTTACAGTTCGGGTTTTTGTCTTAAAATTTTGTTGTAATTTCTCTTTCTAATCTTAGATCTGTTTGAGAAGATGGTTCCTGTGTGAGTGCGGCAGTCTTTGGCTGCCTGTGATCAGAGGAAAGCTGATTTGTTAACAGATCAATTGCTCAGATGAGAGAAGCCACCACTTTGGCAAATGGGTAGGTAGAGCTTAATTTTAGAGCCTAAAGTTTTCCGTTTGGTTGTTCTTTAGTTTATGAACATTTTAGTTTCTGAGCTTAGAGCTAAATGTCAAGAGTATATAAAATGGAAAATGTAGACACACACAACTATTTTTGGTGGACACTGTATTTATGAAGCTCTAGCAAATATAGTTGGAAGAAATTATAGAAACAAGATGAGGATATTTGACTAAAAATTTGTATTTTAAGAGATATTTATTTGGGGGAAATGAGAAGTAGAAATGAACTCAGATACGTGGTACGTTTAGTGTTCTGAACCAATTTTTGTTTCTGATGGATTGAATACTAAGAAAATAATTCATCGGTTTAAAAAAATTTTAGGTAAATTTTGCACACACAAAATACACCTATTCTAAGTACACAGTTCAATTATTATTATATGTATATATATGTGTATGTGTATATATATATTTTTTGTTTGTTTTGTTTTGTTTTTTGGGACAGGGTCTTATTGTCACCAGGCTGGAGTGCAGTGGTGTAAACATTAAACATGGCTCACTGCAATCTCAACCTTCTGGGCTCAGGTGATCCTCCTGCCTCAGCCTCCTGTGTAGCTGAGGCTACAGGTGCAAGCCACCGCACCTGGCTAATTTTTTCATTTTTTTATAGAGATGAGATCTCGCTTTGTTGCCCAGGCTGGTCTTGAACTCCTGGACTCCTGGTCTTGAACTCCTGGGCTCAAGTGATCCTCTTGCCTTGAACTCCCAAAGTGCTGGGATTACAGGCATGAGCCACCATGCCTGGCTATTTAGTTTTGATAAATGTATGTACCCATGTAACCGGCACTATGATTAAGATAGAGAATATTACTGTTACCCTAAAAAAATTCTCTCATGCTCCTTTCCCAGACCTTCTTCTCCTGGCCCCTGGCCACTATTGATCTGCTCCCTGTCTTAAGTTTAGTTCTACTTTTTATACAATTTAAAATACATGTAATCATTCTAGCATATACATATACAGTACTTACAGTATGTACAGTATATACTTAGAATGTGTTTTGCTTTTTTCACTTAGTTACTGTTTTTGAGATTCATCTATATTATGTGTATCAGTTTGAGTCTTTTCTATGGCTGAGCAGTATTCCATTTTATGGTTATGGAGTAGTATTCCATTTTATGGTTATAGAGCAGTTTGTTAACTCTTTCACCTGTTAATGGACGTTTCAGTTTCTATGAACATTCGTGTATAAATCTTCATGTGGACATATTTTAGTTCTCTTGGGTAAATACTTAGGAGTGGAATTGTTAGGTTGTGTGGTTAGCATATTTAATTTTACATGAAATTGCCAGGTTGTTTTCCAAAGTGGTTGTTCCATTTTATATCCTGTCTGCACCGTTTGAGAAATACAGTTGTTCTGCATCCTCACCAATACTTGGTACCGTCAGTCTTTTTAGTTTTAGCTGCTTTAGTGTGTGTGTAGCAGAATCTCACTGTGATTTAATTTGCATTCTCCTAATTACTAATGATACTGAACAGCTTTTCATGTGCTTACTAGCCATTCATATCTTTTCTGTAAAGTGTCTATTGAAATCTTTTTCTCAGTTTTTAAAACTGAGTTTTCTTAATATTTAAAGAGTTCTTTACCTATTTTGGAGGCAAGTCCATTGTCAGATACATACAATTGAGAATATAGTTGACCCTGAACAACATAGGGGTTATGGGTGCTGACCCCCCTGCACAGTCAAATCTGCATATAACTTCTGAGTCCCCAAAACTTAACTACTAATAGCCTGCTGTTGACCAGAAGCCTTACCGATAACATAAACAGTCAATTAACACATATTTTGTATATGTATTGTATAGTATATTCTTATAATAAATAAGCTAGAGAAAAAATGCTATTAAGAAAATCATAAGGAAGAGAAAATATATTTACTGTGATTAAATGGAAGTGGATCGTCATAAAGGTCTTCGTCCTTGTCTATTTCATGTTTGAGTAGGCTGAGGAAGAGGAGGAAGGAGGGTTGTTCTTGCTGTCTTAGAGGTGGCAAAGGTGAAAGAGGTGAAAGTCCACGTATACATGGACTCACGTAGCTCAAATCTGTGTTGTTCAGGGGCCAGCTGTATTTCTCTCGTGGTTGGCTTGCCTTTTCATGTTTTTAGTTTTGATTAATGCGTGGATTTTACCATCATTTTTCTTGAACAAGAAAGGAATGTAAGTTTACTCTAGCATATGATAAACAGGCAGTCTGAGATTTTACAGAGCTTCTTGTCTGAGGAGTTCATTGTATTCCATCATTTCATTTGCCTTTTTTCTTTACATAGTAGGTAGGGATATGTACCTCCCTTCCCCATCATGTAAATGAAATAACTGAGGAATCGTTATTGTGCTACAAAACCGAGAACAGATGAAGATTCTGTCATGAAGACTTAGATCATCTATCTTCTGTTGACATTTTGCCTAGATGATGTGAAATTATAATTATTGATTCTGTTGAAAGAGAGCAAAAAAGAAAAAAATAACTATTTTGTGTATTGTTTCTGACTCGTTAGAGATGCTGTAACAATCAAAAGTATAAAAGACTGCTTTTTTAGGATAGAATTTTTGACTTTTAATTACTTAGACTGAAAGAAGTTTGAACTGTAAGCCAACGATACCTAATATATTTTAATGCGGTCATAATTTTTCGGCTTTTTTTTTTTTTTTCCAGACGGAGTCTTACTCTGTCGCCCAGGCTGGAGTGCAGTGGTGAGATCTCAGCTCACTGCAACCTTCGTCTCCTGGCTTCAGGTGATTCTTGTGCCTCAGCCTCCCAAGTAGCTGGGATTATAGGTGCTCACCACTACGCCTGACTAATTTTTGTATTTTTAGTAGAGATGGGGTTTCACCGTGTTGGCCAGGCTGGTCTCGAATTCCTGACCTCAGGTGATCCGCCCGCCTTGGCCTCCCAAGTGCTGGGATTACAGGTGTGAGCCACTGCACCAGCCTATTTTTTGGCTTTTAATTCTGAATTGTGAACTTAATTTTTTAATGATTTTGGTTTAATTGTATCAATCACTGATTTTTTTGTTTTTCTGTTAATCTTTGCTTTGTTTTTCATTGATAGGGCTTATCCAGTTTTTCTGGGTGCTAACTCCATTGCTGTTGATTTGGTTATAGAAGATTAAATTAAATAAAGTAAATATTGATGAGTTAAATTGTTTTAGACTTCAATATAACATAGTATCTCATTTTTTCAGGGTGCTAGCTTCCCTTAATCTTCCAGCAGCAATTGAAGATGTGTCTGGAGACACTGTACCTCAGTCTATATTGACTAAATCCAGATCTGTGATTGAACAGGGAGGCATCCAGACTGTTGACCAGTTGATTAAAGAACTGCCTGAATTACTGCAATGAAATAGAGAAATCCTAGATGAGGTATGTTTTATAAGATTTGCTTTTCAAGTATAAACACTGTGATCCCTTGATGTCCAGCAGGGACTGGGACTGGAGACTTCCTCATGCTAGTGCTCACAGTGTAGTTAGTATTCATCACTTTGGTGAATTTACTGTGGCCCAGAGCCTCCTCTTTAGCATAAGAGTAATTCTGGTTGAGTGAGAATGGGTTTCATTCTTATCTTAAGGGTAAGTAAGTACACATTAATGAAACTCAAATGACCACTGTGTAAAACTAGTATACTATGAGAAATCAACTATCATATGAACCGTTCAGTCTTTGTAATTATTGATTTATTTTATACATAGCATGTAGCAAGATTTTTCTTTTTAATTTAATTTGTCTTAACCTGGAAGGTTAAACCCTTTAATTTATCCCTAATTTCTTGAAATATATTAAATATATTTATTTTATATTATTTATCTTATAATTCCAATGTCTGTGGTTTCTGTGGGTTTGATTCTATGATTTGTAATTTTTGCTGATTCTTGCTTATGGTGGCTTGTTTTCTCTTGTGTTCAGTTTTTTTGTTACTGTTTTTTAAAACTTTAAAAAATAGTTTCAGATTTACAGAGACTTTGCAAATTTAGTGTAGAAAGTTCCTGTATATTTTTCACCTGGCTTCCCTGAAAGTTAAAATCTTACGCGGTCATGGCACATTTGTTAAAACTAGGAAATTGACATTGGTACAGTATTATTACTCAGATTTTACCAGTTATTCCACCAATGTTCCTCCTTCTGTTCCAAGATCCAGTACAGAATACTGAATTGCATTTAGTGTTCAGTGAGTTTTGATTGTGCATTCATATTTCCTGTAATTTATTTGTGGGAATTCATTGAGATCTGGGTTTAAGGTGAATTCTAGAAAGAATTTGTGTTTGCTTCTGCCATAAAAAGGCATTATATACCTGGCACCTCCTCAAACTTGAGGTTTTTTCCTTTCTTTTATAATCTTTTAATTATAGTAGTAATTTATCTTAGGACTTTGTGTCACACAAATAGTGTGGTTTCTAGTCCCAAGTTCAGGCTTTTGATCAGGAATCTCAGATAATACTTCTTTTTTTTTTTCTTTTTTCTTTAGAGCCAAGGTCCAGACAGGCATGTTTTCTTCTGTAGGGCCTTTTTCTGTTTTAAAAATTCATCCACTGAGAATCATCTATTTGGAAGTATACCAGTTTGAGTGTGGAGAGTGCTTTTGATCTGACCTCTCACCTTTTATTGTCCCTACCTATGTTTCCTGTTGACTTTTCATGTTCTGAATTCACAATGCAAGTCAATGGTGAACTACACAGCTGGTGAACTATGGATGGTGGGCCAGTGCTGGCTTGTGGCCTACTTTTGTGTGGTTCACTAGTTAAGGATAATTTTTATCTTTTTTAGAGCATTGTCAAAAAGAAGAATTCTATGTGCCATAGACTGTGGCCCACAAAGCCTAAAATATTTACTCTGTGGTGTTTGACAGAAGTTTGCTATTCTTTGTCCTAAACTATCAGGGATTGTCATATATTGTTGGTGCTAGCACTGTGTCTACTGGTAGATTAGTATTTTCTTGTGTTTCTGGCCCCCTACTATCCTGTCATCTTATCTGCACATTAAAAGGCATTTAAAAATATATTAAACATAATTTTCTGTTCGTTGTATTGGAATGAAAGTCTAAATCTTTTATTTTTTAATGTAATTGATCAGTTTTTCCCCTTTGTTTATGGCTTCTATTTATCTATTTTAATCTTAAAACTTTCTTTAAATTGATATATGGATGTAAATAGTCTCTTATGCATTCTTCCTTTTTTTTTTTTACTGAGAAAGGTGATAGCTAATTCAGCCTTAAATTTATAAGACTTTTTGTTAAATGCATTATAACTTAGATGTCTGCAAGAAAAAAGTCGATTTATATTCTAACCTAGTATTCCCATCTCACCAAATTCTCCCTTATATTGTGTATGAACATTTATTAAATGCATTAAATTTTTTAATCCAGAAATGACATTTCAGGGTTCTTTTTGCTTCCTTTTAAAGTCATTAAGGTTGTTGGATGAAGAAGAAGCAACCGATAATGATTTATGAGCAAAATTTAAGGAACGCTGGCAAAGGACATCATCCAATGAACTGTATAAGCCTTTAAGAGCAGGTAAAAATGTGTATAAATGACCTTCATTTGAATAAATTCCCAATTTGGACCCACATTTTTACTTGATTAAATTAGGCTCAGTTGTAAATTCGTTTTTACTGAAACTGTTTTTCCTCAGTTTTAGTATAAAGATTAAAAAAGTTCACAAAAGTAATCTGCCGATTGTCAGAAGTACAGATTCTTAAGAACAGTATAAAGGGAAAAGTTAAAATGGTCCTCCAACTTTCATTTTCTGTTCCAAGCTCTGTGCATATTTTATTTTATTTATTTTTTTTTTGAGACAAGGTCTTGCTCTGTCACTTAGGCTGGAGTGCAGTGGCAGGATCACAGCTCGCTGCAGCCCCAACCTCCAGGGCTCAGGCAATCCTTCTACCTCAGCCTCCTGAGTAACTGACACCGTAGACATGTGCCTACCACGCCTGGCTAATTTTTGTATTTTTTGCAGAGATGGGGTTTTACCATGTTGCCCTGGCTTGTCTTGAACTCCTGGGCTCAAGTGATCCACCTGCCTCCACTTCCCAAAGTGATGAGATTACAGGCTTGAATCACCATGCCTGGCCCCTGCGCATATTTTAAAAACATGAGTGAGAGCATATTACATTTATGGCTTTGTAATTTTTTTTTTCATTTAGTAGTGAATCCTGGGTGGTAAAAAAAAATGAGCTTTAAGTTATTTTGAAGCCAAATTTATGCTTCTTAAGACTTTGATTATGAAGATTTTGTGCTTGCTGAGATAAATGCTGTCTTCATGGTGGCTGGAGATTAGTTTTATTTATCTTTGTAAAAAGTTTGTATATTATTGAGATTTTTCTAAAAATCTTTTTTTTTAAGTCACATTGCTCTTTTGAGAGAGGAATACTTTTAAAATAAATGGACCAATTTTTGGAGAGAATGATTTCTTCCTACATTCATGAGTTGTAGGAAAAGATTAATATTAATTAGCTTTTATTTGGCAGATAGTAACCACCAAATGTATTTTAAGGTATAGCTATGCTTTTGATTTTATAAGTGATTTTGTCATCTTTCCAAAAACGAGAACGCAAAGACTGTTAGGAGCTGTTTTTATGATTAAGTGAATTGGGGTCTAGAGAAGGGGAAGATAAGTAAAGTTGGAGACTAGAACTCAACATATAACCAGCCCATACACGTTGCTGTTAGAATCACTTCTGTGCTCTGCAAACTTTTATTTTCTCCCAGAGGGAACCAGCTTCAGAACAGTTTTAGATAAAGCTGTGCAAGCAGATGGACAAGTGAAAGAATGTTACCCATCTCATCGTGACCCCATCGTGTTTTTGTGTAAGCCAGAGCCTGAGCTGAATGCTGCCATCGCTTCTGCTAATCCAGCAAAGACCATGCAGGGCAGTGAGGTGAGAAGGGCACTTTGGTGTGGGTTGTCATCTGCTTAAGAAAACCACATTCAAGCCATTTTATATAATGCACTGCCAATTCCTTATTGTCATCTTTAAAAAAATGCAGAAATAAATTGGGGTTGTTATATTTAAAGTAGTATATAGACTGTGTAATAGGAAATTATACTAATATTAACTATCCTGTAATAGTCACTTCCATTTATTGAATGCCCTTTTTTGAACTAAATTTTAGATACTTCATAGGTCAACAGTATTTAATTTGGGTTTTATAAAAGAGAGAAGCTTGGAAGCATAGAAATTTCCTGAAATGAAAGGACTGGGTATGGCCAGATACACAAATTCTTTATTTCTTCCATTGTTCTCTACTCCCTTCCACCTTGTTTCCCTGGGACGACCTTTGAAAGGAAGATTGGCAAGGTGTGCGTGTTAATAAATGGATAGCTCCGTCATGGTGTTTCTACTGATGACAGGAAAGAGAAAATTGAATAGTAGGGCATCTGATTTGGAAAGTCCTAAAAGAAGAGAAAGTGCAAGTCTAATTTAATGGCCTATCACGGGGAGGTAGGGTAAGTGAGTAGGAAAAGATAGAGGTCCCAAATCTCTGCACAGGAAAACAAGCCAAAGGGCAAGAAATACTGCTGAAAACTTCTTGAAAAAAGTGAATTTCCTGGGATAGTAAGTTCTGAAAAGTATGAGTTTTGTTTCTTATTTGTCTTTCCACAGAAGCATTTTATATATTTCATATATGTATTCCAAGACCTACTGGATATCTGCTCTGTGTAAGGCACTAGGGTAGGTACATTGGAAAATTAACATACAAATTATACACAGGCTTTACCCTCAATTTATGATCCATTGTGGAATATTAGTCATGTATAAGGATGACTGTAATATAGGGAAGAAGTTTAAAAATGTCACAGGGAAAGTATAGAAGTATGTTATGAGGATTTAGATGAAGTACTTAAATTTCAGTAATTTGGAGTAGTTCTCTTCAGAGGCTTCTTAAGAGATTGGCACATTATGAGAACAGAGTGGATAGGCAGAAAAAGTAAACGTGTAGGATCGGAGAAGGGCTGAGTAGTGGCTGTGTCTAGAGAGTTATCCGAGGTACAGAGGATCTGCAAACACAGCTTTTACTCCTGATTTCTCGTGACAGAAGGTTTATAGACATGTTGAGAATGGCTGGAATCTGCTTGTTTATTTATTTATTCACCAGGTGTTTGAAGGCCTACTATTCCAGAACAGTACTGAGCACCTTGGTCCCTAACATAAAGAGACAAAAAACTGCTCTGGGTTACCTTTAGTGTAGGGTAAATGCACAGGTACCGGGCACCTCTCAAAGGGAAGAGAAGGCTACGTAGTTGAATGTGCATTGAACCCGAATCTAACGGGGGAACCCAGTGGAACAGGCAATGTGAGTTGTTGCTTTGAGGACATAGCAGAGAAAAGGGAGGTGGTCAGAAGATTAACCTGCGAGCAACAAAGAACCCGAAGAAGAAACTGTAGACCCTTGGAAGAGCAATACATTCTGGTACCTTTTTTATTTTAGAAAACGATCTCTGTTTAGTACTCTCTTTGTATTCTTTTTGGTGTCTTGTAGATGACTCAGAATTATGTGGCTTTTGTCCTTTGATTCTTTTGCTTTCAGTAGAAAAGTAAAAATGGTTTGTGCTAAGCAAAATCTGCATTGGTATGCACTGATTTGTTGATATTTTATTCAGTTGTATCAGTTTTATTAATCCTTACTTGTGTTACACAGGAGAAAGAAACTTTTATAGTCAATATGAAGTAATTTTTTGGAAGCTAGATTTCTTGATGGGGTAACCACAAAATTTCAGTACTCTCTATATATTCGTTTGTCGTGTGCCTTAATCAAATAAGGCAAGCATCAGGTTTATCAGAGCTATTTCAGATGGTTGTCATAATAGTTGATGACGCATTTTAGCGAGAATTTTTATGATAAAAACTCAGTTTTTTGATTGCTGATTAGAGTGATGCAATGTACATGTTTTATTAAAAAGTCCAAGTTTGATGGTAGGGCTGTTTTTTCTTTTATTGTGAAGTAGCCTACTTTCTAGTTACTTATTTTCAGTCTCTTTGGGCATCTGGTTTTAGATATTGAGATACTCTGAAAAATTTTGCAGACTAGTGGTCATTTGTATTTCAAGATTTTTGTATTAAATACCTAGGATCACTGCTTGTGATTGGTTGCCTATGATCTACTGTGGCCTGAAGTCTGGTCTGTGGTTGGCTGGCCCAGCCTTGGCCTTAATGTATATGGGGCTGAGTCTAGCCAGAGGAAGGAACATCTATTTTTTTGCACAAGGATGATGTTCAATTATACTCAAAGTGTTACATCTGCTGGAAGTAACGGAGGGGGTACCTTTAAAAAAAAAAAACCCTTTATCTCCTTAGAGGTAGAGCGTAAAGAGAACTGTTTAAAACTGTGTGCCCTCCCAGAGGAGTGCCTTTTTTGGATTCACAGACTAGTGGAGGATCTGCAAACACAGCTTTTACTCCTGATTTTTCGTGACAGAAGGTTTATAGACATGTTGAGAATGGCTGGAATCTGTTTATTTATTTACTCACCAAGTGTTTTTTGAAGGCCTACTATTCCAGAACTGTGCTGAGTACCTTGGTCCCTAACATAAAGAGACAAAAAACTCCTCTAGGTTACCTTTAGTGTAGGGTAAATGTATCAAGTTTCTGCTTTCGTTGCTGTAGACATAGTTGCTTATTTGCCTTTTCTGAAAATAAAATGACAAGGTTATAAAAGTAAAATAGAAGATTTCATTGAGGGCATTTCTTTCTTTCTTTTTTTTTTTGGCGGGAGGGGGGGGACGGAGTCTTGCTCTGTCACCCAGGCTGGAGTGCAGTGGTGCAATCTTGGCTCACTGCAACCTCTGCCTCCTGGGTTCAAGCAATTCTCCTGCCTCAGCCTCCCGAGTAGCTGGGACTGTAGGCATGCGCTACTATGCCCAGCTAATTTTTGTATATTTAGTAGAGACAGGGTTTCACCATGTTGGCCAGGATGGTCTCGATCTCTTGACCTCGTGATCCACTTGCCTTGGCCTCCCAAAGTGCTGGGATTACAGGCATGAGCCACCGCGCCTGGCCCATTGAGGGCATTTCTTATGGCTTATATTGTACTTGGTGCTGTTAAATGCCACAGAGGGTTTTAAATCTAAAACTCGGGTCAGGAACCTGTGGCTTGTGGGCCGAATCCTCTGCCTCTTCTCTTTGTATGGCCTGGGAGCTAAAAATGAGTTTTACATTTTTTAAATATAAAACTCTACTTTCTACTTCATTTTTTAAATGGCTAAAAAAAAGTCAAACGAATGTTTTAATATGTGGGCATTATATAAAATTCAGATTTCAGTGTTAATACATTTTTGTTGAAACATAGCTGCGCTCATTCATTTACACATTGTCTTTCATACTACAAAGCAGAGTTAAAGAGTTGGAACAGAGACTGTGGCCTACTGAGGCAAAAATATTTTCTGTTTGGTCCTTTACCAAAAAAGTTTGTAAGTTCCTGATCTGAAAGACAAAAGTATTGACAACCTAGGTGATGCCATTCCTGCCATTCTGTTTGACCTCATCTCCTGTTCTGCCTTTTGTTTACTATGCTTCAGCCAGAGTGGCCTTTTTTTCTTTCCTTTGATCCTGCCAAGCTTGTGCCTGCCACAGGACTGTTACATTTGCGTTTCCTTCTGTGCAAGGCTTTCTTCTCATTTCCGTGGCTATTACCTCTTTTTCATTAGTCTCAGATGTCACCTCTTCTCCATCTTTGTCATTGTCTACCCACATTATTCTATTTTTGTGTATTTGTTTAATCCTCCCCTTTGCATATTTATTTAATCCTCTCTGGTCCCCAAATGAAGGAAAAGACTGTTTTTGTTAGTAGTTGTGTCCATGGCATCTAGAATGGTCCCAAAACAAAAAGCATTTGTTTGAATGGTCATCGCTGGCAGCCTTAACTTAATAAAGGGATACATTTAATTGCAGTTGAAAGGTAGCTGGAGCTGTGTATAAGAAATAAATATGCTAAGATTCTAATTATTTATATACTTTGATAACATGTTAAACCTCAAATTTGAATTTAGAAGAAAATTTAGGCAGTGGTTTTCTTATTATCGTGGTCATTCATTTGTGGAAGCAGTTTAATTCATTTTGTACTTCATTTACTCTGTTAAAATGAGGCGAGTGTCATATAATCTGAAATATGTTAAACTAGTGCACTGCATATGAATTTTTTAAAAAGATGTTCGTAATATAAGGGATCTCTATCTTTGTATGGTAGTCCACAAGTTTGTTCATAAATTCGTTGTTTGAAATGGCATTTTTTTTCCCCAGAAAGTTAGAATTATTGCATTTTTGAATATCACAGGATTTGTTAACTATTTGGCCCTCTATATCAGTCTGGTTAGAAAGCTTCTGTATCAGTCTGGTTGGATACCATGGAAGTTGCGGTTAGCTTTTCTTCCTAATCTAGGTAATATGATTGAATACTTACCCTTTGTTAGAAGTTATGTTGAGCACTTTATATAGATTATCTCAGTCTTCACAACAGTCCTGAAATAGGTACTATTATGCCCATTTTGCAGCTGCGAAAATTGAGTTTTCTAAGTAGTAACCTGTCCTTGATTGCACAGTCACTAAGCCCATTATAGTCTCTAAGGGAGTATAGTCAGAGTTGAAGTGTTTTTAATTTTCTATGTAATTCCGTTTTTTCTGTGTAATTACGTTTCACTTTGATAGACCATTAGTTCATTTGTTTCCATATTCAAGTTTTGACTTAATCTTGTTTTCTGAGTGTGTAAAAAGTGTTCATGATTCAAAAGGTACATGCAGAGTAAGCCTCATTCCTTTTCCTTCTACTTCTTTCCTGTATACTTCCTGTAAGTAATCATATCCGTTAGTTTCTGGTTTGTCCTTACTGATTTTCTTTTTGCAAGAACAACAACAAACAAAAAACCCAACCCCCCCCAAAAATTATGCATACATATGTATACATATGTACATATTATGTATGTGTATATTTATTTTCTGATTTTCCTTCTGTCTTACTCAAATTGCAGCACACTATATATGCTTTTGTACCCTTTTTTTCTCATTGAATAATATGTCCTGGAAGTCACTTGGAAGGAAACTTTTATTCACATCGTCTGATATCAAGTTCTACTAGGTCTTTAAACAGACTTTGTCATATCCACCCACGTATGATTCTTTCTCCTCCTCCTTCCTTTTAGAGTTTCTGTGGTTTGATGCTTTCTAGACTCTAGGAATCATATTTCTTTCTCTTTCCACAGCCTTCTCCCCTGTACCCTCTTCTTTCTCTCCCTCCCTTTCTCCTTCCCTTCCCCCTTCCTTCCTCTCTTGTCCCCCTCCCCCTTCTCTTCCTTTCCTTTCCTTCCATTTTAAAATTAGGATGTTTAGGAGATATGGATGTAAACGAGGCCAAAAAGGAAATTTGCCTACATTTAGCAGAAACCTCGAGTCTCTGGTCTTCACAAAGGGATGTTACTTTGGACGTTCCTATCAAGGAGTTAACTAAGACTGTGGAAGAAAGAGTAGGGTAGGAATTTTTAGAAACAGGCAGTTGGTAGGGGGATCATGGGAATTGGACTTGCTGCTGGTAATGAGAAAGACAGGGGTGGAGACAGGGCTCATGATGTCCTCTTCTTCCCTTTGTCTTTCCCCTGGTTTTCTTTCTATGAGCATCATTGGGGCAAGCAGAATAGGGAGATTGGGTTGATGTTCTTGGTGGTCCTAGCAAAGTATGAAGAGATGAGTGAAAGGGGCAGCTTGAAAGTGCTCATTAGAAGGCACTTGAACACTATGAATATAAAGGGGTATTTATGAATCAGGTGGGTATAAGTCAGAGAGTGTCTTGACTGAATACAAGAGATAAATCTCTGTTTTGTTTTTGTATTTTGTTTTGAGACAGGGTTTCTCTCTGTCACCCAGGCTGGAGTGCAGTGGCATGATCATGGCTCACTGCAGCCTTGACCCCCTGGGCTGAAGCAATCCTCCTGCCTCAGCCTCTGGAGTAGCTGTGACTGCAGGTACACACCATTGCACCCAACTAATTTTTTTTAATGTAGAAATGGGGGTCTCACTTTGTTGCCTAGGCTGGTCTCGAACTCCTAGGCTCAGGTGATCCTCCTAAAATGCTGGGACTGCAGGTATGAACCTCTACATCTGGCCTAAAACTCTTAATGCTATGAAGAGAGGCACAAGAACCCTCTTTCCTTTTCCTCTCCCGGTGTATAAAATAAATGTGGTATATACCTTTATATCTGTGTCTTTCTCTATTTCTTTCTCCATCTACCATGCTTGCTTCATAACTATCTCTATTTCTATCTTCACCTCTATTTCTCTATATCTCTGTCTGTCAGTCTCTCTAGGCAAAATAGGATATCTACTTACCTAGCAAAATCATACCTTCCCCTGCTTCACAGCCATGATTGGGAGGGAGTAGAGTGTAGAGTGGCTAAGAGATTGGTTTTGGAACTAGTCAGACTTAGGTCTCAAATTTCACCTCTGCCCCTTAGTAACTGTATAACCATGTCACTTAATTTTTTTGAGACTCGTTATCCCTATCTTTGGAATAGAGGTCATAAATATATATACCCCATGGGGTACTGTAAGGAATACATAAAATTATATTTCTGAAGTGTTTAGCATGGTGCCTAACACATAAGAGTTCAGTAAATTGTAGCTGTTGGCTATTGTTATTAATGCTGCTTTTGTTTTAGTATGAGTCAACTGAAGGTACAGTGTCTATCTACATAAACCTGATGTTCAATTTATATTTGGCTCTCTGAGAACTCATCTCTCTCTCAGCCCAAATGAACCTTTATATATTATTTCCTTCTTGAAATTGGCTTTTTTTTTTTTCAGTTAAACTAAAGTGTCTTTTTTATTGTTTAGGTTGTAAATGTCTTAAAATCCTTATTGTCAAATCTTGATGAAGTAAAGAAGGAAAGAGAGGGTCTGGAGAATGACTTGAAATCTGTGAATTTTGACATGACAAGCAAGTTTTTGACAGCCCTGGCTCAAGATGGTGTGATAAGTGAAGAAGCTCTTTCTGTTACTGAACTAGATCGAGTCTATGGAGGTCTTACAACTAAAGTCCAAGAATCTCTAAAGAAACAGGAGGGACTTCTTAAAAATATTCAGGTGAAATTTATGTATTTAATAACATCTGTGTTTTAAAAATTACAGAAAAGATATGTCTGGACTAAACCTATATTCAATTAGAAAAATGACATTGGAGAATATCTGTAGTTGAGAGTAGAACTTAATACATGTATATTTTGTGAAATTAAACTTGGCACATCAGTTTTATTTGTATCTATGAAACAAAGTCACTGCTCTTTTTTTTTTTTTTTTTTTTTTTGAGACGGAGTCTCGCTTTGTCGCCCAGGCTGGAGTGCAGTGGCGCGATCTCGGCTCACTGCAAGCTCCACCTCCCGGGTTCACACCATTCTCCCGCCTCAGCCTCCCGAGTAGCTGGGACTACAGGCGCCCGCCACCACGCCCTGCTAATTTTTTGTATTTTTAGTAGAGACGGGATTTCACCGTGTTAGCCAGGATGGTCTTAATCTCCTGACCTCCTGATCCTCCCTCCTTGGCCTCCCAAAGTGCTGGGATTACAGACGTGAGCCACCACGCCCGGCAGAAACAAAGTCATTTCTATGGCTAAAATGTTGCATATTACTTAGGAGTGCTTGATACTTCTGATATTTTTCATGGTTTCAAGTTTTTAATAGCTTTGTTTTTTTTTCCATACGGGAGGAAAATCGAAATTAGTTGGAATTACTGATACCTTTAATTATACGGCTAACATACATACAGACTTCAGTCATTTTTTAAAAAAATAATGCAAACTAAATATGTTGAGAAGTTTGAAGTTAGTTTTCGTGTTTACAGATAAGTAGTTTGGACTAACAAAGACTTGAAAGTTTGCCCTTTTCATAGTTAATGTGCAAAATTAAACATATATTTCTACTCCTAAACATTGTATCTATATATGATATAAAATATTCCAAAAGGTAAAATAATTTTCATGTTATATTTTTTGCAAGTGTTATATACTAATAGAAATCTGTGATCATTATTGGTTGTTTTGACTCCTATTGGATTTTTGAAATTTTTACTTAAGAAAGATTTAAAGCATAATGAGGCTTCAAAAGAGTATACTAGGTATTTCTAGTAATTTTGCATATGTATTTAATTACATATGATTTTCATAATTGGAAAAGATCAATAAAAATGTTATGAGCCATATTTTATAAGTAAATGTAAATACATAAATCTTTCTTTTAACAAGGTCTCACATCAGGAATTTTCAAAAATGAAGCAATCTAATAATGAAGCTAACTTAAGAGAAGAAGTTTTGAAGAATTTAGCTACTGCATGTGACAACTTTGTTGAACTTGTAGCTAATTCGAAGGAAGGCACAAAGGTATGAAGTACATGGAAAAGGAACCATAGCTAGCAAGTACAGATGTGAACGTATAGGTTGGAAGTTAAATGGTATTTCCAGCTGAACCAAATTACTCTTTGCCTGGAATGTTAGCTTTAATGCCATTGCCTCTGTGAAGTTTGTTACAGGAGGGAGAAAGCTTAATGAAGGTGGCAACATTTCATGGGAACCTTGAAGAATGAATTGCATATTTCAACTGGCAGAAAAGGGGTACAAATATTCCAGGTAGCAGGAATTAGCAGAGATGTCAATGACACCTTTTTAAGGGATAGGAAGTTGATTAATTTGATGAATTTTGAGGGGACAGGAGTAGTCAAAGCTGATTTGTGATGGAAAAGCTGGGCGGGCATGACTTTTATATTCTGTGTGGTGGTTTGCTGAGGACAGACTTGTGGCCTGCCCAAGTGTCAGAAGGCTTACTGAATATGTAAGTACTTTCTTGCCTTGTCCTTTAAAAAGTTTAGGGAATTCACTTATATTTGTTTTTACCAATTTGTTTTTGAGGGAACAGTGATTTTTAAGTTTTTTCAGATGCGTAATTCCTTTTGGTACTTAACTTCATAATAATCACTGAATAAAGTTACCTTGATATAAATACAGTAGCTAAAATGTAAAACCCTCTAAAGAGAGGGTGAAAATACTGCAAAGCCTTCCAAATAGAGAGGATGGTAAAATGCCATTTTAACTTGGTTTAAAATGCTTTGTTTAAATAGGTAAGCTGAGAAAACCCTCCAGAGAGCCTTTAGAAATTCTTTTAAGGGTTTCTGAAGTATGCTTGCATTTTTTTTTTTTTTTTTTTTTATACTTTAAGTTCTAGGGTACATGTGCACAACGTGCAGGTTTGTTACATATGTATACATGTGCCATGTTGGTGTGCTGCACCCATTAACTCGTCATTTAGCATTAGGTGTATCTCCTAATGCTATCCCTCCCCCCTCCCCCACCCCACACAGTCCCCGATGTGTGATGTTCCCCTTCCTGTGTCCATGTGTTCTCATTGTTCAATTCCCACCTATGAGTGAGAACGTGCAGTGTTTGGTTTTTTGTCCTTGCAATAGTTTGCTGAGAATGATGGTTTCCAGCTTCATCCATGTCCCTACAAAGGACATGAACTCATCATTTTTTATGGCTGCATAGTATTCCATGGTGTATATGTGCCACATTTTCTTAATCCAGTCTATCATTGTTGGACATTTGGGTTGGTTCCAAGTCTTTGCTATTGTGAATAGTGCCGCAGTAAACATATGAGTGCATGTGTCTTTATAGCAGCATGATTTATAATCCTTTGGGTATGTACCCAGTAATGGGATGGCTGGGTCAAATGGTATTTCTAGTTCTAGATCCCTGAGGAATCACCACACCGACTTCCCCAATGGTTGAACTAGTTTACAGTCCCACCAACAGTGTAAAAGTGTTCCTATTTCTCCACATCCTCTCCAGCACTTGTTGTTTCCTGACTTTTTAATGATCGCCATTCTAACTGGTGTGAGATGGTATCTCACTGTGGTTTTGATTTGCATTTCTTTGATGGCCAGTGATGATGAGCATTTTTTCATGTGTTTTTGGCTGCATAAATGTCTTCTTTTGAGAAGTGTCTGTTCATATCCTTTGCCCACTTTTTGATGGGGAGTATGCTTGGATTTCTGTAGTGAATTTGAAAACCTAATCCTTCCACTTAAATAGGTTTCATGTTATTAAACAATTGACTTTTCTCTAGGAATTAGGAAGATTTTCATGATCATGAAACTTTTAACTTGTTACATTTTTGATGATAATGTTCTGTAAAAATGATTTTATTATTTTTATTTTCTTTAGGAGTCTTAGATCATATTTAATATTAAGTTGTTGGGCCTAGTAAATTGTATGGATGTATCTCACGCAGATCTCAGTTCTTCGGCTTTAACTGTCACTGACAAATTAGCTTTAGATAACATTACTCTCTGGATTAAAAAATTGTTCTTGTTCATTACTTGTATTTGTTCTTTGCTTACAGTTTTACAATGAGTTGACTGAAATACTGGTCAGGTTCCAGAACAAATGCAGCGATATAGTTTTGGCATGGAAGACAGAAAGAGATGAACTCTTAAAGTAAGTCTGTTTTGTGTATCAAATTGTACTTATAGAATTTTCTTTTAAAAAATCATGTGGAGACTTTTGGTGTGAACTTGGTAGTATGAGAGCAGTTTCCCTCCTTTTCTCATGGAAGAAGGAACTAGATAGAGTATTTTACAAAGCAACAAGTAAACAGCTGCACAGTCTGGGAATGAAAGGATGAAAAGAAGCAGAAACTCTAGATGCAGGAAGTACAGTGAGGTCACAGAAATGATAAAACAGTTCAGGTGGCAGATCTCAGGAAGTGCCAGTAAATACAAGCAATTTATTTTGAAGTGGCAAATAGGTTCCTTACATAAAACTATAGCTACAGAACATGGAGGAGACGGCGTGAATAGCTCAGAGAATACCAGCAAAATCACTTTCAGAGGAGGCTGCTGAGAAAGCAGGGCCAGTTAACATACGACTCATTTCCTGCTGAGTAATCAATACGGAGTAGCACAGCGCTGATAAAAGGTGAAAAACATTAACAAAATTTAATAGAACTTCATAGATGAAGAACATTTACCAAAATAATATTGTCACAGAATAGGTGAAAATTATGAGCAAACGTCTGACCATGAACTAAACAAAAAGAACAACAACAACAAATGTAAGAAGGCAGTCATTCTAAAGCCGGGGTCCCCAGTCCTGGGGCCATGGACTGGTACTGGTTCGTGGCCTGTTAGGAACTGGGCTGCACAGCAGGAGGTGGGTGGCAGACAGGCTGGCAGCTGGGCGAGTATTACTGCCTGAGCCCCACCTCCTGTCAGGTCAGCCACAGCATTAGATTCTCATAGGAGCGCAAACTCTATTGTGAACTGCCCGTGTAAGGGATCTAGGTTGTGCGTTGCTTATGAGACTCTGACTAATGCCTGATGATCTGAGGTGGAACAGTTTCATCCTGAAATCATCTTCCGCTCCCCTGTGGAAAAATTGTCTTCCATGAGACCGGACCCTGGTGCCAAAAAGGTTGGGGACTGCTCCTCTAAGGAACACTTGGAGCAGAAATTCCAGAACTGCAGGAATATGGTAAGAAAACAGGAAGTGGTAAGATGTGAGGTGTCAGAATTCAGGAAAGAAGTAGAAGGGAAGAATAAAACCACGACATGGGAAAGAGCACAAAGGGCGAGTAAACACTGAAGAACACACAGGAACACAGAGTAGAAATGAGGAAATTAAAATGAAACCAAAGTCAAGAAAGAATTAGAAAGGATTAGAGAGAAGATGGGCACAGAAGATCTAATATAGGCAAAACTGAATTTCTCTCAAAGAAGAAAAACCAGACAACAGTTATTTAACGTTCTGTAAACAGAACACTTATTTCATGATACGCAAGAACATTTTCTTAAAACAAGCGAAGGTTGTTGAAAGAGGATATCACATGGTAGGGGAAATTGATCAAGAACTGTCAGCATCAAGGCATATAAATTATTGGCCTTAAAAGGTAATGGCAGAATCCTTTAGGCAGTCAGGCAAAACAATCAAACAAGTATATAAAAAGGTGAAAAAAATTAGGCTGGCAGCTCTGTGTGCCAGAAGAGAGTGGAGTGATTGCTGTAATCTCAAGGATAGTAAATATGAGCTAAAGATTTTATATCATATAGTAAATACATGCTAAAGATTTTATATCCAAACTGTCCTTCGGGTACATAAAAAGCCATATGTTCATTAGTAATAAATATAAAGAGCTGAAAGAGTCTTATACCGATGACCCTTTCAGCCAACTAGATCTTTATTCATCTCTCTGTTCATGTTCATGTTCATTCACCTCTCTGCTCATGTTCATGAGAGAAGTTATTTTCTTCTACCTCTAAGAAAGAGCAGGTGAGTTGTTTTTAGAATATTTCCACTAAACCTCTAAAAAGCAAATAATTAGAATGTTTTAAAAATGGTTCTAAATGTTTTAAAAAAGGTGATTTTTTTTTAGATAGAGTTTTGCTCTGTCGCCCAGGCTGGAGTGCAATGGTGCAATCTTCGCTCACTGCAACCTCCGCCTCCCGGGTTCAAGCAATTCTTCTGCCTCAGCTTCCCAAGTAGCTGGCATTACAGGTGTGCACCACCACGCCTGGCTAATTTTTGTATTTTTAGTAGAGACAGGGTTTCGCCATGTTGGCCAGGCTGGTCTCGAACTCCTGACCTCAGGTGATTGGAATTACAGGTGTGAGCCATCCCCCCAGCCTAAAAAAAGATGAGTATTCTCCATATTAGTCTTAAAGATAAAAAAAACCTAACAAAGATTAATACAAAACAGTCTACAGACCAGTTTCAGTTATGAATATGGATGCAAAAGTCCTAAATAAAGTATTTGCCAGTAATAGTCACCAGGACGTTAAAAAATAATTATTGACCAAGGGGAGGGGGGCATTTATTCCAGTATTCAGTATTCAGTGTTTTCACGTCAAAGGAAAGATTACAGGCTTGTCTTAATAGATGAGGCAGAAGCATTTAAGAAAATGAGTGTTCTGATACTCAGTAAAATAAGAATAGATAGAAGATAGATGCTTCCGTAACATGAAAAAATATATATGTATGTGTGTGTATATATTTCTGCCCAAAACTCAGTACAGTGATTAATGGAGAAGCACTATAAGCAGTTCCCTCTGAAGTCAAGAACAGACAACAAATGTCACTGTCAGCACTATTTTTAAATACTCTACTGCAGTACCAGCCAAGACAATCACATGAGAGAGAAATTAAAAAATTGGAAAGGAAGAAGTAAAACTAGCACTATTTACAGACATTATGATTGTACAACTACTTGAAAACCCAAGAGAACCCCAAAACTCTGCAAATAATAAAATAATTATTACTGAAGTTGTTGATCATAAAAATAATTTGTAGAAATCAGTGGCTTTCATGTAAATAAACCTATAGAGGATAAGATGAAGAGACCCACTTATGGTAGCAACAAAAAGGATAAAATATAAAATATAAGTTTGTCATATATGAGACCTATGTGAAGAAACCACTATTTCAAGGACACGAAGGCTTGAGCAAGTTAAAAAGCATGTTCTTGGGTAGGATGACTCAACTTCATCAAGATGTCAACTCTCAGTTAACTTATGTATCAACTGGGCGTGATGGCATGCACTTCTAGTCCCAGCTACTTGGGAGATTGAAGTGGGAGGATGGTTTGAGCCCTGGAATTCTAGGTTGTAGTGCGCTATGATTGTACCTATAAATAGCCACGGTACTCCAGTCTGGGCAACAGTGAGACCCTATCTCTAATAACAAACATAAATAAAGAAATAAACATATACGGCCGGGCGCAGTGGCTCATGCCTGTAATCCCAGCACTTTGGGAGGCCGAGGCAGGCGGATCACGAGGTCAGGAGATCGAGACCATCCTGGCTAACACGGTGAAACCCCGTCTCTACTAAAAATAAAAAAAATTAGCCGGGCGTGGTGGTGGGCGCCTGTAGTTCCAGCTACTCGGGAGGCTGAGACAGGGGAATGGTGTGAACCCGGGAGGCAGAGCTTGCAGTGAGCCGAGATCGTGCCACTGTACTCCGGCCTGGGCGACAGAGTGAGACTCTGTCTCAAAATAAATAAATAAATAAAAAGAAATAAACATATGCATTCAACATGCTTTTGATTAAAAAAAATCAGCTTTTCATTTGGAATTAGACAAGTTGATCCTAAAGTTCAAGTAGAAAAAGAAACAAGGTCAGCCAGGAAAACAATAAAAAGAGCAGTGAAGGGATACTAGTTCTACCAGATATTAAGGTATATAATACCATCTTTAATTAAAACACAGTGGTACTGGTACATGATTAGACAAAGACAGAATAGAAAATAGAAATAGATTCAAATACATGTGTGAATTTAGTGTAAAAGATCTTCAACCAACCAGAAGAGGTTGTGGACAACTGCCCAGCCATTTAGAAAATAAAAGTTATCTTTATACCAGAGTAAGTTCTGAGTGGACCAAACTTGAAATTTGTAAATGAAATATAAAGTATAAAATAGAATGGAGGAGAATTCCTTAATAAAGCTGGGATGGGCAGGATCTAATAACTCCTACTTAAAATCCAGAAGCCATTAAAAAAAAGAAAAGAATAAGTTTCTCATAGAAATATGATAAACAGAGTCAGGATGTGACAAATTGGGGATCCAATATTTGAAACTTATTCACAGGCAAAAGGCTAATTTCCTTTATTTAGAAAAGAACTCCTAGAAATGAACAAGAAGAAAACCCAATAGACAACTGAGGAAAAGACGCAAACAGAATTTTGCAGACATGGAAATACAAATAGCTCTTAAATAAATGAAAAGAAATGAATACCCTCATTCATTATAAAATACAAATCAAAATTAGTCTGAAGTAATATTTTTCAGATTGGCAAGAATCTGAAAGTTTGTTTAAAGTCTGTTCTGGGTCTTCCACATTCATTATTCTCTACGGTCAATCGCATGCCAAGGATTGTTGCCTCCAATGCATGCCTTTTTCTCAATTTTATTTTCTCCCATCAGAGTCATGCACAGATTGGCTCCCAAGTGAGCTATTATAATGGCCTCCTAGCATCTAAACTCTCCTTTTTTCCAGTTGATAGTTCTGCCAGAGTTGTCTTCTTAAAGCGGAGGTTAGACCGCATTTCTCTAAGTAAATTCCAATGACACCAAAACAGTGATTCTTAATAAGAATTACAAGTAGGGAAATACAGATGGGAGAGTTTGCTTAGTAAATAAGTTCATAAAATCTAGGTTAAACAAAGTTAAATGGGGTTTGCTTTTTGCTGTTGCTTTGTTAATGTGCATTTGAAATTTCTAAAGTGGCATTACATATCCATAATTTCCCTTATCTATTTGACAAAGGAATCTGGTTTGTTGAGAAGCATTTTTTCAGAACTGTGATAGGTCAACCTTTCAGAAATTCCTCATTATCAACAGTCAAATCCAGATGTATTTTCTTTGGCTCTCACAACAGGCTTAGAGGAATTTCTAGTCTGTTCTCCTGATGTTTCATTATGTGCATCTTTTGCTTAGGCCTGTTAAACCTACTCAATGTGTGTATCTTCTACTCCATGTCTTTATTCCTACTGTTGTCTTAACAGGAAATCCTTGCAACCCAATTCATAGTTTTTGTTCTTTGGAAAAATCCAAATCATGTATCATGAATACATATTTTTTCTCTATTGAGATTTGCCTGTTTTTATGTATCACAGCCAGAAGTAATCACTGCATAGTGTATTTCTGTAGAAAGATAGAAGAGTTCTATTTTAACACAATATTTCCTATATACCCAGCAAAGGTCTAGGTATTTATACATACTATTGTAGTTATTCATCTCATCAACGCAATGAAGAAATATTAATAAATCCATTATATATGCTAAAAGGTAGCGACACATATATGCTACATGTGCAGGTTTTCTCAGGTATTATTAGCTAGGGAAGCTGTGTTGTAACAATCTTCAAAAACTTCTTTCTATTGTTTACATGCTATTCCACATCATTTTGTTTTCATTTCTTTTGTAGTATCTAATGTATTCTACTAAAAAAAAAAGTAGAGTAGTTGGAAAACTTGTGAAAAAAACATATGTATTACATATATACCATTCTTCATGATTCTCAAAATTTTCATCATTATTAATGTTTTGTGTATATATATATATTGTGTGTGTATGTATGCATGTTAGATATATAATTTAAAAGAAAACAATAAGTTGGTGGCTTATGGCAAATTGTTCCTTAAGTCCTGCATTTGAAACATAGACACTGAGTGAATCAGCACATTTGATCATCTTTTAACTACAATAGATGATTATATATTAAAAATACATTAACCATCCAAATACATCTTTTTTCTTATGTATGTATGTATGTATGTATTTATTTATTTTTATTTTTTTGAGATGGAGTCTCTTTCTGTCGCCCAGGCTGGAGTGCAGTGGCGCGATCTCAGCTCACTGCAAGCTCCACCTCCCAGGTTCCCGCCATTCTCCTGCCTCAGCCTCCCGAATAGCTGGGACTACAAGCGCCCGCCACCACGCCTAGCTAATTTTTTTGTACTTTTAGTAGAGACAGGTTTTCACCACGTTAGCCAGGATGGTCTCGATCTCCTGACCTCGTGATCCGCCTGCCTTGGCCTTCCAAAGTGCTGGGATTACAGGCCTGAGCCTCGGCGCCCGGCCCAAATGCATCTTTAGGAAAATTATATTTAAGCTCTTCATGGAGGCATTAAAAAACCAAGCTGCATTAATAATAAATAATTATATCATTCATTAGTAAGGAGTAAATAGCTGTTTTCTATTTGAGAAGTATTAATTGGATTGTCCATCTGTATGCAGGAACATCTGTTTTCTGACATGCTTTAATCACCATTTGTTTTGTACTTGTACCATAATTACACTTGTTTGTAATATTGAACCGAGACAATGATTAAAATCAACTTATGAATACGATTCTTTTATGCTTTTGTATTTCATTAGAAAATGTGTAATTCTGGTATGACATTTATAAGTATATATAAAAGAAAGTATTTGATTAACAAAATGCCTCAACAGATTATGTCAGTAAAATGAGTGTTATATCATGCAGTCTATGTTACTATTTTGGCATTTTTAAGGAAAGTTTATTGCTTCACGGAAGCTTTTCTTTTAACTGACCATCTATGAATTTTCTGTACTCTTTATTTCATGGTGATCACATGGTCATAGAAGAGACATTTTTAGATCATCAGAAGTTGACAGTTTTCAGTGTAGTGTATGTGCTTAGTATAAGATGGAATTAAGTTTGTTGTATGGGTGATTGATGAATTTTTACTGAATCATGGATAACTGCTGTTCTATTAATGACATTTCATCAATCAACTCTTTTGGATATGGTTTATCACAAAATGTTGCTGATTTAGTGTTTGTGGATTAACTGAGGTGAAAGTGATACCTGGTAGAAGTTTCATTAATACAAATTTTCCTCTCTTAGGAGTAGGATGGATTATATTATTTGTCGAAATGCCTTTGCATGTAAGTTCTTAACTGTCAGCTTTCTTGTCCTGTGAATCATATCTTTTCTGTATTTGCTGAAATAGAGACTTAACATTGTTCAATGATTTGTCCATGTCATGGAAAATGTATGCCTCTAAATCTGCGTTCCTTCCTACAAATTACAAGTTCAAAATGACTTTTTTTAAGAAACAAAAAAAAAGATGGATTTCGGGTATTTTGTGGCAGGATAAGCTCCCTGTAGCCTATCTTACATGTTGATTACAACTAAAACTATGAAAAGTACAATAAGCAACTAACTGAGGAATCTGAAAAGTAAATAAAAGTAGAATTATGAGTGATAGGCAAAATCTGGAGAAGCACCCTGCAGTAGTGTGAGCTTCCATTGTTGTATTTCTTTCAATCAAAACCAAAACAAACAAACAAAACAAATACAAACCAGAAAAGAACACCACCAACAAGAAAGCACTCAAGGAAAATAGATATTGTGATAGAAACAGCAGAAATGTCGAGAAACAAAACCAGAAGGTTAGAATTATTAGAGAAAATAATATAAAAAGTAATTTTAAAGTATCTAAACAAAACTTTAAAAAGGAATTTAAAAAAATAAGCAAGGAGAAGACAATAAAAATAGGTTGATAATTCATTTGTTAGCATTTATCTATTTGGTATTTGTTGACCATTTTATTTTAAAAAAATTTGGCTCTATTTGATTTTGGTGTATTTCTTGTATATGTATTGTAAAATTTAGTATTTATTATTAAATATTTTATATTGTTAAATGATAATTTATTTTTATTGATAAGAAAGATGTGGTTTTCTGGTTGTTATTTTTGTAATTTTACCTGCATTTATATTTTTCTCCATTTATTTAGATAATACCTAATGGTTCCCCACAATGAGTGGCAATTAAATTAGACTCTATGCTATTTTCACTTTCTCAGCTTCTCCTGAACTATTTGATTTTTGTGGCAGGATATTTCTTAATATTTGCCTTTGTGCCACTTAATGTTTTCATACTATTATGGGCAAATTTTGAGATTTAAAATGAACCCATTACTCTCAGCTATTATAGACGAGGCAATCAGGGAGCTAATTCCTGCTTTCCCCTTTCTTTTACTCTCTCCTCCTAGTTGTTACAGTTGAATCATTTGTACATTATCAGAATCATCAGTAAAATATCTTTTTACATTTTCTACACCATGTATCCCTTAAATCTATATATGACGCATTGAATGCTTACCTCTTGCCTTACTGGTAGTATTTTACCTACTCAGAACTAGGTTGATTGAACTTTGTCCTGTGGTAAATCTCTTAATAAGAACTTTCTGTAAACAGTGTTCCCTGCAATTATGGGTGCTTATAACTGTACACTTTATAGCTGATAGATATCTTGCAAGGATAAGGATAACCATTTGCTTCTCCCTTCTCTTCTTTCTCAATATTTCCCCCCATTTTCTGGTGTTAACTTTTGCTGTGGAAAACTCTGATGCCAAAATGATTTTCTTTTTCTCTAAGTTGACTATTTTTGCTTAAGCCCCCACATAATGCTTTCTTAATCTTTAAAGTCCTAGTCCCATACACAGATATATCTTGGTGTTGAACATTCTAATAACATATATCAGCATATACTACACAGTAATGTAAATATATGTGCTTATGATGATCTATCTTGGCTTAATATAGGCAATAACTTTTTTCTAATTCTATCCTATGTTTTACAGTTTTTGGATTTTTGGACGGGGAGAGGACTTATTACATATTCTTCTCTCACTTACACCCTTTACGACCCTTACATTATTTGGGGTTCAGTCTCCCTTGTTCTCTTTACAATTTAGTTTTTTTTTTTTTTCCTACAATGATTTTGTTTTAAAATCCTATTTCTTTCATGGATTCTGCCAGTTGCTATTGCACTTTCTGGCTATCTCTTCCCCATGCTCTTGCATTTCACTTCATGGTCTCTTTATGTTTTATTACACCCTTAAAATTTATGTTGGAATGTATAAATGCTCATTCCTTTTTTCATCTGTTTTGTAGCAACATGTTTCTAGTTATTACAAGAGTTGATATATTCCTTTTTTATCTTTATTTTAGAATGTGCCCCAGTCTGCTAGCTCAAGGGCCCTCTCATCATTTGCTACAGTGACAGACTGTTGCCTCATTTTGGGGACATTATGGAGTCACCGCTCGTTCTCCATAAGAGCATAAATGATTACCAGGTAGTTGTTACTGTCTTCTCTCCTTGATACTCATACATAACTCATAGCACATATGGAAGCAACCTTCTAAATACCCATGTTTTATCTTTAAAATGTTCTTTGTGTGTAGCTGCCCATTTGTTTTGTGCTAACTGACTGCCCCTATTACCTTCAGTTGTAACAACCCATTTAAGGTAGAAACGAAGGACACTCATCTCCGTGTGTTTTCAGAATTTAAATGAAAAAATAAAAAGAGGCTGATGTCACTTCCCAGTTTAACGTAGGGGTTTTATTTATTTATGTACACTCAATCAAACTATGACTATTACAAATGGTTTTACTGCTACAATATAGTTAATTCATAGCTCAAAAATGAAGAGTGAAAGATTAAAAAAGGAAAGCAACAATTCTATAAAATCTACTTCAGAAAGCTACATACAGCAAAGCTCAATAAATAAATTATGAAAAAAAGAATAATATGGGATAAGTTTTATGGTTTAGGAGATACCTTCCTATAAGCCAAAAACCTAAAAAAAAAATGCTAAAGGTATAGCTTGCTATAGTACGTGGTAGGAGAAATTAACATGTATAAAATCAGTAACACTCACATTATGTGATAGTCTACAGCCAAAGAATAATAGAAAGCAAGTGAAATGCTTAGCATAGCTATTTAGTCTACTAAGTTAGGTTTGTGAAAATGGGAATGCCAAGTGCCTTAAGGCTTACGGCAGGTGCAAAAGCAAAACATCAGAGGTCAACCTAAGGATATTTTTAATATAAAATTAATGTACCTGCATTGTAAGCATTATTTTTTTTGTATGGTAGAAAGGAAAAAATTCTTGTGTTATTCTACTATAAATGTGTATTCTTTGCTCTACTGAATTTGCATGTCATTGTCAGCCTTTCACTTTGTCTTCAGCTAACAAGAACCTCTTGGGTTCATCCTTTGGAGAACCTGATATCATGGAAAATGGACTGAACTAGGAGAAGAGCCTTTGTTTAGGCCACATGCTGAGGTCTAGTGGCTTCAATTAAAAATATATAAATGTGGCCAGGCACAGTGGCTCACGCCTGTAACTCCAGCACTTTGGGATTCTGAGGCGGGCAGATCACGAGGTCAGGAGTTCAAGACCAGCCTAACCAATGTGATGAAATCCTGTCTCTACTAAAAATACAAAAATTAGCTAGGCATGGTGGCACGTGCCTGTAATCCCAGCTACTCAGGAGGCTGACGCAGGAGAATCACTTGAATCCTGGAGGCGGAAGCTGTAGTGAGCCAAGATCATGCCATTGCACTCTAGCCTGGGACGACAGAGCGAGACTCCGTCTCAAAAAAAAAAGTATATATATATGCTTAATCTCTAAGCTTTGGAAGGAACAGCCTATCTACAGAAAAATTTAAAACTTGGTCATGACAGGTACAGAGTTGGGCCCCATTAATTTTGTTGACGTTGGGGTCAGCAGATACTGTAAATTTTCACTATACCTCTCATATGATCTGCCGCCACACCATTCATACTCTTAACTTTATTTCTCCTCACACCAGTAAATTACTAAAACTGCCAAGTTTTTTTTTTCACAAATTAATATCTTTAGCATTCTCTTCCTTCAGCCTGCAATGAAATTCTCTACTCCCCTCCCTCCTCCTTCCTCCTTGACTCCCGCTAATGCACATTTGTGTTTTGGTTTCCACACCAAATGAGCTACCTTCAATAAGCATCCCACAACTCCACAGGGAACTTTTGTTTCTCTACCTTCTGTGCTGTCGAAGCGCTTGGCTCAGAATGAGAGATCTGTCTGCATTTCAGATCTACAAATTACTCATTGTGTGACCTTGGACATATCCCTAATATTTTTGAGCCTCAGTTTCTCAAAAATTAGAATAAAGATACCAAACTCCTGGGGTTTTGTGAGAGTAAAATGAGACGATGTGTGTAAGAGACTCAGTGCAGTGTCAGTATCTACCATGTGCTATGCACTCTGCGTTTTCTTTTTCTTTTTTTTTTTTTGAGACGGAGTCTCGCTCTGTCACCCAGGCTGGAGTGCAGTGGCGTGATCTAGGCTCATTGCAACCTCTGCCTCCTGGGTTCAAGAGATTCTCCTGTCTCAGCCTGCGAGTAGCTGGGACTACAGGCCCATGCCACCACACCTGGCTAATTTTTGTATTTTTAGTAAAGACAGCGTTTCACCATATTGGTCAGGCTGGTCTTGAACTCCTGACCTCAGGTGATCCACCCACCTCGGCATCCGAAAGTGCTGGGATTACAGGTGTGAGCCACCATGCCCGGGCCAACCCATAGCCTTTTGGTCTTCTCTCAGCCAAGGCATCCAGTGAAAATGCAATTTATTTTTCAGATTCCTCTGGAGAATTAAAAAGTCTCTTTTGCGGCTGGACACAGCAACTCACACCTGTAATCCCAGCACTTTGGGAGGCTGAGGCAGGCAGATCACAAGGTCAAGAGATCGAGACCATCCTGGCCATGGCCAACATGGTGAAACCCTGTCTACTAAAAATACAAAAATTAGCTGGGTGTGGTGGCACAGGCCTATTGTCCCAGCTACATGTGAGGCTGAGGCAGGAGAATTGCTTGAACCCAGGAGACGGAGGTTGCAGTGGGCCAAGATTGAGCCACTGCACTTACTCTGGTGAAAGACCAAGACTCCGTCTCAAAAAAAAAAAAAAGTCTCTTTTGCATCAAATTGCCATACTCTCTGCTCTTGGTCCTCTTTTCCATGTACTCATTCTTCAAGCATTTATTTTCTCATTGCCTGATCCAGATCATTGCAATGACCAAAAAATTTTTCGAATGCTATGATTTTTGTGATATTCTTTTAGCAAGTTAATCACGATCTTGCATTCTTGAGTGTGCAAGTGTGGAGGTAAGTCAGGATGCATCTTTAAGACAAAAAGATGGGTCACGGCAGTGCCACACCACTCACGGCCACACCAGGAGAGCTGAAGGGGCAGTCACCAACGAAGATGCCTGACCCAGAAGCTGGCTGCCAGGGAGCCAAGAGC
This sequence comes from Pan paniscus, assembly GCF_029289425.2. Taxonomy (NCBI): domain Eukaryota; kingdom Metazoa; phylum Chordata; class Mammalia; order Primates; family Hominidae; genus Pan; species Pan paniscus. The sequence continues at coordinate 5,487,891 of NC_073265.2, forward strand.
CAGGTCACTCCACAGGTGGCCAATGCCCGGGGGTGGCCCTCCACCGCCCAAGCTGCCGCTGCCGCTGCTGCTGCTGCTTATTTTGAGACGGAGTCTGGCTCTGCCTCCCAGGCTGGAGTGCGGTAGCACGATCTCGGCTCACTGCAACCTCCGCCTCTGGGGTTCAAGCGATTCTCCTGCCTCAGCCTCCCGAGTAGCTGGGACCACAGGCACGTGCCACCTCACCTGGCTATTTTTATTTTTTGAATAGACAGGGTCTTGTTATGTTGCCCAGGCTGGTCTTGAACTCCCGGGCTCAAGCGATCCTCCCACTTCAGCCTCCCAAAGTGCCAAGACTACAGGTGTGAGCCACCACACCTGGCCAAGTTCTACTTTTCTAATATTTAAAATATGAAATAGGCCGGGCACGGTGGCTCACACCTGTAATCCCAGAACTTTGGGAGGCTGAGGCGGGCAGATCACCAGAGGTCAGGAGTTCGTGACCAGCCTGGCCAACATGATGAAACCCCGTCACTACTGAAAATACAAAAATTAGCCAGGTGTGGTAGCAGATGCCTGTAATCCCAGCTACTCGGAAGGCTGAGGCACCTAAACCCGGGAGGTGGAGGTTGTAGTGAGCCGCTACCATGCCACTGCACTCCAGTCTCGGCGACGCAATGAGACTCTGTCTCAAAAAACAAAAATAGATGATCTCAGTGATTTCTATTACATGAGGTCTGGAAGCACTCTGTACCTGATTGCTCCACGTTTAGTGGTGCTAAGTTCAAATAATTCAGGTGGTGAGAAACTGACTTCCGTAGGAGTGCGGGTGTGCCTGCGTGCCGCGGAAATCCCGCCTTCTGGCGCCTGCGGTTGCCCCCTGGCCTCAGCCGGTGGGCTCCCAAGTAGGAAGATAAACCGCATTGCAGGAAGCGGGAGAGTCCGGAGGAGCGGCGAAGCGCTCCTCTTCCCCATTGGCTGCGCCCACGGAGCCGCCTTGCGATTGGCCCTAAGCGCGGGTGGCGGGGGTCGGGAGAGGCGTCAGGATCCCTGGCGCCGCCTGAGCCAGCGGCTGCTAGGAGGCTGTGTCCGCAAGCCAGCGGGGCAAGGCGGCTGGGCCCTGCGCGCCAGGTCCCGGCCTGGGGCACCGGGGCTGCCAGCGTCGGAGGAGGTGCGGGCGCGGGGTTGGCGGGCGGCCGAACGGGGGCCTGCGCGGACCGCCCGCGGCGCAGCCTCGGGTCTGTCTCCATGTCTAAGTGGTGGTGGCTGTGGGTTTTTCTGCAGGCGATCCTTTTGAGTAATTTGTTTCACGCAGGCGCCCTGCTGTAGGGTAAAGCGGCAGATTCATGCTGCTGTCATTTGTCGTTCAAACTGTGGGCTTCTTGGCCGGGCGCGGTGGCTCAAGCCTGTAATCCCAGCACTTTGGGAGGCCGAGGCGGGCGGATCACGAGGTCAGGAGATCGAGATCATCCTGGCTAACACGGCGAAACCCTGTCTCTACTAAAAATACAAAAAATTAGCTGGGCGTGGTGGCGGGCGCCTGTAGTCCCAGCTACTCGGGAGGCTGAGGCAGGACAATGGTGTGAACCCGGGAGGTGGAGCTTGCAGTGAGCTGAGATTCCGCCACTGCACTCCAGCCTGGGTGACAGAGGGAGACTCCATCTCAAAACAAAAAACGATGGGCTTTCTGTCATGTGTGTGTGTACCTTTTGGATTTGAGGGCAGGGGGATGACATTGTGATCTGGCCTCCTGAGAAACCAGGCACACCCTGCCTACCTTGGAAGGAGGCTTTCCCTTCCCCACCTCCCTCTCCCTCCATCTGTTCCCTCTTTCCCTCTCTCCACTTCACTCCCGTCCCCCAGCTTTTCTCTCCCATCTTTTTGTTCTCTCTCTTTTTTTTTTTTTTCCTGCATTAAACCTTTCGGGAGTGTCTTTGTAAAATATTAAGAAGCGTTAGGTCTTCAACGTATGTGTTTACTTGCAGGCCTGAGACCTGGGAGGAAGCTGGAGAAAAGATGCCCTCTGAATCTTTCTGTTTGGCTGCCCAGGCTCGCCTCGACTCCAAATGGTTGAAAACAGATATACAGGTGGGGTTTGACATGTCTCTTTCTTGGTGTATTTCTGCTTCCATGTTTAAATTTCTCGTGTAAGGCTTTTTTTTAGGGTATGTAAGGGGAAGTCAGTTGTATCTTGCTATATTAGAGGAGCAGGTTTGTTTCCTGTAACTTAAAATGTAACAGTCTTTATGGCTGTTTTTGTAGATCGTGCAGGGCTGCCTTTTAATTAGTTTCTTGCAAGTGCACGAAACTTGAGATCTATTAATAGGGAAAATTTTTTTCTTAATTATTATTACTGGTTGAGAAATCTGCTACACTCCTAACCATATCATGGTGACTGTTGTTTGTTACTGATAGTTTTTGAGCTGTTGAGTTAACTGTGGAGGGGAAAATTGGAGAAGTAAGTTGCAGTAATTATGGCTGCTAGAAACTCACTCCTTTTATGAGGTCTTGTGTTTGTGTTTCTGGAGAGAAAAGAGTTCAGTTGAGCTGTTTGTTTTGTATTTGTAACCAATACAAGGACTAAGGACAATTGTGTTGACACTGAGGTCATAATGTTGGGATCTTAAGGGCCGAAGGTTCCAAACAAATGGTATGTATAGAGTTCTCTCTGACTTGAAATTTTCCCTTTCTGGACCTCCGGATGCTGAGGCTGGGAGTGTCCATATGACAGTGCCTTCCATGACAGGAGTCAGCAACCTTTTTTTTTTTTTTTTTTTTTTTTTAACACGTATCAGTAATTCATTCTGTGTATTTTGAAAAGTTTTAACCTCTTCTTCCTAGCCCTCCAGTATTTGTTAATAAATTAAAACGTTTCCCAAAGTGTTTTTTGTGAAACAATAATTCTAAAAGATGCTCTAAGAAAAGCTAAGTACATGGAAAAATCCAAAGTGTATATTTTATTTATTACATTTCATGAATTTTTGTTTCTGTTTTTTCCTCTTGAGAGGGAGTCTTGCTCTGTCTCTCAGGCTGGAGTGCAGTGGCATGATCTTGGCTCACTGCAACCTCCGCCTCCTGGGTTCAAGCAGTTCTCTGCCTTAGCCTCCAGAGTAGTTAGGATTACAGGTGCCCTCCACCACGGCCAGCTAATTTTTGTATTTTTAGTAGAGACAGAGTTTCACCATAGTGGCCAGGCTGGTCTTGAACTCCTGACCTCATGATCCACCCTCGGCCTCCCAAAGTGCTGGGATTACAGGTGTGAGCCACTGTGCCTGGACCACATTTGATGACCTTTTTTGTCCTTTGTTCTTTTAAAAATCATGGTTAGAAAGCAGAGCATAATTGTTCTTTATGTAGAACCCAACTGATTGGGGTTTTTAGGGAGACGTTTTGACATTCAGTAAATGTTTTTGTTTTCCATTATTAAGACTATGAATTTTTTATTTTACTTTCTGAGACAGGGTCTTGCTCTGTTGCCCAGGCTGGAGTGCAGTGGCGTGATCTTGGCTCACTGCAACCTCTGCCTCCTCGGTTCAAGCAGTTCTCCTGCCTCAGCCTCCCGAGTAGCTAGCATTACAGGTGCCCGCCACCACTACCCTCCACCTTTCAGGTTCAAGCGATCCTCTGCCTCAGCCTCCTGAGTAGCTGGGATTACAGGTGCACGCCAGCATGCCCGGCTAATTTTTGAATTTTTAGTAGAGATGAGGTTTCACCATGTTGGTCAGGCTGGTCTCGAATTCCTGACCTTGTGATCCACCCACCTCGGTCTCCCAAAGTGCTGGGATTACAGGTGTGAGCCACATTTTTAGTAGAGATGGGGTATCACTATGTTGGCCAGGCTGCTGTGGAACTCCTGACCTCAAGTGATCCCCTCACCTCGGCTTCCCAAAGTGCTAGGATTACAGATGTGAGCTACCACGCCTAGCCGTATTTTGTATTTTTAGTAGAGATGGGGTTTTGCTGTGTTGGCCAGGCTGGTCTTGATCTCCTGGGTGCAAGTGATCCTCCCACATTGGCCTCTCAAAGTGCTGGGATTACAGGCATGAGCCACCACACCTGGCCAATGGGAGGTCTCGCTTCCCTTCTCTGCAGCATTCCATAAGCAATGTGTTTGGGTAGTATGTGTTCGATTTTCTCTATGTATACTTTGAACCCTACAGTAGTGAAAGGAAGAGTAGACAACTTTGAAGTTGATGTGGTGTGGTCTTTGAGCTGGTGGTGCTAATTACTCTTGGTTGTTTTCGTGGCCTCCAGTGACTTCATCCTGCTTTTGCTGTTGTAAAGTGTTGTAATTTATGCTCCTGAGAATAACTCTTGAGGTGTACTTAGGGTTCTTGTCTGCTTCCTGGTGACTGTCGAAGCTTTTCTTCTTGAAGAAGGGAGATGAGCAGTGTTCCAGTGTACTGAGTTTAAAATTAAGAATGTTGCATTTTTTTAATGTGTAATATTTATAGCCAGCTGTAGGGTAGGGGTGGCCTACTTTCTCTAAAGGGCCAGATAGTAAATATTTTAAGGTCTCAATGGACCCTATGGTCTCTGTCATAGCCATGAGACCTTGCAGATTTAGTGCCAAAGTAGCCACAGACAATACCACGTCAGCGGGCAGGGGACGTTCATTCTGTAAAGTGTATTTATGGACACCAAAAGATGAAGTCCACAGAATGTTTGCAAGTCACAAAATACTGTTTTTCTTTTGATTGTTTTTCAGTTATTAAAAAATATAAAATACAGTGGCCAGGCGTGGTGGCTCACATCTGTAATCCCAGCACTTTTAGAGGCTGAGGCAGGCGGATCACCTGAGGTCAGGAGTTCGAGACCAGCCTGGCCAACATGGTGAAACCCCATCTCTACTAAAAACAAAAAATTAGCCGGGCATGGTGATGCACGCCTGTAATCCCAGCTCCTTGGAGGCTGAGGCAGGAGAATCACTTGAACCTGGGAGAATCGCTTGAGCCTGGGAGGCAGAGGTTGTGATGAGCCAAGACTGTCTCAAAAGAACAACAAAAATAAAATACTTTCTCTGCGTTCAGACCATATACAAAGAGGCTGTGGGCTGGGTTTGGCCCCTGGGCTGTGGTTAGTGACCCCAAACACACACACACATACACACACGTAGGGCAGAGTCTGGCATTTAGAGCCAGCACCTGTGTTCTCACCTGAGCTGTGTTCCTGGCTGGGTTCTGCTGTGTATTCTGTGACCCAAGATGTCTATCTACCTTGGTAAACTGGAGACAACAAAGCCTGCCTCCTTCAAGGTTGTTTGTAAAGATTTAAAAGGGTAATGTATTGTTGTTAGGCCAGATGCTTTGCATAGTACATGTTAGGTTATTTTCACTTTTTTTTTTTTTTGAGACAGAGTCCTACTCTGTTGTACAGGCTGGAGTCCAGTGGCGAGATTCCAGCTCACTGCAACCTCTGCCTCCCAGGTTCAAGCAATTCTCCTGCCTCAGCCTCTCGAGCTGCTGGGATTACAGGTAGCTGCCACCATGCCGGGCCAATTTTGATATTTTTAGTAGAGATCGGGTTTCACCATGTTGGCCAGGCCGGTCTCAAACTCCTGACCTCAAGTGATCCGCCCACCTCGGCCTCCCAGCGTGGTGGGATTACAGGCGTGAGCCACCACATCTGGCCCATTTTCACTTTCCATTAGCTGCTTTTTTCCCCCATTCATTTCCTACCTTTCTGTATATGATTTCTGAATTCAATGTATTTCATGTCTTAACCTTCTGAATTGTCTGTTCTCTCTTTTTCCATGTTGTTAAGGAAAATAAGAGGCTAAGTGAGACGTATTAAATTTGCATGTAGTTTCTCAGATCAGGATAAATGCTCACCTGTTGCAGAACGGGACTCGGCTCTTGCTTCACCCAGGATGCCTTTCCTAGTTCCTTCCTAGAGTGGGGCCGCACCCTGCTCCAGCCCTCCAGACCCAGCTCCCTGCTCTGACATGATTCCACCAGACTGTATTCCAGCTGTCCTCCCTGGACCTAGATATTTTCCTTCTTTTTTTTTTTTTCCTGAGATGAAGTCTCACTCGGTGGTCCAGGCTGGAGTGCAATGGTGTGATCTCGGCTCACTGCAACCTCCGCCTTCCAGGTTCAAGCCATTCTCCTGCCTCAGCCTCCCAAGTAGCTGGGATTACAGGCACGTGCCACCAAGCCTGGGTAATTTTTGTATTTTTAGTAGAGACAGGGTTTCACCATGTTGGCCAGGCTGGTGTCGAACTCCTGACCTTGTGATCCACCCGCCTCGGCCTCCCAAAGTGCTGGGATTGCAGGTGTGAGCCACCACACCCACCCAGCCAACATATTTTTATTAAAAAACTTATATGAAATTTATTTTATTGTGGTATGTAGTTCAGTAAATTTTGACCTCTATAGATTCATGTAACCCCCATCATCATCAGGATGGAGAATTTTCTTCACCCCAAAAGCTCCCTTGTGCTGCTCCTTTTTATCACGTGTTCCCTGGTCTCATACCCTGGCAACCACGGATCTGTTCTCCATCAGTATGGGGTATTCTTTTTGAGAATGTCATGTGAGTGGAACCATATTTTAAGTAACGTTTTGAAACCATCTTCATTTACTCCCAGTTATATGTTTGAGATTTATGTGCTGTTCTGTGTATTAATAGTTCTTTTTATTGCTGAATGGTATTTCATCATTTGGATGTACCACATGGTGTTTATCCATTCTGCCATTGTAGGACCTTGTGGTTGTTTCCATTTTTCTTTCGCAATTGTAATCCTGCTGTGAGCATTTCTCTACAGATTTTGTGTGAATATAGTTTCCATTTCCCTAGGATAAAGACCTAGTAGTGTGAAAGTTGGGTCATGTGCTGAACTGTTTTCCGAAGTGGCTGTTTTAGTTTGCATTCCCACTGGCAATCTGTCACGTTTCTGTTGCTCTGTGTCTTTGTTAGCACTTGGTGTTATCAGTGATTTTTAGTTGAGCCATTCTAACAAGTCTAGTGGGATCTCATTGTGGTTTTAATTTGCACTTCCGTAATGGCTAAGAATGCTGAATATCGTGTTCTTCTTTGCCACTCTTGTATCCTCTGTGAAGTTTCTGTTCAGATCTTTTGCACAGAAAAAGCTGTATCATGGAACCAGTAAAATAACCAAGGAGAGGTTGATTAAAGTTCTGTTTATAACCCTAGAAGATTCCTGCCCTAGGGATATGGGATGGCTGAACATAGGACACCGACACTGGACAGATGAAATAGCAGTTTATTAGTCACACATGCTCACAGCCCTGGGGTGGGGGACACTGCATGCCATTCAGTTAATGATGTGTGTTGTAACTTTTCGGGGAGGGACATTTGCAGAGACTAATGGTATGACATTCTGAAAAGCGGTGACAGATTAAAAAATTTTTTAATTCTGCAGATGATAGTGTCGAACCAAGTGGAACAAAGAAAGAAGATCTGAATGACAAAGAGAAAAAAGATGAAGACGAAACTCCTGCACCTGTATATAGGGCCAAGTCAATTCTGGAGACCTGGGTGTGGGTCAAGCAACCAGGTAATCTTCTGAGTTTTGGCACTTTGGAAAGCTTGATCTGATGCTCCTTTTCTAAATAACTTGGATGGATTATTCGTATTTTTTGGTAACAATTTTAAAAAATGTAATTAAAAAAATTTAAATATCGTGGTAAAATATACATACCGTAAAACTTGCCATTTTAATCATTTTTATGTGTACAGTTCATTGGCATTAAGTATATTCACATTATTGCCCAGCCATCACCACCATCCATCTCTACAACTTTTGCCCTTTCTCTAACTGAAACTCCGTATCCATGAAACACTAACTCCTTCTGTCCCCAGGCAACCACCATTCTACTTTTGTCTCAGAATTTGACTACTCAAGGTGTCTCCTATAAGGGGAATCATACAGTATTTGTCCTTTTGTGACTGGGTTATTGAACTTCTTAGGTGTTTGGGGTTCATCCGCATGTGTCAGAATTTTCTTTTAAAGGCTCAATGCTATTCCATTATATATGTAAGCCACATGTTATCCCTTCATCAGTGGGCAATCAGGTTGCTTTCATCTCTTGACTGTTGTGAGTAATGCTGCTATGAACATTGGTTTACGAGTGTCTTGAGTGTCTGCTTTTAATTCTTTGTGTCTATACCTAGGAGTGGAATTGGTCAATAATGTGGAATGCTTACATATTTTTTTTTTTTGAGATGGCATCTCGCTCTGTCGCCCAGGCTGGAGTGCAGTGGCGCCGTCTCAGCTCACAGCAAGCTCCGCCTCTCGGGTTCACGCAATTCTTCTTTCTCAGCTTCCTGAGTAGCTGGGACTACAGGCGCCTGCCACCATGCCTGGCTAATTTTTTTGTATTTTTAGTAGAGACTGGGTTTCACCGTGTTAGCCATGATGGTCTCCATTTCCTGACCTCGTGATCCACCCGCCTCAGCCTCCCAAATTGCTGGGATTACAGGTGTGAGCCACCGCACCTGGCCAATAATGTGGTAGTTAGATTTATGTTTAACTTATTATTGTTGTTTTTGAGATTGGGTCTCACTCTGTCGCTCAGGCTGGAATGCGTTGATGTAATCATAGCTCACTGCAGCCTTGAACTCCTGGGCTCAAGTGACCTTCTTGCCTCAGCCTCTCAAGTAGCTAGGACTAGAGGCGCAGGGAATTTCTCATCTTCTCTCTACTGCCTCTGAGTTGGAGATGTCAGAGGGAGCCATGGCCCACTGTAAAGTAACACAATGTCCCCACCCACAGGGTTAGAACCCCTCTTCTGGTGGCAGCTCTGAGGGGAGCAGTCACATGTGGAGAGTGCAGGGCTCTGTGTCCAGCTGGGGGAAGGAGGTTACCAAGGGGATTGACCCCCGTCTGGCCAGGTGGCTGCCTTCTGACACACCAGTCTCTCTCTCTAGCACGGTGGCCCCTACACACCCAGCCTGTCAAACCTACAGCCCTCGGGAAGGCTTTGGCCAAATTAATGAGCGGCTCCCTCTGTTAAGAAGGAAGCACAGCTGAAGCATGAGGAGGGCAGTAGAGTGTGTATGCTCCGCCGCGTCTCCCCACAGTCTGACCAGAAGGAAGGGGCCTTTCAGCCAGGCTCGCCCAGGCTGGGGTTGGAGTGTCAGTATCAAGCCAATGTCTTCTTGCTTAATGAGTGAGCCCAGGTGCTCCCGTGCAGCTGCCACCGTAGTGAGGGTGAACCGGCAGGAGGCTCCACGGCACTTTCAGGCTCAGGCTGCCTGGTGAGATCTACTCTGTGGGCTCTGTAGGCTGGTAGAGGCTTCCAGGAGGAGGAGGGGATGCAGCCACCAGTCCCCACTCCTGGGAGTCGTATTTCTGAAAGCTTGGGTATACAGTAAATATTAGGCTGTGGGCTGGTTTATCTATGGATTTGATGTGGGAGGGTTATAGGTACAAGCAGTTTAAAGATGGAAATTTTGAGAGAACCCTTAGTGCTGGGTAAGGCAAGCAGGCTTGTCAAAGCAGCTCTTTTGGGGAGGCCAGAATCCTGTACCAATGTCCTCAGCACGTTCATCAGCTGCTGGGGAAGTGCCGGACAGGATGAAAGCACAGGAGAACTTTCTGGATGATAAAATGTTCCATATCTTCAAAGGAGGTGGGTTACATGGGTAATGCATTTGTTAAAAGTCATCAAAATGTAAACCAGATCTGTGCATTTCACGGAATATAGCTTATACCTCAAATTAGAAACATTTTTAAAAAGACAGATGGGCTGGATGCAGTGGCACACGCCTGTAATCCCAGCACTTGGGGAGGCCGAGGTGGGTAGATCACCTGAGTCAGGAGCTCGAGACCAGCCTGGACAACATGGTGAAATCCCGTCTCTACTAAAAATATAAAAATTAGCCAGGGGTGGTGGCATATGTGTGTAATCCCAGCTACTTGGGAGGCTGAGGCAGGAGAATTGCTTGAACCCAGGAGGTGGACGTTACAGTGAGCAGAGATTGCACCACTGCACTAGAGCCTGGGCAACAGAGTGAGACTCCATCTAAAAAAAAAAGGGTTTTCAATATTCATTAAAGGCAGAGTAGCTTGTTATAGATTAGCCTCCCCACAGGAACAGTTAGAAAAACTGGACAAAAATGTGTCCCCCCTTCCCCCCACCATCAAAAACAATTGTTGGAAGGTAATTGGAGACCTCAGCCAGGACTTGAGTGACCAGGCCTAGGAGGTGATCCTGACAGTCCTTAGTGCTTTTCCCACATTTGGTGATCGGTCAACAGTAGAGAGCTAAGAGGCTAAGAAACTGAGTATGAAGTGGTAGTTAAGAGGCTGGAGAGCCTAGCTGAATGTTTGGCACTCTCACAGGGCTGAAATGACCTAATGAGAATTTGGGTCCCAGGAAGGAGATGAGACCTTGGTGGGGATCCTGGAAGGGCCACCCCTAAGAGTCCAAAAGAATAAAAAATAGACCAGCTGTCACAAAAACTAAAACCTGCTTTGAGCCAGCTTAGTCCCAAACTAGATGAAGGCGATCTGCTTGAACGCCAATTGTGTGCCATAAAGTCAAAGTCAGTACTCTCTGGAGGCAGATAAAACTTTACTAGGCATGCCATAAGACAAGACAACACAAGACAAAAGGAGAAAACAAACAAAAAAAAATAGAAACATACATAGATATTAGAGTCCTCAGGTAGAATTTTTTTTTTTTTTTTGAAATGGGAGTTTCACTCTGTCACCCAGCCTGGAGTGCAGTGGTGTGATCTCAGCTCACTGCAACCTCAACCTCCCACGTAGCTGGGATTGGTGATCCACCCGCCTAGGCCTCCCAAAGTGGTGTGATTACAGGTGCAGGCCACCGTGCCCGGCCAGTATTTTGCCACAATTTAAAATAAATTTTCTTTTTTTCAAGTTTGTTCTCAGACGATATTCACAAGGTCACATGGCGGCTTACACTTCTGTAGGCCTTGTTGACCGTTCTTTTTAGATATTGATGATCTTGATCTTTTTCTTGTCTCCTCCATAGAAGAATGGGATGCAGGAGGTGCTGCCTAAGCCTGGGCGCTCCTGGGCGTTCTTCATTCCAGGGGGCAGCTGCATGATCTGCTGTGCAGTGCGGTTGTCATGGGAATAACCCTTCCCGGCCTCTCGTGCAGGCTCCAGGCTGCCAGGGTGGCTCATATCAGAAGGATATTTGGAGGGAGGGAGGCAGGGCTCTGAGCACCGCTCCTCCTGCATCTTCTCCTCCTGCTCTCCCATCCTCTCCTTCTTCTCCCGCCTCTTCTCCACCTGCCCCCGGATCTTCTCCTCCTCCTCCTGCATCTTCTCATACTCATCCCACAGCCTCTCCTCCTTGAATTGCAGCCTCTCCACCTGCTTCCGCATCTGCTCCTCCTGCTCCCCCATCTGCTCCTCCTGCTTCCTCATCTGCTCCTCCTGCTCCCCCATCTGCTCCTCCTGCTCCCCCATCTGCTCCTCCTGCTTCCGCATCTGCTCCTCCTGCTCCCCCATCTGCTCCTCCTGCTTCCTCATCTGCTCCTCCTGCTCCCCCATCTGCTCCTCCTGCTCCCCCATCTGCTCCTCCTGCTTCCGCATCTGCTCCTCCTGCTCCCCCATCTGCTCCTCCTGCTTCCGCATCTGCTCCTCCTGCTCCCCATCTGCTCCTCCTGCTTCCGCATCTGCTCCTCCTGCTCCCCCATCTGCTCCTCCTGCTTCCTCATCTGCTCCTCCTGCTCCCCCATCTGCTCCTCCTGCTCCCCCATCTGCTCCTCCTGCTTCCTCATCTGCTCCTCCTGCTCCCCCATCTGCTCCTCCTGCTCCCCCATCTGCTCCTCCTGCTTCCGCATCTGCTCCTCCTGCTCCCCCATCTGCTCCTCCTGCTTCCTCATCTGCTCCTCCTGCTCCCCCATCTGCTCCTCCTGCTCCCCATCTGCTCCTCCTGCTTCCGCATCTGCTCCTCCTGCTCCCGCATCTGCTCCTCCTGCTTCCGCATCTGCTGCTCCCGCTCCCCATCTGCTCCTCCTGCTTCCGCATCTGCTCCTCCTGCTCCCCCATCTGCTCCTCCTGCTTCCTCATCTGCTCCTCCTGCTCCCCCATCTGCTCCTCCTGCTCCCCATCTGCTCCTCCTGCTTCCGCATCTGCTCCTCCTGCTCCCGCATCTGCTCCTCCTGCTTCCGCATCTGCTGCTCCCGCTCCCCATCTGCTCCTCCTGCTTCCGCATCTGCTCCTCCTGCTCCCCCATCTGCTCCTCCTGCTTCCTCATCTGCTCCTCCTGCTCCCCCATCTGCTCCTCCTGCTCCCCATCTGCTCCTCCCGCTCCCGCATCTGCTCCTCCTGCTCCCGCATCTGCTCCTCCTGCTTCCGCATCTGCTCCTCCTGCTCCCGCATCTGCTCCTCCTGCTTCCGCATCTGCTGCTCCTGTTCCCGCATCTGCTGCTCCTGGTCCCGCAGCCTCTGCTCCCGCTCCCGCAGCTCCTTCTCCTGCTCCCGCAGCCTCTGCTCCTGCCTCCACATCTTCTCCTGCAAAGTGTTGGTTTGAACCTCAAAAGGAAATAGAGTCATAAGCTAGGTATATAAATGTAATCTATAAAATAACGGTTTTCGTCTATGATTCTTTAAAAAGAAATTTTAAGCCGTAACCCTGAGGTTCTGATTTCCCAGGCATGGTCCCAATTTGTAGATTTTTAGCACACTCTAGAGGATTCTGTGGTGGGACCAGAACAAGGACCCACATTTTCCAGCTCTTGGCTGGAGCCTCCCCACACCCTGCATGATCCCTAGACCATGGTCCCAGCCGGATGGGGCTCCCACAACCCCCGGGGCTGCAGCCGCTCACCTGTGGCAGCGGGATTTTGTCCGTCTCCAGTTTCCTTTTTATCTCTTTGATGTGGAGCTGGATCTCAGACTTTTCAGTTTCTACCAGTCGAAGTTTTTCTTGTAGTTCGGCGTTTTTCTCCTTCAGCTCCTCATTGGTTATGCTATGGCCGGAGGCAGTAGAGAAAGGAATGAACGAAGAACAGAAAGGACCGCTTTGGTGATCGACCCTCTACCCTCGCCCCACAACCACAGAACCGTGGCATTGGAAGGGACCCCAGGAATTAAAAGTCCCAGGTGGCAGGCCAGAGAGAAGACGTGAGTTGCCTGAGGCTACCCCATGAGTCAGTGGCACAGCCGTCACTGGAGCTTCCCTGCGCATACGTAAACCTGTATGACCCCCTACCATGCTCACCTGGACCCACCACCTCCCAGCACACCACCCACGCTAAGGGCTCTCAGACCTCCCATCCCCCCCTCCCCCATCCTACATGTTCCTGAACAGCTCCAGACTCATGGCTTCCCTCTCCTTTGTTAACTCCTCGATATACTGCAAATAGAGAAAGGTCAAGTCAGGATACAGCAGGCAGAGGAGCAGCTGGACGACCAGTAACGACAGCTACACTGATACTCCACAGTAACACTTGCTCCCTCTCAGTCACACCCGACATGTTCTCAAGGCGTTTCCAAACCCATGGTGTCATTTGTTTTTCTTTTCTTTTTTTTTTTTTTTTGAGATGGAGTTTCGCTCTTGTTGCCCAGGCTGGAGTGCAATGGCGCAATCTCACCCCACCGCAACTTCCGCCTCCCGGCTTCAAGCGATTCTTCTACCTCAGCCTCCTAAGTAGCTGGGATTACAGGCATGTGCCACTGCACCTGGCTCTCACTTGTTTTTCAGAGAACTCAGTAAGGGTGGAAGGGACAGGGAAAGAGACTGAATTGATAGCTGGCTAACAGGGGCCCAGAGAGATCAGATAATTTTGCTATTGCTATTACTGTTATTACTACCACTGTTGGAACCTTTATTGAGTGCTTCACCAGGCACTAAGCTAACAATCCCATTTAATCCTCACAACCACCACAGGAGACAGTTATCATTATCACCTCTATTGTGTAGATGAAAAACATGGGGTATTAAAGGTTAAGTGCTTGCCTAAGATAACTTAGAGCTGGGATTTCAACACCCAGGTATATCTGATTCTCTAAACCCATTCTTTTGGTTGGGGGTAGGGGCACAGATAAGGAGGAGGAAATTAATCCTTTGTTGATTTTTGAAAGAATGATACATTGGCATAGTCCAAACCTCAGAAGGTACAGAAGGGAAATATCTTCCCCCAACACTGTTCCTCTCTCCTGAGTTTTTTATGAATCCTTACAAACATGTTTTATGTATATTACCATAATACGTACGTACACACACACACACACACACACACGTACATGTACATGTGTTCCCTCTCTCTACACAAATGGTAACATACTAAAGATACTCTTCTGTACCTTCATGGTACAAGTACCCTCAACTCCGCCTAGGATTTGACCAAGGCCACAGCCAAGTATGGGTGGGGTGGGCACTTGGCCTCCGAGCTCTGTGTCCAGTGCTCGCTCCCCACAGCGCCCCGCAACTCACCCACAGCAGCTGACTCAGCCCCAACCTGCCTCTAACAACCACGCACAAAAGCAGCAAGAAATGGCCCATGCTGTCTTTTGGGCAGGACACTGCATCCTGCAGAAGGGACCTTTAGGCTCATTCCTCCATCTGCGAAGCTGGGCTCCCAGGGGACCGGGTAGGTGATTGGACTCACCCTGTCCGCCCTCTCGTGCTCTGCGGAGAGAGCCCGCTGTAACTCTCCTGCAAAGTGCCAGGAATGATGCAGGCGGCCTGCCAGATCCTTGGAATCTTCTGGAATGAGAGAGGTTGAGCTGCAGCCCAAAGGCCTGTGAAAGTGCCAGGTTGAAGGATGACGGGGTGCCCAGATTCCCACCTTCAAATTTCCTGGCAATATCCTGGCTGTAATGGAGCACTGTTTCCAGTTCAGTTTTCTGACACATAAGGATTCGTATGGTATGATCCTGGGCCTTTGGGAGACAAGACAAGCAAGTGCTGAAAGAGAAGCAAAGAAACCTTCTCCAGAGGACAGGAGGGAACCTCACACCCTCCACTCACCTCTAGCTGCCTCCTTAGGGCTTGCTGATGTTGGTGGCTTGCCTTATTTTCCTATAGAAAAGAAGAGGAAGACAGAGCTCTTACTAGAGGGAGGCAGAGATGGCACAGCAAGAGACATGCCCCCAGAATGGCACCACTGTCCCAGGACAGGCCCACCCATGGGACCAGGTTATCAGGGACCCTGTGGGGATGGGGTGGAATCTTGGGGGTGAGCCTTCCTCCCCAGGCTGGGAGTAGGCGAGACGAGACTGGGGCCTCTACATCTGAGTGCCCCCCAAACCCAGCGGTCATGTCGTGAGCAAAGAAAGAAACCATGTTACCTCTTTCAGCTGAGCTCGGTTCTGTTGTTTCTGTGGGGAGAGTCAAAGGAAGGTGACTGAGGGTGGCCCCTCGACTCTATTCCTCAGGCCAGGAAGTGGTAGGCAGGGGTCAGGAATGGATTTTAAGGGCAAAGTTCTTAGACCCAATGGGAACACGAACTGGTCAACTCTCCTTAACGCCCAAAGAAAAAGGATTTGGGTCTTTGTTGGCTTTTGCCCACAGCCACAGAACTGAAAGTCTGAAACTAGATTCTCTGGAAAAGACAGTAACATAAACCTTCCGACATAAGAGTGTGAGAAAAGCCCACCCTTCTGCTAGCTTGTGATGTAGAAAGATGTGTTCATTCAACAAGCATTGAGCAAGCACATAGGGGCCGGGGACGGTTCTTCACTGCTGGGATATAGGACGGAAAAGGCAGACAGGAGCCCTTGGCCCCAAGGTTTCCATTCTAGTGAATCTTTAAATCTCAGACTCTCAGAGCAAACAGAAACCTCTGATACTCTAACTCTACCTCCTCAGGAAACGGAAGCCCAAAGAGGAGAGGAGTTTACAGCAGGCCCTGGACTAGGGATTAACACAAAAACAACAACAACAAATCTGATTTAAACTTCACACATGTAAGTAAAACATTACCACCCCTATTTTACAGATGTGAAAAGAGAGGTCCAAAGAACTCGAACAATTTTCCCTAAGCCGTGTCCCTCGCAGATGGAGAGAGAGGTAGGACTCAAACCCAGAATTCTTAACCAGTACCCGGCAGTTCTTCCTTCCACAATCTTAACAGTTACCCTCGACCTCCCCTTGTGCCCCTTGGCCTCAGGAGACCGGCCAGCCAAGACTCACATCCTCAGGTGAATGGCAACCCCCAGAAGTGGTTGTCTCAGGGTTAGTGCCATTATTTATTTTCTTCTTTTTGGTGTCGGTTGCTCCAGTACCAACACCAGCACTGTTCCACTGATGATAGTCTGGGAACTGTGGAAAAGAGGAGCAGTGATACTCATGAGAACTACAAGCTCCTACAGTCACTTTACAGTTTATACAAAATACTCTCATAGATGATCTGATTTAATGCCACCAACGACTGTACGAGGTGTTGTCGCAATCACTTAGTGACTGAGAGGGATTGATACCACGGCTAAAAGAAAGGCAATAATGGAACTGAAACTCAGTCTTCTGACTCTGAGCTCTGGGGTGTTGCCACAAATCAGCAGCTGCCAGAGACCAAAACCAGAGGCAGAGGTAGAAAAGTAAAAAGTAGGCAGGAAGGTGTACACTGTGTGGTTTACAGTCATACATCCTCTTAGAGTCATGTATCCTCAGGGCAGAAGGCAGCCTTTCTGTTAAATGTGGGAATTAAACAGAAAGAGGACAACCCAAGCCGCATTTCAGAGAGAAGTCTTGTATACTCTTTGAAATCTATGTGACTATCATCCCTAAGAACATTAATGTTTTGTGTCTCCCACGAGAATCAAGGAAAACTGATGCTTCAGAAAGATGCCCCATATGTATCCTGTGGCACTCAAAGTACCCCAGGTTGAGATGAGATGAGGAAGATTCAAGTTGTCAAGTCCAGTTTCCCAAGATCTCTTGCACAGAAGATGAGCAAATCTCACTTCAAAGATCGCTGAGTGATGGGCACTCTGGTCCCAGAACCATGGAGAATTCAAATATGAAGTGGAGAACTTAGAAAAAACTGTTAAAGTCTCTCTGGAGAGTAGAAGCCTGGGAGAAAACCAAACCAAACCCATTATCCCATCAGTGCTGTGCCCAAGTTGCCTCTTTGAGATTGGCGTGGGGTCACAGGGTTGGGACCCAGGTACTTGGAGATGTGAGCCCAAAGAGCCCAGGGAAGTCAGGCTTGGGGCAGCGGTAGGTGAGGGCCGAGTATGGAGTGGGGAGCCCCAGGAGTCACCTGCCCAAAGTCACCCTGGGGTGACTGGTGAGGGCAGGTGCTGGAGCATCCGGTTCCTTGGGAACGTGAGCCCGAAGGGCCCAGGGAGATCCGTTTTTGGACAATAGGAGGTGAGGGCAGAGTACAAAGCAGGGAGCCCCACGAGTCACCAGCTGAAAGTCACCCTGGGGTGACCGGTGAGGGCAGGGGCAGGACTGCTGAGGGGTTGGGGCTGACACAAGATTTTGGTTGGGGGAGCCCAGAGGCACTGGGGGGGCCCGGCCCCGTGTGCCTCTGGAGTGACACGGATTCTGGCAGCTGTTCTGCCATCAGAGGGGACCTGGGGCTGGGTTGGGGTTGGGGTGCTGCAATCCGATGCGTTTTACCTTTTCCTTGGTCCCAGCCAATTTTCTTTGTTGGGTTTTTTCGGACATCATGGGGTGGGGAGGGTGGTGGGGTTGGGGTCACATTGGCGTGATCCAGGCGAGGACAGTGATATGCCTCCAGTCACGTACCACACAGCTATGTGACTGAGCCACAGGAGGCGTCACCAGGGCTGCACTAGAGTGCGGAAAAGGGGCGTGGCCTTAATGCTCCAAGCCCATTGGTCAATGAGAAAGATGAAAGGGAAAGGAGGCGGGGCCAGGCAGCTGCGTGTCATGAAGGTCCTGTGATGTCACAAGGAAAGCTGCCCGTGGAACTGCTGTCCCCGCCCACTCTGGGAGAGGGGCGGGGCTGGCTTTCACTTTCTAAACTTTAAAACTTTATCACCTTAGTTGAGGTACAAATCCTGTTGTAATGGAAAATTTACAGCATGCTTAATGATTAGTAAAGCAGATTATATTATCCAACATTCCAATAAGATAAAATAATCACAGTGATTTCTCTTTTTTGGAAAAAGTTTGTCTTATTCTCCTACATTATTGTTAAGTTTTTTTTTTTTTAAACTAGAGATATGTCTAATATATTTAAAAACACAAAGCTTTTGAGGTGGGTGTGGTGGCTCATGCCTGTAATCCCAGCACATTGGTAGGCTGAGATGGGCATATCACCTGAGATCAGGAGTCAAGACCAAAATTTTAGTATTTTAGTGTGTATTTTAGTATTTATTTTAGTATTTAATACATCATTTAGGGCTACATGTAGCCACAGAAAGAATAAATCTGATTCAGTGACTTAAAGAAATATAGATTTCATTTTTGTCACTTAAAACGTGCAGAGGAAGGCAGTCCAGGGTTCTTTTCAGTTTCCTGATACTTCCTTAGCCTGGTTTCTATTCTTGTGGTCACAATGTGGCTGCTGTTTTTCCAGGCCTTGGATTGCCTTCCAAGGAGGGAAAGATGAAAGGTCAAAAGGCTGAGTTTGTCTCTTTTTAGCTGAAAAACATAGATTTCTCAAAAGTTGTAAAATTATACTGCAATTCAATTTTCATCCTTTTTTTTTTTTTTTTTTTTTGAAATGCAGTCTTGCTCTGTTGCCAGGCTGGAGTGCAGTGGCACAATCTCGGCTCACTGTCACAATGTCCGCCTCCATGGTTCAAGCGATTCTCCTGCCTCAGCCTCCCTAATAGCTAGGAATACAGGCGCATGACACCACGCCCGACTCATTTCTTTTTGTATTTTTAGTAGAGACGAGATTTCACCATGTTGGCCAGGCTGGTTTTGAACTCCAGACCTTGTGATCCGCCCGCCTCTGCCTCCCAAAGTGCTGGGATTAGAGGCATGAGCCACCGCGCCTGGCCTGCAATTTTCATCTTTTGGCTGCAAACAAGTTATGTCACTATTCTCAGCTGGGGGAGTGTTTAACTCACATGTTGCTTCCTCTCTGTTACACAGGTTTTAAGATTTATGAATAGGTACTGAATTGTATCAATTGCTTTTTTCTTTCTTGATTGAGCAGTGTTTTTTCTTATCTTTTTATGTTGATAAGGTAACTTAACAGTGATTGGCTTTTGAATGTTGAACATTGCATTTCTGGAATTAAATCAACTTTGTTGTGATAAATGATTAATACCATATTATATATGGTTGAGATGGGCTTGCTCCTAGTTCATTTGGTAGTTTTGTACTTACATTCACAAGAGAAAGTGGAGTCTAAGTTTTTCTGTGTTTTTTTTTTTTTTTTTTTTTTTTTTTTTTGCCACGGAGTCTCGCCCTGTTGTCCAGGCTGGAATGCAGTGGCATGATCTCGGCTCATTGCAAGCTCCGCCTTCCGGGTTCACGCCATTCTCCTGCTTCAGCCTCCCGAGTAGCTGGGACTATAGGCGCCCACGACCACCCCTGGCTAATTTATTGTATTTTTTTAGTAGAGACGGGGTTTCACCGTGTTAGCCAGGATGGTCTCGATCTCCTGACCTCGTGATCCACCCGCCTCAGCCTCCCAAAGTGCTGGGATTACAGGCGTGAGCCACTGCACCCAGACTTGTGAGGTTTTAATATGAAGTATTAAAGCTATGCTGGTTAGACAATTTGAGAAATGTTTCTTCTCTTATTGCTGACAGAGTTTATGTAAGATGTGTGCTATTTCTTCCTTAAGGATTTGGAAAGAATTCACTTATTAAGCCATGTGAGACTGTAGTTTTCTTTATAAGGTGTTTAATTACAGGTTCAATTACATATATATGAATATTCATTTTGGTAACCTGTGTTTGCTGAATCAATTTGTTCATTTTATCTAAAATTTCAAAGTTGTTCTATTATTCATTTATCTTTTTAATACTTATAAGGTCTGCGGTTAGAATTTGTGCCTTTTGTCTGTTTTGTTAATCAATCTTGCTGGGGGCCATCAATTTTATCAGTGTTTCAAAAAAGCAAACTTTGATTTTATTCATCCCTTTACCATACTGAAAATGTTTTGCTTAATTTCCAAACTTATACTGCCACTGTGATTAAATATTTGTATAACTAAAACTCTTTGGAATTTGTGTCTTCTCAATGATTAAAAATATGATTAATTTTTATAAATATTGCTTCTGCACTTGAAAAGGATATGTATTCTGCATGTTGAGCGTAGTGTACCACGTATCTCAATTAGACGGAGCGTGTTAAATGCATCCTTTAAAGATTCTATTTCCTTACTGATGTTTGTCTGTTTATTTTTCAGTGGCTGAGACACAGATATGAAACTTTCCCACAATCATCGTCAACTTATTTCTTTTTTTCGTTTGTTAAGCTTTGTTCTGTGTGTTTTAAGGTTAAGTTACCAGGCATAAACACATTTAGAATTCCTTTTTCTCCCTGCTGGTTGCACCCTTTTATAATTAGGAAATACCCTCTTTATCTCTCACATACCTCTTTCATTAGAGTTTTTTTAATATGTAAAAGAAAATAAAGTCTTGGAACGCCAAACCTGTTATGGTAAGGGAGACATAAGTTTGGGAGCTTAGTCATGCAAAACTGCCATTCTTTCTCCCCAAAGAGATAGCTGTCATTTCACAAGCCTGTGTGATGGCATTAGACATAAGCCAGGTCCCCACTACCACAAAAGGCCACATAACTCTCCATATGGCCCCCCTTACAAACTGTTCACAGGGACATTCCCTGCTAGCCCCTAAATCTTTCAGGATCCATGTCCCCCTATAAAATAAGCATATGCCAGTTGTAACCCTGGCTCTGCAACCTCAGTTTAAGATGTGACACTGAGTTCTATTCAATCTGACACTGACAATGTTGAATACAGGTTTATCTTCCCAGGTACAGAACAAGAACATGAGATCAAGCACTCTTCAGGCTATCCTGAGATGGCTTCATAATTGACTCTTTCCTCCCTCTTTTCAAATGTTTACCTCGTCATATGTAAAATGAAGATTTACTGAGCACTAATTAGAGCTTCCTAAGAATGTAACCACCCCTTCACTGCCTGCTCCCCCTCCCTTTCTTCTCTCCTGCCTGCCTTCTCCCCTTACATACTGAGTTCCCAAAACCCTCTTTGGAAAGCACGGGTCACAGTAGTTTCTGTGGCTTGTGTTTTTTCCGGGGGTGTCGTCAAATTGTGGCTCCACAAAGCTCTATTGATGCAGGCACTTGCCTCAGTCGGTGGCTCATTTTTTGTTGTTTTTTTTTTTTCGTTTAACAGCTATAAATACAGTTACCCTTGTTTTTATTTACTTAGTCTTTGCTTTGTCAGTCTTTGTCAATTTTTCTTTTTTAAAAATAAATTTTCTTGTGTATAGTTAAGGCTTACAACATGATGTTAAAAGTTATATATAGATTGTAAAAAGATTCCTATACTGAAAGAAATTAACACACCAATCGTTTCACATAGTTCCCCATTTCCTTGTTGCTTTTGTGGCAAGAGCGGTTGAAATCTACTCATTGAGCATGAATTTCACATACAGAACAATTTTGTTCCCTGCAGTCCTCATGTCATCCATTACATCTCTAGACTTGTTCATCCTTCATACCTGCTACTTTGTATCCTTTGGCCTCCATGTCCCCAATTCCTCCCCTCTCCCACCTCCCCTGGTAAAGAATGTTTTGCTCTCTATCTCTGTAGATTTATTTATTTACATTTTTACATCCCACATATAAATGAGTTTATGCAATATTTGTTTTTCTGTGTATGCTTTATTTCACTTAGCATGACGTCCTCCAGCCTCATCCATCTTGCAGCAAATGGCAAGACCTTGTTTGTTTTAGGGCTGAATAATATTCCATTGTGTGTGTGTGCCACAGTCTCTTTATCCATTTATCCATTGATGGACACTTAGATTGTTTCCATATCTTGGCTATTGTGATTAAGGCTGCAATGAACATGAGAATACAGGTATCTTTACAAAGTAATGATTTCATTTCCTTTGGGTGCATGCCCAGAAGAGGGATTGCTGAGTCATATGGTAGTTCTATTTTTAATTTCTCTAGAAATCTTCATACTCTTTTCCAGAATGGCTGTATCAATCTACATTCTCATCCATAGTATGCAAAAGTTCCCATTTCTCCGCACTCTTGCCAACATTTATCTTTTGACATTTTGATAATGGTCATAAGGGGTGTGAGGTGGTATCTCAGTGGGTTTGATTTGCATTTCCCTAATGACCTACAATGCGGAACACCTTTCAGATACCCACTTGCTATTTTTATGTCTTCTTTAAAGAAAGGTCTATTCGAGTTCTTTTTTAAAAACATTTTAAAAATTGGGTTATTTGTTTTGAGTTGTATCAATTATTTATATATTTTGGATTTTATTTTTTTTGAGACAGGGTCTGCTCTGTTATGCAGACTGGAGTACAGTGGCACAATCACAGCTTACTTGACCTTCTGGGTTCAAACACTCTCCCATCTCAGCCTCCCAAGTAGCTGTGACTAGAGGCACACACCACTATGCCTGGCTAATTTTTAAATGTTTTGTTGAGACAGGGTCTCACTATGTTGGCAGGCCTGGACTCAAACTTGTGGGCTCAAGTGATCCTTCCACCTCAGTTTCTGAAAGTGCTGGGATTAAGCAGTGAGCCACTGCACCTGGCTAAATGTTGGATATTTACTCCTAATTGGCTGGGTGCGGTGGCTCACACTTGTAATCGCAGCACTTTGGGAGGCTGAGGCGCTTGGATCACTTGTGTTCGGGCATTCGAGACCAGCCTGGCCAATATGGTGAAACCCCATAATGGAGTTTTGGCTTCTTTAACTGGGAAATGAGGATCGTGACCATCCCTGCCAAACAGGAGAGGAGATGGACTGATGTGTGTTGTGAGGCCCAACATGGTGAAACCCCATTTCTACTAAAAATACAACCAGCCAGGCATGGCGAGGCTGAGGCAGGCGAATTTCTTGAACCCGGGAGGCGGAAGTTGCAGTGAGCTGAGATCCCACCATTGTACTCCAGCCTAGGCAACAGAGCAAGACTTCGTCTCAAAAGAAAAAAAAAAAAAAGAAAATTCACTTCAATAAATGGTGAGACCAGCTTTGCAAAGATGACAGTGAGAGAAGTCTAGCATGGCTGACTCCATCTTGCTTCCAGTCTCACGGGCCTGCTGTCTTTGCTCATTCCTGGGCATAGGCCAAATCAGCCATGGGAGAAATTTAGTTCATAGTCTAACGTTGCCATTTCCAGTCCTCGGGGGTCCCCTCTTTCCACTCCACGCTTAGTTATCAATTTGTTACTCTGCTTTAAAATGTATGTTGTTTTTTTGTAATCCCAGATACTCGGGAGACTGAGGCAGGAGAATCACTTGAACCTGGGACGCAGAGGTTGCAGTGAGCCGAGATCGCACCTTTGCACTCCAGCCTGGGGGACAGAACGAAACTGTGTCTCATAAAACAAATATAACTGAAATGGTAACGTGTTTCTTTAAAACTGAAGAAAATGTGCAAGGTGGATGTCTTCCTGTCACTTCGCACAGCCTACTGCCATAGCACCTGAGCCCCAGACCCTAAACTCACTGTCCTGCTCGGGGACCCCAGACCACACTGGCCATTGAAGGCACCCCAAGTACTCTCCTATCCTCACCTCACTCCTGCAGTAAATGGCTAAATGAATAACTCAGAAGTGAAGCCAAAAAGAAAAAGAAAATGCACATGGGGAACAGGAGAGGCGAGCAGAGGCCAGTCTGGAAGCCTGGGCTGATACGCTGCGAAGAGATGTCTCCGGGTGCTGCCTGCGGGGCGCAGTCTGCCATTCAGAACACACCTAGAGAAGTCCTAACCATTAAGGAGCACCCATTCCTGAGTCCCCTGCCTGCCCACAAAACTTTCCTTGAAACACCCTAACCTCTGAGCCTTTGGGGAGGCTGATTTCAGTGATAACTCCAGTCCTTCCATGTGGCTGGCATTGAGTTAATTCAACTCCTTACTGCAATACCATGGCCTCAGTGAACTGGTTTTGTCTGTGCAGCAAGCAGGAAGAACCCACCAGGGAATTACAATGGTATTGGGAAAACTGGATTTCCACGTGCAAATGAATGAATGATGTTACCCCAAGTGGTTGGGGATGCAATCATACGGGTGTGGAAATAGTCCTTATGCACTGAGTCCACATCTGGGTGGGGCCACAGGTTGAGTCCAGGTGGGGTAAGTCTGAGAAACATCCCAAAAGGCCAATTTTAGGTTCCACAATAGTGATGTTATTTACAGGAGGCACTGGGGAAGACACAAATCTTGTGACCTCTGGCCACATGACTCCTGAGCAGTAAGGGGCTACAGAAACTATGCCTGTATTTTCACAGAATTCAGGCCCCCACGCACCAAATCCTAATCTTGTGGCCTTTCATTCATCTTACAAAAGTGGGTTCAGCTCCTGGACAAGGACAGCATCAGTTTTAGGGAGGTTCTGTTATCATCCTTTCTTCAACGTTAGCATAGCAGACAAGCGCAGAACCAGAAATTAACACGTGGGAAATTATACACCACAAATAGTACAATCCATGGAAGAACCAAGGGAATGGCGATAGCAGAATGTCAGGAAAGGACTTTGTAATGTGTAGGCCTTAGAGAAATAGGGAACTGAGACAAGAATCTATTTGAATTCTTGGAAATAAAAAATGTAATTACCATGTTGGCCAGGCTGGTCTCGAACTCCTGACCTCAGGTGATCCACCTGCGTCGGCCTCCCAAACTGCTGGGATTGCAGACATGAGCCACTGCACCCGGCCAAGAAGTGACTATTGTTTCTCCATTGTGTCCTCTTGATGCCCTTGTCAAAAATTAGTTGACCAGATATGTTTGGATTTATTTCTGAGCTCTCTGTTGTGTTACTGTCAATTTTTCCATATCCTGCTTTTCTTTTTCTTTTTTTGCTGCAAAAACTTTCTTCTCCTTTGGTCCAAGGCTTGGGAGGAGGCTGGAGGGTGGTTAAAAAGCTGCCTACTGGCTGGAGGGAGAGGGTCAGGCAGAAGCCCTGATACCAGGAGGTGCAGAGGAGCCCCTCAAAGGCTGCTGGGCTTTGGAGGCCCTGGTTGTGCTTGTGGGTAGGCTTTTGGAAAAGAGACTGGTGCAGGTGGGCCTGGGGGCTGGCCAGCCTGCAAAGGTAACTGCGGTGGTTGCCCATCGTCTTGAAGAGTTTCATCTTCCCGTTTAGGAAATGGCTGTCCTGAAAGTCACAGAGATGAAAGTCTGTGTGGGCAGATCCCAGGGCGTGCGGATCCATAAGGGCCTGGTTCAGATTCTTCTCCAGGCAACGGTGGCTTTGATGGCATCCATGATTTTCCCCACTCATCTAGAGATGGCTTCTGTGCACCTTGGAAGATGGTGCAGCTGGTTTTGCACTTCCAAGAGACACACTGTGCCCTTGTGCTTCTATTGAACCAACTCATGGAAGAAGCAGCCAAAGCTCTCCAGAGCCACTCATTGTGGTTGAAATAGAAGCCCAGGGAATGGTAAGTTCAGGACACCCGCCGATGCACATGGACCAGGCAGCTGACCGCAGCTTCCTCCTCGGTGGAATCATTCTGACGAATCTGGGAGCTTGTGGTTGGTTGGCAACAAGGAGCTAACCTTATTTCTAACACAATGGTGTTGGCTGGTCCTGGAAGCAGGAGATGGCTGAGAAGATGGTCCTGGAGGTTGCAATTGGAGAGGAGATTGGAGGTTAGGAGAGGCTGGAAGAAAGGGAGTCCTCAGGTCTGTCTTATCCTAACACTGTTGAATCAAGGGACAGATGTGTGGGATCACTGGGAGTGCTGCCTAGACCTGCAATTTTTTTTTTTTTTTTTTTTGAGACAGAGTCTCAGTGTGTCACCCAGGCTGTAGTGCAGTGGTGCAATCTCGGCTCACTGCAACCTCCGCCTCCTGGGTTCGAGCAATTCTCCTGCCTCAGCCTACCGAGTAGCTGGGAATACAGGCGCCCACCACCATGCCCGGCTAATTTTTGTATTTTTAGTAGAGACGGGTTTCACCATGTTGGCCAGGCTGGTATCCAACTCCTGACCTCAGGTGATCCACCTGCCTTTGCCTCCCAAAGTGCTGGGATTACGGGTGTGAGCCACCATGCCCGGCCTGGACCTGCATTTTTAATGTGTGTTTTTAATATGCAGAATATAGCTAAGAAATGAAATCCAATATATTTTGATTTTTATGTTATTTTGTTGTTTGGTTTTGGGGTCTTTTTTGAGACAGGGGCTCACTCTGTCACTTAGGCTGGAGTACAGTGGCATGATCATAGCTCACTACAACCTCAAATCCTGGGCTCACGCAATTGTCCCACCTCAGCCTGGGGCTATATGTGCACACCACCACGTCTGGCTAATTTTTTTATTTTTAGTAGACACGAGGTCTCGCCATGTTGACAAGGCTGGTCTTGAACTCCTGAGCTCAAGCGATCAGCCTGCCTCGGCCTCCCAAAGTACTGGTGTAAGCCACCAAGCCTGGCCTGATTTTCTCTCTTTTTTTTTTTTTTTTTTTTGAGACAGAGTCTTGCTCTGTCACCCAGGCTGGAGTGCAGTGGCGCGATCTGGGCTCACTGCAAGGGTTCTCCTCCCGGGTTCACGCCATTCTCCTGCCTCAGCCTCCCGAGTAGCTGTGACTACAGGTGCCCGCCACCACATCTGGCTAATTTTTTTGTATTTTTAGTAGAGACGGGGTTTCACTGTGTTAGCCAGGACGATCTCCTGACCTCGTGATCTGCCCGCCTTGGCCTCCCAAAGTGCTGGGATTACAGGTGTGAGCCACCATTCCCGGCCCCTGATTTTCATTTTTTTAATGCATTACTTACCATCTTTTCTCCCTGACACCTTTTTTCTCTTTTTCCTTGATATTCTGAAGTTTCTTTCTGTATGAGTGCGTGAGCATGTGCATACAGGCACACACACAACTCTGTACAAGTTCTGTCCAGCTGTCAGTTCAGTAATTGCTGAATTGTTAATTTCAGTCACTATATTTTTTATTTCCAGGGATTCAAATTGATTTTTGTCTCAGTTCCTCCTCTATTTCTCTAAGGTCTACATATTATAAAGTCATTTCCTGACATTCTGCTATCACCATTCCCTCAGTTCTTCCACGGATTGTCCTGTCTATTTGTGGTGTATAACTTCCCCACGTGTTAATTTCTGGTTCTGCCCTTGTCTGCTATGAGAGGCTTCTCTAGGTGTGTTCTCAATGGCAGACTGCTCCCCACAGGCAGCCCCTGGAGACATCTCTTCACAGTGTATCAGCCCAGGCCTCCAGGCTGCAGATGGCTGTGGCCTCTGCTCGCCTCTTCTGTTCCCCATGTGCATTTTCTTTTTCTTTTTGGCTTCACTTCTGAGTTATTCATTTAGCCATTTACTGCAGGAGCGAGGTGAGGATAGGAGAGTGCTTGGGGTGCCCTCAATGTCCAGTGTGGCCTGGGGGTCCCCGAGCAGGACAGTGAGTTTGTGGTCTGGGGTTCAGGCACTATGGCAGTAGGCTGTGCAAAGTGACAGGAAGACATCCACCTTGCACATTTTCTTTTTTTTTTTTTTTAAGAAAGACAATATCAAGTCCACAGGGGTCCCCTCTTTCCACTCCATGCTTAGTTATGTATTTGTTACTCTGCTTTAAAATATATGTATTTTTTGTAATCCCAGCTACTCAGGAGACTGAGGCAGGAGAATCGCTTCAACCTGGGAGGTGGAGGTTGCAGTGAGCCGAGATCATGCCACTGCACTTCAGCCTGGGTGACAGAACAAAACTCTGTCTCAAAAAACAAATATATATATATATATATATAATCCATGTCTAATGATGTTCTATAGAAGAAAGAGATGTAACGTGGTCACGCTGCCATCTTGACAGTGGAATTTTTTTTATAGTTGTTTTTTGTTTTGAGACAGAGTCTCACGCTTATGGCCTAGGCTGGAGCGCAGCAGTGCCATCTCGGCTCACTGCAACTTCTGCCTCCCGGGTGCAAGTGATTCTCCCACCTCAGCCTCCTGAGTAGTTGGGATTACAGGCGTCTGCCACCACTCCCAGCTAATTTTTGTATTTTTGGAGGGACAGGATTTCGCCATATTGGCCAGGCTAGTCTCAAACTCCTGACCTCAGGTGATCTGCCTGCCTTGGCTTACCAAAGTGCTGGGATTACAGGCATGAGCCACCGTGCCCGGCCAACAGTGGACTGCTTTTGTCTGTCTACTCTGTGAAATAGTAAGACCTCGCAGGCCAGGAGCTCAATATGGATCCAGACCGGAGTGAGGATGGCAGAGGCGCAGCGGCATCAGGGCCTGAGTCCGGGTCCTCCGGCTCACTCTGGCCACACCGCGAGGGTCTTCTCTTGTGCCTATTCAGCCCTCCACATTGGTGTTGGCTGAGGTGTCCACTCCTTCCAGGGTTTTGGTTCTCTGGTGCAAGTTCCATTGTCTCAGCATCAACTTGTCCGGGGCCCAGCCTACCCAGCTGGCTGTGTCCTGTCTTGGAGTGGCCAAGCCACTCCCACGAGGGCTGCAGGCAGTTCTGTGAGGCCGCTGCCTGAGACCACTCAGCCTCACTGTCTTTACTGACCCCACGTGGTGGCCTGGGGATTTCTCTCAGCCCTAGGATGTCAAAATTCAGTGGTTCTCAAAGGTCAGTTATGCAATCGAACCACCGGGAGAGTTTTTAAATTACAGATTTCCTGGCACTGCATCCCAGAATGTCTTATTCTGCATAAGTCTGGAGTGAGGCCTAAGAATGTCCATGTCTGTCTGTCTTTCTTTTTTTCTTTCTTTTTCCTTCCTTCCTTCCTTCCTTCTTCCCTCCCTCCCTTCCTCTTTCTTTTGTTCTTTCGTTCTTTCGGCTCTTGCTGTGTTGCACAGACTGCAGTGCAGTGGTGCGAACATAGCTGGCTGCAGCCTCAATCTCCTGGGCTCAAGAGCTCCTCCCACCTCAGCCTCACAAGTAGCTGGGACAACAGGAGCACACCACCACACCCAGCTAATTCAAAAAACAAATTTTTTTTTTTTTTTGAGACTGAGTCTCACTCTGTCACCAGGCTAGAGTGCAGTGGTGCAATCTTGGATCACTGCAATCTCTGCTGGCTGGGTTCAAGCAATTATCCTGCCTCAGCCTCCTGAGTAGCTGGGATTACAGGCGCCTGCCACCGCACCCTGCTAATTTTTGAAGTTTTAGTAGAGACAAGGTTTCACCATGTTGGTCAGCCTGGTCTTGAACTCCTGACCTCGTGATCCACCCACCTCAGCCTCCCAAAGTGCTGGGATTACAGGCCTCAATGAGCCACTGACTGCGCCCGGCCTTCAAAAACTTTTTGTAGAGATGGGGTCTCGATATGTTGCCCAGGCTGGTCTCCAACTCCTGGCCTCAAGAGATCCCCCAAACTTGGCCTCCCAAGCTGCTGGGATTCCAGGCACGAGACACTGGGCCTGGGCCTAGAATTTTCATTTTTAACCAGGTACCAGGTGAGGCCAGTGTTGCTGGTTGAGGGACCACAGTTTCAGAACCACCGCCCTAGAGAGAGGAATAGGGAGCTGTTTTTCCTGTTTCTCTCTTACCTTGACTTTGGAAGAATCGAAGCCAGGACTTTGACATATTTATTCTCCGGTTTCACTGGCATGGGGATCATGCTCACAGCTAATGGTGTGAACTGGAGGATGGGGAGAAGTGTGGGCTTCTGGGGGAAAACCCACTAAATGACCATAATACCATTGGTTAAATTTAGCTGGTATTTAAGGGGATGGTCTCTTTTATCCAAGAAGATATATACACATATAATTTTAGAAGTTACTACTTCTTTCTTTTTTTTTTTTTTGTAAGATGACGTCTCACTCTGCAGCCCAGGCTGGAGTGCAGTGGTGCTATCTCGGCTCACTGCAAGCTCTGCCTCCCAGGTTCAAGCGATTCTCCTGCCTCAGCCTCCCGAGTAGCTGGGACTACAGGTGCCTGCCCCCACGTCCAGCTAATTTTTTGTATTTTCAGTAGAGATGGGGTTTCACCGTGTTAGCCAGTATGGTCTTGGTCTCCTGACCTCGTGATCTGCCCGCCTCAGCCTCCCAAAGTGCTGGGATTACAGGCACGAGCCACCGCACCCAGCCCCTACTTCTTTCTTTTTTGTAGTTACTCCCTCTGAGATCCCTTCGACAGCAGACTCTGAGAGTTGGATGGGATCTAGTACAGGCACCTAGAGAACGTTAATACCACACGCCTGGATCAGAAGGCCCCATAGAAGTGAAAAACTGAAGAACTTCAGATGCCTCGACTGACTTCACAGGCTGCAGATGGAAGAAAACCAATTCCAGGGAGCTCTGTCTGCCTGTGTTGTTTGTGTGAGTTACTTAAGCAGCCAGATTGAGGGCTGCCCGCCCCTCCAGGTGATTCCCAGCCTCCACCACCTTCTCTTGCAAATGCTCCCTCAGTACTATGTAGACAATCAGAGAAATAATCAACATTTTATAGATGGCCTGACATACTCTTTGTGTATGTGATTTGCTAGCTTGGTATTTTAAATATGCTAAATCCAAGACATGCGTTAAAATTTAAAACCCCGCTAAGGTGTAGGAGGAAGGCACGGCATATAGTAAATGTAAGAAGTTAATGGTTCTCATAGCAACAGCAGAAAACATAGTTAGTTGAGCTTTTCCCACAAGCCTGGCCTTCGTTCAGCATTGGATGTCTCAGGGAAGGGCACCATCTTTCTTCAAGATGCAAGAGTCAGAGACTGAAGGCCAATGCTGGCACTGCCTCTCCCTCGGCAACTTTCTATCTGAGAGCACGTGTGCGCAGGCACACACACACACACACACACACACACACACACACGGCTCACAAAGGCCTCTTTTTTGAGCCTTTCAAACAGCTCTCAGTCCATGTGCTGCACTCCATCTCCCCATCCCCCTTCATCTGTGTGCATCCGCTGTGGTCCACACAATCCAATCCATTCTGCACTCAGCAGCCAGTGTGATTTCTTTTCTTTTTCTTTTTCTTTTTTTTTTTTTTACAATAACCTTAACACAGATAATGTTAGTAGCTCTTAAGCATGTCAGGAGATTCTCTACCTCACACATAAGAAGGGCAGGACAGGCCGGACACGGTGGCTCATGCCTGTAATCCCAGCAGTTTGGGAGGCGGAGGCGGGCGGATCATGAGGTCAGGAAATTGAGACCATCCTGGCTAACATGGTGAAACCCCGTCTCTACTAAATATACAAAAAATTAGCCGGGCGTGGTGGCGGGCGCCTGTAGTCGTCCCTGCTACTAGGGAGGCTGAGGCAGGAGAATGGCTTGAACCTGTGAGGCGGAGGTTGCAGTGAGCCGAGATCACACCACTGCACTCCAGCCTGGCAACAGAGTAGACTCCATCTCAAAAAATAAATAAATAAGTAAATAAAGAAGGGCAGGACACTCTCAGGTCTGGCTGAAATGCTGTTTCTCCATGGTCAGACTGGCGACATGAAAACATTTGATGACACAGCTGACAATTGTTGGGGAAGCAGACACTCTCATCTGCCGGTCACAGCCATGAAAACAAGGAAGCCTCTATCCCACCATACCTTGTCATGGGAGTTGGATAACATTTATCAAAGCTAGACACTCATATGCTTTTGGACCCACTTCTAGAATCTATCTGATCACACAACATGTTATATAGTGATGGTTATTCAGCACCCTTGTTTGTAAAATAACCTAGGTGTTCATCAGTAGGGGATGGGTGAAAAGGTAGGAGGATACATTCATATAATGGAATTCTATATAGCTGTGAAAAACAATGAAGGAATCTTCTACGTACAGACACAGAATGTTCTTTAAGATAAACATGTGAGAAGATCAAGTTGCAGAATGGTATTGAGAACCAATACATATTTGCTCCCACTTGCATAAAATCTTTCTGGAAGGGGACAGCAGAAACTGATGATATGAAGCCATACTAAAGGAACTGGGTGTCTGTGGAGAGGAGACTTTTTCCTATGTCCTTTACTGTTACTTTAGAATTGTATTTAATTACTTTTAAAACAGAGACAGGGTCTTGCTATGTTGCCCAGGGTGGTCTTGAACTCCTGGGTTCAAGTGATTCTCAAGCTTTGGCTTCCCAGAGTGCTGGGATTACAGGTGTGAACCACCCCACCTGGCCTGAAATGTTAAAACCACATTCCTGTGTTACCCATTCAAAATATAACTACACAAAAATGTATAAAATGTATCATGTTGCTATAGCTTGCATATGTGTCCCCTCCAAGTCTCATATGGAAATGTGACCCCTAGTGTTGATGGCTGGGCCTAGTGGGAGGTGTGAGGGTCATGGGGGCGGTTTCCTCGTGAATGACTTGCTGCCTTCCCTGCAGTCATGAGTTCACAGGAGAACTGGTTGTTAGGAGACTGGGGCCTCCTCCTCTCGCTCCTTCTCTCACCATGGGACACACCTGCTCCCCCTTCGCCTTCTGCCGTAAGTAAAAGTTTCCTGGAGCCTTAACACAAGCACAAGCAGATGTTGGTTCAATGCCTTTTTTTTTTTTTTTTTTTTTTTTTTTTGGGAGAGGGAGTCTAGCTCTGTTGCCCAGGCTGGAGTGCAGTGGCGCGATCCTGGCTTACTGCAAGCTCCACCTCCCGAGTTCACGCCATTCTCCTGCCTCAGCCTCCTGAGTAGCTGGGACTACAGGCGCCTGCCACCACGCCCGGCTAATTTTTTTGTATTTTTAGTAGACACGGAGTTTCACCGTGTTAGCCAGGATGGTCTCAATCTCCTGACCTCGTGATCCACCCACCTTGGCCTCCCAAAGTGCTGGGATTACAGGCATGAGCCACTGTGCCCAGCCCCATGCTTCTTATACAGCCTGCAGAACTGTCAGCCAATTAAACTTCTTTCCTTTATAAATTACTCAGTCTCAGGTATTTCCTTTTTTCTTTTTTCTTTTTCTTTTGGGATGGAGTCTCTCCCTGTCACCCAGGTTGGAGTGCAGTGCTGCGATCTCAGCTCACTGTAACCCCAGCCTTCCGGGTTCAAGTGATTCTCCTGCCTCAGCCTCCCAAGTAGCTGGGATTACATGCATGTGCCACCATGCCCAGCTGATTTTTGTATTTTTAGTAGAGACGGGGTTTCACCATGTTGGCTAGGCTCCCAACCTGACCTCAGGTGATCCGCCTGCCTTGGCCTCCCAAAATGCTGGGATGACAGGCCTGAGCCACCATGACGGGCCAGGTAATTTTTCATAGCAACGCAAAGTGAACTAATACACATGTCAGTACCCACAATGTACCTGATATATAGCAGCCCATCAGTATTTGTTGAAGGAAAGAAATATGCCACCCTGGCCGGGCGCCTTGGCTCACACCTGTAATCCCAGCACTTTGGGAGGCGGAGGCGGGTGGATCATGAGGTCAGGAGATCAAGACCATCTTGGCTAACACGGTGAAACCCCGTCTTTATTAAAAAAAAATACAGGCCGGGTGCGGTGGCTCATGCCTGTAATCCCAGCACTTTTGGAGGCCAAGGCTGGCGGATCACGACGTCAGGAGATCGAGACCATCCTGGCTAACATGGTGATACCTTGTCTCCACTAAAAATACAAAAAATTAGCCGGGCGTCGTGGTGGGCGCCTGTAGTCCCAGCTACTCGGGAGGCTGAGGCAGGAGAATGGCGTGAACTCGGGAGGCGGAGCTTGCAGTGAGCCGAGATCGCGCCGC
The DNA here is from genome assembly GCF_029289425.2 of Pan paniscus. Taxonomy (NCBI): domain Eukaryota; kingdom Metazoa; phylum Chordata; class Mammalia; order Primates; family Hominidae; genus Pan; species Pan paniscus. Next base: position 5,521,498 of record NC_073265.2, read on the forward strand.
TGCACTCCAGCCTGGGCAATAGAGGGAAACTCCGTCTCAAAAAAAAGAAAAAAAAAAATTCAGAAAACTTAGCCCGGCATGGTGGCAGGTGCCTGTAGTCCCAGCTACTCAGGAGGCTGAGGCAGGAGAATGGCGTGAACCCGGGAGGCGGAGCTTGCAGCGAGCTGAGATCGCACCACTGCACTCCAGCCTGGGTGACAGAGTGAGACTCCGTCTCAAAAAAAAGAAAAGAAAAGAAAAGAAATATGCCATCCCACTCCGTAATATGCTCTGTATTTGTTACCTATAGCTGCATAACAAATTACTCCAAAACATGGCAGTTAAAACGATGTACATCTATTATCTCCCAGTTTCTGCTGGTCAGGAATCTGGATGCCTGTGGCTCACAGTCCTTGGCAGGTTGTAGTTAAGCTATAAGCGAGGTCTGCTGTCACCTGAAGGCTCACCTGGGGTTGGAGAAGCTCCTTGCATGCACATGGAAGTAGTGTTCACAGGGCAGTCCTCTTGAGATCCATGTCCAAGTTTACTCACCCACCTGGTTGCTGTCAGGCCTGGGTTCCTCAGTATCTGGGCCACCCCACAGGCTGCATGAGTGTCCCCACCATGCAGCAGCTGGTGAGTCAAGAAAAAGAGAACAAAAGAGGGCATGCGGAAATGGAAGTCATAGTATTTCCTTTGTAAGCAAGTGTCAGAATTCACATCCCATCCCTTCTGGAGAATTATTATTATTATTATTATTATTTTGAGACAGAGTCTCGCTCTGTTGCCCAGGCTGGAGTGCAGTGGCGTGATCTCGGCTCACTGCAAGCTCCGCCTCCCGGGTTCACGCCATTCTCCTGCCTCAGCCTCCTGAGTAGCTGGGACTACAGGCGCCCACCACCACGCCCGGCTAATTTGCTAAATTTTTTTGTATTTTTAGTAGAGACGGGGTTTCACCATGTTAGCCAGAATGGTCTCCATCTCCTGACCTCATGATCCACCCGCCTCGGCCTTCCAAAGTGCTGGGATTACAGGTGTGAGCCACCGCGCCCGGCCCCCTTCTGGAGTATTTTGTTCACTAGAGGTAACTCAGGCAGTCCAGCACACACTCAGAGGGAGGGGATTACACAAGACCATGGATCTCAGGAGGCATGGGCCATCAGGGCCATTTTCACGGCCACCTACTACCTTCTCCAGAGGCTTTACTCTTCTTCCCTGGGATGCCCTTCACACACCCTCCTGCCTCTCCAGCCTCCTCTGCATGAGCCTCTCTCAAATTCCTCAAAAGCACTTTACTCCTGACAGCTCCAGGTCTTTGCACATGCTGTTCCATTGCCTGGAATGCCAACTCAAATGGAAGGGAAGAACACCCACTCTCCCACGAGGAGTTTTCACAGTACCGCGTTCCCATCCTTCCTTGGGCACGCCTCATTTGTAATTTCCCTTTGAATGGTCATTGGATTAATAGCCATCTCTCCCAGAAAGCTCTGAGGGGGCAGTGAGCATGTCTAGTTTTGCTTCAATGACATCCCCAATGCCTAGCATGAATTTCATGGTAACTACCCAATAAATATTAGGTGGAGGAATCCATTCTCTTCCTTGAATCAGTCAGAGTCCCAGTAGAAAACAGATGGTACTTTCAGATGGGATAAATGAGGAGTCTTTAGTGAAAGGACTATTTACAAAGGCGGGGCAGGGTTAAGTGCCATCAACAGAATAGCCCCTTGGGGCTAGCACCACTGGAGAGCTATGAGCACTCCCAGGCCTAAAGGAGCAAGTGAAGGGAAGGATTACTGGAATCCAGCGAGGCCTGCAGTTGGGGGAGAGGGCTGAGTGCAGGAGCTAGAGTCTCTGGTAGGACAACAGGGCCAATTCATAGTGCTAGGGAAGGAGGAGAGCTAGGGCCACATGCACCAGCATCACCCTCCACTCCCTGCAGTCTTTTTCAGTATCTCCCACTGGGCAAACCCAGCTGGAGGCCAGAGGGCCAGGGATCCCATGGGTCTGTCCTCAGAGGTCAGTTTTTCAGGTGCAGAGCAGTGGGGAGGTCTGGAGAGCAAGCAAGGAGCTACCCCATGCAGCCACCACCATACCCTCCTGCCGTGCATCTGGAGGAAGTCTCGTCAGGACCGTATTATTGCACAATTGTGTCAACTCAGTCGCATTCTCACTTGGAACCTAAAATGTTAACCAGTTTTGTTCATATGAGGAAACGGGGAAAAGAAAGAGTTAACTAACCCAAAGCATACTAGGTGTCAGGGACTATGCTGTTTTGCTCTAGTCTGGAAACACATCTGGAGTATTTCTAAGCCATCTCTGAAATGGCAGCTGCAATTGGTGCCACTACCAGGTCAAGCTTATGACCATCTGTTGTCATTTTCCAAGATTCATATTCCATCTACACAGGGCAAAGAGGGGGCCGTAACGGGTATCCCACCCCACTCTGTTCCAGGCTGTTGTGGTGACAATGGTCTTTGAGGCTTCCCTGCACACAGCACCTCCTGGTTCACTAACCCAGGAGGGAGGAGCAGCTCTCCGGCCCTCCCTACTATAATGGCCCTCATCCCATGGGTCAGGGCAGCCCATGTGGGGACTCTTTTTTTTTTTTTTTTTGAGACAGAGTCTCCCTCTGTCACCCAGGCTGGAGTGCAGTGGCGCTATCTTGGCTCACTGCAAGCCTGCCTCCTGGGTTCATGCCATTCTCCTGCTTCAGCCTCCCGAGTAGCTGTGACTGCAGGCACCCGCCACCATGCCCGGCTAATTTTTTTGTATTTTTAGTAGAGATGGGGTTTCACCGTGTTAGCCAGGATGGTCTCGATCTCCTGACCTCGTGATCCTCCCGCCTCGGCCTCCCAAAGTGCTGGGGTTACAGGCGTGAGCCACCGTGCCCAGCCCCCATGTGGGGACTCTTTGAGAGGCCGCACTTATTCATTCCCAAGATACATCCCAGAACTGGGGCATAACCATGGGGTAGACCTGCAGAACTGCCGGGCCCACTGTGAGTCAGATTTGGAGCAAAACTCCATTATCACCTGACTACCATAAACCCCGACTTTGACTGATAGCACACACTGGCATTTTGCTTCCTAAGAATATTCTAAAAATTTCATAATTTTTTTTTTTTTTTGAGATGGAGTCTCACTCTGTCACCCAGGCTGGAGTGCGGTGATGAGATCTCGGCTCACTGCAACCTCCGCCACCCAGGTTCAAGTGATTCTCCTGCCTCAGCTTCCCGAGTAGCTGGGATTACAGGCACCTGCCATCGCACCAGGCTAATATTTGTAGTTTTAGTAGAGATGGGGTTTCACCATGTCGGCCAGGCTGGTCTTGAACTCCCGACCTTGTGATCTAGCCACCTCAAACTCCCAAAGTGCTGGGATTATGGGCGTGAGCCACCGCACCTGGCCAAAATTTCATAAGATTTAATGTCATTTTAGAGCCCATGTCCAGAAATCCCCCAAAAGGTCGTGGCATGTCCTTTTTTTCCACGCACACAAGACCTCCATACATGGCCAAATGTCCCTATGGGGAAGAAGTGGACGAAGATTTACAGCACATATTTGTGACAATGTCACAGTGTCCTTCCTTGGGACACGGAGCCTCCTCTTCAGTCAAGGGACTCAGTCTGTGAACTAGTTTCAATGTGGAAATTTGCTGTATGTATTTCATTCCTTGAGGCCCATTAGCAACTGGCAAAGGTCATGTGGGTCAAAGCGTTCTGGTGATCTCTGTCTTCCTGCCCATTACAACGAATACACCCCCTTGTCTTTGGTGGTTCAGAACTGCTACCTGCCGTTGTGGAATTCCACCATCATCCATGAAACCAGGGGAACCATCTCAGTAGTGACGCTGCCCACTCTCAGACCTGGTCCAGGGAGGAGAGCAACCACAGGGTATTTAAGTAAGAGGCTGGTCTCTTTAGATATGGGAGAGCTGGCAGTTTCCACCAGCAAAGCAAAGACGTGGGTTCAGACAGGCTCAGGGTTCAAGATTCACAACTCTACCTGCGTCTACTCAGATGAATGTGGACAGCCTCTAGAAGCTGGAAAAGGTGGCTGCATGTGGTGGCTCACACCTGTAATCCCAGCACTTTGGGAGGCCGAGGCAGGTGGATCACGAGGTCAGGAGATCGAGACCATCCTGGCTAACACAGTGAAACCCCGTGTCTACTAAAAATACAAAAAATTAGCTGGGCACATTGGCAGGCGCCTGTAGTCCCAGCTACTCGAGAGGCTGAGGCAGGAGAATGGCGTGAACCTGGGAGGCAGAGCTTGCAGTGAGCTGAGATAGCACCACTGCACTCCAGCCTGGGTGACAGTGCGAGACTCTGTCTCAAAAAAAAAATAAAAGAAAAAAGAAAAAAAAGAAGAAGCTGGAAAGGGTGAGGAAGTCGTCTCTCCTAGAGCCTCCACAAGGAAGAGAGTCCTGCCATCACCTTGGTTTTAGTCTATTGAGACCCATGTCACACTTCTAACCCATAGAACTGTGGACTGATCCATTTGTGTTGTTTTAAGCCCTGGAGTTTGTGGTGATTTGTTATAGCAGCGGCAGGATACTGATACACTCACCTTCCCCTAGAACCTAGGAGATGGCTCCAGGGAAGTCTTGCCTCAACTCCTCTCCAGGAGTCGTGTCTTCTGCCATCTGCCACATACCAGGAAGTGGCACTCTGAGTAGAAGTCCTGAATAGCCCTTCTCTCGGAATAGCTCAATCATTTGCCCAAATTATCTCAGATGTTCAGTGACTTATGGGCATGGATGTCCAATGATTAAGTGGGGAAGATGCCAGCCTTAACCTCTTGTTGTTATTAATTCATTATATACAAACAGTCATTGTCTATTGGGAAAATCTAGCTTGGGAGGCTTCGTGGGATGAGCTTCAGACCCGTGGCTGCAGTTGGTCCTGAGGCTATAAATGATATATTGAACAACTCCCTCCATGTTACAGGTTAAGTTTTGTCCCTATAAATATTCTTATGTTGAAGTCTTAACTCCCAGTATCTCAGAGATAGGGTCTTTACAGTGGCGATCAAGTTAAAATGAGGTCATTTCGATGGGCTCTAAGCCAATGACTGATGTCCTTATGTAAAAAAAGAAATTTGGATACAGACACAGCCAGCCTGTCACTTCAGAAGGCTGAGCCTACGCTCCATCAGGCCAGAAACTTCTGGCTGGTGTGGAATCTGGCAGGAGCATGGGTGTGGACCTCATGGCCACGTTCCCATTGCTACGCTGCCCTTGCCAGAAAGGCAGTCATGGGTCCGAGGATCCCACGTTGGTAAATCCTTAACTAGTGGTCCTGGCAAAAAATGCAAATCTATTTCTGGAATATATGGCAACCCCAATCAGGGTGAATTGTAATTTTCAAAGCTGAAGAGGTCTCGTGTAATTGTTTTGCCATTGAGTGTGCTATGGTCTGAACGTTTGTGTCTCCAAAAAGTTTGCATGTTGAAACCTAATTCCCAATATGATGGTGTTATGAGGTTGGGCATTCAGGACTTGATTAGGTCTTGATGGTGGAGGCCTCATGAATGGGATTCGTGTCCTTACAACAGAGGCCTCAGAGAGCTGGCTTGCCTCTCTAACATGTGAGGGGATGGCTAGAAGGCGCCATCTATGAATAGAAATCAAGAACTCACCAGGCACTGGATGTGCCAGCACCTTGGCCTTGGACTTCCCAGCCTCCAGAACTGTGAGAAATACATTTCTCTTGTTTAGAAACCACTCAGTTTATGATAGCTTGTTACAGCACCCCACATGGACTAAGCAGGCTGGTTGGTGGTTTTGAGGGGTGGTGGCTGACAGGGGCTCAGCATGGTCTGTGATGCTGACAGATCGGACATTCTGCAGTGATAGTCCTGGCTCAGCTTTGGTAGGAGGAAGTCCATGCTGTTGGGACATCCGTAGCCTCCTTCTCTGCCACCATGGCCGCTCTTCACAGGTCCCTTGTGCAAGCCTTGGGCTGCCTGAGGGGAGGCATTGGTAGACATTGACCCGATGAGTCCTCCTGCCTGCCTGGTTGGTGGTTTCATGTTTCTTCTCTGGTGGGCATTGATGTGCAATATCACGACCTTTTACGTGGTGCCCACTCCCAGGGGTCCATCCACATGTGGCCACCTTGTCAAAAATGTCCAGCCTTATTCCTTAGACCCTGACTAAGCAGCCAAGCTATTTGCTATTGCCCATAAATATAGCTAATCTTGGGCCATTCCTCACTCCATTCAAAGTGACTGACCAGGCGCTCTGCCTGAGGCTCTGCCCATGGGAGGATTCTATTTCTCCACTGTCTTTCAGGGCCCCCCCGAGAGGAGGCTCCACTTCTTCCCTGTCAGAGTCCTGACTGGCATGGGAGAGTGCTGAGGCCGTGAATCTGGCCATCGCTGAAGTCCTGCTTCTCTTCACATGACCTGGGCCAGGTCTCCTCCTCCAGCTGTAGGAGTTCACATGCAGCCATGTGCCTTCAGTGGGTTGTCAATCAACCTGAGCCTATGCTGTTCTCTCACCTCCCTCCTGGCTTCAATCATCAGAAATATTGCCCCATTCAGGGCATGCCCTTCCACTTGGCTTCCAGCTTGGCAGAGCTGCAGCCAGGGGAGCGTGCTGGAGTCTCGGCCCTCCACTCACTGCTGGGACTCAGGCCTTCCTGCCCTCTGCCTGGCGAGTCACCTGTCTCTAGAATCCCAGCCTCAGAGTCAGCCTCACAGGCCACTTCCTTACCAAGGTTCTTGGGTCTGTCTGGTGCCCTAGAAGCAGAACCAGAGATAAACATCCCAGTGCAAGTAACTCCCTAGAGAAGCAGGACAGATGGTAGAAGAGACTGAGGAAGGTGCAATTCCCAGGGGAGCTCCGGAGTCAGTGACTGCTCAGCGCTTGTCCCACCTCAGGGTAAGAAGGCTTCCATGTTCCTCCTCCCATTCCAGGCCTGGGGGCAAAGGAGCTGTATACTCCCAGGAAATGCCAGCGTTCTGCTGGTGAGGGTGGAGCCACTGCAGTCGTGTGAGGGGTAATTATCCAAGGAGAGTGGAGGTACAGGCCTGGAAGAAAAGCTGGCAGAGGGTGCCCACAGGATGGGGCAGGCAACACTGATGTCGGCTGCCAGGTGGTGCTGGTGCCTTCGTTTCAGAGATGTTGTCTGGTTTTCTGGGGCTGCCAGAACAAAGTACTGTGAACTGTGGGCTTGAACAGCACACGTTTATTATCTCACAGTCCTGGAGGCTGGAAACCTGAGATCAAGGTGCAGGCAGGGTTGGTTCCTTCTGAGGCCTGCGGGGAGACTCTGCTCCAGGCCCCTCTCCTGGTTTCCGGTAGCTGCAGAAGTTCTTTGGCTGGTAGACAGCATTCTCCCTGCATGTGTCCACTCTGTTTTTTCTTCATGCAGCTGTCTCTGTGTGTTCAAATTTCTCCTTTTTATAAGCATGCCAGGCAGATTGCATGAGAACCCACTCTCATGACCTCAACTTCACTCAATCATCTACAAAGACCTTCTCTGCAAACAAGGCCACATTCACAGCTACTGGGGGGTTAGAACTTTGATTTGTGTGTGTGTGTGTGGACACAATTCAGCAGGTGCTAAAATGTAAAACATAGAGTGTCTTAAAATTGATGACATATGGCACAACCTGGACTCTCCTGAGCCGAGTAGTAGTTAGCACGTGTCTTTATTTTTATTGTTGTTATTATTTTTTGAGACGGAGTCTTGCTCTGTCGCCCAGGCTGGAGTGCAGTGGCACCATCTCGGCTCGCTGCAAGCTCCACCTCCCAGGTTCACACCGTTCTCCTGCCTCAGCCTCCTGAGTAGCTGGGACTACAGGTGTCCGCCACCACGCCCGGCTAATTTCTTTTTCTATTTTTAGTAGACACGGGGTTTCACTCCTGTCAGCCAGGATGGTCTCAATCTCCTGACCTTGTGATCCACCTGCCTCGGCCTCCCAAAGTGCTGGGATTACAGGTATGAGCCACTGCGCCTGGCCTGCATGTGTCTTTATATAAAATTTCTGACTTGGTCTCCTAAATGCACAAAAGATTCCCAAGCATAATACAACCCTGTGGTTATGTACAGGATTAAAATAGCAACAGATTCTCAATTGAAAACTTGATCCTGGCCTGGCGTGGTGGCTCACACCTGTAATCCCAGCACTTTGGGGGGCTGAAGCAGGAGGATCACGAGGTCAGGAGATCGAGACCATCCTGGCTAACACGGTGAAACCCTGTCTCTACTAAAAAAAAATACATAAAATTAGCCAGGTGTGGTGGTGGGTGCCTGTAGTCCCAGCTACTCGGGAAGCTGAGGCAGGAGAATGGCGTGAACTTGGGAGGCGGAGCTTGCAGTGAGCTGAGATCGTGCCACTGCACTCCAGCCTGGGTGACAGAGGGAGACTCCATCAAAAAAAAAAAAAAAAAAAAGAAAAGAAAACTTGATCCTGAGTGGTCCTATTGCAGCAGTTGAACTGACACCTCCAGCACCTCTGAAAAGGTGTCGCTCAGTAACAGTCGGGTTGGGGGGGACCAATAATTAGAATGAGCTTCAGACAACTCAAAAGACTCCACCCTTTCCCCAGCACCTCCTGCCAGAGGAAGCATGTGTCTGTGACTTGAAGGCACCTGGAACTCACAAGGTGAGGCTCGTTCTTCCCATGTCCTCTCTCTTGCTGCCTCCACACCTATGAGAACGATCTCATCCCAACATGCCTGGGAAGGCCTATTTCTAAGGCACATGCACAAGGTGAATGCCTTCACAGCAAAATAAATGAGGCCTGGGATAGACTCTTCCAGTATTCCTGCTGTCTGGGAAGTTGGTGAGACCCCAGCCTGGAGTCAGTCCCCGCCCCCATCCAGTTCCCCAGGAGAGGGTGACAGCTTGGAGTCGGGTGAAGCCCTGCGGTGCAGCGCCAAGTCTGGGTCTGAACTCTTCACCTGTCCCCAGTCCCTGCCCCATCTTCTGTCCTCTCTGCCAATCTTTGCTGAAGCCCCTGGGTTCCCACTGAGCTTATGAATCAACCTATGATCCATGATGGAAGGGCCCAGCTGGACACAATGCCTTCTCTAAACAGATTATCAGCGGTGGGAATTGAAGGCACTGTGCAAGGCTGATAAGACAGATCTTTGGGAACAAGAAGGCCTTGAAGTGCTTCTGAAATATTTTTCTTCATTCATTCATTCAGTCATCAGAACCTATACTTAGGGCCTCCTCATATCTGGGCATCGTGGCATGAGCTGTGATGCGTGGGGTGGGGGGTCCAAGCAGGTACAGTCCCTCTGAAGGAGGGAGAGAGAGAGAGAGAATTGCTAATCATGCAAATAAAGGATTGCAAGCTGTGGTAAAAGCCAGGGAGGCCAGTGCAGGCTGGCATGAGCATGCAGCCCTCAGGACTGGGCCCATTGGGGTGGCAGTCAGTGAAGGATTTCCTGGAGAGCCGAGGGCCCCGCGGGAAGCACGCTCAGGGCAACAGCTCCCGGCACTGAGAAGGCTGTGAGCAGGGACCTCAGGGAGCAGTGGGGAGCAGGGCCACTGGCCTCCCTCCCCTGCCTGCGGAGCCTAGGGTGGTGGGGAGCGCCACTGCTGGCCCATTTGGAACTCCCAGCCTCCAAGGCCTGGCTTTCTGTGGGGGGTGGCTTTGACAAAAGCGTCTCTGAGAAAGCATCAAAGAGACCACAGCAGAGAGAGAGCAACCCCGCTGCAGGGGAACAATGCCGCAAAGCCTTCGCTCTGGAAACTCTAAGACGGCTTCCTGGGGTCACTAAATTCTGTGTAAAGGGTTCCAGGAATGCTTTCAAGACAGGCAGTCAGACCCAGGGAGATGAGCCCAGACCCAGTGCGGTCATTGGTGCAGGGTGAGGGTGGGGGGGGCACTGGGGAGGAGGTGGAGGCACAGAGCCCAGGACAGGGCAGTGGAGGAGGAGCAGGAGGGGTGGGCTCCACATTGAGAGCCTGCACACTTCCTCCAGGAAGCCCTCCCTGCAGCTTTTCTCTTCACCGGGTAACCACCTATCTGTCATCTGCCCTAATGCAGGCATCAGGGTTGTCCTTGTCACCCAGCACTGCAGTCCCTCAGGCCTGGCCAGGCAGAGGCCCTGGGCCTCGCCCAGTGGATCAGGCACTGAACTATGCCCCTGGGAGAAGAGTGCATGCACGTCCCCTGAGCCCTCTCCTTTTCCCGGTGGGGGACAGCATCTGCTGTTGGATCTGGGATGATCCTCTCCAGGCCTAGGTTGGGGGTACCAAGAGGGAGGATAGGCATGGGATGGCGGATATGACTTACAGGTGCCTACTCTGCTCAGGAGCAGCGGCGCAGGACGACTGGGCAGACTGCATGGGAGCCCTGCCTCATCCAGGGTGGGCTTCCTGCAGAGTCTCTGGTTGGACCCCCAAGGCTAGGGCCACAGCCCCATCACTACCTGGGTCTCTGTCGTCCCATACTGTGGAAATATAGCAATGTTTTTTTCTCGTTCTAAGTCATTCACTATGTGTGATTAACTTTTATATATTTGGACTTTCTGGCCTGGTGCGGTGACTCACGCCTGTAATCCCAGCACTTTGGGAGGCCAAGGCGGACGGATCTCAAGTTCAGGAGATCGAGACCATCCTGGCTAACATGGTGAAACCCCGTCTCTACTAAAAATACAAAGAAAAAAGTTAGCCGGGCTTGGTGGCGGGCATCTGCAGTCCCAGCTACTTGGGAGGCTGAGGCAGGAGAATGGCGTGAACCCAGGAGGCGGAGCTTGCAGTGAGCCAAGATGGCACCACTGCACTCCAGCCTGGGCAGCAGAGTGAGACGCCATCTCAAAAAAAAAAAAAAAAAAAAAAAAAAAAAGACTCTCTTCCATGTAAATAAATGGACATATTTGAAGATACTATGGCAGTGGGGCTGGGTGCAGTGGCTCACGCCTGTAATCCCAGCACTTTGGGAGGCCAAGTTGGGAGGATCACCTGAGGTCAGGAGTTCAAGACCAGCCTGGCCAACATGGTGAAACTATGAAAATACAAAATTAGCCAGGCGTGGTGGCGCTTGCCTGTAATCCCAGCTATTTGGGAGAATTGCCTGAACCTGGGAGGCAGAGATTGCAGCAAGTGGAGGTTGTGCCATTGCACTTCTTCCCGGGCAACAAGAGTGAAACTCCATCTCAAAAAAAAAAATGGCAGTGGTTCTTAATCTCAGCACATCTTGACATGATATCTTGGCTTAGACCAGTTCATTGAGTGGGTGGGCACCTGTCCTCTGTATTGTAGGATGTTTAATAACATCCCTGAACTCTACCCACCAGATGCTGGTAGCATCACTCCCCTAAGTTGTGACAGCCTAAAACATCTGCAGACATTTCCAGATCATTGCAAAATCGCCCCCAGTTGAGAGCCACTGACATACAGGGTCAGGCCCCAAGTTCTCAGATGAGACTAGGAAACGTGGTGTCTTTTGTATAAGCCAAGCGCGAGCAGGACTGAAGAACAGGTGAGATGAACTGGGAGCCTGGGGTGAGGTCATTCAGGTCACGGTCTCGCGCCCATGGAGAAGCCACATTGTGCAGTTGTCCTTAGAGTTCCCACGTGTGGCTCACCAGGGCCATCAGGCGAGCTCCCGCAACGTTGAAAGCCACTGTGCGGCCCAGCACTAGCCATTGTGAAGCTGCTCCTTATGGCACCCTTCCACATCGTAGACCCCTCTGCAGCACTGGCCCCAGCACACTTCTGTGTCTCCCCACACGACAGCCAGTCCAGCCTCGGAAGGCAGCTCTCGAAAAAGCTCCCTGAGCCATTACTGCCACGCACTTTATGCACCCAATTCCTTCCGTTCCTTCTCAGAGACGTTCTAAGGCTCCAGGAGAGCTGCTCACATCAGATTGTTTCAGGAACCGAAATAGGCACTGTGACCATGAATGCTGCTGCTCTTTCTGGAACCCCACAGCTTTGTTTCTTCCTACTACTTATAGCTACAACAAATAACCACCATGATTCTCACTATATCAGTGAGGACTCTTTTTTTTTTTCTTTTGTGACGGAGTCTCACTCTGTCACCAGGCTGGAGTGCAGTGGCGTGATCTCTGCTCACTGTAACCTCTGCCTCCCGGGTTCCAGTGATTCTGCTGCCTCAGTCTCCTGAGCAGCTGGGACTACAGGTGCGAGCCACCATGCCCAGCTAATTTTTGTATTTTTTTAGTAGAGACGGGGTTTCACCATGTTGACCAGGATGGTCTTGATCTCTTGACCTCATGATCCGCCCACCTTGGCCTCCCAAAGTGCTGGTATTACAGGCGTGAGCCACGGCGCCCAGCCAGTGAGGACTCTTAAGGTTACAGGAGATAGGAGCTCAACTTCAACTGACTTAAATAATGCAAATATCTAGAGGAAGGGAGATCAGGCAGGGTTGGACCCAGAGCCACAGATGCCGTCCACCTTCAGCTCTGCTTCCCTCTGCTGTAGCCTCACTCTCTCACCAGCGCCCTAACAGGGCAGCTCCAGGCTCGAATTGTCCTTACTGCTTACAATCTCAGTGGAGAGAGCGCTGCCTTGCCAGTGCTTCCAGTGAGGTCCTGGGATGGAATCTTGAGGGTCTTGGGTCCCATACCCACCCCTCAGCTAAGCCCTGGAGTCAAGGGGATGGAATACATGGAGTGGCCAGGTCCAACTCATATGCCCACCCCAAGTGACGGAGGAGGGTTGAGTGGGGCAGAGGCCAGTTCTTCTAAACCAGGAGGCTGAGGATGAGGGAGGACAGATCTGGGGGCGCTGCTTCGTTCTCTTTTCTTGTTAATCGCTGACATGCTGCCTGCCCTACCAGCAGGAAGCCATCCCATCCTGGGTTGAAAATGCTCCTTGCCGTGGGAGTTCAGTTCCCTTCCAAACGCCCCACGGCCATAGGACAGGGCTGTCAGGTCTTGACAGTGGAAGCCCCTTGATGCCCACAGGCAGCCTTGCAGATGGGTCGTGCCTGCCCTTCTCCGGCTCCTTGTTCCCTACTATGGTGAGTCCCACAGCGGGCTCTGCCCGGCTTACAGCTCTCTCCTGGTCTGCGGCCATCCCTGGCCACTTGTCCCCAGACACATCCCTGTGGGGCTAGGATCAGAAAAGTTTCCAGCATCCCCTCTGGCTGTGCTCTCTGGAACTTTCAGGCTAGGTCCCGGGGTCCTGCCTGGATGCCCCTTCCTCTGGGGAATATGTATCACCAGCCTGTCCGCCCTTCTGCGCCTCTCAGCTCTGATCTGGGTCATCCTGGCCCCCCAGGAAGGTTTCTTGTGCTGTATCTTGGAAAGGAGCAGTTGCCGTCTTAGTCCTTCCCTCCCAGGAGGCCTGACCTCCTGTGAACACTGACTTACCTCCAACACTCTGCTGCGGATCAGACTCACACAGAGGGTATTGGAGGGCAGCTTTGTTCCTATCACTGTCTGGCCCACCAAGATACTTGTGGTGCTGACTCGTTCTATGTCCCCATAACTAGACATGCTCAAATGCCTGTCTAGACCATATTATACAATAAGAACTTTGCTCTTTCTTCTACATACCGTCTATACTATAGATGCTACCTATAGCTACACCTAACGATCTCTGTGACCTTCACTCTGTTATCTACACAAAAGAGTCTCTAGGATAAAGAAGGTCGGCACTGTGGTGATTTTCCAACCCTGCCTACCTTTACTAAAACGCAGTTGGTGGCTGGGCGCAGTGGCTCATGCCTGTAATCCAGCACTTTGGGAGGCCGAGGTGGGCAGATCACTTGAGGTCAGGAGTTCCAGACCAGGATGGCCAACATGGTGAAACCTTGTCTCTACTAAAAATACAAAAATTAGCTGGGCATGGTGGCGGGTGCCTGTAATCCCAGCTACTCTGGGAGGCTGAGGCAGGAGAATCGCTTGAGCCTGGGAGGCAGAGGTTGCAGTGAGCCAAGATAGTGCCACTGCAATCTAGCCTGGGAGAAAGAGCTAGACCCTGTCTAAATAAATAAATAAATAAATAAATAAATAAATAAATAAAATGCAGTTGGTAACTGATCTCATGAAAAGAACAAACCTCTGCTGTTGCAGCACACCAGCACCTGCACGGTGGGTCCCTCCTCACAGGCCCTCCCGGTGGGTAAGGGCTATACTTCAAGCTCCTCCACAGACAGTCTGGCCTGCTGACTGTTCTACGTGGCTCCCAAGGCCAGGGTCAGGTTTCCATTGTTTACAATTATCCATTTATTTCTACAAAGCCTGGATTTTGAGCCTTGAGATCAGCCAAATAAATCAATGGTATTTACTTTTCTGGAAGATACTAGCTTCTACGGTTGTCAAAGACATTTCCATGCTGTCTCTTTGTGTCTTCCAAAATAAAGCAGTGGGTCTTGGAAAAACCTATTCGAGTGTGATCTGGTTAGTGATTTTTCCACTGACTTAAATCCTGAAGGCAAGAAAATCAGACTCCCACAGGGGTGTTTAGCATTTCCTTCTCACACACCCTGGACCTTGGGGATTTTCTAGGCCAATTTCCTCACCGAAACCCAGGAGGAAACTGTACCGTGGAGGCCCCAGCTGATTTACTTGAGTCCCCCCGCCTGGCTGGTGCCTTAGCTGGGACCAGAATGTAGGCCTCTTGACTCTTGGTTCAGGCCACTTTAGACTCCACAAGGATAAAATGAGCAGTCAGCAGGAGGAGCCTAAGAGCTTGATATTCCCAGGCCCAACAAGGCCTGTGCCAAGCAGTAACTTTACGAGAGGGAAGTTATTCTGCCATCGCCACAGAGAGAGGACATGTCTTTATTAATTAAGCACATTTTTACAGTCAGCCAAAGAGTGAAGGAAAAATTAGTATTCTGTCATTTGGAAGTTTTGTAAAGGAACATCTTGTTCAGCTTATAAAACAATGCATTAATCTTCTGTCCTATATAGGAAAGTCATATGTTATTTTTAAAAAATAAGTAAAGGTGTGAGGAGTTGACAAGTTTCCAACTCCACTTGGTAACACCTTGTAGGAAGTCTGGCCTGGTCCAGGAGCCCCTCTAGGCTGAATGGTATCGGCATTAAGCATGCAATTCATGTATGCTGTCACTAAGTGGTGGTAGGGATCACAGCCATGTGGTCCAAACATATAGTCACAGACCTTCCTTGTTCTTCTTTTTCCCCCTAAAACAATAGACAAAAGATTTCAGAGATCTTTTACCCTCCAAAGGGTTAAAAACCAGGGTTAAGAATGATAATTACATTTTTTTTCAGAGATAGATAATATCATATACTTCAAAAATTAAAAATTGGCCAGGTGCGGTGGCTCATGCCTGTAATCCCAGAACTTTGGGAGGCCGAGGCAGGCAGATCACGAGGTCAGGAGATCAAGACCATCCTGGCTAACACAGTGAAACCCCGTCTCTACTAAAAAATACAAAAAATTAGCCAGGCATGGTGGCGGGCGTCTGTAGTCCCAGCTACTCTGGAGGCTGAGGCAGGAGAATGGCGTGAACCCAGGAGGCAGAGCTTGCAGTGAGCCAAGATAGAGCTACTGCACTCCAGCCTGGGTGACAGAGCGAGACTCTGTCTCAAAAAAAAAAAAAGAAAAAGAAAAAGAAAAGGAAAATCACTGAAAAGTTATCCTGTCACGCCTGCCCCAGACACTACTTTCTTTCCCAGGGGTGACAACATTTTTCAGTTTACTGTGATCCTTCCAGAAAGGCTTTATTATTGTATATGAGCATCTATAGGCTCACCCTTTTTTCCTTTTTGCTTTTTTTACTCACATGGTGGCATACTACACACATCTTCTGCCCTTTGTTCTTTCACTTAACAATTATCTTGGAGAACTTCCCATGTTAATTTATCATGCGTTTCTTCCTTCTTTTATGGCTGCATTCTATTTCAGTGTTGGGAAGTGCCCTCATGCATTGAACAGTGCCCTTTTCATGGGTATCAAGATTGTCTGCTATCACTTACTACAGAAACATAGCACCATGAATGATTCTACTCATGCCTGTTTTGCAGGTGTGATATAAAAGTCAAAAAATTCCTAGAAGTAGAATTCTTAGGTCAAAGGGCTTGTGCATTTGTAATTTTGATAGACATCATCTGATTTTCCTACACAGAAGTTGTACTGATTTACACTCCCATGGGCAGTGTGGGTATCTGCCAGTTTCCTCTTGCTTTCTGGAATATATTGTATTACTGAACTCCTGGGTCTCTGATCAGTGAACACAATGGCATCTCAGCATAGTTTTAATTTGCATTTCTTTTTCTTTTTTTGAGATGGAGTCTCACTCTGTTGCCCAGGCTCAAGTGCAGTGGTGCGATCTCAGCTCACTGCAACCTCTGCCTCCCAGGTTCAAGCGATTCTCCTGCCTCAGCCTCCCAAGTAGCTGGGATTACCGGTGCTCACCACCATGCCCAACTAATTTTTCTATTTCTAGTAGAGACGGGGTTTCACCGTGTTGGCCAGGCTTGTCTCAAACTCCTGACCTCAAGTGATCCACCTGCCTTGGCCTCCCAAAGTGTTGGGATTACAGGTGTGAGCCACCATGCCTGGCTTAATTTGCATTTCTTATTATGAATAAGGGAGGACAGCTTTTCAGATGTTTAAAAGTCATTTGTATTTCCTTCCCTGTGAATTGTCTGCTTCTTACCCTTTACCTGTTTCTTTGTCTTTTCTGTTAAGAGATAGTCTCATACTGCTGCCCAGGCTTAGTGCATTGGGATCATCATAGTTCACTGCAGCCTGGAACTCCTGGGCTTAAGTGAATCTCCTGTCTCAGTCTCCTGAGTAGCTGGGATTACAGGTGTGAGCCAAGGTGGGGGCCTGGTGATGATCCGTGATGCCTTCTTTTGATTTTTTTTCTTATCAATTTCTAGATGCTATCTATGTGTTAGGGAAATTAGCTGCTTGTGATATGAATTGCAAATAATTTTTTCCCCTTTGTTGTAGACTTTGCTTATGGTAGTGATTGCCATGCCAGAGTTTCTTTGAAGTCAAACTTAGCTGTTTTTTTGTTACCACTTTTTGATTTTGTTGCATACTTAGAAAGGCCTTTCCCATTCCAAGATACTTTTTTTTTTTAAATTAAAAATTTTAAGTTCCCAGATACAAGTACAGAACGTGTAGGTTTGTTACATGGGTATATGTGTGCCATGGTGGTCTGCTGCACCTATCAACCTGTCATCTAGGTTTTAAGCCTCACATGCACTAACTATTTGTCCTAATGATTCTTCAAAAATTCTCTGAATACTGGCAGTTGGCTCAAGCTCACCAGATTTAGGAGTCCTGAGTGAGGCTGGTGGCAGGCCTGTACCTTTATTTTTAAATTTATTTAAATTTATTTCATTTTTTAAAATGATAGGGTCTTCTTCTGTCACCAAGGCTGGAGTGCAGTGGCACGATCACAACTCACTGCAGTCTTGAACTCCTGGGCTCAAGCGAGCCTCCTGCTTCAGCTTCCCAAAGTATTGGGATTATAGGTGGGAGCCACTGTTCTTGGCCCTAGGCCTGTACCTTTCATCTTGTGCACTGAGGACTTCAGCCACTATCACTCCCGGGTGCTGCGATGGGGTTTAATTTCCAGTGACTGGCCCAGAGCCTGCTCATGGGAAGATCTCAAGGGAGGCTGTTGAAGGAACAGCATGCAACTTACCGGCCCACACACGTTCACACAGATGGGGGTGGGGGTTTGAGGAGGTGGGGGGTGTTGTGTGGATCAGCTTCAGGCACAGGTGTCTGGTTTCCTATGGGATGTGACCACATAACAGTAAGGCAAGAAGATGACTGCATTTATCTTCTCAGAATCACTTCTTCCTAATTGTTGCTTCCCACTATTGGCATTGGTGAAAGGCTGGGCCACAGGAGGCTGGATGAACTTTGTGTTAGCCAGGTAAGCAGAATGTCTATGCAGGTGGAAAGTAGACAGTGAAGGTGTGCTCATCTGAGTGGGGAGGGGCATAGGTCAGGAACCTCGTTGGCCTGCCCTGGCCTTTGCCCCTTTGTTTGGCCCTGTGGCTACAAAGCTCCCCTACCAGGAGCAGCCCCCACTGGCGGCTCTGGCCCTGGAAACCTGTGAATGTTTGGTGGGGGCAGGGTGTGGAGAGGCCAAGTCCACAGTGTATCTAACCCTAGTCCATCTCAGGATTCGGCTTCCCCCAGCCCCTTCTCCTTAGGGGCTCAGCTCGGGCCCTCAGGGCAGCAGGAAGATGCGCTGTCCTCACTCCCAAGTCCCCCTGCCCTTCTGTGCCTTCTGGCATGGGCAGAACTTCCCATGCCACAGCTTCGCCTAGTCCAGCCACAGGAGAAAAGAAAACGAGGGCAAATCACCACGATTTGGGGGGAGGGAGGCCCCTGAGCCCCCGCTCTGCCCAGACAAGGCATCCTGTGCATCTCCCATGGCTCATCACATCTGCCTGGGACTCAGTGAAAGGGCCAGAGGGCCAAAGGTGACACCGGAGTCTCCAGCACGACCTTCGAGGGCCTCCAGGGCATTTCTCGCGCTGTAGGGGCGGAAGACTGGCTCCCCTGGGGATGCATGTGAGTGTCTAGGAGTGTACGCTCCCCAGGGCCCCGCGGAGGTCAGGGTTCTCTCCATTTAGGACAGCAAGGAGAGAAAGCCCTGGAGTGAGGCCCTGGGGCTGGGGGCTAAAGCAGCACAGAGTATCAGAAACGGGGTGCTGGGATGGTTACCGGGGACCGCCAGGGAAGACTTGGGAGTCCAGCATGCGCCTAAGGGAGCTGCGGTGGGGAGGCAGCAGGGGGCCTCCTCTGCCGGATGGGGCCTTCGGAGGCCGCGATCCCCGAGAGTTCTTCGCTCGAGGGTTCTTCGCTCTAGGGTCCATTACAGCTGCGCGGGGCCGAGCAAGGTGCGGAGCCTCGCGTTCACCGCCTCTACTTGCGGGACCAGACCCCTGCAGCTCCCCAGCCAGCACGGCCGGGGCACGCCCGGGAATCTGTGTGCTCCCCAGGGCCCGGGGCGTTCGGGGCGCCGCGCCTTCCAGCGCCTGGGTTCCAGCCCCGATCCCGGAGACCGGCCCGGGGGGACCCGGGGTCCCGAGTGCACCCTCCTGCCCTGCAGACTGTCCCAGCGCCGGGGCCAGGGGGCGCAGGACCTCGCGCACGCCCGGCGCGGACGCATCTTTGTCTTCCCTCTCTTCACTGCGCGCGATCTAGCCGGGAATCGTTTTCCGGCCCCAGTGTGCCCGGCGGGGGTGAGGCGGAAGCGGCGGGGGCGGGGGCGCAGGCCCGGCAGCCGCAGGCCGGTGCGGGATGCGCCCCGCAGCCGCGCCGCGTGCGCCCGGCAGAGGCGGCCCTGCGTGCCGTACGCTGCGTCCGGGGCGCGCCCGCCGCTATTCGGGAAGCTATTCAGCTTCCCGGGCTCATTAGCAGTCGCGGTGTGCGGCTCGGCGCGGGCTCACAAAGAGCTCGGCCTCGCGGACTGAGCCGGCGGCGGCGGGGCGGGGACGGCGGCGTACCCGGGCAGCCCAGCGCCCTGGCCAGGTAAGCTGGGGAACCTGGGCTGCCTGACTTGCCGGCGGCGGCAGCCTGGGGCCGCCCGGGGCGCCGCGAGGACCCGGACGCGTGGGGGGCGGCGCGGAGGTTGCGGCCCGAGCGCTCCAGAGCGCTGCCCTCCCGACTCAGCGTGGCTGCGGGGCGGCCGCCGCTGGGATATGGGGGTACAGCCCGGCGGCCCCACTCCTCTCTGACCGGCCTCTTCCCCCTCCCACGACGGGTGGGCGGGCGGGGCGGGGACCAGGCGGCGGCTTTCGCATCCCGCGCGGGGGGCACCGCGGCAAGGGGCCACCCGGCGCGGACAAGAGGCGCTGTGTGGCGGGGCTGTCCGCTCGACTCCTGCCGGGCTGGCCGGGCTGCTTGGCACCGGCATCAAGTCCCCGTGCCGGGCGGCAACTACTGAGTTTGGGGTCGCCTCTGGGTTCGCTGCCCCCAGAGAACCCAAGCCCAGATCTTCGCCCCCTTCCCTTTCCCTTTATAATAAGGCCCAGAGGGAAAAACTTATCAATTCAAAACCCCACACCCCGTTGCCCCTGGGCTGCAGGTGCCCGGTTGGGGGCACGGCGCGGACCTGCCCCTCGGCCTGGCCCCTTCCCCATGGTAGGCACTGCCTGGCAAGGCTGCTGGCGGGAGATCTGGCTGCAGATGGTGAAGGAGAACATCGAGGCCCCGGGTCGCCAAGCAGGGCGCCATGGGCCGGGCAGCGGGCCTCGGTGTGCCCAGGCGGGGAGGGGGCGAACTTCCTTTCTCCGACGCCTGCCGAGGACCCCCGTGGAGAGCAGAGCCTTAGAGGGGCCTGCTAGTCTTAACTTCGTATTTACTGGCAGAAGGAAGGCTTAATTTTTCAGATCTATTCAGATACGACCTGGCAGGCACCAGACATAAATCTGTGGTTGAGTGCAGTGAGCTCCTAAATGGGCATGTGGAGGGTGAGGCACCCCGAACTCGGCATCTTGCGTCTGGCACTGTTTTTGGGCTAAACTGCCTCTGGCCTCTTCAACCTCCTGTGCCTCTTTCTGTTTTTGTTTTTGTTTTATTTTTCTGTTTTCCTTCCTCTTTGAGAAAGGACAGTGATTTTAGAAATAATGACCCGAGAGCTTTGCAGGTTGAAGTGGGACAAGTTTTCCTAAGGTGCAGGTTGGCAGGTGCCAGGAGCCTGCAGGCGGCTTTTTCTCAGGCCTCTGGGTCAGGGTCCCTCCAATGAGGTGAGGCAGGGGTTTCTCCTGTGTGTCGCCACTACGCAGGGGACAGGATCTGGGTTTCCCAGTCCGGGGTGTCCAGGATGCCCTGCCCTCTGCGCTGATTCCTGGGTGACCGTGGGGGCTGCTTCCCCCTGCAGCCTGGGCTGGAGAGGGTCCCCTGAGCTTAGGATCTGCCAGGCAGGAGGGCCAGGGTGACACGGACCTGGAACGCTGGGGCTCCAAGCAATGTCCAGGGCGTGAGTGGATAAAGCTGGAGCTTGCGGCTGTGTGCCGGCAGCCTTCCCTCGGTGGGCTCTAGCAGCACTGTCAGGGGGGCCCTTGGAGTGGGCTCCATGGCCGGGCTGGGACTGGGTGATGGCATTAGCGATGGGGCACCGAGTCTTCCCTCTCATTTGTTAGGAAGTGTGGTCTGTGTCCCTCCCTACTGCCGGTCTCCTGGGCTCCTGGGATGGGAGGAGCTGCAGGCTGAGTCCCACGGGGTGTGAGTGTGTGTGAGCAGGAGAGTTGGGTGGGTGCTGGAAGGAGGTGAAACTGGTGACCATCAGCTCCTCATTCTCTTGCACCTTGCATGTTTTCTCTGACACCCTAGACTCAAGTTGTGGCCTGCTAGTTAACTTGTTTACATAACCTTTTTAAGTAGTTCTAACCTTTTTTTTTTCAACAAAATGTTAGTTTTACAGGCATAATTGGTGGGGATGGATTGTGAAATGGAGGTGCATAAATACCTAGTTTGCCAACTGAGCTAAGAAATACTGGATAAAAATAAGAGATAATTGTAAAAGACACTGATCACACCCCTGGAAGCTGAGAGGGGTGATAAGACACCTTGATTTTTCCTAGACAAAACTGAGGAAGTCAGAGGAAAAACAGTTGATGGTGAGGTTGGCATCAGGCTGGGCTTTGTTTGGATTGGGCGGCGGTGGCTGTGGTGAGGGCTGTTGGAGTGGGGAGAGTGGGGGTTGAGCCTGGCTGCAGAGGCCCCCTCCAGGCCTCAGCTCCTCTCCGGCACTCCTCGCTGTCCTCTGCCACGCATACCTGCCCCGGTGACTCAACAGGTGTGGGCCTCAGGTGACACCATGGTCTGAAGTCTTGGAGAAACCTTTACTGTCCAGGGGAGGAGAGGACTGGCGGTCGGTGGGGATCGAGACCCTGCACACATCACTGGGTGGCTCGAATGTCTTCGGCAGAGATCACATGCCCTGCCTTGCAGCCTGGTCCTTAGAGAATGGGGAGAGTGGAGAGAGCTCTGGGCCTGGGTGGCGGGCGGTCCTGGCTGTATCACTCACAGGCTGCGTGCCCTCCCCACGCAGTCTCAGTTCCTCACCCTTGCCAGGTGGCCGTGAGGACTGGGAACGTGGAGGCACAGGTAGGGTGTAAGGTAGCCACTGACCACCAGGCAGGCCTCCCTGATGTAGGTCAAGTTTGAGACGGTTGCTCACCAGGAGGCAGCCTGTGTGCCCGGTGGGGGCTGGGGGTGAAGTTTGAGAGGGTTGCTCACCAGGAGGCAGCCTGTGTGCCCGGCGGGGGCTGGGGGTGCTCTTTGTTCCCTTGGGTGGTGGTTGGCCCGAGTGCCCACAGGGAGGCTTCTCTGGCTCCTTCGTTTCCCAGAGTTCCTCCCCAACCCCCTGCCGCCCACCGCCTGGGTTGGGTCCAGCTCGTGTCTCAGAGCAGCCTGCTGGCACAGGCTGAGTCAGCTGTCGTGGGCACCGTCTTTTCTCGCCTCCCCTGAAGCCAATCTTCCCCTCTCTCCCTGTCCAGACACACAAGGGAGCCCCGGGAGGTAGGTGACCTCAAGATCATGCAGCCAGGCTCACTCTGTGGAACCCTACGTACTGGTGGGGTGCCACTGCTGTGTGCATTGTGATTTCTGTGCTGGCTGTGAGGTTTCCCAGGTTGGGGGCTGTGGGGTACTCCTGACTCTGCAAGTTGGCCCAGGCCAGGTGTGTCACCATTGCCCAGGCCTTCAGTGGCTTTCCAGTGCTCCCTCCACATCCACGTTACTCGGCTGGATTTTCTCAAGTTCCCCCACTTGCTCCCAAGAATGGCCCCTCCAGGCTGCCCTGGCTCCAGGCAGACAGGCTTACTGCCCAGATCTGCCCTGGGTTGTCCCCACCCCATCCCCACCTGTCATCTTGGCGCATGTCCATCCTGGAGATCCCAACTGAATGTGGGCTCTTTCCCTGTTATTCCTTGGTCCTCAGATTTGCCAGGCCACTCTTGCCTCAGGGCCTTTGCACCTGCTGTTCCCACCCCCTTGCCATCAGCCACCCCCAGATGCTCACATGGCTGGCCCCTCACTTATTGCCCACTCCCTGAAAGCCCTACATAAATTAGCTTTGTTAACCTTGCTTTGTGTTTCTCTTGTTAACCTTGCTTTGTGTTTCTCCTTAGTACTCACCATTCAGTGTGTTATTTATATACTTGTTTGTTTATTGTCAGTCTCTTACCACTCAATTGTAAAAGACTTTGTTCACCTCTGGATCCCCAGTAGCTAGAAAAGTGCCTGGCACACAGCAGAGCCTTAGCGCTGTTGTTGGATGAGTGAGTGAATGAAACACGGGAGCAGTAGTCTCCTTGCAGCACATGTCCTGCTCCCTGTGCCTCCTTTTCCCGAGTCCCAGAGCTGGAACCTAGCTGTGTTCACATTTGGATCCTCCTGGCATGTAGCACAGACCCTCACTCAGTGGGCAGTCAGGAAAGAGCTGTAGAATTGTACAGTGCAACGTCAGTTTCACATAGGCCAGAGGAGTATGTGTTTGGGAAGGTAACCAGCCCAAAGAGTGAGCATTCTGATTCTGCACTAAGATTCCTTTTTGGATTTTCAGTTGTTTGGGTTCTCTGCACCCAGGTGGTCCCTGCTGCCAAAGTCAGCTCTGTGTCTCCCTGCAGTCACCTCGGATGTGGATGCACTTTGGAAGGAGGCACCCCCACTCCCAGATTCCCTTCCCACTCCATCTGGATCTTTCCAAACTTGTCTTGTATGTAATGTCAGACTCTGTCCCAGGGCTCCCAGCCACTCTGCTTTACCTTCCAGAAGCCTCCGCCTGCCTGACTGTCTCTTGCCTGTGTCCTGGCCTAGTTGGAGGAGATGCTTTAGTTTTATGAGAAAGGGACTGGGAGGTCGGAAAAGAGGATGGGATTTGGAGTAACAGGAGCTCAGTTCCAGCCTGGCCCTGCCACTAATCCCTGGGGCCCAGGGCCAGTCACCTGGCTTGAGAGTCTTTCTCAGCATCTGCAATACACGCACGAGGCCTCTTGCCTGTGGTTGTTTTGAGGCACAAATGAGATGCAATATTTAACCGATGCAAGATATTTATGACAGCAAGTCATTTGGTGTGGCCACGTAGCCTTGGGCCTGTGTGGCTTCTCTTACTGTCCTGAGAGTTTTAAGGGTCAGGTTTGTGAGTTACAGCTACGGCCTAGTGAGAGAATGCAGAGGAGGCACGTCATAAACTCTAAGGGGCTGTTTTAATATAAGGTGCTATGTCTGTTGTTTTGTGTTTCAAGGATCAAAGTTAAGAGAAAAAAAATATGTGGTTGAACTTCCTGCATGG
The DNA here is from genome assembly GCF_029289425.2 of Pan paniscus. NCBI lineage: Eukaryota > Metazoa > Chordata > Mammalia > Primates > Hominidae > Pan > Pan paniscus. The sequence continues at coordinate 5,545,665 of NC_073265.2, forward strand.
AGTGACTGAAAATATTTTCATCTCTAGTTTTCTGGAAACGGAAACACTCCAACATTTGAAGATGGTTTTGATGGCGAAACCACTGGAATGAAACGCACATCATTGGGCAATTCTGTGTGTTGAGTTCCATCCCTCTTTGTTTGTCATTTTAAATAATTTCCTGACAAATCTGGAAGGCGCGTCTTGTCTTAACTTTGCAACAAGGAGGCTGGGGACAGGTAGCTGAGCTATGGGTTGCCTAAGAACACTCTGCTGTGACAGGGCAGTGCTGGCCTTTGAGCCTGAGCTGGAGAGAGTGTGAGGCCCATGTTTTCTCCCTGTCTCCTGCTGGGGCCCATTTTGTATCAGATTTGTTTTTCACGGGGTGGGCATGACTAGGAATCGTGACCACTGGTGGGCAAGTACAGGGGCTAATTTTCAACACATGCTGAGAGACTGATGGCTGGCATCAGAGAGTCATGGAAATGCCACAGATGACATGGGCCCTTCACAGGGATGGGGAGAGGGTCTGGGAGCTTGCCGTCCAGGAAGGTGGCTGACATGGTTGGTGGGACATGAAGGTGTTTTCCGTTTTGCACTTGAAGCCAACGTGGATTCTTAGCACTTGTTGTCCCTAGAATCAACTGTGCAGAGAGATGCTTGGTTCTGAAACTCTCAGGCAAGGACAGTTCTGAGGAAACTCTCATTAGTAAATAGTGAGTCGGAGAACACTATTGACATTTGGCATTTTCAGTTGAGATATATGTGTACAGTCATGCGTCACATGACAGTGTTTTGGTGAATGATAGCATATATGACAGAGGTCCCATAAGATTATTATGGAGCTGAAAAATTCCTATTGCTTAGTGACATTGTCGTAAAGTTGTAGTGCAGTTACTTTATTTTTTAAAAGAATTTAATGTAGCCTAAGTGTACAATATTTATGAAGTCTACGCTAGTGTACAGATGGACTCACCCAGAGAAATTTCCAGTCTTGCAAGCTCCATTCATGGTTAGTGTCCTAGATGGGGTACTGTGTTATATATATTATATATATATGTTTTTTGAGACGGAGTCTTGCCCTGTCACCCAGGCTGGAGTGCAGTGGCTCAATCTCAGCTCACAGCAAGCTCTGCCTCACGGGTTCATGCCATTCTCCTGCCTCAGCCTACCGAGTAGCTGGGACTACAGGCACCTGCCACCACGCCCGGTTAATTTTTTTGTATTTTTAGTAGAGACGGGGTTTCACCGTGTTAGCCAAGATGGTCTCGACCTCCTGACCTCGTGATCCGCCCGCCTCGGCCTCCCAAAGTGCTGGGATTACAGGCGTGAGCCACCACGCCCGGCCCATGTTTTATCTTTTATACCATATTTTTACTGTGCCTTTTCTATGTTTAGATAGATACTTGTGTTACAGTTGCCCACAGTATTCAGCGTGGTAACATGCTGCCCAGGTGTGTAGCCTGGGAGCAATGGCCTGTAACCTATAGCCAAGGTGTGGAGTAGGTTTGTATAAAGTATGCTCTATGATGTTTGCACAATGATGAAATTGCCTAATGACAAATTTCTCAGAACACATCCCTGCCATTAAGCGATGCATAACTGTGTGTATGTGTGTGTGTGTGTGTGTGTGTATGTGTACGTATATATGTGTGTATGTATGTGTATATATATATAAAATTTTTTTTATTTGGTTGGTTTTACATTCCTGGAATTGACTCTCCAGCAGGGCAGCTGTAAATATGAATTCCTCCGAACTGTTGTATGCATTGTTAATTTAGTAAAGTACAGTTTATGGTTTCCCACAGTTGGTTTAATTGTCAACTGTCTTGGAAAAATCCATTGTTGCAAAAACAGGAAAACCACTAATTGAGTGAATGCCTGCATTTAGGGATGATGGATTTCTCAGGTCTCTCTGGAAGCAAGTGTGTGCCTTGTGCAAATAAAACATAGTTTCTGTTTCTCAGTCTTTTGGTGTAATAAGTGAGCCATGTGCTCTAGCATCTGTCTGGATTATCCGGAGCTGGTGGCAGCTGTCACGGGTGTGGCGCAGTGGGGCCAGGCGTGTGTTAGGAACTGGAAGCTCTGGGAATCCGGGCTCTGCCTCCACGCGTGAGCCAGCTGTAGAGCGTCACTGCTCAGAGTTTGTCCTGACTCATCCCGAGAAGGGCACGTGGAGGTCTGTGTCCCATTCCTCACCAGCCATTGAGTTACTATGGATGGAGGAGATGAGATGTGTGCAACTGTTCTGCTACAGTAAAGCACTCGGTCAGTGCAGTCACCAGGGTTAGGATGTGTGAGTGCTTTACCAACCTGCCTGCTGGGTTTCAGACACCTGGCACTACCTCCAGCCTCTAACTGATTCTGGCTAGTACTTGTGAAAGCCATCAGCTGAGTGATGAATGGACCGATTTTGGCCGCAGGTCCCTGCACTTCCCACCTGGCCTGACTGCTAGATTCTGAGCCCCTGAGGCAGGACTGAGTGGGTCACATTGATGGCTGATTGTCTCGGGAATGGCATTGGGTGAAGTCGAGGTTTTCCTGACCCACAGCTCCTACTAGAAGTGCCTTTCTTCTGTGCATGTATTGTGAAGATTCTGCCTGTGAACTTTCTCTACCCTTTGAGTCCTAAGGTTCAGGTACCTGGAGAGGAGCGTGTCATCGTTTTGCAGGTTGGATGTGCGGTTGTTGGGGAAGACGTCTTTGTGCTGTGTTGGGTTGGAAGCTTTGAGAGCAGAAGCCCCTCCAGACCAAGAACTCCTGATTGTGTCTTTCCCTTGGGCTTTCCCAGTTTTCAGCTTCTAAATTAATTGCATTTTATTAAGTAATGGTTTTCTTCTTGATCACAGGCGTGCCTGTGCTTAATCAGCACTGAGGACTGGTGCTACTTCAGTTGATTCGATACACCTAGAGGCAGCCTCACCTCCAACTTGTCTTGACTTCGTCTGGGGAGCTGCCGTGGGGGACCCCTGGACTGGCAGCATTCCCACCCCTCACTTTGGCAACCCTGGTCTAACTCCGTACGTGTTACTCTTTTTATCCGTCACATAGGGTGGCTTAATCTAATAGTGGAAACAAAGGGGTGCAGGACACTAACATGGTAGGTCTCACCTTGCATGTCATTCACCTCTCAGTCCTTTGACACTCAGGGACTCTGCAGTGGTAGAACCAGGAGCAGGTACCCTTCACTTTTCTTACCCCCGAGTCCCTTTGCCTGGAGCTCTGTCCATCCATCCACCCATCTACTCAGTAGGTATTTTCTGAGCAGCTACTGTATTCCAGCTTTCTTGTTCCCAGTTTAGAGCTGGGTGGGATCAGGAGGGAGGGCATGGAGGGGGCTGCTGGAGAATGTGCAATAGCATCAGAGCCCCATTCTGGCTCTGGGTCCAAGGCCCTCCTAGAGAGGCACAGTCTGGCAGATGTGAGAGCCCCATGGTAGGTTGGGGTGGATCATGGACCCCATCCTATAAGAGTGGGTGGGTTTACCCCTTCAGAGCCCAGGCCAGAAGAGCCCTCCAGGCAAAGGGCCAGCCTGGAATGGGGCACCCTGGGCACAGGGAGGACTATGTGGTTTGTGTAGGTTAGAGCTGGAGATGGGGGTTGGAGGGCAGTTGCTGACGATTAGGAGCTTGGTGGCCCTAGAGAGTCCTTGCTGTGGGTTGGGAGCGAAGCAGATGGGCCAATAACAACGCATAGTTTACCAAGCGAACTCTAGGAGAGTGATTTCTGCAGCTGGCTTCCCTAGCAGACAGGTCAGAGCGTGGGAGAAGGACGCCGTTAGGGGCATGTTCAGGGGTGCATCTAGAGGCGAGGGGAGGGTGCGGGGAGGTGCTGGTGGAAGATGCACTGCATGGGGTGGGGAGGGGCTCAGTGAGGACGCAGGAGGGTGGCGGGGGCAGGTGTCTGGCCAAGGCAGCTCCTGCGTCATTGGGGGGCTCCAGAGCCCGCTCCCTACTGTGTTCTGTAGGAGGCGGCTGCTGCTGCCAAGTCCCAGCCTTGCTAGTGAGGACGTTTAATTTTACCCTTTAGAGATTTACAGGATTTCTAGATTAACTTGCCCCTGTTTTTCTAAAAGAACGACAAAATCCATGACAAACTGTTCATCACATTATTAACTGGCTCACCCAGCCTTAACCTGTGCAGCTCCGCCAACTTACCCTCGGCACACAGGGAGGCCTGGGTCCCGCAGGCAGCTCCAGTGTGCAGGGGTGTGGGTGACAGCGCAGGTGTGGCCTCCCTGCTGCTGGCCTCCGGTGGCTGGCCTCAGCCTGGCTGGGCACGCAGGCTGTCCTTACAGGGCTCCCAGTAGCTTTCTGGTCCTGCGTCAGGAGAGGGGACTGCAGAGGGCTTGGGAAAGGGAGCGGGAGTGGCAGTGCCGCAGGATGATGGGCTCCAGAGGCCTCTGCAGCAGGGGTAGTCTGGGGAGACATTTGGGTGCCTCCTGTCCATGGCCTCGATGTGCCAGGGCGCCTGCAGCTTGGGCCCTCTTCCCCTTTCAGGCAGAGGGAGCTGTTCATCCTCTGGGGGCTGCTGGGCCAGAAATATCTCTTACCTGATAATGTCAGGCATCAGAGGTTCCTGTTTCGTGGGTAAGTTGCTGTATGTTTTGGGGCTGCAGTCAGTCTTTTTTTCTCACTGGCATGGCATGGGGGTGGGGGGCAGTATTCCCTCCCATGAGGCCCATGTCCACCTCATTATCCCTGTCTGCTGGGACTGCGCTGGATGCTGGCTGAGGCTGCCTTTGTTACTTTCATGCGCCATAACTGGAAAGGCCTGCTGCTTGTTAGGCTCCTTAGAATTCTGATTGAAGGCTGGGTACGGTGGTTCATGCAGTAATCCCAGCACTTTGGGAAGCCGAGGAGGGAGGCTCGCTTAAGCCCAGGAGTTTGAGACCAGCCTGGGTAACGTAAGGAGACCCCATCTCTACAAAAAAATAGAAAAGTTAGTCGGATGTGGTGGCTCACGTGTGTGGTCCTAGCTACTCGGGAGGCTGAGGTGGGAGGATCCCTTAAGCCCAGGAATTTGAGGCTGCAGTGAGCTGTGACTGCGTCACTCTACTCCAACCTGGGTGACAGTGAGAACCTGTCTCAAAAAAAATATCTGATTTGAAGGAGAGGGAGCTCTATTTGATGCGGGGGTTGGGGGTGGAGAGCACCTCTGTGAGTAGACCTTTCTGTCATCTTGATGGTTTTAATCAGATATCTAATATTATATTAGTAGTTCACATCAACTGATGTCCCAAACCCACTTTCTTCTCTTCTCTTCTCTTCTCTTCTCTTCTCTTCTCTTTTGAGACAGAGTCTCATTCTGTCGCCCAGGCTAGAGTGCAGTGGCACGATCTCAGCTCACTGCAAGCTCCGCCTCCCGGGTTCACGTCATTCTTCTGCCTCAGCCTCCCCAGCAGCTGGGACTACAGGCGCCCGCCACCACCCCGGCTAATTTTTTGTATTTTTAGTAGAGACAGGGTTTCACCGTGTTAGCCAGGATGGTCTCAATCTGCTGACCTCATGATTCGCCCACATCGGCCTCCCAAAGTGCTGGGATTACAGGCGTGAGCCACCGCGCCCGGCCTCTTTCTTTATTGTGATGTAGAGAAACCAAACTCTGGTGTATTTAATCCATTGTGTTTCACAGCAGGGATCACTGCCTGGCTCGCCTGTCATGGTGTGGGGGCAGTGCCTGATTCTGGAGATGGGCTATCATTGTGCTGACTGGGTCAGCAGTGGCTGCTTCCAAAAAGTCCCATAAAACCCACCCGTATTTGTAGAAATCCAAATAGAGTTTACTTCCCAGTGGTCACCCTTTTAAATACAATTAGATTTAGTTTCAAGGAAGTAACTGGAGTTATAATACATTAATTTGGGACTGATTTTTGTCCCACCCATCCAGTCCCTGACAGTGGTCCCCAAACTCTCAATCATGTTCCTTATTGGAACCTTCCAGGCTGGCATAGGCTTAGGGTCCATTACGGGTGTTCAAGGTCCAGAATTCATGTCACCTGATTGCTTGGACACAACTGGACCTCACATCTCCGGCCCTGACACCAGAAACTAGGCCTCCATCTGCCAGTGTCTTAGTGGAATCTATTTTAGCAAATGACTCATCTTAAAATAATGCACTATGTAATCAACAAGAAAATGAGAGAACACCCAGTAGGAAAATGGCAAAAGACACGAGACACACACACACACACACACACACACACACACACACACACGTCCACTAAAGAGATGAAAAAGTACTCCACTCCATTAGTCATCAGGGAGATGCAAAATGAATTGTAAATGGGACACCATTCTACACCCACCAGAATGGCTAACATCAAAAGAGCAGAAAAAGCTGGGTGCAGTGGCTCAATGCTTGTAATCCCAGCACTTTGTGAAGCTGAGGCGGGTGGATCACCTGAGGCCAGGAGTTTGAGACCAACATGACCAACATGGTGAAACCCTTTCTCTACTAAAAATACAAAACAATTAGGTGGGCATGGTGGCGGGCGCCTGTAACCCCAGCTACTCGGGAGGTTGAGGTGGGAGAATCACCTGAACCCGGGAGGTGGAGGTTGCAGTGAGCCGAGATTGCACCACTGCACTCCAGCCTGGGCAACAGAGCGAGATTCCGTCTCAAAAAAAAAAAAAAAAAAAAAGAAAAAGAAAAAGAGCAGAAAATAGCAGGTGTCGGTGAGGATGTGGAACAAATGGACCTCTGATTGTTGGTCAGAGTAGACGTTCGTACAACTGCTTTGGGAAGCTTTTTTGTAGAATTAACTAAAGCCAAGCTTACATATACTCTATGACCAGCAGTCTCAATCCAAATGAAATGGAGTAAAATGGACATATGGGCATTAGTGACCTTCAAATGACATCAGGTTCTAATCCCTGAAACCTGTGAATGTTACTTTATATGGTAGTGGTTTTGCAGATGTGTTTAAGGATTTTGTAATGAAGAGATTGTCTTGAATTATCTGGGTGGGCCCTAAATGCCATCCTCAAGGATCGTATAAGAGAGAGGCAGAGAGAGATGTGACCAAGGAGGCGGAAATTGGAGTGATGCGGCCACAGCTCAGGGAGCACCGGCAGCCGGGAGAAACTGGACAGGGCCAGGGAAAGGATTCTCCCCTGGTGCCTCTGGAGGGAATGTGGCCCTGCCAACAGCTTGATTTCAGCCCAGTGAAACTGCATGTAGACTTCTAGCCTCCAGAACTGCGAGAGAAGAAATGTGTTTTCAGCCACCCAGTTTTGTGGTCATTTGTCACAGCAACCGTTGGAAATGGATACAGCCATCAAGAGACACACAAAAGTGTCCATAGCAGCGTGATGGTAACTGCCAAAGTGCAAATAAACCAGATGGCCATCAGCAGCAGAATAGATCAGTACCCCGAGGGTCTTCTCACAGGGCACACTGTACGGCAGGCCGAGAATGAGCACTCTGCAAATGTGGCAGCTGTGTGGATGGGGCTTGCCACGTAACGTTGAGCAAAAAACCCCAGATGCTAGAGTGTGTAATGCATGATTCTGTGTCTAGGAAGGGCAACAGACAACTGTCATGTGTGGAAATCAGGTTGCCTTCGGGAGATGGTACTGAGAGGAGGCCCAGGGGGAGGGAAGCACAGCTTTTGGAGGTGCTGATGATGTCCCCTTTCCCCATCTTGGTTTGCATGGGAAGGTTCCATTTATGCTATGGAACTTTTCTGTACGTATATATTTCAAGAAAAAGTATAAAAACAGAGCAGTTCATGATCTTGGAGTTTTCAAGGTGAAATTTGAATGGAATGAGTCATGGCTTCTTCTACTGCTAGAACAATACTATCAAAATTGAGATTATACTTAATGTGAGATAATTAGATTTTGCCATTACAACAAATGCTACTAAATATTCAGATGCACACTATATTTTCTAAGTGAGATCAGGGTATGTAAACCCGAGTAGGACGCTAAGATGTATATAGATTTAATTGGTGTGGATAAGTTATCTGCAGGAAATGTATTTTTATTTCTGCATATAAAAGAAGCTGTGCTTTTAAAGAAAACTAGACACAAGTAACCAAATGTTTAAGTATCAAACGTTATGTGGTTGCAGTTGAGAGGGAAACCAAAGAGCTTTAAGAAGAGCAGTCGGGGGGAGATGCGGCACATGGAGAACTCATCGGGGGCAGCCCCATGTCCTCGCAGCCCAGAAGTCCTGGGTGGAGGTTCTATGGCACCACCTGGCTACCTGCCTCCCCAGGCAAGGGCCCAACCCCTCAGGTCCCCAGAGGCGCCCCATCTCCTTTGCCCATGTCTCTCCCCACCTGCCTTCCCTCCCTCATCCACCTGTGAACTTCTCATCCCTCTGGACTCTACTTTGCCCCTTCCCGGTTGCCCCCAGAGCTCTTGTTCTGGCTGTGAGCCCACCAGGATAGGGCCATGTCGCTGACTTCAGAGGAGAGAGACTCTTTGTCTGACGACTGTTGACCTCGTAACCACTCAGCTTCATGGGCCACAGTGTGCTTGAGTGAGCACAGCCGTGGCGTGGGTTCACCTAAGGCTTCGTGGAAGCCGTGTTGCGTTGCAGCCAGTTGGAGGCTTCCGTATGCTCAGGGCGTCGTGTGTGCCCGGCCTTGCTCTGCACAGCTCATCTGTGCACGTGAGCTCACTTCCTCCTCAGCCTCCCACAGAGGCACTGGGAGACTTTGGACTGGACACGCGTGCAGGCCTGGTCATGGCATTCCTGCAAGCGTGCTATCTGCAGGCTGTTTCCGATTCACAGGGCAAAGGGTGTAGATATGCAGAATGAGCATGTAGGGACCTTCGTGGTCGCCTCTGTGTGTTGGATCGGATAATAAAGTGAGGAATGTCTTTAAAAAAAATTCATTTAGGTAGTAATTTAGTTTTATTTTATTTTGCAAAAGTACAGATCTGTAATAGACTATGAAAAAACCAGTCTTTCCCCCAAGATGCTTTGCGACACAGTGGTGTGAAGTGTGGGAGAGTGTGTCGGGAGAGATGAGGAGGCAGGGCAGGAGTGGAGGGTCGGAGAGCAGGAGGTGAGGGACCCCTGAGGGAGAGGACCTCAATGTTGTGTCAGTTCCTTTCTAGGTGAGGAGTTGGAGCCCCAGACAGGGGGACTGGGCCATGGTCACGGGCGGCAGAAGCAGAGCCTTTGTTTGCACCAGATCTTGACCCTGTGCCCTGTGGGTCCTCCCAACCCTTCTTCCCGGCCTCCTCCGGCTTGACTCAGGCTTCTTCGGGCTCATCAGACCTGAACAGCCTGGCAGTGTGGCTGTGTGGGAATGGGTGACAGGTGCTGTTCTCCCCAGTGCAAATCACTAATGCTGGGCACCGTGCATCAGCGTCGTGGTGACGACAGCATTGGGTGGATCTTCAGGGAATGTCGCTTGTGCCCTCTCGGGCTCTGAGGGTCCCACATGACAGAGACCAGCATCTACTGCCCTGGCCACTCACTCAGGTCACTTTATGCTTGGTGACACATCATAGTTGCTCAAACTGAAGCCTCCCTGTGGCTTTGTCATCTTCTTTCCAGCCAAGGGGGCTGTCCTGACAGACTCTCCCCATCACCTTGGCATTTTACTACTGTGGTGTGTTTGGTGACATTTGTAAATGTGATGATTTTTTTTGCTGTGCCCTTTGTTGCTGTGGCTACTTCTACAAATGTTAGGATAAGCTGTCAGGGGCCGCTTCCCTGCGTTTTGAGCCGTTTAGCCTGGGCGGTGCCCCTGTGTGTCCTGTTTCCCTGTCAGGATGTCCTGTCCCATCTGCAGCCTCTTCACCCTGCAGGGACTCTCTTGTGTCTCTGTCCTGTGGCTGACTGGCTGCCTGGCAGAGAGGCAGGCACTCACTCATTTGCTCACCCCTTCACCCAGGTCCTCCTTGTAATATGTATTGTAAATTGTATATTTACAACTTACCCTTGTCCACATGCATGCGGCCCACTGCACTGCCCCTGGCTGGGGCTGACCCCTGGATCCCAGCACCTGGCACAGCACCTGGAACTCGGTAGCTGCTCCAGGAAAGTGGTCAAATGGTTTCAACAGCTCCACACCCCGTCCCATGTCAGAGAGAGTAGAGTACCAAGCCCAGCACTGTTCCGGTGGTCATTTCCAGGGATGTGCGTGAAGCAAGCTGGTGTCATGTGATGCGGTCACTCTAGAACCTCAGAAAGATTTTGTGTCTTCAGCCGTACTGCAGGCACGCTTGGCTCTGTCCGGTGCTTGGGGAGCACAGTGGCTTCATCAGCCATCACCGTGGCCTGAGGATCTGAAAGGGTGTCTGAGGGGTGGGCCTGGTGGTGCTGCCCCTACCCCCAGCCCCCACCCAGCTCTGGGGTTTGGGGTTGTCTGAGCCCCGCCCCACCCTCCCAGATCCAGTGGGAGCCAGCCTGGCACGGCAGGGCCCTGTGGCTTGGGCCAGGCTCTCTCTATGGTCTCCTGGCTGGCATTTGCACTATGGAAAGCCCCTCTTCCTATGGGCCTGTCCTTGCCTTCAGCACAGCTGGGATTTGGGGTGGGTTTTCAGTATGTGGTGCTGTGTGTGGTTCAGAAGCACAGACGCATGACTTCTCTGTGCCCTGGATGCTTTCCAGCTGCATCTCCCATGTTCTTGGTTGGGGGATGGCGCTTTGTTTATTGCACCTGGGGGAGGGTTGAGTGGTCCTGGATGCAGCCCCTTCTCATCTCCCTGTGCCGTGGCCACACCCTTGACTGTTTTTGCCCTGGATGATTGATGTGGGAGCTGGACTGTGGCCAGAGACTCTCCCTGCCCATGTTGGCCTGTGGACTGCTGCCTGGCCACCCTGCGGGGTTAGGGACGTCTCAGGAGTGAGCATTCCAGTGTTTGCAGTGCCGAGGGCATCATGCTGGATTCTGGCACACACACAAACCAGGATCGGGAAGCCTGGACCCTGCCCTTGGGGAGCTTTTGATATGTGTGTGTGTGTGTGTGTGTGTGTGTGTGTATGTGTATGTTGGGGGTCTGGGGTGGGGGAGGGGAAGAATAAAGGGCCAGATGGGGCTCCAGCGAGGTATGGCAACAGGAGGGAAGATTCAGGCCTGAGTGAAGCAGGCATCACAGATGGGGGCTCATAAAAACCCGAAGGTAAAGGGGGGTGCATTTCCATCCTCGCTCCTCCAATGTGGGCTGCACACAGTGACCTCTGTCCACAGAGCCCAGTGCAGAAAGGGGAAGCAGAAACCCAACACACACCGCCTCAGCCTGGAGGCCACAGTTGGCGCCAACAGCAAGTCATGTGGGTGGCACATGCCCTGGGTGCCGTGGAGGGAGGAGGGCACTTTCCCTCTGTATCCGCCCTCCCCCAAATCCGTTACCACTACGTAATTATGAGGAAAACTCCAGACAAATTCCAGTTGAGGGGCATTCTACAAAATACCTTGCCAATGCTCTTCAAAATATCAAGTCCATCAAAACTAAGGACACTCTGAGATGTTGTCACAGCCAAAAGGAGGGCTCTCTTCCCCTTTCAGGTGGAGGGAGCCTGAGGAGACGCGACAGCTGAACACGATGTGCTGCCCTGCAGGAGGTCCTGGAGCAGAAAGAGGGCGCTAGGGAGAAGCTATGGAAATGCCAATGAAGTACGGACCGTAGTTAATAATGGTGGATCGAGATTCATTAATTGTGATTCATGTGCTGTGCTGATGTATGGCGATGTTAATAATCATGGAAGGCGGCTGTGGGTACATGAGAACTCTGTGGAGTCTGCTCAGTTTTTCTGTAAGTCTAGAACTGTTCTAAAAATGAAGTCTATTAATTGTTGGAAGGCAGATTGTGTCCCTCCACCATGTCCCCGGTGGTGGGACCTTGGCTCCAAACCTCACTGTTTCCCCATTTGTCTCAGGACCCTCAGCTTTGTCATCCTTTTCGGTTCCTCTTTACTGTTCCCATGAAAACTGGCGGGGGCAAGCTCATGTTAGTATTTAGAATATGTATGTTTTAGTGCCCCAAGTTTCTGGGTGCTTGAAAATGACCGGTTTCTCAGATGCAGCCTGCCTGGGTGCTGGGGGCCATCCCTGGGAGAGAGAGAAGCCCAGTGACTTGAGCTTGGAAGATTTTGAAAACGAAACATCAAAGCCTGGTTTGCTGACGTCCTGTGGCCCAGTTCAGTTTCTGTGGTGCCGGCCAGGTTCCATGGGTCTGATGACGCCGGCAGCAGTGTCCCTGGCCTCTGGCTTTATCTTATGTTCACTAGAAAAGAAGAATATGTCCTGTGATACTTGATCCCCTGATCAGCCCCTGGGCTCACTTATAGTCAGTGACAGAGGCCATGTTTTTTTGGGGGGTGATATTGGTCACGATAGACGATGGTGACCAAAGCTGTTGTAAGTGCGGTTGACCGTCCAGTGAGGAGGCAAAAGAGAGCCAACATCTTCATTAACTGGGCTGGCACCTGAGCATTTATGGCCACGGCATAGCTGAGTAGCTGGTCGATCCACTTTGTTCCTGCAGAAAGGGTGGCCTGCTGGGGACACAGAAAAACAGCCCTGGCCACTGAAATGGCCATTTCAGCTTCAAGTTACATAAGCGTCAGCGCCTGTATTTGTGGTGGAGGCCCAGGATGAAATGAAATATTGCCCAGGGAGGGCAGAGCTGCAGTCCTGTAAATGGGCGGGGACCCCGTGGTCTCGTGGAGTCAGCAGGGACAGCTGCGGTTTAGTGGAGAGTCAGAGGGGCCTTCCTGGGACCCCACTGCCTCCCTACAGTCCAGCTTGCGGCTGGCAATGACATCCACTTTGCAAGATGATGTGAGTCATGACAGAGCCAGGACCTGGCACAGGGGAGGTGCTGGGTGAGGGACAGGCAGTGCTCTGTGGTGGGCCAGTGGTGGGAAGGACCCTTCTGGAAGGCGGAAGACCTACACTGCCAGGGCCCTGGGCAAGTCACAGCCTCCTCACTTGTCGCTGAGGAGGGACGAGGACAAGTCAGAGGAAGTGATTCCTACGGGTCTTACCACTCATCCGGATTTTGTGACAAAATTAGGCTGAACCATATGAAACTGTTATTTCTGTATGTCAAAAAGTGATCCAATATAGGCAACTTCATATGCCTCAACTCAGCAGTTTAGCATTACAGCGATTTTTGGCAAGAGAGAACACTTTTATTTAAAAAACATTATTTTTAGTTATCACATATGAATTCATTCATTGTATTGGAAAACAGAGATAGCAGAAAGCGAAAGGAAGAAGCTTTGAGATACCAGACTCCACCCGCCGGGGGCCCTCCTGTTGTTTGCCCACGATTCCTCCCTGTTCCTGGGCACCCCGGCTCCCAGCATTCCTTCTCCTGGACGGTATATGAGGAGCCCTTTCCACAATCATGGACGGTTTCTTCCACACCCAGCCGTACGAGTTTGTCCTTTCTGGAGCTGGATCCCAGGGTTGGACATTAAATTTGTTTAGAATGTTTTTCTGCTATGAATGAATGCTGTAATAAATATCCTTGTAGTTGTGTTTTTTGTTTTTTATTGGCAGATATTCATGATCCCTTACTACAAATTTACAAGAGTAGAATTGCTGGGCAAAATGTTAAGGCTTTTGATTGACATCTGGAAAGGTTTTATTACCCACTGACAGTGAGAGGGAGGGGTTGCCCTTCCCTCTTCCTTCCTTTTCCCTCTTCCCTTCCATCCATTTGATGGTACACCATTGAGCAGCATCCAGCAAACAGTGTTGGCGGCCCCCCTCGTTATCTGCAGCACGCAGACTCCCTGTGTCCAGCAAACAGCGTTGCAGCACCCCTCGGTGTCTGCAGCACGCAGACTCCCTGTGACCCAGCTTCCTAGGCTGGCTGGTGGTGTTTGGAGAGGAAATCAAGAACGTGTGGGGAAGCCCGTGGAGAATTTTAGAGACTTCCCATGACACACGAGGCAGTGGGAGTGGGGCTGGAGAGAGACTGTTAGTTATTCCAGGGAGAGAGGCCTTTTTTGATTGTCCCACTCACCAGCACACTGAGGGGCTGGGCCACTGACCTGATGGGTTGGGGACCAGAGCCCTGGCTTATGTGCAGTTGTTTCTTTTGAACATGTCTTATTTTGCTGGTGATCTGGCAAGTAGGTTGAAACCAAGCCCTCCCCCAGTTCCTCAACTGCCTGGGACTGCACAGGTGCCTGGGAGTCTGATGGCTGGCAGGCTGCCTTTTGAAGCTTGGCCTGGTGTCCCAGAGCTGTTGGTTGCCCTAGGAATCCAAGGAAAAGCTGCCGAATTCTGCGGCCCCAGGAGGATCTTTGTCCTCCTTTTGCAGAAGCAATAGGTGGATTTGCTCTGTTGAGCTGGAAGGAGGAATTTTTAGATTTCCTCTGGCTGAAGAAGTTGAAATGGAACCATCTACATCAATTCCCCACAATTGGACTTTGAAGCAAGCTTTCAGAAAAACGGACTTGACTATTTTCTATGCGTGGAAGCAAATTCCTTGGGAACTTCTGGTGAATTTTAAAGTGCTTGTCTATTTTGTTTCATTCTCCAATACTGAGAAGTCTTTAATAACTAGAGGCTGCCTGGGTAGGTCAAGGTCTGAGGGGCAGCACTCCCCACCAGAGCTAGTCATTAAATAGATCTGCCCTCTGTAGTTTTTATTTTGCGTTTTGAGATGGAGATGTTGCTATGTTGTCTCGAGGCTGGACTTGAACTCTTGGGCTCAGGCAATCCTCTCACCTCAGTCTCCTGAGTAGCTGGGACTACAGGTACATGCCACCGCACCCGGCTTGATACCTCTGTTTTAAAAATCCTGTCTTCTAGCAATTATCTTGTATCTCTGGAGGAGAAAGGTGCCATTTTTCTGGCAGTGGAATTTGGGGCTGAGAAGGACCCTGGCTCCATCAATGGGGGCTGGCGTCTAACATGCTAGATCTTAAGATCCCTTAAATATTTTTTCTGATTATGAAATTAAAATGTACTAATTATGAGGACTCGAGCTTTACAGAAATGCATCATGTAGAATAGAAAATGAAAGCTTCCCCCCAAGTTTCACCACTGCCCCATTCAGTGCCCACAAGGATAATCATTATTCACAATTTGGTGGAGACTCCTCCCATTTTTTTTTTTCTGTCTGTGGAAATATTTTACTTGTCTTTTACACAAATACATGTTTTAAAAGTATTTTTCAACAAAATGAGATCCTATTGTAAATAAGATTTGCAGTTCGATCCCCCAGCCGTGTGTCTTAGCCATGATCCCTTGTCCGTTGTGCATAGCAGCATTATTCTTTTTTAAAAAAATTTTACTTTAAGTTCTGGAATACACGTGCAGAATGTATGATAGACTAGATAAAGAAAGTGTGGCACATATACACCATGGAATACTATGCAACCATAAGAAAGAATGAGTTCATGTCCTTTGGAGGGACTTGGATAAAGCTGGAAGCAGCATTATTCTCTCTGACACTTGCACAATATGTGACCGTTTACTTATTGAACTTTTGGGTTGTTACCATTTTTCTCACTTATGGAAAATGCTGACATGTGGAGTCTCGTACATTAAACTCGCGTCTGCGTGGGGTTGTTTCCTTAGCATAGGTTCCTAGAAGTGGACTTGCTGGGCTGAATGGTTTGGGCATTCAGAGTGTCAACAGATATTGCCAAGTTGCTCTCTGGACAGGTGGTGACCATTTTAAATGATGCTGGTGTGTGGGGCAGCGGTGTCCCCACTGACACTCTCTGGACATCTACACTCTCTGGACATGATCAGTCTTTGTGGTTTCATTCAGTCGTGTGGGTATAAAGTGATAGCTTATTTCATTTTGTATTTGTAAAAATTGTGAATGACAACAAGCTGCTTCTTGTGTGCTTGATACTAATTTGAATTTCTCCTTCTAATTCTCTTTTTCATCCTTGCCTCTTTTCCTCTTGACTTGTGAAGGTTTTTTTTGTTGTTGATTTATAGGTGTTCTTGGTACATAGGGTTATTCCTCATTTGCTATATATATTGCGGATATTTTTTTCTCAGATGCCACTTGTCCTTTGATTTTTTTAAAGACATATTTGGCAATGCAAAAATTTGGAAGTTTTACATTGTTAAATCTATCAAGCTTGCTTTATTTACCCTGAATTTTGTATCTTACTTAGAGAAAGGGTTTCTCTACCCTAATATATATAAGCACCCTCCTGCATGTTCTGCTAATACTTGATAGTCCAGATTTTTCTACATTTACATCTCTTATTCAATCTAACATGTATTTTAGATATGGTGTGAGTTGGGGATGTAGATTTTTTATAGGAGTATTCAGTTTTCCAGCCTAATTTCCTAGTCAGCCACTTTGACCTCTCTCTTTTGGCAGATTTGTCATGGGTTAAGTTGCTGCTGTGTTCTGAGTGTTTCTCCTGTGTTTCTGGATTCTCCATTCTAATTTACTGCTTTATTCTTGTGCCGATATCTACCGTACAAGTTACTGTGGCTTTTGGTAAGACTTTGTTATCTTAAAGGGCCATTACCTCTTCATTCCTCTCCTTTTTTCATTTTCCCCCTAACCTTTCTTCTATATTCCTTTGACTAGAATCATCCTTTCAGCAGGAGCCAGGCAGAGCAGCTGTCCGTGGGCTCCCCAGTTGGCCAGAGCTGTTGGCCAGGATGTGGAAGGAATCAGGCGGGAGCCCCCAGCGGGATGGTCGTTGCGGTGTCTCTGCACCTAAGTGATTTGTTTTTGCAGACATCAATGCTCAGGACTGATCAACCTCAGGATCAATGCTTGGGAAGTGTAGAGCTTGCGTCCCATCATAGATATGACTCCGAATCTGTGGGGACTCTCCCTGGGCTGACTCATAAAATGAATGGGCACCTGAGCCACTCTGTGTGATGCTGAAAACTAGGAGCGCTTGGGCGACCCTTTCAGCCATAAAGTCTGCCTTTCCCCACGGGAGTGGCCGCTGCTGGTGTATTTTCTATTTGAACCAACTTAAAGGGGCCTGCCCAAGTTTCAGAAAGAAACTCAGGTTCTTGACATATACAGGGGGAACCCTTTCGTTTCTAAAATCTGTTTAAAAACCTTAGTGTTATTTAAAAATCCACTTTACCATTGGTGAAAATATCCTCTTACGCATTTGCAGGGCACCTCTGTCCTCTGTCAAGTACCCCGTGAGTGCAGGCCTGTGCCCGTGACCTGGCTGGACCCTGGGGTTTTCCCGAGCCGTTGTCCCTGAGCTGTTTGTGCTGTAGACAGGGCAGCCCTGTGGGCCTGGATAAGAGGTTTTGCATGCTCCTTACAGTTCAAAGCAGGCGTGGGCCATCTTCCCTGACTCCTGCCTTGTCCTCCAATAGTAAGTCATGCCCCTGTCACTCCCTGATGGAGCCACTCCACTGAGGTTATTGTTGTTTTTGTTTGTTTTGTTTTCTTGTTTTTTTTTTTTTTTTGAGACAGAGTCTTGCTCTGTCGCCCAGGCTGGAGTACAGTGGCGCAATCTCGGCTCACTGCAAGCTCCGCCTCCCAGGTTCACGCCATTCTCCTGCCTCAGCCTCCCAAGTACCTGGGACTACAGGCGCCTGCCACCATGCCCAGCTAATTTTTTGTATTTTTAGTGGAGATGGGGTTTCACCATGTTAGCCAGATGGTCTCGATCTCCTGACCTCGTGATCCGCCTGCCTCCGCCTGTCAAAGTGCTGGGATTACAGGCGTGAGCCACTGCACCAGGCCCACTGAGGTTATTGTTGATTTTACACTGGGGCTTTTCTTTGGGATACCTCAGGCTCCTGGTTACACAATAGAGGAAACATTCTGAGAGAATCGGCTGGTGAGATGCCTGACACCGCTCTCCTGGCATCTGACATCAAAGATATCTTAATATTTCTAGTTTTTAAAAATTGTGATAAATAACACATAACATGACATTTACCACCTGAAATACTTTTAAGTATATGATTCTGTGGCATTAAATACACTCAGTGTTGTGCAACCATCACCATCATCCATCTCCAGAACTTTCTTCATCTTGCAATCTGAAATTCTGTGTCCATTAAACACTAACTCCTCCTTCCACCTCCCCCAGCCCCCGGCAGCCACCATTTTGCTTCCTTTTTTTTTTTTTTTTTTTGAGACACTGTCTTGCTCTGTTGCCCAGGCTGGAGTGCAGTGGTGCAATCTCGGCTCACAGCAAGCTCCGCCTGCTAGGTTCACGCCATTCTCCTACCTCAGCCTCCCAAGTAGCTGGGGCTACAGGCGCCCGCCACCATGCCTGGCTAATTTTTTTTTTGTATTTTTAGTAGAGATGGGGTTTCACCGTGTTAGCCAGGATGGTCTCAATCTCCTGACCTCGTGATCTGCCCGCCTCGGCCTCCCAAAGTGCTGGGATTACAGGCTTGAGCCACCGCGCCCAGCAACTACCATTCTACTTTCTGTCTCTGTGAATTTGATGATTCCAGGTGCCACGTGTGAGTGGAATCATACAATCATTTATCTTTTTCCAACTGGCTTCTTTCACTTCGCGTGACGTCCTCAAGGCCCATCTGTGTTGTAGCGTGCGTTAGAACTTCCTTCCTTCTTAGGGCTGACTACTGCCCCCATTGTATGGATAGACCATGTTTTGTTTGTGGTTCATCCCTCAGACATCGAGAATATCTCACACAGTAGAAAGAATCCAAGAAGCCAATGAGGACTTCATCTTGGTCGCCTCTGTGAGGGTTGGGTGGACAGGCCAAAGCTACCTACTCATCCTGCATCGAGCTGGGTGCTGGGCACAGGTGCTGGGCACAGAGGATGCAAACTGGAGCAGGAGCCAGTTCCTGCCCCCAAAGTGCAGCAGCAACATGCCATGTTAGTGCCAGCCTATCCGGGGCTTTGTAAAGCTAAGAAAAGAGCCTGTATCCATCCTGAAGGCTGTGTGACCACAGGGCTTCTAAAGGATGCTTCTGTGTTCCCAGAGTTAGGTGGAAGCTCTTAGAAGGATCTCTTTTATCCCAGTGCTCTTGCTAAGAATGGAAAGCCCCTCTGCGTGACTGCAGTAGCTGGTGCGATCCTCTGGTCACTTGTACCAGAGCTGGGGAGGTCGTGGCTTGCAAAACTCACCTCTCATAATGGGATGCCAATAAATATTATCCGAAGTTGGTATACCCAGAAAGAGAGTTTAAACATTATTTAGAGAGGTGGAAAACAGCCACTGGTAGAATTAAAATCAGAAATAATGACAAGGATGGCCAGCGGAGTGGGGAAGTCCAGATTGGGGAATGTGATGTTTCATTATAAGCCCTTTCAGCATTTGCTTACTTTGGTCTGAGTAAAAGAATTGTCTCCTTTTTTTAGGGCCATGTACAGCAAAGGACTGACCATCTGTCAGACACGCTGATCAGTTTTCCTGGCAAAGCAGGGTTGGAGGTTTCTGTCCTCAGGTGGGTGGGCAGGGACGGCAGCTTGCCGTAAGGTATCCAACAGCACCAGGGGCAGGAAATGAAAAGTGCTCAGTGATTGGTGGGATAATGGTATCTAGCACAATGATTCCTGCCAAAATCTTAATGGTGTGCAATAAATGAAAATGCTGCCCCAGTCAGATGGGACCAGCATTTTTCAGCAACCTTCAAGGTCTTGTGTCACAGGAATGAAGATCCGAGTATTTCCCACCCATGGAGGGGATGGTGAAGGAGTTTTCAGTCCTGGGCACCCTGGGCTGTGCCGAAAGCCTCTGTGTCACACTGCCTGGGTTAGTTGGGAAAGACAGCTCCCACCGTTCTCTTTTAACCTTTGTCCTTTTGTACCACAGCAATTGCTTTCCTGGAGATCAGAACCATGTCTGGGCTTAACATCATCTTTGGAAATCCTAAAAGGCAATGAAGAGATTTTTCTCTTTTCATTTCTTTTTGATACAGCCGTGTCAGTTTGAAATTTTATTTTCATATCAGTTCTAATAGTGTGTCTGCTTGACATAGTTTCTGTTAAATGGGCTTGATATGAAGTTATTTAAAAATTCAAATATTTAGAGTTTCAGGGCCCATTGTCTTGATTTTTGGGGCAGTACCTCAATTTCATACGGTGTTATTCTTTTCCAGAGAGATGGGTCACTGAATAATTTACATTTTATGGTTGTTTTATGAGAAACTATTTCTGGTTATAAATAGTAAACATCTTCTAGGTTTTGCAGTAAGAAATAATGGATTGTGTTAGAAAAAAGAACCATAAGAAGATGTGATTTTAATTTTGACTATTTTGACTTCCTGTAAGTACCTTCTGGAGCAGAAGGTTTTCTCTTTGTGGATTCTGCATCTTGGATTTGGGGACTCTGTTGCACTGAGCTGTGCTTTGTGGGGAGGAGCCTATGGCAGAACAGTTTGGGTTCTGCTGGCCGCCTTTCACTCTATTCAGGGAGGCTGGGTCCCAGAGAAAGATGACAGCGGTTAGGTCTTGTTGGGAAGAAAACTCGGCTACCAACCCTGGACCATTTTGCTTCCCCTGAACAAATAAGATAGTCATTTGCCTGCTTTTGGGGACGGAGCCTGTGGTTCGCACAGGGTGAACGAGATGGCAGCTGGCTTGCCTGCTGGCCTGCTTCCTGGAGATAGGATGCTCAGACCCACTGCTGCTCTTCAGGGGTCGTGGAGGGAATTAATGCACTTCCTTCTGTCCCCCAATCTCATTTACATGTCTCTGGAGCTGAGCATGTGTTCTTTTTCTTTGTTCATCTCAATAGAGCTTTTAAATTAAATAGATGTTGCTTAAGCCATTCAGAAATGTTTCACATTTTAAAAAACAAAAGGTAGTTGCTGCCATGATTCCTTTGCCACCCCTACACCGTGGCCTTGTAGGACAGTCCCCCTTTGGCTGTGCTGAGCCCATCTGGAAGTGTTTCTGATTCTAATCAGAAGTGGAACAGTTTCAGTGCAGATTATAGGTTTATGTTAGCCTTAGTGATGGAGGGATGGAAATAGATGCTTCCTCGCTATTACCATTCCAAGTAAAATAATGAGGCTGCATATTTGCAGTGAGCTGCTGAAGCCAGACGTCACTAGAGTAATTTGGATTAGTGGGAAGTTGGAACATATTGTTTTAAAAGCGATTTCAAGAGCATCACCTTCGGAAATCCTATATAGCAATGAAGTGATTTTTTTTTCACTTTTTCATTTTTATTTATGTTGCTGTATCTGTTTGAATTTTTAGTTTCATATCAGTTCCCTCTAATAGCATACGTGCTTGAGATATTTTGACTTCTATTAAATGGGCTTAACATGAAATTATATTAAATAATTTTTATTGCTATTTGGAAGACCAGGAAGTGTTTCCAGTTTTCATATTTTGGGTCATGGAGATGCTACTTCCCATCCATTTTGTGACATGTAAGAGTCAGGCCATTTCAAGGAAGGGCCAGAGGAGAGACTTTGTGTTTCTGAGAATATACTATGGATTAGGACATGTGGGTTATTCAAAGATCTATCCTTTTGTGCTTTGAAATCTGAAATGCAGAAACTGTGGCCTCACTGAGGAGGAGTTTTAGAATATGCAAGGGAGATGATCAGGACTGGATCTTGTATTTGGGTATCACATCCAGTCCCAGACAGCATTGCTAAGGCAAGGAGCTCATAAAAGCCCCAAGCTCTAGCTGTTGGCTACTTATCTCCTGGAGCAGCAGGGTGAGCGGGGTTCAGGCTGGGGAGTCCTGATGGCTGCCTGGTTGTTACAGGATGTTACAGCTTAGGCCTGGGGACATAGCCCAGCACCCTCCAGAGGTTGTGTCTGTTCTTTACTCTTCAGGTTCCCTGGAGGCAGGAGAGGAGCTGGCCTCATTTCTGGCAGGCACCCCGCTACTGTTATTGAGCAATCCTCCAGGCTGCAGAGATGTCAGAGGAGGACCCTAATGTCTCCTGATTTTGATTATTTTGTTCTTTTTCCCTAGGTGTTTTACTTGCAGATACCTTGAGTACCTTGTTTGTATATTCACTTTGAAAGCACACATTTAAATGTTTATAAGGAAAAGGTTCTAAAGACATCCATTGATCCATTCATTCATCATTCAGCAAATACCTGTTGAATACCTGCTGTGTGCTAGGCACTGCGGTGGGCAAGCCAGAGGGCTTTGTTGCTCCAAGGAGCTTGCATTCTAATATTCTAGTTATTTTCATGCATCTGCACTATCTGGGGCAGGGACCATTGCGTTTTGTCGTATATAAAGCAGCATGTGTCTGCACTACAGTTTGTGTCCGTCGTAGATGGGCAAGGATTGAGTGCAAAAACTTCTGGGCCAAAAGGGGTTGGCTTGGGTCAGGCTGCTCAGTAGCTGAGGTGAAAGCATGTGCCACCCCTCCTGATACAGGGATCCTTGCTGATTGTGTGTGACACCAGGGCCTTCCCATCTGTCAGCTGGGTTTGTCCTCACAGTAGCTCGAGGAGCAGGCGGGGCAGCATCTGGAGGCCTGGTGCCCTTTCACACCTTGCTGCGACCACCAGGCTGCTCAGCAGTGGCCCGTGCCCACCACTGCACCTGCCGCCTTGTTCCAGCTCCGGGACCTGTCAGGCCACAGTACTACCTCCTGTCCCTTCCCCCAGGATCCTAGGGTCTCTGACTTCAATCCTCTGGGCCCAGGTTTGCAAGCCACTCCCTGGGAAGCTGTCCTGGGATCTGTGCCTGTCTACTTCCTGTAGTCCACCACCAGGAGGTAGAAAGGGACAGTCTGCTGACCTCCAGTCTTTCCACAGCAGTGTCTGAATGGATTCAGGAAATCCTTGGCGGTGCCCCAGGATGTGCTGGTGCTGGCTTAGGGGTTGGTGCCATAGCAGCACATGAGACAAAGGGAGCCCCCACTTGTGGGTCTCACCGTCTTTAGAATGTTAGCACTTATTTAAATTAAAAAAGATTCTACTAGTTGTAGCTTACAGTCACCGAGTTTCTTTCATTGTATTCGGTGACTTTGAAGCCAGTTTGGTAGATTCTATTTCATGAATAGTCCTTGCTCTGGTCTGACATCTGGGTCAATGAGTAGCTTCGGCCCCTCCCTAGAGCCTCCTGTCCTGGGCTGCAGTGACAGGCTGCGGGCCAGTGGGGTACACTCACGCACACCCCTCTAGGAACACTGGGGCCCTGGATAATTATGCCAACTGCAGGCTATTTCTCCCTCCAAGTGGAAGTCCTTGAGGTGAAACATTGGGTTTTTAAAAAATATTTTAGTCTTCTATTGCGTCTAGTCTGAAAATGACTTATTTGCTTTTTAATTCTGCGAACATGTTTCCTAATGGAAGGGTCAGAAATGTTCTCCTTGCACTTTCCATTAGTGCTGCAGTTGAGAGAGGAGAGGGGAGTGGTCAGGCTCCCCCTGCTCATCCCAGGGGCCCTCACAGGGGCTGCTTTGCGGTGTAGACCTTGGGGAAGCAGCTCACCTCCGAGCCTGGTGTATGAGAGCATAATGGTATTAGGTGACTTTTGAAGGGAAAGCAGGTTTTGGAAGAAGATCTGTATATACAAAAATACTGTCTATTTGACCTTCATCTATGAAGGATTCAGAATTGCAGAAGTTTGAAGGATGGCTGGGGGTTTGGGGCCATCTTGCACATGGCTTCCTGTTGGAGTGCCTTTGTTCTTCTGTGACGCCCATGGGGCCTGAGAGTGCGGCTGGATATTCCACCCAGATTGCAGCTCAGGTGGCTGTGCTACAAGCTGCTCCTCCTCCCGTGCAGTGCATGTCCCGGGTCCTGCTGCCCCGCTCAGCTGCACAGCCCATAAGGGACTGGTCCTGCCCGTGCACCCCAGACCTCCCCTGCCCAGGAAAAGTTACAGAAAATATCTTCCCCAGGATTCCTGGGCTGCACGACCCTGATCAGCCCCTTTGTGAGAGCTGCTTTGGGTGGAGATGGGGACACAGCTCGTTCTTTCCTCCTGGACTCTTCGTGCATTCAGGGTTCTGAGCTGATGGGGGCCTGGCCACTCCCCAACTGAGCCTGGCCTTGGCTGAGCTCGTCATCGCTGTGTGTCCCGGGCTGCCGGCCTGCCTGTTATCTGCAGTGCACAGGTGTGCATGTGTGTGCATAATACACACCACACACATACCATGCCCACCTCACACACACCACACGCATACCCCATACATGCCACACACATATCATACCCACCTCACACACACCACACACACCACACACATACCATGCCTACCTCACACACACCACACACCACAAACATACCATACCCACCTCACACACACCACACACTTAACCCATATAGACCACACACACATCACACACACACTATACCCACCTCACACACACCACACACATCATACCCACCTCACACACACCACATACCCTATGCACACCACACACCATACACATACCCCATACACACCACACACCACACATACCCCATACACACCACACACCACACACATACCCCATACACACCACACACCACACATACCCCATATATACCACACACCACACACATACCCCATATATACCACACACCACACACATAGCCCATACACACCACACACCACACATACCCCATATATACCACACACCACACACATACCCCATATATACCACACACCACACACATACCCCATACACACCACACACCACACATACCCCATATATACCACACACCACACACATACCCCATATATACCACACACCACACACATACCCCATACACACCACACACCACACACATACCCCATATATACCACACACATACCCCATACACACCACACACCACACATACCCCATATATATCACACACCACACACATACCCCATATATACCACACACCACACACATAGCCCATACACACCACACACCACACACATACCCCATATACACCACACACCACACACCATACACATATCCCATACACACCAAACACATGCCACACATACCACACACACCTCACACACACCATGCCCACCTCACACACCACACATTCACCCTATACACACCACACACATACCATACACACCACACACACCTTATACATACCACACACACCACACATACCACACACACCACATAATACCATACATACACACCCCATAAACACCACACCCCTCCATACATACCACACACCACACACACCCCATAGACACCATACACACATCACACCATACTCTATATACATATCACAGCACCCATACCACACACCGCATTCCACACAGACATCTTATACACACCACACACACTATACACATACCACACAATAGCATATATACACACACCATGCACATCCCATACACACCACACACCCCATACATACCATATACCACACACACTACACCATGCACACAAAACACACACACTCAACTCTTCCACACTACATTACACTCCACACACACACCACACACACAACACATTCACATCACACACACCACATACCACACACCATACATAGCACACTCCACACACCACACCCTCCAGGACACCCCCCACCATACACACATGCACCACACACCCACACCATACTACACAGTTACCACATACACACCACACACTCACTACCCACCACATCACATACTCTGTATCTGACACGCACACCACACCCCCCCGCCACACACATTTGCACGTCAACTACTCATCGAATGAAACTGAATGATTGTTTTCCCCAAATTAATACTGCCCCCGCCTGTGCACCCCCGGCTGTCCTGGCCGGCACATTCCCCGGTCCTGCCCTCCTTTGGGTCAGCACCGCCTCCTGTGTTTTGGGTGTCTCTGGCTGTGCCCTGGGGCGTGCTTACGTCCTGATCTTGTGGGAGGCTGGCTCCTCCGCTCCCGTGGCTGCCTTCCTGGGGGAGACCAGCCTGTTTGCCACCTCTCCTGATGCCCAGAGTGGCGGCCCATTTGGGAAGTCCTGCTTCCTCCCCTTGCAGTCTACCTTTCCCCACAGGTCATTTTGTCTCAGTGCCGACATCTCCCCAGCTAGAAGAGGAGACCCTCAAAGGCACACAGGTGGGTTTGATTATAATGCTGCTGAATATTAGATGCGTTTTGGTGAAACACTCAACCAGTACACATATCTTTAATAAAGTAAAATGTCCAGGCCCCCTCTGCTCCCACCTGTCTCTCCTCTCCCACCTCTCTCCCTGCTCCCCTCCCCAGAGGACATGGCTGACAAGCCTTTTGGGGGTTTCCCCTTTCTGTGTGCCTTTGCGTGTGTGTATGGGCTGGGCAGTGTGTGTATTCTCTAGCCATCTTGACGGACCTGTAACTGGGATCTACACACGTGTGCTCGCTGTAGCTCACTTACCATTTTCCCTCAAAAACAGGCCTGTAAGATCCCTCACTGTAGTGCGCGTTGCCTTGCCTCTTTAAAAACGCCGTTGACTCTTCCAGCACGTGAACTCTGTCGTCATTTATTTAACCATTCTCTTATTTATGGGTACTTAGGTTTCCAGTTTTTTAAAAGATTGTGACAATGAAAATCTTCAGACATCATTTTTTATACATGTGAGTCCTCCTGGAAATGGAGTTTTTGGGCACAAGGATATGCCTATTTAAATTTTTGATAGAGAATGCTGAATTGCCTTTCTGAAAGGCTTCATTCTAAAGAAATACACTTCTCAAAAAAAGGGAAAGCTAGCAAAAAAGCAATTCTCTGCCAACAGCTGAATAGAGAGAGGGGGACTCTCTGAGGCCATGAGGTGGGAAATGTGGTAGCCTGGGAGAAGCCAGGGACCAGGGCAAAGGGTGGCATGGTTACTAACGTTTCCTTTCCTGTTCCCATCCTCCCTGCCCTCCCTCCAAACCCCCAGGAAAGCAGTACTGGGGAAAGATGGTAAATAACTAAAATCCTGAGAATTCTCATGAACACTCCTCAATTTGGAGAGAGAGGGACTGTGATGAGGGGGGTTGAGATGGTACCCAGAGCCTGATGGCCCTCACCAGCGTCAGGAGAAACCCGCTCCCCTCCAGGGCTCCTTCCTAGGGTCTGGCTTGCACTGTATTCTGGGAGAATCCTGTAGCCCCATCTTCCCTTTACCCACTGGCCATTTAATGGTATCCCATTCTCACATTTAGCCCTTTGAATGAATCAACCACCATATTAAAAAATTAATAGATTTAATTTTTTTTTCCAGCAGTTTTAGGTTTATGGAGAAATTGAGCAGAAAGTTTAGGGAGTTCTCCTGTACACCCTCACCCCATTTCCCCTGTTTCCTCATTATTAACATCTTACATTGGTGTGGTACATTCGTTACCATTGATGGGGCAGTATTATTATTAACTGGAGCCCATAGTTAAAACATATTGGGGTTCACTCTTCATGTTGTATATTTTATGGGTTTTGACAAATGTGGAATGACTCAGCTACCATGTCTTTGTTTTAGTAGATCGTTAGTTGCTTTTTGTCTTATTAGCTGACTCCTGTTTTGAGAAGACCTTTTTGTCACATCCTTTTGCACCCCGGCTTACTGTGGCGTGGGGCAGGGGTACTGGGGGCCAGCTGGTCTCTGGGGAGCAGCACTCACTGCATCCTGCCCCTGCCCCATTCTGCTCCTTTCTGGTCTCAGCAGCCTCCCTTGCTCCTTTCACCTGCCTACCCCAGCTCAGCTGCCCGCTGCTTAGATGCCACTATGGGGCAAGGAAGCTGCCCCCAGTCGGTCCCCGAGGATTCTGCCCAGATAGGGATAAGAATCACCGCGAGTGTTTGCTGAGCACTTGGGAGGCGTAGGCTGGGCGGGAAGGGAAGGCCTGCAGGCTGAGGTGGTCTGCTTTGAGTTTTGCAGCGTTGCCTGCGGTCTCCGTGGGTGAGGGAAAAGGCACAGGGAGGTTCAGAAGCGTTCCTGGAGCCATGGAGCCGGTCAGTGACAGAGCCGGGTCTCAACCCAGGCCACTGCCCTCGGCAGCCAAGCCCCTTCTTTATTTTGGAATGGCCACCTGGCCAACTGGCACACAGGGAGAACTCAGGAAAGGAGGCGTGGCTCACTCCTGAAGGGAGAGGGACACAGGAGCAGCCTTGATGCGCTACGCCCCCTCCAGACCCCGAGTCCCTGTCCTTGGAGGAAGCAGGACTCCCAGGTGGGAGAGGTGAAGCAGATGGCTTCCCCCACTGCAAGGAGGAATCCCGGTGCTCTTCTCCACCAGCCTTCCCTTTGGTCGCCCCCTGGCGTCCGCGTCATTGTGGGAACACTCGGGCGGGATGTATTTTTAAGGAGTGCCTGATGCGTGTGGGTGTGGTGGGGCTGGGGGTGGGGGTGGGGCTGGGGGTGGTTGCAGCGGGGCCTATGCAGGATCCCGGTTGGAGGGGGCTGCAGAGGCTACTGCTGGGCCTGGTGTCGCCATGGCAGCTGGAGAGCGGGCGACCGGTCGCTTGGCGTCCTGCTTGGGGTTGTTGCCCACATCACCGAGCGAACGTTCCTGTCCCGCGCACTCACTGCGAGGCTGGGCAGGGCCGCTTGCCAGTTAATTGTGGGGATTATTATTATTATTATTATTTTTGTAGACGGAGTCGCGCTCTGTCACCCAGGCTGGAGTGCAGTGGCGCGATCTCGGCTCACTGCAAGCTCCGCCTCCGGGGTTTACGCCATTCTCCTGCCTCAGCCTCCCGAGTAGCTGGGACTACAGGCGCCTGCCACCACGCCCGGCTAATTTTTTGCGTTTTTTAGTAGAAACGAGGTTTCACCATGTTAGCAAAGATGGTCTCAATCTCCTGACCTCGTGATCCGCCCACCTAGGCCTCCCAAAATGCTGGGATTACAGGCGTGAGCCACTGCGCCCGGCCAATTGTGGGGATTATCTGAGAGTTGCTGGAGTGTTCTGCACTTCCTTGCGAACCTTTTACCTGGGTGGGCAGGGGGAGAGGCCGAGTCAAGGGAAGGAGGCAGGATGCCACACACGCCCTGCAGGGAGAGTCATCTGCTGGGCACTGCGACACACAGAAAGCCAGGAGCCTGAGCCCCGCCCGCGGTTGTTGAATGGAGGGAGAATGAACAACCGCTGACTCCCTGGTTCCTGGGTGCCGCATCACTGCCCCTCTGCTCCGGGTCAAACCGGCTGTATGCTTAGCTTCAGGAACATGTGGCAGGTGGCAGCCCCCGGCCCCGTGGCAGGTAACGGTGGTTTTGCAGTGTGGCGTGCTGTGGGGGCCGGCAGGGGCACAGCTGGGCAGGCCAGGCTTTCTTTGGCTCAGTATGCAGGGCTGGTTCTTCCCAGAGGAGGCAGAGGTCAGGGAGGAGCTGTCTCCCTGTGTCTCCTGAACAGCTTCATCAGCACACCCTGCAGCGGGGACTCAGTGAGCATCCTGCAGCTGTCTTGTCCCAGAAGGGCTGTGTACTTTCGGCCCTGAGGGCAACCTCCGCATGTCCTTTCTGGGGGCTCCCAGATGAGCCCTGCTCCCCCAGGTCATCCTGATCCATATTGATGTGATAACCCCCTCCTCAGTCCGAAACATCTGGAGGCCCCGTTTGTCCGTGGGATAAGAATGGGCTTGAGCATGGCTGTGGGTGCTCCGTGTGGCGACAGTGGCATGTTCTGTGGCAGCTTGCTTCCTCTGTAGCCCGATGTCTTTGACTCCCAGCCCGATGCTCCCTCCTCACCCAGCAGAGGCCCCTCCTCAGCCTTTGCATTTGCTTTCATTTATCTTCCTTCTTTAAGGCTGCTTTTGAGGGTTTACTGGCCAGCAGCATCATGTGCAGTTTATAAACTGTGTGCCCTCTCGGGGCCAGGTAGGAGCCTGAGAGGGAATGGGAGAAGTGGTCACGAATGATTGTGAGGACTGCAGAAAGAAGACAGGGCTGAGAAGAGTGTGATTTCCCCTAGAATTCAGAGATGCCTGCACCAGCTGGGTTTTGAAGAATGAATAGGAGTTTGCCAGGAAGATTCTAGAGGAACAACAGCAACAAAAAATTTAAACATGGGCACAGAAGAGGTGAGGCACAGATGGCACAGGGATTTGGGGTGTGATGGGGCAAGGCAGCCATGGGCAGGGTCTAGGCCCAGGACCTCAGGTGCTTTGCACGCCATGACTTGGAGGCAATGGTCTTGTCATGCAGCACTGTGCCTCCCTGGGCCCCATTAGAGTCCCTGGCTCTTGGTGTGCCTTTCATGCCCACACCATGGTGGGAGCAGGCAGGTGCGGTTTGGCCTGGGTTTCCCCAAAATGGACACTACTCCTTCTTGTGCTTCAGTATCAGAGTGGGCCCATGGGGTGGGAATAAATGTTTGGGTTTAGGAGGCCTCCAGCTGGGTGGCCTGCACCCAGGCAGGAAACATAGATTAGAGGAAGTATCAAGTTGAAAGGCAGCAGCCGTGGATGTTAAAGCTGGAGGAACCTCTTAAGGAATGGGTGTCAGCTCCCTCGTTTGATGTGGTAGGAAGATGAGGGTGAGAGGGGTTGGGAGCAGGTGCTGGAGCTGGAGCCTGAACCCCCATATCTCAGTGCTGCCATCATCCTTCATGATAAGGAAACTGAGGCACAGGCAGGTTACATAGTCTTCTCAGGATGTCAGTGGCAGAGCTAGGACGTCTATCTCTGCAGCTCAGTTCTGTGTGAAGTCCAGGCAGATGGTGCTGATCAGTAAGGGGTGCTGGCTGAGCGCTGATGGCCACCTGCATCTCAAGGAGAAACAGTGTCACTGGCTAATCTGATGGCTTCTCTGGGCACCAGCACGTGGGCACCATCACCCTTTCTCTGCAAGGGGTTTGTTTAGTGTATTTGGTAGAACATCCCCCAGCCTA
Source organism: Pan paniscus (assembly GCF_029289425.2). NCBI lineage: Eukaryota > Metazoa > Chordata > Mammalia > Primates > Hominidae > Pan > Pan paniscus. The sequence continues at coordinate 5,576,207 of NC_073265.2, forward strand.
CTAGGTGTGGCATACTCTATGCCACAAGCTCTGTATCTCAGGCAGCATTTTGTACTTTGAAAAAACAAGTTGGGAACAGAACCCTGATCAATGTGTTTCATTTCCTGTCAGAGCAAATGAAACCTGAAATATTAATGGCACGAGATTTCCCTTATCTTCCTACAAAAGGGCTTGAAAAATGTACTCCCCACAAGCTTAGCATGCAGCTCTGCTACCTGTGGCCCGAAATCATTAGTTATCCATACTCACTGACCTTTGGAAATAAACACGAAGGTTCACTTGAAGACTTGGGGGAGAATCACGGTCAACCTGTGACTCTTGGTTTTTCAGATATTCAGCTGCTTTGGAGAGCCTTGGAGTTCCAGCTGCTCTAGAGGTTCTGGGGAGGGAGCTGTTAGCCTCCCATATGAGCATGTGGCCCATCGTTGCCATCCACACCTGCCCCTCTGTGGATGAATAAGTGGTTTCCTTTCTCAGCTGGTTGACGCTTCATTTGTTTGTGTTCTTTTTCTTTACAGTCTCCTGAATATTCACGCGTTGCTGAATCTCCTGTGGACAAACCACCAATAGGCCAGGACTGTCCTGTGGACAGACGGGGTGAGCCTCTTCTTGTGTCTGGAGATTCTGAGTGAGTAGAACCCGTTACGATCCCCACTGCACTTAATGTGGCATTCATGCATGAGTCTGGGCTGATGTGCTAATTGCGGGCCGTAAGAAGAGTTACAGCCACGATGGCCCTCACCTTTTTCTAACAAAAGCTTAAACACAGCTACGGTAAATATTTTTGCTTTCTGCTTTCACAAACTTCACATACGCTTACATTTATTTTGAGGCGAAAGGGGAAGAACAGACATTTACAGGGGACCAGTTGCTAGGAGAAGACTGTGCATTCCCTGTAACCCTGTCAGTCTCACCTCGGAGATCCTGTCCCTGGAGTGCCCCAGGTCCCTTTTCCCAGCTGCACTGAGTGCCTCCGTCCTCCTGGTGGAGCTGTGCTGCTTTCTTGGGCAGCCTCCCTTCCCCATGGGGTGCAGATAGGCCAGGGGCATCCCGGTGGTCAGTTCTTCCCAGGGACCCAGGAGGAGGGGCCAGCAGAAAGTGGGCAGGTTCTTTCCGCTTGACCTGGCAATAACAATTCCTAAATTGCTCAGCACCCCAGGCTGCTTGCCTTGACCCAGGTAGCCAGTCCCAGGCACCGCAGCAGCAGGGCAGCCCAAGACACTGGTGGCCACCACAGTGAGTCCCTACAAGGAGGTTGTGCAGGACACGTTCTCGAGCTGCCTGCAGGGTCTGGTTGTGGGAGCAGCTCAGCCCCTCCTGCAGAGGTGGGAGCATCTTCTATAGCCGGCAATTGTCCTGCAGGAGCTCTGTGCCCAGTGGAATATCTCAGTGCAGTGCACAATGGGGCCACAGCTGTGTCACAGCCATGCTCTGTCCTTTAGTGGGGCGTCTGAGCCACGTTCCACCTGCCTGTTCTGACACACTGCTCTCCCTCGATGACCCTGCTCCCACTGGCCTCCCCATGGTTTCGATCCGTAACCCAGACCCTGTTCCCAGGAGCTGGCTCAGCACCATCCTGCTCCATACCCTCTCTCAGGGGACATCCTAACCTGCTCAGCCTGTCCTGTTCCTGCCTCTCAACCCAGAACACTGCAGGTCCTTCAGGTATTCGGTGAGACCTTAGAAGCAGGGACAGCAGGATTTATCCCACATGCACCATGCACTGTGCTGAGGAAGCCACGGTCACTCCCCTAATGGTCACTGGGGGTGAGAGAACTGAGGTTGTTGCCCATGTGGTAGAACTGGAATTCAGAGCCTCAGCCACGCCTCAGTCACCACACCACGCCCTGTGCAGGATGTTGGGGAAACCAGGCAGCTAGGACCGGCCTGTGCCTTGGAATGCTTACCCAGACCACCCATCCTTGTCCCCTTTGCACCTCAAAGGCTTGGTCTACTTTTCAGACACAGTTTTTATATTGTCAGCATGATACATATGCATATTTTAAGACGTCAAAGAGTTTTATAAGTTTTATGAAAAAAATAGCAGACCCCTGGCCTCCCAGACCATCTCCCCACCGCCCCTGCCCTGCCCACTCCCCATAGATTACCACTTCCAGCTCTTATTGCTTCTTCCTCTGGTTTTATCTCCACATTTGTAAAGAATATGGACACGCTGCTATTTCTTAGTCTCCTGTTGTGGTCAAGATGGTTGAACTTGTAGATTTCCCTCCTGAGAGCTGCTCCATCTAACCCTAACCCTAACTCTAATATATAGAGTTATGTCATCATTTAGGTGAACCCTTATGCAGTGTGTATCAGTCAGGATAGGCTGCCTCATGAGGCAGGAACAAGCATCCCCAGAGCTGAGAGAGTTCCGTTTCTCTAGCCTCCTGCCCTGGGGGTGGGTGCTGAGTCTGGGGGAGGTGTGGGGTGGGGGGAGGGGCGTCAGCGCTCAGCAGACAGGTGCTCACTGGTGTCACCATGTTCCCTGCCCTCTTCTCATATGGAACACGTGGTGCCCTTTTGCCAGGGCATCCCTGCTCAGGGGTCAGGATAGTCCTCCTCTGAGTGGCTGGGGGTCTGACTGCTCCCTATTTAGACTATTGAGTAGCCCCCTGCTTTCTGCCTCACTCCCTTTTTGTGCTGGTGTTCCAGTGCTTGGGCCTTTTGGGGTTTTAGAGGTGGGCCGTGAGGCTGGGCATGAAAAGGCTTCTCTGCCTCCACCGCCCCCCCGGGGCTCCTCATCCCTGTGCTGCCTCAGCACTTCGTCTGGCAAGATTTGCAGGTGCAGTTTTCATTTCTCATTCTCTGTTGGTTTTGAGTGATTTCAAGAGAAGATGCAGAAAGGCTGTGACCCCACCTCTAAAAGCCAGCGGTCAACCTGGCCACCCTTAAGCCTGTTCTAGTGGGCCCCCTGCCCCGTTGCCCTGCTGTGACAGTGTCCCACGAGGACAGACTCAACACAGGACTTCAGTCCTTGCCTTCCCGAGTGGCCGGCAGCCCTGGTGCTGTTGCTTTCCCTCTCCCTTCCTTGTTCTCAACCTCAGGAGGAAAATGTCCAGTTTCTCATGATGAGATATGATGTCATCTGTAGGTTTTTTTTTTTAAAAGTGGGTAAAATTCATATAACATTAGCCATTAACCAGTTGAAAGTGTGTAATTCAGTAACATGTAGTGCATTTGCAGTGTTGGGCACCCACTATCTGTGTCTAGTTCCAACACGTTTTCTTCATCCCAGAGAGGAACTCTCCATTAAGCAGTCACTCCCCAGCCTCCCTACCCCAGTCTCTGGCAACCCCAATCTGCTTTCTGTCTCCATGGACTTACATATTCTGAATGTTTCCCATAAGTTAGACATCATATAATTTGTGACCTTTTCTTTCTGGCTTCTTTGGCTTAGCATGAAGTTTATGTGGATGACCCATGTTGCAACATGTGTCAGAACTTCAGTCCTTTTAAAGGCTGAACAATATTCCATTCTGCAGATACACCACATTTGTTTGTGCCTTCAATTGATGGGCGTTTGGGTAGTTTCCACCTTTTGACTGTCAGGAATAATGCAGCTGTGAGTGTGTGTGGACAGTGTTAGATTCGGTATCTGTTTTCAACTCTTTTGTGTATGTATTTAGGAGTGGAATTGTTGCGTTCTGTGGTGACTCTGTTTCACTTTTCCAGGAACTGCCAAACTGTTTTCCACCACAGCTGCACCATTTTACATTCCCGCCAGCACTGAATGAGGATTCTCATTTTCCCCCATCCTAGCCAACACTTGTCAGTTTCTGTTTTTTGTTTCTTTGTTTCATGATGGCCAGCCTACTGGGTGGGAAGTGGGGTCTGACTGTTTATTGGCATTTCCTGAATAGGTTTTTTGGTAAATGTTCTTTATCAAGCTGAAGATGGTCTCTGCCTAATTTAGTGAGTGGTTTTTAATCAGAAATGGGTGTTGGATTTTTGTCAGATGCTTTTTCTGCATCAATTGATCTGATCATATGATTTTGTCTCTTTAGTCTGTTGATGTGGTAGATTATATCCATTGATTTTTCTAATGTTGAACCAACATTGCAGCCTTGGAAAAAATCCCACTTGGTTGTAGCGTATAATTCTTTCTAAACGTTGTTAGATTTGATTTGCTAATAATTTGTTGTGGATTTTTAAGTTGTTTGCTCCTGAGAGGCAGTGGTATGTCATTTTTTAATAATTTCTTTGGTCTTGATGTTAGGATAATTCCAGCTTCATAAAGTGAGGAAGTGTTTCTTCTCTTCCAATTTCTGGAATAGGTTGTAAAGAATTGGTGTAATTTCTCCCTTAAATGTTTGGTAGAATTCACCAGTGAAATCTATCTTCCTGTTACTGACTTTTAGTTTAATTCTATTGTAGTCTGAGAACATATATTTATGATTTCTATTTTTAAAATACTTGTTAAGGTGTACTTCATAGCTCAGAATGTGGTCTATCTTTGTGAATGTTCCGTGCAAGCTTGAGAAGAATGTGTATTTTGCTGTTGTTGGATGAAATATTCTATAAATGTCAATTCTATTGAGTTGATTTATGATGCTATTCAAGTGAACTGTCCTTGTTGATTTTCTGTCTGCTTGTTCTATCAATTACTGACAGGTCTTGAAGTCTCCACTTATAATAGTGGATTTACCAATTTCTCATTTAGAATTAAAATTCTATCAGATTTTGCCCCATATATTTCAATTATCTGTTGTTAGGTGCATAGCCTTTAAGGATTGTAACATCCTCTTGAAAATTGATTTTTCTCTCATTATGTAATGTCGCCTTTTTATCCCTGATAATTTTGCTTGGTTGGTAGTCTGCTTTGTCTGAAATTAATAATGGTACTCCAAGTTACTTTGATTAGAGTTAGCATGGTATACCTTTCTCTGTCCCTTTACTTTTAACCTACCAGTGTCTCTGCATTTAAAGTAGATATCTTGTAGATAGCATAGAGTTGGGACTTGTGTTTTTTATCCACTCTGAAAATCTCTGTTTCAATGGGTGTGTTTTGATCATTCACATTTAAATGATTATTGAGGTACTCAGATTAATATCAAACTTTTTAGTAACTGTCTTCTGTACTTGCCAGAGACTTCTTTTTCTCTCTCCTCTGGTTTCAATGGACCATTTTATGTGATGCCATTTTATCTCCTTTCATAGCATATCACTCATACTTCTTTTTAAAAGTTTTACAATATATGTTTACAATATGTATTTCAAAATAATCTAAGCCCACCTTCAAATAACACTATACCTCCTCCCATTTAGTACAACTACCTTATAACAGAATACTCCCAAATCCTCCTTCCTGTCCCTTGTGACATTGCTGTTAATTATTTAAATTATCCATATGTCATAATCATACAGTATATCATTACTATTATTGCAGTAAATAAATTTATTTTTATATCAAATAAGAGTAAGGAAAATAGAAAACTTTATTTTACTGTCATTTATTCCTTTATGAATACCTCTTTTTTATGTAGTTCCAAGTTTTCAACCTATATAATTTTTCTTCTGTATGAAGAAAAATCTTTTAACGTTTATTTCAGGGTATATATTGCCAGTGATGAATTCCCTTGGTTTTGTTTGCCTGAGAAACTATTTCTCCTTCATTTTTGAAGGATACTTTTTCTGGACATAGAATGCTAGGTTGGTGGTTTCTTCTTTCAAAATTTTAAGGATTTCACTCCATTCTCTCTCTCTCTTTTTTTTTTTTTTTTTGAGACAGAGTCTCGCTCTGTTGCCCAGGCTGGAGTGCAGTGGTGCTATCTCGGCTTACTGCAAGCTCTGCCTCCCGGGTTCACGCCATTCTCCTGCCTCAGCCTCCTGAGTAGCTGAGATTACAGGCGCCAGCCACCATGCCTGGCTAATTTTTGTATTTTTAGCAGAGATGGGGTTTTACCATGTTGTCCGTGGCTGGTCTCGAACTCCTGACCTCAAATCATCTGCCTGCCTCAGCCTCCCCAAGTGCTGGGATTACAGACGTGAGCCACCGCACCTGGCCTATCCACCCTCTTTTTCCTTTACTGGTTTCTGATGAGAAGTGGGCTGTAATTCTTATCTTTACCCCTCTATAGATAAGGTGTTTCCCTACCCCGCTGGTCATTTGCCTTAGTCATTTTCTCTGTCTTTGGTTTTCTGTAGTTCAAATATGGTGTGCCTAGGTGTAGGGTATTTTGCTTTTTGGTTTTTTTGTTTTGTTTTGTTTTGTTCTTAGTATTTACTCTATTTGGTGTTCTTTGAGCCTCCATGGTCTGTGGCTTGGATCTGTCATTAATTTTGAAAATATTTTGGCCATCATTACCTCAAATGATTTTCTTCTCCATTGTCTCTTTTGTTCCCTTTTGGTATTCCAGTTACACGTGTAACATCTTTGATGTTGTTCCACAGTTCTTGGATACTTTGTTCTGTTCCCCCCCTCCCCCAACCCATTATTATTATTTTTTTATTTTTATTTTTTTGTAGAGGTGGGACTTTGCCATGTTGCCCAGGCTGATCTTCAATTTGTGAGCTCAGGTGATCCCCCTGCCTCAGCCTCCCAAAGTGCTGGGATTACAGGCATGAGCCGCTGTGCCCAGTCTTCCCACCATTCTTTGTGTGCATGCGTGTTTCAGTTTGAGAAGTTCTTGTTGACCTGTCTTCAGGCTGATTATTTTCAGCCATGTTGATGAGCCTGTCAAAGGCATTCTTCATTTCTGTTAATAGGTTCTTTTGGGCTGGGCGCGGTGGCTCACACCTGTAATCCCAGCACTTTGGGAGGCCGAGGTGGGCGGATCACCTGAGGTTGGGTGTTTGAGACCAATCTGACCAACATGGAGAAACCCCTGTCTCTATTAAAAATACAGAATTAGCCGGGCGTGATGGCGGGCACCTGTAGTCCCAGCTACTCGAGAGGCTGGGGCAGGAGAATGGTGTGAACCTGGGAGGCGGAACTTGCAGTGAGCCGAGATCGCTCCACTGCACTCCAGCCTGGGCAACAGAGCGAGACTCCATCTAAAAAAAAAAAAAAAAAAGAAAGAAATATGTTGTCCTTTTTGTCTTCTAGCATGCCTTGTAAGTTATTTGAAGCTAGATATGATTTATAGGGTGATAGGAACTGAGGTAAACAGGCCTTTAACATGAGGTTTTCTGTTAATCTGGCTATGGGCTACCTGTAATGTTTGTTGTAGCTGTGAGTGTATTCTGATCCTTGCAGTGCCCTTGTTTTTGTCCTCTGGCTCTGGGCTTCCCTAAATTCCCTTCCTCAGAGAGAGTGAGTGTCGTGCAGCTCTCCCAGCTTTCACCTGCTGTTGCACACTGGAGTCCTGTTGGTGTAGTTGTAGGGTGTGGGGAGGGCCAGCGGTCTATAGTCTTCTGATTACATCTCAGTCTTTCCGTGGTCCCATTTCCCTGGGCTGTGACTGTCACAGATGTTTCTTCTTATATAGCTTTTCCAGACCCCAAACAGGAGGCCAGAGGGGGCTGGACTCAGGAATGCCCTTCCTCTGTGGCTCTGCAACAAGGTTCTGGTAAAGTCTTTCCCTGCAGGGAGCAGGCCTTTGTCCTAGAGAAGGCTCTGGCTACATTTCACCAGGATGACGTTTGTCCTCCCTCTGCCAGAGTCACCAGGAGATGTCTCTTGGGTTTTCATGGTGAGAACCTAGTAGGGATCCTGGAGGAAAAGCCCATGAAAGTTTTGGGCCCCACTAAGACTGTGGCTTCTAGGAGTTTCTCAGTCACGGGAGTCCACCCTTGGCCTGCAGCAATTTGTCAGAATTACTCAAACTACTGTGGTATGGCCCTGGAGGCTCTGTTCCAGGTCAGTGGATCTTTGGATTTGGCTGTCTCTAGATTTCAGGGGGGCGGGTTGCAAACTCAATTCACTGATGAGTCCAAAAAAGGTCATTGATTTTCAGTTTGTGCACCATTTTCTTGTCATGAGGATGGGAGTGATGACTTCCAAGTTCTTTACGTGTTGGAGTGGAAACTCCAATCCTTCCCCTGCTTTGATTTTCCTGTCACCCCAACCGGGAATCATGTTTGTTATTTGATGGTTTCCTCAGTTGTCATCCGTCTTCCTAATTAGGACATAAGCTCCAGGGAACTGGAGTGTCAGTGTTCCCTTGCGTCCTTGCACCCACAAGACAGCCTGGCACATTCTGAATGAATACACCAAAAGGGATAAATAACGAGGCCAGGCCACCTGGCTATGGGTGGCTGCTAATCCGTAGGATTTCTCGTGCCTTGTGGTTTCAGTGAATTTGAGACACACATGAGTGATGCTGCCAATGGGAGGCTCCCAGATGTCCTCAACAAATAGAGGAGTGACCACTCAGATCCAAGGGTGTAGCACTTCCCGCCTATCACTGGGAGCTGATAGGCTGTCTTTAGCATGGCACTTTGTATGGTGCTGGCGCCCAGGCTTCCCTGGGGCAACAGCGTTGGCCCAGGCGACACACAAGAAGAAGGGGGCTTTTCTGTGGTCACTTCCGCGTTGCTAGTTGTTTTGCCCTCTTACTGTGGCTAAACCTTCTGTCCATACCTGTCCCCCATTCTCAGTATTTGGCTTTTGGGATTGCAGTAGTGGGACTTGGGTGCACATTGCAAAAAACCAATTTGCCCCCATTATCCATGTCTTGTTGATGGTCCCACTGCCAGCATCAGTTCTTATGAACAGATTTCTAAACCATCACCATCTGTTCTGCTCTTAATTTCAAGTGTAAAAAGTATTACTTTCCTAATTCCGTCAAGGGGAGGGAGAATATGTATTCCTAAAGACCACAGTTCTTGTATGAGGAAGTGTAGATCTGTCACCCACCTACTAAAGGAAAGGTTGCTTCTGCCCATCCTCAAAGCTGTTGAGCAGTTATTTACCTAGAGGGTAAAACTGGCCCATTCGCATCTCTATAAAAACAGGTAGGAAAAGGTGGAAGGAGCTGAGTTGGGGAGGTGGAAGGGGGGCAAAAGCTATGTCTCCCGTCCCTCCCTGACAGTGCAGCCCCCCGACCCTCCAGCCCCCGCCAGTATAGGTGGGAATGGGCTGGCAGGGCTGCATCGTGGTGGTCCCTGCTGCTGCTAGGGCTGTTTCCAGAAGAAGGCCCAGTTTCAGGCTTGACTTCCCCTCAGAAGTCATAAGGACCATAAGGTCCATCTGGGTGGGCGCTGAGCTCTCCACGATGGGAGCAGGATAGACATGAGCATCTTCACCCTCGCGGTCCCTCTGAGCCTGCCCTGGGGGTGAGCTCTTTTTCTGCGCAAATGAACATTCCAGGCAGGCCCTGGAACTTTCTGTCATTCTAAGGCAATAGAAGGTTCTTTGGTTACTTTCAATCCAGGAACATTGTTGGTCAGTCATGAAAAGGAGTAATTATAGACTCTTTGGAGCTTCTCCCACCCGGCTGGAGCCTGACCTGTCTTGGAGCCAGCTGGGGAGGGAGGGCTGTGTGTCCCCTTCTTTCTTTCTTTGCCTCTGTTTTTGCTGGCCAGGGAGTGTTCCGAGGGATGGAGTGTCTGGGGAGAGGGCATTCTCTCCACAAGTGGGCTGGGTGGCACTTCTGGGGTCCAGCAGATGTTTCACTTGGACTTCCTGTCTCCAGTGACCCTCGGGTAGGTTTCTTAGAGATGACCCTGCTGGGAACTTGCAGCTCTTCCCTGCGACCTGTGGGAGGCCTTGCTGGGCTGATGCCCTTGACTGCTCTCCCTGTCCTCCACCATGCCCCTCGGGAGTGCTCCTGGGCTGTTCCTTCAAGGCGGCCCCAGGCTGGCCCCACACTGGTGGGAGCAGCAGGCAGCTCCTCTTTGGGCAGCTCCTCCTTTTCTCCTGTGAGGCAGCTCTGGTCATGGCCTCCTCCCTTTGGATTCTCAGGAAACTCGGGTGCCGCGTCCGCAGACATTGGGGACTTGGTACAGCTATCCTAGGGGTCTGCTAGAAGCCCTGTTTGGGAATCAAGGTGAAGCCACCTCCCCAGCCCCCTCCATGAGGCACAGCCCTTCACGGAAAGTCCCTGCTCCTCTTCTGGTACCCTGTAGGCCAGAAACCATGCTGGGGTGGGGAGCTGGGAGCATCTGTTGATGTGGGATGCAGGCGTGCTTGTCACCTCTCCTGGCCCTCAGGGCAGCAGGACAGCTTACATGAACATCTCATCCCGCCGCTGGTGGCCTCTGGTGAGAGACTACTCCAGTCGGTCCCCCTGTAGCTCCTGGATCTTAGCGGGGGCCTGGGAATGGGAGGCCACAAGGAGGTTCCAGAGCTAGCTAAAGCCACTGAGACTCAGAGGGAGTCTCACGCCACTGCCTCCTGTGCCCCCATCCCCTAGCAAAGTGGGACTGATGAGGGATGACCTTGCGTCCTTCTCGCCTGTTCACTGGGACCTGGTGCTGTTGCCACCGTGGGCCCAAACATCCACTGCCCTTTTAGCAAGGCAGCGCTGCTCCATAGGGTCCAGCCGGGGAAGCATCTGGCTTTGCACAGGTGGAAGATCATGACTATTTCCAGAGTCTGTTGCCAGGCTCCATGTAGTTCAGCAGTTGTTTCTCCCTCTGAGAGTCCAAAGTGGTTGTTTTCCGGAGTTTGGCAGTACCTAAGGGTTAATTGGGATGTTATTGTCTGCGTTTGGCTTAGAGATAGGAAAGTTTTATGTTTATTCAAATTATCAGTAATTTAAAATTACAATTTTAGTCTTAATTGTACGTATTTGGAGATCCCATTTAAGTCTTTGGAAATAATTGCAGAGTAATATTTTGGGAAGTTATATTACAATGCACAGACGTTCAAGTGGAGAAAGGTCCCTGCGTGTGAGCCTTGGCCTGGCAGAGGGGCATCCAGGACAGCATCTACAGCACGCAGCCCTCCCAACTGGGTCTGGGCATGGCTGCAGCTGAGTCTAGCCCTCCTTTCTGTGCTGCTGCATCCCAGGGGATACGGCCACACAGGCCGCAGTTGCCTAGACCGACCTGGTGTCAGAATCACTGTCTCTGCTTTGGTAAGATGTCCTTGGGAGGGGAAGGGAGCCAGCCAATGAGATGAGGGGTAGGAGGGTGACAGGGTGGAGCAGACCTTCATGCTGGCAGAAGAGAGGTTCACATTCACCAGGGAGCAGGTTTTTCTGAACCTGGAGAGCTGAGGGGGGCACCTGGAGCGCCCCTGCAGTCCACAGCATGGGGTGCTGGCTTCTGTACCCTAGTGCAGGTGCAGTGCCATGAGGTACCCATCCCTTGCAGTGGGGTAGGGTTTAAAACCCAGAAGGCAGCCCTCCCTGGAGCACAGCCCCATGGTGTTTAGAGACCCTCTCCTCTGAGCATATGCAGGATGTGACAATGCAGGTGGGCCTAGTGCTGCAGTCTCAGAGACACCCATGGGCTTCTGCCATGCTTTTTATCCACCAGGGCAGTAAAAGCAACGTCCACGGTGGCTTAGCCTCCTGCAAAGCCTGTGGCAGGACAGCCAGGGTTCCCTGACAGTGGAGATGGTGGATGGCCCCATAGGGGGTTGGTCCCATCTCGCCAGCAGAAGTGACCTGTGTGGCCTTAGTGGTCAGTGCTGCCTATTGTGATAGTGGATTGTTTAAAGCCAGGTCCCATTGTGGCTCCTGAGGGAATGAAAATGAGGGGTCCTTTGCTATGATCTGATGCTTGTGTTCCACCAAATCCATATTTTGGAATTCTTATCCCCAAAGTGATGGGACCTTAGGGAGGGAGACTTTGGAATTCACATTCCCAAGGAGATGGGGCCTTAGGGAGGTGTCTTAATCTGTATTCTGCTGCTGAAACAGAATACCACAGATTGGGTAATTTATAATGAACAGAACATTATTTGGCTCAGAGTTCTAGGGGCTGGGAAGTCCAAGGTTGAGGGTTGCATCTGCTGAGGGCCTTCTTGCTGCGTCCTAACATGGTGGAAGGCATCATATAGTGAGCAAGAGAGGGAAGGGGGCCAAACTCATTGTTTTATTAGGAACCTGCTCCTCAGTCACTAACCCACTCTTGCAATAATGGCATTAATACATTCATGAGGGTAGAGCTTTCAGGACCTAATCACCTCTTAAAGGTCTCACTTCTCAACATTGTTGCATCAGGGATTAGGTTTCCAACACATGAACTTTGGGGGGGCACATTCCAACTATAGCAGTGGGTGATCAGGTCCTGATGGTGGAGCCCTCATAATGGGATCAATGCCGTTTTAAAAAAGGCTGCAGAGAGAGCCTCCCGCCCTCCACCATGTGAGGACAGAGTGAGAAGCTGCCGTCTCTGAGCCATCACGCAGGTACTCACCAGGCACGGAATCTGCTGGCTCTTTGGTCTTGGACTTCCCAGCCTCCTGAACAGAGACAAACCACTTTCTGTCATGTATAATCTACCCAGTTTATGGTATTTTGTGAGAGTACCCTGAATGGAATAAGACTCCCTTCAAACAAATGTCCCGCTCTTTGAAAGAGAGTGTGGGGCTCACAGTCTGCTAGTAAAGACAGTTGTAGGAGCAATGGCAAGCCCACACTGGCTCGGATTTTCAGACCTTATCATTGTCTGAAAGTCCTCGACCTGAGGTTTTATTGGTCCAAAGTCAGGGCCTGCTGGAGCCCCACAGGTTGCGTGCTTGGCCTGTGGAGCAGTTTTCTCCAGAGCACCCCTATCCCCTCTGCCTTGTTCCAGGCCCAGCAGGGACTGAGGGTAGAATAATGACAGGCACAGCTCCTCCCCTCAAGGAGTCCACTATCTGGGGTTTGATGCTGGAGCCCAAGGAGGGGCTGCCCACATGGGTGGAGCAGAGGGCCTGGGGAAGTTCCAGGAAGAAGTGACTGTGTGCCGAGGCTGCAGGAATAGAGGCAGCCCAGGAGAAAGGGGGGCATGGGCTGGAGGTGGGGGTGGTTCCAGGCAGAGAGAGCAGCTTGCACATGGGAAAACAAGGCATGGAGTGGGCAGCTCCTTCCGCCTGGTCTCTAAACCTGTGAAGAGGGGGCTGGGGAGAAGAGACGGGGGTGGAGGAGAGCAGGACTCACAGGCCAGCCAGCCCTCCACGGCCTTGGGAACAGAGTGAAGAGCTTGGACTGTGTCCTATGTCCTGGGGCCGGTGCCACTGCAGGCTTTGGAGCCAGGAGGGACTCAGTGGAGCTTGCTGTGTATGATTGTGAGTGTGGGGAATGGTTTGGGGTGGGAGGCAGGACAAGCAGCTGTGGACTCCTGTCTGCAGGTGAGTGCCAGGGCTCAGTGTGGGTTCTGATTGGGCTAAGTAGGTGCCCATCTGCCTGGAGTCCAGCTGTCCTTGTCTGGTCTGTAGACCTTGTTGTCAAGGTCTGGCAGCTCAACGCTGATCTTTCTGAGATAATGAAAAGGGAAAACTTTAGAGGCAGGACGAAGACCTTGTAGTGACCAGTGACATCCCCACAGGGTCTAGGTGTGCGAGGTCTATTGGCGCCTGTGTGGGAAGGCGGGAAACCAGGGGCTTGGGGCCAGCCACAAATGCCACACTGGGCTCTGCCTCGGCTCTAGGTGCTTTGGTTGCTGGATTTGGTGGTGGCTCAGGGCAGTCACTTGTCATTCTCAGTATTTTATGCCCTGGGGCCTCCCCAGAGCCATAGGAGATGGTTCACCTCTGAAGGACTGCCCCATGCTGTGCTTGGTAAGCTCGGTCACCCAGGGCTGTCACAGAGATGGGCTATGGCCCACATGGGCTGAGCTGATTTCTGCCCTGCCACCTACACCTTGCTGTGATTACTTTGGCAGTGTTTCCCTGTCAGGAGAGCAGGTGGGAGGGGAGGCAGGTCCCTGAACTGGGATAGAGCCCGGAGACCTGGGTGTCCTCTGCTCCGTTGTACTGACCCGCTGTGTGCTTATGAAATGAGGGCAGGGGTTCTCAGTGCTCCCATGGCATGGTGACTATAATCCATGAATGATGCCCACACAGTTCCTGGCATGCTCAGTGTAGCCTTGTTGTTGTAAGAGAAAAAAGCAGGGATTCTCCACTTCCCCACAGAGTGAACTGGAACGAGGAGAGACTGGTATTTCTCCAACACTAGGTTTCTTTGGATTTTTGTGCTGGTTGATACTCCCTAAATCACAGGTCGCCTTAAAGAGAGCAAGAGCCCTGCACGGTGGCCCGGACCCTTGGGGCCCCTTCCATCCGATGCACCTCGTGGCCCAGTCTTTACCTGCTCACCATGCACAGCACTTCCCATGGGTTTGGAAACGTGTCATCTGCATGGCAAGGATGGGAATGGGGAGTGGGAACCTGCAGTTTAGGGTCCAGGCAGGTGGATTTTAATTTGCCCCTGGGGGATTCTAGGGCCAGCAGAGCTCACTGCCGCTGCTGTCTGGGCCTCCAGGCAGTGAGCTGCTGGGGGAGCCCCTCTGGAAATGGACAGTGGCTGTCCAGGGCGTAGGACGCTAGGGGGCGAACAGAGGAAGTAGAGGTATCTGGGGCTGAAGTTCAAGGTTGCAGCATGAAGTTCAGGGTTGCAGCGCCCAGCCTAGCAGGGCAGGGTTCAATCTGCAGGACTGGCATGAGGAGGCAGAGGAGTCAGCCAAGCCCTCCCCTCAGCCTCTCTCCAGACAGTACAGATTCAAGGCCAGGTCTGCATGAGGACAGCCACCTGGTCTCGGCTGAGGTTACAGGAAGGGAGTCGGGGCAAGGGCCAATGAGTTTGTTCCTAATTTGGGTCCCCTAATTGTCCAAGAGAAGAAGAAAAGGCCTAATTTCTGTTTCGCTAAGTTTTAGACTACTTTAGTTCACGCTCTTTAACACTAGGTTATTCATGCAGAGCTCATCTCTATTAATCAAAATGTATGATTAGGCAGAAAGCCCTATTCCCACACCAGAGTGGTGAAATGCAGTGCATGTGTGTTCAGATCAATTTTTGAAGTCTTGATTTTGTTTTGTTACATGTTTATTTGATTGCTTGCAGAAGAATGAAGTTTTTTGGCCCTCTGGAAAATTTTTCTTTCTCCTGAGAGGTTTTCCAATCTAGTAGAAAATAGACGCAGAGTTTGGCTTGCATTGATTGCGGCATTAGAAGCGGCCCTGTACATTTTAATGTGGAAGACGTGATGGTTTTGCGTTTGCTCCTCCAGTTGTGCCCCATGGCTGTCTTTCTGCCAGCTCTCTTGCACATTTAGTTCTTGAGCGAGATGTTCTAAATAGAAGCCATGGTCCATTCAGTCCCCAGCCTGCTGTCCTTCTGTGACCCGCCAGCCAGCTTTGCTTAGGGAGCTATGAGCCCCTCCTACTACGCTACAAAGTCATGGGCAGGAAAAGCATTTGTGCACAGCCAGGAGCAGAGCACCCAGGCCCAGGTCTGTCCCAGAGCCATGTGGACCTGGCGAATGGCTGTTCAGGTCAGAAGGGGGTTTGGATACACCGGTTCTGTGTTTCGGAGGCCAGCGTAGTCCCCAGTGTATTTCGCAGAAGCGATAGCAGCTTTATTCCCAAGGCACTAGTGCCAGTGCGTTAGGCACGTGCTGGGTGCCTGCTTGAGTGTCTCCTTTGTTCCTCTCTATCACTGGCTGTCCCCTGCAGAGGCAAGCGAGGCAGAGAGTTGGCTGGTAACAGCCAGTGTCCGCAGAGCCCCAGGGCTCCCTGACTGGGCTGTGCCACCCGGGGACAGGCAGATAGACCCCAAGTAAAGTTAAAGGGAAGCACAGTGGGGCCTGCACAGGATGTGAGTTGGAGGCTCTGGTGAAACTGAGACTTGGTGGGGGATGGGAGGCAGGGGCCCTGCTGGGACAGACAGGAGACCAGGGGCCAGTGGCAGAAATGGTCCTCGACCTATCCTCATGCGGATGGTGGCCTCTACCGGGAGCCCTGTGTGTCTCTGAGCCTTAGTCTCCCTCCCTCCAGTCTGCGAAATGGGCATAATAGAAATGATGCATCTCACTAATAAATCTGTGCAGAAAGAGAAAGCAGTTTGCAACTGCAAAGCATCATTCAGATCTTCCTGGCTCTACCTCCAGGATCGTATGCCTCCGCTCTCTCACGAGACACAGGCCTCCCATGTGCCCGGTGGTGGTCTCGAGGTCATCTGAGCCATCATCCACCCCTCTATACCGGGGACAGTGTGCTGCCAGGAGGGGCACCAGAAGAGGTGTCATACACTGGCATGCTGAGCTAGGATTTGAGGCACTTCCTGCCTCTTCCAGTTCCTTGTGGGCCGGGGGTGCTTTGCTCAGATGGTGCTGGGGAGGAAGGGCAATATCTAAGGATGTATTAAGAGGGTCACATTTAGGTGTGCCATCTTCTGAGGGACAGAACCCTGTCACGACAGTTTTGCCGTGACTGAATTCCCACATTGCAGAGTGCGCTTGGGGTGTGGCTCTGAACATCACTGGCAGGTCAGGTGGAGCCTCGCTGCTCTGGGGAGCTGTGCCCAGGTTCCCTCGGTTCCTGAAGCTCAGAGGTTGCAGGAGAAAGGGCCTCCTGGTGGCTGCTTACTCTGCCCCACTGTGAAGTGCCTGGTCACTAGAGTTAGGCCCCTCTCCCACTCCGGGCTTCAGGGATTCCACTGAGGATGGAGGGTGTTGGATTTAGTTTCTTTCTTTTTTCTTTTTTTTCTTTTGAGGTGGAGTCTCACTCTGTCACTCAGGCTGGAGTGCAGTGGCGCCATCTCTGCTTACCGCAAGCTCCGCCTCCCGGGTTCACGCCATTCTCCTGCCTCAGCCTCCCGAGTAGGTGGGACTACAGGCGCCCGCCACCGCGCCTGGCTAATTGTTTTGTATTTTTGGTAGAGACGGGGTTTGAATGTGTTAGCCAGGATGGTCTCGATCTCCTGACCTCGTGATCCGCCCGCCTCGGCCTCCCAAAGTGCTGGAATTACAGGCGTGAGCCACCGCGCCCGCCCCCCTTCTGGAGTATTTTGTTCATTAGAAGTAACTCAGGGACTTAGTGTCTTTAGCTCCAGCCAGTCCTGTGACCTCTCTGCCACTGTGTGAATGTCCCCAACCCCCCACCTGATAAGCAGGTGTCCTGAGGTCATCAGGGATTTGGACTTAGTTATTAAAAAGCAACCAGCACCCTTAGGAGCCTCCAGAGCAGAGATTGCCAAACTTTCTCAGACCACGGTGCCCTGGATCTCAGCAATTTCATGGTGTTTCTAGACCAAAACACATAGCTAACAACTCTACTTTTTAAATAGCTAGGTCCAAACCACATGGTATTTATGTCCCAACAACTTGGAAGCCGCACGAGAAATAATACTCATAAATTGAAACAAATGTATTTCATCCTAAACCACAATCACAAACGGAAGTGTGTCTGCTGAATGAGATTGGCACCATTCTCATTTCCTGTTTGATGCTGACTTTTGTGTGGGACTTGCTGTTTAAAAGTTTATTTTTATTTTTAATTTTTAGACACATATCATAGTCATACATATTATGGGGGTACGTGTGATATTTTTTCTTGAGACAGCATGACAGAGTCTTGCTCTGTAGCCCAGGCTGGAGTGCAGGGGTGCAATCTTGGCTCACTGCACCCTCCACCTCCCTGGTTCAAGCGATTTTCATGTCTCCGCCTCTTAAGTAGCTGGGACTACAAGAGGTGTGCCACCTTGCCTGGCTAATTTTTGTATTTTTAGTAGAGATGGGGTTTCACCACATTGTCCAGGCTGGTCTCAAACTCCTGGCCTCAAGTGATCTGCCTGCCTAGGCCTCCCAAAGTGCTGGAATTACAGGCATGAGCCACCGCACCTGGCCTACATGTGGTATTTTAATATAAGCATATACATTTTTAATTGTGGCAAAGTACACATAACATAAAATACCATCTTAATCGTTTTAAGTGTATAGTTCGGTGGAATTAAGTACATCAACATTGTTTTGCAGTCATCACCATCAGCTATCTCCAAAACGTTTTCATCTTCCCAAAACTTAAACTGTGCGCATGAAACAGTACCTCTCCTTTCCCCCTTCCTCCAGCCCCTCCCAGCCACCACTCTACTTTCCCTCTGTCTGAATTCACCTCTCTAGGTACCTCATGTAAGTGGAATCATGCAGTATTTGTTCTTTTGTGACTGTCTTATTTCACTTCGCATGGTGTCCATAGGGGTCATGCACGTTGTGGCGTGCGTCAGAATTGCTTCCTTTTTTAGTGCTGAATAACACTCCATTGCGGGAATATGCCACATTTTGTTGATCTGTTCGTCTGCTGCTGGACACGTGGGTTGGTTCCGCCATTTGGATTGTGGATAATGCTTCTGTGAACAGGGGTGTACAGATGTCTCCCTGAGTCCCTTCTTTCAGTTCTTTTGGGATATACCCAGAAGTGGAATTACTGGACCATACGGTAGCTCTTTTTAAAATTTTTTGAAGTGCCATACTATTTTCCACAGCAGCTGCACCTATTTACATTTCTATTATGCCAACAGTGTACAAGGGCTCCAATTTCTCCACATCCTCACCAGCACTTGTGTTTTCATTTTTTTTGTTTTTCTTTTCTTTCTTCTTCCTTTTTTAAATGGTACTATCGCAACAAGCGTGATAGCAGGAATTTGCTTTTAATTACAGCTACTTCTGGCCTCACGAGACGTCTTTCAGAGGAATGTAGTGTGATCTCACCTTGGAAATGAGAGCTGCCTCAAGGCAGTGGTGCATGCGGTGCTGACAGGTGCCAAGGGTCACTGCCTTCCCCATGGACATCTGGGCTGTGCTACAATGCCCCTGTGGGTGCAGCAGGGCCCCTAGGGTGCCTCCGTGCAGCTTGGGAGCCATGGAACTAGACAGTGTGCTTCAGACGAGTAGATAAGCACAGAAACAGAGCCGTAAGGACTGGGGGGAACGTCCAGTCCATAGTTCTGTGTGGAACCACAATCCACGGAGGCAGCTGAGGGGCGAGTGTAGTGTACATGGCTGTGCGCTCCATCTCCGTGCTTACAGCCCTACAAAGTGGGAAGAGAATGGAAGAAACAGGAGAGAAAAAGTCCCATGTGGTTTCCCGGAATCCTGTGGGTAGTGAGAGTCTCAGCATTGTTATTCCTGGCATGTTTTGTGTGTAACGTGAGATGAAGCAAATGATTACTGATGTGATCTTTTAACTCTGAGGACCTTGACCAGGATTTTCAGTGGGGAGGAGAAAGGAGATACAGAGGAAAGATGCTGCGGGTTAAGGAAGCCTCTGGAGGCCGGGCGCGGTGGCTCACGCCTGTAATCCCAGCACTTTGGGAGGCCGAGGCAGGTGGATCACGAGGTCAGGAGATCGAGACCATCCTGGCTAACACGGTGAAACCCCGTCTCTACTAAAAATAAAAAAAAATAAAAATAAAAAAATTAGCGGGGCGTGGTGGCAGCCGCCTGTAGTCCCAGCTACTCCGAAGGCTGAGACAGGAGAATGGAGAATGGCGTGAACCCGGGAGGTGGAGCTTGCAGTGAGCCGAGATCGCGCCACTGCACTCCAGCCTGGGTGACAGAGCGAGACTCTGTATCAAAAAAAAGAAAAAAAAAAAAAAAAAGAAAAGAAAAAGAAAAACAAAGCCTCTGGAATCCGGAACTACAAATCCATAAATAGCCCTAGAGTGTTCCCTGGAGAGGCCTGGAATCAGTGGCCAACCCAATCACACGGAGCACCCCCAGTCCCGGGTCATGTCTTGAAATTCAGTTTTGTGCTGAAAGAAGCTGAGACTACTTGGACAAATGGTTGATACCGGGTTGGGGGTGGGAAATGTACAAGTTGAACCTAAACGCTTTGTCATAGCAGATAATAAAGGAGCCACCCTGGACTGTGAGGATGTGATTCTGCTGAGAGAGAGCATTAAAAGATGAAAAAAACTATTAAAGTCAGAGTCCACGAGGATAGTGTTAAAAGGACTCGTGAGCTCACCTGATGAGGCCAGAGATGGAAAATTTGAACATCAGTAAGAGTAAAAATCACAGTGGGTTGAAATGTATGCAGTATGTTTAAGTCCATGAGTTTTTTAACAATACTCAGGAAACAAACCTAATCCGTCACCTTTGGAGAATGCTAGGGAACCAATTATATATTTTTGGTAAATAAGGGAAAGCTCTGAAATATATATCCTGCTTTTCTTATGCAGGCCGCACTACTGGGTGAGCAGGTGGCAGGTTGGGAGGTTCCATGTATAGAGGATGGAACCTCTGTGTCTGAAGTGTCTCAGCACATCTGAATTCACAAGCTGGGCGCTGGTGGCCCTGGGGCCTGCTGACATCTCAGGAAGGGAGGAAGAGCCACACTGCCCGGGAGCTGGTCTGCCCCTATTCTAACAGGGATCTCATTCGACTTCCAGATCCAACCACCGATTTGCAGGAACGGAAAGGACAGAGGACGATGTTTGGCTGTGCTTCAGGCACCTGGCCATCAAAAGCCAAACCACGGGAAATGCTGTGTGACCAACGACTCTTCAGTTAATAACTTGGGAGGCAAAAAAAAAAAAAGAGGTGGAAGCACAACCAACGGTTAAAGGGGATATAAAAGGCACACATAGTGTGTGTTTAGGGACATGTGCTACACGGAGCAAGGTGGGGCTATGATTACCCTACAACCAGGATATGGTCAGGGGCACACAGGGAGGCTGGGTCCCGAGGGCTGGAGTGGCCGGTAGGGCCCCTCTTCTTCCCTGCCTGAGGATTGTAAAGGTTGTTTCATAGCCGTTTGTTTATTATTTATTTATTTGTTTATTTATTTATTTATTTAGAGATGGAGTCTCGCTCTTTCGCCCAGGCTGGAGCGCAGTGGTGCGATCTCAGCTCACTGCAAGCTCCGCCTCCCGGGTTCACACCATTCTCCTGCCTCAGCCTCCCGAGTAGCTGGGACTACAGGTGCCCGCCACCACGCCTGGCTAATTTTTTTTTGTATTTTTAGTAAGAGACACGGTTTGACCGTGTTAGCCAGGATGGTCTCGATCTCCTGACCTCGTGATCCGCCCGCCTCGGCCTCCTAAAGTGCTGGGATTACAGGCGTGAGCCACTGCGCCTGGCCTCATAGCCATTTATTAAGCTAAATATTTACACTATGTTTTCTAAAAAAGTAAAATTATTTTAACAACATAAAAGTCAAAGGAAGAAGTTCCTGGAAGTGATCTTGAAGGTGCAAGTGGGCAATTGTGAACAGTCTGCTGGTGCAGGATGTGGCGCTTCGTCGTGGGAGTGCTGTCTCCCTCCACTGTGGGCCCCGCTCCTTCCTGCAGCACACGCAGCTCACTGCTGCCATTTCCCGTGTAATCCTGTCTTCTGTCTTGACTCAGACCCACTCGTATCTTTGTTGTCTGGGGTCTGCGCTTTACTAGGGGACCTTGGAGTTGTGTTGTTGGCTGTGACTTCATTCCATGTTCTTTCCCATAAGGAACTGTGTTGGGAATAGTTTGTCCGATGATTCCATGGTCATGCCTTTTGGCCTTTTCTGTGAGGGGCGAATGGGGAGCACATGGAACTTATTGCTGCTGTCTTCAGTATTTCTTGGGGGAGGAACTCGGTGTGGTTTGTTCCAGCCTGAGCCCACCCTGAGGTCTGTTGTTGGACCCACCTGCCTGGTGCAGGCTGCCAGGGTCTTCCTGCCAGCGCGGGATCCCGCACTTTCCATTTCCTCCTGCAACCATCAGACCCAGGGACACATGTGTGGCTCCTTCTCCAGTAAGCGACCTGGGAGGTGTCCTTACCCCAGGACCCGAGTGAGCGTCTGTTGGAGACTCCCAGGTGTGCAGGCCAGAAGGACGCGCCCAGTTGTGTGGCTGCCTCTTCCCTGCAGGGAGAGAGAGAAGGCTGGCGTGGGGCTTCTCCCTGGGCTGGGCCTGCATTGTCCCCGAGGCCCGTGGCCGCTGGAGCAGCCCCTGAGCGACTCTGCTCCTTCCTGGGCCTCGGTTTCCTCGTTCTCAGCGGGGGCTTCTGCCAGACTGTCTGGGAGATGTTTTCAGCCCTCTAATTTGTGCATGCTGTGACTCACCCAAAATTACAGAGCAAAGCTAATGGAATCAGGAATTTATAAATCCCCCTTCCTTCCTCACGCGGTTCCTTGAGTTTTTGAAAACTACCATTCAGAATGAGACAGTGGCCCTCTACCTGAGGCCACAGGGTTGTCTGTGGCCTGATTTCTGGCCAGTCAGGCTGGGTGAGCCTCAACAGTGTGAACATACTAAAGGCTTCTTCCTTGCCCTGGGACACCGGTTCTGGCCAGGCTACAGGGCTCACAGCTCAGACCTGCCTCTGCCCGGGAGTGACACGGTCCCCTCTGCTCACGTGCCATGGATCAGAGCTGCCATGTGGCCCAGCTTAGGGAGGCCAAGAAGCATGGGAGACTCCCCGGCTATTTGACGAGCAGGACCTGTCCATGCCATCTCCCATCTGTGCCCCGCATCTGCGACTTCCAAAGAGCATTGGCCTGCACTGTCCTATGAAATGCTACCACGAGCCCTTTCTGGCAAGTGCAGTTAATCCTGTTCGGTGGGTTAGGAAACCAAGACTCTGAGGGAGGCTTTCAGTGCCACAGCTGGGAGGTGAGAGTTGTGAGTTGCAGATGTCTCAGCCATCCCGAGCGTGACCATTCTGAGTGGCAGGAAGCTTTTCACTCAGCACTGAATACATGATGCCTACAGTGTTCTGGGCCTCCTCCATCAGGAATCATGGGCCCTTCTCCCCAGGACGCTCATCGATGGCCCCGGCTCCTCCAGCCCTGTCTCCTCCAGCCCTGGCCCCTCCTTGGGCTGTGGCTGCACCCTGGGCTCCACCCATTCCAGACCCAAAGGCCCATGGGCCAACAAGACACCGCCCCTACATGGTGTGCCCACAGGCTCTTATGGATCCCAGAGGGCCCCCTTTGTCCTGCTTGGGGAGGCTGGGGTAGCCGCTCCACAGTGCCCTGCCGTGGCCCCCATGATCTCCAACTCCCTACTGTGTCTGCTGGACGTTTGAACAGCCTCCTGCCCTAAACCTTGCATCCTGCCACCTCTGGCCCACTCTCCACCCTGGCCTACTCTCCACCCTGGCCCACTCTCCACCCTGCAGCCAAGTGATCTTTTCCAGCAGCACATGTGACTGAGTATTGCTGATGGCTGCGACTGCTCTCAGGATCAAATTGTGTCTCTTCCGAAAGAGACATCAGATAAGAGACATTGGAAAAGAACATGAATTGTGGTCACCCAGAGCTCTTTCGTGGTTTGGGATTAAGCCATGCAGAAAGGTGTGCAGGAGCCTAGATCACCTGCCAACCTGCCTCTTGCCATCCTCTATTTTGTACGCTCAGTCACCCCAGAAAATTGCTCCGGCCCTTGGATTTACCTCCGTGTCACTGTCCATCCGGTACCCTCTGCCTGGGATGCCTCCTGGGTCTCCATCACCCGCCTCACTCGTTTTTCCTCTGCACATAGCATCTACTTCCGCCCTTCTGCAGGACACCTTCCCAGGCTGGGTCTGGACCACCCTGTGGACTCGCTCCTCGCAGTACTGGCCACATGCCCTCAAGCCCATCTGTTTCTTAGAGTCGATGTCCCCTAAGGTGTGAGTTCCTGGTGAGCAGGAGAACCTGTGCCTTTTATAACCTGGTGTGCTGCTCGGTGTGCCGAAGGAACCAAGGCGATGTTGAGAAATGAATGGAACAGCTGTACTGTGCAGAGATACGTGCAGAGAGGGGCAGGAGGAAGCCTCCACTTCAGACTTCAGTGTGAAAAAGAGACACTGGAAAAGAACATGAAATGTGGTTGCCCGATGCTCCTTTGTGGTTTGGGATGAAGCCCTGCAGAAAGGTCCGGGCAGCGCTGCAGCCCCGCCACGCTGCTTGCCCCACGTGGGTTCTGGAGTCTGGTGGCACCTGGAAGAGCAGGTGGAGTGGAAGCTGCTAGAAGGTGGGAACTTGAGGGTCCTGGGCTGGCAGAGGCCTTGCCCCCGCTTTGCCTAGGGAGGCAGTGAGCTTCCTCCTTCATTTGAACTTTGCCCTGAAGAGCTGGGCCTTCCTTATTCATGGGGAGCCTGATGCTTCTTCCCAGCACACCGCAGCCACACAGGAGGTGCAGCAGAGCATGTGGAGGTCCACCTGGCACCTCACAGCCAGCCGTGGCGTCACTGTCAGGACTCTGTGAAAAACGAGGTTTCTGTTTGGCGCGGGGATGACCAGAGGGAAGGAGACTGGTAGAGCATAAGTATTCAGCCGACCATTAAAAAGTGAAAGTCAGAAGCAATGTAAGTCAAAACTCAGGACATCTCAGGGTGACCTTGGCCACTCACAGTTGTTCGTGTTTGAAATCACATTGATTCTCGCAGCTGTCCAAGGCGCAGGAAATAACCACTCTGGGTGATGTCGTTGGGATGGTTTTGTCAGCACTCAGGATTTGGGGGTTTGTTATGAAAATTTCACGTTACAAAAAAGGGAGAAGTGCAGTTTTGTGTGTTTAGGGTTATTGGTGGCTAGACATCTGAAAATCAGGATCCCTGCTCATTGATTTTTTTTTTTTTTTTTTGACATGGAGTCTTGCTCTGTTGCCCAGGCTAGAGTGCAGTGGCCAATCTTGGTTCACTGCAACCTCAGCCTCCCAAGTTCAAGCAATTCTCCTGCCTCAGCCTCCTGAGTAACTGGGATTACAGGCGCCTGCCCCCCGCCTGGCTAATTTTTGTATTTTTAGTAGAGACAGGGTTTTAACATGTTAGCCAGGCTGGTAACTCCTGACCTCAGGTGATCAGCCCACCTTGGCCTCCCAAAGTGCTGGGATTACAGGCGGTGCCGCTCCTTAAATTTTGTTGCTGTTCCCAGGAAGATTGATGGAGGGAAAACACACTCTCCACAGAGGAGATCCTGTGTTTACAGCCGTCTTAGATAGAGTCGTGATGAGGAGGAGGACTCTGGGCCGACAGTGTATGAGGGTTCCGCCTCATAAGGCTGTTTGGTGTTTGTGCCCACACTGGGTGTGACGGGTTGAAGCAGCGGATAACAAGCCTATTACTGTTAGGCAAATGTGGGCGGCACAGTTGCATTCTTCATGCATGTGTCTCTTCCTAATGAGTTTTAAAATCTTAATTTAGATCTTGATTTTGTTGCAGATAGGATTCCAATTTAAAGAGAGTTTGTCATTCAGAGACTGTGGTAGACAGGAAAATGGTCTTCAAAGATATCCACACCCTAGCCGTGGCGCCTGTAAATCTGTTACTTTATATGACAGAAAGGACTTTGCAGATCTGATTAAGTTATGGATCTTGAGATGGAGAGATTATTCTGGATTATTCAGGTGGGCCCTTCTAATCATGGTGATCCTTATAAGAAGGAAGCTGGAGGAGTTAATTGTCAGAGGAGAAGGTGCTGTGACGACGAAAGTGGAGATTGAAGTGATGCACTTTGAAGATGGAGGAAGCAGCTGCAAGCCAAGGAATGCAGGTGGCTTCTAGAAGCCAGAAAAGGCAAGGAAACAGATTCTTGCCTAGAGCCTCCGTAAAGAACCAGGCCAGTCGACCCCATGACCTTAGCCCAAGGAGACCTGTGTGGGATTCCTTTCTTTTTATTTTCTTTCTTTTCTTTTCTTTTTTTTTGAGACAGGATCTTGCTCTGTCATCCAGGCTGGAGTGCAGTGGCGCCATCTCAGCTCACTGCAACCTCCACCTCTTAGGTTCAAGCCATTTTCGTGCCTCAACCACCCATGTAGCTGGGATACAGGCACATGCCACCATGTCTGGCTAATTTTTGCATTTTTTTGTAAAGATAAGGTCTTGCTATATTGCCTAGGCTGTTCTTGAACTCCTGGGCTCAAGGGATCCACCTGCCTCAGCCTCCCCAAGTGCTGGGATTATAGGCATGAGCCACTGCACTCATCCCTGTGTGGGATTTCTGAACTATAGAACTGTAAGAGAGTAAGTTGGTGTTGTCTGAAGTCACTAGATTTATGGTGACTTGTCACAGAAGCCATAGGAAGCTAACACAGAGACTCAGGGACCAAGCCTTTCCATTGCAGCAAGGTTGATCAGCTGTTCTCTCCCATCACGGGGCTCTCATTTTGCTCAAGTCCTATGTCATCGTCCCTCTTTTCCTGGGGAGCAGGAGCTGACTTCAGACGCCAAATCCTCTTTTCCTGCCACAGCGCACTTGCAGCTCTTGGGAGGTGAAGGTTCTGCCTGCTGCTCTTCTGGAATGATAAACGCTGGGCCCTTAGTGGAAATGTCAGGTGAAATGGAAGGCAGCTCCTTGGGGGCAGTGACAGGACCTGCAGCGGGCCTGTTGGAGCTGGCACTGAGGGCTGCTCCCCGTCCCTCTGTGGGTGTATTGGCTGCATGCTGACTGGCCGTCCTCGTGGGTGTGGCCTGGTGTGTGTGCAGGTGGACAGAGGCTGGAGTATCCTTGAGAGGCTGTGCCTTCTCTCGGCTTCTTTTGGAGCCAGAGCCATCAGGGAGTCATCACCTGTCCTGGCCTGACCTGTCCTGTCATGAGTGCTGTGTTCCTTGAGCTGCCTCTCAGGCTAGGGGATGAGGTGGCTGTGCTCAGGCCTGGCTTCTGCAGGCTTCTTCCTATCTTTGGAGCAGCTCCACCACTGGAATCTGTGACATGAGAGGCCCGTAGCCCAGCCCCATCATCCAGAATGGAGAGGCAGCCCCACAGCCTCCTGGGGACCAGAGCTCCTTGCCTGGGTCATCACAAAACTAAGCCTTAAAATCAGGAGGCCTCAGCAAAGCGCCTCTAGAGACTCAAACCACCTTGTAAATCTCACTGGGAGTGAACGATTGACTTTTTACTCAGTACCAGGACTACATACTACCTCATTTATGGGTTTTTCCTCTAAATTGCTAATGTTTGAAGTGGAAATTTTCAAAACTGACTAATGTCTCTGCTTCAAGATTTGTTGTCAGGCAACTTATTTATAAATAAAGCAGCTTTTCAAGGAGCACTAACAAACAGTCCCTCGTGTTAGGAGACTCAGAGCCAAGTCGTGGCTCTAGGTCAGCCTCGCAGGGTGTTAGGGAGCCAGTTCTCCACCCCAGGGCCATGGACTTCTGGGTCCTTGCACCATCCAGAGAGGTGATGATGTGGTTATTCCCATGTATAGAGTCTACTGTTTTCAGGGGGCATTTGCATCTGTGGTTTCATTAGATGTTCAGAGCATCCCCACAGGGGTTAGTTCATGTAGAGAAGGAATCAGAGGCTCACAGAGGTTCAGGGTTTGCTGGGTCACCAGCTCCTAAGAGGGGCCCTTTGGGCTGAGGCCACGGCGCTTTCTTTCTTGCAAGACAGAAATTTTCCTTTTCCTTTCTTTGCCATAATGGCCACCTCCTTCCACCCCATATCCTTCTTCCCTTTGGCCACTGGTGAGTTCTGATTATTTTTGGAAAAAAAAAAAATTAAAACTCTGGGAGCTTGAGACTGAGGAAAAGTCCCCTTTCGTAGAGATTTTTGGACTAACATGTTAGCTCTCTGCCCTGTGTAACTTCAGAGTTTGGTAGGTGATGGGGACACGCCCGTTGGAGAGTCCTGGTGTGTCCAGTTTTGTCCCCGCAGCTTCACTGGCTGTCAGAGCCACAGCCTTTGCTTACGGCTACGCTCTGGAATATTTAACAGCAATTTCTTTTTTCTTTCTTCTGTCTTGTTCTGTCTGTGTCAGTGTTTTGTGGTCTTACTGTACCTGTTGTTTTATTATAGGCAGATACTGTAAACGCTGATACAGTCTGTGCCCTGCGGTTGTGGTTTTTAGGGCCTTGTGGCGGCATCTTTGCTAGTGCTCACTGCAAATAGGGGCAGGAAGCAGTTGTTTGGGAATGAGCCACATGGTGGAATATCTTGAATGTCCCAGGCCAGGCACAGAGCAGCTGCTCAGTAAATGTTGCTGAGTGAGAGGCTGGGGGGTTGGTGAGGATAGGCAGGGGTGGGCGTCCAAGGCTGCAGAGTTGTAAAGCGGGGGGTGGGGCAGCCAGCAAGTCCAGCTCGAGGAAACACCACGGGGTTCAGGGGCTCTGTGTAAGAAATGGCAGAGGTTTGGCTTCGCTTTTAGTTGTTTTGTTTCTTGTTCAAGTGAGGAGAACACACCGAGAAGGGAGGAGAGCAAGGCTGGCTGAGCGTCATGGCAGGGTGGTAAAGGAATTAATCACCCAGACAGGTTGTCCGTTCATGTGCCATTGTTTGCATTGCTGTGATACAAACTGCTGTGCTACTGAAACCTTCTGAAAAGCAAGCCACCCAGAGAGTGACTTGGGCAGGTGTGTATTTATGTGTGCATCAGGGAGAGGAATACTTGCAAGGAGCAGAGCTTCCAGAAGACCAAGATTCAGTGGAGGCAGCAAGTCAGGGCCGGGCAGAAGCCCCTGGGGTATCTGCGGAAGAGCGCTTTCCAGGGTGCATGGATGGATGCGTTAACCAGCCAGTTCCTACGCATCACTGAGGAGAGGTGCCTGCCCTCCTGGGAGCCGTGCCTGTTCCATTGCTTCTGTTGTTTTTTTGAGACAGGGTCTCACTCTGTCACCCAGGCTGGAGTACAGTGGCACGATTTCAGCTCACTGCAGCCTCTGCCTCCCAGGCTCAAGCGATCCTCCCACCTCAGCCTCCCAATTAGTTGGGACTACAGGTGAGCACCACCATGCCTGGCTAATTTTTAAATGTTTTGTAGAAATGGGGTCTCACTGTATTGCTCAGACTGTTCTGGAACTCCTGGGCTCAAGTGATCCTCATGCCTCCACCTCCCAAAGTGCTGGGATTTCAGGCGTGAGTTACCACACCCGGCCTCTTGTTGTTGTTAGTAAACTTTTAATTCTAGAACAGCTTTAAAGTTATAAAAAAGTTGCAAAGACTGCAGAGAATTCCCATGCTTGCTTCCTCCAGTCTTCTCTCTTGTTAACATCTTACATCACACGGTGCATTTGGCATAACTGAGGAACCAACGTGGGTCCATTGCTATGAGCTAAACTCTGCAGTTTATTCCAATTTCCTTAGTTTTTGCTTAATGTTTTTTTTCTGTCCCAGGAGCCTGTCCAGGCCACTACGTTACCTATAGTCCTTGCGTCTCCTTAGCCTCCTCTGGTCTGTGACAGTTTTTCAGCTTTCCTTGTTTTTAATGACCTTGATAGTTTTCAAGAGTACAGGTCTTTGTGGAATATCCTTCGATTTGGGTTTATCTGCTGTTCTTCTCATGGTTAGACTGGAGTTATGGGTTTGGGGGAGGAAAACCACAGAAGCGAAGCGCCATTTTCAACATACATCAATGTTACATGATATCAATATGACTCATCACTATCGATGTTGACCCCGATCACCTGGCTGAGGTAGCATGTGCCAGTTGCTCACTGTAAGATTACCCCACCTTCAGCGGGGTGCGGTGGCTCATGCCTGTAATCCCAGCACTTTGGGAGGCCGAGTGGGTGGATCATGAGGTCAGGAGATCGAGACCATCTTGGCTAACATGGTGAAACCCCGTCTCTACTAAAAATACAAAAAATTAGCCAGGCGTGGTGGCAGGCACCTGTAGTCCCAGCTACTTGGGAGGCTGAGGCAGGAGAATGGCGTGAACCCAGGAGGCAGAGCTTGCAGTGAGCCGAGATCACGCCACTGCACTCCAACCTAGGCGACAGAGTGAGATTCTGTCTCAAAAAAAAAAAAAAGCAAAAAAAGATCACCCCACCTTCTTTCCATAGTCCTCCCTGGAAGGAGGTCGATGTGCAGAGCCCATGCTTAAGGAATGTGGAGTTACACTCCACTCCTTCATGGGGGGTGGGGATATCTGTATAAATTATTTGGAATATTTCTGTATGGGAGACTTATCTATTCTCCCCCATTTATTTATTCAAACATTTACATCAATATGGATTTGTGGATATATAATTTATACCTTGCTTTATAATCCAGTGCTATGTTATTTATTTTATTGCTCAAACTGTCCCAGCTTTGACTATATGAACCTCTTTCAGGTGGCCTCCCATGTCCCCTAGAGAGATCCCTACCTTTTTGTTTTTTTGAGTACAGTCAGTTGGCCGTATCCGTGAGTTCTGCCTCTGTGGATTCAACCAACCTTAGATGGGAAATATTTGGGAGAAAAACAGATGGTTGCATCTCTACTGAACAGACTTTTTGTCTTGTCATCATTCCTTAAACAGTACAATATAACAACGATTTATATAGCATTTACATTGTACTAGGTATTATAAATAATCTAGAAAGGATTTAAAATATATTGAAGAATGTGCATAGGTTATATGCAGATTCTACACCATTTTATAGAAGGGACTTGAGCATTGAGGATTATGGTATCTACAGGGGGGCCTAGATAACCAATCCCTTACAGATACCCAAAGAAAACTGTACCTCTTTCTGGCACAAGATACTCAGGCTCATCTTGAATTTTTCCTACCCAGTCCTGGACTCAGCTATTTCTGCAAGGATCCCTACCTTATTTTATTGAAGAATGGTATCTAGAAACCAAGGTCTGGAGACAGGGTTCTTCTTGTCACCGAGGTACATTGCTTCCAGGCCCTCTCAGCAGACAGAGCTAGGAAATATGCGTGTATGCTAATCTGTGTATACATATGTATCTCCCATAGTTTTTTTTTATTTTTTTATTTTTTGAGACAAAGCCTTGCTCTGTTGCCAGGCTGGAGTGCAGTGGCACGATCTCCACTCACTGCAACCTCCGCCTCCCAAATTCAAGCAACTTTCCCGCCTCAGCCTCCCTAGTAGCTGGGACTACAGGCGTGTGCCACCACACCCAGCTAATTTTTGTACTTTTAGTAGAGACAGAGTTTCACCATGTTGGCCAGGATGGTCTTGATCTCTTGACCTCATGATCCATCCGCCTTGGCCTCCCAAAGTGCTGGGATTACAGGCGTGAGCCACTGCACTCGGCCTTTTTTTTTTTTTTTTTTTTTTTAAGACAGAGTCTCCCTCTGTTGCTCAAGCTGGAGTGAATGGCACAATCTTGTCTCACTGTAATCTCCACCTCATGGGTTCAAGGGATTCTCTTGCCTCAGCCTCCCGAGTAGCTGGGATTATGGGCATGCACCACCACGCCTGGCTAATTTTTGTGTCCCATAGCTTTTTTTTGAAAGCACGACCCCATCTGGCGGCCAAGCCCTGGACCTAGCCTTCTGATCACTCATGGGAACCATGACCACGTGTCACATAGTAGAAAGGAAAACTTGGACAACTGACTGTGTAGACAGGAGCAGCAACAACAAAAAAGACTTGGAAGGCTTAAAGAATATTTTCCAAGTATACACAAATACAGAGAATAATAAGAGGAATGACTTTGAGAGCCTGAGGTAGGAGGATTGCTTGAGCCCAGGAGTTCAAGAACAGTCTGGGTAGCATAGAGTGACCTTGTCTCTACAAAAAAATTAAAAAAAAAAAGCCAGGTGTGGTGACGCGCACCAGTGGTCCCACCTCCGTGGGAGGCAGAGGCAAGAGGATCACTTGAGCTTGGGAAGTTGAGGCTGCAGTGAGCCATGATTACACCACTGCATTCCATCCTGGCTAACAGAGCAAGACTCTGTTTAAGAAAAAAGGAGTATCTGGGGTACCTGCTATCCAGTTTAAGACATATACAAATATGATTCAGCCTTCCCTGAGCATGCCTCCCCAGCCACCCCTGTGAAACCCAGTAAATTGAATTTACTGTTTGTTTTTTGGAGGCATGTTTTATTTTTACACTGCATGTATGCCTAAATGATATATCCCATTGTTATGATATTTTCAAACTTTGTAGAAATGATATCTTACTGTGTTCCTACAACTTGAATTTTCATAAACTGAGACGTTTTACATGTATTTATCTTCTTAGCAATCCTGAGAAAAGCAAGAGTCACTATCCCCATTGTATAGATGGAGAAACTGATAATGTAGAGCAATGATGTGATTTTTGCTAATTTCAAGCAGCTAATGGAGATCGGCTCATATTTGTATCTTCAGAGCCCTAGTCCATGCTCTTTGTATGACATAAATGTCAAGATTCATCAGGAAAAGGAAGAACAAGCGGGTCTTGTTGGTTACTCTGTGACCCTGTTGCTTCCCTGGGACCTGGAGGTCCTGGTGTCTCCCTTAGCCTGGAATCCCAGTCTCCATCTGGGTTTTGCAGGCTCCAGGAGTTTTGATGAAATGAGGACCCATATGGCTGGTTGAGACTCCCACCCCCTCATCACTCCCTACCAGCGTTTGTGCAGAATCCTCCTCTCCTCCCGAGTTGGAAATAATGTATAGTTGGCTCAAAAGTCAGCCCCTCCTTATTTTAGCACCAGATGCTGCCTCTCAGCTTCACGCTGCCCTCCAGCAGCATTGCCTGTGGTCCATGGGATCTTGGCCTTCACACTCAGCATTGAAACAGCTGCCTTCCGCTCCCATCGTAGGAAAGAGAACAGAAGTCTCTTGCTCCCACTCCCCCCGCCCCACCCCCTGCTGCTGGCCTATTTTTGTGCATTGTTTTGCTGTAGAACTTCTGGAAAGAGTTGTCTGCAGTGGCTTTCTCCATTTCCTCCTTTCCTGTTCTCTCTTGTACCCACTCCAGTCGGACTTTTGCCCCTTCCACAGACACCTCTCCTGACACTTTTGACCCCATCACTTAGAGATCAAGATCTGTAAGACTCCAAGTCTCCAGATCCAGTGGTCAGCTCTCGGTCCCTTCCCATGTGACTGACCAGCAGTGTTTGCCACAGTCGTCCCCCCTAGGAAACACCTTCTTCCCTTGGCTTGTGGGACACTCTGTGCTTGGGATTTTCTTCCTGCTTCACTGGACTTTGCTCAGTCCCCTTACTGACCCGTGAGTGTCAGAGTGTCCCTGCGGTCAGTCCATGCCCCTCTTCTCCGCTCGGTCCACACACCCACCATGGTTGACCTCATTCCGACTTGTGGCACAAGGAGCTCACATTTATCTTTTAGCTCCGATTTCTCTTCTGACCTCCAGACTGTACACCCTGTTGCCCACCCAGCGCTTTCCCTTAGAGTTCTAATTGACGTCCCCACACAACAGGCACCAAGCTGTCCCTGGCCGTCTCAACCCCAATCTCCACATCTCAGTAAATGGCAGCTCCATGCTTCCGGACGCCTAGACCATAGACTTGGAGCCAACCTTGACTTCTGTCTCTCTTAAACCCCACATGGGGTTCCGTAAGCTGCCCATGGTCACACCGGCACCGCTGCCGTGCGATGAGAGCCTGTCTTCTCCTTGCTAGATTGCTGTGCCAGTTTCCTGATGGTTCCTGTTTCCACACTGACTGCATACCTTCCCACCCAAGTCTGTGTCTGCTCAGCAGCTGGTTTATTGCATACAAACTTAAATGAGAATGCTCCTCCGACCAGAGCTCTCCATTCCCCGGCCATCCCACTAAGAGTAAATGCTGGAGGCCCCTCCTCAACTGACTTTATTTCTTAAAACTCTATCCTGCAAAATCCTGCCTGGCTAATAACTTTATCACCTTCTTTGTGTTGGTTCCAACGTTCCCTTCTGCAGGTGGCTTCTGCGGACTTTGGTACTGGCCCACATCCCTGCGCTGGTAACCCCCCACCATGCACAAGCACCCCCACATTAATTCTGTAGCTTATTTGTTTATTGTTGTCTGTGCCACTCCAGACAGGAAGCCTGTGGGGGTTGGGGGCTTGGTCTGCCTTCTTCAGCCCTGGGCTCCCAGTCCTGGCATCTTCTTGAAGACGGTGCTCATGGTCAGGCTGCAGCAAATTCACAGTTGACACCTAGGAGTGAGGGCCTCCTGCCATGCTGCACTCTGGCCTCTCACCTGCCTCCTGCTAGTCCTGGTCACACCTGGAGGACAGTCAGGGAATTTCTTTCTCCATCTGCCTTGGCATCCTCCAAACCTGGGAACCTTTCTAACACCTGACTGCTTGGTGACCATGTGTGTGCTCTGTGGATTTCTGTCCAGGAGGGTCCCTCACTCTGGCCCTCAGGGCCATGTGCATGTGGACACCGACTGGTAGGGTTGGTTTCCTATGCAGAGAGCCGGGCCAGAGGCACAGCTGGCCCACCCCCAGCCCCATTGCTCACGGTTCACCCAGTCCCCTGGCCTTTCCGACGCTGTGCGCATCTGTATTTGTTACAGTGAACAGAGCCTAGAATTGTAGGACTTTGTCAGACAGTTTGATTTACAACCCCGTAAAAAATACATTTTACTTAACCACCTAGGATACCTCTACATTATAGACCTCAAGCAGAAGTTTCAGGAGACAGTTTCTTACTCTCATTAGAGGTGATGCATTTTGTGTGGTCTTCGGTTTCATTGCCCCATAAACTCACTTGGCGATCTGCCTGTGGGTCCCCAGCAGTCTGTTAGCCACAGCTTTCTCAGCCGTACTTCCTGTTCTGGAGGAGAAACCTCAGCTGCAAAGAGCTAAGGGTCTTGCTAAGTTCATACCAGTGAATTCACCAAACAGCCAGGACTGGAACCCTGTCCTCTGATTCCCATCCTGTGGCTTTTTTAGGCTTGTGTAATCAATTTTAATGATTGTACCATTGTAGCTTATTTAAATTACCCCAGGAGGAACATCAGCTCTGTTCAAGAAATGTTATTGTAGTTGCTCACCTGCTCTGTTCAGGGAAATGCATCTTTTGTGGGATTTCTTCTGAGTAATTAAGAGAGTCTAAGAAGCCGGTTTTATAGTCATTTATTTAACTGTAGAGAACAATGAAGTTAAACACAAAAGCTGGTTCCATCTGCAGGAACATATGAGTGATATGAATTAGAAAGGGTGTTCATCAAAGCTCCTCCCAGGTGCCTAGGGAGGCATGGGGGGCCTTGGTGGGTTCCCTGAGGGTCGGGCCAAGGCCTTGGGCCAGGGAGCACAGTTCCATTGCACTGGGTGTGTTGGGGCAGAACCTTGTGCTTGGAGGTAGGTGTTGCTTCTGGCCCTCGGTTGCTTGCTCCTGCAGGCAGGGCCGTGGACCCGTAGCTCAGCAACCATGGAGGAGCTGTGAGAAATGCACAGTCTCAGGCCCCACCCTGGCTCTGCTGACTTGGAACCTGCATGTTAACGAGACTGGGGGTTTGTATGCACATCACAGCCGGTCCAGCTCTGGCCTGAGGACTCCGGTCTGTGGTTTCTAGTTTTTATCATCCAGCTGGTCATCCTCAGCAGTAGAGAATGTGGTTGGTTACCATGTGCAGGGCAGCCTGCTATGTGCTGTGGTAACAGAAGGGTGGGGCAGAGCCCTCCTTGCCCTCCCAGCCCTCTGGGGCTTGCTGTCTCCAGGGCAGGCGGGGGCTGGCATATGCAGTTGTACACCATGGTGTTTTACAAAGCACGAGTGCCATGGACCCCATGGGTGGGCTGGATTGAGATGCAAGGAGGGAAAACAGATGGGGTGGGGTCCCAAGCAGGAGGAACTGCATGAGGAAAGGCGCAGAGGCTGGAGAGATGCAGACGCAGTCAGGGAATAGCCAGTGTCAGAATGGAGCAGGCGACAGCCAGGTTTTGGAGGCTTTCAGTCCCACGTTTAGATATTTGGACTTTATCCAGTGGGTCATGGAAGCTACTATAAACTTTTAAAAATTAAATACTATTTTATTTAAAACATTGTGTAAAATACACATAACATAGGATTCACCTTCTGGAACCATGTTTAAGTGTAGAGCTCAGTCGCATTAAGTACATTTACACGGTTGTGCAACCATCACCCCCATCCACCTCCAGAACTCTCCTCACCCTGCAAAACTGAAACTCTGTGCCCATTAAACACTTAACTCCCATTCCTCCTCCCCTCACCCCCTGGCACCCACCATTGTACTTTCTGCCTATGATTTTGACGACTTCAGGTGCCTCGTATGAGTGGAATTGTGTAGGCTTTATATTTTGTGACTGGCATATTTCACTCTCAACGTCCTCACGGTGCACACACGTCGTAGCGTAGCACGTGTCACAGTCTCCTTGTCTGTTAAGGTCGAGGGATACTTCCTTGTATGAATAGACCACATTTTGTTGATCGTTCATCTGGTGAAGGATGCTTGGGTTGCTTTTACCTCTTGGCTGTTGTGAATCATGCTGCTGTGAACATGGGGGTACAATCTCTTTGAGCTCTTGTTTTCTTTTTCTTTTTTTTCTTTTTCTTTTGAGATGGAGTCTCGTTCTGTCACCCAGGCTGGAGTGCAGTGGCGCAATCTCAGCTCACTGCAAGCTCCGCCTCCCGGGTTCACGCCATTCTCCTGCCTCAGCCTCCCGAGTAGCTGGGACTACAGGCGCCCGCCACCGTGCCCAGCTAATTTTTTGTATTTTTAGTAGAGACAGGGTTTCACTGTGTTAGCCAGGATGGTCTCAATCTCCTGACCTCGTGATCCCCCCGCCTCGGCCTCCCAAAGTGCTGGGATTACAGGCGTGAGCTACTGCACCCGGCCTGAGCTCTTGTTTTCACTTCCTTCGGGCATACCCCCAGAAGTGGAGTCATTCCTAGATCATATGGTGATTCTATTTTTAATGTTTTAAGGATAGCATTTTCCAAAGGGGCTGCACACCATTTTACATTCCTACCCACCGTGTACAAGGGTTCCAGTTTCTCCACATCCTCACCAACACTTGTTATTTTCTGGTTTTTCAATCGTGGCCACCCTGATGGGAGTGGGGTAGCAGCTCTCTGTGGTTTGGATGGCGTTTTCCTGATGCACGATGGTGTGGAGCACCTCTCCTGTGTGGGAGCACTGTGGCCTGGTGAGCAGGGGCTCTGTGGTGGGGAGGCGCGTGCCGAGGGCTGTAGGAGAGGGCGACGGGTGGTGTTGTGCGTCAGGTTCGGGGTGATGGGAACGCTGTCCCTTGCACCTGCACATCAGGCCTCCCCCATGCTACTTTGGTGGCTTCTGTGGGAGCACAATATGTCCAGGGTGCCATCCCCAAGGCAGAAGGGAGCACCATCTGGTTTGATGTGTGGCCTGTGCTTCACCAAGCCCACCACATTTGCCCTATGACTGTGTCCTGCTGCGACTGGGTTGAAGTCAGAGGAGCCGAGACAGGTGGGGGAGCATTTGGAGGACGTGTCCCTTGCTGTGGTGTCTTTGCAGAAGTGGCCAGCACTTGCACTGCCCAGTAGTATTTTCGATGCTCCTGGGAACATGAGAGGATTGCACTCTCTGCTTTCTCAAAGTTAGATAAGACCATGTGCCTTGCTTCAGCCAATGACATGTAAGCAGAAGTGACTTGTGGGTAGAAGCTGGAAGGGACTTTCTATGCTGTCCTTTCTCCAGTCACATCGGTCCTAGAAGCACATGCCTAGGAGGAGGGGCCGTAATAGCAACGTGGCTGTTATTTGCTTTGGACTCACAGTGGACTTTGAGTGAGCAAGACAGAAACCATTACTGGGCCCAGGCCCTGTGGCGTGGGAGCTGTTTGTTGCCACAGCACAGCCTAGCCTGTCCTCACTGATCCAGGAGGAACCTGAAAAGTATTTTAAGTGCACAGATAGGTGAAGATGAAAATGTAGCGTTTTGGGATAATTCTGCATGCTTCTTAGTATCTCCAACAGTTTCGAGATTTGGTGAAGGGGCTGAACTTTTCTGTAGGTAAATCTCTTGCTGAAGAGTTCATTATCAGCTGGTAATGGCTTCATTTTGTCAGCGG
Organism: Pan paniscus; assembly: GCF_029289425.2. Lineage (NCBI taxonomy): Eukaryota > Metazoa > Chordata > Mammalia > Primates > Hominidae > Pan > Pan paniscus. Next base: position 5,613,609 of record NC_073265.2, read on the forward strand.
CACAGAGCTCTGGCTTGTGCGTGTCTGAGGCCTGTCCCCACTGGGGCAGGGAGGTAATGAGAACTCATGAACCCTGCATCTCTGCCTGGCTTTAACAGCCTCTGTGTTTTCCAGTGCTTATCAAATCCAGAGCTGTTTACATTCCAGGAGACAACTTCAGACTCTGTGGACCTCATTATACTTCCAAAGCAGGAGGGTCGTTATTTTTAAGCATTATTCCCAACTTTTTTTTTTTTGACTGCAGAAATGCCTTTTTAATATCAGAAAATTTCCAAGTTTTCCTTACTTGGCTATAGTCTTGTTTTTAGTACTGCTTTGGTGGTTCAGTAACTATTCATTAAACAAATCTCTTCATTTTAAGTTTATTTCTTCTATAGGGCTCTTCTCTTCTCTTCTTTTTGATACAGAATCTCCCTCTGTCGCCAGGCTGGAGTGCAGTGGTGCGACCTTGGTTCACTGCAACCTCCACCTCCTGGGTTAAAGCAATTCTCCTGCCTCGGCCTCCCGAGTACCTGGGACTACAGGTGCATGCCGCCATGCCCAGCTAATTTTTGTATTTTTAGTGGAGACGGGGTTTCACCATGTTGGCCAGGACGGTCTTGATCTCTTGACCTCATGATCCGCCTGCCTCGGCCTCCCAAAGTGCTGGGATTACAGGCATGAGCCTCCGCATTCAAATATATGTAAAAACGGAGAGAATTGTGATCCCTGAAAATTCATGTGTTGAAATCTTCACCCCCAGGACCTCAGAATGTGACTGTATTTGGAGAGAGGGTCTTTGAAGAGGTAATTGAGTTAAAATGATGTCATCAAGGTAGCTTAATCCAATCTGACTGATGTTCTTGTAAGAAGAGATTCAGACACAGACAGGCACAGACGGATGGCCGTGTACATACATGGCGGAAGACAGCCGTATGTGAGCCAAGGAGCGAGGCCTCCTGAGAAACCAGCCCTGCCAACACCATAATCTCAGACTTCCAGTTGCCAGAACTGGAAGAAAATACATTTCTGTTGGTTAAATCCCCTAGCCTGTGGTACTTTGTGATAGCATTCCTAGAAAACTAATACAGTGCCTGTGTGCTATTGTTCAGTGTCAGCAGTTCCAGTTTTTAAGCAATCTTCATGGACTGCTCCCGAAGTTCAGGGAGCATGGGGCCTATAGCAGAGAACTAGGCAGCACCTGCCCTTGTGAAACTGACACTCTATGGAAACTGGAAAAATTCATGAGGACAAGCTTCAGTTAACAACACTTTGAGGCTGGGTGTGGGAGCTTGAGCCTGTAATCCCAGCACTTCGGGAGGCCGAGGCAGGTGGATCACTTGAACCCAGGAATTTGAGAGCAGCCTGGGCAACATGGTGAAACGCCATCTCTACTAAAAATACAAACAATTAGCTGGGCCTGGTGGCAGTCGCCTGTGGTCCCAGCTACTTGGGAGGCTGAGGTGGGAGGATTGCTTGAGCCCAGGAGGCGGAGGTTACAGTGAGCTGAGATTGCACCACTGCACTTCAGTCAGCCCAGGTGACAGAGTGAGACCTTGTTTCAAAAAAAAAAAAAAAAAGGCACTTTGAGACTGGGCGAAGTGGCTCGTGCCTGTAATCCCAGCAGTTCAGGAAGCAGAGGCAGGAGTACTGCTTGAGGCCAGGAGTTCAAAACCAGCCTGAGCAACACAGCAAGACCCCTGTCTCCACAAAAAATATATTAAAATTAGCTGGGCGTGGTGGTGGATGCCTGTAGTCCCAGCTACTTAGAGGCTGAGGCAGGAGGATTGCCTGAGCCTGAGAGGTTGAGGCTGCAGTAAGCTATGATCATGCCACTGTATTCCAGTCTGGGTGACAAAGCAAGACCTTGTCTCAAAAAAAAAAAAAAAGAGCACTTTGAATTCTCATAATCATAATCATATGACATCTGTCTACCTTAGAAACCCTCGCTGGTGGGTGGTCACACATAATGCCGGTGGTCTGCGGGGGGCAGATGGACTCTCACACCCTCCTAGGTTCCCCTTTAGGAACTGAGGCTTCAGGTATGGGAAGGGTTTGTGGAATAAATGGATGAAAATGGAATGAGAAGCTTTGCCCACGTCAGAGCCAACCTATCATGTGGACCAGGATTCAGACCACCCCTGGGAGAGGAACCAGGATGCACCCATCATTCTTTTTTTTTTTTTTTTTTTTTGAGACGGAGTGTCACACCGTCACCCAGGCTGGAGTGCAGTGGTGTGATCTCGGCTCGCCGCAACCTCCGCCTCCCAGGTTCAAATGATTCTCCTGCCTCAGCCTCCCGAGTAGCTGGGATTACAGGCGTGCACCACCATGTCTGGCTAATTTTGTATTTTTAGTAGAGACAGGGTTTCTCCATGTTGGTCAGGCTGGTCTCGAACTCCCGACCTCAGGTGATTCACCTGCCTCAGCCTCCCAGAGTGCTGGGATTACAGGCGTGAGCCACCGCGCCTAGCCTACACCCATCATTCTTACACAGTGAAGACCCAGGGAGATGATGAGTCACACCGGGAAGTGATTCATTTGCTTACTGTTAAGTTCATCCAGGATTCCTTTAAATACCAAATCCCCATATACGCTTAAAAATACCTAGTTCACTCAGAAACAGTGTGCTGACTGACGGAAGCCAGACACGAAAGACTATGTGGTGCAATTCCATGTATAGGACGTTTCTAGAAAGGGCCTAATGACAGAGATGGAAAGCAGATGAGGGCCTGCCTGGGTCTGGGGCGTCAGTGGGGATTGACTGCAGGCAGCCATGAGGAGCCTTCAGGGTGATGAGGGTTCTAAAAATGCGTCGTGTGCCTGAGCCACTGCGACATTCACTAGAAGTCCTCCGTGCTGACGGAGGGTGAACTGTGTGGGGCCCAAGGTCTATCTCAGGAAAGCCAGGGAAGCCACTCAGTTCAGCTTTGTGAAAATCAAGGGAGTCTTCCTGGAGGAAGCGGACTCTGAGCTGGATGTGAATGACGGAGTGTCTTTGGTAAGGAGAGACAGCTGCAGGGGACTCCTGGTGGAGGAACAGGATCCCGGGGGAGCGGCCGGGCAGGTGACTGAGGCGCGAATGGAAGGAGAAGCCTGTCGCAGGTGAGGGCATTGAAGGGAACTGCAGGGACACCCAGCGCTTCTCAACTCTGACTGCAGATTTCCAGCTGCCATTTCTAAAGGACAGGTGCCTGGGCTCCACTCCTGGAGGTTTGGATTTAATCAGTCTCGGGTATAGATCCCGGACGTTAGTATTTTTAAGCATATTTTTAAATGAAGTGATACTCTAATTCTATCATTTTCTTTTTACTTCTCAGCTTGTTGCTTCTCTAAAGAGATACCTCCCTTTATCCATTTTGTGGTCACCCAGTGGGACAGTTGAGAGAGAAAAGGCCGGGTGACATGTGATTCTTCCACTTCATTTACCAGTTTTGAAGATGATGAATTTGTTTCCCATGACCTTCCAAAGGTGGTTTTTTAAAATTTATTTTAATCTATCGTCGTGAACTCCTGGGGCGTGAACGTGTTTCATAGGTTTCAAACCACTGCAATCATTATCCTCATTGAGGTTCATTGTGGCTGGTGGTAGTGTCTTCAGATTGGCCTCTGAGACCTTCTGACCTGATTCTAGTTATCTTTGATAATTTCCTTGTCTTTAAAAAATTATAATTGTATATATTTTTTAATAATAAAGATGGGTTTGGGCTGGGCGTGGTGGCTCACACCTGTAATCCCAGCACTTTGGGAGGCAGAGGTGGGCAGTTCACAAGGTTAGGAGATCGAGACCATCCTGGCCAACATGGTGAAACCTCATCTCTACTAAAAATACAAAATTAACTGGGCATGGTGGCAGGCGCCTGTAGTCCCAGCTACTCAGGAGGCTGAGGCAGGGGAATGGCTTGAACCCAGGAGGCGGAGGTTACAGTGAGCAGAGATCGCGCCACTGCACTCCAGCCTGGTGACAGAGTGAGACTCCGTCTCAAAAAATAATAATAATAATAATAAAGACAGATTTTGCCATGTTGCCCAGGCTTGTCTCGAACTCCTGGGCTCAAGCCATCTGCCCACCTCCGCCTCCCAAAATGCTGGGATTACAGTGTGAGCTACCATGCCCAGCCTAACTTCCTTGCCTTTTAAGAGTAAAGCAGTTTTATTTCCCATTGCTCTTCCACTAGCTTTAAGTATGTGTTAATTTATTATTTTAGGTTGTCCTAGAGGTTATGATCTGCAGACTCATTAGATGCTAGTGATGCTGGTCTTCTTTAAATTGGTACTTTAGCCGCTTCCTGGACAAGGCAGGGACTTTGCATACAGATATCAGTATGGTGTGGAAGACAGCTACACTCACCATTATACCACCTGCGCAGATATCAGTATGTTTTGAAAGTTGCCTGGAGACCTTGGTGGCAATCCAGGGCTGAAAACTCTGGGTGGGGCGCTAGGTGGGTGGCAGGTGCACTGGGGACTGAATGGGACGCTGTGGCAGAGAGGACCAGACCTAAAGCCTTTAGTGAAGAAGGCCTGGTGTGAATTTTTTAGCTGGTTATCAGGTTCATATTTTAAAGAATATTTTTCTAATTACGTTTGTTTGTTTGGTCTGGCCTGATGTGGGATGTGGTATTTTCAGTGTATAGGTCTCCCTAGAGTTGGGAAGGAGGGATGCCCTTCTGTTGGAGATGTTTCTGTTAACTCAGGTGCTTTAGGAATGGAAAGGAAAGTCATGCAGCTCAGGCCCGGCAGGGGCATTGTTGAAGATCCTCAGCCAGTGAGGCGCCTTCCCTGTGCCCAGCACATTGCTGAGGACCTTGCCTGAAAGATGTCCTTTCATCCTCCCCACCCACCTGAAAGATGAGAAGTGGAGGACTGATGAGAACCTTCCAGATGGGTCCTCCAAGCCACACAGCTAACAGGTGCCAGAGTCGGAATTTGAACTCAGCTGTGACTCACTTCTGTTACCAGCAGAAGTGGGTGAGAAAGCCGGCCACAGTCCACTAAACACGGGCTATGACCAAGGTCTCTTTGACAAGATAATCCAACAAATAGGCTTGTTTTAGAATATAAATCTCAAGGAATTTGGGGGGAGTTGATATACTCTTGTTTTTTACTTTTTATTTTGAAATATTTTTAGATTCACAGGAGGTTGCAAAGAAATATTCAAGAAGATCCTGAACACTCTTCACTTAGCCCCGCTTCAATGTTAACATTATGCATAACGATAGTACAATAGTCAAACCAGGAAATTGACAGTGATGTAGTCAACAGAAGCTAGTCAGACTCCAGCAGTTATAATGTATGTGTGTGTGTGTGTATGTGTGTGATTCTGTCCAATTGCATGTGCAACTTCATGTAACCGCCACCACAATCAAGATATTTAATTGTATCATCAGCAAAGGACTGCCTCAGGCTACCCCATTGTAGCCACATGCACAGTCCCTCTTCCATCATTCCTAACCTATGGCAACCACTGGAGGACATTTGGAGTTTCCAGTTTGGGGCTGTTATGAACCCAGATCTGCTATATGAACATTCACTTACAAGTTTCTATGTGAAAACAAGTTTTTATTCCTCTATGATCAATTATCTACAATTGCTGGATTGCATGGTAAATTCATTTTTACTTTTAAAGGAATTGCCAAACTATTTTCCAGAGTGGCTGTACCATTTTATATTCCCATTAGCAATGTATGGATGATTCAGTTTCTCCACATCCTTGCCAGCATTTGGTGTTATCACTGTTTTTTATTTTAGCTATTCTCATAGGTGTGTAGTGATATCTAGTTGTGGTTTAGATTGCATTTTTCTGATGCCTAATAATGTTGGGGATCTTTTCATATGATTATTTGCCATCTGTGTATCTTCACGGGTGAAATATCTGTTCATCACTTTTGCTCATTTTTTTTTTTTTTTGAGACGAAGCCTTGCTCTTGTCTTCCAGGCTGTAGTGCAGTGGCACGAACTTGGCTCACTGCAACCTCCGCCTCCTGGATTCAAGTGATTCTCCTGCCTCAGCCTCCCGAGTAGCTGGGATACAGGCGCCTGCCACCACGCCTGGCTAATTTTTGTATTTTTAGTAGAGATGGGGTTTCACCATGTTGGCCAGGCTGGTCTCGAACTCCTGACCTCAGGTGATCAGCCCGTCTCGGCCTCCCAAAGTGCTGGGATTACAGGCATGAGCCACTGCACCTGGCCCACTTTTGCTCATTTTCTAATTAGATATTTTTTTTTTAATGTTGAGTTTTGAGGGCTGTTTATATATTCTAGATACAAGTCCTTTGTTAGGTACATGATTTGCAAATAATTTCTCCCAGAGTATAATTTTTTTTTCTGTTATCTTAACTTGACCCTTGACAGAATGAAAGTTTTTAATTTTGAGGAGGTCAAAGTTTTATCAAATTTTTTCCTTTTATGGATATTGTGTTTGGTGTATGTCTAGGAACTCTTTGCCTAATCATTAAGGTCCCAAAGCTCTTTCCTTTGATTTTTTTTTCTACATGTCTTATAGTTTTATATTTAAGTCCTCGATTCATTTTGAGTTAGTTTTTGTATAAGGTATGAAATTTATGTCAAATTTCTTTTTTCTTTTTTTGCCTATAGATGTGCAAATACTCCAGCGCCATTAATTGAAAAGGCTGTCTCTCCTTCATGGAATTACTTTTGCTCCTTGTGACAAATCAGTTGGGCATATTTGTAGGGATCATTTTTTCTGGGCTCTCTACTCCCTTCCATTTGATCTCTGTGTCTCTCCCTTTGCCTATATCACACTGTCTTGATTACTATATCTCTGTAGGAAGCCTTAATATTAGGCAGGGTGATTTCCCCAATTTTATTCTCCTTTTTCAAAGTTATTTGGCTATTCTCAGGCTTTTCTCTTTCTAATAAATTTTAGAATAAGTTTGTTTGCATCTGCAAAATACCTTACAAAGTTTGACAGGACTTTTGTTAAGCCTGTCAGTCAATTTAGGCAGAATCGACCTTTTAACTATGTTGAGCATTCCAGTCGATGAGTATGTCTCTTCAGTATTTAGGTCTTTGATTTCCTTCCTTGTCATTTTGTAATTTTTATTTTATATAGATCCTGTACGTATTTTGTTAGATATATTCATAAGTGTCTTCTTGTTATCTTTAGAGCAACTTTAAATGGTGTTGCATTTAACAGTCTTGATTTCCGCTTCTTTGTTATTAGTGTATAGACATGCAATCAGTTTTTGAATGTTGATCTTGTACCCTGAAACCTTACTGAACTATATGTTTTCCTCTCAGCACTGTCTGAGATGCATCCTGCCAACTTGGTATGTCGTGTTGTCATTTTAGTGCAGTTCTATATAGTTTAAAATTTCCCTTGAGATTTCCCCTTTGACCTATGGATTAGTTAGAAGTGTGTTGGTTAATTTCCAAGTATTTGGAGATTTTCCTGTAGTTTTTTTGTCATTGATTTCTAGTTGGAGTCCATTTTGGTCAACATATTCTGCATGATTTTAATTTTTTTGAATTTATTAAGGCTTTTTTTTGTGACCCAGGATATGGTCTATCTGAGTGTATGTTCCATGGACAATTGAAAAGAATGTGTATTCTGCAGTTTTTGGGTTGAATTTTCTATAAATGTCAATTTGATCTTTTTGTTGGATGGTGTTGCACACTTCTGTATCTTTGCTGATTTTCTGTCCAGTAGTTGTGTCAGTTGCTCAGAGTGGGTACTGACATCCCCAAATATTATTGTGAATTTGTCTATTTTTCTCTTGGCAAGATTTGTTTTTGCTGTATGTGTTTTGTGGTCTGGGGGGTACGCATTTAGAATTTCTGTATGTTCTTGGTAGGTTGGGCATTTTATTATTATGTGATATTATTCCTTGTCTTTATTTAGTTTCTTTACTCTGAAGTCTGCCTGGGTATTAATATAGCCACTGTTGCTTTCTCATGATTAGTGTTTGCATGACATGTCTTTTCCCATCCTTTACTTTCAGTCTACCCGTGTTGTTATGTTTGAAATGAGTTTCTTGTAGGTAGCTTGTAGGTTATTTTTTAAATCCATTCTGCCAATGTCTGTTATTTGATGTAGTTAGACCATTTATATTTAAGATGATTATTGACTTGTTAGGGTTTAAGTCTGCATTTTATGATTTTTTTCCTTCTCTTTCTCATTCCTCTGTTTCTTTTTCCTTGCCTTCCTATGGTGACAAACATTTTTTAGAGTCCCACATTTCCTTATTTATACTGTGTTTGAATGTACGGCTTTGGATAGTGTTCTTTATGGTTGCTGTAATATTATGTCAGCCTACTGGTGTCAGAGTTTTACCACTTTGGACCCTTTACCCTCACTACTTTTTAAATATAATTGTCTTAAGTATTTCCTCCGTATCCACTGAGTACCTTATCGTATGACATCATAACTTTTGCTTCAACTTAAAGTATGATTAAAGAACCTCATGAGGTGAAGGACAGTCTAGTCTTCTTCTGTTAGTCTCTTTTTCTGTTTGAAGACATTTCTTTAGCCATTCTTTAAAGGTTGGTCTGCTAGTAATAAATTCTTTAGCTTCTCTTCTCCTGAGAATATCTTCATTTCTTTTTTTGATAGCAAATTTATTGAGTCATAATTCACATACCATGTAATTCATACCTTTAAACTGTACAGTTCAGTGGTTTTTAGTGTATTCACAGAGTTTTGAATCATAACCACAATCTAATGTAATAAAATTGTAAGTCTGGCTTTTTGCATGTGATAGAGGGGAGAAGGAAAAGCAGTCTATATCATCTTGCTCTGGAACTAGAAGTTGATAGTCTTTTCAAGTGTTTTATAAATTTCAGGTTCCTCTCTCCATCCCTTTATTTTTATTTATTTATTTATTTTGAGACGGAGTCTCGCTCTGTCACCTAGGCTGGAGTGCAGTGGCACGATCTCGGCTCACTGCAAGCTCCGCCTCCCGGGTTCACACCATTCTCCTGCCTCAGCCTCCCAAGTACCTGGGACTACAGGCACCCGCCACCACGCCCGGCTAATTTTTTGTATTTTTAGTAGAGACGGGGTTTCACCGTGTTAGCCAGGATGGTCTCGATCTCCTAACCTCATGATCCACCCGCCTCGGCCTCCCAAAGTGCTAGGATTATAGGTGTGAGCCTCTGCGCCTGGCCCCTTTCTTTATTTTTAAAATGTATTTTAATTTTTAGTTCTTAATTGTGGCAAGAGATACATACAAATGTATCATCTTCAGCATTGTTTAGGTGTACAGGTCAGTGACGTTAAGGACATTCACATTGTTGTCCAGCTATCACCACCACTCATCTCCAGAATGATTTCATCTTCCCCAAATTGAACCTCTGCACTCATTAAGCAGTAATTGTCCATTCCCCTCTTTTCGCACCCCCGGCAACCACCATTCTACTTTCTGGCTGTGAATTTGACTCTTCTAGGTACCTCACGTAAGTGGAATCCTACAATATTTTTGTGCGTGACTGACTTCTTTCCCTTAGCATAGTGTTCTCGCAATGTTGTAGTAAGTGTCAGAATTCCCTTGCCTGTGAAGGCTGAATAATACTCCACCGTATGTGTAGACCACATTTTGTTTATCCATTCATCCATGATGGACACTTGGGTTGTTTCCACGTTTTGGGGACTGTGAATAATGTTGCTATGAGCATGAGTGTGCAAATAATCTCTTTGAGATAGACCCTGCTTTTCATTCTTTTGGGTGTATACTCAGAAGTGGGATTGCTGAATGATGTGGTAATTTATGTTTTTAATTTTGGGGGGAACTGCTATACTATCTGTCCCTGTCTTTTCCTTACAAACACGTGTGGAAGACTTTGAGGCATTTGACCTGTGGAACATCTCCCTTCTTATTTTGGCTGAGTGCACTCCTGGTGAAGTTCAGCGTGTCCCTTTGTCCTCTCTCTCCTGCACATTGGCAGCTGGATCCAGTACCTTTGCTGGACTTGGTTCCGTCTCTTTCGCAGGATTAGAGGAGGTGCTCTATGTCTGTTCACCCATCTTTTTGTGAGCAGGCAGCTGTTGATGCTCAGTGCCCCTGTTTTGGGTAAAATTGTGTCTCCCCAAAATTCATTTGTTGAAGTCTTAAGCTCCAGCATCTCAGAACCTGCCCTTATTTGGAGAAATGGTCTTTACAGAGCTTATCAAAGCAAAATGAGGTCATTAGGGTAGGCCCTAATCCAGTATGGATGGGAAGATGTGGTGACTCCATATAAACATAAACACGGCTGTCTCTTGCCCTTCATTCTTGAACGCTTTGCTGGACAGGAAATCCTTGAGTGTCTTAAATAGGCTACTTTTTTTTTTTCTGGAGGTAATCATGGTTGTCAAAAAGTCTTAAGGGTCAGCCACAGTGGCTCACCCCTGTAATGCCAGCACTCTCGGAAGTCAAGGCGGGAGGATCATCGGAGCTCAGGAGTTAGAGATCAGTCTGCGCAACATAGGGAGACCCTGTCTACAAAAACCTTACCTTTCATTTCTTTTTCTTTCTTTCTTTTTTTTATTTTTTATTTTTGAGACAGAGTCTCTCTCTGCCAGCCAGGCTGGATCCAGTGGCACAATCTCGGCTCACTGCAACCTCCGTCTCGCGGGCTCAAGCGATTCTCCTGCCTCAGCCTCCCAAGTAGCTGGGATTACATGCATGCACCACCAAGCCTGGCTAATTTTTGTGTTTTTAGTAGAGATGGGGTTTCACCTATAGGCCAGGCTGGTCTCGAACTCCTGACCTCAGGTAATCTGCCCACCTCGGCCTCCCAAAGTGCTGGGATTACAGGTGTGAGCCACTGCACCGGGCCTTAACCTTTCATTTCAAATAAAAAGGAGATAACTTGGAATTCTGTGTGGGCTCTCAGTGTAAAGATAGAAGGACACACAGAGTGTTTTGAAACATGCCCCTCCCTGATCAGCAGGTGTCCTGCTGTGTCACATGTGACTGTCAGTTCCCGACCCCTCGGCCGAGCAGAAAGGGCTTTGGCAAGGTGTCCGGAGTTGGAGGTGGCCTCTGGGAGGTTTGCTGCCCGAGGGTCCTGTTGCCGCCAGGACTGGTGAGGAGACTGAGGATTGAAGGGGCCAAAAGCTGACAAAATTCTCTGCGGGGGCTGAGCGGCGGATTCGGGTCTGAATCATTTCCTGGTTCCTGGAATATTCCCACTTAGGTGCCGAAGCCAGAATTGGAGGGAGCGTGGCGCCTACTCATGGAGCCTGCCAAGGCGCTGCCAGCTGCTCACAGGCCAGGCCGGGCGGGCAGATCCTCCTCGCTGCCTGCTGGCTTTGAAATTCATAAGTTTGAGACACACATTCCAGCCTTCACTGCTTGTTCAAGGTGACACATGATTTTCAGACTGGACAGCTTGGCCTCTTGTCTGTTCTTGTGTTTTCCTTTATGTACCAGGATAATATTAAACCCTTCCCATGATGCTGCAAAAACCAAATAGTGCAGCACACACCCCACAGCCCGAAACAACTGCAGGTGCATGTGCCAGTGGTTCTGAAAGGAATACAGAGACGTGTGGTTTCTGAATCCGCTGATTGTTTTATTATATATTGTTATAGACCATGTTATTCTAAATTACAAAATAAAACTTATATTAATATACATTTATACAACATATATATTATACATTATATAGCATGTAGTGATGTATGATGTAATGTATGATATGTACTATATAATAATTTATAATATATTATAATTATTATAAGAAAAATGACTGGCCAGGCACCGTGGTTCATGCTTGTCATCTCAGCCCTTTGGGAGGCCGAGGCAGGAGGGTTGCTTGAGGTCAGGAGTCTGAGACCAGCCTGGGGCCACATAGTGAGACCCTGTCTTTCTAAAAAAAAAAAAAAATAGTAGTTTATTATTATTCTTCCTATTACTATTTTTAAGGGACAATTTTGCAAACATACTTTACTTTTTCTAGTGTAGCAAAGAATTTACATTTTGTCACCTGAAAGCGTCTTGGAAAATCCATCCTAGTGTCTTGTAATTCTAGCAGTCGCCAGGAAGGCTACTTTGAGAAAATTTCATATGGTATGAGGGAAAACAAGAACATTCTCATTTTTTTTTGTCTTGCTGAATTAAAAAAAAAAAAAAAAAAGCAACTACAAGAAAAAACAAAGCCCAGGGCTGGGGTTAAGTAGGTGAAGGAGGAAAGGGAGTCCCCACCTGCCAGTCTCAGTGCTGCTCTTTGCCATGCACACACCCGTATGTGTGCCCATGTGTGTGCACACAGACACCACCGGGTCCCCTTGGAGTTACCAGGCAAATGCATGTCATCAGCTGTTGTGCCTTGATGTCTCCTAAGCTACATAGAATCCCCTCAGACCACGCCTGACACCCAGGACACCAGGGCAGTAATCCGCACGCCCATTTCACTCTCACCATGTAAATTGCGTTTTCTATTTTCATTTTATTTTATGTCACTTTTCTTCAACAAGTAATTATTCTAGGGCTTTATAAAAACGCTGTGCTTTCTTAGTCTATTTATAATGAGTAAGAAGTTGTTTTTATTCTATTTCTTTTCTGTCTGTGCTTGCCATTTTTTTTTAATCACGATTGGATAAGGGGGGATCCCTGCAAGATAACAGCACCCACCAAATTAGAATCTCCCTGAAAAACATACAGTTAATCAGGAGGAAAATATAGTTGCCCATAGTCCATGATTATAGCACAACTAGGGGGACAATTAATGTAGCAAACCTCTGTTTCCACCCAAGACCAGGATACAGGGTTTCAGGGCCAGGCCAGAGCCCCGAGCCATCAGGACCGGGCACAGGAGAGTGCAGCAGCGACCTGGTCCCACCCTCACTCGGGAGATAATAAGAGACATCTGAAATGTCACTCAGGAATAAAAGAGAGGGTCTTGGAAAGTGCATGGGATGGGAGAGTCTGCTCCTGGGAGGTGTTTCCTGGAGGTTTGGTGTGAAAGGGAAGAGAAGAATTAGCTGAAAATAAGGAACTTAGTAAAACAACGAATCATCCACAAAGAAGAGCTCCTCTCACGGGAGGGGGAGGTGGAAGAAGAGGAAAATCTCTCTCCCTAATTAAAAAAACTGTACTTTAGAGAAGTAAGAGAAGAGTGCACGGCTGAACCGTGTTCCTGAGCAAGCCACACAGACCTCTCCCTCCCTACTGACTCTACTCATCAGCTTTTGGGGAGTCTAAGTAAATTAATATAAACCCAAGCACACCTAGCGTCCATACAATATTACTGTAAGAAAAAGAAATAGAAAATGTGTAACAAAATGCTGGACATGAAAACAGACAAGAAGCACAAATGAAATGTAAGTAATAGGCAATTGCAAATGTGAAAAAACACCATGAGCCAGCTCTTCATAAAATAAGACTGGAAATGGATAAACAACGGGAGATATGAAATGAGAGCTAATTAAGGAAAGCAAATGAAGAAAAGTCTAAGATAGTCTCTGAAATTAATAGTAAATGATAAGGTGCCCCAAAGGGATAGTAGTTACAGCTGAAAGCACAGTAGGGATAGAAATGAAAGAAATAGAAAAGATCAAAACCAAAGTGTCTGTTGGAAAGACATCCAATTTACCTGCAATTGGTGACCCTGAAGAACTAAAACAAGGCAATGGAACAGAACTAAAAATTTAAAACTGCAAGTCAATAAAACTTTCCTAAAATAAAATTAAGACCCAAATCTACATGGAAATATAGTCCACTGCCATTCCGGGAATGGTTGACTCAAGACTTATGCTCTAGGAAGACTAAATTCTAAAGATAAAGAGAATATCAGCAGGGCCTCCAGGCAAAAGGACCAAGTTATTTACAAAGGAAATTTACAGAGTTGTTTACAAAGTTACAAGTTATATGCAAAGTCTGGTGTCAGACTTATAACAACAACAAAGAAAGCAAGACAGCAATGGCACGACACTTTTAAGAAACTCAAGGAAAGAAAACATGAGTGAAGGATTTTATGCCCAGCCAATGGTTCTTTAAGTGATTCAGAAACAAAAATATTGTGCCCACCAGGCACTCTTAAAGAATCAGCTGGCATTAGTGATATGTCAGAGGTTGGACGGCAGAAATGGTCTGCCCTGGTTGCAGGCAATGAGGAGTTTCATCATCTGTCGATAATTTAAAAACAATAATAAAACTGACTGAAAGTCCGTCTGCTTTTTCTGTCACTGTGATCCAACACTTTTAAACAACGTCAGCCAAAAAATACTCCTCCTGAAAAAACCTATTGTTCGTCTAATTTCTAAGCAATTTTTCCTATTACAATTGCGTTTTAATGCTATGCGTAAACCTCAAATTAGCATATTTGCATTACTTATGCTTTAATAAACATTATATTCTACATGGCATTTAATTTGGAGAACTCCCAAGTATACGATCAGCCCCTGACATCTGCAGACTGAGGCACACGTGGTTATTTTGAGAGGAAGTTTGTAGCAATCCAGACTCATGCAAACTCCCTTGAGGTCCGGACTCCTGTGACCCTGTGTATTCCTCTGTTTGGATAGCAGATTAGGAATAACCAGTGATATCACAATAGGTAAAGACAAAGAAACAGAACTTGGATTTCTTCAATTCTGTCATTCTATGTGAACACTAGGGGTTTTTTATTGGTGTGTAAAATTTGAAGAGTAAGAGCACAGATGATGAGATTGGATATTTTTGTTTGATTGGTGCAACTTGTAGTTGACACATGAAATATTTTACTGAATATGAGCTGTACCATTAGGACTGAAATTCATCTTTTAAAATTGTCCATGGTTTTTAAAATTACAGATCCAACTAAGGAAATAGTGATTATTACTGGTTATTATGTGATAATTACTGAAAACACTGTTGTCACATAGAGGATGGAGGTGTTAAAAATTAGCCACATTATGTATGCTACATAGCAGGGGACAGGCTTCATCCAATGAAAAGATGATGTGGGAAACTTTGGCGAAGGCACTGATAGTATTTTTACACTTAAACAAGTATTTTAAAATGTTTAAAAAAATTGTATATGTATGACCGAAAGAAAGGTAGGGATAGGTATGGAGGAATGGCTATAAATGTTATATATTCTGACAAAATAGAAATAATGAATAAAAATAATAGTTGGAGTAGGAAGAGAAAAAGAGGAACAGAGAACCAGCTCATTGATTGCCCTGCAGGTAGGAAAGTGGTAACATTGTTTGGTATACAAGAATGACCACTGAAACAAAAATATAGACCTTCTTAAATACCCAGAGAAATGCAAAAACAAAACAAAACAACTTTTAAAGAAGCAAACAAATCATATAGTGAAATACACACGGTCAATATAACACTAAAGAATAGAACTGAGACCAAACCTAGCAGCCGCATCAGTAAATTAGAGTGGATTTAACCCATTTATTAAAAGGCAAGACTGATTTTCAGATTGGTTCACATAGTGGCACCCAACTCTATGCTGTATAAAGAAGTCATATCCAAAACACAGTGATCCAGGAAGGCTGAAAATGACAGGAGGGTGTATAGCAATGAAGAGAGTAAAAGAGCTTGGGAGTTTTAATCCTGACTGCAGCCAAGCTAGTATCAGGCCAAAAGCATTAATGGAAACAAAGAGGGCCGCTGTCAATGCTAAAGGCTGCAATTTGCAGAGAAGATGCACTAGGTGTGGTTATGTCTGCTTCACATAACATCGCCAGAACCTCTACGATGCGGAAACCACAGGGGCGGCGGGGAGACATGAGGGACACGCAGTTCCAGGACATTGTGACTGCCTTGCTCAGCCTGAGACATGTGAAGGGGACCAAAACATACGCCTCCAAATGTACCAGACTTTGTGCTGTGATAATAGGGGATACAACTTTGTTTCGAGACTACTTGGAACACTTAGGAAAGTTGACATATATTAGCTTACAAAGACAACCTCAATGAGTTCCGTAACAGAAATAATACAAACAACATTCTGTGCTCACAATGCAATAAAACTAAAAATTAATCATAAGATTAAAAACCAAAAAGGCCCTTCAATTTGAAGAGTTACAAGATTAAACTCTATTAAATAAGTTTTTAGGTGAAAGGAAATACACAAACCAAGTGCATAATTTTTGAATTTGACGATAATTAAAATATATCACTCTGTGGAATACACATAAAGCTGTGGTTATAACCTCAGAAATGAAACCAAACAAATTAATGGATTTATCATCTAACTAAAAATGATAGATAAAAATAGCCAAATAAACTTAGAGTAGAATGACAAAAAATAAGAGTAAGATTGGAAATTCATGAGTTTTAGGAATGAGAAAAAAATGAAACTGATAAATACACAAAATACTACATCCTAGAAAAAGAATCAAGTGGACAAACCTCTATCTAAGCTAATCATGAAGGGGAGAGAGAGAGACCCCAAACAACACAGAATAAGAAATGACATTAACAGAACAGAGCATATTCAAAAAAATCATTAAAAGCTTACTTTGTATAGTGCTTTGCAAATAAGTGTGAAGACCTGGATAGAAAGGGAACTTCTTTAGGAAAATATAATTTATTCAGATTGACCCCAGTAGACACAGAAAGTTTAAAAAAAAATTTCTACTGGAAAAAAATTCAAATCTGTATATTTTCACAGGAGAATTCTATCAGATCTTCAAAGAACAGATATCTCAATGCTACTTAAATTATTCTAGAACATAGAAAAAGAAACCTTAAGATTATTCAATGAGAAAACCACACACCAATCTCACTTAGGAATATTGATGTAAAATGCCTAAGTAAAACAGTATTAGAGAGAACCCTTTAAAAATGGTTTTGAGACAACTGGATAGCCATTTGGAAAAAGATAAAATTTTGTTGATATCTTTCATCATCTACAAGCATACATTTCAAATGTCTCTAAATAGGTAGTTACCAGAAAAACTACCACAAGAAAACATGGGTAAATTTTAAAATAACCTGTGGGTAGGGAAAATTATGATTCAAAATCCAAAAGCAATGTAAAAAAGATTGAGAAATTTGGTTGCATTAGGAAAAAAAAAAAAAACTGCTTTCGCATGATGGGGGAGGGACACCATAAGCAAAGTGAAAAAGCCAGGTAATAAACCAGTAGAAAATATTTGCATCTTATATCACAAAGCTAATTCCTTCAAAATATAGATTATAACAAGATACCATTTCTCATGGGCCATATTGGCAGAGAGGAAAAAACTCAAAACAAAACAATACAAGTTTGATGGCGCCCTCTATTGGCGAGGCTGTGGAGCAGCCATTCAGATTGCTCCACCCCTGGAGGAAACAGGATGCCTTGGGACTTGGTGCACCTGCATAGACCCTGACTCAGCCATGCCTCCTTCCTGAATTTACCTGGAAGACAATACTCCAAATCCAAACATGCTCATGGCATATGGAGATCTTAAATTAATAGGTCCTCTTTTATGTCTTTCAATAAAGTAATATGTTTCTGTAGAGGTCTTCCATTTTTACATTAAATTGATTCCCAGGTATGAAATTTTGGCTACTGTCCCAGTGGCAGCCCTCTGGAAATGACCTTTATTGAGTTTGTGTTTTGACCTGGTATCCAGCAACCTTGCTTAACAGTCTGAAGAGCAGCTTGGGGCTTTTCTCTATGGACAGTATGTCTCCTGCATGTAATGACAGTTGGCTTTCATTCATCCATTGCAATCTTCATCCTTTAATTTCTTTTTGTTTTCTTACTTCTGTGGTTGGGAGTGACAGAACAGTGTTAAGCAGAAGCAGTGATACTGCAAATTCTTGTCTTATTCCTTCTTGTAGGGCCATCTCTAATGGTCCACCATGAGGTGTGGAGTTTGCTGTGGGCTTGTGGTAGATCCTCACTTTGTTAAGGAAGTCTCCTTCTGGTCCTAATTTGCTAGGAGTTTTTTCTCCCTTTAATTATGAATGCATGTTGAACTTTATGAAATGGTTTTTGGGCATCAATTGAGATGATCTGTTAATGTGATGAATTATGTGATTGCGACAATATCTTTTCTAATATTACACCAAGTTGACATCCCTGGGATAAACCCGTATTTCATCATGATATGTCTCTTAAAAATTGCTGGGTTCACTTGGCTAATACTTTATTTAGGATGTTTTTTCACCTGTTTATAAATGAGTTTGGCCTATAATTTACCTTTCTTATTCTGCCTTTCATTGGTTTTAGTGTGGAGATTATATTAGACCCATAACATTCAGCATCTCATCCTTTTCTCTTTTGGAGAGCAATTAATATAAGACTGAGGTGATATGTTCCTCAATGGTATTGTTAAAACTTACCTGTGACACCTTCTGGTTCCAGTGCATTACTAGTGGCCAGATTTTCAGTGACTAATTAAATTTCCTTAACATTTAAAGTCTATTCACAATGAGGAAATAAACCTTACCTCACCAGTTGGCTTCCTTCAACACTACCATTCTTCTTCTTTCTTGTGAGTATGTGAGCCTTAGTTCAGGCTGCTATAACAAAAATATCATAGATTAGTTTAGAGAACACACATTCATTCCTCACAGTTCTGAAGGCTGGGAAGTCTAACATCAAGGGGCTGGTGATTCCTGGTGAGGGCCCTCTGCTTGGTTTGCAGATGGCCGCCTTCTTCCTGTGCTCTCACATCGGGGAGAGAGAGAGCATCTCTCTCGTGACTTTTCTTCTCA
Organism: Pan paniscus; assembly: GCF_029289425.2. Classification (NCBI taxonomy): domain Eukaryota; kingdom Metazoa; phylum Chordata; class Mammalia; order Primates; family Hominidae; genus Pan; species Pan paniscus. The sequence goes on from NC_073265.2 coordinate 5,632,187, forward strand.
TTCCCATTCATGAGGGCCTAATTTCTTCCCAAAGGCCCCACATTATAATAGCATCACATTAAGGATTAGGCTTCAACCTCTGAATTTGGGAGGAGCACATTCAGCCCTTAGCAGAACCCCACCCCCAAGATTTTCCTAAGTGAATGAATAGTCATCCCCCAGCCTTGTTCCTGGCCTCTGACAGCATTTTAGAAGGAGTTTTCTCATGACTGGGGTTGGCTGAGATGGGAATTTCCTGACTCCATTGGCCGTGATTCAGCCCCATGCCATCCTGCCAGTAAGATGAACACATGAGTCATGCTCAGCTGCTAGGGTGCCTGGTGCTGCTTCCAGTTCCTCTCTGGGTGACCTCTGTCCAGCACATAAACCTCCTGAAGCATTCCGGATTTGCGGAAAGTGAGCCACCCTCCCAATATGTACATGTCTGGGCCTACCTTCCTGCTCTCGTATGTGACAGGCACACAGCCTTTCCAGAAGGTACCTCATTGCCTAGTACAGAAATGCTGAGCAGTGCACAGGAGTGAGAACCCTACTGACTGGCTGTTGTGTCTCTCCCAGACAGTCGGGTGTGAAGCAGTTGGACCCACGTACCTATTTGCGCCCATCCTCAGTTGAAAGGTAGTGAACAGCTTGGGCTGTGGACTCGGGCAGGCCTCGGTTCAAATCCCAGCTCTGCCACTCAGGGGCTGTGTGTGCAGATAGGCTGCATCTATTGTCCAAAGCCAAACACGGGGAAAACCAAACAATCTCTCAAAGGGGTATGGTGAGGGCTTAGGCAAAAGACCGGTGTACTGTGGCTCGGATGGATTAGTTTCCATTCTCCTTCTCTCTGTTTCCAGCTTCCCTCTCACTACAAGATGAGGGCCCTGTCCCTCTTGGGCGTTTGCCAAAGGAAGGTCTGGACACCCAGTATCTCATTCATGTCGCTTCCCAGTTTGCTGTTACCATGTTGCAGTGCAGAAGCCATAAGCCGCATGATCCGTGAGCCTGGCCCTGCAGCCTGGCTCCTCCACACAGCAGCGTTTGCCTTCATTGTCACAGATGACTATGAGAAGATGCCCTTGGTCATCTTTGGTCTGGGCTCTGGAGTTCTGTAGAGCTTTGAGCCGCCAGAGCTAAGGGGGTGAGGCTTGCCCCAGGCCGGTGGCACACCCAGGACTGGGCCTGGATGACTTTAATGGTAGGACAGAAGGAAGAGCAAGGAGTTCCCCAGAGTCCAGCTGCTGGGCTGTGCAGCCCATTTGCAGTGTACTTCCAGGAGCCTTGATGGTGAATGCTGTAAAAGGGGGAATCTTTCTTCCCCACCTTTCTTTAAATCATAGAGCTATTGTGATGGCTTCTGAGCTGCAATAGAATCACCCATGAGGATTTTTGTTTGTTGTCTTGGCATGAAGTTCCTGTCCCTTCACAGTAATCCGGCAGGTGCCTCCCAGGGCATGGAGTCATTGTGTCACATTCTTCTCCAGGACTGCAGGAGGGTGAGCACAGAGTTCCACAACTTGAAATGCAGCAGGCAGTTGAAAGGATTCTGCTCACACCAGGAGTTGGATTGTATTTTTCCAAATGCATTAAGTATTTTAAGCAGCTTGAGCTGCTTAATGGGCCTGAAAGCATTTGATTAGTCCAAAGGGCTCTATGCCCGGCAGATCAAGGGACAAGAAGATCTTAAAATCCTATGGGTCTGACCCCTTCTGCTCTCTCTGGCTATCTGGCTACAACGGGTCCCCAGGGTTGCAGCAATAGCTGTGACCTGCTTATCTTCCCAGAAGTGCTGGAGGCAAGCTGATCCCTGAGCACTGTGCCTGGAGCACTGCAGGTGCCCTGCAGCCATCTCCATCCACACCCCCTGCCTGGCCTGCCCCGATTCCAGGCTGGGCCTCGGGCTCCCCTCCCTTCTTTGTCCCCCTCCTCATCTATCTGTGGCTCTTTCTCTTGGGCCCTATCACCAAGCCCTCTCCTTGCCATTCTCTTCTGTCCCTCAAGCCGTATTCCTCAGCATCACGTGGTCCTCCTGGGTCCTGGTCCACTCCTGTCATGTGAGGACAAATGGTATCTGCTGGAATTTGCTTCGGGCCTCTGTTGTGTTTTGAGCCAATGTGTGTGGTCCTCCTAACGTCATTTGATTCATCCAGCAAAGGGCTCTGCTGCCTGCCTGTCTGGGGCAGAGCTTCTAAGACCCTGTCAGTTTTGGACAATGAGGCTTCCCTGGGGGTGCAGGGTGGTGAAGCTGTTTGGAATCCTTCTCTTGAGGTGGAGTCCAGAGTTTCTTCCTGTCAGTTCCTCCCCATTTGTGTCGGCAGGGTGCTATGTCCAGCGCAGGTCCTCCCCTGGCCCCTTTCTGGCCTTGCAGAGTGCCCCCGGCCCCGTGTGAGCAGATGGCCTTCTGGGCGGAGCGTGCAGTCTCTTGGCAGGGCAGCCAAGTTGGGGGTGAGATGGACCTAGGGCTCTCTGACCCCGTAGGTTTGGCCTAGGCTGAGACTCTGAGCAGGTCACTTACCTCTGGGTCCTCATGCTCAAGTTCAAAATGAGACAGACAGTGGAGTTAAGAGATGATTTTTCTGATCCTTCTTTGGGTCTTTGCATCAGTTATTTTTAAAAAAGAGAAAAGCAAGCCAACACAACCATCCTCGGCTGATTGGTGGAGCAGGGCTTACTTATGTGGCTAGTTAAAAGAAAATTTATTTTTGAAAGCTGCATGGAGATTTTCCGTAAGCACAATAATGTGAGCCGGGGTCAAAGCTGTCTTTCAGAGACAGGGAAGTGCAGAGATGTTCAATGTAAATTGTGCCTTTTAGCTAAACACTTGGTAGATTCAGCACTGGCCATGTAGGTTTGTCCTGCTTGTTTTGAAGGAACCAGAAAAGATCTGATTGAATTTAATCTGATTTCTGCTAGAGTTTGGTCATGTAAGATTTGAAAAAGTGAACCTTCCTGAGCCAGAGCAATCAGGCAACAAAGAAATAAAAGGCATCCAAATAAGAAAAGAAGCCAAACTGTCTGTCTTCACTGATGTTATGATTCTATACATAGAAAACCCTAAAGACTTTGCCAAAAGGCTCCTGTAACTGATAAACAACTTCAATAAAGTTTCAAGATACAACATCAATGTAGAAAAGTCAGTAGCATTTCTCTACACCAATAATGTTCAAGCTGAGAGCCAAATCAGGAACACAATCCCATTTACAATTGCCACACACAAAAACACTTAGGACTACAGCGAACCAAGGAGGTGAAAGAAATCAGAGATGACACAAACAAATGGAAAAACATTCTATCCTCATGGATTGAAAGAATCAATATTGTTAAAATGACCATACTGCCCAACGCAATTGACAGATTCAGTGCTCTTCCTATCAAACTGCCAAGGCCATTTTTCACAGAGCTAGAAAAAACTATTCCAAAATTCATATGGAACCAAAACAGAGCCAGATAGCCAAAGCAATCTTAGCAAAAAGAACAAAGCCAGAGGCACCAATTACCAAACTTCAAACTATACTACGAGGCTGCAGTAACCAAAACAGCATTGGGACTGATATAAGAAGCAGACACACAGAGCAGTGGAACCGAGTAGAGAACCCAGAAATAAAGCCACACACCTACAACCATCTGCCCTTTGACAAAGCTGCCAAAAATAAGCCATGGGGAGAGGACTCCCTATTCAGTAAATGGTGCTGGGATAGCTGGCTAGCCTTATGCAGAAGAATGAAACTGGATCCCTACCTTTTACCATGTAAAAAATCAACTCAGTTGGATTAAAGATTCAAACTATGAGAATCCTAGAAGAAAACCTAGAGAAACATCATTCTGGATATTGGCCTTGGGAAAGAATTTATGACTAAGTCCTCAAAAGCAATTGCAACAAAAACAAAAATCAACAAGTGGAACCTAATAACTAAAGAGCTTCTGCACAGCAAAGGAGTAAACAGAAAACCTACAGAATGGGAGAAAATACAAACTATGCATCCAACAAAAGTCTAATATCACAACTCTACAAGGAGCTTAAACAATTGAACAAGCAAGAACCAAATAACCTCATTAAAAAATGGGCAAAGGACATGAACAGACACTTCTCAAAAGAAAACAGATAAGAAGCCAACAAGCATATGAAAAAATGCTCAACATCACTAATCATCAGAAGAATGCAAATCAGTACCACAATGAGATACCATCTCACATCAGTCAGAATGGCTATTTTTCAAAAGTAAAAAAAAATAACAGTTGCTGGCAAGGCTCTGAGGAAAAGGGAACTCTTATACACTATTGGTAGGAATGTAAATTATTCAGCCACCGTGGAAAGCAGTTTGGAGATTTCTCAAAGGACTTAAAACAGAACTACATTTGACCCAGCAATCCCATTCCTCAGTATATTTCCAAAAGAAAATAAATCATTCTACCAAAAAGACACATGCACTTGTATGTTCATCACTGTGGTATTCACAAGGGCAAAGACACATAATCAGTCTAGGTGCCCATCAGCAGTGGACTAGATAAAGAAATTATGGTACATATACACCATGGAATACTATGGAGCCATAAAAAAGAACAAAGTCATGTCCTTTACAGCAACATAGATGCAGCTGGAGGCCATTATCCTAAGCAAATTAACACAGAAACAGAAAACCGAATACCACATGTTCTCACTTATAAGTGGGAGTCAAACATTAGGTACTCATAAAGATGGCAACAGTAGACACCAAGGACTGCTAGAGGGCAGATGGTGACAGCGGGGCAAGGGTTGAAAACTAACTGTTGGGTACTGTGCTTGTTACCTGGATGACAGGATTAATCATACCCCAAAGCTTAGCATCACACAATATACCCAGGTAACAAACCTGCACATGGACTCCCTGAATGTAAAATAAAAGTTGAAATTAGTCAAAAAATAAGGAAAAGTGGGCCTTCCCTGCCCCCCACACTTATGAAGAGTTAAGGATTTTGTGTTTATTTTAAGCCATGTTGAACTCAGCCCAACATATTGACACAAGGCAGGACTTAGTGCAGTGTCACTAGGCTTTAATTTTGTTGCCCTTTGGGCTAATAAAGTCAGGTTATCTCACTGGGCTGTTTCCTTATCCATTAAGACATTTGATGTAACTAAGTACCCATCCTATGGTGACATAAACTTTTTCTTATGTCATTGGAAAGTCCAGAATACCTGGTTGCAGGCAAGGTTTGATCTAGCAGCTTGACCTTGTTAGCACAGGTCCAGTTTCTTTCCCTCAGTCCTCCCTGGTATTATATCAGCTTCATCCTAAGGCTGGTTCAGGGAAGATATTCTGATGGTATATATTTCTGCTTTGGCCATGGAGGATTTATATTCGATCGTCAAAAGTCCTCATGTCCTATTTAAAGTCTAGTCATTGGAAAATAAGTTGATAAGGATGGACCTGAAGAAAATAAAGCAGCAATTTGTCATGACAAAGCAAGACTAGGAAGAGGCATTGGACCAGCATGACCAATTCAAGGACACGTTGATGATGTCTTCAGTGCAAGTGTTCTTCCCACGCTTGGGGGACCTGGCAGGGCTGCCTGCAGGGCTGCCTACAGGGCTGGTGTCCAGCCTGCTCTATAGAAGGCGAATTAGAGATCGCAATAACGGGCCAGCTTCCATGATGACCCTGGGTTGTAGTGATGTCTATGTAGAAATGAAATAAATGCATAATTAAAACCAAAGGTAGGCTTGCATTTGGGTTGAGGTCCTGGCACCTACGGAGGCCACAAGTGTGTCAGGGTGGAAGGTAACTTGGTGAAATAGGAAGTCACTGCCTATTGCCCACTCATGTCCCCACTGATGGAGTTAGCTGGGGGATCCCCTGGTGCAGACCCTGGAGAGGCATCACTGTCTTCCTTGTTCAGTGGGCTTGGGTCACCTGCATGAATTCTGAGGTTGGGAAGGTGTAAACATTTCCCTGAACACCTGCAGCCCAGCCGCCGTCTCCCTGGGTGCTTCAGTCAGCCGTCACGTTGGGGAGGCGTCATGTAAGGTGGTCCTTGTCTGAGTAGAGCCTGATTTTGAAAATGAAATTCATTTCCTTGCCTTCGTTTTCCAGATGAAAAGATATGTATTTGTGGTGTGTGTGTGGTGGGAGAGTAATTGGCTTTGGTTTTGACAAGGAGGACACCAGGGTCCTGTTCTGATACTCAGTTTTGGGCCCATGCATGACAATTCTGTGTTTCTTTTCAGCATTTGCCAATACATTATTTTCTAGAGTCTCTCCCAGCATACGGAAAAACCCCAAATTCAAATTTGACTTTTCTCTTCGAGTCTGGTTGTGGCATGCTGAAGCTCCCAAGGCATGTAATGTAGTGAACAAGGTGGCCTCCAGGAGCGCTGTGGGCTCATGGGCCCCACCCACCCACCTCGCAGTGTGGGAGGATCCACCGAGTCACTGTCAGAGTGGGTTGGAGAGACCTGGCCTGGGGTCAGCTCTGTGGGCAGATGGGCCCTTTCCCCCACTGGGCGGAGGACGCTCCTTAGTAGCCCAAGACAGAACATTGCCTTCTCCCGAGAAACCCACCTCTGGGGAAGGTTAGGCCATGGGATCCGCGGGAAGGGTTTTAGGAGTAGATTAATGGGATTTGTGATCCCAAGCACCCAGGCCACTCTGTGGTCCCCACCCCTGGGCTTGAGTCCTGCTGAGGTATAAGTGGTGCTAGAAGACCCCTGCCCTGCCCTGCCCTGCCCTGCCCCAGGAACCTGGCTTTCTCTGGGCTAATGAGTGTCCTCTCTGAAGGTATCCAGAGGCCGTGCAGACACTCACACTTTGGTGTGAGGCGTGCCCTCGGTTGATCAGTACACTGCTGTGGGGTGCACAGGTGGCAAGGTGGGGGATTCTGGGATCGGGGAGGCTAGTCTGGGTGTAGGGTCCTGCCCTGGAGGGGCTCACAGTGGGGTTGAAAGCAAGCTCTCGAGGCGTTATTATTCGGGACTCTGAGTGCCGGGCAATGCTGGGGGAGTGAGGGCAGGGGGAGCTGCAGGGGCAGGGCTCTGAGGGCTTTAGAACAAGAGCCGGTGTGTGTTTCCCACTGAGTACCTGCCGGCACCTCATTTATGCCACATAGCAACCCCATGACATAGGCTTATAGGGGACTATAATTATCCCCATTTCACAGCTGGGAGAACCTAGGCTTAGTGTCACAGAACCTAGGCTTAGCCACTGGGTGGCTGATACTGCCACCCAGTCCTGAGCCAGTATCAGCTTCCAGCCCCCTGACTCAGTCTCTCTGCTGTGGTTTCCTCTCAAGTGCCAGGATCCTTCCTGGTCCCGTTTCCAACTCAGACCAGTGGAGGGGCGCGCTGTGGTTACCACTCATTAGAAGAGAGGCAGGGTCTCTCTGTCTCTCTCTGGGTCTCCCCCACTGCCATCTCTGGGTGCTGGGGGAGCTGCTGTATCTCTCTCTCTGTCTATCCCTATCTCTCCCTCCACTGCCATCTCTGGGGGTTGGGAGAGCTGCTCTGTCTCTCTATCTCTCTCTCCCCCTCCCGCCCCACTGCCATCTCTGGAGTTTGGGGGAGCTGCTCTCTCTCTCTCCCCCATCCCACTGCCATCTCTGGAGGTTGGGGGAGCTGCTCTATCTCTCTCTCTCTCTCTCCCCCCACTGCCATCTCTGGGGGTTGGGGGGAGCTGCTCTGTCTCTCTCTCTCTCTCTCTCCCTCTCTCCCCCTCCGCCAACCACTGCCGTCTCTGGAGGTTGGGGGAGCTGCCTGGGATGCAGAGCGGCTTGGATTGGTGCTCCCTGTGCCTCAGTGGTTGAGCTGACCTCTGTCCAGTCTGTACACATTGGATCCTGAGGCTGAGCTTGGGTGGCTGTGGCAGGAAGGTTTGGTGACATCACACCCTTCAGGCTTGTGTCTGTCTGAGCCAGGCTCTGACTGGCTGGGAGAAGAGGAGGAGGTGGGGTTCTGGGAGGCCCTGAGGCTGAGCACGGCTGCTGTGCTCTGTGGCTGCACTGCAGGGGCACGGGCTCAGCATGTTCTGGGCCAGGGCACACAATGCTTTCAGATCAGGCTCCAGCGCCCCACACGCCCCTTCACGCTTTGCACTTTTTGTCTACCAGCCAGAGGGCAGTGAATAATGAGAACAAACAGCATTGGGTCCAGATTTTCGTGGTCATTTTCCTAACAAGCCGAGGTCAGAGAGCACCGAAAGGAGGCCTAAGTGCTTCTGCCACCTCAGCTGACTGTTTTTCAAAAAGGAAAGCATGCGTGGGATGTGTGCATTAGGTGTTGCGGTGATGTCTGTTGTCAGATCATGGCCAGAAAAGGGGTTGTTTCAATTAAAATGGATTTTGGACTTCGTTTTTCTTGGAATGAGTAAATTGAGGGAAATAGCACATGTTGAGATTTTGGATTTCTGCTCTTAGAAAGGATTTAAAATAAGTGGTCTTCAGTAGTTCCACAGCGGATCTTCGAGACTGGTACAGATGAGGTCTCCTGGATGTAACGAGTTCTTGCTGCTTTAACTGGATCGGGTTGACTCTGTCTGACCAGCTCAGCTGGTTCGTTCTATGAAACGCACTTCTGCTTTCTGGAATCTGAAGGAAGGAGAGAGATAGAAGACAAAGAAGGACAGATGTGTTGGTGGCCAGACCCTGGCTTCTGAACAGTCCTTCCTGATGGCTTCAGGACCTGGGAGGAGCGGCGGAGCAGGTGGCTGCCCTGGGCTTGCCAGACACCTCCATTCCAGCAAGATCCTCCTGGGGGATGTGGTGCCCTCCCTGCCTCTCAGGCACAAGCATATGCTTGTTTGGCCTAAAAAAGTCTCCTTAATTAAAATTAATATCGTAATGCAGTAAATCCTTCTGCCTCCTCTTCCCCTGCCCAGTTACAATTCCCGGCGGCTCTCCAGCCCATAGAGGAGGCTTCTCAAAGTTTCCTGCCTCCTGGAGGAGAGAAGCCGTTCCCCGATCACCCAAAAGGACAAAGTACGTGCCCACTGTGCATCCTTGCTTGTCACTGCCCAACATCTGCAAACATTAACTAAAGTGCTGAGCCCATTCAGGTGTAGGACTCACTAGTTGGTTAATGTGACAGACAGCGTTTCCTGTGCCAGCGCTGGCTGGTCACTTCCTGTCATCCAGCACTCTTGAGTGTTGCAGTGGATGCCTGTTTCGTAGGAACACTCAGCCTGTTCCGTAAGAAGGAGCGCCACTTCTCAGCCTGTACTTAGCAGGTCACTACTGTTGGCCACTCTGCTTTTCTTTTTAAAATTTTAATTATTAAAAAAATTTTTTTTGAGAGTTTCCCTCTGTTGTCCAAGCTGAAGTGCAGTGGTATGATCTTGGCTCACTGCCACCTCTGCCTCCTGGGTTCTTGTGTCTCAGCCTCCCTAGTAGCTGGGATTACAGGTGTGTGCCACCACGCCTGGCTAATTTTTGTATTTTTAGTAGAGACGGGGTTTCACCATGTTGGCCAGGCTGGTCTTGAACTCCTGACCTCAGGTGATCTGCCTGCCTTGGCCTCCCAAAGTGTTCGGATTACAGGCATGAGCTAATGCTCCCGGTCCCCTTCTTATTTTTATGTTAGTCTTTGGAAACAATTGGCATATATTTTAGTCTCTTTAGGTTACTGTAACAAAATACCATAAACTAGGTGGTTTACAAACAACAGACATTTATTTCTCACAGTTCTGGATGTGGGAAGTCTAAGATCAAGGCGCCAACAGATTTGCTGTCTGGTGAGGGCTTCCTGGTTCATAGAAGGCCATCTTCTCACTACATCCTCACTTGGTGGAAGGCTCAGGAGAGTTCTCTGGGGTCTCTTTTACAAAGGCACAAATCCCATTAATCACCTCCCAAAGGCCCACTGTCTAATAGCATCACTTTGGGCATTAGGTTTTAACATGTGAATTTGGAGAAGGGCAGGCACAAACATTCAGTCTGTAGCAGCATACAAAAATGTAACAAGAATAATGTGATGAACAGCTAGGTATCCACAAGCTGCTAAAGGTAGAGAATACTACCATATTGGTTACCTATTTCTGTGTAACATATTATGCCAACACTTAGTGGTATAAACAGTAAACATTTATTATCTCACACATAGTCTGTGGGCCAGGAATATGGAAGCAGCTGAGCTGGGTGGTTCTAGTGGAGGGGAAAGATGTGAGCTGGGGCACCTGAAGGGTTGACTGGGGCAGGAGGATCCACGTCCAAGATCGATTTCACCTGGCTGTTGGCTGGCAAGAGGGCTCAGTTCTTTGCCATATAGACCTTTCCACAGAGCTGCTTGATTGTCCTCACAACATGGCAGGCGGCTTCCCCCAGCCTCAGTGATTCAAGAGAGAGTATAGAGAGAGTAGAGAGGAAGCCGCCGTGCCTTTTATGACCTGGTCTCATTAGTCATACACTGTCATTTCTGCTTATGTCTGTTCACTAGAAGCAAGTCACTAAATTCAGGCTACACTGAAAGAGAGAGGAATTAGGTTCCACTCTTTGAAGGGAGTGTCAAAGAATATGTGGAGATAGATATATATATATATATATATATATATATATTCTTTTTTTTTTTTTTTTTTGAGATGGAGTCTCACCACTCTGTCACCCAGGCTGGAGTGCAGTGATGTGATCTCAGCTCACTGCAACCTCCGCCTGCCAGGTTCAAGTGATTCTTCTGCCTCAGCCTCCCAAGTAGCTGGAATTTATAGGCACACACCACCACACCTGGCTAATTTGGGTATTTTTAATAAGACAGGGTTTCACTATGTTGGCCAGGCTGGTCTCGAATTCCTGACCTCAAGTGATCTGCCCACCTCAGCCTCCCAAAGTGCTGGGATTACAGGCATGAGCCACCATGCCCAGCCTGTGGATGTATTTTAAAGCATCATAACACCATTGCAGCCAGAGCCCCTCCCCAGTTGCATCTTGTCTTTCACACAGAGGTAACTACTGTTGAAGTTTGATCCTTGTTTATGGCCTAGTACATGTATAAGTATTTCTATCCCTGTTAGTTCTGCATTTTATCTGTAAGCGTTATGTAAATGATATCACCTTGTATTTTTTTCTGTAGTGTGCCTTTTTTTTTTTTTTTTTTTTTTTGAGATGGAGTCTTGCTCTGTTGCCCAGACTGGAGTGCAGTGGCGTGATCTTGGCTCACGGCAAGCTCCACCTCCTGGGTTCAAGCGATTCTCCTGCCTCAGCCTCCCGAGTAGCTGGGATTACAGGCGCCCGCCACTGCACACAGCTAATTTTTGTATTTTTGGTAGAGACGAGGTTTCGCCATGTTGGCCAGGCTGGTCTCGAACTCCTGGCCTCAAGTGATCCGCCTGCCTTGGCCTCCCAAAATGCTAGGATTGCAGGCCTGAGCCACCGCGCCCATCCAGTGTGCCTTTTTTGCTTAACATTATGTTTGTGAGATTCATCCATGTGAAAACAGGTGGCTGTATTTCATGCATTTTCACTGCTGTGTGGTATTGCATTGTACAAACATAAGACTATTTGTCGTTCTCCATTGATGGATGCTTAGTTGGGTTCCTATGACTTGCTGCTACAAACAAGGTTGTCTTGAGTACTCAGGTATGTGTCTCTGTGAACATGAGCTGGATTTGTCAGTATATTTAGCAAGGATTGGAATTGCTATGGGAGAGAGTACAGTAATCTTCAAGTGTACTAGAAACAGCTAAATTTTATTCCAAAGTGTGTGGGTGTCCTCATGAGTGGTCCCACTGACAGCGTATGAGTTTCCTCTTCTCCTTTTTCTTGACAGCACTTGGTGTTGTCAGACATTTTACATTTTTGTCTAATGCGTGAAAGTGCTGTCTACATGAGGTATTAATTTGCATTTCCCTGCGTGCCAGTGAGGCTAACATCTTTCCATGTATCTATTTTCACATATATATTTTTTCATATATTTGGTATTCTGTGAATGACTGGCCATATCTTTTGCACCTTTTTTTCTATTTTCTTATTGATCAATCTGATCCGTTGTTGAGTTTATGTACCATAAATATCTTTTTTCTTTTCTTCCTTCTAACATAATGTAGAAACTAAGAGTGTGGATTCTGGGGCCACATTGCCAGGGTTAAATCCCAGCTTCAGCACTTCCTGTGTGGCCTTAGGCTTAATCTGTGTGTGCCTCAGTGTCCTCATCTGCAAAATGGGATGATGGCTCCCCACGGTGGGCCTGGGAGGATGCGCAGGTTCGTATCTGTGAAGCAGTTAGTGACTGTCATAGTAAGCACAAGATAGACTAATGCAACCTAGTGTGCTGGGCCCTGTGTGGCCACACGGGGCTGTATGCACAGGCGTCACCATGGCCAGAGCTGGAGCTCAGATGTGTCTGAGAAGATTGGCAGATGCTGCTTCACTCTGGCTCCCGGTCTCCTGGGTGGCCCTGCTTCCATCCCTGAGCTGCCTGAACGGAAAACGAAATCCCATCCCCGCTCTAGGGGGTGCCTGGGAATTGGAAGGCATCAGGCTCCTCACAGCAAAAATAGAAGCCTCATTTGCTTAGGAGAGAACAATGACGAGGAGGCAAGCCAGCAGAGGCGGCCTTGGCGGGCTGTGTACACCCTCTGCTTGTCCCCGCACTCCCTGGGGTCAGACGTAGACGTGGCTAAGCTGCCTGCAGACTTTCTCTTCCCCTTCATCCTGGCCTGCAGTGGGCATCAGGGTCCATCCTGGGACGTGGGCTGTCTTGGCACCAAGTTCCAGTTCTTAATACCTCAGTGTCGCACTGTTCCCTGATTTCTCAAAGCCAGGCAGGAATTGCAGAAAACAAGGTCGGTTTAGTATCGAGAATCACTGGAGAGCCGTGTCAGAGCCCTGCTGAGAAGGGTGCAGGGAACTGTGTTCCTGTCTACCTGATGCTGTGGGCTGCACAAGGACAGACTTACTGAAGATTACAGCCCAGGGGGAAGAGGGCACATTTAGTGTCAACCCCACACAGAAGAAGTTAGCTCCGCTGGGCGCGGTGGGCACTTTGGGAGGCTGAGGCGGGTGGATCACCTGAGGTCAGGAGTTCAAGACCAGCCTGGCCAACATGGCAAAACTGCGTCTTTACTAAAAATACAAAAATTAACCTGTTGTGGTGGCATATGCCTGTAATCCCAGCTACTCGGGAGGCTGAGGCGGGAGAATTGCTTGAACCCGGGTTGGGAGAGGTTGCAGTGAGCTGCACTCCAGCCTGGGCAACAGAAACTCTGTCTTAAAAAAAAAAAAAAAAAGAACAAGTCAGCACAGCCCCACTGCAAGGAGCTCCTGGGTTTATTTAAGTGAGCCTCAGATAACTTTACATAAAAGCAAATGTGTAAAAAGCGATAAAGTCGGATATATTGAACATTTGTCCTGAGGGCAAATTTCTGAGCTCTAAAAGCCAGTTTGGTTTTAGATAACATCTGTGAGCCTGGAAACAGGCTGAGATACTCTATATCTGCACTCCCAACTCTGCCTTTGGCTGTGTGAGCCCCCATGGTCTCCTTGAAAGAATTGGTCCCCAGTGGGTGAACTAATCACCCATGAAGAGTCTCCCAATTCAAATCTGGAGTAAAAAGTGAGGACTTGGGGGCAGAATGTTACTCATCACATGTGGCCCGTCACTGCTAGACTTGAAGGTAAGTTTCCAAGAACAGAGCTCTGTGACCATTTTCATGATAGCAATTTGTACATTATTACTAAGTAATTTTAATGCCGTGTTTACAGGCCACCTTCCCAAACAAAACAATTGTTTCTGGAAGTTCTTGAAGACTGAACTTTTAATCCAGCTTGTTCTCAAAACATTTGCACCAATGAGAGTCTTGAGGTTTGAGCTTTCTATTCTAAAGGCTCAGCTTCTTGCCCAGGAGAAAAATAATACATGCTCGTGTTTATAAATAAGAGTTATGGCATTGGAGTCCTTTACATTGCAGCCAGCCTAGGGACTCAGTTATTCAGAATTTAAACATTTTACTTGTAAAGAGCACTTTGGTATCCACCCCAAGGGCCCTCCTCTGCCTGTCTCAGCACCATCTCTGTGTGTCCCATCAGGAAGCAACAGACAACTCCCTAAGCCCCACAGTAAAAACGTCTCTCCTGGTCTGGGGGCGCATCCATCCCCCATGTCCCCAGTCCCATCCTGGGTGTTCTGGGATTCCAGCCACAGCTGTGGGGACACCGCCATCTCACTGCATCCTTCTTGCGGCAGCTTGGCTGAGCTACAGGGCCGGGCCGCAGGAGGCCTCCTTGTGCCGGAGCTCACCTTGTGCCAGGTGTTGAGCTCTGCCAGCTGCCCGGCCCCACTGTGAGGCCGCCCCGTGCAGCTGAGTTCGCTGGCAGCCCAGCCAGCCCACGAAGGCCATGTGAGTGTGAACCCCCATTACAAGCTTTCACTCATGAGATGGCGCTGATCAGTCTGGGGGATACCTGCCTTTCAGTATGGGCTGCAGCCATTAGGCTGGTACCAGGAGGAGCCAGGTCGAGCTGGCACTGGGGCGACACTCTATCTTTGATGCACCCTGATGCTTCCCCCATCCTGCTGACCATGGTGCTTCCAACCCATCCCAGGGCCTCTGCTCAGTGTGGCCAGAGCCTCCTGTCAACAAGTATGTCACTGCCTTCGGGTTATTATTGTTCACCAGATTCCACTTGCTCTACACCCCAGGCACAGTGCACCAGAGTTTCCCAAACCTGTGTGCCCAGTGCCAGCCCCTTAGCAAGTGCAGCGTTGCCCATTTCACTCTGGGAAATGCAGCCATAGCTCTGGGGCCAGCTAGAGGAAGGAGTGTGATTGTGCCTTCCCAGGACAACTTCCAGGTCTGGGAGTCTGTGATGTTGTGAGTGTTGCCTTAGCTTTGCTAAGAAAATGCTTAGGGAGATGGGTTCCTTCACCCATTCTTCCACTCATGTGCCTTTCTGGCTCCAGGGCTGGTGTCCCCTGCTTTGGAGGGGACGCTCACATGAGCTGCCCTATTGGGGGTCTGTCAAGTTTCTCTTAGCCTAAGCGGCTTCCTGTCTCGGGCTCCCTCCCCAGCCATTTGGGTTACCTTGGGTCCCTGAGGATCGCTTCTGGATCTTGGACCCCCTCACCAACTCCTGTGACATAATAATCAAAGGTAATCAGGAAATGTATGAATCATCTTCTTTAAGGAATATTTAGCATTTCTGCTCATTCCAGAGTCCCTGGAAGCATGGCATTTCAAAGGCTTGGTTAGATCACAAGTCCAATTTACTGCCAGAAATTTGCACGTAGAATAATACAGAGCCTATGATGGCAGTTGAAGTGGTATCCTGTGAGAAAATTAATTAGTCCTGAAACTAAATGCCAACAGCCTCAGCAAAATATTCATGAGAGAAGCGAACCTCGTGCGTGGTGTTTGAAGTCAGGCAGCTGAGGCTGTGTACTGGACGTGTTCTCTGTGGCTGAGTTCTGCTGTGGATTCTGGGCTAGTCTAGGCAAGGCCTGCCTCTCCTTCTGGACTGGCTCCCAGGGCTGGGGGCTCAGGGAGGCCCTGCACCCTGTAGAAGAAGGGAGCCCCTGAGACTCTTTGGCCTTGTATTTGTGTGTCCCTCTGGGCTGCAGGGCTGCAGAATAAACCAGCTCCCAATCCTCCAAACAAAAATAAAGACCTGTGAATGGCTACACTTGGAGAGCAGAGTGTTTTGATATCATGGGGAGACCTGTGTACTTAATTTACGGTCTGACGATTGAGAAGGATTTAATTGTTCCAAAAATGGTGAGAAAAGAGCAGGTCCCAGCCTTTCTGTCTGATCACAAACAGCCGAGGGGGACTGGGGAAGTGGCCTGGTCCTCACTGCCCCTGGAGGGGCAGGAAGAGGATGGAGTGATGTGCTTGGCAGATGCAGGAATGGCCAGGCAGTGGGAAAAGCCTAGGGTTTCCAAGCCATGTCTGATCCTCTGTGTTCCTTCTGCCTGCTGGGATGGAGCCCGCCCCCCAAATATGCCTGGCCCACTTATGACTCAGAGTCAGCTGCCCCCAGGGCCTTCCCGGCTCTCGTGACCTTGCTGGGCATGACTTTCAGGGGAGCCCTCTGTCCAGGAGACATAGGTCACTCGAATCACACAGCCGTGCTTTAGTGAATGCTAGCCAGGGGCCCTGGAGAGGGCAAGGACAGGACACTCCTGCATGGAAACGAAAATGAATATTTTTCTCTGCAGAAAATGAAAAGTGGGCTGGGTCCAAGTGGTAGGTGACCTGGCTTTTGAGCGAAAATGCTGCTGGGAAATGAGAGAAAAGAAACATGAAAAGAATGCAAATGAGGGTGGTGGACAGGGGCCCAGAGGCCTGATTCCTCCACCCTCCGCAAAGGCTGGGTGTGTGATGCCTATAAATAGACACTCAAAACCGGTTCTAAATGGAGTGAAGACATGGGCCTGCTTCCTCTTATGGAAAGGCCTTACATAAGGTGCAGTGCTGCTGTTGCTCCTGGGCGGTGTGATGATTCTGTGCCTTTGTCGGAAGTCAGTGTGAAGCCTGTGGGGCTTCTGGGGGATGGACATGGATGAGCTCTGGCCTTTCTGGAGACTCGCAGACTCTGGGAAGGAGGCGGTGGGCGATGGGCAGGTCTCCTAGGGCTGGGAAACAGTCCTGAGACAGGCTCCGGGTTTCCTGAGGCGCTTCTGGGCCAGAAGCAAGTGGGAAAAGCTGGACTGCAGGGCTTGGTCAAGTGACAGCTGCCCAGAGCTGGAGTTTAGGGTGCCTGGAGAGGACAGGGGCTGGCAGGCCTGACTTTCTCACTGATCCACTTGGGGACACAGAGCCAACCTGTAACAGAGTGAGGAACTGAGGCCGCATTCCTGGACTCCCAGTGGAGGGTTCTTGCTGCTGGACTAACCTTTAGTTCATGAACTCACCCAGAAATTACTTATTTTTGGAGGACTGCAGATGGCGAGCTTAGGAGTGAAGAAGGGAGTACTATTTGATGCTAATGTGATTCCAGGCAACATTCTAGAGGTTCCCTTGCAATTCACCTTTCCAGCCACCTTTGAAGTAGTTATTGGCCAGTTTTATACACGATGAAACTGACAGAGATGGTGTGAAGGGATTTTCTGACGTTCACACAGGAAGCAAGCAGCCCACGCTGACTCCACTGCGGAAAGCGTGTGTGTGATTGACATGCTTTTTGTGTGGTGCTCACTTTGGGTGTGATAAAGAGGCCTCCTTGCAAAGGGCCAGGATCTGTGAAGCACCATGTTGCTTCACAGAACAGGCCGTGAAAAGCCACAGAAGCACCATACCCTGGGAAAGAAATGGAACAACGGTGCAAACAGCCAGTTTCCCCTGAGCAGAGGCAAGCAGGTTACGGCTCTGCAGCTCCCTTAATGGGTAGCTTGTTCAACATGGAAACATCTTTAGCCTCCTCAGAGACGTTGGGTCATCTCCTTTACATGGGGACCAGAAGTATCTGCCCTGGGCCATTTTGGGTGGAGGAAATTTCGTAATTATAACCCTCTGCTAGGGATGTCTACCTAGGAAGTGAGAGCAACTGGCCGCTTTCTTAGAGAAGTGAAGACGCTGAGCAGACTAAACCTTTGTGATGAAGTCGAAGCCACTGTGTTGCCTGTGTCCTGTTTCCTTCCCCAGTGAATGGGGCTCTTCCCTACGACTGCAGACCCCAGGACCAGATTGCAGGTGCCCTGTCCAGCAGCGCAGCCATTCGTGAAGGGCTCGCAGCCTGGCCCGGCTCAACAGCTGATGCCCCCGGGAGGAGGCTGTATTACTATCCTTTTTGAAAGGAACACAGAAAGCCCTTTGTAACTTTGTCTGTAGCCAACATGGAGGGAGAGGCAGAATTCAGATGTGATGTTGCAGACAATTGAACACCCCTCCTCCTGTTCCACCCCAGCTTCCTGCCCATAGCCTTCTAATGCCCTTGCCCTGAATTCCTGATCCAACCCAAGGGCCTGGCCTTGAAACCCCCGAGCCTGCTGGCAGTAGCTTCCTCTTCAGCCTTCCTGTGCAGAGCTTCCTCTATTCAGGGAAGTCTGAGACCTGGTGGCCTCTTTCTCATTCTTTTCATGAAACCATCCTGCCCAGGAGAAGGTGGGCTGAGACCCTGGGCATTGGAAAGGAGAGGTGGTCCTCCTTCCTCTCTTCACTTTCATCGCTGTCCTCTCCCCGCCCACCCCCATATGCACACCCTCCGCAGTCTGAAAGTGTCGTGAAGCACCAGCTCTGCAAACCCGTGGGGTCAAGCTTTGTTGTGGGAAAATACATATTCATGAGGGCTTTGAGGAGCCTCATTAAAATGCAGAGAGTCTCTCCTTTCAGAATGGTACATAAGCCATCTCTTTATTTGCCCAACACATTGTTCTTAAGGCAATAATTATGCGATGAATGGCTAAAGAAACATTTTAATTATTTGTTTAGGGTAATTTCTGATTATCTCATTAGAATTATAATCTGTCCACTTTTACAGGTGATTCAAAGCCTCATATTTACATTTTTATACTTGAAGGAGCTCTATGTGCGCACCTGTATCATTGCTGAAGTGAAAGTAATTTTCTCTGTTTTCTTCTGCTTTATTCCAGAAAGATTTGATCACCAGGAGATTTTTCGGGACATTACCAAACCACTCATTTTAGGTAAGAAATACAAGGCAGCATTGCATGGAATGAGGTTTTGCTTTTGCCATGTGGGGAGCGGACCGTTTCACTGGAGGGAAAATGCTACATTGCAGGCAGAGCTGGCAACTGCCGTGGCTCTTTGTTTTCTGGGATCCTGTGTGTGTGAGCTCGGGGAGTTTGAAGCTGGGGTTTGAGTCACAGCCAAGGAGTGGATGGACACTGGGGACGCTGCTGGCACTTACCTTGCCCGGAACCGACCTGCCCACCACCCAATGACAACACAGCAAGACACACACTCCCCATCTGTCCTCTCTTCATCATACTGGTGTTTCTGTAAACCATGGTCCTCACCAGACTCAGTCATTGATTTGTGTAACCCCTACCTAGGTTCCTAGTTACAGCGAAAGTAGACACATGTATATTGGCAACAATAGGTAGCACTTGAACCTTTCACTCTCCAGTGTGGGCAGTGGCTGGTCTACTTTGAGAAGGGACCAGCCATTGTGAGATACCAGGAAGCTGAGCAGAAGAAATCTAACTTTGATGAAAAGAGGCCTCCTCATCTTGCCAGGGATGGAGCGTGGTCCATCCTCCCTGCCTGTGCATGGAGCAGTATTGCAGCCCTGATGACACTGCCCCATGGTCAGCATCTGGCTTGCCCTTGCCCTGTAGGACTGGTAGGAACAGAGCCCTGGTGCCAGCCGAGTGTTCCACACAGGGGAGACTTGCAAGGGACAGGTTCTGCACTGCAGATGAATTGGCTGTCTTCTTCTGTGGCTGGAGACACACAAGGCAGCGGCTTTGTAGGGAAGCTGGTGTACAGGGTGGGGCGTGTTTGGAGAACGAGGAGCAGAGGGCATTGTTGCTGGAGTTAAAGAAGCAGAGCCAGGGATGGTCTTCATGTCCTGATGCCCAGAGCAGGCCTGAGCTTCTGATGGATTCTGGGGGTTCTTATGTATTCTTGAGAAGGAGCATGTGGTAAGCTTGGACAGGGAGGCAGTTCAGAGTGTTACATGCAAGGCAGCGGTGGCCTTGGGAACACCCCCCCTGCCCGACCAAGGCAAGGAACACTTTGTGTGTCCCAGTGCGGAATCTCTGTGCCAGTTGTGAGGGGACGGATGAAGACCAGCAGGGGTGAGGACGGGATTCTGGAGTGTCAAGACTCAGGTTCAGAATCACAGTTTTTCTTCCAGGGCAGCACAAGGCCACAAGTCTGGCTATTTGAAGCCACCCAAAAAGCCATTATTTGTAAAGCAAGGCAGCTTTATTGATTTCACTTTCTGCCCTGCATCTTTCCCACATTGTGGTAACCACTCACCACCCCTGTTCTGCTGATGAGGCAGGAATTCCCTTGCATCCAGTTGGGGAGCATTCTTGTCACAAATGTCCTGGATGAATTACACGGTGGCTCTCCGTGGAGGAAGCACATTCACAAGGCATTTAAGAGATGCAGGACAATCAGCCCTCGTGCATGAAACAGGATGAAACGTAGAAGAGCTGCGTGATTATTAATGGGTTTGGACATAAGCTGGAGTGTTTACTGAAATTTTTCTCAGTTGTCAGTTTTCAAAGTTTGTGAATGTACTTTTGTGCTCTCAACAGGCCTTTTCTGCTCTATTTAACTTTCTACTTAGGGTTGTAAACATACTTCAGCCGTAATGACATTAGATACATCATCCACTCTCAGCTCTGAAAATGCTGGAGATTTTGATTATCACCAGCAGTAAGGACAGCTTATGAAGGGAGATGTTACTTATGGAGACACAGCTCATGATTCCATAAAATTCCAGTCTTCTGGGAGCCCAGGGTTAAGCAGCTGCCTCAGCCCATCCACCCTCTAGGGACTGTCCACGGTGAAATTGGCTTCTTGACGTTTTCCTTATGGAACCTGGGGTGTCATTACATTCTGTTAGAGTCATAGGGTGGTTCTATTTATGCCTGTAAGGTATAAGGTATTTTTTTCTTCTGAGTCTAGAAAAGACCTACTGGAATTTTTATGTATCCTGAAATACTATTAGACGATCAAAATCAATTGCAATAGAGAAGGTGCTGGGCTCTCTTCCCAATTGCTCTCACCCATCTGCAGTGTAATAGGCCTATCATGTAAGTGAATATACTCATCACAATTCTCTGCAGCTTCCCAGCAGAAAAGCATATTCCTTCTCAGAGAGAAAGGCAGCAAGGAGATGGATATTTTTAAATGCCAATTATGCCAGAATGAGTCTCTGTGAGGAGATCTGTAAAGAGAAGAAAGGGCCTGGGTTTATTTATTTTTCTACTGCAAATGGAATCATTCTGTAGCTTCAGAATACTAATACCCGTGGTGTGCCTGATGTCTTTTCATAGGATAATTTGTGAATGTGCTTCCACTTACAGGAAAAGTTTGAGGCTCTTTCCTTATTCTTCTTCTTTTTTTTTTTTTTTGAGAATTAAACTCTAGGCCTCACTATATCCTATGATAACCATCCTATAGGCCCTTGATCTGTAAAATGTGTGAATAATGAAATATATAAAATCAGCGATTATCCTGAAGGAACACAGAAAAGATTAATAAGCTGTATTTAAATCACGGCAAGTCTCAGAACATATATTAAGTTAGAAGACATCACGTCCTGAAAATGACGGGCTGACGTGATACTAGCATGTACCCCAGTATGGATGCATATAAATGCTGTGTAAAACCTAGCCCAAAGTGTTCTTTAAAACATAAGATCCAAAGAAAGGCATGGAAATTCCAAGCTATGAGACATGAAGAGAAAACACAAAGCCAGAGCACTAAGGGAGGAGGCCATGAGACCCCCAAGAAGTGAGGTTCCTGATGGAGAGCCAGGATGATGAAGACTGTGTGACATTTGTGCAGGGAGAGACACGGCAATGGCTGGGACAGGGTAGCAAGGCTAGGAGCAAGTGCTCACATGTATAGGAAGCCAGGAGGTGGCAGACGTGTGTTATGGACCAGGTGGGATGTGATGCAGGACAGCTGGTTGGCCACATAGGAAAAGAGAAAAGATAAAGTGAGATCCCTACCTCACAGCACATGTACCAGTAAACGGCCATAGAATTAAAGGCCTATGCCGGGCACGGTGGTTCACACCTGTAATCCCAGCATTTTGGGAGGCCAAGGTGGGCAGATCACCTGAGGTCGGGAGTTCGAGACGAGCCTGGCCAACATGGCGAAACCCCATCTCTACTAAAAATATAAAAAATTAGCTGGGTGTGGTGGCGGACACCTATAATCCTAGCTACTCGGGAAGCTGAGGCAGGAGAATTGCTTGAACCTGGGGGGCGGAGGTTGCAGTGAGCAAGATCGTGCCACTGCACTCCAGCCTGGGTGACAGAATGAGACTCCATCTCAAAAAAAAAGAAAAAAAAAAGCCAAAATGTAAAGACAAAAATGTTAAAATACATAGAAGGTTTTTTCTATCTGCTCGAGTTGGGAAACATACACACATCATAAAAGAAAAGATGGATTAATCAAACATCAGTATTAGCAACTTCTTTAAGAGAACTACAGGCTGGAATAAATATTCATGATGAATTTACTTTGAGAGATTTGTATTCTGTTTGTATCAAGAACTCTTTCAAATTAATTTTAAAAAGACAATAGAATTGAAAAATGAGCAAATACTTTGAAGAAGAAAAAATGAAAATGTCAAATAGACTAATGAACTCTGCCTTGCTCCTAATCTGGGACCTGCCTGGGAGACCATGAGATGTTGGCAAATTAGAAAGTCTGATAATCGAAGGGTTGCCCAGAGTGTGAAGCAAGAGGGCCTTCATGTCCTGTTTATCACGGGCAAATTAGTAAAACCCCTTTAGAGAACAATTAGGTGTTATCTGGTAAGGTTGAAATGTGGATCCCCCATGACCCAGCAGTTCTGCTCATGAAAGGGATTCAGTGTTGTATTAGTTCTCTCGAAAACAGAACCAATAGGATCAGTTTATCTTAGAGTTTATGTATCAATCAATCGATTGATTGGTCAATTGATATAAGGTATTGGCTTGCATGATATGGCATCTCGGAAGTCTTGCAATCTGCCATCTGCAAGCTGGAGACCCAGGGAAGACAGTATTGTAGTGCAAAAGCCTGGGAAGCAGAGAACTGGTGCAGATTCCAGTCCAGGCCGAAAGGCCTGAGAACCAGCAGCATGGAGGGCAGAGAAGACCAATGTCCCAGTCAAGCAGTCAGGCAGAGAGTGAATTCAACCCTCCTCTACTGTTTTGTTCTATGCAGGTCCTCACTGGAGTGGACGATGCCCACCTACACTGAGGAGGGCCGTCTGCTTTACTCAGTCTGCCAATTCCAATGCTAACCTCTTCCAGAAACACCTCACAGACTATCCAGAAACAGTGTTTAACCAGACGCATGGGCACCTTGTGGCCCAGTCAGGTTGATACATAAAATTAACCATCACAAGTGGGTCACAACCAGCATTTTCTACAAATATGAACCGGATTGGAACAGAAGATATCAGAGTTTGTTCTGCATAGTGAATGATAGTGATCCTGAGAAGGGGGACTTTGAGGGGATGGGACTGACAGCGATGGTTAAGCCTGAATGGAGGTTTGCTACATTGTTTTCTATACTTCTGTGTATTTGCAAAGTTAAGGAGAAAAGAAGTTGTGGTAAACCCCTGGATGTAGGCACACGGACCCCAGTGTTCTGTGCTGTGGGTCCCTCTGATGGAGCCGTCTTGC
This sequence comes from Pan paniscus, assembly GCF_029289425.2. Classification (NCBI taxonomy): domain Eukaryota; kingdom Metazoa; phylum Chordata; class Mammalia; order Primates; family Hominidae; genus Pan; species Pan paniscus. Next base: position 5,655,384 of record NC_073265.2, read on the forward strand.
TCCCGTCTTGCTGGTTCATCCTCCACCTTGGCTGACTACCTGGCCTCACCCTTGTACAGGTGGTTCTGTTTGTCTCTTCATTGAAATGGGTGGGATTTATTGATTTATTTAGAGACAGGGTCTTGCTTTATTGCCCAGGCTGGAGTGCAGTGGTCTGATCATGGCGCACTGCAACCCTGACCTCCAGGGCTCAATCAACCCTCCCTCCTTGGCCTCCTGAGTAGCAGGGACTACAGGCATGTGCCACCACACCCAGCTTATTTTTATGTATTTTTTTATAGAGGTGGGATTTTGCCATGTTGACCAGGCTGGTCTTGAACTCCTTGGCCCCTAGAGTGCTAGGATTACAAGTGTAAGCCATCATTCCCTGTGTGAAATGAGTAGGATTTCTGAATGAGCCAGGCTTTGCACATTGACCTGGCTCTGCCTCTTGAACTGCTGCCTTCACATGGGAGGCTCCTTCTGGCCCTGCCTGTGTGGCTGATTCCTCTCTCAGGTGCTTGTCTTTATCTTCACAGATGAGGCTCATGGGCTTCACTTTTTGGGACCTTAGGTGGACATCTGAGTCCACAGCCCTCCTGCCTGGCTTCTGTCTCTGTGGATTTGCAGGCCTGCTTGTCCCGTATCCTCCAGTGCCCAGCCCAGTGCCTCATGTACAGTGGATGCTCAAGAAGTGTGTAGTCATCACATAGCTCTAGTTTCTTATTTTTATTTTTATTTATTTATTTTTTTTGAGACAGGGTCTCACTCTGTCACCCAGGCTGGAGTGCAGTGGCATGATCATAACTCACTGCAGCCTTGAACTGGGCTCAAGCAATCTTCCCACCTCAGCCCCCTGAGTAGCTAGGACTACAGGTGAGTGCCACCATGCCCAGCTAATTTTAAAATCTTTTGTAGAGAGGGCATTTCACCATATTGTTCAGACTGGTCTCGAACTCCTGGCCTCAAGTGGTCCTCCCACCTGGGCCTCCCGCAGTGCTGGGATTACAGGCATGAGCCACTGCCCCTAGACTTTAGAAATGTTCAGAAGCTCAATTTCCCATCTGCAAAGTGAAGACTCATGAGTTGGGGGCGGGTAGATTGTGAGAATGAACCACATAATGAAGAGGGGATGTGTAGCACATGTGAGTTTTCCGATCTTGCTGGTTTCCTTCCCTGGAAGAGGCAAAGAGAGGACAAGGAGCTGGCTGTTACTATTTGCTTGCAGACTTGGTGTGTGCTTTCAAATTGGAAGCTCCTGCTCTGACACCTAGTTCTTTTTTGTTTCAAGTTGTACTTTAGAAGAGAAAAAAATTCATCAACACCCTTTTTTTTAAAAGATGGAAAATGGGTTAAGAAAGTAGCACGAGGAACTGTGAGCCCAACATAATTAGTGTGATGAAAGAGAAGTTAGCCATTTCTGTATGTAACTTTTGATTAATGATATTCAGCTCTAATTAATTATGTCCAATTCTTATTAATGACATTAGTGTGCAAGCCGGCATTCTCAAACTATGTTCTGAGGATTCCCAGCGGATATTCTTGAATATAATAGTCCCCGGTCACATTAGGTTGGGAAGTGCTGTCTGTACTGCCCGTCTTGGACACTCCCAAAGCACCATATAAAAGGCCTTCAGAAGTCCTGCAAGAAAGGGAACAATTTAAATTTCTTTTAACCTGTCATTTCCCAGACTTACTTTTACCACGTGTGCTGCTAGGCATATACGGACATGCTAATTTAACCCTCATACCACAAGGTGTGCTTGGATGAATTGATGAGCAATGTACATGTCATGGAGACGTTTTCTAAGTCTTCCAGAGTCATAGCAGGGGTCTCCTGTATCGCAGCAGAACATACTGCAAAGAATTGCATTTCCATACAGTCTAGGGCTGCTGTGAACTAATCTCCTTTCTTGGGCAAATCGCTTAATCTCCTTCAATCAGTTCATACATCTGCAGAGGAAAGGGTGATGGCATGCCACCCTGGATGGTGGGAGGACTCCTAGCAGTGGTGGCTGTTACCATCTCATAAGAAACCCTCATTACAAGAAAGTCCACGTCATTTGCCATGTGCTGGTCTCGGGGGGTCAGCGAGTGGGGGGCTGCAGGGAGAGACCACCAGTTACCTCCTGAGCCTCACGTGTGGGGTACACTGTGTTTTGTCCGTTGTTGGATTTGTATTCATTGTTCATCTAAAAGTGATTATGTTGAAAAACAGAATGGTGGCAGACAGGCATGTTTGGCATGGGTTAATGCGAGGCTGGAAAGAGAGCCCCTGACCTTCAGTTCGAGAATCAGCCACTGCAGGAAAGGGTGGCGTCTTGGTGGCCGCATACTGTGAATGTCAAGGGAGACGAAGAGTGCACCCTGGGGAGGGCGGACTCATCAGTCCAGTGGGTTGTCCAGGAGGGAGTGAGGGTTGATCTTTCATCTCGAAGGATGAATATACATTTCTGCGAGAGAGGGGGAAGATGGGCGTTCCAGGCAAACAAGCATGTATATATGACTGAAGCGTGGACAGAGGAAGCAGCGTGGCTGGTCTGGGAATGGAATTGTTTGATCTGGCTTGATAGAGGAGCTAGGGGGTGAGGTAGAAGAGGTGGCAGAGGCCAGCTTGACCTGTGTAGATGGCTTGGGAGAAGCCCTGGCAGGTCTTTGTTGGAGGGCTGACAGGAAGGGATATGTGCTTTCCATAGTTGACCTTGGAGGGTGCAGCATGGGGTGGAGGCCTGTGCACCAGAGGCTCCTCATAGAGTCTCTACAGAGAGATGACCAGGCTAGCGTTTTCATGGCATGGAGGTTGTCTTCAGAAACTCGCTTCAGAATCTACTTAAGATGAGTCAAATCTACCCTCCAAAGAACATCTGCTGCTACTGGAGATAGCGCTTCAAAAGCTAATGCAGGTGCTGAATGTTTTTCCACCATGAGGGTTCCTTCTGTGCATCAGTTAGTCTAGACTTTTGCTGTTTGAGGAAAGAGGCTCAGAGTAGTTAAGCCACTAGCTCCAGGTCTCATAGCTGGCTGATAGGACATCAACCTGCGGAGTCTCTATGGAGGTGGCATAGTTTCAGTGGTGCACTGAAACAGTAGGGAATGGATAGGAGAAAGGCTTGGTCTATTAGTCAGGTTGAGCCAGAGAAGCAGTAAGGAATGGATATGAGGAGATACATTGTGAGGAATCTGCGCACGCGGTTTTGGGACCTGGCCAGGCAAGCCTGAAGCCCGCAGGGCAGGCCATGGGGAAGGGCAGGCTGGAACTCCCAGGCATGGCTGCAGCTGCAGTCCACAGGCAGAATTTCTTCTTCCTGAAGGAAGCCTTGGCTCTACTTTTAAGGTCTCCTGACAAATTGATCCAGACCCAGACAGATTGTCTGGGATGATCTCCTTTCTAAAAGTCAACTCATTATGGACTTTAATGACATGGACAGAAGACTTTCACAGCAACGTCTGGAAGAGTGGCTGATTGCCTAGCCAAGTCAGTACCTCAAAAAGACCACACTCTTGATAACACGTGGGGGCTCCAGGACCAAAAGCTGGTGCTGCAGATGCGTGGGGTGGCAGCATTGTCACTTCCTGTCTCCCACTAACCTCAGGGTCACAGTGGGCTGGTGGCTGTAGCATGCTCCACACCTGCTCTCAGGGATGCTGGAGGGAGACTGAGGCCCAGGCTTTTGTCTTGGAGACTTGGGATATGTCTAGGATCCCTTCTAAAAGCCAAGTTCTAGACAGAATCTGGCCTTTCAGGGTTGGAGAGACCCCACGTGGCTTCTGAGCAGACTTCCTTCCTGAGCTCAGTCTTGGAAGTGAAGGTCTTACCCCTGGTTGCCCCCTTCCTGTGACAGAGGGCTCTTTGCCTCTTTGCACTCCATGCCCCAGAGACAATCAGTGCTGGGGACAATTTTGTCAGAAATCTATTCCCAGCCCTAGCTTAGCCTAGTGGCACTCTCAGTCCTGAAACCTAGAGGCCATTTCCACATTGGTGTAGCACCGTGGTTCTCAGACTGTGTTTGCTATCAGGATCACCTGGGGAACTTGGTAAAAATACAAATGCAGGTCATATTCTGCTTCCTCCATCCTGGGCCTCTGTGTTCTTTATTAGCCTTCTTGGTGGTTCTGACCTACATCAAAGTTGAGGACCACTGGCATAACGCACGGCTGCTCGAACTCCAGTGTGCGCCGGAATTTCCTGGGGATCTCATTTATTTTATTTTTATTTTTTGAGACGGAGAATCACTCTTGTTGCCCAGGCTGGAGTGCAGTGGCGCGATCTCTGCTCACTGTACCCTCCGCCTCCTGGGTTCAAGCAATTCTCCTGCCTCAGCCTCCCGAGTAGCTGGGATTATAGGCACATGCCACCACGCCTGACTAATTTTTGTATTTTTAGTAGAGATGGTGCTTCTCCATGTTGGCCAGGCTGGTCTCAAACTCCTGATCTCAGGTGATCCACCCGCCTTGGGTTCTCAAAGTGCTGGGGTTACAGGCGTGAGCCATCACGCCCGGCCAGGGACCTTGTTTAAATGCAGATTCTGATTCCATGGTTTTTGGTGGATCCTGTGATTTTGTGTTTCTAACAACCCCCCAGGTGGTGCAGATGCTTCTGGTCCTCAGACCACATCTTAAATAGCAAAGGCATAGATAGGGGCTGAAATTAAACACTTAAGAATTACCCAGACTTGCATCGGAATTCTGCCTCTACCACTTAACTGTCTCTGTGTTACCCTGAGCAGATTGCTTGATCTCTCTAAGCCTTGATTTCCTTATCTGGACAACGGGAATAATGTGCCTTTTTTGTTTTTTTGAGGTAGCATCTCTGTCTGTTGCCTAGCGTGGAGTGCAGTGCTGCAATCTCAGCTCACTGCAGCCTCAACCTCCTGGGCTCAAGCAGTCCTCCCACCTTGGTCTCCCGAGTAGCTGGGACCTCAGGCACACACCACCACACCCAGCTAATTTTTAAATTTTTAATTAGAGACAGGGTCTCATTGTGTTGCCCAGACTGGTCTTAAACTCCTGAGCTCAGGTAGTCCTCCCTCCTTGGCCTCCGAAAGTGCTGGGATTACAGGCGTGAGGCACTGCTCTTGCTGCTTTTTAAATAAAAATTGCTGGCCGGGTGCAGTGGCTCACGCCAGCAAATTCCAGTGCTTTGGGAGGCCAAGGCAGGTGGATCACTTGAGGTCAGGAGTTCAAGATCATCCTGGCCAACATGGTGCAACCCCATCTCTACTAAAAATACAAAAATTGCCTGTCGTGGTGGCAGACCCCTGTAATCCCAGCTACTCGGGAGGCTGAGGCAGGAGAATCACTTAAACCCAGGAGGCAGAGGTTGCAGTGAGCCGAGATCATGCCACTGCACTCCAACCTGGGCAACAGAGCGAGACTCTGTCTCAAAATAAATAAATAAATAAATAAATATTGCTTTGACAGTTAGAAAAGAAAGAGTTTAATACCGCAACATAATAAAGACCATACAGGCAAAGCCACCAGCCAGCAGCATACCCAGTGGTGAAAAATTGCAAAGGCTTTTCCTCTTAAGATCAGAAACAAGACAAGGATGCCCCCTTTCACCACTTCTATTTAAGATAGTACTAGAAATTCTAGCCAGAACAATTTGGCAAGAAAAAGAAATCAGAGGCATCCAAATTGGAAAGGAAGAGGTGAAATTTTCTCTCTTTTCACATGTCATGGTCTTATGCAGTATGTAGAAGGCCTTAAAGACTTCACACACACACAAAGCTGTTATAACTAATACATGAATTCAGTAAAGTTGCAGGATCCAAAATCAACACACAAATATCAGTTGCATTTCTATACACTAACAATGAGCAATCTGGAAGGGGAGTTAAGAAAAAAATTCCATTAACCAAGGAAGCAAAAAAATTATACACAGAAAACTACCGAACATTGCTGAGAGAAATTAAAGAAGACACCAGTAAATGGAAAGACATGGCATGTTTTTAGATTAGAAGACAATATTGTTAAGATGTCAATACTACCTATATTAGTCCATTCTCATGCTGCTAATACAGACATACCCGAGACTGGGTAATTTATAAAGGAAAGAGGTTTAATGGACTCACAGTTCCACATGGCTGGGGAGGCCTGACAATCATGGTGGAAGACGAAGGAAGAGCAAAGGCACGTTTTACATGGCAGCAGGCAAGAGAGCTTGCGCAGGGGAACTCTCATTTATAAAACCATCAGATCTCATGAGATTTATTCACTACCACAAGAACAGTGTGGGGGAACCACCCCCATGATTCAGTTATCTCTACCTGGCCCCACCCTTGACGTGAGGATTATTGCAATTGAGGGCAAGATTTGGCGCGGGACACAGCCAAACTATGTCATATCCAAAGCAATCTACAGATTCATTGCAATCCCTATCAAAATCCCAATGATGCTTTTGGTAGAAATAGGAAAATTCGTCCTAAAATTCATATGCAATCTCAAGGGACCCTGAATAGTAATAGCAATCTTAAAAAGAAGGACAAAGTTGGCGATCTCACACTTCCTAATTTCAAAACTAGCTACAAAGCTGTAGTCATCAAAACAATGTAGTAGTTGCATAAAGACAGACATACAGACGAAAGGAATTGAGTAGACAGCCCCCAAGTAAACCCTGACATATATGGGCAAATGATTTTTTGACAAGGATTTCAAGGTCATTCAGTGGGGAAAGGATAGTTTCTTCAAATGGTGTTGGAAAAACTGAAAACAATATAAAAACAACACAAGACAATACAAAAATCAACTCAAAATAGATCAAAGACCTGAACATAAGAGCTGAGACCATAAAACTCAGAAGAAAACAGGTGCACAACTTCATGACATTGGATTTGGTAGTGACTTCTTGGATGTGACACCAAAGGCACAGTCAGCAACAGGAAAAGATAGGTAAGTTGGACTTCATCTAATATAAAAACTTCCTCAAAGGACACAGTCAGCAGTGAAAAGCCAACCCAAGGAATGGACGGAAATCTTTGTAATTCATACATCTGATAAAGGGTTAATAGCCAGAATGTGTGAAGAATTCTTAGAATTTAACATAAAAAGAAGCCACCTGATTAACAAATGAACAAAGGGCTTGAATAAACATTTCTCCACAGAAGATAGACACATGGCCAGTAAACACAGACAAACGTGCTCAGCATCACAAATCGTTAGAGAATTGCAAGTCAAAATCACAAGATACCACCTCACATCTATTAGGCCGGCTATTACAAAACAAAACAAAACAAAACAAAACAGAAAATAAGTGTCTGTGAGGATGTGGCAGAATTGGAACCCTTGTGCACTTTAGGTGGGAATGTAAATGGTGCAGCCCGTCGGAAAACAGTATGATAGTTCCTCAAAAAATTGAAAATAGAATTGCCGTGGAATCTAGGCGTGTTTTCACTTCTGGGCATATGCCCAAGGGAAGTAAAAAGCAGGGGCTCAAGGAAATATCTGTACATTCATGTTCATGCAGCATGATTCACAATAGTTAAGGGGTGGAAGCAACCCAGGAGTCCATTGGCAGATGAATGGATCAACAAAATGTGGTGTATACATAGAATGGAATATTATTTTGCCTTGAAAAGGAAGGAAATTCTGACACATGCTATAACATGGATGAACCTTGAACCTTGAGGTCATTATGCTAAATGAAGGAAGCCAGATAGAATAGCACAGATCCTGTGTGGTTCCACTGACATGAGGTACTCAGAATAGTCAAATTCATGGAGACAGAAAGTAGAATGGTGGTTGCCAGGGGCTAGAAGGAGAGGGAAGGGGGTTAGTGTTTAATTAGGACAGAGGTTCAGTTTTACAAAGTGAAAAGAGTTCTGGAGATGGATGGTCATGATGATAGCACAGCAGTGTGAATGTACTTAGTGTCACTAAGCTGTATTCTTAAAAAGGCTTCCAATGGTAAATTTTATGTTATGTGTATTTTACCACAATTTTTTTTTCTTACAACAGAAAGGACTCAACACCATATCTAGTAAAACACACACTGAATGTTGTTATTGAAAGCATAGATGGCAGGATCACTTGAGTCCAGGAGTTCGAGACCAGCCTGGGCAACACTGGGAGACTCCCATCTCTACATAGAATTAAAATAACAAATTAGCTAGGTGTCCTAGCTACTCAGGAGGCTGAAGTGGGAGGGTCCTTTGAGCCTGGAAGTTCGAGGCTGCAGTGAGCTGTGATCATATCACTGCATTCCAGCCTAGGTAACAGAGCGAGATCCTGTCTCAGAACAACAACAAAAACAAATAAAAAAATAAAAGCACAGAGCCAGTCACAGGGACACTCCATACATACGAATTCTACCCACAGTCATTCGTGCCCCTGAGTGTCTGCCTTCCCACCATTCTCTGGGAGTTGGTTTCCATTCCCTCACCTCTCCTGTTCTCTCTGACAAAGGTAATTGAAACTATGTTTCTGTTCTTTCAGTATGGCCAGGTGGGAAGCTGTTCTCTAGTGTGAGTTAACCAGGACAGAGGGTGTGTATGTGCAGGGGAGAGAAGCCGGCAGGCTCTTCCTCCCAGATGCTGGACTATGGAATGTGATACTAACATGGGGATCCTCGCCAAGAGCCTTGGATCCCCTAGTGCACCAAAGTATCCTACTGAGAAGGCATCAGAAAATCTGACTCACAGAAGTTAGGGCAGTGTTTACAGTACCATGACAGCAGGCAGAGCTTGGGGTTCAAAGCAGAATCTGAGGAAAGACTCTAAAAAGACGAGCCCCTGCCCAAGATATGGTGCCTTTTCTAGTCTCATAGCACATTGCACCCCCTCCCCTCACTGTAACAATCCACACCCTCAGAACGCGCACCTGGAGTTGTTCATGGAGACTAAAGTGGGAGGAAGCTTTGGACAGTCACCTTTTTGAAGTCTGTTTTGAATTGAACAGTGTGCAAATGATAAGCCACTTATTTTAAAATAAGCTTCTTAATTCAAGTGTAATATAAACAGAAAAGTACAAAAATCCTAAGTGTTTATTACCATGAATATTTTCAAAGTGAACACATCCATGAAACTACCATCCAGACTAGGAAACAAAACATCACCACAACCCAAGAATCTCCCCTAGGGTCCTCTCCCAGCCATAACCCACCCCCGACCACTACCACCACCACCTAAAGGTAATCAGAATCCTAGCACCAAATGTTATTTTTGCAAATGTTTGAATTTTTTTAAATAAATGAATTTCTACAATATATACTGTTTTATGTCAGCTTATTTTATGCAACATTATGTTTGTGAGAGTCACAGGTGGTGAGTGTGACAGTAGTTCATTGACTCACTGTTACAGAGCATTGTAAATATACAAATAATTCATCCATTCTATGTTTGATGGACATTTGCATCTTTTCTAGTTTTGGGTCATGATTGCTGCTGGGAACACTGTTACACATTTGTTGTACACATGATTGCGTTTCTATTGAGGGTACATCCAGGATTGGAATGGGTAGGTCACAGGGTCTGGGTATGTTTCTATTTTAGTGAACACTGCCAGTCCTTTTTCTGACGTGATTGTACCCAATTACACTCCCACCTGCAAACAGGAGTTTCATTTGCTCCACATCCTTGCTCATAACTGGTGGTGTTAGTCATTTTAATTTGATTTTTAGTGGATGCATGGTGGGATCCTCTGGTATGATTTTCAGTTCACTGAAGACTGTTGAATATCTCTTTTGAATACTTGTCTTGTGCTTTTCGAAACCTTCTCTTGAAGTTTTTGTGCAAGTTTTTGCTCATTTTTCTGTTGCATTTTCTTTCTTAGTGCTTTGTAGGAGTTCTTTTTTTGTTTTATGAGATGGAGTCTCGCTCTGTTGCCCAGGCTTGAGTGCAGTGGTGCGATCTCAGCTCACTGTAAGCTTCGCCTCGTGGGTTCACGCCCTTCTCCTGCCTCAGCCTCCCAAGTAGGTAGGACTACAGGCGCCCGCCACCAGCCCGGCTAATTTTTTGTATTTTTTAGTAGAGACGGGGTTTCACCGTGTTAGCCAGGATAGTCTCGATCTCCTGACCTCGTGATCCGCCCAACTCGGCCTCCCAAAGTGCTGGGATTACAGGTGCGAGCCACCACACCCGGCCGGGAGTTCTTTATATAGTTAGTACCTGAGACCTTTGCTAGATGTACATATTACAAATATTTTCTCACACTTTCTCACGTTCAGTGGTATCTTTTGATGAGAAGGCCCAGATTATCAATCTTTTCCTTTAAGGTTAATGCTTTTTGTGCCCTGTTTAGGAAATCTATGCATACCTAAGAACATGAAAACAACAGCATATTTATTTTTTCCAGCCTTTCTTGTTTTCTAATATATGATTTTAGGGTTATAAATAGCCTATTAAGCCTGCTTTAGCTGTAATCCACTATTTTTAAAAATTGTAGTAAAAAAACACAGCATAAAATTTACCATCTTAACCATTTTTAAGTGTACAGTTCGGTAGTGTTAAGTAAATTCATAATGTTGTGAAGCAGATCTCTAGAACTTTTTCATCTTGCGAATCTGAACATCTATACCCATTAAACAGCAACTTCTCATTCTCCTTGCCCCAGCTTCTGGGAGCCACCATTCTCCTTTCCGACTACTCTAGGTACCTCAGTTAAGTGGAATCCTACAGTTTTTGTCTTTTTGTGACTGGCTTATTTTGCTTAGTACAGTGTCCTCAAGGTTCATCTGTGCTGGGTTGTGTGATAAGATTTTCTGCCTTTTTAAGGCTGAATAATATTATGTGGTATGAATAGACCACATTTTGTTTATCCATCATCCATCGATAGACATTGGGTTGCTTTTATTCCTTGGCCATGATGAATAGTGCTGCTGTGAACATGGCTGGCTGTCCAGCACCATTTTTGGATACATTGTATTTTTATTATTAATTAGTTCAAAATCTGTTCACTTTTTAAAATTTCTCCTTTGAAATGTGGGTTATTTTAAAGTAGTTGATTTCCAAATGCCTCCATATTTTCTGGTTATATTTTTGTTATTTATTTCTAGCTTGCTTACCCCGTCGTCAGGAACAGATTATTTACAATGTTAACATTTTGAAGTTTGTTTACACTGGCTTTAGACTTGTCCACCATATGATTAATTTTGACAGACTATCCCATGTGCCCTTGTGTGTAGTTCCTCGGTTCAGTACTTTCGATATATTCATGAGGAAAAATGGGTAATTGTGGTGTTCAAATCTTATATTTCCATTCTTATTTTTACTTCTTTGTTATATCATTTACTGAAAAAAGTGTGTTAAATTATCCGGCTGCTCATAATGTCTATGTCTAATAGACATAAATTTCATAATGTCTAATACTTTAGATTTGTCTTATTATAGTCCTGTCAATTCTCCCTTTATAAATTTTGAGTGCATTTAACTAGATACATATAAATTTAGAATTTATTCCTAGTAGGTTGCCCTTTTTAATTATGAATTCTTTCTTTTCCATAAGAATGCTGCTTTTCGTAAAATCTAGTTTGTCTAATTACCGATATAAGTATATAAACTTTCTTTTTTAACTTACTGCTTTAGAATAGTTTTAGATTCACAGAGATGTTGCGAAGATAGTAGAGAGTTCCTATACATCCTGTACCTACTTTTCCCTGTTGTTAACATCTCACATTAGTATGGTACATTTGTTGCAATTAATGAACCAGTGCCAATGCATTATTATTAAGTGAAGTCCATACTTCATTCACATTTTCTTAGTTTTTATCAAATGTCCTTTTGCTGTTCCAGGATTCTATTAGGAGACTGCTTTGAGTTCAGTTATTATGTCACTTTAGGTTCTTTTAGACTGTGACAGTTCCTCTGACTTTCCTTGTTTCTGATGACCTTGACAATTTTGAAGAGTAGTGGTCAGGTATTCTATAGAATATCTTTAAATTTGAGTGTGCTTGGCATTTTTCTCATGGTTCAATAGGGGCTATGGGCTTTGGGGCAGAAGATCCCATCTGAAAAAGTGCCATTCTTATCCTATCAAATCAGGGCTACATAATTTATCACTGCTGATGTTACCCTCAATCGTCTGAGTGTTATGCACCATCTCCATGAGGGAACAGTATCTACACAAATTATTTGCAATTCTGCACAGGGAGATTGGTCTGTTCTCACTCATTTATTTTCTCATTCATTTATTTATATTTGTATGGACTTATGGATATTCATTGTATACTCTGGGCTATAAACCAGTATTGCATTATTAATTTTGTTGTTCAGATAGTTCCAGCTTTTGCCCTTTCCTAAGATAGCGGACTCACCCCTCTGTGTTTCAACTCTACCAGTTTGGACCCTCAAGTTCTTGTTGCCTTATTAGCCATAAATTGCAATTTCTTATTTCCCCAGTCCTCCGAGACTACTGAAAGTTCTGCTTAGGCCTGTTGCCTCTTAACCACTACTTTCTTCCTGTGTGTGTTTTTAACCTTTTGGCTTCCATCACTCACAAATCCCCAAATGCCTTGACGAGAAAAGCAGCACAGAATGCTGAGCTTATTTCTGGGTAATTATCTACTTGTCATGATCTCAGCCCCTCAAGTCCTAGCTGCCTTGGACTCTCTGATGCTTCCACAGAGATCATTTAAAAAAATTTAGTCAAGAGTTTCTAGTTGTTCTTGGTGAGAGGATTAGTCTGACACAAGCTAGTGCATCATAGCAGGCGGTGGAATTCTTCAGACGTAATATTTTTTTTTTACTTCTTCCACTATGTCATGGTTGATGGTGCCTCATGATATTTTAATATCTGATGCTTTGCACCCATACAGCAACTATCCTGAGTAATGAAGATGTTATGTCATATAGGAAAATGAGTCATTCTTTTTTTTTTTTTTTTTTTGAGACAGAGTCTTGCTCTTTCGCCCAGGCCGGACTGCAGTGGCACGATCTCGGCTCGCTGCAAGCTCCGCCTTGCGGGTTCACGCCATTCTCCTGCCTCAGCCTCCCAAGTAGCTGGGACTACAGGCGCCTGCCACCGCACCCGGCTAATTTTTTGTATTTTTTAAGTAGAGACGGGGTTTCACCGTGTTAGCCAAGATGGTCTTGATGTCCTGACCTCGTGATCCACCTGCCTCAGCCTCCCAAAGTGCTGGGATTGGCCGGGCGCGGTGGCTCACGCCTGTAATCCCAGCACTTTGGGAGGCCGAGGCGGGCGGATCACGAGGTCAGGAGATCGAGACCATCCTGGCTAACACGGTGAAACCCCGTCTCTACTAAAAATACAAAAAATTAGCCGGGCGTGGTTGCGGGCGCCTGTAGTCCCAGCTACTCGGGAGGCTGAGGCAGGAGAATGGCGTGAACCCGGGAGGCGGAGCTTGCAGTGAGCCGAGATCGCGCCACTGCACTCCAGCCTGGGCGACAGAGCGAGACTCCGTCTCAAAAAAAAAAAAAAAAAAAAAAAGTGCTGGGATTACAGGCGTGAGCCACCGCCCCCAGCTGAAAATGAGTCATTCTTTGCATTTCATTCATTTATGCCCTTAGTCACAAGGGCTTTAGCAAAGAATTGGCTTCCACCCTCTCTTTAAGGTAAGGAAATAAATAATGACCTTGGAAGACAGTATTCATCATAAAAGCGCTTGATGAAAGGAGCAATTGGAGTGAACTATGTAAAATAGGCTTTTCAGTCTAATGGGACAGTGTAATTACTGGTGCAGATTTCTAGTTAGGCCTTAAAGAAATTAAGCCTCCCTATATGGTTAATAATGGACTTGTGTAAGAAGATTGCTTCAGAGATGAGGTTTGTGATTCACATTAGCATATTTGGCAGTGAAAGCGTTACCTTTCTCAATCAAGCAGGATATGTAAGATCTTTGTGTATGCTTTTGCTAAACCTTACTGCTGCCATCCCTGAACTTGACTTGATATTTTTACATCCCCTTCAAGTCTGCATCCCAGTTTCGTGTCATCTACAGTTCTGAAGAGCTGCCGTGTGCTTTATCATCATCCAGGGTTGAAAAGAGCCAGATCATTGGAGAATCCCCACAGACTGACAGTTTTCCCTGAATCGATGCCTGCTTAGTGTGCTCATGCAGGTAGCTCCTATTCCATCTCACTTCGCTGTATGCAGCTCACATATTTCAGATGATCCACAAGAACACTGGGAAGGACCTGCCAAAACCCTGCCTTGCTAAAGTCCAGGTATACTCTCTTCCAGATCTCCCTTAACTGCCTTTGCAGATTCTATATTGGAGAAAGAAATGAGGCTAATTTCACAAACTTATTCTTACCAAATTCATTTTTAGCTCTAATAATTACCACTTTTCTTAGATGTGGTCCCAAAACAATCCTTTAATAAATGCATTTTAGAACTGCACTGTCCATAATGGCAGCTACTTGCTACATGTGGCCATTTAAATTTAATTTAAATGAATTAAAATGAAGCAGACAAAAAATGCAGTTTCTCTATTGGACTAACCATGTTTCAAGTGTTCAATACCTGCCATATTGGGCAGTGCAGATAGAACACTTCTATCATTGCAGAAATTTCTGTTGAACAGAGCTGTTCTAAAACCTTGTTTTAGAATCAGATCTGAGCTCACCCGTCTGCAGATTACTCAGTCATCATTTGACTGTTTTGTTTTTTTTTTTTTAAAGAGACAGGGTCTCACTTTGTTATCCAGGCTGGAGTGCAGTGGTGCCATCATAGCTCACTGCAGCCTTGGACTCCTGAGCTCAAGTGATCCTCCTGCCTGTCTCCTGAGTAGCTGGGCCTACAGGTACATGGCACCAGGCCTGGACATTATTTGAATCTTTAAGAAACATCTACATGTGTTTTTTCCTGTCACCTCTCTTTTTCTCCATTTCCTTCAAAATCACCTTGAAGGCAACTCCATTTCTGTATTGCCCAAATCAGTCTAAAGTGTAGGTGTTGGATGTGGACTTTTTTTTTGGTTTCTAATGAGGTTGTGTTGCAGATGGATTTGTGCCTGAAGAATAGCGCTTTCTGTCTTGCTGATGTTTACATGACTGCTATGATTGTTAAGGGAAATAAGGAGAAATGAATGGGATCCACGTTGCTTGGCCCAGCATACCTGTTTCTAAGTGCTGTTGGAGCTGAGAGGCATGCTCTTGGAGAATCAGCCATCAAGCTGTCTTTTCCAGAGTGGGTGTTGTCCAGGGCAGTTGCAGAGTGAGCACACTGTCAATGAGTGCCTGGGGTCCTTCATTTATTTCTTTACAGCATCTGTAGTAGAATAAAATTCCAGTGTTAAGAGACAAAAAAAATGTGCCCAGCTCTCCTGGGGTTGACAGTCTCAGTTGCTAAATCCCATCCCAAGGGGGCAGCTCCTCTCCTGTCTGTGGTTTGCCTGCTGTCCCCCAGGAGCCACACTCACCAGTTTGGTCAGCTGGCAGATGATAAGAGGGAGAGAATCTTTTAGAAAACAGATCCTGGAGATCATTGTTAGTGGAGAACTTATTATCAAGTCAGGAAGAAGAAAAATCATTGTTAGTTGAGTGAATACATTTTAAAAAATGATAAAGTGTTCGTCAGGCACTTGGGATTTCTTGCTCACATGCTAATAGGATTTTTGAAAATCCACCCACTGTTTGGAAACTTGCTTGCTCAGTGACAACTGCATCCAAATAGCAGATCATGAGCCAGGTGTGTGGGGGGACAAGAGTGAAGGGAGTTCTGGAGGAAGTCGCTCTGGGCCAGGAGGCAGGGACCCTGGCCACCAGCCATGTGACCCGGGGCAGATCCTTGCAGTGCTGGGCCTTGGTTTTGGCCACTGCCCCGTGGCCCCCCACTTCCCAGAATTATTGTGAGGAACTGTGCGTGTATGTGCAGGAACTGGGTTAACATATCTACTTCTGGTTGGCCGGGCGCGGTGGCTCACGCTTGTAATCCCAGCACTTTGGGAGGCCAAGGTGGGCGGATCACAAGGTCAAGAGATCGAGACCATCCTGGCCAACATGGTGAAACCCTGTCTCTACTGAAAACACAAAAATTAGCTGGGCATTGTGGCGCATGCCTGTGATCCCAGCTACTTGGGAGGCTGAGACAGGAGAATCACATGAACCAGGGAGTCGAAGGTTGCAGTGAGCTGAGATGGCGCCACTGCACTCCAGCCTGGAGACAGAGTGAGACTCAGTCTCAAAAAACAAACAAACAAGCAGACAAACAAACATATCTACCTCTGGTCAACACAGAAACAAGGTAAGCTTTTATTATCCCCTTTGATAGACAAAGCAACAGAGCTTAATGAGCATGCATGTCACAAGGAAGCACAAATTCACGCTTATTATTTTTATGGGAAGACCCCTCACTTCCTGGTCCTGATGTTCTCTGTGGGACCTTTGGTGAGTCAGGGAAGGCCTCACAGTATGGAGACAACAGTCCCAGCCTCTGACTTGCAGGAGTGTGGGGACTAAGTGACACTGGAAGTGTGCTGCACACGTGCAGGCCTGGATTATTAGGAGGGAAGGTTAGAAATCAAGAGCCAGGGGAAAACTGGGAATAGCTGGCTGGCTTTTTAGAAGGGAGTCATTATTTTGTGCACCTTGCAACTCAGGCAGTGAGCCTGGCGGGGAGAGAGAAATGGCTGCTCTTTTTTTCTGTCCATGTGTCACCCCCTGTCAGTGTGTTACTGGGTGCAGGTGTCTCCTCTGATGGTGTCTGGGCTTTTCTTTCCCCTCCCTTCCTTCTTTGCCTGTTTCTCCTTTGCTCTTCTGTCTCTGTTTCTCTCTCCCTGCATTTTGTCTCTTTCTATTCCTTCTTTCTTCCTTTTTTATCTTCAGATTTTAACCTGTTCCTTTCATCAAATGATGCTTATTAAATACATTTGGTGATTTATATTTTTGTTTCTAAGAAAGCTGATCAAAATAACTGTGTGTAAGTTCAGTCCGTGAAAAGACAATAATGATGACAGCCAGGCAGCGCTTTGGAGGAAGGAGGGTTGGGTCCCGGGTACCCCTGATTCGGTGGGTGTTTGTGCATAGAGTGGTACCTGCCTGCTTGAGGATAGGAGGCTTTGAAGCTTGAGGTCCTTGCTCCCTGGTCTGGGGCATCTGAAGGGCTGTGGTGGGAAGAGGGTCAGAACCAAGGCCAGATGCACCCGGAGCTTGCTGCACGCACTTCTGGGAGGTTTCCTCTTATTTTCTCTATTTTAATTTCTCCATTTTCTCTTTTCTCTCTTTCCTCTCTTTCTGGAATTCCCATCTATCTGATTTTTGACCTATTCATTCTATCTTTGAAGTCTCTCTTTTCTTTCATATTTTTCCATCTTCTTTTCTTTCTTTCTTTTTTTTTTTTTTTTTTTTGAGATGGAATCTCTCTCTGTTGCCCACTGCAACCTCCGCCTCCTAGGTTCAAGCAATTCTCCTGCCTCAGCGTCCAGAGTAGCTGGGATTACAGGAGCCCGCCACTGCACCTGGCTAATTTTTGTATTTTTAGTAGAGACAGCATTTCACCATGTTGGCCAGGCTGGTCTTGAACTCCTGACCTCAAGTGATCCGTCCACCCTGGCCTCCCAAAGTGCTAGGATTACAGGCATGCGCCAATGTGCCCGGCACCATCTTCTTTTCTTTCTGTTCTGTTTTCTGGGATAGTTCAATGACTTTAAATACCTGTATTGAAATGTTTATGCTTGCTCTTACTTTGGCTCTCTGAGGGCTCTTTCTATTCTTTCGTCATTTCTTATTTTGTAGCACTGTATCTTTGTGTTTCTGCGGCAATATCTTCTATTTATTTAAAGGTATTAATTTGTTATTTTGTTTCTTTTTTGACAATTACTTCTGTTTCCTTCACTATCTTTTTTCCTTTGCTGTCCTTGCACTTGCTTGCCTGGATTTTCTTCTTCCTGTTTGAGACCTTCCTCCCAGATCTGTGAGCCGTGGTTGTTAATTCGCATTGAGAAGTGAAGCACTGAAAATTGACTAGAGTGTCTGCAACGTGGCTGCACATTAGCATCACCTGGAAGCATTAAAAACTACGTCTCCCGGGGGACTGTCTCAGGGCCATTGGATGAAGATCTGTTAGATTGGGGTCTGTGTATTGGTAGGTTGATAAATAGAGATATTGATAGAGATCGGTAGGTAGAAATACAGATTTTCCCTCCTCAGCAATTCTAATGTGCAACCAGGGCTGAGCATTGTATAGTCTTGGGTGACAGTGCCGGGCCTCTGGAGAGTTGGTATAATTACCATGCAGCGAAACCACTCTGCGTTTTACTGTGCCGGGTGCCTGGAAGACTTTGATTGCATCCATATGATTCTCTTTCTGTACCTCTGGCAAGTTGCAGATTGGGAGGAATTATATATCCCTACAGAGACTTCAGTGAATGAAGTTTCAGCGACCTATGAGCAAGAAGGATGAACTGGCTTCCCGGGGAGGGGCCAGCAGTCCTTCTGCCAGACAAGTCATCAGGGCTGGGACAGGAAGCATGGGAAGGGCAGCTGTGCAGAGCAGGATCCAGGAGGGGCCACCTGGTGGCAGGTGTGGCCACTGAGCAGCCCCTGGCTAGGGATGGAGCTGGAGCTGCCAGGGAAGCTTTGAGGCCAGGTAACTTGGCTCTTGGGCTCTCATGAAGCCAACTGTTCCTCTCCCAAGCTCTGAGAAAACAGTGGAGTCCAGGAGTGACAGGATATGGTAGCTCCATAAGGAGGAGGAACCTGTAGTTGGAGGGGCAACACCAGGAGGCCAGTGAGCGATACTCTGTACCTGAGAGAGGTGGCCGGAACCTGGGCCCCCACTTGCTGCCAGTGACCTTGCACCTGCCACACCTTCTCTTGGAGTTTTGGCTTCTTTAACTGGGACATGAGGATCCTGACCATCTCTGCCAAGCAGGAGAGGAAATGGGCTGATGTGTGTTGTGAGGCAGTAGAGACTGGGGCATAGGAAGCAAATTGACTCTCAGAGTTCATGGTATAACCTTCTCCCATGCTGTAGGGATCAGGTTTGCCCCTAAACCTGCAGACTGGCTAAGGCCAGGGCTGGAAAGGGAAAAAAGGAAGCAGAGGACAGGGCATGCTGCAGGCCGGCCCCTCACCCCTGGTGACTTGTGCTCTTAGAGTGAGGGCCCAGGAGGGGGTTGCCTGCCTATGCGTGTCTCTCCCTTTCCCCCTCCTGTTCTGTGGGGCTGGGCCTCACACGGCCATTCTTCGAAGGAGGAAGGTGGCCTTTTGCATTCCCTGTTGGTGTGTTACTTATTGTCACTTATTTTTGATTAAGGATATTATATTTAGGGAGAAATTATTTGCATTTTCTTTGTAAATCATTTGAAGAATTGTGCAACACAGGAGTGCATTCGGGAAGAAAATTCAGACATCAGAGATAAAGCAGAGTTCTCCCTTGGCTGCATCTACAACCTTCCTCTCCCTAGAGAACCACTCTGTGGTTAGTGTGTTTTCCTTCATTATCTTATATAAGCATTTATGCATGTGTAGATGTAGATGGCTGTGTTTTGTTTTTATGCACATAGAAGGTATCTGTGCATTGTTCTGCTGCCGGAGTTGTTCAGAACATGGTATTGTGGAGAACCACATGACTGTACACACAGGTCTATCTTAGAGACCTGCCTCATTTGCTTTAACTGCTGCAGAGGCTTCCAGGGACCGTGTGTACAGTACTAGATACTGTTTAATGAACACTTTCCTGCTGATGAACATTTAGGTTGTTTCCTAATGTTTGCTGTCACAAACAGTGATGCTGGTGGGTTAATGCTTCTCTAGGGGAGAGAGCAAGAAGCAGAAGTGCTGGCTGTCATCTGCATTCTGCAGTTTACCAGATACTGTCAGGTTCCCTTCCCAAATGGCTACAGAGTGGTTTGGTCCCTGTAGTGTCATCAGTTCCTGACATTATAACTTTGCAGATGTGATAGGGAGAAAATCTCCATTTTATTTTTTCATTTCCTGGATTATTTGTGAAGTCAAGTATATTTGCCTGTGTTTACTGGCACATGTATTTTCTCTTTGGTCAATTTCCCTTTTGTAATTTTTGCTCAGTTTCCCATGGGGTTATTCGTCTTTTTCTTATTGATATCTAGGAAGGTCACACGTTCATGTGAGTGTTTGGGTGTGTGGGTATACAAGCAAAAAAAGGTTTAATACATCCTGGACGCTCATTCTTTGATACATTTACTTCAACTATTTTCTTCCAGTCTGTTGTCTTCTGTTTTAGGTGTTTTTTTTTTTTTTCTCATCCAGGTTTAAACATTGTTTATTGTTATAGCTAAATAATTCACTTTAGGGATTATAAGAAAATGTAGAAAGTAAATTTGCATTCTTTTCCTTTTTCTTAGTATTATGAAACTTATTTCTTTTTTAAAAAACCAGTCTGTTGAGGTAAGATTGCCATACAAAAGCTGTACACATTTTTTTTTTCCAGTGACTTTTTAAAAAAATATATTTAAAAACAAAACCGGCCGGGTGCTGTGGCTCACGCCCGTAATCCCAGCACTTTGAGAGGCCGAGAGGGGTGGATCACCTGAGGTCAGGAGTTAGAGACCAGCCTGACCAACATGGTGAAACCCGGTCTCTACTAAAAATACAAAAAAAATTAGCTGGGTGTGGTGGCATGTACCTGTAATCCCAGCTACTCGGGAGGCTGGGGCAGGAGAATTGCTTGAACCCGGGAGGCAGAGGTTGCAGTGAGCTGAGATCATGCCATTGCACTCCAGCCTGGGCAACAAGAGTGAGACTCCATCTCAAAAAACAAAAGACAAAACGACCTCCTCCCAAATAACCCCCAAACAAACAAAAAACCAGATTAAATAAAATTTACAGTGAATATACCCAGCAAACATTTGTATGTGCAATTCAATACTGTGTCTGTTACTGCGGCACGAACCTCAGACAATATATAAGTGTTCTGGGGGGTCGGGAGAGTCCCAAGTTTTAACTCTGTGGGGTCTAGGAAGACAAGATGGGGAAGTGAGAGAATGGGGAAATCAGTTTTGTTTATCTTAATTCTTTCCATATAAATATATTTATAAAGACCAAAAAGGAAAGGAAGCTTGGGACGTTAAGGTAATAGGAGAATAGGAGAGTGTGGGACTTTCCCAATTCTGACTGACCAAAAAATATGAAAGGAATTAATTTTATGGTGGGAGAAGAGATTTAAAAAATAAAAAAAAGAGGATGGGGGCCGGGCACAGTGGCTCATGCCTGTAATCCCAGCACTTTGGGAAGCCAAGGTGGGCGGATCACCTGAGGTCAGGAGTTGAGACCAGCCTGGCCAACATGGTGAAACCCCGTCTCTACTAAAAATACAAAAATTAGCTGGGCATGGTGGCGCGCGCCTGTAGTGCCAGCTACTCGGGAGGCCGAGGCAGGAGAATCACTTGAACCCAGGAGCCACAGGTTGCAGTGAGCCGAGATCATGCCACCGCACTCCAAAAAGCTGTACATATTTAATGTACAACTTTGTGAGTTTAGAGCGAAGCCAACCCCCATGAAACCATTGCCACAGCGTGTGCCGTAAACAGATCCGTCACCTGCTCACGTTTCCTCCTGCCTACTTTATTACGATGATGATGATTTGTGATGAGAAACTTAACAGAAGATCCACCTTCTCAGCAGATTTTTAACTGTACAATACAGTGTTGTTAGCTGTAGGCACTGTGCTTTATAGTAAATCTCCAGAACTTACTCAGCTCAGACAGCTGATACCGTGTACCCTCGGCCCAGCATCTTTCCACTTCCCCTACCCCCAGCTCCTGGAAACCCCCATTCTACTCTCTGCTTCTATGAGTTGACTTTTTAAGATTCTGAATATAAGTGAGATCATGCGGTATTTATCTTTCTGTGCCTGGCCTATTTCATTTAATGTCCTCCAGTTTCATCCGTGTGGCTGTACATGGCAGGATTTCCTTCTTTTTAAAAGCCGAATAACACTCCATTGTAAGTGTATACCATGTTTTCTTTATCTGTTCATCCCTCAAAGGACGTTTAGATTATTCACATATCTTGGGTATTGTGAATAATGCCGCAGTGAGCGTGGGAGTGCAGACTTCTCTCTGAAATGCCGATTTCAGTTCCTTTGGATGTATGCCCAGCAGTAGGATTGCTGGATCATTCGGAAGTTCTATTTTTAATTTTTTGAGGAACCTCCATACTATTTTCCATAATAGTGATACCAATTTATATTCCTATCAACAGTGCACAAGGATTTTCTTTTCTGCACATTCTCACCAACGCTTCTTATCTTTCATCTTTTTGATACTAGCCATTCTTACAGGTAATGGTGTGGTTTGCATTTCCCCGATTGGTCTTTTCCTTGATTATTTTTTATTGTCTTATTTAAGAAGGGCTTCCTTATACTGAGTATCTAACATTTTAGAGTCACCTATTTTACAATAAGTCTTTAGTCCCCTTGAAATTTATTTTTGTGAATAGCGTAACTCAGGGATATATATATAGCTTTTAAAAAATGAGTTGCACAGTTTATAACCCATTCCCCCCACCAACTGATTTGAAATGTTACCTTTATCATATGGTAAATTATTATAGATGATGAGTTGTTCTGGACTGTCTTCTGCTGGTCTATTTGTATACTCTCGTGGAATAAAAAATTCTATGGTTTTATATCCTTCATTGTTCTTCTAGAGTGTTTCTGCAGTTGTTTCCTCTGCCATCTGAATTTTATTATTCTCATTGGAGGTTCTTTTGGAATTGCACTGACTTTCTAAGTTGAT
Source organism: Pan paniscus (assembly GCF_029289425.2). Lineage (NCBI taxonomy): Eukaryota > Metazoa > Chordata > Mammalia > Primates > Hominidae > Pan > Pan paniscus. Next base: position 5,677,975 of record NC_073265.2, read on the forward strand.
TTGGACCAAATTAAAATACTTAAAATTGAAATATTTACTATATTAAAATGCAGTATTATTTGTTTTTATCTGGGAATGTAGTGTATTTTTTCTTGAAAGTTTTGTACACTTTTGTTATGTTCTTTCCCTAGATGCTTTATAGTTTTGTTGCTATTGTGTATGAGATATTTTTTATTATTACATTTTCTATTTGGTTGTTGCTGGTGCTTAGGAGAGCCATTGATTTATGTGTTAAACTCATACCTGGCTACCTTGCTAAACCTTTTTCTTAGTCCTAATAATTCGTCCGTTGATTCTCTTGGTTTTCTATAAAGACAGGAATATTGTCTGAAAAAAATGCCTCCTTCTTCCCCTCTTCCTTCTCAAACTGTACACCTCTTGAGATGTCTCTTTGTGTTTGTACTTCTAGGTAGGGTAACCAGCCCCAGACTGAAAGGTGACAGTGATAGCAGCCTTCCTAATCTTGTCCCTAAATTTACAGGGGATACTTTTATGGCGTCACTATAAAATGAGATGTTTTGCTGCACTTGGCTGATAAATATCCTTTATCAAGTTAAGGGAGTTTGCTTCTTGGTCTACCTTTTAAGGTTTATTTTAAATCAGGAATGGGTTGTCGAATTTGATGGCCATTATACCTTTTTCCTTTTTTTTTTTTGAGACAGAGTCTTGCTCTGTTGCCTAGGCTGGAGTGTAGTGGCGCGATCTTGGCTCACTGCAACCTCTGCCTCCCAGGTTCAAGCGATTCTCCTGCCTCAGCCTCCCGAGTAACTGTGAATACAGGCGTCTGCCCCCATGCTTGGCTAATTTTTGTATTTTTAGTAGAGATGGAGTTTTGCCATGTTGGCCAGGCTGGTCTTGAACTCCTGACCTCAAGTGATCCACCTGCCTCAGCCTCCCAAAGTGCTGGGATTATAGGCATGAGCCACCACACTTGGCCCCATTTTATACCTTTTTCATGGAAGTAAACATTTTCTAATTCACAATAAAAGAGAAAAAAGTATAATAAACACAACATATCCATTGCCATATTTGCTTAGATTTGTTGTTAGCATTTTATTATATTTGCTACTTCTTTCCTTTTTGTCGATTTTTTTTTTTTTTTGAGGTACAGTCTCGCTCTGTTGCCCAGGCTGGAGTACAGTGGCATGATCTCGGCTCACTGCAACCTCCACCTCCCAAGTTCAAGCGATTCTCCTGCCTCAGCCTCCTGAGTAGCTGGGATTACAGGTGCATGCCACCATGCCTGGCTAATTTTTGTATTTTTAGTAGAGACGGGGTTTCACCATGTTAGCCAGGCTGGTCTCGAACTGCTGACCTCAAGTGACCCACCCACCTCGGCCTCCCAAAGTGCTAGAATTATAGGCACAAGCCACTGTGCCCGGCCTTTTTTGCTGAAGTTTTAAAAGTTGTAGCCATCATTATTTGGCCATATAAGTTCAGCGTGCACTTTAAAAATAAGCACATCTTCCTACATTTCCACGAGACCATTATCATAGTAACAGCATTCACAGTAATTCATTGATAACATTTAATACCCAGTCTATGGTAAACACTCTCCAGTTGTTACCAGAATGTCCTCTACAGCTGGTTTCTTTACCAGGGGCTGGTCACTGCGGAGACAGCACTGTGGGCCCTGATGTCTCCACTCCTTCTCTAACTGGAATGCACCCTCTTCCTTTTTGTTCCATTACACCTCTCTATTGCAGAGACTCACCTGGACCAGCTGTCCTGCATCAAATCCCATCTTCAGCGTTCATCTGATTGCTTTCTGGGCTAGCATTTAACTTTTCTCTCTAGCTCTTGCGCTTCTTGTAAATGGGAATTTCAGTCCAAAGGCTTGTGTGTTTTTGCTGTGGAACAACAGCAGAATCTCATAGGACGAGAATTTTTCTTCCTGTTTGTAGGCAGGGTCAGCAAAAGGGCAGGTTTGTTCAGGTTGCAGGTCTGCTGGGGTAGCTCTGCCTGACATGTTTATTCTGAGACCCAAACTAGAGGGTAGGGGCTGCATGGGGCTCGTGTTGCCCATGGTGAGTCAGAGGAACACAGGAGGAGCGGATGGAAGCAGGAGATGGCCTGAGGTGTAGCCTTGGGGCTTGCAGGTGGACGGTTCCCATTCCACTGTCGAGTATCAGTGGAGTGGGCAGTGTGCTTGTCCCATGGAAGAGGAAGGGGTATTTGCTGAATGATTAAATCCAACCCACCAAAGCATGTTTAGATTCAGACTAAAAGTTCTTGGCAAGAATACTTCATAAGCGGTGGTGTATGCATTCTATTGCAACATGTCACAATTCACATGTAATACGTGGTTGTCTCATTATTAGCAACTGATCTGACTAGTTACCATTTATTAATAAGATGCTGTGCTGAACTTCTGTTAACCTCAAAAGGGGAAAGCACCAGGTTCAAGCCTGAAGAAGAGACCCAGAGCCAGGAAACAAGACTTGGGATTTTTTTTTTTTTTTTTTTGAGACGGAATCTTGTTCTGTCGCCCAGTCTGGCGTGCAGTGGTGCCATCTTAGCTCACTGCAGTCTCCGCCACCTGGGTTCAAGCAATTTTCCTGTCTCAGCCTCCTGAGCAGCTGGGACTACAGGCACGTGCCACCCTGCCCAGCTAATTTTTTTGTAATTTTTAGTAGAGACCGGTTTTCACCGTGTTAGCCAGGATGGTCTCGATCTCTTGACCTTGTGATCCGCCTGTCTCGGCCTCCCAGAGTGCTGGGATTACAGGCGTGAGGCACTGCGCCCGGCCAAGGCTTGGGATTTTATTAGGGACCTGCATGCAGGGGAGACGGATGGTGGTGGATTGGACCAGAGAACCGCCTTCCATACAGAGATGGTCCAGTGATGGGCTGGGCGTGGTGGCTCACGCCTATAATCCCAGCAATTTGCGAGGCCGAGGCGGGCAGATCACCTGAGGTCAGGAGTTCGAGGCCAGGCTGGCCACCATGGTGAAACCCCATCTCTGCAAAAATACAAAAATTAGCCAGGCGTGGTGGTGGGCGCCTGTAATCCCAGCTACTCGGGAGGCTGAGGCAGGAGAATTGCTTGAACCCGGGAGGCAGAGGTTGCAGTGAGCCAAGATCGCGCCACTGCACTCCAGCCTGGGCGACAGAGCAAGACTCCGACTCAAAAAAAAGAAAAGAAAAGAAAAGAAAAGAAATGGCCCAGAGATGGCGGGCTGGATAACATATCGGCCTTCCTGCAGTCTTGTGGCAGTGGGCTGGGCAGGAAAGCTGCAACTTCTTGCCAACTTTATGCAGTTTATTTAGCATTTCTACTTAACACCCTCCTCTTAATGACCCCTACCCAGCAACCTTCATTTACCCCAAAACTCAGGGCCTCAATGCCCTGTATGGCCCATGTTCCATAGCATGTTCCAGGGGCTCAAATGTTCCTCATAGACAAGGAACCAATCTGTGGGTTGGCCACACCTGATTCCCCAGCTCAGAGCACACACTCAGGTGCATCTGCCATACAGGGTCCTTCTGAGGATAGGTTGAGGTTATCGCTGTCAGGTGCATTTACCCTACAGCTGGTGACAACTTGAGTCTTCTTTTATAAAGTTTCTTATGCTTGAGACTGACAAGAAATCTGTGGCTAGTTCTTTGGCACCATGTATATGAGCGGCCAATTAACCCTCTGTTATCCATTGGTGATCCTGGCCTGAATCAGTTAATTCATTAGTTGTTGCAAATTGGTGGTTTCACAATTCTCTCATACTGTTTTCATTTATTAGCTGTTATTCTTCTGTAAAGAAGAGATTTTCCTCATCACCTGGAGCTGTTAGACCACCCTGAAATACAGTATCGTTAAAACAGAACAGGCCGGGCATGGTGGCTCATGCCTGTAATCCCAGCACTTTGGGAGGCTGAGGTGAGCGGATCACGAGGTCAGGAGATCAAGACCATCCTGTCTAGCACGGTGAAACCCCGTCTCTACTGAAAATACACACACACACAAAAAATTAGCTGGGCATGGTGGTGGGCACCCATACTCCCAGCTACTCAGGAGACTGAGGCAGGAGAATGGTGTGAAGCCAGGAGGCGGAGCTTGCAGTGCGCCGAGATCCTGCCACTGCACTCCAGCCTGGGCGACAGAGCAAGACTCTGTCTCAAAAAAACAAGAACAAAAAAAACCAAATCCTTATTTCTCTTCAATTGTTAATTTTCAGAATAAGAAGTTGGCAATAGCCAATTTTAATGGTATGATACATTCTCAGGGTGTGCTATCTTCCCCTTTATGATATAAACCATTTTTGGTCATGACGTGTTAGTTTTTAATGCTAATACTGAACCTATTTGTTAAAGTTTGAGGTAAGATCTTTGCCTCTCTCATGTTGGAGACTAGTTTGTGCTTATCCTTTCATAAAATAAATTGCTTCAGCTTTCCATCTCTTTTTTGAGATGTGACATCGCGGTAATCTATTCCTTGAAAATGTAATAAAACTTGTTTGTCAATTCATCTCGGTCTGGCCTTTATTAGGTTACCTTGTTATTTTAAAATATCTTCTATAGCTATTCAGTTTTTCTACTTATTGAGCCAATTGTGGTAATTTATATTTTCTTAGAAAATCTTACATTCCATTCAGTTAGATTTGCAAATTCATTGGCATAAAGTTCTGAAAAGTATTCTCATAATTTTATAAATTTTTCTGCATCTGTAATTATGGGCTTTTCAGTTCTAATGTTTGTGTTTTCTTTCTTTTTCTTGATTTGTCTTATGATATGTATTCTTTTTATACTGGGCCAACTTTCAATTAATTACTGTCTTAATTTCTTTTTAGTCTTTTATCTTTTTTTTCTTTTTTTTTTCTTTTTGAGACAGTCTTGCTCTGTTGCCCACGCTGGAGTGCAGTGGCGTGATCTCAGCTCACTGCAGCCTCCGCCTCCCGGGTTCACGCCATTCTCCTGCCTCAGCCCACCGAGTAGCTGGGACTACAGGCGCCCGCCACCACGCCCGGCTAATTTTTTGTATTTTTAGTAGAGACGGGGTTTCACCGTGTTAGCCAGCATGGTCTCGATCTCCTGACCTCATGATCCGCCCACCTTGGCCTCCCAAAGTGCTGGGATTACAGGCGTGAGCCACCGTGCCCGGCCTAGTCTTATATTTTTCTAATTCCTTCATTTTGATTTTCACTTTCGTTTCTTAGACTTATTTTATACATTAACACTCTTTTCGTTTTCTTTTTTTTTAATTTAATTTCTAAGTTTTGGGGTACATGTGCAGGATGTGCAGCAGGTTTGTTAGGCAGGTAAACGTGTGCCATGGTGGTTTGCTGCACCTATCAACCCATCACCTAGGTATTAAGCCCCACATGCATAAGCTGTTTTTTCTAATGTTCTCTCTCCCCTCATCCCACCCCTGACAGGCCCCAGTGTTTGTTGTTCCCCTCCCTGTGTCCATGTTTTCTCAGTGTTCAGCTCCCACTTATAAGTGAGAACATGTGATGTTTGGTTTTCTGTTCCTTTGTTAGTTTGCTGAGGATAATGGCTTCCAGTTCCATCCATGTTTCTGCAAAGGATATGATGTCATTCCTTTGTATGGCTGCATAGTATTCCATGGTATGTATATATGTACCACAGTTTCTTTATCCAGTCTTTCATTGATGGGCATTTGGGTTGATTCCATGTCTTTGCTATTGTGAATAGTGCTGCAATGAACATAGGGGTGCATGTATCTTTGTAACAGAATGATTTATTTTCCTTTGAGCCTATAAACCAGTAATGGGATCACTGGGTCAAATGGTATTTCTGGTTATAGATCTTTGAGGAGTCACCACACTCTTCCACAGTGGTTGAACTAACTTGCATTCCCACCAACAGTATACAAGCATTCCTATTTGTCTGCAACCTTGCCAGCGTTTGTTGTTTCTTGACTTTTTAATAATCACCATCCTGACTGGCATGAGGTGGTATCTCATTGTAGTTTTTATTTGCATTTCTCTAATGATCAGTGATGTTGAGCTTTTTTTCATATGTTTGACGGCCACATAAATGTCTTCTTTTGAGACATGTCTGTTCATGTTCTTTGCCTGCTTTTTAATGGGGTTGTTTTTTTTTTTCTTGTAAATTTAAGTTCCTTGTAGATTCTTGATACTAGACCTTTGCCAGGTGGCTAGATTGCAAAAATTTTCTCCCACTCTGTAGGTTGCCTGTTTGCTGTGATGATAGTTTCTTTTGCTGTGCAGAAGCTCTTTAGTTTAATTAGATCCCATTTGTCAATTTTTGCTTTTGATGCAGTTGCTTTTGGCGATTTCATAATGAAATCTTTGCTGGTGCCTACGTCCTGAATGGTATTGCCTAGATTTTCTTCTAGGGTTTTTATAGTTTTGGGTTTTACATTTAAGTCTTTAATCCATCTTGAGTTAATTTTTGTATGAGGTGTAAGGAAGGGGTCCAGTTTCAATTTTTTGCATGTAGCTAGCCACTTCTTCCAGCACCACTTACAAACAGGGAATCCTTTCCCCATTGCTTGTTTTTGTCAGGTCTGTTGAAGATCAGATGACATTAACCCACTTTTCTACCAAAAAAAAAAAAAACCCTCTGTAGTAAATGTGTATATTTCCTAATGAGTACTAATTTGGCCATATCCCCTAGTTGTGATATCCAATTTTTTGTTCATGTCTAAAAATACATCATTTACATTTTGAATGCTTTCTAAGCCTCAGTTATTTAATGTTTAAGAATTTCCCAGGCATGTCATATTTTGTTTTGTTTTTGTTATTTAACTATCTTTGTAGCAGTCTGGGTCCACTCAGGAGATGGGAACCCCAGGGGGAGCATCATATTTAATAGAATTATTAGGTATGATGAGAGAGTAGCTGTTAAGAGGTGGAAGTTCTGTGTGGTATCGTGGGGGTGGAGGGAGGGGGACCTAAGCAAGGGCAGACCTGGGAAAGCCCCAGGGAAGGACCAGCTTGTTAGGGAAGGTGTGGTTCAGCAGTGGAGAGCAGGGACAGCCGCTGGTTCAGGCAGTCCAGCACTGGTCTAGAGATGCTGTTGGTCACAATAGGCCACCCTGTGGAGTACAGGCTGGGGAGCAGTGGCTTGAGGCTGGGCCTGCGGTGTGAGTTCGGGCACCAGCACGTCCAGAGGTGCCAGACATGCAGAAGGAACGATTGCTCAACGCAGGACTCTCCAGACCACGTGGGCTACACGGGGTTTGTCGAGGGTGTCCAGAGGTGGCTGGCCATGTGGAGCTCTGGGTTCGAGGCCCAACAGGTGTGGCCCCAACAAGGCTGCAGGGTTGCAGAAGAACTAGGTGCCTCTGTGGCCTAAGCAGGGAACTGCGGGAACTGTTTTCCGCCAGCAATGTTGCTCCATCACCCTCTGCCCAGAAAGCTTAATGTGCTCACTCTAAAGGAGAAACATGACCAGGCACGGTGGCTCACGCCTGTAATCCCAGCACTTTGGAAGGCAGAGGCAGGCGGATCACGTAATCAGGGGATAGAGATCATCCTGGCTAACACGGTGAAACCCCCGTCTCTACTAAAAATACTTAAAAAAACTAGCCGGGCGTGATGGCGGGTGCCTGTAGTCCCAGCTACTCGGGAGGCTGAGGCAGGAGAATGGCGTGAACCCGGGAGGTGGAGCTTGCAGTGAGCAGAGATTGCCCCACTGCACTCTAGCCTGGGCCACAGAGCCAGACTCCATCTCAAAAAAATAAAAATAAATAAATAAATAATAATAATAATAAAATAAAGGAGAAACGCTTAAGGGAATTCTGTTTATTCAGAGAAGATATTGAGGGGTACATTCAGAATTGGGAGGCAATAAATTGATAACCGACACAAGCTTTTTGTCATTCCTCTCTAATTGTCCCATTGTAGTCAGTGGGTGTGGCCAGTACAGATTCTTTGCAGAATGTCACATTTCTTTTGTGGCCTAATGCTACATAGGCAGTTTTGGTTAAACCCACGTGCGTGCGTGTGTGTGTGTGTGTGTGTAAAACCTCTGCCCTCTCTATTTGTCAGGTACGGGGTTCTAAATAAATCTTATTGTTATTTAAATTTTTATATCCCGTTTCATTTTTGTCTGGTTAATTTGATTTTAATCTCTCAATATGAATGTGGCTATTAATTTCACCTTTTATCATTATTTGCTTGGTTTATATTTTGAAGCTATGTTGTGAAGTTTATAAAGATACATGATGCTCTTGGTGGATTATTTTTGTTATTAATGGGAATTTTTCTTTTTATGCCTTTGCATACTTTGTTGTTTACATTCATTTTGTCTGATTAATATTGCCATACGAGCCTTCTTTTTATTAGCACTTGTCTGGTGTATCTTTTCCTATACTTTTATTTTTAGCAGTCTTCGTGCCATTTTTTTCAGGTGTCATCACAAGAGACTAAGCAACTCATGGTTTAATTTTCTAAAATAATCTGAAAATCTATGTTTTTCAACAGATGGACTAAAAGAGAGTATAAAGAGCACTGTATTCATTTGCTCAGGCTGCGGTAACAAAACACAGACTTGGTGTCGGAATCCACAGAAATGTATTGCCTCACAGTTCTGGAGGCTGGGAGTCCGAGATCAAGGTGTCAGCAGGGCTGGCCTCCTCGGGCCGTCTCTCCTTGGCCTTGATGCCCCTGCATGTGTTCTTCCTTCTGTGCCTGTTGTGTGCCCCTGGGGTCTCTCTGTGTACCCCAATTTATCTTTTTTTTTTTTGAGACGGAGTTTTGCTCTTGTTTCCCAGGCTGGAGTGCAGTGGCGCAATCTTGGCCCACTGCAACCTCTGCCTCCCAGGTTCAAGTGATTCTCTGCCGTAGCCTCTGGCAAAATGCCCTTTTCAATCCTCCCTGCCATTGGCTACTTTTAGGATCCTGCTGATTGGTGCATGTTACAGATTGCTGATTGGTGTGTTTTACAGAGTGCTGATTGGTGCATTTTACAATCGTCTTGCTAGCTACAGAGTGCTGATTGGTGCTTTTTTACAGAGTGCTGATTGGTGCATTTTACAATCCCCTTGCTAGCTACAGAGCGCTGATTGGTGCATTTTACAATCCTCTTGTAAGACAGAAAAGTTCTCCAAGTCCCCACTCAACCCAGGAAGTTCAGCTGGCTTCACCTCTCACAACCACCCCAAGAAAGTTGAGGGTGAAGGGCAGGCCATGCACGGGATGCTGTCTTGATACTGAGAAAAGGAAGGTGGCGTTAACCACAGAATTTCATGGCCAGGGGTGAGAGTTAATGTAGCAGAGGGGCTCTCCTTGGAAGGGCTGTCTAGAAGAAGAGTGTGTAACTCTTGGCAGGATAGGAAGAGGTGACACCTCCATGAGAAAAGGGACTTTGTCTTTTTTGCCCCTGTCTCCCCAGCCTGTGGCTGGTGTGTGTCAAAGAGGCAGAGTCATTCCTGTGTAGTCATGATGGTTAATTTTGTGTGTTAACTTTGCCCAGCTCTGGTGCCCAGTTGCTTTGCTCAAACACCAGTCTGGATGTTGCTGGGAAGGTAATTTTTGGGTAAGATGAACATAGTAGACCTTGAGTAAAGCAGACTGTCCTTCGTATTTGGATGGGCCTAATTCGATCAGTTGAAGGCCTTAAGACCAAAGGCTGAGGTTCCCCGAAGGGGAAGGTCAGCCCCCAGACCCCCTTGTGACTCAAGACTGGAATGTCAACTCCTCCTGGAGTTCCCAGCCTGCCGGCCTGCCCTGCAGATTTCAGATTTGCCAGCCTCTGCAGTCATGTGAGCCAATTCCTCGAAATAAATCTCTTTTTATATATCCTGTTGGTTCTCTTTCTCTGAAAATTCCTAATACTGTAGTTTTTTCATCTGGTGATCTATTTGGCTATCTCACTAACTTCTGAGTTGGGACAGCCTCAGAGTCAGAAGTCATGTGTCTCCTGGACCCTCCATCCCCAAAGCACAGCCCCATGCCAAAATATGCCTTTATGTCAGTAGCACTGCCCAGCCCTGTTCAGTTTTCTGAGATCCAGTTCCTACAAGACCGTGGCACTCAGTACTTTTCATCTCATTGGGTTCTGTGCCTCTGGGGCTGTTGCCTCTGAGACCAGATCCCGGATCCTTTCTTTGTGGGCTGCTCCACCCCTGCTGTGGAAATCACACAGAAGGCGGACAGTACATGTGGACAGGTCAGACAGACACACTGATTGGCCAGCTGCAGCATGGGGAGCATGGACTCTGCCCACAGCTGTGGCGAGATGGCTCTGTGGTGAGATCTGGGCTTTCTTGTGTGCTGAGGAATGGGAGCGTTTGCCATCCTTATCCAAGCTGCATCACTCAGGGCTGGCCCCTCTGAGGTTGCACTGTGGGCCCCACCCCAGCCTCTGAACGAGAGTTGGCATACCAGCCAGATGCCTAGGTGATCTGTGCATGTGCTGCAGGTTGAGAAGGTCTGCACTAGACACCTCCAGAAGGACGATCTGGGATCAGGGTTAGACAAGGCCCACGTCTGCTGCCCAGCCCTCTCCTCTTTGATGTCCTTTCTGCACCTGACACCTCTTCTTGACATTCCCTTTCCTTGGTTTATGTGGTAAGACCTCTCTGTCCACAACAGGAATGGTATTACCCATCTTCTTCTCCTACCATGTATTAATAGTTCCCTGTGCCTTAAACCCCTGATTCAAAACCTGCTTCCTCAACTCTCCAAAGTCAGCCAAGCGAGAGGTTATGGGCACAGTCTTCCACAAGACTGCCCTCACTTCTGACACCAGCCCCAAATTCAGGGGTCCTCAGGCCCATCCTTACTTCTTACCAGCTGGTCAGGGGTTCCCATGACCAGTCTTAAATTAGATAATTTGCTAGAATGACTCACAGAACTCAGAACACCATTATACTTAACAATGACAGTTTCCTTATAGCAAAAATTTACAACCCAGAACCAGACAAAAGAAGGAACACCTGGCTGGGCGCGGTGGCTCACGCCTGTAATTCCAGCACTTTGGAAGGCCGAGGCAGCTGGATCACGAGGTCAGGAGATCGAGACCATCCTGGCTAATAACGGTGAAACCCCGTCTCTACTAAAAATATTTTTAAAAAATTAGCCGAGCGTGGTGGCGGGCGCCTGTAGTCCCAGCTACTCAGGAAGCTGAGGCAGGAGAATGGCGTGAACCCAGGAGGTGGAGCTCGCAGTGAGCTGAGATGGCACCACTGCACTCCAGCCTGGGCGACAGAGCGAGACTCCGTCTCAAAAAAAAAAAGAAGAAGGGACACCTAGGGTGAAATCTGGGAGGCTTCCAGATGCAAAGCTTTGGCGTCCTCAGAGATGCATTATCCTCCCAGCATCCAAGTGTGACAGTAATCAAAGAGTATTGCCAAAAAAGGAACCTCACCTGAGCTTCAATGTCTAGAGTTTTTATTTGGGATTCTTTATGTAGGTATGATGCATGATGAATTGAATCAGTGAATTGATTAAATTGTTGGCCATGTGGTTGAGCTCAATATCTAGCCTTCCCAGAAGTCAGGCTGGTAGCCCGTGTCTCCTGTCTCAAAGCCCCAACCCTCTAGTAGCTGGTTGGCCTCTCTGGCATGACCAGCCTCCATCCTGAGTCATCTCTTTTGCATAAACTTTGGAACCCACCATGAATAACAAGGACACTCCTATCACTTGGAGATTCCAAGGATGTAGAGGCTCCCTCCAAGGTACCAGAAGGCCAGCCAAGTTCTTTATTACACACCAACTGATTGCCATGACTTGGTGGTTAATAAAGAGTGGGGCTTGGGGTTCCTTTAGATTTCAGGCCTGACACAACCCCTTGGATATAGACTACATGAAATGAAAGTGTTAGGAAGGGTGTATGCATGCTATTTGTTTACTTTGAAGAGTGACACTTGGAACCAATGTCAGTTTTACAGGCTGCCCTGACTTGCTGGGGCACAGACTGTGAAGTGCATATTCAGAATGAATGAAGTGTTACCCTACAGCAGTGGCTCTCAGACTTGCAGGCATCAGAATCCCCTGGAGATCTTTTAACATGCAGACTTCAGGGTCCTGCCCCTGAGTTTTCATTGGTCTGGGGGAGGGCCCAAGAGTTTCTGTGTCTGTGGAGTTCCCAGGTGACACTGATGCTGCTGGCCCAGGGACCACACTTCAAGAAGCCCTGGAATAGACTCTGTGGTGGGTGTTTGAACTTTGGATTCTTGGCCATAGGTTTTTACATTACAATGACAGAATGGGAAGTTTGGCAGGAATAAAGATGACTTCTACCCACAGGCTCCCGGGGAGGTCCTTCTTCCCTGGGCCCTGGCCTGGTGTCTCTGTCTAGCAGCTAGCTAGCATTCAGGTCCCAGGTCTCACATTTTGGCTGGACTTTAATGGTAATTGATGGGCAAGTGCAGGCTGTTCTTGCAGGGGAGGGAGTGCTGCCTCTGTTTGGGCTGCTAGGCTTGGGGCCTGGTCACCTGGGGCCACTGCCCTTCCTTCAGTCTTGCCAGGCAGGCAGGGGAGTAAGGGCTTGCTACCAGGGCAGAGAACATCGAATGATTGCAGTCGTGGGGTCATTAGGATTAATTAGTAAATAGCCATCAGATCTTAAAAAATAGATTCAGGAACAGCCTGGGAGGGCATTTGGGTGTGGTTTCCCAGTTTGAGGGGAAAGCATGAATCGACTACTATCTCAGGTAGGGGCTCTGGTGTGGGGACCCTGCTCAGGCCAGTTAAGTGACAGTGGATGTGGCCTGGAAATCCTGTTTCTCTCATGTTCAGTGAGGGTGGAATTAGGGGTGTGTGTGGGGACCTTGGGGGTGCCATGTGATGATTAACTGTAGTCTGTCTCAGTTGTGGAAGCTGCTAATCTGTTTTTCTGGGACATCATCATGGGATTTTTATTATTGATTTCAGCAGTGAGACTGCTGGCTCATTATGTGACAAGAAATCGATGTGGTGCTCCACGTTCGAAGCAGGGGTTCTCCGTGACGTGCGGGCCCTGGACCAGCAGCCTCAGCATCCCCTGGGCATGTGTGAGCAGTGCACACTCCCAGCCTCCCCCTGACCTGCTGAGCCAGAAGCTCTAGGGCTGGGAGCCAGAAGCCCCGCAGGTGGCTCTGCTGCATGGGAAGGAACTGTTGGGATGCAAAGCAGGCCAGAGAGGACAGGAGCAGACAAAGATCTGAGGCTGAATATGGACCCCTCAGGGTGCCAGCTGTCACCCCGGAGCGCCCCCCTACCTGGGGAAGCTTTGGCAACCTTCCTGGTTGCAAGCCAAGGCCCAGGGACTCCACCGCTGGTGACCCCCTTACCTGGCCCTGGCTGTGCCCTTTGGCTCAGGGCTGGGCCCGGGAGGCTGGAGAGGTGCCAGAGTTCATTGCCAGAGGCTGTCTTGCCCCTCCCTTGTGTCCTTGTAGGCAGAGCCCTCACCCCCCTATGCTTTCCCGCCACCCACCAGCCACACCTCCTTGCCCAGGCCTCAGTGCCTGACAGATGGCCTGAATACATATATATTTTTTTGTCTTAAAAAACTATTTTTTTTTTTTAACATATCTACAGACTCTCCCCTTACCAGGTATTTCTTGGGGAAGAAAATGTTGCATAGTAGACAAATGTCCCCAGGTCTCCTTCAGGGAGGATGAGCATCACCTGCATTGAGGAAGGGGCGCTTCAGCAGAGATGCTCACTTCAAAGCGAGCCTCACTAGCAGCCACAGGGTGCACAGCTAGGATGGGAGGCAGTGCTGCTGAGCCAAGGGGTGGTGGGAGCAGCTCTGGAGAAACCTGGTCGGGTGGCGGGTGAAGCTGCCTCCACCCCAGCAAGCGATATGGGGCCTCCGCACTGGACTGGGGAACTGTGTGTGAGGGTTTGGGGTGCAGAGACCTCAGGTGGCCTTCAAAGGAGGGGTGGCCAGAGGCCCAGCAGGTGGCTCCCACACCTCTTTTACATCATCTCCTGCTGAACACCCCAGAGTTCCCTGCTTCTTACAGTGGTAACATTTGTTTAGGAGTTGTGCAGTAAATAGACCAGGCATGGTGGTTCATGCCTGAAATCCCAACATTTTGGGAGGCTGAGGCAGGCAGATTGCTTGAGTCCAAGACTTTGAGACCAGCCCGGGCAACATGGTGAGACCCTGTTTCTATAAAAAATACAAAAATTAGCCAGGCAAGATGGTGTGTACCTGTCATCTCAGCTATTTTGGAGGCTAAGGTAGGAGGATTGCTTGAACCTGGGAGGTGGAGGTTGCAGTGAGCTGAGATCACACCAGTGCACTCCAGCCTGGATAACAGAGAGAGACCCTGTCTCCAAAAAAAAGAGAGAAAGTTTTGCATAAAGTTAAATTTTTTAAAATAAAATTATTTAAAATAAAAGTGAAATTGTTTAAAATAAGCTAGGAGAAACTTGCTACTTAAAGACATCTTTTGGGAGAATTTTTATTCAGAAGATAATCATTTATCAAAGTGATTGAATAACCTGTAATTTATCCAGTGGAGTTTAAGTTAAGCATTTGAATTTCATGTTTACCCTTTTAGCAGCTATCATTGAACCCGTCTTGGTAGCTCCAAAGCACACTTAAATATGAGATGCAGCCCCTGCCTCCATTGGCTTATGGACTGGGTGGGTGTGTAGCCACCGTGTACAGAAAGTTAAAGATGGTTCTAGGGACCAGGCAAACAGCCTGGGGTGAGTTACCAGAAGGATGATGTGAATCATCGTGTGAGATTACAGGTTGCCCATCACCATGGCCAGTGCCTCTGAGGGTTTGTTGGGATTAGAGGGGTAGCTTCCAGGCCTTTCAGGAGAGGAGGGTCTTTACATGTCTTTTGTGGGTGAGGACCTGAGGCAAGCAGGGAGAGACAGCCAGAGTTACGTGGGGCTGGAAGAAATCAGGCCAGAGCGACTGGGAACCTTGACTCTCCTTGTTAGAGGGTGTGTTTGTCCATTTTGTCCTCTTATAATGTAGTACCACAGACTGGGTAATTTATAAAGAAAAGAAGTTTATTGGCTCAAAGTTCTGGAGGTTGGGAAGTCCAAGAGCATGGTGCCAGCATCTGGTGAGGGCCTTTGTGCTGCCTAATAACATGGTGGAAGGCATCACATGGCAAAGAGACAGAGAGACAAGATAGGGGCTGAACTTAACCTCTTATGAGGAGCCCTCTCCCTGGGTAATGGCATTAATCCATTCCTGACGGCAGAGTCCTCATGGCCTAATCACCTCTTCAGCATACTGTCTCTTAATACTGTTATAATGGCAATCAAATTTCCCCATGAGTATTGGCAGGGACTTCTGAACCATAGCAGAGGGACTGCCTTCCCCATGGATCCTGGTGTCCTGCACCCTGGGCCCAGTCCACTCTCTGGCTGGCAGCTCTGGTTTTGCCCCCCAGGACTCTGTAAGCTCTAGCCAAGGCAGCTGGTGCTGTGCTTGCCAGCTCTGTGCTTTGACAACAACTTCCGCCTTCCCCACACTGTCTGAACTCTAGGGTCTCCTCTTTGTTTTGGTGTTGGGGGACTCTGGCTCACCACAGAGCTCCTCTCCAGGCACTTCCCTCCACAGCACCTGGGAAATCCCCTTTTCTGGCTCCAAGTGACCTATCTTCCGAGGGATACTTGGGAATTAACAGAACCTCAGCTATGGAGAAGCTCAGAGGATTGGGGGATTGAAACCATAGGTCATCCTTGAATGGTTAGCTTTTGAAAATAATTTTGCATTTTTCCGTGGTATGGGTTGGTTTCCTGTCTTGTCTCCACAGTGCTGAACCAAATCAGCAAAGCTGCACTTTGAAACTTTGACAGTTGAGCTTCCTGGTCCTGCGATTAGAGCCCTCAAGATAGTACTGAAGCAATAGGTTAACGGTGGGGACAGAAGCCCAGACTCTGTCTGGAGTAGGGGCCCTGGAGGGACACACACCCACTTCCTATTTGGCTCTGTCCTATATGCAGGCACTTTTTTTTTTTTTTTTTTCTGAGACGAAGTCTCACTCTGTTGCCCAAGCTGGAGTGCAGCGAGGCCATCTTGGCTCACTGCAACCTCCACCTCCTGGGTTCAAATGATTCTCTTGCCTCAGCCTCCCGAGTAGCTGGGATTACAGGTGTGCGCCACCACACCTGGCTGATTTTTGTATTTTTAGTAGAGACAGGATTTCACTATGTTGGCCAGGCTGGTCTCAAACTCCTGACCTCATGATCTGCCCGCCTTGGCCTCCCAAAGTGCTGGGATTACAGGTGTGAGCCACCACGCCTGGCGCATGCATTTTTTAGAAGGACCTTGAGGTGATTTACTATTGTTGATGAAGGAAGAAGATGAAGCGGGGAGATATGCTGCCTTCAAAGTGTCCTTTGAGCATGCAGCCTTGTTTCAGCTGTATGTCAGGGTGTGACAATAAGGGAGAGCCGTGTGTGTGTGTGTGTGTGTGTGTGTGTGTATCAGGGTTGCTGCTGAGGAGTTGCATTGCTTCCCTAAGGTCCACCAGGGAGATTCCTGTGAGGGGGTCAGACAGGGCCTTTGAAGTTTTATGTGTTATTAAAGAAGGTCGTATCTTATTACCACAAAGACCTGGGATACCTGCAGCAGGGAGTGGTAGAGGAGAGGCTGTCAGGCCAGCCCTTAACAGCGTAACTCTCTCATTCCTTCCTCAGTTCCTCCTTATCCTCCTGGCATCCAGCTCCCCATCAGAAACTGTGAACCCTAAGATATGATGGGACCATGGACCCTTCACATTTTTGTCATATTCATTATAGTGGTTCTCAGCCTTGGCTGCATGTCGGCCACCCAGAGTGTCCAAATTCTCCTCACCCAGAAATTCTGACCTCATGGAGCTGGGGCAGGATCCAGGAATTGATATTTTTTAAACCTCCTCAGGTTGATTCTAGCATCCAACCGGGGTTTAGGCCCGAGGACCACAGCCTGCGAGTTTTCGTGTGGCATGACCTTTCCTGCCGATGATAATGCTGATGATGTCAGGCCTAGCTGAACGCTGATGGGCAGTGTCTGATGAATCGAATGAAGTAAAAATAAACAGGTTTTAACTTAATGTACCTCCCCAAATCTGTAAAGAGATCCATGGATGACATCGGTGCTGTCCAGGATGGAGTAAGCCCACTATCGCCCATTCCACTCACGCATTAGAACTCAAAACTCTGAACAGAATGAAAAGCAACCCCACTGGGAAGGGGGTTGGAGCTTGAATGCGCAGCACATTAGAATAGAGTTTCTGTGGTTGGGTTTTTTCCCTCCTTTGATCTGAGTGCTGACTGATTTGGGAAATAGCACAGTGGGCAGAGGCAGCAAAACTCTGTGAGAAACCCGTCTTTGTGGCCAGAGGGTTGAAAAGAGGAACGCTGCAAGCTGAAGATTAGGAGGGATCACTGTTTTGTTTTGTCTTTTCCTCTCTCCTGGCCCTGCCAGACCCAGAGCAGTAGCACCTACTACCCTGAGAGAAAATCCAACTCTCTGGTTGGAGGAACCGGTTGTTGCATAAAGGTGGTGGGAAGAATCCCCATTTTTTTCTCTTTCTCATTCTGCTTTGCCCTCAGCAGGGGCTGCAGTTGCAAGAAACTGTGAAAGAGTGTGATGTGTTAGGCTAAAACTCTGGGAGAGCCCCAACTTTATGGGCAGAGGAACCAGGAAAAGGTGCATCTGGTAGTAGCAGAATATGGAAGAAATCTTGGAGAGGGGAAATCTGGAAAAGAGGGTTTATTTATGTTTCTGAACCAACTCCATGTATGGGATATACCCAGAGAACCATAGCAAAGGCTCTGGATTTAAGCTGCAATAGAAACCGTGGCCCGGGTCCCAGACTTAACCCCTGAATAGCTCGTGCTTGAAGCCAACTCACAGAGCACAGCAAAGGGTTTTGAAACCGCACTGACGTTAACACCATCCCCTAACGAAGGGGAACCAGAGCTTGTGTTCTCAACCTGAGTGGATTTATCGTCTGATGAAGCAGACACATGAAAATCAACATTCTCTACATTCTCAACATTCTCTCTCATTCAACATTTTTAATCAGGGTTAAAATGTACATATTAAAGCGATCTGGGATGCAATCTACAATTATTTGGGATACAAAGAAGCAAAAAAATCTGACCAATTCTTCAGTCAATCAATTAAAAATATTTTTTAAATGACCCAAGGGAAAAGGCAATTAACAAATGTCAACCCTGAGATGACATAGATGTTGAAATTATCAAAAACTTTAAAGTGACTGTTATAACCATGTTCCATGAGGTAAAAGATGGACAGTTCTGAAATTAATAGAAACATAGAAATTCGCAGCAGGGCAATATGAAAAAAAAAGAAAAAAATAGGAATTTTAGAATGAAGTAAAAATATTACTGGATGAGTTCAAAAGCAAATGTATATGACAGAAGAAAGAATCTAAGTTAGCTCTAAATAGATCAATAGAAATTATCCTGAATAAAAGAAAAATGAGTTTAAGAAATGAGTAGGCCAGGTGTGATGGCTCATGCCTGTAGTCTCAGCACTTTGGGAGGCCAAGGTGGGAGGATCATTGAGCCAGGAGTTTAAGATCGGCATGGGCAATATGGTAAGACCTCTTCTCTACTAAATTAAAAAGTAAATAAATAAAATTTTGCTGAGCCTGGTGGCACACACCTGTAGTGCCATCTACTCAGAAGGCTGAGGCAGGAGGATCACTTGATCCCCAGAGGTTGAGGCTGCAGTGAGCCATATTTGTGCCACTTTACTCCAGCCTGGGTGACACAGCAAGACCCTGTCTCAGAAAAAAAAAAAAAAAAAGCAATTATTAAAAGTATCATTTACAATAGCATCCCCCAAAAAAAGAAAGAACTACATATAAATAAGAAAATATGCAAGATCCGTATGCTGGAGACTAAAGAATACTGATGAGAGAAATCAAAGACCCAACTCATGGAAAGATATATTTATATTTTGGAAGATTCAGTATAGTTGTGAATTCTCCCCAAATCGACCTATAGATTCATTGCAATCCCAATCAAATTTCTAGCAGGATTTAAAAAAATAGATATTGATAATGGGATTCTAAAATTTATATAGAAAAATAAGGGATCAATAGTGGAAACAATGGTTAGATCCCTGGTGAAAAAATATTCCTGATTACATGCGGGAGAATTTCCCAGAAGATGAAAAACAAGGGAACTCTGAACTTTGAATAAAGGGCACATGATCCTTATGGACTTTCTTAGTTCTCTAGGGCTGCTGTAAGAAGTCCACAGACTGGGTGGCATAAACAACAGAAGC
The DNA here is from genome assembly GCF_029289425.2 of Pan paniscus. Classification (NCBI taxonomy): domain Eukaryota; kingdom Metazoa; phylum Chordata; class Mammalia; order Primates; family Hominidae; genus Pan; species Pan paniscus. The sequence continues at coordinate 5,697,108 of NC_073265.2, forward strand.
TTACTGTCTCAGTTCTGGAGGGTGGAAGTCCCAGATTGAGGTGTCCTCAGGACTGGTGCCTCATGGGGGCTGTGAGGGAAAGTCTGTCCCATGCGTCTCCATTTGCTTGTGGTGGTTTGCTGGCAATCTTTGATGTTCCCTAGTTTAGAGCCCTGCCTTCATCCTGTTTGTGTGACTGTCTCCACAATTCCCCTCTTTAGAGGACACCAGTCCTATTGGGTTAGGGCCTACCCAAATTACTGTATGTCAACTAATTATATCTGCAGTAATCCCCTTCCTCTCTCTCTCTCTCGCTGTCTCTTCTTTTCTTTCTTTCCTCACTGTGTTGCCAGGCTGGAGTGCAGTGGCCCGATCTCAGCTCACTGCAACCTCTGCCTCCCGAGTTTAAGAGAGTCTCCTGCCTCAGCCTCCTGAGTAGCTGGGACTACAAGTGCATGCCACCACGTGTATTTTTAGTAGAGACAGGGTTTCACTGTGTTAGCCAGGATGATCTCAGTCTCCTGACCTTGTGATCCGCCCGCCTCGGCCTCCCAAAGTGCTGGGATTACAGGAGTGAGCCACCACACCCAGCCGCAGTGATCCTACTTCTAAACAAAGTATATTCTGAGGTACAGGGGATGAGAACTTAAACATATGAATTTTGAGGGGACATAATTCAGCCATGACACGGATGTGGCTTATTTTAAATCTACACAGTACTGTATGCACTTGGAAATGACTAGAAAAATGTAAAAATCACAGGGCAACAAGCAGAAGCAGACTTTTCCCCCTCAAGTCTTGTGGCCGCTTCTCTGGGGGTGACAGATTTCTTTGTCTCTGAGGATGGATCTGGTAGAGGGTGTATTTAGCAGTGTACTTCTTTGCACGGGGTCCTGGCAGCTGCAGAAGCTGCGCCCCTTTCTCCAGCATGTTAAGAAAAAGGTCAGTGCTGGTAACGTTCTGTGTTCAGTTGCCCTCTTATCTGGACCCTCGCTTTTCCCCTAAAGGCATCCAGGAGCAAACATGATGTGCAGAGGTAGACTTTGCCAAGGCACCGCTATTTCCAGACGTTCTTGTGGGAGAGAGTTGACTTCTTACTGTTAGACGTAACCCAGGAAGAACAGCAAATACCGGCCAGGCCAGAAGTGCACACAGTTACTCTGTTCCTGTTACGTCATTAATGCTACTTTCAGGTGTGGACTACATTGTGAGATATTGAAAATGCCATTTCCTGGAGACTAGTATTGATGATGAAGGTCTGACAGCAATTTTAATGATGTTTAAAGGGCAGATCACTGCCCTTTGCTTATTTCGAGATGAGGATGCAGTGAGGCAGATGTCTCAGCATATTGAATGCCCAGAAGGAAGAAGTTAGGCCCAACATTAACCCCAAGCCTCTTCCAAGGGCTGCTGAGACTTAACACCCTTCCCACCGCAGAAATGTCAGCTGACAGGTATGGCTGCCCAAGGCTTCCTGGGCTGCAGAAGGCTTGCAGTCCACGGTGCTTGTCTTTTTTATGTTATTTGTCTGTAGAAGTACTATAGCCAGGAATGACGAGAGGAAGGAAATAGGTACCATTGTCCCATCACTCGAAGGCAGCCCTTGCTAACGTCTTAATGCATTTCTTCACAGTTGATTCTATGTTTATTTGTTGTGAATAAATCATAACAATACATATTACATGCTAAGCCTTTTGTAAATATTTCAGATGCCACAAAATTGTCTTGTGGAAATGCTAACACTGATTTATCTAGGATCCTGTTATTGAAGGTTTAGTGTGTGCTCAATATTTTTGTCCATTTCACTGCCGTTTTCCAAAGAGAACACATCCCTTTGTGACCCTAAGCTAGGTTAGAGAGCCTTGCTTGACAGTGTTAGATATCAGTATTGTTTTTGGAAGATTAATTTATTAGTGTCCTTTCAGAGCTTGCGGTTGCCTGTGATCTTGAAGTGAAATACTTATTCGGTGACTTTTGTCTGGAATGCTTGGGCTGATTATACAAGCATTCTCCAGGATTGTTCAAACCCACATCATGTATAGTGTATAGTGAAAGCAACTAAATTATATTTGAAAGGAACAAAATAATATTATCTTTACAACATGTGAGACCAAATGGGGGACAAGATTGGTGTCAGGAACAATTTGGCTGAGTCTGTTTCTCATTTGTATGATACGTTTTCACCCAGCCTGTATTGTGGTCACTGAATAGCTATTTTTCATCTGGTCTGCTATATTACTAGCTCTTCTAAGCACCAGCTAATGCTATTTTCCCGTGCAAAAGAAAAACATGGTTTAGAATAAGGACACTGGAGCTCTTTATTGTTGACAATGAGCCTTTATTTCTCACATCTAATTAGAATGTTTCAGGAGGCGAGTGGTGAGCACGGTGTCGGGGGCCGCATTAGCTATTGATTTATGTGCTGTTATAGAATTAATTGAGTCTGGACATGGGGACTCATTTTCTTGGACATGTAGCAGGTAATCATGCTTCTCCTGTACATTTGAATTGCTTTCCAGATGGTGTGTTGTACAGGATTTATCTTTAATATGATTGACTAGAAGCAAAGGACCTGAGTATGTTTGCATACATGCTCTGCAATGCAAAGCCCCCAGCCCCCACTGTAGAGATGGTTAACTCTGTCCTGGCCACACCCCTCCTGGGCTCATATGGGGACCTGGGCCTTGGATTGACACTGTATGCAGCAAAGACAGCTTCAAAGGGTCCTGGATAAAGGCTCTGGGAGGGGAGAAAAGGCCTATAGTATATTCTGAGGGAAACAGAATAAACAGCATTACTTATTATGCAAAACCAGGACATAATGTGGGTTCAGCAGGGGAATAGTTAGTGTCTTAGTCAGCTCAGGCTGCTATATCAAAAAACACCATAGACTTGGTGGCTCCAACAGCAGACATTTATTTCTCACAGCTCTGGAGGCTGGGAAGTCTGTGATCAAGGTATGGGCAGATTCAGTGTCTGCTGAGGTCTGTCTGCTTTCTGGTTCATAGGTGGCCATCTTCTTTCTGTGTCCACACATGGTGAAAGGGGCAAGGCAGCTCTCTGGGGTCTTTTTCTTCTTTCTTTTTTCCTTCCTTCCTTCCTCTCTCCCTCCCTCCCTCCTTCTCTCTCTCTCTCTCTCTCTTTCTTTCTTGTCTCGCACTGTCACCTGGGCTGGAGTGCAATGGCGTGATCTCGGCTCACTGCAACCTCCGCCTCCCAGGTTTGAGTGATTCTCTTTGCCTCAGCCTCCCAAGTAGCTGGGATTACAGGTGCACGCCACCATGCCTGGCTAATTTTTTTTTTTTTTTTTTTTTTTTTTTGTATTTTTAGTAGAGATGGGATTTCACAATGTTGGCCAGGCTGGTCTCAAACTCAAGACCATGTGATCTGCCAGCCTCGGCCTCCCAAAGTGTTGGGATTACAGGCATGAGCCACCACGCCCGGCCTGGGGTCTCTTTCATAAGGGCACAGTCCCACTCATGAGCTCCACCCTCATGACCTCATCACTCCCCAAAGACCCCACCTCCTAATGCCATCACACTGGGGGTCAGGATTTCTACATGTGAATTTTGGGGGCGATGCAAACATTCAGTCTGTAGTGGTCAGATGATATCTATTCAGCTGGGAAATAGGATGTAGCCATTAAAATGATACCTATGGAGAGCTTGTGTTGCTTACCGCATGTTAAAAGAGAACACCATGGATTTGTGTTTACAGTAAGGTCTCGGCTATGCAAAAGAGATGCACAGATAAAAGACTGGAAAGAAAGAAACCACCAAACAAACACTGGCTTTCTATGGGTGGAACAACTGTGAGTGGGCATCCATTCTTCTCTATATTTCCTATTAAGAACACAGAGCAAAACAGATTGTAGTCCTTGTTGCTGGGAAGTAATGTGCCCTCAGAAACAGTCACCCTCTGAGTACAGAAGTCTGCCCACATCAGTTTCACAAATGATGTGCTAGATGATTAGTCATATCTCCGGCTCTCTCCTGCCCTCCTACAGGGCAGCTGTCCCCATATAACAGTTGTATCCCTAGAAGGAGTATGCAGTTAAAGTAATTGGAGATTCTTTGACCAGACGTTTTGAGAGTCTGGCAGCCCGGAAAGGTGGGATTTGGCAGCTATGTGGGACCTTCCTTCAGGCACTAAAGGGCTTCCTGAAAAAGTTGCTTATACATTGAGGTGTGTTAAATGGAATTCTTTATCATAAGGCTGCAAACTGCTTCTGTGCAAAAGGCAATGTGTTAGTTCCTTGCAGGAATATGCTTTTAGTGAACTCAATGAGATACCAGAAATCCAGTAGGAGAACTCTTTCTTTGAAAGAACCACTTGTTTCTACCTACGTTTTTGCCCACCTTTCCTTCTCACCTCCCCTTGGCCACACCCCACTTTTGTGTCTTGGGAATTATCTGCTGTGCTCTGAATAGCTCCGTCCTGCCAGGCCACCCACCTTTGCCCTTGTTTGAAGAAGCTGGGGACAGTTGTCCTTGCTCTCCACCCCCTGGAGTAGGGGAAGAAGGCTTGGAATGTGGTGGGCCTAGGCTTCTTGGTGAGGGCCTTGTATTTGTTGACAAGGAGGTCAGATCCATTCCCTGGGCTGTCATCAGAGACCTGCAAGCATCTACTTAGGGCAGAGTTTTCAAGTGCAGTCTTTGGACCTCCAACATGAGAACCACCTGCAGCTCTAGACCTGGTCTTTGGCCCACAACCTTGGAATCTTGGGCCATGAACCTGCACACTCTCCAGGTGGGCCTTGTGCCCACCAAAGTGAGCGAATCACTGCATTGGAGGAGTAACTCTTGGCTTTCCACAAGGACCTCTCCCTGCTTTCCTCAGTCCCTCCAAGATGCACCATTATCCCACTGCAGAGATGCAATTTGCATACATAACTAGGGACAGTGTCATCTGGCCACAGCCACTCCCAGCCACCTGTGTCAGCAGAGTTCCCCGTTCCCATCTAAGACATTCACCTCATCAGGCATCTCTCCTGGACCATTTCATTGACATTTTCCTTAACTCCCTTTATGTAGTGTTTATGGAGTTCAGGCCTGCACTGGTTACTCTCTTCTTTAACTCGCTTCAAGCCCTGCAGGCACATACTGTCATTTTCAATTTCCTAAGGAGGGGAAGGCCATCTCTCCATTAAATATCTTGCCCCAGGCCTCACAGTAAACAGAGGTCTGAATTGAAACAAGGACCTTCAGTCTTCATCTTTAACAGGCGGGCTCTTTGTCTTATACCAAAAGTGCCCCAGTAGGTTCAGTGTAATTCTGTGGAGTCTTTGAAGACGTGGCTGCCTTCTGGGCAGCTGCTGTGGGTCCCTTACCCTTTGTACTCATGGGAAAGAGAACTGGATCAGAATGTCTGTGATGTCAAACTCAGGAAAAGAGCTGCCATTAGCCAGCGCTAGCATTGTAGTCATGGTGAAAAACGGGATCATTACCAGTCCACAGCCAAGCCATATTGCAGCCTGAGGCAACAGGAAAAATCAGGAATACCAATCCTATCTTCATTTACAATTTTGATATTTTGTTCATCATGGATTTATTTTGCATTAGTTTTGATTTCTAAAGCATTGCATTAAAATATTATTTATTTTTGATTGCTTAGGTTTTTGGGGCCTCCCTGATCTCCCCCTGTTTCAGCCATCGTAAAGTGAAAGCATTTTCATTGCAATGAGGAATAAGTCAAGGGTGCCTGTTAGTGCCATTGTTAACTCCACAGGGAAGTGCAGGGCAGGGTAGTTAGACAAGATGACCACATGCCGGAAAGGGGAAGCAAAATGGTGACTTCTGAAGGTGACATCATTTACCTAGAAAAACATTATCAACTAAAAACTATTAGGATTTAAAAATAGCTTAGTAGAATCTATTTTTACAAAATCAATATCATTTTTTTTCTGTATGCCAACAATAACCAGGTAAATATATAAGGAAGAGAAGATCTATTTGCAACAGCCACAGAAATATTATATTTAAGAAAAAACTTAATATGAGATGTCTACAGCTATAAAGAAAATTACAAAGCCGTTGAGAGACATTTAAGGCTTCAATAAATAGAAAGATTTTTTTTGGGTGAATTGGGTAAAAAGACTGTGTTGTAAGTATGAATAATTTCTGAGGCCGGGGCACGGTGGCTCACTCTTGTAATCCCAGCACTTTGGGAAACCGAGGTGGCTGATCACTTGAGGCCAGGAGTTGGACACCAACCCGGCCAACATGGCAAAACTTCATCTCTACAAAAAATACAAAAATTAGCCGGAGGGTGGTGACACATGCCTGTAATCCCAGCCACTCAGGAGGCTGAGGCACAAGAATCACTTTAACCCAGGAGGCAGAGACTGCCGTGAGCCGGGATCGTGCTACTGCACTTTAGCCTGGGCGACAGAGCGAGACCTTGTCTCAAAAGAAAAAAAAAATTCCCTAAAGTAATTTATAACTTAAAGTTACTCCAGCCAAAATTTCAGTGGAATATTGGGGATACTTGGAACCACTAACTCTTAAGTTCTTTTGGGAGAATAAATGTGAAAATAGCAGGGGAAGATGACAAAATGAGAATAATGAGAGAGAACTTGCCTTATGTCATATTAAAATACGCTCTAAAGTCATAGTAATGAAAATGGCATGGTACTGTTGCTGGGCAGATAGAAATGATGTAGACTAGAAAGTCCAGGGACAGATCTAAGTTTATGTAAGAATTTAGTGTATGATGGCCGGGCGTGGTGGCTCACACCTGTAATCCCAGCACTTTGGGAGGCTGAGGCAGGTGAATCATGAGGTCAAGAGATCGAGACCATCCTGACCAACATGGTGAAACCCCATCTCTACTAAAAAAAAAAATACAAAAATTAGCTGGGCATGGTGGTGCGCACCTGTAGTCCTAGCTACTCGGGAGGCTGAGGCAGGAGAATCACTTGAACCTGGGAGGTGGAGGTTTCAGTGAGCCGAGATCACACCACTGCACTCTGGCCTGGCAACAGAGCAAGACTCAGTCTCAAAAAAAAAAAAAAAAAAAGAATTTAGTGTATGACACGCAGGGTGACCAGCCATCCCAGTTCCTCTGGAACTGAGGGTTTCCTGGGACGTGAGACTTTGAGTGTTAAAGTTGAGATGGTTGGTCACTGTAAAACATGAGAAACAGAATAGTCTATTTAGTAAAGGGTATTGGGTTACCTGAGTAAAGCTGTGGTGCCCACGCTTTGCTGTATATTGGAATCACCTGGGAAACTTTTATGAATACTGATGCCTAGTTCCTATCTGAGACATTCTAGGTTCATTGGTATGAGGTGTGACCTGGGCATCAGGATTTTTAATGGGTAACAAAACTTGAAAATCACTGGGGTAACCATCGTGGAGAACATGAAGCTGCTCCCTACCTTGTGTGTGTACACTTTCTGATGGGCTAAATATTTCAATGTCAAGAATAAAGGATTCTAGACAGTGACTGGATTTGCTTGCTCCAAGGGAAGAGGTTTGACCCCTCCCATGAAAAGTCTGGAACTTCTGGAGCTAGGGACAGGTGCAGCACACAGACTCAGGGAGTTTCAGGGGAGCACCTTATTCCTGTGCCTCTAGGAAGGGTGGACATTTTCCCTGGAAGCAAGCAGATTTGGCTGAGGACAGCCTATCTCTGTCGTACCTAAAAAATACAGGCACCTCTTCACATCTCAACAGCGAAGTCCCAGATGACCACCCTGACTGCCTCCAGCTCACCATAAAATCCTCTCCCACTGTATCTTACACTGCCCAGCCATCCACCAGTCACTGAAAGACATGCACTGGTGTCTCAGGGGCCCTTTGTTGCCAGCAAGAGCAAAGACAGGTCACATGCTATATCTTGCTGAAAAGTGAGTTAGTGTTTTGGAAGGTCAAATGGAGGAACTAATTTATACCACACAGAAAAAAATGTGAAATGGGTGCTATGAGTGTAAAGTTCAGTGATTTGGAGGGCAAATTCCAGAGATATTCCAGAAAGAGAAAAAGGCCATTAGGAAGAGAAATAAAAAAGAAATAGCAAGAATCTTCCTGTAACTAAAGTAAGATGTGGGACTTGATTCGGAAAGGGCTCACCAAATGAATCTCACATAAAATTAATGAGACCCTTATAAAATTTAAAAAGACCCTTATCTAGACATAGTTTGCTGGAATTTCTGAACTCTAAGAGTGGAGAGGAAATTGTATCAGCTTCCAGATGGAAGGAATAGATTTTTGTACCAAGGTAAAAAGAGTCTGAATAGTATTAAAGTGCACATCTGCGAGGCTGTAAGCTAGAAGATAGTGGAACAGTGTTAGCAAATTATTGTGAAAAGGATGCAATACAATAATCTTATACCTAGCAAAGGTATCATTCTGTGTGAGATCAGAGCCATTTTATAGATACAAAAGGGTTACCTCTTAACTAAACAAAATGACTCTAACAATTATTTTTACAAAATAAAAATGAAATCCCACTAAATAGTTCAAGAAAAAGAAATGCAAAAAGTATAGGAAGCAGTGGTAAGTTATGAATTGAGTAATTATAGTCCAAGTTATATTGTTGTTGTAGTGTTATACATCTGGAATAAATTTTTCTGAAATCATTTGAAGGCTTGGAGAGCTAATAGGAAACACCAGTGGAAAATAAACTCCTGGTTCTGTTGTAGTTCTCCTACAATGTCCTCAGTGTTTTCATTTTTGAAAACTTGAATAACATTTTAATAGGATCTGGACTGTTCCATGTTACTGTAATGTGTATTTTAGTCCTTATGTCCTATATTGGCCTACAGAATATTTTATTTAGTGTTGGTATACATATTTATATGTGCATATTACAGATTTTATCCCCCCGAATGACAGAGAATTTGAAGTTAAGATAGCAAGAGTACTGTGTACTTTAGTTTGTTCTCTTAACAAGAGAACATACCTTCAACGTGCACAGCTTGGTGTCAGAGCCTGGCGAGAAACAGGGATGCCGTAGAGACGGCACCGCTATGCAAGGAATGGGAGCTGTGTGCTCATGTGCCAGTGATGTACCATCTGCCCTTTGCCGTCCTGACAGTCAAGACATGGACGTCTGGTTGCATGTTAGCAGCTGCATTCAGCACATGCTTCTGAGAGACCGTCTTGAGGAATGTAGTTACTGGAGATTGTGTCCGAGAGTTGTGGTTGCTAAGTCCCTGACATCACTCCTGCAGCCTCTCTCTTGTGGCTGGCTGTCCTCTGTGAAGATAAGAAATCTGGTGATAAGTTATATGTGGTCTTTGAGGCAGCTCAGTGGTCTTGATGTGTCCTCTGACACATCTGGGTTGCAGATGTCTTAGTGAGTGCTGGCCCCTTGTTCTCTTCTAGGGAACAGCTCTTTCGAATTGTCCTGCCAGTTTCAGGGTTTGCGAATGGGGTGACGGGCCCTGCAGGGTCCATCTCAGTGACAATTTTCCTGGTGTGGGACATCTTTGCTGTCTGTGGGCCACTCTAGGGGGAGTGCTGTGAATTGCTCCGCATGCTAGTGATGCTCCTGAGACACGGCCATGGACAAGCCTGTGCAGGTGGCGGAGTAAACATTGCTTCTTTAGATGTCAAGTGTCCTTGGAGTGAATTCACACGTTGGAAGCATGTGGCTCCATCAGTAATTGTGCCCACACTCTGAGTGTCTGGACTGGATGAAATAATTATCTCCTTCTTCGTTCTTTTGGGAATATTCATACTGCTGTAACCGTGACCATCTGGTACACTCAGTCTCATAACAAGATGTGTTTTCGGCACCACTACAAACAAGGTGCTGTGTTTGGAGCTCTGGGGGGATACACAATATGGAAGGCCTTGAGTCTGTGGCCTAAACTAAAGAGACAAGAGGGGAAGAGGAGGTACAGGAAGGCAAGATCAGAGCCCGGGCAGTGACTGCTGAGGGTCACTGATAGCTCCTCTTTCATCTTCACTCCCTGCTCCCATCTGAGCCCAGATCCCTTTGCTTCTGCCACCTAAGGTCCTCACTGAGCCACTTCTCCACTGTCCTCTCTACTGTTTTAGTTTAAGCTCTTTTTTTTCTTTTTAAAAATTGCAGTAAAATAGACATTAAAAATTTAGCATTTGAAGCATTTTCAAGTGTGCAAGCTCTTAACTGGACTACTGGAATATGTTTTTTTAAATAATTGAACTATCATGCAAGCAAAAAGGCATGTGTAATGTAAGAGTACAGTTTAAAGAATATGACAAACATTTGGGGAAACACTTAGCTGAAGAAGTAGAACGTTGCTGGGCGTGGTGGCTCACCCCTGTAATCCCAGCACTTTTAGAGGCTGAGGTGGGCGGATCACGAGGTCAGGAGATTGTGACCATCCTAGCTAACACGGTGAAACCCCGTCTCTACTAAAAATATGAAAAATTAGCTCGGCATGGTGGGGGACGCCTGTAGTCCCAGCTACTCGGGAGGCTGAGGCAGGAGAATGGTGTGAACCCGGGAGGTGGAGCTTGCAGTGAGCTGAGATGGTGCCACTGCACTCCATCCTGGGCGACAGAGTGAGACTCCATCTCAAAAAAAAAAAAAAAAAAAAAAGAAGTAGAACGTTAAGCAAACTTTTGGACGTCCTCTGTGCCACTTTTCTGATGCTAGCCCCTTGCTTTCCCCCAGAAGAGAGAATAGCCTTTTCACTGGTCTCCCTGCCTCTAGCCTCTGTCCCCACGCCAGGCCCAGAGAGACAGGGCTAAAAGAAAAAATGTTGAAAATTGCTCAGTGACTGTGCACATGTCTTAGTCTGTTTTCTGTTGCTATAACAGAATACCTAAGACTGGTTGATTATAAAGAATGGAGATTTGTTTCTCACAGTTCTGGAGGCTGGGAAGTCCAAGGTCACGGTGCCAGCATCTGGTAAGGGCCTTCTTGCTATGTCATCCCAAGGCAGAGGTGAGAAGGTGAGGGAGAGTGAGAAAGAGAGCAAGAGAGAGCCAAACTCACTTTTATAACAAACCCACTCTCACAATAAAGAACTTCCTCCCAAGATAAAGACATTAATCCATTCATGAGAGCACAGCCCTCATGACCTAATCACCTTTCAAAGGTCCCACCTCTCAACACTGTTGCATTAGGGATTAAGTCTCCAATGCATGAACTTTGGGGGACGTATTAAGGCCATAGCAGTGTGGTTTGGGGGATAAAGTGCAGAGTCCTGGGCACTGGGTCCAGGCCCTCTCCCAGTTTGGCCTGCCAGGTCTCTGCAGCTGCCCTGTCACCCCACAATACCTGCAGGCTGCGGCTGCACCCTTTGTCCTCTTCTCCCCATGGCCGAGCAGTGCTGTCCCCTCTCCTGAGCCCTCCAGCCTGCCACGCTGGGGACTTGTGTTGAGCTTTTCTGCACATCGCTCAGCCTGGATGGTTCCTGCACATCCAGTTCCTCGGTGAACATTGTTCAGTTTGAGGGGGAAGAGGAGGGAGAGGATGGGATAAGCCTGAAGGGGAAGGTACCCAAGATAGTCTTTGAGGGGTCATGGATTTAGATTGGGAAGAGTTAATGTCCCTCCTCATTGGTCCTCATTATGTCTTCTTAATGAAAGCTGCTCGTTTTCTTCGTGAGAGCAAACAACCTGATCTTACGACCATTTGTCTTGGTCACCTGGGCTACCCAAACTGAGTGAGAAGTCAGGAATGAGCCGGTAGGTTCCTGGGGAGAGGCGTGTGCCCTCGTGAGCTGCCGGTGCCTCCCTTGGCTGCTTTTCCCAGAGCTCTGTGTGCCCTCGTTCTCCTTGGTGTGGATGCGTGTTGTTCTGATGATGAGTCAGCGGGGGTGGGGATGGCGCACTGTTTGAACAGACGTGCCCTCACATGGCTGCGGGAGGACGTGGTGGGAGGTGCTGTGGTGAAGTGGCCCCACACATGGCTGGGCTTTGTGGGGTTTTGACTCTGTCCTTCCCAATGTTCCTCCCCACAGTGGCTGCCTCTGGGTGATGATGGCTGCGTGAACGACTGCCATGGCCCACCGGAAGCTTGAGAGCGTGGGGAGCGCCATGTTGGACCATAGGGTGAGACCAGGTCCTGTCCCTCACAGCCAGGAGCCCGAGAGCGAGGACATGGAGCTGCCCTTGGAGGGCTATGTGCCCGAGGGCCTGGAGCTGGCTGCCCTGCGGCCAGAGAGCCCCGCGCCAGAGGAACAGGAGTGCCACAACCACAGCCCCGATGCGGACTCCAGCTCTGACTACGTGAACAACACCTCTGAGGAGGAGGACTATGACGAGGGCCTCCCTGAGGAGGAGGAGGGCATCACCTACTACATCCGCTACTGCCCCGAGGACGACAGCTACCTGGAGGGCATGGACTGCAACGGGGAGGAGTACCTGGCCCACAGTGCACACCCTGTGGACACTGATGAGTGCCAGGAGGCGGTGGAGGAGTGGACGGACTCGGCGGGCCCGCACCCCCACGGCCACGAGGCTGAAGGCAGCCAGGACTACCCAGACGGCCAACTGCCCATTCCGGAGGATGAGCCCTCCGTCCTTGAGGCCCATGACCAGGAAGAAGACGGTCACTACTGTGCCAGCAAAGAGGGCTACCAGGACTACTACACCGAGGAGGCCAACGGGAACACCGGTGCCTCCCCCTACCGCCTGAGGCGCAGGGATGGGGACCTGGAGGACCAGGAGGAGGACATTGACCAGATCGTGGCAGAGATCAAGATGAGTCTGAGCATGACCAGCATCACCAGCGCCAGTGAGGCCAGCCCCGAGCATGGGCCTGAGCCAGAGCCTGAGGACTCTGCAGAGGCCTGCCCACCCATCAAGGCCAGCTGCAGCCCCAGCAGGCACGAGGCGAGGCCCAAGTCGCTGAACCTCCTTCCCGAGGCCAAGCACCCCGGAGACCCCCAGAGAGGCTTCAAGCCCAAGACCAGGACCCCAGAAGAGAGGCCGAAGTGGCCCCATGAGCAGGTAGGACTCTGGCTGTCCTGCGGAAGGGAGCAGAGGGGCCCGAGAGCAAGGGACCTCAGGGTACAGGCCTCGCAGATGCTGAAGCGAGGCGGTGGGGGGTGCTGGGTGCCTCACAGTTCTAATGGTTGCTGAGCTCTTCATTGGTCCAGTTGGGAGACATGTTATGTGAATGCTCCAGCCACTCTTAAGCTCACCGCTCAGACTCAGGAGTAAAGCCAGTTGAGGGCTAAGTGGCAACTCGTGTCTCGCAGAAGACACCCCTCCCCCCACCCTAGAAGAGAGGTTCAATTTCTTGCCCACTGCCCTAGGTCTGCTCATGGTGGGGCAGTATGTGTGGGAGAGCCCCTCAATCCTCAGGGGTGTACTCAGACCAGCAGGGCAGTGGCAAAGACGTGGGGGTGCTGGTGCTCACCCACTGCTGCGGCCAGTGTTGGGTGGCCTGGTGGCTGGGGTGGGGACCAGAGTGCATTTCACAATGGACGGGTCTCTGAAAGCCTGGGGTCCTTGGCCTGATGGGCAATCAGCTGTGAATACCTATTTGGAAAAGGATTTTTTGAAGGTTTGACAAAACCTTGGGGAAGAAACGCATGCTGATGAGGGCAGTGGATGTCAGCATAACTGTATTTTAATTATAGCAAAGTCAGCGTGCATTCTAATAAACACATTTGAAAAGCCACCTTCCAAAAAAAGCCTCACTGTGGGTATATAAAGAAGATGTGATTATTGGACTCGGGTGAAGGAACTTCTATTTGGCCAATTATGTGGACTTCTGTCATATTTTTTTAAAGCCTTAACTATTAAATTTTTTTTCTGAGAAGAGTTCATGAATTTGAGTGTGTGTGTGTGTGTGTGTGTGTGTGTGTGTGTGTACTGAGAGCTTGGGTTTGGAATGGAAATCATTGGATTTTCAGCACTTGTATTTTAATTGACTCCTGGATTTTCAGCACTTGTATTTTAATGTCTTGTATTCTCTCTAAAGAACGTTAAGTGTCAGTTGACTTCACTTTGGGGGGTTCCTGTCATTCACAGCAATTCCGTGTTTACAGGGGGCTGTGGGATGTATAGGAGCTCCCATGGTACTAGTGGGTGTTGGGAGAGTTCACCCCTAAGGCCAGGAGGCTCTGGACCCTGGGTCTGGGCTTTAGGCCAAAGCAAAGTGTTTCTTTGGTCTTTAGCAGGACCTGGGCTTGTCCCACAACAGTGGGGAAGGCACCTCAGGGATTGACGTGGGCTGTGCAGAGCGTGTGACATGCTGCGTCTTATTGTGACAAATGGCATCGCTAGCCAAGTTCTTGTCAAAGATGATTATCTTTAGAGCGTGGTGGGGAGTAAGCAAGACCTGATATTTTCTGGGTTTGTGCTTCATGCTAACCAGATGGTAATTTGGGTAAAAACACAGAGATCTTGCGGTTGGAGAGCTGGGAGGTAAATGAGTGGGAATGAATGGATGGATGGGTGGTAGTAGCTGTTTAAAAGGGCAGGTGGAGGTAGGGGAAGTCCCCAGCTATTGTGGAGGATCAAGAGGAGATCTGTTCTTCCCAGAAGAGGCATTGAATGAAAAAGTATGTCGCTTCTCCCCCTAAGGAGAGTGTGTCCTTGAAGGACATGCTCTTGTCTGAGACACTGGAAAAGTTCATTTAAACTGGTTAATGATTGTATAGCTTTTGTTTTGTTTTGTTTTACCCTCCCTCCCTCCCTTCTTTCTGTCCTTTCCTCCTTTCCTCCCTCCCTGCCTGCCTCCCTCCCTCCCTCCCTCCCTCCCTCCTTCCTTCCTTCCTTCCTTCCTTCTCTCCCTCCTTCCCTCCTCTCTCTCTCTCTCTCTCTTTTTTTCTTTCTTTCCTATCAGTTCACAAATTAATTCTGTCAAGGGGAACACCTGCCAGTTCCAGAGTTCCAGGCTGACAAGGACCCTGGTGCCAGGGGCCCTGACTACTCTTTCTGAAGACTCTACCAGGCCCGCTGCACATGGGCAGGGTCTCCACGTCCTTGGATTTGAGTACCCCATTCCAGATGAGGACCTCTTTGAAATCTGACCAGAAAGAGCCGTAGAATTCATCTTGAAAGCAAGATTTTTTATGAAGGATATGCACTGGGAGATTTGGTGCTGCCTTGCTTGAAATAACAACCTACTTTCCTAAGAGCAATCCCCTTCCTCCCCTGGGGGACAGCCAGGCCGTGCCAGGAGCCAACAAAGGCCTGGCCTCAAACAGGTGCACAGGGTGCCATGTGTCCCATGCTCACCTCTCTGTTCCCAGTGCTGTCCACATAGTGTGTGTAGTGATCCCTATGGTTGAGGCTGCAGTAAAAAAAAAATCTGAAGGGAGAAATGGGCAATATTGGTCACTTAGATGCTGAAGACTCTTGTTTTTAACCCTAACCCAGCAGCATTGGCATTACTGGGGAGCCCCGCCCCCAAATTGCTGAATCTGAAATCTGCATTTCAACAAGATGCCACATTCCAGCTGTGATGCTGTAGGAGACTCACTTGGAGGAAATTGTGTAGCAACCCTCCCCTCTCTTCTACTCATTTTACAGCTTGAAAAAGTGTGTCCTGGATATTTTGAAGAGGAATGAATAGCATTTAGTCATTGCACGAATGGCAATAGTAAAATAGAGTTAGAAAAAATGGGAAGATGAAAAATGTATTCTCCATGGTCCCTACTACCCTAACGGATGAGCTATTTCATCAGTGTGCCTTTTCAGACCATAGCATTGAGCATAAATGATGTACGTAGCTGTCATCATAACCCAGATGTATTTTTGTCATATAGTTTTTAAAATCTGATGCATGATAAATGTTTCTCCATGTCACCATATAATTTTCATGATTATTTGTAGTGACCTTTCCATGATCCATTTGGGCGATGATGTGCTGTATAACGTATTTCTCTGTACACGCTCTACCATTGAGCATGCAGATTGTGAGTGGCATTTTCTCTTAGGTGTAAGGCTGCCACAGACATCTTTGTACAAACCATGTTTTCCTTCTTTGGTTTATTACCTGAGGATAAATCCCCATGCCGTACATCAACGTTGACCATTTCCCCTCGATGACCTTGCCTAATTGTTTCCCTTCTTCTGTGGATGTTGGATGCATGCCCTTTATCTTTTGGGGTTTGGATGCATTTCCATCTCATAGAAGCACTCTCTACACTGTAGGTGTGACTTCCTGTTGCATATGTCCTCTTCTTTAGTACATTTTCTTTTGAATTTTGGTTATATTATTTTCACCATCTCTGCAGCATTTTTAAGATGTTAATGACTCATCTGTGACCCCTCCACCTCCTTTCGGTACAGAGGGATTTAATTGGATGTTTCCTTCTTCCCTGTCTGGGTAGATGTATTCACAGAGGACATTGCTTTGGTCTGGTCGATACGAAAAATGACTTGCCGACTGGGTGCGGTGGCTCACACCTGTAATCCCAGCACTTTGGGAGGCCAAGGTGGGCAAATCACCTGAGGTCAGGAGTTCGAGACCAGCCTGACCAACATGGTGAAACCCCGTCTCTGCTAAAAATATAAAAATTAGCTGGGCATGGTAGTGTGCACCAGTAATCCCAGCTACTCAGGAGACTGAGGCAGGAGAATTGCTTGAGCCTGGGAGGCAGAAGCTGCAGTGAGCCGAGATAGCACCACTGCACTCCAACGTTGGCAACAAAGTGAGACTCCCCACCTCCAAAAAAAAAAAGAAAAGAAAAATGAGTTGTGCCTGTACTAAGAAGTAGGTTGTGTGGCCTTTGGAGCCCTCTAGCTGAGCTGTAGGATGCCATGCATTTCGAAAAGGCTCCAGTTTGCAGGTAGCCCTCCCACCTGTGCTACTCTGCTGAGACCAAGAGGTCTGCCCAGGGGCTGGGATGTGAGAGGCACAAAGGTGATAGAATTTCTAAAATTGTAGGAAGACAGGATGGGGAACAGAGATCTACGCTTGAATTATTTTAGTAAAATAAAAAAAGGTTATTTCAAAGCACTGCAAGTTTACTGAGGAAAATTTGGAAAATACAGGCAAAAAAATCTTTTGCCATGTGGCATTGTAGAATTCCACTGTAGAGTTTTCAAATCAAAGAGACAAACCTAGGTCAGGATTTCCCAAAACACGCTCTTAGAGGTGTTCTGTAAACAAAGTACCATTTGATCCTTACTATTCATGGATTTGATATTTGCAACTTTGTTAACTTGCTAAAATTGATTTGTAACCCTGAAATCAATACTCGTAGCACTTTCCCAGTCATTTGTGGAGGTACAGAGAGGGGAAGAATTTGAGTCACCCAACTCTCACGTTCCCAGCTGAGGTTGAACAAGGCTTTGCCTTCTTGTTTCAGCTCTCATACTGTAAACAGCTGTTCTTTTCACAATCTATTTAATGTTCTTTGCATTTTTGTTGATGTGTGTGTGTATGTGTGTGTGTGTGTGTGTGTTGGTGATAAAATGGCCCTCAAGTGTGGTGCTGAAGCCTAGTGATCCTAAGCACAGAATGGCTGCCATGTGCCTTACATGTGCTAGAGAAGCTTCCTTCAGGGCTGAGCAACAGTGCTGACTCGTCTATGCTGCCACTCTTGGGAGGTGCTAAAGTAACTTCTGTAGCGTATGATGAAGTTAAGGAAAAGGTGGAGGAATGGCTAAATTTGCAGATTCATGGGACAATAACTGATTAAAAAACACACAGTGGACAGTTAGAAAACCCAAGAACTTTACTGTCTTGTGATCTAGGGTCAGGGAAATGTTAAACTCTTCTCAGCTAGTGTTTTATGATAAAGAAATATTGCATATTATTAATTATTTATAAGAAATGTATATTAAACAAGGTGTGTATAAACAGAAACACACATAAAACAAGGTTCTGTGTTGATT
This sequence comes from Pan paniscus, assembly GCF_029289425.2. Lineage (NCBI taxonomy): Eukaryota > Metazoa > Chordata > Mammalia > Primates > Hominidae > Pan > Pan paniscus. The sequence goes on from NC_073265.2 coordinate 5,714,828, forward strand.
CATTGACAAAAATGTGTCCCGAGGCTCATAGGAACCTAACCCTGTATCGCCCCTAGGAGCAATGTATTCAGTATTCATCAACTCAGTGCTCAGGGCAGCTTTACAGAACATAACTATGTGAATGAGAATTGGTTGTATTTGGTTGGCAAATGACTTCGGGAAACTTTGCTGCAAAGTTTTTCCCTTCTTGGGGGTTTACTGATTTCTCACACACAAGCAGCATAAAGTCCCACGTTTGCTATAGCGGAGACACCAGCCAGCCTGGCCAGTGCTTCCCAAACATGGTGTATCAGCAAGCCCTTTTCCCTCCATGCAGGGTCTGTGGGAGAATACAGACCCAAGCTTTACACCCTGGGGAGTAAAGGACCAGTACACATGAACTCCCAAGACCTCTCCCTGTATGCTTCAGTTCCAAGATGATTCAGCAACCCCAAATGGTGATGATGGAAAGGTTGTCATTGTGCAGGACCCTTGGCTTCTGCAGATTTAACCTTTCTTATTTTGTGGTTTGTGTAAAGTCCGTGGGTGCCGGTGGAGGTGGCAGCAGTGTTGGTGGTGACTGCCAGCACCATGTTAGGGGTGTTAGGAATATGATCGCAGTAAATCCTAGAGCAACCCAGAGAGAGGGAGCTAGGGTTAGTCCCGTGTTGCAGATGGCACAGTTAAGTAGCTCACCTGTGAATAGACTGTGGACTGTGTTATGCCAAAACTCATGCCTCTAAACAGTGCATAACACAGCCCTTGAACCTGAGAAGAGAAAGCGTCCAGTTCTGTGCAGTCCGCGTTTGAGCCTGCCTGCTGGAGGGTGAGTCAGCGTGGGGGAACTGTGCAGTGTTCCTCCTGGAGAGTGATGGTCTCTTCTCCTCTGTTGTCTGTTTCCTTGCTGTTGAAAGGCTTGGCGTGCCCTGTCGTTCTCAGTGAGTGGGATATGGTGCCAGTGAGGTGACCAGTAGATATGGAAGCCTCCGGTCTATAAAATGTCCCCATCTCAGTGCTAACATGTCCCGAGTTCACCAGGGCTCAGGCCACAGATCAAACAAGTCAAGTAAAGATTGTTCATGTGGCATTTTTCTTAATTTTTTTGAGCTTTGTTGACATAAAGAATTGATTTTTTTTTTTCATGCAGTGTTTAAGGAATACATGAGTTGGGTCCAGCAAGGCTCGTATTGCGTGACCTGATGGAATTAGTATTACTACACCTACCCATGTGGCCCTCTACTATCAGGCAGTGAAGCGTGAGTAGAGGGAGGACCCCAGCTGGGCACTGGTACCTGGCTCAGTCTCACAGCTCCAGGGATGAGCCTGTGGACCTGGCACGTCCTTGGTACCTTCCCTTGAAGAGAGTAGTTTGCTCATTCGTGCTTTCCCTGGGGCAACTCACCCACACTCCTGGGGGGCACCATAAGAGTGTTTGTCCAGCACCAAAGATCCTAGTTCTGTGGGTCTGTGGGGTGGCCCTGGATGGCATGTTCTCTGGATGCCTCTGGGTGGCCTGTGGAACATAACAGGTTTGGCGAGGGCTGGACGGATTGTTTTGGAGCCCCATCCCACCTGTTACCTTGTGACGTCTATCAGGAGATACACTGAAAAGGTCAGCCCTGCCTGAAATTCTCCCTGTAGAGACTTACTCCTTTGGACCTTGGAGATTTCTGGAGCTGCAAGGCATTCCTTGTCCAGGACCTCCATGGCTACCGAGTTGAGGTATTTGATTTACTCAGCAAGTGTAGAATAGCTCCACACCTTGGAATGGCAAACCAAATACGCGTTTTGATTATTTGGGGTTTTCATGATTTCTGTTTATCCCTGACCCAGCTGGTGCTTTCTAGAAAGAGCCTTCTGCCAATAGAAAAAAGAAGAAAAATCAATACATCGTAGCCAACTTAATACAACAGTTAAAGGGAAGCGTGGTCGAGGGCCCCGAGGCCACATCGAATGCAGAATTGTGCATCATTGCTCATTGTAGAGATGCTTTGGCCGTGACTTGGCATTCAGTAGAGACTTGCTTTTTGAAGAGCCTTCTGAGAGTGTGATAGGAGTCTGGTGCCAAGGGAGAGAAGATGCTAAAAGCACAGGTAACTGGGTGTGTCCCCCAGGTGGGAGGCAGTGGCACCGTGTGTGTTCTGAGCCACGGCCTCACACACATGCCCCGCTGGGCAGCATATGAAGTGAGTGTCAGTATCTGCTTTACAGAAGAGGACTGAGACAAGAGTGGCATGGGGTTGTTGGCACCCAGGCACCCCCCCTCCATCAGCGTATGATGGGGCAGCAGGTGTGCAGATGGGGTGGTCCTGCACAGAGTGGCTTTGGGGCTTGCACTGCGCCCAGGAGGGAGTGGTCTGGGGTTTGTCTAAACCTGGCCCACAGTAGGATGGAACTTGGGAAAGAGCCTGTAGGTGGTGCTGAGGGCAGGGGCTTATGGGGGGCATTGGGGCATGGTCTGCCTGGGCAGGGGAAGGTCCTCTCCAGCCCCCAGGCCTCAGTGGAGTAGTCGGCTCCCTCCTTTCTGCAGCCATGCCCCAGATTCTAGTGTCCCTTGCCCCGCCCACCCATGGCGTCAGGCCTAGCACTCCTGCTCTGCACACGGGGAGGCTGCACAGGAGGGTTCTTGGGGTGCTCCTGTGTCCCCTGTCGTCTGTACTGAACCCCTTCCCGTGCAGCTCTGCTCCCAGCACTGTGACAGGGTGGACACCGCACCTCCTGCTACTGATTCCCAGGATTGCCTTGAAAAATAAAATCCTACGGGTGTGCATTGACGTTTCAACCCTGGCTGGCTCCGCATGAGCTTCTGAACTTGATGTTCAGAAGCTCAGGGCCCATTTGCTGAGTCAGCACAGCTGCCTTCTTTGATTTGTATGAAGCCTTTTGATGTTTTGATGACATGTTTTGATGACATGTCACCATGGGTGGCTGTTATTATCAGGGAGCAGTTTATCTATCAGGATCTGGGATTGCTTCGGGTACTTTTAAAATCTAGGTAAAGCCGGGGTTTCTAAAACATTGTTCTAAAACATTGTCGGGGCAGAGCATGTAAAGCTCTCCCACTACCACTAATAGTGATCTAAAAAGTACCTCTCCCCTCAACACACCCTAGTCCTCGGGGAGAAAGAAGAGTGCAGTGGTTAGGAATGCTGGAGCCACAGTCAGGAAGCCGGCATCCCACCCGGCTGCAGCAGCTCGGGGCCCGGGAACATTCCGGATGGGCCACCTGTGCCAGCAGCCCCCCAACTCGTGGGGCTGTGGGGAGGGGAGTTGATCTGGGTCAGTGTCTGTATGGGTGGGGAGGGGAGTTGATCTGGTCAGTGTCTGTATGGGTGGGGAGGGGAGTTGATCTGGTCAGTGTCTGTATGGGTGGGGAGGGGAGTTGATCTGGTCAGTGTCTGTATGGGTGGGGAGGGGAGTTGATCTGGTCAGTGTCTGTATGGGTGGGGAGGGGAGTTGATCTGGTCAGTGTCTGTATGGGTGGGGAGGGGAGTTGATCTGGTCAGTGTCTGTATGGGTGGGGAGGGGAGTTGATCTGGTCAGTGTCTGTATGGGTGGGGAGGGGAGTTGATCTGGTCAGTGTCTGTATGGGTGGGGAGGGGAGTTGATCTGGTCAGTGTCTGTATGGGTGGTGCGGGGCATGGAGTTTTTGTGAAGATGATGATGATGATGAGTTTTCAGTCCATGGGAAGCTCATCGGGTCTGGGGGAGGTGGGTGGGCAAGTCCCTGCACCCAGTTTGGGTACAGGCCATGCTGGGCAGGGGTGAGGACACTAGTGGACCTGTCCTTGGGAGTGACACAAAGGAGGTGGTGAGCCCTGCTTGTGAGATAGGATGAGAGGAGGACCAGAACTGGTCAGGGCCACACTGGAGCTGCTGGGGGTGAGGTCGGGTAAGGGCCTCCCAAGGTGCCCCCACGCTGTCCCCTCTGCAGGGCCCTCCTGAGTGTGGCTTGTGCCCTGCTGGGGAAGTTCTCACATGCCTCTTTCTACTCCAGAGTCACTGATTTGGGAGATGGGGCAACAGCTGCGCAGCCCCAAGGGCTGCCCTGATTTTCTCACACCGAATATCTAATAGGAAGTTAGCTGAGAAGCCCACACACCTCTTCTTCCAGGTAGGCAAGCTGGGCCTGGGACCACCTGTCTCTCACCGACTCCAAATGATGGCCAAGCCTCTCTTAACCTTGGGCACCTTTTTTCCAGTTTCCACCCCGAATTCACACTCTTCAAAGCCAGCTCCTCCTGCTGGGCCGCTCCTGATGTGGGGGGCCGGCCCTCCCTGCAAACCTCCCGCATGGCCCTTGCAAATTGGCACCTGCCACGTGGTTGGCACTGGGACTGCAAAGGTGAAAGTGGCATTATCCTGCATTTGAAACTCATTCTAGAGGGAGACGGATACATGAGACTCTCCCCGCCCCCATCCAGGTGTGGCCAGGCTCCAGACGAGTTCCAGGCAGGCTTCCAGGACAGGCTCCAGAGTTAGGGACAGGCGGAGAGGCTCTGGGACTTTGAGAGGGGCTTTGGGAAGTCAGCCGACAAGGTGGGGATGAACATAGAGGTGTGTGGGTGTCCTCAGCATGGAAGGGGCTGGAATCGTGATGTGGCTTTGAGCCTGAAACAAGACAAAGGGAAGGCGAGGGACATGGGTTGGGGGATGGTGATGAGAGAGAGACAGAGGGTTCCACTGGGGGCATGGAGGGGAGCCAGGAGAGAACTGGGGAGCTGAGGGGAGGGACATTAGGAAGGCCAGATGTAGCAGGGCAGTTAGGAGATATCTTGCTGGGGAAGAAAGCACCCGTTGGCGGTGGCCACCTGTTGGCGGGGTCCCCTGAGCCTGAGCAGCTCTGGTGGATTGGGAAGGCAGAGGCATGGGAATGGTAGATGGACAGTGTCTATAGAGACTTGCACGGAGGGCCCAAGGAGGTGCCAGCAAGCCGAGGTGCTCATAGTGTGTGTGTGTGTGTGTGTGTGCGCGCGCGCGCGTGCACGCACGCTCGTATGTGAGATATTGACTTGCATTGTACTCATCTGCCGGTGGGGTGTCTAGGGCAGATTGTGGGGAGTGAGAGCATTGGGTATGGGACCCAGGCTGTCCACGTGCGTCTGCTTCTTGAGGCCCCGTACCTCCCGTTCTTGGGCCTCCGTGACACCTGGCATCATGCCTCTCTTGCACCAGAGGCTTGAGAGACACCCAGTTGGCAAAATCAGTTAGTCTGTGACATTCCCTAGGAAGTGCAGGGCTCGGTGCAAGAAGTTATAGAAATATCTGTTTAGGAAGAAAGATCGCGTGGCTGAACACGCTGAGATGCATAATGTCACCCATGGTGTGCTTGCCCAAGATGTGATAGCGTGGTGATGGCAGACATGGGAGTTTTACCCCAAAGCATTCAGATCACAACCAGTGCCAGTCAGTTACTATGAAGACATGTGACTATGGTAATAGGGGGCTGACCTATTAGAATAACTCCTAATCCTATGTCAGATAATACCATGGGCAGCTCAGGAAAACTACACACAACTCAGACATGTGGAGAAAGGAGATGTGGAATGGAATGGAGCCCTCTGGGCTGATAGAGGCCTCCAGGACCTGCCACACCCATGTCTGCCCCCAATTCCCCAGTCAGCCTTCACAGAAGAGAAGTTGGTCTCTCTCCAGCTGAGACCAAGCCAAGACCCAAAGTGCTGGAGCTGAAGGAAGTTTGGGCTAGGCTCACAGAAGCTATTTTCCCCTCCTCCAGTGTCAACAGCTACCCGTGGTCCAGGCCTCCATCTGGTCCTGGTCCTTTTAAGAGACACTGGGTGCTGACTCACTTCTGGGTCTGTCCCACGGGTGGCCTGCCTGGTCTGCTGTGGGTGCAGCCAGACTGTGCAGGTTCGGGAGCCCGAGGTGGACTTCAGGTAGGGAGACGCTGCTCCCCAAGAGCTGCTCGGGTGTGACGTCAGGGTGGAGGCTGTTGCTGTGTGTGGCGGCATCACTCATTTACCCTCTTTCTCATTAGCCCCTGTCCTTCCGCCCATGTGCTTGCAGGTGGCCTCTGATTCCGCTTCTGGAGACTGTCTGCCCCCTCTGATTCATTCATTGCGGCCCCAGTTATGTGAAAGATAGCATGTTCATTATTCATTCATTGGGCCCCACTTTTAGATATACTTGTGTTCATCTTCGAGAGAGGGAGGTCATCCAGCCATTTCCCAGTCCTCAAAACCCACTCCACAGGCAAAGCAGTGGTGGGTCAGGGCTCCTCTTGCTGCATTGCGGCCTTGTATTTGCTCTTCTGAGCCACAAGCATAGCGAGAAAGTACAAAAGAAAAGGATTTCAATGTTATTCACCCTGAAAAAGGAAGAAAATTGTGACACAGGCTGCAATATGGACAAACCTTGAAGACGTCCTGCTAAGTGCAATGAGCCAGTCACAAAAGGACAAGTACTGTGTGATTCTACTTCTGAGGCACCCACAGTAGTCAGAGTCATAGAAACAGGAAGTAGAGTGGCGGTGGTCAGGGGCTGGAGAGAGCAGGGAGTGGGGAGCTGGTGTTTAATGGGTGCAGAGGTTCAGTTGTGAAGATGGAAGCATTCTGGAGGTCATCGGTGGTGATGGTCGCTCAACAGTGTGAATGTACTTGATGCCACTGAATTGTACACTTAAAAATGGTTAAGATGGTAAATTGTATGTTATGTATACTTACCACAATAAAATAAATAAAGAAAAGAAGAGGTTTTTCAATGAATAACTGGTTTGAACCAATTTGGATCCTCTAAAACCAAGTTGAGCCAGTCTGAACCCATGTAGCCATTATCACACCGTGTTAGGCTATTCTTGCACTGCTTTAAAGAAATACCTGGGGCTGGGTAATTTATAAGAAAAGAGGTTTAATTGGCTGACAGTTCTGCAGGCTGTAGAGGAAGCATAATACTAACACCTGCTTCTGGGGAGGCCTCAGGAAGCTTTCAATCGTGACAGAAGGCAAAGTGGGAGCCAGCACTTCACATGGTGAGAATGGGAGCAAGAGAGAGAGTGGGGGTTGGAGGGGGAAGTGCCACACACTTTTAAACAACCAGGTCTCTTGTGCACTCAAAGCAAACCTCAGTTACTACCAAGGGGATGGCCCACATCATTCATGAAAGATTCACCCCATGATCCAGACACCTCCTACCAAGCCCCACTTCCAGCATTGGGGATTGCATTTCAGTATGAGATTTGGGCGGGGACAAATATCCAAACTATATCACCCACAAAGAAGCAAAAACATTTTGGGCCAAATCAAAACTATTTAGATGTAGCCACAGTGGGGATGAACTGTGATTACACCCATTCAGGCCTGTGGACCTGCGGACCTGGCGTGTGTGGTCGTGGGGCGGTGGGTGGGCACATCCCTGGAAGGTTTCAGGAGGACATTCAAGACCAAAATAAGCCATGAGTAAATAATACAACCACATCCTGAGTGGGAGTAGGGGAGCCTCCCCTTCTCTCCTAGGTCTTGTATGGGTCATGATCCCGCCTTGGCAGGAGTGGAAGGAACATAGATCCCACAGGCTGTGGCTTATGGTAAAGTGATTGTGGTCATGCCTTGTGAGTGTCATTAAAATAAACATATATCGTTAAATCCACCATCAAATAACAGCTATTTCTGCTATCCTCTCGCCTTTTCCAGAAGTTTAAATATCCCAGATATTCTACTGTGTATATTCCTAAAAGTAGACAGGTAGATTTAGTAAAGTTAACTGGATCATTGGTACCTTCTTTATAGATCATCTGGTGAAACTTGTTTTTCAAATTATGAGTTGTAGGGCTTTGTTTTAATGTCTGTAGCCTTAGGCAGTTCCATTGAGACTAAGTTTTTTTCTTATTAAGACTAATCTTATTGACTGGAACTGTGGACTCCTCGTATTAGGAGAACAGAGATGTGGCCTACATAAATTAGTGGAAGTTAAATACTGTAGAAAATGCTCTCTGGAAACCAAAGTCTAACATCGACTTACTACTGGTCATTTAATTTCCTTTTGGCTTGGGCACCATCGTTACATTCATTTTTCAGATGTCAAGCTAGTTTTCTCAGAATGTGTGCAGGGCTCGAGGCCAAGTGTGGAGGCCACAGGGGAGGTCACAGGTCAAGCCTTCTGGGAGAACTGCAGGCTTGAGCCTCTGATAAAGTCACGCGATTGAATTTTAGCCCCAGTAGGTTGCTGTCGTTAAACTATGCACACGGGGCTTCTTGCTTTTAAGTTAGCAGGATGAAAAAATTGCAGATGTTTGCAGCAAATGTGTAGAACCAGTGGCAGAAGCAGCCATGCTGGCCCCTAAGCAATGGTATTAGAAAGGGTTGATGAAGATTTTCTCATTTGAGAATTGAACAAAACCAAATGGAATTCTCCCTAGTTCTGCAGCACTGGTGGGTGACTCTCCCTGGGCCAGTCTCAGCCCTGCAGAAAGGGGCACTGTCTGCTCAGCTTGGTCAGCGCAAGGTCTACTGCAGTGGAGTGCCAGGTGGATCACAGCCCTCTTGTGGGGGAAGGATGGGCGGAGCTCCCACCTTCCCCACAAATGGACACAGAATGGCACCTGGTATGTGAGGCAGGTGACCAGGAGAAGGGGCTGTCAGTGGTTGATGGACAGCTGCCTCTGCTGCCTGGATGACCCACCCCCTCCCCTGGACCATCTCCCACTTTGCCTGGGTGTCAGTCACTGGAGGGTTAGCTCAGTACAAGCTGGCGGATGACCTCCGTAGAGCTTAGGTGAAGGGGCTCTCATAGGGCAGTATGTTTGAGACCCTTAGAGGGCTCTCTTTACTCTTGCTTCTCCTATTATTTTTAAACTGTAGTAATACACACGTAACATAAAGTTTACCATTTTAAAGTGTACAATTCAGTGGCATTTAGTACAATGTTGTGCAACCACCTCTGCTCTTTAGTTCCAGAACATTTTCGCTGCCCCCATAGGAGACCCTGTATTTATTAAGCAGTCACTCCCCATTCTTCCCTCCGCCCCCAGCCCCCACAGTGAAAAATCTGCTTTCTCTCACTTTGGATTTGTCTATTCCGGATATTCCATAAAGATGGGATCAGACAATATGTACCCTTTAGTGTCTGGCTTATTTCATCATCATGTTTTCAGGGTTCATCCCTGTTGTAGCATGTGTCAGTACTTTGTTCATTTTTGTGGCTGAATGATATTCCACTGAATGGCTATTTTACATTTGATTAATCCACTCATCCATTGATGGACATTTGAGTTGTTTCTACCACATGATTAATGTGAATAGTGCCACTGTGACCATATGTGTACAAGCTTTTGTGTAGATACTTCCTTTCAGCTCTTTTGGGTGTATCACTAGGAGTGGAATTCCTGGGTCATGTGGTTATTCAGTGTTTACCGTTTTTAGAAACCACAGATGTTTTCCACAGTGACAGAACATTTTACATTTTCACCAGCAATGCATGAGGGTTCTGATTACTTTCAAAGGAAAAAAACTAAGCAGCCCTGTCACCTTGATGGTTTGGTCTCTGGCCTCACCGCTTCAGCTCCTCTGGCCTGATCTCCCAGGGCCTGCTTTTGTTCATGTGTGTGTCTGTTTATACCCTGGCTCATCCTGTGGAGGGTCTGAGGCTGGCAGGATCACTGGGTTCTGTCTCCACATTGGAAGGTGAGCTGTCCTAGGTCAGGGTCTTTGTTGCATGCATCGTCCTGTCCTTAGCAAGAGCTACCCTGTGCCGTATGGGACATACAACAGGCACCTGTTCAGGCCTGGCCATGTGGGCCCACCTTTGGATGGTACTTGACAAAGCCTCAAAATGCAGTGACAAGTTTAGATAAATATGATTCTGTTCTGAAATGCTGCATTGGACACAGCCATCCACTGCCTGCCCTTTACAGGGCTCTGTGAAGAGACAGTGAACAATGAAGTGGAGGACGTGTGCAGGTGGCCCCAGTGGTCGGTGATGGAGGAGAGATTTCAGCAGACCAAGCTCGGAGAATAAAGCCAGGCCAGAGTGTGCTATCAGCCTGTCTGCCCCCTAGAGCTGATGGACTCAGCAAATAACAGTATAGGGTACCCAATTACATTCGAATTTAGATGGGTATAGGATTTTGGTTTTTCAAGATGAAAAAACTTATAGTGGTGAGGGTTGTACAACATTATGAATTTAATAACACTGAACTGTACACTCAAAAATGGTTAAGATAGTATATTTTATTGTATGTGTATTTTACCATAATAAGCAATTGAAAAAATAAGTTGTATTTCAGGTAGATAGCGAATAATTTTTTAGTATAAATATGTTCCATGAGATGTCTGGATACCGGGATGCAGGAGGGACTCCCCTTCCTCCTCCCATTCACAGGCCTGCCTAGAGATTTGTAAGTACAGACTGACTGGCTGTTTTTCCCAATGTGTCTTGTCGTGATACTTTTAAGCCACAGATCCGCTTTGAAAAGATATGATCTCCCCCAGGGGAGTAACTATTATAAGAACAAATACTCTATCCAAGCTTCCATTCTCCTCAAGATAAACATCACAGGAGTGACCTGAATTGTAAAGAGGAGTGGAAGGAAAAGAACAATACCGTAATGTTTTCTGAGCCACGCAGATGTCAGGGGACGGATCCAAGGGCGTCTGAAAGAAGACGTCCACGCTGCTGAGTGAGACCTTCCTCCGTGCTGCTGAGTGAGACCTTCCATCTGACCAGGGGGTCATGCTCTCACTGCTCCTGCTTGGAGTTCTGGTGCTGTAGCGGGTCTCGGCCGCCCCTTCTGAGCTGGGTGGAGGAAGAAGTGCCTGTTGAAATACAGATGAGTAGGGATGATCGCCTCTTTTGAAAACAGGAGCCGTGAAGTGATTCCCAGAGAAGATTGTCATCTAACGGAGTCATTCGTCCGCCCAGGACTTCTCTGTCACAGGGTCATGTTTGGGAGAATTTTCACAGGCCACTGGGGATGGCTGTGGCTAGCCTGGCTTTCCGCTGATGCCCTCTATCCCTAACCTCAGCTCCTGACATGGCTGTCATTCCAGAGAGTGCTTGGAAGCATCCTGACTTTGTTGACGATGGCCTGAGCGGAGTGGGTGTGCACTAGTTTGGTGTTGTTTCATCCAAAGCAATGTGATTATATTGCTGTATTTTCATCAAGCAGGCAAAATGAGAATTGACACTTTTTAAAATCCAAGCTTTAGTTTCACCAACTGGAGCCAAGGTGTTTATTAGAAAGATTTATTGGCATTAGTGTATTTTTATTACAAGCATTTATCTCTGTGCTGAACAGTTGCCCCTGAGTCCCGTGTGCTGTGAAGAGTCTGTGCCACACCACACATTAATTTTCTGTCCTCAGAGCTCCAGGGACACACGCTGATTCTCATGCTGTGCCCGCCGCCTTCTCCGAGTGATGGCTGATGTGGGTTTCAGGCCCCACTACAGTTACTCAGCGACAGATGGGACCCCGTGTCCTCTGTTGGCTGTAGGGAGTTGAGGCGACCCTGGCTGGCATCTTGTTTTGAGGGGTGGCTGGCTGCTGTACTTTGGGGAGGGCATAACAGGATTTAAATAGCATCTTTATCTAGGATGCCTGGAGCCCCAAATCCATGTGGGCCTCCCACTGTGTGAATTTCAGATGCTGCCAGTCCCCCAACCCCACCACCCCTGAGATGGAAATTAGAGCACCAGATGGGCTCTCCCAAGGAGAGGCATCACAAGCCCACCCTCCTGCCTCTTTGGAAAGTAACCCTGGCTGTTTATTGTGAGATGTGGTTGTCATGGTGACAAGTGGACACTCGCTTGGGAGGGAGACAGAGGAAACGCTGATGTGGAGGAAAGGTCACCCCTAGAGACAACCTTGTGTTGCCCGTGGACACCCCATACTATGGCCTCCGTACTGGGGAGTCCCATGGGTAGGGCATGGGGGTGCGGCCATCAGTCTGTGTCCCCAGCCAAGCCTTGAGCCCTGGCTTGAAGTTGCATGAAGGTACAGTGGCTGGCCCAGCCCTAACCCGTGGTGGATGCAGCCCCTGTTGTGTCCCCCAACCCCTGACTTATCTGGCCACCTGATGAGAGTCTGTCGCCCTACATCTGTGGCGCTCTCTCTGCCTGACAAATTAAATCCCGCCCAGCTTGCAGGAGGGATGTTGTTAACCTGATTTCATTTGCTGGTGGGCTGGTTGATTTCTTTGGGGTTTTTTTGGAGATGACCAGCACCTGTCCAGCAACTAGTAAGGCAGGGAAGGCTTCCAGGAACCCAAGTCCATGCAGAAGGGCACTGTGTTGGGGAACTTTCAGACAAGTGGGTAAAATACCGTGTGCTATGTGCACCTTGAAATAGCAAAGTGTCCTCAACAGAGCTCTCTGGGGGATGTCCCAAATAAGGTTTACTTTAGGAGAATGTGAGCGGCATCTGAGGCGAGATTCTCTTGTTGCATCCTTTGGAAGCTTTTGCTTGGTGTTCCTTGGCCATAGCAGGAAGATCAGTGCCAGGGATGGGTGAGGGGAAGAAACCTTGGAGGAGCGGTACCTGGGCCAGTCTCAGCCCTGCAGAAAGGGGCACTGTCTGCTCAGCTTGGTCAGTGCAGGGTCTACTGCAACAGAGTCTCGGGTGGTCACAGCCTTCTTGTAGGGGGAAGGATGGGTTTTGCTCCTGGGATGCTAGGCTTCGAAAAGCGGGGCAGTGTGCCAGCAGTCCCAGACAAACCAGAGCCGGGCCTTTGGTCATGCCAGGACAGCAGGGTGTGGTCTGGCTAGGCCTGTGAGCCCCTGTGGGGCTCAGGGGTAGGGGCAGCAGGACTGGGGGAGGTAGGGACCAACCAGACTTCAGAACTGCTGGGTCCCAGCTGCACCGCTGCACCACCTCAGCTCTAGGAAGGGCAGCCCCATGTAGCTTTCTTGAGATGTAGCAGCAGTGCTCTCCCTTCTCCCTCGCCATCCTTAAAGCCCGGTGCCCGCTCCCTTGCATCCCCCACTCCCATTGCCTCTGAAATCCAGTGGTGTCTGTGATCCTGGAGGGGAGGCTTAGCCAGCAATCATTCCAACTACCTGGGGCACAGCATATCTGCCCCCATCAGTGCTGGGAGGGTGGGCCCAGATCCTTTAATTTTTCTCAAAACCCCAGAGAGGCAGAGTTCCATCAAAGAGCAAGACACTGATACAGACTAGGACAGGGGATAGGGCTGGCAGCCATGCCTCGTGGCATCACCTGACTCCAAGAGAAGCCAGGCCAACACTTGGGGTCTCAGTTTTCTCACCTGTCAAGCAGGGGGAAGAATATTCATTGTGTACACAAGAGGCTTTTGTAAACCCTAAGGTGCTAGGTAAATTAGGTAAATGTAACTTTTTTTTTGAGACTGAATCTCACTGTGTTGCCCAGGCTGGAGTGCAATGGCGCCATCTCAGCTCACTGCAACCTCCGCCTCTCAGGCTCAAGTGATTCTCCTGCCTCAGCCTCCCGTGTAGCTGGGATTACAGGCATCCACCACCATGCCCGGCTAATTTTTTGTATTTTTAGTAGAGACAGGGTTTCACCATGTTGGCCAGGCTAGTCTCAAACTCCTGACCTCAACTGATCTGTCTGCCTTGGCCTCCCAAAGTACTGGGATTACAGGCGTGAGCCACTGTGCCCAGCTGGTAAATGTAACTTTTATCATCGGTGTCTTCCTTGCCATCATCATATTGTTATTTCTTGATAATTTATTTCCAGAAAGTTCTGGAACTGGACTTACCATGCAGGCTCCAGAACCTCCTTTGGGATGTGGACAGGGATTTAAGGGCTATGGATCTGGCTTCTGTCTTCTGGATGATATAAGGAACTAAATAGAGAAAATATACCTAACCTTAAATTTTATTAATTGAAGTAGAAGCAGTTGTAGTTTGGTGTCTTCTTTAAGAGAAGACTTATGCCATGTACTTGGGGCATTTTCTATGTTGTAGTAACAGATTGGCTAATTTGCATTTATTCTCATCCAAGAATTTAGGTTTTTTAAAAATATGGCTTTTAACTTTTTGGGCACTCTTGGTGGGAACGTAAATAGTACTACTGCTGTGGAAAACAGTATGGAAGGTCCTTAAAAACTGAAAAATAGAGTTATCCTGTGATCCAGTGATTTCATCTCCAGGTATGTACGTAAAGGAAGTGGAAGTGAAGACTCAAGGGATATTTGCACACCCACGTTCATAGCAGCACCATTCACAATAGCTAAGAATTGGAAGTAACCCAAGTGTTCATCAATAGATGACTGGATAAACAAGAGGTGGCATGTACACACAGTAGAATGTGATTCAGCCCTTAAAGGAGGGAAATTCTGCCATGTGCTTCAATGTGGACGACCCTTGAGGACATTTTGCTGAGTGCAATAAGCCAGTTCCAAAAGGGCACATACTGACTGCTTAATCACTCCACTTACATGAGGGGCATAGAGCTGCCCAATTCACAGAAACAGAAAGTAGAATGGTGGTTGGCAGGGGCTCAGGTTGGGGTTGGGGTTGGGCGTATTGAGGAGTTTGTTTAATGGGTACAGAGTTTTAGTTTTGGGAAGAGGAAGACGTTCTGAAGGTGGATGGTGACCATGGTTGTACGACAGCGTGAATGTACTTAGTGCCACTGAACTGTACACTTAAAAATGGTCAAATGGTGAACTTTATGTTATGTGCATTTTACTGCAATCAAAAGATAACAAATTTCAAAATGTTTTAAAATAACTTTTTTAGAAGTATGAAAATAGAATATTAAGTGCATAGCAGTTTAAGTATAATTAAATAGATGTCTGCACACATACCTATACACATACAGACATACACATGCATTTTACAAAATTGTATCACATTGCATATCCAGGTTTTGCATCTTGCATTTCTCTAACATATAAAATCACTATCTTTAACTTCCCCGTTTCCAGGTTTGCAATGGTCTGGAGCAGCCAAGGAAGCAGCAGCGCTCTGATCTCAATGGACCTGTTGACAATAACAACATTCCAGAGGTAATTTTTTTCAAGGATGAGAGTTCTGGGCTGGAACACTCATCTAATGATGGAGTGGCCCACCGAGTTGTGGTCTGCTCACTTTGTCCATGATGCTCTCGTCCCACCCGGTGCCTGGGGGAGAGGGAGTCCAGGTCAGGCCAAGTTGGTGTCACCGTATGGTGAGGAGGTGAGGGCACGCTGGCCTGGGAGGAGGGAGGAGAGGGCCTCCCTGATGTTAGGACCATGCCATGGAGTGCTCATGTGTTGCAGATGGTGTGTGTGTGGGGGTGGGGGACCATTGGTACTACTTAATTTTATAAAAAGCCATTCTATTCATTGTCTGATAACCATGTTCTAAACTAGGGTTTCTCAACAATGACACCATTAACATTGAGGCCTAGGTAATACTTTGTTTTGGGGACTGTCCTGTGTATTGTAGGAGTTGAGCAGCATCCGTGGCCTCAACCCACTAGATCCTTGTACCTACCCCATCCCCACCCCTGATTTGTGGTAACCAAAAATGTCTCCAGACATTGCCTAATGATGTCCCTTTGGGAATAAAAATCATCCCAGTTGAGAACCACTGTTCTAAATCAACAACAGGTTTTAACAAACAATTTCCTATAAGCTAACAGTGCTATGATGGAAGTTATTTACCCTTTCTGGTAACATAGTTTAGATGAGATTATTTAACTTTGATGAAGTAACGATGTCCACCGATGGAGTGGTGTCCAGTCTCCTTTATCTTGCTTTTAAAGATGTGCCTGGATGGCTCTCATGCCCCCAGGTTGGAGCATCACTGTGTTGGATGGTCCCTAGGCTCCCTTCTAGTCAAGATATGCTAGTCTGAGGGCCCCTAAGTTTTAGATGATGGGCTTTTGGGCCACTCCCCAACATCATGTTGCCTGCAGCAGACTGGTTTCCTGTATGGAGCTGACATCTTCAGAACACCATCACTCATGGAGGGTTTGCTTTTCTCATTATGGCTCATATCACAGCCCTGCTTAGCCTTCACCTTGTGGGCTACCTACTTACAATTGATATGTGTTTTATTTTTCCATATTTCCTAACAGACAAAGAAGGTGGCATCATTTCCAAGTTTTGTGGCTGGTAAGTGACTTTGAATTTTATCTCGCAAGGGGCAGTTGCATTTTACGTCAAAATAAATGGTGCTTTTAGTTTGGGCGTTCATCTGCAAAGCTTGTTTACAAAGCGTGCCTACCTACCAGCAAGGTGCTTGGCCATTGTCTGTTTGAACACTGTGTAGGCCCACTTAGTGGGGAGGGGAGGTCCAGCTGATCTGCCCGCTTTGATGCAAGGAACAGTAGACCATCTCCTTTAATTATACCCTCGCTAATTGCATCACAGACAACACTGATGACTGAATAGATTGAGATGTGTCTTTATAAGCAGCTGGTTATAGCTAACACTTCTGATCAGGGTGGATATAATGCATTCAAATTCAGGCTTTTTTTTTTTTTTTAGATCCTTTGTTTTTCTTTACTGTTCCACCCTTTTTGAGGAGGTTAATAGTGCATTTCAACATTCAATAAAGAATGAAACTGGTCGATATGTTCTGTGTCACTCTTGGGGATGGGGAACACACCTGCCTGGCTTTGACGGAGCTGAGCATCTGGAGACCTTGCAGGGCCCCTGTAGGAGATCCACTGGGTTTGCTTCTAGTGCTCCAACCTCAGAGTAAAGAGCTTGTTCGGCAGGATTTCTCTCTTTGCCAGGAGGATGTTTCCTGCCCCTGCTAATGTGTTATAATAAACAATGTGAATTTCATTAATTCTTTCAATAAGCTGGTAATTAATTCTTATAAATATTTATGGGAGCAAGGTAAATTCGTCTTCAGAAATAAATGACTTTCAGCCCTTCCCATGCTGCTTTTCTTTTTTTAGCAAACAACTAAAGCCTGGGGAACTGAAGCCCCCAAATTCGCCTTTAGAGGACTAGTTTGAACCAGGCTAACCCAGTTCCAATTGGTTGAAACTGGATTAACTGGCTCAAATCAATTTTGACTGTTATAACTGGCTTAATGCTGCTCAGATTGGGTGAAAATCTGTTTTAAGCCATCAGAATTAATATCATGCAATTGAGATAGACTTGGTTCCATTTTGACCAATTCAGATAGGCTAAAATGGGTTTTGCCCAGCAGTTTACATGTGGTTTTAGGTACATTTTATCTGGTTCAAACTGGTTTTCTTCAGGCCACAGCAGGTTATGATGATGCCTGGAAGAGACCACACTCCCCACATTCCCACTCGTAGGGTTTGATTGGGTTCCTGGTTTATAGGAGCTGGCACCTCGTGAGCAGGGCGAATGTAGTACGTCACTGTGCCATTTTCCTTGGCAGGCAGAAGCCAGGGTGGGGTTGCCAGTCATACTGCTCCAGTGAGGCAGGGTCTCCTGGATCCAAGAAGCTCACTTGTCAGTGTATCATAGTGTCATCTGGACAGAACTCTCACACTAGGAGGTGATTTAGACATTAAATTCCCCGACCCTTGAACCAATCTCATATCTGCAGGGAGTGGGATCGTGAGGGATCGGGAAGCAGTGTCAGTGCCTGGGGTACCTGGGACTCTAGCTCCTGGCATCCCAGAAGACTTGGTTCCCTGCACCACTCAGACTGTTCCAAAGCAAATCCAAACAAGGCCGGTGGCTTAAAACAATTCAGACAGGCTAAAACTGCTGTGACCAGCTAGAACCAATGTGGAAAACCTGAATTTATAGTTTCTTCTGTAGGAGAGAAGCCCTTTGATTGTTATGAAAACATAGAAAACTGAAGCAAAACAACATCCTTTACTATTACAGCATTTATATGCAGCGAGGCCTTCATGGACCAAAATCTTACTCAGCAACAGGAAGAGATCATCATAATGGTGATGCCAAACCCTAGAATATAATGGATATGGGAAAAGTTTCTCCAAATTAAACACCGTTATCAGTTTGAATGCCTTTGGGTACAAGTATCAAAATCCCCACCTAACATTACACAAATAGGTGTGTGTCTTACATAAAGAAGTCCAGGGTTGGGCGTGGTGGTTCACGCCTGTAATCCCAGCACTTTGGGAGGCCGAGGCGGGTGGATCATGAGGTCAGCAGATCAAGACCATCCTGGCCAACATGGTGAAACCCCGTCTGTACTAAAATACAAAAAATTAGCCAGGCGTGATGCTGAGCACCTATAGTCATGCTATTTGGGAGGCTGAGGCAGGGGAATCGCTTGAACCCAGGAGGCGGAGATTGCAATGAGCCAAGATCACACCAGTATACTCCAGCCTGGTGACAGAGCGAAACTCCGTATAAAAAAAAAAAAAAAAAAAAAAAAAAAAAAAAAGTCTAGAGGTGGCCAGGCACGGTGGCTCATGCCTGTAATCCCAGCACTTTGGGAGGCCAAGGTGGGTGGATCATAAGGTCAGGAGTTCAAGACCAGCTTGACCAATATGGTGAAACACTGTCTCTACTAAAAATACAAAAAAAATTAGCCAGGCATGGTGGCGTGTGCCTGTAGTCCCAGCTACTTGGGAGGCTGAGGCAGGAGAATCACTTGAACCCGGGAGGCGGAGCTTGCAGTGAGTCAAGATCATGCCACTGCACTCCAGCCTGGGTGGCAGAGCAAAACTCCATCTCAAAAAAAAAAAAAAAAAAAAAAAGTCCAGAGGCAAGAGGCTGCCAGTTCGATGGCTCTGTGATGTCAGGATTGGCACTGTTGTGTCTCTTGGCCTCCTCTTCAGGCTTGTCACCTCATGGTCACACAGTGTGTGGGCAGCCCCAGCCATTGCTTCTCGTTCTAGGCAGGAAGAAAAAAGGAGAAGGGCTGAAGTCCACACCAGCTGGACGTCCTCCCCTTGACATTAGGAAAGCAAAGGTTTTCTGTGGATTAAGAGGTGATGACTTCTCTGCATGAGAATCGGACCCTCTGTTATCTTTCATAGTGTGCTCCCTGGGTAACCTGAAAGGCAGCGTGTCAGCTGTGTCTCCAGGCAACATTGCTTATGGTGAGATGCTCTTTTTGATAAACTGTATCTAGATGGGAAAATTCTAATGCTCGCCGGGCAGGGCATCCAGGGCTTTGAGCTTCTCACAGTGGTGACTTTCGTGACTGGCATGTCTCTTGAAGGTGACCCTGGAAGCTATGCCCCACCCATGGGGTGATTGTGAGAGATACTGGCTGCTGGGAGCATGAGGCTCTTAGACCAGATGGGTTCCACACGCCCTTCTTGGTGGGAGTTTTGTACCCTTGCAGCTGACCCATCCAGAGAGTTCTGTACCATTGCAGCTGACCCATCCAGGGGCGCATGAGACTAGCTGTGTGGGTGCAGTGTGGACTCCCATCAGAGAGTCCAGGAGGTAAACTGGCGTCTGTCTTGTTCCCTTGGAGTAGACGGCCCCATGTCTAGCTGAGCCTTAGGACACTGCATGCTTCTGAATAT
This sequence comes from Pan paniscus, assembly GCF_029289425.2. Taxonomy (NCBI): domain Eukaryota; kingdom Metazoa; phylum Chordata; class Mammalia; order Primates; family Hominidae; genus Pan; species Pan paniscus. The sequence goes on from NC_073265.2 coordinate 5,734,173, forward strand.
CTAGTTGAACCTTACTTAAAAGACCCAGAAGCCTCTTCGACACACTGCTTATTTCTTTGTGGCCAGAGCTGTGTCACATGACCAGCCTCTCAGATGTTAGTGTTGGCCAGACAATCAAACCCTGGGCTTTTTATGAAGGCAGGGCAGGTCTGGAATCAGCCCTGGGTGCCTGCCGCCACTTCCCATCCCACTGCGGGCCCTTCCAGCCTCCTGGCGTGTCCAGTGCTGAGGCTGAGTATGTGAGTTCCCGGGAAGCCCCTGTGTAAGGGAGGAGCAGCTCCTCCACTCCATTTGTGTCTGAGAAGTTGCCCTGAAGGGAAATATTCCTGGAATATTCATGCGTATTTGGTCTCAGCTTATGCCTTATTTCATATCAGATAATTGTTGATAATAATGAAAAAAATAATAGTAACAATGAAGTGATACCGTCTGAACCCTCGTTGGGGTGTGGTGTCCACTCCCTGTGCCATGCAGCATCTCTCTATTTCATGTCGCCTGGTCAACCACCACGTGAGGAGTAAGTACTTTCCCCCATCTGATAGGTTAGAAAACTGATGCACAGTGAGGCTAAAGTCAGTTGTGTGCAGTCCCATTGCTGTGTGTGGGACAGAGCCTGGACTTGGACCCACGTCTTGGTGCTTGACACATAAACTCTTAGCCGAGGTAATTCCTCCCTACCCACCATGCCTTCATATACCAGGAATAGGTAAGACCTGTCAGGTGCTTTCTTTGAGCCAGGCCCAGATCTAAGTGTTTTAAATATATCAACTTAACAATCACTATATCCACAGCTCAGGGAGAGTGAATCCTGGGCCGAAGGTCACCAGGTAGCAAGTGGCAGAGTTAGGATTCGAACCAGTCTGGAATCTGAGCTCATCACCACACTGCACTGCCTGGCGACCCTCACGCAGTGGGTGAGGAAGAACTTTCACTTAGAGAAGACCTACCATGCAGGTGCCAGAGAGTTCAGTGGAGGGGAGCGTTCCAGATGCCAGAGCTCCTGGCCTCGTCAGGCTCAGGATCACAGCCTTCTCTCAGCAGAGGCATTGTGAGGAAGGGCCTGCCACAATCACTGTCTGTGGAAAGCTCTCGGGGTCTAGCGACCCTCTCAGACTGGGAAGGTTAACACTGCAGAGAAAACCTCCTTGTGAAAGTGCGGATTGCACAGAGGATGCACTGCCTCTCCTGCGGGGAGGAATCCAAAAGCAGCCACCCTCAAGATGTCCCCTCCTACAGGATATGGTGACTGGCAGCAGCTTGAGCCCAAGCTGCTTAGAGTGTCACTGCCTCTGGATGAGTATATGTGAATGACCAGCTTTTCTGTAAAGGTAAACACGTGCTCATTAAAACCAAAAGGCTGATGTTAGTCCCAAGCAATGGGGCCTAACAGTGGCAGCTTCAGTACAAAATAAGAAAGACTGATAAATCTTACTCTGCTTTTTGTACTTTGTTCTCCTCATCCAAAGCTCATACAGGATGTTTTGAAACCCACCACCCCACCAGCAGCTTGAGGCTTATGCCAAAATGCTGCCAGGCCTTAGGGTCCTGGGGTCCTTTACAGCCTGTCTATAGCTCATCAACTTGCCCAGCTCCGTGTGGATCATGTAGAAGTCATGGAGATTACATGCCCCAGACCTGGAGCTGAGCTCACCTATCACCCCTTCCTTCTCTCAGGGGTCCTCACAGTGGTAAAGCTGCTTTGTTGATTTCATACAGTGAGCACATGGGATCTGAGACTTAGTTTGCTCTTAAAATAGGCAGTTGGGGTGAACCTGTTCAGATAAGACTCTTAAAGTGAAGACGTCTCCCAGCTCCTCCTCTTTGGTGTATTTGGGTGGGGGATGGACGGGAGGAAGGTCACCCTGTGGGACCACAGGGGATGTGGTGCATTCCAAAGAGGGGTTATGAAAACCCAGATGACTTTCCTTTTTCTACAAACAAGATCATGTTTCTCCTGTACTACATGCAGTCAGCAGGAATAGGGATTCGGCGTTTTAAAATTTGAACTTTTATTCACTAAGTAGAAGTTGTTAAAGATTTCTCAGAATAGTGCTTGTATCAGACCAAGAGCTGCAAGAGTTAAAAATGAGAAATCCCCACAGTACCTCTTGTTCTGCCTATACATCCCAGATCCCTAGTCCCTCTGTATAGTGGAAGCCACTTACATTTCTTGTGAATTTCTCCAGGAATTTCTTAGACCTATATCAGCTCATCCATAGGCCCTTTTCTTTAAATAGACATTGCACTGGCCACATGGCTCTGTACTTAGCTTTTTCCTTTCTTGCTAGATCTTGGAAACAGCAGTAGGTCCACCTGATTATTTAAGCGGCAGCACAGGATCGGTTGAGTGGATGTGGGATGGGGTATTAACCAGCCCCCTTGGACTGATTGTTGGGAGATTTCCAGTCAGTGCAGCAGTGAACAGCCTTGTGGCTATGCCTTTGTGTTTGGGTGTGGGTTCTTTTATGGAGGCGGTTCCTGGCTATGGCAGGGGTACAGGCCAGGAGCACAGCATCTCTGATAGACACGGGCAGAATGCCTTCCCAAGGGGGGACAGCGTATGCTGCTGTTGGTCATGTATGAGAGTTGGTTATGTATGAGGTTCCCACACTGTTACCAACGCTGCATGACTGGCTGTTTGATATAAGCTCCAGGCTGATGGGTGCAAAGAGGTGTCTTGTTGATTTCACGTGTCTTTCATAATAAGTGAAGCCAAGCACTATTTCATATGTTCATAAGTGGTTTTTCTTTTCCGTGCACTGCCAATTTGTTTCCTGTGCTCATTCCTCTGTTAGATTTTCACCCCCAGCTTTATTGGCGTATAACTGACAAATAAAAGTTTTGTATATTAAGTCATACAATGTAATGTATTGATATAAGTTTACATGGTGAAATGACTACCACAGCCAAGCGCATTAACATAGCCATCACTTCACATAGCTACCTTTTTGTGTGTGTGGTGAGAACACTTCAGATCGATTGTCTTAGCAGATCACTAGTATACAATACAGGATTATTAACTACAGACATTTACTCATCTCATAACTAAAGGTTTGTACCATCTGACCAATATCTCCCCATTTCCCCCACCCCTCAGCCCCTGGCAATTGGGAATTTGGGTGTTTCTTATTGATTTGTATTATTCTTTACATATAAAGGAAATGAACCCTTTGGTTTGTACTGTAAAAGTTTACCCCAGCTTACCATTCTTTTCTTCTTCTTCTTTTTTTGGTATGCTTTTTACTTTGCTAAACATGTCATTTAGTCAAATATATCAGTCTTTTTCCTTTGAGCTTACTGAGTTTTTGAGGTTAGTGTGACCATCACACTCCTAAGATTATTTTTGAAAATAAAGTTGTTGGCCAGGCACAGTGGCTCATGCCTGTAATCCCAGCACTTTGGGAGGCCAAGGTGGGCAGGTCACCTGAGGTCAGGAGTTCAAGACCAGGTTGGGCAACATGGCGAAACTCCGTCTCTACTAACAGTACAAAAAATAAACTGAGCGCAGCAGCACGTGCCTGTAATCCCAGCTACTAGGGAGGCTGGGGCAGGAGAATTGCTTGAATCTGGGAGTTAGAGGTTGCAGTGAGCCGAGATCGTGCCACAGTGCTCCAGCCTGGGCAACAGAGTGAGACACCATCTCAAAAAAAAATTAATTAATTAATTAGTTAAATAAAAAGCTATCTTCCAGGACTTTGGTGTTATTTTAAATTATTTAAATAATTGATTTATCTGGAATTTATCTTGGTGTATTTATACAGGAAAAGTTACATTTTAGGCATTTTGTCCCAATAGCTAGCCAGTTATGCCAGAGCTATCCAAGGAATCTTTCCCTTGCAAGTTTGAAATGCTGCCTTTACCGTACCCAAATCGTCATGTGGGTCTCGGTCTGTTTCTGGATCTGTTACAGGGATGGTCCATTCAGGTTCCAGATCCAGGCTGCTTTATTTACTGGGGATTTATGGTGCATTTTATTACCTGGTAGGGCTACTTTCAGACCTTGCCACCATCATTCCATTTCAGATTTTTTTCCTAGGTATTTTTGCACTTTTATTTTTCCATAGTAACTTTAAAACTAGCTTGTCTGGTTATTCACTACAAACTCTTTTGTTTGTTTTGTTTTGTTTTGAGACAGAGTCTCACTCTGTCGCCCAGGCTGGAGTGCAATGGCGCAATCTTGGCTCACTGCAACAACCTTTGCCTTCTGGGTTCAAGCGATTCTCCTGTCTCATCCTCCCGAGTAGCTGGGATTACAGGGGTGCACCACCATGGCCGGCTAATTTTTGTATTTTTAGTAGAGATGGGGTTTTGCCATGTTGGTCAAGCTGGTCTTGAACTCCTGACCTCAGGTAACCCATCCACCTCAGCCTCCCAAAGTGCTGGGATTACAGGCATGAGCCACCGCACCCGGCCCACTACAAACTCTTACTGGTATTTTTATTAGGCATGCTTAAAGTCTGTCCATTTAGGGGAAAAAATGTCAGCTTTACAACATAGTCTTTCTAGCCAACAAAGGATTTATCTTTCCATTTGTTCAAGCTCATTTATCTTCATCAGTAAAGTTTTTTCATAAAAATTCAACACATATCTTGTTTGTCTGTTTCTTGTTGTTTTATCCCTTTTATTGTTTTTGTAAATGCTGACTTTCATTATTTTTCAACATGTTGCTGTTTGTAGGTACAAAGAAAGCTATCGATTTTTATATATTAAATTTGAAACCATTGCCTTAGTGAATTCTCTTATTTTTTAAAAATAGATTTTTAGTTGTTTCCTTGAGTTTTTCCTGGCATGCAATCATACTATCTGCAAACAAGAATGATTTTTGCTGCTTCCTTTCTTGTTTTCTATTACTTCTTCTTGCTTAATCAGATTGGGTAGAACAGAAGGAACAATTTTACATAATAGTAGAATATGGCTTCCTAAAAATAACACCTTTTTGAAAGATCTATGCTTTTAATTTTATCATAAAAACTTCAAGCATATGAAAAAATAGCTTCAGTATTTACCCATTCATGGCTAGTGGTATTTAATCTACACCCTGACCCTTTCCCAGATTATTCTAAAGCAAATCTCAGATCTTACATCATAGCCTCTTTAAATATTTCATATTGTATCTCTAAAATATAGGAGTTCTGTTTTTAAAAATAATTTCAATGCTGTTATCACAACTAAAGTTAATATTTGTTTATGCCATTAAATATTTGTTTTTGTTTGCATTTTCCCAGTTTACAGGGCACTGTTTGAAAGGGGATCCAAACAAAACCTGTCTATTGAGATTGGTCAATGCATTTCATAATTCTTTTATGTCTCTTTTAGGTTGTCCATCCGTCTCTTTTTTCTGTCTTACAAATTTTTGTTGGTGTTATTGTGGAAGAATCTGTCATTTATCCTGTAGATTTTCCTGCAGTGTGGATTTTGCTGATTGCATCTTCATGGTGTTGTTTAATGTGTTCCTCTATTCTCTGTGTCCTGTAAAATAGTGGTTGTTTTTAGACATAGAGGCTTGATCAGATTCAGTTTGATTGGGCAAAAACTTTCATACATATTTTTGTGTTGTTCTATTGAGGCACATAATATCTGGTCATCTCTTTTTTGGTGGTATTAGCAACCATTAATGATCATTGTCTAGATCTAGTAATTGATTAGAAGTTGCCAAATGGTGGTGTTCTAATTTCATCATTTCTTCTTCATTAGTTAGCTGGAATTCTTCTATGTAGAGAAACTTTCCCTCAAGTATTTGGTTACCCTGAATATTGTTCATATAAGAAAAGCAGATTAAATGCTTGATTTCTTCTCTTTTTTGAAAAATTTAAAAATTAATGAGTTGGCTGGGCGCAGTGGCTCATGCCTGTAATCCCAGCACTTTGGGAGGCTAAGACGGGTGGATCACAAGGTCAGGAGATCAAGACCATCCTGGCTAACACAGTGAAACCCCGTCTGTACTAAAAATGCAGAAAATTAGCCGGGCGTGGTGGCGGGCGCCTGTAGTCCCAGCTACTCAGGAGGCTGAGACAGGAGAATGGCGTGAACCCGGGAGGCAGAGCTTGCAGTGAGCCGAGATCGCGCCACTGCACTCCAGCCTGGGCGACAGAGTAAGACTCCATCTCAAAAAAAAAAAAAAAATTAATGAGTTTCCCCGACAGCCTTTAAAAGATAACCGGTGAGGTTGTGTATGTTGTTGTTAGCACAGTTGATGTGTTTTGTGTGTGTTACCATGATTATTGGTGCTCAAGTTTTCTATGGCCAATAAGAGCTTCTTTAGGTTGTTTTCTGAGTCCCATCAATGTGAACCCAGTAGTCTTTGATTGTTTCCTTTCTTTCTGGTATATTCCAGGATCATCTTAAATATTTCTTGCCCCAGGTCTGGAACCAGTTGGTTCTTTCTCCACGGAGCCCTGTGAAATAACATTTAGAGACTGTAATCTGGGTAGTGCGGTTGCTCATTGTTGTAGATTTGGTGATAGTGTATATGTCTGTGTGGAAGGCAGCCTCCTAAATGGCCCCCAAGGACCCCTGCCTCTTGGTATTCATGGCTGTGAGTCCTTCCCTCCCCCTGTGTGGGGGATGGGCTTACTGAGCCGCTTCTATTGAATAGAATATGGTAGAAGAGATGGGATATGGCTTCTAAGATCAGGTTACAAAGAGATGTGGCTTCTGTCTCAGCTTGTCCTTTCTTGTTCTCTCTTACTTGTTCCCTCTGAAGGAACCAAGCTAGCCTGGTGTGGTTGGCAGTTGCCCCATCCAGAGGCCCACGTGGCACAGGACTGATGTTTCTGGCCAGCGGCCTGGTGAGAGAACTTGGAAGTGGATGCCCCCCTCTTCAGGCATTCAGATGGCTGCAGCATCACTCAGTACCTTGCTGCCTGTGACAGACGAGAGGTCCTGAGCCAAAGTCACCCAGCTAAGCCACACCCAGATTCCCGATCCACAGAAACTCTCAGATAATCCATGGTGGTTGTTTTGAGCCACTAAATTCCCGAGTAATTTGTTATGCAGCCAACAATAACTAATACACAACATATTTTTTAAGATCAAATAACGTCATGGTTCCTAATGATACTTTGTCAGGTTTATAGGTTCTAACATTTGTAGTTTCTTTTTCCTGTGCCCCAAATTCCTGTTCTCAAGGACACCGGCATAATTTTGCATTGGTTTTATTCCGTTAAGCTTGCAGCAGTCTCAGAATAACAATACCAAACACTGCCAAGGACACATGATTGTAGATACAGATTACGATTTATTTGCATTTACTTTTGTGTTTAGAATACATCCCACAAGGGATGTACAGTCAGACAACTGTGTTTTAAAATATTTTGGAATAGATCACAACTGGATACACTTTTAGATTCATTGGTTTCATTTTTCTCTTAGTTATTTGGACTTTGCTTTTTCCATTTAATTTTGTTTTATAATTATATAAAATACTTACATGGTATAAAATTCAAATAAACAACACAGGATGTATGCAAAGAGGTCAGTTTCTTCCCCTATTTATCCCCCCACCTCCCAATTTCTTCCCTTCCACTATAGGTAACCATTTTGAGCATTTTACATATTTTTATTGTAAGCATGTCTTCCCCTTTCTTAGGTAAATGGTAGTGGATTAGACCCCCATATCTCCATCTTGCTTTCTTCACTTCACACTGAACCCTGGCGGTGATGCCACAGCTCTGTGCTGTTCACAGGAGCATGGAGAGGATGTTCTGCAGAACCCCACTGTGTGGATAGATGTCTCCTATTCAGGAGTGTTTGGGTGGTTTCCAGGTTTTTGCTATTACAAATAGTGCTGCTGCAGTGAACCGCCTATGCATATGCTTTTTCCCGTTTTTACCATTTAAAAAAAAAATTTATTATGCTTTTTCTGGGAAGTCATTCTCCCCACTGCAAGGGTTAGGATCTGTCTTGGGCAACTCTGTGCATTTTCTTGAGCTTGGCTTTGACCTTCCTTCCCTGACTCTCTGTTGTGGCTTCTCTTCCTCCCAGCATCCAGTGACTTAATCTTGCTCATTGGGTGTCTAAAGTTCAACACTGTGGAACCCCCAAATCCCTTTTATCAGTGACAAAGCCTGTGCTGCAGGCCCAGGTGTGGCCACTCCCTGGTGAATGTCCCATAGGTGTGATTGTCAGATGGCGTCTTCTCTTTCGTATCAGCCATATTATAGGGTCACCTTCAGTGGGGGCATCTCAAGGCACAGGCCCTGGCAGTACTGGAGAGTCGGGCCTGGAGGCCACGCCTTAGCTCTGCAGCAGAAGGTCTCACTTGAGACGCCAGTTACACGACTCTGATACTCACCCACTCCTGCCTCCTTTCCCCACTCCAGACCTAGGGGGTACTCCAGGGGGCAGGCTCTGCTGCTGATCTGGTGGCTCGCCTCCTCCCAGTCCTGTCCTGCCCCATTAGAGCTGCAGCCCCTCCTCCCAGTTGAGGCCAGGTCCCGTCTGCACTTTGGAACCTCACACGATCTGATGTCGTTTGTCTCCTGTCCCTTTCGCTCGCCCCTCCACTGGCTTTTGACCACATCTGTCCCACCCTGCATCTATCCACACCACCCCGCTCTACCTGCCCCTTTTCTTTCACAGCCGGAATCTGGGAGTGGCCGCCTCATTGTCTGCACCTCCCCTGCACCTCTCAGCCCCCTCTCTGGCTCCTGCCCCGGTTCCTCTGAAACAGCTCTTTGAGGTCACAACTGACTTCCTTGACACTGTGCCCAATACACGAGGTCTCCTTGTAGTTGGCCTCCTGCTAGCATGGGTGCAGATGGGCAGGCCTCCCTTTCTAAGCCCCTTCTTTTCTTGGTACTTAGCAGAGCAGAGTCCTGGGGCTTCATCCTGCCCCCTTGCCCATGACCTTCCTTGCAGACTCATCCATGCCTGCAGCTTCACTTGGCACCTGCAGATGGTTCATTCCCAAATCTGTTTTTCTAACCAGGACTCCCGAGTCCAGCCGCCTACTGAGCATCCAGGCTCCTGTCACTAAACTTGCCTGGAATCCCCAACCCAAGCTCAGTCCTCTTCCAGGCACCCTTTCTCAGTGAGGGGCAAGTCTGTCCATCGAACTCTGCAACCATTGTCTAGCGTCCTCATCCTCTCTCAGACTCCAGTCCAACTTCCCGTCCTGTTGATGGACCCCTAAATCCCCATCTGTTGCTGTCTATCCATTTCCATTGTCACCCTGTCCATACCATCATCACCACTCATGTGCTGGGATGGCTACAGTAGCCTCTCAGCTGCTCTCCCTTCTTCCTCTCTGCTGCCTGCCCCTCTGCCAGAGTTCATTTCTAATGAAGGAGTGGTTGGGCCACTTCCCTGATGGATACCCTGGAGTGACAGTCCTTATGGCCTGTCACCCGTGGCCCCAGGGTCCTCACATCTGGGCAGCGCTTCCTCCCCACCCTCGACTTGTCTCAGCTGCTGGCCCATGCCCTAGGCCTCGGCAGTCCAGACATCCTATAGCTCTTCTAAGGTGTCATTGTCTCTGCACCCTAGGGCCTTTGCACCTGCTCCCGCCTCAGCCTGGGAAGCTTTCTCCTCCTTTTGCCTTACGGCTTGTTGATTCCTTCTCCTCCTCCAGACCTCAGCTTAAACAGCAGCCACCCCCAAATTCCTCACCAGAGCAGCCTCCCTGTCCCTTCCTTCCCAGGGCCATAGCCTCCCTTTTGAGCATTCACCATGGCCCATCCTGATGCATTTGTTCTGTGGCTGTGGGACTGATGTCAACCTCACTGTGTAGCCTGTGAGCTCCATGTTTCTGTCTTAACACCGGTCTTTATACAGTAGGTTCAGAAATGCTGAGCACCTGAACTCATGACAGTGAACTTGGGCAAAGCCACGTGACCCACTTAGATGGTCCTTATTTGTAAAATTGGGACCCTGAGATTGCTTCATGGCATGGTTGAGGACTGGGTGGAACTGTACCATTGTTGCACAGAGGTCTGGTGTGTTGGGCATGAGGGCTGTACTCCAAGACTCTGTGCCTTTGCAGAGAGCAGCGGGCCTTGTGGACGCACCCCCACACTCCCACATACACCTGTGCTCCAGCTCCACCCAGCCACCTCCTCCCAGACCCCCAGGAGATACAGGGACAGGTCTTGGAGCTAATGAGACCCCCTGGGGCCACACTGGCACCTTAGAAGACTCTGTCCACCACCCATGTTCAGGATAATTTTCTCCAAAGGTGGCAGGAGTGGAGACCCTCAGGCTTGAAGCTGTGGGACTCCCCTCCCCTTCCCTGTCCAGAGGGCCTAGGGTTTTCCTAAGCGGTGTTTCAAACAGAGGCTTCCTCTGGCAGGGGAGAACCTGGAGCGCCTTATTCTTCTCCAGACTGTGCAGATACACTGTGCGTATGCCTATGTGAGTAAGATATACGGTGCGAAAAGGATAAATCACTCTCTGGGGAGACAAGATCTTTAAACCTGTATCTTGATTATCTTGTCATTTTGTCTCCCTCTGGTGGTCTCAGCTTAGGGTCAGTGCAAGACTTGAGCAAAGTAACAGAAATTTCTACCCAAACATGTAGGGCTAGCTGCTTTCATTTTCTAACGAAGCTGTTAGATTTGGGTTCTGCGTTTCCTGCGGAAGTTGAGAGCTGTGCCCATGAATCTGATATACTCCCGGCACCATGCCACCCCCACTGGACTCTTCTCTGGGTCTGGGTTCTCCTCCCATGGTGCGTGTGAGTGGGAGGCAGGATGCTGGGGCCACCTTGGACTCGATTGTTTCTCGCTGAACAAAAGAGCAAGGCAGGCATGGAAGGCCCCCAGGCAGAGGTGGGTGGTGGCTGGAGTTGCAGCAAGGCCCTTGAGTGCTTCACTGGCCTCATCCCGGAAGCAGGCATCCGTGGGTGCCAGTGGTGACCCCCTGCCTGGGATGGGGCACCCTTCACACGCAGCAGTCTGTGCCCAGATGGGCCCCAGAGCTACTGACGCTCACTTCAGGGGGAGACGAGGCCAGTCTTTCCTAAATCTACTCAAGGACATGGGTCGACACGGAAATGTGAACCTCAGAAGGGTCTGGTGCGCTGACCAGGGCCACCCTGGGGGCTGGCGAGAGAGAAGCCAAGGGGCAGTGCCTGGAAAGGTAGGAGTCAGATTCCAAAGGGAGGGCTGGCCTCCCAGCCTCCCCAGGGCCTGGGGCCGACAGGGTGCCAGGCAGCCCCTGCCACAGAGGGGACATAAGGACACTCGCCCAAGGCCCTGGTCACCTGCTGGGGCTGTGAGGCTGGGGTACCTGGGGCGCCTGGAAGAACCAGAGCTTTCCTGCAGAACAAAGTGACGCCATCTAGTGGTCAATGAGAGCCACTGCATTGGGCCCCACTGGGTGACTGGGGCTTCACTGGGGAGTGCCTGTTGAGCCATGCTCACTGGGGACGGCAAGGTGGTATGAGGTACTAGAAACAGGCCTACCTCAGGCACTGGGAGCCTTCCCAGCCCCACAGCCAGATGCCATAAAAGGCAGCACAGGGCATGTCTGGCGAGCCTGTGGCAGCCAGGGCTGTCATACACGCTCTCCAAGCCCCCCAGCTAGGCAGATGTGCACACTTCACTCTTAAGAAGCGCCAGGGTATGGTAGGGGTACTGCATTGGGATAGATGGGTCCTGTTCCCTCTGTGGGGCTGCCTCTGATTCCCCTGGTGACAGGCCCCGGTGTACCCTCTGAGAGACAGGTGGACAGGGGTTCCTCCCCTGGTGCCACCCCTGAATCCTGCAGTCCCCCACATTGGTGCCTGCAGCCCTGCCCAGCTGGGAGAAGGTTTATCGGCTCCAGGGCAAGGGGTGAATGGAGGATATTTAAAAGCTGTGGGAGGACCCCATTGATAGGACTCAGTTAGATGCAAAGGGGAGGGATAGGGGGGCCCTGTAGGGAGAGACGGCTGGGAGCACAGGTGATCCTCTGACCCCAGGGGCACGCAGACCTACTACTGCCCAGGAAAGCAGGAAGGAGGGCCAAATGGGCTGAGCACCAACGCGAAGCTCCCCACCTGGTCTGTCTGAGCAGGTGAGGGAGGGGCAGCCAGGAGTTTGAGGCAGTGGAGGGGTCTGGAATAACTCTTGCATGGAGGAAGAATCTGAGTTTCCCAGAGAGATAGATGAGAGTTGTGAGGGTGTTTGTGGGGCATTTGGCACTCTTATAATACACTCTTATAATACATTTATCATGGCACTCATTTGCCCTCTTGGGCAGCTTTTTCCAGCCTCGGGTCCAGAGAAAACAGATTGGAGATTTGCTGAACTCCTGTGGGCAGATACACAGGACTGGGGTCAGGGAGCTGAGGATACTGGGCGGATGTTATTGAAGTGGTGGATGGCGGCGCCCAAGCTGGGCCAGTTGATGATTTTAGCATCGGAATGGGTTAGAGGTGAGACCAGGGATCAGCTGGCTGAGGGAGGGAAGAGGTCAGGAGGTTGCTGGCACGAGGGCTGGGGAACTGCAGGATGGCTGGGCCCGTGATCCTGGAGGGACTCAGGGAGGGGCCAGCTGGAGCAGGAGGGGAGCCAGGAAGCCAGGGCCAAAATCCCCAACGGAAAGGGCTCTGGCCAGGAGGTGGGCAGTCGGGAGGGATAAGGCAGGTGACATAGCCAACATGGGTCTGAGAGGACAGCCAAGCCACGGTCTAGGATAGCTCAGAGGTCGGCTGACTGCAGCCACAATGGCAAATCCTCCTGGCCCCCTGATTTTGCATATAAAGTTTCCTTGGCACACAGCCACACCTCCTCTTTTACATATTGTCTACGGCTGCCTTTACGCCTCAGGTACAACGGTGAATAGTTGCAACAGAGACCACAAAGCCTAAAACACGTACCATCTCCCCCTTTACAGGAAAGGTTTGCCCACCCCTAGCTGGAGCCTTATTGTCTGGCATAGGAGCCACTCAAGATTGGTTTGTGGGCAACATGGACAGGACTTGGGGGGTTGGTTGGATATGACTAACATGTGGCTCTTTATATTTCAATTAATTAAAATTACATACAAGAAATGGGTCCAGTCCCTCAGCTGCAGGAGCCTCAGTGCCAGTGCTCAAAGCCACATGTGGGTAGCGGATCCTGTATTGGACACTGCAGAGATAGAACCTTCCATTGTGACTGGCAGGAAGTTTGTTGGGCCACGATGGTCTAGGGGCAGCAGATGGAACAAGCATGATGTTGCCAAGCCTGGGCCTGCAGTGTGATGGGTGTGAGGAGCTACACGGGTGTCCTGAGAGGCTACAGACAGGCAGGAGCCCCTCAGGACAGATGCACAAGGACAGGCCAAGGAGAAGCCCAGGGCACAGTTTCAGGTCACCAGCATGAGTTCCGGGGCTGTGGGGAAGGCATGGAAAGTGCTGTCGTGTTTGGGATGTGACGCCTTCTGGATTTGCAGCCTGTGATTGTCATCTTGAGTGACAGTCAACTGGAATGCTGGCATTGTCCTCCTGACACTGTTTGTGCAGAGTTTTCTGGCCCAAGTGTTGATTTCGCGCAGTTACTTGCAGCACGGGGTAGTGAGGGAAGCAGACCGGCCGCCCGTGGCTGGCTGCAGATGGCGATGGTTGGGCCCTTCTAGTTTGCCCCGCATCCTGGCTGCCGTGTTCCTTGTGCTATGGCCAGGCCTGCAAGTTCTTTGTTCAGGGGACTTCTCCTCTAGGAAGACTCTGACTCTGTGCCCTCCTTCAGTTCCAGGGCCCTGCGAACCAGAAGACCTCATCGACGGGATCATCTTTGCTGCCAATTACCTGGGGTCCACCCAGCTGCTATCAGAACGGAACCCTTCCAAAAACATCAGAATGATGCAAGCGCAGGAGGCCGTCAGCCGGGTCAAGGTAGAGGTGCTTCGAGGGCCCCTCGCGGATGCCCGCACACTTTGGGGGGCACTAGCAGGAGGGAATGCCCGCACACTTTGGGGGGCACTAGCAGGAGGGAATATGGCGGGGCGTAGGCCCTCTTCCAGCTCGGACTGCACAGCCCTCGGCACAGGGGGCAGGAGCGGCCCAGGTGCCAGCAAGGCTGAGGGAGGCTTGCGCCTTGGCTGGGAGAAAGCTGGCTGGGCAGAGGCAACCAGCTCCTTAACGAGAGGCCCACGGAATCCCAGAAATACGACCTTTAAAGATCATCGTTCCAAAGCATTCTAGTCATAAAACAATCCCAAATCCCAGTTCAACAGTATGTGTATTTTTAGTGCCATGCAGAGTGCTTCAAGAAAGGGTGAAAAATAAATCACGTTTTATTTAAATTCAGGACCGCAAGAAAAACTTTGACCTGCTTGTAGCTCTAAGTGCTCATTGGATTGTCTGGTTTTGAACATCGGGTGAGGCCGGGCAAGGGGAAGATGAGGCCACGTCAGCAAAATTAAATGGGGTCGGCAGGGAGGGGGTGCAGCCATCTGAGGTCTCAGCTCTCTGAGCAAGACAGGATCTGCAGAGGCCCGCCAGCCCAGGGGTGAGAAATGGCGGCAACCTCCTCCCCAGCCCTCACCATACACAACCTTCTCTAACAGAAGCAGAGAAGCACCACGAGGCCATCCGGGGTGGGCAGGAGAAAGCCAGGTAACCCAGGGCAGTGCTGAGCCCTGCTGGCCAGTGCCTCTCAGCAGAGGCCCGGCCCTCCCATCCCAGACCCTTGCCTTGCTCCGCTGCCTGGAGCTCAGCTCGCCTTCCTGCCGGCTGATGGCATCTTTCCTGTCCTCCATAGATGGGGTGGTTGGCAGTCATTTCTAGCGCTCCAGGGACACCTGTGTGGGCTTCTCTTGGTCAGTGTGTGTGCTTGAAGTGGGCAATGGCTGTCCACCCGTCCCTGCTGGGCTTTGCTAGGCACCAGACCTGAGTGTAGGGGCGTCAACCACCAAAGTGACATAACCTCACGCACCTTCCTTCTCTCTGTGCCAACTTGTTTTTCTTTTCTCTTCCATGCTGTCAGAGGATGCAAAAGGCTGCTAAGATCAAGAAAAAAGCGGTGTGTAGGGCCTTGAGGCCCTGGGACAGTGTTGTTTGCTTGTGTTTCCGTGGCTTGTCCTGGGCGGTGGGGGCTGGGGGGTTCCCCTGGGGATCTAAATAATGTTGCAAAGCAGCTTTTCCTCTTCCCTTGGTAGGTGAATCTTAGATGTTTGTAAATGAAACTACAGACACTTCATTTTTTTAACCACCCATTTATGGAAGGATTTATTAATTCCTCTTTCTTAGCATCTCCTGTGTACTGTATGGATAATGCTGTGATGTTCCTGTTTTACGTGGACATTTTAAATTGATATGTCATTTAGTTGATATGACAACGTGGTGGGTGTAGGGCCTGGGCCTCCTGTGCAGTATTACTGAATTGTTCTGATAGTTAAAGATTCCTTAAGCTTAATTTACTAAGTCAGGAGGGTGAGTAGCTCAGTTTGCCCGTGTGGTGCTTTCTTTATTGGAAATAAGTTTTTGGGCTGGGTGCTGTGGCTCACACATGTAATCCCAGCACTTTGGGAGACAGAGGCAGGAGGATCATTTGAGCCTAGGAGTTTGAGATTGGCCTGGGCAACACAATGAGAACCGTGTCTCCACAACTTTTTTTTTTTTTAATTAGCTGGGCATGATGGCACATGCCTGAAGTCCCAGCTGCCTGGGTGGCTGAAGTGGGAGGAGCACTTGAGCCTGGGAGTTTGAGGCTGCAGTGATCTGTGTTTGCACCACTGCACTCCAGCCTGGGCGACAGAGTGAGACCCTATCTCTTAAAGAAAAAAAAAAAGAAACAAAAAAATAAGTGTTGAAACACTGGCAGACTTTTAAAAATGGGTTGACACTGAGGCCGGGCGCGGTGGCTCACGCCTGTAATCCGAGCACTTTGGGAGGCCGAGGCGGGCGGATCACCTGAGGTCGGGAGTTCGAGATTAGCCTGACCAACATGGAGAAACCCCGTCTCTACTAAAAATACAAAAAATTAGCCAGGCATGGTGGTACATGCCTGTAATTCCAGCTACTCGGGAGGCTGAGGCAGGAGAATCACTTGAACTCGGGAGGCAAGAGGTCGCAGTGAGCCGAGATCGTGCCATTGCACTCCAGCCTGGGCAACAAGAGCGAAACTCCATCTCAAAAGAAAAAAAAAAAAGGATTGACATCGAGTCATTTGTTTGTCACCTGGTCATTTAGTAAATGCTAGAGCTTATCCAATCCTCCTCATACAGAAAATATCAAAATAGTTGGTGTCACAAGGCCTGGGGCAAACCCCGGGGGCCTTGGCACTGGCTTATTGCCCACTGTTTTCTTCTGTTTAAACAGCAGGAGATTTAGTTCCCCCTCCCTGCTTTGAAGTAATGCCATTTTCTGGCGCTTTGGCCAGAAGACCCCATGTGGAGACTCCCTCTTCTGGAGTGAGACTTTGGTCCACCTAGGACGTCTGCCTTTTGCCCAGCAGCGTCTCCTTTGATTCTGCTCAGGAGCAGGAGAGGAAGGATCATGCTCATGCTCCTCTTCCCGGGCTGATTTCCTCCAGGCAAGGCAGAATGTGCCACACATTGCAGACTTGCAGTTGGGGTGTGCTTTTCTCAAAAGAGAGGGGCCCTCGCTTGCAGCCTCCTAGTCCAGCTGGAGCAGGGAGTCCCTACGGACTGCAGCTGGCTTCTGGGACCTGCAGGTCCAGCAATCCTACAGAGTCACTGCCGCCTTTAGAGGGGTTGGTACAGGCAGACCCAGCTCAAAAAGGCCTCTGCGGCCAGTCAGGTGGCCGCCTGATTACATTTAATTACGGTTTGTTCTTCCTTTTTGGAAAGTGGGATGCTCAGTGTCATTGCTGAAGGTCCCTTTCCTGGCCCGGCCACAGCCATGGGGATGACTGCAGGTCATGCCCCCCATCCGCAGACGTGCCGAGGCCCACCCTGTGGCCTGTTCTCTGGTGTCTGTAGGATCCGTACTGTTGACACCCTCCCTTCTTCTGCCAAGGAGGATGATGGGTGTCCTCTCCCTGCCCTGTTACTGATGGGTTTTCCACTGGAGGCTGGGTGGCTTCAGGCTGCTCCTCTTCTCCCATCCAGGGATCCCAGCCTCAGGTTTCCTCCACAATTGTCACTAATGCCAAGGTCCACCTGCAACTTTTCTCACTTCTGGCTTGACCTACTTTTTAGCAAGAGGATTTTGAGCCACAACCCATGAATATAACCTTTAAATGCATGCTGATGCTGAATATAACCCAATTTTAAAAAACAGAAAAAGTTCCTCCGTGGCTGCGGATTGTCAGCTGCACTACTTTCAACTCCTTTCTCTTTCTAATGAGTTAAAAGCAAAGAAAGCCCAAAAGACCCTTTCCCTTGAAAATTGAGCTAAAATACACATTTATTATTACAATACCGGGCCTCTCTACAACTCAAAATTCTTGAGGAATTGTCAGCAGGGAGATTTCTTATTTCAGATTTTCTAGTGAATAATTACATCATAGTTTTTGCTGTTTCGAAATGGAAAATAGACCACCCTGGGCTCCCCAGTGACCATGGAGAATTATTCACCTCGGTGGGCAAACCAATAGAACTTGAAATTCATTGCCACCGTGCAGTGGTAATTAGGATTCTTACAAATGTAAAAACCAATTAAAGGCTATCCTAGTTTGGGGCAGACCCTGAAGAGTTCACTCAGCTCAGAAGAGCCCATGAAACTCGTCTCACAACCATATGCCAGACATACTACAGTGGCTACAGGTGACGAATTAGGCCATTTGTGTGGCACCTCTCTTGGCTTCTCTCTGTCGCTGTGAGGACAGCACTTAGGCCAGCCCCAGGGCTCAGTCCCCCAAGGACGCTGTGGGGTGGACATGGTGGTGACTGTTTAAATCAGAAGGAAAGGCTGACATTTTCATTCAGCTTCTCTGACAATGTCTTCCCCGTTTCTTAAGGATACTTAGAATCCCAAATCCAGGAAATGTAACCTGAGTCTATAAATTCCACAGGGGTCAGCCAGAGGGCCTTGCTTGCCACTGGCAGGAGGGGCTGTGGCGACAGACCCAGGCGCCCCGCCCCATCTCGGTCAAGGTCCCGGGGGCTGGCCCTCCTCCCTCCTGGGTGCCTCTTACAGACTGCCTCGAGAACTCACACTTAGCTAGATGATGCGGCCGGTGGCGTGCAGGTAGATTTCTGATGGCCAGTAGCATTTCCTTCTACGTGGACTCTGGGTAATTGTTAAAATTGCCGAGCCTTCCTTCGAGTTACTACTTTTTACATTGACGGATAAAATTGTATATATTTGTTATGTACAACATAATATTTTGGAGGATATACACATTGTGAAAAGACTATATCTAGCTAATTAACATGTGCATTACATCACATAGTTATAATTTTTGTAATGAGAACACTTCATTCACTATCTTAGCAATTTTTAAGAATATGAAATATTATTAACGGTAGTCACCATGATGCACAATAGATCTCTTGAACTCAATTCTCCTGTCTAGCAGGAGCTTTGTGTCCGTGGACCAATACTTCCCCCTTCACTCCTTTGCCCCAGCCCCTGGTAACCACCATTCAGCTCTCTACTTCTGTGAGATCGACATTTGTAGCTTCCACCTGAGTGAGATGGTGCAGTATTTAACTTTCTGTGCCTGGCTGATTTCACTTCACAGCATGTCCTCTAGGGTCATCCATGTGTTGGAAATGACATGGCTTTTTCTTTGCGAAGGCTGAGTAGGCCTCCAGTGTGTCTGCGCGCCACATTTCTTTATCCATTCATCGTGAATGGACTTTGGGTTGATCCCATGTCTTGGCTGTTGTGGATAGTGCTGCCGTGAGCATGGGAGTGCAGGTGTCTCCTAGACACGCTGATTTCACTTCCTTTGGAAATATGCCCAGCAGTGGGATTGCTGGATCACATGGTTGTAGTTTGAATTTTTGGAGGAACCGCCATTCTATTCTCCACAGTGGCTGCACTGATTCACACCCTCCCACAGTGTACCAGGGTTCCCTTTTCTCCACCCCACGCCAGTGCTTCTTATCTTTTATCTTTTTGATGAGAGCCATTCTGACAGATATGAAATGATACATTGTTGTGGTTTTAATTTGGATTTATCTGGTGATTAGGGATGTTGAGCATTTTGTCATAATGCTATTTGCATGTCCTCTATTCCGAGTTGGTTTTTGGACTTTAACAATATCCACTGTCCTTTGTTAGAATTCTGAGGGAGATGCCCAGACGCTGACGGAAGTGGACCTCTTCATTTCCACCCAGAGGATCAAGGTTTTAAATGCAGACACGCAGGTAAGCATTTAAGACAGTTGTTCAAAATCAGGTAAACTCCTAAGTTCGACTCCTTCTTGCCCCATGGTATACCCATGGTATAGGCCCTCGTTCTCAGCAGCTTCTCTCCTGTGCTCTCTGCACCCATCAACCCAAGGCCCATAGCCTGGGCTGCGGGAGGAGCAAGGAGCGCACAGCAGGTAGCAGTCGTGCTGGCGTCACCCCAGGGCTCTGCGGGCGGGAGGTGGGTGGGAAGACCTGCTGGGCTACCTGGGCCCTCCCCTGCTTCCCCACTCCCGGGGAGCCTGACCTCTGGGGACAGAGGAGGCAGCAGCCCCCACTATGTGGCTCACACTGCAGCCCACCACTCCCAACCCAGTGCCGTGCCCTGACCATCCTCCAGGCCCTCACATACCCTGATACGGGCACAGTGGCGCCCTTCCTCGTCCCATGTCTGTCCTGTGTCCAGGCTTGCACCTTGTCCCACTGATCTTTGTGTCCTGCACCCCCCTACCTTGGAACCAGCCCCCTCCTGGAGCCTGGCACTTGGTGAAAACTCAGGGAGACAGGTGCCAGGGCTCAGGCACTGGGCTTGCGACACTTCACAGACTTTGACTTCATTTTCTGATCTTTTGTGGGCAAACCATCTGGACTAGATCCCCCCACCAACCCTCCGAGCCCCATGCCTCATCACCCACCTGTGCTGGGTGTCCCCAAGACCACCACAGGCTGGGTGGTTTGGAGGACTGACAGGGCTCAGTGCGCTCACAGCTGAGATTTATTTCAGCAGATGGCTCCAGAGCAGAATCAGCAAAGCGGATGCAGGCTTCCAGAGCCCTCCCCGCAGTCACACAGGACACACTGAACTCCCTGGCAAGGGGCTGTGACAACAGAATGAAGTTGTGTCTACCAGGGAAGCTCATAGACACTCAGCCCAAGGTGTTTACTGGGAGTTGGTCATAGGCACCCTCTGCCTGGCAGCTACCAAAATTCCAGACTCCCAGAGGCAAAAGAGGTGTCCAGCCTAGACCACGTTGTTTGCACAAACGGTTTAGGCAAAAGGAACCATGGTTGTCAGTTCGGGTGCTGGGTACCCTCCTGAGATCCACGTTCCCAGATGCCAGAGAGGGCCAGCCTTGCAGGCGGGCCTTTCTGGGTACAGCTGCTAGGCCTGCCCCAGTACCTCTTCTTGCCAGTGTACATGGAGGGTGCCACACCTGGGGTGGGAGGATGGGCTTGGGGATTGAAGCTGAGCTCCATCCTCATGAGCTGTATAGCCTTAAACAAGTTCCTGAACATCTCTGAACCTCCTAATACCCACAGCCCCAGCTGAAAGAGTAACTCTTCCGCTGGATCCTGTGAAGGAGAGATGAGAAATCTCCTAGGCTGGCCCAGTTCAGGGTTCACTCCACTGGCCCCTTCTCCCTTCCTTTCCTTTCCCTTCTGGATCTTTGGATTCTGGACAGGGCATGCAAATTAAAGCTGTTGGGGTAGAGGAGCTGGAGAGGAGGGAACAGGTGAGAGAGACTGGGAAGGCCAAAGTAGCCAGTCAGAGCAGGAGAGCAGATGCGGCCATGTTGGTAGGCAGCCTCTGTGAGGAGGAGGAGGGATCTGCCATTGATAGGAGCTGGGGAAGAAACATGTTTCTGACACCTGGGGATTGATTCAGGCATTTATGACAGTGACAGAAATCAGGAGATGCTGAAGAGCCACTCCAACTGTTTCCTTTCAGTGTCCCTCCCTGGAAGGTGACTCTTGTGGTTATGAAACAGCCTCATGGCTTTGGCCAGAAAAAAAGTCAGCAGCTGAGACAAAGGTGAAGCAGCATCCACTGCAAAGTGGATTCTGTGAGGAAGAAATGAGGTCCAGAAGTTGCAGAAACACTCGAGTTTCTTTTGTGAACAGAGGACAAAAGCATAAAAGACCAGTTGATTAGTTTTTTTGAGCTTTGTGTGCAGTCTTGTTAGGTAGGGGTTGTGGGCAAGATGCTGGCTGGAGATTCCTGTCCAAGGACAAAAAACCATCAAGAGTCATGGGCCTGCCAGAGGCCGAGGGAACTGAAGTCAGGTGGGCTACCTTGGTGTCTCTTGACCCAGGCCCAGGCTGTTTGGGCTCCCTGGGAAGAGCTCATTGAATGACAAACATTGGCCTTGATGCTTTCCTCTTCTGCACAGCAGGAAGGCCAGGCCAGACCACTCCTGGGCCCATAGGAGAGCACCTCGTTCAGAAGGGACCCTTCTCCAGAGCCATGGGTGGCCTCTCATCCGGGAGTGTATGGGTTTCACTATATGGCAAGCCCCTGCTCCAGCAGAGACAGCCTGAGAGCTCACCTGACATCACGCCTCCCTGGGTTCTGCACAGTCCATTTTGGAAGCGGGGACTGAGATGAGGGCAGAGTGACTTTGACTGTAAATCATTACCCTAAAACGCTCTGTTAACTAGGGCCGTGGTTCTCAACCAGTGTGATTTTTGTCCCTCAGGGGACATTTAGCAATGGCTGGAAATAATTTTCATTCTCACACTTGGGAAGAGGGAGGTGCTACTGGCATCTCCTGGGGAGAGGCTTGGAATGCTCCTAACACCTTGCAGTGCACGTGACAGCCCTCCACAATAAAGAATGATCCGGCCCCAAATGTCAGGAGAATCAGGGTTGTGAAACCCGAATAATTGGAGTGCCTTTTTTTTTTTTTCCTTTCTTTTTTTTTTGAGACGGAGTTTTGCTCTTGTTGCCCAGGCTGGAGTGCAGTGGCGCAATCTCGGCTCGATGCAACCTCTGCCTTCCCGGTTCAAGCGATTCTCTTGCCTCAGCCTCCCGAGTATCTGGGATTACAGGCACCCGCCACCAAGCCCAACTATTTATTTTTTATTTTTAGTAGAGATGGGGTTTCACCATGTTTGCCAGGCTGGTCTTGAACTCCTGACCTCAGGTGATCTGCCTGCCTCGGCCTCCCAAAGTGCTAGGATTACAGGCTTGAGCCACCACGCCCGGCCCTGGAGTACTTTTCAATGGATTGTCCCAGTAGTGTTCCCTGACGTGGCACCCTCTCCCTCCCGACAGGAAACCATGATGGACCACGCCTTGCGTACCATCTCCTACATCGCCGACATTGGGAACATTGTGGTGCTGATGGCCAGACGCCGCATGCCCCGGTCAGCCTCTCAGGACTGCATCGAGACCACGCCCGGGGCCCAGGAAGGCAAGAAGCAGTATAAGATGATCTGCCATGTGTTCGAGTCGGAGGATGTAAGTAAGCCCTTGCCAGGGCACTCTCCTCCCAAAGTTCACAGCCCAGGGCGGCTCCAGGATCCAGGCGCTATGGAAACCACCCTCAGGGGGAAAGCCTCCATGCTGTTACTGATGTTTCCAGTGGATCAGTGATCTTTTGCATACTCTGGGTTTGCAAAGATGGTGAATACAGTTTTATTCTACTTCTTGAAATAGGTTCTTCAGGAGCTGTTTATAAATTGAGTCGTGGTTAAATATATGAGGGAGCTATTTGAAGAAATCCCTTTACAAAACATTTTCTCTACTAAAAATGAAGTTAATCTTTGCGTAACTTTTGTTATTAAAATGCAAATTTTCGCATGGCCCTGGCATGCTGTATAAAGAAAGCACATCTGCACATGAGGCTTAGTTCTGCCTTTGCGTGTGGTCTTCAGAGGAAGTCAAAAGTGATTCTGAAGTATAAGATACCAAAGACTCAGGAAAAGATCACAAGCCCTTTTTGGCTCCCTCCTTGGCTGGAGAAGAGTGTTGTTTTTAGCCTGGAGGGGGACAGAGGGGCTGAGGAAGGAGCAGCAGGGCCAAGAGGGGAGCTCAGAGAGCAACTGTCCTTCCTGGAGGCTGATCTTACGCACAGACCAGCAGGAGGCGCTGCTGGTGAGCCAGTTTTGTGGCTGTTGCCAGAGTGAAATTTTAAAAAATGATCTATGGCTGGGCACGGTAGCTCATGCCTGTAATCCCAACACTTTTGGGAGGCTGAGGTGCGTGGATCACCTGAGGTCAGGAGTTCAAAACCAGCCTGGCCAACATTGTGAAACCCCAGTCTCTACTAAAGATACAAAAAAATTAGCCAAGCTTGGTGGTGCGTGCCTGTAATCCCAGCTACTTGGGAGGCTGAGGCAGGAGAACTGCTTGAACCTGGGAGGCGGAGATTGCAGTGAGCTGAGATCGTGCCATTGCACTCCAGCCTGGGTGACAAGAGTGAAACTCCGTCTCAAAAAAAAAAAAAAAAAATCCTTCAGGGGCAGTTGGCCAGGGCGTTCTTTTTCACGTAAGGACTTGAGGCTGTCTCAGGGACCTGGGCAATAGGGAAGGGTCCCCATATTGTCATGATCCTGACATACAGCATGGAAACTGAAGACAGGGTTCAAACCTTTGGCTGGCGCAGTCATCTTCTTCCTAAGAATTTGGGCCCACCTGAAATGCTTCGGCGCGATGGCAGATTTACAGGAGGGAGAGAGCATTTCAACAGCGCACTCACACATTCCTTCCACCGCTACACGGAGACCCTTCGAAACCTGGATGGGTATTTCTGTGTGACTGAGGGCTGAGGATGTGTGAGAGACCTGGCTTGGGGATGGGCCACAGGTACTAGCGGAATGAGGCCAGGAGCAGGCCCGGTGGCGAAGGGTGGCAGTCAGCTGGTGAGAGTTTCCAAGGGGCACTGAGAGCCCCCAGGTGCAGCCGATGCGGAGTGTTAAAGCCAGGGTATGCCGTATTGGGTAGATGAGGCCGCAGGGTGGTCCTGCCAAGCACAGCAGCCTCCTCGTCCCCACCTCTCCAGCGCCTGCAGGCTCTGCCCACAGCCCACCTGCAGGAGGCCGCTTGAGCCCTGAGCTGGGGCCTGGGCTGGGCTCCTGGACTCACAGCAGTGAACGCCCACAGGCTTGGCTGCGAGCTGGGGCCGGCGGGGCGACCCCTTCTCTGAAGCGCCAGCCGCAGAGAGAGCCCCCTGAACCCCACACCTCCCAGGAGGCAGCCGGTGCCCGGCGTGGAGTGACGGGGAGGCGGCGGCTGGCGGCACACCAGCGGCCCGGATGACGCCGGAAGGAGGCGCAGCCCCGCGGAGCCGGCTGCCCGGGCTTGGAGCTTCCGCAGGGGCGGAGGATGTCGTCCAAGGGGAGGAAGAATGGGGGTGGCCCGAGGGAGCCCAAGTGGAGTCCAAGCGCCGTGGGTGGTGGAGCCGGGCCTCCGGGGCTCCAGGGCTCTCAGGCCGTCCTTCCCAGCCAGGTGGCCTCGTCAGGCGGAGACGGAAGCAGAGGCCTGGGGGCCGCCCTCCGCTCCTCCCGGAGGCCCGACCCTCTCCTGCGCGGGCGCTGCCCCCGGCCCTCCTGCCGAGCCCCATCAGCTCGCCAACTCCGCAGGCCAGCCCGGCGGCGCCATCTGGCGGTCCCCGGGCGTCGCGCCTCCAGCTGGGTCTGTGCGCGCGGCAGAGATGCTGGGCGTGGGAACCGGCAAGTCCTGGAAACCGCTTAGGGCCCGTCAGGGAGGGCAGTTCCGCGCCTGCTGGAGGGCAGGGCGCCTGCTGCGCGCTTCTAATCCGGCCCAGCTTGCCTTTCCCAATGCATGCATTCATCTGCTGCTCTTACATCCTGCCACGTGGAGAGTGGGAAGGGAATTGAGGCCAAAGCCCTTGTTTTCACCTGTTTTGGGATCCTGTTGAGTAGGAGTTTGCTGGGGGCGCCCGTGCAGGACCCCCTTGAGGGCAGTTGGGGAGGCACGTGAGGAGCAGGACAGCGCATAAGGAGGGCTCACACAGCCCAGAGCCTGGCGGGAGGCCCCGCTGTGGGCTGAGGTGTCACCAAGGCCGCCAAGAGCCCCGCCGCGCTCCCAAGGGCTGCACAGCTGCCAGCCTGCTTGGCGAGCCCTCACCTCCCACTGTCTCCTGTCTGCGCACCAGCAGGCGGCGGGCCAGGCCCTGAGTGCTGTTTCAATGTCCAGGCCTTTGCCATGTCAGAGTCAGTGATGTCCACTGAAGCAGCTCAGCGGAAGTAGAAAGAAGTGACGTGCTTCATGGGGCCTATGTGGAGTCCCAGGTCTCATGTCTTGCAGGCCTGGCCTGGCACAGCCACACATCCCTAGAAGAGCAGCCAGGCACATCCTCTGCCTCCAGTGGGCACTGGGTTCTGTTGCTACCGATAAATACATGCGGGGTAGACAACTAGCAGCATGATGCTCCCGGAAAACACACTGAAAGTCCATTTTCGGCATCAGATGAGTGGAAAGGAAATACAGATGGGGTCAGGTGCAGTGGCTCACACCTGCAATGCCAACAGTTTGGGAGGCCAAGGCAGGCGGATCACTTATGTCCAGGAGTTTGAGACCAGCCGGGGCAATATGGCAAGACCCCTATCTCTACAAGAAAACTTTTTTTAATTAGCTGGATGTGGTTGTGCTCACCTACATTCCCACTCCAGTCTGGGCAACAGAGCCAGGCCTCATCTCAAAAGAAAAAAAAAAAAAAGCAACAAAAATATGACATGTAGTAAATAATTCATTGTTGTCCCAGACTTTCTTTGAAACAGCTTTGACCTGGAGCATCTGGGCCGTGCCACAGCTTAGGCAGGGACAGTCAGGAGCAGACCCTTTGGGGTTCAGGGCAACACTGGGGTTTGCTCACGGTGGAGTGCTGGTGGGAGACAGCCTTCATCAGATGAGGGAGGGCCCCCAGTTTCTTTCTTGTTCTTCTAAGCCCGAGCAAGGGCCCCCTTGAAGGCTTACGGGTGCATCCTGCACCCAGCCCTGCTGCAGCCCCTGCTGAGGAGGCTGCGGGGAGCCTGTGCCACGTGCCTGTCTCCAGCTGGCCTTCCCTCTGCACAGGCCCAGCTCATCGCCCAGTCTATCGGCCAGGCCTTCAGCGTGGCCTACCAGGAGTTCCTGCGAGCCAATGGCATCAACCCCGAAGACTTGAGCCAGAAGGAATACAGTGACATCATCAACACCCAGGAGATGTACAACGACGACCTCATCCACTTCTCAAACTCAGAGAACTGCAAGGAGGTAAGCCACACCCACCGGCCTCAGGGAGGCCACATTTGCCAGCTTCTGCTCCCTGAGCTCCTGCAGAGCGAGCCTTCCCGGGGTCCTCACGCACACCCTTGCCTTCCTATCAGACTCGAGTGGGACCCGGAATGTGCACCTCGCTCCTGCCTTCCAGCTGAGCACTTGGGTGTGAAATGAGGTGTTTGTAACAAAGAAGCTGATTACAGTCAGCTTTAATGACCTCGAAAATGCGCCTTTTAATGCTGCTATTATCATCAACCAGCACTCAGCACCCAGGAGATATTTCTGAAAAGCATGTGGCATCTCTAAAGGGAGCTTGGGGGCTCTGGCAGAGGAGGCTGGAAGCCACCAGTAGCAGAGGCCTTAGCTGGTCCCAGTGGCTTCCCCCAGGGGACTTTGGAAAGTTCTTATGGGCAGCGGAGCAAATTCCCTGGGGATGGCCCATACCTGGACTGTTTGTTAAATGGCTGAATGATTGTGTCAGCTGTGGATGAGTGGATGGTCTCTGCTGCTTGTTGAATGGGTGAATGCGTGATCCTGGTTTCTTGCTGAAGACATTCCAGGCAGTTTCTGAGACAGTGACCTTTGAGAGGAAATAAAAGTAGAAGTGCTTTTCCAACAAGAGTGAAGGCCGGGGGCAGGATATGGGTATGGGAGCCTGAGAACATTCCTCTGGCCTCTGTGGGTGTGGAAGGAGCAGGAACCAGGACACTGGAGCCCTGCTTGGGGTGGGAAGGTCAATGTTGGGCACGGGTGGGGTTGGGGTCAATGCCAGGCATGGGTGGGGATAGGGGGTCTGTGCTTCCAGGTTCCCAGGATTGCTGGGTGGACCCCAGGAAGGTGTGGGAGCCAGACTGGGGTGAGGCTGGGGGTGGGTGGGCAGGGTTCCCAGCCCAAGACCTCTCCTGGCTGAGATGAGCCAGCCTTGGATCCCAGGGCAGGGCGGGATGTGCCAGGACAGGGTCAGCCTCATCCTCCTGTGGGTCCTTGGCAGAGGCCCGGGTCCTTGCCGCCAGCCCCTCTCATACTGCTGATCCCTTTGCAGCTGCAGCTGGAGAAGCACAAGGGCGAGATCCTGGGCGTGGTGGTGGTGGAGTCGGGCTGGGGCTCCATCCTGCCCACGGTGATCCTGGCCAACATGATGAATGGCGGCCCGGCTGCCCGCTCGGGGAAGCTGAGCATCGGGGACCAGATCATGTCCATCAATGGCACCAGCCTGGTGGGGCTGCCCCTCGCCACCTGCCAAGGCATCATCAAGGTAGGCACCCTGGGACCCTCCGCCCAGGGGTCACCTCAACCCTGCCTCACTTGATCCCCACTTTGCTGCAATCCCCACTTCACCCATGGGGAAACTGAGGCCCAGGGAGACCCACCCGGTGACTGGTCGATGATGGTATCAGAGTTTGAACTCAAGACTATTCCCCATGTCTGAATCAGAGGTGGACCCGGGCTGCCCTGGGGTGGAAAGGGAGGGGTTGTCTGAGCCCTGTACCGAGCCATGTGGCCCTGGGCAAGGGCCCAAGAACCAGTGAGTATAGTGTGACCAGCTTATCCTGCTTTGCCTGGGACTTTGCCAGGTTAGCACTGAAAGTCCCGCTTCTGGGAAACCCCCTCAGTGCTCTTGGGCTGGGGAGGTGGGGCACCCTGCATGGGTTGGGTTCTGGGACGCAGGTTCCCTTAAGTAAGGAGGCCACCCTGACCGTCAGACTCGTGAGCTTGCAGCTTTGGGAGGTGCTGCCTGTCGCTGTGAGGGGTCAGGCAGAAGGGTCACCGGCAGCTAGGGTGGGGGCCTTCACACTGGCCGCCTGCGAAGGAGTGGGTTCTGCCTGCTGCTGGCGGCTCCTGTGACCCAGCTGTGGCCTGGCCCCCAGCCCTCTGTGGCATGTTCCTCCCCACCCTGCTGTGGTCTTGGTGCTGGAGGAGGTGCCTTCCTCCTCTTTGTTCAGCGTGAGAGATGAAGGGCATTCCCCAGGCCAGAGCATCCCATAGACTGGCTCTCGGAGCTGGCCCGGCAGAGCTTCTGCCCAATGGGCAGCCACACAGAGAGACATGGGAGAGGCCTCCACCAGTGGCACCAGAGGGCTCAGCAGTTGAGGCCCCGCCTCCCAGGGCTGCAGCTCCCAGGTGGAGGCTTGGGTTCCTCCCTGTGCCTCCTCACCCCCACCGGACCCCGGCAGCCTGGCGCACCCGCTGACAATTGCGTCCTCACTCACAGAGATTTGCTGTGCGGTCACTCCCTGCCCTGCAGGTGGTCCGTCCTTGGAGGGCATTGGGTTTTGAGGAAGGTGTCCCCACATCCTTCCATAGGAAGCTGTCCCAAATTCGGCATGATGATGGCCCCCTCGACACCCTGAGGGTGACCTGGTGCCAGGTGCGTTGGTTCTGCCCAGTGGCACTCAGAACCTGGGCTCGCTCCTGCAGTGGCTAATCTTCCCCAGGGCAGAGGCACCCTGCGCATGGTGGGACAGAGGGCGCAGTGCTGCCCTGGAAACCTGGTAGCTCTGGTAAGGGCCAGGGCAAGGCTTGTCCCCGCTGCACAGAGGGGCTACCGAGGCTGAGAGGGGACGGCCTGCCTCACCCATTGTGTGTTCTCACTGCCCCCGGCCTCCACCACCCTGCCAGCCTCACTCATCCTGGGTCGGGCTTGATGTCTAAGGCCCAGCCTGTGACTCCTGTCCCCGTGCTCTGCAGGGCCTGAAGAACCAGACACAGGTGAAGCTCAACATTGTCAGCTGTCCCCCGGTCACCACGGTCCTTATCAAGCGGCCAGACCTCAAGTACCAGCTGGGCTTCAGCGTGCAGAATGGAATTGTGAGTTCCCCCTCCTGCTCTGGGCCACCACCACCACTGCAGGGCCCAGGGAGGGGGAGCAGCTCCCGTCCAATAGGGCAGGCTATGTCTGGCAGCCTGGTAGGACCTGGCCTGTGGTTGCAGCTGCCCACAGCCAGGCCACCTGGGGCAGGAACTTTCCATGGCTCTCTGGGAGGTCCTGGCTAGAAGGGGAGGGCCAGGGCATGGCCGTGGATTGGGCCCCTCCAGCCTTTCCCAGGCTCCCTTGTCCCCATGGTGGTTGTCCCCTGCTTTGGAGGGAGGGCAGCAGACTTCGCCAGCCACTGTAGCTTGGACACAACCAATCGTGGCATCACTTACTGTGCTCAACAAACAGACGTTCACTCGTTCATTCATTCATGTACTCATCATTCACTTGTTCACTCGGCCATTCAGCAGACATTTGTGAAGTACCTGCTCTGTGTTAGGCTTTGTACCAGGCAATGGGAAGGCAGGAGTGCTGCCTGGAGGAGGTGATGCTGGGCTTGAGTGAGTGTGGTTCTGGCCAAAAACCTGTACCAGTTCCCCAGGCCAAAGTTCTTTAGCCCAGAGTTTCTACCCTCTCACTGACCTGCATTTGACTGGCCTGAATTCTTTTTTCCTTTGTTTTTCCTCCTGCAAAAGACCCAGAGGGCAGAGATGTGGCCACTAAGTGGAGTAAAGAAGAAAAGGGCTGGCAATACCCAAATTGTTTAAACCAGCCCTGAGTATGAAGGAGCCCAGGAGGAGAGACACTGCGGGCTGGAGTGGGAGTTTTGTGGAGGTGATGGGGAGGGTGTGTGCCCACCCACAGTCAGGAAAGACAGTGGGAGAACATTCTAGAAGGACTACCAAATCTTCTCCATTGTTTTCTGGTGAAGCAGCATGGAGGGGTACACCCACCGTCAGGGTGGAGTCCCAGGGCTTGGGTTTAGGGCCCATCTCTGACCCTGCTGTGTCAGAGCAAATTTGCTGCTATAAAAAAGAGTCCGCAAATCTCCATATACTGAGAGCTTATTGCTTATTCATGCTGCAGTTTAATTTGCAGTGGGGGCGGTGGGGGTGAGCTTCACTCCACAAAGCCACTCAGGGGCCCAGGCTCTGCCCTCAGCTGGGCTTTGGCAGCCCCCACTGGGTGCTCTGTGTCTCGCTGGCACTGCAGGAAGAGAGGCAGCTCAGAAGACCTTGTGAAGGTTTTCAGGGCCAGGGCAGAAGTGGTCCTTGTCATTTCTGCCCACAGCCCACTGGCCAGATAGCTCAGCCACGGACCCATGGGGAGGCTGGGAAGCGGGGGCCAGCTGGTGCCCAGAACGAAGAGGGACAGGGGCATCGCCAGCGTCAGCCATACCTTCCCTGCTGTGTGACCCTCAACAAGTCACTGAACGCTCACTGGATTCCCCTCAAAAGGTGCTTGTGAAGATCAGCTGAGAAAATCCATAAAGTACCCCAAGCTATCCAAGGTGGGCCCGCTGGTCCTAGTCTCTGCCAAGGAGGAGGCCCCGTGGCCCCTGGACCTGGCACAGGTGCCAGGACGAGTTGTCTGCACCCCACTTGGGACTTCTGTCCAGGACAGTGCGCCTGCCGCAGGAGCTGGCCAGCTGGTGGTCTGGCCTGGTCCGGCTCTGCCTGACTGCTCTGCACACATGTGACCTGGGCACAAGCAGCTGCCCCAGCTAATTTGGGGGCTCTGCAGAAAATCAGCTGGAGCCCTGTCTGCAGCTACTGTGAGCACTTTGTGGATGGGCATGGCTGGGCCCCAGGGAGGAGGGCTGGGACATCCTTCTGGGCTCCTGCACCCCCGACCATCACCAGGCCCTGCCTGTGTGTCTCCCACCCCAGCACTGGGGACAGTGGAGGAAGCTGGGGACTGACAGCCCTGCAGCCGTCATGAGGAGCCGTGCTGTGAAGAGCCTGGGGTGCTGTGTGGTGTCCCCTGGGCTGCCCCTGCCTGGCCAAACCTGGTGACCACACTGCCTTTGCCTCCTGAGTGGCACTGGGGAGCTGCTTGTCCTGTTCCTGCACCCCCTTGCCCAGCCTAGGAGGCAGGTGGGCCTGGGTTGGTGGCCAGTGCTGCTCACTGACAGCCCTGTTGCTGTGAGCCCTGCAGGAGAGGCTGGCTTTCCCCACCATGGGGTGGCCTGGGGGCTGCCTACTCTTAGGGCCTGTGAATATAGCCCTGCCCGGGATGAGTTTGATGCCCCCTCAGTCTGCTGGTCTTCCCCAAACTATAGCCCCATGAGGAGCACAGGAACTGGAGAAGCTGGGGCACACAGAGGTTTAGTGACTTGCCCCAGGTCACACAGCCATGTGGAGCACTGGTGGGGAGAGGGGGAGAAGAGACGAGGAAGGGAAGGGCTCCGGTTTGTGTTTTGTGGGGGCTAACATGAATGGGAAAGGAGGGGACAGCCTGGAGCAGTCCAGCCAAGCCCAGTTGCAGGGTTCTGTGCCTTCCTTCCCAGAGAGCTGGAGAGTGCAATGGGCAGGTGTGAAGTCAAGGCGGAGGGCAGCGGACGGGGACCAGGGCTCGCTCCAGCTGCCTTCTGGGGCAGGTGCAGAGGGGTCTGGAGTAGCTCCCAAAGATGGGGCAAGGTGGGTCCGAGTGGCCAGGAAGCTGAGGGTGGTGGTGCGGAAGGGGGTTTCTCAGAAGATCAGGGGGTGCAGGGTTGAGGGCAGCAGCAGACTTGCGGGGCCTGCAGTGAGGAAGGAGTCATGTGCAACTCTGAAGACAACATCTCCGGGGTGGCAATACGAAAGAGAGGGTGCCACCCACGGCTTGGTGTCTCTGCCCTGGGTCTAGGGTCTGAGTTCCGGAGTGATGGAGGGGGCCAAGCATCTGTGAAACTTGGGGGGTGGTCTGGGTCACGACTGGGGACGAGGAGGGTCTGGAGGTCCCAGCCCTGCTTGTGGATGCGCTGTTGTTCCACCCTCTGGCTCTGCCTCCCTGTCTGTGAAATGGGGTCCCACTTCCTTGAGGCCCCAGTGCTCAGGATGCAGGGGAGATGCTGGCAGCCGAGGAGAGGGGCAAATGCTGGCTGTCAGGGGCTTTCTCCAGGATACAGGACAGCTCACCCTGAGAGTGCCAGGGTCGGTTAGATGAAGCAAATGAATCGGCATGGTTATGATCCATCTCCCCAGTGATCCAGAAAATGGCATGCAGGCGGCCATATGGATCAGTCACCATCTCTGAGTGGCTCGGCTGCCTGGCGGTAAACACCGGGCCCTTCAGGCCCCCAGGTGCGGACCACACCCTCTGCACCTGCTCCATGAGTGCCCGTGGTCATGGTGGGGGTTGAGGGTAGGGGCTGGCTGTCCCCATTTGGCCCTCTGTGCACCTAGACACAGAGGCTGTCACAGTGGCTGCCACTTGTGCCCCTGCAGGCCAGGGCTCATCCACCCCAGGGCCATGTCCAGGCATCTGCCTGGCTGAGGTGCACTGGGGCTCCACTGCCCAGCCGGGACCTCCAGGGAGCAATGAGCCTGGGATAACATTCAGGAGACCCGAGGTTGCTGGCTACTCTGGTCCAAGCCCCTCGTCCCTCACAGCGTGCTCAGGATAGGACCCGCAGTCCCAAGGGCCCTGGCCTCTACTGTCAGGAGCCTGGAACCCCGGGCTCCTGCTGCCCCCGGCCCTGCAGCAGTGGGGCGCTTCCCTTGGTGTCACCTCCCTGGGCACCCCCATCCCCACCATGCCCAGTGAGGCTCTCACCTGTGTTCTCCCATCCTTGCCAGGCCCTTCGCCTGAAGTCCTAGCGCCAGCTGGCCTGGGGCAGCCACTCGGCGCCTTGTATCCCGGGAGCTGGTGGGCAGGGACTGGGGGTCCCCTCAGCCTCCACGTGCCCGGCCACCTGGGGAGCATATGCAGGCGCTGGAGGATGCCTGGCTAGGAGTCTATCAGCTCCTGTCCTGACCTGCAGCGGTTCTCCCTGATGACCACAGAAACGTTCCCTGTGGCAGGTGGCAATGCTTAGCACCCAGAGCGAGCAGTCAGATGAGATATGGGCCTGCTACAGAAATCTGGGTGCTGGTGTGTAGGAGATGGGGAGGCCCCCTCACAGTTGTCTGTGTCTGCATGTGTGTGTGCACGCATGTGTGTTTGGGACAGGTGAGTCTGTGCTTCTCCCATCCCAGGCCACTCGCCTCCTCCCAGGGCTCAGCACAGTCTCCTTTCTCCAGGATAAGAGGGCCCTGGGGTGGCGAAGGAGCTGCCTTGCGGTATGGAATCTGCCTCTCCCCACCCCCTTCTCTTCTAGTCCTAATTCTCCTCGGACATCCATTTTTTCTGGTTTTTGTTTTCATTTAAAAAATAACTGTGGTAAAATATATCTATAACTTAAAATCGAGCATCATAGGCATTTTGAAGTGCAGAGTTCTGTGGCAGTCAGTCCATCTGCATGTCAGGCAGCCATGGCCACTGCGCTCTCCTGCACGTCTTCCTCCTCCCCAACAGGAACTTTGTCCCCACTAAGCACCACCGCCCATTTCTCCTTCCCAGCCCCTGGCGCCCCCCCACTTCTACTTTGTCTCTGTGATTCTGACTACCCCAGGTACCTCATATCAGTGGCATCACACAGTGTTTGTTCGTGTGCCTGGCCTGTTGCACACAGCATAGTGTCCCCGAGGTCTGTCCGTGTTGTAGCACACTTCAGACTCTCCCTCCTCTCCAGGGCTGAGTACTGTTTCCCTGCAGGCCTAGAGCACATTCTGTTTCTCCGCTAGTCCGTGCTGTCACCCTCGGCTGTTGTGAACACTGCTGCTGTGAACACGGCTGTGCAGGGTGCCTGTTTTCCATTCTGTCCAGTCTCGTGGTCACAGGTGCTCCCAGGCCCTCCTGTCCATCTGTTTGCCGTCACTTTTAGGCTGGAATGGAAGCCCCCACCACTGCACTCCAGCCTGGGTGACAGAATGAGACCCTGTCTCCAACAAAACCAGAACCAGTATGTTTGGCACAAAATGCCCTTATGTCACTTGTTGGGGGGGGGATGTAGGAATAAAGTGACTCTTCCCTGTCAATGTAGACCATTTGGGCATCTGGCAAACAGAGCCTTCCCTTGACAGAACAGATGCCCCACCTTTCTGGTGGCCAGGGGACAGGCTGCCTCTCCTTTCCCGCCCACCCATCAGCTAAGTGCCTGTCTTCCAGGATGGTAACCAGGCTGTGCCGTAGGAGGCCAGGTGGCAGTGGCCTTGGGCTGTGTCACCAGTCTCTAGCTTGACCACAAAGGGAGCGGCCCTGGGGGAGGTGCAGCTGGAGGACAGGTTCCACCGTGGGAGTCAGAAAACTTGTTGGTTCCCCACACACCATGGCATTGACTCTCTTGTTTTAAGGAAACATACTGCATATCATAAGGATCACTGTGAGTCAGCGAATTGCACGTGCACTTATTCATCATGTGGCGCTTTTCCCTCTGCATGTCCCATCTTTGGGGACATGGTGGAGCGCCTGTCGGGTGTGGCGGGAACACGTGTGCTGACCTGGCCATGTCTGCTTAGATCTGCAGCCTCATGAGAGGGGGCATTGCTGAGCGAGGGGGCGTCCGTGTGGGCCACCGCATCATCGAGATCAACGGGCAGAGCGTGGTGGCCACAGCCCACGAGAAGATAGTCCAAGCTCTGTCCAACTCGGTCGGAGAGGTAAGGAGGGATTTTGAGTGTGCCTCTGCGTGCCGGTTCCCACGTGCTCCCGCCTGCCCTCCATGAGCCTCCCCCGCTCCAGAGGACACAGGGCGTCTGAAGATCAGCCAGGCTGTGTCTCCCACCGGGGCTGCTGTGACAAGGGTGAATGGAGCGGCAGGTGATGCAGGGCCATCCCGGTCTGGCTCTAACTGAGCAGCCGGGAGGGCACAGGCTGCTGGGGGTGCTCCCTGGACACTACTTTTGGGACTGGACCTGTACATCCAGTTCAGAAGCTCTGCAGGGCACACAGCTCTGGCCACCCTGGCAGGCTTGCCTCTCTGCCTCTGCTGGCCATCCCCTCCCACAGCCAGGCTGCTTGCCCTGTCCCGCTTCACTGGCTGAACCCCCCGCAGTCCGGTTCTTTCTGGCATCGCTTCCACGGCAGTGCGAGGATGGTGTGGGGGAGGTGCAGGTGTTCCTCCAGAGCTCACAAGGCGGCAGGATCACTGGGAGGGGGGATGGTGCTGGGGAGGTGGCACGTACACCGGGGGAGGCCTGGCCAGTGTGCAGCGGGTGTGCCTGTGTGTGTGTGTAGTGTGAGCGAGTGTGGGTGTGTGCATGTGGATGTGTGAGAGCATGGGTGTGTGTGGGATGTGATGTATGAGTGTGGGTAAGTGTGGGTAGGTGTGGGAAATGTGTGCGTGCACATGTGGGTGTATGGGGTGCATGAGTGGATGGGTGTGGGTGTGTGGCTGTGTGAATGTACCTGAGAGTGTGTGGAGGAGTGTGTGTGTGTGGGGGGAGTGTATGCGGATGTACGTGTGTGTGAGAGAGCATGGGGTGTGTAGGAGTGCGAGTGTGGGTGTGTGCAGGGGTGTGGCTGTGGGTGTGTGTGAGCATGGGGGTGTCAAGCATGAGTGTGTATGTGCACGGCTGTGGCTGTGGGTCTGTGAGTGGGTGTGAGGCATGGGGGTGTGAGGAGAGTGTGAGTGGGTGTGTCTGTGTGTAGGGGTGTGTGAAGGGGTGTTCAGCATAAAGGGGCTGCAGGCTGTCTGGGAAGCGTGGTGGCCGCACGAGGCGGGAGGCTGAGAGCTGAGGAGCCCGGCCTACAGAGGGGCCCGCTGGGGACCGGGCAGGGAATTTGGGTCTGGGGACAGCAGCAGCAGGCCGGGCGGTCTGTGGTGCTGCCCCTGGTGGCTCTGTGAGGCTGAGTGCGTGGCGACCATCCTTGCAGCCTGTGGGGTGGGCGGGTGGGTGGAGGGGTCTCTAGTTCCTGTTCTTCGGATGAGGTCTCCCGGAGCCACATCGGGACACTGGTATTTTGTGCACTGCAGGGTCGGCTGGGAGCTGGGAGGCCTGTTTTCCCTGGACTGGTGGGGGCAGGGGTCTGGCTCAGGAGGAGGAGGGGCCAGGCGGACACCAGCCTCCCTTTGATGGCTTCAAAGAAAGGAAAAGCCAGTGTTCCCAAGTAGATGTTTGAAGCGGCCGCCCCCACGGCCGTCAGCCCCACACCTGTGAGGAAATCCACCCGTGGAGGAGCGGGCGGGAGAACGGGGAAGAGGCAGGAGGCGGCCGGGGCGTTGGAATCCTTTCAGCCCTGCCGAGGTTATGGTGCCTGTTTCCAGCAGCTCTGAGCCCACGCGGAACATGAGTCGCTGATAAACAAGGCTTGCAGTTGCGAGGGGCCTCGGGGTGGGTTTCTGGTTGAGGAACGCCGGGGAATGGCTGATGGGGGAAGCCCCTGCCGGGAGCGGGAGCCGCGGAAACCTACACCGGCCACACACACCCCGGGGGAGGGAGGGCAACGCTCAGAAGCAGAGCTGCGCGATGTGCCTTTCTGGGCTGCTCAGCCCAGGGCCCGACACCTGCTTGCCTGAGGAGGGGCAGATGCACGGCGGCTGCACCCCGTGGGGAGGCCTGCGGCAGCTGACCCTGGCAGTGCGAGGGCCCCCATCCCGAGGCCGCAGCCTAGCACAGTCCCGGGCAGGACAGGGGAGAGCGTCGTGCTCAGGGGAGGAGAAGAGGGCAGTAGAGCTCCCTTTCTGTTCTTGAAGCAGACGTTTAGAGTTCTGCTCCTTCCCAGTGTCCGCAAAGAAGGATTACAAGGCGCGCCACCCACACGGTTGGTCTCCCTGGGGCGATCTGAGGCCTTGCTTGTATACCCAGCTCCTTTGGAGTCAGGGCTCGAGGCCAGGCCCCAAAGGGTCATTTGCTCACCGATTCCCAAAGGCTAAGAACTTGAGGTGCCCTGGGCCCCAGCGAGCCTGTTCCCAGCCCCCAGCACACTTGCCTGGCCCGTGTGTGTTTTTCAAGAAGGGGTGTAGGCCGGGCGTGGTGGCTCAGGCCTGTAATCCCAGCACTTTGGGAGGCCGAGGCGGGTGTATCACGAGGTCGGGAGATTGAGAGCATCCTGGCTAACACGGTGAAACCCCGTCTCTACTAAAAAATACCAAAAAATTAGCCGGGTGTGGTGGGGGGCACCTGTAATCCCAGCTACTGAGGAGGCTGAGGCAGGAGAATGGCGTGAACCCGGGAGGCAGAGCTTGCAGTGAGCCGAGATTGCACCACTGCACTCCAGCCTGGGCGACAGAGCAAGACTCCGTCTCAAAAAAAAAAAAAAAAAAAAAGGGGTGCGTGTGTTTTCCCCCATTGATCTCCTCCTCACTGAAGCAGAGTGCATCCCTCGCAGTTTCTGCCGAGGCCTGGCCACCCCCAGCCAGCCCCAGTGGATGGGCAAACTGTTGTCACCACTAGAAGAAGTCCAATTTCTCACCCCTCGGGTGTCAGCTGGACTGGAAGCAAAACTAGCACTCAACCATATTGACTCCTCTGGAGCCAGGGGTGGGGGCCTGGAGTCTCAGTCTGCTGCATCTGGAAGGCATCATAAGTGCCCCCAGGCCTGGGCAGGCTGGCCTTCCTCCTCCACTCTAGGAGATGGGCATTTGAAGCAGAACTCTGGGGGGGTTTGCCTCTGTCCTTTGCTTTCACCTGATTGTGGGAGGGGAGGTGGGAGGGCAGCGGCTCAGCCTCCTGTTTCTGTCCGCAGATCCACATGAAGACCATGCCCGCTGCCATGTTCAGGCTCCTCACGGGTCAGGAGACCCCGCTGTACATCTAAGCCACCCCAGCCTGGCCACGCAGCCAGGACACCGGGCAGGGCCGCCCGGGCCCAGAGGAGCTGGGAGCCGGGCCGCAGACTTGACCCCGACGCCACAGCCCAGCCACGGATGCTGGCTCCCCAAAGGGTGTGCCCTCACCACCCACTTGATTTTTGTTTTCATTTTGCCAAAAAGGGGTATGTCTTTATCAAAGGAGAGTCACAGAACAAATGTTTGTTTGTAAAGCGTTCAAAAGTATTTTGCCACGTTCTGGACTGTCTTCTCCCTGCACAAGCCAGGGCGTGTCTCGGTAGCTGTGCGTGGTGTGGAGTGTGTGTCTTTCCTCCCTGAAGCTGTGCGGAGTGAACTGGCGCCTCCGAGGGACGCGGCTCCCGGGGCAGGGCAGCCGTCATCCCTGCCTCCCGCCCCCTTGGCTGGGACGTCTGGGGTCCTGTGGGGCCCCCACAATGGTCCCAAACAGCTGCCTCTGCCACTGACTGCAGGGACACGGGCAGCCTGACTCCCAGGACACGACTTGTAATGAAAGTTTGGGGACATGTGATTGATTGTAAATAAAGGATGATGGCCACAACATGAAAACTCCCTATTTATTTAGATGCTATTATTACTGTTTGGACTTCTTTTATTTTGGCAGGCTTTTTTCCAGACTCTAGGGTTTTCCAATGTGACTAATGACCACACCTGCCTCTCCCGTCGTCTCTTCTGGGCACCCTCCCACCCGGCTGCATACCCGGGCAGGGCTCCCACAGAGACAAGGAGGGCACAGGTGTCTGCCCCCTCTTTAAAATCGATCTACACACATCCACGCACATGCGACCCCCGAGGAAACGAAACCCACTCTAGAAAACGCGACCTTGGCCGCACCTAAAGCAGCCAGCCGTGAGTGCAGACCCCTTGGCCAGCGTGGCGCAGCGGCCCTGAGCAGTAGTGGCATGTGTGTAGATCAAGTCGGATCTAGTCCAGCTCGGTTCATTAGTGATCCATGTAATCTGACGTCATCTTGTCTCGAAGTCTCTTTTTTTGGCCCAGGCCTTGAAGAATACACTGTGACTTAAGAAGCCTTACCACGCAGTAACTAAAGCTTTAGGATGACTGTATTCGAGGAGTGCCGTGTGTTGCATGCAGCTACCCGTAGGAAGACTTCGCACATATCACTAATAAACCTGAAGTCGTGATGAAAAGCCGTGTGTGTGACTGGTCTGTTACCTGAGTGGCGGGTGCCCGCCTGTCCTTTCATTCACAGCTTGGATGCGGCTCTGCAAATTCACTATGCGGTGGCAGCCACAGCTGCTCTGTGCTCCTCCTGGATCCTGAACCTTGGAAGCTGTCACTAATGAGTTCGGTGGGTGGGTGCTCTGGGCACCAGGTGTCAGCTGGGCAACGCCCTGCTGCAACTGGAGGTGCCAGCAATGCTACCAGGTCACGGGGTCAGCGCCAGGTTCTTGACCCACTTGCCCCAGCAGGGAGACACGTCCGCAGAGCACTCACTAATGGAATGAGGGAGCCAGGGAGCCTTGGTCTTCTTCAGATTTCAACGTGAATGGCCCCTGGGAAAGGTGTGCATGCGTGTGTCTGTGTGTAAAAGCCGGACCGCCCATCCCAGCACCCTGTCTGCACCTGTGGGTCCTTTGCAGCCTGTCTAGAGTGACAATTCTGGCAGCTCTGCCAGCACTTACCTTTCTTCATGGCCACCGTTCTGGTGTCACCTGGTGTGGGAAAGCCAGGTAGCAAGCATGGGCTTTGTTCAGAGGCGGCGGCCTGGGGTCCAGCTGGGTTAGGCTGTGGGTCTTGGATGGGCAGGAGCCCTCCTCTCTGGCCTGCCCACAGCAGCGTGAGCTCCTTGCTGTGGGCACTGACCACCTTCACGGCCCAGGATTCTTGGGGAACTGCAGAGTAAGGAGAAGACTTACTCTCACCTAGCCGCCCAGAGGGTGTGGGCCAAGGGCTTGCTTCAGCATGACCTTGGCCATCAGGGGCATATAAAAGACAGCCTTTCAAGGCGCACACCAGCTTTGTGCCTCCCTCTTCCCAGAAAGTATACATGGTAGAGGCAAAGAAAGCTGTTGCATAGGAGACTGTCACAGAGAGCTGCGTATATGCCAAAATGTATATGCACTCACTCTGAATATGCTTAAGAATGAAAAGCAAATACAATTCTTGACGTGGCCAACAAACAAGAATGCCAGGGATGGCCACATCCTTGGGGAATGAAAAGAAATGTCACCTGAGTCAAAGCTGGAGGGAACGGGATTCCACTCAGGAGGCCAAGGGAAACATTCCTGCCGTGCCCAGGACAAGGCAGGGAAGCAGGTCCCGGGGAGAGAGCCCTGGCTAGCTGAGGACATGCAGGCAGGACTCCCACCAAATCATACACATCTTTTAAAAACCTGTATTTAAGGAAAAATTTGAGCCATGGCCTGCATTCCTCCCAGAAGCCCTTGGAGGCCACGTCCATGGAGGGGCTGCCATGGCCAGCGTGGACGGGCGTGGGTGTGTCCAGGCCCTGGCCCTCCCCACTCTGCCCCGGAGTTGACCCTCTCCGGAAGGCTTCTGGAAGCACAGCTGAGTGGCATGGGTATCTCAGGCTCCCCGGCTGGCTACTGCAAGGTCCTCTCAGGACCGTGCCCCTGGCCACTGGTGTACACAGGCTCTCAGCCTGCCTCTGTCCCAGTTAGACCTCAGAGACACAGAGGCCAGAAATACTTTTTATTAAAACACGGATCATTATTAAAACACCTTGAGGTACATTAAATAAATACAGCCTTTCCAGTTGTACAAACAGGTCTCTGGTGGCTTGAAAACAATTTCCTATAAATTCTGCCTTAGCAGCCTCTGAGAGTCAGCATGGGTGGGGAGAAGCATCTGTGTGTAACGAGCTTTCTGTGGCCTGGTGTGTTACAGGCATTTAATGTGGATCCTCATCTCCAGCCAAGGGAGACCTGAAGTCCTTGCGGATGATGCTCCCCCTTCTGCGATCTTGCTTGCCATAGAGTTGGGGTCCATGTTCTCCCCACTCAGCAACCTTGTGGCCCCCAGGCTGGGGTCAACAGTGGTGTCACAGCAGGTGCCAACCCCCTTTGGGTCTCAAGGGAGGGCAGGGGATGCCCGGGGCCCAGCTGAGTTGGAGAAGGAGCGTGTCACCCCCAAAGCAGCCACAGTTGGCCCATTTCAGATCCCAGATGGAGCATGATTGGAGCGGGGGAAAGACGCATAGGGAGGGGAAGCAGCCAGCTTTCTCCTTGGCTGTGAGCCGACATGCAGCCCGGGGCCTGGGCTCTTGCTGCTGGTACCCGGATGCCGTGGAGCCGGGGCCAAGGGGACCACAGCTGCTGGGTCAAGTTGCCAGCACATTCCCTAGTCTACCAGCACCTCTCTCTTCTGGGGACCTTCCCAGGAAGCCCAGAACCTGGACCCTCCTAGAGTCCATGAGTGGCCCTGAGCAGCGGGGCTGATGGGGGCACCCCACCCCGTCCCTGACTGCCTCATTTCGAAGGGGCAGAAGGTTCCAGCCCAGCGGCATCAAGTTGGGTACAGTTTTCGTATCCACAAAACAGAGCTGCCACCAGCGCAAACCCAGAGCTGGGTGAGGGTGGGGTGCAGGTGAGGGGCCCGCAGGGAGGCACTGCTGGGGTAGCAGCCCCATTGGCCATTGGGACCGGGCCCTGCTGCAGAGAAGGGAAGGATGCTGAGCAGCAGGCTGAGGGGGTCCAGTAGGCCTCTGCCCCGGCTGCATGAGGAAAACACCCCAGAGACCGAGTCCACTGGGTGGCTGGTGGTCTTGGCCTCGCTGGAATTGCAGCCATGTCTGAGGACTGCAGCTCTAGCCCACCCAAGGGCTCAGCCCAGGGACAATGCTGTGTGAACCCCCAAGCCCCAGTGTGGACCCCCCCAAGCAGGTGAAACCCCTGCGGCGTGGCCCCAGCGCACCTCAGAGACGGTGGAGATTCAGAGGCCAGGGCGTCAGGCGTGGCTGAAGCTCGGCTCCAGGGCGGCCATTCTGAAAATCCACCAATTAATTTCACCTGCAAAGGGACTTGCCTTGAGGGAATTCAAAAGCCCCCACTTGAGGAAAATTAGAGATTTCCTGTTTTATAGTCTGAATAAAGTGCTCAAAAATTCATCTCTAGTACGTCTCTCCTGGAAAAGTGCAGGTTGTCATCAAAAGGCCTGGTTTATGTGTTTTCAGCTCTCTAAAGCAATCGAAGCCTTTTCAGCTGACCACAGCTGAAGGAGTCCTACACCGCAGCCCCCAGGGCAGGGATAAAGGACTGGAGGAAGGCTCTGGGCACCTGGACTGGAACCCCACCCCCTTCCCAGCTTCCAGCCACACAGAAGCTCCCCAGCACACTGGCCACAGTGGCATTAGGGAATTGGGGGAGCTCAAGGACAAGCCCCACAAAGCCGAGGGAACAGCAGCGTGAGCCCCCTGCCCTGGCACCCAGGAGTGGAAGGCACCCTCTGGTCCCCCTGTGCCCCCATGCCAGGCTCATGGGCTCTCTGGGGAGACCTTGGCCTCTAGGCTGTTTTGTTCACCGCAGGGCCCACCCAACGCAGCTCAGGGGCTGTTGCTGCTAGTGGCCCTGAACAGGCATTTCCATCACTGCAGAAAGTTCTCATGGATGGCGCTGTTCCACGGCCATTGTTGGGAGCAGCTGCCACTGATGCCACCAGAAAACAAGGGGATGGGGGCTAAGAAAGTCCAAGGTCCCCAGGCTGTCCCCAAGCTGGGCGTGTCTGCTTCTCCATAAGCAGCATGGTGGGTGTCTGCTTCCCTTCTCACGTGGGTTTGTAAGTGGTTTATGATCCTCCTGCGCAGGTGTGTCTGCTGCCGCATGCCCAGGGAAAGGTCAGCTCTGGGTCAAAGGGACCTGCTTTATCAGGAGGGGCTACTTCTCAGAGAAACCGGCCTCTCTCCTGCAGAACTGTGACCCACTGAGCTCAATCAAGTGAGCTCAGACACAAAGGAGCTGGGAATCGGCGCTTGTTGTTACGGATCACACAACTGCTCCAGGGACAGGATGGGAGCCTGGAGAAAGGGGGCCCAGGAGGAGGTGGGGGAGGCACCCCACGGAGGGAGGCCGAGCTCAAGGCCCAGGAGATGGTGGGTTCCTCCAACCCCCGCAACACCGGCCTGTCCCCTGGGGTGGCCGGGCTATGGCAGAGGCCCGCACTGCACATTTGTTTGCACAATAGCCCTGTGGACAGAAAGTTGGGCCCAGGCTGCCATCTGTGCTAACACTACCTATTTCCTTTCATAGGAAATAGGCCAGAGCGGGATGAACGCTTAATGATAGAGCCATCGAGCCACATGAGAAAATGTTTCATGACTCGACGTCACCCTCTGTCCACTGAACACTAAGTTAAATGGGGAATGGGAGACTCCTGCTTTGGATGGCCCTGATTTTGGAGATACTTTGAGTCTTTAGGTGACGTAAGTGTCGCCTGTTGCTGTATTCACATTTGTGCAACACTGCTCAGTTCAAGGTGCTGCACGCCAGATAAAACCAGAGAGTTCACTGTGGACGTGAAAGTCATCTTTCCGAATTACTGGGCTAGGCAGGAAATGCAATCCCCAAAGAGACACTGCTCGGCTCCCCTCGAGAGAGGGGGTAACAGTTCCCTGCCCACACCGCCCTCAGATCATCCTGGGTGTCCCCCCCACATTTATCCTCAGCCAAGCTGAGCCTGAAGGCCTCTTTGTCAGGCATGATGGCTTCTGCCAAGAACATCTGTGGCGCCAGGCGTTGGTGTCCACGGTCAGAAATGTGGCTCCTTCATACCTGGTCCAGAACGTCAGCGCCCAAGACGGCCTCCTCCTCGAGGCGCTCCTCGTTGGTGACAGCCAAGTGCATGGCACCCACCATGTGGGGTGCCTCGGTGGGGAGGGCACAGTGTGAGTGTTCCAAAAACTTGGCCACCAAAACCCTGGCGTCCGCATAGGCCTTGCTGTCCACTAAAGAGCGTGGCCGCTCTTTGGAGGTCGCTGGGAAGGGCTCTGGTGTTGGCCGTTGGTCAGTTTTCCAGGTATCTGGGTCCCCCACTGGTGAAAGCTGGGCCCAAAAGGCAGCCGTGGCAGAGCGAGACATGGAAGCTAAAAATCAAGGGCAAAAGTGCAGTTCGAAACTCACTGAAATAAGAAGTTAACTCAAAAGCAAAGAAAAGCCTGCTCGGGAGGAGCCTCCTGCTGGGGTTTCTGTGTTCCTGGGGCTGGCGCTCTGGGCATGCCCTGCTGTCCCCATCCCTCCTCCCCTTCTCAACCCCAAACTGAGCTAGTGTCAACCTCCAGGGGCTGCAGCCTCCAGGAGCGAAGGCCTGGGGGGAAGGGCCACCACAGCAGGCAGCGACCCACTTCTGCCCTCTGCTAGAATCCCGAGGGCACAGGGGCTGGTCCTTCCCAGTCTTCTCGCCTCCACGACCTTTGCCCCTTTGGGTCTGATCTCTTGCTGGGGCAGAATCATAGCATCTAGAGACAGGGTCTGCCTTAAGACCAGAACTGGGGGTGGCAGAGGGAACATGAGACCGCCCCCACCATCATGCCAGGTGCAGGCAGCCGCCACTCAGTGCCCTGCTCCACTGCCTGCCAGGCCAGAGGCTGG
The DNA here is from genome assembly GCF_029289425.2 of Pan paniscus. Classification (NCBI taxonomy): domain Eukaryota; kingdom Metazoa; phylum Chordata; class Mammalia; order Primates; family Hominidae; genus Pan; species Pan paniscus. The sequence continues at coordinate 5,778,477 of NC_073265.2, forward strand.
GGACCTGGCTCCAGCTCCCCACAGGGCTGACAGCCTCTCTGCATGACCCACAGTCTGGACACTGGGCTGAGGGTCCCTGTAAGAAGGCCAGCTCCGGGCAGTCAGTGGCGAGGGACGCCAACAAGGACCAGCGAAGGCCCGGCTTGCCCAGCCTGAGCTTCACGCCACACAAAGTCGGAACATTCTGGGTCGTCTGTTCTGGTGTCTTGTTTGGTGGCAACTGGAAAGCCTAGCAATTAAACATGAGAAATTAAACTCCCAGGTGGGGCCCATCTACCCCAGATGAAATCTCATAAAGTGGGCTGAGCAGTCACATGTGTGTTAAATTAGTGCTAGCCCTTGATATAAGTGCACTGAGAGATGAAGAGAAAGGCCCTCAAAGCCAGAGAGTGGGCAGCCCCCATTCCCGGGGATGGGGTGAGGAGCTGCATTTGGAAACAATGTAGCCAAGGACCCACCAACACCTGCCCCACCTCCCAGCAGGCGCAGTCAAAGCGCTTTAGAAAAGAAGCGCCTCACCGCTCCCAGGCGCAGCCTCAGACAGTCCCGCTTCCAGGTCCTGGCTACACGACGGCCTGTGTGAAGAGGCCTCGCCTTAACCAGAAGGAGAATTCAGTGAACACATGAAAGGAAAAAGGAATTCCTGAGAAAGCTATCATAACCCGCCTGTGACTAAGACATTTTAGATGGCGAGCAAGCAGGAGAAACCTGCTGAGCTGACACCCACCCAGCGGCAGATCAGACAGGAACCGCCCTGCAGCTGGCCAGGCCTGCCGTGGGTCAAGTGGTGTCGCAGGTCCCACCCCGACACAGTGCAGTGGGCCAGTGGCTCAAAGAAAGCCCAGCACCCTTCATGGGAATTCCCACCCTCACCTGAAGGGCTCCAGGCACCCCGGAAGGCACGTGCCTGCGGCGTGCACATCAGCCTAGCCAAGAGGGGACAGAGGCGTCAGGAGGGTGTGTGGGTGCCGAGGTGTGAATTTCACTGAGAGGGACAGGCCCAACAAAGCCATCAGGGGGCCACAGAGTGGACCCATGAGCCCCTCCAAGTACAGGGCATCCTCCTCCAAACCTCAGTGAGTGAATGTGAGCATGGTGGAGAGAGGTTCCGGAGCTCAAGAAACCAGCAGAGGGGGGTGTTTCAGAAGGTTTGACGGGACTCTCTCCCTGTGAGCTGGCAATGGGATGCAGGAAGGAGGAATACAGAGATGACCGCAGCCAGGGAGTCCACATGTGCCAAACCTGGTATTTCCACCAGGAGGGTACCTCCAGGCAACTGGCCACTGCGGGCCCTGGTTCCTTTCAGGGACTCGGTTCCGGGCTCCAGTAGAGATCAGCTGGGCAAGACCATCGAGGGGAGACTGAGCCAGGACCCACTGCGCCCTCTTCAGGGTTCCTGCACTTCCACTTCATGAAAAGTCCCCACAGCAATGGCATGGAGGTCAAAGGCCCACCAATCTTTATTGGCAGAAACTGTGCCTCCTCTCAAAAGACGGTGATGAGGACTGGGTGTGAGTTCTCCAGCGCCGGGGGTGCCCAAGACTCCCGAGGAGCTACTGTGAAATGCAAATTCCTACACTGCTGGCCACAGGGACCTGGTGCCAGGTCCTAGGCTCCAGGGCACTGCCCGCAGACACATGCCAGGTCCTAGGCTCCAGGGCACTGCCCGCAGACACATGCCAGGTCCTAGGCTCCAGGGCACTGCCCGCAGACACATGCCAGGTCCTAGGCTCCAGGGCACTGCCCGCAGACACATGCCAGGTCCTAGGCTCCAGGGCACTGCCCGCAGACACATGCCAGGTCCTAGGCTCCAGGGCACTGCCCGCAGACACAGTCGCATGGGGCGATTTTTGAAAGCTCTGGGCTGTGTGGAGAGCCAAGCTGCCTGGGAAATGCTGCTGAAAACGCACCTGTGTCTGCGTGGGGCGGCTCCAGCCAATGACACCCCCATACTCAGAGCTATCGTTGGGGGTCATCTGTCCTGTGCCAGACTCTAGGCCTTTTCTGGGCCCTGGAGCACGTGTGCAGCACTCATAGCTAATGTCCTGGACTGGGCCCCAGGCCCCTTGAATCCTTCCTCCCCTGCCAGAGTGACAAGCCTGGTGGGGTGCAGAGGGGCCCACAGGCTGCTCCCCACCCACCCCTGGCTCAGGAGTCATCAAGACCACATTCCCAGTGTGGCCCCAGACAGGATCTGCAGGGCCAGGCCTCCACTCTCAGGGGTCACTGAGACCTGCAGCATCCAGGGAAAGCTGGCCACACTCTGGGGACATGGGTGAGCCTGGCCAGCCTACCTGCCATGCTAGATGTGCACAAGGTGGGGTCGCTGGTGGAGCGGGACACACGCCCGGGACCTGGCTGCACCTGTGAGCCCATGCCAGGATCCTCTGGAGACACGCGGCCAGGGGGAAGGGCAGGTTCGGAGGGTGCTGGGGCGCCCACAGGGCCATCGGGGGATGGGCTGGAACCTGGCGTAGCAGTGCCCTCGGACACCAGGAGGCTTGTGCTGTCAGCTGGTACTGCAAGAGAAGGGACATGGCATTAGAGCGGGTGGCCGCAGGGGACGCTGGCGTGGGACAGGCCTGCCCCTCAAACTCCAGACCTAGATGAACTCTGAAACCCTGGGGGTGCGGAAACACTGGGTAAGATTGACAAATGCTGCTTTATGCTGTTGAAAGTTGGGGGCACCAGATGAGCTCCCAGAAATCATTCCAGGAATGGCATGGGTCGGGGGCTTCGACCCTTCACACTACACAAGAGACTAAAAGTCAGAAATCAGACGCTTTGGTCACAAGACGCTTTGGTCTGGGTGAACAGGGCCGGTGCAGGGGTACACAGCAGCTCCAAGGGACATCAAGGCATCCCCACCAGGTCCCGGCGGGCCTGAGATCTGGCCCGCCCTTGCAGGGGTGCAGCCCCGGGCCTGGAGTGCAGCCAGACAGGGTGGTGCAGGCAGGTGGGATAAACTCCGCCCACCAGACACTGGCCTTGGCTCTCAGGGTGTGGACGCCACGCCAGCAGCAGCAGCAGCCTTGCCCTGGGAACGAGCGGGGAATGCAGACTCTCAGCTGGACCCCAGACCCATGGAAGCAGAGACCCTGGCACTGGGCCCAGCCACTGGGATTGGAGCGAGCCCTCCAGGGAATTCTGATGCCCTCCAAACTGTAAGAACTGCTGGTCTGGACTGGGATGCTGGTCAGGGCTGGGCTCCTGCCGGGAACCACTCTACGGGGGCTGGATCGGAGTCTGTTTTAATACCATCTCCACGGGGTGTGCATGCATGTGACAGCGTGATAAGCTGCTCCTGCACTCTCCCCTCCAATCACCAGGTGCCCTCAGAGCCCCCTCCTGGCGCCACAGTGGAGTTGCCTGCAAGGGGGACACTTCATAGATCACAGAAGCCTGAACTCCTCCAGGCGTGGGGGCTTTGGGTCTGTTCCTGCCATCCCTTTCTGTTTTTCCCTGCGTCTGTGAGCTTGCCCATGGGCAACAGGCTTTTCAGGCCACCTCCCACTTCATCCTTACTGCCCGTCTGTGAGGCAGCCCCAGGTTACCCCCACCCTACAGCTGCAGAAACGGGCTTAGACAGGGAAGGGTTGAGGGTCACACAGCCACCAAGGTGGTCCTCTACTCAGGACAGTCCTGACCCCTGTACCCCAGCAGAAGCCTGGGTGCTGGAAGCTCTGCTGGTCCCTGGGTCAGCTGTAGAGTTCACCACCCAGGTCCCAGGAGGGAGGAAGATCCAGCCCTGCTGAATTCTGGGTGAGGAGCACCCCTGTCTATTTCCATCTGCCCTGAGATGGGAAACAGGAAGGGGCTCCGGTAGCACCGGCCCCCCTCAGCCCAAACCCTGGAATGCTGCAGGTGTGGCCGCCCTGTGACAGTGACTGAGATACACTGTACCCTGGGTTGGCTGTGGGAAAGTCACTGAATACCTTCTTGAACAGCCTCTGATGGCTTGGAGTGACCAAAGGAAGGAAAAGATTGCTTCCAAATCCCACGACTGCAAAGACGCAGCGCTCTACAACCCCCAGTGGCCTCCCAGAAAGATGGCTCCTTCCTGTTTCTCTTAGATGCTGAGTGAGTGTTCAGCAGGGGACAGAGCGCCCTGGGACGATCATCCTGGCCCTCTGTGGGATCACGAGTTATCTAACTTTGTTCTCCAAATAAGCCAGCCCATGTGACCCCTCGCAGGGGCCTCAAGACGGTGGCTCTCTGGCTCACCTGGCCTCCGTGCCCTTTCTCCCTCTGCTGCTAAGGGCCCTTCTGCTTTCCTGGAGCCTTAGACCACCTCCCCCGCCCCGGCTCTGCACGTGACACCCACCCTCTGTGTCTGGGGATTTGACCCTTGCACACGTGTCCTTCAATGCCCTCAAGGACATGACTTCCAGCCTGCACCCTCCTGCCAGCCGCCCAGCCCAGCCACCTTCTTCAGAGGGAGGTGCTGTGTGGACATTCGCCCGGTAGGTACAACTTTGGCTCTGGAAAGGGGACCCTAGATGGAGTCGTGCTCTTCTTCAAATCCATACCCCTCAAGTGAGAAAGTGGGGCAGAGGAGGACAAGGTCTCCCCGGAGAGCGCAGGAGGTCTCCTGCATATGCTGACTGTAGTGGATGCAGACACAGGAAGAAATGTGGGGATATACAGGGTATTTAATGGGAAAGGCTGCTGCAAACTCCACCCTCTTAAAGAGTAAGAAATGGAGGGAGGAGGAGGAAAAAGAGAAGAGAAGAGAATAGGACGAGGACGAAAAGAGACACCCTTGAAAACAGGAACACCCCACTTCAGGAGCTGAAAGAGGTAAGCTTACCTGCAGTGCTGAAGCCAGCACTGGTGTTTGGGTCCCCGGAGCTGGACTCGGCCACCTGCTGATCTATACTTGTAACCTACAGTAAGAAACAGAAAGCGTCAAGGAGGCTGGTCGGTGGGAACGCAGCACAGCAGCCTCCAGTAGTGCAGGCGCTTAAACTTGTCTCCTGGTGGGAAGCGCTGAGAGACGTTCACCCACAGCTCCACTCTTCTCCCCTACATTTATGAGGTGGGGTGTGAGGGTTCAAGTTGCCCTTGCCAAGGCCAAAGTCTAGTTTTCTTTTTTTGAGACGGAGTCTTGCTCTGTCACCCAGGCTGGAGTGCAATGGCACGATCTCAGCTCACTGCAACATCCGCTGCCCGGATTCAAGCGATTCTCCTGCTTCAGGCTCCTGAGTAGCTGGGATTACAGGTGTCCACCACCGTGCCCAGCTAGTTTTTTGTATTTTTAGTAGAGATGGGGTTTTGCCATCTTGGCCAGGCTGGTCTCAAACTCCTGACCTCAGGCGATCCGCCTGCTTTGGCCTCCCAAAGTGCTGGGATTACAAGGTGTGAGCCACCGCGCCTGGCCGAAAGCCTATTTTTCTGAACTTTTGCAATCAGAGAGCCTGGCAGGGCCACAGAGCCACCTAAGCCTACAAGTTGCACGGTCATCGAGCTTTTGTGGCTTTCGATTTCTTTTTCTTTTCTTTATTTATATATTTTAGAGACAAGGTCTCGCTCCATGGCCCAGGCTGGAGTCCAGTGGTGCAATCATAGCTCACTGCAAACTCAAACTCCTGGGGTTAAGTGATCCTCAGGCCTCAGCCTTCTGAGTAGCTGGGATTATAGGCATGAGCTACCATGCTCTGCTTTTTTCAGCTTTCTTCTTGGATATACTCCGATTCCGCCTGGAGAGGCCTCAGAATAAGGGGAAGGCTATACCTCCTCTGCTCTCTGCCCCATCTTCATTTTGCCCATTCTGCGTGGGCCATGGTTTCCACCTCAGAGGGCATTAGGGCCTCCCGGATGCGATGTTTGGATGTGATGCAAGCTACACACATGTTGCGTGAGCACCCCCATGTACCCCATGCTACCTCAGAAAACAATTTTTTGAATCCCTGTGTTATTTCAGAATTGCTTTGGGGATACACTTGCAAATAATGAGCTCCAGAGGAGACTGGGAAGGTGAGGGGGGCTCCTGCGACTTGGTCTGATTCCAGCTCAGGTAATTACATTTCTGCCTCCCTCATCTCCCGCCACTTCAATCAGATAGCTGGTCTCCTTCATCTCTCCTCTTCAACCAGGCTGACACCAGGGCGGGGGTTGGGGCTGCAGCCTTCCCACCCACACAAAGGGTGTGAGCTGCCCCCACAGCGTGGGGCTCGAGAGGTGGTTCCGAGACAAAGAGAAGATGGAGAGCTGCCCAAGTGCATCCTTTGATCTCACTAAGATGCTTTCGCATAATACGGTCCATACTATTTTTCTTCCTTAGCCCTCTCATTCTGCTGGGAGGGAATCGGTGAGGGAGAATTCACCCCACCATCAGCACCCACCTGCTTTTTCACTGAAGTCATTATGTGCCAATAACCAGTTCTGGAAATCTCTGTCCAGAACCTTCCACTGAATCACAAAGAGGGAACAATGTCCTAACGGTTTGTTTCATCCTGTGTCTCCCCTCCCGTATCTAACCCTCTCTCGGACTTGCTTTTCTTTTGGATCGTAGACGGGTGGTTAACTTAGAACTCCGCTGTCTAAAAGAAAATCTTCTGGTAATAAAGAAATATAAATAAAACAAGAGAAAGAAAATATACAGTGGGACAAGGTCAGGAGGAAACTGGATTCACTTCATGTTGTGCAGAAGCATCATTCACTTCCCTCTGGCTCCCGGTCAGATTTGGTTTCCAGAGGAGGCAGCTCCTGGGAGCCTATCTATCACCTCTCGCAAGCAGAGTGTCAAGAGTTTAATTTAAATGTGGCCCTTCCCTGATGTGAGAAGCCACCTTGCCACGCTAAGCCATGGGGAAAACAGCACTTCCTTTCATACAGCATTTTTGATGAACTATAACGGCAGTAGAAAAGGGTGGGGAAGAAATATATTTGTGGCATAGAATTTAAGTTGAAATTTGGGTTCAGTGAGGAAGCTCATAAACACAGCTCCTTACAGAAGGAGAGCGGGGAGAGGGCTGTTGACAGGAGACGCTGTGGGAATCACTTCACCTGGGTCTTACTGGCTTGCAGATGTGCTATTCTGAACAGTCATCGTAACTGGAAAATAAGTTGGCTTTTCAACAAATAATTCAAATTGTATGAAGCTAAGACACTTGCATGGAAATTCTGCCCCATTCTGTAGTTTCCCACTCCTGGGTGAGGCCAACCATTAGAAACAGATTTATGAAGAGCTCTTCGTTTGGGGCAATTCCAGCGATTATGGAAAATGTGAGTTAAAATTTTAGGCTGGTGGCTCAAGGCAAACTTTGAAGACACTTTGCTAACAGATTTTATGTAGATCGTAAGTGTCAGGACCTGGTGCTGCTCCTGGACTCTGCTGGTCCCTCTCCCTTCTCACAACTCCTTGTCTCACACTCAGGTTCCCTTCCACCCGGCATGCTGCCACCAAATTAAACTCCTAAAGCATCACTGGGTCACACCCAAGATGCCAAACTCCTCAAGGGCACTTCTACAGTTTGACATCCAAGGCCATAAAGTATCTGCCCAAACGATTTCAGCCCTGGGGTGCTGAAGCTCCCACAGCCAGGCTCCAGGCTGTCCTGCCATGCGCCTTAGCTGGTGCTGTGACCTTCACCTGCACCACCTCCCCCTCCTTCACACACCCCAGCCCCCATCACCTCCCCCTCCTTCACACACCCCAGCCCCCATCACCTCCCCCTCCTTCACACACCCCAGCCCCCATCACCTCCCCCTCCTTCACACACCCCAACCCCTATCACCTCCCCCTCCTTCACACACCCCAGCCCCCATCACCTCCCCCTCCTTCACACACCCCAGCCCCCATCACCTCCCCCTCCTTCACACACCCCAGCCCCCATCACCTCCCCCTCCTTCACACACCCCAGCCCCCATCACCTCCCCCTCCTTCACACACCCCAACCCCTATCACCTCCCCCTCCTTCACACACCCCAGCCCCCATCACCTCCCCCTCCACACACCCCAGCCCCCCACATCACCTCCCCCTCCACACACACCCCAGCCCCCATCACCTCCCCCTCCACACACACCCCAGCCCCCATCACCTCCCCCTCCTTCACACACCCCAGCCCCCATCACCTCCCCCTCCACACACCCCAGCCCCCATCACCTCCCCCTCCACACACACCCCAGCCCCCATCACCTCCCCCTCCTTCACACACCCCAGCCCCCATCACCTCCCCCTCCACACACCCCAGCCCCCATCACCTCCCCCTCCTTCACACACCCCAGCCCCCATCACCTCCCCCTCCTTCACACACCCCAGCCCCCATCACCTCCCCCTCCTTCACACACCCCAGCCCCCATCACCTCCCCCTCCTTCACACACCCCAGCCCCCATCACCTCCCCCTCCACACACACCCCAGCCCCCATCACCTCCCCCTCCTCCACACACACCAGCCGCCCAAATTGCCTCCCCCTTCACACACTCCATCCCCCCCACATCACCTCCCCTTCCTCCACACACCCCAGCCCCCCAAATCACCTCCCCTCCACACACCCCAGCTCCTCACATCACCTCCCCCTCCTCTATACACCCCAGCTCCTCACATCACCTCCCCCTCCTCTATACACCCCAGCTCCTCACATCACCTCCCCCTCCTCTATACACCCCAGCCCCCCACATCACCTCCCCTCCACACACACCCCAGCCCCCCCACATCACCTCCCCCTCCTCCACACACCCCAGGCCCCCCACATCACCTCCCCTCCACACACACCCCAGCCCCCCCACATCACCTCCCCCTCCTCCACACACCCCAGCCCCCCACATCACCTCCCCCTCCTCCACACACCCCAGGCCCCCCACATCACCTCCCCTCCACACACACCCCAGCCCCCCCACATCACCTCCCCCTCCTCCACACACCCCAGGCCCCCCACATCACCTCCTCCTCCTCCACACACCCCAGGCCCCCCACATCGCCTCCTCCTCCACACACACCCCAGGCCCCCCACATCACCTCCCCCTCCTCTATACACCCCAGCCCCCCACATCACCTCCCCCTCCTCTATACACCCCAGCCTCCCCATCACCTCCCCCTCCACACACACCCCAGCCCCCCACATCACCTCCCCCTCCTCTATACACCCCAGCCCCCCACATCACCTCCCCCTCCTCTATACACCCCAGCCCCCCACATCGCCTCCCCCTCCACACACACCCCAGGCCCCCCACATCACCTCCACCTCCACACACTCCAGCCCCTCCACATCACCTCCCCTCCACACACCCCAGTCCCCCAAATCACCTCCCCCTCCTTCACACACCCCAGGCCCCCGACAAGCCCCCCCATATCACCTCCCCCTCTACACGCACCCCAGCCCACCCAGATCACCAGGCCCAATTCCTCTGCAGAAGCCTCAAAGAAGTTCGTCTCTGTCCAGTCTCCATATGAGAGTGCCATGACAGGGGGATTCTGTCCTATATCCTGTGGAGGACCACTGTCGTCAGTGGTCCCTGAACCATACACTTGCCACCCAGACAAGAAGATCAAACTGGTAATTTCTCAATCATTTTCCTGCTATCAAAAGAAACTCACTCCTTGAACACTGGCTGAAGAGTACAGCCTCAAACCACAGGAAAGAGAATGGCATCTGACCTAATCCTACCCTAACCCAGCATCTGACCTAAGCCGGAAGGGAAGTGTGCACGGCCCGTCACCCATGCGAGTGCTCACGGAGCCCACCCTCGTGGAGGCTGCCCCCTCTTGGGTTAAACCTCTTCCCCAGCACACCCCCTGCCCCGCCCCAGAGTCAGCTCCTCCCCAACAGAGCCCACCTTCTGCCGCCTCCTCTCTTTATCCAAACGAGTGCTGAGGGCACTTTCTATGCCATTTGTCCTAACAAGGAGGAGCAACTGACCCTGCCTCGCCCGGGCTGCAGGGTCGTGCTGTGAAGGGGTGCTCCTTGCTGTCTAGTCAGAGGGGCCTTGCTGCCTGGGGAGGGGACAGCTGGTGGTGCAGCTGGCGGCACGGCCTTCCCTCTGTGGACGGTAATGGGTTTCTTTGACTTCCAGACTCCCGGACACGGCCGTGAATTGAAAAGTGCTCCCAGGCCATGGGGTCAAAGACAGTGGGCCCGAGGGCTCTAGCGGCCCCTTCATCACCAGATGCTGCCCTGCTGCCAGGCGGGCGCCCAGGGACAGGCCCTGCAGGCGGTCGTGCTGTGCCCCTGCCAGCACTGGGAGCTGGGGGTCTCCGAGCCAACACATGCTAATTCGAGATCAGCCTCTGACCTTTCAGCTGTTCTCACCGCAGTTCTGAGAAAGAAATCTCAACTGAGAGAATTCCCCAGAGTTTTGGAGAAGGGTGTCGCATTGGTTTCAGAACCAGCCAGATCCCTTCCAATATATTCTATTCTTCAGAGAAAACAGTAAAATTGTGAACACAACAGGAACCCATTCCTTCCGGGGGCCGCTGTGAGGTCAGACATTGAATGGCACACCCAGGTCCAGAAGCTACTTCCAGCAGGCAGGGCCCTTGGGAAGCCAGGGCCTGGGCTCCATGGACAGGGGTTCCTGTCGTCAGGAGGCAGAGGGGTCCAAGGGGCAGGGAGAACCGGGAAGCAGGCTCAGAGCCAGTCCCAGTGCGGAGCTGGAATTGTGATGGCAGCAGGCAGGGTCACTGAGCAGAGGCGGTGAAGGGGACAGAGCTGCCCCCGTGCCACAAGGCAGCCATGGGGAACCACACACCCCTGCTGCCTTCAGGGGTTTCCGGGTCCATCTGCCGCCCTGCCCAGTGCCCCTGCTGGCTACAGCATGGAGCTTCCCATTGTACCCTCGGTCAGCCTCCCCTCTGCCTTCCCAGGGGCTTCCCTCACGGAGGGCCCTGTCCTGGGCCTGCCATCCCCAGTATCTAGGTCCTTCCACATCTGCCTGTTAACCTCCTCAAGGTCCTAGATCCACACTCCCCTCTACCTACCATCCCATCTTCTCTCCTCTTTACCAAACATCCTGCGAGAGTGATCTGCTCCTGCTCTCAAAGTGGGAGCAGCAGCAGGGCTGAGGCTTTTATACCCCCAACTTCAATACCCCAATTACTGACTCAGGAGCCCTGGGGGTGGGCCCAGTCATTAGGATTTGATTATCAAGTTCCCCAGGGGGGCACCCACTGGTGTCTGAAAACCACAGCCACACCTGCGCTCCCCTGCGCACGTGCCGTCCACTCCTTTGCCTGGTGTGGTCCAGCCCTGCCCTCCATCCCATCAAAGCTGCTCTGCCAAGGTCACCAGCAGCCCCTCCATGGTGCGCCACGTGGCCCTGGGTGTTAGCTTCTGGACAGCACCTGGCCCATTGCTTTCTTCCAGAACTGCTGGTTTTGGCAAATCCAGGCTCCTGGGAGCCCTGCCTAGTGCCCTGTAGCCTGTTGTGTGTGGGGGTGCCTTTCTCCTGCCACCTGCAATGGTGTCATTCTGTGGGGCTCCCTCTCTCCCATTTCCCAGGCTCCAGTGACATCGGCAGCTAACTCTGATCACTATGAACTACAGCTCCTGTCATCTGGTGGACACACACTCAGAATTCAACCCACCACACCCAGACAGGTCAACACCCATGCACACTCATCCGAGACTCTTTATGGACGACCTTCTGTTTGGGGGATATGCTGTGCCTGTCCTTCTTCCCTCTGAGCCTTTGCACAGGCTGTTCCCTCTCTCAGGAGCCCTTCCAGCCCCACTCCCTGCACCTTGCATGCCTGATGCCCACGCAGCCTGACCTCCCAGACCCTCCATGGACCCCCAAATTGGACCTGACATCATGACAGGTGCCCCACAGTGCACTGGGCTCCCCTCGCAGTGCTGATGACAACTATTATCACAGCCAACTGTCTCCACTGATAACACTGATTTGAATTATTTTTATCATAAACGGAAAACTAAACAACATTGGGAAGGCAGAGGTCCCAGCTCAGCTTTATAAAAACATCTAAGAACATCTCCATTACTGCCACTTCAGGAATGGGATTTCAGGGCCATGCCCGCCTCCTGACTAAAGGATTCCTCTCCACAGGCAGCTCCCACACATCTGCTTCTAGCACCCACAGTAAAAAGGGGGTCCTGGCCGGGGCTCAGGGGGCCACTGTCTGCAGCCTGCCTGGCTGCTCCAGGTGTTTCAGGGTGGCTGCTCGGGGACTGTCTGCTTGTGTGAGGATGTGCTGGGGGCTCACGGGCCAGCCGGAAGCTGATCTGGCCCACCACAAGCCACCCTGAAGGAGGTCCCTGTGGTATATATGACTCCTCAGGTGCGTGGCACCTTACAGCGTCTGAATGTGCTGTCCATATATGACTCCACAGGGCACAGGGAAGTCACATCTCTTCCTGTCCTAAGACCACCCTGCCTGCAATGGTGACCAGTCCTTGTGGGTGTGATTGTCAGAAGGGCTTGTGAGCTTATTCAGCCAACATGGAAACTGCTCCTCCACCCACAGAAGCTCCTCAGGGTCAGCGCTGCCTTGGTCACTGGTTGGGACAGGGACCAGCATTGCCACCTGGCTTGTGTGCACATGGGCTCTCGGGATCTCAAAGTGACAGGGAGAGCATTGGGGGTGACATCAAAAGGTCTGAGCCCTGTGCTAGGGTGTCTTTTCAGGAGTCAGCAGACAGCGAGCAGCCGGCCAGGCCTGATCTGATGCCCGGTACCAGCGCCTGGCCAGTGATCTGGGTAGAGATAACCATCCGGGGCTCCACGGCTGCTGAGAAGCCCAAAGCAGGTGCAGTTCTGGGTGGGCCTGGATGCTTCTGGTCATGCTGTCATCTGCTCTCCTCTGCTTGTTGCTTGGGCTCAGAATTGGCTTCAGCCCCTACCCCCGCCCCTCCCTGGTGAATCTCCAAGTCTCCCCTGCCCACACCCTCTGCTCCAACTCACTGCTGTGTTCCCCAGCCATGCCCCAGTCCCCAAGGCCTCCAGGACCTCCCTGACCACCTGTCACGGGAGTTCGTGACTCGTGGCTGCAGAAATGGAACTGGATATCTAAGGGGAAAAGCACCAACACTGGGTGCCCCAGGCCCGGGCTGGCGTCTCTGCAGGTGCCGCTCTCTGAGCCTGTGGCCTCGTCTACAGCACAGGGCTGATAAGACCAACATCCCACAGGTTTGCTGAAAGGCTTCAAGAGAGATGAATGCATCCGGGGGCCTCAGCACAGGGCAGTCATGAGTGTTCACCTCACAGCCAGCTCGGACCTGGCGCGGGTGAGGTGCCTTCCGAGGGCAGGCCGGGACGGTGTCCCTAGCATTCCCACGGGAACTGGCTTTGTCTGGGGCCCCAGGCCTCACCTGGCTGGCAGGGGGCTGGCCCACCACCGCCTCGTACGGAGGGGGGAGCTCAGCAGGATAGAGCAGGCCGGGGCTATTGATGGCCACGTCATACAAAGTGCCGAATGGAGACGGAGCAAAGTCCAGGTGGAGGCCCCTGAAAAGACAGAATCATCACATCGTCATTGCCCGAAGAAGGAGGCAGAAGTGCTGACAGCTCTCAAAGCCGCCAGAGCAGGGGCAGCCAGGGCTTCCCCTCTTCTAATACTTCCCATCATTGTGAAATCAAAGCTTCAGTCACTGGGTGATTTGCACTTTTGTTTTTTTTTTTCTGGAACGACATCAACATTTTCAATCAACTCTACTGACCTGTCCATTAAAATTCAAATAATCATACAGCTGATTACATCTTTCATTAAACTGTACATGTTACACGAATGACTGCAACGTGACCGCAGCTTTGCATGTCATGAGAACTTAAGGCAGCAACACCTGTCTGCCTCCGGCTTCTTTCGGGTTGCGTTGCAAAGGTGCCACAGGGAATGTTGTATGTCTAAGACCCTCTCCTTCCACTTCCCCTCCTCTGTTCTCACCGCCATGCCTGCAGGACCACTGCAACTCCCACCACCCAGACACTGCTGCCCATCTTAGTGGTTTCGAGATGGGGGCAGCCGCGGGAGACCAACCTCTGGGCCTCAGCGGACGGTGTGCAGGTGTACTCTGGGGGGTAATAGGGTGGAGGCGGGAGTGGGGGGATGAACTCGTCGAAATCCAGGGTCTGGTGGAGAACGGTGCCGTGAGGAGTCACGCAGGTGGGGTTGGCAGGATGTGACCTCTGCGGAAGGAACTGGAAAACAGAGACAGCCACAGAGTTATCTGGGACATCTTGTGTGGCTTGTGTCTCATTAAGCTAATTATACGAGAGCTTTAATGATCAGTTTGGAATGCCTGTAATTTCAACTGTCAAGCCATGACTGCTAAGCACACACTTTAAAATGAAGGCACCAGGAGGAACGCCTCGTCTCAGAAGTCTCAAAACGCTTTGTTGCCCACGCTGTTATACAGAATGCCTCTTTTTAAAGAAAACATACGGTCTGGGAAGTCTTTCATGCTGTCCCTACCACTCCAACTGGCCCCTCTGATGACAGTACTCAAAGACTGCAGACGGAAGGCTGCCTGACGTGCGTGGTTTAAGACGGCACTTCGGCTGGGTGTGGTGGCTCATGCCTGTAATCCCAGCACTTTGTGAGGCCGAGGCGGGTGGATCACCTGTGATCAGGAGTTCGAAACCAGCTTGGTCAACATGGCGAAACCCCGTCTCTACTAAAAATACAAAAAATCAGTTGGGCGTAGTGGTGCATGCCTGTAATCCCAGCTACTTGGGAGGCTGAGGCAGGAGAATTGCTTGAACCTGGGAGGCGGAGGTGGCAGTGAGCCAAGATTGTGCCATTGTACTCCAGCCTAGGCAACAGACTGGAGTGTTTTTGAGACTCTGTCTGAAAAAACAAACAAACAAAGATGGCATTTCTCAAAGTGTGTTCATGAGAAAACACTAGACCCTCCCCTCGAAATGTCCCCACCCCACCCCAGAATTCCCGTGGTGAATCTGTGGGAAATGCCACATGCTCCCTTCTTGGAGTCCTGCATTGTGCATTCGTGTGTTAAAGGCTCTGAGAAGGGCTGTGCTGAAATACTTATTTAGCTGTTTAACATTTTAACCCAGCATTTCTCAAATATTTCATAATGGGCCCCTTTGGACACGTAGCATCTATTAATATTTTGCAGTCTCAGGATTTCACACAGTTTGTAAAACACTGCTCTGAGGAAAGAGAGACAACTTCATGAGTTCCAGAACATTCTATTGGCCAACCTTGAACACCGAGATGCTGCTTTAATAGTGAGGTGAAATCCCTTTAACAAAAATGAAACCTGTTTCTGCCTAGTTTTCCGTTTCTGAAGGACTAACCAACAACCAACTGCTTTTCTTTCCACCTTCACATCTCTGCTGCCCAGAGGTCACCTGTGGCGTGAGATGCCTGGGACATTGCTCCAGCTCCAGTCAACGCCGCCCTATGAGGGTCTACACGGCAAAAAGATCCATGCTGCAAAAGCTCTGGGCCAGGGGCCCTCCTGGCGCAGGGCAGGTGAGGTAAGGAGAGGAAGGGTGAGTGTGTGTGTGTGTGTTGTGTGTATGTGCATGTGTATGTGCGTGTGCATGTGCATATGTTATGTATGTGTCTGTGTATATATGTATGTGTGTGTATGTATGTGTATGTACATGTGTATATGTGTATGTATGTGTATGTGCATGTAGATGTGTGTGTCTCTGTGTGTATGTGTATGTGTGTGTATGCGTGTGTGTGTGTTGAGGGGAAGACAGGGACCCAGAATCACCCTACACAAGCAAGGACAGCTCCATTAGAAAACAGTGAGGTCTCCAAGCACTGTGTGGGGACTGCGCTCCCCAAAGCATTCATGAAGAACGCATCTGAACGGGTCTTGAAAGATTGGTGGGATTTCATCTAGTGGGCGCTCAGGGAGACACTCAAGCCCCAGAACAGGTGAGCCAGGGAAGGATGTGTTTAAGAAAAGCAAATAGATAAGGCTCTGGAAGTCAATTCTTAATTCTGGGGCACTGGGGAGCCTGTAAGGGTGTTGGAGCTGGGGAGCGGGGGACTGGAGCTGCGTGGTAGGAGGTGCCTTCTGGCAGCAGGGGTAGGGTGGGCTGGAGCTGACAGAGGCCAGGACGTGAAGCACTTTTGCACTGGTAGGGGTGAGGTGACAATTCTGAATGGGGTCAAGCGCTGTGAAATAAGCATGCTCTAGGTTGACGAAGAAAGGCTGGTGGCCGTGTCTAAAGGTCTAACACATCACAGGAAAATGGCTCCCGTGGGCCTCCTAACACACGGAGCACACTCCTCGCCTCTCTGGCTGGACCGACCCACGGCTGCGTGTGTTTAATTGTCCGAAACAGAGGTGAATCATCCGGTGTGAGCAGGACGCATGTGCGTCTGTGGTCCTCCGCCTTGGAGGCTGTCAGTCCTGATGCCTGCTGCACAGAGCTGAGAAGCAGGGCGAGGGCAAATGCCCTCAGGTCTAATCAGGAAATATTTTCAATTAGTCTCTATCAGAAATTAGAAAAAATATCAATGACATACCCAAGCAAAACTAATGACATGCAGACGCCAAAACACTTTCCAATTCAAGGCACCATTCCACCAGGAAGGAGAACAAGCATTTGAGGAGGGGCAGAGGTGCAAGGGACCCTCTCCGCAGGTGCAAGTGAGCAGAGGCTGCCGCACACTGGAGGCTATGTAAAGGTCAAAGGACGCGGCTGCATCTGCTCCGGGTCGCCTTTCGGGGACATGTTGGCCCCACCTTCCTGGACTCTTTTCCCAGGAATCCTTTGACCTTGACTCCTCAGCCTCCCCAGCGAGAATCCTGCAAGTGGCGCTTGACGTCTCCCCTCTCTTCCCCACCATCAGTGTGTGTTTAATTAGGTCAGGGTGTGTCTCTCGCGGCCCAGGGTGGCCAGCTCTGTCCTCTGCTCTGCAGGCTGGGGCTGGAGGTCTGCAGACTACCCTTCCCAGGCTGCCGTGCCTGGGCTGCCGGCGGGCTCTGCCTGTAGGGCACCTGGCCGGCCTGCGGGGCGAGGATGGAGCTGCGGGTTTCCTGCGCCTCCCCACTTCCTCCCTTCTGTTCCCCGGCTTTGCGGGCTGAGAGCTGCCCTCCGCAGTTATTCCACTCTCTGTAACCTCAGCACCCTCTTCTGTTCCTTCAGCCTTCCACACCCAAGTAACCTGCTCCCCGTAACTGTGTTGAAATCCTAAGGGCAATTTCTTTTCCTGACCATCTGGGGCACATCTATTTTACCCACCTCTGTACCCGTCTCACAATCGCACACAGCGGGTACTCAGTAAACTTCTGCAGAGGAGACGGGCAGACGCCTCCTTGCGGGGCAACTCCACTCAGCCCGTCCACCTCCTCCTCGCAGGAGCTTCTAACCTGTGTGCCTCTCTGCCTTGATTTTCTGTCTCTGTAATCTGGTCGCCATCCTGCTACCACAGCTGTTTTTAAATCAATCTGATGAGGTCACTGCAGTTGAAAAGACTTTAATGAAACCCTGGCTCACTGAACTCCATCTGGTTTCCAGCTTCCTAACCCAGCGCCCCCAAACTCCCCGCTCTTTGAACAAAACTGCTCTAATCCCTACTATCAAACACGTATTGTTCCTTCTTCCCAGCTCCCCACCTCCCTTTCACCTGGCGCCTCCCAGTCACCTTCAGGACCAGCGGAAATGCCTGTGACCCTGAAAAGCCAGTGGGCAGCCACCCCTCCCCCACCCCGCCCAAGCTCCAGGCTCTGCAGCCTCACCTGCATGTTGACTGCCAGGTATATAAAGCTCAACTCTGCACCTGGAGGTGGAGGGCAAAAAAGGGGCTGTGAACAGTCCCTTCTTTCCCAGGTGGCTCTGTTTGCCCTGATCTGTAACTGTCTTCTCTGATCCATGTGGTGACAAAGGTACACCTGTGTCTGGTGCCCAGCTGGGGATCATGCACCTGACGTGGGCATCACTAGTGCCCAGGGCTGTCCCCGCACAACAGGAGTGAGGATTTGAGACCCCGCTGGAGAAGAGCCCCTGCTCAGTCTGCTCCGGGGAGAGGGGATCCGAACTCAGGTGTGTGCTGTCCACCTTCTCAGGTGGGTGCATGTGGAAGTGATGGAGGATGAGAACTAAGGCTACCTGGCCTTGGGCAGCTTCCCAAAGCCCACTTAACACAGAGCCCCGAACATTTCGGTCTATCCACACAGCCCAGAGTCTGGGATCTGAGGGAGATCGTGAAGAGGTCAACCTGCCTGGGACCGGGAGTCAGACCGCAAGTCAGTTGTCTCTGGGCCCTGCCTGGGCACTGAGGGCCCACAGGATGTGAGCACATTTCTGATCCTGTGAGTCTCAGTCCCCTTCCCTGAGAAGCACCATCGCTCACACAGACCCAGACAGCAGGGCTGTGTGGCTGAAAGGAAGGCTTGGATCATTAGCATGAGCTCATCCAGCCCATGCCTCCATCTCCTGCCATCGGGAACAAGGTGGGGCAGGGCAGGCATCAGGGGTCTGTGGACAAGGGCCGGGGACTTCCAGAAACACCGTGGAGCTCTGAGCTGCCCGTTCCTCCAGGTCCCAGCCGGGTCTGCTCACCTCCCTTTATATTTAGTGGTTTCCTGCCCAGCACCCACTCTCCCTGCTCCCTCTACCAATGTCCTTGCCACATCCTGGCTCCTGAAGGGAGCACACACACCTCTGAATTTTTCCAGAAAGACTCAGAATTACAGGGAAGGGCCTTCTCCCTCTGCCTTCCTTAGACTTGGTAGAAACAGCAGGCTTGTTACTACTGAAGTTTGCTGAATCAACTTCCTCCTGGACAACCCTGCAGATGAGCTGGAGCTCCCGCTCTGCGCTCCAGACCCTGGGGAGAGCCCGCCCTGCGGCCCCCTGGTCCTGCCGCCACCCCCAGGTAGGTTCCATGCCCACCCAGGGCTCCAGGGTGCCTTACTGCACAGGGTGAGGCCTGTGTTCATTATGACTGTAATTGCATAAGGAAATAGGGATGCAGACAGGAAGAGCTGCTCGTTCTGTGAAAACCAAGTTGAATGCTTTGGAAAGACTCAATAAAGGAGGGCAGCCAAGCAGAAACCACTGCCAAGTCAAGTCCAGGCAAGGCAGGTCTAAGAGCAGAGAAGAATCATAAAAATCTAGGGAAGGTCTGTCTCCCCTGGCTGGCTTCCCCTGGCTGGCTCCACTTTAGAGGAACTGAATCTGAAAATCATTGATGGTGTGATTTCCACAAACTTTCTGCAAGAAATACACCCAGACAGGACAACAGACCCATAACCAAAGGGATGACCACAGCCCCAAATGAGATGACTGGTCGACAGATGCTCATTAGCATATCTGACGTCAAAGAAAAACGATTGTGTGTCCACATCATTTTTATGATTGTCTGCATTAGCTGTTTGGATGAAGTTCCTGGTCTGATAGATAAGTAGCATCTACTGTCCAGAGACAATTCTGTGGAGCCCAGGCCTCAAGGACCTCAAGGTTACTGTGGGTCCCCAGAGTGCCCTCTCCAGCAGGTGCAGCCAGTGCTGGGGTGAGGCGGAGAGAAGATACTGGTGAACTTGGTGATGCTGTGGCTCCCATGGGGTGGTGTCGTGTCCCTGACCAGCCAGCACCGCTTAACCAGCTCCATGGGCAAGCCCACAGTTACCACGCGATGGAAGGCACAGTGCCCCCTCTGCGCTGTCTAAAGGAGGTCAACTCTGTAGGGCAGACAGCTACCTAAATGACAATAATGAAAGATGAAGTTAATAAGCGCATGCCTAATGGAGATACATGTCATAGTAGATGATATTCCTGAGGCTGCAGCAGCTGGCAAGGAAGTAAGTGAAGAAGAAAACAATGTATCAGAAAAGTGGAAGAATGAGATAACATTTAAAAACAACAACAAAAAAATGACATTACAGACACTTAAATGATCAAAAACCTTTTCCGCTAAATGATGTCAATCAACCACATTGTATCATCATCAGAATGTCTTTTGCCACGATTTCCACACATATTAGAGGAGCTCAGCTTCATCAGTTCTGACAATAGGCAGAACGCTTTGCTTCTCATGGATACAAGCATGCATTATGCTAGTTCCATCGGCACTTAATGATCCCAAATTGCTGATCCACAGAAATAAGATGGGAGTTTCAGGTTCTTTGGAGACTTGTTCTTGCTATTCCTAGATTCCCACCAGCACTGGACACATAGCAAAGCCCCTGAGATAATTGCTGACTAACTGAATGAATGAATGAGTGAGCAAAGAAGTGAACAGATCAGTAAACACAAAACTGGGACTCTTCCTGAAAAACGGTTACGGCTGGAATTTTGATCAATTGTGTAAGTTGTCAGCACATCAATCACAGTAGAAATCACAGCCTGGGTCCTTCCTGCTAACATGGAGGAGCAGGGAGAGGGGCTGGGGAAGTGGGGCTGAGACCCGCACAGTGGAGCAGAGTTGCCAGGCTGCAGGGCTGCCTTGGGGGCAAATTGGGAAGAGGTGCTCCTTCCTGTGGGAGGCCAGGGTATGGCTGTCATCCCCTCAGCCCAGCACCCCTCTGTAGGGCGCAGCACAACAGGGCACCAGAGAAGGGCCGTGGGGGCTGGAGCTGTGGCTCGGGGGGCTTCCCACAGGTTCTTTCTGAGAAAAGAAATTAGTTGATTGGGAAAGGGTGGCCGAAGGGCTTACACACACTTGCCCACAGTGACCTTCCTCCTTAATTATGCTCCCTTTATAAATTAGTGCTTCTCACTTGGAAGGTCTCAGATACAAATAAACACCAGAAATGAAGAGTTAGTACAACAAAAGCCACAACTGAATGCAAGAAATGAAAACCCGCTCAGAACAAAGAGGCCAACATACAGGAAGGTAAAGAACACAGAAACAGCAGTGAGCAGTAAAGCTTCTATAAAATTAAATCTAAAGGGGTCATGAAGATGTGAAGGGATGCTGTGATTTAAGGGCTAAGGAGGAGTGACATAGAAAAGACATCCCAAAGAGCTTACACTCTAACACATTTCGCCTGGAACTAAATGACTTTAAACCACCGCAGGAAAACCCAGAAGCTGGCCATGGTGTGGGAGGAGGAGGGAAGTGACGCACTCCAAAGAAATGACAGGGTAAGAAGAAAGTCATGCTGAGGAAAGCACAGAACACCAAGACACACAGATGCCAAGAGACGCCTTCTTCTCTGGGACTAGTGGTTGCCTGGTTAATGAATAAGAAAGTTATTTAAAGTGGGGAGTTTCACACACACATACACATGCAAACATAATACATACATACTGAACCCATTTTACTTTAACTTAAATCCTGTATATGTGGAGAAATTCATAGAAAGACACAAACTACCAAAACAGACTTGAGAAGAACAGAAAATGTGACAAGAGATTGAATTAGTAATAATACAACTACCCGCAGGGAAAAGTGCAGGCTCAGATGGCTTCACTGGTGAACTCTATCAAATATTTAAAGAAGGGCCGCGCGCGGTGGCTCATGCCTATCATCCAAGCACTTGGGGAGCCCAAGGAGAGAGGGTCACTTGAGCCTACGAGTTCGAGACCAGCCTGGGCATCATAGAGGGACCCTGTCTCTACAAAAAAATTAAAAAATTAGCTGGGCATGGTGACGTGTGCCTGTAGTCTCAGCTACTTGGGAGGCTGAAGTGGGAGGATTGCTTGAGCCCAGGAGGTAGAGGCTGCAGTGAAACATGATCGCACCTTTGCACTCCAGCTGGGGGGACAGAGTGAGACCTTGTCTCAGAAAAAAGCAAACAAAAAAAAAAACATTTAGCCGGGTGTGGTGGCTCACACCTGTTATCCCAGCACTTTGGGAGGCTGAGGCGGCTGGACCACCTGAGGTCAGGAGTCCAAGACCAGCCTGCCCAACATGGTAAAACCCCATCTCTACTAAAAATAAAAAAATAAAAAAATAAAAAATTAGCCGGATGTGGTGGCATACACCTGTAATCCCAGCTACTAAGGAGGCTGAGGCAGGAGAATAACTTGAATGTGGGAGATGGAGGATGCAGTCAGCTGAGATCAAGCCACTGCACTCCAGTTTGGGTGACAGAGAGACTCCATCTCAAAAAAAAAATTAATGAATAATTAATACAAATTCTTCATAACAATCTTCCAACAAACGGAAGAGGAAGAAACACTTCCAAACTCTTCTATTAATATGAAAAGGATTACTTATCATAACCAAGTGGGATTTATCTCGCAAATGCAAGGTTGGCTTAACATCAGAAAAATCAATCTGTGTAATTCAACATATTAATAGAACAGAGGACAAAAACCCTATGGTCATCTCAATAGATGCAGAAAAAGCATTTGACAAAATCCAACTTTCTTTTTGATAAAAAAGACCCAACAGGCTGGACACGGTGGCTCATGCCTGTAATCCCAGCACTTTGGGAGGCCGAGGCGGGCGGATCACGAGGTCAGGAGATCGAGACCATCCTGGCTAACACGGTGAAACCCCGTCTCTACTAAAAATACAAAAAATTAGCCGGGCGTGGTGGCGGGTGCCTGTAGTCCCAACTATTCAGGAGGCTGAGGCAGGAGAATGGCGTGAACCCGGGAGGCGGAGCTTGCAGTGAGCTGAGATTGCACCACTGCACTCCAGCCTGGGCGACAGAGCAAGACTCCATCTCAAAAAACAAAACAAAACAAAACAAAACCCAACAAGCTAGGAATAGAAGGGAACTTCCTGAATCTGATCAACAGCATCTATGAAAAACCCACAGCTAACATACTACTTAATGGTGACAGACTGGATGCTTCCCCTAGATACAAGCTAAGAAAGTCCACTCTCACTGCTTCTATTCAACATCGTAGTGGAGGTTCCAGCCAGGGCAATCAGGAAAGAAGACAAGATGAAAGACATCCAGAGTGAAGTAAACTGATTTCTATTTGCAGGTGACATGATTTTGCATATAGAAAGAATCCAGAGAAAAGCCCAACAACAATAAAGCTCAAAATGAGTTCAGCATGGTTTCAGGATATGAGATCAATATAAAAAATCATTTGTATTTCTATATATTAGCAATGAATGATCTGAAAATTTAATTAAGATAGTAATTCCATTTATGATAGCATCAAGAAGAATAAGATACTCAGGAATAAATTTAACAAAAAAGCAAAACTTGCACACTGAAAACCGTGAATATAACTGAAAGAAATTAAAGAACATCTAAATGAATGGAAGGGTACCTCATGTCCATAGGTTGGAGGACTTACTATTGTTAAGATGACAATATTCCTGAAACTGATCCACAGATTAACCACAATCCTTATCAAAATCCCAGGTGGATTGTTTGCAGAAATTGACAAACTCGACCTAAAGTTCATATGAAATGAAAGGGCACAGAATATCCAAAACAATGTTCACAAACTACAGAACTGGAGGGCTCACATGTCCATATGTGAAAACTTACTGTGAGGCTACAGCAATCGAAACCATGTGGCACTGGCATCAGGACAGACATAGGTCAATGGAATAGAATTGAGAGTCCAGAAATAAACACGTATATCTATGGTCAATTGAGTCTGACTAATGTTACCAAGACCATTCAATGGGGAAAGATTCATTTTTTCAACAAATGGTGTTGGAAACAGAACAAAGCTGGACCCCTACCTCACACAGTGTATAACAATGAACTCAAAATGGTCTAAACACCTACCTGTAGGCCGGGTGTGGTGGCTCACGTCTGTAATCCCAGCACTTTGGGAGGCTAAGGCGGGCTGATCACAAGGTCAGGAGTTTGAGACCAGCCTGGCCAACGTGGTGAAACCCCGTCTCTACTAAAAGTACAAAAATTACCTGGGGTGGTGGCACACACTTGTAATCTCTGCTACTCGGGAGGCTAAGGCAGGAGAATTGCCTGAACCTGGGAGGCGGAGGTTGTGGTGAGCCGAGATCACACCACTGCACTCCAGCCTGGGTGACAGAGCAAGACTCCATCTTGGGGAAAAAAAAACCAAAAAACCCTAAGTGTAAGAGCTAACAGTAACACTATAAAGCTCTTCGGCATTGCTTTCTTAGATGTGACACCAGAAGCACAAACAACTAAAGAAAAAAACAGAGAAACTGAACTTCATCCAAATTGAAACTTTTGTGCTTCAAGTGAAAAGATAACCCACAGGGTGGGAGAGAAATTTACAAGTTATATATCTGATAAAGGGGTTGTGCCTGAAATACAGAAATAACTTTTACAACTCAGTAATAAAAAGACAAATAACCCAATTTTAAAAATAGGCAAAAGGTCTGAAAAACATTTCTTTAGGGAAAATATACAAATAGCCACAAGTGCATTAAAGTATGTTCACCATCATTAATTATCAGGGAAAAGCAAATCCAAACCACAATGAAATACCACTTCACCACCACTAAGATGGTTATAATTAAAAGAAAGATCATAAGTGTTGGCGTGGATGTGAAGAAACTGGAACCAAAATGAAATACCACTTCACCACCACTACGATGGTTATAATTAAAAGAAAGATCATAAGTGTTGGCGTGGATGTGAAGAAACTGGAACCACAATGAAATACCACTTCACCACCACTACGATGGTTATAATTAAAAGAAAGATCATAAGTGTTGGCGTGGATGTGAAGAAACTGGAATCACAATGAAATACCACTTCACCACCACTAAGATGGTTACAATTAAAAGAAAGATCATAAATGTTGGAGTGGATGTGAAGAAACTGGAACCCTCATGGTCTCACGGTGGGAATGTAAAATGGCACAGCTGCTTTGGAAAACAATCTTGCAGTTCCTCAAAAACAGAATCATCCTTATGACCCAGCAATTCCCTTCCAAGGTATATACTCAAGATAAATTAAAACATATGTCGACACAAAAACTTGTACAAGGATGTTCATAACAGCATTATTAATAACAGCCAAGAAGGCAAACAGCCCATATGAACATCAACTGATGAATAAGCAAAATGTAGTATACTGATACAACAGGATATACTGTTGAGCTATAAAAAAGACTGAAATGTTGGTACATGTAGAAACATGAATGAACCTTGAAAACATCATGCTAAATGAAAGAAGCCAGACACAAACGGCCACATGTTGTATCATTCAATTTATATGGAACGTGCAGAACAGGCAAATCCATGGACACAGCAAGTAGATTAGTGGTTTCCTAGGGCTGAGGGGTGGGAAGGAAATAGGGTGACTGCTAAAGGCTATAGGGTCTCTCTTGGGGATAATAAAAATGTTCTAAAATAGATTGTGGTGAAGGTTGTACAACTCTGTGAAGATATTAAAACCGCTGAATTTTAAATGGACGAATTGTATTATAGGTGAATTGTATCTCAAGACAGCTGTTACCCGATCCCCCATCTCACAGATCCCTGGTAAAAGAAAAAAACCATTTATACAGTGTCCCTCTGAATCCACAAGGAATTGCTTCCAGAACCTCCTCTGCCACTGGATACTAAAATCGGTGGAGGGTGAAGTCTTTTATATAAAATAATGTTGTATGTGGACATAACCTACACACATCCTCCTGTATACTTTGAATCATCTCTAGAATACTTCTAACACCTAATACAATATAAATGCTATGGAAATAGTTGTTATACTGTATTGTTTTTTATTTATATTTTTGTTGTTGTTTTGTTATTTTTATTGTGTTTTTTCCTTGAATAGTGTCGATCCACGGTTGGCTCAGTGGGAGCTGACTGTACATACATGGACTGACCTTTTTCTGCCCGAGTAAAGCCTCTTTCTGAGAGTCAGTCTGCTGTGTGGAGTGCCTCGTGGTCTTTCCTGCATAAGCTGCATCCATAAGACGTGAATCTAACAACCCTTTTCTGTGTTTTTAAAGTGGGGCTAGAGCTGAAAGGCACTTGTCAAGCAATGTGTATGTGGACTCCCTCTAGATTTTTTTTTAATTTTTTTTTTTTTTTGAGTCTCAATCTTGCCCTGTCGCCCAGGCTGTAGTGCAATGGCACAATCTTGGCTCACTGCAACCTCCACCTCCCAGGTTCAAGCCAATTTCCTGCCTCAGCCTCCCGAGTAGCTGGGATTATCGGCATGCGCCACCATGCCCAGCTAATTTTTGTATTTTTAGTAGAGACGGGGTTTCACCATGTTGACCAGGCTGGTCTTGAACTCCTGACCTCAGGTGATCTGCCGGCCTCCCAAAGTGCTGGGATTACAAGCATGAGCCACCAGGCCCAGCTCCTCTAGATTTTTATCAGCATTTATCGCAACCGCCATAGTTGTCTCACTTGCATCTGATGGATAGCAATATATTCAGCAGCACCCCCTTTCACCGAACCTTTCCAAAGAACTCGACTGTGCTGTACCAGAAACAATTATCTTTCTGCACTCATATTTCATGGCTTTACATAGTACTAGAATATGTAATTACAACAAATATCACTGGCATAAACTAGTTAGGAATAGCTACAACTGTCCCTTGGAAAGCTCATGGCCCAGCTTCCTGGAGCAGAAATGGCGCAGGGGTGAACTGCGGAAGCTACTGGTAGGGAATGGTTCGCACAGCCAGCCTGGCTCAAGCCTCGGCCCACATGGCAAGAGCCGACCTCCATGTGGCCACCACGTTCCTTCAAATCGCATTCCCACAGATGAGCGGACTCATCCCATCAGCAGCTCTGTGAGGACAGCAGGGCACACACTTCATCTTTAGAGCTGAGGAAACGGGGTCCCACAGACAGTGATGCGCCCAAGATTGTGCCAGTCCCACAGGGCGCCATGGCCACCCTCTGAATCCACAGGGAAGTGTGGATTCACCCACCACCAGCTCTCTTTTGCCTCACCCTTGACTCTCAAGCCCGGCAGCAGAGCCGGGGTCTCATCACGAGAGCAGAGCCTTGGGCTCCCGCGGTACCCATCACAGACTGGAAAGGATGTGCTGGCAGGAAGCCGGATATTTCTGCTTCCAAGCCAGGGTGTGAGGCAAACTCACCCACAAAGTACTCAGTGAGGAAACAACAGGGCTTCTGACGGCAGCCGCTGTCACCGCAGCCTGCCTTTCCCTTGCACAGTATTTTCTGCTGGTAAAGAGCCTCAGCCCACCGCGTCTGCAGACATTGCTGCGACGTCCCAGTGACAGACTGATATTCCCTACACATTTCAAATCCAACACATCACACGTATTAGGGATCTCCAGGCATCCCATTCATTCCACTTCACAAGTGAGGAAACTGAGGCACAGGTAGGTTCAGTGACACACCCAGAGCCACCTGCCTCGAATGCAGAAGAGGTGGGACTCAGACCCTGGAGTGCCTGGCTTGAGACGCACGGCTCCACGCCTGCTCATGCCCCATCCATCACAACTACAGAGCGACTCTGCACACTGCTGTTATAATCGTATATGCTCTTATAAAGAGAATTTACTTTATTCTTATTTAGTTGGCAATTTTCATTTTAAAGCATAAAACCAGGAGAATGCAAACTTTTAGCATTTACATGCCTTTAGTTCTGTAAGTTTGGTCAAATTGATGTGATATTTACAGATCAATAGTAAAATCTGCTGAGGTGAGGAGAAGCCCCTGGTACTTAACCTTTCCTTTACAGAACACATTGGAGAAAATTGCCAACATGAGGCCCCGATGAACAAGGGCAGAAGTTCATGGCTACCTTAGAACTGCTTAATTAGATACCTTTCAGAAAGGGCAGCCTGGCTGTGACAGCTGTGTGGATATACACCGGGAGGGAGAGACTCCCGTGGCATGCAATTAGGACCAAAGAATTTTTAACGTCTTGGTAATGATGCTCTCTGGCCCTGTATCTTGATGAACTGGATGTTGACTGCCACAGGGTGAATGACAAAGAAGAGCACATTAAAAAAACCCACTATAAGAACCAGCTGCCTTTTCTTGCATAA
Organism: Pan paniscus; assembly: GCF_029289425.2. Classification (NCBI taxonomy): domain Eukaryota; kingdom Metazoa; phylum Chordata; class Mammalia; order Primates; family Hominidae; genus Pan; species Pan paniscus. The sequence continues at coordinate 5,806,206 of NC_073265.2, forward strand.
GATGCATAAATCATTGCGTGGGAAGCAGCGTAGGTCTCAAAGGGGCAAATTGAGAGACAGAGAGACAGAAAGAGACCGAGGCAGAAAGACACACACAGAGACAGAGAGAGACAGACACACACTCATACACACACACACACGTGTGCGCATAGATATTCCTACCCTTACCATGGAAGAACAATATTTTTTCATCAATTTCTCTTTGTTGTACTCAGTAGCATTCCGATCAGTAGGCTGTGTTCCATTCACATTGCAACAGGAAGAGCGTTCATTATTTATGAGATGTGTATTTATAAATGTGTATTAATAACCCACATATTATAACATGTGTTAGTGAACCATGCTCCAGGCCTCCTCGCTGCCCCTGGGAGTGGCAGGTCTTCCTGTGTATGACCCTGGGCAAAGGGTCAAATGATGGCCAGTGACTGGCCGCTGGAGTATGAGCTCAGGGTTCATTAGCAAATCAAAAATGCACAGGTTAGCAATTTTCCAACTGGAAAAGAACTGATCTTCTAACACCTCTAAACTTCCCGGATTAAAAGAGAATTCTGAAGCCCGAGGAAGGCACCTTGCTTTGGAGGTGCTGGGTCCAGGGGATGTCCAGGGCTGCAGGAATTTCACTACATGACTCAAGGGCACATGCCAGGGGCCATCCTAGAGAACACGACAGTGGCAGAACCCTGTCAATATGGAGCTCCAACAACACCTAAAATAAATACATCAGCGGCGCCACGTGTGCAGATGCTTGGTCTTCCAGAGGGCAACACAAGGTGGCCTCCAGGTGCCATGGACTGTCAGGGGCCGCTGTCCTCACCGCATCTGGCTGAAGCCAGAAGCGTCCACTCCTACACTGGTTTCAAACCGCGCAGAGGAGGAGGGGATCAGGCCACTCACCATCTGCAGGACGTCGGAGGAGACCATCTGCATACAGCACATGGCTGTGGCCAGCGCACACACGATAGTGGACAGGACGTTGAGGGCACACACGCTGAAGAGGAGATCCTGCGAGGAAAGGTGCAGGAGAATGTCAGCCTCATCCTGAAATCCCAGATAGCAGAATCCTTAGCCCTCCTGCCAGGGCCCAGAATGAGCGAGGTCGATGACCATCCACGTCACGGAGGTTTTGTTTTGTGTGTGTCTGTGTTTTCCTCATAATCAAAATTGGCCTTTCATAGAAACACATTCGTTTATTCCGTCACAATGATGATCAAAGTATTCATAATACTCAACAATGTGTTTTACAATTTTGATAATTATTAGGTAGTCAGTAACATGTCTAAGGAAATCATAAGGTGGCCAACATTTAAGGAGGTGGGCCATTTTTATCAATCACAACCTATAACTCAAGTGAAACTTTTTATCTTGAGATAATTGTATATTCACATGCAATTGTAAGAAATCCTACAGAGAGATCTTGGGTACCCTTTACTCGTTCTTCCTTAATGGTAACATCTGGCAAATCTATAGTACAATATCACAGCCAGATACTGACATTGGTATAGTCAGGATGCAGAATAGTCCCATCACCACACTGGTCCCCCCAGTGTTGACCTTTTATAGACACACTCACCTCCCTTTCCCTGCTCCCCATTTAACCCCCAGTTCTGATCCCCTGTCTGTCAATCACTAGTCTGTTCTCCATTTTTTATAATTTTGTCATTTCAAGAATGTTGCATAAGTGGATTGCACAGCATGTAACCTTTCAGAATTGACTTTTTCCACTCAGCATAATTCCCTTTAGACTCATCCAGGTTGTCGCATGTATCAGTAGTTGACTTCTTTTTATTGCTGAGTGGTATTCCACCATATGGATGTACCACATCGGTTTAATCCTCAACAACTGAAGAATATCTGGCTTTTTGGTATTCCAGTTTTCCAGTTGTGGGCTATTACAAATAAAGCTGTTGTGAACCTTTGTTTATAGGTTTTTGTGTGAACGTAAGTTTTTGTTTCTCCGAGATAAATGTCCAAGAGTACAATTGCTGATTTGTACAGTAATTGCATGTTTAGTTTTATTTTAAAAACTGAAAAAATGCCTTCCAGAGTGGCTGAACAATTTTTAATTCCCACCAGCAGTGTATGAGTGATTGGGTTTCTCTGCATGATTGCCAACATTTGGTGTCACTGTTTGTGTTTTAGCTATTCTCATAGGTGCATAATGATACTCCTTTATAAAATGTTTTATTTTGCATTTCCCTGATGCTAATGATGTCGAACATCTTTTCATGTGCTTATTTGCCATCTAGAGATCCTCTTTGGTAAAATGTCTGTTCATGTTTTTTGCCCATTTTCTAATTGATTGTAATGTTTACTTTTTTTTTTGTAGTGTTGAGTTATGAGAGTTCTTTATGTATTCTAGGTACTAGTTCTTTGTCAGATAGGTGGTTTGCAAATATTTTCCCCCAGACTGTAGCTTGTCTTTTCATGTTTCATATAGAGTCTTAGTCAGCTCAGGCTGCTATTACAAAAATACCATAGACCAGGTAGCTCTAACAACAGTCACTTCTCACAGTCCTGAAGTCTGGAAGTCTGAGATCAGGGTGCCAGCCTGTTGGATTCTGGTAAGGGCCTGCTTCCTGGTTGAAGATGGCTAATGTCTCACTGTGTCCTTGCTTGGTGAAAAGAGGGCAGGGGAGCTCTCTAGTGCCTCTTTTAAAAGTGTCCTAATCCCATCATGTGGAATCTACCCTCATGACCTAACAACCTCCCAAAGGCCCTGCCTCCTATTAAATAATAACATATTGGGAATTAGAATTTCAACATATGAATTTTGGAGGGACACAAGCATTAAGTCCATTATATCTGAGTTTTTAAAGAACAAAAAATTTTAATGTTCTTGAGATCCAACTGATCAACTTTTGTTCCATACTTTTGGTGTCAAGTCTAAAACTTTGTCAAGCCCCAGATTGTGAACAGTTTCTCCCATTTTTTTCTGAAAGTTTTTATAGTTTCATAGTTTGCATTTAAGTCTATGCTCCATTTTTGTTCTGAGACAGGGTCTTGCTCTGTTGCCCAGGCTGGAGTGCAGTGGCACAGTCATGGCTCACTGCAGCCTCCACCTTCTGGGCTCAAGTGATCCTCCCACCTCAGCCTCCTCAGTAACTGAGACCACACATGCATACCACTGTGCCCAGCTAATATCATCTATTTTAAGTTAAATTTTGAATAACATGTGAGTTTTAGGTTTAGGTTCCTTTTTATGTTTTTAATTTCATTTTCCAAATGTTGTTAGTACATAGAAATGTGATTGATTTTTGTATGTCTATGTGATATCTTGAGACTTTGCTGAAATTGGTATCTTGGGACTTTGCTGAAATTATTAGTTCTAACAATTTTTTGAAGATGCCAGGGGATTTTCTGTGTAGACAATCAGGCCATCTGCAAGTGTTTTATTGATTTCCTTCCATTTTATTACCTTTTATTATTATGATTGTTCTTTTTTTTCGCCTCGTGGTGCTAGCTAGAACCTTGAGCATTATAAATAAAAATATAAGATGACTAAGATAATGAAAGCAGACATCTCCATCTTGTGCTCTTAGAGGGTAAACTTGATGGAGTTTTAACAGTCGAAGTGCAATATATCCTTCATTGAGAAGCTTACTCTCAAATCCATGCCAGAAATAGAAAAAAAAAAAAGACTTAGAATGATAGTATGTCCTTCAATTAAATCTTTTCATATACAAGTGTACAAAATACTGTACACACTCAAAAAGCTATCAGAAAACATGAATCTTTCACCACAAAGGCTATGGCATTAATCAGATTAGTTTCAGTTATCTAATCAAGGGGTTGGCAAGTGCTCAAGAGGAGATGGGGAATGCCACCCTCACTGACATGCTCTGTGCGTGTGCTAGGATGTGGGCACACAGAGTCTAGCAGCATCCTCAGGGCTCGTTCATGTATACATGAGCCCATGTGTTCCAATCTGTAACATCCTCTGGACAATTCCCTGTTCTCCTACAAACATCACTGCCCAATCCCCTTCCTCAGAACCTGCTCATCAGTTCTCAAGCCCACACTGTGAAACAGTAAAGAAGTGTGATTAGGATAATATCATGGAAGGTGGTTAACATACAGTGTTTAAACACTTTCCCAAGTTTATAGAACCCCGTGCACATGTGAAGGCAGAAAAATGAGTCCTGAACTTAAGAAGCGTTAGGCAGAACCGGCCGGGCGTGGTGGCTCATGCCTGTAATCCCAGCACTTTGGGAGGCAAAGGTGGGCGGATCACGAGGTCAGGAGATCGAGACCATCCTGGCTAGCACGGTGAAACCCCGTCTCTACTAAAAATACAAAAAATTAGTCGGGCGTGGTGGCCGGCGCCTGTAGTCCCAGCTACTTGGGAGGCTGAGGCAGGAGAATGGCGTGAACCCGGGAGGTGGAGCTTGCAGTGAGCCAAGATCGCGCCACTGCACTCCAGCCTGGGCAACAGAGCGAGACTCCATCTCATAAAAAGAAAAAAAAAAAAAGAAGAAGCGTTAGGCAGAACCAAGGCAAGGCTCAGTTTAGGGCTAACTATTCCCCACTTCGGAGGTAAGGCCTATCCGAGTCCCTGAATGATGTGGGAACAGGCACTGTTCCTGTGTGAGCACCAGGCACTGTTATCACTAATCCTTTCAGGCAGTTCTTTTCCCAGACTCAGGTCGTTTCTTCATATGCACGTGCTAACCAGCATCCAACTGACAACTCCAGGCAGACCCTCTGAAGACCCCCATGTTTCTCTCCTGGTGCAGCTCTGCCCTCGATGGTGCTCTGTCCTAAGAACTCTTGTCTCCAGGCCTTGATCCCCCTCAGACTCTCAGCTCTCTAAGCCCACCCCAGGGAGTCTGCAGGGACCCTGCTGAGTTCCCTTTCCAGCACTGAACCTGGAAACTCTCTCAAGGCAGTAAGCTGGGGCAATCGTAGGGCTCACCTCGTTTATCACCCACCCCTCAGGGATCAGGGTCCTTCATTGCCTGATAGTGTCTTCCTGCACTGTGTCCATTTTGGGGGGCTGTTTCAGGCAGGAGGTTAAATCCAGTGTCCTGCTACTCCATCTTGGCCAGAAGCTCTTGGTGGCTTTTTTGTTTGCGTTTTCTAATGTTTGTAGCAGGACTAGGTGGACTGCCTTAGGGATCCTACTATAGGCATCTCCACTGCCCTCCCTGCTCCTACAGCTGCTAGACATGGAGCAGGATGGGGGCTTAGTTGTGGCAAACAGCAGGCACAGGTGGGGCTGGAGGGAGGCTGAGGAGCCTAGATTGTATTTTGCAGGTAATGGAATGCCACTGAAGATGTGTGATGCTGGGAAAGAGGTCATACAACATGTTTTTTGTTGTTGTTGTTGTTTGTGGTGGTGGTGGTGTTTTTTTTGTTTGTTTTTTTTTTGAGACGGAGTCTCACTCCAGTCCATGCTGGAGTGCAGTAGCGTGATCTTGGCTCACTGCAACCTCCATCTCCCAGGTTCAAGCGATTCTCCTGCCTCAGCCTCCTGAGTAGCTGGGTCTACAGGTGCCCGCCACCATGCCTGGCTAATTTTTTTTGTATTTTTAGTAGAGATGGGGTTTCACCATGTTGGCCAGGCTGGTCTCGAACTCCTGACCTCAGGTGATCCACCCGCCTCGGCCTCCCAAAGTGCTGGGATTACAGGTGCAAGCCACCATGCCTAGCCCATGCAACCTGTTTTCAGAATTGATTGAGAAAGACACCTTTGCAGGGAGGGCCTAGCACAGAACTATAGATGGAGTAAACATTGGTTGAAGTGAGACTGGACACAGGGCAGTGACCCGTGAGGCGGTACCGGAGAGGAGTCAAGCAGAGCCCAGGAGGACGCATGCAGATGCCGGTCTGAGGCTGACTCTGAAGTTCAGAACAAAAGGGCGTGGCTGTTTACTGAAGTAGGGGAGACCGGGATGCGGGTGCAGATATAGTAGAAAGATGATTCTGGTGAGTGGAAACATGAGATGCCTGCGCGTGGGCCAGGGACTGTGGGAGAGAAGCAGTCTTAACGAACACCTCAGCAGGCCAGGCGCGGTGGCTCATGTGAGGCGGGAGGATCACTTGAGGTCAGGAGTTCGAGACCAGTCTGACCAACATGGTGAAACCCCGTCTCCACTAAAAATATAAAAAAATTAGCCGGGAGAGGTGGCACATGCCTGTAATCCCAGCTACTCAGGAGGCTGAGGCAGGAGAATCGGTTGAACCTGGGAGGTGGAGGTAGCTGTGAGCCGAGATCATGCCATTGTATTCCAGCCTGGGCAACAAAGCGAAACTCTGGAAGAAAAAAATAAATAAATAAAACACCTGAAGTGGTCTGGGACATGTGGAGGCTGAGTTACCAGTGGGCCTGACCCACTGAGATGTTGGCAAATGGTTGGAAATTTGGGGCTGGGGCTGACGATGGAGATCAGAACTGGAGGTGTGGACCAGGAGTCATCCCTACAGAGTTCAAATGTGCCTTCACCTTGCGGATGTCCTTGATGTATCTGCGGGCCCCTGTGTGTCCTCATTCCCCTCTCCAGATCCATCAGACTTCAGGGGCCTGGGGGCCTCCGCAGGCTCCCTACAGAAGAGGGCATTTCTTTGATGAAATTACCATTCTCACCTCAAAGATACACCTCAGCATAGTTTTCCTCTAAGTGACATGAATTTTGTGCTGGATTCTAGAAAATTGACAGATTTATCCATGTGCGCAGTAGCTGGCTGGGTGCCTTTTCTCTCCTGTGAGGAAGAGCTTCTAAAATGTCTTAAGGCTCAGCCAGAAGCTTTAGCACATTTTTGAGCAGGAAGTTGGACTCACTGTAGTCTTAAAACAATCCTGCTGGTGAATGAAGTCATAATTAGAACTCTTAAGTATGTATCTTATATATCTCAGGAGAACAATTCAAAGTTATAACTAAAATAGCGACATCTTTTTTTTTTTTTTTTTGAGATAGAGTCTCGCTGTGTTGCCCAGGTTGGAATGCAGTGGCGCAATATCGGCTCACTGCAACTTCCGCCTCCCAACTTCAAGTGATTCTCCTGCCTCAGCCTCCCGAGTAGCTGGGATTACAAGCATACGCCACCACGCCCAGCTGATTTTTGTTATTTTTAGTAGAGACGGGGTTTCACCATGTTGGCCAGGATGACCTGAGGTGATCCACTCGCCTTGGCCTCCCAAAGTGCTGGGATTATAGACGTGAGCCACTGCTCCCGGCCAATAGCGACATCTCTTAATGTACCATTGCTAAAATATAAGCAATACCTTTACTTTGTCCTCAATCTAGAAATTTCAACTTTATTGACCACATAATCTACTGTCATTTAAATGAATGCCTTTCTAAAAATAATATTAATTTCGCATATGCTACCAAATGAAACTACTCACAGACAGAAGCACCAACTCTGACCTCTGTTTGCATACGCATCATGAGGCAACCTGCTTTACGTCTCATGAAAGGTATTCATTTGAAATACATGCCAGAAAGACTTTTCCCCTCCAGCTGTTTAAATACTTGATGTTTTTCTAAGTAACCGCAAACCACCTGCTATTGCGTTTGTGTTTCTTCAGAATTCTTTTTTGGCTTAAATGACATTATCTCTGCCTTTTTTTTTTTTTTTTTTTTGAGATGTAGTCTCACTCTTTCGCCCAGGCTGGAGTGCAGTGGCGTGATCTCGGCTCACTGCAACCTCCACCTCCCGGGTTCAAGCGATTCTCCCGCCTCAGCCTCCCAAGTAGCTGGACTACAGGCGCACGCCATCACTCCCGTCTAATTTTGATATTTTTTTTTTTGTAGAGATAGGGTTTCACCATGTTGGCTAGGCTATCTCTGCTTTTTGAGAGTTTTATCAGAGTCCTTTACAAATACTGAAATCCACATTCTATAAAATTCCTTTACAAGGTGATTCAAAACGGCGAATATGTGAAAGAGGCGGGTCTTTCATTGCTGATACTGAGTTTTGCTACTGGATATTCTGATGTTGTTAGCATTTTGATGTTATTAACGCTAATAAAGTTAAGGAAGTTATGTATATAATGAACGATGTATAGAACAAAAACAAGAGAAAAAAGTTTTAGATACTTGGGCAAAGCTACAGTTGATAAATTATTTTGAAAATCTCTCCAGTCCATGTAAATTATGGATATTAAAAATACGATTAACAGAGAAAGGTGACAGCAATGACAATGTACATACATATGCCTACACGTTAAAACCATTAAAGAGTTCAGGACATTGAGCGGGTCGTGGTAGTGTATCTGGAATTGGTGGGTTATTGGTCTCACTGACTTCAAGAACGAAGCCGTGGACCCTCGCGCTGAGCGTTACAGCTCTTAAAGGCGGCGTGTCTGGAGTCTGTTCGTTCTCATGTGTTTGACGTTTTTTCTGGTGGGTTTGTGGTCTCGCTGGCCTAGGAGTGAAGCCACAGACCTTCGCAGTGAGTGTTACAGCTCTTAAGGCGGCGTGTCTGAAGTTGCTCATTCCTCCTGATATGTTTGTGGTCTCGCTGGCTCCAGGAGTGAAGCTGCAGACCTTCACGGTGTTACAGCTCATCAAGGCAAGGTGGACCCAAAGAGTGAGCAGCAGCAAGACTTATTGCGAACAGCATAAGAACAGAGCTTCCACAGCATACAAAAGGACAGGACCGGGTTGCTACTGCTAGCTTGGGCAGCCTGCTTTTATTCTCTTATCGGGCCCCACCACATCCTGCTGATTGGTCCATTTTACAGAGAGCCGATTGGTCCATTTTACAGAGAGCTGATTGGTCCGTTTTGACAGGGTGCTGATTGGTGCGTTTATAATTCCTGAGCTAGACACAAAAGTTCTCCATGTCACCACTAGATTAGCTAGATACAGTGTCCACACAAAGGTTCTCCAAGTCCCCACCAGAGTAGCTAGATACAGAGTGTCGATTGGTGCATTCACAAACCCTGAGTTAGACACAGGGTGCTGATTGGTGTGTTTACAAACCTTGAGCTAGATACAGAATGCCGACTGGTGTATTTATAATCCCTTAGCTAGACATAAAAGTTCTCCAAGTCCCCACCAGACTCAGGAGCCCAGCTGGCTTCACCTGGTGGATCCCACAGATGGAGCTGCCTGCCAGTACCGCGCTGTGCGCCTGCACTCCTCAGCCCTTGGGTGGTGTATGGGTCTGGGTGCCATGGAGCAGGGGGCAGCACTCGCCCGGGAGGCTCGGGCCGCACAGGAGCCCACGGAGACGGGGGAGGCTCAGGCATAGTGGGCTGCAGGTCCTGAGCCTTGCCCGGAGGGAAGGCAGCTAAGGCCCGGTGAGAAATTGAGCACAGCAGCTGCTGGCCCAGGTGCTAAGCCCCTCACTGCTCCAGCAGGCGGGGCCAGCTGGCCGCTCCCAGTGTGGGGCCGCGGAGCCCACGCCCACCTGGAACTCGTGCTGGCCCGCAAGTACCACGTGCAGCCCCGGTTCCCCCCACGCCTCTCCCTCCACACCTCCCTGCAAGGTGAGGGAGCCGACTCTGGCCTTGGCAAGCCCAGAAAGGGGCTCCCACAGTGCAGCGCGGGCTGAAGGGCTCCTCAAGTGCCGCCAAAGTGGGAGCCCAGGCAGAGGAGGCACCGAGAGCCAGGGAAGGCTGCGAGGACTGCCAGCACGCTGTCACCTCTCAGTAGCTCATGCCTGTAATCCCAGCACTTTGGGAGGCTAAGGGCAGATCATCTGAGGTCAGGAGTTCGAAACCAGCCTGGCCAACATGATGAAACCCCGCCTCTACGAAAAATACAAAAATTAGCCAGGCGTGGTGGCAGGCACCTGTAATCCCAGCTACTCAGAAGGCTGAGGCAGGAGAATCACTCGAACCTGGGAGGCAGAGGTTGCAGTGAGCCAAGATCACACCACCGCACTCCAGCCTGGGTGACAGAGTGAGACTCTGTCTCAAAAAAAAAAAAAAAAAAAAAAAAAAAATCAGGACATTGATACCTTTGCTTGCTGGACAAAATGAGGACAAACAGTCTTACATTTATTTCTGCTAGTTCATTCAGTAGTTTTTTTCCTATGTCTTCTCTCTTTGAATAGGAAAGAGGTCTCATGGGAACCCATTATCAGTCAAGATATAATGATAGAAGGTATGATGATAAGGAGAGTTCCACAGCATAAAACACAAGCAGAGGAAATATCCAGCAATAGCTGTATATGTGGTAATAATGATAAGGGATGGGTGTTGGGCTTTATCTGAATTATTATCTTAAATGCCCACACCATTTATTCTTTGTTGCCTTGTGATGGTAGACATTGGTCATGGACCTGACGTTCCATGCAGATCTATGCTGGGAGAGGCAGTCTGCCATGGGCCCTGAGCATGCCCTCAAGTTCCTACTGGGTATGCCAAGAATGTAAGGCCTTGACTGCTCTTTACCTGACCCATTTCCCAGGGCTGTGTTTGCACCAAGAAACCTTGAGGAAGGAGGTAACGTCTCCCCTAGACAAAGTGTAGGTTCTCTACAAAGACAGGGATTCCCCAAGCTCAGTGTTCCTGCCCCATAATGCAGCTCACCACACACGTGCAGGCATCCGTGGTGGGCCCTTAGCATCACCCTGAGACCCCAGGGCATGGGGAACTGACACACACTAGCCTAGAGCTCTGGCTACTGCTTTTGCCATGAATAATAAAGTCCCTTGTCTCTGAATCAGGAATCTCATGTCTTTTTGCCAGGAAAGTAACAGTAAACAGTAACAGACTAGTTTGTTAGCTTGAAAGTAGGTTAAAAGCTCAGACCCTGCAGTTCCTGGCAGTTTATTTCCATCTCCATCTTGTAAGAACATCAAGAGCAGAGACCAAGTCTTTTGCTACTCTGTATGGTAGAATATCTTATTCAAAATAGGTGGTTGCTAAATATTTGAAATTTTACAGGCTCATTGTTCTCTTCTGAATTGTAAGTTCAGACTAGAAGGAAATGCATAATTTCCAAGTTTCTAAGTACACACAGAAAATTCACCTTCACCTTTAAGTAAAGTAACGTAGCACACATAGGATCATGGTGGACAGGAGGCAGGACTAGATTACAGCTCTGAACAGAGAAATGTGCAGAGGCTTGCATTGTGAATTTTAGCTCCAGATTGACTGCAAGAACAAACCAGCAACCCCGAGAGGACCGACAGACCTCTGAAGGAAGCAGACTGCTCTTGCAGGACCTGGGAGACACCCCAAATACTGTGAGTGCCCAAACTGCGGAAGTGGGAAAAGGAGAGCGTCCTCTCCCAAACACACACCCCCCACTGGAGAAAAGGAAGGTCTGTTTGCGGGAGAAGTTTCCGACCTTACCTGGAGCTGAGTCAATTTAGAGAGTCGAGCAAAATACAGAAGTAGAGGAAGCAGCGGGAAAGGCCCTGGGAGCTCCCTGGGTCCCCAAGCAGGTCATTCCTGCCTGGCACCACAGGGATCCACCAGGAGGGCAGCCAGAGGAGCGAGGGTAAAACTCAACAGGGAGAAGGAAATCTCTAGCTGAAATTTGTAACAATTTGAACAGGGTTAGAAGCCTCCTGGCCAGAACTCAGGGGAGGGCACAAATCTGGTGTGCAGACTCTCCACAGGTGGGAAGAACAAGCCCTTTCTTTTGCAGCTGGGAGGTGGGTAGCCTGCGGCAAGTTCTCATGCCTGTCTCACCCACTGCCCAAAAACAGACTTGGGGCGGTTGGATGGGGGCATGGTGGGAGTGAGACTGGACTTTCAGTTTGCATGGGAGCTGGGTGAGGCCTGTGACTGCCAGCTTTCCACCACTTCTCTGAAAACCTGCATGACTCAGCAGAGGCAGCCATAATCCTCCTAGGTACATAACTCCAGTGACCTGGGAATCTCACACCCATCCCCCACAGGAGCTGCAGCAAGACCGGTCCAAAGAGAGTCTGAGCTCAGATACGCCTGGCCCCACCCCCACCTGATCGTCCTTCCCTACCCACTCTGGTAGCAGAAAACAAAGGACATATAATCTTGGGAGTTCTACAGCCCAACCCACAGCCAGTCCCTCTCAAACTACTACAGCTGATGCTTTCTGGAAAGCGCCACCTCACAGCAGGAGGCCAACCCGCACAAAAATAGAGCATTAAACCACCAAAGCTAAGAGCCCTCACGAAGTCCACTGCACACCCCCGACCACCTCCACTGGAACAGGTGCTGGTATCCATGGCTGAGAGACCCATAGACGGTTCACATCACAGGACTCTGTGCAGACAACCCTCAGAACCAGCCCAGAGCTGAGCAGACTTACTGAGTGGCCAGACCCAGAAGAGAGACAACAATCACTGCAGTTGGGCTCACAGGAAGCCACATCCATAGGAAAAGGGGGAGATTATTCCATGAAGGGAGCACTCCGTGGGACAAAAGAATCTGAACAACAGCCTTCAGCCCTAGACCTTCCCTCTGACAGAGCTTACCCTAATGAGAAGGAACCACAAAACCAATGCTGGTAATATGACAAAATAAGGCTCTTTAACAGCACCCCCCAAAATCACACTAGTTTACCAGCAATGGATCCAACCCAAGAAGAAATCCCTGATTTACCTGAAAAAGAATTCAGGAGGTTAGTTATTAAGCTAATCAGGGAGGCACCAGAGAAAGGTGAAGCTCAATGCAAGGAAATCCAAAAAACGATACAAGAAGTGACGGGAGAAATAGTCAAGAAAATAGATAGCTTAAAGAAAAATAAATAAATAAAAAATCCAGGAAAAATTGGACACACTTATAGTAATGCAAAATGCTCTGGAAAGTCTCAGGAATAGAATTGAAAAAGTAGAAGAAATTCAGAGCTCAAAGACAAGGTCTTTGAATTAACCCAATCCCACAAAGACAAAGAAAAAAGAATAAGAAAATATGAACAAAGCCTCCAAGAAGTCTGGGATTATGTTAAATGACCAAACCTAAGAATAACCAGTTTTCCCGAGGAAGAAGAGAATTATAAAAGCTTGGAAAACATATCTTGAGGAATAATAGAGGAAAACTTCCCTGGCCTTGCTAGAGACCTAGCTATCCAAGTGCAAGAAGAACAAAGAACACCTGGGAAATTCATTGCAAAAAGATCACTGCCTAGGCATATTGTCATCAGGTTATCCAAAGTTAAGACAAAGTAAAGAATTTTAAGAGCTGTGAGAAAGAAGCACCACGTAACCTATAAAAGAAAACCTATCAGATTAACAGCAGATTTCTCAGCAGAAACCCTACAAGCTAGAAGGGATTGGGGCTCTATCTTCAGCCTCCTCAAACAAAACAATTATCAGCTAAGAATTTTGTATTCAGCGAAACTAAGCATCATATATGAAAGAAGATACAGTCTTTTTCAGACAACAAATGCTGAGAGAATTCGTCACTAACAAGCCACCACTAAAAGAACTGCTAAAAGGAGCTCTAAATCTTGAAACAAATCCCGGAAACACATCAAAACAGAACCTCTTTAAAGCATAAATCACACAGGACCTATAAAACAAAAATACAAGTTAAAAGGCAAAAACAAAAAACAAAAAACCAAAGTCCACAGGCAACAAATAGCACAATGAATGCAATGGTACCTCACATCTCAATTCCAACATTGAATGTAAATGGCCTAAATGCTCTACTTTAAGGATACAGAACTGCAGAATGGATAAGAACTCGCCAATCAACTATCTGCTGCCTTCAGGAGACTCACCTAACACATAAGGTAAAGGGGTGGAAAAAGGCATTTCACACAAATGGACAAGAGAGTAGGGGTAGCTATTCTTATATCAGACAAAACAAACTTTAAAGCAATATCAGTTAAAAGAGACAAAGTGGGACATTATATAATAGTAAAAGGCCTTGTCCAACAGGAAAATATCATAATCCTAAAAATATATGCACCTAACACTGGAGCGCCAAAATTTATACAACAATTACTAATAGACCTAAGAAATGAGATAGACAGCAACACAATAATAGTGGGGGACTTCAATACTCCACTGACAGCACTAGGCAAGTCATCAAGACAGAAAGTCAACAAAGAAACAATGGATTTAAACTATACCTTGGAACAAATGGACTTAAAAGATATATACAGAACATTTCATCCAACAACCTCAGAATACACATTCTATTCAACAACACGTGGAACTTTCTCCAAGATAGACTATATGATAGGCCATAAAACGACTCAATAAATTTAAGAAAATTGAAATTATATCAAGCACTCTCTCAGTGGAATCAAACTGGAAATCAACTCCAAAAGGAACCTTCAAAACTATGCTGATACATGGAAATTAAATAACCTACTCCTGAATGAGCATTGGGCCAAAAACGAAATCAAGATGGAAATTAAAAAATTCTTTGAACTGAACGACAATAATGACACAACCTACCAAAACCTCTGGGATATAAGCAGAGGTGGTGCCAAGAGGAAAGTTCACAGCCCTAAACGCCTACATCAAAAAGACTGAAAGGGCACACACTGACATTCTAAGGTCACACCTCAAGGAACTAGAGAACAAGAAAAGCCAAACCCAAACCCAGCAGAAGAAAGGAAATAACCAAGATCAGAGCAGAACTAAATGAAATTGAAACAAACAAACAAAAATACAAAAGATAAATGAAACAAAAAGATGGTTCTTTGAAAAGGTAAGTAAAATTGATAGACCATTAGTAAGATTAACCAAGAAAAGAAGAGAGAAAATCCAAATAACCTCATTAAGAAATGAAACAGGAGATATTACAGTTGACACCACTGAAATACAAAAGATCATTCAAGGCTACTATGAATACCTTTACACACATCAACTAGAAAACCTAGAAGAGTTGGATAAATTCTGGAAAGATATAACCCTCCTAGCTTAAATCAGGAAGAATTAGATACCTTGAACAGACCAGTAACAAGCTGCAAGATTGAAATGGTAATTACAAAATTACCAACAACAAAAAATGTCCATGACCAGACAGATTCTAAGAAGACTTTCTAAGAAGAATTGGTACCAATCTTTTTGACACTATTCCACAAGATAAGAGAAAGAAGGAACTCTCTCTAATTCATTCTATGAAGCCAGCATCACCCTAATACCAAAACCAGGAAAGGACCTAACCAAAAAAGAAAACTACAGACCGATATCCTTGATGAACATAGATGCCAAAATCCTTAACAAAATATTAGCTAACTGAATCCAACAACATATCAAAAAGACAATACATCATGATCAAGTGAGTTTCATACCAGGGATGCAGGGATGGTTTAACCTATGCAAGTCAATAAATGTGACACATCACATCAACAGAATTAAAAACAAAAATCACATGATCATCTCAATAGATGCAGAAAAAGCACTTGATAAAATCCAGCATTGCTTTATGATTACAATTCTCAGCAAAATTAGCATACAAGGGACATACCTCAATGTAATAAAAGCCATCTATGACAAAACCACAGGCAACATAATACTGAATGGGGAAAAATTGAAAGCGTTCCCTCTGAGAACTGAAACAAGACAAGGATGCCCACTCTCACCACTCCTCTTCAACATACTACTGAAGTCCTAGCCAGAGTAATCAGACAAGAGAAAGAAATACAGGGCATCCAAGTTGGTAAAAAGGAAGTCAAACTGTCACTGTTTGCTGACGATATGATCATTTACCTTGAAAACCCTGAAGACTCTTCCAGAAAGCTTCTATAACTGATAAAATAATTCAGCAAAATTTCCAGATACAAGATGAATGTACAGAAGTCAGTAGCTCTTCTATACACCAACAGTGACCAAGCCAAGAATCAAATCAAGAACTCAACCCCTTTTACAATAGCTGCAAAAAACCAAAATACTTAGAAATACACCTAACCAAGGAGTCAAAAGACATCTACAAGAAAAACTACAAAACACTGCTGAAAGTCATCATAAACAACACAAATAAATTGAAACACATCCCAGGCTCGTGAATGGGTAGAATCAATACTGTGAAAATGACCATACTAGGAAAAGCAATCTACAAATTCATTGCACTCCCCATCAAAATACCACCATCATTCTTCACAGAATTAGAAAAAACAATTCTAAAATTCATATGGAACCAAAAAAGAGCCCACATAGCCAAAGCAAGACGAAGCAAAAAGAACAAATCTGGAGGCATCACACTACCTGATTTCAAACTATACTATAAGGCCAAAGTTGCAAAACAGCATGGTACTAGCATAAAAATAAGCACATGGACCAATGGAACAGAATACAGAACCCAGAATAAACCAAGTACTTAAAGCCAACCAATCTTTGAGAAAGCAAACATTAACATAAAGTAGGGAAAGGACACTCTTTTCAACAAATGGTGTTGGGATAATTGGCTAGCCACATGTAGGAGAATGAAACTGGATCCTCATCTGTCACCTTATACAAAAATCAACTCAAGATGGATTAAAGACTTAAATCTAAGACCTGAAACTATAAAAATTCTAGAAGATAACATTGGAAAAACCCTTCTAGGCATTGGCTTAGGCAAGGATTTCATGACCAAGAACCCAAAAGCAAATACAATAAAAACAAAGATCAATAGCTGGGATTAAATTAAACTAAAGAGGTTTTGCATGGCAAAAGAAACAGTCAGCAGAGTAAACAGACAATCCACAGAGTGGGAGAAAATCTTCACAATCTATACATCTGACAAAGGACTAATATCCAGAATCTACAACAAACTGAAACAAATCAATAAGAAAAAAACAAAGAATCCCATCAAAGAATGGGCTGACATGAACAGACAATTCTCAAAAGAAGATATACAAATGGCCAACAAACATATGAAAAAATGCTCAACATCACTAATGATCAGGGAAATGCAAATCAAAACCACAGTGTGATACCATGTTACTCCTGCAAGAATGGCCATAATCAAAAAATCAACAAACAGTAGATGTTGGCATGGATGTGGTGAACAGGGAGCACTTCTACACTGCTGGTGGGAATGTAAACTCGTGCAGCCACTATGGAAAACAGTGTGGAGACTCCTTAAAGAACTAAAAGTAGAGCTACCATTTGATCCAGTAATCCCACTACTGGGTATCTACCCAGAGGAAAAGAATTCATTATATGAGGAAGATACTTGCACACGCATGTTTATAGCAACACAATTCACACTTGCAAAATTGTGGAACCAACCCAAATGCCCATCAATCAATGAGTGGATAAAGGAACTGTGGTATATATATATGATGGAATACTACTTAGCCATAAAAAGGAATGAAGTTACAGCATTTGCAGTGACCTGGATAAGATTGGAGACTCTTATTCTAAGTGAAGTAACTCAGGTATGGAAAACCAAACATCGTACGTTCTCATTGATATGTGGGAGCTAAGCTATGAGGATACAAGGGCATAAGAATGATACAAAGGCATAAGAATGATACAATGGGGAGAATAGTGGGAGGCGGGAAAGGGATAAAAGACTACAAATAGGGTGCAGTGTATACTGCTCGGGTGTTGAGTGCACCAAAATCTCACAAATCACCACTAAAGAACTTACTCATGTAACCAAATACCACCTGTACCCCAATAACTTATGGAAAAAAAGAATTTAAAAAAACCTACTACACATAGTTACAAACCCAATAAATAAAGAAAGTAATGCAGAGCAAGACTCTGTACAAAGACTCTTGTTGGTAGCACAATCAGCGTGTGTGTGTAAAATCTGTAATTTAAATTTTCCATGAAATTTCTAGAGTGATGAGACACATCCTGGGGCAGATCTAGGACTGTTTAATTTGTCTCTGTAGAAAGCAGTTATAGTCTACAGAGGTCTTTGTGGCTGGCTTAAATACTGATCCTACAAAAGGAGCTAAAATTAGGCTGTCATATGGAGAAGGTAAGTGATTCATAGAGAAATCTGTGAAGCTATAATTTCAAGAGGCAAACATCCATTTACAATCCCTAAAAATGTCGATGGATTTTGGCCTTGCTTTGGCCACTCAGGCACCACCAGTAACACAAGTGCTGCTCTAAGAAGGCAGGATTGCTCCCCACATGGTGCCTGCTGTTTGCTCAATGGCACTTTTAACTCTGGGCAAGGACCCAGGAGGGAGTTCACACATTCTCCGCAAGGGTTCAGAACTGCACCCTATTTGATAATTGAAAACCTGGCTTTTGCCATCTGAAACAATAGCTTTTACTCTTTAGTGGATGGCTGTAAATTGCCTACATGATCATCTGTGTAAATAATCGTAGACTAATTATTTTCTTACAGTTCTACGAAGTTTTAAGAAGAAAACTATTTGCCATTTTTCTGATATTCAAGGCAAAGTAATGAGGCAAAAAAAGTTTCTGTGTGTATACACACGTATATATCTCTGTGTGTGTATATATGAGATAGATTATACACATATATGCACATATACATACAGAAATCTTTCCTATAAATTCTGGATTTCTGAAGACTCACTGTGATCCTAATGAGCCTCTAGCTTTAAAACAATGTTGAACAAAACACCATTTTAAAATATTTGGCTTTACCCTAAATTTATGGGAATAAAAAAATAAACAAGCATTGTCAAGAACATTTTGGAAAAAAAAAGGCTTTGCACACATCAAAATGTACCTTAAATCTACAATAATAGTATAGGGTGGCATCAATAAAGGGACAGAATAGAGATCCTGTTATAATAAAAGAAGTACACCATATTACTTGTGTTGGGATAGTTGGCTGTCTTTAAAAAACAAGTAAGACAGATCTAGATGTGAAAAGAAGAGAGGAAAATTCTTCCTCGTGAACGTAGATGCAAAAGTCCTAAATAAAATATTGAAAAATTAAATACAGTAGCATTTTAAAAAGCATATTATGATCAAATGTGGTTTATTCCTATATTACAAGGATGTTTTAACATAATGTAATTTATTAATGGAATTCACTACATTAAATGAGAAAAACTATATGACAATCTCAATAGATGCAAAATAGCAGTTGGTATTTCAACACTAGTGTAAAAGCCTCTAATAAACTTGAAATAGACAGGAGCTCCCTAAACTCAAGAAACCCGACAGCAAACATCTGGAAGGAGATGGGGATTGCTGCCAATATCACTTCTGTTCTACACAGGTCCCAGTCATTGGAAGAAGACAGGCAAAAGAAGTAAAGTGTGTTCAAACTGGGAAGGAAGAAAAACTGTCCAAGATGATACAATTATTCATACAGAAAACTCAATAACATTTCCAAATATTTAGAACTAAATATAATAGTTGTGCAATGTTGCTGCATATAAAATCAATATGCAGGCCGGGTGCGGTGGCTCATGCCTGTAATCCCAGCACTTTGGGAGGCCGAGGCAGGGGGATCATGAGGTCAGAAGATCGAGACCATCCTGGCTAACACGGTGAAACCCCATCTCTACTAAAAATAAAAAAAATTAGCCAGGCGTGGTGGCGGGTGCTTGTAGTCCCAGCTACTCAGGAGGCTGACGCAGAAGAATGGCGTGAACCCGGGAGGCGGAGCTTGCAGTGAGCTGAGATCGTGCCACTGCACTCCAGCCTGGGTGACAGAGTGAGACTCCATCTCAAAAAAAAAAAAAAAAAAAAAAAAAAAAATCAATATGCAAAATTCATTCACTAGCAACAAACAGCAAGTATAAGTTTTTTAAAGATACGACTTACAATAGCAAAAAATGTAAAGTAGCCAAGAATAAATATAGAAAAAGGTGGAAAAATGTGTTGAGAACAAATAAATAATGAGATATTGTAGTCATGAATAGGAAGATTCAATACTATAAATACATTAATTCTTTCCAAATCAACTTATAAATCCAATGGAATTCCAACAAAGACCACAACAAGACTGTGTGTGTGTGTGTGTGTGTGAGTGCGTGTGTGTGCATAGTCTGTGAAAGGATAATTTTAAATTCCTCATCTCCCTTCTCTCCCCCACCCCTGCTGCCCCACACCATGTGAGGACACAGTGAGAAGGCTTGCCTTTGTAAAACAGGAAGAGGGCGCTTGCCAGAACTCGACCATGCTGGCACTTTGATCTCAGACTTCTAGCCTCCTGACTGTGAGAAATAAATGTCTGCTGTTTATACCATCCCATCTCAAGCATTCTGTTACAGCAACCTGTCTTAGTCTATTTTCTGCTGCTGTAATGGAATAACAGACTGGGTAATTTACAAAGAATATAAGTCTATTTGGCCCACAGTTCTGGAGGCTGGGAAGTCCTAGAGCATGGGGCCAGCATCTGCTGGGGGTCCTCCTGTGGTGGAAGGTGAAAGGCAGAAAGCTGAAGTGAGTGTGTGAGACAGAGAGAGAAGCCAGACTTCCTTTATAACAACCCACTCTCACCATAACTAACCTCTCCCATGCTAATGACAATCCATACATGAGTGCTCCACTCTCACGACCCAATCACCTATTATTAAACTCGACCTCCAACACTGACTGTGGCATTGAGGATTATGTTTCCAACATATGAAATTTTGGGGGACTATTCAAACCACAGCACAGCCTGAACTGATTAAGACAGTGGGCTTTTCTATCTTCTATCATTAAACCATCCGAAACACCATTAGTCCTCTGATTGCAGGTCCAGCTGTCCTGAGCAGTTCAACATTTCATATTTCGAGGAATGCAGGTTCACTCATAAACAACACCTGTGACAGAGCCACCCTCACTCACATCCTGGACACTCTACTGTCTGTTCACCCCTGTGCATTCCAGGATGTAACAGGCAAGATGATCCCAACTCAGGCACAGCTGCAGTGTCTACAGCTGCAGGAGGTCCTGTCTCCCTCTTGCCCCCAGCAAGAAAACCCAAGGAAGGTATTTTTTTTTAAGATATTGTTTTTTTCCTTCAAGTTTCTAATTTTGACACAATGAAAATATTGTATTTATATCAGCAATACCCGATTAGCAATTTCATGTAAAGGCGATTAGGTACTCATAAAAGGTCTCAAGTACTCCAACTAAATCAGTCACTGGTTAATAACAATGATCCACGAGCTGTTTTCCTGGTTTTCATGTGGAATAATTGGCAAGGAAAATCATACATGAAAAAAGAAAAAAGAAAAAGATCAGTAACTTTGCAGCTTTAGCCACTATGTGATGTGCTATCAAAAAGCCACCTAGAATCTTTTTTCATGAGTTAAAACACTACTGTCATCTATAATCCTGAACGGTAAGGTCTAGAAACCAATACTGACTGAGGTGTCCAAACAGCTCCTCTTGCAGTGCTGTGGGGCACATTTCTTTTAACCTTAATTGACTTCAATTACTGTGCTTCATCTCCCATGGCAAAATAATTCCCCTAAGAAACAAAGAGTAGTAGAGTGTTTTCACTCATGAAACAGCCCTTAATGCACCTCTTTTGCTTAGGAATTGGAAGCCAACTAGATTTGAGCCTGCTTGAAAGAAAATCTCATCACTGAAGAATCCATTAGTGGGCCCTCCAAAATCCACACAGTCTTAAGGCCAGGGACCAACTGGACTTCAGGAATAGGATCAAAAAAGCCAATTCCAGTTCCATCGTGATGTACTGATTTAACTTTGATTGTGAAGGACAGTAATTTATTGAGTAATTTATCTTGCTAACCACCATATTAATCCAGTATCCAATCAGCACTTCTCTCATTCAATTCCAAGAAGCAGGAGTCCTAGATGGTTGGAAGTGTCAGACAGGAAGGGAAGAGTGTCTTCTAGTGTCTTGCCCAGTAATTGTACAGGGCTCCACACTCCTGGGGAGGGGGAATGATGTCTGACTTGGAGCAGGCCAGTGGGGATGGACAGAGAAAAATTTAAGCAGGTGCCCATTGCTGGAGTGCAATAACTAGAGCCCGGGGTGATGAGAGGCCTGGGGGAGAAGGGAGAGGGAGGGATGACAGAGAGGACAATAGGAACACAGGGTCCCTTGCCCTTCATAATGCCCTTGATTCTTGTTAAAGGGAAATGCCATGGATGTGGTTGGTGGAGCCAACATCTCTGCCTCATCCTTGATCATCCCACACACCCCACATCCAAATTCTCCCTGGCGTGTTGACCCGGCTACCAACCTCACCTGCAATCCTCCCTGGGCTCCAGCTCCACCTGCCCTGGCTGAACCTCCCCCTCTCACCTGGACTCTGAGGTGGCCTCCCAGTACCTCAGGTCTACTCTTCCCTGTCAGGACACCTGTTTCAGCCTAAGTCGACTCCTGTCCCTCCCAGGTTACAGTCTGTGGCGGGAGGCCCACCAATGATAAAATCTCTGCGCCTTCCCCTGTCCCTGGCTGGCACCCTCTGCAGCCTATTTCTGCCTCATTTCCACGGAGGCTGTCTCCCATTTTCTCTGCAGACCAGCCCCCAAGTACACATCATGCTATCATAGTTCCACACTGGTCTAGCTCTCTCCGCTTCCCAGTCCCCCGCCCAGGGAAGGGGCTCACTGAACCAGCCTGGGCACGTGTCCACTCCCAGGACAGGACACATGGGCGGGGCAGGGTGCAGGAATGGGCGGGGCAGGGTGCACAGGAGGGTGCCGTAAGCTGGGCCTGCTTTCTAAGCCAACCTGGGTGATTGGGGAGCCAACTCACCATGGGGCCGCTGCCTAGCCCCTCTGCTTCTACGTGACTATGATAGAAGACGGCACTGAAGCCTTCCCTCTGAGAAAGTTCTCGGATCTTCTTTTGGTCACTTCTGGCTCACACCCCACAAAAGATCCCCTGGACGGAAGCCTCAGCCCTCTTATTTCTGGGGATGTGGCTTTGAGGGTTTCCTCATCGCTCTGAGCCTTGATCTCATCTGTGAGGGGATGACTGGCTTAGACTTTAAACTCAAGTAGGTGAACCCCGGGGCGCTTGGTCAAGGGAAGCCCTCCTGGGAGGATTCCGCCAGGGTGTGCAGAGCCACCCGTGATAGCAAGTGATCTCATTACTGGAAGGTTCTGAATCGGGGGGAGATGGTCACCAGCACCTCGGAGGGTTGGGGCACCATTCATCTTCTGATTGGTTATCATATTTGGTTTGATTTCAGTCACCCCAGAGGACCAAAATGACTAAAATAAGTAAGTTATTCATCTATAAACATTATGAAGCATTTTCAGGCATTTAACAGATGTAATAATTACCTATATCTAAGTCACATTTGAAGGGTAACCAAATTTTAATTGCTTTATAATATGTCTTACAATCTTTTTATTAGCAATTATAAAAGCAATTGATTGTAACTATCTGTAAGTGAAAACTAATATCTGGATAGCCAAAAAAAAAAAAAAAAAAAAAGCCAAAAAATCCCACTCTTTCATTTAGATGACTGGGGAATATTGAAGAGTCGGGGAAATAGCAGGCTCTATTTTAAGCATCGTTTTAAAGGAAATATAACACAATCTTAACCCTAGGTGGAAAAAACTCCAAAGAGTACTTGTTATGATTGCAAATTCCTAAGTAAAAGCCATCTACAGATGTGACTTGTTTCCAGGTATTACTCTTGATTTTGGGGACATGTCTCTTCCCTTGATGGGAGATCCCCCTGGGTCACTGCATCCCTTGTACATCAAGGTTTCTTTCATGGCAGATGTCATGCCATTTTTTCCTCCATGTATCAGAACGACAACTCATTCCTTGCATGACAATGGAGTGGAAATGCAGGGAGACCTCAATGACATTTTATTCAGCTGACAAGGAAGAGACAAACTGCCTTGTCCCAGGAGTCTGTGAAAACTAGAAACACGGCCAGGCGCGGTGGCTCACGCCTGTAATCCCAGCACTTTGGGAGGCAGAGGCGGGCAGATCATGAGATCAGGAGATTGGGACCATCCTGGCTAACACAGTGAAACCTCGTCTCTACTAAAAATACAAAAAAATTAGCCGGGCATGGTGGCGGGCGCCTGTATTCCCAGCTACTTGGGAGGCTGAGGCAGGAGAATGGCCTGAACCCGGGAGGCAGGGGCTTGCAGTGAGCTGAGATCGCGCCACTGCACTGTAGCCTGGGCAACAGAGTGAGACTCCAACTAAACAAAAAAAAAAAAAAAAAAAAAAAAAGAAAGAAAACTAGAAACACCTCATACTGGGAACTATAAAGCTTTGCCACTGCCACTGCTTTGTAAAACAAGAACTTTTCCCTGCCTAAGGTATCTATTTCATAGGTAGAATTCATAACACACTAAAACCTTTGACTTGGCCTGCTTGGTATAGAAAACTTATGCATCACAAAATATTCTGCTCAGAGCATAAGCACATATGTAATGCATGAATTTGTGGTTTATCAATTTTCAAAGAAACTTTTACAAAGACACTGAATATATATGAGAGTAAACATGTTTTGATTTTTGGTAGTTCAGACAGTAATCAGTTTCTCTCTGGGCCTCAGCTTGTTCTGAGCATTCAGGTCCACAGTCCTGAAGCTAAGCTAGTGTCCTGGGTAGCAGCCTGGTGTATGTATCACTGCATATGGCGGCGAGAGCCAGGGCTCCGAAGCCAGACTGCCGGCCTGGGATTCTGGCTCCACCTTTACAATCTGCATGACCTTGGGGAGTTACTAAATTTCACTGTGCCTCAGTATCCTCACCTGTAAAATGAGAATAAATGATATCTATACCTCACCGGGTTCCTGTAAGGGTAAGATTAGTTTCACAAATGTGCTGCCGGTAATGCTTAGCACACAGCAAGGCTCAATCAACATTAGCTACGACTATCATACACGATTAATCATCTGAGTGTCTGATCGGATTGAAAACACAGGTTCCTGCAGACAAATTCAGCAGAGGACTTTCAGGCCTCATGCATGAATACTTAAGGAAAAGAGCCCTAAAGATTATGAGATGCCTATCCAAGAACATCCAAGAATGTGTTTTGCAGTCTAAACTGATTCTCCAGGGTGCTCCTTGTGTTCAACTGATGGGACAGGAACGCTGATGTTTGTCCATCTCTTTTTTTCTTCCTTTTTGAGACGGAGTCTCACTCTGTCACCCAGGCTGGAGTGCAGTGGCGCGATCTCGGCTCACAGCAACCTCCACCTCCCAGGTTCAAGTGATTCTCCTGCCTCAGCCTGCTGAGTAGCTGAGATTACAGGCGCCCGCCACCATGCCCGGCTAATTTCTTTTGTATTTTTAGTAGAGACGGGGTTTCACCATGTTGGTCAGGCTGGTCTCGAACCCCTGACCTCGTGATCCACCTGCCTTGGCCTCCCAAAGTGCTGGGATAACAGGCGTGAGCCACCGTACCCAGCCTGTGCATCTTTCATTGCTCTACTTTCTGGGTCTTGATCGTCCTCTCTCATGACTACTTCTTTTACTCCCATCAAGGTAAAGTGTGAGTGAAAGTTTGATTAAAGCCCAGGCAGATTAAGGATGAAGCTAAAAAGAATGAAGAGACACTGGTAGGAGATACTGGCTGACATGCAGAAGTAATTTCAACGATCTTATTAGCCTTTCGCCTCTTGAGTACTTGGTTAATGTTCATAACCAGAAGTAATGTCTCTAATCTGCATTTAACTGATATTCTAACTCTTCCTTAAAGATACAGACCTCTTTTCCTCAGGCTTCATAGGCTAGACAATTCTCCTTAAATGTCCTGAGAGCCGTGGCACATAGGGGATGAGTGGTGGGGGGGCACATTCATTTGCCTGGACTGTGGGAGAAGCCCCCACCTTTCCTGATTAATGCAGCTGGTAGTTCTCAGTGTGTGCAGCTGGGTGGGCCTCCAGAACAGTCAGTTTGGGGGCCATGAGGGGCAGGCTGTCCTGGATGGTGACAATAATTTTAAGAGAGGGGAGGTCAGTACTTGGAAGTGGGAAGAGGCCAGAGGAGAGAAGAGGGTGGAAGAGCAGAGAAGCATCCCTCCTCAGCTCACCAGACAAAGGATAAAATGGAAGAAGTCACAGGACCCTTTGCCAGAGAAGCCCCCAGGAAGCGTGGCACATGCAGGGCAGGAGCCACGGGCCCCACTTCATGCTGAGGTCCTTGCCAAGCCCATGGCCCGCAGACCCTGTTGGGCGGGGCAGCACCGTGCACCTGAAGGCTGAGGCCGGGCCCCAGGAGGGGTTAGATCTCTTTCCCTCCTTCCCTCCAGGTCGCCAGGCTTTGCTAATTTCATCTTCCAAATATTTACCAAGTTAATGCCCTTCTCCTCCTAATCTGATGTGCCTCTGCAGTTTTGGTCCCATTATCTCTGCCCAGGTTGGTGTCTGTGCCCTCTCTGGGCCTGGCTCTCAGTCCTGTCCCCTGCTGCTGCTGGATGATCTATTTCTGTAATGCATCTGGCCACTGCCCTCTCTTCCCTGCTACCCCAAACACCCCAATTCAGTGTCTCCACATTGCCTGCAGCTCTGATACTGCAGGGCCCAGGACTTTCAGGAGGTAGAGCCAAGGGTGGGAGAAGGAAGAGTTGGAGGGACGCCCAGCTCTCCACCTGGGAGCTGAGCAGCTAGGGGTGGTGGTGATAACATCGACAAGGTTGGAAAGAGAAGCAGAAGCTGAGCCAATGGATTCCCTCTGGGAGCGGCTGGGGGAGGACGGCAGGGAGTGATCCGAGGGGTCCCGCTCTCGTGTATGGGACTCTGTCATGTGAGTACACATGTGATGGCTGGCAAAAAAGCAACTGTATGGCAGGATCCTCATCCACGGGAAGGACAGGGCTTCTATTTTAAAATACACTGAACAGCAAGACTGCACATGCTTTCTGGAATAGAACATAAATGCATCTATGAATCAAAGTCAGAAAATATATTGGTGGTTGTTTTCTTGCTTTATTTTGCGCTCTCACAGGTGTGACTATCAGTTTTCAGGAATATATTCTTTGCTCAATATGTATCTTCTTCCTGCCCTCCTTGCTTCCTTTCCTTCCTCCAGTGCACACAGATCGAGCCCACAACGCAGCAAGCACAGAGATGAAAAGAGGAAGATAGACGCGGGGTCTGCACCCACGAAACTCAGTCTAGAGGGACACAGGGGTGCCCTGGCCAGCATCTGAACTCGTGAGGCTGATGCACCAAGCCACGGCAGAGCTGCCTGGGAAAGGTGCATAGGGAGCACTCTCAGGGGCCAGAGGAAGGGACATCCAGGCGGCACCGGGCAGTGAGGCAAGTCAAGGGTGGCAGAGGTTGGTGGGGACAGTGTTACTGGGAGAGGGAAGGCTGAGTGCAGAGGTGGAGGGTAGGGATGGGCGGGGGCAGAAAGCACTGTGAAGGGAGCTTAGTGGAAGAGGGTGGGCGAGGGGAGGCAGGGGGGGAGGGATACAGGGAGAAGGGTGGATGTGCTGCAGGGACACCCAGGTGGTGACAAAATTAAAGTGCCTAAAAATACTCAAGGAGAAATGAACTTTGTTAACACAGTTTCTTTAAGAATGTAACGTGCCTGTAATCCCAACACTTAGGGAGGTTGAGGCGGGAGGATCACTTGAGTCCAGGAGTTGGGGACCAGCCTGGGCAACATAGTGATGCCTGTTTCTACAAATATAAAAATAAAATTAGCTGCATATGGTGGTATGTGTCTATGGTCCCAGCTACTCCAGAGGCTGAGACAGGAGGATGGCTGGAGCCTGGGAGGTCAAGGCTGCCGTGAGCTGTGATTGTACCACTGCACTCCAGCCTGGGCAACAGAGCAAGAACCTGTCTAAAAAAAAAAAAAAAAAAAAAAAAAAAAAAAAAAACAAAAAAAGAAAGAAAGAAAGAAAAGGAAAAAGAAAAGAACCGGTTACCATCTCAATGAATTAGAGAAGACAGAACTAAAGAATATTTATATCCTGCCCAAGTGTTCACAATGCATCTCTCTGTTTTCACAATGCACCTTTCTTACCTTCTCTCTATTTTTTGTTTTTTGTCTGGACTAATTGCTAGTCAGACTGCTCTCCTCTCTGCGGTCCCCTGAATTCTGCTTGTCCCTGGGGCCTGGGCAAGCACTAGAAAGGAGAATGGGCCAGTAATCAGCTCGTCCCACAGTGAGACACATATCCTGGTCATCTTCCTTTGCCCACCCAACTTCCCCTTAAGTTTCTGCTAAGATTTGCTGACCTCCCTGCCCTATAAAAGAAAAGCCCTTTTCTGATTGATTTTGAGATGTTTACAGTTCTTGAGTTCCAAGGATTCTCCCGTTAGTTGCAAGAGTCTTTTTGAATAAATCTTCTCCTTATCTAAGACAAGATTAGTTTTGCTTGACAATGCAAATGACCAGAGGGACACAGAGAACTAAGAACATTTTTTAAAAGGGAAAGGTCTTGTTGAAATTAAATCTATACTTAATCAATATCAGATCATCTTGTATTTGAGACTTCCTATCTTGTGTCTCGAGAAGGGCAAGAAGCAGTCTGGTGATACTGAGCTATAAACTAGAAAGGTTTTGCTATCATCTTTGCAGAACTGAACTATTTATGTGGCCTACAGGCAGGTTTTCTGCAGGATGTTGTATTTGTTATATGTTTATGGGAACCATTCTTCTCTCGAAATAAGAGGCTAAATTTGCCATTAGGACATTGAATTTACCCACCAACTTTGTAATAAATACTCTTCAGGCTAGGATGGTAATGGCTTTACTTTGGTCTAACCAGTCTCTAAGTAAATAGTATGAATATTCTTGCTGGTTTGGAACTGCTCTCCGCTCAATTTCATTTTCCTCCTGGACAGTGCAAGAACAACACTAAATGTGGTGACTATAGGAGCCATGTGCAAATGCACAATGCAAATCCCTTTTTTGCTGCAAGAGAAGAGGATGAATATGATAGATATTTAGGAAGACTTAGTGAATAATGGCACTTGGGAGCAAAGGAGAGGAAAGAGCCATTCCATGGTCTGAGCAATGGGAAGCCATTCTCTGAGTGGGATGGCTGAACGGGCATGGAATTGCCAGGAGCTAAAGGGATACTGAGGATGAGCTTAGTTTGAGTCATCGGAGTCTGCGTGGTGTTCCACAGTAACTGCGTGGATCAGGGCCGGAGTCTTCTTTTTTTTTTTTTTTTGAGACGGTGTCTCGCTCTGTCGCCCAGGCTGGAGTGCAGTGGCGTGATCTCAGCTCACTGCAAGCTCCGCCTCCCGGGTTCACGCCATTCTCCTGCCTCAGCCTCCCGAATAGCTGGGACTATAGGCGCCCGCCATCACGCCCGGCTAATTTTTTTTTGTATTTTTAGTACAGACGGGGTTTCACCGTGTTAGCCAGGATGGTCTCGATCTCCTGATCTCGTGAGCTGCCCACCTCGGCCTCCCAAAGCACTGCGATTACAGGCGTGAGCCACCTGCCCAGCCAGGGCTGGAGTCTTAAACTTGGGAGTGGCCAGTGCAGAGATGGGACTGATGCTATGGAAGCAGATGAATTTGCCCAAGGATGGTGTGCTCAATACAGAGAGAAGGGAGTTTGGATAAGGACCCAGAATCAGGAGCAGGAAGAAGAGTCTACAGAGACAATCATGATGAGAATGACCAGAGAGAAAGATGGAAACCAAGAACAGGAGGACACATGGACAAACCCACCATAGGAGTGGAGGAACACATTTGTCTCAATGTGTCCAGCAGACAACTAGTTAGGAAGGACATAGAAGAGCTGAAGGTGCCAGATCTAATGGACATGTACCATATATACATTTACCTGTCCTCAAAAAGATATGTATGACTTACTACAAAAATTCACCACAAAGTCGTGCACAAAGCAAAATCTCAACTAACACCAAAGACTTGTTATTAGACACATTGTAATCAGGTTACCTGACTACAGTACAATTAAATTTGCTATAAATAATAAAAAGTAGGCCAGGCACACTGGCTCACGCCTGTAATCCCAGCACTTTGGGAGTCGAGGCAGGCGGATCACCTGAGGTCAGGAGTTCAAGACCAGCCTGACCAACATGGTGAAACCCTGTCTCTACTAAAATACAAAAATTAGCTGGGTGTGGTGGCACATGGCTGTGATCCCAGCTACTCGGGAGGCTGAGGTAGGAGAATCGCTTGAACCCAGGAGACGGAGGTTGCAGTGAGCCGAGATCACGCCACTGAATTCCAGCCTGGGTGACAGAGCAAGACTCCGTCTCAAAAATAAATAAATAAACAAAATAAAATAAAATAAAAATAAAAAAGTAACGGAAAAACCCTCCATATATCTGCAAAATTTAAAAAATACTGCTAAATAACCCAGGGACTGAAAAATAAATCATAAGGAAAATTGAAGAAGTCTCAGAACTGAAGAAAAAAATTTCTAGACATCAAAACTTAGCATATGCAGTTTGCCTGCTTATATGAGGAAGAAAGACTAAATTTAGTAACAGCATACATCGAGAGAAGTGAGAAAAAGAAAAAGGAATTTGGAAGGAAGGAAAAAATGGAGAAGAGAGCAGAAACTAATGAAATAAGAAACAAAGCAATGACAAGATCAATAAATATTAAGCTGGTTCTTTGAAAAAAAACTGACAAAAATAGGCAAGTCTCTGGCAGAGGCTGATTAACAAAGAAAGAAAAGGAATAAATTAAAATATTAAAAATTAAAAAAGACATAACTAGGCATAGCATACACATGAATTTGAAAACCTAAACAAAATGGACAATTTATTCCAGAAAAGCAAAACATTCTAACATAGTCTCAAGAAGAAGGAGGAAATCCAAGTAACCTATAATCCACTGAATCAGTACTTAACTATCTACTGACTGCTAAAGAAATTACCAAGCCCTGGTGACTTTGTAACTTTTACCAAACATTCAATTCAAGAAATAGATAAGTTTAATCTTCTGCAAACTTTGTTTTCAGAGGGAAGAGGAGGGGAACACCTCCCAGCTCATCTTTCTAGGCTAGTGTAAACTAAAAAATAAAATAAAATTAGGCAATTGCAGTATGAACAAGGGAAAGCTTGATTCATATAATTTATGAATAATGATGAAAAATCTTTAATAAAAGAAAAGCAAAGTAGATTTTCATAATTATATGAAAATATTGTGCCTAAGTTTTATCCCAGAAATGCAAGAATGGTTCCACATTAGAAATCCATTCTACGTGAATATATATTCATGTATTTTCATGTATATTCACTATATGAACAGAATACAGTTATATGTGTATGAATGTGTATATACATATATACACACACATATATACATACAAATACACACATGCATATATACTTATCTCAATAGATGCAGCATTTGCTAAAATTTAAAACTCATGGCAAACTCCTAGCAGATTGGGAACAAAATGGGATTCCCTTCATCTGGCAAATAATATTTAGTATTAGAAATTTTCAGCAAACATTATTCTTAATTATTAAACTCTTTCCTTTAAAATCGGGAACAAGACAAGGATGGCTACTGGCTCAACTTCCATTCCATTGTGTTGAAAGTCCTAACCAGTGCAGGAAGATGGGAAAAATTAAGAATCAATGTGAAGACTGGAAAAGAAGAAACAAAACTGTCGTTATTCCCAGACGATGGAACCCTCTAAATAAAAAGTCCTAAACAATCTACAGGCAAACTGTTAGAGCATAAAAATTTTAAAGTAAAAAAAAGAATTTTTTTTTTTTTTTGAGATGGAGTCTCACTTTTTCACCCAGGCCAGACTGCAGTGGCGCTATCTCAGCTCACTGCAAGCTCCGCCTCCTGGGTTCACGCCATTCTCCTGCCTCAGCCTCCCAAGTAGCTGGGACTACAGGCGCCCGCCACCGCACCCGGCTAATTTTTTGTATTTTTAGTAGAGACGGGGGTTTCACCGTGTTAGCCAGGATGGTCTCGATCTCCTGACCTCGTGATCTGCCCGCCTCGGCCTCCAAAAGTGCTGGGATTACAGGCATGGCCACTGCGCCCGGCCAAACTAAAAAAACTTTAAACTCCCTACTTTTCCAATAAGGACAAAATGATATGACACCTAGGAATATATTTAACATAAGTTGATCAAGACTGTATATTAAAAATGGTAACATTTTTATTGAAAAACAGAAGGCTAAATGAAAAGCTGTACCAAAAATGATAATTCTCCCCAAATTAACCTAAAAATACAATACAGTTACAATGATGGTGTGTGTGTATATATGAGAAAGAAAGAGAGAGAGAGAGAGAGAGAAGGAAGAGAGAAGAGAGCTCTCTCTCCATCTCTCTTGGAGGAATGAGAATGGCCAAGACAGTTCTAAAGAGGGGAAGAGTGGGGATTTACCCTATTAACTACAAGACAAATACAGAACCAGTATTTCCCGTAATGTGGTAACAAGAGAGACAAGCCATAGACCAATAAAAAAAAAAGAGCCCTCAGAAATAGACATCTTCAAATATAGAAACAGATTGGTGCTGTAATAATTGATGACTATCCATACACAAAAATAAATACAACTAGATCCGTATCTCACAACACACAAAATTAAACCCCAGGGGGATTACTGAGCTCAGTGTGAGAGGCAAAGTTTTAAAACTTCCATGTAAATACAGAAAATTTTTATCACTTGGGGATGGAAAAATAGTTCTTAAAATGCAACACTAAAAGGACATATCACCCAGGAAATGAATTTGCCTGCATTAAAACTGAAAACTTCTCTATCACAAATGATGCCCAAAACAACTTTGAGTGATGAGTCACTGATCGTGAGAAGACTTTTATGACAAAGGGAAATCGTTTAGAGTAAAGAGCAAATAACTCAGCAGGAAAAGAGAAAAAACCAGGGAGTTAGCAGATCAAAACAAATAGCCATCAGTCACACAGAAAGCCTGAGGACATCGAGAAGCAAGGCTGCCTTTTCCACTGGCCAGGAGAGCGGGGATCCCTGCCATCACTGTGGAGTGCGGTGACTAAAGTCCTGCAGATGCACTTCCCCTGTGAGCCAGCAAGTCTGCAGGCTGGAGAAAATGCAGCAGGTGCACACATGCTGCCGAGTGCACATCACTCCGCATTCTAGCACTGTTAGAATAATGAGAAACTGGGAACAACCCAGTGTCCACGAACAGGAGATGGAGAAGCAACCTGTGGAATACTCGCTCAATGCAAGACCATGCAGAAGCCACACGAAGATGACTAAGGCAACCCTTATCTACATGGATCAGTATCACAAACCTGATGGGGGTGAGAATAGAAACTGGCTTACGGTACCAAATGCGTCAACTTTGATGTAAAGTTTCAGTGAAGCAGACAACTCTGCAGGGGAATGAAAAACTCCCTGATGCCTCAGGATAGTGGCTGCTTCTGGACAATCTCTAATTTCAGAGAGAGGGAGGGAGAGAGAGCCGTGGCAGTGGAGGGGACTCAGATGGGTCTGCAACAATGTATGATAATATATTTCTTATTTAAAGAAAAAGAGTAGAAGCAAATATTGTAAACATAGTAAGATTGAATAAATCTGGAAGGTATTATATTATTCTCATACTTTTCTGCATGTTGAACTAGCCAGTAACTTTTTTTTTGAGACAGAGTCTTGTTCTGTTGCCTAGGCTGGAGTGCAGTGGCATCATCTTGGCTTACTGCAGCCTCGACCTCTCAGGCTCAAGTGATCCTCCTGCCTCAGCCTTCTGAGTAGCTGGAACTACAGCCATGCACCACCACATCCAGCTAATTTTTGTATTTTTAGTAGACACGGGGTTTTGCCATATTGGCCAGGCTCGTCTGAAACTCCTGAGCTCAAGCGATCTGCCGGCCTCGGCCTCCCAAAGTGCTGGGATTACAGGTGTGGGCCACTGCACCCAGCCACTGACAACTTTTTTAAGGGTGCAGTGCTTAACTTTCAGATGTGCCAGGAGATGCACAGAACAAGGACCTGCTGAGGGCACCACTGGTCATTTGCACGGAAATGACCCATTGGCTGTCCCCTGCTCTGCTGCGATTCTTCAGGCACCACCTAGTCTCCGTCTCCTACTAAGCGGATCAGGTTGGAAGTGGAGGAAGCAATGGATCTGGCATTAAAGATGGAAATCTGGATCTACCACCAGTTATGAGTCTGCAGCTCAGCCCCTGCACATCCTGGGGCCTCCATTTTCCCATCTCCTCATGGAAATCATGAAGTCCGCCTCATGGACTTCACTGCGGTTGGGGTTGGTGGTGGAGAAAACAGCTCATGGGATTTAAAAAGGCTGCATAAACCAGTTCCCAAAGGATGCCTATGCAGCGAAACCAGCCCGGGACCAGCGCAAAATAATACTAGTAGGTTTTATGTCTCCCATGGATGCTCTGCTCCTTTGTCCAGTGCCCTGTCCTGTGGCCCCTCTCACTTTGGGGACCATGGGACATGGAGCCTACCTGGAGATCAGAGGTTATTTTTAAAGCATTTGGTTATTTCAGGGCTCTAAATGAGTATCAGAATGAGAGAGAGGAGAAGGCAGTATTGAACGGTATGAGACCATGGGTGTGGTGGTGTGTGGCCGTAGTTCCAGCTACTCAGGAGGCTGAGGCAGGAGAATCACTTGAGCCTGAGAGGTCGAGGCTGCATGCAGTAAGCCAAGATGATGCCACTGCACTCCAGCCTGGGCAACAGAACAAGACTCTGTCTCAAAAAAAAAAAAAAAGTTATTAGCTAGTTCAACATACAGAAAATATGAGAATAATATAATATCTTCCAGATATTGTCCCAGCATGTTGGCCAGGCTGGTCTTGAACTCCCGACCTCAGAATATCAAATTGCTCAGAACAATTGTGCTCCACTCCCCTGTGATTATAGGATTCCCTGCTCAGGTTCCTGGAACCAGTGCCTATCGGTTTCAGAATCACACCCAATGCCCTCCATGCATCTCTGAATTCATGCATTATTCCAGTCCTATCTTTCCTGCCTTTGCTTTTGTCCTTTGTTCTTCCCCTGCTCACTTACCTGTCATGAAAACTTCCAACAGCTTCACTGAGGTAAAACTGGCACACAACGAAGGGCACCCATTTGAAGCATGAGTCTGATGAGTTTTCCCACAGTACACATTCTGTGCTTTCATTTGCCCTGCCGCCATTTTTAGGTATTCTTTTCCACGGCCCCTTCGTCCCATGGTCCCTTTTTATTTATTTAGAGACAGAGTTTCGCTCTGTCCCCCAGGCTGGAGTGCAGTGGTGTGATCTCGGCTCACTGCAACCTCTGCCTCCCAGGTTCAAGCGATTATCCTGCCTCAGCCTCCCGAGTAGCTGGGATTACAGGCGCCCGCCACCACACCTGGCTAATTTTTGTATTTTTAGTAGAGACAGGGTTTTGCCGTGTTGGCCAGGCTGGTCTCGAACTCCTGACCTCAGGTGATCTGCCCACCTCGGCCTCCCAAAATGCTGGGATTACAGGTGTGAGCCACCACGGTCTCTTTATTCTAGAACATCTCATATGGTTCAATATTGCCTTCTCCTCTCTCTCATTCTGATACTCATTTAGAGCCCTGAAGTTACCAAATGCTTTAAAAATAACCTCTGATCTCCAGGTAGGCTCCATGCTGTCCTCTCCCGTTTGTTTACTCATCCATCTGCAGCACTTTCTCCAGTCTGGTGTTTGGCCCCCGAATGGGGCGGTGGAGCTCCTCCCGTATTTTCTGTTTGGACACTAGAGTGACTGGGGTACTTTAGAGTGTGAAAATGGGTCTACTAATATCTATGCTGGACCATCTTGGACCATCTGGTGTGTGCTAACCCTAAACAGAACCCTCTCCTGAGATCCTGAAACCCAGCCTGTGCTGGCATGGCAGAGACCACACAGCTGGAAGGAAGGAGGGACTGTCTCTCTGTAGTTCCTTTTATCTGAATGTGCTCCGAACTGTGGGTCCCTGCATTGGGGGAAAGAGGGAGTCTGTATGGCATAGCCATCTGGGTCCCAGAATCTCCCAAGAAGCTGCCCTAAATCCTGCCACATCACAGCTGCCAAAAAACTCCAAAGGCAGCACCTCCCTTAGTGGTGGCTCCAGAATTTCAACTCTGGGACTGCAGTCTGGAAGGAGGCTGTGTGTGCAGGGGAAGGAGGGGTATCTTAAAGCTGTGTTTGCACAGCACATTGCATTAGACCTTAAAAATGTCCACCATCCATTTCAAACAGTGGGAGCACTACTTATAAAAATTATAAAGGCCTTTAGAACCCACCCTCCCCATAAATTACCACCGGCACCATAGGTGATTCCACATCTGATTCACCAAACACCTATCAGTCCTTGTTCTTCAAAATGAGGGCACATTTGAGACCTAGTATGGCTTCCAGTAACCTCCCAGAAGGCCTCATAAAGCTGAGTTGAAAGTTGTTCTTTCTCTTTCTTTGTTCTGGTCTTATATGCAATATGTCTGGCAGAAAATTCTAGAACATTCTAGAAAAATGCAAGTGATGCATTGGCCATTAAGGAAGGGTACAGGTCTTCAGCCATTTTTGCGTAGGTTTTCTGTCATTTCAGCTAGGATTAGAGGTGAGGTATGTGTATACATGGCCAACCATCTGTGTTCCCATTACCACATACCTAGAGCTGTTTGGTATCATTCAGCAATAGAATCCCAGATTTTTTTCATATATTCCCACTTCCTCAGCTTCTTAGATGCTACTGTTCTTTTCCTATAGCTAACCTACCCGTATATCACCCATACACACTGAAAACTGCATCCGTCATCCTACTCAACAAAATAATGGCTCTCCTTCAGGACAGAGGGAAGGATTGAAAAAATTTCTAAGTTAATATTTTAATTTCCTGTCATAGTGAAAACACAACATATTACACTGTCACTGTCTGTTTTTCTTTCTTTTCTTCTTTTTTTTCTTTTTGGGACAGAGTCTCACTCTGTCATCCAGGCTGGAGTGCAATGGTGCGATCTCTGCTCACTTCAGCCTCCTCCTCCAGAGTTCAAGCAATTCTCCTGCCTCAGCCTCCCGAGTAGCTGGGATTACAAGCGCGTGCCACCACGCCAGGCTAATTTTTGTATTTTTAGTAGAGATGAAGTTTCATCATTTTGGCCAGGCTGGTCTCGAACTCTTGACCTCAGGTGATCCACCCGCTTCAGCATCCCAAAGTGCTGGGATTACAGATGGAAACCACTGCTCCTGGCCAACTGTCTGTTTTTCTTGTCTGTTTCCCCCAGTAGACTTGGAGGGCAGAGTCAGTGTCTCTTATCTCTGTACATCCAGTGCCCAACCCAGACACAGAAGAGGTGCTCAAAAATTTTCTCTGAATGAATAAATTAAAAACTCTTATTGATTTCAAAAACAGTTACTGGGTATAATTTGTGCCACGCCCCTCGCTGTAAGCCAGAAAAAGACAGGAGAAATGCCGGGCAGTGAGGAGGCCAGGTCAGGCTGGTGACCACAGACATATAAGCTGCTCACCCACAGGCTGTGCGGTATGCTCCACTGGTCTTGTTGCTCAGGATGCAAACAAGGAGATAGCAGATATTTGGGCTCATCCAGGGATGCCTGCTAGCCAGGAAGGCACCACAGAAAAGCAGTATGAGAAGGAGCTCTCACATACTGGCCCAGGGATGGCTGAACAGGTGGACATGGCTCATGCATAGAGAGAGGGGCGGTATCGCACAGTGGAGTCTGGCTGAAGCTGGAGAGCACTCACCATGGGGCTGTGTGAAATATTAATAATAAGATATATATTTTGTATCTTTGGTCTCTGCTCCTCAGTCCCTGCTAAAGAGCTGCTAAAATCCTTGTCACTTCCTGAGTGACAGGGGCACTAGATAATCTTCTTTTTGTTGTTGTTTATAGTTAGTTTTGCTTTCTTTTTTTAATTATACTTTAAGTTCTGGGATACATGTGCAGAACATGCAGGTTTGTTACATGTGTATACATGTGCCATGGTGGTTTGCTGCACCCATCAACACATCATCTAGGTTTTAAGCCCTGCATGCATTAGGTATTTGTCCTAATGCTCTCCCTCCCCTTGCCCCCACCCCCTGACAGGTCCTGGTGTGTGATGTTCCCCTCTGTGTCCATGTGTTCTCACTGCTCAACTCCCACTTATGAGTGAGAACATATGGTGTTGGGTTTTCTGTTCCTGTGTTAGTTTTCTGAGAATGATGGTTTCCAGCTTCATCCATGTCCCTGCAAAGGACATGAACTCATTCTTTTTTTATGGCTGCATAGTAGAGAATCTTCTGTTTTAGTATTTGGTCTTTGACCCCAGCTCCTAAATCCCTTGGAATTTCCTGGGTGATAGGAGTGTCTTTTGTTCTAATGAAGCGACTCTTGATGGAATTCTAGATGGGTGCTGGGTCACCAGAATGGCCAAGCCATGATGACGAGCTTGGGGCTTTCAGCCCCACTCCCCATTCTCCAGAGAAGGGACAGAGGCTGGAAATGGAGTTAAAAATCGATCCTGCCTACATGATGCAGCTTAAATAAAAGTCCCTGAATGAAGGGGTTCAGAGAGCTTCTGCGTCAGCAAACACATCCCCATGCCAGGAGGGTGGCGTACCCTCGCTCCTCGGGGACAGGGGCTCTTGTGCTCGGGACCCCCCCCAACCTCGCCACATGCATCTCTCCACCTGGCTGTGCACCTGCATCCTGCCTCATATCCTTTACAATCAACAAGGGCATGGAAGTAAAGCCTTTCCGTGGGTTCTGTGAGCCACTCTAGCAATTCAATCAAACCCAAGTAGGGGGTTGTGGAAGCCCCAGTTTATACCCCATTGGCCAGAAGTACAGGTCACAACCTGGGGCTTGTGACTGGCATGAGAAGTGAGTGTGGTCTTGTGGGGCTGAGCCCTTAACATGTGGGATCCAACGCTGTCTCCAGGTAAAGAGTGTCAGAATTGAGTTGAACTGAGAACACCCAGCTGGTGTCTGCTGGAGAATGGTTTGGTGTATGGGGGAGATGAATACATCTGGTGTCAGAAGTCTCGTGCTGAGTGGTGTGTGAGAGTAGAGCACTGGAGGCTGGAAATTGTCTTGTTTTTTTTTTTTTTTTTAACTTTCTTAGAGACAAAGATAAGAAAGCACATAAACTCAATAACTGATTGATTTCTTGGGAAACTTTTATCTCCTTGTCCATTGATAAGGTTTCTCTGGGTAATTTGGTTTATTGTGGCTCAGTAAATTAAACCAGGTACATGAAAGAAGAATAAGATCTTTAACTCTGATTTGAATTAGGTCACTATAATAAAAGCATAAGGACATTGTTGAATACAGCAAAGCACTAAAGGTGGCTAGATGCAGTGTCAGCATGTTACGAAGCATATTTCAGCAGTTAACAGTTCTGATTTTTCTAACTTAAAAAAAAAATACTGTGAATACTGGTCCAAAAATATGTCACAGTCTTGCGCTGGGTTTGACTTGGCAAAAATGGCCGTCAATCTACCTAAACATCTTTTTATTGTTTAAGCATTTATTATGTCATTTTTTGTTACAAAAGCCGAGACACTGTTTCATCAGGAACGGGGGTCTGTAGCCTTGCTTTTTCAGTAGCACTTGTCCATCACTGTCAAAGGCTTTGAGAAGGCAGATACTGAAATCCTAATTTTTAGACCCTATTTCCTGACTATTCATAATGAGATGCCCAGAGGCAGGCCCTGTCATCGGGAAGCAGGGACATGGGTCCTAGAGGGCTGAGACACTCAGATGGTCCCTGCCCTCCACCAGGACCTGCTCAGGAACCCAGGAGGAGCCACCTGCCCTCTCTCTGGGCTGCAGCCTTCACACACGCACCATCGGTCAATGGACCCCAGGATGCACCCTCCCTCTGGCTCTACAATTCTGTGAATCCCTGTGTGGTGCAGTGGAGTTCCAGGTCTCCTCTGTGCCCTCTGCCCTGCTCCTTGCTCAGCCCCATAAGGAGGTAAGAAACCATCAATATCCTCAAGAGAGAGGCTTGTTGGCCCCCAGGGGTTCTCTGCTAAAAAAAAAAAAAAAAAACAGAGAATCTAGGAGCAGGGCCAGTCAGGAAGGGCAGAACAGAGATCCAGGGGTTTCGGGGCCTCCAAACCAACAAAAGACCATCCGAGGGATGAGTGAAGCAACATCTGCATGCTCTTCTGGATTCCAAATTTATTCCTCCTCGGCCATGAAGAAAGTTGGTTTCTGCTTTTTTCCCTGAGGATGGGCTGTGCCTGTACAGCCTTCCAGGTATGGGAGGGGAGGAAGGAGGGAGGGTGCCTGACAGCAAGCAAGTAGTTGGACAAATCTCATTAAGTCAGTATCAGTTAATTCAAACACAACTAAAATCAAAGTGCTTTGATTCCCAAGCCAATTATATAGGATTTCCCCCACATAAATTGAGTTCATTACATAGTAAGTTTAGATAATCCATAATTTAATATGGAAAATTCAGACATGGAGTGTTACTAATCAGATAAACAGAGCCTCAAATTAGACTATGGAAAAGATCAATGGACCTGCTCTAATTGCCAACCAAAAAGAAGCAAGCAAAAGGGAAACTAATCAAAGGAACATTCTCCTTTGCTCCTTCTTTAGCTAAGCGTCAAGAACATTTTGCAGGTGATAGGAAGGGACTGTCATGGATATCCGTGCAAAAGAGTAGAGCAGCCTCTTCCCAGAGTGGCTCCATTTCCAATGGCCCATATTTGTTCTGCTGCCCAAGAGTTTTAATAAAGCAACACCGGATCCCTGCAGAAGATCCTTTCACTGCAGTCAAAGTCATCAGGCACAGCTTGGCTTGGATGACTTTTCGAGAGTAAGGATTATATTAAAAATGACTGCACCACTAATTATGAGAAAACTAAGATAATGTGGCACATGACTCTCAGAGGAAGAAGTATCTATAATTATGGGAAGGAAGAACAAAATCTTAATTATGCTAACTATTTAAATAGAGCATAATGCTTGAGATAGAATTTAAGGGTTAGGAATCTGCCTTAGTGCTTTGAAGTATCCATATACTTCAGAAAAGGGATCTGAAAAAGATATAAAATACACTGAAAACTCCACTGTAATTAACTAGCTAGAGACATCCATGGGTGCAAACTGTAACCAAGAAGAGAAGAAGGCTGCTGCAATCTCAGGGATAAAAACGAAGACACAAGGGCTCATGGAAAAAAAAGACAAAGACAGAAGGAGCTGAGGAGGGAGTTGCCAAGACTCAAGATCACATCGCAAGCAGAGGAAAAAGGTAATGCCTGCTGCAGAAAACAGCTAGGAAGAGAAGCTTTACAAAAACCGAACAGGGATGGGGCAGTGGCTCATGCCCATAATCCCAGCACTTTGGGAGGTCAAGGCAGCAGGATCACTTGAGCCCAGGAGTTCGAGACCAGCCTGGGCCAGTGAGATCCTATCTCTACAAACAATAAAAAATTAGCTGGGCATGGTGGCATATGCCTACAGTCCCAGCTACTTGGGAGGCTAAGGTGAGAGGATCTCTTGAGCCCAGGAGTTTTAGGCTGCAGTGAGCCGTGATCACGCCACTGCACTCAACCTGGGCAACAGAGTGAGACCCTGTCTCAAAAGAGTTTGTTAAGTCATTCATGCTACATTTCCAATGTGGGTAGAGTGCACGGGGCTCTGTTCATTGTAGTGACCCAGGCTGATGGCACTGCCACCACCTCTACTCTGCCAATTACTGTGCCAGTGGGAAAGAGAGCTCTGAAAGACCTCAAACCACATTTAAACATTCTGACTTGAAAGTGGTACATATAAGTTTTGCTTACATGGCCCCCAGCAATCATGAGGGGACAGGGAAGTACAATCTTACCATGTAAAAGGAAGTTGGAGAGCTAGACATGTTTTAAAACAGCATTAATGACCATCACATACCTAAAGGGGAGAAAGCATTTGGCTGACTTTCAGATTTTTCCCTATACAGATATTCAATGCAAAAGAGAATAACATATCATCTATAAACCCCTAAGAGAAAGCTTCCTCAAGAATTCTGCACCCAGGGGGAAAAATGATGTAGAACATTATTCCAGATTCTGCTGAGGATGGAGAAAGCTGGAAAGAACATTGCCCCACCATTACAACAACAACAAGAAGACATTGGGTTCTGCAAATTCCCAACTTAAGTTGAACCCATCAGACAGCTGAGGTCACAGGGCAGCAAATTCTAAGGAAAAGACAGAGTCTCCAAGGAGAGACATGAGCACTTACCTGGGGCGTATGCAGTCAGATACCAGCTCTAGTGGAAAAGGTGGACAAGATGGAAGATCACTGAGGTAAGGTAGCAGAGAGATGGAAGCAATGAGGAAGAGTCAAATGCAAATACTAGGAATTAAAAACAGGCACAGAGATGAAGAATGCCGACAGGGTCGGCAGTGGACTGGACACAGTTGAGGAAAAAATGACCAAGTGGGGTTTATCTTGGGAATGCAAGGCTGGCTTATCACTCAAAAGTCAGTGTTATTCACCATTTGAGTGGACTGAAGAAGATAATGTATAGGAACATCTAAGCAGATGTAGTAAAAGACTGATAAAATTCAGCAGCCATTCGTGGTATTAAAAACAAAACAAAACAAAACAAAAACCACTCTCAGCAAACTAGGAATAGGAGGGTACTTCTACAACCTGATAATAAACATCTACGAAAAACTTAGCGCTAACATTATACTTAATCCCTAAAAGCAGGAACAAGAGAAGGACATCTGTTCTCACCACATCTATTCAACACTGTACGGGGCAGTCTAGTCAGTGCAATAAAACAGGGAAAGGAAGTAAGAGGCATCCAGATTGCAATGTGTGCTGATTTATTTTAGGTGTCAACTTGACTGGATGAAGGATACTCGAGAACTGGCAAAGCATTATTTCTGGGTGTGTCTGTGAGGGTGTTTCTGGAGGAGATTGGTGTGTGAGTCTGTGGACTGAGTGGGGAAGATCCACCCTCAATGTTGGGGGGCACCATCTGATCGGCTGGGGACCTGGATAGAACAAAAAGGCAGAGGAAAAGTGAATTATTTTCTTTTGCTCTTCTGGGGCTGAGACACCCTTTCCTGCCCTTGGACATCAGAACTTCAGGCTCTCTGGCCTTTGGACCCTGGGACTCACACTGGTGCAACCACTCCCCGCAGGTTCTTGGCCTTCCTTGGACTGAGAGTTCCACCATTGGTTTCCCTGGTTCTGAGGCCTTTTGACTTGGACTGAGCCAAACTCCCAGCTTTCCAGGGTCTCCAGCTTGCAGATGGGACTGTCATAGGACTTCTTAGTCTCCATGGTCATGTGAGCAATTCTTTCAATAAACTCCCTCTCACCTATCTGTATCTGTCCTATTGGCTCTGTCTGGAGAATGGAAGACGTAAAATTGCCTCTCTTTGCATAGCACATGACTGTCTACATAAGAAAATCCAAAGAATCTGCAAAAGAGCTACCAGAACTGAGTTTAGTCAAGACCACAGGATACAAGATTGGTAAGAAAAATCAAATTTCTATGTGCTAGCAGTGAATAAGAGACCATTAAAAAATACCATTAGGATAGCACCAATAAATGTGGAATACTTTAAGCATAACTATTACAAAATATGTTAAGATCTATATACTGAAATTTACACAAGACTGATGAAAAAAAGAAACACTGAAGAAATGAAGTATGACTTAAATAAATGAAGAACTATATCATGAATATGTCAAGTCTCTTCAAAGTGACATGTGGACTCCATGCAATCTCAATTAAAATCCCAGCAGGATTCTAGTAGAAAATGCATAAGCGGATTCTAAAATTTATATGGAATTACAAAGGAAATGATAGCTAAGACAATTCTGAAAAGCAACAAAGTTGGACGACAGCAATAAACAGATACTCACTTCCAATAGTTCCTGGTCCTCTTGATCTCAGATGAAAGTCAGTCCCTGCCAAGGCTGTTGCTCCTTGCACAGGCCCTCAGGTGGGTGACAGGGGCAGGCTGCCTCTTCTCCTAGCACCTAAGCCACTGCTGCCACTTCCAGACCATTGGCCTCACACCTTAATCACAACTCCTGCCTCCTTTGAGCCTCCTGCCACCAGTTTTGATAGTTCCTATCTCTAAGTAGGCTTTGTACACAAATTCATGAAGGAGTTTAAAATCGTGTAGTCTTTCCTTTGCTTTCAACTCTTACCAGTGTCCTGGGCAATCTGAATACCCATGGGGATGTGCCATGCATTCAGCTAGGCTCCCAGCCTTCCCTGGAACTTCTTGACTCCAGTGGCCTTTACTCTATGCCGTTTTTGCCACCTCGTACCAAGGGCTTTTCTCACCAATGTACCAGAACAGTGAATAAGAGTGAGACTGCAAGGTCACCAGCTACCCCTAGACCTGAGACTGCATTCTTAGAG
The DNA here is from genome assembly GCF_029289425.2 of Pan paniscus. Lineage (NCBI taxonomy): Eukaryota > Metazoa > Chordata > Mammalia > Primates > Hominidae > Pan > Pan paniscus. The sequence goes on from NC_073265.2 coordinate 5,850,110, forward strand.
ACAGTGTTGTTTTTTCACCAGCATTACCTTTCAAGCCACAGTCACTGCTGCAGGGGCTGGAGAGTCATGAAAACCGGGTCCTGCATCCCGTGAGTGAAGGCTTTCAAGGGGGACGCCAGGACCTTAGAGGAGCCGGTTGAACACCCCAACCAGCCAACTGAGGAACGGGAGGTAACGTGAGGCCCAAATGCATCCCCATACTCAAGAAAACATTCCCAGGTTGAAGAAGTGACTTAGCAGTTGTCAGAATGAGATCGCAGAGTGAGCAACAGCTGCCCGTGTCCCCTCCCAGGAGGACTGTGAAAGGCCACGGCAGACCTCAGGCACTGACCCAGGCAGGCTCCAGGATGTAGTGAGGTAGAATGTGGACGTAGGTAATGTAGGCAGCATGAAATACCTGGTCCCATGATGGGATGGGCCCTGGAGTGCTGCAGTTCTTGATTCCTCCAACCCCGCTGCATCTGTCACTCTGGTGAGCTGCTGGGACCATTCAACTTGGACCATTCCTCCGTGCAAAACATGACAGGTGCTGTGAGCCAGGCGTAGTCCTACCACGGAGATGAGCCGCATCCTCTCTCTCTGTACATCTTTGCTTGTCTACCAGCCGGAGACCACCCATGGAGGACTAATCACAGGCACTCAAGGTCAACACTTTCCTCCTCTCCCCAGATCTAAGGTGGCTCTCTGCAGTTTCCCATGCCCTGCATACTGCATTCCCTACACACATGCTAGAACCCCCTCCATACTGCAAACACAATTTTACCACCAACTAAGAGTTCCTTGGACTGTGCCACATCTTTTTATATTTATTTATCCATTTTTTTCTTTGGAGATGAAGCCTTGCTCTGTCACCAGGCTGGAGTGCAGTGGCACAATCTCGGCTCACTGCAACCTCTGTCTCCCAGGTTCAAATGATTCTCCTGCCTCAGCCTCCCAAGTAGCTGGGACTACAGGCGCCCACCACCACACCTGGCTAATTTTTGTATTTTTAGTAGAGAGGGGGTTTCACCATGTTGGCCAGACTGGTCTCGAACTCCTGACCTCAAGTGGTCCGCCTGCCTCAGCCTCCCAAAGTGCTGGGATTACAGGCGTGAGCCACTGCGCCCGGCTTGTGCCACATCTTTTTAAAAAGTTTTGGCACAGTTTTATTCAGGGGAAACAAAAGAATTGGGTTCACTCTTCTTATGTATTTTTAAGTAGCCAATTTTGCTTTTCAGAATAAAACACTTGGAAGAAAAAATAAAATAATATAAACAATTTTTCCAAATCACTTTTTTTTAAACATCAGATGCTACACATAAGAATAGACTCCCAGGGGAGATTGTCTGATTTTTTTTCCTCCAAATATCTTTTAAAAAGCAAAATAAATCCCCATTTGTTCCCTGATGGTGTAACAGCCAAAAATGTCAGAAAAGCCATAGAATGATCCCACCATCATTTGTAAAGACCTCTTTCAACCATTTGCATCCGAATTTGCAGATGTCAGAGGCAGGACAATGAAATGGCAAAAATGCAAAGTGAGATCCAGAAAGCAACACCTTCAAAATCAAAATATATAATCCTTTCAAATGTTCTCTGGAAAGATACTCCCTCTTGCACTGAACCTACCCCGGGAAGTTAAGAGCTGAAAGGAATCTATATGTTAATAAGGCTTCCTAAAACTGTCTGTAAGGCATGGAATGAAATGCATGCACAAGCAGCGCCCAGCGGGGTCACCTTCAAGGTCAGCCTCACAGCGTTGCAGTTCTCCTGCAGCGGGTTCAGCTTCAGCGTCTCCCCGAGGTTGCTGCAGCCGGACGACTGGTGCTGCAGCTCACAGCAGACACACACCTCCACACTGTCAAACTTAATCTAGACAGAGGAACACAGACAGACCTCACCGTTAACAGGCATTCGGCCCCCGAGGGTACGCGTGAGTGACACAGTTCAGAACACAGGAAAATGGCTCAGTTCAAAGGAGCCTGTTTCAGTGTGTTTAAGTAGTAAATCAAAAACAATTTCTATTGACCGAGGCCATCAGGAGGACTTCAAATTCCTAACTTAACAGCAATGTATAAAAAAAGCAAAAGTACATTTGAAGAAACTTAAGCTATACATTAGAGAAAATGGCAGGTGGATTGCAAAATGAGATAAAGGTAAATAAACTGAAAATCACTCATGCTGATGTATGCACGGAGATGTGCTATCATAGCTCTGTGCCTTGGCTCATTCTCCTTCCACAGTCAGAAATTTCCTGCCTCACTTCATTGCCTATCAAACTCCTGCTCATCCATCAAGACCCAACTCCAGCGCCACCCTCAAGGCCTTGTCTGGTTTTCCTGCCTCACTGCTACTGAAGACTGACTTTATCCAGCTACAGGTGCATCTTATCACCACAGTATTGACAATGGCAATAAGTTGTAGGTGTTCAATAAATGCTGAATGAATAAAAACGGCTTGGAAAATGGAAAACCATGGAAGAAAAAAAATGCATTTCAAGTATTTTAAAAAGCAGTGTTAGACGAAGAGAGAGTATGAGAGTCTCAGTGAGAGGGAAGAGAACAGAGTTACCAGTGCCTAGGAGAAAAGCAGCTTTAAAAAAGTAAAGTCCTAGCCAGGTGTGGTGGTACACCACCTGCATTTGCAGCTACTCGGCAGGCCAGGGCAGGAGGATTGCTTGAGCCTAGGAGTTTGAGACCAGCCTGGCTGGGTAACATACTGAGACTCTGTCTCAAAAATACGTAAATAAAAAATAATAAAGTCCTAGATGTAAAACTACTAAAAAAGAAAATCAGGCCAGGCGCGGTGGCTCACGCCTGTAATCCCAGCACTTTGGGAGGCTGAGGCGGGCAGATCACGAGGTTAGGAGTTCAAGACCAGTCTGACCAACACAGTGAAACCCCGTCTCTACTAAAAATACAAAAATTAGCTCGGCGTGGTGCTATGCACCTGTAATCCCAGCTACTCAAGAGGCTGAGGCAGGAGAATCGCTTGAACCCAGGATGCGGAGGTTGCAGTGAGCTGAGATCATGCCATTGCACTCCAGCCTGGATGACAGAGCAAGACTCCATCTCAAAAAAAAAAAAATCAATAAAATCTATGCAATTTTATTCAAAATAACACTGAACATGAAACAAGTTATTTTCCTTAGACTAAGAAGTGCCCTGCTTTCCAATAGATAATATGTTTACAGCAGCCAACTCGAAGTACAAATACTTTTCAGACAAATATTGGCCATTTATAACCATAACAAATAATTTTTCATTGCATGAATATTGCTGAGACTGAGGCCATACTTATAAAACCTCCAGGTATCAACGTGTCTGCCTCTCTTAAATACTGGGGGAGGGGTAATGCAGCATCCTCAGAGCCAAGAAATGTGCTGATATTCACCAGAGGAACTCAGCTTAGCTTAAGACTTAGCCTAAGACTTAGCCCCTGCCACCCCCTGCTCCATGTCAGGTGGGCTTTGCGAGTGGCTTTCAGCAGGAGAATATGGGTAGAGGTGACAGCTTGCAGCTTCTGAACTTAAGACCTCCACAGGCTTCATGTTTCTGCACCCTCTCCCTGGAACTTCCAATATACAGCAGGAAAAGAACAGATTCCAGGGAGCTGCCAGCTCTCCAGTCCCAGCAGGAGACCCGTGGAGCACCCCTGCAGAACTGTTCTGCCCTATGGTACATGCACACACAACATTACTAGGTAAGATCAAACCATTTTTCAAATAATTCAAACAAATTATACTCCCACCAATAGGGTGTGAATTCAGGCTAATCCACATCCTCACCAATGCTTGCTAATGTTGGACTTAGACATTTTTGTCCATGCAGTAACTAATATAATAGTATCTAATTTGGGGGTGGGTGGGTTTGTTTTCATCTTTCCTCATTTTCTTAACCGTTCATATTGTGAAACCTAACACACATACACAAAAAGTGCACAAAGCAAACATATTCAGTTCAATGATTTATCATTAAGCAAGCACCCACCGGCCCATGGCCATGTTCCTAAAAGGCCTTCCATGCCTCATTCCCTGTCATTCCTCCCCCTTGCTGCACCAAAAGCTCACCACATTCCTTACTTTTTAAATAATCACTTCTAGGCTTCCACCTTTATACATTTACCACTATAGTTTAGTTTCACCTGGTTTTCTAACTTGATACAAATAGAATCATACAATATTTTTAGTATTTGGCATCTTTCATTCAAAATTACAAGATTCATCTACCTTACTGCATATAAATATAGTTGATCATGTTCACTGTTGTATACTACATTGTGTGAATATGCTGCCATTTATATATCTATTCTCTTGTTACGGGACGTTTGGATTGTTGCTAATTTTTTTGCAATAAGATTAATGCTGTTTGATATTCTGTACTGGTCTGCTGGTACATACATGTGCATATTTCTTTTGGGTACAAAATACCTATTGAGCAGAGCTGCTGGGTCCCTGGGGATTTTCAGCTTTAGCAGAGAATACAAAGCCACTTTCCAAAGTGGCTGTACCAATTTACACACTCACCAGCACTGTTCGAGGGTCCCCATTACCCCACATCCTGGCTTGTGTTTGTTTTAGTCTTTTTGATTTTGGATAAGAAAGTACTGGAAGAGGTACTTCTTCCCTGAAATGAGGGACTAAGCCAAGAAAAAAAGAGAAGATGGGATCTAACACAGAAAAGAGATAGAGGAAGTTCTAAGAGAATGGGAAAAGGATGTCCTAGCGTGGTAAATATATAGACTGCTTATAGGCTGACTCGTTCAGACTGAAGCAGGAAACAGAGGCTCAATGGAAACGTCTCTAAGAAAATGAAGCTGACAGAACGCCTGATGGGTAGGACTGTATTCAGAGGAGATTTTCAGTTCTCCTGGGAAGTTTGAGAGTAAATTAGGAACAGAGACACTAAACAAATAATAAAGCAATTTTAACTCAGCATAAAAGACAAATCATATATAGTACATAGTTTTGTTATATATGCGGCTTGTAAATATTTTCTCAGTCTATAGTTTATCTTTTTATCCTCTCAAAAGGATCATTCATAGAGTAAACGTTTTAAATTTTGATGAAGTCCAACTTACATATTTTTGCTCCTACACTTTTGGTGTTGATCTAAGAACTCTGCCTAGCCCTAGATCTTTCTCCTATGTTTTTTCTAAATGTTTTATAATTTTATTTTTACATTTGATTGCATAACCCATTTTCAGTCACTTTTAGTGTAAGATATGAGACTTGGGATGAGGTTGACTATTTTTGCCTATAGATGTCCAATTGTTCCAACATTTGTTGAAAAATCTATCTTTTCTTTGCTTAATTCCTTTTGACTTTTGTCAAAAATTAGTCGGGCATATTTGTGTGTCTCTATCTGGATTCTCTCTTTGTTCCACTGATCTATCTTTCCACCAACCACCAAGTCTTGATTACTGTGGCTGTAAGTCTGGAAATCAAAAAATTAATTCCTCCCATTTAATTCTTATTTTTCAAAATTATTTGTCTCTCCATATACATTTTTTTTTTGAGACAGGTCTTGCTCTGTCACCCAGGCTGGAGTGCAGTGGCACCATCTCAGCTCACTGCAACCTCCGCCTCCTGGGTTCAAGCGATTCTCGTGGCTCAGCCTCCCAGATAGTTGGAATTACAGGCGCACGCCACCATGCCTAGCTAATTTTTGTATTTTTAGTAGAGACAAGGTTTTGCCATGTTGGCCAGGCTGGTCTCTAATTCCTGGCCTCAAGTGATCCTCTCACCTCAGACTTCCAAAGTGCTGGGTGTACAGGCGTGAGCCACCACACCTGGTCTCCATATACATTTTAGAATAAGACTGTCATTGTCTCCAAATAAGTGTTGCTGGGATTTTGATAGGGATTGAATCAAACCCAGTTTCTTTTTTTTTTTTGAGATGGAATTTTTGCTCTTGTTGCCCAGGCTGGTGTGCAATTGCGTGATCTCAGCTCACTGAAACTTCTGCCTTCTGGATTCAAGCAATTCTCCTGCCTCAGCCTCCTGAGTAGCTGGGATTACAGGTGCCCGCCGCCAGGCCCAGCTAATTTTTTTTGTATTTTTAGTAGAGATGGGGTTTCGCCATATTGGCCAGGCTGGTCTTGGACTCCTGACCTCAGGTGATCTGCCCGCCTTGGCCTCCTGAAGTGCTGGGATTACAGGTGTGAGCCACTGTGCCCGGCCCAAACCCACATATTAACTGGGGGGAAATGGACATATTTACTACATTGAATTTTCCAATTTATTTATTTCCTCATTGTTAAGTAGTTTTCAGTGTATGTTTTGTTAGATTTACACTTATGTATCTTTTTAAGCGATTTTTAATTTCAGAGTCCATATGCTATTAATATGCAGTATTACTGTTACTATACAGTTCACTATTAATACACAAGAAATACAATTGAATTTTGTATGTTTATCTTGTATCCTACAACTTTACTGAACTCACTTATTAATTCTAAGAGGCTTGTTTGTTCTGTTCGTTTTTTAAAGATTCTTTGGGATTTTCTACATAGATACTCATCCACAAACAGGGTTAGTTATATTTCTTCTTTTCTAGTCTGTATGCCTTTTATTTTATTTTCTTGCCATACTACATTGGCTTGAAATTACAGCATTATGTTCCATATTGAAAAAAATGGTACGAATGAGCATGCTTGCCTTGTTCCTGATCTTAGGGGAAAAGCATTCAGTCTCCATTAAGTGTGTCAGCTGTAGGTCTTTTGTAGATGCTCTTTTTCAAGTTGAGGACGTTCTTTATGCCTATTTTTCTAAGTTTCCTTTTTAGTTATGAAAAGGTGCTTGATTTTGTCAAATGCTTTTTCTCCATCAATTGATACAGCCATGCAGTTTCTCTTCTTTAGCCTGTTGATATGACAGAATAAATTGACTGATTTTTGAATATCAAACCAGTTTTGAATCCCTGGAATAAATCCCTCTTGGCAATGATGTATATAACTCCTTTCAGATATGTTGAATTTTATTCGTTATTATTTTGTTAAGGATTTTTGTATCTATATTACATTAATAAGGGATATTGGCCTGTAATTTTATTTTTCTATACTGTCTTTGTCTGGTTTTTGGTAGCATGGCAATATTACTTTCACAAAAATCAATTTGGAAATGTTCCTTCTATTTTTTCAGAGAAATTGTGTAGAAACGGTATTAATTCTATAAATGCTTAATCGAATTCTCCAGTGAAACCATCTGGACCTGGAGATTTTGTTTTTGGAAGTTTTAGAATTATAAATTCAATTTCCTTAATAATTATAGGGCTATTCAAATTCTCTACTTCATAGTGTACGAGTTGTGTTAGTTCGTGTTTTCCAAGAAATTGATCTACTTCATCTAAGTTGTGAAGTTCATTTGTGTAAAGCCATTCCTATTATTCCCTTATTATCCTTTTGATGTCTGCTGGGTCTGTAGTTATATCCCGGTTTCTTCCCAGACATTGGGAATTTGTGTCTTCTAACTTTTTTTCTTGCTAGAGTTTTGTCAATGTTGTTGATGTTGTCAAAGTATCAGCTCCTTTTTCATTGGTTTTTCTCCATTGGTTTTCTGTTGTCCATTTCATTGATTTCTGCTCTTTCATTTATGATTTCCTGCCACCTACTTGCTTTGGGTTGATTATGCTGCTCTTTATCTAGTTTCTTTTTTAAATTTTATTTTTAGTTGAGAAATAATTCTATATTACATATTTATGGGGTACAGTGTGATGTCTTAGTAATGTTTACATTGCAGAATGATTGAATCAAGCTAATTCACAAATCACCTCACATTTAAAAAAATTTTTTTATTTTACTTTAAGTTCTGGGATACAGGTGCAGAATGTACAGGTTTGTTACATAGGTATATATGTGCCATAGTGGTTTGCTGCACCCGTCAACCCATCATCTAGGTTTTAAGCCCTGCATGCATTAGGTATTTGTCCTAATGTTCTCCCTCCCCTTGCCCCCAACCCCTGACAGGCCCTGGTATGTGATATTCCCCTCCCTGTGTCCATGTGTTCTCACTGTTCTACTCCTACTTATGAGTGAGAACATGCAGTGTTTGGTTTTCTGTTCCTGTGTTAGTTTTCTGAGAATGATGGCTTCCAGCTTCATCTACGTCCCTGCAAAAGGCATGAACTTATTCTCTTTTATGGCTGCATAGTATTCCATGGTGTATATGTGCTACATTTTCTTTATCCAGTCTATCATTGATGGGCATTTGGGTTGGTTCCAAGTCTTTGCTATTGTAAATAGTGCTGCAATAAACATACATGTGCATGTGTCTTTGTGGTAGAATGATTTATAATCCTTTGGGTATACACCCAGTAATGGGATGGCTGGGTCAAATGGTATTTCTGGTTCTAGATCCTTGAGGAATTGCCACACTGTCTTCCACAATGGTTGAACTAATTTACACTCCCATCAACAGTATAAAACCGTTCCTAGGGCTGGGCACAGTGGCTCACGCCTATAATCCCGGTACTTTGGGAGGCCGAGGCAGGCGGATCACGAGGACAGGAGATCGAGACCATCCTGGCTAACACGGCGAAACCCCGTCTCTACTAAAAATACAAAAAATTAGCCAGGCGTTTTGGCAGGTGCCTGCAGTTCCAGCTACTGGGGAGGCTGAGACAGGAGAATGGCGTGAACCCGGGAGGCAGAGCTTGCAGTGAGCTGAGATCGCGCCACTGCACTCCAGCCTGTGTGACAGAGAGAGACTCTGTCTCAAAAACAACAACAACAACAAAATTGTTCCTGTTTCTCCACAGCCTCACCAGCATCTGTTGTTTCCTGCCTTTTTAATAATTGCCATTCTAACTGGCGTGAGATGGTATCTCATTGTGGTTTTTGATTTGCATTTCTCTAATGATCAGTGATGATGAGCTTTTTTTCATGTTTGTTGGCTGATATATTTATCTTTTTGTGGTGAAAACATTTAAAATCTACTCTTAAGCAATTTTGAAATATACGAGGCATTTTTTATTTTAGTCATCATTTTGTGAAATAGATCACTAAAACTTACTCCAATCTAACTGAAATTTTGTACCCTTTGATCTATATCCTCTTTGGCTTCAACTGTTTCCCTTTGCTGTGATCAACTGGACACGAGTCCAGCTCTCCTGAAACAGTTCACTCTCCCACGTCTCAAAAACATGCAAGGAATTATCTCATATGATCACATCTCTAGGCTAGGCATTAAGATTGAAGTAGCTATCATAAATGGCAAGACATTTTCCTCAGTCTGAAGGATCATCCGGGGAAAGGTAGGGGAGATCAGCTTGTCTGGAAAGCACGATTTATCAAATAAAATAACCCTTCAATGACCCCAGGGAATAGACATTGAAATAAATCTTTTCCATCAGTTATTTCACTGAGTTTGTGATTCTTAGGAAAATTCTGAAAACCTCCTGATTAGTTCCCCGACCTCGACATCTGGGTGTGCAGGCGGCTGACAGATTTATTTTTAGAGTACCCCTCAGTGTTCGGGTCATTGGGAACGACACCGCAGAGCTTTGCAAATGAGGCCACAGTAATTTTTCACAAATCTCTTTGGGGCACTTAACAGCTAGCCTGCCCCCCTTATTTATGGTCTATCAGCCTGTCTGGGAGTAGAAAGGGCTTATACAACAAAAAGAGGGGGATGCCCCCACGATTCTCTTACAGAAGTACAAATGGGATGGGTATGTGACCTTCAGATATTCTCAAAGGGAAGGCAGTGTGGGAAGGCTGAGCATGTAGGCAGAGCAGGGCAGAGGGCTGGGAAGAGGCTGGCATGTGTCAAGCCCGAGAACTTACAGGGGGCACACCAAGGCCAGTATCCTTGGATGTGAGGAGCCTGTTTCGAGGAGGAAGGAGGCGCAGCACGGGTGACAGAGTCAGACTACTCACAGTCCTAACTGCCATGGAGTGACCCAGGACAAGCCATGTGACCTCTCTGGGCTTCAGGTTCCCGGACCCCAGTGAGGATCAAATGAGATTAGACAGGTAAAAATGCAAAATGCCAACGCTATTTGCCAGTGTTATTGATATTGCTATTATTTACATTAAAGAATAGATTTGTAGAAACTAGACCCTAAGTTTTCTTCCCAAAGGTTCAAACAAAGCTACAAAAACTAGACCCTAATTTTTAAATTGTGGTAAAATACACACAACATAAAATTTACCATCTTCACCATTTGTCGGCATACAGTTCAGTGGCATTAAACATATTCACCTCGTTGTGCTACCATCACCACCATCCACCTCCACAACTTTTTCATCTTTCCAAACTGAAACTCTGTCCCCACTAAACAAATCCCCACTCCCTCTCCCACAGGCCCCCAACAACTCCCATTCTACTTTCTCTCTCTGTGGATTCACTACTCCAGGTACCTCCTGCAAGTGGAATCAGGCAGTATTTGTCCTTTTGTGGCTGGCCTATTTCACTCAGCATGTCTTCAAGGTTCATCCATGTGGTAGCACGTGTCGAGATTTCCTTCCTTTTTAAGGCTGAAGAATGTTCTATCAGATGCATCTACCATATTTTCTTGATAATTCATCTGTAGATGGACACCTGGGATGTTTTCAGCTCTTGGCTGCTGTGAATAATGCTGCTATGAACATGGGTGTGCACATATCTATTTGAGTCCCTGCTTTCAATTATTTGGGTAAATTCCCAGAAGGGGAATTGCTGGATCATGTGGCAATTCTCTGTTTAATGATTTAAGAAAATGTCATAATGTTTTCCACAGCAGCTGTGCCATTTTATGTTCCACCAAGAGTGTACAAGGCTTCCAACTTCTCTACATCCTCACCAACACTTATTTTCTGGGTTTTCAAAAAATCATAGTCATTGCAGTGGGTGTCAGGTGGTATCTCACTCTGGTTTCGAGTTGCACTTCCCTAACCATTAGTGATGTTGTGCACCTTTTCATGTGTTTACTGGCCATTTGTATATATTATTTGGAGAAATATCTATTCAAATCCTTTGCCTGTTTTCAAATTGGGTTGTTTGTGTTCTTGTTGAGCTGTAGGAGTTCTTTATAAATTCCGGATAGTAACCTCTTATCAACTATACGATTGGTAAATATTTTCACCCATGGAGCCTCTTCTGTTGATTGTGTTCTGTGACGAACAGAAGTCAATTCAACTTTTTGAATACTTGTAGGTTTCCATCACTTTCACAAAAACTGTCAGTAACCTGTTGATTTCTCCCTAACCCAGTAATTTTTGCTTCCTTTGTCTCAAGAATGAGCCACCTTAAGTCTTGCTGCAGAGGTAAGCATCTCACTTGCCTCACTCAGTCCTCGTCCTGCTTTCTGAGCAATGCCACTGTCCTGCAGCATCCCTGCTGGTGGCGGGAGAGGGTCCCCACAACACCAGCCCCAATGACACAGGACGACATAACTGCCTTTCTCTGGACTACTATAACAAATACCACAGACGGGGTGGCTTATAAACAGTAGAAATTTATTTCTCAGAGTTCTGGAGGCTGGGAAGCCCAGGATTAAAACACCAGCAGATTTGGTGTATGGTGACATCCTGGTTCACAGATGGATCACTGTGTCCTCACCTGGCAGAAGAGACAAGGCAGTTTTCTGGGACCTCTATTATAAAGGCACTAACCCACTCATGCGGGCTCCACCCACATGACCTAATCACCTCCCAAGGACCCCCCCTCCTAATACCATCACCATGGAGGTTAGAATTTCAACATAGAAATTCGGGGGGGGGACACAAACATTCAGACCACAGCAAAAACCCTTATGCTGGTGATGCTCAAGGCACTTAAAAGCACTGGTAAGACCCCAAAAACTCCAGTAATCACAGTGCAACATGGGTGGACCCTGATGACATTATGCTAAGTCAAAGAGGCCAGATACCACAGATCACACCCCGCATGATTCCATTCAACATCCAGAACAGAAAAACCCACAGGGACAGAAACCAGCTTAGCAGTTGTCTGGGACTCAGTCGGGGACAGGGGCCAAGCCGGGGTGGGACATAAAGGGTATGGTATGTCTTTTTAAGGTGTTGAAAATGCTCTAAAATTGACTGGGGTGGTGACGCACATTCGGTAAATATACTAAGAAAACACTGAATTTTACACTTTAAGTGGGTGAATTGTATGATATGTGAATTATATCACAATAAAGGTGTTTCAGAAAAAAATTACCACGTGATTACTAACTCATTTAGTTTGGATAGTTTTAATCCCTTCCGTGTTCTGCCTAAACGTTTTATATTCACACATTTGTCACCAACATCGACAGTTTGAGACCAATCAAACTACCTTCACCACTGCCTCCCCAGCGTAAACTCAGGGCCAACATAGACATGCTCCCTAGGTATGATGACACGGAGCCACTTTCCCGCGAGGGGTTCAAAGCTACTCGCCGAGCAGCTCCTGCAGCAGTGCCCTCAGCCAGCCCCTCCAGCTCTTCCTTCCTCCAGAGCATCAGAGACTGGGCACCTGTTTATTCCTGGAGAGATGCTAAATGCAGTCCCCGCCCGAGCTGGGGACAAAGACGGCCCATTATTTGGGGGGTTTCCCCTGTGCTACACACTAGGCGTGGAAACATTTGGACTGGCATTGTGTCCAGAATTGGTTCCCGCCCGTGGCTTCGTGGTCTCACCGACTTCAAGAATGAAACCGCAGACGTTCCCAGCGAGTGTTACAGCTCTTAAAAATGGCACGGACCCAAAGAGTGAGTGGAAGCAAGATTTATTACGAAGAGCAAGAGAACACAGCCTCTGAGCGGTTTGCCGCTGGCGACTGGGGGGGGGGGGGGGGGTGGCCAGCTTTTATTCCCTTATTTGTCCCCGCCCATGTTCTGTTTCTGTCCTATCAGAATGCCCTTTTCTCAATCCTCCCCCACGATTGGCTACTTTTAGAATCCTGCTGATTGGTGCATTTTACAGAGCACTGATTGGTGCATTTTACAAACCTAGCTATAGGGTGCTGATTGGTGCGTTTTACAATCCCCTGGTAAGTCAGAAAAGTTCTCCAAGTCCCCACTCCACTCAGGAAGTCCAGCTGGCTTCACCTCTCTCTTCCTTACTCCAGAGCACGAGGGACTGGCCACCTGTTTGTTCTGGAGAGGTGCTAAATCCCGTCCCTGCCAGGCCTGGGGACAAAGCCAGCTCATCACTAGAGGGTTTCCCTGTTCTGCACAATGGGCGTGGAATCATGTGGATGGGCGTGTCACTGAGGGATCCCCCCCAGCCTCCCCACTAGGTTGGGAATGCAGTCATCAGTGGGGGTCACCCCACCTTCCCTGCCAAGCTAGGGACACAAACCCCCACACTGGCCCCTCCTAGCCTGTAGCCCCCCTCTCCCGTGGGGGGCCTACAAATGCCGGGATTTCTGAGAACTGAGACTGCCTTTTGTGTCCCCTACAGCAGGGATGGCAAACACAGACCACACATCCCACCATTTCCCTCTTTTGCTTTCACCCTCCCCTCCCCCCACCCTGAGTCCAGATAACGACCTTAGAATCCTACTCAACACACTGTTCTGGGCACTTAATGCCAGGCAGAGGAAGCTGGCACACAACGTGAAACCTACTTGCCATCCCTGTCCTACCTATAAGTAGATAGGGCCAAAAATTAAGAGAAAATAAAATGCTTCCAACCAAATACATAAAGACATTGTAAAATGTTGATGCTTGCTAGGAGGGAATTAGCTGACTCCTTAAACATGTGTCATCTACTTTGAAATGATCGAGAAATGCTGGCAAATAAGGCAGCCTCAGAGTGCTCTCAAGCCTCTGCCCAGTGGCAGGGGAAGCAATTCTCTCTGTGCTTCTGCAGGAAGCGACAGCTGAGGTTTGAGGGAGGCGCCAGCACACCACAGATATCAGATTCCTCAGTAAACAGAACTCACATACACCCCTGGTGGGAGTGAAAATTAATACGAACAACTTCAGAAAACAAACACTTTGGCAGTATCTACCAAAGCTAAACATACCTATACCTATATACCTATAGGTATACCCTACATCCTATAACCTACAGACTTCCCCTCTGGTGTAACCAACAGATGGATGTTCATCCAAAGCAATACACGAGAATAGCCATGCCTGTGTATCCACAATAGCCTCACACTGGGAGGAGAGTGGGGAAAACAAAACTGCGAGGTACTCACACAATGGAAAATCGGAAACCAGAGCTACTTGCAACAAGATGAGTGAATCTAACCGACATGTTGAATGAAAAAAGCAAGAAATAAAAGGGTCAATTACATATGATTCTATTTATAAAGCTGAAAGCCAGGAAGAATTCTTTTGTGACATTAGAAGTTAGGATAGCAGGTGCCCATGGGGAGTGTGGTATGAGTGACTGGGAGAAGGAAGGGCGGGGCTCCCAGGGATGCTGGAGATGTTTTACTTGTGATCTAAGTGTTGGTTCCATGGGTTTGTTCACCTGTCAAGAGTTACTAGGTTCAGTACTTACAATGCGTGCTTTCTTCTCTGGCTATGTCTGAGCTAACACAGAGGATTAATTTTAAAAAAATACACAAATCGGTCTGGTCGTGGTGGCTCATGCCTGTAATCCCAGCACTTTGGGAGGCCAAGGTGGGCAGACTGCCTGATGTCAGGAGTTGGAGACCAGCCTGGCTAACATAGTGAAACCCCGTCTCTACTAAAAATACAAAAATTAGCTGGGTGTGGTGGTGGGCACCTGTAATCCCAGCTACTTGGGAGGCTAAGACAGGGATATCACTTCAACCCGGGAGTCAGAGGTTGCTGTGGGCCGGTATCACCCCACTGCACTCCAGCCTGGGCAACAGGGAGAGACTCCGTCTCCAAACAAAAACAAAAACAAATAAAAAATACACAGTAGTCCAGGGGAGAGTCTGTTGCTTATGACTGAGTGGACCTCAAGGCCTGCCTCAGTTTCCCACAGAGAGAGAAGGACCATGGTCACGAGGAGACCTTCCAGGGATGGTGGAAGCAAAAGAGAAAGTTGCATTTTGATTTTGGTTCCTCCGCCTGGAAAGTGCGGGTCTCACACAGGGAAAAGGTGGGCTTCTTCCAAGACTCAGCCTGAGCATCTTCCTCTGCTCTCGGGGACTGAGTTTCCCTCTTCCTGTGAGTCTCTCTGTGCCCTGGTACCCCTGCAGGGTCACTCTACCCAGCTGTCACCCCCTCAGAGCACAAACTGCTCCCTGGCATCGGGTGGCTGCTCACAACTGACTCTGAAATTAGTGGAAGGACGTAAAAGTAAAAAGCTGGATGCAAAAGTGTCACCTGGGTTAATTCAACTGGATTGTAAAGGTTTCAAGAAGGTTTTGTATAATGCTTTTTACTTTCTGCATTTTAAGATGCTTTGACATCTTGGGGTCTACTAATCCAGGAGAGACTGCCCCTCCCAGGGCTAGCTAATTCCTTCAGATAATAAGAAACTCACCTGCAAGCCCACTTTTCCTATGCAGACCAACCAATCCACAGCCCACACCTCGAACCATGCCCTTCATTTAACTCTCACAACTAAGCCACTATTTCCCCTGCCCTAAATCATCCCAGGGCCAGGTAAGGTACTAGACAACTGGGGGCTACTCCTACGGCCAACAGGTCAAACCAGCCAATTCTCACCTGGGTCAAATGTGCCTGCACATTCTTCCCCACAAAAACCACAATAAAGGATCTGGCCCATGCTGTCCCGTAGATCAGGGGTCCCCAAGCCCTGGGCCACTGACCAGTACTGGTCCTTGACCTGTTAGGAACTGGGTCTCACAGCAGGAGGCAAGCGGTGGGTGAGCATTACTGCCTGAGCTCCGCCTCCTGTCAGATCAGCAGCAGCATTATATTCTCATAGGAGTGTGATTCCTACTGTGAACTGTGCATGTAAGGGATCTAGGTTGCACGCTCCTTATGAGAATCTAATGCCTGATGATCTGAGGTGGAACAGTTTCATCTGAAACCATCCCTGACCTGGACCCTCCCCCAGTTCATGGAAAAATTGTCTTCCACAAAACTGGTCCATGGTGCCAATACGGTAGGGGACCGCTGCCCTAGATCCCTCTGAGCTTCTCTGTGTGGTCTTGCCTGGGTAGCACAGCCCTTCCTCTTGGAAACTGCGAGTAATAAACTCTTCTTTCAAAGCAGTGGTCTCTGTGTCTGGCATCCCACCATAATGGACTACAACAAATCCCAGGTACCTTTTAAGATAGGCTTGCAACTTAAAGATGATACAGCCTTCTCTAACTATCTCTTATCCCAATTCATCTCTTTCCTATGTATATTTTCAATAGACACCTGTGCTTCAAATGCATTAAGATACGTCCCAGAATGCAATCCATGGGTGTGAACTGTGCAGGTACCACATGTTACTCCTAACACTTAGGATCAGATGATTAATAGAAGGGGATTTCTGTAAAATATGCAGTTATTCAGGTTACTACATAATAATGGAAAGAGTAAAAAATCAAATTATTTCTTCAGTCTTTTACTACGAAGATTTCTGCATTTTGTTTTTGCTACTGCTATAAATGAGGGAGGCCTCATTTGTCCTATAGTAAAATGATGAAAATCTGCCCATCATCCCCTCTATGATGAAGCCAGTGGAGAGTCATGGTGTTCTGTGACTGTGGTGCTGTGTGGCAGAGTGCACCCAACCACCTCTCAGACACACTCGATGTGTGCCCTGCAGCCCTGAGGCTGCTCCACAAGCCCCTCCCAGCATGACCCAGCCCCTGTTCCAGTGACTTCAGATCTATGTCTCACTTCACTTCAGAATTCTTTAGGACAAATCGTTCTCAGAATATGGGAAATTACTTTCTCTTGTCTGATTGCCCTGGCTAGGACTTCAGTAGTATGTTGAAGAGGAGTGGTCAGAGTGGGCATCCTTGTCTTGTTCCAGTTCTCAGAGGGGATGCTTTGAACTTTTCCCCATTCGGTATTATATTGGCTGTGGGTTTGTCATAGACGGCTTTTATTACAGTGAGATATGTCCTTTGTATCCCAATTTTGCCGAGAGTTTTAATCATAAAGGGATGCTGGATTTTGTTGAATGCTTCTTCTGCATCTGTTGAGATGATCATGTGATTTTTGTATTTCATTCTGTTTTTGTGGTGTGTCACATTTATTGACTTGCATATGTTAAACCATTTCTGCATCCCTGGTATGAAACCCACTTGATCATGGTGGATTATCTTTTGATATGTTGTTGGATTTGGTTAGCTAATATATTGTTAAGGATTTAGCATCTATGTTCATCAAGAATGTAGGTCTGTAGTTTTCTTTTTCAGTTATGTCCTTTCCTGGTTTTGGTATTAGGGTGATGCTGGCTTCACAGAATGAATTAGGGAGGGTCTCTTCTTTCTCTATCTTGTGGAACAGTTTCAAAAGGATTGGTACCAATTCCTTTTCGAATATCTGGTAGAATTCTGCTGTGAATCCGTCTGGTCCTGGACTTTTTTTTGTTGGTAATTTTTAAATTGTCATTTCAATCTTACTGCTGGTTACTGGTCTATTCAGGGTATCTAATTCTTCCTGCCTTACGCTAGGAGGGTTGTATTTTTCCAGGAATTTATCCGCCTATTCTAGGTTTTCTAGTTTATGTGTGTAAAGTTATTCACAGTAGCCTTGAATGATCTTTTGTGTTTCAGTGGTGACAGTTGTAATACCTCTCGTTTCATTTCTTAATGAGCTTATTGGGTTTTCTCTCTTGTTTTCTTGGTTAATCTTGCTAACGGTCTATCAATTTTACTTATCTTTTCAAAGAACCAGCTTTTTGTTTCATTTATCTTTTGTATTTTTTTGTTTCAATTTCATTTAGTTCTGCTCTCATCTTGGTTATTTCCTTTCTTTTGCTGGGTTTGTTATTTCCTTTCTTTTGCTGGTTCTTGTTTCTCTAGTTCCTTCAGATGTGACCCTAGAGTGTCAGTTTGTGCTCTTTCAGTCTGTTTGATGCAGGCGTTTAGGGCTATGAACTTGCCTCTTAGCACCGCCTTTGCTGTATCCCAGAGGTTTTGACAGTTTCTGTCATTATTGTCTTTCAGTTCGAAGAATTTTTTAATTTCCATCTTGATTTCATTTTTGACCCAATGCTCATTCAGGAGCAAGTTATTCTGTGCAGAAGCTCTTTAGTTTAATTAGATCCCATTTGTCAATTTTGGCTTCTGTTGCCATTGCTTTTGGTGTTTTAGACGTGAAGTCCTGGCCCATGCCTATGTCCTGAATAGTATTGTCTAGGTTTTCTTCTAGGGATTTATGGTTTTAGGTCTAACGTTGAAGTCTTTAATCCATCTTGAATTAAATTTTGTATAAGGTGTAAGGAAGGGATCCAGTTTCAGCTTTCTACATATGGCTAGACAGTTTACCCTGCACCATTTATTAAATAGGGAATCCTTTCCCCATTTCTTGTTTTTGTCAGGTTTGTCAAAGATCAGATGGTTGTAGATGTGTGGTATTATTTCTGAGGGCTCTGTTCTGTTCCGTTGGTCTACATCTCTGTTTTGGTACCAGTACCATGCTGTTTTGGTTACTGTAGCCTTGTAGTATAGTTTGAAGTCAGGTAGTGTGATGCCTCCAGCTTTGTTCTTTTGGCTTAGGATTGACTTGGCAATGCGGGCTCTTTTTTGGTTCCATATGAACTTTAAAGTAGTTTTTTCCAATTCTGTGAAGAAAGTCATTGGTAGCTTGATGGGGATGGCATTGAATCTATAAATTACCTTGGGCAGTATGTCCATTTTCACGATATTGATTCTTCTTATCCATGAGCATGGAATGTTCTTCCATTTGTTTGTATCCTCTTTTATTTCTTTGACAAGTGGTTTGTAGTTCTCCTTGAAGAGGTCCTTCACATCCCTTGTAAGTTGGATTCCTAGGTATTTTATTCTCTTTGAAGCAATTGTGAATGGGAGTTCACTCATGATTTGGCTCTCTGCTTGTCTGTTATTGGTGTATTAGAATGCTTGTATTTTTGCACATTGATTTTGTATCCTGAGACTTTGCTGAATTTGCTTATCAGCTTAAGGAGATTTTTGGCTGAGATGATGGGGTTTTCTAGATATACTATCACAGCAAAAGAAACTACCATCAGAGTGAACAGGCAACCTACAGAATGGGAGAAAATTTTTGCAATCTACTCATATGACAAAGGGCTAATATCCAGAATCTACAAAGAACTCAAACAAATTTACAAGAAAAAAACAAACAACCCTATCTAAAAGTGGGCGAGGATATGAACAGACACTTCTCAAAAGAAGACATTTTTGCAGCCAACAGACACATGAAAAAATGCTCAACATCACTGGCCATCAGAGAAATGCAAATCAAAACCACAATGAGATACCATCTCATGCCAGTTAGAATGGTGATCATTAAAAATTCAGGAAACAATAGGTGCTGGAGAGGATGTGGAGAAATAGGAACACTTTTACACTGTTGGTGGGACTGTAAACTAGTTGAACCATTGTGGAAGACAGTGTGGCAATTCCTCAAGGATCTAGAACTAGAAATACCATTTGACCCAGCCATCCCATTACTGGGTATATACCCAAAGGATTATAAATCATGCTGCTAGAAAGACACATGCACACATATGTTTACTGTGGCACTATTCACAATAGCAAAGGCTTGGAACCAACCCAAATGTCCAACAATGATAGATTGGATTAAGAAAATGTGGCACATATACACCATGCAATACTATGCAGCCATAAAAAAGGATGAATTCATGTCCTTTGCAGGGACATGGATGAAGCTGGAAACCATCATTCTCAGCAAACTATTGCAAGGACAAAAAAACAAACACCGCATGTTCTCACACATAGGTAGGAACTGAACAATGAGAACACTTGGACACAGGAAGGGGAATATCACACACCACGGCCTGTTGTGGGGTGGGAGGAGGGGGCAGGGATAGCATTAGGAGATATACCTAATGTAAATGACGAGTTAATGGGTGCAGCACACCAACATGGCACATGTATACATATGTAACAAACCAGCACGTTGTGCACATGTACCCTAGAACCTAAAGTATAATGATAAAAAAAATGTAAAAAAAAAAGGAGCAAGTTATTTAATTTCCATGTATTTGCATGGTTTTGAAGATTCCTTTTGGAGTTGATTTCCAGTTTTATTGTACTGTGGTCTAAGTGCTTGATACAATTTTAATTTTCTTAAATTTATTGAGGCTCGTTTTATGGCCTATCGTTGGGCTATCTTGGAGAAAGTTCCACTTGCTGTTGAATAGAATGTGTATTCTGTGGTTCTTGGATGAAATGCTCTGCATATATTTGTTAAGTCCATTTGTTCCAAGGTATAGTTCAAATCCATTGTTTCTTTGTTGACTTTTTGTCTTGATGACCTTGTCTTGTGCTGTCAGTAGAGTACTGAAGTCCCTCACGATTATTGTGTTGCTGTCTATCTCATTTCTTTGGTCTGTTAGTAATTGTTTTATGAATTTTGGAGCTCCAGTGTTAGGTGCATATATGTTTAGGACTGTGATATTTTCCCGTTGGACAAGGCCTTTTATCATTCGTGATGATTAATACCAAGTGTCCACTTGATTCAACTGAAGGATACAAAGTATTGATCCTGAGTGTGTCTGTGAGGGTGTTGCCAAAGGAGATTAGCATTTGAGTCAGTGGGCTGGGAAAGGCAGACCCACCCTCAACCTGGGTGGGAACACTCTAATCAGCTGCCAGTGCAGATAGAATATAAGCAGGCAGAAAAATGTGAAAAGGAGAGACTGGCCTAGCCTCCCAGCCTACATCTTTCTCCCATGCTGGATGCTTCCTGCCCTCAAACATCAGACTCCAAGTTCTTCAGTTTTGGAACTTGGACTGGCTCTCCTTGCTCCTCAGCCTGCAGACAGCCTATTGTGAGACCTTGTAATAATGTGAATTAATAATAAACGCAAATATATATATATAAAATATATATATAATATATATATAAAATATATATATAATATATATATAAAATATATATTATATATTATATATAATATATATTATATATTATATATAATATATATTATATATTATATATAATATATATTATATATTATATATAATATATATTATATATTATATATAATATATATTATATATAATATATAATATATATTATATATAATATATATTATATAATATATATTATATATAATAGATATAAAAAATATATATAATATATATAAAATATATAAAATATATATAATATATATATAAAATATATATAATATATATATAAAATATATATATAAAATATATATAATATATATATAAAATATATATATATTCCATTAGTTCTGTCCCTCTAGAGAACCTAGACTAACACACCATTATATAAATGGTTTATATATAATAGATATAAAATGTATATAATATATATAAAATATATAAAATATATATAATATATATATAAAATATATAAAATATATATAATATATATATAAAATATATATATATTCCATTAGTTCTGTCCCTCTAGAGAACCTAGACTAACACACCATTATATAAATGTCCCACTTTGTCTCTTTTAACTGCTGTTGCTTTAAAGTTTGTTTTGTCTGATATAAGAATAGCTACCCCTGCTCCCTTTTGGTGTCAATTTGCGTGAAATGCCTTTTTCCACCTCTTTAAGTTTATGTGAGTCCTTATGTGTTGGGTGAGTCTCCTGAAGGCAGCAGATGGTTGTTGAGTTCTGATGCTCCTGAAGCATGGAGTTCTGAGTTTCCTGAGGGCAGCAGTGGGTTGGTGAGTTCTTATCTATTCTGTGGTTCTGTATCTTTTAAGGGGAGCATTTAGGCTATTTACATTCAATGTTAGTATTGAGATGTGAGGTACCATTGCATTCATTGTGCTATTTGTTGCCTGAGTACTTTGGTTTTTTCGTTTTTGCTTTTTAACTTGTATTTTTGTTTTATAGGTCCTGTGTGATTTATGCTTTAAAGAGGTTCTGTTTTGATGTGTTTCCAAGATTTGTTTCAAGATTTAGAGCTCCTTTTAGCAGTTCTTGTAATGGTGGCTTGGCAGTGGCGAATTCTCTCAGCATTTGTTTGTCTGAAAAAGATGGTATCTTTCCTTCATATATGATGCTTAGTTTCACTGGATACAAAATTCTTGGCTGATAATTGTTTTGTTTCAAGAGGCTGAAGATAGGGCCCTGATCCGTTTTAGCTTGTAGGGTTTCTGCTGAGAAATCTGCTGTTAATCTGATAGGTTTTCATTTATAGGTTACCTAGTGCCTCTGTGTCACAGCTCTTAAGATTCTTTCCTTTGTCTAACTTTGGATAACCTGACGACAATGTGCCTAGGTGATGATCTTTTTGTGATGGATTTCCCAGGTGTTCTTTGTGTTTCTTGTACTTGGATATCTAGGTCTCTAGCAAGGCTGGGGAAAATTTTCTCTACTATTCCCCCAAATATGTTTTCCAAGCTTTTAGAATTCTCTTCTTTCTCAGGGACACTGATCATTCTTAGGGTTGGTCATTTTGTTATACCCGAGCGAGTTCCATGGTTTGCAAACATTTAAAAATGAACTTATGTTTCTAAACATTCTGTAGCTTTCTTCTTCCTATTGACTCATTAGCAATATTTGTTTTTTCCTGATTATAAAAGTAACAAATACTCAATGTAGACATTTTATAAAACATACAAGAGTATAAAGATGTAAATTAAAATCATCCATAATAAAAATGGCTTAATACTGTTAACCATTGTTTAAAAAAAAGAAAAGAAAAGAAAAGAAAAACACCACACTTTGAGACAAATTAAGAGTCCTTTATTTAAGCCGGCGGCCAAGAGAGGGCTTGACGCTCCAAAATTCTCTCGGCCCCAAAGAAGGGGCTAGATTTAACTTTTATATCTTGGTTTAGGAAGGGGGGGGTCTAGTTAAAACAATTTTACAGAAGTAAAGTAGGCAAAAGTTAAAAGGATAAATGGTTACAGGCAAGTAAACAGTTCTAGGTGCAGGGGCTTTAAGACAATTACAAGGTGATAGGCCCGGGGCTTGGGGCGTTATCAATCAGAGGAATTCCTGGGAATTGTGGATACAGCTTGCCACAGTATCTTATCAGTTAATTGCATTCTTGGATGTGCTGGGAGTCAGCTTGCACAAGTTAAGTCCTTGAGGAAGGGGCTGCCAGTGAAAGAGCCAAGATAGAATCTGTCTGGTTCTCTTAGCTAAGGAAGAGTCCATTCAGATGGAAACAAGGTTAGGTGATTAAAGGAAAAAGGGAGAGTCTAAAAACATGGTTAGTAAAAACGAGGTTGGGCATTACAATTTAACATAGTCCCAGACTTCTTGGAGGCTTCGTTCATATTTTTTCTTTTTTCTTTATCTTTGTTGGATTGGGTTAATTTGAAGACCTTGTCTTCAAGCTCTGAATTTCTTTCTTCTACTTGTTGAATTCTATTCCTGAGACTTTCCAGAGCACTTTGCATTTCTATAAGTGTGTCCAGTGTTTCCTGAATTTTTTATTGTTTTTTCCTTATGCTGTCTATTTCCATGAATATTTCTCCCTTCACTTCTTGTATCATTTTTGGATTTCCTTGCATTGGGCTTTGCCTTTCTCTGGTGCCTCCCTGATTTGTTTAATAACTAACCTCCTGAATTCTTTTTCAGGTAGATCAGGGACTTCTTGGTTTAGATCCATTGTTGGTAAACTAGTGTGATTTCTTGGGGGTGTTAAATTTTTGTCATATTACCAGGGTTGGTTTTCTGATTCCTTCTCATTTGCGTAGGTTCTGTCAGAGGGAAGGTCTAGCGCTGAAGGCTGTTGTTCAGATTCTTTTTTTCCCATGGGGTGTTCCCTTGGTGTGGTAATCTCCCTCTTTGCCTATGGATGTGGCTTCCTATGAGCGGAACTGCAGTGATTGTTGTCTGTCTTCTGGGTCTGGCCACCCAGCAAGTTCTATCAGGCTCCAGGCTGGTACTCAGGGTGGTCTGCACAGAGTCCTGTGATGTGAACCGTCAATGGGTCTCTCAGTGTGGATATCAGTGCCTGTTCCGGTAGAGGTGGCAGCAGGGTGCAATGGACTATGTGAGGGTTCTTAGCTTTGGTGGTTTAATGCTCTATTTTTGTGCTGGTTGGCCTCCTGCCGGGAGGTGGCACTTTCCAGAAAGCATTGGCTATGGTGGTATGGAGAGGAACCTACAGTGGGCAGGGCCCTAGAACTCCCAAGAGTATATGCCCTTTGTCTTCATACCCCATGCTCATGGATGGGTAGAATCAATATTGTGAAAACGATCATACGGCCAAAAGCAATCTACAAATTCAATGCAATCCCCATCAAAATACCACCATCATTCGTCATAGGATTAGAAAAAACAATTCTAAAATTCATACAAAACCAAAAAAGAGCCCACGTAGCGAAAGCAAGACTAAGCAAAAAGAACAAATCTGGAGTCATCACATTACCTGTTTTCAAACTATACTATAAAGCTACAGTCACCAAAACAGCATGATACTGGTATAAAAATAGGCACACAGACCAATGGAATAGAATAGAGAACCCAGAAATAAGCCCAAATATTTACAGCCAACTGATCTTTGACAAAGCAAACAAAAACATAAAGTGGGGAAAGGACACCCTTTTCAATAAACGGTCTTGGGATAACTGGCTAGCCACATGTAGGAGAATGAAACTGGATCCTCATCTCTCACCTTACACAAAAGTCAACTCAAGATGGATTAAAGACTTAAATCTAAGACCTGAAACTATAAAAATTATAGAAGATAACTTTGGAGAAACCCTTCCAGATGTTGGCTTAGGCAAGGATTTCATGACAAGGAACCCAAAAACAAATGCAATAAAAACAAAGATAGTTGGGACTTCAACTAAAGAGCTTTTGCATGGCCAAAGGAACAGTCATCAGAGTAAACAGACAACCCACAGGGTGGCAGAACATCTTCACAATCTATACATCTGACAGAGAACTAATTTCCAGAATCTACAATGAACTCAAACAAATCAGTAAGAAAAAAAAACAAACAATCCCATCAAAAAGTGGGCTAAGGACATGAATAGAGAATTCTCAAAAGAAGATATACAAATGGGCAAGAAACATATGAAAAAATGCTCAACATCATTAATCATCAGGAAAAGGCAAATCAAAACCATAATGCAATACCATCTTACTCCTGCAAGAATGGCCATAATCAAAAAATCAAAAAATAGTAGATGTTGCCGTGGATGCAGTAAACAGGGAACACTTCTGTGCTGCTGGTGGGAATGTAAACTAATGCAGTCACTATGGAAAACAGTGTGGAGCTTCCTTAAAGAACTAAAATAGAACTACCATTTGATCCAGCAATCCCACTACTGGTTATCTATGCAGAGGAAAAGAAGTGATTATATGAAAAGGATACTTCACACGCATGTTTATAGCAGCACAGTTCGCAATTGCAAAATTGTGGAAGCAATCCAAATGCCCATCAGTCAATGAGTGTATAAAGGAACTGTGGTGTGTGTGTGTGTGTGTGTATGTGTGTGTGTATATATATATATATATATATATATATATATATGATGGAATACTACTCAGCCATAAAAAGGAATGAATTAATGGCATTTGCAGTGACCTGGATGAGATTGGAGACTATTATTCTAAGTGAAGTAAATCAGGAATGGAAAACCAAACATCGTATGTTCTCACTAATATGTGGGAGCAAAGCTATGAGGATGCAAAGGCGTAAGAATAATACAATGGACTGTGGGTACTTGAGGGCAAAAGTAGGAAGGGGGTGAGGGATAAAGGACTACAAATAGGGTACAGTCATACTGCTCTGGTGATGGGTGCACCAAAATCTCACAAATCACCACTAAAGATCCTACTCATGCAACCAAATACCACCTGTTCCCCAATAACTTATGGAAAAATAAAAAATAAAAATAAATAAAAAAGAAAATTGGAAATTAAAGCTTTAAGTAGAGAGGCGAGACAGTAGGCCAGAAGCCGCTGTGCTTAATGGCAGCAGCCCTGGCCACCTGCCTGATTTCTAGGGCTTATTTGAAGCTGTGGGCTGGGGAGACCCGCTGGGCTGGCTCAGGGGTCTGCGTGGGCTGGCTCCAGCGCCCAGCCTAGAACCTTCAGGGACTTGGCCTACGCAAGGCCTGGCCTACTAGTTTTCATTTAGTGCATGTGAATTCAGAGAAACCAGGATCAGAAAGGTTCCTACTAGGTCTGTT
Source organism: Pan paniscus (assembly GCF_029289425.2). NCBI lineage: Eukaryota > Metazoa > Chordata > Mammalia > Primates > Hominidae > Pan > Pan paniscus. Next base: position 5,876,205 of record NC_073265.2, read on the forward strand.
ATGATTCTGTCCAAGCTCATTAGAATTTAAATTTTTACCTTTAAACGCACGTTATTTTTGGCTCTGCATTGCTTTTATTATTATATTTTATGCAAAGAAGCCTGGCCTTTATGACCGATCAGTATTTGTGATTTTTCACTTTTCATGCAATTAAAGCCCATTAGAACACAGGCACGTGGCACAGGAAATGCACTCATGTGGCTGAGGAAGGAGAGGAGCTGCCGCATTCTTTGTTTCTAATTGTGCTTTATCTGCTAATTGCGTTTCTACCTGCTTCACGGGAACGGTGGGAAACTTACATCTAAAAATATATATCTAAAGGAATTTAGAACTCCTTTAAAATCTCAACTCTGATGAGAATCTAGGGTTTTGTTTGGTGCATGAACGTGTATACACAAAACATTTAGGAAAAAGTTATTTAATTCCAGAAAATAGAACCTTTATTATATAAATTATACAATTAAGTCTTATAACATTCGTTGACCTTTTAGGGAAAAAAAAAAACTACCTGCTTTTCATTTCTAGCATCAGATATTTCACCTTTATTTTGGTCTTCATTTCGTCATATTCCGTTTGCTAATTCATCTCTTGCTCTGCAACAGATGTTCAAATTATTTGTGAAATAGTAGATCTGAGTCACTTTTAATTTTTCATTTCATGTGTGCCATCGTGATGAGGGAGAGAGAGACAGGATGAGAATAAATCTGAGGACTGTGGGAATCTGCGATGCCAGTTGGAACTCCTGCCAAGAAGGAAATTGTCAAGTGAGAGCACCAAGCCAGAATCTGGAGTTCTCTTTGAAAGCATGTCTTCCTAGGACACAGCAACCGTTCCTACAGCCCTGGGAATTTTTACACCACCTTTTAATGCAAATGACACTTTTTTTTTTTTTTTTTTGAGACGGAGTCTAGCTCTGTCGCCCAGGCTGCAGTGCAGTGGCACAATCTTGGCTCACTGCAACCTCTGCCTCCCGGGTTCAAGTGATTCTCCTGCCTCAGCCTCCCAAGTAGCTGGGATTATAGGTGCCCACCACCATGCCCAGCTAATTTTTGTATTTTTAGTGGAGACAGGGTTTCACTGTGTTGGCCAGGCTGGTCTCGAACTCCTGACCTCATGATCTGCCCACCTTGGCCTCTCAAAGTGCTGGGATTACAAGTGTGAGCCACCACGACCGACACTTTCAAGGACAGCTTAGCTTGCTGAGTTAGTAACGTTCACACAAGCCTCCTCTTGAACAGGAAAATAAGACTGGCACTCCTGAGGCACTCTTATCACACGAGAGACATGGAATAAGTTAGAGATTCCTCCTCCCTGTCTTGCCTTCGTCTCCTTCTGAGGCTCTTCTGTTAATAATGTAGACTTGCACTTTTAGGCCCGACTCAGAAATTTCATTAATTAGCACGGTCATCAAAGTAGAGCTCCACTTTGCTGACAGAAAGGGAGAAAGGGCTAAAGAGAATCGTGCTGGGTAACAGGAAAGTAAGGAACACTGCACGATTTTCCACCACAGAGACCCAAGCAAGAATGTTCGCAGCAGCAGTGCTTGGAATAACAAAAGATTGGAAAGAATCGACATGAGGTTCTGTCAAGTTAACTTGGGAAAACAGTGTTTCAAAAACATTAAATTAGGAGCTCTCCTGCATGACTTCTCCAACTTGTAGCATTTCAGTGTGTGTTGTTGTCAGAGGTGTTTGAACCAGAGTAACTCCATTTTGGATAGGGGCTGGGTAAAATAAGGCTGAGACCTACTGGGCTGCATTCCCAGATGGTTGGGCATTCTAATGAGATAGGAGGTCAGCACAAGATACAGGTCATAAAGACCCTGCTGATAAAACAGTTTGCAATAAAGAAGCCGGCCAAATCCCATCAAAACCAAGATGGTGACAAGAGTGATCTCTGGGTCATCCTCACTGCTACACTCCCATCAGCGCCATGAGTTTACAAATCCCATGACAACGTCAGGAAGTTACCCTATATGGTCAAAAAGAAAAGGCATGAATAATCCTCCCCTTGCTTAGCATATCATCACGAAATTACCATGAAAATGGGCAACCAGCATCCCTTAGGGCTGCTCTGCCTACGGAGAGCCATTCTTTATTCCTTTACTTTCTTAATAAACTTTCACTTTACTCTATGGACTCGCCTCTACTTGTGCGAGATCCAATAGCCCTCTCTTGGGGTCTGGATTGGGACCCCTTTTCGGTAACACTGTCACCCTCCAAGAAGAGAGGTTGAGCATGCTGAGTGGACCACGTTTTCCTCCTCCTCTTCCTTCTTACATTTAAAATAACACCCATTTGCATCTCCCGTCACTCATGCTCAGGAGAATGTGCTGTGAGAAGTGCAGAATGAGGTGTTCAGGAGAGGCTCAGGGGCCTGCTTCAGTCTCCAGACATTCCAGCTTCCGAGGGGGCCCTGCAGGGCCACCAGCTCCCTCATGCTCACCCCACTAGGAATTACTCTATTTACAGACACAAATGCCTGCCAGTTGGTATTTGTCCTTTCCTAGAACATACCATAAATACAAAGCAATAAAGAATAACGTTTTTATGACTTTAAGTTTTTGTCTGGTCTCTCATCCAGCAGAATAGCATGTGATACAATTTCATGACTTTCAGAGCTATACAGGAGAAAATTGCTCATAACAGTGTCGTGTGTTTCCAGGCAAAACTGAAAACATGAATACAGCACTGGACACCTGGTCAGTCCTTAACAAATTACTCTCTGTTGATCAACTTCAATGACAAGAACAAATCAAAGAAGCTGGGCAGGGCTGCTGCTGACTGGTCACCTGATGGCCAATGGACAGTGACTTTTAAAGTTTACTTTCTTTTATTCTTGGGGGAGATCATATAGTATTTGAGGGTATAGTTGGGGAACACCACATTAAAAAATCGCAATTCTTAGCTTCTCTTGAAAAGTTTCGAGTTCCAGGTTCACTACGCCGTGGGTGGCAGCCGCTCCCTCCAGACAAGTCCTCCTGGTTCTGGGCTGGAGAGTGTTTGTGTCTGGCTTGGCCCCCAGCAGCCTCTGGGATTCTGTTTCTTCCTCTCTGCAAAGAAAGATGCCCAGCTCCAATGGCTCTCCATCTTCCATGTGGGGACACCTCTCCTGCTGTCATATCTGTACCTGTGAGCCTGTTCCTTTGCAGACATGCTAGCAGGGAGTCCAGTGGACACAGACACACATGCATAGGTTGACTCAGCTATGTGTAACTGGATATCAGTTTAGTCACTAATACCCCCTAAAAATGAGCTATAAATCCGAGAAACAGTTTAGATGGTCCTTTTTGCCACTGGAGACCACACTTCTTGCAGACACTAAAGCCCTGCTAAACACAAGGCGGGCCCAGTAGAACTCCTGTAGTGGCGCTCCTCGCTAGGGTGGGGGTGGAGGGAATGGAAAGGTACCCAGAGAGGCTGGTTCTGGCGCCCCTGGGCCTGCAGCCCTTTCCCCAGTCCCTGCAACAGGAAGGCCTCATCCTTCTACACTGCAGGTATCCCAGCAGAAGAAAAACAGGCACTCCCTGGAGAGGGCTCAGCTGACGGAGGACTGAGAGACGTCCCAGTGCACATGAAGTAAAGGCTGAAGCTTGCCCGGCCCCAGCTTGCGCCCAGCTCTGCCTGTGAACACAGATAGCTCCAGCTATGTACTCAGAAGTGTGTCCAGCATTGATGGGTTCTTGGTCGCACTGACTTCAAGAAGGAAGCCGCAGACCCTCACGCGGAGTGTTACAGTTCTTAAAGGCAGCGTGTCCAGAGTTTGTTCCTTCTGGTGTTCGGATGTGTTGACAGTTTCTTCCTTCTGATGGGTTCGTGGTCTCGCTGGCTCAAGAGTGAAGCCGCAGACCTTCCTGGTGAGTGTTACAGCTCTTAATGCGGCGCGTCTGGAGTTCTTCGTTCCTCCCGGTGGGTTCGTGGTCTCACTGGCTTCAGGAGTGAAACTGCAGACCTTCGCGGTGAGTGTTACAGCTCACAAAAGCAGTTTGGACCCAAAGACTGAGTAGCAGCAAGACTTATTGCAAAGATCGAAAGAACAAAGCTTCCACGCTTGTGGAAGCCCTCCGGGTTGCCACTGCAGGCTCGGGCAGCCTGCTTTTATTCTCTTATCTGGCCCCACCCACATCCTGCTGATTGGTCCATTTTACAGAGAGCCGATTGGTCTGTTTTACAGAGAGCTGATTGGTCTGCTTTGACAGGGTGCTGATTGGTGTGTTTACAATCCCTGAGCTAGACACAAAAGTTCTCCACCTCCCCACTAGATTAGCTAGATACAGAGTGTCCACTGGTGTATTTACAAACCCTGAGCTAGACACAGGGTGTTGATTGGTGTATTTACAATCCCTTAGCTAGACATAAAGGTTCTCCAAGTCCCCACCAGACTCAGGAGCCCAGCTGGCTTCACCCAGTGGATCCGGCACCGGGCCGCAGGTGGAGCTGCCTGCCAGTCCCCTGCCGGGCACCCACACTCCTCAGCCCTTGGGTGGTCCATGGGACTGGGCACCGTGGAGCAGGGGGCGGTGCTCACTGGGGAGGCTCCCACAGCACAGGAGCCCACGGAGGTGGGGGAGGCTCAGGCATGGCGGGCTGCAGGTCCCGAGCCCTGCCCCGCGGGAAGGCAGCTATGGCCCGGCGAGAAACTGAGCACAGCAGCTGCTGGCCCACGTGCTAAGCCCCTCACTGCCCGGGCCGGCGGGCTGGCTGGCTGCTCTGAGTGCGGGGCCGCTGAGCCCATGCCCACCCGGAACTCACGCTGGCCCGCAAGCACCAGGCACAGCCCCGATTCCTGCTCATGCCTCTCCCTCCACACCTCCCTGCAAGCTAAGGGAATGGGCTCTGGCCTTGGCCAGCCCAGAAAGGGGCTCCCACAGTGCAGCGGCGGGCTGAAGGGCTCCTCAAGCACAGCCAGAGTGGGCACCAAGGCCGAGGAGGCGCCCAGAGCCAGCGAGGGCTGTGAGGGCTGCCAGCACGCTGTCACCTCTCAGAAGCAGGAGGAGTCCCGCCAAAGAGAAAATAAAAACTATACACATTGACTTTCGGGGATCTCCCAAGGAATGCTAGATGATTAGATGATCCACCCGAGTCCATATAGCTGTGACAGATGATGAACCTTGAAGATCTTGTTGCATTTTGGTGGGGAACTGTGGGAATCGGGCAGGGAATCACTTTCACCTGCAGCTTACCAGGACCTATCTACAGGGATGACAAAAGCATCCCCTAACAGGTGGCTGGAGACCTGAGGCTCACCAAGTGCCCCAGTCATGAAATCACAGAAAAAAACTACCAGAGGCCAGTGCATTGCTCTCCCTGCCTGGCAGGCGCAAAGTCAGTGGAGAGAAGTAGTATCACGGTCGAGCATGCGGTGAGAACAACGCCCACGGAACCGGGGGACACATGGCAAGGGCTGAAGCTGCAAGTTCTGAGCACGTCAGCCCCTGTGCCTCACCCCCACCTTCCTGTTCTCCAAACTGAAATGAGCCTCCAGGCCTTGTCCCCAACCACTTCCCTGCATCCTTTAGGCCTCGGCTTGCAGGCCAGGTGTTCAGAGAGGTATTGGCCACGTCCACCGCACCTCCCCACGTCTTTCCTCGGAGGACTTCCTGTTGTCTGAAACTGTCCACTGCAGCTCCCTGTGTCTTTCCTTGGAGCACTTCCTGTTGTCTGACACTGTCCACCACAGCCCCCCACGTCTTTCTTTGGAGCCCGAGCTGCTCACCAGAAGGGAGCGGAGCCAGGATTTGTCTTATCTCCAGGACTTGTCTTATCTCCAGGACTTGTCTTGACACTGCCGTGTTCCTAGCACTCAGAACATGCCGGACACGGGGCGCCCCCTCTGTAAAATGTATTAATCCACTGAATCAAAGAATGACTGAATGTACACCATGGACAGATACATATTTCTATGGAACCACTGTTACCTTACTTAAAACATACCAATTTTTATTTTGCTGGGAATGTTTACTTTGCTAGGAAAGTTTACTTTGCTAGGAAACTTTGGGGGTTTGGAATCAACTTTCAAATGGCAGCTTTTGCCATGGAATCTCTTTATCTATAATAATAGCAAATTCACACGAAGAAGAATGAAAACAGAATGATGTTCCTACAAACGGAAAAATTCTGGGCCATCATGACAACGCACAAATAGCTGTCAAATGCTAAATTTCTCATGAAGCCAAGAGAGGCCAAAACTATCCCTGACCTGTGATTAGTACAATGAAGGCTGTGCCTTTGGGCAACAATGGGAACAGAGATGAAGACTTCAAGCCAGACGGTCCAGCAGCCCCAGCCTGAGGCTATGTCCTCCTGTAATTTATTACTCAGGATGAGGAAGCTAAATCAGGGTTGCCCTGGTTACTATGGGGCTCTTCCGAGGACCCTGGCGACATAATTGGTGTTGGCTTGGAGACTGAGGCTTTCAATTCTGAGATTAGAGTGCTGGTAATAGAGGTGGCCACCCCCTCAAGAAGAAATTCAAACAGGCTTTGGAAAAAATGAGATAGTCTCAGAATTAAGGTCCTCCTCCAAAATGTGCCACTGACTGTCTTAACCTGTGGTCCTGACAGATTCAGCAACAATACATAATTGGCTCACTCAGATAATAATTGCCTTTTAAAAATAGTAACAAATAGAATCATGAAATGCTTAACCAGATGATCTCAGCTAACTGAACTAGGTTGTCACACACAGAGAGAGCAGCATCTGCTGTGAATATCCTGCTCAGATCACCCTTCGGCAGACATTTCCCGAGTTACTGCCACAGCCCCGTGCTGGACACTCAGAGGAGGAAGAACTCTGGGGATAGCGGCTTGGAGGACTGGCTGGAGGGGGAATGACATGGGATGTGGCCCAAGAAACAGATTTTCCAAAGAGAAAGGGACAGTAATACAGAGAACAGGCAGGAAGAGGGAGATAGGACTGGAATATAGTTCATTAAAATGGAATTCAGCCAGGGGCCCTTCTCAGGCACCCAGAACCCTCATGGCTCTGCCACCAGGCTGAGAATAGCAAACAAAGGTGATCGGGTCCCAGAAATCTGAAACACGTTTTTGAGCATCTGGGGATCTGTGCCCTGTGTTTGCAGGCTGGTCTTAAAGGCGCCTGGAGTTTACAGGGGGTGGTGAGCAAGGCAGGAAAAGCGGAGGAGCGGCCTGCATATTTAGGGTGCAAGGGTCTGCGATGTCACCCTCACACCTATACCCACAGTACATAAGGGTCATCAGGCGCATCAGCTGGGTGGTCGCTACAGGCCAGAAAGGGCTGGGAGGACAAAGCACAGAACATGGATGCCCACCCCTCCTGCTGTCGTGAGGCTAAATCTGCTTCCCCCACACCCAGCCGCCACCAGGGAGAGAAGGAGAAGACGGAAGGAAAGAGGAGTGGAGGGGTTGAATACCTTCTGGAAAGAGACAAAGTTAACCCTGGGGAGACTGTTTTAAACCGGTAAAGGGGGAACCACTCTGCAGTGGTAAGAGTTGAATTCAATTTTTCTAAATCAGTGGCCACAGAAGTAACTCACTTCTACATGCCAAGTAGAAATCAGTTACAGAAAATGAAGAACACATTTCTGCAGTTCTGAGCCAAGATATGAGAATTTTAATCACACCACATATAACAGAAGTCAACAGGATTGAGACTAAACATCTCTCATAAACATAAGTAGACAAAACTTACCGATGAGAAAAAAAAAGAAACTTGAAAACATGATGCTAAGTGAAAGATGCCAGACACAAAAGGACAAACACTGTGCCGGGTGCGGTGGCTCACACCTGTAATCCCAACACTTTGGGAGGCTGAGGCGGGTGGATCAGTTTGAGACCAGCCTGGCCAACATTGTGAAACCTCGTCTCTACTAAAAATACAAAAATTAGCTGGGCATGGTGGCAGGCGCCTGTAATCCCAGCTACTCAGGAGGCTGAGGCAGGAGAATCGCTTGAACTAGAGAGGTGGAGGTTGCAGTGAGCCAAGTTCACGCCACTGCACTCTAGCCTGGGCAACACAGCAAGACTCCATCTCAAAAACAAAAACAAAAACAAAAACAAAACAAAACAAAATACTGTATGCTTCCACTTACATGAGTGACCTAGAATGGGATAAATTCATAGAGACAGAAAGTAGAATATTGGTTATCAGGGGCTGGGGAAGCGGAGAAATGAAAAGTTATTGTTTGATGGGTATAAAGTTTCTATTAGGGATGATGAAAAAGTTCTGGAAATGGATGTTGGTCATGGTTTCACACAATGTGAATGTAGTTAATGCCACTGAATTGCACACTTAAAATGGTTAATTTAGTAAACTTTATACTGTGTATATTTTACCATAACCAAAAAGAAAAAGGACTCTCACTTTCGTAAGTAGAATAATATACTGTTTAATTATTAATTTAGAAGCCCAATCAAAAAAGGAAAAAAAGTCAAAAGGTACAGATTATCAGTGAGATAACAGACCTTGCACACAGAGGAACTTAACATATTAGAAATGTATAAAAATATTGTAAAATACTTACTAAATAATACTATGAACTATTTTATGCTCATGACTTAAACAATGATTCAAAGCCCAAATAGATCACAAATGTAAAAAAATGCAAAAATTGCCAATTAACTATATCCTTAGCTATCATCAGTCTGACAGTTTAATTGGTGAATCTTTTCTTTTCTTTTTTTTAAATTAAAAAATTTTTATTAGTAACATTTTTGTCCTTGGTAATCCTTCCGAATAAAGAAATCTATGAAAATGCTATGGAAAATTAAATTAAACAACATATAAAATCACTTGGGCACCTGGAAGATGGTGAAGAAATATTTTGTGACATAAATGTAAAACTGAACTATCAATTTTTAAAAAGCTTTAGTGTTTCGTTAAAAGTACGAAAAAGAAATTTAAAATATGCTTAAATAATCATTAGTCAGAGATATATTCAGAAAGGAAACTTATTAAATGTACTACTTTTTTCATTCTCCACGGTAAAACTGAGAATGAGAATCTTGGTGAAGGTTAAAATTTTGAAATAATAGCGTTATCTGGGGACATCAACTATTCCTTACATCTTGAACACACAATCTTTCTATTTACTCTGTAAACATGCTCAGTTTTGAACCTACCACCCCCTATACCTGACATTATCTTTGCTCTATCTTTCAATTCTTAATTGAGCTTATGGAAAGAGACATACCAATGTCTCTACCTTTTTTTCCCCAAACCTTTCTCCTCAAACCACTACTATCTGGTTTCTGCTTCCACTACATCATATCTGAAACTAAAATGTCAAAGCAATCACGTTGCCAAATGTAAAAAAGGATTTCCCAGACCTTTTGGGAGTTGGTATCATTGCTTCACATGGCATTACTAACCTGTCCCTCCTTGTACTTGTTTTCTCCTGGCTTTGGATATGGCATTCTTTCTGCCCTGCATACTTCTCTATCATTCCTGTTTGGTCTCATTAGCTAGATCCTCTTCTCTATTTGCTCCTGTAGCGCAGACTCTGCTCTTCTCATTTTATCCTCTTTTTCTAGACAATCTCATCCACTCCCATGGTTTCAATTGCTATCTATAAACTATCTTTATCTCTATCTCAGACCACTTTGGTGACTTCCAGCATCATACAGCCATCCAACCATCTATGAGATTTCTCCATGTGGATATCCAAAGACACTTCAAACTTAACATTAAAAAAAAAAACTCACATACCTTCTTCTCCCCTCAAATCAGCTGTTCCTCCTAAAATCTCTACCTTGGCTGATGGTTCATTTTCACCCTGTCAAGACACCTGGATATCATACTCTCATTCATTTCTAACTTAGTCTCAAAGTCCCATGAATTCAACCTTTCAACTATTTTTAAAATCTGTCCATTCCCACTTCTCACCACTATTGCCTTAGGTTGGATCCCTCATAATCTCTTAGGTGGACTATAGCAATGGCCTCTTACATGTTCTTGGCGTTTTCAATCTTACTTCTTCCAACCAATCATTTATAATGTTGCCAAAAATGATCTTTCCAATATGTAAATCTGATCACATTTCTCCCAAGCTGAAGTAATCCCTACAGCTCTTAAATAATTAGTTGCTTAAAGAATTAATTCATTTACTCACTCATTTAACAAATATTATTTACCACATAACGTATGATTTTAGGCAGAGAGGAAATTATAGTAAATGAAAATATTTAGAGAATATGCAGAAAGGTAGATATTAAACAATCCCCTAAATAAGTGTATGATTACAAATTTGACAAATGCAATGAAGAAAAATAACAAGTCACAAAGGAAGAAAAAGAGGAGACCTACTAGAGATTGTGAAGTTATATTATTTTTGAGAGAATAATATCTCGGTGAGTTTAAAAAATGAGTAGAAGTCGCTCAACAAAGAAGTAGTTTTGGTAGAGGGAACAGCATGTACAAGGGATCTGAAAGGGAAAAGGAGGTTAGAGTGTTAAAAGAAATGAAGGTAAGTCTATTTGGCAAGAGCTTAGTGAAGGATGGGATAGTGGCCTGAGACAAGATTATTGACATAGAAACCAAGTCATGTAGGGTTTGTAAGCCAAGGTATGGATTTGGGTTCTTTTGAAAGGCTATGAGAAGCAATTAAAAAGTTTTAGGCAGATGAATCACATGGTTATATTTATATCTTAAAGTTTCACTCTGGCTGCTGGTAGAGAATAGATTATAGCCTGAGTGGATGTGAGAAGACTAGTAAAGGGATTATTCCATTAGTCTAGGAGAGAAAAATTGTGGTGGGCAGTCTCTATTAACTTTTAGAAGTTATCTTTAGGTAATGTGAGCCTGCAACGTGAAGTTCCTAGTACTTTAAAAGTTATAATGCTGATGAACAAAAAGGTATGTAAAAACTCAGGATTTAATCTAATTAGATACATTTTCCACCATTAGAACATTTCTGCTCAGAGGTCTTATTACAAAGCTACATTTCTGATAGTCTACTACGATGCAGCTCTACTTACATGATTAAAATGCATATCATACTTGACCTAGTCAAAAGATAAAGAACCACTTGATTTCTACTTCCAAGCTACTCAACTCCCTAGTAAATGGCCTTACCATTTACCCTACCCAGGCACTGATGTAAAAAATCTGAGAGTTAATCATAATTTTTCTCTTCCTCTCATATCCCATATCATATGTAAATTAAGTATCAACTTAAATTGAATATAATATTCAATGTAATGCTATGAAAATTATTGTATGTGATTAATGAGAATATAAATCTGGCTATAAAATCTCTGATAGTGATATAGTATTTATATCCATATATCCTTAGGAAAAAATTCCCTTTAATTATAGAGTAGTTATAAACAGTAGTCTAATATAGTATGCTATAGTTGTGTTTTGCCTTAATTATTCTTCATTGTTAATACCTCTATAATAAACATATAAAATAAAATGCTTAATTTCTTAGTTTGCAAATTAATTTACCAATTCGTTCATTCTTTCTTTGTCAAGAACGGAAAACCTTATAGCAATACAGGTCATCTCAGGTGCATAAAGAGTAATTTAAGATCAGAAATTCATCTCAGGTCCATGAGGAATAAGTTTTCTTTTTTCCTTTTTTTTTTTTTTTTGAGACGGAGTCTCACTCTGCTGCCCAGGCTGGAGTGAGTGGCGCAATCTTGGCTCACAGTAACCTCCGCCTCCCAGGTTCAAGCAATTCTCCTGCTTCAGCCTCCTGAGTAGCTGGGATTACAGGCATGGGCCACCACGTCTGGCTAATTTTTGTGTTTAGTAGAGACGGGGTTTCGCCATGTTGGCCAGGCTGGTCTCAAACTCCTGACCTCAGGTGATCTGCCTGCCTCAGCCTCCAAAAGTGCCGGGATTACAGGTGTGAGCCACCGCTCCTGGCCCCAAAAGGAATAATTTAAGATCAGAAGTACAAAGGAAGTTTTCTAATTGATTTTAAAATTAGTTTCTGAATACTTCTCTAAGACTATAGTTTAAATTCGATCTGTTTCACACCAAATAAGTACTACAGCAATATTTAATTTCTGCATTACTATTGACATGTGAGTCATCTAACATGTAAACTTTCAGCCAACCAAATATTATGGCTTTAGTGCTAATTTAAAAAAAGTTTTTGAAAGGAACATTTGTAAAATATATAAAGGCATTCATCTGCCTTTTTTTTAAAAAAAGAGATGGGGGGTCTCACTCTGTCACCCACACTGGAGTGCAGTGGTACAATCATAGCTCACTGAAGCCTTGAACTCCTGGGCTCAAGCAATCCTCCTGCCTCAGCCTTCTTAGTAGCTGGGACTACAGGCATGCACCACCACACCCGGCTAATTAAATTGTTTGTTTGTTTGTTTGTTTGTTTGTTTAAGAGACAGGGTCTCGCTATATTGACCAGGCTGGTCTCAAACTTCTGGGCTCAAGCGATCCTCCTGCCCCAGCTTCCCAAGTAGCTGGGATTACAGGCGGTGTGCCACCACGTCCAGCTATCCGCTTTTTTAAATAGAGGAAGTGAATATCATGTTAAGTTATTCTTAAAGACTTAACTAAGATTACTTATCATACTTTGTCACAATATATTTAAAATACTTCATTAAATTCTGAGGTGAGATAGTAAACCATTTGTGCTAACCCTAAATAGCCTTTTTAGTTTTTGAATAGTCTTCCTATCTCCAACCTTTTCAGATGTCCCTTCATGTCAGAATGTCTTCCTCTGCTAATCCTTCTCTGTGCTGTATTTGATCTGCTAGTAATAAAGCTTGATAAACAAGTAACCTGTTTATTTCATCAGGCTCTATTCAAGGCTTGGAGATTGACTCTATAACTTTCCCACATTGAAAAGTGCAAGTGGAAGTGGAGCTTCTGATTGATAGCTTTTGAGCTTACCTCTGGGTTTGTAACTGTATTCTTTAGTTAAAGCTATCAGGAATTTGGCTACCAGATAAGTGAGACATAAAACCAAGTATCATTACTAAAGCAATCTAGTGATACAGGATATTACTGTGTTTAAATAACTTATCCTACATAAACAACAAGGTAGTGTTAACCTCACACCCACAATTCTACACGATTTTATGACAGATATCTAGGATTTAAAAAATGGATATAGCCTATATCCATTATAATTTTGTTATACTGAGAGAGTTCAAAGTTGGCATCAAGGGTCAAAGGTAGAAATTAGCTTACATAGAAAATAATTTGTATAGGCCAAACAGACCTTTTGTGTACAATACCACCTACTGTAATTTAGTCCACAAAATACTGACTATAAGACCATAATCAAAATGAAATGCTATGAAAGGTGTGCGAGAGCTTAGTTTATGCACTGCAATAAAGCTATGGATGGATGGGCATAGCGCATCTCCTGTTGCACGCACTCTGTTGCTCATCAAGTTACATGGATCTGAGCTGTTTGTTAACCACAGAAGAAGGTGAATCAGTCTGATGATGTGTGTGGTGTCCAGATGCCTCAACAGACTGCCTTTGTTCACTGTCTGGCGAAGATAAAAAAGGAGTAGAATGAGGGCTTTCTGTGGGAGATGATGTCGAATGAGCCTGAGCTGACATTGTAGAGGATGTAGATGGCTGGAGAAACTGTTCAGCTGGAGTATCTACTTCCATTGCAGTTTCACTCACTTCCAAATCAGGACTTGATGGGACCATAGGAAGAGTTGAAATATCTGATTGACTTGTTCCACCTCTGGGTCAAGATCTTCCTCATCCTCTATTGCTTTGTGCAACCTCACTTGCTTCTTCGAACCGTCTTGATAACATATCAGACATTCTCTGCATCAATGACACATTGGGACTCTGCTCTCCATGTCATTCTCGTTCACTCTCAGGCCTTGATCTGGGTCCAGTATCTGACCAATCACCACGAAGTCTCAAACGCTTAACTGGTGGTTGTTGTAACTCTTCTCTCTTCCGCAGAAGGAGTTTTAAGTTCTCATGCTGTATCAACTTTCGGGTCAAAAAGATATATGTAATCTGAAGAGTAACTAATGAGAATCTCTTGACCATCTTCACTGTAACACAGAAATGTCACTCTGCAGGACTTATTATTAAGATGGGAAGCAATAAAATGGGCAACCATTCCAGTAGTCCCTCGACCTGCATAATTCCCTGTAGCTCTTGTGCCCAGCATTCGCCTATCATATATTTGTACTGAGCTATAAGAACAACCAACAGCAAGGTAATATGGTATCAGTGGGCAAATAGCAACAGATGTGGCAGCACGTCGACAGTTAATTAAAATATCATCTTCACAATCTTCTTTTGTGCAGCTAGTTTTGATGCGTGTATCAAACCACCTACCAGTTCTATCTTCACCACAAGAGAGAAGTGTAAGGGTCATTGGGTACAGTCATAATCTCATAAGTACTTCCATAGTGGCAAGTAAATTGGCATTGTCTGTTGGTTTCTGCATCTTGCTCAACATTGGTATAAAATATTACTCCATCTCCAGAGCAGGATACAATCTGTTTATCATTTGTGCAAGGTAAGAACTTTGCATTAAATATGTTTGCTTGGTGCCCCGAACGAATTGTTGTCAAAACCTTTCTGCTGTAGGGATTACTAATTACTAATCTGGTGTCATCTGAGCCAGATAAAATATATTCTCCAGTGTCATTCCAACAGATTGTATTAACACAGCCATCATGCACATTTAGGGTTGCTTCAAGTTTCAATCTTTAGATAAATTCTCTTCTTCCCAGGTAGTGGCCCCACAGCCAGGATGGGTCCTCCAGCCTGAGGGACCTTTTCCTCATGTCCCACAACAGATGTGGACAGGAGCCACCCTGAGACATGGCTCTGCCTGAGTGAGGTGGGAGGGGAGACCCTACCTGAATCTTTTCAAAGTGTCATAAAACAGATAGTTCTATAGTCTTGATATCATTATAGAACATTTAAAAAAATAAGGAAAGCTTCTGTTTTCCAAAAGCACTTAATAATGATTGGTCCTGTTTACAGGTTGTGATATTTTGTATACTCCTTCTTTTACCTTTTTTTGCTGTAAGATATCTGCGTGGTTGCCATCTATTGTCTTTTCATCTTGCTTGTCCTTAACATGAAAGTCCTGGCCACACCTTAGCTTTTCTTTGCTACCTTAAAGAGAGTCTCTAAACATGTGAAAATTAAACACCACAGTTCTAAATAATTCATGGATCAAAGAGAAAGCCTCAAAGAAAAAATCAAGAGAACTGAATGGACACAAAACATATCAAAATATGTGGAGTGCAGCTAAAGCAATACTGAGAGGGAAATTTACAGCACTAGATGCTTACATAAGAAACAAGGAAAGCTCTTAAAACAGTAAGCTAATTCCTACCTCAGGAAACTAGATAAAGAAGAGCGGCTGGGCGTGTTAGCTCACGCCTGTAATCCCAGCACTTTGGGAGGCCAAGGTGGGTGGATCACGAGGTCAGGAATTCAAGACCAGCATGGCCAAGATGGTGAAACCCTGTCTCTACCAAAAATACAAACATTAGCTGGGCATGGTGGCGGGTGCCTGTAATACCAGCTACTTGGGAGGCTGAGGCAAAAAACTGCTTGAACTCGGGAGGCAGAGGTTGCAGTGAGCCGAGATTGAGCCACTGCACTCCAGCCTGGGCGACAGAGTGAGACTCCATCTCAAAAAAAAAAAAAAAAAAAAAAAAAAAAAAAAAACCAAAGCAAACAGAAGAAAAGAAATCATAAAGATAAAAGTACAAATCAATGAAATAAAAAACAGAAAAACAATTGATACGAAAACTTCTAACAGGAGTTGGTACTTTAATAAGATCAACAACACTGACAGAAGTTTAGCAAGAAAAATGCTAGAAAACAAAAATTATCAATATCTGGAATGAAACAAAAATATAACTACAGACCCTGCAGACATCCAAAGGATAATAAAGGAGTAATATGAACAACTCTTCACAAGTAAATTTCACAACTTAGATAAAATGCATCAATTCCTTGAAAAACACAAACTACCATAATTCACATAATATGAAACAGATAATTTGAATAGCCCTGTAACCATTAAGGAAATTGGGGAGCCAGGCACAATGGCTCATTCCTGTAATCCTAGTACTTTTGGAGGCTGAGATAGGAGAATCGCTGGATTCCAGGAGTTCAAGACCAGTCTGGGCAACATAGCGAGACTTCTCTCTATAAAACATAGAAAAAAAAAGTAGCCAGGCATTATGGCATGCACCTGTAGTCCTACCTACTCAGGAGGCTGAGGCAGGAGGATTGCTTGAGCTCAGGAGTTCAAGGTTGCATTGAGCTATGGTTGTGCCACTGCACTCTACTCTGGGTGACAGAGCAAGATCCTGTCTCAAAAATTTAAAATAAAAAAAGAGAAATTGAATTCATAGCATTAAAATTCTCCAAAATAAAACCTCCAGGCCTAGATAGTTTCACTGGAGAATTCTACCAAATGCCTAAAGAATAATTAACATCAATTCTACATAATCCCTTCCAGAAACTAGAAGTGAAGACTTCGCAACACATTTTCTGAAGCTAGTATTACTCTGATTCTGAAACCAGACAAAGATAGTTGAAAGAAAAAAAAGAAGGAAGGAAGGAAGGAAAGAAGGGAGGAAAAAAGAAAAGAAAAACAACAATAAACCAATACCTTTCGTGAACTTAGAGCAAAAAATCCACAATAAAATATGTACAAACCAAATCCAACAATGTGTAAAGATTACTACATGCCATGGCCAAGTGATATTTGTTTTAGGTATATAAAACTGATTAACATTTGAAAATCAATGAAATCCACCAGATCAACAAGCCAAAGAAGAAAAATTACATGATTATATTAATTGACAAGGAAGAAGCTTTTGACAAAATGAAATGTGTTTTGCCCATTTTCTAATTGGCTTGTTTTTCACTGTTGAATTTTGAAAGTTCTTCATATATTTTAGATACTAGTCCTTTGGCATACATGTGGCTCACTAATATTTTCTCCCTGTCTGTAGCTTGTCTTTTCAACCTCTTCAGGTGGATTTTCGGAGAACTGGTTTTTAATTTTTCTTAACATTTTCCTTTTATATGTGATGATTTTGGAGTCAAGTCTCAGAATTCTTTGCCTAGCACTAGATACCAACATTTTTTCTCCTATGTTTTTTCTAAAAGTTTTGTAGTTTTGCATTTTATATTTAATCCCATTAGGTTGGTTTTTATAAAAGGGATGAGGTTTAGGTTGAGGTTCACTGTTTTGCCTATGATTGATGAGCACATGAAAAGATGCTTGGAATCATTAGTAATCAGGGAAATGCAATTCAAAACTATCATGAGATACCACTTTGTACCCACTAGGATGGCTTAAAACAAAGTCAGAAAAGAAACGTTGGCAAGGATGTAGAGAAACTGGAACCCTCATGCGTTGCTGGTGGAAATGTACAATGGTGCAGCTGCTCCGGAAAATGGTCTGGCACTTTCTTAAATGATTCAACTAGAGTTACCAAGTAACCTGGCAATTCTATTCCGAGGTATTAGGTTGATGCAAAAACAATTGTGGTTTTTGCCATTAAAAGTGATATACCCAAGAGAAATGAAAATATATGCACATAAAAACTTGTATATAAATGTTTATAGCAGCACTGTTCATAATAGCCAAAAGGTGGAAACAACCCAAATGTCCACTGATGGATGAGCGGATAAACAAAATGTGGTTAATCCACACTATGGAATATTATTCAGACATAAAAAAGAATGAAGTACTGATACATGCTGCAATATGTATGAACCTTGAAAACATTACGCTAAGAAAGAAGCCAGTCATAAAAGACTACATATTATGTGATTCCATTCATATGAAAGTCCAGAACAGGGAAATTTATAAAGACAGAAAGTAGACTAGTGGTAGCTCAGGGATGGGGGCAGGGAAGGAGAGTGAGAGCTAAAGGTACAGGGTTGCTTTTTAAGGTGAAATTGACTTCAATGATGTTTACATACATCTGTGAATATATTAGAAACCACTGAATAGTATACCTTAAATGGGTGAATTATGTGATACATGACTGTATTAGTCTGGAGCTAGGCGCGGTAGCTCACGCCTGTAATCCCAGCACTTTGGGAGGCCGAGGTGGGCAGATCACAAGGTCAGAAGATTGAGACCATCCTGGCTAACACAGTGAAACCCCATCTCTACTAAAAAAAAAATACAAAAAATTATTCAGGCTTGGTGGGACGTGCCTGTAGTCCCAGCTACTCGGGAGGCTGAGGCAGGAGAATCGCTTGAACCTGGAAGGTGGAGGTTGCAGTGAGCCGAGATCATGCCACTGCAGTCCAGCCTGGGTGACAGAGTGAGACTCCATCTCAGAAAAAAAAAAAAAGAGGTTTAATTGGCTCACAGTTCCACAGGCTATACAGGAAGCATGGCAGCATCTGCTTCCGGGGAGGCCTCAGGGAGCTTCCAATCATGGCAGAAGGTGAAGGGAAGCAGGCACGTCTTACATGGCCAGAGCAGGAGCCAGACAGAGAGGAGCGAGGTGCTACACACTTTTAAACAACTAGATCTCATGAGAATTCACTATCATGATGACAGCTCCAAGAAGCATGGTGTTAAACCATGAGAAACCACCCCATGATCCAATCACCTCCCACCAGGCCCCACCTCCAACACTGGGGATTACAATTGAATATGAGATTCGGGTGGGGACATATATCCAAACCACATCAATGACTTACATGTCAATAAAGAGATATAAAATTGTTTTGTTTTTTGAAAAAAATCTAATATTTTAATAAGCCACTCTCTCAAGCCAATACAAGGCAGCTCCAGCATACCCCTGCTTCAGGAGATGTTTATGCCACATGAAGGGAGGAAACCATAATCCTTTCCACATCCCTCAGGTAGACGTGGAAATAAGGATAAGGTGAAAATTACAAAAACCAAGCTCATCATGCCTCCTTCCCTTGCCACCAAATGCTTGTATTTCTTTTTAACACCTGTTCCCCGGGTTGTATAAAAAGTCCTTTGCTAATTACTTTTAGGAAAAGGGCGACATTCTGGCCTTCACCTCCCAGAAACCATGCATCATACTTGAGGCACACACCAGGGAAGAGGCTGAGGTCAAGTTCACCAATCAGAAACACAAACAGACAAGGAAAAAGAAGGCAGCAATCAGTTTCCATCAAAACCCTCAGCCAGGTGTCAGATCTCCCAGGGACACCCCTCTTTAATTTGGGGGGGACATAGGTAAATATGTGTATCCAGAAAGCCTGGAGCAAGTCGAGAGAGGCATTTGATTAGTATGCAGATCACAGGCACAGCTGGGATCAGGGCTAACCAGACTTTCAAGGATAAACAGCTGACAAGGATATGTCATGTTGTCCCTGCAGTGTGTTGAATCTAATTAAAAAGGACTTAGGGTCAGAAAAACACTGGTGTAATAATGGGTAAGCACAACAGAAATCATTTTATTGTTTACTTACAGGAAACAATACTTTTCCCGTTTACATGCTTGACGTGGCCAGCAAGGAAGAGCTCACACTTCGTACAAAATTACACACTAGTTTTGCATCTCTTTGTTGTGACACACAACCTCTGGTTTAGATTCTTTAAAATTATCTGTATGGGACAGTTTCTCTCATTATTCAAAGAATGACTTTTCCCAAAAATAAATAAGATATATTCCTTCCCTCCGCTGTCGGGTGTTTCTCATGCTCTCCTCTTTTAATTGTCAGTATAATTCTAGAGTAAAAGTCCTATGTGCTATGGTTTGAATAAGCTCCCCAAAAAGCATGTGTTGAAAACTTAATGTTTGGCCGGACACGGTGGCTCACGCCTGTAATCCCAGCACTTTGGGAGGCCGAGGCGGGCGGATCACCTGAGGTCGGGAGTTTGAGACCAGCCTGACCAACATGTAGAAACCCTGTCTCTACTAAAAATACAAAAAATTAGCTGGGCGTGGAGGCACATGCCTGTAATCCCAGCTACTCAGGAGGCCGAGGCAGGAGAATCGCTTGAACCTGGGAGGCGGAGGTTGCGGTGAGCAGAGATCGTGCCATTCACTCCAGCCTGAGTGACAGAGCGAGACTCCATCTCAGAAAAAAAAAAAAAAAAAGAAAGAAAGAAAAGGAAAACTTAATCCTCAATGCAACAGCGTTGGGAGGCGGGGCCTATGGGAGGTGCTTTGGTCAGCAGGGCTCCACCATCAGGAATGGATTAATGCTGATTATAAAAGGGCTTGAGGCTGTGAGTTCAATATCTTGCTCTTTCTTTGGCCCTCTCTTGCCCTTTCACCTTCTGCCATGGGATATTGCAGCAAAAAGGCCCGGGCTAGATGCTGGCCCCTCAATCTTGGACTTCCCAGCCTCCCAAAATGTGAGAAATAAATTACCCAGTCTGTGGTATTCTGCTATAGCAGCACACAACAGACTAAGATGCACTGTCAAGCCAAAATATAATGATTTGTGAGCGGCTAACAAACAGCACAGGTTGGAATCTGATGCCAGCTAACTCCCAAGGTCTCAGATTCCCTACCTGTCTCCCATGCATAGTTGTCAGAAGTAAATGAATGAACGTACGGAATGTGCTCAAGCAGTGCCCTGCACACAGCAAGGGCTCAGGAAAGTTAGCGACCATCTTGTCATCATCATCGTCATCATCATCATCATGCAGTCAGTATTAGGTTTGTATAAAAATATCAAAGAGCACATTTTAAGCTTATGTCCAAACATATACTAAAATGTGTTAAATACGTATCTTTTATGTAATTTTCCACCTAAATTTCTAGTTTCTGTGACAATACTAAGTAGGAAAATATTTTAATTCATTCAATGCTATCATAACGAAGATTTTGTTTGTTTTCTTTATAATGAAATTAGTGCCTGACTATATCTAAATTTACAGAAGAAAAAGAATGTATATTCACTGAGGTCAGGCCTGCGATAGCAAAACAGAGGGGATGGGCTAACTGCTTCTCAGCAGGGGTAAAGTACTCTCTGCTGCCTTTCAAAGATGAAGCAGCCCCCTAGATATACAGCAATCTATGAAATGGAACTTTGAGTAGGGAAAACATTGCAGACAAATGCATACAGTATAAGCATATTTGCTTAAAAATAAAACTATACAGTTGGATGACTGTGTACATATACATGTACATAAATATATATGT
Organism: Pan paniscus; assembly: GCF_029289425.2. Classification (NCBI taxonomy): domain Eukaryota; kingdom Metazoa; phylum Chordata; class Mammalia; order Primates; family Hominidae; genus Pan; species Pan paniscus. The sequence goes on from NC_073265.2 coordinate 5,897,275, forward strand.
GCATACACAAAAAATGGATACATCATAAAGCAATTGCCTGTGTGGTAGGGAGTAGGAGGCAGAGAGAGGAGGGAGACTTTGTTTTGCTCCAGTTTTTGTACTTCTTGCATCTTTTACAATGAGAATCTATTACTATTTCATTTCATATTTAAAAAGAAAGGGAAAATAGTTCTATTCATTTAAAACCAAATATTCATCAAGCCACATAATGCATTATATTACATTAAATTGCATTTCAAAAGCATCCTCTGTTATGCTTTCATTTAAAAATACAGTAAGAAAAGTATGATGGGAAATCCCAAACTTCTGCAGAATGAATTGAAATAACTGAGTCATTAAAAATCAGTTTATTTCCCAGTGCTTTGGGAGGCTAAGGCCGGAGGATCAGTTGAGGCCGGGAGTTCAAGACTAGCCTATGCAATACAGTGAGACCCCCCGCCACCACCACCCTTACAAAAAATTAAAAAATTAGTTGGGTGTGGTGATGCAAACCTGTAGTCCCAGCTGCTTGGAAGAGTGAGGTGGGAGGATCACTTGAGCCCAGGAGTATGAAGCTACAGTGAGCTATGATTGCACCACTGCACTCCAGCCTGGGCAATAGGTGAGACCCTGGACCCTGTCTCTAAAAAATTGTTTTATTTGTATTTTTATGATTTATTTATTTGAAGACATGTTCTCACTTTGTCACCCAGGCTGGAGTGCAGTGGCACGATCTTGGCTCACTGCAACCTCCACTGCACCCCCTGCGTCCCCCTGCCCCCGGTTCAAGTAGCTGGGATTACAGGTGCATACCACCATTCATACTTAATTTTTGTATTTTTTGGTAGAGATGGGATTTCACCAGGTTGGCCAGGCTGGTCTCGAACTCTTGACCTCAAGTAATCTGCCTGCCTTGGCCTCCCAAAGTGCTGGGATTACAGGCGTGAGCCACTGCACCTGGCCAAAAGAATTTTTTAAATTAAAAAACGTGTATATTTTTTAAAAATCCATTTTTTAAATAAAGTTTTGTTGCTGTCATATTTTAATGTGCATGGAGCCTCAAATTAAAACATAATGAGGCATTTTAAGGGGTATTTGAAAATCAATAATGCTCTTTTCTAATTAATTTAAGTGAAACAGCATGTTTGCTTGAAATCCCAAAATGCCTTTTTAATTTCCTAAGGGGCTCTTCAGACAGGAACAGTTGGGAGGCACTCACTGGTTCACTCACGCGCTCCCCTCCAGGAATGGTGCCAGGCCCTGGATGTGGGACAAGGCACAGCACAGACATGGCCTTCTCCCTTGTGCTGCTTTGCCACGTAGCGAATGATGGGGAAATGTCAGGGCTTGGAGAAAAAGAGACAGAATGCTCAGAGAACCGCAGAGCTGGGGAGCCCCTTGGACGAGGGCTGAGGGAAGGCCCTTGCATCGATGTCCCACCGACTCTGGAATCTAGAGGTCCAGAAGGAGCCACCTAGAGACCAGCTGGGAGGAAGAACAGCTGTGGTGCAGCGTGCAGGAACAGCCTGAAGTAGAAAGACCCTGAGATTCTAGCACAGCTGGCAAGGCAGGGATGGGGCACCCAGGAGTACCACTGCAGGCTAGCGAAGCTGGAGGAGCCAGATGAAAGCAGGCACTCACACGCCATGGCAAGGACGCTGGACAGCGCTCCGAGTCCAGTGGGAAGCACGTGGCTGAGTTTATGTTGCCACGAACACACACACACAGACACACAAATATGTGAATACATTTTGATCACAAGAAGCTGGGAATCCATGTTTTGTTGTATTTAACAAAAACCCACAAAATACATCCAAAAACTATTCCTATACAAAGTTACAGAAAATTTTAGTGGATTGTAAAAAGTAGAAATTAGGGGCCACATGTTCTCATGCAATGAAGTTAGAAATTAACAGTAAAAGGAAAGCAAAAAACCAAAAAGTCTAACTACCTAAAAAGTTAAGGACATCAATCTGAGCGATGATTAGGTTAAAGAGAAAAGCAAAAATGAAAATTACAAACCAAGTGGAACTAAGTCCACAAGAGCACTGTGTATCAACAATGCCAATCTATACAGTATTATTACTGTTACTCAACTGCAAAAGGGGGAAAATTAACAATATGTGAATTAAGAAAGTAGAAGGGGTTAATAAAATAAAAACATACATAGTCAACCCTTCCCTCAAATTTCCCATTTCCTCCCGAGACCCCCAGCTCTAGGGAACCATTAATCTACTTTGAATCTCTAAAGATTTGCTAAAATGATTACTTTTGAACTGTAAAAGAATATTATCTGTAGCTTTATAACAATAAATTGGAAAAACCAGATGAAATATACAATGTTAGAAAGACATTAATAAAAATGATCCCCAAAAAGACAGAAAACACGAATAACATAATGAACATGGGAAAATACGTTAAAAGTAGTCAAATTACCTCCCCCAAATTAAAATAAACCCAGATAATTCCCAGGTTATATAAACTGTTTCAGAGCATAAGTCAAATCAAATTCTTCCACTTTCATTTTAAAGTATGCATAATTCTAAGATGAAACTGGACAAGGAGGGCACCTCAAGGTAAACTGTAGGTTATCTCATTTCTGAATTTTGATGCAAAACTCTTAAATAATATATTAACAAAGTGAATGCAGCCTAATGTATACCTTCTCAGCACCAGGACCATTGCCTATTTCTGCAATGCAAAAGTGATTCCGCATTAGGAAATCCATTAATGCAAATCACTACATTAATAAACTAAAGGAGGAAAGCCATATGATCATCTTCAGAGATGTTAAAAGGATGGTGATAAAATTTACATGCATCTTGATTAAAAAAAATCTTAGAAAGCCAGGATGGAAGCGAATACTTCCCATTAATAAAGGCATCTCTCAGAAGCTGACAGCAGACATTACTCTAAATGGTAACCCATTAGGAGCAATCCTGTGAAAGCCAGGAATAAAACAAGGGTGTTAAAAAATTCCAGTGTTAGTCAACCTTTTTCCCTGTAAATCCTCACTGTGAGTGAAGGGTCATATTGGGTCTGGGCTGACGCATGTGCGCCTGGAAAAATGACCCAAAAGTTCTGTCCTCTCAGGTCACTGCTTCCTTTTCTCGGACACTGCAGCGTTGAGATGGATATGGAAGGCTGTGGTCATCTCATGTGCTGGGAAGGACGCCTGGATCAGGGAAGCAGCGTGGTGGCCTGCAGGCCTTGGGCCTCCGTGAAGACAAAAGTGTTATAAAAACAACTGATGGAAAAGTGAACTGTGGCTTCTCAGTGAGAGTCTCCCCCATGCAGGCAGTGAACACCGCATGTGGGTGAGAGGGAAATGGAGCTGCGGGACCTCCCAGTGATGTGAAGATGCTGTCCCTGCTGTGTCTCCTGTCCTGTGTCCTATGAAGCTCAGCAAATGGGGAGATTTGCTAATAGAAACCATCTCTCAGCAGCATGCTTGGTGGTGGGTCACTAAGAGCTTCTCATTAAATTCAGGAGCAAGAGGTGGATGATGAAATACCATCATCTAATGTTACTTTAACAAAACATCATTATCCAATGTTATTTTAACAGTTTTAGCCACAGCAACTACACAGAAAAGCAAAACAAGATGTACAGATACTGGAAAGCAGAAGAAAATGTAATCATTTCCTCTGACAAACTATGGGATCAAAGATTCAGGTGTACATTCAACTGCTTGTACAGTTCAATGCAAGTAATAAAAAACTGCAAAAAGTCTTACATGCGGCGAGTAGCCTCTTCAGTATAAAATAATAATTAAAACAGGCATCCACCAGAGCAAGAAAATATTTACAATACCTAGGAATAAATTTGAAACATGGAAAGTTCATATGTATATTTTAGAAAACTATAAAAGTGTAGTAACATTTATAACAAAATAAATCCTAGATCGATAAAACACATAAATATTTAAAAAATAAAACCCGAAAATACTGAGGGGATAGTAGAAAATTATTTATAATCTTGGAGTGGGAAAGGCACATAACCCAGCAACCAAAAGGGTTAAAATACGTAAATGAATAAAACCAATGTGAGTACAGAAAATACCCACACAAAGAATGCCATTCAAAAAGTCAAAAGATGCATAACAAACTATTAAAAATATATGTTTGCAACCAATATAACAATAGCCAGTTTCCTTAACATAAGGAAGTATATATATATATATAAAATATATATAATATGTAAATTATAAAAACAACAAAATAACAGTAAAATAGGTAACAAACGTGAAGTGGCAGTTAACAGATAAATATAAGCAACTTATAAACAAATATAAAGATGCTCAACTTCACTTTTAATTAAAGAAATGAAAATTACATAATAAAATTGTACAATTTTGTCAGACTGGTGAAGACAACAATTCTGACAACACACAAGTTTGGATCTGGGTAAACAGGCACAGGCTCAGACTGCTGGCAAAGGTGTGAAGGGGTGCCTCATGTTTGGAAAGCAATTTAGGAATAAGATTCTAAATTGAAAGTGCACTCATGCTCTGACTGCAGGGACGGTCTTAGTGATTTTTTTCTCTAGATCTGTTTGCATTCCTTCCTTGTTCACTGCTACACCCTCAGCACCTAGGCCAGTTCCCCAAGCAGCAGCAACAGCCACTCAGTATCTGTTGAGTAATGAATATGTACAAAGAGTACTATTCAATTGGGCACAGTGGCTTACGCCTGTAATCCCAGCACTTTGGGAGGCCAAGGCAGGTAGATAGTTTGAGTTCAGGAGTTTGAGACCAGCCTGGCCAACACGGTGAAACTCTCTACAAAAAATACAAAAAAAGTTAGCTGGTTGTGGTGGCACATGCCTGTAGTCCCAGCTAACTGGGAGGCTGTGACGGGAGGATCACCTGAGCCCAGGGAGGTTGAGGCTGCAGTGAGCCGTGATGGCACCGCTGCACTCCAGCCTAAGCAACAGAGTGAAACTCTGTTTCCAAAAAAAAAAAAAGGCTGGGCGCAGTGGCTCATGCCTGTAATACCAGCACTCTGGGAGGCTGAGGCAGGTGGATCGCCTGAGGTCAGGAGTTTGAGAGCAGCCTGGCCAACATAGTGAAACTCCATCTCTACAAAAAATACCAAAAAAATGTATCTGGGCGTGGTGGCGGGCGACTGTAATCCCAGCTACTCAGGAGGCTGAGGCAGGAGAATCGCTTGAACCCAGGAGGTGGAGGTTGCAGTGAGCTGAGATTGCGCCATTGCACTCCTCCAGCCTGGGCAACAAGAGCAAAACTCCATCTCAAAAAAAAAAAATATTTGCCATGTTCATTTTAGCAAAAGACTAGAAACATCTTTTAACTTATCCTTCATTAAGGGGTGGTTATATGAATTATCACACATCCACCCAGTGGAATTATCCACTGCTCCCTGTTTAACAGCAGAGAAGACCTCCAAGTGCTGATGTGAAAATGTCACCAGGCTACATGGTTGACTACAAAATCCATGTGAGTAGCCCATGTGTGTAAAAAAAAAATCCATAAACAAAAATATGTGCAGATGATGACTGGAAAGGCACACACACACACACACACACACACACACACACACACACACACACACGCACAAAACCCTGTAGCAGGAAGGGGAGGTGCTAGGAGCCCAGAATAAAAGATTGACTTTAGTTTAGATATCCTTTTTATGCAGAGAACACTAGCTAGTCTTAAATTATGCAGAGGAAAAAACACAATCACCACACAAACATACGGAAATGTAGTAGGTATCCTAAAGAAAAACAAAAACTGGAGTGAAGAAGTTGAAAAGAATTTGGATAAATCAAAGCATACACTGTATGTTCTGGAATGGAAAGACATGGTATTGTTTAGATGTTTTAATTTTCCCTCAAAGTAATCTACAAATTTAATATGATGCCAATTCAAATCTCAAATCCATTCTTTCCAAGTCTTGGCAAAAGAAAATCAAAGTGCATCTAGAAGACTAAACATTTAAAACCAGGCAAGAACATTTTAAAGAAATAGATTAAAAGTCCGGGATGCGGTAAGGGGTAGAACTTGTCCTACCATGTATAAAAATAGATTATAAAGTCAAGGTAATTTAAGTGGTATTGCTCTGGAATATGAATAAACAGACATATGAATGTTGAATGAATATGAATAAAAAGTCCAGAAATAGACAAATGGGCACTACTATCTGTGTGCGCATGTGTGCATGCAATGATAACACTGGCAGAGTTGATATTGGTTGTTTCTTCACCACCCAGCATACACGTCCAGCTTCCCTCCCCCAACCCTGCTTAATAGCAGCCAACTTTGTTTCCGGTATGTCTGTAAAAAAAAGTAGCCCATGTGTGACTGAATTCAGTCTGGTAGGACAGGTAAGCAAATTATCATCCTCCTGTATCCAATTAAACACTCCCTCCCAGCTCTTTGACTCTAAAGCAAACAGACCCAGAGGTAAAGAACCATAGGAATTGTCCACTCCTGCAGAACTGCACCCTGGCAAGTTCAGGGTTCCCACTGTAGGCCCCAGTCTCAGTCAGATTTCTGAGCCAACAGAAGAAGCTTCCTTAGAACCAGCCAGTTTCCAAGCCTGATCTCTAGCCTCCTTGATGATTCAGTAGGCCCCACTATCCTCACAATAAATGGCCTGTGGCTTTCTTAGTAATTGTAACTTGCTGCAAATGATTTTTAATGATCTGGGTGACATTTCAAATCAGCAGGGAAATACTAGAGTATTCAGAAAATGGTTTCAGGTAAACTACTAAACTGTTTAGAGAGAAAAAGTTCAATTCATCAAGTAGATTGCAAAATACTAAAGAGTTAACTATATAAAAAAAAGCACACCATAACCAGGAAGTTATTGGGGCAGCATAATCTTGGAAAGGAGACAATCTTTTTAAGCATGATTCTAAGGTAAGATTACAAAGAGAAACATTGGTAAATTTGAATATATAAAAATTAAAAAGTTTTCTACTTTTCTGACAAAAATTAAAAGGCAAATAATAATCCAGGGAATATATTTGCCCAATATAAGTCAAAGGATTCAAAACTATAATATATAAAGAGCTCTTATAAATCATTGATAAATATTTAAATCTATAACTGAGTACAGAACACATACAGACAAAACAGAGAAGAAAATAAAATATAAATGGTGCATAAACATGAATATATGACATAATTACACATATATGTATAAATATATATAAGCTTATGTACATGCAATTATAAATGACTAAAGAGTTTAATCTTACTAGTACTCAAAGAAATTCAAATTAAACAATGAAATCATCTTATATCTTTCAAATTAGCATGGATTAAAAAGAATAACAACTTTCAGTGCTGGCAAAGGTGTAGGGGAAGAGCATTATCATATATTGGGAATATAAATGGGTAAACTTCCCTAAAAGGCACTATGTCAATATGCACCAAATACTCTAAAGATACATTCATTTTTATCATGTATATCTAATTTTAGGAGCTGTAAAAAGGATTTAATTTGTATAAGAATAATGGCCATCTCTCTAATTGCAAAAAGCAGAGATATGGTTAAATAAACAATGTTACATTCATACATATAGAGTAGTCACTACCAATAAAGTTGTAGAATATTTTAAAACATGGAACAGGCCGGGCGTGGTGGCTCATGCCTGTAATCCCGCCAAGGCAGGCAGATCACCTGAGGTCAGGAGTTCGAGACCAGTCTGGCCAACATAGTGAAACCTTGTCTCTACTACAGTATAAAAGTTAGCTGGGCGTGGTGGCCCATGCCTATAGTCCCAGCTACTTGGGAGGCTGAGGCAGAAGAATCGCTTGAACCCAGGAGGTAGAGGTTGCAGTGAGCTGAGATTGTGCCACTGCACACCAGCCTGGGTGACTGAGCAAGACTTCATCTCAAAAAATAAATAAATAAAACATGGAACAATGTGATCAGTTAAAAAAGAAATCACAAGGCAGCATGAAGTGGATAGCACATTTAAATACATTAAATATATATGTATACATACATGCATGCATACCCATACATCCATATACACACACATTATGCACAGAAAAGACTGGAAGGACATAATCAACTGGGTGGTAGGACTGTGAAGTGTTTTGTTTTTTGAATTTCTATAGTAAATGTATAATTTTTATATATGAAATTTTGTTTTTTGAATTTCTATAGTAAATGTATAATTTTTATATATGAAATTTTATATATGAAAGGAGCATACCTTTTATGTGTTGTATAGGTTTTGCAATATTCTATGAAGAACTCAGGGTAGGTCATGTCCACACTGAACAGGTGTATTAGTCCATTCTTGCATTGCTAGAATGAAATATCTGAGACTGGGTAATTTATAAAGAGGTTTAACTGGCTCATGCAGGCTGTACAGGAAGCATGATGCCAGCATCTGCTTGACTTCTGGGGAGGCTTCAGGAAACTTACAATCATGGTGGAAGGTGAAGGAGGAGCCAGAAAGTCACGTGGCCAGAGCAGGAGCCAGAGAGAAAGCAAGGAAGGGAGGTGCCACACACTTTAAACAACCAGTTCTCATGAGAACTCACTCCCTCACTATCATGAGGGCAGCACCGAGGGGATGGTGCTAACCACTCATGAGAATCTGCCCCCATGATCCAATCACCTCCCAGCAGTCTCCACCTCCAACACTCGGGATTGCAACTGAACATGAGATTTGGGCAGGGACACAAATCCAAACCATATCAACAGGAAAGGGAGGCAAGGCTGAGAAACAGAGAGTGACTTGTCCTAAGTCACATAACCAGGAGGTGGTGAAGCACGGCTTTGATCCTGGATTGCTGACTCCAAATCCAGTACTGTTTGTGCTGCACACATTGCCCCCAAGCAAATGAACACACTGGTTTGTAGCTCTGAGATTTCTGGCCTTGTATGAGCCAAGGCAGAGAGACACCTAGGATCAAGCTCTAAAGTGAGGGAAATATTGATGATTCCGTGGTACCATCAACCAAACAGATGTATGTGAGAGTACACATCTGTGGTATATGATGTTCTTTTCATGTATCCGTGGAGGTACAGAAAGCAGTAAGAAATAGAGGAGACCAAATCTGCCTTTCCTATACTTCCATGCAGTCTGCGATGTGGGGAAACAGGGTCTGAGATTAAGACCAGGAGGGGTCAGCCCTTCAAGCTTGCGCACTGCGTGTGGGCTTTCTTTTTGGTGTGAACCTCCAGGCACTGAGTTTCCCTTCACCCAATCACTCTGTCTCCCCCACACAGAGCCCTGCACTGGAAAATGAGAGTCTAAGAAAAAAATGGCCAGTTCCTCGTAGGTCACCAGATTTTGCTATACTCATAGCACCTAGTATTTAGGAATAAAGAGGCTGGCCAAGTTATGGATACAAGATGGCAAGTTATCCTTTCAGATGGAGATGGGGATCCAGGTTGTGTCAATTGTCAATCTTAAGGGGGTCTACACCATACCGAGAATACTTCTGTGCACATCATATAGGGATGAAATCTGATCAATGTTCTCTAGGCCACATTCAACAGACAATAACAAGATGAAGCCCCAACAATTCATTTTTGTAACTCAGTGGGCAGCTTCAGCATTGAAACTGTGCCAGCTGACACTGGTCCTGCTGGCCTTCGTATATAAGAATGCAGAGAGCAGCAGGCTTTCCAGTGGCTGCCCCTGTGAATCCAAACAACATGGTCCCAAGCCAAGCAGGCATGGTCCCACAGCAGAAAAGCTTCTGGTAATTCAGCAATCACTTCTCAGAATCATAGCCACAGGTAGAGCAGGCAGAGGGCAACTGTGGAGGGACATGGCTCTGAAAGGTAGCCTGCTGTTGCTTCCAAGACAAAGAAACGGAGGCCCATGTCCCCATACCCAGAAGCCACAGTCCTATCGGGAGTTTAAGTATATTCATACCAGAATGCAACCAAACACACTGCAATTTCTGTCACAGCCAGATGTACCTATTACAGTACCATGAGCTAAGTTATTTTGAAATGATAGTTCTATCCAACAAACAAGTTGTTGATCTTCTACAACAAGCTCGTCCAACCCACCACGCTGCATGCAGCCCAGGACGGCTTTGAATGAGGCCCAACACAAATTCGTAAACTTTCTTAAAACATTATGAGATTTTTTTTTGTGACTTATTTTTTTTTAGCTCATCAGCTGTCACTAATATTAGTGTATTTTATATGTGGCCCAAGACAATTCTTCTAACATGGCCAGAGGAAGCCAAAAGACTGAATACCTCTGTTCTACAATGTACACAGCACACTGTCTACAATTTTCTGAATGTGGCCCAACACAAATTCGTAAACTTTCTTAAAACATTATGAGTTTTTTTTGTGACTTTTTTTTTTTTTTTAGCTCATCAGCTATCGCTAGTTTTAGTGTATTTTATGTGTGGCCCAAGACAATGCTTCTTCTAACGTGGCCCAAGGAAGCCAAAAGATTGAATACCTCTGTTCTACAATGTACATAGCACACTGTCTACAATTTTCCTGGATCTGAAAGAAAATTCTTTTTAATTGAGAAATGCTAACTATATTGTTTTGATATATTCGTCGTCCAGCATAATATGTACATCAGCACTTTGACTTGCAAATTGATTTTTAAAAATTCAATACAAATAAGAATCAATGCAACACATGCTAAAATATAATAGTTACTAAGGATATTTATTCCAAAATAGCACTACATTGTGATCCTTAAAAATATACTACTAGTAGCTGATTTACAAGAAGAAAAAGTTTTAATTGTTCTACTTATAAATCAGTAAGTGAATTGTTATCTAACTTATAGAAATAAATCAGCTTAACCTAAATACCTTAAACTAGAAAACATCAGAATGAATTGAAAGTGTACATGAGAACCTAAGAATACAGTAAAATTATTTTTAAAATTGCTCTTGTGCAAAAGCAAATCCTATGACCTTTATGAAAGGGTTTGCATTTCATTACTTACCAACTGGCAGCCTTCTAGGGAGTTGACTAGCTGAGCATTCTGACAAGAGAGAATTGAACCAGCCAAATTCAGCATTACACACACTGCAGAAAGCAGCATGAAAAAGGTTATCTGGAAACAAACCAAACAAAAAATTGATTATTCACTTGGAGAGGCTCAAAGGAAAAATGACATGGCTTTACAACAGCTTTCATTTATTATACAACAGTTGATCACATAATTACATGAATAACATGTATGTGTTTTAAAGGAAAGTGGTAGGTTATTTCTCAAACTTCCAAATTCATATGATCTGAAATAGAAAAAGTAAGATCTGTAGGAAGCCATAGCAAGCTACCATGATTTTGTTTAAAACCTATGATGATAAAATATTTAAGGAGTTAAACTTGAAAGACTGTGCATTATATACTCTTAACAGTGACAAGTTACACATTATTAAAGGAAATCAAGTGAAAGAAGTATATTTATTAGAAGGCCTTTAGGTTTAATTTTTATTACAGAAAATTTCATACACACGCAAAACCAAAGAAAACAGCATAATGAAGGCATATGTGTCCATCACCCAACATCAATAATTAATCCACTTACGGCCAACTGTGTTTCATTTACAGCCCCTACCATCTGAATTATTTTGCAACCAATACCAGGCATCATATAATTTTACCCTTAAATCTTTCTAAAGGAATTGAGAAGCTTTCTGAAAACATAGCCAAAATAGTCATCATATCTATAATAAATAAAAATTCATTAATATCATCAGATACTGAGTTCACATTTCCCTAATTGTCTAAATTTTTTCACACTTTGAATCAGGCCACACAGGATACAAAGCAGGTCCATGTGGTACAACTGGCTGTTAGGAATCTTAGACAGTCTGTGGGTTTCCCGTCCACTTTTTCCTCTGTGAAATTTACTGAAGAAACCAGTTCATTTGTCCTAAAGAGTTTCTTACAGTCTAAACTTTCTGATTGTAGTCCTCTATCATTTAACGTTTCTCTAGCCTCTGTATTTCTTGTAATTTGGTGATTAAATACAGAGGTTTGGCCAAATTCAGATTAATAAAAGGCAAATATTGTCTCTCTCTTTTTTTTTTTTTTTTGCGATGGAGTCTCACTCTGTCGCTGGAGTGCAGTGGCACAATCTCGGCTCATCGCAACCTCTGCCTCCCAGGTTCAAGCAATTATCTTGCCTCAGCCTCCTGAGTAGCTGGGACTACAGGTGCGCACAACCACACCCAGCTAATTTTTGTATTTTTAGTAGAGACGGGGTTTCACCATGTTGGCCAGGACGGTCTCGATCTCTTGACCTCATGATCTGCCCTCCTTGGCCTCCCAAAGTGCTGGGATTACAGGCATGAGCCACCACGCCCGGCCAATTTTATCTCTCTTTTTGTGATGTTAGCGGCCATTTTTAATGATGACAGACTCATTAATTTATTAGGGTTTCCAAAATAGTGCTAGTCTCACTCTGTCATTTTTTCTTTATGAATAAGAATACATATAGAGACACAGACTTTTCCTCATCAACTGTTTTGTTACCCTGAGGTATAGTTCATATATGAAAAGCAGGATATATACTTGACTCTTTCTGTTCATTTTCCAGGCTTTAAAATAATTTAAAATTTTGCAAAATAAACTCAAGGAAGTCTGTATGCTTAATTAGCACTCCTTCTGCACCTATGTAAATAATTAGGCCAAATCTAATGAAGAAAGACCCTTTTTGTGATGGAGAATAACCTTTAAGATTAATCTGATCAAGAGGCGGGGAGACTGGCATTAAAACTTGTTAAAGAGCAAAAAAAAAAAAAAAAAAAAAAAAAAAAAATTCACTGGATATTCTGTCTAATGCACACTTCAGGGTTATTTCTGCCTTTCAATGTCTTTATGCTATTTCAAAACTCTGCATAAAACTGATAAAACTGATAGTTTATCAACTGATAGTTGTATAAAACTGATAGTAGTGCAAATGATTCTTGACGATACAAATGTAAAGGAATTTTGTCCAGTAGAACGTAACTGATTATTGCCCCACTGATATTGACCACTTTTACATTTATTTGTAAATTTATTTCAGCATTCCTGATTGCTTATATGTGTGCAGTGTTTGAATTAGCCTTTGAACTGCTTGTAATATCTTACTGATTTCCTCATTAAATAATGAGTTAGACATAGTCTTTGACACATGTCTATTTTCTTAAAAAGCTGATTCCCGGCCAGGCGCAGTGGCTCATGCCTGTAATCCCAGCACTTTGGGAGGCCAAGGTGGGTGGATCATGAGATCAGGAGTTCGAGACCAGCCTGACCAACATGGTGAAAACCCATCTCTACTAAAAATATAAAAATTAGCCGGGCATGGTGCTGCGCGCCTGTAATCCCAGCTACTCAGGAGCCTGAGGCAGGAGAATTGCTTGAACCCAGGAGGTGGAGGTTGCAGTGAGCCGAGATCTCCAGCCTGGGTAAGAAAGCGAGACTCCGTCAAAACAAACAAACAAACAAAAAAAACCTGGTTCCCTAGCATCCTCCAAAATTAACAATATCATGAAATAGTATTTTGTCTGTTTGGTGGAGAGGGGAGTGAGTTTGAGTCATTATGAGCCAAGAACTTAAACACATTTGGTAGTTTTAATCATCTGCATCATTAGACAGAGTCCACTCAAGTTGACACCTGGGTCCTTTCAACACAACTCCAGTAGACCTTGACAGCTATCTGGCTTTCTGTATGAGAAGACAGTACAGGATCATCTTATAGTTTTCTACCCAAGAGACCTATAATCAGCCATTTCTCCAGTAAGTCTAGGTTCCATTCAAGGAGAATGGTATTCAGATACCATAATTTTTGTGCTACGGGTGCTCTTTGCTACTTGGAGCTTCATTGTTTTCAGTTGTCAGACATATGAGTTCACAATTATGTTTCTGATTTAAATTCAACACTACTAAGTTTTCACAATGAGATACCATCTCACACCAGGCTATTACTAAAAAGTAAAAAATAACATGTTAGCAAGGATGTGGAGAAAAGGGAACACTTATACACTGTTGGTGGAAATGTAAATTAGTTCAGCCACTGTGGAAAGCAATGTGGAGATTTCTCAAATAACTAAAAGTAGAACGACCATTCGACCCAGCAATCCCATTACTAGGTATATACCCAAAGGAAAATACATTGTTTTGCCAAAAAATAAAAAAACCCACCTTCACCCATATGTTCACCACAGCATTATTCACAATAGCAAAGTCATAGAACCAACCCAGGTGCCCATCAATAGTGGATTGGATAAGGAAAATTCCATGGTACATATACACCATGGAATACTACACAACCATAAAAAAGAACACAATCATGGCCGGGCGCGGTGGCTCATGCCTGTAATCCCAGCACTTTGGGGGGTCGAGGCGGGCGGATCAAAAGGTCAGGAGATTGAGACCATCCTGGCTAACACAGTGAAACCCTGTCTCTACTAAAAATACAAAAAGTTAGCCAGGCATGGTGGCGGGCGCCTGTAGTACCAGCTACTCGGGATGCTGAGGCAGGAGAATGGTGTGAACCTGGGAGGCGGAGCTTGCAGTGAGCCGAGATCACGCTACTGCACTCCAGCCTGGGCGACAGAGCGAGAGTCCGTCTCAAAAAAAAAAAAAAGGAACACAGTCATGTTCTTTGTAGCAACATGGATGTAGCTGGAGTCCATATTATATGAATTAACACAAACAAAACCAAATACTATATATTCTCACTTATAGGGTAGGAGCTAAACTTTGGGTACACACAGACACAAAGATGGGGACAACAGGCACTGAGGACTCCAACCGGAGGTTGGGGGGAAGAGCTGAAAAACCACCTATTGGGGTACTGTGCTCACTAACTGGGTGATGGGATTATGAGAAGCCTAAACTTCAGCATCATGCAACACACCCAGGTAACAAACCTGCACATGTACCTCCTGAATCTAAAATTTAAAATAAATATAGTCATACATAACAAAAAAACCGCAAACAAAACTATAAGGTTTTTATGTAACCATATTAATTTTACATCTGTATCTCCTTTCAACCATGCCAAAAACTATTTCTCAACATAATTAATCTGTTGGATTTAATTTCACAATATCCACACAACAGTCTCAAAATAACACCAATACAACTGCCGAAAAAAATGACTGAAAATAGTTTAAGATTTATATTTCTTTTTATTCTTACATTACATTCTACCAGAAATAGTCAAATTACGGTGTTTTAAACTCACATGGTTCCTTTATATGTGGTTACGCTACTGATCAGGAACCCAGGTTCATTCCTTTTATTTCATTTTTTCTTGTTTAAGAATTGTTTCTAAAACTGAGTTTCATTTCTAATTACATAAAATGATTCCAAAGTCAGGTCCATAAATGAAGTTTCACATAAGTCTGGCATTTATTCTGTTCCTCCACTCTATTTCCTCCCATTTATTAATAGGCAAGCATTTATTTTTTAATTTTATATTTTATCCTCCCATCATTTTTTAGTAAAAGTATATAATAGTAGCATAATACACACATTTTCTTTACTTACTTTTTTTGCACTTAATATAGTGAAGATCACTCGAAATAAGAACACACAAATAACCCTATTCCCTTCTACAACTGCCTAATACTTCATGGCACAGATGAATCACAATTTATTTTTTTATTATTTATTTATTTATCTATCTTGAGATGGAGTTTCACTCTTGTTGCGCAGGCTGGAGTGCAATGCAGCGATCTCGACTCACCGCACCCTCCTCCTCCCAGGTTCAAGCGATTCTCCTGCCTCAGCCTCTCGAGTAGCTGGGATTACAGGCATGCGCCACCACACCGGGGTAATTTTGTATTTTTAGTAGAGACGGGGTTTCTCCATGTTGGTCAGGCTGGTCTGGAACACCTGACCTCAGGTGGTCCACCCGCCTCGGCCTCCCAAAGTGCTGGGATTACAGGCGTGAGCCACTGCGCCAGGCCAAATCACAATGTATTAAGCCAGATCCCTACTGATGAACATTTGGGTTATTTTTAGTCCTTTGCTATTTATTATAAGTAGTGTTGCAACGAACTGCCTTGTTCATATATCTTTTTATAGGTTTCCCAGCATGGCCTTGGGGTATATTCTTGGAAGTGGCATTGCTGGATCAAGGGATAAATGTTTGTTTAATTTGCTAGACATTACCACATTCCTCATCATACGACTGGTACTATTTTTCATTCCCACTAACAATGTATGAGAAGGATAAGATCTTTCTCTTTCTGTTAATACCTTAAAAATGTAAGCTAAATTAAATTTAGGAAAATAACTGGTATTACCATTCTCTACCATAACTATGATGTATACCCCTCAGCTGTAGTTAAATTTATTTTCCTTAAAAATGTACATGGGAGACAGAATTCATAAGAGGATTTAGGAACTATTTCAAGTTCATAATGTTAGCAGTATCTCAGCAATGGTTTTAATAACTGCAGAGTCTTACAGCATCCCTTGGGAAAGTCAGGTCACATAGAAAGGGCCAACTTTGCTGGGTGCGGTGGCTCACACCTGTAATCCCAGCACTTTGGGAGGCTGAGGCGGGTGAATCATGAGGTCAGGAGATCGAGACCATCCTGGCTAACACGGTGAAACCCCTGTCTCTACTAAAAATACAAAAAATTAGCCGGGCGTGCTGGCACGCGCCTGTAATCCCAGCTACTCAGGAGGCTGAGGCAGAAGAATCGCTTGAACTCTGGAGATGGAGGTTGCAGTGAGCCGAGATTGCACCACTGCACTCTAGCCTGGGTGACAGAGCAAGGCTCAGTCTCAAAAAAAAAAAAAAAAAAAAAAAAAAAGAAAGAAAGAAAGAAAAAAGAAAGGGCCAACTTAAATTTTTCATATTAGAAGTTACAGCAGTCCCATATCATTCAAATGATGTGTAAATAAACTGGCCTGCAAAGCTTTGAAATTGAGGTCAAAAAATAGTTGCTGAAAACATCACGAAAGCAAACCTACACAGAAGCCAATAAGAGACTACCCTGAGACTTAGTAAGTGCTGAACAACACAGATGCTACGAAAATCAAGGAGGTAAGAGACAATAAGATCTTTTTGCCTGTTTATTGTTTTTTTTAATTGTGGTAAAATATCCATAATAAAAACGTACTTGCATTTTCTAATTTGTTTTTTAAACTGTGGTAAAATATTCATAACATGAAGTTTACCTTTATTCCCATTTTTACGTGTGCAGTTTAATGACATTAAGTATGTTCACACTGTTGTGGAATGATCATCACTATCCATTTCCAGAGAATGTTTTGTCTTCTCAAACTGAAACTCCATACCCATTAAACAATCATTCCTTATCCTCCCTCCTCCTAGCCCCTAGCAATCACCACCATTCTACTTTCTGTCTCTTGAAATTTGATTACTCTAGATATGTTACATACGGGAAATCATACAGTACTCTTCCTTTGGTGACTGGCTGATTTCACTTATAGCATAATGTCTTCAAGGTTCATCCATATTGTAGCATGTGTCAGAATTTCCTTCCTTTTCAAGGCTATTCGAATAATATTCCATTGTTCCAGAAATTGGTCCTGCCAATGAAACAACTTTTCTGAGTGGGCAAGAACTTTGAATCAACTATTTCATAACTCTAGAAGCTGGCTGAACACTTGTGGCATCCAGAGGGATAATCTGATAAAGAAAGAGGTTGGCATTCAAGGAAATCTCCATCAGGTCATTGGCTGACCATGGATATAATGGAATAGAGACTTTAGTGATCACACACAATAAGGAATAAAATCTGCTCAAAATTAGTTTGGAAAAGTCACTAAAGAAATGGATGGCTATAGCTCTCAAAAAGCAGTTATCAGGCATCATTGAGGAGGGAAGATAATCTGATTTCAGAGTCACCACATTACAATATTCAAAATGTCCAATTCTCAAGTATTTCCTTCTTGACCAATCTCTAGCACTTGAACAAAATATTAACATAGATTCTAACAGCTCAAGGCCACATCCCTAGGATGGCTCTAGCTCCCCCTAAAGTGCCTGCCTGAGAAAATTCAAGGCTGCCAAAAGAGTTTACTGTTAGTTCCAGCCGACACTTGAAGACACCCTGTGTCCCAGCATCTGTGGGAGGGTAGGAGCCTAACTTTGATAAGCACTAGCTAACAATCCCAGATGGGTTTCACACAGGCCAATCTCTACTTTCCACTTTTGGTAATTTTTCACTTCCTTGACTTTACTAACCACCCCCTACACCCTGCTCACCCTCCCTCCTGATTCTTCATTCTTCCTTTAAAACACCTAGTGAGGCCTGGCACAGCGGCTCACACCTACAATCCCAGCACTTCAGAAGGCCAAGGCAGGCAGATCACTTGAGCCCAGGAGTTAGATACCAGCCTGAGCAACATGGTGAAATCCCATTTACATACATATATATATATATATATATATATATATATATATATATATATATATGAAGAAAAAATGCAATTATTAAAAAATCAAAACAAAAGCCCAGAAACCTCTGTACAAATTGAAGTTGAGTTCAGTTAACACCGGGCTCTTTTCCATAGTGTAATAGTTTATTACTCTTTAAAATCTGCCCTTTCCGTTTTAACTGGTGTCCAGCTTTGTGTATCTCTGGCAGAAACACATGAATTAACAAAAGTGATTCAAGACAAAATAGAAATTCTCAATATCTGTATAACAAGGAAAGAGACTGAATCAGGAATCAAAAATCCTCCCAACAAAGAAACGTCTGGGCCTATTTGGGGTCTCCGGTGAATACTCTCAAACATCTAAGGAATTAACACCAGTCTTATGCAAACTCTCTCAAAAACTGAAGGAGAGGGAGCACTTCCTAACTCATTTCATGAGGCAGGATTACCCTGGTACCGAAGTCAGACAAAGACACTACAAGAAAAGTAAACCATAGACTAACATCACTTATGAATATACACAGAAAATCCTCAATACATTTCAGAAGATTAAATCATACAAAGTACCTACTCTAACCAAAATAAAGTGAAGTTAAAAATCAGTAACAGAAAGAAAACTGGAAGGAAACAGAAGTAAATTGGATTCTACTCCGTGACCAAGTGGGATTTACTTCAGGAATGCAAGTCGATCAATGTAATACACAACATCAGTACATTGAAGAAGAAAAAAAAGCACATCATCATCTCAACACAGAAAAACCATTTGACCCAATTTGAGAATTCTTATCTTTCAGAGACACGTGCCAAAATATTTACAGGTAAAATCATATATGGCATTTGCTTCTAAGTAATCTGGACTAGGGGAGGAATACAAAGTAGTTGAACTGGGTGGGGATACAGACGAAATAAGATTATCCACATATTGAATCTTGTACCTCATCTTTCTATTTTCACATGTTTGAAATTTTCTAAAATAAAAAATTTAAAAACAGATGAAAAGACATTTTAAGAGGATACTTTTAAAATAAGGCAGGAAGGAAACTGGAAATATGTTAATATAATACTAAAAAGCATTATTAGGAATAAAGACAGTCTAAAAGCAACAATTCCCCAGGAGGAGATAATGATGCTAAACCTGTTTCGCCTTTACAAATACAGCCTGAAAATATATAAAATAAAAAACAAGACTTAACAAAATCATAATGAGAGATCTTTCCCATTGCTTAGAAATAGATTAGGCAATAAAAATAGACTATATAATATTTGAACAACACAATTAACAAGCTTTAGGTAATAAACATACTGTGAACATATCAAAAACACATACACAGCTGCTTGGGAGGCTAGCGGGGGAGGACTGCTTGTGGTAAGGAGCTCAAGACCAGCCTGAGATACATGGCAAGATCCCATCTCTAAAAAAATAGTTTTAAAAATTAGCTAGGCATGGTGGTGCTCGCCTGTAATCCCAGCTGATCAGGAGGCTGAGGAAGGAGGATCGCTTGAACCCAAGAGTTGGAGGCTGCTGTGAGCTATGATTGTGCCACTGCATTCTAGCCTGGGCAACAAGCAAGATCCTATCTCTAAAAAGTTTTTTAAAAATTAGCCAGGCATGGTGGCGCTTGACTGTAGTCTGAGCTAATTAGGAGGCTGTAGCAGGAGGCTCACTTGAGCCTGCTTCTACTGCACTCTAGCCTGGGCAACAAGCAAACTTCTATCTCTAAAAAGGAAAAGACAAAAAGAAAACATACTGAATTCACTTCTTTTTTAAAGGACACTTGGAACATACAAAAAACTAACCACATATTAGGCCAAAGAGCATGTTAAAATATTTTAAAAACTGATTTTATACGCAACATTTTATCTCACTCAAAGCAATTTTTTAAAAAATCAAAGACCAACAACAAAAAGCATAGTTCAAATCCAAGTATTTGAAAATTTAAAAAGATCACTCACTTGCAATTAGAATCAAAGACAAATCAAAACAGATATTAGGAAATATTTAGCATTGAATATAACAAAAATACATCTGAGAATTTATCAAATATGAGCAATATTGTAAAGATAAATATATTGCCTTAAATGAATTAGAAATGAAAATCAATTGACTAAGTATCTACTCCAGAAATAAAAAAAAAAGAACCACTAAGTAAACCCAAAGAAAGTAAAAAGAAACATAAAGTAATTAAATCAAAAAGGGAAACAATAAAAAAGATCAATACAACAAAAGTTTCTTGAAAATACTGATAAAATAAATAAATTCCCAGCACAAATGGCTCCAGAAAAAAAAAAAAAAAAGAGCAAAGGCAAAAAATAGATATGGGAGTACAAAAAGAAAGAGAATCTATAAGTAAAGATGCATGGTGTTATCCATGGTTCCTGTTTCCTAACTCCCATAATCTTCGTTATACTGTTGGGGTTCTTTAGGCCTCAGGCAACAGAATCTCTCTCTCTGACCTTCTCCTGTCTTTCTTTCATCTGCCCCAGTCAAGCCTCTGATTGTGGGTCAAAAGACCCTCATTTCAGAAAAGAGTCCTGCCCCAAACCCTAGAGGAAGGAACGCTACACAGAGAGGCCAAGAAAACTCTGAGCAGACAGGCCTTGCTGGCTTTAGCTCATGTGTGTTTTTGTCCAATCACATTTCTGCACAGTTGTCAATCATGCCTATGTAATGAAGCTTCCATAAAAACCCAAAAGGACAGGGTTCAGAGAGCTTCCAGACTGCTGAACATGCAGTGGTTCCGGTAGGGTGGCGTGCCCAGGGAGGGCACGGAAGCTCCACACAGCTTCCCCATACCTTGCCCTATGCATCTCTTCATCTGTGTCTTTTGCAATACCCTTTAAAATAAACCGGTAAACATAAGTGTTTCCCTCAGTTGTGTGGACTTCTCTTGCAAATTATTTGAACCCAAAGAGGACATCATCAGAACCCCAACTTGAAGACCATTGGTCAAAAGTTCCAGAGGCCTGGACTTGTGACTAGTGTCCTGAGGGTGGGCAGTCTTGGGGACTAAGCCCTCATCCTGTGGGATCTGACACCATCTCCAGGTAGATAGTGTTGGAACTGAATTGGAGGACACCCAGCTGGTATCTGCTGCTTCCTCCGTAGGGGAAACCCCCTACACATTTGATCACAGAAGTCTTCCTCTGTGTTGATGACTGTTGTGGTGTGAGAGCAGAGGAAAAACGAAGTTTGAGAGTTTTTTCTCTAAAAAAGATGTAAAAGAATTATTTTTAAATCAAAGGACAATACTAAGAAATGCTTTCTACTAATTATATCAGAAAATATATGAAAACATCTTCTAGAAAATACAAGTGACCAAAACCAATTTCAAAAGAAGAGAAAACCTGAACATAATCTTGAGAAAAATATCAGTAAAAATCTACCCACAAAAAACACCAGGCCCACAGCCCTTCACATGTATATTTGTTCCAAACTTTCGAAAACATCTAATCTTCCGATAACAGGACAAAAGGCAAGCTTCCCAATGCATTTATAAGACCAAAAGGTTTTCTATTTCCTGAACAATTCAGTGCAATAGCTGTTAAGTGGGACAGAACAAGTTCCATGTCCTGGGAGAGGCCAAGGTCACCTGAGTGGGGTTAGAGCTCTAGCAATGGGTGGAGGGTGACTGCACAGAAAAGCCAGTTATGTGGGACATTGGAGCCCACGTGGGAAGCTAAGCGCACCCATGTGGATGGTGTGGCAGAGAGGATAGTGGATTGGTTATTTATAAGAGGAATTAATCAAATAAGTAAATATGGTAAAGATAATAGGTGCTAAGTTTCTCAAACCAGAATACACACAGCAGTGCTGTATTGCAAATGGCAGTATCAGTGTAATCTCATAGTCTTCAGTGCTGTGTAGATGACTGATAGATAAATATCCTATAACTTCATCACCTAGAGGGCTGGAAGCAATGATATTTCCCATAGGCATGAGCAAACCTAGCAACCTTGTTTCTGAATTCCATTCTCCACCAAAAGAAACCGGAGCTCTTTAGGAAAAGGATTAATTCCAGGCCTAGGGCAGGGAGAGTTAAAGTCTGAACTCCTGGGTGGGCGCGGTGGCTCACGCCTACAATCCCAGCACTTTGGGAGGCCGAAGTGGATCACGAGGTCAGGAGATTGAGACCATCCTGGCTAACACGGTGAAATCCCCGTCTCTACTAAAAACACAAAAAATTAGCTGGGCATGGTGGCGGGTGCCTGTAGTCCCAGCTACTCCGGAGGCTGAGGCAGGAGAATCGCTTGAACCCAGGAGGCGGAGATTGCAGTGAGCCGAGATTGCACCAATCCACTACAGCCTGGGCGACAGAGCGAGACTCCGTCTCAAAAAAAAAAAAAAAAAAAAAAGACAGAACTCCCTCTCTTTTTGTGCCAACAAGCAAGGAAATGCTCAATAAATGATGTTTGGGGCATGTTAAAGATGCAAAAGCCAGCTTTAAGGGGCTCCCACTGGCCAAATCAGGGACAATTTGAGTATTGAAATATGTAATGATAATAAAAGATTAGATAATAAGTTAATGATAATAAGAGACCCATGGGTCTATACAAAGTCTCAAAGTGTCTCCACACAAGTTATTTGTTTACCTTAAAGGAGAAAACTCTGCAGTGGAGGCACATGACAGAAATCCACCTTAACCAAAGTGATCAAGGTTTCAAAATAACAGGACAAATTGAAATTTTGTGCCACCTGATAGGATCCAAAAATAACACAGCATTGCTTCTGTGATATTCTTCCCAAAGATGCATAATTCAAATCCAATCATGAAGAAACAGCAGACAAACCCCAGCTGAAGGATGTTCTACAGAAAACAGGCCCGTATTCTTCAAGTGAAGGTCATGATGGTCAAGGAAAGACTTAGGAACTACTGGCAATAGGAAGGAGACTAAAGAAACATAACTAAATAGTTCAGGGAACAAATTATTTTGCACTGGGCTTGCAACTTTTCTGTAAATTTGAGGTTATCTCTAAGTAAATTAGCATAACCTCAAAAATAATGATAATATAGGGAAATTAAAGACTAACCCCCCCCTTATGTCAAAAGATGCAAAATTATACATTTTGAGCTATATGTATTTAAAAATTTTATCAACTGTTTGTCTCCAAAATGCAAGAATGTTTAGATATCAGAAAACTCTATGTGTTATTACACCAAATTATATGCCCCAAAAAACAAATTTACAGAGTAAATAAGACATTTTAATCATATTAGCAGGTGAATAAAGAGCATATATAAATCCAAAGTCATTCATAGTTTTTTTTCTGAACATCTCTAAGCAAGCTAGGACTGAAGGGGTAACTAAATAGCCCAATAAAAGGTATTTATAGGGGAAAAAAACTCTAACAGCAAACATCACACTCTATGGCAAAACTTAAAATTATTTCCTTTAAAATCAAGAATAAGGAATCAGAAACATCCTTAGAGCCTGCTGTAACTGCTTCTTTTCAATAATATATTGCATTTTCAGCCAATGCAAAAAAGACTAAAATAAAAGGCTTTAAGAATTGAAAAAGAAGACAGGCATATGATGCTAAAGAATTATAGGCTGGGCGAGGTGGCTCATGCCTGTAATCCTAGCACTTTAAGAGGCCGAGGTGGGCAGATTACCTAAAGTCAGGAGGTCGAGACCACCCTGGCCAACATGGCAAAACCCCGTCTCTACTAAAAGTACAAAAATTAGCCGGACGTGGTGGCGGGCACCTGTAATCCCAGCTACTCAGGAGGCTGAGGCAGGAGAATCGCTTGAATCCAGGAGGCAGAGATTGCACTGAGCCAAGATTGTGCCAATGCACTCCAGCCTGGGCGACAAGAGCAAGACTCCGTCTCAAAAAGAAAAAAAAGAATTACAGTATGGTATTTGCAAATGGATAGCAAATAAACCAATTCAGTCCTAGCCATAAATTTATCTATACATGGGACATTGCTACAGAATACTGAGTGTCATAAATCAGTGCGGAAAGTATAAATGATGAAAAACTGGTGCTAGGCTATCCATATAGGAAAAATACAAAAACTATTTCCATACCTCACATCATACACAAAAGCAGATTAAAAGCATAAAATGTGAAGATCAAAACTTTGAACACTTAGGGAAAAAAGACAGAAAACATATTTACAATTTTAGGATTAGGGGAATTTTTTAAAGCACTATACACAAATGTAGCTCTTATAAACACTAATGATCGTAACACATTAAGGTCAAATGATCTGTATGACCAAAAGAAGTGAAAATGTGGGAGAAGGTATTTGCACTAGATAGATAGAGCAGACCATGGATTAACATGTAGAACATATAAAGATGTCTTAAAAATCAATAGAAATAGGTCTAAGACATGAAATCTGACACTCAAAAAGGAGTGAGAGCAAAAGATAGGCAGATACTTAACATCACTAGTAAGCAACAGGTATAAGTTAATACCGTAATAAATTATCATTTCACACTGTACCAGAATGGCTGAAAAGATACTGAAAAGGCCAAGTGTTCACAGGGGGTGAAGGTGGAGGGATTGGTAAACAAAAACAAAACAAAACTGTATAAAATGTTGATGGGAGTGTAACTTGACACAAGCTCAAGAGCAGCTTGGCGATAGTCCTTGATTGCTCCGTTTGTTTCTGGCTGGAGAAACTCACACATGTGCCTAAAGAAGTACTGTACAATGCCTGCAAATCTCAAAGAACTGGAAAGACCTTAAATGTCCAGACATTAAGGAATGGATAGTTATTTTTCCCCCATAAAAGAACAATTAAAATGAGTGAATCAGGTCTACATATATCCACATGGCTGAATCTCAAATACATAATGGTGAGTGAGTACAGCAAGTTGCATAAGGACACACATAACACCGCTTATATAAATCATGAAAGCCCACAAAATAAAACTCTATATTGGTTATGTATATATACATGTATAGTAAAATTATAAAGTCATACAACAGCCCGATAGCCACAGACTTTTGTTACCTCTGGGGAGGGTGAGAAGGAAAAGATATAAGGCCTTGATGTGGCCTCTGATGTTTCATATTTTAAAATTTGAAACAAGATTATCGATGGTAAATTGCTAACACCTCTGAGAAAAGCGGGGGGAATTTTGCCTCAGATATAACTGGTGGTGACTGCTGGGTAATAATTTTTATTATACAGGTGAGAATGCGAGTATCAGAGGGCATGAGGAGGAGAAAGCTGAGTCAGGGAGGTAAGGGGACCAGGAGGCAGGAAGGAATTTATACACTGAAATAAAATGCAGATCAAGAAGAAATGCCTGTAAGGGCCAAACATATTCCACTGATGAAACAAATGCAAATCCCAATTCAACAGAATGAAATAAAACCCAGTAACCTATCACATTCCTCCATACTCACTATAGACTCTTTTAAATAACATTCAGTCCAGTGTTGATGAAGTTCACTTTTTTCCCCGAGTGAAAAATATTTGCCTTATTTCAAGGTTAATTTGCAGCACCTCCCCCTAAAACAATTAACTTATTTACCCACTGAATAAAACGTGTTGAATCTCTGCATTAAAAACAGCATCTGCTACACGTAACGGAGGAACACAATGGGACTATGAACTCTTCTAGTTCATTTAGTGCATAAAACTATTATATAGCTATTATTTTTCTCATTTTACAGATAAATTGAGATTCAGAGAGCTTAAAACCTACCCCCACAACCACCATGCTGACAAGTTAGCATGAGCCGTAATTCAAATTCAGTTTGCCAGACAGCCCCAAGACCCATACCCTTTTCCCTATACCTAACTCCCTAAGAGGTAGATCTTATGTCCTGCTCTTCTTATGTTCTATGTGGGCCACACTCACCATACACGTTATATTTCCCCATACAATAGAGTCAGACTAGAGGACTATCTTTTGAACCAGGAACTGCTCTCCTAGGAATGATTTGGAAAAAAGATAAAGAAAAGTTATATTTAAAAAGTGGCAGCTCCAGACCAAGGAGAATAAAAAATAAAAACATTAAAGAATAACAAGTAAAATTCTCCACATCACGGACTAAAACCATTTTACAGGTCAAGAAACATCTGCATACAAACTAAGGAACCTATGTAAATTCATATACTAGTTATGGTGGGGCCAGGATCTCAACCCAGACAGTCCGATTCCCAAACAGGCATGGTTAATGGTTACGCTATTATTTTATAAGCCTTTTTGAGATCCACAGTGAGAAATATATTTCACCTCATGATCCTGATTTTGTTTCACACAAAAGTGAAACAACTTCTACAAAACAGCATTGACCTTAATAGGTAGCAAAAACTTTAAGATGTTGACTTCCAGTCATGAAATTCTCTCATGGCCCACGATTTAAAAAACACACAATGCTTAAGTGCTTCAAAAATACAGTATTTATTGTAATAACTACAGTAGCAAGAAGAAAAAAACGAAGTGGAACTACGTGTTTAGCAGCAGAGCTGAATAATTATGAATATAAACAATTGCTATTTGGAGAAAATACATTACACTCATTGCTTGGAACCACGAATAATACTTATATATGTAGGAAATATAGAAAAATAAAATAGGTTAACACAATAAGGATATAGGCAATTATGTTTTTTTAATTTTATAAAAACTTTTATTTTTCCTTACAAACCGGGGTAGTTAGGAGGCCTGATAATAGCTACTTTTTTATTTTCTTGGCACCAAAGCAACTTACTTATGCGTTCCTTCTTGCATTATCTGTTCTAGATCATAGTCAAGTTTTCCAATTCGTTTTACTAAGCTAGCAAAATTTTTTATACCAAAAAGAGTAAAATCAAAACAAATGCTCCTTTGTTTATAGATGAAAATCTGGAGTAAAATAACACAACATTAAAAAAACAAAACTTTGCAAACACATCCTAAAGCTACACACATTGAAGCGTTTACAGCAATATGCTCCCTGGGTTCGTTCTCCCTTCCCCCAATCCTCTGCACTGTGCCTTTGGGTCTCAGACCCTTGTCTCGGGGGTCCCTCTGAATCCACCTTTCAAGAGGATGGAGCTGGGCCACTAGGCTGAGGTCTGGCCCTGTTCTCCTCATCTGCCAAAGCCTCACAGTACTGCGCTGGCCAGTCCTTGGGGTCTTGATTATGGACCTTGGCCACAAACTTAAGAACTTTCATCTTGCTGGTTTCCAGGTTGGTTCGCGGGCCCCACTGGAATTCGTAGTCGACGGGGTCGGTGTGGGGTATCCGCCGGTATTCCAGGTAACGCTGTCGCACAAAGTCCTCAGTAATGAGTTTCTTTGGATCTCCGAAAATTAAATGCTTCTTGGTGGGGTAGACCCCTAAGCGCCGCAGAAAGTCCCAGACTTCAGTTTCCTTGATGGTGTTGCCCTTCATAAAGATGAGCCCTAAGACGATCATCAGGAGGCCCGTAGTGGGCGTGCCTTGGTCACCCCTCATCTCGGCATCCTCCTCCACAGGCTCCAGGGTGTTGATGAGGATATAAGTGTTGCTCTTGGGTTCAAGTTCCACCAGCTTATACCCGAAGACGTACTGGAGGCGCTCGGCGGCCCGTTTGAAGAGGTCGGGGAAGATGTCCTTGTAGTCCCCGATGACGTGCTTCAGTATGTCGGCCCGCTTGATCGGAATCTTCTTCTGGTCTTTAATCAACAAGAACTGCACCAGCTCGGACACTTTCAGCTCCAGCTGCTTCTGGCTCCTGGGCCCCACGGCGGGGGCGGCCTGGGCCCGGCGGGCGCCCTGAGGCGAGGGGCCCTGCGACCCCTGCGAGCCGCCCGGCCCGCGGGACGTGCTCGGGGCCTCCTCGGCAAAGCCGTCTCTGAGAACCCGGGCGTCTTCGCCGGCCCGCGAAGCCCCGGGGTTTCCGCCATGGCTCCAGTCTCTGTCCCTCTCGGCCTGGCCGCTAGAGCGGCCCCGGTTCCTCGGTTTTTGCAACATGTCCGCAGCGGCAAGTGCCGGCGCACAGTCCGGTAGGCAAGCAGCCGCGGCGGGGATTGTGTGTCGGCGACCCGCTAACGCCGGTGCCTGGAGGCGCGCGCAGTGTCGGCTGAGACTGCGTGCTGCGTCATGAAGCCTGCGCCTTGCGTCAGGGCGGCGCGCCTGCGCGGCTGCGGCGGGTACCAAAAGGAACAGCGTTTTCCGTACAGCCCTGCAGGTCCGGGCGATGATTTTTAGTATAGTGAAGTGGTGTTACCAAACCATGCAAGCAGAGAGCGAGAACCGAAACTCCTAAACAAGTGTGTCGCTAAATTCAGACCACACAGGCTCAGGCAAGTTTTACAGACAGCATCATGAGTTTCTAAATCGGGAGCATTTGTAAACGGAAAGAATTCAGAGGATGAATGTGTGAGAAAAAAAAAAGGTGAAGAGGAAGGGCCGACCGTGGAAGTAAAGTAAAAGCATTTATTTCTACACAAAATGTAGAAGGACATAAAAGACCCAGAGGGCTCTTAGTTTTCGTCCCTCCACCCAATTTCATACCCTCCATCCCACTGCCCCCAGTTACTTTCTCTAATGCCCCATGGAGTCTGTTAAAAACCAAAGTCTGCTGCAGGCTTTCCGCGCAAGCAGGACTTCGGTTTCACTATTTCCGTATTTATATTCTCTGCATTAAACTCCTTCAGCTAGACGACTATGAGAAGACCACACAAAACGTGTCAATATTAGGTAAATGTTTTAGCTTGGTCACATGGGTTTATCTTTTGGAAAACAACTGCTTTCGTCACAGCCACAATTTTAGCAGAAATGGGTAAGAGGAATGCTGCAAACAAACGTGCACTCTCAAGAGATTACCACTTAATTTGGGGCATCACTGATCAAGAATTGCAATAATGTGGAGCTCTTAAATTTCTTAATTCATAATATATTAGCTTTGAGGAAAAAAAAGAGAACACTGGGGTATTTATCTCTCATCTATGATGTGATATACAGTCTCTACTGTATATTTTAATTGTGCAACTCAAGTAGCCAAAATGAGTCATTTCATTAACTCAAACCATCAGCAGTCTGCTGCCATGACTTCTACAGATCTTAGCAAATTTGTTTCTTCTCTATTTACTTGCAAAGAAGAAACTGAATTTCCCTGTGTCTTTTTAAAGCTACCCAGAAAGTGGATAAACTCTTCAAAGAACCAAATTGAGTTCCTCTTTAATGCAAATATATTCAAAGGAAAGCAATTTAGAACACATTATCTGAGTAATAGCATCAAACACAACCTTATTAAAATTTTGTTAAATGTTAGTAGCATAACACTTTTGTTTGTAATTCAGTAGGAAAATGCAATCTGATAATGGCACTGGAACTGCAATAGTAAATGTAAAATCATATTCCATGAACTAATGCAAGTATGCTAAAATCTGGTATGCAATGAGTAATAACTTACTGTTCCACACAAGATACAACTATATCCTCAGGCATCAATTTTAATGACAAAGGCCTACTACGAAAAACAAATATATTATCAAGGCATTCATTTTTTTACAGTGAGAAAATTCATCTGCTTCAGTTTCCTTGCAAATTAAAATCTGGACTTAGGTTCATAGAAGCTTCCTGCCATCTAGAATTCTGCAAAAGGTCCCTACTGCAGGATGTGGATGTTGTATTGAGGGAATAGAGAGACCGTCTCATATTGTTTTATATTGTTTTATACTCAGTACCTGTTTTAAGAAAAAACAACAAGGAAGTAAAACCAAATACAGGCAGCCCGGCGCCAGGCCCAAAACCAGGCCTGGGCCTGCCTGGCCTAAACCCAGTAGTTAAAAATCAACTCATAACTTAGAAACCGATGTTATTCATAGATTCCAGACATTGTATAGAAGAACACTGTATAAAGAACAGAACTGCCCTGTTCTGTTTCTCTCTGACCACCGGTGCACGTAGCCCCTGTCACATACCGCCTGCTTGCTCTGATCAATCACGACCCTTTCATGTAAAATCTTTAGTGTTGTGAGCTCTTAAAAAGGACAGAAATTGTGCATTCGGGGAGCTCGGATTTTAAGGCAGTAGCTTGCCGATGCTCCCAGCTGAATAAAGCCCTTCCTTGTGCAACTCGGTGTCTGAGAGATTTTGTCTGCGGCTCGTCCTGCTACAGTGCCTTGAGTCAAAAAAGTTCAGTGACCGAGATATAAGGGGAAAGTGGAAAATTAGATAAAAGCTATTGTCAACAGTTGGGCTGGTTTTTCAGTGCTCTTTCTTGCTAAGGTATTCATGTACGTTACCAAGCAGCCCACCAGTCAGACTACCCCTGTCACTGAAAATCAGCAGTGTCCTCCAGCAGCACGCTTACCTAGATAGCAGACTGTCATTACTCAAGATAGAGGAGAAGAGATACCAGTTTTTAAGTCTCAAAACATCTCTCTACACTCTTTCCAGAAGAATGCAGGTGAGAAAATGCAGACATAAAATAAGAGTATTAGAATGAAGTTTTAGGCCCTGCATGGAGAAGTCATCCAGACCCACAATTCCACCTTGGATTGATACTGGAAGCCATGGATGTCTGGGGAGAAACTGTGGTGATAACAATACTAACATTAGTAACAATAAATATAACTGACAACAGCCAATGATTATAGTAGTTGCTGCTCCATCTCCATGTCTGCAGTTTTACTTTCTGTGGTTTCAGTTACCTGCAGTCAACCACAGTCCGAAAATATTAAGATATTTTCAAAGAGAAACCACAATATAACTTATTACACTGTATTTGTTCTACTTTATTGTTAGTGTCAACTGAAGGATGACGAGGTTCATAAATTTGGAAAGAGCTTTATTTCTCATAAAGGGTTGCAGTCTGTGGGGCGGCCATTCCAACAGGCTGGGAAGCACAACCTCATACTAGAAGCCAGAAACAGACACTTCAAGGGAGGGCAAAGGGAGCAGGAATCTATGCAGAATGGGGTGGCCAAATATACATATTTAATAAGCTATAGGAGGAGTCATGAACATTTATGCAAGGAGAAATGTGCATATGCACAATTGCACTTCATGTCTCTCCCTGGGACCCATATTCCAAAATTGGCAGTGTTAGCATGATCCAGGGTAGGAGTTTTCAGCCCTCTGACATCAAAAGGTGAAGTAGAGGACATGAAAACCCTGACTGCATGTCTTCCATAGACTGGCCAGAACTACTCCATGGTTGGTGGTCTTTTACCAGGAAGAACTGCTGGTCAGTTGTGCCAAAACTGCAAAAGGGAGGGGCAGCATCAGGTGGTTGGTTTATACCAGTTTATACCAGCAGTGGAGTCTTTTGAAAGGGCTGATTTCCGTTTAGCTCTTAGGGAAGAAAGCCTAATGGCATTTAGAGCGGGTGAGGGTTTCCAAGGTTATTCGGGGTCCCCTTGGCCAAGAGGGGGTCTGTTCAGTCAGCTGGAGGGCTTAAGATTTCATTTTTCTCATCAATTATTGTTAATCTCTACTATGACTAATTTATAAATTAAACTTTTTTTTTTTTTTTTTTTTTTTGAGGTGGAGTTGCGCTCTGTCGCCCAGGCTGGAGTGCAGTGTCACGATCTTGGCTCACTGCAACCTCCGCCTCCTGGGTTCAAGAGATCCTCACATCTCAGCCTCCCGAGTAGCTAGGATTACAGATGTGTACCATCATGTCTGGCTACTTTTTTTGTATTTTTAATAGAGATGGGGTTTCACCATGTTAGCCAGGCTGGTCTCGAACTCCTGACCTCAAGTGATCCATCCACCTCAGCCTCCCAAAGTGTTAGGATTACAGGTGTGAGCCACCGCTCCTGGCGTAAATTAAATTTTATCATAGGTTCGTGTGATGATTAATGTTGAGTGTCAACTTGATTGAAGGAAGCAAAGTATTGTTCCTGGGTGTGTCAGTGAGGGTGTTGCCAGAGGAGATTAACATTTCAGTAAGTGGACCAGGAGAGGCAGACCCACGCTCGATCTGGGTGGGCACCATCTAATCAGCTGCCAGTGCGGCTAGAATAAAAGCAGGCAGAAGAACGTGGAAGGACTTGACTTGCT
Organism: Pan paniscus; assembly: GCF_029289425.2. Classification (NCBI taxonomy): domain Eukaryota; kingdom Metazoa; phylum Chordata; class Mammalia; order Primates; family Hominidae; genus Pan; species Pan paniscus. The sequence goes on from NC_073265.2 coordinate 5,929,534, forward strand.
GAGTCTTCTGGTCTTCATCTTTCTCTCATGCTGGATGCCTCCTTCCCTTGAAAGTCAGACTCCAAGTTCTTCAGCTTTTGGATTCTTGGACTTACACTAGTGGTTTGCCAGGGGTTCAAGGGTCTTCAGCCACAGACTGAAGGCTGCACTATTGGATTCCCTACTTTTGAGGTTTTGGAACTCAGACTGGCTTCCTTGCTCCTCAGCTTGCAGATGGCCTATTGTGGGGCTTCACCTTGTCATCATGTGAGTCAATACTCTAGTAAACTCCCTTTCATATATACATCTATTCTATTAATTCTGTCCCTCTAGAGAACCCTGACTAATACAGTATGTATCTATGCATTGTGGATTTAGGGTTTGGTGCTGTCCACGATTTCAGGTATCCACTGAGGGTCTTGGAACACATCCTCCACAGACAAGGGGGGACTACTATACAAAGTGAATGGTGGGTCAGACCTTATTCCAGGTGGTTTACAGGTATGACTTCATTTAATCCCCACAACAAACCTATCAGGCATGTGCATTTATTATGTTTCTCTTCTCACAAATAAACTGTCACAGGAGAAGATTATTAAGTTTTGAGGCTCTATAGCGAGTAAGTGGTAGGTGTGAGATCTGAACACAGCCAATCTGCCTCCAGAGAGTGGGCTTTTAACTGTATACTGATTCAGAGCAAACACAGACATGGTGTCCTTGAAAAAGTAAGGGCTTTGGGGTCAGATGAACATTAGAAACCTGTACGATACTGGGAAAGCTACTGACACTCCTCCACGTTTAAGTCTCCAAGTCAACAAAATGAGGCCTAAACCTGGCATCAAGGGATTAAGTGAGATAGGTGTACCCAGTACCTAGCACAGTGCCTGGCAGGGTAGTTTGATAACAATTTGCTTCTTTCCAGGGATTTCTGTTAAGGAAGATATGTGAGGACTACACAAAGTTGTACATACTGCAGGGGAGGCAAAACCTTCCCTCCACCCTCGAAGGGCCCCAGCTGGACCTGAGACTTAAACTAATATAAAATAGATTAACAGGAGAAAAGCATTCAAACTTCATTTAAGTTTTACATGACATAGGAGCACTTGTTAGGGAAATGAAGACCGAAAGAGGTGGCAAAACCTAAATGCTTTTATATTTGGTTGAACAAAGAGAGATAATTGTGGGAAAAGTAAATTATGTGGGGAGGATAAAGGGAGATAATTATTTTAACGAAGTTGTTTGTACAGAATTCACTTGGCTTTGACTCCCCATTGAGTAATGTTTCTTTCTTCTTGGTACAGTAAAGCTATTTTTCACATGGGAGTTTTTATCTCCTGTTTTCAGGAAGAAAAGAGGAAATTCAAATGCCCTTCTTGCATCTGCTATTTTTCAAGTGCCTTTAGCTCAAAGTAATCCTTATGCCAAAGTGGCATATTTTGGGCGGGCAGCATATTCTGCCATCCTTCAGTAGAACGATGAGAAAGATGTTCACTGCAACAAAAACACATGTACACAAGAATCAAAAGGGCTGGAAAGAAATATATATATCAAGGTACTATTAAAGTTAATTTGCTTTTAAAAATAAAAATCAACCCTGATTTTCTTGCTTGGGAGATGAATAAAAAATATATTTTCAATGAAGTTTAACTTCAAAGTCACACTATGCCATAGCAGCTATGCACATTCACATGTTCAATACATTCAGTGTGATTCGAATATGGCATTTGTGACTTTCTGTTCAGGCAGTGAAGTCACAAAGACAAGTGGTTAAAAAAGAAAAACATTTTCAAACACTTTATGTTAATGACCTTCATGCTTTAATTACTAGACCCAAAAGAAAAAATCAAAAGTCTTTGAGGCAAAAGCTAAGCTAGCTAAGATTTCAAGTGCAAAGAACAAGGAAATGCCTACTACAAATTGCTCTTTAGATGTTTATAGTAATTAAATGTTTTATTTTGTCTTTTCGATAGCAAATGCCTGCCAAGAAACTCTAATCATCTTTATTATCTATTAGATTCTCCTCTTCATTCATGGTATTTCTTGTGAATCAGAAAAAGGCTTTAATTTTTCTGACAGCAACACAGTGCTAAAAGCAGGTGAGGACTTTTTAGGAAGAAAGGCAATGATCAAAGCATGCAGCCACCACATATGAGCTGTTCTCTGCCTTTTCCAGTGGAAGAAAGTGGGCCAATGTGCAGCATGTGAGCAAGGGAGTTGGGAGGCAAATACTATTTTGGTGGGTAGACAGCAGGAAAAGCAATCCAGACATCTTAATGGTTGCAATAAAGTCCCTTGTGTCCACACATTTACAACAGTTATATATATTCATTCATAGCAAAGATCCCTCCTGCCTAGGTCACATGGTAGACTACCTAATAACACTTTGTCCCTCATAAATGAATATTTTGATGAAGCAGCAACAGAGTTTTCCTTGGCTGGTGGAAGCGGGTGGAGAGGTGAGCCTTGACAAGATAGTGCTTTCCAAGCATTGCAGCCATTTGGCCCAGAAGCCTGGTCTTAGACTCTCTTTTCAAGAAATGCATCTTCCAGTTATCCAGGGCCCTTTACTTATGAAAATCATTAGGGCCTATTAAGTTATAAAATTACAAACATCCAAGGTCTTGATAGTGGTCACTGAGATTCTCTTCATTTGCTTGGTTTCTAACCCCTTTGTTCTGTATCCTTTCCCTTTAGAAACAGCCTCTTTCCACCTTTAAAAGACCTTAGTATAGGGCTGCCTTCCTTTCCTGAGTGCACAGGATTCAGGCCAGACACAGTGACTGGTTCAGAAGTTCAGTCAGCATCCTTCCAGGACATTCAGACAGATTCTCGCCCCTCTGAGCTCACAAGCTGAGGGGTGATGTAAGCCTAGCCACTTGTGCCCTTGCTTCTGAAAAACCTGCCTCAGGGTGAAGCCAACTCAAAAGAGATCTAAGAGATGGGAAACAATCTTAATGCTGCCATTTGAATCCCTGGATGCTGAGTTCAAGATCAGACTCCTGGAGATAATGAATTACTAAAGCATCTCCTTTCGCTTAATCTGCTTTGAGTTGGTTCCTGTCACTTGAAAGTGAACAAGGTCTGGCTAAATCAGTAGCCAATCCTATTATTCAGGGGAAAAAAGGGTAGTAAGAAATGAGACTTTGGAGCTAGGGAAGGTTAAAACCAATGAGGAGTTTTGAATATAATGAGAGGTGAATTGAAAACAATATGACATTTTTGTTATGTTTCTTCCCAGTGTTCTGTGGTTGGGGAATGTGCTCATCATTTTAGTTGGTGGCAACAGGGGTAAGGGAGAGACAAATTATGAAGAACTGTACTTTTCCATATGGGAAGTATATATGGGCCAGGCACAGTGGCTCAGGCCTGTAATCCTAGTACTTTGGGAGGCCGGGGCAGGCAGATCACTTGAGGTCAGGAGTTCCAGACCAGCCTGGCCAACATGGCGGAACCCCATCTCTACTAAAAATACAAAAATCAGCCAGGCCTGGTGGCGGGTGCCTGTAGTCCCAGCTACTCGGGAGGCTGAGGCAGGAATCGCTTGAACCCAAGAGGCGGAGCTTACAGTGAGCCAAGATTGTGTCACTGCACTTTAGCCTGGGCCACAGAGCAAGACTCCGTCTCAAAAAAAAAAAAAAAAAAGTACAAATGAGCTAATCAATCTGGTGATTTACCTTTGCAGAAAGGAGTTTTACACAATTTGGAATATAAATTAAAGCAGCGGTCCCCAACCTTTTTGGTACTAGGGACCAGTTTTGGGGAAGACAATTTTTCTATGGAAGGTGCGGGAGTGGGAGGGTGGTTTCAGGATCCCTGCCTGCACAGTTCTCAGTAGGGCTCACATCCCTATGAGAATCTAATGCTGCCGCTTATCTGACAGGAGGTGGAGCTCGGGCAGTAATGCTCACTCGCCTGCCACTCACCTCCTGCTGTGCGGCCAGGTTCCTAACAGGCCATGAACTGGTGCTGGTCCACAGCCTGGGGTTTGGGAACCCCTGCCTTAAAGCATCTCCTACTCTAAAGTGGCTGTGTTCTCCATATTTAACCCAGAGCACTTCCCCACTTGCTATACCACGCAAGATGACAGAAACCTCATTCTTCCAGACTACGCTTTAGCCTAAAGTAGAGATATATGCACAGGACAGAGGTATGTCCACAAGGAGAGCTGACAAAGCTAATATCCAGACAGGGACAATGCGAATAGGTTATGAGAAAACTGAACACGTTGAAATGGAAAAAAAATAAATTAGAGAAAAAATAAAAATATTCAAGGCAGACAAGAAAGACCCCATGTATACATAACTGGTGGTCTTGAGGGAGATAACAACCATAAAGAGAGAAACAGGTGACTGTAGGAGTCCTGGGGAGCTGGGTTTACACAGGCCCCGCCTCTCTGATCCCACCCCCACCCCACTGCAGCTCCCTCCCTTGGACTAATAACCACAGCAAGCATGCTTCCAGGACTGGAGGGTAATCAGAGGCCATGGGTTCCCCAAGATCTGCAGAAGAGATCCAGTACAGGGTTCCTCCCTCCCTGAAACACAAGTGAGAGCTTAGCAATGAAGTTGCATGCGGAGAAGAGGGCTTGCCCCTTCCCAAGGAAGTCCTGGGAAAAGCAAGGACTGTGTGGTACTTGTGGGGTCTGTGCTGGCAGAAGCCCGTGTCTCCCTTCTGAGAGAGTCCACAGCTGTCCCCTTTCTGAGAATAGTCCTCCAAGACCCTGTCCCAAGCTGTCGTTCTTCGGGAGAGGCAGGCTAACTGCTGCCAGGCTTCAAGGTTGGGAGAGCCAGCAGTTTGCCCCGTGAGGCCTGGGCTCCAAGAGGCCCTTCATAGTACTTCAAAAGGCATGTAGACAGTGTGCCCTCTGATGCATCGTGGCCATAAAAGCAAAACCTGCTGGGCCTCTTGCTACTTGCCACCTCATACTTTTCCAGTGACTCCCAACAACATGACTCACAGAGGAAAGGGAGAAGCACAGACCCCATTCCAGTTATCCCACTGGATATCCTTGGCCTCTTTTCTGCAAATCTGTTGACCACAGATGTAAGAATTTATTTCTGGAGCCTCAATTCTAATCCATTGCTCTACATGTGCACTGGTTTCCTGGGGCTGCCACAGCAGAATACCACAGACTTGGGGGCTTAAACAACAAAGTGATTCCTCACAGTTCTGGAGGCTCCAAGTCTGAGATCAAGGAGTCGGCATGTTTGGTTCCTCCTGAGGCTTCTGTCCTTGGCCTGCAGATGACCACATTCTCACTGTGTTCTCAGCTGGCCCTTCTCTGTGCATGCACATCTCTGGTGTCTCTTCCTCCTTTTGTTGACTATAAGGATACCAGTCCTATTGGACCAGGGCCCCACTGTAAAGGCCTCATTTTAACTTAATCCACTTAAATAACTTATTTCCACACACAGTAAGTCTGAGGTTGAGTCTTTTGAATTCTGGGGGAGACACTGCAGCCCATCACGTATGTTGACGTGTGCCACCGCTACACTGCCTGGTTACTGCAGAGTGTTAGTAAGTTTTGAAATTAGAAAGTATAAGTGCTCCAGTTCTGTTATTTTTCAGGATTATTAGGGCTATTCTGGGTCCCTTCCATTCCCATATGAATTTGAGAATCAGCTTGTTTATTCCTGCTAAAATTTAGTTGGGATTTTTTTTTTTTTTGAGATGGAGCCTGGCTGTGTCACCAGGCTGGAGTGCAGTGGTGCAATCTCGCCTCACTGCAACCTCCACCTCCCGGGTTCAAGTGATTCTCCTGCCTCAGCCTCCTGAGTAGCTGGGACTACAGGCGCGTGCCACCACACTCAGCTAATTTTTGTATTTTTAGTAGAGATGGGGTTTCACCATGTTGGCCAGGATGGTCTTGATCTCTTGACCTCGTGATCCGCCCACCTTGGCCTCCCAAAGTGCTGGGATTACAGGCATGAGCCACCGCGCCTGGCCTCAGTTGGGATTTTCACAGGGCTTGTTTTGAGTCTGCAGATCAATTTGGGTAGTACTGACATCTTAAAATTAAGTCTACCGATCCACGTAAGTGGGATGCTAGTTAATGTGGACAAGTGAATTTATTACTCCTCCAAAAAACTATTTTCACAAACTTTATATCAACATGAGAAATCATGTTGTATCTTTCTACCTGGAGGGAGCAAGAAAGTCAGGTGGTGTGTCTTTTGTACATGGGCAACCCAATTTCTTATCTAGACCTTCTTTTGCTCGCCTGGAAAAAAAAGAGGTATTGCAAAAATGTGATAATTGCTTTCCTTAGTATGAAAAACTGTTAAAATGAGTAAAGCCTGTGCTCAACTAGAATTCTCACATTTCCGTTTTGATGCATCTGCATTTCACAGTAAAAAAAACCCTCAGTTATGTACATATGTGATCCTGAAGTACCCATGATTAAAAACAAATATTTCAATCTACAATGTTCAGTTCTATTAGATCATTAAAAGACGTATCTCTACTCGCATTCTCTGAAAACGTGTAAATCATGCTCAGCATAGTGACAACTCCACTAGGACAGGCTGACCAACTCATTTGTTACAAAGTCTCTGGCCCCCTGAGTGAGGAGCCCCCAGAAACCTAATGTGAAAGGAAACTTCGGTTTTCTCCCCAGCTGCTTTCCTTGAGTTTGCATGATATGCTTTGGCTGCTATGTGGAGCTGTCAAAAGCCTTGAACAGACAAAATAAAGAAGAATAGCATTCCAGGAAATAAACAAGCTTAATCTCAGTTGGACAGAAGGAGGTACAAAGAAGGCCTGGGGAAGGAAGAGGAAGAGGCAGGATACAGGGAAGACAGAATGGACTCTGTAACCTCAGGAAAAAATAGCAACCTTATAAATACAAAGATGTTCCCTGGCAGACACATGTCAGCACCTGGGTTATGAAAGACCAGCCAACGTCCCCCCACGCAGGTTAGAATCACATTCATCAGGAAGGAAGAGAGCAGAAGGACCCTGCTGCCTGGTGATGTCTCAGCTGGCGTGGCTGCAGCTTTGCTTCCAGCAGCCGGGGAACCGCCATGGGAAGGCGTTTCCTCAAAATGCATGACAAGGCGGAGGAGCTTGGTTTTCTGATGGTTTGCTGCCCCTTGAAGTTGGCAACACCATCCCTTCATCTGCATGGATAAACATGGGCATCCTTTTTGAGAAGCAGTACTTTTTTTTTAAGACTTTATTAATCCCACACGTTTGAGAGAGGTGGTTGGGAAAGCAAGTATTAATGAATTAACTGCTTCCTAGGATTCAATCAGTCATTAAAAATGTACCCGTGAAATTTTCTTGAGCTGTTCAATTGTTTATCATTATCCAAGTGGTTCATACTCTCAAGCATTTATTTTCCTTCCACATTTACCTCTAAGCAAATTACCTAATTCAACATGGTTATTATGCTGGATATTTAAAAGCTGTGTATTGGGAAATCTCACATAGTAATATGAATACACCTGTTACGCTTAATCCTTTGTGCCTAGGTGTGATTATTAGATATAATTTATAGAAATTCTGCCGAACTCATTGTAATTTATTATCCATTTATGGTTTTACTTGATTAGTCTTACTTAAATTTTCTAAATGTATAAATAAATGATACAGCCTATTAAAGTGGAGGTTATATAATAAGTGACAGGTTTAGGAGTGGACATGTGACCGAGCTCTGGCCAATGAGTTGCAAGGGGTATTTTTGGGGGCATCTGAGAAATGTTTACTTGCTCTTAAAAAAGAAGATTGTAGGAAAAAAAGAAGGAAAACTTTCCTGTTCTACTGGACCCCCATACCAGACATCTGCATGTACTGCCTCAAGCAGGGGCAACTGTCTCATGACTGAGTAGAGCTAAGCCACCACATCAACACATTGAAACTGGCAGAGGGGAAAGCTGGAAAGATTCTAGGTCCTTGAATTTGTGAGGCTGCTGAACCAGCTAACCCTGCGGCAACCCCGCTCTGGACTTGCCATTTGACGTAATAACTTCCTTCGTTATTGAAGCTTGTGTGAATTGGTTTGTATCACTTGCAGCCAAAAGCCACCCCAAAGCTTCCCAGCTGACATCTGTAGACTAGGGAGTCCCAACAAGAGGAACAGACTTCACCTGGTGAAGCCATGCCAACCCACTCCACCTGTCTCTGAGATCTATAGATATTTGAACGTGAGCGTGAAATGCTGCTCAAGTTCAGGTAGACTATAGCTCAAGAATGTGAGACTACAGGTTGGTAGTCTGCCTCCCTCTCTAAGGCAAAGAGATATTTCAGTGTTACCTGGGACCTGAGAAAGGGGGAGGGTCTATGGTTTGCCCAGATAACTAAACTCTGTAGGTTAGAAAGACAGGATTTGTTTGGAAGCTATAAAGATGTATCCTCATATGTCATGGACATCATGTGATATGGTTTGGCTGTGTGCCCACCCAAATCTCATCTTGAATTTTAGCTCCCATAATTCCCACATGTTGTGGGAGGGACCCCACGGGAGATAACTGAATCATGTGGAAGGTTTCCCCCACACTGTTCTCATGCTGGTGAGTAAGTCTGAGATCTGATGGTTTCATAAGGGGAAACTCCTTTCAGCTGGTTCTCATTCTCTCTTGTCTGCTGCCATGTAAGACGTGCCCTTTGCCTTCTGCCATGACTGTGGGGCCTCCCCAGCCGCGTGAAACTGTGAGTCCATTAAACCTCTTTTTCTTTATAAATTACCCAGTCTCGGGTATGTCTTTATTAGCAGCACAAAAACAGACTAATACATCATCCTAACTTGAATGATGCCTGTCCTCAGTGAGTGGTCCATCGTGAGTATCCATCAAGGAGTTTTCTCCCACTGCACACTGGACCTCAGGAGTTACCACAAGCTCCCTAGCACTCTTCAAATTGTTCCTCGTTTCCAGCAAGTCATCTCTTCTCCACCCACCTCATGAATTCAATATTTTAGATGCCTGTCACATTGCCTGTCGCTGATCCCTGACTCTTGAGACCCCACTATGTGCTACAATCTTGGTCCCCTGTTTGCTTGGAAGAAGACAGGAAGTTTTAACCCAAGGCTCTAGAGGGCTTCAGGCATACCGGTCTGTTCTTGTTGCCTGGACTCCTCCAGCACATCCAAGTCTGCCCTTTAACCGTTTCTTGGCTACAACTGGTCTCAATATGGTGATGGCCAGGGGACAGATGAGCTTTGAAAGCCTCGGGCCAACCAGCCAGATGTTCTCTTGCCTCCAGTGGTCACTGGTGATGCCTGGTACAGGGGTGTGTCCAGAGGTTGACCCATTGTTGCTCCCCATGGCCTATGATAGAGGGCCATGCTCACACAGGGAGCTGGGACCAAAGACCAGAGTCCAGCAAGAATCTCTGGACCAAAGGTCAGGCAGTCTGGAGACAGTCTGCATCTCTGGCAGACCCCAGAGTGAGAAGCAGCTATCCCAGGCCAGAGTGGGGTCAGCTGGCCAATCTGGGGGCTCTGGAGCAGATGAGAGGGAGCCTGTCCTGCACACTTGAAAGAGAAGTTGCAAGGTAGTACCAAGGACAATTCAGCTCTACTTGATTCTGAAAAGACTATCCCCACCCTCACCATAAGGAGAAGAGACAGTGTAGTTTGCCAGTGCAACTGCGGAGGGAAAACAATCCCACCCTATCTGCCTCTATCTCTTCTTCTTTTTTTGGAGACAAAGTCTTGCTCTGTCACCCAGGCTAGAGTGCAATGGTGTGAGCATAGCTCACTGTAACCTTGAACTTCTGGGCTCAAGTGATTCTCCTGTCTCAGCCTTTCCAGTAGCTGGGATTACAGGCATAAGCCATCATGCCTGGCCCCATCTCTATCAATGCACCATGGCCTGGGGGGGATTTTAGCTATCATAGCCTGCAGCTGGGCCCAAACCAGCGCTGGGGAAACTCCACACCCACCAAAACGATGCAGCACAGCAAACTCATGTGCCCCCTAAGAGGGACAGTGGTTTGAAGGAAGGAGACAGCCAAATTCTAGAACAGATGGCTACTACAGAGCAGAACTAATGACAGATACAGAAATAGACTATATAATATAAACAATGAGAATACATAAGGAGATATTATTAGAGCACAAAAAATGCTGCCAGAACAGAAAAATGCTTGATTTTTTTTATTGTTTTGTTGTTCCTGGATCCTAAGAGAAACTCCAAACGCTCGACTTTTTCCATTTAAAAATTTAGTAGAGGTACTGTATAAAAGAACGGTCCCCACTAAAAACCAAATTACTATTTTAGGAAGATAAAATGAAAGACGTATCCCACAGCACAAGATAAAAAGTTAATGAACTAAGAATCACGAGTTAAGGATCAAGATATGGAGGGTGGATGCAGGAGGATGCATCCTATGTAAATAATAGGAGTTGAGGGAGAAAACAAAAGTATGAGGGAATAAACAAAGAAATGCCAAAGAAACAAAACCAATCGAGTCTTACGATTGAAAGGGTTCTGAAAATGCTGAATTTAGACACATCCTTACAAAGTTGCTGAATTTCCAGAATAGGGAGGAAAATCATATAAGCTTCCAGACAGGAAGAACACGTTGCTTTTAGAAATAACCAGTCTAGGGGCCGGGCACGGTGGCTCATGCCTGTAATCCTAGCACTTTGGGAGGCTGAGGTGGGCAGATCACTTGAGGTCAGGAGTTCGAGACCAGCCTGGCCAACATGGTGAAACCCATCTCTACTAAAAATACAAAAATTAGCGAGGTGTGGTGGTGCAGGCCTGTAATCCCAGCTACTCAGGAGGATGAGGCAGGAGAATCGCTTGAACCCAGGAGGCAGAGGTTGCAGTGAGTAAAGATTGCACCACTGCACTCCAGCCTGGGTGACAGAGAGAGACTCCATCTCAAAAAAAAAAAAAAAAGAAAAATAAATAACCAGTCTAATATCACATTTCTCACCTGCAATCATGGAAAGTAATAGATCATGGGCTAACATTTAGTGGCTAGGGAGAAGAAAGAACTGATGAGGAATCCTCCACCAGGCAACTACAGAGAAATCAATGATTGGACCTGCAGTCAGGAAACACAGCTTCCCTGCATACTCTCTGTGAATACTCCAGGATACGCTACCAAAGAGCCAGATCAGAACAAGGGTCCAAGGGAGAAGACAGAGTGCAGTGATCAACAGTAAGAGTGAATCTCGTAATATTTATTTTTAAATCTTCATGCACAATGGTAACGTCAATGCAAGTTATAACACAATTTTTCTTGAGGATTCTTGAAATGAAATAATGAAAATTTTAGTTAGATCCTAGCCCCAGTCTCAGCATACTCCAGGAATAAGGAGAAGACAAGGGCGAAGGAGTGAAAAGAAACATGATTCCCAGGGTTTCTCCTCCAGGTGGGATGAGATGAAGAGGACACTGAAAATATTCAAGCAGAAGGGTGTGCTGGTAATTAAGCTACGTTTTCTCAATTTCAAATCCACTGCTCCCTGACGCTGGAGTGGGGGCTCTTTAAGCTGTGGTTTTCTTTTGTTAGATGGTGTTCTATTGGGTTCTTCCAGTAAGAGGCAATGGAGGGAGCCTGAAAAGTGGGGAGAGGAGATGAACTTGCTTCTTCCTTTTCTCTTGCTCTCCATGTCAGTACCAGCCTGGCAGTACCCCTGCCCTGGGCTTCAACCTCTCTCAGGACTTCCAAACCAGCTTTCTTGTGCTCTCTCAGAAGTATGAACAATAGCAAAGCACTTCCCTGCAGATATGAAAAAGACTGAAAGAGAATACTATATACAGCCTTTCCCAAAACATTTGAAAAACAGATAAAGCGGGCAAATTCCTAGAAAAACACAACCAAGAAAAACTGATGCAAGAAGAAAGAGAATACTATATACAGCCTTTCCCAAAACATTTGAAAAACAGATAAAGTGGGCAAATTCCTAGAAAAACACAACCAAGAAAAACTGATGCAAGAAGAATCACAAAGTTTGAATAATTCTAGGAGCTTCTGAATCTGGAATTCCAAACTTCCCTTCCCAGAAAACTTCAGGCCAAGATGACTTCACTAGTAAATTCCACTGAACATTTGAAGAAGAAATAACACCAGCCTTAAATAAATGTTTCCAGAAAAGCAAAAGAGGGACTAATCCCCATTGTGTCTTATGAAGGAAGTTTAACCTCCATATAAAATCTGTCAAGGACATTTTGAAAAATGAAGATGAAAGACCAATCTCCCTCATGAATATACGATAAAAAAATCCCAAACAAAACATTAACAAACAGAATCAAGAGATTCAGCTTGAGCAAGCTGAGTTCAGTCAAGGAAATAAGGTTGGTTCAACATTCAAAAACCAATCAAGATAATTCACCATATTAACAGAATAAGGGAGTTCTCTCATATGGTCTTCCCCCAAAAAAGAAAAGTCATATGATAAAATTCAGTATTTATTCATGATTTTTTTAAACTAACAAAACAAAATTTAGCAGGCTAGAAATAGAAAGGAACTTAAACAATCACTACAACAACTTCCATTAAACATCATATGTAAAATAATGAGAATGTTGCCTCAGAGATAAGAAATAACAAAGAAAGCTGCCATCATCACTTCATCATTTTACTGGAAGTCTCAGTCAGTGCAATCAGAAAAAAGAAATAAAAGTTACAAGATTGGGGAAAAACCCCAAGTTATCTTATTTTCAAATGATGTGATTCTACATGTAGAAAATTCAAAAGAATGTAAAGATAAGTTAATAGACTCACTGAATTTATCAAAGTAGCTGGATATAAGGTTAATAGACATACATCAGTTTTATTTCTATTTTCCAATAACAAAATAGAATGAAAATAACAGCATATGTGGTACATTTTCCCAAAGATAGATGCAACGCAATCTCCCCCCTATATCCCTTTTGTACCAAAATGTGGGTGGCTGAACCTTCCATCAAGGGACAGGGACTATCTGTCCACCCTCTCAAATGTGAACTCCTTTTGTGACCTGCTTTGAACAATGGAATGCGGCGGTAGTGACACTGTCTGAGTCCTGGAGCCCCGGCCTCGGAGGCTGACACCTCTACTTCTGTCCTCTGGCCACGGTCCCCACTGTAGTGCTCTCCTTGCACAGACAGAGCTCAGCCCATGCCACTGACTAGGGATGACAGGAAAGGCTCAGCAGCCAGCATCAAAGTTCCAAATAGAAGAGTGAGGCCGTTTAGACCATTATGTAATTGAGTGTCCTGTTTTTAAAAGTATTTCTTCTTTCTCCTTCCTGCCTGTTCCTTGTCTTGCCCTTAGCATGAGATAATAGTCTTTGCTCTCCCTCCTTCTACCAGGCACTCCCTGGCACAATGTTTCCCTCATCTAATGATGTTTTTGTTTAGAAGTTCCAGAGACTAAATCTTGAAACAATTCGGGCCACTATGGGATTCTCCCTGACCTGCAGATTACTTCCAAGCTGCAGTTAATTTGCAACTGGGCTGTACCCAAGATGGCACCAGCCCATTCACCAGATGGGGCAATAACGCAAGATGGTCATAGGAACAAGTCACGTAGACTGGCACCTCCTCATCACTCCTGCATGCCCCTCATACCAAACACCCTTTTTAAGCCCTTACCCTTGACCCAAAAAGCTGAAATGGTTTCTTTCAGGCACTATCCGTGGCCATTTCCCCATGGAATGGGGAAGAAAGCTTTTGGCATAAAGTCACTTTCCTTTCACTGTATTGCATCCTTGTTCTCGGCTTTGCAAGCGGCAAATAGCCGTGCCTGCATTCGGTTACAATTGGATTGCTCCAGCTACACTGCAATCACAGAAGAAAGTTTAGGCAAGACCAGCAAAAAAAAAAAAAAAAAAAAAAAAGAAAAGAAAAGAAAAAAAAAGAAAACCCATGGAATCCTGAGGAATGATAAACTATTGTTGTTTTAAGCCATTACCTTTTGAGGTGGCTTGTGGCACGGCAATAGATAACCAAAACACCATACTCAATCACAATACCACACACACATTTATTTTGTTTAAAGTAGAAATATATCTAATGAGAGATATGCAGTGCCTCTACTCAGAACATTATAAAACAATATTGAGATAAATTACGTGAGACCCAAATACATGTTCATAGCAGACATGCTATGGTAAAGATATCAATATTCCCCATATTCACCTAAAGCTTCAATATAATCCCATTAAAAATTCCAGCAGGGTTTCTTTATACAATTTGACCAATTTACTAAAAAACTCATGCGAAAATGCAAATGGCCCTGAATAGCAAAACAAGTCTGAACAACAAAATGCTGATGTTATAGATACCAAGTCTTATTTATAAATCTATAGTTATTAAGACAATTTGGTATTAATGCAAGTATAGACAAAAAGACCAACAAGATCGAACAGAGAATCCAGAAAGTGACCCATGGTTAGGAGGACACTCATTCGTCACAGAGCTGGCACTGCACAGCTGTGGGGAAGGGACTGTCTTTTGAATAAATAGCCCAGGATCAATTGGATATTCATACAGAAAAATGAAATTACATTTTTTAAACAAAAATTTACTTTCGGTAAACTGTAGTTCTAAATATAAGTGGGAAAATAAAGCTATTTGATGATAACAGGAGAAAAACTCTGTGACCCTGAGGTAGGAAAAATATTTTTTAAATCAAGACACCAAAAAGACCACTGAAAAGGCAAGCCTCTGAAAGCAAGAAACACATACTGTTCTGTATGTATATTTGTATACGTGCGTGTGTGCATATGTAGTCATGTGCCACACAATGCTGTTTTAGGCAAGTCTGGGCCACGTATGTGACAGTGGTCTTGTTTGACTGTAATGCCCAGCACAGTGCTCCTGCTCCTGTTTCCCCATCATCACCAACACCTGGTGTTGTCAGGGCCTCTGCACTGGCTGTTCTCTCTGCCTGGAAAGTTCTTCCCACACGGCTCACTCGCTTGCCTCCTTCAGGTCCCCAGCAATGGTGAGATCTTCCCTCATAACTCTATATTAAGTGTAGTAATTAACGGTACAATATTTCTACTGTACCTTTTCTGTGTTTAGGTATGTTTAGAAGCACATATGCTCACCACTGTGTTACAGTCACCTATAGTATTCAGCACAGTAACGTGCTGTACAGGTTTATGGTCCAGGAGCAATGGGCTGTACCCTATAGCCTATAGGTGTGTAGTAAGCTGTACCCTCATCTAGGCTTGAGTAAGTACTCTCTATGATGTCTACACAACATGCATTTCCCAGAACACCTTTGTCGTCAAGCACATAACACATAACTATATATGTACATGTGTATGTATGTATATACATATATGTATGTATATACATATATGTATATATCCGCCCAACAAATCACAAATACCTCAATGACGGGATCATTTCCAGAACATACAAAATAAATAAGAAAAATGGGCGGGGTGCAGAGGCTTACGCCTGTAATTCCAGAACTTTGGAAGGCTGTGGGCAGATTGCTTAAGCTCAGGAGTTCGAGACCAGCCTGGGCAACGTGGCAAAACCCTGTCTCTACAAAAAATTAGAAGAAATTAGCTGGGTGTGGTGGTGTACGCCTGCAGTCCCAGCTACTCTGAAGGCTGAGGTGGGAAGATTGCTTGAGCCTAGGAGGCAGAGGTTGCAGCGAGCCAAGATCACGCCACTGCACTCCAGCCTGGGTGACAGAGGGAGACCCTGTCTCAAAAAAAAAAAAAAAAAGAAAAAGAAAAGAAAAATGCACATAACACAATGGAACATAAGGGCTTCAAGAAAAAGAGCATCTAAATGTCAAGTAAGCATGAAAAGGCACTCTACCTTATTAGCAATCAAGGAGATGCAGAACAAAACTGTAATGAGACACCATGACTCACCACCCTATGGCTAAGATGAAAATGACTGACAACATCAAGTGCGGGTGATAATGGGGAAAAACAGGAACATTGGTGGGGTAATGTAAGCTGGACCAACCACTGTGGAAAATGATCTGGCATCATCTACTAAAGTTGAACCTATGCACCCCGAAATTTCACTCCTAGAGAGTGCACAAAAAGATTTGATATGAGGCAGGGTGTGGTGGCTCACGTCTGTAATACCAGCACTTTGGGAGGCCAAGGTGGGTGGATCACCTGGGGTCAGGAGTTTGAGATCAGCCTGATCAACATGGCAAAACCCCATCTCTACTAAAAATACAAAAATTAGCCAGGCATGGTGGTGCGCACCTGTAAACCCAGCTAGTCAGGAGGCTGAGGCAGGAGAATCACTGGAACCCGGGAGGTGGAGGTTTCAGTGAGCCAAGATCACACCACTGCACTCCAGCCTGGGTGACAGAGTGAGACTCCATCTCAAAAAATATATATATACATATATAAGTGAAAGTTCACAGCAGCATTATTTGTAATAGTCACCAAATTGAAATAATCTAAATGTCCATCAACAACAAAATGCATAAATAAAATGCAGGATGTATACGATGAAACACTGTACAGCAATAAGAAGGAGGAACTACGGCTAAATGCGGCAACATGAATGGATCTCATTCCTTCACTGCTTTTGTGGATCTGGCCCTGGCCTCCCAGGGCACAGGTACCAGAGGGACCCTCCTGCAAGTCCCTCCTCACCTCACCACCACAGTGGTCCTCAAAAAAGTCAAACTCTTTAAAATCCCCCACCAGTCTGCACACCGGGCAGCCCCTGTTGTCTAGCCTCACCTGCTACTTTCCCTGAGGGCACTCTCCTGAGCCATAACTTCTCCTCGCTGTCTGTTCCTTGAGTGTGCCAGGCGTGCTTCCACCTCAGGGCTCTGCAAGGGTTGTACTCTCTGCCTGGAAAGTTCTTCCCCTGCAGAATCACGCGGCTCACTCCCTTGCCTCCTGCAGGTCTTGGGGACGATGAGCCCTTTCCCATGACTCTATATTCAGGTATCACCCCATGTCCATACTCCCGAGGCTTTGAACGAGTTTTACTTTTTCACCATAACACTCACCTGCATCTGGTATATGATTTATCTGCCCATTCTGTATGATCAATCTCCCTGCACAAGAATGCAGCTTTGGGAGAATGAGAATTTTGCCTCTTTTGTTCACTGTTATATCTGTAGGAGCCAGAGCCCTTCTAACACACAGAAGGCGCTCAGTACAATTCTGTTAAAAGAATGGCCACATAAGAAGACATAAACACAAATGCTGACTGATGCTGTCTGTGCTTAGACAGAGCTTGTCTATCCATGGGCCTCACCAGTAGGTTCCTCTGCCTGTGATTTCCTTTCTCTAGGCCGTGAACTTCTATAGAAGGGACTCTTGCAGCTCCTGCCAGGGCACTGTTAAGACTAGCAGCCAGCACTGTGGGAGCCAAAGGGAGCGAAGCTGAGGAGGCCGATGGAGATGCGGCCTCATCTCTTCAAAGGCTCTCACTTAATCCCAAGTGACTTAATCCCAGTGTTCACAGAACATCCATGTGCCCCCCTGCAGTTCCTGCCTCCCTTGCAGCTGGGATGGGCCATGTGCCTGAGTCTGGTGAATGGACATGTGAGTAGAAGGGGTGTGTCCCCTCTGGCCTGAGGTGCTCACCATCAGGTGCCTCCCCCATCCCTTTCTTCCCCCTAGACAGCAATTCTGGGGGCCATGGAAGGGGTCTCATTACCTCCCTTCCTACACAGAGGAAAGCTGCCCTGAAGAGCTATCCAGTCCATACTATGCATTTGTGACTAAGAAACAAACCTTTGCTACGTTAAGCCATTGAAATTTCAAGGGTTTTTTTGTTACTGCAGCATAGACTATCTTATCCTGACGATCTTCTGTCAGGCACCCCCACTCCTGCCTTAGCTGTACTGGACATCCTTGTACTCTGATGTCTCTCTGGTTCAACCTCTGTCTGCTACTGGGGTCAGATGGACAGTTACAAAGCTGCACAGGCTCCATTTGGGGCTCTGAGGGGGTTGCCTGCATATCACAGACTGTAAACCAGTGCTCCTTTTGCCCCATCCACATTCCTGCCTTCAGAGACATCTGGTGACTCTAATTCCTGAGCCCTTGCAGGGCCCTGAGGCACAAATCAGCTTGTTTCTTCCTGCCCCACCCTGGACCCCCAGCTCTCAGCATGATGGATAAGCAGAAAGAAATCGAAGCCAACCACACAATGATACTCTTCTCGTGCTTCCAAAATGCTGCTGACATTTCCCATCTGTTCATCTCCTCTTTGTGAGTTTGAATCTTTTTTCTTTTATTCTTTTATTGTCATTTTAATGGTGCTTCAGGAGAAATAGTGATAAACAATAACTATTTCGTGAATACCTATTTATTTTGAATATTCATTGTAACCACTGCTAAGAACAGCAAAACTTTTAGGTTTGCATAGGTTTTTTTTTTCTTCCAAGAAGTTCAGAGTACATTTAAAATATCAGTTCAAAGAACAAAAGGAAAATATTATTATTATTACCATTTTAAATCAGATAAAGCCCTGTGAGGTCTGAAAAACTGCCCCACCACCTGATGTTTGCCAATGCTGGGACACAATCCAGGCTCCCATCTCATGATCTGATTTTCTACTAGTGGAAACTATCCTGAGTGCTATCATTTATATCCATCTTCCCACCTTTCATAGGAATTCTATCTGCATAACCCAAAGAATACCTGCTGGAGCCTGACACTTACTGCAACTTTGCCAGCACTTTCATGTTCTTAACAAGGCATTTCACCAGTTTAACTACTGATCATCACTGACAGGCTTCAGTACATAATTTCATATATGACTCTTCATCCATCTTTTTCTTTTCTTTTCTTTCTCTCTTCCTTTCTTTCTTTCTTCCTTTCTCTCTTCCTTTCTTTCTTTCTTCCTTTCTTTCCTTCTTTCTTTTCTTTCTCTTTCTTCAGTACATAATTTCATATATGAATCTCCTTCTTTCCTTCCTTCCTTCCTTCTTTCTTTCTTTCCTTCTTTCTTTCTTGTTTTTCATGGAGTTTTGCTCTTGTTGCCCAGGATGGAGTACAATGGCACGGTCTTAGCTCACTGCAACCTCTGCCTCCTGGGTTCAGGCAATTCTCCTGCCTCAGCCTCCCGAGTAGCTAGGATTACAGGCACGTGCCACTACGCATGGCTAATTTTTGTATTTTTAGTAGAGATGGGGTTTCACCATGTTGTCCAGGCTGGTCTTGAACTCCTGACCTCAGGTGATCTGCCCTGCTCGGCCTCCCAAAGTGCTGGGATTACAAGCGTGAGCCACTGCGCCCAGCAATGCGTTTTCATATATTCCATAAAACACAGAAGTGTGTACTAAGATCATGTGTATATATAGGGCTTGGAAAATTTATAAGGTCTCCATCTAGAAGCTGTACATCTTTGGTTTTAAAAGGAGAGGGCTAGAGAGAGGATAAATCCAATCAGTTGCTTCTTTCATTCCTCACTTCTTTTCTACTGTTAACATACGTGGTCATAAAGAATACCAGATGCAGGCCAAATACATTTGCCATGAGAAAAAGATAAAAATCAAAACTTATGGCTTCTCAATACTGCTTAGTATTAAAGCACAATGCTGCATTCTCTACTACAGCTGTGTAGTTACAAGAATCTATTTGAGTGGCCATATGTCAAAGATAACGGCACAAAAAGGCTGGGTCTATATGGCTCATGGCCCAACATCCACTGCTTAACATGATGCTTTTTCTGGATTAAGATCTTCAAGTCAGGCAAAGGCTCCGGAGGAGGACAGAAAACCAAAGTGAAGAGATGCACTAGGTAGGGAGGTTTTTGGGTTGTAAGTGATAGAAACTCAACTCCCGTTACCTCAAACAAAAAGGGGAATTTATTGACCTGTCCAGGCCGTCCCCTCTGTCCTTGGCTTGGCTCTAATCCTGCAGCATGGCTTACTTCACACTCGGGGAAGTGTGGAAGCTGGCCATGCTGAGCAACTCTCTTAATGGAGAGATGGAGTGTGGGGTTCACACCCTCCACCCCGGCTCCACCGCCTGCACACCATGCCAAGTCCAGGTATTCTAGGGAATGGAATTCTTTGGGGTTCGCTGCCATGCCCAAGACAGTGCCTTCATGCTGTCCTCACAGCGCATCCTGCAGTAACTGTGGGGAAACTGAGGGTGGGGAGATATTGTCTGGGAAGAGCAGCTGGGCCTACGATTCTGATGCTCCCTGCAGCCTAACCTCCACCCACCATGTCACTGCCAAGGAATCTTGCAGTCCAGGGCAGACAGCAAGAGCCTCTGCCCACTAGGTCTGGTGCTCAGAAGCAAAGAGGGCCCTCTGGGGGGACAGTCAACACAAGGAGACTTAGGGTGGGTATGGGCAGCCAGAGCCCCAGCCCCAGGAGCTGGGATTAGGGCCCAGGAATGAGGAAACAGGGAGGGGAAAGCACATTGACCAATCCTGGAAGCAGCGTTATTGAAAGGTTCTGGAAATTCAAAGAAGCAGGCAATGTGTGGGCAGACTCCCGTTAGTGGCCAGAGCCCAGAAGGAACCAACTTTGCCTTCAACCTCAGCCCACTCCCTGCTAACAGAGGGAGATGGTGACGAGTCTGAGGGGCAGAAGGAGGTCCAGGCATAGAATTGCACTTGTCCTGGGTCTCTGCAGGTCAGCAGTGGGATGAGTAGGGAAACAGCCCGCCCTGGGCCTCCACAGTGGGGAAATGAGGCAAACGTGTCCCTTTTGGTACAGGACCAAGTCCACTGTCCTAGAAAGGTTTAGTTGACAAAAAAGGAGACATTCACACATTTCCTCCAGCAGACCCACTCACTGTTATTTGTTACCTGGGAAACCAAACAGCCATATATAAACAAGAAGCGTAAATCTTAGAAAATCTTAGAATCTTGGAAATGAAAGTGCCATAATTTCCAGGATGATATTAAAACGCCGTGACTTTCTGAAAAGGGTTCCAGCAACGTGGTTGACAGAAAATATTGTGCTTTCTTTTCCACAAGGAGATTGAATGTGTCTTATTTACAGTTACCCAGAAAACAATGATGAAAGTAGCTAAGTCTTTGCATTCTAGAGGCACAGGTCAGAGGTGTCTGAGGAACAATTTGGCATCTTGGAAAGCGAAGTCCCGAGGCTGGGACCCTGTGGGGAGCCTTCTTCATTGCAGGCTCCAAGCCACCAGTCTCCTGCTGCAGGGAGAAGGCTGTGCGGTGCTGCAAGGATGGAGGGGGATGCGCAGAGCCCAGGCACTGAGAGAAGCTTGTTAGAGCCAGACCATCGGGAGGGAGAAAACAGGGTGACAGGGGTCAGTTCACGAAGATCCTTGGATTGGATTTCATTCCAAGAACAGTGAAAAACCCATGTAAATCAGGACTTCGTGAATGTGCTTATTCTAACTTCCAGAGGAAATAATGAATGAACTGTCTACTGAAAACCCCTGCCTGTGCTCCATCTGAAATGCTGCCTCCCTCAAAGCATGAAGCTGGAGTCAGCGCTGACGACGATGGGCAGCTGGAGTGGGAGAAGAGGAGTGTCATGGCCTCAGGGAGGGCCAGGTCCCCCTGCACCTCTTTCCCACTTGGTGTCCCCCACCTGGTCACTCCCGGGAAGCCACTGCTGAATTGACAGCCAGGCCTCTACTGAGTCAAGGGCAACATCTGGAGATGTAGAATCAGACATAAAACTCAGCACAGTACTCATCCCTTATCCTTAGGGGGATACATCCTAAGACCCCCAGTGGATACGTGAAACTGCAGATGGTACCAAACCCTACGCAGCAGTTTTTCCTATACTTACATACATATGATACAGTTTATAAATTAAGCAAATAAGAGAATAACAATAGCTATTGATAAAATAGAACAATTATAACAATATGCCAGTATAACTACTCTTGTGTTTTGCCACCATTAAGTAATATGAGGGTTCCTTGAACAGAAGCACTGCGATGTATGTCTGATAACCATCCTGGCTACTAAGTGACGGCCACGTGGGGAGTGTGGACAGCCTGGAGATGCTGAGCAAAGGGATGAAGAAAGACAGCAGGAGATTTTTATCCTGCGACTCAGAACAGTGGATTTAAAACTTGTGAGTTGTCTGTTTCTGGAATATTCCATTTAGTATTTGCAGCCCATGGTTGATCAAAGGTAACAGAAACTGTGGAAAGTGAAACCTTGGGGAAGAGGGGACTGCTGTATAAAAAACTTTGAAACCTTTTCCATATGTGTGTGGGCTCCATCCAATCACGTGAAGGCCTCAAGGGAACAAGACTGACCTCCCCTGAGCAAGGAGGAATTCTGCCAGCAGAAGGGCTTTGGATCGAACTGTAACTCTTCCCTGGGTCTCCAGTCTGCTGGCCTACCCTGCAGGTTTCCACAACACCATGAGCCAATTCCTGAAAACAATCTCTCTCTATGTATATATACACATCCTGCTGATTCTATTTCTCTAGAGAATCCCAATTAATAGAAACAGTAATCCAGAAAAGAGATGATGGTGGCTTGGACGAGGGGGTAGCAGTGGAGGTGATGAGAAATAGTTACATTCAGGGTGATTTGTAGGATTTCCTGAAAGTTTGGATTATAGGATTGAGAGAAACAGAAGGGTTAAGAATGAATCTACAGAAGGGCAAATGTAAGATGCTATAGAAGGCAGAATTAGACCTATTTTAAAAAACACATGAAATCCTCAGAACAAATATTGGAAAAAGAGATCCTTTAAAAAATTGTTACAAAACTACAAAATAACTAGGCCCAAAATCGACAGAAAATATTATGAACCTAAAGCAAAGTAAAAACTCTGAAACTCTACAGAAAATCATAAAACTTGATGTTTTTTAAATTAAACATTACATATATTGAATACTATAAAGATGTCAGTTCTACTAAAATAACATATAAATCCAGTAATCCTAGTTACAGTAACAACTGGATTGGGATATGTATTAGTTTTCTAGGGCTGCTGTAATCAAGTACCACAAATTGGGTGGTTTAAAACAACAGAGCATCCATCAGGGAGAGAATTGGTCAAATCAGAGCTTTCTGGAAAGGCCATCCCTTAAGAGCAGGTCTATCTCAGCTCTAGAGTAAGGGTTAATCTAGGCCATTGGTTGGCAAACTGTAGCACATGGGTCAAATGTGGCCTATTGCCCTGTTATCATATAGCCTGTGAACTAAGAATGACTTTTACATTTTAATGAAGAAATATATGTCACAGACCATCTGTGACCCATAAACCCTGGTCCTTTACAGTAAGTTTACCAACCCCTGCTGGAAACCTACCATAAAAAATCTTAAAAACAAACTCAAAAGCACCAAGCTGATCCACAAATAAATGAACTAACTACCTGCCAGGACAAAATTCAACACTCTCTGAAGGGAACAAAATCTAAAATCCAGATACTCAGCCATATCACATTTACAATGTCCAGCATATGCTCAAAACTTAATAGATGAATTCACTAGAGAATAAGTTTCAGACAACCAAAATGACCAAAGAGACACTGACAAAAGACATATGGAAAGCTCTCACTGGCCAAACTTACAACAGTGTACGCATCATAGGGAATAATAATTGCAGGGAGTAAAACATGTCTATGAAGTTCATAATGATCTTTACAAAAACACCATTTGGCCACTTCTAGAGGATGCTCAAAAACCAGTGTATTCTCCTGATGACAGATAAAGGGAAATAATAAAGCACAGTTGATAACTAGTACGATCTCTATATCAAATAATCAAACTAATAAATGATGAGGAAATTGTAGAATTAGAATATCATCAGTTTGCAACCTTCAGTGTATTAATGAATCTAGGCATCGCACATTAAAAGTTGCTAACATCACAGAGAACACCAGACTTTGGCATGCCTCTTTATGAATGAACAGAATCCCACCTATCATCTTACCAAAGAGAAAGAACTGGAGTCTGATCAGGCCTCTAAATCCTGTTGCTTATTAACAGGAAATATACAGAACACAGGAACATTTTGAACTGCAGCAAAAGTAGGTAAGCAGTGAATCCATGTGGGGTCTACAGGTGAAACGCTTCGGCTCTTGAATAGCTAGACTATAAGGAAAAGTGACCCATGAAGATAAAAGGAGACAAAAAGACTTTTAAAAAAATCCAACAAAACAAAACTAAACTGCAGTGTCTTAAGGATGCACATTTAGTGTTGAAACAATAAAAGAATCTAGCAGCTGAATGCACATGGTTCTTAAACATGTGGAACATGGACAAAAATTGACCACACATGGGGCAGAAAAGCAAGCTTCAACAAATGTCAAAGGTTTGAAACAGAAAATGTATGGTTTCTGACAACAGTATAAGCTAGGACTATATAACAAAAAGATACTAGAAAACCTATGTTCACAAATTAATATCCTTCTAAGTAACCTATGAGTCAAAGAAGAAATAATAATTAATATTAGAAAATAATTTGAACAGAATGATATTAAAACTAATAGGATACAAGTCAAGCTGTGTTTAGGGGAATTTATAGCCCTGAGAGCATTTATTAGAGAAGTAAAGCTGAAAATTAATGACCTAAGCATTCATCTCAAGAATTTAGAAAAAGAACTGCAAATTAAATCTTCAGAAAAGAGAAAAAAAGGAATAAAGACAGAAAGCAATGAAATAAAATTTCAAAATACAATAAAAAGGGAAAAATAATTCATTGATAATCAATAAAATTGGCAAATCTGAGGTAAGATTGATGAAGAAAGCAAACTGCAGGCATAGATAACTACTATCAGAAATGGAAAGGAGGTATCACTTCTCCTACAGGCATTAGAAAGCTAGTA
The DNA here is from genome assembly GCF_029289425.2 of Pan paniscus. NCBI lineage: Eukaryota > Metazoa > Chordata > Mammalia > Primates > Hominidae > Pan > Pan paniscus. The sequence continues at coordinate 5,954,141 of NC_073265.2, forward strand.
AGAGGATATTATCAACAAATTTATAAGAATACATTTGAAAATTTAGATAAAATGGAGGATTGCTTAGAAAAATACAACCCACCAAAATTGACACAAGAAGAAGAAATACTGAATTTGAATATATTGTAACTATTAAAGAAACGGAATCATAATTCAGCACCTTCCATGAAATAAAATCCCACAGCCAGATGACTTCAACAGTGAATTAATTCTAATGACCATTTAAGGAAGAGATACTACCAGTCTTACATGAACTCTTCCAGAAAATAGAAAAAGAACTATTCACTGTGTTTTCTAAAGGCAGCATAATCTTAGTACCAACCTCTGATAAGACCTTTCATGAAAGAAAATGATAGGAACCATCTCTCTCATGAACATAAATGCAAAGATCCTAAACAAAACTTTAACAAACATGACTTGAAAGTGAAAAAAAGAAAAAAGAAGAGTAATGTCCATGGAAATAAACTAGAAGTACATAAAAATGATAACACACGATGACCACATAAGGTTGGATCCAGGAAGCTTGGTCTATCCATAACAGGTTGAAGAAATATTTTATGATTATGTGACAGATGAAGAAAATTACAGAACTGTGTTCAACAAGTATTCATGTTAAAAAACTCTTAGCATAATTGGTTTAGGAGTTTTGGCTACAGCTTACTGGTGTTTAACAAACTCCTTCGACCTCAGCAGCTGAAAACCACTTTCCTATGGTCATGAGGTCTGTGGGTCAGGAATTCTCCAGGCACAGTGGAGATGGCTTGTGTCTGCTCCATGATGTCTGGGCCTCTGCTGGAAAGACGCAGTGGTGGAGATGACCTGCTGCCTCTTCAGCGTCACCTTTTACCTACCACTCAGCCCCACGTCACGTGGCTGCAGCACACTGGCTTCTTGACTGTTCCTTCAACTCACCAGCCAGGCTCCAGCATCACAGACCTTACTTGCTCTTCCTTCTGTCTGGGGCCTTCTTAACCAGACATCCACCTGGCTGGACACTCTTCTTTCTCAAGTCACTTCTCAGTGGGATTTCTCTGGCCTCCCTATGAAAAATCAAAATCCCAATCCTGTGCCCACTGACCCTCTCTGGCCCCCTTTCTGCCTGTAATTATCACTTTATAATATATAATATAGTTAACTTATTCAACTATACTTTTATTCTGTGTCTTCCTTCATGAGGATGTAAGCTTCATGAGGCAGGTATATTTTGTCTAATTTTATTCATTGCTGTATCCCCAGAGCCTAGTATATAATAAAGCACACAAACATTAGTTGTTGATTAAATGGATGGGTAGGTAGATGGATGAGTAGGTGGGGGATGGATGGATGGATGAATGGATGGGTGGATGGGTAGGTGAATGGATGAGTAGGTGGGTGGGTGGGTAGATGGATGGGTGGGTGCATGAATGGATGGACGGATGGCTAGGTGGGTGGGTGGATGGATGGCTAGGTGGGTGGGTGGATGGATGGATGCGTGGATGGATGTATGGGTGAATGGGTAGACAGATGGATAGATGAATGGGTAGGTGGGTGGACAGATGGATGGATAAATGAATGGATGGGTGGGTGAGTGGATAAATGGATGAATGGGTAGGCGAGTAAATAGACGGATAATGGATGGATGGATGGATGGATGGGTAGGCAGGTGGGTGGGTGGGTGTACAGATGGATAAGTGGATGGAGAAATGGATGGATGGATGGATGGATGGACGGATGAATGGGTAGACAGATGAATCGGTAGGTGGGTAGATGGATGGATGGATGGATGGATGGATGGATGAATGATGGATGGATGGGTGGGAGGGTGGGTAAATGCATGGATGGATGGATGGATAGATAGATGGATAAATGGATGGATGGATGGATGGATGGATGAGTGGATGGGATGGACGGATGTGAGGCATGGCATCACCAATGGTAGATAATCACTGGGTTAAAATGGAATATATGTTGCTATTAGGAAGAATGAATTAAAACTCTATGTGTTGTTATGAACAATTACCAAGATTTATTATGAGAAGGAAGCGAGGTACAGAACATAGTCTTTTTTTTCTTTTGAGATGGAGTCTTGCTCTTTCACCCAGGCTGGAGTGCAGTGGCATGATCTCGGCTCACTGCAACCTCCACCTCCCGGGTTCACACCATTCTCCTGCCTCAGCCTCCCGAGTAGCTGGGACTACAGGCACCTGCCACCATGCCCGGCTAATTTTTTGTATTTTTAGTAGAGACGGGGTTTCACCATGTTAGCCAGATAGTCACGATCTCTTGACCTCGTGATCCGCCTGCCTGGGCCTCCCAAAGTGCTGGGATTACAGGCATGAGCCACTGTGCCCAGCCAGAACATAGTCTTAATACGCCCCTTTTATTTCCATTTAAAAAATAATTTCTATACAGGTAAATATGTGTGGATATGCATCATCAGTGTTTTCTGAAAGAAGTAAAAAATACTATTCATAATGGAAGTTCTAGGGAGAAGGACTGAAATACAGGTGGGAAGGATGCCTTACTTTTCCATTTAGCACTTTTCTGCAAAGTTTGAATTTTCTAACCATGCTACTCATATTTTTATTTTAAAATATCAACAGGAGTTTTTTGACAGTATGATCATGGACTATTTAAAACAGTTTTTCTTTACAATTCTTGCTACCTAAAATAATACTTGTTATAAAATAAAAAATAAGGGTGATTTTATTTAACAGAATCGAGAAAAGCAATGCTAGTTTTTAAGGACTTCCTTGAATCACTGAGAGGTCTTCTTTTGTCACATAAGGATTAGATAATGTTCAATATTTTCTATCTGCTAAGGCAGAAGTACTTTTACTTATGCATGTCCTTAGAGTTTTCAGTAACAAAAATTTCAGATAATCAGAGCACTTTGTTCTCTACACCGTCTGCTTTTCTGTGATTTTACGGTAATAGGCAGTATAACAGAGTTGACAGAAAAACACTTAGTAAATAAATATGGTTTAAAACTTTTTATACTAAGTTTTATGTCTGATTCTGTGTCTCCAGATACTACCTTTGACTAAGTAGAGGCATGGTTGTACGTTCAATGATGGCTCCCTGGGAATGACCCAATGGAAGTAGCATTTTGGAAACCCTGGTTCTGTAATCTGAACATTTGTGGCCCATGAGATTAATATATAGAAACCTAATTCCCAGAGGTGAGGTCTTTGGAAAGTGATTAAATCATGAGGGCGTAACCTTAATGAATGGAATTAGTGTCCTTATGAAAGAGGCTCCAGAGAACTTCCCAGCCCCTTCCACCATGTGAGGACACAGCGAGGAGGTACCATCTATGAAGCAGAAGGTGAGCCCTTGCCAGACACCAAATCTGCTTGTGCCTTCATGTTGGACTTCTAACCCTCCTGAACTGTGAGCAATAAATGTCTATGGTTTGTAAGTTACCCAGCCTATGGTATTTTGTTATAGCAGCCTGAACAAACTAAGACACCCGGGGTCTTTGTTTGTTAACTATGCATATTGAAGCTCTAAACCCATGCCCATTTCCCTGTTTTTTTCATTTTTGATGTTTGCTCAGTTTGTGGCCCATTTTCACTCTTCATCTTCATATTGCAAATATCTGATATGAGAGTCGAGTGGAAGCTTCTCTTCCAATAAGACCATGTAACAAAAATGGAAAACCAAAACTATTCTGAAAAAAGCCATTTAAAAAATGCATGCCAAGATTTTAAAAAAATTCCTGTTAAATTTATCATGAGTCCAAGCTGTTCATTCAACTTATCGTCTTGGTATTTGATACAAAAAATCCCCATTCACTGACTTTTTAAAAAGTAGAATGATGCTGGTGAGTTAAGGAGGTATAGAGTCCCATGTTTTAAAGGAAGATGCAGCTCACTCCCACTGCAGCAATATCCTTTGCCGGCTGAAGCAAAATAAAAATCAGTTCTACTGAAAGTTGATAAAGTTTAAGTCCATTAACAGTGAGAGTACTTTATATTAGATTTGCAAATGAATGAGAAATTAATGGAGAAAAGAGCCCTCACAATAGCTTCAAAATGGGCATATTTATAACCCTATCCTGCTTGCCAAAAATAATTACATCCCATTTTTTTCTGCCAACCATTTAAACTCATTTCATAGAAAACGGAAAAAGAGGGTTGGTGCAAATGGGATGTTTCCCGCAAGAAAGAAGAACGGTTTTGGAACCCTTGAGCAATTTGCAAGGCGTGTCAATTTTGGAACACTCTGTCTTGAAATATTCGCTTTTTTAATGTTTATTTGTTTACATATTGTTTATTCTCCAAATCAATTACACAACATTTATTTCCAAACGCCACAATAATGGAAGACTGGCATCACATTTGGAATGGATTCTAATGCTGCACAGCCGCCTGCTGAGGATCCTGATCCGGTTCATGAGCTGAGGCTGATCCCAGCGACCCCAGACCTGACCAACTCTGCATTACCCGGGGAGGAGCAGGCCAGTCTGAGCAGACTCAAAGGGGCCGCTTCTACTCGGAGCCACTTTGCATCCACTCCACCCTAAGCTTCTAAGATACTTCGGAGCCCACACGACACTCCTTCACAGGGGCTGGGTGGCCTGGCCTGCCACTTGAAACATGGGGCTGCTGGCACCTGCTGTATCCTTTTCAGCAGCCCCAGGCACAGCTGCTGAAAAGGTGACAGGAAGAGTCTATTTTCATGTCATCACTTAGTTCGTATTTGTTTGCAGCTATTTCAGCCTTTTACATTTGTATTATGCATTCTGAACAAGTTGCTATTTGTTTTCTTAGTTGATGTAGTCAGCTGCACAGAAATGCTTAATGCTTTTCTCAGATGATTCCAACCAAACTGACTTTGATTTCAGACAGATAGCCCATGGCCATGCTGACACATAAAACCAACCATGACACTGGGTTTTTTTTCAGCCTTTTATTTTTTTTTTTAGGTTTAGGGACACATGTTATAGGGGTACTTTTTTTAGGTTTAGGGGTACACTGTCATAGAGCTAAATGGCATGCTGTTGGGGGTTGTTGTGCAGGTTATTTTGTCACCCAGGTGATTAAGCACAGTACCCGACAGGTAGTGTTTTGATCCTAACCCCCCTACCCCACCCTCCACCCTGAAGTAGGCCCCAGTGTCTATTACTCCCTTCTTTGTGTCCATGTGTACCCAATGTTTAGCTCCCACTTAAAAGTGAGAACATGTGGTATTTGGTTTTCTGTTCTTGCATTAATTTGCTTAGGATAATGGCCTCCAGCTCCATCCATGTTGCTGCAAAGGACATGATCTCATTCTTTCTTACGGCTGCATAGTATTCCACGGTTTATATGTACCACATTTTCTTTCTTTTTTCTTTATTTTTGAGATGGAGTCTCACTCTGTCACCCAGGCCGGAATGCAGTGGCGTGATCTCGGCTCACTGCAACCTCCACCTCCCAGGTTCAGGCGATTCTCTTGCCTCAGCCTCCCAAGTAGCTGGGACTACAGACAGCTGCCACCATGCCCTGCTAATTTTTGTGTATTTTTAGTAGAGATGGGGTTTCACCATGTTGGCTAGGCTCATCTTGAACCTCTGACCTCAGGTGATCTGCCTGCTTTGGCCTCCCAAAGTGCTGGGATTACAGGTGTGAGCCACCGCACCCGGCTGTATGACATTTTCTTTATCAACACTCCACTGACAATATTGAACAGATCATCGAGGCAGAAAACTAACAAAGATCTTTGGGACCTGAACTTGACACTTGACCAAATGGACCTAACAGACATCTACAGAACTCTCCACCCAAAATCAAGAGAATGTACATTCTTCTCATCTGCACATGGCACATACTCTAAAACTGACCACACAATCAGCCATGAAACAATTCTCAACAAATGCAAAAAAACTGAAATCATAGCCACCACACTATCAGACCACAGTGCAATAAAAATAGAAATTAACACTAAGAAAATCACTCAAAACCATATGACTACATGGCAAACAACCATGACACTGTTACAGCCATCTTACCTGTTCCCTCCTTCAAGACCTCCCTTGCAGCCTGCTCTCAACTCACCAACCAGAATGGGCCTTTAAAAAATTAAGCCAGGCAATGACACTCTGCTTAACACCTCCCAGTGGCTCCCTACAGCACACAGAGTAAAAGGCAGAGGACTTAGATTGACTTACAAGGCCCTGAGGTTTCCTTCCCTCTCCCTTCCTATTTACAATGATAGTTTCTGCCCCCATCACTCCCGCAGCCAACTGTACCACATTCTACTTTCTAACAGACATTACCATTTTTAGTCTATTACTATATACCTTCATTAGGATGTGAGCTCCATGAGGGCTGAGATCTTGGTCTGCTTTGTTCCCTGATCTATCTCAAATGCTCAAAACAGTGTTAATAGTTGAAAAGCACTCAATAAATATTGGTTGAATGAACAAATAAAGGGCTTATCAAATGCAAGATAAATTTTTCATTTAAATTCTCTGCCAGAGTTTCTGGTTCCAGAAGATGGGCAGAGGACAAGTCATACTGGAGCTTGCACGGCACAATGAGTTCAGATGACTATTCTGAGTGAGACTGGAAGACACATGAGAATTCTGAACTGGGGAGTGACATGAGGTGACTTACAGGTTTTTAAAAGTTCATCATGGCTTCTGTGTGGTGCACAGGATTCAAAGGCAGGAGTAGCACCAGGGAGAGTATTTCAGCTGCCTTGGTCCAGCAAGAGATTAAAGTGGTTCAGACCAGAGAAGTTGTGCTGGAGGTGATGAGAAGTGGCTGGACCCTGGATGTACTATGAAGGCAGAGCTAACAGGTCTTGTTGATGCACTTTGCTGAGAGGGAGAGGAAGAGAGGGAGTGGCGAGAGTCAAGGGTAACTGTTAAAGTTTTGGCCTCAGAAACTGAGTAAATGGCAGTATCCATTACTGGGACAGAACAGAGGGGAGAAGAACAGACTTGGGAGTGGAATCAAGAATTCTGCTTTGGATGTGTTAAAATGGAAATGCCTACCAGACATCCATATGGAGGTGCTGACTGGCCAGTTGGATACATGAGTCTGGAGCCCAAAAAAGAAGCTGAACTAAAGATAGTTTTTAAAGCCATGGGTCTGGTTGAAATCCCATTAAAGAGAGAAGCTGGATAGAGAGGAAGACTCAGGGCTTGGTGCTGAAGCACTTCCCCTTTAGGAAGAAAAGCCAGCAAGAGGGGCTAAAGAAGCAGCCAGTGAGGTAGGGAAGGGCTGAGCAGCTCTACCGAACTGGAAGCCACATGGAGCATGTGTTTCAAATGTTGCTGTGGGGTCAGGTGAGAAGAGTCTAATCACTGACTGTGGGATTTGGCCATATGAGGGCCTTGGGGCCCCAGGCAGCGCTGCGATACCCCAGTGGGTTGTTGGTGATCCTTCGGGATGGGAAGCAGTGCCCACTGGGGCAAGTAGGGTGGTACAGGCTGACTGTGGGAGGCCCAGGGCTCAGGGAAACCTGAGCATTCAGCATAGACAGGAACCTGGAGTCAGGATGACAAGGAAAATCTCCTGAATCGGGCACAAGGAGCCTTGGGGGGATGAGGGAGAGGGATTGAGCATGCTGCATTTCCTAAATGTGGGGCATTAGGGTGCAAGGTGGTGCACCTGAATATGAAAGGAAATAGCCATCCTATAATTCCGGAAGCTTGAAGACACCAAGAGAGTTACACTCACAGAGAAGAAAAAGGTTTGCTTTTCTCATGGAAAAGGTTATATGTAACAAGTTTAGGATACCACATGACAATGTCTTAGTTTTAATTAACTTTTATAATTCAGCACATTTTTAAAAGCACATACTTTTATTTCTGATAATGCTATGCCAGGTTTTTACACTTGTTTCATATTTTTTCTCAAGAGGAAGTTATAGTAGTGTATCTAAGATATACTGAAAAATAATTGGTAATTTTTTTTTTTTTTTTTTTTTTTTTTGGAGACAGAGTCTTGCTCTGCCACCCAGGCTGCAGTGCAGTGGTGTGATCACCCAGGCTGGAGTGCAGTGGCGTGATTACCCAGGCTGGAGTGCAGTGGTGCGATCTCAGCTCACGGCAACTTCCGCCTACCTGGTTCAAGTGGTTCTCCAGCCTCAGCCTCCTGAGTAGCTGGGACTACAGGCGCATGCCACCATGCCTGACTAATTTTTTGTACATTTTAGTAGAGACAGGGTTTCGCCATGTTGCCCAGGCTGGTCTCAATCTCCTGAGCTCAGGCAATCCACCCTCCTCGGCCTCCCAAAATGCTGGGATTACAGGAGTGAGCCACTGCACCCAGCTGGCAAATATTCTTTTTTATTTTTAAGTTCATTTGCCAAGAACTCAATTGTTTATAGCGGTATTTCTCTCTAGCTTTCTGTAACTAAATGAGAACATTAATTTCAAATGTATCTCTCTACTAAAATCATACAGGGTGTCCTATCCTTCCTTTTATACAAAAAAAATTGACAATTATCTGACGAAATAGGAAAATTTGAACAGCCATGTTTTAAAAGCTGATCATGTCATGCTTCAGCTAACATAAAAACACCTGAAGTCAAAATAAACGTTTAAATAACCTGAACATGCTGATAATTGACATTGCTTTCTATCATAATCATCACTTTAACACTGAAAGATTAAGAACTTGCTAGTGGTTTAAAGTAGATCAGGCATTGGATACAGATCCTTCCCATTGGTGTTTACTATCCAACTGCAAGAGATGTTGGATGAAATATGAACATAGCAAAAAATTTAAAAAGGAGACATTAGATTTAGAGAAAAAACTAACTTACCTATTGCCATGGACTAAAGTGTGCCCTGTCCATTCATATGTTGAAGCCTTAACCACCAATATGACTACATTTAGAGATAAGGTCTTTAGTAGGTACTTCAGGCTAACTAAGATCACAAGGGTAGGGTCCTGACCCACAAGGATTGGTGGCCTTAGAAAAGAAGAAAGAGACAGAGACCTCTCTCTCTCTACCTGCACACACATGGAGAAAAGGCCATGTAAAGACACAGTGGGAAGGTGGCCGTCTGCAAGCCAGGAAGCAAGTCCTCACCAGAACCAGACCATGCTGCCACTTTAATCTTGGACTTTCCAGCCTCCAGAACTGAGAAAAACTAAATTTTTGTGTTTAATCCACCCAGTTTACGTTATTTTGTTATGACACCCCAAGATGACTAAAATACCTATTAATGAGTTTTAAAAAAATTATTTTAGAAGAGAAACAATATGTTGGGTTGTAATGTCAACAAATAAGTAATAATGTGTTTATATATTTCTATGATTTTTCTGAGAGAGAAAAATTTTAAATTGAGTAAATTTCTCCCCCTAGGATGCCTGTCTACAAATTACTTCTTCCATAAACTCTGACCTCAACAATTACTCCTAACAGGAATTCGAACCGTCTTGATGCTTGACCAGCCCGGCCAACATGGTGAAACCCCGTCTCTACTAAAAATACAAAAATTAGCCGGGTGTGGTGGCTCATGCCTGTAATCTCAGCTACTCAGCAGGCTGAGGCAGGAGAATTGCTTAAGCCAGGGAGGCGGAGGTTGCAGCAAGCGGAGATCATGCCACTGCACTCCAGCCTGGCTGACAAGAGACTCTGTCTGAAAAAAAGAAAAAAGGAAAATGTGGTGACTTGTTTTAGACACTTTCACTACTGATAATGACAGTTCACAGGACCAGGCAAAGCAGAGACTCGGCACAGTGCCACAGGGAGACCCTGTCCTGGGCGCCGAGTGGACCTGCCCCTGAGTCAGCTGCCTCCCCTTACCAGCGGCGCGGCCCTAGCGCTCACTGCATTTCCTCCCACCCCTAGTTTCTTCCTCAGCAACACAGGGATAGGAGCTCCCTTGCAGGTGACTGGAGGCAGTGAATGGTCCACATATATAAAGCAGCTGCAGTGGTACCTTGCACATAACAGGAATTATTTTTAGAATGACGTTGAAGATGTTCAGAATACCCAACCCCAACATATGGAGCTCTGGCATACTGTTTTCAGCTAAAGACCCTTGAAAAACAGCAGAGGCAAGAAGGACATTCTAATCACCCCTTTTCTTCCTGAAAATAGGAGATAAACACTGCCATGTGAAAGATGTCCTCCCTCACCAGGAGAATGAAACATTCTTCGATGGGGAGGAAGAGCCAAGAGACCTTGTGAAATGATTCTTACTCCTTCAGCCTCCCCACACAGTGTACCTGTCCCCAGCTGCCTCTCTTTGTCCATCTTGGTATAAAAGCATTTGTGTTTTGCTACTTCTCTGGGTCTTCATTTCCTTACGAGGGCTCCTGAGTCACATAAAACATATATAAATTGGTGTGCTTTTTCCTATTAATCTGTCTTGTGTCAATTTAATTCACAGGCCCAGCTGAAAACCCTAGGAGATTAGAGGTGAAATTCTGTCTCCCCTATAATTGAATGTATTATAACACAAAAATATACTCAGAGAGAAGTCATTAATTTGAGTATAGTGATAATGATAGCTATCAGAGTAATCCCTTTTAAAATAGTTTCAGTTCCTGTAATACCAAGGCCCACTCACATGTTGTAGTATTGTTACCACTGTCGCAGTAATTAGTTTCCATGACACAAAATCACCTCACTTGCTTTCCCACAGAGGCAGCAACATGCTAAAAGAGCAGGCTCTAGACCAGGTCTCCCGGGGTCCAAGTCAAGTGTGTGTTGATGAGCTTCCCTGAACCCTGGCTTTCTTCTCTATAGAAAGCGCTCAGTGGGCCAAGCACGGTGGCTCACGCATGTAATTCCAGCACTTTGGGAGGACAAGGCAGGTGGATCACTTGAGGTCAGGAGTTTGAGACCAGCATGGCCAGCACGGCCGACATGGCAAAACCCCGTCTCTACTAAAAATACAAAAAATTAGTCGTGTGTGGTGCTGGGCATTTGTAATCTCAGCTACTTGGGAGGCTGATGCAGGAGAATTACTCGAACCCGGGAGGCAGAGGTTGCAGTGAGCTGAGATCATGCCACTGCACTCCAGCCTGGGAGACAGAGTAAGACTCTGTCTCAAAAAAAAAAAAAAAAAAGTGCTCAGTGGTAATGCCTATCCCATAGGACGACTGTGAGATTTTGAACAATAACATATGTCACGCCTGTGCATGAAGCCTGGCATGCATGGCCCTCAGGAAATGTGTACACTGACCTGGGCATAGGACTGAGACTGTCAGAGGGAAACACGGGGCCTGGGAGTAGACCCTGCACACTCCGAGGGTCTGCTTCCATGTGACGTGGACTGAAGGTCCCTCTCCTGATTCTTCATGAGATGAGCCAGACAAACATCTTATGAGTGTCACCAGCAGCAATCAAGACAGGAAGAAAGGGGCATCACGTCCAGTCATGAACTAGAAAGGGGGGGCAGGACAGAAATAAGTGGAGAAAAGGCGATCCTGAAGGTTCCATGTCCTCCCCAGCCCTCACCTATGTGAGCACAGGTGAGCAGACAGAAGCTGAGAATTCGCACTAATACCTTCAAGTCTGGGGTGATGGGGTCTGAGTTGGGTGCAGGTAGTTCTAGGACAATTTTTAAAAATCTCTTTAAAACAGAAGCTCCTACGCAGCAACTCAGGAGCTCAACCAAGAAAGAAAGGGCCAGGACTGAGGGACGGATGACGCTCACTGGAGCAGAACTGCCCTGGCTCGGTCAAGGGGACATCTCTAGGGATGTCCTCAGAGGGAAGAGCAAGAACCCAAGACCTAGCAAGGATGTGCTCAGCCCCTGGGGGATCTCCCCACCCTGTCCTAAGTTAGACAGTCAAGGCCAAAGGCAACATCCATGTCTGAAATGGAGCCTCTGACAGGAGAAGAGAAACTGGCCCTGGTGGGTTTGAAGGCTATCGGGGTAGGGAAGAATTGTCCAGGCCAAGCCCAGGAGCACAAGGAGAGTGGGTACATCAAGGTGCATGGAAGCACACCACAGCTTATTTGGCAAACAGAAGGTCAGCAGAAACAGAGCTTGAAAATGGGGAAAGTAACATCAACCCAGACGCCAAAGCTCCCCACAAGAACTTCATGGAACCTAATACACACATAAACTTAACAAAGGAAGGACTCAAAGTGAGAAAAACAAGACTATGATGAAAAGAAAGCTAGAGACAGAACTAAGGAAACCAATTACAATGTGAGAATTAAAACCCCATCACTGCAAATCTAGTAAATAATTTAGAAACAGCAAGGAACAGAGTAGACATGAGTGAAAATTCAAGATAATGGCATGGGGGAAGGTGTGAGATCTCCACAGTAATTTTATAGAAGGAGGAAGAGACAAATTACAATGAAGAGGACCCGTAAGGAGATTGGGAATTTTTTTTTTTAACTCTAGAAACAAATGTGCTTTGTGATGAGAGACCTGTAATCTAAAATTTAGTATTCTCTCTTCAGTTTCATTTCAATTCTCCTGTTAATTTCAAACAAAAACAATTTTTTAAAACATACACATTATTCTTCCATAGCTTGTGTCTTGTATCATTATATGATCGATAGATTTCTGAATTTATGACCACATGATAGTCTGATCGTTTCTGGATGGTATACTTCTGGGTAATTCATTGCCTTTGCTGTTGTACTTTTCGGTATTTGCTTAAATAATTTATGAGAGACATGCATTGGTTTTTATTTTTAAAAGTATAATCTTGGCCAGATATGGTGGCTCACACGGGTAATCCCAACATTTTGGGAGGGCGAGATGGGCGGATCACTTGAGATCAGGAGTTCCAGCCCAGCCTGGCCAACATGGCGAAACCCTGTCTCTACTAAAAATACAAAAATTAGCAGGGTGTGGTGGTGCACATCTGTAATCCCAGCTACTCAGGAGGCTGAGGCAGGAGAGTCGCTACAACCTGGGTGGTAGAGGTTGCAGTGAGCTGAGATCGTGCCACTGCACTCCAGCCTGGGTGACCGAGTGAGACTCCATCCCAAAAAAAAAAAAAGGATGATCTTTAAAGGGATGAAAATCCACTCAACATTCTTTCAATAAGTAGATATTACACACTATTGTAGGCACTGGGATTACGAGCTAGGCCAAGACCTTGCCCAGCTTCCAGATAAAGTCATGGAGGTTATAATTCAGGAAGACAAACATTACTCCAAATACAGTTCATTCCAGAAATGCAAGAGTGATTCAGCATTAGCATATAGTCCATCCTGTTAACAGAGCTAAAGAGAAAAATTATATGATCATCTCTACAGATGCACCAAAGGTATGTGAAAAAAATCAGCATTCATTCCTATGAGAAACAACAAAACAGAAACTGAGGGATAGGATAAAGTCATGCCTAACAAGATAGAAAATACATATTTATGCAACACATACCTAACCTCAAAAGCCAGCATCTTAATTAACAAAGAAAAACTAACTTTTCCTGCTACAGTCTGGAACAAGACAAGCACTCACTCTTTAACACTGGGTCTGAAGTATTAGCCCATGTACTTAGACAAGAGAAATCAACTGTAGAAATAACATTCATGAAAGAAGAAGTTAAAATTAACTTTATTTGCAGAGCATATGTTTATGTACTCACACGTGGAAAAACAAAAGAATCCCCACAAAACAAGCACCAAAAAAAAAAAAAAGAAAGAAAATCTAATAAGAAAGCTGGTTGTACAATAAATATAGGCACACCTTGTTTTATTGTTCTTCACTTTATCATGCTTCACAGATGTTGAGTTTTTTTACAGATTGAAGGTTTGTGGCAGCCCTATATTGAGTAAGTCTATGAGCAACATTTTTCCAACATCATGTGCTTACTTTGTCTCTGAGTCATATTTTGGTAATTCTCAGTACATTTCAAACTTTTTCATTATTACTATATCTGATATAGTGGCCTGTGATCAGTGACCCTTGATGATACTATTATAACTGTTTTGGGGCTCCATGAACTGTGCCCATATAAGACAGTGAACTTAACTGAGAAATGCATGTGTTCTGATTGCTTCATAGACTGGCCGTTCCCCTGCCTATCTGTTCCCTGAGACACAACAATATTGAAATTAGGCCAATTAATAACTCTACAATGGTCTCTAAGTGTTCAAGTGAAAGGAAGGGTCACACGTTTCTCATTTTAAATCCAAAGCTAGAAGTGATTAAGCTTAGTGAGGAAGGCATGTTAAAAGACAAGACCAGCCAAAAGCTAGGCCTCTTGCACCAGTTAGCAAGTTGTGAATGCAAAGGAGAAGTTCTCGAAGGAAATTAAAAGTGCTACTCCAGTGAACACACGAATGATCAAGAAAACAGCCTTATCGCTGATTTGGAGAAACTATGAGTGGTCTAATAGAAGATCAAACCAGACACAACATTCCCTTAAGCCAAAATCTGATCCACAGCAAGGCCCGAACTCTCTTCAGTTCAATTCAATGAGGATGAGAGAGGTGAGGAAGCTGCAGATGAGAATTTGAAGCTAACAGAGGTTGGTTCCTGAAGTTTAAGAAGCTGAGGCAGCAAATGCTGATAACCTGCAAGTCCAGAAGATCCAGCTAAGATAAGTGATGAAGGTGGATACATGAAACAACAGATTTTCAGTGTAGACAAAACAGCCTTATACTGGAAGAAGATGCCAACTAGGACTTTCATAGCTAAAGAGGGAAAGATGATGCCCGGCTTCAAAGCTTCAAAGGACAGACTGACTCTCTTGCTAGGAGCTAATGCAGCTGGTCACTTAAAGTTGAAGCCAATACTCAACCATTCTGAAAGTCCCATGGCCCTTAAGAATTATGCTAAATCTATTCCACCTGTGCACTAGAAATAGCCCAACAAAGCCTGGATGACAACATATCTGTTTAAAGCATGGTTTACTTAATATTTCAAGCCCACTATTGAGACCTAATGCTCAGAAAAAAAATATGCCTTTCAAAGTATTACTGTTTATTGACAATACACCTAAGAGCCCTGATGGAGATGTACAAGAAGGTTAACGTCATTTTTCTGCCAGCCAATACATCTACTCCGCAGCCCATGGGTCAGGGAGTAACTCACTTTCAAGTCTTATTATTTAAGAAATGCATTTCACAAAGCTAGAGATGCCATACATAGTGATCCTGTAATAAATCTGGGTGGAGTAAATTGACAACCTTCTGGAAAGGATTCACCATTCTAGGTGCCATTAAGAACATTTGTGATTCATGGGAGGAGGTCAAAATAGCTACATTAACAGGAGTTTGGAAGAAGTTGATTCCAATCCTCACAGGTGACCTTGAGGTTTTCAAAATTTCCGTGGAGGAAGTAATCACAGATGTGGTAGGAACAGCAGGAGAATTAGAATAAGTGGAGCCTAAAGATGTGGCTAAATTGTTGCAATCTCATGATAAAACTTTAATGGACAAGCAGCTGCTTCTTATGGATGAGCAAAGAAAGTTGTTTCTTGTGATGGAATCTACTCTTGTTGAAGATACTGCAGACATTATTGAAATGACAACAAAGGGTTTAGAATATGATATAAACTTAGTTGAAAAAGCAGCAGCAGGGTTAGAGGACTGACTCAAATTTTGAAAAAAGCTCTACTGTGGGTAAAATGCTATCAAACAACATTGCATGCTACGGACAAATCTTTTGTAAAAGGAAGAGCCAATCAATGCAGCAAACTTCATCACTGTCTTATTTTCAGAAATTGCCACAGCCTCCCCAACCTTCAGCAACCACCACCAATTAGCAGCCATCAGCATCTAGGCAAGACCCTCCACCAGCAAACAGATGACAACTTGCTGAAGGCTCAGATGACTGTTAGCATTTTTGAGCAATAAAGTATTTTTAATCAAGGTATATATATAATTTTTTTAGACATATGCTGTGGCACACTTAATAGGCAACAGTATAATGTAATCATAGTTTTATATGCACTGGGAAACTAAAAAATTGGTGACTTGCTTTATTGTGATATTCGCTTTATTGCACTGGTCTGGAACTAAACCTGCAATATCTCTGAGGTATGTCTGTATACAAAAATCAATAATGTTTATCCATAACATAGATAAACAGTTAGAAAATGTAATAGAAGGCCAGGTGCAGTGGCTAACGTCTGTAATCCCAGCACTTTGGGAGGCCGAGGAGGGTGGATCGCTTGAGCTCAGGAGTTTGAGACGATCCTGGGCAACATGGTGAAACCCCGCCTCTACCAAAAATACAAAAATTAGCCAGGTGTGGTGGTGCACACCTGTAGTCCCAGCTACTCAGGAGACTGAGGCAGGAGAATTGTTTGAGCCTGGCAGGCGGAGGTTGCAGTGAGCCGAGATCGTGCCACTGCACTCCAGCCTGGTGACAGAGCGAGACTTTGTCTCAAAAAAGAAAGAAAATGGTGACATGCTTGTGAAAGTAAAGAGTATTTTGAATAAATGGAAAGAAATATATTCTTGGATAAGAAGATACAACAGCAAAGAGATGTTAATTCTCCTAAAGTTAATCTATAAATTTAATGCCATATTGATTTAAAAAAATCATCATTGTCTCCTAGAAGCTAGGCAAACTGATTATATAGTTCTTGGAAGAACAACTAAGCAAGAATCACAAAGGAAACTCCATAAAAGATCAATAAGGAAGGCTAGCCCTTCCAGATATTAAAATGTATTTAAAGCCCCCCTCTTGGCCGATGAATTGACAGACCAATAAAATAAAACGGAAATATCCAGAAACAAACACATTTGTCTATGGTAATTTAGTATATGACAAAGGGGTCATTTAAAATAATTGAGGGAAACATACACTTTTCATAAGTAGTACTGATAAATCCAGATGGGATGCCCATATGGAAAAAGAAAAATACACATCTGTTTCTCACCAGTTATATCAGAACTGATTCCAAATAGATTAGAAACTTAAATGGAGACAGAGAGACCCCACTTTAAGTATTAGAAGAAAACATGGAATTCCTCTCTAACCGGAAAGTTGAGAAATATTTCCTATAACTCACAGTCCAAAGTAATAAGGGAAAAACTGATGAACTTAACTACATGAAATACAAATCTTTACATATGAATACTACCAGAAGCAAATAAAAAAGACAAATGAAAGACAAATGATAAACCGCATTATGCAGTAAACAGGAATAAGAAATGTCTTTATACACTGCTACAGACTGACCCCATGCGATATCACTAAGTTATAAAACCAAAGGCTGGAACAATGTGCAGGGTAGGCACACGTACATGCAGTATGTGTACAGCACATGTGCTTGCTTATAATTTAGAAACGAAAGGACAAAGCGAAAATCTAAGAGTAGTTACTATAGGGCCGGGGGGTGGGGAGACAAGGAATACAAACAGGACAGAAATGATAACTAGAATTTTCAGGGGAAAACACTTTACTGCATAGATTTGACTTTGTAACAGTAAATGTCTTATATAATTATGAAACAAAATTAAATCAAAGATCAATTAAAATCCCTAAAATCAAAAGCAAAATGAAATAAGTGAACCAGTAAAACGGGCAGGTGCCTTAACCACAGAGAGCGGTTTAAACTGACTGTAACATATCACCATTTAATTGTATATCTCAAGTGGTTTATTTCCTGAAGGATAATCAAGAGACATGGGAGCTCTGGTGGCCTCTGCTCACTGGGGCCAGCAAGGGAAAATAAAGAAGAGAGACAGAGAGACTTAAGAGACCTAACAACCCAATGCAAAAAGAGAGAAACAGGCACACAGAAATTTGAACATGAGGTATTTGATGATAAACCAAATTATTGGTATCTATTAGTTGTGATCACGGCATTGTGACTATATCATTTTAAAAATAAAAAATAAGGGCCACCTTCTCTTTTAGAGGTAGGCATGTATGTATTTTGACATGAAATAATGTGATGTCTCAGGCTTGCTTTCTTCATCCAAGGGAGAAGTGGTGGGGTACTGATGACGCAAGAATGTCCAGGAGTGGCTGGCAGCTATAGCTGAGTAATGGATGCATAGGGTTCAATATGTCATTCTCTTTACTTGTGTATATAGTTGAGATATCCACAATGTAAATGTCGAAAAATATGAAAATATGGGTTCAGATAATAACTCTGCTACTTAGTCACACAGCCAGTTTGTAAAAATTTCCTATGTTCTGGGAACCTCAATTCCTTCCTTTTAAAAAGAAGACACATAAACCTAAGTTACAAGACAAATTAGTATATGATAAAGAGGTCACTTAAAATCACTGGGGGAAACAAATATTACAAATTTGTTTTATTACATATTACAAAGCCTGTCATATAGCAGAACTAAACAAAGGCCAGTTATTTTTCATTTTGGTATGAATTTAACTATGCCAAATTACTAAAAATATTTTACTAAACATCACATCAAAGTAAGATTTCACATGGAGTTTTAAAGAGGAAATAAAGAATGAAGTCTTTTGGTTTTATAATTACACAAAATAGCAATACTAGAATAGAACTAAATTTATGCCCAAATGTATTCCTCAGTTAGTGCCCAATTCAAATACCAGATACAATGATGTTATTCTGAGTAACACCCATAAAACTACATATAACTATTACCATAAATAACATTTAATTTGTGGGACCGCAGTTGCTAAGCCTGCTGTACCTAAAACTTTGCTGACATATTCTGCCTACTGTTTCATAAAAAACACACAGTAATCAGATTAGGTCAATTAGAAAGCTACAGGCAAAACATTGTTCCCTTTCAAATGTCCTGGTAAATAGAATAATTTTAAAATGAAGAAATATTTGAATCAAAATAGTCAGGAACAGACCTCAAAGCACTAAAGAACTAGATCTTTATACTCTCGAGAGTTGCATTCAAAGCCTCAATCAAATTCAAGTTCATCACATATGCAAAATGGAACACGAATCTCCCATTAAAATGATCATAACTGCTGGCTTATTAAAATGCTTGAGTGCATTAGACATAGCATAGAAAAATTCAATATAATATCACTCCAATAATGTTTCTATATTAATCTAGAAAACATGAGGAATGGCCCTAAAGCAAAAAGTGCTGCTACAGGCTCATGCAGAATTGAACTTATGACTGTTGAGGCCAACCCACCTCAAAGAGGCAAAAACTGTCACAGCAGCAAGATCCAGAGGCCTTCATCCGACCCAGGTGGGACGAAGAGAAGAATTCTCAGCACTGACCCACAGAAGGAGGCGGGAGGCTGTGATGAGATGAACAGACTAGCGCCCACTCTGGCTAGCTCTCAAGGTGAGATGAGGGTGTGGCTTTTGCACGGTGGCAATGTCGATGATTTTGAAACCTCATGATAGTGTTTCTGAATGTCCACCCAAACATGGCTCTCACAGGCAACAAAACACTCCTGATTAGAGGTGTAAATTTTCCGCGTTTCCAGAGAGCTCTTCATATGTTGATGGAAAATTCCCAGCAACAAACTTGAAGGAGTAATTGCAGGCAGGCCGTGTTTTATTGCACTTCGTTGCATTGCACTGCACAGATACTGCGTTGTTGATAAATTGAAGGTTTGTGGCAACCCTGCAAGGAGCAAGTCTATCAGCATCATTTTTCTCACAGCGTGTGCTCACTTCATGTCTCTCTGTCGGTATATTTTAGCAATGAAGTATTTTTAAATTAAGGTATGTACACTTTTTTTTTTGTTTTTTGTTTTTTGAGACGGAGTTTTGCTCAGTCGCCCAGGCTGGAGTGCAGTGGCGTGATCTCGGCTCACTGCAAGCTCCGCCTCCTGGGTTCACGCCATTCTCCTGCCTCAGCCTCCCGAGTAGCTGGGACTACAGGTGCCCGCCAGCACACCTGGCTAATTTTTTGTATTTTTAGTAGAGACGGGGTTTCACCGTGTTAGCCAGGATGGTCTCGATCTCCGGACCTCGTGATCCGCCCACCTCGGCCTCCCAAAGTGCTGAAATTACGGGTGTGAGCCACCGCGCCCGGCCAAATTAAGGTATGTACACTTTTTAAAGATACAATGCTACTGCACACCTACTAGACTACAGCTTAGTGTAATCGTAACTTTGATATGTTCTTGGAAACCAAAGGATGTGTGTGACTTGCTTTATTGTGATAACCGTCTTATTGCAATAGTCTGCAACAGAACCCACAAGCTCTCCAAGGTAGGCCTATACATTTTCCTATTGGTTGGCTTAGTGCAAAAGATGAACCCAAACTGGCAAAGATTAGGTAGAAACCAGTTTCTGCAAACTGAATGCTCCCTTTCTCCAGGAACATCTACCATCACATAGCCATTTCCTCTACAAAACTGTTACCAAAGAGAAGTCAATTTGTTTACAGTCATATGTAAAATTAAAAGCAACGATTAACTGTATACCACCTAAAGTACCTACTCTATTCAAAACAAAGCTATGAAAAGTAAGAACATCTCATTTTGCCATCTGCACTGCATACTCAAACCAAGGCAGAGCCCTGAGAGGAAGTGCCAGGGAGACCCTCACAACCGCCATGGGTACTGAAGACACGAGAAATAGTTAATGGCAGGCAGCTTCTTACTTCACTTCAGATGAACGGAAATCTGAAGGCTTCCATGTTCTGTAAACTCTTGGGTTTTCACATTAGAGACCAGTGGAGAGAAAGAGAAAGTGCAAGCCAGACCCCTGCTTTAAAGCACTGACCATTCTTTTGGAACAAGAAGTTCAGACAGCCCCAGTTTCCTCTGAAGTAGCACAAGTCAATGCAGGCTGAGTGAACAGAGGTCCTGGGTTGTTCAAGTGCCATCTAATTCCCTATTGAAACTCACTGCTGCCATCAGTCCAATGGCAGAGCATCTGTGCCCCTGGACTAGGGAAGCGGAGATGCCCAGATTTCTGACACATAAGCCACTGGGTGAGAAATTCATCTGGAATAACAAATTTATAGTTAAAAAGCCAAACAAGGACATCCAGTTTCAGTTCCAACACGTAAAAAGCTTGGAGTTGTCACTCCCATCCTTATAAGAAAAAAGCTGAACAAACAGAAACTCAGCAACCTTTCTTGGACCCCTCAGAGAGCTGAGGTTGCAGAACAAACTGCCACTGGGAAATCTGAAGAGATGGGAATGCAGAGGGTCCCGGCTGAGATCTGCTCACCTAGAGATGCTGCTGGGCCAGCCCCCAGTTGGAGCCTCCAAACGTTAATTCTGACAAATTGCTGGAGGCTGAGGGTGGACCAGCCTCCAAGTGAGACTACTGGGGCTGCAGTTTTAGGGGGACCCCCTACACTTTTGTGTGTTTTGCCTCTAAGAACATCACCAGATTCTCAGGGTTAAGAGCCCTGATGGCTGTAGCAGGGGAGGGAAAGGCTAGTCCTAGTGACAAATGAACAGAACCTTCTCCATAACAA
Organism: Pan paniscus; assembly: GCF_029289425.2. Taxonomy (NCBI): domain Eukaryota; kingdom Metazoa; phylum Chordata; class Mammalia; order Primates; family Hominidae; genus Pan; species Pan paniscus. Next base: position 5,975,351 of record NC_073265.2, read on the forward strand.
AGGCCTGCTCTCCTACACAGTATTCCATCTGGGGGAAGGCGTTTTCCTGACCCCATGCCGGTGCAGCCTTCCTGTCTCACCTAAGGCAGGAATAAAAGGCTAGAAACGCTTGTTAAGGTGATAGCCCAGAGATACAGGCCCACTAAAAGACTGAAATTTCATCATCAGAGTAAAACACACCACACACACACCTTCCCACCACAGCAACAGGGCTGCAGTATAACTACCACAAATTACAGTTGAAGGAGCTGCTAGACACAAGAAAGCATTCTTAGGGAAATCCAAAGACAAGAAAAGGACAAAAACAAGAGAAATAGGTGAATTTGAACCCTCTGGCACCTACAGCTACAGCAAATATTAAGAGCCTAATACCAGCCATATTAATATAAAACCTCACAGGTAAGGCCTGTTTCCTTTAATTCTTATTATCTGATACGCTATATTTGGTTTTCAGCAAAAAATTAGAAGGCATGGTAAAAGGCAAGGAAAAAAGTCTGAGGAGACAGAGCAAGCAACAGAACCAGACTGAGACACAGCAGAGAATTTGGAAGGACTAAATGGGGTATTAAAAACCACTGTGATGAATATGCTAAGGGCTGCAATGGGAAAAATGGACAAATATGCAAGAACAGATGGGTGGTGTAAGCAGAGATGGAAAGTCTGAGAAAAAATCAAATGAAATGCTAGAAATCCAAAACACTGTAACAGAAATGAAAATTGCCTTTGATGGGCTCATAAGTAGACCAGACACAGCTGAGGAAAAAAACAGTGAGCTTGAAGATAGGTCAACACAAATGTCCCAAACTAAAGTGCAAGAAAGAATGAGAAAAAATAAAAATAAAATAACCACCATAAAACACTCAAGAACAGTTGTATAATTTCAGAAAGTGTAATATATGTATAACAGGAATATTAAAAGGCAAAAAGAGAATGGAATAGATGACACATCTAAAGTAATATAAACTGATAAACTTTCCAAATGTAATTTAATAATGATAAATTAAATTAAATTTATTTTATTTGATAAAATAAGCTGATAGCTTTCCAAACAGACCCCAAACCAGAGATCAAAGAAGCTTGGAGAACCCAAACAGGATAACTACCAAAAACTCTACGCTGAGGCATCTCATTCAAAGTGCAGAAAGCCAAAGTCCAAGAGAAGATCTAGAAAGAAACCAGAGAAAAAAATAACACCTTACCATAGATGAACAAATATAAGAATTACAGTAGATTTATCATCAAAAGGCAAGCATGAAGAGAGTGGAGTATTTAAAGTGATGAAAGAAGAAATCCCACCAACCTAGACATCTATATCCAGCAAAATTATCCCACAAAAGTGAAAAAGAGGCTGGGCATGGTGGCTCATGCCTGTAATCCTAGCACTTTGGGAGGCCAAGGCGGGTGGATCACGAGGTCAGCAGTTCGAGACCGGCCTGGCCAAGATGTTGGAATCCCATCTCAACAAACAAACAAAAAAATTAGCTGGGCGTGGTGACGGGCGCCTATAATCCCAGCTACTCGGGAGGCTGAGGCAGGAGAATTGCTTGAACCCAGGAGGTGGAGGTTGCAGTGAGCCGAGATGATGCCACTGTACTCCAGCCTGGGTGACAAGAGTGAGACTCTTGTCTCAAAAAAAAAAAAAAAAAAAGTGAAAAAGAAATAAAGACTTTTTCGGAGAAAGGAAAATGGAGGAAATGTGTCACCAGCAAAGTGACCTGCAAAAAATGTTAAAAGTAGTTCTTTGCAATGAAAACATATGGACACAGGGAGGGGAACAACACACACTGGGGCCTGTTTGGGGGAGTGGGCGGGGAGGGAGAGCATTAGGAAACATCACTAATGAATGCTGGGCTTAATACCTAGGTGATGGATTGATAGGTGCAGCAAACCACTATGGCACACGTTTACCCATGTAACCAACTTGCACATCCTGCACATGTACCCCAGAACTAAAAATTTAAATTTAAATTAAAAAAAGGAGTTCTTTGAAGAAAGGAAAATGAAATAGGTCAGAAACTCAGATCTACATAAGGAAAGAAAAGAGCTTTGAAGAAGGAATAAATGAAGGTAAAATAAAGTCTTATTTTTCTTATTTTTTAAAAATTTGAATATAAACTTATTTTTTAATTGACAAAATTATATATATGTATTATGTACATCATGTTGTTTTGAAATACGCATACATTGTTGAGGGGTTAAACTGAACTAATTAACACATGCACTGCCTCACATACTTATTTTTTGTGTTAAGAACACTTAAAATATATTCTACTGGCAATTTTCAAGAATACACTACATTGTTATTACCTATAGTCACCACATTGTGCAGCAGATCTCCTGAACTTATCCCTCTTATCTAAGATAAATTTTTTATCCCCTGACGAACATCTCCTCAACCACTCATATATTTTCTTATTCTTAATTGATCTAAAAGATAACTGTTTGCTTAAAGTAATATGAAAGAAAAATAAATCCCGGGACCCTAATTCACTATGGCAAAGGGAAAAATTAAGCTGGAAGCTGAGTCACACAAGAAACTGCCTTTCCTTTTGTTGCCCAGCCGACAGTTAAAGATAAAAGGCCAGACAGAGGCCAGCTGTCTCCACGAGTGCTGCTCTGTGTTTACTTTATCTTGTGTAAAGTGTCGACTTGCTGAGCACTAGATGAATATATAATCGATTATTTCTATGTCTCCTCCTTTTCACGTGCAACAAGTGGATTCAGTGATGTGACCACACCCACCCTCCTTCCCTTCCTGCCCGCTTTTCCCCTTTAAATACTGAAGCCCTCAAAATCCTCTTGGGAAAAAGTAAGATCACAGATTGTTCCTGTGGTTTTGTGTTCCTTTTTCCCGGATGCATCCTTAACCTTGGTTAAATAAACCTCTAAATTGCTTGAGACCTGTCTCAGATACCTTTCGGTTTACGGTAATAATAGTCAACATCTATTGAGTGATTATAGCATATAGATAAATGCAATGAATGATAGCAATGTCATAAGAAATGGAAGAAGGAAACAGAGAATACTCATTTATAAGGTACCTGTGATACTGTGAAATATTTGGTCTTGACCTCTTTTTGTGGCAAACAATTCCTAAAATCCTTGGAATCCCCAAAGTCCTCTTGCTAATGATGCTAATGTTGACTGACAGCTTCAGGATGGGGTTGCTCACTGGAAAGACAGAGGCAGGATTAGAGGGTTGGGACTTTCAGCCCAATCCCCCAACCCCAGGGAGGGGAGAGGGCCTGAAGGCTAAGTTGATCACCAATAGCCAGTGGTTTAATCAATCATGCCTACACAATGAAGCCTCGATAAAAACCCAAGAGGACTGGGTTCAGAGAGCTTCCTGATAGCTGAATACGCGGAGGTTCCTGGAGGGTGGTATCCTGAAAGGGGCATAGAACCCAAGTACACCTTCCTCCGATCTTACCCTATACATCTCCTCATCGGTGTCCTTTCTAATATCCTTTATAACAAACCAGTAAATGTTAAGTGTTTCCCTGAGTTCCGTGAGCTGCTCCAGCAAATTAATCAAACCCAAAGAGAAGGCTGTGGGAACCCCAAATGAAAGCTGATTGGTCAGAAGTCCTAGAGGCCTGGACTTAGGACTAGTGTTGGGAGAAGGGGCTGCCATGGGTTCCAGGCCCTGCACCAGTGAGGTCTGAGGTTATTTCCAAGTAGAAGATGTTAAAATTAAATTAGAGAATAAGCATCTGGTGGCCACTCCCTGCTGTGTGGGGAAAACCCCCACAATTTAGGTCACAGAAGGTTCTATGTTGATTATCGTTGTGCTGTGAGAGCAGAGGAAAAACACAGTTTGAGAAATTTTTTCCCAAACAGTACCTATTCTAGATATGAACCAGTACTGTGTTATTTGAGAGTGAATATAGAGTAGTTGAAAATGTAGAGTGAAAACTCCAGGGCAACCACTAAAATAATTTGTAGAAGAAGTGTAATTGATATGCTAAAAGAGGAGATAAAATGGATTCATTAAAAATGCTCTATTCAAACCAGAAAAGGCAGGGAAAAAAAGGGAAAGAAGTGAACAACAACAAAAAATGTTACAAACATAGTAGAGTTTTTTTTTTTTTTTTTTTTTTTTTTTTTTTTAATACAGGGTCTCACTCTGTGGCCCAGGCTAGAGTGCAGTGGCACGATCATTGTTCACTGCAGCCCCAACCTTCCTGAGCTCAAGTGACCTTCCCATCTTAGCCTCCTGAGTAGCTGAGACTACAGGCACACATCTAGCTATTTTTTTATTTCTATTATTATTATTTTTTAGAGCCTGGTCTTGAACTCTTGGGATCAAGCAATTGGCCTACCTTGGCCTCCCAAAGTGCTAGGATTACAGGCATGAGCCACTGTGCCCAGCCATGTAGATATTTTTAACTACATCAATCCAACTGTGCAATAATCACTTTAAAGTAAATAACCTAAATATCCCAATTAAAAGACAGAAACTATCAGAGTAGATAAAATAAAAAGCCAACTATATGTAGTCTACAAGAAATCCACTTTATATATAAAGACTCAGATTAGAAGTGAAGGGATGAAGAAAGTTATAGTGTGCTATGCTAATCAAAAGGAAGTTGGAGTACCAATATTAGTTTCAGAGAAAGCAGACTTTAGGACAAGGGAAATTATCAGAGATCAATAGGAGCATCACATAGTGATATAAAGGTCAGTTTCCAAGAAGACATAACAATCCTTAACATGTATGCACCTAAAAACAGAGCGTCAAAATACATGAGGCAAAAACTGATAGAACTGAAAGGAAAAATGGACAAATGTACTATTATAGTTGAAGACCTCAACATTTTCTTCTTAGTAATTGATACATCATCAACATCTATAGATTACATCCAACAACAGCAGAATACACATTCTTCTCAAGCTCACAGGGAACATTCACCAAGATTGACCACATTCTTGGCCAGAGAACACACCTAGACAAATTTAAAAGAACTGAAATCATACAAAGTATGTTCTTAGACCACAGTAGAATGAAACTAGAAATCACTAACAAAAAAAGATGGAAATTCCCAAATATTTGGAGATTTTAAAACACATTTCTAAATAGCATATGGTTGAAAGAAGTCTCAAGTGAAATGAAAATATACTTTGAACTAAATGAAAATGAAAATACAACTTATCACTATTGTGTATAGCAAAAGCCATACTCAAGGAGAATTTGCAGCACTGAATGCCTGTAACAGAAAAGAAGAAAGGTTTATAACCAATAATATAAGCGTGTACCTTAGGAAACTAGAGAGAGAAGAGCAATCCAAGCATAAAGCAAACAGAAGAAAGAAAATACTAAAAATTAAGGCAGAAATCTGAATAGAAAATTGAAAAATAATAGAGAAAATTAGACTCAGAAAAAAGGATACACAAATTATTAATATCAGAAATAAATTAAGGGATTACCAATATTAATCCATGGACATTAAAATGATAACAAAGAAACTCTATACCTCTAAATTTGACAAATTAGAAAAAGGACTAATTCCTTGAAACATACAAATGACCAAAACTCATACAAGGAGAACCAGATCGTCTGAACAGGTTTAAAGCTACTAAAGAAACTGAATCAATAATTAATGATATTCCAAAAAAAGAAAGCACCAGGCCCAGGTGATTTCACTGACGAATCCTACTAAACACTGATGGAAAAAATAGTATCAGTTTTCTGCAATTTCTTCTACAAAACAGAAGCAGAGGGAACGCTTCCTAACTTATTCTATGAGGCCAGCATTATCCTAATGCCAAAACCAGATACATAGAGCATAAAAAAGGGAAACTACAGACCAAGATCTCTCATGGACATAAAGTTCTCAACAAAATATTAGCAAGACTAAAAATGTATGAAAAGAATTATATACTTCAACCCAATGGGATTTATTATAAGTATGCAAGACTGATACAATATTTGAAAATCAGTCAATGCAATATACCACATCAACAGGCTAATGAGGAAAAATCATATCACATCAATTGATGCAGAAAATGCATCTGGCAAAATCTAACACTCATTCATGAAAGAAAATTCTCTACAAACTAAGAACAAAGATGATCTTCCTCAACTTGATAAAAAGTGTTTATAAAAAGCTAACATCATACCTAATAATGAAATACTGCACACTTTCCCCCAAAAAAGAACAAGGCAAGGATATCTTCCCTCACTACTTCTGTTCAACATCATATTAGAAGTCCTAGCTAGTGCAATAAGACAAGAAAAGGAAATAAAAGATACATTGATTGAAAAGTCAGAAATAAAACTGTCTTTGTTCATAAATGACATGATTGTTCATGTACAAAATCCCAAAGAACTGTCAAGAAACTCCCAAACTAATAAGCTAGCATAGGTCACAGGATACAATGTTAATATACAAAAGTCAATTGCTTTCCCATATTCCAGCAATGAAAAATTGGAATTTGAAATTTAAAATGTACCATTAAACACTGCACCAAGAAAATGAAATACTTAGGTATAAATCTGACAAAATATATATAAGAACTATATGTAGAAAACTAGAAAACTCAAATGAAAGAGTTCAAATATTACCTAAATAAATATAGAGATATTCCATGTTCATGGACAGAAAGACAATATTGTTAATATGTCAATTCTTCTCAACTAGATCTATAAATCCAATGCAACCCTAATCAAAATCCAAAAACTATTTTGTAGATAAAAGCTGATTCTCAAACTTATATGAAGAGGCCAAAGACCTAGAATAGCCAACAAAATGCTAAAGGAGAAGAAAAAAGAAGTTGAAGCACTCGCAATACCCAATTTAAAGATTTACAATAAAAATAGTATAAGCAAGTCAACATGGTATTGGCAAAAGAACAGACAAAGAGATTAATTTAATGGAATTGAGAACCCAGAAATAAAGCCCATAAATATAGTTAACTGATCTTTGAAATATCAACAAAGTCATTCAATGGAAAAAAGAGAAGATTTTTCAACAAATGGTGCTGGAAAAATTGGACATCTATATGCAAAAAAAAAAGAAACCCAGACATAAAACTTACACCTTACTCAAAAAATTACATCAAAAGGGATCATGCACCTAAATGTAAAATGCAGAACTATAAAAGTTCTTTAAGAAAACACAGAATATCTTGGTGATTTGGGGTTTGGTTCAAAGACACTGTTAAGAGAAGAAAAAGAGAAGTCACAGACTGAAAGAAAATATTTGTAAAACACATATCTGATAAAGAATTTGTATCCAAAATGTATAAAGAAAAGTAAAACTCAACAATAAGAAAACAAAAATTCTAACTTTAAAAGAAGGTGGCTGGGCGCGGTGGCTCAAGCCTGTAATCCCAGCACTTTACTTTGGGAGGCCGAGGTGGGCGGATCACGAGGTCAGGAGGTCCAGACTATCCTGGCTAACACAGTGAAACCCCATCTCTACTAAAAATACAAAAAAATTAGCCAGGTGTGCTGGCGGGCGCCTGTAGTCCCAGCTGCTCGGGAGGCTGAGGCAGGAGAATGGCGTGAACCCAGGAGGTAAAGCTTGCAGTGAGCCGAGATTGCACCACTGCAGTCCAGGCTGTGCGACAGAGCAAGAACCCATCTCAAAAAAAAAAAAAAAAAAAAAAGAGGGTAAAGATCTGAACAAACATCACCAAAGAAGATATAGGAACAGCAAATAAGCATATGACGTAATGTTCAACATCATTTGCCAGTAGGGGACTGCAAATTAAAGCAACAATAAGATACCATTACACACCTATCACAATGGCTAAAATCCAAAAATGGACAGTATTTGTTGTCAGTTGCTGATGAGGATGCAAATGCTAGTGAGGATGCAGACCAACAGGAATTTTTATTCATTGCTTGTAGGAATGTAAAACAGCCACTTAGGAAAACAGTTTAAAAGTTTCTTACAAAACGAGACATAGTCTTATGGTATGATCCAGCAATCATATTCCTAGGTATTTACATAACTGATTTGAAAACACCTGCACGTGATTGTTTATAGCAGCTTTATTTTTAATTGCCAAAAACTGTAAACAAGCAAGGTATCCTTAAATAGGTGAATGGGTAAACAAACTGTGGTACATCTACATAATGAAATGTTATTTGGCCATAAAAATAAATGAAGAATCCAGCCATAAAACGATATGGATGAGTCTTAATGCATATTGCTATGTGAAATAAGTGAATCTTAAAAAGTAACATATTGCATAATTCCAATGACATGGCATTCTGGAAAGGGCAAAACGGTAGTAATAGTGAAAAGATCAGCAAGAGTTCAAGGAGAGAGGGAAGGATTAAATAAGTGAAGTCCAGGGAATTTTTCAGGGTGGTGAACTATTTTTATGATATGTAATTGTGGATACATGACTATGCATTTGTCAAAACCCATTGAACTGTACAGGCCAAAGAGCTAATCTGCAGATATGCTAACTTTTAAAAAATATTTAAAAGGTGGGAGGATCTCAGGATCCTAATTTTGCAAAATGTGACAAAAAAAAACAATCTATGAAACAACCTCACTGAAAGGAGTTGGGGGGAAAAGGTGCTGACTTAAGTAACTCTGAAAATAAATGGAGTCTGTAATACTAAAGGCCAAAGAAGCTGTACATCAGTGATGAACTCTAGTTGATAAATTTGTTTCCCAGGTGGGCAGTGGTTAATAGTTCTGATACCACTACTCACGTATTCTGGAACTGACCATTAAGTAAATGGATGGCAGATGGTGAGAACCAGGTTTCTCACTGCTGGAGTGGGAACAGGGGAGGAGGCTGGACTGATCCACGCTGTAAAGGATTGGCATCAAAGACATCACTATGAACTCATGTTTAGCTTAATAGACTATTGATGGTCATATATAGAAATAGTTACAGGTTACAGGTATATACATGTGTTCGTACACACTCATATACAGTCATCCTCCCTTATATGTGGGGAATACCCTATTTTAATACCCCTGTAGATGCCTGAAAAAAGATAATGCTGAACCCTATGTATACTATGTGTTTTCCTATACATACATACCTTTGATAAAATTTATCATTAGGCACAGTAAGAGATTGACAATGATCCCTAATAATAAAATAGAACAACTAGGCTGGGCACAGTGGCTCACACCTGTAACCCCAGCATTTTGGGAGGCCGAGGAGGGTGGATCACGAGGTCAGGAGATCGAGACCATCTTGGTTAACACGGTGAAACCCCGTCTCTACTAAAAAATACAAAAAATTAGCCGCGCATGGTGGCAGGTGCCTGTAGTCCCAGCTCCTCCAGAGGCTGAGGCAGGAGAATGGTGTGAACCCAGGAGGCGGAGGTTGCAGTGAGCTGCGATCGCAGCACTGCACTCCAGCCTGGGTGACAGAGCAAGGCTCAGTCTCAAAAAAAAAAAAAAAAAGTATGAATTGTTCATCTCTAAAATTTGCTATTTAATATTTTTGGACCATGATTGACCGCACGTAACTGAAACCACGGAAATGAAAACTGCAAATAAAGAGGAACCAGTGTATTTCCTTGTTTTGTCAGCTGAGTGAACCTAGAAGCAAAGGCCTCTCCCCCACCCAGTAATAACAAGCACACCTGGCACTGAGATTTTGGTTTCTAATGCCAACCTCCAACCAAAAGAACCAGAGCTTTCTTGGAGAAATGGCCAATTTGCCCATGGACTAGGGCAGGAAACATACAAAATGAGCCAGGAACCTCTTGTGGTGCCAGAAAGTAAGAACATGATAAAAATATTAATAACCCCACAATGATGGCGGTGTGTCAAAGGAACACAGAAGCCAACTTTTAACAATAAAGTAACATTGGATTATAACTGTGAGTATAAAATAAATATCCATGAGTCCATATTTCTATAAATACATGATTGAACACACAAGTAAATAAATAGTAAAGAAGGGACAAATCTCCCAAGGGAAAAAATTCCAAATACTTTATGTAGATACTCCGTCCTCAGGGAAGAGGAACATGATTCCCCACTCCTTAAGTGGAGGCTGCACATAGTGACTTCCTTCCAAAGAATACAATATAGGGAGGTGGGCAGGTAGAACTTCACAGTAGAGAAAACTGCCAATCACTCCCTCAGTGATCACCTGGCTAGGTGATCAAGTCAACATCAACAGTGATGCCTTACTGATAGTATGTACCCTTGATGTGATGAGATAAGAACGGTCTTGGCCGAGCGTGGTGGCTCATGCCTATAATCCCAGCACTTTGGGAGGCCAAGGCAGGTGGATCATGAGGTCAGGAGATGGAGATCATCCTGGCCAACATGGTGAAACCCAGCCTCTACTAAAAATACAAAAAAAAAAAAAAAAAATTCAGCCAGGAGTGGTGGCGTGAGCGTGTAGTCCCAGCTACTCAGGAGGCTGAGGCAGGAGAACCGTTTGAACCCGGGAGGCAGAGACTGTAGTGAGCCGAGATCACGCCACTGCACTCCAGCCTGGGCGACAGAGCGAGACTCTGTCTCAAAAAAAAAAAATAATGGTCTTTACCTCTCTGGTCTTCTTCCTCCAAACCCAGTCTAATCATGAGAAAAACATCAGAGAAATACTAATAGAGGGGCACCCTACATGACACTGACCAGTACTGCTCAACACTGTTGAGGTCATAAGAAGTGAGGAAAGTCTATGAAAAAGCCACAACTGTGAGGAGCCTAAGGCAACATGGTGACGAAACGTGATGTGGGGTTGGATGGTATCCCGGGAGAGACAAAAAACATTAGGTAAAAACTAAGGAAATATGAATAACCATGGACTTTAAATAATCATAATGTAGCGATATTGGCTCATTCATTTTAACAAATGCACCATAGTAATGTAAGATGTTACAAACAAAGAAACTGGGAATTCTTTACACTATCTTGGCAATTTTTCTGTTCATATAAAACTATTCTAAAGGATGAACTTTATTTAAAAATCCAAATGGCAATCACAACGCATAAATATCACAGCCAACCACACCTCACCCCACAGTAAGTTGCTTTTATAAAACAACAGCTGCTGGTTGCTGCAGAATCCCCAGGGCCAGGCTCAGGGGCTGTGTCCCCACTATACCCAGGGCAAGCCCCTGAGCTGCCACTGCCGGGGATTCAATCCCCCACCCAAATTAATTTACATGTGGTGTGAGTTTTACACTGATGGAATGAGGGCTTAATGTTTGCTTGGTGTAAAACTGATGTATGGAGGAATAATTTTAGAGCATGACTTTTAGAAGGACCAAAGAGGGCAGCTTTTCAATCAGCAGCAGGTGGCACGAGGATCAATAGCTGACGTCTGTGCCCCTGGACAGCAGGCCCGCCGGGAGGAGGGAAAAGCACAATGGACACACATGAAGGACCCAGTGAGGACTGAGCGATGGGCTGGGGACATCTCTCATACTACCCTGTCATGAAGGCCACAGTGCAACACAGGAGATGGGGAGGTCAGGTCAGAACACCTGTCCAGGGCCTCTCGATGGGCACTAGGAATCTGAGACAAGTCCTTGGCACTGATGCTCAAAACATCTTTCATACCTCCAGAAATTGACTCTCCTAATCCAGTTTCAAGCAGGAGGGACTCATCTATCTATGTGCAACAGACAGAATTAGAGGGTTCCCTTGTGACATCTAAACATCCCCATGAACTGAGCATACTGTATGAACACTGGTGCACCGACATTCAGCAATGACAGCGCGATCATTAATCCACCAACCAAAAATGCAAGCTGAGCGGCTGGGAAGACAAGTCACTTGCCCTTGCAGGCTCCGTCTTCTCACCCCAACAATTCTACTTAAGTAAAGAAAATAAAGCACAAAAGCTTTGAAACCACGGCTGATAGTGCAGGCTCCTCAGGGGAAAGGCAGGCACCCAACAGACCAAGAATCTGGTTTCCACACCCATCACACCTGCAGCACTGATTCACCAGTGCAGCTGAGGTGATGGAAGCGGGGGAAGTCTAAGGGGAGGGACACCGAATCATCCCCAAAACCACAACAGAATTTTCTCTGTGAACCTCTCCAACACTGTCAGCCTGATTCTTCTGCCAGGATTAACTGAATATAAACACCTAAAGCATAAATAATCCATGTCAATAATTTAGGTGTACAGTAAGATAAAGTGCACTGCTCAATAGGCAAAACTACAGACAAAAGAAAATATACTTTAATAAAATTTACACTAGTACCAGCTAAACAAGAGGTCGAAGAAAGTTGTTAGATTTCTCATTGCATCCTCAAAGATATAACAAAGTTAAACAGGAAATTACAAAAGGAAGGTGGTTTTAAAATTCAGCAAAAAAAAAGATGAAATCATCGTGACTCCAGTGTAACTCTATAGCCATAGCTTTACATGTAAACACTGGATTTAAAATGCAAAATCTGTGGTTACTTTAGACCACTGAGACTCAATTATTTATGCTGATTATTTATAGGTAGCTTCTAATGGAAGTTGATTATTGAAAATTTTCAAAGAGGAAAAAAAAGGAATAAATTCTCATTTGGCTAAAAAGCTTTGAGTTTTTTTCCTGAAGGGAAGAAAATAGATTAGGTGGTGTCCTGAGTTCCTCTGCAGCCTGGGGTGCTGGCATGAATAAATAATCGTGGTAAGAAGCAAGCACGCTAGCAGCCAAGCCACAGACGATAGTGCCCAATGCATCGCCCATCTTCAGAAACGAAACATGTTGCATAAGACATTTTCCTAAAAACTTCATACTTGGAGCCGGGTGGGGTGGCTCACGCCTGTAATCCCAGCACTTTGGGAGGCCAAGGCGGGAAGATCACCTGAGGTTGGAAGTTCAAGATGAGCCTGACCAACATGGAGAAAACCTGTCTCTAGTAAAAATACAAAATTAGCTGGGTGTGGTGGTGGGCACCTGTAATCCCAGCTACTCGGGAGGCTGAGGCAGCAGAATCGCTTGAACCCATGGGGCGGAGGTTGCAGTGAGCCGAGATGGCGCCATTGCACTCCAGCCTGGGTAACAAAAGCGAAACTCCATCTCAAAAAAAAAAGACAAAAAAACCAAAAAAAACCCTTTATACTCGGACTTTAAGCATGAGTCTTTCTAAAGTGCATTCTAATTAGAGCACATGGGGCTAGATAGGGGTGACTGGCAGAAACTGGGGAGGTCCGAAAATGCCCCCCTCAGAGAACTGACCTAAGAAAGCAGCCAGAGCCTGAGGAGACCCACTGGAGGTCACAAAGAGTGAAGTGACATGAAGAAATGGCTATGGACGCAGTCCTGGGAAACCAGGGAGAGGCCAGAGAGGGGTCACAGTCTGTCTTTAGAGCAGAACTAGAATTAACATCAAACGCCACCATAAGCGGAAAATAGAAGCTGATGCCACCTCTGACCTCTGAGCTGAGAAAAGTGAGTCCATACAGGGGTCATGAAGGCCTTAGAAGGGCCTGCAGAGAAGACGGGAGCACTGTCCCCGGGAGGCAGCCTGGCCAGCAGTCCAGAGACATCCAGCACCCCCCGCCCCACTTGACACAGGTGCATCAGGGTGAGCACCTGTGATGAGAATACCCACTCCCTGTGCACACAGTACCTGCATGGCCCTCCCGGGCACCCGGCTTTGGGGGGACACGTGGGCAGCGAGCTACACACAGACCCTATCCCTCCAGCAGGATCCCCCCTCCTCATTTGCATTCCGTTTAGTGATAAGATTTTCCCCATAGCCTTATCCATTTTCTCTTACTCCCCAAGGAAAAATAATCAGAATTATTAGTTTTGGTGGTTATCCTATGTTATGGGGTGAATCTGTCCTTCCCCCAAAATTCACAGGAATTCCTAACCTCCAATACCTGAGACTGTGACCTTATTGGAAATAGGGTCACTGCAGATGCTGTTGACTAAGATGAGGTCATATGACAGTAGGGGAGGCCCGCGGTCCAATCTGACTGTGTCCTTAGGAAAAGGGGGATTTGAACACCGAGACATGAACACGAGGAGAACGCCATGTGAATAGGAGGCAGAGATGGGGTGATGCGTCTACAAGCCAAGGAACGTCACGTCACGGATTACCAGCAAATCACAGGAAGCTAGGAGGGAGACCTGGAACAGATTTTCCCTCAGGGCCTCGAGAAGAAATCCACCGCTGCCAACACCTTGATCTCTGCTTTCCAGTCTGCAGAACTGTGAAGGAATAAATTTCTGTTGCTTAAGCCACCTTGTCTATCATACTTTGTTATGGGAGCCCAAGGATAGGAATCCAGCCTGTAATGTGAACTTCAGTTTTACAGAGATGTTCCAGCAACTTCCCTGGGACATGATAACCCAGAAAACAAGTGAAGAAGGTCCCGGGGGATCCTGCTGTTGTCACACTTCAAGGTCCCCTGTGCCTGACTCATGGGAGCCCCCAGGCCTTCCATCGGAGACTACGCGACTCTTACTAGAAGCTCAGGAAGACACACAACCCAGGGCAGGCAGAACACTTTATCTCTAATGAGCAGCAGGGCTTTCAAGGCAGTAAGAATTTCCTAGCTGTTTTCTTCCTCATCGCAATCAATTCTGAAAGGCATGTTTTGATAGTTTGAGGATTCTAAGGGCTACGATGAAAGTCTCTGCTATTAGGTTAAACATTTGAACAACATATTAAATATTCAAATAGAACGTTAGGTTGAACTTTGACTGAGTGTATTAAAATACTTTAAGGTTAACACTGAAAAGGAACTTTTTGTAGTAAATTAAAGGTGGCTTCTCCTCCTGAAGGAAAGTGGAGTCTAATTCCTAGCCTCTCGCACACCGGCCGGCCTGTGACTCGCGTGATCCAGCGAATGTGACAGAGGTGACACTCTGGGACACGGGAGGCTGAGTTGTAAGAAGCCTCGTGGAACCTCTTAGAATGCTGGCTCTGGCAGAAGCCAGACACTATGTAGCAAGTATCACTCACGCGGTGAGGAAGCCCAGGAACCCACATGGAGAGGCCATCTGAAGACAGAAAGGTGTCTGGCCAGCCCTGGCTGCTCTGTCTATCCCAGCCAGGCATGTGAGTAAAGGAACCTTTTTGGACATTCCACCGCAGCAGAAATGACATGCAGAAGACCCAGGGAACCCAGCCAACAGCTGGAACCAAGATCCCAAACGTATGGCCCCAGCGCAGCCGCCCCGGCCATCTCCAGCCATCAGTGAGGGTTCTAGTCACTGGTCTGTCTCTGGGTCATCCTGCTAAATTCCTCACTCACAGAATCATGAAAAGTGGTTGTTTAGTGCCACTAAATTTTGGGGTGGTTTATTGTGCAGCCATAGATAACTGGAGCACACTTTTCTGTGAAGTATTTTCTTTCCAGACTCGAACAGTTAGATGGGTTTATCCGGAGGCTACGGTGTAATTGAAATTCCATTAAAGATGCTTTTTAACAAGGAAGCAGGACTAATATATCTTCCCACTGCAAAGGCCTGCACTATCTTTGCCAAACCACATCATACTCTGTGAAGTCATCCAGTACAACACGTACCCCAAGTTCATACTCTTTAACAGCTCTCTGAATCAAATGGAGACTTAGTCGGGGTGAACAGTGTCACTGCAACGCTTGCAAGCAAAGTAGGATTCAACCCCACAGCAGAGGTCAGAAATGCCAATAAAAATGACCTTCTGGGGTCATTTATGGGTTTCACAGCTCTGATTTCAAGAGGTACCAGATATGCCAAAGAAAATGTGGCCAAAGACCTGGAAATACAGGCTCTTCTGATTCAGTAGGGCCAGGGGTCGCTGCCCCAGCCAGAGGTCAGCCACCTTGGGGTCAGCCACCCTGGCACTGCCCAGATAAGACAGTCCCTACAGAACCTGAGAGCTGGCTCTCCATTGTGTCTCTCCAGAGAAACAGCCCCAACTTCTGTTGGTTGTCTGTACAGACTTCAGAGGAAAAATATCTTCCTCCTATCTCATGAAAACATTCCTTGCTGGGGCTGGGCGCAGTGGCTCACACCTGTAATCCCAGCACTTTGGGAGGCCTAGGCGGGTGGATCACAAGGTCAGGAGATCGAGACCATCCTGGCTAACACGGTGAAACCCCATCTCTACTAAACATACAAAAAAATTAGCCAGGCCTGGTGTCGGGCGCCTGTAGTCCCAGCTACTCAGGAGGCTGAGGCAGGAGAATGGCATGAACCCGGGAGGCGGAGCTTGCAGTGAGCCGAGATCACGCCACTGCAATCCAGCCTGGGCGACACAGCGAGACTCCGTCTCAAAAAAAAAAAAAAAAAAAAATTCCTTGCTGGGACATAAACCCTTTTCCTATCGTCATACTTGTCCAAACTGTGAGTTCACAGCCAATGATACTTGGATGCGTGGCCTCTGCTGGGTAGATAACCTATGCCAAACTGTTTTCAAATAGACAGAAAACCAACATTAATATGGTTTGTTGTTGTTGTTGTTTTGAGACAGAGTCTCACTCTGTCACCCAGGCTGGAGTGCAGTGGCGTGATCACAGCTCACTGCAGCCTTGATCTCCCAGGCTCAAACAACCTTCCCACCTTGCCTCCCAAGAAGCTGGGACTATAGGCACACACCACCACATTCAGCTAAATTTTTTTTTTTAGTAGAGACAAGGTCTCACTATGTTGCCCAGGCTGGCCTGAAACTCATGAGTTCATGTGATCCTCCTGCCTCAGCCTCCAAAACTCCTGGGATTACAGATGTGAGCCACTGCGCCCAGCCGTAGTATGTTTTAAAATTCAAAAGAAAACAGTGTACTAACAGTGACCTGAATCTGCCTGCACTTGGAGGCTCACCGTTTTCACGTGCTCACGTATGCCATCTCCTTTAAGCCTCAGGTCAAGTCCATGTCATGCTCATTTCAGCAGAAATGTCAGGCAGCTCTCCCCGGCCCACAGCTGCCTCCTGGTAGAGCAGTCAAAGCCAGATCTACCAGATGCCAGCACCCATGAGAAAAGGATCTGGATGGTGCCAACCTAATACCCCCTCCATCCCCAGCCACCAGCAGTGCCGAGGTCCTTCTGTCCATGCTGTGTGCATGGTTTTTCTCATCCCCTCTCTGACCCCAGCAGCTGGGTGAGCATCTTACAGATCTCCTTCCCAAATCCCGTGCAAAATGGCCAGAATTCTAGGTCTCAGGCTGTTCATTTGTTTGATGTGAAGTTAGACTTAGTTACCTTGGTGTTAGGAGAGAACAGTGTTTAAATTATGTGTGGCAAGGAAAATTAATTTGAGATTATGAATTCCCTGCAGCATTCAAAGAGTATCATGGAGCTTAAGAGCAAGTTGGCTGGGTCTCAGTTTATTGACCTGGAGGAATGTGGAAATGCTAAGGGGAAGCATGGAGCCGAAGAGTGCTGTGCAGACTGTCAATCCATTTCCATCTGAAATCACACTGGAAAACAGAAAAGCCTACCTGTGGATCTGTGTGGGGGCATGGAGAACAGTGTGGGTGGAGATGCAAAAAGCTCCACCTCAGAGAGCTGGGAGGGAAGCGGAGTCAGGGAGGGCTGCCTGCCTTTTTCTGCAGACATTCCCCTACTGATTGACTGGTGACAGTGAGATTTTATCACGTTTGTAATTTCCAGAAGGGGAAGGCACAATGACTGGTTACAGTGAGATTGTATTACATTTGTAATTTACAGAAAGGGAAACACACAAACTGCAAGAGAAATAGATCCCTAGAGAGCATGGTCCAAGAAGGCTGTGTCCACATTTCCACATTCCCTGTGGCTGAATGCCCAGACTTTGAGATCAACCCCATCAGGAAGAAAGTTAAAGACAGAGGCTAATCAGAGTTTGGCAATGCTGAGAGCTTCCACGTGCCAGGCCCTGCCTGGGCTCTTTACCTATATTACGTCATTCAGTTTTCACAACTTCCCCATGAGGTGTCATCCCTGTTACAGGTGAGAAATTGAGGCACAGAGACAGTAGCAATTTCCCTATGATCCTAAAGTGATCAGAGGTACAGCTGGGATTCCCATCCAGGCATCCCAAAGCCTGAGCTCTCTATGTTGTGACACTTCATAGTTGTGTTGACTTTTATCAAATCATTCAACCTCTTTGAGGGTCATTTTTTTTAATCTGTCAAATGAAGGTGACAACAACACCTCCTTCTTTTTGCAAAGATTCCTTTGCAAAAAGGAATCTTACATATCTTTATATGTATCTATATCATCATACATGTACATATATCATCTCGCTCAGTGCCTGCAGACAGGAGACTGCAGAGCTATGTGCCCAACCAACCTCACAGGGAGGGCACTTTTGAGTGTGGGCAAGGTGCCATCAAATCCACTGATAAAGGACAGTTTAGGGAGTGAGGAGTGCATGTCCCACAGCCCCTCTGCATATAAGGAGTGAAGAGGAGGGTGGTGATGAGGTAGGACAAGGGTTGGAATAGGAGATGAGACTAAGAAACCAGGCAGCTCAGGAGGCTGAGGCAGGAGAATCACTTGAACCCGGGAGGCAAAGCTTGCAGTGAGCCAAGATCGAGCCACTGCACTCCAGCCTGGGTAACAGAGCGAGACTCCGTCTCAAAAAAAAAAAGAAACCAGGCAGGCACAGATGGCCACGTGGAGAGGTCAGCCCCTGAGAGGGCTCTGGACCACAGCCTGGGCAAAGAGCATGGATGCAGGCAGCTGCCTTGGAGGACACAGAGGATGTCTCTTTGTGTCGCCTCCATAGGGCACTGGTGTCTGGAAGAGCTCCTCGGCCAGCCATCACTTAGACAGCTGGCTGACTGGGTTAACTTTCTACCCACTCCCTCCTCCAACCACCCAGCTTGATGTTCCTTCAATATCTCTTCAACACTCATGAGGAGGGATGGGAGTAAACTGGTTTTCTTTTAATAAAAAATATTATGCCTTTCTTTTTCATTGCAAAGTAAGGTTTTTAAAAATACCATTTCCAAATAAAACGGTTGTGGGAGGCATAGTAAACGTTTAAAATTTACATCATACAATGAATTATTGATTCCCAGCAAATAATACTCCCCACTCAGTTTCAGATTTTCAGCTGAATGCAGCAGGGCCCAAGAGCCTGTGCCAGGCCCAGTCCTCTACATCAGGGACTAGGGAACACTTGGACGGGGTGGGTTTTTATGTGTCTCTCCACTGCCCTCAAAGGCACTGCCAATCTCAGCAACAGGAAGGTGCTGACTCCTGACTCACCAGCTCTACTGTGAGTCCATCACCTGCAAAACCTCAGTGATTTGGTCCAGTGATGTGCTACTGCCCAGCATTAGTGGAGCTGGCACGAGATAGGGCCCCTGGCAGCTGCCCAGTGGCCCACCCCTCCATTCAGCTTCGATGCCATGGGAGAGGGCTGGGGCCAGTGACAGTCAAGACCCATGGGCCCAGGCCTTCAGAGTGGCTCCTAGCATGAGGGAGAAGGGGTCAAGTAAAGGGAAAATCAGCAGGGAAAATTGAAAAGACATTCTAATGGCTAGTGGGTGGAGATGGAACAGGTAACCAGGTCTTTCTGGGGACAGACAGGCATGATATGAGAGATCCATCCAAGGATCCGTGTTTAACTGGGACAGGTGTGCAGCTTCGGGATGTGGGGATGAACTGTGAAGTGAAGACAGAAAGAAAATTTGTGTGCTGTAACAGGCTCAGTGCTCTCTCTACCATATGTCACCATAATATTTCAATCATTAGATCTGAACTAAATACAGATTTAATTTACCAAATAATGTTTTAATGACAACAGCAGTGGCCCCCAGCAGCACTCCAATTTATGTACAACTTCGAGATAAATTACATTGTTTGACTTGCGAGAAAGATGTCTAATTAGGAAGATTTCCAGATATAAAGAACTGTCACTGTAAGTCATGTCATCGCATCACTCTAAAGTCACTCATTAACATATGAAAACGTTCCTGTTTAATAAACTGCTTATGTCAAACGAGGTCCTGAAGATGGGATGTGGGTGAAGGTGCTGCCCAGTAGGCGGCTCAGCTGATTCATCACCTGATGTTACCGGCCATGGCCATCCCTCCGCCTTCAGATGGAGTCGCCAGATAGATATTTTTGCCATACAAGGTTCTTATTTCACTTAATTGTATTCTGATTTTCTAGCTGGGTATATTTCAGAATTAGTATTTGTGTTAGGATAAGATATTAAGATTCTCTTGAAGCACTGGTGTTTTACACAGTTTATCTTAAAGGCTGCTTCCAAGTTGCTGCAAGATAAAACTGCCTTAAGGAGTCTGTCAGTTAGATGCAACCATGGTAACCAGAGAAAACTGCAAAATGGCCATAAGTCTGCAACTTTGCCCCAAATGAGGACAAAACCACCCTGTATCCAATACAATACATATACTGGGTTTTGTAGTGGCATGAAGAAATGCCTTCTGAAGTTGGCCCAGTTTAGGAGGTATCAGGAACGACATCTCGGTGGGTTTTGCAGGAAGAATAGGAGTTTGCTGATAAATTTCATGCTTCCTCTGTAGACAATGGGGAAGCATCAGAAGGGACGTAGCAGGGTGGCGAAGTGACGAGTTCTACAACAGGGAGGGTGGATTTGGAGCAGGGCAGGGATGAGCAGAGGGCCAGTGCAGGGGAGGGGACCACTTAGAAGAATGCTACATTGCTTTGAGACCAAATGTGTTTGCAGCCTCACTGGGAATGCTGGATTAGACCCTACACCAAAAACTACCTGGAACAAGAGCTGTTCTAATAATGCTAAGCATATGTGAAACTGTGATGATTCTAATATTGGAACTTTTTATTTTAACAGAAAACAAATTATCGTAGGAAGCTTCTACCATCTCTCATCCAATAGTGTTAGCATGACTGTTACTAATACATTGAAAAAATAAAAATAGATAATGGAGATCTGTCAAGGTGGCCGACGAAATCACATGTATGAGAGATGGGTGGATGAAAAAGTCCCAAACCCCTTCAAGAAGCATCCGTGCCATTTCAAGCTTTCCAGAGCTTCAGAGTCATGGACTGTCTACTCCTGTTTCTCTGTATCCTCCCCCCAACCCCGGTTTTAATTTCCATTCTATTTTCCCTTTATCCATTTACTATTTCACTTATTTATGACTCAAATATGCCAGGCCCCATGGGAGAGCTGGGACACACAGTGAACTAACTGGAGCCAGCACCATCTCACACTATCACTCCCGCCTTCCAGTGAAGGAGAGAACCAATAACCACAGGGCTGGTTAGGGAAGTACAACTGTGCCACATACTCCCAAGGAGAGGCCAGGTGCCTCTGAAGGCTTATAGAGTAGACATGTCCTGCCCATCACACCTTCGTCGCTTGTGTCAGAGCTACAACTAAAATCTAGAATTCCTAATTTCCACCCTACTCACTCTGCCTCATTCATTTTTCGGTTTATTCGTTTGCTCATTCATTTGCTTATACCTTTGTTCACTGCCCATTCATTCTTTCAACATTCGATCAGTTATTCATCCATTAATTACTCACAGGGCAGGCCCTCTTGTCTCAGCTCAGCTACAAGGCACAGAGGCATAACAAGGCTAATGAACACTGCGCGGGTCATAACCAGGGTGCTACGGGCACATTGGCCAGTGAAAGCTGAACTGGTCTGGGCAGCTCGATGAAGGCTCTGCAGAAGTGGCCCTGACAAGTGCTAGTGAATCACTCCACAACATGCAAACCTGATCACTAACATAATATGCAACACACGCTCACATGTTCCAGGTGCCGCGCAGACAGGACCCCTGCCCCTTGAAAGTCAGAGTCAAAAGGGGGAGTGGCGAGGAAGCAAAGGCTGCATCTTGTGTCAAGCGCCGTGGAAGGGAATAGTGAAGTACTCCCGGGTCTTGGGGGCCTTCTATGAAGGAGGTGGTGGCATCTGGGCCTGGAGCCTGCAGGAAAAGAACCGGGAGAAGCACCTTACAAGCACGGAGAGAAACCGTGGAAAGTTACAGAAACTGTCAGGAGGCCCGTGGTGCTGGAGTACAGGGTATTGTCAGATGAAGTCAGCAGCTTGAGCAAAGCATTGCAGGTGGAGGAAAATTTTTTTAATTTTTTCCTGTATGTGTCAAGAAGCCACTGAAAGCTTTCAGACGACTTTTTATTGACAGAATCCTATTTACATCTTTAAAGAAGTATACTGGTTGGACCCTCAAGCCCATAGAGGGGTAATGTTGCAAGTAGAAAAGACCACCCCTTGCTCTAAGTGATGAGGCAGATTCCAACCCTTGGCCAGGCCGCCATGCAGGGCAGAAGGTGCCCTGATTCTGGCTGCTGCAGAAGTTGGGGGATGGCAATTGAAACCAAAGAGGTGGCCATACAGATGGCGATGAGGGGACGGACTGCAGGTAACTTTTGAAGGAACAGCTGGTGGGATTTGTATGTGTATGGGCGGGGAGGTGAGGGAAAGGGACTGCTGTGCGTTCCATGCATCTTGATTCCATTATCTTTGTGGCCCTAATGCAAGCTTTCAGCTCTATAGGAATGCGAAAGAACTGCAGATTTCCCATCGGGCACATGCCAGAGATGAGAGCTTCCCAGAGATTCTTGGTTGTTCTCAGTCTTCTGCATCACATGCCATGGTGCGACGAAGTCTCCCTTCCGATGTACAGGCCTCTCTGCAGGATCAAATTCCAGAACCGGGATTCCTGAGTCAAAGCATGAATTAACCTATAATTGTCTTAATTCTGAAAAATTATCCTCCTGGGGCTGGTGGGGGGGGGGCATTTTACATTCCTCTTAGCAAAATGTGAAAAGGTCTGTTTCACCCCAGCCTCAGTAAAAGATTATGTTCTCCAGCTTGTGGGTTTTTGCCTGACATGGCAGGTGACATACAATATCTTACTGTTGTTTTAATTGTAATTTCTGTTACCACGAGGTTCACGGTGTTTGGTTCACGGTGTTTTCATGTGATTAGGCCACTTCTATGAGCTCTCTGACCCCGCCCATTTTTCTTTTGGATATTTGTGGTCTTTTTCTTATAAACTTCTAGAATGCAGGAACTATTCATGATCTGAATTAGAAATATTTCTCCCAGTTTGGTACTTTGCTTCTAAGTTTGCATACTTTCTTAGAAATTTTATTTTATTTATTTAGCCACGTAAAAGTTTTTGCTTTGATATGGTCACATTTATCAAAATTTGATAGCCGCAAAGAATCCTATATGAGCTGGTAAAAAGGAAGGGGGGGTGGTTCTTTGGTCCAGATTTAGAAAGATCTCCCAATGTATTGTGAAGTGGAAAAAGCAAAGGTACAAATTCTACCCCTTTTTCTCTAAGAAAGAGAAGAAAGTGGGCACGTATGTTCTTATTTGTTTATATTTTCATAAAGGAAGTATGATAGGTTATTTTATATGTCAGCTTGGCCAAGCTATGGTGCCTGGTCATTTGGTTAAACACTAGTCTAGATGTTGCTGTGGCTGTCCTTTTAGATGTAATTCATATCTACAATAAATAGACTCAGTTAAGCAGATTACCCTCCATACTGCGGGGGGCCTCATCCAATCAGTCAAAGGCCCTCAGAGCAAAGACTGAGGTTCCCCAAGTAGAAGGAATTCCTTTCAAGACTGTGATATAGAAAGCCCAGCTGAGTTTCCAGCCTGCAGAATTCAGACTCAAAAATGCAACCTCAACACCTACCTAACCTCCAGCCTCCCTGCTGCCCTACAGATTTCAGGCCTGCCAGCCCCCACAATCAGGTGAGTCCATTCCTTTAAAAAAAAAACCAGGCGCTCTCTCTCTCTTTCTCTCTCCCTCTCTGTCTCTTCCTTTCATTGGTTCTGTTACTCTGGAGAACCCTGATTAACACGGGAACACTTGGAGGATCCCACAAAAAATGAGTACAGTAACTGTGTGTGGGAAGGATGAGGGAGGGGTGGTAATGGGAATTCTCAGTTTAGGCCTTGTTATAGTTAGAAACTTTAAGCTGTGTAAATATCTCACCTACTCAAAACAGAAAGTAAAATTTGGGGCAAGATCAACTTTTAGGTATAAAATAAAATAAATGCTCTATAAATTAAGCAATAAAGGTTATTTGTTTTATAGAAATTTAAGATACAAAAAAAGAGAATTATCCAGGTTTATCCAAAAGATGAACTGCTCAGGAAGAAGGCAATTTTTAAAAGCACTGAGATGCAATTCTTTTAAACATGAACCTGTATACCATATTTAAATCCATATAATATTCTACAAATCTGGTGTATCCTCCATGCATTTGATACAAGGTTTAACTCCCACCAACTCTTCCACTCTTGACCCCACCAGGTGGGCAAACATAACTTCTGGCAATCTGCAAAGAGGCCAGGCCACGACCTGGGCTGGAGTGGCCAGCCTGTGGCTGGGGAGACTTTCCAGGGAACAGGTGCCACCTCCCCAAAACGCTTCACGCTGCGTGCAAGGATTCAGAGATGTCCAGGGTAAACCAACACTTTTTAAGCCAACTCTAAATGTTTAATAAAAACTAAGAATGATGCATAACAAGAGCTTCATCCTGGAAGTACACACCATTTTACAGGAAACTCAAACCCTAAACATATGTAATCTCGTTTGTAGCAGGGAACTTCCTCCCTGCTAGATTGAAGAAAAGTATTACCATCTGGGACGCATTCCTCTCACCCTCAGAAGAAGGGGCTTTATAGAAGGGTCTTTACTTATATTAGCAGCACCCTGCTATGCACCGGCTGATGTTCATAACACATGGGGCTTTCTGGGCCACTCCAGTGACTGCTGAGCTGGCACCTGATGACATTTCTTCAAGTAAGTTGCCTTAGTTGACCCAGCTACTGCTCCACACCAGAGGTGGAGTGGGGAAGAGTGTCCTCTGGTGGAAGGTCAGTGCCACAGAGAAACACTGGGCACTCAGACTGCATTCGGTCCTGGGACAGACAGCGTGTCCCCAAGCATCCACAGTGCAGCGTCCACAGAGAGGCCTGACTCCAGGGGGCTGACAGAGGCAGAGGACAGAGCTATTTATTGAAATGAGGAGTGCCCTGCTAAAAGAAATTGCATGCATAGCATTATAGAGCCAGGTAAACTCATGGTGAGGAGTCTGTGTTTTGGATTAAACACACACACACACACACACACACACACACACACACACACACACACACCTGTGTTTAATCCCAGCTCTATTACATAACTTTCTGGAGGTTGTTTCCCTTTGCCAAGGCTGCCTTTCCCTACATTAAGTGGGAACAATATAATCCCACCATAAAGAACTGTCATGAAATCCGAACGCAATGATGACCACTAAGGCTACAAGTGCCCGTACCGTAGGTAGTAAGTGCTTACTAAATGCTGGCTCCTCCTCCGTAACTGATGGGAATATTAGGAGACATATAGGTCTTTGGATAGTTCTTGAAAGCTGTCTCTAGAGGCTGTATTTGGAAACATATCACATGGATCATCTCTTGAATGAAGTTCCTCGTGACCCTTAGGCCTTTCAGGAGTAATGCCAGGGTCCTTCCTGTGAGCAGCTCAGCCGAGTGGGGCTAGCGGGGAGCAGAGATGGGGCTGGGACAGAGCACAAGCACAGCCCTGGGGTGGGGTAGACAGGGATGCTGGGCAAGCACACCCCACCTCCGCTCCCCGCCAAGGCTGTCTGCTTTCTGCACCAAGGCCCCTTCTACCCCTGCAAGCCCACCTGGCCTCCTGCACACAGGAGAGTTGATGCCCCCAGAGGAAACAATTAGGGGGAATGGGAACAAGGCCCCGCATGCCCTCTTCAGGGGGACAGTTCTGGGACATTCTGTACGGCTCCAGGCACCCCCCCCAGGCTCACAGTGGCAGCCCTGATAACACCCCCCAGGGATTCCTTCTCCTGCCCCACATCCCCCCCAGCTCCTCACACCTGCTTCCTTGTCCTGGGCTCTGCTTCTGGGCTAAAAACAACCCCAGTGGGGAGAGCTGTTTGGAATGCAAAGAGGAGACCAAGGACTTGAGGCCCCTCCTATCACCTCACTTACATCCCCAGGAGTGCAGGCCACACTGCCCATCAAAAGCACGTCCCCGTGAGGCA
The DNA here is from genome assembly GCF_029289425.2 of Pan paniscus. Lineage (NCBI taxonomy): Eukaryota > Metazoa > Chordata > Mammalia > Primates > Hominidae > Pan > Pan paniscus. The sequence continues at coordinate 6,001,225 of NC_073265.2, forward strand.
AGATGATGATGATCGCAGCGGACATTTATTACCTGCCAGACACCAACCTAAGCACCTTATTATTAACTATTTTAATTCTCACACCAACCCCACAAATTACTATGACTTTGTTTTCCAAAAGAGGAAACTGGGGCACAGAGAAGCTAACTTTCTGAGGCTGCCCAGCTGGTAAGCAGCAGAGCCAAGCTTCCCGCTCGGCGAACGAGCTCCAGAGCCCATGCACTCAAAGGCAGAAGCTGCGCTGCACAACGATGCCAAGAAGAGAACCTGGAGGGTCCAGGCTGGCAGAAATCAGGGAGGGCAAGGGCAAGGAGGAAGCCGAAAGCTAAGAACAAAGTCAGACAAACGCCGAGGCAGAAGCCAGGGAAGCAGAGCATGTCACCAATTACTGGGGACATGCTCTGAGCGAGAGGGTTTGAGAACTGCCACTCACCGGCCGGGGACTGCTTGTTCTAAAGGTGCCTCAGGCTGAAATCCAACTGGGCCTGTGCTCCAAGCCAGGAGTCCTGGCACAAAAACACGGATCTTTGCTCTTTCTGTCCGCAGGGCCTGGGCTCTCAGCCCCACCCCAAGACAGTAGAAGAGAAGGGACCCAGGCAGGGGCTGTGGTCAGTGAGTAGAGCCCCTGGTTTACCAGGGAAGTCAAGCCTGCTGGTTCCCATTTTCTCCATAAATTACTCCCATTAAAGTCAAATATCCACATTAACTAAATTTTTGATATTTCACAGAATGGTTCCACAAAAAGAGCACTTTCATTTAGCTTTAAACAGCCCTTTCTGCTGACGTCCAAATTCATATTTCACTTCCCTCTCATCTTCAATTAAAGCTTATTATCCTCTGTGTAAACCAAGAAGATTTATGACATTATTTAGCGAGTTTTCTTTTTTTTAAATTATAAATAACAGTAAACTTCAGAAAATGCTCCAATTTCACAGTTATTTGTTTTCAAGATTTTTGGCCACACACTAAAGCTAAAGCTAACCTCCAAAAGGCGCAAGTCACATCTTAAATGAAAGCTCTGATCAAATCTAGTCCTCCCCAGCTTCTCTGGGCATAAATTGGAATTTTAAGCCATAGGCCAAGAGTTAAAACTATAGCTTCTGATTTGCTTCCAATGCGATCTGTAACTAGTTATTCATGGTCCAAAGAAAAGTTTGGATTCATGTCAGAACCGCCTCATACACACAGCCATCTGAAAAGTCCCAGAGAAGCCCTGTTTAAATGCAATCCAAACTGATCCTTCCATGTTTCTTCTAAAAGAAGGAATCATTTCCTGTCTCGTGTATGGTTTCTTTTCCTTTCTTTCTTTCTTTTTTGAGACAAGATCTTGCTTTGTCACCCAGGCTAGAGTGCAGCTTCACCATTATAGCTCACTGTCTTGACTCATGCAGTCCTTCTGCCTCAGCCTCCTGAATAGCTGGGACTATAGGCCCATGCCATTGTGCCTGGCTAATTTTATTTTATTTTATTTTTTGTAGAGACAAGGTCTCGCTGTGTTGCCCAGGCTGGTCTCCAACTCCTGGCCTCGAGCAATCCTCCCACTGCAGACTCCCAAAAAGCTTGGAATTACAGGTGTGAGCCACCACGCTGAGCCTATGGCATCTTAATTTTTAAATTTTTCATCTCTTTTCACTATTTTTTCTACAGGAGATCATTATTTCATTTAATATAGATACCCATAGTCACAAAGAGACTTAGGACTTCAGAATCAGAAAACAAATCAAAAAAATACAATGTCCTACTACACGAAAATAGTTTTTACCTTAAAAACCATGGAGAAAGGAAAGTGCTAGGAAACGATGGACGAAAGTGATTGTGATTGGAAAGAAGATAAGGGGCAACTGGAACAAAGCATTCACATGAAGTCCATCAGCACCTAGAAGGGCTCATCAGGAGTCTACGCAGGCTCGCCAATACAGCAGCAGCTGCAACACTCACTGCTCTTTTACTGACAGGATCAAGGCATGTAGACACGGTATCTGCGAGGCAGAGGTCAATTCAGATTTTTAATTTCTCTCCTGCAGCCCAGAGCCTTGTATTGGGAGACCAAACTTCCATTCACTGTCATGGCATTCTGGAGGACACAGAGAGTCAGGTGTAACAAATATACAGGGGCACCATCTGGGATGGGTGGGGAGTATTGTCAGATTCTGCGTCAGGGTGCAAGGGGTGGGCGAGCTTACCAGAGTGAGGGGAAATCTATAAGGAATACATGTCCAACCTTGCACTAGAGTTTGAAAAAACATCAACTTTTAAGTGCTGAATCCTGAATGCATTTATTGAGTCCAAAAATATCTGTGTATGTCTTCAATGTGTCAGGCACTGTTCTCAGTTTGGGCATGCGGCAGTGAATAAAACTGTCAAGTAAATTTCACACAGTGAGAGGGCAAGAGGCTTGATACATCATATAGGGTATTAGAAGGTGGTAAGTGGGGGAAATGGAAACGGGGGGAGGGCTAGGACAGGGAGCAGCAATGTTGAACGGGTCTGGCCTCACTGAAATGTCAACAGAACGAGAAGAGGGCCGCAGGGCTGCAGCTACGTGGGGAACAACGTTCCGACTCAGGGAGCAGTGCGGAGGCGTGTGGCTGGAGCTGAGCTGGAGAGGAGAATCCAGGAAGACCGGCTCGGGAGTGGGAGGGGTGGTTGCAGATGGAGGAGTTGGCTTTTAGCCTGAGAGAATGTGGAGTCTTTGGAGCATTTCCATTACAGGAGTGACAGGATTTGGAATGAGCTTTGAAAGGTTCGCAAAAGTAGCTCTGAAGAAGTGGGGTTATGTGGCTTCTGCAATGTGACCCGCGATTTGGCACAACCTTGAGAACTCCAGCCCCAGTAGGAAAATGGCCAAAGGCCATAAAGAAGTCACACAAGAATTCACAGCAGAATATTTTCAGCCCCATGGTGTCATATGAGTAAAACCACACAGTTCCATTTCAGCACCAGGTGGGAACCTGTCTCCTATAAGTTAAGCGGTATAAATGAAAATTTAATCATGTTTTTCCCTTTCATAGAATTGTGGCCTAACTTCTGAATTCTGATAAAATAACTTAACATTGGCCAACAAGATCACTCAGCATCTGAGACCTAATTTGATAACCATAACTCAAATATCTCATCAACTGAAGTTGCAATTAACAAAAAGTCCAGTTGGCAGAGCAGGGCCTGGATGATGAACGATTCACAGCTGATCTGGGGCTGCCGCCTCTACAGCGGTGTCTTCTTTCCAGACCCCCCGAAAGTTCACAGACTGTCACACATGCACACAACTCCCGTGGCCCTGCAAAACCGGCTCCCATCAGGAAACATGTGGGCTTCTTCCTGCATGCTACAGTGAAAAGCAAAATCCTAACGTACTTACTCGCATTAAAAAAAATAAAATGAGAAGACTCAGTTTTATGTCTACACAACTGCAAAAACAAAACAAAAGTCAGAGATGTGAACTCCAGATTGTTAACATATCTGCTGAAACAAACAGAACAGTTTAATCAGGAATGTGTACAAGCTATATTGCATACAAATTGGCATCGATCATGAATAAATGAATTTTGGCTTTTTGCATCTCATGTATGGGACTTATTTACATGGCATACTGGCAAACTGGAATGTAAACTAACAATATAAATGATATTGCAAATTAGGAGCATCCCCAAGCTGCCAGAAATAGGAAGAAGGCAGTGTTTTGGTTTCCTACAGTATGGAAAACTTATAGTGATAACCCAACTAATTCATAGTAAGGGGGAGAAGACAGCACACTAACCTTTAATAAATTAATAGGATTGGGAGGCTGAGGCAGGTGGATTACCTGAGCTCAGGAGTTCGAGACCAGCCTGGGCAACACAGTGAAACCCCGTCTCTACTAAAATACAAAAAATTAGCCTGGCGTGGAGGCGCGTACCTGTAGTCCCAGCTACTTGGGAGGCTGAGGCAGGAGAATTGCTTGAACCCAGGAGGCAGAGGTTGCAGCGAGCTGAGATAGCACCACTCTGCACTCCAGCGTGGGTGACAGAGCGAGACTCTGTCTCAAAATAAATTAAATAAATAAAAATAATAATTGATTAATTAATTAATTGGAGCTGTTTTCCCTTTTCTGCAGGTACTGAAAACCATCTTATGCCTGCCTACAGGCATCTCCATTTAAGGGCTTCCCACACCCTGAAATACAAACACTACCAACCAAGCTATAAATTATACTGCTTTCTATTCCTGTTTCTACTAGCTATTTCTTAAAAATTTGCTAAAATCTGCCTACAAAACTATCTAAACTTGGTGTCTATTAAGAAATAGGGGGATTTTTCAACTCTAATTTGAGTTCTTTAATAACTATTTCTGTTTGGGTTTTCTATTTCTTCTTAAGTTTGGCTATTTATAAATTAAGCCATCTCATCTAAATCTTCAAATATATTGGCATAAGGTTGCTGATTATCATGTCTGAAATCTCTTGTTTATATTATTTTCCTTTCATATTTCTCCATTATTCATGTTTCTTCTCTTTTATTGTAATCAATAACAGGTGTATGTACTTATAACTCTTTTCAAAGAATTTTTGATTGCCTCTATTGCTTCTTGGATATCCATTTCATTACTTTTCCTTTAATCTTACTTATTCTTTTTGTGAATGTATGCATTTACTTTGATTAAGAATTTCAAACAGAAATTTAAGTTTATCTCTGGTGTTTGTGGAATGTGAAAAGTAACTGAAAACTGCAAAAACAAACAAACAAAAACTCCTAAAGCTCCCACCAAAAGTTTTGCAATAATTATTAATATTTCATAAGAGAGGGTGGGTATGGTGGCTCACGCCTGTAATCTCAGCACTTTGGGAGGCTGAGTTGGGTGGATTACCTGAGGTCAGGAGTTTGAGACCAGCCTAGCCAACATGGTGAAACCCTGTCTATATTAAAAATACAAAAATTAGCTGGGCGTGGTGGCGTGTGCCTGTAATCCCAGCTACTTGGGAGGCTGAGGCAGGGCAATCGCTTGACCCAGGAGGCAGAGGCTGCAGTGAGCCAAGATCACGCCACTGCACTCCAGCGTGAGCAAGAGTGAGACTCCGTCTAAAATAAATAAATAAATATATATATAATACACATACATATATACATTTCATAAGAGATAAGAGAACACATCAATGCAGTCACAAGTCACTTAATGACAAAGATACAATCTGAGAAATGTGTCATTCTGAGCAATGCAAATGGTAACTTCATCATTGTGCAAGCCTCAGAGAGTGCACTCGCACTAACCTAGATGGCATAGCCTACTATACATGCCTAGGCTATATGGTGTAGCCTATTGCTCCTGGGCTACAAACCTGCACAGCATGTACTGTACTAAACACTGTAGGCAACTGTAATGCAATGGTAAGTATTTGTGTATCTAAGCATATCTAAACATAGACAAAGTGCATAAAATGTGATACAATACCACTGTCCTATATGTGGTCTGTCATCGATGGACCATTATAGACATCATTATGCAGCACAAAACTGTATTTTATTCATTCCACAGATGACATGGGAGTCTTCTTATTTTTGTAATCAATAATAACAGGTGTGTGATCAATAATAACAGGATGAGCGATATGCTAATTAGGAACTAAGGATGTGCAAGATAAAAGTTTATACTCCAAGAATGAAACAGAAACGAAAAATTAAAAGTAATAACAATAAGATGATTAACAATATCAATAGCAACTAACAGTAGTTTCTTGGTTACTTATCACATGCTAGGTAATGTTCTAACTATTTCATATGAAATTTATTTATTTTATTTTATTTTGAGACAGGGTCTCACTCTGTCATCCAGGCTGGAGTGCAGTCATTGCAATCATAGCTCACTGCAGCCTCAAACTCCTGGGCTCAAGCAATCCTCCCATCTCAGCCTCCCAAGTTGCTGGCACTACAGGCACATGCCACCACACACAGCTTTTTTTTTTTTTTTTTGGTAGAGATGGGGTAGGGGGTTTCACTTTGTTGCCAACTCTTGGTCTCAAGCTATCCTCCTACCTCCACCTCCCAAAGCACTGGGATTACATGCACGAGCCACCACATCCAACTAATTTTATTTTCTGTAGACGGGGTCTTGCTATGTTGCCCAGGCAACAATGTAGTGGCACAATCATAACTAACTATAACCTTGAACTCCTGGACTCAAGCGATCCTCCCACCTCAGCCTCCTGAGTAGCTGTGACTACAGGTGTGTGCAACCATACCGGGCTAATTTTTAAATTTTTTGTAGTGATGTGGTCTCACTATGTTGCTCGGGCTGGACTCTAACTCCTGGCTTCAAGCAATCCTCCTGCCTTGGCCTCCCAAAGCACTGGGATTACAGGTGTGAGCCACTGCACCTGGCTTCATAGGAAATTTAATCCTCAAAAGATCCCATATAGAATGATGGAGGTTAACACTGTTCTCCCCACTTTACAGATGAAATCCCCAGGAATGAAGGCGGTGAGAGCTAGCAAGTGGGTGGTGTATAAGGCAAATCATTATTAATAGCCACAAGCACATTACACAGAGTCTTAGTTTTAACTTCAATGGAAGTTTTATTGTTTTTGACAGTTGCCAAAGCAGATCAGATACTGTGATTAGGTACACGGTTTCTTCCTGCTTATGAGATTACATTCTGAAGCCCTTCGGTCTCATTCCCCGGCTGCCTCCACTCTTTCCTGTAACCGCTCGCCTGTCACCTGTCTGATGTGCATCACCAGCTCATTCATCACCTGGCAGATTTACTAACTCACTCGTCATGCAGACACTGATGAGCCTGTCCTTCCGCATTCATCCCCACACCCTGGCTGCCGCTCACTCTGACATACCGCCGCCTGTCACTGTTTGCCAGCCAAACTGATACTTTTCTTAGGAGCTGCTATTAGCTCATTTGTCAGATTATTTTATTCCTTTTTGCTTATTAACTTCCCTTCAGACATCTTTTAGAATTTTTTCTTCTTGCTCTCCTCTGCCAACCACTTGGCTCATTTGCTTATCACCTGATATTATTCACCCCTCATCATTCGACAGCTTTTCAGATTCTATTAGTCAACATACATAATGTGAGTTCTATCTCTTGTTTCTATTAGGTTAAGTCCATAGAGATCTTGCTCTGTGCCAAGTGACTTAGAATTTGCATGGGGATGACACTTACATTAGAGCATATTCACTATGGCACATGAATATCGGTTATAAAACTCACATTCCCTTTCACAGGTCAGAAAATGTGGGATAGCAGCAGCCTTTTAAAAGGTAACACACAGCGGCATTTTTTTTTTTGTTTAAAAATATATAAATAATTTATTCTCCCCATTGCACAGAATGGCAATACGTTCTCTCCTAGGTGATTGAAAAGGATTTTGTCTTTAGTCTCTTATGGACTGGTGCATTTGATGGGGATCCAGAAAAAAAGATGGGACTAAGTACTGTACGCAAAAGAGAACTGGCCATGAAGAGGACCCACCTGCCGGACAAGAGCCCTGTGTGTCTGCCTGGGAAGGAGAGGAGCTCATTCGTGAAGGTCCCACCTGGACAGGCTGTTTGCTTATGAATGTATGCACTTAGGTAGGTAGGTAGGTAGGTAAATGTGTCTATGCATGTATACACATATGTGTATGAATCTATGTCTATGGGTGTGTGTATGTTGCATGGAAGTACACATGTATGCAGCAGGCTAACACTGACCGTACTTACTGTGTGCAAGTCTCTGCAATATGCTCCCAAGACACAGTAGCTCATTTAGTCATTACAACAACCTTTGCAATAGAAATACCAATGGCCACCCATATTCACTGGTTCCCATTTGCCTGGCTGTGTTCTAAGCCTTGCCACCACCTGGGAGGTAGGTTCTATCATTTTCCCCATGAAATAAATGAATGAACTGAGCCTCATGGGGATAGAGTTACTCACCCAATGGAGGAGCTCTTATGATCCCCATGTTACCAGTGGGGAGACTGAGGCACAGAGAAGTTCAGAAAGTCACTTGAGGCCATACAGTAAGAAATAGAGTCTGTACCCTTAAGCACATCACACTACTTCCCAGTAGAGAAAGATCACCTTCTGTGATGCTTAATTTTATGAGCCAACTTGACAGGGCTAAGAGATACCCAGAGAGCTGGTTGAGCATCATTTTTGGGTATGTGTGTCAGGGTGTCTCCAGAAGAGGCTAGGATTTGAATCTACAGACTGGAGTAGAGAAGATCACCCTCACCAATGTGGGTGCACCTCATCCAATCCATTGAGGGCCCACATAGAACAAAAAGGCAGAGGAAGGGCGCCGTCTCTCTCCCCTTGAGCTGGAACATCCATCTTCTGTCCTTGGCCATCAGAGCTTCTGCTTCTCCCACCTTCAGACTCCAGGACTTAACACCAGCAGCTCCACCCCTCCTCCTGTTCTCAGGCCTTCGGGCTCGGGCTGAAGCACACCACCAGCCTTCCGGGGTCTCCAGCCTGGAGATGGCAGATTGTGGGACTTCTTGGCCTTCACAAGTGCATGAACCTATTCCCATGATCAATATCCTGTATACCCCATTGGTTCTGTTTCTCTGGAGAGTCCTCCTAATACACTTTCCTTTTAAGAATGTATAAAAAGACATACATATGTGTACACACATTCACAGCTCAATTAAGACCCTTCTATCATGAGAGAATGGAGACACGTTCTAAGACACTGGGGGATCGGGGGTGGGAGAGGGCCTGGCTCCAAAATAGATATTTTGATGAAACCAGAGTAAATTCTTAGAAATTTTCTGAGTCTCACGGTGATAAACAGACACTGTCTCTATGAAACATGCACAAGTTTCAATGATAGAAAAGGAAGAGATGAGAATAGCTAGCGACCAGAAGGAAACACACCAAGAGAAAAGAAGACTGCCCCAAAACAGAAAGGGAGACTGGCCCAGTTAAACTCTGCACTGGAAATAGTCAAGACCAGGCCAAATACTGCAAAAAAAGAAAAAACTGGTAAAAATATTTTCTGTAGAGCAGTATTTTACATTTCCCCTCATTTTACTAGATTTTTCTGTTTGCCCTCCAGATCCACCATACACCTTTACTGCTGCCTGGAGGCTGATCTTGATGAGGCTTCCCTGTTTTCCACTGGGTTCAGACTTGGGCAGCACTGAGGGGAGACTGGAGTGGGCAAGGGATGGCAACTGGGGTATTTGTTTCCTCTCTGCTGGAAAGGACCAGTGCCTGCATTCTCTCACCAAAGGCCACCCCTGTCTCAGGGTGAATCCTACGAATTCAGGTCTCACTCCAGGCCCCAGAGCCACTCCCTCCCTGTGCTGTTAAGGTCCAGGAGCCAGGGCAGCTCTCAGCTATGGCTAGCCCTGACAGCCTCACCATTTCTGCCCCTACCTTTGTAAATAGTCACCCCATTAAACTCCTCATTACCCAATTTAAATATGTCACCTGCTTCCTGCTGGGATGCTGAGTATGAAGTGCTCCAGGCATCCCCCAGGACAGAGCCCCTGTATCATGATCTGTTTTATAAACCGTGGTTCTGGACAGTAATTTGAGTTTTTAAAGGTCCCATTGGCTTTTTTTTTTTAAGCTTAAAAACCAAAGATGAAGTTTAAATTTGAGAAGCATTCATGAGAATGCCAAAAAAGGGACAGAGTGATACAAATAAAAAAAAAAAACCTCACACTTGGAGGATCAGAAGCTGAGATTTAAATGATTAATAATGCATGCTTCCAGAGAAGAGCCCAGAACAAATCATTCTGTTCTCATTATGGAGTGAAACTTACACTGGCTTCAGACCTTTCCTCAAATTGCTAATGCCAGAAAAACTGATTGCTCAAGAACTCTGAATCTAACCAAATTACTCTTACATTGAAAGTAACAGATGGCTACTTTCATTTATACACTGTGGGAAATATATATCACCCATGTCCCCATGGTGAAGAGATGAATGAAAATTCAGAACGTAAGAGAGCTGAAGTCAGATAGTAAGCAAATGATGGAGAGTGGAATGGCTGAGCTAAATAAGGGGTCCCACAAAGAGGAGGCTTTATAACCTGAGTTCCCTATGTAAAGGGGAGTTTTAGATGCACAGAATAAAAAATGCTAATTTACTCAGTTTCCTATAAGGAAAAGATGTTAAAATTGACTTTTTTGGGGAGTATCACTTACCTACGAGGCAATGTTCTCTGTTCCAATAGCGATGGTGGTCACCCAGGGGCTTACATTTGCTGCAACTCATTGAACTCTATTCTTAAAACAAGTGCGTCTTGTTCTATGTGAGGATGTGAGGATGAGAAGATTTTTATCTTTGGTTTTGGTAATTTGATAAATGTAGGGTTGAGGACACTTTTGAAAAATAAACAAGATGGTCTAGAAGTGAAGAAGATATGAAATGTGTGTGTGTGTATATATATATATATAATTTATTTTTATTTTTATTTTTTTTGAGACGGAGCCTCGCTCTGTCGCCCAGGCTGGAGTGCAGTGGCGTGATCTTGGCTCACTACAAGCTCTGCCTCCTGGGTTCATGCCATTCTCCCACCTCGCCTCCCGAGTAGCTGGGACCACAGGCGACCACTACCACACCCAGCTAATTTTTTATATTTTTAGTAGAGACGGGGTTTCACTGTGTTAGCCAGGATGGTCTTGATCTCCTGACCTCGTGATCTGCCCGCCTCGGCCTCCCAAAGTGCTGAGATTACAGGCGTGAGCCACCGCGCCCGGCCTGAAATGTATTTTTTAAAAACATATTGATATAGAAGTTAAAAATAAGGTACCAAGGATAAGTGCATGAGAAGATATGCAAGTCCTCTGCAGAAAAAATCTTAAAACTCCAATGAAATACTCTGGAAAAGACCAAAACAAATGGAGGGATATAGTATTCCATGGTCAAGGCCATTTAGGATCATACAGATGTTAATTCTCCCTAAAATGATACACAGATAAAACACAACTCCAATAAACATCCCAATAAGGGAGTCTTTCATAAAATCCGACAAGCTGATTCTCAAGTCTCCATGGTAGAGCAAAGGGCCAAGAAAAGCCCAGATGCCTTTGGAGGGAAGAGAAAGCTGGGGGCCCTTCCTCCTCATAGGTATCTTGTTGTACAGGAACTACCAAAGCAGACCAAAGGGGCAGAACTGAGTGCCTAGAAACAGACACACAGAGATACAGAAAGTGTATTTACGACAAAGTGGGCACTGCAGGTCATGGTAAAAAACAGATTCTAGTGCCACTACAATTGGTCACACATAAAAGAAGAAAAGAGAATTCCTGTCTCACAGCATATACAAAATTTAATTCCAAGTAGATTAAAGGATTAAATGTGAAAAGCAACACTTCTGATTCTGTAGGGGAGAAAAAAAAAGAAGCAAATGTTTTTACAACTTTGAGGTAGGGAAGGATTTCTTAATAAAAGATAATCACATACATGCACAGGAAGTATCCCCAGTGAAGGAATTAATAAATTAATAAAGATAACCATAAGAAAAATGACATGGTAAGTCAAAGCCTCGGAGGGGGTATTTTCACATATTCCACCAAGAAATCAGCACCAGAAGATATAGCATAAATAACTTTTATAAATTAGTAAGAAAAAGAGAAATGACACAAATGGGTAAAACACACAAACTCACATATTACAGAAGAAGAAACACAACATAAAACTGGTTGATCTCAGCCAGGCGCGGTGGCTCACGCCTGTAATCCCAGCACTTTGGGAGGCCGAGGCGGGCAGATCACAAGGTCAGGAGATCGAGACCATCCTGGCTAACGTGGTGAAACCTCGTCTCTACTAAAAAATACAAAAAAATTAGCCGGGCGTGGTGGCGGGCGCCTGTAGTCCCAGCTACTCAGGAGGCTGAGGCAGGAGAATGGCATGAACCCAGGAGGCGGAGCTTGCAGTGAGCCGAGATCGCGCCACTGCACTCCAGCCTGGGAGACAGAGCAGGAGAGCGAGACTCTGAAAAGAAAAGAAAAGAAAAGAAAAGAAAAAAAAAACTGGTTGATCTCATTAGGAACAAGGAGAGCGCCAACTGGGACTGGAGATGCCGTGGCACACTCACCAGACTGGCAAACCTCTCAAGGCATGCCATAAAGAATGCGGAACACTTGGGGCACCTACATGAGAACAGTTGCTTTGGGAAAACCATGCGACATCATTTCATCAATCACACTGCCCATGACCCAGCAATTTCATGTCCAAGTGAGTTCCCTGGAGGAACCCATGCCTATGTACCTGAGGAGATGGGCATTTAAACATTCACAGCAACACAGGTCACAGGAACAAAATATTATATACATGGCCCATGTAGCCACCGAAGGAGAACAGACAAACATATTGTGATCTATTCACACCATGGAAGACTGCAACAACAATCAAAATAATTGATGTAGAGCTACACATGAACACGTATGAATCAACAAATATCATGGTGAATGAAAAAAAGCAAGTAATCAAAGAACATAAAGTGCAATTCCATTTACACAAAATTCAAAAGCAAAAGTAAGCAGTACATTATTTAGGGATGTGTACATATGTGTAAAAGAATGATGAACCTTGAATCTCTGCTCTGAAGACAGGCAGGAGACCAGATGGGAAGGAGCCCACAGGAGGGTCCTGGAGTGGGCAGCTTACACTTCTGGTGCTGGTTGGTGGGGCCTTCAATTGCCTGCTTCATAGCAATACACGAATTTCATTGTACGTGTCATATATTTCATGTTTAATAATATTTTATTAATAAATATTTCCTAATTTAAAACAGAAAAGATGAAATACATTTTAAACATAACTGTGAGTAGAAAAAAAAGCTAGATTCCTACAGTCTAAATATTTACATAAAGCAAAGCACTCTCAACGTGGTATTTATCAGAAAAAAAAACCAGAATAAAAGACAGAAGTGCCGAAGAAACGTGTAAAGACAAGAAGATAAAAAGAGTGACTGAAACAATCCCTAAATAAGTAAAGAGATTTCATAATAACTCAATCCCTTATTTTAAACAATTTGATTTCTATAAGATATGTACCTGAAAGAAAACGTCAGAGAGAAATTAAAGAAAAACTGATGGGCAAAGATATCAGGCACATTCAAACAAAAGGAAAGCAAGCCCAGTGCTCTAATTTAAACAAAGCCAAATTCAAGACAATAAAACACTAAATTGAGACAAGACCACTTTATATTATTAAAAGATATAATCTACAGGGAATGAACACTAATATCCCAACATCCAAACAGAGCAAAAGGTGACAGAAAGAGCCGCAGTGAATATGAACACGAATATGGATCATGTAGGAAAAAGCTGTTACAGAAAAAAACTGCAAAAGCTAACAGTAGCTGTGGGCCAGGGCAGAACACGAAGGAGTGTTTTCTAAGCTGTTTCCCTGCATTTTCCAGGTTTTCTGTAATACACATCTATACTCACTTATCAGGAAAACCATAACTGTAAAGATCTGTGTTTTGGTGAGGATATCACACGTTTAAGAAAGGCAGACTCCTTTCTTCCTCCAAAAGTCACTGCTGAAAGTCATGATTTTTAAAACTTCTTTTTTTCCGAACCCCAAGACGGAGTCTTGCTCTGTCCCCCAGGCTGGAGCCTGGGGCAGTGGCATGATTTCAGCTCACTGCAAGCTCCGCCTCCCGGGTTCAAGCAATTCTCCTGCCTCAGCCTCCCAAGTAGCTGGGAATAGGGGCATGCACCACCACACCCAGCTAATTTTTGTATTTTTAGTAGAGGCGGGGTTTCACCCTGTTGGCCAGGATGGTCTTGATCTCCTGACCTCGTGATCTGCCCACCTCAGCCTCCCAAGGTGCTGGGATTACAGGCGTGAGCCACTGTGCTCAGCCAGTTTCAATCAATTATTCTATCTATTGTTGAACCACACAAACTAAAGAGCAAAACAAATTTGAAACCTTTGAGTCTTCCTTCCCTTACTAATCAGAATTTTTATATTTTGACAAGGAAACATAGATCTACAGCAATTTGATTAAATACACATGAAAATCAGGGTAAAATAAAATTGTTTCAACTTCATCCCACTATTTATTGTATATCATAAAATTATTCAGGAATCAAAGATAAGGTTCATGAATAATATTCTTCATTAAAAGAGGGTGGATGTTTGAAAGAAAATCTGGTAACTAATAGCCTATAAGGTAGAATTTTTTAAAACCTGGGTACGTAGAGAGAGTTCCTCAGAATTGCATATTAAATTCACTTTCAATTAGTATGGTTCAGCATTTTATTCTGATGATTTATTTGTATGCTTGGTAATACTTTTTAAATTAACTGTGCCACAGACAGACATATCACATACTTCACAGTTATAATAATTTTTTCTAATGCTATATCTTTATAACAGTAATTGCCTTCTTTCTGAAAGAATACGCATTTTGAATCTAGTGACACTTCATTTATTACTTTTCTTATATTAGAGCTACCTCAGCATATTAGATTTTTTCTTAATGACTTTTTTCTATTAGGAGACCATGAAGACCCCAGGGCAAAGGAAGTCCATTAGGAAAGGGGGGCATTTTAGAGGAGGCAGGAATTTCTAAGGTAGACATCAGACAATTCTTGTCAAGAACAGACTGAACACGAGATCCTCCATTTCCTGTGAACTATAGATTAATTTTGATATCTGTACAAACAAGATTATGAAATTTGCAATATTCATCATTAATACAGTGAATTAAATTCCTAACACAGCAAAACATACATCAAGTATGTCACTGCTCACTGCACCTCCCACTCTCAGTTGAGACATCACCCTGCACAGCTCCTCCCTGGACAACTCCAGCTGACCAGAGTACCTGCTTATACCACGTGGAACAGGAGACCGAGGATCCTCTCACCCTGACAGCTGCCTTGCTCTCTCCTGGAACACAGCAGCAGGTGATTATTCAGTGTGGGGGCAAAAAGAGTCCCTATCACTCCTCTGGTCTGAGAGCCAGATGCTAGAGTATGTCCAGGAAGCCCTTCTGAGAAGCTATTCCCTGGACAGGCTGAGCCGCCTTGGGGCAGTCACCCATCTCCTGAAGCCAGGAGTGCTGGAGCACAGGCTGAGGATGACTCTGAGGCTGGAGAGAAGACTCAACAACCCGTTGGTGGCTCCACCACGGCTGTCCCTTTCTCCCAAAACTTTCTACAGCTCGATTTACTCCTGGACCCCTGCACCTGGTGCTTTTCCTGCTTCCTGGATTTTGTCTTGGTTGTTCTGCCGGCCTGCAAGGAGTCTACTCTCTGATCTACCCGCCCAAACTCCACCCATCCAATAATATTTGGGCTGAATCCCATTCTCACTGTAAGATTCAGTCTGAATCAGTCTTCTCCTACTTCAACCTTAGTGGAAGCACCATGACACAATGAAAAGAGCATGCCCTCTGAAATCAGACACACCTAGACTCCTCCATCCAAGCTTTAGCAATTACCCTTGTATTATGCTACCCAAGTATATAACTTGGTAGTCACACTACCCAAGTACATAATCCCTTTGAAAAGGACATGCTCTTCAAATGCAGCTGTGAATACCTGTCTTGGGCCAATGTATAAAAAGCACCAGGTAGGCACCAGTTTCCTCTTATCTTTCTAAATAAAAATTATACACAAAATTCATTTCTCGATTTCTAACTTGCAGCAATTTCCTCCCATTATCTTATACAACTTTATGTATCTTTAACATTTTATCGATATTTTTATTTCCCCAACTCATATCATAACCTCACCTAGAACCTAAACCTAAATACCATATCTTAACCTTCTTAGTTTCCAAGTCATTGCACGGCTCAGGGCCCTGTGCAATGCATTTCATTACTGCGGCACAACAGGCTCTGAGCCTCATCTCGTGGCAATTCTGACGACCACTCTGTGCTCACGGTGTGCTGATGGTATCCTTTATGTATCCAGGACAGATAGAACAAGGAACTGCTGACCAGGCAGGTTACAGAATCAGCCCAGGGTTAGACACTTACAGGTCCAATGGGGAAGCACCCCAGGAAACATGTAACAAAGCCTCCATTAGCAGCAGCTGGACAAATTCTTCCCCTTTTCTGGAAACATCCTTAAGCTTTGCTGATGCCCACACCTGGGGATACTAAGTGGTTTATTGTAATCAAGAAATGTATCATGGTCTTGGGGTCCAGCTACATGCAACTCGCTTCACAGCACATTAACCAACAGACACGGATCACAGGAAAATCACTCCAGCCATAAAGAAACACACAGGCTCTGGGACTCCATCCAGAGGCACATCCCAGGGCTTCTGAGCTCCCAGAGACGGCCCCCACTCAGTGCTGTTCCACAGACCTTACCACCCACTCAGTCTCTACCTTCACAGGAAGAGAGTAACATTACCCAGACAGGGCTATGAGAATAACTCACTCTTTCTCAGAAGCTTCTCAGCCAGTCAGAAGCAGCAATCAGGGAAAAGTTGATTACAATTGTTTCCAGGTGAATTCAAGATGATGCATTTAATTATGATTTTTGAGCACATAATTACCTTATTGGGTATCTTTGTCTACCTTGTTTTTAATCTTCTTTTTTTTTTTGAGACAGAGTCTTGCTCTGTCACCCAGGCTAGAATGCAGTGGCGCGATCTCGGCTCACTGCAACTTCCGCCTCCCGGGTTCAAGAGATTCTCCTGCCTCAGCCTCCAGAGTAGCTGGGACTAGAGGCACACGCCGCCACACCCAGCTAATTTTTTGTATTTTAGTAGAGACAGGGTTTCACCATGTTACCCAGGCTGGTCTTGAACTCCTGAGCTCAGGCAATATGCCCGCCTCGGCCTCCCAAAGTGCTAGGATTACAGGCATGAGCCACCGCGTCCGGCCCCTTGTTTTTCATCTTTCTATTCTAGCTTGCTGTCACTTGCAAAAAGTTAAGTTTTTATATATTTTCAATAAAAAATGTGCCTGATGGATTAAAAGAGTTTATACTTCCAAGTGAAGTGACTTAAGCAAATAAAAATAATTGTCATGTTTCAATAAAAATTAGTATTTTATCAACAACTATTTTTAATTTCACTTGGTCTTGAGTGGTTTCCTTATGTTATACTTTAGTCTGTTTCAGTCTCGTTTTTCTGGTTAGACTATCTTTCCCTGCTGATATTTAATACTGTTAGTAAATTTAAAAGAAGCGTATTAGTCCATTTTCATAAACGAGGTGGGAGGTTGGGATACTTAAGCTGCTTTATGAGCACAGCAAAATTCTGCATTGTTTTAAGGATCTGTACAAATATGTTTTCACCCTACTTCCTTCTTTTCTTCTGCACTTAACAAATGAAAGCTTCATCTTTAATGTGACCAAGCAAAATACATTCTCTTAAAAAAAAAAGGTCACGACCTTGACTGTAAGAAATCCCCAAAGTGGATTTATAATGAATTTTCCGAATAAATAATGACTCCAAATACATTTACATTAAAAATATTAACCTTTAACTCACCTATATTTTTAATAGCATATAAAGTGATATTTGAGCTCAATTCATGGCTTCGAAAGAAAGCCTTGCAGGCTTCCTATAACTCATATTAAAGGTTAAGATGATTCATAAATTTTTTTCCACAGAATATGGCAAACAGATGACTTTGTAGTGTGACTGGGACTGAATTTCTGATGGGCACAGCAGGAAACATTTCTGTAAGTGCAAAAATTCAAAGACACTTTTGAAAAGAAGTTAATATATGCAGCGTAAGATTTTAAGCTTTCTTACATTGAAAAATGATCAGCATAGCAATGAAGAGAGAGAAATAAAAAAACCACTAATCCAGGCTGAAGTTCATTCATCACACACTTCCAATTCCTTGACATCTGCATGTTACATTAAATACTGCAGTGGAGAAAAACAAAAATAAGAGAATCCAACTAGAATGGAAAGACAATCAAAGCTATTTTTCTTCAACAGTTGTCTGTAAGTTTCCAATAAAACTGGGGCTATGACAAGAATCGAGCATTTATACTTATGCATAAAGTAAGGGCTGGTTTCTCTAATAGGGCTAATTATCGGACACCTATTACCACCACTCCAGGGACAGCATCAATGAATCAAACTCCACAGGACTAGAAATATTCTGACTAGTGTCCAGGATAACAGGAGAGCTACCAGGGCTTTTGGTGCCACACACCTGGGTTTATTAGGGCCAGAATTGCTCTCCATAACCTAAGAACCACCCAAACATCCGCAGGATAAATGCAAAACCCTGGGAACCCTCTTTTTTTTGAGAAAAGAAATATGGAAGGAAAAAAACTTTCCTCTATTTTGTAGCTTCTAATTAAAAGGAATCCATGAAAGAATTAATTGCACCTAAACGTATTTTACTACGTCTTACGTTGTACTGCAGTAAGTCTTAAGGTGAGCTGCAGAGGAGAACGGATTATGCCTTACTAAGGCATGGAAAGAGGTTTTTTTGGTTATATTTTAAGGTCTCAGGTAAGGCACTGATTAAGAGCCAGTTGGCCTGGGCTGGAAACCTGCCCACCACTTGCCTGCCACACACCTGCCCTGTGCCTCAGCTTCTCTTTTGGCTAGGATGATAACAGAGTTGTCTCACTGGGGTGTCATAAGAAGTAAGTGCAGCAGGCATCTATCTGAACAGGGCCCAGCATATAGCAGTTTCCCACCACGCTTGTTATTGTGGAAGGTACACAGAAATGGTCGGATTTCTCTGCTGTGACGTCCTTCCATTCAGCTCTCTTGCGGTAAAACGCTTCATTCTAAGTGCCTTCCCTCACCCAGCTGAAAGGCAGAACACTTACTCCCGTTTTGGATAACAGTGCAAGCTGTGAGTCATAACTGGTGTGGGAGACAGAGATAGATCATGCCTTTCCCTATTGTTAGTCATTTCAAATAAACTGAATGTATCCTGGTTTGGGGGTGGTGCCTTTAAAAATTTTTTTTAATTTAAAATTTTTTTAGTTGACTTTATTTTTAGAACAGTTTTAGGTTCACAGCAAAAGTTAGCAAAAGGTACAGAGAGTCCCATACACTCCCTCCCTCCCCAGAGGCACAGCCTCCGCCACTACCACCAGCCGCCAGCAGAGTGGTACATTTGTTAACAACTGGTGAACCTACATTGCCACACCCTTATCACTCAGAGTCCATGGTTTACATTAGGGTCCACTCTTGGTGTTGTACATTCTATGGGTTTGGAGAAATGCATAATGACCTGTATCCACCATTATATTATACAGAATAGTTTCACTGCCCTGAAAATCCTCTGTGTTCCACCTCTTCATCCCTCTCCCCCAACCTGTGACAACCACTTATCTTATTACTGCCTCCACAGTTTTGCCTTTTCCAGAATGTCATATGGTTGGAACTATACAGTCTATAGCCTTTTCAGATTGACTTCTTTCACACTGTATTATGCAAAGTTTCTTCCATGTCTTTTCATGGCTAAATAGCTCATTTCTTTTTTTTTTTTTTTCTTTTTGGGACAGAGTCTTGCTCTGTTGCCCAGGCTGGAGTGCAGTTGTGTGAAATCGGCTCACTGCAACCTCCACCTCCTGATTTCAAGAGATCCTTCCATCTCAGCCTCCCAAATAGCTGGGATTACAGGTGCCTGCCACCATGCCCAGCTAATTTTTGTAATTTTAGTAGAGATGGGATTTCACCACATTGGCCAGGCTAGTCTCAAACTCCTGACCTCAAGTGATCCACCTGCCTCGGCTCCCAAAGTGCTGGGATTAAAAGCTCATTTCTTTTTAGCACTGACTAATATTCTATTGTCTAATGTACCACAGTTACGTATCCATTCACCTAGTAAAGAACAAGGTTGTGTTTTTTTTACCCCACTGCTCTGGGAATATAGTTTCCAAAAATTATAAAAAAAAATACAGAGCCGCTTTTAGTATTTCTGAAGGCTGCTCTGATTTGTCTTTGTCCTTTAAAAGTCTGCAGAAAAAAAAAACAAAACTGAATCTAATAAAGGTGCTTCTGACATTTCTGCAACCTAAACACGCTTTACTTGGTATCTTCCGTACCCTCACACCAGAAGACGACACCTTTGTTGGTTCTGTTTGTTAAAGACTCAGAAGCCAGGGCCCCAGCACCACCCAGCAACCCCCCGAATCAAGGTGCAGCAGAACCCAGCATTCACGCTGAAACACGTGTCCTGTGCTCTGATGTAGACCCAAATCTAACAGCCATTGACATGGACTGTTAGATGACTTCCGTTATCACCTACTGGGATAAAACCTATTTTGTTTTGGCTAATAAATACTGTTCTATGTCATTATTATTATTATTATTATTATTATTATTATTATTATTATTATTTTCGAGATGAAGTCTTGCTCTGTCACCTAGTCTGGAGTGCAGTAGCATGATCTTGACTTACTGCAACCTCCGCCTCCCAGGTTCAAGCGATTCTCCTGCCTCAGCCTCCTGAGTAGCTGGGACTACAGGTTCATGCCACCAGGCCTGGCTAATTTTTTGTATTTTTAGTAGAGACAGGGTTTCACCATATTGGCCAGGCTGGTCTCAAACTCCTGGTCTCAGGTGATCCACCCGCCTCGGCCTCCCAAACTGCTGGGATTACAGGCGTGAGCCACTGCATCCAACCTTCATTAAATTTAATGTATTATTTAAACTAGGATATTTTTTATCAGCTTTATTGAAGTATAATTTACATAAAAGAAAACCCAACCATTTAAAATGCACGATTCCTGACAAAGTACAGCCTGATAAACTCATATGGCCATGGAAGCACCACCGCAATTAAACTACAGAACATTGCATGTCCCCAGAGTTTCCCTTGTGCTTCCCTGTAGCCATTCTCTTCCCACACCCCAGCGCCAGGTGACCACTCATCTCTCCTCCATCACTAGAATTTCAGAAAAATGGAATCATACAGTATGCAGTCTTTTGTGTCTGGCTTCTTCTATTTAGCCATTTGCTTCTGAGATTCACCCACATTACATGTATCAACAAGGACAATCTTTTTAACCCCAGAAATACTCTGGCTGGAAAGTAGAAAACTATTCAGCAAAAGCTACTGTAGAAAAACACTCCAAGATGATTAAGAACTGTATTCCACCCCTCTCAAATAAGACCCTTGAACAACAAGTGATTCCTATTTTAGGACAGCAAGGAGATTGCTAAGTGATGGATACAATGAATTTATTTTTTAAATATCTTGCTAGCTAAAGACCTTTAAAGATATTTGGAGAGAGATGACATCAGAAAAAGTGGCAAAGACCTAAAAATTCACTCCTCCATAAGAGGAAAAAATAACTGAATGAAATGGTTAGAATCAAGTTGCTCACAACTCTGGAAATTAACCAAAGGCCTGCAGCAACCTTGGAAGCATTTCTTCAAGATGAAGAGCTGAATCTCGGTAAGAACAGTAGGATTTGGGGCATTTTGGCTTGCCCTAGTCCCATCCTCCATTCCTCATCTCTACAGTACCCTTGAAAAATAAAAGCTCACATGCCTGGTGCAGCCTGGAAGCCACTTGAGGGAAGGGAACAAAGCTGGATCTTTTCCAAAGTCCCATTCCCAAATAATTCTCATGATGTGACCATTCTGGTGATTCCCTAGAAGACCATACTTACAAACCTAGTTATATTTGACCTGACCCTGAGCTCACCCAGTGTGAACAGTCTTTTCCCTGGGGGTGACTGTCAAATACATTTATAGGCAAGTGTTTTCACTTTGCAGCTGCCTAATCAGTAGATAATAGTTGGGGCAAACAATATATTAATCTAAACACTTAAAAAAAATCCTGGGGAATAAGATGCCCATAGCGCTTTTGAAACGCCCCAATATATCTCTGGGAATACAGAGTGCCACACGCATGCATAGGGCTGTGCATATGCCCAGGAAAGCCCTGAGAAGGCTCTAAGCTCTCAGATGACAACTGCCTTGCAGAATGTTGAAGGTGTGCCCCAAGAGTCACACAGACCCCCTTGTCAAAGACTGGGAGATGTACTGGCTCCAGGCATTTAAAGAAATCTCTGTCCAATAACTAGGTAACTCCTAAACTAACTTGGTAGACAATTCAGTAGTCACACATGACAAAGAATAGGCTTTACAGAATTCATTCAGAAAAGTCATCAACAATAAACTATAGTGGACAAGAAGAATTTGCTTTCTAGAGGCACCACATTATATTAGTGAAAATGCCCAGTTTTCAACAACAAAAAAAGAGAAATATGAAGATACAAGAAAGCATGGCCCATATTCAGGCAAAAAAAAAAAAAAAAGCAATCAATGTAAGTGATCCCTGGCCTGGCACAGTGGCTCATGCCTATAATCCCAGCACTTTGGGAGGCTGAAGTGGGCAGATCACTCTTGAGGTCAGGAGTTTGAGACCTGTCTGGCTGACATGGTGAAACTCCGTCTCTACCAAAAATACGAAAATTAGCTGGGCGTGGTGGCACATGCCTGTAATCCCAGCTACTCAGGAGGCTGAGGCACGAGAACTGTTTGAACTCTGCCAGGAGGCAAGGCTGCAGTGAGCTGAGATCATGGCACTGCACTCCAGCCTGGGCAGCAGATTAAGACTCCATCTCAAAAAAAAAAAATATATATATATATGTATATATATATATATGTATATATATATATCTAGCTCACATATACATCTCATACACACACATATATATACACACATACACACACACACATATATGACCCCTGAGAAAGGCATGGTGGACTTAGAAGACAAAGACTTTAAATCAGTTATTTAAACGTATTAAAAGAACTAAAGCAAACTGTCTAAAGAACTAAAGAAAAAGATGACAATGATATCTCACCAAACAGAAAATATTAATGAAGAGATAGAAATTATAAGAACCAAATAGGGCTGGGCATGGTTGCTCATACCTGTAATCCCAGCAATTTGGGAGACTGAGGCAGGAGGACTGCTTGAGGCCAGGAGTTTGAGACCGGCCTGGGGAACATAGCAAGATACTATCATTAACAAAAAAAATACACAAAAATTAGCCAGGTGTGGTAGCACGCACCTGTAATCTCAGCTACTCAGGAGGCTGAGGCAGGAGGGAGAATCCCTTGAGCCCAAAAGTTCAAAGCTGCAGTGAGCTATGATCATACCACTGCACTCTAGCCTGAGAGACAGAACAAGACTCTGTCTGTAAAAAAAAAAGAACCAAATAGAAATTATAGATTGAAAAGTACAATAACTCAAATAAAAAACTCTCTATAGGGGTTAAAGAGCAGATTTGAGTAGACCAAAGAAAGAGTCATCAGTTAACCTAAAGATAGGTTAATTGAGGTTATCCAGTCTGAGCAGCAGAATAAACAATGAAGAAAAATGAACAGATCCTAAGAAGTGTGTGAGCCATCATAAAGTGTACCAAAGTGCATGCAATGGAGTATCAACAGGAGAGGAGAGAAAGTGAAAAGGGCAGAAAATACCTTTGAAGAAACTACGGCCAAAGACTTCCCAAATTTGATGAAAGACAACAATCTACACATCCAAGCTGAATGAAATCTGAGTAGAATAAACTCAAAGAGATCCATGCCTAGACATATCATAAACAAACTGTCAAAAGCCAAGGCCAAAGAGAGAAGCTTGAAGGCAAAAGATCAGTGACTTACCACATACAAGGGGTCCGAATAAGATTAACAGCTAGTTTCTCATTAGAAAACATGCAGGACAGAAGGCAGAGCAATGGCAAGAAAAAAAAAAAAGTGTAAACCAAGAATTCCATATCCAGCACAACTATCCCTCGAAAATGAAGAAAAAATCAAGACATTACCAGATAAGCCAATGCTGAGATAATTTGTCTCTATGGAACCTGCCCTAAAACAAATAGTAAAGGAAGTCTTTTAGGCTGAAATTAAACACACACACACACACACACACCCAGGTGCACGAGCGTGTGCAAAACTAGATAGACAGTAAATTAAACTCACATAGACATAAAAAGCATGATTAAAGATAACTACATAGATGCTATGGTTTGGATGTGGTTTGTCCCAGTCAAAACTCAGGTTGAAATTTAATTGCCAATGCAACAGTGTTTGGAGGTGGTGTCTTTAAGAAATGATTAACTTAAGTTGGATTAATGTCTTTCTCACAAGACTGGGTTAGTTCTCTGCAGAAAGGATTAGTTTTGATAAGAGTTAATTGTTATAAAATGAGGTTGCCTCTCACGTTTTTCCCTTTTTGCCTTTCCCTTTATCTGCCATGTTTGGAGGAAGCACAAGGCCCTCACCAGAAGCAGGAGATGTGATTGTCCAATCTTGAACATCCCAGCCTGCAGAACCATGAGCTAAATAAACCTATTTTTTTAAATAAATTACCCAATCTCAGGTATTCTGTTATGGCAACATACAACAAAAGGTAAGACATACAGAAAACAAATAGCATACTGGGAGACGTAATAATTCCTCATCAGTAATTACATTAAAAAATTAAACTCTCCAATTAAAAGGCAGAAATTTCAGAATGGATTTTAAAAACATGATCCAATTACACACTGTCTATAAGAGATTCACTAGAGTTTGTCAGTAAAAAGTAGAAAATAATATACTGTGCAAATGCTAACCAAAAGAAGTTTGAGTAACTATCCTAGTATTAGACAAAATCATCTTTAAGACAAAAATTGTTACCAGAAACAAAAAAGGACATTTTATAATGATAAAGGCTTAATCATTCAAGAATACAGAACAATTATAGACATATTTGTACATAACAATTGTGCCAGAGTAGCAAAGAATTAGCAAAGAACAACATTCTGAACAGCTGAGCTGGTAGCTCTATACTGAAAAATGAGAAATGTCATTTGCCTAAATTATTGACAACCGGAAGACTGCAACCGAGATCAAGTGCACCCTAGAAAGCCACAGGTTTTCCATCCTGGCTGCATATTGAAATGATCCACAGAGTCTAAAACTATAGATACCCCGGCCCTATGCCAAGAAATCCTGATATAGTGAGTCTGAAGTAACATTTCTTAAAGTGCCCCAGGTGTTCTGAAGTGCAGGCAGGATAAGGAGACACGGGCCTAGAGTGTGAGAGCATGGGCTCTGAAACATACAGCCTGGGTTTCAACCTGAGCTCTGCCTCTTACTCGCTCCAAAAAACCTTGAACATGACTGAACCTTGCTGTACCCACATCATGGAAGAGTGTCTGGAACACAGTGAATGTTAGCCATTACTGTCGTTGTCATCATCATCATCATCATCATCTGTCATCATCATCATCATTTGCCCAGGACAGGCACAACCTGAGGTACCTCTGAACCCTCACAATGGACACTGAAGTTGGGGAAGAAAGAGACAAATGGCAGCTTTACCTGGTGGAAAATAAGCTCAGCTCTTCCCTCTTGAGCCTGCTTCATCCCCCAGGAAGACTAAAGTGGATCCTGCCAGTCAGCACAACAGAGCTCCCACTTTCAAAGATGGCCTTCACATTCTGGACCATGCATACTAGGGTGGAGTTTAGGAAAGGTAAACTGTGCCACCCTCCCATACCACCACACCCCCGCAAACACACACACACACACACACACACACACAAGAAACCAACTAATCCAACAACACCAACTTTCTACCTTCATTAACATAGTCCTTCTTTTGTAAATATAAATAGGACAATGAAAGATGGCCTGATATTGAGTGGGAAAAAAATAGCATAAATAATGACCTAGATGATTAAAGAGACCAATTAACCTGTGGGGGGAGGTGAGAATATCTGATAAACAGAATTCTAATTAATATACTTGAAGGAGATTGCACCCATTAAATGAGTGTTTCATAAAATGTGAACATATTGCTATAAAAAAAGCAATTAGAGAAAAACACAGTTCTTAGAAAATAACATAGCTGTCTGTCAAAATAAAAAATTCAACAGAATGATCAAACAGTAGGATGGATACAGCTGAAATCCAAAGTAGTTATCTAGAAAATAAAATAGAAGTGCCCCAGAAAGTAAAGAAAAAGAGAAAGAAAACATTAGAAAATATTAAGAATCCCATAGGATCAATTTAGAAGGTAGAGCATCTATCCACTAGGAATTCAAGTAAGAGAAGGCAAAAATAAATAAATAGATAGATAGATAGATAGATAGATAGATAAATAAGAGATACAATCAAAGAATTAATGGAAGAAATTTCCCCAACAATTTTTCTTGAACTATCCAATAGACGAATAACTAGAACTAGTTTAATAATTCACTATGGTCTGTGATAAACAAGTATGAGATCAATACACATAATTTTTCGAGAAATTATAGCAGAAAATACAGTTGGTTCTTGAACAACACAGGTTTGGACTGCATAGGTCCACTTACACATGGATCTTCTTCTACCTCTGCCACCCCTGAGACAGCAAGACCAACCCCTCCTCTTCCTCCTCCTCCTCAGCCTACTCAACTGATGACGATGAGGACGAAGGCCTTTATGATGGTCCACTTCCACTTAATTAATAGTAAATACATTTTCTATTTCTTAGGACTTTTTGAAATGATATTTTCTTTTCTCTAGCTTACTTTGTTGTAAGAATACAGCATATAATACATCTAACATACAAAATATGTGTTAATTGACTATGTGATCGGTAAGGCTTCCAGTCGGCAGTTGCTTACTTGTAGTTAAGTTTTTGAGGAGTCACACATTATACGCAAATTTTCAACTACGTGACGGGTCGGTGCCCCTAACTACCATGTTGTTCAAGGGTTAACTGTATATCCCCTCTCTAAATATTATAGATATTATTTTCCAGGAATTAATCTATAAAATCAATGCAATCACAAAATCAAATCATGGCCACTGTGTAACTTTACAAACTCATTCTGAATTTATTGAAGAATGCACAGAAGAGCAAAAAATATGTGAAAATAAGTCATTCGACTTATTATAAAGCTGGACTAGTTAAAACAATGTAGTGTTGTCTTAGAAATGAACTGACAGATTCATTACACAAAATAAAGATTAACAAAGAGACCCATATCTAGCAGTGAGGTGGTGGAAAACATTTCAAATGGCAGGAGAAATATTGAATCGTTCAAAAAAATAATATTGGGAAAATGGCCATCCGTTAGGAAAAGGTAAAGTTAGAGTCTTCATACCATATGTAAAAATAAGTTTTGATTCAATTAAACATAAAAAGAAAAATTAAACATTTTAGAAATAGGTGAATAATTTCAGAATTATGGTCCAAGAGAGATCTTTTAAAGTGTATATTTTAAAAAGACACTTTGTTAAAAATTAAAAGACAAACAACCTGACAAGACAAACTGGGATAAAATATTAGTCACTTAAAACAGAAAAGTATTATGATCTTAAGAAAAATAAAAAGAAAAAATAAAAATAAGGAAATGAGGAGAGGTCCCCTCCAAGGAGGGACAGTGACAGTGAAGGAGAGGAGTGATTTGAAAGACTAGAAGGTAAGAAAATGATATATTAATAATTTGGTTCAATATATTGAATCAGGTCGGGGTGAGGAAGGAACCAAGGGAACCTGAGTTTAGGTTTTAGAATAAGGCAACTGAAGGAAAGGGAGAAACATTCCTAATGAGATAGGGGAGCAAAAAGAAATTAGTTTGGGTTTGGAGTAGATTGAGTTGGGGTCCTTGTAGGATAAATGCTAACATGGAGGCTCCTCCAGTTTAGTCTCACTAGGCAGATTCATTTGAGTTAACAAAAAACTAAACTATAGACTTCATGTGAAAAATTATAAGATTGTGTTGTGTTTCTGTTTTGCTTTCTTTTCATTCTCTTTATTATTTTTTTATTTTGCTTTCTTTTATTTTTATTTTTATTGTCTCCTACTTGAGTTGCTTTATTGAATCTTCTTTTGTAGACAAATAAGAATCATATAATTGTTTGGATTTAAATGGTTATTTTCAAATTGCATAAGGGTATTAGAAAACAACTTCTTTCCTTGCAATTTTTAAAATGTCCCTTTCTAATTGCTTACATGTTAATACAGTCACACAACAAAATAATATGCAACTGTTTAAAACAGTTTGTACTAAGAAATATTAGTGAATGGAGCAACAGTCATGAAATACTCCTAAGCAGAAAAAAAAAGGCAGGTTACAAAATAGTTAGGTGCACTATGAATCTAATTTTCATAAAAATATGTACGCATCTGTGTATGCATGGGGAAAAATGGAAGGCAAAACAGCAAAATATAATTGTCTATCTCTAAGTGTTGGGATCTGGGATGATTTTTAAAAATTGTCTTGTGTTTTTATGCATTTGCTAAATTCAAAACAATGAATATTTAATATACTAGAGTTTAAAAATTAAAAAAAAGAAATCTCACACATCAATGTAACACAGTCTCACAGAAAAAATATGTACAAGCAATTCATGGAAGAAATTCAAATAGGTAATGGAATCTTACTATTTGTTTCGTTTCAGTCCCATCTATTCTTTGTTTCCTTTTTCCTGTTTTCTGCCTTCTTTTGCATTAATTGGATATTTTTTATGATTCCATTCCATTTCCTTTGTTGGTTTCTTAGCCAACTCTTTGGGGCTTTTGGTTTTATTTTGTGGTTGCTTTAAGCTTTACAGTATACAACTTTAATTTATCATAGTTTACCTCCAGGTGACATTAGACTTCATCAAGTATAGTCTAAGAATCTTACATTGTATACTTCCATCCGCCCTCCTTTACAGTATTTTCATGCAATTACTTATACAAATGTTATAAACCCCACAATACATTGGTGCATTTTTTTTTCCTATTTTTGGTTCTTTGCATGCATTCAGCTTCTTGAATCTGTGGGTTTCTAGTTTTTATTCCATTTTGAAAAAAAATTACTACTATTTCTTCAAGTATTTTTTCTGTTTGCCCTCACTCCTTATTCCACATATATTAGTGTTTCTGGAAATTATTCCACAAAGCTGATTTTTTTTCATATTTTTGTTGAAAAAATGTTTTTTCTCTGTGTTCTTCATTTTGGAGAATGTATATTGCATTGCAATGCCTGTAAGTCCACTAATCTTTTTTCTTGTCTCAAATCTGCCATTAATCTCATCCAGTGAATTTTTTTCTCTCTTACATTGTAGTTTTCATCAGCAGAAGTTCAACTGGGTTTTTTTATACCTCCATGTGTCTACTTAAGTTTTGGAACATATAATTTTAATAACTGTAATCTTTGATTAGATGATAGACATTAGGAATGTTATCTAGTTGGTGCTTGATACTTTTGTATTCCTATGAACGTTCTCAAACTTTGCTCTGGGACACAGGGAAATTACTTGCAAACTATCTGATTCCTTTGGATCTTGCTTTTAATATCTGTTAGGCAGAACTGGAACAGCATTTAGCTCAAGGCTAGTTATTCTCCACTACTGAGGTAAAACTCTTCTGCATGCTGTATACAATGCCCAAGTGAATCATGAGGTTTCCAATCTGGATGGTGGGAAAACCCTAATTTTGTGACTGGCACTTTTGTCTCTAGTCCTCTCAGATAGTTCTTTCATGGCCTCAGTTTCGCTACCTACATGCAAGAGCTGATCAGTAGCAGCTGAATATTCACAGGGCTTCCTCTCCAAATCTCCAGAACCCTCTGCTTGAGTAAGTCTTTCCTCTCTGGCACTTTGTTCTGCAAATTCTAGCCACCTTGGACTCCCAGGCTCAGTATAGCCTCCTTAACTCAGCAGGACTGCCAGGCTCTTCCCAGGTTCCTGTGCTGTGGCCTAGAAACTTTCTCACAACAGGAGGCTGCAGCAATCCATCCCCAGAGGATCCAGAGGCACACCTTTCTCTACAGTTATGAGAAATAAATACGCGAGAGGAAACTCAGCATCCCTGAACTCTTCCTGGAGGCCACAAATTACAGTTGGAATTTCTGTGCTGCCATCTAACTAGGATCCCTAAATGCAATGAAGATGATGAGACCCCAGGGTTGCAGGGGCCAGGTGGCAGCTCTTAATTGCCAAAGGCATGGTGGATGTGGTTACTGTGAAGCACAGAGAGCCAAAGCAGCCATCAGAGTAGACTGGCTCACCGAGATCTTTGGTGTTGGCTCTGAAAAGCCCTGTTTCTCTGATTGAGCCGTGATGCATACACGTTTCTGTCTGGGTTGATAAAGCTTAGCAATAAAAATAAACCACCATCTGAGTAAGGCAAAAAGCCAGATCCCTCAAACAATGTAATATAAAATGCAAACAATACTAAACACATTATTGGATCTATATGGTACTCATATTCCCATAGATTAGTGCTTCTTAAAGTAGATTTACTTTGCTTTGAAAAAAAAACTGTCCTAAACTGTAACTAATTTGTTATTGGTAAAAATAAATTCTAAAAAATGTTTTCAATTTCATGGTTATTAGTCTCTCAACAGTATTAGTTATTATGAATAATCTAATATCCAGTTCAGTGCTACTGTACTCAAGGTTTTAAAACTTATACCGCCTGTGATTATGGGAGACTGTTTCCATTATTGATACATAAGCCATCACAAGATGGTTCACTGAATCTTTCAAAAAATCATCTAATCAGAGCTATATAATCTGATTTCTAATTGGCATCCAGCATAATATAGAACCCATTATAGTTTAATGTAACGAAGACAATGATCTCAATCATAGAAGACACTAAGAACAGATTAAAAAAAAAACTATCCCAGTAATGTGAAAATACATATTCTTTATTCATGTCGCTAGTTTTCAGCATTTAGAAAGGCACTTATAAAACACTATGGTAAACACACACACACACACACACACACACACACACACACAGCATTTCCCTTCTTCCCCTCCCTCTGACATTGCATTCGCCAGCCTACAAAGGGAGGCCTCCCTCACTGAGTGCTCACAGTGGGCTGCTGCTCCCCTCTCTTTGCCCTCCCGCACATCAGTCACTCCGGCAGGGACTGTACAGCTCTCCTTCATCTCGCTCTGTGTGTCTGTAAGTGCAGAATGATGAAAAGAAGGAGCTGCAGCAGGGCTCCGGATGGCCTTGTGCTTGGGAGCCCTGCAGAGGAAAGCTGCTGCCAGGAGAGCAATGGCAGCACCAAAACGCTCCAGCAGCAGGGGCCACTCATGCCTGTACTCAGCCAGCCAGGCCTGCAGGGCGAATGGAGTGGCTGCAAAGACCTTGGAGCTGTGGGCCCAAAACTTTTTCTTCTCACTATCCTGAGGGATACTCCCCTTTTAGAGAGGGCAACTGACTGTGTGGTGTTTATGGAAGGAGTTGGGGGGAGGGCAGGCCAGTGTGTCCCCCTGGGAATGAACTAGAAAACTCACTGCTGCATCTTTAGTTGACACCTCCAGGAAGAAAAAAAAAAAATCATTAGCACAGACAATAAAAGCAGGAGCTTTTATTTTAAAAATCATTGAAATCAAGACTTCAAGTCATGCCAGTGCTAAGTCCCAGGGCAGGGTACTTTGCTTTCTAGGTCTTCCTTTCCTTGCATAAGGTCTCACACGTCATCTGGAAAACCTCAGTTCCATTTTGTGGTCCCTGGGAAACCATGAAGGGCTTAACGAAGGGGAGTGACATAGGCTGGCAGACACTTTACATACCACCCACGGCATCTGTGTGTGTGGAGAACGGATTGGAGAAGAGCCAGCTTTTTGGCACACAGATCTGTTAGGAGGCTACTATATGAGATGCCAGGCAAGGACCTGCCCTAGAATGGTGGCTCAAGGCAGAGAGAAGACAGGGGCAGCTGCATACAAATAAAATGAGTCACGGCCAGGCGCAGTGGCTTACACCTGTAATTCCAGCACTTTGGGAGGCCAAGGTGGGCGGATCACGAGATCAGGAGTTTGAGACCAGCCTGACCAACATGGAGAAACCCTGTCTCTACTGAAAATACAAAAATTAGCTGGGCGTGGTGTGCACACCTTTAATCCCAGCTACTCAGGCAGCTGAGGCAAGAGAATCGCTTGAACCCGGGTGGCAGAGGTTGCAGTGAGCCAAGATCGTACCATTGCCCTCCAGCCTGGGCAACAGAGTGAGACTCTGTCTCAAAAATAATAATAATAATAATAATAATAATAATAATAATAATAATAATAATAAAAATAAAATGAGCCACAAGGAGAGAGCTTGTGAATAAGTATGATGGGTGAGGAAGGAGAAGGATGTCTGAGTGTCTCCCCAGTTTCTAGAATGGGTAGGTGGTGGTGTCATCAACTGAGACAGAAAATACAAAGGGACAAGAAGATGAGGTTGAAGGAATGTAAGCCATGTGATACATAATTAGAGAAGAAAGATAATGTCCACACAGACTACAGTTCGCTGGAAAAAAGGAGGATTTGGGAGTCAGAGAGCTTTGGGTTCAAGTCCTAGCTCATTACTTAAGGTGTGGAAGCCTTGGCCTCGCTTTAAAAACCATTTTTATAAAAACTCTTTTGAACTTTAAAAACTCTTAAAAAAAAAAAAAAGAGTAGGAAAACCTACTCTTGCCAGGACTGTTGTGAGGATAAGGACATACAGGTCCCACTCGATGAATGGTTACCATCATTGTTTACAGTATTTTCTTTGGTATTATTCTGGATAGAACATCTTTGGTCACATTTCCAAAACTCTGCGGTGATGGTTCCTGATGGTTCCTTAGTCAACTCGGCTAGACCACAGTACCCAGATATGTGGTCAAACACTAGTTTGGATGTTGCTGTGAAAGTATTTTTGTAGATGAGATTAAGTTTTAAGTAGACCTTGAACAAAGCAGATTACCCTCCATAATGTAGTGGGCTGCAACCAGTCAGTGGAAAGAAGAGAAAACGACGGACCTCCTGCAGAGAGGAGGGAATTCCACCTGCTGCCTCCCTTCAGGCTAAAGCTGCAGCCTCAACTCTTCCCTCCATCTCCAGCCTGCGGGCCAGCACTGCAGACTTTCGAATTGCCCGTTCCCACAACTGCGTGAGCCAATTCTTTAAAATAAATAAATCTCTCTATATACATATACATACATATATAAAATTTATAATCTAGATATATATATACATCTGTGTATGCGTGTGTATATCTATCTATATCTGCCTCTATATCTGTATATCTCCCATGGGTTATGTTTTTCTAAAGCACCCTAATAGATCTTTATATTGTAGATTTTCCTCGCATCTATTGTGAATGCCTTTACTCCTCATAAAGCCAAAGCCGAGGCTATCTCAATGGTCATGATTCAGAGAGTGAGTTTTTGCTAATGAACCAAAAGATTGCACTGTTGTGGTCAACACAGCAGAAGAACATTCTCATGGTACAGATAAAAAACTACCCAGCAAAATCCATACACTTCCGTCTGCAGTGCAGAACTGCCTCTGGGAAGTGCCTGTCCAGAGAGGCAGTGCCTGCCACAGGTTCCTAGATGGGCCTCATGACAGGCTCTCCTGAATGGCTTGAAAGGCAAGCAATGAATGTCAGTTTCAGGCCAAGAAAATTAAACTGCTAGGGTTCCTTTTCTGTTCTCCATTCCCTTTCACTGACTTGCCAGGTCCCTGAGCCCCTCTGTGAAGCCTGCCACAGGCCACACCTGACCTGGACAGGGGCCAGGGTAGCCTTGCCCTGAACTGAGCCACTGATAGTCAGGAGGTTGCTCCAGCAATTAGTGTCACCCTAATGATACCCTAACCTCCCTACATAAGGCAAGGAAGTCAGTCAAGCCACATGAACCCCTTCTCCTCTGCCTGGGGCTTGGGAAGAAATTAGTCCATGGGAGGTCAGTGCTGACCACCTCCCAGAGAGCAGACTGGCCCTGCTCCAACTATGCGGCAGGGCTGGGGAGCGAGCGCTCTGAACATTCTACTCCTGTAGGTCCAGCTGCTGCTACATCCCCCCACTGGGATGAGTCCTGAGACCCCAGCCTGCTTCCCTGGCTTCCCTGGGACACTCCTCAGCCACCACCATAAGGGGTCCTAACTCCTCGTCAGCTATAAGCTTATGCATCCTGCGTGGTAAAATGCCCAGCCCTGTGAGATTCCTGATGCTGAGGCCAGGGCTGGGGGTGGCGCGCGGGGGTGATTGGGTGATGGACGTCATTTCTCTCTTGTCTTTTCATTCACACACCCACTCTGCGGAAGGCGGCTTTTCCTTTGTTTAGAGAGCTTAATCTGTCTGCACCATGAAGGTGGGTGTGGAGTGAGGAGGCAGCTGTCCCCGTGTCACTGAAGGCAGCGCAGTCACCACACTGCATACCCCGAGGATGTCAACCCCACAGTCAGCCTATTCACTGCATTTCCCCTTGGCACCAAGAGCCAGCTTCAAAATAATCCAGCAAGGGGCTGGGGGGAGGTGGGGGGTGGGGAGATAGTGACAAAACAAGATGGGCCAGATGTTGGCATCTGTTGAAGCCAGAAGAGGAGTACACAGGGGTTCATGACAGCAGTCTGTTTACTTTTACGTATGTTTGAAAAGTTCTAAATAAAAATATTTTTCTAAAAGGAAATTCCTTATATGAGCCGAGATACAGCAGAAGAGGAGCCTTACCTGACTCTAAGGCCACTCCTGTCTTCCCTGATACCATTTCAGGGCATCATGGTTACTCTCATGAAGGAAGAGGTGTTTTTAATAGACAAATGTGGGTTATTTTTCTATTCCCATTAATATTTACTACATGTCATTATCTCCAAGTCTAATCACTTAAAGAGGAGATTTTAAATAATTGATTAATATAAAAGAAGAAAAATGCCACGCTGTCTTTTTCATTATCTATCAAAACCCAGAAAACCTCTTCCTCTAGTCCTGACACAGACACATACATATATTAACGCATACGCTGAGAAGAACAGGCATACAAATCAATAGACACAAATCTGCTCAGGGCATTTTTCCATTAAGGAAAAACCATTAACCTCTCTCCATCTCCCGCGTGGCCTGCTCCTCAGCACAATGCCACGGCAATTCAAGTAACTCTCTTTATTTTACTCACAGAATTTTAGGGTTCCCCCAAAAACACAAAAATCTAACATTTCTTGAACTCTGATAACATATGTTTTGCTTGTGCGATCACACATATGCATGTATAGTGCATAAACAGGCTTTAATGTCTAGATGAAACGCATGCATCCACACTTTTTTTTTTTTTTTTTGAGATGGATTCTCTCTCTGCACCAGGCTGGAGTGCAGTGGTGTGGCGCGATCTCGGCTCACTGCAACCTCCACCTCCCGGGTTCAAGCGATTCTCCTGCCTCAGTCTCCCCAGTAGCTGGGATTACAGACACCCGCCAACATTCCCCGGCTAATTTTTGTAATTTTAGTAGAGATGGGGTTTCACCATGTTGGCCAGGCTGGTCTCGAGCTCCTGACTCACTATCTGCCCGCCTCGGCACCCCAAAGTGCTGGGATTACAGGCGTGAGCCACTGCGCCAAGCCGCATCCACACTTTTAAAATGCCCTTGTTGGCTGGGTGCAGTGGCTCACGCCTGTAATCCCAGCACTTTGGGAGGCCAAGGTGGGTGGATCACGAGTTCAGGAGTTCCAGACCAGCCTGGCCAAGATGGTGAAATCCCGTCTCTACTAAAAACACAAAAAAATTAGCCGGGCGTGGTGGCAGGCGCCTGTAATTCCAGCTCTTCAGGAGGCTGAGGCAGAGAATCATTTGAACCTGGGAGGCAGAGGTTGCAGTGAGCCGAGATCATGCCATTGCACTCCAGGCTAGGTGACAGAGTGAGACTCTGTCTCAAAAAGAAAAAAAAAAAAAAAAGCCCTTGGTTCACGCTCAGTCCTTACAGGAGGACAGCAAAACAAAACAAACACAAAGAGGATGCCCTCGGAGCATCTCAGCAAGACACTGAGGGGCACTCTCAGAAGCACCTCCCATGAGAAACACAGCACTTCTCACGAGCCCATCAGCATTCAGCAGTGAGATTTTATCAAGCTCTGCTTCCCGCTGCCTGAAAAGAAGTTGGAATTCTCTTCGCCACTGCCTCCAACCTGCTCATGCATCTGAAGGTGGAACCCTGCTCCAAGGCCACCTGGAGACGCAGGTGCCACTTACCACAAGGGAGAGAGGCCTCTTCCAGGAGACGACACCTATGAGTCCCGACAGCAGCACCTGGAAGGACAAAAGATACAGGAAGGTGAGATGCTTCCGAAACCTTGCATGGGCAATCAAAACACTGTGAACCGTTTCAACCCGGAGAAGGACGTGTGGAACACAGCACACACACAGTGGTGGGGCTACCATGAGCTGCATTTTCACAGCCTGCACCCACTCTGAGAGGCACATTGGTCTCTCAGGGCACCAGGGTGCTATGGAGGGATCACTTTGTGCACTGCGCTAGGTGGCCCGAGAGTGACAGGCTTTCTGAAACACCCCACCCTGGTCCTCGATGTGATTTGGCTGTGCTAGGCACACGCTTGTATTCCTAGCTACTCGGGAGGCTGAGGCACGAGAATCACTTGAACCTGGGAGGCAGAGGTTGCAGTGAGCCAAGATCACACCACTGCACTCCAGCCTGGGAGGCAGAGCGAGACTCCATCTCAAAAAAAAAAAAAAATCACAGAGAACACTATTTGGGGAAAAGGCAAATGCAACCCCACCCACGGGCCACCTGGCCACCTGCCATGGTTGCATGGACCCTGGGCATGGCAGACCCTGCAGGCTCCTTCTCCCCTATACACACTTGGCTCCCCTGATGCACACCCTTCTCTCCCCTCCAGCCCCTGCGAGCCCCTCCCCTTCACTCATCACAGCTTCCCACCTCACCCGTACATAGGCAGTGTCTTCTGATGAGGCTCCAGAACTTTCTAGGCCCTGACTCCAAGCAGCCCACTCCTTTCCCAGGCCAAGTCCTGCCCTTGACCTTGCCTGGGGTCCCACCAGAAGTCATCCCCTCTCTCCTGCCTCCTCCCTACTGTCCTGATCACATGAATACACTGTGACTTCTGTCCCTTAGAAGAACCACTGCTTAGCCCTGTGTCCAGCTCCTGGCCTGCCTGTCTCCTGGGCGGCCTCCTGAGGCCAGGCACCCTGAGGATGACACTGGCTCTGATCCCCACATTCCTGATTTCCTGGTGTCCAGGAAGGGCCAATGGATCATGAAGACACAGTCACTTCCCACCCACTACCATCTATCTGGCTTCAGCCCCACAACTCCAAGGAAACTTCTCCCAAGGTTCCCCAGCAGTCACCAAGTGTAACAAACAAAGCTCGGTCCCCATCACCTGGCTGAGGGCTGAGGCTCCCTCCCATCTGGGCTCCTGCGGCTTCTCGCTCCCCTGCGATTCTTCCCACTTCCCGGGGGCCGCTCTCCTCCACAGCCTCCCTCCTGGCCTCCTCCCTCTCCCCAACCTCTTCCTGGTTTCCCAACACCTGTCTCCTGAGCCCTCTGTCTCCTCTCCCCAGGGCTCTGTGGTGGCTGTCCTGAGGCTCCTCGAGTACCATCCACTGGTGTCTGCACAGGTGATTCTCAGCCCAGGGCTTTGCCATGGCCATGGCATCACACCGTCCACAGGCTCTGCTCCTGGCATCTGTCCAACCCAACATGTCCAAAAATGCAGCTGCAGCCTCCACCTCAGAAGCCCACACTTCCTCTTGCAACCTCTGCTCTCCACAAGAGTACCTCTTCTTCCCCGTCACTCAAGCCGAAATCCTGGAGATCTTTCCCTCTCCCTCACCCCCACGTCCAACCAGGGAGGAACAGGAGGCTAAGGCTCACTCAACAGGGCAGCATGTGAGAAGGCCGAATTAAAAGGAAGGTGTTTGCAGACCAGGTCTCCTGTGAAGACAAATTGCTCACGCTTGCCACTGTGGGCACAAGCCAGGCATCCGGGCACTGGCTGGAAGGGCTTGGCTGCATGTCCCCTGAGACTCCAAAAGCACTGGCCAGACCCGGGAGGAGGGCATGATGCTGACAAACTCACAAGGTCCCCTTGGTCACAGACTGCAGTTCACCCTCAACCACCTCCACAGGGGGCAGAACCAGGTCTCAGACACAGCAGCCACTATCACATCCTGCACCATGCTAGTCTAGTATCAAAAACATCTGGCCACAAAACAACAAAACAACAACAAAAACATGAACCAAAGCACGCACACCAGGGGTCTGCTCCCAAGCCTCTCACACGTGTATTTTTTCTGCAACGCTCACAAGTCCTCCAAACACAGTTACCGGCGACAGACATTATTTACAGCCATTTCCCACCTCCCGGGTCCCCTCTCATGGCCATGCCACCCAGGCTCCTTGCCTCGCAGTCCAGTTCCAGCCCTAGGGAAATCCTTGACCAATGTCTCTCGTGTCTCTCAGGGGCTGTGTCTCACTAACTCTCCTTCCAAATGCCCCTGAAACCTCTCTCTTGCCTTCTGTACCCAACATTTGAACCCAGTGGGCACACCATGTTCCCATGTCATTTCATAGTCAGAGGACACCGGCCTTTCTTGGAAGGAGTTGACCATTCCCGCCGGAGCTCTCACCATCATTTCATGTTTGACATTTTAGACCCTGACTTCACTCCTCCACCCCCACCTTCTTCTTTTTGTGAATTCAAAATTTCTGACCATAATGCCATCATGTTTTGAGCTCATGGTATAGTTCAGGGGCCACTCCGTCACTAAGCAGGATCCATTCTTCTGCTCAGCACCCTCCATTTCCCGGTTCATCTCTCTCCCCTCTGCCGGCACGCTCCTGTTTCACCTGCCTGATGACAGCCTTGTCCACTCGCTCTTGTCTCCACCTCCTCCCTCCCCACTGAAGCCATCCTGGATGCCTCCACCAAACAAACCGCATCTCCCTGGCCTGACAATTTAGACCACAAAGCTAGGTCCCTGATTTTCCAGCACTGGAGGCACCTCCCTTGGTGGCCCCACTCCTGTCCAGGCCACTCTGGGCACCTCCAGGGAGGCTGGCAAGGGAGGAAACTGCACAGCAGCCACTGTGTGACTCACCTACAAGCCACAGAGCTCTGTGGGCTATCTTCCTTCCACACCCAACCTCCGAGACAGCCCCCATCTTCCAGCACTCCCTTCCTGTTCCCAGCCCTCCCGGCCCCAGCCTCAGCCCCCGACTCTTCTTATCCCTCAAGTTGAGGGCCACGTTCCGGGACTCTGGCTCTGACCCTGCCATCTGCCTAGGATGAAACTTCCAAAAACTGTCTTCCGTTTTTCCACACATCCCAACAATGGCCTCACCCAGACTAAGCCTGGACAGATGGTGAGAAGAAACATCCCCTAGAAAATGGCGTCTTCTACTTCCCATGTCTACCAGATGAAATCTTACCCGTTCTTCAACCATGGCCCCACCCTCCTCACTCACGAAGAGCCCAGGGGGCCCATCAGATCCCCAAACTACCACCAGAGTCCTGCAGGCATCTTTAATAAACTCAGATCGAACGCCTTGACCTCTTCTCAGCTGAAGCGTATTAAACTATCAAAATTCTACAGTGACTAAGTCGCTTGTAGCAGGAATTTCACGGGAAGTACATAAAACCTCCAAATCGTAGCCACTACTCCACCTACTTCTAAGCCTGAAGGAAGTTAATATTGCTTTTACCTTATTAAGCTACAGGGAGAGTTCTTGACCTTCCACATTCCCATAAGCAAAGCTATCATTCCACAAATCCCCTCACAGAATTTGACTTTCAACAAACACGGGTGACTTGCTCACTGAAGACAATGTGCATTTCCCAAGTATCATTAATAACTACAACTAGGAATGGATCAAATTCTCCTACACAAAGCAAAAGAATAAAGCCATTAAACTTGGTGTGGCAGGCAGAATTCTAAAATGACCCCTGGTGACCCCTGGCCTTACAGAATGCTCTCCCCTGAGTAAGAATATGATGGGCTGTCACTCTTGCGGTCTTCCCCCAGGGACATGTTCAAATAACATGGCCCCAGCAACACTCTGGTTGCAGCCTTGTGAAACCTGGCCAGGTGACTCTTCTATGGGAGGGGGGCAAGGAAATGCTGGGTAGAGAAGGGTGGGGTGCCTGGCGAGGGCTCCACCCTCAGGCCTGTGCCCATGGACCTAAGTGAGAACGGGCAGTCCTGTTTTCATGCCCAAATGTTGCATCTTCCAAGACCACTCTGGCCTCCCATGCCCCCCATCCTGTGCCCATAAAAATCTGAGACCACAGTGGGCATGGACACAAGCAGCTGGATGTTGAAAGGAGGAGAAGGGCACACCAACAGACACCAGCAGACACTGGCAGGCCACTGACGGCGGGATGACACAGAATTTGGTCGAGGGCAGTCGGAGGAGAGTCCAGCCGCTGGCCGGCCTGACTCCAGGGGAAGACACCTTCCCACTCCATCCCCATTTTGCTCCCCATCCACTTCACTGAGAGCTACCTCCACCACTCAATTAAACCTCACACCCTTCCTCCAAGCCCACGTGTGATCTGATTTTTCCTGTACACTAGGGCAAGAACCAGGACACAGAAAGCCCTCTGTCCTTGTGATAAGGCAGAGGGTCTAACTGAGCTGATTAACACAAGCTGCCAGCAGATGGCAAAACTGAAAGAGCACTCTGTAACACACACCCACTGAGGCTTTGGGACCTGCAAACACTCAACCCTAGATGATGCCGTGGAGATGGAGCCTCAAAACACTCCCCAAAACCTACCCATCTTCATGTTCCCCCTTGGAGTTTGAACAGCGGGGCACCGAAGAAGCAAACCACACCCATGTCACACGCCCGGTGAGGGGGATAAGGGAACTCCTCCGGTTTCAACTCTACTAAGCAAGGTCCAGACTCCTAACCCAAGAAAACTATGAGGTATTAAGTGAGTGTTGTGTCAAGCTGCAAAGTTTATGGTCATTTGCTACACAGCAACAGAAAACAATTGTTATGGACTAAACGTATGTGACCCCCCAAAATGTAGATGTTGAATCCCTAACCCCCAATGTAATGGTATTTGGAGATGGGGCCTCTGGGAGGTGATTAGGATTAGACTGAGTCATGAGGATGACGCCTTCACGATGGGACTGGTAGCTCTATACGAGGAAGAAAACGAGCTCTCACGCTCTCCGCACACACACAATGAGGAAGACCATTAAGAGTGCAAGTCAGTTATTGGTGTATAAAAATGCTTGTGATTTTTGCACATTGATTTTGTATCCTGAGACTTTGCTGAAGTTGCTTATCAGCTTAAGGAGATTTTGGGCTGAGACGATGGGGTTTTCTAAATATACAATCATGTCATTTGCAAACAGGGACAATTTGACTTCCTCTTTTCCTAATTGAATACCCTTTATTTCTTTCTCCTGCCTGACTGTCCTGGCCAGAACTTCCAACACTATGTTGAATAGGAGTGGTGAGAGAGGGCATCCCTGTTTTGTGCCAGTTTTCAAAGGGAATGCTTCCAGTTTTTGCCCATTCAGTATGATATTGGCTGTCGGTTTGTCATAGATAGCTCTTATTATTTTGAGATACATCACATCAATACCTAATTTATTGAGAGTTTTTAGCATGAAGGGCTGTTGAATTTTGTCAAAGGCCTTTTCTGCATCTATTGAGATAATCATGTGGCTTTTGTCTTTGGTTCTGTTTAAATGCTGGATTACATTTATTGATTTGCATATGTTGAATAACAGACAAAAAGAGAGCCAAATCATGAGTGAACTCCCATTCACAATTGATTCAAAGAGAATAAAATACCTAGGAATCCAACCTACAAGGGATGTGAAGGACCTCTTCAAGGAGAACTACAAACCACTGCTCAACGAAATAAAAGAGGAAACAAACAAATGGAAGAACATTCCATGCTCATGGATAAGAAGAATCAATATCGTGAAAATGGACATAATGCCCAAGGTAATTTATAGATTCAATGCCATCCCCATCAAGCTACAAATGACTTTCTTCACAGAATTGGAAAAAACTACTTTAAAGTTCATATGGAACCAAAAAAGAGCCCGCATCGCCAAGTCAATCCTAAGCCAAAAGGACAAAGCTAGAGGCATCATACTACCTGACTTCAAACTATACTACAAGGCTACAGTAACCAAAACAGCATGGTACTGGTACCAAAACAGAGATATAGACCAACGGAACAGAACAGAGCCCTCAGAAATAATACCACGCATCTACAACCATCTGATCTTTGACTAACCTGACAAAAACAAGAAATGGGGAAAGGATTCCCTATTTAATAAATGGTGCTGGGAAAACTGGCTAGCCATATGTAGAAAGCTGAAACTGGATCCCTTTCTTATACCTTATACAAAAATTAATTCAAGATGGATTAAAGACTTACATGTTAGACCTAAAACCATAAAAACCCTAGAAGAAAACCTAGGCAATACCATTCAGGACATAGGCATGGGCAAGGACTTCATGTCTAAAACACCAAAAGCAATGGCAACAAAAGCCAAAATTGACAAATGGGATCTAATTAAACTAAAGAGCTTCTGCACAGCAAAAGAAACTACCATCAGAGTGAACAGGCAACCTACAGAATGGGAGAAAATTTTTGCAATCTACTCATCTGACAAAGGGCTAATATCCAGATTCTACAAAGAACTCAAACAAATTTACAAGAAAAAAACAACCCTATCAACAAGTGGGCGAAGGGTATGAACAGACACTTCTCATAAGAAGACATTTATGCAGCCAACAGACACATGAAAAAATGCTCATCATCACTGGCCGTCAGAGAAATGCAAATCAAAACCACAATGAGATATCATCTCACACCAGTTAGAACGACCATAATTAAAAAGTCAGGAAACAACAGGTGCTGGAGAGGACGTAGAGAAATAGGAACACTTTTACACTGTTGGTGGGACTGTAAACTAGTTCAACCATTGTGGAAGACAGTGTGGCAATTCCTCAGGGATCTAGAACTAGAAATACCATTTGACCCAGCCATCCCATTACTGGGTATATACCCAAAGGATTATAAATCATGCTGCTATAAAGGCACATGCACACATATGTTTATTGCGGCACTATTCACAATAGCAAAGACTTGGAACTAACCCAAATGTCCATCAATGATAGACTGGATTAAGAAAATATGCCACATATACAACATGGAATACTATGTAGCCATAAAAAAGGATGAGTTCATGTCCTTTGTAGAGACATGGATGAAGCTGGAAACCATCATTCTCAGCACAGGAACAGGAACATTCTCACACAGGAACAGAAAACCAAACACCGCATGTTCTCACTCATAGGTGGGAACTGAACAGTGAGAACACTTGGACACAGGAAGGGGAACATCACACACCGGGGCCTGTTGTGGGGTGGCAGGAGGGGGGAGGGAAAACATTAGGAGATATACCTAATGTAAATGACTAGTTAATGGGTGCAGCACACCAACATGGCACATGTATACATATGTAGCAAACCTGCACGTTGTGCACACGTACCCTAGAACTTAAAGTATAATTTTAAAAAACAATAATAATAATTAAAATATCCAGGAACTATGAAAAAAAAAAAAGAATGCAAGTCAGGAAGGAGCCCTCACCAGAAACCAAGCTTGCCGACACCCTGATTTCAGACTCCAGCTTCACCAACTGCGAGAAAATAAATTTCTGTTAGGTCACTTAGTCTATGCTATTTTGTTATGGCAGCCTAAGTAGACTAAGACACTACGACATCCCGAATGGGACACTGGATTGTTGTTCCAAAACATCTGCTTTCTCCCCAGACCTCTCCAGGAGGGGCAGCACAGGCTTCCCTCCCCACACCCCCCTCCCCAATCCTGGAAACACTGACACAGCTCCCAACACCAATGCTTGAGCGCTTGGAACTGACTGTGCATGCATTGCTTGCTGTTCATCAGTGAGCTTCTGTGGAGCCAAGTTGGAAAACTTTTCCCTAGAGAGGTATAGTTCTGCCAGTAACAGGAATGCACCCAGGATTTGGAAACACTGTGATGCTCGAGGGCCTCAGCTCACAGCACAGTAGAAATCCCAGGCCAAGCCCCTACCTTGCCGTGGGCATCAGGCTCAGCCGCAGTGCTATGGTGGACACTCATGCTCAGGGCAAGTCCCTTCTCCAGCCACATGCCGCCTGATGCTGCTCCCTGTCATTGTGACTCCAGCCACCTGCCACTCTGGCCTCAGTTCATTATTTGTTTATTTGTTTCTTTGGGAGTGGGACACTGGATCATTTTTTCAAAACATCTGCTTTCTCCTCAGACCTCTCCAGGAGGAGCAGCACAGACTTCACTCCCCCCACCCATCCCTGATACCGGAAACACTGACACAGGTCCAAATACCAAGGCCAAATAGATTGGGAAAGGCATGATATTGCTCGGGGAGAGGAGGCTTAACCCTAATGACAGAGGGCCTGCAGAATGGCTTGAGGGAGGCTTTTCACGGCCCAGGTGCTGGTGTGCCTTCTGCCTGGACAGGCCTGTTCTGGCCCACTGGAGACCAAGGGCGGTTGATGTAAAAGAAGCTCAGAGCCTCTGCTCTGAAACCATCGGATCTTGAACTGTTTTTGCTCAATTCCAGCTACCAGCAAGGATTATGTTGCACATTCTGACATCTCAGTAATCCTGTAGGTTGATTTTGCACCACTCTCATGAGAAAAAGGGTCATGAATCTAGTTAGCCATGAAATTACCGCATCATGAAGCCTTCATCCCGTTTAATTTACAGGTATCATTATTCAGAGTCCACAGTTCACAAAGAATATAGAGAAAATGAAGAGGGTTGGGGAAGAGTAACATAGAATTAAATAGCTGTGGAAAAAAAGCCAAATAGATTGGAAAAGGCATGATATTGCTCAAGGAGAGGAGGCCGAACCTTGCAAGCACCATGAGTTGTCACAAGGACGCCAATTCGCTCTTTTCTCCACTTCCCCACCCAGCCTAATAGAGGCAAGAGATAAAATCAGAACAGAGACAGAACTTCCTGCTATTGAGGCTGATGACAGGGGATAACAGGCTGCCGGGAAATAATGGCATCCTTAGAGTCAAAGACCTGCCCATTTGATTGGTACCCTGCCTGGACACAGAGGCCTGGAATAAATTAGCTCTTTAAATCTTGTCCTCTAACACTGAAAAGTTCTTTCACTTCCTAAAATCAAGAATGTTCTTCAGATCATAAAGTCTGGTCCAAAGGCAAATGACAGTGAAGCAAGTCCTTCTAGAACACAGTCTTGAAAGCCAAGT
Source organism: Pan paniscus (assembly GCF_029289425.2). Lineage (NCBI taxonomy): Eukaryota > Metazoa > Chordata > Mammalia > Primates > Hominidae > Pan > Pan paniscus. Next base: position 6,046,123 of record NC_073265.2, read on the forward strand.
AAATTACTTTCATGAAACATATGGCAGATGGGTGCCCAATAGCTACAGTGATATCAATTTACCACTAAGAAGCCAGCATTCAGTGTGTGTGGAAAGAATTGCTGCAAAAACAGAGCAAATAATATTCTGAGTCCACCAACCCCCCATCTTCCAAACCTCCTGGACTGCAGCTCTGTGCAATATTCCTCCTACAGCCTCCTGGAGCAGCTGATCTTCCTACTTCATCCTCCGTCAATTCTCCTTGCTTTGGGTGTGGCTTTCTTTCTCTGAGTCTTGCTGGGGCCACAGAAGGCTCACAAGGCATGCAGGACTCCACCATCTGTCTCTACCTTTGAGGACACACTCTTTGCTACCCCCACCCTGTCCATGCTTTCTGCCCCCTCTACTTAGGGCAACTTCCAACTCACCATTCCCTCTCCCAGCCTTTCATCCCAGGCTGTGGTCCAAACATCCTCCACACCATTTCCCTTCAGGGGCTGCACCAACACATCACACTCATAATGTCCCTGAGAAAAGTTACCTTTCTTCTCAACCTACTGATAGAAAAAGAACTCTGCAGCTTTCATTATCTTCTCAAGCAGAAGCAGAACTATAAATTGATGACAAAGATCACCTCATGAAAGAGAAAAAACTCCCTTAGTGTTGAAGTGTTTAAAAATATTCTAAATAACTCATAAGTCAAAAGAAACTGAAAGGTGAAATACACCATGGTCTGTTCTGATGCAATGCATGCTTCTTTGATGCACATTCTCTCTTAAGTGCTTGGTAACAAACTCATTTGTCCAGGGCCTGCCCTGTAAGATGCTGCCTCCTCTTACGGGTATCTACTCTGACATTAGGGTAGCTGCTGGATTTTGTTATTTAGCGGGTTATTAGGTAGCACATATATTATTATAATACATTTAAAAATATTTTTAGTTTAAAAATTTCAAAATAATTTGTTCCCTTTGTAATAGTTTTTTGGTTTTGTTTTTTGTTGCTGTTGTTGTTTTGAGATGGAGTCTGGCTCTATCGCCCAGGCTGGAGTGCAGTGGCATGAGCTCAGCTCACCGCAAGCTCCGCCTCCCAGGTTCACGCCATTCTCCTGCCTCAGCCTCCCAAGTAGCTGGGACTACAGGCGCCTGCCACCATGCCTGGCTAATTTTTTTTCCTATTTTTTAGTAGAGACAGGGTTTCACTGTGTTAGCCAGGATGGTCTCGATCTCCTGACCTCATGATCTGCCCGCCTCAGCCTCCCAAAGTGTTGGAATTACAGGCGTGAGCCACCGCGCCCGGCCTTTTTTTGTATTTTTTAGTGGAGACGGGGTTTCACCATGTTAGCCAGGATGGTCTCGATCTCCTGACCTTGTGATCCACCAGCCTCGGCCTGCCAAAGTGCAGGGATTACAGGCGTGAGCCACTGTGCCCGGCCTGTAATAGTTTTATTTCACGCTTTTAAAAACCTTATTCTGAGAAGGGATCCACAGGCTTCACCAGATTGTCATGACAAAAGTTATGACCCCCCCGCCCCGACCCCGATTAAAGTTCCTTTAGAGCAGATCTTTTGGTGATAAACTCCCATTTTTGGTTTATCTGTAAATAGCTTACTTCGTTCGCCTTGATGCTTGAAAAATAGTTATGCTGGAAATACTCTAGGTTGACAGTTGCGTCTCTCAACAGTTTGAAACTATTATTCCACTGTTTTCTGACTTCCATTGTTGCAGCCAAAAGTCAGCTGTCCTCATTCTCTAAAGACTTTTGAGATCATCTCCTTGCCTTTAGTATTCTGAACTTTTTGCCTGGTATGTTAGGTGTGGATTTCTTTTTAATCTTCTTTGAGAGATACTGTGCTACTGAATCTGTGAATTTATATTTTTCATTCGTTCTGGAAATTTTGTAGCTAATATCTCTTCAGATATTGTATCTTCGCTATTCTCTTTGCCAGGGACTCCAGTAGCTGTATGTTTGTCCTTCACATTCCATCCTCCAAATGTCTTTGTTTTTCTTCCACATATTCCCTACACATGTCATTCATGACTTCCTTCTGGTTACTTTCTTTAGCTGTGTCTTCCAGATCATCAATTGTCTCTGCACTGTGTCTAATCAGCTGTTGAACTATATAACTGCACTTGTTTAGAAAAGTTCAGTGATTATATCTCAAATATCTAGAAATTCTTTTATTTCCAAATGTAACTATTTATTTCAAATAGTTCCTTGTTGTGTGCTCATCTATATGACTGTGTTGATAATTTCTTTAAATGTTTCATACACTAATGTTCTAGATTCCAAGACATGTTGTCCCAGGAGGGTATCAAAGTTTGCCCTCTGTTGTCTCATTGTGATTTGCTTTCTTTGATGCTAGAGCGCTTGGAAGTATTTGACTGTGCATGCATTGCTTGCTGTTCATCAGTGAACTTCTGTGGAGCCAAGTTGGAAAACTTTTCCCTAGAGAGGTATAGTTCTGCCAGTAACAGGAATGCACCCAGGATTTGGAAACACTGTGATGCTCGAGGGCCTCAGCTCACAGCACAGTAGAAATCCCAGGCCAAGCCCCTACCTTGCAGTGGGCACCAGGCTCAGCCGCAGTGCTATGGTGGACACTCATGCTCAGGGCAAGCCCCTTCTCCAGCCACATACCGCCTGACGCTGCTCCCTGTCATTGTGACTCCAGCCACCTGCCACTCTGGCCTCAGTTCATTATTTATTTGTTTGGGAGTAGGGCAGTAGACCTTGATGATCTGCAATGCATCAAGGAGCATGTCTTTTGCAGTGTATAGTTGTTCTATAGAAGAAGCATCCTTCAAAGTGCCTACTCAGCCAAAATGCCAGAATCAGAAGGAAATCCCCCATTCCTAGTGTTTTTATTGGTCCCATAAATACACCAATAAAGCAATGAATAGAGGCTACTTCTATTTTTTTAATTAACAAATGTTATAAGCTATCAAAATATGAAACTTTATTTAGCTAATAAAATTCTTTATAAATTCCAAAGTATTCCACATATCCTATTATTTATTTACTCTTTTAGCCCCAGCAACTATATTTCTCAAATCACTTTACTTTCAAAAAAACAAAATGTTATCCCAAATTATTCTTTCCCTCCATTTTCCCCTGGAAAAAAATATTACTCCCATCCAAAGCCTTTCTAATTCAGTAGCTTTCCTACATGCTGGTAAGAAACTGTAAGACAAGGATTCCATTCACAAAAGCAAAAAAATTAAAAACTATCCAAGAATTAACTTCATGATGAATGTATAAGGTTTTTTTAAAAGGCAACTACAAGACTCTACTGAGACATAGGAAGGAAGATTTTTAGTAAATGGACATATATACCATGTTCCCAAATGAGGAAACCTAAAGATAATAAAAATGTTAATTTCTCTATATTCATAAATTAATTTAGTGAAATCTCTATCAAAATCCCAATGGGATTCTTTGAAGGCTGACAAAATGATTCAAAAATTTATCTGAAGGAAAAATTTTTCCTTCAGATAGTAGAGAAGAAACAATGTCACTGAACTATGTGGAGGGAAAGAGGTTTATGTATTACTGGACACAATTTTCATCCCTTCATTATTTTAAGTTAAAAATTCCCAGGAACAAAAACAGTTTAGAAAGCCACAATAGTTATAAGTGGCTCAAGAACAAACAGACCTGTAAAGAACAGAATATAATGTCCAGAAAGAAACTTAGGCATATATTAGGGTTTTAAAAAATTATTTGTTTTTTAGATTGCGGTAAAATGTACATACATAAAATTTACCATTTAACCATTTTTAAGTGTACACTCAGTAGCATTAAGTCCATTCACCTTGTGCAAACATTCTCCTCATCCATCTCCAGAAAACCTTTCACCTTGCAAAATTAAAACTTTGTATCCATTAATTTACACCGATTCCCCATTCCCTCCCCCACTCTAGCCCCTGACAACCACCATTTTGCTTTCTGTCTCTATATGAGTGGAATCATAGTTTTATCCTTTTGTGACAGGCTTCTATCACTTAGGATAATGTTTTCAAGGTTCATCCATATGTAGCATGTGTCAGAATCTCCTTCCTTTTTTTTTTTTTTTTTTTTTGAGACGGAGTTTCGTTCTGTCGCCCACGCTGGAGTGCAGTGGTGCGATCTCGGCTCACTGCAAGCTCTGCCTCCCGGGTTCACGCCATTCTCCTGCCTCAGCCTCCTGAGTAGCTGGGCTACAGGCGCCCACCACCACGCCCGGCTACTTTTTTTTGTATTTTTAGTAGAGACGGGGTTTCACCGTGTTAGCCAGGATGGTCTCGATCTCCTGATCTTGTGATCCGCCCGCCTCGGCCTCCGAAAGTGCTGGGATTACAGGCCTGAGCCACCGCGCCCAGCCTCTCCTTCCTTTTTAAGTCTAATAGTATTCTGTACGTATAGACCTCATTCTGTTGAGCCACCCATCTACAGATGGATGCTTGGGTTGCTTCCACCTTTTAGCTATGAGGATAATGCTTCTATGAACACAGGTGTGCAAATATGTCTTTGAGACCCTTCTTTCAATTCTTTTGGGTATGTACCCAGAAGTGAAATACGGTAATTCTATTTGTAATAATACAGAGTGGAAAACAGTATAAACCTCCTCAATAATTACAAATAGAATTACCATACGGCTATTATTTTTATAACAGCCATTCTAATGGGTAGGAAGTGGTAGTCATTTTGATTTTTTCTCTTTTTTCTTTTTTTTCTTTTTTTTTTTTGAGACAGGGTCTCACTCTCACCTAGGCTGGAGCACAGTGATGTGATCACAGCTCACTGCACTTTCAACCTCCTGGGCTCAAGCAATCCTCCCCGCTCAGCCTCCCGAGTAGTTGGGACTACAGGTGCATGCCACCACACCCAGCTAGTTTTCGTATTTTTTTTTTCAAGAGATGGGGGTTTCGCCACGTTGTCCAGGCTGGTCTTGAACTCTTGGGCACCAATGATCCTCCTGCCTGGGCCTCGCAAAGTGCTGGGATTACAGGTGTCAGCCACCACGCCAGCCATTGTTGTGATTTTGATTTGCATCTCCTTAAGGATTAGTGATGTTGAGCATGTTTTCATGTGCTTATTAGCCATCTGTATCTCTTCTGTGGAGAAAGGCCTAGTCAAGTCTTTTGCCTATCTTTGAAGCTTTCCTCCCAGCTTTATTGAGGTATGACTGACAAATAAAAGCTGTATATAAAATGTATAACATGATTCTGGTATACATATACTGTGAAATGATTACCACAATCAAGCTAACCATATCCATCACCTCACTAGTTACCATTTCTTCTGAGTGTTTGATAAGAACATATGAAATCTCTTTCAGAAAATTTCAAATATACAGCACATTATTATTAAGTATAGTCACTATGCTGTACATTACATCTCCAGAATGTATTTCTTTTATAACTGAAAGTTTATATATACCCTTTGACCAACATCCCCTTTCCCCTCTCTCCCCCAGCCCCGGGCAACTACGCTTCTCCTCTCTGTTACCATGAGTTTGACTTTTTTTTTTAGAGTCTACGGACAAGTGAGGTTATTCAGTATTCATCTTTCTGTGTCTGGCTAATTTCACTTAGCATAATGTCCTCTGGGTTCATCCATGTTGCCAAAAATCCTTTGCCCATTTTTGAATTGTGTTCTTTACTTTTTTGTTGTTGAGTTTTAGGAGTTTTCTATATGTGCTGGATAATAATTTCTGATGAAATATGTGATTTTCCAGTACTTTTTCCCATTCTGTGGGTTGCCTGTTTACTCTCTTAATAGTGTCCTTTGATGCACAAGTTTTTAACTTTGATGAAGTCCAGTTTGCCTACTTTTCTTTTCTTGCTTATGCCTTTGGCATCATATCCAAGAAATCACTGCCAAACCTAGGGTTGTAAAGCTTTTCCCCTAAGCTTCCTTCTAAGAGTTTTATAACTTTAGCTCTTATGTTTAGGTCTTTAATCCATTTTGAGTTAATTTTTGTATAGAATGTTAGTTAAGGGTCCGACTTCGTTTTTTTGCATGTGAACACATTAAATTAGTTTTTACAATTTAATTTATATAATTCAGTTATACAAGGAGTGACATAGTAACTGATGGGGGAAAAGGCTATTCAATAAATGGTTCTGGGATAATTGTTAAATGTAAATAAATAAGCAGATAGAGAAATTAAAATTGGTTCCCTCCCACAAACCAAAATACATTACACGATGATTAAAATATTAAATGTCAATAATTAACCACCCAGGTTACTGGCTAAAACTCACAAAAAGGCAACTGCCCCTCAAAAAAATTTACTGAGAGGCCAGGCACAGTGGGTGGCTCACGCCTGTAATCCCAACACTTTGGGAGGCCGAGGTGGGCAGATCACTTGAAGTCAGGAGCTCGAGGACAGCCTGGCCAACATGGTGAAACCTGTCTCCACTAAAAATACAAAAAATTAGCCAGACATGGTGGTACATGCCTGTAGTCCCAGCTACTCAGGAGGCTGAGGTAGGAGAATCTCTTGAACCCAGGAGGCAGAGGTTGCAGTGAGCCGAGATTGTGCCACTGCACTCCAGCCTGGGCGACAGAGTGAGACTCCATCTTAAAAAAAGAAAAAAAAATTTTACTCAGAAAAACACCTTACAAGTAATCAATAAAATGCAAGGTGGAATAAGAGGTCCCTTGCTGCCTGTCAAGCTAGCAGTGGTTAGAAAGAACAGTGGTCCTCACTTACAGGGCTGTAGAGAATGTACATCATTAAGAGGTGCGATGCTGTCAACTGGCAAAAAGTATAATAAGCAAAGCATGGGCTCTATGCAAATAAATTCAAAACCCAGGATGACAAAGATAACTTGCTAAATTACTACAATTGATTCCCCAAAAGACCAAAACACTAACTGTTCCCATAAACACCAAGAAATTGGAAATATGCTCAAACAGCTGTAGGCAAAGTCTTCAAAAACTTCTACGTATGAAGATTTCCAAAGCTGTTTAAAGTTTTTCTGAGCACAGAGGGAAAAAAGGGGGAACTTCCAAATTGTCTTTATAAAGGTCAGTGTAACAATCACAAACCTGTAAAATATCACAAAAATAAGGAACAGACCAGTGGCTTTTAAACAGAAGTACATTGTTTTTATTTTATTTTTCATGTGCTGGATCAATATTTAATGAATTTCCCCCATGTATCAGGCATTGTTGGACTCTTTCAGATATTTAACTCCTTCCCCCTCATTATTTATTTGGCAAAAGTTACATTAAGTTATTCCCTCCCCTCACAAAGCAGGTTCTCCCTGACTTCAAGGGCCAACATCCAAACAAAACCAAACATGAAAGACAGAGACTCAAAAACTTAGCATTCCTCATCTACTACACATACTAGATAGAAACACACAAATTTAAATGCCAAAAACTCATAGGACAGTGCATTAAAATGATAATTTTACTGGTACATCATTTTTAAATAAAAGGTTAGAAAACAGAATTCAGCAGTACGTTTAAAAGCATAAAGAACATGGGGGTTCATGTCAGGAATGAAAAGATGGTTCTGCATATTAATGTGACGAAAATGAAAAATTCTTTCATTCAGTAGATGCATGGAAGACGTCCAATAGAATTTGATCTCCATCTTCTCTTTTAAAAAAGAACTCTTAGGGCTGGGGGCAGTGGCTCACACCTGTAATAGCAGCATTTTGGGAGGCCGAGGCAGGCGGATCACTTGAGGTCAGGAGTTCTAGACCAGCCTGGCCAACATGGTAAAATCCTGTCTCTACTAAAAATACAAAAATTAGCTGAGTGTGGTGGCAAATGGCTATAGTCTCAGCTACTCGGGAGGCTGAGGCAGGAGAATCACTGGAACCCGGGAAACGGAGGTTGCAATGAGCCAAGATCACGCCACTGCACTCCAGCCTGGGTGACAGAGCGAGACTCCGTCTCAAAAATAAAATAAAATAAAACAAAATGATTCTGAAAGTATTCGTGTGGTATGCAGAATTATGAGATGGCCCCCAAGGTCCCCACTCCCTGGTGTACCTGCCCTATGTAATCCTCTCCCATGGGCCGTGGGTGGGACTGTGAATATGTATGTGATTAGGTTACGCTGCCTGACAATGGTGGATGGGAGGTCCCAAATCAGTTTGCTGTTGAGTTCATCAAAAGGGAAGTTCTCTTGGGTGTGCCTGACCTAATCAGGCAAGACCTTTGGTTCTGGGCCCTTGGTGAAGTCCCAATCTGAGATGTAAAAAGTTCTGCTGCTGGCCTTGAAGAAGTGGGCTGCCATGTGGTGAGATGCCTCTAAGAGCTGAGAGCTTTCCCACCCACAGCTTGCAAGGAAGCAGGGCTGAGTCACACAACCCCCAAAATGAATTCTGCCAACAACCTGAAGGAGTTTGGAAGTGGATCTTTCTCTCATCAAGCTTTTGGATGAAGATGCTTCCAGCCTCACCAGGATTTCAGCCTGCAGACCCTGAGGACAGGACCCAACTATAACACTCCAGAGTCCCAACCCTTAGAAACTCTGAAATAATAAGGTTGAGCTGTTTGAACCTGCTGTGCTTGTGGCAATTTGCCACATGACAATAGAAAACTAATATATCCAGCTAATAACACTAAAAAGGAAAAATAAAAGAAAGTTATAAACATTGGAAAGAAGCAGCAAAATCATTACTGTTTGAAAATAAAGTGATCACCTAATTAGAAAACCCAAAGGAATTGATTCAGAAAAATAAGAAACCATAAGAAAATTCAGTATGTTATCTGGTTACAAAATCAGTATGTTGAAAATTATACTACTATATATAGTTGTCCCTTGAACAAGAGGGGTGTTAGGGGCACCAACCTCCTGTGCAGTCAAAAATCTATGTATAACATTTTCACTCCTCCAAAACTTAACTGGTAATAGTCTACTGTTGACTGAAAGTCTTACCAATCAGATAAACAGTTGATTAACACACATTCACATTTCGGATGTCGTATGTATTATATGCTGTATTCTTACAATAAAGAGAAAAGAAAATGCTATTAAGAAAGTCATAAGGAAGAGAAAATATATTTTACTATTCATTAAGTGGAAGTGGATCATCATAAAGGCCTTCATCCTTGTCATCTTCTTGTTGAGTAGGCTCAGGAGCAGGAGGAGGAGGGCTTAGTCTTGCCATTTCAGGGTGGCAGAGGTGGAAGAAAATCCACATATAAGTGGACCCATGCTGTTTAAACGCATGTTGTTCAAGGTCAACAGGATCAATATTTATTGTGCCCTGAATATATGCCAGATATACTTACTAAGTTTTTATACTTTATCCTGACAACCCTAATTAGTATGTGTGACTCTTGTGCCCGTGCACATATGTGAAAATTAAAGCACAAAGAGATTAAGTGACTTGCCCAACGTTACAATGATGGGCAGGGTTAGGACACAAGCTCTTAAACTATAGACAAATAGTTTCCTACATATGTGCAAGCAAAGACTGGTTAGAAAAGAGAATACAATTAAAAATTCCATTTATAATGGTAAGCAAAAAGGTAGAATATCTTAGAATACACAGATTTAATAAGAGGTGAGCAGGAGCAATATCAAGGAATCCTTAAACATCTACTGGGGAACCTAAAAGACTTCATGACTAGATGGGAGGGAAATTCATTTTTTAAATAAAAAGACTAAATAATGTATAAGTTCCATGCAATTCTAATTAAAATACCAAAAAGGGGAAAAGAAAATCTACACAATAAGAAGTGGTAGGGCAACTGGCTAGCCACTTGGAAAGAAATGAAACTTAATCTCTACGTTTCAACATTAAAATAAATTCCAGAGAAATCAAAAAGTAAAATATAAATTAAAACATAAATATTTGAGAAATTTGTAAAAGAATCTTGAAGTAAGCCTTTTAAGGCACCACACAATTTTAAGACATAATAGAAACAATTAATAAATTTAAAATGTATACGTTTACAGCTAAAAAAACCCCACATTTGTTTGTGGTAGGAGGAATCTGTGTTCTCAATCCCAGGGCCTCTCTGCATCTGCATTAGAAGAACAAGTCTGTGCCTTTGACGTGTGAGGTCGGAGGCTCCTGCAGAGTGGGTGGAGTCCCGTCCCCATCCCAGAATGAACTTGGCCATGGGATTTGCCTGGTGGTGAGTGGAAGTGGCACGTGCCATCGCCCCGGGCCTTCTGATGCACTACGTGCTACCTCTTGCCCTCCTCCTTGCCCAGGTGGCCACTGCCCCTTCAAGCCTGGGCCCCGGAATGGACAGATGGCACAGACACAAACCCCATGAGAAGCTTGCAACCCAAAGTGGAGCCACCCCAGCTGACCTGCAAACCCAGAGGAGAAAATAATGGCTCGCTACTGTCAAGCACTGCATTTTGGTGTGGTTTTTAATGTAGCATTATTCTGAAAAGGGCCAATGAACACATTTATGGTTTAAAAAAAACCCATAAAACCAAAGGCTGGTTTCAAACAGGAAAAATATTTATAATACATAAAAAGGCAAAAGGTTGATTTTCTTAATTTACAAAGAGCTCGTATAAATTAATAAAAGAAACAACAGAAAAAAATGGCTGAATACGATGAATAGGATGTTTAGATTTTTAATGAACAATAAACATGTAACAGAATGCATAAACCTACTCAATTTTTTAAAGCAAGTGAAAACAATAAGATAAGTATTTTTATCAACGAGACTGGAAACATTTTGGTGAAGTTTTGGTAAAACCCAGTGATGGCAAAGGGCAGAGGGGAAAGAAAGTTCCTCTTAAACATTTCTTATGTTGGCATAATTTGATGTAGCCTTCCTTGGGAACAATTTCATAGCATCTCTCAAAATAAAAACTGTACATACCCGTACTCAATGGTTTCGATCCTGGGAATTTAACCTGTGGATATACTAACAGAAACAGGCCAGCCTATTTACACAAGGACGTTTACTACAAAAACCTGAACCAGTGAGTAGCAATAAAGGGCTAGTTAAATAGACTTTGATATTTACATAGAACATGAATATGTGCATTATAAAGTTTGAGGTAGATCTATTTATGCCACTGTGGAATGATCTCGAAGATAAATAACTGACAAGCAAGACACAGCCCAGTGTGCAATGAAGGATCTCTGTGTAAACAAGAAGGAATGGATGAATGCATTTACGACATAAACATTGCTCTCTGGAACCACGCACGAGAAACCTAACAATGGGAAACTAGATTAAGGAGGAGGCGAGGGGGAACTTGCTTTTAAATGTGTAACTTTCTGTAATATTAACCTTTAATCCATGCATGTATTATGTTAAGCATATTTAAAACTCTGCATACCATTGAACCTAGAATTCTACTTCTAAGAATTCCCAGTATTAACCAAAGGATTACTTATTTTGGAAACTGGAAACAACCGAGGTGTGCAGCAAGAGGGAACTACATATATTCATTGGGTCCTTCCTAGTTGCTGCCATTAAATCATATTATAGAACATATATATATATACACAAATATATGTATATTGTATTGTGTGTGTGTGTGTATATATATATATATATATATGTATATTGGAGACAAGGTCTCCCTCTGTAGCCCAGGCTAGAGTGCAGTGGCATGATCACAGCTCACTGTAACCTCCACCTCCCATGCTCAAGTGATCCTCCCATTTCAGCCTCCCGAATAGCAGGGAATACAGGCATGCATCACCTGGCTGATTTTTGTATCTTTTGTAGAGAGAGGGTTTCACTATGTTGCCCAGGCTGGTCTCGAACTCCTGGCTCAAGTGATCCCCTCGCTGTGGCCTCCCAAAGTGCTGAGATTAAAGGCGTGAACCACTGTGCCCAGCCACAGGAGAATATTTAATGCCATGTAGAAACGTTCACACTAAGTGAAAGAAGAAGAAGGAAAAGCAGGTTGCAAAATGGTTTGGAAAGTGCATAATTTCCCTTCTGAGAAGCAAACAAATACATAAAGAAAATCAGCAGCTGCATCTCAAAGTTACCATGGTTATCTCCAGACAGTGAGATTTTGGCTTCCTCTTTATTTTTCTATTTCCCATGGTTGATACATAACAGAGAAAATGCACTATTAAAACCCAAGCCAGTGACAGCTGGTTCTGCCTCCTAAGTGAGGAGGCATAACCCATGCCAGTGGGCACTAACTCCCTCTAATGTTCCCATCAGCAGGCGGGAGACTCGGTGGACGGAGCCAGACAAATTCCACCACTTCAGTGTGAGGGCCGATGGCTTCAGAACAGGTACGGAAAGGCTCTGGAAACAATGGCGGCCAGTCTGAGTGAGAGGCAGGAAACCAGAATCCCTGCACAGTGACGGGGTCCAGGGTGGCAGGATGACCAACAAGGTGTGTAGGGGAGGGACGGGGCCTGATCTGCACAGAAAGTGGTCAGCCAGGTGGCCATGTACACTTCTATGTGGGCTGCTGCTCCTTGATAGAGAATAATGAGAATTTCAGACATAAATGCAAGCTACAAGAATAAATTCCAACCAGCACCCAAACGTATTCAAGAGCCTCTGCCCCCCTCCCTTTCTCAACCCATTGTCAGAAAAAAGTATGAAGTGGGAAGGTAGATTGCCCTGCTTGAAAAAGAGTATTACATAAACCATTTGCAAATGACTTTTATTCTCTTCTTTTAGAAATCTCCTCATGGCACAATAATAAAAACAATGTATTTGTTGATACAGAACATTAATTCCATTAAAATTGCATTATGTGTAATGAAAAGCTATTGGAGTATAATTATGCAAGCAAATTCACAGACCCACATCAACTTTTAAATCCACTGGAACTATACAATAGGAACTGAGCCTGTCTGGTAGACAAATTGCTCTTTCTTTTCCAAATCATTATGAATAAAGGCCACTGTACTAATGTCATAAACCGCACACTATTTATGCAAACTCTCAAATCCAGGACTGTTCCCTAGAGGTGCCTCTGCCTGGTTTTTCCCAGGACCATCCTGTTCTCAGACCCAGAGGCTGTGCTCCCATTCCCGACTTAGCCCCAAAGCAGGCTCCCTTCTCGGAATTCTTGCCCAGAGAGCCCAGTTGTACCCTGAAGGGAGCCTGGTTGCACCCCCAAAGGGTTGCCTGAATCCGCACACTCTCAGCCCTCTGCCCCAGCCTGGGAGCTGTGCTGTGCTCTGCTCTGCTGCCCCTGGCTGGCCGCTGCAGGGCCCGCAGGCTGCTCTCCCTCCTCCCTGCTGCAGGTACTGCACCCAGGTGGCCCTCCTTCCATCTCTTCTCACACCAGGCAGCGCCACCCACAGAGACTGGAGTGCAGAGCCCATCTCCTGTCCCCACAAGGTTCTGAGAGGAGGCAGAGGGCCACCAGGACAGGGGAGGAACGGGGCAGGAGGCTGGATTCCTGCAAGGGCACAGGAGTACATCCAGTGCCGCCCACTCCCGCTGATGATAGCCCCGGTGAAAAGACACACCCTGGGGCAGGGACTCAGTCTACGCCCCTCACTCATCACATATGTCCATCCCTGGGTTTAGACACTTCTAGGATCCCCAAACACAGTAGGGATATGGACAACTCGTGCCATGCTGGTGACATGAAGGGAACCCCCCCATCTGACTAAGTGGTCCCAGCACCCTTGTAATAGCCGTCTCCACTCCCCAGTCCTGCTCCCCCTTCCCCTCATTGGCACAGGCAGAACTCCCCTGTCTGGTCAGTTCTGGGTCGCTGAGTCCCAGGAACCCCCTTCAGCACCCAGCAGGCTGACACTGATCTTACTCCTGCTTTGCAGAAGGAACACCCTCCTGCCTTGGCCGCCCCCTTGCTTCCTCCCCCACTCACGCTCCCCAGCTGCTCGTTAGTAAGGGCTCCCTCGGCCCATCATCTCTCCATACCTCCCCTCCCCTCCTCGCAGTATCTATCCTGGGAGAGCCTGTTCCCTCCCTGGCTCCATCCTCCAGGGTACCCTAAGCCTCTCTCAGCCTCTCTTCCTCCCAGATCCCTGTGTCCACCCACTGGCCTGATGGAAACATGACGGATGCCTCCCCAGCAGCCTAACTCAATACAGCCAGTGCTCCTGGAGCCTGCCCTACCTCCACGGGAGGTCCCACTCACCCAGATGTGCCTGTCAGGGTCCCAGATACCCCACGTCCCTCCCCCACCCAATCTCACTCTCAAATCCATCCAAATCAGGGACATCTACTGACCAGCTCACCCTGGGCCCCGGCCCCCAGTTCCTCCCTCCACCTGGTACCTGGCTGCCACCTGGCACCAGAGCTACTGTAAGAGCCCTACAAAGTCCTCCCTGCCTGGACTCCTGGTCACTTCTAACCTGTTTTCCACACTGCAGAATCATCTTTTTAAAATGCAAACCTGGCTGGGCGTGGTGGCTCACACCTGTAATTCCAGCACTTTGGGAGGCCGAGGCGGGCGGATCACCTGAGGTCAGGAGTTCGAGACCAGCCTGGCCAACATGGTGAAACCCTGCCTCTACTAAAACTATAAAAATTAGCCAGGCGTGGTGGCATATGCCTGTAATCCCAGCTACTCAGGAGGCTGAGGCAGGTGAATCGTTTGAACCTGGGAGGTGGAGGTTGCAGTGAGCCAAGATCGCACCATTGCACTCCAACCTGGGTGACAGAGCAAGACTCCGTCTTCAAAAAAAAAAAAAAAATCTGACCATGTCACTCGCCCCACTCAATGACACTGTGCCCTTTAGGGGCTTTCTTTATCCCTTGGAATAAGTCCCACATCTTCCAGCTCAGAAGGTCCCTGCCTACCCTTCCTGCTTCATCCAGGTCACTCCATGGGTGGGGGTCACCTCTGCCTCCCCCTCAACCCCCAAACAGCTAATTACCCAGACTGGGTAGCAAACAGCTACAGGACCACGGGGCTACGGCACCAGCACCCCGCAGTGCCGCTCACTCATGCACCTGCCCTTGGCTGCTCAGCAGGTCCTGGGGGCCCAGAGCACGCTTGTTTCATCTGCACAGTGCCCACTGGAGCAAGGGCCTGGTGCCATGGCACACATGAGAGTGAAGGCTGTCGGCATGCACAAGGTTGGCCAGCGCCCACCTCCGGGCGGGAGACTTTGTGCCCATGCTCCTGACCAGCTTCACAGCCCCACGGAGGCAGCATGGTCCTGAGGGGCAGTGCGCTGACTTTTCCCCTTTATTTTATAACCAAAGCAATGCAAGTTCAATATAGAACAAGTTAGGAAAGGCAGATAAGCTGAAGGAAATAATGAAACCATCTACATTCACACGGCTTCTCCTCTAACTCCTGTTAACATGTGGCTGGGTTCTATTTAAATCGGTTTTTATAAAAATTGGGTCATCATGTTGTCAATAACCTTTTCGCATTACCATATAATGTGTCATGATCATGATGGCACACCCTGTAGGTATTCACTGACATCACCTTAATGGCTGAATGGGACTCCATTGTATAAAAATACAAAATACTCATGACCTATTATTCTATAAACATTTGGAATCACAAACATATGTGAAAAATATATTTTTTAACAAGCTTATGAAAAGATAAACATAAGCCTGTAATCCCAGCACTTTGGGAGGCCAAGGCGGGCGGATCACTTGAGGCCAGGAGTTCAAGACCAGCTTGGCCAACATGGCGAAACCGCATCTCTACTAAAAATACAAAAAATTAGTCAAGCACCATGGCAGGTGCCTGTAATCTCAGCTACTCGGATGGCTGAGGTAAGAGAATCACTTGAACCTGGGAGGCAAAGGTTGCAGTGAGCCAAGATCATGCCACTGCACTCCAGCCTGGGCGACAGAGCGAGACTCTGTTTGAAAAATTTTAAAAAAGAATATTAAAAAATATATTAAATATATGAATATATTTTTTAAAGTATTTCATTTTTTCTGATCTAGTCATTCTTACACAATCTGAAAAGTCAAAATTGTTCTGTAGAGAAGCTGCCACTTACAACAAATAGTTTCGCTTGTTTCTTCAATTTACTTTCACATTTCTAAACTTGATGCTTTGACTGACTTCTGACTATGAAAATTGAGGATTCTCACTTTCCCCTCCAACACACAGCAGACACAGCCAAATGCACACACTCGCTCTCCCTCTCCTCCTCACTTTCCCAATCCAAATATAGCAACAACCCACCTTTTGATATTTCAGCATTCAGTATTGGCATTATTATGACTACGTAAAATGTCATCCACAACTGAGCCACAAGGAGTACTACAATTACAGTGCCTTTAAAAAAAAAATCACATCACAATATGTAACTGGGGTTAATTGCCTCATTTTTCACTTACATCTTCTACACAGTCACACATGACTTAACAACGGAGCTATGTTCTGAGAAGTGCGCCCTTAGGTGAGTCCATCATTGTGTGAACCTCACCGAATGCACTTACACAAACCTAGATGGTGAAGCCCACTACATACCTAGGCTGTATGGTACGGCCTACTGCTCCCAGGCTACAAAACTGGGCAGCATGTTACTGTCCTGAACACTGTAGGCAACTGTAATACAATGGTGAGTACTTTGTATTTAACACATCTCAACATAATAACGGTACAGTAAAAACATGGTATTAGAATCTCATGGGACCACCATTGTATACACAGTCCGTCATTGAGGGAAGCGTTGGTGTGTGGTGTACGACTGTATATCTATCAAAAATTCATCCTAGCTCTCCAACAGCCCTGAGGTCTCCCTCACCATGTATGAGCACATGAAGTCTATCAAAAAATGAGGGAGCAAACCAAGAGAAGAGAAGACATGGGCTCAAGAAAACAGAGGCTCTATCCCAGGAGAGAGGCGAAGGGGAGTCGAAGACCCAGGGAAGTCCCTAGGAACCATGGTGCACCAGGCCAGGGCACAGCCAGGTAAGGAGGGAGCAGGTGACCTGGGTCCAAGAAGGACATGCCTCAGAAAACCAGAGTGGTTTGCTCCCCATTTTTTTGGGGGGGGAGCCCGAGTCTCTCTGTCACCCACGCTGGAGTGCAGTGGCTCAATCTCCGCTTACTGCAACCTCCACCTCCCGGGTTCAAGCGATTCTCCTGCCGCAGCCTCCCGAGTAGCTGGGACTACAGGCACCCACCAGCATGCCCCACTAATTTTTTGGGGTTTTTTTTTTTGCATTTTTAATGGAGATAGCGTTTCACCATGTTGGCCAGGCTGGTCTTGAACTCCTGACCTCCAGGTGATCCACCCACCTCGGCCTCCCAAAGTGCTGGGATTACAGGCCTGAGCCACTGCACCTGGCCCACATTTTTTGATAGACCATATCCTCCACTAACTTTCAGAGAAAGGATTCACAGTAGGTGAAATCTGAGGGACCCTACACGTTTAACATGTAAGGACAGAAATTTTAGGTTGCAGATTATTTTGTCTCAGAACTTTTTAGGCAATGATCTAATATGTGCTGATCTCCACGGTGGCTCCTGAGAGGTCTGATTCATCAGCACATATTGGCGAGGACCAGCTGTTTACCAGGCACTGTTCTAGGCACAGGGGATCCAGCAGTTTAAAAAAAAGACACGCATAGTGCCTCCCTCATGACATCCTGGGGAGCAGCAGAGGAGGGAGACACAAAAATAAGAGTGAAACCACATGGCATGTTACACAGAATGAAGAAAAATAAGGTGGGAAAGTGTGGGCTCAGGAGCTGGGAAATCCTGGGCTTGTAGGGGTAACAGATCCCAAAAGGAGGAACGGCCCTGGTGGGATGGATGCCGGTTCCTGATGGGGATATACAGGACTCTACAATGGTGAGACGGTCTTTGTTTTTATTCACTGGGTGAAGTATGAGAAACTGATCTGAATCTGCAATCTCTTTTCAGTTCTGAGAATAACTCCTGTATCATTTTGCAATGATGACTCTACTTCCTTTGGTCTCTGCAAAGCCTATTTCTATTCTCTGGCTGACCCTCTCATTTACTGTCTTCCCTATTTCCAACTTCCTGGTCTTTTTTTTGTTGTTGTTCAGTTTTCTGAGAGATTTCCCCCAATTTCATCTTTCAAGCCTTTGATGATTTTTAAACTTTATATTCTGAAATTTTTCAAATAGAAAAGTACAAAAATAAGAATGTTCAATCCATCTACTTAGCCTGTCACGTTAACAATTTTACTATATTTGCTTCATCTCTTTTTCTTTGCTTTTCAAGATAAATTACAAACCATGACATTTTAAGTTTTTCAATATGCATACCTAAAATACAAGGACATTTTTCTATATAACCTATGAGGCCATTAACACATCTAAAATATACTAATTATTAATAGATCATCTTTGTATGATTTCATACCCAATTCCTATTCAAATTTCCCAGATTGTCCCCAGAATAACTTCTTGCAGTTAATTTGTTCAAACTAGCTTCCAATGCTTAGGAATTTGTTATGTGCCTACATGGTTGTAATTTTGTTAAGTAGCTTTAAATTTTCAGCTTGTTCTTTAACCCACATGTCTCCGGTTTTCAGGGTAGGCAAGCGTTTTAATACAATTATGGTTTCATCCCTTACACATCCCATATCTCTTTCTTTGCTAGTATAATCTAGAATTTTAGATTCAAACTCATATTACATTGTTTTCATATTATACTCAGTATCTTTTTTCCTTTATAAAAATTAATTTTTCTTTTTTTTTTGGAGATGGAGTCTCGCTTTGTTGCCCAGGCAATCTCGGCTCACTGCAACCTCCACCTCCTGAGTTCAAGCAATTCTCATGCCTCAGCCTCCTGAGTAGCTGGGATTACAAGTGGCTGCCACCACACTCGGCTAATTTTTGTATTTTTAGTAGAGACAGGTTTCACCATGTTGGCCAGGCTGGTCTCGAATTCCTGACCTCAAGTGATCTGCCCACCTTGGCCTCACAAAGTGCTGGGATTACAGGCATGAGCCACCGTGCCTGGCCTATTTTTCTTTTTTTTTTTTTTAAAGACAGGGTCTCACCGTGTTACCCAGGCTGGTCTTGAACACCCTGGCTCAAGTGATCCTCCTGCCACAACCTCCGAGTAGCTGGGACTTCAGGCATGAGCCACCTCGCCTGGCTATATTCTGTGTCTTTCGATGTTTTTTAAATTCCCACTTTCCAGTTATAACTAGTTTCAGTGTTCTGCATTAGTTCTGCTTAGCCATGATTCCACCAACTCAAGCTGCTGACTTAATAGCTCAAACGTTGAATGACATCTTCACGAGACTCCTGTGAGGGTCCCCAAAGCCCCCGATACCTGAGCATATCTTCAGGGCTC
Organism: Pan paniscus; assembly: GCF_029289425.2. Classification (NCBI taxonomy): domain Eukaryota; kingdom Metazoa; phylum Chordata; class Mammalia; order Primates; family Hominidae; genus Pan; species Pan paniscus. The sequence goes on from NC_073265.2 coordinate 6,065,243, forward strand.
CCAGGACCAATGTGGACTGCTCGCCTGCTCAGCTATCATCACGTCTGAAGAGCAGGTCGCCCCAGCGCAGGTCTGGATTCACAGACTTTCCCCTCAATCACTGCAGATGCTGCGTGCCTGCCCTCTGCTTTATCATAGCAAAGAACTCTAAGGCCTGTCTCTTTGTTTGTATGTTTGCTTTGCTGAAAATAAGGTCCCCTACCTAGATGCTTGTGGAATCCCATTCTTGAATTTGCATTGATAATTTCCTTTCCTTTCTCTCTGAAACTTTTCTGGCATACTTAGTTCATCTCCGCAAGACAGTGTTTGGTGTTGCTTGTTTTGGCACTTTACAAAAACAGTGTCATAGAAAAAACATAGTATTTTTTCATGTGTGTCTCACAGGCAGAGAACTAATTGGCTCATGCACTGCAGGTCTCACTCCCCTGCAGGGGCTGCTCTGGTGGAAGCCAGTGCCCCAGGAGCAGCCCTTGGGCAACAGAGACTTGAGGTGACGGGCCTCGGGGCCGAGGCAAGCCTGAAATGTGCTCAGTAACTGCACTCCAGTCCCCTCAGGAGCCAGCACGATCACCCGCCGTAGCCAACTGGGTAACACACTTGGACTAGCTATCCTTCCTCCCTGCCTCCCTCTGCCTTCCTGACTGTGCTCCGCACAAACAAGAGAGCTTCCTGCTAGTCCTGCTCTCAGTCTGCTTTCAGGGTCATCCAGGCTAAGAACATTCACGTTCCTAAGATTCCTTTATCATGTTGTCGCACACAGCTATAGTTTATTCACTTTCACTGTGGTATAACAACAGTCCATTTCATTAGGCCACAGAACTTATTTTGTTTGTTTTTGAGATGGAGTCTTGCTCTGTTGCCCAGGCTGGAGTGCAGTGGCACAATCTCAGCTCACTGCAACCTCCGCCTCCCAGGTTCAAGCAATTCTCCTGCCTCAGCCTCCCGAGTAGCTGGGATTACAGGCGTGCGCCACCACGCCCAGCTAATTGTTTTATTTTTAGTAGAGACGTGGTTTCACCATGTTGGTCAGGCTGGTCTCGAATTCCTGACCTGGTGATCCGCTGCCTCGGCCTCCCAAACTGCTGAGATTACAGGCATGAGCCACTGCACCTGGCCTATATAATTTATTAATATCCCATTCTTCTGCTGATGAACACCTGCACTGTTTCCAGTTTTTGCTATCATGTACTATTCGTTGATGACTATCCTGGTGCACGTGGGCAGGAGTTTCTGCAAGGTATATGCTTATGAGTAGAACTGCAGGTCACGGTATGTGTGCATGTTCAGCTATAGAAAAGAATGCCAAGTTGTATTCCACTGTATTCCAGAGTGGTCCCACCCATTTCCACTCCCACCAAGAATTCTCCTGATCCACATTCTGTCCAAATTGGCATTGTCAAACTTCTTAATTGAGGCCAATCTAGTAGGTGTAAACGATTTCTCTCCACAGTTGAATTTTACATGTCCATGTTGACTGGGGCATGTGTTGACATGTTTATTGACCCTACATATGCCCACTTCCATGAAATGCCTATGTAAGCATTTTGTCCACTTTTCTATTGAGTTTTGTGCCTTTATCCTATTGATTTGTGGGAGTTCACTACATGAAATCATAATCAGTTATGTGTATTCCAAGCATCTCCTTCCAGTTGTGTTTTTGCTTTCTTCCTGATGTCTTTCAGTAAAAAGAATGTTTAAATGTACTTACCTTTCAAACATATTTTTCAGCTTTGGCATTTCTCTGTCTTGTTTAAAAAATTCTTTCCAAATTTCTTACATCTTACATTTTATTCTGTAAAGTTCTAATGTTTTGCTTTCGCAGTTAAGTGTTTAAACCACCTGACACTGATTCTCTTGCATGGATAGCCAATGATCCCAGAACCATTTATGGTAGACTCCCTGAATTCTGCTCCTGGCCTGCCCTGCATTGTTTCATATATGCTTCAGGCTCTATCTCATGTTTTGCTGATTGCATTGTCTTCCTTTGCACCTACACTTACTGTCTATAGCTTAAAAATGAGTCTTATACGTGGTAGCATAAATTCCCCCCAAATTCTTCAGGAGTCTCTTGACTTTCCTTGGCCTATGGCTCTTTCATATAATTTTACAATTAGGTTGTTAAGTCTTACCCTCCCAACAAAAACATTTGTCAGGATTTTTAATGAAATCAATTGAATCTGATTTGGAAAAAAAAACAGCCATCTTCACAGTATTGAGTTAGCTTAGACTAGCTCTCTCAATATGGTATATCCCTCCATTTATTTAGGTTTTATTTAATGTCTTTCAATAAAGTTTTACACTTTTCTGCATATTCAAATTACATATTTTTTCTTAGATATAGTTCTAAGTTCCTTATTTTTGTACTATTGTAAATAATGTCCTTAAACAATTTACATTTTCTCTCTGCGGCTGAAGTATAAAGATACAATTGATTTTTTGGTATATTAACCTTCTAGCTAACCACCTTGCCAAACTCATTATTTCTAATTGATTGTAGATGGCTTATTCCTGATTTTAAAGGGAATACTTTCAATGTTTCCTCATTAAGAATAAAACAGTTCTATTAAGTTTGTATATGTATTTTTTCTATAACTTAAGTTCTGTTATGTTTTTCTATAAATCTGTCCATTACATCTGCGTTATCAAATGTGTAGTCTCTCATCAACTTTTTGATCTCTTCTGTATCTGTAATTACATCTCCCTTTTCATTCATAATAATGGTTATTTGTAACTTCTCTTTTTTGTTCTTGCACATTCTTACCATATTTGTCTATTTTGTTAGAATTTTCAAGGAGCTACCTTTTGGCTATGTTTCTTTATTGCAGCCTTATATTCTATTTCATTAATTTCTATTCTTATGTATTGTGTTCTTTAAATTTATTCATTCTTCTTTTTCTAAGTAAATCTGATCACTTCATTCATTTTCAATTGCTAATCTTTCTAGGTACCTAAGGCTATTCATTTGTATTACAATTTCTTCTTTGATTAATGAGTTATTAAAATCTTTTTTTAATTTCCAAATATATTAGGGTCATGTATCCTTTTGTTATTTATTTCTAACTTAATTAAATTGTGGTCAGAGAATGTGATCTCCTTGATATTCATTCTTTGAAATGTTTTGATATTTACTCTACAAACTAAAAAACTGCAAGATCAATTTCTTAAAGATAGTCCCTGTTTACATGAGAACATCTCTGAAAGCTGCAGAATTCTGTATATGTAAATTATACCTGGTTGTGTTCTTTAAATGATTACATAATTTTTAATTTTGTGTCTGACAGATCTATCAACAATCAATATGTATTGAAATTTCCCCTTTTCATGACAGATTGATCAATTTCTACTTCCATTTTTATCTGTTTTTTCTTTATACACTTTGCAGTGGTTTAATCAGAAGTATATTTAAGCATAAAATTGTACCTATTTGTTATATGTAATGAGCCTCTCTCTAACAAGGCTTTTTGACTGAAAGTCGATTTTGTCTGATATTAAAATGGCTCTGCCAATATTCTTTTGGTTGACATCTGTCCACCCAAACAGCTACACAAAAATCTACAATTTCCAAACTACATTGTGACCAGGGTTCATTCATCACAACCCCTACATACATACGGTATTTTGCTTGTGAACTCTCTTCCCTTCTTCCTACCAAATTTTCTTACAGCTTTGAAATTTGCCTGGACTTCCTAAAATGATGATGGCCCAGGGAAATGTTCAATAATCTGGGTAAGCAGAGACACACACAGGCTCAAAATAAAGGGATGGAGGAAGATCTACCAAGCAAATGGAAAACAAAAAAAGGCAGGGACTGCAATCCTAGTCTCTAATAAAACAGACTTTAAACCAACAAAGATCAGAAGAGACAAAGAAGGCCATTACATAATGGTAAAGGGATCAATTCAACAAGAAGAGCTAACTATCCTAAATATATATGCACCCAATACAGGAGCACCCAGATTCATAAAGCAAGTCCTTAGTGACCTACGAAGAGACTTAGACTCCCACACAATAATAATGGGAGACTTTAACACCCCACTGTCAACATTAGACAGATCAATGAGACAGAAAGTTAACAAGGATATCCAGGAATTGGACTCAGCTCTGCACCAAGTGGACCTAATAGACATCTACAGAACTCTCCACCCCAAATCAACAGAATATATATTCTTTTCAGCACCACACCACACCTATTCCAAAATTGACCACATAGTTGGAAGTAAAGCACTCCTCCTCAGCAAATGTAAAAGAACAGAAATTATAACAAACTGTCTCTCAGACCACAGTGCAATCAAACTAGAACCCAGGATTAATAAACTCACTCAAAACCGCTCAACTACATGGAAACTGAACAACCTGCTCCTGAATGACTACTGGGTACATAACGAAATGAAGGCAGAAATAAAGATGTTCTTTGAAACCAACGAGAACAAAGACACAACATACCAGAATCTCTGGGACGCATTCAAAGCAGTGTGTAGAGGGAAATTTATAGCACTAAATGCCCACAAGAGAAAGCAGGAAAGATCCAAAATTGACACCCTAACATCACAATTAAAAGAACTAGAAAAGCAAGAGCAAGCACATTCAAAAGCTAGCAGAAGGCAAGAAATAACTAAGATCAGAGCAGAACTGAAGGAGATAGAGACACAAAAACCCTTCAAAAAATCAATGAATCCAGGAGCTGGTTTTCTGAAAAGATCAACAAAATCGATAGACTGCTAGCAAGATTAATAAAGAAGAAAAGAGAGAAGAATCAAATAGATGCAATAAAAAATGATAAAAGGGATATCACCACCGATCCCACAGAAATACAAACTACCATCAGAGAATACTATAAACACCTCTACACAAATAAACTAGAAAATCTAGAAGAAATTGATAAATTCCTGGACACATACACCCTCCCGAGACTAAACCAGGAAGAAGTTGAATCTCTGAATAGACCAATAACAGGCTCTGAAATCGAGGCAATAATTAATAGCTTACCAACCAAAAAAAGTCCAGGACCAGATGGATTCACAGCCGAATTCTACCAGAGGTACAAGGAGGAGCTGGTACCATTCCTTCTGAAACTATTCCAATCAACAGAAAAACAGGGAATCCCCCCTAACTCATTTTATGAGGCCAGCATCATCCTGATACCAAAGCCTGGCAGAGACACAACAAAAAAAGAGAATTTTACACCAATATCCCTGATGAACATCGATGCAAAAATCCTCAATAAAATACTGGCAAACCGAATCCAGCAGCACATCAAAAAGCTTATCCACCATGATCAAGTGGGCTTCATCCCTGGGATGCAAGGCTGGTTCAACAAGTGAAAATCAATAAACGTAATCCAGCATATAAACAGAACCAAAGACAAAAACCACGATTATCTCAATAGATGCAGAAAAGGCCTTTGACAGAATTCAACAACGCTTCATGCTAAAAACTCTCAATAAATTAGGTATTGATGGGATGTATCTCAAAATAATAAGAGCTATCTATGACAAACCCACAGCCAATATCATACTGAATGGGCAAAAACTGGAAGCATTCCCTTTGAAAACTGGCACAAGACAGGGATGCCCTCTCTCACCACTCCTATTCAACATAGTGTTGGAAGTTCTGGCCAGGGCAGTCAGGCAGGAGAAGGAGATAAACGGCATTCAATTAGGAAAAGAGGAAGTCAAATTGTCCCTGTTTGCAGATGACATGATTGTATATCTAGAAAACCCCATCATCTCAGCCCACAATCTCCTTAAGCTGATAAGCAATTTCAGCAAAGTCTCAGGATACAAAATCAATGTGCAAAAATCACAAGCATTCTTATACACCAATAACAGACAGACAGCCAAGTCATGAGTGAACTCCCATTCACAATTGCTTCAAAGAGAATAAAATACCTAGAAATCCAACTTACAAGGGATGTGAAGGACCTCTTCAAGGAGAACTACAAGCCACTGCTCAATGAAATAAAAGAGGATACAAACAAATGGAAGAACATTCCATGCTCATGGGTAGGAAGAATCAATATCGTGAAAATGGACATAATGCCCAAGGTAATTTATAGATTCAATGCCATCCCCATCAAGCTACCAATGGCTTTCTTCACAGAATTGGAAAAAACTACTTTAAAGTTCATATGGAACCAAAAAAGAGCCTGCATTGCCAAGTCAATCCTAAGCCAAAAGAACAAAGCTGGAGGCATCACACTACCTGACTTCAAACTATACTACAAGGCTACAGTAACCAAAACAGCATGGTACTGGTACCAAAACAGAGATATAGACCAATGGACTAGAACAGAGCCCTCAGAAATAATGCCACATATCTACAACCAACTGATCTTTGACTAACCTGACAAAAACAAGAAATGGGGAAAGGATTCCCTATTTAATAAATGGTGTTGGGAAAACTGGCTAGCCATATGTAGAAAGCTGAAACTGGATCTCTTCCTTACACCTTATACAAAAATTAATTCAAGATGGATTAAAGACTTACATGTTAGACCTAAAACCATAAAAACCCTAGAAGAAAACCTAGGCAATACCATTCAGGACATAGGCATGGGCAAAGACTTCATGTCTAAAACACCAAAAGCAATGGCAACAAAAGCCAAAATTGACAAATGGGATCTAATTAAACTAAAGAGCTTCTGCACAGCAAAAGAAACTACCATCAGAGTGAACAGGCAACCTACAGAATGGGAGAAAATTTTTGCAATCTACTCATCTGACAAAGGGCTCATATCCAGAATCTACAATGAACTCCAACAAATTTACAAGAAGAAAACAAACAACCCCATCAACAAGTGGGCAAAGGATATGAACAGACACTTCTCAAAAGAAGACATTTATGCAGCCAAAAAACACATGAAAAATTGCTCATCATCACTGGCCATCAGAGAAATTCAAATCAAAACCACAATGAGATACCATCTCACACTAGTTAGAATGGCGATCGTTAAAAAGTCAGGAAACAACAGGTGCTGGAGAGGATGTGGAGAAATAGGAACACTCTTTCACTGTTAGTGGGACTGTAAACTAGTTCAACCATTGTGGAAGTCAGTGTGGCGATTCCTCAGGGATCTAGAACTAGAAATACTATTTGACCCAGCCATCCCATTACTGGGTATATACCCAAAGGATTATAAATCATGCTGCTATAAAGACACATGCACATGTATGTTTACTGCAGCACTATTCACAATAGTAAAGACTTGGAACCAACCCAAATATCCAACAATGATAGACTGGATTAAGAAATGTGGCACATATACACCATGGAATACTATGCAGCCATAAAAAATGATGAGTTCATGTCCTTTGTAGGGACATGGATGAAGCTGGAAACCATCATTCTCAGCAAACTATCGCAAGGACAAAAAACCAAACACCGCATGTTCTCACTCAGGTGGGAACTGAACAATGAGAACACATGGACACAGTAATGGGAACATCACACACCGGGGACTGCTGTGGGGTTGGGGGAGCAGGGAGAGATAGCATTAGGAAATATATCTAATGCTAAATGACGAGTTAATGGGTGCAGCACACCAACATGGCACATGTATACATATGTAACAAACCTGCACGTTGTGCACAGGTACCCTAAAACTTAAAGTATAATAATAATAAAATTTAAAATAATAATAATAATCTACGTGAAAAAAGAAATGTTGATGTGGCTGAAATATATATGTATGTATCTTGCAAATATAATTCATGGCTATTTTCCATATAAATCATCTCAAATCAAGATTTGATTTTCTCTAACAGATCTGGTCTGAAAAGTATAGTTATGAACAGGAGTGAAGTCATGGGCATTCACTGCTTCTTTAATTGCATTTTCTGGAAAACTCTACAGTTCTATTTTTAATATTTGATCACACCATCAGTAGAGCTACATTCCACAAAGCAATTATGTTTTGCTCAGCAAAATATCAGAATGGAATAATATGCTGCATATTAACAACTGTAAGAATAGAAGCCATTTAGAACATTTTAGAATAATGATTGAGGTCATTTGTTCAGAATTTACAGCAAATGTGTTTTAAAGACCCACTATCATGGAGTCCACTGTGAAGTCCAAGTTATGCACGTCAGAAACTACAAATGCACAAGGAGCCCAGTATTTTATCAAAACGTTAATATCAGCACTACTAAAAACCAAACCTTTTATCCAGCACCCCCTGCTTACCAGCTCTCCCCATGTACAAATGCATTAGCATTTAATGTAATATGCTTTCCTTTTCTTTAAGGGCTTTATCCAGATATCTAGAAAGTAGTAAAGTGGTAGCATTTAACTAACACAGGAGTGGCAAACAGGTGGCAACTCCCTTCCTCGACCCAGGACAATGCTCATCTATCACCACACCCTCCGTGCAGAGTACAGAAGCCATCTTAGAATCCTTCTGACACAGTATTCCAGGCACCATGGCTTAGAATTTGTGTTGGCATGCCAGATCCCACCTACCCGAAGGTGCTATATAAATAGGCTAGGGCAGCTAGGGGAATACAGTTATATGTCTTATTTACAATTCTAAAAGGCAGTTCGTGGTTGCACAGGTCTTTCGCTTCCAGGTCGGATGGAGTAGTTAGCAGCTCATCAGTGTCCCCAGTAAGAACAACAGGAAAAGCTCAATAAAATATGGAAATCAACTCTCTGAAAATGGCTGAGAGTGACAAAATTCAAACAGGCTTGAGAGAGGAATGAACCTCCCTCCAAGAAGGGAGCTAAACTCTGAAGCTTCTTTTATCCTAGAAGTGTTCCAATTCTGGGCACAAGCAGCAGCCTGAGAACTCTGGCTATGCACCTGCTGAAAGCCAGTTCTGGGGGAAACCCCAGCAGGGCTATGGTTGGAGACTTGGGGTCCAAGCACATGGTTGGGTTTTCCCCTGGGATAGCTTTCCAATTCTGAGGGTAAGAGACTTAAATTTCAACAAAAAGCCACTGGAAGGCAGCCTCAAAATAAAAATTGTAATTGGGAAACACAAGAGAGAGGGGCTGTGACAAATATAGAAGACTCTCATTTGAAAACCCTAAAAGGCAAGGACAAACAACACAGCAAGACTGAAGCTTACCAGGGCTGCAAACCAGCTCTGAGTCAGCACAGTCCTTGCTTCAATGAAGGTGATGAACACCAGATAATCTGGACAATAAAGTTAGCTGGCTGACTTCAAAACAATTATAGTTATTACGCCCAAGAAAAGAGAGAAAAAGATGAATAAAATAAATGAAAAGAAGAATTTCACCAGATAACTATAATTGGTAAAAATTAATAATCAAAGAGAAAATATAAAACTAAAAAATACAACATCTAAAATGAGTAACTCAACAGATGGGTTTAACAGCAAATTAGATACAGAAGATAAGACTAGTAAACAGCAAGACAGGTCAATTAAAACAAATACCCAAACTAAAACCTAAGGAGGAAAAAAAAATTTAAGAGGATTAGAGAGACACAGGACACAATGAATGGGCCTAGTGTATGTGATTCAAGTCCCATTCAGAGAAAAAGAGAACAGGGTAGAAGAAATGATGGCCAAGGATTTTCTAAAACAAACAAAACAGCAAATCTCAAATCGTTCAGTAAGTGCTGCAAAGCTAAGCTGGCCATTTACACAAAAGAAAAAGAAACCTAAATAAAAGGAAAAATCTTAAAAGCAGCGAAGGAGCAGATCTGGACGCACATATTACCTTCAAAGAAGTAACAAAAAGACTGGTAGTCATTTTCTAACAAAATTGATGGAAACCACCTTTTAAGTCCTGAAAGGAAGTAGCTGCCAACCTAGAATTCTATCACCAAGAAAATATCCTTCAAAAAAGGAAGCTAAAATAAAAATATTTCTGAGACAATCACAGCAGAATTTGTCACCAGCAAACTTACACTAAAGAAAAGAAAAATGACCTAGAGAAAAACCCAAATAAGGACGAAGAAATGAAGATTGATGAAAGGGATGAATGAATATGGACTGCGACCAAACTTTGGAAGTTATGAGAAGGACAGACAGGCGGTACTGATTTAGCCAAATTAAGAAAGATGGATCCTAAAGCAGCAACAGCAGCAGCAGAGAAGAGAGAACAACCCATTGTGCACCTCAGAACCCTCAAAAGATTCAGGCACGAGTCTCAATGGGCACCTCTGGAAGTGGGGCTAATTTGGTGTAGAAGGCTTGAGGGATTTGGGGGCTAATCAAGGAAGTAGATATGGTGAAAAGAAGCAGTAACACATGCAAGCTTTCTTAAAAGGTTATGTGGGAGGGGAAGTCCCTCACAGTATGACACATCCACAGGCTTCAAGCAAGGGGTCTATCCAGAAGGGGAAGAGGACAAGGGAACTCCTGGGGAAAGGGGGTCAGAGAGGAGGCTGACATAGCCAGGTGACAGTCTGTAGCAGCACAGCAGGGGGTCCCAGGGTCAGAGAGCTTTGATGGTAGCAGTGGCTTGGAGCTTTATAACCACAAGGCTCTATCTTACCAGAGGCCAGCTCACCGGGTATGCAAAGCAGTCAGGCTCTTAATGGCTAAAAATCTGCTAATTCAGGCTATTTGAAAAAAATTAGACGTGTAAAAATTTGAGTTTGGTACCAGTGGGCTTCTGAGCTAACAGATCTCAGTCTGCTATGAAGAAATAAACAACTTAGAGGCCAATATATAGTGGTCACCTTTGGCCTCTATATGACACTTGGGAAGGAGGGCTAAGATAAGGAATGGAAATTTGGACAGCTACTTGAAAACAGATTTCCCAGCCCTGCACCCTAGCAGAATTCTGAAGGACTGTTCCCCTAAAAACATCAAAACAGGTCTGTGCTGTGGACTGACCAGCCCCAGACCACAATGCAGCAACATGAGGCAACAGAAGGCATTCTGAGGCTGGTCCCACCATGCCCTCTGCCCCTGCAGCATCTTTTTAGGTGAAACTAATGCAGAATGTGCTCCACAAAACAAGGCAGCAAAGTCAGAATGAGGAAGACCTGAGATGTAGAAAATGACCCAGTGGAATTCCGGAGATGACAGAAAGAGGGAACCCGGGCTGACAGCTGTGTACAGGCCTAGAAAGCCACCAACCCAAGAGAAGAAAATGAGTCCTGGAGAAGAAAATGGGGTTCTGACAACCTACTAGAGCTGAGCTGAGTCAGTATTACTGAGAGGCTATTGCAAGAGGAGCTATTGATTAAGGCGAGGCAAGTACTGACTTCAAGAGTAACTTAGTGAAAGTGAACATACCACTCTACACAGCTCTGCAGTGAATAACATCTGCATAGGTATAAATCCAAATACTGACTAAATTAAACTTGTAATATACCCACTCTGGAGGGTGAGGAAGGGGAACCAGAGAGAAAATGAAAAGCTAAATCCTCATTGCCATAATTAGAAACCTACAATGATATCTACAACCAATTAATCAAAGATAGCAGAATTTGTATCTTATTTAGAAATGTGGAGACGTAGTAAGTCCCAGGGAAAAAAGCTGAATTAAAAGTAGTTGCCTCTGCACAAGTTAGAGCAGGGAACTACTGGGTTTTCCTATTTGCTATTTGACTTTTTAAACTATGTTTTCATTTCATTAGATGACATAAAAATTAACTTTAAAAACAGATAGACATGAATATTTTTCCTTAGTAACATGAAACTTAAAATGCTCAAACCACGTAACACTAGCATCTATAAAACCTACAGGAAAACAGCTGATCATTTTAAATTTAACTGTTTTTAATATAAAGAGAGCTTACTCTCCTAAATTAAGCCAAAACTCCCAAATCTCTCAATTTTTCATGGTGCCATGGGAAAAAGCAAATCTGATGTTTCTACCCTCAAAACACCAAAAGGATTAACATCAGCTAACTTCTTCAATTATGACTTCATGAGTAATGGACTCTAAGTCCTGGACAGCAGCCAACATCCTGCCAGATGCTAAAGACAGCATGGTGGAGGCCTGAAAGAGAACTCAGAATGAGGACATGGGGCCGGGCACGGTGGCTCACGCCTGTAATCCCAGCACTTTGGGAGGCCCAAGCAGGTGGATCACCTGAGGTCAGGAGTTCAAAACCAGCCTGGCCAACATGGTGGAACCCTGTCTCTAATAAAAATACAAAAAAATTAGCCATGCATGGTGGTGGGCACCTGTAATCCCTGTTACTCTGGAAGCTGAGGCAGGAGAATTGCTTGAACCCAGGAAGCAGAGGTTGCAGTGAGCCGAGGTCGCGCCATTGCACTCCAGCCTGAGCAACAAGAGCGAAACTCCGTGTCAAAAAAAAAAGAAAAAAGAAAAAAAGAAAAAAAGAATGAGGACAAGGCCACTGACTGGTGCTGAGCAGGTTATCTCTCACCCAGGATGGGGACCCCACATACCATTATCTGCTCTCCTGCCTCTCCGGGGGCTTAGCAACACTATGGCAGTGGACTTTGAATTACAGAGCAGAAAGAAAGGTTAAATTCTTGGACTTGAATAAAGAGAATGGCAGGGTAAACTCTAGGAGTTTGTAGGGGGAAAGTCAGCAAGTTTGTGTGTTAAATAAGGGAATACAAGACAACTATCCCAGTGGCTGTAAGGCCAAAGAACTCTGAGGCTCTGTAATGTCGGAAGTCGCTGGCTCTCCGCTATGCAAAGTAACCCTACCCCCACCCTCTACCATCTCACCTACAAAATCATCAGTAAATTTATCTGGACAAAGATACCTTTGTAAGAGTAGACCAGGGTGGAGTGAAGGTGACAAGGACTCACAAAGGTTTTGAGTGTGAAACTTAGGTAAGACAGAAAGAACAGTGCTGAGACAGCCCCTGAGCATGATGGATCCAGGGGGATGGAACCCGTACTCCATGGAATTAGAAGTAAGTATGGAGAGAGTTTGGGACATTGTGGCCAATGGAACCGGTGTACCTAAGAAGGCTAGGGGATCAAGGTGGAATCTGAGATGCAGAATCCAATGTATAATTTCGGGATAGGTGAGTGTGTCTTTAATGTTTTACAAAATATTAGTTTATCAAAGAACACATATAAAAATGGGTTCCACGTCAACGAGGTCTGAAAACATGACATAGTGTACCCTTTTCATGCAGAGTCACGGTGCACATGAGAATAACACAGTCAAGCTAAAATGCACACCACAGGAAAGAAAATGCTTCAACCCTGAATAACCCCGCCTGCCCCAAATGTGACCTTGGAATCTTCTTTTTAACTCAGAATACACATTTAACATCTTGTATACACAATTGTTTACTATACATGTTAGTGAAAATGCTGGCATAGGAAATTATAGTGGGAATTCAGAGAGAGATAAGTTAGGATTTTTTTCCTTCACAATGAAAATTCCTTCTTCTGACTATACATATAAATAGTACACCCTAATGCTGCTAAATTTAGTTAACATGAAAAATTCTAGAGAAGAATGTAAAATTCACCCACACCACCATACACAAAGATAAACCAATGGCAATGTTTAAATGTATTCATACCTAGATTTTTTTTGTTTATAAAGTTTATTTGGGCCGGCGTGGTGGCTCACGCCTGTAATCCCAGCACTTCAGGAGGCCAAGGCGGGCGGATCACGCGGTCAGGAGATCGAGGCCATCCTGGCTACCACAGTGAAACCCCATCTCTACTAAAAATACACACACACACAAAAATTAGCCGGGCGACGTGGCGGGCGCCTGTAGTCCCAGCTACGCCAGAGGCTGAGGCAGGAGAATGGCGTGAACCTGGGAGGCGGAGCCTGCAGTAAGCAGATATCGCACCCCTGCACTCCAACCTGGGCGACAGCGAGACTCTGTCTCAAAAAAAAAAAAAAAATTGATTTTTTTCTAAGGACTCCGTTCACAGTACACAGTTTTTCCTTTAAAAATATATCACAGACGTATGTGGACACCCATCCTCCAATGATGTACATTCAGACTATCTCAATGGGAAAAAAAATGAGGCTTACATTGTGTCTCCAATTTATTCTTCCCCGTGGGTTTTTGGTCTTGCTGACGTCAAGAATGAAGCTGTGGACCCTCACGGTGAGTGTTACAGCTCTTAAAGATGGTGTGTCTACAGTTTGTTCTTTCAGATGCGTCTGGAACTTTTTCCTTCCCACGGGTTTGTGCTCTCGCTGACTTCAGGAAGGAAGCTGCAGACCCTCATGGTGAGTTATAGCTCATAAAAGTAGTGCAAACCCAAAGAGTGAGCAACAGCAAGCTTTATTGCCAAGAGCAAGCCAAAAAATAAAACCCCTGCACTACGTAAGTGGACCCCACTGGGCTCCCACTGCTGACTGGGTGGCTTTTATTTCCTTATTTGGCCCCGCCTACATCCTGCTGATTGGTCCATTTTACAGAGCATTGATTGGTCCATTTTACAGAGTGCTGATTGGTCCATTTTACAGAGTGCTGATTGGTGTGTTTTTATAGAGTGCCGATTGGTGCATTTACAATCCTTTAGCTAGACACAGAGCACTGATTGGTGCATTTACAATCCTTTAGCTGGACACAAAAGTTCTCCAAATCCCCACCGGACCCAGAAGCCCAACTTGGCTTCCTCTTTTAATATTGCTATTGACTCTATTCTGCCCGGTCTGGGTAGGCTCCAACCTCTCGGGTGAAAGGAGCACAAGAGAAGGTAAAGGCTGTCTTGACCTGTAGTGACCCAACACCAGGTCATCCACAACAGGGAGAAGAGGTACTGAGAGGGGCCCTGCAAAGTCCTGGTTTATTTATTCCGTTGGTAACCATGAGGCAGAGGAGACACGCCAGGCAGTGCCCCAGGAATCCTCAAGCTCACAGCTTTTTCAACACATTTCCTTTTCTTTACAACTGGAGTCTTTCTGAAAGTTGTCTTCTGCACAAATTGCTACCAAAATCCTCGCCAGTGTCTCTCCCACTGCAGGCACAAGAACAGCAAGCCTTATCATGTCTGTGTCTCCAAGTATCTTGTTCTTGCTGACCAAGTCATGGTTTTCTAACTCTACTGACACAGTACATTCTATTTCCATCATCAAAACCCATCAGACAGATGACAGATCTGCAAACACCATAATGGGGTGATTATACTTTTATGACTAGTTTTTGTTGTTGTTGTTTTGTTTTGTTTTTGTTTTTTGAGATGGAGTCTCGCTCTGTTGCCCAGGCTGGAGTGCAGTGGCATGATCTCCGCTCACTGCAAGCTCCACCTCTGGGGTTCACGCCATTCTCCTGCCTCAGCCTCCCAAGTAGCTGGGACTACAGGCACCCACCACCACGCCCAGGTTTTTTTTTGTTTTGTTTTGTTTTTTGTATTTTTTAATAGACACGGGGTTTCACTGTGTTAGCCAGGATGGTCTCGATCTCCTGACCTCATCATCTGCCCGCCTCAGCCTCCCAAAGTGCTGGGATTACAGGCTGAGCCACCACGCCTGGCTTTTTATGACTAGTTTTAAATCTTCTTTATCCTGTTTGGAGTTATATTTTTGTATTGCATTCTATTTGATCATACGTGGACAGTCCTACTTTCCTTTACTTGGCCATTGCCAGATATCTCTTTGCCAATGCCTTGGTCTGTTATTTTAAGCTATTTGTGTTTGTTTGTTTGTTTGCCAATAGTATCTATCTGATTTTTGCTTTTTACCCCAATCTAAAAGCGCTGTCTTTTAATAGAGGAAATTAAGTAACACCTTTAGCGTGGTAGCTAACATAACTGAATTATTTCCTAGCTTATTTACTATATTTCCTTAATTTTTATTTCTCTAATTTTCCTGTCTTTTGCTATTTTGTTCAATTTTTGTTGTTTGCTTTTTCTAATGATTTGGAAATTATATATCAATTTTCTAACGAAAATTTTAAATATATGTTTGAAATTATATATCTAATAAGTATATATCAATAGCATAGATATCTATAGTCTCTATGCAACATGGCAAAATTTTCTACCTCAACCTGCCTCCCAGATTTTATCAAAACAACCACATTAGCATCAACAATTCAAACTTAACTTTATGTTTCATTGGTTTAATTGCTTACTTCTGCAGTATTTATACCAATGCTTCCTGTTTTTTATCCTTAATAACTAAATATAATTATTAAATTTATATACTTCTATAAATTATTGAATTTATATAATTATTACATAAAGATAATTATTTTAATAATTAAATAATTGATTTATTTTAATAACAAGGTATTAAACATTTAATAATAATTTTCCTCATTTGGCTTGTGCACTACAAGTAATTTCCTTTATTCAGAAATGGTATGCAGAAATTTGGAGTCCACTGTATTTCTGAAAATGACTTTCATGTACCCATTCACATACATGAGCTTAGAAATCTTGCATACAGAAAGCGTAGAGGAATCTTGCTTAACAACCTGTTCCTTCTAAAATATGCAAATGTTGCTGCATTATCTTCTAGCATTTGACTTTATGGATTAAAATCTAGTATTAATGTGATTATTTTCTCTAGCCTGCTTTGTCTTGTTTAATGCTTATCTTTGATTTTTTTTGATTACTGAAATTCAGAAAATTTTCTATTACATGAATCGAACCTAAACAAAAACATCTCCTATATGCCTGTCTGACATCTTACATGTATTTTCCATGACCTTTAGCTTTTCTCTCCTAATTTCCCCATCTTGTCTCATTCCTCTCAGTTGAAAAATAGATCCCCCAGGTGATATCCTAATTCACTAATCCAATGTTGGTCATCTGGTTTCCTTCTCACGGTAACATTTTCGTGTCCTCCGTCTGCCTCCACTGCACTTGACAGTCTCTTCTTTTGCAATGTGGCACCTCTCAGATCTCCCAGGTCATAAGCCAGAGTTGTTTTGAAGTTTTATTCCATTTCTCTGTTTCACTGTGTGCCATTTACTCCATTGGCTTTTGGAGTTGGTATGTGATATATCCTAAACATTCACAAATACTTCAAAATGCTATGCACACTGAGGGCCGAGTGGTCAGTGTGATGCCCGAAGCTTGGGGCAGTGCATTACATACAGAAGTAGAAGAGAATTGTCCAATCAGAATTAAACATGATGGCTTTGACCTACTGTCTGCAGGAAATAAGTGATGAGAGAAAGCCAAAGAAAACTGTAGCCATGTGGCCTCCAGATGGACCTTATTATCTTATGGGTGCTTGGTTTCTTTTTGTTCTTTGACCCTAGGTGATTTATTTTGTTATATTTAAAGCAAACTAGCAATTTCTGCTCTATAATTAAAAGTATGTGTATGTCTTTATAAACACTGAGTATATATACTATTAATTGCTGTTGTTATTTTTCCATTCTCAAAGCTTTCCAGGCCTAATCGTTATCCTGCAACAACTTTCAAAGAAGTGAGAGCAATGATTTCCTCTCCTCCACTGTTCATAAGAATCATGGAGAAGCGGGGTTGAAAACGAAGACTGCCTGAGTCCCAACCCCCAGAGTCCAACTTGGGGTACCTGAGATATAGCCCTATCTGTTAGTTTCCTATTGCTGCTGCAACCAATGACCAAAAACTCAGTGGCTTAAAACAATACAAAATTATCACCTTTCAGCTTTTGAGGTCAAAAGTCCAAAATGGGTTGGGTTGATAGGACTGAGCTCCTTCTGGAAGCTCCAGGGGAGAATCCCTTTCCTTGCCTTCTCCAGCTTCCAGAGGCTGCCCTCAGCCCTTGGCTTGTGGCCCCACTGCACTCTTGAGTTCTGCTTCCATCCTCGCCTCTCCTTCTCTGACTCTCCTGCCTCCCTCTTTCCCTTATGAGGACCCTTGTGACTACCTTGAGCCCATTCAGATACCCGGCATAACCTCCCCATCTCCAAACCCATAACTTCACCACATCTACAAAGCCCCTTTTGCCATATAAAGTAATACATTCGTAGGTTCCAGCGATTAGGAAGGACGTGGACATCAGTGGGGTTGGGGGTACAAGTCTCCCTATACACCCAGAAACCTGCACTTTGAACAAGAACCAGCAGACTGCCTGGTGAGAAACACCAAATCACACCCACTACATGGTGGCTGGAGCTTTTTCTTTTAGGACACTCTTCAGACCCATCACCTTAAAAGTCCGAAACCAACAGAGTGATAAATATCATAATATAAACAAAACACCATCCTTGACAATTTATTAAGATAAAATATTGCAGTATGTACCTAGACCTACCCAGAATTCATTTTTAAGTGGAAAGTTAAATGACAAAACAGAAATGTCTTAAGAATCATTGGGGAAAAATAAAAGTCAAACCCAAAGCCAAGTCCGCTTTCCACAGCAGAATCAAGATGATACCCTGTGGAGACTCTGATACACTCAAAAAACATACTTCCATGTTTGTTTGTTTGAGACAGAGTCTCACTCTATCGCCCAGGCTGCAGTGAAGTGGTTCGATCTTGGCTCACTGCAACCGCTGCCCCATGGGTTCAAGCGATTCTCCTGCTTCAGCCTCCCGAGTAGCTGTTATTACAGGTGCTCGCCACCACACACGACTATTTTTTTGGATTTTTAGCAGAGATGGGGTTTCACCATGTTGACCAGGCTGGTCTTGAACTCCTGACCTCAGGTGATCCACCCTCCTTGCACTCCCAAAGTGCTGGGATTATAGGTGTGAGCCACCGTGCCCAGCCACTTCCATGTTTTAAAGCTTCACTTTTCCATCTGTCTTAAGCTCTTTTCCCAAAAAAAGAAAGTAAAATTTCTGAATTGTTTAAATACATTAGGAAACAGAACTTAAAAGGCCAGTCCTCTTAGTACATGCCCAAATTCCAAATGTGTCACTATTTCTATAATAAATAGCGCCAGCACTGACAGACTTCATAATGCAGGGTTTCCTGTGCTGCCATTCACCAGCACACACAAAAGTGAGAGTAATGAAAATGTCAGGAAACGGCATCCCATTTAGAAACCAGGAAATACAAAAATGCAGCTATCAGTCATCCCTAAGGCTGGCCAAATAAAAGGTTTTAAATATAGTCACGGATCACCAGTGTCACAAGCAACAACATTCACTGCACAGAGAGGCAGCAGAATTTGCAGCATTGAGGATTTGCTGGGTGGCTGATGAGATCTGCCCACTTTGAACTTGCTCTCAACTGACATACCCAGATCTGCTTTTACATTAGTTGTCAAAATGATAGGTCTCCTGCATCCTATGCCTGCACTGTTAATTATCTATCTACCTATCTATCTATCCATCCATCCATCCATCTTGAGATGTCTATCTATCCATCCATCCATTCATCTATCTTGAGATGTCTATTGGTCCATCCATCTATCCATCCATTTATCTTGAGATGTCTATCTATCCATCCATCCATCCATCCATCCATCCATCCATCCATCTATCTTGAGATGGGGTGTTGCTCTGTGGCCCAAGCTGGAATGCACTGGTGCGATCTTGGCTCACTGCAGCCTCAACCTTTCAGGCTCCAGCAATCCTCCTGCCTTAGCCCCACAAGTAGCTGGGACCACAGGCACACACTACCACACCTGGGTAATTTTTAAAATTTTGTAGAGACAGAGTCTCACTATGTTCCCAGGGCTGGTCTAGAACTTCTGGCCTCAAGCAATCCTCCCACCTCGGCCTCCTAAAGTGCTAGGATCATGGGCATAAGCCACCATGGCCAGCCAATATTTAATTTTTGAATTTGGGACTCCCACGTTGGAGCTGGGATTTTGTACTTAACATGTATACTCTCTAGCACATGTAACCCATTAAAAACGTCACCTGCTTTGCTGGTTGCAGTCCTTCCTCCCCTCTGTCCTAATTCTGACAGGATCTGGTAGAAGGGACAAATTCGTCTGTGGTTGAAACCTACGGACAGCCATGAGCTGAAACTACAGACCCCGTAGTTCTCAAAGGAATACAGAGAAGCAGGTATGGAATGCCAACAGGGCTGTGCAATGCCCGATCTGGGCTGGCGTGAGGGCACCTCCATGATGGGGTGAGGATGAGGGAAGGAGTCCCAGTTCAAGAAGCTGTTACCAAAAGGCGATCCTAGCGAGCCAGGTGGCTTCATTCATCCATGCCTGATGTAAAGCCACCCACATACCCCATCTGTACAATAGGGCTGGGTGCAGACTTTCAAATACCTATTGAACCTTTATTTCCTCTGAAACCCAGAAGCCTGTGTTACAGACCTCAACCACCACATACACATTGTCTCTAAGGAGAAATCAATTCCGTGGGGAAAACCTGGGAATGGAGGAAGCAGAAACAAGAAAGTGGGAAGTGGGGAAAGGCAAGAAGGCTTTCTTTCAGAAGGTGAGTTAGAGATACCACCTGTCTCCCCCATTGATAAAAGGCTCCTCCCATGGCTGGCTCCACTCATCCTGCCAGCCTCATTTCAAAGGCCACAGGCTCAGAGAGGTCCCTGCTGAGCCCCGAGTCCACAGCACAGCCCTGGCCCCTCTCGATGGCCTTGCAGTTTTATCTTAAACATGTATCTCTGTATGAAACGGTTTCCTTATTTTTTGCCTGTCTCTCCTGCTCCAGGACGTGTACTCGCCAGGCAGAGGCCTGGTGTGTCTTCTCCAAAGCAGTATCTCCAGCTCCCAGCACAGGCCTGGCCCATAGCAGGGACTATGATCATTATGAATGCACTGAGAAGCCGGGCATGGTGGCACATGCCTGTAATCACAGCTACTCGGGAGGCTAAGGCAGGAGAATCACTTGAACCCGGGAGGCAAGCAGAGGTTGCAGTGAGCCAAGGTCATGCCACTGCACTCCCGCCTGGGCAACAGAGTGAGACTCCATCTCAAAAACAAACAAACAAACAAAAAGAATGCATTGAGAGATGGGTGGGGGAAGGATGGGAGGAAGGAGGGAGAAATGGAGGTACACCCATCACTCGGTAAAACAAGGCCTAATCTGACCTAGATTTAATTATCCTGGAGACCACCCACTCCCCAAAAAAGGGCCAATGACCACTCTGAGTCAGATGGATTGACATAAGGAGAGAAAGGCAGTGTCCAATGAAACTGTGCTAGAGATCCTCATGGTCCCCAGGTTCCTGGTCTTACTGACACGGCTCCGGTGAGCTCCCACCCTCCCAGATGTCTTTCTAGTAACTCCTTTGTGCGTAGCTACCCAAAGCTGGCTTCTGCTGCTTGCCCTAAATATACCCCATTCCAGGAGCATGTATTCAGGGTTGCTGAGGCACACTGCAGGCCCAAACTGTTTTCAAGCTTTACATCTGGGCACTCTACCTGTTTAATCCTCACGAGGACCTAAAGAGGGAAATGCAATTATAATCTGGTATTCTAAGGATACCAGTGGCCGGGTTACGTAACCCCGGGTGAAATCACGCTGGCAGTAACAGGGGAGCCTCGGTTTATACCCAGGCCATAAATTTCCCTCCTGTGATGCCACACTGGCCCCTGCACGTATGGTTTATTGTGATAAGTAAAGAATCCTATATAACTTATGTTTTTTATGAATCTAAAATTTTGATGAAACAGGTCTGCTTGGAGTAGGATCCAGCTGTGTCATTTTGAATCTTGTACAACTGTTAGACTGTGCTTTGAATCATTCTCCTAAAACTGTAATTTTATTTTAAATTATATTTAAATTCATTAAAAATATAATTTTATAACTTGCCCGGGAGACATTTTATAGACATGCTTTTAGCAAAAATATAACCCACAAAATAAAAGTTACTTTGTGAAACCCTCTCCCAAAATTTATATAACATATATAACCATTTTTCTTAAAATTATTTTTAGATCTAAGCAATGGTAAACTCATTAGTCTGATCATAATATGATTTTATACTCCCTGGCATCTGCAAGCACAGAACATAGAGAACTCAGCTTGAGGAAAAACAGTAAGCAAATTAAAAAGTAAAATAAATCTTAGCCTATGTTCACACACTCAAAATTTAAATGACAATTTTTATAGGGGAAAGGAGTGGGAGGTGGAGGCAGAGAGATCAATCCATTTGCCTCTCACTCCAGGTCTAAGAACCCTCATTTTCTATTCTTCAAATTAATGAAATGAACACAAGACCACTCTGATGAGGAAGTCTGAAATAATGGAAACGCCATGGCATTTGCATTCCCTTTCAATGTGAACAGGCTATTTTGATAGTTAGCAAAACCAGGACAAATTGCCTGAGATTTCATCCTTTGTTGCTCTAAAATGGCTCTCGGGCTGTAATATGCCATATCACTGCAAAATGCACTTACCTTTAAATAGGCAGGCAAAGTGGATTGTGTTAAATATGAAATTAGCGACATGTTCTCTCAACTCATGGAGTCTAATTCTAATTCAAAAGACTTCTGCTTACTTCAGACAATGCCTGTTCCTTCTTGTTTATAACCTCAATTCCAATTTTCTGCAATTCAAATAAATCCCACCTACAGCCCTGGGCTTTGGTCTCACCCACCTCTGCCCCAGACACCAGGCTCAGCCTCCCAGGCCCTCTGTCTGCCCCGCACACCTGCCATGTCTGAGCTCTTGAGCATCGGTCTGTGCTGCCTAGGAGGCTCTTCACCAGGTTTCCACATCACGGATGCCTCGTCACCATCCTGGCCTGGGCTTAAACGTCATCTCCTCCCAGTGGCTTGGCCTGAAGAACTGCTCTGATGTCTTCTTCCCCACATTTGCACCATGTTTGATCATCTTACTCTGGCTGGTTAGTGCTGTTCCCATCAGACCCTCTCCCCAACACTGTAAGCTTTGCTGGGATCAGGACCCTGGGTCCCCAGTGCACACTGGGGGAATCCAGCTGCAGCTGGTGACTGAGGCTGCAGGAGCCCACGCCCAGGGCAGTGCCCCTGACCAGTGGCTAGAAACAGCATGGCAGCCCACACGTACAGGGCCTGGCAGACACCTCTGTCCCAGCACAGCTTCACCCCTCCCCTCCTCCCCCAGCTCCCTGCTGCAGCCTCCCCCAGCTCCCTGCTGCAGCCTCCCCCAGCTCCCTGCTGCAGCCTCCCCAGACCCTGAGATCCACGCAGCTGTGAGGAGCCCTCAGCTCTCCCTGCAGGCCTGGAGTTGGCCGGCTCCACTGCTGGTCCAGCCCTGGCTCCTGCCTCCAGCCTCACTCCTGGGCATCTACCCCCAACAGGCACCGGGTATAATCACCTATTCTCTACCTGCTCATCGCACGCCCACCTCCATCTGCAGGTCTCTATCATGGTGTAAGGCTCCCCTGGGTAAAGTTCTCCATGAGCATAAGAGGCATCTTTTTTACAACTGAATCCCAGCACAAACAGGTCTCAATCACACCACTGCCCTGTCATGAGCCAAGCAACCTGCCTGGGCCAGCCCCCGACGGTCCTGGCACTCTGTGTACTGGACCCAGCCCCAGCACTGGTGGCTGTGACTGTCTCCTCCCCACAGCATCACAGGTGGGTGAGTGTCTAGCCTAGGAGGGTAGGTCTCAGCCAACCTCAGTTCACTGTGTCTTCAGGTTGCATTTTCATTGTAGTGAATACTCAGAATGGAATAATGCAATGAAGGGCTGTGTCCTGTTTCAAATGGACCACAGGTGCCCCTTCCCAGTTTGCTCCTTTCCTTTTTGAACTAATGGTAGAAAATTCCCTTTACCCTTAGAAACTCAACTCCAATAGTGATTTAGCTACATTTTATTCTTAAGGCTGCCATAGTAATTCACATATCCATGAGAGAAAGACCAATTTACTTAATGGTACAAATCTTATTCCCCATCACATAACACAGCTAGTCAAAAATGCATTCTTTCAAGCCAAGATGAAATAATTTCCGGAATGTCCCTTTTAGTCAAATTTGGCTCTTGACAAGTCTAGAGAGAATCCCCATAATAGGCTTCAAAGGCTGGCCCCACGGCCCCCGCTGGCAGCTGGTAGGGATTCCCAGTAGGGGAAGCCTCCCCAGACCCCTTCTCTGCTACTGGCTGTCCCTCAAGGGGTCTCAAGGTCTCTCAGACACCAAACACAGACTCCTCCATGGAAACAAAAAAAACAACAGCTACCTTCTGGCCCTAGGATCTGTGCATTCTCCTTTCCTAAAGCGAACCACCCTCATCCTCTCATAAAGAACCAAAAAGCACGTCATTCACCTGATGACTCTACACCACCAACCCTGTTACTCTATTCCCATGCCCTGCTTCTATGTATTTGTTGCTGTAAGACTTCTTACTACCCAGCATTACATTGTCAATTTGTTTGTCTGTCTACCCTCTGTCTCTCCTAGAGAATGTGAGCTTAGAGTGTACAACAGTACCTAGAAACGGATGACCAAGGAAATCTGCTGAATGAACTAACGACTGTGTGGTTACCGTGGCTCTAGCTGGCATGCCACTTTAGGATATATCTTGAGTTTTAGGAATTCAGGAATTCCCTGCAATCTTTCAAAGGGATCATGGGGCTTCCCTGATTGCAGAATTCAGCAATCTATGAGCGAGTATCTATGCATTTCATTGCTTCTGCTTTGGAAGAGACTGTTGTTGTGTAATAGGTCTGGTATTCATTAAGCCTTTCAAAAAGATGTTCCCTGGTGCATAGGTCAACATTGCAAATTGTTTCCTTCGCCTTCCTAAACAAGCCTCACATAAGAAGCTATGTGATTACTGGATGTTTGGGTGATTAAAACCACATCCTTGCCTTTCCTCAGCATCCCTTCACCTGTTCAGTGTCCCACACTAATCCACAGCTGTGCAATGTATCATAAATCAGACTCAGAGTCTCTGGAAGGGTCATGTGCTGCAAATTACAGAATACCCAGATCACACAGACACATCCACATGGTGCGAAATAAACCATGAAGGAGAAAAGAATCTCACTCTCGCAGGTTTGACCTGAAGCATACATGACATACATACATAGAGCATACATGACTAACCAAACTACTTCCACTGGAGTCAAACCTTACAGCCCATCCATGCTCCTCAAGCAGAGATCAGAGGACACTGGGGCAGGGCAGGGCAGTGGCAGTGCACATGGAGTCTCACAAAGCTTGAGAAACAATGCCTTAAACGGTGAAAAAAGTCTTGTGTTAAAAACTAACATTTCAAAATGGAATTTTGGTAAAACAATCAACAAGAAAGCATGGCAGACCATGGCCCGAGTGTTAGGCAGACTCCAAGACTCGAGTTTCTCAAAATGGGAGTTTGTGGCTCCCAGGGAATCTCAGCTATGATCCAGGTTGAGAAACTGCTCTAAACCCAGTGAGACTTGTTTCCTGCAACTATTTAACTGTGGTCTGTTTCGAGAGTACTGTACACCTGTTTTCCTTTCCTCCCCATTTTCCCCTCTTCCCTATCACTCTCCAGGCTGCTCCCTACTAACTCCATCCTGCTTGACAAACGTGTTTGCTTCTTTCAGTGACTTTTCCCTCCCATTTTCTTTTTTGGAAAGTCTGCCTTTGTCTGGCATTTGTGTTTTTAAGACAGCAAGAAACGTGAGCTCAGAGATCTGCATCCACTCTATGCTCCCCAGTGGCTCCGGGGTGGGAGCAGTCTTCCCAGTCTGCAAACCCTCAAAGGGGAAGTAATATAAATTTCAAATGAGGACACCCTCCTAAAGAAGCAGGTGGACCCAGATTTTGGTACATCTGCCTGGTACTCCCAGGAATGAGCAGTGGGGACCATGTTTGACCAGCATAGTGCATCCTGGGTGATGCTTGGGGCAAGTTTTCAGCACTGCTTGTTTAATTTTTATGTTTGTTAATATCCTTTTTGGGGGATGATAAAACTTACCCAAGCCTTCAAACCATCTTTATAGTGTAGTTTTATAAATTGTTATTTGGTTCTAATCAAACTCTGTGGGAGGGAAAGGTGGACATAAAAATAAGGCCCTTGGATTCTTTCAAGAGAATGTTGCTGCATATATATATACACATACATATACACACATATATATACACATATATATACACACACATATATGTATATATATACAATATGTGTGTGTTTGTGTGTGTATATATATACACACACAAAATGTAAATGGAACTCTAAAGATGCTCTTTCACTGTGGTTGAAAGTAAGTATCACATCTGGGTAAGCAACTCATCCCAGTTTGCCCTGGAGTTTTCGGTTTTAGTGCTGGAAGATGGAAGACCTCCATCCTGGGAACTCCCTCAGGTCTGGTTGCTCGTGCTATTTTTATGAAACATGACAGCAGAGCACAGGCATCTACTGAGGGAACCATTAAGCCCTTTGCTACTGATGAGTCAACCGATGTACTAGAGCAGCCAATGGCAACTAAGCTAGATCTGGGATCTGGGCAAAGCAGAACTCAGGTGTACAAGGAATGATCCTATCTGGTGATTTCACTCCTGGGGTGAGAACATGCGGAGTTCCTGCCATTCCATCGGGCAGTTCAGATGTCGGAGATCTTGCCATTTGTCATTTTCTCTACAATGTCAGGAATCATATTGTAAAACACCTGACACTGACCTGGAGAAGAAAAATGTAGCTGTTTAATTCATGTGTAACATACTCAGATTATCTTATATGTTAGCAATACTCCATTAGGTCTCGTCTACCTGCAAAGAGCCCTGGGTCCCATCGCTGAGGAAGCGCCTCTACTCACCCTCCAGAGGACATGGACTTCCTGAAGGAAAACAGCACTACCCAGCTGGCACTGGGGTCAATCGTTTTTAAACTTTAAGAGAACTTTTTATTCCCCAAAGACATTCCTATGCAGAATCTAATATATAAAACAGACAAAAGTGGTGTTCTGTGAGCAGAGATTTCTTTTATAAGTTCAGATGTAAAATATGTATTACATATTCAGTCGAGAACAAAAAGGTTGGAAACTGGCATTATAGAGGGCAGCTGAAGTCATAACAGCCTACAAAAATCATCTACTTCTAAATTTAATTTTGGCTGCCCAGTATCAAGAAAATTCTGGAAACAGGTTTTACTTTGTAATTTTAGGATACCCTCAAATGAAATGCATTCAGAAGCTTGAAAACCAAATGCAAGGGAACACTGATGCCAATGCTGAATCATGAAGAGAAACCGATAAATGACTTCTCCACTCGTTTAAGTATTAATTACTTGGGAGAAAATGTTTTTCAAACGTATCTGTAACATTACGGAATTTCCAACGATGTTATATTTTGAAATATCAATCCAGTCTTTAGACAGAATTTCAAACGGTCATATTTACTTTGTTTTCCATGCTGACCCCTAACCTCCTGTCCAAGAACTCAGAAGGCCCAAAAAGATCAAATGGACAGGAGGTGGGGGCCAAACAAAAATGACAATACAACTTCCTGCTTCAATCTTAAATTGTCTTTTAGACGTTACATTCCACTTCATTAGTTATCCAAAACCATGAAGCTGTCCCTGACTTCTCCTATCCCTTCCGAACATCTCCCACTAGTGCAAAAGGCCAGGGAAGAATCAGGTCATTGAAAAGAAATGATGGCTTTTTCCAGTAAACAATGATTTCTTAAAGCCTAAAGTCTACGATGGACTATAAAGCTTTCCCTATCAAGTACATAAGCCAAAGGCTCACATTTAAAGAAAAAAAACATAACTGCAATATTGTTGCAACTAGCTATAAAATGTAAAAATTTAAAAAGTAAACGTCTAAATCAGTAAAATAAGCTGATATTTAGATTCTAAGAGGAGATCAGTAACCATGCTCAAGATGATCCTAAAAACACTGTCTTCTATTAATTGGCCTGTTTTAAAAGTAACAGAACACTTTATATAATATTGCATCTCCAACTTCTATTCTTATTCACCATTCTGAAACTAGACTGAGAGGTTGGATAATTAATAAAATCACCCCTTTCCCCTGGCTCTTGATTATCCTTCATCAGGGTCATGTTTGTACTTCTCTTGTCGATTGTAATCATTTATTTGAAACAGTGTCTCAGCAGTTCATTAGCTTTTCATTAGTGCCTGTAGGTTGGATAAAATGTGCTTGAATTTCCAAAGTAAATGCAAATCCCCTTGGTAATCCAGCAAGGACATGAATTCCCAGAACATTTTCAAGTAAGACAGCTCCAATCAGAACTTGGATTTTAGTGAAAAAAGTGGTGTCCTCCTGAATGGCAGAGAACCCACGCTCCCATCCAGTCCTAAACATCAATTCTGAAAATGACCATCACAGTTTGGCTTCATCTTCGACCTGACCGTGGTATTCAGGAATGTCAGTTACTTAATTACAAACAAGGAGTGCAAGTCAAAAGAATTCAACACAAATTTTAAAAGCCAATGTATCAGCTACTCAGTAAGTTAAAAATATGGCTGCCAGGACCCCACCTGGACAGTCAAACTCAGCAGCTCCAGCCTTGCACACAAGAGACCTGGATCCGCATCCTGCCTCCAGCCCTGGGCAGCTGTGTAGACCTACACATCACAAGCTGAGCTTGGTGTCTGTATCTTCAAAAAAGGAAAGATGATCCACAGTTCTGAGACTGGGATGCAGATCACAGAAATAATGAAGGGGAAGTGCCTTGCACTGTCCCCAACACATAGCAGGCCTCCACAAATGACCGCTTTACAAAGATCACAGATGCAGCTTCCCCAGTGTTAAAGTATGTCCTCAGTGGACAGTCAAAATGGACTCCCCGTGGCTAACTGATGTGTGCAAAACGAAAGCAGAGCCAGGTGGCCATAGTTGGGTGAGGAAAAGGTCATGTTCTCTGTGTTCTCAGAAATATATTGTAAAAGTGTCACAGGACCTCCCTTTCTGCCATCCAGTCAAACCAGTTCCTGTTGTCAGTGCTGAAATAGAATGTAGCTGGAAATGCTGCAGCTGACCACCCAGAGACCCCGAGGCCAGCCCATGAAGAGAGACTTGTGATGTCCTCCTTAAAGACCATCCAACCCGGCCCCTGTACCTGAATCCCCAGCTATCCTGTGGTTTGCACATTTATGACCTTCTATCCCCAGTCTCTCCTTGGAGTACATTTTTGTTTTGTGCTGAAGGCTGTCTCTCCCAATCTTCAGATTGCTTTTAGAAAATAAAGTTATCCTTTTGCCTCCGCAGATCTCACTGGTCTTTTGTTAACACCCGTAAGGGAAGATAGAATTGCAGGACTGAAATGCATGCCATGAGACAGAGGAACAGGTCAAACAGGTTAAACAGAAACACACATGGAACAAGGTTATGTACTAACCAGTTGAAAATGAGGCCAGAGGCAACAGGAACTTAACCATGTACATGTGTATTTCCCCTGAAGGCAATGGCTCAGTATTCACTAACTGAGTATCCATGATGACTTCATAAAACAAAACTGCTGCAAATGATGAGAACTGGCCATACATATATTTCCTAGTTCCCCTAATAGAGCATAGAAGCAATGATACCCAATAGTAAGGAGCTCAACTAGCACCCTGGTTTTCTAATACCAAGGCTTCAGACGATCAAATTACTCTGAGCTATGGGAGGACATTCTTTGATAAAAGGAGAAATGCATAAGCAGCTGATGGTAGGGGCAGGGAAAGCATCAGAATGTAAGATGAACCAGGAGCATCTTATAGTGCTAGAAAATTGGAATTACAAACACACACACACACACACACACAAACAGTAGAGGGTGGGAGAAGATGAAGCAGGAGCCAAATGGCCAAAGGTCAAATAACTTGAGCAACAAAATAAATATCCACACTATTGAATTACAACCTAAAGGCCAAAATAAATAGACAGGAGTCCGTATTAATGTCACAATGACTAAATTAACAATGGAGGAAGAGACCAATTTTCCTTAAAGAAGAATTCCAAATCAGAAATATGAAAAACAAAGGAGAGAAACAGAAAGTCACCCCCAGAACACCAGGGTGATTGCTGCTGAGCCCAGATCCACTCTAGAATGCTAACATCAGTGCTTGAAATTTTAAGAAGAAACAGGACATTTGCAAGGCCTGGAAGTATCTCCCCCAGAATATTTATTAATCACTATGGCTTTAACTCACGTCCACTAATTCTTTGACACGCTCTCCCCCAGGAGGCAAAGCTTAATCCTCCTCCTCTTGAGTGTGGGCTGAACTTAGTGACTGGCTTCTCACAAGGAGTAAGGGAGGGGAAAGATGGTGACTTCACAGAGGAGACACCTGGCAGACACCAGCTTGGCCAGGTGATCAAGGTTAACTCACCAGTAGTAAGTCACATGTTGACATCATGATATGATGTGATGAGGGGGTACCTTACCTCTGTGGTGGTCTTCCTCATATTCGTAACTCCAGTCTAACAATGAGAAAGCATCAGACAAACCCAAATTGAGGGATACTCTACAAAATACCTGATCCATATACTTCAAAGTGTCAAGGTCATGAAAAACAAGGAAAGACTGAGAAACTGAGATTAGAGGAGATTCAAGAGATATGATGATTAAATGAAACATGGTACCCTGGATAAAAAGACCATTAGTAGAAAAATTGGTGAAATCCCAAAAAAGTCTGTAGTTTAGTTATTTTTAGTTTTGACAAATGTATGATGGTTACATGAGATGCTGATTTTTGAGCAACTCCCCGCTTCTGTGTTAAATGATTAATACGGGAGTCCCCTCACTTCCTTTTCCTGTTCTAATGCCAGATACCAGCCAAAGCACATCATTTTTGCATCATCCTACATGTGGGGAAATATTTTTTATTCTGCATATCATAGAATAGTATGCATTAATCATAAAATTTTCTGCAGTAGACTTGAGTTAACTTTTCACCTATAAAATTACAACCCTCACTCGTTTCCAACATTAGCATGAAGAAAATGGTTACTCCCAGGTTTCCACATCTTACTGGAGAAAACCACAATTAATGTCACCACAAATATCCAGTTTCCAACGTTAGCTCAGCTGCCATTCTGTGTGTTCCTGTTCCTCAATCATACTCAATTCACCCGTGGTTCCCGTCCTGCCTCTCACCACAGGGTCGGCTGGGCCCAGGATGACAAGGGGCCTCCCTGCCTCT
Source organism: Pan paniscus (assembly GCF_029289425.2). Lineage (NCBI taxonomy): Eukaryota > Metazoa > Chordata > Mammalia > Primates > Hominidae > Pan > Pan paniscus. Next base: position 6,096,008 of record NC_073265.2, read on the forward strand.
TCCACTGTCACCATCCTCTGCCTCAGGGCTGCCATCATCGCTCTCCCTCCTTTTCCTGAATCCCAGCACCACTGGCTCCTCCAGGGCCCCCTCCAGGGATTATCCCCTCCCCTGCCTCCACTCTGTCTCTACTCAGTCCTCCCACCCATAAGCAAACACACCCACACTGTCTCCCCATTCCAAAAAAGAATGTTCCTCAGTTCCTCAAAACATTAAACACAGAATGACCATATGATCCAGCAATTCCACTTCTGGGTATATACCCAAAAGAACAAAAGAAGGGAGAGGCATGTGTACCCCCACGTTCACAGCAGCATTACTCACAATAGTGAAAAGGTGGAGGCAAACCAAGTGTCCATCCACAGATGCGTGCATTGATAAAATGGAGTCCATCCACACAACGGAGTGTTATTCAGCCTTGAAAGGAAATTCAGACACATGCCACAACATGGATGGACCCTGAGGACACTGTGCTGAGCAAAATAAGCCAATCACAAAAGGACAAATATGTGTGACTCCACTTCTGTGAGGTACGTACGGTAGTCAAATTCTTAGAGACCGGAAGTAGAGTGCTGGTTGCCAGAGCCTGGGGAGAGGAGGGAATGTGGAATTCGTGTTGAATGGTGACTGGATACAGAGTTTCAGTTGGGGAAGATGAAAAGCATTCTGTGGATGGATGGTGGTGGTCATACTAAGGTGACTAATAATCACCCAAATGCCCAATCCCATCACCCATTCTCAGAACTCCATGGCATTTGACACTGCTAACCAACTTCTACAGCATTAAGCCCGCTGCACCCCAGCTCTCGTTCTGCAATTGTTGAGGGACAGTTATGCGTGTGTGTGTGTGTGTGTGTGTGAAAATATACATTATGAATTATACTGGGTGTGCATTTATGTACATATATGCATATAGACGATGTTTTTATAATTCCATTTACTGAACATCTACTACCATTATCAGATATTACACAAGTCTTTACATGCATCATCCCATATAATCCCCCCAAATTGCCCTGTATTGCTTCCTGACTCCATCTACACCATCACCAGTTTTTTCTTGGTTTCTTTGCTGGCATCATCATATGGTGGAGTCCTTGGGGTTCTGTCCCTCCTCATCTGCCCAGGTGAGCTCACGCACTTTCATAGCTCACCACCATCTCTGTGGTGATGGCTCTGAGTCTTCCTTTCCAGTCCAGGCCCGTCTGCTGAGCTCCAGACACCACACCCATGTGTCCACCCAACATTTCCCATGAGCCTCTCAAAGTCAGGACAGCCAATACCAACCCAGTTCTCTCTCCATCCCTCCCTCCCAATTCCTCTCCAGCATCTATGCTCCTTGTTTTATAACCTCTGTTGCTGTTGTCCCCCTGAAGCACCAAGGGAAAGGAAAAGCCTCCTCACTGGGATTCCTAATGGAAGCGTTTGCACACAGTGACCCTCCCAGCACGGACCCCTTGTTAATAGATGGGTAGGAAGCACCAGGAACAGAGTATGTTCAAAATCAGATAAGTGTTATAAAAACTGGTATGGGGTCAGAGTGGAGATCATTTTCCAAACCAACTATCCGAACCACCCCATCGCCATCTGGGTAAAGACTGGGTTCTGCCTCCAGCAAGCTACTCTGACTTGGGAAGACCGTGTGCAACTATCTTTGGGAAACACAGCCGCATGCTCCTTGGCTGGAAATGATCAGAGGCTCTAAGGAGTGTAAAAAGGGAACACAACCCTGATTCTAATTTTTATTCTTGGAGAAATCACGTTTTATTTTTCATATCAAAGAGGGGGAACTCTGTGGGCAGAGTACTCTGCCGAGAACCAGTTCTGTTCTGCAACTTGTCCCAATCATCAGGAAAACACATGTTCCAGGGAAGCCCCCATCAGGGCACACACAGCCCCAAATCAGGGCATGCTGTCACTTCCTCTCATTCCCTCGAGAGCCCACCTGGCCAAAGAGGCTCCAGTGGCCTGACTGGAGGGCACATCAATAATATGGAGGGTCCCCGTGCCCCCCGACCTGGAAAGTCAGCCTCAGCGATGGGGCTCTCGGGGCCTCTTGAAATGGGAAAAACAGAAGATGAAAAGGCTGTTTGCACTTGTCAGCAATGCTGGCACTGCTCACTATCCATATTTTACCCTCCCCAATTAAAACCACACACTTGATCTGTTCACATAACAAATCCTCCCTTAGAGCCCCCAGAGGTGCCTGCTCCCAAAACAGCACTGTCAGGGCACAGCCTCAGTCCTCACTGGACAGAAACCAGGGGCAGGGACCAATCCTCTCTCTGTCCCAGCCCTTTCAAACCAAAGACAGCGTCTCTGCGAAGGAGGGAAGCCGCATGTTTTCATGCTGAGATACAGTGCAGATTTGTGATCGGCACCTGTGAGGTCCTCAGGTACCTCTTGCTGGAACAGAGCAACAGGTTTCTAAAGGTTCTGGCCCTTGGCCTCTACATTTGTCACCATCCTGTGGTCACTCTTCAGTGGAAGCTGCTCACCAGCCTCCTTGTCCCACATGTAAAAGCCAAAAGGAGGGGCCCTACAGCACCACTGTCATTGGAATCCTTCCGACACTCCCCACCCACCTTATGCAGTGGGAAGACATGGTTCCTACCAGCCCCTCCAAAGCCCAGGAACCTCTCCCTGTGCTGACATCCAAAGATGCCCGGCGTTCCAAAACACCAGAAATCCAGGGAAGAGGCCCTACCTTGGGGATGAGTACATTAGGAAATAGCCAAGGAGCAGGATTAAGTAATTATACACTAGCCCACCAAAATAGACTCCAGGAAACCATGACACTGAACATCCCATGGGGCCCACGGGTCTGGTGGGTGTTTCTCGCCCACTGGGGGCTGGATAAGTGAGCATGAGGGTGTGCACCAAAAAGTGTCCGAGGCAGAGCTCAATCCTTTAGAGGTTTATTTTGCCAAGGTTGGGATGTACCCAAGCAAAAGAAACACAAGTTACAGTAGGGTCTGCGGCCTGGGCTTTTCTCCAAAGAGGGGTCTGAGAAAGAGCAAGCAGGAGGGGAAAAGGAGAGAGGGGTGCCCATGAGGCAAGTGGTTACATCCTCGGAGGCTTTGATTGGCATTCAGTGAATCTGCATCTTACATATAAAAAGAAGGGGCCAGGCACGGTGGCTCACGCCTGTAATCCCAGCACTTTGGGAGGGGGAGGTGGGCGGATCACAAGGTCAGGAGATCGAGACCATCCTGGCTAACATGGTGAAACTCCATCTCTACTAAAAATAGAAAACATTAGCCAGGCGTGATGGTGGGCGCCTGTAGTCCCAGCTACTCAGGAGGCTGAGGCAGGAGAATGGCGTGAACCTGGGAGGTGGAGCTTGCAGTGAGCCGAGATCGCGCCACTGCACTCCAGCCTGGGCAACAGAGCGAGACTCCGTCTCAAAAAGAAAGAAAGACAGACAGAAAGAAAGACAGACAGACAGACAGAAAGACAGACAGAAAGAAAGAAAGACAGACCGACAGACAGAAAGACAGACAGAAAGAAAGAAAGACAGACAGACACAAAGAAAGAAAGAAAGAAAGAAAGAAAGAAAGAAAGAAAGAAAGAAAGAAAGAGAAGAAAGAGAGAAAGAGAAGAAAGAGAGAAAGAGAAAAGAAGGGGATAGGGGAAAAGCCAAGTATGCATTCTTCTCAGGCTCAGCAAATCTACATTTTACATAAGCAAGCATGTGAAATCACGGCTATCCGTTGCGGGGTGCGGGATAAAAAGGAAAGTGGTTTTTTGCATGACTCAGTTCTCAAGCTTAACTTTCCCTTTGGCATAGTGAGTCTGGGGTCCACAGCTTCCTTCTTTTTTTTCTTTTTTCTTTTTTTTTTCTTTTCTGTCACCCAAGCTGGAGTGCAGTGGCTTGATCTCAGCTCACTGCAAACTCCGACTCCCAGGTTCAAGCGATTCTCCTGCCTCAGCCTCCCGAGTACCTGGCACTACAGGCGCCCACCACCATGCCTGACTAATTTTTGTATTTTTAGTAGAGACGGGGTTTCACCATATTGGCCAGGCTGGTCTCGAACTCCTGACCTTGTGATCCGCCCGCCTCGGCCTCCCAAAGTGCTGGGATTACAGGTGTGAGCCATCACACCTGGCCTGCAGATTTCATTTTCCTTTCACAAATGCGTGGTCTACTGGACAAGCCCTGAGATGAAGATGGCTAGAGAGGCTCCACAGTCCCTGGAGGGGGGCACTGGCAGGCGGTCCACGGCCACTCAGGCTGAGACCCTGGCTCTAGAAAAGGGAGGAAGTGCAGGTACCAATAAGGTTTAAGGATGGATGTATCAGACTGTGGACAAAGACTAGAAGAAACAGGGCTGCCAGCCCAATACTGACACCTTGCTTCCTCATAGAATAGCAGATGTGTTGGGGTGGCAATGTGCCCAACTGCTATGGTCTAAATGTTTGGGTCCCTCCAAAATTCCTATGTTGAAATCCTAACACCCAATGTGATTGTATTAGGAGGTGGAGCTTTTGGAGGTGATTTGGTGATGACGGTGGAGCCTTCATGAATGGAATTAGTGCGAGATACTGGGATTTACAAGAAGAAATATATATCTGCTCTTCCTGTTTCCTGGCATGCAGCTCCTAACACTTGGAATCTCCAAGGTGATGTGTCTTTTTGTGTGCTAATAAGATGAGTGGTAGTGAGGGGCTTCTGGACAGCCTCAGGATGGGGACTAGTTGCCAAGTGAACCAATCCTGTGATTAGAGCGTTGGAACTTTCAGGCCCACAATCCCACCACCACCCCTCACCTTAGGGAAGGGAAGAGGGGCCAAAGGTTGAGTTAATCACCCAACAACCAATGATGTAATCAATCAAGCTATGCAATGATGCCTCCATAAAAACCTAAAATAACTGGATTTGGAGAGCTTCCAGTTGCTGAGCACATGGAGGTTTCTGGAGGGTGGTGCCCAGAGAAAGCTCCACACCCCTTTCCACAAATAAGAGGTTACCCTGTGCATCTCCTCCATCTGGCTGTTCATCTGTATCCTTTGTAATATCCTTTATAATAATTGGGTAAATGTAAGCAAGAATGTTTCCCTGAGTTCTTGAGCCATGCCAGCCATCCCACTCCTGGAGAAGGGAGTTGTGAGAACCCCAATTTATAGACCATCAGTCAGAGGTACAGATCACAACTTGGGATTTGCAACTGGCATCTAGAGTGGAAGCATCTGAGCCCTCAACCTGTGGGATCTGATGCTAATTCCAGGCAGACAGTGTCAGGACTGAACTGACTTAGAGGACACCCAGCTGATGTCTGCTGGAGAATTGCTTGCTGTATGGGAAAACATCCCACACACATCTGGGCGACCAGAGAAGCATTCTAAATTATTGAGAGTGAGGGCTGGAAAAACTGTGTTTTTCTATATCTCGAACAGTGCCCTTATAAATTAAGAGGCCGAAGAGAGCTAGTTCGCCCCTTCCACCAAGTGAGGACACAGCAAGAAGGCATGATGCAGAAGGAAGCAGGCCTTCCTCAGACACTGAATCTGCCAGCACCTTGATCTTGGACTTCTGGCTCCAGAACTGTGAGCAATAAATGCCTGTTGTTTTTAAGCTACCGACTCTAAGGCATTTTGTTATAGCAACCCCACACGGACTAAGACACCAACTAACACTCCTTTCCCAGACCACACTGGCTTAGGAGTGGCCATGTGACCCAATTCAGACTAAAGAGGTGAAGGGGGAAGTCTGCTAGGTGGTTCTTGGAAGGTTTTTTTTTCCTGGAACAGGTTTCCCACGTTTCTTTTTCCAATTCTTGCTGCCTGGAAGACAGACACGCTACTTGGAGAAATAGAAGCCCTGCAGTAATCCTGAGACAATACGCACAGAGCAAAGCCAACATGCCAAAGTTGGCCAGCAGAAAGGAGGAGCCTGGGTCCCCAGTGGCACCATGGGGTGGGGAGTGAGATCATGGCTTCTTCTTGATATACGTGTATACTGTTTCACCTGTGCATTAGTTTTGTATGGCTGCCACAACAAATTACCTCAAATTCAGCAGCTTAAAGCAACACAAATTTATGATCTTGCATTTCTGTAGAAGTCCCAAACAGGTCTCCCTGTGGAGACTCTAGGGGCGAATCCATTATCCTGCCTTTTCCCACTCCTAGAGGTGACCCACATTCCTTGGCTGTCAGCCACCTTCCTCCATTCCTGACTTCCAGAGCCAGGAGCATGGTATCTCTTGAGCCATTCTTCTGCAGTCACACCTCCTTCTGATTCTCCTCTTCTGCCTCCCTCTTCCACTTATGGGACTTTCTTCTCACCCAGATAATCCAGGATTACATCCCTTTTCGAGGTCAACTGACCAGCAATCTTAATTCCATCCACAACCTTAATTCCCCTTTACCACATAACCTAACATGTTCCAGGGATTAAGGCATGGACATCTTTGTGGAGGGGGGTCACTATTCAGCCAACCACAAATTCTTACAGCAAGCAAATTCCTTTTGTTATTTAAAACACAAATCAAATAATTTTTAATTAAAATATTTTAATTGAATATTAAAAATTGGGACTGTAATCCAATAAATCAAAAAAGAAAGTCCAACCTTTAAAGCACAATGAATCAAGAATGCTAAGATTTCCATGGAGAAAAGAAGTCATTCTGGGATTAGATGAGAACAGGCCCCTTCTACCACCTCTGCTGATCAGTGGGCATGCCTTTACTCATAAAAAACAGAGTACAGGGAGCTCTGCATAGCACAGTCTTCGCCAGGCTGAGGCTGCTTCCCAGCTCCTGTGTGTCTGACTGGGCTAGTCCTTCACATCCCATGCAAAAGGTTGAATTTTTTTATTTTCTTTGAGACAGGGTCTCACTCTGTTGCCCAGGCTGGAGTGCAGTGGCACAATCGCAGCTCACTGCAGCTTCAACCTCTGGGCTTAAGCCATCCTCCCACCTCAGCCTCCTGAGTAGCTGGGACTACAGGTGCATGCCACTGGGACTACAGGTGCATGACACCAGACCTGGCTGATTTTTTTTTTTTTTTCGTAGAGATGGGGGTCTCGCCATGTTGCCCAAGCTGGTCTCGAACTCCTGGGCACAAGTGACCTTCCCACCTGGCTTTGAATATTTTTAAATTTACTTTAAAAAATGGGCTTGGCCGGGCGTGGTGGCTCACCCCTATAATCCCAGCACTTTGGGAGGCCAAGGCAGGTGGATTACCTGAGGTCAGGAGTTCAAGACCAGCCTGGCCAACATGGTGAAACTCCGTCTCTGCTAAAAATACAAAAAAAATTAGCTGGGCGTGGTGGCAAGTGCCTGTAATCCCACCTACTTGGGAGGCTAAGACAGGAGAATCACTTGAACCCGGGACATGGAGGCTGCAGTGAGCGGGATTGAGTGCACTCTAGCACTGCACTCTAGCCTGGGTGATGGAGCGAGACTCTCTGTCTCAAAAAAAAAAAGGGCTTAAGCAATTTCCAATTATTTAAATTTTCTTGAACTTAATAAGCCCAACAAGATCTTTCTCCTTTCTAATTAATGCTACCAGGTGAGCATCTTGAAAAACAGTGGCCTATAGGTGGGTCACCATTCTCCGTTGACACAAGCCCTCCTACAACAGCACCTCGGGGAGGGAGCCTCAATGGGCTCCAGTGCTTCACGTATGATGGGATTCTGTGGATTTAAAACAAAGACACACCAATGACCTTCAAGAATCTCCCTGGCAGATATCTCCCAAACATTCAGTCCTGATACAAGTATCTTCATAACTGGAATTCACCTACTTCCAGAACGTCAGGATGAGTACCCAGGACAGCTCTGACTGCCTGTTGCTTAAAACCATGCCCAGGTCATAAAGCCCTCACTGTACTGTACCCTAAATGCACTTAAGCGACTGTTTTCTACAGTGTCCTAGTACTGAATGTTGACACTAACCTATGAAACTAAGTGTCATACTTACTGTGAGGCAGAGAAACCATCAACTGACCACAAGGTTTGTTTCAAGAACAAATCGAGACGAACCAATAATGCAGAGGCTAAATTTTTCAAATCAATAATAATACAGTTCACATGCAAGAGCTTTTGAAAACTCTTCCATATGATAAATATCACATCACATCGGTAGAGATGGAAATTAGATTGCTCAACCAGGTGAATCAAATTTAATCCAGCTTTTTCCATCCTGTTTTCTAAATATCTTGTATTATTTTAAATTAGTTTTGAAAAATCAATCTGAAAGTATAAAAGATACAAATGAAATCTGGGTCTTGGAGCCCCTGGGTCTAGGAGCCTGATTCCAAGAACACGTTTCACCTGCAGCTCCAACCAGGGGTCTCTTCCCAACCCCTGGCCTGAAGGTCTCCAGCCTGGGATGGAGCACCTCCTTCCTTAGAAACAAACACTGTTACTGCATCTACATGAAATGGCTCAAAAGAGTTAAGAGAGAATGTTGCAATCACTGAAGAATGGTCTGAATGAGAAAGAAAGAGTAGTGGACATTTAAAGCTTAATTGCCAGACTCAGCTTTTCCCTTAATCGGGGAAACTGACCTAATGAGAACAGAGGGGTCTCTGTGAAGCTGCCAAGCTCAAAGGAGGCAAGGCAGCATAAAGAGACATCTGAAGGCAGGTGTGACATCCAAACTAGGAGAAGCTCAGAGAAAGAAGCAACCAGGGACAGGACAACCTCCATGAAAGGATGGGATTGAGCTGAGGTGCTGGCCATGGTGCTGACAGGGGTCAGCTTGGGGAGGCCCAGGGAGGTGGAAGATGAAGGCTTGATCACTGACTGGATAGAAAGACAGGGACAGGAAGAAGAAGGAGCTTGGCAGGTGAAGTGCAGGCACAAATACCTACCCTTCTCTGCTTTCGGAATGTGATGAATGTGAATGATCACCCTTTATGTCCTTTATAGGACAAAAACCTCAGCAGAATAAATAACCAACATGTTAGTCACACTAAAGAACCACTCTGAAGCACAGAAGAATAAGCAGAGTAAGATGAACAAGACAAAAACTTTAATATTAAAGAAGAAAACAGAAGTTTGTTACAACAAAATTACACCAAACTTGTTAACAGAACAACGTGGTAGCTTAAGACTCAAGACTTTATTTTTCTCATCCTCAAAGGTCCACTTCATGGTTTTAATTAGACAAACATTTTGTAGAGTACTATAATTCTCTATCTTTTAAATACACGTTCACATTATGGTGAAATTGGGAATATTCTAGTATTTACTTGTATTAAGAAGTGTTTAAGCGGTCCCTTTCCTCTACAAACTCACCAGTACCTGTTGTTTTTTGACTTTTTAATAGAAGCCATTCTGACTGGTGTGATATGGTATTTCATTGTGCTTTTGATTTGCATTTCTCTAATGATAAGTGATATTGAGCATTTTTTCATAGGCTTGTTGACTGCACGTATGTCTTTGGAAAAGTGTCTGTTCATGTCCTTTGCCCACTTTTTAATGAGTTTCTTAGTTTTTTGATTGTATATTTGTTTAAGTTCCTTGTAGATTCTGAATATTGGACCTTTGTCAGATGTATAGTTTGCAAATATTTTCTCCCATCCTGTAGGCTGCCTGTTTTCTCTATTGATAGTTTCTTTTCTGTGCAGAAGCTCCTTAATTATGTACCATTTGTCAATTTTTGCTTTTGGTGGTGGTGTCATGAAATCTTTGCCAGTTTCCGTGTCCAAAATGGTATTTCCTGGGTTATCTTCCAGGGTTTTTATAGTTTTGGGTTTTTACATTTTAGTCCTTAATCCATCTTCAGTTGATTTTTGTATATGGTGAAGGGAACGGGCCCAGTTTCAGTCTTCTGCCTATGGTTAGCCAGCTATCCCAGCACCATTTATTGAATAGGGAGCCCTTTCCCCACTGCTTGCTTTGCAGGTGGGGGTGTAAATTAGTTCAATCATTGTGGAAAGCAGTGTGGCAATTCCTCAAAGAGCTAAAAACAGAATTACCATTCAGCCCAGCAATCCTAGTACTGAGGATAAACCCAAAGGAATATAAATCATTCTATCATAAAGACACATGCATGCATATGCTCTCTGCAACACTATTCACAATAGCAAAGACACTGAATCAACCTAAATGCCCATCAATGGTAGACTGGGTAAAGAAAATGTGGTACATATACATCATGGAATATGATGCGGCCATTAAAAAGAATGATGTTCCTTTGCAGGAACATAGATGGCCATTATCCTTAGCAAATTAATGCAGGAACAGAAAACCAAATACTGCATGTTCTCACTTAAAAGCGGGAGCTAAACAATGAGAACACATGGACAGAAAGAGGGGAACAACAGACTCTGGGGCCTACTTGAGAGAATAGGGTGGGAGGAGAGAGAGATTCAGGAAAAAAAAAAAAACTGTTGGGTACTATGCTTAGTACTCAGGTGAGGAAATAATCTGTACACCAAACCCCCAAGTCACGAATTTACCTGTATAACAAACCTGCACTGAACCTAAAATAAAGGTTAAAAAAAAAAGAAGTGTTAACAGCTCCAAATAAATAAGAGTAACTGCCCACTCCCTGCAGTTGTTCCCACTGAGCCTCTGGTGGCCCCACCCCAATCCCTATGGGGTCTAGAAAGAGTGCCCCGGTCTCCCTGGTCCTTCGCTGATGATGGGGGGTGGCAGCTCCCTCCCTCCATATCTCTGGCCGGCCCTCGGCCCTCGGCCCTCGCCTCTCGCCTGTTAGGTACCCTGGACTTCTCCACATCCTTCCCCACCCCTTCTCGCCTCTCCCACAGGAGTCTGCAGGACCAGGCCAGCAGGTGGCTCAGCTGAGCATCTGCAGACACAGCACACAGACCCCACAGAGAAAAGGCACTCCCAGACCACTGTCACAGAGAGCTCATGTCGGGGGTGCGAGGGGCTGAGAGGGGCAAGTCACAAGTCAGGCAAGTCCATACAGGGACACAGAGAGCAGGCAGAGGTCAGGGCAGCTGTGGATGACTCGGGGCGTGACTGAAATGCATGAAAGGATGGTTCAAGAACAGCCCAGCAGCTCCCCTCTGCCCACCACGGGAGGGTCCTCACTATCAGTGAGGAATTAAGACTGCAGGCAGCGAAGACCCCTCCCCACCGGAACCTTGCAGGGCTCCCTCGAGGGGCCACCACTCCTATCACAGCCACTGTCCTGCTCATCCCAGTGACCTTAGGGGCCCCACCCCCCTGCAAGTCCTGCTCACTGGCAAGCCTAGCTTGGAGGCAACGCTCGGGGCAAAGCCAGAGGGTCCTCCCCAGGCCTTCTGTGCAGACCTCTGCGAAGAATCCTGCTCAGCAGTAGATATTTATTGTATTTTAATATCAGGGCCAAAAGCTACAGTTCGCTTTTCAGTTAAGTAAATGTGTATTCACTAAAGGGTTTTAAAACCTTTTTCCTGAAAAAAATGTTCTAGACTATCAAATGCCTTTTTATATTGTTAACTTTTACTCATTTAAAATGCATGTTTTCTAAGCCACGTTTTACACACTTTTCTATATAGACAACTCTCAATTAATTCCCTAAGCCAAACCCAGAAATGTTTAACACACACTTTATTGACACTAAGGCACAAATGATGAGTGGCCTCTAGTGTTACCCACAACCACCTGCTTTCTCAGCAGCACTGGCACCTGGTGCTGACAGCCCCTCACCCACCCCTATCTCCCATTCCCCATCCCAGAACAGGCAAGAGGGGAAGTGGATATTGGGAATCCTGAGAGAGCAGGGATTTGGGGCAAGCAGTAACCAGAGAAGGGAAGCCATAGCCCTTCACCCTCGTCAGCTCCCAGAAGCCTCTGAAACACCAGGAAGGAGGCCTCATGCCACATGGTGTGGAATGGGGCTCAACTAATGTGATGTGGCGAATAAGCAGAACACGGGCTGCTTGGCTGTTTCATCTGCTTCTGTTTTCTTGGTAGTATCTGGCCTATCAGAGACAATTATACCACACCACAGTCACAGTCCTACCTGCCTCTGAGTCCTAAGTGCAGATTCTTAAGAAGAACAGACGGGAATCCTTTAGCGTCACAGGGTAGGTGTGAGTCTGCGCTCCAGGCTCCAGAGATGCTTCTGCAAGCATGCTGCCCAAATCCACGTCTTTTCTGCTACTGGGAGCTCTCTCATCTTTAAAATACAGAATGCATTTCTCATATCTGAAGGAATATATTTAACTGGTGTCTCAACATAACACTTAAAGCAAAACCCAAAAGCAGAGGGTGGGGGGTTGGGGGGAGTAAAGAGCAGCCATATCCCAGTGGAGGGGCAGGAGGAAGAGAAAGAAGGCCTCAGGAGACCTGGTCAGGCCGGCTGAGCAGCAGGGGATGCAGGACAAGCGGGCAGAAACGAATGGAAAAGCTGAGAGAGGCCAAGAGGAAATTAAACCGGAGGAGGCAGAGCCAAGTAACGAGCAAACATGAAAGGAAATGCCTCCCTGCTTCCTGCCCTTTCTAAAATCACCTCGAGGCAACTGACCACAAATAGTCTTCTATCACAATAAAAAAGGAGATCAGAAATTTCCCAGCTGTTTAGTGGCCTGCCAATGCCACACCACAGTCACCAGCCTTCACTGAACACCCTGGTGCAGGGGAAGAGAATGTAATAACTTCTTAAGAATCTGCACTTAAGCCTCAGAGGCCGGTAGGACTATTACTGTGGTGCAGTGATCACGGTGCTGCAAGGCACGGCAGGACAATTTCACAGTCATGTCCTGGAAGTGGCGGAGGGGAGGAGGACAGTGCCTCACAAGCAGTGTACTAACCCAGGGATGAAAAGCACACATTTACTTAACTGAAAAGTGAACTGTAGCTTTTGGCCCTGATATTAAAATACAATAAATATCTACTGCTGAGCAGAAATCATCACAGGGGTCTGCACAGAAGGCCTGGGGAAGACCTGCTAGCTTTGCCCCAGCAAATAGAGAGCATAGACACCCCCACTGGCCAGTGTGCCCTGGGCTGGGCTGCACACTTCCTGTTGATTTCTTGTCCAATTACGTCAATAATACATCCTCAAGGAAGGAAGTGGAGAACACACAGAAAAGAAGAAAAGAAATAACATATATCACCACCAGGAAATAACCACTGCTGCTAATATTTTGATGTGTTTCCAATCAGACTTTTTTTTTGTACATGCACATTGTACAGAATTGGAATCCTACTGTATAGCAGGAATCTTGCTGTGTTCATTTAAAATAACATGAGACCTTCTCCAGGCCACTGAATATTCCTTGAAAGCACGGTTTTAATGGCCACAGAATCTGGGAATGACATAGTATAACCACCCTGCTATTATTAAGATATTCAAGCTGCATCCAATTTTCAACTATGATAAGTAAAGCTTCAGTGAGTCTCTTTACACACAAATGATACTGACATCTCCGATTTTAATATAAACCCTTAGAAAGAGGATGATTGAGTCAAAGGTCACAAACACTTCTTTTCCAGAAGGTTCCATCACTTGACATTTCCTCCACTGGAGTATGAGAGTATTCATCCTCCAGCACTCACCCATACTGAGAATAATTATGAGACTGCACCAGTTTGGTGGACCCAAAAACAAAAAAGAATTTTTTAAATTTGCATTTCTCTGATTACTTGTGAGGTTTGGTACTTTTCTATTTGCCTTTTATTTTTCTTCAGTGACTTGCCAACTAGAGTCCACTGCAGATTTGTTCCATTTGATGTTAATGTTTTCTTATTGATTTATGACTGCTTTTAGTATAATAGGGATGGATTGGCAGGTGGACAGCATATGTCCTGATTTACCAATTCTGTTGATGCTGTTTGACACACACAGGATGCTAATGGATGTGTGGTCAATTGTATCCATCTTTCCCCTTATTATGACTTCCATTGCAAGTAGAGTGTCATGGCCCTTCAGCCTGGGATCCAGACTCAGCTCCCCCACTCACTATCTCAGTGACCCTCTCTTTGCCTCAATTTCCTTGATTGAACGTGCAGGATAATGAGAATGCATTTAATCCATATAGTTAGTATGTGGCACACAGCCTCAGAGATGGCCCCAATGCCCCCCACCTCCTATAATGGCATTCATATGTGATCCCTGCAGGTCCAGCCAGCAGGGACCAGGGCCTGTGAACAGCCACGGAGTGAGCTTGGAGGCAGATACTCCCCAGTGGTCCCTGGAGATGACGCAGCTCCAGCCAACACTTGGTGAGATCCTCAGCCAGAGGCAACCTGCAAAGCTGTGCCAAGATTCCTGGCCCACAAAACTGGGAAGTAATACACATTCGTTGCTGTAAACTGCTACATTTAAGGGTGATTTGCTATGCAGCAGGAGATTACTAATGCATTATACATGTAAAGCACTTAGAACAGTGGCTGTGGCAGATCACACAAAAAAGGCCTAACACGTTGACAGTCCTCCCATGGAAAGAGGAAATCCATCTCCACCTGGGGTAGCTCAGCTTGACTGTGTGATTTGCTCTGACCAATGGAGCTGTGGCAAACGTGAAGTCACCTACACACAGGAGCCTGCCTCTTACAACTCCTGAAACTCTGCTGTCTCCATGTGAAGAAGCCCAGCCTGCGGGGGATGAGACTACAAAGCCCATCACCCCTGCTCACCCCAGTTTACAGGCAGCCATCCTAACAATGCAGCCCATCACCCCTGCCCACCCCAGCTTACAGGCAAGCCATACTAACCATGTGAGGCCATCAATGCACGACCATGAATGAGCTCAGCAAAGAGAGCCACCCAGCCAAGCCCAGCCTGAATTTCCAACCCAAATCACCCACTGAGTAAGTGGTTGCTGGTAGAAGCCACTATGTTCTAGAATAGTTTGTTACACAGCATTTGATACCTAATACAGCTGCCATTATTACTACTATTATTGTCTTGGGATCAGTTACATGATCATACATATTTCTTAACAGTATATTTATGCTTTTACTTTTTAATCCATAGGAAACTTATTTTTGTGTATGATATTAGGTGAGGACCTAACAGTGTTTTGCCACACAGCCAGTTCTCCCTTCTCCATAAAACTGCAACACCTTGTTTTCACATATTAGAATCCAGAGCAGGGGCTCCCAACCCCCAGGCCACCGACCAGTATCAGTCCATGGCCTGTTAGGAATCAGGCCGCACTGCAGGAGGTGAGCAGTGGGCAAGTGAGCGAAGCTTTGTCTGTATTTACAGCTGCTCCCCACTGCTTGTGTTACCACCTGAGCTTTGCCTCCTGTCAGATCAGCAGCAGCAGCAGATTCTCATAGGAGCATGAACCCTATTGTAAACTGTGCATGTAAGGGATCTAGGTTGTGGCTCCTTATGAAAATCTAATGCCTGATGATCCGTCACTATCTCCCATCATCCCCAGATGAAACTGTCCAGTTGCAGGAAAACAAGCTCAGGGCTCCCACTGATTCTACGTTATGGTGAGTTGCATAATTATTTCATTATATAGTACAATGTAATAATAACAGAAATAAAGTGTACAATAAACGTAATGTGCTTGAATCATCCTGAAACCATCCCCACCCCCTCCCTGTCCATGGAAAAATTGTCTTCCATGAAACCAGTCCCTGGTGCCCAAAAGGCTGGAGACTGCTGATGTAGAGAATTTGGTGATATCATTTCCAGTGATCATTTCTATTGGTATAGTATTAATAGCAAATCTTGACCCAATACCATACAGCTGGTTTGTTTTCATTTTGTCAGGATAATACTGCATGTTCTTTCCACTGAGGCATGGCAGGAGAAATGCTCACTAATCTGACTGCATGGAAGAGGAGGGGTAGTGAAGTTGCTGGGGCAGGTGCAGGAGGAGAGGGAGAGCAGCAACATGAATCAAGAGACAGACACAGTCACAGTCACCAAAGGGGTGGGGGTGACATCAAGGCTATTTTTTGTCTGAAACAGAAACAAAACCTGCCCTAACTTTCTAAGTCAGTCGGCTGCCAAATTCCACAAGCTGATTCTGAGCAGGGCACTAGGCCCTGTGAAGGGGTTGGCAAGGTGCAAGGAGCATGTGGGACACTGCCCCCTCCCAGGTGTTCACAGCCGCAGAGGGGAGACAGTGCCACCTACGAAACCCTGGAGAAAATATGTATAAACCAAGATGAACACAAATTAATATAATACAAATAATATAGAACGGAAGGAGAGCTTAGAAGCCCCACAGGTCAATCACGGATGGCTACTTGGAGGAAAGTTTTCAGATCCTGAGGAGTAAGATCAGCAAAGAGTGGTGTGTGCAAAGGCAGGAGGCTGGAACACATAATTCATGTGGACTCATCAGTTACTTGGTTAGCGTAAAAAGTCTATAAACAGGTACACTATGCAGTGAGGCTGATGAAGGCATAGGGGCCAATCTGATGGAAGATCTTCAATGTTAGGTCTGGTCTTCAAGAGAAATGAGCAAACAATGTGTGTTTTTAGGTAATAAGAGTAGGAAACTACAGGTTGTGCACCTTCACAGGGCCCCGTGTTCTTTACACGGTTCTGTGACATATGCAGCATACCCCAGTGGCTCCAGCAGAAGGAACTGCCTTCCCTAGAATTCTCAAAAAGGAGCACGACTTCCCAAAGGAAAGGAAGCACAGAAGCCGGCATGGTTCCCAGGGGAAGATGCCTGAGAGGCCAGCCGGACCCCAGCCCTCTCACACATCCAGTCGGAATGTCCCTGCCCCTGCCGTCACTTGGTGCAGAGCAGGCATGGGCCAGCTAAGAAAATGATGTCTTTGCTTATTTTCAAATTGTACTGAATATCAGCTTTGAGCCTCAACGTTTAGAAATGAAAATACAAGCATGAGCAAGGTCCTAGTCTAAGGATCCATCCACAGCTCTCAGGAGAGCAACATCTTCCGTGTCCCTTGCAGAGTCTTCCATGGTGGGAAGGGGCTGCACTGTGCAGGAAGGCAGGCCCTGGCCCTGGTGCCTGCTGGAAAGGGGCATCACGAGAGACAGGTGCTCGGGGCAGAGGCTCAGCTGCAGTCACAGAAGCCCTGAGGCTTGTACAGAGCCTGTCCTGTCAGCGCTGGCACCCGCTGCCAGGGCCCAGTTATACTGCCTGTTCCTTTGGCTGTGTTAATGAGGGCCTAACTAGTAGTGGAGGCCTCTCACTTCCCCATCAGCATGAAGCTGCTAAGTGTCCCCCAAAACAGTCGAAAGTGTCACACAGGAGAGACACACTCGAGAGAAACTTCTGCTGCCCCTTGGGTTCCAGATTTGCAGTTTGATTTTGCTTGCCTCCATCAAGGACCACACGAACCCCAAATTCCAAATAAGAACACTGCAGGCCAGTGGGAACCTACTGCCTGTAGCCTGCAGGATGAGGCACGGCTTCCTCACACCCGAACCAAGAGGACCAGCTGTCTCAGCCCACAGAGCCCAGGCCTGGCAAGGAGCTGGAGCCTGTATGAGTCAGGCCTCTCCACAGAAACAAAACTGATAGGACACATATATCAGAGGAAATTCATTATGGGAATTGGCTCACACAATTACAGAAGCTGAGAAGTCTTATGATCTGCTCTCTGCAAGAGGAAGACCCAGGATAGCTAGCATGTCGGTCAGTCTGAGTCTAAAGGCCTGAGGACAGGGTCCAAAGGCCCAAGAACCAGGAGCACTGATGTCCAAAGGCAGGAGAAAATGAATGTCCCAACTCAAGTAGAGACAGCAAATTTGCCCTTCCTGTGCCTTTTTGATCTATCTGGGCCCTCCACAGATTGGAGGATGCATGCCCACACTGGCAAGGGCAGATCTTCTTTCCTCAGTCTGCTGATTCAAATGTTTATCTCTTCCTGAAACACCCTCACAGACACTATCAGTAATAATGTTTTACCAGCACCCCTAGCCCAGGCAAACTGACACATAAAATTAACCATCGCAGAGCCCCGGGCACGGTAGAGAAGGAAAGCAATCCTGAGCCCACCAAGCCCCCTACCCAATCCCTCCAGCTCTTCTCAAAGCCTCCCTGCCCCTCCTCCCAATTTTGGAGCTTCCGATCCCTGCCCTGGACTTGGAGGTGACCCAGGAGTGATGCACTAGAGATAAGCCAAGGTCATGGTCACGCCTCCTCTGGATCCTCAGTCGACCCAACTTCTCCAGCACCATAATGTCAAACAATCATAGCTAATAGTACATTTTTATATGAAAAAGGAGGATTCTCTGCTGAGGATAACACATGCTTGAACACAAACGTTTTTTTCTGGTTTGTACTCACATTCACTTTCAGCAGAATACATCTCCTCTGACTCTTCAGGAAACCATTCCCTTTCCTTAATGGGGTAGTATTTTTTCCACAGACTCCTTGGTACATTTTCTGTTTGCTTTCCCTCACACAAAGGAGACTTATCCAGAGCCAGGGCTTGCTAATGGCAGGCGTGGATTCAGCAGGTGTCCGGTGCTGATTCCCACATGTTCCCAGGCGCAGAGCAAGAGGAACAGACCCAATCTCCAGGGCAGGCAAACTTCACCAGGCCAGCTGCCACGCAGGGTTGACAAGGGATTGTTCTGCACCCACTGACTCTTTCTCCGACCCATCCAATCAACAGGGGTCCCAAGAAGCTAAGATTTCCATTATTTCCTGCTGCGGGGCTCAGCCAGCCTCCCACGCCACTCCATGCGTCCCCAGCCAGACTATCAGTCCTGGTCCTTCTGATCAACCCAGGTGTTTCTTAAGAATGCAGTTTCAAAGAGACCTTCAAAGATGGGGTGCAAGGACAGTCATCTGGCCCATGGCCTGTGGAGAAGTGGCAGCTCTATGAAATCGTTGGTGTGACATTTCCTGGGAGGGGACATTTCCTGGGAGGAGAGATGAGTCCCATCATCTGCCCTGAGGACAGGCACTCTTCTCTAGGGAGCAATGTAAGCAAGGCCAGTTCCACCATCCTCATAGATTATTTCTCACCCTTACTATAAGAGGTCCTCATTTCTCCAGTCTTCACAGGTACAGTAGTTTAATCAAACTAGGAGTTGTACATGATGTTATATAAAGATTATCGCCAACAGCCAGTTATTATCCCTAACTCCCTCAGAGACTAACTACACTGACATTGAGAAATGTTAGGTGACTCTGCAGGGTTGTAAGCCAGGAGGGAGTGAAGCCAAGGTTTGCATAGTGCCTTGGCCTTCTCCTGTGAGCCCCACATGCAGCACAAACTTGGCCCAGAAAGCCCACGGACTCCCTTCTCACACTCTATGTGGGGAATCCAACCTTTGGGAGGTGACTCTTCCATTAACACAGCTTCTAATTCAATTAATTACTTGACTTGATAGGTTAGTTCCCTTTGTTACTACAAACACCACTACCTGCAAGCTATGGTAATATTATCATGCTTCATTAAAAGTTATCAAGTGATCTACTTTCTAATAGAGGTATAAACACCTAAACACAGCTATTTCAGGCCAGATGAGGTGGCTTACACCTGAAATCCTAGCATTTTTGGAGGCCAAGACAGGAGGGTTGCTTGAGATGAGAAGTTCAAGACCAGCCTGGGCAACACAGCAAAACCATGTCACAACAAAAAACATTTTTTTTTAAATAGCTGGGTGTGGTGGTGCACGCCTGTAGTCCCAGCTACTCAAGATGCTGAGGCAAGAGGATCCCGTGAGCCCAGGAGTTTGAGGCTGCAGTGAGCCACGATCGCACCACTGCCTTCCAGCCTGGGTGACAGAGCAAGACTCTATCTCTTAACAACAACAAAGACAGCTATTTCAGACTAAGCCTTTAACTTTAAAAATATGAAACAATGTATGTGTCAGTTACGATTCTTAAATCATTATGTCTGCCTGGGTGCGGTGGCTCATGCCTGTAATCCTGACACTTTGGAAGGCCAAGGTGGGTGGATCACCTTGAGGTCAGGAATTCGAGATCAGCCTGGCCAACATAGTGAAACCCCATCACTACTAAAAATACAAAAATTAGCCCGGCATGGTGGCGCGTGCCTGTATTCCCAGCTACTTGGGAGGCTGAGGCAGGAGAATCACTTGAGCCCGGAGGCGGAGGCTGCAGTGACCCGAGATTGTGCCACTGCACTCCAGCCTGGGCGACAGAGTGAGACTCTGTCTCAAAAAACAAAACAAAACAACAACAACAAAAAACACAATTCTTAAATCATCACATCTAACTGGAGTCAAGTCATTAACACATTTGAGAAATTTAGCAATAACAAAAAGATTATTAGGATTCTTCTAAGCTAACAATTCTAAATTCTAACTACAAAACCAAATGTTCTGGCTTACCACAACAGAGAATAACATCCAAGCCACTATCACATCTTTTCCAATTAGTAAGCCATTGGTGGTGTGAATAAAACCTAGAAGTCAATTTTCTACGAACTCTAGCAGGAAAAAAAGTGATTCAGCTTTACAGTTATCTTCTGACCTGTTTTTAGTCTTCATGTAACAAAAAGCTTGTCAAGTTACAACTTTCTTATAGTGCCTCACTATAGAACATTTATTCTATACAAATGGGATTTTCTCAAGACAATAACTATGGCATCAACACGAGGATGACTGCAAGACATCAATATTTTATCTATTTTCATGGATGTTGGCCATGCCCAACACTATCCCATTTTGTAAATGTATTGCCTTGCTCTGTGTGATGTTTGTGATAAATGTATTGTCACAGAAAGCCTCCATGACTGTTATTTCCCTTCATTTTATAAATGCCAAGTTTATTTAAACCTACTGTCACATGACTTTGTTAACCAAATACAACTGTTGAAACTGTTCTAAAACAATGCTTGTATCAGTATCAACACACCAGAAAACATGAGTTGCTTCCCAAAAAAATTTCTGATGGCCCAAAATATCCCAATATTTTGCTCAAGAAAGGTAATTTTTCATTTGATGGTGTTGATTTTTATTATGATAAAATACACAGAAAATAAAATTTTCCATTTTCACCAGTTTTTTATTTTTTTATCATTTTTTGAGACGGAGTCTTGCTCTGTCACCCAGGCTAGAGAGCAGTGGTGCAATCTCGGCTCACTGTAACCTCCGCCTTCCAGGTTCAAGCGATTCTCCTTCCTCAGCCTCTCGAGTAGTACAGGTGTCCGCCACTGTGCCAGGCTAATTTTTGTACTTTTGGTAGAGCTGGGGTTTCACTATCTTGGACCTGCTGGTCTGGAACTCCCGACCTTGTGATCCACCCGCTTCGGCCTCCCAAAGTGCTGGGATTACAGGCATGAGCCACCGTGCCCGGCCATCATTTTCACCAGTTTTTAAGTGTATGGTTCAGCAGCATTGAGTACATTTACTGTGTTTGCAACCATCACCACCACCCATCTTCAGAATGTCTTCCAAGACTGAAACTCTGCACCCACTGAACAACTAACTCCCCATTCCTCCCTAGCCCCGTCCCTGGCAACCACCATTCTATTTTCTGTCTCTGTGGGTTTGACTACTCTATGTCCCTCATATAAAGTGAAGTCATACAGTTATTCGTCCTTTTGTGACTGACTTATTTCACTCAGCACCATGTCAAGGTTCATCCATGTTGCAGCATGTGTCAGAATCTCCTTCCTTTTTAAGGCTGAGAAATGTTTCATGACAGGTGTAAACCACATTCTGTTTACCCATTCTTCCATCAACGGACGCTTGGGTTGCGTCCATGTTTTAGCTATTGTGAATCATGCTGCTATGAACATGGATGTGCAAATATCTCTTTGAGCCTCTGCTTTCCATCCTTTGAGTATATACCCAGAAGTGGGATTGCTGGATCACATGGTAATTCTGTTTTAATTTTTTGAGGAACCACTACTCTCCTTTGTTCAGTGGCTCACACCTGTAATCCCAGCACTTTGGAAGGCTGAGGCGGGCAGATCACCTTGGGTCAGGAGTTTGAGACCAGCCTGGCTAACATGGTGAAACCCCGTTTCTACTAAAAATACAAGAAATTAGCGAGGTGTGGTGGGCCACACCTGTAATGCCAGCTACTCAGGAGGCTGAGGCAAGAGAATCACTTGAACCCAGGAGGTGGAGGTTGCAGTGAGCCGAGGTCGCACCACTGCAGTCCAGCTTAGGCAACAAGAGCGAAATTCGATCTCAAAACTAATAATAATAATAATAATACAATTAAATTCCTCAAGATGAAAAGTGGTGGCCAAGTGTCTGGTGTACTCTGCAAGTTCTGAGAATCACTAGGAGTCCCATCACAACCTTTTCAGCAAAGCAATATTCTCTCTGGGCATGACCCCTATGTCCAGAGGACAGTGTCAGCCCAACCAGGCTCTGGGCAGGTGGCTGTAGCTTATCACAGAAAAAAGAAATTCCACCAGTGAGAACCCTCTACAATAAAATCAGAAACAGACTCCTAAGATATGTAGTTTCTACTCCTGTTGATAGTTTTTAAAAATAATGAAGGGTAGGAAGTTCCAGTTAATAGTGATAACTCGATCTTGTGCACCTACCTCTCTCCTGCCTCCTGAAACCTTGGACACACTCGGACAAGAAGATGAGGAGGTGCCTCCAGGGGCAGGAGAGTCCAACAGCCTTTTCAAAGCCTTAACATGGACATAGGAATGGCGACTGAGATGGCAGGTACATGGAGGGGGAGTGACGAGGCTCAGGCTGATTCCCCTGCAGAACTTAGGAGCCTGTGGGTTGGAGCCACTGGGGCTCCAGGAGGCAGGCTGCAGAGACACCCACCAGGCTGGAAACCAGGGGTTGGAAAGAAGGCTTGGCCCAGGCACTTCCACCTGTCTCATGAAGCACTGTGACCACACACCTCAGAGGATACTAAAACCCAGTCCCTGGAGAAAGTATCATAAAAGGTTCAGCGGCCCAGGGCTGAGTTCAGCAACCGACCTTCACCAGGTCCAGGGGCTGCTTAGGGGATGGGAGTTTTCTAAAACTGGGCATGTGGCTGCACAATTATACAATGTATTAAAAAATCATTGAGCCGTAGATTTACAATAGGTGAATAGGACAGTCTGTAAATTATACAGCAGCAAAACTTTAAAAATGCACAGATGAGAGAGAGAGACGGAAGTAACCAAAATACCAAGGAACTATCAATGTGGCAAGTTTTTGATTTTTTTTTCCTGCTACCCAACAAAATATGAGTCTGAGAACAAGATAAGGTGAATTATTTTTAAAAATAAGAAATGATTTCCATGTGACACAGCAATTCCACTTCTGGGTACATACCCTAAATAACTGAAAGCAGGAGCTCGAACAGATATCTGTGCACCTATGTTCACAGCAGGATTACTCACAGTAGCTGCATGGTGGAAATAACCTAAGTGTCCATCAATGGCAGAACAGATACACAAAATGTGGCATAGACACGCCGTGGAATATTATTTTGCTACAAAAAGGAGGGAAATATTGACACATGCTCCAACACGGATAAACCTTGAGGAAGTTACGCTGAGTGAAATAAGCCAGCCACGAAACGACACATACTGCAAGATGCCACTCATATGAGTTGCCCAGAGTCATCAAATTCATTGAGATGGAAAGGAGAATAGGGGTTCCAGGGGCTGGGGAGAAGGGAGATCATGTTCAATGGGGACAGTTTTAGTTGAGGAAGAGGGAGTCTTCTGGAGATGGATTGCGGTGGTGGCTGCAGAGCAATGAGAATGTACTTACTGCCACTGAACCGTACTCTTAAAAATGGCTAAGACGGTAAATGTTATGTTATAGATATTTCACCATGATACTAAAAAAAAAAGATAAGGAATGCTATTTTTGCACAGAAAAGAATAAAGGAAAAGAAGGACAGCTGAGAAACGTGGAAGTGGGTGTCCCTGCAACTGGGGGCACCTGCACAGCATGGGGCAAGAACAGCCACTTTCATTACCAGCTTCTCAACACAATTTCACTTTGAATCTGTTATATACTAGACAGATTTTTAAGCATTAATTTTAAAACATGATGGAGAGTGGCGGAGATGAAGAGAAAATCAAATCATGGAAGCTACACACCAATAAGCCTGATGTCAATCACGGGCCAGATCTGAGAGGGGATTATCAGAGCAGAAGGCTCGTGAGTACTTCAGGAAGCAAGTGCCAGGCCAAATGCATCTTGATTTCTCTTTTAATAAGGTTATGAGATTGGCATATTAGAGAAATGCTGAGCAGATGAGGGCCTTTATTTCAGCAAGAAGTTAACACAGTCTCTCATGGACCCTATGAAGAGGAGGCGATGTGGAGGGGCCCCCTGGGCAGGGGGCAGCGAGGCCGCTCATGGCACAACCTCGGAAACAGCAGGAGCAGTTGGTCCAGCCACAGAGCTCCGGCCCAGCCTGGATGCAGGACGGGGAACTTGTTTAAAACAGGCTGACAACATTGGGCCTGTACCCTCAGAGACGAGCCTCCCAATCGAGATGAGATCATCTCAACAGGCTGGAATGCTAACTTTTAAAGCGAACAGATGAATTTATCAGTCTTACAAATGTTCCGCAATTTGGTACCACAATTCATTAACTGCCATGAGCTGTAGGACACAGTGGAAAGGAAAAAAGCATGGGGCTTTAGAGGAGGAGCAGCCCCTTCACCTGAGGCAGTGACGATGCGGTTGGGAGCTGCCCAGGCCATAGTGGAAACCACCCAATGTCTGCCCCCGATAACCCCCACTCAGCACTGGTGCCATGTCCAAAGTGACAAGATGCCCAGAAGCCACTAGATGAAAACTGGGTGACCAGCCTTCAAATGTGCAAGCAGAAAAAAGAGCTATGCAGGGAATGGGGTGCAGAAGTGGTTTTCTCCATTTGCAGAACTTCAATGTTGGAAGGGAAGTAAGGACATTTCTTGGTTCTCCAGGAAGAGCCAGGGAAACAGAATCATTGTCCAAAAATAGATTTGGCTCTAGTTAAAGCTGCCTGACAACTGAGCCACGTGACACTGCAAGCTCCCCATCCCCAGCTCAGGGAAACGGAGTGCCCACACATCAGAAATGCCACTGAAGGACTGTGCACTCTGCAGAGGATTGACTTAAGTGGACCATAAACACCTTCTGAAACCCTACAGTAAAAGAGTAACAGTGATGAAAATAACAACTTCCATTTGCTAAGTCCTGACTGCAGCCAGGCAATCCTGGATGTACTCTAAAGGCTTCCTGACTCTGACTCTTTGATTCCCAA
This sequence comes from Pan paniscus, assembly GCF_029289425.2. Classification (NCBI taxonomy): domain Eukaryota; kingdom Metazoa; phylum Chordata; class Mammalia; order Primates; family Hominidae; genus Pan; species Pan paniscus. The sequence goes on from NC_073265.2 coordinate 6,121,020, forward strand.
ATTGTATGGTCCATTATAAATACAATCAACAATCAAACCCCAAAATAAAGATATTTAACATAAATCATTAGTTCTTTGGGTTAGTTATAAATAATTTTATAATTCTTTAAAAGGAAGAGTCTATCAAGTTTATAATAAAAATTGCCTAACACTAACATTTAATTAGTCCTAATACCTGACCGACTTCTTCTTTCGAGACATCAGGGTATACCTAACAATGTTCAGATTTGATAAGGTCTCGAGGAAGCAGGTAGCTCCTTTGTTTGAGGCCTGGGATCTGGCATTGCTGAAGCTAGATTGGGCCAGGCCTGGCTCTGCCAAATACTGATGAACTGCTAGGTTCATTCATTTATCCAACAAATATTTACTGAGTGCCAGTTATGTACCAGGTGCTGTTCTCTGTACCGGCAGAGAGGGCAACCAGCCCCTGAAGCTGGAAGAATATGGTTTGAGGATCAGGAAAACCAAGATGATGGCATGATGGAGTGAGGCATGAGTTCAGCAGGAAGGGCCAGTGAGAGCAGCTCCGAGCAACAGTGCCTCAAAGGGCAGGTTAAAGAAGAAAGGAGGGGAGAGCAAGAAAGCAGTGAAAGAGACTACACAAGAGAACAATGATGTCTGCTTTATGTTTCTGTCATGGTCACTCTGGCTGCTGGGTGGAGATGGTCAGCAGAGAGGCAGGAAAGACAGAAAAGAGACCAGCCAGCAAGGTAGACACTGCAGCCCCCAGGAGAGAGCCCAGGAGAGGACGCTGCAGTCCCCAGGGGAGGGCCCAGGGGAGGACACTGCTGCACCCAGGGGAGGGCCCAGGGGAGGACACTGCTGCACCCAGGGGAGGGCCCAGGTGAGGATGCTGATGGCCCCAGGGAAGAGCCCAGAGAGGACTCTGCAGCCCCCAGGGGAGGGCCCAGGGGAGGACACTGCAGCCCTCAGGGGGGCCCCAGTGAGGATGCTGCAGCCCCCAGGGGAGGGCCCAGGGGAGGCTGCTGCAGCCCCCAGGGGGGCCCCAGTGAGGATGCTGCAGCCCCCAGGGGAGGGCCCAGGGGAGGATGCTGATGGCCCCAGGGGAAGGCCCAGGGGAGGATGCTGCAGCCCCCAGGGGAGGGCCCAGGGGAGGATGCTGCAGCCCCCAGGGGAGGGCCCAGGGGAGGATGCTGCAGCCCCCAGGGGAGGGCCCAGGGGAGGATGCTGATGGCCCCAGGGGAGGGCCCAGGGGAGGATGCTGATGGCCCCAGGGGAGGGCCCAGGGGAGGATGCTGCAGCCCCCAAGTAAAACTGGAGCTCCTCCAGAGGAACAGCAGCAGGGGTGGAGGGAGGGAATCCAGCCTGGGTGTGTCCTGCAGCAAAGTGATGGGCAGGGCTAAAGGAAAAGGAGAAATCAAGATGCCTCTCAGGCTTTTGGAGTGAACAATGGACAAGAAAGGAAGCCATGTTTTAAAGATGTGTTTAGGTAGTGTTCCACCCAAAGTTCAAATCCAAGTCACTGCCAAAATGCAAAATGCAAACTGCCAGACTTGCGGTCTGTTCATCTATCAGTAAACAGGGATGAATAAAGGCAGAACATGCCTGTTCCCTTCAGAAACTAAATGGCTAGAATAAAGTACTGTTCCATTTCCAGGGTGGCTCAGCTAAAATGCCAAGGAAACGGCCACTTGAGTGTTCGATGGGAACACAGTGTGAGATGCAGGTTAAGAGGATGCTTTTGAAGGCTGCAGTGCTTTGTGGTTGGGCTGTCCTAGTTATAGGCCCTTCCAAGGCTGTGTCAAAGAGATTCAATGCACAGAGACCACCCGGTGAAACTACCACATCCCCCTGCTTTCATCACATCACTCCTTAGAGGAACACACGTTACTCTGAGGAAGTTGAACATCCGTAGCCCAATTAAGACCATCTATGGCCAGGCACAGAAGGCATTGTCCAGCTCTGTTCCCCTTACAGACTGGCCTTTCTGCAGCATGACTTACCAGCCTTCAATCACACTCTGTTTCTGCTCCCCTGTGCCTAACTTGGGGTACCCACAACCCACTGCCCTTCTCTGTTATCCACTGGATGAAAGCCACCCAGCAATCATGGCTAGCTCCAGCTCTGCCCCTCCCTGAAGCCTCTTCTGATTCTTCCTGCCTCCAGATGCCAAACAAACCGCTGCCTAAAGACCTTGCACCACAGCACAAGGCTCACAGCTCTTTCTCCTGCAAGTAGATGGTACGTGCCGGACAGAACACAAGCTGCTTGAAAGCAAGATCATCATGCATTGTTTTTATTCCCCCAAAGAACCTAGGACAGTGTTTCCAATACTGGGAGCACCCTCCTTCCAACAGTGATCGACTGTAAAGCCATAAATATTTCTAAATGTATACTGAACATAATTAAGAAATTCCAAGACAGCAAATATTCATTTTATAAGCTGGTTCTGGGGGTGGGATCTAACTTGCATCACTAGACCACCAATGGTACCTAAATGTGAGTGATTAAGAAAAGACAGGCTGGGCATGGTGGCTCATGCCTATAATCCTAGCACTTTGGGAGGCCAGGGTGGGCAGATCACTTGAGGTCCAGAGATCCAGACCAGCCTGGCGAACATAGTGAAACCTCGTCTCCACTAAAAATACAAAAATTAGGCGGGGTGGTGGCGCATGCCTGTAATCCCAGCTACTTGGGAGGCTGAGGCAGGCGAATCGCTTGAACCCAGGAGGCAGAGATTGCAGTGAGCCGAGATTGCCCCATTGTACTCCAGCCTGCGCAACGAGAGCAAAACTCCATCTCAAAAAAAAAAAAAAAAAAGCAAGACAGATAATCCAAATGAACATTTGCAGGGTTGATTAAACTAATTAAATCTTTAATAGTGTCTGAAGTTGCTTTTCAATTATTAATTTGGATGCATTTTTGTTAAACTTCTGAATATGATTTTAAAATATAGTTCTAATCATTAGCCAACACATACATTTTTAACAATTATATGATAATTAAATCTGTTTTGAAACTGTTGAAAATTTTCTTATGTAACCCCAGTTTTCAGGGCTTCAAGCAACTGTGGAGCTACAAAAAATATATATTAATATGATTTTTTTAAAAGTTCTTCCAACGTTAAGGTAACACACACAAAACCTGCACAAAGGCCACCAGAACAGCCCCATGCAGCCAAATGCAGTGGCCTTTCTTCCCTGGGGCTCCAGCTCAGGATAAGGCTGGAAGAGCATCTGAGGTGGTTCCACCCCATCCCAATAGCCCCCTTCCAGAAATGCTGTCACATGCAACATCCACCAATGGATGAACCTCGAGGACATGGTGCTGAGGGAAATACGCCAGTCACAGAGGACAAATCCTGCGAGATTCTGCTTCTTTTTTGTTTTGTTTTGTTTGTTTGTTTGTTTGAGACAGAGTTTCGCTCTGTCACCCAGGCTGGAGTACAGTGGCGTGATCTGGGCTCACTGCAAGCTCCGCCTCCTGGGTTCAAGCAATTCTCCTGCCTCAGCCTCCTGGGTAGCTGGAATTACAGGCGCACGCCACCACGCCCAGCTAATTTTTGTATTTTTAGTAGAGACAGGGTTTCACCATGTTGGCCAGGCTGGTCTCGAACTACTGACCTCCAGTGATCCACCTGCCTTGGCCTCCCAAAGTGCTAGGATTACAGGCATGAGCCACCACTCCCAGCCGCACGATTCCACTTCTATGCAGTACCTGGAGTAGTCAGATTCACAGAGAAGTAGAGTGGTGGTTGCCATGGCGGGGGAGGGGAAACAGGGAGTTGGTGTTGAATGAGTACAGAGTTTCAGCTTGGGAAGGTGAAAACGTTATAGAGATGGATGGTGGTGATGGCTGAGCAACAGTGTGAACGCACTCAATGCCACTGAGTTGTACACTTCAACATGGTTAAGAGGATCAGTTTCACATATGTGTATTTTACCACAATTAAACATTTTTTAATAAATTAATTTTTTTAAAAAAGTCTCCCTTCCAGCTCCAAAGGCTACCTTTGAGACAGCCTCCTGGAAGGGACCCAGCAGGTCCTCCTGTAAGACTCTGATTAAAGTTGTAAACTGCCACCTCCATATTTCTATCTATAGTTGAATTTTCTTTACCACTAAAGAAGTACTTTTGTCTCCTTTTCCACATTCAGTGCCCCTGGGTCATCAAAAGTAAGAGCTAAAAGCACTGATTTTTTGACAAACAAGCCGCAGATTCAATATCATGTATGTTCAACACAGCCTTGAAAACCGCAGAATAGATTTCTTTAAATCACTAAAAGGAGCCTAAGACAAGACCAAAGAATGGATCCCAAATTAACAGAAAACCTTCACACACATACCACAGACAGTCACGGCGTGTGTGTGAACACGGGCAGGATCCAGCAAAGCCACTCAAGATTGGCAGAGGGGCTGCTCGGTGCCCCCCACTGCCACGTTTGTTCTATGTGTGGTTGAGCATCCGGAGGGTCCTGAGGCAGTGCCAGCCCACTGAGGTCACAGGTGAAGCCCACAGGTCCTGGGCCCTGCCAAGGGCTACAGGACACTCATCAATCAGCAGGTGAGAGTACATTTACCTGCTTTGTCTCGGGGAGCCTCCCGCCAGCTCCCTTGCAAACTTCATTCAACTCACGCCTCCCTCCTTCCTGCCAAGTTCACCTCTGTTGCAATCCAGGGCAGGCAAATACTCGTCACTCGGACAACCAGGGCCCATCCTTCACCACGGCTGCCGCTACTAATCAACCATATGGTCTTTTCCAGGGAAGCCCAGACGCACTTCGAAATCCTTCCCAGTCCTACAAACACTGCCGGAAGCCACAATCAACTGACAAGCATTGGCAGACAAGGTGATGCGTGTGACTCTTCCACAGCATACTGACAGTGGCCAGCTCGGGGCTCAAGAGGCTGAAGGACGCTCTGCCTTCAAGATGTCTGACATGAGACAGTCCCTCAAAGATATGCTAGCCCTGACAGTGAGCAGTTCCTCCTTGATTCTCTTCCTAGATTAATTTTTTGTTTAATTGGTAATTAATGTTCATTCCTTAATACCAAGTCACAATTAAAAATTGCTCAAGTCACAGTCATTTGACAAACGTCATGCCTTGTTTCACATTAGCAACCACTATTACAGGTGATCTCACTACACCAACTTAAAATACTGGCTATGGCTCGAAGTGACTCTGCTAAGTAAACAGAGGTGGGGCATCGGAATTACTCCACATCTTCCTGCTGACTCCTGAATTCATCAAGCAGAGCTCAGCCCAATGCACTGGTTTTTTATAGTGCCCCCACACAGCCCCAGAGGATCTAGGGGACATTGATGGTCCTGGGTGGAGAGTTGCTAAGTGGAGAGGGTTGTAATGCCTGGGCCCCACCTTCATCCAGATCAACTCCATTTTCACATACTGAGCTTCCTCATATGATTTCATTGGTAGAAAGGGCTCCATCACTAAGAGTAAAAACGTTTCCTAACTGTTGGCTAATGCATTGTGCAGAGAGTGAATGTGCACATAGAAAAAGCTCCAAGAAGGACTTCTGACCACACAGCGGCCCCTGGAGCTGCAGGGGCAGCCAGCATGGACTGGGATGTGCTACAAATAGAAAGTGAGGGCACAGGTGGCTAAGAGTAGGCACAGGAGAGAACAGAAAGACAAGCACAGAAAACAGAGAGACCCCGGGAGGTGCCGGGATAACAGAGAGGCAGAACGGCGGCTACAAAGTGGGAGGAAGGGCTGGCAGATCCCTAGGAATAAAGGGAGTAGCAAAGCTCCAAGCAAATGCTCACCAGAGCCCATATGCCCACCATAACCCACACAGCAGCACGGGGGCCAAGGGCCACAAGAGGCAATGCACACATACACCGGGGTAATACGTAAGCCCCGCACCCGCCAGTAGGACAGCACACCTCTGGTGCAAAGGCCCTGGGTGTTTCTTTGAAAACAATTAGTCACATTGATCTACAACACATTGTTTCTCAATCTTTTTTCTACCTCATGCCTTCTTCTGAAAAACAAGATTCTGAACAAGCTGCAGGCAGCCCACATGCACACGTGGAGATTTGGGGGCCCTGATCCAGCAGCCCCGGGAGAATCAGAACCTGCAGGCCACATGCACAACTCTCTGGTTCAAGATCAATGCTGACAGTGGTCACCCAAGGGGGAGTGGCCCTGAGGGCTGGGGTGGAACAGAGGGTGGAACACAGCAGCACACGGTGGGGGCCCAGAAGGGCTGGGCCAAGCAACAGGGCAGTGGGCCCCCACAAGCTGGGGAGAGGAGCACCCCAAAACAATCTTCCCCCAAGAAATGCAAAGCAGGAATCATCATGAGGCCTCAATGTGCTCATGTTACAAAACAAAGCTCTCCTGATGGTGTTGCCTTTGTTACCTTGTCTCCAACTCTGGGGACAGCTTAAATGCTGAAGCCAGGCCTGTCATGCAATTCACCCAGCATCAGCAGGGACAATTCAGGAAGAGGTGGCACCAGGAGGAAAACAGCTCTGGAAGGGCAGGTCTCGATAATCCAAACCCACCTTAAAAATGGCATCATGATGAACTGTTCAGACAAGGCAGCTCTGGCTTCAGTGTGTTAATATTAAATCTTTTATACACACACACAACACACAACACACACACACACACACACACACACATAAATTTGAGATGGAGTCTCGTTCTGTTGCCCAGGCTGGAGTGCAATGGCGCAATCTCGGCTCACTGCAACCTCCGCCTCCTGGGTTCAAGCAATTCTCCTGCCTCAGCCTCCCAAGTAGCTGGGATTACAGGCTCCCCCCACCACGCCCAGCTAATTTTTGTATGTTTAGTAGAGATGAGGTTTCACCATGTTGGCCAAGGCTGGTCTCTAACTCCTGACCTCATGTGATCCATCTGCCTTGGCCTCCCAAAGTGCTGAGATTACAGGTGTGAGCCACTGCACCCGGCCTATAATCAATTATATTATAAGTTATTTTATAAATTAGTGTAATAATACATGTGATATAAATACAAGAATCTCTCTTTTATCCATTTTTTAAAGATTTTAGGTTTAAGCATACAAGTACTTACATTTGACTACTAGAAAGAGAATAAAAAATAGATTGTAACTATCTGCTGAAGGATGACAAAACAGCCACTGGCTGGTCAGTACACTCAGTCACCAGAGAAGTCTTCAAAGTAGTCCCAAGAGGCCAGTTAGGAAGGGGGAAAGAAGGCAGGGTAGGTTCTTGAGGGTGGGGGAAGCAGGGGAGGGGCAGCTCACCAGCACTCACTGTACAGCTGGTTTACCTGTTGGACAGGATGGTGTTTTTCCAGCAATCTCACTTGGGCAAGAAGGAGGAGCAGGTGGCCCAGCTTCACCCTATGACAAGTGTGACTTTCTTGCAGCCACACCATACCCAGGCTGCTCCCACCCCCTCCTTTCCCCTCTCTGGCTACAGCTCTGACTAACCTGGGTAACCTGTCCCTGGGCAGCTGGAATGTGCCCTCTTCTATAGCTGAACGTTGGTGTCTCTTTTCCTGGAAAACCATAACACTTCCAACAAAATAAGGAGGCCACCGAGGGATGGTGGCAGCTGCAGTTCCCCCCACGTAGAGGATTCCCTGCGGCAATCCAGACCCAGCATGCCTGGATCTTCCAATTCTGCAAAAGAATTCAAAGTCCATTCTGTACTGTGAACTCTCCCAAGTTTTAAGTGTTATCAAATAAACATTTTTAAACACCGCATGAGCTAAAGAAAACATACCTGGGAGCGGAAGGCCACCTGTGGTCTTGGTTTTAGGACCTCTGAACAAAAAGATAGCCTTCAGTGCTCAGGGTGAACAGAAAAATATGTTTTTGAAAGAAATAATAACTTGTCAGAAAGAAGTCTACTCTGATTTATGTCACGTCAATACCAGGCACAGCAGCGAGGGACCATTGGACACCGGCTGTCCTCAATTCAAGAAACCGCCTGAGGCTGCTGGCAAATTGACCTCAGGGCCCCGGCCGCAGCCACAGCCCCATCTCCCGGGCTGAATGCTGCTGCTCTAGCACTCATTCATGACAACGAGGACATCTCAAAGCTAGGAGGCCCCCAGAGGCTCCAGTTCAACAACATACCCAAGGTCACCCCGTGGGCCATGGCAGTCCGGACTCCCACATCAAGCTGGGCCTCCTGGAAGACAGCACTGAACCTAGCCATGGATTCTGCAGACAACCTTCAAACCCCCATCTAGAGCCTTCAATAGCAAACCCTGAAGCACAGTGCGCGCTGCCCTACCCTATGACCTAGTTACAGACGGGCTTGCGACTGTTACTAGGAGTGAGAGCAGAGGCCCTCATTGTATAAAGACCAGTGCCCATCCTGCTACCTCACTGAAATGGAGGGAGAAAGCCTAAATCACCAAGTTTAGAGTTGGTGGGCGAGAAGAGAGGCTACCTACGGTTCAGGGAAACCAGCAAAGATAAGCCATCCAGGCTGGGGCGGGGGCCATCCCCACGCTACCCCAAGTCTCAGAAAGGCTGCGCCCGGCGTCAGGGCACCCCTCCTGGGTAGGGGCCCTGAGATGACAGTTCACACAGATCAGCCCTTCAGAAAACACAGTCATGCTTCTCAAACACGTTAAAACACAAATGACTACGGTTCAGGTTCATGGTCAAGTCCAGTCCTTCCATCTCTCCCTGACAATCTATATGTCCTGGTCACTGTGTGGGGACTTAGGTACCTCCTTGGCCACACAGTTCAAGGTCATTTCTGTTGTTGTTTGTTTTTCCTTTGGAGACAGGGTCTCACTCCGTCACCCAGGCTGGAGTGCAGTGGTACAATCTTGGCTCATGGCAACCTCCGCCTCCCGGGTTCAAGTGATTCTCGTGCCTCAGCCTCCCAAGTAGCTGGGATTATAGACATGTACCACCACTCCCAGCTAATTTTTGTATTGTTAGAACAGACAGGGTTTCACCATGTTGGCCAGGCTGGTCTCGAACTCCTGACCTCAAGTGATTTACTCGCGCCTCAGCCTCCCGAAGTGCTGGGATTACAGGCGTGAGCCACCGCACCCGGCCAAGGTCATTTCTTCGGGGGATCTTTTGTGTAGATGTCGTATCTTGCTCATTACATATTAATTTTTCCTAGTTTTATTCATAGAAAGAAACCCCATTTTCCCAAAGTGGAAGCACCTCCTTATATAAGGCAAATGTATGAACATTTTTATCCTGCAGAAACCTGTGTGCCCTACATTGTATGATCCAGAATAGATTCTGGCCCTCCACCATAAAAAGCACATGTTCACACCAAAGCAAGCAAAGACATGTGGCACTGAGCAAGAGTGTGTGGGAGGGGGTGACAAGAATGGTCTGTGGGACCCCGGACAGCCTTTCTGGGCCCCCAGTCCTCACTGCACAGATGCCAATAATCACTGCTGCTTCCAAGGGGTGAGCTGGAGACAGAACGCTGAGAGAGAACAGGCTCACAGCAGGCTGCATCTGCGCACGCTCTTGGTGTCATCACTACTGCTGGCCTGAGCAGGAAGGCCCACCCTGCCACAGCGGTCCCTGCACAGGGCTGAGTCCTGTGACCACAGCCCCATTTAAAAATGCTCTGTGCTCCATCCGGCTCCCTTAGCAACCTCACAGGGTCCCAACCTCAGAGCAGGATCTGGAAGGACCGTTCACTCACCGCACCTTGGAATGCATTCAACTTGGCGGTGGCCTGAAGCTGACTCCCACCAGGGCAGAGGAAAAAACACAACCCAGTGGGCAAGAGGGGCTGAGGGAGGAGGAGTAGGGGGCGAGGGGGCAGTGCTGGGCAGAAGGAAGGGGACACCAAGGGCAGACACATCCCTGGATGTCCAAATGGAAAGAAATGAGGAGGAGGAGGAAGGGTCCCTTGAAGGGCCGTACCATCCCGCAGAGGGGACATGAGGCTGTCCCAGAGAGGGGTATGTGTCCTGAGAAGCTAGTTAGCGCCTCTGATGCCAGCCCTAGTGTCCACTCTCCCTGGTCCATGGCACACCCTCTCCAGGCAGGCCTTCTCGAGAGGAGAGACCTCCAGAGAAGCAGGATCTACGGAAGGGCGAGCTGACCCATGGTGACAGGTCTCCTACTTCCCTTCTCAGGACGTCCCTGCCCAAGTGGTTGGCATCTGTATCTTGTTCATAGTAAGATCTGCTCATGAGACAAGAGCCACTAAGAAATATTCACAGACAAGATAATTGCATTTGGGGAAAATGTGACAGACCTGAAGTGAAAACAAAGGCCAACTTACAAAATGTCAAGAGTCCAACAACCTGAAATGCAAAGCAATAATACACACATGTACATTTTAGACAGCAAATTATACTCTTCAAAAGGAAACTTTAGCTCTAAATTTTTATAACTAAAATCTGCAATTCTTTTTTATCCCCCCAAATAACAATGTTTTAACAGGAAACTGGCTATTTACATAACATGTTCAATAGCGTGGAAAAGCATTTTGTGTATTTTATTATATGTTTATTGTTTCAGAAGCCACCATAAAGTTGACCACCTGCCACTACCACCCCATAAAAGGGAAAACGTCTATGTGTAGTTCTATTGGACTCACTGGGAAGCCATTAGCTGACCCTTCATTATTTTTAGGCTTCTGAGCTAAAGTGGGAGGAGAAAATGACATTAGAATGCCCGTTCACCAAACAGCTACTCAGTGGCTGCTGCTGCAGACACCAAGGAGGTCAGCATGGGGCCCACAAAGAGAAAGGACACATCCCTCTTCATGGTCCAGCCACCAAGGTTTTACCACCACCAGGCAGGGCCAGACCTGGACATGCATCCCCAGTACCCCACCTCTGCCCCTGACCACCCCTGTCCTTCCTGGACACTTCTGGACCTGAGGACAGACATTTCCCTCGACTGCAAAGATGAGGCAGAAATGACACCTGGAAGCAGGGGACGAGTGAGTCTCTCACACTTCCCTAGAGTAGAAGCCACAGACGCACCAAAGTGAGGGTGGAGAAACACCAAGTGCCAGCAAGGAGCGGCCAAACCTCTCACATGCTGCTGGCAGGAGCAGACAGCGATGCCACCACCCTGGAAAACCGATTGCCAGCCACGACAACAGTTGAACATAGGCACACTCCGTGCCCCAGCAATTCCACTCTCCTAGGCATACACCCATCCAAACAGGCGCATATGCTCACCAAGGCCACGTACGAGAATGTGTCGGCAGCATTGACTCTAAGACCCGAAACTGGAAACTACCCTAGTGCCATCAACAGCACACTGGTAGGTAAGTGCACTCATACAAGAGAGCACTCTACAGCAATAAACATGAATGAACCACTCAACAATACAGATGGCTCTTCACAAACACACTGTTGAAAGTGTAAGAAATCAGACACTAAATAATACATGTTGTATGAATCCATTTATATAAAGTTCAAAAGCAAGAAAAATTAATACAGGATGCTAAAAATCAGAAGAAAGGTTCACCTTTGGGGGCAGTAAGTAGAAGGGAGCACAAGGGGGACCTTGAGGTACAACTGATGTTCTGCCTTTGGGTGCCGGCTACACAGAGACATTCAGTTTGTAAAAAACATACTGAGCTATACACTCAACTGTTTGTGCAGTTCTCTGCATGTATGTTAGACTTCAACAAAAAGTGCAAAAAAAAAAAAAATAAGGGCTGAGGAGAGAAACTGTTGCTAGGAGACAAAGAAATGAAGATTCTGGCTTTGGTTATTAGCCCTTAGAGCTTGGAGAACTGTGGATACACGCTGAAAGCCCATTAAATTTTTCAAGGAATCTTAGGACCAGAGAAACACCAAACCTGGCCATCAGTGGTCTCTGATTACTCTGCAGCTACCAATCTCCAGACCTGTGCCTGCAAGACATGGCTGAGAAAAAGCTGCAGGCCTGGGGAGGGGACCCTGTCCATCTCAGACATGGCTGGGGAAAATGGTCCAGGGAGATCTCCATACAGACCATGCCCACCCCCTACACAGGGCAGACTCAAGGCTGTACCCACTTGGGGAGGGGGTGGGTGTACTTCACGTGGGCATGAGTGTTCCCGAGGTGCACGTGGGTAAGAATGGACTGGATGGCCCTCACTGGTCAATCACTGTCCTGCAAATCACGTTCTGCTTCCCTCTGTGAATTACTGTCCAGCAGAAGCACAACACAAGCCTTGGGTGTACTTTACAATTTCCTCATAGCCACATTAAAAAGAATAGAAAGAAATTAAACTATATATATATATATATATATATATATATATATATATATATATTTTTTTTTTTTTTTTTTTCTAAGACGGAGTCTTGCTCTGTCACCCAGGCTGGAGTGCAGTGGCGTGATCTCAGCTCACTGCAAGCTCTGCCTCCCGGGTTCACGCCATTCTCCTGCCTCAGCCTCCCGAGTAGCTGGGACTACAGGCGCCCGCCACCACGCCCGGCTAATTTTTATTGTATTTTTTAGTAGAAACAGAGTTTCACCATGTTAGCCACAATGGTCTCGATCTCCTGACCTCGTGATCCGCCTGCCTTGGCCTCCCAAAGTGCTGGGATTATAGGCGTGAGCCACCGCGTCCAGCCTAACAATATATTTTCTTCAACCCAATACATTAAAAATATTATCCTTTCAATGTGTAAACAACATAAAAAATATTGAGATGTTGTACATTCTTTCATGCACCTCAAGTCTTTAAAGTGCGTGTGTGATGTAGTTTGGCTATTTGTCCCCGCCCAGATTTCATGTTGAGACATAATCCCTGATGCTGGAAGTGGGGCCTGGTGGGAGGAGTTTGGATCATGGGGGCAGATCCCTCATAGCTTGATGCCGTCTTTGTCATATTGAGTTCTTGCACGATCTGGTCATTTAAAAGTGTGTGGGGCAGGTGCAGTGGCTCACACCTGTAATCCCAGCACTTTGGGAGGCCGAGGCAGGAGGATCACTTGAGGTCAGGAGTTCAAGACCAGCCTGGCAAACATGGCAAAACCCTGTCTCTACTAAAAATACAAAAATTAGCTGGGCGTGGTGGTGGGCGCCTATAATCCCAGCTACTCAGGAGGCTGAGGCAGGAGAATCTCTTGAACCGGGGAGGTGGAGGTTGCAGTGAGCTGAGATCTTTTGAGACTCTGTCTCAAAAAAAATTGAAAATAATAATAAAAGTGTGTGGCAGGCCAGGCGTGGTGGCTCACACCTGTAATCCCAGCACTTTGGGAGGCCGAGGCAGGTGGATCACGAGGTCAGGAGATCGAGACCATCCTGGCTAACACGGTGAAACCCGGTCTTTACTAAAAAATACAAAAAAAAAAAAAAAAATTAGCCAGGCGTGGTGGCAGGCGCCTGTAGTCCCAGCTACTTGGGAGGCTGAGGCAGGAGAATGGCGTGAACCCAGGAGGCGGAGCTTGCAGTGAGCCAAGATCGCGCCACTGCACTCCAGCCTGGGTGACAGAGCGAGACTCCGTCTCAAAAAAAAAAAAAAAAAAAGTGTGTGGCACCTCTCCAACCCCCGCTCCTGCTCTCCCCATGGTATGCGGTTGCTCCTGCTTTGCCTTCCTCTGTGAATAAAACTCCCTGAGGCCTCCACAGAAGCAGATGCCGCTATGCTTCCTGCACAGCCTGCAGAACCAAGAGCGAATTAAACTTCTTTTCTTATAAATTACCCAGGGTCAGGTATTTCTTTATAGTGACACAAGAAGGGCCTAATACAGTGGGTGTTTTCCACATACAGCAGCACATCGCAATCAGCACCAGCCACACATCAGTGCTCTGGAATCAGCTGGACAGCACAGCTATGGAAAGGAGTACCTGCTCCCCACTTCTCCACCCCTAAAGGCTACTGTGAATAGCTTTGGCTGCAATTCTCTCTCTCCCTCCCTCTCTCTTTTTCTCTCTCCCTCCCTCTCTCTCTTTCTCTCTCTCACACACACACATACACACGCACACACACATACACACACACACACACACACACACAGACACATGCTGGGACCTAGAATAAGCTGTTCTATCCCTCTAGCCACAGATGTCGAGTCAATGAGAGATCTGCCAGGAATCTTGCAGAAGAAACAGACACTTTTCCCATTGGGCTGAAGGTGAGAGAAAGGATGTGAGGTCTGGAATTGTAGCAGCTGCTTGAGGCCATGAGGTAGAGGCTGTCTAGGAATGGAGCCACAGAGAGACGAGAACAGAGCCCAGGAAGAGAGGAAAAGCAATGTGGTTCTGTGGACATGGTTGGAACCTCTGCATCAACAGATATATCACCTGCTCTTGGATTTTTCAGTCTCATGAGCTAAAAAATTTGCTTGTTCACCATGCAAATTTGGGCTGCACTGATGTGATCTGTTATTAAAATAGTCCCAGATAATAAATCTCATTATTCTAATTATCTCTGCTTTTTTTCCCTTCTCACAACTTTAAAGTTTCATATTGTTGTTGAATTCTTCTTACTGATTCAAGTTACTAGCATGCTTTTAATAACATGTCTGAATATATCTAAGCCTCAAAACACTGCATTTCTTTTGAAGCTACAATTTCAGTTTTAAGGGCTCATCCTACGAAAATAACCAGACAAGTGTCCAAAAATGTGTACACAAGACCATTCACTATAGCAAAAAAAAAAAAAAAAAAAACCACAAATGCACACTGAGAAATAAGTGGGTGTCCAGTCCTAAGGAGATAGCTTCCCTCTGGCACAGAGGGCCCCCCAGTGGGCAGCGTTCTTTGTTCCCTGCGTGGACAGCACCCTGGTAGGGCAGGGAGGCCACAGGCTCACTGGAGCATGGTCACAGAAGGACGTGATGCAAAGAAAAAGAGCCGGATGTGGTGGAAGGAAGGGAACATGCAGAGTTAGGCAGGGCATGGGGAGGCAGCATGGGGCCCACTCTCCCATGTCCCAGCAGAGAGGAGGAGCGTCTAGGAGGGGGAGCGGGGGCAGAGTCTGCCAACCTGGACTGCTGTCAGAGCAAACCTGTGCCAGAGCAAACCTGGTGGACACTGGTTTGGAGGCATTGAACATCCCATTTCCCGGGACACTCTGGCTTTCCGAAGGTGTGAGTGGGACCCAGAAAACCTCACGGCTGCAGTTGGGGGGTGAGAGTCTGGGAGGTAACAGCCGGGCAATATGGAGGCGAGACAAGGGGACCACCATGGGAAGGAGGTGAGGTAGCCCCCAAGGGCCAGATGGGGGAATGTGTCAAACACTCAGAAATCCTGCAGAGGAACCCAGGGGAACTGAGTCAGCGAGGGAAAGTCCCTAGACCATACCCCAGCATGGGAGAACAGATGACAGCAGTAAGCAGGTGGAGAAGGAGTGCTGCCTTGGGGGTCCATGGCACCAAAGGATGCTGTGCCCAGAGTCTCTGCTCCTCACCCCCAGTGACATCAGACAGCTACACCATCCCTGCTTCCAGATGCCATTCTGAAGACGAGCCTGCAGGGCAGGCAGAGGCTGAGAAATCTGACAGGCTCAGCACTACCTATACGGGCACTTCTCAATTAGAAGTGTGCATAGGAATCCCATGGGAATGCCGTTAAAATGCAGATCCTGCTACAGAATATCTGGGGGTGGGGCCTGAGACCCTGCATTTCTAACAGACTCCCAGGAGATGCAGAGACTCCTAATGGATGGGCCACACTCAGAGTAGTAAGGCCCTCAGGGACCTCTGTGAATGAAACAGAATTAAAACACCCCTCCCACTCTCAAGTAGATGTAAGATTCATGCAGAAGACAGACTGATTATACAAAAAAATAGTATTAATAAGGAAGACACACGTACCCTCCACATCTGAGATTAGTGTGAATACTGTACTCTGCAACTCCACTACACCTACTTATAATCTAATAAAAATTCTGAAGGAAACATTTATAAGGCATAAAGATTAAAAATATTAAATTATATGCTTAACATAGCCTGGCTAAGTGCACTCTGGGGGTTGAAGGCAAGGATAAGGCCATACGGAAAAGAGCAGTGCCTTGATCTTCCTCTATAAATCAAGTCACTTAGTCCTAGGCACCATTTGCCTTGTTAGGACTGCAATGGTTCTCTGACTTGACGAATAAGCGGATCCTGCCTTCTACCCCCACATACTGCCAAACATGACGTTTTTAAGGTTTATTTAATTCATACATGTTATTATTTAGGGCAGATTTCGGTTCACAGCAAAATGGAGCAAAAAAGGGCAGAGAGTTGCCATATACTCCCCGTCTCCCCAGAAGCACAGCTTTCCCCATCAGAGTGGTGTATTTCTTTTTCTTTTCTTTCTTTCTTTTTTTCTGAGATGGAGTTTCGCTCTTGTTGCCCAGGCTGGAGTACAGTGGCACAGTCTCAGCTCACTGCAATCTCCACATTCCAGGTTCAAGCAATTCTCCTGCCTCAGCCTCCCAAGTAGCTGGGATTACAGGTGCCTGCAACCACAGGCAGCTAATTTTTTTTTTTTTTTTTTTTTGTATTTTTAGTAGAGATGGGATTTCACCATGTTGGCCAGGCTGGTCTCGAACTCCTGACCTCAGGTGATCTGCCTGCTTCAGCCTCCCAAAGTGCTGAGATTACAGGCGTGAGCCACCATACCTGGCCAGTACATTTCTTACAATCAATGAACCTACACACTGACACATCATTATCACCCAAGTCCATGGTATACATTAGGGTTCACTCTTGGTGTTGTACATTCTATGGGTTTGGACAAATGTATAACAATGTGTATCCACCATTGTAGTATCTTAAGAGACAGTTTCACTGCCCTCTGTGCCCCATCTATTCATCTCTCCCTCCCCCAAACCTCTGGCAACCACTGTTCTTTTTACTGTCTCCACAGTCTTGCTTTATCTGGAATGTCATATCTTGGGAATCACAGCAGTGTGTAGCCTCTTCAGACTGGCTTCTTTCCCTTAGTAATATTAATTTAAAGTTCCAGATCTTTTCATAGCTTGATAGCTCATTTCTTTTTAGTGCTTAGAAGTATTCCACTGTTTGGATATCTCACAGTTTATTTATCAATTTACCTACAGAAGGACATTTCCACTGCTTCCAAGTTTTGGCAATTATGAATAATGATGCTATAAATATCCAAGTGCAGGCTTTTGTAGGGCCATAAGTTTTTAATTCATTTAGGTAAATACCAAGGAGTATGACTGTAGGCTCATATGGTAAGAGTATGTTTCATTTTGTAAGAAGCTGCTCAACTGCCTTCCAAAGTGGCTATAGTATTTAGTGTTCCCACCAACAACGAATGAGACTTCCTGTTGCTCCACCTCCACATCAGCATTTGATGCTATCAGTGTTTTGGCTTTTAGCCATTCTAACAGGTGTGCAGTGGTATCTCACTGTTGTTTTAATTTGCATTTTCCTAATGATATATGATGTTGAACATCTTCATACACTTATTTGACAACTGTATATCTTCAGCGAGATGCCTGTTCAGGTTGTTTGCCCATTTTTAAATCAGGTTATTTGTTTTCTTATTATCAAGGTTTAAGAGTTATTTGTATATTTTGAATAAAAGTCCTTGATCACATATAACTTCTGCAAATATTTTCTCCTAGGTTTGTCTTTTCATTCTCTTGACACTGTCTTTAGCAAGACAGAAGTTTCTAATTTTAAGGAAGTCCAGCTTACCAATTTTTTCTTTCATGTATTGTCCCTCTGGTGTTGTATCTAAAAAATCCATCACCAAACCCAGGGTCATTAAGATTTCCTTCTGTGTAATTTATGAAGAGCTGTATAATTTTATGTTTTACACTTAGGTCTATGATCTATTTTAAAGTGCATTTTTGGGAAGAGTTTGCATGTTGGCCTCTAGCTGTTCCAGCCCCATCTGTTGAACACACTATCCTTTTGCCCTTGAATTGTTTTTGTTCCATGTTTCAGATATTAGCTAACTATATTGTGTGGTCTAACTCGTTAGAAATAAATTGTCTATTATTTAATCAAGACTACACTATCCTGATTACTTTAAGTAAGTGTTGAAGTCGAGTATTGTTAGTCCTCTAATTTGGTTGATCTCCTTCGCTATTGTATCAACTATTCTGAATCTTTTGCTTTTCCACATAAATTTCAGAATCAGTTTATTCAAATCCTCAAAATCACTTGCTGAGATTTCTGATTATTACATTTTTTAAATAACTACAAAATGATTGATTTTATTCGTTTGTTGGAAACTGCCTATCTGGCTATAGTCTACGTTTCAGCTGTTATAAAATCTGCAAGTCCTCATACAAAAGCTTTCACACTATGATGACCTCACTGCTGACAGCCTCCTCTGCAGTCCTGGAGCTCCTGCAGGATACACACTGCATGCACAGGTAGACACCTGCAACCCAGGAGGGCAGCCAGGGTTTTCCCAGGATGTCAAAGCTCAGAAGGAACCAAAAATTGTAAACATTTTTAAAAATATTTTAATTTGTTACAATACAGGTTGAAAGCAAATAGCTCCTTCAAGAGCTAGAACAACTGAACTTCACATCTAGTAACAAGAATGTTCAATTAAAACAGAAAGCTACCCTATGGCCCTTCCATTCATAATGCCCATCCATGAGCCTCAGCATGGACTACAAGTGGATTTGGGGGTCCCTTTCAAGATCTTCAATTGTTCAGAGGGCACTCCACTGCCCTAGCGGAAGGAATAAATCTGTCACACCACCCACAACACAGCTAGTTCTGGAGGGCCAGGACCATGGCCCAGAAGCAGTACTGCATGAAGATTAAACTTCTCTTCCTTTTAAGTGTCAGATCCCAAACTGTCAACAGTGTACACATGCATTGTAACAAACACAAACACTACCAACAGAAAATAATCATTCACATGCCATAGGTACATGCATGTGTACACACACACACGCACAGACTCTCACACACATACTTTATATTTGCTTGTCTTTTACTGAGAAAAAAGGGATTATAATATGCAAAAAACAGATTTTTTAAAGTAATCATAATAACAGAAACACTCAGCTAAGATGCTATTCTATTCATTTATAAACACCTTGCTTCCTAAGGGCCTGCCACACCTTAACCCATAGAACTCACTTGTGGAATAAATTCTTTACTGAATGAAATATGAACTTAAGTCACAAAGTATCTATTGACTATGATATGGAAAAAAGCCTTTTAAAAGCACATATTATCATATATAAATACAGAATATGAACTAAGGGCTACAGCAGGAAAACGTTAACTGGTTATGAATTAGAATTTTTATTTGTCTATTGCTTGCAGGGTTTTATTGGGCACCTAGCCTGTTTGAAGCATGAAAGCTTTAACCCTAAGACTCACCCTGCAAGCCAAAAGCATACTTTGTTGGCAACATTAAAGCATTTCTGGCTTCTGGCCTGGGACATCAGCAAAAAGGCAGAGTAGGCAGCTCCAAGGGTCCATCCTCCACAAAACCATTGAAAATTCAAGCAAAAACTGTCAGAATCAACTTTGTCAGAATAATGGAAACAGTAAATGGTTCGCAGCAACCAAGCAAAAATGGAATGGAGAGAAAGGTAAAATAAAAGCAGGAGGAAGGCCCTGTGGTGTTTTCATCTACCCAAATCCACCCTCCTCTCCAGCTCCACAGTGCAACAGTCTTGAAGACAGCAGCAGCATTCCCAGTGCAGGACCTGGCCCCTGGTTCCCGAGGGTGCAGAGCAGACTTGATTCACAAAGAATTGTGTTTGTTCTAACCTGTCTGGAGGCTGCTGAAGGACTGACTCAAGGGGCTCCTCTCTGTTCTGTGTAACTCAGAATGCACTCAGGGCAGAAAAGTGGCAGGCACTCCTGGAAAACACTAGAAGGCAAATGAGCAACCTGCAGTCCCTGGGACAGAAGATTACCATTGAGGCACACGGTAGAGTGCCAAAACCATGAAAGGAAAGGCTGGGGACAGGGTTTAAGAAATTCAGGCATTCAACACAAGGAACTCAAACATCTCAACAGCAAAGAACAAATAATCCCATTAAAAAGTGGGCAAAGGATCTGAATAGACATTTTTCAAAAGAAGACATACAAATGGCCAGGAGATATATGAAAGAATGCTCGACATCCATCACCAATCATCAGGGAAATGCAAATCAAAACCACAATGATATATACCATCCCAACCCAGTTGCAATGGCTATTATCAAAAAGACAGAACGTAATAAATGCTGGTGAGGATGGAAAGGGAACTCTTATACACTGTTGGTGAGAATGTAAATTAGTATAGCTGCTAAGGAAAATCGTATGGAGATTTCTCAAAAAAGTAAAAACAGAACTACCATATGATCCAGCAATCCCACTGCTGGCTGTTTATCCAAAGGAAAGGAAATCAGTATGTTGAAGAGATATCCATACTCCCATGTTCATTACAGCACTATTCACAATATCTAAGATAGGAAATCAACCTCAGTGTCCATCAATGGATAAAGAAATTGATAAAATGATAAATCGATACATTGTTAAAGAAAATGGGAGACACACACACACACACACAATAGAGTACTATTCACACTTTAAAAAGAAGGAAATCCTGCCTTTTTTAATAACATGGATAAGCCTGAAAGACATCACACCAAGTGAAATAAAGCAAGCCAGAGAATGATAAATACCATCCGGTGTACATATGATATACTATTTGGCCATAAGATAGAATGAAAATGGAATACTATCTGGCCATAAAAAAAGAAAAAAAAGAATGAAATCCTGTCCGGGCACAGTGGCTCACGCCTGTAATCCCAGCACTTTGGGAGGCCGAGGTGGGCAGATCACTTGAGGTCAGGAGTTGAAGACCAGCCTGGCCAACATGGTGAAACCCCATCTCCACTAAAGATATAAAAATTAGCCTGGCGTGGTGGCGTGCGCCTGTAATCCAGCTACTCAGGAGGCAGAGGCAAGAGAATCGCTTGGACCTGGGAGACAGAGGTTGCAGTGAGCCAAGATTGTACATCTGCGCTCCAGCCTGGGCGGCAGAGCGAGACTCTGCCTCAAAACAAACAAACAAACAAAAAGAATGAAATCCTGTCATTTACGGCAACACAGATCAGCCTGAAGGATATTATGTTAAGCAAAGTAAGTCAGGCACTGGAAGACAAATACCACATGATCTCAACCATATGTGATGGCTGAAAAAAAAATGAGCTCATGGAAATAGAAAATTAGAATTGTGGGTGCAGAGTCTGGGAAGGGTACCAGTGAGGGGAGGATGATGAGAGGTTGGTTAATGGATACAAAGTTGCAGCTAGATAGGAAGCATGAATTCTGGTGTTCTATAGCACTATAGGGTGAATATGGTTAACTACAATTTATTATATATTCTCGAAAAGCTAGAATAGAGGATTTTCAATGTTCACAACACAATGAAATGAGGTGATGGATATGCTAATTATCCTGATTCGATCATTACACATTGTATACACATATTGAAATATCACTCTGTATCCCATAAATATGTACAGTTATTATTTGACAACTAAAAATAAAAGGGAAAAAGAAAGTCAAGCATTCCAAAGCACCTATGCATATGGGTGGGAATGTAGACAGCCATGTGAATGCCCAGAGCAGAACGCATGCTCAGAAGAAGCCTGAGAAGACCCCAGTCTTTCACCTCTGGATGAGCTCCAGGTTCAGTATAAACAAGAAATGAAGGTCAAGGCATAGCTGTAAACAGCCAGGCTAAGTGTTAAAGGAGGACTCCACCACAGAGCCACTCTATACAGATAAGCAGTCAGTCTCCTCTCTCTCTGTTTTTCTCTGCCTCTCTCTCCAACCCCCTCGCTCTCTCTATCATGTTTTGGCATCTGGTGCTCAAGGAAATCTCTTTGACAGCACTAGCTGAACAAACAACTAAACAGAGACTTCAGAGACCACACACGGTAAGGAATTACAGATCTTGCAAAACTCTACAGTCTATAGCAAGCAACAACAAACCCTGAGGTGGGGGAAGAATCTGATCTCCAGAGTCACCTCTGTTTAATATGCAAAATGTCCAGGCGTTTGTTCGTTTGTTTTGAGACAGGGTCTCACTCTGTCACCCAGGGTGGAGTGCAGTGGCTCGATCTCAGCTCACTGCAACCACCACCTCCTGGATTCAACTGATTATCCTGCCTCAGCCTCCAGAGCAGCTGGGATTACAGGCATGCACCACCACACCTGGCTAATTTTTCTATGTTTAGTAGAGACGGGATTTTGCCATGTTGGCCAGGCTGGTCTCAAACTCCTGACCTCAAGTGATCTGCCCACCTTAACCTCCTAAACTGCTACAATTACAAGTGTGAGCCACCATGCCTGGCATGTTCGGTTTTCAACAATAACTTATGAACCATGTAAAGAAACAAGAAAATATGGCTCATTCACATAAGAAATTAACAAACATTGTCCCTGAAGAAACACACACACTGGACTTACTAAACAAAGACTTTAAATCAACTGCCCTAAATATGCTAAATGACTTAAAGGAAAGAAAGGAAAAGGAGCTAAAGGAAATCAGGATAAGAATGTATGAACAAATAAGTGAATTGAAATAAAGACATAGAAATTATAAAAGGGAGTCAAATTCTAAGGTCAAAAAGTACACCAACTGAATTTTTTTAAAAATCACTAGAGCATCTCAGTAACAGACTTGACTAGGCAGAAGAAAGAACCCACGAACCTAAAGACAGGGCAATGAAAATTATCCAGTCTGAGAGGAAGAACAAAAATGATAAAAGATTAACAGGTATGAAATGCCATCAAGCATACCAATACCAAGTACATAACAGGAATCCCAGAAGGAGAGGTGCGAGTGAAAGGAACACAAAGAATATTTGGAGAAATAATTGCCAAAACTTACCATACCTGATAAAAGATACAAATCTACACACACAAGAAGTTCAGTGAGTTTCAAGTGAGATGAATACAAAGAAATCCACACTGAGACACATTATAATCAAACAGTCAAAAAGCCAAGGGCAAAGAGAAAAATCTTGAAATCAGCGAGAGAGGAGCCACTGATTCACATACAAGGGATCCTCAATCAGATTAACAGCTGACTTCTCATCAGAGACTAGGGGACCAGAAGGCAATGAAACGACATTTTAAAGTGATGGGCAGGATGGGGGTGATGCTTCCAACCAAGCATTGTATGATACATCCTACAAAAATACCCTTGAAAAATGAAGGAGAAATTTACACCCACATATTGAATGGCTCCAATTGTATAAAATATCAGAAACAGGTAACAATACACAGGGACATAATTCAGACTGATGGCTTCCAGGGGCTAGGAGAGGGGAAATAGGGAGAAACAATTTAATGAGTATGGGATTTCCTCTGGAGATAATGAAAATAATTTTGGACTTTTATACAGGGAGTAGTTACACAACGGTGTGAATATACTAAACGTCAAAGAATTATTCACACAAAAATTATTAGTTAATTTCACCTCAGTAAAGAAAAATAAAACATGGAAAAAAAAAACTGGCTTCTGACAAACTGATCAAAGTTCTGAATCACAGGCAGTAGCAGAAGCAGCATGGATTACCCTGAGATCTCTTCCTTCCTTCCTTACCTGCCTGGCCGAGAGAAATATGGAGCGAGGGTACTGATTTAAGATAATATGCTAACTGGGTGCTCGTAGCAATATCAAAAGGTAATGTAATATAGACTAAACCATATGGAACCATGAACTGCCAAGGACATGAGTTACCTGCCAAAGTAAGACGTTGCCCTTGGGTGCAGACAGAAAACATGGTGGGGTGATCTTTATCAACAGTCAGCAACAGGATAAAATTCCATGTGTAAAGGCCACCTGAACTTTGATTCTTTGATTTTTGTATGTGCGTATTTTACAAGAATGTAAGAGCAGTTCAAAAACTATTTTAATTGAATTCATTCTATACATAGGTGCATCCCAATGCCAATTACTGGCATCAATTCTAAACCAATAAATAAGAACATATGTATTTTACGCACAAAATGTCATGTCTCTCTGGATATCCCATGCACAACCCCAACAGTACCTGTCCATCAGAGCCTGCAGCTCTGTGAAGGAGAACTTAACAGCACTCTAGGTGAACACGCCCCTGCCTGATGCCGTCCACAAAGCTAGGCACATTTGCACGTCTGGGTACCATCGCTCAGCTACACAACCACAGGCCATGACGGCGCAGTTCTTCCAACTAGGCTGTGCTGACAGAGATCTCGAGATGGCTGCTGCTTTAGATGCATCCTGAAGTTTTGCTACAAAGATCACCACAAAAATGTTCAAGCATCAGAATATTTTAATTCTTCTGAAATGAAACTGTCTCTAAATAGCTCAGCAATAAAATTCAATAATTCTATTGGGTTCAAAGCAGTTTAACAAAGGAAAATGAATTATATAGTCACAGGTGGTCCATTCTCGCTCTCCAGTAAACATGTCTGTGTGTGCGGAATTGGTGGGTTCTCGGTCTCACTGACTTCAAGAATAAAGCCGTGGACCCCCGGTGAGTTTTACACTTCTTAAAGGCCAGTGCATCTGGAGTCATTAGTTCCTTGTGGTGTTCGGACATGTTGGGAGTTTCTTCCTTCTCTCCCAATGGGTTTATGGTCTCTCTGGCCTCAGAAGCAAAGCTGCAGAACTTCGCCGTGAGTATTACAGCTCTTAAAGGCAATACGGAGCCTACGAGTGAGCAGTGGCAAGATTTACTGCAAACAGCGAAAGAACAAAACCTCCGCAACACGGAAGAGAACCCAAACAGTTTGCGGCTGCTGGCTCCGGCAGCCTGCTTTTATTCCCTTGTCTGACCCCACCCACATTCTGCTGATTGGCCCATTTTACAGAGAGCTGACTGGTCCATTTTACAGAGAGCTGATTGGTCCGCTTTACAGAGAGCTAATTGGTCTGTTTTGACAGGGTGCTGATTGGTGTGTTTACAATCGCTGACCTAGACACAGAGTGCTGATTGGTGTATTTACAATCCTCTAGCTAGGTGTAAAAGTTCTCCAAGTCCCCACTAGATTAGCTAGACACAGAGCACTGATTGGTGCATTTACAAACCTTGAGCTAGACACAGAGTGCTGACTGGTGCATATACAATCCTCCAGCTAGACATAAAAGTTCTCCAAGTCCCCACCTGACTCAGGAGCCCAGCTGGCTTCCGCTAGTGGATCCCGTGCCAGGGCCGAAGGGGAGCTGCCTGCCAGTCCCACTCCAGGCGCCTGCTCTCCTCAGCCCTTGGGGGTCTATGGGACTGGACGCCCGTGGAGCAGGGGGTGATGCCCCTCTGGGAGGCTCAGGCAGGAGGCTCGGGCAACACGGGAGCCCACTGCAGGGGGCGGCATGGCGGGCTGCAGATCCCCAGCCCTGACCCGTGGGGAGGCGGCTGAGGCCCCGCGAGAATTCGAGCGTGGCACAGGCGGGCCGGCAGTGCTGGGAGACCCAGCGCCCCCTCCACAGCTGGTGGCCCAGGTACTAAGCCCCTCACTGCCCAGGGCCAGTGGCACCAGCTGGCCACTCCAAGTGTGGGGCCGCTGCCTGCACCCACCCAGATCTTGGGCTAGCCCACGAGCCCTGTGCACAGCCCTGGTTCCTGCCTGCACCCCTCCCTCCACACCTCCCTATAAGCAGAGGGAGCTGGCTCCTGCCTCGGCCAGCCCAGAGTGGGGCTCCTACAGTGCAGCAGGGGGCTGAAGGGCTCCTCAAGCGTGGCCAAAGCAGACATCGAGGCCCAGGAGGTGCAGAGAGTGAGCGAGCGAGCACTGCTAGCACATTGTCACCTCTCATCTAGACTTGTTGAGTGTGAATACCTGCCCTTTCTGGAACAAACCATCAATTCTTTTGCTCCCTACAATTTTAAGTTCCAATCTGGTGAGCCCTAGGGTCCCTAGGTTTCATATTGTAGAAGGCTTTAAATCTAAAGAGTCCTTGGATAAATGGAAAGGCAAAGTAAATCTCAGGAAGTTTCCCACAGTAGCTATCTGACTGCATTCAAGAAAGAAATCTCTGTATTTTCCTTCAACTTCTCTCACACAGCCCAAAGTTGTTGGGAGAAGGTAAAGGAAAAAACATGAAGATTTATTTCATGGAGATAGCCAGCATAGGGGAAATTATTTACCTTTTCGACTTAGAACAACTAGAAAACAAGTTTCCAATCATGGTCATCTCCTGCCTCACAGTAGACATTAAAGTTAAGTTAGAGAATTCACAACCACACCCTTCTGATTGACACTATACATATCAATCTCGTTACTCAACTGAGGGGAAAAAACTGTTTCCATCAGCTAGACCTTTTCCTGCACTCCATGAAAAGCTCAAACACTCAGGATGTCAAACTTAACTTTTTTGCAATCACACAGCAAGGCCCAATCTGTCAAAGCCATACGATTCACTGCCTTTATTTCTACTGTTGGTTTGATTTTTTTTTTTTTTTTTCTAGCTTGTGGGTTTCAGGGCAGACAAAGGCAGCTAAAAGTCTCAGGGAGAAAAAGAATCTCCAGTAGGCTGTACCATAGACATCCCCATTTATTGCATGTAACTTACTTCACTTCTCAACCCCACAGTTTAATCACCTGTATAAAACTGGCGCGGTAATACTCAGACTGCAAAGTCACTGTAAGGATTAGCAGTAGCATGAGGAAAACATCAGCTCATGTTAGGAATGCACTGATTATTACCTGGCATTATTTAGATTGATTAATAAGTTCACATATGCATAGTGGGAAACACCTTGGTCTAACATTCTTTGGTTCTAATTATGATTATGATACCATGTGATTTCCATGTGTTAGAGAGCAAGTCATAATTATCACCATTGTAAAAGGAGAAGTACATTCTACATCAGATTGACAAACTGTGTTCTATAAAACTCTAAGAAGCCAGGCAGATACCTCAAGAGCCATGAGGACTCAATAGGAAGGTTGCTAAATTCTATGAGCTCACTATCGGTTACGACCTTCAAGTGTTAAACATATTAATATAGAGGTATAACTTTTCCCGATAGGAAATAAAAGGCAATTACTATTTCAACATGTTACCAAACACACTGCCTATTGTTAAAATAATTGTTAAAATTTTTGTTGAGGCTGGGCACAGTGGCTCATGCCTGTAATCCCAGCACTTTGGGAGGCCAAAGCAGGTAGATCACCTGAGGTCAGGAGTTCGAGACCAGCCTGGCCAACATGGTGAAACCCCGTCTCTACTAAAAATACAAAAATTAGCCAGGCGTGGTGGCGGGCACCTGTAATCCCAGCTATTCAGGAGGTTGAGGCAGGAGAATCGCTTGAACCCAGGAAGCGGAGGTTGCAGTGAGCTGAGATCACGCCACTGCACTCCAGCTGGGGCGACAGAGTGAGACTCCATCTCCAAAAAAAAAAAGTTTTTGTTGAAATAAATTATTTTAAATAACAGTGACTTCAGTTAAAATCCTAATTAGTGAACTTATTAGTAATTCAATAATAGTATTTCCAATGCTTCCCTGACAACTCTTTTTACCTCATAAAGAGAAGCTATGTAAATCCTGAGGCAAACAGCACGCTTAATGCTGAGCATTTAAAAGCATTCTCAGGCAGAAGGATCACTTGAGCCCAGTAATTCAAGGCTGCAGTGAGCTATGATAACACCACTGCACTCCAGCCAGTGTGACAGAGTAAGATCCTGTCTCTAAAAATAAATAAATAGTTCAGATAGAAATAAACAGAATATAGATAGATAGACGACAGACAGAGATAATAAAAGCATTCCTGGCTAGGCATGGTGGCTCAGGCCTGTAATCCCAGCACTTTCGGAGGCTGAGGTGGGCGAATCACCTGAGGTCAGGAGTTCCAAGACCAGCCTGGCCAATATGGTGAAACCTCATCTCTACTAAAAATACAAAAAATTAGCCAGGGTGGTGGCTCACACCCGTAATCCCAGGTACTCGGGAGGCTGAGGCAGGAGAGTTGCTTGAACCCAGGAGGCAGAGGTTGCAGAGAGCCAAGACCACACCACTGTACTCCAGCCTGGCCAACAGAGTGAGACTCCGTCTCAAAAAATTTAAAGAAAGCATTCCCAATGAAGACACAGCAAAAATGCTCACCTTCACTATTACTATTCAATATTTCATGGGAATTCCCAGCCAGCACAATTAAGAAAATAAGTAACAAGGATCGAAAAGAGACAATATTATCATTCTTTACTGACAGAATGATTACATATAAAATTCAAAAACATATACAAAGTATCAGACCTAATACGAGTTTGGAAAGACTATAGGAAAAAAAAAACTTTAAAAACGCTTTCCAATATTTCAATAACAATCAATTAAAAACAATTTTTAGAATTAGCAATAAACTCCACCAGGTACCTAGAAAAAAACTAAGACACAAGAACTTTATACACATAAAATTGTGCCAAAATACATTAAAATGTATTCAACTCTTCCAGCTTTATTGTGGTATAAGTGACAAATAAAAATTGTATATATTTTAGGTGAACAACATAAGTTGATACACATATACACTGTAAAATGATTACCACAATCAGGCCAATTAACATATCCATCACCTCACATAGTTACCATTTTTATCCTTGTGGTAAGAATACTTAAAATCTACTCTCTTAGCAAATTTCAAGTATACAAAACATTATTATTTTAGTTATAGCCACATTAGGTCTCCAAAACTAACTCATCGTGTAACTGAAAGTTTGTTCGCTTTGACCAACACCTACCCATTTCCCACAGGCCCAGCCCCTGCAACCATCATTCTCCTCTCTGTTTCTATGAGCCACGTTTTTAGATTCCACATATAAGTGAGACCATGTGGTATTTATCATTCCCTGGCTTGCTTATTTCACTTAGTGTAATGTCCTCCAGCCTTATCCATGTTGTTCAAAAAGGCAGGATTTCCTTTCTTTGAAGGCTAGCTAATACTCCTCTGCCTGTGTGTTTGTGTGCATGTGTGTGTGTGTCTGGATGTGTGTTTGTATGTGTGTCACATTTTATCAGTTTATCCACTGATGGACATTAGGTTGTTCCCATATCTTGGCTATTGTGACTAATGCTGCAGTGTACATGGGGGTGTAGATTTATCTTTAAAACACTGATTTCAATTACTTTGGATATATACCCAGAAGTAGAATTGTTGGATCATGTGGTCGTTCTATAATTTTTTGAGGAACCTCTATACTGTTTACCACAATGGCAGTACCAATTTACATTCCCAGCATCAATATATAAGGGTTCCCTTTTCTCCACAACCTCACCAACTCTTGTTATCTGTTGGTACTTTGAGAATAGCCATTCTAACAGGTGGGAGATCACATCTCATTGTAGTTTTGATTTGTATTACCCTGATGATTGATGATGTTGAGCACTTTTTCACATACTTGTTGCCATTTGTATGTCTTCTGTGAGTTGCCTTTACATTTCATTGTTTCCTTTGCTCTAAAGAAATATTTTAGTATGGTGTAGTCCAATTATTTGTTTTTACTTTTGTTGCTTGTGTTTTTGGTGTAATATTCAAAACATCACTTCTAAGATCCATCTTATTGAGCTTTCTATGTTTTCTTCTAGGAGTTTTGTGGCTTCAGGCCTTTCCTTTAAATCTTTAATCAATTTTAACTTGATTTTTGTGTACAGTGTCAGATAACTCTCCAATTTTGTTTCCTTTCATATTTTTTCTTTTTTGCATGAGGATATCCAGTTTTCCCAACACCATTAATTGAAAACAATGATCCTTTTCCCATTGTGTATTCATGGCACCTTTGTCAAAGATTAGTTGACCATATATGCATGGGTTTATTTATGGGCTTTCTATTCTGTTCCATTGGTCTATGTGTCTGTTTTTATGCCAGTAGCATGTTTTTTTGGCTACTATAGCTTTGTAATATAATTTAAAATCAGGAGATGTGATGACTTCAGTTTTGTTCTTCCTGTTAAAAAGTGCTTGGGCTATTCAGGGTCTTTTGTGGTTCCCTATGAATTTTAGGATTGTTTTTTCTATTTCTGTGAAAAATGCCAATGAAATTTTGATAGACTGCATTGAATCTGTAGATCACTTTGGGTATTATGAATATTTTTATAATATTGATTATTCTGATCCATGAACATGGGATATCTTCCCATTTGTGTATCATTCCATTTCTTTTATCAATGTTTCATAGTTTTTGGTGTATAGATCTTGCATCTCCTTATTTAAGTTTATTTATGTTATTATTTTTGATGCTATTGTAAATCAGACTGATTTCTTAATTTCTTTTTCTAATACTGTATACTAATGTGTTATTAGTGTACAGAAACACAACTGCTTTTTATATCCTGCAACTTTACTAAATTCATTTATAGTTCTAATTAGTTTTGGGGTGGTGTCTTTAGGAATTTCTATTACGAGATCACATCTCCTGCAATCAGAAACAATTTCCTCCTTCCCAATTTGGATGACTAATAAAATAAATAAAATAAAATAAAATAAAATAATAAAATTATTTTTACTGCCTAATTGTTTTGACTAGGATTTCCACTACTACTTTAAATAAAAGTGGTGAGAGTGGGCATCCTTGTCTTCTTCCTGATTTTAGAGAAAAAGCTCTCAGCCATTTATGGTTGACTATGATGGTAGCTTGTGAAATATGACCTTTATTGTGTTGAGGCATATTATTTCTATACCTAAATTTGTTTAGAGTTTTTGTCATAAAAGATTGTTGAATTTTGTCAAATGTTGGTTTAAATATCTGAGATAATCATATAATTTTTGTCCTTCATTCTTTCTGTTAATGTGTTGTACCACACTTGATTATATTGAACTATCTTTGTATCCCAGAGATAAATCCCACTTATTTGTTTAATATGCTATTGAATTCAGTTTTCTAGTATTGTGCTAAAGATTTCTGCACATATATTCATCAGGGATATTGGCTTGTAATTTTCTTTCCTTGTAGAATTTTTGCCTGGCTTTGCTATCAGGGTAATGCTAGCCTAATAAAACAAGTTGGAAGATGTTCCTTCTTGCTATGGTTTGAATATGCCCCCCAAAGT
Source organism: Pan paniscus (assembly GCF_029289425.2). NCBI lineage: Eukaryota > Metazoa > Chordata > Mammalia > Primates > Hominidae > Pan > Pan paniscus. The sequence goes on from NC_073265.2 coordinate 6,151,863, forward strand.
TAATGTGTTAGAAACTTAATCCCCAATGCAACAGTATTAGGAAGTAGGGCCTAATGGGAGGTGCTTAGGTCATGAGGGTTCCATCCTTATGAATGCATTAATGCTGATTATAAAAGGGCTTGAAGCTGTGAGTTCCATCTCTTGCTCTCTAGCACTCTTTTTCTCTTCTGCCTTCTGCTATGCAATGACATAGCAAGAGGGTCCTCACCAGATGTGGGCCCTAGATCTTGGACTTCCCAGTCTCCAAAACTGTAAGAAATTAATTTATTTTCTGTGTAAGTTACCAAGTCTGTGGTATTTTGTTACAGCAACACAAAATAGACTAAGACATTTTCTCTTCAATTTTTTTCAGAAGCGTCTGAGAAGCACTGGTATTAATTCTTCTTTAAATGTTTGGTAGAATTCATCAGAGAAGCCATCGGATCCTGGACTTTTCTTTGATAGAAAGATTTTTGTTACTGATTCAAACTTCTTACTCATTATTAGCCTGTTAAGACTTCTTTTTCTTCACGATTAAATCCAAGACTTCTTTTTCTTCACGGTTAAGTCTTTGTAGGTTGTGTGTTTCTAGGAATTTATCCATTACTTCTGGGCTAATTTATTGGCATATAAGTGTTTGTAGTACTCTCTTAGGATCCTTTGTAATCCTGTGGTATCAATTGTAATGTCTTCCCTTTCATTTCTGATTTTATTTTAGTCTTCTTTTTTCTTAATCTAATTAACAGTATGTCAATTTCATTTATCTTTTCAAAAAACCAACTCTTAGTTTTGCTGATCTTTTCTATTATTTTTCTAAATTCTATTTCATGTATTTCTTCTCTGATCTTTACTATATCCTTCCTTCTACTAACTTTAGGTTTAGTTTGTTCTTCTTTTTCTAGTTTCTCAATATGTAATGATAGGTTGTTTATTTGAGATCTTTCATTTTTCTTCATGTAGGCATTTTTCACTATAAACTTTCCTCTTAAAACTTGTTTTTGCTGCATCACCTATGATATGGTTTGGCTCTGTGTCCCCATGCAAATCTTATCTCAAATTGTAATCCCCATGTGTTGTGGGACGGAACTGGTGGGAAGTGACTGGATCACAGAGGTGGTTTGCCCCATGCTTTTCTCATGTTAGTGACTGAGTTCTCATGACAGCTGACGGCTTTTAAGTGTGGCACTTCCTCACTCTCTCCTGCTGCCTTATGAAGATGTTCCTTGTTTCCCCTTCACCTTCTGCCATGATCGTTAAGTTTCTTGAGGCCTCCCCAGCCATGTGGAACTGCAAGTCAATTAAACCTCTTTTCTTTATAAATTATGCAGTCTCAGTATCTTTATAACAGTGTGAGAATGGACTGATATACCCAAAGTTTTGGTACACTGTGTTTTCATTTTCATTTGTCTCAAGATATTTTTTAATTTTCCTACTGATTTCTTCTGCTCCATTGGTTGGGAGTATGTTGTTTGATTTCCACATATTTGTAATTTTCCCAATTTCCTTCCATTAGTTATTTCTAGTTTCATGATACTATGATCAGAAAGAAATATTATATAATTTGATACATAATTAAAATATAATTTCAATCTGCTTAAATACATTAAGACTTGTTTTGTGGCCCAACGTATAACCTATCCTGAAGAATGTTCCATGTATACTTTAGAAGAATCTGTACTCTGCTGCTGTTGAACAGAATGTTCTGTATATATCTGTTAGGTCTACTTGGTATAAAGTGTAAAGTCTAATGTTTCCTTACTGATTTTCTCTCTGGATATCCTGTCTGTAGTTGAAAGTTAGGTAATGAGGTCCCTCATTATTACTGTATTGCTGTCTATTTCTCCTTTCAGATCTATTAATATTTGCTGTATATTATTTACGTGGTCTGATGTTGGGTACATATATGATTATTGTATCCTCTTAATGAATTTATCCCTTTTTCATTACATAATGACCTTTTTGATCTCTTTTAAAGTTTTGTAGTCAAACTATATTTGGTCTGATATAAATATAGCTACCCCTGCTCTCTTTTGGTTTCCATTTGCAAGAAGTATCTTAATTCCTTCACATTCGGTTTATGTATGTCTTTAAAGTTGAAGTGATTTTCTTACGGCAGCATATAGTTGAGTCTTGTTTTTAAATCTATTCAGCCAATCTGTCTTTTGATTGGATAATTTAATGCATTTACATTCAAGGTAATTATTGATAAGAACTTTCAATTGTCATTTTGTTAATTTGTTTCTGGGTGTTTTGAGGATGCCTTGATCCTTTCTTCCTCTCTTCCTGTCTTCCTTTGTGACTTGACAATTTTCTGTAGCAGTATGCTTTGATTCCTTTCTCTTCATCTTTTTTGTATCTACTATATGTTTTTGCTTTGCCATTACCATGAGGCTTACATAAAGCATATTATAGTTATAACAGTTTAAGCTGATAAAAATTTGTTTGTTTGTTTTGAGACAGAGGCTTGCTCTGTTGCCCAGGCTGGAGTGCAGTGGCGTGATCATAACTCACTGCAGCTTCTAACTCCTTGAGAGATGATCCTCTCACCCAAGCCTCCTGGGTACCTAGGACTACAGGTGCACACACTAGGCTAATTTTTTTTTTTTTGAGAAATGAGGTCTCACTATGTTGCCCAGGTTGATGTCAAACACCTAGGCTCAAGCAATCCTCTTGCTTTGTCCTCTCAAAGTGCTGGGATTACAAGTGTGAGCCACCATGCCCAGTCAAAAACTTAACTTTGATAACATACAAAAACTCTACACTACTTTCTGATAGTGAAGTGTAAGTAAATTCTTCCTAATTGGTAATTATATATTGTGTAAATGAACTAAACTCTCTAAGAGAAAGGCAGAGATTGGCAGAATAAATTAGAAACTTGTGGAACTGTATGCTGTCTACAAGAGACTCACTTTAGATTAAAAGACAAAAACAGGTTGAAAGTAAAAGGAAAGAAAAGGATATTTCATGTGAACAGAAACCAAAATAGAGCTGGAGTGTATACACTAATATCAGATGAAATACACTTTAAGATAAAAATTGCTACTAAAAACAAAGCAGCACAATATACACTAATAAAATGGTCAAGTCATTAAGAAAATACTGCAATTATAAATATACCACACCTACCAACAGAGTCCTAAAAATACCTGAAGCAAAAAATTGACAGAATTGAAATACAAAATAGGGAATTCAACAATAATAGTTGGAGAATTAAATACCTCAATTTCAATAATGAATAGAACAAATAGAATAACAGCAAGGAAACAGAAGACTTGAACAACACTATAAACCAATCAACTTGACATCTATAGAACACTCAACCCAACAGCAGCAGAATACACATTCTTCTCAAGCGTACATGGAACATTTTCCTGATGAAACATATATTGGGCCAAAAAACAAGTCTCTGTAAATCTTTAAAGATTCAAATAATGCGAAACATGTTCTCTGATCACAAAAGAATAAATTAAGAAATCAATCACAAAAGGAAAACTGGAAATTCACAAATACATGCAAATTAACAACACATTCCATTGGCCAATGGGTCAAAGAATTTACAAGAGAACTTAGAAAATACTTTGAGATAAAATAAAAATAAAATACAACATACTAAAGCTTAATCTTTCATATCAGAGTTTAATCCATTTGAATAAAAGCAGTGCTCAGAGGGAAATTTATATCTGTAAATGCCTTCACTAATAAAATAAAAAACTCTCAAATCAATAATCTAACCTTCCACCATAAGAAACTTAAAAAAGAGCAAATTAAATCTAAATCAAACACACACAAAAAAGAGATTGGAGCCAAATAGAGAACAGAAAAACAACATAGAAAATCAACAAAACCAAAGTTGGTTCTTTGAAAAGATCAACAATATTGACAAACTTTCGCTAGGCTGAGCAAAGAAAAAATAGAAGACTCCAATTACTAAAATCAGGAATGAAAGAGAGAATATCATAATTCTAAGAAAATTCTATGAAAGCTGGATACCATCAAATTAGATACCCTAGATGAAATGGACAAATTCTTAGAAACACACGATCTACCAAAATTGACTCAAGAAGAAACAGACCTGTAGCTAATAAAGAAATGAGTCAACTTTTCTAAAAAAAAATCTTCCAATGAGGAAAGCCTCGACCAGATGGTTTCATTGGGGTATTCTACAAAATGTTTAAAGAAAAATTACAACATTATTTCTCAAACTCTTACAAAGAGTAGAAGAGAAGGGAATACTTCGTAATTCATTCTGTGGAAGTGAAACACATCAAAAGTAAAAACTACAGATCAATAACCGTTGTGACTACAGATGCAAACATTCTCAACAAAACATTAGCAAATGGAATCTAACAGCATATGAAAGGGGTTATTCACCATGACCAAGTAGAGTTTATCCCAGAAATGTGACGTTGGTCCAACATATAAAAATTTATCAACATAATAAAGCATATTAGCACAAACCCACATGATCATCTCAATAGATGCAGAAAAAGTATTTGACAAATTCCAACATCTTTTCATGATAAAAATTCTCAACAAATTAGAAACAGAAAAGAAAATTTCTCAACCTGATAAAGGGCATCCATGAAAAACCAATAGCTAACATCATACTTAACAGGGAAAGACTGAAAGCTTTGCTCCTAAGATCAGGAAGAAGACAAGGATGTCTACTTCTCACCACTTCTATTCAACATTTTACTGGAGGTTATAGCCAGGGCAAAAAAGAATGTTGTAGGCAAGAAGATGAAATAAAATGCATCCATACTGAAAAGGAAGAAGTAAAAGTATCTCTGTTCACAGATGACCTAATTTTATATAGAGAAAACCCTAAATAATAAACACACATACATATTAAAGCTAATAAATTTGGCAAGGTGACAGGATGTAAGTTCAATGTATAAAAATCAGTTGTATTTGTATACACACAATGAAAAATTTTTAAATGAAATGAAAAAGACAATTCCATCAACAATACCAGTAAAAAGAATAAAATATTCAGAAAAAATCTAACTAAAGAAGTGCAAGACATATACACTGAAAACCATAAAACACTGTTGAAGTAAATTAAAGACTGAAATAAATGAAAATATATCTAATGTTAATGGACAGATCAAAGCAATTCCTATCAAAAATCTCATCGAGAATTTTTTTGCAAGGATCAACAAACTAATCCTACAATTCATATGGAAATTCCTGAAACCCAGACAAATCAAAACAATCTTGAAAAAGAACAAAGTGAGAGGAATCACACTTTCTGATTTCCAAATTTACTACAATGCTACAGTAATCAAGAGAGTGTGATACTGGTATAAGACAGTCAAATAGATCAGTGAAACAGATCTATGGCCAAGTAACTTTCAACAAGAGTGCCAAGACCATTCAATAAGGAAAGAATAATTTTCTCAAGAAATGGTTCTAAAACTAGATATCCACATACAAAGGAATGAAGTTGGACCCCACCTTATACCATATACAAAAATTAATGCAAAATGAATCAAAGGCCTAAATGTAAGGGCTATAACTAAAAATCCTAGAAAAAAAAGCATAGATATAAATCTGTGCAACTTTGAGTTAAGGAAAAGTTTTTTGGAAAGGACACTGAAAGCATGTGTGACCAAAGAAAAAATAGATGAATTGAACCTCATCGAAATTTAAAACTTTTATGTTTCAATCAGCCCTATCCACAAAATGAAAAGACAACCCATAGAATGAGGGAAGACATTTACAAATCATATGTCTGATAAAGGTCTAGTAACCAGCATATATAAAGGACTCCTAGCATTCAACGACAAGAAGTCAAATAACTCAACTAGGAAAAGGGCTAAGGATTTGAACAAAAATTTCTCATAAGAAGATATACAAATGGCCAATAAATGCATGAAAAGATCTTTAGGGAAGTTCAATATCACTGGCCATTAGAAAAATACAGATCAAAACCACAATGACATACCAATTTCATACCCACTAGGATGGCTAGAATAAAGGGGGAAAAAAAACAGAAAATAAGTGTTGGCAAGAATATGAAGAAACTGGAACTCATACGTTGCTGATAGGAATGTAAAATGTTGCAGCTGCTTTGGAAAACAGTCTGGTAGTTAAACACTGAATTACCGTGTGACTCTGTAATTCTACCCTTACATATATACCTAACAGTATTGAAAAGATATGTTCACACAAAATCCGGTACACTAAATGTTCACAGCGGCAATCATAATAGTCTAAAGTGGAAAGAAACCAAATGTTCATCAATTAATAAATGGTTAAACAAAATGTGGTATATGCATATGGTATGTCATTTTCCACAAAAACGAAGTGCTATTGCATGCTATAACATGGATGAACCTTGTAAACATTATGCTAAGTAAAAGAAGCCAAATACAAAAGGCCACATATTGTATGATTCCAGTTATATGAAATGTCCAGAATAGGCAAAATCATAGAAACGGATAGTAGATTTGAGGTGCCAAGGGTTAGAGGATTGGGGAATTGGAGGTGACTGCTAACAGTTATGAGATTTCTTTTTGGGGTGATGGAAATGTTCCGGAATTAGGTCATGATGATTAACATAACACTGTGACTATACTAAAAAAACACTAACCTGTACACTTCAAAATGGTGACTTGTATGTTATGTGAATAACACCTCAATAATTAAAAGAAGTAAGGATAATAATATCATCTTAATCAGCCAGCTATGCTAGAGCAAGTAAAGCTAAATATCTTTTTAGGATCTAGAGAAAATAAAATTATAAAATTATCATACTAATAGACAATTAATGAGTATGCAGCAAAAAACTATTACAAAGATGGGTCATGCAATTCTTTAATTTGTAAATGTTATTTTTCTCAACTGTGTGGTATATTTCACGCATTTAAAGCATTTTTAAGTTTATAATTCATAGTGATTTGTTTTTTCATTCCAAATAAATACCCACTGTCATGACTAAATTTGTATTTACAATTTTGTATTCTTTCTGTTAAAAGAACTGAGATGGGCCCTACAAAACTTGAATCCTCCACTGGAGATACCTTTTCACAACCACCACAGTAGCTAAAATTAAAAAGTCTAATAATACTTGGTATTGGAGAGAAAGCAGATGAATGTTAACTCTCCTTGGCCCTACTAGGAGTACAGATTGATTTAAACAATTTGAAGAGCAGTTTGCCGATTATAGTGACATTAAGGTGCCCCAGGAATTCTACTTCTAGAGACAGGCTCTACCAACATGTTTCTACCTATGCACCCCTGCAGCATGTTGTAAAGGCAGAACACCAGAAACAGGCTAAACGGTCAGCAACAACACAACACAGAAGATTGGGATATGCTCTCAGAAGGGCACTCTATAGAGGAGTTAAATGACTTTATGCAGATCAACCCACATGGAAGTGGAAAACAATACCAACTGTGAAAAGCAAGTTTCAGAATGACATGCACAGTTAAAACCATTTGTGTGATGTTTTGAAACATGCACACAAGTACTACATATTGATTCCAGAAACAAAGAAATGAAGTAAAAGAGAAATTCCTCTTTGTTTACAGAGGAAATAGACAGGTTGGAAAAGGACACGAGATACTGTAACTTGATCTGTGATATTTTGAGACACCATGAAGAAGAACTGAAGCGTGTGTTTCCAAGTTTAGGCATCCATGAATTCTGCCTCATGCTTTTATACTTAGGATTCTTAGGCTCACTCTCTGACCTTTTCTATTTGAAGCTGGATTCAGACTATTTACCTGAGTGGAGGAAATACTTGAATCTTAAAGATCAAACTCACCAACAAAGAAGTGGGGAAAGCAGTCATGAGTAATTCATGAAATGCTAAGTAAAATAATAATGCATTCATAACATTTTTCATCTATCAAACTAGAAGCTCTGGTGTCTTCCATGATGATACCCAGGGCTGGCACTGTCATGTTAGGTCATTAGAAAGCCTTGAAAACATATTTATCCCTTTGCAGAAGCAGGTCTATTCTCATAAGGAGATTCTTCTGAAGTTGTGCAAAGATTTTGATACAAGGATGTACAATGCCAAGTCACCTTGTAGATGACAAGAGAAAAAGGAGAAAAAATGTCCAACAACTGTTTGTTAAATTGGAATATCTTATACAAACCATAAACATAGAGTGGATACTTATAAAGACAATAAAAAAGTCATGGAGAACGTTTAAGTGTTTAGAAAACATGCTCCCCCTGGGCAGAGCCCACCCCAGTGCCACAAAGCCACCGTAGCCAGACTGCCTCTCTAGGTTCCTCGTCTGTGGGCAAGGCATTTCGGAAAGAAAAACAGCAGCACCCGTCAGGGGCTTATGGATAAAACTCCCATCTCCCTTGGACAGAGCACGTGGGGGATGGGACAGCTATGGGCGCAGCTTCAGCAGACTTAAATATTCCTGCCTGCTGGCTCTGAAGACAGCAGTGGATCTCCCAGCACAGTGCTCGAGCTCTGCTAAGGGACAGATTGCCTCCTCTAGTGGGTCCCTGACCCCAGTGCCTCCTGATGGGGAGACACCTCCCGGCAGGGGTTGACAGACACCTCACACAGGAGAGCTCTGGCTGGCATCTGGCAGGTGCCCCTCTGAGATGAAGCTTCCAGAGGAAGGAGCAGGCAGCAATCTTTGCTGTTCAGCAGCCTCCGCTGGTGATACCCAGGCAAACAGGGTCTGGAGTGGACCTCCAGCAAACTCCAGAAGACCTAAAGATGAGGGGCCTGATGACCGTTAGAAGGAAAACTAACAAACGGAAAGCAATAGTATCGACATCAACAAAAAGGATGACCAAGCAAAAACACCATCCGAGGGTCACCAACAGCAAAGACCAAAGGTAGATAAATCCATGAAGATGCAGAAAAACCAGAGAAAAAAGGCTGAAAATTCCAAAAACCAGAATGCCTCTTCTCCTCCAAAGGATCACAACTCCTTGCCAACAAGAAAACAAAACTGGACAGAGAATGAGTTTGATGAACTGACGGAAGTAGGCTTCAGAAAATGGGTAATAACAAACTCCTCCTAGCTAAGGAAGCATGTTCTCATCCAATGCAAGGAAGCTAAGAGCCTTGAAAAAGGTTAGAGGAATTGCTAACCAGAATAGCCAGCTTAGAGAAGAACATAAATGACCTGATGGAGCTGAAAAACACAACACGAGAACTTCGTGAAGCATACACAAGTATCAGTAGCCCAATCTATCAAGCAAAAGAAAGGATACCAGAGATTGAAGATTAACTTAATGAAATAAAGTGTGAAGACAAGATTAGAGAAAAAAGAATGAAAAGGAGCAAAGCCTCCAAGAAATATGGGACCATGTGAAAAGACCAAACTTACGATTGACTGGTGTACCTAAAAGTGATGGGGAGAATGGAACCAAGTTGGAAAACACACTTCAGGATATCATCCAGGAGAATTTCCCCAACCTAGCAAGACAAGCCAACATTCAAATTCAGGAACTAGAGAGAACATCACAAAGATACTCCTCGAGAAGAGCAACCCCAAGACACATAATCATTAGATTCACCAAGATTGAAATGAAGGAAAAAATGTTAAGGGCAGCCAGAGAGAAAGGTCCAGTTACCCACAAAGGGAAGCCCATCAGACTAACAGCGGATCTCTCTGCAGAAACTCTACAAGCCAGAAGAGAGTAGGGGCCAATATTCAATGTTCTTAAAGAACAGAATTTTCAACCCAGAATTTCATATCCAGCCAAACTAAGCTTCATAAGTGAAGTTCAATAGAATCCTTTACAGACAAGCAAATGCTGAGGGATTTTGTCACCACCAGGCCTGCCTTACAAGACCTCCTGAAGGAAGCACTAAATATGGAAAGGAAAAACCAGTACAGCCACTGCAAAAACAAACCAAAATGTAAAGACTGTCAACACTATGAAGAAACTGCATCAACAATGGGCAAAATAACCAGCTAGGATCTTAATGACAGGATCAAATTCCCACATAATAATATTAACCTTAAATGTAAATGGGCTAAATGCCCCCAATTAAAAGGCAAACACTGGCAAACTGGATAAAGAGTCAAGACCCATCCATGTGCTGTATTTAGGAGACCCATCTCACATGCAAAGACACACTAGGCTCAAAATAAAGGGATGGAGGAAGATTTACCAAGCAAATGGAAAGCAAAAAAAAAGCAGGGGTTGCAATCCTAGTCTCTGATAAAAAAGACTTTAAACCAACAAAAATCAAAAAAGACAAACAAGGGGATTACATAATGGTAAAAGAATCAATGCAACAAGAAGAGCTAACTATCCTAAATATAGATGCACACAATACAGGAGCACCCAGATTCATAAAGCAAGTTCTTAGAGACCTACAAAGAGGCTTAGATTCCCATGCAATAATAGTGGGAGAATTTAACACCCCACTGTTGATATTAGACAGATCAATGAGACAGAAAATTAACAAGGATATTCAGGACTTGAACTCAGCTCTGCACCAAGCAGACCTAATAGACATCTACAGAACTCTCCACCCCAAATCAACAGAGTATACATTCTTCCCAGGACTACATAGCACTTATTCTAAAATTGACCACATAATTGGAAGTAAAACACTCCTCAGCAAATGCCAAAGAACAGAAATCATAACAGTCTCTCAGACCACAGTGCAATCAAATTAGAACTCAGGATTAAGAAACTCACTCAAAACTGCACACCTACATGGAAACTGAACAACCTGCTACTGAATGACCACTGGGTAAATAACGAAATTAAGGCAGAAATAAATAAATTATTTGAAACCAATGAGAACAAAGACACAACGTACCAGAATCTCTGGGACAGCTAAAGTAGTGTTTAGAGGGAAATTTATAGCACTAAAATGCCCACAGGAGAAAGTGGGAAAGATCTAAAATCAACACCCTAACATTACAATGAAAAGAACTAGAGAAGCAAGAGCAAATAAATTCAAAAGCTAGCAGAAGACAAGAAATAACTAAGACCAAAGCAGAACTGAAGGAGATAGAGACATGAAAAACCCTTCAAAAAATCAGTGAATCCAGGAGCAGGTTTTTTGAAAAGATTAACAAAATAGGCTGCTAGCCAGACTAATAAAGAGGAAAAGAGAGAAAACTCAAATAGACACAATAAAAAATGATAAAGGGGAGATTACCACTGACCCCACAGAAACAAAAACTACAATCACAGAATACTACAAACACCTCTACGTGAATAAGCTAGAAAATCTAGACGAAATGGATAAATTCCTGGACACATACACCCTCCCAAGACTAAACCAGGAAGAAGTCAAATCCCTGAATAGACCAATAACAAGTTCTGAAATTGAAGCAGTAATTAATAGCCTACCAACCAAAAAAAGCCCAGGACCAGATGGATTTACAGCCGAATTCTACCAGAGGCACAAAGAGGAGCTGGTGCTGTTCCTTCTGAAACTATTCCAAACAACAGAAAAAGAGGGACTCCTCCCTAACTCATTTTATGAGGCCAGCATCATCCTGATACCAAAACCTGGCAGAGACACAACAAGAAAAGAAAATTTCAGGCCAACATCCCTGATGAACACCAATGCGAAAATCCTCAGTAAAATACTGGCAAACCAAACCAGCAGCACATTAAAAAGCTTATCCACCACAATCAAGTCGGCTTCATCCCTGGGATGCAAGGCTGGTTCAATATACACAAATCAATAAATGTAATGTATCACATAAACAGAACCAATGACAAAAACCACATGATTATCTCAATAGATGCAGAAAAAGGTCTTCGATAAAATTCAACACCCCTTCATGCTAAAAACTGTCAATAAAATAGACAGGCAACCTACAAAATGGAGGAAAATTTTGAGGATGGAACATATCTCAAGATAATAAGAGCTATTTATGACAAACCCACAGCCAATATCATACTGACTGGGCAAAAGCTGGAAGCATTCCCTTTGAAACCAGCACAAGACAAGGATGCCCTCTCTCACCACTCCTATTCAACAGAGTACTGGAAGTTCTGGCCAGGGCAATGAGGCAAGAGAAAGAAATAAAGGGTATTCAAGTAGGAAAAGAGGAAGTCAAATTATCTCTCTTTGCAGGTGACACGATTGTATATTTAGAAAACCCCATCATCTCAGCCCAAAAACTCCTTAAGCTGATAAGCAACTTCAGCAAAGTCTCAGGATACAAAATCAATATGCAAAAATTACATGCATTCCTATACACCAATAATAGACAAACAGCCAAATCATGAGCAAACTCCCATTCACAATTGCTACAAAGAGAATAAAATACCTAGGAATACAACTTACAAGGGATGTGAAGGACCTCTTCAAGGAGAACTACAAACCACTGCTCAAGGAAATAAGAGAGGACACAAACAAATAGAAAAACATTCCACATTCATGGATAGGGAGAATCAATATCATGAAAATGGCCATATTGCCCAAAGTAATTTATAGATTCAATGCTATTCCCATCAAGCTACCATTGACTTTCTTCACAAAATTAGAAAAAAATTACTTTAAATTTCATATGGAACCAAAAAAGAGCCTGTATAGCCAAGACAATCCCAGGCAAAAAGAACAAAGCTGGAGGGCATCACGCTACCTGACTTCAAACTATACTACAAGACTACAGTAACCAAAACAGCATGGTACTGGTACCAAAACAGACATACAGGCCAATGGAACAGAACAGAGGCCTCAGAAATGACACCACACAACTACAACCAAATGATCTTTGACAACCCTGACAAAAATAAGCAATGGGGAAAGGATTCCATATTTAGTAAATGGTGTTGGGAAAACTGGCTAGCATATGCAGAAAACTGAAACTGGACCCCTTCCTTACATCTTATATAAAAATCAACTCAAGATGGATTAAAGATTTTAACGTAAGACCTAAAACCATAAAAAACCCTAGAATAAAACCTAGGCAATACCATTCAGGACACAGGCATGAGCAAAGACTTCATGACTAAAACACCAAAAGCAATGGCAACAAAAGCCAAAATTGACAAATGGAATCTAATTAAACTAAAGAGCTTCTGCACAGCAAAAGAAACTATGATCAGAGTGAACAGGCAACCTACAAAATGGAGGAAAATTTTTGCAATCTATTCATCTGACAAAGGGGTGATATCCAGAATCTACAAGGAACTTAAATTTACAACAAAAAACAAACAACTCCATCAAAAAGTGGGTGAAGGATATGAACAGATACTTTTCAAAAGAAGACATTTATGTAGCCAGCAAACACATGAAAACAAACTCATTATCACTGGTCATTAGAGAAATGCAAATAAAAACCACGATGAGATGCCATCTCATGCCAGTTAGAATGGCGATCATTAAAAAGTTAGGAAACAAAAGATGCTGGAGAGGATGTGGAGAAACAGGAACGCTTTTACACCATTGGTGGGAGTGTAAATTAGTTCCTCCATTGTGGAAGACAGTGTGGCGACTGCTCAAGGATCTAGAACTAGAAATACTATTTGAACTAGCAATCCCATTACTGGGTATATACCCAAAGGATTATAAATCATTCTACTATAAAGACACATGCACATGTATGTTTATTGCAGCACTATTCACAATAGCAAAGACTTGGAACCAACCCAAATGCCCATCAATGTTAGACTGGATAAAAATGTGGCACATATACACCTGTAATCCAGGACTTTGGGAGGCCGAGGCGGGCGGATCACGAGGTCAGGAGATCGAGACCATCCTGGCTAACACAATGAAACCCCATCTCTACTAAAAATACCAAAAAAATTAGCCGGGCATGGTGGCTGGCACCTGCAGTCCCAGCTACTCAGGAGGCTGAGGCAGGAGAATGGTGTGAACCCAGGAAGCAGAGATTGCAGTGAGCCGAGATCATGCCGCCACTGCACTCCAGCCTGGGTGACAGAGTGAGACTCCAACTCAAAAAAAAAAAAAAAAATGTGGCACACATACACCTGTAATCCAGGACTTTGGGAGGCCAAGGCGGGCGGATCATGAGGTCAGGAGATCGAGACCATCCTGGCTAACACGATGAAACCCCATCTCTACTAAAAATACCAAAAAAATTAGCCGGGCATGGTGGCTGGCACCTGTAGTCCCAGCTACTCAGGAGGCTGAGGCAGGAGAATGGCATGAACCCAGGAAGCAGAGCTTGCAGTGAGCCGAGATCATGCCGCCACTGCACTCCAGCCTCAGAGACAGAGTGAGATTCCATCTCAAAAAAAAAAAAAATGTGGCACATATACACCATGGAATACTATGCAGCCATAAAAAAGAATGAGTTCATGTCCTTTGCAGGGACATGGATGAAGCTGGAAACCATCATTATCAACAAACTAACATGGGAAGAGAAAACCAAACACCACATGTTCTCACTCATAAGTGGGAGGTGAACAATGAGAACATATGGGCACAGGGAGGGGAATATCACACACCGGGGCCTGTCGGGGGAGGGGGAGGGCAAGGGGAGGGATAGCATTAGGAGAAACAACTAATGTAGATGACGGGTTGATGGGTGCAGCAAACCACCATGGCACATATATACCTATGTAACAAACCTGCAGGTCTGCACATGTATCCCAGAACTTAAGAGTATAATTTTAAATAAAAGAAAGAAAGAAAAAGAAAACATGCTCCCATGTGTTAAGTGGGTTTCCTGCAGAGGAGGGCTCATTTTGACATAAGATTCCCAAAGCAGCCTCCTTATATCCAGAGTGTCAGAGATTTTACTTTTCTTCTTCTTTTTTCTTTTTTTTTTTTTGAGACAGAGTCTTGCTCTATTGCCCAGTGGCGTGATCTTAGCTCACTGCAACCTCCACCTCCTGAGTTCAAGTGATTCTTCCTCCTCAGCCTCCCAAGTAACTGGGATTACAGGCGTGTGCCACCACGCCCAGCTGATTTTTTTTTTTTAATTTTTTGTAGTTTTAGTAGAGTTGGAGAGGCTGGTCTCCCAACTCCTGGCCTCAAGTGATCTGCCTGCCTTGGCCTCCCAAAGTGCTGGGATTACAGGCGTGAGCCACCACGCCCGACTGAGAGTGTCAGAGATTTGTCAAAGGGCCTGCAAGTATCCTGGCCTGAAACCTCACAGGCCGCTTCTGAATGATAAAAACTGACCTGTCACTTCTGCACCATTGGTTTCTGGTCTTCCATCACTTCCAGCCTCGAAGGGTGCTCCCAGAGCTTAGTACCTGCATAACAAACTCCTTACCCCAGCATATCTAGGATGCCAACAACTGTAAGGCACACCACAAGAGAAAATGTATGCTGCCAATAAATGCTGACGTGTTATCTATTGTAAAGAAGCATGCAGGCCCTGGCAGTGTTGAAATGTGAAAATATGCACATCCAGCAATCAAAACACCTCATGCATACTACAATATTAACAGAGATTGTTTCAGAATTATGAAATCAGGGCCGGTGCTTTGGCTTATCTGTATTTTCTAAACTTTCTATGGTGAACGATATTACTGCCAATATTGGAAAAATGGTAAATAAACATTATTTTAAACAAAAAAAATGAAATGAGCCAACCAGAACTACCATGAACCTAATGAAACTAAAGCTTTGTGGCCTTCCAAAGGCCCCTGGAAGAAGCCCTAGTTTGTTTCTATTTGTATTTTTTGTTATTTGTCATAAAAGCAACCCCTCAAACTACACATGCTTCAGGCCCCATAAAGCTATGAGCTGTCTTGGATTCAACAAATATGGAGTACCTAACAAGTCCACGTGGACTGCTTTAAAAGACAGACAGAAATAGAAACATTTCAGCTTAAGTGAGGATACAAGCAAGCCCAGATAACCACACCAAGGCAACAAGACCAATAATCTCTCTCCCTTTCCTAATTATTACTCCTGCTGCTATGGACTGAACTGTGTCCTCCCAAAATTCGTATGTTGAGGCACTAACCCCAATGGGATGGTATTAGGAGATGGGGAGGTGATCAGGGATAGATGAAGCCATGAGTGTGGAGGCCCCATGTTGGGATTGTGACCTTATAAGAACAGGAAGAAACACCAGAGCTTTCTGTCTCCACCATGCAAGGACACAGCAAGAAGGTGGCCATCTGCAAACCAGGATATGAGCCCTCACCAGGAACTGAATCTGCAAGCACTTTGACCTGGGACTTCTCAGCCTCCAGAACTGTGAAAAATAAATGTCTACTGTTTAAGCCACCCAGTTTATGGTATCCCATTAGAGAGCAGCCCGAGCTGACTAAAACACCTCCATACTCCATCTCTAGTGATTATAACTGGTGATGCACAAATCCACTGGTAAACTCTCAGATATTGAAGCCACCACCACGCTCTATAGTTTGGTTCTGTTGAAGTTTTATAAGTAAATAATGAACTGCCAATGTTGTATAAATGCTATGGGGAATATTCACCCAAGGATTCTTTCTTTTCTCTGAAATCTCTCATGTTCTTTAAAAAGTCAGCCTCTTTTCATCTGCAGTGAGATTTTCTCTCTAAATCCTTCTTTAAACACTCTTTTTGTGTGACGTCTTAGCCTTAAGTACTGAGCCTTAAAGAAAAGCTGTTTTCCACTCACCGCCTTGTTTTAGATATGCTCTCCCTGAGCTTTCAAAATGGCAAAATAAAGCATCTTAGGGACCACGAGGGCCGCCTGCTTTGAACTACCCAGCAGTAAAGGGGCCAAGTGACAAAGCTAGTCGGTACACCCAGCCCAAAGCACCCTAAAGCCAAACACAACAGAACACTTTGTCAAATTAATTATTAGACTGCATCAAAATATGAAGCCACTAAAAGTGGATGTACTCTATTTGAAAAGGAATTTAAAAACCCTAAGGTTCCACGGAACCTAGTTTGAAAACCATTGGTCAACATTAGCAAGAAGCAAACAAAATGAGGAATTTTTCCCTCTGCTAAAACCATGTCCCCTCCACCTTCTCCATGGAGGGAAGACACAGCGTTGATACACATACCTGCCATGATACAGGGGAGAGTGCATGACACACATTTAAAAAGGCGTGGGGTGAACAGGCAATTCTCATTTTAGCAAGACGGTTAGAACTTCATTCAGCCAATGATGAACATGTGCTCCACTTTGAAAACAAAAGGCAGCCTTGTCTCACCCCCGACTCTCTGTCCCTATTCCACAAGGAGCATTCCCACCCAAATGCAAGCTCTCAGCTTCATGGACACGCTAAGGAGGCTCTCATCAGGAGCACCTCCGAGTCCATGTCCACATCTCTGCAGTATGGCCCCAGCCAGATCTGGAGCACATTCTTGTATTCAACACATTTATAAAGTGCCTCATCAATACCTGGCGCTGTTCTTGACCATCAGTGAACAAAAGAAACAACGATCTCACCCTTGCAGTGTCTACATTCTAGAGGGGAGAGACCTCCTAAGTAATTAAATTGGGCACAAAAGAATGATGAGTGCTCCGGGGGAAAAACAGAGCCCAGATAGGGGGAGCAGGGAGTGCTGGGGCAAGTGTTTTTGCTTCTGTTTGGGTTTTTATGTGGTAAAAAACATGTAAGATTTACCATCTTAGCCATTTTTAAGTGTACAGTACTATAGTGTTAACTACATGTACCCTGTTTGACAACAGATCTCTAGAACTTCTTCACCTTGCAAAACTGAAACTCTGTATCCAATGAACAACTCTCCTTTTCCCCCTCCCTCCAGCCCCTGGCAACCACCATTCTGCTTTCTGTCTCTAGGTGCCTCGTATGAGTGGAATCATTCAGCATTTGTCTTTTTGTGGCTGGCTTATTTCACTTAGCATAATGTCCTCAAAGTTCATCCATATTGTAGCCTGTGTCAGAATTTCCTTCCTTTTGAAGACTGAGCAATCTTCCACTGTGTATATAGACCACATTTTATTTATCCACTCATCTACTGATGGACACTTGGGTAGCTCCCACCTTTTGGCTAATGTAAACAAGGCTTCCATGAACATAGGTGTGCAAACATTTGTTCGATTCCCTGCTTTCAGTGAAGACCTAGTTTTAAACAGAGCTGTCAGTGTGGTTCCATGCCTTTCCTTTCCTCTGCAGCCCTCTGTCCACCTTCTGTGTAGGGGGAAATTCCCACTTTAGTCTATTTCCTGGCACTATTTCATCAGTAGCTATGCAACCCACACCTGCATTTTCAGAACAACTCCCACAGACTGTAGAGGACTCAATATCACCTATTTTCTAAAGATGGATTTCTTCAAAGCACAGGACTGTTGGGACCAGAGTGCAATAAAAGAGTGAGGAATGGAGAATGAAAACATGAATCATGAACGTGAGCAGCTGGCTCTGTTTTCAGAGGCACTTGTCAGTTCCCCCAAAAGACAGCCCCTCATCATGTCCTTCAACACGGCAGGATAGACAGGACAATGTCACCCATGCTCCCAAAGGCCCCCCTGTCCTTACTGCCTAGGAAAGAACGGCCCCTTGATGGAATCTGTGTCTGCATGAAAACCTACCACGAACACTTTCTTCAAAGTTCTGGAAAGAAAAGTTTTGACACCTGTTAAAGGAATTTCAAGAATTCAAAATTAAGTGGGGACTTCCCAAAGTCTCAAATAATCATGACACAACCTACTCAACCATGGAACAAATCCTGACTGCGGAGCAGGACCCCCAGCTAGACAGTGCAGAGCAGCCAGAGTGGGTCAGACCTGAGTCCTGACCCGAGGACTGCTTTCTGGAGGTAGATATGAGACCCCAAATATGAACAAGATGCACTAGGGACCCAGGAACCAGGAGTGCTGATGTCCAAAGGTCAGGGGGATGATGGATGTCCCAATTCAAGAAGAGAGACAGAACGCACCCTTCCTCTGACTCTCTGTTAAGACTGGCAACAAATCAGATGATGACCACCTGCATTGGTGAGGATGATCTTCTCTACTCCGTCTACTGATTCAAATGCTCATCTCTTCCAGAAACACCAGCTATCTGGGCATCTGTTAGCCCAGTCACATAAAGTTACCATCACAAACCACAAGGAATGAATTCTGCTGGCACCTGAATGAGCAAGGAAATGGATTCTCCCCAAGAGCCTGCAGAAAGGAACAAGACCTTGACTGTAATCCGGCGAGTCCTGTGTTGGAGTTCTAATCTACAGAACTGCAAGAAAATAAATGTGTTTTGCTTTAAGCTGTTAAATGTGTGGTCATTTGTAACAGCAGCAGCAGGAACTAATGCAGCCACTTTAATGAGCAGCCCAGGTGGCTAGTACAACTGATGGGGGATGTATCCCCTGGCCATATCCCCAGGTGTGTGCCCGAGAGTATCACTGTCCAACCGAACTCTCTGCAGTGGTAGGAATGTTCTATACCTATGCCGTCAAATACGGTAGCCACTTGTGACCATTAAGCCCTTGAAATATGGCTAGTGCAGCTAAGGAAATGAATTTATAATACAGGTCATCTTAATTACCTTAAACTTGAATAGCCATGGGTGATCAGTGGCTCCTACAATGAACAGCAGAGCCTCAAGCAGAGGTTCTTACATGTTGCTGCATATCAGGATTTCCTGGAGAGATTTTTTTTAATGCTGATGCCCAAGCTGCCTCCCAGATCAATTAAATCAGATTGCACTTAGGGGATGGGACCCAGGCATTGGTATTTTTAAAACTCTCCAGCGGTTCCAACATGCAGCCAAGTTTGAGATTCAGTGACCCAGGGAAACAGTCACACATGGTACACACAGTCAGATACATGGATGGTAACTGAACCCCTGCCTTGGAATGTCAACAAATGGCAAACGCTAAGGTTTCCATTCATGCAATGGAATAGAATGTCC
Source organism: Pan paniscus (assembly GCF_029289425.2). Lineage (NCBI taxonomy): Eukaryota > Metazoa > Chordata > Mammalia > Primates > Hominidae > Pan > Pan paniscus. Next base: position 6,171,553 of record NC_073265.2, read on the forward strand.
ACAGCAATTAAAATAAATGCATGGATCTATACATACCAACAATGGTAAATACAGAAAACACAAAGTTGACTTAAGGAACAGAAACACTAGTAACAATACAATATCATGTCTATGAACTTTGAAGTGTACACAACAATACTACCTGTTGACTATAAACACATATAGTAAAAAGCATAAAAACTTGGGCAAGAAGAACACACACCAACTGCAGGCTGGGGGAAACCTGCTGGGAAATGAGAGCAAAGGAGGGGATGGGGGGGGTGCAGGTACAAAGAGCTTCACTTCTATGCAGCAATTTATTTCACTTTAGAAGATGTGAAGCAACTATGGTAAAGTGGTATTATTTGCTGTAGCTCCATGTTATGAACACAAGTGTGTTGTCATATTTTCTCTATTCTTTTCTGGGTGTATAACATTTTTCATAATAACAAAAGAGACCAACATATGGATCTCCAGGCAGGAAGAGTTTATCCCTGGGCAGGCAGCACAGAGGAGGGTGGTTCTCTGGGGTGAGTTAGGCTATGTCATATTGAGGAATTTATTCCTAGTAGGTTTTCCTTCAAATGGAAAGCCAATTGTCTTCCAGAATTTAAGAGAATAAAACAATTATGAGCCAAAAAAAAAAAAAAAAATACTGGACAACAAAATCTGGCCAAAGGTGAGTCAGGCAAAATAAAGAAGTTAGAAATGGCCTTAGTAAAGGCAGCATGGCAGCAGCTCAGGAGGAGGAGAGGCAGGTTGGCAGGGTTCTCTGAGCACTTAAACATAAGACTATGAGGAAATACCACAGGAAGCGGGGGAGCAGCGGAGTGCAAATGCTATCAACCTCATCCCACACATGCAACAATTTGCAACAATCTAGCCACAGGAGGGAAATGATAATATTAGTGTGCCAGACACTGCCCTAAGTGCTTTACATTATAAATTATAATAACTCAACTGTTAGAATAATTCTACAAGATACTGCTATTACTTCTATCTTAGACGTAACAGAGGGAAACTGAGTCACAGCAAGTTTGGTGATTAGCCTGAGGTCAAGTGGCCAAGATGGGATTTGAACCCAGCTGTCTGGGTCCCAAATGTTAACCCCTACATTATACTGTTCTTTGAAATTAGGTATGCCTGCACTAATGTCCTCTGCGCTTCTACACTTGAAATTCCCATTGTAAAAAAAAGGACTCTAACCACTTAAAAAATTCTATAGCCTTTTCTACTTGACTGTGAAGCATATTCATATTCTTTTTCTTGTTAAAGTAAATTTCAAACTTACCATTTATCCTGAAAGTAAAATGTATACTATATAACTCTTTGGACACACATCCTCCCTTTACATCCATGAACAGCGTGATGTCAGAAGTCCTGCTCACCAATGTCAATGAGGGGTTATTTGTGAAAGGTGACATTTTATGTGATTTTTCTTCTTCTGTTTTTCCCTGGCTTTACTGAGGTACACTTGACAAATAAAAATTCCATGTATTTAAGGTGTACAAGGTGATGTTTTTATATTCACCTTGCAAAACAATTACCATAATTAAGCTAATTAACATGTCCATTACCTCACATAGCTCTGATGTTTTGTACATGGGGTGAGAACCGCACTGCTGGGTGCGGTGGTTCATGTTTGTAATTCTAACATTTTGGGAGGCTGAGGCAGGAGGATGGGTTGAAGCCAGGAGTTTAAGACCAGCCTGGGCAACACAGCAAGACCCTATCTAATTAGGCATAGTGGCACATGCCTGTAGCAGGGAGACTGAGGAAACGGATAACTTGAGCCCAGGAGTTGGAGGCTGCAGGGAGCTATGATTGCTACACTCCAGCCTGGGTGAAAGAGTGAGACCTAGTCTCAAAACAAAACAAAACAAAAAAACTACTCTCTTAGCATATTTCAAGTCCACAACACAGCATTCTCAACTATAGTAACCATGCTGTACATTAGATCTTCAGAACTCATTCCTCCTGCATAACCGATACTTAGTATTTTTATTCTTTCTACTTTTCTGTATTGCTGGAATGTTTTATAGCAGGTATTCATAATTTTTCACAACAAATGTTCAGTTAATGACATTTCTAAAAGAACAAATAAAAAAGAAAATACCAATAAATGCACCTCCTATAGAAACACAAGGAAAAAGAGGCGTGCCACGGACATGAGGACGGAGAACACACCTCTACATCTGTAGGACCCAGGACAGTCCTTCTGGACCCGCAACCCAGAGGACTGCAGGCAGGCAGCACCTCCCTGAATCCAGGGCAGACAGCCGGGAAGGGCAGGAGGAAGGCCACAGGCATGGAGCCAGATGAGGTCAACAGGAATGCCATGGAGACAACAGCTATAACCACAGGGGGAAAACCCACGCTGAAGGAAGTAAAAATCAGAACCTACACCCTGGAAAACCAAACTAGTGACACAGGGGAAAGCTTCAGAAATTCTCCCAGAATGTCAAAATGAAAAAGACCACCACCTGACAAAGCCTCTTATGGCAAGAACAGAGAGGAAGGTCACAGATGACAAGGACGACAGAGATCAAGGGCGTTTCAAGAGGAACTGCTAACTCTTTTCCAAAGAAAGGTGTGCACTACTGCGACACAAAAGCAGACCCTTGCTCTATGGAAGAAAATCCCTCTCCACCAGTGAGTACTTCAGAGACTGCCTGAAATGCTCCCCAAGCTGTTCTCAGTAAAAGCACCAAGTCCTCTTACCAAGTCAGGAAAACAAGCCTGCATATTTATTTGGAGCACTACATTTCTTGGTATTCTAAAATAATATACACCTCTCTCTCTCTCTCTCTCTCTCTCTCTCTCACACACACACACACACACACATACACACACAGAGTAGATAAAAAGTCCCCTTTAAGCTAAAGTTGGGAGCTCAAGTACAACTTCAGGATTATCAATAAATATACAGCTGACCTTGGAACAGCACAGGTTTGAACTGGGCGAGTCCACTTATATGTGGATTTTTTTCCATCAAAGTTACACTGAGTGTGCCTGCCTCTCCTGCCGCCCCTCCTACTTCCTCTGCCTCTTCCTCCTCTGCCACCCCGAGATAGCAAGACCAAGCCCTCCTCTTCCTTTTCTACTCAGCCCACTCAATATGAAGACTACAACAAAGATGAAGACCTTTATGATGACCCACCTCCACTTATAAATAGTAAATATATTTTCTCTTCCTTATGATTTTCCTATTAACATTTCTTTTCTCTGGCTTACTTTATTGCAAAAATACAGTATATAATGCATGTAACCTACATAATGTGTTAATTGACCGTGTTTATTAGTAAGGCTTCCAGTCAACAGTAGGCTATTAGTAGTTAAGTTTGGGGGAAGTCAAAAGTTATACATGGATTTCTGACTGTGAGGGAGGTTGGGTCCCATCAGGGCTCTGAGCCCAGGCTAAGCCATCATATGCCCTGTGACCTGCAGTATACATCCAGATGGCCTGAAGCAACTGAAGAACCACAAAAGAAGTGAAAATAGGCAGTTCCTGCCTTAACTGATGACATTCCACCATTGTGACTTGTTCCTGCCCCACTCCAACTAATCAATCGACCTTGTGACGTTCCTCCCCTGGACAATGAGTCTCAAAATCTCCCAACCCTGCACCTTGTGACCCCCGCCCCTGCCTGTAAGAGATAACCACCTTTAACTGTAATTTTCCACTACCTACCCAAATCCTGTAAAACGGCCCCACTCAGCCCACTTGCATTCAAGTAAAATAAACAGCCTTGTTGCTCACACAAAGCCTGTTGGTGGACTCTCTTCACATGGACGCGCATGACGGGTCCCCTAACCCCTGCACTGTTCGAAGGGCCAAATGTGCATTATGTGACATGAATAAAAATTAACTTTTTCTAAATGGCAAAGTCTACAACCTACAAATTGAAGAATAGTTCTAGCTTCATCTGAAGTGTTATTGAAGAACAAAAATAATATTCTCCATAAATATAGCAGGCAGATATACATTTTTAAAAGTCTCAACTAAAGCTGACCAATGCAAACAATCATTTATTTAGGTGATCAAATAGCAAACTGACTGTCAGAGACCCATTCAACCTGTGATATGTGACCTATGAATTCACTTTGTACCTTCATGCTTCCAAAATTATCTAGATTACTCGCTATCAATATTTTTCACCATGAAACAATGGAATCCTGAGTCTGGTCACCTGACCCTATATTAAATTGTACCCATCAATTCTACAAAACACTGCCCATGTTTCCTATAAAAAAAATTAGAAGAATAAAAGAGTAATCCACATACAATGTAAAGCTAAAAAACTGCATTGGAATAAAAAACAAAATTGAAGTATTTTGTGAAAACCTACAAGAACTAATAAGTGAGTTTAGGTTAGCAGGGTTGCAGAATACAAGAGCAATATACAAGATGCAACTGTATTTCTATACACTAGTAGTAAGTAATCAGAAAGTTAAATTTAAAAACAATACCATTTACAATAGCATCAAAGTCTGTAAAATAAATAGGAAGAAATCTGACAAAAGATAAGTAACTCCTGTACACTGTAAACTACAAACTACTGTAGAGAAAGATTAAAGACCAAATAATTGGGAAGATATAATGTATTCATAGGGCAGAAGATTCAATATTATTATGACATCAACTCTCCCCAAGTTGATCTGTAGAAGTGCTTTTCAACCACGGGTGATTTTGTCACTCTGGGAGATATTTGGTAATGTCTGGAGGCACTGTTGGTTGTCCCTACTTGGTGGCAGAAGGTACTGTTGGCATCTAATGAGTAAAGGATGGGATGCTGCTACCCACCCTACAATGCAGAAGACAGCCCCACAACAAAGAATTATCCAGCCCAAAATGTCAACACTCCCAGTGCCGAGGTGGAAAAATCCTGATGTACAGAGTTAGTGTAATTCCAATCAACATCCCAGCAGGCTTTGTTCTAAAACTGACAAACTAATTCTAAAATTCGCACAGAAATTCAAAGGACATAGCATAGCCGCAACAACTTTGAAGAAGAGGAACAAAGAGAATTAACATAACCTTTCAAGAGGTTTCAAGAATTAAGTCAAAGTATGTTAACAGACAATTCTCCATGAACTTCTGCATATGTGGTTTTTCTAAACAAGCAGCACTGTAAAAATAAGGATAGAGGATTTGAATGCCTTGAAAGCTAGAAGTAGTATACCGCCCAGGAGAGATTTAGAGACATATCTGTCTTGCAACCATTTGCTACCTTTCAGTAAAATAAAACTAGGGAACTTTCCTCCTCTCCCCAGAGAGGATTTGTTTAGATTGCAGAGTAAGAGTCTCTCCCTCTTTGTCTCTGGGGCAGAAAAAAGGCAAAGTTATTAGACACCCTATAGCAATTCAGGGGCCTCTCCTGAACAGCACTGCACGCACAGGGGAGTAAGTGGCACTGACCACACTGTCCCTTGGGGAATTGACACTAGTTGGCACTGTGAATAAAAAATATTTCCTCTGATCCAGAGACATTGTTTCTCATCAGAATATATACATACACTTAAACACACACACACATTTTTAAAACACATTAATTAAGACAGTGTGGTGTTGGCATCAAGACAGACAAGTAGACCAATACAGCATAATCTCTACTGCAGAAATAGATTCCCACATATACAGAAAAAAATCTTTTGACAGAGGTGCAAAAGCAATTCTGTGAGGAAAGGATAGTCTTTTCAACAAATGGTGCTGGAAAAACTGGATATCCATCTGGGGAAAAGATGAAATAAACCTCAATCCGTATCTCATACCACATAAAGGAGTTAGTTTCAAATGAATCACAGACATAAATGTAAAACATAAAACTATAAAATCTGTAGAGGAAAGAATGGAAACAAATCTTTATAACTCTGGATTAGGCAAAGATTTATTACATATGACAACAAAATTTTAAATGTGGCATCTTCAAAAGATACTGTAAAGGGAATGAAAATACAAGACACATTCCAGGAGAAGATATTTACAAAGCATATAGCTGATACAGGTCTTGTACCTAGAACATAAAAAGAATCCTCAAACTTTAATAAAAATGATGTCAACAAAAATGCCAGAGTTAAAGACCAATGAAAATTCTCTCTTCCATAAAATCAATGAGAAAACTGGCAGAAAGTGTCAGAATCAACTTTTTCAGAACCCTAGAAATTAAAAACAGATTGCAGCAATCTGATGAGTGCTTCCTCAAGAAAAATGTCTGAATCTTGGTAAGAACAGGTGAGCTTTGTGGCACATTAGCTTGGTGCTATTCCCTTCCCACCTCCCCATCTCGGCAGGAGCCTTGCAAACCAATAGCCCACAATCACAGTGCATGTGAGAACCCTGGCAAAACATGGCTGGAGCTCCTTCAAATTCTCATTCCCAGAGAACTGACATGAAATGACCTGTCTGATGTTTCTCTAGAAGAAACCACCTAGAAGGCTGTTTTTATTTGACCTGACTCAGACCTTGCTCAGTGTGACATGTCTTTAGCCTCAGGGCATTTGCTGAAAACAGTTGAAGGTGATCATTAACCACAACAGCTGCTAGAGGTGGTGGTTAACAAAAGGGCAAAAAGAGGCTAACCAAAAAGCTTAAAGGAAAAAGCCATGGAATGAAACGTCTGTAGGTCCTTTGAAAAACTCCAATAAAATGCTGAAAATTAAAAGGCCACATGCACGCAGGCTGTGTACATGCCAAGCACTGTGTTCATGCTCAGGAAAGGCCTGGGAAGGCCCTAAGCTCTCATCTCCGACTGACCTTGACGTTTTGCACAAGCAGGAAGCGAAGACGAAGGCAGGGCTGTCAACTGCCTGGCTGAGTAGTAAAGTAACATTTGCAGATGACTTCCTTAGAAAATCTTAAGGAATCCACAAAAATACTGTTAGAGGTAATAAATGAGTTCAGCAAGGTTTCAGGGTACAAAAATCAATACACAGAAATCTGAGATTCCTGTACATGTGCAATAAACAATCAAAAACTAAAGCGAACAAAACAATTCCATTTATAACAGCATAAAAAATACAATACTTAGGAATAAACTTAACAAAAGAGATATAACTTGTACACTAAAAACTAGAAAAGATCATTGAAATGAATTGAAGAAAGCTTAAAGAAATGAAAAGACATCCCACGCTTCTGAGCTGGAAGACAATATTGTTTGGATGGCAATACTCTCCAAAATGTTCTACAAATTCAACACAACCCTTATAAAAATCCCAGCTAGATTTTTTTTTTTTTTTTTGCAAAAATGGACAAGTTGATCCTGTAATTCATACGGAAATGCTTGGATCCAGAATAGCCAAAACAATCTTGGGAAATCAAAGTTGGAAGATTCACATTTCCTGATTTCAAAACTTACTACGAAGCTACTGTAATAAGCCCATACATTTATAGTCAATTGATTTTCAACAAGAGTGTCAAGTCAGTATAATGCAAAAGCAACAGTCTTTTCAACAAATGGCGCTGGGACAACTAGATAGCCACATGTGAAAGAATAAAATTGAACCCTTGTCTCACATCATATACAAAATTTAAGTCAAAATTGATCAAAGACCTAAATATAAGAGGTAAAACTATGAAACTCTTAGAAAAAGATATAGATGTAAATTTTCATGATGTTGGATTAGGCAATGTTTTCTTAGCTATGATACCAGAAGAACAAGCAAACAAAAAAATAGATTGGATATCATCAAAATTACAAATTTTGTGCTTCAAAGGACACCATCAAGAAAGAAAGACAATCTACAGACTGGAAGAAAAAAAATTGTAAATCATATGTCTGTACAGGTTTAGTATCCAAAATACATAAATAACTGTTACAACTCAATAATAAAAAGACAACTCAATTGGAAAATGAGCCAAGGATTTGCATAGACATTTCTCCAAAAAGAGATTTGAAGGACCAATAAGCACATGAAAAGATGCTCAACATCTCTAGTCATGAGGGAAAAGCACACCAAAACCACAGCAAGAAAGCACATCACAATCACAAGGATGGCTGTAATAAAAAAAACTAGAAAATACATGTGTTGGTGAAGATGTGAAGTAGAACCCCCACACATTGTTGGTAATGTTACAGGCAGGTCTTTGTTCTTAGAGCTCCCAAGATGTGGCAGGCCACTCCCAAGATGGCAGCAAGCCTTTTGTTCTCTGACCTGGGGTTCTTGGCCTTATGGATTCCAGAGTTTTATAGCTCTATTAGAAGCCGTAGGTCACGGAAGAGAACCATGGAACCCAGCGACTGGTGTTCAGCTCGATTAGGATGAACCTGGGCACTTAGCCGTGCAGGAACAATGGCGAGCCTTTAGCCCAATCGGAAGCAGCAATGGGCGCCTCGCTGGATCAGGAGCACAGCAGACACCCTGCCAGATCTAGAGGGGTGTCAGTCAGTGGCAGGTCTGCAATGGCAGCCAACAGCAGTGGTGGACAGCGAGCGAAAGCTCAGCTCAAGCCATAACAAACATGGACCAGAAGAGTGTGCAGTTGCAAGATTTAATAGAGTGAAAATAGAGCTCCCATACAAGGGAGGGGACCCAAAGGGGGTTGCCCACTCCCGGCTCGAATGCCTGGGTTTATATCCCGATCATTGTCCCTCCCCCTGTGCTCTCAGGCGATATATGATTTCACTATTTCTTTACCTCCTGCTTTAGCCTAATTTGTATTTTAGCGAGCCCTCTTTACTACCTGATTGGTTGGGTGTGAGCTGAGTTACAAGCCCCGTGTTTAAAGTTAGGTGTGATCACCTTTCCCAGCTAGGCTTAGGAATTCTTAGTCGGCCTAGGAAATCCAGCTAGTCCTGTCTTTCAGTAAGAATGTAAAATGATGAAGACACTTTAGAAAACAATTTGGCAGTTCCTCAAATGGTTAAATCCATAGTTACATATGACCCAGTAATTCTATTCCTAGGTACATACCCAAGAACTGAAAACATGTGTTCACTCCAAAACTTGTACAGGAATGTTCACAGCAGCATCACTCATAACAACCAATGTCCATCATGCGATGCATGGATAAACAATGGAATATACAACTGTTTACTGGAATACTATTCAGCCATAAAATGAAATAAAGTATTATTAGATGCTCACAACATAGACGAACCTCAAAAACATTTTGCTAAATGTTAAGAAAATAGACCACTACCAAAATTCTTTCAAGAGGTAAATGAGTAACAAACTGTGGTGTAGCCACCCACTGGGATACTACCAGGCAATTAAAGGGGCTAAACTAGGCACATGAAACAACATGGATGAATCTCAAAGGCTTTATGCTGAGTGAAAAAGGCCAGTCTCAAAAGGTTATATGCGGTATAATTCCATTCACATAATATTCCGCAAAAGACAAAACTATAGTATGGAGAACTGGTCAGTAGTTGGTGGCTGGCATGGGTTTGAGAGGGGTATCACAAGATGAAGCCATTTTACAAGGTAATGAAACTGGTCTCTAACCTGATTTTGGTGATGGTAACAGGAATGGATACATGTATTACAATTCTCAGAACTGTATACCCAGAAAACAAAAATAAAAACCTAACCACAAACAGAAAGTAAAAACACAGAAATAAGGCCCTCCTTTCCTGACGTGCACATTCTTTAGTAACTACGAAAGTAATTTCTTCAACTTCAAAAAGCACAAGTTTAACTGATTTATTTCAAGAATGAGCTAATCAATTCTGTATTTATTAAATGCAAATGTTTCCAATGGGTAGATTTAATATGCTATGGCAGGAGAAAGGTACATTCTATACCCTGAAGTACAAGAATTGATTGTGCAAGCTTGGATGCAAAAAGTAAAATTAAAATTCCATGTACGTGATATAGTGCTACACCTGGCAAAAAGCTTTTCTGTAGAGTGAACTGAAAGGCACTTGCAAACAACTCAATCATCTGGTTAAAAAAGAAAAGAAAAAATAGCATCACAACTCTCTCTTGTTACAGGGAAAGTGTCCATCTTCCAAAAACCAAGGCTCCCCTCACGCTTCTCAAAGATGGTGTCCCTCTTGGACAGCCTCTGACTCTCCACATCATTCCCTCTTTCCTCCAACCCCCACTGATAAATTCCCACCTTAGAGGCAAGCCGCAGCCCACAGACTGCTACTTCTTAATCTCCCCCTGTACAGAGTATTTTCTTTTTTTCAGAGACAGGGTTTCATTCCATCACCCAGGCTAGGGTGCAATAGCGTGATCATAGCTCACTGCAGCCTCAAACTCCTGGGTTCAAGCAATCCTCCCACCTCAGCCTCCTGAGTAACAGACTATAGGCACATGTCACCACACCTGGCTACTATAAAAAAAAATTTTTTTTTTTTAAAGATGGTGTCTTAACGATTTTGCCCAGGCTGGTCTCAAACTCCTGGGCCATAGCAATCCTCCCGCCTCAGCCTCCCAAAGTGCTGGGATTACAGGTCTGAGCCACTGTGCCCAGCCTGGAAAGGATCATGTTTGCCCCACACCTTCCCATCTTTCCAATCGTGCCAACCTAACACCCCCAGAGAACCATGTCTGCCTCCACACTCCCACTCTCCCTTCCATCACTCCCATCTGGCCTCCTCACTGATCTTCCACAAAACCTGTCCTCAAATGGTCACTAACGATCTCCATGCTGTGGAATCCGGGGGGCACGTGTTTGTCCATTTGCTCAGCTTCTCAGTTGTCACCAACCCATTTGGCCACACTTTCCTTCTGCTGATATTTTCTGCTTTCAACATCCTTGACACCACATCCTCCTGCTTTTCCCCCAGATCTGGCCACACTTTCTTAGTTTCCTGTGGCAGCTCAGCCTGCTCTCCTGAGCTTCTAAATACTGAGGAAATTCCTCATGGCCAGGCCATGCCCCCGTTTCTCCACACTCTTCAATTTGTTGCCTGCCTGCATCCAATGCCATCCGTATGCACCTGCTCACTCTGTTTCATTGGCCCAACCTTTGCTGGGTTTCAGGACATTTTCTAATCAGTCTGTGAGATCTAAGTAGATGTCCCATTAAAAAGGGGGTTCCATGGGAAAATACCTTTGGGAAACACTGCTTCACATGATGCCCCCCAGCCACCCCACGATCAGCTGACGAGTCTTTAGGAAAACAAATCTGTCTAAAACATTCCTAGAAAAATAATCCCAACAATCAATAGTTTGTGTCTCTGTTGTAGGCTCAGGTATTTCACAAAATCCTTCTCATCTTCCCCACTGAAATTTAGTCTCGTGTGAAATGAAACACAGAATTTGCTACTTTACTCCTAGGTAATTCCCAAGATCACCTGCCTCACTTCCTCCCCAGGGCACAAAAATCAGAGATGTGCCAACAGAAGGCATCCACTGCAGACCCTGTAATCTTGCCACCACCATTCTTCATGAGCCATGGAGAAGCTTATGGAAGCTGGACTCCTCTCCCCAGAAAAATAAACACACACGCAACACACAAGGATCTGTATGTAATCTCAAGGTCTCACCCCAGGAAATTCACCCCAGGGTCCATGAATTCAAACTAAGCCCTCCTCAGTAAGGATGCTTCAGCGGACCCCTCTGATTCACAGGGGTCTCCATTCTCACGGGCTTCCTGGGTTTGCTGCTAAGATTATGACAAACTAGGGCTGATGAGACCTTGCTTCACTCCAGCAACACACCAGTGCACCATAACTGAGGCCTCTCTGCACACATCCGCCCTGCAGACACCGTGCATTCATCCATTTGGCAAACACTCACTGAGCTCCCCTACATTCCAGGTGCTGTACTAGGTGAAGGTGACAAACTCCATGATCCTTGCCCTGGGGAGCAGACCTCCTGGTGAACAGACGCAAACAATAAGCACAACAAATGACAGGTTGTGATGGCATTATACCAAAATTCAAGGGGTCATCTGATGGGGTCAGATCCTTGATATTGGGTGGTCCATAGTATCATGTGACAGCATCTGAGATTGCATTCCATAAAAATCCCATCAAGATTTGTAAAACCTCAAAGTCCTTCAAAATAAGAAGATACAGTCTCAATGTTAAAGGCTGACCAAAAAAAAAAAAAAAAAGTAGGATGAGTTGGAAGAGAAGCTGCATGTCCTTCCAAACTAATGAAGTGATGCTCCTCCTCTTGGCTCCCCATTCCCAGTAGAAATCCAGCCGCTAGTACCCAAGTGAGAGTGACACATCCCTGCCTAGCAAGCCTACAGTACAGACCATCTGGTCCACTGGCCTTGTGCCCACTTGAAAGATAACAAGCCAGTTTCCAATGATAAAGGAACCCAAAAATAAAGATGTAAAAACAGAGCCCCTGAAATGAGTCAAATGATACTTCCTCACCAAACACATCTTCTGATAGCAAATCAAGTCCAAAGGTCTCATTACAAAGAACTGTAATTCTAGATAGTAGGATTAGCTCCACCGTGAAATCTATATGCCAATCCTCTTTCGTAATTCACTTAAAGGCCCACTCACAGGTAATTCACTTAATTTCAGATCTCTGCACTTGAAAATCACATTTTTTGTGTTTCAAATGGAACTGTCTAAACTCCATCAATCGCAGAACAGTTATATAGATTATGTTCATAAAATTTTGTATATACAACCATTAAAAATAACTGGGTAAAACTATGTTACTCAAGTGATATGTATTGTTTTATCTGCATAAAACTCTATTCTTCTTGTAAATTCTCCTTTGTCCCATGTGATTGTACTTGAAACTTCCAATTATACTCTTTCTAGCCCCTCCCCAGCCACTGTGGCTAGTCCAGAGATAGGACCATGAGATGAAACCAGCCTATTTGAGTCTTTCCTGGGATTCTCCAACCTGCAAAACAAAAGCCTCTTGCATGTCCGGTCAAGGAGCTGTGGGCACATAAGCTCCCAAGAGCTGCAAGTGGCAGAGGGTCCACATAAAGGTGGGGTTGTGAGGGCGTGGAGGGGTGTGTGAGGGTGTGGAGGGGTGGGGGCGTGGAGGGGTGTGGGGGGGCGTGGAGGGGTGTGGGGGGGGTGTGGAGGGGTGTGGGAGGTGTGGAGGGGAGTGCGGGGGAGTGGAGGGGCGTGTGGGGGCATGGGGGGCGTGGGAGGCATGGAGGGGTGTGGTGGAACGTGGAGGGGTGTGGGGGCGTGGAGGGGTGTGTGAGGGTGTGGAGGGGTGTGTGGTAGCTAATCCAGTAAAGGCACAGGAAGGCTACGCCTCACTCAGTTTCTGAGTATCTTCTCTATGAAGTCAAAAGAAGTTTGAGGATGATTGGTGCCATTGGTGAGGCAGGTTAAGCATGGTTAGGACTGGCTAGTTTGAAGAATCCAGCAGCCTCTGGGCTGGAGGGGCTGTCATGAGTTGTCTGGTACCTGGCTCTGAGGTGTTTAGGGCTGGTGGACCGTGGCCTAGAAGGTGAGAGCCAGAAGAAGTGCTGGGGAACTGGGCTCTAGGCTGGCTGGTTTGCATTCTGAAAGGCTCACTCACAGGCGAGTCATTACCACCTGCAGGAATCAGCTAGCCTGGGAGGGACAGTCCCTCCAGCATCAGCAAGGCCCCAGATGCCAGAGCACCCAAATATAGAGAATAAATGGGCACAATGAACACACGCCAAAACCTTGTCTCACAGAGAATGACACCTAGAGTGGCTGATTGACTTGACCAAGCTCAAATGAGCTAATAAAATTTCTACCTTAGGGTTTACACAGCACTTACAAACTACCTCATTTTAGATATAGCAAAAACTCTAAAACATCACAGGTTTATGGCCATTCTGAATCTCAGGAAAACCAAAGGTCAGAGAAGTTAAGCGGTGTTTCTTTAGTCATCTGACTAAAGACAAACAGAGCTAAAATGAAGCTACATCTTCTTGTCTAGCCTTTTGCATGGATTCTTCACCACACCACCTCTGCAGACCTCAGGCCCCACCTAAAGCTCCATTCTGATGGATGAAGCCCAGGGCCCCTCGTGCTTATAAGTCTTGGTTGGGGTGGTCTTTCCCGCTCACATCTCCCATGCTCGGATGTACGGAAGGCGCCTAGGTGGGGAGGGGACGCTCCAGAAAATGCAAAGCTCTTCCGAACAAGGCTTTAGTATCCACCTGCAGCTGCCTTCTCACCCTAGGGAACTGGACTGAACAACTTAGTGCTCCCTGAGCCTCGCCCAGAGCAATGGTTCTCTGGGAATCTGTGCGGGTGCTGGGTTGTCATAATGGCTGTGTAGTTCCTGACCTATGGGGAAAAGTGGCCAGGGATGGTAGCCATCCATCTATGCAAGCAGTGTTAACCTTTACGTGTTAATGTAGGTGAAACACCAACTTATAATAATCACAACCTAAAACTTGCTTCCACTTTTAACCTCCAGGAGTTTTCTCATTGTTTTTATATACACTAAGGTGCCCGGCACTGCAACTACCAGATCGATCAAGCGAACTCCAACGTGTCTGGAACTCTACCAAGAGCGGTTCACCACTTTGGAAAATCATGTCCCCATTGACAAGGACACTCCAGTGCAACATCCTGTCCTGCTGTGCGGCTGCCGTCATGTCTGTGGTGATGGGTGGAGGTGCAAGCACCCAGTCGTTCCCTGTGTCTCCCAGTGGTCAACATGCCTAAGCACAGAAACATACATTATTTTCAGTGAAAATTACATTTAGGGCTTTGTAATGCTTTTTGGAATCGTAAGTGAGAATACGGTGCACTTTCTATGACTTCCATTTGGGGATATAGCAAAAACATCATGACAAAGGGCTGTGGATCTGACAGAGTTCCAACCACAGGCCCAGAGCAGACTCTGGCCAGACACCTCCTGTAGCCTTTCCTTTGAGCCCTGTCCTTGATCTCAATCCAGTTAGCATTTCAAGGTTCAAATGCAGACCCATCCCAAAACGGTGCCGCACCCAAGTCTGGGACCAATGACGGAGAGAAGAGGGAGGTACCTGCCTGCATTCTTCCCCTCAGTGGCTCTGGCCACACATGGAGTCGTGGGCTCCTCTGTGCACTGTTCTCAGCCTCAGGTAGGCTGTGTTCTACCTTCCCCCCAGTTTTCTTCTTACCTACAAGGGCTCTTGATTTCTCCTGACTTTGCAAATCCTTTATGCGTGACAGTCTCGCCTTGAGAAGACAGGGAGGTAGGGGACGGGAAGCCAGCAATTTTACCCACCACTGATTCATTCAAGAAACACAATCTGAATGCCTACTATTCATTTTACCAGGGCTCTTTGCAGACACGCCAGACTTTCAAACTAGCCATCATCATTTAACATCTTTCAGGATTTCACATTAGAAGCTTTTGGTAACTGAAAGTGGGCTGGTGTGGGGGAGGGCCAGGTCCCACTCTGACAAGGGCCTAGAAGACAGGCCAACTCCTGTCTGAGGTCTGAAACTGGGCAGAACACGAAGGGCAGCCCTGGGGAGGGCCAACCATGGGGACGGAAGGCAAAAGGCTGTGGGAAACCCATTTTTAAATTTTTAATTCGTTTTTAATTGACAAATAAAAATTGTACATATTTATTGTACAATTTGTACAACTGCATGTACTTCAACATGTTGTTTGAAATATGTAAACATTATGGAAAGCAAAATTGTTTCTGAGGCAGGGTCTCACTCTGTCACCCAGACTGCAGCGCAGTGGCGCAATCTCGGCTCACTGCAACCTCTGCCTCCCAGGTTCAAGCGATTCTCCTGCCTCAGCCTGGGGAGAAGCTGGGACTAAAGGCACCCACCACCATGCCTGGCTAATTTTTGTATTTTTAGTAGAGATGGGGTTTCACTATGTTGGCCAGGCTGGTCTCAAACCCCTGACCTCAGGTGATCCACCTGCCCCTACTTCCCAAAGGGCTAGGATTACAGGCGTGAGCCACCGCACCCAGCTTGAAAGGCTAAACTGAGCTAATTAGCATATGCATTACTTTGCATCCTTATTTTTTGTAGTAAGATCACTTAAAATCTACTCAGCAATTTTCAAGAAGACAATGCTATTAACTATAGTCACCATGTTGTACAAGAGATCTCTAACTTCCTCCTCCTATCAAACTGAAATTTTGTATACCTCAGATTCTAATTTTTACCCTATATTACACAGAGCAATTTTGAATTTATTTCGTTAAACTGTGACCTAGAGAAAATATTTTATTCAGAAAACATCACTGGTAAACAAACAGCTCAAGAAGTGATCTGTGTTTACTAAAACTTTGAAATATATTTTACACATATTCTGCATTAAAATCTGATTAAAATGTAGTTATACAAAGAGACAGTGTTTTCTGATTTGTAGCATTCATGGCCGAGATACACTATTTAAAAATGCACTTGATTTAGGCATTTATTCAAAATCATAAGCATAAAACATGATCATACCTTCCTACTGGCAGACACAAAACTGGTGCATCCCACACACTTGTTTGAGTAATTACAACACCAGCTGTTCCAGCACCTACCGAGAGAAGCTGCAACTCAGACTGACTCCTGGTCACTGATGTGCCAAACAGCATCATCTTCTAACCAAAAATGAAAATCTCACTTTGATAAATGGGTTGTCCAAGTTAAATTAGCTAAACCAATGCTTAAGTCTAAGTTCCAATTTTTAAAACTTTCTGTATATGCTATACTAGCAAATGTGGATTTATCTGATTTTAACACAAAAAGGAGAGACTGCCAATAGAATTGATTTCTGCTAGATTTTAAAATCTACAAAACCTGAGATCTCCCCAAGAATTAAAGGCAATTCTCAGGTTGAAATATTTATGAAACATACAAATTTCAATGGCATTTCACAGAAAATAAATATAAAGCATTAAATAGCAAGACAAAGATTACAGCCAAGACTCTCAACTATCCAACTGAAACTCACTTCCATATTTACCACCCAAAGACAGCAGACCCTCCATGTGCTGGAGCCTCTACAGGAGGAAGGGGAAATGGCCATGTGCTCAGTGTGTGTTCCAATCCAGGGATTGTACACAGGCTACTTTATTCAATTTTCTCTGACTTTGGATTTCCCACAGGATAGGCTTCGTAGCAGCACTCTACAGTTGGGGAAACTGAGGCCTGGCAACTCCCCTAAAGGCTGCCCAGCCAGGAAGCACCCGCCCAGCAGGTCTGACGAGGCCTCCATTCTCTTGCAGTGCGCCATGTCTATCCACTCCAAAAGCCACAGCACACACAACTTCAACTCTCCAGAAAATGTCCAGTCACCCTGTCTATATTTTTCTTGTTTCATAAAAACTACGCATTTTGGTTGGAGTAGACTTATGACCAGAAAGAGGCTCTCTGCAAAGCAGATGCTGCACTTGCAATGGTGGGATGAAGGGGGATGGAATGCAATAGCTTGAAAAGTGACCGGGACACAGCAGCTGGACTAGACTCGGGGATAAGAAATACCTCTCTATTTTTCCCCAAAGTTAAATATTTCTAAGCTTCCACCTGTTCATCTGGTGAGAAACAGCATTTCTTCATGGAGTACAAGAGTCTTAAGTGGTATATGCAACCCAGAAAATTTGGCAAACGGTCCATGATGATCACCATTGAGCTCCCTGCCCATAAGGTCCATTGTAGAGGCCCTGACCCTGGAAAGTGTTCTGTCTGCAGACATCTGTGGCCATCCTCACCATGGAATTTCCCCTTCTTAGACGAGCCAGTCTGACATCAGTAAAAAACAGAAGTCAGGCATTTCTCCCCTGTAGAAAGGGAACCTCCCATTCTGGCAGACCAAGATTCAACACTCTCTTGGAAAGGAAGAAGGGAAATACCACTCATGCCTGCAATGAGCCAACAGCAGACCCCAGTGGGCCCAAACAATGAGAAACAGGACAGAGTTTGGGTCTGCTTTACATCTATTCCATTGTGAAATGCCAGGGCCCCAGGACTCCCCACGGCTCAGGAACGTATGGAGACGCATTAGGTGGCAATATGTGCTGCTGCCTATAGAAACGATATATGACCCACAGAAAGAGTGTCATATGTCCAACCTAACACCACACCAGTGGGTCACATCTGCAAGTGCCCCTTGGCAAAAAAAAAAAAAAAAGGATATGTAGCCTTGCTCTCCTTCCTAATCAGGAGCTCACCGGAACGTGGGAGCCAACCAAACCAAACTGTGGCTCCAGCTTTTACAACCCTAACTACTGGGAATCTATTTTCTCGCTGGAGTGTCTGAGAGGATGGAGAAATACACACTAAAAAGGGTTCCGTGGAGATATTGGATTTAGACTTTATAAATGTGGCTCATGAATTCCAACACCCAAAATGGAAAACTGGGCTTCCAGGATATTATACTGTTTTGTACTTAGCTACTTTATTTATACCCCTCCTGGTTCTGAAGAATATTTAACAGGTTTTATTTCACCATGAAAAAAAGGGTTGCTTTAGCAACAGGGCAAACAAGTATACTTCTTAAATGTCTATAAATGACCCAGATTAGTCTCCAAGTTTGTAAAATACTTAATCTCTTTCAGCAATGAAATGCCAAGATAAGAGTAAATTCCAAAAATTCTTTTGAGGGCATGAGGGCTTACTTATTGTTAAGTAGGAGATGAGCTAAGCCTCTGGTACTCTCGGTCCACAGAGGCACCCTATAAAAACGTGGCAAGCCCAGGGTGAGGCATCATGGAATGGACCCTGAATTCTACCTCAGTGGTGCCAATTCCTGAGACCTTGTTACCACAATGTGGCCAGGCACAAAGTTTTCACTGGCCAAGACAAAAATAAGAATAGTTCCCAGCACAAAAAAAGGCACTAATAAGTATCTGTAGACTGATGGACTGATAAGTGAATGACTGATACTGTATACTTTTCAAAAGTCAAGAGATAATTTATTACATGTGAAGAACAATCCTTAAAAATTAAGCTGGGGCCAGGCATGGTGGCTCACGCCTGTAATCCCAGCATTTTGGGAGGCTGATGCAGGAAGATCACTTGAGGTCAGGAGTTTGAGACAGCCCGGGCAACATAGGGAGACCTCGTCTCTATAAAAAAAAAACTTAAAAACTAGCCGGGCATGGTGGGGCAAGCCTGTAGTCCTAGCTGCTCAGGAGGCTGAGGCGGGACAATCGCTTGAGCCCAGGAGTTCAAGTCTGCAGTGGGCTATGACTGTGCCGTTTGCACTCCAGCCTGGGCAACAGAGCAAGACATCATCTCTAAAAAAAAATAATAAAAATAAAGTAAAAAGCTAAAGTTGAACCTGAGTGTCCCTTATAACATTCTCCTAATAAAATCTTTTTCTTTATATAATAAAATGGTGTGATAAAAGACAATAGTTTCAGTGTGAATAAAAACTAAACAGTAAGGCCAGGCATGGTGGCTCATGCCTGTAATCCCACAACTTTGGGAGGCTAAGGCAGGGGGACTGCTTCAGCCTTGAGCCCAGGAGTTCAACACTAGCCTGGCGAGACCCTGTCTCTACAAAGAAAAAAAAAAATTTAATTAGCCAGGTATGGTGATAAGCACCTATAGTCCCAGCTAGTCGGGAAGCTGAAGCAGGAAGATCACTCGAGCCTGCGAGTGCGGGATACAATGAGCTATGATTGTGTCACTGCACTCTAGCCTGGGTGATAAAGCAAGACCCTGTCTCAAAAAACAAACTACCCAAAAAGTTAGCAACTTTATGTCTGAACCCCAAATACTCTTTTTTTTTTTTTTTTTGAGACAGAGTCTCACTCTATCGGCCAGGCTGGAGTGCAGTGGTGTGATCTCGGCTCACCAGAACGCCAAATATTCTCGAACTTTCATTTTAACTACAAAATCTGACAGTGTGAGAATCACTGCTTGAAGCACTGGCTACAATCCCAGGAAAAAGAGTGGAAATCCAAGACACAGGGGCTAGTCGGAAAACATTCCCCGAAGGCAGGGAGGCAGACCCAGGCGGCAGAGCAGCCTGCCCAACAGCCACGTTCCCTCTTCCCTCGGACAGATCCCCAGCTTTGTTAGAGGATCCTTTTCCCATGTGACTCAAGGTCAAGTGAATCCACCTCCCACTCTAAGAAAAGGTCAGTATTAGCTAATTCCCCTTGCCAGTGATTGGTTCAGGGATGATCACATGACTTAGGTCTGACCACTGAGGAGAAGTCTGGTGGGGGGCTTCTGGGAAAGATTTCCTTGCCACTAAGAAGAGACACAGGGATCAGTAACCCCTCTTCTTTTGTGTACCTATGTCCTCTGATTCTGGTGCCTAAAACTACAGCAGCCTTCTAGCTGGATTCAGGTTAAATTAAGATACTCTTACCAGCAGAGCAGAAAGATGGAAAACACATGGGTACTTGATGATGTCACCGAGGCACTACATTAACCAACTGGAAACCTGTTATGGTTGAATTCTGTCCCCCATAAAAGATACATCAAAGAATTAGCCAGGCATGGTGACATACGCCTGTAATCCCACCTACTTAGGAGGCTGAGGCAGGAGAATCGCTTGAACCCGGGAGGCGGAGGTTGCAGTGAGCTGAGATCGTGCCACTGCACTCCATCCTGAGCAACAGAGCCTGACTCTGTCTCAAAAAAAAAAAAAAAAAAAAAAAAAGTCAAAGTTCTAACCCCTAGTACCTCAAAATCTCAGAATCGGAGTTTATTTGGAAAGAAGGTCTTTGCAGATTTAACCAAATTAAGATGAGGTCATTGGGTGGGCTCTAATCCAAGATGACTGGTGTCCTTATAAAAAGGGGAAATTTGGACACACATACCATAGAAGGATGTGGTGAAGACACACAGGAGAGCCCCACGTGAAGACGGAGGCAGAGACTGGACTGCTGAGACTGCAAACCAAGGAACGCCCAGGACTGCTGGCCACCACCAGAAGCCAGGAGAAAGGGGAGGAAGGGATCTATCTACCCGGAGTCTCAGAGGGAGTACAGCTCTGCTGATGCCTTCAGGTTGGACTTCCAGCCTCCAGAACTGTGAGAGAAGAAATTTCTATTGTTTTAAGCCACCTAATCCGGGCAGCTCTAGCAAGCTAATACACCTTCTTTCTTCTGGACCTTTTTATGTATACGTAACATAATACATGTATATTATGTAAATTAATAAATTTTCGTTCTGCTTAAGCCACTTTGAGTGATGATGTCAGTAATTGCGATTGAAGGCAACTCAATCAACTGGTCCCAAGGGAGGGGACTACCAAGCAGAGAAAGGGTCCTGAAGGAGCCAATGCCCACTAGAGTCCATGCACCGCTTTAACCAGCCAGCACCAACATCCTTCCTTCATCCCAAACTCACACTGCCAGACACAAACACAAATTGCTGCTCCACACAGCATGCCGTTATCCTTATATATACAACCAAAAGCACACACCACAAATTCTAGAACAAGTACAGGACCTCAGGAGAGGTCCACTTCCCCTTTGGTTTCCTCCTGATTCTTCTTTTAGTCTAATGTAGAGATTAAACTGTAAAGCTGAGGACCAGCCATGCACCCTATATGCAGTACATGCAAATCCAACTATTTCTCCTCAAACCCTTGGCCTGGCCCAGGGCCCCACCGTCTCTCTCTGGATCTTTGCATTAGCCTCCTAACTGGAATCTCCACTTTGCGACCCTGGCCCTCCTTCAAAGCACTCTACAGAGCTGCCAGGATGATCCAGTTAGAATAAGTTAGGTCACTCCTCTGCTCAAAACCCTCCAGTAGCTCCTGTTTCATTCAGAGAAAAAGCCACCGTCCTCCCAGTGACTCAGGAGGCCCCTGCTGATGGGGATCCCTGTCCCGTCAGTGTTTCCCATTGCTCCCCCTCTTCCTCACTGCACTCCGCTGGCCTCCTTGCTGTCCCGTGAACATCCCAAGGCGGTTCCTGCCTTGGCCTCTGCACTTGCTCTGCCCTTCTCCACACTTCTGCAGGTCGCTACTGAAAAATCACCTCATTAATGAGGGCTTCCCTAGCCATCCTTTCTACAAAGGGGCCTTCCCAACCCCTTTCCACTGACCCTTCACACCCCTTCTCCTGGATTTAACACTATGTTTTATTTATGTGTCATGTTCATTGTTCACTAGAATGCATGCTGTAGGAGGGTGGGGATTTTTGCCAACCTTGCTACATCCCACAGCAGTGTCTGGGATAGGGTCTGCCACATGCTTGAATGAGGGAGAGAGAGGAAAGAAGAGGTGGGTGACTATGCATGTGGTTGGTTAGGTCACTTAGCACGGCCTTGTGTTTTGTCCCAGTCATGTTCAGCTGGGCAGCTACAGGCCTGGAGGAAGCAGAGAGTTCAATTAAGCAGGGCTAGAGTTTTGCCAACAGAGTATAAGGAAGGAGAGAAGAGCCAGAGAGCTGAAGAGGCAAACGATGACTGATCATAATGGCTGAACTCGGAAATTATTATAAGTTAGGTAAAGAAGGAAGTGAGGGCATGCAGAGAGGACAACATGAAAAGATAATCAAAGGATTATAGATCAGGGTGGGGTTTAAGATCTTTTGGGCCGGGCGCAGTGGCTCACGCTTGTAATCCCAGCACTTTGGGAGGCTGAGGCGGGCGGATCACAAGATCAGGAGATCGAGACCATCCTGGCTAACACGGTGAAACCCCGTCTCTACTAAAAATACAAAAAAAAAAAAAAAAAAAAAAGTAGCCTGGCGTGGTGGCGGGCGCCAGTAGTCCCAGCTACTCAGGAGGCTGAGGCAGGAGAATGGTGTGAACCTGGGAGGCAGAACTTGCAGTGAGCCGAGATCATGCCACTGCACTCCAGGCTGGGTGACAGAGCGAGACTCTGTCTCAAAAAAAAAAAATCTTTCCGGAGTAGATGCACCTACATTGATAATTTTTGTGTAATCTAAAATTGTGTTTGTTCCTCCTTGGTCTAACACCCTCAGATTCCACCAGCATATATATTAGCCAAGTTTGCATCCATGTATATTAGCAAAAACTCAGTTCAAGTGGCACGTGGCATGTAAGCTTTCTCCCTGTGGACTTTATAATGGCAGCTGCACCTTCCCTGCTGGGGACTGACTTCAGTCTGGATATGACAAGGGGTGGTGAGGGAGAAACATTGGCAAACTGCCTTCCCAGGTGAGATGCTGGGGCCGGGTGGAAACGCTGCACGGGACAGAGGTCCCAGCCTGCCTGGGTTGGCAAGCACAGTTGAGAGGGATCCTGAGTCTTCTCAATCCTCTCCCCACCCCCCACCCCCACCAGCATCCACCAGAGTGTCAGACCTCATGCTTCCTAAATCAACGACAGTGTTCGGGAACCAGGCAAGGCCATGAACACAACTGCTGGTGTGCTCAGCAACCAGAAGGATCACACTCTGAAACCCTCTGCTCCTTTCTTGTTGTCCCCACCTTTTGTTTCAGTGCAATCACTGCAAGCCCTTCATGTTCACGACATGCCAGGAGCTGAAAGTTTCAGAATCTGGGCTCTGCATTCTTTTTCTTTAAGCTAATCAGCAGGAGCCCCTGAATATCCAATTCCCCACTGCCTGCCATGGACGGTGAGGAGTCCACCACTCAACCCTGGCTGTACTTTCACTAGCTCTGCCCTTAAACTGGGCGAATTACCAGTCCCACATGCCCTGCCCCTATTTCCTGGAGGGTCTACCGCCTGCCTCCACTCCTTATTCCAATCCTGCCTTGTTCTGGGTTTTGACTTCCAAGCAACAGAATCAAGTTGGCAGAGCAAGGTGGAAAATGGCATTTACCTAAACAATGTTGGAGAGGGCCCAGGATCGCTAGGAGGGCAAAAGGAAAGGCTGAAGGCTACAGAGCCAAGAACAGTGCCCCACGTCCTGCCCAGAGCAGCCAAAATCCCGAG
This sequence comes from Pan paniscus, assembly GCF_029289425.2. Lineage (NCBI taxonomy): Eukaryota > Metazoa > Chordata > Mammalia > Primates > Hominidae > Pan > Pan paniscus. Next base: position 6,195,180 of record NC_073265.2, read on the forward strand.
TGACAAATGACAGATGACGGATGACACTCCAAGCCAAGCCCTGGCGAGCCCTCACACCATGCCAGGGCTGGCCAGGAAGCCCACCTAGCCGCAAACGTGGCCACCACCAGCTCTCTCACTCTGTTTGCCTCACTGCCTCCCAAGAGACAAAGTCTAGGCAGATGTGGCCCAGGCAGGCCAGTGGCTCCCGTGCACCCAGGATGTATGGGGATCACTCAGTTTGGGTCATATCACAGCCCATTGCCTCCCTGCACCCCATACTCCTGACACCCCAGCCTTTCTGGGACCCTTATCCACAGTCTTCCAGTTTAAATGAAAGAAAGTAGACCTCAAAGACAGGCCAATGTATTGAATGTATAATAATCAAGCCAGGGTATCCATCACCCTAGGGTTTCCCATTTCTATGTGTTAGGTACATTTCAACTCTCTTCTCGCTATGTTGAAATGTATTATACACACTGTTGTTAACTGTAGCCACTCTACTCTGCTATCAAACATTAGAACTTATTTTTTTCTATCCAACTGTATGATTATACCCCATAAATATGTACAAATATAATGTATCAAAAAGAAAGAAAGAAAGAGGCCAGTGGAAGGCATTCAAAAACAACACACAAACCTGACAACTCTGTTTTCGCCCACCAGGGCTCAGTGAAACTCTTCTTAGGCATCACACAAGAGAGAAGGAAAACTGGCAAGTTCACAACATAAACACGCCGAGACAGGTAGACATACCGCTAACTTTATGGTGATCTGGCTATCTGAATAGAAATAGAAAGGGTGCTATACCATCTCAGGAGACGAAAACCTAACACTTTGCCTGCCATCTATAATTGCTTGACAGCATAATTGATCATGTAACTGACAACTGTCCCATCATCCTATTCTCAAGCACTGATAAAGTGATGTAACACTACCAACGGCACATGGGATCTTCCCTAAACAGTGTGATCTGAGAAAGTGCCAGCACCAACCAGGGATCACACAGTTGATACCACTGGAATTTTAAAAAGCTTTCTCTAAACAAAAGCATCAAAAAGCTATCTTAAAATAAATGAAAAGCAGACAAGTTAGTCCTATAGCCTTGAGTATTTATCCTAGATGATGTCCTAGTGCCTAGTGAACTAGAAATAGACTCTATCTGTGGAAATGAGGGAAATATTTTTTAAAATAACAACGCCCATTAAAAGAATCCAGCTGCCTTCTCAAAATGACAGAGCCAGAGCAGTTCTTTGTCATCGCTATGGCTCGGGGCCTGGGGATCACAAACCTCCAGGTATTCACCGGGTCTGCACTGACCAGAAAGCATCACTCCCTCCCTATGTCAGGCATTTGGACATAATGTGGATGGTTAATAAAAGGCACAGCAAGCTGAGAAAGACTCACCAGACCCACCTTGGAGGACCCAACAACTGACCCAGAGCACGCTGCAGAAATTTCAACTCATCTCATCTGTTCACTCACTCTTTCCGTAAATCGGTATTGAGCACCTGCCATAGGCTAAGCACGGTCCTAGAAACAGGATGGACACAGCTACTGAGGCCTCAGCCTCAGCCTGAGGGAGCCCATGTTCCAGGAGGGAAGACAGATGAGAAACAGAATTTAATTTCAGATAGTGAGGAGCATGTAACAGAAGACAAGAGCAAGCGGGGAGGACACAGGGCAGGAATGCGGGCTGGGAGAGAGACCTGCCATCCAGAGGAGAGGCGGGGAGAGCCTTCTCTGAAAGGGACTGCTGGGTGAGACCTGAAGCATAAGAAGGCATTACTGGGACCTCGGAGTCAGCTTAAGGGCAGAATCTCACACCCTTGTCTTAGAAAAAAGGAATGAGAAGTTTTCTAGACAGGGAAGAAAAGGCACCCGTGCTTACAATGGGAGGGAACAGGCCGAGTTCAGGTGGCTGCGAGAGGCCACTGTGGCTGGGCACAGAGAGCACACAGGAGCTGCACAAGACAGGTCTGCTGGTGGCCGCAGAGCCAGGACAGCGAGGTCCTGGGGAAGAAAGGGAAAGGCTTTAAGCGGCTGGGGCTGACACAGTCAGAACTACAACACACACAGAAAAGCGTAACAGGTCTTTCTTCTTCCAAATAAGCCTATCTTTTATGCTTTTCTGAATTAGTTGGTCCTCCTGTTTTGGCTTGAAGTGGTAGGGTTTACTCTATTTTTTGGCTTGAATTGGCAGGGTTTATTGGTTTGGTTTGGTTTGGTTTGACAGAGTCTCGCTCTTTTGCCAGACTGGAGGGCAGTGGTGCGATCTCGGTTCACTGCAACCTCTGCCTCCCAGGTTCAAGCAATTCTCCTGCCTCATTCAGCCTCCAGAGTAGCTGGGATTACAGGCGTGTGCCACCGTGCCCAGCTAATCTTTATATTTTTTAAGAAGGGACGGGGTTTCACCATGTTGGCCAGGCTTGTCTCAAACTCCCGACCTCAGGTGATCCGCCTGCCTTGGCCTCCCCAAGTGCTGGGATTACAGGCATGAGCCAGCACACCCGGCTGCTTTACGGAGTCTCGCTCTATCACCCAGGCTGGAGTGCAGTGGCGTGATCTCAGCTCACTGCAAGCTCCACTTCCCGGGTTCACGCCATTCTCCTGCCTCAGCTTCCCGAGTAGCTGGGACTACAGGAGCCTGCAGCCATGCCCAGCTAATTTTTTGTATTTTTTTTTTTTAGTAGAGACGGGGTTTCACTGTGTTAGCCAGGACTGTCTCGATCTCCTGACCTCGTGATCCGCCCGCCTCAGCCTCCCAAAGTGCTGGGATTACAGGTGTGAGCCACTGTGCCCGGCCCTCCTTAGCCATTTTTAAGTTACGGTTCTACGGCACAACGTACATTCACATTGTTGTGCAACCATCACCACCAAACATGCACAGAACTCTTTTTATCATGCAAAACTGAAACTGCTCCCACTGAACACTGCTCCCCTGCTGTCCCTGGCAACCACCATTCTACTTCCTGCTTCTATGAGTCTGGCTACTCTGGGTACCTCATATAAGTGGAATCACACAGTATTTGTCCTTTGGGGACTGGCTTATTTCACTTAGCATAATATCTTCAAAGTCTATCCATGTCATAGTATGTCAGAATTTCCTTCCTTTTTAAGAATGAATAGTATTCCATGGTATGGAGAGACCCCATTTTGTTGATCCATTCATCCAAGGATGGGTTCCTGGGTTGCTTCCACCTCTTAACTATTTTGGTTGATGCTGTTATGAACATGGATAAACAAGTATCTCTTCAAGTCCCTGCTTTTAATTCTTTGGGTATATACCCAGACTTGCTTTTAATGAGACTCTCTACATGTAAACTTCTTGCTTTTAATGAGACTCTCTACATGTTAACTTCTTGCTTTTAATGAGACTGTCTACATGTTAGTCACATGTGATTTACAACAGGAGGTAAGAGCAGGCTGGGTGAATCATAATAGTGTCCATTAATGCTGCACGTACACAGAGGACTCCTATGGTGCCAGTGAACAAAGGAGCAGACACCTGCTCCCAGGACCACACAAAACTCACCACTGCAGACACAGATCACTACCTCCATTCTAACACATAACATAATTTGGTCAGGTACTTAGTGAGGAGAGTTTCCATTTTTCCTCCAAAGACACCTAGCAGAGAAAGAATGTCATGTTTGATGGGAGAATTTTTAAATTAGCTTCAGAAACCAATTACATATCTCAGGCTTAAAAAAAGACAGCAAAACAGGTGCAGTGGCTCACGCCTGTAATCCCAGCATTTTGGGAGGCGGAGGCAGGTGGATCATTTGAGGTCAGGAGTCGAGACCAGCCTGGCCAATATGGCAAAACTCTGTCTTTACTAAAAATACAAAGATTGGCCAGGTGTGGTGGCGGGCACCTGTGGTCCCAGCTATTCAGGAGGCTGAGGCAGGAGAATCGCTTGAACCTGGGAGGCAGAGGTTGCAGTGAGCCAAGATTGCGCCACTGCACTCCAGCCTAGGCAACAGAGCAAGACTCTATCTCAAAAAAAAAAAAAATCCCCCAAAAAACTTTTTCAAACCCACAATCTGACTTTAAATTTCATAAAGAAGGTGATCTACAAAGATTGGTCTTGGTCTATTACCAAAATGATGTCAAATTTTCCATCCTCTTTCTTTGTTCTTTACATTTCCACTCCGATTTTATGTAAATGAAATTGAACTTTTACTAGAGCTGTTTACAAAACACATTCTATTAAATACAACTGTATTTTATATTTTCTTTTATTTTTATCTTATATAAATTTGTATTTATAAAACAGATTTTATTAAAAGTATTTTTGCTCTGAATAATTGTATTCCATACATGTAAATATAAAAAATTGCTACATGGCCCTTTAAGGAATTTAATAATTTTACAAAATACGGTAACACTGCAGAAGAAAGACATAAGAAGTTTTACTGTTAGGAACATTCTCCAAGCCAGAAAAATAGGCATTAGAGTAAGGACATTTCCACATTCAATATTAATTGATACTTGGAGCAGTTAGTAGTCAGATTGATAGAGACAGGAGGTATAACAGTGGTTGCCAGCAGCTGGGGGCAGAGAATAGGAAAATGTTGAAGGGGTACAGAACTTCACTTTTGCAAGATGAGAAGTTCTGGAGGTGTATGATGTTGATGGCTGCACAGCCATGTGAATGTACCTACTACTGAACTGTACGCTTTAAAATTGTTAACATGGTAAATTTTATACATGTATTTTACCACAATTAACATTTTTTTCTTAAGGTTTTCAAATAAAAAATTCGGTAGTTATTTGAATAACTAATGCTAGGCAGGACTGGTCAGCAGGAAAAAGCTGCTCCAAAGGTGGCTGAGGGTAAGGAAAGCCTTCGTAACCCCTCAGGCAAATCAACAAAGAGATCTTTTACTACAGGAAGGTGCTACATCTGCCTCAGAGCAGAAGTGGTGCAGCACTGATTTAGGTTCTGAATTTCTTCAGGTCTAACACTGACATTCTTCACATGCTAACAGTTCCGATGTTCAGGTGCCTCACAGAAGCAATGTCAAAAGAAATATGCTATCTGCCAAGCAAAGAAACAAACTGAGAAACAGCTGTGTCTGCCTGTGCATGCATAAACTTAACCAGGCATAAAGGGTTCCTAGTGACACGTATCTGCATGGCAGTACCACAGAGTACTGCCATGTAGTTGAATTTGAATTGTCCCGTAAATGCCTCCAAAAAGATTTCACGAAGATATACAACTGAGACTGAACACTACTGTGTGGACAGAAGGTTGCCTTCCATCAGGCTAAGCTCCACAATTAAGTAAAAACTGCCAAATCTTTTGGGCAGATCATAAAATGTTCGAAGTCAGGACAAGCTGGTGAGACTGACTCACACACTGTAAGGACTATCACTGAACATTTTTCTGTCCTAAGTCCCAGCTGACTTTCCATGACAGTTGTTTAATTTCCACAGATACATAATGCAATTACAGAAAAGGTGAAAATCCGATATTTACCAAAGAAGAAATGCAGACATCTGGTAGTTTTTAAAATGCTTTGAAATTATGCTGTCAATGCTAAAAGGACACAAAAGGTCAAGAACATGAGCATGGAATATGAACAGTATTAAAGCTGTCAGGCAAAGCTATCAATGGCCAAAAGAGATAACAGAAAACATTATCCTATGAATGAAAAGAAAGCTTAAGAGTCCAGTTTTGTGATCTTGAGTAAAACAACAGTATGATGTGTGGGATAAATGTAGCTGCCACTGGGTAGATATTTTATGAAAGCTATGTTTATTATAGTATTTCTTTTTTCTAAAACAATGCTGCTTAGTGGAGGGTAGGCTTTATAAGAGTAGGTACATGACTAGTCTTTTGCTGCAGTGATTTAGTTTGTGATGATCCACGTCATTTTTGCCACAGTGTACAACAGCTGCTGAAGGCCACCCTTGTCTCTCAGTTTTCATTATTAAACCAAAGCAAACTCTTCTGATGAAGTTAGAATACATTTTTTTAAGTTAGTCAAATGTGGACACTATAAATCTAACCTCTAGTACTATGGATAAGCAATGGAAAACATCTTAATGTTAATCCTAAATAAACACTAAGCAATGTTTAATGTTTAAGATTGATGTCATTGACTATGCTTAGCTGAGAAGAAAACATGTGATTAACCAAGGGAAGGACTTAAAGGATATGTAATAATTCTATAGCACCACTAGACATTTAAATTTCACAAAGAGGTTCAACAACTTGAGGAAGCTACTGCTGCCTTTGCCACAGAACCTTCTATCTCAACAATGAAACTCTATCTCATTGCCCTCTATCTCAACAATGAAACTTAGGAGACTTCTGATACGACACATTGGGAGATCACTTTATGTTGGACACTCAAAATAGAAAGCCTGAAATGGTACCAAAATTGACAGCTCTAATACACAAGGGAAAGCCCTACCCTGTGACACTGTAATATTAAAGCAAGCATCTTTTTTAAGATAAAAGTACCACACAGTGGAACGAAAGCAATGAAACATCTGCAGACCCTGAGAACAAAAGAACTCCAAAATCGCCAACAGATAATCAGTGCAAAGTGCTGGAGCCAGTATAAAAATGCAGAGTCCAGGCCGGGCGCGGTGGCTCACGCCTGTAATCCCAGCACTTTGGGAGGCCGAGGCGGGCGGATCACGAGGTCAGGAGATCGAGACCATCCTGGCTAACACGGTGAAACCCCGTCTCTACTAAAAATACAAAAAATTAGCCGGGCGTGGTAGCGGGCGCCTGTAGTCCCAGCTACTCGGGAGGCTGAGGCAGGAGAATGGCGTGAACCCGGGAGGCAGAGCTTGCAGTGAGCTGAGATCGCGCCACTGCACTCCAGCCTGGGCGACAGAGCGAGACTCCGTCTCAAAAAAAAAAAAAAAAAAAAAAAAAATGCAGAGTCCAATTTGCAAAACAAAACTACTGGGAGTAGAAACCAACTTGGGAAGAAGATAGGTAATAGGGGTAAAAAAAAAAGAAGGAAAAGGATGATACAAGTGGCAGACTAGAGAAGAGGAGCCAGATGTCAAAAAGTACATGGCCAAACCAATCGCCACTTTGTGAAAATAACGAGAATGTGTGCTAGAGCTATGAAACTAGAAATCTATCCTATATATAAACAGATAAAATTGGCCAGGCACGGTGGCTCATGCCTGTAATCCCAGCACTTTGGGAGGCCGAGGCGGGCGGATCATGAGGTCAGGAGATCGAGACCATCCTGGCTAACACGGTGAAACCCTGTCTCTACTAAAAATACAAACAAATTAGCTGGGTGTGGTGGTGGGCACCTGTAGTCCCAGCTACTCGGGAGGCTGAGGCAGAAGAATGGCATGAACCCGGGAGGCGGAACTTGCAGTGAGCCAAGATCACGCCACTGCACTCCAGCCTGGGTGACAGAGCGAGACTCCATCTCAAAAAAAAAAAAAAAAAAAACGGATACAATTAGAAGATGAAAAGATAGAAAATTTTAATAATAAAAAATAAAGAGATATGGAGCATTCAAGAGAAAGGGATAAAGAAGACAGGTAAAGAGGGCTCAACATATGTATAAAAGGAATTCTGCAAAGAAAGAAACAGAACAACCACTGAAAACTACATATTGACTCAATTTTTTTTTTTTGAGATGGAGTCTCGCTCTGTCACCCAGGCTGGAGTGCAGTGGCGCAATTTCGGCTCACTACACCTCCGCTCCCAGGTTCAAGCAATTCTCCTGCCTCAGCCTCCCAAGTAGCTGGGATTATAGGTGCATGCCACCACACCTGGCTAATTTTTTTTTTTATTTTTAGTAGAGACAGGGTTTCACCATATTGGCCAGGCTGGTCTCAAACTCCTGACGTTGTGATCCACCCGCCTCAGCCTCTAAAAGTGCTGGGATTACAGGCGTGAGCCACCAGACCTGGCCCACATTGATTCTATTTTTTAAAATGAGTAAAAGACTTGAATAGACATTTCTCAAAAGAAAATATAAAATGGTCAACAAGCATATGAAAAGATGTTCAACATCATTCATCATTAGGGAAATGCAAATCAAAACCACAACAAGGTATCACCTCACCCTCATCAGGATGGCTATCATTAACAACAACAATAACAAAACATAATAACAAGTGTTGGAGAGGATGTGGAAAAATTCAAACCCTTATAGACTCCTGGTAGGAATAAAAAATGGTGCAGCCACTGTGGAAAACAATTTGTCTGTTCCTCAAAAAATTAAAATTAGGATTGCCATGAGATCCAGCAATTCCACCTCTGGGTATATATCGAAAAAATGGAAATCGGGGTCCAAGAGAGATATCTGTACACCCATGTTCATAGCAGCACTATTCACAATAGCCAAGAGGTGGAAGCAGCCCAAGTATTCACTGTTAGATGAATAAATAAAATGTGGTATAGACATACAATGGAATTCAGCATTTACAAGGAAGGAGATTCTGACACATGCTAAACATGGATGAATCTTGATGAGGCTAAGTGAAATAAGGCAGTCACAAAAGGACAAATACTGTATGATTCCACTTCTACGAGGTATGTAAAATAACCAAATTCATAGAAACAGAAAGTAGAAGGGGAGTTATCAGGGGCTGGGTTGGGGGTAAAAGTTTCTCAAGATGAAAAAGTTCTGGGGGTTAGTTGCACAACAGTGTGAATATACTTAACAATATTGAACTGTACACTTACAATGGATAAGATGGGGCCGGGTGGCTCACATCTGTAGTCCCAGCGCTTTGGGAGGCCAACGTGGGCAGATATCTTGGGTCCAGGATTCAAGACCAGCCTGGTCAATATGGCAAAACCCCATCTCTACTAAAAAAATACAAAAAATTAGCCAGGCATTGTGGTGCATGCCTGTAATCCTAGCTACTCAGAGGCTGAGACACGAGAATTGCTTAAACTTGGGAGACAGAGGTGCAGTGAGCTGAGATCATGCCACTGCACTCCAGCCTGGGCGAGAGAGCGAGATTCTGTCTAAAAAAAAAAAAAAAGTTAAGATGGTAAACTTTATGTTACGTGTATTTTACCACAATTTTTAAAAATTGAATTAAGCTGAATATACTAAAATATACTGAAAAATACTGAATATACTGAAAAGGTACATCACATACCTAAGAAAAACAATCCAGAGAAGCCATAACAAGACATATTCTAGTAAAATTATTAAAGAAGAAAGGATAATGGGACCACAAAATCGTAAGAGACTTCCAGCACTATTTGTTATGCTTCAATCCTTTAGAGGGAAACAACTGTACCATGAAGCACATAAGAAAAGAGTTATATTTTTCATCATAAGAGGTGCATAAATGAGGATTTGTTATATTATCCTCTATACTGGTCTATACACTTGTAATATTTGATCACACATTCCCACAAACGATTCAGGGAACCTACTGGCTCTGTTAAATTAAACTAAATTTGGGCTGAGGAGGTGCTTGTGTAATGAACTGCAACTTAACTTAGTATGCAAACTAATGGAAAGCCTAACTCAGGAGGATACTTTGGGAACAAATTGCGAGTCTCAGGCAATCATAGCAGCTGAGCTCCAGTTAACTGCAGGCAGCAGGACAACTGTTCCAATCCTGTTCATGTAAGACGAACACTGAGACATTAACCATCAGCTGTCTCTCTACCTCACTTCTGTTTCTGTACCTCACTTCCCTGCTATCCACAAATGCTTTTAGACCACGTTGCAGCCCTGGAGTTCTCTGAACCTGTCCCTGGTTCCGAGGGCTGCCTGATTCTAGAATCACAAATAAAAGGCGATTAAAATCTGCAAAACTAGATTTGTTATACATTTTTTTTTTTTTTTGAGACGGAGTCTCGCTCTGTAGCCCAGGCTGGAGTGCAGTGGTGTGATATCCACTCACTGCAAGCTCTCCCTCCCAGGTTCACACCATTCTCCTGCCTTAGCCTCCTGAGTAGCTGGGACTACAGGCGCCCACCACCACCACCTGGCTAATTTTTTTGTATTTTTAGTAGAGATGGGGTTTCACCGTGTTAGCTAGGATGGTCTCAATCTCCTAACCTCGTGATCCGCCCGCCTCGGCCTCCCAAAGTGCTGGGATTACAAGCGTGAGCCACTGTGCCCGGCCTCATTCATCTTTTAGCAGTTTCCATAATTCAAGAGTTCAAAGACTAGTGCTGTTGTTGGGGCAAAGCTTGAGCCAGGAGCTCAATATCACCTAGTCCCAATTCTTCTTCACCCTCTGCTCTGCCAAGTTCATCCCTGGACTCCTCACAGAACCCCTCAGGCTCTCCTATGACCATGATTAAATGTCTATAGCAGTCCCAGCCTAAATCCTCATACCAGAGTAAGCAAGGGCATTGCTTCTAGAAACTCCCATTCAGGCTCCTGGAACTCCCTCTCTCAGGCTGACTGAAATTGGCTCCTGAAACAATTCCTGTGTCAAGACAGTGAGATTCAATGATTCAGAGTCAGAGTGAGTTGGGGTGGAGTCAACCCTAAGAATGGAAAAGGGAAACTGAGGTGAATGAAGGAGAAATGGATTCTGTGAGGCACCCACAACAGGGACAGCAGAGACCACAGTTCTGGTGGCTGTTTCTTACCCTCCAGACACTATCCCTCTGCTGAGCTCCTTCAAACCCTCCAGACATGATCAGACTCATCTGGACTTACTGTGGGGACATATCTAGGCCCCGACTCTGTCAAATATGTATAGTGACTTCCATCTAAAAGGCACAAGGTTCTTTACAGATAGGACAACCTTGATAGCACTCATCTGAGAAAGAGAACAAATTAGAAATAATCATCCTTCACTTCCTAACACTCACAAAAAAAAAAAAAAAACAAACCTAAGGGAAAGCAAGTGCATATTAAAACAGAGTTGATCACCAATGAGCAAGTCCTACCAAAGATGGCAGAGAAGCTGAAAAGGTCCTCTAGGAACTCACTCAATAAATGCTCATTTATTCCATTTATTGCAAAGCCAAGAATTGTAAATAATTTAACTCACTTAGGAAAGGATCTTCTCCATTATTTTATCTGAATGTTAACTGATCTTGATGATCTGAAGTCTGACAGTTACCAAAGCGAGTAAAAATCCTCATGTTTTCCATGCTAGGAAAATCATTAATAGTTTATCCAAACTGAAACTTTCTTGGCAACTGTTGCTTCCTTGTTCTTGCCATAAATTAACTGTTTTTAAAAAGCTAAAATCTAAAGAATTTCCAGGACCTTAAAACCATTAGAATATAAAGACACTCTAACTTAAAATAAAATTCATAACCAAAAGTTAACTCACCTAAACACAATGTTTCCTTGTGTCATTTATCTTCTTTGAAGCCCAATCAATAACAGATTCATTCATTCACTCATGCAGCAAACATTTAGTAAGTGCTCTAAATATGCCTGAAGGGACCTCACACATCATCTTTCCTGAGCTCTTCCTTTACAGATTAGGAGTTTGAGGTCCAAGAGAGCAAGTGATCTGCCCACAGTCACACAGCAAATATGAGAATCCATGGGTGCGATCAGATTTCCTCACCTCTGGCCTGACACGTTATCCACCCTGCCATGTTTCCTTGGCTACAGCAGGCCAATGATGCAATCGGCCTCCAGCAGAGAACACTACTGTAGTAAATATCAATAGCTGTCAAATTTATGGCCAGGCAACATGGTTTGAACACCCTTCCTACAACTGGAAGATCTCCCATATGAGTTCCTTCTCCTGAAATGTAGAGGCAAAAGCTCATCCAATCCTCCCTGCAGCTAGAGCTCAGGCATATGGCTTGGCTTTGCCAATCAGGGGAGCAGTGTGACGTAGTGGGCACAAGCAGGGTAGGCAGCAGTGGCAAAGCTTCTAGTGTTTGACCTGCAGGGAGCTGGCACTTCCGTGCTGAGCGATGGTCACGGAGCTGTCTTCACTTGTCAATGCCCATTGGTGAGATTTGGGCACTGATCCTGGCTATATAGAATTCTGTGAAACTGGCTAAAATGGACTCTGGGGTGGGGGTTGCATCTAAGAACCCTGACCTCTGTGCTTCATTATTACATGCTCAATACATATGCCTGGAGCTATATACAAAATAAAGGGAGCCTCTGCTCAAAACTTCACTGTGCATCATAAGATACCAGTTCTCATCTATCTATCTGAGTCTTAAGACTTTTTAAAAACTAAATGGTTCTTTTCTATTAAAAAATAAGACAATGATGGGACTACTTCACTTTTAACAATATATGCTGAATTATCAAATGCCTATTTTAAAAAAAAAAAAGACCAAGAAGGTGGCAGAGCAAATCCCAGTATCAAAATACTCCTTCACCAAAATCCAACAGCAAAGCAAAGCCGGTCCTCGTGGCTTTTTGGAAGCAAGAAGCAAGGGAGAAGCAAGTAAACAAAACCCTGAACCATTTCCCTAACAGCTCCCATCTTAAAGAATAACAGAAGGGAAAGAGCTGAAGGCAGCCTCCAGAGAATAAGTAGCATTTTCCCCAAAACCTTCATGTCATCTATTTTTTCCAGAGATGGAAAAAATGCTGTGACTCCCTGCTGGAAGAAAAGCAAGAAACGCTTCCCTGTGGTTACAGATGGTAAATGCTTAAACGTGACAATGTCAAAGGAACAGTCTCCTAAATTGGACAGCATGCAGTGGGAAATGGAAAGACACATAAGGGCCTTCCTTTCCTCTCCCCATCTTGATGAGCAGTCCTCAAGATATGGCCTAAAATTCATAAACCTAGAAACAGAGGCGGCCTGGGATTTAAAGTGAAAATGTAGCCAACAACAAAACAAAAAAACTCGGGAGACAGAAGGGGAAATGTGATAATTTTTTCATTTTTCATAGCAAGTGAACAATAGATATAATTTAAGAGTTGCTAAATCAAGAAACAGAAGGTTATACATAACAAATATACAGAGTTATATGAGTAACCACTGGAAAAACTAAAAGTAGACTCTAAACCGTCCAAAGCACCAGAAGGGAAACAGTACACGCACACACTCAAATAACAAAAAGGAAAGCAGGGCACCAGAGTATACACCTGTAGTCCCAGCTATTCGGGAGGCCAAGGTGGGAGGATCACTTGAGCCCAGGAGTTCAAGGCCAGCCTGGGCAACATAACAAGACCCCATCTCTAAAAATAATAATAATAACAAAAAACCAGGAAAATTGGCAACAGAAAAAAACCCCACAAACTAGATTATAAAGAATTAGGACTTAAAACATCTATGATAACAATAGATGCAGATGAGAGAAATTATTATTATTATTGGAAAATGATATGTTACACGTCTAGAAAACAAGAGAATCCAATTTTTAAATTATTAGAAAGAATTAGAGTAGTTAGCAAGTTGACTGTTTGCAGAATTTTAAAGTACCTTTTTCCTATAAACAAGCAAAACCATTGAGAAAACAGCTGAAAAGACCCCACTCACAGTAACTCCTGAAAAGAACGGCACATCTGAACTAGATGTGGGCAGAACCTACATGAAGAAAACTGGAAAGTTCTCCAATGAGGCAAAAAGGAGAAATTAAAAGTAGCACCATGTGCTTGGATTGGAATGTTTCATACTGTAAACTTGGCCGGGTGCGGTGGCTCACGCCTGTAATCCCAACACTTTGGGAGGCCGAGGCGGGCAGATCGTTTGAGGCCAGGAGTTCAACACCAGCCTAGCCAGCATGGCGAAACCCCGTCTCTACTAAAAATACAAAAATTAGCCATTTATGGTGGCACATACCTGTAATCCCAGCTGCTTGGGAGGCTGAGGCATGAAAATTGCTTGAACCCAGGAGGCAGAGGTTGCAGTGAGCTGAGATCGCACCACTGTACTCCAGCCTGGGCAACAGAGCAAGACTCTGTCAAAAACAAAAACAAAAACAAAAAAACCTGTAAAGTTGTTAATTCTCCCTAAATCAATTCATAAATTTACTGCAAACCAATTAAAATACCAGGAGGATTTGGGAACTTACCTTGGAACTCAGCAAAATGATACTAATAGTAATCTGAAAAAAAATACACGAGAATTACCAGGTGTGGCTGTTTGTATTTTCCACATGCTTTTCTGCAGTGTGACCCTTGTCTTCCTCCTATCAAGAGGTAGGGCCTATGTCCCCTCCCCTTAAATGCTGGCAGGTCTGTGACTGCTTCAGCCAACTGAGTACAGAGGAAATGGCCCCATGAGACTTGTGAGCCTAGGCTGGAAAAAGCAAGCAGTTTCCACCTAGTGTTCTTGGGATACTAGCTCTGGGGGAAGCAGCCATCATGTAGGAAGTCCAATTACCCTGAGACCACAGTGCTGGAGGAGCTACAAGTATACACGTGGCTGAGGCCCCAGCTGCCAGCAGGCCACAACTGCCAGCCATGTGAGCGGGACGTCTGGGATGTCCCACCCTGTCGAGTCCTCAGATGAGTTACAACCCCAGCTGATATCCAACACAATCACATGAGACCTCAAGCAAGAATCACCCAGCAGAGCCGTTCCAAATTCCTCACCAACAAGATCATAAACAAAATGAAACACCTGTTTTAAACTGCTAAGTTTGAGGATAACTTGTGATGTTACAACAGTAACTGGAATTCCATTTAAAAGGAAGGAAGGGGGCCGTGCACGGTGGCTCATGCCTGTGATCCCAGCACTTTGGGAGACCGAGGCGGGCAGATCACAAGGTCAGGAGTTTGAGACCAGCCTGATCAACATGTTGAAACCCCGTCTCTACTAAAAATACAAAAGTTAGCTGCGTGTGGTGGCGCGTTGCCTGTAATCCCAGGTACTCAGGAGGCTGAGGCAAGAGAATTGCTTGAACCCAGGAGGCAGAAGGTTGCAGTGAGCCGAGATCACACCACTGCACTCCAGCCTGGGTGACAGAGCGAGACTCCGTCTCAAAAAAAAAAAAAAAAGGAAGGAAGGAAGTGAGGAAGGTAAGGAAGGAAGGAAAGGATGGAGGGAGGAAGGGAGGGAGAGAGGGAGGAAAGGAGGGAAGGAAGGAAAGAAAGGGGAGGGAAGGGGGAAGGAGAGCCGAAGGGGATTGGCCCTATCACATTTAACAACATAATGAATCAAAATCCATTCATAAATTCATTGAACAAATATTGAAGATCTACAGGTCCACCACAAGCTAGGCATTAGAGAGACATTGTGTTGTGCAAAATCTTTGTCTTTATGGGATTTAGATTTTAGTGAAAAAGACAAATTTCAGATAGTATTAAGTGTGCTGAAGGAAAATAAAAATCAGGATAAGAGAAAGTGCTCCTTAAAACAGAGTGCTCAGAGAGGCCTCTTGGAGGAGGTGGCTGTGGCGCTGAGCCAGGGAAGGGCCCGGGTATTCTCACCTACTGCTGTGGGGTTTGCAAACGGTTCAGCCTGTCCTTGGGGCAATTTGAAAAATCTATTTCCATCTAAAAGGCATGGACCTCTTGACCTAGAAACCTCTTGGCTAGGAAATTACCCCATGAACATTCTTACACACGTTAGCAATACTTCCAAGTATGTCATGACAAAAATGAGATACACAAAAATGTCAGCTCAATGGGAGCTTATTAAATAAATTACATTATAGTCATTCAATAGAGCACCATAAGACTTTTTAAAAATTACATAAGCTATATCCACTGACAAACAGCTACATGAGACACTGTTAGGTGACAATAAGAAAGGCTGGAACTGTGTGCACAGTATCTCCTCTTCTGACTCACAGAGAGAGAAGGAACCAGGGAAGAGGGAAGGATACTCATTTATGATCTGGAAGAAATCCCCCTTTCCTCGGGGAACACCTCTGGGGAGAGGAGAGAGATTTGGGTTTTTCATTTGGTACCTCTCCGTAGCACCTGAATTTTCTAACAAGATGCTGTACAAGTTTTACTTTTGTCCTTTCAATGCCCGCTAGGGTTACCTGGACCATGAGTCAGTGTTTGACAGCTTCTCCCCAAAGAAAGAATTGGGGCTACTAGACCGGACAAGGTTGGTTTTCTCTTTTGGTACTCTGTATTTCCAAAAATAACTGAATGGTATTTTTTTAAATAAAATAATTTGAAAGAATAAAGCCCTATAACAACAAAGTATTAAACTGTTAAAATATTTTCATTCTATTGTAATTATAAGAAAGCCTGCATGGTCCCACTGCAGCAGCCACCATGACGAGCAGCACTCTCTGTAAATGCAGCCCTTCCACGCTGCTCAGGGTGACCCACCCCAGTGAGCTGGCTACTTGCATATTCCCAGATCCCCCACCTGCGCCAGGCAGGCATATGCCAGATCAGCTCAGAACTAGAAAAGATGGGCACCAGGAAGAAAGGCACCAAGCCCTCCCTAACTCCCCTCTGAGAGTTGCATCCTTCTTTCCTACCTCTTTCCTCTTTACAGAGCCCACTGTGCTCTGGGTCCCCCATGACCTGGGGGTCAGAGTCAGACACACTCCTGTGCACAAATGGAACCATTCGTTCTTCACCACCACCTGTGCCCACACCCCTGTCAAAGCTCCCCCGCACCCACCTCTGAATCTCCCGCATGGGTAGGACAGCTTCTTCCCGAAGAAGGGAAATTCCTGGCCAGGCACAGTGCTCACGCTTGTAATCCCAACACTTTGAAAGGCCAAGGCAGGTGGGTCGCTTGAGCCCAGGAGTTTGAGACCAGTCTGGGCAACATAACGAGACCTCCTCTCTACAAAAATTAAAATTAAAAAATTAGCCGGGAGTGGTGGCATGCCAGTAGCCCCAGCTACTTGGGAGACTGAGGTGGGAGGATCGTTTGAGCCCATGAGGTTGAGGCTGCAGTGAGCCGTGATCCTGCCACTGCACTCCAGCCTGGGCTGTAGAGAGAGACCCTGTTGGAAGGATCTCTCCGACAGTTATCTCCTGGATAACTGCAATGGGTCAAGTGACAACTTTCTCTAGCTCTCCTAAGCCACAGTGCAGTACGGTTTGGAAACAGCAATAAGAGTCAATCCCCCTTTTCACAAATGATCAAATGAGGCTCAGAGAGATTAAAGAATTAGGCAGTCATTCTTCACAAGGAAGGAAGGGAGGGAGGGAGGAAAATTTCTTGTGAAATTCCCAAAGAACAGAGAACATTTTTAAATGTTTCCTTACTCATTAGTTTACTCAGTATTTTCATGCCCAAAAAATGTCAACAACCAGTTTTGCCAAGAATAATAAAAACAGATACTGACTCTGAGCCTTTCTTGCAAGATCTCTCAGGGTACACACCCGGCTGACTCCCGCACATTTCTGTCTCTCCTGCCTTCTCAAATCTCGCTGTCTCCATCAGTGTCTCTTCTTCCATGCAAGGCTCTGTCCTCTGAAGTTCTCTCTCCCCTGGCTTCAGCCCCATGCAGGTGCCCCCCCCCCCGCCCCACATGTGGATTCAGTTCCCCACCTGTGGTCCCCATGATTGTTCTACTCCAACTCTGGCTCTCATCACCCACCGCCAGTATGACTGGGGCACAATGTGACTGGGTGCAGGATGGGGCAGCCACCTCAGGCCCCAGAGCGCTCCATCCCATGGCCAAAGGGGTGGATATTCCGCCCTGAAACACCTAGGAGTGCATAATGCTCCAGGTATTCCTTCTTCGAAGCTGATAAGTTTGTCTATGAGCAAATAATCCACTAGTTCCTCTGCAAGGGGACTGCCTGACTTAGAAAGAACACAGATGTAAAAGATTAGTCTTTCTCAAACACTGCCGGTCATGTGTCAGAAATCTAGAACAGCCCCTCACCAGCAAACCTGGCTGGCCCCAGCCCTGTCTCAGACCCTTGTGTTAATGCTGGGTCTCTGGCCCAGGCTCCCCTCCCTGCCTGATGAGTTCCCAGTGTGCTTTCAAGGGCTCTTTCAGGTGAAGAGACTTAGATCAATACCACCTTAGGTGACCCGAACTTTGACTCTCCCTCAGGGAGCAGCGACGGGGTTTTAGTGTCTTCTCTCTGACAGCCCAAAGCGCAGATGCCAGCTGCTCCACCTCATTCCCAGGGACGAGCTCCACAGTTGAGGATCCCAGGGAGCAGAGCAGGGGTTGAGATGCAAACAATTCTGATCACAGGCCCCTCTCTCCACCCTCCCCAAAAGTGCCACCTGCTGCATCTACATAATTCTGAGAGCCCATTCAAGAGACCGCTGCTGGAACCAAGAAGCTAGTTATCTGGATGATGTGGGTCCCCATCGGAGACACGGGAGGGGAGAAGTGGTGGGACTGCTTCATACCCACACCCACTTCATGTTTGCCCTAGCAGGCACTGTGTAGCACTCATCTGGGGCCAAAAAGGAATAAATGACAACTTGTTTACAGAAACTGTGTTGTAAAAATACCTAGTGGGACCTTGTTTCACCACCTGGATCTTTAGGGAGGTGCCCGTTCTCCCCTTCGAGCTCAGCCTGCCCTTACCAAGTTCCTCTGTTTCCCCTCACTGGGAACTCTCAGGAATTGTCCCCAAACATTATTCCCAGAAACCTGTGCCAACCGCTCATGCCTATCTTGGAGCATCACACTATCAGATACCTGGATAACTGCAATGGGTAAAGTGACAATTTTCTCTAGCTCTCCTAAACCACAGTGCAGTATGGTTTGGAAACAGCAATAAGTCAATCCCCCTTTTCACAAACGATCAAATGAGGCTCAGAGAGGTTAAGGAATTAGGCAGTCATTCTTCAATCATTCTACAAACTTTTCTTCAACACCCACCTGTGCCAGTGGATACCTGCCCCTCATAAAATACCCCCCTCCCCAGAGATCTGGGGGTGGGGTTTCTTGCTCCTGGAAACAAGGAGAGTAGGGGAAAAAGGAGAGAAAGAGGTGTGAGGGCGCTCAAAGAGGAGCAGCCTGTCATCATATGATCACTGCCCACGCTGCCTAGCAGGCCTCTGAAGCCACCCCACGGGAGAATGGCTCTGCTGTTTCCCACGCCTGGGGTCTCCCTCTCCCACTCCAGCATCCCAGCCCACCAGGTAGGATGAGTGATGCTACATGGACTTCCAAACATGCTTAACCTCTGCAGACCATGGCACAGGCCCGAAGCTGGCCCGCAGCACCCAGGCTCAGTACATGCCCACCCTCTTCACGACCTCCCAGACCAGCCCGGCCAGCCACCCATCCTCTGCATACATCCCTCCCCAACCTCCCCTCAAACACTTCGCCCAGGTGGGGCTTCCCAGGCAATCTCCAATCTACGGCTGACCTTGAACAACCCAGGTTTGAATCGTATAGGTGCATTTATACATGGATTTTTTTCAAAGTTACACCAAGTGTGCCAGCCTCTCCTGACTCCCCTCCCACCTCCTCCACTTCCTGCACCTCCTCCTCTACCTCCTCCACCTCTTCCACCTCTTCAACCTCCTCCACCTCCTCATCCTCCACCACCACCTCTTCTACCTCCTCCTCCACCTCCTCCATTTCCTCCACCTCATCCTCCACCTCCTCCATCTCATCCTCCACCTCCTCCTCCACCTCCTCCACTTCTTCCACCTCTTCCATCTCCTCCTTCCTCCACCTCCTCCTCTACCTCCTCAACCTCCTCCTCCACCTCCTCCACGTCCTCCTCCACCTCCTCTTCCACCTCCTCCTCCACCTCCTCCTCCTCCACCTCCTCCTCCTCCACCTCCTCCTCCTCCAGTTCCACCTCCTGCTCCACCTCTTCCACCTCCTCCTCCACCTCCCCTTCCACCTCCTTCTCCACCTCCACCTCGTCCACCACCTCCTCCTCCACCTCATCTACCTCCTCCTCCACCTCCTTTACCTCCTCCTCCACCTCTGCCACCTGCTCCTCCACCTCCTCCTCCACCTCTGCCACCTCCTCCTCCACCTCATCTACCTCCTCCTCCACCTCCTCTTCCACCACCTCCTTCATCTCCTCTTCCAGACCTCCTTTACCTCCTCCTCCACCTCCTCCACCTCGTCCTCCACTTCCACCATCTCCTCCTCCCCCTTGTCCTCCACCTCCTCCTCCACCTCCTCCACCTCCTCCACCTTGTCTTCCACCCCCTCCTCCACCTCCTCCACCTGGTCCTCCACCTCCTCTTCCACCTCCTCCTCCCTCTTCCACCTCCTCCAACTCTTCCCCCACCTCCTCCACCTCTTCCTTCTCTGCCACCCTGACACAGCAAAACTAAGTCCTTCTCTTCCTCCTCCTCCTCAGCCCACTCAATGGGAAGATGACAAAGATGAAGATCTTTATGATGATCCACCTCCACTTAATTAATAGTAAATACATTTTCTCTTCCCTATGATTTTCTTAATGATATTTTCTTTCCTCCAGCTTACTTTATGGTAAGAATACAGCATATAACGCATATACGAAAGATGTATTAATCATCTATTTACATTTCCAGTCAATATGAGGCTATTAGTAGTTACGTTTTGGGGGAGTCAAAAGTTACACGTGGATTTTCAACTGCAGAGGGAGTCAGTGCCCCTAACCCTGTACTGTTCAAGGGTCAGCTGTACAAAATGAGGACAAGACGTAGTACCCATTCCTCAGGGTTTACTGCTAGGCTTAAATAAGTTGATATGAAACACTGTTAGAATCGCGTCTGGCAAAAAAGTAAGCACTCATTAGTTCTTGTGATCGATCCAGTTACACATACAGATGACTGTACCCACCCACCAGCACTCACCAGAGGGGGCCCTTGGATCTAAACAGTGTGGAAGCCACGCCTGTTCCCCTCACCTCACACAGGCCTGTGTGCAAGGTGACTGAGGCCCCCTGGATTTCTGACTAATCATCTTTGGACCACCAGCAGGTAAACAACTCTCCCCTCCTGTGTCCCCAGAATGCCTCAGCAGCATTAGTTTCCTATTGCTGCTGTAACAAATTGCCACAAACCTGGTGACTTATAGCAACACACAGCTATCATCCTACATTCTGGAGGTCAGAGGTGCAAATCAGTCTCACTGGGCTAAATTCAAGGGGTCACAAGCCTCGATCCTCCTGGGGGCTCCAGGGGAGAATCTGCTTCCCTGCCTTTCCGGGCTTCCAGAGGCCACCTGCCTTCCTTGGCTCATAACTCTCTTTCTCACATCATTCCAGTCGCTGCGTTCATCATCCCACCTGCTACTACTGACTCAGATCTTCTGTCTCCCTCTCAGGAGGACCCCTGTGATTACACAGGGCCTGCCTACATAATCCAGGATAGTCTCCCTCTCTCAAGATCCTTAACCGAATCACATCCGCAAAGTCCTTTTTTGCCATGTGAGACACAGATTCACAGCTTCTAGGGATTAGGATGTGGACTCCTCTGGGGGACCACAATTCCACCTACCACATTGACCTAACCCATATTCAACCTATCCAGCTTTGCTAGCTCTTAGACATTGGGTTAGTCCCAATACCGGGTCCACAAAACTGGAACTGAATATGACATTTCACATTTGCATCATAAAGATTCTCCGGATGCTGTGTGAAGGGGAAATTGAGAGGACAAGAGCAGAAGTGGAGAAGCCACTTATGGGGCTTCCAGAATAATCTGGGTAAGAGAGACAACAGCAGGCAGAAGTCTGTATTTTTGAAGAAGAATCAGTAGGATGACAAGAGGCTACGTTAGGAAGGACCACTGGTGTCTGGTTGGAGGAACTGGGTGAATGGTGGTTCCACTTCTTGAAAACAGAGCAGAAGACACTTATTTGGAGGGGAAATGAGCAACTTGGTTGGGGATATCCTGAATTTTAAGTGTCTATGACTTGTCCAAGTGCAGATGTAAAGTCAGCAATAGGGTATGTCAGGAGGAGAGAGGTAACAGCTTCAAATGCAGAGACCTGTGTGAGTGACAGAAGTGTCCAGTGGGGCAGAGAGAGAGGAGTCTGGGCCCAGGAATGTCCTCCTGCTGACCAGCTGCAGTGAAGCTCCGCTGGCCCCATCTCTCAGTGTTAGCCCTGCCCTTGCAGTGTCCATTGCCAGGGTGTCCCTTGCAGGGGCACTCACTGCACAGTCATCATTCCCAGGGAGCATGGCCACTTCACCTTGCTGCTCCGCCACACCTCTGTTTTGGGCGGCCCTGAGGATGCTCTGAGACTGGGCTACAGTCTTCACAGGTTCCAGCTATGGATGTCTGCCCCACAGCCTCATCTAGGGAGGTCTGTTTGCCCACCATTGAGGGGCCCTGTGGCAGCACCTGGCTCTTCTCTCTCTGCTATGTTCAACATGTCCCACAGCAACATGGAAATTAGCAAATGTCTTTATTCCACACACTGTCCATGGGAAATTTCAGACCCAATCTTCTAGACCAGAGGTCAACAAACTATGATCCCTAGGCCAAATCTGGCCTTCTGCTTTTGCAAACAAAGTTATACTGGAACACAGTTATACCCATTCATTTATAAATGGTCTATGATTGCCTCCACACAATGACGGCAGGGTTGAGTAGTTGCCACAGAAGACCATGTGACCACAAAGCCTAAACACTGACTCTTCTGTATAGAAACGTTGGTCCATCTCTGGTGTACACATTTTCCTCCCCCAGTGCTATCTTATGGCTCCTCCATCATGGTGGAAGACATGGAGGGCAAGGGACAGATGGCCAATGCCCAGTCCTCATTCATTCAATCATGTGGAGTAGTACAGGGTGCTACAGTGCTATGTCCCTTCTTAGGGACCCAAGAAGCTTCTTCACTTCTAAATCTCTCCACCTGCTCAGAGTCCTTCCTCCCAGACTCACATGGCTTTCTCCTTCCCCTTCCTTTCCACTCTCCAGTGGAGGGGAACTTCTCTCCCATCATCTCCTCCATCCTACCACCAATAAAACCATTTTCAGGCCTCCTAGCTTTGCTCTCAGTATATAAAAGAAAGCTTCTGGAATATGATTCTTTTTCTCTTGCCACAAAGCCTACTTTTCATGACTGTAGTCCCTCTTGAGACTGAAGAAAGTCAGTGCCGGGACTCAAAGCTGAGTAATGAGCTCTTTGTTCTACATAGTACTTGCTCTTCCCCCAAAGATAAGAACACCCTTGATTTAATGGGTGGGAGAGCTGCAGGGTAATATGATTTACAAGAAAGAAAAAAAAATGGGTCAATTTAAATTTTCAGAGCTATTATTCTTGCAATAACTAGAGTGAGGTCCAAAAAGTTTCCACCAGTCTATGGAAAGAGAGATACAGCATGAAACTTGGAAAACTGGGTCAGAACTCAAGAAAGAGCCAGCTGGAGATTGGCCCTGTTAATCAGTCTCTGAGACTGTGAGCTGCTCCCTTGGAGTTCTCCTGCTGATGGAGTTCATTTGGGTGGAAGAGGAGAGAAAGACGGCCATTGAGAGTTATGAATAAAAGTTAAGATCAGTTACTGGCAGAGGAAACAGAGAGAAGAGTCTCAACTCAGCACATGAAGGAGAGAGGCTTTAGAGTGATAAGATGAGCTGCACCTAGGAACTCCCAGAGTCTACAAGTTCCAACAGCTAAAGCAAAAAATGGGATAAAAAACCAGGTGACAAAAGGCTACCTGCAGAAATACAGATGAACCCTGGGTCTCCAGACCCCTATGTCTCACGCCAGAACTTACAGCACTAGTATCATTCTCAGGCAGAGGAAAAAAGAACGCTGCACTCCCCAAAGAAATGAGCCATCGGCCTCTTCTGCTTTCAAACTGGGAAGTCATGCCCCCCAGAGCAGACACTCTTCATATTAGCTAAGAAATGGCAGGAGGGGCAGCTCATCTATGCCCAGCCCAAGCATCCAAAGGTGAGGCCGCCAGCTGACATGCTCTGCCCACATCCAGACAGAGCTAGGCCACACCCTCATTTGATGGGGAGGTCAGGGACATAGAAGAAAACATGCCAAGCACCTTTAATCAACCCTATGAACATCAAAGGACAACCAAGGGCCACCAGACTGTTAAGGAAAACCAAAACTAGCAAAGACAAAGATTTAGAGCAATACACAGAAAAACTGACTCTGGAGCAAACTAGAAAACTTATCTTACTTAATTCCAATTAGTACCCTCAGGTAGAAATGAAAAAAATATGCAACCAAAAGATAAGACAAATACTAAGAAAAAGTAGCAGGAAATATAAATGAGAATAAAAAATGTATAAAATAACAAGTTAATCTCACCTGTTCTGTTGCAACCCTGTGCTAAGTTTCCAGAAGGCTTAGAACCGCCACTCAGATCTTCAGCCAAACCAGGATGAAATGTAACAACTAGCAACTAATGTCAACCCATGCTTGGGTCCAAGACTGACCAGGGAGCAAACTGCATGGTCAGATTGTTTATACAAAATGTTCAGCATAATGGTCTGCACCTGGTTCTCTGAGTTTTTGTTACTGAACTCGTCATGCATCCTGGTTCTAGATACCTGACCAAAAGGGTAGGAAAGACTCCTCCTCCGATGAGCCTGTTGCTCCCAAGGCCAAGAGTCTCGCCAGTATCTTAATGATTCACAATCTGAAGACAAAGTGCATCTTGTGTGACAGAGAAAGGCCTCTGGGAGCAGCACATGGGTGGGCTGGACCTCTCTAGTACTGCCCTGTGTGACCTTCCTCCTCCTGCCCTGCACCATTTCCCTTTCTGAAAGCCTTAGGGTCAGGCAAAGTGGCTCACGCCTGTAATCCCAACACTTTGGGAGGCTGAGGTGGGAGGGTTGCTTGAGGCCAGGAGTTTGAGACCAGCCTGGTCAACACAGAAAAAAACCCATCTCTACAAAAAAATTAAAAATTAGCTGGGCATGCTCCTGAGTGCCTGTAGTCCCAGCTACTCGGGAAGATCGCTTGAGCCTAGGAGTCTGAAGCTATAGTGAAACGTGATCATACCATTGCACTCCAGCCTGGGTGACACAGCGAGACCCCAACTCTTAAAAAAAAGAAACCCTTACCCAAGTATACCCTGGGGAGTCTCAGAGTCCTTCCAACTGTCCAACCCTGTGTCACTGATGTACTTAATGGGTGCAATGTTCAGTAGTTGGGTGACGGATACCCTAAAAGCCCTGACTTCACCACTATACGATCTGTGCATGCAACAAAATTATACTTCTACCCCATAAATCTATACAACTGAAAGTAAATAAATAAAAATTAAAATTTAATAGGTGGTCCAGAAGATGGAATTAAAGAAATCTCCTGGATTATAAAGCAAAAAGCACAGCAGTGGAAACTGTGACAGAGAAGTTAAGACACCTGGAAGATCAACAAAGAAAGTCATACACCTGGCCAGGCACCGTGGCTCACACCTGTAATCCCAGCGCTTTGGGAGGCCTGAGGTCAGGAGATCAAGACCATCCTGGCCAACATGGTGAAACTCCATCTCTACTAAAATACAAAAAATTAGCCAGGCATGGTGGTGGGCACCTGTAGTCCCAGCTACTCAGGAGGCTGAGGCAGGGGAATCGCTTGAACCCAGGAGGCAGAGGTTTCAGTGAGCCGAGAGAGATTGTGCCACTGCACTCCAGCCTGCTGACAGAGTGAGACTCTGTCTCAAAAAACAGCAACAACAACAAAAAAGTCAGACACCTAACTAACAGGAGTTCCATAAAAGAGAAACAACAATTGAGGAAATACTCAAGGTACAAAATTTTCAGCATTAAAGAAAGGACATATTGAGTAGCTAAGACCCATCACTAAGTTCTGCAAAATATCAGAAAACCAAGAACAAAGAGTAGACCCTAGCAGCTTCCAGAAAAGCAGGTTAGGTTACCAGCAAAAGAAGATGAACCAGATTAGCATTAGATGCTTCTTCAGTGATGTCGGTTATGAAGACAATGGTGTGCTTGCCACCAAAGAAGTAACAACAGATGGTTGAAATATTTAACTCTGAGGAGTAGGGAGGGCAGGGGCTGAGAAGTAGGTTTTGCCTTTCATTCTGTACCTTTCCATACTGTCTGAATGTTTATTTCCATGAACATATATTGCTGTCATCATCATCACCATCATAAAGCACACACATATATATGGTTTTATGCACAGATACATACATACATATTTTAATATGTATATGTATGTTTTATGATGGTGATGATGATGCTAATATGTGAAAACAATCAGTAATATATGAAAAGAAAAATTAGTTATATATGAAAAAGATAGAATATATGAAAACTACATTATATAATATATAATATACATTATATATAATATACATTACTATATATATACACACACACACAGACACACACATACAGCACTAGTATGCATTCTCAGGCAGAAGAAAAAGAATGCTGCACTCCCCAAAGAAATGAGCCATCAGCCTCTTCTGCTTTCAAACTGAGAAGTCATGCCCCAGAGCAGACACTCTTCATATTAGCCCAAGATATGGCAGGAGAGGCAGCTCACCTATGCCCAGCTCAAGCATCCAAAGGAGAGGCCGCCAGCTGACATGCTCTGCCCACATCCACACATCATATATATATATATATATATATATGATGCTGACATGCTCTGCCCACATCCACATATCATCATATATATTATATATAAAATATATATTATAATATATAATATATAATATATAAAATATATATTATAATATATAATATATATAATATATAAAATATATATTATAATATATAATATATATTATATATAAAATATATATTACAATATATAATATATATTATATATAAAATATATATTACAATATATAATATATATTATATATAATAATATATATTACAATATATAATATATATAATATATAATAATATATATTACAATATATAATATATAATAATATATATTATATATAAAATATATTATTATATATTATATATTTTACATAATATATAATGTAATATATATTATAATATATATATTTTTACATAATATATATTATGTAATATATTATATATTACGTAATATATATTATGTAATATATATAATATTATATATATTACATAATATGTATTATGTAATATATATAATATTATATATATTACATAATATGTATTATGTAATATATATTATATTATATATATTACATAATATGTATTATGTAATATATATTATATTATATATATTACATAATATGTATTATGTAATATATATTATATTATATATATTACATAATATGTATTATATATATTATGTAATATATATAATATAATATATATTATATTATATTATATTATATTATGTAAAATATATATATAATGTGCTTTCAGTACCAGGGGAGCATGTCACAGCAGGGCTCTTTCTCCACACAGACACAGTGCTTCTCTACCTCCTTAAACTCTCTCAGATGTCACCCCACTCACCAAGAGGCATGCATTTGGGCCACTGGGAGCAACCATAGGTAGAACTTTTGAAGTCACTGGGCAGGTGCCTTGCTCAGGGGGTTTCAAAGGTTTTTGTTTTCTTTTTTTTTTATTGTTGTTGTTATTGATGATATGGCAATAAAGCAATAAAGTATCATGAAATGTATATACAATTATATGTATACTTTTTAAACACATTCTCTTTTTTCCAAAGAGAAAGCCAATCTTGAGGAGCAGCTATTGACCATGTTATGACAGACTCACAGCCCTGTTAACCTGCTCACATTTCTTAGGTGTTACTTCCTCTTCTGGAATAGTCTGCTCTGGGGTGTCTCATACCCTCTCAAGGCACCAAAGACAGGGGCAGGCCCAGAGAGGGGACCTGGGTGTCACCAATGCTGGATTTAATGAATTGGCAGGTGCAAAGCAGATGCTATGTTCCTCTGCTTTTTTCTGACACTGGGTCAGAAATCAGTTTCAAAAAACATAGTATCCCTTTGCAAATGGTAGAAAAGAACTCGGGTATAATTGAAAAAAAGTGTGTTTTTTAAAAAAAAATCAAGAGACTGATGAGGATATGCTCATTGTGGCTAAGTTGCTTATTAACATGTTAAGTAGGTATCATTATCATAATCCTTTCAAATTCTGCTGAGGGTTCCAAAAATGTCTTTCAAAATCACTATCCCTATTCACTATCAAAGCCATTATCTATAATTTCTCATTACAGATGAGAAGCCAGCACATCTCTTATAATTAGTTAACTTCGAGGTTTACTTTTCAAATAAAAATTTGCTTTTTCATGAAGTCCCACATGTTCTCTGTTTTCTCTGCAATAGAGTGAGCTTAAACTTTAAGGATTTATTTTAGAACAAATAACTTGAATGTTTATGTAATAATTATGTCATAGGCTTTAGTAGCTGGGATGCAAAAGAAGTAGTTTGTTTACATTTATTATGCCCTAAATACTAGACTCACCAACACCCCTTCCTCCCCCACAAATGCCAGTGTTTTAACATCCTCCATTCCTGTGGACTGCCTACATCACCCTCCATCTCACTGTACCATGTCCTTCAGGTAAATCATGACACTTTTATCAGCAGTTGGAAGTGGAGATAAGAGCAGTCCAAGCTTATAAATTGAAACTATAATTCCAAAACATGGTATCAAAAATGGGGACACGTTGGTCAAAGTGTGCACATTTCCAGTTAAAAGATGAATCCGTACTGGGTTTCTAATGTACAGCCTGTCAAGTACAGTTAATACTATTGTCTTGTATACTTGAAGTCTGTTAAGGGAGTAGATTGTAAATGTTCACACACACACATAGAGGTAACTATGTCAGGTGATGGACATGTTAATTAGCTTGATTGTGGGAATCATTACACAGGTATACTTACATCAAAACACCATACTGTATACCTTAAGGATGACAAATTTTTTATTTGTCAATCATCATACCTCAATAAAACTGAGGAAAGGCCGGGCACAGTGGCTCACACCTGTAATCCCAGTGCTTTGGGAGGCCGAGGTGGGCGGATCACAAGGTCAGGAGTTTGAGACCAGCCTGGCCAACATGGTGAAACCCCATCTCTACAAAAATACAAAAATTAACCGAGCATAATGGCACCTAGCTACTTGGGAGGCTGAGACAGGAGAATCGCTTGAACCCGGGAGGCGGAGGTTGCAGTGAGCAGAGACCACATCACTGCACTCCAGCTGGGGTGACAGAGTGAAACTCTGTCTCAAAAAAAAAAAAAAAAAAAAAAAACTGGGGAAAAAAATTTAAAATGCCTAAATGCAGGAATAGAATTCAGGTAGGCCTGAAGCTCGGGGACGCCCAGGGACAGTGGGCCTGGGAACCGCACCTGCACTGCACCTGGCCAACACACAGGCAGGCATATAGCCAGAGCTCCAGAAAAGCTCAGAGAAGCCACTGCATATCCCACCTCTGCCACAAAGGCAGAGTAGGCTTCTCAAAGGCCCTGAGAGGATCCCCTCCCCTCATCAGGCGATTCTCCAGCAGCACCTGCCTATGGGGAACCAAGGAGGGTGAGGTCCTAGGGACTCAGAGGAAGCCATGTTCTAGCCTTTGCTGTCTGTCAACATCCTTCCTTCCATGACTGTCATCCTGAGAAGAGCTCTGTGATGACAAAAAAAAAAAAAACCACGTGGTTTAAACTCACTATCAAACGTGGAAACAACAGAGTTTGAAGAAACCATCCTAGGTTTTATAATTTCTTTACTCTTCAATAAAACTGTCAGATACAGTACTTTTGACCTTTTCAAAATTCCAGTTTGAAACTCCCCCAAATAAAAAGGTGAAATACAAAGGAAAAAAAAATCTCTTTCACACACTGAAATTATGTAGACCCCGGTATAATGCTCAAGGTCCGTTTTCTTTTGAAGAATTATTTTTAAATGAACCAGGCCAGGGATTCTTCCTGTGGGGTTACAGAGTAGAAGATGACAAGGGGGGGAGGGTGAAAGCATAAAGAAACCATTTGGCTTGAGCAAGGGGGATTGTGATCACAGCTGTCATTTAGTCTGGTATACTAACAGAAAACACAGATTTAAATAGATTGTTAAAGAGGAAAGCGTAACCACTAGAAGAATGGAGACACACAGGAGAGAGTGGTTGGAGTTCATGAATGAATACACATTTTTTAAAAGAAGACACACGAATGGCAAACAGGTATATGAAAAAATGCTCAACATCACTAATCATCAGGAAAATGCAAGTCTAAACCACAATGAGATATCATCTCACACCTGTTACAATGGCT
The DNA here is from genome assembly GCF_029289425.2 of Pan paniscus. Taxonomy (NCBI): domain Eukaryota; kingdom Metazoa; phylum Chordata; class Mammalia; order Primates; family Hominidae; genus Pan; species Pan paniscus. The sequence continues at coordinate 6,225,056 of NC_073265.2, forward strand.
ATTCTCACAATGACAAAAGACAGCAAGTGTTGGCAAAGATATGGAGAAAGGGGAACAATTTCTCTGCTGGTGGGAAGGTAAGTTAGTACAGCCATTACGGAAAACAGTATGAAAGCTCCTTTAAAACTTAAAGATAGAACTATCCCATGTAGCAATTCCACCTTTGGGTATATATCCAAAGGAAATGAAATCAGTATGTATGAAGAGATATCTGCACCCCCATGTTCTAAAATGAATTCATAAATCCATCCATATATACATACATACATAGGAGAGAATGGAAAAGCTCTTCCTACAGTAGAATAACAATTAATAAATGTAGAAGGAATGGGCCGGGTGTGGTGGCTCATGCCTGTAATCCCCGCACTTTGGGAGGCCGAGGCAGGCCGATCACGAGGTCAGGAGATCGAGACCATCCTGGCTAACACGGTGAAACCCCATCTCTACTAAAAATACAAAAGAATTAGCCAGGCATGGTGGCGGGTGCCTATAGTCCCAGCTACTCGGGAGGCTGAGGCAGGAGAATGGCGTGAACCCAGCAGGCAGAGCTTGCAGTGAGCCGAGATTACGCCACTGCACTCCAGCCTGGGCAACAGAGCAAGACTCCATCTCAAAATTATAATAATAATAATAATAATAATAATAATAATAAAATAAATAAATACATAAATGTACAAGGAACGGAAATATAAAATTATGACTTGGCAATCATCGTAGAGGAGGCTGGTTCGGGTGGCAATCATCAACGGATGTGAAGTTGAAAGATAGAGGTTTGACCAGAAACAGGATATTGGCATAATCTGAGACTTCCTTACACAAATTATAATTAAAGGGGAAATGGTGAATTTAAAATGATAACACCTGGCAGACAGCAATAATGTTAGGTGATCAAGGTGAATATCGCCAATGGTGAGAAGGGCTGACATCAACGCCTCCTGATGCGATGCACTGAGAAAAGCATGGCATCAACTTTGGGATCGTCCTGCCAAGAATGCATGAGCCAAGTCTGCCCATGAGGATAAATCAGATGGATCCAGGTTCAGGGTCATCCTACAGAATGCAAGGCCTGTGCCCTTCAAAACTGTGGAAAACGTGAAACAGAGAGGAAGGCTGAGGAGAGTGAAGACACACAAGGAATGCTCATGTTCCTGGGTAGGACCCTGGGCCAGAGAGGAAAAAGAAACACTACTTGGTCAGGTGATGAAATTGGAATGGGGTCTACAGATTGGATAACAATGTTCTTCCAATGTTGTTTTCCTAATTTGGAGACGTTTATGATGAGTACATAAAGAGCATCCATGAGTGGTGAGAATATACACTGAGTTTTTTAGGGGTGAAGCAACATCACATCCACAGCTTTCTCCCAAAACACTGAGAAAAAGACTAATGATAATTGAGAAATTTTTTACCTTGAGAAAGACAATGTGCACAAGCTCAAGCCATGGGGTAAATGCAATAACATGTTTACAATTCGGGAATTTAAGAGAAGAGACACAGGAATTCTTGGTTCTGTTCTGTAACTTTTCTATAAGTTAGAAATTATTTCAAAAAATTTCCAGAAAACAATATTAAGACAGAGTTTCATTGTTTATTAGCATAGAATTTGGCTATGAGCATTCCAGTGTACTATATCTTCAAATGACTAGGACTTTTTACCCGATGCCCAAGGGAGGGTTCTGTCTATGTGTGTGTGTTGTTGTTGGGTTTTTTTTTTGGTGTTTTTGTTTTGTATTTGTTTTTGTTTTTGAGATAGGATCTCTCGCTGTCACCCAGACTGGAGTGCAGTGGTGCAATCGAAGCTCACTGTGGCCTCAACCTCCCAGACTCAGGTGATCCTCCCACCTCAGCCTCCCAAGTAGGTGGAACTACAGCTGTGTGCCACCATGCCCAGCTAATTTTTTGTATTTTCAGTAGAAACGGGGTTTTGCCACGTTGTCCAGGCTGGTCTTCAACTCCTGGCTCATGTGATCCACCTGCGTCAGCCTCCCAAAGTGCTGAGATTACAGGTGTGAGCCACCACGCCCTGTCAGGTTTTTCTCCTTATCTTTAAAATCCATTATTTTACAGGGAAACATGTCAATGCTGACTATTCTCCATTGATTTTTCCCAGTTACACAATGTAACCTTTCAAATCTTCTTTTATTTTAGGAAGGTTTTCTTGCATTATAGTTCTAAATATTTATGCTATTCTATTGCTTTGTTTTTCTGTCCCTGGACACTAATTATACATATATTGAACCTCCTTTGCCTGTGTCCTACATTCCTTTAATTCACTATATCACCTTCTTTTTTTTATTATTTTTCTCCTTTTCACCCTCTATTTTTATTTCTGTGCTTCCTAAGAATATCTATTTGCTCCCATGTCCCTTCTAATTAAGTCTTCATTTTTGAAACTCATTTTTCCAAATTCTTTTCTGACATCTCTCTGTTCTCCTTTCATAATTTCCTGTCATCTAGCCATATCTTTTGTAGTTTTTACAATTTCTGATTCAGGATGGGAGCAGTGGCTCGTGCCTATAATCCCAGCACTTTGGGAGGCCGAGGCTGGTGGACCACCTGAGGTCAGCAGTTGAAGATCGGCCTGCTAACATGGCAAAACCACGTCTCTACTAAAAATACAAAAATTAGCTGGGTGTGGTGGAAAGCACCTGTAATCCCAGCTACTCAGGAGGCTGAGGCTGAGGCAGGAGAATCGCTTGAACCCGGGAGGCTGAGGATGTAGTGAGCCAAGATTGCTTCATTGCACTCCAGCCTGAGCAACACAGCGAGACTCTGTCTCAAAAATAAAAATAAATAAATAAGTAAAATAAAGTTTCTGATTCATACTACTCTTAGGAAACTTTATTTTCTTTTAGCTTATATTGAAATATTAATTTATAATTTTTCTGGTGTGCTCTCATTTTCAGTAGTACCATTATGTTCATTTTCATCATGTTTTCACTGAATAAATGTTGCATGAGGTTGGATCGTATTCCTTTTTTGTTGTCCATGATTAAATGAGGTGGATTTTCCTGATCTATTAGGAGGAAGTTCCCAATAGATCAGGAAAGTTCCTAATAAAGGGATGGACTAGGATACCTTTCCCATTTGGCTCTACTGATCTGTGAAAGACTCAAAATAGGAATTCTCCAGGTACCCACTTGCTTCCCAGCATCAAGTCCAGAACCTTTGTAAAGCTCAGAAAGATCTCTTGCCTCTAGTCCTTTGCTCCAGCTCTAGAACTTTGAAGTCCTTCTTTTCCAAGGCTATATGCTCTCAGCTTTTGATGTTATCTTTCACTGTTAAAGCAGTTTTTGAGATCTTTTTCCTTGGGGGTCCCCTTCCATATCTCCACCATCTGAACCTATTTTCTCTCGCCATCTGTCTTCTGCTTAACTTGGTGTATGTTTCCAGTAATTTCTGCTCAAGGTGAGGTGCTGTCCTTTTAGAAGGGAGGACTTACTGTACGTTTCTAAGATTCTCCAAGGCCTCTGCCACCACATCGACGCTGATTCTCCCAGGTCCACACACAGTTAGTTGCTCTCACCTGTTGCCAGAAGCCTGGGAGCCCCTTTCCAGTTTTGCCAGTTGCTCTCAGGTCTGCCCACCAGACTTCCATCCTACTTTAAAGGGTGAGCAGCTCATGGTAGTTTTTGGGTTCCACCACCTGTCAATAGTTTCTTTCATTTCCCATCACTCCCCTGAGGCCACTGCGGCTCTTCTCCAGGTCCTTCTGATGCTGGTGGTTTGGCCAAACCCACCCAGTCCTGGGAATAAAGGGGTGGGGAGAGAGTCCCCATCACTTTTGTTGACATATCCTCTTTGAGCTTTATCTATGGCTGTCTTGCTGATTGGTTTAGCTTCCAGGAAGAGTTCAGGGGAGACTGAAAAACTACTTTGCCACCATGAATACATCCCCATAAAACATGTTCTGAAGGGCATAAAACAAGGAACAAAGAAATGAAGAGACATACTCTGTTTCTGAATTGGAAGATTTAATAGGATAAAACTGTCAGTACTCCCAAAATTGATGCACTATATTAAAAGTTTTAAAGTTTTCTATCTGGCAAGACATCAAAAATTAAGCAAAATGAGAAAATATTTGCAACACATAATAAAGTATCCACGGAAATTCAGATCCAATGAAATATCTTTCTGCTTCTATCAAATTAATAAAAATGCTCAGCCTTGCTAATATCCCACGCTGCAAGAGGACAGGAAAAGGGGCACACACTGTAGGCTTCTGTGGGTGGATGTGCCTACATTCTTTTGTGAAAATTAATCCAGAAATAGCTAACAAAACTCCCAGTTTGAATACTCGTCAGCTAGCAATTCCACTTTGGGGAATCTATCCTCAAAAAAAAAAAAAAGCAGTGGCATCTCAGGCTGGATAAGCAGCACTGTTTGTAGACACATAGAACTGGTAGAGATTATTCCCAGCAGGAGAATAACTGAATAACTTGTAATAATTCATACTTTGGACTACTCCACAGCCATTAAAGATAATGTGTTAAAAAATAATAATAATGAGTTATGGCTGGGAATATTCGTTATACATTAAATTTTTAAAAGAAGTTACAGAGTAATATGGGTGGTATAATGTCATTTTTGTAAATTGTTTTTAAAAAGAAAAGAAACATTTTCTGGCCGGGTGCGGTGGCTCACGCCTGTAATCTCAGCACTTTGGGAGGCTGAGGCAGGCGGATCACGAGGTCAGGAGATAGAGACCATCCTGGCTAACACGGGGAAACCCCATCTCTACTAAAAATACAAAATTAGCAGGGTGTGGTGGCAGGTGCCTGTAGTCCCAGCTACTCGGGAGGCTGAGGCAGGAGAATGGCATGAATCCGGGAGGCGGAGTTTGCAGTGAGCCGAGATCACGCCACTGCACTCCAGCCTGGGCGATAGAGCAAGGCTCTGTCTCAAAAAAAAAAAAAGAAAGAAAAGAAACATTTTCCATACATATATATACAAATTCTAATACATTTTATGATTGTAAAGGGAAGCATGGAAGGATTGCATTAAACAACACTGGTAATGTTGGTGGTCTATGGGTAGAGAATTGGGGTAGGCGAAAGCTATACATTGTTTGTGTGTATGTGTGTGTATATATATTTTTTGTTTGTTTGTTTTCTGAGACAGAGTCTTACTCCATCGCCCAGGCTGGAGTGCAGTGGCGCGATCTCACTCACTGCAAGCTCCGCCTCCTGGGTTCACACCATTCTCCTGCCTCAGCCTCCAGAGTAGCTGGAACTACAGGCACCTGCCACCACGCCCAGCTAGTTTTTTGTACTGTTTTTTTAGTAGAAACAGGATTTCACCATGTTGGCCAGGATGGTCTCGATCTCCTGACCTCGTGATCCACCTGCCTCGGCCTCCCAAAGTGATGGGATTACAGGCGTGACCCACCGCACCCAACCTATTTTTTTTGAGATGGAGTTTCACTCTTGTCCCCCAGGCTGGAGTGCAGTGGAGTGATCTTGGCTCACTGCAACCTCCGCCTCCTGGGCCCAAGCAATTCTCCTGCCTCAGCCTCCCAAGTACCTGGGATTACAGGTGCCCACCATCACACCTGACTATTTTTTGTATTTTTAGTAGAGACAGGGTTTCGCCATGTGGGCCAGGCTGGTCTCCAACTCCTGACTTCCAGTGGTCCGCCTGCCTCAGTCTCCCAAAGTGTTGGGATTACAGGCATGAGCCACCATGCCCAGTCACTTTTTTATTTTTAGTTATTTTTACTTTTTATATATTAATTTCAGAGTATGAAAAAAATCCAGTGGAGTTGCTTTTTAAAGGAAAAATACACACACAAACACACACACACACACACACACACACACACACACAGAGTCAGCTTCCAATGGCTATGTCTTTACCAACATATGTAACTGGTAATGTGGATAACTCACAATGTAGCTGTTTGTCCCTGAGTTCTGGGCATTAATAAAATCTCCAAGAAAAATAACAAACTACTCTATTAAAGGATAACTATTCAAGACCTCCATCCAGCTCTCTTAGTCTTCTAAACTATGAACACAGCTCATTACCTCTCAAAATGGGCAGGACATCTATCCACAAGGGAACTGATCCACCTGCTGACTCACTGGCTGGCACAGCCCGGCACAGGAAAACCACCTGCAGGGGGTCCTCAAACAATGGAAACTGCACAGCTCTGTATTCATCACAGACCTCCAGCCAGGCCTGACACCCACCCCTGTCTCCAACCTTGCCGAGTCCTCCCCTTTCAACGTTATCTTCATCAACTTGGTCCAGTGGAATGGCTCCTTAAATTTCCCTTGTATCTTCACCTTTCCAGGCATGTTTTATGCTTTTCCTAAGAAAGAGAGAGCCTCCTTGCTAAAGTGGACCCCTTTACCAGCAAGCTTTATTTCATCCCCTTCTGCCTAATCGTTAGCAGGAGTTTGGCCTCTAAAAAGTCAGAGCAACTAAGTTCAAAGCTACTTCATAGCTGAGTGACCTTGGGTAAGTCACTTATCCCTCTTCCCCTTAGTTTACTCAGCAGAAGCACCAAGATTTCTTGAGGCTTTGGCTTGGAACAGAGTCAGGCTCAGTTCTGCTGTGTTCCAATGGCTAAGGCAAATCAGAGGCCCAGTCCAAACTCAGGGAGAGGGAACCACACAAAACCCTGAGCACCAGCAGGCAGAGGCCACCAGAGTAACAGGCTATTACACACACAATAAGTAAGTGCTCACTAAGCATGGGCTGTCTGTCTTAGCTAATAATTTTGTTTCTTAAATCCAGGAGAGTTGTTTCTACAATGGGTTTTCACTATGTGCAAACCATAGAGAGGGCCTAGAAAGCCATATGTTGCTAAAGAGCACATAGGTCTCATTTTAGAAGATTTAGAGAAACCAGAGGGCAGCCCTAAGTCCCACAGTATGGATTTCTGTATGAAGCCAGCCCAGCCATCCCAGCTGCCATTCTTAAATGACGAACAACCTTGGCAAGGCAGTTGCACCAATCTCAGAGGGCAGGCATATATATGGCAATGGGTCAGTGTTCCCCACTCACAACCATGTTAACATGCAAACCTGTCTCAACACAGCAGGAACCAATCATCATTTCTGCAAAGTGTTGTAGACAACAGGTGAAAAATGGTATACACTGTACCGTACTGAAAGAACTGTCAAGGTGCTTGCAGCAAAGTAAGTTTGAAGACAGAAAATAAGCCCATGAAAAAACAGACAGGAGGGTGGGAAATGGAGGACCCAGGACAGAAGTCATCTTATAATCTCCAAAATGTAAGCAGAGTGTGCTGTGTTCATTGTTGATCCCCAGACCCTAGAGTAATGTCCATACATACGAGAACTGTGTGGAATTACTCAGAATCATAGGAAGCTAGAACTAACAGGTTATAGGTCGGGCACAGTGGCTCAGGCTTGTAATCTCAGTGCTTTGGGAGGCTGAGGCTGGAGCATCCCTTGAGATAAGGAGTTTGAGTTTGAACCCAGCCTGGGCAACATAACGAGACCCCATCTCTTAAAAAAAAATGTTTTTAGTATTAGCCAGGCATGGTGGTACACACCTGTAGCCCTAGCTACTTGCAAGGCAGAGGCAGGAGGATCGCTTCAGCCCAGCAGTTCCAGACTGCCGTGAGCTATGATAGTGTCACTGCACTCCAGCCTGGGCAAAAGAGCGAGATCCTGCCTCTTAAGGCAAAAAAAAAAAAAAAAAAAAAAAAAAGAAAAGAAAAGGTTAGAGCTGTTGAAGAGAATAACACTGCAAAAGCAAACTGAATTAACTGTTTTACACATTTATTTAACTCTTTAAACTAAAATGTAGGGGATGATGTGCATTTTTCACATAAATAAGCTTTTCTCCTGTATCCAATTAATGTTTTCCCCTTTAGGTTTATTATTAAAAGGCAGTTCTCTCTCCACACCCTTGGGAACCCAAGGCTAAACCAGGAAGGGCGGGCTCAGGGAGGAGCCAGGAAGTGGAGCTAATTCACCAGTCTGCCACCTGTAGGCTGGTTCCAGCAGACTTAAACCTCAGTGCCCGCTAGACAGACATGAAAACAATGCATATTAAATAATGGTAAAAACTGAGCAATAGATGTGTGAAAACTATATAGAGAGGGGCATTTAAATCATGGCTCCCGTGTGCTTGCCTCCAACCTCCTCTCTTTTCTTTGAATACTCCCAGCTATGACCACATAGTCAGTTGTTCCTATTCAGCTCTCCAAGGCTCACCCTTGATCTAAAATACGCTTTGAAAATTAATACTCCCATTAGGATGAACAACCACACCTGTATCGATCGAGGTGTTCCAGAGGCAATTTTGCTCAGATCTTATGGTAAAAGCCATGCAATGAACTTAAAAAACAAAGACCATTATGAAATAAACAAACAAATAAGCAAAGATGGACGAATTTTTCAAATTTTAAAACTCAAGAACAAATAGCAAACATTAGTTTTAAAGGATTGGTTTGGATTTCTGTAGATGGAAGTAAAACATACTGAGTTTACAAGCCTATGCGATGTATTTCAGCACGATCCACCAAATGCAGTTACAGATGTCAAGAGTTCTCAGAACAAGTGCCTCTCTTCATAAATATCTGCTCTGCATATACATCTCTCCCATTCCCATAACGTCCATTCTTTGTTAATATAGGAAAAAAACCAACTTTCATCAAAATGCTACAAAACGCCAAAAATTAACTCTTGGGGACAGTCACTTTAATCGAGACGTCTTTCTTCTATGGAGATCTGTTCACCACTGGCTTCTCTGATTTGGTGGTTAAGAGTCTGAAAATCGGTCATCCTTAAGGTCTGGAGCTCAGAAAGCACGCCGCCCCCCCTTGCCTGCCCCCTGCCCCAGGACGCCGGATGCGGGTCGCCTGCCCAGTCCCGTCGCCCACAAACCACGCCGTTCTGGGCGGACGCGGGAAACCAGAAGTCCCCGAAGCCAAGTCAGCGAGCGACCACAGGGGCCGCCCGGCCGATCCCCGATATCCGGGCTGACCCAAAACCCGACGAGAGGCGCCCCTCCCCCGCCCCCCCACCCCACCCCCCCACCGACCCCGGTCAGGGCCGCCGCGAGGGTGAGAGGCGCGCCCACATGCTGCTCCGCTCCGGGTTCGGATCCCACCTCCTCGCCTCGGCCGCGACCGCTCGGATGGCGAGGTCGTGTCCCCGGCGCGCGCGGTCCCCGGCGCTCCCTCCGGCCGCTGCGGGCTCGGAGGACGGCGGGCGCCTGGCTGCTGTTTCCTCCAAGAAAAGTAACTCCGGGAATCAGCGCAATAGGAGCGGGAACGCGATGCTCCGAGAGCGGCGAGCCGGGCCCTGGAGTTATTCTGCTCGGAGTTTCGAACTGCGCCCCGCGCTGCAGCTACTCGGCCCCGGCGTTGGCCGCCGGAACTTGCCGCCCGCGGTGGCGTCCCGGCGGCCGCAGCGCCTAGCGCCCCCGGCCCGCGCAGTCCCCGGAGCCCGTCCCCGCCTGGGCGCGGACACTCACCGAGAAGCCTGCCCAGAAGGGGCAGGAGTGGCGGACGCGGGCCGAGGTGGTGAGCGCCAGCGCGGCGAAGCTGACTGCCACGATGAGGCATCCGAGCGCCATCTGCGTGGCCCCGAGCGCCAGCACGATGCGGGAGCGGCCCGGGCACTCGCGCAGGCGGGACAGGCTGCGGGGCAGCGCGGCGGGACGCGGCGCTCGGGGGCCGCCGGCCGGAGGCATCGCGCCGGGCGCCCGCACGCCTCGCCCGCTCCCGCCCGGCCCGGCGCGCGCCGCCGCCGCCTCTCCTCACAGAGGGTCCGAGGCAAGTTGCGCCGGGTGCAGGGACGGCCTCCCAGCCGGCTGCCAGGGCTGCGGCGGCCGCGCGCCGGGAGCGGGCCGGGCCGGGCGGGGAGCCGGGCGCCCGCAGCCCCCGCCGGTGCCCGCGCCCATGCCGCCGCCGCCGCCGCCGCCGCCGCGCCGCCCGCCCGCCGCGCTGCGCCCTCCCCCGCCCGCCCCGCGCGCTCCCCGGCCCGAGCGCGGGCGCGAGCCGCCGCCGCTGCTGCCGTACCGGGCGCGAGCCGCTGCCGTCCCCGGGCGCGAGCCCCGCCGCCGTGCGCTGGGCCCCAGCTGGGGCGGGAGCGGGAGCCGGGACCCGGGAGCCGGGACCCGGGAGCCGGGACCCGGGAGCCGGGACCCGGGAGCCGGGACCCGGGAGCCGGGAGAGGGGCGGGGAAGGCGCAGGTGCGGTCCTGGCGGCCCAGCCTCCGCGCTCACGCCTCGCGCCCTGGCGGCTGCAGGTCTGCGGAAGGAGAGCGGGGGCGGCAGCGCATCAAGGGCAAGGGCATCAGCCTCCGCGGCGGAGCCCTGGGTCGGCTGCGCGGAGGGGCCCGATAACGGCAGCGGGCCAGCCGAGCCTTCAGAGCCTGGGGACGGCTCGGAATGGGCGCGCGGGGCGCTGAGGACGGGGAGACGGGCTGGGAGCAGACAGGAGGGAAATTCCGAGCGCTGGGCCGCAGGTGTGGCGAACAGGAGCCTCTTGAATGCAAAAATCCAAGATCCAAGATGCTGCTTTTCTGCAGTTCGAGAATCTCCCAAGCCATCCGCTGAGAGAACTCAGCTCTGGAGGACATTCCGAGAACATTGCCAGGACACACACGATGTCCCTTACCCACCTTTGGTTTGCATGCTTTTGATACAAGTTAAAAGTTTGGGCTTTAAAAAAAAATTGCACAAAACGAATTTAAATGCGCAATATCATTAATAACCGATTAAACCATCTCCACTCCCTCTTGCCAACATAGAGTTTAAAATATCTAAGTACTGGCTCCCTTGGAATACCGGGAAATCCTGCAAGTTTTGATTGCCATAATTCCTTTGTGGCCCTGTTGATGAGCCAACTTTAAGACTCTGCTTGTGTTGAAAAGGGCTGCATTGACAGATTAAGAGATCACCAGCATTAGGGAGTCTGAAGGGACCAGACGTGAAAAGGCAAAGTTCAGAGTAATAAAGGGAAACGGCCGGTCATTTCCTGAGACCATTCTTCCGTGTCTTTCTAGCAGACCTTACTGTTGGATGAGAAACGCTAGAGAGTGTAGTCCCAAAATATCTCGGTTGCTGGTGCTTGAAATTTCACCGTTAGAGATATTGATTCCTTTGGGGCTTGACGATCCTCTATTAAAATGCAAATTCCCCTTGAAGGGGCTATAGCTCAAGCCTTTATCAGCCAACACCTTAGCAGGGATGGGATTTATTTTCCAATTTAACGAGATGGCCAAGGGATGAACAGGGGGTAGGGAATTCCACAGATAGAGTGGCTGATCTCAAAATGCTGGCCCGTGGCCAAACGCTGCCTTCTCCCCCAGTTCTTATCTTTAACAGGACTAAGGCTCTGGCCGGCATTGTTTAAAGCACTCCAGTACAAATTCCAATTTCCTGGAGACATTTTCTGCCTAGAAGTTCGCAGTGCAGCACTTTTTAAGAGCTTGAAACAATACAAGGCATGACCCTGGACTGGCAGGAAGTTATGTTCGCATTTGATCATCTCCCCCATTCATTCATTCATTCATTCATTCATTCATCCGTTCATTCATTCCTCCAACAAAAGTTCATAAAGAGCTCTCTAATCATAAGGCTTTTCTTTTTTACGTTCTTAGGGTACATCAGTGAACAAAACAGACAAAAATCCCTGCCTTTAAGGGATTCAGAGAGAAACACACAATAGCCTAACAAATTAGTGAATTACAGTTTATTGACATTGTATACTATTCAAAAAATAGTATACACCCAGTATGTGCCAGGCACTGAAGATCGAAGAATGAGTTACAAGCCCCCTGTACTCAGAGAACTTTCGGTCTAGTGGGAAGACTGGCGGCACACTGGGTTCAGTGTTATGGAGACTACACAGTGCCCCCCCCACCCCACCCCCACCAAAAAAAAGGAATCAGATGATAAGGAGATTTGAAAAGAGTTTTCTGACCACAATGCCAAAAATGGGTTGAGGGGTGCCCAAGTGAAAGAGTGTTCAGAGGCTGTTACTGTCAGCTGGCAAGAGGTGATAGTGTTTTGGATTAAAGTGGGGTTAGTGGAGATGTCGAGAATTGAGTGTGTTTGGGAGATGTTTCGGAGGTGTCAGCGATGAATTAAATAGAAGGGGGAGCCAGTTGGTGACCTCCAGTGATCTCCCATTTATGAATGAGAGATGCTTCCAAAATATATGTGAATTGATTTGTTTTATTTATTTATTTAAGAAAGGTACGGAAAGAGAGCTCCAAGCAATACAGCAGGAGATTTTGGTGAAGGTGGGTTAGGAGAGGGATCTGCTTTCGCTGTAAAATTTCGTTTGCATCCAAAGGGAGAGACTGATCTAGAAATTAAACTTACTTCGCATTTCTATCAATAAAAAAGCAGTTTTGTTGATAAAATGAAAACTTTAGACAAATAAATTTAACAGAGTTTACTTAAACAATGAACAATTCATGAATAAGGCAGCCCTCAGAATCATAAGAGGTTCAGAGAACTCCACTCTGCCATGTGGGCAGTATGTATAGACAGAAAAAGATTGAAGAAAGTAGAAATGAGGAACAAAAAGCAGATTAGTTGTTTCAAAGTTACTTTCCCCATAATGGTTAAAACGGAACTTCCTTATCATGTCTGCTCAAACTGGCCTTTCTGGATATTTGTCTATTCTCTCTCTTCTTTCTCTCTCTCTCTCTTCTCTCTTTCTCTCTCCCCCTCTCTCTCTCTCTCTCTCTCTCCCTCTCTCTCTCTCTCTTTCTCTCTGTGTCTGTCTTTCCCCCACCCCTCTTCCTCTCCTTCTCCTGATTTCTCATAAAGTCAGCTAAACAACTGAGTTTCAGCTTGGTGGATTAGGACTTTAGCATGACTGACTCCATTTTAATTTGGTCTGTTGGTGGGAGCTCTGTCCAAATCAATGGCCTCCAAAAATTTTTATTTCATACTATGTTTTACAGAATTTTTTAATCCTGTTGTATTAAATGCAACAGCCAAAGTTACCTTGATGAACACTTGCAATTTGGAGATATAAATAGGGAGATAAAAGTAGTTAAAGTGAGTTGATTTAATGGGAGTGAATCATAAAGAAAGAAAGGAAAGAAGAATGAAAGGGAAGGGAGGAAAAGAACAGAAAGAAGGGAAGGAGAAAGGTAGGGAGAGAGGGTGCTGGCCTGAGCTTAGCCTCCCTGGCACTGATCACGACAACTCATTGACTCTCTTTGATCTTCAGTGTTTGTCTCTTGTAAAAGCATTATAATCATACATGTCCTAGTGTTACAGAAGATTCTTGGAGACCCCTGGAACCAAGTTATGGCTTTTATTCTCCCTGGATCAGATGGGACTAATAGACAAAACCATTGTTCTTTTGGGTTTTGTTTCTTTGTTTTTGTTTTTTTTTTTTAAAGACAGAGTCTCAGTCTGTCATCAGGCTGGAGTGCAGTGGCACGATCTCAGCTCACTGCAACCTCTGCCTCCCGGGTTCAAGCGATTCTTCTGCCTCAGCCTCCTGAGTAGCTGGGACTACAGGCGCACGCCCCCATGCCCAGCTCATTTTTGTATTTTTAGTAGAGACAAGGTTTCACCATGTTGGCCAGGATGGTCTAGATCGCTTGACTTTGTGATCCACCCACCTTGGCCTCCCGAAGTGCTGGGATTACAGATGTGAGCCACCACACCCGGCCAAGACCATTGTTCTTAAGCAAAGCATGACAAGGTGGCTGAGCTTCTTGCTGAAAGACAGGTTTCAGGGCTGCTTGCACCATGGGGAGACAAGGAACACTTACAAATGCCTCAGTCACCACATGCTTGTTTCAGATTCCTGCTCTTTTTGACCTGTACCTGTCCATACATAATGGATGAGAAAGAATCTAGACCCTTGGTAGCCTCTCTTACGCAGTAGAGAGTTGTGCTTGGATCTCACAATTTCTGCCTCTGGAAGAGTAATAGGGGAGAAACTCTACTTCTAGGAATGTCAGAGCAGCTACTTCTCCTACTAAAGACAACTTAGAAACCAGGGGGATTTTTTTTAAGTATCTCCTTAAAAGTATCAAAGATTATGGAGATAATGAGGGAACACCAGGCCTAGATGCAATAGGAGAAGGAATGCCGAGAGGTGTGTGAAGCACGTGGGCTGCCTTTCTAGCTCTGGCAGCTGCACACAGAATCAGAAAGATGAATTTGAGTTCAGGAGTCTCCAAAGGTGGGAACCCAGTAAACCAGTCCCCTGCCTTGTGACAGAACCCCAAATGGCTGCATCCCTGGAGCAGGAAATAAGTCAAACTTCCCTCTTTTTGCAGGTGCCCAGAAACCCCAATCCTGCATTGCACAAGCCCCTAGGAGCTGGCAAAACAATAGAAAATTATCTCTAAAGAAAGATATTATCATTCTAGGCCTCCAATTATTTCTATGAATAGCATTTTTAAAACTCACTTTCCCTTAACTTCCTCAACATGATAAAGGACATTTATGAAAGACCCACCACTAACATCATAATCAATGGTGAGAGACTGAAAGCTTCTTCCCAAGATCAGGAATTTGACATGTGGTGAATGTCCACATTCACCACCGCTGTTCAATATTTTATTGGAAGTTCAGCCAGAACAATTAGACAAGAAAAGGAAATAAAGGACATCCAAATTGTAAAGGAAGAAGCAAAACTATCTCTATTTGCAGGTGACATGATTTGATATATAGAAAATCTCAAAGAATTCACAAGAAAGCTACTAGAACTAATAAACAAATTCAGCAAAGTTACCAGGTACAAGATCAACACATAGAAGTTAGTTGTGTTTCTATACACCAATAATGAATAATCTGAAAAGGAAAACAATAAGACAATTACAATAATATCTAAAAGAATGAAATACCTGGGAATAAATTTAACGAAGGAAGTGAAGGCTTGTACACTGAAAACATTGCTCAAATAAATTAAATACCTAAATAAATGAAAAGACTTGCTATGTTCATGCATAGAAAGACAATATTAAGATGACAACACCCCAAATTCTCTACAGATTCAAAGCAATCCCTATCAAAACTCCAACAGCCCTTTTTGCAGAAATGGAAAAGCCAATCTTCAAAATCATATGGAATTCCAAGGGTCCCCAGATAGCCAAAGGGTCTTGAAAAAGAACAAAGTTGAAAGACTCATACTTCTAGATTTCAAAACTTACCACAAAGGTATAGTAATCTAAACAGCATGGTACTGGCATAAGAGTAGACATCTAGACCTTTGGAATATAATTGAGGGTCCATAAATAAATCCATACATCTAAGGACAACTGATCTTTAACAAGGGTGCCAAGTTCATTCAATGGGAGAAAGAATAGTCTCTTCAACAGATGGTGCTGGGACAACTGGACTTGTACTTACAAAAGAAAGAAGTTGGACTCCAAGCTCATATCATAATCAAAAGTTAACTCAAAATGGACCTAAATAAAAGAGCAAAAAGACAAACTATAACATGGAAAGAAATATATGCAAAGCATTTATCTTGACCAGAGATATATGCCATGTATTCAGATTATGGATAGAACTACTCAAAACAAAATGACAACCCAGTTTAAAAGTGGGAAAATGACTTGAATAGACATTTCTCCTAAGAAGATAAACGAGTGTCCTGTGAACACCTGAAAAGATGCTCATCACTCATCATTGGGGAAATGCAAATTAAAACCATAATGTTATGCCACTTCACACCCATCAGGATAGCTATATTATTAACTTTTTTGTTTTTGTTTTTGAGATGTTGTCTCGCTCTGTGGCCCAGGCTGGAGTGCTGTGGCGTGATCTCGGCTCACTGCAAGCTCCGCCTCCCGGGTTCACACCATTCTCCTGCCTCAGCCTCCTGAGTAGCTGGGACTACAGGCGCCCGCCACCACGCCCGCTAATTTTTTTGTATTTTTAATGGAGATGGGGTTTCACCGTGTTAGCCAGGATGGTCTCGATCTCCTGACCTCATGATCTGCCCACCTCAGCCTCCCAAAGTGCTGGGATTACAGGCGTGAGCCACCAGACCTGGCCAGCTATATTATTTAAAAAAAAAAAAGAAAGAAAGAAAGGAGCAAGTGTTGGTCAAGATATGGAGAAATTAGAACCCTTGTGCATTTCTGGTGGGAATGTAAAATGGTGCAGCCACTGTGGAAAATGGCATGGTGACCCCTCAAAAAAATCAAACAAATTCTACTTCTGGATAAATACCCAAATGAATTGAAAGCAGGGACTCAAAGAGGTGTGTGTGTGTGTGTGTGTGTGTGTATGTATGTGTGTGAGAGAGAGAAAGGGAACACGTGTGATAGGGTGTTACTCTGTCACCCAGGCTGGAGTGCAGTGGCACAAAGACGGCTCATTGCAGCCTGGACCTCCCAGACTCAGGCAATCCTCTCACCTCAGCCTCTCAGGTAGCTTGGACTACAGGTGCGCACCACCGTGCCTGACTAATTTTTGTATTTTTTGTAGGGATGGGGTTTTGCCGTGTTGCCCCAGTTGGTCTCAAACTCCTGAGCCCAAGCAATCCACCTGTCTTGGCCTCCTGAAGTGCTGGGATTACAGGCATAATACCCATGTTCATAGCATCATTATTCCAAAGGTGGAAGCAAACCAAGTGTCCATCCTTGGATGAATGGATAAACAAAATGTGGTCTGTACATACATTGGAATCTTATTCAGCCTTTATAAGGAAGGAAATTCTGACACATGCTACAACATGAACAAACCATGAACATTAGGCTAAGTGAAATAAGGCAGTCACAAAAGGATAAATATTGTTCAGATCCACCTTATGAAGTACCTAGAGTAGTCAAATTCATAATGACAGAAAGCAGGGTGGTAGTTGCTAGGGGCAGAGGGGTGGTGGGAATGGGGAGTTAGTGTTTGGTGGGTACAGTTTCAATTGCGGAAGATGAAGAGTTCCTGGAGATGGTTGGTGGTGCTACTTGCACAACTATGGGAATGTGCTTAATGCCACAGAATTGCACACTTAAATTTGTTAAAATGGTAAATTTTATATTATGTATATTTTACCACAATAAGAAAAAAACAATGAAATTCTCAAATCCACGAGGATGGCTATAATAAAAAAAATGAAAATAACAAGTGTTGGAGAGGATGTGGAGAAATTGAAACACTTGTAGGTTGCTGGAATGAACGTAAAATGCTGCAGCCAACGTGGAAAACAGTCTGGCTGTTCCTCAAAAATAAACGTAGTATTTCCACATGACCCAGCAGTTCCACTCCTAGGTATATACCCAAAGGAAGTGAAAGCAGTGACTAGAACAGATACGTGTGCACCAGTGTCCTGGAGCATGTTTGTTCAGGTGATTGTCATTGGAGGGCTGGAAGCAAGCTGGACTCCCTGGACGCTGATGGAGAATCAGGCACATATAGAATTTTGACTTGTCTTTGTTCGTTAGGTTTAAAATGTCTGTCTCATTGCTACCAAAATAATTAAAGGTCAACTAAGTGCAGGGAGAGAAGAAATCTAATTTGACAGGCCTTGAAATACTTATTACTTCATAGGTTTTGTGATGAGATTTAAGTTAGATCATGAATACAGAAAAGTATTTTTTCAAACATTACGCACTTTATGAATGCTGGCCTTATTCCGTTAGCAGTAAGTTCCTTACGGACAGGAATCATTCACGTTTGCAGTATCCTAATGCACTTAGCACAGTCCTAGCAGATAGTGGTATTCAATTACTATTTATTCAAGCTAATTCTGTATCTTAAACTATGTTAAAATTGAAGTTTTTAACACTTCTGGGATAGTATTGACTAGAATTTTGTGAAAAACCCCTGAGAAGTAAGTGACTTAATTATTGAAGGAGGGTAATAAGGCTAAGAAGTGAGTTCCAGTTAACTCAACTAGCACTATTAAATCAGGTTATTAGAAACCTATGCATTCTAATGGTTTCATTAGAATAAGCAGTTATTCATATGCTCAGACTCAAACAAACTTATACATTAAAGAGGTGTTTTGCCTTTAGGGAAAAACTATGAAAATTATGAGTCAAGCCTCATGAGATTCGATAATTCTCATCCATCAACTGAACAGAAAATAATGGAGTAAAATTTATCATTCGGCTCTAAAGTATGGGTCACCTTCAATCAGAACTCCTTCACTTTTATTTTATTAAGAAGCAAAAGTAAAACACTTTGCTTATGGATAAATGGAAAGTTGCTTAGAGAAATAAGCATTAGGATGCACTCATTTTTGGTGTCGATTATGTGATTGGCCCACATTTTTATAGCAACAGCAAGAGCAGCAGCAGCAAATTGCTGAGACGTAATTCTTATGGCATATGTTGGCTTTTTTCA
The DNA here is from genome assembly GCF_029289425.2 of Pan paniscus. Lineage (NCBI taxonomy): Eukaryota > Metazoa > Chordata > Mammalia > Primates > Hominidae > Pan > Pan paniscus. The sequence continues at coordinate 6,243,317 of NC_073265.2, forward strand.
TGCAAGCAAGCTATATGTTCAGTGGTAACCTGGACCATTCAGCAAAATCCATTTCTCTCTTCACTCTCTCCAACATGTTTCTCTAATCCTCTGCTCCAGCAAAATACTGGCCTTTGGTTTCTTTCTTTTTTTTTTTTTTTTTTTTTTGAGATGGAGTCTCGCTCTGTCCCTCAGGCTGGAGTGCAGTGGCGCAATCTCAGCTCACTGCCATCTCCACCTCCTGGATTCAAGTGATTCTCCTGCCTCAGCCTCCAGAGTAGCTGGGACTACACGCACCTGCCACCACACCCAGCTAATTTTTTTTTTTTTTTTTTGAGACGGAGTCTCACTCTGTCGCCCAGGCTGGAGTGCAGTGGCGCGATCTCGGCTCACTGCAAGGTCCACGTTCTGGGTTCACGCCATTCTCCTGCCTCAGCCTCCCGAGTAGCTGGGCCTACAGATGTCCGCCACCACACCTGTTTAATTTTTTGTATTTTTAGTACAGACAGAGTTTCACCGTGTTAGCCAGGATGGTCTCAATCTCCTGACCTCAAGACCCACCTGTCTCGGCCTCCCAAAGTGCTGGGATTACAGGCGTGAGCCACCGCACCCGGCCAATTTTTTCTATTTTTAGGAGAGACAGGGTTTTTCCATGTTGCCAAGGCTGGTCTCTAAACTCCTGAGCTCAGGCAGTCGGCCCATCTCAGCCTCCCAAAGTGCGGGGATTAAAGGCGTGAGTCACCACGCCTAGCCTGGCCTTTGGTTTCTAAGCTTCTGGACAGTAATGGGTCACTCCTGCTGAGAATGACTTTCTTCATCACCTTTGCAAATTCTATCCCTCTCTTAGGTCTTCTCTCACATCTAAAAGTCAGGGCAGCAGAATGGTTAGGGCACCCATGTTAGTGTCACACTGCCTTAGTAAAAACCCCAATTCCACTTCCTAATGAAGGTAATAATAATACCTATCTTATAAATTTCTTGTGAGGATTAAATGATTTCATTTATCTAGAGTTCTTAGAGCAGTACCTGGCATATAGCAAACACTAAGTGCCAGTTATTTTTCTATTATTGTGTCAGTACTTCTATTTGAACATATTCCCGTTAGGTCTAGCTTTCCCTGGCCTATAGCGGCAGAACAGATTATGCTGGAAAAGACCAAAGGGAAAGTTAGGCCCACAGGGTCTGCATCCAGAAGACGAAGTTATATTAGAACCTCAAATGCAAGACTGAACCAAAATAGGAGGAAAGGTGAGATCTAACACCATTGGTAGACTAAGAGCAGAATACAGATATTCAGCAAAGGTGGCTTGGTACCTGGCACCGATCTTCTAGGTCAGCATAAGGCAAAAGAGGTTAGGCTGTTTCCTCAAATATGGTATAATAACTGAGAAGAGACTTCACAATGGGTATTTATTTGAATTTCCCACAGTGCACAGAATAACACCTTATTAGAATAAAAGCTATAGTAAATATTTGTATATTGATGTCTTAAAATTAAGAAAGTATTTAAAATGCTCCCCCTTTTAAGCCATCTATTCTATAAATATCTATTGAGTGAAATAATATACAAGACATTACCCTAAGCCATGTAAAGATCAGTAAGACCTCGCACCAGACCTCATATTTCTTATGGGCTAATTACTACCTATAATTCAATAGTCATTATTGTAATGACTTTATTAGTTTTAGTCTTCTAATTATATCATTATTTCAATATCTTTAGAATAAACAGACCAAGTAATGAAATTTCAGAAATGATTTAGTGATGTAAGTGTGGGATCTAAACAAAAACAACTTTCTAGGAGGTTTCAGATTTGATTATAATCATCTCCTGACATGGAAAGGATGTAGAAATCCTTTTTCTACTCTTTTCTTGTAGGGATTAAGTATCGTTGATTCTTAAGAAGGATATTGAAAAAAGGCAATAAGAAATACAAGAACATCCCTATAGACAGTGAGAGCATACCAGAAAGACATAACCACAAAATAGATCAACTGATTAGATGAGTGAGGGCCACCCACATTATGGAGGGGAATGTACTTCACTTAAAGTCCACTGGGTTAAATTTCCATCTCATCCATAAACACCTTCACAGAAATACCCAAAATAATATTTGGCCAAATATCTGGGTACTGTGGCCCAGCAAAGTTGACACAAAATTAATCACCACAATGATGAAATTTTTTAAAAACTCCTAAACAAATGGAGAGGCATAGTGTATTCATGAATTGCAAGAGTCAACATAGTAAAGATGTAAATTCTCCCCAAATTTCCTGATAGGTTTACTGCAATTCCTATCAAAATCCCAGCAAGTTGGTTTTTTTTTAAAAAGACATATGTACATTTATTTTTAAATGTATGCAAAAAGGCACAGGCTCTAGAATAGCTAAAATAATCCGGGAAAAGAATTAAGTGGGAGTAATTACTTGATATTAAGGCTTACTACAGAGATAGAGTAATCAATATATTGTGGTGTTGGCAGAAGGATAGACACACAGTTCAATGTAACTGAATAGAGAACCCAGAAATAGATCCCCAAAATATGCTGGTTTTTTTTTTTTTTTTTTTTTTTTTTTTAGATAGAGGCTTGCTCTGTTGCCCAAGCTGGAGTGCAGTGGCACGGTCTCAGCTCACTGCAACCTCTGCCTCCCAGGTTCAAGAGATTCTCACGCTTCAGCCTCCTGAGTAGCTGGGATTATAGGCGTGCACCACCATGCCCGGCTAATTTTTTTGTATTTTTAGTAGAGATGGGTTTCACCATCTTGGCCAGGCTGGCTAATTGATTTCTGACAAAGGTGCAAAAGCAATTCAATACAGGAAGAAAATAACTGTTTCAACAAATGGTATTGGAGCAAATGGACATCTATAAGCAAAAACAAATAAACAACAACTTCTATTTAAACCTCACACTTTATACAACAATGTATTCAAAATGAATCATGGACGGACTTACATGTAAAACAGAAATGAAAGGAAAAAAGAATTTCAGAAATAAAGACTAAACGAAAAGCAGTACAAGAGTGAATAAACACAATAAATAAAAACCTGAGGAGCAATAAAAAGCAAAAAGGAGGAAAATTTTTAAGATCATAAAGAAATTAAAAAGATAGAAAAGATTTTAGATAGTGGCATATTTGAAGAGTGTTAAAGAAGATCCAACATGTGGCTGAAAGGAGTTTCTGAAAAGGGAAACCAAAGCAAGGGAACAAAACAAATATTAAGAACTGTCTCTCAAGAAAATAATCCTGAATTTATTTTATTTTATTTTATTTTATTTTATTTTATTTTATTTTATTTTATTTTATTTTTTGAGATGAAGTCTCACTGTGTCACTCAGCCTGGAGTGCAGTGGCACAATCTTGGCTCACTGCAACCTCTGCCTCCCAGGTTCAAGCGATTCTCCTGCCTCAGCCTCCTGAGTAGCTGGGATTACAGGCAGGCGCCACCACGCCTGGCTAATTTTTGTATTTTTAGTAGAGATGGGGTTTCTCCATGTTGGTCAGGCTGGTCTCGAACTCCTGACCTCATGACCCACCCCATTGGCCTCCCAAAGTGCTGGGATTACAGGCATGAGCCACCGCGCCCAGCCCTGAATTTTTAAAAAGATTTGAAATTGCACATTAAAGGAGGATACTCTGTACCAGACAATATCAAACCAGAATGATCATGACCAAAATATATTGGAATAAAATTTCTGAGCTCTAAAGAAAAAGAAGATATTTTGGGGGATCACGGTAAAAAGACCAGGTGACTTAAAAGGGAAATAAAATATTGAACAATAATTCATTATGCCAGAAAAATGATGTGAAAGCATTTTAAGGAAAATCAAGAAAAGAAAATATTACTCAAAGATTTTATATCCGGTAAAACTAAATTTCAAGTAGAAAGGACACAGATAGACTGAATAAAGAAAATGTGGTACATATACACCAGGGAATACTATGCAGCCATAAAAAGGAACAAGATCATGTTCTTTGCAGCGACATGGATGAAGCTGGAAGCCATTATCCTCAGCAAACTAATGCAAGAACAGAAAACCAAACATGCATGTTCTTACTTACGAGTGGGAGCTGAACAATGAGAACACATGGACACAGGGAGGGAACAACACTTACTGGGGCATGTCAGGGGAGAGCAATGAGGGGGAGAGCATTAGAGAAAAGAGCTAATACATGCTGGGCTTAATACCTAGGTGATGGGTTGATAGGTGCAGCAAACCACCATGGCACACATTTACCTATGTAACAAACCTGCACATCCTACACATGTACCCTGGAACTTAAAAACTAATAATAATAATTTTTTTAAAAAGTAAGGATGCAGATAAACTATCATCAATGTGCAAAAATTCAAGGAATCTTGTTCCCCATAACCCCTTTCTGAAGAATTGTGTTAATGTGCTTCAAACAACCAAAATAACTAGACAGACATTGACATAAGTATAGATGGTGAGCACTGCTCCTTTTAGAACTGAAAGTAAATGAGGGCCCTTTCCTCACACCATATGCAACTATTAACTCAAAATCCATGAAAGGCCTAATGTAAGAACTAAAACTGTGAAACTCTTTGAAGAAAATATAGGTGTACATGTAGTACTTGACCCTGGATTGGAAGTGGTTTCTTAGCTATGAAACCTAAATCACAAGCAACCAAAGAAAAAAATAGATAAATTGGACTTCATCAAAATTAAAACTTTTTTCAAAAGACACTATCAAGAAAATGAAAAGACAATGCACAGATAGGGAGAAAATGTTTGCAAATCATGTATCGCTTAAGGGTCTAATATCAGAAAATAAATGTATATATTTATCCTACAAATACAGTAAACATGTATTTGTAAACTGTTGCAGCTCAACAGTAAGGAAATAAACAACCCAATTAAAAAGTGGGCAAAAGATCTGAAGTGATGTTTCTCCAACAAAGGAAAGAAATGGCTGCTGAAGAAAACAAAATCTATATCTTGAAGAGATATCTGCACTTCATCTTCATTGCAGCATTATTCACAATAGTCAAGTTATGGAATCAACCTAACCGTCCATTGATGGATGAAGGAATTTTTTAAATGTATGTGTGTGTGCATGTGTGTGCATGTGTGTGTGTGTGTGTGTGTGTGTGAAATGGAATATTATTCAGCCATAAAAAAGAAGGAAGTCCTGTCATTTGCAACAACATATATGAACACAGAAGACATTATGCTAAATGAAATAAACCAGGCAGAGAAGGACAAACAGTGTATGATCTCACTTACATGTGGAATCTAAAAAAGTTAAACTCACAGAAACAGAGTAGAATAGTGGCTGCCAGGGACTTTGGGGTGGGGGAAATGGGGAGACGTTGGTCAAAGGGCAAAAACTTTCACTTATAAGATGAGTAAGCTCTGAGAATCTAATGTACAGCATGCTGATTATTGTTAATAACACTGTATTTTGTATTTGAAATTTGCTAAGACAGATCTTCAGTGTTCACATACACAAAGAATGGTAATTATGTGAGATGATGGATGTATTAATTTACTTAATCATGGAAACAATTTCATAATGTATATGTATATCAAGTCATCACATTGCATATCTTAAATATATACAATTTTGTCAATTATACTTCAATAAAGCTGGAAAAATATAAACAGTAAACTCAAAGATCGATGGATAGATAGATAGATAGATAGATAGATAGATAGATGATGGATAGAATGATTTAGTTGTTTCTCCATTCATTGTAAAGTTAAAGATGAATACAAATTATGTTGCATTCCTCTTATATACACCTAATTACATCAGAGAGCTAATATGTATGTCAGAAAAATACATGAAAATGAATGCTTTATAAGACAACAAGGATTGAAGCTAACTGGGAAATCCTTATATACTTTTATACCCCTATATACACTTAAACAGGAGTTTCAACATCATTCCTAATTTTTCAGAGAAGCACATCCATTTTCAAAATTATTGATTCACTGAAATTTATCTCTTGATCATTTTCAAATCATATTGAATTGCGTGAAACCCTCAAAAAAAAGAAATAGCCAATAAGCACATGCAGAGATGCCCAACATCATCAGTCATTAGGGAAATGCAAATCAAAACCATGGTGAGACACCTCTTCACACACACATGAAAAGATGATCATAATCAAAACTATGGACGAGAGAAAGTGTGGGTGAGGATATGGAGAAAGTGAAGCCTTTATACAGCCAGTGGAACATAAAACGGCACAACCACAGGCCGGGCGCGGTGGCTCACGCCTGTAATGCCAGAACTTTGGGAGGCCGAGGCCGGCAGATCACGAGGTCAGGAGATCGAGACCATCCTGGCTAACACGGTGAAACCCCGTCTCTACTAAAAATACAAAAAATTAGCCGGGCGCGGTGGCGGGCGCCTGTAATCCCAGCTACTCGGGAGGTTGAGGCAGGAGAATGGCGTGAACCCAGAAGGCGGAGCTTGCAGTGAGCCAAGATCCCGCCATTGCACCCCAGCCTGGGCAACAGAGTGAGACTCTGTCTCAAAAAAAAAAAAAAAAAAAAAAAATGGCACAACCACTTTGGAAAACAGTCTGGCAATTTCTCAACATGTTAAACTTTGATTTACCATATGACTCAGCAATTCCAGTCATAAGTATATACCCAAGAGAACTGAAAATATATTTTCACACAAAAACTAATATACAAATATTGACAGCACTATGATTCATAATAGCCAAAAATGGTAACAACCTATATATCCCTCAACAGATGAATGAACAGACAAAATGTGGTATATCCCAACTAGACAGTATTTTCAGCCACAGAAAGTAATTACATATTGATACATGCTATAACACAGATGAATTTTGAAAATATTATGCTAAGTGAAAAAAGCCAGTCACGAAAGGCCACGATTCTATTGGTATGAAATGCCCAGAAGAGGCAAATCCATAGAGAGAAGGAAAAATAGATTAATGGCTGTCAGGGCTGGAAGGAGGAGGAATGGGAATCTCTCCTAATGGGTAGAGGTTTCTTTTTCAGGTGACAAAACGTTCTAAAATTGGATAGTGGTGATGGTTGCAGAACTCTGTGACTGTACTAAAAAACAATGAATTGCGTACACTTTAAAAGAGTGAATTTTATGGTATGTGAATTATATTTCGTAAAGGTGTTATTTTTCTAAAAGACCAATGGAGGGTTAAAAAGAAAGTATAGGCTGGCCACAGAGGCTGACACCTGTAATCCCAGCACTTTGGGAGGCCAAGGTGGGCGGATCACTTTAGGTCAGGAGAATTAGCTGGGCGTGGTGGTGCACACCCAGCTACTCAGGAGGCTGAGACACGAGAATCACTTGAACCCGGGACGGGGAGGTTGCAATGAGCCAAGATTGCACCACTGCACTCCAGCCTGGGCAACAGAGCAAGATGCTGTCTCAAAAAAAAAAAAAAGAAGAAAAGAAAAAAGAAAGAAAGTATAGTATGCTCTGATTATATGCTCTGACAATATAGATGTAATTTGGCTATTTTTAAAAACGAGTTGAATGGGGAAAACATATGTAAAACTGGGAACTACTTGCAGTAATCAATTGATTCTGGTAGTATTAGTATTAGCATGGGGAGATACTTAGCATAATACAAGATTAAGCAAATGAGGTATTATGGGATATTCTATCATCCCTTGTGTTCTTGAAAACCAAATTCTCGAGGTAGAGGAAAGGAGTTGGAGACATACCCAGGCTAGGTTACATACAGAACTCTGTAGTCCTGAATTTGAACTAGAAATGGGAATATGAGTTCATGAGATAGGCTGTCTATCTGTGTAGCTAACCGTGTGTGTGTGTGTGTGTGTGTGTGTGTGTGTGTGTGTGTGTGTGTGTGTTTCGTAGCTCTGTCCACTGAAAAAATCTAGAAACAATGACCAACCCAGTAGCAATGAACATCCCAAGGGCCCCAACTATGGTCCCGAAATATTACACCATTTCTCAATAAGAGAAATGGCTGAGCTGAAGTTTGGGATCATACAGGACTGCAAAAGAGCTGTGAAAGACTGTTATACTAGAGCGATGACAAAAGGGTTCAGGAACCCACTTTAGATGTTCTTATTTGCTAAAGATTAAAACAATTTTTTTCTGAGTGCCAATAAGAATACTCATTGTAAGGCATTCAAACCTACCAAATATGTTTAAATTCAGAAGTTTATAATCATATGTTTTGAAACTCACTGGTTGCCCTCAGAGGATGATAGGAAAACAACTCATTATCTTAAAACCTGGCAAATTAGAAAACAATTATCTTGCCTTCCTATATGAAGTGTATCATTGGGAAACCAGTTAGTAGATGAGAGGAAGTGTCTTTTTTTATTTTTTGAGAGACAGTCTCGCTCTGTCACCCAGGCTGGAGAGCAGTGGTATGATCTCAGCTCACTGCAACCTCTGCCGCCTGGTTCAAGCAATCTGCTGGCCTCAGTCTCCCGAGTAGCTGGGACTACAGGCATGCGCCACCATGCCTGGCTAATTTTTGTATTTTTAGTAGAAACGGGGTTTCACCATGTTGGCCAGGCTGGTCTCAAATTCTTAATCTCAAGTGATCTGCCTGCCTCAGCTTCCTAAAGTGCTGGAATTACAGGTGTGAGCCACCACGCCCGGCTGGAAGTGTCTTTTTGTAATAATACTGCAAACAATAATTGAAAAAGATATTGAATTAAAATGTCATCATTTTGCAAATCACAATTAGTTAAAAGCTACAGGCACTGAGCATCGACAGCGGCTAACATTGAAAAAAGACATGAATTGAAACAAGACATGAAGGCCTCCTGATGAAAGAACAAGCCATTTATATCCTGCAATGGGGATCAAGCCAGACTCCAATTTAGTCCAGTTCCAGGTACCAATTTTCAGGACCAGTTCCAGGTACCAATTTTCAGGAAACTCAGAAGACAGAGTAATCATGTTGAACTGCACCAAGAGGGTACATTTGGCAAACTCCAGACTCCAAATGTCCTAGGCACTTCAGCCTGTAAATTGCAGGGAAAAGAAAGGGATAGAGGGTGGCGGGCGCCTGTAATCCCAGCTACCCGGGAGGCTGAGGCAGGAGAATCGCTTGAACCTGGGAGGCGGGGGTTGTAGTGAGCAGATATTGTGCCACTGTATTCCAGCCTGGGCAGCAGAGCAAGACTCTGTATCAAAAAGAAAAGAAAGAGAGATCAAGAGAGAGAGAGGGAGGGAGGGAGGGAGGGAGGGAGGAAGGAAGGAAGGAAGGAAGGAAGAGAAAGAAAGAAAGAAAAAAAGAGAGAGAAGGAGAAGGGAGGGAGGGAGGGAGGAAGGAAGGAAGGAAAGAAAAGACAGAAGGAAGGAAGGAAGGAAGGAAGGAGAAAGAGGAAACCTGTACATTAAAAGAGACTTGATGACATAGTACAAATTTTTAATGGACAAGACTAAACTATAGGCCGGGGCTGTGACTCATGTCTGTAATCCTAGCACTTTGGGAGGCTGAGGCAGGCAGATCACTTGAGCCTAGAGTTCTGGGCAACATAATGAAACCCTGTCTCTACAAAAAATACAAAAAAATTAGCCTGCCATGGTGGGATGCACCTGTAGTCCCAGCTACTCAGGAGGATGAAGTGAGAGGATCACTTGAGCCCTGGGAAGTTAAGGCTGCCATGACCCATGATTGTGCCGCTGCACTCCAGCCTGGGTGACAGAGCGAGACCTTGTCTCAGAAAAAAAAAAAAAAGAAAAAAGAAAAAAAAGGCTAAACTACAGTGCCTAGGGATAGCTACTTGAGTGATAAAACCATACAGAAATGAAAGGAAGTGATTACTATAAATCAGAGAGTGACTACTTTGAAAGAGAAGGAAGAGGATTGTCCTTGGGCCCAGGCACATGGAGGAGATTCTGGGGCAGCTGGCAAAGTTTAATTTCTTGACCAGAGAGGGTGATTACAAGCCCACTCACCTCACAATAACTTATCCAGCTGCACACTTGATTTGGGTGGATTTCTGTGTCTGTTTTGTCTTTCCATAAAAAGGTTTTTAAAATCTCTACCAGAGCATGTTTGTTTACAATTTCAGATTAAAACCTCGCCTTCTTGGCTTGTCCAAGTTCCATATGACCTTCCTGCACCATGACTTTTGTTCTGTATTTGAGAGCAAGTTTTTAAACAACTCAATTTTGTGTCTGACATCAATGAACAAAGATGTAGATGCTGTTCTGGAATCTGCCTCTGCGTGTCTTCATTCGTCACGGAGAAGGGGCTGCATATCATCTTCCAGATGGTGCTTGACAAGCACACTCTTTATAGAATGAAAGGAAACTGTGGCCATGAACACCGCATTCAGCTTTCCCTCCGCTACCTCTGCAGCCTTTTACATGCTAACATAGACTGCCTGCCCCGCTGCGGATTTACAGCTATTCGGATGTCAACTCTATTCCTTCCAGACTTTGTCTGCGTCAGATTAGTCAAGGCAGGCAGCTGTGATACAGACAGTAGGAAAAACAGTAGGCTTGGAATCAAGACACCTGGCCTCCACTGGCAACTCCTTCCAGCTCTGTAACATGGGACAGGCTGCTCAATATTCCTGCATCCGTTTCCTCATCCGGAAGGTGGGGATTATACACGGGATTGTTGTGAGGGAGGTGATATGTGAAAAAGCAACTTGTGAACTTTGAAATGCACTCTCACCGTTCAGAGGTCTTCAGCATCCTCACACAGCTCACTCCCAGTGAATTTCTTTCTCTATGTCATTAGCCACAGTAATGGGTCACATTATCATGCTGCCCCATCCAACACAAAAAATGATCAGAAGATCTTATTGTCCTTTGAATGCCCTTGCAGCTGGGCCACTGAGGTTTGAAGAGATATGGTGTTGGAATGGGAAGAAGGCCTCAGGGGGTCTCAGAGCCATCTGGTTCCCTGAGTGTTCTCTTGTGTCCCTTCTGAGGTGCCTGGGGTTCCATGGCCAGGTTCAGCGACCACCTTAGGGTCAGGAAGTAGATATCGGCCACTCTGACCCTCATGCCTGCCTCTTCAGAGGAGCTCTGCCTTATCCAATCCACATCCTGGCACATTTGTAAGTAAGAGTTCACGTCACAGGTTCTGAAAACAACAGCAGCAACAAGTATGAGTTCAAGGCCAGGCGCGGTGGCTCATGCCTGTAATCCTAGCACTTTGCGAGGCTGAGGTGGGCAGATCACCTGAGGTCAGGAGTTCGAGACCAGCCTGACCAACATGGAGAAACCCCGTCTCTACTAAAAATACAAAAAATTAGCCAGGCGTGGTGGCAGGCACCTGTAGTCCCAGCTACTCAGGAGGCTGAGGGAGGAGAATTGCTTGAACCCAGGAAGCAGAGGTTGCAGTGAGCAGAGATGGCGCCACTGTACTCCAGCCTGGGCGACAGAGCAAGACTCCGTCTCAAAAAAAGAAAAAGAAAAAAAAAATACACTTGAAGGGGAGAAAGAGGGAAGGAAGGGAAATTTTACATGATTGATATAATGGTATGTTTAAAGACACAACACAAAAGGTTTTTAAGGGAGCCAAATATTCATAAACACACTGATAAGAAGCCTGTGCTTTATAAATGTTCTAACATAACTTCCTGTTAATATGCAAATAATGCCCCAGGGGATCTATAATGCGATTCTCTTCAGAAGTTTAACAAACTGCTGTGTAAACTAGTAGCTATTAATACTTTCTGCATTCATCTTACACATTAATTAAACCTTCAAACATTGCTGTCAGTTGTTCTTTCGCCAATCTTCTGTCAAACATTATTAAATACAATTTCTCATTTCTTTCTATCTAAAAACATCCTTTTTTCCTGAAATCTTTAAAAAACACTGTAATGTACCAAAAGATTTGAGAAAACTTGTCTTTTCTGGGAGATGCTGTGGCAAATCAATTCCTTCTAAATAATTAATTTTCTTGAGATCAATGCCTAATTAGTTTTGCATTTTCTTTTAAAGAACTCACTCAATTTTAGAAGATTATTGTTAAAGGAAAACTTATTTCCCGTCTTCATGCCCTGGAAGGGGCAGTATCAGAACACACAGCTCGGGCTTCTCGACTCCTCACTTGCTTCTTCCCCAAAAGGAGTGACTTATTTCATGGATGAGCAGACCCCATATGTAGGGCAGTGACCCCCATCCTACCTGCTACTTGTTATGGGTTGAATTATGTCTCCTAAAAAGTACGTTGAAATCCAAATCTCCAGTAACTGTGAATGTGTCTTTAATTTGAAATAGGATCTTTGCAGATAGAATCAGGTTAAAATGAGGTCACTACAGTGAGCCCTAATCCAAAATGACTGGTATCCTCATAAAAAGAGAAGGCTGGGTGCGGTGGTTCACACCTGCAATCCCAGCACTTTGAGAGGGAGACCCCATCTCTGCAAAAAATAAAAAAATACAGTCAGGCATGGTGGTGCACACCTGTAGTCCTAGCTACTCAGGAGGCTGAGGTGGGAGGATCATTTGAAACCCAGGAATTCAAGCATCGATCACACCATTGCACTCTAGCCTAGGTGACAGAGTGAGACCCCATCTCAAAAGAGAAGAAGAAGAGAGAAAACACAGATGTTTCTACAAACCAAGTGTGTATCTTCAAGCCAAGCAATGCCAAGGATGGCTGGTAAACACAGAAACTAGAGGAGGAAGGAAGAATTCTCCCCAACAAATTTCAGAGAAAGTGTGGCCCTCCTGACACCTTGATCTTGGACTTCTAGCTTCCACAACTGTGAAGTGACAAATTTCTGTTGTTAAACCACCCAGTTTGGGGTACTTTGTTACGGCTGCCTTCACAGATGGATACACCATCCTTGCTCTCTCTGCCCCCTGGTTCTGCTGGCACCCAGGCATGGCAAGGGCTTGCTCAAGCCAGGTCTGATCTTTCCAACCCATCTCTCATCTGTGCCAAAATCAGGTAAGTCATGCTCATGAAATTCCTATAGGTCTAGGTTCAGGGAAGGAGACAAGGGGCCTGTCTTTGTTTTGTGTTGCTATAACAGAATACCTGAAACTGAATAACTTATAAAGAAACGTACCGGCTCATGGCTCTGGAAGCTGGGAAGTCCAAGACTGAGGGGCTGACATCTGATGAGGGCCTTCTTACCATGTCATCCTATGGTGGATGATGAGAGGGTGAGAGAAAGCAAGAAGGCCAAATTCAAGTTCACGCCCATGATAAAGTTAATCCATTTGTGGGGGCGGAGCCCTCAGGGCCTAATTCCCTCTTAAAGTTCCCACCTGTTAACACTGTTGCACTGGGGATTCCGTTTACAACACATGCTTCTTGGGGGTGCTATAGTCTGGATGTTTCACCTCTTCAAACCTCACATTGAAATTTGATCCTCAGTGTTGAAGCTGGGGTCTCAAGGGAGGTGTTTGGGTTGTGAGGATGGATCCCTCATGAATAGATTAATGCTGTCCCTGGTGGGGGTGGGGAAGAAGTGAGTGAATTCTCACTCTACTTTGTTGCTGCAAAAGCTGGATGTTCAAAAGAATGGGCATCTCCCTTCTCTCTTGCTTCCTCTATTGTTATGTGATCTCTGAAATCTCTGCACACAGCAGCTCCCCTTCACCTTACACCATGAGTGGAAGCTCCCTGAGGCCCTTACCAGAAGCAGATGCTGACATCATGCTTCTTGTAACAGCCTGCAGAACCATGAACCGAATAATAAACCTCTTTTCTTTAGAAATTCCCCAGCCTCAGATATTCATTACAGCAACACAAATAGACTAAGACAGAGGGACACATTCGAACCATAGCAAATCTCTCTGCATTCCAGATCTGTTACTTACTAGCACTGCTCTAGAACTTTCCTTCCGTTTGTTCCTTGTGTCTATGTTTCTATAACTATGTCATATAACTATATGTATAGTTACAGCCTGCCGTTTAGCTATAACGTACTCTCCCACTGTGTCACTTGGCTCACCTCCTGTGCCAGTTAACAAGCTAATGTCAGGGCAAAATCCACTCTTCTATTCTCTGCTCTTTGTGGCTGGTATGCCCTCATTCATTCCTGATAGCTTCTCCACTCAAGCCTGCATCACCCTGAGTAACTTCAACATCCCCGTGACAACTCCCCCACCAGTGACAGCCTCTTGACTCCTCCTCTGTATGTCCCAGTCCACTCCATCTCAGCTGCCCCCTCCCATAGGCATACCTAGGATTTTGTCTTCACCAGAAGCTGTTCTCCTCCAAAATAGCAAATCCACAAACAGCCCATGCCCTGTCCATGGCTTCCAGCTTGCTCACTCAGCAATGTTCACCCTTTGACTATCATTTCTTCCCTTGGCTGATATTCTTATATTTGTCCTTGCCTCCTCCAATCTACTTTATGCATCAAAAACAGAGAATGCTTTTCACATTGCGTCAGGTCACTCTGTGCATGTCAATTATCAATATAATGTATATAGAAGGGGCACAGACTGATGGTTGCCAGGGAAACATAATAATGGCTGTTAAGGAAGGGTGTGGTGAGTGTGGCTTGCAGTGATGTAACAGTATCTTGATTGTGGTGGTTACATAAATCTGCAAATGTGGCAGAATTGCATAGAACTATATACACACAAGTAAGTACTATGAAACTGCTGAAGTCTCAATAAGCTCTATGGATTGTATCAATGTTAATGTCTCAGTTTTGATATTGTACTATAGTTATACAAGATGTTATGGTGGGGGAAACTGGATGAAGGGTACAGAGGACCTTCCTGCACATTTTTTTTGCAACTTCTAGTGAATCTATAATCGTTTTCCGAAAAGGTTTAATAAAAAAGGAAATAAAAATTTCTTCCTGACCTTCTGCTAGGTGGTGAGGATGTAGCTATGAGCGCAACAGGCTGTACCTCTAGACTCATATGACTGAAACAAATAGGGAGGATAAGTTGTGGTTCTCATCACTCTTGGGACAAGCCAGGATCCTGAATAAGGTCTATTAGTTCCCCTAATGGGCCCTGCCAATCCTGGCAGCCTCACCTCCCACTGTTCTTCACTAACCACCTTGGCCTTTACAAGTTTCCTAGCATGTAGGAGCTTCCTCCCCGACATGCCTCCCAACTCTCACCTGGGAGCAGCCTCCCCTGTGCTCCTAACCTGGTCAGGTCCCTGTACAGGCTCTGCCAGCTCCTTGAACCTCTTCCCCAGAGGTGCAATAGATCTAATCTCCCCTATTAAACTATAAGAATCGATGTTTTCGTTACTCATGATTAAATCCTCAGCAATGTACACGGTGGCCAGAACATAGGAGTCACTCATGAATTTTTTGAATGAGTGAATGACTGAAAGGGCTTTAAGCAGAGGATAATGCAATCTGATTTGCTTTTTAAAAAATAAACTTTTGTGGGGGCTGGGCACAGTAGCTCACGCCTGTAATCCCAGCACTTTGGGAGGCCAAGGTGGGCAAATCACTTGAGGTCAGGAATTCGAGACAAGCATGACCAATGAGGTGAAGCCCCCTCTCTACTAAAAATTTAAAAATTAGTCACTTTGGGAGGCCGAGGCGGGCGGATCACGAGGTCAGGAGATCGAGATCATCCTGGCTAACACGGTGAAACCCCGTCTCTACTAAAAATACAAAAATCATTAGCCGGGCGTGGTGGCAGGCACGTGTAGCCCCAGCTACTGGGGAGGCTGAGGCAGGAGAATGGCGTGAACCCAGGAGGCGGAGCTTGGAGTGAGCCGAGATCACGCCACTGCACTCCAGACTGGGCGACAGAGTCAGACTCCGTCTCAAAAAAAAAAAAAAAAATTAAAAATTAGCCAGGTGTGATGGCACACACCTGTAAACCCAGCGGGGAGGGAACTGAGGCAGGAGAATCTCTTGAACCTGGGAGGCGGAGGCTGCAGTGAGCTGAGTTCGCGCCACTGCGCTCCAGCCTGGGCGGCAGAGTGAAACTCCGTCTCAAAAATATAAAATAAAATAAAATAAAATAAAATAAAATAAAATAAGCTTTTGTGTTTTAGGGTAGCTATAGAATTACAGAATAATTACTGAAGTAGCATAGAGCTCCCAAATGTTCCATACCCATTTTCCTCTATTATTATTAACATCTTACCTTAATCTGGTAGATTTGTCACAATCAATGAAACAATACTGACACATTATTATTCACTGGAGTCCATACTTTGTCCAGAATTCCTGTTTTTCTCCCTAATGTTCTTTTTGGGATCCCACCCAGAACACACGTCCACAGTATAATCAGTTGTCGCGTCTCCTACAGCTCCTCGTGGTGTGTCAGCTTCTCAGGCATTCCTTATCTAAAGTCTTATCTATGCTTCACCTTCTTAAGAGCAGCTACACAGATTGAAGTTCTTCTGCTCGGGTTTGTCTCTTCTTCACTGTGTCTTTACTTATTTACTGGACTGTTTATTTATATAAATTAATCTATCCTTCATTCACCTATTGAAGGACATTTTGGACATATATTTATTTATATAAATATGGTCTCATAGATATTTATGTTTTGGGTTATAGCCTCCTTTTTTTGGTGTTCAAATTGTTCTAGCTTTGGACTTTGGGGGCTCTTTCAGTTGGCCTATGTGTCCCTTTAACATAACCCTATCTTTATGGGAATTTATTTTGTGAGCACTTCGTTATTTTCTGGCACTAAAAGATGCTCCCGGCTTATCCTGTATATTTCCAACCTGAGTCCTAGGTTCAGCCTTTCTCAAAAATGCCCTGGTTCCTTCCACTGAAAATGGTATTAGAAACCAAGCTCTGAGCAGTAGGTATGCTCATTGCTACTGGGGAGTCATTGCTTCATTGCTTGTAGGCCTGCTCAGTTGGCAGAAGAGCAAAATATATTAGGTTTGTGCAAAAGTAATTGCGGTTTTGCTGTTACTTTTAATGTAACTGTCTGCATCTATAATTCTATATGTAACCATTTATAGATATACCTCTGCATATTATATATAATGCTGTGTGTAACCATATGCATCTATATTGAGAAGCATGAGTTCCTACTGAATGCTTCACCTCTAATCCATTACCACATAGATCCTTCCAGACTCCTCTCTTTATCTGGAATCTCCCACGCCTGCAGTGAGGAGCCTAGCTTCCATTATTTGCTTACTTTAGTTAATTCTTTAATCCCAGTATACGTGTATGGTGGTTTCAGAATTGTTAGCTCATATCCCTAGGGGGCGCAACTTTATCAGCTAGAATAGAGTGTGTATGTAGAGTTCCTGTGCCTTTAGTCATTCATTTCCA
Organism: Pan paniscus; assembly: GCF_029289425.2. Lineage (NCBI taxonomy): Eukaryota > Metazoa > Chordata > Mammalia > Primates > Hominidae > Pan > Pan paniscus. Next base: position 6,260,464 of record NC_073265.2, read on the forward strand.
AAGATACCTAAGCCAGCACTTTATTCCTCATCTCCTTCAACAACATTGTTCCATACATTTGTGGTACATTTAGATCCTTTTGTCACATTCTGCCTCTCATTCTGGGTTCCCCAACATCCTAATTATTTTTATTTTTTTATTTTTTTTTAGACAGATTCTTGCTCTGTTATTCAGGCTGGAGTGCAGTGGTATGATCTCGGCTCACTGCAACCTCTGTTTCCTGGGTTCAAGCCATTCTCCCTGCCTCAGCTTCCCGAGTAGCTGGGATTACAGGCGCCCGCCGCCATGCCCAGCTAATTTTTGTATTTTTTAGTAGAGACAGGCTTTCGCCATGCTAACTAGGCTGGTCTTGAACTCCTGAACTCAAATGATCCTCCCATCTCAGCCTCCCAAAGTGCTGGGATTACAGATGTGAGCCACCGCACTCGGCTCCTAATTTTTTTTAAATTTACCTGATTAGGGTTTGCTCTCTGCGCTGTAAAGTTCATAGAAATCCCCCATAGGGTTTTGCCAAATCCTTGTATACGCCATTATAGTATCACTCATACAAAAAAAAAAAAAAAAATCCCTGTGCTTCACCTATTCAATCATCCCCCCAACTTCTAACCTCTTGGCAAACACTGATCTGTTTATTGTCTCTGTCACTTGCTTTTTCCAGAATGTCATATAGTTGGACTCATACAGTATATTGTTTTTTCAGACTAGTTTATTTCATTTAGCAATATGCGTTTAAGATTCATCCATAACTAGAGTCAGGCGCGGTGGCTCATGCCTGTAATCCCAGCACTTTGGGAGGCTGAGGCAGGTGGATCAGCTGAGGTCAGGAGTTCGAGACCAGCCTGGCCAACATGGAGAAACCCCATCTCTACTAAAAATACAAAATTAGCCAGGCCTGGTAGTGAACGCCTGTAATCCCAGCTACTCAGGAGGCTGAGGCAGGAGAATCGCTTGAACCCGGGAGGCGGAGGTTGCTGTGAGCCGAGATTGCGCCATTGCACTCTAGCCTGGGCAACAAGAGCGAAACTCTGTCTCAAAAAAAAAAAAAAAAAGATTCATCCATAACTTTGTCGGGCTTGATAGTTCTAGTTGCTGAATAATATTCTATTGTGTGAATGTACCATAGTTTGTTCATCCATTCACCTATTGAAGGATATATTGGTTGCTTCTAATTTTGGACCATTATGAATAGAACTGCTATAAACATTGGCATGCTGGTTTATGTAGGGACATACACTTCCAAATCAGTTCAGTTTCAAATCACCTGAGTGTGATTGTTGACTCTGATAGTAAGACTATGTTTAGGCTGGGCACAGTGGCTCATGTCTGTAATCCCAGCATTTTGGGAGGCCGAGGAGTGTGGATTGCTTGAGCCCAGGAGTTCAAGACCAGCCTGGGCAACATGATGAAACCCTGTGTTTCCAAAATATACAAAGATTAGCCAGGCCTCAGGGCATGCACCGTGTAGTCCCAGATACTAAGGAGGCTGAGGATGGAGGATCTCTTGAGCCTGGGAGGCAGAGGTTGCAGTGAGGTAAGATCACACCATGCACTCTAGCCGGGGCAACAGAGTGAGACCCCTGTCTCAAAAAAAAAGAAAAAGACTAGGTTTAGTTTTGTAAGAAAGCGCAAATTCTCTTCCAAAGTGGCTGTACCATTTTTGCATTCCCACCAATAAATGAACATTCCTGTTGCTCCACATCCCCTCCAGCAGTTGGTATTGTTGGTTTTTGGATGTCCGCCATTCTAGTAGATGTGTGGGGGTATGTCATTATTGTGGTGATTTGCAATTCTCTAATAACAAATTATGTTTAACTACAGATTAAGTATTCTAAAATCATCATTTTGGGCCAATGCCCATTATTTAACTGGCTTAACAGTAATAATAATATTGATTCAGAAATTGTATTTAGTCAGTTATTTAAGAGAACATTTTGCAGCTAGTTTTGCTTGAGGTGTTCATCAGGTCATGACATGGTTTAAAGCTATTTCATCATTGCACTGATGAGATATTTTATCATTGCACTGATGAGATATTTTATCACTAAGATTATATCTGTTTTAAAATTTTCAAACTAAAATTACTAAATGTATGGTAACAAATTTTGAGGCTTCCATTCATCCATTGTTGAAGTGACCTAAAATCTTTTTTTCTTTCTTTTTTTTTTTCTTTTTTTGAGACGGAGTCTCACTTTGTCGCCCAGGCTGGAGTGCAGTGGCGCAATCTTGGCTCACTGCAAGCTTCACCTCTCGGGTTCACGCCATTCTCCTGCCTCAGCCTCCGGAGTAGCTGGGACTACAGGCGCCCGCCACCGCGCCCGGCTAATTTTTTGTATTTTTAGTAGAGACGGGGTTTCACCGTGTTAGCCAGGATGGTCTCGATCTCCTGACCTCGTGATCCGCCCGACTCGGCCTCCCCAAGTGCTGGGATTACAGGCGTGAGCCACGGCGCCCGGCCAAAGTGACCTAAAATCTTGACCCAGTCCAAGGGTACTTCCTCATCCCATCTCCATGCAGGGAATGTTCATCCTTTTAGAACATGTTGATAGCAAGTCCATCATTTTTAAGAGGATTTTTAAACCATATTCTCAGCTCTACTGGATGTTAAATCATGTGACTATGAACTTAATAGGCAACGTGCATCACAGGACATGTCAGGGAAGATAGGTTCAAATGTATTGCTGCTGAGCATGCACAGAAAGCTTAAGTAAGAGAAATAATAATGATGCAGGATTGCTTGAAGGCTGTATTGACCATCTATTCATTTAGACTAATAAGGATGGAGATGGATTCAAATTGATCACAATGGTGATGCTCTAAAGAGACAGACCATGAGGTTCTGCTTCCCAGTTCCCTAGAACTCCCTTGGTCCAGGACCTTCTGAGGGCTGGTGGTTGAGGTTTTCATTTGATTCTCACAGTTGATAGAGCAAACTTTAAGAAGCTGATATAGAGGAGAAAAAGGATCAAGTTAGGCATCAGGTTCCTGGGTCCACTACCTAACACCAGTGCTTCCTTGGACAAGTTACTTAAGCTCCATAAGCCTATTTCCTCATGTGGAAATTGGTCATAACAATCGCATTATAATCCCTACTTTGTCCAAATTAGATGAACACTGTGTGTAAGACAGCACCATTGTCTTACAAAGCAGTTACAAACTGGCAGCCAGACCAGGCACAGGGGCAGGCCATTTACCCTGCTAGATGATATGTGTTTTAAAAGTTTGAGTCAACTTTTTCAAGTTCAAAAACTTCATATTAAGCCAAGATTTATGGCTTCCTTTAAAAACTTTAATGGATCTCACAATACTGTCCCTACATTTCCAAGAGCCGAGCAGCAGCCCTGCCCTTTAGGCAAAGCACCAGCTCTCCAGGTGCCTCAGCTCCCTACCTTCCTAGCTGTCTCTATGTTTTTTTTATTAAAAGCACAAATAAACTGTAAAGCCATAAAATAAGTGATTAATATTATTTCTGGAGATAACTTATGGAAGGCTTCTTAACACCTGAGAGGCAATGTTTCACTCAGAGTAAAGGTGAGGGTGGCCTCTATACGGCTGGTGACAGAAGGTGCCCATGGCACAATTCAGTTTTTTGAGCCAAATTTTCTGTGCTTCATTCCACAGTCTTTGTAATCTGAGCATGCATGGCTTGAGAAACACTTTTTAGGCACACACTTTGATATAAAACAATTTGTCAAAAAAAAAAAAGATGCTGGAAATTCCAGAGTCAAGTAGTCTGCCTTACTGACATCATTCATGGCAATAATATTATATGGGCTGCTATGAGCGTCTGCTCAATATTATATGGGCTGCTAGGGGCATCTGCCCACTTTCCTAGAATGCCACTTTTCTTTCACTGGGTCTATCCAAATTGGAAACTCCAAAGCCCATCCCAGTTCTCTCCCACCATTATCATCATCATCATCATCATCAATCATCATCATCGTCATCTCATCATCATAGATGTGATGATGATGATCTCTCTCTCCCTTGACCTCTTAGGGAAATTACTATCTATAAAAATTAACTGGCAATGAGTCACATGTTGCTTTGAAACCTGTTCTATCATATCATGATGTCTTATTGTATGACCTATAATTTATTTGATTCTTTTGTAGGGACAGGGTCTTGCTATATTGCCGGGGCCAGTCTCAAACTCCTGGCCTCAAGTGATACTCCCACCTCAGCCTTTCAAGTAGCTGAGACTACAGGCATGAGCCACCACACCCAGCTTATGACTTAATTATTCATATACAGGTAGTATTCGCTTTGCATGGTACTGTGGAACTGTAAAAATCACCATGCAATCTGAAACCACGCAAAGAAATATTAATAATCAATGGGGAAAATATGATTTTTCAATGATACGTTCTAATGCTTGTAAAAACATTAAAATCTCTCTTACTGGCAGTTATAAACAATAGGAAAATGAAAAGGAATAGTAAAACTGATATTTGATTATGCCTTGGTGAATTGGCATACTCTTTTCTAAGTTTGCATCACTTCCAACATTTTCCCCTTTGTGCTTTCAATGTCATAAAATATATCTGAGAGTTCCATTAACTTAAAGTGTTTCCCCACCACCACCTTTTTTTTTTTTTTTTCTAGAGTTACTTCCTCTGGGGTATCTTCTTCATTCTTTTTGTCATGACCTTTTCCCTCATTTATGTCTGTAAGTTTATTGTCAATAAGTCCTTCTGGCTGTATATCTAGAGTTTCTCCGAAGGTGGCAGGGTCAACATTCACATGATCAGCTATGTCTTCCATAACTCCACATGGTCAGCTATTTCTTCTATAACTCCATTTACATCCCACTCAAATTTCACTTCCATCTTTAACACTTTTTGTTTCTTTGGTGTACTTTCATCTTTGTTGGCCAATTTGACCTTCTGGTTATCTGTTTTTATAAAATGCCACCTGGGTTTATCACTGAGAATCAACGAGGCAGCACAACTACACACTTTGCTGGCAGTGCAATTGAATGACATATGCACAATGACCAATCACTGCAGATTTTGAAAGAACTTGCTGCGATTGGTCACCAAGCACTGCAGGTGTTGGAATAAAGGTCATGATTGGTAACTGATTGTGGTGCGCATCTGTTACTTACATAGTGATTTGTGGACTGAAGAGCTAGCAGCCCCATTTGTACTCCATGCAGTGACTCACAGTTAATATGCCATGGTAACTGTAATTTGAACCATGTTGTTGGGAGACTGAGTTATTTAATGAAACCATGGTAAATGAGTTCGTTTCATGCTTAATCAGAACCACGAGAAGCAAAGCCTGCCTGTATTTGTATTCTGTCTTCACAAGTCCAGTGTAAGCCCCATGAGGGCAGGACCCATGACTCAAGAAGTCATCTGCACATATTCCCCATGCTCACCCCAAGCACCTACTACAGTACCTTGTGTATGAAAAAATACTCGATAAATATTGACTGAATTTTATTTTCTTCACCAGAGAAAGAACTGTGTAGATGTAACACAGTACTGAAGTCAAGAGACTTCAATTCTTGGTCTGGGTCCGGAACTAATTGAGTATGATTTTTCAGACACTTTCTCTTTTAAAAAAATGTATTTTAAGCAAAATCTCTACCTATGGTAAGGATATAATCAGAATTCTAACAACTATTGTGTCTTAGTCATATTCAAGATGAAAAAACTGTTTTAGTTTATTTTATTATTTTATTATTTATATTATTTTATTATTTTTTGAGATGGAGTCTTGCTTTGTTGCCCAGTCTGGAGTGCAGTGGCACAATCTCAGCTCATTGCAACCTCCACCTCCTGGATTCATGCAATTCTCATGCCTCAGCCTCCTGAGTAGCTGGGATTACAGGCATGCACCAACATGCCCGGCTAATTTTTGTATTTTTATTAGAGATGGAGTTTCACCATGTTGTTCAGGCTGGTCTTGAACTTCTGACCTCAAGCGATCCACCCACCTCAGCCTCCCAAAGTGCTGGGATTACAGGCGTGAGCCACCACGCCCAGTCAGCCCTTTGTTTTACAGTCTATTCTCCTGTTGGAACTTTGAAAGATGCATCCAAACGGTCAGCAGCATCCATTCTGGCAGACCGCTTTCTCTCCTGCATGCACATTTATGTAAACCTGAACTTTGTGAGATGGCACAATTTGGCCCCTTTCCATTCTCCATCGATTTTGTATTACTCATCTAGTCTCTTAATCCCTATCTCTTTAACCCATACCATATGTACTCTATTTCTTCCCCCAGTACAGAAGGAAAAGAGTTCTGCTCAAAAGACTGTCTAGAGCCTTAACATTTATGAGGCACAGAGCTTGAAATCTTTATAAATCTCCAATTTAGGGCCAAAAGTGGCACGAAGGCTATAATTTCCCCCCTAAAATATTAAAATTATAACTGGAAATTTCAAGTGACTTTTTCCGAGATCCTTAGCAAGTCTATAAATATTGGAATAAAGTCTTTTATATTTTATAAAGCTATTAAAAGATTCTATTAATGAAATAAACCTTATACTATATCACCACTGAATAATATTGATTATGAATTTATCTGACTGCAAAAATAAAGTTTATAAAAATGATAAGGATGTTTTTTTCTTCTTTTCATATAAGGCATGCAGTAGGTTCATTCATTTTATAAATGATTGATTTATCTACATCTACAGTATCCTAGCTATGGATTCTTAGGCTCTTCATATTCTCTGCACTTTTGTCACCATCATTAGAAAATGCCTTTCTTTTGGAGGCCATTTTTTGCAAAGGATATATTCCCTCTTTCAGTGTTCCTGGGAGCTCCTTAATGAGCCAAAACACAAAGCCATTCTGACAGAGAATGCTGGCTGTCAGCTGCATTCATTCAGAGCTAAGTGATCTGATCCACACACCAGCCTAACAGCCAAAGTGATCTCACCAAAATGACCAATATCACTGCAAAGGAAGGGTTTCCAGGCCAAGAGAACGTGCATGTGCAAAGACCCTGGGGCAAGAAAGAACCTGGCATTTCGTAGCTACCAAAAGCCCATATGCAGGAGAGCACAGAGGGCAGAAAGATGTGAAGAGAATCACGAGATGGCCCAATGATGAAAGGGGAAGAGCTGGAAGGGAGTGCCATGAGCCCCTGTTGAAATCCCTCTGGCTGCAGTGTGGTGAGTGGATGGCAAAAGAGTCACAAAGGATGTGGGGGAAGAAGCTGTGAAAGGATGCCAGAAGAGATGTGATGTGACCTGGCCCTGGGTGGAAGCAAGGGAGATAGGAACAAAGGCATAGCTTCCAGAGAGGTCAAGATGTCAAACCAGTGTTTGAGGCAGGTGGTCCATGTGTGGTCCCAGAACAGCAGCATCAGCAGCATCTGCTGGGAACTTGTTAGAATACGAATTCTCAGGCCCACTGTAGACTTCCTGAATCAGAAGCTCTGAGATTTCTGAACAATTGGGGTTTTCTCAAGCCCTCTGGGGGAGTCTGCCTCTTGCTCAAGTGTGAGGTCCACCAGATGAGGTGATAGAAACAGAAAAGAACCTGCAAAGATGACTCCTGAGCAAGGGGGCTCTCCCACAGGGCCTGGGTGTCAGTGAGTGCTCTTCCGGGGCAAGAGAGAACCCTGGGAAGCACTGAGAAGCAGACAGCAAAGCCCCTCCAAAAAATGGTGTGAAACTCCAATTTCATTTTATTTAATTTATTTATTTATTTATTTATTTAAGACAGAGCCTCGCTCTGTCATCCAGGCCAGAGTGCAGTGGCATGATCTTGGCTCACTGCAACCTCCGCCGCCCGGGTTCAAGTGATTCTCCTGCCTCAGCCTCCCGAGTAGCTGGGATTACAGGCAAGCACCACCACGCCTGGCTAACTTTCGTATTTTTAGTAGAGATGGGGTTTCACTATGTAGGCCAGGCTGGTCTTGAACTCGTGACCTCAGGTGATCCGCCTGCCTTGGCCTCCCAAAGTACTCCGATTATAGGCATGAGCCAACATGCCTGGCCTGAAACTCCAATTTTAATTTGAAGGACACATTTGACAACATATGAATTAAATATATCTATATGGTAGATTTCTCACCAATAATTTAGATGAAAAAAAGAGGGAAAGGAGACACTTGAAACATTTATGACGAGGGAAACGGTCACTATCCCTAATATGCAAAGGAGTCCATGAGGAAACTCGATACAAAACTGGATAAAGAAAGTGAGTGGGAATTTCACAAAACGAAGAAATACCGATAATGAATAAAAAGATCATCAGTCTCCTTAGTAACCAAGGCAATGCAAATTAAAGTGGCAATGACATTTCTGCCTATCAGATGGCCACAAGAATTTTTTAGACCAAATAACATCCAGTGGATCATATTCCACATTGTGGTTGAGAATAGAAATTGGTACAATCTTTGGTGATGGTAATTTGATGGAGTCTTTTAAAACTTAAAAATGCTCATTCTCTGAAAATGAGCAGAAAAAAAGAATTTGTATAACAATAATTTTTGAAAGTGATAAAATAAACTGTTAAGACAGTTTAATTTCTACGTAGATACCATCTTATTCATAACATATTATACCAAGTAATTCTCAATTTACTTTCAAAGTAATTATGTTATAAATCCCTGAAGCCATTATACATCTCACCCAAGGAATTATAATATCTAGCAATAACAAAAATACATTGAAAAGGAGTAACCTGCTCAGCAGATTTTGAATATTTTATTTTGAAATTCAACGTGGAACTTAACCAAAATATTTTTTTTATTTCTCTTGGCAAAGTATCTCAACAGAGAGCTATTTCCCTAGGAAAAAAAGAAAATCTTTTATTCCCTATGAAATCAAGTCCACTCTAAAGAAGCTGATTAGGAAGGAGAACTGAATGCCTCAAGCTCAGTAGTGCTGTCCCGTGAAGATGATGTGACTTGGCCCCCAAAGGGTGGAATCGCCCTTACTGGCATCATGAGTAAGGGTAGGTGAGAAAGGTGGGCACATGCAGGTGGTGCTCTGGGGTCTACACACAGTGACATGCACAGGTGACACAAACCGTGGTATTTATAGGAGTATTCAAAGGCAGGCTAACCTCAAACACTCTCAGCTTAGAAATGTACAGATAGATAACGTTTAAACTGAGACAAAGCTTTGCAGTTTATGTGAAGCTCAAATGCTGCTGAAGCTGCTCTGTTTTCTGGCCCACCCATCCACCAGCCTGTGTATCCTCCCCAATGAACAAATGATGGACCAAAATGTGGTATGGCAAATGGCAAATGTAAAACTGGAGCAAAGAGATTGTCAGGCTCTTTGAGAATATTACTTTTTCTAAAATATAGTTGATTAATTATTCTTTTGAGAGATAATCATAGGCCCAGTGGAAGTTCAAAGGTATATATCAAAAGTCAATTGGCCTCCCACCCCTGAACTTGCTTTGAATTCCTTGTGTGTCCTCCTAGGACAGTCTATGCACACACAAATACCTCCTCTATGTGTAAATGTCAGTGGCATGTTATTCACACTCTTCTGAGTTTGTCTTATTTCACTTAACCATATACTTTGGAAATTGATCCACATCTGTATCTCTAAATGTGACTCATTTTTTAAAAGTCATTTTATTTTAAATAAAATGTGGATTCAGGGCAGGGCATGGTAGCACATGCCTGTAATCCCAGCACTTTGGGAGACCAAGACAGGCAGATCACCTGAGGTCAGGAGTTCAAGACCAGCCTGGCCAACATGGTGAAACCCTGTCTCTACAAAAATACAAAAACTAGCTGGGCATGATGGGGGGGTGCCTATAATCCCAGCTACTCAGGAGGCTGAGGTAGGAGAATTGCTTGAACCCGGGAGGCAGAGGTTGCAGTGAGCCGAGAGCACCATTGCACTCCAGCTTGGGTGACAGAGTGAGACACCATATCAAAAGAAAAAAATAAAATATGGATTCAGAAAACTGCAAAATAAAAATATATGGCTTAATGAATTATTTGAAGGTAAATACTACCTAGGATAAGAAATAGAACTTTGCCAGCCACCCCGGAAGCACCTCCATATTCCCTACCTAATCCCTGTCTTCTCCCTCACACCATAAGTGACATTAATCTGACTTGTTTTCATTTTTATTTTTATAGCTTTATCACCCAAATTTGCTCCCCTAGACCTTATACTTTAGTCCTACCTATTCTAAAAAATGTGTGTGCTAGGTCTTTTAAGTCTCTTTTAATCTATATGGTTCCTCCTCCATCCATTTCATTTCTTTACAACTTATCGTTGACAAATCTGGGCTAGTCGAATTTCCCATGTCTGTCTTTTTCTTTTCTTTTCCTTCTTTTTTTTTTTTTTTAGATGGGGTCTCACTCTGTCACCCAGACTGGAGTGCAGTGGCTCAATCTCGGCTCACTGCAACCTCCGCCTCCTGGGTTCAAGCGATTATCCTGCCTCAGCCTCCAGAGTAGGTGGGACTACAAGCGCGCGCCACCACGCCTGGCTAATTTTCTGTATTTTTAGTACAGACGGGGTTTCACCATGTTAGCCAGGATGGTCTTGATCTCCTGACCTCGTGATCCACCCGCCTCGGCCTCCCAAATTGCATGTTGGTAGCAATTTGCTATGCCCTTTACACTTAAGGGTCAGTTTTTCCGGGTATAAAATTTTTGGCTTATACTTTCTTTCCTTGAGTATGTTAAATATGCTAATCCATTCTCCTTTGGTATAAAGCATTTTTCTCAAAAAATCCTGGTAATAGTCTATTTTTCTTTTCCTTATAAGTCACATAAGACTTTTTCAAGATGTCCAAAGAATTTCTCTAGAGGTTCAAATGATTTTTTTTTTCTTAAGTACTAATAATTTCAGTAGGATATATCTTGACAGCAGTCATCCTGGGCCGATATTCTCAAGTGTGCATTGAACCTTTTCTTTCTTTCTTTCTTTCTTTCTCTTTCTTTTTTTTTTTTTTTTTTTTTTTTTTGAGACAGGTTCTTGCTCTGTCACCCAGGCTGGAGTGAGTACAGTGGTACAAACTCAGCTACCTGCAACCTCTGCCTCCTGGGTTCAAGCAATTCTAGTGCCCCAGCTTCCTGAGTAGCTGGGATTACAGGTGCAAGCCACCACACCCAGCTAATTTTTGTATTATTATAGAAATGAGATTTCACCATGTTGGCCAGCCTGGTCTCGAATTCCTGGCCTCAAGTGATCTGCTCACCTCAGCCTCCCAAAGTGCTGAGATTACAGGCATGAGCCACCGCATTCACATTTCAATATACATTATCAAATCTTTTATTTCAAGGAAGTTTTCTTGGATTATAGCTCTTAGTACTTCCTCTGTTCTCTTGCTTTGGTTTTCTTCATGAGGAAAACCTATTATTCATATGTACAATAGCCTTCAATGTTCACTATTTTCTCTTAAATCCTTCTCTCTTCATTTCTTTTTTATTTTTTTCTCTTATTTCACCTTCTGTGTCTCTTGAGGCATTACCCTTTGTATTTGTTTACTTTTGTGTTCCTTCCAGGAACACAGGTATTGACATCCATCAAATGTATTTAAATCCATGGATTCATAATAATTAGTCTACCTTACAGAATAATTATTTTTAGTTCTACTTTTTTCCTGAGTTGCCACTTCATTTCCAAGTTTCTCTAATTCTGATTGATGCTGTTCTGCCATGTCTATCATGTACTTAATGTCTTTTTCTGAAATAGATCAAACAGAAGCTTGCTGTTTTATGACTATGTCTCTCTGCCATGACTTCTTTGTCAGTTACAGTGTTACCCTGTTCTTTATTCTCTCTAGTTTTTAAAATTACTTTGCATAGGATTGAACTTGATACTCTTCTAGTGCTCGTTTTTTCATATGAAATCAAGTTTTCCTAAACTTTTAGAAGTCATGGTTCCCAAGTGGGACAGAACTAATAGAATAGAGGGATAGATAGATAGATAGATAGATAGATAGATAGATAGATAGATAGATAGATAGATGATAGATAGATAGATAGATAGATGATAGAGAGACAGATAAAGGGGAGTTTATTAAGTATTAAATTACATGGTCACAAGGTCCCACAATAGGCCGTCTGCAAGCCTGAGGAACAAGGAGAGCTGGTCCGAGTCCCAAAACTGAAGAACTTGGAGTCTGATGTTTGAGGGCAGGAAGCATTCAGCATGGAAGAAAGATGTAGGCTGGGAGACTAGGCCAGTCTTGCCTTTTCACGTTTTTCTGCCTGCTTTATATTTGCTGGCAGCTGATTAGATTGTGCCCACCAGATTAAGGGTGGGTCTACCTCTCCAAGCCCACTGACTCAAATGTTAATCTCCTTTGGCAACACCTCACAGACACACCCAGGATCAATACTTTGCATCCTTCAATCCAATCAAGTTGACACTCAGAACTAACCATCACAAAGGCCATGTTAAGGAATGCTTTTCAAACTTCACAGGGCTCCTACTTCTGTGTTCAAAAATAGAGCCACCTGCTTTCAGGGATTTGCTGGCTGTTTCTTTCCCCCAATACAGACAGAAACTGCCCTTCCTTCCTTTCTTTCATCCTTGTCTTGCTCAATTTTGATTCCTCTCCCAGCGCTTTCTCCTGAGTGTGGAGCCCTGTCCTGATCAGTCTTGGGAATTCCTAGGGGCTCGACTGCTCCTGCCTCCTCCTGCCTTCTTTATTATTATTATTATTTATTTATTATTATTATTTTTTGAGACAGAGTCTCGCTCTGTTATCCAGGCTGGAGTGCAGTGGTGCCATCTCGGCTCACTGCAAGTTCCGCCTCCCAGGTTCACCCATTCTCCTGACTCAGCCTCCCAAGTAGCTGGGACTACAGGCATCTGCCACCACGCCTGGCTAATTTTTTTGTATTTTTAGTAGAGACAGGGTTTCACCCTGTTAGCCAGGATGGTCTCGATCTCCTGACCTCGTGATGCGCCCGCCTCGGCCTCCTAAAGTGCTGGGATTACAGGCTTGAGCCACCGTGCCTGGCCTCCTCCTGCCTTCTTACTGTGGGCACCTGAACTACCTCGCACTAGAGAGGCAACTCTTCAGCTCCACCTGCTCGTCTCGAATTGGCCCACAATACTTTCTAGTGAATACTGGTATATCTGGGGTTCTTCTGTTCTCAGGTCTATCATGCCCCACCCCCTTGCTTTCTAACTTCTTTCAGCCCCTCAAACCCAGATACCATGCAACTCTTGAGGCTGTTGGCCATTTATATATGCTAGGTTAGTGGGAATAATTTGTCACCTAGTTTTGTCATAAATATTTTCCTTGGGTTGTGGGGTTTGCTGTCTAGTTTCACTGTGTCTGCATGGGGACTTGGAAAAACTGAAAACCTGGACCCCTTTGCCTAGAATCTGGTTTATTCTTTATAACAGGGGCACTGTATTTATCTAACCAATCCCCTATTGATGGATATGTGGGTTGTTTCTGAATTTTGCTATCACAATCAATGTGCCCTATTATTGTTTGAATGTTTGCCCCCTCCCAAACTCATGTTGAAATTTAATTACCATTGTAACAGTATTAAGAGGTGGGACCTCTAAGAGGTGATTAGGCCATGAGGGCTCTGCCCTCATGAATGGATTAATACTGTTATTGTGGGAGTGGGTTCACCCCCGTTCATCTCTCTCTCACCTCTCTTTGCCCTTCTGCCATGTTATGACTGATCAAGAAGGCCCTCACCCCATACACAGTTCCCAGAACTGTGCACCAGTCATCTGTTTATTACAGATTACCCAATCTATAATATTAATAATTATTGTTACCCAATTATTACTAATTAATACTCAATCTATAATAATAATCTGTTTATTATATATTACCCAATCTGTGATATTCAGTCATTGCAGCACAAAATGGACCAAGTCATACCCTTTACACAAGTGCATATGAGCAGGTACATCTGTAGGATACATTTCTAGAGTTGGAATAGTTCAATAAGGATATGAACACAGTAGATGCTCAAAAATATTTGCTAATTTGAGTTAGAAAATGTATTTGCCACAATAGTAATAAAATTTGTTCTGGCCCACAGCCCAGGTAGACTTCTATTGAGAACAATGTACTTAAATAGTGTTAAGCACAACTTTGGGGCTCCTTGAGCAGAAGAAAGAGGAAACAAAAAAAGACACCGATTCATTCCTGCAGTTAGCAATCAGGTGTTGCCTAGTGTACTACAGACTCTGCTGGGGCCTGGGGATATAGCAGAGGTCCTAGCCCTGTTGGAGCTCACAGTTCAGAGTGGAGATGCCTTTGTTGTTTGAGCAACTTTGAGCATTAAATGATTGCTCTTCATACTCACAATTGAGTAACACTTCGTAAAACGTACCATCCAATCTTTGTCTACACCTAGAAAAACTTCAGGGTAAATTTCAGCGCAGAGCACAGGGAGAACAGCTGTCCAGGATAAATACTTAGATGTCAGCTGTCCATTTGGTCATATGCCATTTCTGAGAGTCAGTCTACAACCTCCTCTTCAGAAGGCACCCAAGGTTTTCTGTAAACAGATGAGGCTGCTTCAGGGGTACACCGCGATGCTTCATTCCTGTTGGTACTGGAGTACAAATCTGGGAACTTTAAAATGCATCGATGGTGGAAAAAAAGAAAAAAACAAAACAAAAACAAATAGCAAAAGCGGTGTGAATTGCTTCAGTTTCAGCCAAGTTCATTCTCTTTTCCGGAAACCCAGCTTCCATGCTGATGTCCTTAAGCCATCGATGCCGTCAACAATGCTGTTATTCCCTAAGTTCAGGGTCAATAAATGCAGAGCTAGCTCCTCAGCTCATGGCAAAGATCTCCATTTGGCCATAACATTTTCCCAGATTGGCCTCGTAATGTTTTTCAGCACGGTGCTCTGGACAACCTCTACAAAGAGGTGAAGGCATCCAAGCTGAGTCTCATCTCCCATCCCCTATATGACTATTCTGCACTGAAACCTGGGACTCTTCCTCCTTCTTTATCCCTCTGCAGTGATTCAGTCCCCAAGTCCAAGTCTATTCCAATGATCCCTTCACCTCTATATTTCCTCTACTCTTTCTGATCATCCTCCATAAGTTCTGCTGCCAGATTAACCTGTCACCCCTTTGAAGCCATGATTCATGTGGGCTGGTCTCGGGCTGATGTGATGTTCAAAGAAACGCAGTCTAGCATCCACTTGTATTTTTAAAAATTGCTCCCGTCCTTTATGTCTCTTTAGCCCCATGCAGGAGATACTTTGCCTATAGAAACATTTCTCAAACACCCTCTTTGTCTGTCTCCTACTCCCATCACTTCCTGGGGCTTCTTCTGTGCTTTCTTTTCTAAACTCCCCCAGTCCCTAGCCCCAGACTCTGAGACACTTCTCACTCCACCCTTCCCCCCTTCCCTGGTCTTTGCATCACAAAAGCCCAAAGAGTCAGCAGGGAAATGACTCAGCCTTTCTTACAGAGCTTGGGGAAAGAAACCTGGTGGGGAAACTCTTTTAGTTGGACAGACAGAGGCATATTAAAACTCATTAAAAAAAAAAAAACTCTTAAAAAAGAAAAACACTTCGTAAATGTAATTTTTTCTGCTCCTTGACACAGATTTTCCCATCATCCCCTAGCGTGTAATGGATAGAGTCCACACTCCTGGCCTGGGAGTCAAGACCCTCCACGTGCACCCTTAATTTATGTCTCAAGCTTCTCTACTGCCTCCCAGCCTTACCCCCTCTGCCCTTCCCAGCCACTTTATCTGCTGTCCCTGACCACACCACCAATATCCCAGCATGCTGGCTCCTCTCTTCTTCCCCAACCAATTCCCGATTTTCCTTCCAGTGTCATCTCAAGTGGCTTTATCTCAGGGTTTGATGTTTTCTGCTCCTCCCAAACCTCCCAAGCCTTCTGACTCTTCATAAGAGTTTGTTCGGTGAATGAATGAAGCCCTCACTTCATGTCCTTCTCTGGTACAGGAATCGCATCATTCAGGAAGCTTCTTTGAGCAACTAACAGGCATTTTCTTAGCTTATTTCGTTGCCTTTAAACCAAGGCTGCCATTTCTGCCTGTGTGTTCTGTCTGCCTTCGCTGCACCTCCACTCCTTCAAGCTTGGATTGATGACTTCTGTTCTCTAATTTTATCTGGGCAATCAAATTCCCAAAATATGTGTAAAAGAGAAGATTGCATTCCTATTTTACAAACGTGGTAACTCTGTGGAATTTTTAATCAGATACCAGCTTTTCTGCATCTCTGTGATGTTTTTCCACCTTCGGAGTCAGTAGATAGGGCCTTTTGCTTTGCATTGTTGACCATTGTCCTTGCCTTCTGACATTTTTTGCTGTCTTCCTCACGTGCATTCCACAGTCAGAATACTGGGCTTTGTCCTTCCCTCTTTCATTACAAGAAGCTCTGCTATAAGGACGTTTTGTGGGTTCCCCAGCTCTAATGAAATTCCAGGCATTTCCTTGAAGCTGGCCCCCAGGGAGAAGCTGCTCTTACTGGTCTGTGACGCTCAGCTAGAGAGGAGATGACGGCGTGAGTTTGGTTCTGGGCTGGAATTTCTTGTTGCAACATCCCAGCGTAGCCCCTCTTAGAACCTTCCCACCACCGCATTCAAATCTTATTCCTCCAGCCTCTGGCACACCTTCAGCCTGCTACCAGCAGAGAAAAAAAAATGACATATGTTCTTGCTCCATATATCCTTGAGGTGGGCAAAAAAATTAAATGTTAACCATGGAGGAAATTGTGCACATCCAGACAGGACACTGTGGCAGTCAGATCAGTGCCAAATTCCGGGAAGTTATCAGTGATGGTCATAGCATGGACCTACCAGTACCTGCCCAGGGACCACGATCTGTAGCTGGACCACATCTTGGTGTGCCACAGTGAAGGCACTGGGGACAAATATGTTCCTCCCACTATCCTGGTGGATCCAGAACCTGGGATCATGGACTCTGCTCAGATCCTTTTGAAACCATGCCCCAAAGAGTTAAAGAAACCAGTGACTCACAGAAATTCTTAAGCCTGCAGGACGGCAGATAAGAAAAGAAACAGCTTGCTGAAATTCCCTCCAACTATAAGGTAACAAAACAGGCTGAAATCAGTTGAAACCAATATGGCCCACTGGAGTATATGCAGAACGAGACTGGTGATGCTACGACCTGAATTTCCTCTGCATGTTTCATCCTAACTCCCCCAGAATTTGCACGTGGGCCCCATAAAAAGGCAGGAAGAGATAATTGTCCATGCCCAAGGACTTTGCAGACCACTCTTTTCCCTCCCTGAACCTTTTCTAACAAAAGTACAGCCTTATGCCCAGCACAGGGAGACCGATTTGAGCTAGAATGCTATCTCCTTGTTGATAGACCTGCAATAAAAAGCGTTTCTTTTCTCAAAAACCCAGTGTCATAGCGTTGGCTTCTAGCGCATCGGGTAGTGAGCACTTTTGCTTAGATCTGCAGACGAGACCACTTTGTTTTCGGTCAGTTTGGGGCAGGCAGCAGTACACAGTGGAGCTGAGCTGGTTGATTCATTCCTGGATATGTGCAGAAGGAAGCTGAGAGCTGTGACTGCCTGCAGGGCTTCCAGCTGACCCACTCACTGGTTGAGGGCACAGGCTCTGGAATGGGCACCCTCCTCCACAGCAAGATCCGAGAAGAGGATCCTGACCGCATCATGAACACCTCCAGTGTAATGCCCTCACTCAAAGTGTTTGGCACTGTGGCTGAGCCCTGCAGTGCCCCCTCCCCATCCATCCACTGGTAGAGAACACTGATGAGACCTGCGGCACAGACATTGAGGCTCCTTATAATATTCGCTTCCGCACCCTCGAGCTGACCACACAAAACTATGAGGACCTGACCCACCTGTCTCAGCTAACATGCGTGGGGTCACCACCTGCCTCTGCTTCCCTCACCAGCTCAATTCGGACCTCTGCAAGCTAGCAGTCAATACAGTGTCCTTCCCACGCCTCCGGTTCTTCATGACTACCTTTGCCCCTCTCACCAGTTGTGGAAGCCAGCTGTATAGGGCTCTCACCATGCCCAAACTCACCCAGCAGGTCTTTGATGCCAAGAACATGATGGCTGCCCCACCAGGACTGCCTTCTTCCATGAATATCCATCCATTCATGAAGGAAGTCAATGAGCAGATGCTCAGTGTGCAGAACAAGAGTCGCCAGCAGCTATTTCATGGAATGGATGCTAACAACGGTCAAGACAGCCATGTGGGACATCCTTCCTCATGGCCACAAGATGGCGGTCACCTTCGTCGGCAACAGCGCGGCCACCCAGAAGCTCTCCATGGCCTCTCAGGGCAGTTCCCTGCTGTATTGTGCGGGAAGGCTGTCCTCCACTGGTATGCAGGGGAGGGCATGAACGAGATGGAGTTCGCTGAGGCCGAGGACAACATGAATGACTTCATCTCTGAACATCGACAGTCTAGGACGCCGCCGCAGAAGAGGGGGAGGACTCAGTGAGGAAGCCCAGTGGGAGGCCTAAGGCAGAGCTCCCATCACCTCAGGCATCTCAATTCCCTCAGCCTTCTTCCTTGGCTGCCCCTTTCTTCTCCCTCAGTAGTCAGTCGTGTTTGCTGCCTTTACCTTGTTTATCTAGGGAGAGGGAGGGTCTAGAGCAGTGCCTGGTACATAGTAAGTGCTCAATAAATATTTGTCTGCTGAATGTCTCCTCTCTCTTTCCACTCCAGGAAACCTAGATTTCTGCCGATCTGGGTAACCGTGTATTTCCTTCTGGTACCCTCCTCCCATCTGCCCAATTAATATGTCCCTCTGTTTTCAAAATAATTCTCCAGGAAGCTGGGTCCCATTCAGATCCCATTTAGAACCAACCGGGTGCTGAAAACCCAGATAATGTGCACCATCCTATGTCCACGTAGTAGCCAGCACTGGGAAGGCAGAAGGTGGCAGGAAGAAGTTACTGCAAGGGGCTGGGCATGGTGGCTCATGCCAATCATCCCAGCACTTTGAGAGGCTGAGGCTGGAAGATTGCTTGAGCTTAGATGTTTGAAACCAGCCTGGGCAACATAGCAAGACCACGTCTCTATTTTTTTTTTTAAGTAAAAAAAAAGAAAAAAAAGTTACTGCAAGGAAGAGGATGGGATTTTCCATTCTAGAACGGTTTTGGAGAGGGAAATCCAGGCTCATAAAGCCATAATTCCCAGGTATTTCTGTGCTCCAATTCTCAGGTTCAGGGGAGGTGGTAACAGCATTATCCCACTTTCAGTTTCCTTTGGAGGAGTCGCCCTGCTTCACGAAGTGAGGTCTTTCCTTCTCCCACCACTCCTCCTCTCTCACAAATTTTTTTTCTTTTTTTTTTTTTTGAGACGGAGTCTCCCTCCGTTGCCCAGGCTGGAGTGTAATGGTGCGATCTCAGCTCACTGCAACCTCTGCCTTCCGGGTTCAAGCGATTCTGCTGCCTCAGCTTCCTGAGTAGCTGGGATCACAGGCACACACCATCATGCTGGGCTAATTCTTGTATTTTTAATGGAGCTGGGTTTTCACCATGTTGGCCAGTCTGGTCTCGAACTCCTGACCTCAGGTGATCTGCCCACCTCTGCCTCCCAAAGTGCTAGGATTAGACGTGAGCCACAACGCCTGGCCCCCTCTCACATTTTGGATCTCTTCCTTTTCCCTAATCAGAAAAGGAGATTAAGAGGGAGAGATCTGCCTGGGTCCCTTAGCCTCTACAAATGTCCTCTCCATTCCCAATTTGTCTTACCCCTTAAAAGGAGTAACATCCCTGACATATGTGGGAAGGTGTGTTCCCCCACCTAAATGTTTGAGTCATTCCCAAGATGAGAGGGGATGGGGCAACATCTCATCTCTTCCTTTTGCTATTCCCTTTTCTCCCCTGCTCTTGGTTTTGTCCTACCCTACACTTAAGATTTCTATTTTGGGTTGAACTTGCTGCTTTTTCCTCATAATGAAAAGATGACATTGTCCCAAGAGCCAAAATTAAATGGGAATTGGAAAAAAATCCACTGTGCAGATTGTCTTTCTTCCCTACCTGGCAGGGATGATACAGGGAAGCAGCATCCAATACCACCTTTGTTAAGAGCCTAGAAGCTCAAAGTGTGGGCACTCCTGAGAGAGGGCCCTCATGCACATGCCATGGCACCAGAGGACCTGGTGGGACAGCAGCCCCCACCCCGGTTCACAGAGCAGCTGCCATTGCCCAGGCTAACCTGGAGCCTGCAGGTAGCAGTATCTGTTGGAGGATCACACATATGTTGTTGCTAGACAATGTACCTTGAACAATGCAAATATACAGCAGTTTTGCAAACATCAGAGCAGACAAAAGTCATTCTTGATGTATTACCCTCAATTTGGAATAAATCCTTTGTGCAACAGAGCATTTCCCTCACCCTTTATAAAAAGCTCCTTTTAAGGCAGACCTTTGGACAAACCAAGGGGACGATGACCCCTTGGTCAGACTTCTTTTTACCAGGATGTGGCAGAGTTAGCCTGCAGTGTGAGAAGACAAGTCCTCTGACACCACTTGAAGGGGCTGAGACAGACCCGGTCAGGGCTGATGGCTGTCAGAGGGCTCACCACTCCACACTCAGAGGTGGATTTTTTTCCAATTCCCCTGCTCTGTGAGACAGTCACACTCACAGAGTGTCTCTTTAGAAGCTTTTATGGAAGCTTTTAAATTTGCTTCACAAAATGTTAACCTGGCTGTGTTTTCTGCATTGCATATATTTAAGGTGTATGACTTGATGATCTGATTGGTTGAATTTTTGATTGTTTACCTTTTCCTTTTTTCATACTGCGTTAAGTATAACAAAAAGGGAAAAGAAACTTTTAAAATACATTGGATCTCATTTCCCCTTTACAGACAAGTATTTTGCTTCCTATGACTCAACTTTTATATTAGTCAGGATTCTCCAGAGAAACACACTCAATAGGCTACATAGAGATAAATAAGAGGAAATTTAGGGGCTGGACATGGTGCCTCACACCTGTAAACCCAGCACTTTGGGAGGCTGAGGCAGGCAGATCACTTGAGGTCAGGAGTTTGAGACCAGCCTGGCCCATCTCTACTAAAAATACAAAAATTAGCCAGGCGTGGTGGCACATGCCTGTAATCTCACCTACTCTGGAGGCTGAGGCAGGAGAATCACTTGAACCTGGGAGGTGGAGGTTGCAGTGAGCCGAGATCATGCCACTGCGCTCCAGCCTGGGCAACTGAGTGAGACGCCCTCTCAAATTATAATAAAAATAAATAAATAAGATTTATTATAGGAACTGGCTCATGTGATTATGGAGGCTGGGAAGTCCCACGGCAGGCTGTCTGCAGGCTGGAGGCCCGGGAAAGCCAGGGGTGTACTGCAGCCTGAGCCCAAAGGCCAGAGAACCTGGGAAGCTCATGGTGTAAGTCCTGGAGTCCAAAGGCCTGAGCACCAGGAATGCAGACGTCCAAGGGCTGGAGAAAATGCAGGTCCCAGATCCAGAAAAGAGAGAGAGAGAATTCCCTTTCCCTCCTCCTTTTTTGTTTTGTCTGGCTTCTCAGTGGATGGGATATGCCCACCCACATGGGTGAGGGTGATCTTTACTTAGTCAATGGATTCAAATGCCAATCCCTTTCAGAAACACCCTCACACATACCCAGAAAGACTGCTCTACAGGCCATCTGGGTATCCCTTAATCCAGTCAAGTTGACCTGTGACATTAGCTGCTGCAACTGATTATTTCACGTCTTCAGCTGCTATATTAAGAAACATGATGGAATCCATCAACCCACGCCATCAGGATTCATCAACACAGGTGCAACTTAGGTTAAAAGATGAGGCTTTGGGGGAAGATATTCAAACCACCAAGCCCTACTTGTCACCAAAAGCAGAATTTCAGATCAGTGGGTGGACATTGGGCAGGAGGCCCTCTTATGTGGCATCTCTCAGAGAGCTCTGCAGGGTGTCATCCCGATGGCTGCACAAGGTGGTGGGTGACGGGGATGCCCGCTGAGCCTGAGGCCCAGGGCAGCCTGACAGAGGGCCTGTGTCTCAGCCCTCTGGGGCAGAAGGTTAGGACCAGGCAGCCTGGCTTCTTGATTTCCAGAGCTCTTTATCCTCATCCTCTTGGTCTCATGTCCTGCTCTGGACTCTCTAACTAGCTGGTTAGTTCCTGACCAAGGTTGGGTTTCCTCCACTCCCACCTCTGTTTCTGTTTCCTAATTTTCGTGGGCTGCCTATCTCTTTCTTAGAGTCTTAGAAATAATGGCTAGTTCATCTGTCTGTAGCCATGTCTATAGTGTCTATAGGCTTAAAAATGTTTTCACAGAGGCTGGGTGTGGTGGCTCACGCCTGTAATTCCAGCACTTTGGGAGGCCAAGTTGGGCAGATCACAAGGTCAGGAGTTCGAGACTAGCCTGACCAACATAGTGGAACCCCGTCTCTACTAAAAATACAAAAAATTAGTTGGGCGTGGTGGCAGACCCCTGTAATCCCAGCTACTTGGGAGGCTAAAACAGGAGAATCGATTGAACCCGGGAGGCGGAGGTTGCAGTGAGCTGAGATAACGCCATTGCACTCCAGTTCAGGCGACAGTGTGAGACTCTGTCTCAAAAAAAAAAAAAAATTGTTTTCACAGATGATCCAGGAAACGCACTTTGAAGGGTCCTAAATCTGCTTTCCCTCCCGTGAGCCTCTTGTGAATCTGAAGTTCTCAGCAGGTTGCCAGCCAGTAATAGAACAGAGAAACACAGAAATCAATGCGAAAACCTTTGTTGCTATGTTCTTACAAAAATTACAGACATGTCCTAGGTAAGATAAGCATATGTTCTCTGATAATGATGATCAATATCATTCTTCTCTGAAATGCAATCTAGAAAACAGGTCCCCAGAGGCTGCCCTGATGGGTGGCGGCTGCCAGCAGTGTGCCCTGAAGAAGGAGACTGATCTGGTCACATGGCCCTCCCACCCCAGGGTGGCAGCACCCACAGACTTAGGAGAGACACAGAGGAGGGTGACTCAGCCTGGCTCTCAAGAAAGGGCCAAAACACCCTTGGTGAGAAAGCACAGAAGACGCTAAGACAACCCCTGGAGAAACCAAAGGAAGAAAGTTACATGCAGGAGACAGAGCCTGAGCAGACAAGAGCTAGAAGATTCCCCTGGCTGCGGCTGGAGTGGAGAAGGCCCACACTCCCAGTGCAGAGCCACCCGGCAGGGGCCCATTTGAGTTTTGAAGCGAAATCACCCTTTCTGAGTACTCTCTGTGTGTCGGGCATGTGCTAGCTGTTTTGCATGCATGGCTGGGCGCGGTGGCTCACGCCTGTAATCCCAGCACTTTGGGAGGCCGAGGCGGGCGGATCACGAGGTCAGGAGATCGAGACCATCCTGGCTAACACAGTGAAACCCCGTCTCTACTAAAAATACAAAAAAAAAAAAAAATTAACCGGGCGTGGTGGCGGGCGCCTGTAGTCCCAGCTACTCGGGAGGCTGAGGCAGGAGAATGGCGTGAACCTGGGAGGCGGAGCTTGCAGTGAGCCGAGATCGCGCCACTGCACTCCAGCCTGGGCGACAGAGCGAGACTCCGTCTCAAAAAAAAAAAAAAAAAAAATACAAAAAATTAGCCAGGTGTGGTCACTGGCGCCTGTAATCCCAGCTACTTGGGAGGCTGAGGCAGGAAAATTGCTTGAACCCAGGAGGCGGAGGTTGCAGTGAGCCTAGGTTGTGTCACTGCACTCCCAGCCTGGGTGACAGAGCGAGACTCCATCTCAAAAATAAATAAATAAATAAATAAGTCACAACAACCTCATGAGATAGACATCCTTACTTACAGATGGGGAAACTGAAACACTGAGGGTTAAATAACTCACTAAATATCCCATGGCTGGTCATGGTGTAGCTGGGACACACACAAACCCAGGCCTATCAACTCCAGTGCCTACACGCTTATCCAGTGCCTCTAGAGGGACAGACACAGTACTGAAAAGTGCCTGTGAAGGACAAAGTGTCACCTGTCTCATTGCAGTAGCGGACAAATGGAACTCTGACTGCTCAGGAAAGAAGAGGTCGGTGCTCTTGGAGCTTCACTCGCTTGTCCCATGCAAGTGCAGGGTAGAGGCTACGGATTTCCTGACACCCACCCTCCTGGCTGTCCCTTGACCTCATCACCAGGCTCATCCTCCCACTCCTGGCCACGTGCCCGGAGGTTCTCCTGTCTCTGCCTCAGGTGGCTTTTCTGGTTTCTGGGCCATCTCTCATGGCCTCTGTGAGCCCTGTCCTCCCATGACTCACAGTTTGCTCCCTGAATCTCACCTTCAGACTCTAACTGGAGAATCCATCCCAGCTTTCCCGCATCTCAGTCCCAGCGAGTGGTTCTGTGTCTGTGAAGCCTCAGAAACAGAACCAATGGAATGATATAGAATGTGGGGGTTTATTATAGGAATTTGATCTCATGCAAATGTGGGAACTGGTTAGAGTTTATGTACGTTTTTTGCTTCTGTGCCTGGTCAGCTGTGAGGAAGGACAGATGACATAAAGTGAGGAAAAGGACAAGCTCACCCTGGAGAATGAGTTTGGAGCCCTCCTGGGCTTCTCCCTACCTCTGGGAAGCACCTGTCAGGTGAATTGCAGGAGAAGCTGGTGCCTTTGCCATGGAGCTGAGCATGAACTACCTGGCCCAGCAGACAGGGAATTGGGAGAAACTGGGGGGAGGTGGTTGCTGCAGGCCGGGTTGCTCTCCCATGCCCAGGAGGTGGGCCGGCAGGTCAGGGACAGTGCACCTGGGCTGTGAAGCTTGCGGTGCCTGCACTGACATTCTGAGCAAGGTGGCTGCTGTTTTCCCCTCCACCTTGCAAATCTCAAGAATGGGTCTGGGCCAGGTGCAGTGGCTCACACCTGTAGTCCCAGCTACTTGGGAGGCTGAGGCAGGAGGATCATTTGAGCTCAGGAGTTCCAGGCTCCAATGAACTATGATCACACCACTGCGCTCCAGCCTGGGCGACAGAGTGAGACCATGTCTCTAAAATAAATAAATGAAAAGGAAAAATAATGGTTTTGCTAGGCTCTTTTCCACACTGACTGATGAGGCCAAAGAAATAAGTGGGAAGAAGGAGTTCATGGAAACTGCCTGGCTGTTTCTGAGCCACTGTCCCCTGTCCCAGAGGCTTTGCTTGGGCAGACAGAGGGTTCATCTTACTGAGAGGTGGGGAAAAGGGCAGGAAATGGAGAGAAAGGAAGAACAAATCCCTCTCATTTGATCAGTTCATTTATTGGATGTTTCTTGTTAGAAGCTGAGAATAAAGACATGCAAAAGATGCAGCCTGACCTCTGGAAGCAGACAGTATCGATTATCCCAGGCATGTGGGAGGAGCCGGGTGGACTCTCAGGGTCTCATCGTGCTGCTCTCCCAGGTCTTGCCTTTGGCACCACCATTACTGCATTTGAGAAATGGCGCTGGCAGTAGTTGCTCCTGCTTAAAATGTAAGGGGGCAGCCAGGTGCAGTGGCTCATGCCTGTAATCCCAGCACTTTGGGAGGCCGAGGCGGGCGGATCACAAAGTCAGGAGATCAAGACCATCCTGGCTAACACGGTGAAACCCCGTCTCTACTAAAAATACAAAAAATAGGCGGGGCACAGTGGCTCACGCCTGTAATCCCAGCACTATGGGAGGCCGAGACAGGTGGATCATGAGGTCAGGAGATCGAGACCATCCTGGCTAACATGGTGAAACCTGTCTCTACTAAAAATACAAAAATATTAGCCAGGCGTGGTGGCGGGCGCCTGTAGTCCCAGCTACTCGGGAGGCTGAGGCAGGAGAATGGCGTGAACCCAGGAGGCGGAGCTTGCAGTGAGCCGAGATCGTGCCACTGCACTCCAGCCTGGGTGACAGAGTGAGACTCTGTCTCAAAAAAAAAAAAAAAAAAAAAAAAAAAGTAAGGGGGCAGCTCGCACCATTAGGATGGCCACTATCAAAAAAAAAAAAAAAAAAAAACCCAGAAAATAAGTATTGGTGAAGATGTGGAAAAATCGGAACCCTTGTGCACTGTTGGTAGGAATGTAAAATAGTGCAGCCACTATGTAAAACAGGATGGCAGTTCCTCAAAAACTTAAAAATAGAATTACCATATGATCCAAAAATTCCACTGTTGAGTATACATGCCAAAGAAAGCAGGGTCTTGAAGTGATATTTGTACACTGCGTTCGAAGCACTATCATTCACATTAACCAAAAAGTGGAAGCAAGCCAAGTGTCCATCCACAGACAAGTACATAAACAAAATGTGGTGGATTCATACAATGGAATAGTATTGAGGACAACATTTCTACTAAGTGAAATGAGCTAATCACAAAAGAACAAATACCGCGTTATTCCACTTATATGAGGTGCCTAGACTCATCAAATTCACAAAGACAGAAAGTAACATGGTGGTTGCCAGGGGCCATGCAGTGGGGAGGGGATGGGGACACAGTTTCAGTTTTGCAAGATGAAAAGAGTCCTGGAGATAGATGATGGGGATGGCTGCACAACACTGTGAATGTATTTAACACTACTAAACTGTACACTTAAAATGGTTAAAATGGTTTATTTTATTTTATTTTGAGATGGAGTCTAGCTTTGTTGCCCAGGCTGGGGGCAATGGCATGATCTCGGCTCACTGCAACCTCTGCCTCCCAGGTTCAAGCAATTCTCCTGCTTCAGCCTCCCAAGTAGCTGGGATTACAGGTGCCCATGACCACGCCCGGCTAATTTTTTTGTATTTTTAGTAGAGACAGGGTTTCACCATGTTGACCAGGCTGGTTTTGAACTCCTGACCTCAAGTGACCTGCTGGCCTCGGCCTCCCAAAGTGCTAAGATTACAGGCGTGAGCCACCACGCCCAGCCAAAATGGTAAATTTTATTATATGTGTTTTTCACCATAACTTTTATAAAAAACCTAAGGAGAAATGTTGAAACTACCAAGGAGAAGGTGTTATTGAGAATAAACTCCAACAGCCGAGACCTGTTGGTCCTCTTTGGTCAACTGGAGCCGGTGAGAGGGGCTGCCCTGACCTCAAGCCTCTCCTCTCCAATTGTTTCAAGGTTTGCTTCTGTGAAAAGGAAAATGGAGGTTTACTTAAACCCCGGCATGTGTTTTATTTTGTCCTAATTGTGTAGCCAGGCATTCACTGTTCTCATTAGTTCTGCCAAGTCAGCACCAGAGGCTGGCGAGGTGGCCGTGGAGATGAACGAGTCCTTCCAGATGGCAGAGAGCAGTGTGAGGCTGAGGCTTGTCATAGTGATATGCAATGCCCCTGAACTCTGAAGCTGAGAACTTCCTTTGGGAAGCTGGGTGACCATCTGCGAACACTTCCACCCCAAACATCATCATCAGTGGTTTTACGATGATGTTTGAGTTCCTAGTGTAGCAGTTAAATTTTACAGCAAAAGCTATAATGCTCCTTTATACTTTGTTAAATTATGTTTGGACAAAGAGTTATGGGAGAAGGTGAAGAATGAAGAATTCCTTTCTGAAACACAATAAAAAGAGTGCATCAATGTTTTTCGGTAGCTCCTGGGGCCGTCTTCCCCTGACAATGTTTCTCAACGCTGAAACACACACATGGTCTTGCAGAGCCAGCCTCTGAACGAGGAAAAGCTTGGCACCCCCATGTCCTGAGTGGGCTCAAGTTCAGGTTTCCAAGGCCATGGTGCCCAAGCTACAGGCAGCCAAAGTTTCAGATGTTACCATAGCTAATTGTAATTTACTCAGCTTCATCCTCACAAAGCTGAGGACATTAACACTGTAGTTAGCACCATTTTCCAGCAGGGGATCTGGGGTTTAGACACAGAGTTAGGTTTTGCTCAAGGTCATGCAGCAAGTAAACGTGAAAAATGAGGTTTGAACCCAGGCAATCTGGGTCTAGAGGCTGAAGACTTTACTACATGCAGCTTGGGCTCTGGTGGCAGAAATGTCAACGCCATCAGAACAATACAGAACTCATGAAAGCTCCAGTTCAGATAGGATGTTGAGGACACCACAGTGTCAGAAGGTGTCACACTGGTTTTGTTTTTAAATCAAGAAGGTGCTAAAAGGAGGCAATCAGATAATAGGGGAAAAAAAGTCACTACTGGGTTGGGGCACATGCATGAGCCTGCAGGGACAGGAAGGAGAGAGGGTAAGGTATCTCCAGCAGACCCTCAACTCACCCTCTCCCTCCTCCTGGGTTCAAGTGATTCTCCTGCCTCAGCCTCCCAAGTAGCTGGGATTACAGGCGCCCACCACTATGCCCAGCTAAGTTTTGTATTTTTAGTAGAGACGGTTTCATCATGTTGGTCAGGCTGGTCTCGAACTCCTGACCTCAGGTGATCCACCCGCCTCAGCCTCCCAAAGTGCTGGGATTATAGGCATGAACCACCGCACCAGGCTTCCAGTCCCTTCTTTTGGCCTCTAGTTATAAAGGTAATTGTAACCATGAAATATCCAGGATATAAGTTCCCTTTGCCCACTGGTACTTTCGACTTGGTTTATCCACGTTTTCGTGCACTCTGTGTCTTCTTAGTCTATATCCTATGATAGTTATTCTACGATTCACACAATATCCATTCTCTCATTTCTTATGACCAAATTTAACTTCAACCTTTTCTAACTTTGCGATACCAGAAAATCAAAATGATTTATCTTTCCTTCTGTCTCCCAATAACGCGCGCGCGTGCACGCACGCAAACACACACACACACACACACACGTACAATATAGTTTCTAGAAAATGTTCATCTAGCTCGGTTTTCTGGCCCTTAACCGAATGTGTGAGTAGTGTAAGGATGCATTTTCTTGATCCTGTGCTATGTTTAAAGCAATATGTCTCCATCTGATCAGGGTTATGTCTCTCTACAAATGTTGGATTTATGTAAATGCCACTCTGTCTCCAACCAGTACAGCACATGATTTAGCTGTAGTTCAGTGATGTTATTTTGGAGAACTGCATGAGCTCTAACTACAGAATTTAAGAAATTCTATATTAAAGGAGAAGAACCAGCATCAGTGCTGGCTTTTACAAAACTGTTTATTTCAAAATAATTGTAGACTCACAGGGACTTGTAAAAATAAGAAATAGAGTTTGTTGAGCCCTCCCTCACCTTACTTCCTCCAGTGGTGACATCTTTTATAACTCTATTGCAACACGAGAGCCAAGGACCAAGAAATTAACACTGCTACATTACACTGCAACCTTACTCAGTTTTCACTTATTTTTACCCTGCATTAATTTGTGTGTGTGTGTATAGTTTTATGCAATTTTACCCTATGTGTAGATTTATGTAATGTCAGGATCAGGATACGGAACCATTCTATCATCTCTGGGGAACTATCTCATACCCATCCTATCCAGGCTCACCCATCCACCCACCCCCGTCCCTATCAGCAACCACTAACCTGTTCTCTATCTCTATAGTTTTGTCATTTTGAGGATGTTTTGAAATGAACTTGTACCATATTTTTTTTAAAAAAACCATTTCAAATTGGCTGTTTTTACTAAGTAAAATGAATGCCCTTAAGATCCATCCAAGCTACTGCATGCATCAATAGTTTTCATTGCTGAGTAGTATTTTCTTTTATGGATGAACCAGAGTTTGTTCAACTCTTCACCCTTTGAAGGACATTTGGGTTGTTTCCACTGTTTGGTTATTATGAATAAAATCGCTGTGGGTGTACAAGTTTGTGTGTGAATATAACTTTCCATTTCACTACTGGGTTGTATTGTTAGTACATGCCTAGTTTGTTGTTCTCTTTTTGAGATGAAGTCTGGCTCTGTCGCTCAGGCTGGAGTGCAGTGGCACCATCTCGGCTCACTGCAACCTCCGCCTCCCAGGCTCAAGTAGTTCTCCTGCCTCAGCCTCCCGAGTAGCTGAGACTACATGTACTTGCCACCATACCCGGCTAATTTTTGTATTTTTAGTGGAGACAGGGTTTCACCATGTCGGCCAGGCTGGTCTTGAACTCTGACCTCAAGTGATCCACCCACCTCAGCCTCCCAAAGTGCTGGGATTACAGGCATGAGCCTCCACACCTGGTTGTACATGCCTAGTTTTTAAAGAAACTTATTTTCCAGAGTGGTTATACCATTTTCACACTTCCACTAGCTATGTGTGAGAATTCCAGTTTCTCAACATCCTTGCCAAGATTTCATGTTATGCCTATTTTTATATTTTAGCTATTTAAAAAACAATTTTTTTCTTTTCTTTTTTATTTTATTTTTTGCTCTGTGCCCAGGCTGGAGTGCAGTGGCATGATCTCCACTCACTGCAACCTCCGCCTCCCTCGTTCAAGTGATTCTCCTGCCTCAGCCTCCTAAGTAGCTGGAATTACAGGCATGTGCCACCACACTTGGCTAATTTTTTTGTATCTTAGTAGAGACAGGGTTTCGCCATGTTGGCCAGGCTGGTCTCGAACTCGTGACCTATATGATCAACCCACCTCGGCCTCCCAAACTTAGAATGGTTTCTTCATGTTGTTGCTAGTACATAAAAATACAATTGATTTTTCTGTGTTGATCTTGTATCTTGAAACTTTGCTATACTCACTTAGCTCTAGGAGTTTTCCTAGATTTCTGACAGGGTTTGGCTGTGTCCCCACCCAAATCTCACCTTGAATTGTAATAATCCCGACATGTCAAAGGCAGGGCCAAGTGGAGACAATTGAATCATGGGGGCGGTTTCCCCCATACTGTTCTTGTGGTAGTGAATAAGTCTCATGAGATTTGATGGTTTTATAAATGGGAGCTCCCCTGCACAAGCTCTCTTGCCTGCCTCCATGTAGGATGTGACTTTGCTCCTCATTTGCCTTCTGCCACAATTGCGAGGCCTCCCAGCCATGTGGAACTGTGAGTTCATTAAACCTCTTTCCATTATAAATTACCCAATCTTGAGTATGTCTTTATTAGCAGCAGGAGAACAGACTAATACAGTATCTTACTTAGCATTTTTTACCTAATCAGGTCATCTGAAAATATAGACAGTTTTATTTCTTCCTTTTTGAGCTGTATGCTTTTTATTTTCTTTTCTTGCCTTATTTTACTGACTGAAAACTTGACAGGACACATCCTTATTATCTTGTTCCATATCTTACAAGAAAAACGTGAGCTTTCACCATTGAGATGATGTCAACTGTAGGTTTTTCTGTAGATGATCTTACTCAAGTTTAGGAGGTTCCCCTTCATACCTAGTTTGCTGAGGGTTTTTATCATAAAATGATAAAAACAAATAAAACAAATACAATTAAAAAAAAATAAAAATAAACTGTCTTTATTGTTGCCAGTCTTGAGATAATTTTGTCATTTTTACTGATATTTTCAAAGAGCCAGCTTTTTCTTTGATTTCTGCTCTTCTCTTTGTTATTTTTTCCTTCTTTTCCTGGTTTCCTGGGGTGGGTGCTTAATTTTTGACCTTAGGATCTTTCTTCTTTCCTAATATAAGCATTTGGTGCTGTAAATTTCCCTCTGTGCAGTGCTTTAGCTGCATGTCACAAATTTCGATGTGATGTGTTTTCGTTTTCATGCAGCTATGTGTACTTTTATTTTTTTAACTGACTTTTTAAGCCATTTTAAAGTATACAATTCAGTGGTATTAGTGCATTCAAAATGTCATGTTAGGCCAGGCGTGGTGGCTCACGCCTGTAATCCCAGCACTTTGGGAGGCCGAGGTGGGTGGATCATGAGGTCAAGACATCAAGACCATCCTGGGCAACATGGTGAAACTTCGTCTCTACTAAAAATACAAAAATTAGCCAGCCATGGTGGTGCACGCCTGTAGTCCCAGCTACTCGGGAGGCTGAGGCAGGAGAATTGCTTGAACCTGAGAGGTGGAGGTTGCAGTGAGCCAAGATCTCACCACTGCACTCCAGCCTGGTGACAGAGCAAGACTCCATCTTAAAAAAAAAAAAAAAAAAGTCATGTTACCATTACCAGTATCCATCCCCAGAATTTTTTTCATTATCCCAAACTGAAACTCTATCCATTAAATGGTAAGTCCTTATTCCCCGTTTTGCTAGTTCCTGGTAACATCTATTCTACTGTCTGTCTATACATTTGCCAGTCCTAGGTGCTTCATACAAGTGAAATCATACACTTTGCCTTTTTGAGTCTGGCTTATTTCACTTTGCACATGTTTTCAAGGTTCATCACATGTGGTAGCATATGTCAGAATTTCCTTCCTTTTTAAGACTGGATAATAATTCAGTTCATCGTATGTATGTGCCATATTTCATTTATTCATCCATCCATTGGTGGGCTCTTGGGTTCTTTTCACCTATTGTGAATAATGCTGCTGTGAACAGCAATGAACAACTACCTATCTATTTCTGCTTTCCATTCAGTGTAAGTATATACCCAGAAGTTAGATGACTGGATTGTAAGGTAATTCTATGTTTAACTTTTTGCACAACTCAAACTGTTTTCCACAGTGACTGCATCATTTTACATTCCTACCAGCAGTGCACAAGGGTTAAATTTCTTCACATCCTCACCAACACTTGTCATTTTCAATTTGGGAGGATAATAAGTCATCCTAATGGGTATGAAGTAATATTACATTTTGATCTGCATTTCTCTAGTAATAATGTTTAACATCTTTGATGTGTTTATTGGCCATTTGTACAGCTTCTTTGGAGAAATGTCTATTCATGTCCTTTGCCCATTTTTAAATTGAGTTGCTTGTGGTTTGTTACTATTGTTGTTGAGTTGTAGGAGTTCTTTATATATTCAGGAAATTATTCTATGTGATCTTACTCTCTTTACATTTGTGAAGGTTTGTTTTTTATGATCCAGGTTTTCATCTATCTTAAATGTTCCACGGTGCTTGAAAAGAATGTATACTATGCTGTTGTCACTTAGAATATTCTATCGATGTCCATTAGATCATGTTGATTGATGGTGATGTTTAGTTCATCTGTATCTTTGCTGATTTTCTATCTAATATTTCTATCAATTGCTGACAGAGGGGAATTCAAGTACCCAACCATAATTGGGGATTCGTCTAGTTCTTTTTTCAGTTCTGTTTTTACTTCATGCATTTTGATGTTCTGTCCTTTGGTGTTTGGTACATGCACATTTAAGATCACTGTGTGTTTTTGGACGGTTGCATCTCTATTTATTTATTTAAGACAGATCCTCACTCTGTCATCCAGGCTGGAGTGCAGTGGCACCATCTTGACTCACTGCAACCTCTACGTCCTGGGTTTGAGTGATTCTCCTGCCTCAGCCTCCCAAGTAGCTGGGATTACAAGTGGGCACCAACACACCCGGCTAATTTTTGTAATTTTAGTAGAGACAGCGTTTCACCGTGTTGGCCAGGCTGGTCTTGAACTCCTGACCTCAAGTGCTCTACCCGCCTCGGCCTCCCAGAGTGCTGGGATTAGATGTGTAATCCACTGTGCCCGGCCAGGTTGCATCTTTTTATCATTATGTAATGTCCCTGGTAGTTTTCTCTTGGAAGTCTACTATATCTGTTATGAAGCCACTCCAGTTGGCATGGCATATCTTTTCCATCCTTTTATATTCAATCTACTTATGTCATTATAGTGAGTTTCTTATGTGCATCACATAGATGGGTCATTTTTTAATCCATTCTTCCAATCTCTGTTTTTCAGTTCGTCACTAATTATATTTTACAGAGATCATTTATATTAAAAATAATTATTAATCAATTAGGGCTCAAGTCTACCATTTTATTATTGATCTTCTGTGTGTTGTCTCCAGTTCTTGTTCCTTTGTGTACCTTTTCTTGATTTCTTGTGGATTACCTGAATGTTATTTAGAATTTCATTTTGATTTGTTCACAATGTTTTTTATTCATTTGAATAATTTTCTTAGTGTTTGCTCTAGGTATACAAAAATATATGAAGCATATCGCAGTCTACTAGTATTGACATTTACCATAGTCAAGTGTAGAAACTTTACTTCCCTTTATTTCCCTTTGCCCTCTCCAATTTTTAAATATCGTTTTAAGTACTTCTATATACATTGAGTACCATACCAGATGGCATTATAATGTTTGTTTTAACCATCAAATATAAT
Source organism: Pan paniscus (assembly GCF_029289425.2). Lineage (NCBI taxonomy): Eukaryota > Metazoa > Chordata > Mammalia > Primates > Hominidae > Pan > Pan paniscus. The sequence goes on from NC_073265.2 coordinate 6,294,354, forward strand.
TGCATAAGGAGAAGGATAGTCTATTACGTTTGCCCTTTTTACTTATTCTATTGTTTTTTTCTTTCATTCTGTATTTCCTTTCCTCTTTCTGTCATCTCCATCTGCTATCATTTGCATTTTGTTTCTTTAGCTGTTCTTTAAGAGTAGATTTGGCTGGGCATGGTGGCTCATGCCTGTAATCCCAGCACTTTAGGAGGCCAAAGCAGGTGGATCACTTGGGGCCAGGAATTCGAGACCAGCCTGGCCAACATGGTGAAACCCCATCTCTACTAAAAATACAAAAATTAGCGGGGCACGGTAGTGCACACCTGTAATCCCAGCTACTCGGGAGGCTGAGGCAGCAGAATGCTTGAACCCAGGAGGCGGAGGGTGCAGTGAGCCGAGAGCATGCCACCGCACTCCGGCCCGGGTGACACAATGAGACCCTGTCTCAAAAATTAAAATAAATAAACAAAAATTTTAAAAAGAGTAAATCTGATGGCAACAAATTCTATTCCTTTGTCTGCGAATGTCTTTATCCTTCAGAAATAAATGGTACTTTCACTAGTTTTAGGACATAGGGTTTATAATTCTTTATTTTTCAGCCCTTGAAAAATGCTGGGCTACTTCCTCCTGGTCTCCATGGTTTCAGATGATGAATACTCTGTCATTCAAATCATTGTTCCCCTGTAACTAATTCATCGTTTCTTTCTAGCTGCTTTCAATTGTGTTTTTTGGGGATTTTTGTCTTCAGTTTTCAGAAGTTTTATTATAATGTATCTTGATGTGGATTCTTTTGGTTTTATTCTGTTTGAGATTCACTTAGCTTTTTGAATCTAAGTTTATGCCTTTCACCAAAGTTGGGGAATTTTCAGCCATTATTTCTTCTGGCGCCTTTTCAGCTTCACAAATTTTCTCCTATCCTGGAACTCCGATGACATAAACGCTAGTTCTTTTGTCATTGTCCTGCAGGTTATGAGACTTTGTTCATTTTTTTCCCCCAGGCTATTTTCTCTATTTATTTATTTACTTAGTTTTTGAGACACAGTCTTGCTCTGTCACCCAGGCTGGAGTGCAGTGGCATGATCTCAGCTCACTGCTACCTCCACCTCCCGGGTTCAAGTGATTCTCCTGCCTCAGCCTCCCGAGTAGTTGGGATTACAGGTGCTCACCACCATGCTAATTTTTGTATTTTTAGTACAGACGGGATTTCACCATGTTGGCCAGGCTGATCTCGAACTCCTCACTTCAGGTGATCCCCCGCCTCGGCCTCTCAAAATGGTGGCATTACAGGCATAAGCCTGTATTATTTAGATTGAGTAAATTTTATTTCTCTATTCTCACATTCACTAATTTTATTCTCTATCATCTCTAAGCTAGTACGGAGCTCATTCAGCAAATTGTTTATTTCAGTTCCTGTATTTTTAGTTCTATAATTTTCATTTAGTTCTTTTTTTACATCTTCTATTTCTTTGCTGAGACTTTCTATTTTTACTTGTTTCAGGAGTATTTGTAATTGCTTGTTGAAACTTTTTGTGATGGCTGCTTTGAAATCTTCATCAGCAAATTTCAACTGCTGAATCATCTTCATGTGTGCTTTTGTTTGTTGTCTGTTGCCATTCAAGTTATTTTCTGGGTTCTTGGCATGACAAGCGGTCTTTGATTGTATCTTGGATATTTTGGGTACTATGTTAGAAGACTCAGAGTCTGTCTTCTTTAAAGTTTCCATTTTAGCAGGCAGTCTCCCCATTTAGATTTAGGATGCAAGTCCCTTAGGCTGTGGTTCCAATGACGATTGAGTTTTCAGAGCCCTTGTAGTGCTATTGTAGTCAAGTTTGTTACTGTGCTACCTGGGTTCTGCCAGTGGTGGGGCTGTTACTTTCCACTGGCAGCCACACCAAGCTGACCACACCTGGCACCTCTGGTGTGGTGGCTGGGGATGCCCTGGAGACGAGGTCTTCAGATGCCCCTTCATGTGCACCAGATGCCAAGTGCCTGCTGTAGGGGAGGGTGGCAGAGACCCTAAGGTTCAGTGTGCAGGAGGATTAGCCGGTTTGCCAGACAAGCTTAGAGCATGTCTTTACCCCACTTGCCCTGTGGGGTAAGGGTAAGAACTGTCACCCTTTGGTGCTGGCTCCTGTGCCAGGACCCCCTCCCAGGACAAGTGCACACAATCCCCTCCCAGCAGAGCTTGGACATAGCCCTGCAACTTGCAGTAGGCTCCACCCACCTCTTCCCTACAACCCCCACTCCTGTTTGGGGCTGTAAAAGTAGAAAAAAACTCCCATAAAACCCAAAATGCTTTTTCTATTCTCTCACCCCACAAAAATCAACACAGAAGACTTCTATGGCCAAATGTGCGGGGATTTCTCCCCAGGCGCCTGCCACCACACCCGGCTATTCTTTGTATTTTTAGTAGAGACGGGGTTTCACCATGTTAGCCAGGATGGTCTCGATCTCCTGACCTCATGATCCGCCCGCCTCGGCCTCCCAAAGTGCTGGGATTACAGGCGTGAGCCACCGCACCCGGCCTCCTTAGGGTTTTTATGGAAGCTTCATGACTGATTAAACCACTGGCCATTGGTGATCAACTCAACCTCCAGGTTGGGGGTGGGGCTGAAAGTCCTAACCCTCTAATCCTGCCTAGGTGTTGCTCGTAATCAGCCCCAACCTTCCTAGGTGCTGCCAGCCAGCAGTCAGTTCATTCATGTGCAAAAAGACATCACTGTGTAGTTGTTAAGGATTTCAAGAGTCATGTGCCAGGAAACAGGGTTCACAATATCACAGGGGCCATGCTGGAGCTCCCATGAGCCTGAGACACCCAGCCTTGTCCATAGTGTGCTCAGGAGTCCTGCACTGTAGGGCGGGATGTGCACCCCGTGCATGGGACAGGGGACACAGAGGACACAGAGGAGCTCGGAAGTGTGGCAGGACTAGGCCACGATGACCCATTCTCCTGCTAAGGAATAGCGAGAGAAGGCTCCCCAGGGTGCAGCCACAGCACACCTAGGGGGTCCATGGAAGCAGACCCCGTGTAGGCCTCTCCCTGTGAGTTCAGCTCATCTGAGACTGATCCTTCGAGCCTCGGCCATGCGCTGTTGATGATTCGAGACCACAACCTATCCAGGAATCGAAACAAGAGGCGTCTGCTCCAGCCACCTGTGATTTGCAGGCTTTAATTGCAGACCTGCTCCTGTCTTATAAAATCAGGATGGAGCCTCCACTGCTGAGGCAAGGAAAAGATTTGTCTAAAATATTGGCTGCTGTCGTCGATACTGGGACCTCTTGAGCCAGGTCCCTTCCACATTCTGATGAGGTAAGGCTGCTCTGGAAGAAAAAGCCCTCCAGAACATAAATCTATTTGACAACAAATGTCTCCTTCTCATGGCGAGCCAGATCCCCCTGTGCAGGAGCCAGAGATACAGACACAGAAAAAGAGGAGCTGGTTCCGTCTTCAAGGACAGAAAGAAACTCTGCCTGGTGCTAAAGCAAGCCCTCTTTGCAGCTCATTCCAAGCCTAAACCAGCTCCTGCAACTCTCACCAAAGCTGTGGCTCTTCACGGGGATGGAAAAGCAATCTCGTCGCGTGTGGCCATTGGGATGATTTTCTCTTCCCCTCATGCCTGCTGTGGACGAGGGACGTTTCCTCACGTCGCAACTGTTGCTTTGGCCAATGGAACGTTAGCAGTGAGGTGTGGGCAAAGGCCTGGAATGTGCTTGTGCGTATAGTTGGCTCAGCTCCTGGGCTCTGGCCCTTCACCATGAGAACATGTCCAGGTGCTGCTGATCAAAGGAGGAGGAACCCGTGGGGCACATCAGAGGCCGCCCTGCAGCTTAGAGCCCAGGGCAGCTGAGCCCAGTGGCCTGCACAGCTGTGCATGAAGAATGAACATTGGTTGCTACAAGCCACTGAAATTGTGAAGTTGTCTGCTACACAGCAATATTATGCCAATAGTCCATCACCACATCCAGGACTTTAGAGAAGCAAGACCCTGATACGACGCTCCTGCCACCATCTCAGAATTATCTGAAAAACAACCCTGACACCAACATAATTTTTTCTCTCTCACAAATTCAAATTATATTATTCCCTCAGTCTGTGAGTCAGGGGTTATTTTATTTTTAAAGTTTGCTGCCTCCTCAGTATATGTAATTTGACCCTAATTTTGTAAGACATGAATATAGCTAAATATATTCCAGAGATGAGACTGAAATGCTCAAGATGGTGACAGCAGTATTTCTGGGTTGAGAGATTTAGAGTGACTTATGTTCCACCAAAAACATTTCTATATTTGTTCACATTTTCTATAATAAGTCATTATTTTATGATCAACTATATATACTTGATTTTTGAACAGATAAAGCTTAACATAAACATGGTTTAAACATAAAGTTTACTCCCCAGAAACTTTGTCCAGAATGTCAAAAACACAGGACAGGAAGATAAGTAAATCCTCATACAGCAGAGTCACTGTTCACCCTGGGAAGGGAGGTAGCTGCCAGAAACCCAGACAAAGGGATCCTCAGATGCTGTTGGCCTCTTCTGCTTAGGAACTGATGTCAGAAAATATTTGTCCTTGAGAAAGCCAGCCCCTGATTTAATGTTACTATGCTCTGATACAATGTCAGTAAATCATTTCCAAAACCCCAAACACTGAAATAGTAGGGGGTGGCAATGACCACTTGGGTGATTTCTCACCTGGGAGGACATCATAAAGGTAAAGATGAGCACTGGGGTACAAATGTGCTTGCAATGGGGACATATGCAGTGAGCAGAGAGTGGGGCACACACCTCCCTAGACTCATTTCTCAGAAACACATCAGGTCACCCACTTTCTCTCCAAAAGCAGAACGTAAAGTCACATTGAGCTCATGTTCCCTTGTCCATGAATAACTGGATGTGTGAGGTTATGACAGATTTAGAACCTGCCTAAATCAGAGTGAGTGAGAGAGTGAGTGTCCTTCCTGGGCTAGAACATACTCTACTTCTCTGAAGTGGAACAAGATGGAAATTTCATAACCTCAAGGGACAGAGAACACTGCCCACTAAAGATGGTAATATTCAGGGGCATCCTCCAGGGTTCGTCAGGTGGGCAGAACCAGAATGGGTCATGGTATGAGACATCTATTACAGGAACGAGACCTTGCCAGTTGCAGGAAGAGCTAGAGAAGAGAAAGTATGAGAGGGAAGTGTGCAGAGCGGAGGAGTCACCAACTAGCTGGTCTGAGAAATCAAGCTCGTCGCACTGCCAAAGCTGGTCCATGAAAGCAGAGGAGACACCTACAGCAAGCTATTTCTTCAGCCAAGCACCTGAAGATGGTCTGGAGTTATTGTTGGCCAGGAGGATGCCCCACAATGAAGAAGACCAAATGGACATGGAGTACAAGGACACGCAGGAGGCTGTGGCACCTCCAAGTGTGTCTGTCACTGCACCTAACTGCGTTGACCTTCAGAGGGTAATGGCTGCTGCCTGCTGATCAGAATTGGCTCAGTCCTTTCTGCAAGGAAGGAAGGGGAAAGGGAAATCAAAAGGAATCTGGCCTTGTCAGTTTCTATGGCGAGGCTCTGCCAGCAAAAAACAGTGGCTATGGGCCAGGCAGCCCAGAGTGCCTGCTGCAGGGCCAGCTCTTCCAGCTAAGGGCTTCTCCACCTCGGGCACTGCTGATGTTTCCAGCCCAGTGATCCTTGGTGGTGGGGGTTTATCCTGAACACCCCTGGTCTCTATCCACAGGATTCCAAGGGCATAGTCCCTGCAAGTCATAACCAAAACCATCTCCAGACATTGCCAAATGTCCCCAGAGTGGTGGCAGACAAAACCCTGCCAGCTGAGAACCACTGTTTTACCTTCTGCATCTCAGAGTGCTGAATCAAGGTTTGAGAACATAATGAAGCTTATTCAGTCACATTGTGCTCACTAAAAACATTGTTTTAAAAAGTTTTAGTGAGAATAGAAAGGATTTCTGTGCAATTAATAAACAACAAAGGGCTGGGTGTGGTGGTTCACACCTGTAATCCCAGCAGTTTAGGAGGCTGAAGCAGGAGGATCCCTTCAGGCCAGGAGTTTGAGACTAGCTTAGGTAACATAGCAAGACCCCATCTCTACAAAAGTTTAAAAATTAGCCGGGCGTGGCTGTCGCCTAGCAAGTAAATAAATCCAGTGTTCTATTTTTCTATCACTGTGGCATTCATTGCCTTTCCTTTAACAATTCTGGAGATTCCACTAAGATTGCCTTGTCGATTCTCCTTGTCTGGAGCAGTGGACAGCCCAATCTGAGGAGTGTGAGCCCTCAGCTCAAAGGGCTGAGCCACGGTCAGGGGCTCTGCTGCTTTTTGTGGTGAGTCACTCAACAGCAATAATGCCTTTTTCTTGTTTGTGGAGTTATAACCTGAATCCTGGTCAGCAGTTTCCAATGCATGACTCAGTGTGAGACTTTGTTGGGATGCTAAAGTGATTTGTTGAGTTTTCAACCTTGATTTGTAACTTATCTATTAACTCTCTTTTGAAAGAAATCTTTGTCATGGAGGAGTAAATAAGCTACTGAGCATCTGCAGAGTCCCACAGCTCTCTAAATTTCTGCCTATTCCATTTATAGTCTGCACTTCTCGTTCAAATGCATGTTGGGTCGTGGAGACCAATGCTGTCCAGAAAAAAACTGGCCGAGTCTTGACTCAATCTGAAAGTCTCTCTGTTACACAAAATTGTCATTTGCCATACTTATCATAATTATCTGTCGGTTTGTCTCTCTGTTTCTTGTCCTAAAAGTTCTGCCAAAAGTTTGTGATTGAAGCATTTATGCAAAAGTCAGACGTAACAATTAAAATGGTAAATTTTATGTTATATATAGTTTATCACAATAAAAAATAAGTCAAATGCTGGCTGTACAAACTAAAAGTAAAGAGTGAGATATAGACTTATGGGAGGCAGCTAGAGCAGTTGTTACAGATAAATTTATAATTGTAAATACTTATAACAAAGAAAAAAGATCTCAAATCAACAACTTAACCTTCCACAGAAAGACACTGTGAAAGAACAGCAAGCTAAACCCAAAGCAAGCATAAGAAAGGAAATAAGAAGAATTAGAGAGGAATTTAATGAAATAGCAGTTAGAAAAACAATAGAGAAAATCAACAAAATCAAAAGTTGGTTTTTGTTTGCTTTTTTTTTTTTTTTTTTTTGAGACGAAGTCTCACTCTTGTCACCCAGGCTGGAGTGCAATGGCATAATCTTGGCTCACTGCAACCTCTACCTCCCAGGTTCAAGCGATTCTCCTGCCTCAGCCTCCTGAGTAGCTGGGATTACAGGTGCGCACCACCATGCCCAGCTAATTTTTGTATTTTTAGTAGAGACGGGGTTTCACCACGTTGGCCAGGCTGGTCATGAACTCCTGACGTCAGGCAGTCTGCCTGCCTTGGCCTCCCAAAGTGCTGTGATTACAGGTGTGAGCCACCACGCCCAGCCAGAAGTTGGTTCTTGTAAAAGATCAACAAAGTTGGCCAACCTTTACCTAGGCTGACTGACAGAAAAGAGAGAGAAATCAAATTACTAAAATCAGAAATGAATGAGAAGCCATTGCCACCAACTTACAGAAATAAAAAAGAATTGTGAGGAAATACTATGGACATCTGTATGCCAACAAATTAGATAACTTAGGTGAAGTGCACAAATTCCTAGAAAGACACAAACTCCAAAACTGATTCTAGGGAAACATAGAAGATATAAATAGTCATAGAAAAGAGATTGAATTAGTAATAAAAGAAAAAATCTAGGCCAGGTACAGTGGTATAAGCTTGTAATCCCAGCACTTTGGAAGGCTGAGGTGGGTGGATGGTCTGAGCTCAGAAGTTTGAGACTAGCCTGGGCAACATGGTGAAACCCCATCTCTACAAATACAAAAAAAAAAAAAAAAAATTAGCCAGGTTCAGTGGTGTGTGCCTGTAGACCCAGCTACTCTGGGAGATGGAGGCGGAAAGATTGCTTGAGCCCAGAAGGTCAAGGCTGCAGTGAGACTGCACTCCAGTCTGGGCAACACAGTGAGTTGAGGGCCTGTCTCAAAACAAAACAAAACAAAAAAAACGAAAAAAAAAGAAAAGAAAAAAGATTCCCACAAAGAAAAGCACAGCACTGAGGAATTCTACCAAACATTTACTAAAGAATTATACTGATCTTTCACAAAATCTTCCAAAATATACAACAGAAGCCAACATTTTCCAACTCTTCCTATGAGCCTGATAATAGCCCAATACCAAAAACAAAGATATCACAAGAAGAGAAAACTATAGACCAGTATCTCTTATGAGTACAGATGCAAAAATTCTGAACAAATTACTACCAAATTGAATCCAGCAATGTGTAAAAAGGATTTACACCATAATCAAGTGGGATTTATCCCAGGAATGGAAGGTTGGCTTAATATCTAACAATAGATTATTTTAATACACCATGCCTTTACAATAAAGGAAAAAACACACAACAATCTTAATAGATGCAAAAAAGCACTTGGTAAAATTTAATACTCTTTCATAATTAAAAAAAACACTTTTAAAAACTAGCAATAGAAGTTCCTAAGCCTGATAAAAAGCATCTATGAAAAACTTACAGCTAATATCATATTTAATAGAGAGACTGCCTACTTTTCCCGTAAGATCAAGATGTCTGTTCTTGCCACCTCTACTCAATATTATACCGGAAGTTCTAGCCAGCGAAATTAGGCAAGAAAATGAAACAAAAGTCATCAAAATTGGAAAGGAAAAAATAAAACCATCACTATTTGCAGATTATCTAATCCTGTCTATAGAAAATCCTAATGGGTCTAAGAAAAAAATTAATATTGGAACTAATAAATGAGTTCAGCCAAGTTTCAGGATACAAGATCAATATCAAAAAATCAGTCGTATTTCTATACATTAGCATGCACAATCAAAAAATGAAAGTAGAAAAACAGGCTGGGCACGGTGGCTCACGCCTGTAATCCCAGCACTTTGCAAGGCTAAGGTGGGCAGATCACTTGAGGTCAGGAGTTCCAGATCGGCCTGGCCAACATGGTGAAACCCTGTCTCTAAAAAAAGTACAAAAATTAGCCGGGCATGGTGGTGCGCACCTGTAGTCCCAGCTACTCAGAAGGCTGAGGCACAAGAATCTCTTGAACACAGGAGGCAGAGGTTGGAGTGAGCCAAGATTGCGCCACTGCACTCCACCCTGGGCAACAGAGTAAGACTCTGTCTCAAAAAAAAAAAAAAAAATTAGAAAAACAAATTCATTTACGAGATCATTAAAAGGAATAAAATACCTAGGAGTAAATTTGACAAAAGAAGTGCATAACTTATGCTCTGAATACCACAAAATGTTGTTGAAAGAGATTAAAGAAACTCTAAATATATGCAAAAACATATCCCATGTTCATGTATTCAAAGACTTAATAATGTTAACATGACAATATTATCCAAATTGATCTACAAAATTAAAGCAATTCCTATCAAAATCCCAGCTGACTTATTTGCAAAAATTGACAAGCTGATTCTAAAATTCATATAGAAACTCATGGACCCAAAATAGCAAAAAAGAAAACATTTTGAAAAAGAAGAACAAATCTGTAGCACTTAAAATTCCCAATTTCATAACTTAATGCAAAGTTAACAATAATCAAGACAGCGTGGTATTGGCATAAGGATAGATATATAGATCAGTGGAATAGAATTAAGAATCTAGAAATGAACTTGTGTATCTCTATATTCAACTGATTTTCATTAATGGTGCCAAAACCATTCAATAAGGGGGAGAGAATAATCTTTTCAACTGGGTGTGGGGAATAACAATTATATATATATATATATATACACACACACACACACACATATATATACTACATATACATATATACACATATATACTATATATACATATATACACATATATACTATATATATACTATATATAGTGTGTATATATATACTACATATATACTATATATTGTGTATATATATATATATACACACACACATACATACTATATATATTTTTTTTTGAGACGGTGTCTTGCTCTGTCACCAGGCTGAAGTGCAGTGGCATGATCTCGGCTCACTGCAACCTCTGCCTCCCAGGTTCAAGTGATTCTTCTGCCTCAGACTGCCAAGTAGCTGGGACTGTAGGCACACGCCACAACACATGGCTAATTTTTTGTATTTTTAGTAGAGATGGGATTTCACCATGCTGGCCAGGATGATCTCGATCTCTTGACCTTGTGATCCGCCCGCCTTGGCCTCCCAAAGTGCTGGGATTACAGGCGTGAGCCATCGCACCTGGCCAATAATACTCTTTTCAACAAATGGTGCTGGGACAACTGGATGTCTACATGCAAAAGAATTAAATTGAACCCCTACCTCATTCCACATGCAAAACTGAAAGGCAAGTAAAAACGAATTAAAGACCTAAACGTAAGAGCTAAAACTATGGAATTCTTAGAAGAACACATAGACTTAAATCTTCACAACCTTGGATTAAGCAACATTTTCTTAGAGATGACACCAAAAGCACAAGAAGCAAAACCAAAAGTAGATAAATTGGACTTCACTAAAACTAAAATTTCTGTATTTCAAAGGACAACATTAAGGTAGTTAAAATACAAGCACAGAATGGGAGAAAATATTTGCAAATTATCCTATCAACTCAACAATAAAAACACAAATAACACGACTGAAAAGTGGACAAAGGATTAGAATAGATAGACATTTCTCCAGCTACACAAATGGACCAATAAGCACACAAAAAGATGTTCAACATCATTAGCCACCAGGGAAATGCAAATCTAAACCACATGAGATGGCACTTCACATCCAACAGAAAATCTAGACTCGAAAATACAAGTGATAACAAGCATCAAAAAAGACATGAAGAGGCCGGGCACAGTGGCTCACGCCTGTAATCCCAGCACTTTGGGAGGCGGAGGCAGGTGGATCATGAGGTCAGGAGATTGAGACCATCCTGGCTAACACGGTGAAACCCCATCTCTACTGAAAATACAAAAAATTAGCCGGGCATGGTGGTGGGCGCCTGTAGTCCCAGCTACTCTGGAGGCTGAGGCAGGAGAATGATGGGAACCTGGGAGGCGGAGCTTGCAGTGAGCCAAGATGGGGCCACTGCACTCCAGCCTGGGTGACGGAGCAAGACTCTGTCTCAAAAAAAAAAAAAAAAAGAAAGAAAGAAAGAAAGAAAAAGACTTGAAGGAATTGTAACTCTCATACACTACTGATGAGAATGTAAATTGGTACAGTCACTTTGGAGAACAGACTGGCCATTCCTCAAATGGTTACCATATACCCCAGTAATTCCATTTGCAGGCGTATACTGAATATAAATAAAAACATATGCCTGCATAAAAGCTTGTACGTGAATGTTCAAAGCAGCATTATTCATAATATCCAAAAAGTGGAAACAACCCAAATGTCCACCAACTGATGTATGAATAAAATAAAATGTGGTATACATTTTACTGGATATCATTTGTCAAGAAGAATAAATGAACTGATACATGCTTCAGCATGAATGAACCCTGGAAACAGCATGCTAAGTGAAGGAAACTCGTTCCAAAAGACCATATGTTCTATGATTTTACTTTTGTGATGTGTCCAGAATCGGCAGGTCTTTACAGATAGAAAGTAGATTACTGGTTGCCAAGGGCTGATGGGACAATGCAAAGGGGTGCAGAGTTCCTCTTGGGAAAATAAAAACGTTCTAAAATGGATTATGTGATAACCCTATGAATATATACTAAAGGCCATTTAATTGTGCACTTTACATGGGCAGATTGCCAGTATATAAATGATATCTCAATAAAGCCGGTTATCGAAAGGAGTCATATAGAGACAGGGAAGTAAATGCTCAAAGGGTTCTGCCTGAATTCATCATCATAGAAGTGAGTCCTGGCCGGGCGTGGTGGCCCCCGCCTGTAATCCTAGCATTTTGGGAGGCCGAGGCGGGTGGATCGCCTGAGCTCAGGAGTTTAAGACCAGCCTGGGCAACATGGTGAAACCCTGTCTCTACTAACATACAAAAAATTAGCCAGGCATGGCAGCATGCACCTGTAGTCCCAGCTACTCGGGAAGCTGAGGTAGGAGAATTGCTTGAACTGGGGAGGTGGAGGTTGCAGTGAGCTGAGATCATGCCACTGCCCTCCAGCCTGGGCAACAGAGCGAGACTCCAAGACTCCATCTCCATTAAAAAAAAAAAAAAAGAAAGAAAGAAAGAAAAGAAAAGTAAAGAAGAAAAATAAAAAAAAGAAGTGAGTCCCAAAGTTACTAACCCAGTCAGAAGAAATTGGGATCAGCCAGGCATGGTAGCTCATGCTTATAATCCCATAATTCCAGCTCTTTGGGAGGCCAAGGCAAGAAGATTGCTTGAGCCCAGGAATTAAAGACCAGACTGGGAAACACGGCGAGGTGCCATCTCTGAAAAATGAGAAAGAAATTGAGTTCACTGGGAGACCGCAAACTTAAGAGGAACACCAAATACACACTATAGCAGGACATTATCAGAGAATTCTTAGAAATGGAGCATATGGAAAAGAAAAGAAATCCATGGCCCTCCAATCTGCAGAGCTCAGGGATGATGAGACATGTGAGAATTCTGTTTCTCAGTTAACCTAGAATTAAGTCTAAATGGTGAAAAAAATAGATGTAGATCCTGCCAACAGCAGGGACTTTGGAAAAATGTGTCCAGCATCAAAGGAGGACTCAAAGGCAAAAGCATTTTGAAAAGAAAAGGCAAAGCATGCAAGGCAGTCAGACATCAGGAGCATTTACCCACCAAATCAGAAAGCACAAATGTTGAAAACCGCAGCAATGATGCCTCCCTGCAACCTCACCAAAGTTGCCACATTACAGTAGCTTGTTCATGGTGGGGAACCAGTCGTTTTTCTCATGTGATTACCTTATTTATTTATTTATTTATTTATTTTGAGACAGAGTCTCGCTGTGTCACCCAGGCTGCAGTGCAGTGGTGTGGTCTCGGCTCACTACAAGCTCTGCCTCCCGGGGTTCACGCCATTCTCCTGCCTCAGCTTCCCAAGTAGCTGGGACTACAGGTGCCCGCCACCATACCCAGCTACTTTTTTGTATTTTTTTAGTAGAGACAGGGTTTCACCATGTTAGCCAGAATGGTCTCAATCTCCTGACCTCATGATCCGCCCACTCAGCCTCCCAAAGTGCTGGGATTACAGGCGTGAGCCACTGCGCCTGGCCGTGATTACCATATTTCTGAAAGACATAATACTTTTGTGGGAAATGCTCAGTATTTTATTGATTCTGGGTACTAGAATAAGACATGATTTATTTCAGAGTGAAATATGTGAGGTTTTTCCTGACTGTGGCAGGTCACACTGGAAGCAGGGCAAATGTCAGATTTATGTTTTTGGTCTTGTCTTGAAAGTAAAAGGCCGGTTGTAGCCAACAGAGCTCTTGCTGGCATAATTCCAAAGGCCCTAAGAGTGCTTGGCTATGTCTTCTGTTCTCTGATTCAGAAGAAAAGAAATCATTGATTGTGTTAGCTTTCTATTGATGCCTAACAAATTACCTCAAAATTAGCAGCTTAAAACAGCACCCATTGATCACCTCACCATTCTGGAGGTCAGAAGTCCAGGTGGCTTGACTGGCTTCTCTGCTCAAGGTCTCACGAAGCTGATATTGAGGTGTTGGCCAGGCTGGGTTTTTATCTGAAGGCTCGAGGAATAACCCATTTCGTGCTTACTCGGGATGCCGGCAGAGTTCCGTTCTATGCAGTTGTAGGACTGGGGAGCTTGTTTCCTTTCTGGTTGTCAGCTAGGGGTGAAGAGCCACTGTCCTTCTCTACGTGAGGCCCTCTGTGTCTTCAAACCAGTGATGGCACTTCAGTTCCTTCTTGTGGTTGGGCTCTTTCTCCTTCTGCCTTCTCTTCTACCTGCCTCTTCTCCCATCAGCTGGGGAAAGTCCTCTACATTTAAGGACTCGTGTAATTAGATTAGGCTCACACAGATAATCTCACAGGTTAATCTCTGAATCTTAAGTTCAGCTGACTTGGGAACTTAATTATAACTGCAAAATCCCTTGTTGGCAGTACCTAGATGAACATTTGATGGAATAACCAGGGATGGAAATCTTGGGGCATGGAGGCACTTTTAGGACATGGCCTACCATATCTATAGACATAAAGAGACACAAAGGCCTATTTCTAGTTGACACAAGGGCCACTCTGTCTATCCTGAACCCTACTGCAATAAAACAATCACTCACTCAGAGAAATCAATGGGTTACTACAGTGGGTATTTCAAACCCACTTCTCTATCCATAGCCTTGACCACCATATGAGGACCAACAGAAGACAACATTGATTTCTCCTCTGTGGTTTCATGCCTCTCCACCCACCTGGAAGAGGCCCTTTATATAAATGCAGCTGTCATATTAAGTGCCCACCTGCAAGAACCACCCAATTTCACAGCATGCTATTTCTACACTTGACTTTCCTAAACTTGCCTAGACCATGACTCTTCAAACTGTCGATAACTTACTCTGGCTGATACATTGCAATTTATGAGCAAAAGCTCTGTTAATGGAGGACATACAATAGGAACGGAGCCTAAAAACACACAGGTAGATCCTCTCAAGTCCTTGCCTAAGCCACTCTAATGTCCTCTGAAAGCAGAAGTTATTCAAGGAATAAAACCAATTATACATTCTCTAATCAAAAGTGTCTCACAGAAGTCTATGTATCGCCTTTTTACAAACCTAATGGAAAGGGATGGGATGTTCACTTGTTCAACACTTAAGAAACATTCCTAAAGTTATCCCTAGGTTTCCCACAGTGCCCCACTCTAATGCTATTCTATCTCCAGTTTCACTTACAGGCAAATAGTTCACTGTGAGAGACCTTTCTCAGCCTTCTTTGGCATCTCTGTAAATATAGTCGATAGGTATTTTCTTTATTTGGAATGACTAACAGTATACAGGTATTTGGGCAGTAATACCTCAGAAACACCTTATATTCCTTCCAGTTTTTAAATCATGATTTAAAGGACATACTCCCAAAAGGGTACAATTTCATTCAATATAGAAGACTTTGCCTCATATATACCTCTCCTGGAAAACCCTCCAGAGGACTCAATCCACCTTTTAAAGGAGCAAGTGGCTACATATGACAAAGCCTCAAAGGAAAAACGACCATTTTGCCAAGTGGTGGGACATGATTTAGAAGGTGACCTCTCCACCAACAGGCACACTCTACCCAAAAATTGGACACTCATAGGATTTGGGAAACTTAAGAGGTATGAAAAGCAATGGATTCCCAATTTTTCCAGCGTAACTTGACTCCTCCATGAACTTACCAAAAACACGCAACCAGAAAACTTCCTTGATGAAACTGACCTTGTCACTTTGAAATCTAAATCACAACAGGCCCCAATACCGGCTCCACCTGAACAACAACATCATCATTTACCTTACGCCCATTTGGCACATTTCCTTTAGCTGAAGCAAAAAGGAGGTGCCATGGGGTACCAAAAAGAGGCTTTAGCTCAACAACATGGGAAGTACCAGAAACCGCTCCAGATTTAGGCACTTCTCTAGACTCAGTGGCTAGGGTCTTCTTCCTTGTTATGTGCTATAACAGTGGTTGCAAAACGGTCAGTGCTTCTGTAGATATTATCCTTGTCGCACCATTAACTCCATGGGTTGCCCAGGCTGTTCAGTCCTTACTACTGACAAGCAATAGCCAGCACTGCTCTGCAAGCCCATTAGCTCAGGCTGGCTGCTGTTGTTGGTCTCTCATGTTACCCACCATATGTCAATGTTATCATCTCAGTCTTGCAGTATTGCTTCCACCACCTGAAGTAGAGCCCCAGGACTGTAGTACAGCAAACATGAAGTCGAGTATCTCCAAGGAAGATCTAGTTGATGTTCTCCTAGAGAATCTGCAGCAAGTGTTCTTTTTAAATGATCAAGGTCAATACCATTGAAGTTATGCAGTGACTACATAAAACTGTATTAGGGCTGGGCACAGTGGCTCATGCCTGTAATCCCAGAACTCTGGGAGGCCGAGGCAGGCAGATCACCTGAGGTCAGGAGTTCAAGACCAGCCTGGCCAACATGGCGAAACCCCATCTCTACTAAAAATACAAAAAATTATCTGGGCGTGGTGGCATGTGCCTGTCATCCCAGCTACTTGGGAGGCTGAGGCAGGAGAATTGCTTGAACTAGGGAGGCGGAAGTTGCAGTGAGCCAAGACTGTGCCATTGTACTCCAGCCTGGGCAACAAGAGCTAAAACTCTAAAAAAAAAAAAAACAACAACAACAACAAAAACTGTACTAGATGATAACCTTTCACCCAGAGTTGAGCCAGCTCAAATAGTAGAACTAGTAGCCCTTACCAGAGCTGATACCAAAAGGGACACATGTACACACACACACACACACACACACACACACACGCACACAGAGCTATTATGCCTTGGTGTTGTATATAATTTGGTGATGCTATGGGACTGAAGGAATAGCTGACCTCATCAGAGAGGCCTAAAAAAAGGGAGAAAAAAGTAGATTTGTTAGAAGCACTGATGCTCTCAAAAGAGGCATACAATTAAAAGTGAAGGCACATAGTACAAGCGATAATAAAGAAGGTGACGGGAGTGCATTGGCAGATATTAAACAAAGGAAGTGCACTTTTCTCCTTGTTCTTAGGAGTTATTTATGATGAAGGAAATGTAAAAACATGAATAGATTTTTTTACATACAATTTATTTCAGACAGAGTATTTAGCCCTAGATTCAAGAAACAAACACTGGGCCAGACGCGATGGCTCACACCCATCATCTCAGCACCTTGAGAGGCTGAGGCGGGTAGATCACCTGAGGTCAGGAGTCTGAGACCAGCCTGGCCAACATGGTGAAACCCTGTCTCTACTAAAAATACAAAAACTAGCCAGGCGTGGTGATGTGTGCCTGTAATCCCAGCTACTTGGAGGCTGAGGCAGGAGAATCGATTGAACCTGGGAGATGGAAGTTGCAGTGAGCAAGATCGAGCCACTGCTCTCCAGCCTGAGTGACAGAGCAAGACTCCATCTCAACAACAAAAACAAAAACAAAAAAGAAAGAAAGAAAGAAAAAAGAAAAAAAAGAAAATAGAAATGCTGGCTAAAATCAGGTTGTTCTGTCAATTTCAGTGGTCTCTAATGGAGCAAGGATGGCCTCTTGCTTACACCAAAAATCTGAGGTAGAAATTGACCAAAATGCACAACAGGGCTTCTACCACGGATAAGAGTTAGTGGGGACATTTCCCCTTGGTAACTAGAGATGTGAAAGGCATATGCCTCATCTGTACTATCACAACCACCCCCACAAAAAAATTGTGATGGTGGGACACAGGTCTGAGCTATATCCCAGAGGACTTTTAAACACTTGAAAATGGGCTTTATCCACTTTCCCAAGTCACGAGATTATGCATATGTGCTAAAGGTTGCCTGTAAATTCTCTGGAGGTGAGCTCTTCTCAAGTAGAAAAGCCACTGCAATAACTAAACTTAAAAAAAAAAAAAGTTAGACAATGGTTTTTCCCACCTGGGAAGCCAATCATACTCACTAATAGTAAAGGTACTCGTTTACTGGAGCAGTCATAAAGGGACTTGGTGAGGTGTTACTACTTCATCAAAAATCTAGGCCACACGCGGTGGCTCACACCTGTGATCCCAACACTTTGGGAGGCTGAGGTGGGTGGATCACCTGAGGTCAGGAGTTCAAGACCAGCCTGGACAATATGGTGAAACCCCATGTCTACTAAAAATACAAAAATTAGCCAGGCATGGTGGTACACACCTATAGTCCCAGCTACTCAGGAGGCTGAGACAGGAGAATCACTTGAACCTGGGAGGCGGAGGCTGCAGTGAGCCGAGATCACACCATTGCAGTCCAGCCTGGGTAACAGAGTGAGACTCCATCTCAAAAAAAACAAAAAACTGAAAAAAAAAAAAAAAATTCTTGTTACCCTTACTCTTCAGTTTCCAGAAAAGGTAGAGGTACAAATGTAGGTACACAACTTAAATTGGTGGTGATGTGTGCCTATGATCCCAGCTACTCGGGAGCTTTTCATTTTTCTTTCTTATTGCTTCTTGCTTTCTGTCCTGCTTCTGAGGCAGGAGGATTGCTTGAGGCCAGGAGTTCAAGAGCAGCCTAAGCAACATAGCAAGACCCTGTTTCCAAAAAAATAAAACAAAGCACAATACACTTGCCAGGGAAGATATCATGCACCTGTAGTCCTAACTACTTGGGAGGCTCAGGTGGGAGGATTGCTTGAGCCCAGGAGTTTGAGACTGCAGTCAGCTATGATTGCACTACTGCATGCCAGCCTGGGCAACAGATAGAGACCTCTGTCTCTAAAACATAAAAATAATAAAACTGGTTAAGTTATCTGAAGCTCTTAAACATCCATGGCTGCGAATTTTACCTCTAGTGGCCATCAGGTCAGCCTGTTCTGGAACTTATAGATTGTAACCTTATGAATTAACAACTAGAAGACCCATGCACCTGTAAGTTTTACCACTCATAATTGATTGAAGCTTGCTTCAGGCAGACCTAGCTAAATACTGTCAAAGAGAAATTCAATAATCATTCTTATCTTCCATGATTGCAAACTAGATTTTCAAAAACTTCACCTTCAGAACCTCTACACTCCTTCAACCTAGATATTAGGTATTCTGGAAAAGACACCAATTGGAAATATTCTCTAGAGACATTCTGGAAAGGATCCTAGGAAGGTGATAGCAGAAGCGGCCCATCTAGAATGGCAGCTGCCAAGATGCCAGCTGCAGCAGACAGGCAGGCCTGGGCCTCCCATTCTCAGAGTGGGCTGAAGCCCCGCCCTCCCTGGGTACCTCTGCAGCTGCCCTCCCAGGCGCAAGACCCGGGCATCTCTGCAGTCTGCACCCTTGGGGGCCTGGGAAGGCCCCCCATCTCCACAGGCTCAGGAGTCTCTGCTCTGCTGCCTGGCCTCTTCCCAGCTCAGCACCCTCTCTGATCTTGAAGCATGGTTGGGGCCAAGCCCAGGCACTGTCACAGCCCAGCTGGGTGTATACACACTCAGGGCAGCACCGACACACCAGCTCCCTACCGCCTCAGCCCCCTACAGGCTTTGGGCACCCACGAGCATGGGAGGGGAAGCCAAGGAGGGGCTGAGGGCAGCTTGGTGCTGGCCTGCAGGTGCCCCTTAGTTCAAGCAGCCTGGGCACCATGGACAGCAGCAGGAGGCAGACAGGTTCCTGGGTGGCAGGAGGTGGGTCCCCAGTGAAGCCCCACCTTCTGGCTGGAGAAGATCTGAAGCCTGGGGGCCAGGCTGCCAGTCCTGTGGATTGGAGAGGGAACTCATGGTGCTTTTTCCTGGGCCCGCCCATGGCTGTCCATGGAACAATCAGCATGCACTTCCCCACTCTGAGGCCCATAAAAACCCCAGGCTCAGCCAGAGCAGGAGAGACAATGGGACAACCAGCTGCAGAGAGAGCCTTCCCACTCCAGCAATGAACTACCTGCAGAGAGGAGAAACACACTCCAGGTCCTCCTTTCTGCAAAGAGCTGTGGAGGTGACGGGACAACCAGCTGCAGAGAGAGCCTTCCCACTCCAGCAATGAACTACCTGCAGAGAGGAGAAACACACTCCAGGTCCTCCTTTCTGCAAAGAGCTGTGGAGGTGACAGGACAACCTGCCAGCAGAGAGGGGCCACCCACCCCAAGGCCTTCTCCTCTCTGCTGAGGGCTGAACACTCATCAGGACACCCTGGTTGCAGAAAGGAGCTACCCACAGTGGGTCCCTGAGCTGTTCTACTGCTCAGTAAAGCTCCTCTTCATCTTGCTCACCCTCCACTTGTCTGCATGCCTCATTCTTCCTGCTTGCAGGATAAGAACTCAAGGTGCCAAATGGCAAGTCTAGAAGTGCTGTAACACAAACAGGGCTGAAACATGCCGCTTGCTCTCCACATTGCAGGTGAACAGTGGGAAAGAAGAGCTGAGGCCCTTTAGGGAGCCCAGACCTGGGGGCTCCCCAAGCCAGGGCTGTGACTCCCTCTTTGAGGCCCTGCGGTTCTTGGAGTCTCTGAGCTTCCAGGCACTACTGCGTTCCCCCCAGGGCCAGCCAAAGCTGCTTGTGGTGTGCCTCCTCCAGCTGCAGCCTTGCAGAGAGCTGCTGCCTGTGCTGGTACCTGGAAACTGCTCCTGCTACTTCAGGAGCCGGCCCACTTGACTGTGTGCAGCGGCCGGACCCCACACTCACTTGCTCATGCACCTTGCCACTCCACGCCTGGCTCACCCTTGGCAGGGGTGGATCCAGGCCGGTAGCATGAGCCAAGTACAGCCTGCCAGGCTGAGTGGGAGGAATAAGCTGAATAAACTGGATCAAAAGTCAGACAAAGGCACCACCAACCACAGAGGTTTCTGGCCAGAAAAATAACACCCAAAAGATCCCATAACTAAGGTTCTTAATAACAGACATCAGTAAAACTGCAAGAAGTGTATCCTTGGATCCATGTATCCCCTGTGCAAAAAGATGGACAAAGAAATTGATTTGGTAGCAAGGGCCAACTGGGAGTCCATATCACTGGCAATCTCAAACTGCACCTTAATACAAAACAAAACAAAAAACTCCAGATGAAGAAAACTGTCTGAAGGTTGACAGCAGCTACCCAAGTACTTTGCACCACACTGATTAATACTTGAAGCAGCTTCCACTCAAGATCATCAGAGTAAGACCCAATGACCAAAACCACAAATTTTCTTTTCTTTCTTTTTTCTTCTTGTTTCTTGCTTCTGTCTCTAACCCTTATATCGATTTGGATTCCTTTTTGTTGATTTAAACTGGCTGACAGTACACTGATACAGTTTGGCTGTGTCCCACCCAAAATTTCATCGTGAGTTGTAATCCCCATAATCCCCACACATCAAGGGAGAGACCAGGCGGAGGTAACTGAATCATGGGGCAGTTTCCCCAATGCTGTTCTCATCATAGTGAGTGAGATGTCATGAGATCCGATGGTTTGATAAGTGTTTGGTAGTTCCTCCTGCATTCCTTCTCCTTCCTGCCACCTTGTGAAGAAGGTGCCTTGCTTCCCCTTTGCCTTCCGCCATGACTGTAAGTTTCCTGAGGCCTCCCCAGCCATGCTGAACTGTGAGTCAATTAAACCTCTTTCCTTTATAAGTTACCCAGCCTTGGGCAGTTCTTTACAGCAGTGTGAAAATGGACTAATACACACACCAACAATGCCTTATTCATGTTTTTTATTCTTGTCCTTAATACACGTGGTCCAGAGAGAGCTTACGCTTACCAGGGCATTTTCCATCTAAGAGTGTAAAGCTCCAGAAATCGGAAAGAATCTGGATTTTTAAATGCATCTCTGACTTCTAACGTGTCCCTTATTACTGGATATCAAGCATTCCATATTTCTGCTCAAGATTTCCAAGCTTATGATGCTAACATGTCCTGTTCAATCATGTGGATTGAACATATTTCATTTATACAGATCAGTATAGCTATACTTATCTTAATTTATAATATTGCTATAATTATACTTATCTTAAATATTAGACCCATCCAAGGCCTAAAATCTTGTCCAAAGTTTGAACTGAGAAACTGATCAGGTTTTCTCTAATTGTTTTTGATGTTTCTACTTAAATTTTTGTAATTGTACACTAAATTCTGTGACTAACGGTAAAATTGTTTTCTCAAACTTTCGCATTCATATCATGGAAAATTTCATCAGACCCAAATCAAAACTGGAAACTAAAATTTGGACCAATTACCAAATTTTGTGCCAATACTACATCGAGGAAGGCAAACATGTTTGTGCGGTTGGAGAATTCATATATATTAAACAATTAACATTCATTGTATACTGAAAGTAGAACATACGCTTTGACAGAAAGATTTCATATAAAAGCTGTACTGAATCTGGTCAGTTTTTAACTTGTGGAAAGACATGCATTAATAATAACTTACATGAATTTTTAAATTCCCCATTTCTATCAAGCATGTTTTACACCCATCCTACGCTCTCAATGGAATGCAAATCTACTTGGAGGAATTAAAGATGGTGAGATCCATATCTCTATGTAAGGTATCTTTCCTTATCTTGCAGTATACAAAATTCCTATTGCCATGGTAATCATTTCAAATAAAACTATATTTGCACTCTAGGCTAAAAAAAATTAGCCTGAACTTTCTTGATAAAGTATTACTAGACAACAGAATTGCCTTTGATTATACACTAGCAGATCAAGGTGATATTTGTGTCCTGACTAATACCTCCTGTTGCAGCTGGATCAATGAGAGTTCCTTACATAAAATTCAAGGACAAGCCAACAGGTTGTCCAAAGTGGGATAATGCATACAGTTGAAACCTAGTCTCATGGCTTGAGTTTGACAAAAGGAGGGGTACTTTGTATCTATTAGTTATGCTGTTTCTATCTCTGTTTCTATTCACTGCTGTTGTCAAATGATTTGTAAACAGCTTCTGAAATGCTGCTGCACCATCTCAACAAACATCAAATGATCCTGAATTGAAAGGATTCTAAAGTGACTCTGAAAAAACACAACTGAAAAATTAGCACCTTTGGTAGAGCGTGATGATGGCCTCAATTCTTCATCCCTCCAGTAGCCTCAGCTTTTTCCATGTGCCCTTTCTCTTTGAGACACAGGACCACAGGACTACAGCTGAGAGTGTAACAGGAAAAACTCTCTGGTAGCACAACCCTAATCTATGCACAAGGTAAAACTAGAGAATTTTGAATCTTGTGGTTCACTGAGAGTCACCATAGCAACAACAGAACCCAAGCCCAACTCAAATATCACCTATATTGACTCAGCTCCCCACACTAGCAGAAGAGGATGTGCTCCCATCTCTATGTAAAACGCCGTTCATTTTAGCCTTTACTGTGCAACACAACATGTTTTGCTTTCAACTAAAAATTAAAAGACACACAAGAAAGCAACAAAAAGCAATCCCCAGTCAAAGAGAGCAATCAAGAGAGCCAGACTTAGATATGACTGGATGTTGGAACTGTCAGACAGGAAATTTAAGATAACTATTATTAATATGTTAAAGGCTTGTGGAAAAGTTCACAACATACATGAGCCGATCAGGAATTTCAACTAAAAAATAAAAACTATGAGAAAGAATCAAATGGAAATGCTAGAATTAAAAAACAAAAAAACAAAAAACAAAAAAAACCGGGCACAGTGGCCCACACCTGTAATCCCAGCACTTGAGGAGGCCAAGGGGGGTGGATCACTTGAGGCCAGGAGTTTGACACCACCTGGCCAACATGGCAAAACTCTGTCTCTAGTAAAAGTGCAAAAATTAGCTGGGTGCAGCGGTGCATGCCTGTAATCCCAGCTACTTAGGATGCTGAGGCATGAGAATCACTTGAATCTGGGAAGCGGAGGTTGCAGTGAGCGAGATAATGCCACCGCACTCTAGCCCGGGTGACAAAGCAACACTCCGTTTAAAAAAAAAAAAAAAAAAACTATGTAGGCCACAGGCATAACACTTTTAAAGAGCAGAAAGAACAAAGCTCCCACCTTTGAATTCTATACCCAGTGAAAATATCTTACAAAAATAAAGAATAAGAAATTTTTCATATAAACAAAAATTGAGAGAATGCATTACCAGAAAATCTGTGCTATCAATATAAGAAACGTTAACGGAATTTTTTTTTTTTTTTTGAGACAGAGTCTCACTCTGTCACCCAAGCTGGAGTGTAGTAGCACGATTTCAGCTCACTGCAACCTCCACCTCCCAGCTTTAAGCAATTCTCATGTGTCAGCCTCCCGAGTAGCCGGGACTACAGACATCCATCACCACAGCCCAGTAGTTTTTCATATTTTTAATAGACACGAGGTTTCACTAGGTTGCCCAGGCTGGTCTTGAACTCCTGAGTGCAGGCAATCTGCCTGCCTCAGCCTCCCAAAGTGCTACAATTACAGGCGTGGGCCACTGTGCCTGGCCAGTAAATTTTTAAAGTAGAATTATTCTGATAGCAGACAAACTTGGGCCAACACAGCAAATGGAAAGATGCTCAACATAATTTACCATTATTTGCCAGGGAAGTGCAAATTAAAACCACAGTGAGACTCCAGTACATACGTATTAAAATGGCTAAAAACCTGACACCACCAAATGCTCACAAGGACGTGGTGCAACAGACTCTCATATCTTGTTTGAAAGAAAGCAAAATGGTAAAGCCACTCTGAAAAACAGTTCGTTTCTTCTAAAGTTAAGCATGTACTTACCCTATGACCCTCTAATCTCACTGCTAGGTATTACCCACGTGAACTGAAAACTCAGCTTCACACAAAAACCTGTCCACAAACGTTTAAAGCAGCTTTTTATAACCACAAAACTCCATAAATAGCCCAAATTTCCCTCACCTTGTGATTATGTGTCTGCAGCTGCTGCCGGCCAGGGTGTTCGTGGTCTCGCTGACTTCAAGAATGAAGCCGGGCCTTCGTGGTGAGTGTTACAGCTCTTTTCTTTTTGAGACCGAGTCTCCCGCTGTTCCTCACGCCGGAGGGCAGTGGCGCGGTCTTGGCTCACTACAAGCTCCGCCTCCCCGGTTCAGGCCATTCTCCTGCCTCCTCCTCCTCCTGAGCAGCTGGGATTACATGCGCCCACCCCCACGCCGCGCCAGCTTTTTTTTTTTTTTTTCTTTTTGTATTTTTAGTGGCTACAGGGTTTCACCGTATTAGCCAGGATGGTCGCAAATCTCTCGACCTCCTGATCCACCTACCTCAGCGTATCAAAGCGCCCACCAGTGTTACAGTTCTTACAAATGGCACGGACCCAAAGAGTGAGCAGCAGCAGCTGTAAAGAAGCAAAGGACAAAGCTTCCACCGCACAGAAGTGGACCCCAGCGAGTTGCCGCTCTCGGCTGGGGGGGAGGGTGGCCAGCTTTTATTCCCTTATTGTCCCCACCCATATTCTGTTTCTGTCCTATCAGAGTGCCCTTTTTTCAATCCTCCCCACGATTGGCTGCTTTTAGAATCCTGCTGATTGGTGCATTTTACAGAGCGCTGATTGGTGAGTTTTACAGAGTGCTGATTGGTGCGTTTTACAGAGCGCCGATTGGTGCATTTTACAATCCTCTTGTGAGACAGAAAAGTTCCTGATTGGTGCATTTTACAATCCTCTTGTAAGACAGAAAAGTTCCCCAAGTCTCCACTCGACCCAGGAAGTCCAACTGGCCTCACCTCTCAATTAGATAACCAAATTGTGACATATATGTATGAAATACTATCTATAGTGTGTGTATGTATATATACATATATATAATGAAATATTACTCAGCAGTAAAAAAGGAATGAACTACAGATACACATAACAGCATGAATGAATCTCAAATGTGCTATTGTGCTATTAATACGTGAAAGAAGTCAGATTCTAAAGGCCATATGATATGGTAGAATGGGAAAAACGTTAAAACAAATCAGGAGTTGCCAATGCTGATGATATGGTTTGGCTGTGTTCTCACCCAAATCTTATCTTGAATTACAATTTCCATAATCCCCACATGTCATGGGGGGGACTAGGTGGAGATAATTGAATCATGGAGCAGTTTCCCCCATCCTGTTCTTGTGATAGTGAGTGAGTTCTCATGAGATCTGATGGTTTTATAAGGGGTTTCCCCCTTCACTGGGCACTCATTTTTTTTCTCTCCTGCCACCTTGTGAAGAAAGACATGTTTACTTCTCCTTCCACCATGATTGTAAATTTCCTGAGGCCTTAGCCTCCCTAGCCTTGCAGAACTGTGAGTCAATTAAACCTCTTTCCTTTATAAATTACCCAGTCTCGAGTATGTCCTTATAGCAGAGGGATAATTGACGAATACAACTGGGAATTTAGGAGGAGGTGGTTATCAAAAAGCGGAATGGGGGAAGGTGGAATTTTTAGGGGTGATAGAATCATCGTATATCTTGATTGTCTGGGTGGTGGGAGTAGTGGTTACACAACTGTATAAGATTCAAATCTCATAGAATTGTATACTAACAAGAATTTTACTGTATATAAATCACACTTCATTAAATATAAAACAAATCAATAAAACAAAAACAATCTACTCAATACAACACCCAAGACTAATCTGAATGTGATCTGAATCTGAAAGCTTGATAATTCTCTCATCCTTTCAGGTCAACCTTTCATCTCTGAATAAGGTAAGGACATTATAAAGGACTATAAAAAAAACTTTATAATTATAGCAATACTTGCCTGGGGTTTGATCAAACATGAATATTATTTTGACCAGCCAAAGCTGTTAAATGACTATAAACTTTGAGCAATACACTAGCAAAGGTGATAAACAACCAAGAGGTGATCCTCACCCAACCTAACTGAAAATTCTTTCCCAACTAAAGAGCAATGAGACTCACTTCACACAACATACAGATGGATGCATTCTGCCCAGTCCAGGCTGTGCACTGCAATTGTTAACTGGCAAAATCACAATGAACCTGTCCTTTCTAGCACATAAAATTCCTGATTTTTTTTCCCTGTGGGGATCCACTCAATTGAAATAAATATAGTGCTCACATTTTCAGTCAGTAGGTGGTCCTTATCATTCCTTTAATAATACACCCAGAGGCTGGGCACAGTGGCTCATGCCTGTAATCCCAGCACTTTGGAAGGCTGAAGCTGGCAGATCACGAGGTCAGGAGATCAAGGCCATCCTGGCTAACACGGTGAAACCCCGTCTCTACTGAAAATACAAAAAAATTAGCCAGGTGTGGTGGCATGCACCTGTAATCCCAGCTACTCAGGAGGCTGAGGCAGAAGAGTTGCTTGAATCCGGGAAGCGGAGGTTGCAGTGAGCCGAGATCACGCCATTGCCCTCCAGCCTAGGAGACAGTGCGAGACTCCATCTCAAAAAAATAAAAAAAAATAATAATAATAATACACCCAGAAAACCACTATCACCAGTATCTAGGTCATGAAACAGAACAGACTGGAACCACAGTAATAATGCATTTTCCCAAAATATTACATTCCTGCCTCCCTAAAGGTAACCACTATCATACTTTTAACACCATAGACTAGTTTTGCCTATTTTGTAGCATTGTGTAAATTGAACCATATAGTATAAATAATTTTATGCCTCAACCTTATGCTTGTGGGAGTTGTCCATATTACAGCATGCGTAAGTAGCTGTTCATTTTTATTACCGTATGATATTCCATTGCACGAATATGCCACTACATTTTTTTTTTTTTGAGACAGAGTCTTGCTCTTTCACCCAGGCTGGAGTGCAGTGGTGCTATATGTCAGCTCACTGCAACCTCTGCCTCCCGGGTTCAAGCAATTCTTGTGCCTCGGCCTCCCGAGTAGCTGGGATTACAGGTGTGCACCACCACACCTGGCTAATTTTTTTTGTATTTTTAGTAGAGACAAGGTTTCACCCTGTTGCCCAGGCTGGTCTCGAACTCCTGAGCTCAAGCAATCCGCCTGCCTTGGCTTCCCAAAGTGCTAGGATTTCAGGCGTGAGCCACCACACCCAGCCACCACTATGTTTATGTACCTGCTATCAGTGAACATTTAAATTGTTTTTGGCTTGAGCTATTATAAATAATATGCAAGGATAAATAAATGCAAGGATCTTTCCATTACACTATGGTTCAAATGTGCCCCCTCCAAAATTCAAGTATTGCCAATGTGATAGTATTAAGAGATGGGACTTTTAAAATGTGATTCAACCATGAGGGCTCCTTTTTCTAACTGAAATTAGGTGCCCTTCTAGAGGGACCTGATGGAGGGCTTTGCTCTCTCTTGCCCTTCTGCTGTGCATCCTGTGAGGACACACACACAAATGCCCTCAGCAGATGCCAGTGACTTGATCTTTGACTTCGCAGCCTCCAGAACTGAGAGAATAATTTTTTTTTCTTTATAAATTACTGAGTCTCAGGTATTCTCTCACAGCAGCACAAAATTGACTAAGACATGTACCTTTCAGATGTGTATCTTTTGGGTTTCGAACCATGTGACTATATTACCTCTTCAAAATTGAATCAAATTAAAATTGTAAAGTAATGAACAAATTCAGTGAGCATTTCTTTGGATTTCTTTCAACAAGTAGTAGTGCAAATACACTCTGTGTGAAAAGTAGTTTTAAAGTAGCACTTTATTGTTATCATTTGCAATTAGAATCCAATAATTACAGTTGACCCTTGAACAACACAGGTTTGAACTGCGTGGGTCCACTTCTATGAGGACTTTTTTCAACCCAACGAGGATTGAAAATACAGTATTCATGGGATGTGAAACCTGCATACTCAAAGGGCCAACTTTTCTTATAGGTGGGTTCCAGAAGGCCAACTGCAAGATTTAAAGATGCACAGATTTGGGTATCCTCTGGCAGTCCTGGAACCAATCCCCCTCAGATACCAAGGGACAACTCTATAATTATTGCAAAGCATTAATGATATTTACATGAATTAAGAGTGTGGTTGTAATTACAGCATTTTTTGCTGATTTGTAAAGAATTCTCCATTTAATGAAAATTAGTAAACAAGGCCAAAGATGTTTTAACTGAAAAAGGAAATTAAAGGTTCATTTGAAAGAATCAGACAATTGCATCCTCTGAGAAGATTTTTTTGTTTGTTTGTTTTGTTTTGTTTTGAGACGGACTCTCACTCTGTTGCCCAGGTTGGAGTGCAATGGCGAGATCTCTGCTCACTGCAACCTCTGCCTCCTGGGTTCAAGTGATTGTCCTGCCTCAGCCTCCCAAGTAGCTGAGATTACAGGTGCACACCACCATGCCTGGCTAATTTTTGTATTTTTAGTAGAGATGGGGTTTCAGCATGTTGGCCAGGCTGGTCACGAACTCCTGACCTCGTGATCTGCCCGCCTCGGCCTCCCAAAGTGCTGGTATTACAGGTGTGAGCCACCGCACCCGGCCGAGAAGATGTAATTTTATCGCATAAAATTCAGATACCCTCACTGTGTTTTAATTCAGCTGGCTAATTTATCTGAGATTATACTTTAAAACCTGAGTATAAACAAAAAAGAGGTATGTAACATTAGGTTGACTATTACAATTCAGTAGAATATTTAATGAGCTACACACATACACACACATTTACAAGCATCCAAGGCTATAATACACAGAAATCATAAAACCAATGGCTGACAGTCTCCACTTCATTATTACTGTTTACTGTAAGGTCATTATTAAAGTAGTGTGAAAACTGTTGCCCAATGGAATAACTGTTGTTTTCCATTTGAATACAAACGTAGTCAGTGACACACACATTAACCTTTAAAACACCCATGTTTTCCATGTCCATGTCTACCTAAGACATCAGAAAACTATTTACTTAAAGAAAATGCGCCAGGCATGGTGTATTACGCCTGTAATCCCAACACTTTGGGAGGCCGAGGCAGGCAGATCACTTGAGGCCAGGAGTTCGAGACTAGCCTGGGCAACATGGGGAAACCCCATCTCTACTAAAAATACAAAAATTAACTGGGAGTGGTGGTGGGTGCCTAAAATCCCTGCTACTGGGGAGGCTGAAGCCAGAGGATTGCTTGAGCCCAGGAGGTGGAGGTTGTGGTGAGCCAATATCGTGCAACCGCATTCCAGCCTGGGTGATGGGAGTGAAACCCTGTCGCAAAAAAAAAAAAAAAAAAAAAGAAAGAAAATGAAATAAAATGCAGCTGCATAACTGAGGCTCACAAAGCTACTCTGCCATGGGTTACTACAGGAAAATGGAGATTCTGGGAGAAGAAATAGCATATACATCCAAAAGTTTTGGTTTTGCTGCAGTCTTATTGTGCATGCTTTTAAAAAATCCGATGTGAAGATTTTCCCCAAATAAAAATATTTTTTATAATAGGATAAAGTTATATCCCAGCATAGTGATATTCATGACCATCCTCGCCCCTCCTTTGTATGGTCTTTGTGTCATTCTTGACAGGTCCACCATTTTAGTGCATTACACCCTGCAACCTGGCTCCAGACAGAAGACTGCCTCTTTTTCTCAGAAGCCTGCCTGGGCTGCACAGGGCCACCTCGCCCAGCAGTGTTCACAACTCTGTCTGCCGGCTCTCTGCTGCCCCTCTCCATCCATGCCATGCACACGAGCCCATAAGGACTGCCTCCCGATTCTTTTTCTTTTTTTTCTTTTTGTGAGATGGAGTTTCTCTCGTGTTGCCCAGGCTGGAGTGCAATGGCGCAATCTCTGCTCACTGCAACCTCTGCCTCCTGGATTCAAGCAATTCTCCTGCCTCTGCCTCCTGAGTAGCTGGGATTACAGGCATGCACCACCATGCCTGGCTAATTTTTGTATTTTTCTTAGTAGAGACATGTTGGTCAGGCTGGTCTCAAACTCCCAACCTCAGGTGATCCGCCCACCTCGGCCTCCCAAAGTGCTGGGATTGCAGGTGTGAGCCACCGCGCCTGGCCAGGACTGGCTCCTGATTCTAACGGTTGCCCGGAATCCCGTGCCCAGCCCAGCTGAGCTCTGTACCCACCAGGGTACTTGATCTGCTGTAATTGCTCTAGGCCTCAGCCTCTCCATGCAGCACACACACACATGCTCGGTGTGCTTCACAAGGATATAGGGAGAGCTTTAGGAGAGGCAGACTTGTCTTCTAAGAATCATTTTTAGTAATAAATAGCATGGTGGGGTGGCGGGTGCAGTGGCTCACGCCTGTAATCCCAGCACTTTGGGAGGCCAAGGCGGGCGGATCACCTGAGGTCAGGAGTTCGAGACCAGCCTGACCAACATGGAGAAACCCCATCTCTACTAAAAATACAAAACTAGCTGGATTATAAATCATGCTGTTATAAAGACACATGCACATGTATGTTTATTGCAGCACTATTCACAATAGCAAAGACTTGGAACCAACCCAAATGCCCATCAATGATAGACTGGATTAAGAAAATGTGGCACATATACACCATGAAATACTGTGCAGCCATAAAAAAGAATGATTTCATGTCCTTTGTAGGGACATGGATGAAGCTGGAAACCATCATTCTCAGCAAACTATCGCAAGGACAAAAAGCCAAACACCACATGTTCTCACTCATAGGTGGGAATTGAACAATGAGAACACTTGGACACAGGAAGGGGAACATCACACCCCGCGGCCTGTTGTGGGGTAGGGGGAGGGGGGAGGGATAGCATTAGGAGATATACCCAATGTAAATGCCAAGTTAATGGGTGCAGCACACCAACATGGCACATGTGTACATATGTAACAAACCTGCACGTTGTGCACATGTACCCTAGAACTTAAAGTAAAATTTAAAAAAATACAAAATTAGCTGCATATGGTGGTGTGTGACTGTAATCCCAGCTACCTGAGAGGCTAAGGCAGGAGAATCACTTGAACCCAGGAGGCAGAGGTTGCAGTGAGCCGAGATCGCGCCATTGCACTCCAGCCTGGGCAACAAGAGTGAAACTCCATCTCAAAAAAAAAAAAAAAAAAAAATAGCATGGGGGTATGAAGCCTCATATTTTGATAATAAATTCCTCCCAGCATATATTACAATCTGATGCATTCTTAAATGTGAATTCCTTTGTGCTATAAACGTTAAGTGCCGCATTTTCTCAATGCTGTGAGCTTTTAATTCTGCAGCATGGCTCTGTGACTGTGATTGTGAGTAGGGACGGCTGTGTTGATGTGCACGTGGTCATTCCACACCTTAAATGTGAGAGGTGCACTCTGGTCTGTGGTCAACAGCTAAATTCCTGTATCTCTTTAAACTTCACTGCACCAAACTGGAGAACCCACAGCTGCTGTTTCCCAATGGGTCTGGGCAGTATTTGAGGCTGGTTTGCAAGCCAACTATAATTTTCTGTAGTGGAAAGCGACTCTTTATTTTTCTCTTTCTTTTTTTTTTTAGCGCTCCTGCGCACTGCCTGATGTTCCCTCCCTGGGCTGGATGCCGATGCTGGGAGACTCGGAAGCCGCATGTGGAAGATGGCAGTGCGGGTATGGCCTGGGTGCTTGCGTGATGGGGTGGAGGGAGTCACTATCCCCAACACAAACGCGCCCACTGACTCGGACCCGCATTGGACTGTGGGACCTGGGCAGACTCCCTAAAATGTGGGTTTCATGATGGTTATAACAGCCTGCATTGACTGGTCCTCAGCCAGTCTCAGGGTCTTTGGCAATATTTGGAACTCTCTTGGCCCTTTGTCTTTTGATACTTATCTGGCCAAATTTGGCCTGAATGGACCAAACTTCTGCCTTTTCTGTTTCTGGGCAGGCACTGTTGGGCACTGCCAGAGAGAAATCTCAAAGTCAGATGTTACATTGTCTGGGATGCAGCTGCCCCCAGCAATCCTGGTGTGTCCCCAATCCAACTTTCTCTGCCACCTTCTGGAGTGGCTATTTCAAGTCTCTGGTTTTCTGAAGCCCTTAAGTCTCTCTTTCCACTTCAAAGAGAACATTGTAGTCATCGGTTGGGAACTTGCTCCGAGTGAGGAGCAACTGTGCCCACCCTCCCATCCTCTCCCACACCTGGGGAGTTCATGGCTAGCCCTGCCCTCTGGGCACTGGCTCCCAGCCAGAGACCTCTGCAGGGGCAGTGCCCCATCTCATGCCCTCTCTTTCCTGCACCTTCCTCTCTGCTAGTGCCTTTCTTCTGTGTATCTGGCTGTGTAGGAGAAGTTCTCTATCAGCAGAGCCTAGTTCAACAGTTAAAAAAAAATTCACCATAGGTTTCATGCCCTGAATACCACTTACACAGCAGCTGCTGGGTACTTGCAATATAGGCAAAATGCAGATCTTGCTCAACTCTTCTGGTGTCTGTTAACTAGCCATTGCGCTCCCCTAGATAAAATGGCTCTCTCTAGAGGGGTGACACAGATCATTCATCGTGGGTAGCAGACATCAATCGCTACCACTTGTTTTCTTGCTGGTGGTAATGGAGACCCTCCAGGGAACCCTTACACCCCTCTGAATCTCCTCGTGGGAGGAAAACTGGGTTGTGCTCTGAAGTGTCGTTAAAGTCATATTTGGAGAGCTGCGCTGACTCTGAGGAGCTGGCTGAGATCTCTTTCTTCCTGAACAGCATGCCGGCTGCCATGCAACCATTCCTCACGCAGGCAGCACAGGGGAAAGCAGGGAGGCCACATCTTGGACTCTAACGTAATGATTTTTTTTTCCTGCTTCTGTGGTTAAACACATTTAGAGGACCTGTTTTGAAGGTTCCTATGTTCCTGTCTGCATTATGCAAATCATAGGCACGTGTATGTTAGGAATGCAAGGAACTTGTTTACATCATCTTTTTTTTTTTTTTTTTGAGCCAGAGTCTCGCTCTGTCTCCCAGGCCGGAGTGCAGTGGTGCGATCTTGGCTCACTACAACCTTCGCCTCCCGGGTTCAAACAATTCTTGTGCCTCAGCCTCCTGAGTAGCTGGGATTGCAGGCACACACCACCACACCCAGCTAATTTTTTGTGTATTTTTAGTAGAGATGGGGTTTCACCATGTTGGCCAGGCTGGTCTCGAACTCCTGACTTCAGGTGATCCTCCAGCCTCTGAACCCAAAGTGCTGGGATTACAGGTGTGAGTCACCGCACCTGGCCTACATCGTCTTTTGTGAAAAAAAAAAAAAATTGTTTATACACTTGAATGTCTAATCAGCGTTTCAAAGGTAACATGCCCAAAACTAAATTCTCAGTATCCCTCCTCCCCAGCCACCTTCATCCCAGCAGGGGTGTCACCAGCAGCTCAGGCCAATGATCCAGCAGTCAGACTTGACTCCGCTCATGCTCTCTCACCCATCTAACCCATCAGCAATATTACTGGGTCTGCTTTCCAAATCCACCCTCATTACACCTCCCCCCACTCACCCCCACCCTCGCCCAGACTGCCACCATGGACAGTTACAGTGGCCTTCTAAAGGTCATGTCTCCCCCATTGTCTTCTCTCCCAAATTCTATTTTCCATAGACAAGCTAGACTATTTTGATCATGAAAATCTCACTGTGCTGCTCCCTGCTTACAATAACCTCCTCTCCCTTGTGGAATCAAATCTGAAGTCCTCGCCGTGCCTGCACCAGCCCTCCAGCATCCCTGTTTCTTGGGCCTGCCAGGCCAGTCCCCACCTCAGGACTTTTGCACTTGTTATGTCCTCTGCCAAGAAAGCTCTTCCCTGAGTTATCAGTTCCTGGAGTGGCCTTCCTTGACACTGTAGTTTCCCAGGGCTGCTGTAACCATAGACTGGAGGGCATAAACAATAGAAATGTAGTCTCTCACAGTTCCGGAGCCAGAAATCCAAAATCAAGGTGTCTGCAGGGCCATGCTCTCTCGCTCTGAAAGCTCTGAGAAAGAATCTATCTTACTTATCTTTCTCAGCTTCTGGTGGTTCCCATAAACCCGTGATGCTCCTTAGTTTATAGATGCGTCATTCCAATCTCTGCCTCCATTGTCACCTAGCACTCCCACTATGCCTGTGAACCTTCCCTTCTTATAAAGACACCAGTCACACTGGATTAGGGCCCACTCTAATTCACCATGACCTCATGTTAACTTGATTACTTCTGTGAAGACCCTATTTCCAAATAAAGTCACATTCACAGGTGCCAGGTTAGGGCTTCAACATATATTTTCTTTTCTTTCCTTTTTTTTTTTTTTTTTTTTTTTTTGAGGCAGAGTCTCACTCCGTCTCCCAGGCTAGAGTGCAGTGGCGGGATCTCGGCTCACTGCAAGCTCTGCCTCCCGGGTTCATGCCATTCTCCTGCCTCAGCCTCCCGAGTAGCTGGGACTACAGGCACCCGCCACCACGTCTGGCTAATTTTTTTGTATTTTTAATAGAGACGGGGTTTCACCATGTTAGCCAGGATGGTCTCAATCTCCTGACCTCATGATCCGCCTGTCTTGGCCTCCCAAAGTTCTGGGATTACAGGCATGAGCCACTGTGCCTGGCCTTTTTTTTTTTTTCTTTTTTTGAGATAGAGTTTCGTTCTTATCACCTAGGCTACAGTGCAATGGCGTGTGGTCTCAGCTCACTGCAATCTCCGCCTCCAAGGTTCAAGCGATTCTCCTGCCTCAGCCTCCCAAGTAGCTGGGATTACAGGCGCCTGCCACCATGCCCAGCTAATTTTTGTATTTTTTTTTAGTAGAGACAAGGTTTCACCATGTTGGCCAGGCTGGTCTCGAACTCCTGACCTCAGGTGATCCACCCACCTCGGCCTCCCAAAGTGCTGGGATTATAGGCGGGATCCACTATGCCCGGCTGTCTTCAACATATGTTTTTGGGAGACACACTTCAATGCATGAAAACATCCTATATCCTATAGATGTAGAGTCGCTATTTGCTCTACATCTTGGCCTGTTTTCTTCACCCCATGTCATTTTCCACTATCTGAAACTATGCCCCAGAGGATAGTGGCAGCTGTCTAAATTAGAATCTCCCTACCCATTCTCCTTAAAACTGTACAGGTGAGCAAGGAGAGAAGACACCCATTGCTCCTGTCTACACCACATCTAGAAGGCAGAGAAAGGAAAAAGTGTCTTAAAAAAGTAATAATAAGGACCCAGCAAGAGAGCACCCTAGCAATCAATCGTGGAAGAAAAGGGTGTCGTTAATTAAAGAAACTGCCCTTCACTCTAGCAACAGAAGAGGGAGCAGTTGATCTGCACAACCAATAGGCCGCTCGGGCCTCTAGGCCTCCACTGCATTGTCTGCTATTGCCAGTCCGGGGAAACGCAACAGAAATAAACACCAATCACAAAGCAGAAAAGGAGAACTATACTTTCCAGCAGATGGCGCCACTTCGGAAAACAGTTTGGTGAGTCCTCAAAAAATTAAACATATAATTACCGTGACCCGGCAATTCCACTCGTAGGTATACCCAAGGCAAATGAAAACATGTCCACATAGAAACTTGTACATGAATGTTCCTAGCAATATTACTCCTTAAGAGCCAAAAGATGGAAACCACTCAAACGCCCGTCAACTGATGAATTGGTGAACATGCTGTGGTATATATCGATACAAGAGACTATTTGCGGTAAATAGGGATGAAATACTGATTGATACTACAACATGGATTAACTTTGAAAACATTGCTGGGGCTCGGAAGCTGATGCCCCGAATTTGATGCTTTGTACATGCTGAACTGAGAAAGGAGCTTCAAGGTCTCTCTGCTCCCTCCTGCCCCAAAGCATAGGCTTCTCTGACATTCCCTTATCTGTCTAAAGTCTGGGCCTACGAAAGAAAAACAATCACCTCCAGTCACTTCCCTGAGTTTTCATTAACTGCACCCATATCTCAGAAAGGAAAACTAAAGTCTGTCAACACACCTGGACAGACTTTTGTCACAAACCATTGTCTGCTCTGCAGGCCCAGCAGACTTTACCGCAGACCGTGGTGTGTTCTTCAAGCCCTTTGAATCTTCCCTAGTCATCATTTATTGCCCCTCCCCAGAATTCCTCTTCTCCCGCTCCCATAACTATGACCAGGGAAGATTCAAAGGGCTAAAAATACAAAAATTAGCTGAGCGTGGTGGCACATGCCTGTAATCTCAGCTACTTGGGAGGCTGAGGCATGAGATTTGATTGAACCCCTGAGATGGAGAGGTTGCAGTAAGCCAAGATTGTGCCACTGAACTCCAGCCTGGGCAACAGAGCGAGACTCCATCTCAAAAAACAAATCAAAACAAAAACAAAAAACAGATGATTGGGTCATGGGGGCTCTGCCTTTGTGAATAGATTATCCCATTCATGAACTGATGGACTGGTGGGTTAATGGATTAACGTGTTATCACAGAGTGGAACTGGTGGCTTTATAAGAAAAGGAAGAGACATGGGCCAGCATGTTCAGCCCCCTCGCCATGTGATGCCCGGCACCACCTTGGGACTCTGCAGAGAGTCCCCACCAGCAAGAAGCCCTCACCAGATGCAGCCATTCAACCTCGGACTTCCCAGCCTCCAGAAGTGTAAGAAATAAATTTCATTTCTTAGCAATTACTCAGTTTCAAATATTCTATTATATGCAACAGAAAATGGACAGAGAGAGTTCTTAAGGAATTCCCCATCACATCCGAGGCTTATCCAGAGGTGATCCTTGTCTGGTTCCCCAGGAGGCTCCTGGAGGAAAGGAATGGACACTGTCCACCACCCCATTCATTGGATACAGGGCCCGAAGGGAGGACCTGTGGAGGGTTTTCCAGCGGCTCCCGTAAAAGGAACCTGGAGAGAGGTGATTGAATTACTTCCTCAGTGCATCTTATTTGTTAATGACATGCTGATTTCAATGATCCATGTCATCCCTGTCCCTATTACCATAAATAACGAAGCATTAGCTGTACGCGGCAGTGGCTGTCTGGAGCAGCAAAGAGCCGATCCCACGGTGTGTCTGCCCTGTCAAAATCATGTTGGCTGTGCTTAAAAATGACACTCCAGCCTGTCCCTGCAATCCCCATGCGCTTTCATCATGAGTCAGAACTTCAAGATGCTATTCATTCCGAAGCCATGTCAGCTCAGCTGTCAAGATAAGCAAGTTTATTGCATCTTGTATTTATGATAAACTTGAGTGACATGCAGATTTTGAATATCGTATTCTAAAGCCATTTTAATCTAGGCTAAATGCAGCCTGTCAAATTCCCCTGTAAGGCAGGATCCATGGTGGGGGCTGGGGACTGAAGGGAGATGACAGCAGTGCGGTTGGCAGACAGGGGAGAGGGAAGGTAAGCAACAGAGAAAGGTGCCTGGGTTCCCAAACAGGGTTCCAGAGGCAAGTCCACTCTGCCTAGAAGTAAGATGGCTCTGGGGCAGGACGCATGAAGGGTCTCACCCAGAACAGTGGTTCCAGTGGTGATTCCCAGGGATCTATGGAAACCCTGAAGGGTGGGGAAGCTTGAGTCACAAGATGTTTCAGGCTTTTCGAGGACTAGGTATTTGTGAACACAGGCCAGCCTTGGAAATTGAATATGCTCTCGACTTACAATGCCACCACTTAAGAGGTTGTTGGGCTGGGGGTTACTCATTCAGGGCACTGTTGTCCCTTCTGGGATGAGAAAAGCCAAATTATTACACGCTGAAGCGGATGTGTGGGGCCCGAGGTTTATGCCACCCGGGAACTCTCTTTAAAGAAAATGAAAACAAAAATTGTGGTAGAGAATTGCTCGGGTCCCTCCAAGGAGCCTACACAAAGGGCCTGCAGTGAGGGGTCCCAGTACCCTAGGCACAGAGGACCATGAGCTGCCCAGGGCCTCATGCCTGGGGAAGGCTAAGATGTGAAGCACGGTGATACAATAAGAAACATAGATTTGGTCCTTGTCTCTGTTCCTGGCACAGAGGGCCTAAGACCTTTGGAATCTCTGCAGTGAGAAGAATGAATGTTTTTTATGTACTAATGAGATGACTGGTGGCTGGGAGCCCCTGAACAGCTTCAGGATGAGGGCTGGTCCCAGAAAGACCAAGGCAGGATTAGGAGGTTGGAACTTTCAGCCCCACTCCCCACAAACCTCCTCTGGGGAGAGGAGACAGGCTGGAGATTGGGTTAATCACCAGTGGTCAATGATTAATGAATCATAGCCATGTCATGAAAACTCCCTAAACATTCCTGAACAACGAAGTCTGGAGAACTTCCAGGTTGGCAAACACAGCCATGTGCTGACAGGGTGGCACACCCCGACTCCATGCGGACAGAAACTCCTGGGCTCCGGACCCTTCCAGACCTAGCCCTGGCTGTTCGTCTGTGTCCATGGTAATAAACTGGTAATAGCAAATAAGTGTTTTCTTGGTTTCTGTGAGCTGTTCTAGCCAATTATTGACCTGAGGGAGGTGGGGATTGTAAGAACCTCCTGACTTTGTAGCCAAGTCGGACAGAAGTGTAGGTTCTCTGAGTACCCAAGACTTGGGACTGGCGTCTGCGGTGTAGGTGATCTTGTGGGACTGAGCCCTTGAACCTGTTCAATCTGACATTAGTTAGTGTCAGAATTGAATTGAATCATAGGACACTCAGTTGGTACTGAGAACTGGCTGGTGCGGGAAAACATCCCACATTTGGTGTGAGAAGTGTTTGAGTAAAAACAGCTCAAGCCCATTCTTCATTTCTCAGCAGGGTGGCTTTTGTTTGCTTTGCTGTTCCAACATTTCATTACTCATCTGGGTCCCAATGGGCCTTTATTAAGAAAAGAAACCTTTTAACATAAAAATTGGCTCCAGATCTGAGTCACTCATTTCCCCTGAACCTCTCTGGGGTCCTCGTGGGCTCTCTGTTTGGACAGGTGATCCCAGCGATTCTCCCAGCTTCAGAGGCTGAGAGGCTGTGATCCCCATCAAAGGCAGCACACGCCACAGTGTCCCCCAAGGAGCCCCCGTCTGCCTTGAATTCCACCTACAGTGGCACAGAATTGGCAGTGGGCACAGCTGGCTGCCATGGCTTCCAGGGGCTGGAAGGAGACGGTTTACTGCAGGGATTCTTTTTTTGTTTGTTTGTTTGTTTGAAACAGCATCTCACTCTGTCGCCCAGGCTGGAGGGCAGTGGCGCGATCTTGGCTCACTGCAACATCTGCCTCCTGTGTTCAAATGATTTTCATGCCTCAGCCTCCCGAGTAGCTGGGATTACAGGCACACACCACCATACCCGGCTAATTTTTTTTATTTTTAGTAGAGACGAGGTTTTGCCATGTTGGCCAGGCTGATCTCAAACTACTGGCCTCAAGTGATTCACCCGCCTTGGCCTCCCAAAGTGCTGGGATTACAGGCATGAGCCACCGCGCCCGGTTTACTACAGGGATTCTTATCCGAGGGCCTATGGATCCCACAATGGCATGTACAATTTTTATTTTTAAGGTCTGCTTTTCTGAGGAAATCAGTTGTCCAATTTTCAAATGGGTCCTTGACTACCCTCAAAGGTTAAAAATGATTTCCAGGTGAAAAATAAAGAAAAACACTGTTGCATTCTCTATTTTTTTTTTCTAAAAGTCAAATCAAGTATGGGAAATTCCAGTTATCCAGGGTGCCTCAACCAGGGAGTTTCTGGCTGCTTGAACATGGAGTCACCACACATGGTCCATGTGTAATTGCCCAATGGGCTCTCCATACCCACTGCCTAGACAGAGCCGATTTATCAAGACAGGGGAATTGCAGTCGAGAGTTTAATTCACGCAGAGCCGGCTGCACAGGAGACTGGAGTTTTATTACTACTCAAACCAGTCTCCCTGAAAACTTGGGGATCTGGGTTTTTAAGGATAATTTGGTGGGTTGGGGGGGTTGGAAAATGGGGAATGCTGATTGGTTGGGTAGAAGATAAAATTGTTGCTGGAAAGGGGTCCCGATCCAGACACCAGGAAAGGGTTCTTGAATCTCACGCAAGAAAGAATTCAGGGCGAGTCCATCAAGTTGGCGACTCCATAGGCAGGGCAGTGGCATGAGCTGCTCGAGGGAGTATACTTAGTTACTTCTTGATTATATGCTAAACAAGGGGTGGATTATACACGAGTTTTCCAGGAAAGGGGAAGGCAATTCCAGGAACTGAAGGTTACTCCCTCTGTTAGACCATAGGGGGTAACTTCTGGACGTTGCCATGGCATTTGTGAACCGTAATGGTGCTGGTAGGAGTGGCTTTTAGCATGCTAAACATTATAATTAGAGTATAATAAGCAGTGAGGATGACCACAGCTCATTATACTCTAATTATTAAAAGACGTCGCCATCTTGGTTTTGGTGGGTTTTGGCCGGCTTCTTTACCACATCCTGTTTTATCAGCAAGGTCTTTATGACCTGTATCTTGTACTGACCTCTTACCTCATCCTGTGACTAAGAATGCCTAACCTCCTGGGGATGCAGCCCAGCAGGTCTCAGCCTTATTTCACCCAGCCCCTACTCAAGATGGAGTCGCTGTGGTTCAAACACCTCTGACAAAATCACGGAAAGTCGAAGCTGTCCTATTTTGCTGAATCAGTTCCTGGGTAGAGGCCACAAGATCCCATGTGGTGCCAGCTGATCATCGATCATCATGTGCAGGGTCTACAAATCATCTCAAGCACTGATCTTAGGCCTTACCATAGTGAGTTTATTCTCAGGAGCAATTTGGGATGGCTCAGAATCTTGGAGTCTCCAGATGCATGACTCCTAAACCCTAATTTCTAACCTCGTAGCTAATTTGTTAGTCCTGCAAAGGCAGTGTAGTCCCCAGGCAGGAAGGGAGTTTGTTTTGGGAAAGGGCTGTTATTGTTTTTGTTTCAAAGCAAAACAATAAACCAAGTTCCTCCCAAAGTTAGTTCATGCCCGGGAATGACAAGGACGGCTTGGGGGTTGGAAGCAAGATGGAGTCAGTTAGGTGAGATCTCTTTCACTGTCATAGTTGTCTGTTATAATTTTGCAAAGGCATATCATGGACATTGCTTTGGTAAGATCTACCATTTCTCTGAAGGTTGAGTTTGGGATGTGGTAGCCTTTGAGTACCCGTCCTGTTGCTGTGTGTGTGTTCAGGGCAATCCAGGAAATCTGGAGAAACCAGAGTGTGTGGTCCCCCTTCCCCATTTCTCTAGTGGATCAGGTAGGAGGGTGACTGAGGAAATGTGTCCTGGGATACTTCCTGCCTCCCAGGGTGTGTGGGACTCAGCCTTTCCCCGGCCTGCAGAGGATGGGGAGGGGGGGCTTTGCCAGCAGTCAAGGCCTGTGCCCCAGGGGACCAGGAAGCCTGTATCAACTCCTCGTTACCCCAGCCAGAAGCAGCAAACGCTCCACCCTGTCCTGCTGCCTGATGGGCAGAGTTTTTTTTGTTTTGTTTTTGTTTTTGTTTTCAGACACAGTCTCATTCTGTCGCCCAGGCTGGAGTGCGGTGGCGCAATCTCAGCTCACTGCAACATCTGCCTTCCAGGCTCAAGCGATTCTCCTGCCTCAGCCTCCCGAGTAGCTGGGAGTACAGGTGCCCGCCACCATGCCCAGCTAATTTTTGTATTTTTAGTTGAGACGGGGTTTCACCATGTTGGCCAGGATGTTCTCGAACCCCTGACCTCGTGATCCGCCCGCCTCGGCCTCCCAAAGTGCCGGGATTACAGGCGTGAGCCGCCGCGCCCGGCTTGAGCACACACTTTTAATCAGATTTTTTCTTTCTTTAAATTCCTGTGAGACCAGCCGCCTGAGGGATTAAGAATATCGAGGGATGGAAGGGAGAGTAAAAGAACGGGCACTTTTCCCTAGGGAAAAGGAGGCATGCCGGCGGGGCGGAGGGAAGGAGGGGGTGTGGGGGAGGGAAGGAGGGAAAAGGGGGAGGGAGGAGAGGGAGGAGGGGGCGCGGAGGAAGGGGCGGGCTTCCCCCTGCCGGCCTCCGTTCCTTCCCCGCTGCCCCCGCCTCTCGCACTAGCGCCCCGCACCTGTGGCGCCCGTGCTCCGCCCAGTCCCGCGGCCCCCTCGCCCCTAGTCCCCCGCGCTCCCCGCCCCTTCCCGTGGGATCCGCCAGCCCCGCTGGCTTCCCGTCTCCGACACCCCGGACTCAGAACCTCCCCTCCCCCGCCGGGGCCTGGGCGCGCCTGCCCTTCGCTCCCCGACCTCCTGCTGCAGCTCTGGGCCCCTCGGCCGCTCCCTCCCCTCCTCCCTTGCTCACCCCACGGTTGGCCGCGGGTCTCCAGCACGCCGCTCCCGCCCTCGGCGTCCCGCAGCGCCTGCCAGGGTCGCCGAGCCGCCCCTGCCTCCTGGCCGCCTCTACAGTGCCGCCCTCCCGGGGCTGGCTCTCTCCCCAGGCCCCTGCTGTGGCCACCCAGGCACTTTCCGCCCTGAGCGTGGCAGCTGCTGCCGGGGGTCCTGGGACCGCGGGATGGGAACTCCCACGCAGCGTCCCACAGGCTCCTGGCCGCCGCGAGCCCGTGCGACTCGCACGAGCAGGTCCACCCGCAGCGAGGGGCCGGTCACTGCTACGGAGCCCGCCAGAGGGCAAAGCCCCAGACAGCAAATAGGGAGGCGGCTGGCACCCAGGGAGGCCGAGGCGGGAGGATCGCTGGAGCGCAGGAGTTCGAGACCTGCCTTGGCAACATAGTAAGACGCCCCCCCACCCCCCGCCCACCATCTCTACAATAAAATTAAAAATTAGCCTGGCATAGTGGCGCGCGCCTGTGGTCCCAGCACTTCGGGGAGGCTGAGGTGGGAAGATCACCTGCGCCCGGGACGGTCGAGGCTGCAGTAAGCCGAGATCGCGCCACTGTACCCCAGCCTGGGCGACAGAGCCCAGACCCCGTAACAAAGCAAAAATGAA
Source organism: Pan paniscus (assembly GCF_029289425.2). Taxonomy (NCBI): domain Eukaryota; kingdom Metazoa; phylum Chordata; class Mammalia; order Primates; family Hominidae; genus Pan; species Pan paniscus. The sequence goes on from NC_073265.2 coordinate 6,337,538, forward strand.
GGAGGCGGCGGTTTACTTCTGGAACCACTGCAGAAGATCATCAAGTGCAGGGAGCTGTGGAACTCCCGGGCGCCCAGCCCTCGGCGCCCCTGCACCTTCAGCCGTAGAGCTGGGGTGTTCCGGCCCGGAGGGATAGGGGTTTGCAGGGTGCGTGAGCGCCGAGGCTGCCCGCGAGGCGAGAGAGTTGCGGGGGGAGGCAGGGAGGCCGGCGGGGAGGGCCTGGGAGGCTGCACGCGCAGCGGGGACCTGGCTTTGTCCCGAGCAGTTTCCAGGTAAGAGCTGAGAGGAGGGGAGGGAGGGAGAGGAGGAGAACCAGGCCCGGATTTTCCCGCCTGGGGTCAAACCAAAGCAAACAAACCAAAGTGGTGTGTCCAAAGTGATGCGCCTCACAGGTGCCTTGCTTCTGCCCCTGCCGGAGTTGAGGTTTGGAGGAAGGGCACTGTGCTGAGTCCCAGCGGGGGTTTTGTAAATGCTGCGGAATTGGTCTCTCACGGTTCACGGAGCAATCACCACACTTGCTTGGCCTCCTGGAAATTGTTTTATAATTAAAAACAATTTTTTTTGGCCGGGTGCGGTGGCTCACGCCTGTAATCCCAGCACTTTGGGAGGCCCAGGCCGGCGGATCACCTGAGGTCAGGAGTCAGAGACCAGCCTGACCAACGTGGAGAAACCCCATCTCTACTAAAAATACAAAATTAGCCGGGCGTGGTGGTGCATGCCTGTAATCCTAGCTACTCAGGAGGCTGAGGCAGAAGAATTGCTTGAACCCAGGAGGCGGAGGTTGCAAGTGAGCCAAGATTGCGTCATTGCACTCCAGCCTGGGCAACAAGAGCGAAACTCTTGTCTCAAAAAAAAAAAAAAGAAAAAAGAAAAAAATTTTTTTTTTTTTTAGCGACAGGGGTCTCACTGTGTAGGCCAGGCTAGTCTCAAACTCCTGGGCTCAAGTGTTCCTCCAGCCTTGGCCTCCCAAAATGTTGGGATTACAGACATGAGTCACTGAGCCCAGCCAGCCTTACTGTTCAGAATGATGTCACATCTTTGTGGACTGTTGAAAATAAGGTTGTCTTCCTCAGTCTCCTAGAAGCCCCAAAATAGCCATGCAGATGTCCAAGCAGTCCTGGTTTGATTATCAAGGAGCATGTGTAAAATAGCTACGTGTGAATGGGGTCTCTGCAAATGGAAACTGGCGGGGGAGGCTCGGGACTCTTAAGAGGTCTGCAGGAGAAAGTGCATAATGAACACACACCCATGGCCTCTCCCCATGTGCCAGGGCATCCTCCCACACAGGCCAAAAGTGCTCTGCAGAACAAAGTGCTCTTGGTCCACAAAATGCCTCCCAGCTCTTGCCTGCAAAGGGAAGAAAGGATAGCTGAGAATCATTAAGCAGAATGCCGGGAGATTTATGGAAACCCCCTCTGATAGCTCAATCTAATTGCAGCTCCCTCCAGCGTGCCAAATGCTGCTGATGGACAGCCGCTCCTGCCGCTCTGATGTTGCTAGACCTCCTCAGCACTCAGCCCAAGGCAGCCAGGAGGAATGAAGGAATGGTGATTCAGAGGGAAAGGAGGAAGCTGCGTGGCATTTCAGAGATACTTATTTTAAAACTGCTGGTGGCCATGTCTTCTTTTCATATCAGAGCGAATGAGTTTTGATATGTGAACATCTCTTCTCCTTCACAGGTAATGTGTTGATTTGGCACTTTAATCTTAGAATAATCATTTCTAAAACCAACCCAACTGCTTTTCTTTACAATTTTGGCCTTAGCAAACAGATGAGTCCGTTGACTTGAGCATTGCTTGGGCACTGTCTGTGTGCAGGTCAGGCAGGGGATGCTGGTGGCTGGGAAACATAGAGGATGGAGGTGTCTTGGGTGTACATGAAGGGGTGGGGTCAAGTCCACAGGGGGTTGGCCCCTGGCAGCAGTCCTGGAGGGCTTCGTGGAGGAAGGGAGAGTTGAGTCAGAAAGTGGTCCCCAGGTAAGAGGGAAGAGCATCCAGGGAGAGGAGACTGCTTCTGGGAAGACCAGAGGCATCACCTCGCAGGGGCTGGTATGGTGGTGGCTCAGGTGGGAGGAAGAGAGACCTCAGGGAAAATAACAGGTTCCATTGACAGGAGGCCTGCTCTGGTGGGGAGGCAGGCTGGTGGTGGAGTCATGGCTGCAGGCCAGGGGGATGCCTGACCAACAGGTGTGTTGGCCAGGGTCCCTGTAGCAAAAACACGGAGCTGAGGACCTCATGGCAGGGACCCCATGCGGAGGGAGCCGCGGGTGGCATGGGGATAGTCACCTGGCTCTCCTGCTCTCGGCCTCCTGCAGCTCTCCTCACTCCCTGCCCTGCCACACAAGGTCAAACCCACCAGGAGTCAGAAGGCGAAGGGCGAGGGCCCAGGGTGAGGAGCAGGGAGGAGTAGGTGGCAGCAGGGAAGGTGATGCCTGCTGCAGAGTGAGACCTGGGACTGCCAAACACACAGTGACAGGGGCATCCGGGAGCTGAGGAGGCCTGCCGGGGGAGGAAGACAGTGGCTGGCAGTGACAGGAAGGGAGGGTCAGCATGGGGCGGCAGTCCCAGAGCTCAGGGCTCCCTGCCAGGCCAGCCTTTGTGACCTGTGGGGTGGAGGTGGCAATTGCTGTCATGTCATAAACACGTGAAGCTTACAATGAAATCTCCAGTGTGGCTTGGGAGCAAATACATGTGCAGGTGTTTGAGTATCTGTGCTCTTACCTAACCTCAGGGAGCAGGAAAACGAAAGCTTATCATGTAAACACATCAGCAGTAGGGCTTATGTGTGTCTCCACATTGGAACCCCCAAGACAGAGACTGGAGGCAGAGTTGATTTCCAAGCCCAGAGTGCTGGGCAGCCTTTGGGTTCTATGTCTGCTTGCTTGGAGCTCAGTGATAGAAATCTAGGCCCCAGAAGAGGAAAGGACTGTCCTGCATAACCAGCACACCCGGGGAATGCTTCAGGTGCAGCTGGATCCAGGCATCCTCAAACAGTGTGATTAGGACTCCACTTTCCTTTCTCACCTTGGCTTGGCTCTGCCCTGCTCTGCGTTGTTTTCAGACGAGGTGGGGCCCCAGCAGCTCTGGTCCTCCTGACATCCTAGAGAAGAGCCAGCCCTTCCCTCCTGGGGTCTACACCGTCCCCTAAGGGACCTCAGACTGGGCTGATGGAAGGTCTCAAGCAGGCCATGTGAAGGGCATTGCACAGGAAACAGAAACGGGAATCCTGTAAGGTCAGCAGAGCTCTGAGTCCTTTGTTCTTGGGCCTGTTTTTATGATCCTCCCTCTACATGTAGCTCACACTTCCCTGCTTCTGTGCAGGCACCGGGTGAGGGGGTTGTCATGGCCTCCTGCCACTCTTGAGGCTGTCAGATATTACCTGTGCTGTCCCTGAATTCTCAAGCTCCAAATTGTCAACTAAGAAATGGTCACTTAAAAAGAGAAAAGTGAGGCCGGGCACGCTGGCTCATGCCTGTAATCCCAGCACTTTGGGAGGCCGAGGCAGGCGGATCACCTGAGGTCAGGAGTTGGAGACCAGCCTGGCCAACATGGTGAAACCGTGTCTCTACTAAAAATACAAAAATCAGCCAGGAGTGGTGGCGGGCACGTGTCATCCCAACTTACTTGGGAGGCTGAGGCAGGAGAATTGCTTGAACCTAGGAGGCGGAGGTTGCAGTGAGTCAAGATCATACCACTGTACTCCAGCCATGGCGACAGAGCAAGACTCCGTCTCAGAAAAAAAAAAAGGATTTCTGAAATGGACGAAGTTTTTTTCCACTGGCGGTGCCATCAGTGATCGTGTCTGTTCCACTGTGAAGTCGGTCGTGAGCTCTGTGACGTTTCCCTCTCAACTCAAGGCTTTTTTCTTTCGCTTATGGGTGTAGTCCAAATGGTTGGGATGAAAATCGTTTCACAGATAAAGAAATCTACAAGCCCAATCGTGGTGTAAGAAAAAAACTTTAAAACTCTGTTGTTCAGAAGGAAATCAGGAATAGGAATTTCTCCTTTGAGACTAAAAGAAAGTCAGCTTTAGCCAGTGCATTGGGGTGCTGGCTCGATGTGGTAAACAAAGCAAAACATTGTTTTTAAATATCCAAAACATTATTTTTAAATATAAAGAAATACATTTTTCTCCTCTCAACAGTGAACTCATAGTTTTTTTTTTTTGGGGTGGGGGGTGGGTGGGTGGGTGCACAGGATTTACTGTTTTGTTTGTTTTTTTAACCCAAAGAGAAGGAAAATACTTTCCTTACTCCTGAAAATGGTGAGTTTGTACATTGTCCTTTTATATGGATCAATGTCATTTAAGCAACTACAGACAGATAAGTGAAGATGAATCTCATCCATCAGAGGCTGGGCTATCAGGCACCAGGACCAGGGGCTTTTCTTTTAATAAGGGAAACCTCTTCTATCTTTGGATTCCTCAAAGCCTGGAATCTAGAGCTTGATGACAGGCTTGCTTTGGAGAGAATTTCTTGAGACAACTTCAAAGTGGCAGGTTTTGTTGAAGAAAAAGCTCTTCGTGGGGTAGTTGGGAATATGGTTAGTCCCTCTGTGGGGACCAGGAGGAGCGGAGAGGGGAAAGGGAGGGAGAGGGAGAGAACAAACTCTCTGCTGTCACTCTAAGAGCGCGAATCCCATCATGGGCCAGACCCTCATCGCCTTATGAAGGCTGATCACTTCCCAAAGGCCCCGCCTCCTGGTACTATCACTCAGCAGTCCCCAACCTTTTTTGGCACCAGGAACTGGTTTTGTGGAAGACAATTTTTCCATGGACTGGGTTGCAGGGATGGTTTTGGGATGATTCAAGCGCATTACATTTATTGTGCACTTTATTATTATTACACTGTAATGTATAATGAAATAATTATACCGCTCACCATAATGTAGAATCAGTGGGAGCCCTGAACTTGTTTTCCTGCAACTAGACGGTCCCATCTGGTGGTGATGGAAGACGATGACACCCGAAGTGTGTTGCTAATGTCCAGTCTGCTCTGTAATCTCGTTTTGGTCGACGTCATTGCAGAAAACTCTGCTTCACAAAGACAGGATGTTGGAAATGGAAGTGGGCTTTCCAGTGCTTTGGGAACAATCACAGGAGATTCTGCCTTGGCTGTAATCCAGAACGTATGGAGATTTGAAGTTGTCGCAAACATACTTTGAAGGCCACCAGATGCAGCTGTACAATTGAAGTCCATCAGCTCACTTGCCTCGATAAAGCCTGCCACTGCATGCAGCTTGTCACTTGTCACTCACAGATAGGGTTTTGATATGACTCTGCAAGCAATTGATTTATGATGGTCTCTGTGCTGTCAAACCTCTCTGCTAATGTTCATCTGTATTTGCAGTCACTCCCAAGTGCTAGCATTGCCGCCTCAGCTCCACTTCAGATCATCAGGCATTAGTTAGATTCTCATAAGGAGCGTGCAACCCAGATTCCTCACATGCGCAGTTCACAATAGAGTTTGCGCTGCTATGAGAACTAATGCCACTGCTGATCCGACAGGAGGCAGAGCTCAGGTGGTTGTGCTCACCCGCCCACCTGCTGCTCCCCTCCTGTGCGGCCCAGTTACTAACAGTCCATGGACAGGTACTGGTCCGTGGCCCAGGGACTGGGGGCCCCTTCTGTCACCCAACCAAACTGGGTCCACTTGCCCTCAAGGAACGGAAGCCAAACACCCAAGCACCAAGTTTTTGCAATAGGAAGGCTTTATTGCCAGTTGAGTGACATGGAGACCGGAGGAAATGTTCCTATCTGTCTTCCCACTGGCCTTGCCACCATAGATGTAAGAGAGAGATTTTGAGGGTGGGGTTTCGGGGCGGGACGAAGATTGGCTGGAAGGAAGGGGCTTTGTTGAGTCCCTCGGTCACTCACTGTCGCCCTACCTGCTGCTTCATGGGGTGCATGTTTAAAAACAATGTTGGCATTAGCATGACCTGGAAGTGGGGTTTTGGGCCCTCTGACATCAAAAGGTGGCTCGTGGGTGAGTCAGTGCACTCTGCAGACTCTAGTCAGCCATGTTGGCTCCAACTGGTCCCTCCTGGCAGCCCACTTAGTTGCAAATAGAGGGGATTGTAGCAAATTGTCTTCTTCTCCACTGTCCTGCAAAATGAGCTCAAGAAATTTTGCTGGTTAACAAATCCTGTCTAATCCTAGGGCAGGTTTCAGTACCATCCTGTTAGGGATTGGGGCTTCAACATACGAATTTGGGGGGTACACTTCAGCCCATGGCAAGCTGGATACTTGTGCTCCCTTCATCGAGATGAGAATGTGAACACACAGAGGCAAAGCGGCCCATACGAGGTCACAGTGAGAGAGGGTGCCGTGGAGTCAGAACGCACAGCAGGGACCCAGCCCCTAGGTTCCGTCTCTGAGCCCCAGGTCCCGCGCTGAGCTGCAGGAGTCACTGTGTGCCTCTGCTTTGTGCTTTGTGACCACACGTCACGGCCAGGCTGGGGTTTTCCACCCTTTGTCCGTTATTCCCATCTTAGTTTGAGGTCAGAGGCCTGCAGGACTTATTTCCTGGTCCCCACGGGATGAAGGAGGAAACCCGTGGGAACTAGCACATGGCCCTAAAAGCAACCTCTCCTTGCCCTCATTGTCCATTAGCACAAGACACTCCCATCAGCACCATGACAGTTTACAAATGCCCTGGAAGTTGCTGCCTTTTCCTTAGAGATTTCCAAATAACCTGCCCCTAGTGTGCATGTCATTAGAAGTCAGTATAAGTGGCTGTGAGTGCAGCTGCCTCAGCCCATATGCTGCTGACTCTGGGTGCACTGCTGAGGAGTCAGCCCTGGCCCAGTTCAGGAAAAGTGGCTGCATAATGCCACCAGCTGGCCCTTGCATTCTTTCCTGGGTGAAGCCAAGAACCCTCAGGGGCTAAGCCCCACTGTGAGAGCTCACCTGGCACCTGCATCCAGTGAATAGGGCGCCATTTCCAGGTTTCCCCCCAGTGCTGCAGCAAACATCCCTGTAGGCCGCAACTCACACGCTTGCTTGCATTTTTTTTTTTTTTTTTTTCTGTGAGATAAATCTTCAGCAGCAGGATTGCTGAGCTGGGTCTAAAGGCTTTCAAAGTTTTATTTTCAATTTTTTTTTCTCAATTGTCCTGTAAGAGGGCAGAACCACTTTACTCTCTTCCAGTGGCAGATGAGAATGTGCTTCTTAACACCTGCCCAGCCCCAGGGATTATCCCTCATTTTAGTCTTGACCAATCTGAGACAATCCATGAAGGGAACTGATGACTCGCTGTCTTCCAGACATTTCTTTGGTGGTGGTGAAGTTGAGTATGTCTTTATGCTTATTGGCCATTGTTCTTCCAGGAACTGTCAGTTACTGAGCTCTGACCTTAGATTTGTCATCTTCTAAAAACTGATCTGCAAGAGCTCTTTGTATCTTAAGAGAACTACTTTTACTATTAATGCGTGACAAAATATTCTCCCCATTGACTTGATGTGCTATCCATAAGTATAGTCATGAACCACATAACCACATTTTGGTCAACAACAGATCGTATATAACAGTGGTCCCATAAAATTATAATATCACATTTTTACTGTACCTTTTCTATGTTTACATGTGTTTAGATGAACAAATACTCATGGCTGTGTTACAGCTGCCTACTGTATCCAGCACAGTGCCATGCTGTGCTGTACAGGTATGTAGCCTAGGAGCTGCAGGCTACACCATACAGCCTAGGTGTGTTGGAGGCTGGACCATCTAGGCTTGTGTAAGTGCCCTCTGTGATGTTCTCATAACAATGAAATCATCTAACAATGCATTTCTTGGACTGTGTCCCTGTTGTTGACACATGACTATTGCTTTTTGTTTAAAGTCTGCGTTGCTTTTTGTTTAAAGTCAGTAAAGAGGCACAGTTTACACTTTACTTACCCATATATATGTATGGGTGTATATATGTATGTATTTTTTGCGACAGGGTCTTGCTCTGTCACCCAGGCTGGAGTACAGTGGCACGATCTTGGGTCACTCCAGCATCCACCTCCCTGGCTCAAGCGATCCTTCCACCTCAGCCTCCTGAGTGGATGGAACCACAGGCGTGCACTGCCGTGCCTACTTTTTAAAAAATTTTTTGTAGAGACGGGGTCTTGCCATGTTGCCCAGGCTGTTCTCCAACTTCTAGACTCAAGCAATCTGCTCGCCTCAGCTTACCCATGTGCTGAGATTACAGGCATGAGCCACTGCACCTGGCCTACGTGTATTTATTTTTATTGTCATATTTATCTGTTTTTTTTTTCATGACTTGTGATTTTGTGGCATGTTTAGAAAGGCTTTTCTTGTTTCAGGATTATAAAAATAGTCACCTATACTCTCTTCTAGCATTTTTATTACTTCACTTTTCAGATTTAAATTTTTGTTTCATCCGGAATTAATTTTGGTCAAAGAGTTCAATAGGGCTGCAATTTATTTTTCCCTGAAGGGGCGGGACAGCTGTCCAAATATAATTCACTAAAGAGCCCATCTTTCCTCTGCCAATCTGAAATGCCAACTTTACTACAATGTCTGCAACTTAATCTCAAATGGTAGAGCAACAAACATATTTAGAGTGTGTGTGTTGAAATTAAATCAAATGTGGAGAAATGTTAGCATAGCAATTATTGAATCAAGATAGTACATTTGGCCTTCATTACCCACGGGTTCTGTATCTATCTGCCCATTCAACCAACTGCAGATTGAAAATACTCTGGAAAAAAAAATTTTAAATACAATAATAAAAAATAATGCAAATAAAAACCAATATAACATAACAACTATTTCATAGCATTTACATGGTATTAGATATTACAAGAAAACTAGAGATGATTTAAAGTATATAGGATGGTGCGTGGAGGTTACATGCAAATACTGTACCATTTTATCAAGGATTTGAGTCTTTTCAGATTTTGTTATCTTTGGGGGTCCCGGAGCCAATCCCCTACAAATACTGCAGGACGATTGTATGTAGATCATTACACCATCCAGTTTCCAGTTTTGTTTTCACAGTAAAATTGTGTTTAGGCCAGGCGCGGTGGCTCACGCCTGTAATCCCAGCACTCTGGGAGGCCGAATCACCTGAGGTCAGGAGTTCGAGAACAGCCTGGCCAACATGGTGAAACTCCGTCTCTACTAAAAATACAAAAAAAAAAAAAAAAAAAAAAAAATTAGCCGGATGTGGTGGCACATGCCTGTAGTCCCAGCTACTTGGGAGGCTGAGGCAAGAGAATCACTTGAATCCGGGCGGCGGGGGGTTGGCAGTGAGCCGAGATCGCACCATTGCACTCCAGCCTGGGCAACAGAGCGAGATTCTGTCTCTATTAAAAAAAAAAAAATGTGTTTAAAAGTCTAAAAGAAAAGGAGCGTTAGAATGGAGACAGAGTCTCCACTTTCAAAATGGATGGTTGAGCAAAAGTTCCTTTCCTGCAGAAAAGGCCCGGACGGGTGTGGCCAGGACGAGCTGAGACCCGATGAGAAAGGCAGAAGGGCGTCAGGCAGGGCTTGCACTGCAGGAAGCTGCTCTGGCTGTCCCTGAGTAGAGAAGAGAGTTGTGATGTGTGGACAACAAGAAGACAACAAGAGTTGTTGGGGGCCTTCAGCTCCAGCTTGAATGACTGTTTCTATTGATGTGGAGCAGAAACCCGTGGGAGCCGCTGGCCCCTGTGGATAAGGGCGGTGAATGGGCCGGCGGGAGCGGGCAGCTGACTTATGGCGAGGTGGTGGGTCTGGGGTAGGCTGCGGCCTTAGGGTTGGTGGTGACCGTGTACCAAGGCACATGGCTGGCTTCCCTCTCACCTGCAATAGCTGGGCCACGGCTCACTGCCCTTCTTCCTCCTGTCACACCAGTCACACTGAGAGAGGACCCTGCACGTGGTGACAGCATGGGCTGAACCGGCTCCATTTGCCCAAGCACCAGGGACACTCCTTTACCTCCTCAGGAAGGCTCAGCTGTAGAGGAACAGAAGGAAGATCTGAAGATAATAAGAAGAAGGAAAAGTTGGAGGAAGGGCAGGAGTGCAGAGTGGGCCCTCCAGGGAGGGAGGGGGCGAGCGAGCAGCCAGCCCTGCCCAAATCCCCCACCCACACCCTGGCCCCGTCCCAGCAGAACTGGTGACACTTTTCTTCCCAGTGCCTTTCAAATTTCCAGAGCAGCTCAGAATTGCTCAGTAGATAACAGGTTTGGGGTTTTTATCCTTTTCTTCCTAATGACCAGGCTCCTGAGAACAGGAGCAGCTGCCATCTGTAGGGTATTCATCATCCTCCTGCAACGGGGAAATGAGTCATTTTAGCATAAAATGTAGAACTGCCATGAAATTCAAATTGCAGTACTTTGACAAGAATTATAATGTTTGCAGAAAGTCTCATCTAGGAGGCTGAAGTGGTCCGTGGGAAGCCCCCCCAGTCACCTGAGAGAAACAGCTGCAGTCGCCAGCAGGATCTGACCACCTCGCCCAGGGTGGACAGGACTGAGGCCACCTCTTAATTTTTTCCACCCTTTTCGTTCCTGGACATTAAATAAGACAGAGAAAGCAGGAAGGTGGGGAGAGAGCACCCCTGCAAATAAGAGTCATCATCCAAGAGAGTATCAACCAAGTAGGCAGAATTCTTGCCAATTTAGTTGACTGTGCATGGGAAGGGAAGTTTCTAGGGCCTTCTGGAAACAGAATATTTTCTTAAAGGGGCCACCAATGATACCCTTTGGTCATTCCAAAATGACCTCTCTGGGCCTGACGCCCCTGTGAGACGTGAAGCCAGCTGGACTTCCTGGGTCGAGTGGGGACTTGGAGAACTTTTGTGTCTAAGAGGATTGTAAGACTCACCAATCAGCACTCTGTAGCTAGGATTGTAAAACACACCAATCACCTCTCTGTAGCTAGCAAGAGGATTACAAAATGCACCAATCAGTGCTCTGTAAAACGCACCAATCAGCAGGATCCTAAAAGTAGCCAATCGCAGGGAGGATTGAAAAAAGGGCACTGTGATAGGACAGAAACGGAACATGGGCGGGGACAAATAAGGGAATAAAAGCTGGCCCCCTCCTCAGCACTCTGCCAGCCAGCAGCAGCAACTTGCAGTGTTGTTTTCCATACTTTGGAAGCTTATTTTTTTGTTCTTCACAATAAATCTTTCTACTGGTCACTGTTTGGGTCTGTGCCACCTTTAAGAGCTGTAACACTCCCCCGGAAGGTTCACGGCTTCATTCTTGGTCAGCGAAATGGTGAACCCAATGGCAGGAACCAACTCCAGACACATCCGGTCAGTCTAGTTCGAGCTCCAGGGAAAGGAATACCCTGGCGGCAGGAGGGAATAACCCTTCCAGCTGATAGTAGTTGTTCAAATAGTAGCAAAGGCACATAGGAAGTGTGTTGCCAAGCTGCAGTCTGACAATTGCTCCAAACACGAATTTTGCTTGTAAGAGCCTGTAAGCTGTGGGTTGTACTCAGAAGCTTTAAGTTCTTTGTGCAAAGGCTGGAGAAGGCAGTGGGAGGGCCACGTACCTGTCTTTTCTCAGAGTGTGGGAAATGAGACTGTTCTCTTTAGGTAGCAGGACAGTTCAGAGCCTCTGTGCCCACAGCAACCAGAACGAGCTCCCCTTGGGGTCATGGACCCGGTATCTCAGTTGAGCACATGGTGATTTTCACCAAGGCTGGCTGGCATTGTATGACTTTAGTGGCCTGTGCACACGAGCACCCCAGGCCCTTGGGCAGCTGCTAGTGTGGGCTGGGGCTTTTTTGTCGAGAGGGAGGCACCCTGCACCTGTGGGTGAGTCTTGTTCCCTGGCAGGCAGGTGTGGCTCATGGGAGGGTGAGCCCCTGGCACGGATCTGCTGGTTTCCCCAGGTGAGAGTTTGTATGTGGCCAAAGGGCACCAGAAACTGACAGCCAGCCCTGAGCAAATCCCAGCTCAGGGTTCATGTTGCTCGAGCAGAACCTGCTGGTGTGGTGTGTAGGCGGGGGCGTTTTTCTTGGTTGGCTGACACTCCTTGGAAGGCGGCGTGGGCCAGGCCAGTGTGCTTAGCAGCACGCCAGAGCAGTGTTCGGGGCGGGGGCTCAAGTGTGGGGTCAGTGTGCTCGCACCAGGGCCAAACCCAACACTTCCTGTCTCTTCCTTTCCTGCTGTCAGGTGGGGCTGTTGTTGGGGAAAGAAAAGCAGGGAGGACAGCGTGGGAGACTTTCTCAGGGCCAGCCCTGGGAATGGGGCAGAGTGAGGGGGTGGCATGGGTCACCTGGACCCGCTAAGGGCCAGAGGCGAGGAGAGATGTCCGACTGGGACTTCCTGGGAGGAAGGGGCGCGCTGCCACGCAGTGCCCCAGGCCCTTGGGTATCTGCGAGCATGGGCTGGGGCTTCCCTGTTGGGAGGGAGCCACGCTGCACCTATGGGTGAGTCCTGTGCCCTGGCAGCCTAGCAGGCAGGTGTGGCTTGGGAGGAAGGCACGCCCTGCCACGCGGTGTCGCCACTGGCTGGCAACTGTTGGAGAATTTATTGAAGCACGTGAAAGAGCCCCACCCTGCCATAGCAATCACCTGCCTTTGGTGAGGCTGAGCCTGGCCGCGGGACCCCATTGACCTCTCCTGGCCTCACACTAAATGGAGTTGCATTGCTCCTCCAAATTCCAACCAAGAGGACCGAGAAGTTGGCCTGAAGCAGGCGCACATGTGGAAAAGAGGAGCTGAAGCCACGCGGGGGCTGCTCCTGCAGAGGTGGTGGCTTGGTCTAAGTTTTCAAAGCAGTGGCCATTCGGCTGCATCAACCTGCATGCCACGTTCCTGGCTTTGATCATTGACATGTGCTTGGCTCTGCTGCTCTCAGCTCCTGGCCTCAAACTTCCTTTTGAAGAAAATCGCTGAAGCTTGTGGCCTCACTTCTTCCAAGAGGCAGCTACAGACACTCTCCGGGCCTGGCTGCCTGTTTGTTGGGACGGGGCCTCTGGCTTGGGTTTGCTGTGCTTCAACGCCATGTGACTCCGAAGGGCCTCACTCACGCCAGGGCCCAGCACCGGCTCGGGGACAGGCCAGGCTGGCATGACTCTGATTCTGCAGATGGCATTTTTAGTGACTCTGCTGGGAATTGGTTCCTGAGATAACAAAGCCACTGACACAGGGATGACAGATGGTTAACAGCACCTCCCGAGAGTAGGCCTGTTCTAAACACTTGACCTGTGACAGAGCATCCATGCCACGCGGCTGCTCCATGAAGTAGACGCCATCATCGTGGTCTCTGCAGTTCTACGATGGGGACACTGGGGAGAGAGAAGTGACTGTGCTGGAGCGTGCATGGATGAGGGGAGGGGGAAGGGAGGGCGTGAGCCCGGTGGTCCAGCACCGTATTGTCCTGCTCCACTTTCCTCCAAGGCTTGGGTGTGCACGCGCTGGAGCCCTCCCTCTCTGGGATGGTCACGGCCCTGTCCTGTGAGAGGTGGTGTGTGGATACCTCCTGCTCCTGAGTGAGCCCGGCGCTCCGTAAGGAGTGAGGGAATGGATCCGCCATGCCAGCCCAGCCCTGTGCTGCCAGGGGCCTGTCTTTCTAGAAGGTGGGAGTGCGGGCACAGGCTGCCTGCCCAGCTGCAGAGTTCCCTCCTCAAGTGCACCCTGGAGTGGGGAGGGAGGAGCCTAGGGCACTCATGGGCTCCAGGTTCCCTGGCTCCCTGCCACCCTCATGGTGATCTGTCCTTGCATCTACTGGGGGACACAAGTGACCAGGCCTTGGAGTATTTCCACCTATTTTTCCTTCATGGCCTCCCAGTGTATGCTTGGGGAAACTGAGGCTGGTAAGTAGAACACATCACCCACAGCAAGGGTACATGACCAGGGGAAGACCAGGCCCTTCAGGGCTCATGGCCCCAGCCCATGGCCACAGAGACAGAGACTTTTCACTTGGGTGGACACTGATGGGTCCTGCTCCCACTGTGAGACCGCGTCCCCCTGCCAGCTCCACCTGGGGCCTGCCCTGGGACTGGGAAGTTGTGTTTTAAGTCTTGCCCTGCCTCAGTGTTCCCTAAGGAATCCCGCCTGGTTATGACATGAAGCACACGTGTGGTGTCCCTTTTGTGCTTCTGGAGCTGTTGCCCTGATTGGCATCTTGAGAAGAGTACTGGCAGTCAGGGGATCCTGGTGCCTGCCCTGGCTCTGCCCATCTCTATGTGTGTGTCAGCCAATGGGACTCTCTGTGTCTCAGTTTCTCGTCTTTATTTATTTATTTTTTGAGACAGGGTCTCACTCTGTTGCCCAGGCTGGAGTGCAGTGGCATGATCACGGCTCACTACAGCCTCGACCTGCTGGGCTCAATCGATCATCCTGCCTCAGCCTCCTGAGTAGCTGGGACTACAGGTATGTGCCACCACACCTGGCTAATTAAAAATTTTTTGGGGGGGAGCCAGGCATGGTGGCTCACACCTGTAATCCTAGCACTTTGGGAGGCTGAGGCAGTTGGATCATTTGAGGTCAGGAGTTCGAAAGCAGCCTGGCCAACATGGTGAAACCCCCCCACCTCTACTAAAAATATTTAAAAAATTAGCTGGGCGTGGTGGTGGGTGCCTGTTTCTCCACGCAGGGGTGTGTGTTTACCCACAGGGGGAAGTCGGCCTGCTGCTTTCTCCCACTCTGTCTCCAGGTCCTTCTGCCCCACTTCAGTCTGAGCCCTTCAGATGAGCACTGCCCACCCATCTGTACATGCTGGCCAAGGGGAGAAATTCTGCATGCAACACCAGACGACGAGGTGGTAGGTGACGCTGGGTGATAGGGATTTGTGTGCAGGATTTTAAAACAGGATTATAAAGCTGCATGAAACTAGAAAACAGTGGGCAAACAGACCAAGCCAGCACTTTATTTTAAAAAGTTTTATTTTGGAGATTTAGAAATTTGAGATTTTTAATAACGGCAAAAGAAATTCAGTCACACCTAATGATTAACAGAATGTAGTGGTGTATTATCTAAACAGAAATCGTGCTGATGTGCCATAATAAATTGTCTATTAGTAAAAAAATACACTTTAGGGCACAGCATTGTATCACAAATTACAGTAGGATACTTTGCAAGAATTTAATCAAACTAGAGAATTCTGAGTAACTGTATCTTTTAAATGCAGCACTTAAAAATGTAACAACTCTGTGCATCCTTTTTCTTAAAAAAAATGACCTTGCATGTGTCATAGAAACGCTGCTTTATTGCTGCAGAGGTCAAAGTTCAAGGCTCAAGAGGTACAGGAGAGAATACAAAGGTAGCCTTTAGAAACGTGGTCTTGTTTATGTATAAAAAAGGTAAAGTTTATAAAAGTTAATTTACAAACCAAGAACAAAAGTGGTATGCACGCATTATGTACAAGCATCCTTAAAACATCAAAATTTTCAAATGCATAGCCAGAAAGAACAGAAAACCACCACTGCCCCTTGTCAAAAAAAAAAAAAAAAAAGAAAAGAAAAGAAAAAAATATCCCCAAATCACACCACTATTTTCTTCTGGGTGATAACACATTTCTGAAACCACCAAATGCACAATGTACTCAGTCTTTGTCATGATACAGTATCTAGATAATGCACAAAAGCCATAAAAACTTAGTAACACAGGGAGAATGAGCTAAGAATTAAGAACATGAGGGTAAGGCATTCCTGCTGGTTAGTATGTCTGTGGTAATATGGTGAAGTTAGAGATCTGAAGAGGCCATGGAACCAGTCTCACATGCTTTTGTATCCTTCCCTAAGAAAAATGTGTTTTCATGTACAGTAAGTCATTGTCTTCACTTCACCCTCCCCCAGTTATAAATCTCCTTGCTGTACATTTCTGTTAAATCCACAACACTGGTTATATATTCCAGGTGCATTTAAAAAATGTGTGCATATTACTTCATGCATAATAAAATAAAATGTGTACGTATGCTAGGCCAGGGCCATAGTAAAGTTTGAAACAGTGTACTTTGGAAAGAACAGACCTCAAATGCACCCCCATTTACTGGCTGGTATTTTAACGGAAATCAATATGTGAAGTTAAGCAGTGACGATAAAAAAATTACAAAAATCACAAAGCAAAATATCTTTGAACCTCTAGCCAATACCAACAGTCCCGTCAATCACAAACATGCAGTGTGTAGCATGTTTTCCGACCATGGTTCAGGGGCATGCTCACTCATCTTTATCAGTTCAAACAAATGCTTCATACTAACAAACTGTAGTATCAACTCTAAAAAAGGTATAATACTTGATAGAGTGGTTCCATTTAGATTAAGTTTAATCCAGTTTCACATTATTTAAGTCCCTATATTTCAAGAGTTAAAAGTGGTCAATAAGGACAGAAACACAGTTTGCTCCAACGAGATAATTTGGATCTCCGGGAAGACACTTGTTTTGCCAGGTTTTAGGATCACCTATGAGAGAAAAGAAGTTGATGTCATTTACAGTTCAGTAAACTGCTATCCGTAATGCTTTGCAATTATAGGGCAAATATGTATATTTAGACATAATTTTCTTCTGTTTCTTCAGCATATTGTATTTGTATCAAAACACATTGCTTTATTTCAAAGCAGATCTGCTGGCATCTAACAATTCCAAAGGTGTTTCACACTTCTAAAAAAATTTTTTTTAAAACGTTCTAACTCACACCATTAAGAACAGTTTTTTGTTTTTTTTTTTAACTTTCAGACTTCTCCTTTATTACATTATCAAGTGCATTGGCCTTTTCAAAAAATGAATACAAGTGAGTGATGGCAATCTTATGCCTGGGACAGTCCCAGTTTGCCAGAGCCCACATAATTATCAGTAGCACTTTTTTTTTTTTCCAGTTTCGAAAGTCTGGAGGATAATTATGTGATCACCTATTTGAGCTGAGAATGAGGACACATTTCTCACACTCAACTATAAACCAACAAATGAAGCCCAGTTCTGCAGAATCTAGTTCTTGAAGACTGTCTTCCCCCTTACAAAAAACAAGCAAAAAAACGAGACTGCACCAGAGCTGCTCAGCTCTGATTCCAGCTGGACAACAAAATTAATCATGCAGCTTCAAAAACTCATCGACTGTGTGTTAGTTAGGTCTCAGGATTTAAGTTTTTAATAAGCTCTTGGTGATTTCTATTAGATGTGAAGGCAGGAACGACTATATGTCTCTGTGGTGTCCAAGCAAGCTGAGAGTCACAGCTGTGGACGTTTGCTTCCCTTACAGCAGTAGCTCTCAAACAGGAATGACCCTGCCCCTGATGGGACATCTGGAGACAGTTTTGCTTGTTACCACTGGCATCTAGGGGTAGAGGCCCAGGGAAGCTGCTAAATATCCCACGACGAACAGGAGGGCCCTACAACAATCATTTGGCCAAAATGTCAACAGTGCCAGCTGAGAACTTTGCCTACAGTACGTTAGACATTACCTAAGCAGTATCTGGAGCCAAAAGCATTTCCTTTTTCCAGAAAATGGGGTACTTGTAAATATGAGGAAATATGTATTTACATGTAATTTTTTCCTCTGGTAACATTAAAATATGCTCTTGCTATAATCTTTATACCACAAACTTTTATTTCATACTGTACCAAACTAAAACTAAATAATGTTCATCTGATTTATCAAAGATTTGGAAGCTAGACTTTAAATCAGGTTCACTTAAAGTGATCTACACCCCAAATAAAATTCTAATTATTAACTGACTTAAGTCACTCAAGGAAGTGAGAAATGTGAAAATGCAATGGAAGCTTTGAAATTATCTCAGGAGAAAAAGTCATTTACAAATAGTGTATAAAAGAAGTAATTTAGAGTATTACACTGAAAAACCATGGCCAAGTATGATCACAATGGAAGATCTTGTTAAGTTTCTCTGGTATACATACATTGTAGATTAAGAAATTAAACAGGCCAGGCACGGTGGCTCACACCTGTAATCCCAGCACTCTGGGAGGCCGAGGCGGGTGGATCACTTTAAGTCAGGAGTTCGAACCAGCCTGGCCAACATGGTGAAACCCCGCCTCTACTAAAAGTACAAAAATTAGCCAGGCATGGTGGTGGGCACCTGTAATCGAGGCTGAGGCAGGAGAATCGCTTGAAGCTGGGAGGCGAAGGTTGCAGTGAGCTGAGATCATGCCACCGCATTCCAGCCTGGGCGACAGAGCGAGACTCCACCTCAAAAAACCAAATCAAAACAAACAAACAAAAAAGAAATTAAACAATAGTAACCAAAAATAGAAATAGTTATATAAAGGAACAAAGTCATTTTAATAAGGTAAAAATGCCTATTTGTGCAGGACAATATCTCCCACTGCATCCTGAAAAATTTGACAGAATAAATCATTTTTCTGAACACCAAGAAATAGTCAATATTTGGCCAAATTATCAAAAAAAATTTTTTTTGAGACGGTCTCGCTCCGTTGCCCAGGCTGGAGTGCAGTGGCACGATCTTGGCTCACTGCAATCTCCGCCTCCCTGGCTCAAGCAATTCTCCTGCCTCAGCCTCCCGAGTAGCTGGGATTACAGGTGTGTGCCACCATGCCTGGCTAATTTTTGTATTTTTAGTAGAGATGGGGTTTCACCATGTTGGTCAGGCTGGTCTTTAACTCCTGACCTCAGGTAATCCACTTGCCTCAGCCTCCCAAAGTGCTGCGATTACAGGCATGAGCCACGGCGCCCGGCCCAAATTATCAATTTTTAAAAGGCAGAAAGTCTTCTACCTTTCCATATTTATTTACAATATATGCACCACAAATAAATGTGAAAACACTGGTGATGCCTACAAGGCCACAGGAACAGAGATAGAGATTTGCTAACACACAGCATGGGCAGCATCATCAGCCCAGGTATTAATCAACGACAGTCCCCAAAGCTCCCAAAGGACAGAGTGAAGACAGCATACCCGACGAGGAGTCGGATGATTTTAGAGCAAAAGACCAACCGTCAGGAGTCATGGACGCACAGTGTGGTAAGCGCAGCTCCACAGGCTTCAGGAACTTGAGGCCATGGGGACCACACATCACCAAAGGACTCAGCAGTGTTTCACCTGGAGTTGGAAAAGGGGATAGGCAGAGAGGATGGATGTGGTCTTTCTTCTAGAATCCCAGTTTTCCTCACCCTGCTTCTAATTATATGCTTGAAAGCCTAATGGAGTGAGTTCTCTACAGTCGCACTGACCACAAAAAAACGTAACAGCAGCCACATATGGAATCTTAAATTTCCCAGTAGCCACGTTAGAAAGTAAAAAGAAACAAGTGATATCAAATATTACAATATTTTAATATTTTAACTCAATATAACGAAAACACTGTTATTTCAACATGTAATCAATATATGAAATCTTTGGAACTTGGTGTGTATTTCACATTTCCAGCATCTTTCAATCCCAAATTGTCACACTTCAAGTGCTAGCTAGCCACGTGCAGGCAGTGGCTACTGCATTCAATCATATGGGTCTATAATAAAAAACATATTCAAATGTACTTGTTGCGAATGTGATATATTTTCCATTTTCAAAATGTTTTGTTTGCTCCATAGGTGGTTAAAGAGATTCATGCAGGGCCAACACAGTCAGTCCTACTGGTTTTTAAAACAGGATATCCCCAAAATCAGAGTACAGAATCAGATGTCAGTATTCCGGCAAAATACAAGAAAGCGAACTAAAGTTAATTTATTTAGGAAGTAAAAGCACTGCTAAAAGATCCTAAATCACAACACACTTCATTATAATATCCTGGTAGATCCAGGAGGATTATGAAAATAAGTTTCCTTAAGAAGCTCAGAAACATACTGTCATCTCCTCTGAGACTCCTTCATGCACTCTGCTGAGCATGTACTAGTGCTAGGTTCTGGGGTGATGAGTAAGACAGTACCTGTCAAGAGGTTTAGGTTCTCCAATCAGGTGAAGGCACAGCAAAGCCTTTCTGAGTGGGTGTTACCTAACCCATCTCCAGAGACGCAAAGGCTGACTGATTCAAAGACAAATTTGGTTAGGTCAGCCTAGGCTGCTCAGCAGGTGAGACATCCCGTGGCCTGTCCTATGCCATCATTTTTTATTTCACACCAAAAGTAAAAGCAGGCAGTGTGGTCACCACAGCCTTGCTTCAGGCCACCCACTGCTTGCTTGCAACACCGTCCCCAGGGCACCCCTCGCTACAGCACTCATCTGGAGATAGAGAGGTGCTGCATTATTAGCCAAGCACTATAAGCTCTGAAGTGCACACAGGGCAACTCTTAAGTTATCAAAACTAAGGAGAAAAATAAACACATTTACCTTTCTCTTTATCTAAAGGTGGAAGGATGCTGTTGTCCCGGCAGACCTTGAAATAGATTTCCTGCTCAACTCCTTCGGGAATGGCTCCTTGAGGGATAATTATACTAACGCCAGTTTCTATGGAACTCAGCACGCCCCCATTGCTGTTAAATATGCCTCGGGCTGTGGCCACCACAGTATGACCATCTTCATCTTCATCCTCTTCCACAGCTGAAGGACTGAAAGTTCAGAAATGGCTAGTGAGTGAATTCCTAATAATACACAGGTGCTTTGCTTTTACTACTACTGTATTACGTGCTTTCACTTTTATTTCTCCATATAATCAAGAAGTTACTTTAACAAGGCAAGTTTCTGGCAACAGATTTTACTGGCAGGGTTATCGCAGAGAATATTATTTCTTTTTTGTTTGTTTGTTTGGTTTTGAGACAGAGTCTCACTCTGTCGCCCAGGCTGGAGTGCAGTGGCACGATCTTGGTTCACTGCAACCTCCATCTCCCAGGTTCAAATGATTTTTCTGCCTCAGCCTCCCATGTAGCTGGGACTACAGGCGCACGCCACCAAGCCTGGCTAATTTTTGTATTTTTAGTAGAGATGGGGTTTCACCATATTGTCCGGGCTGGTCTCAAACTCCTGATCTCGTCGTGATCCACCTGCCTTGGTCTCCCAAAGTGCTGAGATTACAGGCATGAGCCACCGTGCCTGGCGAGAATATTATTTCTAGAGAAATTCCATTCTAGAAAATTTCAAAAATTCTAGAGAAATGTCAAAAATTCAATTTTTGAAGGCAATTAGTCAAACGACCTTCATTAATGAATTGCAACCTGAAAGTGTAAAATCTGATGCCTTGAACACCCAACTACAGGTGAAGCATCCCTAACCTGAAAATCTGAAATGCTCCAAAATCGGAAACTTTTTTTTGAGTGTCAAAATGAAGCTCAAAGGAAATGCTCATTGGAGCATTTTGGCAATATTCCAAAATCCAAAAAAACCCAAGATATGAGACACTTCAGAACCCAAGAAGTTTGGACAAGGGATACTAAACAGGTACAGAGTTTTATGAAGCACATTTTAAAATCCATGAAATTGGAACTTTAAAACTGGTAAGTCACAATTTAATTGGTAGCCCTGTTCTTCCCTTCCTGTTGTTTTTTGAAATGGAGTGTCTTGCTGTCACCCAGGCTAGAGTACAGCGGTGCAATCTTGGCTCACTGCAACCTCCACCTCCCCGGTTCAAGCAATTTTCCTGCCTCAGCTTCTGAGTAGCTAGGATTACAGGCGTCTGCCACCATGCCCGGCTAATTTTTGTATTTTTAGTAGACATGGGTTTTCACCGTGTTGGCCAGGATGGAACTCCTGACTTCCAGTGATCCGCCCGCCTCAACCTCCGAAAGTGCTGGGATTAGAGGCATGAGCCACCGTGCCTGGCTGTTCTTCCATTTTTAGTGACACAAAACAATGGTGCATCTCACGGCTGATAGCATCTCAGACTTGATAAAATCTCCCCAGGATTTTAAGTGTGCCTGAGTATGGTCCTGCCTCAGCATTCCCTGAGGACCAAGCGCCCGCTCTGGCTGTAGGAGGCAAGGCTTCCAAGGTTCCATGAGGCGAAGACCCTTGTATGGGCATATCCCAAACATCCACGAAAGAGAGACAGTAGATTAACTTAGTAATCACAGAACGCCAAAGGCAAAGGGGATGTGGTATCAATGACTGCTTCAAAAGTAGAGGCTACCAACTTCCTGAAAGTACAGTTTTGAGCCAGGGTTCAAAGGTGAGCAGAAAGACCAACGAAACAGAATTACATGAAGGTAGCTGCCGTTTCACTCCAGCATGACCGGAGTGCCAGGGACGACATCCTACGACACAGCATCAAGGGAGCAGAGCGCAGCCTGAGCTGCAGAGCAGAGGCCAGCTCTGTCCGCCCCTGACCATCTGTGGATGTGCAGAGCTAGGAAGGCAGTGACCGCCATAACCATCCTTTCTCTTGGAAAGCAGACTCAGGTGGCCATCCTGACCTTTGGTTCTCCCTGCCTGCAAGTGCTTCTGCTTTATGGTGGCGTGAAAATGGAACTGGCTGTAGGAGGCTGAGATGAGCTTTTATGTATGGCCAGAATCCACCTGGTCAATCGCCGTGGAATGAAAGACAGGAAAGAGGAGCTGCAGGGAGGCTCCAGGTGGGCTCACTTTGTCTCATTTGCTCAGCCATCTCACTAACTGCTGCTCTTTATAAACAGTCAGAGGTTATTCTATTTTTCTTCTTAGCATCATTGTGGAACAAATAATGAATGAGGAACATAGATACTTAATGTTTTTAGATGTCCTCCACATGCACCTTACCAGTAGGTCAGGAGGTTACAAGAGGTCATGGCTGGTTAAGAGTATGGGCTCCTGGCTGGGTGCAGTGGCTCACGCCTGTAATCCTAACACTTTGGGAGGTGGAGGTGGATGGATCACTTGAGATCAGAAGTTCAAAACCAGTCTGGCCAACATGGTGAAAACCTCTACTAAAAATACAAAAAATTTAGCCAGGCGTGGTGGCACACACCTGTAGTCCCAGCTACTTAGGAGGCTGAGGCAGGAGAATTGCCTGAACCCAGGGGGTGGCGGTTGCAGTGAACCAAGATCGCACCACTGCACTCCAGCCTGGGCGACAGAGGGAGACTCTTGTCTCAAAAAAAAAAAAAAAAAAAAAAAGCATGGGCTCAGAGGTCGGATGACCAGCAGCTAAATTGAGGCTCACCTCACTCTAGCTGTGACCCTGGGCAAACTGCTTACTGTCACTCAACCTCAGTTCTTAGTAAAACGGGGATGATGACAATACCTACCAACCATACACGACTGTTAGCTTTATTATTTTACCAACATCTTGTACCTCCTGGAGGACCTTCTATGTAACAGCATTCATTGCAACAACACTCTTCAGTTTAAAGATTGAGTTAAAAAGATCACTTCAAAGTCCCAAGTCAAATAAACTACAACAAACTCACATGAGAAAAATCACAGGGCCAATCCTTTGAGCAAAGGCATAAGTCTTACCTCACAGGAATAGCTTTAGGCACTGTGCTGATATTATTTATTTGATATTTAGGCTTCTCTGCATGGATAGAGAAAGTTTCAACTCCACTGTCAAACTCAGGAGGCTGTGCCAAACTGTGCGATTTCACAAGAGTTTTTGGAGAAGTGGGAGTTTTTGAAGACAAGTCAGGTTTATGTGCAGTTTCACTTGGCAGAAGATTGTGATTGAATTTAGGACTTTCAAACTTGCGTTCAAATGGTCGGGCAGAACTTGTATATGGTTTTGGTGTGAATCGATTGTAT
Organism: Pan paniscus; assembly: GCF_029289425.2. Lineage (NCBI taxonomy): Eukaryota > Metazoa > Chordata > Mammalia > Primates > Hominidae > Pan > Pan paniscus. Next base: position 6,361,043 of record NC_073265.2, read on the forward strand.
GCTGGAGTGACTGTTTTCTGAGTCTGTTCAGTTCCATTAACTGGGGCTTTATCTGGAAAACTTTTCTGGGGATAGAAAGCTGGCTGAGCAGTATCTTCTCGGTTTGGTGGTCTGAAAGTTGCTGGCTTATTCTGAGATGGAGGTGGGTCTGGTTTGGACACTAAGGAATTCTGAAAATCCAATGACACTGAATTACCTGAAAAACAAACGTAAGCATTTAAACAACTTTCTGAAAAAAGTTATAATAGCCCTGTCCCAGCTTAACTTGTCCTGGTGCTGGAGTCAAGGCCCAAATGTGGGTCGCACAGCCAGAGCCTGACTCTTGAGCCCTGGAGGCTAGGTGTGATGCTGAGGGATGAGGGCAGCATGGACAGGTGGTGCCATGAATATACCCTGCTGCCCTGGAGTCAGGGTCCAGCTGCTAAGATTCCTGGCCTCCAAAGATTGGCACTAGTCTTTGTGAAAACTAGAATGCCCAATAATCATATAATAAGGATACTCACTATTAATTAGAAAAATGTAAAACAAAACCAACAAAAAGCATTAAATACTATTTCACACCCACTAGAATGGAAAAACCGAAAAGTTTGATGATGCCAAACATTGGTTAAGAAGTGGAACCACAGGATTTTTTATGCACTGCCAGCCGCAGTGTAACACAGTACCAACTGAACTCTGTGAAATAATTAAGGACACTACAAGACAAGAGAATTATTAATCCAAATACCTCATGAACATAGTAATATAATTTTCCACAGTACGAGAAGAAAAATCATATGGTCATCTTAATACATGCAGGAAAAACATCTGACTGCTTTCAGCAAACTCTGAATATAGGGAATGTCTTAAACATGATAAAGGACATCTACGAAAATCCTACAGCTAACATTCTAAAGGATAAAACATGAAGTCCTTCCTCCTTAAAATCAGGAACTAGCAAAAGAGGTCCAATTTCACCACTTACATTTCAGAGTTTGTTGGAGGTCCTGGCCAGTGCAATCAGCAAGAAAAGAAAGAAGGCTAGGTGCGGTGGCTCATGCCTGTAATCCCAGCACTCTTGAGAGGCCGAGGTGGGCGGACCACCTGAGGTCAGGAGTTCGTGACCAGCCTGGCTAACATGATGAAACCCTGTCTCTACAAAAAATACAAAAATTAGCCGGGCGTGGTGGTGTGCGCCTGTAGTCTCAGCTACTCGGGAGGCTGAGGCAGGAGAATCACCTGAACCCGAGAGGCAGAGGTTGCAGTGAGCTGAGACTGCGCCACTGCACTCTAGCCTGGGCGAGAGCAAGGCTTCGTCTCAAAAAGAGGAAAAAAAAAAGAGAAAAGGCATAAGGACTGGAAAGTAAGAATTAAAACTGTCTTTATCTGTAAACATGGGCATGTGTGAAAAAAAATCTTAATAAAAGATAGCCTCAATCCAGAACTATAACACATCTGCTTGAAGACTCACAAGCCCAAGGAGGTGCCTCCTAAGGGAATAATAAGAGAAGTCTGTGCTAGGAAAATGCCTGTCCACAGCAGAAGAGATAACCACTTTGTGTTTATATGCTGAGGGTAAAATGTTACAAAGCTCTTAAGATGAATAATCTGGAGCTATATGTGATCTACCTGGTATGTAAATGCAAAAGTCAAGGTGCTATGGGATACATTTTATATGAAACATTATGGCTTTTCTATTTGGGTGTGTGAGATAAAACATAGTAGGTTTTACAAACCATCTTTACATATACTGGCAAACACTACTTCCAGAAGATTTAGAGACTAGCATAAAATAGATTAAAATCTGTTTAGCTAAAAGGCTTGTCCAAAATAATGGTCTTGTAAAAACAGGAGACATACTTTTAACAAAATTCTTAGTTTTTACTGTTCCCAGCCCAAAGGTTTCAAGCATGTATTTTTTAATGTAAAAACCATTTTGCCTAGAAACCACCAGAATTTTACTTCATAAGCATTACTGTGTTAAAATGTCTACTTCCGAACTTCCTACCTTCACCATGTGCTCCCTTAGAATGTATGTGGAGAGACGCGCCGGTGACAGGCTGAGATGGCTGGGCATACTGCGAGGGCAATGGAGGAGGAGGGGGAGTGGCCTGGATGGGTTCATAGCGTTTCTCGCCAAATGATCTATCCACACCATCAGCTTCAGGAGGCTTTCCCCTGTTAACAAATGAAGAAAATGCCAACACCTGAAAATGGACTCACATTTACAAAACAAGTTCTCATTTCTCCATGTATCTCTAAGTTAAAAAAAAAACTAGAAATTTCACAATTTATTCTCATGAGTATGGGTAGCTACTCTACCAAAATATAAAAACAGATTCGACCATTCATCGGCACAAGAAATGTCCAGACACACAAAAACTTTAAGAATATTAGTAAAACATCCAGAAGATGGCAACCAAAGGCAGGTGAAATTTTGGGTATAGTTTAATATTTAATTGTTATTTACAAAAGATAGTAACGTTGACAGATTCAAGAAAGTCTTGCAAATATTCTGAAAACATATCATGGCACAAATTTTCCTGAGACCCACTTTTTTTGTTTTTGAGACAGGGTCTCATTCTGTCGCCCAGACTGGAGTGCAGTGGCACGATCTCAGTTTACCACAACCTCTGCCTCCCAGGCTCAAGCGATTCTTCTGCCTCAGCCTCCCGAGTAGCTGGGATTACAGGTGCCAGCCACCACACCTGGCTAATTTTTGTACTTTTAGTAGAGATGGCGTTTCACCACGTTGTCCAGGCTGGTCTTGAACTCCTGACCTCAAGTGAGCCGCCTGCCTCTGCTTCTTAAAAGTGCTGGGATTGCAGGCATGAGCCACCACACCCGGCCCTAGACCCACTTCTGATTTTGTATCTGGCATCTGGCATACTCGGAGCACCATAAAAACAGATGTCACAGACTAGGGGTTGGCAAACTTTTTCACTGAAACACCAGAGAGTAAAATGTTTGTGGTCTTTTGGCCCATACAGTCTTTGTTAGAACTATTCAAATTATGCGGTTATAGCCTTGAAGCAGTCACAGACAATGGGCATATCTGCGTTTCAGTAAAACTAAAAAAAACTGGAGCTTTTACTTTAAAATTTCCGCTTGAGTTACCAGGTCCATTTTTTGGTTAAATGACTGCTAGAGCAGCAGATCCTGCTTTATTTTACAAGGTTCATTTAAGTCAAATTGTGCCATGTATGCTTATTTTTTCAGACTGCCAATTGTTAATATGTAACACAAAATTCACACAAATCTTTTTAAAAGACCCATAATTGCAACATTGCCATCTAAACCTTACTGCTGAATGCCAAAGCTGCACTAGCTTTATGTGCACCAACAATAACATATACATTTGGAATACTCCTGGTCATTTTCATAAATTTTCATTGAAGAAGTCTTATGATTGGCTTTTTTATCTTGCTTTCATGAATTTAGACTAAGCCCTTGATGATGACATTAAAATCTGAAAGTGCACATAATGCCAGTGACACAGTGAGGGACACCTTATGGAACAGCCTCACATTAATTGCCAGTCTTACCACTTGACGTTCCTTTTCAAGTAGTCATAGCTAGTGTAAGAGCCAAGAAATCTAGGTGATGGCAAAGCAAGCGCAATAGAAAAATGAAAGAAAATGGTCAATCTAACTAAGTAAATTTGCAGCAAATGGAACTCAAATGTCATTTAAAAATATCAACCAACATCCACCATTTCACCATAATTTGGTGTATAAAGGAACATATCACCAACTCTCATTTGGCCAAGGAAATTGAAGATAAATAAAACACAGTCACTTAGTTATGTCCCGTCTGCTGGCCCATCCTTCATGTACTTTAACTGGTACTGCAGTGAAAAGCAATGTGTTTGAACTTTGCTCCTTCTCCACCTCTGTTGCAGCTGCTAATAGTGAGCAAAGAAATTTATCAAATCAAAGAGTGGTGATCAAGGATAATTAGCAGGTTCTGAATAAGTGGGAGTGACATGTCCCATTAAAAAAAAAAAAAAAAAAAAAGGCTGGGCAAAGAAATTCTGCAAGTGAAGACACAGGAAAAAGTAACACAACAGAAGAGCTACACTGAGCCCCTGGGAGGGGAATGGTAAATGGAGAGATAGAAATATGCCTGGCTTGAAACCTGGCCAGGCTTCACATGTTCCTTTCTAGCAAGACCTCCTCCATCTCCAATCGTAAGCTGGGCCCTGTGGTGGTGGAGTCTTACTGGTGAAGCTGCATGCTTGATGCTCAGGCTCTCTCTCATCTAATGATGTCTCACAAACACAAAAACAATTGAACATCAGTCTCTCACATTTAGTTCTTTAAAAGCTAAAAACCACCATCATTTATTGAGACCTGGAAGTCTCACATAGTGAGTTGAGTCCTGAAAGGTAGATTTGATAACAAAAAATCCCTGGTTGTCCTGAAGAAGTTGACTCAATCTCTGGACTGAGACATGTGCACAGCCCTGGAGGGACACTGCTCTTCTTGCACTGTCTTAGAATCCTGGAAACTTCTAATTTACTTTGGAGGTGAATGTCTAAGCTACTGTCTCCTAACCTTTCCAGTTCTAATCCAGCTCTATGGAACTGTTAGACTGGGTAATATCTGCTTGCTTCCTGGGGCATCTGTCCTGTGCTAACAAAGATTATTTTCCATATCTAATTCTCACCATTTCTGAGGTGTATTTTTAAGTGAAGCATAAGCACACATCATCTGAAGGAAGAAAATTTTGCTACTCCTGTATTTACTGAAAGAAAGAAATGCCTGAAGGCAGTCTATTTAGTGACAAACAGTAAATGGTTTTGAAATGCAGGACAGAGTCCTATATTTTAAGGTATTTTCCAGTTGATGAAGTTGTACTCATTGGACAAGAGTATGAAAAAGCATTACAAGGGAAAGTTACAGAAACAACTACCCTCTTAGTTATCTTCCATGACCCTTATTCTCCTTTCCATTTCTCTAACCATTAAATACCTATATGGGAAAATGCAGCACAATTATAAAGAGTTTCAATTTCACACTACAAAGGAAAAAAAAGTATACTGGTATCCAGCCCAAACTATACTTTTCTCACTCACAGCAGCAGGGAGTAAAATCAAACTGAGTTCTGAGTAAATTCACAAAGACAGATGTCATCTATTTCACAATATATCCCTGTGAAAACAATGACCAGGTAATACAGGTTCCTTCCAGAGCTGTGTTAATGAAAAGAAGGGTGGTGGATGCACCTAATATACCATGCCCTGTTTTGAGCTTCATTCACTCAACAATTACTGAGCCCCTACTGCATGCAAGGCAATGTTCTACACCCTAAAGTTATACATCACAAATAAGCTAAGTCTTCTTTCTAGAAAAACAAATTAACACAGAAAGCAAACATGCATTTCGGTTGATTCCCTGGCAAAACAACTTACTTTTTAGACCTAAATATACTCCTTTTTTTTTTAGATGAGTCTGGCTCTGTCGCCCAGACTGGAGTGCAGTGGCGCAATCTCGGCTCATTGCAAGCTCCGCCTCCCGGGTTCATGCCATTCTCCTGCCTCAGCCTCCAGAGTAGCTGGGACTACAGGCACCTGCCACCATGCCCAGGTAATTTTTTGTATTTTTAGTAGAGACAGGGTTTCACCATATTAGCCAGGATGTTCTCGATCTCCTGACCTCATGATCCACCCACCTCAGCCTCCCAAAGTGCTGGGATTACAGGCGTGAGCCACTGCGCCCAGCCTTTTTTTTTTTTTTTTTTTGAGACGGAGTCTCACTCTGTTGCCCAAGCTGGAGTCCAGTGGCACGATCTCGGCTCACTGCAAGCTCTGTCTCCCGGGTTCACGCCATTCTCCTGCCTCAGTCTCCCAAGTAGCTGGGACTATAGGAGCCCGCCACCACGCCCCACTAATTTTTTTGTATTTTTAGTAGAGATGGGGTTTCATCGTGTTAGCCAGGATGGTCTCGATCTCCTGACCTCATGATCAGCCCGCCTTGGTCTCCCAAAGTGCTGGGATTACAGGCATGAGCCACTGCGCCTGGCCATATAATCTTTTACTATTTACCAAATATGTAAAACGTTAAGAGATATCTTTAAACTAAACACCTGAGCCTTCTTCTGACAGGAATGAATGTGTTTAACGGTGTTTAGTAAAAATAATAACTAAAGGGTACACCCTTCTGCCTTACCAAAGGTGAGCTCCTATGGCTCAGTGCCTAGCTCACTTTAGGCTAGACACCATTTAGATGCTACTGTGATAACTGTGTAAATGAATTCCTGTAACACTGTAAATGTAAATGAATTCCTAATGACAAATCCACATCTGTTTTTGTTCTTGTGGGTTTTGTTCTGTTGAGGTATGAACCCAGCTGTGCACCTGTGTGGGTTTATATTGTGCCTAGCTCACTTCAGTCCAGACACCATCTAGATGCCACAACCCCTTTCTAGTGTTGTGCTAAGAGGTGGTTCACAACACTAGTGCAAGACACGTTTTGCATTTAATATAACCCCCACTGCAGCACTCTCAGTTTGCATTTGGATTCTCATAAACTGCTTTCTTCTGTAAACATAAAGCCTTAAATATAGGACAGTGAAAAAAGTCTTCACTACAAAGGATGTCTTAGAAAAAAGCAGTGGTAATTAAAATTAGGTTTTAATGTTAGTGGTTTTAAAGTATGTTCTAAAACAATTTACACTCAATAGTAAATGACAAATAGGTCATTTCCCAAGATAATCCCAAGCCCACGCAACTAAGTAAGGAAAAATCTAGGTGCTTTTAATATAGACACAATACTATGTGTGATGAATTCTAATATGTCAATCTGGCTAGGTACTGCCATGAAGGGATTTTTCAGGTGTAATGTCCCCAAGTCAGTTGAGGGGAGATGGTCTTGGGAGGGCCTGGCCTAATCAGCAGAGCCCTCTGAATGAGAATTTAGGCCTTCCCTGATCTCATACTCCCCAGTAGCTCAAAATCTTCCCTTCCTGACCAACTGCCCTCTGAAATAGGACTTGCTTAGCCAGCCCCTGTAACTGTGTAAATGAATTTCTTTTGACAAATCCACATCTGTTTTTGTTCTTGTGGGTTTTGTTCTATTGAGGTATGAATCTACCTGTGTGCCCGTGTGGGCTTAGACACAACTATCAGTACCAAATTCTCTTATCAGTCAGGGTTCAACCAGAGACACAGAACCAGTAGGAGACACAAACCCACGCAGGCACAAGAAAGGAGAACAAACCAACACGAAACCCGGGGATGAGTAAACGGAGGGGAGCAGCAAGCCCTGGGAAAAGATGACTGGGAGTCAAGAAACTTGGGGTTCAGTCCCAGCTCTGCCCTGTCATTTTCCCTCACCTGTAAAACTGGATCAGAAATCTTACAAAAACAAAAAACAAAAAACCTCTTCAGTATTTCCCTCAAACAGGATCCTCCTCACATCTGTATTTATATTTAAAAAATAAAAACAGAAAAGAAAAAGAACCAGCATGACATCATTAGGTGTGTGTACAGAAGTGAAGACTGATGATTACCTATCGATGAGGGTCCTTGTGGTTGACACTGTCTTCCGTCAAAACCCTGTGATGTTAGCATCTTTGTGAATGCAAAAACTATGTACATCTAATAGCAGACTTTAAAAACAAAACACACATCCCAGAACTAAAAAGTATGTACAATGCTGAACCACTAGAGCCTACAGAAATCATATATTACACTTAAATTATTTTTCTTCAAAATATATTGAACTGCACGGGATTAATATGCTGCATCCTATTTTTAAAAGCCAGGTGAAATAGCTTACTTTGAAGAATAACTAGAAAAATTTGATTGATTCTGAGAATGAGCTGGCTTTGCAGGCTCGGAGAGATGGCTGGCGGCAATGTGTGCAGGAGGCTTATTCTCAAAACTTCTTCGGTCAAAGTATGACAGCTGTTTTCGATAATATTCTTCATCTTCTTCAGGGTCATAATGATTGGACCGAACGATATCTTCAGGTGGCTTCAGTTGAGGTTTTTGAGGTTCTGGGATCCTAACAGATAATGAATGACAAACGGAACACCTTTTTAGATATTAATGTTATGAAGGAAGTAGAATATGTTAAGTCTTATCTTGACTAAAAGGTCAATAATTACTAACTGCTGTGATTACTGAGGATCTGAGCAGTCCCAACAGTTAAAATGGATATTTCAAATCCCATGTCCTCACAGAGTATACTCAAAAGGCAGCCCCCTTCTGGCTCATGAGTCCTTTAACACAATATAATAAGCTAAACGATTATATGATTAGGGGACAGCAGGTTAGAAGTAGTTAATCAGAAAGACAAAGGGCAATGTAACCGAGACAGTGAACATCTTGAGAAGTACATATACCAAGGTCAAGAACAGTAAATGATAGACTTTAAGAACTTTCAAAGGGATTTTTAAGAACTCAGTCCAGGATCTCAATGATTCTCATATGAACAAATAACTCTATATGGTCTAAAGTTCTAGAAGGCATAGAAAGCAGATGAGGAAGAAAGCAAGTCATTAAGTAAATTCATATTAGTTCTCTTCTTTATCCTAAGTGCAAACATATATTCAGTCAAAAAAAAAAAATCAGAAGAGCTGTATTCAAATCTAATCTGTCACTTATTGGCAGTGCAATGAGGCCATGGGAAAAAGCTCAGGCTGAGGAGCAGCGGGCCAGGTTTCTCTTCCAGCTCTAAGAAGTCTTGTAAGCTACTTAGCCCCTCTCAGCCTCAGTGTCTCTCTCTACAATGCAGAACAACGACAGTGTCACCTCATTATGCTGATGTGCTTAGCACAAGGGCAAGCACCTTATGCATGCTCACTAAATGATTTAGTTATCTTAACCAATCTGAGTCTGTTTCCTCACCACTGGAAACTAAGAGTTCACATGTCGAAAAACACTTTTAAAACTAAAAAACATAATACAAATGTCAGAGCTTAAAAATGTTTATTTAATCATCTGCTTGGAGAATATCTTTCCGAAAGTCTGCTGAAGGTATAAAGATTTGTCAGATTTGTCAGAAATAAAGTTCTACTTTTTTTCCCCCTAGAATCGCTGTTTAGGAGAGCTGACAGTTTTTATTTAAGGACAAACTCCTCCTACTCACACCTCTCCTCTACTAACACAGTAAAAGGTTTTCTTATTGACTAAGAGGGTTAAATTCCTGGTCAGTTCTATGCCACAAAGAGCACAAAGTGCACTCACCTGTACAGAGTTTTGTCATGTTCACTGAACTGATTCTGAGAAGTGGGTTTGGGACCAATGATGGGAGCACCTGAAGGTTTAGATGCTACTTCTGGAGGCTGTTTAAAAAAAAAAAAAAAAAGACAAATATGCCTAAGGAACAGATAATTACAGAATAGATATCATGTAATGGCGGAGGGGAGAGCCAAGAAGCCTTTTAAACGGTGTGCCCATGCATCCAAGGCACTAAAGACATATTTACCTTAAAACTGCCAGTGTCATTTACATCCTTCTTGGTCTCTAAGGATGCAGATCTTTTGTTTTCAAACATCTTAACTCTGGTGAGTACAGACTGTGGCTTCATTGCTGGATCTTCCTCTTCTTCGGTTTGAGTTGGGGGTGGAGGCAGTGGTTTGGTGTTTGAAGGCAGAGCTTCTGGCTTATGCTGAGATGAAGGTATCAGCGGAGGGACAGCTGCAGCACCATGGAGAGGCTCAAAATGACCTGCTCTAGAGGTAAATCCTTGGGGTGGTACTTGCTCGTAACTGCGTGAATATTGCTCAAAATACTGCTTGGACTCTGCGGGCTTGGGCCCTGCTGAAGGGTGGGGCTGGGCTTCCGGTCTGAGTCTACCATGTGTGTCATACCCAGGAGCTGGCTGCTCTTCGTGCCGCAGGGCGGATGCTCTAGGTGCCTGTTCGTAACGTGGTCTGCTGTCGTAAGACAGAGGGGCTGGCTCTTCAAAACGTGGAAAGTACCCTCGTTCTGAGGACTCTTCAGGATGCTGTCTGGAGTCAAGGTCTTGAGAGTGCTGATTATCAAAAGGTGGCCGAGATGGGTAGGGCTGTTTGTCATCATAATATGACCACTGTTCTTCATACATGGGGACGCGATCTTCGTATCGCAGACGATGTTCATAGTTTCGAGAAAACTGGTCCGTATAGCTTGAGGACTCGTATCTGTATGTGGGCTGCTCGAGGTCTCTGCTGGCTTGTTTCTCTACGTATGGGAGTTGGGGTTCATAGGTCAGATTAGGCTCTTTGTCTGGCCTGTGCCCTGGGTGACTAACGGCTGGCTGTTTCAAAACATGGTTCTGCCTCATCATTTCCTCGGGATATGGATCCTTTCTATACACCTGTATAAAAAATTCACATTTAAGGACAAAGTCTTGTTTCTAATTCTAGTCTATTTTATTAGACTGTGATTAAATATTAAACTATGATTTAATATGTGAAAATGGTATGTTTTACCATTTATTATCAGGATAGACAAGATTAGTGGAAAAAGCTGGTTTAAGTGAAAGCTCAAAATTTATAATGCAGGTAGGGGCTTTTATGTTTCAGCATGTACTAAATAAACAGTGAGTTAAAGATAAATATTAAATTTAGTAGAAAATTAATGCACTATTGATTACACTTCGACACTGAAAAATCCTAAAGAAGATTTATGGGCATCATAATTTGTATTAACATAAATATGTTTATGATGGGTTTCGATTACATATTAAGGAATTCTGGAAGATACTGAAAGCCAAAAATAAAAATAATAAGCACAAATCTCAATTAAAAGGCCTGTTTTCAAATAATCCGTATACCAATGGAAGCCATGCAAACTACGAAACTGAAATGATTTGTATTGATTTGAAAGCATTACAGTGTATAAGCCTGCAGTAAAAAAGCAAAAGGAACACTTAAAGGGCAAAGCAAAAATGATCATGTGCCAGATTGATGGACAGCAACAAATTAGTGCAACACCGCAGCACAGGTACCTTTGTTGGATCTACATGCGACGACAATGATGGTTCTTGATCTCTTAGCATTATGTGAGCTGCCTCAGTACTTGGTGTTCTTAAAGAATCAGCTTGTGGTGAGTAAGAGGTGGAAGGAGCTGGGGTGGGCTCCTCCAGTCTGACATTAGTTAAATTTACATTATGATTAACAGCAGAGGTTGATGATGCTGGGTTTGTTTCAGGCGAAAGGTAAGGGACTGGAGATGAAGCTTCTGCTTTCTGTGAAGTGTTTAAAATATTTTAAATATAGTGTTTCTGTTTACTGCTAACTTTCCACTTCAATTTATAGTGATTGGTAGACATACATTTTAAGTGTGCTGAATAACAAAATTATGACCTCATGTCCTAAACTTTTTGGGAAAAAAAAAAAATCCAGTACATTGCTGTGTTAAGACAAACACACAAAATTTAGAATTAAGCCCTTGGTACTCTCAAATTGAAATTGAAGATTAATTCTTAATCTGGAGAAAGGACAACATATATATTTTTAACTCAATCACCACATTCTAAAATTTAATAATGCACCTCTATCTACAAAACGTTGAATGCTTGCTGCTTACCTGTTGAGAGGCTGGCTTAAATCCAGGGGAGTCTATTCTATGAATTGGTTGTGGCTGCGCTTGTGGTGAGTAAGGAGGATATGTTTGGTTTTCATGATGCATTCCAGAGGAGTCCTCTCTTACAGGCTCAGAGGACCGTGTAATGGCAGACTCCGGTGGAGTCCCAACCTCATCATTAAGAGTTTCATCTAGTTCTTGATCAGTGTAGGCCCCGCCTTCTGTGTCTGTGTCTTCATAGTCAGAAGTGTGTCTACTGTCCGTGCTATACATTGAGTATTCACTACCTGGAGCTGACAGGTAGGACAGACGATCATCATGCAAATCAAGGTCATCACTTGTAGCACCATCCGCCTGGGTCAAATAAAAGTAAATTACAAATTTTATTCAGTAGTTCTTTAAGAGATGGCCTTTATCGTACAAGGCAGATTGAAAAGGATATCTTCCTCTGGAGAAGTCACATCTACTTCTTGAAACTTCTGGTAAGGAAAAGTCAAGAAGATTGTACAAGCACACACGCAGACACATGGAGCACCCCTTGAGATCTGAAGGGCATGGATGAAGGAAACAGTGGCCGGTAAGCCAGGACAAAGTTAGACTCCAGGGCCCAGCCCTGGAAGACAACGAAGAAACTCTGACACTGCTCAGATTTATAAAACCTACTCACTAGCTCTTCAGCCCTTTTAAGCAAGGGGAAGAGGGAGAATGTTACCAAACTAAGCTCACAGAAACAAGGACACACTGACAGAATAGCACATGGAAGAATACCTATGAAATAAACCCAACAGTTCAAAAGTTGAATAAGAGCTAATATATTTATGTTTAGGAAACAACTGATATGGTTTGGATTTGTGTTCCCACCCAAATCTCATGTTGAATTGTAATCCCCAGTGTTGGGGGAGGGGCCTGGTGAGAGGTGACTGGATCATGGGGGTGGTTTCTAATGGTTTAGCACCATCTCCCTCACACAGTCTTGTGATAGAATTCTCCCAAGATCTGTTTTTTTAAGTGTGCGGCACCTCCCCAACTCTCTTCCTCCTGCTCCAGCCATATAAGACGTGCTTCCTTCCCCTTCTGCCACGATTGTAAGTTGCCTGAGGCCTCCCCAGGAGCAGAAGCCTGTACAGCCTGCAGAACTGTGAGCCAATTAAACCTTTTCTTTATAAATTACCCAGTCTCAGGTGGTTCTTTATCACAGTGTGAGAATGGACTAATACAGTAAATTGGTACCAGAGAAGTAGGGCATTGCCAAAAAGATACCTGAAAATGTGGAAGCAGCTTTGGAACTGGGTAATGGGCAGAGGTTGGAACAGTTTGGAGGGCTCAAGAGAAGACAGAAAAATGAGGGAAAGTTTGGAATTTCCTAGAGACCTGTTGAATGGTTTTGACCAAAATGCTAATAGTGATATGGACAATAAAGTCCAGGCTGTGGAGGTCTCAGACAGAGATGAAGAACTTACTGGGAACTGGAGTAAAGGTCATTCATTCTTGCTATGCTTTAGCAAAGACACTGGTGGCATTGTGCCCCTGCTCTAGTGATCTGTGGAACTTTGAACTTGAGAGAGATGATTTAGGGCATCTGGTGGAAGAAATTTCTGAATAGCAAAGCATTCAAGATGCAACCTGGCTGCTTCTAACAGCATGTGTTCATATGTGTGCACAAACAGATTATCTGAAACTGGAACTTATATTTAAAAGTGAAGCAGAGCATAAAAGTTTGGAAAATTTGCAGCCTGGCTATGCAGTAAAAAATAAAAACCCATTTTCTGGGGAGGAATTCAAGCTGGCTGCAGAAATTTGCTAAGTAACGAGGGACAGAATATTAACAGACAAAACAATGGGGGAAAATGTCTCCAGGGCATTTTGGAGACCTTTGCGGCAGCCCCTCCCATCACAAGCCTGGAGGCCTAGGAGGGAAAAAATGGTTTCGTGGGTGATCCAGGCCCGGCCCTGCTGCTCTCTCAGGACATGGTGCCCTGCATCATGGCTGTTCTAGCTCCAGACATGGCCAAAATGGGCCAAGTTACAGCTCAGGCTGTTGCTTCAGAGGGTGCAAGCCCTAAGCCTTGGCAGCTTCCACATGATGCTAAGTCTGTGGGTGCACAGAGGGAGACAGTTGAGGCTTGGGAGCCTCTGCCTAGATTTCAGAGGATGTATGGAAATGCCTGGATGTCCAGGCAGAAGTCTGCTGCAGGAGCGGAGCCCTCATGGAGAACCTCCAGGGCAGTGTGGAGGGGAAATGTGGGGTTGGAGCCCCCCACCAGAGAGTCCCCACTGGGGCACTGCCTAGTGGAGCTGTGAGAAGAGGCCCATTGTCCTCCAGACCTTAGAGAGGTAGGTCCACCAACAGCATGCACCATGCACCTGGAAAAGCCACAGGCACACAATGCCAGTCCATGAAAGGAGCTGCAGGGGCTGTGCCCTGCGTGGCTACAGAGGCAGAGCTGTCCAAGGCCTTGGTAGCTCACCCCTTGCATCATTGTAGCCTGGGTGTGAGCAGTGGAGTCAACGGAGATTATTTTGGAGCTTTAAGATTTAATGACTAATCTACTTACTTTTGGAATTTCATGGGGATTGGAGCTCCTTTGTTTTGGCAGACTTCTCCATTTTGAAAAGGGAGTATTTACCCAATGTTTATGTCCCCTTTGTATCTTGGAAGTAACTAACTTGTTTTTGATTTTACAGGCTCCTAGACAGAAGAGACTAGCCTTGTCTCAGATGAGACTTTGAACTTCTGAGTTAATGCTGAAATGAGTTAAGACTTTGTGGCACTGCTGGGAACGCACCATCATAGTTTGCAATGTGAGAAGGACATGAAATTTGGGAGGGACCAGGAACAGAATGATATGGTTTGGATTTGTGTCCCCACCCAAATCTCATGTTGAATTATAACCCTCAGTGTTGGAGTGGGGCCTGGTAGGAGGTGATTGGATCACGAGGGCGGTTTCTAATGGTTTAGCACCATCCCCCTAATACTATCTTGTGATAAGAGTTCTCCCAAGCTCTGTCTGTTTAAAAGTGTGTAGTAGTCCCCCCTTCTCTCTCTTCCTCCTGCTCCAACCATGTAAGACATGCTTTTTCCCCTTCGCTGTCTTAAGTTTCCTGAGGCCTCCCCAGAAGCAGGAGCCTGTACAGCCCACAGAACTGTGAGCCAATTAAATCTCTTTTCTTTATAAGTTACCCGGTCTCAGGTAGTTCTTTACAGCAGTTCAAGAGCAGACTAAAACAACCTGTTAAACATTTGGCCCTTAAAGCTGTTATGAAACACAATGGAAAATCATCACCTACATGGTGGTTGCTACATTAAGAAGAAATTATTTATTATTTTTCATAGAAACAGTATCCAACAGATGGAGAGGAAGAAATACAGTAATGCTTTTCTTTTGTTAAGTAATTAAGAACTCAGTTTCTAATAGTTTATGTTGATTATCTTCTGAGTAGATCAGAAAGAAAGTGAGAAGTATTTGAGGGAAAGGAAGCTACAGAGTTGCAATCAACAGGTTATCACTGGACACTAACGTGACACTAGTACCTGGATGAAAAAGAACACTTCCTGAAGACCCTGCCTAGACACCGTGCTCAGTTACTCATGAGAGCTGAAGGATCTGGAATCCAGGAATCAGAAAGTATTTCTTCCACTTCAGTATGGAATGAAGGACAAACATGAAACTCTTGTCCTCCAGAAAGATGCACTGCTATTAACTAGCAGGTTTGGTGTGGCTCTGCAGGTCTGCTGTGCCAGAAGCATGGTCTTGGGAGTCAAGTTGCCTGAATGGAGCTTTCCACGCAGTCCCCATGCTTGGCTCGTTAAGACTCTGACCTTGAGCACTGCCTTCCTGATAAGAAAGACTAGGGTGTGTCAGGTCTCCCCATGCTCCAGTTTTCAAGAGAGCATCTGCCAGGCTGGGCTGGGGAGAGTGGGAATCCAGGGATCTATCCTGTTAGAGCACAATCCCTCTGAACAAGTCTCAATGGCTTCTCAACTCGGTAACAGCTGTTGCAGAAGAAAAGTCTTCTTGCTATCTACTCTAATCTTTAACTTGCCAGGGTTCTGAATACTATAATCCAGTAGCCAGTCAAGGAAATATTGAAAGTCTGGACAAGAATAACTTAGAACGAATCAATCCACTTAAGTTTTTAAAGCTGGTTTGAAATGCAGATGTAAGCAAGAACGATGGGTTGCTTTGAACTAGGAAATATGTTAAGAAAGCCTCAGGATGACTTTTCCTGGTTTAGCAGGGAATATGTAAGACTGTGTCAGATCTCGTAAAAAGGAACTCTTTCTAGCAATTAGGTCAAAGTAGTTGGTTCAGGAAAGTCAATGTGAAATGAAGTAGTTTTAGTTTAAGAATCTATTCTATGAAATATACTTGAAGAGAAGAGGACAGGAAGATAAGCTTTAAGTTGTAACAACCTTTTCTGGCTTACAAAATGCATCAGTCTAGCCTGATAATAAATAACCTATTTTTCCTCACATAAAAAGCTAGAAAGTTGGACCTTTATTTTAAAACCAAGCAAAGAAAGCACACAAGAATATCACTAAAATACTTTATAGAAAATTAAGATTTGTGGATTTTAAAAAAGCCTCTCAGATACTACAAATGTATACTTTGCGCATTTTGGGAAAACATTTATAGACTAATTTCATTTTAAGAATTCACTAGTGAAAGCTATTAACATTGGACCTGCCAAAGGATGTTAACAGAATTGTGTTGCTATAGAAGGTTAGTATGAAGACTACAATCCTTTCAAGTGCTGCAAAAGTAGAAATTAGTAATAGTGTGTTCATGTAAAGTGGTGTGGTTTGTTTCCACCTTCATTTTCCTATCAAGTTCCAGCTGCCATGTTATTCAGAGTGGTCTTAGGCTCTTGTATGCATGGTCCATCCCCCAGACTGGTTCATAATGAGAAAAACCATAGTTCTGACACATTACTATAGGTGAGAACAATAGACACTGCCTCTCAGTGTTAACAGCTCTCCTTGCAGAGGCTGTGTATGTCTGGGTAGAGGACATGGGGGGTCCTAAGCATGCAGCATGCACTGTCAGAGCATCTGTAGCCACAGCCAGGCAGAGGAAGGTAGGGACCATGCGGGGGCAAAACACAACAAAAACCAAACCAACAAGGAAGTACAAAGAACAAAATAAAAACCAGAGATACTCTCAATCTTCCCTAATAACCAAAACTTACTGCACTGATCTGAAAAAGGTAAAAGACATTTAAAAAAAAAAAAGCTTCCCTCAATGGTGTATTTTGAGGAAATGATTAACTCTCCAGACAAAATAAACAGACCTTCCCATCAAAGATTGCTATAAAACCAGAAAGACTGACAATAGAAAGTAGTTATTTTAAAGCTGGCCATTTGGACGTATAGAAAACCAAAATTCAAAGCCAAGAAGGATCTATTGCTTTGTTCAATATCTCCCAGTATGCTGTGAGAATGTTAACAGGTGTTGAGTGAAAAATAAATGCGAGGAAATGCATGAAGTTGGCTTTTTAACTTTTAAGATGTCTCAGAGCCTTTAAATGCCAGTGGGTACGAGGATACTCGTGGGGGGTCTAGGGTTTATTTCCCATCGGCTGCTTGCCTTCATAGTGCCTTCTCTCTTAGAGCAAGTCCTGAATTGAGCATGCTGAGGACAGCACTTTGGGAGATGCTCATCTAGGCCATCCAAATCCCCTCATTTTCAGAGGAGGAAACTGAAGCCAGGCTCAAAGTCATCATTCATAGCCAGACAGGGGCAGCATCAGAACTCAACCTGCTCTTCATTATAATTTAAGATTCTTTAGGAGACAATCCTACTACAGTGGTAATTCAACAGGTGAGAAAATTTAAGAATTCTCTTACCATCAGAAACAACTTTCATAACCCCTACACACAAATTATAAAAACCTAAAAGCTAACTTTCCCCAAATTTCTCCAATATGTTGATCTAATTAGAAAGCACTGGTATCTCAAAAGCATCTCTGATTAGTTACATAATTTACTGAACAAGTCAAAAAAGTAATACGAAATGTCTTACCTTTCCCTCGGAAACCCATACCAGCTGGTTTTGCTGTTGTTGAATTGCTTCTTTCAGCGCACCATACCAACCATCATTCATTGAATTTAAGTTAATTGTAGCTGAAAATAAATTAACGATGTAGTTTTATGGTTAGAGCACTGCCAAAAGTCAGAATTAATTCAACCCTGCTTACAGCTAAATCGTCATTACTGAAAGATGGTATCTGAGGATGCAAACATTTGAAATTTCTATTTTGCTACTGTATATTTTCTTTTAACCAAACAGCAGCTGTTAACACAACAGGAAGCTTTCCAAGAAAGTATCATGTAAGTTTTAGTATTTGAACACCATAACATTTTGGCCGACTTAATGTTGCCCAGACATTGTAAGCTGAAAGAAGGCCTTTATTAACATACTCACTTGTAAAAAGATGGTGATTATTTTTACGAAGTTTATGAGATCGCTCATATAACTTCCTGGCACTTTTCCGAGATTCTGGACATAACCTCATTCTCATTGTTTTTACTCCTTGCTTAGAATCAGGGTTAAGAAATACAACAATTGGATACCACTGGGCATAGTTAAGACGATCAACTGCATTTGGTGTTACATCTAATAAAGCATGTTTGTCCTAGAAACAGAAAGAAAAATATATACAAAGACACAAGACATCATTAATTAAGAATCATCAAATTCAGCTGGGTGCAGTGGCTCACGCTACGCCTATAATCCTAGCACTTTGGGAGGTCGAGGTGGGTGAATCACTTGAGGCCAGGAGTTCCAGACCAGCCTGGCCAGTATGGAGAAACTCTATCTCTACTAAAAATACAAAAACTAGCCAGGCATGGTGGTGCACGCCTGTAATCCCAGCTACTTGGGTGGCTGAGGCACAAGAATCGCTTGAACCTGAGAGGTAGAGGCTACAGTGAGCCGAGATCACGCCACTGCAGTCCCACCTGGGCAACACAGCAAGACCCTACCTCAAAAACAAAAACAAATACAAACCAAAACAAAACAAAACACCCCATCACATTCAGAAAAAGTCAAAAGTCTGTACTATATTTCAGTGGTAACAGATCTCTTTGTATTCTAATGTCTCAGGAGCACATATTAAAAAACTAATTGTAAGTTAACTCAATTCCATTTCTAGCCAAATTTGTAAAAACCTTTCTATGAAGCTCACTTTTAAGACTTAGCCCTAACACCGCAATCTGACAGTATTATCCACGTACAGTTAGAATAAAAATAAGTTTAAGAATTTAATGTTCATGACATTCCTTATGAATGTAAATATCAAACTACAACTTGAATTGTACTGATATAATATATAAGCAGTTTGTTAATTACATCTAAACATCATACACTTGTTTTGTGGTAATGAAAAATCATCTTCTGATGCCTACAGTAACTATTCTCTTGAAAGTAATCATTATAATGCTTTTCAGTAAGGGCTTAATTTTCTTATAGTATGTCAGTAATAGTCTCAGAAAAACTACCTTCTACTTTCAAATTAACCAAATCCCATCCCACTCAAAACCACAATAACATAATGAAATGGGTCAAGTTTTAATAACTTACTTGATCTATGATTTGCTTTATTGTATGCAGGCGAATAATGCCAGAGCTACGTTGGTCAGTTCCAGCGTCTCGTGGTTCACTCTCTATTCATTATGTCAGGACAAAAATAAGACATCAAATTTTCACTGGTTAGACAGGAGTTTCTCAACTACTGGCCACAACTGATATGCCGGACTGGATAGTACTTTGTTTGTGGAAACTGTCTTATGCATGCAGTACTTAAAGTGAGTTTTAATATGCATACTTCCCTTTTTTTTTTTTCACTATTTTTTCAACTACTTTAATATTCTGGAAAAAAACTTAGCCATTAAAGAAGAAAAAATATACAGGAATGCACATTTTTTTCTTTTGCCTGGGGCTCTAATATGGCTCAACAGGGCACTACTTCCCACCCTTTTTCACACTGTAACATCCACAGAAAATATTATTTGTATGGCACACTGAGATAAACTGAGGGGGCTGCTCCTTTGCCAAGCTCTAACCAGCCACTACTGGCTTAAGAGGTCAATACCTTGGCATGTCCATCAACCATCGGTAATGGTGCTATAGCGGATTGCCTAGGGAGTTCTGGGTTAGAGACCTTAGTTACATCAGTAGAAGGGGAACCTGGGGGCAGGAAGCTGTTCATCTGTAACTGTGAGACAGCCTATGGCTTCATCCTGGCAACCTGTCTTCACTGGTGTATACTGTGCCAAATGCAGCTTGGGCTGGTTTCCAACCAACCATCTCAGAGCACAGCAACGTTTGTGACTCTGGTCACAAGGAAAGTTTGAAAGGAAAGGAAGACCTTTGGTGTTTCAGAGATCAGACAAAGGCAGAGATCTGGAAAGACAAGTCACACTGAGGTTCAAGATAAATGATTTTGGAGAATGAGACTACCATAAGACAAAGCACCATGGGCAAGCAGGGCAGAATTTCAAATCTAGTGAACACTGGAGAATTAAGAAGAAAGATCAACTGGGAATTCTGGCTGGAAAAAAAATGCTACTAACTCCTCAACTCAAAAGACTGTAATTAGACTCAAAGAAGATATAAAACTAAGCTACCTGAATTCCCTGTTGTGGAGTAAACCTGATTAAACCAATGTATTACCCTTTAAGGCAGAGCTTTGTAAGTCATCATACTTGCTTTTCCCATATCTAAAAATCCTAAGTTTGGTTATGGGTAAGGGTTACCACCAACTTCTTCAGGTGAAATGTCATCTACAGATAACTTAGCCAGGTGCGGTGGCAGGTGCCTGTAATCCCAGCCACTAGGGGAGGCTGAGACAGGAGAATCGCTTGAACCCAGGAGGCGGAGGTTGCAGTGAGCTGAGATTGCGTCAGTGCACTCCAACCTGGGCAACACAGTAAGACCTTGTCTCAAACAAAACAAAACAAAACAAAACTTCTTCTGAAAAAACTAAGAAATAAACATTTTCTAACTTGCTCAGATTTTACTCAAATCATTTGTCTGCAAATCTTCTGATGTTCAGAAAATAAATATCCTTATTCAACTTCATTGGCAATGAAATGAAAAGCAATATATTAAAAAAAAAGATGATGTTCTGATTCTTTAAATTAACACTATGCAGTTTAAAGATGTTACTGAGGGTCGGCTGGGTGCAGTGGCTCACGCCTGTAATCCCAACACTTTGGGAGGCCGAGGTGGGCAGATCACGAGGTCAGGAGATCGAGACCATCCTGGCTAACACGGTGAAACCCCGTCTCTACTAAAAAAACAAAAAAACAAAAAAATTAGCCGGGCGTGGTGGCGGGTGCCTGTAGTCCCAGCTACTCGGGAGGCTGAGGCAGGAGAATGGCATGAACCCAGGAGGTGGAGCTTGGAGCCTGGATCTGAGATCGCGCCACTGCACTCCAGCCTGAGCGACAGAGCGAGACTCTGTTTCAAAAAAAAAAAAAAAAAAAAAAAGGTTACTGAGGGTCATATAGTGCCAGTGGGAACAAAATCCCCAGCACAACTCTCTGGAAAGCAGAAACTTCATCATAATTATGGGAACAGCTATATTCTTAAGGATTTAAATCCTTTGGGAAACAAAGCAGGGCATAAACAAGCAAACAAAATATGGACAGATTTCTGTATCTTTTGTAATAGTAATATAAATTCGAAACAAACGATATAAAAAAAGCCTAACTGAACCAAAAATTGCAGGATAAAATGAAAATATGCCATTACCTATGAAAAAGAAAAATTGGATATAAACTTTTCTAAACAGTATAAATAAAACTTTGCCAAAATATGCTTAAAAGAGTGGAAGAAAATACAATGGAATAAAATTTAGGGTGGTGATATGTGTAAAAATTAACTTTCCAACTTTTCCAAACACAGAATGGCACTTTTATAATTACAAAAACAGTTTAAAAATAAAACAAAACTGGGTGCAGTGGCTCACACCTGTAATCCCAGCACTCTGGGAGGCCAAGGCCAGAGATCACTTGAGCCCAGGAGCTGAGGTTCAGCCTGGACAACATAGTGAGACCCTGTTTCTACAAAAATAATAATAATAATAATAATAAACTAGCCAGGCGTGTTGGCATGTGCCTGCAGTCCTAGCTGCTTGGAAGGCCGAGGTGTGTGGACTGCTTGAACCCATGAGTTTGAGACTACAGTGAGCAATGATCTAACCACTGCACTCCTGCCTGGGCAAGAGTGAGACTCTGTCTCTGAAAAAAAAAAAAAAAAGAGGAGCAGTGTGAAGAAGAGGCGAGAACGACCCCCGGACCGACCAAAGCCCGCGTGCCGCTGCATCCCACGTCCAGCACCTACGTCCTGTCGCCACCGCCACCATGCCCAAGAGAAAGGTTGAAGGGGATGCTAAGGGAGATAAAGCCAAGGTGAAGGACGAACCACAGAGAAGATCCGCGAGGTTGTCTGCTAAACCTGCTCCTCCAAAGCCAGAGCCCAAGCCTAAAATGGCCCCTGCAAAGAAGGGAGAGAAGGTACCAAAGGGAAAAAGGGAAAAGCTGATGCTGGCAAGGAGGGGAATAACCCTGCAGAAAATGGAGATGCCAAAACAGACCAGGCACAGAAAGCTGAAGGTGCTGGAGATGCCAAGTGAAGTGTGTGCATTTTTGATAACTGTGTATTTCTGGTGACTGTACAGTTTGAAATACTATTTTTTATCAAGTTTTATAAAAATGCAGAATTTTGTTTAACTTTTTTTTTTTTTTAAGCTATGTTGTTCGCACACAGAACACTTCATTGTTGTTTTTGGGGGAAGGGGCATATGTCACTAATAGAATGTCTCCAAAGCTGGATTGATGTGGAGAAAACACCTTTCCCTTCCAGTTTTGAGAGACTTCCTCTTGGCTCCCAGGAGGAGGGATTCCCTGACTTTGACACACATGGCCACCTTGGCACAAAAGCCTTGTGCTATGGAAAAACAAATTTGTTTTTATGTCCTCTTCTCCCTTTCCATCTTTCAGCATAGACTTAACTCCCTTAAGCCCAGACATCTGTTGGGACCTGACCCCTAGTCATTGGTTACCAGTGTGTCAGGCAATCTGGACTTTCCAGTGATGCCACTGAGATGGCACCTGTCAAAAGAGCAGTGGTTCCATTTCTAGATTGTGGATCTTCAGATAAATTCTGCCATTTTCGTTTCACTTCCTGAAAGTCAGGGTTGGCTTGTGAAAAGTTGTTAAACAACATGCTAAATGTGAAATGTCAACCCTCACTCTCAACTTTCCCTGTTCAGAGCATCAGATGAAGACTTCATTGGGTTTTATAGTGGCTTTCTGATTTTTGGTAGTCCATTGAAGAAGGGAGTTTGAAAGTTGTTGTATACTGTTAACGATTGTCTGCCCATGTCCTGCCTGAAATACCATGATTGTTTATGGAAAGTATCTTTAATAAAGCTGGATACAGTTTGGCTTGGAAAAAAAAAAAAAAGTAAGTAAATAAAACAAGGATTTGTAAGCAACACGTATTTGGCATACAAAGCACTGCAGCCTCAATACTTATACTATCTTATTATAAATGTCTGCAATAATAACAGCTGATAATATTAGCAATGTTTTATTACCCTTTTTAACTATTTGTGTATTTGTCAGTTTAATGACTAAAAGAGCTGGAATGGAGCAAGAAAGGGCTGTGGTCAAAGCCGAGTCTTGTCACTTGTTCACTGAGGGCCACCAGGAAGTTTAGACTGAAGAAACTGGAAAGGATCCACACAATGACCATCCAAGTCTCAGGCTACTCAACTGTAACATGGATATTATACTCCTTACCTCAGAGCATGACTGGGAGGATTCAATGACATTGTATGTTATGCAATTTTCATATGAAGCCAAGAGTTTCCTAAACGGTGATTTTTCTCATTAAAAGAATTGGTGGAACAAGGACATGGTCACTGGGGTTTTCTCACCAAATTAAAAGAATGGGATAAACTGCTAATTTTTCACTGACAAAAAGTCTTATTTTTATTGAATGAGTGAATCAGAACTCACTCACTTTAGAGGTGTAACTCCCAACCTCATTTAAGTTAGCCTTGAGGCTACTTACTTGCAATTTGATAAATATCTGGTTCTTCTCTTGCCAGCTTTTCTCTGGCAACATCAGCTATTGGTCCAAAAATGGTTACAGGCCTCAGAAATCCAGCTGGAGAGAAATTCACATGAAAAACAGCATATTTTATACCTTTTCTTTCTTAAACATATTGACGTTAAAGGGTATTAGGTTAGTCTGTAGAAAATAAACTACCTTCTCGAAGAACCACTCTTTCATAAGCTGGAAACTTTGTTTGAACAGGCTGAGCGGACAAATCCTCTCTGCTTTTTCGAAGATTTCTCTTGGAGCTGCGAAGACCTCTGAATCTCCAGAAGTCAGCACGGTCTCCGCCTGCTGTTTTTGGAAGTGTATACTGTACACTGGCTAGCTGCTCAGCTCTACACAAGAAAGGAGAAAATTAAAATAAGGGCATTTAAAACGCAAAATGGAAAAAGACCCACAATGAAATGAAATATACAATACTGGATGGAAGTTCACATACAGTTTAAATCTTAATGGTTATAATAAAGAGGAGTTTGTAAACCTAAGTCAGTTATAGATACGTTGAATACAATGAAAAAGAATTCTTTACATTACCAAAATTTCCCAGTGGGATTGAAATGATCTATCATCATTTACTTGATTCACTCTATGAGAAGTATCCAAGCATTCATACCTGTTCTTATTAGGGATGATGCCTCGTTCTACCTCCTTATGATTTTTACCAATTCGAATAGCAAGCCAAGAGCCCAGTTTTCCATTGTACAAGGTATCCACAACACGGAACACCTCTCCTTTGTTAAAACTAAGTCCATAGGGAGATTCCTTTTCATATTCAAAATGGGTTCTAATATAGAAAGAATCTCCTACATCTGATTCTACAATGCGACGATAAACTAAAAGGAATAAAAACAAACACATTATCAATATTTAGTGGGATAACAATCTGAAAGACAGTACATTATGTAAAGATGCTATGATAATATCAATAATAATATCCAACAAATTCTTACTATGTGCCAGGTACTGTATTATTTCATGTATTCATCACTGTAAGAATTGAAACTCTTAGTACTTCCATTTTGCAGATGAGGAAACTGATGCAGAAAATACATCAAGTAACTTGTCAAAAGCCACATGCTTGTTTTCTATTATATCATCTAACTTATCTGCAAACATTATAGACATTTCCATATCTAAATCAGCAGTTCTCAAATAAAGGTAATTTTATCCCTCGCCATCCAACATTGGACATTTGCCAATATGCAGTTTTGACTGCCCCATCTGTGTACTGAAAGGGTAAGGGGTGTGTGCTAGTGGCATCTCATCTAGTGAGCAGAGGCTAGGAATGCTCCTAAACATCCACAATACACAGGACAGCCCCTAAAACCACATTATTTGGTCCAAAATGTCAACAGTGCCAAGGCTGAGAAACCTGGCTCTAAGTGAAAATTGTATCACAGAAAAAATGGAGTTTTCTCTTGAATTAATGCTAATAAACATCTGAGTGTATTGCTTAGAAACATCAGTACAAAATCTGAAAGCTGCTCATATATACTTTTGTATGGTTCTGATGGCTAATAAATCAACACTTTCTATCACTTGTAAAGGGTTGGATGGCATTTTATTTAAATTAGAATACTATAAAGGTTAGTCCTATTAGCATGCTCTGCTAATGAGAATCATCTGAAATTCTGTGCTCCTAAATGACTTAGAATTACATAACTTTGAGATTAACAAATTCATTCATCACTCAACTTTGAGTGACTTATTTTTTAAAAATGGAATAAATCCCTTTGTAAGTCCTCAAACTCTACAGGTTTATCTCCTCCATTTTCTGACAGCATCTCACCATCCTTCTTCTTCTGAGCCAATATGGTCACTTCTTCTCCTTTAGGGAGGTCAAGCAGGAAAAGGACGGCTTCTTCTCTTATGATATTTGTAAAATCTACGTTGTTTACCTAATAAATAAGATTTCATAAATCATTCTTGGCTGTTTAAGAATATGAAAATAACATACACAGGACACAGATACTCTCAGTCTACCTAATGTGAAAATATCACATCTTTTTTTTTTTTTTTGAGACAGAGTCTCGCTCTGTCGCCCAGGCTGGAGTGCAATGGCACGATCTCAGCTCACTGCAACCTCCACCTCCCAGGTTCAAGCGATTCTCCTGCCTCAGCCTCCCGAGTAGCTGGGATTGCAGGTGCCCACCACCACACCCAGCTAATTTTTTTATATTTTTAGTAGAGATGGGGTTTCACCATGTTGGGCAGGTTGGTCTCAAACTCCTGACCTCAGGTGATCCGCCCGCTTTGGTCTCCTAAAGTGCTGGGATTACAGGCATGAGTCACCACACCCGGCCGAAAATATCACATCTTTTAAGACCAAAAAATTTATTTTACTTTGGAGAAAAGAATACACTCTAATTTAAAAAAAACAGAAACAAATAAAGTGAGTTAAAGGTATAAATTTATTTAAATAGTATTCAGTGTGTCCTGACATTAAAGATCATCTGTGTAAAATTTAACCAGTTTAGATGAAAAAAGGTAACTTTTTACAAGTTGCTGAGAAAAAAAATCAAAAGAAAATGGGATTAAAAAGACAATCTGCACTGTAGCAACCCTGTAAGAGCATCTGTGTAATGCAGGCTCAGTGTTTGCCAAGTTAATATTTACTTCTATTAGAAGCTTCTAAATGCCAAAATGAACTTATTAAAATGTCACCAGTGACTGTGTGCAGGATTACAGGCAGGTTTTCTTCTTTCCACCTTTTGGAAATTTTCCAGATTAAAAAAGAAAAAAAAAAACCCTAGAAACAAAAAAACCTGACACGCACCACTTACTTTTATGATACAAAACAAAAGTGAACTATTAAGAAACATTTTTTAGCCAGGCGCAGTGACTCATGTCTGTAATCCCAGCACTCTGGGAGGCCAAAGTAGGTGGACTGCTTGAACCCAGGAGTTTGAGACCAGTCTGGACCACGTGGTGAAACCCTGCCTCTACAAAAAATACAAAAATTTGCCACGTGTGGTGGCGAATGCCTGTGGTCCCATCTACTCAGGAGGCTGAGGGGAAGATCGTTTGAGCCTAGGTGTTTAAGGCTGCAGTGAGCCATGATCACACCCCACTGCATTCCAGCCTGGGTGACAATGAGGCGCTGTCTCAAGGAAAAAAAAAAAAAAAAAGAAAGAAACGTTTAAAAAAATGTATGCCCTGATTACTTCAAAACAGGGTTAAGAGATGGGTAAGAAAATAGGTCTCTTTACTTTCCTTGGTATAGTGAACGTTATTATACATGTTGTATTTAAATGTTTTTGACCTAACTTGATTGACAACAATGTAAACATCATCAGAAACAATCACCATATCAGATCAGATGGAAATAGGTCTGAAGTCACCATGATGCCTTGACTTTTTGACATGCTAAGTTTGAAGGGAAAAGGAGGAGGATTCAATGAGAAAATGACAGAGCTCAGGAAATTGCTAAGTGAAAAGACTTTGATTACGAGCTGCTCACTTGAGCAACCAAACCCAAGAAAGAGGCAGTGTAGCAAGAGAAGCAGAGAGTTACCAACATTCTCCAAGTTTTAAAAGTATCAGTAAAGAGGCAGGAAAAGAATAAAAAAATTACAGCACCAGAATGGCAGTATTATGGAATCTAAGGAAAAAAGTACTTCAAAAAAGATTAAGACAGTCAAAACGCTGCTAAAAAATAAAGGAAAATGAGGCTTGAGGATGACATTAACTCAGCGATGGCTTATTGAAAACTGAGCTTCAGTGTGGTGAAGGTGGAAGCCAGGCTGCAAAACTGTATGACCACAATGATTGAAAAGAAAACAGGCAAGGGCCTCAACCACATCCTTCAACAAGTTAAACAGCAAAAAAGGACAAATAAGACAGTGGAAGATAGATGAAGAACCAGTGGAGAGAGAAAGACAAGAAAGTGAATAAAGCTACAAGATTCTGGAGCAGACAGGAGGCTGAATCCAGGACACTGGCAAGAGGCAGGCTGAGTACAGAAAGAGACCAGAATAGAGAGGCCACGGCAAAGACTTTGTGGTAGAGAAGCAGAATAAATGTAGGAGCTCACAATGGACAGATACCTTCTGATTAAAATAGGACATAGTTTAATCTAGCAAATCAAATGGAGGTTTGGATATTTTAAAAAGAAATAGGAGACAGATTAAGATGGTACTATGTCACTAGGTGAAACTGTTTATGGGGAAGGAAGGGAGGACTCTCTATAGACTCTACTGATACTCTGCATCTAACCTGGGCTTTCCTGATTTGTGTAACTAATCCTGTCTCTTGTGGAGTATGAAGTTTCAAAGCCAGGCAGCTTACACATTTGCCTTTGATGTGAATTCCATCTCCCTGTGTCTGAGCCATTATCTGGGGTTAAAAAGGTCCCAGAGGTTGTGTGGATTGCTTCAAGATGACTCATATGGGAGAGGAACACTTGATGTTGCTTGCTGGCAAGTTGTGGCCCATGGCAGAGTCCTGCCAGTCTGAATGTTTAGTTGAACTTCCAAAGACTACCTGGTAGATATTATCATCGGGATATAAGACTTATTTTCTTTTATTTCCGTGAACACGAGTGGTAGAAATGAAATGTTACATTCTTTACTAACACATAATATAGCAGTAAACAAGAGCAAGATACAAGAATGGGAAGTGAGAAGTCCAGCATAAGGTAGACCTGATGGATTTTGACTTTCAAAGTTTAACTGGCTCAATGGAGACTGCTTACAGATTACAATCTAATTACAATAGTAAGCTTGTTGTTTGATACCTTTTTCTGGTGATCCAAATACTTTTTAACCCACATAAGTTGCAATACTGACGTACCCTGAGAATTTGATCACCTTCCTCTAAGCCTTCCTTGGCTGCAGGGCTATCTTCTAGAACGCCAGCTACAAATATTCCAACATCATTTCCACCAGCCAGCCGCAAACCCACACTATCTCCTTTTCTGAATTTTACCAATTTCATGCTGGGCCTGTTAAAACAGATATTTCATTTGAAACAGTTAAGAGCTTAAAACGTTATAGCAATCACTACAGTGAAAACTATATTCAGAATTAAATAAAGAACCATCATTTCTAAAACTTCTCTCATACCACTAATTTACTAAATAAAATTTAGTGTTAGA
Source organism: Pan paniscus (assembly GCF_029289425.2). NCBI lineage: Eukaryota > Metazoa > Chordata > Mammalia > Primates > Hominidae > Pan > Pan paniscus. The sequence continues at coordinate 6,389,769 of NC_073265.2, forward strand.
ATTCAAATCAGACTTAATAACACTATTTTCTGATTAACAGTTTTGGAATATTCAAATTTAATATGCAAGTACTATTTTACATAACTAATTTATAAAATTACTTTGTAAAACAATGTTTTCTCAACTCTCAAAGAGTTATGGTACATTCCCAATGGCTAAAAACATCTTCCATTTTTTCCACCCCAATTCACACATCATTTCTATTAAATAACTGAAAAGTCAAATTTTTTAAAATAAAGGTAGAAATTGAAGTATAAATTGGCTAATTTTCCTAACACGATGGACTCAAAATAAGGCTCCAAGCATTGTGATTTCTACATGTAACAGAGAGTGATTTTTAAAAAAACTTTGCAGTTGGTGGAGTCTTTCAGTAGTTCACAGAGTAGTTCACTTACTCTGCTGCCCCTCTGAGTTTTACAATACAAATCATATAGTCATTCAGCCTTTCTACATTAGCCCCACATCCATTCTGTCCCTTTCTAGTTCTCTGAATGGAAAAAAAAAATAATGCACACACACCCACCTCTAGCATCAGTGTAGTGTTGAAACCTTGTGACACTCCTTAAAACAAATACTAAAGGATGCCTTCTAAGAACTGACTGGATAGAAACAGACTGTAATTAAAAATTACCCACTATATTTCCCTTCTAGGGATTCATAAGTACTCTCACATTCCTAGCCAAGAAAATACACTATTTTACCTATTCTGACAAGAAGTGTAGAAAAAAATCCCTATACTCTTTATTATGTAATACTAACCAAATTATTAGAAACTAATAGATAACAATAACAACAACAACAACAAAAAGTCAAATAAATGAATGAAATGTGTTGAGGAAGGAGAGATTTCTAGTCTCCTTAAGCCAACTAAAGAGATCGCCTTAACTTTCAGAACTTACTATTTATTCATTTCTGATTGGGTTACCTGACCTGGAACTAACATCATCTAGTCATAAAAGTAAGAGCCTGAGAAATCAGATGAGGTCTCTCACTGGCTGGTGGCATCCTTGATCCCTCCATGAAACTATTTACCAGCTTTACTACAAATGGTCCAAGCCCCTTGGTTGTAGTGGTATCCTAGCCAGGTCAAAAGCATTCTCATAGATTCCTCTCCTAAACCCACTGTACTGAAAGCTCTTTAAATATTTCCTCAAAGTCCTTAAGACTCCAGGTCTCAGTTGGGTGTGGTAGCTCAAGCCTATAATGCCAGCATTTTGGGAGACTGCGGCAGGAGGACTGCTTGAGCCTAGGAGTTTGTTCCCAGCCCTGATCAACACAGCAAGACCCTGTCACTACTAAAAAAAAAAAAAAAAAAAAAAAAAAAAATTAGCTGGGTTTCGTGGCTCGTTGCCTACAGTCCTAGCTACTCCGAAGGCTGAGGTGGGAGGATTCCTCGAGCCTAGGAGTTTGAGGTTATGGTGAGCAATGATCACACCATTATACTCTAGCCTGGGTGACAGAGTGAGGCCCTGTCTCTTTAAAACAAAGCAAAACAAAAACAAAAACAAAAGACTATAGGACTTTGGAAATCCTCTTCTAACCCTGACCAATCTAATGTGCTTCAAAAAGCAAAAACAACTGAGCACAGTATCCACCCTTTAGTAAAACATGGCTTCTGAAAACCACTGTTAGAAGACAGCTTTAGGCCTATCTCACCAACAGTGTCATGTGCCTTAGATGACTGACATTTTATACTTTGTCCTGCCTGCATTATATTAACTACTTGCAATAGCAAAACAGACTCACTAACTTCTGCATCAAATCCATTCATTGGCTTTAAATGAAAAACCAAACCTTTCCTGGCACAGCTACTAATCCTGTCCACGTCCTCAAATCCTCCTTGGTATTTGTTCTCCCCGGGAAGGAGGTCTCTGGAATTTTTCTTTTTTCTTTTTTGAGATGGAGTTTTGCTCTGTCACCCAGGCTGGAGTGCAGTGGCGCGATCTCGGCTCACTGCAAGCTCCACCTCCTGGGTTCATGCCATTCTCCTGCCTCAGCTTCCCGAGTAGCTGGGACTACAGGCGCCCGCCACCACGCCCGGCTAATTTTTTTGTATTTTTAGTAGAGACGGGGTTTCGTCGTGTTAGCCAGGATGGTCTCAATCTCCTGACCTCGTGATCTGCCCACCTCGGACTCCCAAAGTGCTGGGATTACAGGCATGAGCCACTGCGCCCGGCCAGTCTCTGGAATCTTATCATTACAGTTTCCTAAACCTCAAACACTTACACAAGTTTTCAAGCAATTCCCAAGAAAGGAAAAAGAAGGGGACTATCTATGCCTGCACAATTTATAAAAGGTTGAATTATCAATTACCTAATATTAAAATTGTACAGTTTTAAACTTGTAAAAACCCCATCTCTTTCAGGAACTACTTCTATCTACCTAGCTGGGTCTAAATCTAACCCACTTGAGGAAATCTGCCAATTTTCTTTTTTTTTTTTGAGACGGAGTCTCGCTCTGTCACCCAGGCTAGAGTGCAGTGGTGTGACCTCGGCTCACTGCAAGCTCCGCCTCCTGGGTTCACGCCATTCTCCTGCCTCAACCTCCCAAGTAGCTGGGACTATAGGCGCCCAGCTAATTTTTTGTATTTTTAGTAGAGATGGGGTTTCACCGTGTTAGCCAGGATGGTCTTGATCTCCTGACCTTGTGATTCGCCCGCCTCGGCCTCCCAAAGTGCTAGGATTACAGGCATAAGCCACTGCGCCCGGCCCGGAAATCTGTCAATTTTCAATTATTCACATCATGTCCCCTTTACCAGTGCCAATAAAAAACTAATTTGGGCTGGGTACGGTGGCTCACATCTGTAATCCTAGCACTTTGGGAGGCTGAGGTTGGTGGACTGCTTGAGCCCAGGACTTTTAGACCAGCCTGGGCAATGTGGCGAAACAAAACCCCGTCTCTACTAAAAATACAAAAATTAGCTAGGTGTGGTGGTGTGTGTCCTTTCATCCCAGCTACTCAGGAGGCTGAGGTGGGAGGATTGTTTGAGCCCGAGAGGCAGAGGCTGCAGTTAGCCGAGATTGCACCATGGCACTCCAGCCTGGGCGACAGAGCAAGACCCTGTTTAAAAAAAAAAACTAACCAAACAAACAAAAAACTAATTTGATAATCATGATGGTTTGAAATTTGTTTACAAATTTACATCTCAATTCTACCAAGTATATAATGTAAAGTAATGAAAGGTGTTTAGATAGTAAAAACTTACTTTTGGGTTGCTAACTACCCTAGAACAGGTTCTCAACCAATCTCAACCATGATTTTGCCCCCAAGGAAACATCTGGCAATGTCTAGAGATAATTCTAATTGTCACAACTAGGGGACTGCTACTGGCATCTAGTGGCCAGGATTGCTGCTAAACATGCCACAATGCACAGGACAGCCCCTCACAACAAATGCTTACCTGGCCCAAAATGCCACTAGTGCTGAGATTGAGAAACACTGATTTTTTTTTTTTTTTTTTAATGCTCCATTGGAAAGCTGTGGAAATTCTGATGTCTGAATAGAATTTTTTTTTTTTTTCTAATTCCTAACTTAAAAGCTAGGCAGGAGACAGCGGTGAGAAAGAAAGCATCCAAAAAGTTCCTTTGTTGTCTAATTTCTAACTCACTATCATATATAAGTAGCAGAATGTTAAATATAAAAATAATCATAGTATTAGGTGGTATGTACTATTTTAAAAAATATATGCAATATGGTTTACAATTAAATTCCTACTCTGAATAATGTTAATAATGAATAAAGAAAACAATACAACTTTAAAATTGTATTACCGAAGAATCCCATCTTCATGAGTTGAATTAGGTAGGACACCATCAGATGGACTGACAGGTAAATCCACATCTGGCTGCCCAACTTGGGCATACACAGGCTTTGGTTCTAAGAAAAAAAAAATTGAGTAGGACTCACTTTAGAAAAACATGGAATAATAATGCAAGCAACCAAGCAATATATGATTCATAAGTTCAGAGAACCTGATGAGGAACATATCTACCATATGTATTAGAGTACATTTTATAGTAATAAATTCTGAAGTCTTTATAACAAGTAGGTATGTTACACAGTCACCTGTGTTTTCCATAGTTCCAGCAATCAGAATTTGAAAAATCTATTCTTTAAGAACGAATAACAAAAAATAGATATGAGAAGAGAGAATTCCTACACTTCCCAGTTAAGACTGCCAAAGTAGCTACCTTTCCTCATTATGATAAAATGTTTTTAAATAACCATATTTCTGCCACTCAGCAAGCAGAGCAAGAAAGATGATTTGAGAAAAGGAAGTGAAAGACATCAGAAACAAAATCTCCAGGCCTCCCAGGCAACCGATCTTAGCATCTTGCTGATTCTGTTTTGTCTTCACAGACAGCTTTAAAAGGATGCTTGGGTCAGACACAGTGGCTTGCACCTGTAATCCCAACACACTAGGAAGCTGAGGTGGGAGGATTGTTTGAGGCCAGGAGTTGGAGACCAACCTGGACAACAAAGCAAGATTCCATCTCTCCAAAACAACAACAACAACAACAACAACAACAACAACAAAAAACAAAGAAAACCCACAAAAAAAACCCAGAAAACCCAAAATAGCCAGATGTGGTGGTGCACACCTGTAATAGGGAGGATCAGGTGGAAAGACAGCTGGAGCCCATGAGTTTTGAGGTTACAGCGAGCTAATCACACCACTGCACTCCAGCTGGGTGACAGAGTGAGACTCTGTCTCAAAAAAAAAACACCCAAAGACAATAAATAAAGGTATACTCCATAAAATGTTTATGAAAACACTTTCAAAAAAGCAAAATAACTTTTCTTTTTAAATTTTTGAAGCCAATCTCATGTTTCTCTTTAAAGAGCAGTGTTGGAAAACAACTTTACTAATTGCAAGAAGTTGTTAATGATAAATATTTTCTATCTAGAAAGTAAAGGAAAACATTCATGAAAGGCAACTGATTTGTGCCAACCTGCTACCCATAAGGAAAATGCTGGAAGTCATATGCAGACAAATTCACACATGAGAAGAATAATAATTGCATCTTTAAAATCTTCTGTAAATCCTAACAATTACTTCACTCTACTTGCAAATGTTTCTTGAACTTAGTGTTTCGTTATGCTTACCTGGAAGAGAAGGTGTTTGTTTCTCATTTCTTTCAACTGTAACTTCTTCCACTGTTTTAGGTGTGTGATCATCAGCATGCTTTACAGGAGTTGAGACAGCCCCAGGTTTAGAAATTCTCTCTTCATCTCTACTCCGGAGACTGTGTGTCATTAAAATAAAAAATCAAGAGCATAAGAATGATTCTGGAAAGCATCTGTAAGAGAACAGTATAAGAAGAGGCAATGCAACTTCAAAAACAATGACAACCTGCTCTAACAGATACCAAAATATTGTAAAAACCTAGTAATTAAAAATAGAGCATTACCACAGAAAAACCAAATAGATTCATGTAATAAAATCGAAAATGAAGAAATAGATCTATAATAGCAAAATTTATTATGAAAGTAGCATTCCAAACAAAACTGTTGGAGAAGGAACATAACATTTAATAAATGGTGTTGGGACAACTGTCCACAAATGTAGAAAAATTAGATCCGTATGTTTAACAATGACAAAAATAAACTGATTTCAGATGAAATCAAGTCCTAAAAAAAGAGTTTAAACATTCACATAATCAACAGGAGCCTTCTAAAGTAAGACTCAATGAAGCCACAGTATATCAACAAAAGTGATTACATAAAAATAAAGTACGTGCAAATAATTGGGAAACATATATAATACTGGGCTGAACTAAATGAAATGGGAATTCTTTAGTTCAAACAGCTCGATGTTAACAATTTCATACAGTTTAACTAAATATAAATGTTGACTATGTACTGACCTAAGTAACATATATAAGAATTTGGTACTTAAAAAAAGAAAAGACAGGCATGATGGCTCACGTCTGTAATTCCAGCACTTTGGGAGGCCAAGGCAACAGGACTGCTTGAGCCCAGGAGTTTGAGACCAGCTGGGCAACATAGCAAATTCCATACTCCGTAAAAAAAATTTAAAATTTAGCCAGGCACTGTCACTTGTTCCTACAGTCCTAGCTATTTAAGTGGCTGAGGTGGGAGAATTGCTTGAGCCGAGGAGTTGGAGGCTGAAGTGAGCTATGATAGAGCCACTACACTCCAGCCTAGGCAACAGAGCAAGACTCCGTCTCTTTGAAAAAGAAAAAAAGAACTATAAATCAATCAAGACAACTCAAGAGAGAAATGCAAAAATACAAAGAAGCTTTTCAGCAAAAAGGATGTACAAATACGTAATAAATATGCAAACACATTTAACCTCACTAGGAACTAGGGAAATACAAATTAATTAGAAACTGTATTATCGGCCAGGCACAGTAGCTCATGCCTGTATTCCCAGCATTTTGGGAGGCAGAGGCAGGCGGATCACGAGGTCAAGAAATCAAGACCATCCTGGCCAGTAAGGTGAAACCCTGTCTCTACTAAAAATACAAAAATTAGCCGGGCGTGGTGGCATGCGCCTATAGTCCCAGCTACTCATGAGGCTGAGGCAGGAGAATCAATTGAACCCAGGAGGCAGAGGTTGCAGTGAGCCAAGATCGTGCCACTGCACTCCAGCTTGGCGACAGAGCAAGACTCCGTCTCAAAAAAAAAGAAATCATATTATCATCCATGAGAACTTTCACGTGATAACATCACTGGTAGGGAAAGATATGGAGAAACAGACATATTCACAAAATGATGGTAAAAGTGTATGACTATTTGAAGGCAAAATGGAAATTATCAAAACAAAAAATGTAACTAGGTCATACACTATAATTCCACTTCTATATTTATTCTAGAGAAATACAAATGTACTCAAGAAAACATTTATAAGAACATTCATTCTAGTATCAGTTTTAGTGGCAAGAAACAAAATAAAACTAAATGTTCATTAATAATTTCCCCAGATAAACAGAAATCATAAAGTGTACCAAGACAATATATATTTTAAAAGAAGCCAATAAATATATCTTGAATAAAAAGATAAATCAAGATCTATAATTTTACAAAGTATCACGTATATATGGTTTTACAGCTGCATTCTCCCAACCTCGGAAAAACAAAATAATTTTTTTAATTATCCTGGACCACAGAAAAATATAAAAAGCTCTCTAATTCACTTAAAAAAAAACTTTACTTCCAAACATATACAGCCATACAGAGAACAGTATCATAAAACCCCATGTACTCATCGTCGACAATTATCAATACTCTAGTCATCAGCATTCCAATCTGAGGCTACCAGAACCTTTAACATCCAAATCTTGATGACAAGAGTACAAAGAGAGAAAATAATATATTTTTCATTATGAATGGAGGAAAAAATTCTAAATAAATAAAATACTAGCTGGAAAATACAGTAGTGTATTAGAAGACTATCATCAGGGTTATTTCAAGGGTGCTAGATTAGTTCGACATTAGGAATTTACTGACACAATTCATTATTATGCACAAATATTTACAGAAAAAAGTGTTAATATCAAACTGGCATGAGAAAATTTGCAGTCATTCCTAAACAAAAACTGAAATAAGCAATATAATTATGAAAGAAACTATTTTCTAAAACCAAGAGCAAACATCCTATCAAATAGTGAAATGCTGAATGTATTTACACTATTTACACCAAACTCAGTAACAGGACAGTGATACCTGTGAACACTACTGTTATTCACTCTGATTTTGAAGACCGAGGTAGTATAATCACGAGCTAATGGTCCCAAAATATTGAAAAAAAAAAAAACTTAATGAATATTAAAGACTACTGAAAAATTTCCTGAATTAAGATAATTTTAATTACATAAAAAAATCTTTTGTCAATATCGTCAACAATCAGATGGAAATGAAAGGGAAAAAATAACACCAGTAACAAGAACATTAAACATTCTAAAACTTTAGACTGGGGGAAGCCTTTGCAAGTAGGATAGAAATTCGGAAGCCATAAAGGCAAGATAAAAATATCTGACAAGATTAAAAACTTTTACTTGCACAGGAAAAGATATTATAAAGACTTACATTTGAAACACAGCTATATCAGTAATCTGATACTATCCATTAACAATTTTGAACAACACAAACACACTCTTTAAGGACTTTAGAAATAAAATGCACCAGCACAGTACATGAAATCAGGTACGAAGGTGCTTACTGCCATGTTTTCGCAGGCAAATACCTAGAAACAAGATGTCCATAATACAGAAAGTTTCTTATCAAAAGAATAAACTGGATGTTCACCTTGTATTGTTCAACTGAAATAATTTAGCTGAGTAATAATTCAAAACCTGATCTCTTAATTATTAAAAGAAAAACCCAAACCCTATATATGATACCAAATGTCAGTACGAGTCTGGAGAATGGCTTAATTCAAGAAGAGTGAGAACTGGGGGTGAACTGGGGGTGAAGTGGAGTTGGTGGATTTGATCTATTTCACTTGTTCTAATAAGCATGCATTGTTTGTAAAAGACTATTAAAATTAGGTGTAATGAAATAGAATGATATGTACAGACATGAAAACTTTAAAACGGCTGGGCGCCGTGGCTCACGCCTGTAATCCCAGCACTTTGGGAGGCTGAGGCGGGCGGATCACAAGGTCAGAAGATCGAGACCATCCTGGCTACGGGTGAAACCCTGTCTCTACTAAAAATACAAAAAAAATTGGCTGGGCATGGTGGCGGGAGCGTGTAGTCCCAGCTACTCTGGAGGCTGAGGCAGGAGAATGGCGTGAACCCGGGAGGCGGAGCTTGCAGTGAGCTGAGATTGCGCCACTGCACTCCAGCCTGGGCGACAGAGTGAGACTCCGTCTCAAAAAAAAAAAAAAAAAAAAAAGAAAGAAAATAACTTCAAAACAAAATGCCAAATAAGACACACAGATTACAGAATACATATAGCAGGATACCATATAGCTATTTAAAAAGTTTTCTCTAAAATATAAACAGACATGTTTGCACATGCCCATGTACAGACAAGCAACAGATACCAAATAAGCAACAGTGGTTCACCTTGGAGGGAAAAATAGCCAAAATAGTAGCCAAGAGGAATTTTACAGTTCTCTCTACTATTTCAACTTTTACAAAAATTTACTTATTATTATAAAGATTGAAAAAATATATTTAAAATTATTTTTAAAGACTAACTTTAAACATAAAATTTGGTTTTATTAACGTATATTATTAGCAGTCTCTTTTCAGGAAAAGGTTTCTTTCTATGTTGTCTTCCTCAAGGAATAAAAAATAAGTACTTTGCATAGTTTCTATTTTTGTATTCTTTTAACCATTCTGTGGAGGTGTATTCTACTTTTAACTTGGTATATTCTTAATGAGCTGCACTGAAGTAGAACAATCTTTTAGGAAAAAAAAAAAAAGCCAAGATATTTTCTAGCTCAAACAAGGATGAGCTACTTTTAAATTGGAAAAGATTGGCTGGTTAAATATGCAAATGATGTTTAACATGAAACATCACTCCTATAATCCCAGCACTTTGGGAGACCGAGGTCGGTGGATCACCTGAGGTCAGGAGTTCGAGATCAGCCTGACCAACATGGTGAAACCCCCTCTCTACTAAAAAAACAAAAATTAGTTGGGTGTGGTGGCACGCACCTGTAATCCCAGATACTTGGGAGGTTGAGGCACAAGAATCGCTTAAACCTGGGAGGCAGAGGTTGCAGTGAGCCGATATTGCGCCACTGCACTCCAGCCTGGGCAAGACAGCGAGACTTTGTCTCAATAAATAAATAAATAAATAAATAAATAAATACAATAAATTGTAAAAGATCAAAATTTTTAGCCATTACTTGTGTAATAAAGTATCACAATTAGCTAAGTATAAATCAACAAAATTAAGCTCTATCCCCAAATTGTGCTGTGCTCCTCAGATGAAAAGGGAAGTGCAAAATAGTAAATTATCCCTGCATTGTTTGCATTAAAAATGATTAATATATTATAAATACAAAATTATTTTTAAAAAGAGAAAAGTGAAAAAATAAGTTAAAATGAGTATTTTTAAAGAGAATGAGTTACCCACAAAATTTTAATAGTTCTACAGATTTCTATTGCTCTGTACAAAGCAGAATTTGTTTAGAAAAGGTAAGAATTCCAATTAACTTTCTTCTTTCTTGTAACTGATCAAAACTTCTAAAAATTAAAATGTGATTAACAGACATTACCATCTTGGTATTTTAACTTACAATATTTTAACTCAAATGCTCTCCTCAATGATAAACGATAGGTCGTCATTGGCTATACATGTAGGGCTCTTGCTCCATATATCACACAAAACTTCTGGGAGTATTTTTATCTTTGGCCAATTTGCATACCCCATTGCTAATTACCTTTTTGTCCTGTGATATAATCATTATAACATTAAATGCAATTAGCCTTCCAAAACAACATTTCACATAAATGGGACTCACACCATTCTATTCAATTTTTCATATAATTAATATTTGAAATATTAGCTTTTGTTAGTGCATTTCCATTATCTACCAAAAGATGGAGGCATTATTCAATAATACATAAAGATCTAGAACAGTACTGTTTAAGAGAATTATAAAATGAGCTGCTTACGTAATTAAAAATTTTCTAGAATCCATGTTAAATAAAATAAGGCGAAATCAATTTATAAATTTTATTACTCAATGTATCTAAAGTAATATTTCATCATCTAAGTTATTAATGAGGTATTTTACATTTTTTGCATACTGTGTTTTCAAAATCCAATGTGCATTTCACACTAACAATACACCTCGATTTGGACTGGCCACATTTCAAATGTTGAACAGTGACACGTGGCTACTGGCTATGGTGTTGGACTATGCAGATCTAGAGTTACAGCACAAAATAAAATAATCAACTTTTCCAAACATTAAAATGTTCTTTCACAAGCAAATGTGACTATGAAGTCAAGATAAAATCTGAATTTACACATGAAATTAGTCAACAATCAGTGGCAATTATTGAAAGAAATTGTGAGGTTGTGATAATGAATCACATTTTCCCCAAACCTTCCTAATTCTTTTTTTTTTTTTTTTTTGAGTCAGGGTCTCAATGTTGCCCTGGCTGGAGTGCAGTGGCACAATCATACTTCACTGCAGCCTCAACCTCCCAGGCTCAAGCAATCCTCCCACCTCAGCCTGCAAGAGTAGCTGGACTACAGATGCGTGCCACCATACCCTGCTAACTTTTTCCACTTGTTGTAGAGATGGGGTTTCGCTATGTTGCCCAGGCGAGTCTCGAACTTCTGGGTTCAAGTGATCCTCCTACTTTGGCTTCCAAAAGTGCTGGATTACAGGTGCAAGCCACCATGCCCAGCCCTTCCTCACATAATTCTATCCTAATGGCTCTCCATATTTAAGCTTAAAAATGTGTGTGTGTGTGTGTGTGTGCGCGCGCGCGTTTGCTATTATGAGGAAAGCTTTCCATAAAAATTATGTGTTCGGAGTCAGGTTCATGTTTACGTATTCCAGCTCCTGGTAGCCTAGAAGGAAACTTTGGGCATTTTAAGGTACCTCAAGACCCTCTTATGGGCACTTTTGCTTTTCCCCAGAAGGGTAAGACGAGTTTCTGTTTTTTTTTTTTTTTGTATTAACTTGCACGTATTAATCTAAAGGTAATGACCTCGTTATCTGGAGGCTATGAGCTAGCTGAAAGCTCTAGACAAGACGGCTGACAAAGATGGACTGGAAAGGAGTCTCTGAGAGAGATTTTATAGGTCACATGAACGGACTCACTGTTAAGCAGAGCCTACTTTAGGTCTTAGCCAATCAAATGTGTGACCAGTGTAGCCGATTAATACACACTCAATTAGATTAGCAAGGAGTAACATGCTGTTTCAAGTAAAAAACTTTGGTTGTGAAATTGCAGCTGTTTGGAGACATTTAGTAGAGGCAGAGGGCATGCAGCATGGTCAGTACAGGGTCCTGGGGAGACGCTGTAGGAGAGAAGGTGCATCCCCTCAGCATGCTCCTGCAGTGCCCAGCATCCTAAAGTACTCGGTGGCCAGCAGCCTGCTCCAGAGACTCTCTCAAACGGTTCTGTTGTGTGAAGTCTCCCATGAGATACCTCCCCAGCACATGGGAGTACAAATACCATGCAAGTTCGTCTGGTGACATACCACGGCAAATTCTCGGCCACTCAGTGAGCACAGTTGTTCCCTTTCCAAGAAGGCCAGATCTCAGCCCTGAGGATGGGTGAGTGGGAGCCTCTTCCTTTGGCACTCTATCTCAGCACCAAGGAGAGTAGCTGCTCCTTCTATCTGTGGTTCTTTTGTGCTTTGTTTTTGAGACGGAGTCACGCTCTGTCACCCAGGCTGGAGTGCAGTGACGCAATCTTGGCTCACTGCAACCTCCGCCTCCTGGGTTCAAGTTATTCTCCTGTCTCAGCCTCCTGAGTAGCTGGGATTACAGGAGCATGCCACTGTGTCCGGCTATTTTTTTTTTTTTTTTTTTTTTTTTTTTTTGAGACTGAGTCTTGGTCTGTCACCCAGGCTGGAAGTGCAGTGGTGCAATCCTGGCTCACTGCAAGCTCCGCCTCCCGGGTTCACGCCATTCTCCTGCCTCAGTCTCCCGAGCAGCTGGACTACAGGCACGTGCCACCATGCCCGGCTAATTTTTTGTATTTTTAGTAGAGACAGGGTTTCACCGTGTTAGCCAGGATGGTCTTGATCTGCCCTCGTGATCAGCCCGCCTCAGCCTCCCAAAGTGCTGGGATTACAGGCGTGAGCCACCGCGCCCGGCCTAATTTTTTGTATTTTAGTAGAGACAGGGTTTCACCGTGTTGCCCAGGCTGGTCTCGAACTCCTGAGTTCAGGCAATCTGCTCGCCTCGGCCTCCCAAAGTGCTGAGATTACAGGTGTGAGCCACTGCGCCCAGCCCTATCTGTGGTTCTTAATCTTCAGAGCTCTCTTTAGTTCTTACCAGTCAATCCCTCATTACTCCTGTTATGTTTAATTTCTTTACATTCAACTTTCTCTTTTCATGGAAACTGTTCTTTGTTGTCTCCTGATTGATAAGATATGCCTGGTCGCCATTTCATAGCCCTTTCCCTCTTACTTCTAGCTCTATGAACACCTTTCCAATCAACTTGATGTGCCTTCTTTTAAAAATAACCTTAATACAGGAAATAAATGAAGCGCTGAACATTCACTCTAGTAGAATATCCTTTTATAAAGCCAACTCCCCATTACAAATTAAAGACTTATACTACAAAAACGGATTTATACATACTTTTCACAAGTTCATTAATTGCATAAGGTAGGCAAGAACACCACAGTTTAGGTTGAAAACAAAAGCTAGCTACTAATCCCTTTAAAAGGCATTGGATTATCTCAGCCACAATTAACAATAAAAATATGCTAAGAATTTAAGTTAACTGTATTCCAAAGTTTTTTCCACTGACAGGAAAATTTCAGCCTGGAAGGCTCTATCGCAAAAAGACAGAAAAGTGAAGGCACACTCCAGTTTCATACTTAGAATGTTGCAATCACTGCTAATCCTCTAATTTTATATGGAAACAAATATATACACATTGAAGTTCCCCCTTCACAGCGATTAAAAAATGGTCTCTCTCTGCACTGGTACCCAAAGAATTCTGGGGATGAGAAAGCAAGAGATACAGGGCTGGTACTTGGGAACAAAAGGTAAAAAAGTTGCCCAAGAAGTATGCTGAGAAGGCAGGAAAATAATTACCTTAATTCCACTTTGTCATTTTGCAAGCTAATTTCTCACAATGTAAATCTGTCCTTTACATGTAATCTGCTTTCTAAAACATACATGTGTTCATGAGCATGCTTCTGAAAAAATCTGAGTCTATGTCACTGTGATATTGTTTTTAGGCAATAATTTAGATGTATGTGTTTGTGGAGCTCATTCTTCTGTACAAGTGCTTCTCATCTTAAACATTCATCTATTAATCTAGTCCATCCGCATTAGAAGAAAAACAGGTCTGTGGTTCAAAAGTAATTTTCATGGATATGGACAACTTTTAGTAAGAAACAACTGAGGAAAGCCCAACAGGACTTTTGTCTCACTTAAAGAATTGTGTTGTTACACCTTCATTGGTGGTATAACGATTATTCTGTACTTTGACTAATACTTATGAGTAACATAGCACTTTGTGCAGTTTATTTGGTAGATTTTATAGTGGGAGACCAATGTCACAAATCTTATTAGGATTCTCTCAGAGAAAACAGAAAATTGTCTCACATTTAAAAAATCTGCAAATAAGTTTTTTTTTGCATATTTACTATTTTTATACATATAGACAAGTGGAGCAGTTTGTTTTTAAATTTGTCATTTTTAAATATTGTACTTGTAGAAGAAAACAAATCTCAGCTGATGGAGTAAATAAACTTTATACTTTTACTTTTTATTTTTGTACTACTTATTTTTGAGACAGGGCCTTGTTCTATTGCCCAGGCTACAGTTCAGTGGCGTGATCATGGCACACTGCAGCCTCAACCTCTTGGGCTCAAGCAGGCGATCCTTCCACCTCAGCCTCCTGAGTACCCAGGATCACAGATGTGCACCACCACGCCCGGCTAAATACACTTTTTTTTTTTTTTTCCCCAGACGGAGTCTCGCTCTGTCACCCAGGCTGGAGTGCAGTGGCGTGATCTCGGCTCACTGCAACCTCTGCCTCCCAGGTTCAAGCGATTCTCCTGCCTCAGCCTTCCGAGTAGCTGGGATTATAGGCACATGCCACCACGCCTAGCTAATTTTGGTATTTTTAGTAGAGACTGGGTTTCACCATGTTGGCCAGGCTGGTCTTGAACTCCTGACCTCAAGTGATCTTGCCCACCTTGGCCTCCCAAAGTGCTGAGATTACAGGTGTAAGCCATCGTGCCTGGCCTACTTTCACTTTTTAAACAGGGGATATATGATAAATATTGAAGCCTGCCTTTCTGCTATTTGATCCATGATCTCCTCTTAAGGGTTAAAATCTAACAGCAATCACTGAATACCCCATGACTACACTTGGGTTTCCATTAACTAGAGAAACTTAATCAACTAAAATCTTCCCTCTTTTGGCCCCTCACAAAAGCACACTGAAAATAAAACCTCACATTGGAATTTCAATGAAGTAACCTGAAATCCCCTCGAACTGAAAATAACAGTTCGTTCACAAAAGTTCAGGATGTCATTGATATTCCACTCACTTTGAAATGTTAGATAAAATATATTAGCAAAAAAGCATTTAATAACATTTCAAGTAATAAACAACATTAAAAAAAAACTTTCATGTTCTAACCAAATTTTTTAAAACAGAAAAAATTCACTTCTTGGATCTCCAAATCACTTTCTCCCTTGCTCTTATGATGTAGCCACATGGGCTATATTGCTGCCCTTCCAGTAGGTCGAGTTTCCATCTCAGGAGCAGTACACGCTTTGCCTTATTCCAGAATGACCTTCACCTGCCAGGGTCTTTCTTACCCAGTTCAAAATGATGTGACCTCAGAGAAGCTTTCTTCCCTGAGCCTGTTATTTAATATTGTCCCCTCCTGCTTCACTATTACACTACCCTGATTCTCTTTATAGCATTTAACCACTAACGAAAATTTACTTTTTGTATTTTCAAATTTATGTATTTGCTTTGGATATAGAGCTTACATCCAAATGATAGCAGGGATCTTGCCTAAGATTGCTCAGGATATGGCCAGGCGCAGTGGCTCACGCCTGTAATCCCAGCACTTTGGGAGGCTGAGGCAGGCAGATCACGAGGTCAGGAGATCGAGACCACCCTGGCTAACATAGTGAAACCCCGTCTCTACTAAAAAACACAAAAAATTAGCCGGGCGTGGTGGCGGGTGCCTGTAGTCCCAGCTACTCGGGAGGCTGAGGCAGGAGAATAGCGTGAACCTGGGAGGCGGAGCTCGCAGTGAGCCGAGATCGTGCCACTGCACTCCAGCCTGGGCGACAGAGCAAGACTCTGTGTCAAAAAAAAAAAAAAAAAAAAAAAAAAAAAGATTGCTCAGGATATTTACCGCCATACACTGATAACATATATGTGACATCAGTAAGTATTTGGCAAAGGACGAATGAGCAGGATAACATCCACATTACTGGTAAAATCTTTCAACCTTCACTACAGAAGGAAAATTCACTGTGGTGCCTGTTGATCACTCAGAACTATGCACATTGGTCACGGTGTAAGGTACAGGAGCCACGGGAAAGAAGTCACTGATTCGATTCGCTGATTAACCATTGAAATACTTAATGAATCATATCTTTCTAACTGGCACCCTTTCTATCTTCCTCAGATGAAAGGGAAACAGAAAAAAAAAAAAAACAAAGCTAAAGGACCTCATGGTGAGCCTAAAAAAGAACACGTAGTACTACCAACACCATGTTCACTACCAACAATATATGTAATTCTTGTTTAGAATAAAGCACTTATCAAATTGGAGTTATGAAATCTATTTTATTTAGACAAAAGACTAACACCAATGATCAGTAAATAAAATCTGAAACTCACCAATCAGGGTATATACCCAAGGAATATAAATCATTCTACCATAAAGACATATGCAAACAAATGTTCACTGCAGCACTATTCACAATAGCAAAGACATGGAATCAACCTATATGCCCACCAATGACAGAGTGGATAAAGAAAATGTGGTACATATACACCATGGAATACTATGCAGCCATAAAAAAGAACATGTCTTTTGCCAGAACATGAGTGGAGCTGGAGGCCATTACCCTTAGCAAACGAATGCAGGAACAGAAAACCAAACACTGCATGTTCTCACTTGTAAGTGGGAGCTAAATGGTAAGAACATATGAACACAAAGAAAACAACAGGCACTGGGGTCTACTTGAGGGGGGAGGGTAGGAGGAGGGAGAACAAGAGAAAACTATTGGATACTGGGATTAACATCTGGGTGATGAAATAGTACGTACAAAACACGATGACACATGTTTACCTACGTAACAAACCTGCATATGTACCCCTAAACCTAAAAGTCAAAAAAATTAAAAAGAAATTCACCAGTCAGAAGATCGTTACCTCTCCACATTTGAAATAGAAAAAAAAAATGCTCATCAATATTAGGATGTTTCAACAATAATTTTTAGCCTATTGGCAAAGTTGCACAGGTTAAGCATCCCTTGCCTAAAATGCTTGGGACCAGAACTGTTTTGGATTTCGGATTTTGGAATATGTGCATCATACTGGTTACCCATTGAGCAGCCCTAATCTGAAAATGCAAAATCTGAAATGCATTTCCCTTGAGCGTCATGTTGGCGCTCAAGTTTTGGATTTTGGAGCATTTTGGATTTTGCACTTTCAGATTACCTACGCTCAACCTGTATGTAAGTTTCAGAGAAAATTAAGCAATATGTGACAGAAACTATATACAGTAAGATGAAATAATATTTATAGTTCTCAAATGCTGACGAAAACAATTATGGAAGGTAGAGGAAAAGGTGTGTAAATAAAAAACTAGATCTTTAATTTAAAAGCTAAGACCACATAAGGATATTTTAGTCAACAATGGACCCCACAGACAACAGTGGTCCCTGAAGATTAAAATACTGTAGTTGTACTGTCCTTTCCTACGTTTAAGATACACAAATGCTAACTGCTGTTTCAACTGCCTACAGTATTCGGTACGGTAACCTGCTGTACAGGTTTGTAGCCTAGAAGCAATAGGCTACACCATATAGCCTGGGTGTGTGGCAGGCTCTACCACCTAGGTTTGTGTAAGTACACTCTATGATGTTCACACAAGGATGCATTTCTCAGAAGGTATCCCCATCAAGTGACACGTGACTGCACATTATATGCTCTACCTGCATGTTTATTTGGACTTACTCAGCACTCTTGGAAAACTCCTAATATGGAGTGGATTGTATAGATAAGAGGTTTTGATCCCAAATATATGATCTTAACTTGGCCAAACGTGAATTTAGGCTAAAAATTTCTGATTCAGAAAATTCAATTTTACTGTCATGTATTTGCTGTATCATAAGCTGTATCAATGCTGACACACCTTTTACTTTAGAATTTAGTAGAGGCACTTCTCAGGAGGAACAATGAATGAAGAGATTAAATAACTGTTACAAAGTTTCAATCTTCTGAAAACACTGCTTTTAAGTTTCTCAGAACTAACCATTTTCGTAAAATGGATTTGCTAAATATAAACTGGACTGTTTTTCTATTTGTGAAAACACATTCCCCAAACACTTTAGAAAACAGTTTAGGCCTTAGATGAACTCTGTTGGTTTCAGGGAATGAGTGTAACAAATGTAAATGGGTAGAATGCCAAATGTAAATCTTGACAATCCAAATTTCCCACATTTCAATTTCATCCTGTTAGTCTGAACTTTTACTGTAATAGAATTTTTTCAATATTGTACCTGCTTATGACTAATCATGCTCACTTTTATAAAAATTTATAGAATAAAAAAGGTAAACACCTGTTGTTCCCTCTAACATAAAATGTTAGAGGGAAACATAAAATGGGTCTGTTAAAATAGCTGTAAATATGAGGAAGAATACAATCTAACCAAGCAGAGGCCTAGATCATACCCTGCAAATCAAATACTCTCTACTTATGCAGGGACTACAGGAAGATCAGTGAAATCTCTTTTCAATGATTCCCACTCAGTAATCACCAAGAAGCAAAGTGTCACCATCAACTGTGGGCTCTCTCAGTATTCCCAGCTCCTACAGCCCAAGTCTTGGCCCAGAGTGGGCTCTGCAACAATACTAAGTGAAATACAAAACAAAGCAAACAAGCCCAGCAACAAGCATCAAGATATAAGAAAACCACTGTAATTATTTTCCCTATGTATATATATTTTTTGAATTTAAAAACAAAACTATTTTAACATTCCAGACAAAGCATTTGGAAACTTTTTCTGTAATTGACTCCCTTGGCCATATAGTCTCTCTTATAACTTCTTGATTATGCCATTGTGGAATGGGTTTCCAATAAAACTTTACAAAAGTAGGAGGCTGGATTTAGCCCACACGGTGCAGTCTGCCAACTCCAGTTCTAGACAACAGTGAGGATACTTTGTTCATCTAATTATAATGAAGAACAAGCTTGTGTGTTTTTCTCAGAATTCTCTCCATATGTTTGCTCTCTAAGAAAAGAATATCACACAGAGGAACATAAGTAGGTCATGACAACAATGGAACTCTGGTAGATTTTAGTTTCCTGAAGATTAAGTAGTAATTAAGCTATGAAATTTCTTTCTCTACACCAGTAAGGTCAAAGATTTGGGTCAAAGAGCCAACAGTTTTAATCCTGGCCCCAATCCCATGTCAACAACATAACCCTGGACTTTATTGCAACCTCTCAATTTTAGTTTGCTTAACTATATAGAATGAGGAAATCTCAGAAAATGGTTAAATACAAGCAGATAAGAAAGCACATTTGGAAATTCTAACTTATGATACTATTATTACTACTATGAATCACCATAATAATTATAGTAGCGAACACATGTGCCAGGTATTGTAATAACTAATTTCTCACCATTCTGTAACGTATGACCTGCCTGCTTCACTGCATATGGGGATGCTGAAACACAGAGGTTTCAAGGTTATGCAAGTAACCAAAGGCAGGCTGGGACATGAACCCAGGAAGTCCGGCTCCAAAGCCCTAAGAAATCACTATATTCTATCACTTCTCACAAAATGAAGATGAAGAGGTTATTATTCTCAGCAGATAATCGCACATCCTAAAAATATACAAAAGTATTCAGAAATCTAGGAAGAGAACAGGGCAGGGCTGATGTTTGCCAAGACAGACTTCCTTTTACACTCAAGTGAAACCTTTCTCACAGAGACCAGGTCATTTTTTTATCACTTCTTTAAAGATAATTTACATACAATTTGTAAAACAAAAAGACACTTATACAGCCAAAATTAAATAAAAAAAACAAAAGACTATATATGGAAGTCCTTTAGTGTTTTTTTACACTAGCATTTTACTCTTATAATGTATCTAAGTTGTTTCTCAAAATGCAGGGAATGCTCTAAATTAAAACTCCACAGTTACAGGATTTGAAGATTCAACTTTGGGGTGGAAATGAAACCTTTAAGCAACTGGTACTATTTATATCTTGTCTGTAGGCAGATTACTAAATTTTCAGGAATTAAATTCTCACCACAAAAAATATTAAAAGAACCTGAAGAGATTTTTCCTTCTGTAGTTGAAGTTACCTTTTCTTTTATACACTATACTTTCTAACCATTAGTTCCCACATCTAGCAGTGCACAGAAGAGAAAGATACCAGGAGCTTAAAAACAAAAAAATACAGTTGACCCTTGAAGAGCATGAGATTTAACTGTGTGGGTCCACTTACACTCGAATTTTCTTCCACCTCTGCCACCCATGATACAGAAAGACCAACCTCTCCTATTCCTCAGACGACTAAATGTGAAAACAAGGATGAAGGAAATGAGCAGCGAAGGAAAACGAGGATGAAGACCTTTATGATGATCCACTTCCACTTAATGAACAGTAAATGTATTTTCTCTTCCTTATGATTTTCTTATTAACACTTTCTTTTCTTTAGCTTACTTTAAGAATACTGAATATAATAAATCTAACCTACAAACTTTGTACTGTTTATGTTATCAGTAAGCTTCCACTCAACAGTAGGCTATTAATAGTTAAGTTTTTGGGAAGTTAAAAATCACAGGTGGATTTTTGACTGTGTGTCGGGGGTCAGAGGGAGGTTTTGGTCCCCCCTAAACCCCTAAACCCTAGGTTGTTCGAGGGTCAAATGTATTGCCTGCTTCCGTCTCAGATGAACTGAAAGCAAGCCCCAGAAGTTTGTATTTTTAAAAGCTCCCATATTACTGGTGCTACCCATGAAAATACTTAAGATACCTAGGAGAAAAAAAAATCACAATATAATACAAAAATAGTAATTTTAGGGGGGAAAAAACCCTCCACTTTTAAGTTAAGGTTACAGATTCTAAGTGCTGAGGAACTCTAAATGAAGAAAGTAGACATCAAAAAGAATTTTCTAAGATTGAAAATTTATTTACAATCTAAACTAATGGCCCAACATTTGAGATTTTGATTCAGATTGCTTTATTTAAAAGGGGAAATCATGTCCAAATTACTTAAGCATGGTTTCTAGCTGAGAAATAGATGTTAAAATTACAGCTGCTCCCGTGAATCATCAAAGGTGCTATATCACTGTGTGTGTATATGTGTTGCGGCAGTAATCCTTTTCCTGATAACATCTATGCTGTGCCAGGAAGATTTTTAGAATATATTAACTGCAGCAATTAAAAATCATCATCAGTTATAAGATAAGCCAACTTTACACGTAACATGCCATAATATTCCTTTAAAAAATCATTACATCCTTAAAATAAACACCAGGGTTCTCATAATTTATAAATCTAGGTTTGAAATTTAGAAATAATCAGCTTCACAAATACATAAAAACTACAGTAGATACGAATTAGCAACCACATTCATAGCTCTTACAAGTTATCCTCTTCTCTTACTAGTTCCCATTTTAGTAGAATGCGAAACACTTTGGTGAATATACAGTTTTAACTACCATTGTCACTGCGGTTTTTTACAAACTTTAAAAAAGCTCTCTCCTGGCTAGGTACGCCTCCCTTCTCTTACTTCTCCCTCGCCTCTTCACCTTCCTAAAAGAACGTGCTCCCTGTTATCCAGTTCTCTGCCTTCTTTCCAAACTGTTTCTCTTAGCAATTTTAGTGACTTCTATGGCTTCAGCTAACACCTCTATGCAAGTTAAGTCTCAATTCAACATCTCTAATCCTAAATCATCTCTTCAGATCTAGACCCAAATTTACTTTTTCTTTCCAGCTTTACTGAGGTCCAATTGACAAATAAACATTGTATCTATTAAAGGTGTACAACAGTGATGTTTTGATATACATATTCAAATGATGACCGAGACCAAGTTAATTAACATATCCATACCTCATAGTTACTTTTCTTAGTGTGTGTCAAAAGAATGCCTTAAGATCTACTCTCTTAGCAAATTTCAAGTATACGTTATTAACTCTTGTCACTACACTGTAAATTAGGTCTCCAGAACTTACTCATCTTATAATTGAAACTGTGTACCCTTTAACAAACATCTCCCCATTCCTCCCCACCCCTAACCCCTGGTAACCACCACTCTACTGTCTGTTTCTATGAGTTCAACTTGCTTAGGTTCCACAGTAAGTGAGGTCATGCAGTGTTTGTCTTTCTGTGTCTGGTTTATTTCACTTAGCACAATGCCCTCCAGGTTCATCCATGTTGTTCCAAATGGCAGGATTTCCTTCTTTTTAAAGGCTAAATCACATTTCATTGTGTGTGTGAACATATACACATTTTCTTTATCCATTCATGTGTTCGACATTCAGGTTGACTCCATACCTTGGCTATTGTGAATAATGCTGCAACAAACATGAGAGTGCAGATATCTCTTCGAGACAGTGATTTCATTTCCTTTGGATATGTACCCAGAAGTGGAATTGCTGGATCATGTGCTAGTTCGTTCTGGTTTTAATTTTTTGAGGAACCTCCATACTGTTTTCCAGAATGGCCGTATCAATTACATTCCCATCAACAACATATAAGGGTTCCCTTTTCTTCTAAACTGTCTCTTCAGCCCTGGACTCATGTTTCAAGTGATCTTCATGTGGACTGCAGTTAACCATGGGTCAGGTGGTGGCCTATAGAGCCTTGGGAGTCTCCAGAAATTGTATGCAATTGCTGCGTGTATGTGCACATGCACATTTTTCTGGAGAGAAGGATCATAATTTTCTTCAGATTCTCAAATGTACGTGTGACTCTAAAGAAAGATAAACTCAGGTAGGTCATATACTACCAGTATACCAGAACCTTTGGCATAAATACTAGTGTTTTGTTTTGTTTTTGAGAAAGAGTTCCGCTCTGTCACCAAGGCTGGAGTGCAGTGGTGCGATCTCGGCTCACTGCAACCTCTGCTTCCCAGGTTCAAGCAATTCTCATGTCTCAGCCTCCCGAGTAGCTGGGATTACAAGCATGTGCCAACACACCTGGCTAATTTTTGTATTTTTAGTAGAGACAGAGTTTCACCATGTCGGCCAGGCTGGTCTTGATCTCCTGGCCTCAAGTGATCTGCCTGCCTCGGCCTCCCAAAGTGCTGGGATTACAGGTGTGAGCCACCACGCCCGGCCAACACTAGTGTATTTTTAAAAGAGAAAACAAAGTCCAGGTTAATGTGTTTATTAAAGGACTTCTATAGTTAACTTTCCCAAGCAGTAGATTTCTGAAGCTTGCTAGCATCTTCTAATGCAATAGTATGACAAACTGCAGCTGCGGATCAACCACTTTTGTAAATAAAGTTTTATGGGAACATAGTCATGCCCATTCATTTACACATTGTCTATGGTTGCTTTTGCAGTTGAGCAGTGAAAAGAACTATATGGCCTGCATGATTGAAATATGTTTACTATCTGGCCCTTTAAGGGAAAGTTTGCGGTTATTTTAGATTTTAAAAATGTCTAAGTTGAGAAAAACAGATCTAATCTTGAATAATCAAAAGAAATACATCTTTTAATTTTATTTGTAAGCAATTTCAGATACTGGTATCAAGCAAACAAAACCCCTGTATTTTTTTTAAAAAATAGGGTGTCTTACCTGCCATTGCTTGGCTGCTGCGGCGAGTGCCTGGAATGATCAGAAGGCTCTGACCGCTGGTCAGGAGATCGTGACCGGCTGCGGCGGGGAGGCCTATCGTGTGATCGACCAGAATGATCTGATGCCAGTGACTGAATTTCTGAAATGTCTGTTAATAAAAGGGTGCTACTTATTTTCCCACAAAAATAATTACAGTCAAGTATAAGGTACTCCAGTAATAATGAAGATAAGCTAGTAAGTAAAATTATATATAAAATGGAAGATTTATGCATTAATTTCACCTGCCAGCAATCATATCAATAGTGGTGAGTTGTCTACAGGAAAAAATGTATATAAAACTTATAGATTTTGAAGGTGTTTGGCTGGTAGAAAATTATCATTTCATTCAAAGATGTTCAATCTCCCTAGTATTTTAAGAAAATAGGTCACTTAGAGGGAACGTTCAAACAGAATCACACTCACCGTCTCTCTCAGAGGCATTAGCAGAGTGGATGCTGTCAGAAAGATCAGGGACATTCAATAGCGTAGCCCGTTCATCTCTTTGAACTACCATTTTTAATTTGCCTTTAGACCTTTCTATCAATGTCTTTGCATCTGTCAATGACATATTTTCTGTCACAGTACCATTTATCTGCAACAGAAAATAAATTACAGCTTGAAAGTAAATAATAAAATACAAATGTTAACTTAGTTTGTTATAAACAGAAATATCCAAACCACTCCTTGCTATGAGAACCAAAATATTCTCTCTACACTTTTCCAAACTGTCAAAGTATTCCACCTTCTTGAGATGATAAAATCTTTACTGTACTGTTGCTGTCAGAAAAACCCATAGTAGCATCCCCTAACTCCTTCTTTGAGGCTGTCACTTTCTATTACTTATAAACAAACGAATAAATAAGCATTTCAATAGTATCTGGAAGCAATTATCAGAACTTTTTAATGTGTAAGAACAGACGTATCTATCTACAAAGTAGTACCGGCCTGTGAATAATTATCTCAGGATGACCCTGTGATACCTAAAGCATTGGTGTCGACATGTAATAATGCATAAAGGGAATTTATATCCCTTTCCCCCAAACACTGATTTTTAATTCTCTTTGGCAAAACTGCTTCAAACAAGAGCACAGACTACATGGTAACTCTAGAACTTGTTTTCTATTTCAGTTCATTAAAAAGTAAGAATATGATTATACCTTCAATACAACATCACCTTCTTGAATATTGCCATCTCTTGCTGCCAAACTATCTTGTGAAATTTCCTTAACAAATATATGGCTTGCCAATCGAAGACCATATTCTGAAATAATGTAAGTAAGTGTTTTTAGTATAACATCCTAAGACACCTAAATAGATTTTACAAGTATACAACTAAACTAATTAACTACTGCATAGAGTTTTCAAGTACAATCAATAACAAGAAATATTTCTTGGCCATCCTGCAAATAAGACATTCCCTCTAATTAGCAAGTCTGCAATGTCTCCGTGAAAGCCAAGGGAAAGTGTATGGTTCAAACGAAGGACTGACAGACCATGTTCCCATATTACTGAAAAGGAGAAAATCCCCAAGAGGACACCATTTCTTTTTGACCAAGCATTGATACACTAGCTCTTCAGAATGCTTAAGGAATACAATTTTCTTTAAGAGACAGGATCTCACTATGTTGCCCAGGCTGGACTCGAATTCCTGGGGCCAAAAAACCCTCCTGCCTCAGGCTCCAGAGTAGCTGGGACTAACAGACATGTGTCACACTATGCCTGGCTAGAGATATAATTCTAAAGAGTAAACTGCTTGAGGTTTGAAAAACTTTGAAAAGATTGACCATTTTATTGATGACTATTATCATGCATATACTACTTCTATTTTTCCCAGCTCCTAGACCAAAAATATTTCTGATCCTATACACCCCATGACACTGGATAGACATACTCAGAGTACTAGCATGTACTAAGCATGAGTGCAAAGGCTTACAACCAGCCAGGCAGATGTGGGCAGGAGTTATAATGCCAGTCCTTTCCTTTAAACAACCAACAAAGTATCCAAGAGTGAGAACATTGACTCCGTCTGTGGGTAAGGAATGTTGGAAGTTGAGGGAATTACTAGCAGAGTCCAGAGAACTGCCCAGGTTCCTGCAACAGCTGCAGAAAAACATATTTTAAGAAAAATAAGAACAATGACTACAACTATCAATATAATGTCAATAGTAAAAGGATTGCCCCTGGTTCTGTGAGGAGAGTCTTACTGCATTAAAAACAAAATCAAAAACCAAGATGGAAAACAGAAAACTGTTTTAACATGGGATAAATTAACAGACCTATTACCTAAGTGTCTAAAAATTACATAAGAGTAGGCTGGGCATGGTGGCTCATGCCTGTAATTCCAGCACTTTGGAAGGCCAAGGCGGGCGGATCACAAGGTCAGGAGTTCGAGACCAGCCTGGCTAGCATGGTAAAACCATCTCTATTAAAAATACAAAAAATTAGCTGGGCGTGGTGGTGCACACCTATAATCCCAGCTACTTGGGAGGCTGAGGGAGGAGAATTGCTTGAACCTGGGAGGCAGAGGTTGCAGTGAACTGAGATTGTGCCACTGCACTCCAAGCCTGAGAGACAGAGTGAGACTCCGTCTCAAAAAAAAAAAAAATTACATCAGAATTACAGTTTAACTTAAGACAAATATACAAAGAGTACTCACAGCCAGAAATAGAATCAGGGTGAAGAAAACGGCCTTTTAGGATATCTGGGCAAGGAATGAGGCAGTCATCCATACGGTCATTACATCACAGAAGGATAGGGTATTGGTTAAAAGACTGTTCTTCAAGATTAAACACTTATAAATGACCATTACACAGATGACCCCAAAATATTTCTTGTATATTAGTTTGTTCGTTCATTCTAAATATTTCTTGGGGTATATATCAACTAGGTACCAGGCATTAGGGAGAAAGCAGCAAATGAGATAGTTCCTGCACTCTGGCAATTTGCAGTCAGTGAAAAAAAGGATGTTAGCATGGTAATCCCAAATGCGGTGAGTTCAGAGGGCAGAAACACAAGGGTTCTTCACCTACTAGGGGGAAGGAGAAGGCCTCCCTGAGGAAGAAATACTAAAGTTAAAACTTTACCTAAGAAAGACCTAAACCTGAAGGGTATGTTTGTGGGGGAGGGGATGCATGGGGTGAGTGACGGCTGAAAAGTTCAAAACAAATGCATCAAAGTAATGAAGAAAAAAACCTGGTGGACCTAATGAAGTCATAAGTCTAGTGTAGCTGAGACTGAGAACTAATGAAGAAAGGGGCAAAAGAGTAAGACAGAAGTGTCACAGAGGATCTATGAAGAAATCTGCAGAATCAACTTAAAGGGATCCAAGAGACAACCTATGAGACCAAATGAGTCTATGTAAGAGATGACAGTGGCTTGGAAAAGGGTGGAGGCAGTGGAGAAAGAGTGGGATGGATAAGAGTGGTATTCATGAGTGAGGACATTCATCATGCATGGGAAAAAAAGAGAAGGCAAGGGTAACTACCATGTCATCTGGGAATGGTCTGAGAAACTGGATCAATAGAAACACATTCAATTGAATACTTCATGAGAAATACAAAGAAAAATTTTAAGAGGGAGATGAGTTTCATTTGAGATGTGCTGTGTTTCAGGGACCTACAGGAACATCTAAGTGAATATGCCTAACAGTTGGAACACAAGAGTGTAAAGATTTGGGCTGGAGAAAGAGGTTCTGCCATCATCAGCAGTGACTGGAAGCAGGGGAGCAGATGAGATTGCTTAAATTAATTGTTATTCAACCTGAGGAAAAGAAAAAAAAAGTTACCTTAAGTGGAAAAAAAGATTCTAGGAGAGAAACTGACAGAACGTTATAAAGGGCAGGGTGAGGAGAATGAGCTTGCAAAAGATACAGAAAGGTGGGGGGAAAAACAGAAAGATACAGTACTACCAAAGAAGACATTATTTTTGAAAATAAGGAGTGGTTAACCATGTGAAATGATACTGAAAAGGCAAGCAAGCTAGAGACTGAAAAACTTCCACTAGATTTAGTGTGAACATTTTTGGGGGCAGAGCGGAAAAGATACCAGACCAGAGAGGATTGAGGGGTAAGTAGTGAAGTAAAAACAGCAAATGTTGACAACTTCACTGAGACTTCACTGAATGGGGGTATGGAATACCACCTAGGAGATACGCCAAGTGGTAAAGCAGATCAAAGTAAGTCTTGATAATATTCCGACTGTAACACCCTTTATATCAAAATGATCAGTCATGCATGCCCACAGGAGGAGCAAGCCACAGTCAGATCCATTTTTTATCAAATTTAATGAGGCATGAGGGAAAGCAGCTGAGTTTCAGTTTCAAAAACTTCAAAGAAGTACTGCATTATGGAGAAATGCCCTATAAGGGGTTCCTTTCCTTAAATTCCTCCATTTAAAAAAAACAGTCTGGAGTGAGGGGGAAGAAGTCCCAGCGGGGCACAGTGGCTTCCCGCCTATAATCCCAGCACTGTGGGAGGCGGAGACAGGTGAATTGCTTGAGCTTACCAATTTGAGAACAGCTTGGGCAACACGGCAAAAACCCTGTCTCTACCCAAAATAAAAAAATTAGCTGGACATGGTGGCATGTACTTGTACTTCCAGCTACCAGGGAGGCTGAAGTGGGAGGACTGCTTGAGCCTGGGAAGCAGAGGTTGCAGGGAGCTGAGACTGTGCCACTGCACTCCAGCCTGGGTGACAGAGCCAGACCTTGTAACAACAACAAAAACAACAACAACAACACTCCCAAGATTTCTCTCCATGATTACACTACTAACAGTTAAGAAAAACACTGAATTTCCATTTGGTGATGGTGTGACATTTCTTGTTAGCATAATTTGTACCTGGCTATTCTCATCACAACAAATCCAAAAGCCAAGCCCCGGACAATTCACTTGAAGCGTTATCTGTTCCAATAGAAAAAATGAACAGTCCCTGAAGCCTGCCATAACAGGATTTGACTTACAGTGATAGAACACAAACACGAAGACAACAAAGCAAAGACATGAAGAGACAGCAACTGTACTTCTCATTAAAATTAGTTTTAAATTTTCATGTGAAAATAACAGCAAGAGTTGGCAGAGAATACCTTCATTTTTCCGGGATTTCACCAGTGTGACTTTAGTAGGTTTAGCGGGCTGGCTGGAAGCCACTGACCGCCTGTCTGACCGCGGGGACAAGCTCCTCTCTCTACTTGCACTTCTATCCCTCGGCCAAATCTTCTCACTCCTTCTGTTAACCACACCACTCCGGCCACTTCTTGGATCATGTATTTCCTCATCATAACTATCTTCTTCATTATCAGATACTGGTTCAGGATCAGGACGACTTACTGGTATTTGAACTTTCTTCTTCCTTCTAATTGTCTGCAAGTTAAAAAGGTTAAAAAATAAGTTGACTGATTTTCATATAAGTACGTTCAGTTCCAAAGAGAAAGGAATATTACACTTCTCATCCCATATTAACTATGAACCAGCAAGAAACAATACACAAACAACTACAACAAATTTCTAAGGAATACATTTCCATAAAGGCTGTGTTTTCTGTTCTCCTGATAAACAGATCTGGTTAAGCACAAATAAGAACGAGTGGGCCTAAAAACCTCTATTTACTTCACACAGAAAGATCTTCCTGGTGTAATAATCACAAGCTTACAGGGAAACTAACAACTGTTGGTGGTTTGAATAAAAAGGACAGCACTGTACTCTAATGCCATCAAATATACTCTAGGTGCTACCAAAACCACAGCAAACTTCCAAGCCCAACTTGCTTCCTTAAAAATTTTAGAATGCATCAATATCAAAGCCCACAATTGCCCCAGACGTCTAAGAGATAATTTATTCTATAGCCGCACTAACATTCAATAATATGTTGGAGCTAATTAACTCAGCCGTACTTCACCAACACAAACTGCTTTCAGTCTCTGGATCTCTTCAATTTGTACTCCCAGTCTAGGTGCAAATTCTTCCCTCTGGTGTTCTTTTCTCAATGATTCTGGTAACTGGCTCTGTATTGCCTGTCCACTTATTTCCTTCATTCTCTGCAAGCTGACGATCTACATGTATTACACCTGCTGACTGAATGGCCCTGTAATCTGTGGACTACACTTTGCCTTCTCACAATAGTATACACTTGACCTCACTGTAGTTCTACAGGATCTCCTTGTGTATCATCACTCCTTGTCTTCTATGTCGGACACCTTGAGCTACTGAAACTTTTCACTATCTTATTTCCAATTCCTTCATCTTCTCTTATTCTCAGTTCATCAGTTCCATCCTGGTTTCACTCGCATTCCCCCCAAGTTTGCATGAGACATCCTGTTGCCATATTTAAATGACTTTTTCTTGACCCCTCAATCATCTGCCCTGACAAACTCCAGTCCTATTATTACCTTCACTTCCACACTTTGCTGATGAGGCCCTCTGTAAATTCATTTTACAGAAGTCTTGCTCTTGTTCAGCAATCCTTTCATTTACATATTGTTGCCTCTCTGTGGAATTTGCTAATGTAGGTATTCTACAACCATTCTTCAAGATCCCAGCCACTCAGCCTGCTTTAAGATCAGTGCCATTTTACTCCCCCCTCCCCTCCTAAATTTTTTCAGTGTCTCATTTATTTGGTCCTCCTTCCTTCTGGTCTCAAAGACCAAGGCAATCTTCTCCCTGGATGAATGAAACCCTTGTATTTGAGCTCTCATTCTCATCCCTACCTACCTCTAAGACTTTTTTCTTCATCAATTACCATACTCCAGGTTACCTGAAACTTCAATCTCTTTATTTACCTAAAATCTGTCCTCTACCTACTGAGCTCCCCCAATTAATCTTCTATTTCTCTGTCTTGCTATTCACCTGCATGTTATCATCTTTTCTCTCTTCTCTATGTGCCTAAACTTCTTCAAAGGGCTGCTCTACACTTAATACTACTGCTTCCTATGACTACTACTATTATTATCAGATACTGGCTCAGGATCAGGATGAGGGCCTGAGCAGAGGGCCATTCTGAGGAAACAACGCTGAAGCTCAAGGATGAGAAACAGCAGAGGCCAGCATGTGAAAAGGAGGACAGCCAATGCCCTGTTATGAACTGAAAGAGAAAGGCTGCCCTTCTCCTATTGGAGCAACCCACAGCTGAAGTCCTTATAGGGTAATATTTTCTGTAAAGCATTCCTAATGCTAGCTGCCTGCTTTTACATCTCACTTCTACTTAATTTCCAACATATTATATTGGAAGCAATACCTGGTATTAGTATTTTAATCTTCAGTTCCTCCATAGTAATAAACAAAAACAAAGTTGAGCAGATAAGCACTCAAGGCTTTCCCTATCATTCCTGTAAGAGTGCGCCACCTCTTTGGGATCCTACTGTACCTGACCTATCAACCTGAGATGACGTGCATTATATGGTTATCAGTATGTATACCTATCCAGCCCACTAAGATTTGAGTTTTTTGAGAAGTTCCTTACCATGCATTTAACTGTACATATAATGCAATGCTTGCATCTAGTAGGTGCTTAATTTATTGAAAGGTAACCAGTCCTATTGTGATTCTCTACTTATGAATCAACAGTTATAAACATGAATAATAATTAGTAGGTGTGACAACTATGCTCGATTTTAACACTATGAAAAATTTGGAATCAAAATTTTTAGGAAAAAAAATGCCTACTTCAAAATAGTTTAGCTTAACTAAGTCTCAAAGGTAAAATAAAACAAAATGATGCCATGTAAGTACTAGAAAAAAATACAACAGAGAGGCTTTTGCAATTAAAAGGCTTTTGGAAGCATGACACCAAGGCAGAACCAATAAAATGAAAGTCTGACAGACATGGCAAAATAAAAATGAAAACATTTCAATGTTGTAATAAAATGATACAAACCAACAAACACAAACAACTTACAAGCATTCACAAAAGCAAAGAGGATAACAACACATGAGGTATGTATGACAAAAGGCTAATAATCTGACTACAGAAAACACTCTAGTATGACCATCACCACCATATAAATGCAAAGGACATGAACAGGTAAATGAAAAAACAAATGGGTAGTAAATACACCATGAGAGGATCAAATCCACTTGTGATTTAAAATGTTTCATTTGAAACACTTGTTTATAGCTTATCAGTTTGGCAAAGATTTAAGACCTGTTGAAAACTGAACTCTCAATAGCCTATTGATTTTCTGAAGGACAAACTGGCAATACATACATCAAAAGTCATTCAGGCCCTTTGACTCTGAAAAGCCACTCCTAGAAAATTATTCTAAACATTAACTAAACAAGTAGGTAGTAATATGATGATTTTTGCAGCTGAATTTTAAAAAAATACTTGCGGACTGGACACTGAAATGCCTGTGAATGAGTGGGTTGGATAAATATATATGCATAGTGAAATGCTGCATGGCCATGTGGATACCTACACAGTCATGCACCATGTAAAACAACAGACAACACGTACTGCAGGGGCCCCATAATATCACAATGGAGCTGAAAATCTCCTATCACCTAGGGACGCCACAGGGTCATAATGTCGTGGGTGCACTGCAGTACTTATGTTGGTGGTGATGCTGGTGTAAACAAAGCTACTATGCTGCCAGTGGAATAGAAGTGTAGCAGATACAATATGTACAGAATATAATACTTGATAATGACTATGTTACTGGTTTATGTATTTACTATGCTAAACTTTTTATCATTACTGCAGAGTGTACTCCCTCTACTTATTTTTTTTCTACATGTTAACTGAGAAAACAGCCTCAGGTAGGTCCTTCAGGAGGTGTTCCACAAGAAGGCATTATTGTCACAGGAGATGATGGCTCCATGTGTGTTACTGCCCCTGAAGACCTCCCACTAGGACAAACTGTGGAGGTGGAAGACAGTGACACTGATGACCCTGATCCTGGGTAGCCCTAGGCTAATGTGTGTGCTTGTGTCTTAGTTTTTACTAAAAAAGTTTAAAAAGTGAAAAATAAAAAATTTTAGGCTAGGTGCAGTGCCTCCTACCCGTAATCCCAGAACTTTGGGAGGCGGAGGCAGGCAGATCACTTGAGGCCCGGAGTTCAATACCAGCCTGGCTAACATGGCAAAACCCAGTCTCTACTAAAAATACAAACTACGGGCTTGGTAGTGGTCGTCTGTAATCCCAAGGCTGAAGCACGAGAATCACCTGAACCAGGGAGGCGGAGGTTGCGGTGAGCCAAGATCACGCTACTGCACTCTAGCCTGGGTGACAGAGCGAAACCGTGTCTTAAAAAAACACAGCCTGTAATCCAAGCACTTTGGGAGGCCAAGGCAGGGCGGATCACGAGACAGCCTCCATCAGGAGATCGAGACCATCCTGGCTAACATGGTGAAACCCTGTCTCCACTAAAAATACAAAAAAATTAGCTCTGGTGGCGGGTGCCTGTAGTCCCAGCTACTCGGGACGTTGAGCTTGCAGTGAGCCAAGATCGCGCCACTGCACTCCAGCCTGGGCGACAGAGTGAGACTCTGTCTCAAAAAAAACAAAACAAAAACAAAAACAAAAAGAACCCAAAAAATTTTAAATATTTTTGTACAGCTGTACAATGTGTTTGTTATTACGAGAGTCAAAAAGTTAGAAAGTTTATAGGTTAAAAAAGTTTCAGTAAGCTAAGGTTTATTATTGAAGAAAGAAGACTTAAATAAATTTTATAAATTTATAAAATATTAAATACATTAAAAATATTAAAACGTTAAAAATTTAGTGCAGCCTAAATGTACAGTGTTTACAAAGTCTACAGTAGTGTACAGTAATGTCCTAAGATGTCACATTCACTCACCACTCACTCGCTGACTCACTCAGAGCAACTTCCAGTCCTGCAAGCTCCATTCATAGTAAGTGCACTAAACAGGCATATAATTTTTTTATCCATTATATATTTTTACTGTACTTTTTCCATGTTTAGACATACACATACTTACCACTGTTTTACAGCTGCCTACAGTATCCAGAACAGTAACATAATATATCTATTATGAGAAGTGAATTATCAGGCAATTCTGTCTTTGTGTGAACATCACAGAACGTTATCTTCCCAAACCCAGATGGTATAGCCTACTACACATCTAGGCTACTTGGCATAGCCTATTGCTCCTCGGTTACAAGCCTGTACAGCATGTTACTGAACTGAATACTGTAAGCGACTGTAACACAATGGTAACTACGTGTGTATCTAAACACGGTAAAGGTAAATACGGTACTATAATCTTATGGAACCACTGTCAGATATGTGGTCTGTTGTTGACCAAAACATTGTCATGCAGCATGTGACTGTAGAGGAGGAAAAGAGGAGGAAACATTAAGCCAAAAAGAGGTAACTATTTGGCCGGGCGCGGTGGCTCACGCTTGTAATCCCAGCACTTTGGGAGGCCAAGGCAGGCAGATCACGAGGTCAGGAGATCGAGACCATCCTGGCTAACACGGTGAAACCCCATCTCTACTAAAAATACAAAAAATTAGCCGGGCGTGGTGTCAAGTGCCTGTAGTCCCAGCTACTCAGGAGGCTGAGGCAGGAGAATGGTGTGAACCCAGGAGGCGGAGCTTGCAGTGAGCCGAGACCGTACCACTGCACTCCAGCTTGGGCGACAGAGCGAGACTCCGTCTCAAAAAAAAAAGGTAACTATTTAACTGTCCCCTTTCCTTTTTCAATTGAAAAAAATCCTGGTAGCTAAACTGAGAAAATACACGTACCAGTGACAAACCACACCAGTGTTAGAAGAAACACTCAAGTGTAAACAAATAACTTTGGAACTATTGTTTCAGTTTTCCTTAAATGGGAAGGATAAATTCAAATACCAGAAATGTATCAACAATAAAGTTGGGGTACCTTTACTAAATTACAGAGAAAAGATACTTACAATTTTTGCATTTTTCCCACTTTTCCTTAGTTGCTGAACAGCAAAAGCATGTTCAACATTATCCATTGAAACTCCGTTAACCATTGCAACTCGGTCATTTTCCCTAAGGGGAAAAGGGCACAAAATAATATGTTAGAGAAAAACATTCTGGTAAGTTTATGATGATATTTCCAAGATAGGTACTTCTAAAATGTAATCTAATTATGAGCCAATTAATTAATTTCTCTTCAGATCAATGATAAAATAATGTCAACTGACTTACTTTCAGATTTCTCCGCAGAATGTTTAACAAGTAACTAACCACAGGTCCTTAATTTTTTTAAATCATTAACAAAGTATTTCCCCAAAAGACTGAACAGATATCACATACACGAAATGATTCTTGGTAGTACAGTTACAGGGCATTAAATGATACTAAGTCATACAGCTGGAAAACGTACTCCCTTTTAAGTTTTTCATCTTTTAATTCTCTTTTAATTCTTCTAATTATAGTGCCATTATTTTGCTAGTGTATTTTGTGTTTCTCTTTCTCTTACTAATCTTCATAGGGAATAAAAAGGGTGCAAGACTTGGGGAGGAGGCTTCTGAAGGCTAGATTCTACCCAAAAGGAGTTATACATTTTCTTTTTCACTATTTTTACAGTTACACATTATATTTAAAGTGAGTGATACTAGCTTTCCAATTTTCATAGGGATAAAGCTTCCTTTATTTTCTTTGGAGACAGGGTCTCGCTCTGTCACTCGGGCTGGAGTACAGTGGTGCAATCATGGCTCATTGCAGCCTCAGATTCTTAAGTTCAAGGGATTCTCCTGCCTCAGCCTCCCAAGTAGCTGGGACTGCAGGCACAAGCCACCATGCCCAGCTGATTTTTAAACTTCTTTTGTAGAGATGGGGATCTCACTGCATTGCCCAGGCTGGTCTCAAACTCTTGGTCTCAAGTGATCCCCCTGCCTCAGCCTCCCAAAGTGCTAGGATTACAGGAGTGAGCCACCACACCTAGCCAGTTTCCCTCTTAAGTAAATATATGTTAATTTAAGGAAAAATATATGAAGCATGGCACAGGTGGAGTGTGAATATGACAAAATCACTAAGACAGTGTAAGACAGTAGGCCAGTGCCTGAGGAGAGGAACACTGCTTGTTGCACAGTGCCCATGATAAGCAGCACTCTTACTGTAGCTGTCCTTCAGCTGGTCCTCCTTTCAGCACATCTGAAATCACTATTGACGTTTCCCCACTCTGAAAATGAGGATTATCTCGTCCACCAGATATTGCAATTCCAAATCCAAATCCAGGAGCCTAAAGTAAAAATTACAGTAAAATATTGCTATTAAGGAAAAAAGTAATTGTTATATCATACTCTACAATCTAGAGAAGCCAAAATATAAAAATTACAATCTTAATATATCTGTGATCCATAAACACTCACCTGCATGGTTACCTATTAGAATTATCCTTGTACAAGAATGCATGCTCTAATAACTACTGGACATAACAGAATATTAAAAATCGCCAACTATATACATGTTCTTTAAAAACCAAAAGACAATTAAAAATTATTAATACTGAGATCCTGACTTTATTTTTGATCAGAAGAGGTCCTGAGGAGACTGGCAGAGCCCAGTGTGATCATCAGTCATCCTGGCAACTGATTTAGAAGATGACAGACTTATCCAGCATACACACCCTTTGTCATTTTACATAAATATCAATTGCTTTGAAAATCAAGTATTAGTTATTTCAGCTTCTTTCAACAACTTCTGCCAACTCCTAAAAATCTCTGTAGAATATAATGCCTTGTGCACACTATACAATAGAAGGTGTACATTAGCCATATTGAACTAACATTGTAAAATTACCTTTTTAAAAAACTAAATTATAATAAGCTACGCACTTCTGAAAGAGCCAAGAATCTTTACCACAATGACTCAGGACAGACCGGTATAGAAAAAATTCAAAATATTTTCCAGGTTGTTAAAAAATTACCTAATCTCAAAGAAATCACTATTCCCTAGAAAGGATATGAAGTACTTAAGAGTAGTTTAAAGAGACAATATACATTTTCTTAAGGCTACAGAATCATTAAGCCAGAAATGTATGTTTTTGTATAAAACTGTACAATTCAAACTGCCTGAGGACAAAGGTAACAACTTCCTCCCTCAGCTTTCCAGTCCGCAACAGAGGAGACTATTTTCACCATGAATAGTGCATACATCACCTTTCCTCCCATCCCAATGCCTATAGAAGCAGCAAAAGAAAAAAAAATCTTCTTAAAAATGAATAAATACCAACTATTCCAAGTGTCCATCAACTGATGAATGGATAAAACGTGATATATATCCATACAATGAAACATTGTGCGTAAAAAGGAATGAAGTACTCATACATAGTATAACATGAATCAACCTTGAAAACATCATGCTAAGGTGAAGAAACCAGTCACAAAGGTTAATAGATTCTATTATTCCGTTTATATAAAATGCTCAGAAAGGCAAATCTATAAAGACAAAAACCTGAATGGTGGTTGTCTAGGGCTACAGGGATTGGAGGGGGTGATAGTTCAATGGGAGGTGTTTTTTTTTTCCCCAGTAATGAAAATGTTTTAAAATGGACTCTGGTGATGGTCACACAACTCGGAACACGCTAAAAACCAATGAACTGCATACTTTGTTTGGTATGTGAATTATATGGCAATAAAGCGAACACAAAAAAGTTAATATGAAAAAAGAAAATAATAAAACAGGGAAATTTCTGAGTAACTGAAGATAATGGCAACCATCTGAATCTGTTTCTCTATATATTCTCCCAAAATTTAATAGAACAAAAATAGACCAACTATCCCTTATCCTTGGTTTCATGTTCTTTGCTTTCAGTTACTTCAGGTCAACTGCAGTCTGAAAATTTTAAACGGAAAACTTCAGAAATAAACAATTGGTAAGACTTAAATTGCACACCGTTATGAGTAGTGTGATGAAATATTTTGCCATCCTGCTACATCCCATCTAAGATGTGAATCATCCCTTTGTCCAGTGTCTCCACGCCATAGGGGCTCCCCACCCATTAGTTACTCAGTAGCTGTCACAGTTATGAGATCAACTGTGGAGAGGTAACACAATGCTTGTGTTCAAGTCACCCTTATTTTACTTAATCATGACCCCAAAGTACAGTAGTAGTGATGCTGGCAATTCGGTATACCAAAGAAAATCTGTAGTGTTTCCTTCAAGAGAGAAGGCGAAAGTCCTCCACTTAATACAGAAAAAAAAAAAAAAACATATGCTGAGGTTACTAAGATCTACAGGGAGAAGGAATCTTCTATTAGTGAAATTGTGAAGGAAAACGAAATTTGTGCTGGTTTTGCTGTCACACCTAAAATTGCAAGGGTTTCGCCACAGTGCATGGTAAGTGCTTATTTAAGATGGAAAAGGCATTAAACTTGTGAGTGGAAGACAGGCACAGAAATGTGCTCCAATTAACAGCAAAACTGGGTTTGATACTATCCAAGAATTCGGGCATCCACTGGGGGAACATATACCCCATGGCTCAGAGGGGACTACTGTACACAAAACCATACACTCATCATAATTCAAAGACAATATCCAAATTTCAAATTAAAAGCAGGACTAAAACTTCAAAAATAAACAATTAGAGACAAATGACTGTTAGTACGGCATTAGAAAACATAAGAGACTACAGAACAAATTCAAATAAATTTGAAAACCTAAAGGAAACATAATTCCTGAGGAAATATAGATGGCCAAAATTGACCCTATTATAAATAAAAAGCTTAAACGGCCCAATTTCTGGAGAAAAAAGCAGCAAAATTTATGAGAGAATTATCCCACAAAAAGGCACCAGGCGCAAATGATTTCCCAGAGAAATTGTGCCAAAACATGCAATATCCAGACAGCCTCAATACAATACATTGTTTCAGAACACTGATATCAAGGAAAGCTTCTAAATTCTTTTTATGAAGCAAGTATAATACTGACACTGAAAGCTGATGACTGTCCATGATAATGACTAACCCCCCAATATTACAGCTCAACATAATTTATCTGTATCAGTGCAAAATACAAAATAAAAATAAGCAAACAAAGGCCAACACTACATAAATATTCCATGAAAAAGGGATTAATTCCAGGAATGCAGGATTAGTAGGAAATCCACTGGCATAATATATCCTATTAATAAATCTAGAGAAAAAAATTATATGATTATCTCCAAGATCCTGAAAAAGCCTTTGACAAAATTTGACTTTCACCGCTGAAGAGAAAACAAAGTTTGTGAAAATGCACTGTAACAAACCCTGTAATTATGTTGCTTTTTGTTAAAGTACACAAAGAAAATCCAGCTTTTCATACACAGATACAGTCATTGAAAAAGAAGAGTTATTTTAGTAGCCTTTTTAGGTAATTATGAAAATTCATGTTTGACTTTATGCCAAAAACTTAATAAATGATAGTTTCCTAAAGGAGAGTAACAATGTACAGTTTGAAACCATCTCATTCAACTGTCTGTACTGTTGCATGAATTATCTGTTGGCCTATTTTACACTCTGAATGAGTATTTTATCCATGTATAATTTTACTATAGCATGCCTTACTCTTTCGGAAAATACTGGTTCCCTGAGGTAGGTAAATCTTCCAAATGATGCCACATTTCACCACACAGTGTATTTTAAAATCATGTGTTAATATCACTATCAAGGTTATCAAAAGAGTCTTTAAGTACTGAAAAGCTACTGAGCTTATGGTGGCAGATAAAAATTTCTCAAATTTTAAATTTTGTTTTAAAAATCAGTTTTCAATGTTAGCAACAAATACTATCAAGAATTGTTCTCCTTGAAGCAAGGTACTCATTCATTTTGGAGAAATATGTTTGTCAAATATTCAAGTTTGGATAACCATACATTCCTTCAAGTAAACAATTGTTCAAGTAAAAGTGATGCCTGCCTTCCACCCCCCCACTCAATACACGGCTGCAATTCAAATAATCACACAAGTACTTTAGTACAAGGCAGAAGTACTTTAGGCACACTTCCTGTTTGCATACCTAGACTACTGAAAACGTGTGTATTCAAGGGTTGGAAAGTAACAAGACACAGTTCTTACTGTTTCAAGTCATTCTTAAATAAAACTGAAATTGTTCTTTTAATCTACGAGTGTGTGACAATGACTATTATACGGTTTGGTGCCCCTGCCTTGATTTGGGCTACAAAGCCCACAGTTTTAACCACCATTGTTTCTGAACCTTCAGTCAAATAATAACACAGCGAAGAAGATAAGAAATACCTTCATATTGAATAAAAAGAGTTTTGCCCTTGAACCTAAAAAGGTTTCAGGGACCTTTAGGAGTCCACAGACCATACTTTGAAAATGTCGATATTAAGAACTACTTAAACATGAAGGGAGAAAAAAAAAAAAAAAAACAAAATAAAACAATGAAACAATTTACAAAAGATATATGAGATGTTAAAACCCACAGATAAATGCAAATTAAAACCAAAGAACACCAAGAACAGAAACATTAAAGTATAACATATTTCAGAAAAGGGAGGCTATAGCAAACAGTCTACTACTGATGGGCACACAAATTGCTACAACTTTCAGGAGAGGAATTTGGCAGTAACCTAACAAAACTACAAATGTACTATCTTTTGACAGAGCAAACTAACTTCTAGAAAGTACCCTAAAGATACACATACCTCTCTCACAACACAAAGGTAACAAACGCACAAGGTTATTCATTGCAGACTGTTTGTAATTGCAAAATGCTGGGAAAACACCTAAACACCCCAGCCTTAGTAAAGGATTATCCTTTCCCTTTTATTCTCCTTCAAAGAAGTTGGGGCTAATCTTTGTAATTTAGTAATCTGAAAAATTACTCTATGTAATTTTATAGTATGAACTTACATCTTGTTTGGTAGTTCTTTTATTTTCCTCTTTTATTTAAAAGTTAAAAACATAAAAAGATTTTAAAAAACCAAAAACATTAGGAACTTTCAATAAGCAAGGCAGGGATGCGAGCATACATTTTAAAAAATTACTTGTGAGCAAGTAAATGCAGTTCCGGCACCTAGTAGGGCGGGTAATCCTGCTACATCAGTGCTTACCACAGTTCACTTCATGACTATCCAGGAGGCCTGCGACTTCTTACCCAGGCTGCAGGTAAGAATCACTTGGGAACAATTTCAAAACTGCTTGCTGATGCATGATCCTCAATCTATAACAATTAAGTAAAAATGGAGAAGAGGAGTTGGTGGACTTAAAAAAAAAAAAAAAAAGTAGCCCCCAGGTGATTCTAATGAGCAGCCAGGAACGAGAGCTGCAGCTTTCAATGTTTTCTGAATATAAGATCAGTTCATTAAAAATTTCAAAAGGTTCAACTTTTCCCCACTTTCCCTTCCCTCTACCTTCATAATTGTCTTATTTGGCCCTTTCAACACATTTCTCACCTCCACTGCACTACAAGTGTTGGCAGTGCTGTCCCTCTAACACAAAGACCCTAAGCCAATAGATCCTTGCCCCTAAGTCCAAATTCCTTAGCATGCAGTGCCTTTGAATACAACTCCAAACTTGCTTCCCAGCACCCCAGTCTTTGCTCTAAACCCACCTAAATACTGATTCCTGCTTAGGCAGATCATGCAATATCAAACTATAGCTTAACATCTCCTCTCTGCCTAGGATTTCCTTACTACCTTATCAATCTTGGAAGCTTCAGCTCATCTTTCAAAACCCAGGTTCCATGTCACCTCATTCATAAAACTACCCTTGGCTTTCACAGAAGTGGTCCATCCTGTACATGTGCTGGGGCACATGTACACACTTGTGCTACTTAACACACAGCACAAGTAGCCTCGGTTAGCAAGGCCCTATTTGGGAGGAAGTCACATATTTAAAATCGAAGGCTAACCTGATTAAGCCCGCCAAACTTAACCTGCCTTTTTCATCGCTTACTTCTAGTTGATCTATTTTAAACTCCCCACTAGCAAGTCACATAGCAAATCTCCCACGAACTTCCTTACAGATAACTTCCGAATGTGGGTCACTACAGTAACGGTTGCTTAAAGTTATTTCCAGGAACCAGTTGGCAGCTCTTGTCCACTTCAAGCTGATTAAGACCACCGACCCTTCAACTGGGCCTGCATGAATGCCCAAAGAGAGGTGACTGTTTGATGTCAGAGGGCCAAAACCTCCTTCCTCAGATCATGGTGATACTGCCATTTTTCAAACATGCATTCTATGAAGAGCTGTATAACTTGACTACATGTATGCAGATCCTAACTAACTCACTTTTCCTTACCCCCAATCTTTCTCCCCCACACCTTGGAGAACCTTGGTACTCTATTCCAAAAACATCCTTAAAATCCCATCTTTGGAGAGGTGGGTTTGAGATTTGTTCTCCCATCTCCTCATTTGGCAGTCTTGTGAGTAAAATCTTTTCTCTTTGCCAAAACAAGTCATCGCAGTGACTGGCTTGCTAGTTCAATATATTCGTATACATCTTTCACCTCAATGCAACCCTGCAGAAGCCTGACACAAAGTGGTTCACGAAGTTAGTGAACCTCAACAAGTATTTGATTGATTATGCAATTTAACTTTAATTCTATTTCCCTTTATAGAGACTCTTTTTTTAAACTAGCCCTAATTAGAGCACTAAAAACAGAATTCTGGAAAAATTAGCAGCAATGAGAGTAGGCATGAATGAATCTTCCTGAATAAAAACAGGCAGTCGACTACATAACAAACCAAGAATCCAAGTGCAACATTTACAACAAAACTAGGGGGTCAATGTATCCCCCTTGAAGTGCAAAATGCAACGAGGAGGGGATAAACAACCGGCTATGGAGACTTCCTTAGCATGTGAACGAAGCCATATTTCTAAAACAAACAAACAAACAAACAAACAAACAAAATCCTCCCCGCCACCTCCCGAAGGAAAAAAAAAAAAACACCACAAATTACAGGCAAAAATGAGAAAAAGAAAACGATCAGAATCAAACCCTCTATACCAGCAGTCCTCAACCTCTTTGGCACCAGGGATTGGTTTCTTTGAAGACAATTTTTCCACAGACCGGCAGGTGGAG
Organism: Pan paniscus; assembly: GCF_029289425.2. Lineage (NCBI taxonomy): Eukaryota > Metazoa > Chordata > Mammalia > Primates > Hominidae > Pan > Pan paniscus. The sequence goes on from NC_073265.2 coordinate 6,432,412, forward strand.
GGGATGGTTTCGGGACAATCCAAGCACATTACATTTATTGTGTACTTTATTTCTATTATGATTACACTGTAATATATGATGAAATAATCACAAAACTCACCATATTGTAGAATCAGTGGGAGCCCTGAGCTAGTTTTCCTGCAACTAGATGGTCCCATCTGGGGGTGATGGGAGACAGTGACAGATCATCAGGCATTAGATTCTCCTAAGGAGTGTGCAACCTAGATCCCTTGCATGCATGGCTCACAACAGGGTTCACACTCCTGTGAGAATGTGATGCCGCCACAGGAGGCAGCGCTCAGGCAGTAATGAGAGCAATGGGGGGTGGCTGCAAATACAGGTGAAGCTTTGCTCACTTGCCTGCCGCTCACCTCCTGCTGTGTGGCTCAGTTCCTAACAGGCCAAAGATCCGTACATCTCTGTGGCCTGGGGGATGGAGACCTCCGCTCTACATAAAGTTACTATATAATGGATACTGAGTAGCAGAATAACATCTCTGCAGACAATAAAAGTATGCCTGAAAGAAGGCTTAAAAGAGGGAGAGGATTAAAACTGTTATTAGCACAAGAAGATACAAGACATGAAAGAATTAGAAAAAATGTAGAAATGAAGAGGAAGAATTCGAGACCAAATCTGAAATTTTAAAAAGTCATTTTAGATAGGAATATAAGACCAAAAAACATCTTAAGAGAAAAAGTAAAAAAAAATCAACCTAACATCCTAACATTAAATCAACAATACATACGACATTAACAATATTACATACATTAACAACCTAACATTACAACAAAAAGAACTATAGGAACAAGAGCAAACCAACTCCAGAGCTAGCAGAAGACAAAAAATAACAAAAAGAGCTGAACTGAAGGAGCCAGGCACGAAACACCATTCAAAAGACCAACGAATTCAGGAATTGTATTTTTGAAAAAAAATCAGTAAGATAAACTATTAGCTAGACAAAGAAGAGAGAAGATCCAAATAAACACAATTAGGACAAAGGGGATACCACTGACCCCACAGGAATACAAGTAACCATCAGAGAATACTATGAACACCGCCATGCACACAAACTAGAAAATCTAGAAGAAACTGATAAATTCCTGGACAAACCCACCCTCCCAAGACTGAACCAGGAGAAACTGAATCTCTGAACATACCAGTAACAAACGCCAAAAGTGAATCAGTAGTAAATATCCTACCAACTAAAAAAACCCCAGGACCAAATGAATTAATAGCTGCTCTACATGTACAAACAAGAGCTGGAACAATTTCTACTGAAACTATTCCCAAAAACTGAAGAGGAGGAACAATACCCCAACTCATTCTATGAGGTCAGCATCATCCTGATACCAAAACCTGGCAAAGACACAAAAAACAAAACTTCAGGCAAATTATCTTTGATACACATTGATGCAAAAATCCTCAACAAAATACTAGCAAGCTGAATCCAGCAGCATATCAAAAAGCTAATCCACCACAATCAAGTAGGCTTTATCCCTGGGATGCAAGGTTGGTTCAACATATGCAAATCATTAAATGTGATTCATTACATAAACAAAACTAAAGACAAAAACCACGTGATTATCTTAATAGATGCAGAAATGGCTTTCAATAAACTTCAACTCCCTTCATCTTAAGAACTCTCAATAAACTAGGCATTGAAATTGAAGGAACACACCTCAAAATAGTAAGAGCTGTATATGACAAACCTACAGCCAACATCATACTGAATGGGCAAAAGCTGGAAGCATTCTCCTTGAGAACCAGCACAAGACAAAGATGCCCTCTCTCATCACTCCTATTCAACACAGTACTGGAAGTCCTGGCCAGAGCAATTAGGTAAGAGAAAGAAATAAAGGGCATCCGAATAGGAAGAGAGAAAGTTAAACTACCCTGTTTGCAGATGACATGATTCTGTATCTAGAAAACCTCATGGTCTCAGTGCAAAAGCTCCTTAAGCTGATAAAATAACTTCAGCCAAGTTTCAGGATACAAAATCAATATACAAAAACCACTAGCATTCTTATAAACCAACAACAGCCAAGAGCCAAATCAGGAATGCAATTCATATGGAACCAAAAAAGAGCTCAAAAAGCCAAGACAATCCTAAGCAAAAAGAACAAAGCTGGAGGCATTGTTACCCAGCTTCAAACTAAACTACAGGGCTACAGTAACCAAACAGCATGGTACTGTAACAAAGACAGACACACAGACCAACGGAACATAACAGGGAGCCCAGAAATAAGGCCACACATACGACCATCTGATCTTCGACAAAGCTGACAAAAACAAGCAATGGGGAAAGGATTCCTTATTCAATAAATGGTGCTGGGATAACTGGCTAGCCATATGCAGAAGATTGAAACTGGAACCCTTCCTTATACCATACATAGAAATCAACTCAAAATGGATGAAAGACATCAATGTAAAACCCAAAACTATAAAAACCCTGGAAGACAACTCAGGCAATACCATTCCGGACATAGGAACTGGCAAAGATTGCATGACAAAGATGCCAAAAGCAACTGCAACAAAAGCAAAAATTGACAAATGGAATCTAATTAAACTAAAGAGCTTCTGCACAGCAAAAGAAACCATCAAAAGAGTAAACAGACAACCTACAGAATATGAGAAAACATCTGCAAACTATGCATCTGACAAAGGTCTAATATCCATCATCTATACACAATTTTACAAGGAAAAAAAACAACCCCATTAGAAAGTGGGCAAAGGACAAGAACAGACACTTTTCAAAAAAAAAAAAAAAAAAAAACACGTTGCCAATAATCATATGAAAAAATGCTCAACATCAGTAATCATCAGAGAAATGCAAACTGAAACCACAATGAGCGGCCGGGCGTGGTGGCTCACTCCTGTAATACCAGCACTTTGGAAGGCTGAGGCTGGTGGATTACCTGAGGTCAGAAGTTCGAGGCCAGCCTGACTAACATGGGGAAACCCCATCTCTACTAAAAGTACAAAACTTAGCCAGGCGTGGTGGTGCATGCCTGTAATCCCAGCTATTCGGGAGGCTGAGGCAGGAGAATCGTTTGAACCCGGGAGGCAGAGGTTGCAGTGAGCCAAGATTGTGCCACTGTACTCCAGCCTGGGCAAAAAGAGCAAAACTCCATCTCAAAGAAACAAACAAAAACACAAAGATATCATCTCACACCTGTCAGAATGGCTAATATTTAAAAAAGTCAAAAAAAAATAACAGATGCTGGCAAGGCTACAGGGAAAAGGGACTGCTTATACACGTTGGGGAAGGCAGTATGGCAGTTCCTCAGAGCTAAAAAGAAAACTACCATTCGAGCCAGCAATCCCATTACTGGGTATATACCCAAAGGAATATAAATCATTCTATCATAAAGACACATGCACGTATATGTTCACTGCAGCACTATTCGCAATAGCTAAGATGTGGAATCAACCTAAATGCCCATCAACGGAAGACTAGATGAAGTAAATGTAGTATAACTATGCAGCCATAAAAAAGAATAAGATCATGTCCTTTGCAAGAACACGGGTGGAATGGGAGGCCATCATCCTTAGCAAACTAACACAGGAGCAGAAAACCAAACACTGCATGTTCTCACTTATAAGCGGGAGCTAAATTATGAGAACACATGGACACAGAGGGAACACAATGGGGACTACCGGAGGGTGGAGGGTAGGAGGTGGGAGAGGAGCAGAGAAAGTAACTATTCGGTACTAGGCTTAGTACTAGGTGACAAAATAATCTGTACAACAAACCCCTGCGACACAAGTTTACCTACATAACAAATCTACACATGTACCCTGAACCTAAAATGGAAGTTTTTAAATAAACAAATAACATTTTTTAAAAAAGAACGCCAGAGATTTTATAAGAACAATTTGAGGAACATTACAAACACTAAAGACAAGCAAAAGCAGCATGATATATATGAACAGTAGGAGTCCCTAAAGAAGCAAATCAAAAGAAGGGAAGAGAAAAATTAGTTTAAAAAACAAAAAAAACTTTGCTGATACTATTTTTGAAAAAATTGAAACTAGGTACTGAAAGAGTTTACATCACTGTAAATATGTGAGTTATCTGAGAATATCAACTCAGGAGGACTAATACCAAAAATATATTTAAATGACTAAGTTTTAAGAAAAAAGAAATAGCAACTTAAGGATTTTTTTTTTTCTTTTGAGACAGAGTTTCGCTCTTCTCCTCCAGGCTGGAATGCAATGGCGTGATCTCGGCTCACTGCAACCTCTGCCTCCCGGGTTCAAGTGATTCTCCTGCCTCAGCCTCCCAAGTAGCTGGGATTACAGGTGCCCACCACCAAGCCTGGCTAATTTTTTTTTGTATTTTTAGTAGAGATGGGGTTTCGCCGTGTTGGCCAGGCTTGTCTCGAACTCCTGACCTCAGGTGATCCACCCCCGGCTTCCAAAGTGTTGGGATTACAGGCATGAGTCACCGCACCCAGCCGAGTCAAGGATTTTATATTCAACACAACTGACCTTCAAGTACAAAAAACACAAATAAACCAGTCAACATGCAAGAACACAGGAAATATTGTCTTTATGATCTCATCCTAAGGAATCTAATAATATTCTGACAATCAAAATGACAAGAGATACATGGATAGGACTGGTGATAAGCATCACATATATACTGTACTTATTTATAATACCAAGATTAAACGAGGATTAAAGGGTTAAATGATGTAACAGCTATATGATCTAGATATGGTAAAAACCATTTTAAAACAGAGAAATAAATGATAGCATGCGCAAAAATATTTTTACTGTTTCCAGTAATTGAAGTTGACAGAGGTAGATTACTCTGAGGCAATAATATGCTCTCTGTATTAGACTTACTAAGAGACTATCATGGTACCTTCCCAAGGGGTTTTCGAAAGAAATGGAAAATGTGCCATTTTTTTCTCATCTATCTTTAACGTAAAAATTGTATAGTTCTGCCAAGACAGTTGATTTTTAAAAGTATGTTTACATGAGAAAATGTACAGGATAACTTTTAGCTTCTGGGGATGGAAGAAAGAGCATCAAAGACTTGCCGTATTTCAAACTTTTGAAACCTTAAGCAACCATGAGCAGCAATAACTTCTGTGTTTATATGTCTACGCCTGGCTAGACAACTGAATTTATGTTAGAACTTGGAAACAGGGTCCTGGAATTTTTTCAGTTATGTGTCCTGTTTTACTGGACACTAGCCATGCCCATTCCTTTACATATAATTATGACTGCTTTTGCACTGAACAGTTCCAACAGGGACCTTGTGGTGCACAAAGTCAAGCTATTTACAATCTGGCCTTTCACACAAAAGGTCTGCCCACCCACTGGTTAAAGTATTTCTTGGTTCCTTAAAAAAAATTCCTGAAAGTTGCTCCTGTTTCAGAAATAACTGCTTAATTTATTCTCCAAAGATTCCTCTCTGTTCCTATTGAATATGCCCAATTACCTACTTAAGGATTCCACTTGTTGCCTTTTATTTTATTCTCCCATTTTTCCACATCAGGCTTGTACAATCAGCTAATTATAACTTTCCTCACTAATTCTAGTCTTACTTTTCTCCTCTTATTCTTCCTATTAACCTTTCAATGGAATTTCAATGAACATTCAATGGAACCTGTTCTAGCCATTTGTTTTCACAGTGGCCACTGAGATCACAGAATTTGAAAACCAGATGGAGCCTCAGCAATTGTCTGTTCCAGCTCCCTTCTTACAGCTGAAGTCAGCAGGCCTGGGTCCTGTGTGTCTCTATACTACTTGCCAATCATGACCTTATGGAAGATCTCCACAGATTTGAGTTCCCTCATCTGAATAAGAGAGATTTTAATGTTATCAACTTTAATATACTTTGATTCCATGGGGGTCCCAAGTTTAAAGGCCTCTTCAAAATTAGTTAGTGGTAAGCCCAAACAGATTAGAAGTCACAAGACCCAAGCACTGCAGATTTTCTACCAAGTTGGTAGTTCTCAAAATGCTGTTCAATCTTCTATGACTGTCAGATTGATTCGGTTTTTTAACAGTTATGTCCCTTGGCTAGTCAAATTGTGTGTGTCTTCCTGTTTATTCTTACTCTCCTTCTTTTAGTTCTGATTCCCAAATCATAGTTTTCATTTCTCATTCCTGTTCCATTTTCTTATTTCCAGCATCTTACAGAATACCTCCAAGTCCCCTTCTTTAAGACTGTCATTTTCTCTATAAAATTAGCCTCACCACCAATGTTCTAAACAAACATTGGCTCCTCTATTGCCAAATTACCTACGCTTTATTTTATTTACTTTATTGCATGTATAGAGAGACCTTTGTTTAGTTTATGTGAATTACATGAGTTCTTAATTTCAGAAATTATGTTCCATAAACTTTTTGTTTTTTAGAGACAGGGTCTCACTCTGTTGCCCAGAATGGAGTGCAGTGGTGCAATCACAGCTGACTGTAACCTCAAACTCCTGGGTTCAAGTGATCCTCTCGCCTCAGCCTCCTGAAGTAACTGGGACTATAGGTGGACACGACCATGCCTGGCTAAATTTTTTGGGGGTGTGTAGAGATAGGGTCTCACTATGTTGCCTCCACTGGTCTTGAACTCCTGGCCTAGAGTGATGCTCCTGCCTTGGCCTCCCAAAGTACTGGAATTACAGGTGTGAGCCACTGTGCCAGCCACATTTAAAAACTGTAAATTAAACGTGACATATAAATGGAAAGAGCACTGTATGCTGAGTCCAAACCTGGGTTCAAGTCCTCGCTCTTAAGGGGCATTTTACTAGACCTTTCTGAGACTTACCTTACTTCACATGGTTAACACCTACTTCACAGACAAATATAATGAAGGGTCTGAAAAACTTATAATGCACTAAGTACAAACAATACCCTTCTACCAGATAAAGGGAGTGTATCTTAGATTACGTGTTTGCTTCAGCTTAAATACTTTATCAGATAGCAGTTTGGAGCTGCTTGACCGATAAAATTCCTTTTATCACTTTACTGATATATAATTCATATACCATAAATTCACTCTTTAAAGTGTATGATTCAATGGTTTTTAGTATGTACACAGTTGTAACCATCACTGGTTACAGATGGTGCCAGGACAGCTGGTTAACCACATGCAAAATAATGAATTTGGACCCCTACCTCACAACATCTACAAAAATTAAGTTTAAAGAACCATAGGTCTAAGTATAAGAGCTTAAACTCTAAACCTCTTTGAAGAAAACACAGGAATAAATCTTCATGACCTGAGTTAGGCAACAGCTTACTGAATATGATGTCAAAAGTATAAGCAACAAAAGAGAAAACACATACATTGGACCCCATCAAAATTTTATAACATTTTCACCACCCTAAAAAGAAACTCCGCATTCTTTAGCCATCATCTCTCAATCCCCTAGCCTCATCAACCACTAATATAACTCTCTATTCACCTATTCTGAATACTTCTTATAAATGGAATCACATAATATATGTTCTTTTATGACTGGCATCTTTCAGTTAGCATAATGTTTTCAAGGTTCATCAATGTTGTGGCATGTATCAGTACTTCATTTCTTTTTATTGCTAAATAATATTCCATTCTATGTATATATCATGTTTATTCATTATTCATCAGCTAATATAGCCAGATCTATTATGAATAATGGTGCCATTAACACTCATGTGTAACTTATTATGTAGACATTTGCTTTCATTTCTCTTGGGTGTATACCTATGAGTGGAATTGCTATGTCCCATAATAATTCTATGAGGAATTCTCAAAGTGTTTTCTACAGCAGCTGCACCATTTTACAGTCCTATCAGCAATGTACAAAGGTTTTAATTTCTCCACATCCTTGCCAACCTTTATTGTCTTTCTGAGTACAGCCATCCTAGTGGGTGTGAAGGGGTATTTCACTATACTTTTTGATATACATTTCCTTGAAGGCTAATGATACTGAACATCTTTTCATGCGTTTATTGCACATTCATACATCTTCTTTGAGGAAGTATCTATTCAAATCATTTGCTATTTTTCAACTGATTTGTCTTTTTATTGTTCAGTTACAAAAGTTCTTTATATATTCTAGAAACAAATCCCTTATCAGATGTATGACTTGCAAGTATCTTTTCCCATTCTGTGGAATATCTTCTCACTTTCTTGATGGTGTCCTTTGAAGCACAAAAGTTTCTAATTTTGATGGGGTCCAATGTATCTGTTTTCCCTTTTGTTGCTTATACTTTTGACATCATATCCAATAAACCATTGCCTAACCCAGGTCACGAATAATTATCCCTGTGTTTTCTTCAAAGAGGTTTAGAGTTTAAGCTCTTATACTTACACCTATGGTTCATTTAAACTTAATTTTTGTAAATCTTGTGAGGTAGGGGTCCAAATTCATTATTTTGCATGTGGTTAACCAGCTGTCCTGGGTCTGTTAATGACTGTTCTTCCCTCCAGGCATTGCCTTGGCACCCCATCCCAAGTTCACCTCTTATGCAATCACCTCCCTAGTTTAAACACTCACTGGCTCACCCTTAAAATTACCTGACTAGTTTCCTTGCTTTCTATACTCATCTTTTAATACTTTAGTATACAAATATTTAATCTTTTACATAATTCTATTTTAGAAAATGAAAAAGCAGAGTAACGACGAGCAACTCATTCCTGAGGAATTCACTTCATTTCCCAAAGAATTAGAAAAATGTATGCATTTTCTAAGGGCGAGTATCTGAAAGCTAAAAAGGTGTGGGTGTGTTACAGCAGCAGGAGAGGTGAACACATGTGGTTACCATCTGAAGCTACACACCTACACTAATACGATAAGCATCAGACTTGTGACTATTAAGCACTTCAAAAATGGCTAGTGTTACCTGAAAGGTGCTGACATTGAAAAGTGAACAATTTTGTAAGATCAACTCATCAATTTTTAAACTTATCACATGTTGAAATATATTTTGTGCATACTAAATAAGACCTATTATAAAGTTAGTTTCACCTTTTTTTTTTTTTTTTAGTTTTTAATAGGAAGACTAAAAAATTTAAATTTACATATGTGGTTTATATTATACTGCTACTGGGCGGTGCTGTTGTAGACCTCCCAAGAGTGACTTTATTCGACATGGTTAGTGTCCTAGGGAATTAAGTTTTTTGGGGCAGAACTAGGTACCAAGCACTAAGGAGACAGAAAACTGACTTAAGATTTCCAACCCTTGTGAAAGTTATAATGTAGTAGGAGATGGGGTAAACAACTATCTGATGTACATATTCAACTGTCACTGAGGACCAGTAGAGAGATCAGAATCCATGACGAGGCAAATTCTGCCTGTTTTTTTCTGATATAATTCCAGGGCCCACAAGAGTACAACAGTGCTTGGCATACAGTGGAACACCAAAAAATTACTTAGTCTTTAAGAATGAATAGGGTTTCAATGGTTTCTAGAAATATAAGATGAAGAAAATATCTTCTGGAAATACAAATGAAAGAATGAAGCATATATTATTCTAGACAGTAAATAGCAGAAAATGTTAGGTTCTCATCAATTAAATGGCTTTTTTATAACATTACCTCCAACTTTCATAAAATTGACTGTCAGATGTGAAAGAATATGGATTTGTCTTTATTTGGCAATACAGAGTATCTATACTCCAGGTTATTGCCAAAAGAATACAGTTTCAAATTATCCCCTTCACTTACTACCACTGCCAAAAGCCCACTTGCTCACCTCAGAGAGAACAAGCTTTCTGATTCCTCTGTGAGTGTTTCTTAAAAGTGGGATGCCAGAGGCCACAGCCCTCCATTTCAAACTGAAGCCTATTTAAAATACATGTTAGGGATCCCAGCCCAGACAAACTGAGTAAGAATCTCTGATGGGCAGGGACTGTGCAGTTGATCCCTCTTTACAATAAAACCTGGAGAGCCACTGCTCTAATCAGCAGTCAGCACACTATGGCCCACAGTTGGAATACAGCCACATTCATTTGTTTGCCTGTTGTCTATGGTTGCTTCTACAATACGGCTGCAGGGTTGAGTAGTTTTGACAGAGATTTATGGTCTGCAAAGCCTAAAATACTTATTTACTATCTGGCTCTTTATATAAATACTTTGCTGACCCTGCTCTAGATAGTCTAAATTTTATTTGGCATCATCTTAGAATACCAAAAGACTAAGACAGTTGAAAGTACCATTCTGTAGCCTCAGAGAATGAAGTCAATTAAGTTATGCTTTGGCATAACTCTCTCAGCTCCCTCTGGCAAGACTTTTTCATTGTCCAAAGATTTTAAAAATGTTTTTATTTTTAATTATTATAGTAAACAGTAGTTGTATATATTTATGGGATCCACATCATACATTTTGATACAAGTATAATGTGTAACGATTAAATCAGGGTAACTGAGATATTCATAACCTCAAGTATTTATCATTTCTTTGTTGTTACGAACATTTCAATTCCACTCTTCTAGTTACTGTGAAATACACAATAAATTAATGATAGTTGCCCTATTGTGCTACTAAACACTATATCTTACTCCTTAACCGTATTTTTGCACCCATTAACCAAGTCTTCTCCATCCCTACTTCCCTACCACCCTTCCCGGTCTCTGGTAACCATCATTCTATTCTCTGTCTCCATGAGTTCATTTTTCTTTTTCTTTTTTTTTTTAGTTCCCACGAGTGAGAAAATGTGGTATTCGTCTTTCTATGCCTGGCTTATTTCATTTAACGTAATGTCCTCCAGTCTCATTTATGTTGTTGCAAATGACAGGATTTCATTATTTTTTATGGTTGAATAATATTCCATGGAACATATTTACATTTTCTTTATCCCTTCATCAACTGATGTACACTTATGTTGATTCTATAACTTGGCTATCACGAATAATGCTGCAATAAACATGGGAGTGCAGTTATCCCTTTGATATACTCGTTTCCTTTTTTTTTTTTTTTTTGGACGGAGTCTGACTCTGTCACCAGGCTGGAGTGCAATGGCGCGATTTCGGCTCACTGCAGTCTCTGCCTCCCGGGTTGAAGCAATTCCCCTGCCTCAGCCTCCTGAGTAGCTGGGACTACAGGTGCACACCACCACATTTGGCTAATTTTTTGTATTTTAGTAGAGACGGGGTTTCTCCATTTTGGTCAGGCTGATCTTGAATTCCTGACCTCAGGTGGTCCGCTCACCTTGCCCCCCCAAAGTGCTGGGATTACAGGCATGAGCCACCGCACCCAGGCCTTTCTTTGGGATATATACTCAGCAGTGGAAATGCTGGATCATATGGTTGCTCTATTTTCAGTTTTTGAGGAGCCTCCATAATTTTTTTTTTTTTTTTTTTTTGAGACAGAGTCTGGCACTGTTGCCCAGGTTGGAGTGCAGTGCAGCAAACTAGGCTCACTCCAAGCTCCACCTCCCAGGTTCACGCCATTCTCCTGCCTCAGCCTCGCGAGTAGCTGGGACTACAGGCGCCCACCACCACGCTCGGCTGGTTTCACCGTGTTAGCCAGGATGGTCTCGATGTCCTGACTTCATGACCCACCCACCTCGGCCTCCCAAAGTGCTGGGATTACAGGCGTGAGCCACCATGCCCGGCCTCCATGCTGTTCTTCATAGTGACTGTACTGGTTTACATTCCTATCAACAACGTATAAGAGTTCTCTTTTTTCTGCCTGCTCACTAGCATTTGTTTTTGCCTGTCTTTTTGACAAAAGCCATTTTAACTGGGATGAAATATTTCATTATACTTTTGCTTAGTATTTATCTGATTAGTGATGTTGACCATTTTTTCATATACCTGTTGACCATTTACCCATATGTCTTCCTGAGAAACATCTATTCAGCTCTTGTGCTTCAGATCTTTTGCCCATTTTTAAATTGGATTTCTTTTTCCTATCGAGTTGTTTCAGCTCCTTACATATTCTGGTTATTATCTCTTGTCAGTTGGGTAGTCTGCGAATATTTTCTTCATTCTGTGGGTTGTTTCTTCATTTTGTTGACTGTTTGTTGTGCAGCAGCTTTGAGCCTGATGTGATCCCACTGTCCATTTTGTTGTGGTTGCCTGTTCTTTGGAGGTCACACTCAAGAAACCTTAGCCCAGACCAATGACCTTTAGTGTTTCCCAATGTTTTCTTCTAGTAGTTTCATAACTTCAGGTGCTTAATCCATTTTGATTTGTTTTAGTATATGGCAAGAAATAGGGGTCCAGTTTCATTCTTCTGCATGTGGATGTCCAGTCTTCCCAGCACCATTTATTGCAGACTGTCCTTTCCCCAATGTTCTTAGTGGCTTTGTTGAAAATGAGTTGGAGGTAAATGTGTGGATTTTTTTCTGGGCTCTCTATTCTGTTCCACTGGTCTGTGTCTGTTTTTATGCCAGCACCATGCTATAGCTCTGGAGTATAATTTGAAGTCACATAATGTATGTAATGTGATTCCTTCAGTTTTGTTCTTTTTGCCCAGGATTGCTTTGCCTACTCTGGGTCTTTGTGGTTCCACAAAAATTTTAGGATTGTTTTTCCAACCCTAAAACATAATTCTGTGAAGAATGTCATTGGTGTTTTGACAAGGGTTGCAATGAATCTGTAAATTCCTTTGGGTAGTGTGGACATTTTAACAACACTGATTCCAACAATACTGAATCCATGACCATGGAGTATCTTTCCACTTTTTGGTGCCCTCTTCAATATCTTTCATCAGTGTTTTATAGTTTTCATTGTAGAAATCTTTCACTTCTTTGGTTAAGTTTATTCCTAGGTATTTTATTTTATTTTATTTGTAGCTATTGGAAATAAGATTATTTTCTTGGTTTATTTTCTAGATTGTTTGCTCTTGGCATACAGAAATGCTGCTGATTTTTATATGCTGACTTTGCATCCTGCAATTTTACTAAACCTCAGTTCTAACAGTTTTCTGGTAGAGTCCTTAGGTTTTTCTAAATTTAAGATACTATTGTCTGCAAACAAGGGTAATCTAAATTTTTCCTTCCAATTTGGATGCCTTTTCTTTTCTTCTCCTGTTTAATTGCTCTGGCTAGGACTTCCAGTACCACGTTGAAGAAAGGTGGTGGAAGTGGGCTTCCTTGCCTTCTTCCAGATCTTACAGGAAAGGCTTTTAGATTTCCCCCTCATGATACTAGCTGTGGGTTTATCTGTCTGTGGCTTTTATTGTGTTGAGGCATGTTCCTTCTACATCCAGTTGAGTTTTTATCATGAAGGGATGCTGAATTTTACTGAATACTTTTTTGGCATCTATAGAAATGGACATATGGTTATGTCCTTCATTCTTTTGATGTGATGTATCGCATTTACAGATCTGAATATGTATTAGGTGGTTCTCACATTGCTATAAAGAAATACCTGAGACTGGGCAATTTATATAAAAAAAGAGTTCATTGGCTCACTATTCTGCAGGCTGTACAGCAAGCATGACAGCATCTGCTTGGCTTCTGGTGAGGCCTCAGGAAATGCATAATCAGGGCAGAAGGCAACAGGGGAACACACATGGCCAGAGTAGGAGAGAGACAGAGAGCAGGGAGGTTTAAACAACCAGATCTCATGAGAACTCACTCACTATATAGTAGCAAGGGGAGATGGGGCTAAACCATTCATGAGAACTCCACTCCTATGATCCAATCACCTTCCACCAGGCCCCTCCTCCAACACTGGGGATTACAATTCAATGTAAGATTTGGGCAGGGACACAAACACAAACCATATCAGAGTATGTTGAACCATCCTTGCATCCCTGGGATGAATCCCACTTGATTACAATGAATGATCTTTTAAATATGTAGTTGAATTTGGTTTAAGGATTTTGCATCTCTGTTCAAAGATACTGGCCTGTAGTTTTCTTTTTTTGTTGCGTCTTTGTCTGGTTTTGGTACCAGGGAAATACTGGCCCTTTGGAATGAATTTGGAAGTATTCTCTTCTTAGCTTTTGTGATATAATTCTTCTTTAAATGTTTGGTAGAGTTCAGCAGTGAAGCCATCAGGTCCTGGGCTTTTCTTTGATGATTTTCTTTTTTTCTTTTCTTTTATTACTGCTTGCTCTGAAAATATTCCTTTTTTAATTCAAAAAACCAAAAACAAACAAAAAACAACCAAAAAACCATTCCTGGAGGGATGGCTGGTGAGGACTTTGATTTTGTCATAGTCTCTCTGTGATGAGGCTCAGAGGAAACTCAGCTGTTTTCCTAGTACAACAGTTAGCATATTCAACAACTGAAGAATTGTGAGTTATATACCTCTCTTATCTCTATGTATCTTCTGATGACATTTTCTGGGCTGCCCTCTCACGGCAAAAAAATAACTGAGGCACAGAAAGAAGCCAGGTACAAAATGGAACCTACATTAATCATCTAAAATGGCATTATCATAACAGACTTGCCTGAGCCAATACCTACCACAATGAATTGGTATGACACTTCTAACAAGGTCAGAAAAATCAGATTCTGTTTTCTTAATATTGAGGATCTTTCCTACTTTCCCTGAGCTAATGAGACACAGGTCTGTGGCAAATACATTTAGTATTTTCCTACACATGAATTCCTAACAAAACCAAGCAAGAGCATACAAAGGGAAACATACTTTAGCTAATTTAAAGGTGTCTTATGTTATTTTGCTTATTGAAAAAACTGAAAAGGTAGTAAGGAAAAGATGTAATGTGGTAATAGCAAATTGCACCTGTGGTCTCTAATGAATAATCTCGCTTCCAGTAAAAAAACTATCAAAAGAGCTTAAACTCAAGGTAAACAAAAGGATGAAAATATTAAAATAAGAGCAGAAATCAATAAAACAGAAAACAGAATAAAGAATGTCACTGAAAACAAAAGTAGGTATTTTGAAAAGATCAATAAAATTGTCAAACCTCTAGCCAGACTGACCAAGAAATAAGACACAAATTACCAATATAAATAATGAAACAAAACAAAACAAAACAGCATTATAGAACCATCCAAAATTAAAAATAAGGGAATATTATGAACAATGTTATACTCATAATTTTAACAACTTACATGATAAAGACAAATATTTTGAAAGACACAAACTACCAGTCAGGCATGGTGGCTCACGCCTGTAATCCCAGCACTTTGGGAGGCTGAGGTGGGAGGACTGCCTGAGGTCAGGAGTTCAAGACCAGCCCAGCCAACCTGGTGAAACACCGGCTCTACTAAAAACACAAAAACTAGCCAGGCTGGTGGTGCATGCTTACAGTCCCAGCTACTCGAGAGGCTGAGGCAGGAGAATTGCTTCAACCGCAGAGGTTGCAGTGAGCCGTGATGGTACCACTGCACTCCAGCTTGGGTGATACAGCAAGACTCTGTCTCAAAAAAAAAAAAAAAAAAAACTACCAAAAAACAAAACAAAACAAACTGTAACAAGGAAAAAATACATAACCTGAATATTCCTATATAAAATTAAAGAAACTGAATTTGTAATGAAAACCCTTCCCACAAAGAAAACTCTAGCACCAGGTAACTCTACTAGTGAATTCTAACAAATATTTAAGAAAAAAATAAAATCAATTGTACATGAACTCTACCAGAAACCACAAAAGGAAGGAACACGTCCCAACTCCTTGTTTTGAGGTACAGCTTTTCCATGATACCAAAACCAGATATAAACAATGTTAAAAAAAAGTACTGACCAATAAAACAAGAATCTTCACAAAACATCAGCAAATCAATCCAGCAACATCTAGAATGGATAACATGTAACAATCAAGTAGAATTTATCTGAGGAATGCAAGGCTGTTCAACAAACAACAAGAAATCCACCATATCAACAGATTAAGAAGAAAACCCATATAATCCCAGTCATACACACACACAAAAAAGCACTGACAAAATTCAACTTTCATTCATGATTAAAAACAACCACCTCTCAGTAAACTAAGATAAAAGGGAACTTCCTCAATCTAACAAATGGCAAAATAGAAATACAAGAGAACTTCCTTAACCTGATAAAAGGCATCAACCAAAAAAAAAAAAAAACCCACTTACTGGTGAAAGACAGCTTTTACCCAGTATTAAGAGTAAGGTAAGTATGCCTGCTCACCATTCCTAATTAACAACATCCTGAAAGTCCAAACTAGTGCAATAAGGCAAGAAAAAGAAATAAAGAGCATTCAAAAGGAGGGAAAAAAACTGCCTCTATACACAGATGACATGACTGCCTACACATAGGAAAACACCCAGGAATCTAAACAAGAAAGTTCCTACAACTAGTAATTTTAAGACTGCAAGGCTGCTATAAAAACAAAAAACAAACAAACAAAAAACACCTGCATTTCTACACAGTAACAAGGAACAATCAAATATTGAAATGAAAAAAAAAAAAACTATTTATAATAGCACCAAGAAACATGAGATATTTAACTATAAACCTAACAAAATGTGTGCAGGATCTATTTGCCAAAAACTACAATACATTAAAGAAATAAAACAATGAGGAGATAACATTATATTCATAGTTTGGAATATTCAATATTGTTAAAATGTTAATTATCCCCAATGATTTGTAGATTCAAATGCAATCCCAATAAAATCCCAGCAGTTTTATTTTCTTTGAGGGAAGGAAGATAAAAGTTGACAAAATTATTCTAAAATTTATACAGAAAGGCAAAAGAGCTAGAATAGCCAAAATAATTTTAAAAAGTATTTGGAGGATTTGCCCTACCTGATTTCCACGTTTAATATAAAGCTACAGTAATCGATGCATAAGTAACTGGTAAAAAGGCAGACACACAGATCAACAGACCAGACAAGGGAGTCCAGAAATATATGGTCAATTGATTTTTGACAAAGCGAGAAAGGCAATTAAATGGACAAAGTATAATCTTTCAAACAAAATGCTTCTTCAAAATAAACACTGGACATCTGTATGAAAAAAAAAAAATCTCTCTGCCCGTATCTCATGGCACAAACAGAATTTAACTGAAATAAAACTTTTAAAGGAAAACAGAGGAAAAATTATTCTTGATTTTGGGTTTGGCAAAGATTTCTGAGATGCAAAACCAAAAACATGATTGATAAAGGCAAAAATTAACAAACTGGACTTTATCAAAAATTTTTCTTTCTTTCCTTTTGAGACACAGTCTTACTCTGTCTCCCATGCTGGAGTGCAGTGGCACGATGTCAGGTCACTGCAACCTCTGCCTCCTGGGCTCAAGCGATTCTCCTGCCTCAGCCTCCCGAGTAGCTGGGACTACAGGCACATGCCAACACTCCCGGCTAATTTTTGTATTTTCAGTAGAGACAGGCTTTCACCATGTTGGCCAGGCTGGTCTCAAATTCCTGGCCTCAAGTAATTTGTCTGCCTTGGCCTACCAAAGTGTTGGGTTTACAGGCTTGAGCCACTACACCTGGCCAGAGCTTTATCAAAACTTAAAGCATGTACTGCAAAAGACACTGTCATTAAGAGAAAGAAAAGGCAAATCACAGAATGGGAAAAAAAATACTTACAAAATAATACTTGATAAAGAACCTGTATCCTGAATACATAAAAAAAAAAAAAAAAAACTCAAAACTCAGTAACTTCTGTGTACCAAAAATAATAATCACAGAGTAAAAAGGCAATCCATGGAAAGGAAAAAAATATTTGCAAATCATATATTTAACAACTGGTTAATATCCAAAATATATAAAGACTACTGCAACTCAACAACTAAAAAACAAGCAACATAGAGCTTAAAAATGGGCAACAGTCTTGAATACGTGAAGTCTATGTTGTATTTTGCCACAATTTTATAAAATCTCAATAAGAAAAACCCAATTAAAAATGGGCAAAAGGTTTGAATACATTTTACCAAAGATATATGGACAACAAATGAGCACATCAAGAGATCATTAGTCTTTAGAGATAAGCAAACTAAAACCACGTGTGATACCGCTAGATACCCACTGAATGGCAATTGGTCTTGCTCTGTTGCCCAGGATGGAATGCAATGGCGTGATCTCAGCTCACTGCAACCTCCATCTACTGGGTTCAAGTGATTCTCCTGCCTCAGCCTCCAAGTAGCTGGGACTACAGGCGCCTGCCACCACGTCCAGCTAATTTTTGTATTTTTAGTAGACGGGGTTTCACCATGTTGGCCAGGCTGGTCTCAAACTCCTGGCCTCGGGTAATCCACCAGCCTCTCCCTCCCAAAGTGCTGGGATTACAGGTGTGAGCCACTGTGCCCAGCCTTTTTTTTTTTTTCTTCTCTTTCTAAATCTGACAATACGGATTGAGTATCCTTTACCTGAAATGCTTGGGACCAGAAATGTTTCAGATTTCAAATGTTTTGGATTTGGGAATATTTGCGTTATACTTACCAGTTCGGCACCCATAATCTGAAAATCCAAAATTCAGAATGTTCCAATGAGCATTTCCTTTAAACATGACGTCATCACTCGAAAAATTTTGAATTTTGCATTTTAGATTTCAGATCTGGGATGCTCAACCCATATCAAGTGCTGATGAGGATACGCAACAACGGGAGCTCTTATACACTGCCAGTGGTGGTGTTAGATGGTACAGAGAATTTGACCATTTCTTTAAAACTTAAATAATTACCATGGGACCCATAGCAAGTCTTTTCCTAAGTATTTACCCAAAAGAAATAAAAAGTTATGTTCATACAAAAACCTGTACACTAGAGGTTTGTTCATAATCAATGGAAACTGCAAAACACAAATATACCACAACTGGAGAATGAACACACAATTATACATTCATACAATGAAATGCTACTATGCAATAAGAGAAACTACTGATAGAGTAACATCATGGAGAAATCCCAAATGCATTAGGCTAAGTGTAAGAAGTCAGCCTCAAAAGGCTACATACATGTTGTATGAGTCCATTTACATGACATTCTAGAAAAGGCAAGAATGTACAAAAAGAAACCATATCATTGGTTAAGTGGACGTGAGGGGACCGGGATGATTAAAAATAGGTGTTAAGAGAAAGTTTTTGTATTGAAGTTGTCTTGTATTTTAATTGTGGTGGTTACATGACTGTATATGCTTGTCAAAACTCAGAACTGTAAGGGTCAATTTCACTGTATGTAAATTATACCAATAAAAACAATAAAAGTCTTAATAAAAATAAATGTAATGTGATAAAAAAAATACCAAATCATTGACATCGCCACCACTCATAAGGTAAGAAGTTATTTTATATGTTTAATCATATGTATCTGATTTAAATATGCTACCTATCAATACATTTCAAACAAAGGAAGGCCATGTTGCAGGTTTATGAAAGTTAAGGTTAGTATTAGATAATGATTTCCTTCACCATTTAATAATGAAACATTAAAAAGTTGACTATATCTTATCAGAAAAAAAAATTTTTTTTTTGAGAGGGAGTCTCACCTCTGTCACCCAGGCTGGAGTGCAGTGGCATGATCTCGGCTCACTGCAAGCTCTGCCTCCTGGGTTCACGCCATTCTCCCGCCTCAGCCTCCCGAGTAGCTGGGACTACAGGCACCCGCCACCACGCCTGGCTAATTTTTTTGTATTTTTAGTACAGACAGGGTTTCACCATGTTATCCAGGATGGTCTCAATCTCCTGACCTCGTGATCTGCCTGCCTCGGCCTCCCAAAGTGCTGGGATTACAGGCGTGAGCCACCACACCCAGCCAAAAACAACTATTTTTTAATAATTCATTTACCCATTATCTACTATGTGCAGATCCAAACATTCGTGAGATAATCAGGGGCAGAGTCCAGGAACATGATTCTTTCCCCTTTCCATCTTCCTAATAATGGATATAGCTGGTAGAAATAGTAAGTGTAAAGTGCAAGGCCAGTATTTAAATATTCTCTCTTTCCATACATTGTCTAAGAAAGGGAGTAATCAGTAGATTCAGCTCTCTTGAAAGAGAGGAAAGAGAATTTTGAGAGACACTTAACTTTACAAATTGGTAAAGCATGAACTGGTGTCAACTTGTTCCATTTTAAACTTGTGAAAACCAAGGTTTTCGAAGGTGACTGAATCACTTCCCCGTTTCTAAAGCAAGAGAAAGGTAGAACCAGAATTCAAATTGATAGCAGTCTCACTTCGGACAAAGTTCTTAGTCCCACCAAGTAAGAACTCATCTCTTACTACTACTCATCTCTCTTCTCGCATCTGCAATTGTTTAAGCAACAGCTTGGGTCAACATGTTTGAAATCAATTAAGTATCTTTTAGGATTTTATTATGCATACAACCTGGTTTAATTTCAAACTTCACTCCCACAATGGATGCATATATACTCAGAAAGGTTGAAGCAGTTTATAATAATTTATACTAATGTACAGAGTCTTTTATCTGATCACTCAAAATTTTAAAAAGCAAATCACTTTTTAAGTCAGGAATAAAAACAGCAAATACTCAAAAGGATATATGAAAAAGTAATCATGCTCACTTTTGACCTTAATAAAAAATTATTGTAACTCTAATTTTAAACAAAAGATATAGAAAAAGTTTCCTCCTCCCTCTGGCTTCCTGACATCTGGCTTTCCTCTATTGTTTTCAAAGCTGCCAGTATCCTGAGTTATACACAGATTATTTACTGCAACACAAACTTACCCTGTGAAGCGTCACTGTATGTTGTTCCCATATAGCTGTTTCCTCCATTGCTGTGCTCTGATAAAGGAAAAGAAAAACAAATCATTTACCTTTTAGGAAAATGTCCTTAATAAGGTGAGCAAGAACATCCAACAATTCAGCACACTGAAATACCAAAATTCACACTGTTAATATTAGAGACACTCTGAAAGGACCTTAATAATTATGGAAAGTTTTTTGTTTGCTTTTAAGAGACAGGAAACGACACACAGGAACTTCCTTTGTTTTTAACTTAATTTGGACAGCTGCTCTATATTCATTTCATGCAAGCTGAAATCAGTATTCAAGCTAATTCTGCAACTTTATACTTAGAAAAGAATAAAAGTTGGAGCGGTATTATCTTAAAATATCTAATGGCACGTAAACATTTAAAAGCATCTCTTATGTTTTACAAAGGAAGGGAAAGTTAAATGCCTCTGAACACAGTAATTATAAATATACATGTCACAGGAAAACAGATAAAACCATTAACAGGTTTGGCAAATGGCTGCTTTAACGTCACAAACATGACTACCTAGTTTCAGTTTTGCTACAGAATTACTTCTCAAGCTTCATTTATAACCAAAAGAAAAAGAACAGCTTTTCTAGTATATGTATCACACACATGTAGATACACACAAGAAACAAAAACAAAAAAGAACAATCTCCCAAACTCCCCCAAGAATCATCATAAAATAAAAGCAATAAGAGCTCCAATACAGGTCCTGCCCAAATTATAGCGTACTTCAGTTTTACCTCCTGTCATGAGCCTCTCAATAGAGAGGAAAATAAATTATTATCTAAGGCAGGGGTGTCCAATCTTTTGGCTTCTCTGGGCCACACTGAAAGAAGAAGAATTGTCTTGGGCCACACATAAAATACACTAACACTAATGAAAGCTGATGAGCTTAAAAAAAAAAATTGCAAAAAAAAAAATCTCATAATGTTGTAAGAAAATTTACGAATTTGTGTTGGGCTGCATGCGACCTGTGAACCACGGGTTGGACAAGGTTGATCTAAGGAATTAGCAGTAAGGAATTCAAAATAAATTTCTTTTAAATGGGGTTAATTGCTCTTGGAGACTTAAAATATTTCATCTCTCTTAATGTTACCATTTTATGAAACTGGGACTCCTAAAATGTATTTACAAGTAAATTTTAAAAAGATTCTTCAGAGTTATCAAAAGGTACAGTAAAAAGGGAGAAGGCTAAGCATGACACTCTCAGACCACTAGTCACCCATTACTATAAATGCCTATTTCATAAGTGAGGTCTGTTTTCTCTTACTGCTGTCATTAGCATCATGAGAATATGCCTACCAAGGTGCCATGGGCCCATTCTCTCCTTTCCCACAGCGACTTTAATTGAAGATTAATGCCATTTTAGAAAGTAAGTCCCTATAAAGAAAGCCTGCTTCCCTAAATTCAAAGCAACTAGATTATCCTGCCAGATGAATAAGAGAGGAGAGAGAAAGGATCTCTCTGTTCACTCCCATAGATAAGAACTGCCAACCTCACCAGCATTTGTTTCAATCTTCCAATGAAGTGCACCAAAACCTCCCTTTAATGAGACCTCCACTGGAAACAAAGCTGTATTTTTTTTTTTAAACAAACATTGACCGGGATAATGCACTAAAAAAAAAAATTCTTCCATCAATGAGAAGCAACAATAGTATGAGTAAATCAGCTAAACATCAACGGTCCCACTAACATACACATGATAAAAGTATCTGCAAGAGTTGCCAGTTTGTCCAATCTCAGCTGATATTAAGAATGAGAACTGCTTGCATAGCTCTCAGCTCATCTTTTCTTGATTTATTTCATTAACCAGTGACATTGTTTTACTGCCTTTTAAATCTTTTTCCTATCAGTCCAAATGGCAAGTGATGTGATAACATGCACTTAACTCTCTTTGATAACATACTCTATGGTATGAAACAGTTCATCATCCTCTCTAAGGTCTTAATGAACACAGTTTTCCATTTTGTAAGAAGATGTTAATCAAATGGGAAAATTTATTTAACATTAAGGGGGGAGCAGGTTGTAAAACAGCGTGTACATGTTTATCCTAATTTTGTTTAAACATTAGTAGGGAATAAAGGCTCAAAGGATAAACAAAATGTTAACATTGTTTATCACCTTCAAAGTAAAGGGACTGTGGGTGACATTTTTCTATCAGGTGTTTTATCTTCCTGCTTTCCTTTCTCCATTCCCCATCAGAACAAACTGGCAATGTATTTTAAACTATATTCACAAAATCTCATTCCTATTTGACATTTCGAATACAGACAGTCCCTGACTTAGGATGGGTCAACTTGATTTTCTGACTTTACGATGGTACCCATACAACCATTGTTTTTCATTTCCACTACAGTATTCAAGAAATTATATGAGATATTCAACACTTTATTGTGAAGTAAGCTTTTGTGTTAGATAATTTTGCCGAACTATATACTAATGTAAGTGTTCTGAGCATGGTTAAGGTAGGCTGGGCTAAGCTTATGATACTGGGTAGGTTGGGTGTATTAAACGCATTTTTGACGTAAAGTATTTTCAACTTACGATAAGTTTAATCAGGACATTGTTCTAAGTGAGCTGAGAAGCATCTGTATCTGTTTTTCCACTTGGCTTTTAGGAAAATCAAATAATGCTTAAGAGGATTAATGTTCTTATTGTTAATTTAAAAAATGTTTATTCTCCTGTTAGTAAGCAATCTATACATTAAGGTCTTAATGTACAGTCTCCAGGAGGAGTGCAATAAGAGAAACTTGCTTTGTACAAGGGAGAAGACTAAAATACTAAAACATAATTGCTCTCACCATTCCACATCAAAATCAATATAGTTTTTCTTTGGAGGACTGGAAAAGTCCACATCTCAAAAAACTTCTCTGTTAAACATCAATTATAGCTTGATTTATCTGAAGGAAGACCTATGTAGAAGAAAGTAATTGAGAATGAAACATCAAAAGAAGTGGTTAGGCTCTTGACCAGCCACTAAACCAACTTAATCCATAATATAAGTGAGTTACTATGTTTTACCACTCCTTATCTTTAAAAAAAAAAACAAAAAACAGAAAAATATATTCCTAGTTTAAATGATGGACCATGTCATCTCTCTCCATTCTCTAGCCTTTCATTTGCTTCTGTGGCAAAAGTAGCAAATTCTATCCATGGTTGTTTATATAACCAGGCAGTACTGATGAGGAGTTCTGAATGAGGAATGGAAGGATGAACAAACACGTAAATATGTAATAATGCAAATACAGTAAAATGATAATGGTAGAATCTTAGTGGTTGGGATTCAGGTAACCATGGCAGACTTCTTTCAATCTTGTTATGTGTTTGAAAGTGATCATAATAAAATGCTGAGGAAAAATTAAGAAATCCTTCTAGTAAATCACTCAGAAATCAAAGCTAAAATTGATATGAAACATTTTTAGTACCAGTAAATTTATTAACCACTATTTTAATGAGCATTCCATAAAGAAAAAATGTTCACTAATGACTGAGAATTTTGATGCATTAGAAAAGCAAGGGGTGTGGAGGTTCCTTTGGAAGAATACCTAAGAAACACATAGCTTCTGGAGTGGAGAAAGGAAAACCAGGTAGGAGGAGTCTCACTTTTCACTGGGAGCCCTTTGTACTTTTAATCACATTCATCTATTACTTATCAAATTATTTTTAAAACTTAATATCCTTATTGTAAACTTGCTTGTCATTTTCTCATTTCAAACATGCACAAGGGATAACTGCATAACTTGCACAAAAAGCTTCTGGTAAATTACCAGTCTCAGGCTCAAGACATTTAGGCTTGTAGGAGACCAAGGGGAAAATGTATTACTCCTCTAAGCATGATTCTAGCACTACCATTCCCTAGTAACTCAGACAGATGCTGGTAAACAGGAAATGAACTAGACCAGGCATAAGGAGACCAGAGCCGAAAGGTATCATCAACTAGAAACGTGATCTTAATTTTCCTCACCTACACAATTAGGGAAATGGGTGAAATTATCTCAAATGAAAAGACTTTTCTAGCTCCAAAATTCTATCAGACTATAATTCCAATGAACAGGCTACAAATTCAATAATTAGTGAAGCACTGCAGGCATCAAAAGTGACTGCAATTCATGGTTGCTGGATTCTGAGTTCTGCGCACATTTCTAAGTCAGCATCAACTGACTAGAATCACAATTTCTGAAGAAGCAAAAAGCTGTATTTCAGAATCTGCCAAGAGTTTGTTTAGTTTCTTTGTTCTAAGCTCCAGCTGGCAAAGACACTACTCAGATCACCAACTCTGAAGGGCTTCCTGCCAAAACTTCAGATCCCAGTTCTAGGCAGTTTCACTGTCCTTCAGGACTGATTACTGAATGGGGAAAGATAGGAGGGCACAATAACTGAAAAGACAGGATGAGCCTATAACTGGGAGAAGAACAAATCCAAAAGAGAAGATATAAAGTATACTCCAAATGAAGAACTCCTTAACATTATCTAAATACACAGCCAGTTAAATTTTACTAACCTTATGGCTGTAATTTCAAAACCAATCCATGTATCATTCATTCATTCACTCATTCAACAAACATGTATCAGGCATGGTAAGTGTTGGGGAGACCAAAAAAAGATCCCTCTCCCTCCCTAGGGGCTCAAAGAAGCAGCTGAGAACACTAAATGGTATTTAGGTTGGTGCAAAAATAACTGCAGCTTTTGCCATTAAAATGGCATCAAAAGATATGAGCTTTTTGCACCAAAATAAATAACTTTTGCACCACATAGATAAGAGCTGTTATGGAAGATGCAAAAGGATTGTGTCTGCTGTGAAGATCAGAGATCTGTTCCCTGAGACAGCAACGTTTTGAGTTCATCAAGCTTGAAGGATGTCCAGGAAAAAAGTGGAGAAAGACGTTTCAGAAGAAACAGCATGTCAGCAAGATTGTGAGATGCTACACATGACGCTGGCTTTGATATGACTAAGTTGTACAATTTATGGAACAAGGAGAGAGTAAAAGGAGAGAAGGTGCAAGGGTACCAGATCACAACAGGCTTTATAATATAATGCCAAGGACTTTAAACTCAAATGGAAGACACTAAAGAATTTTCGACGATCAAATGACATAAGAATTCATCCTGAAGGCTGTAATGGGAAAATGATTTGAGAAAGGGAAACCAGTTAGAAAGTTAGTGAGAAGTGGGGGTGGAGTTCAAAATGGCTCTTGAGTAGTCAACCAAGTAGCAGTGCTGAAGTCAAAAGGAAAAGATGTAATTACCCAAGGACTAAGATAACCCTGTGGACAACCAAAGGAATTTGAGAAGGAGCAGACAATGAGGATACATGAAAACCAATGGAGCTAACACAATACACTACTTACTGTCCAGAGAATACACCAAAGCTTAAGATCCCTCAATTTTCGAGATCAATACACCTCATTTATCTGACATCATAAAATAATAAAATTTCCACAGATCTTCAAGGAACACCCTTTCTTGATGACATGCAGTTCCCCATTAGGAAAACCAATAGTAAAGGTATTAAGAACACTCTGTGAACCCTCCGAGTTCCTTCTGTGAGCAAAGCTGCTACACTGAACGGCTTCTCATTCCTTCTGAACTCCAAAGTGTTTCTGTTTTGGTCTTTTTGGCTTTTTTCCATCCAAATTGAAAGCAAGATCATCTATGGAGATGAGGTTGAGCCAGGAACTTAAGGAGAAGGACAAGGTAGGTTTCAGTGAATAAAACAGATGACCCCTGCCCTTCAATGAAGTTTCAATTACATAATTTCAAATTGTGATCACTGCAACACAAATGAGGTACAAAGGGAATAGTGCTACACGTTAAAAGGTAAGGCAAAATATGTATATTCGGACTGATCTGATGGGCCGTCATTTAAATTCCCAAAATAGAAATGTCCAGGAGGTAGTAAAAAAGATCACTCTAAAATAAAATGAAGAAGGGTCCTAACGATATTCAGGGATGCAACAAACTTCATGAATAGAAGATAAAAATTCAGGAAACATAAGAATTAAAATAATGATCAAAATAAGAAGGCAGCAACCATAGGATAAAAGTCTCAATAGAAATTTAGTAAATTTAGCATCCAACACCCCACCGTATTCAACACTGGTTAAATTTACAAATATATCACTGTGTCCATCCCTTGGTTAACAGTTTAGGAAACAAATGATGAGATGGATATGATTAGGAAATATTAGTTGGAAAGACAGACACAGTGAACCTGTAATTTTTTGGTTGATCAAAGCTGAAGGTCTGCTAAAAACATTAAGTTCACAGATAAGCTGCTACATTAGCTATAAAGTAAGAGTGAAAGAACATCAGCTTAAAAGTTACCATTATGTGTACATTAAATATTGAGAAAATCTCAGTAGGGACAGTTACAAATATTCTTGGAAACTTAAAATCTAGAGTGCTTTCAAGTTATCAAAAATAAAACTATTTTTAGGTATAGCATCTTCTAAAGGTTGAAGATAGATAAAAAGATCTCTCACAGTTTATTCAGGTAGACAGGAGGAGGAAGGGAATGGCATAGCAGAGATGAAGAGAGAGTGACAGTCCTCTGAGTATATCTTTTTGCATAACTCTCTTTCTTAGACCACAGTATTGTTTCATGACATTACCCTTCACAGATCAAAAAATTAAACTATTAAAACCAAAAAGACATGAGGGGAAGGGGAGGAAATCAAAAACAGAATAAAAACAGTAACAAATGAACATAACTATATTACAGATGAAGAATGTAACCACACTAAAGAAGAGTTTAACTTTTCTATAAATCTAATATTTTAAAATAAAAAGTTTAAAAAAGTTATAATGGTATAGAAAAATGCAGAAAGATACCAATTTTGGAAAAAATATTTACGTACTCAGAAAAAAAACTTGGTTTCAGAGTTGTATATTTTAAGTTTTTATATATCCTACAATGAACACATGAATTTCATAATCCTTGAAAACTGGTAAACGTCACATCTGAATTACAAAACAAAAAATGGGCAAAAGTGGCCAGGCATGGTGGCTCACACCTGTAATCCCAGCACTTTTGGAGGCTGAGGCAGGCAGATCATTTGAGGCCAGATGTTCAAGATCAGCCTGGCCAACCTGGTGAAACCCCGTCTCTACTAAAAATACAAAAATTAGCCAGGCGTGGGGGCACATGCCTGTAATCCCAGCTACTTGGGAGGCTGAGGCAGGTGGAGTTTGCAGTGAGCCGAGATTGCACCACTGCACTCCAGCCTGGGTGACATGACAGAGTGAGACTGTCTTAAAACAAAAACATAAACAAGAAACAGGGAAAAGTGGTCTACACTGTTAGAAGTTGGGACAGGGTTACCTTTGTGTACGAAGTAACTCGAAGGGATGGAGGTGGGGGAGCTTCAGGACGTAAAGTCAATGCTCTTCCCTGATCTGAGTTGTGGGCAAACAGGCATATTCACTTTGAAAATATATCAATCTGTGTACACCTATGATTTGCCTAATGTATTATGTTATTTAAAAATTCAAAATAAAGTAACCTGACAGAACTGTAAGCAATTTGACTGCAATGGATTAAAATAAATCAAATACGCTTCCATCCATCCATACGCCCACAGTGATTTTAAAAAATGATAAGTGCTGCCAGAACTCATTATTTTGAGAAACTGGTACGTATAGGGAAAGAATAAGATATTTACTCTGTCTTTCCTATACAAACAGTACCAGTGGGCGATCAAAATAGTAGATGAAGGGGAGTTTCTTTTTTTAGAAGCACTCCAGCTAACCAATGAAAAAGGAATAATAAAAATTGAATATCATCATTTTGTAACACCTAGTGAATTAAGGGATCTACACATTGATCATCAATGGCTGCAGACATCATCCAAAAACAACAGAAAAAACCCTGGGACCGAATGCCACTTATGAAGTAGAACTGTAAAAACAAACAAAAAAATCAAATCTGAATCTGATCAAGGCTCTAGATCTGTGCTATCCAGTACAGTAGCCACCAGCCACATGGGGCTACTCAGCACTTAAAATGTGGGTAGTCCAAACTGAGATATGGTATATGTAAAATATATATATGATACGAAATATGTGATAGGTATTATGATATGCTATGTGCAAAATATACATATGATATGTAAAATATACATGCAACAGTATTCAGAGACTGAATATGGAAAATAATTTAAAATATCTCACCTATAATTTTATATCATTGCATGCTAAGATGGTAATATTTTGGATATGTGTGTTAAATAAAACATGAAAATTAATTTTACCTTAAAAAAAGTTTTGGTGTGGCTACTACATTAGACAGAATTGCTCTAGCTACAGTTAACCAATTTACAGGAAATACAGTGGGCCAACCACCATTGTAATCACCACAAGGAAGCAAATACCAAAATTCATACTGTTAAAATTTCTACAAATAATCCTGTTTCTCAACCAATAAAGCTGCAAGGGAAGAGGGGAAAGAGAGAGACAGAAATGGGGGACCTCAAATGCCTAAGAGAAATGTTAAACAATCACAGTAAGAGGACCTCATCAAGGAAAGTTGACATTTAACACAATTAGAAAACACTAAACATGGCCGGGCGCGGTGGCTCACACCTGTAATCTCAGCACTTGGGAGGCCAACGGGGGTGGATCGCCTGAAGTCAGGAGTTCGAGACCAGGCTGGCCAACACGGTGAAACCCCGTCTCTACTAAAAATACAAAAAATTAGCCAGGCATGGTGGCAGATGCCTGCAATCCCAGCTACTCAGGAGGCTGAGGCAGGAGAATCCCTTGAACCAGGGAGGCAGACGTTACAGTGAGCCAAGGTCATGCCATTGCACTCCAGCCTGGGCAACCAGGAGCGAAACTCCGTCTTAAAAAAAAACAAAACAAAACACTTAAGTACTTGATTTGGAGTTTATTTTAAAAGTGTGCTAATGATAATGTAGCTATAGTACTTTTAAAAAAGACATCTTTTAGAAATATATATTCAGACACATGTTGAGTATTCCATTCTATCTCTTCTCTGAAATGCTTCAAACCACGTGTTTCCGATTTCAGGGTGAACCATCCGAAATCCGAAAATCTGAAATCTGAAATGCTCCAAAGAGAATTTTCTTTGAGCATTATGTCAGTGCTCAAAAAGTACTGGATTTTGAAGCATTTCAGATTTGGGATGTTCACTATGTACTAACAGATGAAAAGATATCTGGCATTTGCTTCAAAATAATGGAGAAGAGAAGACACAATGAATGAAGTATAGATGAAATGAGACTGGCTGTAAGTTGTTAATCATACTGGGTGACAGTAATGTGGGAATTCATTATATTCCCCACATCCACTTTTCTATAGGTTTGAAAATTTTCCACTTTAAAGAAGGTAACTTGAGGGGACTAGAAATTAATTACTGATTTAGGAAAGACCCAAACCAAGAATGCAGCTACCATGATGCCAGGATATTAAGTAGTATTTCCATGAGCTGGCTATTCCAGCAACTGCTTCCCCTCCCCTTTCAGAATAGTAAGAAAAATGCAACTAGTCCTGGAGATGGATTAGTACCTTCCTTCTGCTGCTAAGCTGAATTTAAGGTGGTCTAACATTACCAGCAAGTGAGTTAACAGCATTGAAAAGGCAACTCTTGTCTAGAAGGGGTAACAGATATTAATCAAATAATAGCAGAGAACTAAGTACAGGTTATCGTAAGTGCTATAAAGGGGTACACAGAGTTTAAAGCACAGAGTTTTGACCTAGTTTCTGGGCTCTGGGCAAAGTCCTTGAGGAGAAGAGATAGCTATGAGGTGCATGAAAGGAGGTGGTGGCAAGGTTTCTGGGTAGAAAAAACAGCACGTGCAAGAGCCTAGTATAGGAAAGAGCATCTCTCATTCATTCAAATAATGTTTTGAGAGTTTCCTATGTACTAGACACTGTGTTAAACTACACGAATAACTGGACACAACTAGTATGACCTTTGTTCTCATGGAGCTTACAGTCTAGCAGGAGAACCAAATGATCGAAAAACTCCATGGCTAAATATATAGCCACAAAGTTAAATAAGTACTATGAAAGAAGGAAAAACAGTGCCATGAGGAACTCAAAGAGAAAGTTGACAGGAAGTACACTTGCTAGGAACCAAAAAGAGGAAAGCACAGTTTGAGAACAAGAAACAAGGAGGAAAAAGATACAATGTGGCTAGAGGGGTAGGCAGGGGCCAAATAATCCACTAGGAGCTTACTGACCATATTAAGAATTTTGATCTTTTACTCTAAAGGTAGTTAAGCAGCCTAGGAATTTTAGGATGAGTGTTCGCATGTGTGTGTAGCGGGGGGGGGGGAGAGCGGAGAGAAACTAATCAAACTTGGATTTTGAAAAGATTATTTCAGAAAAACAGATTGTAAGGGGAAGAGGGGGGTATGATACTTAGGAGGCTATTACAGGAATCCAGAGGGAGGATTACTTGGTGGGGGGGGGGGATGGTGGGAGGGAGAATGTAAATGGTTGAAAGTACAGATAAAACAAGTAGAAAGACCTGAGGTGCACAGCAAATCAAAGCTGAATAGAACTTGCTAATCAACCATTCACCATACTAGGTAGACATCCAAATTGAGCCAGGTACCCTGGATTTGGAATAGTCTTTCAACTCTATTGCCTAATCCATCAGACTAAAGACTGTATCTCTTATCTAATGCCATTGTAATAATTTTTTCAAAAGTATCTCAGGAACCCAAGGAACCTTCCTCTGAAACCATAAAACATCTTGCTGGGCTGAAACTACTAACCTACAGGCTGATTGATCTTTGTCCAGAAATAAATAAATGAATCCTCCTTCTGAAACCACGAAACATCTTGCTGGGCTGAAAACTACTAACCTACAGGCTGATCTCTGTCCAAAATGAATGAATGAATGAATGAATGTCTTAAATAATCTACAGGCCAACCTTTGTCCATAAATAAACAAGTAAATAAATAAAATTCCTATATGCCTCCTCTCTGATATTAAAATGGGCTTCACTTAAAATGTTTTTAGAAGACACAGCTAACATAATAGCTTAGTATGTGCTGAGCCCACAATCACTCTGAGATGGGTCTTGTTTGCATTTTTATATTTGCATTTTGTGTACAGATGAGAAAACAGCCATTTAGTGGCAGACTCAGGATTCAGATTCCAGAGGCTAAACTCACATATAAGTAAAACTTAAGAGGTGCTCAATGATAATCTTTTCAGTCCTTATTTTACTTGACCTCTCTGTGCAGGATCTGGCCTGCTGACAGGTGAATGGTGTTTACACGGGTGTTCACTTTATAATAATCCATTAATGTACATTTGCTTTATGTACTTTTGTACACATGGCAATATATTTCACAATAAAAAGATATAAAAAACTAAGTCAACTAGCAAGACTTAAGTCAGGGTAACTTACATGAAAATCCGGATTTGCAACCTCTTTTGAAAAACTGGGAGATCTGGCCTGTCTTCTTCCAAGAAAACAATCAGCTGGGGCTGAGCAAGAGCTGCTTCCTTTAGACAAACTGGCTTGCGCTCTGATGGAGCAGTGCCCTCTCTTCTGGCTTTCATGATTCATGCTGCTTTTCTGGTCTAAGACTTACCTAACACCATCCCATACTCTTCTCCCTGGTGCTCTCTTACAACACACAAACATAAAAGGATGTGAATGTATGACTTATAGAACATGTAAGTAGATGTATGATTACCTATGGCAAGTAAATTTAACCTCAGATCCTTCACCTGTAAAAACAGAGATAATCGTAGTATCTAACAGAATTGCGAAGATTAAATGGGATAATGCACATAAAACACTAGCTCAGTATCTGTCACAGAGTCAGCATGCAATATAAGGGGCTACTGTTTGTTTTGACACATATTTCTCACACTTATAACTAAAATGTAAGCCTACTTGCCATGGCTACTGACTTGATTTTTATAGGTGATACAGCATCAAAATAGTGTACTTCTGTATTAACACTCCAGTAAGTATTAAATACTCCAATAACTGCCACTGTTAGAACAAAAAAAATCAGTAAATAAACCTTCCTGAGTACCTTTATATGACATTACCAGGAAAAATTTCCACAATTATATTTTGAAAGGCAGACTCATTTTTGCCAGATTCATGTATTTCCCGATTGTGGCTTTTGGTGGTCTGATCAGTCAAGTAAGTGGATATCTTACTACTAAAACATACTTCAATACTTACTACTAAAACATACTTTAGTATGACAAACATCTTAGTCATAAAATATCCTCCAAACTAAGACCAACTTGATTTTTCAAGATAATCATAGGAACACCAAAAGAAGCTTACTACCTTTTGCTCAGCTCTTAGTACTCCAATGACTGCCTCATAATGCATATCTAATTCTTGCCCCTCAGACAGACATATACAATATTTTTCTCCAAAAAGCCACAAAAGTCTAACTGAAACTATTTTCTCCCGAAACCAATAAAGTCCTCATACAATGGAATACCATGAAGTACAAGAACAGAATGAAAACTAATGAGCTACAGTTCTCCACAACATAATCTTACAAACATAATGCTGAGCAAAAGCAGCCATATACAACAGAATTCACACTACAAGATTCTGTATGCGCAAAGTTCAGAGAGTCAAAACTAGTGCTTTCAGAATGCATAATTAGGTGATAACTATAAAGAAAAACTAGAAAATGAGAAACCTAGAAGACAAGATACATGTAATCTTTGAAGGAGGGAGGATGTGACCCAGAAAAGGCATGTTAGGGATTCTAGCACTTATCATTATGGACAGAATTTTATTTGCTGCTCTCTACCCGCACCATTAAAATGCCCTATCAGTACAGAGATGTGTTCACTGCTGCATCTCCAGCACCTACAACAGTGATTGGTACACACCAGGTAACCAACAAATATCTGCTGAATGTAAAATTCCGCTTTAGGAATCCAAATTGTTACATATTTCACAGCTTCTTGAACCCTAAATGTAACAGTAACAGCTAGTATAGTGTTCATTTGCCTTGTCAGTATATTCAAGGAGCTGTTAAGCATATAAGCCCAATTACTTTATAATTCTTAATGTCTCCCTCCTATTGAGATATTGATACCAAACACATGCAGAAAACACTTACATGAATGTATCCAGATTCAATTCAAACATTTAAAAACATTAACAAGGAAAAATACAGAAACTCTGCTAAACAGCAAGCCCAGGCTTTAGATAATGACTTTGTCACCTCCTCCAACGAAGAAAGCACACAAGAATGCTGTTATTACAGGATGACCATAAGTTTGCTCATATTTTTAAGAGTAAACAATGCAAATCCTTTGTTTCTTCAACAATGAGTTACACAATTCACAAAGTGATCATTACAGCGTACAGCAGTTGAAAACTGTAAATTTCTAGATCGGGATCCCAAACAAAATGTACTCATTTAATATCTGTTAAGCTAACAAAAAGAATTAGTCATTACTGGTATCCTCCTGAATTTTAAAATTACATACTGAATTAAGTGAGCTAATCTTATATTAAGTTTAACTGGTGATATTCAGTTACTAGAAACTGTTGTACAATCTCCAAGATAATGACAATTCCAAAAGCGTGAAAATTCCTAAGATAACCAAGAAGAAAAATGAACTTTTCAGTCTTTGGGAATTTACATTTTTTTAAAAAGGAAAAAATATTTCGGTAAATCAAAAAAAATTAATTAAACCAGGTATACACTAATCTTATGTTCCTAATTAGAATCCACAGAAAGTAATATCAGCTTCTGTTTTACCTCCTTTCCGGACATGATAAACTAGAATTGAGATCATTCACCAGTTAACTCACTTCCCAGTATTTTCAGTATATCAACTGAAATATATCCACAACACAAACTAATAAAACCTTATCTCTTGATCTATCCCAAAGTGAGGGCCACCTGAGATTCAGTATTGAGCACTACATATATGACAGGGTTTTGTTATCACATTTCAAATGGTGTTTTACAGTACAAAGTTTGGTAACATTGGTGTTCTCATGATCTAAAGCTGTGTTCTCGTGGTAAAGGCAATCATTCAGAGTCCATTTATTTTCATCCATGCTTAGGATATAAGATAAAACTCCCTACCCCACGTATTCCCCACATACTGCTCACTATTAAGAATTTATCTGTTTAAGAGGAATGGAAATAAAGCACCTGGCTAGCCCATAAAGGAGCAACCTGAAGCCACTCTTCTCTGCAATAAATAAATAAAGATGCACTCTAGGTCAGAGAGAGCAAAAGTCTTATTTTTATTGCTGGCTTATGCAAGAAATACTGCAACACACCAATTTTATAGGATTAACTTTAAACTCTGTAAACTATCCTAATGTCTATTTCTTTCTACAAGACTAAAAGTTGTTAAAGTAAAAAGGTTTTTCAAGATTTGCTTTCAAAATTCAGAGGTGCAAAGCAAGTTCCAGTCAAATATTCCAGGAGGATCATTCTAGACATAAACTATCTTTTTATTTAACATATCAAAACTTTGCTAATTAGAAATGACTGGCTTATTCCACTAGCTTGTCTTCAGCTACTATAATGCTCAGTCATACACAATGCTGAGCACGTGAATGCTTTCAGGCAGGCCTGAAATGAGCAATGACTGAGCAGTCACAGATGGGTGGCACTACACATGAATTTACAGCTGGACTCATGGTCTTTCAGTAAGGTGAATTTTTATCATATCAGGGGTATGTCAAGTAACAGGATTACGTCTTCAAATTTTCCACCAAAACTATTATTTTTAAAGACATTTTCCTTAGCAGCATGGTAATCTATCATATTTATACACAGTTTTACTCTTAGAACTGTACAGAGTTTACATTTGGTCTCTAAACAGAAAAGAGATTAAAGAGCAAGTAAAAGTCAGAGCCAGACCTTGTTTCCACGATTGGAGGGGAAAAAGGGAGTGGAACTACTGTACTTTTTTTCCTTCAAATCAAACGGGAAGCAGTACTACATATACTGCGTTACAGCCCTCGAAGCCACAGATTGGTTTCCACCTCATTATTTATTGGTGTCTTTCCTTTTTTTTTTTTGAGACAGACTCTCACTCTGTCGCCCAGGCAGGAGTGCAGTGGTGCTATCTCGACTCACTGCAACCTTGGCTCAACTGCAAACTCTGCTTCCTGGGTTCAAATGATTCTCCTGCCTCAGCCTCCCAAGTAGCTGGGATTTTAGGCATGTGCTACCACACCCGGCTAATTTTTGTATTTTTAGTAGAGACAGGGTTTCGGCCGTGTTGGTTGTGCTGGTCTTGAAGTCCCGCCCTCAGGTGATATGCCCGCCTCAGCCTCCCAAAGTGCAGGGATTACATGCTTGAGCCTGGCAAATTGGTGTCTTTCCTAATAATATAATGTAATTTGTGCCAATATATAACCTGGGGGGGAAAAACACTACAATTTGAAACGTAACTATCTTATGAAGCTGTCCTGAAACAAATGTAAGAGTTGTAAAATGTAGTTAGGATTATCAGCCAACTATATAAATTAAAGCTTTAACCATGATGGTCTAAAATGCCAAACACACACAAAAATTATTGCTACAGTGAGGATCATTAAAAGTTGGCAGCCAAACTTCAGTGACTTCTCACAAACTACAGTGAGTTTTTTACTTTTAAAACAGTATGAAGCAAGTATGCATTGATCAGTAACTATCATAATTAAAACACTGCATCACTCACTCAAGAAACAATCCCTATATGTAATGACTGACTCTTGTCATTAATTTTTGTTCATTAGCTTGGCCATTTTCTGCAGCTCTTAAGGTTTCAAAAACGTTAAGATATCAAGAAAAGCCCACTGTATACACAA
The DNA here is from genome assembly GCF_029289425.2 of Pan paniscus. Classification (NCBI taxonomy): domain Eukaryota; kingdom Metazoa; phylum Chordata; class Mammalia; order Primates; family Hominidae; genus Pan; species Pan paniscus. The sequence goes on from NC_073265.2 coordinate 6,468,753, forward strand.
ATTAACTCAAGATGGATTAAAGACTTCAATGTAAAACCCAAAACCATAAAAACCCTAAAAGAAAACCTAGGCAATACCATTCAGGACATAGGCATGGGCAAAGACTTCATGATGAAAACACCAAAAGCAATTGCAACAAAAGCTAGAATTGACAAATGGGATCTAATTAAACTAAAGAGCTTCTGCACAGCGAAATAAACTATCAGAGTGAACAGGCAACCTACAGAATGGGAGAAAAACTTTTGCCATCTACTGATCTGACAAAGGTCTAATATCCAGAATCCACATGGAACTGAAACTAATTTACAAGAAAACAAATATCCCTATCAAAAACTGGGCAAAGAATATGAACAGACACTTCTCAAAAGAAGACATTTATGCTGCCAAAAAAAAAGGAGGTATTTATGCGGCCAACAAACATATGAAAAAATGCTCATCATCACTGATCATTAGAGAAATGCAAATCAAAACCACAATGAGATACCATCTTACACTCGTCAGAATGGTGATTATTAGAAAGTCAGGAAACAACAGATGCTGCCGAGGCTGTGGAGAAATAGGAACGCTTTTACACTGTTGGTGGGAATGTAAATTAGTTCAACCATTGTGGAAGATAGTATGGCAATTCCTCAAGGACCTAGAACCAGAAATACCACTTGACCCAGTAATCCCATTACTGGGTATATACTCAAAGGAATATAAATCATTCTCCTATAAAGACACATGCACACATATGTTTACTGCAGCACTATTTACAATAGCAAAGACATGGAACCAACCCAAATGCCCATCAATGACAGATTGGATAAAGAAAATGTGGTAAATATATACACCATGGAATACTATGCAGCCATAAAAAAGAATGAGTTCATGTCCTTTGCAGGGACACGGACGAAGCTGGAAGCTATCATCCTCAGCAAACTAACACCAGAACAGAAAATCAAACACCACATGTTCTCACTCATAAGTGGGAGTTGAACAATGAGAACACATGGACACAGGGAGGGGAACATCACACACCAGGACCTGGGGCCTGTTACCCGGGTTGGTGGGGGGGGGGGGGGAGGAAGGGAGGGAGAGCATTTAGGAAAAATACCTAATGCATGTGGGGCTTAAAACTTAGACGATGGGTTCACAGGTGCAGCAAACCATCACGGCACACGTATACCTATGTAACAAACGTGCACATTCTGCACATGGATCCCAGAACTTAATTAAAAAAAAAAAAAAGCCCACTGTGCTCCACTTGATACAATAAATCAATTCCTGGGTATCATGTAAATCAGTGTAACAGTAAAAAATGACATAAATCATTTTCATACTTACATTATAATTTCGGATAGCCACAGCGGGCAATACTACTATTCCCGAGACTTAACAAACACATTTAAGTATTCAGCAAAATCTAATAAGCATATACAATAGCACAATCTTAAATTAAATTTTATTGCTTCCTCCAAAGGGAAACAGCTTGAAAACACAGAAGCCACTGAAACTTCCTTCAGCCACTTTTCTGTGATTCAACCAATGAAATCGTTTCTTACAATGATTCATACCACTTTCTTACACATTTAAACAATTCTTTGGTGACGCAGAGAACCACCCTAATTCTTGTTTTTCAACTTTCTAATAATCTTAAATCAAGTACACCAGTAAACAAAATTCTGATTGCGAACGCAGACGTTTATCACACATATAAAAAACGTTTTTTTCCTTTATTTATTTATTTGAGACAGCGTCTCGCTCTGTCGCCCAGGATGGAGTGCAGTGGTGCGATCTTGGCTCAATGCAACCTCTGACTCCCGGGTTCAAGCGTTTCTCCTGCCTCAGCCTTCCCATTAGGGGGGATTACAGGTGCTCGCCACCAGGCCCGGCTATTTTTTTTTTTTTTTTTTTTTTTTTTTGTATTTTTAGTAGAGACGGGGTTTCACCATGTTGGTCAGGCTGGTCTTGAACTCCTGACCTCGTGATCCGCCCCTCTTGGCCTCACAAAGTGCTGGGATTACACCGCGCCCGGCCACGTTTTTTCCTTCATTACTTTTTGTTTTTGAGACGGAGGCTCACTTTGCCGCCCAGGCTGTAGTGCAGTGGCCCCGATCTCAGCTCAATGCAACCTCCGCCTCCCAGGTTCAAGCAATTCTCCTTCCTTAGCTTCCCAAGTAGCTGGGATTATAGGCACGCGCCACCATGCCCGGCTAATTTTTGTATTTTTAGTAGAGACGGGGTTTCACCATGTTGGCCAGGCTGGCCTCGAACTCCTGACCTCAAGTGATCCACCCGCCTTTATTACTTCTTTAGTATCATGCACGGAGGATTCTTTTCAATCTAGGTACATACATATTTTTAAGTAGTATTCTACATTTTCTTCTATTTTAGAATTTTTATTGCTCTTTGTCATTTAGATTTCCTTTGATTTTTTTTAGCCTATAAGGCAGAAAACATTTTAAAAAAATGGATAACCAATAGTCCTAGCACCATACATTGAACAAGCCACTTTCTCCAATAGTCTACAATATTATTTTTTACCACATATTCGTAGTTTTCCACCTTGCTGGCTAAATGAACTTAAAAGTTATCGTATCTCTGTGTTTCAATTTCTTCACCAAAAAGTAGAGATAATAGTTCACTTCATAGGGTTACTGTGAGAATTAAATAAATTGAGCACTTAGAACAATACCTGACATGCAATAATACTGATGATCATAATTACTAAAAGCCCATAAATGCACAGATGTTTCTGGACCTCCCTGGTTCCAGAACTGACGGGCTGCTTTAAATGACTGTGAATTTCTAACAAGTTTCCTGATAGGGCCTTCTTTTTCCAAAATTTTGTCGCTATCATTTTATCATGTAGGTTTTCTTATCAATATGTCAAGTTTTCTACAATACAACACTAGAAGACACTGACTTGGGGAAAATTAGTAAATTCTACAACAGTGACTGTCTCCATCCAGAAAATACATTGTTTCATCTCGTTTATTCAGATCTCACTTTATGTCCTTCATTAAGATTCCAGTAGCTCACCAATATTTGTTGTATTTATTTCTAGGTAGTCTTTTTAGAGAAACATTTAGTAGTATATATCAGAATTTAAACTGCACATAGCCTTTGCCTCGGTAATTCCATTTTTAAGAATCTGATATACAGTAATATATGTGTACAGATATAAAAAGGCTACTATTCCAAGAGCAAAATCCTGGAAACAAATGTCTATCAAGAAAGCAAAGATAATCTAAACAGCAGCATATTCATAGGATGACAAACTATTCAACCATTATAAAGAAAACCGAATCAAAAGCACTGGCTTATTAGACAACAGTTTCCCAAACTATCATGCTAAAACAGTAACAGCGAGCTTCCAAATTAATGTTGCTTTTTTTTTTTTTTTTTCCCCAAACTGAAGGGAGGGTGGGGAAAACAAACGCATCATATGTAAAGCACTGAGTCCAGCCTGGCTCTTAGTAAGCATTTTAATCACCTTCAAAAATTAAATGTGACTTACGGAAACAGGTCACTGAATATTATTTCATTTCACTTCTTCATTTATGGCCTGTTTTGCTCTATATAAAATTCTAAAGTGGCTCCATAATACAGCATCTTAAAAAAAAAGCTTTCAACTTGCCTTTTACTCGCAAATGTTTACAATGCAAAAAAGTCCCTAAAACGTAATATTTAACGACTGATGCTTTTCAATATGCCATACAAATCTCAATACTATAATTCAGGAGAAGTACTCCTCCTACCTTACTGTGGCAATCCATTGAAAACGTATTTCTCTCCATACTTGAAATAACCTCTTAAAAAGTGTGTTGTCTTGCATATTAAGTACCAGAGATCACACTTCAGGAACAAAGTGACATTCTGTGTAATACGGAAACAAAGCCTTTCCTCCTAGGAAAGAAAGCCCCAGAAAAGACAAATAATGGGAGCTTATTTTAAAACCAAAGCAAAATGTTGCCTTTTATCCTAAATCTCTGGATCAAGTTTTACCTTTAGATTGTTCTTCCTCAATGTAAGGTCAAAAGGTGCAAGTTAAATTTTTCTTAAACGAAGAATACTATATCCCTTAAAACAATCTGTTCATTAATAAGTGTAACCGCTAGCTTCTCCCAGCCAGCAAACAAGCTTCTGTGAGAGTTCAAAAGTTTCAGAGGCATAGTATTCCTGCTCCCAGATGTTACGGGTAAGCATTTCAAACAAAAATACACACAGAAAACCACTACCTGCCCAAGTATCTCGATACTATTTGAAGTAATGAATTGATATTCTTTAAAGGGGAGATTTTTTACTCCTCACATTTCTGTATTCCTTTGTTTGAAATAACAAGTAGTATTTTATGATGAAAAAATTAATATACAAAATGGGAGGAGGATCCTAGCTGTTTTTCAGGAACTTTGGCTTTTTAATGTAATACACAAGTTAGTTTCAAAGCAATGGGAAAATGCAATAATATTTCAGAGCACATGGGAAAAGTAACAGGAAAAATGTTACTTTTTTCGGCTGAACTCACCGGCCTTTACTAATTTTTAAGTGCTCATCTTATTGTCCATTCGTAGGAATACTTTGTATTACTTTTGAAAGTTTAATTCAAGTTAAATTATTAAATGTTAAACAGGTTATTTTCAAAGTTACCTTAAATAAGTAATACAGCATGAAAGAAAACCCGACCTACTACGCCTCACAGGCTGAGTGGAGTGTTTTGCAGTCTCAAAGCCTTATCGCTGGCGTGCGCATACCGCAGGGAGTGACATCAGATCGAAACTACGGGGTTTCGCCGGGGACCAACCACTCCTCCAAAGACAGCAGCTCCCGGCCAGCAGGAGGTGGCACCCCAAGCCCCGACCCGCCGAGAGCCGGCTTCCAGCCGCCGAACCCTCACTGGAGCCGAGTTTCTCCGCGAGGGACCTGTTGCGCGTCCCCGCCCTCAGCGAGCCGCAGCCAGGCACAGGCGCCGGCAGCTATGCACCTGCCCAGTACGGCGGCCGGGCGCCCGCAGCCCCCTCCCCGGCCGCCCCCAGTGCGGCCCGCGCCGCCCCCGCCCGAGGGGCTACCCGCTACCCGCGGCCCGCGGCCCCGCGCCAGCCCTGCCCACCCCGCCACCCCGGGGCCCAGACAGCCGCCAGCGAGGGAGGGCGGGACGCGGGCCAGATGCCGGTGGGCGGGCGGCGACGGTCGGCCCGGTCTGGCCCTGGCGGCCGCGGAGGCGCTCACCTTGGCGGCCGCGGCTCTGGCGGACATCTTGTCTCTCTCCAGCGCCGCGCGAGGCTCCTCGGACCCGAAACTCCGCGGCGCTGGCCCGCCCGCTCCTCACGCCACAGCCCAAATAAACATCTCCCGAGAGCGAGCGGGGCACGGGCGGGGGCGGCCGGAAGGGCCCGGCCCAGGGGGAGGGAATTCAACTCGGACAAAAGTCCGGGAAGCGCCCGCCCCGCCCGGGTCTTCTCCACGGGGCGCGCCCGACCGGCACCTCCCTCCGAGCGCGGCCACCCACTCGGCCTCCCGCAGCTTTCGCAGCCCGGCCACGTCGGCCTCGCCCGGTCGCCCGCCCGTCAGCAGCACCCGTGGCCTCCCGGCGTCTCCTCGGAAGCCGGCTTCGCCACGTAACTTCCCGGGAACCGGCGGCCGCCAAGGAACGCGGCGTCCGCTGGCTCAGCCGGCGCCGGCAACTCAGCGGCCACGCAAACCTGCCGGCCCGGCCCACTGAGCATGCCCGGCCCGGCGGGGGCGGGGCTGGACGAGGCGAGGCGGGGCGGGGCTGGACGAGGCGAGGCGAGGCGAGGCGGGGAGGGGGCGGGGCCGCGGCGGGGGAGGGGGCGGGGCGAGCGGCCGGGGTCCGACCCCAAGCGCGGAAGGAAAAGCCGGGTAACCCAAGTAACTTGGAAGACAGTTTCCGCTGCCGTGCGAGTCTTCCTGTTTGTTTTTATCCAAGGTCTGGCAGAATTCGCCCCCAAGGAGAAAGCGCCTGTGCACCAAAGCTTTCCTTAAGAGACTTGTCCACTTGCTCCTCGACAAGCCACGCTCATCATGGGATGAGCCCCATGCATGAGTGCGGCTGGAAAGGCCGGCAGAGCCGATACCCGACAGTTGTTTCCTTCACTGGGCAAACAGCATGGTCACGGCTGTCACCGCGTGCCTCGGCGTTGTTCCCACGGAAGGCGGAATGCATTTTCTGCGAGGCGCGTCATGGCTTTCATCTCCGAGGAGCTCCGGCAGGGTCAGAAGCGTTGCTCTCGTTCACCGGCGCCGACTGCCAAGGCTGAAACTGGTGATGAGGTCATGGGCACCCGGAGGCAGCAGCCTGAGAAACACCCTAGAGACCTGTGACATCTCGGCCCACACCCCACATTAGACCTCAAGATATATCCAAAGTCTCTTTCCCGCCCATCTAGACAGGAATCTTGAAAAGTTTATTTTTGGCCATCAAGATTGCTGAAATTCTTGTTGACCGAACGGGTCAAGCTGCCCTGCATTCCAACGCTGTCCCTCCAACTCAAAGTTGGGCAGAAAAGGGTGTAAACACGTGCAGTCCATGGTCCAGTTTAATCAGCCACTACACAAACTTCCCACAATGTTGACGGCTTTGCTAAACACCAAGGAACATGGTAAGAAACCATTCCTAGCCTCACTAATCTACACTTGTAAATGTAAAGGTCTTCAAAAAATGCCAGAAATCCTTAGTAACATCAATGATAACATCTTTAAAGTATCTGGTATAGTGCCACAACCGGCACAGAAGAAATGGAAGAAATCATAAACATCAGGCTTTAGACAATGGTTTTCTCTTTAGAATTCAACTGTATGAAAAGAACAAATTTAACAAAGAAGTATGTGTAGGTGATACATAAGTATCAATTAAGGCTTCGAAGTGCCACACATCTTGCAGCCCAAAGCTATCTGAACTAGAAAAGAGCCTTCTGCAAACCAAACCCTTATTCCTTTTTGTTCTTCATAAAAATGGTTGAAGTCATTTTTGTTTTAAAGTCATGTTGTAATTGTTTTTGCTTTTGGACAAAGTATTATTTATTCTTTTAAGAATTGTGGGCCAGGCGTGGTGGCTCACGCCTGTAATCCCAGCACTTTGGGAGGCCGAGGCGAGCGGATCACGAGGTCAGGAGTTCGAGACCAGCCTGGCCAATATGGTGAAACCCCGTCTTTATTAAAAATACAAAAATTAGCCTGGTGTGGCACGTGCCTGTAGTCCCAGCTACTCGGGAGGCTGAGGCAGAAGAATCACTTGAACCCAGGAGGCGGAGGTTGCAGTGAGTCCAGATCGTGCCACTGTACTCCAGCCTGGGCAACAGAGCAAGACTCTGTCTCAAAAAAAAAAAAAAAAAAAAAAAAGGTGGCCAGGCGTAGTTGCTCACGTTTATAATCCCAGCACTTGGGGCCGTGCGCAGTGGCTCAAGCCTGTAATCCCAGCACTTGAGAGGCCAAGGCAGGCAGATCACTTGAGGTCAGGAGTTCGAAACCAGCCTGGCCAACATGGTGAAACCCCATCTCTACTAAAAATAGAAAAGTAGCCGGGCATGGTGACAGACGCCAGTAATGCCAGCTATTCAGGAGGCTGAGGCAGGAGAATCGCTTGAACCCGAGAGGCGGAGGTTGCAATGAGCTGAGATAATGCCATTGCACTCCAGCCTGGGCAACAAGAGCGAAACTCCGTCTCAAATCATCATCATCATCATCATCATCATCATCATCATCATCATCATCATCATCATCCCAGCACTTTGGGAGGCCAAGACCAGAGGATTCTTTGAGGCCAGGAGTTTGAGACCAGCCTGGGAAACAGTGAGACCCCATTAAAAAAAAAAAAATTGTGATTAAATTTCCTCATATGCAAACACCATTTAAAAAGGTTTGGGAAGTATTTTTTAATTTTAAAAGGTGGTGATGAAAGACCTTTCACATTATCTTTACCATTTAAGAAGATGTGCAATTGCATAAGCTGCCTAGAACTAGGTGTGGTGTCTTTAATAGCACCTAAATCTAGAGACACTATCTACAAATGCACTGACATTTTTCACTTTTCCTTATTTGTCACTTTTACAAGTTGCCCAATGTGTAATTTAAATGCTAGATTGCAACTATTTGTCACTAATTAAAAATAGTTATATATTTAACAGTTTTATCTTTGCCATGGTTTAAAAAATGAAATCAAACAAAAATATTTCATCTTGAAAATATTATTCTTTAAAAATTATATTTAGTATTTCAGTGACTAATAGTATCACTTTAAAATTTTTCAGTGGTATTTTTAATATCTAAATTAAACTTCATAAAGTCTGTTCTTTTCTCTAAATAAACAAGAGAAGGCTTTTATCATCTGTAAAATAAAGGTAAAACTGTTGCCAACAATTAAAAACAAAGCTTTATTCCTGCAGTTTATTTTTTAGGTAGGTGCTTTGATAACAAGTGGAAAGTATAAAGCATAATCTGAAAGAATCACCCATTTAACAATTAAAGAGTTTATCCATGGAACACCAAAAAAGTATTTTCTGACTTTTATGCTTACACACGCATGTCATCATAGCTCCTCTAGATCAATACGGGAAGAAATACAAGTTAATTAAGGATTCTCATTTAGAATTACAATAATGTTTAACCACAAATCTCTTTCGATTGTACAGATTTATCTTATTTCTGATCATCTCTGCAACTGAACAGGAAACTAAAAAACCACAACACTTAAAAGACAACATCCTGTGGGATTTTTGGTGTCTGCGGCTCAGAATGAAAAAAGCATTATGTGTGCAAAATCTTTACACATTTTAGATAGAACTACTTAATAAAACAGCCTTGACCAAATGAACAACTATATCCACACCTAATTTGTATATATGTATATGTATGGTTTTAATTGCAAAAAAGATCCTGAGGAAAGCATATTTATGTTATTTTTATATGAACTGTGAGTTTACGCTTGACAAAGAGGAAGTATTTACGGTAGTGAAGCATTAGACAATCTCGATAATGTCAGAGAAGAGAATATATACAAAATATTAGAAGGAGAAGCACTTTATCAAGATGTTATAACAACCAAAAGTAATCCTGATTCCACTCCTATGTCATACCATTAAAGATTCTACAAATTGTTACAGAATTTTCCTCTGCCAATAAAGTCATGTAACAATGTTAAATGGGGGAAAGATTCTTTTAAGGCTCATAATGTTTCTAAATTTCATAGACCAGTAAAAATTTTAAAACGATCTTAGAGGTGCAATATAGGAGTACCAACTTTTTAATCTTATAAAGAAAAACATTTTAAAACAAACATTATAAACTGTATATGTAAAGATAATTAAAATGGCAAATTTTATATTATGTACATATTACCACAGTTTAGAAATACAAAAAGAAAGCTATTACCAACACCATTTCATTTTTTTTTTTAAAAGAAGACATAAACACTAAAAAACAAGTCTTTTTAAATTCAATTCAGTATACAGAAAGTTATTCCTCGAAAGCATTCCTCCTATGGGGCTACCCTTACCTCTGACTGGGGCTAAGGTGGAGCTTTCTTTTTTCAGGGTCCCAAATATTGCACAACCAGGCAGGTCGGAAGCTCCATAAATCCATGACTGGAATCCAGGCAGGCTGGCATACAGTCCTCTGGCTCATCCCTTAGCGGTTTGTCCTCCATTCTTCACAGCTTCTCCACTCTGATCTACACTTTCCTATGATTCCTTTAAGACTCCCTCCCCAGCCCAGGCAAAACATCTCATCTCATAATCCATAGAGAAAACAGACATTAAGGAATAGAAACTCCCTTCCCTTCCTGCCAAAACACTGACAAGTCTACCCTGGGCATCCGCTTTTCCTCTCCATCTTCCCCCCAAGGGTTATGAATTCCATCTTGGGGGGCTGACCCTCTCAGCTGTGTCCTCTTTCTGTATCATCTTCATCCTGTCCTTAGCTAATGAATTCTACCTCTGAGAATTCAAGCTTCTTCTAGTGTTTCCCATCTTAAACACAGTCAGGGCTCCCCAGGCTACCTACCAAGGTGTGCACTACTGCAGGTGTACAAGACCCCAGGGCAGAAGGGCTTGCAGTTGGGGTTTAATGTGGTTGCTGTCTTGAATTGTAAGGACTTTCGTTTTGGATGTGTGTTTTGTAAGTGAAGGTCAATGGGAAAATGAGGCACACACTGGGGGACTGGGGCCTCTGCTCTCACAGGGTCCTGTCGCCTCCTAGGAGGGTATCTGAGCTGCCCGCTCCCACAGCTCTTGATACCCCTGCTGGTCCTCTCCCACTCTGCTCCACTGCCACTGCTGAAAGGGATCCAAGCAAGGTGTGGGGTTTAAGTATGCATACCCACAGCATCTTGAGTGCACAAAAGCCCCAAACGGGCAGTATCACTTTCTGTCTGGTGGCTGCCTGGCTGGAGGCAATCTCTTGGTGAGGGTGAGCCTTTGGCCCAGCCCGGATTCCAGATCCAGTCATGGAGGTTTAAGGATCCTTGGTGGTTACCATCTGCTGTGGGTTGGAGCAATAGGCCCGTGGCTCAAAGTCCCCAAACCCTGTTCCCAGCAGGGCATTCAGGTCAGGAGGTTTGCATGAATGTCATCACAGCAAGCTATCAGGCCCAGCACACATTAGTGGGACCCCAGGGCCCTCTGACCGTCTGTACTTGCTCTGATTACCCACCCCCAATCCTCTAGGGCCCCAGGGCCAGAGTGTTCTCTGGGCTGTTTCCCTGCCTGGAGATGGGATCCTCTCCCTCCTTCCAGCCTTCCCGAGTCTGGCTGTGTTCAGTCTCTTCTAGCCGGCTTGAGGCATCCTCCAGGGACAAGCCACAGAATATAAACTGTGTAATTTCAGTGACTCCACATGAGTTAAATATTCTGAAATTTGCATTTAAAACTGGTGTTGCACAATATAAACAGTAAAATTCATGCTGATAATTCATATTTTTAATTGTTCTTTACTCTGAACATGAAATAGTACATAAAAAACATGACAAGTCAGGATGGAAACCCTGGAAGAAAAGAAAAAGCTTTATGTGTACCTTTAATGACACTTTTTTCCTCCCTTTGAAACAAAGGGCCCCTAGATTATAGAGGCAGCTCTGAGTCCACCTCTTCCTGCAGATACTGTTCTGTAAGTTTGTGACAAGCTTCTCAAGAGTCGTCTGCCACAACTAGGTCTTTCTGTTGTGAATGCATGCCTAGGTCTTTTGGCATTCTTCCCCCTCCCCACTTTAATTTCACAAGTAATACTGGCATACAGTCCTTCTGTAAAAGATTCATGCAATTGATATATTTTTTAAAGTCCAACAGAACAACATCCACTGCATTCCCATTCCTATAATTACCCAGGAATACTATGATCTAAGCCTAACTAGAGAGTGTATTTCTAGATCACTTTCTGTATATTTATTTACGTGATATGTATGTGTGGAGACAGAGGAGAGAGAGAGAGAATATATGAATATAAGAATGTATGGTTTTGCGTGTTTTAAACTAATGATAGATAATATTTATATTCTATAACTTTTTAATGTAATATTTCACCTTGGAGATTATATCAAATAATGAAAATCTGCTTCATCATTTTAAAATGGCTGTTTAGTATTCCATAATATGGGTGCATTATAGTTTATCAAACTAAGATTATTTCTATTATAATGTCACAACAACAACAACAAAATATATATATATCTTTTTGTATACATGTGTAAGTATTTCTCTAGGAGAGACATCCAAAAAGGAATTATTTTCTGGGTTAAAGAATATGCTTACTTAAAAAAAAATTTCACTGATACTGCCAAATTGCCGTGTAAGAAAACCAGATCAGCTTATTTTGTTTCCTCCTCTCCCCCCATATGAACACTTGATAATATTAATCTTTTATAGTTTCACCTATCTGGTAGACAACAATGGTATATCATTTGCCTATTACATCACTTACCCATTTTGCTCTATCAGGTTATTTCTTTTAATTTGTTAATGTGTTCTTTTGAACTGAATGAATTGAGTCTTTTTTTTTTTTTTTGAGGTGGAGTCTTGCTCTGTTGCCCAGGCTGGAGTGCAGTGGCTTGATCTCTGCTCACTGCAACCTCCACTTCACAGGTTCAAGAGATTCTCCTGCCTCAGCCTCCTCAGTAGCTGGGATTACAGAAGCCTACCACAATGCCTGGCTAGGTTTTTTGTTTGTTTGTTTGTTTTGTATTTTTAGTAGAGACGGGGTTTCACCATGTTGGCCAGGCTGGTCTCGAACTCCTGACCTTAAGTGATCCACTGCCTCGGCCTCCCTAAGTGCTGAGATTACAGGCATGAGCCACCATGCCGGGCCCCAATTCTAAGTCTTGGCTCTTGGCTGGCTCTATGTGTGTGTGTTAAGTACAATTTGTTTCAGAATAAGTTTAGCTTTACAGAAAAGTTGCAAAGATAGTACAGAGAGTTCCTGTACACCCTTTACCTGACTTCCCCTAATATTAATATCTTGCATAACTATGGGACATTTGTTGAAAACTAAACGATTAACGTGGGTACAGTATAATTAAATTGCATCAAGTTCTGCCTGTTTTAACTCTTTAATTTCTCTTATATGCTTCCAATTTTGCCAATTCCTCCTACTTTCCAAATGTGAAAACTATTTTGGACATGTTACTTTCGAGCCTCTGGACTTTCATAAGCTTAGGTGTGCGAGGGTGCCTGGAGGAGGCAGAGAGCATAAATACAAAGCCACACAGAGGGTCCACGTGGAGTTTCACATTTCTGATTCAGTTCAGGAAACTTTTTTCCTCATGCTCACCTTTATGAAAGAACTGCTGTGAGACATTTCTGAGCCTCAAACACTAAGGGGAGAGTAGAAGAAATTTACAGCTCTTTAGATTAGTCTGTCCTCCCAAGATGGCAGGGACTGCCAAATTCATTGCCTTAAAAAAAAGAAAAAAAAAAAAAAGATTTCTTAAAAGCAGCAGAAGACTCCCCCAGAGTATAATGTTTGCATTTTTTTACAATGTGTGTGTTATAAAACCTTTATAATAAGTCTTTCAAAACAAATAAATGTAAAATACAGAAAAATTAGTAGAACTTGCTAAAACACTGCATTTTAAAAAGAGGTAAGCATACTTTTTATTTTAAAAATGTTTTAAAGGACGATAAATACACATCTGTAAAAAGAAACACTGGAAGGAAAACTAAGAACAAGTAATAATGGTTACTTTTAGAGGAGACAGAGGGCAGCAATGATATGAGACTTTTCTAGATATGCCCTATAAACCACTTTGGCTCTGGAAACAAAAATTCTTACATTAAAAAAAAAAATACAATGAAATTTTAAAAAAAGCCATCTCTAAAAGCTGAAAACAAATTGAAGAAAGAAAATTAATTTACATTAAATCAGTGACCTAACTATATAGATAAAAGAATTATTTCCAATGACACTAGCATATTCTAATGAAAGTGGCACTGTAAAAAAATCTTAAATTTAATTCAGTAGTCTTTTAGTAATAACACTATTACTCTGAAACTGCTCTATATGTGTGGATGTGTACATTAACTAAAACTGTTACATATTCATTAGCATGTCATCTAATATGTAATTACACATGTCAGAATAATATTATTTATATGATAAATGTATAATAATTATATATAATGTATTGTCTAATATATGATGTAATATATAAGTACGTTTTACGTCTATTAGCAATTAACACACATCAATTTATATGAACATTACCATACTATGTATATAATAGTTTTGAAGCTACATATAAATATATAAGAATTTCAAAGTAATATTAACATTATTATATATTAGTGTATAATAATGCTAATATTACATATTATTACACTTATATATTAATATGTGTTAATGTTGTTAGAAACCAAGATTTTCTGTTTAAGAGAAAAGAGAAACAACTATAAAATAAAAAAAGTTAAGTAAAGACTTTGCAATTCTAGTTTAAGTTGAAAAATTCAGCATTAATTTTTTTTTTAATATAATGCCTAGCTCTGGCCATTGAAAAGGACTGGGAGTAATGGAAACTCAATAGCAAGGAGTACTCCTAATGTCCGTATTGTAATCTCCAACTAGGAACAGCTGATTACAGGTCTGGAGCAAGAAATATACAAGATAATCTTGGGACATTTTGGGCCAGAAAGCAAGGAAGTTCTCAAAGAATAATGAGTCAAAAGGATACAGAAGCCAACAACAAGTAGCTCCTATTGGCCAAAGATGATACAATTCGATCCTCAAAAGAAAAGAAACAAACAAAGGAAGAAAAGAAAAAGAATGCACCTGACTGAAAAACCCTGAATATCTAAAACCCATTAATTCACAATAACAAAAAAGAGCAGGAAAGCAAGAGAGCCCCCAAAACAAACAATAACCTATTGAACACCCCTGGATAAAACTTGGGAACCAAGTCCGTACTCTGTAAGCTGTCAATTAAAAGAGGAGAAAGAGGAGAATATATTTTGTATGAACTTTATTTCTGATAGCCAAATAACTCTAATTGCTGAGGGAAAGTTTTTCTTAATAAATCTGGAAGGAATTATAGAAAATCATCATCCTGTACTACTTAATGAAATAATAGATTCAGGCAGTGATCATCAAAGGATCAAATGATCAATCTTAGCATCACTGAAGGCAAGACAAGCAAACATTTATGCCTCCCATGTGAGGCAATTGGAAGCACACAGTACTATCTATGAAGGATTCCTGCCAAAAAGTGAAACCTGAATGAAATCCAGTCTACAGGGCTAATGTGCATAAACAGAAATACAAGGGAAGAAGGTACAAGTTAAATGACTCCAAAGGCAAGCTTAACAGACGGATGTGGGAGGGTCTATATACGAAAAGAGACCCCATTTTAAAAACAAGTTAATAAAAAAGAAAAGGAAAATGGTACTGCTGTGGATTTTATGTGGATTTCTTTTCAAATCTACTCACTGTAAAACGACATTTTAAAGACAACTAGAGAAATTTGATTATGGACTGAGTGTTAGATGGGACCTAGATGTGACAATGGCATCATGACTACATAAGGAAGGGACCCCTTTTTAGGAGATACATGTTGAAATATTTACAGTTGAAATGACATGTTTGGGATTTGCTTTTAAATACTTCAGCAAAGAGAAAAATAAAAAATAGAGGCAGCAAATGTGGCAAAATATTCAAAATTGGTGAATCAGGCAATGAGCACATGGAGGGTTTATTGTATTATTCATCTTTCTTTGGAGTATGTTTAAATGTTGGTGTACATTTGACAGTTCTTTATCACGCAAATCAACAATAACATAAAAACTGAAATATTTCTGTCAGCTAAAATAGGTAGACTGTAAATAATTGCCATACATTATTCCTGTCCCTGTTTGGATGTGCCACTGTGGTTCTTCTCATCAACAGATGGAGTCTTTTCTTCCATCCCTTGAATCTGGTCAGCAGTGAGAACTGCTTTAGTTAAAGGGTAAACATGACACAAGCAGAGGCTTGAAAAGCACTAGGGCATTGGGGCCGCTGAGAGCCCTGGGCCTACCACAGGAGAAGTTCAGACTAGCTTGCTGGAGAGGTCATGTGGAAAAGAAATGAGAGACCCTGGCTGAGGGTCTGCCAACCTGTAGACATATGAGTGAGGGAACTGTAGACCACACAGCCCCAGCCAAGCCACAAACTGACTGCATCTGCAGAGTCAGCCCAGGCAAGTCTAGCTGTCTGAGCCAGATTTGCCGACGCACAGAATCATGATTGTTTTTTAATATGCTAAATACTGAGGTGGTTTGTTACATGGCAATGACTGACTGATACATAAGGATAAACCTATAGAAGTACTATACACATATGCAGAAAACTGTCTTAGCTTCTTAGCACTGTGAGGGACATGCCATGTACTCAATAAGGATGTCTGAATGGGAATTCCATGTCACTAGAAAATGGTATATATGGAAACTGTCTAAAGGCAACGGAAGGCTTAGGTAGACTACTTCCTTTTGTATATATGAAGTGCTATCAAACCAAGTAGTTACTCCACTGATAGAGGCAGATGTGGGAAGATAAACTATGTAGAACTTTTTTTCCTTGGAAGACTAAAAAGGTCTGGCTTTGCCGCTGGTCAACTATGACCAGACACTACAGAAACAGTCATTGAGATTGCTGGCAGATGGCCTGGCCTTTCTCCCCTGACACAATTCTGCAACCCAAGTGGCCAGTGTGTGGAGAGAACACACATCCCCGTGAGAGGCCGCCTAGCTTTTCCTCCCCTAAGGGCCACACTGGGCCACCCTAGCACACATCAACTTGGCTGGCACACTTTCCTGCAAAGCAGATTCCACTCTGTGTACTCTGAGAACAAATCATGTTTCCTCCTTGCCAAAGGTTTTTGCTTGCAAATGTTGGGTCCAGGTATAAGGATTAATGAGGGAATATTTAGAGTGCCACAAAAAAAAAGTTCTATATAGAAGCCACAGAAGTACATGTGGATCTTCTAGTAGAGGTATTTTTTACTAAAAGAAAATACCAAAACATTTTCATCTTAAAAAGCTCAAGTAAATCTGATCAATTTAGCAGAATCACATAATTTGTAATAATATACGTATAAGGATTGTGTAGTTAATCTTAGTATCATTAGCAAAATACTATACTTGTAAAAGAAAAATTCAAGATAGTTAAATATTTCTCCATAATAGTAGCTATTTAATTGGAAAATTTTTTGTTTTCTTTGAGACAGTCTCGCTCTGTCACCCAGGCTGGAGTGCAGTGGCATAGTCTCAGCTCACTGCAACCTCTGCCTCCCGGGTTCAAGCAATTCTTGTGTCTCAGCCTCCCGAGTAGCTGGAATTACAGGTGCACACTACCACATCCTGCTAATGTTTGTATTTTTAGTAGAGATGGGATTTGGCCATGTTGGGAGGCTAATCTTGAACTCCTGACCTCAAGTGACCTGCCTGCTCTAACCTCCCAAAATTGCTAGGATTACAGGTGTGAACCACCACACCCGGCCTACTTGGAAAGTATTTTTAAATTAATTGATACTTTAATCTTTGATGAATATAGCTATTCTCAGTACATTAAAATGACTACTCACACAACGCCACCCACATTTACATGCTAATTTATCCAAACTCCTCATTTATATTTTTAAAGATGCAATATAATTTTTGTAAGTATATATATATATATATATATATATATTTTTTTTTTTTTTTTTTTTTTTTTTTTTGAGACGGAGTCTTGCTCTGTCCCCAGGCTGGAGTGCAGTGGCGCAATATCGGCTCACTGCAAGCTCCGCCTCCCGGGTTCACGCCATTCTCCTGCCTCAGACTCCTGAGTAGCTGGGACTACAGGCGCCCGCCACCACGCCCGACTAATTTTTTGTATTTTTAGTAGAGACAGGGTTTCACCATGTTAGCCAGGATGGTCTCAATCTCCTGACCTCGTGATCGGCCCACCTCGGCTTCCCAATGTGCTGGGATTACAGGCATGAGCCACTGGGGCCGGCCGTAAGTATATTTTTTAAAGCTTAAGAATCTTGTGAGTAAATGGGGATTTTTTTTTTTTTTTTTTGAGACAAAGTCTCACTCTGTCGCCAGACTGGAGTGCAGTGGCGAGATCTCGGCTCACTGCATCCTCCACCTCCCAGGTTCAAGCAATTCTCTGCCTCAGCCTCCAGAGTAGCTGGGATTACAGGCGGGCACCACCCGCCCAGCTAATTTTTGTGTTTTTGGTAGAGACAGAGTTTCACCATCGTGGCCAGGCTGGTCTTGAACTCCTGACCTCACAATCCACCTGCCTCGGCCTCCCAGAGTGCTGGGATTACAGGCATGAGCCACCACGTAGCCGGCCTGAGATGTTTTATACTATTTTGCAGTAGCAAACTTCTATCCAGTAAATGTTTCAAGTATCTTTTTGAACCATGACTTTGGAGTTAACATTATTCAATGAGGTTAATGACACAAAAAGATAATTAAATATGGTGAACAGAAAGAATGGACAGTAAAAGCTAAGAAAAATTGGTGGCAGCTTCATTATTTGTGAAACTAAACTTGAAGGGGACAAATTAAAACTTGCAGCTGAGCTTCAAGTGCAGCAAAAACGGGCAGAAACCAGGGCCCCACAGGGATTCTGCGCTTTGGGGAGAACTTCTGTTCTTCTGCTCCTGTTTTGTCCTGTTTTGTCTTTCTGAAAAGGCAACACAAAGAGCTGAGGAAAAGCCAATAGATTCATTATCATTCTACCTAATAATAAAATAATGTTCTCTTAACAAAGTGTGGACACACATGGCGAAGGCATCAGAAAGAACCTGATGGAAATAATCTGGAAAAGGTCTTTTGGGAATGAAGTTTCCTCATCTGCAGAATGGAGGAGGGGTAATGAGAGGGGCTTGTTGGGGGCCAGGAGAAGTGGGCTGGATGAATTCCAAGATCCTTTATAGCTATAACTTTCAGTGAGCTAGGTTAAAAGCTGAAGATCTTTTTCATCCCTGACTATGAGGCCAATGTGAGATGTGGTTATCTGTAGGTCTTACAGTGCTTATTATAAAACTATATATTAATACTTTGTTTCCATGAAAAGCTCTAATTTTAAATGTGTGTAATTTTAAATGTGATTAATATTTCCATAACGGAGTGCATATTACATGAAAATCAAAAGTTTTATAAAAGCTGGGCACATTTAAAAACATACAAAATCCCAGCTCAGCTTAAGTATATGGTTGCAAGAGTGTGTGTTTTCAAAGGGTGGGGCTTCCTGTCTCTGGATTGTTTGGAAACATTCTGACAAAGCCAAATTCATTTCACTGATATCCTGAATGCAGCAAGGAACTGGTGCCTAAAATAGCACAAAATTGCCTGTAGTCCCAGCTACTGGCGAGGCTGAGGTGGGAGGATCACCTGACCCCAGGAGGTTGAGGCTGCAGTGAGCTATGATCGCGCCACTGCACTCCAGCCTAGGCCACAGGGCGAGACCCTAGCTGCAAAAAAACAAAACAAAAAGCACAAAACATGATACTCTAACATGTAGAATCAGTTTAAGTCAACTAAGAAATGTGATAAACACCCAAAAGATTTCAAATCTGTATTCTCTAAATCCTTTTGAGAGAGTCTCCACAATTAGCTGGACTGGAAAACTTAGCAACATTTAGCATACTTTTCGGTCACATATTCATTCATTCTTTTTTTAACTATTCAACAAATAGGTAAATAGATGGACGGGGAAAGAGAGAGAGAGAGACAGAGAGAGAGACAGAGAGAGAGAGAGGAGATAGATACCAGAAACAATTTCTTCTAAAATTTTTCCAGTTTTTTTCTTCTTTAACTTCATACTCCCTTTGTCTCCTGTCTTTGTTGGGTACGATTATTCAAGAATACATTTAACTTGTGGCACTAAATCCAGAGCACTCTCTAATAGGGAGAAAACACAACCACTGTGGTGTCAGGAGGAGGAAGTAAATGTGTGAGCAGCTTGGTACACTCTTCACTATCCTCACCTCAAAGGAAATACAGAGGTGGATCAGGAAGCCAGTTTCAACTGGACTTACTGCTGCTTCTTGCTGACACTATTGTTACGTTATCTGTGGGATGATCAACTTTTTTTTTTTTTGAGAGACAGAGTCTTGCTCTGTCGCCAGGCTGGAGTGCAGTTGCACGATCTCAGCTCACTGCAAGCTCCGCCTCCCGGGTTCACGCCATTCACCTGCCTCAGCCTCCCAAGTAGCTGGGACTACAGGCGCCCGCCACCACGCCTGGCTAATTTTTTGTATTTTAGTAGAGACGGGGTTTCACCATGTTGGCCAGGATGGTCTCCATCTCCTGACCTCGTGAACCACCTGCCTCGGCCTCCCAAGCACTGAGATTACAGGCCTGAGCCACTGCGCCCAGCCGGGATGATCAACTTTTAAAGAGTCAACCTGGGACACAGTGATAATGACAAAAACCATAACATAACATTGCTATGGTCTGAATATCCCCCCAAATTCATGAGTTGAAACTTAATCACCAATGTCATAGTATTATGAAGTGGGGCCTTCAGAGGCAACTAAGTCACGGAGACAGAGCCCTCATGAATGAGATTACTGACCTGATAAAAGGGCTGGAGGGAGAGAGATCACCCCTTTTTACCCATCCATCATTTTTCTGCCTCTGTCATGTAAGAAAACAGTCTTCCTCCCCTCTAGAGGATACAGCCACAAAGTGCCAACTTGGAAGCAGAGAGCAGCCCTCAAAGACACCAAACCCACTGGCACAGCCCCCTTGGACCTTGCAGCCTCCAAAACAGTGAGAAATAAATTTATACTGTCCATAAATTACCCAATCTATGATATTTTGCTATAGCAACACAAATGGACTAAGACAAACATAAAAGAAGTAATTATACACGTGTTACTGCTTTAACACAGAAAAGATGTGGAGGTGAAATATATTATTCTGTATTATTTACTTTTCTGTAACATAAATGTTATTATTTAAACAGAACAACAATAGAACTAGTTAATGATAGTAATTAATAGTAGAACAAATTAAGCAATGTGTGAGAAAAATATAACAATACTTTTAAATGTTTCTTTCTGTTCTCTGATACAGGAGTTTATTTTAACTATTTTTTTAAAAAGTCTTCCTAGCACTTTGGTAGGCTGATGCGGGTGGATCACCTGAGGTCGGGACTTCAAGACCAGCCTGACCAACATGGAGAAACCCCATCTCTACTAAAAATACAAAATTAGCTGGGAGTGGCAGTGGGTGCCTGTAATCCTAGCTACTCAGGAGGCTGAGGCAGGAGAATCACTTGAACCCGGGAGGCGGAGGTTGTGGTGAGCCAAGATGGCGCCCTTGCACTCCAGCCTAGGCAACAAAAGAGAAACTCCGTCTCAAAAAAAATTAAAAACAAAAAGTCTCTATTTGTTATTTAAATTTTGTAGGCTTTATATGTTGTGTATTCTTAACACATATAAATGTACGACTTTTACAAAGAAAACATAAATACAACATGGCTAATTTAAAAGATAGTACCTATATTTAGTAACAACAGCAAAAGATCATGTCCTGTTTCTTTCTGCCCCATGACACAGTGGGATATCTTTACTCTTTCTGTTTCCTTTTCCAATAACACTTCTTTGAACTGCCTGCAGTGGTAAGACATATCTCTTTTGACTTGCACCTCTGCTCTTCTCAAGCGCACAATACACTGATTACTGGTATCAATCCAATGTGATGACATCAAGCTAAATATCCTCTCAAAAGCATCTGAGTGTGGAATACCTATAATTTTATTTCCTAGCAAGAATAGGATTTTAGACTTAGGAGGATTCATTTCCAGCTCTCCAAAAATGTCCATCCCTTTGTTAATTAGGTTGTTAGCATCTATAAATTCATCATATAGGCTACACATATATAAAATATCCACTCTTCTATAAAACCTTTTATTTTGAAACAATCGTAGATTAACAAGAAGTTGGCCAGGCGTGGTAGCTCACACCTGTAATCCCAGCATTTTGGGAGGCTGAGGCAGGTGGATCACTGGAGGCCATGAGTTCAAGACTAGTCTGGCCAATATGGCAAAACCCTGTCTCTACTAAAAATACAAAAATTAGCCAGGTGTGGTGGTGCACATCTATAATTCCAGCTACTTGGGAGGCTGAGGCATAAGAATTGCTTGAACCCAGGAGGCAGAGGTTGCAGTGAGCTGAGATTGCACCACCGCACTCCAGCCTGGGTGATGGAGTAAGACTGTGTCTCAAAAAAGAAAATAAAACAAGAAGTTGCAAAGAAATGTACAGGGGAGTACAAGCTACCCACACCCAGCCCCTCCAATGTGAAGAATACCTTACATAACTCTAGAACAATATTCAAACCAAGAAATTGACATTGGTACATTCCAAACATGTTATTCAGATTTCACCTGTTATACATGTACTCTGTGTGTGTGTGTGTGTGTGTGTGTGTGTTTAGTGTGCACAGCTCTCTGCAACTTTATCACAATGTAGTCTTTCTTGTATAACCATAACCACCACCACCACTGAGGGATTTAACTATGCCTTCACCACAAGACTCTCTCATGTTACTCCTTACAGCCTACACCCATCCTCTCTCCCCAGTCCCTAACCCCTGGCAACTACTAACCTGTTCTCCCTCTCTATAATTATGTTACTTCATGAACATTACATAAATGGAACCATACAGTACGTAACCTGCTGGAATTATGTTTGTTCATCACCGTAACTTCCTTGAGGTTTATACAAGTTGTTGCATGTATCAATGGTTCCTTCCTTTTTATCAGAGTAGTAGTCCACAGTAAAAATTCACCTTTTTTTTTTTTTTTTTTTTTTTTTTTTTGAGACGGAGTCTGGCTCTGTCACCCAGGCTGGAGTGCAGTGGTGCGATCTCGGCTCACTGCAAGCTCCGCCTGCCGGGTTCACGCCATTCTCCTGCCTCAGCCTCCCGAGTAGCTGGGACTACAGGTGCCCACCACCATGCCCGGCTAATTTTTTGTATTTTTACTAGAGACGGGGTTTCACTGTGTTAGCCAGGATGGTCTTGATTTCCTGACCTCGTGATCTGCCCGCCTCAGCCTTCCAAAGTGCTGGGATTACAGGTGTGAGCCACCGCGCCCGGCCTAAATTCACCTATTGAAGGACATTTGAGTGGTTTCCAAATTTCTTGCTATTATAAAAATAGTGGCTGGGTACAGTAGCTCATGCCTGTAATCCCAACACTTTAAGATGCCAAGGTAAGAGGATCACTTGAGCCCAGGAATTCAAGACTAGCCTGGGCAACATAGTGAGACTTCATCTCTACATCTAACAGTTTAAAAATTAGCAGGGTGTGGTGGTGTGCACCTGTAGTCCCAGCTACTCAGGAGGCTGAGGTGGGAGGATTGAGCCTAGGAGGTAGAGGCTGCAGTGAGCTATGACTGCGACACTTTACTCCATCTTTGGTGACAGAGAGAGAACTTGTCTCTAAAAATATAAATAATAAAATAACAAGAAAAATATTATACAAAAACCATGAAACTGTTATGAACATTCCTGTACAAATCCCCATGTGAAAATAACTCTTCATTTCTCTGGAATAAATGCCTAAGAATTGAAATGATAAGTTGTATGGTAAATTCATTTTTAGTTTTGAAAGGAACTACCAAATTGTTTTCCAGTGTGGCTGTCCATTTTATATTCCTACCACCAATGTAGGAGTGATCCAGTTTCTTTGCATCCTTGCCAACATATGATGTTTTCACTATTTTTTCACTCTAGCCATTCTGATTTGTGTGTAATGATACCTTGTGGTTTTATTAAGAATTTGCATTTCTTCAAAAGCTAATGACGTTGAACAGCTTTTCATGGGCTTACTTGCCACCTTCATGTCCCCTTTGATGAGGCGTGTGTGTCTTTTGTCCAGTTTCTAATCAGATTTTTTTAAACTATTGAGTTTTGAGAGGTCTTTATATATTTATGTGCAAGGACTTTGTTGAATATGCGATTTGCGAATGCAGTATTTTCTCTCATCTGTTTGTTTTTTCATCCTTTCAGCAGACTCTTTCCCAGAGCAAAGGTTGATTCTGATGTGTTCTAATTGATCAGTTTTTCCTCTTATGGATTGTTTTTGGCATCAAGTCTAACAGGTCTTCACCCAGTCCTAAGTCCTCTCTCTTATGAATTTTCTAGAAGTTTTATAGTTTCACATGTAAGTTTGTCCATCATTTTTAAACACTCTGAAGAGATGTTATTAAGTTAAACGTCTCTTTCTCAGGTTGGGCAAGAGGGAAGAAATGTAGGTGAGGATAGACAAAGGGGCGATAAGAAAGGGTGATGGAAGACAGGCTCAGCAGACTTTCCCGTGAGAGAGATGCTCCAGACAGCACCCTGTTCCTCCAGGAGCTGAATCTTGGGCATGGATTCTCCCCACCCCATCCCCGCCCATCCTGCCCACAACACTGCCCCAGGACACGCCTCCTGAGGCCAGGCAGCCTCCATCTTTATGTGGCCAAAGGGGGTCTGGGTAGTTGTCAGCTTCAGCTTCTGGAAAGAGACCAGCTGCTGTATCCAGTGGGTCCCAGTGGTTTGCTTAGATAGGATGCCACTCACTATGCCAGGTGCTTGGGATAGAAGAAAGAATAACTGGAAGGTCTCAGTATTCAAAGAACCTACAGTCCAGAGAAGCACACAAAATAAGAAAGAAGAGAGCAAGGGCTAAGGGTACAGGTAGGAGAGAGAAGCAGAAAAGGGGAGCATAACTGAGACTTCGGGAAGGCTTTCCTAGGAGATAGTACTGTAGATGTGTGGCTCTCTGAAATTGCAAACTATGAACCAGAGAATAAGAGTTCCTGCATTTCAAAGTCCTTGAAGTAGATTTCAAAGGGTACCAGTTTGAGGGCTGCTCTTCTAAAAATAGGACATTGGCATTTCCCATGAGCAACAAGAACTCACAAGAAGGTGGAATGTGACTGGATAAGGCTGACAACAAGGGGAAGCAAGCCTGACATTCTCCCCACCAGCCTGGAAGTCTGGGCCTTAGCAAATGTGAAAGGCTAGGGTTCAAGCTGAAACCCCGTGTCCTTATGTAACCTAGACGAGGCTGCAGTTTAGTTGGGCTAGGCTACGGCCAAAAGCTTACCAAGCAGAAATTCAGGGGGAAAATATTTCAGCAAAAATATTTAACCCACTGAAAATAATTTATACTTGTTCATATGTTTACAAACAACCTGCTGATTAAAATGGCTCTTAACTACTCATTAAAAGGAGGCCCACCCTTCAGGACCTATACTTTGCAACACTTAGTTACTATTTAATTGGAGATACAGTATAAGCAAAAATATGAAAAGGCTGCATTTCTTTATATGCTATAATTTTACTTTGTGATGATTCTAACTTTCTCTGCCCTCAATTAGTCTGATTTAGTGATGTTTTGTCATGTATAGGCTATAAAATCCTGATGCTGTTTCTCAACTTGCCAGTCAGAATAGCAGGATTAATAAATTCTCAAGATTTTTAAAAGATCAAAACTGGAGCCCCTGTTTTTTTCCTTCCTTCCTCCTCCTCCCTCCCTCCCCTCCTTTTTCCTTCCTTTCTTCCCTGATTTTTAGTAACATTTATCATAAAAAATACAACCTATATATTTCTTGACCATAACTTACATGTGATTGAGAAGCATCGAATTAGAGTTTGTGGTCTCTGTCTTCCAATATCTTGTATGTACTATACATAATAAAGTTGGTTCATCATCATAACTGGGGCTTTTTAAAGCCAGAACCCCATTAAGAATTCCCATAAGTAGGAACATTTCCAGAAGTGGTAGGGTACAGTAAGATTTTTTGATCTGCTGGTAAACGCTGACAGGGATACCCACTTAGGCTATTTTATTTTGAAAGAGCGATGAAAATTTGAGCAAATGATAGCTTCCAGATACAGTAAGTCCTCACTTAACATCATTGATAGAGTCTTAGAAACTGCCACTTTAAGTGAAACGACGTATAACAAAAGCAGTTGTATCATAGGTTCATTGATATAAACAAGAGTTAAGTTCCTGGAGCATATTTCTGGCCATGAAAACATCACCAAACTTCTAAATAAAAGCCCCAAACGCTTCTAACTATTAAGCATTGAAATAAATGTGAGCTATACATACATTTAAGAAAGATTAATAAGAACAAGTAAGATAGCTATTTACTCAATTCTTCCATTATCAGGAATAATTAATTGAGTCTGCCAGATCGTGTCCCAACAGCTCAGGGTGCAAGGAGGGAACCAACCCTGGACAGTATGCCATCCCCACCGCAGGTGCACCCACACACACCCACACTCACACTGGGACCAAGCAGACACCATGGTTCACCTCACATGCACGGCTTTGCAATGTGGGAGGAAACCAGGGTACCTGCAGAAACCTACAGAGACATGGGGAGACCATGCAAACTCCACACAGACAGTGGCCCCAGGCCAGGAATTGCTTTCTAGTCAATGTTGTAAGAAAATGACATTGAATGAAATGATGTTATTCAAGAACCTGCTGTAAAGGAAGGCCAATATATGATCAGAAGTGCACATCTCTAATGAAGAAATCAGGAAGAGCCATTTTGCTTTCCCTTAACCCTGCTGCCCCCAGGTAACAATAGTAAGTTTCCTTCAGTTACCCCTTTCTTTTCCACATAGAAGAAGGAAATTTCACTTTTGAAATGTTGAATTATCCTGTTTTCACGCAAGCAAAGTTGCATAATGGTCTTGGCTTTGCCAGCTACATGGTGTCTACAGGTGGACAAAATGCCTATTTCTGTGTCCTTACCAATAAAAATGGGATAATCACTGATTTTTTTAAAAAGTCATTGCTATAAAGATTAAAACGAACTCCTGTATGAGAAAGTAAATAAAACCACTAAAAAATATGAGTAAAAATGCTCATTTTGTAACCAAATGATTCTTTATGTCCCTTTTATTTTGTCCTGCTGTTTGCTATTGATTGCTGTTCCTATCTTTGACTTTTCTTTCTGTTTTTTTTTTTTTCTTTTTTCTTTTCTTTTTTTTTTTTCTTTTTGAGACGGAGTTTCGCTCTTGTTGCCCAGGCTGGAGTGCAATGGCGCAATCTCGGCTCACTGCAACATCCGCCTCCCGGGTTCAAGCGATTTTCCTGACTCAGCCTCCTGAGTAGCTGGGATTACAGGTGCCCACCACCACACCTGGCTAATTTTGTATTTGTAGTAGAGACGGGGTTTCTCCATGTTGGTCAGGCTGGTCTCGAACTCCCAACCTCAGGTGATCCGCCAGCCTCAGCCTCCCAAAATGCTGGGATTACAGGCGTGAGCCACCGTGCCCGGCCTACCTTTGATTTTTCTATCAATGCAAAGTTGGAGGAGTTAAGCAACCATTCCTAAGATGAAGAAAGTTATCTTCTAGACCAAATTCAATTTTCAGCAGTAAGGAACAGACAAAAAATCCTCTTCCCCTGCCCCACAGCTTCCATTGTACTAGAAAAACATAGACAACAAATAAAACAAATAAGAAAAATATGTGAAATGTTCAATGGTAGTAAGTGCTAGAGAGGAAAAACTAAGTGAAGAAAGTGAAGGAGGAGGATAGGGCATCTGTGGGGAAGGCAGGGGACGGCTCAATCTATGGATTCAGGAAGGGTGTGGTCTGCGTGGTCCCAGTGTGAGTGTGGGTGTGTGGGAGTGAGTCACATGTACATCCAGGGAAATGCTTCCAGGCAGAAGGGACAGTAACCACAAGGTGGGAGAGGCCTTGATGTATCTGAGGACAGCTGGAGATCAGTGGGCTGAAGCAGAGTGAGAATTGAAGGGGAGGAGAGCAAAGAAGCAGCAGAGCTGGGCTAGGGTGGGCAGAGCACCAGAGTGACTGGTTTTTTTTGTGTTGTTTTGAAACAGAGTCTTGCTCTGTCGCCCAGGCTGGAGCCTTGAGACGGAGTCTCCCTCTGTCTCCCAGGCTGCAGTGCGCGGCTCACTGCAACCTCCTCATCTCGGGTTGAAGCGCTTCTCCTGCCTCAGCCTCCCGAGTAGCTGGGACTACAGGCATGCATCACCACGCCGGCGGATTTTTGTATTTTAGTAGAGACAGGGTTTCATCATGTTGGCCAGGCTGATCTCGAACACCTGACCTCAAGTGATCTACCCTCCTCAGCCTCCCAAAGTTCTGGGATTACAGGCATGAGCCACTGCACCCGGCCCACAGTGGCTGTTCTAACAGAAACGCTGCTGCTGTGCAGAGAAGGAAGGCAAGAGCAAGGGTGGACACAGGCCAGTGAGGTGGCACCAGCAGTGACCCAGGGATGAGGTCATAGCAGCCTGGACCAGACAGCATCAGTGGATGTGCTGCTGAACTCCAGACACATGGTGAAGGCAGAGCTGACAAGATGCGAGGGTAGACTGGATGCATGGTATAGAGAAAGCGGGGAGTCAAGATTTTTTATCTGAGCAACTAGAAGGACAGCACAGCCATCTAGTAAGATGGTAAAGACTTCTGGAAAAGCAGGTTTTGGAGGCTGATGTCAGGAGCAAGTTTGGGGCACGTTATATGTGAGTCATGTATTACATATCCACCTAGAAATGTTGAGTAGGCAATTGGTGAGATCAATCTGGACTTAAGGAGAAATATTCAGGTTGGAGGTACAAATAATCATCAATTTAAGATGCTATTTGAAGCCATGAGGAGGGGCTAGCTCACAAAGCAGGGTGTAGATACCAAGAAGAGATCCAAGACCAGGCTTTGGGCATGCCAATGGTAAGAGGTTCGGGAGAAGTGGCAATGGTGACTAAGTTTGAGTGGACAGTAAGACAGAGTATGGCATCTTGGAAGCCAACTGCAGAACATGTTTGAAGAAGGAACTGATTGACCGCGACCTGTGTCAAATGCTATTGTTAGGCGAAGAAGATGATAACAGAAAAATGACCAAAATGGATACTCCCAAGCCCTCAAACAAAGTATGCTAAAGCAGTTTTTAATGTTTTAATAAGGTCTTAAGTTTAAGATGAGAATTTGCACAAATATTTATATCCTCTCCTAAATCTCACTAAAATGACCCTAAAAATAAGAAAGGATAAAGACAATATTGGTCAGGCTACGTCTCTTCCTCTCTCTTCCCTAAACTCTAAACAGATGCTGGGATTAATTCAAAGATGGATTTTCCAGCTTAAACTGACTATTCATCCCAGGAAATCCAGAGGAATGGACGCCCCAGAGATACAAAAGGAAATACGAAACCTCCCAGGACTCCAGCAGGTTTGTGAGGAGATAACAATATAGGTGGAGTGACAAGAAGACGCACATAAAAAGTCAAGCAACATAAAGAAGACAAATGTCAATTTACAAAATAAATTGTACTGGCTGGGCGCAGAGGCTCACGCCTGTAATCCCCGCACTTTGGGAGGCAGAGGCGGGCAGATCACGAGGGCAAGAGATCGAGACCATCTGGCCAACATGGTGAAACCCCATCTCTACTGAAAAAAAACAAAAATTAGCCGGGCGTGGTGGCAGGCGCCTGTAGCCCCAGCTGTCGGGAGGCTGAGGCAGGAGAATGGCGTGAAACCGGGAGGCGGAGCTTATAGTGAGCTGATATAGCGCCACTGCACTCCAGCCTGGTGACAGGGCGAGACTCCATCTCAATAAATAAATAAAATTAAATTAAAAAGTTGTACTAACTAATAATCTAATATAGTTTTCACTGTTCTATTACAAGGCAGCAGAGAGTGCTGGCTCACCAGTGGCCAGGGGGAGGTCAACATTCACATGGATTACCATGAGCTTCTCAATTCCCAGTCTCACTTATCTCCATTCCCTCTCAGCTACGCATATGCATGGGCACACAAGGGACTTCTCCAACATCCCAAACTGCCTCCTCCCCCAAATCACTGCACTCACACCTCCTAACCACACACACTTAACTCCTATCTTTGCGTCTTTCTTCTCTTGCCTCCTGACCCCTCCAGTGCATTCTCTACACTGCACTCAACTGATCTTTAACAGACCCATCACCATAACCTCTCCTGCTTATAATCCTGCAAAACTGAAGCCCACATCCTTAATATGGCCTACAGCTCCTGCAGATCAGACCTTCCTCCCAGCCTTGTCCAATGTCTTTCCATTCACTGGGATAGCCCCAGTGAGGGTCCCCCTAGTTCTAGGATGGCACCATGCTCCTTCCCAGCTCAGGCCCTGCACCTATGCTGCGCCTTTCATTGCCTTCTCCACCAGTGCCTGACATGGCACATTAGAAAGCTTTCGGTTAATAACTATTTCTTTATTCACTTGCTGATTTGATATCAGGGAGTTACACACAAGAGAAGGGAGACCTGGATAAAAGGGGGAAATGACAAGCTGAGAGAGCAAAATGATCAGTTTATTCACTCATTCTAGACATATTGAAGAGGTTAGGGAGGTCCAGGTAAATTGGAGCAGTGGAAATCTTAAAGAGCCAGGGGTCAACATATCAGCCCTACAAAAGAAAACAAGGGGCCTGATGCGGTGGCTCACGTCTGTAATCCCAGCACTTTGGGAGGCCGAGGCGGGCGGATCACGAGGTCAGGAGATCGAGACCATCCTGGCTGACATGGTGCAACCCCATCTCTACTAAAAATACAAAAAAGTTAGCCGGGCCTGGTGGCGGGTGCCTGTAGTCCCAGCTACTAAGGAGGCTGCGGCAGGAGAATGGTGTGAACCCGGCAGGTGGAGCTTGCAATGAGCCGAGATGGTGCCACTGCACTCCAGCCTGGGCAACAAAGCGGGACTCCGTCTCAAAGAAAAAAAAAAAAAAGAAAGAAAGAAAACAAGGGCTGAGATCAAGGAAAATGGTCTGAATACATATCAATGCCTGATTCAAGTAATGTTTGGAAGAAATCAGTAAATATTTATTGAACACTTACTATATGCAAAGCAACATAGTACAAAATGATACATAGTTTACTTTTGTTTACTTGTTTATTTAATTTTTTTGAGATGGGGTCTTGCTCTGTCACCCAGGCTGGAGTACAGTGGCGTGATCACGGCCCACTGCAGCCTCAAATTCCTGGGCTCAAGCAATCTTTTCCTCTCAGCTTCCAGAGTAGCTGGGACCACAGGTGCGCACCACCACACCCAGCTAATTTTTGTATTTTTTTGTAGAGACGAGTTTTGCCATGATGCCCAGCCAAGAACCAGCCTTTTGATTTTTTGCTTTTTTCTTTTGTTTTCCTATTTTTAATTCTATTAATTTCTGCTCTTTATTATTCCCTTCTTTTGCTTGCTTTGGGCTGATTTTGCTCTCCTTTTTCTAGGTTCTTGAGGTAGTAAATTAGGTTACTGATTTGATGCCACTCTACACTTTTAAAGTAAGCAATTGGGCTGGGCGCAGTGGCTCATGCCTGTAATCCCAGCACTTTGCGAGGCTGAGGTGGGCGGATCACGAGGTCAGGAGATTGAAACCATCCTAGCTAACAAGGTGAAATCTCATCTCTACTAAAAATACAAAAAATTAGCTGGGCGAGGTGGTGCGTGCCTGCAGTCCCACCTGCTCAGGAGGCTGAGGTAGGAGAATGGCGTGAACCCGGGAGGCGGAGGTTGCAGTGAGCAGAGATCGCGCTACTGCACTCCAGCCTGGGTGACAGAGCTAGACTCTGTCTCAAAAAAAAAAAAATAAAAATAACATAAATAAAAAATAGAGTAAGCAGTTAGTGCTATTCATTTCCCTCTGATTCACTGCTATGGCTGCATCCCACATATTTTGAATATGTTTTCAACATATGTTTTTATTTCCAATTATGTGTATTTTTACGTTTTCTTTGAGAAAACTTTCTCTTTGACCCATTGATTATTTAGAAGTGTTGTTTTATTTCCACGTTTAAAGCTTTTTCCTGTTGTGTTTCTGTTACTGTTTCCTAGTTTGATTTCATTGTGGCAGAGAACATACTCACATGATTACAGTTATTTTAAATTTCCTGAGGCATGTTTTATGACCCAAGATATGATCAAATATGGTCTTTCTTGGTGAATGTTCCATGAGTGCTTGAAAAAAAAAGTTTCTGCTGAGGGTTGGGTTACTGTTCTGCAGATGTTAATCAGATCCTCTTAGATTGTGTTGTTCAGATCTTCTTTCCCCTTGCTGATTTACTATTTAGTATTTCTCAGTTGCTGAGAGGGTGCTGTGATCCTCAACTATAATTGTGGGCTTGTCTAGGTCTCTTTACAGCTTTATCAATTTTTGTTTTGTGCATTTTTGAGGCTATGGTGTTTGGTGCATATGAACATTTATATTTTAAGTATCAGTTATATTAAGCATATCTTAAAATGCTGAAAACTCTATTTCTAGATATTATCTATGTAGACAGCCTGATACATTTTATAGTAGTAACAGAGGAAGTTGACTAGAGACAAATTTAAAAATAAAACTTTCAGTATAGATAATGCAGAAACTATTGGCCAGGCGTGGTGGCTCACGCCTGTAATCCCAGCACTTTCGGAAGCCAAGGCGAGCGGATCACAAGGTCAAGAGATTGAGACCATCTGGCCAACATGGTGAAACCCCATCTCTACTAAAAATACAAAAATTAGCTGGGCATGGTGGCATGTGCCTGTAGTCCCAGTTACTTGGGAGGCTGAGGCAGGAGAATCATTTGAACCTGGGAGGCAGAGGTTGCAGTGAGCCGAGATCACACCACTGAACTCCAGCCTGGCGACAGAGTGAGACTCCATCTCAAAGAAAAAAAAAAAGAAACTATTGTCCCAACATATTATTTTCTGTGTTTTTTTTTAAATATATGGAGAACTGATGGTGCTACGTTTTTATAAAATACTCTTTTTCACATAAGATAAATAGAATATATAATAACTTGCTGACATATCATCAGTAAAGACTTCTAAATGATACTGTAACATCTCTGAAACATATCTTATAAACAAGAGAAAAAAGAGTAGAACCAAAATGAAACTTTAAATTTAATTACATTAAAATTAATGTTTTGAGTAGGTTTTGTTGAATAACTAGTAGGCTTGACCCTGGGCTAAAAAATAATTTTCTTCACGAAATCTACATACAGCACTTTTACCTTTCTTATATTTGCCACATTTCATTTTGTGTTATAGTTACATGTATGTTTGTTTTAATAGTATTACTACATTGTACACAGCCACATGTATGGTATGCTGGTTTTAAAACATATATTTACAAAGTCTTAGATACTCCTCCTTTTCAGCAAGTGGAGTTTACTCCCCTCACCCCGCACCCCCCACTGTTTTAATGTGGGCTTAGTGACTCACTTCTTTTTTAAAAAAAATTTTATTTAAAAAAAAAAAAAGACCAGGCATGGTGACTCACCTGTAATCCCAACATTCTGGGAGGCTGAGGTGGGAGGATCACCTGAGGTCAGCAATTTGATACCAGCCTGACCAATATGGCAAAATGCTCTCTACTAAAAATACAAAAAAATTAGCTGGGCGTAGTGGCATGTGCCTGTAATCCTAGCTACTCAGAAGGCTGAGGCAGGAGAATTGCTTGAACCCGGGAGTCGGAGGTTCGGAGGTTGCAATGAGCCGAGATCGTGCCACTGTACTCCAGCCTGGGCAACAGAGAGGACTCCGTCTCAAA
This sequence comes from Pan paniscus, assembly GCF_029289425.2. Taxonomy (NCBI): domain Eukaryota; kingdom Metazoa; phylum Chordata; class Mammalia; order Primates; family Hominidae; genus Pan; species Pan paniscus. Next base: position 6,501,755 of record NC_073265.2, read on the forward strand.
AAACAAAAACAAAAAAAAAGAGACAAGATCTCATATTGTCCAGGCTGGTCTTGAATTCCTGGGCTTAAGTGATCCACCTACCTCGGTCTTCCAAAGTGCTGGGATTGTAGACGCGAACCACCACGCCTGGCCATTAGTGACTCACTTCTAACAAACAGAATAAGGCAGAAGTGGCGGCGTGTCCTGCAGATTTGGTCATGCATGGCCCTGTGGGTTCCTCCTTGTTCTCTCTTGGATCACTCACTCTGGGGAAAGCCAGCTGCTCTGTCATGAGGGCATTCAAGCAGCACCCTGGAGTGGTCTATGTGGGGAAGAACTGAGGCCTCCTGCCAGCAGCCATGTGCTGGAGTTAACCTGAGAGCAGATCCTCTAGCCTTGGATGGATCCTGGATCTAAACCTCACACCTTATACAAAAATTAACTCAAAAACGTATGACACTTAAGTATAGGTGCCTGTAGTTCTGGCTGATGTCTTGACTGCAACTTCACAAGAAGTGCTGAACCAGAACCCCCTCAACTAAGCTGCTTCTAGAGTCCTATTTATTGTGAGGAATATTATTTTAGAGACTTTGTGAAATAATAAATGTTTATTTTTGTTTGTTTTTGTTTGATACGGAGTCTCACTCTGTAGCCCAGGCTGGAGTGTAGTGGCGCAATCTCGGCTCACTGCAAGCTCCGCCTCCCAGGTCCTGGTTTAAGCAATTCTCCTGCCTCAGCCACCCAAGTAGCTGGGATTACAGGCACACGCCACCATGCCCAGCTAATTTTTGTATTTTTAGTAGAGACAGGGTTTCATCATGTTGGCCAGGCTGGTCTTGAACTCCTGACCTCATGATCCGCCCACCTTGGCCTCCCAAAGTGCTGGGATTACAGGCATGAGCCACCGCGCCCAGCCAAATGTTTATTGTTTTAAGCCACCAACTTTTGTTATATAGCAATAAATAAATAAATAATAAAATAGGCTGGGCACAGTGGCTCACACCTGCAATCCCAGCACTTTGGGAGGCTGAGGTGGGCAGATTGCTTGAGCCCAGGAGGTGGAGACCAGCCTGGGGGGTAACAGAGCAAAACCCTGTTTCTATGAGAAAAAACAAATAAGTAATAAAATAAAATATAGGCTGGGCACAGTGGCTCACGCCTGTAATCCTAGCACTTTGGGAGGCCGAGGCAGGTGAATCACTTGAGGCCAGTAGTTTGAGATCAGCCTGGCCAATATGGTGAAACGCTGTCTCTACTAAAAATACAAAAATTAGCTGGGCATCCTGGCATGTGCCCATAATTCCAGATACTTGGGAGGCTGAGGCAGGAAAATCATTTGAATCCAGGTGGCAGAGGTTGCAGTGAGCCAAGACTGTGCCACTGCATTCCAGCCTGGGCAACAGAGTGAGACTCTGCCTCAAAAAATACATATAAAATAAAAATTTTAAAAATAAAATAAATTATAGAAAAGACCAGTTCTTTAGGGAAAAAACAATAAAATTGATAAACCTCTAGCAAGACTGACAGAAACAAAAAGCAAGGAAACATAAAAAATATTAAGACTAAAATAAGGGATATCACTACAGACCCTACAGTCGTTATTAGTATAATAACCAAATACTATAGGCAATTTTATACTCTGAAATTTGATAACTCAGAAGAAATGGGCAAATACCTCAAAAACCACAAATAGCCAACACAGATGAAAGAGGCAATCTGAATAGCCCTATTACCAATTTAAAAAACCAATATCTAATTTAAAAACTCCCAAAAGATAAGTTTCCAGGGCCAGATGGTTTCACTAGAGAATTCTACCAAACATTTAAAGAAGAACAATGCCAATAAAAATCCCTGCAAGATATTTGTAGATATAGACAAGACTATTCTAAAGCTTATATGGAAAGGAAAAGAAATTAGATTAGCTAAAACAATTTTGAAAAAAATAAAATGGGAAAAAATCAGTCTTCTGGATTTTAGGACTTATTATATAGCTATGATTAAGACTATGTAGTATTGGCAAAGGGATACATATAAAGATCAGTGGAACCCAGAAATAATCCTATGCAAATATGCCTGGGAGCCAGGCATGGTGGCATCTGCCTTCTACCTATATCATATATGTCCAACTCTTTTTTCATAAAGGTGCAACAGCAATTCAGTAGAAGGACAGCCTTTTGGATAAATGGTGCTACAGCACCTGGACAATCACAGGCAAAAAAAAATGACCCTGGATCTAAACCTCACGCCTTATATGAAAGTTAACTCAAAATGTATGACACTTAAGTATTATAAAATTATAAAACTTTTAAGGTAAAAAATGAGAAAATCTTTGAGCTCTCAAGCTAGGCAAAAATTTCTTAGACCTGACACTAAAAGGACAGTTCCCAAAAGGAAATATTGATAAACTGGACATCATCAAAATTAAAATTTTTTTGTTCTGCTAAAGAGCTGTGATGAGGATGAAAAGACAAGCTACAGAATGAAAGAAAATATTTGTAAACCACATATCTGACAAAGGACTAGAATATACAATGAAGTCTTAAAATTCAACGGTAAAAAAACAAACAGCCCAAGTAAAAAATGAACAAAAGACAGACATTTCATTGAACGGGATATTCCGATGGCTAATGGACCACAAAAAGACATTCAACATCATTATTCCTCAGAGAAACGCCAATTAAAACCACAATGAGACATCACTGCATACCTGTCAGTGTCATACCTATTTGGTGACAGCACCAAGTGTGGAGAGGATGTGAAAAAATTGGATCTCTTGTACATTGCTGGGAATGTGATATAGTACAGCCACTCTGGAAAACAGTTTAGCAGTTTCTTAAAATCCAAAACACGCAATTACCATACCCAGCAACTGCACTCTTAGGCATTTATCCCAGCAAAATAAAAACTTAGGGCCGGGCATGGTGGCTCACGCCTGTAATCCCACACTTTGGGAGGCCAAGGTGGGCGGATCACCTGAGGTTAGGAGTTTGAGACCAGCCTCAAAATGGAGAAACCCCGTCTCTACTAAAAATACAAAATTAGCCAGGCATGTGGTGCATGCCTGTAGTCCCAGCTACTCAGGAGGCTGAGGCAGGAGAATTGCTTGAACCTGGGAGGCAGAGGTTGCAGTGAGCCGAGATCGTGCCATTGCATTCCAGCCTGGGCAACCACAGCGAAACTTCATCTCAAAAAAAAAACAACTTAGGTTCACACAAAAACCTGTACACAAATATTCATAGCAGCTTAATTATAATATCCCCAAACTGGAATCAGCCCAGATGTTCTTCAACAAGTGAATGGTTAAACTGTGGTATTCACCCCATGGAATATTACTCAATAATAAAAAGAACAAACTATTGATACATGCAACAACTTGGATGTATCTCTAGGAAATTATGTTGAGTAAAATAAGCCAATCCCAAAAGTTTCATTCTGTTTTGGGTTTTAAATTCCATTTATAGAACATTTTAAAGTGATAACATTTTAAAAATGGAGGATAGATCAGTTCTTCCAGTGTCTGGGGACCAGTAGAGGGGCTGGAGGAACATGGGTGTGATTATAACAAGGCAACATGAGAGAGTCTCCTGGTGTTCGAAACGTTCCATATCTCAATCCGATAGTAGATACGTGAACCAATGCAGGTGATACTGTACAGAACTTAATATGCACAAATTCAAATAAAACTGGGGACATCTGAATAAGATCAGTGGATTAACATCAATGCTAATATCCTGGTTATCCTTCTATAAAATATTACCATTTGGGGACATTGGACAAAGTATACAAGGGACTTCTCTGTAACAATTCTCATAACTGCATGTGAAACTATAAATAAGAAATATTAAAGATGATGTGAACAGAGATACACACTTTTAGGTGGCTGTATTTTTCCCCCTACAGGAGTCATACTTAACACAATGGCCAAGCTATAAAAATTGAATGAGAGGAACTGATGTCCTAGGGTTACTTATCAACATATCTAAAGTAAAATAAATACAAGCATAGTTTTTAAAATTTCAAAGCTCTATAAAATGCAATTTTACAAGGTTACTAAATGTGCTTGTTTTCAGGATCCTGAAGGCAATTTCCTGGTATCAAAACCCACATATCCTTTGTTGAGAATGACTTGCACAACACTATTCTGCATTACATGGGAATAAAATGATGGGTGGTTTTTTCCTAGAGAACATATCCAGGAGCAACGACGCACCTGCAGTTGGAGCAGATAGTCGCTATACTTTCACCGCATCACCACTAGATTTCCATGAATGCTGCATGAGAAAACTGTGACTGATATGTCAGTTTTTTCACTTAGTTTATAGTACACGCAAAAATGACATGGCCAGTCTCTTGCCATGTTATTTCCAAAGAAGATTACTTGGAAAATATACCTTTCACCAAACTCTAAATCCATGTGCAAAATGTAATATTTTATACACCATATAAAAATACCAAAAAACATCTAGCAGTACCAAATCAAGATGAGACACAAGAGAGGGATCCTATGCACTGGTAGCTGCAGGATGGCTTCTGTAATAAGTTGTATGGTGTGGTCTCCAATAAGATATGTCCTAATCCCAGAACCTAGGAAGGTGACCTTATTGGAAAAAAGGGTCTCTATAGATGTAAGTTAAGGATTTGGGGCTGAAGAGATCATTCCAGATTATCCAGATGGGCCCTATGTCCAATGATAAATGTCCTTATAAGAGGGAGGCAGAGGAAGATTGGTCCGAGACAAAAGAGGGGAACGTGATGTGAAGAGGGAGGGAAAGATTAGAGAGATGTGACCACACGTCCAGGAATGCCAGGGCATCACCAGAAGCTGGGAGAGACAAGGAACACATTCTCCCCTGGCTCTCCCTCAGGGCGTGTGACCCTGCCAGATTTTGGAGTTCCAGCCTTCAAAACTGTGAGTAAAACTATTTCTATTGCTAAAGTCACCAAGTGTGTGGTGATTTAGGATGGCAGCCACAGGAACAGTTTGACTCCCTTCACCCGGAGTACAATCCACGCACCTGCCAATCAAAGCAACAAAGTATGAAAATCACTACTTTAAAAACTCAAGACAAAAGAAACCTCAAAAATACTAGCTTATGTAACCATGAGACCTTCAAACTGGCCTTGAATTCAGAATAAACAAGAAACAGCCAAATAGAAAGCTATCATTGAGGAGGGAAAAAAAAAAGGTTAGAAACAACTAACTTTTAATTCTGTTCAAAGAGAAGCAGTACTACCAAGATATCAAATAAATAATTCCTTTAATTAATAAGCAATCTGCAAAGAATGAGCATAAAATTGTGAATATGAATTAATTTGATACTTCCACTGTATACCAGAAACACTACTTTAAAATATAATGGAAAAAACACTCCTTTCACAAAAGTAATGAAAAATATGAAACATAGTTTCAAGAAGTAACTTTAACCAACCTTGCATGGACCTATATGAAAAAAAAATAAAAAGCTTTTATTAATCATTGTTTATATCTTCAAGAACACTTGAACGAGTGGGAGATGCTTGGTTGTTGGGTAGAAGATTGAGTAACTGTAAGGTACAAGTTAGTCTCAAGATGCTGACAAGTTTGACACATGCAAAAAAAGTCCCAAATATATTTTTTGAGTGAAGTTAATCAAATAACTCCAAAGCACAAATGGTATAAAAATCTAGTGAGATCACAACACAAACAATAGATAAATGTTTGAAGTTATAGATATCCCAATTACCCTGATATGATCATGACACATTGTATACATGTATCAAAATAGCACGTGTAGCTCCAAAATATGTAAACTATTCCATATCATAATTAAAAAAAAATAAAGTGAGAAAGAAAATATTTATAAACACTTATAGCCAGGCATGGTGGCTCACACCTGTAATCCCAGTACTTTGGGAGGCCAAGGCAGGTGGATCACTTGAGGTCAGGAGTTCAAGACCAGCCTGGCCAACATGGTGAAACCCTGTCTCTACTAAAAATACAAAAACTAGCTGGGCCTGGTGGCACGCGCCTGTAATCCCAGTTACCCAGGAGGCTGAGGCACGAGAATCGCTTGAACTCATGAGGTGGAGGTTTCAGTGAGCCGAGATAACAACACTGCACTCCAGCCTGGGTGACAGAGCAAAACTCCATCTCAAAGAGAAAAAAAAAAAAGACTTATAAAGTAAACTAATGGGCATAGTGATGACAGGGTCTGCTAAATATTAAAACAGGACATAAAGGTACACTTATTAAAACGTAAGGAACAACATACAGCTGCACGAAGCATATGTCCATATAGGAACTTGTATGCAAACATTCACAGCAGCATTATTTCATAAGAGCCAAAAAGCAAAAACAGCACAACTGTGCTTCAGCTGATGAACAGATAAATAAGATGTGGCATATCCATACAATAGAATATTATTCAGTCATAAAAATGAATGTAGCCGGGAGAGGTGGCATGCACCTGTAGTCTCAGCTACTCAAGAGGCTGAGGAGAGAGGATCACTTGAGCACCGGGCAACATAGTGAGACCCTGTCACTTTAAAAAAAAATGAGGCTTTCCTCTTTACTTCTACAGGTATTGATACATAATACAATACAACATAGATGAACCTTGAAAACATTCTACTAAGTGAAAGAAGCCAGACACAAAAGACCATATATTGCACTATTCCATTAAAATGTTTAGAACAGATAAATCCGTGAGACAGAAAGTAGATTAGTGGTTGCCAGAGACTGGGGGAAGGGGGAATGGGGAGTGACTGCTAATGGGTATGAAAGCCTTTCGGGTGTGATGAAAGTCTTCTGGAATTATAGTTATATTTTTACCTTGTATCATGTCAAGAAATAAACTTCAGATGGAGTAAAGATTTAAAAATAGAAAATAAAGTAATGAAAGAACAGTTGGACCTCCGTATCTGTGAGTTCTGCATCCGTGGATTCAACTAACAACAGATCAGAAATATTTCTTAAAAAAATATGTGGGTGCGGCCAGGCGTGGTGGTTCATGCTTATAATCCCAGCACTTTGGGAGGCTGAGGCGGGCAGATCACGAGGTCAGGAGATCGAGACCATCCTGGCTAACACGGTGAAACCCCGTCTCTATGATTGTGCCACTGCACTCCAGCTTAGGCGTCAGAGCAAGACTCTGTCTCAAAAAAAAAAAAAAAATGTGGGTGCATCTGTACCAAACATGTACAAACTTTTTTTCTTGTCACTATCCCCTAAATAATACAATATAACAATTATGTACAGAGCATTTACATTGTATTACATATTATAAGTACTCTAGAGATGATTAAACATATACCAGAGGGTATGTGCAGGTCATATGCAAATATTATTCAATTTTATATAAGGAACTTGAACATCCATGGATTTTGATATCTGAAGGGGGTCCTGGGACAATCCCCCATATATACCAAGGGACAACTATACTGTAAGAAAATAAAGAATAATATTTCTATAATCTTATATTGGGGAGTCCAGTCTAAATATGACATGGATTAGAGAAGTTATAAAAGACATACAGACTTAAGCATATAAATATGACAAGCTTCCAGAAGATGAGAGACTTCTTGAATGGATACTGTTTTTTTTTTTTTAAGGATGTTTCTATTTACATATCTTACCCATTTCCTGTTTAGAAAAAAAAAAAAAACGCAGCTCGCTGCCAGCACACATTTCTCAGGGCAAACAGGAAATGGGTTAAAAGGCCTACGTATGTAGTAGACACCTGCTGGGTGGTCTCCTGATTCAACCATTCTTTCTCTTATATTACGTGGATCGGGCCTCAAGCCTTGGTCATGTTTCTTCTTGCCACATGGACAAGAAGCGCAGGGAAGGCCTTTTTACAGACAAATAAGAATAAAATATGTATGTGAAGAGGGCAGACATAAATGATGCAGAACTGAATACTGATGTCATGCAAATTCTCTGTTCCAGCCTTTTTCCAAGGCCAATATGCATTCTTGCCTTTGGGGACTGGGAGACACTCCAATATCCCTCTATGGGTTTCTTCTCTTACTTAAAAGATGTTTAAATGAGTATATTTTATTATATTTAAAATGACTCCATTTTTTGAGATGGAGTTTCACTCTTGTTGCCCAGGCTGGAGTGCAATGGTGTGGTCTCAGCTCACCACAACCTCCACCTCCTGGGTTCAAGCAATTCTCCTGCCTCAGCCTCCGGAGTAGCTGGGATTACAGGCACCAGTCACCATGCCTGGCTAATTTTTTGTATTTTTCGTAGAGACGGGGCTTCACCATGTTGGCCAGGCTGGTCTCGAACTCCTGACCTCAGGTGATTCACCCGCCTCAGTCTCCTAAAATGCTGGGATTACAGGCGTGAGCCACCGCGCCCAGCCTAAAGATGACTCCATTTCTTTAAGTCAGTAATTCTGCCTTCAGGACTACGGAAACAGGCCAGCTGTGGTGTCTTACTCCCGTAATCTCAACACTTTGGGAGGCCAAGGTGGATGGATTCCTTGAGCTCATGAGTTCGAGACCAACCTGGGCAACATGTCGAAACTTCGTCTCTATAAAAAATACAAAAATTAGCCAGATGTGGTGGTGCATGCCTATGGTCCCAGCTACTCAGGAGGCTGAGGTGGGAGGATAGCTTGAGCCCAGGAGGCAGAGGTTGCAATGAGCCGAAATTGCACCACTGCACTCCAGCCTAGGCAACAGAGTCAGAACTCATCTCAAAAATAAAATTAAAAAATATGGAAATGCTGCAAGTATAAATATTAATCCAATGATTATATACTGAGTCCCTAGTATGTGCCAGGCACTGTTTAAGGCCATGTGGATACAGTGCTTCTGAAGACAGATAGCCACTGAAGAATTATTGCTTTCCTTTTTTTTTGAGACAGGGTCTCACTCTGTCACTCAGGCTGGAGTACAGTGCCACAATCACAGCTCACTGCAGCCTCAACCTCCCAGGCTCAATCAATCCTCCCACCTCAGCCTCCGAGTAGCTGGGACTAGCTGGGCACACTCCACCATGCCCAGCTAGTTTTTGTATTTTTTTTGTAGAGACAGGGTTTTACCATGTTGCCCTGGCTTGTCTCAAACTCCTGGGCCTAAGTGATCCTCCTACCTCAGCTTCCCAAGTAGCTGGGACTACGGGCCTGTGCCACCATTTTTGTATTTTTGCTAAGCTAATTTTTGTATATTTTTTGTTTTTTGTTTTGCCATGTTGCCCAGGCTTGTCTCAAACTCCTGGGCTCAAGGGATCCTCCAGCCTCAGCCTCCCATAACGCTGGGATTACTAGTACGAGCCACTGTGCCCAACCTGAAGAATTATTTCTAGCAATAGAAACCTCTTAGACAGATGGATGTCCAATAACTGAGGACTGATTGTGGACTATTTAAGTGACATTAGTTACATTAATGTTACTTGAGCATTAACATGCTATTTGTAATAACAAGGAAAAAGTATGTTACTTTGTTAAGTGAAAGAAACAATTAACTTATAGTTTAATCATAACTATATAAAACATTTTAAACCTATATATAGAACAAAAGGTCGGAATGATCAAAGTGTTCGCATCTATTATCTTTGACTGATGAGACACTATGGTAGTATCTTCTGCTGTAGAAAATATCCAAATTTTCTATTATAAGCAAACCTACTTTGGAGAATAAAATAAAACAAAGTCAAATATTAAGAAGAACTTTGGGAAAACAGAACCCAAAGTGCAAGGCATCAGAGAGGTCTCCATCATCTGATTATGAAATCTTGGACTCTGACCCCGCAGCAATCTACCAGAAACTCTAGGCAACAAGGATGGGACTTCCCGCCCCATGCACAGAGGTGGCCCTGGTAAGAAGGCAGAGAGTTTGACAGTCAATGTGGGTGCTCCCACCCACAGCTCCTGTCAGGAAGTGGCTGTGAAACCGGGTTCCTCAGAGCCATCGTGGTTCTCTGGAGGTAATCTGGGTTGGGGAGTGGCTGGAGGAAGTAAATAGGGGTCCAGCTTCCTTTGCCTTCTCAGCCTGGTCCTCTCCATCACAGGTAGCTTTCCACAAACTCTAAGTTGAAAATACAAGCAGCTTCTTCCGAGAATTGTTCTTGCTCTCTAGAGAATTCTCTTCATTAACGCTGTTAGTATCCCTTGACTGGAAGGCACCATAGCATTTATGTGTAATTCCTGAATCACCTCCATGATTTTCAGATATTTTAGGAACCGGGATGTTTTCCTCAAATGAAATCTCCTGTGTATACTCAGGATAAAAGTGAAAGAGGGGAGAAAAGGAAAAAGGAGGCCTTGTGCTGCTGTGAAACCCAACAGCTCTGAGGAACCGGGTTCAAAGCCACTTCCTCAAACAGGAGCTGTGGGTGGGAGCCTCCACATTGACTGTCAGCCTCTCTGCCTTCTTACTGGGGCTACCTCTATTCAAGGGGCAGGAATGCCCAGACCTTCTGCCTAGAGTTTTTGGTGGATTGTCTGGGAGTCAGAGCCCACAGAGTCTGCTGCCAGACCTGACCACATCCCAAACTCTGACTCAGGAGTAAGCGCTTTCTTTCTCTCCCCCTGGAATCCTGTTTCACTGTTTAAGTGTTATTGCACCTCCCCTTCTGCAATCCTGTTCCCTGGTTCCAGGGAGCAGAAAGTAATTACAGGACACCTATGCTGTCCATTCCGTCCTCAAGTAGTCCAGAGGCACCCTTGGATTTGCACAGTTATACTTAAAAACCCAGAAGACACTTCGCCCTTGCCCTAGGATCACCTCCTCAACTCCCTAGTCCCTGGCAATCATTAGTCTACTTTCTGTTTCTACAAATTTGCTCATTCTGAACATTTCATATAAATGGAATGATACAATATGTGGCCTTTTGTTACTCACTTCCTTCATTTACCCTGAGTTTTCAAGGTTCCCCCATGTGGTATCACATGTATTAATACTTCATTACTTTTTATGGGTGAACAATAGTATGGATATACTACGGATATACCACATTTTGTTTGTCTATTTTTCAGCTGATGAACAATTAGGCTGTTTCCATCTTTTGGTTATTGGGAAATGCAGGCATACCTCATTTTGTTGTGCTTTGATTTAATGAGCTTTGCAGACACTGAGTTTCTTAAATGGAAGGTTTATGGCAACCCTGTATCTAGCAAGTCGACAGGCACCATTTTTCTAATGGCCTGTACTCACCTTGTTAGCGTTTCTTAGCAAAATTTTAAAATTAAGGTATGTACATTGTTCTTCTTACATGTAATGCTACTGCACACTTAATAGACTACACTATAGTGTAATCATAACTTTTATATAGACTGAGAAATGAAAAGAATTGTGTGATTCACATTTTGCAAAACACAACATTTGTTTTATCATGATGTTCTGGAATGGAACCTGCAATATCTCAGGTATGCCTGTAATGCTGTGAATATGCATGTATGCATTTTGTGTGGACATATGTTTTCAATTCTCTTGGGTATATACCCTTAGGAATGAAATTGCTGGTTCATATGACAACTCTTATGTTTAACATAGACCTGCAAACTGCTCAGGAACTGCAAATTATTTTCCACAGCAATGACACTATTTTACATTCCCACCAGCACGCATGAGGGTCCCAATTTCTCTACATTCTTGCCAGCACTTACTATTGCTCTTCTTTTTGATTACAGCCATCTTAGTGGATGTAAAGTGGTATCTCATTGTGATTTTGATTTGCACTTCCTGACGATTAACCCATTTATGAGGGAGACTGCAATTTTTTGAATTGCAGACGTGTGAAAAATCAGACCTTGGTGATGACCTTGAGCAGTAGGATATAAATAACTCCCACAGGTTTAGCATTCCAGTAGTGGAACGCTAGGCATAAATGGGATTCAATGATACTGGCATCTTTTCATGTGCTTATTATCTATTTGTATGTTGCCTTTGGAGATATGTCTACTCAAGTCCTTTGCCACTTTTTAATTGGCTTGTCTTTTTTTTGTTGATTCATAAGAGTTATTTACATATTCTGGATATTAGACCCTTTTCAGATATAGGATTTGCAAACATTGTCTCCCACACTGTGGGTTGTCTTTTCAATTTATTTATTTTGTGATGGGGGGAGATTAGGGAATACCAAGAATGCCTTTTCTCTTTACTGACGGTATCATTTAAAGCACAAAAGTTTTAAATATTGATGAAGCTCATTGTACCTATTTTTTTTCTTTTGTCACTTATGTTTTTGGTGTCATATCTAAGCAACCATTCCTTAATCCAAGGTCATGAAGACTTACTCCTGTGTTTTCTTCTGAAAGTCTTACAGTTTTAGCTCTTATGTTTAGGTCTATGATCCATTTTGAGTTAATTTTTGTGTATAGTATGAGGAAGGGGTCCAACTTCATTCCTTTACAGGTAGATATACACTTGTCCCAGCATCATCTACTGAATTCTTTAGTTAAGAAGCACTGAATCCTAGTCCAACATCTTCATTTTACAGATAAGAAAATTTTGGCCCAGAAAGATCATGTTAAAATTACTTTGTGTTGAGAATAAAAGAAAATACATCTGAAAGAAGATATACCAAATCAATAATAATAACAACAAAAAAAGAACATACAGAGAAAGAGAAAACTTTTTGTTTCTGTTCTTCAGAATTTCTAAGTCCAGTGAGAGAGGTAAACAGTACAACACGGGATGTTCAGGACTAATCACAGAAATATACAAAGTGGGGGTGAAATCATAGAGAAAAGGCTGCTTAACTGCCTGGTGATTTAAGCTAAGATTCACCAGGGAGGATCATTCTAGGCAAAACAAACAAAAAAAACCCTCGTATACAAAAGCCTCTCAGCTGGAATGTTATGGGAAGTGTACATGTGGCAAGATCTTAAGTTGAGGCAAAAGGAAAGCGGAGTGATGGGAGCCACAGCTGAAGCAGACTTGGAGCCAAACACCAGGCTGCATTTGCCCTTGGGAGGTAGGCAATAGGTTTTTTTTCTTTTTTTTTTTTTTTTTGAGACAGAGTCTCGCTCTGTCACCCAGGCTGGAGTGCAGTGGTGCGATCTTGGTTCACTGCAAGCTTTGCCTCCCGGGTTCACGCCATTCTCCTGCCTCAGCCTCCCATGTAGCTGGGACTACAGGTGCCTGCCACCATGCCTGGCTAATTTTTTTGTATTTTTAGTAGAGACGGGGTTTCACCGTGTTAGCCAGGGTGGTCGCGATCTCCTGACTTCGTGATCCGCCCGCCTCGGCCTCCCAAAGTGCTGGGATTACAGGCGTGAGCCACCGTGCCCAGCTGGCGATCGGTTTTTATAACAAGGCAATGACACCACCAGATCTGTGCTTTAGAAATCTGATTGCTTGTCTGGGCACGGTGGCTCATGCCTATAATCCGAGCACTTTGGGAGGCCGAGGTGGGCGGATTGCCTGAGGTCAGGAGTTCGAGACCAGCCTGGCCAACATGGTGAAACCCCCATCTGTACTAAAAACACAAAAATTAGCTGGGTGTGGTGGCGGGCACCTGTAATCCCAGCTACTTGGGAGGCTGAGGCAGGAGAATCGCTTGAACCCGGGAGGTGGATGTTGCAGTGAGCCCAGACCGTGCCACTGCACTCCAGCCTGGGCGACAAAGCGAGCCTTTGTCTCAAAAAATAAATAAATAAATAAATAAATAAATAAATAAATAAATCTGATTGCTTGCAATATGGACGATGGTTTGCAGAAGGTAGAGGCTGGAGGAAGGGTTTAGGTGATTCTTGCAAAAGGTCATGACAAGAGCCTAAAAACAGAGTCCTCAGCTCACAACGAGTTCTCAGATGTGGCTGGCAGATATGTGTTGTTTGGCTAGAACAGTGTTTTTAAAGCATCTTGAATTCCTGATTGGGGAGGAGGCAGAGGCAGGCTCTCTCTGGGGTGTCACAACCACAACACTCCCTCTTTAGGCTCGCCCAGGCAGAGGCACCCATTTATGTTACCAGCCTGGCCCTGGTAAGCATTTCAGTTGCAACCTATGCCTAAACTAAGGCAGTGATGATGTAGACAGAGAAGAGCACATGTACTCTCAGCACAATTTAGAAAGTGGGCTGGCAGTGCTGCTCTTTGGTGGTAGAGAACACAGGGTGATGTTCATCTCTGGACTTCAATGTGCCTAACTCACACCCCATCCCCCAGAATGATGACAAAGCTTTTGCTGAACTTGCTACTCTGAACAGTCTGCACTCCTGGTTCATGGCCTCTCATGGAAATAACAAAAAGTACATAGTCTTTTAAAATGTCTTGGGAGCTGTGTTTTCTTTCCTGCTGAAGCTTTGTAAAGTAGACCTTCCAATTCTCTAGGAAGCAAAGGTTCTTTTAAACCATACGCTTCAACTTCCCAAAGTTGTTTAAGGATTCTGGTGCTAGCCAATGATACAGTATTACTTTTGTCTTCAATTGGTATCTTTCAAAAGATTAATATTTCTCAAAAGTAAAAAGTTGTACCCGGCCGGGCGCGGTGGCTTACACCTGTGATCTCAGCACTTCGGGAGGCCGAGGCAGGTGGATCACAAGGTGAGGAGTTTGAGACCAGTCTGGCCAACATAGTGAAACCCCGTCTCTACTAAAAATAAAATTAAAAAAAAAAAAAAAAAAAAGCTGGGTGTGGTGGTGTGTGCCTGTAATCCCAGCTACTTGGGAGGCTGAGGAAGGAGAATTGGGTGAACCTGGGAGTCGGAGATTGCACTGAGCTGAGATCACGCCATTGCACTCCAGCCCAGGCAACAGTGCAAGACTCTGTCTCAAATTAAAAAAAAAAAAAAAAAAAAAAAAGCTGTACCCTAGTTCCAAGACAATATTTTATTTTCTTTTGAACTTCATTCACTCAAGTCTTTATTCAGAGTGTAAGTTCCTAGAGGGTGGGGACTGTGCATCTCATTTAGCTTAGTAATTCAAGAGCTTAACAAAGTTCCTAACCCACGGCAGGGGCTTATTGAGAATTGTACAGGTTTCCTACCATCAACACTGTTATCTATTAGCTCTTTTCAGCTTCAGTTACCTGCAGGCATCTGGGCCAGGTTCAACTGCAAAAGGATCTCACCCATATAAGAGGAAAAAGGGCAGTAGAGGAAGGAACCTGGAAGTTGACCTCTGCACATTTCTGGATCTTTTTTGTGGAGCTGGCATGTTGTGGGCCTGGCAGGAAGAGGCTTCCAGTTCCTGTCTGTCTTATCACTATCTCCACCTTTCTTATCAGTTAGCTACGTGGGGGGCTTTCTGTCCTACAAATCCTCTATACTTGGCACGCTTATTTCTTGGCCTTACTGAGTACTGAGGGTGAACATTTGTATGCTACTATTTATTTTAAGTGTTTTGCTTTATAAAGACCTATATTCTGTTGGCAAAACTGTTTTCTAAAATTAAAACATATTTATTGATAATAAAAGGCAAAAGTGCAGCTACATTTTCTTCTTCTGTGGGAGTGACACACTAAGAGTACCCTTCCAATTCTGTGATTTGAAGGTTCAAGAAACCACGAACGTTCCTGTGAGCCAAAAGCTTTATAATTTGCTTGAGTTGGAAATCTACAAGTGAATTTTAACAGGATAAGCAATCTGTAACAGGACCAGGAAACTATTCAAGGACAAGAATAGACTGTTTTTCTTGGTTTTAGCTACACAAATCAACACCAATCCTTCTGATAAGATGAGAATTACTCTTTCAACAGTTACTGACAGTAGCAAATGCCACGAAGATATTAACAAACAGCACCAATTTAAAGTCTAAGAGCATGGGGAATGCAGCTGGTGATTCTTACAAATGTTAATGTAAACTCTGCAGTTCATTCCACTCCACATTGCTAAAAATTTTACCCTGCCAGGCCCACTGCAACCTCAAAATAATACTCTTCCCAACATAAAGGGCTGCTTCTTTTAACTTCTGCAGAGTGATTTTTACAAGGAAGGAAAGTTGCCATATCTCTAAGACCCTAGGGGAGTTTAGAATATGATCAAGTTCCGAAGAAGTGCATTTTTGATTTGTAAAAATTATTTTAACAAATATTGGTCAAATGAGTGAACTGCGTTCATGTGCATAAATATGTAGAACATCTGAAAACCTCTCACATGCATCCAGAGGAATACTACTCTCCCGAGGAGGCTTGGAGCAAGGAGGCCTAGCAAAGATGGGCATGCACTGAGCAATGTGCGGGATCTGGGCTGGACACCATGACAAATATCAAATGAACCAGAGGGTCCATTAAAAGCTGGCTGGAGAAAAAAGTTACATAAAGCGAGGTGAATGTGGAAAAGTGAGGGGTGAGTTAAGACAAGCTGAAAAGCTAAAGAAATAGAAGTAGAGTGTTCAAGAGAAACATATACCCAGTTTTATTGAGATCAATTCAAATCGCCAGGCACTGTGCTAGGAGACAGGGAACACAAGCTATTTAAGAGAAGCTTTCTGCCCTTGATTGTAATGAGACAGAAATAAATCTGCAATTAACAATCATAAAGGCATACTTTCATCTTGGGCACTTGCAAGAAAGGAAACATAGAGCTGACATAAACTTTGATGTAAATGCAGCTTTAAGCATTTTTTCTTTTTCTTTCAGTGATATGGCACCTTCTCCTTTTCAAAAATAGCAGCATATTAATTCTCTGTTAAATCTTTTCTTTGAAATTTGCGTTTATGTCTGGCATGATTTTACCCCATGTCACCTGGTCCTGCTCCCCACATTCTTGTTCCTTCTGGCAACACCCACCCAAATTTCAACACATTTTTCCATCACAAATTTAGCATTAGCTTAAGTCATTAACTATATTTACAGCTTGTCTTCATCCTTACTGAAACATAAAGGATGGTTGCAATAAAGAGTGTGTTTTGTTTATGAAGAAAAATGTCCATTTTAAATCAGTCTGCTTGAATACATCATTTCTGTATTTGAACATGGCTTTGGCAGATGCAGGGAAGGATGAAAACTCCACACTCACTGGAAAACAAATAGGCAGCATTCTTCATTTTATTATGTGAACTCCCCACACAGTATGTCATGTGGAATTTGTGTGGGATCTTATTTACTATATCACAAAAGCTGTCCTTACTGTATATTTATGCAGAAAAAAACAGGCTGCTTTTATGTAAGTCAAATGTCACATCAGAAAATAATACCCCGGAATGTCTGGAAAGTATTCTGGTGTTTTTGATCCACTAAAAAATATAATTTGTCTTTCACAACAACAAATTAACTGAAGGGGTAAGGTATGTTTAATAAAAAATAACGAGGCCTTCTGGCTGGAGACCGAGCTGTCAGGAACCTGGAGAAGGAGATCTGCAGGCTCTTTCCAGGGGCCGCCCTAACCTGAGACAACCAGGAAGACAGCAGGATGGCCCCCAGCACACAAGGACCCGCAAGAGCCACCGTCACCCTGAGCACTCAGAAAGATACTCAGACTGAGCCTGAGCGCGTCTTCACTCAGTTCCAGTTTCATTCATGTGGGTACTCAAAGATGCCTGTGCTTCCAGTTGTTTCTGTGTTCTCTGTGTTCTCCTGCAGAATCCATTGAACTGGACTTAAGACATTTATTTCAGACAAATAAGATAAATTATGTAGTATATAAAATGTAAAAGGTGGAAAGAGCAATTTCTGACTGACGCAGGAACATTCCTGGACACAAGAAAATTCAACCCATCGATGTTGAGCGAGACTCAGACCAGACATGCTGTTTGTGGCTAATATTAGAAGTCATTTAACTGTCAAAGCAAATGGCACTTTATGAGCAAGAAATCAACTGAAAAAAATGAATTATTTATGGTTTTGATAAGGTCATAACCATCACAAAAGGCAACAAGGGCAAAACAGTAAAACTGTCTGTTCAAGTAAAAGCAGCCCTCCCTGGAAGAAGGTAACTTGCTTCCTGTCTCACTTTCACATTGGGCCTTGCTGGCTCCAACATGGCCCGTGTGTGCTATGTCAGGGGAAGTATTTCTTTCCCTTGCCACCATGTGGGAGCTTTTAATACAGTTCTCAACTCTCTATGAGCTCCTTGGGTGTGTATATTCCCTTAAAAATTATCTCAGTGTGTAAAAAATTTGTTTTAAAAACATTTTAAAGAAGAATTGGCTGGGCATGGTGGCTCATGCGTGTAATCCCAGCACTCTGGGAGGCTTTGGGAGGACATGGCAAGAGGGTAGCTTGAGGTCAGGAGTTTAAGACCAGCCTGGGCAACACAGTGAGACCCTGTCCCTGCAAAACATTTTAAAAATTAAGGCTGGACACAGTGGTTCATGCCTGTAATTCCAGCATTTTGAGAGGCCAAGGTAGGCAGATTGCTTCAGCCCAGGAGTTCCAGACCAGCCTGGACAACATAGCAAGACCTTATCTCTACAAAAGGTACAAAAATTAGCCGGGTGTGGTGGTGCATGCCAGTAGTCCCAGCTACTTGGGAGGCTGAGGTGGGAGGATGGCTTGAGCTCAGGAGGCAGAGAGGTTGCAGTGAGCTGAGATCACACCACTGCTCTCCAGCTTGGGTGATAGATTAAGATTCTGTCTCAAAAAAAAAAAAAATCAGCTGGGCATGGTAGTATGCACCTATAATCCCAGCTACTCAGAGGCTGAGGTGGAACGATCGTTTGAGCCTATAAGTTCAAAGTTATAGTCATGTTTTCTGCCATTGCACTCAGCATGGATGACAGAGTAAGACCCTCTCTCAAAAGGAAAAAATCAGCGGCAATAGCTTCTAATTCCCTCTTTGTAATTTTCCGGGCATTAAAAATAACTGGTCAGTTAGGAGGTGGCTAACTCTGCTCAATGGTTGTGTAAAAGCTTAGGATAAAATACAGAAACAGGAGCTGAGGAGGCTTCTTTCCCTTTCCAGTGTTGTGGCTTCATATAACATCTACATGTGAGCTCTAATACTGGTCCATGCATGCCTGTGTGGCTCTCAGCGTTCTGGAGGCCAAGGCTAAGCTCAATATAATATAAATGAATCAGGACTGTTGAGTTCTCCTTTCAATCCCCAAGTCAAGCACAGTGTCTACCACATAATGTCAAATAAATATTTATGGAAAGGAAGAAAGGGAAGGAAAAAATAAACCAAGAGAATGAAACAGTTAGATCATGAATGGCGCTGGTATCCACTGGGTTCCCGTATTTCTTAAGAAAATGAACCCTCTAAGCAAAATAGCCCAAGTTTTAAGTTTGTTGAAACTTCCCTTAAAGATCAGTTCTGGGGACATAAGAGAAAGATTTTGCTACTGCTAACAAAGTTTGCAAAACTTTGAAAAGAAAGGTTTTGGCACAGGCAAAATCTGAAAAGAGTAATAATGAGCAGAAACTGGCCCTAGCAGACAGATAATAAATCTTCACATTCTGAAGCTTCCATATTAAAAGTGTGGAACTGGAGAAGAAATAATCGACACAGCTCAATGGATCACAACAACAAATTAAAAATATATAAGGGAATTTCATTTTCTACAAAGGTATACAATAAAGGTATATTATATTATTATAAAGGCAGCATTTCAAGAAAAGAGATTGCTTAATAAATGTGTTTCATGCAACTAGGTAACCATCTGAGAAAAATAAAGCCAGATTCCGATCTCACTCCTTATACCAAAATTAATTTCAGATGAATCAAGTTTTCCAAATGTAAAAATGAGGCCATAAGAGAAAGCGAGGGTGAACAGTGAATGTGTGAGTAATCTCAAAGGGGCATGGTCTCTTTCTATGCAGGACACAACAGTCAAACAAACAACAAACAGGAAAAATATTTCAACACAGCTACAAAGGGCTGACTTCCTTAATTTAGAGAGATACTGTTTATTTCATCCATCACACTGGCAAAACTCTAGGGAGGGCCTGGGAAAACATTTACTGAGACACTATTGAAGGGAGTGTGTGTTAGACGTGACATCTCTGGGAGATTTGGCAGTGTTTATCAAAATTTAGAAAACATGTATCTCAGCAATCCCTGAGCCACAAATAATTTATCCTAAACTCCCACTACCCAAGGTTCTGCACTAAGGTCCAGATTCCAGAAGAAGTAATGCAATCCCAAGTTCATCCTTCCTACTGTGGTCAAGGTTAAACCCCACACCCCACGATGTGACTGCTGAGGCGACTTATCAGTCCCTTGAAGCCAAATCAGACAGGCACCTTACAGACACCACATCACCCGCTGCCTGTTCCACCTGCCAAGGTCTGTGCCTCCTCACTAGACTCCAGCATCTTGAAGGCAGAACGATATCCTTTCCCCTGTCTTTCCTTCTTTCTTTCTTTCTTTTTTTTTTTTTTTTTTTTTTTTTTGAGACAGAGTCTCGCTCTGTTGCCCAGGCTGGAGTGCAGTGGCGCGATCTCAGCTCACTGCAACCTCCACCTCCCTGGTTCAAGCAATTCTCCTGCCTCAGCCTCCCGAGTAGGTGGGGTTATAAGTGCCCACCACCACGTCTGGCTAATTTTTTTGTATTTTTAGTACAGATGGGGTTTCACCATGTTGGCCAGACTGGTCTCGAACTCCTGACCTCAGGCAATCCACCACCCCGCCCCCCACCGCCCAGCCTCCCAAAGTGCTGGGATTACAGGCGTGAGCCACTGTGCCTGTCCCTGTCCTCTTTCTAATATCACATTTATATAGCCCAGAGCAGGGGCTCAAAATAACATTAGATGGATGAACAAATAAATTACTGAATGTGTAAATCAGATAAACTAGCTAGCTAGAAGTACTAGTGAGCAGGTTAAAGACAGGATGGAATCATAGGTAAATGGTTAAGAAAAAAAAGAGAAAGGGATCCAAGAGTTTAGAATAGTTTTCTAATAAATTTAAGGTTAGCCCTGTGTGTAAACACTATCTTTATATTAAGTATGCAAAATTATCTTATAATACATAGAGGAACCGGAGCAGACAATAATGAATGTCAGGCATTTAGCAAGCTGGGTTAGATTTGATGAAACCGAAAACTCTTAAGCTTGGAAACTAGCTTGTTAAATAACAATGTTCCTGTAAACAGGCAGGCTAGATTTATTGTGCCCCTGGGAAATTCTCTGGAATGAACACAGAAAATGCTTCTGTTGATTAGCCTTTTTAGCTTGCGGGTGAGTGTTGACCTAAAAGGGAAAGGCTTGCCCTCCAGATTTTACATAATGTGCCCTTATCAATTCCTGTCAGGAGAACTGTCCCTGCAGGGATGTTAGGAAGACTAACGATTCTGCCTCAGTAACACAACCTGTGCTCCCAGGAGCCTGCTGCGAAACAGCAGCTTATCTCTTACACCTGCTTATGGACTAGAAAGACCAATTTTAAACAGAGGGCCAATGCAAAGAGAAGAGAAGATAAAGGACATTAATAAAGCTAACAAGTTGATTGATATATTCAAAGAGAGGAAACCGAGGCCGAGCATGTGTGATCACTGGCCCAGGGTCACTAGGGAACTGGCGGCCAGCCCCAGAACACAGAGGGCTTCCCTCCTCCAGCCACCTCCTCAACGCTAGCTGGAGAGCAGGGAGGAGGCATTTCCCAGAGGCAAGCTCTGAATACTCCGCTGTGTTCTCACTGGACAAAGGAAAGGAAAGACTCCTCCAAAGACGGCACTGAACACTCACTTAGAGACGGTAACAGAAGCCTCTGTCAGCAACTCAAGGCTCATTTAACCAACTTTTGGGATATTACCCACACAGTCCTAAAAACGTATGCAAAGCAGGAAGTGAGATAAAAGAGACCTCAAAAATTGTGAGAGTAACTACAAAATTAGACATATTAATAAACGTGCAAACGTTATAAAATGGGAAAATATATACAGTTGGTTTTTCTGGCTGTGGTAGCTAATCAAAAATGACATCTCCTTCCAGCTCCCCTCACTTCCACCGTGCCCTCGTGGGCAAAACCTGCTATGATTTGCCCGTGTAGCCCCCTCTCTGTGAACGTAGGAGAAGCGAAGCCATTGGCTTTCTGAGACTTGCTCATCAGAAGCCTTGCTGCTGCCACCTGCGCCTCTCGGAAAGCTTGCCGTGGGAGAGGCGCAACCGCCTGGAGAGGCCTTCCTATGAGGAAGTGCGTTAGTCACGTAGGAGACGGCCCCAGCTGGCCCGGCCACCCAGCTGAGGCGCCAAGCTGCACGTGAAAAAGCCGTCTTGGGCATACAGCCCCACTGGGCATTCCCGTGAGTCCAGCCCTAATGTCATCGGACTGCAGCCCCAAGAGAGACCCGAGGGAGAACTGCCCACTCACAGAACCAAGAGGGAGAATGATCAACAATCCACAAAGTTTCTTGCAAAGCAACAGATAACTGGACCATTGGCTAGCCAAGCTGTGCAAAAGCATTAAAATAGATTTATTGCCATAAGACATGAGAAGTATAAACAAAAAAATGTTACTGAACAATTACAGAGCGCCTATGCCTCTTCTTTGAATGGAAGGCCTTAGAAATACTTCCATATTTTCTGAGGTATTTTGAAGGAGTACAGGTCTGAACACACAGCACACAGCTGTCAGAAGGAAGGCCAGGCATTTACATAGGGTGGGCTGTGGAAGAAGAAACCTCGTAGGCAGCGGGGGACACAATGGTGACTGCAGGAAGGCCTATGAGGCTGTCAGCTGGAAGACTCCTTGATACCATTTCATTACCAGTCCAAAACACAGTCAGCTCTGCTTGTTTTTTCTCTTACAAACTCTAGTATGCTGTAGGGTTAGAGAGGTACTTATATTGTAAGCATACATGTGCAAATAACTGTGCTAGATTATGTGGCAACCTGATTTTCCCTAGATTTGTCATCTTATATTTCAATCAGACATGATGATGAAGAACCTTGAACTCAAATTCAAATTTAAAACAAAGATGAAAGCACAGACTAGAACAGAAAATCAAAAACACAATTCAAGGATAGTATAACAAAAACATATTTCAGATACTGAAGAAAGCTGGTCCTTTGCAATAGACCATGTTCCACGGACGTCTCCCCTCTGACAAGCCAAGGGCCTGAAGGCACATAACCTCTTTGAGACTTGAGATCTTCAGAATTGTTTTGAAACTATTTCTTCATTGGGAAGAAAAAATGGTTCTGTGATCCTCAATGGTGGTGAAGTTCTAGGTAAGAGCTTTAAGCGAAACGATGGAAAAAGAGCAAGAACTAGGAGCTGGTACGTTAGAAGCATCTACTGCATTCAAACCCTGCATTAGGCCCCTTCATACAAACCTCCTTTAGTCCTCGTCATGGCCCTGCACCAAGGGCTTGGTGTCCCCTCTTTGGAGAAGCCACCACACAGAAAGGTCCAGTCACCAGCAAGAGGTCGTGCGGCACGTCCACTCTGAGTGAGTCTCACAGGGGATCTCAAATGCCCTCTTTCACTCTGCAAGGTATTACCTGCACTGTGGGCTCAGCATTCCAGAGATACACGTGGGAATAGGGCCAGGTCCCTGTCTCCAAAAGCTGACAGAAGGCTGGAACAAACACACATGTGCACGCACCATTCATTTCCACAGAAAGTCATTTTTGGATTCAAAGCTGCGTTTGAAATGGGTCTTGCAGGATGAATGGGATTTCACAGATGAAAACTGGTAGAAGAAAACTGCATAGGCTCATGGATTCGTTCAGCAAGCACACACACAAAGGCCTGCCGTGGGTGAAGGGCAAATTCTGTCCCTGAAGGGCAGAGTGAGTGCTGGGAGCTTCAAGCATTTCTTTTGAGGTCCGTTTAGCAAAAGAATTTCTTATTAAATAGACAACTCACTTTATATTTTGTCATATACACTAAACACTTGTGGGAAATTCTCTCTGCCATTCAGATTTTAAAAAATTGATTCTGGATATTAGCTGTTCCCAAATTCAAAGGCGACATCCCTCACAGCAAAAACCTAACACAGGTCCTGGAAACCGACAAGGCCCTGCTGCAGGAGCTCACACTCCTGCGGTCCCTACTCCCAGGGATCAAGCCTGGCCGCTACAACTCTGTGTGCAAGAGCAAACTGTTTCTTGTGATGAGTCAGTTTCTTTTTTGAATCAAAACAGAAATGTTAAGAAAATATGGAGAGCTATTCTTTTATGATCAAGACAATTTTTGCTATGCTTGATATTCTTTTACAGTTCCCTATTTTAATATTCTCATCTGGTAGATTTCCAGCACTGACCTCTCCCTTTCTTTCAACAAGGGTATAAGAAGACAGACTCCACTTGCTCAGACTAGGCATGGGGCTTTATGGCCTTCGGGATTTCTTAGGGGAGACTTGAGACTTGAGAGCTGGAGAACTGTCAAGCTAATGATGTACCCCTTTTCCTTGCCATTTCAACACGAACAGGTATTTCTCTCCAAATCTAGAAATCCTTCTGTAAATGGAATGGCAGATCATTATTTTGCATTTTGCTGAGAACAAGAAGTACGTGAGATATTGCACAAAGTACAGCATGAGGCATAGCTTTTACCCAACAGGCTCAAAACTCTAAATTAAAAGAAAACAAAGGGACAGAAAGAAAAGCAGTTTTCTTCTCTTCCACCTCCTCCTCCTCTCGCCTGAAATGTACCACCCACGGGGAGTTGCACAGCTTAGGGCTTAGGCAGAGATGATATTCCATGTACTTTTTCAGGTTTCCCATTTAAGGCTGTCACCACCATTAAGCCAAATGACAGTAAGGGAGGTGCGGTCACATTAATAACATGAGGGCTGTTCTAGGGCAAGATAGGGCCTGCGTCATGGCTTCCTCTATCCCTGAGAAGGAGGGTGACAGAAGAGAACGCCTGCAGGGTGACAGTAAAGGAGTGTATCAGGGATGGGGTTGCAGAGCACTGTGCAGTCCCCACTGTGGGCTGTCGGAGTCAATCAGGCACTCGGCTCATTGGAACTTCTGTCCCCTCAGCAGTAAGGGCGGAGGGCAAACCTTGCAAACGACACATCTCAGTTGGAGGACATGATTGGGGCTGGCATCATCAACCATATGAGATGAGCCTACAGCAGACAGCAGTCAGAGACAATACCCCGGGTTAAAAAAGGAATCTACCCCATTATGAAATAGAAGAAACCTCAGCAAGTTGTTGTCTATGTTCTCTGAGCTGATAAAATGGTATTACCATGAACTAAGGGTAGCTAGTCCCTCAAAATCCATGCTAATGAAATTCTCTAAGTCCAGAAAAATGAGCAAAACCATCATTTTAAAAAAATTTAGAAATTTTTATTTTTATTTGCTTATAAACTTCATTGTGAGCTTTTGGAACAAAAAAGTCTGATTTCCTATTTAATGAAGAATGGCTTTTAAACACCACAACTTAATGCATAGCTGTATCAATATTATGTAAATTGACAAATGTCACACAAAATGTGGTGCCTAATTGCTTTTGACATGCACATACATAAAGTAGGACCATTCAGGTAAATACAGAGCTAATAATTACAAGAAGCAAATAATACCAATGAAAACCATTTTTTAAGGGTATTAGATTTTCATTCTCTTCCTCATCAAAAAGAAGCATGTATTGAACATCTGCCTGTGGCTAGGGTTGTAGTAAGCAGAAAAGTGACTTGCCTAAAGGATGAGAAATCCTATTACATAAAGATTTTTTATTTTAAATGTAGGCCCACTCTCCACACACCCACACCCATCAGTTACCTAGCAGTTCCTTATAAGGAGTGTGAAATCCAAGTCTGGCAACTCACTGGGGACTCCAAGCAAAACCTTCTACTCTGTCCTGTTAAGTGTGCAGCCCAATGATAAGGCACTGTGGCCATCCGCAGAATAGGCAGAAGATAAGCCTCTAATCTGTACTTTTCAACCAATACCTGGGAGGCTTTTTAAGAGTGATACTGACCTTGTTTTCATTGGTTTTATTTCATTTTACTTAAGTACTTGTTGCCATTGAAAATTACAGCCGGCCTTATTGTCTTCAATTCATTTGCATCCCCTTTTCCAACTACTATTCCTAAAGCAAATCATGCATTTGCTTTTGTGCAAGTGTCTGAGGACTAATTTCTCCCTAAAGATGCGGTGTTCAAATCCATAAATTCTCCCCCAAATACATGTTGTGGGTTTTGGTTCTTCATATTTTTTTATTTTTATTTTTTTCTGAGATGGAGTCCTGCTCTGTCACCCAGGTTGGAGTGTAGTAGCATGATCTCGACTCACTGCAACCTCCACCTCCCGGGTTCAAGCAATTCTCCTGCCTCAGCCTCCCAGGTAGCTGGGATTACAGGCGTGCGCCACCATGCCCAGCTAATTTTTGTATTTTATTAGAGACAGGGTTTCACCATGTTGGTCAGGCTGGTCTCGAACCCCCGACCTTGTGATCTGCCCGCCTCGGCCTCCCAAAGTGCTGGGATTACAGACGTGAGCCACTGTGCCTGGCCAGTTCTCCTCAATATTAGAAGGAACATTGTCACCAGGCTCCCTGTGAGGTGGCATTTCCAATGACCAAATATAGTTGTTACTTAAGTCAAAACTCTATACCTGCCTTGTCCAATATGGTAACTGCTAGCCACATGTGACTAATTAAAATTAGATAAAATTTTAAAATCTGCTCTTCAGACACACAAAAGCCACATTTCAAATAACCCATAGTCTCATGTGGCTAGTAGCAATGATACTGAACAGTGCAGAAAGTTCTGTTGAGAAGCATTGCTCTACATTAAGCTTGTCTAACCTGCCCCACATGTGGCCCAGGATGGCTTTGAATGCAGCCCAATACAAATTCGTAAACTTGCTTAAAACATTATGAGATTTTGGCCGGGTGTGGTGGCTCATGCCTGTAATCCCAGCACTTTGGGAGGCTGAGGTGTGTGGATCACCTGAGGTTAGGAGTTCGAGACCAGCTTGACCAACATGGTGAAACTCCGTCTCTACTAAAAATACAAAAAATTAGCCAGGCGTGGTGGTGCATGTCTGTAATCCCAGCTACTCAGGAGGCTGAGACAGGAGAATTGCTTGAACCCAGGAGTCGGAGGTTGCAGTGAGCCAAGCTCGTGCCACTGCACTCCAGCCTGGGCAACAGAGTGAGACTCTGTCTCAAAAAAAAAAAAAAAAGAGATTTTTTCGTGACTTTTTAGCTCATCAGCTATCATTAGTGTTAGTGTATTTTATGTGTGGCTGAAGACAATTCTTCCAATGTGGCCTAGGGAAGTCAAAAGATTGGACATCCCTGCTCTACATGATGCAAGATGGGTCTGCTTGTGATCCTGGTTCATATAGAATAGTTTCTACCAGTATACATTCAACTGAGAATATTCAAATGAGTAAAAACCACGTGGACTGCTGCAGCCCTCCATTCCTCTGCAGAATCCGGGTGCAATGTAACATCAGGCAGTGCTGTGAGCTGAAGCCTAAGGACCTAGCACACTCTTGACCATATCCTGAAACTGTTCCCAACCTTTTCCTGTGACACATTTATACCTCTTAAGTGCATACAACACACATTTATGAGAACACAGTGAAGCAAAAATGCTCAAGAAATGGAAGTGACTTCAGTTAATTTCAACTCAGGGTTGACTCAGTTTCTCCTCACTTTTGTCAAAATTTTCTGTGTAACATGCCAGTCTGCATTGCTTCTCTGATAGGGCAGGATTCTACAGCTAATGTTAACTAAATGAGGATGTTAGATTAATTAAAACTCATTGTTCTTATAATTTCATGTAAACCAATTAACAAATGCAAAAGATTTTAGAAAACTGGTTTTAACATTTGACTCCAAGATATAAATAGAAGTATTTCTTTTATTTTTATTGTTTGAGACATGCTCTGTCTTCCAGGCTTGGAGTGCAGTGGCATGATCACGGCTTACTGCAGCCTCGACCTCCCGAGCTTGAGAGATCCTCCTGCTTCGGGGTCCTGAGTAGCTGCGACTGCAGATGTGCACCACCACACCTGAGTAATTTTTGTATTTTTCATAGACACAGGGTCTCACTTTGTTGCCCAGGCTGGTCTCAAACTCCTGGGCTCAAGCAATCTTCCCCACCGCCTTGGCCTCCCAAAGTGCTGGGATTATAAGCATGAGCCACCACACCTGGCCTAGATTATTTCTTTTCTTCTCTTCTCTTTTCTTTCTTTCTTTTTCTTTCTCTTTCTTTCTTTCCTTCCTTCCTTTCTCCTTCCTTCCTTCCCTCCTCCTCCTCCTTCTTCTTTCTTCTTCTCTTTCTTTCTTTCTTTGTCTCTCTCTCTCTTTCTTTTTTTTTGAGAGAGTCTCGCTCTGTTGCCCAGGCTGGAGTGCAGTGGCACAATCTTGGCTCACTGCAACCTCCGCCTCCCAGGGTCAAGCCATTCTCTTGCCTCAGTCTCCCGAGTAGCTGGGATTACTGGGATTACAGGCACGTGCTATCACGCCTGGCTAATTTTTTGTATTTTTAGTAGAGATGGGGTTTCACCATGTTGGCCAGGCTGGTCTTGAACTCCTGAACTCGTGATCCGCTTGCCTTGGCCTCCTAAAGTGCTGGGATTACAGGTGTGAGCCACCCCACCTGGCCGATTATTTCATTGTTTAAAACAAATACTTTGACTTTTTAAAAACTGAAATTTGCCTGTTTTTCCCAAAAGTATAGTTTTTGTTTGTTTGTTTGTTTGTTTGTTTTTTGAGACGGAGTCTTGCTCTTGCCCAGGCTGGAGTGCAGTGGTGCGATCTCACCTCACTGCAAGCTCCGCCTCCCAGGATCACGCCAGTCTCCTGCCTCAGCCTCCCAAGTAGCTGGGACTACAGGCGCCCGCTACCATGCCTGGCTATTTTTTTTTTTGTATTTTTAGTAGAGACGGGGTTTCACCCTGTTAGCCAGGATGGTCTCGATCTCCTGACTCCGTGATCCGCCCGCCTCGGCCTCCCAAAGGGCTGGGATTACAGGCATGAGCCACTGAGCCTGGCCAAGTATAGTTTTCAAGAAGCGGGTTAACTGTGACTAATCAAGTACAACCTAAACTGACTTGATCTCCTTGAGTAGCCTCTGGACTTTCCCCAGAGCTGTTATGAATTCTTGGGAAGCAGCTGATATATTCTCAAATAAATACCTCATTTTTATGTCAGATCATTCTGATATAATCTTATTTTAGAAACACAGCCCATAGTTCAGTATATGACAACAATCTGTTCTTAGAATAGAAATCTGCAAAATTAAAAAAAAAAAAGGAGCCTCCAGAAGCCCAGAAGCATCTTTGAAAGGTGTCTCTACAATTTTAGTTTCATAGCTCTGTATAACATCCAACCATGCATGTAAACAGCTGAAAGGAAAAGCAACTTCCCTTTTATATGTATCTGTTACCCATTCTTCCTGGACTGTCAGGGAAGCCAATGTGGGAGGAGGGGCTGGCCTGGGATGAGTATGGGAGAAAAAGTGACTTGCATATTAATTAACGCCCATGCTGGCCGGGCGCGGTGGCTCATGCCTGTAATCCCAGCACTTAGGGAGGCTGAGGCGGGTGGATCATGAGGTCAAGAGATTGAGACTGTGCTGGCCAACATGGTGAAACCCCGTCTCTACTAAAAATACAAAGATTAGCCGGGCGTGGTGGCGGGCGCCTGTAGTCCCAGCTACTCGGGAGGCTGAGGCAGGAGAATCGCTTGAACCTGGGAGGCAGAGCTTGCAGTGAGCCAAGATTGTGCCACCGCACTCCAGCCTGGGAGACAGAGTGAGACTCCGTCTCAAAAAAATAATAATAATAATAATTAAAAAAATTAACTCCCATGCCTCCTCTGGCTTCCTTTCCTCCATCCCCTGACATTCATGTGCAAGTGGCTAAAATAGGCTGAAGAGAGGATCAAGTACAGTTTCCGTGGGGAAGAACATCTAGGTAGGAAAGGTAACGCCATGCGGTCTTGAGGCTGGGAACAGACGGACGGCAAGGCTCAGGCTCCTGTGCTTGCTCCCCTGAGCTGGTTTTCACCACCAGTGGACAGACGCCTCCCTATCCCTCCAGCTGCCTCCGGCGCTTGCTGCCCAGAAGCCTCCCTGGAGCCAAGACCTGAGAGCCCAATTCTCCAATGGCCTTTTAAATTTTAAATTTTGAATATTTCTTAGGTTTATATTTCTAAGGCTGCATTAATGATTATTAGTCGGGTGAACTTTTACAGTGGTTTTAAAGCTAAGTCTGGGTATTCTAGGAACCATCTACCCTAGCGACAGCAACCCTGTGGTCACCACCATCAGTCACACTCCTCTGGCCACCTGGTACCATAGTGATGGAATTGTGACATCAGGTGTGTGCACTTTCGCATATAGCTTAGACTCTCTTTTTTTTCTTTTTTCTTTTTGAGACAGGGTCTCACTCTGTCACCCAAGCTGGAGGGCAGTGGTGTGATCTCACCTCACTGTAACCTCCACCTCCCAGGCTCAGGTGATCCTCTCACCTTAGCTTCCCAAGTAGCTGGGATACAGGTGTGTGCCACCAAGCCCAGCTAATTTTTTGTATTTTTGGTGGAGATGAGGTTTCACCACGTCAGCCAGACTGGGGACCAATTTATAACATTAGATAAATGTATTGGAAGGGCAATGGAGAATATTTCAACTGTGTTAGCTATTCTAAAATATGTTGAGTATCACCTCAAAAAAATTATCATTAGAATACAATTAATTTTAAAATTATGAGAGCTTTTACTATATAATATTTACTGCTTTCCTCTCCACTACATCTTCAATAATTTCTCTCTTGGTGCAATTTATTTCAACAATTTATTCAATCATTTCTCTGTGTATGTACATTCGAGGGTTTTCATTTTTGGTGTCTAAAACTGAAGCTGTAATAACAATAAACATCCTTGTCCTTGTTCTGGTGTGTCCTTTGTTTAGTTTATTAAAATTTAAACAGATTAACTGAGATAAAATTGATATACAAAGAACTGCACATATTTAGTGTGTGTAATCTGATGAATTTGGACATATGCAAACATCTATGATACTATCCCCACAATCAAGGATAGATATATCTAGCACCTCACAGTTTCCTCATGTCCTTTTTGTTTTGCTTTGTTTTTTGTGGTAAAATCTACCCTCTTAACGGATTTTCAAGTACACAATACCATAGTGTTAACTACAGACACTACATTGTTCAGCAGTTCTCTAGAACTTACTCATCTTGCATATCTGAAACTTTCATACCCACTGAACAGCAATTCCCCATTTTCCCTACCCTGCAGCCCCTGGCAACCACTATTGTATTCTCTGTTCTACGAGATTGACTATATTTATAGATATCTCAAATAAATGGAGTTATGCAATATTTGTCCTGTGACTGGCTTATTTCACTTAGAATAATGTCCTCCAGGTTCATCTGTGTTGTCACAAATGGCAGGATTTCCTTCTCTTTTTAAGCCGAACAATATTCCATTGTACGTATATATCACATTTTCTTTATCCATTCCTCTGTTGATGGACAGGTGGGTTGTTTCTATATCTTGGCTATTATGAATAATGCCGCAACAAACATGGGAGTGCAAATATCTCTTCAAGATCCTGTTTTCACTTCTTTTGGATATATACCTATAAATGAGATTGCTAGATCGTGTAATTCTATTTTTCATTTTTTGAACAGCTCCAGCTATTTTCCATAACTGTGGCATTTTACACTCCCACCAACAGTGCACAATGCAAGGGCTCCCTTTTCTCCTCCACATGATCTCCAACACTTGTCTTTTGTGGTTTTTTTCATAACAGCTATCCTAACAGATGTGAGCTGATATTTCATTGTAGTTTAGATTTGCATTTCCCTGATGATTAGTAATATTAAACACCTTTTCACATACCTCTTGGCCATTTTTGTATGTCTCCTTTGGAGAAATGTCTGTTCAAGTCCTTTGCCCGTTTTTAAATTGGGTTATTTGTATTTTTGCTATTGAGTTGTAGGAATTCGTTATATATTTTGGAAATTAACCGCTTATCAGATACACGGTTCACAAATATATTCTCCCCACTCTGTAGGCTGCCTTTTCACACTGCTCATTGTTTCCTTTGTTGATGTGTCCCTTTTGGAGACAGGCAGTCCATTGTGGTAGTAAGGAGGTGAAGTTTAGAGCCCTATTACCTGAGTTTAAATTCTGCCAGTGTCACTGTTTTACCTTGATAGATACTTTATTCTTTCGCCTGGTTTCCTCATTTGCTAATCTAGGATAATATTAACTGAATGTGACAGGTTCACAGCCACTAAAATTTTATCCAATTAATGTTCATCATCTGTTACTTATCAGCAGATTCCAATTTGAACCACACATTGGATATATATTTCTCACCTCTATTCTGGAAGCTTTGTGGATACTTACCAGTAATTCCATATACTCACCGACAAGGAGCTTTAAAAAGTGCTTCTGGACAATAAAACTATGACAATGTTTTTGAGAGTGGTCTATTCCCTAACACTACCTATATACACCAGTCCTAAAATATTTTCTGTGCTACAGAAAGCAAAGTGTTCAAGGATGTTTATTTGCAAAGAGTCTGACAGATATAGCTAAGCTTATAAATATATATATATATATATTTTAGTTATTGAGTTCATCATTGTTAGGGTGGTTTCAAAATTTGAAGTTTTTCTTATTTCTGTGGTATTTTATAACATTAAACCTAGGGATGGCATCAAACACAATTTCAAATGAATGTGTTGCTGTGCTGGATACTGAGAAGTCAGACTACAAACCTCTGTCCTCACATCAACCCCAGCCAACCTTAAATTCCCCAAGTGCACTGACTAAAAAGACCAAGTGAGCCCTTCATCAGCACACTTACCCCACTAGCAAGTATCTGACAGAGTTTTCACCATATGTTTTGTGTTTGTGCGTTTGTGTTTTGGTTTTGGTGAAGGGGAGAAGACATGTCAGTAGGCTCAAAGCTATAACTACAGAGCCGACTTTAAATATGAAATGGCTTTCATACCTTCATCTCATTGCCAGTATCAACAACCAAGGACTTCCTGGCAACACTTGGAGATTTTAGAGACATCAGTAACCTTTCTAAAAATGATTTTGTGACTTTCATTCTAAATGGCTAGGCAAACAAATCATTCAATAGACTGCAGAAAATGGGCCACAAAATGACCAGGAGGCACATGATATCATACACAATAAGAGAGTATGGGGACAAAATTCAGTTTGTTATGAGATTTAAGTGCAAAATTCCTAACTGACTTAGGTGCCTGGATTAAATGTGTTGGGCAAATGAAGAGCAACTGCATCTCCATGTGTCGGACCGAAAGGTCCTTCTATAATGACCCTCCCCAAACGAAGAGCCACTGGTCCAATTCAGTTTGAGGTTCCCTACAGGTTATCGATAAAGGTTTTTAAAAAACCTGCTGGATCAATCTGGTGGAGGGTGATTTACAGAGTAACTAGAAAAAGATTTGGCCCAAGATTTGGCCACCTGGCTGCTTCCCACTTTGGCCACAGCGATGGCTTCCCTGCTCTGGAATGCCTTCCAGACTTTTCCCTTCGTCTTCTTGCTGCCCCTTTTGATTCTGCCACTCTTAGGACTTCTACATGAAAGGAATACAAAAACTCCTACAATACTTAGATTCTTTAAAAAAGGTTGTTTGAAAGAGCTAACCTAATTAACAGGGAAAAAAATGCCCTTACTTGCACTTCAGGACAATTGTTTCTGCTACAGAAGAACCTTTAATAATCTTCCCAGGCTAAACTGTGGAGACCTTTGATTTTATACAACCCAAAGCCCACTGGAAATCTGTCTGCTTCCTCCAACTATTGTCAAAGAAGGTTAATTTGGAATTTAACAAAGTAAAAGATTTCTTCCAAACTCTCAGCTTGCCTTGGGACTTAAGTGACGCTGGGTCCGTTTCCTGCAGCCCTGGGACGCTTGCAAGTGAGGCTCTCAGGGAGCCTTGTTGACTGCGTTGGGTGAAATGCACAGGGAATGCAGGGAATGTGGCATGGTGTTCTGTGTTCCTTCTCACTCTGCATTGTTTATGCTTGCTCAAATAACTTATATTTGCTCCTCAGTTGGAGGTTAAATTTCTTCTGTATCATGGCTGAGGCATAAAATTATAAAATAAGTAAGTATAATCTCCTACATTCCTTCCCTACCTCCTTCCACACACAAACAACTTTTCAGCAGTGAAGAGGTATGTGTCCTTTTTTTTTTCCTTTTAATCTCAGGATGATTTAGTCTATTAAGGCCATTTAATGGAATGACCAGATGACAAAGAAGAAAAAGGATTGTTTTGAGTAAGAGTTTCCTTTTTCATTTCTGGCTTTAATTGTGAGGCTATGGCTTTCAGAAAAGAAAAGAAAATGCCTGTAGTGATAAAACAGCTGTATTTCAACAAATGATTATATTTTTATAAATCTTGTAGAATTTGTGGATGTATTTTATTAATAAAATATTTACACCTCAAGTTTATAAAGGAATAGACAAAATTTATACAGGGTTTGACAGTCTCATGTATTTGGTGGTGAAATTATCACAATTTATATCCATTCATACAATGCTATTAATAAACAAAATGCTTATGACAAGTATGGGAATTCTTAGAAGGTAAAAATTCCCAGGAAAACGATTTTAGGCTGAAAGCTAAACTAGGGTATCCCTACTAAAACAAGGATATCCTAATGATTATTCTCTCCTTTAACAAAATTTGAAAGCACACCTTTTCCTACTATATTACGCAGCATGTGGTCATAATTTGTACTTGTTGCTGTGTTGAACTCACAATAGAAAAAATAAATGAAACATCTTTTGAGTAAACTAAACAGATGTCTCATGTTATCCTTTTAAAATACAGCTGGAGAAACCTTAGAGATCATCTTGTTCAACGGTTCTCAACAGATGCTCCCTGGACCATCTGTATCAGGACCATCTTGGGGGTATATTGAATGTGCAGGCTGTCAGCCCCACACTAGGCCCAGTGAATCTTAGAGGGTAGAGCCCAGACATCTACAGTGTTACCAAGCACCTTATTTCATTCCTCCATACACTAAATTTTGAGAATCTCTGTTGTCCTATCTTTTCCATTTTCAACAAAGAAACTCTTACCCAGGTTGTCCAAGATAGAGCAGCAGAGGTAGGCAGAACTTCATCCAACAGTAAAAATACCACACTGCTCTTCTGTAATATAACATTTACTAAAAACTAAACTATAGAAAAGCAGAATTAATATTTATATTAAAGTTCTGCAACTTACAGTAATATTTTAGGCCTTTCTTATCCATTCTTTTATTCCACAAACCTTCATTGAATGCCCGCACTACCTAAGGCATCGATGCTGTAGCAGTTTAAGTTTACAACTGAGCGGAGATGAGACATTACACAAAGAGGTACAGTTCAAGGAAGGCTGCCACAAACACCACAGGAGCAGGTTAACTAAAGGAATCAAAAAGTTCTAAGCAGCTAGCCCTCACCTCTGGTTCAGATGACCCAGATGACTTCACAGAGGAGGGGCTGTTCTGGCCATGGCTGAGCTAGCAACAGATATGGATGGACAAGGGATAAACTCACCTTACTATTCTCGTTCCCTAGCAAGTGTAAACATTAAAGGCTTCTGTCATCCTGGGGCTGCAGCCTTCAAAGGAAGTTCTTTATACAAACTAAAAATTAGAGGTGAAAGAAAACAGGATCCTCATTTTAGGTATGGAATCTCTAACCCTGCTTTCCCTGACTCCCAGCCTCAAATACTCCTCCTTTTCGGGTTCTGTTGTAGATCTGGATCCTGTCCTCCTCCCGCAACTTATGATAGGGAATCCTAACACTCACCATTGATAATACATTATCCTTTTAGCAGGATATCCTTTGAGGGGACTGGCAATCTCCCTGGGGTCAGAAAATGAGTACGTGTCAGCTACCAGGGTCATGCAGCCACCCTGAGCCCAAGCCAGTGCTCCTACCACTGCAGAGTTCCCTGGCAAGGGAACACATGGAGATAGTATCTGGGAGAGGAAAGGGAATCCAGAGCAGACTTCCGAAGGCTGTGGGGAGGGACTGCAGGCTGCGAGGCTTTGCTCCTCGCTCCTTTTCCTCTTCCTACTCCTTTAGCAGTAAGAGCTCCCCAACCATGCTTGGGCTATGGCCATGCCATGTGGCATTACATGGCAGACAACTGCCCTGCTAAGCTTTAAAAAACGAAGACACTAAAACCTGATAAACAACCAGCTTTTCTTTGCTTCCTTGGATCAGTAAATTTTAAAAAGAAGCAGGGGAAAGAAAACAGAGAACCGACCTAGAATTGCCAACCTTTTATTTGGGCATTCTAAGAACATCTGAAAAATAAGCAAAATAGAAAAGCCTCTATTTCAGTAAAGAGCAATCCTTTAAGTAGAGTAAATTCAGACTATAAAAACAAACATATGATGTTTTATCTGTTTTGTAAAAATCATTTTTCCTTGGACTAGTAAAAACTGCATCATGTCGCCCCATCTGTAGTACTTAGAAACAGCTGCAGGCTGTTTAAGTTTCTGTAAGTTTCTATAAGCATAGCTCAGAGACTCAAAAAAGAAGGGGGAAGAAGGCTTGGGACAGGAAAGGAAAGAGCAAAAGCATTAGGGTTTTTCAAGACGTACCAACAAGCATAAAGTTCCACTCAACAATTTCAGATTTTAAAACCCCTCATCATCTATAATCCAGGCTATGCCTGTTCTTTGAGCCAACAGAACCAAACTGGATGAGATGCCAATTTAAAAATACTGTGTGCTCTAAATAAATTTAAACATCAGCAGTGTAGAAAAACCACATTATATCAAAACATATTGTTTAAGGTACTAAGAAATGTCTCTGCAAAACTTAATATGAGCTTTAAAAGCATATTATGCCACCATCACCATCAGTCATTAAATTTTTATTTTTTCATTTAAGCTTTTATTATTTAAAAAATTTTCAGATTCAGGCCAATGTTAAAAGATATGAGGCAGAAAACAAAACCTAAATATTAAAAAGGAAGATAATAAAATATGTATTTTTGGATGATGTG
Source organism: Pan paniscus (assembly GCF_029289425.2). Taxonomy (NCBI): domain Eukaryota; kingdom Metazoa; phylum Chordata; class Mammalia; order Primates; family Hominidae; genus Pan; species Pan paniscus. Next base: position 6,538,485 of record NC_073265.2, read on the forward strand.
TTCATAGGAATCAAATGGTAAACAATTACATTTAATTTACAGCTGAGGGTCCCTGTAGTCACAGTTACTTGGGAGGCTGAGGCAGGAGGATTCTTTCAGCCCAGGATTTTGAGGCTGCAGTGAGCTATGACTGTGCCTGTGACTGGCTGCTGCACTCCAGCCTGAGCCATAGAGAGAGGCCATGTCTTAAAAAAAAAAAGTAGGTCAATACTAGATATACAAAACCAAATTACCAGATACTACCAGTTTGAAAATATAGTAAAAAAGATCAAAACACAAACTATAAAATAAGTAATAACATAACAATAACCATAATGAGAAATATGTAGGACCTATTTAGAGAAAATTGGAAAATTTTGTGAGAAATATAAAAAGTAAGATTTGGATAAATGCTTAGTACATGTCATGGGCTTGGTGGTAAAGACTAAAACCTGTTAGATAAACAGTTTTTCCCCAAATAATCTGTAAGTTCAACATAAATTTTCCAAAGTTCATCTGAAAAAACAAACAGGAAAGAACAACAAAGAAAATTTTGCAGAAGAGTCCTGCAGGGGGACTGGCCCTATCAGATGCCACAATATGTAAGCCGTGTGGCACAGACAGAAGGACAGGCAAGTAGAACAATGGAACAGAGAAGATAACCCAGAAGAAACACCCATCCGTATTCAGAAGATGCCACAAATCCATCAAATAAAATTGAGAAAAGATGGCACCCACTAGGTAACAATTCAGACCAAAAACAAGAGCCCCTCACCTGATTCTATATGGTGAAATATATTCCACATGAATTTAGAGTTTAGCAACAAAAATTTTGTTAAGGTAGAAAAATATATTGTGTATATATAATATAAATATATACATATATAATATAAATATATACATATATATGTATATATATTTTTTGAGACGGAGTTTTGCTTTTGTTGCCCAAGCTGGAGTGCAATGCGCAATCTCGGCTCACTGCAACCTCCTCTCCCAGGTTCAAGTGATTCTCCTGCCTCAGCCTCCCGAATAGCTGGGATTACAGGCACGTGCCACCAAGCTTGACTAATTTTTTGTATTTTTAATAGAAATGAGGTTTCACCACGTTAGCCAGGCTGGTCTTGAACTCCTGACCTCAGATGATCCGCCCACCTCGGCCTCCCAAAGTGCTGGGATTACAGGCATGAGCCACCGCACCTGGCCTATATCAGATATTTTAAATCACTTCTAGGAAAAAAAATGACTTTCTAAGCTAAAAAATAATAGAAGAATCTAAAAAGAACAGAGTAACATATTTTATCATCTACAAATCTTAAACTTCTATTTTTATTTTTTAAATACACTTAAATGCAAACACCAAATTGGAAAAAGTATTTGTAGCAAAGGTCATCATCAAAAGACTAATCGCTTTCCAATAAACAGTGCTATAACATTTGTATAAGATTTTTGGTAGCCCAGTAAGCTAAGACAAGCTTTGGGGAAGGCAATTTGGCAATACATGTAACTGGAGCCTTAAATATATTTGTATCTGTGACCCAGTAATTCCACTTCTGGGAATCTAGCCTAAGGAAACAATCCACATATAATAAATATTCTCTGTGTACAAAGATGCTCTTCACAGGGAAAAAAACTGAAACGATCTAAAAGTATATTAAAGAACAGTTAAGTAAATGATTTAAAATTTTTAAATGGTACTTAGAGTGTATAATAGTATTTCAAAGTGTTTATAATAAAATGTTGAAGAAAAAATCAAGATACTAAATTGCATATTCAATAAAAATACAATTTTATTTTTTAAATATAGATTTATATGTAAAAGTATTAAAATATTTATTTAAACACTATTATATCCGTTTTATATGTGTATGTACATATATATGTGCATGTCATATGTTTACACATATGTAGAAATATATTAGGTATAACAGAAATATATGCGATAGGAATATACACACACACATATATACACGCACACACAAATCACCTGCTTAATGCCTTTAATCTATTCAAAAAAGAAGGCATTGAGGCTAAGACATCAATGTATTATTACCATTTGTTTCAAAGTGTAATATAATTAATTCTCAGATCATCCTAAAGTTCCAATTTTTTCCAACCAAAATAAAGTCATAAAAGAAACACTTGGTTAATGAATTAAACGCATATTAAAGAGTCCTTCTCATATTTAAAGCTATGAGGCATTTAAATACAAATAAAATCATTTAGTTTCCTAAAATGGTGAGCAACACAAAAACATTCTGGATAAAAGTTCTTTATTGTTTCTACTTCCAGCAGCGTACATCCTGAACCTACATTCTCTCCCTAGATAAGGAGTGGCTCTGGCTCAGTGTCCCCAGAGTTCCAGCAGCTCTCATGCATTTTCACCCCTGCTATTAGAATGACCCCAGTGTGTAGCCGCACACCCTGACTGCAGCACAGAGGAATGCGGGATGGCATCAGCAGTGCTAAAGAGTGGGGCTAAAAGCCCAGCGAGAATCACAGGAGAATGCAGAACTGTGTTCTGAGGCAGCAGGGATGGACTGGATCTAATCTAGTGCTATAACTGCAAAATGCCCAGGAAATGTGCTCTGTGGATGGCCAAGGACTCCTGCTCCCCAAGACAGAGACGCAAATCTGCTCCCTTAGTTGGGTAAACAACTCTGGGGAGATAAATAAGTGAGCAGGCCTCCAAGTAAATCAACCCACAGCATGTGTGCATAACGTTTTAGTGTTAAATACAAAATAATCTTTGACTGATTGTCATTTCAAGTGTTTATAATATTCCAGGGGTCCTGTCATAATGTTCTTATCATCTGTAAGCTGAAAGACATATCAGAAATTTATTAAGTTTGTAAATAAAACTGCTATGTTTGAGATCACTTGATTAGTGCAAAGTTTAATCTATTTTGTATGAAATACTTTTTTTCTCTGTTAAGATGGTAAGTTTGCTTCTCAGACATTTTAAATACTTAAAATATATGAAACCTACAAATGTAGTTTTAAATGTCTGAGGGAAATCTAATTAGCTAAAATTAATCAACAATCAGTCTTATTTTATGCAAAAATAATTAGATTCATTAATAGAACAACAAGTCTTATAAATTGAAAAGGAAAAGAAAAACTAGCTTTAAAAAAGTCTAACTTCAGTAAACTGAATGCTACTTTTGAACATCAGTAACTACAACAGTTCTTTTGGACATTACAAACTAGCATTAACTCACCCCAACCTCTCCAGCAGCCAGGCTGCAGAGATGTAAGCTAGGCTCCACGGAGCAGGCACACCCATGGGAAACTTTGATATGAATGTCATGGCAGTCCCTAGCCTCTCCTCAGTCCTCTCCCACTTTTAGCTGGCACTGAGTAATCCATTCCTTCCTCCAGAAGAGACCCAGTGCTGTGAGACATTATCCAGTCAAAGTGGTTTTACAAAAGTCATTTAGTAAATGGCTTACTAAACTACTTAGTAAACGACTAAGTCTTTGGTAAACGACTTCACTAAACTGCTAACCACAGGAAAATGGTTAGTAGAATTAATATCTTTCCCACATACTACATAGCAAAACAATTTTAATTTCTTCCGTTATTTATGTCCTTTCTTCTGCTCAAAAGTTGCCTTTCCCGCCAGCTTCACTGTCTCTCTTTTCTCCTCTTCCACCCCTCTCTTCAGATTCAGATCTGGCTGTCAATGGCATGCCCCACTCAGCAAAACAAAAGTTCCACCATGGGCCAGAGAGTGGCCATCCACCCCCACCTTGAGTCCACCTCGCCAAGTGTGAAAGCCCAACGAAACTGGGAGGGGACGGGGTGGGATCCCGCTGCCAAGGAAATGAGATTTTTCTCCTGTCATTTAAAATGAACTGATTGTTATACATAATTTGAAGCGAAATAAGAGATAACAGGAAACAGGCCACCTGAAGGGAACAGAAGCAGAGCCACTTCACTATTTTGCTTAACTCTTCACGCCACCAGTAAGGATCTTTAAACTGGAAAAGGCTGGAGCCCAGGAAGAGCATTTCAACAACTTCAAGACACAGTGAATTACCCCACTGCAATGAAAAGCAATTACATATGTTTCTGTGCAGCCATTGTTGGTGTGGTTTCCTAAGGGAAAAAATGGACAGCTGTCAGGAAATGGAAGCCAGAGGAATGTTTCTCGGTTTTCTGAAAAGAGCAAAGAGTAATGTTCTGGAAACTACACACTGGTAAATATGGCCTGGAATCCTAATGAAATCCTAGGACAGACTGTTAGATGAATGTTCGGTTGTGAAAGGAATACAGTCCGCTCAATAAAAAATATGTTGAAAAATGATTAGGCTATCCTCTAGTCCTTCACAGAGGACTTGGTGAGACAGTACATCTCTATCCAACTGCTAATGGGGGAAAGGTAATCTTATTTCACTACATCTACATCTACTGTTAAAAAAAAAATAGAATCATCAGAAAATCAATGCCAGAGAGTGAAAGCTATAAATAAGAGACTCTGCCAGCGAGATGTCTACTTGTTCCAGTGCAGCCCAGTGAAGCCTGCATAGAGAGCTTGCATCAGTGCATGCTCTCTAAAAAGGTACGAGGGAGGCAAGGGCACTGGCACCAGGCCAAGCTCTACCTCCCTGCCAGGTACCTTGGTGCAGGGCCCACATTCTCCTAGAGCAGCATCTTTTCCGAAGATACTTTTTGTGGACCTATGAACAACTGAATGAAGTCAGGAGCTGGAAGCTCAAATCCCCCTTCTTCCATGCAATACTCTGAAACCCTCCCTGGGCTGCAGTCCCTTATGAATGGATGTGAGGTGGCCTTCCAGATTGACGGTGAGGACTAAATGTCAACAGGTAGTAGGAGCATCAAATGCAGTGCCTGGTGCCATCATAGGAAAATCCCCAAGGGGAACAGAGCTCTGAAGTCCTCCTACTCTCCAATTCTGAGATTCTGTGACCAGAGTTTGAAATCGGAAACTTGACTCAGATCCTTTTTGGTCATCTTTTCTTTGCAGTAAAAATGTAAAATGTGAACTGAAAAAAGGGGATTCCCTGAATGGTAGTTTGTTTTTCTATTCTTCCCATCTTGTAGAGTTCAGGCAACCCTCATCTTATTGTGCTTCACCTTATTGCACTTTGCAGATATTGAGTTTTTTATAAATCGAAGGTTTGTGGCAACTCTGTTCAGCATGTCTACTGGCACCATTTTTCCAACAGCATGTGCTCCCTTTGTGTTTCCATGTCACCTTTTGGTCATTCTCACAATATTTCAAACTTTTTCATCGTTCTTATATCTGTTGTGGTGATCTGTGATCAGCAACATTTGATGTTACCACTGTAATTGTTTTGGGGCACCACAAACCCTGCCCATATAAGATGGCAGCCTTAATCTACAAATGTTGGGTGTGTTCTGACTGTTCCACTGACCGGCCATTCCCCCATCTCTTCCCCTCTCTGCAGGCCTCCTTATTCCCTGAGATACAACATTATTGAAATTAGGCCAATTGATAACCCTGTAAGGGTTTAAGTAAAAGGTTCAAATGTTCAAGTAAAAGGTCTAAGGGTTCAAGTAAAAGGTCCGTCATATTAAATCAAAAACTAGAAATGATTAAACTTAGAGGAAGCCATGTCAAAAGATGAAATAGGCTGAAAGCTAGGCATCTTATGCCAAACAGTTAAGCTATGAATGCAAAGGAAAAGTTCTGAAAGGAAATCAGAAGTGCTACTCCAGTGAACACATGAATGATAAGAATGCAAAACAGCCTTATTGCTGATATGGAGAAAGTTTTAGTGGTCTGGATAGAAGATCAAACCAGCCACAACATTGCCTTAAATCAAAGCCTGACCCAAAACAAGGCCCTAACTCTCTTCAATTCTATGAAGGCTAAGAGATTTGAGGAAGCTGCAGATGAAAAGTTTGAAGCTAGGAGAGGTTGGTTCATGAGGTTTAAGGAAAGAAGCCATCTCCGTAACATAAAAGTGTAAGGTGAGGAAGCAAGTGCTGATGCAGAAGCTGCAGCAAGTTATCCAGAAGATCTGGTATGATAATTGATAAAGGTGGCTACACCAAACAACAGACTTTCGATGTAGATGAAACAGCCTTCTATTGGAGGATGATGCCATCTAGGACTTTCATAGCTAGAATGGAAAAATCAAGTCCTGGCTTCAAAGCTTCAAAGGACAGGCTGTCTTGTTAGGTGCTAATGCAGCTGGTGACTTTAAGTTGAAGCCAATGCTTATTTGTCATTCTGAAAATCCTAGGGCCCTTAAGAATGATGCTAAATCTACTCTGCCTATACCCTATAAAAGGAACAACAAAGTCGGGATAGAAGCACTCTGTTTACAGCATGGTTGGTTGAATATTTTAAGCCTACTGTTGAGGCCTACTGCTCAGAAAAAGATTCCTTTCAAAATATTACTGCTTATTGGCAATGCACCTGGTAATCCAAGAGCTCTGATGGAAATGTACAAGGAGATTAATGTTGTGCATGCCTGCTAACATAATATCCATGTGCAGCCCAGCCCATAGATTAAGGAGTAATTTCAATTTTTGAGTCTTAATATCTAAAAAATACATTTTATGAGGCTATAGCTGCCATAGATAGTGATTTCTCTGATGGATCTGGGCAGAGTAAATTAAAAATCTTCTGGAAAGGATTCGCCATTTTAGATGCCATTAAGAATATTACTGATTCATGGGAGGGGTTCAAAATATCTACATTGTTGATTGATTCCAACTCTCATAGATGACTTTGAGGGGTTCAATAGTTCAGTGGAGGAAGTAACTGCAGATGTGGGGGGAAATATCAAGAGAACTAGAATTATAAGTGGAGCCTGAAGATGTGACTGAATTGCTGCAATCTCATGATAAAACTTGAACAGTCAAGAAGCTGCTTCACGTAGATGAGCAAAGAAAGTGGTTTCTCGAGATAGAATCTACTCCTGGTAAGATACCATGAACACTGTTGAAATGACAAAAAAGGATTTAGAATACCCATAAACTTAGCTGATAAAGCAGTGACAGGGTTTGAGAGGACTGGCTCCAGTTTTGAAAGAAGTCCTACTGTAGATCAAATGTTATCAAACAGCATCCCATGCTTCAGAAGAATCTTTCATGAAAGAGAGTCCATCCACGTGGCCAATTTCACAGTTGTCTTCTTTTAACAAATTGTCACAGCACCTCAACCTTCAGCAAGCACCACCCTGATCAGCCAGCAGCCAACAACCTCGAGTCAAGACCTTCCACAAGCAACAGGATTATGACTTGCTAAAGGTTCAGATAATCACTAGCATTTTTAACAATGAAACATTTTAAAATTAAGGTATATATATTGTTTTTCAGACACAATGCTTTTGCACAATTAATAAACTATAGTATAGTGCAAACATATTTTATATGCACTGGGAAACCAAAATATTAGTGTGACTGCATTGTGATATTTGCTTTATTGTGGTGGTCTGGAATCTAACCCACAACACCCCCAAGATATCCCTATAAACGATAAAAAAACAAAACTTCTGAAGTAATAGGTTTATACTTGTTCCCCTGTGAAATAAGGTGCTGAAGAGTCACAAAATCATGCTCTTTGCTGCCCTGTGTTTTTTCCTTTGTGTTTTGATCAGATACTAGGAAGCAACATTTATGTAACAGGTAGATTTTTACACAAAAGGTTGGGAAATTCCATCTGACCAAGTCTAGTTTTTACTGGTGATTTCATTAAGTGTGTGGGGGGCCAGATGGATAGAAATGAAGTCACTTAAGGGATACATATTGAAGGATGTGCACTATCTACATATCTGAGATTTAAAAATATGCAAAATTGGCCAGGCGTGGTGGCTCATGCCTGTAATCCCAGCACCTTGGAAAGCTGAGGTGGGCAAATCACTTGAGGTCAGGAATTTGAGACCAGCCTGGCCAACATAGGGAAGCCCTGTCTCTACTAAAAATACAAAAATTGGCTGGATGTGGTGGCACATTCCTGTAGTCTCAGCTACCTGGGAGACGGAGGCAGGAGAATCACTTGAATCCTAGAGGCGGAAGTTGCAGTGAGCCAACATCACGCCACTGCACTCCAGCCTGGGTGACAGAGCAAGACTCTGTCTCAAAAAATATACATGCAAAATTGAAAAAAGCATATACATAAAGGAATATGAACATAGGTGTCTTAGCCTGTTGTGCGGCTATAACAAAATCCCATAGGCTGGGTAGGCTCTGGGCAGCCAAACCCCATGGCTTTGCTGAGCACAGCCCAGAGCACACCTATTGCGAGCTGTAGTCAGGTGCCTGCAGCTCTCCCAGGCTGGAATCGCACACCAGTGGCTCTACTGGTCTGGAGTCATGTGGTGGTCCACCCTCACAGCAGCCTCTGCTTGGCTCACTTGACCAAGGCTTCTAGCTGCTACATTCTTCAGAATCTAGGTGGGTGTATCAACACCCCTACAGCTTGTGCACTCTGCATACCTGCAAAGATGGCACTGCCTGGGGGCTGACAAGGTTTACTGACTCTGTCTCCTGGAGGGGCAGCCACTGCCACACCTGGGCCTACTAAAGCCAAACCTGGGGTAGCTGAGGATCCCTGCCCTAGAATGTGGAGAGCAGAGCTTTGAGATGGTGCCCAGCTGTGCAGCAAGCACAGGGGTCCCACAGTTCATCCTTGGCCCATCCTTTCAAATTGTTCTGCCACCAAGGCCCTTGCATTCTGGCCTTGTGATGACAGTGGTAGCCCCAATAATCTCGAAAACGTCTTCAAAGTCATTCTTCCATGTCTTCATGACTAGCACCTGGTGGATTCACACCAATCTCATCAAAGGGTTGCTTGGCCACACCCTTGCTGTTCTCTCCCAAACACACTTCCACAGTATGGACAGGTTTAGAATTGTCCAAATATTTAAGTTCTTCTTCCCTCTTGATTGAAAATTCTGCCTTTAAATCATTATTCTCTTCTCACATTTTACTATAAGCACTCAACAGATGCCAACCCACATCTTTGACACTTTGCTTAGAAATTTCTTGTGCCAAATATCCTATTTCATTGCTCATAAGTTCTACCTTCCACAAAATGTGAGGACCCAAACACAACTTAGTTAAGTTCTTTGCCACTTTATAACAATGATCATGTTTCCTATGGTTTCTAATAACATGTTCCTCATTTCCGAGACCTCATCAGAATTGCCTTTACAGTCCATATTTCTGACAATATTCTGATCACAACCACTTAAGCATTCCGTAAGAAGATGGAGGCTTTCTCTACAGCTCTCCTTCCCTCCTTCTAAGCTCTCACCAGAATTGCCCTTTAGGGTCCATTCACAGCAATCTAAGCTTTTTCTAGCATGCACCTCAAAACTCTTCTTGTCTCTATCCATTATCCAGTTCCAAAGCCACCTCCACATTTCTAGGCATTTGTTATAACAACAACCACACTCCCAGTACCAGTTTCTGTCTTTGTTCATTCAGGCTGCCATAACAAAATACCATAGACAAAGTAGCTTATAAACAACAGTTATTTATTTCTCTGGAGGCTGAGAAGTCCAAATTCAAGGTGCCAGTAGACCCAGTGTCTGGTGAGAGCCCACTCTCTCTTATATAGTGCCGCCTTCTTCTGTCCTCACGTGATGTAAGGAGGCAGGGCAGCTCTCTGGGGCCTCTTCTACAAGTTCACTAATCTCATTTGTTACGGCTCCACTCATGACCTAATCACCTCCAAAAAGGCCCCATCTCCTAACACCATCACTTTAGGGGTTAATATTTCAGCATATGAATTTTGAGGGCGCACAAATGATATGGTTTGGCTGTGTTCTCACCCGATTCTCATCTTGAATTGTAACTCCCACAGTTCCCATGTGTCATAGGAGGAACCCCAGTGGGAGGTGATTGAATGATGGGGGTGTATCTTTCCTGTGCTGTTCTCCTGATAGTGAGTGAGTCTCATGAGATCTGATGGTTTTAAAAGGGGAGTTTCCCTTCACAAGCTCTCTCCTCTTGTCTTGCTACCATGTGAGATGTGCCTTTCACCTTCCTCCATGATTGTGAGGCCTCCCCAGCCACATGGAACTGTCAGTCCAATAAACCTCTTTCTTCTCTAAATTGCCCAGTCTTGGATATGTCTTTTTCAGCAACATGAAAATGGACGAATACAGTAAATTTGTATCAGGAGTGGAGTGCTGCTGAAAAGATACCCGAAAATGTGGAAGCAACTTTGGAACTGGGTTAACAGGCAGAAGCTGGAACAGTTTGGAGGGCTCAGAAGAAGACAAGAAAATGGGAGAAAGTTTGGAACTTCCTAGAGACTTGTTGAATGGTTTTGACAAAAAATGCTGATAGTGATCTGAACAATAAGGTCCAGGCTGAAGTGGTCTCAGATGGAGATGAGGAACTTGTTGGGAACTGGAGCAAAGGTGACTCTTACCATGTTTTAGCAAAGAGACTGGCAGCCTTTTGCTCCTGCCCTAGAGATTTGTGGAACTCTGAACTTGAAAGAGCTGATTTAGGGTATCTGGCAGAAGAAATTCCTAAGCAGCAAAGCATTCAAGAAGTGACTTGGGTGCTGTTAAAGGCATTCAGTTTTATAAGGGAAGCAGAGCATAAAATTTCAGAAAATTTGCAGCCTGACAATGCAATAGAAAAGAAAATCCCATTTTCTAAGAAGAAATTCAAGCCAGCTGCAGAAATTTGCTTAGGAATGAGGAGCCAAATGTTAATCCCCAAGACAATGGGGAAAATGTCTCCAGGGCATGTCAGAGGTCTTCACAGCAGTGCCCCCTCCCTGCCCATCACAGGCCCAGAGGCCTAGGAGGAAAACATGGTTTTGTGGGCCAGGCCCAGGGTCCCCATGCTGTGTGCATTCTAGGGACTTAGTGCCCTGCATCCCAGTCATGACTAAAAGGGCCTAAGGTACAGTTCAGGCCGTGGCTTCAGAGGGTGTAAGCCCCAAGCCTTGGCAGCTTCCATGTGGTGTTGAGCCTGCAGGCACACAGAAGTCAAGAACTGAGGTTTGGGAACCTCTGCCTAGATTTCAGAGGATGTATGGAAATGCCTGGATGTCCAGGCAGAAGTTTGCTGTAGAGGTGGGGCTTTCATTGAGAACCTGTGCTAGGGCAGTGTGGAAGGGAAACGTGGGGTCAGAGTCCCCACACAGATTCCCTACTGGGGCACTGCCTAGTGGAGCTGTGAGAAGAGGACCACTGTCCTCCAGACCCCAGAATGGTAGATCCACCAACAGCTTGCACCATGTGCCTGGAAAAGCCGCAAACACCTGAATACCAGTCCGTAAAAGCAGCTGGGAGGGAGGTGGTACCCTGAAAAGCCACAGGGACAGAGCTGCCCAAGACCATGGGAATCCACCTCTTGCATCAGTGTGATCTGGATGTGAGACATGGAGTCAAAGGAGAACATTTTGGAGCTTTAAGATTTGACTGCCCTGCTGGATTTCAGACTCACATGGGGCCTGTAGCCCCTTTGTTTTGGCCAATTTCTACCATTTGTAACAGCTGTATTTACCCAATGCCGCTACCCACATTGTATTTAGGAAGTAACTAACTTGCTTTTGATTTTACAGGCTGATAGGCAGAAGAGTCTTACTTTGTCTCAGATGAGACATTGGACTATGGACTTTTGAGTTAATGCTGAAATGAGTTAAGACTTTGGGGGACTGTCAAAAAGGCATGATTGGTTTTGAAATGTAAGGACATGAGATTTGAGAGGGGCCAGGAGTGGAATGATATGGTTTGGCTGTGTTCCCACCCAAATCTTATCTCGAATTGTAACTCCCACAGTTCCTACGTGTTGTGGGAGGAACCCAGTGGGAGGTGATTGAATGATGGGGGTGGGTCTTTCCTGTGCTGTTCTTGTGATAGTGAATGAGTCTCACAAGAACTGATGGTTTTAAAAATGGGGGTTTTCCTTCACAAGCTCTCTTCTCTTGTCTGCCACCATGTGAGACATTCCTTTCACTTTCCATCATGATTGTGAGGCCTCCCCAGCCACGTGGAACTGTAAGTCCAATAAACCTCTTTCTTTCCTAAATTGCCCAGTCTTGGATATGTCTTTATCTGCAGCGTGAAAATGAACGAATACAACAAACATTCAAATCATGGCAATAGAAAACATTTATATAGGATCCCTCAGATTTTTTTTGAAAGCAACAACTTATTTAATTTTCATCAATAGTTATATTTAGTGATTATATTTCAGACTGTTTCATATAAAATCTATTAGATAAATGAACACAACATGGTTATTACATAATGCTAATACAGGTGGAGCACCCCCAGTCTGAAATCTGAAATGCTTCAAAATTTGAAACTTTCTGAGTGCCAACATGATATTCAAAGGATGTTCATCAGAGCATTTTGGATTTCAGATTTTCAGATTACGGATGCTCTACCTGTTAAGTATCTGCAAATATTCAAAAATCTGAAAAATATCTAAAATTCAACATACTTTTTCACAAGCAATTTGGAGAAGGCATAATATTGAAGAATTACTCCCACCTTGAATTCTCTTTGGAGTGAGGAAACAATGAATAAAATGCTTATTAAATATATGGAAATACATAGGTTATAGATAACAGAGAAACTAAAATGTATTGATTTTTGGTTCATTTTGATTCAGTTTCAGCTAATATGGATGGTTGAAATGAAGTACAAACAGATGAAATAAGAAAAAAGATAAGGAGTGTTAGGGTGGGTCCCTAGGAAGGGAATGTGGAACATTACTGGGACTATAATAATTATCCAATTAGGTTAATCTCTATTATTTTGTACATTCAATCAGTAGCCCTGAAAAGATAAAGCCAATGTTTCATGAGGCAGAAAGTGACTTCTAAGGAAAGAAGCCCCCACAAAGCCATGATCCTCCCAACTGTTAGGTAAAAGTGGACCCCCACTAGCATGAAGAAATAATCGTCTCTTCTGTTTTTAATTATATACGGACAGACAAGTTCCAAATCCTTATTTTATGTTTTCTACTTCAATTTTTCCTTTCCTATTGCAATTTAAGCTCGTTTTCTATTCTGCTCTCAATTAAGTGAAGTCACCATTTTCCCTTTAATCATATGTTATCCTCCAATTTACTTTCCTACTTCATTTACTTCCTTACTATTGTCTTTGGGAAGTTTTATCAGCTCTTCAGATGGGCAGAAGATGTGGTGGCAGGGAAAGGGGCACGGGCCGGCTGGAGACCACCTGACAGGGAGTCAAGGCCTGTCTCACCAGGTGTGTGAGCACAGGCAACTGTGGAGCCCTCTGAACCCCAACCTCATCTTCAGTAAAATGGAATGGCCACGTCTACATCACTACAGGTTTGCTTGAAGTTTAAAGCTATTCTACATTAGGAGTTCAATAATCATAATAAAGTTGTCAGTTTTCTTTTTACCTCCTAATCAATGTGTTAGTCCCTGAAGAAAATCATTAAGTAAAAAGGACCCTACCCACCCACCCACACACTAACACAAAATAGTTGTCCAATGGCAGGAAGTTGGATTAACTGATTAATTTATTCAGGAAATATTTATTTACATTTTGATCTACTCTATGCCAGATACTGTTATAGGTACTGAGGATACAGCAGTGAGCAGGCAAAAGCTCCTGCTCTCGTGGAGCTTCTATTCCAGTAGGGAAAACACAACTAATAAAATGAATGAGCAAAATGTATAGTATATTAAACGGTGGTTAAGTGCCATTAGAGAAAGAGAAGGAGGAAACTCAGGGTGGGGGGATGGCAAATGTGATCTTACAAGGGGTTCAGGCAAAGGTGACATGGAAATGAGACTGGAAGTAGTGAGTGAGGAGCTGCATGGCTGTCCAGAAGCAAGGAGCCACCTGAAAAGGCTCTGGGACAGGAGTGTGCTGGGCACGTGAACACAGCCAGGGTGGCTGGAAAGAGCTACAGGGGAAAGAGAAGGAGGAGATGGTGAGAAGGGAGAGGTACAGGCCTTCCTTTGGCTTTGACTGAGTGAGATGAAAGGGCAAGCCAAGTTCTGAGCAGAGAAATAACATAGTGCAGCTTACCTTTAACAGGATCCTTCTGGTTCTCTGAGGGGTGCACTGGGAACAGGCTGCAACAGGGCAAGTGTCACAGCAGAAGCTACTAGGAGGCTACTTCAACAGTACAGGTGAGAGATGATAAGAGTTTAGGTGAGGGTGGTAAGCAGTCACATACTGGATCTATTCCAAAAGTGCAGCCTCAGCAGAGTTTGCTGAGGGACTGGATACATGCAGAGCTGAGAGAAAAAAGTCAAGGATGACCCCAAGGTTTCTGGCCTCAACAAGTTACTAGCTGTATAAACTGCATACAAACTTGATTTCTGACCCCGAGGACTAGATGAGTAATCAATACACATGAGTGCATAGCCCAGTGTACGGCACATGGGCTTGTGTGGTATGCTTAGGTTCAAGTTTACAAACTCTATTGAATTTCTACTTTGTGCTTTGCCCTGACTTTGCTAGGTCCAGAAATACAAACATGAGTAAGATGTGAAATCCACCCTCCGGAGTTTATGATCTAGTGAGACAAAGAATCATCCTTTATAGTACAAGCTTCCCCAGCAGCCACAGAAATGAGTAGAAGATTCAGATGTCAGCAGGGAAGGCAATGATTGACTCAGAGGGAGGATATCTAGGAGGGCTGCCTGGAGTAGGTGACAACAGAGTAGTGGTGTCTTCTCAAGAGGAAAATCGATGAGGACTGGCACAGCTGGGAAAAAGGTGATAAAGAGGACAGTAGTGGGTAGACTTCTCAAGAAGAAAATCGATGAGAACGGCACAGCTGGGAAAAAGGTGATAGACAGGGGCACTGACGGAACGCTTACCCGCTACTGAATGATGATCACTTATTGTTGAAGATAGAGACTGTGTCTCTTCTAACACCACAATCCTGAGATGTAGGCACGACATCCTGAAGATCGCAATGCGTACGCAGTTTCTTGTAAATATTCTGCAACTACATAGTTATTTGTTTGACTGTTCCTGCTTTCACAATTATAATTTGGTCCAGTCAACTCTAGTCAGCAATATAACATTACCTTGTACACCTCCAAAGCAAAATTGTGCAAAAGTATAGCTGCCTGAGGAGGCAAGTCCTGATCCCCACTCCTTGGGGCCTTCTCTATCCATAGATCCAAAAAACCACAGATGCTTCTGGTGTGTTCGCCAATGATCCTTGGCAGTAAACAAGTGTCACTTCTGACTAGGCACCATGGCTCACGCCTGTAATCCCAACACTTTGTGAGGCCAAGGCGGGTGGATCACCTGAGGTCAGGAGTTCAAGACCAGCCTGGCCAACATGGTGAAACCCCATCTCTACTAAAAATACAAAAATTAGCCAGCTTGGTGGCGGGCGCCTGTAATCCCAGCTACTCAGGAGGCTGAGGCAGGAGAATCGCTTGAACCTGGGAGGTGAAGGATGCAGTGAGCCAAGATCGCACCACTGCATTCCAGCCCGGGCAACAGAGCGAGACTCCATCTCAAAAAAAAAAAAAAAAAAGTGTCACTTTTAATAACATTACTCGATGACCTGTCTGCATCATCATCAATTATGATTCAGGTATTTTCACACTGTTCTCATATACTTTGTACCAGCCCGTAATTCTGCATTTGCTTTTATTTTCTTAGTAAGATGAAATAAAAGGACTACAAACATTTAGAATAATATGAAAAAAGAAGCCACAAATATTAACCCTCTAGTTCATGTCATCAACCCTGAATGCAACTCTATTTCCACAAATTGGAAGAGGGGAAAAAAATCCAGATAGTAAATGAAATTTTTACTGTCATATTTGATTCTTTAATTTGAATCATGAAGAACTTTGAAAGTTTATTTTGTGAGAAAACTGGAAAATTAAAAACTAACAGAAATAGTTCATAAAGAAATGCACTTTTTAAAACTTTCCACTGCATTCTCTTCCTCTTGGTGGTGAAAGTATAGATTCAACTGCTTGGAAAAAATATAGGCTACGCGCCCAGTATCATTAGTTTGTAGTTTGTTCTAACTGTGGTATAGATAGAGGAAGAAATCATTAGCAAACTAAAGGTAAAATACACTCAACTATATGAAAATCAATCAACAGTCAGGCTTCATTTTTTAAAAAAACTTTCCATTAAATCACAACACGCACTCAAGTTTACAAGGGTCAAGTCCTAGTAAAAACACCTTTAAAAATGAACAAGAAAATCAGAACTATTCTTTATTGATGTTCCTTTTTTGTCATGAACCTGTTCTGTATGAACAAAATTCCTTTATTTAATAAATTGCACTAAGGCATCATTTGCTCAGCCATAATGGAATTACTTTGATCCAACGGAAATAAATAAGGACTAGAGAAGTGGAAATCAACAAGTCAGCAAGTTAACATCTCAGTTGTTGTATGCTATTCACCTCTAAAGAAAAAAACACTAAAGGCCCGGCACGGTGGCTCGTGCCTGTAGTCCCAGCACTTTGGGAGACCACGGCGGGTGGATCACGAGGTCAACAGATCGAGACCATCCTGACCAACACGGTGAAACCCTGTCTCTACTAAAAATAGAAAAATTAGCCAGGCGTGGCGGCAGGCGCCTGTAATCCCAGCTACTCGGGAGGCTGAGGCAGGAGAATCGCTTGAACCTGGAAGGCGGAAATTGTCAATCCCGTTTAAGAAAACTATCTTTTCTATCTAATATGCCAGGTTTTGACCTAAGTGATTACAGGCAAGCCCAGCCTCTATAAACAAAATGAGGCTGTTCCCGCAAAACACACTAGGAGGGGGCCCTTGCCAGGCTCCCTGTCTCACCCACTTCCCTCCCCATACATACACTTGGCGGCTTCAGGCTTGGAGAAGGGTGAGCCAGGAGGAAGCAAAACTTTCCAACTGATCTATGTGTCATCATTTTTAAGCTCCATATGAAGCTCAAGATGAATATTTTATAAAGGCACAAACCCTGCATGCCACAAAATTTTAGTTTTCTTACATGATCAAATGTACATATAATGTCATGTAATATTTATCTAGAAGGATCTTCTTGTCACTTGGTAAAACAGTGGGTAAAAAAGCCCAATGCACTGAGAAACTATTAAATGAACAAATTACATGTTCAATCTTACCAAGTTTCAGAATCTTTTTTTTTTTTTTTTTTTTTTTTTGAGATGGAGTCTCGCGCTGTTGCCCAGGCTGGAGTGCAGTGGTGTGATCTCGGCTCACTGCAACCTCCGCCTCCCGGGTTCACGCCATTCTCCTGCCTCAGCCTCCCAAGTAGCTGGGATTACAGGCACCCGCCACCACACCCGGCTAATTTTTTGTATTTTTAGTAGAGACGGGGTTTCGCTGTGTTAGCCAGGATGGTCTCAATCTCCTGACCTTATGATCCGCCCGCCTCGGCCTCCCAAAGTGCTGGGATTACAGGCGTGAGCCACCGCGCCCGGCCCAAGTTTCAGAATCTTAATAAATTCGGAAATTAGATACTTGTCCTCTTTTTCTGAAATCAGGGGAACTCCTGGGAAAAAGCAGCAATCTAAGTAGACCACAGCAACAAGAAATTCCTTTATGGAAAATTTGCTTGTAAAAATCCAAATAAAGACATATTTGTAGAGGGCAACCTGAAGGCAAAATATCACGCTCATACAAAATGAACTGCAGAATTGAGAGCACAAGTGCCTGGAGACAGCCCCATTATCAATTCTTTGACCTCTTGGAGCTGGGTGTGAGGGCTAAAAATAAACTTACTTCACCAGCTGAACTCCTTCAGGCCTTAACACCTAGAATCCTGGATCCATAGATGTGTTTGGATAAAGGACGGAGACCAGGGGTGGGCAGAGTGGTAGTAAAAGGGTGGCGGGTGCTGCAGGCCACAATGAGGGTTCAGGATTTCCTTCTAAATGTGATTAGCAGGAGAGTGACAGGATGATTTACATCTGAAAAGGACTGCTCCAACTGCTCTGCGGAGATGAGACCAGGTGGATACAGAGAAACCAGGTACTGGCTACTGCATAATCCCTGTGAGAGACAAAGGTGGCTTGGATCACCAAGCAGTAGAGCAGGCAGTGAGAAGTTATCAAATTTGGCATGCAGCTAGAGGAGAAAGCTAACAGGACTTGATGGTCAGTCAGATCTGGGTTGCAGAGGAAGAGAAAGTCAAATCTCTTCCACTTTTCACAAAAATAAACTACAGATTGTTCCAGTAGTCAAGATACATCATTCAAAGGAAAACTATGGCAATGGCTATAAACAAATAATTTACCAAAAAAAAAAAAGATGTATGTGCAAATCACCACATCAAAAGATTTCAACACCACTAGTAATTACAGAAATGCAAACTAAAGCAAAAACTAGAATGCTTTCCCCTGTCTTATTAGAAAAAAAAATAAAGATAATCGAAGTGGGCTGAATAGTATTCCTCAAAATTCATGTCTATCTGGAACGTCAGAATGTGAGAGTCTTTGCAGATGTAATTAGTTAAGATGGGGTCAGATGGGATTACAGTAGACCCTAAGCACAATGACTGGTGTCCCTATAAGAAGAGGAGAGGACAGACAGAGATACACAGGCAGGGAAGAAAGCCAGGTGAAGATGGAGGTAGAGACTGCAGCGATGCAGCTACAAGCCAAGAAACACCAATAGGAACTGCAGCCGCCGGAAACTAGGAAGAGGCAAGGACAGATCCTCCCCTGGAACCTTTAGAGGAAGCACGGCCCTGCTATACCTTGAGTCAGATTTTTGGCCTCCAGAACTGTGAAAGGATACATTTTTGTTGTTTTAAGCCACCAAGTTTGTGGTTCTTTGTCACAGCAGTCCTAGCAAACTGACAAAGTAATTGACAGTATTACTGGGAGTGTGAAAAGTACAGTCATCCTCAGGCCTGTTGGCAAAAGCATAGATTAGTACAACAGCCTTTGGGAAAAATAATTTGGCAATGCTTGCCACAATTGCAAATGACCAGATCTTTTGACTCAGCAATTCCAATGTGAGGAGTTTATTCTAAGGAAATAATTAGAAACACGTGCAAAGATTTTAAAAGAATGTTCCTCACAGGGTTAAAACTGGAAAAAAATCTAAATGTTCAAAAATTTAAAATAAGTCAAAAAAACTATGGTGCAAACTTACAACAAAGTACCATGATGGGAAGATAGTTTGGCAGTTTCTTACAAAACCAAACAATCTTACCAACCCATCCAGCCATCACACTCTTTAGTATTTACCCAAATGAGTCGAAAACATATGTTCACACAAAAATCTGCACATGAATGTTTATAGCAGCTTTAATCATAATTGCCAAAACCTGGGAGTAACCAAGATGTCCTCAAACAGGTGAATGAATAAACAAACTGTGGTACATTTATTTACCGCAGTTTAGAATATTATTTAGCAATACAAAGAAATGAGCTATTACCTACAAAAAACATGGAGGAAAATTAAATATGTATTTGGTTTCTTTTACTTAGTAATCTGAAAAGGCTGGATATTGTATGATTCCAACTATCTGACATTCTGGAAAAGCAAAAACTGTGACTGTGAAGATCAGTGGTTGCCATGGGTTTCCAGGGGTGGTATGTGGAACAGGTGGAGCACAGAGGGTTTCTAGGGCAGTGAAACTACTTTGTATGATACTATAATGGTGGATATAAGTCATTATACATTTGTCCAAATCCATAGATTGCAGAATGCCAAGAGTGAACCCAAATGTAAACCATGAACTTTGCATGATAATGATGTGTCAATGTAGGTTAATCAGTGGTAACTAAAGTACCACTCTGGTGTGGATATTAATAGTGAGGGAGGCTATGCCTACGTGGGTGCAAGGGGTATACAGAAACTCTCTGTACTTTCCACTCAAGTTTGCTGTGAACCTAAAACTGCTCTTAAAAATAAAGTTAGGCCGGGCGTGGTGGCTCACGCCTATAATCCCAGCACTTTGGGAGGCCGAGGTGGGTGGATCACTTGAGGTCAGGAGTTTGAGACCAGCTTGGCCAATATGGTGAAACCTCATCTCTACCAAAAATTTAAAAATTAGCCGGGTATGGTGATGCACGCCTGTAATCCCAGCTACTCAGGAGGCTGAGGCAGGAGAATTGCTTGAACCCAGGAAGCAGAGGTTGAGCCGAGATCACACCATTGCACTCCAGCCTGGGCGATAGAGCGAGACTCCGTCTCAAAATAAATGAATAAATAAATAAATAAAGTTTAATAATCTAAAATAAAAATTAAAAAAATGTTCTTGAAAAATACTGGGTTTTTTGGTTGTTGTTTTGTTTTTGCTTTTGTTTTTGAGACAGAGTCTCACTCTGTCACCCAGGCTGGAGTGCAGTCGTGCAATCTCAGCTCACTCCAACCTCCGCCTCCTGGGTTCAAGCGATTTTCGTGCCTCAGCCTCCCAAGTAGCTGGGACCACAGGTGTGTATCACCACACCCAACTAATTTTTGTATTTTTAGTAGAGACGGGGTTTCACCATGTTAGCCAGGCTAGTCTCGAACTCCTGACCTCAAGTGATCTGCCCTTCTCAGTCTCCCAAAGTGCTGGGATTATAGGCATGAGCCACTGTGCCTGGCCTTGAAAAAGTATTTGATGATAAAGATATTCAAGACATGTGATGTACTGTTAACTGGAAAAAGCAGAATATAAAAATATAAACTACAGTATGATTCTAATTTTGTTTTTAAAAAGTATATGGTAGCAAAATATTATCTAACAACTGGTGAATCCGGATGAAAAGGTACATAGGAGTTCATTATATTATTCTTGCTACTTGTGTGTAAGTTTGAAACTTTTTCAAAATAAAAAGTAAAAGAATTGAAAAAGGCCAGGTACGGTGGCTCATGCCTGTAATCCCAGCACTTTGGGAGGTCGGGGCAGGCAGACCATGAGGTCAGGAGATCGAGACCATCCTGGCTAACACAGTGAAACCCCATCTCCACTAAAAATACAAAAACTTAGCCAGGGGTGGTGGCGGGCGCCTGTAGCCCCAGCTACTCGGGAGGCTGAGGCAGGAGAATGGAGTGAACCCGGGAGGTGGAGCTTGCAGTGAGCCGAGATCGCACCACTGCACTCCAGCCTGGGTGACAGCGCGAGACTCCATCTCAAAAAAACAAAACAGAATTGAAAAGAAGTGGTACATATATGTATTCATATGCCATTAGACAAGGCATAGAAAACACTACACTATTAATACTGGTTATCTCTGAGTGATGAGATTATGCACAATTTCGGAGGTTTGTGTGATTTCTTATATTCGCCAACATTTCTACAATAAACATGTTTGTAATCAGGAACATAGAGTTAATGTCATTTAAAAGCAATAACAAATGCAAGGGTCTAAGAAACCTAAGAACATTAATTTGAAAAATAACAAACCTCTTCAACTAAGCTATCAATGCCACCTGCTTTGTTGTTTTAACTTACCCATCACATTCATGTTCATGGCCTTTGTAACCTCTTCCATTCCTCCCAAGCTTCCCCCAGGTTCCCGCGACCTCTTTTGCTTTTTTCTGGCAACCTGTCTCCCTATGCAGAGATGTTGAACACCGCCTAATTCCTTTGCTTGCATAACAAAGTTCCTCAGAATTTTCAACCACAAGTACTTCCATTCCTCTTATCATTTTCTGCTCTTTAGAAAAACAAAGTGAGAACAACAGTGCTCTTGGAAACTAAAAATATGGACAGAGAGGGGAAAAACACCGATGGAAATTTGGAAGATAAAGTTGAGAAATTACCCTATAAAGCCAAAAAAAAAAAAAAAAAAAAGAAGAAGAAGAAGGAGGAAAGATAAAGAGGGAGGAGACAGGAGATAAAAGGTCCAACATGAGAAGAAGAAAATGTTTCCCAAATTTCGAAGGACATTTTCTATTTTGAAAGGGCCTACTCAGCAAGTACCCATCACAACGAATTTAAAAAGACCTATTCCATGGACATCATGGACATCAGAACACCAGGGATAAAGAGAAGAGCCTAAAAGCTTCCAAAGAGACGGAAGACTTGAGAAAGTGTAAAGGACTGGGATATCAGAATAGCACTGGATTTAGCGATAACACTGGGAACTAGAAACAATTAATGATGCCTACAAAATTAGAAGAACAAATTTCCAACCTAGAATGCTATACTCAACCAAGCTATCAAGTGGGCAGGTGATATAAAGACATTCTCAAACAATCATTGTACCTCCCTTGACACTACAGTAGCCACCACTGATGTCCACCCCTGCAGCCCTCATTCTTCCTTGCTAACAAATTCAAATTTTATTCTGATATTAAGTGGCCATCTGTTTTGAAGGTGGGGCACCAGTCCCAAGAGGGTGAATTTATTAGCAGACGCCAGTTATGGCAATTCCAATCCCTTTGATACGACCTGAGATGTGAAGTTGGCTAGGAGGTTTTGAGAAAATAATCTCCTGGCTTTTAAAAAGAGGCTCGGCCGGGCACAGCAGCTCATGCCTGTAATCCCAGCACTTTGGGAGGCCAAGGTGGGCAGAACACCTGAGGTCAGGAATTCAAGACCAGCCTGGCCAACATGGTGAAACCCCGTCCCTACTAAATATAGAAAAATTAGGCCGGGCGCGGTGGCTCACGCCTGTAGTCCCAGCACTTTGGGAGGCCAAGGCGGGCGGATCACGAGATCAGGAGATCGAGAACATCCCGGCTAACACAGTGAAACCCTGTCTCTACCAAAAATACAAAAAAAAATTATCCGGGTGTGGTGGTGGGCGCCTGTAGTCCCAGCTACTCAGGAGGCTGAGGCAGGAGAATGGCATGAACCCAGGAGGTGGAGCTTGCAGTGAGCCGAGATTGCGCCACTGCACTCCAGCCTGGGGAACATAGGGAGACTCCATCTCAAAAAAAAAAAAAAAGAAAAAGAAAAATTAGCTGGGCGTGGTGGTGCACACTTGTAGTCCCAGCTACTTGGGAGGCTAAGGCAGGAGAATCGCTTGAACCCAGGAGGCAGAGGTTGCAGTGAGTGGAGATCAGGACACTGCACTCCAGCCTGGGTGACAGAACATGACTTCATCTCCAAAAAAAAAAAAAAAAAAAAAAAAGAGGCTCACCAGAGAAAATGGTTCATTTTTAAACTTCCAGCTATTGTGGTCTGCATATGACACCAGAGACATAGCAGCTACCTTGCAGCTATCCCATGAAGACAAACCCTCACCTTAAAGAATTGAAAGTTGGCTCAAAGAAGGAGTTGAAAGTTGGAAAGAACCTAAGTCCTTGGAAATATTACTAAGCCTACCCTGTAGCCAGCCCTAACACCAGACTTATGAGTCAAAAACGAAGTTCACTTTCTTGATGCCCAAGTCCTGAGTCCTCAGCACCTACAGGAGAAAGACTGGTTTCCCACTGTGCAAAGACCTGCTGCAGCCCTTAGGGTACTGCTCCCTGGCAACCCCAATTCTCATACCATGCTCACACAGGATTTTGAGGGGAGCGGGGCATCCCACCCACCAAGCAGAATGTCTTTGTGCACTAGGGCCAAGCTGTAGTCTGCAGATTAGAACCTGGGTCTCTGAGGAATAGGGTAGCTAAACCCTTCCAGGACTTCACACGGAACCCATCCATCAGTTAAGTTGTTGGAGGCAGAGGTGGGAAACCAACTTAGCTTTTAACTTTAATTATTCTTTAAGTCTTCATCACTTATCTCAGTCTAAGCAGAGTTTCTAGGCTGATCCAGATTTATGCTCCACAGAGGACTGTGTATCTGCATTGAAATCAGAAAACACTCTAAAAGGCAACGTGATATTTGTTTATTTGTACTATTAAAAACCACAGGAGAAAATACCTTATCTGGAAAAATAGTTTGAACTTTTACTCACCTCCTCAAATCTAAATTGATATCTAACACCCATTTTCCTTGCAAAACAATAGCCGGCAGTAGAGACAGAACATTTATACTAAGAAATGTTACAGAAACCTGAGAAGAAATAAATACAGTACTTATTTTCTATGTACACTCACTTTCTCCTTTAACATCAAAGTGTGTTTATATTTTTAAACACTAAAGTGGAAAGAGTGATTTTATTATGTTCACTCCACCCAAGTTCATTGCTACAATACCTGACTCTCTGCCAAGGTGCTTAGCCTATCGCTAGGAAGTCCTAAACACAGGCCTGTTTTTAAACACTTTCACCACTCCCTTAGCCTTTCCACTTTGAAAATATTGTCTGGTATCATGTTTACTTCTACATTTTAAACACTGTTTATATGTAGAAGTGTATTTTAATTATTGTCAAGTGATTAATACTATTCTTACTATCTGAATGTAGATTATTCTATATTTCATTAAAGTTGAAAGTAATTATATTTGTGGTTTAGCTCTAACAACTGCGCTAATAATACTAGTGATAAAAATGCACTCATAAATCAGTTTGTATAATTATTGATATGCATAATGACTAACAAAATTGCTTCCCCAATAACTCTAATGATATGAGAGTAATCACCTCCTCTCCTAAAAATAACACGCTACAAGCACAGAGAAGTCCCGACTTATACACGGATTCTGCATTGTCAATTATATGTGATGGGGTAAACTAAAAGAGAGTGAGAGATTATCTGAGGTGGAATTAAATGATCAATGAGCCCTGAAAGACAGGGAGAGGAGAACATACACCTGCATGGTAAGAGTACATCAACGGGTGCCCCTCTAACACTCACTAGCTGATACTTTTAGCTCCAGATAACTCTGTTGCTTTCAGACCACTGGAGGCAGTAAGCTGTACTATGATGATCTCAGGGAGAGCAGATGCAAATAAATAATGTGCTAAAGATTCAGTCACCTTATTCCTCATTGGTATCTCTCATGAAACCTACTCAAATGCAGTCATGTCAGCAGTTGCCCACTGCAGCTGAGGGTGGTCCCAATGCTTCAGGCTCAGAGCTGGCATACAGCACACCAGATCTGCTCAGTCTCAGAACTTAACTCCAAAACCCAGAGGCTGACAGAGCTGAGTTGCTGTTTCTAGAATGACTATCTCAAGAACCGGGCAAGGCATAATGGAACCCATTAGTAAATTCAGCAGAAGAAGGAAGAGGCAGGAAAATAAGAAGGGGGAATGTACTAGTCTGTCTTCATGTTTCTATAAAAAACTACCTGAGACTGGGCAATTTATAAAGAAAACAGGTTTAATTGGCTCATGGTTCCATGGGCTGTACAGGAAGCATGGCTGAGGAGGTCTCAGGAAATTTACAATCATGGTGGAAGGCAAAGGGGAAGTATGCACATCTTCACATGGCCAGCAGGAGAGAGCAAAGGGGGAGGTGCTACACACTTTTAAACAACCAGATCTTGTGAGAACTCACTGTCACGAGAACAGCAAGGGGGAAATCCACCCCTATGATCCAATTACCTCCCACCAGGTCCCTCCTCCAACACTGTGGATTATAATTTGACTTGAGATTTGGATGGGGAAACAGAGCCAAACCATATCACGGAAGTTCAGTCTCATAATGAAAGCAAATCTCATAATTATTTTTGTTAAGCATGCATTCCTCTGTTGACTCAACTAAGACTCAGGCTCTGGGAACTTAAAATGCACCAGGCTTTATCTATGTTAGGAGCTATGGGGATATAGAAAAATAAGGCATGATTTGGATTCTTGGGGAGTTCGCAATCCAATGAGGAGAAAGATGAGTGTCTTAGTCACCTGGGCTGCTATAACAAGATACCACAGACTGGGTGGCTTAAACAAATATTTATTTCTCACAGCTCTGGAGGCTGGGAAGTCCAACATTACAGCTCTGGCAGATCTAATGCCTGGAGAGGCCCGCTTCCTGCTTTGTAGATGGCTTTTTGCTGTGTCCTCACATGGTGGAGAGAGAAAAGAAAGGCACTGGTGTCCTTCTTCATATGAGGGCACTAAGCCCATTCATAAAGGCTCTACTCTCACGGCCTAATCACCTCCCAAAGGTCCTACTGCCTAATACCATGGCACCGGGGAGTTAGGATTTCAACATATGAATTTTTAACACAAATAGGCAGTCCATAACCACAAGAAAACAACTATTTAGTTTTGAATCAAATATTAGGTAGAACCACACAAAATTATGTTAATTGTAGTGAAAAACAGAAGAGGTAGCTTGGGGCCGGGCGTGGTGGCTCACGCCTGTAATCCTAGCACTTTGGAAAGCCAAGACAGGTGGATCACAAGGTCAGGAGTTTGAGACCAGCCTGGCCAACACAGTGAAACCATGTCTCTACTAAAATACAAAAAGTAGCCGATGTGGTAGTGCATGCCTGTAATCCTAGCTACTCAGGAGGCTGAGGCAGAAGTTACGGGAGGAAGAGGTTGCAGTGAGCTGAGATCATGCCACTGCACTCCAGCCTGGGAGACAGAGCAAGACTCTTGTCTCAAAAAAAAAAAAAAAAAAAAAAAAAAAAAAAGAGGGAGCTTGGAAAAAATATTCCGGGAGGTGATGGAACTGTTCTGAATTTTGATTGTGGTGCTTACATAACTTATTGCACTTATCAAAACTCTCAGAAACTGTACACCAAATAGAATGAATGCTACTGTATGTAAATTTAAAAATAAATTTTAAAAGCAGCTGAATATCAGTAATTTCATATGGTTTAACTTAGTAGATGCGCCAGCTCAGGCAGACAGTTCTGCAGGATTGCAGGAAGCAGAGACGAGCAGAGATTAATAGAGGAGTGATAGTCTCATGAACAACAACCATTTCATCAGAGCCTTGAAAAAATAAAGCCCTCAACAGTGAAGAAAAGAAGGGCAAGAAGGTAAATATCCTAGAGACAAGGACAGCACAAGCAGGCAAAAAGTTCTACAAACTCACAGCAGGTGTGGAGAATAGCAAATAGAGCAGTAGATAGTTCATGAAAGCAGGGGGATCACAAAAAAAAGGGGGTAGAATACGGAGGACTTAAAAGACCAGATTAAATACACTAGAATTTATTCTACAGTCAATGGCAAGTTAGTAAAGTGTTTAGACAAAGGACTGACATGACTAAATCTATTTTGGAAAGATAACCTTGATAAAAATATGGAGGATTTGTTGGTTGTGGGAGGTATCAGAGGCAGGAGAATGACCTACAAGGGTTTCTTAATTGGGGTCTGTGAATTTCTTAAAATGGTTGCAATATTGTATATGTGCACACACATTTGTACATACACACATCTTTTTCTAGAAGGGGGTCTATGGTTTTCATTAGCTACTGAAGGAGTTCATAACCTCCAAAGGGTTAAGAACTTTAAGAACTGTAATGTTCAAGTGCATCAAGATGCAGCAGGAGTTAAGTTTGCAGTGAGCAGAATAAATTCAGAGACACTTATGAAGATCGCATTTCTGGACTTGCAATTAACTAGTGAGTGAGAGTGAGAGAGGGAGGATCTAAAGATGACAACAAAGTTTCTAGCTTGCTGACCTGGGAAGTGTTGAGGGAGAGGAAGGGAGAGGGAGGAAAAGGGGTATCATTACACTAAGAACAAAAAAATGATTTCACTTCAAAGAACTGAATATTTAACCTCTGCACTTGTGTCACTCTTAGCTGGAGATTTTCTTCTATTTTTATGGGCCAAAGTATTTCTGGCTAAAGAGAGAGATAAGATGTACTACAGAGGACCGTACTTGCATATGAAAATAAAAAGCAGATGAGAAAACAATCTTCAAAGCCTTTCTCAGAGTGAGTTCGCTCTCCGGAGGCTTGCTTTCCACATTCTCATGGCATTAGGAAACCTCAGGGGGATGGTATCTGCCTCTGTCACACAAGGGAATGAATGTAACATATAGGATTGGAATAAGCTGAAGATAGCCATCCAAACAGTATTAATATGTTTTAAACGTACAAAACATTTCATATGACTTGAGGATTTTTGTAAGTTAGAAATTCGACTCACTAGCATGGATTACACCTTAAATAAATATAGTTTCTTCCCTGGTGTTTTCATACATCATGGAGCAAATTTATGTTTCTTTGGTAAACATTTGCTTATTAAATAAACGTTTGCCTGAAGTTGAAAGGGGATGCTATATAGAGCTCCCCTAATTGCTCTGTTAGCTCATTTGACCTCCAGAGGCCCTGGGATCCAAAGAGCTGCACCCCCACCTCAGGAAGCCTGGAGAAAGCCAGGCAGCAGCAGGACAGTGAGATTTTGTTCAACAAATCTGTATTCATAGCCAGATACTATAATGGGAGTTGGAAAATACCAAGATGTGAGGGGCTCTCAGCTTGTCTGTAATGAAGTGATCAGGGCAGGGCAAGAGTGTCAGATTCAGTCATGTAGGAGCAGCCCTGTGCAGAAAGAACCCCACGGCCAGGGAGGGAGGCTCCAGGGAACATATGGCTGTCACCATATGGGAGTCGAGAGGGCTGAGAAGAAAGACCTCCGGGGAGAGTATCTGAGGCTTCCTAAATGCTCATACCTCAATTTATAGCAGAGTGCTGTCACCTGAATTCCACTCACACTGCTCTGCTGGGTCTCCTCACTAAAGCAAGCACACCCACTGAGAACTACGGCACGCTTGGGCCATCTGGCCCCTCTCCCACACCCTGCAACACACACACACACACACACACACACGCACACACATGCATGCACACACAGGCACACACTCACCAACTGAACTCTGTGAACAATACAACCTCAGTCAGTTGCACTGTTTCATTTGTACATATTACCGTAACCAACAAATGACTGCAAAAAAACTGTTGTTCAATGAATACTCTGGAAATGCGTGATGGAGGCAGACTGCTAAAAAAAATGCTGCCAAATCAGGTGTGAAAGACATTAGCTGTAAAAAGGAGGAAGGAAAATTGTTAAAAAGAAATCTACCAGATTTCCAGGTGTCCTTAAGTCCTTCCAACTGTAATACGGCTGTGGTTAACAGAAAAACAAAGATGTGGAATAAGGCAGATCCATATTAAAAGAAATAGCCTGGGACTTCTGTCAAATAACTGGTGAGTAAATGTGCATTTCTGTGTATGTAATTAAAATAAAATGTTTAAGGAATATATGGATCATTTTTTTTGAGATTCTGTTTACTGGCCAACTACTATAAGAATTAACCAAAAGCCTAGTGATTCCCCAATTCCTCTTCTACATAAATTTAACAACCTCCCACTGTCAGCCAACATCACTCCCATTACCAGTTAAACTCCCTTCCAACTGGAAAATCATTGCTCTGTTACTGGTCTTTATCAAAGATGATTTCCAAACCATACAATCTCATTTACTGTGATGTAGATTTAGCTTTACTTGTTAAAAAGGATTTTATACTAACATTTAAACCTTAACCATTGCCAAATCTTCCTTCAGTTTGCCCAGTAAGATTTCATACAACCTAGAAAAGAATTTAGAGCCTGAATAAATATATGAAGTGCTCTAGCAAAGCACTTTCTTAGTGTTTGTCATCAATTATATTCCAGTTGCAAAATTTTAGATATTGAAGATCATTTCAAAAAACTTTTAAAATTAAAATTTGAATGCAAAGTATGTAGCTACTTTCTTTGTTTTGGTATATGGCAATGTAAGATACTAGAGAGTAAAACATTCAAGTTGTAACTACTGAAATTAAATTTGATAAGAAACTTGTCCTTTTATTGAATAATTACTTTATTCATGTTTTTTGAAAAATGTATTCAGCTGGAGGAGCTGTCCTCTTTTTAAAACTGATGCTTTAAAATCCACATTATAAAAACATTACTAGGCAAAGGCGGGCGGATCACCTGAGGTCAGGATTTTCAGACCAGCCTGGCCAACATGGTGAAACCTCGCCTCTACAAAAAATACAAAAATTAGCCGGGCGTGGTGGTGGGTGCCTGTAATCCCAGTTACTCGGGAGGCTGAGGCAGCAAAATCACCTGAACTCGGGAGGTGGAGGTTGCAGTGAGATCACGCCACTGTACTCCAGCCTGTGCGACAAGAGCGAGACTCTGTCTCAAAAAAAAAAAAAAAAAAAAAAGATCATAGCTCTTTCTTCAGTGTCTTAAAATATCAATATATTAGTATATAATATCTCTCTAGCATTTTTGTAAGGTCTCAGAAGCCCTATGAAATGCTCTGGGTTGGCACTTGATCTTTACACACAGGATTCAACATAACAGAGCAACTTGAGAAGACAGAACTGGATTTCCTGAATGGGTAATGAGCTCCCTTACATTTAATTCACTGGAGGCTAACATCATCCTTAATTAAAAAAGAAAAAGAAAAGGTACTATTAAAATTACATTTACTTCCTACAATAGAAAGCCCAAATGGAAACTACCAGAGCTTCATGAATTTTAAAGCCCTACACAAACGTTGTTGCACAAACACAATTTCCTCTAGTCCTAGAAGTTTTGCTCAAGTTGTATTAGCTCCATACAACCTGACCTACTTGTTCTAAAATATTTGGTTGCAATTCAAAGATGGGATTCTTTCTTATGGATCCCACATTTACAGAGCAAATGTACCTAAATGTTAATATATGTTCATCATAAATTAGATTTAAAACTAACTCAAGTTAATTTTAGTATGTCATTATACAGTATTAACTAAACAATTAGGATAAACCACTACAAAACAGTGAGCTGTGACATCATAGAGCCATTTCCTTTCAAGCCCTACCCTTAATCCACTCTTCCACCTGCCAATACACACACATGCATGTGTGCACATACGCACACAGAACCCCCCCTCCACCACACCTTTCATGGTGTATTTTTCAACCCCTTTAGAGAACTGACAAGGATAGAAGACATTTAAGATTAAGGTCCATAAAGTATTCATTATTGTTGTTTTCTGCTTTCTTTAAGAACTGTCTCGTCCTATCAGGACACACAGCTATGCTAGCTCAGCTGTAAACGAAAGGATATGACCTTGAAGGTGTCTATAGCTCACTGGTTTTAGATGCTGACTCCACATCTTCATCACAGCTCCTAGGTGGTGGCTGCGCTGATGTGTACAATAAGATAAACTGAATCGCTAGCTGAAATAAGCATTTTGAATTTTCATTTGTATGTGAGTGGATTCAAAAGATTAAAGTGCTATATCCATAATTACATGCTCACTACTATTAAAAATACCTAAGCTAACTTCTAATTAAAAGGGTGGATAGTACATGTGTATTACCTCCTCTCCCTCCTGAACCCCTGCCAAAAACAATATATAAGGCCACAAAGAAGAAAAGATCCAAGTGAACAAGAGATGCAACACTTTTCAGAAGATGGAAAATGAATACAGAAGTAGTTATAGGATGAGAAATAGCAGAGGCTACAGAGGGGAAGACCACACAGAAACAAATTTGCTCTGCAACCCAGGCTCCAGGCTTAGGGGAGCAGGACCCAACCACAAAGGGAATAGTAGGGTGGGTGTAGGGCTGAGAACAGGGGAGTGAATGAATGCCAGCATACGCAACACTTGGATCCCCAGATCCTGCACAGACACTTTCTCCCCTGACCTGCAGAGACAGTTTCTCCCAGGAAAAGAGCTGGCTTGCTCAAGAGCTTCCAATTTGCTTCCTAGTGACTCACTGGGTTTTCTGGTGGTAAAATACACATAACATAAAATTTACCATGTTAGCCATTTTAAAATAAACAGTTCAGCGACATTAAGTATACTCACATTGTTGTGCAACCGTCACCCCCATCCATCTCTAGGACTTTTTCATCTTCCCAAACTGAAACTCTGTCCTTACCAAACACTAACTCCTCACTCCCTCTTTCCCCCAAACCCCTGCCATTTTACTTTCTTCTCTATGACTCTGTCTACTGTAGGTACCTCATGTAAGAAGAATCATCCAGTATTTGTCCTTTTATGACTGACTCACTTCACGTAGCATAATGTCCTCAAGGTCCATCCATGTTGTAGCATGTGTTAGAGTTTCCTTCCTTTTTAAAGCTGAATACCACTCTATAGTATGAATATACCACATTTTATTTATCCATTCATCCATCAGTGGGCACCTGGGTTGCTTCCACCTTTTGGCTATTGCGAATATCGCCGCTATGAAATTGGGTGTACAAATACATCTTTATATCCCTGCTTTCTAGCGACTCACTCTTACATGTGAACAGATAACTAAGGATCAGAGGACTTTTTAGGAAAACTTCCCAACGTTAAAGACAGAAACCAAAATAAATAAGGAGGAAGGGCTCTTGAAAATTAAAATGGTATAGGCCAGGAGCAGCGACTCACGCCTGTAATCCGAGTACTGTGGGGGACCAAGGCGGGTGGGTTGTTTGAGCTCAGGAGTCCCAGACCAGCCTGGGCAATGTGGCGAAACCCCATCATTACAAAAAATTACAAAAAAATTAGCCAGGTGTGGCGGCACATGCCTGTAGTTCCAGCTACTCGGGAGGCTGAGGTGGGAGGATCACCTAAGCCTGGGGAGGTCGAGGCTGCAGTAAGCTGAGATTGTGCCACTGCACTCCTGCCTGGGTGACAGAGTGAGAACATATCTCAAAAAAAAAAAAGTATAAATAAAAAAGGTTAGATGGGTTGGAAAATAAAGTCATAGAACTTTCCTAGCAAATAGTGTAAAAAGAGAGATCAAACATAGCAGAGAAAAGATAATAATCAATGAAGATGGTCCAACAGCAAATTTATAAGATTTCTAGAGAGAAGAAAGGTGTTTATCAAATAAACTACAGGAGATATTTCCTCCCAAAACGATATTGGTATTCACATTCAAAGGGCCTTCCAAGAGGCTTGCAAAGATGAAAATAGACCATACAAGGCACATCATGGTGAAATGTCACCATGCCAGGAATAAAGATGCTAAAACCTTCCAGAGCAAAAAGCAGGTCATGCAAAGGTTCGGGACACAGAATAGTATCAAAGGTCTCAATAGCAACATTCAGATGCTAGAGTAAAACAATGTTTTTCAAATTCAGAGAACAATACATTTTAAGTTAGAATTCTGTACCTAAGCAAATCATCAATCAAAAAAGAGGCAAACAAGGTCTCCATCAGAGGAAAGGAGCAGAAAAGTCCCAGGAACAGAGGCAGCAGGCCCAGAGAGCATTAGGTTGGTGGGCACAAGGGCACAGGGGATGAAAGCTTCTGACCTCACACTATGGGTCTGTAGCTTTGTTTCTGATTGACTCATGCAGTCATACAACAGTGTTTTTTGTCTGTTATGTATCAGGCACTCTTCCCTTCTAAGTGCTGGGAACAGAGGTGAAAAAAACAAAAGTTCCTGTCCTGGTGCAGTTTTCATTCTAAGGCGGGAGAGGGACGATAAACAAATATACCTTGTTAGGTAATGTCCTATGAGGAAAATAAGCAGGGAAAAGGGATAGAGTGTGACCAGGTGGAGTGCTAGACTGGAAAGACTAGAGGTGACCTTGGAGACCTGAGTGCAGTGAGGGAGAGAGCCCTGGGCATTTTGGGGGTCTGGAGAGAGAGCTCTTAGGCAGAGGGACTTCAGGACCAGCTGCCCTCATCAGCCTGGCCTCCTGACAGGCATTCTCCAATGGACAAGATTTTCTCTTGCTCCCAGCCTGTTCATTTCTTCTGGATCCTCTGGGAAACAACTCTGCCTGGAGCCAGATGGCAGGGCTAAGCAGCCCCAATTACCACATGGCTGGGGCCCTATTGGGCCAGTCCTCTTTCCCCTTCCCAGTGGGGAGACGACACAAGACTGTGCAAGAGAGATGGGACCCCAGAAGACAGAAAGGATGCAAGGGGTTGAGTGCTAAGGTGGTAAGTCCAGGCCCTGAAGCCATCTAGGCAGACACAACATCTGACACTTACACTGCTCTTTCTGTGCATTTTCACAAGCAAGAGAGGCAGAACAGGTACCATCATCATGCACAGATGCCGAAACTGGGGCACTGCCAGGTAAGGAACCTGCCCAGGGTCATAGAGCCTGTTAGTTACAGTACGAACTCTCACTGGGGCCTGCTTCAGAGACCAGTGCTAGGTCAAAACCAAATGTAAACATGTTTTTCTTGTTACTTTTCATGTTTTCCATACAGGTAAAAATAAAGCCCAAGTTGTAAGTGGTTCATGAGAACAGAGGATCTTTTTATTTAGCATTTCATAAAATATAAGGCTACTCCTCTTGAGACTTCACCTTGAGCTGTAATTTTCTAGCTACCCATGGGTCAGAGACAGGCACTAGAACTTGGTTAGACTTACTCCACCTCAGATTAGGAGCAACTACCGTTTGGGAAAAGAAAAGCAAACTGAAGGATGGAACAGTCTACCTAGAAGATGTTTCAACGATTGGATAACTAGCATTATGACTAGTTCCCCGCCAGAATATGCCACCTCAGCCTTCCCTTCCAAACGCTGCACTCTCCTTTCCATTACCTATCTTCGGGGTTGCAGTTTTGTTCTAAGAGCAGAGGAGCATTTGCATCTGCGGGCGAAGGTGCTGAGTGGGAGGAGCGGCCACTGCATGCCCACAGAGGAAGCTGCTGTGACAGCCCTGCTGCTCCTGCTGAGCAAGGGAACTAGAGTGGCCCAGTCTCCACCTGGGACTGGCTCTGTTCCCGAAGCTGATTCAGGAATTGAGTCATCATTCGCAACCTGAAGTCAAGGAACATCTTAGTTAGATTTAAAACACTGTATTTCAATAATATCTAACAGTTTAAAAATACCCCCACATTTAACCCTCAGCATTCCTGCGTGAGGGAAACACAGTGGTGCCTGCAATTTACTTGAAATGAGTAGAACATGTGAAATGGACAGATGGATGGATCGGCAGATACGTGGTAAAACAAAGTAAAAGAATAAAGGTAGAATTCAGGTATTGGATATATGAGCGTTCCCTGTAAAATTCTTTCAGCTTTGTTGTAGTTTTGAAATCTTCATAATAAAATGTCAGGGAGAGTGGGAGGGAGGGACTCTCCCATCATCCTGGATTATTTCAATACCCATGTGAATGATTAATTCAACAACCCAGCCTCAAGCTTCCTGGCCCTCTGAATGCCAGCACTCTCCCGTCACCTCCTGGACCTTACCTCACTTAAAACAGTCCTGCCTTGATCTTAAACTATCTCTTCAGACCAGATTCCTTTCATTCCAGCTCACTGCCTCATAGGTGCTTCCGCTTCAGGAAGGTATCTACACCTAAACCCTCCATTTCCCCGTGACTTCTGGTGCTTCTATATCCAACAGAGATTTATCAGCCCCCTCAGCACCTTCCCTGCAAACCTGCAGGGCCAGCCACTGTCAGGGAAGAGGAACACAGGGGCAGGAAACAACCTCACAGCCCCTGCCTGCAGCAAGCTCATCTGGAGCTGAGAGTAGGGACGGAGGAGATGTGTGGGCACAGCTCTCACGAGGCTTTGCTGCCATGGTTCATGTGGGCTTGCCTGTGCTTCTCTCCCCTGCTGGATCCCCTCTTTTCCACCTCTGCATCTTCCCAGATAGCTCAGTTTACTCTCCTTTTGATGAATCATATTTTTCAACAGCTTAAACAGTTTTTATTATGAAGTATTTTAAATATAATCAAAAGAAGAGAGAATGGTATAATGAACCCACATATACCCATTCTCAACAGTATCAAGAGTCTGGCATATTTGCTTCATTATCCCATTTTTTTTCTTTTTCTTTCTTTCTTTTTTTTTTTTTTCCAAGACGGAGTTTCGCTCTCGTTGCCCAGGCTGGAGTACAATGGCGCGATCTCGGCTCATTGCAACCTCCGCCTCCCGGGTTCAGGTGATTCTCCTGCCTGAGCCTCCCAAGTAGCTGGGATTACAGGCATGCACCACCCCGCCCAGCTAATTTTTCCATGTTTCTAGTAGAGACGGGGTTTCACCATGTTGATCAGGCCGGTCTCAAACTCCTGACCTTAGATGATCCATCCGCCCTAGACTCCCAAAGTGTCGGAATTACAGGTGTGAGCCACCGCACCCGGACTTTTTCTTTTCATTCTTTGCTCAAGTATTTTAAAGGAACTCAGACTTCTTCAGTGTGCCTCTCTTAAACTCCAGGCCTGTAATCCCAGCACTTTGGGAGGCTGAGGTGAGAGAACTGCTTGAGTCTAGGAGTTTGAGACCAGCCTGGTCAACATAGTGAGGTCATGTCTCTACAGAAAATTTTTAATCTGTTTTCAAATGTATTTGCAGAGTTGTGCAAATTAAAATATAAGAAATTAATGCAAAGGTCAGCTAAAGTTGCTGTCTATTAATTTGATATTTAGTAGTTTTCATTTGTAAATTAACTAACTCTTAGACTGCAAATAAACATTTTTGTAAAGGGCTATGTTTTTAAGTTTCTAAGAAAATCTTCAGTTAGCAGTTTAGAGTCTTCTAAAATTAAAGTAGAAAGAAATAATTGGTGTGAAAATGCAAGGGTTAGCTGTGTTAGAAAATGTCTAATTGAGGGTTGTAAGTTTCTTCTATCTTGAGAAGAATAAATATTTTGAAGAGTAACATTGAAGGTGGCATTTTTAAAAGAAATTAAATGGTTATTATAAACCACAGGAAAAATAGTAGAAAGGAAATGGTAACAGAACAATCAAAGAAAAGCATAATGGGATAATAAACAGGTTAACAGTGTAATAATGATAATTAACAGTAACAAGATATTGTTAAAATTTTAATTAAACTTAAAGCAGCAGCAGGAAATACTGAAAAATAAAATACTTGACTACATAAAAATGTACACTTCTACTTACTTCTAACCTTATAAATTCTAAAAGAAAAAACACAAATAGTAAAATACATATGAAAAAACTGTTTAATCTGAACAGTGCAAAAAATGCTAACAATAACACTAATGAACAATTTTTCACACTGCAAATCACCACAGATTAAGAAGACTGACATTTTTAGTGTGATGAAGACAAGTTCCTTCCAGCTTTTGGGAAGGCAGAGTGGCACTCTGTGTCAAAATGTAAACTGACCATACCCCTTCACCCCCCAAATCTATTTCTAGAAATTCACCCACAAAAGACAATCACATAAATGTTCAAAGATCTACCTATTGAAGCAGTTTTCAAAAGAGTGAAGATTAGGAAAGACTTATCCACTAATAATGGATAGGGTAAATCAACAGGTACATTCACAAAAATGACTACTGCTACAGTCACTGAAAATGTAAGGATGCTGGAGAAAGTCACATAATAAAGAAAATCAGTGCCACTATAATTCATGATCACTGCTCCCAAATGGGTCCTCAATTCCTTTTCTCTAACGGCAGACTCACAGGCCCTTCTGCTGATGTGATATAAGCTCTCCCATCAGCAATAAACAGGAACGAAGTATTGATACATGCTACAACATGGATGAACCTTAAAAACAGCGTGCAAAGTCAAAGACCAGACACAAGGGACCATATATTATATGATTCTATTCACATGGAATATCCCAAATAGGAAAATCTATAAAGACAGTAGATTAGTGGTTGCAGACTTGGGATGGAGGTAGTAGGGGGTGACAGCTGGTAATGAAAATACTCTAAACATGACTGTGGTGATGGATGCATATTCAACTCTATGCATGTAGTAGTATATTCAACTCTGTGAATATAGTACAAGCCACTGAATTGTACACTTTAAATGAGTGCATTGTATGGCATTTAAATTCTCTCAATAAAGCTGTTAAAAACCAAAAGCTCTCCCATATGTGGAATGTTTGCGTGACCCCTGCCACCTGAGTACCCTCATGCTTACAGCTAAACATGCCTATGTGTTATTCTAATGTGTGTGAGTTTCACCACTGGCATGCAACAAACCACCTCTATATTCATTTGTTACTCCACCTTTCTAAAAAGCTATCTGACGTATTGACAGTACATAATGACAGCTAAAATTTCTTATCCTTTAATTCAGAGGTGATCTTTTTGAAACCTTTCGTAAGGAAATAAAAAAACTAAATCTGTCACCCAAACTGGAGTTCAGTGGCACAATCACTGCTCACTTCAGCCTCAACCTCTCTGGGCTCAAATGATCCTCCCACCTCAGACTCCCAAGTAGCTGAGACTACAGGCACACACCACCACACCTAGCTAATTTTTGTAGAGACAGGGTTTTGCCATGTTCCTCAGGCTGGTCTCAAAACTCCGAGATGGGCTCAAGTGATCTGCCCACCTCGGCCTCCCAACATGCTGGGATTACACGGATGAGCCACCATGCCCAGCCAATAATTTTTATAATTGGAAAAAACTGCAAAAAATCTAAATGTTTAACAGTAGAAGAATCAATAAACCATAATATGCCCATACAAGAGATAGCAAAAAGACATTAAAATGTTTTCAAAGAATATGAACTATAAAGAGTGTTCATGATGTATAAGTGAATAAAGCAGAACACAAAAGTGTATATATAATGTGATCCCTTTTATGTATATTATACATTTCTACAACAACATGGATGTGGGAGCACCTACTGCCTTCTCTGAATACTATCCCTTTCCTTGAGAGCCACTGTCTTGGTGTAATGTGACCACACTGCCTAGTCTCAGGAGCAGCGGCTAATCTGGGGATGGGGTGGGCTAATGACAGGCTCTTTCCCAGAAATCTCAGCCATGAGATTCAACTTGGTTGCTCTCCTAAACGGAGATCTTAACCTAGGCCTGGTTTGCAAGTCGGCTGCAGTTAGCTGTTATCTAAGGAATGCTGGGAATGCTGGTAGGGGCTAGGCCCACGGGGCAGCTCTGACTCCTCCCCAAAGTCCCAGTGCTTAAATTCCAAGGTTCTTAGCTTTTGCTGAAATGCTGGAGCAGGAAGTCTCCCAGAATGCAGTGGCTGTGAACAGCAAGGCTAATCCCATGGGAATGGTGGCTGTGTCTACCTGTGCCAGCAGTTCCCTGTAGCATCTTCTTGTTGAACCCACTCCAGTCACAGGAAATAATCAGAGAGCTGATTATGCTATGCAAACAACCAGGGGTTGTGGCAGTCTACAATTTCCAACCACTTGTCTAAAGCGTGATTCAGAGGGGCAGCAACCAGTCCTGGTCACCACAAGCTGTTACACTTTCTGCAGGCTGGGTATGCAAAATTTACCTTTCTTTCAGAATATACAGTATAATTTTACTTGGAATTCTTATTCTACTCTCACAGCATGTTCCAGATGTCACACAGCACGAGGAAGCAAGTGCTCTCCAGCCCAGGATCTGATAGCACCCACATCTTTGAGGACAGAGGGCATCGGGAAGCCCTAACAACTCTGGCACATCTGCCACCAGGTGTGTGGTGAGGTCATGAGGGCAGACACTCAGGCGCTACTCCTCTTCTTCTCCTGGTTACTCAAGAAAGCTACTCAGTACTTCCATACCTGAGTTTCCTCATCTTCAAAAGGGAGGTTACACCCTCTAAGCCGTGGCATTCACCAAGAGGCTGGGACATTATTCTTAGAAATACACAAATACACGCACCCTTTTTTCTAGTATGGGCTGTTCTTAAAGGTATGTGTCACACTGAGTCAGCAGGCTCCTGGGTCCATAGGCAGGTCAGCAGTCTCTGACACATTCTCCTTCAGCTCTTCTGACAGGTAGATCTTTCATTTTTACAGCTTTATGGAAGGTTATTTCACAGACCATAAAATTCAACATTGAAAGGGTAAAGTTCAACGCTTTTCATTATTGACACAGGCAGATCTTGACTGTCACAGAGAGAAAGATAAAAAACAAATTAGCTCCTTTCTCTAGTGGCCTGCATCCTCTGTTCCCTGCCATCTCTTAATCTTTCCCTCCAGTAATGTTTGCCTGGGCATCCCCTCTAACCCGCAGCCACTTTCAGACCCCTCAGCAGCACCTCCTGGTGGCCAGCAAGCCTTGGAGGGAGGGAGGCGCCAGCTAGTGCAGCAGTTAGCTCACCATGCCAGGACCCACACTCCCCCCCAGTGGAATAAGCTCTATGCTCAGACAACAGACTTTATGAAAACCAAAGAAACAAGGATAAAAATGAGGTGAAAGAAATAAAAGTTTTTTTGTGAACTTTTAAAGTACAGTAAATAAGTCTAGAGTTTATAAGCAAAAGCTGATATTTTTTTAAAAGAGCTTTACTGCATAATCTTTATCCTTATTCCCACAAGCAGTCAAAAATCCCCCAACCACATGAACCTATCAAATAGTAAAGAAGCATTTGGGAACATGAGCTAGGCGCAGAAGCTCACACTTGCAATCTTAGCACTTTGGGAGACCGAGGCGGGTGGATCACCTGAGGTCAGGAGTTCAAGACCAGTCTGGCCAACATGGTGAAACCCTGTCTCTACAAAAAAATGCAACAAATTAACCGGACATAGTGGAGCATGCCTGTAATCTCAGCTACTCGGGAGGCTGAGGCAGGAGAATTGCTTGAACCCGGGAGGTGGAGGATGCAGTGAGCTGAGACTGCGCCATTGCACTCCAGCCTGGGTAACAAGAGCAAAACTCCATCTCAAAAAAAAAAAAAAAGAAGTATTTGGGGACAAGAAATGAATTAATATGTGTGACGGACAATGACTTAGTAATACCTAATCTGGTTCTACTTTCTTCATCTTGATTTCTACTTTTGATTGCTTCTTATTGTAAGGAATATTTTCAAGACATATTTTCTGTTTCTCATTTATTTTTCACTGGTCATATTTTCTAATCCTGTCTTCACTTTGGTGTCTTCTCTGGATTTTAGTAGTGAAAATGACTGACACGTTTTGAAATAAATGTTAAAAAGATAAAAAGAAAAACTCTTGCCTGAAAAATTACCCTAGTATTCAAGCTACTTGTGTAAATTACAGAAATTTAAAAAAACTCTAGATAATATAATTATCAGATAGAAGTTCTACAATGAGTACATTTGAAATTATTAAAGACCCAAAGAAATAAAAATCCCAGGGAACAAAAGGCAAATACAAAGCATAGAAAAACATGATAGTGAGGTGGGTGCATCACCTGAGGTCAAGAGTTCAAGACCAGCTTGGCCAACATGGTGAAATCCCATCTGTACTAAAAATACAAAAATTAGCTAGGCGTGGTGGCGCATGCCTGTAATCCCAGCTATTCAGGAGGCTGAGGCAGGAGAATCGTTTGAACCTGGGAGGCAGAGGTTGCAGTGAGCCGAGATCACAGCACTGCACTCCAGCCTGGGTGACAAAGCAAGACTCTGCCTCAGAAAAAGGGAGGAAAGAAAAATATGATAGAAATATATCCAAGTACATCATAAATCACAAGTATAAATAAATAAAATGTGTCCATTTAACTGGATGAAAATTTAGACCATGTAAAAAGAAAAGTAAACCCCACAAAATCCATAGAGACACATGCAGATACACAGAGGTTAAGAGAAAAAGAGGAAAAAATAAATATACTGGAGGAATTTAGATTCTGAGACTGAAGGATGAGATAATTCAGATTAACTCCCCCTCTGAACACAACTGGAAAAAATATAAAGGATATTTTCTTGAAGGCATTATAGAATCAAGAAGATGGTAAAGAATGGCCAAGCCAAGATCCTGGAAGAATGGAGGTCTGAGAAGGTGAGCCAAGCATATGGGGCCATCTTCCCCTTGGGGCACCTTCTGATTCTGGAGAGCATCGCTGAGCAACAAGGACTCCATCCAGGGCTGAAGGCACATAAATTGGAATCTAAGGCCCCCGAAAGCCAGGGAGCTTGGTTGATTTGGACTGGGATCCTGAAGGGGTACTCTTTAAAAGTAAAGACCAACCAGAAGCTGGCAGGCCCTCACAGGCACTGCAGCTTAGTTCTGAATCATTTCAGTCCTTGAAATCGGACTGATGTTAACCCAGATTGCTACTGCTGCCAAGTGCCCACCAGAAACAAACACAAACCCATCTCGGAGGAGAAATATCTATCATCCTAGACCTCAATTTATTTTTACATTTTTTCAATCTTTAGATAACTCAATCAAAAATAACCAGGCATACAAACAGGCAAGATTATATAGAAAAAAAAAACCACTAGTAGACACCACAAGCAACAGAAACATACCCACAATTGCTCTAGATTTAGAGCAAAAGAACTATGTTTACTATATTCAACAAGGTAAAAGACGAGGTTGTTTTGGCAGAGAACTGTAAACCAAAAGACGAACCAATAAACATGCAGAGAGGCTCAATATCATTAGTAGTTAGGGAGATGCATATTAAAACTAAAATAAACTACTAGTACATCCCAACTATGATGGCTAAAAATTTTTTTAAGTGACAACAAGTGTTGCTAAATATATTGAGTGATTCTCATAAGCTGCTGGTACAACTATAAATTGTTTAAGCCATTTTAGAACTGTTCGGCAATATCTAATAAAACTGAACATATGTGTAACCTATGATGCAATGACTCTATGGCAAGGTTATACATCCAACAGAAACTCATGCACATCTACACCAAGAGACATAGACAAGATAACTCCTACTCGCAAAATCTGATCACTAGAAGGAAAAATAGATAATCTTACTCTCACAATAGTAGAGTTAAAACACACACTTGTCGGCCGGGCACGGTGGCTCATGCCTGTAATCCCAGCACTTTGGGAGGCCAAGGCGGGCAGATCACGAGGTCAGGAGATCGAGACCATCCTGGCTAACACGGTGAAACCCCGTCTCTACTAAAAATACAAAAATTAGCTGGGCGTGGTGGTGGGCGCCTGTAGTCCCAGCTACTCGGGAGGCTGAGACAGGAGAATGGCGTGAACCCGGGAGGCGGAGCTTGCAGTGAGCCGAGATCTTGCCATTGCACTCCAGCCTGGGCGACAGAATGAGACTCCATCTCAAAAAAAAACCAAAACAAAACACACACACACTTGTCTCAATAAACTAATTGATCAAGTAGAGAAAAGCTGAATAACAACCAATAAACCCAATCTAAAGGAAATATGTAGATCCAACTAGAGAACCCATTATTTTCAACTCCACAGTCATTAAAGAAAAAGAAAAAATGCAAATTTCAACAATGATCAAAGAATCTTTATCATACAATTTACATTATTTAAACCCAATAAAATCAGAAATCAAGGACAAAAAAAAAATCTTGGAAATTTATGGACATAGTTTTAAAAAATCATAGGTCAGAGATGAAACCATAAAGGATATTAGGAAATACTTACAACTTTGATGACAATGAAAGCACTAACTATTGAAATATATGGGATTCAGCTAAACCACTACTTAGAGAGAAATGTGGAGTTTTATGTGTGTATTAGAAAAGAAGAAAGCCTGAAAACCAATAATTTAAATGTATGACTCGGGCTGAGTGCTGTGGCTCAGGCCTGTAGTCCCAGCTCTTTGGGAGGCCAGGGAAGTGGATGACATGAGGTCATAAGTTTGATACCAGCCTGGCCAACACGGCAAAACCCCATGTCTACTAAAAATACAAAAGTTAGCTGGGTGTGGTGGTGCATGTCTGTAATTCCAGCTACTCGGGAGGCTGAGGCAGAAGAATCGCTTGAACCAGGGAGGTGGCGGTTGCAGTGAGCTAAGATGGCGCCA
The DNA here is from genome assembly GCF_029289425.2 of Pan paniscus. Classification (NCBI taxonomy): domain Eukaryota; kingdom Metazoa; phylum Chordata; class Mammalia; order Primates; family Hominidae; genus Pan; species Pan paniscus. The sequence continues at coordinate 6,581,696 of NC_073265.2, forward strand.
CTGCACTCCAGCCTGGGTGACAGGGCGAAACTCTGTCTCAAAATAAAATTAAAAATAAATAAATAAATAAATGTATGACTCAAGAAGTCAGAAAAAGAACAAGAGTATAAGATAACAGGGGCAGAAATTAATGAAACTTGAAACAAAAAAAATCCTGATTTTTAAAACAGCAGCAAAACTGAAAGCTGCCTTTTTGAAAAGACTATAGAAAAATACAGAAGGCATAAATAGGAATGAAAAAATGATTGCAACTACAGATACAGCTGACATTTTTGAAAAAGAATACTATGAACAACTTTATGCAATACAATTGAAAATTTAGGGAAAAGTGGACAATTCCAAAAATAAGTAACATTAAAATTCAGTCAAGAAGAAATGTAAAACTTGAACAAACCTACTAAAGAAATTGATCCAGTAGTTAAAAACCTATTCCCTCAAAATAAACTAAAAATAAATAAAACCCTGGACACCTGCCCTAGATGGTATTATTGGCAAATCATATCAAACATTCAAAATGCAGATAATCTCTATTTACACAGACTATTACAGATGACAGAAAAAGAAATTATTCCCAACTCATATAATGAAGCTAAGAAAACCCAAAAACCAAGCCAAACAAGTACAGCATGAACATCTCACTTACTAACACAGATTTTAAAAACCTAAATAAAATGTTAGAAAATACAATTTTACAAAATCTTAGGCAACACCATTGTCAAGTAGAAGTTATCCAAGTAACACAAAACAATATCATACTAGAAAATACTTTAGTATGATTATTTAATTCATCACATTGACAGACTAAGGAGAAAAACTGCATTATCATCTTAACAGGTACAGGAAAATCACTCTTTAAAATTCAACACTCATTCCTGATACAAACACCTAGCAAACCAAGACCAACAGAGGATTTCTCTAACCTGATAAAGACTACCTACAAAAACATACAGCAAATATCATACTTACTGATGAGACATTAGAAGCAGTCCCTTTAAAATCTGGACTAAGATAAGGGTGCCCACTATCAATCACAGCCTCCATTCAATACTGTGCTGAAGTGCCTGACATGGAAGTAAGACAAAAAGGACTGGCATAAGGATTGGAAAAGAAGAGACAAGTCTGTCATAATGTGCAGAGAACAGGAAAGTCTACACAGAATAACTAAGAAAATCTATAAGTTATTAGAATTAAAATGAAAGGTTCCTGGTTATAACCTGAAAAACAATAGTCAGTTACATGTCTAGACATGAGCATAAAAATAAAAATATACAGCTGACACTTGAACAATGTGAGCGTTAGGAGTGCTGACCCTCATGCAGTCAAAAACCCACCTATAACTCCTGACTCCCCCCAGAACTTAACTACTAATAGCCTACTGTTGACCAGAAGCCTTACCAATAACATAAATAGTTGATTAACACATATTTTGTATGTTATATGTATATACCGTATTCTTACAATAAACTAGAGGAAAGAAAATGTTGTTAAAAAAATCATATAGAGGAGAAAATATAGTTACTGTTCATTAAGTGGAAGTGGATCATATAAAGGTCTTCATTCTTGTTGACTTCACATTGAGTAGGCTGCAGAGGAGGGGGAAGAGGAGGGGTTGATCTTGCTGTCTCGGGGTGGCAGAGGCAGAAGAAAATCTGCATATAAGTGGAGCCGCACTGTTCAAACCCATATGGTTCAAGGGTCAACTGTAAGTCATGTACAACAGCAAAAAAACTATATAACAAATCAAACGTCACACAACATAAAGTTTTATTGAAAGTAATTTTAGAAGAATAGAGAGATGTACTCTATTCACATATAACAAGAGTCCAAATTATAAAGTTATTAATTTTCCCCATTCTAATTCTATACATTCAATGTAATTCCAAACTCCTGCTAGGGTTTTCTGTGTGGAATCTGACAGATTGATAATTATAAAATGTATAAAGAAGATCAAAGAGCCAAGTACAACCAAGGCAACTTTCAAGAACCGCCTAAGGTGGGAAAGTACTTGCCCTACTGTTAGAGGAAAGGAGTCCCGATCCAGACCCCAAGAGAGGGTTCTTGGATCTCACACAAGAAAGAATTCAGGTGAGTCTGTAAAGTGAAAACAAGTTTATTAGGAAAGTAAAGGAATAAAAGAACGGCTACTCTATAGACAGAGCAGCCCCAAGGGCTGCTGGTTGCCCATTTTTATGGTTACTTCTTGAATATATGCTAAACAAGGGGTGGATTATTCATGCCTACCCTTTTTACACCATGTAGGGTAACTTCCTGATGTTGCTATGGCATCTGTAAATTGTCATGGTGCTGGTGGGAGTGTAGCAGTGAGGACCACCAGAAGTCACTCTTGTGACCCTCTTGGTTTTGGTGGGATTTAGTGGCTTCTTTACTGCAACCTGTTTTATCAGCAAGGTCTTTGTGACCTGTATCTTGTGCTGTCTCCTGTCTCATCCTGTGACTAAGAATGCTTTAACTGTCTGGGAATACAGCCCAGTAAATCTCAGCCTCATTTTACCCAGCCTCTATTCAAGATGGAGTTGCTCTGGTTCACACTTCTCTGACACTACCAGCTTTCAAGATTTGTTATACAATTATAGTAACTAAGACAGGTTTCTACACAGGGAGAGGTAAACAGACCAAGGGAAAATAAGAGAGAAACAAATCCACACATATATGGAAACCTGGCATTTGACAGACATGGTATTATAGATCAGTATGGAAAGGATGAAACACCCAATATATGGTGCTGAGACAACTGGTAATCCATATTGAAAATAACAAAGCAATCTCTACTTCTTGCCACATCCAAAAACTAAATTTCAGAATAAAAGACTCAAATGTAAAAAGCAAACTTTAAAATTCTAAAAAAAATTATGGGAGAACATCTTTATGGCCTGGAAAAAAAAGGGTTTTTTAAAACAAGACATTAAAATAAAAGAAACCATAAGAGACTGATAAAATGACTACATTAAAATTATGAGCAAGAAGCAGAAAATAAAAGGTAAAATTACTGACAAGAAGACATTTCCAGTGTAATTCCATCAAAGGACTAATAATAGAATACACAAAGAACTCCTACAAATCAACAATCTTCTCTCCAAACAACTATTTTCAAAAGTATGAAAAGCCTCCATTTTTGTTTTCATTTTGAAAAATGAATTATTTAGGCTCACTGAAAACATTCTTTTCCTTATTGTAATTTCTAACACAGAATTCTAACACTGATTTTGAATAGTATTAGAACTATTGAAAACAATTTAATGATTAATACATTTGAACTGTTTTATGATTATAAAATAATGTGTAACTATGAATTTTGTAAAGATATCAAAATACACATTTGAAATATTTAATTAAAATGTTAAAATTAAAAAGAAACAAATGTAAAGAGCATAAAAATCATTAAAAATCCCTCATGCATTACACAGACACATTTTGTCAATATTTTGGATTTTTTCTTTACTTTGTTTCTATTAATAAATACATACACATAGATGCACAACAAGCTGGGTCCAAAGTGAGGGTGGCTTATTCAAGTGATGACATCCATCAGTCAGTAGATGATGCAAGCTAATGCTTAGGAAAGAGGTGAGGTCTGGGGATGTTGACTTGGGAGGTCATGCTTAGAGCAATAAAAGTCAAGACTCAGTCTTGGATGAAGAGATTGTAGGAAGAAAATAAGAGTGAGGACACAATATTAGAATAAGGAGCAGAATAATATGTTGGGAAAAATAACTTGAAAAAAGAGAAGGTACAATTAGATAGGTAGGAGGAGAATCAGGATATTGTGGAAGAATGTCAAGAAGAAGATAACAATCAACTGCCAATCCTGCAAAGAAGTTAAGGAGAATGAATCCTAAGAAAAGGCCAACATATTTAACAATTGAGAGAGACGGCTGTGGAGTAAACGTCTGATTACAGGAATGCAAAGAAAACAGATTGAAGGGATAGGGATATGTGCATATTTACACCATACAGTCAACAAATCTGGCCAGAAAGAAAGGTGGCAAATCAAGCTTTTTTTCGAGATATTAGAGATCTGTTACCTGTCTACCTTCTCTGGGCGAGAAGCCCAGTATACTGAAAGACTAAAGATGCTGGGAAGAGAGAAGTAAACAAAAACACAAATGCCTGAAAGCAGAGGGAGAGGATGGACTTTAAAAGAGTTCTGGATCATGACTTGTCATCTGACACAGGAGAAAAGAACCGGGGTCACAACAGACATAGTTCAAGCTGAAGAGGACAGGAGAAACCTCCGGCTAGGTAAACTTAGTAATTTTAGTACCAAGGTACGTCACGGGACAAAACTCAACTTAAATCAAGAAGCATCCACACTAAACTATACCTAAGGGCTTACAAGAGACGAAAAAAAATCCCTCATTATGTCTGCTTCAACTCACCCATGACATGAGAATCAATACTGGTATTTGGGTGAAGCTTCAAAACAACTGAAACTATGGGGAATGTTTCAAACCAGTTAAGCACTGACATAAATGACTGAGAAACTCCGGTTTCCTTAAAATAAGCAAAATATTCATTTGTTTTGATATTATTTTTTGATGATACAAGTGTCCATCTGTAGTAGCTAGTCAATAAATATTGGTTCATGCTACCTGTACTGAATGTTTCTGTGCTACATGGTCAATTGCATAATTGCCAGTTTAAGGTACAGCATTAAGAGCAAAACAATTCACGGTGAAATATCCCACCCATGTTTTCCTACAAATCTGTGATTCAACAAGGAATGTAATGATTCACAGTATTGGCATTAAGTTTATATTGAGGTTGCCCTTTTGTAACTGAGAAGTAGGGCTGGGTTGTCACTGTGATCTTCCCAATCCCTTCCACATCCAAACCCTCACTTCCCTTCTCAGCCCCACTTTGAATGACGCAAAGTTAAAACACTAATGTAGACATCCTCTGTCATAAAGCCAACAAACCAGAGAAACAAGAATGCTTATTGACCTCCTTCCTTAACTACTTCTTAAAAAGGGATCTAAAATTTATGAGTAATAAAATTCTAAAAAGAACATTTACCTTCTATGTGTATGTATAACTAAAGCCTACGACTGAAATATTTGGAACTTCTAAAGTAGTTTTCAACTTCAAATACAAACTTATATTAGAGACAAAAGCCATTAGCTTTGCTATGAGTAGTGTGAAGGGTTGATGTGACTTGAGGAAGCAAAGTTTGCAAAGATTTTCATTTGACTGTAGATTTACAAAATGTTTAACAATTTCAGTTCCTGAAATAGTTAATATAGGTTAAAATAAATTAGTAAGTTAAATGTGGAAGTCTTTAAGGTAATAACAAAGCAAGGCCATCAGAGGGAAACTGAGAATTATCTCTCTCAAATATCTGGAGAGTGACTGTCAAAATCAAGTCACAAAGAAATTACTACATTCACATTATTCCGTGTTCCACAGATGTTTCTTCTATTGCTCACATGAACTCTTTTCTCTTTGTTTTCACACTCACCAGTAACACTTGTAGATCTCCTAGGTCATTTGAACATTTAGCATTCAACTCTTTGATCAGTTCAAACTGCCTCCACAGAACATCTTTTTCTTCTTTCAAGCGTTCCTTATTCTCAAAATGTTCCTTGAATTTCAACCAAATTTAAATTCCTTACATTTACCTTCTCAACTTTGTATTCACCTCCTCTGTTCCAATAAACAGTAACAACTCTCTAAGCCCTTGTGTCTTGTAGCAACCATTGCCAGGCATTTTCTTAAAATTCTTACACCTCCCTTGAGGTGCTGGTAGCTTTAGAAATGTCGCCGGAGCAGCACGAAATTAGCCATGACTAGGACAGGACAGTCAGGAATTGCTGAAGACTCTCATGCCGGCTTCACCACCTATGGTCATTACAAAGGACTTCAAAATTCCTGGCTTTTCCAGTCCTGGAATGACCCTGATCCCTGCCCCATTCCTATAGCACAATCCCAAAACCATACATGGTCTTTCTCACCACAGTTCCCCTGCCAATCTCTTAAATGCTCACATCTAATGCTTAGGCCAAGGCTCTTGTGTTGCACAAGAGGCCCCCTACACCCCCGTTCCTGCTGACTTCACCTCCTTGCATCAACAATCTGGTCTCCTGGGCCATCATTTCAATCACCCTCTCACCTTTAATCACAACTATTTCCTTCCTTTGTCTTTCTCCACATACCACCCTTCAAAACCAGCAGTGCCAGCTCTCCACTGCCACCCCCAGGCAGATGTGCTTTGCTGGAGAGAGTGACACCAGACTGGCCCTGGTACGGTCCTCAACATGTTCCCAGCCAGGGTTCCCTCTCCTTCTGGTCCTCAGCAGCAATCCTACATCATCACCTCTCTGTAGCATCCCCACCTTCTCCCTCTTCCTCAACTGGCAATCTCAGTGCCCACTCAGGGAATGAAACTACCTCCCAACCCCAAACTGGTCTCTATATGAGTTCCCTCCTCGCTGGGGGTTTCCTCCCTCCTATGCGCTAGAGTCCATCCATCTGTCCCATCCCTACAGCACCAGGGCCCTCCATTCTCCCTTTCCCTCTGGTATCTTCGAAGACTCTCCACAGCCATCTAAAGATACTCAACACTCTCCCACTTAAAAAAAAATGGCACATGTTAAAAATTAAAGACTTCTATAGAGAACATTAACACGCCACTAAATACTGAATAGAGTCGTCCACTCAGTCTTCATCATCTAGCTCCTCTATGTTGCCAGCACCTGTCAGTGCCTGCCTTCCCCGGTCCAGCCTGTTGTAGACATTGTGCTCATTCCTTGTTTCTTGTTTCTTCAGCCCCAGAACCTTCCTAAGCCATCCTGACCAAGCCTTTGGGCTTCCTATGTCTGGATCTACAGGGCCACCCGCCGGCTCTCCAAACTGAGGCTTTCTTCCCCACATCTGCAGTTCTGATTGCTCAACTCTTGGCTTAGTTTCAGATTAGTACTCCAGGTACTGCAGTCTGACTAAACTCCCACTTACTGCACTCATGTCCAATCAGTGTCCTGACAAGACACCAGCTCCTTTTCCCTGGGGGTACAAACCTTATCTCAATCCCGCAAATTATTAGGGGTCCCCGTGCTCCCAAATTCATGTCACTACCACTAACTAGTGGAATGAAGTACTGTTATCGCTTACAGACCGCTCTACTGGGTTCGTAAGATCCACCTTGGGTTTATCAAGTTCCCTTAGAAAATATATTTAGAACGCTGGCAGCCCAGTGGAGTCCAGCTACACAGCTCGGCGCGTTTACCCTGGGATCCCTTGTTTCTTGTTTCCTTTCATTTCCTTCTCCAACCAATTTCCCATCATACCTATGGGCAAACACCCATGTTATAACAAGCAATTCATTAACTACTTATTTTAAGTTATGGTTAAGTGTTATAACCATAATATTTATAAGTGTTATGAAATTTATAAGTTCTGAAATTTACACAATTCTTTCAGTGGTTAGCAAACCATACTACTATTATAGACTCTATTATATTTCATAACCACATATTATACACAACATGAGAAGATCTCTGTTTAAGAGTCCCACCTATGGTATTTGTAAAACCATTCAATCAGGCAAAAACAAATTAAAAAAGTAATATCAGATAGTAATACACTAGAAAACCAAACCTTGAACAAACATTTGGGGATCCCCAGGCTTACAAATGTATTGGTTTCTATTCGGTAAAGTCTTGGCTTTCTCATTTTATATCATTCAAACAAAGGAACTGAAAATTATATTTTAAAATAAAAACCATAATCTAAAACTAATCTAAGAAAATACTGAGAAAAAAATAGCAGTAAATTTATATATTTTATCTTCTGTAATGAAAACTAAGGGGAAAAAGGCATGCTAAAAGCAACTAGTTCTAAAGTAACTTCATGAATGTACCACACAGAATACTTAACAGCTTTAAAAAGCAGTTATGAAATGCCCATTTGAACATCAGATGCCACGGACAGAACAAGTATCCAACCTAAAGCAGACAACACGGACCCACTCAAAGATATGCAGTGACATGCAGAGTCGTACTTCACACAATCCTCATTTGGAGAATGAGTCAAGAAGGGCAGCAGCGCGACCCTCCAGGCTTTTCCAAAATGACCCTCCTGATAACCGAGGAGCTCCAGCTGGGCTGTTCTTTTGCCCTGGTTCAAAATATACCTAGATGTGGAAAAGTACAAAGGCAAGCATTTCCCATCCACTAGAAAAGAAGTTCAATTATCAAATGCTAAATCTAGGTTACACTAAAAAAAATTAGATGAATTAAAATGTGGCCTGCCTCAAAGCAAGAGCATGTCTTACCAATCTTACTGTATCTCACTTAACATACTCAAGAGGAAAAGAAATTGAAGCATTTAAATAGTCCATCTTCAACATTCTGCTGTGAATACAGGACCTGTAATATGCTTGTTCTACTTGACATATAAAAAGAATCACATTTATGTGGAAGCCTAAGGTTAAAACAGGTTTTTAAAATGTAAACAGCAGTAACATGAATGTATTGAATTACATAAATCCCAAAACTTTTCATGCCACAATGGTATGGGAAGGTCGGTGACTGACTCACCTAAATAAAATGCAGTAAGTCAAAGTATATAGTTAGAGCAAAAGGAAAAAGATAAAAACATTTTAAAAACTAATTTATGGTTTTAATTCTCTATAATAAATCTTTTAAAAATTAATACACAATAGAAAATGGAGAAACAAAGTTAATAAATGCTTCCAAAGATGGCTTATGTTATATTAAACATGAAAATGATATCAAAGCATAATTATGAAATTGTCAAAAATCATGTTTGTAGTACAAGTTTACAGCTAGTTTTAAACAAAGAATTTTGACCAATTACTTGCAGAAAGTAAACAAGAAAAAAAGCTTGACTTCTTTCTGACAGCACGGAAGTCCTTATAAAACAGAGCACTATGTCATTCGACTACCACCCCCCAGTTATCACAGTTCTTGGTATATAAATCACCTTCGAATAAGCACAGGGTGTCTGAAATTTCCACTCTGCCCTAAGTAACACCATTCAAAATATCAATTGCTTCCAGCAATTCGAACAACGAAAATAACTTTAAATTGGAAAGATTATCCCACTTTCATCTCCACATTAAAGTCCATCCATCATAAATTTAAGTAGAGTTATGGTGGGCAAGACGTAGCAAGAATGAAATAAAGTATTTTAACCACAAGAGACCCAAACAGGACTTGGCAACGCTTCCTAACTGCACACGCTAGAAAGCCCTGCCCCCATGTGGCTGAAAGGCTTGCACAGCTGGCCAGCTTGCCCTGAGGCATAAGGGAGAAGGTTCATCCCCGAAATTGCCATGTTAAATGCCCACTTCTGGCTGTTGGAAGATTTAGGATACCATCTACTAAGCAGAAAGGATACCTTTTTCCCAGGCTCAGTGTCTTGGACAATGTGAACACACAACTAATAACTGCTGGATTATGGAGACAACAGCTTGTGTCTGCATAATGCCTTATGTAAGGTTCCCTCCCACGGATGCAGCAAACACGGAACATTCAAGTTCTGAGATGATGCTGAGGCTCAATTTAAACGGCATCTTTCCTGCTCTCAACTCTACTTTCCTGGTAATGCTTCATGACATACGATCTTTTAATTATTCCTAAATAATAGTGCCCTGTCAGTACTGGGGGCAAACGACGCATCTTGGCACTTGGAGCTTTTGCTATTCTCTCTCCACCTGGTACACACTCTGCAGTCTGTGACCCTCCATTTCCACCTCCAGCTGCCTGAAGTCTCTCTGGGAATGCTTCAATTCCCTCTGGTTCACAGCCCAAACCAGAGCCTACACCTGATTTACCATTAGCCACTTCCCAAGCCTGTACTCTGCTCCCCAACCCCTAGCACAGGCTCAGTGACTCTGAAGGTGAAAGCTGGCAGCAATGCTGGTGAGTCATAAGAGAAGGCAAGGAAAAATACCACCCAGCTACACACCATGTGCTACGGTCAGAATGTTTGCATCCTCCAAAATTCATTTGTTGAAATCCTAACCACAAAAGTGATGGTATTAGGAGGTGGGGCCTTTGGGAGGTGATTAGGTGCTGGGCTGGAGCCCTCATGAATGGGATTAGTGCCCTTACAAAAAAGGCCCAAGGGAGCTTGTTTGCCCTTTCACCATGTGAGGACTCAATGAGATGATGTCTGTCTACCAGGAAGTGGGCCTCCCCAGACACCAAATCTGCGATGGCCTGATCTTGGTCATCCCAGACTCCAGAACCATGAGAAATAAACTTCTGTTGTTTATAACCCCCCGACCCCCCAGTTTATGATATTATGTTATAGCAGGCAAAAAGCATTAAGACACCATGCACTTGAATAACAAACTCTGGAAATAGAGCCACTGTCAAGCCTATTAGTGACTCTCATTGTGAGACTTCCAGAATTAGCAGGCCGTAAGATATTCTGGGGGAAGACTGGGTGGGGCTTATGACAGCATCCAAGTCAGGTTCGGAGGAATGGGCCTTCCTCTAACCTACAAAGTCATAACTAGAAAGAACTTAACTATAGCATTCACTTCTCCACCTGCCATAGGAAAGAAAAGAGTAAATCATAGGGGAGACAAAGTGATTCCTTTCCTCTTGGTTTATAAAGCCTGCCCAGAGCCAGCACACAGAGCGTGTGCCCATGTCACAGGTGGCCCTCCCCTTCTGCACCAGGTACACAGTCAGGCCTCACGAAACATTAGCTACTACAAAATGTAGGACTTACCCAAAAAAGAACATGTGTAGAGATAGAAAACAACATATTCTGAAATGTCCATTTTTCATTCTAATGCTCAGCAGTCATATAATAACCGGATGACCTAAGCTGCTTTCAATTAGACTTTTGGGAACAGAATGGTATCTGTTTCAAGACAAATACAACCAATTTTCTATCTATACTTGAAATTACGTGTGTGTGCATACAGACAGATTCGCTATGTTATTTATATGTTCCTCAGGGATGATTTACTGTTCCATAACAAACGTGGTGATCAAATGATTCTAATCACTGACTGAAAAGTAATGAAATAATCTAAGATCATCTCTGAAAAGCTGAAGCAGATCCATATTAGATAAAAAAGAATGACTTCCATAAATCGACTCATTCAACACACAGGAAAGCATTCTATCTTTATATTTCTGTATTTTTCAACCTCCTCTGGCCTGCTTGCCACCCCACTGCCCATGGCCTATGTCACCAATCACCTCCAAGTGACCCCCACCCTCGCCCCTGCCCCGATGACCACCATAACCACAGCACCCAGAGATGAGTCCACTGCACTGTGCCACTTTCACAGATGGGGGAGGAAGAGAGCTGTAACTGTCAGAAATACATGAAAACTGTCAAAACTACATGCCATCAGCTCTGGAGATTTTGAAGCACTGATGGCTCTCTGTTCTGTGAATGTATTTTAAAAAATTACATTATCCCTCCTTTCAAGGTTAGCAAAAATAAAAGATGAACTCTACTTCCGCCTCTGCAAATGACCTCCTACGACCGCAGGCAGGCCCACGCTGCCTTTGCCTTCCCCACCTGCTTGAGGCCAGACACATCTCCGTGGACCACTCCTCCCTTCCAGAAACTCCCCTGTTCACTTCTTCAGCCTTTACCCAGGAGTTTCCTTTGCTGGCCCCTCGCCTTCCGACTGCCTATGCACTGGTGAGGTTCCCTGGCCCTGCCTTAGTCCTCTCTCTTTTCACAAAACCATCCTAGCAGTAAAATCCTTTTTCCCAAATAAAATGGTTTGTGCTCCTCACCCTCCAGTAGAACAGATAAAAGCAGAGCTACTCTGGCTGAAGGGGGGAAGGAGGCTTGAGGCCACCCTCATGGGGCATCTCTACAGAGCTCTAGGGTTGGGAACCACCAGCAGTTTCCTTCAACCAGCTGGTGTGAGCTCCATCTCCGGTCCCCCCTCTGCCCCCTCAACACCTCCCCACTTTTTGCCCAACAAAGTCATATGAGTCCTTCCAGATCCAGTTTCCCAGCCACCTTCTTTGTGATTCTTTATGTACAAAGTAGCTTTGAGCACTTCGTTATCCCCCAAGGCACTCTGCACCGCCTCCACCATTGTACATGTATCACGTGTTTGTTTACGTTTTTGCCGGCTCCACTAGATTGTGACCATTTTAAAGGCAGACAAGATGATGACAATGGCGTGCGTGCATGTATGTGTTTGCATGTGATGGGACAGGGGAGTCTCAGATGAACCTAAAGTTAGGCTTAAACTGTTCTGGCTGTGAGGCTGGTGCACTGGTCTGCATGAAGAGGCCGTGAGGAGGGAAGCAACTGGAGAAATGGGGAGGAGAGGTGGCTGCGGTCTCCATGCCCGCCAACCAGAGCTGCGTCTCAGCCCTAGATAGAGAGGGTCAAGCAAAATCCAGGAACTGCTTTCATGAGAGACTTCACGAAATATTTGTTAAACCAGAATACTGAACGCATAATATTCTCTTCTTTGAAATAACATTTTCTCTGTTCTTTTCATTAAGACCCAAATTTCTAAAAGGCCTATATTTTCTTCTCAGTTCTGATGAATAAAATTCTGCCTAAAGTCAGAGTCAATAAGCTCCCAAACTAGCAGTTGCTAATGAAAAGAAACTCTGAAGAGATGAGAGATGATGGCACAGGTCCACTGGAATGGAGACAAAATACTGAGCTGCAAAACCGATCCAGAAAGCCCACTAGGTGGAGATGAAGGCCGGTACCACTCACAAGAATGGAGTCTTTGCAGCCTTTGTACTTACAACCATTTTTTAAAACAAGAGTTCTTGCAAGGCTGTCTGGAAGACTCCTTTAGAAATATCTGAACATTCACAGTTTAATCAAGAAAGTATCCATTAAGGGCAAAAATCTCCTACCAATTAGTTGTCAATTGGCAAACTGCATTCAGACTGGCCTCTGGAACTCCCAAAGTTATAAAAATAGCTGGATTCCTTTTTCTGCAAAAGAGCCTCAAGTCTCTCTGACTCCTCTCCGTTTGGAAGATTAATAACGGTGATAATTCTGGAAGACTCCTTTACCACACAGCGGTGTGTACCTCCGCAGAGGGCTGGGAGTGGGCCACAGCACACTCTGATGTCCCGTGCAGTTCACTGACACCCAGGTTAGCAACACAGGCTGTATGCTCGGTGAACTGGGGCTGGCAAGGGCAGGCCCGGGGGGACCTGCCAGGGAGGGGACTTGTTCATAAGCACCTATAAGAACCAACTCCCAAGTCATTTTTCTTTTCTTCCTTTTTTTTTAAGTGAATACTCTCTGTATTTTGGTTAATCAACAATCTTTAGCACCCATTATGGACAAAACAATATGCTGCACACATACCAAGGATACAAGAAGGAACAAACTACCCTGGCCTCTGCTCTGATGGAGCGCACTTTCTCCTGGAGACAGATGAAAGAATAAATAAAATAACTGCAAGCTGTGATAAGACACTGGTGAAACCAAGACCACCAGCTCACCAAGTAACGCTAGAAGATCGCCACAAGGGATTTTATATGTGTAAGAGAGAGAGCGGGTAGGCATCCTCTTTTGACATAAAAGATGATGGAGAAGGTCTTTTTTAAAACATGCATTCAGTCAAATCCATGAATTTAGCTAATCCTTCTTTCCCTAAGTGTACAATTAGGGAAAACCTAATGACTACTTTACAAGTTAGAGTTTTGGCTTCTTTTGCTATTTATTAAAAACACGGCCAGGCGCAGTGGCTCACGCCTGTAATCCCAGCACTTTGGGAGGCCGAGGCGGGTGGATCATGAGGTCAGGAGTTTGAGACTAGCCTGGCCAACATGGTGAAACCTCGTCTCTACTAAAAATACAAAAATTAGCTGGGCATGGTGGCGTGCACCTGTAATCTCAGCTACTCAGGAGGCTGAGGCAGGAGAATTGCTGGAACTGGGAGGTGGATGTTGCAGTGAGCCGAGATTGTGCCACGGCATTCCAGCCCAGGCTGACAACAGTGAGACTCCATCTCAAAAAAAAAAAAAAAAAAAAAGGCAATATTTTCAGGCCAAGCATGGTGGCTTATGCCTGTAATCCTAGCACTTTGGGAGGCCAAGGTGGGCAGATCATCTGAGGTCAGGAGTTTGAGACCAGCCTGGCCAAAATGGTGAAACCCCGTCTCTACTAAAAATACAAAAATTAGCTGGGTATGGTGGCGCGCACCTGTAGTCCTAGCTACTCAGGAGGCTGAGGGAGGAGAATTGCTTGAACCCAGCAGGCAGAGGTTGCAGTGAGCCAAGATTGTGCCACTGCACTCCAGCCTAGGTGACAGAGCGAGACTCCATCTAAAACAAAACACACACACAAAACTAAATAAGACTAAACAAAAATTTTCTACCTGTTAAGGTACTTAAAGGAAATATTTTCTATGTAAAAATTAAAAATCATTAGAAAACAGGTACTTGACTTTAAATTTTTTTATTTATTTAATTAATTTATTTATTTATTTTTGAGACAGAGTCTTGCTCAGTTGCCTAGGCTGGAGTGCAGTGGTGCAATCTTGGCTCACTGCAAGCTCCACCTCCCGGGTTCATGCCACTCTCCTGCCTCTGCCTCCCGACTAGCTGGGATTACAGGCACCCGCCACCACACCCGGCTAATTTTTTTTGTATTTTTAGTAGAGACGGGGTTTCACCATGTTACCCAGGATGGTCTCGACCTCCTGACCTCGTGATCCACCTGCCTTGGCCTCCCAAAGTGCTGGGATTACAGGCGTGAGCCACCGCGCCCGGCCTTGACTTTTTAGTATCACAATTTTGACCTAGTGAATACTGTGACCAGCTTTTGTTGGTGGGGGGACGGGGACGGGGGCACCAAGGAATTTATGACCCTATGTTTATAAATACAGATATCTGAATTGGAATTACACCAACACTGGCAACATCTTATTGACAAAATATTTTAATTTCATAAAGCCAATATAATCCCTTGTTCAATTTTCTCTAAAGTACATGAAACAGCTAATTTTTTCCTTCTTCAACTGATCTTTTCCTGCAATTATTTTCACGGAGATAAGGCTTTTCTAGGTAAATTTTAAATCAATCGGATTTTACCTACTTCAAATATTTACCAATTATAGCTTCTGTCATTATGAATTCTCTCTACTGGCAACTGCTTTTTGTTTATTTTATAAAGTCCAATAACCTGGATCAAAGTCTGAAGATTTTAAATCTGTCATGAATATTTCATTCTTTTGTTGATCTGAATTCAAAAACAAATTTTACTGTATTAAATATCAGCAAATGTCAATTTTAATTTTACTTCTTCTGTCAGCTTTTCAACTGTATGAGGTTTGACTATGCCACTTAACCCAGTGTCTGTCTTGTTTTATGTTGACTATTTCTACCAAGAATTGTCATTATGAAATATTCTACAGGACTGGTCTACTTTAATAAAAATCCAGCCCTCCCACATACTTGTACACTTGTGATCACTTGGGATCTCATACTAACCTTCCTCACTGGTGAGTAACTCCCCTCTGGTGTTTCAAGTATATGGTCACGGAGACAAGGGCCAGGTCAAAATGTCCCCAAGACCAAAAGGTCTAGGCCCTAACACTGGAGCCAAATGTTCAGTGCATGTGTAGACAATGTGTGTAGCACAAGTATGTGCCTAAGTAGGAATTATGTTAGCTAGGAGAATCTGGAAAAAGTAAGAACTTTTATTCTAAGAATCACCAGCTGATATTCTTTTCACTAATTTCCAAAGAGAAAGACATAGCCAAGTCAGTTGGTGAGATTTCAACAAGTACTTATCGAGAAGCTGAAACTGCCCTACAAACTTCATTACTTCAAACCATTCCATTTGAGATAAGAGCTCCTCTACTCTCTCTCACTAAAACCTCACTTGCCAAGAATTCCCCCAAAGCCACATGGAGGCCCATGGCAGCACGAAACCCAATGCCCAGGATACTGGGCACTGGTGGGTAGAGGAGGATCAGTGTGCCTGGGAGACTGCTTACACTGAGCCAAGAGTAAGTTTGACAGCAACAAATGAAGGGATGAGGACAGGGAAAGCTAGGTTTCTCACTCCTGGAACACAGAAAGGGAGGAAAGCTAGAAAGAACTATGAGGCAAGGAACTGAAATAGGAGTACCAGTGAGAACTTACGGCTATTAAACACACACACACACACACGCACACACAGAAGGACACAGGTTACAGATGATAATGTATATGTGCTTGCATGTTCATTTATATTCACTGTATCTTTTCTGCTGTCTGCTGAGAGGGCCTGGAAGAAATGTACAGTACATCAAAGAACTAAGCACACTGAACCCCCTACATCACGGTTTCTAAATACTCCATCAAAGGGAACCAGAGCCTCCTTGAAGAAAAGGCTTATTCCAGGACTGGGGCAACAAAAGTATAAACTAAACCTGGAACACAATATGCAGAAAACAAGGAAGTCTTCAAAGATTGAAAGGGACATGTCACAACATCAGGAGAGCCAGGCTGAAGGAGCTCCCACTGTCTAAATCACAGGTCTCCACGAGTTGACACTGTTACAAAGAAATGAATGACAATGCAAATTAATAGACAAGAGAAAGCTTTTTACTACAGTGGAATGCCAACTAATAAATGCAGAATGAATGAAAGGAATATGAAATCACTATTTGGCAATCAGCATAGACGTGGCTGATTTGGGCAGGAGTCATCCGTGGAGGCCAGGGCTAGTGGATGGAAGTCTGATGAGAGACACTGGTGTAATCTTGAAACATCTCACCACAAAATACTAATGAATTACCAAGAGGACCACATGGTGAATTAAGTGTGAGAGAATCTGGCAGACGCAACATGCCCAGGCCAGCAAGGTTAACCTCACGGCATGCGCCCTGATGCGAGGCTCTGAGAAACACAGCATCATTTCCGTGGTATTTCTTCCCAGGATGCATGGCCTGAATCTGCTCATGAAGAAACACTCGATGGACCGAGGCTGAAGATTCTTTAAATTTGTCAAGGCCATGAAGGACAGGGAAAGGCCGATTTCTGTTTCCATTTTCAGTGCCCCTCTCATGGCTTAACTGCCAGCAAGGCAATTTATTCACTTAATCATATCTATTCATTCATTTGACAAATATTTATACTGAGCTGCACCAAACCCTTAACATTATGCCAGGTATTATGAAGCAATCTAATTTTATGGCACATAAGCTGTCAGAAATTGGGGAAGCAATATGAACACACAAATTCTAACATAAGGGATCCTGTAAGGTTGCACAGTAAAACAAGACTTCCTGAATGAGGGATAATTCGGGGAACAATTTGTCCTAGATAGACAAGTTTTCATAAGTCTAACTAAAAATGCTACTTCAGGCACTAAATCTTTTTGTATTTTAACCATTTGGCTGCGTTTTGTTGTTGTTCTAAAATATATTACTCACTTTCCTGCCTTCGTAAACTGAACACAATGTGGTCATTATTTTAGGCAAATTTTAGTTGTATACATCTAAATCATGCAACATAAAACATTAATAAAGTCTCACTTCATGAACACACCTGAAATTATGCAAATGTCCCAAATTAAAACTAAGCACCTAGAATTACATAATTTTAAACTGGCAGGCTGAGTGAATTAACCTGTGTGTCTATTACTGGTCCATGGCAAACCGATTTATCTGAAAACAGAAATAAGCCACCATACTTGTAGCTTATTGAGAGTCCTATAGGAAAAATAGTCTCAGAATCATAGGAATTTTGAATTACGCAGACACCTCAGATACGTATCTCTGAAAATGCCATGACAGCAATTATAATTTAACCTATTTATGAGTTGGCTTCTACTGTGGCATTAATTTTCTGGTCTGTACTGTGAGTTAAAGACTTGCTGGGAGGTGCTGGCGGAGCAGACCCTGCTAGTTACCTACAAAGTACCCATTTCCTCCTTCTTCCTTACTAGCAGAACCCATTTTCATCCCTAGGAGCCTGTGCCACCAAAACTCCCCATTTTCTACCCTCCCTTAGAACAGAAAATGGCAATGTGATGCAATTCTTGCCAAGGAGATGTAGAGAGATGTCCCTGGGGAGGGCATCTCCCCTGAAACAAAAGGGCAAAGCTTCACTAGGAGAAAGTTTTCCTACCCTTTACTCTGCCCCATTATTTTTGTTGGAAATACAGCATGTGAGGGCAGAGTCACAGCAGCCACCTAGAGACTGGACGAATGAGGGCTGAGGCCTATAAAACGAGGGCAGCCTGGAACAGTGCGGAAGGCTGGTCTCTGGGAACATCACAGCACAGCTGTGCCAACCCTGGGCTGCCTTCCCCCACACTCCTTGCTACAAGAGAAAAATGCTCCTGTTACTTTACTTTAAATGACAATCATTTGGGCGGGCACGGTGGCTCACACCTGTAATCCCAGCACTTTGGGAGGCCGAGGTGGGCGGATCACGAGGTCAAGAGATCAAGACCAACCTGGACAACATGGTAAAACCCCATCTCTACTAAAAAGACAAGAATTAGCTGGGCATGGTGGTGCCCGCCTATAGTCCCAGTCACTCCTGCTGAGGCAGGAGAATCGCTTGAACCCAGCAGGCGGAGGTTGCAGTGAGCCGAGATCGTGCCATCACACTCCAGCCTGGCAACAGAGCAACACTCCATCACAAAAAAAAAAAAAAAAAAAGACAATCATTCAATCAACCAAAGGCACTGAGTGATATTTGAGGATTATTTATTTGCTCCTGTCCTAAACAGTCTTACTTTATTAATACCATGTCTTTTATCTTTTATATTCTTATGGCCATTATTTATGGAGTCTCAGACTTTTCCTTTGGTCAAAGAACCCAGCTAAGAAAATCAATACATGACATTCACCAGGCCAGTGCCTGGTCCAGCATAAGGTCCAGTGAGACAGAAATGAGAAGTAGGAAAGAGAACTTTAGGGGAAGTTTTCTATGCTTGAAAGAGAGCCACAGAAAGAGACACTGCCCCCGGCCTTTATCCTTGTGGACGTGAGGCCTGAACTGCTGCCCATGGCATGGCACAAGCCTACCGAGGAAGCCTACGCAGAGGAGGGGAGATGCAAAGTATCCCAGGAAAATGGAACCAGATCCACAGGATTCAATTAGCCCTGAAGAACATCCTACTGCAGAACTTCTAGTATATAACTTAATATCTTTATTATTTAGACCAGTTTGAGTTAGTGTTCTGTTATTTGCAAACAGGAACATTTCAACGACCTCAGAACGTGAAAGACTCAGCCCACTGTAAGAAGAGAAGAAGGCTCAATCACCTCTACCTCCACATCTACTACTAATAACACCTCCACCACCACCTCCTCCTCTTCCATCTCCACCACCACCACCCCCTCCACCACCTCTACCATCACAACCTACTCCTTCACCACCACCTCCACCACTTCTACCCTCACAAACACCCACCACCATCACCTCTGCCACCTCCACCACCACCTCTACCACTACAACCTACTCCTTCACCACCACCTCCACCACTTCCACCTCTACAACCACCACCTCCACCTCCACCTTTACCACCTCCACTACTACCTCCACCACCTCCACCTCCATCACCTCCACCGCCATCACCTCCACCACCACCTCCACTTTCACCATCACTACCTCCACCACCTCCACCACCACCTCCACTTTCACCATCACTACCTCCACCACCTCCACCACCACCACCTCCACCACAACCATCTTCGCCACTGCTACCTCCACCACCACCTCCACAACCACCACCTCCACCTCCACAACCACCACCTCCACCTCCACAACCACCACCACCACCTTCACCACCACCACCTCCACCTCCACAACCACCACCTCCACCTTCACCACCACCTCCACCACCACCACCTCCACCTCCACAACCACCACCTCCACCTCCACAACCACCACTTCCACCTCCACCTTCACCACCACCTCCCACCACCAGCACCACCTCCACAACCACCACCTCCACCACCACCACAACCACCACCTCCACCACCACCACCACAACCACCACCTCCACCTCCACCACCACCACCTCCACCTCCACAACCACCACCTCCACCTCCACAACCACCACCTCCACGACCACCACCTCCACCTCCACCACCTCCACCTCCACAACCACCACCTCCACCTCCACCACCTCCACCTCCACAACCACCACCTCCACCACCACCACCACAACCACCACCTCCACCTCCACCACCACCACCACCACTTCCATCTCCACCTTTACCACCGCTACCTCCACCACCACCACCTCCTTCACTACCACCTCTATGACCACCACCTCCACTTCCACCTTCACCACCGCTACCTCCACCACCACCACCTCCTTCACCACCACTTCCTGTGCCACCACCGCCACCTCCATTACCACTACTACCACCACCTCTACCTCCACCACCATAACCACCACTTCTACCACCATAAGCACACCATCACCACCACCTCCTCTTCCACCACCAACTCCACCTCCACCATGACCTCCACCTCCACCACTACCACTACTTCTACCACCATAACCACTCAATCATCACCGTGTGCCCAGAGCAGAGGAGCCCATGATGCTCCCTGCAGTTTCTTCCAGGCTCTCGTACTGGTGATGGGAGAACTGGTGATAAGAGTGGGAGTGAGAACGGGGGAAGGGGCCAGTCCCTTCCACAGAACTGGGAAGCCCAGAAGTGGTGTCCATGTCCCTCCATGGACTTTCTTTCTACCGTGTTCTCACCATTTCATGCCCAGCTCCTTTCTCACCAGCCAGGCGCCCATGGTGGAGAAAAACTTAGGATGTGTTTAAAGTCAAAAGGCAGTTTTGTGTCAAAACAGGTCCCTGAGGCCTCTCAGGGTCCCACCAGTCTCATAGTAGGAAGTCTCGAGGTTACATTCTGTAACCCCATATCCTTATCTGTAAAATGAGGCTGATGGTAATAGCTGTATCTATTTGACAAAGTTGTTATGAGGAGGAAATAGCTAATGTAATTAAAGTGCCTAGAACAGTGCGTGGCATTTAGTGAGTGCCACACATAGAATCATTTGTTAAATAAGTTAAATTGATCAATTACATGCATCAATTACATCAATTACATGAGGGGTTGAGGGAGGAGGAGAAATTTTTCATCTTCGATATCTTCACAGGGTTACAGATATTTCCTGTTAGTCTGCATGGATACTCTTTTTTTCTTTTCCTGTTTTTTGAGATGGAGTCTTGCTCTGTCACCCAGGCTGGAGTGCAATGGCATGATTTCGGCTCACTGCAACCTCTGCCTCCTGGGTTCGAGTGATTCTTCTGCCTCAGCCTCCCAAGTAGCTGGGATTATAGGTGCCCGCTACCATGCCCAGCTAATTTTTGGATTTTTAGTAGAGACAGGGTTTTACCAGGTTGACCAGGCTGGTCTCGAACTCCTGACCTCAGAAGATCCACCCGCCTCGGCCTCCCAAAGTGCTGGGATTACAGGCATGAACCTCCGTGCCTGGCCAGATACTTTTTTATATCAGGAGAAAGAAGTGTCTTTTCAAATCGAAAAAAAATCACTGCTATTAAAAAAACAAAACAATTATTCAAGGAGCAGTGACATGTGATTTATTAACCCAAAAATGTACTCAAATGTAACATTCCAAATAATATCTTCTCACATATTTCCCCCTCTAATGACAAAAACTCCTCTAAAGTTTTTGAAACATGTATCCCTTTTGCCTAATGATTATCAGTGATGACTGAATCCCCTGTCACTCAAGGTTAAGGGAACATCACCATAAACTGTTAATTGGATCATTGTTTCTATTCACTGCACAAAACTTTTTGTAGTATTTTTCTGTTGGCAGAGAGATAAGCAGCAATCTAGATTTACACCCACAAAGCAGGAAATAAACTGCCTCAGTTTATGTTCTAGAATACCTTCCTCCCAAACAGAATGAACTTCACCCAACTGGCTCCATTCCCCTATTTTAGGAAGGAGGTTTGATAAAAGAAGCTGCAAAATTTCAAGCAATTTGTTAAATTTTTAAATTATCACTTAAACTTCTTTGACTATACACTTAGAATCCAACACCAGAGTGAAATGGAACAGCTAGGAATGTAAACATCATTCACTAAATCTAAAGACAAAAGGTCACTTTTCTTTTTCATATTGATTGTTATATGTCTATCACCCCCAGGGGGAAAAAAAAGAACCTGCCATCTGGTTTATGTACCATTTTACTCATTACAACATTGAAGAAGGGCTCAGGTTTTCTAGGCAAAACACATACACAGAACAGAATTGTCGAGTCCAGGCTATGCCTAAGAGAATTTTACCAAGCATCTCTGGGACACTGCCTCAAGGAACCAGGGAGACTGGATGGATTCCAGTCCCTGTCAGTAAACTAGGATGCCAATCAATTATCCTGCAGGGTTACAAAATGAACTAGAATGCCCATCCCATTTAATCCCCACAGAGAAAGCTGAAACAATCACTTCTCCCCAGGAGTGAAATGGCATCATTCTGATGATGCCCGGGACCAAAGCCAACAGGCTCAGCTGGAACCTGAGGCCTCTCAGCCAGAAACTGGGACCAGGAAACTACAGCAAGTGGATCTCTTGCTCCACTTGCTATGTTTTTCTAAAAGCAATAAAAGTTGTATTTTTCCTTAGACAAATTTGGAAAAATTAAAAGTAAAACATAAAAATAAAAATAGAAATATTATTCTGTTGGTTATACAAATTTGATATGTATATATGCCAGGAGATTATTAACTAAGTCTAAGCTTTCCTATTTCAAGGTTCTGTATTTACTTTGGCAGTCATAGGGAGTCATACATTTAATCAGAATTTTTAAATAAATTTTTAAAATAGTGTGTAAAGTTTTCAGAGTTGTTTGAACCGTAAGAACATTTACAAAGTGGTATCTATGGTGGCTAAGGTACTTCCTAAAATAAATAAAGATTTCTATTCCTATGTAATTAGAAGTCATTACAGATCCTTTACCAAATACCTTCCCTTCAGACTTCCGTGGCTAAGGTTTTAAATTGGTTCTACATGATTATATTACAAAGTCAACTTCCTTAGAAAAACAATTCTGAATACCTTTCATCTTCTATGAAACCCTTTTCGAATCCATGTTTTTTTCAAATGTGTAGCCCCCCTCTTCCTTCTTTCATAAAAGAAGACAGATTTTTTTTTTTTTTTTTTTTTTTTTTTGCAACGGAGTCTCGCTCTGTCGTCCAGACTGGAGTGCGGTGGCACCATCTTGGCTCACTGCAACCTCCACCTCCCGAGTCCGAGCGATTCTCCTGCCTCAGGCTCCCGAGTAGCTGTGATTACAGGTGCCTGCCACCACACCCAGCTAATTTTTGTCTTTTTAATAGAGACGGGGTTGTGCCATGTTGGCCAGGCTGGTCTCAAACTCCTGACCTCAGGTGATCCACCCACCTTGGCCTCCCAAAGTGCTGGGATTACAGACATGAGCCACCATGCCTGGTCAAAAAGACTGAATTTTTAAAGTGTAGGGAAAAAAATGTTTTTAGCCCCATGCCAGAAATGCTATATGCCCCTACATATTTTGGGTATTACAGTATTAATTGCCATATCTTATGGTAGAAAGTGGGAGGAGCCAAGCTGTTAAGCTCTTCTTTTTATTTGTTTATTTTTTTTATTGCTTGGAAAATCAGTTATTGCTTTTCTAAAAATGAAACATGCTCATTGTAAAAATTTCTAACAATCTAAAAACATGCAGAGTAAGATACAGGAAATGTAAATTGTTGCTCCACCACCCATGACCACAAAAACCTGAGTAAGAAAATGAACACAAGTTGCAAAAAACTCAAATGAATTGCAGAAATTAGACTTCATTAATACATTCCCATTGCTGAGGAATGAAATGTCAGCATACCAAAGTCCATGGCTTTTCAATGCACTCTTCAGAAGTAGAAAACCAAAATTTAAAACAACATCGTCCATGAAGCCAAGGGAACCATTACACCAGAACATACAGCTCCTCCCTGGAATAAGCCTTCTGTGAAGCTCAACTTTTCCTCTCTTTTAACATCAATGTTAAAATGCCTCCCTTCAGGGATACTAAGACATTTCACTTTTGAGACAGGGTCAAATAGAAAAAACATCAAAAAGAAAGAAATTAATTCTGCACCTGGGTAGCATTATTTTTTCCCTGCTTGGAGTGTGTACTAACTTCAACCAGATCAATTCTTTCATGAAATGAGGGAGAAAATAAACTCTCCATAATTTTAAAACATATTTATTATGATAAAAACATGGCTCTATTTGTCATTTCTATTTGTGGAAAACTGAAGGCCATCTTTTTCTCTGTAAAGCTTTTTGTCTGCTACATTCTAGAAACATTATAACCTCTCCACCAACCAGAATGATTCTGTTTATGCAAATAAATATATTTTATGACATGTAAAATTAATTAGTTATATGATTATGCTTCAGTAATGACAATGTTTTGCACAATAGAAAAAAAGCTGATAAAATTTAAATTTCCATTTTTATATTCCAACAAATAATTTAAATTTGTTTCTTGATTAATTCAATGTTTCACTTGTGAAAAGCAATTCACTTCATTTTGAAGTACATTTATATTTTCTTTAGTCACCTTAACTGTTAGTTCTACTCAGCAAGAATTTACTGTCTTTTTATTCTTTTTCTGTTCTTGGTTAAATGTCTTCTGGTAGGTCACATTTTACCTATTTATGTCTTGTGTCATAAAAGCATTCAAGAACATTTTAAAGTAAAATGCTTGAATAAAATTATTTTAGTAAAAATGTAAAAATACATGTAAAATAAATGTAAACAAATTAAAATAAATGTAAAAAAAATAGAGTATTGGCTGGGCACGGTGGCTCACGCCTGTAATCCCAGCAATTTAGGAGGCCGAGGCAGGTGGATCACAAGGTCAGTAGTTTGAGACCAGCCTGGCCAAGATGGTGAAACCCTGTCTCTACTAAAAATACAAAAAATTACCCAGGTGTGGTGGCGGGCGCCTGTAATCCCAGCTACTCAGGAGGCTGAGGCAGGAGAATTGCTTGAACCCGGGAAGCAGAGGTTGCAGTGAGCCGAGATCGTGCCACTGCACTCTAGCCTGGGCAACAGAGCAAGACTCCATCTCACAAAAATAATAATAATAATAATAGAGTATTCACATTTACTGAGCTTTTATTTTCAGTAGTTATAGATAAGAGATGAAAAAGACAGAATTTAGTTTCATACTTTGATGTCATTTTTTGAAACAATGGCCAATGGTACCTTTATCATTCAAAATTTTTCAAAACTCAAAGGACAGAAATGAACATAGCAGGTCTACCAAATAACCTAAACATTCATTAATTTGCCATTGAACCTTATGATACACCAATTGAAATAAAACCTTTTTATAGCAAAGAAAATTCTAGTATTTGCTTTATGGCATTACAGTATCTTTTTTATTCAAGTGGGGCCTGAAAGTGCCAGTGTTCCTCCAAAAACACGCATGAATTTACCACATTTCCATATGAGAAATAAGAAGCTGTCACTTGGCCTTGAAAAAAATATGACCATTAATGTAATCACTTAGAATAAAAAGAAAGTGCCAGGAGTTCAAGACCAGCCAGGGCAACATAGTGAGACCCCATCTCTACAAAATATTAAAAAACTAGCCAGGCATAGTGGCACACGCCTATAGTCCCAACTACTTGGGAGGCTGATGTGGGAGGATCACATGAGCCCAGGGGTTCAAGGCTGCAGTGAGCCATGATTGCACCACTGCACTCCAGTCAGGGCAACAGAAGGAGACCCTGGCTCTTTAAAAAAAAAAAAAAAAAAAAAAAAAAAAAGAATAGAAAGAAAGCACCATCATTAACTGAATTGGGATCCGTACTAATAATATCAGAGTAATTATTGTCTGGCACTACCAGGAAGCTGGGTGTTTGGGGTCAATCAGACACTTAAGTCTCTACTTATATTAACATGTGGATTTGTGATTTTATAAGATATTCACATTAATACTCTATCAAACTTAAATCAGTTTTTCTTGTAGAGGTCAGGAAGCATTTCTCTATCTTCATATTTGGATCAGAATCATCATTATGAACCATTTTACCAATGTTATCATAGCCATGCTAGTTAAGAAAACATTCTGGTTGGTAACCTGTTGGGTGAACCATTTCTAAAATTTAAAAATGCCTGCCACAAAATAAGTCTGCTGCATTTTTATGAAAATAATAAAATAAAAACTTTCATACTCTTTGGAAAAATGAGAAAAGCATTGATCAGTCCACTTACAGTGAGCTCACAGAAATCCATGCTATCAAGGCTTTTGCTTCTGTGTAATCTCCCTTTAATTCGTCTTAAAGAGGGTTTTCCTTGGCTGACACTAGAAGTAGCACCATTAGGATTTTCAGAGGATGGCGTTACCCTGCAAGAAAGAAAAAAATTCTTAAAAAGGCAGGTTTACAGGTGAACACATTTCTCAAGTTTGAGGGAAGCATTTACTCAAAGGTAGCTTTGGAAATGTCACACTCCTTTTTCCAGCCAAAAAGCTAAGAACCACAGCAGAGCTACATTCTATCAGACACCCTTTCTAACTATTTCTTAGCTAGTTTAGACATCTTGACAGGATTCAAATAGTACAACATTAAGATTTATTAGGCTGTGGGTGGTGGCTCACACCTTGTAATCTCAGTACTTTCAGTGGCCAAGGCAGGAGGATCACTTGAGCCCAGGGGTTCGAGCCCAGCCTGGGCAATACAGGGAGACCCTGCCTCTACATATACACACACAAATAAAAAAATTAGCCTGTCCTGGTGGTGCATGTCTGTGGTCCCAGCTGCTTGGAAGGCTGAGGTGGGAGGATTGCTTGAGCCTGGGAGGTCAAGGCTACAGTGAGCCACCACTGCACTCCAGCCTGAGAGATAAGAGTAAGACCCTGTCTCATTTATAAGGTTTTTTTAAAAAAAGATTCATTAAATATCAATTCTACAACTATTGAAGAAGCCATTAATATTAGACTGAAGTTTTCTAGGTAACTTAGGGGCATCTGCTTCCTTCTGGGCAGTTATTTATTCAACACTCAGTCCGGTGCCTAGCACACCCAGTACAAGTGAGCTATCATTGTGTCCATCACAGATACTGTTCAGCATGGTTTTGTTAAGCATGAAAATAACATAAATCTAAACATGATAGCACACACTTAATTCAGCATAATTATGGAAACATGAAAACACAGACAACAAGAAGTAGCAAATAGTATAAGCCATCTATAAAGTGCACACTGGAATACATGTTCATACATATACATACAGACACAGTAAATATCATAAGATAGACTAGATATGGCTACAGTTTAGAATAAAAGTAATACATCCATAGAGTTAAAACATTTGAAGGGTATAAAAAGATATAAAAATGGAAAGTAAAAGCTGCCCTTTTCTCCCTCATCCCAAACTCCCCTTTTCCAAAATCAACCACTATTAACAGTTGTTTGTATTGTATAATCTCCCAGACAAATGCTCATGCTTATATACAGATGTGTTTATTTCCTTTTCAATTTTTTTACCAAATTGTGTGTATTGTCCTGCACCTTACATTTTTCACTTAATATATCTTAACGTTCTTCCCATAATAATTCATACAGAACTATTTCACTCTTTTTAATGGCTAAATGGTATCCCATAACATAGACGTAATATAATTTGTTCAACTATTCCCCTACTAATGGGCATTTAGTTTGTTTTCCTATGTTTGTTACCAAACCATACAGCAATGAACATCCTTGGCAACATCTTTGGGTACAAATGCATTATTTAGTTAGGAAAGATTGCTCAAAGTAGAAAGGCAGAGTCAGAGATGGGAGTTTCCTCCATGCTGATAGGTAATACCTTTCCAAAAAGCTTTACAAATTTACACTTCCATCAACAGTATATGAGAATACCCATTTGGGGGAGTCCTTAAATACAAGGGCAACTTTATCACTTTATTATTTTTATCACTCAACTTCTCCATGTCCTTCATTATATTTTTGTCTGTTGAACTGCTGATTCTGTATAAAGGACTATTGTAGGATTTCCCACCATGAACATGGACTTGTCAATTAATCTATGTCTTTTAGTTTTTGCTTTTTATATTTCAATTGTTTTTTATTAGATGTCTTGATGTTTATGACACATATCTTCTTAGGGATTTAATCTATCATATAAAAAGACTATGGCAATTAAAGATTTTACCTTAAATGCCATTTTGTCTGATGATAATTTTCCCCATCTACATTTTTATATTAACCATTTCCTGATTTACCTTGTGTTTGTATTTTCAAGTGTTCGAAGTCTCTCTCTCTTTTTAGTTTTTTTTTTTTAAGTTGTATCTTTAACTCTGGATAAGTAGCATGTAGCTGGATTTTTTTCTTTCTTTACCCAATCTGAGGGTTAATGTCTGTTAAGAGAAACTTAATCCATTCAAATTTATTGTTTTCACTCATATGTTTAGATCTATTCCTGCCATCTTGTTTTGTGTTTAATGCTTTCTTCTTAAGTTTCTGCCTTATTAATATGATTGAGTTTACTTTGTCCTCAACCACCCTAAGACCTTTTTCCCTTTCCATTCAGTAGTTTGAAAGTTATACATCTTATTAGGGAAACTCTAACTCTAGTTAGCTATATACACACATGTACATTAACATCTTTATATATGTATCCATCACACACGTATATGTACACACACACACACACATAAACTCATATTTTCCTATCAACACCTAGGGCTCATGAGTATGCTCACCTCCTCCTAAACAAGAAGTGACATTAGCACGTCTTCATTCCCCCTCTTTCCCAGCAACTCCACATCCCTACAAAAAGCCCCAACTTCCCTTAGAAATAGTGTTCAGGTTTCCTAGCTTCTTGTTCATACTTTTGATCTCTTTGCTCTTTTGTGATTCTTTAACTTACTTCTCCAGATTGCAAACTTGCTTTTTGGTTTTGTGAATTCAGCCATTCTCTTTTCTATGAATCAGTAAATTCTAAATTTCTAAAGTAGCTAGTTTTTTTTGTTGTTGTTTTTTTTTGTTTTTTTGAGTCGGAGTCTCGCTGTGCCTCCCAGGCTGGAGTGCAGCGGCGCGATCTCACGTCACTGCAAGCTCCGTCTCCTGGGTTCACGCCATTCTCCTGCCTCAGCCTCCCGGGCAGCTGGGACTACAGGCGCTCATCACCACACCTGACTAATTTTCTGTATTTTTAGTAGAGACGGGGTTTCACCATGTTAGCCAGGATGGTCTCCATCTCCTGACCTCGTGATCTGCCCACCATCAGCCTTCCAAAGTGCTGGGATTACAGGTGTGAGCTACCACGCCTGGCCTGTATCTAGTATTTTTTTAATTAATGCAATATTCTCATGCATCTTTCCAAAAATAACCTTTTTTTCTTCTGAAAATCACCATCTAATGTTTTTCTATTTTCTCAGGAGTTAGTTCTGTGTTTTAATTTGGTAATTCTCTGGGTACTGGCTTTCTTGAATTGTTTGGTGATTTTTAATGTCTACTTACATTTGTATTGGAAAACATCCATTTCCCCACTGCGACTACTGTGGCCTGCCTTCAGGAACTCTGGCAGAGAGATGGGATACGCTGCCAGGTCTGTGAGGCAGCTTCTCTTGCAAGTCAGTAGCTACCTCTAGGACAGCCCTGCCTCTCTGACCCCACTGCTCCAGACAACTGCAACGTTTTCTCTCAACAGATCTATCTCTACCTACTAGTTACATTTCAAAGAGTCCTCAAAAATACGGGTCCACTGATGACATTCTTTATTGTTTACTCAGACTATTATTAATTTTGTCGTAGCTTTAAAAATTAATTTTCTTCTTTCATTGAATTTCTAGGGCGTCTTCCTTTCAATTGGCCTCCCAAAGTAAAATTTTACTGATGCCACTTTCATGATTCTTAGGATAAAAAGAAACATTGTACAGCTTTGTTCTCTTCTCCACAGGGTAAAAGCTTCCATGAAAACAATGAACTTTATTCAAAAGAGGACATATGGGAAAGAAAAATAGAGTTATAAAACTAAATACAAATCAACTTCTCATTTCTCTCTCACTTTATTTTGATAGCGCTGGTAGGTGTGATCATATTTTAGAAAATTAATGCAAACATTTAATATAAATAAATAAATCTGTCTAGTGTTCTTCGTAAGTTTTTCTCTCATCTGACTTAGAAAGGCATCACTATTCTCCCTTTATGCCAAATCTAGAAGCCTAAAAGAG
The DNA here is from genome assembly GCF_029289425.2 of Pan paniscus. Taxonomy (NCBI): domain Eukaryota; kingdom Metazoa; phylum Chordata; class Mammalia; order Primates; family Hominidae; genus Pan; species Pan paniscus. Next base: position 6,611,855 of record NC_073265.2, read on the forward strand.
CCTGTAATAAAAATTTATATCTACCAAATTTTATAAATGGCAGATAGTCAAGAAATTTACCAGGGTTAACTCAATGTAATACTAAATCCAGTGACGAAGTAAAACAGAAAAATAAAATGATCATAAACATAACTAGAAGAATAGATCCACTGCCCTCCCTACCAGGATCATAATAAAAACATGCCTGTAATATCAGCACTTTGGGAGGCCGAGACATGAGGATCTCTTGAGCCCAGAAGTTTGAGACCAGCTTGGGCAACATAGAGAGATCCCGTCTCTACAAAAAATACAAAAAAAGTCGCCAGGCGGGATTGCACATGCCTATGGGTCCCAACTACTTGGGACTCTGAGGTGGGAAGATCACCTAAGGCCAGGATGTCGAGGTTGCAGCGAATGGTGATCATACCACTGCACTCCAGTCTGGGCAATGGAGTGAGATCCTGTCTCAAAAAAAAAAAAAAAAAAGTAATAATCAGTAGCACTAAAGTGGTGTATACCAGGTGAAAATCAGCTCTGGACCTACCCTGCCCACAGACTCCACAGGAAGATGGTACCTTGTCTAAGAATTTAACCAGGCTTCTACAGAGTAACTTCAGGAACTTTAAAGCTTTGACCAGATCTTTGGGAAGCTGAGGTAAACTGTTAAAAGGCATATGGCTCAATAATGACCCCCCTTTGTTTGGTGTGGAATAAAGAAAAGAAAAAACACTGATCTAGATAATAATGCAGAATATTAACTCTGGTGTAAGTAGAAGTGCTCTTGTAGGAATAGGTGAATTTTAGATGTTGCTTCTCTTTTGTTTATTACTGTCTTTAAAAATATTTGTCTTGGGGAGGGGCATGTGTGTGTTTCATTGTTTTCTGGGCACTCACAAGAACACAGCTGCGTACCTGTAACTCAGGTGAGAAGAGCTATACAAAGAGTCCACCAAGGACAGTTCCATTTGACGTGGAATATAAATTCTTTTAATCCCCTGGTACCATTCTTCCCCAGCCCTGATGGTGCAGATCTGAGCTGAGTAACTCAGACTTCGGGGATTATTCCCCGCATATTTAGGGGAATGGCCCTTTATGACAGGGAAATAAAGTTGGGAACTGATGTAGGGAAATCAATATTTAGCTTACAATGAGGTTTTACTTTTCCTAATTCTTAATTCCATTTTATCCTCCCTAGAGGGAAGGTGGGGAGAAAACTTCTGCCTCTCTCCACCTGCTTTGTAACTTCCCTCGTGAGAGTGTGCTTTACTTGTGGGCATGGCTGATATGCATCAAACGCTGAAGTCCAGGGCCCACCCTCTCGTTCCACTTCCTACCCCTACCGGATGAACACAGACCACAGGCCTGGCCCCTGGAGGCAGTCCCCCACTTGATCTGCCCATTTCCCTTCTCTTCACCTGACACTGCTAGAACAGGTCTGGTCTGCACTGCAGCCTCCACCATCATAGCTCCTGAGGTAAGAGAGGAAGCATCCCCTCAGAGGCTTGCAGACCAGTGTGGCCTGCTCCAGCACAGCTTCCTAGACAGACCCTCATTTGGGTGATAGCCAGCACCTGCCCCAATATTATTAACAACCCAGAAAACTGTTAACATTTAGTTCTTGTTCCTTGAATGTATCTTCCCTGGTCAAGGACATGCAGGAGAAAGATATACACCAATCCAACTCCACCCATTATGTCACACCTACAAAGCTCTGTTGGGTGCTCTGCTGGCTACAGGCCAAATGTGGACTGCTACATCTTTGACATGGGACTCGGTCCTTAGCAAAGTCATTTAAATCTGACAGAGATACAAATTTTCACTAGTCCAAAATACTTGCGCCACAGTGCAGCACAACTTCTTGACATTCTGCAACCATCCCTCCCACACCCTTCCCTCTGCTGGAATGCTTTTCTACTCCCCATCCTTGAAAGCCCAATGTTCCCAGGGAGCCTCAGATATTCATTCCTTTTGTTTCCAACTCAGGAGCTTTGGCTACAAATATTTCTGACCATTCTAAGACAAACAACTCCCAAGCTCATCTACACCACCCATTTCTAATTTCCTGTGGAAAAGAACTCAATAATAACACAGAATCGGGCAAAAATAATCAAGATGGTAAAAACAAAGCAGTCACACAAGGACAAATCTATCAACAAAGTAACATCTAATAATCCTTCTACAAGATATTCGTTTTAAGATACCAGCAACTGACAGCCACAGCCAACTCAAGAGAATGCTAATGAGTGACAGCAAAGCATCCTTCCTCCACTTGAGGGGAATTCCAAACAACAGTGTGAGCCAAGGAGCTGTGAGACACTGCTAAGTACAGAAGAGCAGCTGGCTTTAAAAGGATGTTAAATCCTTCTGAAGGACACTTCAGGAAAAGCTAGTAAAATGCTAATTTTTGTTTATAAGCATTGGACTTCAGAAAGCTTAATAACTCATGTAATAGGTTAACAGTAAATAGTCTGATGAACTTAGAAAAAATAATGTGCGCAACTGCCAATAATTAGGTCATTTAAAAAATTATGGGCTGGGCACAGTGGCTCACGCCTGTTATCCCGGCACTTTGGGAGGCCAAGGTGGGTGGATCACCTGAAGGTCAGGAGTTCGAGACCAGCCTGGCCAACATGGTGAAACCCCGTCTCTACTAAAAATATAAAAAATTAGCCAGGTGTGGTGGTGGGCGCCTGTAATCCCAGCTACTTAGGAGGCTGAGGCAGAAGAATCACTTGCACCCGGGAGGCAGAGGTTGCAGTGAGTGAGATCGAGCCATTGCACTCCAGCCTGGGCGACAAGAGTGAAACTTCGTCTCAAAAAAAGAAAAAATTATGAAAGGACTTGGGTATTGGAGCCCTTCACGTCCCAACAGGAGGACCTCAGTGATCCATGAGTGGGCCGGGGGACCACCCTTGGAGAAACAACTTTCTATCGGGCAATTACCAGTCATTTTACTATCTGTTCTCAGTTATTCTCTCCTTCTAGACTGTCATCTCACTGATCAATTGTCTTTTAAACCTTGATTAATTGTATGAGTCTGAGCAAGTCAATGACCTAATTTGTAAAACCGAGAAAATACAGCACCTACCTCATAGGGGTGCTATAAGTTAAATAATGACAAGATACTTGGAAAGCACTAATATAGAGTGCAGCAAGTAATAGTTCAATGAATAGCAACTCTTATTGTTTTTGGAATCTGATTATTAGATGACTACTTGAATGAATATACTGATAGTGCATGGCCTTAAATAATCACTGAATCAAATAACTGGGGAAATGTTTTTAGAGTATAAAGAAAATGAAATCACACCCCCTTTTCTCCCTAAGATCACTGTAAATACTTTTTTTTTTTTTGAGACTGAGTCTCGCTCTGTCGCCAGGCTGGGGTGCAGTGGCATGATCTCGGCTTACTGCAACCTCCACCTCCTGGGTTCAAGCGATTCTTCTGTCTCAGCCTCCCGAGCAGCTGGGACTACAGGCACGCGCCATCACGCCCAGCTAATTTTTGTATTTTTAGTAGAGACAGGGTTTCACCATGTTGGCCAGGATGGTCTCGATCTCTTGACCTTGTAATCTGCCCGCCTCAGCCTTCCAAAGTGTTGGGATTACAGGTGTGAGCCACTGTGCCCAGCCCACTGTAAATACTCTTAAAGCACTTAGTGCAAAACTCAAGACTGCTGATAGCAATAAATTATGAAAATATTTTTCACATTTTACATTAAAAAGGAGTAACTATTATTTGTGCCTCATACCTGCAGAACAGCAGCATAAATGTCACCTTACTTAGAATGTTACCATGTTTAGAAACAAAGTCTTTGCTGATGTAATTAAAGATCTCCAGATGAGATCATCCTGGATCATCCAGGTGGGCCCTAAATCCAATGACAAGTGTCCTTATAAGAGACAGAGGAATAAGGAAGCAAGACTCAAGGATGTCAGAGGAGAGCTGTTTTAGTTGCAGTGGAGATTCTAATATGGCCTGCAGAAGAATCTGTCTGCATATGTATACATCATATTATAAAATGGAGCATTTATTTTATGAGTTCCTAGTTTATAATTTGAAATAAATTAAAAATTAAAAGTTTTAGTCTTTTAAGAAAAAGAGAGACAGGAGAAGACACAGAGACACAGAGAAGGTCATGTGAAGACAGAAGCAGAGAATGGATTGATGCAGCCACAAAGAATGTTCGAAAGAGGCAAGGAAGGCTCCTCCCCTACAGCATTTGAGGGAGTGTGACCCTGCCAACACCTTGATTTTGGACTTCTAGCCTCCATAACTGAGAAAATAAATTTCTGTTGTTTTCAGCCACCAAGTTTATGTGATCTGTTACAGCAGCCCCTGAAAACACAAAGCCCCACTGCTTCTTTTCATCGCTGGCAATTCCAGGACGTCCCCCAAAGGAAGCCAGCAGGCTCTGCAAACTTATACCTACCTCAGGTAGAGGTAACCAGGCTTTGTTCTGTGTTCCTAAGTAATGATTCAGAACCAAATACTGCAAACGCTCCTGCTTCCTAAATTTCTTGAAGAAGGGGATGAGGGGAAGAGAGTTCCTACAGGCTCCACTGATGTGGGTCTGACTGTCTGCTTTAGTTTCCACCTAAGTTGGTCTGCAAATATAATTCTCCTTATGAGATTTGTAGAGCCAATCAGAAAGACAGGAGATATTGCACAAAGAAAAACTGACAGGCACAAATGCCCAAGCGAGATGGAAGTGTGGGAATAAGGCAGACAACCCTGCCCTTTACACTGGCAGAAGCCTTTCCATATAGACTGCAATAAAGACAGAGTAACACAGATATATAAATATCTTCATATAAATCTTCACATATGCCTTGACCAGTTTTCATAATACATCTTCACATTTATTTATTTATGTATTTATTTATTTTGAGATAGAGTCTTGCTCTGTCACCCAGGCTGGAGTGCAATGGTACAATCTCAGCTCACTGCAACCTCCGCCTCCTAGGTTCAAGCGATTCTCCTGCCTCAGCCTCTTGAGTAGCTGGAATTACACGCACACACCACCATGCCTGGCTAATTTTTATATATTTTTAGTAGAGACAGGGTTTCACCATATTGACCAGGCCGGTCTCGACCTCCTGACCTCAAGTGATCCACCCATCTTGGTCTCTCACAGTGCTGGGATTACAGGTATGAGCCACCACGTCAGGCCCTCACATTTGTAAACAGGCACAAGCTGGTGCATTCCAAAGTCTTACAAGCATTGTTGATGTCTGCTATTGGTTTCCACCCACCACTCTAGAGTCAGGACCTACATCCTACTATCTTCTAGACATATGATGGTACCTTATGTTGCCAATGCTCCATGTGCGGTTGCTATGAAACTAGCAAAATGAAACATTATCTAAAAAATAAATCCAAAGCGTATAAGAGAAAAATAAATCTGGCGGCACAATGTTCTCCAACTTAATATGAAGTATTCTACATCTCTGTTTAAAAGAGCCACTCACTCCAGAGTCTTCATAGAGCATACCCTTCCCTTTGCCGCTGTAGAATCAGATGAATGTTTGCAAGTTAACAACGAGTGGAAATTAAGAAATGATTATCTAAGATCATGGAAAAGCTCAACAAAAGCCCCTTGCCTTTTCCAGGCCGCCTCTTAGTAAGATGGTTTTTATTCCTGGCCCTAACTCACTGCCTACCTCAAACATGAATTGCTTGGATATAATAGTTACCTGGATTTTATTTCCTTGTGTCCTCTCTTCAGAAATTCTGTGTTTAGAGAATGTGTTTTCAGAAGCAGAACCCCAATGATGGAAAAGAATAAATATAGTTTCCTAACTTTGTGACCAAATGCTGCTAATATTGATGTCTAATAATTCCTCAAATATTATTCCCACATCTTGATTTTTAAACTGGCCCGGGCGCAGTGGCTCACACCTGTAATCCTAGCACTTTGGAAGGCCAAGGTGGGTGGATCACCTAACGTCAGGAGTTTGAGACGAGCCTGACCAACATGGTAAAGCCCCATCTGTACTAAAAATACAAAATATTAGCCAGGTGTGGTGGTAGGCGCCTGTAATCCCAGCTACTCAGGAGGCTGAGGCAGGAGAATCACTTGAATCCTGGAGTGGAGGTTGCAATGAGCCGAGATCTGCCATTGCACTCCAGCCTGGGCAAGAAAAGCAAAACTGTTTCAAAATAAATAAATAAATAAATAATAAAAAATTTTAAACTGAACATTAAGAAAACAGATTTCCCTAACATATTATTTCCCAATCACAAATTATTAAGAATCCATTTATTCAACAAATATTTATTGAGAAGCTTTCTGGTACATTTGTACCAGACATCCGTTGCAGGGGTTTTACAGTAATGGATGAAACAAACAAAAGCCCTCCCTCATGCAACTTACATTTTAGTGAGGAGAAGGGGAATATATATGAAAAATAAGTAAAATAAACAATGTGTTAGTTATTGATAAGGGCTCAGGAGAAAAGCAAAATGGGAGATATGACTGCTGGTGCTGATATTTCCCATACCCCCATATACCATCAATCTGAGAAGCGATCTTCAAATGTTACCCCTTCTTCCTTCACTGTAGTGACAGTCTTCATTTATTTGCTAACATCTCCCACGGACATGTTTTAATTGAACTGCGGCTAACCTTGTCTTCTAAGTGTTGTCACTTGCTGTTCATCACATTAAAATATCTTTTTTTTTTTTTGAAATAGGAGTCTCACTCTCGCCCAGGCTGGAGTGCAGTGGCATGACCTTGGCTCACTGCAACCTCTGCCTCCCGGGTTCAAGCGATTCTCCTGCCTCAGCCTCCCACGTAGCTGAGATTACAGCCACACACCACCATGCCCGGGTAATTTTGTATTTTTTTGGTTTATTTGTTTGTTTATTTAGTAGAGACGGGGTTTCACCATGTTGGTCAGGCTGGTCTTGAACTCCAGACCTCAGGCGATACGCCTGCCTCGACCTCCCATAGTGCTGGGATTACAGGTGTGAGCCACTATACCCGGCACATTAAAGTATCTTTTGCAGAATAAATTTATTAAAAAAAAAACAAATTGGTGGGGGCAGAAAGACACTAACATTTACTAAGCACCTATTATTAAGCCAAGCACAGTGGTAGACACCTTTGTATTCATTATCAGAGTTGTTGATCTGTGTATATCCCCATGAGGGAGATAACAAGATTCTCACTTTACAGAGGAAGAAACAGACACTCCAGGAACTTAAGGTCACACAGTAAGTGGCACAACTGAATTCTGAACTTTGCTGTCCATATTTGTCTTACCTTCAAAATTCTCCACTTTTAGGATTCTTTTTCTTAACCCATCTTTTTCTTGGCTGATCACGCTATATACTTTTTTGGTAAGGATCACTCTTTCACACTGTCTTATACAGCAGGAATTACTTTCCTCATTACCTAAAAGCAGCCTCATCTCCTTTCTCTACAACCTTAGGATTAAATTAGACTGTGTTCAATTGAATTGAATAAAACCTTTATGAACTACACTGACCACTAATTTTAAAATTAAAATGACCAATGCCATAACTGGCATCTTTTTTCTGCAGTCATCTTCCCTTTACTAGGTTATTTCTTTTGCAAAAGAATCTTAATCCTAAATCTCAAGCCAGTGGAATACCTAGGTGGCTCCTGGGATTCCGCATGGATTACGGATTATTATTAATAAAATGCAATATACAATCCTGTAGATAATCAGCAACGTAAACCAGTAAGGTCCAGACATTTTTCTTTAAGGGTGTTTTTTCCTCATTACCTCAGTAACAGTTTCCAGGTCGGAGGAACTGGAACGCATGCAGGTGGAATACAGTCCCTGACAATGCAATAATAATTTCCCAACTTATTCCCCTTGCCTTGCTCGTCCTCTACTATGCACTCAGCAGCAGACGAATTTTTGGAAAATAACTGAAAACGCACACCGTGATACCAATGAATTCTCTGCTGTCTCCGCGAGAGCCTGGCTGGAAATTCTGAGCCAGAACCCGCCGTAATGGAGCAGAAAGGACAGACAGAGGCGGGAGGCCGACGCCCGGGTGCGGGTGCCAGGCGTCCCGGCCGCTCCCCGTCGCCCTACGCGCCGCGGGCACAGCGAGGGTCTCGGCGGAACCAGCCAGCGGGCACGCGGTACAAGGCGGCGCTCGGCCCTGGGCTCGGCCTTGGCTGCTGCGCCCCGCGCGGCGCGCCCCGCGTCCCGTCGGGCCCGACAGTCGCGGCCTCGCCCCCCGCCCGACCGCCCCGGCCCCCGCTCGCTCTCCCACTCCGGCCCCCGCCCCGCTCCGCGCCTAGCCCGGCTGGGGCTCCGCGCCCGCGCGGCCGCCTCACCACAGCTTCCTCTTGAGCGGCAGGAGGCTGCCGCGGTTGGAGGGGGTGACGCCGATGGCCATCTGCAGCACCGTCAGGTATTTCTGGTACTTCATCTTGTCCCCGCTCCGCTCGCGGGCAGGGCCCCGCCGCCTCCGCCGCCGCCGCAGACACAGCCCCTCCAGGCGCCGCATAGATCAGCTCTGGGCCATCCGCCGCCACCACAGCTCCCACCGCTCCCGCGCCCGCCGCACCCGCAGCTGCGGCCGTGCGTGGCCCGGGCTCCCGCTCCCGCCGCCGCCGTCGCCGTGCGTGCCCGGCCGCTCCCGCCGCCGCCGCCGTGCGTGGCCCGCAGCTCCCGCCGCCGCCGCCCCTTCCACCCCTGCAGGCCGTGGCCCGGCGGCGCGCTCCGGTGGGCGGGTGCGGGTCTCGCGGGAGGCCGGGCTGGCTTGGCCCCCGCTCCGGAGCCGCTGGGCGAGGCCGGGCCACCTGCGCGCCGGCCGCCTTGCCCAGGCCCTGCGCCCGCGTGCCGCGGTGTTTTCAGCGGCTGGCAGGAGCTCCTTCTCAACCGTTAGCACCCAAAGAGAATCCCAACAGCACACTTCCAGCGCGGATTAAAACAAACAAACAAACAACAACAACAACAAAAACGAGACACTGCCTGTTGGTTTGTAACTATCAATTGATGTGTTCTATCCCAAAGTGGTTGACTTCACATTGACATATAATGCATATGGCGAATACGTACTACACGCGCATGCAGTCCTCGCTTGCACGGTAATTCTGGACGCTGGAAATGACTGAACCATGCAAAACTACCTTAATAATCACTGGGAAAAATTAAGATTGTTTCACGACTTTAAACAGTTTTTCTCAAAACATTCAAAGCAGTCCGGGCACGGTGGCTCACGCCTGTAATCCCAGCACTTTGGGAGGCCCAGACGGGAAGATGGCATGAGCCCAGGAGTTCGAGACCAGCCCTGGGCAACACAGTGAGACCCGGTCTCTACAAAATAAAAAAAAAAAATTAGCCAGGCGTGGTGGTGTGCACCTGTAGTCCCAGCTTCTCAGGAGGATGAGGGGGGAGAATCACTTGAGCCCGGGAAGCCGAGGTTGCAGTGAGCCAAGGTCGCACCACAGCACTCCAGCCTGGGTGACAGAGCAAGTCCTTGTCTTGGAAAGAACCACCAACAACAAAAGAACCATTCAAAACTCGCTTAACTGATGGTTACAAATACCCTGTATATGGAAATGAAAAAAAAATCAGTTTAAAACATTCAAACATTGAGAATTAAAGTGTTTTATGTGTTTGTAAAAATAAAGCTTATTAAGAATAACTTGAACAGTGCTTGTCTTCTTCTAGTGTAACTCTTATATACCACCTTTTCTGTACCTTAGCAAAACATCACATTTGGATTACACGCAAGTATTTTATCCTTTGCACTTCCAATGCCATGCAATGTCTCAAGAGAGTTCCTTTAATGTAAAATGTTTTTGTGGACCTCATTTCCTCCGGGACATCCTCATCCTTTTTGTCACAGCCATTTTCCTCATTCAGTGTGCTTTGAGTAAGTTTCACTGACTGCATATCTAGTCTCTGGAAAGTCAGCACTCCCACAGTTGTCTATTTCTTCTATAGTACTTCATTTGCATTCAATTTGAATTTCACTTCAATTCCATCTTTACCATTTTTTTTATTTCTTTGCTGCACTTTCATCTTTGTTGACCAATTCCCTTTCAATTATTCATTTTTATACAATGCTGTGTGAGTTTAACACTTGGAGAAAAGGAAGCAACACAATTGCACACTTTGCTGCCAGTGCCTAAACTAACAGTGCAATGACCCGTCACTGACAGATTTTCAAAGAACTGCTGTGATTGGTCACTGGTTGTTATGGACATCTATTGTTTACATAGGGTTTTGTGGACTAAAGAGCTAGAAGCAAAGATTGTACTATGTTTGTTCACAGCTAAAATGGCATGATAACTGAAATTTGTTTTTTTGTTTTTGCTTTGTTTTGTTTTTGAGACAGGATCTCATGCTGTTGCCCAGGCTGCAGTGCAGTGGCACAATCATGGCTCACTAGAGCCTCTACCTCCCAGGCTCAAGCGATCTTCCCACCTGGGCCTCCCAAGTAGCTGGAACTACAGGCACACACCACTAAGCCTGGCTAATTTTTGTATTTTTATTTTTTGAAGAGACGGGATCTCACTATGTTGCCCAGGCTAGTCTCAAACTCCTGGGCTCAAGCGATCCTCCCACCTCAGCCTCTCAAAGTGCTGCAATTATAGGCATGAGCCACCATGCCCCATCCAGTAACTAAAATTTCAACCATATTGTTGAGATACTGGTGTTATTTAACTAAATAGCTGACATCAGTCATATCTGAACCTGCAAAGCAAAGGATGCCTATTTGGATATATGCATACTATATATATGTGTGTATATATAGTATATATGAAGAGTACCAATAATAAGCACCTATGCATCCACCAGGCAGAAGTGTTAACCCCCTCCCTCCACAGTTTATCCCTCCTGCACCTCTATTTAAATACTTCATCTTCAAATTAATTAGCACATAAGATTAAAACAACACAATCTTCCTGGGGTTTGGGTTCCCAACATGATTTCACAGTCACTTAGGTAGGAAAGCAGGTCTAAATATTTCACTTTCATTTACCCAGAAATTTTAGCTCTTACATAAAATGAGGAATTGGCAGGTTTTTGACACTTCGGTTGTATACCCCCCTGGGGAGAGGACATCCTTGGAGCAGAACTTTTAAGAAACATCAAGGCCTGTTTTTAAATACTCACCATGCCAAATGTGTGTTTGGCCTTTTGCATTACTTTGTCATAATAATTGTAAGATATTTGACGAAAATACTACACTGTGCTCAAAGATTTAGGCACCTGGAAGCTGAGGGACCTATTCAGGATAATAAGCAATAAAAATAAATCTGGGAGAAGCACTTCTAGAGTGGTAGAAAATCTGCTTCTCCATAAAAGGGAGCACACTGGCAAAAATAGTTAAAACCAACTCCAGAAATTAACCAAACACAACAATCCAAGGAGTATTTATTCAAGAAAAATTACTGAATCTTGGTGAGTACAGTGAGCTTTAGGGCATTTTGATCTGCCCAATTCTCAACTACTTCTCTCCAGCTCTACAGTAGCCTAGTAAGCCAACAGCCTCACAACTACAGTAGCTTTGAAAACCATCCAGCAGCCACTGGATGGGGCAGAATAGGTTTAGATCTTCTCAAAAGCCCCATACTAAGTAAACTGTCATTATTTGACCTGTCTGGAAGCACCTTGAAAAGTTCCATTCTCAGGGTTTGTCTTTATTTGACCTGGTTCAGAACTTTCTCTGTGCAAACAGCCCTATCCCTAGTGCATTTGTTGAAAACAATCAGTTGCAACTGTTTAACATCACAGATACCTGCGGTGGTGAAACTGTTTGGTACTAACAAGAGGCTAACCAAAAAAGTTAAAAAAAATGGGCAATAAGAGTCCATATAGTTCCTTGAAAAGCTCTGACATATACCTAGGAATCCAGAATTTCATGCAGGACATGCATGTACATGCAGGACTGTGAACACACCCAAAAAACACCTAAGAAGACTCTAATCTCTCACCTCTGTCTGACCTTGAGTTTCAGTACAATGCAGAAAATAAAGGCTAAGGAAGAATCGTAAACTACCTACCACAATGTGCAAGGCATGCCCCAGCACACACAGCCTCTCAGCAAAAGCTAGGGGATTTATTGGTTCAAAGCATTTAAGAAAATATCCATTCAATCATTAGCTAAGCACTAAACTATCCAAGCAGAGACTCTAATGGCTGCACACAACAAACAATACAGACTTTATAGATTAGCCCAGCAAAGTCACTAAACCAGCAACAAACCTCAGTGGAGAGGAGGGGATATGATTTCTAGAGTTGTCACATTACATTGTTCAAAACGTCCAGATCTCAACAAAAAAGTTCACAACATCCAAAGAAACAAAATTATGGCCTATATGCAGGAAAAAGCAGTTAATAGGAACCATTCCTGAGGAACCCCAGGCATTGGACTTACTGAACAAAGACTTTAAATCAGCCATTATGAATATGTTCACAGAACTAAAGGAAACCATGTCTAAAGAACTAAAGGAAAATGTGAGAATGATGTCTTACTAAATGGATAATATCAATAAACAGAAGTTTTAAAAAATAGAAACTCTGGAGTTGAAAAGTACAAAGAGTGAGATGAAAAAATTCTCTAGAGGAGCTCAATAACAACATATATGAACTGGTAGAAGCAAAAGGGAGTGAACTTGGAGATAGCTCAATTGAAATTATCCAGGCTGAGAAACAGAAAGAAAAAAGAACGAAGAAAATGAACAAATTCTCAAAGACTTATGGGAAACCATGAGTTTATGTGTATATTAACATGCACATAAAGTCCCAGAAGGAAAGGATAGAGAGAAAGGAATACAAAGAATATTTGAAGAAATAGGCTTCCCAGACTTTATGAAAAACAGTAATCTGCCATCCAAGGAGCTCAAAAAACTTGAAGTAGTGACCTAGACACATAATAGTCAAACTGTTGAAAGCCAAAGATGATGAGAAAATTTTGAAAGCAGCAAAAGAAAAACAATTCATCACACACAAAGGATCCTCAATAAGCTTAATAGCTGACTTCTCATCATAAATCATGAAGGTAAGAAGGTAGTGGGAAGACATCATATTTAAAGGGTGGAAGGAAAAATATCCTTCAAAAATGAAAGAGAAATTATGGCATTCCAGGTAAACAGAAAGTGAATGAAATCATCACTAGCAGACATGCACTATTACCAAAGGGAACTTTGCAGGCTGAAATGAAAGAATATTAGAAATTTAAATCCACATAAAGAAAATAAGAGCAGTGATTCTGATAACTACACAATTGAATATAAAAAATTATTTTAATTTTTAAAATTAAAAAATTTTAAATTAAAAAATGTGTTTGAACACTCTGATTTAAAACACAACTGCATAAAACAATGGTTATGAGCTGTGTCAATAGGCTTTTAATGTATAAACATACAATTTGTTTGACAATCATATTACAAAGATAAGAGGGACAGAGTGGATGTATTCTAGAGCATAGTTTTGGCATGCTATTGAAATTAAGGCAAGTCGGCTGGGTGCGGTGGCTCACGCTTGTAATCCCAGCACTTTGGGAGGCCAAGGCGGGTGGGTCATGAGGTCAGGAGATCAAGACCATCCTGGCTAACACAATGAAACTGCGTCTCTACTAAAAATACAAAAAATTAGCAGGGCCTGGTGGTGGGCGCCTGTAGTCCCAGCTACTTGGGAGGCTGAGGCAGGAGAATGGTGTGAACCCGGGAGGTGGAGCTTGCAGTGAGCTGAGATCTCACCACTGCACTCCAGCCTAGGCGACAGAGCAAGACTCCATCTCAAAAAAAAAAAAAAAAAAAAAAAGAGAGAGAGATTAAGGCAAGACACGGTAGCTCATGCCTATAATCCCAGCACTTTGGGAGGCCTAGGTGGGAGAATTGCTTGAGCCCAGGAATTCGAGACCAGCCTGGGCAACACAGTGGGACTTCATCTCTAGAAAAATAAATAAATAAATAAATAAATAAATAAATAAATAAATAATTAGCCAGGCATGGTGGCACGTGCCTGTAGTCCCAGGTACTTAGGAAGCTGAGGTAGGAGGATCTCTTGAGCCTGGGAGATGGAGGCTGCAGTGAACCATGATTGTGCCATTGTACTCCAGGCTGGGCAACAGCAGGAGACCCTGTCTTGAAAAAAGGAAAAAAAAAGAAATTAAGTTAGTATTAATACTACTTAGGTTATTTTAAGTTAAGAAGCTAATTGTAATCCCCGGGATGACTATTAAGAAAATGATTTTTTCAAAATGTTATACAAGAAATAACAAAGAAATTAAAATGATACAGTAGAGAATATATAGCACAAAAGAAAACAGTAACAGAAGAATAGAACAAAACAAGATATAAGACATATAGAAAGCAAATAGCAAAATGGCAGACATAAATTCTACCTTACCACTAATTACATTAAAGGTAAATGTACTAAGCATTCCCATCAAAAGACAGAGATTGGTAAAATGGATCTTAAATAAATGTATAACCTAATCTTCCACTTTGAGCAACTAGAAAGAGGAGCAGAATAAACTCAAAGCAAGGAAAAGGAAGGAAATAATAAGGATTAAGAGTAGAAATAAATGAAATGATGAATTAAAAAAACAGAGAAAATCAGCAAAACCAAAAGTTGGTTCTTAGGAAGTATTAAATATCAATAAAGATGACAAACCTTCAGCTAGACTGACCAAGTGAGAGACAGAACTCAAATTACTAAATTTGGACTGAAAGAGGGGACATTACTACCAAACTTGCAGAAACAAAAGTGATTATAAGGAGTATACTATGGGTAATTATGTTGTCCCAGCTACTCGGCAGGCTGAGGTGGGAAGATCACTTAAGCCCAGGAGGTGGAGGTTGCAGTGAGTTAAGATTGCACCACTATACTTTAGCCTGGGTGATAGAGCAAGACTCTGTCAAAAAAAAAAAGAGAGAGAGAGAAAGAAAGCAAGAAAGAAAGAAAGAAAGAAAGAGAAAAGAAAAAAGAAAGAAAGAAAAAAGAGAGAAAGGAGGGAAGGAGGGAAAGAAAGAAAAGAAGGAAGGGAGGGAGGGAAGGAGGGAAGGACCTACCTACGTGAATTAGAAAACTTTCTAGAAAGACCAAACTACTGAAATTGACTCAAGAAGAAACAGAAAATCAAATAGAAGTATAACAAGCAAAGAGATTAAATTGGTAAGAAGAAAAACTTCCCACCAAGAAAAAATGGCTTTATCAGTTTTGTTCACTCCTTTATCTCCTGCACCCAGAACAGTGCCTGGTGTATCATAAGCAACCAATAAATATTTGTTGAACTTGAGACAGGATGTTAATATAAAGTGAAAGACTTCATGGCTTGTCATAAGGCATATCATTTTTCTAAAGAACAGAGTTTTGCATGCCATGTAGATAAATATTACAGCTGGAAAATTGACATCATTTTATGTAGTCAAAGAAATAAAAATTCGCTATTAGTTCTCAGATGATAGTCAATGCTTCAAAGGAAAATCTGGGAGCTGCTATTAGCACTATGCAAGGTCCAAGGTAGTGTTTTTCCAACCTGCCTCCCAGTGAATACAACCTCAAGGGTTATAGCACCTGAGCCTGTTGCTCCACCTTCCTCAAAAACAAGGTCCTTCCACCTATTTTGACTACCACGCACAGTTAGAAGTATATTTTATTTTATTTTATTTTAGATGGAGTCTTGCTCTGTCAACCAGGCTTGAGTGCAGTGGCGTGATCTTGGCTCACTGCAACCTCTGTTTCCTTGGCTCAAGCGATTCTCCTGCCTCAGCCTCCCAAGTAGCTGGGATTACAGGGGCCCACCACCATGCCCGGCTAATTTTTGTATTATTAGTAGAAACAGGGTTTCACCATGTTGGCCAGGCTGGTCTCGAACTCCTGACCTCAAGTGATGCGCCTGCCTTGGCCTCCCAAAGTGCTGGGATTACAGGTGCGAGCCACCGTGTCTGGCCAGAAGTACATGTTAAATAGTGGCACAGTACACACAGACACATACAGGCGTACACACAGACACATACAGACACACACACACATACACACACAACTGAAGCAAAAGCTTCTGAAAACAATATTTTACCTTACTACCTGGGTTGAACTTTTCTGTTCTCTTCTACTTAATTTTTTTAAATGTGAATCACAATTGTTTTAAATGTTAATCATAACTCATCTCATATATATATATATATAATTTTTTTCTCTGTCACCCAGGCTGGAGTGCAGTGGCATGATCTTGGCTCACTGCAACCTCCATCTCCCAGGTTCAAGGGATTCTCGTGCCTCAGCCTCCTAAGTAGCTGGGATTACAGGTGTGTGCCACCACGCCCAGCTAATTTTTGTATTTTTAGTAGAGACGGGGTTTCACCATATTGGCCAAGCTGGTCTTGAACTCCTGACCTCATGATCCCCTGCCTCGGCCTCCCAAAGTGCTGGGATTACAGGCGTGAGCCACCATGCCTGGCCTATTTTTTGACTCTTTAATAGATCACAACAGTGTGTTATAAAGCACAGCTCTAAGAGGTGCTGTGGCTAATGCCATCACACCTCATATCCTTGTTTACCCCAGTGGCCACCAATAAGAGTCAAAGCCCCTCCAGTCAGCTAGTAACATCCATACTTACTACTCTGTTCACCTCTGGTTAAAGTGATCCAGTTTCCATCTTTTCCAAACCTATCTTTGTGCCCTCTGGAATGCCATTTCTGCAAACAGCAAGCCACTCTACATCCTTAGCATTTTGTTGGAACATTCTCATCAGCTCCTATCTTTGCTTGAAGCTGGACTGTCCCCCAATTCAGCTGCCCTCGGCAGCCCTCAGTGCCCCAATGCTGCCCTCGGCAGCCCTCGACAGGAGGTGTTTTATCTCTTGCACCCCACATGTCTAAAGGCCAGAGGTTGGGGTAAGTTTCTTCCTTGTTGGTCCTGCCCCTTCTAAACCATTCCTTGCTCTTTCTCATGCCCAAACCAAACCAAACAACCAAAAAAACTAAAAACTGGCTGCCCTGAAGTTTATGCCCTTAAAGGATATTACCTACCCCTTTCCCCTCTTCTTTATTGTCGTTTACTGCCTTCCTCTCCACTTTTATTCCTGGCATAATTTTTTTTTTTTTTTTTTTTTTTTTTATACGGAGTCTCGGTCTGTCGCCCAGGCCGGACTGCAGTGGCCCGATCTCGGTTCACTGCAAGCTCCGCCTCCCGAGTTCACGCCATTCTCTTGCCTCAGCCTCCCGAGTAGCTGGGACTACAGGCGCCCGCCACCACGCCCGGCTAAATTTTTGTATTTTTGGTAGAGACGGGGTTTCACCGTGTTAGCCAGGATGGTCTCCATCTCCTGACATCGTGATCCACCTGCCTTGGCCTCCCAAAGTGCTGGGATTACAGGCGTGAGCCACCGCACCCGGCCCCTGGCATAAGTTTGAATGATTTCAACATCCATGTGGGTGGACCATCCAATGCTCTTGCCTCTCAGTTCCTTGGTCCCATCTCTTCTAGAGATCTTTTCCCTATTCTACTTCAGCCTTGCACTTGTGTGGTCATACCTTAAGCCTGGGCTCACAAACTCAAATGCCAGTAGGGTAAGGCCCTTACTACCAATGAGTGAAGAAGGCCAGATGTTAGTCAGCAGAAAATAGTGGAAGCTGTGACCTCCCTGCCTGGTGCTACAGTTCTCTTTTAGAAAGGAGTGACCGCCACTCAGCTGCAGCCAGCTGTCATGTGGAAATGCTAGACCAGGATTTCCACATCTTCCAATTCATGGAAACACAGGTTGTCATGTGCTATCTCCCAAATTTTACATATTGGCAATAATATGGACTTTCAGTCTAAATATTGTGACATTAAAAAATATTTCCCCTCTTAAAAATCAGCTCAAAAGAAGAAAAAAAAAGGGAAAATTAAATTACATCTTCCTTGAAACGTGGAGATATCCCAGAAGTTAGAAAACAGTGAAGATTTGGCCGGACGCAGTGGCTCACGCCTGTAATCCCAGCACTTTGGGAGGCCGAGGTGGGCGGATCACGAGGTCAGGAGATCGAGACCATCCTGGCTAACACGGTGAAACCCCGTCTCTACTAAAAATACAAAAACAAAATTAGCTGGACGCGGTGGCGGGCGCCTGTAGTCCCAGCTACTCGGGAGGCTGAGGAGAGAGAATGGCGTGAACTCGGGAGGCGGAGCTTGCAGTGAGCCGAGATCGCGCCACTGCCCTCCAGTCTGGGCGACAGACCGAGACTCCGTCTCAAATAAAAAAAAGAAAAGAAAACAGTGAAGATATGGTAAGTGACTTAGCAGAAGGGAGGGGACCAACCTCAGTGACTATCCAGGGCAATGCCATGAAGAAACAAGCTCATTGCCTTGCAGAAGCACGGAAATATTCAGGAATGAATTGGAGGCTCCAGGTACCACAAAAGATAGATGGGAATGGAAGGAGGTGGCAGGCACTGAAAATAGGAGATTGATCTAAAATGTGGAGTAGGAAACTCTTATTACCCCGGTATCCTCTCTCATTTCAGCGGAAATGGAAGTATATTCTCAGGAGAAGAACTAGAGAGTGGCATTAGGTACAATAGACTGAAAAGAAAAGGTTACAGGAAAGTTGTATATGGAGTGATGAGATGCTAAGCTCCTTTCTGCCACCCAGATGCAGAATGCTAGCAACCTCAGACAAGAGATTTACGTATCTTCCCATGTAGACCATTACAATTTTTTGTTAAATCCATAGATTTGATTGTTGTGACTGTTTAAACATTGTTTAGTACCGAACCTAGTATTGTCCCGTGATTATATTTTCCTGCCTTATACAATTTCTTATTTTACCTGGAGTTAATAATTGCCTTGTTTTCAACTTGTTGTTTTCCTAAAACTCATGACTAAGTGTTCCCACATCCGCAAGAGTAATGTCAAATGCCTGCAATACAGTTTTCCACACACTCAAACCAGACAGAGAGTCTACCCATTTCAGTTTTTCTTGCACTCAGCCCTCTGAAGCCCTCCATCCTGCTGCTGCTATCTGTACAGATGTGCTCTCCGGGTTTGTGCCCAGTTCAGAGAGAGAGAGAGGAAAGAGAGAGAGAGAGAGTAAGAAAGAGCTGTTTATTTTAAGGAATTGGCACATGTGATTATCCTCTCTGTACAGATGTGCTCTCCGGGGCTTGTGCCCAGTTCAGAGAGAGAGAGAGAGAGAGAGAGAGGAAAGGGGGAGGGGGGAGAGAGAGAGAAGAAAGAGAGAGAGGAAAGAGAGAGAGAGAGAATAAGAAAGCTGTTTATTTTAAGGAATTGGCGCATGTGATCATGGAGGCTTGCGAAATACAAAACATGCAGGGTAGCTGGCAGGCTGGAGACCCAGAGAAAAGTTGTAGTTTGAGTCCAAAGGCAGTCGGTCGGTGTCAGAAATTTTCTTGCTCAGAAGACGTTAGTAGTTTTATTCTATTAAGGTCTTCAACTGATTGGATAAGACCCACCCACATTATGGATGGTAGTCTGCTTTACTCAAAATCCACCAATTAAATGTTAATCACATCTAAAAATTGTCTTCACAGAAACATCCAGAATAATGTTTGATCCACCAGTAGGTTTGAGAAACAAGGAATGAAGAGTAAAGAAAGTGGTAAATATGTGGATGAATCTAAGCAAATACTGATAAAAAAATAATAATAACAATGTCTTAATGGGTTAAAAAGAATAATTAAAATACATAGAATAATAGTTCATAAGTTGGGAATTAAGTAAAAAGAATTAAAGTTTCTTTTTTTTTTTTTTTGTGGTGGGGACAGGTTTTCACTCTTGTTGCCCAGGCTGGAGTGCAATGGCGTGATCTCGGCTCATTGCAACCTCAGCCTCCTGGGTCAAGTGATTCTCCTGCCTCAGCCTCCCAAGTAGCTGGGATTATAGGTACCCACCACCCCTCCCAGCTAATTTTTTTGTATTTTTAGTAGAGATAGGGTTTCACCATGTTGAGCAGGCTGGTCTTGAAATTCTGACCTCAGCTGATCCACCCGCCTCGGCATCCCAAAGATGTGAGCCACCACACCCGGTCTAGTGTTCTTTCTTTTATTATGAGGAGAAAGTTAAAGGATCTGTTAACTTTAGACTTGATTATGTTAAGTGAGCATATTATAATTTCTAAGGCAACTACTAAAAGAAATGAACAATGCGTAGCTTTTGAACTATTTAAAGGGGAAAACATTGAAATGATCAAAATACTCAGTATATCAAAAATAAAGTAAAAAAGGAGAAAAAAAAAAACATGGAATGGGTGTGTCAAATAGAAAGCGGTGGCTCACACCTGTAATCCCAGCACTTTGGGAGGCTGAGATGGGTGCATCATGAGGTCAGGAGATCAAGACCATCCTGGCTAACATGGTGAAACCCCATCTCTACTAAAAATACAAAAAATTAGCCAGGTGTGATGGTGGGTGCCTGTAATCCCAGCTACTCGGGAGGCTGAGGCAGGAGAATTGTTTGATCCCAGGAGGCAGAGGCTGCAGTGAGCCGAGATTGCGCCACTGCACTCCAGCCTGGGCGACAGAGCAAGACTCCATATCAAAAAAAAAAAAAAAAAGCACAAAATATGTTTGCAGATTTAAACTCAAATATATATAAAATGTGAGTTGTGCCTTTAGGAATGGTGCAATGTCATGGCCTTAACAATGTAGTGTTAATTACATTTCATGTAAATAAACTAAACGCTCCAGTTAAAAGATTTTCAGACTTGATAAAGACAAATTCTATCTCCATGTTATGTACAAGAAACATGTTTTAGAATTATAAGGATATAGAAAAGTTAAAAGGTAAAAGGTTATATAAGATATACCAAAAAAGCCTAAGCCAAAGATAATATGATTGACATAGTGAGATCTCCACCTAACTACTGCAGAATATATATATATATCAAACATACAGAAAAATTATTAAATACAAATGAACAAATAAAAGCAAGTCTCAATACATTTCAAAGGTTTAAAATCATACAATGTGTGTTCTTAGATTATAAGACAAGCCAGAAATCAGCAAAAATTCGAATGAGAAAAATTAATATGTTAGGGATTAAAAGACAATCATGCTTCAAAATAAAATTGTAAAAATGTTAGAACATATTTTGAACAGAATTATAGCAAAATATTGCATATAAAATTTATGACATAATTTCAAAATAAGTATATTCAGAGAATCTGAAAATTAATTAAGTAAACATTCATCTCAAGAAGTTAGATATGCATGAGCAAGAAGGAAATAATGAAGATAAAAGGAGAAGTCTTTGAAATAGAAAGCAAATATATAATAGATTCAACAAAGCCAAATGCTGCTTCATTGATTTTAACAAAATTAAAATGTCTGTCAAGAAGTATTAAAAAAAAATTAGAAGGCACAAATAGTCAATATGTAGAAACAGAAAAGAGACACACTTAGGTATATTTCAGATATTTAAAAGATAGTACAAGGTTAATATGAACTGGAAAAATTTAGACAAAATGGATAATCTTCTAATAAATATATAACCCACTAAAGTTTATTCAGGAAGAAATAGGAAATCTATAATAAGAGATAGGAAATTTTACAATTATGGTGCCCATACACCCCATTTTGCCCAGGACAGTCCCAGTTTATATCTATTATAGATTAATGTCCATTAATTATTTTCATAACCCCTTTAATTCTCAAAAGTGCTCCAGTTTGGAGGATAAGCCATATGGTCATCCTGCCTGTTTATAATAATTAGAGTAACTAAATCCGTAGTCCGAAATGTTCCGCAAATGTTCCTCCTAAAACCGTTCCAGGCCTCAATTCACCAACCAGTTCTATCAAACATTCATGGAAGAAATAATTTCAATCTTAGCCAAACTCTTTCACAAAATAGAAAAAGAGGAAATATTTCCTGACTCTTAAGACTAGTGTAACCTTATTACTAAAATGTGGCAAAGACAGTACATGAAAAGATTACAGGCAATCTCACTCACGAACACAGACACAAAACTCGTAATCCAAATATTTGCAAACTGAATTTAGCAGTATCTAAAGGGATAATAAATTATGACCAAGTTGGCAATATCCCAGGAATTCAAAATTGGTTTTACGTTAGAAAATAAACTAAAATAGGCCGGGCCTGGTGGCTTACACCTGTAATTCCAATGCTTTGGGAGGCCGAGATGGGAAGACCACTTGAAGAGTTTGAGACCAACTTGGGCAACATAACAAGATTCCCTCTTTACAAAAATAAGAATAATAACAAAAGCTGGATGCAGTGTGTGTGCCTATACTCCTAGCTACTCAGGAGACTGAGGTGAGAGGATTACTAGAGCCCAGGAGTTCGAGGCTGCAGTGAGCTATTATTGTGCCACTGCACTCCAGCTTGGGCAACAGAGTGAGAAACTGTCTCTAAAAAAAAATCAACTAAAATAATTCACCATGTTACCACATTACCACATTAGAGAAGAAAAATCATAAC
The DNA here is from genome assembly GCF_029289425.2 of Pan paniscus. NCBI lineage: Eukaryota > Metazoa > Chordata > Mammalia > Primates > Hominidae > Pan > Pan paniscus. The sequence continues at coordinate 6,634,222 of NC_073265.2, forward strand.
ATCTTCTCAATAGATATGGAAAAAAGCATTTCATAAAATTCAGCATACATTCATGATTTAAAACCTCTTATCAGAGTGAGAATACAAAGGAACTTCCTTGATAGTTATCTTCAAAAATCATACAGCACATCTCACTCTTAATGGTGATATTAGGTGGAGATCAGGGCAACACAAGCTTCCTACTATCACTGCCTCTATTTGATATTGTGGTGGTGGTCCCAGCCAATAAAGTAAGAAAAAGATTGTGTAAGAACTAGAAAGGAAGGAACAAAACTGCCATTATTAGTGACGAATATGCTTATATAATAGAAAATTTTAATTAAAACTACATATATATTATTATTAGAATTAATGAGAGATGAACAACTTTTCTGGATATGAAAAATCAAAATTGCCATTCTTTACATCAGCATCAAAGCATTGGAAAATGGAAAAAAATATACATTTACAATAGTGTCAAAACATATAATGTACCTAGGAAGAAAATCTAACAAAAATGTTATGGAGAAAACAATAAACCTTTATTGAGAGATATCAAAGAAACTATAATGGACAAATATATAGTAGTCCCCCCTCGCCCATAGTGAATATGTTCCAAGACCCCCAATGGATGCCTGAACCTGCAGATAGTACTGAACCCTATATACACTGTTTTCTCCTATACACACAAACCTAGGATTAATTTGTAATTTAGGCACAGCAGAGACTAAAACAACTAAAAATAAAATAAAACAATTATGACAATGTGCCAGCATTATTACTCTTTCACTTTAGGGCCATTATTAAATAAGATAAGGATTCCTTCAACACAAGCACTGCAATACTGCGACAGTCAGTATTGAAAACTGAGATGGCTGCTAAGTGACTGATGGATGGGGGGCTTGTATAGCCCTGGGTGCTCTGGACAAAGGGATGACTCATATTCTGGGCTATGCAGAGCAGGACAGTATGAGATTTCATCCCCCCCAGTCAGAACGGTGCACGATTTAAAACTTATGAATTGTTTATCTCTGGTGAATTTTCCATTTAATATTTTGGGACTGTGACTGACCAAAAGTAACAGAAACTTTGGAAGCAAAATAGTGGATAAGGGGAGACTACTGTAACAAGTTTCTGGATTAGAAGATTCAATATTGTAAGCATATCAAAATTTTCCAAATCAACCCATAGATTCAGTGCAAACACAACAAACACATAATCGTTTAAGTTATTGAGCTTGGCAAACTGATTCTGACGTTAAAATGGACTGATAGCTGAGAATTTTTTTTTTTTTTTTTTTTTTTTTTTTGAGACAGAGTCTCACCCTGTGGACCAGGCTGGAGTGCAGTGGTGCGATCTTGGCTCATTGCAACCTCCACCTCCTGGGTTCAAGCAATTCTCCTGCCTCAGCCTCCCGAGTAGCTGGGACTACAGGCATGCGCCACCATGCCTGCAAATTTTTGTATTTTTAGTAGAGACGGGGTTTCACCATGTTGGCCAGGATGGTCTCAAACTCCTGACCTCAAGTGATCCGCCCGCCTCGGCCTCCCAAAGTTCTCAGGCGAGAGCCACCATGCCCGACCAGCTGAGACTTTTTTTTTTTTTTTTAAAGACACAGTCTTGCTCTGTCATCCAGGCTGGAGTGCAGTGGCGCGATCTCGGCTCACTGCAAGCTCTGCCTCCCGGGTTCACGCCATTCTCCTGCCTCAGCCTCCCAAGTAGCTGGGACTACAGGCGCCCGCCATCACGCCCGGCTAATTTTTTGTGTTTTTAGTAGGGACGGGGTTTCACCGTGTTAGCCAGGATGGTCTCGATCTCCTGACCTCGGGATCCGCCCGTCTTGGCCTCCCAAAGTGTTGGGATTACAGGCTTGAGCCACTGCGCCCGGAGCTGAGACATTCTTAAGGAAGAAAAGCAAGGTGGAAATAAATATTTGTCCTGTACGATGTTGAGACTTAATACATCACTAGAATGATTAAGAAGGTATAAGGTTGGCTCAGGGATAGACAGATAGACCCGTAGTACAGAGAGAGAGCCCCAAAATACACCTAGACACATATGGATACTTGATATACAACAGAGCTGGCATTGCCAGTAAGTCATGAAACGATGGCTTTTTCATGAAAGGTGCTGAGACAATTGGGATTTCTTATAAAAGAATAAAACCCAAAATGGTCCTATACCTTACATTACACTAAAAAATCATTTATAGGTAAATTATATGTGAAAAGCAAACCTATAATGCTTTTAGAGGATAATATAGCAGATATCTTTAAGACTTGGGAATATGGAACTATTTCTTAAATATTACATTAAAGCATCTAGCCATAAAGTAGAAGATTAATAAATAAGGCAACATTAAAACTAAGAGCTTCTATCATCAAAAGACACAAGACTGGGAGAATATATTCACAATAAATATAATTGGTGAAAGATTAATCTTCGAATATATATATTTATATAGTTTTTTAAATGCCTACTTATCATTGAGAATAAGGCAGACAACTCAGTAGAAACATGCACACAGGGGCCAGGTGCGGTGGCTCACACCCCCAGCACTTTGGGAAGCTGAGGCGAGCGGATCACGAGTTCAGGAGTTCAAGACCAGCCCGGCTAACACGGTGAAACCCCGTCTGTACTAAAAATACAAAAAATTAGCCGGGCGTGGTGTCACGCCCCTGTAGTCCCAGCTACTCCGGAGGCTGAGGCAGGAGAATCGCTTGGACCGGGAGGCGGAGGTTGCAGTAAGCCGAGATGCGCCACTGCATTTCAGCCTGGTGACAGAGCGAGACTGTCTCAAAAAAAAAAAAAAAAAAAAAAAAAAAAAAAAGAAAGAAAGAAAAAAGAGAAAAGAACGAAAGAAAGAAAAAAAGAAACATGCACATAGGATTTGAATAGACAACTCAACAAAGAGGCATTCCAGATGTCTGATAAACATATGAAAGGTGTCATCTTCATTTGCATTCACGGAAATGCACCTTGAAACAACAGCGAGATACCCTACAACCCCAACAGGCTGGCTAAAATTATGAAATCTAAAATAAGTTTGGGAACTCAAAAGCATTGCTAGTGTGAGCACAAATTGGCAAAACAACTTTGGAAAACAGCATGACATTATGGCATAGTTGTCAACGTATTGCTTCTCAGCTCAAATTCACTTTTCAATACAAGCTTTGAGATGAGGGAATTTCTTTAAGCATTTCTCCTCTAAAGTGAGCACGATGTTGAGCTTTCTCAGTAGAGGGCGCTAGGCAGGTGTTGCAGGAGGGAGGGGCGCTTCTGCAGTTTCTGGCTGAGGCTCAGTGGTCAACCGTGCGGGTGGGAAGGGGTCGGGTGGATTCTGCCCTTCCATATACCCAGAGTTCGAAGTCCCTCAGCGACTTCACAGCCCCCTTGTCTGCTCAACACGGTCACTATGTGTTTCAGGCGCCCTCAGGCCTGTTGCACAGTCACACACAGGCCACCAGCTGCGGCTCCCCTGCCCAGCCTGCACTTTGGAGGGTTGTTTCCTGTTTTTTTTTTCCACCACTGCAAACCAACAAATTTCTCTGCCATCCAGTGGGTTCAACTACACCTTCTCCAACGAAGTCAGAACCACAGTTTTGGAGAGGGAGCCCCTTGCAAGTTTATTCTTCCTTGGGTAACTCTCTCTTGGCCCCAGGGCACCATGCAAGTTTTCTTATTTTCTATAGTTACTCCTTTATCCCAACTTAATTCTTTATACTAAACTCTCCCTTTGCGGTAGGAGTTTATATTAAACTAAACCCTTTGTGTTTAAAATAATTGCATGGTTTCTATCTTCTGATTGGATCCACCCTGCTAAGTATTGAGAATGTGCCATACAATTCCACAGCAATTCCACTTCTAATTATCTTTTCTAGAGGAGATTTTTGCACACGTGCATTAATTCACAGGAACCAAAACGTTTATAGCAGCAATTTGCATAAAAGCCAAATTCTGAAAATAACTCAAATGTTCATGAAGAGAGAACAGATAATTAAATTGTTACAGTCCTACAAGGAAATGAAAATCAGTGAACTACAGCTAGACAGAACAAAATGGATGAATGTCACAGACTTAATGTTCAGTGTGAAAGAAGCAGGTTACAGGTTGGTGTTTAGTATATAATCCCATTGATCCCATTTAAAGTTCAACTTTATTTAAAACTAAACTACATTGTTTGGAGATATATATATATATTAAAACTATAAAGAAAAGCAAGGAAATGAATATTTTAAAAGTTAGAATAGTGGCTACCTTTATAAGGTTGCTTTTGGGGTGCCCTCTTTGTCATGCGGATGTGGTTACATAGGTATTTGAATTACAATTCCTCTTTGACTTATGCATATATGTTCTGTGCGTTCTATTAAAGTCTTTGCAATTATGTAAATTAATAACCACAACACAAAGAAAGACACAGTTCCTGCCTTTATGAAACTTATGGGGAGAAAGAACAAAACAGAAAACGTGGAATCACTTAAGATGGAAATAGCATGATTACATTTTCTTTCTTTCTTTCTCTCTCTTTCTCTTTCTCCTTCCTTCCTTCCTTCTTTTCTTTTTTGAGACAAGGTCTTGCTCTGTCACCCAGGGTGGGATACAGTGGCACGATCATGGTTCACTGCATCTTTGACCTCCTGGGCTCAAGTGATGCTCCCACCTCAGCCTCCCGAGTAGCTGGGACAACAGGGGTGTACCACCACACCTGGCTAATTTTTGTATTTTTTGTAGAGATGGGGTTTTGTCATGTTGCCCAGGCTGGTCTCAAACTCCTGGGCTCAAGGGATCCACCTGCCTCAGCCTCCTAAAGTGCTGAGATTACAGGCATGAGCCACTGTGCCTGGCCTGCGATTCATTTTTTAAACAAGTATCTTTGGACTGCAATCCGGCTAGATTAGACCTTGGAACAATGAAATATGACAAACATTTAAAAAAATGCATTGTTCAGCTGGTAAGAAAGTATGGTGAATTCCCAGGGTGGACAACAAAGAGATAATCAACAAGCAGAGATATGGGGAGCTGATGCTGTAGTTGCCTTAGGTGCAGTAGTGATGTACTGGTCTCAGTAGCCAGGCAACTTGGATTTAATGGTCACCTGCTGTCCAGGACAGGCTTTGGGCCTAAGGGAGATGGGAAGGTTGAAGTGAGACCCTGGATAAAGCTATACCACAGGGACATGATAGACTAGAAAAAAAATTACGGACACAGGGAGACAAAATAAAGCTTTTGTGTTTTGGTTTGCACTCCAGTTAGAATAAAATCAGGGGTGTAATCCCAGCACTTTGGGAGGCTGAGGTGGGCGGATCACCTGAGGTCAGGAGTTCGAGACCAGCCTGGCAAACACGACAAAAACTCATCTCTAATAAAAGTACAAAAAAATTAGCCAGGGATGGTGGTGTGTGCCTGTAATCCCAGCTGTCCAGGATGCTGAGGCAAGAGAATCACTTGAACCCTGGAGGTGGAGGTTGCAGTGAGCCAACATTGCACCACTGCACTCCAGCCTAGGTGACAGAGTGGGACTCCATCTCAAAAAAAAAAAAAAAAAAGAAAGAAAGAATAAAGAAAAGAATAAAATGCAGGGAAAAATGTGCCCAGAGAAGATTGATAATCTTGATAATCCAGGGTTGGACCTCATGTTGGTCTGATATTCTAAATTACATTACCCATGTGAGCCAGTAATCTCTAGGTAGAAACATTAACATAAGAATTAGTCACTCTAGGATGATACTACTGCTGGGCACATGGCAGAAGCAACATAAAACCTCTTTAGAGAAATACACCTGTACCCAGGTCACATGGAACGTCCACCAAATGGGAGCTCATGAACCTAAATTACAATAACATGATGAAATAATTCATCCTGATGAAAAGTCAACAGACACAATAGTCAGCAAGATTAGACTCTCAGAACTTTAGAAAATATAATAAATAAATATTAGTAAAATATCAAGATTATAAAACAAGGAGTCACATAACACAAGAACATCTTAGTATCAAGAAAAAATTAATTTGAAAAAACTAGACTGAACTTCCAGAAATAAAATATGTGGTCATTGAAATTAAATATATCTTCTTGCATAATAGTTCCTAAGGCATTGGCCTCAAAGTAGTCTTTACAGGAAATTGGAGCTGCCTAGAGTCATAATGTCAGGTGAGTGATAATTTACAAGCAATTATAGATATAGTGATATATTTAGAGGTGAGAGAAGCCTTATACATATACTAGTGACACTCCCTTTGGTGAAAGATATGAAAATCATAGCCCCAGGATGTAAACCAAGTCACAGATAACAGTAAAGTCCCATCTAGAGAGCACATGTTCTGACACCTGTTAAGTGCCTTTTCAGATATGTCACATTCCCCTATCCATAGACACAGGCACCTGCTGAGAGAAAGATCAGGGAAGTTTGATGACACTTGTTGCAGTGAAAAGCTGGTAAAAGGAGAAAGGAAAGAGGCTATCTCAGACCTGAAAAGGCTGGGAGACTATTTTTGTATATAATAACAGGAAATAACAGGAAATAGTCTTCACATTATATAAACAGGTATTTAATGGAGGAGAGCCACCCAGGGACTCTGGGGAATGCTGGAATACATACTTGCTTACGTCCTGCGAGGGTGGATTTGAGTGAGGAGCAGGGCAGTGAATTCTGGCACTTGTCAGTGCCAGGGTTAAATTATTCTGCTCCCGTTTGGTGGAGGTAACAGCTCTTACATCACTTTGTTTCCTTCCATTGACGTGAAATGAGGAATTTCTTCCATGGAGTGCTTGGTTCAAGCACTGCCAAGAGTTGGCAAAGCTCCTAGTGGCATCTTTCACTTTTGATCTCTGGTGGCTCTTAAATACAGATGAATTGTGTAGGAAACAAACAGGAGGAATTATCAATCATGTGTGTCTCCTCTCAAGAAAATGTGCCATTTTCCTCTTATATATACTGCGATGGCATTTGTTTTTTCAAGTTTGCTCAGTTCACAATCTGCACACTTCACCTTCTTCAAGAAGTCTCCTAGGCTGAAAGCTATTGTCAGCTGTTCTGTGATTCTATCTTGTGTTACCATTGCAGGTGTACATGTCTTACCTCCTTCAGTAGACAGTGACTTCGGAAGACAGATCCTTGTCTGATCCATTTTTGAGTTCTCTATAATGGCTTTCCCAGTTCCTCACACACATTTGGTGCTTAATAAATGTTTGTCTTATGAGTGAACCGATCTTTGATTTGTTGTGTAGTAAACATACAAAATTCTAGGCTGTATCAGCTAGAAATTATGTTGGTACTAGTGACTGAGAACCTAGCATAGTGGCTTAAATAAATTAAAGCCTTCTTTTTCTGTGATGTAAAAAAAAAAATTATTAGTCTTGCCAGTCCAGGATGGGTAAGGCAGCTTCACCACATCATGAGGGACCCAAGCACTTCCTTCCATTCTGCGTTCTTCAGCATGTTGCTTGCATCTTCGAGGTCACAAAATATCTGCCAGAGCTCCAGCCAGTAGGTCTGCATTTTAGGAGAATAGAGAGGGAAAGACAAGGGGCAAGCAGGCTCTTCCCTCATTGGCATGAAAAAACCCCAGTAAAGAGAGTTGCAGGAAACACCAATCAAAGACTTATATTTAAATTGCATTGACCAGCCCCTTAACTGCAAGGGAGGATGGGGAGTAAAGCTTTTTAGCTTGGCACACTTTCCCCCTAAGCAAAATCTGAGTTATGTTTCTAAGGCAGAAAGAGAGAGAGGATATTGGGTAAGCAGCCTGCAGTCTTTGCCATGAAGGATCTTAATCATTCATCAGTAAGTATGATCTTTTTTTTTTAAAATGTCAATTGTTTCTTTAAGATTTTTAGTTTATCTTCAAAGTCTATAGGTAAATCACTGAAATTTATCCAGATCCCAGCCTTCACATCCAGGGATTTTGGTGTACCACCATCTACTCAATGCTCCCCCTCCTCCTACCCCATCAAATGAGCTTCGTTTGCTTTTCCTTTATCTCTAAGTGGTATGACACCATCTGCTGTTTTCTGCTTTTGACCCAGAGCCATGTCTGGCATCATCAGACTAATCAAGAGGTGGGAAGGGACAGGGTCAGGCGTGGGTTAGTGACACAAATCACTTGGTAATTAAAAACCCCTTGGTGATAACATTTTCTCCTTGTACAACAAAATATCCATTGCAGGATTTTGATAAAATTCTGCTCTATTAATCATCAGCAATTGGAAGCTCAGAATGTGAGGCTAATTGTCAGATTGATGTTGCGGCTGAGAAGTATTAAAATTTCGCAAAGACCATAAGAGAGGCAGTTACAGAAATAGTGCGCTAATTCTTAGCTTACCTTTCCATATATGTTAAATTTCTCTTAGAAATTATTTGGATTACTGATGTACAAGTGATTACTAAAGATAATAATGAATCAATTTAGTCCTCCATTCCATTAATCAATAATTGTTGAGTATATACTATTTGCCAGGCATTGTGCTAGCTGCGAGAGCTATAAATGAGAGTTTTTTAAATGTAGACATTTCTGAGTTAAAGATACATTGAAAGGCTAAAATGAACAGCAGGAAAATGAGATGATAATCTGAAATCAGCTTCCATAGACCAATAATCCCAGAAAGGCTGCGAGAAAATTAATAGCAGAAACTAAGCTTGGGTATTTTGCAATTCTCTTTTAGCCACACAAAATTAAATTAGAAATTCTGAGAAGACTCAAGCAGGGACTGTTAATATGGGGTTTTGACATGTATTAACTAGACAATCTTTATGAATAAAGAAAAGAGAACAAGTCGCTTCCATGGCATAATATTAAAATAAGGCCTCCTGGATAGCCACTATTCTGAATAAGATAAGAAAGACGATGCCATTACAGCTAAGCAGCTCAAAATTCCATTAGAATATTTTAAGCGTTAGTATAGGAATTTACACAAGAGTTAGAGAAAATGAAATTTAAAACCAAGACCTGAAAGGCACTCACGAATTTAAGGGCAGGTCATTTTGCAGGGATTGGGTGGGGCAGGAGAATCACTGGATTGTGAAATTGAAATTGAAATTGAAATTGGTTAATTTCAAAGGACTACTTGATACAATTGATAGCCATGGATTTGGCCACTGTGGATGCCAGGGCAGACAGAGTTTGCTACTAAGAAGATGCCCAACTCAGAGACGCTGGGTCCTGTGTCCCAGGGTCTCCAGTGCCTTTCATTTGGAGATCATATCACTGTCCTGTGCTTTTGACCTTGTTAGTTGGTCTGACATACTTGTTTTCTTCCCTTTAGCTGAATGAATAATTTATAATCTCTGGAAAGTATAAAAACCCAATGTACTCTTATGTAAGTTGTGTTTAAATATAACCATTATGATGTCCTGTGCATACTATGTTAATGTTTTAAATGATTTTTGAAAGGCTTAAAAAGATTTCTCTCTACAGAATTTATAAGGCTGATTTAGTAGATTGATAAGAGGAAGGTTTCTTACATTTGTAACTCTCCCTTTGTATATTTCGAATGTTTGAGAGGGGGAGTTATATTAAAATAAAACTTTGAAATAGCCAAGGGAATTTGATTGGTTAAATATGCAAATGATGTTTAACATGAAACATTATTCCTGGCCAGGTGCGGTGGCTCACACCTGTAATCCCAGCACTTTGGGAGGCTGAGGCGGGTGGATCACAAGGTCAGGAGATTGAGACCACCCTGGCTAACACGGTGAAACCCCGTCTCTACTAAAAATGCAAAAAATTAGCCAGGCGTGGTGACAGGCACCTGTAGTCCCAGCTACTCGGGAGGCTGAGGCAGGAGAATGGCGTGAACCCAGGAGGCGGAGGTTGCAGTGAGCCGAGATCGCGCCACTGCACTCCAGCCTGGGCGACAGAATGAGACTCCGTCTCAAAAAAACAAAAAAAAGAAACATCACTCCTGTAATCCCAGCACTTTGGGAGGCCGAGGTTGGTGGATCACCTGAGGTCAAGAGTTCGAGACCAGCCTGGCCAACATGGTGAAACCCCATCTCTACTAAAAATACAAAAATTAGCTGGGCTTGGTGGCGCAAGACTGTAATCCCAGGCACTCGGGAGGCTGTGGCAGAAGAATCGCTTGAACCTGGGAGGCAGAGTTTGCAGTTAGCTGAGATAGCGCCATTGCACTCCAGCCTGGGCAACAAGAATGAAACTCCATCTCAAAAAAAAAAAACGAAAAGTTAATGATTATACTTTAAAAAAAATTTTTACTAAAGTATGAATTTTATCAGGTTAAAAAGAGCCTTAGCTCTAGATTTAAGAGCATAATTGCTGGGTCATATGTGTATGGCTCCAGCTTGGATGGAAAGTTCTGAATTGTTCTCCAACACTCCCACTGCAACCCCACCACACATTATTCCATAGTCTGCCAACACTTGATGGTGTGAGGCTCTCTACTTGTTCCCAACCTGACGACTATAAAATGATATCTCGACCAGGCGCGGTGGCTCATGCCTGTAATCCCAGCACTTTGGAAGGCCGAGGTGGGTGGATCACCTGAGGTCAGGAGTTCGCGACCAGCCTGGCCAACATGGCAAAACCCCGTCTCTACTAAAAATACAAAAATTTGCCAGGCATGGTGGTTCATTCCTGTAATCTGAGCTACTTGGGGGTGCTGAGGCAGGAGAATTGCTTGAACCTGGGAGGCGGAGGTTGCAGTGAGCTGAGATCACGCCACTGCACTCTAGCCTGGGCAACAGAGCAAGACTCCATCTAAAACAAAAAATAAATAAATAAAATGATATCTTATGATGGTTTTAACTTGACTTTTCCTGATTATTAGTGAAATTTCCATTTGTCTTTTATGATAATTTTTATGTTGTCTTTTTCTTATACATATATATTCTGGATTAGTCTCTTAGGAGAGTTAGATGTGTTGCAAATAGCTTCTCTTAGTTTATGCAGACTTTTTACTTTTCTTTTTTTTTTAGTATGTCTTTTTAACTTTTTTTTTTTTTTTTTAATTATACTTTAAGTTTTAGGGTACATGTGCACATTGTGCAGGTTAGTTACATATGTATACATGTGCCATGCTGGTGCGCTGCACCCACTAACTCGTCATCTAGCATTGGGTATATCTCCCAATGCTATCCCTCCCCCCTCCCCCCTCCCCACCACAGTCCCCAGTATGTCTTTTGATCAGTAGAAGTTTTCTATTTTAATCTCGTTCAGTTTATTAGTCTTCTCCTTTATAGTTGGTGCTTAGTTTTTGAAATATCAAGTACGTTTTGGTAATTTTTCGACAGCTTAGCTTATATGGCACAATGCATTTCATATGTACATATACAAATGTCAAAATTTTAAATATGCCTAAATTATACATCTGTAACTAGCCTTAAATATTGTAATTAAAACTGTATAATTAAACTAAGCATGCAAGCCAATAGTTTAAAAAAGAGTTTCACTCCAGTTTGGTACTGATTTAGCTCTTGAGCTATTGAAATCAATGGCCAGCATGTGAAGCAATTATCTGACGCTTGTGGGTGGTGACCTTGCAGCAGCTCAGCCTCTTCTTTCATTTCATCCTATTTTTGTCCTTAATAGCAGATATTTATCTCAGTTTAAAATTTTATTATTTTCTTTGTAACTACAATCTTAACAGTTTAAAATAGTACTAAATTTCATGTGGAAAGAAACTTCAGATTCTCAGCACCTTATCTTCCTTAGTGATTTCCACTCTAGCCCTCAATGTTATTAGGTAAACTCTTATCTCAATTGTTGTTTTCACTGAGTGCTATCTAACCATAATGAAAAAGGGAAAAAAAATAGAGTCCGAATTATCCATAACTGCCTCTGCTTTCTGAGGAAGGCAACGTGATTCTTTTTCAGTGGAGGAAAAACCTCTCTATGGATTTTTTTCACCCCATAACAGAGAGATTAGTGGGAGAAAGAGAAGAGCTTGAGATTCCTGTCTATCAGGGCCTTTGGAAATTCAAATTGTGTCCCAGAGCTGAATTCTCCAAAAGAATGGACAGGGATTTGGAGGTGCGGGGGAGAGAGGGCTAAATAGTTTGGCAGGAGGCTGGAAGCTGAGCTGGTAGATAGGGTCAGAAGACTTTTTAAGAACAAAGACTGGAGACTTGAGGTGACTCCATCTTCACTGTTACTTCAGATCTTTCTTATAATGTGCTTCATAAACACACACCTTGTGTGAAAGCTGCTTTTGAGAAAAAGAAACGTATCTTATGCGACGCAGGGTGCAACAGGAACGGCGCATGTGGGGCAGTGAGAAATTCCTTCCCCTGACCTGATTCAGCAGTGAAGGTGATCAGAGCAAATAGGAACTGGACTGCTTCACGCTCCTCAAGGACTTTAAGGAGTGTGTCTTCTACCACCCACAGCAAAGGGCTCAGAAAATTTTATCTGAACCTCCCGACATCTGAGTTACACAAACTAAGACAAAGAATGGGAAGCACATAGCAGCCACTGGTCCATTACAGTTCTAAAGTCCAGCCAGGCGCATATTTACCCGAGATAGAAAATGTTCCTTAGTCAGGGTCTAGTACTGCTCACTGGAAGTAATTCCCCGATCCACTCTTTTTTTGAGGCTCTTTAGTTCATCCTCTGTGCTCTTGGCTCTGCCCTCCAAGTTGTCCTTAATTTTCATTAGAAGTAGCTTTCACAATCTGCTTCTTGCCCCTAAAAACTGGAGACCCAGAGAGTTCATTTCATTTTGAAATAATGTCTCTGCTCCATTTAGTTAGAGCTGGCTTTAGCAAGTATCCAGCAGTGGACTAATGTCCAGAATTTAGAAGGAATTCAAATGACTCAACAACAACAACAACAAACCAATAATTCCATTAAAAAGTGGGCAAAGGACATGAATAGACATTTTTACTTTCTTTTTTGTTTGTTTGCTTTTGAGACAGAGTCTCACTCTGTCACCCAGGCTGGAGTGCAGTCGGGTGATCTTGGCTCACTGCAACCTCTGCCTCCCGGACTCAAGCAATTCTCCTGCCTCAGCCTCCCATGTAGCTGGGACCAGAGGTGTGTGCCACCACACTTGGCTAATTTTTGTATTTTCTTCTTAGTTAGAGATGGGGTTCCGCTGTATTGGCCAGGCTGATCTCGAACTCCTAGCCTCAAGTGGTCCACCTGCCTCGGCCTAAAGTGCTGGGATTACAGGAGTGAGCCATCGTGGCCGGCCAAATAGACATTTTTCAAAAGAAGACACACAAATGACCAACAAGCATATGAAAACATGCTTAACATCACTAGTTATCAGAGAAATGCAAATTAAAACCAAATGAGATATCATCTTACACCAATCAAAATGGCTATTATTATTATTATTTTGAGATGGAGTCTTGCTCTGTTGCCCAGGCTGGAGTGCGATGGCGCAATCTCAGCTCACTGCAACCCACGCCTCCCCGGTTCAAGCAAATCCCCTCCTTCAGCCTCCCTAGTAGCTGAGATTACAGGAGTGCCCCACCACGCCTGGCTAATTTTTGTATTTTTAGTAGAGACGGGGTTTCACCATGCTGGCCAGGCTGGTCTTGAACTCCTGACCTTGTGATCCACCAGCCTCGGCCTCCCAAAGTGCTAGGATTACAGGTGTGAGCCATGGCGCCCAGCCCAGAATGCCTATTATTAAAAGGACAAAAAATGGCAGATGTTGGTGAGGATGTGGAGAAAAGGGAATGGCTTACACATCGCTGGCAGAAATGTTAATTAGTACAACCTCTATGGAAAACAACGTGGAGATTTCTCAAAGAAATAAAAATAGAACTACAATTCGATCCAGCAGTTTCGCTACTGGGTATCTACACAGAGTAAAGAAATCATTTTATAAAAAAAGATACCTGTACTCATGTGTATCACAGCACTCTTCACAATAGCATAGATATCAGCCTAAGTGTCCATCAACAAATGATTGGGAAAAGAAAATATTTGTCTATATACACAATGGAATGCTATTCAGCCATAAAAAAGAATGAAATGATGTCTTTTGCAACAGCGTGGATGGAACTGGAGGCTATGATCTTAAGTGAAACAACTCAGAAACAGAAAGTCAAGTACTGCATGTTTTCTCTCATAAGTGGGAGCTAACCGGTGGGTAAACATGGATATTGAGTATGGATGATAGACAGTGGAGTTTAGGAAGGGTGGTGAGATAGGGGGAGAGAATGATAAATCACTTGGTGGTACAACCTATGTTATTTGGGCGATGGGTATCCTAAAAGCCCCGACTCCACCACTACACAATGTATTCATGTAACAAAATTGTACCACATAAATATATACACATTTTAAAAATTTTTTAAAAAGTTCTGAGTTCTCGTTGAGTCTTATTGAGGATCACACCATAGCAAAAGGACTACACCCATAATTCTTTCTAAGATGCGCTTTTCTGTACTTTGGGCCACATGTGAGGCTGCTGTGGTAAAATGCTCTTAAGATTCTTAGAAGTCCAACTGTCTAGTTGAGAAAGTCTACTAGGTGCTGCCTTAAATCTAGTTTTAATAAGGGATCTTGGCTGGGCACAGTGGCTCATGCCTGTGATCCCAACACTTTGGGAGGCCGAGGGAGGTGGATCACCTGAGGTCAGGGGTTCGAAACCAGCCTGGCCAACATGGCGAAACCCCATCTCTACTAAAAATACAAAAATTAGCTGGGCATGGTGGCACATGCCTATAATCCCAGCACTCAGGAAACTGAGGCAGGAGAATCGCTTGAACTCAGGAGGCGAAGTTTGCAGTGAGCCAAGATCATGCCACTGCACTCCAGCCTGGGCAACAGAGTGAGACTCCATCTCAGAAGAAAAAAAAAAAAAGATGGGCATTTTACCTTATTAAAATAGTAATCATAAGGGAGCTTATAGACAAACCTTTGATTTAATGTTTACTTACCTTGGCCATTTCTTACTTTGAGAATGTTTTGCTGGCCGGAGATGCTGTCCTGGGCCCTCTCCTTCTTACTGCTGCCTAAAACCTAAAGAGTTCTTTCTTTCCATTCATCTCTTTCTTCCTGCACTTTATCCTGCACTTTCTTCCTGCACTTTATAACTTTCTTCCTGCACTTCATCACTTTCTTCCTGCACTTCCTGCACTCTTTCCATTCATCTCTTTCTTCCTGCACTTTTAACACAGGTAAAAGAAGCCAATTGTACTTTCAATATTTTACCTAAAAATCTCCTTATTCAGATCAAGTTCATTAGCTATATTTTATTTCTGTCTTTCATGACATTACAGGTGACAATGTGGCCAAAAATCTCACTACTATGTAACATCTTTTGTCACGCTTCCAAAAGCAATTTTCTCACTGCTATTGCAGGCTTCCTAACAATTTCCTCACTGCCCTTCTAGCCTCTGCTGCCTCCCAATATCAGAGCCAATGACAAATGTTTTAGGGTTTGGTTATGGCAGTATCCCACTTCCAGATAGCAATTTCTGTTTCAATTATCTACTGCTGTGTCATAAACCTGCCCAGCATTTAGTGGCTTAAATCAATATCCATTTTATTGCTCACAATTCTGTGGGTCAGGAATTTGGGTGAGGGCTGATGGCAACAGCTCATCTCAGCCCCAGTGGGGCTAACTGGGAAAGGTCCAAGCTGTCGCCCGGCTCGGGCACCTTGATTCTCCTGTCTGTGGCCTCTCATCATCCAGGCCCTGTTTCTTTCCATGTAGCGTCTCCAACAGGACACCCTGGACTTCTTTACACACCAGCTGGCTTCCAAGAAGGCAGAAACAGAAACTGCTAGGCCTCTTATGGCCTAGGCCCAGAAGTCACAATGCCACTTCCAGAGCTTTCTGTTAGTTAAATCAAGTCATGAAGCCAATCTATATTCAAGGGAAGGGGAAAGTTATTTCATTTCTTTGCTGGGAATGATACATCACAAAACAGCATGCAGGATAGGATGGATTGGGGTGACCATTTTTAGAAAGGACCTACCTCTCAGAAAGAGGCAAAAATTCATGAACTGAAATACTCTCTGAGACCATCTCTATTTTATAGTCTAGCAATAAACCAGAAGTTCAAGCTCTGCTCTCTGGCTATGTAAGCAAACTGAGGTCAGAAGGGAGTTCAAGCAACAACGAATTGATACAAGGCTGCTGTTACAAGATTCTCATCTATAGTGGTTTGGTCTTTGCTCGAGCATTTTGAGAGACAAACTGCCTCCAAAGGAGACCTGTTCCACAATTGAATAATTCTAAAGTCTATAACAATCTTCCATTTGCGAAGTTCAACGTTGCCTTTCTGTGACTCCTCCCATGGTAAGATATCTGCCCTCCAAGGCCACTGAAAGAAAGACTACTCCCTCCTCAATATGGCATTCATTTAAATCTAAATATTTTCAAACACTTTTCTTGACTCAAGACTTCCTAACTTCTTTACCTGTCTATCATGTTAAGTCATTATTTCCCAGAAACATGTGTTTATGTATAACACATACAATCCATAGAATAAAATTTGCCCAGAATAGTATGTTTAAGAGGAAAGAAAAGTATGTAATAGATTATTGAAAGTTTCAAAATATCTGGTGGTACAAATGAGTGAGTTAAACATTTATCTGGCTTAACCATTCAGTTTGATCTTGTGGAAATCCAGTGCTTGGAACTTATCTTGTCCTAACTTTTTCATAACATAGTCACTGTTTACCTGAATAATTGTCTAAATGTAGTGTCCTTTATGGTTGGTTAGTATTCACTGGGTGATGGGGAAAAGAAATACATAAATTCTGAGAAAAGCTGAAAGCAAAATTTATTCTTATAAATGACAAAAAATGCCCAGATACAACAGACTCTCTGTTTGATGTTTGTGTGCCAGTATGAAAACTATGAGTCTGAGGCACCTTTTTAAAAAAATTTTTTTTATTTGCATAGGTTTTTGGGGAACAAGTGATATTTGAGTGCATGAATAAATTCTTTAGTGGTGATTTGTGAGCTTTTGGTGCACCCATCATCTGAGCAGTATATACTGCGCCCAATGTGTAGTCTTTTATCCCTCACCCCCTTTCCACCCTTTGTCCCTGAGTCCCCAAAGTCCAATGTATCATTCTTATGCCTTTGCATCCTGAGGCACCTTCTTCCATAAGCACCATGCAGAAGGAGAAGTGGTTCTTCAACTATGGCTGATGGGAGCAAAGTGCTCAAGCAACTACGACTGGTTGAAAGACCATTTCTCCTGTGGATGGTGCTTATGGAAGAAGGTGCCTTAGACCCAAAACTAGAGTGAGGCTTTTACTGGTTGGGGAAGGTGGCTATAAAAGGATAAGAATAATGAAAAGCTATGACCAATTAAAAAAAAATGAGAACTTAATCACAGCCTTATCGACCCACAACCAGGGGTCCACAAATAGCCTTAATTATGTCTTATGTTATTAAGACAACAACCCCAAATTTTCCGGGCAGCAATTTTTTGGTGCCAATATTTTGGTCTTTTGCTTCCAAAGACTAACCTTTTGATAAAGTCAGACAGCTCTAAAATGTATGTGTTTAAGTTCTATAAATAGAAATACATTTGAGGATATATGAAAGGAGCAAAGTATTTATCTCACCACACAGTTAAGAATTTTAAAAACATTCATTGTTGGATAGTGATTTTTAAAACATTAAAATAAGTGGAATGATTGCTTTGAATTTATGAAGAATAACACATATATAATTAATGACTTTTCTATTTGTATTATACTTGCTTAGATGGTTCAGGCTTAGTAAGAAAGCTATTGGTAGTAGAAAACAATGTGTATATGTAATAATAAAGAAATAACGTGGATTGTTAGCGAATAGAAAATAGTCCTTTTGGCCAAGTGTGGTGGCTCATGCCTGTAATCCCAGTACTTTGGAAGGCCAAGGCAGGAGGATCACTTGAGCCAAGTAGTTCGAGACCAGTCTGGGTAGCATAGTGATACCCTGTCTCTACACAAAATTAAAGTAAAAAAATTATCTGGGGGTGGTGGCGCACACCTGTGGTCCCAGCTACTTGGGAGGCTGAAGTGGGAGGATCCCTTGAGCCCAAGAGGTTGAGGCTGTAGTGAGCCTTGATTGTACCACTGCACTCCAGCCTGGGTAACAGAGTGAAATCCTGTCTCAGAAAGAAAGAATGAAGAAAGAAAGAGAGAGAGAGAAAGAGAAAGAAAGAGAAAGAAAGAAGAAAGAAAGAAAGAAAGAAAGAAAGAAAGAAAGAAAGAAAGAAAGAAAGAAAGAAAGGGAAAGAAAGAGAGAGAGAGAAGGAGGGAGGGAAGGAGGGAAGGTAGGAAGGAAAGGAAGGAAGGGAGGAAGGGAGGAAGGGAGGGAGGGAGGGAGGAGGGAAGGAAGGAAGAAAGAAAGAAGTGGATATGTTTTGGATGTTTATCCCCTCCAAATCTCATGTTGAACTGTAATCCCCCATACTGGAGGTGGGAGCTGGTGGGATGTGTTGGATCGTGGGAGCAGATCCCTCGTGAATGACTTAGTGCCATCCCCTTGATGATGAGTGAGTTCTTGTTCAGTTGGTTCACGTGAGATTTGGTTGTTTAAAAGAGTCTGGGACCTCCCCCTTCTCTCTCTCTCTCACTCCCTCTCTCACCGCATGACCCTGCGTGCCCTGATTTAAAGCTTCCTGAGGCCTCACCAGAAGCTGAGCAGATGCTGGTGGTGTGCTTGTACAGCCTGCAGAAACTGAACCAAAAAAACCTCTTTTCTTTAGAAATTACCCACCCTCAGGTATTCCTTTATAGCAATGAAAATGGCCTAACACAATAGTCTTTTGACTATATTTAGTTTGAAGATAGTTCCAGATATTTCCCTACATTAATTTCTCATCTTTAGTGAGCAGATGGTATGCTGAAACTAGATAGTGTTGGTGGTACGACAATGTGCGTGTACTAAATGTCTCTGGATTGTATACTTAAAACGGTTAAAATGGTAAATTTTATGTTATGTATATTTTACCACCACAACAAAAAAAAACTTTCTCTTTTTTTCTTTTTTCTTTTTTTTTTAAATTTGAGATGGAGTCTTGCTCTGTCGCCCAGGCTGGAGTGCAGTGGCACGATCTCAGCTCACTGCAACCTCTGCCTCCCAGGTTCAAGTGATTCTCCTGCCTCAGCCTCCCCAGTACCTGGGATTACAGGCACACACCACCATGCCTGGTTAATTTTTGTATTTTTTTAGTAGAGATGGGGTTTCACCATGTTGGCCAGGCTAGTCTTGAACTCCTGACCTTATGATCTGCCCGCCTCTGCCTCCCAAAGTGCTGGGATTACAGGTGTGAGCCACCACACCTGGCCAAAAATAACCTTTCAAAACAAACAAACCAACAAAAAACACCCATAGTTCACCTAAATATGCCTGAAAATGTACTTTGCAGGGAACCTAAAATCTGGGATTTGAAGTAAAAAAGGATAACCCCAAGTTGCATTTGTTAAGATTGCCCACCTTTTGTTTGCTGACAACTGGCAAATGGTTTGCTAACTTCTGGGCAGATGAGAGTTCAGTCAGCACAATCAACAAAGAAGTGACGTTCACTCGGGCCCAGGCAGGCCTATGTGCTGGGAGCTTTTGGACCTTAAATTGGTCTGAGTTCACTGTTGCTCCAGTTGCAGACAGGAGCAGGCAGGTTCAAGAGTTTCTGATGCTTGCTGTCCAGCAGTCAGCTGACCATGAGCACAGCCGGCACAAGCAGCCCTTTATGCTGGTGAGAGTCCTGCCAGCAGCGCTGAGGCACAATCCCCCCTTTATGTGTTCCCTTTGCACATTTGTATTCTTGGGGCCTTTGGGATTTTTGTTGCCGCAAATAATGGGAAATGGGTGTCGGTGGGTGTTACGAGCAGGGTTTTCAGTAGACTAGGAAGAACAACTGGTTAAACATAAAATAACAATAGTGACAAATAGGAAAGGTGGGCAACCTGAGGCGGTACAGCTCCTGAGCAAATGCTTCCAGCTTTTACCCTAAAACATAAACAACTGGGCACAACTCCAGGCCTTGACTGTCTCATTGGCTGATAGGAATAACTACTAGGAACTATTAAGATTACCTGATATTCTGGCCTTTTCATAATTACAGTGCAGCCCAGTTGATGTTGTTGGAGCATGATGGTTCTTTGATAGAAAAGTCTCTACTTTCATTACAAATGGAAAGTGCAAATCAGAAGGGTTTGTACCATTTGGGGTTAGGATCCAAAACATTTGTTCCACCAAGGGGGAAAAGGTCCAACTACAAGTTATCTTGAGATTGTCCAGGGTGTTCTCTAAAGCCCTAAATCCAAAACTTTTTTTTTTTTTTTGAGACAGACTCTCACTCTGTTACCCAGGCTGGAGTGCAGTGGTTCCATCTCGGCTCACTGCAGCCTCCGCCTCCCAGGTTCAGGTGATTCCCCTGCCTCAGCCTCCCGAGCAGCTGGGATTACAGACGTGTGCCACCACGCCTGGCTAATTTTTTGTATTTTTATTAGAGACGGGGTTTCACCATGTTGTCCAGGCTAGTCTCGAACTCCTGATCTCAAGTGATCCGCTGGTCTTGGCCTCCCAAAGTGTTGGGATTCCAGGCGTGAGCCATCATGCACGGCCCCTGCATCTGAAACTTTAATGTGCATGCAGATTCAAATGGGGATCTTGTCAAAATACAGTTTCTGATTTTGAAGATTTTGCATTTCTTTTTTTTATTTTATTTTTTATCTTTGAGACGGAGTCTCGCTCTGTCGCCCAGGCTGGAGTGCAGTGGAACAATCTTGGCTCACTGCAAGCTCTGCCTCCTGGGTTCACGCCATTCTCCTGCCTCAGCCTCCCAAGTAGCTGGGACTACAGGCGCCCGCCACCACGTCTGGCTAATTTTGTGTATTTTTAGTAGAGACGGGGTTTCACGGTGTTAGCCAGGATGGTCTCGATCTCCTGACATCGTGATCCACCCGCCTTGGCCTCCCAAAGTGCTGGGATTACAGGCGTGAGCCACCGCGCCCAGCCGAAGATTTTGCATTTCTAACAAGGTTTCAGGGAGTACTGATGCTGCAGGTCTGAGGACCACGCTTCAAGTTGCAAGGCTGTCAGGAACTGAGAGCTAGCTAGGGGGAAACTAGCATCATTCCAGTTAGGTCTAGTATTGCTGCTAATTTACTGAAAGTTTTAAAATGTAGCTTTTCTGTAAATAAACAAACAGGACATTCTAACTAAACAAAGTGCTGTGAAATCAGTCATTCACCCTCGGTAGCTAGAGCTACTGTGTCTCAACTGGAGGAGGCACCACCTCCAGTGGATCATTTAGAAACGTAGAGGGTGGCTACTGGTATTTGGTGCCTGGGGGCCCAGGGCACTAAATGTCTGGTAATGTGTGGAAGAGTTCTGCACAAAGAACTGTCCCACTCAAAACGCCAAGAGAGCCCCCCTGCCCCGCCCCATTCAGGTACCCGA
Organism: Pan paniscus; assembly: GCF_029289425.2. Taxonomy (NCBI): domain Eukaryota; kingdom Metazoa; phylum Chordata; class Mammalia; order Primates; family Hominidae; genus Pan; species Pan paniscus. Next base: position 6,655,529 of record NC_073265.2, read on the forward strand.
GCTACACCAGTGGAGATGGAGGCTGTACCCATACCTGAGACCTCAGCCAATCAATTCTATGACCATCTCCTTGAGTGTGTCATCTGGAATAGAAGATCCTGCCCGTGTATTTTAGCTCATCTCTTTAGAACTTTGACTGCCCTTGGAATTCTCCAGTGGGAAGAGTGGCCTCTGTCTAGTGTACCACATGTGGTTCCATAGCTTGATGTATTCTCTCAGCAAAGGATGAGATCGACAGGAAAGGCTTCAGGAAGCCCTACAGAATTTGGATTCATCAACATTCTGAATCAAAAATCAGAAAAGGGAACATCCAGTGTTCCCCTTGAGACGATACCCTCAAGTGCTGCTGGTGCTCACCTCCTAAACTCCTAAACAGGGCTATGACCAGCTTGCCCAGTGCCAATGACAACAGCTCCAAGGCATCTGGGCCTATCAAACTTCCACTGCGTTCTTTTCCACAAAAGAAAGAATCCCACAGCCCTAGATTTGCTGGCCATCATGTCAAACAAACTCTGACCTCTGATCCCAACACAGTGTTGAACATTACAATGAGGATATTAGAAATTCTGCTGGAGACTGAGTTGAGATAAAAATAGATATAGGGGCTGGGCGTGGTGGCTCACACCTGTAATCCCAGTGTGTTGGGAGGCTGAGGTGGAAGGATTACTTGAGGCCAGGAGTTTAAGACCAGTCTGGGCAGCATAGCAAGACCCTGTCTCTAAAAAAAAAAAAAAAAATTTTTTTTTTTTAAATTAGCTGTGTGTGTTTCCACGTGCCTGTAGTCCCAACTACTCGAGAGGCTGAGGTGGGAGGATTGCTTGGTCCCAGAAGTTGGAGGAGTGCAATGAGCTGTGATCCCACCACTGCACTCCAGCTTGGTCAACAGAGCAAGACCACATCTCTAAAAACAAAGACACAGATATGAGAAATAAAACAGGGATGAAAGGAATGAGTTAAGACAATGTTAGAGAAGGATGATGTAATAAGAAACCTGAAGATAACGTGAACCCACATTAACCTAATGTTGGAGAAAAGAGGGCTTCATCATTGTTGTCTGAGAAACTTGTGAGTAAAAGACAAAAATAATACATATTGTGAGAAATATATTCAATACAATATAAGGAAAATCTTCTTTAGCTTCTTGAGACTCCATGAAGTTCAAGAGTTAGGAAATTCTGAAAAGGGTTTGGCAGGGTCATAGTGATTCCATCTGGAAAGGGTTTGTTTGTTCTTGGTCTCAGGGCTGCTAGGAAGATGGGAAAGGTCTCTGGCACTCCAGGAGAGCAATTACTCTGTGCCATGACTTCAAGTGCCCCCTCACCATGATGCAGTGCCCCATGGGAGATGTTCTGTCACTGATCCCACTGTCTCACTACATTCCAACAGTCCAAAAGACAGGCAAAAATTTAGACTGATAACTTTTTTTATTAGTCTGACTTAAAAATTAGTTACACAAGTAAAATAATGTCTGTATCACACTCATAATCACGTGTGCACATGAAAATGTTAGCTCAGAGGAGGTTGAATGCTTCTCCGGTGCAGACTTCCTGGAAAGCTGGAAAGCTGGGCAATGGCTCAGGGGCCCCTGGGCACAGCACTGTCTTCTCCTGAATGAGAATCAGCTGTGCTGATGCCTACGTTAGTTCAAGAACCAGGAGCTGCATAAACAAGCTTTTGAGAAGTATGCCAGAAGAAGCTCAGATTGATGATGGTGTGTTTGACAAAATTAATGAAGCCATGCTTATTAGACTGAAAGATAAGATTCCAAATGTGACAATACAGGCAGTTCTGGCGCTTTCACGACTTCAGGATCCAAAGGATGATGAATGCCCAGTGGTTAATGCACATGCTACTTTGATCGAAAATGATTGATTTGAATCCAGAAGTTAGACAGGCATGTATTGCACCATCAGCAAAGACTTTGCCAAAAATTGTAGGGTGCACCAAGGATGTGAAAGAGGCTGTCAGAAAGCTGGCTTATCCGGTGTTAGCTGAAAAGGTTCATGTGAGAGCTATGTCCATTGCTCAGACAGTAATGCTCCCTCAACAAGGTTTTAATAAGAGATCAGATGCTGTGAAACAAGCTATGTGGAAGCATCTTCTCCAAAGCTGGTTATGGTTCTCTGAGGGAAATATCTTCGAGTGGCTTCAGCAGTTGGATGTAGAAAATTCTGAAGTGGCAGTCTCTGTCCTCAATGCCATGTTTTCAATGACTCCTCTCAGTGAACTGGTGGCAATCTGTAAAAACAATGATGGCAGGTACATAAAGGATTCATTCTTTGAAATGTAATACTGATTAACTTCTACAATTAATTTGTTTTTTTCCTCCCCATAGCTTAAGATTATATTAATATCTTTAATCTTACCTCTCTTTTGTTTTCTTTTAGTCTGATGAATATCTTCTTTCCCTTCTTTTTTCCCCTCCTGGTGTAAGAACTCATTACTTTATCTTAGACTATCTACTTTAGCTGTGGTTTTCTACCCCTCAGTTTCTTACTTTGATTTTTGAATGAGCCTACCATGAGAAAATCCAGCAACATGCACCCCTAGTATATGTTTGCTTATTTGGTTCTTTTTTGTTCTAAGTTCCTTCATTCCTTTCTGTGTTAACGACTCTAATCAAAAGGATAGTGGTTTTAAAGCAAATCTTCTTATTCTTATTTTTGTTATCTTCAATTTGTAATGATATAAAGATCATGCTTTCTCTTACACTCTTTCTTTTAAGTGAAGGAAATTGATTCTAGTGGAAACGTTAACTCCTGAAATTGCTTTGTATTGGTGTGCCCTTTGTGAATATTTGAAATCAAAAGGAGATGAAGGTGAAGAATTTTTAGAGCGGAGTTTGCCAGAGCCTGTAGTATACATAGACTATTTACTGAGGTAAATTTTTTTTTCTTTTAGTTTGGAGAATGCTTGTGTTGCTGCAAGTGTTAACCTCCCAGCCCCCTTCCTCGAGGTCATGCTTGATTGTGAATATGTTAAAAATCCTTTTTTTTTTTGTACATGCAGGGATAGTTATATACATTGAGTCCTTTTGAATATCTTGTATATCTTGTGCTGGTCTGTATGATGAAAGAGCAAATCATGTTTAGGATCATTTCTTCAAAACTGTTATGATATGATTATGAACATTTCTGCATATACAGTTGATGATGATGATGTATTATTTCTGAAATTGGTTGGCACATTTTCTGTTAAGTGCCAGATAATAAGTATCTTAGGGTCTTGTGGGCCATACCATCTGTCAAAAACAAAAACAAAAAACAAAAAAGACCAGAAGCTGGTTGGACATTTGTGAATGTTCTCTTGCCCTACTTCGACTCTCACTTCTCTTAAGTTCTGTACCTCGACTACACAAATCAGAGGCTGCCAGCAGATGGATGTGTGCATGTGTGTGTATGAATGTACTTCCTGTCCACCTGGAACTTACCTGCAAAAATCCTTGCCACAATTTGGATGTGCAGAGAAAGTGTTGTTTCTTATTTTCTTTATATCCTTTCTTGCCTTCCTCAGGTACTTCCTATTACCAGCAGGAAAACAAAGCAAACAAACCAACAGAACCCAGGAAAATGGAAATGGCCCATCTGATTTAAGCTTTAGACATACACAATACTTTATTGTACATAAGTGTCAAATGAAATTAAAAATGAGGAAAAAAAGACATACACAAGACTTTAAATGGCTCCGTGGGCACTGTCCAGCCCTCAGCTTGGATCTGTCTGGCTATCCTTGTATGTGGTGGCATTGCTTTGGATGTCAGGGATGCCCTTGGCTGCTTGGCTTCTGGACTCCCTGCTTACTTATGAGCTCAGGCCTGGGGCTGGGGGGTTCATGGTGGGACCCGTGGGCACAGGAACCACTCTTGTGGGGCATAGCCCCCAATGGACCCAGATTAGACCCCTCTAAGTGCCTGTAGTGCCATCCATGCAACCACCTCCAGCCCTGCCTCAGCCTGACCTCGCTCTAGCACCATGGACTTGGGGCCCGCCCAGCGGCTCTCAGCCACCCCTTTCATGCTGGGACTTTGTGAGGGACACTCAGCACCTACATCAGGCTGATCGCCTCGCCAGACTCTTCCTGCTCTTTTTTTATCCACCACGCTGTAGACTGCCGAGGTAGACTTTTCTTTACATTTCCTCTGTGACATCTTCCCCCTACCACTTCGGAGAAAGCCCTGAGGCCCAGCAGGTCCAGCAGATGGATGGAAGGACTCTCTTCATCTCCACTGTAAGAGGTGGTTTAAGCTGCAAGGCATACCTAGACCATTCAAATAGCAGCTGAAAGAATCCACCAAATCCACAAAGCACGGATTTCAAGCCCAGCCTCTTGACAAGAGAGAACATACCTGCTCTTGGCCCCAGGCAATAAACCCCTTGACTTGATTTTGAGATGAAAGAGGCTAGAAGGAAATGTGGCACAAGGACAAAAGGCACTGGTTAAATATTTGTAGACTATTCTTTCCATTACCACTGTTCTATAGAGTCTTGAGGAGAAAAAAAGACAAAGCAACAAATAATTATATAATTCAGTAGCTGCAATAGATAAAGAGAACCATTAAAAGAATAGGTTTTCTCAGTTATAAAATGAGGCATTAACCAAATTTTGAATATTAACTATATATTTGACTATTCCTGGACAACTAGAAGACTGGTGATTGTACATGCATTTGTATTTGCCAGTTGTGTGTCTTCCTCCTTTCAACCTCACACAGCTAATTTATGTTGACCCTCAAAAAAGAAAATGAGTACTTGAATGTCAAGGCATGTGACTTTCATTCTAGGACATATAGTAACTTCCAGAGCACTGAGTCAGCAGTCTAAAGGTTTAGCCTTCATACTCCTGACAGCTGTTTATTTCTTTCAGTGTAATTTCAGAGAAACATATCCAGAAGGGATTTGCTGCCCTAGATCTATCAGAAAACATATTTAAGATATTCTGTAGTTTTATAGCACAAAAATCTAACACTAAGTAATCACATCATAACAGGGTTTCAATTTCTGTAATAATTTATCTTAAATCAGGCACAAGGGTATTTAAAGCACACAACTAATACTTTGTAGAGATTTAATGAGATGATGTATGGGAGCAGTAGGGGCTGAGACATTTGTTTCCAGTACTATTTTAAAGCAATAAGAGAATAATAGCATTTGAAATAACCTTTCCAATCTATTGGATTCAGGCTTCTGCCTTCTGTGTCTAAAAAGAAGCTTAGTCACTGGCTTCTGGCAGATGAGTAGGACTTCTCAAAGATCAGGAAGCCTTGGGGTCATAGCTGGTGATGCATAAAGGGCCCCAGGTCAAGAAGTCTAAGCCCATCAGGCTCAGATTGAAACCAGGAACCTGAGCAACAGGCCAAATTGGGACTTAGGAGGTCCTCTAGGCAAAATCAGTCCCTGAAAAGGAAGATTGGAGCAGAAACCAGTGGCTCCAGCAGGTGGGAGAGAGCAGACAGCAGTTTTCATCCACAAGGTAACTGACTGCTTTGATAGCAGCTCTGCCTCCCTAAGTGCTTCAGATATGAAGCAACTCCTAAGAAAAGAACTAAAATTAAAACTATCAAAAATTACAAGAATTAAAATAATAGAGTAGAAAGTATCTATTTATTACAAAAGAAAGCAATGAAAAGGAATAGTCATGAGACTAACAAAATGAAGTCATGCGCATGACAAATAAATATTGAAATGGCAGATAAAATTTCAACCATACAAATAATAACATTAAATGTGAATGGATTAGACACCCCAATCAAACGACAGAGATTGTTAAGACTGGATTTTTTTTTTTTTTTTTTTTTTTGAGATGGAATCTTGCTCTGTCGCCCAGGCTGGAGTGCAGTGGTGCGATCTCGGCTCACTGCCAGCTCTGCCTCCTGAGTTCAAGTAATTCTCTGCCTCAGCCTCCTGAGTAGCTGGGATTATAGGCGCCCACCACCACGCCCGGCTAATTTTTTGTATTTTTAGTAGAGACAGAGTTTCACCATCTTGGCCAGGCTGGTCTTGAACTCCTGACCTCGTGATCCACCTGCCTCGGCCTCCCAAAGTGCTGGGATTACCGGCGTGAGCCACCGCGTCTGGCCAAGGCTGGATTTTTTAAAACGAGACCCACCTAGCAGGGTGTGATGGCTCACGCCTGTCATCCTAGCACTTTGGAAGGCCGAGGCGGGTGGATTGCCTGAGCTCAGGACTTCGAGACCAGCCTGGGCAACACGGTGAAACCCCATCTCTAATAAAATACAAAAAATTAGCCGGGCGTGGTGGCGGGCGCCTGTAGTCCCAGCTACTTGGGAGGCTGAGGCAGGAGAATCACTTGAACCCTAGAGGTGGAAGTTGCAGTGAGCTAGGATCGCACCACTGCACGCCAGGCTGGGCCTGGGCGACAGAGCAAGGCTCTGTCTCCAAAAAAAAATAAGGCCGGGTGTGGTGGCTCACGCCTGTAGTTCCAGCACTTTGGGAGGCCGAGGCGGGTGGATCACGAGGTCAGGAGATCGAGACCATCCTGGCTAACACGGTGAAACCCCGTCTCTACTAAAAAAATTAGCCGGGCGTGGTGGCGGGCGCCTGTAGTCCCAGCTACTCTGGAGGCTGAGGCAGAAGAATGGCGTGAACCCGGGAGGCGGAGCTTGCAGTGAGCCCAGATGGAGCCACTGCACTCCGGCCTGGATGACAGAGCGAGACTCCGTCTCAAAAAAAAAAAAAAAAAAAAAAAAATCAAAAAACAAGACCCACCTAGTATGTGCTCTTTAAAAGAGACATGACTTTGATTCAAAGAGTTTCGAGATAAAAGGATGGTAAAGATATCTCATGCAAGCAATAACTTTGGGAGAGCCAAAGTGGCTGTACTAATATCGGAGAAAATTTAAACACAAAGGAATTACTTAATTAAAAAAAAAATTAAGTGCATAGTTTAGATTAGGAAATCAATCTTTGTGGTGCGCAGTACTATGGGTTTTGGCAAGTGCATAGTGTCATGTATCCACCATTACAGTACTGTACACAGTCGTTTTACCATGCCCCAAATGCCTTCTGGTACAACTATTCATTCTTCCCGTTCCCCACTCCCTGAGCTTCTGGCAACCACTGATCTTTTTCACTGTCTATGATTTTGCGTTTTCCAGTCTGTCAAACAGTATTGTTGCCTTTTCAGACTGGCTTCTTTTACTTAGCAATATACATTTAAGTTTCCTTCATGTTTTCGTAATAGCTATTGACAGCTCATTTATCTTTATCACTGAATAATATTCCATTATATGAATATACCACAGTTTTTATCCATTCACTTGTTGAAGGACATCTTGGTTGTTTCCAAGTTTTGGCAATTATGAATAAAGCTGCTATAAACATTTGTGTGCAGGTTTTGGTGTAGGCATATGTTTTCAGTTCATTTGGGTAAATACCAAGTAGCATGATGGCTGGATCATATGGTAAGAGTATGTTAGAGTTTGTAAGAAACTGTCAAACTGTCTTCCAAAATAGCTGTACCATTTTACATTCCCACCAGCAACGAAAGAGAGTTCCCATTGTTCCACATACTTGCTATCATTTGATGTTGTTAGTGTTTTGGATTTTGGGCATTCTAATAGGTGTGTAGTGGTAGCTCATTGTTGTTTTAATTTGCAATTTTCTTATGACATATTATGTCGAGCATCTTTTCACTGCTTATTTGCTGTCTGTATATCTTCTTAGGTGAGGCATCTGTTTAGATCTTTTGTCTATTTAAAAATTAGGTTGTTCATTTTCTTATTGTTGAGTTTTAAGAGTTCTTTGTATATTTTAGATACAGTCCTTCATTCAATATGTCTTTTGTAAATATTTTATCCCGGTTTCTCATTCTCTTGACAGTGTCTTTCACAGAGTAGAAGTTTGTAATTTTAGTGAAGGCCAGTTTATTAATTTGTTCCTTCATGGATTATGCCTTTGTGTTCTAACCAAAGAGTTATTACCATACCGAAGGTCACCTAGGTTTGCTCCTAAGTTTTGCATTTTACATTTAGGCCTATGATTCACTTTGGGGTAATTTTTGTGAAGGATATAAAGTCCGTGTCTAGATGCACTTTTTTTGCATTTGGATGTGTAGTTGTTAAGCACCTTTTGTTAAAAAGATGGCCCGGTGTGGTGGCTCACACCTGTAATCCCAGCACTTTGGGAGGCCGAGGTGGGCAGATGACAAGGTCAGGAGTTCGAGACCAGCCTGGCCAATATGGTGAAACCCCATCTCTATTAAAAATACAAAAATTAGCTGGGTGTGGTGGTGCATGCCTGTAATCCCAGCTACTGGGGAGGCTGAGGCAGGAGGATGGCTTGAACCCAGGAGGCAGAGGTTGCAGTGACTGAGATCACACCGCTGCACTGCAGTCTGGGTGACAGAGCGAGACTCTGTCTCAAGAGAAAAAAAAAAGAGAGAGAGAGAGAAAGAGAGAATATTGGGGCCTATAGGCACAGGCCACCATGCCTGGCTAATTTTTGTATTTTTTGCAGAGATGAGGTGTCGCCATGTTGTCCAGGCTGGTCTCAAACTTCTAGGCTCAAGTGACTTGCCTGCCTCGGCCTCCCAAAGTGCTAGGATTACAGGTGTGAGCCACCACACCCAGACTGTTGAGAATTTTTGTGTTTATGTCTGTGAAAAACATTGGTGTGTGATTTTGATTTTTTGTAATGCCTGTGCCTGATTTTTATACTAGGGTTATGCTGGCCACACGGAATGATTTAGGAACTATTCCCTCTGTTTCTATTTTCTAGAAGAGATTGTAATGAATTGGTATATTCATTCCTTAAATGTTTGATAGAATTCACTAACGAATCCATCTGGGCTTGGCGCTTACTGATTTGAAGGTTATTTGTTGTTGTTGTTTTTCCAACTTTGTTGAGATATAATTGGCATTAAAAAAAACTGCATATGGCCGGGCATGAGGGCTCATGCCTGTAATCCCAGCAATTTGGGAGGCCGAGGCAGGAGGATTGCTTGAGGCTTGGAGTTTGTGACCAGTGTGGGTAGCATAGTGAGATCCTGTCTCTATTAAAAAAATTTCAAGATAAATTAGCTGGGTGTGATGGCACGCGCCTGTAGTCCCAGCTACTGAGGAGATTGAGGCAGGAAGATTGCTTGAGACCAGGCATTTGAGGCTGCAGTAAGCTATGATCAAACCACTGCAGTCCAGCCTAGGTGACAGAGAGAGACACTGTCTCTAAAAACAAAAAAATCCAAAACAAAAATCTCCCCCAAAAAACTGCATATAAATTTATGCATACAATTTGATGATTTTGGACATATGTATATATTAATGTTGCTATTGCTGTAATCCAGGTAATACAGGTATCTGCAACTTTCCCCGTGTCCCCTCTTTTTTTTCTTCATAAGAACACTTAACATGAGATCTACCCTGTTAACAATTGTTTTTACGACACAATATCTTGTTGTTAGCTATGGACACTCTATTGTACAGCAGATCTCTGGAACTCACCGATCTTGTTTAACTATAACTTTATACCCACTGGATAACAACTCCCTTTTTCTCCTTCATGCCATCCCCAGGTAACCCTCGTTCTGTTGTCTAATTCAACACCTTTGACTATTTTAGATGCTCATATTAGAGGAATCATTAGTATTTATCTCTCTGTGACTGAATTATTTCACTTAGCATCATGTCTTCCGGGTCCTTCCACGTTGTGACAAATGGTAAGATTTCCTTCTTTTTAAAGGTTGAGTAACGTTGTGTTGTATGTATATGTCACGTTTTCTTTATCCATTCAGCTGTCTATGAACATTTGGGTTGTTTCTACATCTTGGCTATTGTAAATAATGCTGCAGTGAACACAGGAATGCATAAATATTTTCTCCCGTTCTGCGGGGTTGCTTTTTCACCCCGCGGATTGTTTCCTTTGCTGTGAAAAAGCTGTTTAGTTTGATGTAATCAAACTTTTCTATTTTTGCTTTTGTTGCTTGTGCTTTTGATGTCATATCCAAGAAAATTATTGCCCTGAACAATGTCCAAAAGCTTTTCCTTGGGTTTATTCTAGTAGTTTTACAGTTTCAGGTCTTACATTTAAATCTTTAATCTATTTTGAGTTGATTTTCATATATGGTGTGAGATAAGGTGCAATTTCATTATTCTGCATGTTGCTATTCACTTTTCCTGGTACCACTTATTGAGGAGACTATCTTTTTCTGCATTGTGGGTTCTTGGCACGCTTGTCAAAGATCAGTTGACCATAGATGTGTGGATTTATTTCTAGGCTCTCTATTCTGTTCCATTGGTCTGTCTGCCTGATTTTTATTCCAGTACAACACTGATTACTGTAGCTTTATAATATATTTTGAAATCAGTAAGTACGATGCCTCCAGCTGTGTTCTTCTTGCTTAAGATTGCTTTAGCTATTTGGGATTTCTTGTGGTTCTATATTTTTTATGATTTTTTTCCTCTTTCTGTAAAAAAATGTTTACCGTATTTTGATAGGGCTTGCATTGAATCTGTAGATTGCTTTGAGTAGTATGGACATCTTACCAATATTAAGTCTTCTAATCCATGAACAAGAGATGTCTTCCCATTTATTTGTATCTGTCTTAATTTCTTTAATCATTGCTTCACAGATTTCAGTGTGCAGTCTTTCACCTCTTTGGTTAGGGTTATTCCTAATATTTTATCTTTTTGGTGCCATTATAATTAGGATTGTCTTCTTTTTTTAATATACTAGTTGGCCACATAGATATCTTCTTTTAAGAAATGTCTATTCATGTCCTTTGCCAATTTTTTAACGGAGTTTTTTGTTTTCTGCATAATTTAAGTTCCCTACAGAATCTGGATATTAGACCTTTCCCAGATGCATAATTTGCAAATATTTTCTCCCACTATTTACTCTGTTGATAGTTTCTTTTGCTGCAGGATGCTCTTTAGTTTAATTAGGTCCCCATTTGTCAATTTTTGGTTTTGTTTCAATTGCTTTTGGCATCTTCGTCATGAAATCTTAGCCAGGGCCTATGTCCACAATGGTATATCTTAGGTTTTCTTCCAGGGATTTTATATTTTTAGGTTATTCATTCAAATTTTTAATTCATCTTGAGTTGATTTTTGTGTATGGTGAAAGGAAGGAGTCCAGTTTCAATCTTTTGCCTATGCCTAGCCAGTTATCCCAGCATCATTTATTGAATAGGGAGTCCTTTCCCTGTTACTTGTTTTTGCTAATTTTGTTAAAGATCAGACGGTTGTAGCTGTGCCGCTTTATCTCTGGGTCCTTTGTTCTGCTCTTTTTTTCTTCGAGTCTATTTTTGTACCAGTATCATGGTGTTTTGGTTTCTACAACCTTGTAGTAAAGTGTGAAGTCAGGTAATGGGATGCCTCCAGCTTTGTTCTTTTTGCTTAGGATTGCTTTGGCTATTCGGGCCTATTTTGGTTCCATATGAGTTTTTAAATAGTTTTGTATAATTCTGTGAATAATGTCATTGGTAGTTTGATAGGAATAGCATTGAGTCTACAAATTGCTTTGGGCAATATGACAATTTTGACAATATTTATTCTTCCTATCCTTGAGCATGGCATGTTTTTCTATTTGTTTGTGTCATCTCCGATTTCTTTCAGCAATTATTCAGTAATTCAGTAATTATTATTGTAGAGACCTTTCACCTCTGTGGTTAGCTGTATTCTGAGGTATTTTACTTTTGTGTGTCTATTGTAAATGGCATTGCATTCTTGATTTGGTGTTATTGGTGTAAAGAAATGCTACTGATATTTATACATTGATTTTATATCCTTAAACTTTGGTGTAGTAGTTTATCAGTTCTGGGAGCTTTGGGGCGAAGACTATGGGGTTTGCTAAGTATAAAATCATATTGTTTGCAAGGAGAGATGGTTTGACTACCTCTTTTGCTATATGGATGCTTTTTATTTCTTTCTCTTGCCTGATTGCTCTGGCTAGGAATTTCAGTACTATGTTGAATAGGAGTGGTGAGAGTGGGCATCCTTGTCTTGTTCTGGTTCCCAAGGGGAAGGCTTGCAGCTTTTGCCCATTCAGTATGATGTTGGCTGTGGGTTTGTCATAGTCAGCTCTTACTATTTTGAGGTATGTTCCTTCAATGCCTAGTTTGTTGAGGGCTTTTAACATGAAGGGATGTTTAATTTTGTCAAAAGACTTTTCTGCATCTATTGAGATGATCATGTGGTTTTTGTCTTTAGTTCTGTTTATGTAATGAATTACATTTATTGATTTGTGTATGTTGAACCAAACTTGCATCCCAGGGATAAAGCCTACTTTATAGTGCTGGATTTGTTTTTTGATGTGCTGCTGAATTCAGTTTACCATTATTTTATTGAAGGATTTTGCATCTATGTTCATCAGGGATATTGGCCTGAGGTTTCCCCTTTTTGTTGTGCCTCCACCAGGTTTTGGTATCAGAATGATGCCAGCTTCATAGAATGAGCTAAGGAGGTGTCTCTCCTCCTCAATTTTTTGGAATAGTTTTAGTAGAATTGGTACCAGCTCTACTTTATACGTCTGGTAGAATCTTTCTGGCCCAGGACCCTCTCTGGTTGGTAGGCTTTTTATTACTGATTCAGTTTCAGAACTTGTTACTGATCTGTTCTGGTTTTAATTTCTTCTGGATTAAATCTTGGGAAGTTGTTTCCGAGAAATTTATCCATTTTTCTAGGTTTTCTAGTTTGTGTGGTAATGTCCCCTTTGTCATTTCTGACTGTGTTTATTTGGATCTTTTCTCTTCTTTCCTTTATTAGTTTAGGCTAGTGGTCTATCGATCTTATTTATTCTTTCAAAAAAACCAACTTTTGGTATCGTTGACCTTTTGTGTGTTTTATTGTGTCTCAGTTTCTTTCCGTTTGGCTTTGATTTTTGTTTTCTTCTGCTAGCTTTACGGTTAGTTTGCTCTTGTTTTTCTAATTCCTCTAGGTGTGTTAAGTTGTTCATTTGAGGTCTTTCTAACTTTTTGATGTGGGCACTTAGCACTATAAAGTTTCTTCTTCACACTGCATTAGCTGTTTCCCAGAGATTCTAGTATGTTGTATCTCTGTCTTCATTCGTTTCCAAGAATTTCTTGATTTCTGCCTTAATTTCATTGTTTACCCAAAGTCATTCAGGAGTAGATTGTTTAATTTCCATGTAATTGTATAGTTTTGAGCAATCTTCTAAGTATTGATTTCTATTTTTATTGTGCTGTGGTCTGAGAGTGTGGTTGGTATGATTTTGTGTTTTATGAATTTGCTGAGCATTGTTTTATGGTCGAGCGTGTGGTTGGTTTTTGAGTATGTGCCACGTGCAGATGAGAAGAATGTAATGTATAGTCTGTTGTTGGCTGGAGTGTTCCGTAGATGTTTGTTAGGCCCATTTGGTCAAGTGTCGAGTTCAGGTCTTGAAAATCTTTGTCAGTTTTCTGCCTTGATGATCTAATACTGTCAGTGGAGTGTTGAAGTCTTCCACTATTTTTGTGAGGTTATCTAACAAAATAGGTCTCTAAGAGCTTGTTTTATGAATCCAATGCTCCAGTGTTGGATGCATATATATTTAGGATAGTAAAGTCTTGTGGAAATTAAACCCTTTATCATTAAGTAATGCCTATCTTTGTCTTATTTTATTGTTATTGATTTAAAATCTGTGTTGTCTAAAATTAGAAAAGGAACCCCTGCTCTTTTTTCTTTCCATTTACTTGGTAGGTTTTTCTCTATCCCTTTACTTTGAGCCTATGGGTCTCATTGCATGTGAGGTGGATCCTCTGAAGACAGCATAAAGTTAGGTCTTGTTTCTTTATCCATCTTGCCACTCTGTGCCTTTTAAGTGGAGGATTTAGCCTATTTACATTCAAGGTTAATATTGATATGTGCGATTTGATCCTGCTGTTGTGTTGTTAGCTGGTTGATTGTATAGTTGTTTTATAGCATCAATGGTCTATGTACTTAAGTGTGTTTTTGTGGTGGCCAGTAACAGTGTTTCATTTCCATGTTTCGCACTCCCTTAAGGGCCTCTTGTAAGGCAGGTCTGGTGGCAATGAATTCCCTTAGCATTTGCTTGTCTACAAAGGATCTTATTTCTCCTTCACTCATGAAGCTTAGTCTGGCTGGATATGAAATTCTTCGTTGGAGCTTCTTTTCTTTAAGAATGCCAAATATAGGACCCCAATCTCTTCTGGCTTAAGGGTTTCTGCTGAAAGGCCCACTGTCCACCTGATGGGGTTCCCTTTGCTGGTGTCCTGCCCCTTTTCTCTAGCTGCTTTTAATATTTTTTCTTTCATATTGATCTTGGAGAATCTGTTGACTATGTGATTTGGGGATGATTGACTTGTATACTATCTCACAGGAATTCTGTGCATTTCCTGAATTCTAATGTTAACCTTTCTAGTGAGTTTGGGGAATTTTTTTTAAATTTTATTTAAGTTCTCAGATACATGTGGAGAACATGCAGGTTTGTTACATAGGTACGCATGTGCCATGGTAGTTTGCTGCACCTATCAACCCATCATCTAAGTTTTAGGCCCCGCATGCATTAGGTATTTCTCCTAATGCTCTCTCTCCTCTTCCCCGCCGCCCCCTGACAGGTCCCGGTGTGTGATGCTCCCTTCCCTGTGTCCATGTGTTCTCATTGTTCAACTCCCATTTATGAGTGAGAACATGCAGTGTTTGGTTTTCTGTTCCTGTGCTAGTTTGCTGAGAATGATGGTTTCCAGCTGCATGCATGTACCTGCAAAGGACATGAACTCATTCTTCTTCATGGCTGCATGATAGTCCATGGTGTATATGTGCCACATTTTCTTTATCCAGTCTATCATTAATGGGCATTTGGGTTGGTTCCATGTCTTTGCAATTGTAAATAGTGCTGCAATAAACATACGTGTGCATGTGTCTTTATAGTAGAATGATTTATATTCCTTTGGGTAAATATCCAGTAATGTGACTGCTGGGTCAAATGGTATTTCTCGTTCCAGATCCTCGTGGAATTGCCACACTGTCTTCCACAGTGGTTGAACTAATTTACACTCTCATCAACAGTGCAAAAGGTTTCCTGTTTCTCCACATCCTCTCCAGCATCTGTTGTTTCCTGAATTTTTAATAATCACCATTCTAACTGGCATGAGATGGTATCTCATTGTGGTATCAAATTTGATGGTATCAAAAAGATTTGCATCAAAACTTGATGATAGCAAAAGATTTGCATTTCTCTAATGACTAGTGATGATGAGTTTTTTTCATATGTTTGTTAGCTGCATAAATGTCTTCTTCTTTAGGGAAGTGTCTGTACATATCCTTTGCTTACTTTTTGATGGGATTGTTTGTTTTTTCTTATACATTTGTTTAAATTCCTTGTAGATTCTGGGTATTGGACCTTTGTCAGATGGGTAGTTTGCAAAAATTTTCTCCCACTCTGTAGGTTGCCTGTTCACTCTGATGGTAGTTTCCTTCACTGTGCAGAAACTCTTTAGTTTGATTAGATCCCATTTGTCAATTTTGGCTTTTGTTGCAATTGCTTTTGGTGTTTTAGTCATGAAGTCTTTGCCCATGCCTATGTCCTGAATGGTATTGCCTAGGTTTTCTTCTAGGGTTTTTATGGTTTGGGGTTTTACATTTAAGTCTTTAATCCATCTTGAGTTAATTTTTGTATAAGTTGTAAGAATTTGCATATGTTGAACCAGCCTTGCATCCCAGGGATGAAGCTGACTTGATTGTGGTGGATAAGTTTTTTGATGTGCTGTTGGATTTTTTTGCCAGTGTTTTATTAAGGATTTTCTCATTGATGTTCATCAGGGATATTGG
This sequence comes from Pan paniscus, assembly GCF_029289425.2. Classification (NCBI taxonomy): domain Eukaryota; kingdom Metazoa; phylum Chordata; class Mammalia; order Primates; family Hominidae; genus Pan; species Pan paniscus. The sequence continues at coordinate 6,671,271 of NC_073265.2, forward strand.
CCTGAAATTTTGTTTTTTTGTTGTGTTTCTGACAGCGTTTGGTATCAGGATGATGCTGGCCTCATAAAATAAGTTAGGAGGATTCCCTCTTTTTTGATTGTTTGGAATAGTTTCAGAAGGAATGGTACTAGCTCCTCTTTGTACCTCCGGTAGAATTCGGTGGTGAATCCATCTCCTGGGCTTTTTTTGGTTGGTAGGCTATTAAGTAGTGCTTCAATTTCAGAACTTGTTATTGGTTTATTCAGGGATTCGACTTCTTCCTGGTTTAGTCTTGGGAGGGTGTATGTGTCCAGGAATTTATCCATTTCTTCTAGATTTTCTAGTTTATTTGTGTAGAAGTGTTTATAGTCTTCTCTGATGATAGCTTGTATTTTTGTGGGATCAGTAGTGATATCCTCTTAATCATTTTTTATTGTGTCTATTTGACACAATAAAATTTATAGATAAATCCATGAAGATGAGGAAAAAACAGCACAAAAAAGCTGAAAATTCCAAAAACCAGAATGCCTCTTCTCCTCCAAATGGCTGCAACTCCTCTCCAACAAGGGCACAAAACTGGATGGAGAATGACATTGATGAATTGACAGAAGTAGGCTTCAGAAGGTGGGTAATAACAAACACCTCTGAGCTAAAGGAGCATGTTCTAACCCAATGCAAGGAAGCTGAGAACCTTGACAAAAGGCTACAGGAACTGCTAACTAGAATAGCCAGTTTAGAGAGGAGCATAAATGACCTGATGGAGCTGAAAAACACAGCACAAGAACTTCATGAAGCATACACAAATATCAATAGCCAAATTGATCAAGCAGAAGAAAGGATTCAGAAATCAAAGATCAACTTAGTGAAATAGGCATGAAGACAAGATTAGAGAATGAAGAATGAAAAGGAATGAACAAAGCCTCCAAGAAATATGGGACAATGTGAAAAGACCGAATAGACTAGTATTGATTGGGGGTCCCTGAAAGTGATGGGGAGAATGGAACCACATTGGAAAACACACTTCAGGATATTATCCAGGAGAACTTACCCAACCTAGCAAGACAGGCCAACATTTAAATTCAGGAAATACAGAGAACACCACTAGGATACTCCTCAAGAAGTGCAACCCCAAGACACATAATCATCAGATTCTCCAAGGTTGGAACTAAGGAAAAAATGTTAAGGGCAGCCAGAAAGAAAGGTCAAGTTACCTACAAAGTTAAGCCCATCAGACTAACAGTGGATCTTTCTGCAGAAACCCTACAAGCCAGAAGAGAGTGGGGGCCAATATTCAACACTCTTAAAGAAAAGAATTTTCAACCCAGAATTTAATTTAATAGTCAGCCAAACTAAGCTTCATAAGTGAAGGAAAAATAAAATCCTTTACAGACAAGCAAATGCTGAGGGATTTTGTCACCACCAGGCCTGCCTTACAAGAGCTCCTGAAGGAAGCACTAAATATAGAAAGGAAAAACTAGTACCAGCCACTGCAAAAACACACCAAATATAAAACCAATGACACTATGAAGAAACTGCATCAACTAATGTGTGAAATAACCAGCTAGCATCATAATGACAGGATCAAATGCACACATAACAATATTAACCTTAAATGTAAATGGGCTAAATGTCCCAATTAAAAGACACAGACTGGCAAGCTGGATAAAGAGTCAAGACCCATCGGTGTGCTGTATTCAGGAGACCCATTTCACATGCACAGACACACATAGGTTCAAAATAAAGGGATGGGGGAATATTTACCAAGCAAATGGAAAGGAAAAAAAAAGCAGGGGTTGCAATCCTAGTCTCTGATAAAACAGACTTTAAACCAACCAAGATAAAAAAAGACAAAGAAGGGCATTACATAATGGTAAAAGGATCAATGCAACAAGAAGAGCTTACTATCCTAAATATATGTGTGCTCAATATAGGAGCACCCAGATTCATAAAACAAGTTCCTAAAGACCTATAAAGAGACTTAGACCCCCAAATAGTAATAGTGGGAGACTTTAACACCCCACTGTCAATATTAGACAGATCAATGAGACAGAAAATTAACAAGGATATTCAGGACTTGAACTCAGATCTGGACCAAGCAGACCTAATCGACATCTACAGAACTCTCCACCCCAAATCAACAGAGTATAAATTTTCTCAGCTGCACATAACATGTTTTCTAAAATCGACTACATAATTGGAAGTAAAACACTCCCCAGCAAATGCAAAAGAATGGAAATCATAACAAACAGTCTCTCATACCACAATGCAATCAAATTAGAATTCAGAATTAAGAAACTCACTCAAAATGGCACAACTACATGGAAATTGAACAACCTGCTCCTGAATGACTACTGGGTAAATAATTAAGTTAAGGGAGAAGTAAAGAAGTTCTTTGAAACCAATGAGAACAAAGAGACAAAGTACCAGAATCTCTGGGACACAGCTAAAGCAGTATTAAGAGAGAAATTTATACCACTAAATGCCCACAAGAGAAAGCTGGAAAGATCTAAAACTGACACCCTAACATCACAATTAAAAGAACTAGAGAGGCAAGAGCAAACAAAATCAAAAGCTAGCAAAAGACAAGAAATAACTAAGATCAGAGCAGAACTAAAGAAATAGAGACATGAAAAACCCTTCAAAAAATCAATTACTCCAGGAGCTGATTTTTTGAAAAGATTAACAAAATAGATTAACAAAATAGATGGACCACTAGCTAGACTAATAAAGAAGAAAAGAGAGAAAAATCAAGTAGACACAATAAAAAAAGATAGTCTTTAATCTTTGAGGCTGATGACCTTTCGATGGGGTTTCTGTGTGCAGCTTCTTTTTGTTGATGTTGATGTTGTTGCTTTCTGTTTGTTAGTTTTTCTCTTCTAACAGGCCCCTCTTCTGCAGGTCTGCTGCAGTTTGCTGGAGGTCTACTCCAGACCCTGTTTGCCTGGGTATCACCAGTGGAGGCTGCAGAACAGCAAAGATTGCTGCCTGCTCCTTCCTCTGGAAGCTTCGTCCCAGAGGGGCACCAGCCTGATGCCAGCCGGAGCTCTCCTGTATGTGGTGTCTGTCAGCCTCTACTGGGAGGTGTCTCCCAGTCAGAATACACAGGGGTCAGGGACCCACTTGAGGAGGCAGTCTGTTCTTTAGTAGAGCTCGAGCACTGTGCTGGGAGAATCCTCCTTGTCAGGATCTGCTGCTCTCATCAGAGCCAGCAGGCAGGAACGTTTAAGTCCACTGAAGCTGTGCCCCTGACAGCCGCCCCTTCCCCCAGGTGCTCTGTCCCAGGGAGATGGGAGCTTTATCTATAGCCCCCTGGCTGGGGCTGCTGCCTTTCTTTCAGAGATGCCCTGCCCAGTGAGGAGGAATCTAGAGAAGCAGTCTGGCCACAGCTGCTTTGCCATACTGTGGTGAGTTCTGCCCAGTCCAAACTTCCTGGCCTCCTTAGCACTGTCAGGGGAAAACTGCCTACTCAAACCTCAGTAATGGTGGATGCCCCACCCTCTACCAAGCTCAATCATCCCAGGTCAACTTCAGACTGCTGTGCTGGCAGCGAGAATTTCAAGCCAGTGGTTCTTAGCTTGCTGGGGTCCGTGGGGGTGGGAGCTGCTGAGCAAGACCTCTTGGCTTCCTGGCTTCAGGCCCCTTTCTGGAGGAGTGAACGGTTCTGTCTCGCTGGGGTTCCAGGCACCACTGGGGTATGGAAAACAACAACAACAAAAAAACTCCTGCAGCTAGCTCTGTGTCTGCCCTAACAACCATCCAGTTTTGTGCTTGAAACCCAGGGCCCTGGTAGTGTAGGCACATGAGGGAATCTCCTGTTCTGTGGATTGCAAAGACCGTGGGAAAAGCATAGTACCTGGGCTGGATAGCACAGTCCCTCACAGCTTCCCTTGGCTGGGGAGGGAGGTCCCCGGCTGCTTGCACTTCCTGGGGGAGGCGATGCCCCACCCTGATTCTGCTCACCCTCTGTGGGCTGCACCCACTGCCTAAACAGTCTCAATGAGATGAAGTGGGTACCTCAGTTGGAAATGCAGAAATCACCCGCCTTCTGTGTTGGTCTCACTGGGAGCTGCAGACCGGAGCTATTCCTATTCAGCCATCTTGCCAAATCTCTCTATTATCTTTTATAGGAAAAAACTTTCTGAAGATGACATCAGACTCAAGAAGCCAAGTAGGAAAAGACTGATAAATCTGAAGATGTAAAAATTAAGATCCTTTACTCAGAAAAAGAAAAGTACAATAAAAAAATAAAAAATAATTTGAGCAAAATATTTGTGATACATGATGAACAATGGTTAAGTGTTCCTAGTAAACAAAGAAGTCATCAATCTGAAACAATCAACAGCAGTAAAAAATAGGATAAGCATCTCACAGAAAAAAGAAATACTAAGAGCAAATAAACACATGAAAAGATGCACAACCTCATTCTGAGGAAATGAAAAACAGAACTAATGGCTGACTACAAGATTTAAAAAACTGGTGATACCCAATGTTGATGAGGATGTGTAAAACAGTCACTCCCATGGATCATTCATTGGAAAATATATCAGAGTAATCCTGTTGGAGGACAATTTTGCAATATCTACACTTAGTAATTTATTGTTCTCACCAAAGTACATGGAGGTGTATTATGGTTTCAGTATATGGAGGCTGTAGGGCCCTCGGAGTATGGAGCCCGATGCCAGGGATCAGATAATAGCTCAGCAACTTCTGAGGTATGTGACTGTGGCAAGCTAAGAGCCTTACCTGGGAAGTGGAGATAAGTATGTTTTTACCTCAAAATGCTGGTGTGAGGATCTGATATATTTATACACTTTAGAGAAACGCTTGGCACTTTGGAACATTAATCTAAAGAAAACATCCAACTGCTCACGAGTAGAGTGCTAAGAAGGAAGAGCTGGGCCTCATAGTTGGATGGCTGCCACGTTCCCTGAAAGTGAATGAAGCAAACCTCTCTCTGACTGGGAGGCTGATGTCTTTACTTCATTAAGTCCTGGGGCATCTCATGTTCCAGGATAGCATCACTTTCCACATTTCTTCCTTTTTCATGCGTAAGAATTTTAGCTAGCTGAGAGTAAGGCAAGTGACCATTTCAAAGACAGGCATTTTACTAAATGGTGGCCACTGAAAGCTTGATTCCTGTGCTGTTTTCCGGTACTTTTTGTCTTAAAGCAGGATTTCTCAACACTGGCACTATTGACATTTTGGGCTGGATAATTCTTTGTTGAGGGGGCTGTGCTGTCCATTGGAGGATGTTTAGCGGCATTCCTGATCTTGATCCACTAAATGCCCCAAGTTCTGACAACCAAAAGTGTTTTCAGACATTGTCAAATGTCCCTTGGGAGTGAAATCACCCTTGGTTGAGGATCACTGGGTTTTAGAGGTTTGGAATGAAAAAAAAAATGATTCTCCCATTGGAAGCAGAGACTGTAGTTCAGATTATGAACCAGTTAGATGATTTCCCTTCTTAAGCATGAATTCAGACTGCATTGCCTTTGAAAATTAATGTTTGGGATGTGTGTGTGTGTGTGTGTGTGTGTGTGTGTGTAAATATTACGGTTAACAGTTATCCACTGGGCCCTAGGATGAATAAGGAAGCATAGCTTCACCTTATTCTCGACAAAGTCCTTAAGAGGGTCCAGATTATGGTCCATCACACTTTCATGCTTCTGAATTCCACTTAAAAAAATAGACTTATTGGCCAGGTGCGGTGGCTCACACCTATAATCCCAGCACTTTGGGAGGCCAAGGTGGGCAGATCACAAGGTCAGGAGTTCGAGACCAGCCTGGCTAATATGGTGAAACCCCATCTCTACTACAAATACAAAAATTAGCTAGTCGTGGCGGTAATCCCAGCTACTCGGGAGGCTGACGCAGGAGAATCGCTTGAACCCAGGAGGCGGAGGTTGCAGTGAGCCGAGATTGCATCACTGCACTCCAGCCTGGGTGACAAAGCAAGACTCCATCTCAAAAAAAAAATTGACTTATTAATTATTTTGAATTAGCAATATATTCACATGGTTCAAAATTGAAGCAATATAAATGAGTGTAGAGTGAAAAGTTTCTCTCTCATCCCTGTCTCCAGATATCTGGGTCTTGCCCATGAGAAAGCCACATGAACAGGTTCTTTGTTTATCCTTCCAAATATATTTTTTGCATACACAAATATGTATATTTGTATTTATAACATATTTGTATATTTCCCTTGTATATTTCCCTGTCTCATCCCCCCCTTTTTTAACAAAAACAGGTCATACACTGAACATACATGTGTTCGCCCAGACTCTTCTATGTACATATGTTATCCCTTCACCACTGCTTCCTTTCTAAGAGAACTCCGATTTTGTGCAGTTCTTCAGCACCACACCCTTTCCCCTACCTACCCACAAACACACTTCATGGAATCCATGTGACTCAGGGGAAGTGGATTCCACCCCCAGATCTGGGAGTAGCTGGTCAAAGGGTGACCCATTCTTTTTGCCAGAGGTCAGTTCAGAAAGGGGCATGAAACCCAACTCAGGCCAATGGACATGCTGAGAAGTTTGCTGGGCTTTCCAGGGAATTTTTTTTTTCTCCTGAGAGAGCTGTGGAAGAAGTCTCTTTTGCCTCCTCTGGACACCACTACGGGGAGAAGTAAAGATGGGGCAGACACTTGAGGGATGGCCCGGAAGAAACTGGAGCACCTGGATTAAGCCAATCCTGAAGTCTGCTCGACTGCTGTCCTTTCAGGCAGAGGAAAGATGGGTGATGTCACTATTAGCAGTCTAGGGTGAGGTGACAAGTCAGTGAAGCCATTTCAAATCCAAGTCTGGTGTGGCTTGAAGGCTTTTGGTTTACAACGGTAAAATCAGTTCTCCGATGTGTAGCATTTTACAGTACAAACGGTGCTCCCACATTCAGGTTTCATCGAGAGTAACTACGCCAGGCAGGGCCTCTGTGCCCACTGCACAGATGAGGAAGAGGAGACATGGAGGGGAAAGTCTTGTTTAAGGACACATATCCTGTAAGAGGCAGAACTGGAATCCAACCCCAAGTTTGTTTCTGTTACCGAAACACCGGGAGTTTGGTCTGGGTCCTGCGGCTCACAGTACAGAAAGCCAATGACTGAGACGATGAGTATTGCCAAGGACGAAGGCTTTAGTCGGGTTCTGCAGCAGAGGAGATGGGAACTCAGTCTCAAATGCATCTCCCTGACTAACTAAAACTAGGGGTTTATATGGCAGGGAAGCAATGTAACCGTGTGTAAGAAAATGGGAACTAGGGAGGGGCAAGGAAGCAATCATGGTGAACGAGGGGTCCCACATCTTATTGTCTGATGTGACGGTCTGGTGAATTTCAGTTCTTTGGTACTTTTTTTGAGAGATCTGAAGCTCCTTTCCTGAGGAAGGAACTCGGATAAAACAAATATAAGTTTCAAGCTTTAAGACTAGAAGGGTGAATTTCTATGTTTATCAAAAGAAAAAAAAAACTGTCTATGGGACAATTGCATTGGTTTTATTTAAACATCAAGGTTATTTTCTCCCAAACCACCAGATACTCTGGCTGGAGGCATTCATACCTACAGATGCATGCCAAGTGTTGACTCTACCTTCAGGAGCAGCAGGACCAGGAAGCTCTGGGAGGTCAGGACACAGGAGAGAGGCAGGAAGAGCCCCCGCAGGACCTACTGTGGTGGCCGAGACTGCTACAGCCATATGACCTCCGACTGTGCCCAGGTCCTTTTAGCATGTCCTCAAGAGTCAGTGCCTCGGAGCAAATGGGCTGACCTCTGGACTACACTGGGGAAGAGAGAAACGGAGGTGCTCCCTGTTGCCCAGTGGAAGATTCCTCAAGATGGAGATTGAGCTGCTGTTCTAGGGCACCCCAAGGGCAAATGTCCCCATCGTCTCTAAGGCTCCAGCCAGCTCCAAACACTCTGGGTGGTAAATAGACTGAATCCCCTTTAGTGACCTCTCTCACTGGCAATGTTTTCTTTCTCTTTTTTCTTACAATAGTTGAATTGATCAAAAAAGAACTCAATCTCAAAGGTGAGAGTAGAGTTGATGATGGGGTCAGGGAGCTGACCTCAATCGAAAGTTGAGAAGAAAAGCGTGTGTGAATAACAACATCCTTGGTTTAGAATTTACTTACAAAGCTTCAGCTGAGCTTATGAATGTGTCATTTGGATATTTGCTGGGCTTCGCACACACCCCTTCAGTTTCTACACAGGGCCAGGCATACCACAATGGTGTGGTTGCATTTTGTTTTTAATCTTAGGTTCATTTTTTGTAGATCCTAAAACACAAAACGGGATTCGGGAAGTGTGAATTTACTTGAACCAAACTGAAAAAAAGTTTTTCTCAACCTCTGCAAAATGAAGCTGCAGAATTCACAACAGTTTTAATTATAACACACTAAATAGATACAATAAGGGGCTCTTTGCTCTGACGTTGAAATCTCTACCTATTTTTATCTCCAGGCAAATAACAGGCGGCTGGGGAAAGTTACTACATTATGAGTGGGTTATTGAATCTCTGAGCATCAACAACCTCTATGTCATTACACTGCATTGTATGCTAAAGAAAATCATTGTATCCAGGCCGGGCACAGTGGCTCATGCCTATAATCGCAATATTTTGGGAGACTGAGGTGAGCAGATCACCTGAGTTCAGGAGTTCAAGACCAGCCTGGCCAACATGGTGAAACCCTGTCTTTACTGAAAAAAAAAAAAAAAAAAAAAAAAAAAATTAGCCAGGCATGGTGGTGCATACCTGTAATCCCAGCTACTCCAGAGGCTGAGACAGGAGAATCGCTTGAAGCCAGGAGGTGGAGGTGGTAGTGAGCTAAGATCGTGCCATTGCAGTCCAGCCTGGGCAACAAGAATGAAACTCCATCTAAAAAAGAAAGAAAGAAAAAAAAACAAAAACAAAAACAAAAGCAAAACAAAGAAAATCATTGTATTCAAAAATACAAGATGAGCAAAAATATTTCAAGGTTTCTTAGAAGAAATTTGCTTCCCATAGGCAAAGGAAAACTAAGCACATTAAAACTACTGCTCTAAAGTAACTTTAAAGCATAATTCTCCCCTTGAGTTTCAGGAAAGACCTGGAAAGAGGAGCAAGACTTTCCCTTTCTCACCTTGCCATGACCTCCAGGGCCTTGTAGCTCAGGCTTTGAAAATGAAGGTCACCATAATTACTACTACAACCCAGATCTGGAGGAAGGTGGAGAACCTTGAACAGAGCCCACCAGAAGTGGCTGGCTGGGGTCCCAGTGGGCTGCAGGGCCAGGGAAGGCCCTGCGGTTGCTGCCCCACCTGCCTGCTCTTGGCCTCATTTCTTTGCTCCTCCTCTGGAAGATTCTATCAGAATTGCTTTGTGCCCAGGAATGGGCATATGATGAAGAGTCTGGCTCACTTTTTCCTCTGTACTTTGGGATTACATCATGGAACCCAATATCCCGAGCAAGCATAAGAAAGGGAGGGGAAAGTGGATGAATCTGATGTAAGAAGAAAACAGACACTCATATTTTCACTCAATTTTCAAAGCAATCCACACTACAGATGAGGAAACTGAGATTTATGGACGTGAAGAGACTTGCTGAAGACCACAGTTTGGTGGCTGAAGCTGGTTTGAATTTTATTCTAACACAAATCTTTATTTATTTTAGACAGGGTCTCACTCTATTCCCTAGGCTGGAGTGCAATGGCGCGATCATGGCTCATTAAAACCTCTTCCTCCAGGGCTCAAGCCATCTTCCCACCTCAGCCTCCTAAGTAGTTGGAACCACAGGCATGCACCACCACCCCTGGCTAATTTTTGTATTTCTTGTACAGATGAAGTTTTACCATATTGCCCAGGCTGGTTGTGAACTCCTGAGCTCAAGTGATCCACCTGCCTTGGCCTCCCAAAGTGCTGGGATGACAGGTGTGAGCCACTGCACCTGGCCTCAAATCTTTTTACTGTATTTTATTTTTTATTTTTGTTGGTACATAGTAGGTGTATATATATATGGGGTACATGAGATATTCTGATACAGGCATGCAATCCATAATAATCACATCAGGGAACATGACATAGCCATTATGTCAAGCATTTATCATTGCTTTGTGGTACAAAAATTCCAATAATACTACTTTAGATATTTTTATATGTACAATAAATGATTGTTAACTATAGTCACCCTGTTGTGCTATCAAATATGCGATCTTATTAATTCTATCTAACCATATTTTTGTAGCTATTAACCATCTTCCCTCTCCTCCTTCCCAGCCTCTGGTAACCATCATTCTACTATCTCCATGAATTTAATTGTTTTAATTTTTAGCTCCCACAAATGAGTGAGAGCAGGTCAAGTTTGTCTTTCTGTGCCTGGCTTGTTTCATTTAACATAATGACCTCCAGTTTCATCCACAGTGTTGCAAATGACAGAATCTCACTCTTTTTTATGGCTGAATAGAGTACTCCACTGTGTATGTGTACGACATTTTCTTTATCCATTTGTCTGTTGATGGACACTTAGGTTGCTTCCAAATCTTGGCTATTGTGAATAACACTTCAATGAATGAGAATGCAGATATCTCTTCAATATACTGATTTCCTTTCTTTGGGGTATATACTAGCAGTGGGATTGCTGGATCATATGGTAGTTCTGTTTTTAGTCTTTTTTGAGGAACCTCCATACTTTTCCCCATAGTGGCTGTATTAATTTACATTCCCACCAACTAACTCAAATCTGTAAATTATACCATGAGGATGTCTAAATCAAGGGGGCGATTTTTGCAGTTTCTACAAGAAAATCATTGAGTAGTTCACCTAACTTGATTGACAAATTCAGTCAAATGACTGTACAAGTTTTATATAAATGTAGTCTCATGTTAAACATTTAAATCATGTGTTACCATAAACAATTATTAAATCACTTGAAGATGTTTGAGAACTAAATAGGATATTTCTTCATGATATATGCTTTAAAAAGTTTTCATTGTGGTAAAATACACATGACAAAACTTTACCATTTTAACCGTTTTAAGTGTACAGTTCTCTAGTGTTAAGTATATCCACATTAATGTGTAACCAGTCTCTAGGACTTATCTCATAAAACTGAAACTATACCTATTAAACAACAACCCCTCATTTTCCCTTCTCCCCAGCTTCTGGCAAACACAATTCCACCTTCTGTTTCTATAGCTGACTACTCTAGAGAGGTCATATGAATGGGATCATTCGGTATTTGTCCTTTTGGATTGGCGTATTTCACTTAGCATAATGTCCTTAAGGTTCATCCATGTTGTAGCACATGTCAGAATTGTCCTCCTTTTTAAGGCTGAATAATATTCCATTGTATGCATAGACCACATTTTGCTTAGCCATTCTTCTGTCGATAGGCAGGTGAGTTGTTGCCATCTTTTGGCGATTGTGAACATTGCTGCTATGAACATGATTGTACAAATATCTCTTTGCGATCTTTTCAATTCTTTGGTTATATACCCAGAAGTGGAGTTGCTGTATCATATGGTAATTCTGTATTTAATTTTTTAAGAAGCTGCCATAGTGTTGATCAAAACTGCTGCACCATTTTACATTGCCAACAACAGGGCACAAAAAATTGAATTTCTCTGCATTCTCTACAACACTTGCTATTTTCTGGGTTTTTTTTGCAAGCAGTTATTCTAATGGGTATGAGGTGGTATCTCACGGTGGTTTTAATTTGCATTTCTTTATTGATCAGTGATGTTGAGCATCTTTGACTATGCTTGTTGTACACTTACATACATTATTTGGATATCTGTCTGTTCAAGTCCATTGCCCATTTCTAAGCTGGGTTATCTTTTTGTTGTTGTTGAGTTGTAGGAGGTCATTATATATTCTGGATACTAACCCTTTGTCAGATGTATGATTTGCAAATATTATCTCCCATTCCATAGGTTGCCTTTTCATTCTGTTGACTGTTTCATTCTGTTGACTTTTGTCTTTTGACAGACAAAAGTTTTTAATTTTGATATAATTTATCTATTTTTACTTTTGTTGCCTGTGCTTTTGGTGTCATAGCCAAGAAATCATTGCCAAACTCAGTATCATGAAGATTTTCCTCTATGTTTTCTTCTCAGGCTTATATAGTTTTTGCTCTTACATTTGGGTCTTTGATCGATTTTGTGTTAATTTTTGTATATAGTATAAGGAAAGCATCCAATTCATTATTTTTTGCATGTGGCTATCCAGTTTTCCTAGCATCATTTGTGGAAAAGACTGTTCTCCCCCTTTGAATGATCTTGGCACTCTTGTTGAAAATCATTTAACCATATATGGGAGGGAGGGCTTATTTCTGGGCTCTCTACTCAATTCCACTGATTTATATGTGTGTCTTTATGCCATAAAGGTACTATGGCTTTGTAATAAATTTGGAAATCAAGAAATGTGAGACCTCCAACTTTGTTATTCTTTTTCAAGACTGTTTTGGCTATTCAAGATCCTTTGAAATACCATACGAATTTTAGGATGAATTTTTTTTTAATTTCTGTGAAAACATCCATGAGATTTTGACAAGGATTGCACAAAATGTGTAGATTGCTCTGGATAGTATGGACTTCTTAACTATATTCAGGCTTTAAATATAAGAACATGTACTGTATTTCCATTTATTTGTATCTTCTTTAATTTCTTTCAGAAACACTTTGTAGTTTTCAGTGTACAAGTCTTTTGCCTCTTGGTTAATTCTGAGTATTTTATTCTTTTTGATTCTATTAGAAATGGAATTGTTTTCTTAGTTTCCTCTTCTGACTGTTCATTTTAGTGTATGATAATGCAACTGATTTTTATATGTTGATTTTATATTCTGTATATTCTGCATCTTTGCTGAATTTGTTTGTTAGTTCTAATAGTTTGTGGAATCTTTAGGGGTTTCTACATATAAGATCATGTCTGTGAACAGACATAATTTTACTTCTTCCTTTCTGGTTTGGATGCCTTTATGATTTTTTTTTTTTTTTTTTTTTTTTTGAGACAGGGTCCCACTCTGTCACCTGGCTAGAGTGCAACGGCTCTAACACGGCTCACTTCAGCTTTGACCTTCTGGGCTCAAGTTGTCCTCCCACCTCAGCCTCCCAAGTAGCTGGGACTACAGGCTCTTGCCACCATGTCCAGTTAATTTTTTTAAAAATTTTTTATAGAGATGGGGGTCTTGCTATGTTGCCCAGGCTGGTCTTGAACTCCTGGGCTCAAGCAATCTCCCTGCCTTGGCCTCCTAAAGTGTTGGGATTACAGGCTGAGCCACCGTACCTGGCCTATGATGCATTTTTGATGAAAGAAAAACAGACACCATTATTTTGCATTACAAAACATAAAACAGAAGAAATTTCACAGCCAATCAAATGGGAGTTTCGAATTGGATCCTCCTGCACTTTCCCCCACACTTCTTTCAAAGCTGCCTTCCTCTGCAAGGCTTCTGCCTCACCTCTGATCACCCACAACCTGAGCTCTGAGCACCCACACCTCACCTCTGAGCACTATGACCCATCTGGATGGAGCTACTGCACGGTCAGTGTGGGAACATCTCTGAGGAAGATGCATTGTCTTCGTGGAGTTACCTAAAAAAACTGGGGCATGTTCTCCTAACTGCCTTCACTTAGTCTAAAGATGAAGCAATTCAACAAAAGTACATGTAAACCTCAAAACTGGACTTGGAGTTTTAAAGATCAATGGACTCTATTGTCTATTGTCTGGATGGTCTGGGGGTTTCCTAGCTCATTTTTTTTTCTTTTATGGTATAGACACCTGAAGGCTCTTTGCTCAGTACTCCTTACTGCGTGGCTGACTTCCACTGCAGATGCTGTGCTGAAGGTCAGGTTCTGGCCCCTCTGTTTACACCCTTTTGGACTTGAGGCTTGCCTGTTGGTTCCCTGAAACGTGAACTCCGGATCTGGGTGCTAACCAATTCCCTTTCTTTCCAGGCTGGGGTCCTGAGACCTCACTGTAATGAGAGACTGTGACCTCTTTTCTCATGTCTCAGGCAGGCTCTGATGCCTTTTCTAGTTAAGGACCGTGTTGAACCAGGTGAAATCGCCATTTTTGTTGGCTGTTTTTGTGCTGCAAAACTGACAATTTCATATCCTTAAATTTAATACCTTTGGAGTAGAAACTACCTATTGTTGTCCAATAGAGGAAACAAAGTTTCTTCCTGAAAGCATTTGTCTGAACAAAACAGTATTTATTTTATCTGCATTTCCCCTTCATTCACTTGTATCATTCAGGGACTTGCACATCTCAGTCACATGTGTGACGCACTCACATGTATGGCTCCAATCCCATCTTCACGGCACAGAGAACTAAATTCTCTCCCACCTTCCCGTGGAGAGCCCTCTGTCCTCATCGTCACTGGTTCCTCTCCTCTGGATCCTTCCACCTCAATTATGTTTCTCTGAGGGTGCAATGACAAGAATAAAATGAAATGTTGTTCTTGTTCAATTAAGTAATAAATTGTGATTTCTTCCATTTTCTCTTTGACTAAAGATGTATTAGCTTTATTATTATTTTTTAAATAGAGACAATGTCTCAATATGTTGCCCAGGCTGGCCTTGAACTCCTGAGCTTGAGTGATCGTCTCGCCTCGGCCTCCCAAAGTGCTAGGATTACAGGTGTGAGCCACCACGCCCGGTAAAAGATGTATTAGCTTTAAACAAAGTTAAAATTTCTTCTCAGTTGTGTAAAAATCACAGAAGAATGCAACATGTCCTCTAAGTGTCAGCCTGTGTGGAGCTGAAAAAACAGTGGAGTCCTTTGTTCACTGTCTTAGGAGTCTTTGGGATTTCTGTTGATCAACAGACTTGCATAAAGAGTTTGCCATGATGACAGGGCCTCTGCACATGATGAGGATGTGGATCCCCTTTCCTCCCCACAGCCAGTGCCGGCCCGACTCATAAAAGCTCAAAGACCCAGTGAGACCAGCCTCAGTCAGATCAGCCCATCCATGAGTGGGGGTTGTTGTTATATATATTTATGCTCCATCTCACTGTCAAAGAGGGATTTGGGGTGGATTATAGAAATGCATACAACAGGGGCCGGGCGCGGTGGCTCACACTTGTAATCCCAGCACTTTGGGAGAGCCAGGTGGGCGGATCACAAGGTTAGGAGATCGAGACCATCCTGGCTAACATGGTGAAACCCCGTCTCTACTAAAAATACAAAAACTAGCTGGGTGTGGTGGCACGTGCCTGTAATCCCAGCTACTGGGAAGGCTGAGGCAGGAGAACTGCTTGAACCTGGGAGGTGGAGGTTGCAGTGAGCCGAGATCATGCCACAGCACTCCAGCCTAGTGACAGAGCAAGACTCTGTCTCAAAAAAAAAAATAATAATAAAATAAATAGATAAAAATAAAGAAAGAAATACATATAACAAAATAAAAATAAAATAAGCAAAGAAGTGGAGGAAGAAGAGGAGAATTACGGTAAGAAATTAAGATGAAGTCATTTGTTTCTTTTTGCCTATTCATATTTTGAGTTTTCTCTTTTCTTATTGATTTGTAGTAGTTACTTGTATATTCTAGATCTGTCCTAATACGTTAGCCACCAGTCCTATGTGGCTATTGAAATTAATTAGGCTGGGCGTGGTGGCTCACACCTGTAATCCCAGCACTTTGGGAGGCCAAGGTAGGTGGATCACTTGAGCTCAGGAGTTCACGACCAGCATGGGAAACATGGCAAGACCCCATCTCTACTAAAAATACAAAAATTAGCCAGGTGTGGTGGCACACCTGTAATTCCAGCTACTTAGGAGGCTGAGGTGGGAGAATCACCTGAGCCCAGGAGGTAAAGGCTGCAGTGAGCTGTAATCACACCACTGCACTCCAGCCTGTGTGACAGAGACCCTATCTAAAACAATAATAATAATAATTATTAAAGTTAAATAGAATTAAAAATTTAGCTCCTCAGTCACCCTCCTCACATTTCAAGTGCTCAGTAACCACAACTATCCAGTGGCCAGCGTAGACCTACACCATTTACATCATCACAGCCAATTCTCTTGGATAGTGTTGGTCTGTATATTAATCCCTTGTCAATTTTATTCATTTCAAATATCTTCTTCGAGAAAATTGTTCTCTGCTAACTTTGATTAAGATGCCTTCACTGAACAGAAATGTTTAGGTTTTTTTGAGACAGGGTCTTGCTCTGTTGCCCAGGCTGTAGTGCAGTGGTACAACCATAGCTTACTGTAACCTTGAATTCCTGGGCTCAAGCAATCCTCTTGCCTCAGCCTCCCAAGTAGCTAGAAGTATAGGCATGCACCACAATGCCTGGTCAATTTAAAAATTTTGTAGAGATGGTGTTTCACTGTGTTGCCAGTCTTCCTACCTCAGCTCATGAGTTCTCACGAGATCTGATGGTTTAAAAGTATGTGGCACTTCCCCCTTTGCTGTCTCTCCTGCTCCACCATGGTAAGACGTGCCTGCTTCCCCTTCGTTTTCCACCATGATTGTAAATTTCCTGAGGCCTCTGAACCATGTTTCCTGTACAGCCTGTAGGACTATGAGTCAATTAAATCTCTTTTCTTCATCAATTACCTAGCCTCAGTTAGTTCTTTATAGCAGTGTGACAAAGAACTAATACACTTTAAATGTTTAGTTTTTATATGGTTGTGTTCATCATATTTTGCCCTGTAATATGTGCATTTGGAGTCTTGTTTAAGAAATCTCTTCCCTGAGGTCTCAGAGATATTTCCCCTCACCTTTTGGTATCTGGGTTGTGGATTTTTCATATGTGGGTAGTGAATCCATTAGGACTTTGCCTTTGCTACACAGCGTGAGGCAGGGATCCAACCCTATGCTCTCCATCTAGTGAGGGGCTTTCCCCATCATTGCTGTTAACAGATTCATCTACACATCCATCGTCTCCCCACAGGTCTTGTGTGCCACTGCTTTCCTGTGCCCATCCAAGGTCCATGAGGGCAATTTTGGGCTCTCGCAGGCTGCATCCATCTCTTTACGTTTCCTCTGCCAGGACCAAATTGTCTTATCACGCTGACTTTGTGCAACGACTTCACGCAGGGAGAGTGCTCTATTCTCCCTCACTCTTGTGTTGCCAAATGTTCATAGCTCTTCTAGGACCTTGCTCATCTAGATTCACTTTAAAATCTATCTTTATGAGTTTCTCAAAATGTGTATAGAAAATCAGCAGTCACTCACTAATGAAATACTCTCTTTTAAGTGAAAAATAATATATGTGCTGTGAAGCTCTGTGATCTACTTTAAACCTAGGAATGAAGTTCCAAGTGTTAACGGTGATTTAAAATCCATTCCATTGAGTTTCGGTTTGTCTGGGGCATCAGTAAATGCTCATTTCCAAAAGTGCTTTGCCTTTGAAGGCTACTAATGCATGCAGTGTGTTGCCATGGCAACGGTTACTTTTAGTTAGTACTTTTTATAGATTAAAGTGTTACACCCTGGAGTCTATTCATATAAATGCATAAATCTTAAGACAGTATGGTACTTCATTTAATGTAGATATTTAATGGAACAGAGTCAGACTTAACTGACCAGAAATGGAAAATTTTCAACACTTATATTTGATACGGACATGCAGTGTTACCAAAAATATAACATTTTCATTACTTTGTTTTACAAAATATAAATTAACCTTGCTATCCATTTAACTTGGTCAATATTTAATAAATTGTGGTTGAAATGTATGTGTCTGTCAGAAATTTGCACATATCACTTTGTTTTCTACCCTAGAGTAAAATCCCCAATTATTGTGGGGATTCAGAAGACTTGGGGAACAAGGTGTTTCCCAGGCAAATGGAGGGGAAGTCAGTGGAGCCCTGGGTGGGAAAGAGTATATGGGCCTGGGCTTGGATTTTGGCAGTGACTTTTATTAGCTGTGTGGCCTTGAACTTCAGTTTCCCCAGTCATAAAATGGAGATCATCACATCTACTTTGCACAGCAGTTGTGAAGATTAATTGTATCTTCAGTGAGTGATATCTATGATTAAAAAATGACTAGATAATGATTTCAAGTCAATATTTAAGACAGAAAGAGAGGGTGGAAATATCAAGTACAAAAGTGCTGTGGAAAGTCAATAGTCAACGATCCTGGTGGATGGGAGGTCTCAGAGACAGGGGAATTGGGCACTGCTTCCACGCACACGAGAGGAGAAGGACACAGAGGCAGAGATCAGCAGAGCAGTGGGCATGGAAGAGGGACCATGGGGTTGGCTGGGTGAGGCTTGGTCAGGAAAGACAAAGGGGTGGCGGTAGGAGCCCCCAAGTGTGGGTTGAGAGCTCTGTGCCTTACATAAAGAGTGACCCTGAACTGTGCCTTATACAGAGGTGACAAGAAGTGTTTTAGAAGGGAGATCTGGTAAACAAAGGGGCACATGGAGACAAGCATGAGGGCTGGATGTGCCCCTGGCCTGAGGACAGCAAGGCCTGAACCCAGGAGGGGTGTGGAGAGTGAGATGAAGATGAGAATCTCACAGTCACAAAGAAGACGATATAGGGATTAGCTCTACTGGAAACAGGAGTGGAAAGAGCCAAAATGGTCTCCGAAGCTTTGATCTCTTCCGATGAACAATTGTTTAAAGCAACAATAATGACAATAACAAAACAGTCATCCCTTGGCATCTGGGGGGTATTGGTTCCAGGACTCAGTTTCTTGCCACGTGAATCTCTCCAGTTTGCTTTGTCAGAGCAAGCACATGAAAAGAGTCTGAACAAGATGGAAGTCACTGTCTTTTATAATCTGATTTCCAAAGTGGCATCCATCACCCTTGCTGTGTTTATTCATTAAAACCAAGTCACGAGTCCAGCCCATATACACAAGGAAAAGGAACTACACACGGGCATGAAGACAAGGAGACAGGGGTCGCTGGGAGCCATGCTGGAAGCTGCCTACAATACTAGGGGACTGGAGAAGTGGAAATACTCTTGACCAAAATAGGACAGGAGGATGGAAATAATTTAGGACCCAGATGATGAATTCAGTTGTAATCATGGTGTATGAGCTAATGGCATGGCATCAGAACCAGAATCCACAGCCATGTGAGCCATGGGAGAGCTCTAGAAAGAAGGCAAGCCATGGACATGGATTAGGAAGCATCCTGTTTTGACCATGTTCAGGACATGTATTCTTAGCTTCATTGCACATGTCTGCAAAACAAATGAGTCTGCTACAGGGCTGTCAGACAGGGCTGTGGTTTCATCTGAAGGTTCAACAAGAAAAGGATTTACTTCCAACCTCACTCACATGGTTGTTGGCAGGATTCAGTTCTTTGCAAGATGTTAGGATGAGGTTCTTGATTCTTTACTAGCAGTGGCCTCGTGAGAAGTCTTGAGCTGGATAATCCAACTCAACTGTGGCTGGATACCTGACCCACAGAAACTATGAAATAATAAACGTGCTTTTCAAGCCACTGTTTTGGTGTGATTTGTTATGCAGCAACAGATAATTAATACACCCAGTTTCCAACTCTTTGATCCTATCAGTTACCATAAGGCACCTAGAAGTTTTCCCACCCTTCCAAGGCCTCAAAATTTATGCTTTTCTGGAATTTGAGAGAAGGTAATGGGCCACTTAGGGAGGAAGCTATTGTTTGGTACATGCCTCCAGGCACCCTTTCTCCTGCTGGACAGCTGCTTCTCCAGTCTAATCCTGCTCTAGCTTTTTGCTGGGAAATAACACTCCACTCACTCTTTCACCCTGGACTTCCTGTGCTCCCAAACTTGGCTTGGGTCCAGACTGTATTCTTCTGTGTCCCTGACCTGGATTTCTATTCCAGAACCTAAATGCTGCATGTCTAATCTGATCTGGTCAGCAAATTTTTTATCGCTCCTGCATTTGATAGTTGGATTGTGGCATTCCTGACCTTGCATTGCACCCGCACAAATCAAAACAGCCTTGGCAGCCCTGTAAGATAATTTGATTCCATTCCCTAGCAATATAGGGCCAGGTCCAAAGTTACCAAATCAGGGCCCTGACTGCTCCTGGCACCCAGCCCTGGCCCATGGCTTCCTGACTGATCTTCCTGACCTTTGCCTTTCCAGCTCCACCACCTCAAGGAGGCGTGAACGATCTTTCAGAGGCATGTGCCAAGTTCTGAGCTTGGTCTTCCCATCCTTCCAGGGGGTGTGGGATGGGACTTGGAGTTATGCTAGCTCTTCAGGAGGGGATGTGCATGCACCAGCTCCAAGTAGAGTTGGCAGTAGGCACCGCTACTCAGTGGCACAGTGGTGACTCATGAAAGCAGTGGGGAGTAGGACATGGTGGCAGAGAATCAGTTCCCAGGCCCTGCTCAGCAATTATGAAAAAGGCTGTTAACTTGGCACCAGGAAAATAGAGTAAAGGTCCCTCTTCCTGACTTCCAAGGACTTCCACAGACTGAGGCCAACCTGCTCGCCCAGTGTGTTCTCTACTGTGAGCCCTCTGCTCTCACTGTCACTTTCTAGTCTGGAAGTCAAAAAATTCTTCTCCTTCTCCTTCTTCTCCTTCTTCTTCTCCTCCTTCTCCTCCTCCTTCTCCTTCTCCTTCTTCTTTCTCTTCTTCCTCTTCCTCTCCTTCTCATTCTTCTTTTTTTTTTTTGAGACAGGGTCTGACTCCATCACCCAGGGTGGAGTGCAGTGGTGTGGTGTCAGCTCACTGCAACCTCTACCTCCCAGGTTCAAGCAATTCTTGTGCCTCAGCCTCCCAAGTAGCTGGAATTATAGCCGTTTGCCACCATGCCTGGCTAATTTTTTATTTTTAGTAGAGTCGGGGTTTCACCATGTTGGCCAGGCTGGTCTCAAACTCCTGGCCTCAAGTGATCCACCCACCTCAGCCTCCCAAGTGGCCTGCTAGGATTACAGGCCACTGTGCCCAGCCAAAAATATTTATTATTAATAAATGGATGAGCCTTGTAGAAATTATGTGGAACAAAAGAATCTGGACACAGAGGAGTAAAGACTGTATGCTCCACTTAGATGACTTTTTAGAATAGGCAAAATTCATCTAAAGTGGATAAAATAAAGGTCATACTAGTTGCCCTGGTTAGTTACCTGGAAAGGGACATGAGGGAGCTTTCTGGAGTGATGGAAATGCTCTATATCGTGATAGGGGTGTGAGTTACAGAGGTGTGTGTTTGTTAAAATAAGGCCGGGTGCGGTGGCTCACACCTATAATCCAAGCACTTTGGGAGGCCAAGGTGGGTGGATTACTTGAGGTCAGGAGTTTGAGACCAGCCTGGCCAATATGGTGAAACTCCATCTCTACTAAAAATACAAAAATTAGCCGGGCTTGGTGGTGCATGACTGTAATCCTAGCCACTTGGGAGGCTGAGGCAGGAGAGTCACTTGAACCTGGGAAGTGGAGTTTGCAGTGAGCTGAGATGGTGCCACTGCACTCTAGCCTGGGTGTCACAGGGAGACTCCATCTCAAAAATAAATAAATAAATAAAAAATCGGCTGGGCACGGTGGCTCATGCCTGTAATCCCAGCACTTTGGGAGGCCAAGGTGGGTGAATCACGAGGTCAGCAGATCGAGACCATCCTGGCTAACATGGTGAAACCCCGTCTCTACTAAAAATACAAAAAAAATTAGCTGGGTGAGGTGGCGCGTGCCTGTAGTCCCAGCTACTCGGGAGGCTGAGGCAGGAAAATGGCGTGAACCCGGGAGGCCGAGCTTGCAGTGAGCCCAGTATATATATATATACACTTAATTTTTGCTACTTTGTCATTATGGCATTTTGATATATGTCTATTTTACCTTCAATAAAACTGTAAAAATATTAATGGTTGAGTAAGGGCAGGGGAGTGGGGGGAGCTACAGAAGACCCTGGAATGGCAGAATGCTGAATGTCGAAGCTGGGTATTTGCCACATAGGGGTTTATTATGCTATTCTGTTTACTTTGTATATGTTTGAAAATTTCCACAATAAAGAGTCAAAAAAAATTTTATGGTGCACATATTCTGCACCAGGTCCTATGCTAAAGGGCATGCACAGGCAGACAAGGCTGCAGAATACAGAAAGAACAAAATTGAAGATGGAATTTATTTTTTTACATTTATTTTTAGAGATGGGGTCTTGCTATGTTGCTCAAGCTGGTCTTGAACTCTTGGGCTCAAGCGACCCTCCCACCTCAGCCACCCAAGTTACTGGGATTACAGCATTATTCAACCTGAAGATTGGAAGATTTTTTTTTTTTTTTTTGAGATGGAGTCTTGCTCTGTCGCCCAGGCTGGAGTGCGGTGGCGCAATCTCGGCTCACTACAAGCTCTGCCTTCTGGGTTCACGCCATTCTCCTGCCTCAGCCTCCTGAGTAGCTGGGACTATAGGCGCCCGCCACCGCGCCCAGCTAGTTTTTTCTATTTTTAGTAGTGACGCGGTTTTCACCGTGTTAGCCAGGATGGTCTCGATTTCCTGACCTCATGATCCGCCTGCCTCGGCCTCCCAAAGTGCTGAGATTTCAGGCGTGAGCCACCGCGCCCAGCCAAGATGGATTTTTTACTTACAAACATAAAGTGCATTGAAAAGGGGGAAAGGTGGACTAAACGGAAAGTCATGCCAGCCCCAACATGTGGCTC
This sequence comes from Pan paniscus, assembly GCF_029289425.2. Classification (NCBI taxonomy): domain Eukaryota; kingdom Metazoa; phylum Chordata; class Mammalia; order Primates; family Hominidae; genus Pan; species Pan paniscus. The sequence continues at coordinate 6,693,769 of NC_073265.2, forward strand.
CAAGAAGAGGAGAACCCTGCACCAGAAGGGAAGTCATACAACTGCTTCTTTCATGGCTCGCAACATGTCACGAGACCATCGCCAGCAGAACTAAACACTGGGCGAAGCGATGTGGTTGATTTACATTCTGGTTCAGGCTCTATTCTTGAACCATCAGCCAGAAATGTGACCAACACTAAGGCAATGATTTATTAGATTCACCTGGGAGCACCCAGATAAACTAAATCAGAATCCCTTGTGGCAGGGCTCGGGCATCAGTGTATTTTGATGTTCCAGATGCAATTCCAATACACAGCCAGGGCAAGAACCAGCTATCTGTGAGCTGCTCAAGTCACATTGCTTCCAGGAAGTCTCTCTTCATGCCCGCTCACAAAGAGCCTTCTTTTATCCAACACCCTAAACATTGCTGACTGACAGTCTGCTATCTAGGTATATGGGGCCTTGTACTGTTTTAAACAATTCATGCTTGTCTTCTTTAATGAGGACGTGTGCACATGTGTTCTTGACGGTAAGAATTACCTTTTACATTTTTGCATTCCCCACAACACTTTGCACTATGATGTTCAATAAACATTCAATTTTCAAATTTTTATTTGGACAATGAAATATTTCCTTATTATATATTGGCTGCATTCTTTAATTCTCAGAGTACTGAACTAAATGATTAATCATTACTGGAACATGTGCTTCATAATGAAAATATTAAAAGATTTATAAACTTAAACATAACTTTTCAGTTATTTAATTTGGGGATTTTCCAAGTCAACGTATTTCCTATTGAACAGATTTTTGTCTATATTATTTTTGCTCTCTGACCTGATGTGAATCTTTCAGACGCTGGGTTGGTTGAAGGGGAAACAGTTTTTCTAATGCAGTTACTGTGAGCTGAGCTGACTTAGGCCTTGGAGAATTACCATTCTTACCAATTGACCACAAAAGCAGATAGGAACAGTATCTACGTATTACAAACCAGAATCAAAATGACCTTCACACATGATTAGTGTGGAATTCTTTTCAGTGGAAAATGGCAACATTTAGCAGCACAGGGTGCAGTTGGCTTCAAATACTCTCTGAAGTGAAACCATTGTGTTTTCCTGGGTGACTGAGCCCAGTGCTAATGCCCATCGGAGAAGCTGCTGGGAACTGCAATGCTTTGATTAAACAGAGTATTAACCACAGGCTGGACAAAATTCACCCTATCTACCAAAACATTCTTTGCATGTAAGACTTAACAATGAAAATAAACAAAAGCTTTAGCTGTCAACTATATATACCATGAAGAATGGCAAAACTGGTTTTTGTTAATGCTATTTTGTCTTTTAATCGCTCAGTTGGCTATGAAAACTCTTGTTTACATTCCTTTACATATTGTTGAGCTTCAAGGTAATTGTGAAAGAAAACAGGGAATTAATATCACTTCCCAGAAGCCACATTTTATTTAACCTCAAAAACTTTATGTAAAAGATTTTGTTATGAATCAAAGGCTGGCAGTTCTTCCTACTGGGGTGATTTAGGAAATTAAAGTTAGGAGTAGATGGTGCTAATGGGAATGGTAAGACTAGTAAGAGTGATTTATTCCTTGCAGAAAAAAATCACTGTCGATGCTCAGTTGAAATAATGTGGAATTTAATAATTACCTCATAGTACCATCTAGTGGTGCTATATTTCTACCCTTGTGTTAAGTGAGGACTGTAGTTTTCTGTAGCCCGAAGCCAGCAAAGCCAGGTCAGTGGTCTATTACAACAAACACTTTAACTGTAAGCTGTTAGAAGGGTGAGTTCACAGAGAAAATGTAAACAAAGTATTAGTAGCTCATATGACAATATTAAATTTTAAAATGTTCCCAGAACTCAGACATGTTCAATATGGATTCTCAATAAATTGTGTTTTTAAATATTGAACAAATACTGTGATTACTTTTTTCACAATAATTACAGCAATTTGGGTAGTTTTGGGTACTACCGTAAGATTCGAAGCACTATTTTATGTTTTTCCTATTCTGAACAATTGTGGTTTGTGCATTTCTTCCAGTAAATGCGGTCTGGAAAATAAATACCTTTCACATGGTACGTGTTATTGGAAAACAATTGTCTTTAGTGAGATTTCTGGAATGTGGAGAAAAAAAATTTTTTAAGGAACTATTGCTCCTATGAAAGCTTGAGAGTGTTACGGGCAATGTAGGCACTTTTAGATCAAATTCAAACATAAAAAGGCGCTTACACACATTTTAAGAATACTTGTAATTATAAGCACATTTTCAGATTTACAGGACTAAGTCTAGTTTAAGCATAAACCAGATTCAATGTGAATCTCTCTATATTTTTCTTGCTTCAAGTATTATTTTACAGAAGGGACACTGATTTGTTTGGCCTGTGTAAACCTAAGAATCTAGGTTTGATCTAGTAGATATCATATCTAGTAGATGTCATATCTCAACAATAAAGGGTCTGAAGAATAAATGTTAATATTTAGGCCTAAGTTATTTTTTAAAATTCATAATGTGTCTGTCCTGTTTTGCTTACTGAATTAACAAATCTTTAAAGAAAACCTTCATATATTATAGTGATATATTTATACCACAGTGATATGATTTATTGAATCTGAGAGAAATTCTCACACTCAATTTTAATTTTCTTAAAAAGAAAAGATGGGAAAATGTTACAGTATTTAAATAGCGAATGCTGGGCGGCGACGGCGACGTGGAGAGCGGGGCCTACGGCGTGGCCGAGGCGGGCGGCTCCTTCGACCTGCGGCCCTTCCTCACGCAGCCGCAGGTGGTGGCGCGCGCCCTGTGCTTGGTGAGCCCGGGGAGGGCGGGCCGGGGGCACCCCGAGGACCCCCCCCCCCACCCGCCGCCAGGCCCGGCGGGACCCCTAACCCACGAGCGTGACGGGTGGAGGCGGCCGCGTCCGGGCCCTGGCGGCCAGCGGGGCCGGCATTTAGCGTCCCGGGCCCCGCCTTCCCGCCCTCCACAGTCTTCGCCTCGATCGTGTTCTCCTGCATCTATGGCGAGGGCTACAGCAACACCCATAAGTCTCAGCAGATGTACTGCGTGTTCAACCACAACGAGGACGCCTGCCGCTATGGCAGTGCCATCGGGGTGCTGGCCTTCCTGGCCTCGGCCTTCTTCTTGGTGGTCGACGCGTATTTCCCCCGGCTCAGCAACGCCACTGACCGCAAGTACAAGGACCTCGTCGTTGGTGACCTGCTCTTTTCAGCTCTCTGGACCTTCCTGTGGTTTGTTGGTTTCTGCTTCCTCACCAACCAGTGGGCGGTCACCGACCCGGAGGACGTGCTGGTGGGGGCCGACTCTGCGAGGGCAGCCATCACCTTCAGCTTCTTTTCCATCTTCTCCTGGGCTGTGCTGGCCTCCCTGACCTACCAGCGCTACAAGGCTGGCGTGGACGACTTCATCCAGAACTACGTCGACCCCACTCCGGACCCCAACACTGCCTACGCCTCCTACCCAGGTGCATCTGTGGACAACTACCAACAGCCACCCTTCACCCAGAATGCGGAGACCACCGAGGGCTACCAGCCGCCCCCTGTGTACTGAGTGGCGGTTAGGGTGGGAAGGGGGACAGAGAGGGCCCTCCCCTCTGCCCCGGACTTTCCCATGAGCCTCCTGGAACTGCCAAACCCCCTCTTTCACCTGTTCCATCCTGTGCAGCTGACACACAGCTAAGGAGCCTCACAGCCTGGCGGGGGCTGGCAGAGCCACACCCCAAGTGCCTGTGCCCAGAGGGCTTCAGTCAGCCGCTCACTCCTCCAGGGCACTTTTAGGAAAGGGTTTTTAGCTAGTGTTTTTCCTTGCTTTTAATGACCCCAGCCCCGCCTGGAGTGCCTAGAAGCCAGCAGGCACCCATGTGCTACTGACAAGTGCCTCAGCTTCCCCCCGGCCCGGGTCCGGCCGTGGAAGCCGCTGTTACCTGCGTTCTCTGCCAAAGACTCGTGGGGGCCGTCACACCTACCCTGTGCAGCGGAGCTGGACCAGGCTCTTGTGTCCTCACTCAGGTTTGCTTCCCCTGTGTCCACTGCTGTATGATCTGGGGGCCACCACCCCGTGCCGGTGGCCTCTGGGCTGCCTCCCATGGTGTGAAGGCGGGGCTGGTGCTCATGGCACTTCCTTCTTGCTCCCACCCCTGGCAGCAGGGAATGGCTTTGCCTGACAACACCCAGCTTTATGTAAATATTCTGCAGCTGTTACTTAGGAAGCCTGGGGAGGGCAGAGGTGCCCCATGGCTCCCAGACTCTGTCTGTGCCGAGTGTATTATAAAGTCGTAGGGGAGATGCCCGGCCCTGGGATGCTGTTTGGAGATGGAATAAATGTTTTCTCATTCAAAAAAAAAAAAAAATTAGTGAATGTTTTTGTAAAATAGCAGCCAAACCAAGACCAAAATGTTTCTTTAGTGTACTTTCATGCTTAATGCTGGCAGATAGCATTGTTTGAACTCACAATCAATTTTTTATATATACCTTTTCATTACAAAACAAATAATATTCATGGCAGAAAATGAAGAAAACCAAAAAACAAAAATAAGATAAGAAATTTCACCTGAAATCCCAATACTTAAAATGCCATTTAAAATATTTTCTCAAGTAGCCCCATTTTTAAAAATGAGCAAATTAGCTTCCCACTTAACTTCTTTCACTTAATACTAAACTGTGAATAACTTTCACAGTGTGATTTTCATTTCTGAAATTGCCCAGCTTCTAAGGCCCACTGCATGCAAGGAATTTAGCTAAAACACAGTCCTTGAGGAGATGACAGTCTAGAAGCAGAGACAATATACACTGTAGTTAATGACAGTTAAAATGTCCTTAACAAGATTAAAAACTCGTGGGAAAAGAATGAAATCCTGTCATTCACAGCAACATGGATGAGCCTGGAGGACATAAGGCTAAGTGAAATAAACCAGGCACAGAAAGGCAGATACCACATGATCTCTCTCATGTAGCGTCAAAAAGGTTGATCACATAGAAGTAGAGAGCAAAACAGTGATTACCAGAGCCTGAGGAGGGGAAACAGGGATGGGAAGAGGTTGGTCAACGGGCACAAAGTTACAGTTAGACAGGAAGAATAAATGCTGGTGTTCCCGTCCATAGTACGATGACTACAGCTAATAACAATGTAGAGTATATTTCAAGTGAGCTAATAAAGAGGATCCTGAAAGTTATCACCAGAAATAAATGTAAATTTTGTGGTGAATGATATGCTAACTACCCAGATTTGGTCATTATACAATGTATACATGTATTGAAACATCACACTGTACCCCATAAATGTGTACAATTATTATATGTCAAATATAAACACTTTTTTTTTTGAGACAGAGTCTCGCTCTGTTGCCCAGGCTGGAGTGCAGTGGCGCAATCTCGGCTCACTGCAAGCTCCGCCTCCCGGGTTCACGCCATTCTCCTGCCTCAGCCTCCTGAGTAGCTGGGACTACAGGCGCCCACCACCACGCCCAGCTAATTTTTTTTGTATTTTCAGTAGACACGGGGTTTCACCGTGTTAGCCAGGATGGTCTCTATCTCCTGACCTCGTGATCTGCCTGCCTTGGCCTCCCAAAGTGCTGGGATTACAGGCATGAGCCACAGTGCCCGTCCTAAACATGTTTTTTAAAAGAACACACAAAAAAGAATAAAATTCCCTGAGAACTAGCTTTATTTCTTCCATTTCTGTGGTCTCCTGGTCTCAGACTGGAATTGTTTTGTTATTAAGTGAAAACCAGCCCTCAACTGGCCAAAGCACAAAGGTAAGTCACTGACTCATGTAACTAAACTCCCTAGGAACAGACCCAGCTTCAGGCAGAGCTGGATACAGGCTGCTCATCTGCCTCATTTGGTCTGGGTGCTGCTCCTTGGCTCTTGGTTAGCTTCCTTTCTGTTGGTTCCTTTTTCCTTTGCAGAGGCAAAAACAGCACACGCTTTTAGTTGGAGTCTTGCTGCCTCCTGGGATGTTCTTCACCACCATCCTGGGGATTCACTTTGACTCAATCTTGGGTTGGGTTCTTTGTCTCCTTATCCCATGTATTCCTCTTCTTTGATTTGCTCTCTTATTTTGGTGGAGGCTCCACTCTACTAGTTTCCTGAGAGAAGCTGCCTTGGAATGAAATGTTTTGAGACTTCGTATGACCAAAATGTTTCTTTAGTTTACCCTTGTGGTTAATAGTTTTGCTGGTGTGAAAGAGACTGCCAGTGTTACATATATCTTGTCCTCCTTTCTTTCCTGGGTACATGACGGGATTACCTTTGCAAAGGACTAACAGTATCTTTGCAGTTAGGTAGTCTTGTGATGAGTGTAGCCAATAAAATGAAAAAAGAAGTGTGTGACCTCCAGGCCCAGGGAATTAACAGCTTGGGTGCTACTCCAGGCTCTCTTCCCCTGCTGCAGGAGCTTTGGAGGCCCCTTGTTTCAGAGCAACATCTCAAGGTGAAAAGAACCTGGATACCTGAATCACAGGATGGAGGAGATCACCTGCCAACTTGCCTTTGCATGAACAAGAAGGAAGCGTTGTTAGGCTGGCCTACTGAGATGCTAGGGTTTCTTTCTTTCCTTCATTTTAAAATTGCAACGTTATCTCAGTGGAATAGATTATTCTTAGTGCATCGTTCATATAAAGAAAAATTCATGTAATCCCAGCACTTTGTGAGGCCGAGGCAGGCGGATCACGAGGTCAGGAGATCGAGACCATCTGGCTAACACAGTGAAATCCCATCTCTACTAAAAATACAAAAAATTAGCCGGGCATGGTGGCTGGCGCCTGTAGTCCCAGCTACTCAGGAGGCTGAGGCAGGAGAATGGCGTGAACCCGGGAGGCGGAGCTTGCAGCAAGCTGAGATTGCGCCACTGCACTCCAGCCTGGGCGACAGAGCGAGACTCTGTCTCAAAAAAAAAAAAAAAAAAAAAAATTCAAAACACTCCTGAGGGATACAAAGAAAAGTCAAAGAGGTGGAAATCTGTAATCTTGGAAAGGAAGATTCACCACCAAAACAGTAACCATAGTGGAGAGTGTGTTAATAATAAAGTTGATGCAATTCCAATAAATATCCCAACAGGATTTTCTTTTTTGAGGGAGAGCGAAACAATCTGATTCTAAAGTTAATGTGGAAAGAAAAACTCTAAGGAAATATAAAGTTAAATTCGGATCTCACACCTGACTCCAGGATAAATTCTAGTTGATTAAAAAATTAAATGTAAAAAAAAGATACCATAAAATATTAGAATAAACAATCATACTTGTTTTGAATCAAATGCTGGGGAGGGCATTTTTAGGTACAATATAAAACTGGGGAGCCATCACAGAAGAGTTTGATAGATTCAATTATTCTAAAATAAAAAAGAAAAAATCCACATGTAAAAACCCTCCCCAGGCAAAGTCACAAGACAAACGGTAAACTGGCGAGCATTTGCAACTCAAATCACATATAAAGAATAATTTCATTGCTGTATGTTTTAGTCCATTTGTGCTGCCATAACCTGAGATGGGTAATTTGCAATAAATAGAAATGTATTAACCCACAGTTCTGGAGGCTGGGAATTCCTGAGAGGTCAGTGTCTGACAAGGACCTTCTTGCTGCATCATCCCATGGTGGAAGGCAGAGGGCGAGAGAGAGGGCAAGGGGCTGAACTCACTCTTTTATAATAACATCAATCCCACCCATGAGGGCAGAGCCCCCGTGGCTTAATTACCTCTTAAAGGTCCCATCTCTTAATAATGTTACAATGGCAATTTAATTTCAAGGGTATGTGCCACCACACCCAGCAAATTTTTTTTGGTATTTTTTGCAGAGATGGGGTTTTGCCATGTTTCCCAGGCTGGTCTCAAACTCCTGGGCTCAAGCGATCCACCTGCCAGGGCCTCCCAAACTGCTAATATTACAGATGTGAGCCACTGCACCTGGCCTTGTCTCATTTTAATGTCTCTCTGGACCTGATAATTAAAAAGACTTGCATTTCTCAGATAAAAGTGATTTTCTTTTTCTCAAAAGGATATGAACAGAGAGAAAAGAAAATGCATATGGATCTTCAAAGATGAAATGATGTTCAGTCTCACTCATAATAAGTAATTTCACACAAACTACAATGGGATATAATTTTTCACCCACTAGACCAACAAATACTTCAAAATTTGATAACACATTTATTACTGAGGATACAGGGAAACAAGGACAATCACAAATTACTTGTGGGAGTCTAAATTGTTTGTAACCCTTACAGGGCACAATTTGACAACATCTATGAAAATTTTGCATGCAAATACCCTTTGAACCAGCAATTCTCTTTTAGGAATTCATTTATATTTATAGATATGTGACATGATGTGTGCACAAGTCTCTTCATGGTGACACTGTAACAGCAAAGATGAGATAAGCTAAACAGTAGTCAACAGGGGATTGCTTAAATAAATAACAGTACAGCCACACAAAGAAATATTCTGTAGCTCTAAAAATGAATAAAGAAGCTCTTTATGAACAGACATGGATTCATCTCCACTGCATATTGCTCAGTGAAAACAGTGAGTTGTAGAGTATGTCTACATTATACTACTATTTGTGGTTTTCTTAAATGAGGAAAATATGTATAGCTTTTGCATGAACAAAATATCTCTAGAATGAAGTATGTACAAAAATCTGTTAATCATGACTGTTCATGGGAAGGGGACTGGATAGGAGAGAAGGTGGAAGGGAGAATTTTCACCATTTATACTTTGAACCCATTGATTTTGGGACCAAGTGAATACACTGCTTATCTAAAAATTAGAAATAGTTAAAATTTAAAAAGAAAATGTGCAGTGGCTCACGCCTGTAATCCCAGCACTTTGGGAGGCCAAGGCAGGCAGAACATCTGAGGTCAGGAGTTTGAGACTAGCCTGGCCAACGTGGTGAAACCCCGTCTCTACTAAAAATGCAAAAATTAGTCGGGCATGGTGGTGGGCGCCTGTAATCCCAGCTATTCGGGAGGCTGATGTAGGAGAATTGCTTGAACCCCGGAGGTGGAGCTTGCAGTGAGCTGAGATCGCGCCACTGCACTCCAGCCTGGGCAACAGAGTAAGTCTCTGTCTCAAAAAACAAAAAAAAAAAAAAAAAGAAAAAGAAAATGTGAAGAGAACAGTTTGGGCACTTGAAACCTACCTTTCAGCATCATTGGTGATGTAACCCTTGGGGTGGTCAGTTTATAGGCCACACGTGTGAGAGTGCCACTCTGCTGTCTAGTCTATTTTAGCAATTTTAGGGACACTATTGCTGTGAGGAGTGACACTGTCCCTGTCCACCATATGAGAAGAATGTGGGTTTTGGTTTCCATTTGCTAAGATGACATTCAGCTGATATAGTCCAGAGGAAAGGAAGGAAAACAGAGCAACTCCCTTTTGATATCTTAGTTGATGACAGCCATAATTAGTGAGTAAGAAAAAATGAAAAGATTTCCAGTCGAAGATGACTGACTAAACATGAGAATTTACCCTTCCTCCCTGTTTAAATCCTATTTCAGGGACCAAAGGGATATACAATGGAGAGTAATTCTGTAGCAGCATTGGAAATTTAGAAAAGGTGCTTTTTGTGTTTTAAAAATAGATTTAGGGGGTACAAGTGAAGTTGTGTTACATGGATATATTGCATAGTGGTGAAGTCGGGGACTTTTATTGCAACTATCACACAAATAGTGTACATGACACTCATTAGGTAATTTCTCATCCCTGAGCCCCTTCTCACCCTCCCACCTTTTGGAGTCTCCAATGTCTATTGTTTTATTCTCAATGTCCATGTGTACACATTGTTTAGCTCCACTTATAAGTGAGAACATGCACTATTTGACTTTCTGTTTCTAAGTTATTTCACTGAAGATAATGGCCTCCAGTTCCATCCATGTTGCTACAAAAGACATGGTTTCATTTTTTTTAATGGCTGAGCAGTAGTCCATGATGTACATATATACACCACATTTTCTTTATTCAGTCATCCATTGATGGACACTTACATTTATTCCATGACTTTGCTATTGTGAATAATGCTGCAATGAACATACAAGTGCAGGTATCTTTTTCATATAATGATTTCTTTTCCTTTGGGCAGATATCCACGAGTGAGATTCCTATATCAAATGGTAGTACTACTTTTATTCCTTTGAGAAATCTCCATACCGTTTTCCATAGAAATTGTACTAATTTATATTTCTACCAACAGTCTATAAGTGTTTCCTTTTCTCCACATCCTTGCCAACATTTGTTGTTTTTTTGACTTTTCATAGCCATTCTGACTGGTGTAAGATTTTTGTTTGTTTGTTTTTTGAGATGGAGTCTTGCTCTGTTGCCCGTGCTGGAGTGCAGTGGTGTGATCTCAGCTCACTGCAAGTTCTGTCTCCCGGGTTCACCCCATTCTCCCACCTCAGCCTCCCGAGTAGCTGGGACTATAGGCACCCACCACCGCGCCCGGCTAATTTCTCTTTTCTTTTTGTATTTTTAGTAGAGACGGGGTTTCACCGTGTTAGCCAGGATGGTCTCGATCTTCTTGTGATCTGCCTGCCTCAGCCTCCCAAAGTCCTGGGATTATAGGTGTGAGCCACCGCACCCAGCCAAGATTTTATCTCTTTGTGGTTTTAGTTTGCATTTCTCTGATGATTAGTAATGTTGAACATTTTTTCATATGTTCGTTGGTCACTTGTATATATCCTTTTGAAAAATGTTTATTCATGTCCTTTGCCCACTTTTTAATGGGGTTATTTTTTTCTTGTACAGTTGTTTGAGTTCCTTGTACATTCTGAATATTAGTCCTTTGTTGGATGCAGAGTCTGCAAATATTTTCTCCCTAGACTTCATAAATTACTTCAGTAAAGTTTCAGGATACAAAATCAATGGTACAAAAATCAGTAGCATTTCTATACACCTATAACAACCAAGCTGAGAACCAAACCAAGAACTCAATCCCATTTACAATAGCTATGAAAAAAATACCTAGGAAAATATTTAACCAAGGAAGTGAAAGATCTCTACAAGGAGAACTACAAAACACTGATGAAAGAAATTGTAGATGACACAAACAAATGGAAAAATATCCCATGCTCCTGGATTGGAAGAATCAATACTGTTAAAATGATCATACTGCCCAAAGCAATCTATGGATTCAATGCAATTCCTACCAAACTACTGTGTTAGTCTGTTCTCAAATTGCTACAGATACATGAAACTGGGTAATTTTTAAACAAAAAAGGTTTAATTGGCTCACAGTTCTGCTGGCTGTACAGGAGGCATGATTCTGGCATCTTCTCAGTTTCTGGGGAGGCCTCAGGACACTTACAATCATAGTGGAAGGCAAAGGGAGAGTGAGGAGTCTCACATGGTGGGAGCAGGAACAAGAGAGAGACCGGCAAGGTGCTACACCCTTTTAAACAACCAGATCTCATGAGCACTCACTCACTATACAGTACCAAAAGGGCATGGTACTAAACCATTCATGAGAAACTGCCCTCATGATCCAACCACCTCCCACTAGGCCCCACCTCCAACACTGGGGATTACAATTTCACATGAGATTTGGTGGGGACACAGATCCAAATAATATCAATTACCAATGTCATTTTTCACAAAATTAAAAAAAAAATCCTAAAATTGATATGGAACCAGGAAAGAGTCTGAATAGCCAAAGCAATCTTAAGCAAAAAGAACAAAGCTGGAGGCATCACATTACCTGACTTTAAACTACTCTACAAGTCTATAGTAACCAAAACAGCATGGTACTAGTAAAAAATAGACACATAGATCAATGGAATGGAATAGGGAACCTAGAAATAAAGCCACATACCTACAACCAACAGATCTTTAACAACATAAACAAAAATATACAGTGGGGAAAGGACACCCTATTCAATAAATAGTGTTGAGAAAATTGGCCAGTCATATGCAGAAGAATGAAACTGGACCAATATACAAAAATTAACTCAAGATAGGATTAAAAACTTAAATGTAAGACCTGAAACTATAAAAATCCTAGAAGAAAACCTAAGAAAAACTCTTCTGGACATTGGCCTACACAAAGAATTTATGATTAAGACCTCAAAAGCAAATGCAACAAAAATGAACAAAGAAAAACAGGACTTAAACTAAAAGGCTTCTGCACAGCAAAAGAAATAATCAGCAGAGTAAAACGACAACCTACAGAATGGGAAAAATATTTGGAAGGGATGTTTTTAAGAGATCAGAAGAGACAAAACATTCTTGAAGATATAAAGTAGATGGAATCAGATTGGTGGCAGTTCTAGAATATGGGTGCAGAATAAACCTGCTAGCATTGCTCCAAAATAAAACAAGAAATTGTACTAAAGGTTTAGGTAGTGCTAAAGAGAAAGAGAGGGCTGGGCGCGGTGGCTCACGCCTGTAATCCCAGCACTTTGGAAGGCCAAGGTGGACAGATCACCAGAGATCAGGAGTTTGAGACAAGCCTGTCCAATGTGGTGAAACCCCATCTCTACTAAAAATACACACACACACACACACACACACACACACACACAATTAGCTGGGTATGGTGGCACACACCTGTAATCCCAGCTACTCGGGAGGCTTAGGCAGGAGAAGGCGGAGGTTGCAGTGAGCTGAGATCGCACCACTGCACTGCAGTCTGGGTGACAGAGCGATACTGTCTCAAAACAAAAAAAAAAAAAAGAGAGAGAGAGAGAAAGAGAGGATGTTGGGGTGGGAGAATAGAATCAGTACTCTCAGGTAACAGCTGCATGGAGTGGGGACAAGGAGGATACCTACTAAGAAGTCAAGCAACTCGGAGAATCTAAATGTCAGTCTGTCTAGTCACAGGTCAACTCGTTGCTATGTCAGAAAAGCAATCAGTTCTAGAAAATTAAAAACACATTCTAAAATAAAAAATCGAATGACTGTTTCACAAAGAATGGGCCTAACCGAAGATCTTATCAGAGAGCTGAAAGACTGAATAGAGGAATTCTCTTAGAATACAGTGCAAAACAAGATGACAGGGATAAAGCCGAATAAGTCAGCAATTATAATTAATATGACCAATGTGTAGTGCTCATAGAGTACTTGGGTTCAAATCCTGCCCAATCCTTTCTGATCTTGGGTAGGTCATGGAATCATTCAAATCCTCAGTTTCTTCAGCTGTTAACTGGGGACAACCAGAAGAACTACCTATAGGCTAGGTCTGAGCACTGTATAAAATAACGCGGGTAAAGTGCTCAGGAGAATACCTGAATTGAGAGGACTCAATACTGCTTAGCTACGTTCCTATCACTATTAATATTACTAATGGGCCATCAGACATGCTAAAAATAAATACCTACAACAGAGTGGAGACCCTGTCACTAAAAACATAAATAAATAAGTAAATAAAATATACAACCACACTAACATTCACAAAAGTATTCTAAAATAAAATTATTCAGGAATGTTGAAAATTAAATGACAAAGGTAGTCACTTATTTACAAAATCTGTGAAAGATGAGAAATGTGAAATTAAAAAAACGGAATTTAAAGCCAAAAATATTCAATAGGACAGATTTTATATTTACACATAAGAATACGAAGACACTAGAAGAGCAATGAATCTTTATGCCTGAACAACCTGCTATCAGAATATATAAAGAAAAATGAATTGATAAGTTAACAGTCAAAATGAGAGGATTTAGTAACTTTCTCAGGAAAGAACTGATTTAATAGACAAAAAGCAGCTTTAGATTTTGAGATCACAAGGCTGACTCTGCAGTAATATACAGAAATTTGAACTCAGTATAGAATATACACTCTTTGTAAGTACACATATACTATCTACAAAAATTGACATAGTAATAAACCAAAAAGTCTCAATGAATTTCAAAAAGCGGAAAACACTTAGGCTAATTTTCTAACTACCATGCAATAAAACCAGAAATTAGAAATAACAAAGAAAAGAATATCCCCAATCAAAAAAAAAAGAAAAAGAAAGAAAAAGTTATATGTATTTGGAGATAAAAACAAAGCAAAACAGAGAGGCTTTCTGTTATTTATGCGTAAACCAGGAAATCATGGTTGCGATTGCCAGCAGTTTATGCTGGGACAAGGGCTCAGTGTAGTAAAGCCAGCAGGATGTGGCCAAAAAACGTAAGAAGACAAGGGAAAATAAATGAACTCTAAATATTAGGAGACAAAGCATAGAAAGTAGAAATTTTAAAATAAAAAAGCAGAAATTAACGAAACAAACAGGGCAAACAACAAAATTTGTTAAGCCCCAAATCGAGTTCTTTGAAAAATAGCTAATACAACTGTGAAACTACTGGCAGACCTGACCCAGAAAAAAAAAAGGAAGAATTAGAAAAGAAATATAACTATAAATAGGGAAGAGATTTAAAACTTGTAATCAACTCTATAGAAATAAATTGGAAAATGTGTAAGAAATGAATATTTTTATAAAAATGTAAACTACTACAATTAACGAAAGAGTCAGAAGACCCAAATCCTTGCTGGTTCTGTTGAAGAAATGGAAAAGGTAGTCAGAGGTCCGGCCCTGAAACAGGCGGCAGATATAGGTAGTGTTATGGGGGATGCTAGTGAACCTTCAAGGAGCATGTGATTCCAGTTATTCAAACTGTCAGAGCACAGGAACAGATGGAAAGTTTTCCTTCTCCTTCCAAGTCTAGCAAAATCTTGATAACAAAACTCATTTGAACGATAAGTATATGAAGTAATGCATATGTTAATTAGCTTGATTTAGCCATTCCACAGTGTCTACATATATCAAAACATCATGTTGTACACCACAAATATATACAATTTTTATTTGTCAATTAAAAAAATAAAGTCAAAACAAAACAAATTTGCACTCAAGGGGTACAGAGGTTTGCATGGAAATGCTTCAAAAAGGCCTGGAAATAATCCAGATGCTAGCAGGCTACCTCCTAGTGGCTGGAGAAAGAGGGCTGTCACTTTTTACCCTACACACTTCTGTACAATTTTATCTTTTTTCAATAAGTATGTATGAGTGGATTAACAATGGAATAATTGTTTAATGCATTCATTATTTTATTACTTTTTAAACCATAAGAAGAGGTAGGAAGTATTATCTACATAAGGGGTTGGCAAATTTTTTTCTGTAGAGAGCAAGATAGTAAATATTTTAGTCTTTGGGGGCCATGCGGTCTGTTGCAACTACTCAACCTTGGTGGCTAGCATGGAAGAAACCACAGACTATATGTAAATGAATGGATGTGGCTGTGTTCCGTTAAAATTTTATTTCAAAAACAGGCTGCAGGTTGGATTTGGTCCACTGCCATACTTTGCTAAATCTGATTTCTATATCAGTGGGGAAATTGGTATTTTGATATATTTTATTAAGCCTCAGTCCAATATTTTATTCATTTATTTAAAAATATTTACTAAAGACCTTTATGTTCCAGGCACTGCTGTAGGAACTAGGAGTACTGGGAACATACCAGTGAATAACACAAAGCCACTATCGTCAAGGTGGTTGCATTCTATTCTGAGAAAACAGACAACAAGCACATGCAGAACAAAAACAACAAAACAAAACAAAACAAAAAACATGCTCAAGAGTGATCAATGCTATGAAGAAAACAAAGCAGGATAAGAGATAGAGGGCGCTGGAGTGGGGTTGGTACAGTTTTAGAGAGGATGGTAAGAAAAGCCTCTGGGCCGGGCGCGGTGGCTCACGCCTGTAATCCCAGCACTCTTGGAGGCCGAGGCGGGCGGATCACAAGGTCAGGAGATGAGACCATTCTGGCTAACACGGCGAAACCCCGTCTTTACTAAAAATACAAAAAATTAGCCGGGCGTGGTGGCGCGAGCCTATAGTCCCAGCTACTCCGGAGGCTGAGGCAGGAAAATCGCTTGAACCTGGCATGGGGAGGTTGCAGTGAGCCGAGATCGCACCACTGCACTCCAGCCTGGGCGACAGAGCCAGACTCCGTCTCAAAAAAAGAAAAGAAAAGTCTCTCTGAACGATATGTGACCATCAGGGAGTGTGAAGTCCTGAGCCAGAACCAGGAGAAGGCTGATGTGTCTACAGGGGGCTGAGAGGCGGGTGATGGGGTGACGGTGGTGCAGGGAATCCAGGGTCTGGGCAGTGACTCGGAGGAAGACAACATGGTGAGCAGTGGTAAGATCCTGAACACAGTTTGAAGGTGGAGCTGGCAGGAATACTGGTGGCTGGGATGTGGGGTGAGGGAAAGAGAAGGGCGGAGAATGATTCAAGTCTTTGGACAGAATGGCCATTTGCTAAGACCTGAGCAAGTAATGGGTTTGGCGGGGCGCTAGTTCTGAGTTGTTGTTGTTGTTGTTTTGAAGACGGTGTCTCACTCTTGTTGCCCAGGCTGGAGTGCGATGGCGCTACCTCTGCTCACTGCAACCTCCGCCTTCCGGGTTCAAGCGATTCTCCTGCCTCACTCTTCCAAATAGCTGGAATTACAGGCGCCCACCACCACACCCGGCTAATTTTTTGTATCTTTTTAGTAGAGACGGGGTTTCGCCATGTTGGCCAGGCTGGTCTTGAACTCCTGACCTCAGGTGATCCACCCTCCTCGGCCTCCCAAAGTGCTGGGATTACAGGCGTGAGCCACTGCCTGGTTTTGCATGTGTTGTTGGGGCTGCCTGTTAGACTGCAAGTGGCTTCTGTGAATAAGCAGTGAATTGGAGGGTCTGGGGTTCAGGGAGGGGTCAGGCTGGAGAGGCAAATATGGTACTTATAGGGTAGAGGCCCATGAGATCATCAGGAAAACACTCGGAGAGTGTGCAATGAAGAAGACCTGGGGCCCCGGAGCAATATAAGGATACAGGATCCAGGATTCAGAAAAAGACAGGAAAAGCTGGGCAGGAGAGCAAGGAGGAACAGGGGGAAGTGTGAGCCTCAGAACCCAAGAGAAATGTTAATGAAAGGCCAAAAGATGAGAACCAAGAAGGTTCTCACTGGCAACCTTAACGGAAGAGTGGGGTACAGAATAGGTTCAAGAAGGAATGTGATGTGAGGAAGTCAAATCCAGCGCTTGGAGGCCCCGGCTTTGGGACAGAGAATTGGTCCCTGCAGAGCACGGTCTGAGGCCAGTGTGACTTTCACCTCTGCTCACTGCAGGACAACCAGAGAGCTCCATCCCAGGCTGAGCTGGGCTCCGAAATTAAAAGGTGGATTGAAAAGGTTCCTTCCCCTTTTGTGTGTATGTCGGGGTATGAGGGGGTGGAGGGTGAGGGCTGCTGGAAGAAGGTGAGGAATGAAACAAAAATGGGCAATACATTCTGATAAGCATGTAAACAGGGGCCAGTGCAAGGGTGTACGGAAACAGAGGAGGCTCCCATCCCATTTGTCCAGGTCTGTTCGGTGGAGGACAAGGGGAGTTTGAAAATAAAATGCCCAAGGATTTAATCAACCAAAGAGCCAGGACCCTCCATACGTACGATGTTGCCATGATGACCATGCCCGTGTGGGTGGTAGTTTGGCTGTTTCCTATCCAAGGCGGACACCCCGGTGGGCAGGGGTAGGTGGGAGGCCCGTGTTTCCATCCTGAAGCTTAAGAACCAGGCTGGCCCATCTCAGGTTTGTGTCTGGGCACATGCACCCTGTGGGTGAGATGCCCCAGGTCATTGTAGGCCACAGGCTCTGGAAAGGGCACAGAACACGGGGCCTGAAGCAAGTCACTTCAGCTCAGAACCTCAGTTTCCAAGCCTGCCATTTTGGGGAACTGAGGTTCATGATACCAGGGAGTGAAAAATTCTAGGTATAATACATGACCAGCATTTCTTTCTACTTCTCCCACACGATTCCCTTTTCAGCAGATTAAATGTTTGTGAGCCGAAGCACAACGTGGGCTTCGCTTCTCTCTGCATGCTTCAGCCTTGTCCAGACATGGCGTGTCACCTGTGTCTCCGGTAGTCACCAGCTGTCCTCCAGGCTGCTGCTGTGGGCTTCTCATTTGTGGATCCGAGGTCCTGGATACTGTCGCCTTGGTGAATGCACAGTGATGCATGTGGGGAGGTGCAGAAGCTCCTCCGAGTTATTCTCTGCACTTACAGATTGAGTTTATCCCATGATGAAGCTCAAAATCAGTTATGCTTTTCTATCTCCTCTGTTGTATTTCTCCTCAACGTCCGCTTCTGTGAGCGAGTAAGGTTGTCTGTTTTGACAGCTGAATGAACAGAAAAAGGAGGTTTTAAAAGCAAAAGTCTGCTGTGTCCCAGTTTCCCAGTTAACTCCATTCTCTCTAGCCATTCATGGCATGGAGACAGAAAAATCACAGAGCAATCAGAGTGCATTTTCTGAAATCAGTCTCAACTGCGGAGTGGGAACGTGCCACTCTGAGGAACTTCCTTCCGGCCCGGCTTTTGTGACATGTTGTGTGGTAGCGGTCGTATTCCATCCCACCTTGTCCTCCAATGCTGAGCTCAAGGATTTGGGAAAGCACATGGTCCCACCCCGAGGTCACAGGGAGGGCTTTCGCCACAGCAGATGTGTGTGCCGTTCACATGTCCTCGACAGCCAGCGGAGTCACAATTGATTTTGATGTTAATATGGCAAAATCCATTAGGGAGAAAAACTTTCCCCCATTCATTGACTCACAACCCAAGTAGAAATTGTTTTTTGACATTATCCATATTCCTGTTCTTCCCATGAGGCATATTTGAGGCGGGCAGATCACCTGAGGTCAGGAGTTCGAGACCAGCCTGGCCAAAATGCTGAAACACCGTCTCTATTGCAAATACAAAAATTGGCTCGGTGTAGTGGTGCGTGCCTGTAATCCCAGCTACTTGGAGAGGCTGAGGCTGGAGAATTGCTTGAACCCAGGAGGCGGAGGTTGCAGTGAGCCGAGATCTCACCACCGCACTCCAGCCTGGGTGACAGAAAAAGACTGTCTCAAAAAAAAAAAAAAAGAGCTGACATTCTAGGTGTTTAATAATACCATACTATCATATCTAGTGTGATAAAATAACAACATGCATTTTCCACAGGACTATATTTCAAAAGAGTATGAGATGATTATATTATATTTTTAGACCAAAGTTTCACTGATGCAGAAAAATCTGTAAGTTGCAGGTTTATTTTTAATAAACAAAATCGACTTTATGCACCTTGTAGGTTAACCTAACCGACATTATTGTAATTTATTCAGTAGGTAGGAGTTTGAACTCTACTCTTGAATTCATGGCGGGATATATTAATAGTAGGGAGCATGCGGGGAAGTACGCAGACATTGTTAGCAATAAGCAGTGAACACACAGGGAGTGGTGATATAAAGATAAACCAATACAGACAGAATGTCCAAATAAGGCCCCAGCAGGGCATGTTTTCCACGTTTCCTAGCAGGGTTGGGAATACCCTATTTAGATTTTCAGACCAGAAAAGGGTAATGAAGTCAGAGAGATTAGCCTGGGCAGAAAGGGAAGAATGGACCAGGGGCCATCCATTCTTCCCTGTGCTGGTGAGAACACAGGTCACGGCTACAGAGAGGGGGGTCAACCTAAGGATGCAGGCAGGGTTGGCTATAACAGTTCCTTGGGAAATGGAAGTGTAGGAATATTGTTGGCTTAGTTTTAAACCCAGAAGAGGAAATAGCTCTGGAACTTAGGCTGGGGGATGGGGGCAGAAGGGACTCAGGTCTTTATTCCTAGACTACTCCAGTACATATCTTACCCCATGGGCACCTGTATCAACAGACTCTGAGGGAAAGGTTTGCAGCAGACATGGACCTTGAAAATGCCGGAAAAAGAGAAGGTGCTGATCCTCCCCAGGAATCAGAAGACCAAAAGCCTTAGAAACTCAAAGAAAGAAAGCTATAGCAGGGGGGCTACTTTGGCTCCCAGACTTCAGCTCTCAGGGCCAACATAGAGCTATGATTTGAGGACTGTTCTTTCCATCTGTATTAGTTAGAATTCCTCCAGAGAAAGAGAACCAACAGAATACAAACACACACACACACACACACACACACAAAGATATTGAGATAAACATCTCAGTATATATGTGTGTGTATTTATATACACATATAAAATTTGATGAAATGTATTTTAATGAATTGGCTTAAGAGACTGTGGAGCAGTAGTAGATCCAAACTACGCAGGGTTGACCAGCAGACTGGAGACCCAAGGAAGAGTTACAGTTAGATTCCAAATGCAGTCTGTTGGCAGAATTCCTTCTTTCTCAGGAAGGGTTAGTCTCTGTTCTATTGTCTTTAACTGATTGAATGAGATCCCCCGCATTTTTAATAGTAATCTGCTTTTACTCAAAGTTCACCAATTAATTTATTTAATTATTTATTTGAGATGGAGTTTTGCCCTGTCGCCCAGGCTGGATTGCAGTGGCGTGATCTCAGCTCACTGCAACCTCCACCTCCCAGGTTCAAGAGATTCCCCTGCCTCAGCCTCCTGAGTAGCTGGGATTGCAGGCGTGCGCCACCACACCTGGATAATTTTTTTTTTGTATTTTTAGTAGAGAAGGGATTTCACCATGTTGGCCAGGCTGGCCTTGAACTCCTGACCTCAGGCGATCCACCTGCCTCGGCCTCCCAAAGTGCTGGGATTACAGGTGTGAGCCACCGTGCCCAGCCCAAAGTTCACCAATTTAAATGTTAATTTCATCCAAAAAAAAAAAAAGAAACATCCAGAATAATGTTTGACCAAAGATCTGGGCACTGACCTGGCCAAACTGACACATAAAATTAATTATCACACCATCTTAACACTGTCCCTGGATAAAGGACTAAAAAAGAAAAGACAGAAGGAAGAAGGAGCTAGGACCCAGGGATAGGTAGGATGTATCAAGGAATAAGAATCAGCGTACTGTGTTTCCACAAAACACAAGAAAGAAAGTAAAAATCTAGAAAGATCTGCAGCACTGTTTAATTCAGTACATGTGCCTCAGGTATTTCTGGGGGCTGGTTGGGGGGCCAGTCCCAGGCAAACTGAAGGTGCGGAAGCGGTGGTGGGATTAGCTTAGTCAGCAGGCCTGGTACGCATGGACTAGTTGCATAAAGTACTGGAAGCCTTGGACCTGATGGTTGTCTTCAGAGTAAAAAAGGAGGTAAGCAGAAAAATGCAGTCTACAAGCTGCTGAGTCAGTTACCACTTAGCATGACTTGAGTGCCAAAGATATGACAGGCATAGAGTAGTTTGGGGCACAGAAGAACAGATCAGAGGAGGTTGCAGGTTTTTGTGCATTTAATCCTTACGACAAATTTATGAGACAGGTGCTGTTCATTATCCTCATTTTCCAGATGAGAATCTAAGGCATAGAAAGGTTTAGCAGTTTGCCCAAGGCTGCACAATACTTGTGATGCTTAATTTTGTCTTAACTTAGCCAAGTCGTGGTGCCCAGTTGTTTGGTCAAACATCAGCCTACATGTTGCTATGAAAGTATTTTTTTAGATGTGATGAACTTTTTTTTTTTTTTTTTTTAATTGAGACAGAGTTTCGCTCTTGTGACCCACACTGGACTGTAATGGCATGATCTCGGCTCACTGCAACCTCTGTCTCCTGAGTTCAAGCGATTCTCCTGCCTTAGCCTTCCGAGTAGCTAGGATTATAGGTGCCCACCACCACACCCAGCTAATTTTTTTGTATTTTTAGTAGGAACAGGGTTTCACCATGTTGGTCAGGCTGCTCTCAAACTCCTGACCTCAGGCGATCCACCCGCCTCGGCCTCCCAAAGTGCTGGGATTACAGGTGTGAGGAGTCATGCCTGGCCAGATGTGATGAACATTTATATCAGTAGACTTCGAGTAATACATATTTCCCTTCATAATGTGCATGGGCCTCATCCAATCAGTAGAAGGCCTTAAGAGCAAAGACTGAGGTTTCCTGAGGAAGAAGGAATTCTCTTTAAAACTGTCACATGGAAACTCTGCCTGAGTTTCTAGTCTCCTGCCCCATGGAATTCAGATTCAAGACTGACTGCAACATTGACTCTTACCTGAATTTCCAGCCTGTCAGTTTTCCCTACAGATTCTGGACTTGCCAGTCCCCATAGTTGTGTGAGCCAATTCCTTAAAATAGATCTCTTTCTCTCAGCATGTGTGCATATTATAGTTACATATAAATGAGGCTCTGTCTCTCTCTCCATACTGAAAGCAGGAAGTAGAAGAGGAAAAGAAACAGAAATCACATTTTTGTCAAATCCCAGAGGCACTTGCAGTCCAGAATCTTGTATTAGGAAGGGCAGTGGGTGATGGGGCAAACCTTACCTCCTGGATGGGGCTGTCAGGACTTCCTGTCTCCACGGAGGGGGCCCACCCCAGAACCACCAGCTCAGCCCCAGCCAGCAAAAGCCTCCTGGCTCTTCAGGAGCCTGCTATCACAGGGAACCCAAGTCCACCCACGTCAGGCTCAGGGACCTTGGAGGGCTTTGTCCTGTGATTACATTGGTCTCTATCCAGCAAAAGAAAAGTTGGAAAGCAGTCTGTGTGCTTTCTAAATGAACACACTGTGATAATGGGGGCCCCAAGTACATATTTCTAATAACAAGCCTGATTAGAGGTAAAATTAATTGTATATGCTATTTAAACATAGTACATGTTGACTTGTATATTTTTTTACAATACTTACTCATGGTTGTGCCTTGGATACTTATATGCCATAAGCAAGTTAAAGAAAACATATGGCTTACATACCAACTATTGACATTCCATTCATGCCTTTATTTTTTTATTGTTTATTTTTATTTTTTTTGAGACAGAGTCTTGCTGTGTTGCCCAGGCTGGAGTGCAGTGGTGCAATCTCAGCTCATTGCAACCTCTGCCTCTCAGGTTCAAGCAATTCTCCTGCCTCCACCTCCTAAGTAGCTGGGATTACAGACTCCCACCACCACACCCAGCTAATTTTTGTATTTTTAGTAGAGATAGGGTTTCACCATGTTGGCCAGGCTGATCTCGAACTCCTGACCTCAACCGATCTGCCTGCCTTGGCCTCCCAAAGTGTTGGGATTACAGCATGAGCCACCATGCCCAGCCTCCATTCATGCCTCCAGAGGTGGGAAGGACACTGCATGGAGTAGGGACCATTTGGATCGTTGCTTTGTGTTCTCATTTTATGCAAATTCTTCCTATCAGACAGTCTGTACCTGCAAGGAATAGCCATGAAGGCTTACCGCAGTTCAAGTGTTACTCTAGCCCACAAAACACTTAATTTATGAGCCAAAAGAGAAGCTGGAGGCCATTTATGTTGGAGCAACTTCAAAATGTCTCACCAGCAATTAAGACTATTTTTGTTTTCCTTTCGGAGAAGCATTGGCACACATTTTAGAGAATGACCGCTTAATTTATAACCTCTTACTCATATTTTAGAGGTTTACTACGAAGGGCAGAGTTATTTGGAATGTTCGGAATGAGTTGCATCATCTTGTTTTAGGCTCCAGCAAAGAACAAAAACTAAGAACAGACACCAGGCACACACTTCAACGGCATCAAGTGCCCACAGTCAAATGGAGGCCTCCAAATACCATTCTTCTCATACTGCGGAACAACCATCATTGTAGATTCTGGATATTAGCCCTTTGTCAGATGAGTAGGTTGTTTTAGGCTCCAGCAAAGAACAAAAACTGCGGAACAACCAAAAAAATCACACAGTTCATTTTCTCCCATTTTGTAGGTTGCCTGGTCACTCTGATGGTAGTTTCTTTTGCTGTGCAGAAGCTCTTTAGTTTAATTAGATCCCATTTGTCAATTTTGGCTTTTGTTGCCATTTCTTTTGGTGTTTTAGACATGAAGTCCTTGCCCATGCCTATGTCCTAGAAAATATTAGCATCAGCAAAACAACGTGTAAGTAGCCAAAGGACGCAATGGAACAAGAACTATGAGGAGAGGAAGAAAATGAAAAGTAAAAAGACAGGCCTTTTTAAAGATTGCAAACACACCGAGAATGTTAACATACTTGTTACATAATTGGAGACTTTGTTCTTGATCTTCAGTGTCAAAAGCACTGCTACGATCGGGTTGAGTTCCAACCCTTGCTTTTTCTTCTGCAGCAGATGCATTTTGTAAGATCCTATGGGTTTATTCTGCATTATAACACAAATGGGTATCACATTTCTGGCAAGCTCACCCACTGGTTGCTTTTCTTTTTTAAAATTATAACAATATGTTGCTGGAGATTTAGCTATCCCAAATTGTATACAAAAGAACAAACATTATTCAGTTTACATTTCTCTAAACAAACATCCATTCATTCATTGAAAAATAAATCATTACCAGTTGTTCAAAATAAATAAGTGCTTGTCTCGGCTAGGAATAGAGTGGCCCTTTTTCAAAAGTGCATGCTGCTATTTTTCTGAACATGCGGCTTTGAGAGGAAATACCCACATTCTTTTTTTATTTTGTTTTATTTTATTTTATTATTATTATACTTTAAGTTTTAGGGTACATGTGCACAATGTGCAGGTTAGTTACATATGTAAACATGTGCCATACTGCTGTACTGCACCCATTAACTCGTCATTTAGCATTAGGTATATCTCCTAATGCTATCTCTCCCCCCTCCCCCCACCCCACAACAGTCCCCAGAGTGTGATGTTCCCCTTCCTGTGTCCATGTGTTCTCATTGTTCAATTCCCACGTGTGAGTGAGAACATGCGGTGTTTAGTTTTTTGTCCTTGTGATAGTTTACTGAGAATGATGATTTCCAATTTCATCCATGTCCCTACAAAGGACATGAACTCATCATTTTTTATGGCTGCATAGTATTCCATGGTGTATATGTGCCACATTTTCTTAATCCAGTCTATCATTGTTGGACATTTGGGTTGGTTCCAAGACTTTGCTATTGTGAATAGTGCCGCAATAAACATACGTGTGCATGTGTCTTTATAGCAGCATGATTTATAGTCCTTTGGGTATATACCCAGTAATGGGATGGCTGGGTCAAATGGTATTTCTAGTTCTAGATCCCTGAGGAATTGCCACACTGTCTTCCACAAAATACCTAGGAATCCAACTTACAAGGGACGTGAAAGACCTCTTCAAGGAGAACTACAAACCACTGCTCAATGAAATAAAAGAGGATACAAACAAATGGAAGAACATTCCATGCTCATGGGTAGGAAGAATCAATATCGTGAAAATGGCCATACTGCCCAAGGTAATTTATAGATTCAATGCCATCCCCATCAAGCTACCAATGACTTTCTTCACAGAATTGGAAAAAACTACTTTAAAGTTCATATGGAACCAAAAAAGAGCCCACATTGCCAAGTCAATACTAAGCCAAAAGAACAAAGCTGGAGGCATCACACTACCTGACTTCAAACTATACTACAAGGCTACAGTAACCAAAACAGCATGGTACTGGTACCAAAACAGAGATATAGATCAATGGAACAGAACAGAGCCCTCAGAAATAATGCCGCATATCTACAACTATCTGATCTTTGACAAACCTGAGAAAAACAAGCAATGGGGAAAGGATTCCCTATTTAATAAATGGTGCTGGGAAAACTGGCTAGCCATATGTAGAAAGCTGAAGCTGGATCCCTTCCTTACACCTTATACAAAAATTAATTCAAGATGGATTAAAGACTTAAATGTTAGACCTAAAACCATAAAAACCCTAGAAGAAAACCTAGGCATTACCATTCAGGACATAGGCATGGGCAAGGACTTCATGTCTAAAACACCAAAAGAAATGGCAACAAAAGCCAACATTGACAAATGGGATCTAATTAAACTAAAGAGCTTCTGCACAGCAAAAGAAACTACCATCAGAGTGACCAGGCAACCTACAAAATGGGAGAAAATTTTCACAACCTACTCATCTGACAAAGGGCTAATATCCAGAATCTACAATGAACTCCAACAAATTTACAAGAAAAAAACAAACAATCCCATCAAAAAGTAGACAAAGGACATGAACAGACACTTCTCAAAAGAAGACATTTATGCAGCCAAAAAACACATGAAAAAATGCTCACCATCACTGGCCATCAGAGAAATGCAAATCAAAACCACAATCAGATACCATCTCATACCAGTTAGAATGGCAATCATTAAAAAGTCAGAAAACAACAGGTGCTGGAGAGGATGTGGAGAAATAGGAACACTTTTACACTGCTGGTGGAAATACCCACATTCTTTGCAATATTTAAAAAAGGGCTTCATGGAATCAGGGGAGGAAGGAAAAGGAGGCACCAGAATCACTTTCAAATATGGCTTCTTCCTGAGCCTCTGACCGATGATGCGCACGACTTCCCCATCTTGGGCTTGGGTTTGGGCTTGGTCCCTCTTGAGCTTGGGAACCAGAATCAGAGGGGGTTCTGGCTGACTTCTGAGACTCACCAGTTGAACTCGTCTTGCTCTTCCTCAGGATCTGACCATGATTTCTGCCTCTGCCTGGACAGCACCTTCACAGCACACCTGGTTGAACACTTCTGCCACTTGGTTCCCTCGTAGGCCTTTCCACCCTGCTTCCCATCAGGCCCAAGAGGCAATGGTCCCCAGCAAAGAGCTGATAGCACATGGATTGAAACCTTCTGTGGGTCCCCTTTAACTCTCAAAGCCCGCCCCACGCACCTCTTCACCCACCCCTGCCCAAACCACCCTCCACCTTTGTTCACGTCTTCTGCTCCTCCAGCTCCTGAAGGCGGCGTCCATCCTCCCATCATCGTGTAGTCAGTGCCAGCCCTGTGCCTGCTGGTTGTAAACACATAAGCATGCAATCACACTGAATCACGTCACTGTGGAAAAGCCCATCCCAAGAGACAAGCTATGGGAAAGATGGTTTCGGGAACCACTTTCCCTGAGCTTTCCTGGTATGTTCACACTTCAATTGCCCTTCTAGCTCTAGCTCTTGCTCATCTTCCCAATGGGAGAAGGTCAGGAACAAAAGAAATGTGGTGGCCACTTTAAGAGGTGGGAAATGCTGTAGGGATGAGCCTCTTGCCCCTACTCCCCAGTCCCTGGGAGGTGGCTCTTCCCCTGTAATTAGAGGTGCCAGTCATTCTTTTTATGGTACAAGTGACCTGTTGCAACAACCAGTATTGTCCACAAATAACATTAAAATGTGGATATAAAACATGAAGAGACAGTATAGGACTTCCAGGCCCCATGAATATCACTAGCCATGATAGCGAAATACCGCGGGTTCTTGCCTTCAGCTTTGTGCCGAATTGATAATCCTGCCTTCTACAGAGCACTCTGCAGCCGCACTGCTCACTTGGAACTTTCTTGCTGTGCTACCCTAGGATGCAGTTATTTAATAGGCTGTGTTTCTAATCACGGCAGCTGGTTGTTTTTGTATCACAAGAACTATAAGGCTTCCTCAGAATTTATATGAGCTGAGTCTACCCCATACAGTGAGAGGAAATGGATTTCCTTCTGAAGTTGGATGTCGTTATAACCGATCATAAATCACCCTCTTTGGGGGCACCCACAAAGGGTGAGCCCCATTGAACACAGATGGATCACCCAGTGCTGAGAGGGACTTGAGACTTTGCAAAGTACTTGCTTTATAGCCTGGGATTGATTATTACCCAGGGCATCACTTACAAACATTAGTCTGAAAGTCTACATTCTGACCACTGGTATGACATTCAGGTAGCAAAAGAACTTGAACATTTTCAAATTTTCTTTTTTCTCTCTTTCTTTTCTTCCTTCCTTCCTTTCTTTTATTTTCTTTTTTTTGAGACACAGGTATTATAAGGTATTATAATAATAATACATTATTATTATTTTTTTTGAGACACAGCTTCGCTCTTATCACTCAGGCTGGAGTGCAATGGCATGATCTCGGCTCACTGCAACCTCCACCTCCTGGGTTCAAGTGATTCTCCTGCCTCAGCCTCTCGACTAGCTGGGATTACAGGCGCCTGCCACCATGCCTGGCTAATTTTTGTATTTTTAGTAGAGATGGGGTTTCACCATGTTGGCCAGGCTGGTCTCGAACTCCTGACCTCAGGTGATCTGCCCGCCTCAGCCTCCCAGAGTGTTGGGATTACAGGCGTGAGCACCACGCCCAGCCGATAATTTTATTTTTCAAAAAAAAAAAAAAAAAATCTCAAAAACAATCTCTCCAGTTAAACTCTGGTAATATAATTGCTATATCTTTTTTTAAAATACAACTTTTAAGTAGTTTTAGATTCTCATGGAAGTTGCAAAAACATGTAGCTTTCATTCAGCTACATAGATGAATAAATACTTCTTAGAAAAAAATTGTATTACATGACAGCCTAAAGTAACATAAGAAGCCATTCATAAGTATTCATTTTCACCAACTTGACTTTTTCAGGGGATTGATTATTTTATTCAATGTTATGGGGGCTGTGGAATGGAAGGGCTTATAATTAACCCACAATTTGCCACAACTATCCTAAAAGCCAAGGGCAATTTTTCCAGAGACAAATCTTAAAATATATGATGTCAACATATTGTAAAATATAAAAGCTTAACTGTATTACAAAAGCTTAAAATACAAGCCTGGGCCCTTATGGTTCTGTCTTGGAGAAATGTAGGCAAATGAAGACCAGCAACCAAATGCTGCTTCAAAATAGTTCAAATCCTTTTCTTGCAATTCTCTAAAACCTGAATAGGTCCACATGCACACAGGCCATCGTATCACAAAATAGGAATTCCCTGTTCTTGCATCTGTCCCTGTTACTCGTGCAACTTTCCCAGAACATCCGCTGCAGTTACCTTCCCCAAACCCTTCTCTTCTGACCAGCCCTGTTCACCTTTTCTTTCTCGCACTCTTCTTTCCCTCCTCCACTCTTCATTTCTTTATGACATTGGTCAACCCAAACCCTCTCCTAGCAAGAAAGAATTTTTTCTCTTGAGAAGGAAGGAGATTGGGAAATTAGAATAGGCAATTATAGGTCTCTCTTTGGAAGGCTGGGAGAAGAGAAACAGTTGGGAAGACTTCCATGCCAATTTTTTTTTTTTTTTGAGATGGAGTCTCACTGTGTTGCCCAGGATGGAGTGCAGTGGCACCATCTTGGCTCACTGCAACCTCTGCCTCCCAGGCTAAAGCCATTCTACTGCCTCAGCCTCCCAGGTAGCTGGGGCTATAGGCATGTGCCACTACACCCAGATAATTTTTTTGTATTTTTAGCAGTGACAGGGTTTCACCATGTTGCTCAGGCTGGTCTCAAACTCCTGACCTCAAATGATCCACCCGCCTCGGCCTCCCAAAGTGCTGGGATTACAGGCATCAGCCACCGCACCCTGCCCCATGCCAATTTTTTTAAATGACAACTTTATTGAGATGTAATGTGCATACCACAGAAATCACCCTTTTAAATATATGTAACATATTTAATATATTTTAAAATATTTACTATATGAAATAGTAACATATTTATATTTATATAGCATATTATATAACATTTATTATATATTATATATTTATTATAATATATAATATATTAATATAAAATATATAATTTTATATTAATATATTATTATATATGATTACATATTATGATATATTAATACAATATATTATATTAATATAATATATTCTATATCATATATTAATATAATATATTCTATGTTATCATATATTAATATAATATATGATATATCACATATTAATATAATATATGATATATCACATATTAATATAATATATGATATATCACATATTAATATAATATATGATATATCACATATTAATATAATATATGATATATCACATATTAATATAATATGTGATAAATCATATATTAATATAATATGTGATATATCATATATTAATATAATATGTGATATATCATATATTAATATAATATGTGATATATCATATATTAATATAATATGTGATATATCATATATTAATATAATATGTGATATATCATATATTAATATAATATGTGATATATCATATATTAATATAATATATGATATATCATATATTACCATATATTAATATAATATATGATATATCATATATTACCATATATTAATATAATATATGATATATCATATATTACCATATATTAATATAACACTAATTATTATAATAATATATATAATAATAATATATAATAATATAATAATTATATTATTATATGTATTTATATATAATATTATATTATATTATTTTTATTATTTATTATTTATTTTTTTATTTTTTATTTTTTATTTTTATTTTTTTATTTTTATTTTATTTTATTTTTATATTTTTATATTTTTATTTATTTTTTATTTTATTTTATTTTTTATTTTTTATTTTTATTTGTTTATTTTTATTATATATTATATTATATTAATTATAATATTATTATATAATAATAATATTATATATAATATATTATATATTATATATCATATATTAATATAATATAATATATTATATACCATATATTAATATAAGATAATATAATATATTATATATCATATATTAATATAATATAATATATTATATTATCATATATTAATATAATCATATAATATGTAAATATAATATATTATATAATCATATATTATAATGTATTATTATATATAATATATAACTATAATATATCATATATTATATAAATATAATATATAACTATAATATATCATATATTATATAAATATAATATATTATTATATTTATATATAACTATAATATATTAAATATAATATATATTATTATATATAAATATAATATATTATATTATATTTATATATAATAATATATATTATATTTATATATGATATAATAGATTATATTATATTAAATATAATATATTATATTATATATAAATATAATCTATTATCTATTATATTATATATAATATAATAGATTATATTTATATAAATATAATAGATTATATTATATTTATATATAATAATTATATAATATATAATATTATATATATAAATATATAACATTATTATATTTATATATAAATATAATATATTATATTTTATATATAATATATGATATATAATAATATATTATTATATTTATATATAAATATAATATAATCTATTATATATCATATATTAATATGACATATATTATATATCATATATTAATATGACATATATCATATATTAACATAATATATATCATATATTAACATAATATATATCATATATTAACATAATATATATCATATATTAACATAATATATATCATATATTAACATAATATATATCATATATTAACATAATATATATCATATATTAACATAATATATATCATATATTAACATAATATATATCATATATTAATATAATATATATTATATATCATATATTAATATAATATATATTATATATCATATATTAATATAATATATATTATATATCATATATTAATATAATATATATTATATATCATATATTAATATAATATATATTATATATCATATATTAATATAATATATATTATATATCATATATTAATATAATATATGTTATATATCATATATTAATATAATATATATTATATATCATATATTAATATAATATATATTATATATAAATATAAGATATTATATATCACATATAAATATAATATAATTAATATTAATAATTAAGAATATAATTAATATCACATATTAATTAATATAATATATTATATATCACACATTAATATAATATAAATATAATATATTATATATCACATATTAATATATAATTAATATATTATATAATTAATATAATATATCACATATTAATATAATATCACATATTAATTATATATGATCATATATAATATATTATATATGATCATATATAATATATTATATTCATATAATATATTATATAATTTATATAATATAATATAATATTATATATATTATATTGTATAATATATAAGAATATATTACATTATATAATATATAAGAATATATTATATTTATATAATATATAAGAATATATTATATTTATATAATATATAAGAATATATTATATTTATATAATATATAAGAATATATTATATTTATATAATATATAAGAATATATTATATTTATATAATATATAAGAATATATTATATTTATATAATATATAAGAATATATTATATTTATAGAATATATAAGAATATATTATATTTATAGAATATATAAGAATATATTATATTTATAGAATATATAAGAATATATTATATTTATAGAATATATAAGAATATATTATATTTATAGAATATATAAGAATATATTATATTTATAGAATATATAAGAATATATTATATTTATAGAATATATAAGAATATATTATATTTATAGAATATATAAGAATATATTATATTTATAGAATATATAAGAATATATTATATTTATAGAATATATAAGAATATATTTTATGATATATATGATATATTATTATACTTATATATTATATATAATATATTATATTAATATATTATATATAATATATTATATTATATTAATATATGATATAATATATTATATTAGATTATATTATATTAATATATGATATATAATATAATATATTATTAAAGTAAAAATCAATGCAGGGTTGAAACTCATGATTACATACTGTGGCTGGGTACCTGATATTTTGGTTAGATCATAATTAAGCTTACTACTTTTTAGAGCAAACTATGTCCTTACCTTTGTAATAAAGAAAAAAGCAGGTGAGCAGGTAAGGGCAGAATTCCTCCAGATGAGAGCAGAAAGCACAGAAGGCACTTGCACCTTTGAAAAGGAGCTTCAGGAGAAAAGCCTCCACTCTCTTGGGATAGCAATCCTGAGGGAGGATCTCTCGGTACTCCTTTAAGGAGAACAGCCATCAGACGCCAAGTGCGGGAGCGCCTGACTCACAGTGAATTCCTTCAGGGTCTTCTCTTTATAACTCATCAGTATCCGAGAGCCACTTGTTCCTCTTCTCCTTTTCTCTCTGTGTTCTTGTCTCACTGTCATAAAACCAAGACTTGGCTCTTCTCTCAAACATCCTGGTGTGTGGAGAACTCGGGAAATATCTCCCTCCTGGGTCTTGCTGCTCTGTGCCCTCCGTGGGCAATGTCCACACCGCACCGACACCTATAAGCAAAACCATACTGCCACCTGGAATTATTACAGATCTGCGGGAGGAAGGGAGGCTTCAGATTAAAGCCAGGAGCTGCCCAATGCTGACCGTCCTGTCCCAAGACAATTGTGCTGCACTAATCAACCCCTTGCCGCAGTAAACTTCAAAAGACGAAAAGAGATGCAGTCTGGCTAACCCCTGATCAATTTAAATCCCTCCTTTATCCCCAAATAATCATTTCCCCAGCTCCCCACACCCTCAAATGATGATTTTCAACACTTTGAATATAACAGGCTCACAGTCTGTATTCAATGGTCTCATCATAAGGCAGGAAGCCCTATCAGGAACTGCGCTGCTCTCCTATCCCTACACTTCCCACCACGTAGTTCGGGGTTAGGCAGAGAATTGCAGTAAAGCTATACACAGTAAAGAAAAGTTGGTGTGTGTGTGTGTGTGTGTGTGTGTGTGTGTGTGTGTGTGTGTGTTGTTTATTTGTTTTTTGAGACCGAGTTTCGCTCTTTGCCCAGGCTGGAGTGCAGTGGGACAATCTCGGCTCACTGCAAACTCCGCCTCCCGGGTTCAAGCGATTCTCCTGCCTCAGCCTCCCGAGTAGCTGGGATTACAGGTGCATGCCGCCACAGCCAGCTAATTTTTGTATTATTAGTAGAGACGGGGGTTTCACTATGTTGGCCAGGCTGGTCTCGAACTCCTGACCTCAGGTGATCCACCCACCTTGACCTCCCAAAGTGCTGGGATTACAGGCGTGAGCCATCTTGCCCGGCCGGCATTTCAGTTTTGTTAAACTGTCTACTGCATGCCAGTTCTTAGTAGCACAGTCTCTTTTTTTGTTTTAGAAACTCAAAACCTTCTAAGTGATCACCTGGTTAAATAATGCAATCCCATAAATGACCCCTCTCTTCTGATCCACGCCTGGTGTCCACTTAATTAAACCAGATTAGAAAAAGGGATTATTGCTGGCTCAGGGAGGCTGCTGCCACAGACAATGCCTCACTGCGGATTGTGCAGATATAATACGATTGCTCCAAGCCAGCCTTCATGTTTACACCTGCCTGGAAGCTCTCAGGCCCTGGAGTAACCTCAGGACACTCCTGGCCCTGTCTGCGGGTAACCAGTTCTTCTCTCAGATGTGCGGTCTGTGCTGTTCCTCCCCATCTGCCAGTACAAGTAAGGTGTGGCACCTGGGCCCTTCTCCCACTCACATTGCCTGTGTCCTCTCTCTAAAAGTCACCTTAAGACCATGCGGGTAAAGAGGAGTGACTTAAAGGAGCTCAAATTCATCTTACTTTTTTCCAGTTGGTAAATTGGCAAAAAGTTCTGTGGTTATGGAAATATTCTTGCCAGTTTATAGAAGCAATTAGATCTTTTTCTATAGCATCTGTGTGGAAGATTTCCTTTTCAGGAAATCAAAACTCCTTTGAGTGGCCTGACAATAGTAACCATAAGAAAATAATTTTCCTGGAATTGTTTCTGACCTCGTTTGTGAACTGAAGAGTATAACTTTGTGTCACTATACTCCATTTTACTAACCATGTGGTTCAGATGCTTTGTCATTTTGGAGCCTTGGTGACCCTGGAGAGACTGCGTCTTCCAGGGTTAGCCAGTTCCTAGAGATAGCAAAGAACTTGCCTGAAAGCCTGCCTTTCATACACAAATCAACCAATCCATTACAGACCAGCCTGGCCAACATGGTAAAACCCTGTCTCTGCTAAAAATACAAAAAATTAGCTGGACATGGTGGTACATGCCTGTAATCCCAGCTACTGGGGAAGCTGAGACAGGAGAATCTCTTGAACCTGGGAGGCGGAGCTTGCAGTGAGCCAAGATCGCGCCACTGCACTCCAGCCTGGGCGACAGAGCGGGACTCCATCTCAAAAAAAAAAAAAAAAAAAAAAAAAAAAAAAAAAATCAAGCAATCCAGTGCTCATACCCCAGCCCCCTCCTTTCTCAGACTCCTATACTCTGGGCCAGGATCTACCTGCCCTAGTCACCCCAGGGCCAGCTACCAGAATACTACGGACAGCCGTATGCCCCAGTCAATCATGCCCCAGAAATTATTCAAACCAGTCAGTGCTAAGTCTGCTTACCCTGCCTCACCTGTCCCTTCCCGTGGAAACCACAAGAAAGGCTCTTGCCCTCGTTTTCCTCCTGCTCTGTCTCCTGACCTACCTGGTGCCCCTTCCTCTTGGGAACAGTAAAAAACTCTCTTTCCAGCAGCAGTCATCTCCTGATCTGTTGGCCTCATCACACCTGAATCATAATAATACCTATCTTTAATAACACCCATGGAAAGTATAAACCTGGGGTTGGGCTGGGACAACATTGTGAAGCTCTTTTAGCTTCACGAATAACGGGGCCGGGGGCAATCACAATCCCTGCTACACTCTTCAGCAGTAGCAATTTCTGGAAATGCAGCCCTCATTGAAGCTTCTGAGAGAAAGAGTGCCATCTTGTGGTAGTTTTTAGTTTCTTAGGCCATTTCCTTTCTCTCTCGCTCTCTTTTTTTTTTTTTTTTTTTTTTTTTTTTTTGAGACTAAGTCTTCCTCTGTAGCCCAGGCTGGAGTGCAATGACACGATCTTGGCTTACTGCTCACTGCAGCCTTTGCCTCTTGGGTTCAAGCGATTCTCCTGCCTCAGCCTCCTGAGTAGCTGGCATTACAGGTGTGCGCCACCACACCTGGCTAATTTTTGTATTTTTAGTAGAGACGGGGTTTCACCATGATGGTCGGACTGGTCTTGAACTCCTGACCTCATGATCCTCCCGCCTCGACCTCCCAAAGTACTGGGATTACAGGTGTGAGCCACCGCGCCTGGCCTTCTCTCTCTTTTAAATAGATCATTTTTAGAGCAGTTTTAGGTTCACAGCAAAGTTGAGCAGAAAGTACAGACAGTTCCCATATAGCTCCTGCCCCTACACATTCACAGCCTTCCCCACTACCAACATGGGCACCAGAGTGGTCCATTTGTTACAATCAATGAACCTATATTGATGCACCATTATTGCCCAAAGTCCATGGTTAACATTAGGGTTCGCTCTTGGTGTGTTGGATATTTTACGGATTTGGTTGAAAGTATAATAACATGTGTCTATAATTATTGTATCATAGAGAGTAGTTTCACTGCCCCCAAATCCTCTATGCTCTGCCTATTCATTCGTCCCTCCCTTCAACCCCTGGCAATGACTGATCTTTTCACTGTTTCCATAGTTGCAGGCCATTTTTACTCTAAGATTTTCTTTGTTTGGCTGTCCACTTTGTGCTGGGTGTGTAATATAGACTCGTGATGAGTAAGAGAGACAGCCTGGAGCATCTTGGAGTCCATATTGGGATGGACTCATGAATTCCTGTATTTTCCTACTCCAGGAAAGAGGTGCAGGTAGGGATAGAAAAAAAAGTCAAGTAGACAAATAAAAATAATTAGGCTGGGAGTGGTGACTTACGCCTGTAATCCCAGCACTTTGGGAGGCTCAGGCAGGTGGATCACCTGAGGTCGGGAGTTTGAGACCAACCTGACCAACATGGTGAAACCCTGTCTCCACTAAATATACAAAAATTAGCCAGGCTTGGTGGTGGGCGCCTGTAATCCCAGCTACTCGGGAGGCTGAGGCAGGAGAATCACTTGAAGCTGGGAGGTGGAGGCTGCAGCAAGCTAAGATCACACCATTGCACTCCAGCCTGGGCGACAAGAGTGAAACTCTGTCTCAATAATAATAATAATAATAATAATAATAATAATAATAATAATAATAATAATAATGTATTATTTACAGGTAAAGTAAAAATTCTCTAGTGTTCAAGAGATAAAATAAATTGTCTCAAGCAAAAGTCAAACTAGGATGATTTTTTTTTGTTATTCAACTTATTTAGAAATTAGGTTTTTTTGTTCCTGTTGAATTGTTTTGTTCTGTTTTAGGTACTAAAAATAATCTTTCATTCTTTGGAGCTGCTGATATTTACTATGACAGGCAAACAATTGCCCTTCTCCATACCACCACATTTTTGTTGTTAATATTCCTGGTGTCCATAAATGTTTTTGCTTCTTTCTTTTTTTGTCTTTGCTTATTCAATTACCTTTACCTAGAAATGCCATCTCCTTACATCTGTCTATGCTTCTTAAGGACTCGCCCAAATGTTATCTCCTGCAAGCAACAGAAATCTCCACTAGCTCACCACCACCTCTAACTTCTTCCTGAATTTACCTATTTAGGCATCAGTTATTTACTTTTTACTAAAATACATGAGAATTTAGCTCTTATACCACCCACTTCCCCTTCCTCAAATATTATCTTTAGTCATATAAGTAATCTCTAATTATCATTAGGACTTTGTAGAATAAAGCCAAGTTTTCTAGAATATTTAGGATAGGATATTTCTTTTCTTGGGGCTGCTTTTTGTTTTGCAGGTCTTCCTCATAGTAGTAATTTTTAATTTAAAAAATGCTGTTGTAGCCCTTTCTGTGAGATCTCTTTCTCTTTTGAAGCCTTTGGCTCCTCTGAGCCCATCTTGGCAGGTTGTTCTTTCGGTTGGCTGTGCAGATGCCATCTTGAGGTTTTTCGCATCTCCTCTCCTAGAGTAGATCCATTGTTTCCTGGATCCCATGTCGTCTTTCTTGGCTTAACCTTTCTCATTTTCCCTGACAACATCCTCAAATAAAACTCTAAGAAAGCATGCAGTGGTATCTTTTCTGAGCTCTAGCTTCCAAAAAAATATGACCCAGTGTTTGAGTTTTGGAGCCAGTCCGAGATAGGTTTGAATCTTGGTTCTCCTACTTATTAGCTGTATGTCCTTGGGCTGATTCCCTAATTGCCCTATGCATGAATTTTCCATTTGCAAAATGGGGGAACCAGTAATAGTAGTAGTACCTATGTTTTTAGGGAGCTATGAGGATTTATTGAACTGGTACATGTAAACCATTTAGAACAGTGCCTGCTGCATATCACATCCCCATCAGTATTCACGTCTCTCATATTCTACCCTCACACTTGATTGATAGTTTGCTTGATTATGTATTTCTAGGTTGAGGATAATTTTACCTTAGAATTTCAAAGTCTGTGCTGTTGTCTTCTAACCAGTCGTGGTGGTGAAGCCTCATGCCATCCTGAGTTTCACTTGTTTATGCATGACTTTCTCCCTGGAAGCTTTTAGGAGTTTGTCTTTTCCTTGTTGAGCTGAAATAGCACAACAGTGTACTTAGTGTGGGTCTTTTTTCATTCATTGTGCTGGGTACACCAAATGGACAGGCCTATGGATAGGCGCTTTCAAAGTTGGAGTCTTGAATCTTGTCATATTTTTGTTGTTAACTTTCTCTTTTCCATTTTATTTGTTCATTTGGAAATGTCTGTTAATTGGATTTTAGACCTCTTGTCTTGAGTCTTGTATCTCACATTATTTCTAAATTTTTTTTAAATTTTAAGTTCTGGAATATTTTTCTTATCTTTCGACTTTCAGGAAATTTTATTTGGACTGTCATAACTTTAAGTTTTGTTTTGGTTATTTATTGTTGCTTAACCAATTATCCCAAAACTTAATGGCGTAAAACTACACATATGTCTATCTGTCACTACTGTATGGATTAACTGGGGCTAGCTGGACAGTTTTCTTGCTGGTCTTATTTGGCAGCTCTCACTGTGCGGTCAGTGTCAGGGACTGGTCATCTGGATGCTCAGCTACAGTGGAATGTCTGAGACGGCTTCTTCACCCACAGGTCTGCTGCTTTGGTGTTTCTTCATGTGGCCTTTCTCTCTGCATAGCATCT
The DNA here is from genome assembly GCF_029289425.2 of Pan paniscus. Lineage (NCBI taxonomy): Eukaryota > Metazoa > Chordata > Mammalia > Primates > Hominidae > Pan > Pan paniscus. The sequence continues at coordinate 6,732,440 of NC_073265.2, forward strand.
CATCCTCTCGGATCTCTTCATGTGGCTTTTCTTTCTCCAAGAGGGTAGTCAATTCTTATTTTTGGCTTCCAGAAGCACAGAAATGGAGCTGCCAGGGGTTCTTAAGGCTCAGACCTGGAACAGGTCCAGTGTCATTTCTACCACATGCCATAGGTTCAAGTAAGTGTTGGGGCCAACCCAGATTGACTATGGGATGGGCCTGTCTAAGGACATGATGACAGGAGGTATGGCTCATTGGAGACCAACTCCCAAGATGAAGCATGAGTTCTAAGAACTTTTTCTTCTCTGATTATTTCTTATTCATATTCTGTTTTGTTTTATACATGTAATATATTCACAAGTGTCTTTATGAAGTGATTTTGATACTCTTTGTCTTCTCCCTGGCATCTCTTTGTTCTTTAATAATTTTTTTTCTTAGTTTATTTTGGTCTTATTTTTCTTTTTAAAGCCTTTCCTTAAATATCTATTCTATGTTGCTTATCATTTGTAGTCTTTTTTTTTTTTTTTGAGACCCAGTTTTGCTCTTGTTGCCTAGGCTGGAGTACAATGATGTGATCTCGGCTCATCACAACCTCTGCCTCCCAGGTTCAAGCAGTTCTCCTGCCTCAGCCTTCCAAGTAGCTGGGATTACAGTCATGTGCTACCACGCCCAGCTAATTTGTGTATTTTTAGTAGAGATGGGATTTCTCCATGTTGGTCAGTCTGGTCTGGAACTCCCAACCTCAGGTGATCCACCCACCTCGGCCTCCCAAAGTGCTGGGATTACAGACATGAGCCACCGCGCCTGACCTGTAGTCTTTTTTTCATTCCTTTATTTGCTCATTCATATTTGAGAGAGGTACTAAAAGACTGGGAGCCGGGGTGTGGTGGCTCACACCTATAATCTCAGTGCTTTGGGAGACCGAAGTGGGAGGATCACTTGAGCCCAGGAGCTCAAGACTAGTTTGGGCAACATAGTGAGACCCCATCTTTACAAAAAAAAAAATAGCTAGCTGTGGTGACACCCATCTGCAATCCCAGCTACTTGGGAGGCTGAGGCAGGAGGATTGCTTGAGCCCAGGAGGTTGAGGCTGCAGTGAGCTCTGATCATGCCACTGCATTCCTGCATTCCAGCCTGGGCGAAAGAGCAAGACCCTGTCTCAAAAAAATAAAAATAAATAAAAATAAAAATAAATAAAAATTGATTGGGAGTTCTTTGTGGCCAAGACTTGTCAACTGATAGCTTTTAGGGGGAATGTATGCTGATTCCTAATTGTTATCCTCCATCCCTCTATCTTATCTCCTGGTGCAATCATAAATGATGGCTGGATGACTACTCCATTCCTCTGGATGTAAAATCTACATTCTCTTGCCTGAGGTAGATATGTTTGCTTGGGTTCTGTTTAAGGAGATGGGGCCAGCAGTGTGTTTCAGGGCCTGTAAAATGTGTTCTCTATCCGGGCTTTTGCTTAATCTCTGTTTTCAGTCTTGCCTATCAGTCCCACTCTCGTGGATACCTCGTGTCTGGGTCTAGAACCTTTCTAGGTTGCTGGGGACAAATTAGCCTCCTTGTTCTCAGTATCCCCCTGACCTCCACCTTTGTTTGCTTTGCTCCATTAGTTAACCATTTTCCATGTACTGTCATTGTCTAATGAAGATGAATTCTCTTCTGTTGGTAACCCCATTTTTTTTGTAATTGTGTGCTTATACAATGTTTATTCTTCACTGTATTTCTATTGGAGCCTCAGGACAAAGAGCAGATGGTAAGAATATGTGTTCAGTGTTAAGTTTTCCTTCTGTAAGACATCTGCAACTTGTGTTTTTCACTGAATAGATCATGGACTTAATGCATATAGAGCTACTTTGTTTTTCATGATTTTGCCTTCAATTATATGCAGAAATATAATTTGTGAATTGCCTGATGAATTTTTCCTAATTTTGAATCATCTTTGCATTCCTATAATAAACACTGTTAGAATGGCTGTGGTAATATTTTATTTTTGCATTTTTACTTCTGTATTAAATAAGATTATAGTTTTGTTTGTTTCCAATAAGGCTGTTATTTCATTTCAGTATCAAGGGTATGCAGGGCTGAGTTGGGAAGCTTTACATCTTTTTTCTAAGATCTAGGATGTAGATCTGGTTTACACAGGAATTTTCAACTGCAGGAGTATTTTGCCTCCTATGGGACGTTTGGAAATATCTGGAGACATTTTTGTGGTGACAACTGGTCAAGGTCGGGAGGTCTTATTGGCATTCTGTGGGTAGAGGGAATGTCACTAAATGTCCGACAACACACCAGGAGAACCCTCCACAAAGAATTATCTGGCCCAATGTATCAGTATTGCTGAGGCTGACAAATTCTGGTTTAAATAAATATCCAATTTGGAGGATGAGTCTTTGTCTTTTTCCTTCTTCTGCGTATTGGTCTCCAGATTTTCCACTTCTTCAGTTAGTTTTTGTAACTGTAAAATCTTAAAAAAAAAAATGAAAACTTTGGCCAGGTGCAATGGCTCATGCCTGTAATCCCAGCACTTTGGGAGGCCGAGGCGGGTGGATCACGAGATCAGGAGATCAAGACCATCCTGGCTAACATGGTGAAACCCTGTCTCTACTAAGCCAAAATACAAAAAATTAGCCAGGCGTGGTGGCGGGCGCCTGTAGTCCCAGCTACTCAGGAGGTTGAGGCAGGAGAATGGTGTGAACCCAGGAGGCGGAGCTTGCAGTGAGCCAAGATCGCGCCACTGCACTCCAGCATGGGTGACAGAGCAAGACTCTATCTCAAAAAAAAAAAAAAAAAAAAAAAGAACATGTCATCCATACTTCTAAGGTGTTGTAAAGATGTGTAAAGTTTTCACTTTTTGCATCATATTCACATGTGGCTATATGCCCTTTTCTCTTCAAAGTTTTCTTTATCTTGATTACTTATCAGAGGCTTGACTGTTTTATTATCTCAGTCTTTTGAAAGAATCCTCCTTTAATTTTTTAAATCTAGTGGTTTTTCTTTTTCCTTTTTCCTTATGTCTTAATTATTTCCCCCTTTTTGTTTGCTTTGCTTTTCCTAGTTTAGTGGATCAATGTAATTTAAATTGCTTTTTAAACAAACATGTAAGGGTATACATTTTCGTTGGGTGCTGTTTGACTTTGTTGCACAAGTTTTAAAATCTAATTTTTAATAGCTTGTATTTTCTAAATTATTTTATTGCATCTTTTGTTCACATTGCTCTTACTATTAATTTTTTATTTTTATTAATTAATTAATTAATTTATTTAATTATTGAGATGGAGTCTTGCTCTGTAGCCAGGCTGGAGTGCAGCAGCATGATCTTGGCTCACTGCAAGCTCCACCTCGGGGGTTCATATCATTCTCCTGCCTCAGCCTCCCAAGTAGCTGAGACTACAGGTGCCTGCCACCATGTCCGGCCTTTTTTGTATTTTTAGTAGAGATGGGGTTTCACCGTGTTAGCCAGGATGGTCTCGGTTTCCTGACCTCATGATCCACCCACCTTGGGCTCTCAAAGTCCTGGAATTACAGGCATGAGCCACTGCACCTGGCCCAAAAGCTTTGTGTTTTTACAGATATTAGACATGTTTCTTGTTTAAGAAAAAAAATCTTAATGAAAACGTAGGAGAATAAGAGAAACATCTTTCCAGAAAAGAGAAATCATTGTGATTATTTTATCTTATTAGAATGTTGGATAATATAGTCTGCTTCATTAATCATCAAGCATGCTATGCATTTTCCATTTTATAGGATCTGTATCTCAGTTAAGGTAATACTGGTAATTTTTGTACCGTAATCAAAGATGAAAAATATAGGCCAAAATCATAGACCTTGCATAGAAGCTGGATAATGAAGACAGCTATGGAGAAAAACATAGATACACACACACGGACACACATATATATAAAGTATACACACATATATTTTTTAAAGTTTTAAAGCTTTTAAAGCAAAAGCCGGCCCCTCTTCTCTTCCACAGTGGGAGGCCTCTCCCCTCTCTTAGAGTGGGTGGGGAGAGCAGTTGCATGGGCAGCTTTCCTTGTGAGCCACAGGTCCCTCTGAACACACTGCTGTCTGGCCACGCCCCCTTTCCTTTTCATCTTTCTCATTGACCAATGGGCTTGGAGCATTAAGGCCACACCCCTATTCCGCATTCTACTGGGGCCCTGGTTACGCCTCCTCTGGCTCAGTCACACAGCTGCCTGGTAGGTGACTGGAGGCTTGATCGGTTCTCATTGAGATTTTGCTGCTGTGACCCCAACCCTACCTCCCTCCCCACCCTGCGATGGCAGAAGAAACTCAACACAACAAATTGGCTGCAGCCAAGAAAAAGGTAAAAACGCACTAGGTCATAGCCCCTCAACCCAGCCACAGATCCCCTCTGATGACAAGACCCCTGCCAGAGTCTATACGACTCCTGAGGCACACTGGACTGGTCCCCCCTACCCCGGTGCCTCTGGGCTACCCCCATCAAAGTTTTGTCAGTCAGCCCCACCCCTTCAGCAAGCAGCCCAGTCCTTGCCCTCGCCAATCACCCCAGGGTGACTTTGGGTGGGTGACTCCTGGGGCTTCCCGCTCCATTACTGGGCCCTCATCTCCTGCCGCCCCAAGCTTGATCTCCCTGGGCTCTTTGGGCTCTCATCTCCAAGGAGCCAGGCCCCACCCTCGCCAGTCATCCCTGGGTGACTTTGGACTGGTGACTCCTGGGACTCCCTGCTGCAGACTGTGCCCTCCCCTCCTGCTGCCTCAAGGTCGACCTCCCTGGGTTCTTTGTGCTGGCGTCTCCAAGGAGCTGGGTCCCAACCCTGTGCTTCCCTCCCCCATCGTGGAGCGGCGACTTGGACATGGTGCTGACATGGTCCCTCCCCCCGACCAGGAGGAGTGGAATGTTGTGATGTCACAGTCCACCTAGTAACTGCCGTTACTGCAAGACTGGCCTTTGATCTTACGACCCAGTCCCCTAAGCATTCTCACCCCATTTCTGGTTCCTCTGGTCACAGCACAAATTTCCAGCTGGAAGGGGAATGGAGACTCTGGGACCTAGGAGCAAGAGGTTCCAGGCTGCCTCACTCCCTTACAGATGTTGACGGTGGGAAAAGCCTACACTTCCCCCATGAACTCAAAACATTGACAGTATCTCTGGGCGGCAATGAGAGAATGGGTTTGATTTGGTTTTCTCCCAGGCTTCTACTTTCCAGAGAGATTTTAACATTTTTTTCTGAGTTCTCCACCTCATATTCTAATTCTCCATGGTTCTGGGACCAGACTCTCCTTCAGTCAGTGGTCTCTGAAGTGACATTTGCTCATCTTCTGTGGAATAGATCTTGGGAAACTGAACTTGACACCTTGAATCTTCCTCATATTATCTCAACCTTGGGTACTTTGAGTGCCACAGGATAAATGTGGGACATCTTTCTGAAGCATCAATTTCCCTTGATTCTCTTGAGATCAAGAGAAAAAACATGAATGTACTTAGGGATGACAGTCACATAGGTTTCTAAGAGTATACCAGACCTCTCTCTGAAATGAGGCTTGGGTTGTCCTCTTTCTGGTAAATTCTGATTTAAGAGAAAGGCTGCCTTCTGCCATGAGGACACATTGATATAAAAGTTTGAGAGGTACTGGTGCACTTCTTCACACTAACAGACGTGTGAGGATGTGTGACTCTAAACCACATGGCATACAGTTCCTGCCTACTTAATGTTTACTTTTCTACCTCTGCCTCTGGTTTTGGTCCCTGGCAGCTGCTGATTCTTGGCAAAACCTCAGAGCTTGGAGTCAGAAGACTGAGTTTCAAAGTTCCAGTATTGCCTTTTTCTTTTTTTTTTTCTAGCCATGATATCAATCCTTCTCAGTCACTAAATGAGTGTGACAACACCTTGTACAGTTGTTGGTGTCATTAAATCAGATGGTGTGTAAGTGTATTTTGTAAAAACTGTAAAGGAGGATGTGGCTGCAGGGGCTGATGGTTCTCATGAGTATTACTGCTCTTCCTTCCAACAGTTAAAAGAATATTGGCAGAAAAACAGCCCTAGAGTTCCAGCAGGAGCGAACAGGAACAGGAAAACAAATGACAGTATCCCTGAGACAGCCACTTCTGGTGGTTGCCAGTCACCTGCGGATGTGAGTCTTGGCTGACCAGGCTTCTGGGGACAGGGGGCCCAAGGGGCAATAGAGGGTAATTCTTAAGATTGTGGATGGACTGCTGGGTACTGGTTAAGAATTCTGGCTTCAGCCGGGTGTGGTGGCCCACGCATGTAATCCTAGCACTTTGGGAGGCCAAGGCAGGCGGATCATGACATCAGGAGATCGAGACCATCCTGGTTAACATGGTGAAACCCTGTCTCTACTAAAAATACAAAAACATTAGCCAAGCATGGTGGCGTGTGCCTGTAGTCCCAGCTACTCAGAAGGCTGAGGCAAGAGAATGGTGTGAACCTGGGAGGTGGAGCTTGCAGTAGCCAAGATTATGCCACTGCACTCCAGCCTGGTGACAGAGCAAGACTCTGTCTCAAAGAAAAAAAAAAAAGGAATTCTGGGTTTGGATCCTGCCTCTCCATCTGCTCTGCTAGGGATATGATTTAGGGCAAGTTGCTAGACCTCATTGGGCCTCTGTTTTCACATCTGTATAATAGAGGTGGTATTGTTTCACTTCCATTTGTGAAGTTTAAATGAGATTTGTTATTGTTGTTTTTATGTTAATCCCTAGTACATGGCCTGCTGTAAACACTCAGGACACCCAGGATATGGTTTGATTTTCCTCATCCCCAGTCTCAAGGGGAAACCAGGACAATGAGAACAGCCACTTGCCATCAGGAGTCACTGAAGGGGCCCCAGGGTGGTGTGGTGGGGAGATGAGAACCACGAGAGAAGTTGGCACAAAGGAATTATGGAACAAAGGGTCCAAGATAGGCAGAAAAGAAAATGGTGCCAGTTGATGGGGAAGAAAGGAAGTCAGAGGGCTCAGACACTGTGGGGGACAGAACGTCTCCATGTGCACTCTCATCTCTTGTAGTCAGCAACAGGTTTCCACAGGGAAGGCCCTACATCATCTGCTACCCTGAAAGATCTGGAGGTAAGAGGCTCTGGGCAGAGGTGCAGTGACCCTTCGGGTCAACCCCCCAACCTCCTCCTCCAGGTGGTACTGGGTGCCCCTCTGCCAGCTGAGACAGCCCACACACCCCAGCCCTAATGATCGTTCTCTCTACCTCTCCCCCCACTCCTGCTCCACCTCCTCCTCTCTGCATGCACCTCAGAGCCCGTGCCAAGAACAAGCAGTAGTCCTGGATTCAAGGTCCGTAGAAATCGGTCAACTGAAGAACACCATCAAATCTTTGGTAAGAGTCCACTGGGGTCCCCTGATTCCACGCTGCCAATCCTGGGCTCCAGTTTCCCCTTGGGGCCCTGAAGAAAGGGGCTGGGGGTCCCTGGTGCCTGGGACAAATAGGGAGCTTGGGTGCCCAGGCCTCACCTGGAGGGACCCCAGAGCATGCAGCATGGCTCTTCTTTTGCTGCCCTCTTTGCCGACTCTCTCCTCTCCAGAGACCCCTGCTCGAGTCCTTGCTACACGCGCCCTGGGGTTGTTGCCTCTTGGGGAAGTGCTAACCTGACTGGTTGTCAAGGGCCCCGTATTTCTGCCATGACTCAGTCCCTAATTTGCTCTTTGATTCTGGACAAGCCACCTCTCCTTTTTGGGCTCGTGATTCCAGAGGAGGTAGTGAGTATCAAAGGTCTCTGTTAGCTCTCGAGTCTGATATTTAAAGGCTCCCTAGAATGGAAACCTCAGGGCTAAGGGCTCCTGTCTGTCCTTTTCCATCCTATATCTGCTGTAAAGAACCGTACCTGGTCCATACATGCTCAGTAAATGTTTATTGAATGAACCCACTTTTCTAAATCACAAGCTGCCAGAAGGAGGGGCCTTTCTGAAACTCCATCTCTAGAGGTTTATGTTTCTGTCCTCTCAAGAGATTCCAGATTCAGACTTTGAGTTCTGTGGCTGTGGGCAAAAGCCAACAAAGACCCAAATCCTCTGTCCTTGGGAGCTTGAGGAGAGTTTACCGGTTCGTGTTCCCATTAGGTCTGAGAACTTTGCCTTTAAAATCCATTCCTGGCCCCTGCCTACCGCTTCCTGGTCTGGGGAATAGAGTTGAGGGGGCCACCCTCCATCACCTTATTTGACTCTCCCCACAGAAACAACAGAAGAAACAAGTGGAACATCAGCTGGAAGAAGTAACGTGATTTCGTTTCCTTGCAACATGACTGCTGGGTTTGGGGGGCACTCAGACATACAGGCCCCAGTCTCGTCTCACCCACTCCCAGCCTGGGGAAGAAGGCTCACCCTTCAGATTCCACCCCATCCCCACAGGGCCCCTGATAACCTGGTCCCATGGGTGGGCCTGTCCTGGGGCATTGGTTGCATTCTGGGGGCATGTCTCTTGCTGTGCCATCTCTGCCTCCCCCTGGTAAGAGCTCTGTCTTCCTCTTCCTACAGGAAAAGAAAGCAAACAACAAGAAACAGAAAGCCAAAAGGGTGCTAGAGGTGAGTGGAGGGTGTGCAGTTTCCTCCTGTCCTCCGGAGAAGGTTTCTTTCCTTCTCCTTCAGCACTTGCTTGGCTTTTCTCCCAAAGGTTCAAATCCAGACATTGAACATACAGAAAGAGGAACTAAATACAGACCTGTACCACATGAAACGTTCTCTCAGATACTTTGAAGGTGGGAATCTGGGCACCCTGTCATCCTTTAAACTGGCACTTTGACAGGTCTTCAGGGGGAGTCCTTTGGGCCCCATCTCAACTCTCTCATTACAGAAAAGTCCAAGGATCTGGCTGTCCGCCTGCAACATTCATTGCAGCGTAAAGGAGAGTTAGAGAGTGTTCTCTCTGATGTCATGGCCACACAGAAGAAGAAGGCAAACCAGGTGAGTCCAACCACCTGCCCCATCCCCTGGGAGCCTGGCTTTGCAGATGGAGGAGTGAGCCTAAAGGTCCCTTCTGCAGGATGGCGTGTCCTGCCCAGAAGGCAGCATGGCCATTTCTTGCTACTTTTTTGTATGGTTTTTAGTGGCAGCCTGGGGCCGAGTCAGCTGCTGTGGGTGAGTTGGGGGTCACTGTGTGGAGTGAGCACTGGACGCAGAGCTTGGAGGCCAAGTGCCTGCCCCGCCCTTACCTGGCTGTGGTCTTGGGCAAGTCCTAGGTGGGGTATTGGGTACTTGTACTGTGAAGGTACAGAAGGTACCTTTAGTATGTTACCATTTCTGTAGAAAGAGGAAACGTGTGCATGTGTGTGTGTGTGTGTGTGTACATACTATGATAATATACATAAAACATGTCTGCAAGGGTTCATAAAAAATTCAGGAGAGAGCAACAAGATGGCCGGGAGATACTTCCCTTCTGTACCTTCTGAGTTTTGGACTATGCAAATGTATCATCCATTCAAAAAGTGAACAAAAGATTAATTTTCCCCTTCCTATCTGTGCCCCCATCCCCAGCAAGAAAAACGGGCTTAGAGAATTGGATAGACCTGGGTGTTTATATCCCAGCTCTGCCTAAGTGAACTTAGGCAAGCACTTAACCTCAAATACTCCATGTTTTTTCATCTCCACAATAGAGGGAATCATAGTAACTGTCTCCTATGGTGGTTGCGAGGATTAAATGGGATTGTTAGCATGGTACCTGGTGAAGCATTCCACAAAGGTTCAAACAGTGGTAATAATAACAGTAATAACAATAGCAATATTATCTGATCTCTCTGGGCCTCTGTTAGCCAGCTATAAATTCAATCTCATTCCCTGTCCGTTCCAACTTTACTGAGTTCTTTTAAAAACCAGACCACGGGCTTGGAAATGCCTTGATCTTTACTGACCGAGTTGTATATTGGGCCTAGCCCTAGCCCTTTTAAGGGGCACTGTGTGGAATGGCCCAGGCTCTCCAGATTGAAACTTTTCACTCTTCGCCATCCAGTTGTCCGGCCCCAGTAAAGCACGTACGGAGTGGAAGTTAGAGCAGTCCATGCGGGAGGAGGCACTGCTGAAAGCGCAGCTGACACAGGTGAGGTTTTCCGAGGGAGTTATGTGGAAGGACGATGACCCCAGGTGGCCAGGAGCAGGTGAGGACCAGTGACAGCCCTTCCTAACTTCTGTGCCCATTCTTGCAGTTGAAGGAGTCATTTCAACAACTCCAATTAGAAAGACATGAGTATGCTGAACATCTAAAAGGAGAGAGGGCCCGGTGGCAGCAGAGGATGAGAAAAATGTCGCAGGAGGTGAGATCTGACCCTTCAGCCCCCCAACATTAGATAGGTCACTGGATCTTTCTGGGCATCTGTAAAATGGGAATAGTAGAGCCAGAGGTGGTCATGGGTCTGGGCTTTGTGGAGGTAGGGGCAGAGAGGGAGAGGGCAGCCTGTCCAGCCTCCAGCCCCTCTCTCCAGGGCCCTTTCCCCTTGTGCTTTGGGCAGATTTGCACATTAAAGAAACAGAAGCAGCAAGATATGCGTCGGGTAGAGAAGCTGGAGAGGAGCTTGTCCAAACTCAAAAACCAGATGGGTAAGATGGGGCTGGCATGACCTGGGAGCAGGACTGGCATCAGAGGGCTGTGAGGGTGGCTTAGAGTGCCCCAGGGAGGTGGGTGGATGGAAGGGCTTTGAGGCAGAGGGAAAGAGATCTGTGCCAGGAGACGGCAAGTCTTGTCATCTCAATGAGTCTCAGTATCTCAGTGTCCCCATCAGCAAAGAGGGCCCGTTGTCAGCCACCCGCAGTGCTCTTTCTCTGAAAGTGGTTTGGAAGACTGGCTACCATCTGGGTACGAGGAATCATTAGCAGTGAGGCCAAGTTTGAGGAGCCTGAGAGGAGCTGTGCGCCAAGAGGAGGGTTTTTCTTTTCTTTCTTTCTTTCATTTTTTTTTTTTTTTTTGAGCATCCAGAGGCCCTTATTATCTGCTTCCTTTGTCAGCTGAACCCTTGCCCCCGGAGCCCCCAGCAGTGCCCTCTGAGGTGGAGCTGCAGCACCTGAGGAAGGAACTAGAGAGAGTGGCAGGAGAGCTCCAGGCACAGGTCAAAAACAATCAGCACATGAGTCTCCTGAACCGGCAACAAGAAGAGAGGATTCGGGAGCAGGAAGACAGGCTTTGGAAGCAGGAGGAGAGGCTTCAGGAACAGCACGAGAAGCTTCAGCAGCTGGCCAAGCCACAGAGCGTCTTCGAGGAGCCGGTGCGTTGCCCCAACTGGGGAGCCTGCCCTCCTCCCTAGCCCTCCGGGCCTTTGTTTCCCCACCTCTAAAATGGGGCAGTGTAGCCCTCACGTGAAAGGTTACTTCTAAAGGCACCTGTGAGCCAGGTGGCTGTGGGAGAGAGGGGGTGATTTTTCTAACCTGCCTCCAGCCTTCCCAGTGCCATGGGAGGCAGACACCAAGTTCTGGGGTCTCCAGCTGCAGTGGGTGGCTGCTGATTGCTTCTCTCTGTCCAGAACAATGAGAACAAGAGCGCACTGCAGTTGGAGCAGCAAGTAAAGGAGCTACAGGAGAAGCTTGGTGAGGTGAAGGAGACGGAAACCTCCACCCCATCCAAGAAGGGCTGGGAGGCGGGCAGCAGCCTCTTGGGAGGGGAGGTGCCAGGCCAGAGGCAGCTTCCAGCCTGGGGGCTGGTGACCACAGCACCCCCCAGGGCAGTCCTGTGACTGTTTCTTGCTTCCTGCCTCTGACTTTTAAAGGTGGGTAGCCCTGGGCTCCTCTCAGGTCTGGACATCATCATCCCAGCTAGAGGCATGGAGCCCCCAATCACAGGGGAAGAGACAGTGCTATAACAGGCTCCTTATACCAGGTGCAGTGGCTCATGCCTATAATCCCAGCACTTTGGGAGGCTGAGGCAGGAGAATCACTTGAGGTCGGGAGTTTGAGATCAGCCTGGCCAATGTGGTAAAACCTCATCTCTACTAAAATTACAAAAAAAAAAAAAAAATTAGCAGGACACTGTGGCGCATGCCTGTAATTCCACCTACTCGGGAGGCTGAGGCACGAGAATTGCTTCAACCCAGGAGGTGGAGGTTGCAGTGAGCTGAGATTGCACCACTGCACTCCAGCCTGGGCCACAGAGTGACACTCTTGTCTGAAAACAAAACAAAAAGACTCCTTAGATTAAAACTGGATTCCAGCCTCGGTTCCACTGGTCACCATTCAAGTACTTTGCATCTCTAAGTCTCTGTTTCTTTAACTTCAAAGGGAAGTTAGCATTTTCCTTACAGAGGTGCTGAGGATTAAATGAGAAGAGGGTATGAGATTTGAGGCTGGGGAAGGAGGCATGGGGTTCTAGGAAAGGGAGGCAGTCACTTAGGCCTGGAGTAAGGGGACAGGGGCCTGGGTAGCTGACAGAGCCCCACAGTGCCCTCGCTACCCTATTAATGGGCCCAGAATCTGGAAACCAGCCACCACGTGCCCTCACACCCAGGGTCTTCCTGCAGGTGGAGCTGAAGAGCCAAGAGGCTCAGAGTCTGCAGCAGCAGCCAGACCATTACCTGGGTCACCTGCAGCAGTCCGTGGCCACCTATCAGCAGCAGGTGGCCGCCTATCAGCAGCTGACCTGTGAGAAGGAGGCGCTGTACAGGCAGTGACTGCAACAGACCCAGCTAATGAACCAGCTGCAGCAGCAGGAAGCTTGGGGCAAAGCAGTGGCCGAGATGGCCTGCCAAAAGTTGCAGGAGACCCAGGGGAGGGAGCTGCCGAGGATGGGGCTGTGAGGGGGACGACCTGGCAAACTCCATCCCTTCTCACTCTTTCCTGGCCCCTTAGGAGCACCTGGAAGCGGCCAGCCAGCAGAACCAGCAGCTAACAGCCCAGCTTAGCCTCATGGCTCTCCCTGGGGAAGGTACGGGAGACCGCTCAGAGGAAGAGGAGAGAGCCCCAGGAGGAAGGGGGGACTGCTAGCAGCATAGGATTGAGGAGTTGGAAGAGACCTTTAGAACAGCTGGTCATTATGCCGACCGGGTGCCTGCACTGAGTTCGGCATCAGTGTGGTGACCTCCTGTGAGCGGGGGGTCACCAAGTTGCCTAAGGATGGCTGAACTGGCCAAGGTCAGAAAGGGAGCAGGTCAGAACTCCCACATCGACCAGTAGTGGGACTGTGCCTGGGCGGAATCGCAAGATCTTGATTCTTAAAAGTAAAAATAAAGAACAACAGCTCATTGCTCTCTGGGGAGGGGCTGGCTCAGGGTTACACAGTGAGGGTGGAGGTAGAGGTGGGCCCACAGTACCTCCCTTGTTGGGTTGTCTGAAGACCCCTCTGGCCACCCCCCACAGGACACGGAGGAGAACATCTGGACAGTGAGGGGGAGGAGGCACCTCAGCCCATGCCGAGTGTCCCAGAGGACCTGGAGAACAGGGAGGCCATGGTGAGCCTGACTCCCCCCTGCACCCATTTTGCCACCTTTCTCTGTGGTCCCTCCAAGACCCCTTTATGCTCCTCATTTCCCTGCCTTCTGATTTCTCTGGACCCTCACCCCTTCCGAGAGCCAGTGGTCAGACACCATTTCACCTGTGACCAACAGGTGCACTCTCTGAGGCCCCAAGGGAAGGGGCTGCGCTCTACCTCTCTGCCCCATTTCTTCTGTGTATGCCCCTAGAAGAATGCTCACATCTTGCCCTCAGGTGGCATTTTTCAAGTCCGCTGGAGCTAGTGCCCAGGAGAAGCAGGCACAGTTACAAGAGCAGGTGAAAGAGCAGAGGGTGTGCTGCCAGCGCCTGGCTCACCCGGTGGCCTCGGCCCAGAAGGAGCCAGAGGCAGCCAGAGGCCCTGGAGTCCCAGGGCCTGGGGGCGAGTCTGTGAGTGGGGAGACCCACTGGGCCCTGCAGGAAGTCACGGAGAAGCTGGCCCATGCCAGGACTCACCTCCACCTTCTCCATGACTTGAAAATGCCACCTGAAAATGCAGGTCGCTGCCGAGATGTGACTGCAATATTTTGGCTCCAGAGCAGCTTTATGGACCACCTGGAGGAGAAGGCAGACCTGAGTGAGCTGGTGAAGAAAAAAGAACTTTGCTTCATCCGCCACTGGCGAGAGAGATGCCATCAGTGAGTGGGAGGCCAGCGCACGGCAGGGGGAGCTGCAGGGTCGTCGGAGGGGCCCCAGCGTCTGAGCCCTGTCCTCCCGCAGGAAAATCCATCACCTTTTATCAGAACCAGGGGGCCGTGCCAAAGATGCGGCACTGGGAGGAGGACACCATCAGGCTGGAGCTCAGGGAGGAGATGAAGGTAGGGTGTGCAACATCTCTGTGGGGGTGGGGATGGGGGTGAGGGTGGGCGCAGGCAGCGGCATGGCAGCTGAGCACCCCTCCCTCCAGGTGAAGCTGCTGGAGCTGCAGCAGATGGTATTGCGGCTTACAGCAACTACAACAATGGGCACAGAAAATTCCTGGCCGCTGCCCACAACCCTGCTGATGAGCCCGGTCCAGGAGCCCCAGCTTCCCAGGAGCTTGGGGCTGCAGACAAGCATGGTGGTGAGTACAGCCCTCAGGCGGGGTGGGCAGGCAGGAAGAGGGGGCTCCCACTGTGCTGAGATCCCCGCCTCCCTCTCTCCAAAGATCTTTGTGAGGTGAGCCTCACCTCCTCTGCCCAAGGAGAGGCCAGGGAGGATCCTCTCCTTGACAAGCCTACTGCACAGCCCATCGTGCAGGACCACCAGGAGCACCCAGGCTTGGGCAGCAACTGCTGTGTGCCGTTCTTTCGCTGGGCTCGGCTGCCAAGAAGAAGGAGATAAACATCACCATCATCAAAGAGCTGCTCAAGAAATTTTTAAATAAGAAACCAAGTTATGGGGTTAATCTCCTACACAATTCATTTACTTCCTTTGAATGTTAGAGTCACTCATGATTATTTGTGTTTCTAATTTATAGTTTTAAGTTTATTTGTAAAAAGTTAAAAGAGAGTGGGTGTCTGTGGCTCTCACTGATGTTCACTCTGGCATCCTTTAGCATTTTTCTTTTTTAATTTCATAATTGTAGGTCATTAGCATGCATATCGAGTTCACCCTTACGTGGTGGGAGTTCAAACACACAAAGACCCACTCTTTGCCCAAAACTGTTCTCTTTGGTTTGGAATAGGCTGCCATGCTTTTTAAATGTTATTGCAGCATGTATATTCACTACAGAATTCAGACAAAATTTGCCTATGTTCTGCTGTTGTTTGATCTAATCTTAATCACAGTGAGCTCTTCGTTAGCTCAATATGTAGTTTGCCCCCAAGTGTGCACTGTTTATTACTTTGTAATATGCCACTATGAGTACTGACATTTAGAGTTGTTTAAAGGCCAAGAACTGGAAACAGCCTTTCCTCCATTTTCTGTGTATTGGTGATGGGAGTGATAACCTTTTGGGGGAGCTTTTTAAATCTCACAGAAGAGGAAAGTGGCCTCCTCTGGCAGGTACGTGCAGGATAGAATGTGTTTCATCTGTTCCGGTGCCAGGAATTAGCGGTGTATTATGGTGGTTCCCTTAGGATTTGTATGTGCTCTGGGCTCATGAAGATACTGCATCATGAGCTGCAGCAGTTGCACTCTTTTTCGATGACCTAAAAAGGGCTTATTTCTGAGGAATGAAAGGTTCCCATCGTTGACTGTGGATGTGGAAAGCCTTTCCTAGCTTAGAGCATTTGTATCTACAATACATTTTAAAGTCAGAGTTCATGTTACCTGTTTTAATCACATGACTACATGCCCCAGTACACAAAAGTGCACTGGTTGGCATTCTTCTTGATGTATTTAGTGAAGATCATAAGAAATCCTTTACGAGTTCAAATGTCCCTGGAACAGGCATACAGGCTCTAGTCAAGAATGAATTAGAGTGAAGGAAAGCTGTGTGACACCTGGCATTCCTCTCTGTTCACGGAGATTCTTTGAGGCTTGAAGATTGATTTTACCATCTAGACCTCTTTGGCTAATACCTATTCTTCAACCACCTTGGTTACTCTGACATAGGAATTTACTTCTTTTTCCTTGAATGGAAAACACTTTAAAAAATAATAGAAACATTATTATAAACTAATATATGTGAGATACTTAGTTGAAACAAAAAGGAGTTTTAGTAGATGGTATTATACTCTCTTTGAAAATCAAGGAGAAGTTTATGAAACTTAAAATGTGTACAAACTGCAGTGCAATCTACTGTTCGTGAATGTCAATGTATTATCAGGAAACGTGTCTATACAATCACAGAGTTATATTTTCTCGCAGACTTCTTTACAAAGTGAAATATATTTTTGTACCTCTGGGTTTCTGTTCGGGACATATTTTGTGCAATATTTATGTGATTGTGCCTATGCATGATGAATGAATGTGTTTCAGTTATATATTGCCTAAATCGTAACTTGATGATGCTTGGGAAAGACTCAACAGTTAAAACTTCATGAAGTTCTAATGTCTGTGTTCCAAAACACATCACATTGTTAGGATGCAGGGAGATAGGTGTGTGTGCTCCCTGCGGTGGGGATTTCTAGTTACTAGATCATCTCCATTTTTAGCATTTGGCATCCTCATGATACTTCTATAAATATGACATTAACAGGAGAGCAACAATACGATTTTACCGATGGAATAACAGATTTGCTGGCATTCACTGAAAGAATGCAAATATTCAGTCCTTGTGACTTCAACTGACTCTTCCAAATTGTATGAATGTATCAATGTATTAGATAAACCCAGTTTCAGAATGATAAAGAAAAAATGTTAGACCAAATAATGCGGCTAATTAACAGTGGTACGATTTCTAGCCCGTGGGTTTAAAATGCACTTAAAGTCCTGTTCTCGCCTTTTATTTTCTGAACTTGCCGCTTTTGCATTCTTTGAGTTCAGTTTAAAGACAGTTACTTTAAGAGCATTTTAAACCCTCGGGCTAGAAATCGGACCACTGTTAATCAGCCACATTATTTGGTGTTTTTTCTTTTATCATTCTGAAACTGGGTTTATCTAATACATTGATAAATTATTTCAAAGGTACTTTTATCGTTGAAATCACTTCACTTTTACCCTGATAAATATCAGTGACTAGGAATGACCTTCGGATAGCGTTTAGCATCTGTAACCAATCTGACAATAATGTGTTCATGAGGTGCCTATGGATTAAATCTCACACTGGCATATTTAAGCTGAAGGTCAGTCTGGAAACTAAATTTACTATATTGACTGAAATACCACTCTTTGTGTAGGTATTTGTCATATATTTAAGAAAAAGCTAAAAAGAATGGAAATTGTATGACAATAACTTAAGTCTTTCTCCAAAGTGCATGCAGTCTTTTGCGATACCTCATTCAGCCGAGTATTTGTGCTCTTCCTCATTCAGTATAAGGCAGCTTTCAGTCTGCTTAGAAGGCAACATTGGAATGTTAGAGTTCATCAGAAACATAGAATTTTAAACTGTGAGTTCCACTGAATACATTTTAATTTCTGTAGGAAGAATCAAAATACCTAAAGATGGCAATATATAATTATCATTTTAAAAGTATTTGATTAAACCTGATAATTTTCCAGAAATGAAAAATAAAATCAGCTCTAAAACCAAAGCTGATTTTAGAAAATTTGAAAATGTAAATCAGCCCTATCCATAATATAGTTTCTCTAAAACTTTATCTTAAAGAGTCATTTTAAAATAATATAACTATTAAAAAATGTAACTGCTATCTTAATGTTCTGAAGTAACTTAAAACATTTTAAAATATGAATACTGTAGTATAAAAGAAAGAAATGGTGGGAACGAAAAGCAGAGAAAGAAATGCCAATTCCAGTCCAAAGTTGTATTTGCCAAGTTTTCTTAGAATGAATTTTACCAGTTTATGAATTATTGTAAACAGAATGTGTCATGGAAATACTGAAAGATTTTTCCCTAGAGTGGCCTTATTGACTGCTGGTGTGATGCCACTGTAATGTAATAAATTATTAAGTTGTTTCAATGTGTTGTTTTTGCCTTAAAATTTTATTTTGCGTTTCTTGAAAACTATAGTATTAAAGGTATTGATACTGTGCAAATGCTGGGCGTGCTTGGCATGAGATAATGTGTTTCATGTTTACAAAGTTGTAATATAACTATGCAAGTGTTTCTTAAAAACCAAAATAAAAAAGTTATGGGTTTATTTAAAAACTTTTATTAAAGTTTTATAAAAAGTTATTTTATTAAATAACTTTTTATTAAAAAAAGTTATGGGGCGAAAAAGTTATGGGATAAAAAATGTTAAAAAGTTGTGGCAAAAAAACTTCTGGGAAAAAAGTAGAAAAAAGTTTTATGAAAAGTTACAAAAAAAGTTATGAAAAAGAAGTTATGGGATTTTTTTAAAAAGTCATGGAATAAAAATAAAAATTAAAAGGAGGCCCCTGTCAGCAAAGCCTGGAGAAGTGGGGCTGGAGTCTCCACCGCCACCATGTCCCTACCACCCCTTCCCAGGCACCCCTTTACAATTAGGGTAGCAGCACAAGACCTCTGTCTAATGGGGAAAGACAAACAGACCCTTTGCCAGCTTGACCAGGGCTGAGTCCCTAAATTTCTGGATGATGATGATTGTTATTTAAGAGCCAGAGGCTGGTGGAGTTGGTTTGTTTGGAGGAGGCCTGATGCCCCCCTTACTCTCACCATGGCAACTTTTCCCTCAGGGGGGCTCCCATCTTCTTATTCAGAGAGGTAGCTGAGGCCGGAAAGTGGGGCTAACTGTGGACCAGCGAGGGCATGGGCTGCTGGGGTGGCCCACCTTCCCCGGTGTACATACTGTGTCTGTGTAACATTTTGTATATTCCAGAGGGTAGGGCTGCCCCTGTATCATACCTAGCAGAGGTTGGAGCTGTCACGTGGGGAGAAGGTTCTAATAATTATTTGTGGCTGGGAAACTTATTTATTGCTAGCATAGGACAGAGGAAGGAGGCGGGGATGGGGTCGTGGCTCTCTGGTGGTATGATCACAGCTTACTGCAACCTCCAACTCTTAGGCTCAAGTGATCCTCCCACCTCAGCCTCCCAGGTAGCTGGGAGTATAAGCATGCACTACTATGCCTGGCTAATTTTTAAATTTTTTTGTAGAGAAAAGGTCTTACTATGTTGCCAATGCTGGTCTTGAACTCCTGGCCTCAAGCAATTCTCCCATCTTGGCCTCCCAAAGCACTGGGATTACAGGCACGAGACATTGCTCCTGTCCGTAAGATTTTCTCTTTATTACTGTTTTGTTGTTGTGGTTGTTGTTTTGTTTTGTTTTGTTTTTTGACAGAGTCTTGGTCTGTTGCCCAGGCTGGAGTGCCGTGGTGTGATCTCCGCTCACTGCAACCTCTGCCTCCTGGTTCAAGCAATTCTCATGCCTCAGTCTCTTGAGTGTCTGGGGTTACAGGCATGAGCCACTGCGCCCCTGGCTAATTTTTGAGTTTTTAGTTGAGACAGAGTTTTGCCGTGTTGGCCAGATTGGTCTTGAACTCCTGCCTCAAACAATCCGCCCTCCTCAGCCTCCCAAAGTGCTGGGATTACAGGGGTGAGCCACTGCTCCTGGCTAAGATCCCATCTCTATTTAAATAAAAAAAGAAAATTCAGAGCATGTGGAATACAGAACACCAAAGTCCAAAGTTATTTACCTCTCTGAGGTAATCTATGTAAACAATTTGAAATATATCTTTTCAAGTTCATACTTGCTATGCATATACATATATATACACACATACGTTGACATAGTCCCCCTTCCCTGCTGTCATGCTATTAGTCTTCCTTTTTTTGTAGAAATTGGACCAACTCTATGTTCTTTGCTGGCCCGTATTTCTCCTATTCAGTGATGTGTTACGAATATGTGTTTAAGTCAATGTATGCAACTCTTCAATATCATTTTAAAAGGTTAAATATACGATCATATGAAGGCATTAGAATTTATTCCAACAGTTCCATTTTGCACATTTAATAATTTCCATTGATTTGCCAGGGAGAACATTCTCGTGCCATGGCTAAATCCTTTTGTACGGCCATCCTTAATTATTCCCTGAAGATAAACTTTTAAATAAAGTTGCTAGATGAGTCTCATTTCTTAAAAAGTTCTTTTTTGGTAGTTTATATGTAACACTGTTGTTTTATATGTACTTGCAAATAGCTATAGTGCCAGTAAAAAATGTGATAAAATTAAACTCTTTCACATATGCCAAAAATATTTTGATTTAGTGCTTCATTAAGTGCATGATTACAGTCTCTGTATCTTTTGATTTACCTTTCTACATTTACAATTTTCAGCCGAGATACTTAGAGGTCACATAATAAATTAAGGTTTTCTTTTTATAATAATCTCCATCTTTCTAAATTTGGTGAGTCACAGTAAGTTATTTTTGGGTTGTTGAAAGCTGTGGCTCTGTTCTAAATTTGAGCCCAGAAATCATGCCACTTACAAACTATGCTTTGTCTTCCAACATCAGAGTGTCTGGTAGAAGGTGACTGTTCTTGGAATTTAAAAAATCTAAACAGGACAAGACAAGAATCTGGAAAATATTTCTGTTTCTGATAATATGGCTGAGTAGGTACTCTGCAAAGCCTCTGTCATAAAATAGACATTCTGGATAGTCCTTGCAAAGACATATTTGATTTTGATCTTGCCAAAAAAAAAAATCCAGAATCTCTAAGAATGAAGACAAAGTGAAAATCAGAAAGGCTACTACGAGAATAATGGGGAAGCAGCCCCAGTTATCAAGGGATGTTTGCGTGTGTTCAATAAAAAGTTTCAAACCTAAAAAACGTCAAGAAAAATAATATAACTGCCCTACATACATACATCATCAACAATTTTTCATTCATGGCATGGCCAGTTTTTGTTTTGTATTTTTTTTTAAAGGTGGGCTTTTGCTGTTGTTGCCCAGGCTGGAGTGCAGTGGCATGATCTTGACTTACTGAAACTTCTGCCTCCCAGGTTCAAGCAATTCTCCTGCCTCAGCCTCCTGAGTAGCTAGGATTACAGGCACCCGTCACAACATCCGGCTAATTTTTGTATTTTTAGTAGAGATGGTGTTTCACCACGTTGGCCAGGCTGGTCTTGAACTGCTGACATCAGGTGATTTGCCCGCCTCGGCCTCCCAAAGTGCTGGGATTACAGGCGTGAGCCACCGCACCTGGCCACATCCTGTTTTGTTCCATTTGTATTCCCACTTCATGTATATACATTCCTTCTTCCTCTGAATTATTTTGAAGTAAAACCTATATATCATATCATTTTTAAAATTACCTTATATGTATCTGTAGAAGACAAGGAATGTTTAAAAATAAATACACTCATAACGCCATTAAATACCAAAAAATTAATACATTCTGAAAATAGCCACAAATCCAGAGTTCACATTTTCTTGACTTTCTCATAAGTGATTTTTTCTAGGTTATCTATTTCAATCAGATACCTGTTTGCTCATATTTACATTCCTAACTGAACAATGTCTGAAGAGGTACTTAAACCTGACATAAAACGCAAATGAGCTTATGACCAAATGCTTAGTGCAAGAAAAAACTTCACACTGCAAGACGAGTCCCTCCAAATACAGAAAGGACCAGTATTTTAAGAGGTATGTTAACTAAAATGTTGCAGTGTATGGAGCAGAGCAGGAAAAACCTTTAAGTCTGAAAAGTACAAGTAAATTTCATAGTTTCCGTGGTCCTTCCACAACAACCTCTGGCATCTGTTTTCTCTACAATGGAGGTAACAATAGTAGCTATTTCAGAGCAGGAAAAGGCTTAGAGCAGTGCTAGAAGAGGGTGGTGGCTATATAAAGTGTAGCTATTTGTATATTGTAACAAACCAACTTTTTTTTTTTTTAGTCAGTAGTAGATTTCTTTTGGAAAAATAGCAGCCTCCTGTCTGGGGACACCTGCAGTTCCACTAAGTGAACATTGGTGTCTGCTCACCTTTGCCTCTATTTCTCTCAATAATATACTGTCAAGCTGTTCCCTGATTTAGCAATTTTATATACTTTTTCTTTTTTTTTTTTTCCTTTCCCTTTTCCTGAGACACAGTCCCGCTCTGTCGCCCAGTCTGGACTGCAGCAGCACCATCATGGCTCACTGCCACCTCCACCTCCTGGCTCAAGCAATCCTCCTCCATCAGCCTTCAGAGCAGCTGGGACTGCCCGCCGGGCCCACCAGGCCAGGCTAATCTTTATGGTTTTTGTTTTGTTTTTCCATTAAGAGACCTGGTGTCGGGTCAGGCGCAGTAACTCACGCCTGCAATCCCAGCACCCCAGAAGGCGGAGTCCGGCAGATCACCTGAGGTGAGGAGCTGGAGACCAGCCTGACCAACATGGAGAAACCCAGTCTCTACCAAAAAAATAAAAAAATAAAAAACTAACTGGGCATGGTGGCTCACGCCTGCAATCCCAGCCACTCAGGAGGCTGAGGCAGGAGAACCACCCAAACCCGGGAGGTGGAGGCCGCAGGGAGCCGAGACCACGCCACTGCACTCCAGCCTGGGCAACAAGAGCGAAACTCTGCCTCAAAAAAAAAAAAAAAAAAAAAAAAGAGACCGGTTTCACCACGTTGCCCAGGCCGGTCTGGAACTCCTAGGCTCAAGTGATCCTCAGTGCTCGGCCGTCCAAAGTCCCAGCTGGGATCACAAGCGTGAGTCACCACGCCAGGCCAATCTATTCCTTTCTGATTAATAAATTGGGCCGGTCACGGTGGCTCACGCCTGGAATCGCACCACCCCGGGAGGCCAAGGCGGGTGGATAACCTGAGGTCGGGAGTTTGAGACCAGCCTGACCAATGTGGAGAATACTCGTCCATACTAAAAAAAAAAAAAAAAAACAAAGTTAGCAGGCATGGTGGTTCACACCTGCAATTCCAGCCACTCGGGAGGCTGAGGCAGGAGAACCACCCAAACCCGGGAGGCGGAGGCCCAGTGAGCTGAGTCCACGCCACTGCACTCCAGCCTGGGCAACAAGGGCGAAACTCTACCTCAAAAAAACAAACAAACAAAAAAACAAAGCGACCGGGTTTCACCGTGTTGCCCAGGCTGGTCTGGAACTCCTAGGCTCAAGCGATCCGCCGCGCTCGGTCGTCCAAATTCCTGGGATCACAAGCATGAGCCACCACTCCAGGCCAATCTATTCCTTTCTAATTAATAAATTGGGCCAGGAACGGTGACTCAAGCCTGCAATCCCAGCACCCAGGGAGGCCGAGGCGGGCGGATCACCTGAGGTCGGGAGTCTGAGATCAGCCTGACAAACATGAAGAAACCCCGTCTCTACCAAAAAAAAAAAAAAAGAAAAAAAAAAAAAAAAAAAAAAAAGCCGGGCATAGTGGCTCACACCTGCAATCCCAGCCACTTGGGAAGCTGAGGCAGCAGAACCAACCAAACCCGGAGGCGGAGGCCACAGGCAGCCGAGACCACGCCACTGCACTCCAGCCAGTCAACAAGAGCGAAATTCTGTCTCAAAAAAAAAAAAAAAAAGAGACCAAGTTTCATCATGTTGCCCAGGCCAGTCTGAAACTCCTAGTCTCAAGTGATCCCCCGCGCTCAGCCATAAAAGTCCTGGGATCAATCGTGAGCCACCACGCCAGGCTGATCAGTTCCTTTATGATTAATAAATTGGGACTTGCGCAGTGGCTCACGCCTGAAATCTCAGCACCCCTAGAGGCCGAGGCGGGCAGATAACCTGAGGTCGGGAGTTTGAGACCAGCCTGACCAACATGGAGAAACCCCATCTCCACCAAAAAAAAAAGAGCTGAGCATGATGGCTCACGCCTGCAATCCCAGCCGCTAGGGAGGCTGTGGCAGGAGAACCACCCAAACCCGGGAGGCAGAGGCCCGGCGAGCTGAGTCCACACCACTGCACTCCAGCCTGGGCAACAAGAGCAGAACTCCGCCTCAAAAAAAAACAAAAACAGAAAACAAACAAAAAAAGTGACCCGGTTTCACCATGTTGCCCAGGCTGGTCTGGAACTCCTAGGCTCAAGGGATCCAACACGCTCGGCTGTCCAAATTCTTGGGATCACAAGCATGAGCCACCACACCAGGCCGATCTATTCTTTTCTGATTAATAAATTGGGCTGGGTGCGGTGCCTCACACCTGCAATCCCAGCACCACGGTGGCTCACGCTTACAATCCTGTAGTGGGATTTTTAAGGAATTAGAGAGACTGATGGGGTTTAGGAGGTTATTAATTAATTATTTACGTGCATTGGCCCAGTCGGATTAACATTTAAAGCACTGAGTTCTGAACAAAGACTTACCTTTTAAGCATTTTATGAGGTGAGGGTAGATCTGTGCAGGGTGAAGCATATGATAGAAGTGAGAAACAAAGATAATTGTTCAATTGAATCATGCATTATATTATTTTTTCCTTTTTCAGGAAAAATATGTTTTGTAACTTGAGTTTGTTTAGTGACCTTGCAGTTGTACAGTTAGGGAATTAGGGTTTTTATAATGCCTGGGAAGGGAGGAGAGATAAGGCTCACTGCCACAGAAAAACAGGTAGTAGTTTTTTTTGAAGGACTCCAGCTCTTCTCTTTCTCAGGGGGAATTGGGTTTTTTTACATACAACTGAGTTTTTGTTTACACATTTTAAAATTTCTTTTAATTCCTGTTCCCATCCCAGCACCCTGAGAGGCCGAGGCAGGCAGATAACCTGAGGTCGGGAGTTTGAGACCAGCCCCACGAACATGAAGCCCCATCTACACCAAAAAAAAAAAAAAAAAAAAATTAGCCGGGCATGGTGGCTCATGCCTGCAATCCCAGCCACTCGGGAGGCTGAGGCAGGAATATTTTCTCCCTCCCTTAGATGAAAGATAGCATATACCATTGTGCACTTTGTTTTTTGACCTGGGGTGGGGTCTCACTCTGTCACTGAGGCTGGAGTACAGTGGTGTGATCTTGGCTCAATGAAACCTCTGCCTCCTAGGCTCAAGCTTTCTTCCCACCCCAGCCTCCAGGGTAGCTGGAACCACAGGTGTGTGCCACCACACCCGGCTATTTTTTTTTGTATTTTTGGTAGTGACTGGGTTTTGCCATGCTGCCCAGGCTGATATCGGGCTCAGGCGATCCACCTGCCTCAGCCTCCCAGAGTGTTTTCAAAGTGCTGGGAATTACAGGTGTGAGCCACTGCATCCGGCCCATTTTGCACCTTTTTAAACTTCTCTTAGAGATCACTTCATATCTGTTTATAGAAATGTTCATCTTTTTAAAATTAGTACTTTGTAGTGTGGATGTACCACTTTTTTATTCAGTTAGGTTTTTTTTGACATTTGAGTGTTAGGTCTTTTTTTCTGACATTATAAGACTAAAATATGAAAAGGAAAACTAGAAAAAATTTCAAAGAAAATTTACCTGTCTTTGTGATCTTGTTGTAGGGAAACTTTTTGTAATGGTTAGTATCCAGGATATGAAAAATAGCCTAATAATGAAAAGAAAAACTTAAGACAAAATGGGCATAGGATGTGAAGAGTTACTTTATAGAGGAAGAAATCGGAATGGTCAGTAAACATGGGAAAAGATACTTGAACTAGAAACTCATGGATAAATTGAAAGTTAAAATGACTATTCTGTCATCTTCAGATTGGCGAAAATGTAAGTCTGACAGAATTGCTGGCAGAGATATGGGCCAGTGGAAACTCAGCTAGGTAAAGTGGAGTGCAATTTTATAATCTCTAATGAAGTTGAAGACGCACATACCTGAGCAAAAAAACACATGTGTACAAAGAAATTTGGAAAACCTGTTTATCACGGTAGTATTTGCAGTAACATAAGATGATGCATAATGTAAGTTAACCAACAAGAGATTGGATAAACTCATATCCATGTGGTGGAATATTATACAGCAATTAAACATGAACATACTAGATTGAAAAGAATTAACATGGGTAAATCTCATGAAGAAAACTTTGGGTGAAAAAGGCAAGCTGCAGAAGGATATGGGCAATATAATAACATATGTGAGTAGTTCATTTCCATATTTTTGTTGTTTCAAAGGAGTTATCGGCCAGGCACGAAGGCTCACACCTGTAATCCTGGCACTTTGGGAGGCTGAGGTGTATCGGGCAAAATTCACCCCTGATATTTCACATAGTTTCTTTTCTATTTTCCCTAAGTGTTGGCCGGTCTGAGAAATAAAGGAACAGAGTACAAAAGAGAAATTTTAAAGCTGGGTGTCTGGGGGAGATGTCACATCTTGGCAGGTTCCGTGATGCCCCCTGAGCCGTAAAACCAGCAAGTTTTTATTAGCGATTTTCAAAAGGGGAGGGAGTGTACGAATAGGGTGTGGGTCACAGAGATCACATGCTTCACAAGGTAATAAAATATCACAAGGCAAATGGAGGCAGGGCGAGATCACAGGACCACAGGACCGGGGCAAAATTAAAATTGCTAATGAAGTTTCAGACACGCATTGTCACTGGTAACATCTTATCAGGAAACAGGGTTTGAGAGCAGACAACTGGTCTGACCAAAATTTATTAGGCAGGAATTTCCTCGTCCTAATAAGACTGGGAGCGCTATGGGAGACCGGGGCTTATTTCATCCCTCTGCTGTGACTGTAAAAGACAGCCGTCCCCAAAGCAGCCATTTCAGAGGCCTCCCCTCAGGGATACATTCTCTTTCTCAGGGATGTTCCTTGCTGAGAAAAAGAACTCAACGATATTTCTCCCATTTGCTTTTCAAAGAAGAGAAATATGGCTCTGTTCCGCCCGGCTCACCGGCAGTCAGAGTTTAAGATTATCTCTCTTGTTCCCTGAACATTGCTGTTATCCTGTTGTTTTTTCAAGGTGCCCAGATTTCATAGTGTTCAAACACACATGTTCTACAAACAATTTGTGCAGTTAACGCAATCATCACAGGGTCCTGAGGCGACATACATCCTCCTCAGCTTATGAAGATGACGGGATTAAGAGATTAAAGTAAAGACAGGCATAGGAAATCACAAGGGTATTGATTGGGGAAGTGATAAGTGTCCATGAAATCTTCACAATTTATGTTCAGAGATTGCAGTAAAGACAGGCGTAAGAAATTATAAAAGTATTAATTTGGGGAACTAATAAATCTCCATGAAATCTTCACAATTTATGTTCTTCTGCCATGGCTTCAGCTGGTCCCTCCATTTGGGGTCCCTGACTTCCTGCAACAGAGGTGGGTGGATCACCTGAGGTCAGGAGTTTGAGACCAGCCTGGCCAACATGGTGAAACCTCATTTTGGGGTGTGGTGGTGCATGCCTGTAATCCCAGCTACTCGGTAGGCTGAGGCAGGATAATCACTCGAACCGGGGAGGCGGAGGTTGCAGTGAGCCCAGATTGCAACACTATACTCCAGCCTGGATGACAGAGCAAGACTCCATCACCAAAAAAAAAAAAAATCTCTTAGTTTCTGATGGTTTTCCTGACCATATATGTGATGCCGAAGTTGCTTTTTTGTTGTCACACCTATTGGCATCAAGTGCTGAACTTTTCATGGAGTGGCAATTTTTTGGTAATAAAGCAACTTTCAAAATGAGTCTAAGTTTATCTCTGGAAAAGTTTGAAAGAATCAGTGAAGGTTCTTTTAGACAGTACCCATGTTCTACAGATCAGCCATTCTCTCTCTGTCTCTCAAATTTTCAGTAAACCTTTCCACATAGGATGTCAGCACGATTTTAATACATTAAATATATGTAAAATAAGGCAAATTAAGACACAACTCCATCAACTCTCATCTGCTCTGGGCTTATTCCTCTTCATAGTACATAGCACCATCTACGTCATATGCTTATTGTCTGTTTCTATTAGAGCAGGGTATTTTTGTTAGTGCTGTTAGTGTGCTCAGCATATACAGCAACACTTGGCAGACAGTAGGTGCTGAATGAAAGAATGAAGAAGAACAGAACTCATTTTACTAAAGATATTTTGATATCACTTTTGGGATAGGATACTATACATTAAAGATGATACAGTGTTTATTCCAGAATGGTCTTAGCTACAGTGTTCACAGCACAGTATTTGTATACTTAACGCTGTTATCCATTCTACCTTCCTTTGAGGTTGGCATGAGAGTTGCCCGTCAGCGTATGTGTGCTCTTAGAAATCAGGGACAATACTATCATTTTAAGCTTCTTGGCAGTGACGTGTACTTAACTAGATGGTGAACTCATAGGTGGAAGGGGAGTATCTAATGCTTTCGTATTCTGCTTTTCAGCAAATAAATATTACCATACTGTGTGTGTAACATGAGCTATATAAGTGTGTGATGATTAAATTAGAAGATAGGGTTCTCTGTGATCCAGTTTTCCAAGATAAATTTTTGCCTTGTTTTTGTTAGATAATAAAGGTACCATATTGACTGTTGATATATGCCTACTTAGTCATGCTTCTCTTGCAGTAATCTTATCAAATTACCAGCTTTTTACTTTTTTAGAGAGACAGTCCTAGAATTGAGACTCCTCCTTTGCCTACATTCAAAATGAGACTATATTATGTGGGTAGGAAATTTCTGGTGACCTACTTTTAATTTTTAAATTAAAAAAATATTAGCATAGTTTTATATTTAGCAAAGGTGGTATAGAGAGTTTCTGTGTACCACACAGGCACCCAGTTTCCCCTGTTGCTAACATCTTACATGATTATGGTATATTTGTCACAACTAACAAATCAGTATTGATATATTATAACTAAACTGCATACTTTTAGGGGTAGTGACCCACTTTTAAAGCTTATTTCCCACAATTTGTTAAAAATGACCATCAGTATTGAGTGCCCATGGGTGGTGGCTTCCTGATTCTTCAAAGAAACTGAGTAATTTTGTAACCATTGGGACTTATCAGGAAATAAGGAACTCATAATAATGTGCGCTTAAATTTCCAGTGGAGGAATTGTACAGCTTAACATATGTTTTTGTAAGTTGGGTATTAATAAAGAGGCTGGGTGGGGTTTGATCACTATTAAGACTGATTTGTTTTGTTCCCTGGAAAATATGTTACTACCACATGGTCTACCCTTCATAGATAATCGAGCCTAAGATCACTGGGCAGAAAAGGGTTGCCCTGTAGTAGGAAATGTGTCCTCCTGGGACTGAGTTGAGATTTAGTTTAGCACACAGAATAAGTAGCCAATGGCTGCTATGAGACTGACTTCTAGAATTCAAATTAGTATAAATTAAATCTAATTCTTTTCCCCAGGACTGCCCAATTTAAGATTAAGTTTTATACTGGCGCTTATTAGAGATATGGCCATTTTGCCATTTCAGTGGAACCTTTTAATCAGCTTTAATGCTGTCTTAGGTAAAGTAAAAACTTAATCTAAGGGCTTTTCTAGTTTGCCATCCTCAAAGCAGAAAAAGCAGCAATGAAGCAGCACTGCCTCATATAGACTCTGCTTTTATTAAATTTGCTTCAATAATCCTCTTCCAGTCATCTTTTGTGCTGCATATTTGAACCATAAAATAAGCAAAAATTGTACCCAAATGAAAATTTCAAGTTATTTTAATGAAGCTCTGGAAACATCCCACAGCTCAGAAGGTATTTTTTCCTAGTATATTTTTTAAATTCTGGAAAGTAGGTCAGTAGACATACCCTGC
Source organism: Pan paniscus (assembly GCF_029289425.2). Lineage (NCBI taxonomy): Eukaryota > Metazoa > Chordata > Mammalia > Primates > Hominidae > Pan > Pan paniscus. The sequence continues at coordinate 6,761,913 of NC_073265.2, forward strand.
TTTAATTGGTTTAATTAGAAGTGAAAAATTATAGGACTAACCCAATTTGAAGTATAGATTTCAATAAGAAGAATTATACTGGGATGAATATTATTTAAGGGTTTGAATTTAAGATGCATTTAATCCACGCTTATAATTTCCTCTTGAAAAGATTTATATTGCAAAAAGGAAGACTAAGTGTTGGAATATGTCAATATATAGGGAAAAACTTTGCCATGAAATATAATATTTGATAAAATCATTTTAGAATTGTATCTCTAAATGGTATGCCTAAGAATATTGTTCTATAGGACCTTAATAGATATGCCTTGGGGGAAAAAAGTATTGTGTGCTCAAGTGAGTTTGAGATATACTGCATTAAATATAAGAAGTTGCCTGCAGGACTTCTCAGAGTCTTTAACACTTTCTGAATTTCTGAGACAAGATATATAGAGGGTACAGTACTTTGCAAACCTATTTATCCCTATACCACCTAGTAACATTTTTCAGGAAAATGTTTTGAGAACACGAATTTGACCTGTTTTAGGAATTTATACCTTTGACAATGTTGAGGACCTTGTTTTTTCCTATTATAATGATGATGTGATATTCACATATATTACTTTTTCCCAATTCTTTAAGATATTTTTCCAATGTATTATATTCAACCCTCTGCTCAGTGCCTTCCTTCTGCTAACTAAAGTGATGGTTTCCGTCTGTTGCTACACATCAGACATACTTGGCCCTGACCCTGGAGATTCTGTATGAAGAGAAATGCCAGAATACCTGCTCAGGATTCTGTATTTATTACAAACACCCAGGTGATTCTGATGCAGCCAACACTGGTCCTCCAACTGATGCTTTGGAATTGTTGAACTAAAAGCATGCCTTTTTTTCTAGATGGATGAGTAGATTGGGGCATAGTTTGTGGTCCTAGAACACATGGGTTAACCATCCCTCCTAGTGAGAATGATAGCACAGGCCTCTGATGACCCCACGAGGTGCTGTGCTGGCTATAACCTAACATGAAACGATCATTATTCCTTAAGAAAAGCAGAATATGTCTAAATGGGCTTTTAGCCACCTTCCTAATAATGAAGTACCATATATATGATTACCATTTGTTTTAATTTCAAGTAATTCCCTTGTAGATGATGTTTTATTTATTCTTTTTTTTTTTTTTTTTGAGACAGAGTCTCGCTCTTTCGCCCAGGCCGGAGTGCAGTGGCGCGATCTCGGCTCACTGCAAGCTCCACCTCCCGGGTTCACGCCATTCTCCTGCCTCAGCCTCCTGAGTAGCTCGGACTACAGGCGCCCGCCACCGCGCCCAGCTAATTTTTTGTATTTTTAGTAGAGACGGGGTTTCACCGTGTTAGCCAGGATGGTCTCAATCTCCTGACCTCGTGATCCGCCCGCCTCGGCCTCCCAAAGTGCTGGGATTACAGGCGTGAGCCACCGCACCCAGCCAAAAGATTGTTATTCTTGAAGATGCTCCTACTGCAAGGTATTAACAAGACTTTGCTTTAGGAAATTGCTAACTGGTGAGGAGGCATCCATGCCTCATTTTAGAGACAGAGCTAGTGCCTGACAAGTGTTACACTCTCTTCTGCTTGGAGAAGCATATGCTATGACCGGCTTGTGGATATTCAATTTAAAATTTTATTTATGAAAACAAAATTACCATTACTGTTTTTTAGTCAAAATGAATTATACTTTATAATTCTATAAGGCCAAGGAGCTACTTACTTGAAAAGTGAGCATACTGTTTTTGGTCATTTTTCTTTGCAAAGTAAAAGGGAAAAAATTATTGCACTTAGTTGAAGAGAAGACCTTCTGTGTGTCTTGCAACAAAGCAGAATTAATTGGATTAATATTAAGAAAATACTCCTTTTATAGGTATTAGCAAGCATTTTCATGGTTAGATTTTCTTCAGAATTGTAGTACACTGATGCCATTTTGTAAGATTGTGAAATGGTTTGTTTTTACCTTTAAGAACTCAATTCTTTCAACTACCGTGGCATACACGTTAAGCATTTTGAAGTAAAAATTACATTAAAGAAAGAAAATGTCCTGAAATGTTGAAAAATTATAAGCTTTTTTCTCCTCGTAAACAGGTGTATGCTTGGGGTGACAATGACCACGGCCAGCAGGGCAATGGCACGACCACAGTTAACAGGAAGCCCACGCTCGTGCAAGGCTTAGAAGGCCAGAAGATCACACGCGTGGCTTGCGGGTCATCCCACAGTGTGGCGTGGACAACTGTGGATGTGGCCACACCCTCTGTCCACGAGCCCGTCCTCTTCCAGACTGCAAGAGACCCTTTAGGTGCTTCCTATTTAGGTAACACAGATTTGCATCTTCTCTGAGATTTTCCAGTAGGTTACAGCAACCTTAGATTTATTTAATTGTGCCAACACATTAAAGGTTGTAGTGCCGTGTTAACTGCATTATGACTCTAAAGACACAGAAGAATTACGGTGTGCTCTCATGCGATTTATACATGCTGGAATGAAAGTTTTAGAAGAAAGTATGTTGCTCATTCTTGTGTTTATGATCAGGTAAACTCACAGCGCTGTACTTGTGTGTGAACAGGACTCCTAATAACTGCCTGAGAGATACAGGCACTGTACTGGGCCCTTTTGTATTTTTTAACAGCTTTATTCAGTTATAATTGACATATAATAAACTGCACCTATTTAAAGTATACATTTTGATCAACTTTGAAATATGTATGATCCATGAAAGCATCACCACAATCAAAGATAATGAACTCATACACTACTCTAGTGTTTCTCTCTGGCCCTTTGTACCCCTCCCTTTTGCTTTTAACTCCCCTCCTCCTTCCTGCCATATGCACCAATTTAATTTCTGTCACTAGAGATCAGTTTGCATGTTTTCTTTTTGTTGTTGTTGTTTCGTGGGTGTTTTATTTGTTTGTTTTCTTTTTTTTGTAGACAGGGTCTCACTCTGTCGCCCAGGCTGGAGTGCAGTGGCATGATCTTGGCTCACTGCAGCTTCCACCTCCTGGGCTCAAGTGATCCTCCCACCTCAGCCTCCCGAATAGCTGGGACTACAGGCACATGTCACCATGCCTGGCTAATTTTTGTTTGTTTGGTGGAGACATGGTTTTGCCATGTTGCTCAGGTTGGTCTGGAACTCCTGAGCTCAAGTGATCCTCCCACCTCGGCCTCCCAAAGTGCTGGGATTATAGGCAGGAGCCACTGTGGCAGGCCAGTATGCATGTTTTACAGCTTACTATAAATGGACTCATACAGCATATACTCTTTTTAAAAATCTTACTTTTTCCACTCAGCATAATAATTTTGAGATTCACTTATGTTGCATGTATCGATAGTTTATTCTTTTTAAATTGTTGAATAGTATCTTAAGATAAACAAATGCAATTTGTTTATCCATTTTTCTGTTGATGAATGTTTGGGCTGTTTCCAGTTTTTGACTATGCAAGTGAAATTGCTAATGGACATTTCCATACAAGTTTGTGTATGGACATCCACTTGAAATTCTCTTGGGTAAACTCCTAGGAGAGGAGTGGGTGGATCATATGGTAGGTGTATGTCTAGCTTCTTAAGATCGCTACATACTGTTTTGCAAAGTGGATGTTCCAGAGGTCCAGATCCTCCACATTTTTGTCAACCCTTGATACGTTCAGTCTTTAATTTTAGTTATATTGACAGATGTATAGTGGTATCTCGTTGTGGTTTTAATCTGCATTTCCCTAGTAACTAATGATCTCAAGCATCTTGCTTATTTACAAATCAGATACCTTTTTTGGTGAATGTCTGTTCAAGTCTTTTCCTATATTTAAATAGGTTGATTGTTTTCTTACTGAGTTTGAGAGTTTCTTATATATTCTGGGTTACAAGTCCTTTGCCTAATATAGAATTTGCTAGTATTTTCTGTCAGTGTGGCTTGTCATTTTATTCTCTTCACAGGTGAATCTTAAAGATTAGAAGTTTTTAATTTTGATGAAGCCTAGTTTATTCATTTTATTCTTTTGTAGAGTGTACTTTTGATGTTGTGTCTACAAAACCTTTGCCTCAAGATTATAAAGTTTGTCTTTCTATGTTCTGTTATAGAAGTTTTATAATAAAGTTTTAGACAGGTATATCTATGACCAGTTGATTAAATTTTATATATAGTGGGAGGTTCAGATTGAAAGGCTTTTTTGGACATGATTGTCCAGTTGTTTCAGTTGTATTTGTTGAAAAACTATGCTTTTCCTAATGAATTGCCTTTTGCCTTTGTCAGAAATCAGTTGTCTATGGATGTATGGATCTATTTCTGGACTCTCAGTATGTTTCATTGATTTATTCGTGTATTTTGTTGGCAATGCCACATTGTCTTGATTACTACAGCTTTATAAAAGGCTTGAACTCAGGTTGCAACAGTTTTTTAGCTTTGTTCTTTTTCAAATATATTTTGGCTGTTGCAGGCCCTTTGCATTTCCATATGACTTAAAATGAGCTTCTCAGTTTTTATAAAACCGCTTGCTTGGGATTTTGATGTGGATTGCATTAACTCTGTAAGTCAGTGTGAAAGGATGGATTCACAGTATTCAGTCTTCTAACCCATGAACATAGTGTTTCTCTTTGTTAGGTGTCCAGTACATAATGACACATGAAGAGGCAAAAAAAGCGACTAAAAATTACCAGAAATGATAGGAGAGAAACAGACCCACAACGGCTCCATATATTGGAGTTAGAAGACACAGACTTTAATATAATAAATATGCTTACTGTGTTCAAAAAGATAATATTTCAGCAGAGAACCAAAAAACTACTGAAAATAAAATAGAAAGACTAGAACTGATAAATCCAATAATTAAAATTAAGAACTTAATGAGTAAGTTTAGAACACACTGAACTCAGCTGAAGAGAAAGTAAAAATATCTGGAATGAAGAACTGAGGAGCAAAAGTTTAGAAAACGTAACAAGAAGGTAAAAGATCTGCAGGACAGAGGTTAGGCCTAACACAAGTGAAAGAAGAGTCCCCCCAAAAAGATAGAAAAGAGAATAGAGCAGAGGCAACATGTGAAGAAATGCTGAAAGACAGAATTTTCCAAAACAGACAACAGATATCATGCCCCAGAAGCCCTACCAACCCCAAGAAAGATAATCATCTCCATGCACATGTAAAACCTGTGCAAGATGAAAACAAAAAGACTCTCTGAAAAGCAGACGAAGGAAAAATAAAATGAACCACAATTAGATTTCCATCCAACTTCAGGAGAAATAATATAAACCAAATTGCAATGGAATACTATTTTTAAAGTGCTGAAAGAAAACACCTAGCAAAAAGACTTTTCAAAAATAAAGGAGAAATAAAGACATTTTCAGACATACAAAAATAGATAATTTGTAACCAACAAAGACACATTTTTAAAAATATTAAGGGGATTTTCAGGCAGGAGAAAAACAGTATAGATGGAAAATTAAAGAGGAAGAAAAAAGTGGAGAGAAATTACAAACTATGCAGAAAAATCTAAATGAATATTGACTACATAAAATCGTCATATGCCCTGCATGTATTGTTTGATCCTTTGACTTGTTTTTTTGCTTTTTTTGTTTTTTAAGATGTAGTCTTGTTCTGTCGCCCAGGCTGGAGTGCAGTGGCACGATCTCGGCTCACTGCAAGCTCCGCCTCCTGGGTTCACGCCATTCTCCCGCCTCAGCCTCCCAAGTAGTTGGGACTACAGGCGCCCGCCACCACACTGGCTAATTTTTTGTACTTTTAGTAGAGACAGGGTTTCACCGTGTTAGCCAGGATGGTCTCGATCTCCTGAACTCCTGATCCACCCGCCTCGGCCTCCCAAAGTGCTGGGATTACAGGCATGGATCACAAGGTCAGGAGATCGAGACCATCTTGGCTAACATGGTGAAGCCCCATCTCTGTTAAAAATACGAAAAATTAGCCTGGCATGGTGGCATGCGTCTGTAGTCCCAGCTACTCGGGAGGCTGAGGCGGGAGGAATGGCGTGAACCCAGGAGGGGGAGCTTGTAGTGAGCTGAGATCACGTGCCACTGCACTCCAGCCTGGGTGACAGAGCGAGACTCCATCTCAAAAAACAAAAACAAAAACAAAAACAGGCGTGAGTCACTGCGCCTGGCCGATCCTTTGACATTTTTTGAAATTTTGTTTGAGCATATGACCCACTTAGCATATGACTGGATTTTATGAACATTTTCTATGTGCATAAAAGAATGTCTTCGATAGTTCTGTTAGATATGTATTTGTATAAATCGTATAAAATTTTGGCTGGACGTGGTGGCTCATGCACATAACCCCAGCACTTTGGGATACTGAGGTGGGTGGATCGCCTGAGGTCAGGAGTTCAAGAGCAGCCTGGCCAGCATGGTGAAATCTCACCTCTACTGAAAATACAAAAATTAGCCAGGCGTGGTGGCAGGAGCCTGTAATCCCAGCTACTCAGGAGGCTGATGCAGGAGAATCGCTTGAGCCCGGGAGGTGTCAGTTGCAGTGAGCCAGGATCGCGCCACTGCACTCCAGCCGGGGTGACAGAGTGAGACTCCATCTCAAAAAAAAAAAAATTAAAAATTAAAATATGTTAAGAACATATAAATCAGAATGAAGATAAATGATGTTAAAGAGAACTAAGGTCTTTGCATTGTTTAGGAGGAGACTTTACTAAATAATAATAGATTTAAATGAGTCAAAAATAGATGTTATAATTAATATCTTCAGTAACTACTAAAACTAAAAACTAAAACTAAAAACTAAAGTGTATAACATATACACTCCCTATGGACAGAGTGAGACTCTGTCTCAAAAAAATAATAATTAAAAAAAAAGTAGAAAAGTTAGCTGAGCATGGTGGCACTGGCCTGTAATCCCAGCTGCTCAGCAGGCTGAGACAGGAGAACTGCTTGAACCCAGGAGGCGGAGGTTGCAGTGAGCCAAGATTGCGCCACTGCACTCCAGCCTGGGCGACAGAGTGAGACTCTGTCTCACAAAGAAGAAAAGTGATATATGCATACAGTGGAATATTATTCAGCCATTAAAAAGGATGACGTTCTGACACATGCTACAATACGGATGAAGCTTGAAGACATTACGCTAAACACAAAAGGATAAATCTTACATGGTTCCACCTAGATGAGGTATCTGGAGTGGTCATATTCATAGAGACCAAAGTTAGATTCAAGGTTACCAGGGTTGGGGTAAGGGGAAGTAGGGCAGTTAAACTGCTTAATGGGTACAGAGTTTCTGATCAGAGTGGTGAAAAGTTTTGGTAAGAGACAGTTGTGATGGTTGTGCAACACTGTACTTAAGGTACTTAATACCCTGAATTATAAACTTAGAAAATGACTAAGTGGCTAATTTTAAGTTAAATATATTTTGCCACAATGAAAAATATAATAAAAGGTATACAAATTAAAAAACTCACTCTCCATCTAACCAATTCCACATGCCATGCAACTAAACACTTACTAGTTTCTTGAGATTCTTTTAATGTTTCTTTATGGAAAAACAAGCAAACAAGCCTAGTTATTCTAATTCTTCCCCGACACCCCGTCCTGATTTTTTTAAAAAGCCAGCCAGTCATCAGCGGGTAGGACCGTCACTTCCGTCTCACTGTACTCACTCTACAGAATTACCATATGCAAAGGAAGCTTAAAATAACAAATTCCAGTACACTGTGGTCCACAATAAGTATTTCATTAATATTTGGTGGAAGAGAGAATATAAACATTCTGCCATACCTGGTTCATTTATTCTGCCAAATGTATGCCTGGTATTGTGTTTTTTGGTCCTGAAACACGTTTCACAAAAATCAAAGTCATCACAGTTTCTGCATTTGAATCTGGATCCATTGATAGGAAACATCTGACATCCATCACACCTATTTGTAAAATAGCAACTGAGTTAAGAAAGGTCATTTATTAAACTTAATTCAACAGAAAACCATTCGTCCCAAAGCAAATCTAGCAATCATAAAAATAACTCATATAACCCCAGGATGAATACTGGGCACCAACTCCATTTCTGATAGCAACCCAGTCCAGTGAGACTGCTGGGGAAAGTCAACAATGATATCTTTTCCATTGGCACTGAAAGCCAGGACACAACAGAAATCACCTGATCCATCTTCCTCTTCACCAATAAAAACCTGAACTTAAAACTGCACCTAGCCATGTCATACTACATTGTAGTTATTTGTTTTTTACAAAGAGTCTATCTTTTAGAGATAGGTACTAAAATGCTTATGGATGAAATAATACATGATGTCAGCGCCTGGTTTCAAAATAATCACAAGAAGGGAGCATGAATAATTTTGGCCTGAGGCGACAATCGTTAAAGCCAGGTAATGAGCACATGGAGGTTCACTGTAAACTACATTCCTTACTTCTGCATTAGGTTTAAAATAGGACATTTTGGTTTTTAATTACACCAAGTCAACAATTCCATACAATACCTTTGGTATCTCAGGGAATAAAAACCACATTAATAATGTGAAGACTTCTTTTGTCCTTTGATAAGAGCAACGTGTCACTCAAAACAAAGACACCAAATTCTTATTTTTAAAATTTGTCTTGTTTTGATTTGCAAATATTTTAACAATCTCTTAAGCAAAGAAAAATGTTTAAAGTAAAATATTAAATAATCCACTTGTTCTTATGTAACATGAGAAGCTCTAAGAACCTCTCACCACTGGGGAACCACCACCAACTGTGGCCATTTTCTAAGTGATCTGATGAAAAGAGAGCCTTCCACAAGGTTCACATGAACAAACAAACAATCTCTTTATGGCATCAAGAGTTTATAAAACAATACACATACTTATTTCTCATGCAACTGTTAAAACGGACATAGTATACCTTTCAAAGTGTGCCACGGATTTGATTTGGAATCTCAACAGTATCATATTAAATATAATCTGAGAATTGTTCCCAGTTCCTAATTTCCATCATTAGCACATTTCCATTTCTTAAATTCAGTCCTAAATTTTTATACAGCATGAAAAATAGCCAGGCATGGTGGCTCACGCCTGTAATCCCAACCCTTTGGGAGGCCGAGGCGGGCGGATCAATAGGTAAGGAGTTCGAGACCAGCCTGGCCAACATGGTGAAACCCCATCTCTATGAAAAATACAAATATTAGCCAGGCACGGTGGTGGGCACCTGTAATCCCAGCTACTCTGGAGGCTGAGACTGGAGAACTGCTTAAACCCAGGGGCGGAGGTTGCAGTGAGCCAAGATGGCACCACTGCACTCCAGCCTGGTCAGGGGAGGAGAAAGAAAAAGCAGTCCTGACAGTCAGGAGCTGGCCTGTTAATGTCAATGTTAGAACATTTCACAGAACAAATGACAGGACAAGTTTACAGAACACGAACATCAGATAAGGCCACTCTGTGACTGATGAATCAAGGCACAACCAAAACCCCTCCTTAACCATGTGTGATGAAAGTCAAGTCTAATCCAAACCACAAACAACCACACAGTCCCCTATCCTGGTGATATGAATGACTGCTTCCTTACCAATCATGATGTTAGCATGGCTCCGTTCTTTCTGCCTGCTAGGTAAATTTATTAAGACATCCTGTCTTAGAATTACCCCTGCTTTCTCGACCCCTCCCCCAAATACCCAACATAAACTTCATTAGTCCTCGCTCACTCCCTCTGATGGAGACACCCATTCCCCAAGGTGTGTGTTCTCCTGTACTGCAATGAGTTAATATTAATAAATCTGATTGTTTCACTGCAGGTGAGTTCCTCTGTGGCCTTTGGCAGAAGGCACTGACAAGCAAAGGAACACTCTATCTCTTTCTTCACACTTGTTTTCTGTTTTGTGTGCTTGAACAAAAAGAAATACTAAGTACATATGCATTAATGAAAAGTTAACATCAGGAATTTAATTACCCAGATGATATTACCTTTCACAACCCCCACACTCTGATGAGTCACAGATCCCCATTTGTATTTTGGTGTGGTGACAGAGGCTTTGACCCGCACTTTATCACCAATCTTGATGTGAGAAGAAGAACTTGGTGGAGGATAGCCTACAGAGTTCAATAACAAATCATTATAATCAGTATTCATTTATGGGAATTCTGTCTCTAAGAAAAAACAAAAGCACTGAACAAAGAATGTGCTCACCTCTAAGTTCCACATGAATGTACCTAAACCAGTAGATGCCCCCTTTCTCCTGCCAGTCACACTGCACATTGAGATCATGCAATCCATCTCTGTCCAGCTTGATGACTTTGCCAACATCACCTTCGCACACTTCTTCGTATGTTCGACAGCATCTAACCATCATTCCCACCTAGAATTAAAATGAAATTGGAGATCCAGTCCATCATGTACACAGGTGAAATGAGCCATGATAAGTAGTATTACTCTACTCTTAATAAAGAATTTCAACCGGGCACGGTGGCTCACGTCTGTAATCCTAGCACTTTGGGAGGCTGAGGTGGGAGGATCACTTGAGCTCAGGTGTTTGAGACAAACCTGGGCAACATGGCGAAACCCACCTCTACCAAAAATACAAATATTAGCCAGATGTGATGGCACATGCCTGTGGTCCCAGCTACTTGGGAGACTTGAGTTGAGAGGATTGCTTGAGCCTGGAAGGTGGAGGTTACAATGAGCCAAGATCATACCACTGCACTCCAGCCTGAGTGACAAAGTGAGACCCCACCTCAAAAAAAAAAAAAAAAAAAAAAAAAAAAGAATTTCATCTAGCACCCAGAGTGCATTCTAAGTATTATTTAATGATAAAGGGAAGAGAAACTCTTTAGAACACTGTCTGGCTTTGTGTCTCAGGCAGGAAATATACAGGAAGAGGCTGGATCAACTTGTGTCACAAAGGAAGGGAGCTTTCAAAGATTACTGGGTTCACTCGAAAGGATTCCCTGATCATCAGAAATATAACAGTGGAGACATCACACCCTAAAAGCCAATGGATTGGTCATCATGATAATAAGGAAAACAAAGCTTCCTGGTCATCTTTATACATATCAGAACACCCATGCATCATTCTGAAAACTGATAAAGTCTCCCTGTATTATCAAGAGCAACCAAGATTAATAACAAAGCTTTTTTTCACAGAAGAGAATTCCAGCCAATGAACTCAGAGAAGATGAAGTTAGAAAATCACCATGGTGCAGCCCCTAATGATAGGTCTAGATGATGACACTAATGCCTACTGGAGCTATGAGATGGATAATTAATACAGAATGTCATCAAGGAAGGAGCAGGCTGACAAGACCTAACCCACCCAAACCTGCTTGCCTGTTGAGATGGGGCTGGAGGGAGTACATGCCTATGAAGCTTCCTGCCTGAGATTCAGCCTGGTCCAATCACCCTCCAACCCTAACTCCTATTGTATTGGAGAAACAGGGAGAGAGGAAGATGTTAGCCACAAGGAAGCCACCACCAAATGCAGCCTGTAAGACATTTGGAGGACATGGTTTCAGCCACAAATAAACAGCATGAAAGGAGAGGAAGGGAGAAGGAGGGTTACTATGAAATGAATGTTTGTGTCCCCCCCCGCAAAATTCATGAAGTCCCAACTCCTAATGTGGCAGTATTAGGAGATGGGGCCTCTAAGGAAGTCATTAAGGTTAAATCAGGTCATAAGAGTGGGCCTCTGACACAACAGGATTAGGGTCTTTATAAGAAGAGACTCCAGGATGGGCATGGTGGCTCACGCCTATAATCCCAGCACTTTGGGAGGCCAAGGCAGGCGGATCACCTGAGGTCAGGAGCTCGAGACCAGCCTGACCAACATGAATAAACCCTGTCTCTACTAAAAATATAAAATTAACCAGGCATGTGGTGCATGTCTGTAATCCCAGATACTTGGGAGGCTGAGACAGGAGAATCACTTGAACCCGGGAGGCAGAGGTTGTGGTGAGCCAAGATCGTGCCACTGCGTTCCAGCCTAGGCAACAAGAGCGAAACATCGTCTCAAAAAAAAAAAAAAAAAAAAAAAAAAAGACACCAGTGCTCCCCTGCTAGCTCCAGCTCCCCCCATCCCCAGCCCCACGTCCACAGGAGGACACAGCAAGAAGGCAGCCACCTGGCCGGGCACGGTGGCTCATGCCTATAATTCCAACACTTTGGGAAGCCAAGGCGGGTAGATCACGAGGTTAGGAGATCGAGACCATCCTGGCTAACATGGTGAAACCCCGTCTCTACTAAAAATACAAAAAAATTAGCTGAGCATGGTGGCGGGCACCTGTAGTCCCAGCTACTCAGGAGGCTGAGGCAGGAGAATGGCATGAACCCGGGAGGCGGAGCTTGTAGTGAGCTGAGATCACGCCACTGCACTCCAGCCTGGGTGACAGAGCGAGACTCTGTCTCAAAAAAAAAAAAAAAAAAAAAAAAAGGTAGCCACCTACAAGCCAGGAAGAGGGCCATCACCAGAATCCAGCCAAGCTGGTACCTTGATCTTGGATTTCCAGCCTCCAGAACCATGGGAAATAAATGTCTGTTGTTGAAGCTGCCAGTCTATGGTACTGTGTTATAGCCAACTGAGCTAAGACAAGGGGGAACCACTCTAGCTTGGAATAGACTTCAAAGATCCATCAACCAAATGTAGATAAGGCATACAATCTTGGTTTATCCAAGTTCAAAAACTAACCATTAGAGCCATTTCTGAGAAAACTGGAAAACTACAAGCAAGCGTTAGATATGAGATGATATTAAGGAATTATTATTTATTTTGTTAGGTAATGCTGGTAAACAGAAATGTCATTATGTTAAGATTCTTTATTAGTGATACTCACTGACATATATACAGGTGAAATGAGATGATTTGGGGGATTTTCTCTAAAATATACTAAAACAGAATTAGGACAAGAAATGATTTAAAGTAGATAAAGGACTATATAAAACATAATTAGATTTTTAAAGTTTGATGGCAATGAGAATTACATAAGAAAAACAAGGAAAGGTATGTAGGAAGTGTCACAAGTGGGGCTAGTAGAAAACAGCCATCTCTGCGCCATGTCCACCGTGGACAGGCCACTTGTGCTCTCCGGCTGCCCCTGAGCCCATCTGCCCCTCTGTCCTCTGGCTACACCGGGGCAGCCACAGCAGCCTCTGTCTGGGTGCCCATCCTGCTCAGCCACCCTTCACACCCTGTAGGCTTTGCACCCATCTCACCTTCTTATTGCAGCCCCCCATCCCTGGACTGTGCCCTCACTCCCACCCCTTTACTGTAGTCTGCTCTCTCTCATTCCAGGGTATACAGCACCTTCTAGCGTACCATGAGCTCACTGGTCAGGTATGTCTTCCAGCACCAGAAGGCAGGCTCCCTGAGGGCAGGGGCCTCTGTCCACTGATGTTTGGCATATAGGACATACCCAAATATTTGCTGAGTGAAAAACGGATCGAGGCTCCAGCTTAAGACAATTACTCACCTGAATATTCTCTCTCACATATACAGCATAATCATCATTACCCAAGAAATCAGCTCGGTTTTTGTACGTCTGGCTCTCCGTCACAACAGCACCAGTAGACTACAAGAAATAAATACATTCAAAGAAAAAAAAAAAGGAGAACTCAATAAATCTACTCAAAAAGAAATGTCTGTGAAATCTATAATATTAAAAAGTAGAGGATGAAATCCTTTATTTTCTCTATAAAAATCTTCATTTAAAAAAGACTAATAGCAGTAGCATAGTAGGCAGAAATGAATCTCAGAAGCTACAAGTATACAAAATTTCCAAGGCACTTCCAAATTAATCCTATGAACAATTTACTCAGGTCAGAAACTGATGTGTCAAAACATGGTATTTTAATAAAATATCTTCTAATGGCTACCGAAGATCATGAGATGTTTGAACAAGGGTCTGTTCTGAAGCTAAAAGTAATGATGATATAGAAACCCAATCATCCCTTCAGTAGTGAAACACAGCTTTGTTCTGTGCCCGGCAATACCATAGGTTGGTTTTATGAAACAGTCCACAGTAGATATAGTTAATTCTTTCAAGGGACAGAGAAAGCCAAGGTGTAAGACTGTTAGAGCGCTAGACGGACAGTGGCCCAGTGGCACTGACCATGGAGTAGGCGGCATCATCCATGTCCTCCACCACCTCCTCGTCAGAATACTTGTCAGACACCGTGTCTGCATCCGAGAGCTCCGTGACCTGGATGTCGGAGTGGTCCAGCAGCCACCCGACCAAGGCTTCCACACCTAAGAGAGGCCCACACAGCACACTGGCCATCGTGAGTCAACAGCCCTGAAGCGGGAACCCACACACGTACAAGCAGAGGCCAGGAAAACGAAGTACCAGGCAAGCCGGATGCATTCCCGGAAGCATCAGTGAGAGACTTCAGGGCAAACTCGATGTTCCTTCTGGGAAATCCCATCTCCATGAGCTGCACCACGATCGGCAGAGCGGGAACGGGTGACTGCTTGCGCCTCTTCACTCTGGCAGGGCGGATGTGCTGCACGGCGACAGGCGTGGTGGCCTCACTGGAGCTGCAGTCTTCAAATCCTGGGCTCGAAGGGTGAGTGGACTCCACAACGGCCAGTGCAGCAGTCTGGGCAGACAAGAGGGTCCTGGGAGGTTTGGGAAGTGCCCTCGGCTAGCTTTCGCAGTCTGGGAACATGGGGCAGTACGCAAGTCTAGAAAGCCCGCATTCACATGTGCGTTTTTCAGTGAGTTCCTAGAACATGTTAGAAAATGACAAAGCCAAGTTTCACAGTTTAATGCAGAGAAAATACTTGGTGGTAAAATAACTTTCCTGTTTCAGCAGACAGAGAGCCTACTAAATTAGCCAAGTATCAATGTCCATTAAGGAAAACTTCATTACAGCCCTAAGCGAGCAGTCACAAGGGCTGGAGGGAGCAGGGAGAAAGGCATTTCCCCTGCCTTAACCAGGCACTGTGGTGGAGGCCACAGGCACCTGTGTTTTAGACAGGCCAGAAATGACACAGGACTCTCATGTACCATTAAAACAACCCTCAACTATTGAAGGGTTAAATAATCACAGTGAGGTTAAACAAGGTATTAAAAAGTAAGAGAAATAAAAGAGTATTAGTTGGGAAACACACTGCAATGAATCAGTGAACATCTAAACTGCCAGTCTCTGCAGCTGGGAACTCCCCACCTACAGCACAAATAGCACTTCCCTGATCTGTTGCAACTCCCTGGTCCTCCTCCCCAGCTGCTCTCATAGACTGACTTGCTATTTTGTTAAACGGAGCATGTGAGGAAGGAATCAGGAAGAAACCAAGGACACTGCGGAGCCCCCCGGTGCTCAGGAAGTATCAAAGCCTAGGGTTTTGCAGCGAAGTCTGGGTAACTTGGAAGTGACAGGTTTCATCCTAAAAGTTTAAAATTCAGAGCCAGATTGCGCCAAGAGTTCTGGTTCTGATAATTGAGAGTTAGGATGCACTGGACTAACCTTTGGCTGATAATAATCATGAACTCTGGATAAAATATTTTTTAAAACCGCTTGAGGGCACTGGAGAACAGCTGACGCAATCAGCAATAAAACGAGTACAACCCCTGACCCTGAGAAGCCTGCAGGTAAGACGCGCATTTAACCACAGACGGCGCACCTTCCTGCACTGCAGGGGCTGGGGTCCGGGCCTGCCAGAGCAACCAGAATGCGAGGGAAAGCCCGCCTGAGAAACCACAGAGAAGCCTGCAGGTAAGACGCACATTTAACCACAGACGGCGCACCTTCCTGCACTGCAGGGCCTGGGGTCTGGGCCTGCCAGAGCAACCAGAATGCGAGGGAAAGGCCGCCTGAGAAACCACAGAGAAGCCTGCAGGTAAGACGCGCATTTAACCACAGACGGCGCACCTTCCTGCACTGCAGGGCCTGGGGTCTGGGCCTGCCAGAGCAACCAGAATGCGAGGGAAAGGCCGCCTGAGAAAGAAACCACAGAGGGAAATCCACGAAATATGCGGACGGACTACCCGCAAATCTACAGCTGAATCTAAACTGAAGCACCACTGAAGAGCCTGCGCTCGGCACAAAGGGACTGCTGGAAGGCTGCAGGGGCTCCCCAGCTGCCCAGGGCCAGGACAGCATCTGAGGCTCAAGCTCAACCAACTAGAGGTGGGGAGGAGAATGTCAAGGCTTCCAGTGACGCCCAGAAGAGATTCTAAATCCTTGAGAATTAAGGATCCACAACCAGGGCTAAGGGCAAATACAAAATCATTAGAAAGCCTGGCACCAAGCCACCTCAGGATCAAGGAGGACTGCCAGGTACTGAACTGCCTGTGAGAAGAAAACTCCCCATTCTCCAGAGGCGGCAGAACCCAGAGCCAATACAATGTAACGTCCAAAGAATCCAGAATGAAATAAGAATTCTCACATATGTGAAGGACAACAACCAATAACTGACTATAATCAAGGAATAAAAACTGCAAAGAGCAGCAGACCAACAGGTGGGCAGACGTTAGAATTAGCAAACAAGAAATTCAACATAACTATCAGAAATATGTTTTAAAATGTACAGTAAAAGATAGATTTGGCCAGGCACGGTGGCTCACACCTGTAATCCCAGCACTTTGGGAGCCCGAGGAGGGCGGATCATGAGGTCAGGAGTTCGAGACCAGCCTGGCCAACATGGTAAAACCCCATCTCTACTAAATATACAAAAATTAGCCAGGCGTGGTGGCAGGCACCTGTAGTCCTAGCTACTCGGGAGGCTGAGGCAGGAGAATCACCTGAACCCAGGAGTCAGAGGTTGCAGTGAGCTGAGATCACGCCACTGCACTCCAGCCTGGAGACAGAGCGAGACTCCATCAAAAAAAAAAAAAAGAAAAAAAGATAGACTTAAAGGATGAAGAAAGAACTGTCGGAAGAGATATAAAACTATTAAAAGAGAGCCAAATGGAAATAAGAGATGTGAGAAATATAAAATAAAGTATGTCTTGGATGGATATAACAACAGATTAGGCCCAACAAAGCAAAGCATCTCGACCTTTCAAACAGATCAAGACAAACTAACCAAGCTACTAACAAGGAGAAGAAAGACTTTCTATTAAAGTCATAAAAGGAAACTCACTAACCGTGTAACAGATGTATAATAGTATTTCCAGAAAAGAACAAAAAGAGCAAGGCAGGGGGAAAAAAACAACAGTCAAATGTTTCCAAATTTGGTAGGGGAACAAAAATCAAGCCAAAGATGCAAGCAGCTTCAGCAAATTTCAAGGAGGATGGTGGGGTGGGCGGGGTGGGCCACCATTGCATACATGAGCCCAGCTTAGTGAAACTGCAGAAAACCAAAGATAACAGAAAATACGAAAAGCAACCAGAGAAAACAGACATTTCATACAAAAGAAGAGATGAGAACAACGACTCTCCATCGGAATCCATGGAGACAAAACAGCGGAAGGTCTTTTTTTGTACAACAGTCCTTCTCAGTTCCTGAAGAACAACTCTACACGGCCTTCTAGGTGTTCACACTCGGCATCTCCCAGCATGACCGCAGGCTCTGCGCCACCCCATGTGCTCTCAAGTTGCTCAGCGTCTTTTGATCTCTGCCAGGGAGACTGGAAACACAACCAGGCCCTTTAAAATGAACCTTCACCTTGGAGGTTCCCAGACCTGAGAAGAAGCTGGAGTTCAGAAGAGCTCATGGCCAACCTCCTCCCTTCCTGCCCACACCCGTTTCTTGCTTTCTCCCTTTGCACCCCCCACCATCTTTCCAGCTTGTTCTAGGATTGGGGGAGGCCTCCCACCTGTCCAAGGCAGTGGCTGCCTCATCTGGACCCTTGCTCCCAGAAGGGCCCTGCTATCTGAGGGTTTCTGTTAGGGTAATTTCTGACTGCCAAACTGAGTACTGACAGTTTTATTTTTGTCTCTGATATTTTATCCAGATTTTTAATGTATTACACAGCAAGAAAGATTTTGGAATGAACATCTCTAATCCTCTATGTTGCCAGCCATGAAAGCTCCCATCCCTCTTACACTCAATCACGTCGCCTCCTCTATGCGAACTTCCTGTAGCCCTGACCGTGTGCCTCGCTGCTGCCCTCACCTGCTCCACAGCATGGAGAGAGCTGAGAGGCTGGCAGCACCAGAGCACCCCCGAAGAGGCTCCTGAGTGAATGAAACAGACAAACGGCTGCCAGAGTCCTGACGAGCCTCTTTGAATAATTCTACTTCCTGGAAAAAGATCCCTTCATGAAGATGTGAGCATTTAACCCATGCTGCATCTAGTTAATATTTTTTCACAATTTACACAAACCCAAAATAAGGTTAAACTTCAACCCTCTCAGTCTTTAGTATTATAATGTTCTGCAGACTATCCACAAACATGGTTAAACCCCAATGAATCATTAGAATTATTTGCGTACTATCATTTAACATTCAGAATAGATCCTTAAGAAAATATACATCTAGAAAAAAAGTGTTCACAATTTAGTGCTGTGGATTAAAAACTGTCAAGGCTGCATGGCTGTACCTCAAGTTCCTGTTTATCAAATATGGCCTTCACAGGAGACGGCTGGGTGGCCGAGGCCAGCAGCTGCTGCAAGAGGATCATGGGGGGCTGCGGCCCTTCAGGAGACATGTCCCCAAGGTCAGGTGATACCACTGCTCCATCATCTGAATTTAAAAACAAAATATGTGTAAGATTCTATTTTCAACTGCGAACACCAGTTTACTATTAAAGAAAATGCACTGACCATGTTAAATCAGGTATGACTTCTGCCTCATTATGTGATAGAAGACCAAAATCTTCAAGGTTCAGACATCGAACAAAAACTAGACTCTAGTCTGGGCGCGGTAGCTCACGCCTGTAATCCCTGCACTTTGGGAGGCCGAGGCAGGTGGATCACGAGGTCAGGAGATTGAGACCATCCTAGCTAACACGGTGAAACCCCGTCTCTACTAAAAACACAAAAAAATTAGCCGGGCATGGTGGCGGGCACCTGTAGTCCCAGCTACTTGGGAGGCTGACACAGGAGAATGGCATGAACCTGGGAGGCGGAGCTTGCAGTGAGCCGAGATCACGCCACTGCACTCCAGCCTGGGCGACAGACCAAGACTCGGTCTCAAAAAAAAAAAAAAAAAAAAAATTAGCTGGGCATGGTGGTGCGTGCCTGTAATCCCAGCTACTCGCAAGGCTGAGGCAGGAGAATTGCTTGAACCAGGGAGTTGGAGGTTGCAGTGAGCCAAGATCACGCCACTGCACTCCAGCCTGGCAACAGAGCGAGACTCCATCTCAAAAAAAAAAAAGGAATTAGACTCTAAACCACTTTCACTGCCTGCTTTTGGTCTCTGTCCTTCATTAGTGCATCTGTCTCTTAGAGCCAGCAAATGCTCCTTCCCAGATTTCTGCACTTGATTCTTTCTCCTTTTCTTGAGATGGAGTCTCACTCTGTTGCCCAGACTGGAGTGCAGTGGCACAATCTTGGCTCACTGCAACCTCTGCCTCCTGGCTCAAGCGATTCTCCTGCATCAGCCTTCCCTGTAGCTGGGACTACAGGCACATGCTACCACGCCTGGCTAATTTTTGTATTTTTAGTATAGATGGGGCCAGGCTGTTGATTAGATTTCACCATGTTGGCCAGGCTGGTCTCCAACTCCTGACCTCAGGTGATCCACCCGCCTTGGCATCCCAAAGTGTTGGGATTACAGGTTTAAGCCACCATGCCTGGCCTACACACTCTCTTTCGTGTTCACTCACGGCTTCAGTAACCCCTGACACAGACACATCCCACGTGCATATTTCTAGCTGTAGCTTTTCCAGCTAAGCCTTGTTGAGATCATTAAGTGACCCCAATTCCAAATGTGTCATGTGCTCAGGGTGATGGCTTTTTGTCTGTTATGAGTAGCTTTAGGTGCAGCCTTTAGGACTCTGTTTGACACAGCCCCAGGGAGATCCACTGCCCTCAAGCCCACTTCACACATCTAGGTACTCATCCAGGTACTCACAGCATTTGCATGTGCTGGTTTTCTTCGGTGACAATTTCAACTAACTAGACGAGGAGCTGGAAATCTTTCTCTTGAAGGGCCAGAGAGTAAATAGTTTAGACTGATGGGCTGTACAGTCTCTGTCCCAACTATTCAGCTCTGCCACTGCAGAGCAAAAGCATCCAGAGATGATGTGTAAACAAGTGGTGTGCCTGTGTTCCCATAAAAATTTATAAAAACAGGTGCACGGCAGTTTTGTCAATCTAGCTCTGTTCGGAGTCCCTGCTCGGCCCAAAGCACAGACTTGATCATCCTGATTCAGGTCTGCTGTAACTGCTCATTGGGCTGAGTGCAGAACAGAACAGCCAATCCAATTCCCAGGCTCCAATCTCCCAATCTCTACAACTGGGAAATCTTCATGTTCCCTATAACCTCTACTATTAATTGATTCTATACTTTCAATCGATTTCTTTCATCCTCAGCAGGTTTAAAATTAATTTCATAGCATCCTCTCCTCTTAAGAAGCAAACGCACACACTCCACATTCTACTGGACTTGCTTATTTGCTTCAAACACACTACTCAATATTCCCCCCTCAACTCAAGCTTGAAACAGCAGAGTCACCTTCCACTTTTTGCTGGTTCCCCATAAAGTTATCATCTACAAGACTACACCATCACAGTGGATGGCACCTTCCTTCCACCAGAACCTTCTTTCCCTTTTCATGCCTTCCCCCTCATCACCTGACACAGGAGCAATTCTCCATCTCTGTCATGTCCTGTTTCAGATACTCCTATACCTTACTAGTAGGTGTATCACCCGAAGGTCAATGCTTACCATGTGGCCCCTACCACAGCTTTCCAAGTGGGCCTCAAGTTTCACCCTGGTCTCCCAGGTACTCTGTAACAGGATGTCAGCCGCCCATCTAGCTTCAGCCCCACCACTCATCGAAAAACCCTGAGCTCCAAGAAGAGGAGAGCTGCTCAACGTGCTTCCAAAGACTCGCCACGTTCACTCCTCTCCTCCTGCCTCCACCACCAGCAGAGTGCTTGTCTGCTGGCATCTGTCTGCCACAGCCTTCAAAGGCTGCCCGTCCAGTGCTCAGCTGCCACTGGCTCCAGACGCCTGTGGAACCACTCACATGCCTCACCGCCCCCTGGCCCCAGAGAACAAAGAGAGCCATCTGCATTCACTTCCTCTCCTCATCCAAACCCTAGAGAGCAATGATCATAGAAAAGGACTTCTCCGCAAAAGACTTAGCATAATGTCTTTCAATAGTTGGAGATCAAAAAATGTTTTTTCTATTAAAAGTAACACAAGCTCATTCTAGAAAACTAAATATAGAGAAATATAAAGAAAATAAAGACAGCCAAAATTCCACCAAAGATTACTGGGTCACTATTTTACTAAACAGATAACTATGGCATATCTATAAACGGATATACATAGCAGTGTGCTTTTTCTGTTTACTTATCATTTTCATGTTTCCACAGCAATAAACATATACAGCTAGCCCTCCGTATCCATGGGTTCTGCATCCAAAGATTCAACAAACCACACATCAAAAATATTCAGAATAAAACAAATTTTTAAAATATAATTTTAAAAAGAATAGCAATAACAACTATTTACATATCATTTATTTTATTTTATTTTTATTTATTTTTTTGAGACAGAGTCTCGCTGTGTCACCCAGGCTGGAGTGCAGTGGCACGATCTCGGCTCACTGCAAGCTCCGCCTCCTGGGTTCATGCCATTCTCCTGCCTCAGCCTCCCAAGTAGCTGGGACTACTGGCACCCGTCACCACGCCCAGCTAATTTTTTGTATTTTTAGTAGAGATGGAGTTTCACCGTGTTAGCCAGGATGGTCTCGATCTCCTGACCTCGTGATCTGCCCGCCTCAGCCTCCCAAAGTGCTGGGATTACAGGCGTGAGCCACCGCACCCAGCCTATATATCATTTATATTTTTAAAGTATTTCGGAGGATGTGCATAGGTTATATGCAAATACTACACCATTTTATAGAAGGGCCTTAAGCATTAGTGAATTCTGGTATAACTGGGGGTCTTGGAACTCATCCCCATGGATACTGAGGGAAGACTATACATGTACCATCATTTTGAATGGCACCATGATATCACACTGTACGGATACACAACATAAGAATGGGTATTTTGGTGTCTACAGTTTTTCAATACAAAAACAATACCAAAAAGGAGGCCATAACGACACTGTTGAATACATTATTTTTATTTATTATTTTTTTTGAGACGAAGTCTCACTCTGTCACCCAGGCTGGAGTGCAGTGGCACAATCTGCACCCTGCAATACGCACATACCACAACCTCCGCACCCCCCGGTTCAAGTGATTCTCCTGCCTCAGCCTCCCAGGTAGCTGGCATTACATGCAGCCACCACTATACCCCGCTAATTTTTTTTTTTTTTTTTTGACAGAGTCTTGCTCTGTCGCCCAGGCTGGAGTGCAGTGGCACCATCTCGCCTCACTGCAAGCTCCGCCTCACAGATTCATGCCATTCTCCTGCGTCAGCCTCCCGAGTAGCTAGAACTGCAGGTGTCTGCCACCTTGCCCAGCTAATGTTTTGTATTTTTAGCAGAGATGGGGTTTCACCGTGTTAGCCAGGATGGTCTCTATCTCCTGACCTCGTGATCCGCCCGCCTCAGCCTCCCAAAGTGCTGGGATTACAGGCATGAGCCACTGTGCCCAGGTGGTGAATACATTATCTTTACATGCCTTTTCGTGTGATAAAGTCCCACAGAATGACTTGCTGGGTCAAAGTATATAAATACATACATACATCTATGCATGTCAAAGACCAACTCATTTCCTCAGACGCCCATTAGATGGCTACACCAACTGAAATTCCCAGCAGCAACGTGTTCATGGAGTGCGGCTTTACGCGCATTTGAAGAACCAGCTTAGGTTCTACTTGTTACAATACAGGCTCTATTTCTTTGGTCTGGGGTGCGGCCTGGGAGTCTGCATTTCTAACACATACCTGCGTGCCACCAATCTTGCTGACCCATGCAGCACACTTTAAATGGGAAGGCATGAAAATACCTTTTTCCCTCCCCACCCACCAGATGCCCTCAGTCTTGTCTTATAAGATGACGATGACAATTTTATTCACAGTTGGTGGTTGCTGGGCAGGCCACGTGTCTGTCTTGTACATTTATAAGCCACCTATGTCCATTTTTATGAACTGATTATTCACATCCTTTGTCTACTTTCTACTGCCCTTCTTATAAAGATTTAAGAACTTTTTAAAAAGACACCTGTGTGAACAGTTCCAGTCTCCTGAACAGCTGGCTGAGACAGGATCTGCCGCAGTTTATCCTGGTGGGAGAGCAGCGCCCGACCTGCTTTCAGGATGTATAGCTTCAACTGCTGGCACCGCAGCAGGTCCAGGTCCACTTGTCCTGCGGAAGGAAAGACTCAGTGAGAAGGGCGTGCCCTGCTCAGACTCCCTCCTCGCCAGCAGCAAGCCTCCGCCACATGGCGACGAGTAACGCTCTGCCCTTCAGGAATCTGCCGACCGCACACACTGTCTGTGATGAAGGGCTCGCCTTTCCCAGAGTTACACTCGGTGCTTCTGGGTAAGCATCTTCTGCCTCCTGGGTCTTCCTTCCCTGCTCTCCAGGCACCTAACTTGATAGGACGCAGGATTCAATGGGTTTAACACGGTTAGAACCATGTTAGCCACTATTAATATGATCAAACGTTCCCCAAGTTGCTGAAGTTTCAGCCGCTTTCACTCTTCTTCTAAGACTCCTCTGAGAGAATCTGTCAGCCCCACTAGCTCTTTAACTGATGAAGATGGCAGCAATGCCCAAGGCTTATCTGATAGCAGAGGCCACAGAAGCAGCACAGAGAGCATGGGGTGGGAAGGAAGGAGGGCCGCAGGTGCCGCTCGGGTACTGGCTCAACTAACTGGCAGACAGGTTTATTCACCACGATGGGAAATGGCAGCTACTAGAGAAAGCCAGCTGAATTTCGGACATGTCATTTGCATGCACTGCTCCTCCAACCAGAGATGTGAATGGGAGATCCAGAGTTGAAAGTGCTTACATCATATATGCTGAAGCAGCAATCGTAGGTCTGTGGGAGCAAGCGGGGAAAAAACTCAAGAAGAGTGGGCAGAATACGCCATAGTTATGGGTGAAGCCACACGGACTTCCAGGACATAAAGAACGAGCAGCGAGAAGAGCTCCCTAGAAACATGGAAAGAAACTCAGGGGAGCCGCATTCTAGACCCGAAGGAAGGCAAAGCCAAGCCAGGCTACAGTCACAGTCTTAGCCATCCTGAATGTCACAGGCAAGCCAGGCGCTTCCGGGACAGAGACCCCTGGATCCGGCAGAGAACAGGCTGTGCGCCATGGTCCAACAGGGTGACTGGGCCACAGGGCCCTGGGATGGAGGGGAGGAGGGAAGAGGTGAACACAGACTTCTCTTCTGGGATAAAGGATGACACGGAGAAGAGGGCGTGAGCCATGGGGTTCTTCAAGTGTGGCTCCGAACATGGCGACAAAGGCTGACTCGAAAACACTCATTACCACGAACACAGGGTTACCTTCCCAGCCGCAACTCAACAAATGGTGAGCCCACGTGAACCCCAGGACCTTAGCACGTCCGTGAACTCACTCATAAAAGAACACTGTACAAACGACATGAGTTTAAGACGGCAGCTATTTCATCAAGGAGCACCATGTACTGACCTGCAAAGGCCTGTTTAGTCGATTTCTTTATTTTGTGCTTTTCTAACTTGCTTCCAGCGAGGTTCACCAACTGAGCCCAGACAGACAGCATGGGCTCTGTAAAGGGCAGGTTGTTCACATTAAAGGCCACGGCAGGGAGCTGGAGAGGACATAGAAGCTGTCAGAGTGTGGCCAATATGACTAACAAATGAAACGTTCTGAAAGTCATCAAAACCATGGGCTTAATCCTGAAATGCCACACATACCCGTAAGCCTTTTTATAGCTGAGAATAAGCATTTTTTAAAATGACATTAAAGGCAAGATAGAGACTTACACATATAATAAGTATAATCTATGTTAATTTTTCTTTACAAACCTGTCAACAATAATTACATCAGTGTGGTGGTTACTATCTTCTCAGGTATTTTCTATATACCTCAAGTTTTCTATAACATGTATATACTCCTATAATAATAAAAAAGAGTACTTTACAGAAAATATAGTCAGGCCGGGCACGGTGGCTCACGCCTGTAATCCCAGCACTTTGGGAGGCCGAGGCGGGCGGATCACCTGAGGTCAGGAGTTTGAGACCGGCCCGGCCAACATAGTGAAACCCCATCTCTACTAAAAATACAAAATTAGCCAGGCGTGGTGGCACACACCATAATCTCAGCTACTCAGGAAGCTGAGGCAGGAGAATCGCTTGAACCCGGGAGGCAAAGGTTGCAGATGGCTGACAAGACCGTGTCATTGCACTCCAGCCTGGGTGACAAGAGCAAGACTCCATCTCAAAATAAAAAAGAAAAAGAATATATAGTAAGATTGCACTTGGGCTACATGAAAATAATGTAAATGGCTCCTTCTCCCTGTGCATCCTTGATTCATAGATTAAGATGACAGCAGCTGCTACATTAAGTCACGTCACTCAAAACTACTAAGCATTTTCTACATGAAGAAAGGCTGTTTTTTTAAAGGTGTTTAAACATGTTTAAGTTTTTTTAAAACTTGAGTTGTTCAATAAAAGGTAAACTTCATAAATTCACATTTTAAAATAATTAGAACTACCTCATAGATGCACGGTACCTTCTAGGTTGCTAAAGCCCTCTTCGTGTCTCTGAGGCTGAAATACACACAAACCACTGCTTTAGGTGCCCTGTGAGACAGGCCCTGCTTACCGCAGAAGCACAAGCTCACACAGCTTCCTGGAAGGCAAACTTCAAGTACCAGAATCAAGTTCTTCCAAGTGATGATGTTGGTGCTCGGTTCTAGGGTAAAGTCAATTTCCCTTATCATGCAGTAACTAAGCACAAGTTCACCTACTGGTTTCAGCTGATTCAATGGGCAAACGCGACACGTCCGCATGTCAGAGAACTGCACAGTGATTTTGCCCTTTGGGGTGATGCGAGTCACGGTGCCTTCTCCAAACTCATCGTGCATAACTTGACCGCCCAGGCGCAGGCGACCATCGATGCCTCCAATCACAGCCAGGACCGCCATGAGGCCCCCCACTTCAGGGTTCTCGGAGTCGGGGAAGTAGTCCTCTAACTGGGCCTAGTGCAGACCAAACAGCGAGCTCGACCGGGGACACTCACGGAGCTGCCCAATCCCTACAGGTTTACTGTTCAACTAAATTAATTCTGAGAACACAAACCCACCCCTTCGGAAGGCCTTCCCGCAAAGCTGTGGGTGATGGAGCGGAGCTGGGAGTTGATGTACTTGTTGATGAGCCCATTCCACTGAGTCAGGGAGTGCAGCGTGCGCAGCAGTGCCACCACCTCCTCCGCCAGTGTGCTGCTGTGGGTGGCAGTCAGCGAGGCCTGCGGGCGCACCCTGCGCCGCCTCAGCGTGGACTCTGAGGAGGAAACCAGGGGAGAAGCTGCTGCACCGCTCTTCACCAGGGCACAGGGAAGGGAGACGGCCACGCACCTCTGAGTGACGGCACTGCGCTGCTCTTCACCAGGGCACAGGGAAGGGAGACGGCCACCCACCTCTGAGGGACGGCACTGCACCACTCTTCACCAGGGCACAGGGAAGGGAGACGGCCACGCACCTCTGAGGGACGGCACTGCACCACTCTTCACCAGGGCACAGGGAAGGGAGACGGCCACCCACTTCTGAGTGACGGCACTGCGCCGCTCTTCACCAGGGCACAGGGAAGGGAAACGGCCACCCACCTGAGTGACGGCACTGCGCCCCTCTTCACCAGGGCACAGGGAAGGGAGACGGCCACCCACCTCTGAGTAATGGCACGTCGGAGGAGCAGGTAGTGAGCAAGCTCCCCAAGAAGTCAAACAGCTTCTCCACGAGGCATTTCATGTCCCTCGCCCTTTCGGTCTTGTCCCATGATGGAAGGACTGCTTGCAACAAATGCACAGCTAAGATCTGATAAAAGAAAATTTAAAATGACAAGCATTAAAAAAAATCTGATGAGGAAACTACAGATTGTTATTTTCTTTTTTTTTTTTTTTTGAGACAGAGTCTCGCACTGTCGCCCAGGCTGGAGTGCAGTGGCATGGTCTTGGCTCACTACAACCACCACCTCCCAGGTTCAAGCGATTCTCCTTGCTTCAGCTTCCTGAGTAGCTGGGATTATAGGCACTCACCACCAAGCCCGGCTCATTTTTTTTGGATTTTTAGTAGAGACAGGATTTCACTATGTTGGCCAGGCTGGTCTCAAACTCCTGACCTCATGATACACCTGCCTGTGCCTCCCAAAGTGCTGGGATTACAGGCATGAGCCACTGCACCCGGCCTCTCTTTATTTTCTGTTCTCATAACGCAAGTAATCATGGGAAAATTTTGAGATTCATTATTTTACAGCCAGGTAATTACACTCAAGTTGATTAGTGATTAGGATTGTCAGGAACTTTAGAAAAAAGCAACATTACAGATGCATGTGTTTAATTAAAAAAGAATTATTTTTAGTTTAATTCTTAAGACAATTACACTACAAATTCCGTGAAGCAGATGAGTGAGTAGTTGCAGGATTTACCACTTAAGAGAAAAGCAGGTAAACTGAAGGTTAGCAACTTACCAATTATCAAGGACCTCTGCCCCTTGCCTCCAGAAGATCTACCCTGTCACTTCTAGACCCTTTCTGCACTCGTTACTGAATAAAGGCCCCTGACTCTGAGGGCAGGGAACTTCAGTACATGGATGCCTCTCTCAGGGAACTGGTTTTGCCTCGCAGCACATTACCTGCCTCTGCAGCGAGGTGGCAGTGAAGGGTGCGTGCCCTTCCACGACCTTCATGAGCAGCGTGATCCACCGCGGGGAGCTGAGGGCGCCGCACACCTGCAGCGTGAGAGCGATGCTCCGCACAAACCCCAGCGTGCACCAGCTCCGGTGTTGCTCCCTGTACACCAGCCTGTTTGGAGAAGCTGCGGGAGGGAAAATAGACATGCTTGGTAACAAGTCCCTAAAGACAAATCCCTAAAGATATATCCTTATTTTTTTATCAACTTATTTTCTACAATAAGCTCCTTTAAAATATATTGCAGTTTGTAAATTAATTCAAACTAATTCAAAGTGAGAAGTGGAAGGCGGCTTTTAAGTTAGTTCAAGAAACATTTCCGAATTTTTCTTTTTTTTTGTTTTTTTTTAGAGATGGGCCCTCATTATGTTGCCCAGGCTGGTCTAAAACTCCGGGGCTCAAGTGATTCTCCTGCCTTGCCCTGCCGAATAGCTGGGACTACAGACATTTTTTAAACCTTCTAAGTATGTGTAGTAAAAGTAGTTAGGGAATTTTAGCTATGTATTGTTTCTAGGCAATAGGAAAATGATCTATAATTCAAATAGTAATTTGCAACAGTGCATCTATTATATTTTTAATTTCGTGTTTTAAATATCTCCACAATCTTGGTTATATTTAATCTGCACCACTTAAATACTTTTTTTGTAATTTTAGTAGAGACAGTTTCCAATCCAAGTTTAATACATCTGCTTTAACAAAATGAATTTTTCACTAGGTTTACACCATTGGATTCTGGCACCAGTGGGCCCACCTCTGCTCCGCCTGGCTCCAGGACTCCACTACTCCCTGAATGGAGGCTGAGGCTTGGAGGCTGGGCCCGAGAGACCCCGCCCACAGCCCCACAGGACCTGCTCTCCCTCCCACCTCCCCCACCCTGCCCTCGGCTATCCAAGCTTATGAGGACACCTGCCTTCCTTCAGCACACTCACATGCGCTCACACACACACTCTCACACCCTCATATGCATCCTCACACTCAAACCGATACTAAGTTATTCAGACACACTCATGGGCACTCATACACCCACCCTCACACTTTCAGGTGCACTCACACCACTGTCGCAATCACTAACACACACACAATCCCAGTCACACGTATGCACACACAACAGATGCAAGCTGACACACACTCCCATGCACTCTCACATACACTTACCCCTCCCAATGCATACAAAAACTCACATATGCACTCACACTCAACACTAGTCATGACCGATTACTCACCCAGTCACACCTTTACCCACTTTCTCACTTTACACTCACACCTATACTGTTATAACCTCCCATTCACTGACACAAGCAAAATGCTCACATTCACTCACATGCATTCACATCACTCATGCTCACACAGATACAAGGCACTCATACACATTTACACAAATGCTCGCACTCAATCGCACACTTACACACTTGTGCTGCCACCCACTCATACTTTCTCACACTCACCAAGCCTCACTGACTTACGCTTTGTCTCACTGGCACACCCAGTAATCCCCTCAAACTCACACTCATGCCTCCCTCGTGCTCACCCTCACACACACACACTGGCTCAATGCACTGACGCTTTCACTCCCACTTCACCTGAATGTAGTCACCTGCCCACTCACATGCTCTCATGGACATACACACCACTCACATAAATGCATGCATACACACACCCACACAACCATGTTACAAACACATTGTCACACTTGCAACACAAACGCTCAGCCACTTGCCCATCGACCGCTAACACACTCACTCTCATCAATATGTGCGGACGCTCCAGCACACCACTAATACACGCATGCTCTCACACACACTGGAGGACGCCCATATACCCACCCACACTCACATGTGCTCACTCTCAGTCACATGCACACTCACCCCACTCCCTCAGCTCACATTTCTCATACTTACTCTCCACACACACAAACACTTTATGGATTAAACTGTGCCTGTCCCCCAACTTCACACACATTCGGAACCTCAGAATATGATCTTATTTAATGAGGTCTCTGTAGACGTCATTAAGGTAAGAATTTAGGTGACATCATATTGGATTAGAGTCAAAGAAACTCAAAGAGTCCTTTCAGAGACAGAAAAGGACATGCAGCACACAGGGGCAGGGGCCATGTGAAGACGCAGGCAGAGACTGGCACAATGCGTCCCAACACCAAGGAAGCCTGGAGCTCCCAGAAGCTGGACGAAGTAAGGAAGGACCTTCCCCTAGAGCCTGTGGAAGAAGCATGGCCCTGCCCGCACTTGGATTTGGGACTTCTGGTCTCCAGAACTCTGAGAGAACAAATTTGTTGTTTGAAGCCAGTGTTACGGGTTGAATTCCGAATTGCAAAATTCGTATGTTGAAGCCCTAACCCCTATCGTACCTCGGCAGGTGACCTTGTTTGGAAATAGGGTCGCTGCAGATGTAATCAGTTTGATGAGGTTGAATGATGTCCTCATGAAAAGGGGAGATTTGGAGGCGACTCACACACAGGGAGAATGCCATGTGAAGATGACGGTAGAGATAGGGGTGACACCTCTACAAGCCGAGGAACGCTAAAGAGACCAGCAAACTCCAGAAGCTGGGGCAGAGCCCTGAAGCAGCTTCTCCCTCACAGCCCCAGAAGGAACCACCCTTGATCTCAGCCTTCCAGCCACCAGAACCGTGAGAATTTCTACTGTGTAAGCCCCCAAGTTTGCAGTACTTTGTTACAGCAGCCACAGGAAAGGAATCCACACACATCCACACCCACCCACATGCACACCCAGACATGACAAGCGTGCGGCCCCCAGCGCTGACTCCCTGGGCCCTCGATCTCTCATTCCATACATGTCTTGTCCGTCGTTCCGCTTTCCACTAACATTCACAGCAGTCCGCATAAAGTCTTGGTGGCTTCACTCTGCATGATCTCAGCATGAACTCCAGCAGACAGACAAAGAGTCTGCAGTAAGTTAATAGTGCTGGTAAACATCATTGTAGTGGGCTGAATGTTCCTTTCAGTTTGTTTGGCTTCTAAAAAAAATAATCAAAATTACAAATTATATTGGCAGCCCCAGCCTCTTGGATGGTCTTACCAAGCGCAACCATGTGAAGCTTCACGTGTTTTAGGAACAGCTAAGAAATGTCACGAAACCTCCTCCCACAACCTGGATCTCCACAGATAGGATCTAGCTTTCTTGGTCCACCCCTAAATTCTCACCTCTGCTTCCCTAGAAGCGATAAAGTGCTGACTAACTCCACATTACATGAAGAGTTCAGAGTCAGGGACCGCAGAGGAAAGGTAAAGGCAGGTGACAGGTGGGGTGTGCTCGGGCGAGGGCTCTCACTGGAGGAGGAGGCAATGGACCGAGACCACAGGGCAATTCCACCAGGCCTGGGCTCACTCGCTCAGACACAGGCTCAGCGCCAACCACATGAGACTCACTGGTGGTGCAGCTGCCCCGGCCTGGCCACCACATTCTCAAAGAGGGGCGGGTGCACACATGAGAGGAAAATGCAGAAAGTCAGTTCCAGCCAGATCGACAGATCCCACAGTCACTCCACACACCTGCATCGGAGGTGCCTGGGAGCTTATTTAAATTGCAGGTTCCGAGGACAGAGCGCCAGCTGCAGGTGTGTCCTGACATCCCATTCTAAGGCCCAGATGGCAGTGGCGGCAGCCAGCACCTGGACAGTTTGTAGGCTGCCTTGGACTAAACACCTTCCTGAGTCACCCACCAGAGTCGTCCTCTGTGTCCGAATCCTCTGCTGAGGGCTGTGCAGGGGCTGGCAGCTCTGCCAGCTTGAGGTCGTATTTTCCTTCTTTCCCCATCTTGTAGGAGTTGGTGCTGCCTGTGTCCCACTGGACTCTTATCCACCCGTCCTCTCCCAGCTCACCAATCACTCGGCCTAGGCCTGGAGGAGGCCCATCCTGAGAAAGCCAAAGTAGAGATCAGTTAGGAGGGTGCGTAACCTGCCCTGGTCCTTCCATGGCTCCCACCAGACCTCAGTTAGGAGGGTGCATGCCCTGCCCTGGTCCTTCCATGGCTCCCACCAGACCTCAGTTAGGAGGGTGCATGCCCTGCCCTGGTCCTTCCATGGCTCCCAGCAGACCTCAGTTAGGAGGGTGCGTGCCCTGCCTGGTCCTTCCATGGCTCCCACTAGACCTCAGTTAGGAGGGTGTGTGCCCTGCCCTTGTCCTTCCATGGCTCCCACCAGACCTGCCACACAGATGTCGCCATATGCCACCCTGTCTGTCAGGGGCTGTCCTCAGACACAGATTTCACCTCTCCTACAAAATGTGTGTTTGCATCATTTTAAATTAAATGGCATAAAATAACGTGCTCATGCTGCTTTGCCAAGGAAGTCGGGGAAATCTCATCTCAACGAGGATCCTCTGAGTCAATGCAGAGACAGGGCTTTGCAGCAAGTCCTGACCCCTCAATCCCTCACGGGCCTTGCAAGAGCGGAAACCTGAAACAAACACCAGCACCTCCACATTCCCTTTGCTTCAGTTTCCCCCGGGCCCCAGGGGAAAGCTCTGTCTCTCACTTCTGCAGGAGAAAGCTGTTTCTAGGATGGATGCTGTCTCCAGACACTGCTATTTCTAAGATGACTGTGACAAAGCCGGGGCTTACCAGCGTGGCTGAGAAAAGCTAGACAGACCATGGGAAGGTGAATACTGCCCTAACTTAGCTAGGGCTGTGGTAAGTGACTTCCACCTGGGGGCACCTGGCAGAGATTCAGAAGAGACCTGTGATGAGGGAAGATGGAAACGTGGCCACAGGCCCATGAAGTAGATCCCTAACTACTGGGTTCAGGGCACTTCGCAGCACATGGCCATCAGCCCACAGGGGCAGCATCTGGGCTTCCTGCCTCAGAGCCTTCACTACACCAACTTTCAGAATGAGATTTACTCTCTTGCTCACTCTCACACTCTTGTTCCAGTGACCCATCAAACTGAGCCTCATGCCAGTGAGTTTCCTGAAAAGAGCTGCCTCTCTTTCCAGACTTGATTCTGCTCAGATGCCCTACTTATGATTCCCTACTTGTGTTCACTCCCTTCAGCTGCTTGGGAACCAACACCTGTGTCATCGATCAACTGACACATCCTGGATTATTCCAATTTCCACCCACCAATATCGTACAGAACTGTGCAGAAGATAACTAATGTGTGGCTAATGTGTTCACATCAAATCTCTGAGTACCTGATCGCCCCATTTCCAGTCCACACCTCTCATGACCCTTGTTCCAATCTTCATCATGGCAGCCAGTTCTGGCCCTGAAACAGGGAGCTGCACAGGAGCCGTTTCCTTCCTTGTTTCTTCCAAAACTGTGGCAGAAGCACCTTGAGCAGAAGCATTCATATCTTCCTCAATGTTGTCACAACTGGGGCCTGACGGAGCGTCAAAAACAATAGCTGAGCCAACAAGTAGCTACAGTGTCCCCTTAATACACACAAAACATTCACAAAGTACTAATGAAGATCGTAATTTTGAAGAATCCATACTATATGTTTTATCAATATAATACTATGAATATTTTACTGATATAGGATAAAAAGAAGATAAACGGAAGGATGAAATACATAAATATCCTAGGAAGATATAAAAGATATTAAAATGCTCAGTAAAGCTACTTTCTCTACTTCTAGGAATTACTCCCCTGAAAAAAGCAAAATAACTGAGTTAGAAAGATACTCATCACATTTTTTATTAATAGAAAAACAAAGATAACTACCTAAATATCTAACAGTGGGAAACTAACAAACTTTAATCATGGTTCTGCGCAGAAGACAGCTAACAGCTGGCCCGAGATACAACCTCAGACAGGGTTGCTGCAGGCTGGCCCTCGGCTGGAGTCTGGATCTCAGGAGGGCTCCCCCATTCCCTAGGTGGTAGGTGTGGTTCCCTGTGCCTGAACTGTCTGTACAAACAATGTGGTCTGTGCTGAAACCTGCTTTCCTTGTTCTGGAACTTGGTACACGCCAGGCAGGGGGTGCCCGTGTGATCAGCCCTGATGGAAACCCTGGGCCTGGAGTCTCTACCCAGCTTCCCGGCAGACAGCACTTGACACGGCTCGGTGCCGGGGCAGTTAAGCTCGTCCTTTGTGGATCCTGTGGAAGCTTGTACCTGCTTTCCTCTGGACTTTACCCATGTCCTTTTTCATGATTTTGCTCTGTGTCCCTTCACTGTAATAAACTATAGCCCTGAGTACAACTACATGCTGAGTCTTGTGAGTCCTCCTGGCCAACCATCAAACCTGGGGGTGGTCTTGGAGACCCCTGACAATTGGTGCCCTGGGTGGCTACAGAGTAATCCATAGCATGAAACAGAAGCTGAGCTGCTGTCACCTGAGAGAAGTAAAACTTACCAATGGATTTGAAAATAGGAGTGCTAACCCCAGGAGAGTAGGCTAGATTTTTAACCCCCCTTTTCCCACTTGCTAAACTGAGAGGGGGTAGGAGTGTGGTTCTGGTAACTCCCTTGATTTTAGTTTTCTCCTCCAGGTGGGCGGGAAAAAGACCCAAACAGTCCCAAAGGTGGGCTTGGGTGGACCAAAAAATGTAAAAAGTTTGTGTTTCTCTCTCTTCCAAGAGAGCAACAAAGGATATTCAATTCCCAGGGCTGGAGCAAAACTTTAGATAAACTAGCAGGGGAAACAGCCTTTCCTTTAGCCTAGCCGCTACTTTAGGGCCCCCAGGAAGGGGCCCCAAGGAAGGGACAGGAGTTGCATTCCAGGTGGATCTCCCAGGATCCCCTGGGCAGCTATACTGTTAACTCTGTAAAGACTGAATGTATTGCTAAGGACTTGAATAAATTTGCAACCAAAACTGGGGGGAATTTTTGATTTTACATAGCTTTATGTTTTGTGGCTGTTACATGTGGATGTATACATTAAGCTGGTATAAAATATTATATGTTTATAATTTCTTAAATGATAAGAAGGATACCCTGATCAGGGCAGGCTGCAAATACAGACGGATATTCATGAGACACAACTTCCTTGCTTTTTGCAGCCAGTGGGCCAGATGAAATTTAAACACATGAATACTATCAACAGAACAAGTCCCCGTACTTAATGATTTGTGCTGTGATTTTTACTTATTGGAACCTCTGGGGAAAAAGTAGACAACATAAAAAGGCCATTTCTCGATGGAGATATGCTTTTGTAATTTTTAAATGCAACTTTTGGTTGCTAATGAGACCTCAGGAAATCAGATATAACCCTTACTAGATGATTCTCTTCAGCTGTAATACACATATTAAAACATATATTTAACATAATACAACATATAAACATAATATATAAATTAAAAAATAATTATATATATATATAGAGAGAGAGAGAGAGAGAGACAGACAGACAGACAGACAGACAGACAGACAGATAGATAGAAAGATTCCACCCACCCCTAAGACAGGATTTCACTCTGTCGCCCAGGCTGGAGCTCAGGCTGGAGTGCAGTGGCTTGATCTCCGCTCACTGCAACCTCTGCCTCCCTGGCTCAAGCAATCCTCCCACCTCAGCCTCCCAGGTAGCTGGGACCATAGGCACACACCACTATGCCCAGCTAGTTTTCGTATTTTTGGTAGAGACAGGGTTTCGCTATGTTGCCCAAGTTGGTCTCAAACTCCTGAGCTCAAGCAATCCACCCGCCTGAGCCTCCCAAAGTGCTACGATTACAGCCTGGCCTGATACATATTTTTGAGTGGATTAATGTGAACTCTTAAGACTGATGTGATTAAAAGAGCTTGGGAAAACCTTGCTTTTTCACTGTGACTTTGACAACTGGCCCTGCAGCATCTCAGTTTTAGCCAAAGAACACCACCATAAACCAATCAGATCTAATAGACATATACAGAACATCTCACCAAAAAGAGCAGAATACACGTTCTTCTCAAGTATACCACAGAACACTCTCTTAGACTGACCAGACCATATGTTAGGCCACAAAGTCTCAAATTTAAACAGACGCAAATCATACAAGTTACCTTCTCCAACCAAAAGGAAATGATGAGAAATTAATAACAAAAGAAAAAGTGGAAAATTCACAAGTATATGAAAATTAAACAACACATGGTAAACAATCAGTGGGTCAAAGAAGAAATCACAAGGAAAATTAGAAAATACTATGAGATGAATGAAAACACAACTACCAAAACTTCTGTGCTGCGCCAAAAGCAGGGATGAAGGGGCAATTATACTATAAAAGTCTGCATTTACAAAAGATGATCTCAAATCAATAACTCTACATCTGGAAGAACTAAAAAAATAAGAACACAATAAAAACCAAAGTTAGGCCAGGTGTCATACCTCACACCTGTAATCCCAGCACTTTGGGAGGCTGAGGCAGGTGGATAACTTGAGCCCAGGAGGTTGAGGCTGCAGTGAGCCATGACTGTGCCACTGTACTCGGGCCTGAGGGACAAAGTAAGACCCTGTCTCAAAACAAAGACAAAAACAAAAACAAAAAAATACAAAGCAGAAAGAAGGAAACGATAGAGATTAGAGCAGCCATAAATTAAATAGAGAATAGAAAAATAATCTACAAAACCAAAAGTTCGGTTTCTGGCAAGAACAAAAAATCT
Source organism: Pan paniscus (assembly GCF_029289425.2). Taxonomy (NCBI): domain Eukaryota; kingdom Metazoa; phylum Chordata; class Mammalia; order Primates; family Hominidae; genus Pan; species Pan paniscus. The sequence goes on from NC_073265.2 coordinate 6,798,285, forward strand.
GAGAAACTTTTGGTAAATTAAGAAAAAAAGAGGCCAGTCAAGGTGGCTCACGCCTCTAATGCCAGCACTTTGGGAAGCTGAGGTGGGAGGATCACAAGGTCAAGAGATTTAGATCATCCTGGTCAACATGGTGAAACCCCGTCTCCACTAAAAATACAAAAAAATTAGCCGGGCCTGGTGGCAGGCGCCTGTAGTCCCAGCTACTCGGGAGGCTGAGGCAGGAGAATCACTTGAACCCGGGAGGCGGAGGTTGCAGTGAGCCGAGACTGTGTCACTGCACTCCGGCCTGGCAACAGAGTGAGACTCCGTCGCAAAAAAAAAAAAAAAGAAAAAAAAGAGAAAAGATGCAAATAACTAACATCAGAAATGTAAGTGGAGACAGTACTACCAACATAAAAATAAAAAAGATTATAAAAGAACACTGTGAACAACTGTATGCCAACAAATAAAATAGCCTAGATAAAATGGACACATTCCTAGAAACATAAATTACCCAAACTGACTCAAGAAGAAATAGAAAATCTGAATAGACCCGTAACAAGTAAAGAGATTGAATCGGTAATTAAAAATCTTTCAGGCCAGGCGCCGTGGCTCACGCCTGTAATCCCAGCACTTTGGGAGGCCGAGGCGGGTGGATCACGAGGTCAGGAGATCGAGAGCATCCTGGCTAACACAGTGAAACCCCGTCTCTACTAAAAATACAAAAAATTAGCCAGGCGTGGTGGCAGGCGACTGTAATCCCAGCTACTCAGGAGGCTGAGGAAGGAGAATGGCATGAACCCGGGAGGCGGAGCTTGCAGTGGGCCGAGATCACGCCACTGCAGTCCAGCCCGGGCAACAGTGTGAGACTCCATCTCAAAAAAAAAAAAAAAAAAAAAAAAAACCTTTCAACAAAGAAAAGCTTAGGTGGTCAACTCTACCAAACATTTGAAGCAGAATTGACACCAATCCTCAAACTCTTCTAAAAACAGAATATATGGGAACACTACCTAGTTCATTCTATGAGGCCATTATTACCCTGATAACTGTAAAATAAAATATTGCTGAAAGAAATTAAAGAGGACAGAAATAAATGGAAAGACATTCCACATTCAGAGAATGGATGTTAACATTGTTAAGATAGCACTATTCCCCAAAACAATCTACAGATTCAATCCCTAGCAAAAATCCCAATGGTCTTTTTTTGCAGATATGGAAAAGCCAGCCTTGAAGTTCATGTGAAAATGCAAGGGACCCAAAGTAGCCAAAATAATCTTGAGAAAGAAAACACACTTCTCAATTTTAAAACAGTACAAAACTACAATGTTCAAAACAGGGCGGTACCTGCACAATTATCAACATATAGAATGTGATAATGTAATTGAGAGTCCAGAAATAAACCTAAATATCCACAGCCAACTGATTTTTGCCAAGGGTACCGAGAACTTCAGGGAAAGAACAGTCCTCAACAAGTGGTATTGAAACAATCAGATCAACAAAAGAAAAAGGCTGGACTCTTACCTCACACTGTGTAAAAGAAATTACCTAAAAATGGACCAAAGATCTAAATATAAGAGCTACAACTATAAAACTTACAGAAGAAAACATGAGGATAATCTTCATCAACCTTGTATTTGGAAATGGCTTTTTGGATACGATATCAAAAGCATAGACGACAAAAGAGAAACAGACAAATTGAACTTCATCAAAATAAAAAACTTCTCTATCTAAGGGAATACAATCCAGAGAACAGGAGAAAATACCCTCAAATTATATACCTGATAAAGGTCTACACATCTGTGAAGGTCTAGTATACACGAACTTTTTAAAGAGTCTGAGGACTGGTGTTAATTCTTCTTTAAAGGTTTGGTACACTTATATAGTGCATTTATTGGTACAACAAGATGACGACCAATAACCCTATTTAAAAAGGAGAAAGGGGCTGGGCGCAGTGGCTCACGTCTGTTATCCCAGCACTTTGGGAGGCCAAGGCAGGTAGATCACCTGAGGTCAGGAGTTCCAGACCAGCCTGGCCAACATGGCGAAACCCCATCTCTATTAAAAATACAAAAGTTAGCCAGGTGTGGTGGTGTGTGACTGTAATCCCAGCTACTTGGGAGGCTGAGGCACAAGAAGCGCTTGAAACCGGAGGGCGGAGGTTGCAGTGAGCCGAGATCGTGCCACTGCGCTCCAGCTTGGGCGACAGAGTGAGACTCCGTCTCAAAAAAATAAAATAAAAAATAAAGAGAAAGGGACTTGAATAGACACTTCTCCAAAGAAGATATACAAATGGCCAACAAGCACAAACATGTAAAGAAGCTCAATGTCATTCATCATTAGTGAAATGCAAATCAAAATCACAATGAGATACCACTTCACACCCGCTAGGATGGCCTTAATCCAAAAAAAAAAAAAAAAAAAAAGAAAACCACAAAAAATAGTGTTGGCAGGGAAGCAGAGAAACTGGAACCCTGGAATCCTGCCCACTGGTGATGGGAATGTAAAAATGATATGGCACTGTGGAAAACTTTGGTAGTTTCTTAGTAAGTTACACATAGTTATACCATATGACCCTGTAATTCCAGTCCTAGGTGTATAATCAAAAGAACTAGAAACAAGTGTTCAAACAAGTATTTGTATATAAATGTTCCTAGCAGCACTATTCACAAAAGTCAAAAGGCAAAACCAACCCAAATGTCCATCAACAGATAAATGAATAAACAAAATGTTATATATTCATACAATGAAATCTTTTTCAGCCATAAAAATAAAGTACTGATATATACCAAATGAAATAACCCAGACACAAAGGCCACAAATGGTATGATTCCATTTATATGAAATATCCGGGATATGCAAATCCATAGACAGAGAAAGCAGATTTGTGACTACCAGGGGCTGGAGAGCAGGGGAGTCAGGACTGATGGCTAAATGGGGTGCATTTATAGTGATGAAAAAGTTCTACAACTAGACAGTGGTGATGACTCTAGAAAATTGTGAATGTATTTAATACCGCTGAATTGCGACGTTAAAATGCTACACTTTCTGCTATTTGTGTCTTACCATAATTTACAAAAAGCTTTAAAAAAAAAAAAAAAGAAAGAAAATAAATCAAAGCAAAATCTTGACGTTTTCCCAAAGGCTCTCAAGCCAGTGCAGACCTACCAATCAGGCACAGTGCCGTCTGAGCGAGGGCCAGTGTACCGGAATTGAGCAGGAGGTCGAGGTTGTTTGCGCCGTGCTGCAGGGTGAGCATGCTGAGCATCACCAGGAGGAAGTGGGCTTGCGGGATGGTCCCCAGGCTCGGTCCCGAGGGGTTCTCATTGGTGATGGTTTGCTGGGGAACCGGCTGGATACCTAATGAGCATTGGCACCCACTGACATTTCTTGTAATGGATACAAGAATAAACGTAATGCAGAAAGCATGGGCGATTACTCTAAACATCTGACTATTTTGACACCCACTGACATTTCTCCCGCATGGATACAAGAATAAACGTAACGCAGAAAGCATGGGCGATTACTCTAAACATCTGACTATTTTGACACCCACTGACATTTCTCCCGCATGGATACAAGAATAAACGTAACGCAGAAAGCATGGGCGATTACTCTAAACATCTGACTATTTTGACACCCACTGACATTTCTCCCGCATGGATACAAGAATAAACGTAATGCAGAAGGCACGGGCGATTACTCTAAACATCTGACTATTTTTCAGTGGTTTCCACAGAGTGGGCAGCTCTGTCATGCTGCATGATGGGCCTACCCCCTGCATTCTATGCACAGGTCGTTCCTTCTGTCTACAGGACTTAGTATGTTGCTCTCTGAATACACTGGTGCCCTATTCCATTCCTTCCATTTCAAATATAAAAGTTATGTCTCACTTTTCCTCCACAAAACCAATCCAATCAACTCTCTGTAGATGCTCAAACTATCCAGGAAATAAATATCAATATAGGACACAGACACTTTAGGATATGTGGTGATACACATAAAAATGTCAAAATGTAAAAATGTTATACTAGAGTACTTCAACATTGTGTCTCCTGCTAAATTTTAAAGTTTTGTTTAAAATCTGAGAAAGCTGACAGCAGCATAGATTATACAAGTACAAACTACAAACTTATTAAAGTCTTCTCAAAAGCAAAAATTGGCATTTGCAAGTTTCCACAACATATAATTAAAGGCAAACTGTAAAATAACATTGATACAATTATTGACTCACCAAGCTCTTTAAATTTGGCACTGGCATCCACCAAAACATTTCGAATGTTCTGTACAGCCCAAGCGTACAGCTTGCCAAAGGTGACTTCCAGCAGCATCTGATTAAAAGGTGGGATCAAATCAACATCCTTTAAACAATCAGTAAGAGGTTCCCTTTCAAATAAAGATAAAGAATTTGACTCGGGACACTGCCAGACTTCTAACTGTTACAGAACAACATTCTGTTGCCATAGCTTCCTTAATTAAGAAAAAAATTTGCTAACGTTTTACCCTATATCGATTCCCTCAGGAATAAGTCTTTGCCATCCACAAAACATCGCATACTGCACAGATGGAAGTAAGAAATTCTTGTTCACCAGATACAATTTTAAAATTGTATCTATCCCTTCCAGGCGAACCTCTGCTCTCTCCAACTGCAAATTATCAATGCATACAGTTAAGTGTTATGTATATTACCCAATGCAGAGAAGCATTTCTCATCAAATGTTACCTGTTTTAGTAGGCACTTTCTCATTTTTTCCACATCCACTGGCTCTTCTTTAAGGGCAAATTCAGCAATTGTACTGAGGAGTGGAGACTGCGGATAAAGACCCTGCACATTCTGCTTCAACCACTTGTATTTGTGAACACCTGTAACAGTACTCAACAGCGGCTGCCATTTGTCCTAACAAAGGAAAACAATTTTCATCATTAGTCTACCCTATTTAATAATAAACTGTGCTCTAAAAGTTATTCAAGTAAAATATAAATATTGCTCATGGGTTTAAATTGGTTAACATGTTAAATTTAGTAATACATGTTTTTAAAACTATGCTATAAGTGAATTTATAATCTCTATACTATATGTTGGAACAGGCTAGCTTGGCACACAAAGTTAAGTTACGGTTCATATTAACAGCCGCAGGGCCCAGCACTGTTTCTGGAACAAAGAATATATTTAAGGAATGAATGGTGAATAATTAATGATACAATCTAATACCAAAAATAAAAGGAAACCCTTCTCCAGCTACAGCTCTGACCAGGACATCATAAGTCAAGTTCATGAAGCATCACTGGGGCCGTATTTCTAACAACCGCCCGTCCCTCCCTCCAGATGCTCAGGTACAGAGGTACAAGACTGTGGATTCCTGTGCTACATGCTATGATTCTATTCAGCCAACCTCAGAATCACAGAAAATACTGCACCTTGGGTGATTTAATTGCAATGGGTCTCTTGTCCACATTTATTGGACTATGAGGCAAAATGCAAGCTTCTTCTAAATCACTCTCTTCATTTCCAATTTTTTCTTCATCATCCGTAGATTCTGGCTTCTTAGGAACTGTGTTTTAAAACATCATTCACTATAAAAATCATACACTTAAATATTAATTTTAAATTAAGACATATTTAGATTTACATGAAGGACAAATATTTCATTCAAATAAACATCTGAACAACATTATAAATTGCAATGCTCAACAACAAGAGTGAAATGATCACCCTGGCAGAACAAAAAGACAAAGTGAGAGTGCGACGAGGGGAGAAGCCCCGAAGCAGGGGAAGCCCGGCAGCCAGCAAGCTCTTCCTCAAGTGCCAGGGAGTGAACATTTGAGTCTTTCAGGCCATGCAGTCTGTCGCAAATACTCAACTCTGCTGCTGTAGCACAAAAAGTAACCACAGATAAAGCAACAGGTGTGGCTGTGCTCCTGTAAAACTTTATTTATGGTGCTACAATTTTAGCTTCATGTAATTTTCATGTGCCAAAATAATATACTTCTTTTAATTTTTAAAAAACAATTTCAAACTGAAAAAAAAAAGGTCTTAGTCCATGGGCAACCCAAAGCCAGCAAGAGGTAGAATTTGGCCCACAGTTCCTGGCTTGTCCACCACGGTCCAGTTCAGTGGTTCTGTTACTGTGTAACTGAATCAACTGAATTCACTGTGATATGTGGAATTTCCTCCCTATACTTTATTTCTTTTAAAATTTTTGGTCTAAATCTCCTCAGCATATAATATAAAAAATAAACAACATGATAATACACCTGGGCAGTAAAGAGCTAACATAGCAGGCCGGGGTTGCTCAAACCCTGCAAATTCCCAAGGAAGGTCTGTCCCTTCAGGATTGGTCCTTCTTCTAGGAGCTGAGCTCTGAGCCCTTGGAACATCCTGCCTGAGAAGTTTTTTGGTATACCTGACACCCAGGACCTTGTGGCAGTGGTCTGGCCAGGTAGTTTATGCTAATGATGGGACTTGCGAGGGACCACTTGTTTTTGCACTGGGGCACTGGAGCCTGAGTGAGGTCAGTCACAGGGGCACTGCCTGCGTATGTGACTGGCCCCCAACAAAATCTCTAGACTCGAGGCTCAGGTGCGCTGGCCTGGTTAACAATTCTTCACACATGATGTGACACTGTTGCTGGGAGAGCTAAGCACATCCACGTGACGCCACTGGGGAGAGACATCAAAGCTTGTGCCTAGTTTCCTCTGGACTTCCCCTCCATGCACCCTTCCCTCTGCTAATTTTAATCTGTATCCTTTTTGCAGTAAAAACACAGCTGTGACTATAACAGCTCTTCTGAGTCCTTTTAGTGAATCATCAAGCCTGAGAGAAGGCTCGGGGATCCCTGACACAGCAACAGGAATATTAATCACTTAATCTTTTCAAGTTACTTAATTTCCAAAAAAAAACAAAGAAAACCAGCCTGAAACAACACACAATAAATCTATAAACCCACAAGAAACTCTAAAAGTGACAGTGTGGGCTCAGAACCCACGGATATGAGATGGCAAATGTGGAGTCTCTCTCCCTCATGCCGAGGCAGCCTGTCTCCTGGGCCCGGGCTGAGTTCCTGCGTGCCTGGGTTAAAGGAATCGCAGCAGTGTGACTGCTGCGACTTCCTGATCCAGAGCACCCCTCGCATTCAGACAGGCTGTTATGGTGTAGGGTTTGTTCAGGAACAATCAAATTAGGATGGCTTCTAACACACTTTAGTCTTTCATAAGCTTATTGTTCAAAATGCCCATCAGAAACTCAGTAATCAATACTGTTCAATAAGCAGGTTTGTGAGTAAATCAGTATAAGTCATAATATGATCAGAGGCCAGGCGCGGTGGCTCACGCCTGTAATCCCAGCACTTTGGGAGGCCGAGGCAGGCAGATCACGAGGTCAGGAGATCAAGACCATCTTGGCCAACATGGTGAAACTCCGTCTCTACTAAAATACAAAAATTAGCCAGGCGTGGTGGCGCGTGCCTGTAATCCCAGCTACTTGGAAGGCTGAGGCAGGGGAATCGTTTGAACCTGGGAGGCGGAGGTTGCAGTGAGCTGAGATCGCACCACCGCACTCTAGCCTGGCAACAGAGCAAGACTCCATCTCAAAGAAAAAAAAAAGGATATAATCAGAAATTTCTGTAGTTTATTTATAATCACAAGTGACTAAATTCTAAACTATTTTATAATTTCTAAGCATTTTTATTCAAATTTGGATTTAATGCAAAAAGACGTTTCTGGCCGGGCGCGGTGGCTCACGCCTGTAATCCCAGCACTTTGGGAGGCCGAGGCGGGTGGATCACGAGGTCAGGAGATCGAGACCATCCTGGCTAACACGGTGAAACCCCGTCTCTACTAAAAATACAAAAAATTAGCCGGGCGTGGTAGCGGGCGCCTGTAGTCCCAGCTACTCGGGAGGCTGAGGCAGGAGAATGGCGTGAACCCGGGAGGCGGAGCTTGCAGTGAGCCGAGATCGCGCCACTGCACTCCAGCCTGGGCGACAGAGCGAGACTCCGTCTCAAAAAAAAAAAAAAAAAAAAAAAAGACGTTTCTGTACCCTTACACAGCTACTTCCAGGAAAATGTCAGTAACTCTTTTAGCTTCCCTTTTTAGTTCTTCATGTATCAGAATACTCAATATTTCCAAACAAAAAACATTTCTTTAGAAGAATGGCAATAAGTTTAAATGTTCCCATTATATCTCATTACCAGGATAACTAATAAAAGTACTTCCTTGTTCCCATCAATTTAGCAAAGATTATTTACGTTTTCAACATCAATTTACTAGTAATCAAATCATACCACACTCAATTCCTAAACTGCCTCATTGTCTGATCACTTGGAAAAATAAGCGAGATTTCTGTATTTAATCATAACTATAATAAAAATGATGGCAGCAGGTAGAAATGTCACATGGAATCAACAGTAGAGAAACTTCACTCTGAAATCACAGATCCAACGTGGCAAGGTGAAGCACATGCTTTAATAGTATCTTCTGTCCTTTTACATTCTTACCTCTCTTTTTCCTTGGTTCTCGAATTATCTTCTGAGCTATCCTCCTCCAACAGGGCAAAGACCTTAACAATTTAAACTTAGACATTATAGAGAGGTCATTACAAACAGCAGGTCTCAATTCATTAAAGAGGAATCTCAAACGTTCGATGACAGGAGCGCAGACCTCCTTGTAAGAACGGCCCTGTTCTTGATGAGTCTGCAAAGTTAACCAGGAAAAGACAACTTTAACAACAAATATTTCAGCAACTGTCTGCAAAGCACAGAATAAAAAGAATTAAAATCTATCACCTTAATGAGCGAACATTTTGCTTGGTAGACAACTCTACAAACATCCACCACTGACCTAGGCAACGTTCTGTGCTTTACTTGCTCAATACCAAGTGCACCTGCATGAACTAAAGATAATGCCACATGACCTGTAAAAAGACATTTAAAAGAAGGGCAGGGAAGGAATGAATATGTATCGCAGGTTAGTCGAGGAATCTGCAGTGTACCTAAAGTACACAGATATCGAGCTCCTTACCTAAATCTTCATGTTTTAAGAGGCAACATAACAGCAAGCGACCGACCTCTTCCACGGGATGCTCGGGGGGAAACATGATCGGTGTGGTCAAATGGCACTGCCTACAGTACTTTTCTATTTGACACAAAAAGTCCTGCAACAGAAACAGCTGGAAGTAACTTCAGAGCCACCCAGTGAGTCTTCACAAATCTTAAACATGCCATAGCTTCTGATGCACTTGCAATCACTAATGCTTCTGAAGCCTCGCTAGCATGTTAACACAATCAGGTTCTCACCTCAAAACCCTCCAAATAATACATGAAATAAAGTCTGTGCTGTGTTAACCAAAGAGCACATAAGTATTCCTATGTCAAAGTCCTCAGATAAACAGAGCACTGAGGTGGCAGTGGGGGCAGGCCTAGCTCACCTTCATGTTGTGATCCTGAATGTTCTTGTCTGCAATGGCTTACAGAAATGCCTGAGAATGGTCCCCCAGGGCCCGTCTGTGGGAGCAGAGTCGAGATTTGCTGGCAGGTGTGCCCCCTGGGGAGCTGCAGTGGTCCTCGTCTTTCTCCTCGTTGTAGCTGTAGTGGATCTGGCTGGTCTGCAGCCCTCCAGAGAAGATGGATGACTGAAGCCATTCTAGAAAATGCACACGCAAACATGAAAGAGAAACTCAAGTGCACAACTCAAAATAAATACTAAAACAAAAAAAAAAGACGCTCAACTGAACACTCAATTTAGAAGGTGAAATTCAGCATCATTCATATGAAAGAGCTCCACCTAACATGTTTACACAGGTTGACTTATAATTCCTCTATCTACGTGAACACACTTTCTGGTGATTCCACACGCTTCAGGCATGGCATCAGAACTCAGGACCGTAGTTCAAGTCCAGCATTCACCGGATACCTGTGCTCTGCCTGCAGCTGCCTGGTTCCACAGATACGGTGTGAAGACTGAGGTGCACATTCTAACAGGGAAGGCAGCAAAGGGCACCGCTGACACAACTAATCGCAGGATTTCAAGTCCAAAACTATGTGCAACGGATGACTATGGGGGTACCAGGGAGACTGGAAGACAGACCACCGCTATTCTGGGGGTCAGTAAGGGACTTGTGGAAGCAACAACTGAGCTAAGATGAGGAATAAGACCCACACGCTGAGTATCCAGGCAGGGAACAGCACATCTGAAGGGTTTCTACAAAGAACTACATCCTCAGGGTAGGCTACGTATTCCTAGAGCACTTATAAAGGAATGAAAAGGAGAAAATATTTAACAAACACACAATCTGTAATGAAGGATAGATCCTTGGAGATGGGAGGGCCAATGGACTGGAAAGGAGACCTGAGCGTGGTGCAAAGCATGCGATCAACCAGTGCGAATGTTAATTACAACTGCTTATGGCAACTTGAGGGAGTGCACCACTACAGATCTCTATTAACGATCTGTGTTATCAAATACTGCTCCAAATCCAAGCAATCAAAGCGGGATGCACTTAGTGTTCTTTTACTGGACATTTAGATTTTAGAGCACTCAGGAGCATTCCACAACCCACCACATTCGTTCTTCTGAAACACTAATCCAATGCCGACTCTCTCTGGCCCCCTCTCTTTAAGCACAGGACAGCCCCTCCTTACTGCTCCAAGATAAGCCTCTGATCCTCCTGTGGATCGGACCCACCTGCCAGGGCCCATGGCACCCTCTGCCCTGGAGCTCGCCAGCCCTGCCCTCCTTGCCAATTTAAACAAAGCCCATCTTCTGGCAAGCAATGAGCCTTGAGGAGGAGGGAGGGAAGCAGACACCTCAGAGGGCACCACAGGCAGCCCAGCACCTAGCACTGCACAAAGGTCCACCCAACGGGGTGCTGTGTGGACACCAAGATCCTCCTTCCCTGCAAGCCTCTGCCACACCCACTCCTGCAAGCAGCAGGAAAGCCCTGCTCCTCTCAGCAGTGCCCTTGACACTCCTGTGTTTTCTGCCCAGAATGCTCCCTCACGCAATTTCAGGACTGCTGCAAGTGTGAAGCCTTTCTTCTCCCAAAACCACGTATGAACGTCTCCATTTCACCATTCACCACCTTGTAATGTGACCTGCTTAGAATGGTGGCTCATCAACAAGCAGCAGCTGAAAGCAGAGGCGTGTCCTACCCATCACTGCATCCTGAACACCTCTCATGGTAACAGCACCAGAAAGCAGAGGTGTGTCCTATCTATCACTGCATCCTGAACACCTCGCATGGTAACGGCACCAGAAAGCAGAGGCGTGTCCTATCCATCACTGTATCCTGAACACCTCGTATGGTAACGGCACCAGGCAACTGCTCAACAGAAGCTGCTCACATGGATGGACGGACAGACAGACAGATGGGAAATGCACAACTACATGAAGGAAAATGGAAACACATCTTAGGAGACAGAAAGAAGCTTATTATTTTAGGTGGTTACCAAGGCTGCCATCCTGAAATATAACTGACTTGAGCCTGGTCTGGTAAAAACACAGTCCTCAAATAGAATCCTCTTCCCTGAGAGGACAGCTGATCCACATTCTGTGCAATTTCTGGGCATGCAGGGAGACAAAAGCCATGCTGGGCCCATCAGGCAGAGGCTGCAATACGTGAGACCACCAAGGGCAGACAGGTAGACATTTCTGCACACTTTTTAGCTTCCTCTGCAGCAACAGACCATGAGGGCAAATGACAACCACTCACAGCTGTTTCTACCTGATTGAGTCTCACTATCCTTATTATTATTATTTTTTTTTTGTCATCATCAACTGTGTTGAATCCTCCTCATTTTTTTTTTTTTTTGAGACCGAGTCTCGCTCTTGTCACCCAGGCTGGAGTGCAGTGGCGTGATCTCAGCTCACTGCAACCTCCGTCTCCTGGGTTCAAGCAATTCTCCTACCTCAGCCTCCCGAGTACCTAGGATTACAGGCACCCGTCACCACGCCCAGCTAATTTTTGCATTTTTAGTAGACATGGGGTTTCACCACATTGGCCAGGCTGGTCTTGAACTCCTGACCTCAGGTGATCCACCCGCCTCAGCCTCCCAAAGTGCTGGGATTACAGGCATGAGCCACTGCCCGGCCATCTCCTACTTTTTTAAAGAGAGAGTCTTGTTCTGTCACCCAGGCTGGAGTGCAGTGGTATGATCATGACTCACCGCAGCCTCAACCTCCCAGGCTCAAGCGATCCTCCTACCTCAGCCTCCTGAGTATCTGGGACTACAAATACGTGCCAACATGCTTGGCTAATTTTTGTGTTTTTTGTAGAGATGGGGTTTTGCCATGTTGCCCAGGCTGGTCTCAAACTCTTGACCTCAAGCAATCCACATGCCTCAACCTTCCAAAGTGTTGGGATTACAGGCATGAACCACTGTGCCTGGCCCTCTCCCACTCTTAATGGCACTTACAGTTCAAAAAAAAAAATCTGCTAATCAGCAAAAAGTAAAGATTTTCTTACTGGCACATTCAATCTCGACAGGAGACAGCGGTGTGCTCATTGCTAAATAGGAAGCGTGTAATCCGAGAAGCAGGCCCAGATTCCTCTCTGTGTCTATCAGAGGTGAAGAGAGACTCCCCAGATCTGGTATGGTGATGACTTCTTGGTCAGGCTGGAAAAATAAATTTCATCATCAATCTGAGGAAACAGAATTAATTAAAAACATAAAACCAAAAGGACAGCTCTGTCCTGCAGCTGTACCGCATGTGAGCCCAGGGGTGCTCTGGGCGTTCTGCCCCTCCATCCTGTAATGAGTTGGTGCTGCTGTGCCCAAGTAACAGCAGATACCACATCAACCCACATGCCCTATAAAGCAGGCAGCAACCGCACAGCCCTACTGTAGAAAAACTAAACCACAGATACATGATTTGGCTAGAATATTCCTTAGGAATCAGTTTCCAAAGTGACTGTACACCATGCTTCAGAAAGTATAATGAATTGTTACATGCATAAAGAACCCACTGGGCAACAAAACTATGACAAGTATTCGATGACAAGTATTAGTGGACTGTGACCACACATGTAGAGGAAATGAAATTTATTCTAACAAAAATCAAACTCTGAAAAAAGCAAGAGTTCAACTTTTCCAGTCACAGAAGATATTTACAGCAAAGTTAATTCTCCCCTTCATAAAATGTTTTAAGCCCTGCCCTAATGGCATTTAATACATCTTATTACTTGTCGATACCTGGAAAGCTAATCCCAATATATAAATTCTATATGTTCGTGAATACATAGGAAGGACATATTTCTACTGTAAAGAATTACACTTCTACATAGTTCTTCCCAAAAAATACTACCTCAAGATTATAAGCCATTCCAAATTTCTACATAAGACCAAAGTTTAACCTCTTTTCTTGTGGAACACTGCCTATATTTCTCACAAATTGATCATTTAAAAAACAATTTTTCAAGACCAGTACATCACAGATCTTAACGTGAATAAATGTAAATTCATTTATGACAAAACTTCTAAAGGATCTTTATATTTATCCCTAATGCCCCACAAAAGACCCAGATATCAGTACTTCTAGATCCAAATATTCCTATCACAAACACACAGAGGGTATCCCCTGCCATCCTCTGCATCACTCAAGGCATACAGCCTCACCTCCAAATACTGGCCAACACAAAACGCGTGCATGGATTCCCGGGTGTCTTCAAACTGCAAAGCAGCTTCCAAAGCTACCACTGGGTCTTCCCCTGCAAACTGAGCTGAAACAAAAAGGGAAAAAGCAACATGAGTTCAATTCAGCTTGCCTGAAGAGATATAGGAGAAACAGTGAGTAGGAAATAAGTTAGGCGCTTAACTCAAAAGTGAGGGTTACCAGAGTATAATGACCTTCCACTGTCTCCCAGGGTTGCCTGGGCCAACTCGGAACTTGAAATGAGTTCCAAGTATTAAAACAAAAGATACATAATGAAAGGAAATTCTTCGAATGTGCTGAATTTGTTGATAAGACAGACACCAAAGCCACAGATACATTAAAATATGCGGGGGCTGGCACAAAACTAAAGAAATCATTTATAAGCCAAATACTCTGCTTAAAATGATACAGGCTGTAACTTTTAACCAGGAAATAACAAGTGTAATCTTACCAAGAATACTATTTTCTGTTAACGACTGTGTCTGGAAGTCCTTTATATCATACACTTTCCCGTCAATCACAGTCCAGAAGCCTCCATCTTTATTATGGTTCTCCAAATCAGCTATGCGTACAAGTGTCACTTTCTCATTATTTCTACAGCTCTGAGCTGTAAAAAATGACTCTGTATATACAGAAACCAGAATCAGTCCATTGATCAATCAACAGGTAAAATGAAAAGAACAAACTGTGTGAAAGAACTACAAGCAGAAATAAACAAACCCACAATCACAATGGGAGAAATACATACCTAGCTCTGAAACTAATACCACACATACAAATTCTGTTAAATATAGAATGCTTTAAAAAAAAATCTAGGCAGCATGAATACCAAATCGGGCCATGCCAGGCCATAGAGTAAATCTCAACAGATTTCAAAGAAATAAACTTACAGAGCATGTGTGCTGACTGCAATGCAGTTAAATTAGAAATAGGTTTTCAAAAATTCATTCAAAATAAAATAAAAATGACTCTGTAAACACAGAAAATAAAAATATTCATCCACATATTTGAAAATTACAAAATACACTTATAAGTAACCCAAAATTCTAAGAAAAAATGACCGAAAATTAGAAAATGTGTTCAGTTAATAATCAAAATACTGCAGATCAAAATTGGTGACATACAACTAAATGCATGCTTGAGCGCATTTACGCCTTTAAATGTGTATATTAGGGGGAAAAAGCTAAAAAAGAAAAGAAACACCAAATCGATAAAAGTCTGTTAGTTCATAAAAATACTCAAAAAAAGAAAACCTGAGTGGTGGTCACCTATGCAAGTGCTAGGATACCAACTCAATATTATGAAAAATAGTTAAAGGGAGGTGGCGGTTCAAGAAGTCAAGCTTAGATTATGTCCTTGCTGTACAAATTGTACCTCCTGCTAACCAGACAGCAGAGGGCAAGGTTGGTAGGGGATTTTATAGAGGATACGCAACACATGAATTCCCTGGTCTAGCTTCACAGAACTAAAGCGGGGAGCCACCGAGCATTACAGGCCTCCTGAGCCAACAGAAAGCATGCAGCATGACCCCAGACATAATACCGCCCCAATGAGACTGAATTCAAATCCAACCAAACCTCTAGATCTAACCAGCAGATTAATGTAACAGAAGAACATATTGGTCTAGAATAAGAGAATGCAATCAACCAAGTTCAGAAAATGTGAAGTTCTCCAAAATAACCAACCTGCTTCTTTGAAAAAGAAAACGGTATGATCAGAGACAGGGAGAAGAGGGCCTGGAGCCATGTTGTTTGGGGAAAGAGACTAGAAGCATATGTCAAGCAATGCCAATACGCAGAACATGCTCAGGTCCTAATTCAAAATTACCACCTAAAAAAGGCATTTTTGAGATAGTCCAGGAAAATGTAACATGGACCGCATGCTAGATTAAGGAATCACTGTTAATCTTATAGACAGGATAATGATATTGTAGGGTTTTTAAAAAATCCTTATCATTAAGAGGTAAAATACCTTAAAATGTTTTAAAGACAGAGTTATGCTTTAAAATAATCCAATCAGCCGGGCGCGGTGGCTCATGCCTATAATCCCAGCACTTTGGGAGGCCGAGGCGGGCAGATCATGAAGTCAGGAGATCGAGACCATCCTGGCTAACACAGTGAAACCCCATCTCGTACCACGCCATATTACTGCATTTAACAGGTATGATGAAGCAACTGAACAGGCTATTTTTCCATTTCCATTGCATTTCAACAGAGCCCATTAAAAAGTAGTATAAATGGCCCTTAAATACTAATATATTTTAAAATGCTCAAACTATATCGGGGTCACCACTTTGTGCTTTAGCAGGCAAAATCCCAAAAGCCCACACACAAGGCTGGGAGACCAGCATCCCTATTGGTGGTGAGAGAAATCAAGATGTACAGGAGCAATCTGGTGACAACCAGCCCACACGAGGTCCATCCCCACCTGTGCATGTGCACAGGCACACACGTGTGCACACATGGAGGACACGTGTTCCAGGTCAGGCCTTGCAGTACTATTTGTGTTTTCTGTTGTTGTTTGAGATGGAGTTTCACTCTTGTTGCCCAGCCTGGAGTGCAGTGGCGTGATCTCGGCTCACTGCAACCTCTGCCTCCCAGGTTCAAGCGATTCTCCTGCCTCAGCCTCCCGAGTAGCTGGGATTACAGGCACCCGTCACCACGCCCCGCTAATTTTTGTATTTTTTAGTAGAGACGGGGTTTCTCCAAGTTGGCCAGGCTGATCTCAAACTCCCAACCTCAGGTGATCCACCCACCTCGACCTCCCAAAGTGCTGGGATTACAGGCGTGAGCCACCACACCGGACCCTCAGCACTATTTGTATAGCAACATTGTGGCAATAAGCCCAAGTGTCCACCAATAAGAGACTCACTAAAGAAAGATACATAAAAGACACATCCACACACTGAAGACTAAGCTGATTTATAAAAACAAAGAGAGACACTCTGATAAAGTACTCCAGTATATATGGTTAGTGAAAAAAAAACAAAAAAAAAAACAAGCAACACAAGTAATGCAGCATGCTACCACGAACGTACTCATTCCAGAGAACAAGGAGGTTATAGAGGAGACTGGAAAGTCAGAGGGAGCAGGTGGGAAAATGGGTGGAAGGGGTGGGCAGGGGAAGCGACAGTGTGTCTCTGCCTAGGTTTGATTTTTGAACCATGTGACTGTATCCTTTTTTTTTTTAATGACTGTAAAACAAAATAAATACTCTTCATACTAGAAATAAAATGTTAGAAAAATCTGGATTCAAAACTAGGATTACTGTTCTGCACTGGCAAAGTTCACTACCATTCCCAAAGGCAGTTTTCTCATTGACATAATGAGATACAACAGCGTGCATGAGGTCCTCAGCGGGCCTGCACCCTACAGGTGCTCCACACACGCAAATCACTACTATTACCATTACTATTATGTAACAGATATAATATATAATTATACTGTCACTACTATCACCAGCATTACATACTAAGACAGCCCGTGTTCAGAGTATGAAGAAGGCTGTGGAACCCCCTGCAGAAGGTGGGAGGGCCTGGGGCTGTGGATAAAGGGGAGCCCTCTGGGGCTGTGCCACCTGAACCTGGAACCCAGGCCCCCAGGTTGGGTCGCCAGGCCTGTGCGCCTCAGCTTGCTCATCACTCACTCTCAACACGGATAACACCTTCAACTGCAAACATGTTTAAAAACCACAGGCCAGCTCCCCCTACCAATACCAGAAAAAACAAGTCTCCACACGGGCCCAGGATGAGAACCTACAGGTGGTACTAGCTACAAAACACATGGAGAACACGGTTCTTGCACACACCTTATGAGACGTCAGAGAGCTACACAGCGGAGGCATACAGGGCGTAGCCAGACGGTCTAAATGGGCCATGACAACAACCGCTGTTTGTTGCAGATCAATGGCAAGCTCGTTGTCTTGTGGAAGGGTGAGGTACCTCAGGAAACTCTCACTGGGGCTCAGAGGACCAGACAAAAGCTAGAAAGGAAAAGTAAACAAACATTCAGAAATGGTGGGAAAAATTAAAGTAACACAGTTAGCCTTTACGTCACTCTTTATATTTTGGTATTGACTCATTTGACCCATCAAATGACAATGTTGATGATACAGTTATACTATACATCTATATATTTATGCAGCATATAAACTGTATAAATCTCTAAATCTGTTGTATACATGTACACAACATTGACTGTGCATGTATACATTTATGATACCATAGGTAAGTTGAATCCACACAGATTACTAACATGAACAAACCACTCTACAGGCCTAGGACCCCTGGAGAAAGGCAGAACCACCTCTGTGGGAACCCAGCACAGCATCTCAAGCTGGCCTTGAAATCTAAAACCAAAACCTTTATTTTAATCTAAATGTTGCCCACTCTGGAGAACACCTACTTTCATTTGCAAATTAAATCATAGTTCTAATTCTTCTAAAGGCAGAAGAGCCCTATTATCATTAGTTTAAAGACTGCCAAATAATAGGCTGGGCATGGTGGCTCACACCTGTAATCCCAGCACTTTGGGAGGCCGAGGCGGGCAGATCACAAGGTCAGGAGATCGAGACCATCCTGGGTAACATGGTGAAACCCCATCTCTACTAAAAATACAAAAAAAATAGCTGGGCTTGGTGGCAGGCGCCTGTAGTCCCAGCTACTCGGGAGGCTGAGGCAGGACAATGGCGTGAACCTGGGAGGCCCAGGTTGCAGTGAGCTAAGATCACGCCACTGCACTCCAGCCTGACCGACAGAGCTAGACTCCATCTAAGAAAAACAAAAAAAAAAGACTGCCAAATAACAGAAAAATTAAACCAAAGCACGATATTGGAATGCCTAAGACTTTCCCAAAAAGACTGGCAAAATCCAACTTGTACTTGACATGTAAAGACCAGCAGTCCTGGAGGTCTACGCCCAGGGCCCTGCACACCTGCTCCTCCCTCAGCTTGGCATCCACACCTGTTAAGGGGGGAGCTGGTACCAAACAGAGTGACAGCACAGGTGACATGCCCTGTACAGAGCCCAGTACATAGGAAGGGCCAACAAAGCAGGCCACTATTTTCGTTGTGCTTTTCTGGTATTTATTTAAAAGTGCGTGTTTCAAGCTTGGTTCTGTGCTGACAAGGAAGCCAGTGCTCACTGATCCGAGTCTTCTCCACAAACAAGTGGCCTCCCACACAGTTGTCTCATCTGACTCACTGCTGTTACCACCAAACACACACACGCCAGAGAAAAACACTGCCGTGGACATGCACGCTGGTCTTGCTTTAAAAATAACTAGACTCGAGTGCCACCTAAACACAAAGTTCCATCATGACACTCACATGCATGTCGCCCTCGGAGTGGGGTGTATCCTTCCTGCAAATGATGCTCTGGAACCTTTGTAGCAAGGGCAAAAGCGGGGCGCTGGTGCCCTGGGCGGAACACTCATTGTCAGTCTCCTGTGCCCCGCTGTCCCACAGCTGAAGCAACAACAAGATGTCAGATAACATTTGGCTAAAGGAGAAAAGATATTTATTCCTAGTAAAAACAGATTAACTTCTTTTCTTCACAGTTGATCAAAAATAAAAGCAAACAGCTAGAGAGAAGTGAAGGAATACTTGGGATATGAAAGGAAACTAAAGTAAAGCTGTGGTTAATTAAATCACTGAATTGACACCGAGATTTTAGCACAAGACATCGCCTTCTGCTGATAGGAAAGACCAGTTAAGAAGCTCAAAGAGCACATTTACATGAAAGTTCTAGGATCTTAAATTCATGGAATAAAAATAATTAAGTGAAGAAAACTGAAAGAAAAAAAAAAAAGAACAGTTCCCAGGCTAGAACACTGAGCATAAAACAGGAAGTGAAGAAAAGGTAAAGAGAGAGAGCCCTGGGACATGGTTCTCTATACAGAGCACCACACCTGCTGCGGTCACAAACGATTCAGTGAAACGCACACAATGCAACAGGTATTTCCATACACAGGCACTTCCCCAAAGCGTTCCCGTCTGCGGCAGCCCTCACCTCAGCGTGCCTCTCTGCACAGCCAGCTCCAGCAGGATGGCCAGGGCCAAGTGCTGGTCCTGCAGGGGGATGCTTCCTGGCCCTTTGGTGGCTGGCGTTCCGTGAACATCCCTGAAATGAAAGCAGTGGATGCAGGAACAAAGCGACCTCCAGAAAGACAGCATGCTTACAATCACACTAACACGTTTACTACACGCTCCCTCCAAAGGAAGGATGTATTTTTAATATTTAGAATCAAGTTTCTGAGACTTGCTACTCAAATTTCTTCAGAGATTATAAGTGTACAATTAGCTTACACAACTATATTTTATTTAAAGTGTTCATCAGATATATTACAGTAGATGACATACTCCAAGTGTGTGAAGCATAAAATAATTTATTTCATTATCCAAAACATGAGTAAAAGGATATCTAGCTATCTTTTCCAGTTTCAATGACGTATAAGACTATACCAGTATCAGCATTTACCTACAGAATTAAACCAATTTCTAAAACCACCTGATAATGTGGAGGCAAAATGTCTACACTAATCTTTATCTCTGATCAATGAAATATTTTTAACTTTTCTATGTTACTCAATAATAAATTTTTTAAAATTCTATCCTAAGACTGCAGAGAAAGGATCTTATGGCATCAATATTACAGCCGAATTTTTGAAATCAAGTCCAAGCCTTATGCTCAGGGCCTCCAGTGTTAAAATTCTGTGGCGATGCCTTCACCAGCAGGCTCAGGAAGTGGACTCAGAGCCGGGGACGCAAACGCCAAAGGCCTCCTGCCGGCTGCAAGAAGGAAAAGTGCTGACCTCTGCAAGGAGAGTGAGGAGTGGCCTCACTTTTCCTCTGCATCTGTCCTTCCTGTTGAATTTTAGATTTTCTTTAAATTTAAAAACCTTAACAAAAATGCATAGCACCCAAGACCAGAGTTCATGTATTTCCTTAAACACAAATGATTCCTATTCAAAATTTTTTACACTAAAAAGATCAGCTACAGGACTAAAGAATTTGATCTTGAGTAGTTTACTCCCACATTATCTATAAGACTTCAAACCAAGCGCCACTCTGCACTCAGAACAGCAGCTCCTAATCATCACAGAGAGACACACAGTGTAAGCGCTCAAACCTCTACGAATGACTGATGGCCAAATCTCTAAGCATCCTCTCTCATCCGTCTCATTTAGTATCACAGCTTCCTGGGTCTAGTCAGAGTATCATAAATCAAATCGCCTCAAAAGCTGAGAACCCAGACCCGGAATCACAGCACTGACAGCCTGCTGAAAACAGGTGAAAAACCAACCTACTAGGCTTCTTAGCTCTAAAGCGAGGGTGGTAAGAACCAGCCTCAAGCAGGCCAGCTGTCTGCGTGCAGAAGGCAAGAAAGGAAAGAACTCACCCCGTCACGACAGACTTGAGGAACCTGGTCACTCTCTCCACCACCTCCAGCCACACAGAGGACACGGTGCTCTCGTCAAAGAGCGAGGCCTCGGGAAGTGCTCGCAGGGCGTCCAGGGACTCCTGCAACAGCTCACTGCAGAGGTCCGCATCCTCGCCTGGGCGCACACATGCGTCAGAGGAGCCCCCCCACTCCCCTCACTCTCCCGCTGGGCTTCCCATCCCTCAGTGAGAGACGACGCCACTGTCACCTTTCCAATCCCTCACTCAACAGGCCAAAATCTAGCGCAGCTGTTCCAGTCAATTCTGTGTTTCATGGCTGTCACATGAGCAATACACTAACTTCTTGTTCTTCTAGAATTAAGTCTGTACTCAGGTGTTCCATGGTAGTGGTTGACGTGGGGGTGGGGGTGCATACACTCTCTTTTTTTTCTTTAAAGCACAGATGTGAAAAGCCAAACAGCCTCTGCAGCCTCTCATCTCACAAGCAAGGAAACTGAGGCACAGAGAGCACATGAGATCAGCCAAAGGGCACATGGTGGCTGCACCAAGCTCGAAACCCAGTCTGTTGATGCGTTAGGGAAGCAGAACAACGCGCCACACCAGGGACCGTACCTGATCGCCAGGCCCTGAGCAGGAAGGTGAAGGCGAAAGACAGCGCCGCTCGGGATCCCACTCTGGCAAGCCCCTCCACACCTTTGCCCGCAGGCCGGGAACTGCAGACGACACACACGGAACATACAACCAGTCAGCAGCAGAGGGTGCAGATACTACATAAAATCAATACTATGAAAGGGTGTGTACCAAAATCCCACCAATGGTTTTCTTCAAGTGACAGGATCACAAGTGGATTTTTCGTTTTGTTGTTTAACAACTTTCATCAAATGTCTTTTGTAAAGGAAAAGTTTTCTCTTTAAGAATCAAAGAAATGTATAAGGAATTTTAAATGTCTTGGGAAAATGCTCATGAAATGACCTCCCAAAGTGAGATTCTACTGGGAGGAAGCAGACGATAAGCAGATAAATACATAAACGGAGGGAGAATAAACCCCACATGGGAGGCCAGGCCGGAGAGGAGCTGGAAGAAGAGCAGCAGAGCCGCAGAGGGTAGCCTGGCTCGCCCCAGCTCCGGCGTCCTCCACTCGAGGTCTGCTCCTGGCCGTGGGTGAAGCCCTGCGTGCTTGACCCACTCCGTGGGGCGTTGCCCTCTTCTGACGGTGGTGCTCATCACCCTCCTGTGTCTATTTAAGCTTTTCACCACTTGTGTATGTTAATTTCACAAGTCACAGTTTCATTCTGCATGTTGTAAAAGGTTATGCAAATGGTACACCATAAAAATCATCCTGTACAAGAGAGAAAAGGCTAGAATACAAAAATGCATATATAGGGGAGGCTGAGGCAGGAGAATGGTGTGAACCTGGGGGTGCAGCTTGCAGTGAGCCGAGATCGCGCCACTGCACTCCAGCCTGCGAGACAGAGCAAGACTCCATCTCAAAAAAATAAAATAAAATAAAATAAAAATGCATATATAATCTCAATCATGCACAGCAAGTAATTGTATGTTATACTTTACACTATATCATGTTTCTAATATTACAGTATTGCTACTATAAACTATATTCTCCAAATTTACTAAAAATTTGCTTTCATGATCAGGGGAAATCCTATAAAAACAGGTGATAGAGAGTTCAAGACCAGCCTGGCCAACATGACGAATTTTAGTCTCTACTACAAGTACAAAAATTAGCCAGGTGTGGTGGCCGCACGCCTGTAGTCCCAGCTACTCGGAGGCTGAGGCAGGAGAATCACTTGAACCTGGGAGACAAAGGTTGCAGTGAGCCAAAATCGCACCTCCGCACTCCAGCCTGGGAGGCAGAGCAAGACTCCATCTCAAAAAACAAAACAAAACAAAACAACAAAAAAAGAGGGATGTTATAGAAGGATCTCCCCAAGATACAATATGTAATAAAAATGCAATGAAGAACACGGCTGGCTAGGGGCAAGAGTACACGCTTATCCACAAGTGCCTGAATAATGTACCGGGAGCTCAGAGAGGAAACACAAGGACCTCTGAGAAGGGCACTGGGTACCTGGAAGACGGAAATCTTTGCTCCTAAATGAGAAATATGAACATTGACAAGACACAGACATGTAACAGGACACACAGTCCTTACAAGAGAAAGCACATGGGCCAAGTGTGGTCAGAGTAGGTGGGCGAGTCACTTCAGGTCAGGCGTTTGAGACCAGCTTGGCCAGCATGGCAAAACCCCGTCTCTACTAAAAATACAAAAATTAGCCGGGTGTGGTGGTGCACACCTATAGTCCCAGCTCCGTGGGAGGCTGAGGCAGAATTGCTTGAACCTGGGAGGCAGAGGTTGCAGTAAGCCAAGATCGCACCACTGCATTCCAGCCTGGCCTGGGCGACAAAGCAAGACTCTGTCTCAAAAAAACAAAAACAAAAACAAAAAAAAAAACTACTCAGCCATAATGAAATCATACATGCAACCACCCCCTTGGGAAAATGTCAAGGGGATTATGCTGAGTGAAAAAAGTCAATCTTGCTTGAGGCCAGGAGTTCCAGACAAGCCTGGGAAACATAACAAGACCCCAGGCTCTACAAATACAAAATGAGCTGGGTGTGGTGTCATGCATCTGTGGTCCCAGCTACTCAGGAAGCTGAAATGAGGTGACTGCTTGAGTCCAGGAGTTTGAGGCTGCAGTGAGCTATGATTATATCACTGCAATCCAGCTTGTGGGCATCAGGGTGAGACCCTGCCTCCAAAAATTACAATAATAACAATAATAAAAAATTTAAAAGCCAATGTCAAAAAATCACATAATAGACACACAGAACAGACGAGTGGTTGCCAGCAGTTAAGGTGGGGAGAGAAGACGTGAATGTGGGTATAAAGGGCCCTTGTCCATGTACCAATTGCAGTGGTGGTCTCAGAAAATCCACACCTGAAAAAATTGCAAAGAAATACACACACAATTGAGAGCATGTAAAACTGGGAAAATCTGAATAAGATAGGCAGGCTATCAAAGTTAACACCCTCGTTGTGATGACTGTGTCACAGTTTGCAACTAACTACCATCGAGGGCAACGGGACGAACAGCAAAAGGAATCTCTATACTGGTTCTTACAACTGTATGTGAATCCACAATTATCTGAAAAAAAAAAGGGCTTTTTTTAAAACTTTAGGAATTCTTCCACTTAATGAAAGATACATTCCAATTAATCCACCAACCCTATGTCATCACAAAGGAAACAGCAGAGAAAAATCAGCTGGGCTCTCAGCCATTTCTGCAGCAGAGGGAATTCAGTTTGATTCGACAAACACACAACAGTGCTTGGACAATCTTAGCACCTACCGCCGACCCATACATAACACTGATTCATGACCATCACAGCCGGTCAGGAAGGAAGGAAAGAACCATGGCACTCCTATTACCAAATGGGTAAGGATCTCATCTGTCTCTTGGTTTAATTTACCCTAAAACTATTTTCAAAAACACAACATGTACAGTCGTCCCTTGGTATCTGCAGGGGATTGGTACCAGGCCTGCCCAACCCTGGCTCCATACCAAAACCCTAGGTTGCTCAAGTCCCTGACATAAAATGGTGTAGTATTTGCATATAACCTGTGCACATCCTCCCGTATAATTTAAATCATCTCAGCCAGGCACAGTGGCTCACACCTATAATCCCAACACTTTGGGAGGTCGAGGCGAGAGGGTCGCTTGAGCCCAGGGGTTCAAGACCAGCCCAGGCAACATGGCAAAACCCCATCTATACAAATTAAAAAAAAAAAAAAATTTGGCCAGGTATGGTGGCTCATGCTTGTATACCCAGCACTTTGGGAGGCCAAGGCAGGCAGATCACTCGAGGCCAGGAGGCCAACCAAGGCAGGCAGATCACTCGAGGCTAGTCTGGGCAACACAGTGAGACCTCGGCTCTACAAAAAATACAAAAATTAGCTAGGCATTGTGGCACACGCCTGTAGTCCCAGCTACTTGGGAGGCTGAGGTGGGAGAATCACTTGAGCCCAGGAGGTCAAAGCTGCAGGAAGCCATGATGGCCCCACTGCCCTGGGCAACAGTGAGACCCCCACGTCAAAACAAACAAACAAAAAAGCCATCTCTAGATTACTACAACACCCAATACAAGGTAAATGCTCTGGAATTAGATATTATATTGTACTGTTATTTGTATTTTATTGTCGTTTTTTATTGCTTTTCTTCCAAGATTTTCGATCCACAGTTGGTTGAATCTGTGGATATGAAACCCACAGATACAGACAACCAACTGTAATGTGATTTCAACTATATTTAAACATAAGGAAACAAAAAAGGAAAACAAACACAAAGATTAAAACATAAGAAAACAAGGAAGCTACAAGTACCGCTCCTGTCTCTGGGGAGCAAGACGAT
The DNA here is from genome assembly GCF_029289425.2 of Pan paniscus. Taxonomy (NCBI): domain Eukaryota; kingdom Metazoa; phylum Chordata; class Mammalia; order Primates; family Hominidae; genus Pan; species Pan paniscus. The sequence continues at coordinate 6,823,733 of NC_073265.2, forward strand.
CAGGGTTTTGCTCTTGTTTCTTTCTGCCACCCAAGTACCTTCTATGTGCTCTCCAGGGAGTCAAAGTCACTATCAGAGTCAAATAAAGCCAGCACTCCTAACACAAAATATGTTTCATCTGGCAGTCTTGTAGTTTAACCTTCTGAGGATAAAAGTCTGATAGCTTCATTTTGGAAAAGTACAAATTTACATAAGTCTTAAACTAAATTCTAGTGGCTGTTAGCAAATAGGGGAAATCTGTGATATATTAACAGGCATCAACAAATTAAAACTCATATGCCCAAAAGCATCTCTTTTTTTTCTTCTTTTTGAGACAGAGTTTCATTCTTGTTGCCCAGGCTGGCACAATCTCCACTCAACCGCAACCTCCACCTCCCGGGATCAAGCAATTCTCCTGCCTCAGTCTCCTGAGTAGCTGGGATTACAGGCATGAGCCACCAAGCCCCGGCTAATTTTTTTATTTTTAGTAGAGATGGGGTTTCTCCATGTTGGTCAGATCTCGAACTCCTGACCTGAGGTGATCAGCCCGCCTCGGGCCTCCCGAAGTGCTGGGATTATAGGTGTGAGCCACCACACCCAGCCCAAAGGCAACTCTTGTAATAAAAGAATAAGAAAATCACATTAGGAAGGAAAAACATGAAGCATCTAAACTAGATGGGCACTAAACATTACAATCCATCTCCTACTCAGCAGCGAAACAAAATAAAACGTATACAACGTTCAGAACTCCTTTTCCAATTTATACTTGAGCTGATCTAAAGCTGTGGCTGGCTTCCACAGTTACTGACAGAAAAACGTCTTTACAATAATGACACAGAGCCAGGCGCAGTGTCTCATGCCTGTAATCCCAGTACTCTGACAGGTTAAGGCAGAAACATTGCTTCAGGCCAGGAGCAAGACCCCATCTCCCCCTCCCCTCCCCGCTGCCCCCCACACACACCAATTGTTTTTATTTAGCCAGGCATGGTGGCATGTGCCTGTAGTCCCAGCTACTCAGGTGGCTGAGGCGGGAGGATCACTAGAGCCCCGGAGTTCAAGGTTACAATGAGCTATGATTACACCACTGCACCCCAGCCTGGGTGACAGAGCAAGAGGTTGTCTCTCCAAAAAAAAAGAAAAGAAAATTTTTATTGAATAAAATAAAATAATGACACAGATTACACAGCATGGTCTGTTACTACATAAGCGAACTGGCAAATCCATTCTCCAGATTATATAAAACATACAAAAAGGGAAAGCAAGAATAAATTTCAGGTGAAGACAGACACTATATTGAAAACCTCAAACTTTCTGAAACAAAACAGTCTGAATTTTATATTTAACTGGCATCAGGATTCTTTCTTCGCTTTATTGTTACCTTTTTTTGTCCACAGGAGGCAGAGAAGTGCCACTGCTTTTCCACTTAACTTTGACATTCTCCTGAAAAACGGTTCTATTCAAGGCAATGAAATAGCGCTCCAAGATCACCAGCTTCTGCTTGAGTCACAGGGCTGAGAGGGTGGTGGTGGCTGACTGGATAGCCAGGGCCTGCTGCTCTTTAACCAGCACAAAAAGACACTCCTTCAGTTCATTCACATCTAGAAAATAAGACAAGAAAACATCTCACCTATGGACAATGTGGCCACAGTTTGTTGCAATGTTGAGAAAATGGATGATGACGACAGGTAGTACTCGAAGGCATGATATGTGGCAACAATGGTTTTAACCACTTTACACACATGAGCTCAGGCAACCCTCACACCCAGCACTGTCAAGCAGTGCTGTCCATCCATTTTATGGATGAAGAAACTGCGGCACCACCAAGTGGTTAAGCAACTTGTCCGAGGCCACACAGAGGAGTGCGGCACATGACAGAGACCACTCTGAGCCACCATGGCACACTGCCTCTCTCTATGGAAACATCATACAAAAGATGTTGGCCGGGCACAGTGGCTCACGCCTGGAATCCCAGCACTTTGGGAGGCCGAGGCGGGTGGATCACTTGAGGTCAGGAGTTCAAAACCAGCCTGGCCCACATGGTGGAACCCTGTCTCTACTAAAAGTACACAAAATTAGCCAGGCGTGGTGGTGGATACCTGTAGTCCCAGCTACTCGGGAGGCTGAGGCAGGAGAATGGCATGAACCCAGGAGGCTTGCAGTGAGCCAAGATGGTACCACTGCACTCCAGCCTGGGAGACAGAGTGAGACTCCGTCTCAAAAAAAAAAAAAAAAGTGGTGAACAATTAAACTGTTTATATGTAATAACCAGATATATATGCCTGGCATAAAATGAGCCCTGCATTAGAGGTTGCTGGATGTAGGGTCCTAGGCCTGATGTATCCAAATAATGTCTATGATAAAGAAGTCGATGATACATGCTCTCTATAACACACAAGCATTAAAAGTTTTCACACTCCAAAAACTCTTCCTTTCTAAAGTTACTAAAACTTTTAAGGGCATTTCAAACAAAAATAGCTGTGGAAAACAGATCGGTTAACTCCTATAGCTAAGAAACATCTTCCTATCCCATGTATTATTCATTGCCCAGGTGTCAATTCTGTTTCCAATACAAAAGTCTCAGCGCTTCCCACTCCAGCTGGGAGAGCCATCCTTAACAAGATAAGGGTAAAACCTGTGAGCACAAGGCTTCCATCTGCAATTCCTGTCTGCAGGGAAGCTCCCCAAAGAGGGAAACCATGTCTTATTCCTTAGGGGAAAACACCACCATTCATTCCTTGCGTTTAACAACCAATGCTGGTGGAACATAAAACAAAGCTTAGCAATCACTTTTTTCATGCTACTTAGACCTGTAACACATTTTTCCTCTGGTGCACACTATCCAAAACCTAGTCATTTCCCTTACTCCTAGGAGGAATTTAGATGACTTTTTTTTTTGGCCAGGTGCAGTGGCTCACGCCTGTAATCCCAGCAATTTGGGAGGCCGAGGCAGGCAGATCGCTTTGAGGTCAGGAGACCAGCCAGGCCAACATAGTGAAACCCCATCTCTACTAAAAATACAAAAATTAGTCGGGCATGCATGGTGGCACACACTTGTAATCCCAGCTACTCGGAAGGCTGAGGTGGGAGAATCACTTGAATTCGGGAGGCGGAAGTTGCAGTGAGCCAAGATTGCACCACTGCACGCCAGCCTGGGCGACAGAGCAAGACTGCGTCTCAAAAAACAAAAAAAAGACTTTCTAATCATATTGGAAATGTGTAACAAGGGCCAAGTACTGTGTATTAAACTTAATAAATCAAAACAACAGGCCCTCTAAGATATAAATGGTGCTTCACTGTATGTTTATCTGCCCAACCCATCATAGGAACTCAATTCATCATTAAACTGGTTTTAGATCAAGACACTAGAACTCATGTTTAGCAGTTATTAAATTACAATTATTAAGAAAAAAACTTCATTATGTAAAGTCCTTTACTCCAAAAAGTTTCTCAAAATACATAAACACTAACATAAAAACAACTATTAAAACTTTGCCTGAATCTCAGGATTTCAGAAATATGAAAGTACTCATCTCTCACCTCTCCCATCCACTTAAAATGACAAAACAGACCATTATAGCTAAATCAAAGGAAATGTTTAAAGAGAAACAAACCCAAAGAGTAACTACACCAATTCTTGACCCAATTCTCTGTACTCTGTCTTATGTAACATTACACTATGAATAACAATCCCATCATCCACAACAGCTTTTTTTTTTTTTTTGAAACAGTTTTGCTCTCATTTTCCAGGCTGGAGTGCAATGGCACGATCTTGACCCACTGCAACCTCCACCTCCTGGCTTCAAGCGATTCTCCTGCCTCAGCCTCCCGAGTAGCTGGGATTACAGGCATACACCACCACGCCTGGCTAATTTTGTATTTTTAGTAGAGACGGGGTTTCACCATGTTGGTCAGGCTGGTCTCCAACTCCTGACCTCAGGGCATCCACCCGCCTCGGCCTCCCAAACTGCCGGGATTACAGGCGTGAGCCACTGCGCCCGGCCACGCAACACAGCTCTAAACACTGGACTCTCATATCTACCAACACTCAATACCTGTTTAAAAAGAAAAAGAAAAATTCGGAAGGGGCAATAACACTTCAGTGTAAGTATCCACGATCAACTACTGCTTAACAGCCTACATGACTTTTGGTAAACAGTCAGGGCAGATTACTTAATACTTAAAATGGTTAACCTTAGGGAGTAGCAAAATACAGACACACACAAAATATTTCAAACACTTCTTTTTGCTGCTGATAAGGAGTTCCAAAAGTAGTTTTTCCAAGCCATTTCCAAATAAAAGTAGATTGGGTGTAAAGAACTGTCTATCGAAATATTACTGTTATTATTTATTTAATAATGTCCTGACAAGCTTGCATATATCTCATTAAATCAAACAAAACAAACAGCTCAACTGAACTCTTTTCTCTCCAGAAACACAAACACAAGACCTCATAAAAGGAGTGAGTTTCTAGCAGCCATAATTACTGCAACTTACTTCTCCAATTTTCCCCTCCACAGTTAACTCAACAGCTCAAAAACTATCAGTAACAAACAACAGTCACCATGATATGGTTAGGAGTGTAGCAGATTTCTCAACCAGTAATAATAATTAAGAAAAAAAGTTTCCCTATTAATAAATCTCATTTCCTGCACTTGCAAGAAACTAATTAAAAGGCAGCCCTGCACGATCTACAAAAACAGCCATAAAGACTGTTACATTTTAAGTTACAGGAAACAAACCTGCTCCTCTAATATAGCAAGATACAACTGACTTCCCCTTACATACCCTAAAAAAAAGCCTTACACGAGAAATTTAAACATGGAAGCAGAAATACACCAAGAAAGAGACATGTCAAACCCCACCTGTATATCTGTTTTCAACCATTTGGAGTCGAGGCGAGCCTGGGCAGCCAAACAGAAAGATTCAGAGGGCATCTTTTCTCCAGCTTCCTCCCAGGTCTCAGGCCTGCAAGTAAACACATACGTTGAAGACCTAACGCTTTTTAATAGTTTACAAAGACACTCCCGAAAGGTTTAATGCAGAAAAGAAAAAAGAGAGAACAGAAAGGGGGGAGAGAAGAGCTGGTGGAGGGGAGAGAGGGAAAGAGGGAACAGATGGAGGGAGAGGGAGGTGGGGAAGGGAAAGCCTCCTTCCAAGGTAGGCAGGGTGTGCCGAGTTTCTGCACCACGCTGACGAGACCTTGAGAATGGACGGTCACAGGAAGCCAAGTCACAATGTCATCCCCCTGCCCTCAAATCCAAGAAGTACACACACAACAGGGAGCCCATCGTTTTAACGACAAATGACAGCAGCATGAATCTGCCGCTTTACCCCACAGCAGGGCGCGTGCGTGAAACAAATTACTCAAAAGGATCGCCTGCAGAAAAACCCACAGCCACCACCACTTAAGAGATGGAGAGAGGCCCGAGGCTGCCCCGCGGGTGGTCCGCGCAGGCCCCGGTGCGGCCGCCGCGCCCACGCCCGCCTCCCGGGCTCGGCCGCCCGCCAGCCCCGCGCCCGTACCGCCCCCGCCACCGGCCGCCCAGGTGCCCCAGGCCAGGACCTGACGCGCAGGGCCCGGCCGCCTCGCCCCGCCCCGCCGGCGCGCGGACGCAGCCTCCCAAGAGCCGCTGGCTCAGCCGGCGCCCGCGATCCCGGCGCCTCTCGCGGCCCGAGGGGCGGGCCGACGCGGGACTGCCGCCCCCCGCGTACGGCCAATCGCAACGAGGCTGCTCCGTGGGCGCAGCCAATGGGGAAGAGGAGCCCTTCGCCGCTCCTCCCGACTCTCCCGCTTCCAGCAATCCCGCTTATCTTCCTACTTGGAGCGCCCTGGCTGCGGCCAAGGCCAACAGCGGGCGCCGGAAGGCGGGATTTCCGCCGCACGCACGCACGCCCGCACTCCCACGGGAGACGGCTTGGCCCGGAGCGCTCTTGATCACGCCGCGGCGGGTGGTGGCGCTCACATTAACTGGAGCTATCCAGGGCGCGGGTCGAGTGGCGAGACCAGCTCCCCTGGGTATGACAACGTATCTTTGTGCGGTCGGCTGGCTGGGGCCTGAAGAGCTTCCTCCTGTGTGTTCAACTGAACGCAGCAAAAGTCTTGGGCAGATTCCATGGAGCAGCTGTGGAAGCACTGTGCAGGGAATCAAAGAAGGAAACACCTCCAGCGACCACAAAACAAAATTGAAGAACTATAAAACAATATAGGCCGGGCATGGTGGCTCACGTATGTAATTCTCAGCGCTTTGGGAGGCCGAAGCGAGAGGATCCCTCGAAGCCAGGAGTTGGAGGATCCCATGTTGCCAGACTGGGCAACATAGCAAGACCCCATCTCTAAAAAACAAAAATAAAAAAATTTAACAATTCGCCAGCTGTGGTGGCACACACGTGTGATCCCAGCTGCTCGGGAGGCTGAGACAGGAGAATCGCCTGAGCCTGGGAGATCAATGCTACAGTGAGCTGAGATCGTGCCACCGCACTCCAGCCTGGGCGACAGAGTGAGATCCTGCCTCTAAGAAAGAAAAATAACAGCCGGGCGTGGTGGCTCAGGCCTGTAATCCCAGCACTTTGGGAGGCCAGAGCAGGTGGATCATTTGAGGTCAGGAGTTCAAAACCAGCCTGGCCAACATGATGAGACCCCTTCTCTACTGAAAATACAAAGATTAGCCAGGTGTGGTGGCACGTGTCTGTAATCCCAGCTACTCGGGAGGCCGAGGCAGGAGAATCGCTTGAACCCGGGAGGCGGAGGTTGCAGTGAGCCGACATTGCACCACTGCACTCCAGCCTGGGGGACAGAGGCTGCACCACTGCAGCCTTGACTTACCGGGTTCAGGTGGTTCTCCACCTCAGCCTTCCCAGTAGCTGGGACTGCAGGCACATGCAACCACGCCTGGCTAATTTTTGTAGTTTTTGTAGACAGGATTTTGCCATGTTGCCCAGGCTGATCTCGAACTCCTGGGCTCAAGTGATCCGCCCGCCTCAGTCTCCCAAAATGCTGGGATTACAGGTGTGAGTCACTGCACTCGGCTAATAGTAATGAACTTTGAACAGAAGGAAAGTTGTTATTATTTTCTTGGTTATGTTTTATCTATATTTTCTAATTTTTCTAAACATGTAAAGATAAAATTCTAAAAACTCAGACCTCAGAACAAAAAAATTAGAGTATAAATATTTATTTTAGTTAACTTGTACAAATTTGGTTTCTGGAAAAAGAATGGAATAGATTTTCTGGGAAAAAAAATCCACCACTTTGGCCGGGCGCGGTGGTTTATGCCTGTAATCCCTGCACTTTGGGAGACCGAGGCGGTGGATCACCTGAGGTCAGGAGTTCAAGACCAGCCTGACCAACATGAAGAAACCCCTGTCTCTACTAAAAATACAAAAATTAGCCAGGCCTGGTGGCACACACCCGTAATCCCAGCTACTCAGGAGGCTGGGGCTGGAGAATCGCTTGAACCCAGGAGGCAGAGGTTGCAGTGAGCTGAGATCGCACCATAGCACTCCAGCCTGGGTGACAAAAGCAAAACTGTCAAAAAAAAAAAAAAAAAAGAAAGAAAAGCAGACTGGCTGAAAGGATTAAAGAACAAAATATGATCCACCAATGTGCTGTCTACAAGATAAACATTTTAAATACAGAAACAGATTGAAAGTAAAAGGATACAAAGATACAATTAAAATAGTAACCAAAAAAGAGCTGAAGGGGCTGTACTAATATCAAATGTAATACACTTTAAATTAAAGCAGGGCTGGGCATGGTAGCTCAGGCCAGTAATCCCAGCACTTTGGGAGGTGGAGGCAGAGAGATACTTGAGCCCAGAAGTTCGAGATCAGCCTGAGCAACATGGCATAATCCCATCTCTACAAAAAATACAAAAATTAGGCGGGCATGGTGGTACCCACCTGTGGTCCCAGCTATTTGGGAGGCTGAGGTGGGAGGGTCATGTGAGCTGGGGAAGTTGAGGCCGCAGTGAGCTAAGATCGGGCCCCTGCACTCCACCCTGGGCAACAGAGCGAGACCCTGTCTGAAAATAAAAAAAATTAAAAAACGGGGTTGAGAGACAAAAAAGGACATCCTTTTTTTAATTATTATATTTTGAGATGGAGTTTTGCTCGTTGCCCAGGCTGGAGTGCAATCGTGTGATCTTGGCTCACTGCAACCTCCGCCTCCCGGGTTCAAGTGATTGTCGTGCCTCAGGCTCCCGAGTAGCTGGCATTACATGTGCCTGCCATCACGCCCAGCTAATTTTTGTATTTTGGTACAGACGGGGTTTCACCATGTTGGCCAGGGTGGTCTCCAACTACTGACCTCAGGTGATCCACCTGCCTTGGCCTCCCAAAATGCTGGGACTACAGACATGAGCCACCGCGCCAGCCGAAACCTTCGTTTTAAAAAAGGCTGGGTCAGGCATCATGCCTCATGCCTGTAATCCCAGCACTTTGAGAGGGCAACGCAGGCGGATCACCTGACGTCAGGAGTTCGAGACCAGACTGACCAACATGGTGAAACCCCATCTCTACCAAAAATATAAAAATTAGCCAGGGGTGGTGGCACACACCTGTAATCCCAGCTACTCAGGAGACTGAGGCAGGAGAATTGCTTGAATCTGGGAGGTGGAGGTTGCAGTGAGCCGAGATTGTGCTACCACACTGCAGCCAGGGTGACAGAGTGAGACGCCATCTCAAAAAATAAAGAAAGGCTGGGTGCCAGATGTGGTGCATAGGCCTAGTTTGTTGACTCCTGTACTTAACATATAAAACTCTAAAGAACAGTGGGAAGGAGCTTCCCTCTAGAGGCACAGGAGCGGCCAAGTTGGTCCCTGAGCAGTGACTTTATAATAACATGTTACACTGTGTTTTTTGTTTTTGTTTTGTTTTTTGTTTGTTTGAGACGGAGTTTCGCTCTTGTTGCCCAGGCTGGAGTACAATGGCGTGATCTCAGCTCAAAACAACCTCTACCTCCCAGATTCAAGCGATTCTCCTGCCTCAGCCTCCAAAGTAGCTGGGATTTCAGTCATGCAACACCACGCCCAGCTAATTTTGTACTTTTAGTAGGGATGGGGTTTCTCCAAGTTGGTCAGGCTGGTCTCGAACTCCTGACCTCAAGTGATCTGCCCGCCTTGGCCTCCCAAAGTGCTGGGATTACAGGCGTGAGCCACCACACCCGGCCCTTTTTTTTTTTTTTCTAGACACAGTCTGACTCCGTTGCTCAGACTGGAGTGCAGTAGCGCGATCTTGGTTCACTGTAACTTCTGCCTCCCTGGTTCAAGCGATTCTCCTGCCTCAGCCTCCCAAGTAGCTGGGATTACAGGCATGCACCACCACATCCGACTAATTTTTGTATTTTTAGTAGAGATGGGGTTTCACCATGTTGGCCAGGCTGGTCTCAAACTCCTCACCTCAAGTAATCCGCCCGCCTCGGCCTCCCAAAGTGCTGGGATTATAAGGCGTGACCCACCGGGCCTGGCCCTGTGTGTTGTTTTATGTATGTTTCTATATGTGTTATATTTCACAATAAATATTAAAACAAAGAATAACTGATAGCTATGCACAAAGGTATTTAAATTTCACCCTCACAAATAATTTTTTTTTTTTTGAGACAGGATCTCACTCTGTTACCCAGGCTGGAGTGCAGTGGCACCACCTTGATTCACTGCAGACTTGACCTCCCAGGCCCAAGCGATCCTTCTACCTCAGCCTCCTGAGTAGCTGGGACTACAGGCACACTCCACCACACCCACCTAATTTTTGTATTTTTGGTAAAGATGGGGTTTCACCATGTTGGCCAGGCTGGTCTCGAACTTCTGGGATCAAGGAATCCACCAACCTTGGCTTTCCAAAGTGCTGGTATTACAGGCGTGAGCCACTGTACCCAGCCAAGAATAGTTTCTTCTCCTTACCTAGGTAGAGACCTCTGCAGAAATGCTGGGAGATCTTTGGAGAGGGGAGATTTTTTAAATAAAAAATTTAATACTTGGAGGGGCGTGGTGGCTTACCCCTGTAATCCCAGCACTTTGGGAGGCCAAGGCGGACAGATCAGGAAGTCAGGAGATTGAGACCACCCTGGCTAAAACGGTGAAACGCCATCTCTACTAAAAAAATACAAAAAATTAGCTGGGCATCGTGGCGGGCGCCTGTAGTCCCAGCTACTCGGGAGGCTGAGTCAGGAGACTGGCGTGAACCTGGGAGGCGGAGCTTGCAGTGAGCCGACATCGGGCCACTGCACTCCAGCCTGGGCGACACAGCAAGACTTCGTCTCAAAAAGAAAAAAAAAAAAAGAAATTAATACTTTGGGATGCCAAGGCAGGTGGATCACGAGGTCAGGAGTTCAAGAACTGCCTGGCCAAGATGGTGAAACCCCGTCTCTACTAAAAATACAAAAATTTGCCGGGCTTGGTGGCAGGTGCCTGTAATCCCAGCTATTCAGGAGGCTGAGGCAGGAGAATTGATTGAACCTGGGTGGCAGAGGTTGCAGTGAGCCAAGATAGCACCACTGCACTCCAGCCTGGGCAATAAGAGTCAGACTCTGTAAAAAAAAAAAAAAAAAAAAAAAATTGATCTAGTTCAAAACCTCACTTTGAATCCACCCACATTGCTCTAAAATACTTTCATCTTTCCTGTGGCTAAAACCTTAAAGCCTTGCCAGTAACTCCCATTGCACTTAAGGAAATCCAATCTCCCTTGTTGTGGCCCCTGAACAGGCTGCTGCTGGCCCACCACGGTGCCTCTAGTTTGTGTAAAATGCATACGTTAATTTATAATAAATCATATGAGGCTTTTTTAGCTCTAAAAGGCTATTATTCACTAGTTGCTGTGTGAATCAGTATTTCTGGGTGCAGTTAGAAATTATTAGAGTCGATGCCCAAGACTCATCTCCATCAGCACGGGGGAGGCATCTGCTCGTTTTATGGTCAGTGACTCTGGGCCTCCTGCTGGGCTCAGTCCTGAGGTGGGTCTGACTCAGGTCAGAGCTGTGCACCCCGGCCCTCCTCCTCAACGTGCATGAGTGCTCTTTAGGATGGAGCTGAACACCGGCTTCTCAAAACCACTTGGCCCCATCACAGGCCCTGAGAACTGATTGGGTCACTCTGGTGGGCTCCCCAGCCCTAGCCAAGAAGGGTTTCTCTAGGGAGCCTGGCCCCCCACTTATGAGACCTGGAGCCCCAAAGATCCTGACCAGGGGCCTGCCTCCTCCAGGGAGGGGCCACTCGCCCCCACCAAGCTCCCTTCACAGAGACCCATCCAACAGAGCTGAGGAAAACCATGCTTCCTAAATGAATAAATACATAAATAAGGATGCCGGGGACCTGTGGATTTTGTAATTCCTGAAAGAAGGCAGAGTGGCTGGCTCACAGCAAGCATAGTAGGAGATACTGCTCCCCGGCCAGGCTGTTCTGTGTCTCTTTGGAGGGAGCCCTAGGGTACAAGAAAAGCCAGAGGAGACCAGCTGGCCCAGAAGGTGCCTCTCCACCCCTTCCCCAGAGTTTCTGGGAAACAAAGCCCACCCGAGGGACACATGCCTCCTTGGGAGTTGTACCAGGCCTCCTTCCTCATCCGGCCATGCAGTGGTTTTCAGAACCCGAAACAGATTAATAAAATAGGCCCTTTACTGGATGTTCTTCAGGAACATGCACTCTTCTTTGGATCTTAACCATCGTTTTATCTCTATTTAAAGTTAAATGCTGTGTTATACAGAGTATTGGTAAAGATGTAGAGCTACAAGAACTGTCAAGCTGGCAGTAGCATAAAATTGTATAAGCACATTGGAAACCTGTTTGGCAGCTTCTACTAAAGCTATATCTATGCCTACCTTCAGAAATTCCATCCTAAGCATGTACACAAGAGAAACGAGTGCATATGTCCACAAAAAGACTTCTATAAGAATGTTCACTGCCATTTTTATTCATAAGAGCCCCAAATGAAAACAACCTAAATGTCCATCAACAGGAGAGTGAATAAATGGTGATACAGTCACATCATGGAATACTACACAGCCAAAAAAGAAACATGAAGTGGTAGGAACACTCAACGACATGGGTGAATAGAGGGAGCCAGGTATGAGAGACAGTGCACTGTACCAGCCCACTTAGATGAAGCACGGGAAGGCAGAACTGACGATGATTGAAGTCAGAAGAGTAGTTTCCTTTGTGGGAAAGTGTAGGTCAGGAAGGAGCCTTCTGGGGTACTACAAATCTGCCGTATTTTGGCTGGGTGCAACAGCTCACACCAGCACTTCGGGAGGCATAGGCGAGAGGGTCACTTGAGCCCAGGAGTTAGAGACCAGCTTGGGCAACATAGCGAGATCCCATCTCTACAAAAAAATTAAAAATTAGCGTGGCATGCTGGCGTGCACCTGTTGTCTCAGCTACTCAGGAGGCTGAGGCAGGAGGATTGCTTGAGCTCAAGAGTTTGAGGTTGCAGTGAGCTCCCAAAGTGCTGGGATTACAGGTGTGAGACACTATACCAGCCTGATTTTTAAATACTGACCAAGCCTTGTGTTACTGGGATAGGCATCACTTGGCCACAATTTACTACTCTCTTTCTTTTTTTTTTTTTTGAGACAGAATCTCACTCTGTCACCCAGGCTGGAGTGCATTGGTGCAATCTCAGCTCTCTGCAACCTCTGCCTCCTGGGTTCAAGCAATTCTCCTGCCTCAGCTTCCTGAGTAGCTGGGATTAGAGGTGTACACCACCACACCTGGCTAATTTTGTTTGTTTGTTGTTTGTTTTTAGTAGAGATGGGGTTTCGCCATGTTGGCCAGCCTGGTCTCCAACTCCTGACCTCAAGTGATCCACCCTCCTTGGCATCCCAATATTCCTATGATTACAGGCGTGAGCCACTGCGCCCGGCCCTATTCTGTTTCTATATTGCTAAATTTGACTTGCTAACACGTTTTTGAGGATTTTTCTGTTGATGCTCATCAGGGATGTTGGTTTGCAGTTTTCTTTCTTTGTATTATGCTATCTCGTCTGGCTTTCTGTCAGGGGAAAGCTGACCTTATACAAAGTATTGGCATGTGTTCCCTCCTTTTCCATTTTCTATAAGGGATTGTGTAGAATTAGTGTTATTTCTTCTTTAAATGTTTTTGAATCCATCTGAACCTGGAGATTTCTTTCTAAAAGATTTTACGCCGGGCGCGGTGGCTCGTACCTATAATCCCAGCACGTTGGGAGGCCGAGGCAGGTGGATCACCTGAGGTCAGGAGTTTGAGACCAGCCTGGCTAACATGGTGAAACCCCGTTTCTACTAAAAATACAAAAAATTAGTCGAGCTTGGTGGCGTGCGCCTGTAATCCCAGCTACTCAGGAGGCTAAGGCAGGAGAATCACTTGAACCTGGGAGGTGGAGATTGCAGAGAGCTGAGATTGCACCAATGCACTCCAGCCTGGGTGACAGAGTGAGACTCCGGCTCAAAAAAAAAAAATTTTTTTACAAATTCAATTTATTTAACAGATACAGAACTATTCAGGTAACCTGTTTGTTTCTAGGAGGATTTTCCTGGTTTGTGGCACTCGGACATTGCTTTATTTCATCTAAGTTGTCTGATTTTTAAGTGTCAAGTTTTCCTTAGTGTTCTCTTGCTAACCGTCTGAAGTCTGTGGGGCCTGCAGTGATGTCCCTTCATTCATTCCTGATACTGATAATTTGTATCTTTTCTGTTTTTTTCTTTGTCAGTTTTCCTAGAGATTTTCAATTTTGTTGATCTTTTCAAAGAATGATCTTTAAGTTTCATTAATTTTTCCCTTCATTTTTTGCTTTCAATCTCATTAGTTTCTGCTTTTATCTTGTCATTTGTTCCTTTGGCTTGTTTTGCGTTCACTTTGCTCTTTTTCTGGTTTCTTAAGGTGGAAACTTAGATTGCTGATTTAGACCTATCTTTTTTGTAATATATAATGATTTGATGCTATAAATTTTCCTCTAAGCAGTGCTTTAATTAAACCCACAAATTTTGGTGCATTTTCATTTATGTTCAAAATATTTTCTAATTTCTTTTGAGAATTGTTCTTTGACCCATGGATTATTATTATTATTATTATTATTATTATTTTTCTTCAATACGGAGTTGCACTGTTGTTGCCCAGGCTGGAGTGCAATGACATGATCTCGGCTCACTGCAACCTCTGTCTCCTGGGTTCAAGCGATTCTCCTGCCTCAGCCTCCTGATTAGCTGGGACTACGGGCACCCGCCACCATGCCCGGCTAATTGTTTTGTATTTTCAGTAGAGACGGGGTTTCTCCATGTTGGCCAGGCTGATCTTCAACTCCTGGCCTCAGGTGATCCCCCCAACTTGGCCTCCCATAGTGTTGGGATTACACGCGTGAGCCAGTGCGCCTGGCCTGACCCATGGATTATTAAGTATGTTGTTTTATTTTGAAGTGTTTGCAGATTGTTTTGTTAATATTTTCTAGTTTAATACCATTGTGATTGGAGAACAAACTGCATATGATTTCATTTCTTTTAAATTTGTTAAGATTTATGTGTCAGGTTATGTTCTCAGTGAACATTCTGTATGTGCTTAAAAAGAATATGTATGGTCAGTATATGTATGGTCTGTATATACATATATGTATATATATGTGTAAAAAGTATATGTATGGTCTGTATGTGCTTAAAAAGTATATGTATGGTCAGTATTTGTATGGTCTGTATATACATATATGTATACATATATGTGTAAAAAGTATATGTATGGTCTGTATGTGCTTAAAAAGTATATGTATGGTCCAGCACTTTGGGAGGCCGAGGCAGGCAGATCACGAGGTCAGGAGATCGAGACCATCCTGGCTAACAGGGTGAAACTCCGTCTCTACTAAAAATACAAAAAAAATTACCCGGGCATGATGGCGGGCGCCTGTAGTCCCAGCTACTTGGGAGGCTGAGGCAGGAGACTGGCTTGAGCCTGGGAGGCAGAGCTTGCAGTGAACTGAGATCATGCGACTGCACTCCAGCCTGGGCGACAGAGCTAGACTCCATCTCAAAAAAAATAAAATTAAAAAAAAGTATATGTAAAATATATGTATGGCCGGGCACGGTGGCTCACGCCTGTAATCCCAGCACTTTGGGAGGCCAAGGCAGGTGGATCACGAGGTCAGGAGATCAAGACCATCCTGGCTAACATGGTGAAACCCCATCTCTACTGAAAATAAAAATTAAAAAAATAATAATAATTAGCCAGGCGTGGTGGTGAGCACCTGTAGTCCCAGCTACTCAGGAGGCTGAGGTAGGAGAATGGCGTGAACCCAGGAGGCAGAGCTTGCAGTGGGCTGAGATCGCGCCACTGCACTCTAGCCTGGGCGACAGAGCAAGACTCTGTCTCAAAAAAAAAAAAAAAGTATATGTATTTTGCTGTTGTTGGGTGAAGTGTTCTATAAATTAGATCCAGTTTATTGAAGGTGTTCTACAGTTCTCCTAGATTTTTGCCGATTACTTGTTCTCTCACTATGAAAGGTAGTGTGTGTGTTATATGTGTCTAACAATTCATTGTCTAGTAGAGTTGCTATTATACCACTTCAAGTGGATGGAGAGCCTCACTGCCATCCATTAATGTGCATTAATCATTTTGAGAGTGAAAAGATTTTTTAAAATGTTTTTACTTTTTTAGGTATGGCCAAGCGAGATGGGGCTAGTGAAATGGGTGGGAGAATTGGAAGCTGAGAGTGTGTGAGCTAGACACCCATGAATGCTTTTCCACTGGGCAGTTAGAGGGATGATAGGTAATAATATAAGGCAGCTCCATCACACAAGCTGGTGACTCCTGTGCGACAGACCAAGAGCCGCATTTGGAGATTCATTTCCGATTGTTGCGTTTCCTCTTAGAGCTTTGCTTGGTCATCGTGTTCTGAGTGGTCCATTGGCCTCCATGTCCCTTTTGGGGTGGATATTTGCTCAGTGACTTTTGAGCAGCTGGATCTCCTGCTTCGGCAGGTGAGTGAGGGGATGGATGGCTCCGCGGACTGGCCCCCGCCCCAGGAGAAAGAGTGCGTGGCCGTGGCAACGCTGAATCTTCCCCGACTTCAGGTATTCATGATTTCCCTTCCTCTTGCTCCTTTTATAAGTGTCTTAGCGATTTGTAAGAAGGTTTATGTATTTTGAAGGACATAGGTTTTAGCCTGTTGGGTGAAGTATTTTAAAGTAAGATTGTAATGCACTAATAATGGACGCAAGGCTTAAAAAACTTGATCTGTTTATTTTATGTTTGTCCTGGAAGTCAGCCTCGGCATGCAGGAAGAGTGTATATGGATTGTGTTATTTTTGCTATAATCATTAGTTTGTTGGCATTCTTACTGTTTTACTGTTGTTGCGTGTGGAGAAATGACTGGGTGAGATCACAGGTGATGGAGAGAGACAGCGCTCAGCTGAGAGACCAGTGCTGGCCTGTCTCTCCTCTGTCCTGTGAAAACCCTTCTCCAGGAGGGTCCAGTCTTTTGGTTTCCCTGGGCCACACTGGAAGAAGAATTGTCTTGGGCTACACATAAAATACACTTATGATAGCTGATGAGCTTTAAAAAAAAATCCCAAAAATATCTCATGATGTTTTAAGAAATTTTACTTTGGGCCACATTCAAAGCTGTCCTGGGCCACATGCTGCCCTCGGGCCGTGGGTTGAA
Organism: Pan paniscus; assembly: GCF_029289425.2. Classification (NCBI taxonomy): domain Eukaryota; kingdom Metazoa; phylum Chordata; class Mammalia; order Primates; family Hominidae; genus Pan; species Pan paniscus. The sequence goes on from NC_073265.2 coordinate 6,840,317, forward strand.
CAAGCTTGATCTACTCAGTAAGCTCAGCTCCCAAAGCAATACCTTCCTTTCCTCACCATGAAGGCTGTGGTTAGGGTCAAAATAAAAGCTACAAAAGTCTTCCTCCCTAGCAAAACTAAAGCTGAAGTGTTTGATCATCATCTTTTGTCTTTGTAATAAAACCCTCTAACTTAATGACAAGAACCACGGTTTTCTCGACATAGTAATTTTTCCCTTTTATTACAGTGGTTTCTTGTAACAACCCGTCATGTCCCTCTTCCAGCCCCTCCCCTTTTTGCCCTGCTTCTAGAATGTACAGAACTGAGTGTAGTGTTTAGTTGCAGTAATGAACTGAGCAGAGGTCTGGAGCATGCTTCTCCTCTAGTCCTCTGTAGCACTCATTTATCACCATGCCTGTGGCATCCTGGCGTTTGCGTGGTTGCGCCCCAGGTGTTTGCTGCCCCTCCTGGTTTGCAGTGATGTGTCTGTTCTGGTCGGTGCTGTGGGGCGTGGCCTTGTGTATGTCTTAGGCTGTCGAGGTGTCCCAGCGTATGGTTTTGCATTTGCCTCTCCGGGGTCCTGAGGGTTCTGTAGGTTTCACAGACTCTAGGTGAGTTTGGGTGGTCATTTCCTGACCTGTGATATCTATACCTAGATGAGTGGTGTGCTTTTGATTTCACTTCTACTCACAGGGCAAGGCCGGGTCTCTGATTTCTCATGGGGCCTCTTGCTACCCAAAGCCTGGGACGGGCAGTGTGTTGCCCCCTGGCTGCGGTTGGCTGGCAGGCAGGTGATCCTGAGTGGCTCCCAGCCTTCTGCAGGAAGCTCGGGTTCAGTGGGTCCTTGTGTGCATTCCCGTGTGGGAGGTTGTGCTGAAGCCTGGCGGCTTGGCTCTGCTTTCAGAGCCCGGAACCTCTTGACTCCTGCTGTGTGTGCCCATGTGAATTTTGGTTTTGCACTTGAGGAGTTTCCCTGTGTACTCTCAGCTCCGCAGTCTAATTTTTAGCAGCTCTTTTTTTTTTTTAGACAGGGTGTCACTTTGTCACCCAGGCTGGAATGCAGTGGTACAGTCTTGGCCTGCCAGGTTCAAGTGATTCTCCTGCCTCAGCCTCCCAAGTAGCTGGGACTACAGGTGTGTACCATCACACCCGGCTGATTTTTTTGTAGAGATGGGGTTTCATCATGTTGGCCAGGCTGATCTTGAACTCCTGATCTCAAGTGAGCTTTCCACGTCGGCCTCCCAAAGTGCTGGGATTACAGGCATGAGCCACCGCCTGTGGCAGCTTTTGTGGTTACATTGTAGCCATTATTTCTGTGTTTGGTGCAGATTGTTGGGGCGGGGTGGAGGTTGCTGTTGCTAGTTGTTTAGCTCTTCTGCTCATCTTGAGCTTTTCCATATATGTGTTCATAGTGGGGTTAAAAAAAATTCCTCTAGAAAATACTTCAGCTATTGTGGGTAAGAGTTTTTTTAGTCCAGTTTTTAAAAATACATAAACTGAGAAGTTATTTTGTCTATTTAAATAATACTTCAAATTGACTTTTATTCAGTGTTTAATAAGACTTTGAAATTCACTCATTTTTAGGGGTTCTAAGTGAAAATTGTTTTTCTCCTTTCAGTTGCATGCTGCCATTAGTCACCAGGTTGACCTGGAATTCCTTGGTTTAGGTCTGGGCAGCGTCTTCCTGAACAGCCTGAAGCAGACGGTGGTGACCCTAGCAAGCAGCGCAGACGTGCTGAGCACCATGCAGTCGGCCTCCCAGGCCATGCTGCAGAGCGGCTGGTCCATGCTGTTGCCCACCGCTGAGAAGCAGGCCCGGGCACTCTGCTCTCCTGCCCTGCGGAGGTGGGCTTGGGGAAGGAACAGGAGAGGGCATGGGTCAGGGTGCTGGGAGGGGATGGCGTTTCGCTCAAATTGGCACACACTTTCTATTTCAGTTTCAGGCAATGAAGTGAACATAAGTCCAGGTCATCGATTGGTGATTGATCTTCTGGTGGGCAGCTTGATGGCTGATGGAGGGTTGGAGTCAGCCTTACACGCAGCCAGTACTGCAGAGATCCAGGTATGGCCTTGGAGGCACACGTGACCTGGTGGTGGGCTGAGATCGGAAATACCACACTCACACATGTGAAGAATAACTGAAAACAGTAAAACACTAAACTTATATCCAAGTATTTTTTTAAATTAAAATTCTTTTATGTGCTAATTTTAAAAATTATTGAGATGATTTGTGATAAAATACTGCATGTTGTCTGTTTCAGTGAAGTTAACAGGTAACCTGTTCATCATGTAGACCATTCCCGTCACCCGGAAAGATCCCTGTGCTCCTTGGCACTTGCAGCCAGGATACTCCCCTGCCCTGAGATTAGATTCATTTTTCCTGCTCTGAGTGTCGCAGCAATATAACTGTATAGTATGCACTCTTTCCTGCTTTGCCTTGGAGAATGATTTTCAGATTCACTCACTGTTGTGTGTATTGCGACTTCGTTTTGATTATTGGGAAGTTTTCCATTTTATAGGTGTAGTACTGTTTGTTAGTTCATTCTCCTATTGAAGGACATGTAATTGTTTTTGGTTTTTGTTTTCTTTTTTTTTTTTTTGAGACAGGGTCTTGCTCTGTCACCCAGGCTGTATACAGTGACCTGATGTTGGCTCACTGCAGCCTTGTCCTCCTAGGCTCAAATGATCCTCCCACCTCAGCCTCCTGTGTTGCCGGGACCACATACATGTCACCATGCCCGGCTAGTTTTTTGATTTTTTTGTAGAGACAAGGTTTCACTGTGTTGCAAGGCTGGTCTTCAACTCCTGGGCTCAAGTGATCCCCCGACCTTGGCCTCCCAAAGTGTTGGGATTACAAGCGTGAGCCACCGCGCCCAGGCCCAGGCTTTCTGGTTTTTGGCTGTGTAGAGCTGCCACGATTGTGCTGTGAACAAGTACTTTAGTGAACATATGTTCTCCCTTTGGGTAAACACTTGGAGTGGAATTTGTTAGGTCCTGGGGTAAGTGTGTGTTCATAGTTTTCCAAAGAGGCTTTGCCATTTGCATTTGAACCAGGACTTTTGTGTGTGAGAATTCTAGCTCCTTCTTGTCCTTACAGAGCAGCTGGATGCTGCGTGTGTGGAGCCGATCACATTGGGTTTTGTGTGAGCCATTAGCAGGGTTAAGGATTTTAGGGACTTCACAGAAGGAGGCTGGAGAGCATCAGCAGAGGCAGCCTGGACCTTGGATCTGTAAAAAGAAGACACTATTTGAAACTGCACAAATGAGTTGGGGTTTCCAACAGGGCAGGTGGGGGCCTGTGGGTGGGTGTGTGTGGCAGCCACAGAGGCTGGGATAGCTTGGCACTGGGGTCAGGGCTCAGCCAGCCTGTGTGCCTTCTTCACACCTGGTAATGAGATCACTTGTAAACAATTTCTGTTTATCAATTACAGGATACAAAAAAAGAAGCACAGAAGGAAAAAGAAATTGATGAACAGGAAGCGAATGCCTCAACATTTCATAGAAGGAGGACTCCATTGGATAAAGACCTTATTAGTATGGGGATCTGTGAGTCTTCTGGCAAACAGTGTTTGCCTCTGGTTCAGCTCATACAACAGCTTCTTAGGTAAATCATATTAGCTGTATTGTATTGTGTTTTATTTATTTACTTTTTTTTTTTTTTTTTGAGACAGAGTTTCGCTCTTGTTGCCCAGGCCGGAGTGCAGTGGTGCGATCTTGACTCACTGCAACCTCCACCTCCCAGGTTCAAGTAATTCCTCTGCCTCAGCCTCTCGAGCAGCTGGGATTACAGGCATGCACCACCATGCCCCACTAATTTTGTAGTTTTATTAGAGACGGGGTTTCTTCATGTTGGTCAGGCCGGTCTTGAACTCCCGACCTCAGGTGGTCCATCCACTTTGGCCTCCCAAAATGTTGGGATTACAGGCATTAGCCACCACGCCTGGCCTATTTATTTACTTATTAATGGTGTTTTTTTTGTGTGTGTGTGTGTTTTTGAGATGGAGTCTTGCTCTATCGTCCAGGCTGGAGTGCAGTGTCACGATCTTGGCTCACTGCAACCCCCGCCTCCTGGGTTCAAGCTATTCTCCTGCCTCAGCCTCCCGAGTAGCTGGGACTACAGGCGTCTGCAACCACACCTGGCTGATTTTTGTATTTTTAGTAGAGATGGGGTTTGACCATATTCGTCAGGCTGGTCTCAAATTCCTGACGTCAGGTGACCCACCTGCCTTGGCCTCTCAAAATGTTGGGATTACAGGTGTTAGCCACTGTGCCTGGCCTGTATTGTATTTTAATAGGTGATTATTGGTTTTCATATTAAGATAGTGAAATCTAGCGCAAGGATCTCAAAAATTTGTTTGGTGATTGAAGGAATATTCTGAAAATTACCTAGTATAGATGTTAGGATAAAGAGCAGACCCTTCTCAATATAGGTGAGAGGAGAAGTTGGAGGGTATGATGATACTCAGAAGTTTTTCACAGAAGAGAAATTGGGGTGTGCAGTAAACATGTAAAAAGATTCTTACTAATAAGCAGGTGGATGCAAATGAAAATCATCATGGAAGGTTATTTTTAAAACTGATTGTATCATTGCCTCACTTTATATATTACAGAGTTATACATACTACTTTGTAAGATAACTTTTCTTTTCAAAACTGAAGTCAATGTGATAGAATGGTGAGCATTATTTTGGAAGGCCAGACTAGGAGGAGGTGGGAAGAAGAAGTCAGACTCAGCCTGTGAACAGAGGCTAACCTTGGCAGAAGCCAAAACGGTCAGACAGTGTTGTCTAAAAATGATCATTCAAGAAGAGCGAAACAGCAAGGTGATTTGTGAAGGAGATTTATTAGGAAATGAAACACATTTATACCTCTGTTCAATAAAAATCTGCTTTTTGTCAACTGATGCTCCTGGTTTTTGTTTCTACACATAGAGAAAGCAGAGCCCTGGCAGCTTGGGTCAGGCAGCCGAGCACAGAGCAGGGAGCCCTGGGCAGTGGCTGCAGCTCTCAGCTGGCCTGTTCATGGGGCCACGGTGGGTCTGTGGCGTGGGGTGGGCCTGCGGCGTGGGGTGGGCCTGCGGCATGGGGTGGGCCTGCTGTCCACAGCCAGAAAAACTAACTTAGTGGACACACAGTGAAATTTTGAAACAGGAAGTTTTAGAGCTAGTTTCTGTCATAGATTTTAGTAAATGCTATTTTGCAAAACCTTTTTCTGATGTTTGTTTTGTTTTTCTAATGTGATAATGCATATTTCACACATTCTGGTCTTTAACAAATGGAAATAAAGAGAACTAAACAATATAGTTTGTGTCAATGGAAAGAGCTTGGGATTTGTTCTCAGAAAATTTCAGTTGCAACAGCTTGTTCACATAGATGAACTTCCAACACAGTAACTATAGGAGTAAGAATAAAAGCTGTGTTTACTTTCACAGAGTTAATTAAGAATACATGAGAAAATGGATGTTAAAAACCTTGTAATTAAAATGTACAGTTACATGCAAAGTTTTAAAGTGAGCATTTTCCAGAGGTGCTTTTCTAAGTTCTTGAATGCCTCTCCCTTTTCTGAGGTGGCTGCTTCGTGGGGCTGTTGGTCTTTGGCAGGAGGTGAGTGCAGGGTTCCTGTTGTGTGTCCTTTGTTCTCACGAGGGCAGTGCCCGTTTTCCCTGTCTCCTGCTTGCCCAGACTGTTCCCGTGCGCAGAGAGACTGGCCTGTTTGACCTGCAGCTGTGCTGTTTGAGCTGCAGCTGTGTAGCCTGCGCTGGCCCGTCTGGCTACACTCAACACCGTTTGCTGATCAGCACTTGAAGTCTGTCCGTCATAGCTGAGACACTGAATATTTTATCTGTTTAATTTTTATTAATTAAAATGCAGGTTTGAAAATTTGATTCTGTTATTAGAAAGCACTTAAGTATGTTTAGAATCACTTGGCCTTGGGAGTCTACTTTGTCAACTGTGTATTTTATGAGTCTAAATGGAGATCAGATGTTTTCAATGCAAATTTCACTGTCCAAATTGAAATGTGTTACATATGTAAGCTACTCAGATGGTTTTTGAGGACTTAATATGAAATAACCTAGGTAAAATATCTCAATAATTTTTCTTATATTGATTTCATGTTGAAATGGTCATATTTTTGATCTGTTGGAATAACTATGATACATTATTAAAATTATTTTTATTTTTTAAGATGGAATCTTACTCTGTTGACCAGACCGGAGTGCAGTGGTGCAATCTTGGCTCACTGCAACCTCCGCCTCTTGGGTTCAAGTGAGTCTCCTGCCTCAGCCTCCTGAGCAGCTGGAACTACAGGACTACAGACTCCCGAGCAGCTGGGACTACCACCACACCTGGCTGATTTTTGTATTTTTGTAGAGACAGAGTTTCACCATGTTGGCCAGGCTGGTCTCGAACTCCTGACCTCAAGTAATCTGCCCGCCTTGGCTTCCCAGAGTGCTGGGATTACAGGCATGAGCCACTGCAACCAGCCATTATTACAATTAATTTTATATGTTGTTGTTTTTCTTGTTGGTGTGTTTTTTTTTTTTTTTTACTTTTGTTAATGTGACTAAGAACAATTTTTTTTCCCCACCCAGAGATGGATCCTCACTCTGTTGCCTGGACTGGAGTGCAGTAGCATGATCTCAGCTCACTGCAGCCTCTGCCTCCTGGGTTCAAATGATTCTCCTACCTCAACCTCCTGAATGGCTGGGACTAACAGAAGCATGCCACCATACCTGGCTAATTTTTGTATTTTTAGTAGAGATGGGGTTTCACCATGTTGGCCAGGATGGTCTTGAACTCCCAACCTCAGGTAATCTGCCCACCTCAGCCTCCCAAAGTGTTGGGATTACAGGCGTCAGCCACCGCACCTGGCCATGTTTATTAATACGACTAAGAACATTTTGAATTGCACCTGTGGCTCCATTGGTGTCCTGGGCAGGTGGCTCTGTGCTGTCCACACAGGTTGTCTCCTGTGTCTTCGTCTTCGCTGCATGTGACTTTTTGGTTCCTGTGGCATGTGGGGTCCTGTATGCGACATTGGTTCTACAGCAGATTTATAGTAAGGATGTACCTACTAAAAAATACAAAATAAAAAGAATAGACACAAACATAGAAGTAAGTATCACCTCACAAAAATTTTGGAAAGTAGAAAAAGAAAAATGCATTCACAGTTTTTCAGTAGCTAATAGTCCAGACTGTCTTCATAAGCATAGATAATGTTTCCCTCTCCTGCATGGGTAGACACTGTTTTCTCACCTTAAGTGTTTGTGAGTGAAGGATTCTTGGCGTGTGTTGACTTGGCGGATGCAGTTGTTGAACAGTAGTTTATCTAAAGATCGTAAGAGACTTTTGGAGACATTTCATGTCCTTTTTTCCCTTGGAAAACGTGAGTTGGAGAAATCGCTGCTTGCCAAAAATAAGCCGTGAAACGTATTTCAGAGTAAATCATTATTTACATGCTGGCGAGGAGCCACAGAATACCATTTACATTTGAAAATAGAGCGCTGTGAAGTTTTTATAAGTAGTGAACCCCATCAGAATTACACGTTTTGATTATGGCTCTAAATTTTATATTAAATAAACTAAAAATTTCATTGTATTTTATTACCATCTCTTGCTCCTTCAGGTGTAGCATACATGCTAGATTCTAGACCTGTTTCTTGTGTTACAGTGGTGTTATCCAGGCAGGGTATCAGGTAGTGAAGGTGATGTCTGGTGGTGGTGAGCCCAGTGAGGGCGCATCCTTGCCATGTGTGATGAGGGCCTGTGGGTTGCTGTGGGATTCCCCAACCCTGGCTCCTCTGTCTCCTGCTTCTGTCCTTACTCACGCTGCTGGTAGTTTTCTGGTGTGAGCCACGGGGGCAAGTGGGATTGACAAGCCTGCTGTCACATTAGGAACCTGAGTTAAAGTGGAGCTGAAAGCATGTCCTTGCTCTTGGTGTTGTGCAGAGAGCCACCTGTGCTCCTGGCTCAACGGGGCAGGTGCGGTGGGTCTGGAACCAGGCCCTGGTTGGGCTCTCCTCCCCTCCATGTTCCCCTGTCCTGTCTGATTTGCTTCACACTGACATAAGAGTTACTTTCCCTCGGCCTCCCAAAGTGCTGGTATTATAGGCATTAGCCACCACGCCCAGCCAGCATCCTTTCAAGTACTGGGGTACACCCAAGCTCCCAGCTTCTAGCTAGGAGTCATTTGGTCCCTCTTTATCCCAAAGGACTTGCCACCATCTTTGGTTCCCAAAGCCCAGCAGGGTCCAGGCTCTTCAGCCTCCAACCACTTTGCATTTCTTTTCTGCTTTTCGTTCATGGAGATAATTAACTTATTTTTCAGCCTGGGCATGTCTTTTTTATTTACTTTATTTTTTATTTTTATTTTTTGAGATGGAGTCTCACTCTGTCGCCCAGGCTGGAATGCAGTGGCGGGATCTCGTTTCACTGCAGCCTCTGCCTCCCGGGTTCAAGTGATTCTCCTGCCTCAGCCTCCTGAGTAGCTGGGACTACAGGTGTGCACCACTATGCCCAGCTAATTTTTACATTTTTAGTAGAGACAGGGTGTCGCCATATTGGCCAGGCTGGTCTCGAACTCCTGGCTTCAAGTGATCCTCCTGCCTCAGCCTCCCAGAGTGCTGGGATTACAGGCATGACCACCGCACCCAGCCTTTATTTACTTTGTATATCTCATCTATTACTGCTGCAGTTTGCAGAAGAGAGGATGCCCTCAAACCTAACTTCTCCAAACCATCCCAAATGGGAAGTCTGCTCCACGTCAACAGCGTTGTTGCTTTTACAGACTATACGTCAACATGCCAGATTATAGCAAAAGGATGTCGAGGGAGCAATAGGAAAGCAAGCCTGAGAGTCCTGGAGAGAAGGTGGCAGAGCTGCCTTTTGAAGGTGGTTCCTTCCTCAGACCCTGCCCTTCCTGCCTTGTTCCTCCAGTTGCCAGATTTGCTGTTGGAGCTCCTCCACGGGCGAAGAGGTGAGGCTGGACTGAGAGGGAGATGGAGAAGCTGCCAGAGGTTCTTTTGGATCTAGAATTGAGACAGCAGTTCCAGCCAGGTCCAGAGGTGGGGGCTGTCACCCAGCCCCCAAGGGAATGGTACTGATTGCAGAATGTGGCGAGAACTCCCTGGCTGGGAGAGGGAGGTGCTTGCTCCCTTGAATCACCTGAGCCCAGGCTGGAAGGCCCAAAGGGGAGGACGAGGCCAGCTCACTCCAGCTCCATCCCCTCCCTTTAACCCTAAGCTAGTTAACCCTCTCAGACTCCAGTCCTTTTCCCTAAGTGCCCTCCCTGCAAAGTCTGCACCGAGCAGCGCTCCCTCGCACCAGCTCACCCTGCACTGTCTTGTCTTTCAGCAACCCCATGGGTTTCAACTTGAGACGATTCATTTTCCTAAAAGCCTCTTTGGGCTGAGGGAAGGCATGGGTGGCTCTGCCAGTTTTGGAGTGGGGGCCGACTCTTCTCAGAGCCGCTGCAAGGGCCAGGGCCACCCTCCCAGGCGGGTGTCTCTGGGCTGGGCAGCAGCTTTGTAGGCAGCCTGGGTCATCCCCACTGGTCTGGGAAGCTGGGGGTGCACTGGCTCCTGCTCCTGATAGGGCCAAGGCACCTTCCTTACCTAAGAGCTGACTTTCTTGAAGAGTGGGCACAGAGGAGCCGGCAACCTGGGCGGTGTAGGCACCCAGGAGAAAATCTGCAGCTCAGTATCAGAAGTCTCCACCAGCACAGCTGTTGTAGAGATGGGGAAACTGGGCTGAGAGGGAAGGGGGCTTGCCCAAATCACCAGCCCTGGAATGTTTTGAGCTTTGGGGGTGGATCTCCCAGGAAACGTGTTTTATGGCACCACCGCCTCTGGTCACCCACCCCGAGGTGTGGCGGGCCTGGACAGCCAGCTTGACTGAGGGCCAGGCTGGTGAAGTCAAACCTACCACTCAGGAAGAAGACCTAGCCCTTCTCCAGACAGAGTTCAAATGTGAGGACTGCCTTCTTTGGGCCTCAAATTCCCCACATGAATTCCAAGGACCCCTCTAGCTCCTACACTCTGGGCCAAGGTTTCCTCTGAGCCGCAGTCAGCCTAGAGGACCTAGGATACATCTTCCTTGGACAGAGACCCACCATAGGGGCAGCAGGAGGTAGGGGTGGGGGTAGGCAAGATTCCTGTGGGGAGGTGGAGCTGTCATCAGAGATGGTGACTGCAGGCAGTGGGTGTATCGTGGCTCTGCTACAGTTACTTGCTGGGTGGCCCCATGACGTTTCTTTCCCCACTCTGACCTCAGTTTCCCTATCTGTTCTGTGGAGATAAGATGCCTGCCTACATATTTGGGGACTGGGATGTGTGTGGGGGCCAGTTGCAGTGTTTCTTGGTGTGGTCCTGGGGCAGCCTGCACCACCCCATAGAGTTTGCTGGGCCCCACCCTAGGCTCACAGGACCAGAATCTCTGGGAATGAAGCCTGGGAATTTGCATTTCCACAGGCATCCGGCAGATTCTGACATGACTGAAAAAGCACTAATAGTATATGGCAAGCTCTTTATAAAAGGTAAATTCATAGCTGCCTTTTACTAAACATAAATCTCACCTTCCCTTCCTCAGTTAAGGACACACACCACAGTTGAAAATCACTGTGCCTTTCCAGATGCAGAATCTGACCTTTCCGATAAGATTCTGTTAACTGCTGCTTTCTGCAGTTTGTATTCCAAAACAAGGGGAATATGTTTCCATTTTTTCAATACAAATGTTTAAGTCGGATATGCTTTCTCAAACTGGACACACACTCACACATCTTAGGGTTTCAGCTATGGCTTCTCTCAAATTATTAGCCTCTTTCTGCCAGGGAGCAGTTTTTCCCAGACAAGACCCTGGACAGAGGCTGGTGGGGCCCCCTCCTCATCAGAATCACTAGATTATGACTGACCCCTAGAGGTGGCTTTTCTGCTTAAGTGTCAGCCCATGGGCTGGGTTGTGACCCCCAAAGCTGCGGCAGAAGCTTCCACCCATCCTGGGCCCCCCCCGCCATCTATGGGGAAAGGCCTGTCCCTTGTCTTCTGGGCCCAGCCAGCCTCACAGGCATTCAGCAGATTGGAAAGTCGAAGCACGTGCTGTGCTTGGCTGGGCTCTCCTGCGCCCCTTTTTGGGGTGAGGTGGAGTGCATCCAGCCCCCAGAATCCCTGCCGTTTATTCCCACCCCTCATCCCCACCCCCATACACACTCACAAGTACAAACAGAGGCGCAGTCACCGGCACACACCACCCTGGACAGCACCATTTCCAGCCTCAGCGGGGCAGTTTCCTTACAGGGAAGTTAATGAGGCACCAAAGAAGGCTCAGGGGACAGGGAGAACCTCTATCGAGAAGAGGCTCCTAGACCTGGTTCTGCCTCTGAATTGCTGGGGGTCCTTGAGAAAGTTGCTATCCCTCTCTGGTCTCAGTTTCCTCAGGTGAGAAATGGGGGGCCGGCCAAATGGTCTAAGGTTCTGGGAACCTTTAAGTCAGAGCCTGTAGCTGGTGGTCAAGATGAGGGAGAGGCCCTTCGGGTCAGCCGAACGCCTGAGAGGCAGGACAGGCCCAAAGGTGAGCAACTTGAGCACATCAGGTGGGCTCAGAGCTGGCGCATGAGCCCCACAGCCTGCAGAGCAGCCCTGTACTTGGGAGTCCGCTCGCACCAACCCAGTGGGACTTCAGAGATGTGGGGTCCAGCCTCTCCTACTATTGCTGGGCTGAGGGCTGGGAGCTGCAGATTCTGACCCCACAGCTGCCTTAGACATGCCAGATGGTCTGGGGCAAGACACACCCCTCTCTATGAAATGAGCAGTCAGTCCAAATAGGTACATTAGAGAAGGGCTGTGGGATGCACCCAGCTGTAGCCTGGGGCTACAGACTGGCTTCCGGGGTACTCAAGCAGCTGGCCTCTGGGGTAGCAGCCCCAGGTATGAGAGGCAGGACTCAGAATCTAGGCCAAGCCTCCATAGGAATCCCCTCTGGGGAGCCCGGGCACTCTGCAGGAGGGGCAGCAGGCAGCAGGTGCACCAGGAGCATGTTTCACAAGGTGCCCAATATCGCATCTGCTCAGATAGGCAGCGAGTTGGAAAGTGGATGCAATAGGCAGGGTGGCGGCTGCTCCCCACAGCCAGGAGTCCGGCCCAGCACCCACCTGAGTCCGCCTCAGTCCTGCTCAATTGGGTTATCCGTGCTCTTGGCCCTCTGGTCCCACCCACAGAGGGAGGGCTTTGGGGCGACCAGGTGAGCTGGCCCTTGTGGGAGGATGTAACTGACTCCTGAGCCTGGCGAGCCAGGCAGCCCCTCGCCAATGTCCCCACCCCCACCTCTCCAGCCCCCCGCATTCCCTGATCCTCCCATCGGCTCCCCTGACCCAGCAGTTTCCTCTGCTCACTCTCTTTTCCTGCTCCCAGGCTCGCCTGGTCATGTGTCCTTCACTCTCCTCTGAGTCTCCCTCTTTCCAAGCCGCCTCCACTCTACTTGACACACTCTCCCTTAAGACACCAGAGTACACAAGCGCAAGTCCCTGCACCTCACCTTTACTCCCAGACATGGGAGAGAGATGACATGAAGACCCAAATGCCACTTGGCAAGAGATCTGGGGTATGCAGAGGGGCAGAACGGAGGCTGTGGAAGCTCCAGGGGCTCCCTGCAGGAGGCTGCATGTAAGCTGGCTATTGAATGTGGCTCTGGGCTGAGACCTCTCCCTGAAGCTCCAGACCAGGAGCCAGCTGCTAGCTGGACCCCTCCATTTGGTGCCTCAGAGAAACTTTGCATTCTGTAGGTCTAACTTTGAACCCAGAAAATCCCCCCATATCGGCCCTGTCTCTTCATAGGGAAAGCACCACCTCTGACCCAGTTCTGCACCAAACCCACATTTGAGTTACGAGGCTCCTGCCCTGCACTGTGAGCACTCTGGATAAGCCAGTGCTGAGGGGGAAAGAGCTCTGAATGCCAAGCCAAAACATGAGTTTCAACTCCACCTCCAGCTCTGAGAGCTGTGGGTAGGGAAGGGCCCTAGTCCGGTTTGCTGTAGAAAGATCAGTCTGCCACTGTATGGCACATGGATGGCAGGGGCAGAGTGCGGGTGGAGAGAATAGAAGGTGGGCAGGGCGGGGGAGGCAGGGACATGGCTGTAGCCGTGGAGGTGGGAGGACACACAGGACTTGGTGGCCACTTATATGAACCAAGGGAGGGGTCAGGAAGAGACACCCAGTTTTGTATCAGATGTGTAGAGCGTGGGATGCTGTTCATTGACGGAGGGAGGAGGAGGAGGAAGAGGTATGGCATGGGAGGAGGTAGCTGAGCTCTGTCATGAATGTCATTTGAAGTCCCCAGGGAGAGCCAGGCCGGCCAGCACCTTCACTGCTTCAGCCAGCTCTCAGGGTTTCTGTGCTCCCTGGCCCTCTCAGCTCCTGCTTCATAGCTGTCAGCTGCAGTGGGGGACAGCTGCACAAGGGCCCAGCATGTCTGTGTGTTTACCCAGGGGACTGCCGCATGGCCCATGCCGAGCAGAAACTGATGGACGACCTTCTGAACAAAACCCGTTACAACAACCTGATCCGCCCAGCCACCAGCTCCTCACAGCTCATCTCCATCCAGATGGCGCTCTCCCTGGCCCAGTGCATCAGCGTGGTAGGTGCAGAGGGTACCTGTGGCTCAGGCTCAGGTGAAGAGGCAGCTCATGCCCAAGCCCTAAGCAGTCAATGTCCAGAGGAATGAAATGACTAGAGTTGACTTAGACTCACCAGTACACGGTGGGGAGGCTGGAAGAGGGTCCATGAGGTTTATAGGTGTCCAATATTTAATGAGGTCATGGTTTTGTTAACAAAGAAGAAATGAGGGTGGGAGCAGGATCACCACTGGCTAGGCAGCCAATGGGCCTGCAGAGACTCTGCTCAGCTGAGTCTCCAGCATGACCATGAGCTTCTCCTCCTCATCCTCCCATCCCCACCCTACTTTTCTCCCCCAGCTTGCTCAACAGGTGACCTTACAGGCTCCCTACTCTTTGCAGGGAATAAGAACCAGACTGGGGGAACTGACGGGTACAGAGGCCCAGGTGTAGGCGCAGGACCACAGGCAGTGAAGCGTCTACTGACCCAGGCGGGTGAGAGTCTGGAGAGTGGGCATGGCTGCTGCAGGCATGGAAAGCAGGCACAGATGGCGGCACTCCCAGGGCCCATTGTCAGGGTCTCCACATGTGGACGTGTGCAGAGGTGGGGGTGCTGAGGGAGGAGGGGCAGGGAATTTCTCATCTTCTCTCTACTGCCTCCGAGTTGGAGATGTCAGAGGGAGCCATGGCCCACTGTAAAGTAACACAATGTCCCCACCCACAGGATTAGAACCCCTCCCCTGGAAGCAGCTCTGAGGGGAACAGTCACATGTAGAGAGTGCAGGGCACTGTGTCCAGCCGGGGGAAGGAGGTCACCAAGGGGGTTGACCCTCCCCTGGCCAGGTGGCTGCCTTCTGACACACCAGCCTCTGTCTCTAGCACGGTGGCCCCCACACACCCAGCCTGTGAAACCTACAGCCCTCAAGAAGGCTTTGGCCAAATTAATGAGCGGCTCCCTCTCCCAGGAGGAAGCACAGGTGAAGGATGTGGAGGGCAGTAGAGTTGTGTGTGCTCCGCCCCCTTTCTCCACAGTCGGATGGAAAGAAGGGGGCTTTCAGCCAGGCTCGTCCAGACTGGGGTCTGAGTGTCACTGTCCAGCTATTGGCTTCTTGCTTAATGGGTGAGCCCAGCTGCTTCCGTGCAGCTGCCGCCCTAGTGAGGGTGAACCGGCAGGCGAGTTACATTTCTGAAAGTCTGGGAATACAGTAAATATTAGGCTGTGGGCTGCTGGGCCAGGAAGAGTTGTTTATTTTTCAGGGTTTGTTTATCTATTGACTTGATGAGGGAGGGTTATAGGTACAACCAGTTTAAAGATGGAAATTTTGAGAGAGCAGGCAGGGATTTAGTGCTGGGTAAGCCTGGTCAAAGCGGCTCTTTTGGGGCGGCCAGAAGCCAGTACCAATATCCTCAGCATGTTCATCAGCTGCTGGGGGAGTGCGGGACAGCATGAAAGCACAGGAGAACTTTCTGGATGATAGAAATACTCTGTATCTTCAAAGTAGGTGGGTTCCATGGTAATGTTAAATGAGTTAAAACTCATCAAAATGTAAACCAGACCTGTGCATTTCACTAATAGAAATTATACCTCCAATTAAAAACATGTTTTAAAAGACAGATGGGCCGGATGCAGTGGCTCATACTTGTAATCCCAGCACTTTGGGAGGCTGAGGCAGGTAGATCACCTGAGTCAGGAGCTCGAGACCAGCCTGGAAAACATGGTGAAATCCTGCCTCTATTAAAGGTATAAAAAAAAATTAGCCAGGCATGGTGGCACACGCTACTCGGGAAGCTGAGGCAGGAGAATTGCTTGAACCCACGAGGCGGAGGTTACAGTGAGCAGAGATCGTGCCATTGCACTAGAGCCTGGGCAACAGCGCAAGACTCCATCTCAAAAACAACAAAAAGAGGACAGATGAAGGTTTTCAACTTTCAATAAAGGCAGAGGAGCTTGTTACAGATTCGCCTCCCCACAAGAGCAGTTAGAAAAACTGGATAAAAATGTGCCCCGCCCCCAATCAAAAACAACTGTTGGAAGGTAATTGGAGACCTCAGCCAGGACTTGAGTGACCAGGCCTAGGAGGTGATCCTGACAGTCTGTAGTGCTTTCCCACATTTGGTGATTGGTCAACAGTAGAGGGCTAAGAGGCTAAGAAACTGAGTATGAAGTGGTAGTTAAGAGGCTGGAGAGCCTAGCTGAATGTTTGGCACTCTCACAGGGCTGAAATGACCTAATGAGAATTTGGGTCCCAGGAAGGAGATGGGACCTTGGTGGGGACGCTGGAAGGGCCACCCCTAGGAGTCCAAATGAATAAAACATAGACCAGCCATCAGAAAACCTAAAACCTGCTTTGAACCAGCTTAGTCTCAAAGTAGATGAAGGCGATCTGCCCTTACTCCAATTGTGTGCCATAAACTCAAAGTCAATACTCTCTGGAGGCAGATAAAAGTTTACTATGAATGCCAAAAGACAACACAAGACTAAATGAGAAAGACCAAGAAGAAAACTAATAGAAACATACATGTAAGGAAGAAACTTTTTTTTTTTGAGACGGAGTTTCGCTCTGTCACCCAGGCTTGAGTGCAGTGGCACGATCTCAGCTCACTGCAACCTCTGCCTCCCAGGTTCAAGCGATTCTCCTGCCTCAGCCTCCCAAGTAGCTGGGATTACAGGCATGCGCCACCATGCCCGGCTAATTTTTGTATTGGCCAGGCTGGTCTTGAACTCTTGACCTCAGGTCATCTATTTACCTCGGCCTCCCAAATTGCTAGGATTACAGGCGTGAGCTACCATGCCTGGCCAGTATTTTGCCACAATTTAAAATAAATAAAAATTTTTTTTCAGGTTTGTGCTCAGACTATATTCTAAACAGTCACATGGCGGCTTACTCTTCTCCAGGCCTTGCTGCTGGGTTTTACATGTTTATTGTCTTTGCCTTCTTGTCATGTGCTCATTAGATGGCAGCTTCCAGGTGCTCCTAAGGGGCCAGGAAAGAGAGTGAGAAGGCACGGAGGTTGCCAGATCATCCCCCTTGGGGCCCCGCCCTCATCAACTCCCTCAACCGGGTCTCCTGCAACTATCGGTGGGCCATCTTGGCCACCGCTTCGCCCTGAGCTTCCTGCTGCTGCAGCTGGGCAGTGCCTCCTTCTCAGAGGCCAGCTGCTGATAGGTGGCCATGTACTGCTGCAGGTGACCCAGGTAATGGTCTCGCTGCTGCTGCAGACTCAGCCTCTTGGCTCTTCAGCTCCACCTGCAGGATAGGCGTCAGGGTAGGTAGTGGCTAGCTTCCAGATTCTGGGCCCATAAACAGGGTAGTGAGGGCACTGCGGGGCTCTGTCGCCTATCCAGGCCCCTGGCCCTGGCCCCTTCCTCCAGGCCTAAATGACTGCCTCCCTTGCCTAGAGGCCCATGCCTCCCTCCCCAGCCTCAAATCTCACACCCTTCTTCCCACCATTTAAACTGTAGGCCACAGACTGGTGGAAAAGCAGAGGGAGCCAACCACCATCTGCTAAGTTGTGGTGAGGTCGTTCTGTATGATCTCCAGGGTTTGCATGCACCTCCGCCTGCTCCCCCCAAGAGCTCGGCCTTCTGCCCCAGCTTCCCCAGCCTCTCCTCCAGCTCCTGCAGCCTCACCTCCTGTTCCTGCATCTTCTCCTCCTGCTGCCACAGCCTCACTTCCTGCTCCCGCATCTTCTCCTCCTGCCTCCGCATCTTCTCCTCCTGTTCTTGCATCTTCTCTTCCTGCTCCCACATCTTCTCCTCCTGCTCCCCCATCTTCTCTTCCTGTTCCTGCATCATCTCCTCCTGCTCTCGTATCTTCTCCTCCTGCTCTCGTATCTTCTCCTCCTGCTCCCGTATCTTCTCCTCCTGCTCCCTTATCTTCTCCTCCTGCCTCCGCATCTTCTCCTGTTCTTGCATCTTCTCTTCCTGCTCCCACATCTTCTCCTCCTGATCCCCCATCTTCTCTTCCTGTTCCTGCATCATCTCCTCCTGCTCTTGTATCTTCTCCTCCTGCTCCCGTATCTTCTCCTCCTGCTCCCGTATCTTCTCCTCCTGCTCCCTTATCTTCTCCTCCTGCCTCCGCATCTTCTCCTCCTGTTCTTGCATCTTCTCTTCCTGCTCACACATCTTCTCCTCCTGCCCCCCCATCTTCTCTTCCTGTTCCTGCGTCATCTCCTCCTGCTCTCGTATCTTCTCCTCCTGCTCCCGTATCTTCTCCTCCTGCCTCCACACCTTCTCCTCCTGTTCCCGTATCTTCTCCTCCTGGTCGTGCATCTTCTCCTCCTGCCTCCACACCTTCTCCTCCTGCTTCCGTATTTTCTCCTCCTGCTCGTGCATCTTCTCCTTTTGCCTCCATATCTCCTCCTGCTTCCGTATTTTCTCCTCCTGCTCGTGCATCTTCTCCTTTTGCCTCCATATCTCCTCCTGCTCCCTTATCTTCTCCTCCTGCCTCCACATCTCCTCCTGCTCCTGCCTCTTCTCCTCCTCCCGTATCTTCTCCTGCTCGTGAATCTTCTCCTCCTGCCTCCACATCTTTTTCTCCTGCTCCCGTATCTTCTCCTCCTGCTCCCATATCTTCTCCTCCTGCCTCCACATCTTCGCCTCCTGCTCCTGCCTCTTCTCCTGCTCGCGTATCTTCTCCTCCTCCTGCCTCTTCTCTTCCTGCTCCCGTATCTTCTCCTGCTCGTGCATCTTCTCTTCCAGCTCCCGTATCTTCTCCTCCTTCTCCCACATCATCTCCTCCTGCCTCCGCATCTTCTCCTCCTGCTCCCGTATCTTCTCCTCCTGCTCCTGTATCTTCTCCTCCTGCCTCCACATCTTCTCCTCCTGTTGCTGGTTCAGGCGGTTCCACAACTCGTTCTCTTCCACCTGGGCTTGGAGCTTTGCTGACACACTCTGTAGCTCCTTACCCAGGTGGTCCGCCTCCGCCTGCAGCTGCTGCTGGAATAGTGAAAGTGTTTTTTTGAACCTCAGAAGGAAGCAGAATCATGAGCTAGCCATATAAATGTAATCTATAGGCTGGGCGCGGTGGCTCACGCCTGTAATCCCAGCACTTTGGGAGGCCGAGGTGGGCGGATCACGAGGTCAGGAGATCGAGACCATCCTGGTTAACACAGTGAAACCCTGTCTCTACTAAAAATACAAAAAATTAGCCGGGTGTGGTGGTGGGCACCTGTAGTCCCAGCTACTTGGGAGGCTGAGGCAGGAGAATGGCGTGAAGCCGGGGGGTGGAGCTTGCAGTGAGCCGAGATTGCGCCACTGCACTCTGGCCTGGGTGACAGAGTGAGACTACTTCTCAAATAAATAAATAAATAAATAAATGTAATCTATAAAATAATGGTTTTCATCCATGATCCTTTAAAAAAATATTTTTAAGCCCTAACTCTTGAGATTCTGATTCCCCAGGCAGGGCCCCAATTTGTACATTTTTAGTACACTCTAGAGGATTCTATGGCGGGACCAGAACAAGGACCCACATTTTCCAGCTCTTGGCTGGAGCCTCCCCATACCCTGCATGATCCCTAGACCATGGTCCCAGCTGGATGGGTCTCCCACAACCCCCGGGGCTGCAGCTGCTCACCTGTGGCAGCAGGAGCTTGGCCCTCTCCAGTTTCCTTTTTAGCTCCTTTACGTTGAGCTGGATCTCAGACTTTTCAGATTCTACAAGTTGAAGTTTTTCTTGTAGTTTGGCATTTTTCTCCTTCAGCTCCTCATCAGTTATGCTATGGCCAGAGGCAGTAGAGAAAGGAATGAATGAAGAACATAAAAGACCGCTTTGGTGATTGACCCCCTACCCTCGCCCCACAACCACAGAACCGTGGCACTGGAAGGGACCCCAGGAATTAAAAGTCCCAGGTGGCAGGCCAGAGAGAAGACATGAGTTGCCTGAGGCTACCCCATGAGTCAGTGGCACAGCCGGCACTAGAGCTTCCGTGTGCACACATGAAAACATGTATGAGCCTCTCCCCACGCTCACCTGGACCCCCCACCTCCCAGCACACCACCCATGCTAAGGGCCCCCAGACCTCCCATTCCACCTTCCCCCATCCTACGTGTTCCTGTACAGTTCCAGACTCAGGGCGTCCCTCTCCTTTGTTAACTCCTCAATGTACTGCAAATAGAGAAAGGTTAAGTCAGGATAGAGCAGGCAGAGCAGTAGCTGGACGACCAGGAACAACTGCTACAGTGACTACTCCACAGTAACACTTCCTCACTCTCAATCACACCTGACGTGTTCTCAAGGCATTTCCAAGCCCATGGTCTCATTTGTTTTTCTTTCTTTTTTTTTTTTTTTTGGCAGCGTTTCATTCTTGTTGCCCTCACTGGAGTGCAATGGCACAATCTCAGCTCACCACAACCTACACCTCCTGGGTTCAAGCAATTCTCCTGCCTCAGCTTCCCGAGTAGTTGGGATTACAGGCATGTGCCACCACACGGGGCTAATTTTGTATTTTTAGTAGAGACGGGGTTTCTTCGTGTTGGTCAGTCTAGTCTTGAACTCCTGACCGCAGGTGATCCGCCCACCTCAGCCTCCCAAAGTGCTGGCATTACAGGCGTGAGCGAGAGCACCTGGCCCTCATTTGTTTTTCAAAGAACTCAGTGAAGGTGGAAGGGACAGGGAAAGAGATTGAATTTAGGGCTGGCTAACAGGGGCCCAGAGCGATCAGATAATATTGCTATTGTTATTACTGTTATTACTACCATTGTTGGAACCTTTATTGAGTGCTTCACCAGGCACTATGCTAACAAACCCATTTAATCCTCACAACCTCCTTAGGAGATGGTTACTGTTATTACCTCTATTGTGTAGATGAAAAACATGCGGTATTAAAGGTTAAGTGCTGCCTAAGATCACTTAAAGCTGGGATTTCAACACCCAGGTATATCTGATTCTCTAAGCCCATTCTTTCGCTGGAGGTAGGGGCACAGTTAAGAAGGAGGAAATTAATCCTTTGTTGAATTTTTGAAAGGATGATACGTTCGCATAGTCCAAAACTCAGAAAGTCCAGAAGGGAAATATCTCCCCCCAACACTGTGCCTCTATCCTGAGTTTTTTTATGAATCCTTACAAACGTGTTTTATGTATATTACCATAATATGTACACACACACACATATACACCTGCCCCCTCTCTCCACACAAATAATAACATACTCAAGATACTCTTCTGTACCTTTATGGTACAAGTACCCTAACCGCCACTTAGGACTTGGCCAAGGCCACAGCCAAGTATGGGCAGGGCGGACACTTGGCCTCTGAGCTCTATGTCCAGTGCTCGCTCCCCACAGTGCTCCCCAACTCACCCACAACAGCCGACTCAGCCCCAGTCTGCCTCTAACAACCACACACAAAAGCAGCAAGAAATGGCCATGCTGCCTTCTGGGCAGGACACTCCATCCTACAGAAGGGACCTTTAGGCTCACTCCTCCATCTGCGAAGCTGGGCTCCCAAGGGACGGGGCCGTGTTTGGACTCACCCTATCCGCCTTCTTCTTCTGTGTAGCGACAGCAGAGAGAGCCTGCTCTAACTCTCCTGCAAACTTCCATGAATCATGCAGGCGGCTGATCAGATCCCTGGCCTCTCCTGGAATGAGAGACATTCAGATGTGGCCCAAAGGACTCCCCCTAAAGGCCTGTCAAAGTGCCAGGTTGAAGGATGATGGGGTGCCAGATTCCCACCTTCCAACTGCTTGACAGCATGCTGGCTGTAATAGAGTGCCGTCTGAAGCTCAGTTTTCTGACATGTAAGGATTCGTATGGTATGGACCTGGGCCTTTGGGAGAAAAGACAAGCAAATGCTGAAAGAGAAGCAAAGAAACATTCTCCAGAGGGCAGGAGGGAACTTCACACCCTCCACTCACCTCTAGCTCCCTCCTTAGGGCTTCCTGATGTTGGTGGCTTGCCTTCTGTTCCTATAGAAAGAGGAAAACAGAGCTCTTGCTAGGGGGAGGCAGAGATGGCACAGCAAGAGACATGCCCCCAGAATGGCACCACTGCCCCAGAACAGGCCCACCCATGGGACCAGTTTATCAGGGACCCTGTGGGGATGGGGTGGAATCTTGGGGGTGAGCCTTCTTCCCCAGTCTGGGAGTGGGTGAGATGAGCCTGGGGTCTCTACATCTGAGTGCCCCCAAACCCAGCGGTCATGTCGTGAGCAAAGAAATCACATTACTTCTTCCAGCTGAGCTCGGTTCTGTTGTTTCTGTGGGGAGAGTCAAAGGAAGGTGACTGAGGGTGGCTCCCTTGACTCTATTCCCCAGGCCAGGAAGCGATAGGCAGGGGCCAGGAATGGATTTAAAAGGCACAGTTCTCAGACCCAATGGGAACATGAACTGGTCAACTCTCCTCAACTCCCAAAGAAGAAGGATTTGGGTCTTTTTGGTTTTTGCCCACAGCCACAGAACTCAAAGTCTGAAACTAGATTCTCTTGAAAAGACAGTAAGAGAAACCTTCAGAGGTGGAGTGTGAGAAAAGCCCACCCTTCTGCCAGCTTGTGATTTAGAAAGGTGCATTCATTCAGCAAACGTTGAGCACATACGGGCCAGGGACGCTTCTTCACAGCGGGAATAGAGGTCAGAAAAGGCAGACAGGAGCCCTTGGCCCCGAGGTTTCCATTCTAGTGGGCCTTTAACTCTCGGACTCTCAGAGCTAACAGAAACCTCTGATACTCTCTAACTCTACCTCAGGAAATGCAAGCCCAAGAAGGAGAGTTTACAGCAGGCCCTGGACGAGGGATTAACATAAAAACACAATGACAAATCTCATTTAAACTTCACAAATGTAAGGAAAACAATACCACTCGTATTTTACAGATGTGAAAAGAGAGGCCCAAAGAGCTCAAGCAATTTGCGCTAAATCATATCCCTAGCAGATGGAGGGGTAGGATTCAAACCCAGAATTCTTAACCAGTACCTGGCAGTTCTTCCACAATCTTAACAATTACCCTCCACCACCCCTTGGGCCCTCTGTCCCCAGGAGCCTGGCCAGCCAAGACTCACATCCTCAGGTGAGTGGCAACCACCAGAAGTGGTTGTCTCAGGGTTAGTGCCATTATTTATTTTCTTCTTTTTGGTGTCGCTTGCTGCTGTACCAACACTAGGGTTGGTCTGGGGATGATGGTCTGTCAACTGTGGAAAGGAAGAGCAGTGATACTCATGAGAACTACAAGCTCCTACAGTCACATCCTGCTTTACAGTTTATACTAAATACTCTTATAGACCATCTGATTTAATGCCACCAACTGTAGGAAATGTTGTCACAATCACTTAGTGACTGAGAGAGATTGATACCATGGCTGAAAAAAAAGGCAGTAATGGAACTTAAACTCAGTCTTCTGACTCTGAGCTCTGGGATTTTGCCCTAAATCAGCAGCTGCCAGGGACCAAAACCAGAGGCAGAGGTAGAAAAGCAAATATTAAGTAGGCAGGAACTGTGCACTATGTGGTTTAGGGTTATTCACCCTCACACGTCTGTCAGTGTTAAAAAGTACACCAGTACCTCTCAAACCTTTACATCAATGTCTCCTCATGGCAGAAGGCAGCCTTTCTGCTAAATCTGGGAATTTAACAGAAAGAGGACAACCCAAGCCTCATTTCAGAGAGAAGTCTTGTATATGCTTATAAATCTATGTGACTTTCATCCCTAAGTACATTAATGTTTTGTCTCTCAATAGAATCAAAGGAAACTGATGCTTCAGAAAGATGCCCCGTATTTATCCTGTGGCACTCAAAGTACCCCAGGTTGAGATGAGATGAGGAAGACTCAAGCTGTCAAGTTCAGTTTCCCGAGATCTGTTCCACAGAAGATAAGCAGATCTCACTCCAGAACCAGTGACTGAGGGGCACTCTGGTCCCAGAACAATGGAGAATTCAAATCTGAGGTGCAGAACTGAGAAAAAATGTTAAAGTCTCTCTGGAGAGTAGAAGCCTGGGAGAAAACCCAACCAAACCCATTCTCCCATTGCCACCCAGAGACACTGTCAACGTGTTGAGCTCATGGGGGAGGTGTAGGCTTTTCACACTGTCAAGGTCTGTGGTAAGGAAGTCAGGCAGCCTGAAACCTCTCTCTTCTAGGTCCCACAGTCCCCATTCCCCTTCCAGCTGGAAACCCGTGCTGCAACCAGAGGAAACAGAAGTGGGCAAGAACACTTAGGGGACTGGGTCCTAAGACCAAAGGCCGGTCTTGTGGTAGTAATGACAGTTTGTAGAGGGACTGTGACGTCACTACATTCTACTCCTCGGTGGAGTGGTTGGGGGGGACACATGAGTGCAATGCCCAAGTTGCCGCTTTGAGACTGGGGAGGGGGTCACAAAATTGGGACCCAGGTCCTTGGAGACGTGACCCCAAAGAGCCCCGGGAGGTCAGGCTTGGGGCGGCAGGAGGTAAGGGCAGAGTATGGAGTTGGAAGCCCCAGGAGTCACCTGCTCAAAGTCACCCTGGTGTGCCGGGCAGAGCAGGGGCAGGACTTATGAGGGGGTTGGGCTGGCTGACAAGATTTTGGTGTGGGGAGCCCAGAGGCACTGGGGGGGTGCCCAGCCTGGTGTCCCTCAGGAGTGGCACAGACTCTGGCAGCAGTTCAGCTGTCAGAGGGGGCCTCGGGTTGGGTTGGGGTGTTGGTGCGTTTACCTGTTCCTTGGCCTTGGCCAATTTGCTCTGTCGGGTTTCTTTGGACATCATAGGATGGGTAGGGAGGTGGGGATGGGTAGGGAGGTGGGGATGGGTAGGGAGGTGGGGATGGATAGGGAGGTGGGGATGGGGCCACATCAGCATGATCCAGGTGAGGACAAGTATACACCTCCAGTCACCTCTACGTCGCTGTGTGACTGAGCCAGAGGAGGCGTAACCAGGGCTGCACTAGAATGCAGAATAGGGGTGTGGCCTTAATGCTTGAAGCCCATTGGTCAATGAGAAAGATGAAAGGAAAAGGAGGTGTGGCCAGATAGCAGTGTGTCATGAAGGATCTGTGTTGTCACAAGGAAAGCTGCCTATGCAACCGCTGTCCCCGCCCACTCCAGGAGAGGGGCGGGGCTGGCTTTCACCTTAAAAACTTTAAAACTTTTATTACCTCAATTGAGGTACAAGTCCTATTAAAATGGAAATTTTATAGTGTGCTTGATGATTGATAAAGCAGACTTTATTATCCAACATTCCAGTAAGATAATCACAATGTTTTCTCTTTTTTGGAAAAACTTTCTCTTATTCTCCTACATTAGTGTTTAGTTTTTAAAAAAAAAAAAAAACCAAGAAACATGTCTAATATCTTTAAAAATACGAAGCTTTGAGCCAGGCGTGATGGCTCATGCCTGTAATCCCAGCAATTTGGGGGGCTGGGGCGGGTGGATCACCCGAATTCAGGAGTTCAAGACCAGCCTGGCCAACATGATGAAATCCTGTCTCTACTAAAAATACAAAAGTAGCTGGGCATGGTGGCAGGTGCCTGTAATCCCAGCTACTTGGGAGGCTGAGGCAGGAGAATCCCTTGAACCTGTGAGGCAGAGGTTGCAGTGAGCCAAAATCATGCCACTGCACTTCAGCCTGCGCTGCTACAGAACGTGACTCTGTCTCTAAATACACACACACACACACACACACACACACACACACACGGCTTTCCATTTAATAAGCACTCAAAGTTCTTTACAAGGTTAAAGCAAATACAGGACCCTTCTAAAGTAAGGCTAAATGCTAAGTGATGGGGGAGAGAAAAAGGACATAAATAACTCCTACTCTCATGAGGTTAATCACTAAATCCGATTTTTCTAGAATCACCTGGCCTCTAAGCCCTGAAAATGAAACTGAATTTCTCACTCGATACTTGGCTATGACTTGCAATCATGAAAACCAAGAATTGTGTTATGTCACTGTGTATTGCTTGTTACCTGGGATCACGGGTTGACTTTTTCATGATTTGCTCCATTACCTGTGTGCTTCTTCTCCCAGTCCAAACTACGCTTTTTTCTAGAGTTCTACAATTTACAGTTAGTATGTAAGGGTGGCTCTCAAACATATAGTCTCTGGACCAGGAGCACCTGGGAACTTCTTATAAATGTAAATTCTCAGGCCCCACCCTAGACATGAATGAATCAGAAACTCTGCAGTAGGGCCCAGCAATCCGTGCTGCAATAATCCCTCCAGGTGCTCAGGAACCTCTGCCATACAGCAGGTAGAAAAATGTGTTTCCTTCTGTAGGTCCAAAGCCAGGGATACTATATGGTCTGTCTCAATATGAAACAATGACATGCAATTAAAAGACATAAATCTCCTTCCTACTTCCACCCTCCAGCCAGTGTGTTTTATTTTTATGAGTTCAATAACAAAACGTGTGGCAATCAGAGATTTCATCTAAAAAATATATCTACAGGTATCAGTTCTCATCCAGCCTGATCTCATCCAATATCATTTCTATCCTCTTACATCTAAAGTTTTAGAAAAGGATTTTCACAACGTAAGACTCAGGCGCACTAGGAGTTCTATGATAAAAGACCAAGTAGATCTGAATGTCCAAACTTACTAGAGAAGAAAAGTGGACTCATTGGCTATATTTTCAAATTGCATTCAACAGGAAATTAAAGTTTTGAATTTTTTCCACCTTCATCCTTCCAAGTTAATAGAATTAAACCAGAATACTCCATTCTTCCAAAGCCTGTAGCCAGGCAAACTTTTACTGTATTACTTCTTGCTTTTCAATGGATATAAAGCAGAGTCCTGGTAGGCACATTTTGTATACCTGCAAAGATGCAAAACTAAACAGTTCCCTCAGTTCAATACTAAAACAAAAGTCCTGTAAACCTCAGATGGTGAGTGTAATACTTCAGCACTAGCACGAAAGCCTCAAATATAAAAAGATACCAAGAACCTTGCTAGCAAACCAAAGTAAGCTCTTGGCCGGGAGCAGTAGTTCACGCCCGTACTCCCAGCATATTGGCAAGCTAAGGTGGGGTAAGTCAGGAGTTAAAGACCAGCCTGGGCAGCATAGCGAATTCATATCTCTACAAAGAAAATTTAAAAATTAGCTGGGCTTGGCGGCACACACCTGTAGTCCTAGAGCTACTTAGGAGGCTGAGGTGGGAAAATCACTTGAGCCCAGAAGTTTGGGGCTGCAGTAGCTATGATCATGCCACTGCACTCCAGTTGGGGTGACAGAGCGAGATCTAATTATTACATTCTGTCCTGCTCCTGTTTCCACTAAAATCACTAACTTAAAATGTGTTCATTCAGCAGGATAAAAATTAAGTGAAATTTGACTTTGGTGCTTTGCTAGCAAAAAATAAATAAATAAAGTGAAATGACAAATTACTTACTGGGAGAAGATCTTTGTAACCTCAATGACAGATTAAAGGTTTGTATCCTTAGCCTATAAAGAAATCTTTAAAATTACTCAGAAAAAAAAATGAATGATTTGCAGCAGAAAATGGGCAATGGAGAAACCAGCACTTCCCACAAGAATAAAAATGGCCAATGAGCAAATGAAAAAGATTCAAAAGCACTAGAAATCAAAGAAAGGTAATGAAAACAATGAGATTTTCTGCTTAAAGACCAGAGAAGACGACAAATGGAAGGGGGAACCTGGAGCTCTGTCCCTGTTGGTGGGAGCATAAACTCAACCAATTTTCCTATAGGATGATTTGAACATTTCTTTTAAAAATCCTAAAACTGTTTTATATTATTTTCTTCTAGAAATTCTACTTCTATGAATTCAGTGCAAAAATCCTCACTCGAGTCCATTAAAATATATATAGAAGGAAATCCACCTCTGGGGTGGCAATGATTCACTTAACATACATCCAGCTGTTGAAAGTGATGATGCCAGGATATATTTCTCCCATAGAAACATGCTTAAAATATAGTAAGTGACAAAAGACCATGTATTGTGATTCTACTTTTTAAAATGTTTACAGCATAAAAAGTGTGAAAAGCAACAAACCGGAATGTTTTGAGTGGCAAAATTAAAGATTTTTCTTTACATTTTGTCATCCAAATTATTACAAAAACAATGTGATTTCCTTTATAATCATGGAAAAGTGTTATTTTCATTTATTTATATTTACGTTTCTTTTCTTTTTCTTCTTTTTTCTCCTGTATGTATCCCACATAGGCTACAGAGCTTAAATCCCTGCCTCTTGAGAGAAATCAGCCCATTTTCAGGACATGCAGTACACAAAGCTGCCCCATCTTCCCTTTATTTTTATTTTTATCTTATTTATTTATTTATTTATTTATTTATTTATGTTGAGATGGAGTCTTGCTCTGTTTCCCAGCCTAGAGTGCAGTGGCGCATCTCAGCTCACTGCAACCTCCATATCCCGAGATCAAGCGATTCCCCTGCCTCAGCCTCCCGAGTACCTGGGACTATAGGCATGCACCACCATGCCCAGCTAATTTTTGTATTTTTAGTAGAGAGGAAGTTTTACCATCTTGGACAGGCTGGTCTCGAACTCCTGACCTCAAGTGATCCGTCTGCCTTGGCCTCCCAAAGTGCTGGGATTACAGGCGTGAGCCACTGTGCCTGGCCTGTCATATTATTTCTAAACATTTGAGTGACATTTCAATTAAGTGAAATTTAATTCTTACTGACCTGATCTCTTATCCTCTGTTTAATGATACCTTCCAGTTGAAAGGTGTTTCCTCTGTAATCACGGGTGCTAAAGGAAATACAACATGTATTCATTAGGTGGATATCCACTAAACCACGGATTCATGCATTGTAGTCCTTAGACCCTCAGCATCAGAAACACGTGGGAACTTGTTAGACATGCAAATTCCTGGGCCAGCCCCACACCTCCTGAATCAGAAAGTGGGGAAGGACAGCTATCTGTGCTTTAATAAGCCTTGAGATGCTCCCTGAAGTTTGAAAACTACAGAACTAGAATACATATGGTAGTAAGTTCTCATACTTTATCCAAGGTACTAGGGACTCTTCCCCTCTTTTCCATTCTCTTTTCTGTTGAAATAAAATGAGAGCTCCTTTTGACTTAATGGGTATAAGAAAGAAGGCAATGAGATGACCAGGGTTTCAAGTTAGTGTTCAAAATTTAATCAGTGGACAGTGACAGGATGCAAGCCTTCTAAACAGATTGCTGCAAGGAAGCTGATTATAATCTATACAGTAGGTATCATTAGTGTATTGATGTTAAATTTTTGGGGTGGATTAATGGTATTGTGATTATATAGGAGAAGTCCTGGTTCCTAGAAGATATCTGCAAAAGTACTTAACAGTGCTCTGATACTGCCAACTTACTTTGAAATGATTCAGGGGGAAAAAGGGCACATATACAATCTTCCATACGCAGAAGACAGAAAACAAGTGTGACAAAACATTAACTAGTGAATCCAGTTGAATAGCATACAGATGTTCACTGTATGATTTTATCAACTTTTCTGTGTTTGCAAGTTTTCAAAATAAAAGTTGAGGGAAAGAAATATCACCCCAAATCTTTCTATGAAATGGGACCATAGAAAATGCAGAGAAGTGAACACTTTGCAGAAAAGAGCACCGCACCCATCCGGACAGCATGGTCAAAGTGCAGGCTCTCCTCCAGGAGGCTCTTCTCTGGTCTCTTCTGTGCTGTCACTTCCCCCAAATGCAGCCAAGGCTTTTTTCTAACAACTCTTTTTCTAAAGATGTAATTTTTGTCATTCATCTAAGAAAGAGAAGAAAAGAATTAGTATACATTTAGAAAATAAAATTACACTTACATTTGTGAAAAAGCAAAAAATACTTTGAAAAGTGGGGAAGCAAGAAATGTACTGTTCTACAATTCTGTTCTGTTCTTACCATCTTTTTATTCTGCCAATGACTTCCTATTCCTGCTGTGTATGGTGGGGTGAGCTGCAAATGATTTCTTTTCCTCATTGATTTAAAATGTCATGTTTATAATGCACTAAACTCCCCCAGAAGCATTTGGGTTTATTTCTGGGCTCTATTCTATTCAGGTAATCTATCTGTTCACAAGCCACTATCAATTTTGATTATTGGAGCATCCTAAAGTTAAGTAATTGTTGTTTTTGTTTTTGAGATGCAGTCTCTCACTCTGCCGCCCAGCTGGACTGCAGTGGCGTGATCTAGGCTCACTGCAAGCTCCACCTCCCGGGTTCATGGCATTCTCCTGCCTCAGCCTCCCGAGTAGCTGGGACTATAGGCACCTGCCACCACGCCCGGCTAACTTTTTGTATGTTTAGTAGAGATGGGGTTTCACCGTGTTAGCCAGGATGGTCTCGATCTCCTGACCTCGTGATCTGCCTGCCTCGGCCTCCCAAAGTGCTGGGATTACAGGCGTGAGCCACCATGTCCACCTAAGTAATTCTTTGATTCGAATATTAGCCCCTTTTGACTCTAAACTGAAATTCTTATTATCTCTAACTTCTAAAAGACAACAATTATGACTTCAGTGTATAACATACCAGCTTTTTCAGCTATCTTACAGAATTCTCTTATTTTCCTAGTATCAATTCAGTTTATCCATTCAGTTTTCTCTCCAAACACTAATGTTTTCATTTTAGTATCCCTAATCTTTTTTTTTTTTTTTTTTTTTTTTGAGACAGAGTCTCACTCTGTTGCCCAGGCTGGAGTACAGCTGCACGATCTCAGCTCATTGCAACCTCCGCCTCCCAGGCTCAAGCAATCTCTCACCTCAGACTCCCAAGTAGCTGGGACCACAGGCACATGTAACACACCCAGATAATTTTGTATTTTTTTACAGAGATGAGGTCTCACTATGTTGCCCAGGCTCGTCTCAAACTCCTAAGCTCAAGTGCTGGGAGCACCTCAGCTCCCAAAGTGCTGGGATTACAGGTGTGAACCACTGCTCCCAGCAGTTTTCCTAATCTCTTATCTTTATCTTTTGTAGTTGCGCTGGCTTATGTGGTTATTAACTGTTAAAGTTAATTAACTGCAGTAACTGTAATACTGGACATTTTGTCTTATTCCTGATCTTAAAGGGATGTTTGTAGAATTTCACCCATCATGCATGATGGCAGCTTTTGGATAGATACATTTATAATCCACTAGGAGTAAAAAAAAAAAATAGAAATAAATATTGAATTTTATCAAAGTTCTTTCTAACATATATGGAGGGAACCGTGTATTTTCTCCTTAACATCTTGCAACCAGGAATCATACCAGATCTTCTAGTAGTGATTCAAGGGAATGAGCTTCATGTGATTGTGTGGCATAATTTTCCCACTGTGCTATGTTTGCATCACTAGTCATGAACGAGAGAGTGTGTGTGTTTTAATGCTACATTTGTCAGGTACCTTTGTCAGGTTTGGGTTTTCATGTTCTAACAGTTTCAAAAGAAAAAAGTTTGAAAGTTCTACTTTATTCTTTATATGTGGAAATTGCAATAAATTATTTGTGATTTACTGAAAACTTCACTTGAAGGTCTGATATAATTTCATAGCAAAACCAAACCTTTCTTTCTTTTTTGTGGGGGGAGGGTGGGAGGAGTAGGATGGGAGGACACTAACTCATTGATACTTTATGTTTTTTTTTTCTCCTTTAGAATTTATCTTCCAGGGACAATCTGACAATGATGAATTTAACTTAGATTCACAGATTTTAAAAATAATTCTTTTGATATTCTTGGTATCGTTTATTTGCTTATTCTCCAGCTCTGTTGCCCAGGCTGGAGTGCCATAGTCCAGTCATAGCTCACTGCAGCCTTGAACTCCTGGACTCAAGCGATCATGCCCAATCAGCCTCTCGAGTGGCAGAGACTATAGGCTCACGCTACCACACCCAGCTATTTTTTTTACATTTTTAGTGGAGACGGGGTTTCACTATGTTGCCCAGACTGGTCTCGAACTCCTGGGCTCAAGCAATCCTCCCTCCTCAGCCTCCCAAAGTGCTGGAATTACAAGTGTGAGCTGCTGTGCCTGGCACGATTCTCGTTTTTATTATAATAAAATTTGAAGATTGGATAAATAATATAGCCCAATTATTGGAGCCAGACTACATCTACTAAAATTAAATGAAATTTCACTTGTCTGAAATCATGACATACTTTGGAAGATATCTTTGTCATGGTATTAATTAAAATTATGGCTATTTGGCACTCACCAAAATCCGTGAAGCACCTTAAAGACGTAGGCGGCATCCTCCGGAGCAGTCAAAACAGTTACAAGAAGAGGCTGTCGGGACAGCTTTGTCAGGAGAGACATGCTATGCATATAAAGACATAAGGGAGACAGAAAAGAAACAACCATTTTACACACAGGCCCCACGTTGAAAGCTATAGGCTGGGTAATGCAGGCACTGATTTTTGCAAATCACATGCTTTCCATGTGGCATCTCTATATACTGTGCTTTTGCTTTAGAGAGTAGCAGCAAGATTTTCGGTTTTCTGTTTGTTTGTTTGTTTGTTTGTTTGTTTGAAGACAGGATCTTGCTCCACCGCCCAGGCTGGAGAGAGTGATGTGATCAGAGCTCACTGCAGCATCGACCTCCTGGGCTCAAGTGATCCTCCCGCCTCAGCCACCTGAGTAGCTGGACTACAGGCATACACCACCGTGTCCCACTAATTTTTGTATTTTTTGTAGAGACAAGGTCTCACTGTGTTGCCCAAGCTGGTCTTGAACTCCTGAGCTCAAGCAATCCTCCTGCTTCAGACTACCAAAATGCTAGGATTACAGGCGTAAGCCACCACACCTGGCCAACATATTTGTTTTCAAAGGATGGTTAATAGTTACCACAAGAAAAACAGGGAAGGCTGGGGCACAGTGGCTCACACCTGTATCCTCAGCACTTTGGGAGGCCAAAGCAGGAGGATCACCTGAGGTCAGGAGTTTCAGACCAGCCTAGCCAACACGGTGAAACCCCGCGTCTTCTAAAAATACAAAAATTAGCCAGGCATGGTGGAATGCACCTCTAATCTCAGCTACTCAAGAGGCTGAGGGAGAATCACTTGAACCCAGGAGGCGGAGGCTGCAGTGAGCTGAGATTGCACCATTGCACTCCAGCCTGGGTGGCAGAGCAAGACTCCATCTCAAAAAAAAAAAAAAAAAAAAAAAAGAAAAGAAAAATAGGAAAGATTTGTTAGTAGTCTGTGAGTTCCACAATCATGTCAAGCATATTAAAAATTCCTTAAATTCCTAACTATCTTTTCCTGTCTTTTTTCAAAAGAGGATTTAACTTCATCAGAATTTTTCTTTACATTTAAAACACCTGCATCTTCAGTTGCCTCATCATCCGGCAAAGTGAAGGTCATTCTTCTCAAGCTTTCTTTACATTGTTTACTGTCTTCACTTTCTTCCAGGTCATCATCTTCATCCCTACACTACCAAAACTCTTATAAAAAGAAATATACTGCTTTCCATTAGAAAAACAAAAGGAAACATATTTTCCCTTAATAAAGTTCTTCTTTTATATGCCTAATGCCACCAAATACTCAGAACTTCCAAAATCATTCAGGTATTAAGGAAGAGAAGGTATCATTTAAATGAAATGCTATGTAAGAAACGAACAAAAAGTGTCCAATATAGAGAAAATAAATTATTCATCAATCTATAATACAAACCTCCTATCTCAGAACAATAACAGGATATTTTGGGCACAAAACCAAATCAAAGTTCCTGGTAAGAAATGTTTGATTGCTACTGCCAGTAGTATTTTTCTTCATTAAATGATCTGTAAAGTCCCTTTAAATCCAGACTTTCCTCTGGCTATCTTAAGAATATCTGACAGGAGAGAATCTGACTTCTTAAAACAAACATATGTGAAAACCACAAGTACCAATGCATGATTGGACAATTCCAGCTCACAATGTAAAAGATGGTTCAAAATACTCGCATTTCAGAAATGCTTAGTTCTTCTGCTGCTTCTTCAGCAATTTCATCATCTTGTTTGAACCAGATCATCATCATGATCTCTTGCTATGTCTTCATCACTTTCAAATGGATCAAAAAAATCTTTGTACTTCACATTTCTGAAACTTTTATCTGACTGAAATAAAAAGATTTTTAAAACTATTAACTAGGAATAGAAAAATACATCATTAACACATGCATATATATTTGTGTATACTGTATGTCTACGTTACTTTCTAACTTAATAACACCAGAAACCAAAAGTAGTTATTAGGTGAAATTGGCAACTAAAAACATTACCATAAAACTATTATAAGAACAACTGGAACAGAAACTGAATGGAAGTACAGATTCATTTATAACTGATAAGATAGAGCACAATATTTCTTAGCTCCAAATCTTCTAACTACAATTACATCTCTCCTAGAAAAACAGAACAAAAGCTAATTTGAGGAGGAGGAAAGTGCTCTCTCCTCGCTCAAAACTTTACCTGAAGTTTTTTACTTCCAAACAGTCCCCCTTGATCTTCATCAGAATCAATATCTTCAAAAAAATCAGTATCTGCCACCTCATCATCATTATCTTTTCGTTCCTCTTCTTTTTCTCTGTTTTCTAAATTGGCCTCCATTTCAGAGTTGGAAGAATTTCTCGTCTACTATGGACTTTTCTCTCGGTTTTCCATGTCCTTTGCTTTGCACCTTGCTCTGCTGTTCCAATTTGTTGATATCAAAGTCAAGGTCAGAATCCTCATCACTGAGAACTGGGCTTTTCCTCAGATTGAATTTGCTTGAGTCTTTTGTTTTGTTTTGTTTTGTTTTTTGAGAGGGAGTCTTGCTCTGTCACCCAGGCTGGAGGGCAGTGGCGTGATCTCGGCTCACTGCAAGCTCCGCCTCCCAGGTTCATGCCATTCTCCTGCCTCAGCCTCCCAATTAGCTGGGACTACAGGTGCCCACCACCACGCCTGGCTAAATTTTTTTTTGTATTTTTAGGAGAGATGGGGTTTCACCATGTTACCCAGGATGGTCTCAATCTCCTGACCTCGTGATCTGCCCACCTCGGCCTCCCAAAGTGCTGGGATTACAGGTGTGAGCCACCGTGCCTGGCCCTGAATTTGCTTGAGTTTAGCTCTCTCACCCATTTCAGGATTGTCACCACCCATATCTGACACGTCCTGCTCCTCCTCTAAAGCTTCTAGGTCCTCCTGGCCATCAGCCTCTGTCTCTGAACCAGCCTCTTCATGCTCCTGTTCTTCACTCTCTGGGAGAAGACTGATATCTTCATCTTTCTTTCACTAACCGCATTCTGGAAGCACTGTAAAATTGCTTCATTTTGCAGTTCCAGTTGTTGCAAAGTCTGCTCATCATCAAAACTTTCTATCACAAGTTTTTGTAAAGAGCTGCCATGGATTCTACCATTCTCTACTGTTTTATTAAAGTCATAAAGCACTTTCGTTAAAGAAGTGAACTTTGGTTCCAATCCATCTTGAAACCTATTGGGAGGAATTAAATGAGACTTAGAATTATAGATAATAATTTCACAGCCCTCTTAATTAAAAGAAAAATAAAAACCTCAACTCTTCTGTAAAATCAAATTTGAATAAAGTGTAAGTATAGATTCTGGCCCCAACAATGATGAGCTGATGAGCCACAATGATATATAAAACCTGTCAACCAAGTATTTGTGAATCAGCTGTATAGATTGTTGGCAGGAAAAGCATTACAAATCTATTTGCTTGGAGATATATAGTGAATTAGCCTTAAATTATCTACTCTGCTACATTATATACCACTCCATTCATTCATTCCCTTATTCACTCAATGATCAACATTTGCTTTGGCTGCAGTGGTCAAGGAAAACCTCTCCTAGATGTGACATCTGAGATGAAACTTACAGACAAGTATAGTCTTATAAAGATTGGGAAACATGTATTCCAGGCGGAAGAAACAGCAAGAACAAATTCTCTAAGATGCAATTGAGCTTGGTAAGCCTGAGGAATAAAAAGGTGAGCATGGCTATAGCGTGAAGGAGGCAGAAGGTGAAGTTGGAGAGACTGATGGGAGCCAAATTCTGCAGGGCTCAAGGGTAAGAGTTTGCCATTTTAAGTGTAATAAGAAAACGTGAGAAGATTTTAAGCAGAAGGATGAAATGATGATTTATACGAAGGAAGAAGAAAGGGAGGAAGGAGGAGGAGGAAAGTAGAGTGATTAGAAGGTTGATGCAGCATTCCAGGCAAAGGATGATGGTGATTTAAGCTGGAGTTAGAGCAGTGAATATGCTGAGTACAGTTTGGAGGTAGAACTGACAGGATTGCTAAGGAATTAGATACAGAATAGAGAAAAGTGAAGACATCAAAATAGCAGCCTAGTTTTATGTGTGAGCAACTGGAGAGACAGAACTGCCATTTACTGCGATAGGCAAGGCTTGAGTGGTGGAGCAGGGGGAAAGGACTTCAGCGGATGGCAGAGTGTAGGTGGGTAGAAACAACATTCTACTGTATTTTGGACACAGTGAATTTGTGATGCTGAGAGGACCAAAATTTAAAAAATTGTTAAAAGCCGTACGGTGCGGATATCCCAGTTGTGCGCTACTGAATTCCAGCTAAGCTCAGTCTGTAGTTGCTTGTGAGCAAGGAACTCAAGGGAGAGGTTGGAGTTTGAAACATAAATGAGTCATAATTTCATAGATCATATTTGAAGTTCTTCAATAAAATACACACAAAACGTTTGTGTTGGGAAGAGACATGAAAGTTCTAATTCTCAAGAAGCTTAGTGGGGTGGACAGAGAAGTGACAAGTTTGTGCTTTCAATAAAGTATGATGGCAGGTAAACACTGAGTGCTTTAGGAGCACAGGCGGAAGGATAAACCAACACAGTTGTGTGTAGGGGGATGGGGGCCGTAATAAGCCTCGAGGGGAGCTTATAGGTGTGAATAACTGAGGTTAGGTTGATTTCAATAACATTCAACTGAGAGATCCATACTGTAAAAGTTTTAACAATTTTTAAAATTTTGATAGCCTAGGTCCTCTGAAATGTGGGGAAAAGTGATCTACATTTCCCCTTACCTTCCCCCAGCTCCACAATTTGCCAGGGGTCTGCAACCCGTGTCCACGTGCGACCGCAGTCGCACTCGAGCCCGGGATCTGTGCACTTACGTGAGGATGCACTCGGGCCAGCCAGTGGCTTTGCCCACCTCCCTCAGACACCGCTCCAGGGTCCGTCAGCGCCAGGCCCATGGGCCATGGCTGTCTGCAACTCCCGACACAAGCTGCAAGGCAAGAGAGCCGCTGGGAAAGCACACCGCAAGGATGCTGGGATTGGAACAGGAATTAAAAGAAATGAAAAAATGTGTAAGCAAAAACTCAGCTGTATGTAAAAAAAACCCAATTCCCCCTGAGAATGATTAAGAGCTGTAGTCCTTTAAAAAAACTACCTGTTTTCCTATGGCTAGTGAGCCTTATCGCTCCCTTCCCAGGCATTATCAAAACGCTAATTCCCTAACTGTGCAACTGCAAGGTCACTAAACAAACAAATGCAAGTCACAAAACATATTTTTCCTAAAAACGTAAAAAAAAAAAAAACATAATGCATGCTTCAATTAAATAACTCTCTGTTTCTCGCTTCTGTAATATGCTTCCCCCTGCACAGATCTACCCGGGCTCCACAAAATGCTAAAAGATAACTCTTTATTCAGCTCAACTCTTTGATCTGCCTGGCGTGGTGGCTCACTCTTGTGATCCCAGGACTTCGGACGGCCAAGTAGGGTGGATCGCTTGTGCCTTGGAGTTCCAGACAGGCCTGGGCAACATGGTGAAA
The DNA here is from genome assembly GCF_029289425.2 of Pan paniscus. Lineage (NCBI taxonomy): Eukaryota > Metazoa > Chordata > Mammalia > Primates > Hominidae > Pan > Pan paniscus. The sequence continues at coordinate 6,877,508 of NC_073265.2, forward strand.
CCTGGTCTTTTTGTTTTGTGTTGTTTTGAGACGGAGTTTCGCTCTTGTTGCCCAGGCTGGAGTGCAGTGGCTGGGTCTCTGCTTGCCGCGACTTCCGCCTCCCGGGTTTCGGTAGTTGTCCTGCATCAGCCTCCAGAGTGGCTGGGATTGCAGGCATAAGCCACCAAGCCCGGCTAATTTTTTTTTTTTGTTTGTTTGTTTTTTTTTTTTTGGTACAGATGGGGTTTCTCCCTGTTGGTCAGGCTGGTCTCAAACTCCCGACCTCAGGTGATCCACCCGCCTAGGCCTCCCGAGGTGCTAGGATTGCAGGCTTGAGCCACCGCTCCCGGCCCAATTTATTAATCAGAAAGGAATAGATCGTCCTGGTGTGGTGGCTCACGCTTGTGATCCCAGTACTTTGGATGGCCCAGCGCGGGGTATCCCTTGAGCCTAGGAGTTCCAGACCTGCCTGGGCAACATGGTGAAACCCGGTCTCTCTCTCTCTCTTTTTTTTTTTTTTTTATGAGGCGGAGTTTCGCTCTTGTTGCCCAGGGTGGAGTGCAGTGGCTGGGTCTCCGCTCGCAGCGACTTCTGCCTCCAGGGTTTTAGTAGTTCTCCTGCCTCAGTCTCCGGAGTGGCTGGGATTGCAGGCCTGACCAACATTGCTCTGCTAATTTTTTTTTATTTGTTTTTGGTAGAGACGAGGTTTCTCCATGCTGGGCAAGCTGATCTCAAACTCCAGACCTCAGGTTATCCGCCCACCTCGGCCTCCGGGGATGCTGGAATTGCAGGCGTGAGCCAGCGCACACACCCAATTTATTTTTATTTCATTTTTTATTTTTATATATATATATACTTTTGAGACGGAGTCTCACTTTGTCACCCAGGCTGGAGTGCAGTGGTGCGCTGTCTCGGCTCACTGCAACCTCTGCCTCCCAGGTTCAAGCGATTCTCCTGCCTCAGCCGCCTGAGTAGCTGAGATTACAGGCGCCCGCTAGCACACCCATCTAATTTTTTTTTTTTTTTTTTTTTTTTTTTTTTTTTGTATTTTTAGTAGAGATGGGTTTTCATCATGTTGGCCAGGCTGGTCTCGAACTCCTGACCTCAGGTAAACCCACCTCCGCCTCCCCAAAGTGCTGGGATGACAGGAAGGATCGGCCTGGCGTGGTGGCTCACGCTTTTGATCCCAGGAGTTTGGACGGGCCGAGCGTGGCGGATCCCTTGATCCTAGGAGTTCTAGACCAGCCTGGGCAACATGGTGAAAACCGGTCTCTCTCTCTGTCTCTTTTTTTTTTTTGAGGCGTAGTTTCCCTCTTGTTGCAGGGCTGGAGTGCAGTGCTGCGGTGTCGGCTCCCCGCGGCCTCTGCCTCTGGGTTTGGGTGGTTCTCCTGCCTCAGCCTCCGAGTGATTGGGATTGCAGGCGGGAGCCACCATGCCCGGCTCTTTTTTTTTTTTTTTTTTCTGGTAGAGACAGGTCTCTCCACGTTGGTCAGGCTGGTCTCAAACTCCCGACCTCAGGTGATCCGCCCGCCACGGCCTCCCGGGGTGCTGGGACTGCAGGCGTGAGCCACCGCTCCCGGCCCAATTTATTAATCAGAAAGAAGTAGATCGGCCTGGCGTGGTGGCTCACGCTTTCGATCCCAGGACTTTGGACAACCGAGCGTGGGGAATTGCTTGAGCCTAAGAGTTCCAGACCTGCCTGGGCAACATGGTGAAAATCTGTCTCTTATTATTATTATTATTATTATTATTATTATTATTATTATTTTGAGGCGGAGTTTCCCTCTTGTTGCCCAGGCTGGAGTGCAGTGGCTGGGTCTCCGCTCGCGGCGAATTCTGCCTCCCGGGTTTTCGTGGTTCTCCTGCCTCAGCCTCCTGAGTAGCTGGGATTACAGGCGCCTGCCACCACACCCGGCTAATTTTTTTTTGTATTTTTAGTAGAGACGGGTTTTCATCATGTTGGCCAGGCTGGTCTCAAATTCCTGACCTCCGGTGATCCACCCACCTCCGCCTCCCCAAGTGCTGGGATGACAGGCGTGATCGGCCTGGCGTGGTGGCTCACGCTTTTGATTCCAGGACTTTGGACTGGCCAAGCGTGGGGGATCGCTTGAGCCTAGGAGTTCCAGACCGGCCTGGGCAACATGGTTAAACCCAGTCTTTTTAAAAATTACTTTATTATTATTATTATTATTATTATTATTATTATTATTATTATTTTGAGACGGAGTCTCTCTGTCGCCCAGGCTGGAGTGCAGTGGCGCTATCTCGGCTCACTGCAGCCTCTGCCTCCCAGGGTCAAGGGATTCTCCTGCCTCAGCCTCCTGAGTAGCTGGGATTACAGGCGCCCACCACCACACCCAGCTAATTTTTTTTTTATTTTTTAGTAGATCGTGGTAACTGCCTTAAAATGATGATTGTTCAGAAAGTCAGTTTAATTTAGATACTAAGGATATTGAGGTTATGTAACATTTGAGCAAGTTCTAAAAAAAAGAGAAATAGTATATTTAATTGCTAATAAAGTATTGTCAACTCACAAATATATTCACATAGCATACATTTCAAGAGCAGAATAACCATGAATATAAAAGGAATTAGCAAAAACGAAACAAAAAAGACATGAAGAAATAAAAACAGATGGAACAAATGGCACAAAATACAATGAAAGTTATAAAAGAAACTATGCCAACAATCACAATAAATGTAAATAGACTGAATAATTAAGAGAAAATGACTATAAAACAGAATTAGGGCACGCGTGGTGGCTCATGCCTGTAATCCCAGCACTTTGGGAGGATGAGGCAGGCGGAGGGATCACAAGGTCCGGAGTTCGAGAGCAGCCTGACCAACATGGTGAAACCCCATCTCTGCTAGGAATACAAAAATTAGCCGGCATGGTGGTGAACATCTGTAATCCCAGTTACTCAGGAGGCTGAGGCAGGAGAATCGCTTGAATCCAGGAGGCAGAGGTTGCAGTGCCGAGATCACACCATTACACTCCAGCCTGGGCAACAGAGCAAGACTCCGTATCAAAAAAAAAAAAAAAAACAAAAAAACCCACAAAAAACAGAAAATAAACAGTATGAAAAGACATCTAAAACATAAAGTCACAGAAAGACTGAGAGAGATTGAAAAAAGATACACGTCATATGTACCTAAACCAAAGAAGGGTTGGAAGCTATATTATTATCAGATAAAATAGGCTTTGGGCAAAAAGCAATATGGGAGATTTTTTAAGGTCACAATATAATGATAAAAATTCTCATAAACCAAGGGAGAAGGTAATCTAAAATGTTAATGTATCTAATAACTAGCACTCAAAATACATGAAAGCAAAATATGACAAAATTGCAACCCTCAGAGGGCAATTTAAATACATATCTCAGTATCTGATAAAAGAGACAAAAAACAATCAGCATAGACATAGAAGATTTACATCTCTCTAGAAAATTAACAAGCTTGACCTAATGTACGGAAAAAAACATATCTCTCCAAAGTGACAGAATTCACCCCCCCCCAAGTACATATGTACTGAGCCATAAGGAAAATCTCAACAAATTCCAAAGAAGCGGAATCATGCATCCATCTTTCTCTCTAACCATAATCTCATTAAACTAAAAACAATAATAAAAAGATAAAGTAAAAAGCCAGAAAGGCAGATGCTAAATGAGAAAGTGACAGAAAAGTTACAGATTTTGTTAAGCATACAAAGCTTGTATGGGGTAAAGCAGTCAAAGGGATATGCAAATTTACACAGAAATCCAACCGATATAAATCCTTGAAAGATACTACATACAGATATTTCATCAGTTCTCACATGCCAAACCCAGCAAAGCCAAACTTTGGAGCCTCCCCTGCGAGCAGACCTGCCACAGGAGGAGAGGCAGCACAAACCTCCCTTTGCAGTGAAAATGCCACATTGTGTGTGCTTCTTACCCCATCACCTCTTTGGAAGTGGCCCCACTCAGCGCTAGCTGAGAATCGCTTCCCTCATACCACTCTCAGTAGTTCACCCCAAGACACACTGGACAACTCTGTACCTGGTAAGTCATTGTGAATCCAATTAATAATGGCATTCAGAAAGTTAGGAATCTTTGAATTATTAGATTCATAGTGATATTCAAAAGAAAGAAAACGACATCATTTCTGTTCCACGCACGTTGCCCACATTCACTGCGTAAAAGGCAAAGGGAACTGTGAGTACCCACAAAGAACCTGATATTGACGGCACATACATTTCTTCATTAGGAAGAATAAATTTAGACTGTAACAATTTAAAAAACCAGAAAATACAACTGTACATTTTAGCTCTTATTAAAATCCAAGAGGTTTAACTTATTTGCTCCTTGTTTAGGTCATTAGTGTCTAAAACATTTCAAAGATAACATATATAGTGGCTACGATTTCTAGTACTTTTTAAAAATTCAAGCCCAGTCTCTTCTAATTAAATGTATAAATGATTTATCTCTCTTTCTTAAAAAGAACCAAGAGCCCCAATTAAAAAGTAAAACTTAAATTTCCTCTTAAAAAATTGTTACGTCAAAATTATCTAATAAACCATAGTTCAGAAAATAATTTCTGAATTAAGAAAATATGAATAATAAAACCAACAGTTTATGTGCTGAATTTCAGATTTTTATTTTTTATTATTTTTAAAATTTTGTTTTAAGTTCTAGGGTACATGTGCAGGAGTGTTACGTAGGGAAACGTGTGCCATGGTGGTTTGGTCCACCTATCAACTCATCACCTCAGTGTTAAGCCCAGCACGCATTAGCTATTTTTCCTGATGCTCCTCCCCCACCCGCCCTGACAGGCCCCAGTATGTGTTGTTTCCCTTCCTGTGTCCATGTGTTCTCATTGAACCTCACATTTTTAAATACAGCATATGCCAGGTGTCATTTCAGTACCCATAATTATACATAGTATAATTATACATAGTATATGTATATGTGTAAATATATGTATATGTGTACATATATGTATGTAATATGTGTATGTAAATATGTAAATATGTATGTATGTATGTAAATATATGTGTAAATATGTATGTGAATGTATGTAAATATATACACGTGTAAATATGTATGTAAAAATATGTACGTAAATATATGTATGTAAATATATGTATATATAAATGTAAAATATGTAAATATTTGTAAATGCAAAATAAATGTAGAATGTAAAATGTAAATGTAAATGTAAAATGTAAAATAAATGTAAAATAAATGTAAAATGGTAAATGTAAAATGTAAAATAAACGTAAAATGTAAATGTAAAATATGTAAATATATGTATATGTGTAAATATATATGTGTAAATATATATGTATATGTGTAATATATATGTATATGTGTAAATATATATGTATATATAACACAGCATACAGCATATGCCAGGTGTCATTTCCGTACCCATAATTATACATAGTATAATTATACATAGTATAATTAGACTACTATGTTAGCTAAAAAATGTTGATTAGATACAAATGTATAAATTTATCTTCTCTAAACGTGGAAATTCTCTAGAGGCTATTTCCAGCTTCTGTGTGGATTGTAGAGCAGGCTGCTACCTGTACCCCAAAAATGAACACCTTAAAAAAAAGACAACTTTCTCAGCCTCCCTATTGCACACACATATGAAAAATATGTTAAATTCAACGCCAAATATTCCTGAGATCAACACAGCAGTGATCCCAAAGAGAAAATTTCTCTTTGCTAATGGGCGCAAACTTGAAGGGCAAAGCAATGGAAGGGTAAGTCAGCAGACTCAGGGGTGGGGCTCAAGTCAGAATCACGTGGAAGATCATTGCCACATGTTTTTGTTTTTTTAAATAGCAAACACCACCAAGTGGAGCCCGCCGGGTTTAGTAGATATTAAACCTCTAAGGAGTGGCACATCCGAGACTGAAATTCCCATCTTTTGATTCCCAGCTCAAGGTCTCTGAAATGCCAGCACCAGCTGTGAAATTGTTTTTCTGCATTTTCATGGAGACCTTTTCTTCTATACTGCCATACTCTTATTTTTGGAACAGTTATACCTGATCTTCCTATTTTTGTGTGTGTTCCACCGAAAGTTTTTCACTCTAAACACTTCCCTCTTTCCAACTGAGCATTTACATCTGTAACAAGGACAAAAACATCTAACATCTCTCTCACCCTTGGTTTGTGTTTTGTTTTGTTTGTTTTTGAGACAGGGTCTTGCTCTGTCACCCAGGCTGGAGCGCAGTGGCGTGATCACCGTTCACTGCAGCCTCGAGCTCCTGAGCTGAAGCGATTTTCCCACCTCAACCTCTGAGTAGCTGAGACTATAGGTGTGTGCCACCACGCCTGGCTAATATTTGTATTTTTTGTAGAGATGGGTTTTTGCCATTTTGCCCAGGCTGGTATTGAACTCCTGGCTTAAGTGATCCTCCTGCCTAGGCTTCCCAAAGTGCTGGAAGGAATTACAGGTATGAGCCACCGCGCCTGGCCTCACCATTGTTAAAATTATGGAAATCGTGTTTGCAAAGCAGGTTGGCCTGTTTGGAAAAGGGTGTCATAATTTCTCAGGTAACTCCAAAAAGAGAAAGCTACGAAAATTACTTTAATACATTCATTACAGTCTCAGTATAAGATTATAGCTTCCGGCCGGGCGCGGTGGCTCACGCCTGTAATCCCAGCACTTTGGGAGGCCGAGGCGGGCGGATCACGAGGTCAGGAGATCGAGACCATCCTGGCTAACACGGTGAAACCCCGTCTCTACTAAAAATACAAAAAATTAGCCGGGCGTGGTGGCGGGCGCCTGTAGTCCCAGCTACTCGGGAGGCTGAGGCAGGAGAATGGCGTGAACCCGGGAGGCAGAGCTTGCAGTGAGCCGAGATCGCGCCACTGCACTCCAGCCTGGGTGACAGAGCAAGACTCCGTCTCAAAAAAAAAAAAAAAAAAAAAAAAGATTATAGCTTCCTCTCCCAAAGCGTAACCACAACCTGACGCAGGATGAGTTGGTTTGAAAATACCGCATACAATATCCTCTTGAGTAGAATCATAATTTAGAACTCTAAAAATGACCAGAAACAAAACTGTCCAAGTTTGTTTAACCTAATGTGTTTCAACTTATTTGACTAGAAAACCCTTCATTCATGCAACACTTATAAATATCCCATGGCAAATCTAGTTTTCTATGAATAATGAACAAAACATTTATAATTTAAAACTAAAATTGTCTTCTAAGCAGAGATCTACGTATCAATAAAATGAAGAAATAAAATTTCCATACTGTTTTCTTCCCAATACAAGGATTAGAAGGAAAGGGAAAAGAGTAACAGCGAGAATCAATAGCCCATGTCTGGCCAGGCTCCATGGCTCAATCACACCTGTAATCGCAGCAATTTCAGAAGCTGAGGCGGGAGGATCACTGGCCTTTAGTGATCCTTGAATGAAACTCCATCTCTAAAAAATTAAAAATATTAGCTTAGAGAATCATTTGGGCCCAGGAGTTTGAGGCTGTATTGAACTATGACTATGCTACTGCATTCCAGCCTGGGCAACAGGCTGCTTAAACCTGGAGGTGCGGAGCTTGCAGTGAGCCGAGATCGCGCCACTGCACTCCAGCCTGGGCAAAGGAGCCAGACTCCGTGGCAAAAAAAAAAAAAAAAAAAAAGAGATTCTATTCACAATAGCAACAAAACCCTGAGAATATATCTAGCAAAGTATACACAAGGCCTTTCATGAAGAGTATTGCCATAGCCTGAATGTGTCTCCCAAAATTCATGTATTAAAACTTAATTCCCAAGATGATAGTACTAAGAATTGGGGCCTTTAAGAAGTCATTAAGACATAAGGGTGAGCCCTCATGCATGAGATTAGTGCCTTCCTTATAAAAGGGCTTGTGGGTGGTGGTAAATCTGTCCCTTCTGCCTCATGAGAACATAGCATTTGCCTGCTCCAGAGGAAGCAGCATTCAAGGTACCATCTTGGAAGCAGAGACCAGGCCCTCACTAGACACTGTGTCTGCTGGAGTCTTGATCTTGTTCTTCCCAACCTCCAGAACTGAGAAAATAAACTTCTGCTCTGTGTAAATTACCCAGTCTCAGGTGTTTTGTTATAGCACTATGAAGGGACTAAGACAAATATAAAAATTACCCAGGGACTTAAAGGAAGAACTGACTAAACTGAAATATATGCCATATATATTATGAATCGTAGGACTCAATGCTATAAACATACTACTTCTCAACAAATTAATCTATAAATTCAAGAAATTCCTACACAAATCCCAATAGAATTTTTTTGTGGAACTCGAGAGGCTGATCCTAAAATTCATACAGTCACTTGAGGGGCCAAGAATAGTGTAACAGGGCTGGCGGGGCTGGTGGCTCACACCTATAGTCCCAGTACTTTGGGAAGTCAAGACTGGAGGATGGCTTGAACCCAGGAGTTCAAGACCAGCCTAGGCAACATAGCAAGATGTTGTCTCAAAATATTAAAAATAAATAAATAAATAAATAAATAAATAAATAAATAAATAAAAAGAAGATTAAGTATGCACATTTTGTTGTGAATTTCAATTTTATAGTGATTTTTTTTTTTTTTTGAGGCAGGGTCTTGCTCTGTCACCCAGGCTGGAGTGCAGTGGTGCCATCTTGGTTCACTGCAACCTCTGCGTGGGCTCAAGCAATCCTCCCACCTCACTCTCTGGAGTAGCTGGGACCACAGGTATGTGCCACCACACCTGACTAATTTATATATATATTTTTTTTGTAGAGACGGGGTTTTTCCATGTTGCCCAGGTTGTTCTCAAACTCATCCACCTGCCTTGGCCTCCGTAAGTGAGATCACAGGCATGGGCCACTGTGCCCGGTCTAGTGTGCTTTTTTTTTTTTTTTTTAACCAAACAAACGATGAAGTCTCAGGAGTAAAAGTTGATACACAAGTAAATTTTATTGGTAATGTTTTTGTGTGGTCTTTAAGCAGAGGGAAAATTAGTCTGCATTATGGTGTATCCAGACTAAATAACTGATATTAAAATGAAATTATCCTTAGGATTTGCAATCTTAGAGAAAACTTTTTCATTTTTTTTGAGTTACAAATTATCTTCACTTACATTTGAGAACAGTGAGTCACAGAGGGATTAAGTATCTTACTCAAGATCTTGCAAGTGTTTGGTTTCAACCCAATCTTTTCACTCTGCAGAACTCAGAGTCACTCTTATTTGGAAACTTTTTAACTGATGTGGATCCTCTAATATGGGCTTCCTATTATTCATTCTGTATTAGTCAGAAGTTTTGCAAGCAGGCAGAATTCATTTTGCCAATTACAGGATTTTCCCTCAGTTGCAGTCAAGGTTCATAAAACTATAACTATTTATCTTTAATTATACATTTTGTTTTTGAGACAAAGTCTTGCTCTGTTGCTCAGACTGGGATCCAGTGGCACAGTAACAGCCCATTGCAGCTTTGAACTCCTGGGTTCAAGGGATCCTCCGCCTCAGCCTCCCAAGTATCTGGGACTACAAGTGCATGCCATCATCCCTGGCTAATTTTGTTAAAAAAAAAAAATTGTAGAGATAGGGTCTTGCTTCGTTGCCCAGGCTGGTCTCAAACTCCTGGCCTCAAGCAAGCCTTCTGCCTTGGTCTCCCAAAGTGCTGAGATTACAGGTGTCAGCCATTGCACCTGGCCAAAACTGTAACTATATATACACACACACATAACTACATATATATGTGTGTGTGTATGTATGTGTGTGTGTATATATATTTTTATATATAAATAGATATATCTGAAAGGCATCAAAAGAAAAAAGCTGTAACTTTTAGTCTTGATCTTGATAGTGACTTGATTAGGCTATCCGTTTAACATCAAAGATGCAAATTAATGCTTTCTTTGGGTGAGCATATTAAAAATGCAGAAAATATTGGAGTAGTTTTTTATGTCAAATAAATTGTATTCTGTGTATTTAAGGTATACAACATGATTTTATGGGATGCATATAGATGGTTAAAAAAATTACTACAGTGAAGCAAATTAACGTATCCTTCAACTCAGATAGTTACATGTTTTCTTTTTGTTTGGTGGCAAGAGGAGCTTAAAATCTCATTTAGCGTGAATCCCAAATACAGCACAATTTTATTACCTATATTTCTCACATTGTACATTATATTTCTAGGCTTGTTCATCCTACATATCTGCTACTGTGTAACCTCTGAGCTATGTCCACCCATTTTCTCTCTTGCCCCCCAAGTAATTTCCTAAAGTGTCTCATATAAAAAGGCAGTAGCTTTCAGCTTAAACTTTTTCTCTGTATATATTTAAGTCAATTTCTTTGAGGTATGTTTTTCTCTCCAGAATAGTTAGATGTAGGCATACCACTTTAATGTTGACACTAGTTTACCTAGAACTTATCTTCTGCAAATCTGTCTCTATATCCATCTCTGTCTCCATCTTTGTCTCTATCTTTATCTCTGTCTATCTATCCATCCATCCATCCATCCATCCATCTATCTATCTATCCATCTATCTGTCTATCTAACTAAAGCAAATTCATGCCCTTCTCCTATTTATGGAATCGAGACCATAAACAGAGGTGAGGGAAAGAATTTGGCAGGAATTGCGATGTGTATTACCTGTGGCATAAGGAAACTTTACAGAACTAGGGTCAAAAGTATACTTTCTAGTTCTTTCCCATGGCTTTTCACTTTGATGTAGTCCTTATCAGGCAACTGAGGTTTTATATAAGTCCCCTGATTCTTAGAACATGAAGGTGTAGTATTCAAGTTTGGTCCCTTGAAACCACAATTTTTGTTAAAAAAAATTAAGAAAATTGTATAATTTCCTCAGCAAATACATATTGATCATCTGTTATACAGCCATGAGAAGTGGTTCTGTTGAACACGTTTATTTTATCAGATCCCAGTTCTAAACCAGGCATAGAATGGAAACCATGAAGGTAGGATGAAATAACTTCTGAATGTTTGAAAATAGTGTACTTAAAAATAAATATCAGGTGTTTTTGTTTTGTTTTTTGTTTTTTGTTTTTGAGACAGGGTCTCACTCTGTCACCCAGGCTGGAGTGTGGTGGTGCCATCTCACCTCATTGCAGCCTTGACCTCCCAGGCTCGGGTGATCTCCCACCTCAGCCTCCCAAGTAGCTGGGACTACAGGCACATGCCACCATGCCCAGCTAATTTTTTGTATTTTTTGTAGAGACAGGGTTTCACCATGTTGCCCAAGCTGGTCTAGAACTCCTGGGCTTAAGCGATCTTCCCACCTCAGCCTCCCAAAGTGCCAGGATTACAGGCATGAGCCACCATGCCTGGCTGAAAATACCAGGTTTTTAAGTATCAGCACTGCCTCTTCAATCTTTTCTATTACTATGTTGTGCTCAGTGGTACTTTTTATTGAATTAGAGCAGTGCTGTTCAATGGAACCTTCTTTGAGGATGGAAATCTTTTATGTCTCTGCTGTGTGGGTATGGTATTAGCTGGGTATGGGGCACCTGCCTATAGTCCCAGCTACTCAAGAGGCTGAGGCGGGAGGATCACTTGAGCCCAGGATGCCGAGTCTGCAGGTTCGTACCACTGCCATTCAGCCTGTGTGACAGAATGAGACTCAGTCTCAGAATAAAATGAAATAAGGAAATAAAAATGTAATTGTTGAAATAAGAAACTAATGGATGGATTAGACACGAGAAGAAAGAATTAATTATTTAGACGATTCTCTCCAAAAAGTAAGTCAGCATGTCACACAGAGAGACATGAGGATAGATGATAGGGCAGAAGTTGGTGGGCTTGGAGGGGAGAGGAAGATCAGAATGAGGTCCAAAGTGTGTCTTAGTGAAATCCCAGGAGGAGATATTAAAATTATATTAGAAAGTGAAAGAAATAGAAGTTTTATTTATTTATTTATTTATTTATTTATTTATTTTGAGAAGGAGTCTCGCTCTGTAGCCCAGGCTCGAGTGCAGTGGCACGATCTGAGCTCACTGCAAGCTCCACCTCCTGGGTTCACGCCATTCTCCTGCCTCAGCTTCCCAAGTAGCTGGGACTACAGGCACCCACCACCACGCCTGGCTAATTTTTTTGTATTTTTAGTAGAGATGTGGTTTCACCTTTTTAGTCAGGATGGTCTCAATCTCCTGACCTCATGATCCACCAGCCTCAGGCTCCTAAAGTGCTGGAATTATACGCATAAGCCACTGCACCCGGCCCAAAAGCTTTGTGTTTTTACAAATATTAGACATGTTTCTTGTTTAAGAAAAAAAGTCTTCACAATAACGTAGGAGAATAAGAGAGACATTTTTCCAAAAAAGAGAAGTCATTGTGATTATTTTATCTTATTGGAATGTTGGATAATTTAGTCTGCTTCAGTAATCATCAAGCATGCTATGGATTTTCCATTTTTATAGGATCTGTATCTCGGTTAAGGTAATACTGGTAATTTTTGTACTCTATGAAAAATATAGGCCAAAATCATAGACCTTGCATAGAAGCTGGATCATGAAGACAGCTCTGGAGGAACACACAGGTACACACACACAGACACACATATATATAAAGTATACACATATATATATTTTAAAAGCTTTTAAAGCAAAAGCCGGCCCTGCCCCTCTCCCAGAGTTGGCGGCCTCTCCCCTCTCTTAGAGTGGGTGGGGACAGTGGTTGCATGGGCAGCTTTCCTTGTGAGCCAAAGGTCCCTCTGGACACATGATGCCTGGCCACGCCCCCTTTCCCTTTCATCTTTCTCATTAACCAATGGACGTGGAGCATTAAGGCCACGCCCCTATTCTGCCTTCTACTGTATCCCTGGTTACGCCTCCTCTGGCTCAGTCGCACAGCTACCTGGTAGGTGACTGGAGGTGTTGATCAGTGCTTGGTGGGATTTTGCTGATGTGGCCCCAAGCCCGCCTCCCTCCCCACCCTGCGATGGCAGAAGAAACTCGACAAAGTAAATTGGCAGCAGCCAAGAGAAAGGTAAAAACACACCAGGTCACGGACCCCCAACCCAGCCATAGATCCTCTCCAACGACAAGACTGCTGCCAGAGTCCATACCACTCCCGAGGTTCACTGGACTGGGACCCCCACACCGGTGCCTCTGGGCTACCCCCACCAAAGTTTTGTCAGTCAGCCCCACCCCTTCAGCAAGCAACCCAGTCTCTGCCCTCACCAATCACCCCAGGGTGACTTTGGGCAGGTGAATCCTGGGGCTCCCCGCTCCTTTACTGGGCCCTCATCTCCTGCCACCCCAAGCTTGACCTCCCAGGGCTTTTTGGGCTCACATCTCCAAGGACCTGGGTCCCACAGCCCCAGACCCCACCCTCACCAGTCATCCCTGGGTGACTTTAGGCTGGTGAATCCTGGGGCTCCCTGCTGCAGACTCTTCCCTTCCCTCCTGCTGCCTCAAGGTGGACCTCCCTGGGCTGTGTGCACTGGCGTCTCCAAGGACCTGGGTCCCAGCTCTGTTTTTCCCTCCCCTATCATGGAGCGGTGACTCGGACATCATGCTGATGTGGTCCCTCCCCCTCACCAGGAAGAGTGGAATGTAGTGATGTCACAGTCCATCCAGTAACTGTCATTACTGCAAGACTGGCCTTTGATCTTACGACCCAGTCCCCTAAGCATTGCCACCCCATTTCTGGTTCCTCTTGTCACAGCACAAATTTCCAGCTGGAAGGGGAATGGAGATTGGGACCTAGGAGCAAGAGGTTTCAGGCTGCCTCACTCCCTTAACATAAACATTGACAGCGGGAAAAGCCTACACTTCCCCTGTGAGCTCAAAACATTGACAGTACCTCTGGATGGCAACTGGAGAATGGGTTTGACTTGGTTTGGTTTTCTCCCAGGCTTCTACTTTCCAGAGAGATTTTAACAAATTTTTTGTGAGTTCTCCACCTCACATTCTAATTCTCCATGGTTCTGGGACCAGACTGCCCTTCAGTCAGTGGTCTGTGAAGTGAGATTTGCTCATCTTCTGTGGAATAGATCTTGGGAACCTGAACTTGACAGCTTGAATCTTCCTCATATTATGTAAACCTGGGGTACTTTGAGTGCCACAGGATACATATGGGACATCTTTCTGAAGCATCAGTTTCCATTGATTCTCTTGAGATCAAGAGAAAAAACATTAATTTACTTAGGGATGACAGTCACATAGGTTTCTAAGAGTATACCAGACTTCTCTCTGAAATGAGGCTTGGGTTGTCCTCTTTCTGATAAATTCCCAGATTTAACAGAAAGGCTGCCTTCTGCCACGAGGACACATTGACATAAAAGTTTGAGAGGTACTGGTGCACTTCTTCACACTAACAGATGTTTGAGGATGTGTGACTCTAAACCACATGGCATACAGTTCCTGCCTACTTAATGTTTGCTTTTCTACCTCTGCCTCTGGTTTTGGTCCCTGGCAGCTGCTGATTCTTGGTAAAACCCCAGAGTTTGGAGTCAGAAGACTGAGTTGCAAAGTTCGTGTGTCGCCTTTTTCTTTTCTTCTTTTTTTTTCTAGCCATGATATCAATCTCTTTGAGTCACTAAATGATTGTGACAACACCTTGTACAGTTGTTGGTGTCATTAAATCAGATGGTGTATAAGAGTATTTTATAAAAACTGTAAAGGAGGATGTGGCTGCAGGGGCTGATAGTTCTCATGAGTATTACTGCTCTTGTTTCTGACAGTTAAAAGAATATTGGCAGAGAAACAGCCCTGGTGTTCCAGCAGGAGCCAAGAGGAACAGGAAAACAAATGGCAGCATCCATGAGACAGCCACTTCTGGTGGTTGCCACTCACCTGGAGATGTGAGTCTTGGCTGACTAGGTTCCTGGGGACAGGGGACCCAAGGGGCAGTAGAGGGTAATTGTTAAGATTGTGGATGGACTGTTGGGTACCTGTGAAGAATTCTGGGTTTGAATCCTGCCTCTTTGTCTGCTAGGGATATGATTTAGGGCAAGTTGCTTGGCCTCATTGGGCCTCTGTTTTCACATCTGTATAATAGAGGTGATATTGTTTCACTTCCATTTGTGAAGTTTAAATGAGATTTGTTATTGTTGTTTTTATGTTAATCCCTAGTACATGGCCTGCTGTAAACACTCAGGACACTCAGGATATGGTTCGATTTTCCTCATCCCCAGTCTCAAGGGGAAACCAGGACAATGAGAACAGCCACTTGCCATCAGGAGTCACTGAAGGGGCCCCAGGGTGGTGTGGTGGGGAGATGAGAACCACGAGAGAAGTTGGCACAAAGGAGTTATGGAACAAAGGGTCCAAGATAGGCAGAAAAGAAAATGGTGCCAGTTGATGGGGAAGAAAGGAAGTCAGAGGGCTCAGACACTGTGGGGGACAGAACGTCTCCATGTGCACTCTCATCTCTTGTAGTCAGCAACAGGTTTCCACAGGGAAGGCCCTACATCATCTGCTACCCTGAAAGATCTGGAGGTAAGAGGCTCTGGGCAGAGGTGCAGTGACCCTTCGGGTCAACCCCCCAACCTCCTCCTCCAGGTGGGACTGGGTGCCCCTCTGCCAGCTGAGACAGCCCACACACCCCAGCCCTAATGATCGTTCTCTCTACCTCTCCCCCCACTCCTGCTCCACCTCCTCCTCTCTGCATGCACCTCAGAGCCCGTGCCAAGAACAAGCAGTAGTCCTGGATTCAAGGTCCGTAGAAATCGGTCAACTGAAGAACACCATCAAATCTTTGGTAAGAGTCCACTGGGGTCCCCTGATTCCACGCTGCCAATCCTGGGCTCCAGTTTCCCCTTGGGGCCCTGAAGAAAGGGGCTGGGGGTCCCTGGTGCCTGGGACAAATAGGGAGCTTGGGTGCCCAGGCCTCACCTGGAGGGACCCCAGAGCATGCAGCATGGCTCTTCTTTTGCTGCCCTCTTTGCCGACTCTCTCCTCTCCAGAGACCCCTGCTCGAGTCCTTGCTACACGCGCCCTGGGGTTGTTGCCTCTTGGGGAAGTGCTAACCTGACTGGTTGTCAAGGGCCCCGTATTTCTGCCATGACTCAGTCCCTAATTTGCTCTTTGATTCTGGACAAGCCACCTCTCCTTTTTGGGCTCGTGATTCCAGAGGAGGTAGTGAGTATCAAAGGTCTCTGTTAGCTCTCGAGTCTGATATTTAAAGGCTCCCTAGAATGGAAACCTCAGGGCTAAGGGCTCCTGTCTGTCCTTTTCCATCCTATATCTGCTGTAAAGAACCGTACCTGGTCCATACATGCTCAGTAAATGTTTATTGAATGAACCCACTTTTCTAAATCACAAGCTGCCAGAAGGAGGGGCCTTTCTGAAACTCCATCTCTAGAGGTTTATGTTTCTGTCCTCTCAAGAGATTCCAGATTCAGACTTTGAGTTCTGTGGCTGTGGGCAAAAGCCAACAAAGACCCAAATCCTCTGTCCTTGGGAGCTTGAGGAGAGTTTACCGGTTCGTGTTCCCATTAGGTCTGAGAACTTTGCCTTTAAAATCCATTCCTGGCCCCTGCCTACCGCTTCCTGGTCTGGGGAATAGAGTTGAGGGGGCCACCCTCCATCACCTTATTTGACTCTCCCCACAGAAACAACAGAAGAAACAAGTGGAACATCAGCTGGAAGAAGTAACGTGATTTCGTTTCCTTGCAACATGACTGCTGGGTTTGGGGGGCACTCAGACATACAGGCCCCAGTCTCGTCTCACCCACTCCCAGCCTGGGGAAGAAGGCTCACCCTTCAGATTCCACCCCATCCCCACAGGGCCCCTGATAACCTGGTCCCATGGGTGGGCCTGTCCTGGGGCATTGGTTGCATTCTGGGGGCATGTCTCTTGCTGTGCCATCTCTGCCTCCCCCTGGTAAGAGCTCTGTCTTCCTCTTCCTACAGGAAAAGAAAGCAAACAACAAGAAACAGAAAGCCAAAAGGGTGCTAGAGGTGAGTGGAGGGTGTGCAGTTTCCTCCTGTCCTCCGGAGAAGGTTTCTTTCCTTCTCCTTCAGCACTTGCTTGGCTTTTCTCCCAAAGGTTCAAATCCAGACATTGAACATACAGAAAGAGGAACTAAATACAGACCTGTACCACATGAAACGTTCTCTCAGATACTTTGAAGGTGGGAATCTGGGCACCCTGTCATCCTTTAAACTGGCACTTTGACAGGTCTTCAGGGGGAGTCCTTTGGGCCCCATCTCAACTCTCTCATTACAGAAAAGTCCAAGGATCTGGCTGTCCGCCTGCAACATTCATTGCAGCGTAAAGGAGAGTTAGAGAGTGTTCTCTCTGATGTCATGGCCACACAGAAGAAGAAGGCAAACCAGGTGAGTCCAACCACCTGCCCCATCCCCTGGGAGCCTGGCTTTGCAGATGGAGGAGTGAGCCTAAAGGTCCCTTCTGCAGGATGGCGTGTCCTGCCCAGAAGGCAGCATGGCCATTTCTTGCTACTTTTTTGTATGGTTTTTAGTGGCAGCCTGGGGCTGAGTCAGCTGCTGTGGGTGAGTTGGGGGTCACTGTGTGGAGTGAGAACTGGACGCAGAGCTTGGAGGCCAAGTGCCTGCCCCGCCCTTACCTGGCTGTGGTCTTGGGCAAGTCCTAGGTGGGGTATTGGGTACTTGTACTGTGAAGGTACAGAAGGTACCTTTAGTATGTTACCATTTCTGTAGAAAGAGGAAACGTGTGCATGTGTGTGTGTGTGTGTGTGTACATACTATGATAATATACATAAAACATGTCTGCAAGGGTTCATAAAAAATTCAGGAGAGAGCAACAAGATGGCCGGGAGATACTTCCCTTCTGTACCTTCTGAGTTTTGGACTATGCAAATGTATCATCCATTCAAAAAGTGAACAAAAGATTAATTTTCCCCTTCCTATCTGTGCCCCCATCCCCAGCAAGAAAAACGGGCTTAGAGAATTGGATAGACCTGGGTGTTTATATCCCAGCTCTGCCTAAGTGAACTTAGGCAAGCACTTAACCTCAAATACTCCATGTTTTTTCATCTCCACAATAGAGGGAATCATAGTAACTGTCTCCTATGGTGGTTGCGAGGATTAAATGGGATTGTTAGCATGGTACCTGGTGAAGCATTCCACAAAGGTTCAAACAGTGGTAATAATAACAGTAATAACAATAGCAATATTATCTGATCTCTCTGGGCCTCTGTTAGCCAGCTATAAATTCAATCTCATTCCCTGTCCGTTCCAACTTTACTGAGTTCTTTTAAAAACCAGACCACGGGCTTGGAAATGCCTTGATCTTTACTGACCGAGTTGTATATTGGGCCTAGCCCTAGCCCTTTTAAGGGGCACTGTGTGGAATGGCCCAGGCTCTCCAGATTGAAACTTTTCACTCTTCGCCATCCAGTTGTCCGGCCCCAGTAAAGCACGTACGGAGTGGAAGTTAGAGCAGTCCATGCGGGAGGAGGCACTGCTGAAAGCGCAGCTGACACAGGTGAGGTTTTCCGAGGGAGTTATGTGGAAGGACGATGACCCCAGGTGGCCAGGAGCAGGTGAGGACCAGTGACAGCCCTTCCTAACTTCTGTGCCCATTCTTGCAGTTGAAGGAGTCATTTCAACAACTCCAATTAGAAAGACATGAGTATGCTGAACATCTAAAAGGAGAGAGGGCCCGGTGGCAGCAGAGGATGAGAAAAATGTCGCAGGAGGTGAGATCTGACCCTTCAGCCCCCCAACATTAGATAGGTCACTGGATCTTTCTGGGCATCTGTAAAATGGGAATAGTAGAGCCAGAGGTGGTCATGGGTCTGGGCTTTGTGGAGGTAGGGGCAGAGAGGGAGAGGGCAGCCTGTCCAGCCTCCAGCCCCTCTCTCCAGGGCCCTTTCCCCTTGTGCTTTGGGCAGATTTGCACATTAAAGAAACAGAAGCAGCAAGATATGCGTCGGGTAGAGAAGCTGGAGAGGAGCTTGTCCAAACTCAAAAACCAGATGGGTAAGATGGGGCTGGCATGACCTGGGAGCAGGACTGGCATCAGAGGGCTGTGAGGGTGGCTTAGAGTGCCCCAGGGAGGTGGGTGGATGGAAGGGCTTTGAGGCAGAGGGAAAGAGATCTGTGCCAGGAGACGGCAAGTCTTGTCATCTCAATGAGTCTCAGTATCTCAGTGTCCCCATCAGCAAAGAGGGCCCGTTGTCAGCCACCCGCAGTGCTCTTTCTCTGAAAGTGGTTTGGAAGACTGGCTACCATCTGGGTACGAGGAATCATTAGCAGTGAGGCCAAGTTTGAGGAGCCTGAGAGGAGCTGTGCGCCAAGAGGAGGGTTTTTCTTTTCTTTCTTTCTTTCATTTTTTTTTTTTTTTTTTTGAGCATCCAGAGGCCCTTATTATCTGCTTCCTTTGTCAGCTGAACCCTTGCCCCCGGAGCCCCCAGCAGTGCCCTCTGAGGTGGAGCTGCAGCACCTGAGGAAGGAACTAGAGAGAGTGGCAGGAGAGCTCCAGGCACAGGTCAAAAACAATCAGCACATGAGTCTCCTGAACCGGCAACAAGAAGAGAGGATTCGGGAGCAGGAAGACAGGCTTTGGAAGCAGGAGGAGAGGCTTCAGGAGCAGCACGAGAAGCTTCAGCAGCTGGCCAAGCCACAGAGCGTCTTCGAGGAGCCGGTGCGTTGCCCCAACTGGGGAGCCTGCCCTCCTCCCTAGCCCTCCGGGCCTTTGTTTCCCCACCTCTAAAATGGGGCAGTGTAGCCCTCACGTGAAAGGTTACTTCTAAAGGCACCTGTGAGCCAGGTGGCTGTGGGAGAGAGGGGGTGATTTTTCTAACCTGCCTCCAGCCTTCCCAGTGCCATGGGAGGCAGACACCAAGTTCTGGGGTCTCCAGCTGCAGTGGGTGGCTGCTGATTGCTTCTCTCTGTCCAGAACAATGAGAACAAGAGCGCACTGCAGTTGGAGCAGCAAGTAAAGGAGCTACAGGAGAAGCTTGGTGAGGTGAAGGAGACGGAAACCTCCACCCCATCCAAGAAGGGCTGGGAGGCGGGCAGCAGCCTCTTGGGAGGGGAGGTGCCAGGCCAGAGGCAGCTTCCAGCCTGGGGGCTGGTGACCACAGCACCCCCCAGGGCAGTCCTGTGACTGTTTCTTGCTTCCTGCCTCTGACTTTTAAAGGTGGGTAGCCCTGGGCTCCTCTCAGGTCTGGACATCATCATCCCAGCTAGAGGCATGGAGCCCCCAATCACAGGGGAAGAGACAGTGCTATAACAGGCTCCTTATACCAGGTGCAGTGGCTCATGCCTATAATCCCAGCACTTTGGGAGGCTGAGGCAGGAGAATCACTTGAGGTCGGGAGTTTGAGATCAGCCTGGCCAATGTGGTAAAACCTCATCTCTACTAAAATTACAAAAAAAAAAAAAAAATTAGCAGGACACTGTGGCGCATGCCTGTAATTCCACCTACTCGGGAGGCTGAGGCACGAGAATTGCTTCAACCCAGGAGGTGGAGGTTGCAGTGAGCTGAGATTGCACCACTGCACTCCAGCCTGGGCCACAGAGTGACACTCTTGTCTGAAAACAAAACAAAAAGACTCCTTAGATTAAAACTGGATTCCAGCCTCGGTTCCACTGGTCACCATTCAAGTACTTTGCATCTCTAAGTCTCTGTTTCTTTAACTTCAAAGGGAAGTTAGCATTTTCCTTACAGAGGTGCTGAGGATTAAATGAGAAGAGGGTATGAGATTTGAGGCTGGGGAAGGAGGCATGGGGTTCTAGGAAAGGGAGGCAGTCACTTAGGCCTGGAGTAAGGGGACAGGGGCCTGGGTAGCTGACAGAGCCCCACAGTGCCCTCGCTACCCTATTAATGGGCCCAGAATCTGGAAACCAGCCACCACGTGCCCTCACACCCAGGGTCTTCCTGCAGGTGGAGCTGAAGAGCCAAGAGGCTCAGAGTCTGCAGCAGCAGCCAGACCATTACCTGGGTCACCTGCAGCAGTCCGTGGCCACCTATCAGCAGCAGGTGGCCGCCTATCAGCAGCTGACCTGTGAGAAGGAGGCGCTGTACAGGCAGTGACTGCAACAGACCCAGCTAATGAACCAGCTGCAGCAGCAGGAAGCTTGGGGCAAAGCAGTGGCCGAGATGGCCTGCCAAAAGTTGCAGGAGACCCAGGGGAGGGAGCTGCCGAGGATGGGGCTGTGAGGGGGACGACCTGGCAAACTCCATCCCTTCTCACTCTTTCCTGGCCCCTTAGGAGCACCTGGAAGCGGCCAGCCAGCAGAACCAGCAGCTAACAGCCCAGCTTAGCCTCATGGCTCTCCCTGGGGAAGGTACGGGAGACCGCTCAGAGGAAGAGGAGAGAGCCCCAGGAGGAAGGGGGGACTGCTAGCAGCATAGGATTGAGGAGTTGGAAGAGACCTTTAGAACAGCTGGTCATTATGCCGACCGGGTGCCTGCACTGAGTTCGGCATCAGTGTGGTGACCTCCTGTGAGCGGGGGGTCACCAAGTTGCCTAAGGATGGCTGAACTGGCCAAGGTCAGAAAGGGAGCAGGTCAGAACTCCCACATCGACCAGTAGTGGGACTGTGCCTGGGCGGAATCGCAAGATCTTGATTCTTAAAAGTAAAAATAAAGAACAACAGCTCATTGCTCTCTGGGGAGGGGCTGGCTCAGGGTTACACAGTGAGGGTGGAGGTAGAGGTGGGCCCACAGTACCTCCCTTGTTGGGTTGTCTGAAGACCCCTCTGGCCACCCCCCACAGGACACGGAGGAGAACATCTGGACAGTGAGGGGGAGGAGGCACCTCAGCCCATGCCGAGTGTCCCAGAGGACCTGGAGAACAGGGAGGCCATGGTGAGCCTGACTCCCCCCTGCACCCATTTTGCCACCTTTCTCTGTGGTCCCTCCAAGACCCCTTTATGCTCCTCATTTCCCTGCCTTCTGATTTCTCTGGACCCTCACCCCTTCCGAGAGCCAGTGGTCAGACACCATTTCACCTGTGACCAACAGGTGCACTCTCTGAGGCCCCAAGGGAAGGGGCTGCGCTCTACCTCTCTGCCCCATTTCTTCTGTGTATGCCCCTAGAAGAATGCTCACATCTTGCCCTCAGGTGGCATTTTTCAAGTCCGCTGGAGCTAGTGCCCAGGAGAAGCAGGCACAGTTACAAGAGCAGGTGAAAGAGCAGAGGGTGTGCTGCCAGCGCCTGGCTCACCCGGTGGCCTCGGCCCAGAAGGAGCCAGAGGCAGCCAGAGGCCCTGGAGTCCCAGGGCCTGGGGGCGAGTCTGTGAGTGGGGAGACCCACTGGGCCCTGCAGGAAGTCACGGAGAAGCTGGCCCATGCCAGGACTCACCTCCACCTTCTCCATGACTTGAAAATGCCACCTGAAAATGCAGGTCGCTGCCGAGATGTGACTGCAATATTTTGGCTCCAGAGCAGCTTTATGGACCACCTGGAGGAGAAGGCAGACCTGAGTGAGCTGGTGAAGAAAAAAGAACTTTGCTTCATCCGCCACTGGCGAGAGAGATGCCATCAGTGAGTGGGAGGCCAGCGCACGGCAGGGGGAGCTGCAGGGTCGTCGGAGGGGCCCCAGCGTCTGAGCCCTGTCCTCCCGCAGGAAAATCCATCACCTTTTATCAGAACCAGGGGGCCGTGCCAAAGATGCGGCACTGGGAGGAGGACACCATCAGGCTGGAGCTCAGGGAGGAGATGAAGGTAGGGTGTGCAACATCTCTGTGGGGGTGGGGGTGGGGGTGGGGGTGATTGTGGGCGCAGGCAGCGGCATGGCAGCTGAGCACCCCTCCCTCCAGGTGAAGCTGCTGGAGCTGCAGCAGATGGTATTGCGGCTTACAGCAACTACAACAATGGGCACAGAAAATTCCTGGCCGCTGCCCACAACCCTGCTGATGAGCCCGGTCCAGGAGCCCCAGCTTCCCAGGAGCTTGGGGCTGCAGACAAGCATGGTGGTGAGTACAGCCCTCAGGCGGGGTGGGCAGGCAGGAAGAGGGGGCTCCCACTGTGCTGAGATCCCCGCCTCCCTCTCTCCAAAGATCTTTGTGAGGTGAGCCTCACCTCCTCTGCCCAAGGAGAGGCCAGGGAGGATCCTCTCCTTGACAAGCCTACTGCACAGCCCATCGTGCAGGACCACCAGGAGCACCCAGGCTTGGGCAGCAACTGCTGTGTGCCGTTCTTTCGCTGGGCTCGGCTGCCAAGAAGAAGGAGATAAACATCACCATCATCAAAGAGCTGCTCAAGAAATTTTTAAATAAGAAACCAAGTTATGGGGTTAATCTCCTACACAATTCATTTACTTCCTTTGAATGTTAGAGTCACTCATGATTATTTGTGTTTCTAATTTATAGTTTTAAGTTTATTTGTAAAAAGTTAAAAGAGAGTGGGTGTCTGTGGCTCTCACTGATGTTCACTCTGGCATCCTTTAGCATTTTTCTTTTTTAATTTCATAATTGTAGGTCATTAGCATGCATATCGAGTTCACCCTTACGTGGTGGGAGTTCAAACACACAAAGACCCACTCTTTGCCCAAAACTGTTCTCTTTGGTTTGGAATAGGCTGCCATGCTTTTTAAATGTTATTGCAGCATGTATATTCACTACAGAATTCAGACAAAATTTGCCTATGTTCTGCTGTTGTTTGATCTAATCTTAATCACAGTGAGCTCTTCGTTAGCTCAATATGTAGTTTGCCCCCAAGTGTGCACTGTTTATTACTTTGTAATATGCCACTATGAGTACTGACATTTAGAGTTGTTTAAAGGCCAAGAACTGGAAACAGCCTTTCCTCCATTTTCTGTGTATTGGTGATGGGAGTGATAACCTTTTGGGGGAGCTTTTTAAATCTCACAGAAGAGGAAAGTGGCCTCCTCTGGCAGGTACGTGCAGGATAGAATGTGTTTCATCTGTTCCGGTGCCAGGAATTAGCGGTGTATTATGGTGGTTCCCTTAGGATTTGTATGTGCTCTGGGCTCATGAAGATACTGCATCATGAGCTGCAGCAGTTGCACTCTTTTTCGATGACCTAAAAAGGGCTTATTTCTGAGGAATGAAAGGTTCCCATCGTTGACTGTGGATGTGGAAAGCCTTTCCTAGCTTAGAGCATTTGTATCTACAATACATTTTAAAGTCAGAGTTCATGTTACCTGTTTTAATCACATGACTACATGCCCCAGTACACAAAAGTGCACTGGTTGGCATTCTTCTTGATGTATTTAGTGAAGATCATAAGAAATCCTTTACGAGTTCAAATGTCCCTGGAACAGGCATACAGGCTCTAGTCAAGAATGAATTAGAGTGAAGGAAAGCTGTGTGACACCTGGCATTCCTCTCTGTTCACGGAGATTCTTTGAGGCTTGAAGATTGATTTTACCATCTAGACCTCTTTGGCTAATACCTATTCTTCAACCACCTTGGTTACTCTGACATAGGAATTTACTTCTTTTTCCTTGAATGGAAAACACTTTAAAAAATAATAGAAACATTATTATAAACTAATATATGTGAGATACTTAGTTGAAACAAAAAGGAGTTTTAGTAGATGGTATTATACTCTCTTTGAAAATCAAGGAGAAGTTTATGAAACTTAAAATGTGTACAAACTGCAGTGCAATCTACTGTTCGTGAATGTCAATGTATTATCAGGAAACGTGTCTATACAATCACAGAGTTATATTTTCTCGCAGACTTCTTTACAAAGTGAAATATATTTTTGTACCTCTGGGTTTCTGTTCGGGACATATTTTGTGCAATATTTATGTGATTGTGCCTATGCATGATGAATGAATGTGTTTCAGTTATATATTGCCTAAATCATAACTTGATGATGCTTGGGAAAGACTCAACAGTTAAAACTTCATGAAGTTCTAATGTCTGTGTTCCAAAACACATCACATTGTTAGGATGCAGGGAGATAGGTGTGTGTGCTCCCTGCGGTGGGGATTTCTAGTTACTAGATCATCTCCATTTTTAGCATTTGGCATCCTCATGATACTTCTATAAATATGACATTAACAGGAGAGCAACAATACGATTTTACCGATGGAATAACAGATTTGCTGGCATTCACTGAAAGAATGCAAATATTCAGTCCTTGTGACTTCAACTGACTCTTCCAAATTGTATGAATGTATCAATGTATTAGATAAACCCAGTTTCAGAATGATAAAGAAAAAATGTTAGACCAAATAATGCGGCTAATTAACAGTGGTACGATTTCTAGCCCGTGGGTTTAAAATGCACTTAAAGTCCTGTTCTCGCCTTTTATTTTCTGAACTTGCCGCTTTTGCATTCTTTGAGTTCAGTTTAAAGACAGTTACTTTAAGAGCATTTTAAACCCTCGGGCTAGAAATCGGACCACTGTTAATCAGCCACATTATTTGGTGTTTTTTCTTTTATCATTCTGAAACTGGGTTTATCTAATACATTGATAAATTATTTCAAAGGTACTTTTATCGTTGAAATCACTTCACTTTTACCCTGATAAATATCAGTGACTAGGAATGACCTTCGGATAGCGTTTAGCATCTGTAACCAATCTGACAATAATGTGTTCATGAGGTGCCTATGGATTAAATCTCACACTGGCATATTTAAGCTGAAGGTCAGTCTGGAAACTAAATTTACTATATTGACTGAAATACCACTCTTTGTGTAGGTATTTGTCATATATTTAAGAAAAAGCTAAAAAGAATGGAAATTGTATGACAATAACTTAAGTCTTTCTCCAAAGTGCATGCAGTCTTTTGCGATACCTCATTCAGCCGAGTATTTGTGCTCTTCCTCATTCAGTATAAGGCAGCTTTCAGTCTGCTTAGAAGGCAACATTGGAATGTTAGAGTTCATCAGAAACATAGAATTTTAAACTGTGAGTTCCACTGAATACATTTTAATTTCTGTAGGAAGAATCAAAATACCTAAAGATGGCAATATATAATTATCATTTTAAAAGTATTTGATTAAACCTGATAATTTTCCAGAAATGAAAAATAAAATCAGCTCTAAAACCAAAGCTGATTTTAGAAAATTTGAAAATGTAAATCAGCCCTATCCATAATATAGTTTCTCTAAAACTTTATCTTAAAGAGTCATTTTAAAATAATATAACTATTAAAAAATGTAACTGCTATCTTAATGTTCTGAAGTAACTTAAAACATTTTAAAATATGAATACTGTAGTATAAAAGAAAGAAATGGTGGGAACGAAAAGCAGAGAAAGAAATGCCAATTCCAGTCCAAAGTTGTATTTGCCAAGTTTTCTTAGAATGAATTTTACCAGTTTATGAATTATTGTAAACAGAATGTGTCATGGAAATACTGAAAGATTTTTCCCTAGAGTGGCCTTATTGACTGCTGGTGTGATGCCACTGTAATGTAATAAATTATTAAGTTGTTTCAATGTGTTGTTTTTGCCTTAAAATTTTATTTTGCGTTTCTTGAAAACTATAGTATTAAAGGTATTGATACTGTGCAAATGCTGGGCGTGCTTGGCATGAGATAATGTGTTTCATGTTTACAAAGTTGTAATATAACTATGCAAGTGTTTCTTAAAAACCAAAATAAAAAAGTTATGGGTTTATTTAAAAACTTTTATTAAAGTTTTATAAAAAGTTATTTTATTAAATAACTTTTTATTAAAAAAAGTTATGGGGCGAAAAAGTTATGGGATAAAAAATGTTAAAAAGTTGTGGCAAAAAAACTTCTGGGAAAAAAGTAGAAAAAAGTTTTATGAAAAGTTACAAAAAAAGTTATGAAAAAGAAGTTATGGGATTTTTTTAAAAAGTCATGGAATAAAAATAAAAATTAAAAGGAGGCCCCTGTCAGCAAAGCCTGGAGAAGTGGGGCTGGAGTCTCCACCGCCACCATGTCCCTACCACCCCTTCCCAGGCACCCCTTTACAATTAGGGTAGCAGCACAAGACCTCTGTCTAATGGGGAAAGACAAACAGACCCTTTGCCAGCTTGACCAGGGCTGAGTCCCTAAATTTCTGGATGATGATGATTGTTATTTAAGAGCCAGAGGCTGGTGGAGTTGGTTTGTTTGGAGGAGGCCTGATGCCCCCCTTACTCTCACCATGGCAACTTTTCCCTCAGGGGGGCTCCCATCTTCTTATTCAGAGAGGTAGCTGAGGCCGGAAAGTGGGGCTAACTGTGGACCAGCGAGGGCATGGGCTGCTGGGGTGGCCCACCTTCCCCGGTGTACATACTGTGTCTGTGTAACATTTTGTATATTCCAGAGGGTAGGGCTGCCCCTGTATCATACCTAGCAGAGGTTGGAGCTGTCACGTGGGGAGAAGGTTCTAATAATTATTTGTGGCTGGGAAACTTATTTATTGCTAGCATAGGACAGAGGAAGGAGGCGGGGATGGGGTCGTGGCTCTCTGGTGGTATGATCACAGCTTACTGCAACCTCCAACTCTTAGGCTCAAGTGATCCTCCCACCTCAGCCTCCCAGGTAGCTGGGAGTATAAGCATGCACTACTATGCCTGGCTAATTTTTAAATTTTTTTGTAGAGAAAAGGTCTTACTATGTTGCCAATGCTGGTCTTGAACTCCTGGCCTCAAGCGATTCTCCCATCTTGGCCTCCCAAAGCACTGGGGTTACAGGCATGAGACATTGCTCCTGTCCATAAGATTTTCTCTTTATTACTGTTTTGTTGTTGGTGGTGGTGTTTTGTTTTGTTTTTATTTTTTGACAGAGTCTCGGTCTGTTGCCCAAGCTGGAGTGCAGTGGTGCAATCTCTGCTCACTGCAACCTCCGCCTCCTGGTTCAAGCAATTCTTATGCCTCAGCCTCCCGAGTACCTAGGGTTATAGGCATAAGCCACTGTGCCTGGCTAATTTTTGGATTTTTAGTAGAGACAGAGTTTTGCCGTGTTGGCCAGATTGGTCTTGAACTCCTGGCCTTAAGCAATCCGCCCTCCTCAGCCTCCCAAAGTGCTGGGATTACAGGTGTGAGCCACTGCTCCTGGCTAAGATCCCATCTCTATTTAAATAAAAAAAGAAAATTCAGAATCTGTGGAACACAGAACACCAAAGGCCAGTTATTTACCTCTCTGAGGTAATCTGTGTAAACAATTTGATATATATCCTTTCAAGTTCATACTTGCTATGCATACATATATATACACACATACGTTGACATAGTCCCCCTTCCCTGCTGTCATGATATTAGTCTTCCTTTTTTTGTAGAAATTGGACCAACTCTATGTTCTTTGCTGGCCCGTATTTCTCCTATTCAGTGATGTGTTACGAATGTGTGTTTAAGTCAATGTATGCAACTCTTCAATATCATTTTAAAAGGTTAAATATACGATCATATGAAGGCATTAGAATTTATTCCAACAGTTCCATTTTGCACATTTAATAATTTCCATTGATTTGCCAGGAAGAACATTCTCGTGTCATGGCTAAATCCTTTTGTACGGCCATCCTTAATTATTCCCTGAAGATAAACTTTTAAATAAAGTTGCTAGATGAGTCTCGTTTCTTAAGTTCTTTTTTGGTAGTTTATATGTAACACTGTAGTTTTATATATACTTACAAATACCTATAGTGCCAGTAGAAAATGGGATAAAATTAAACTCTTTCACATATGCCAAATATATTTTGATTTAGCGCTTTATTAAGTGCATGATTACAGTCTCTGTATCTTTTGATTTACCTTCCTATCTTTACAATTTTCAGGCGAGATACTTAGAGGTCACATAATAAA
Source organism: Pan paniscus (assembly GCF_029289425.2). Taxonomy (NCBI): domain Eukaryota; kingdom Metazoa; phylum Chordata; class Mammalia; order Primates; family Hominidae; genus Pan; species Pan paniscus. Next base: position 6,906,061 of record NC_073265.2, read on the forward strand.
TTAAGGTTTTCTTTTTTAAATAATCTCCATCTTTCTAAATATGGTGAGTCACAGTAAGCTATTTTTGGATTGTTGAAAGCTGTGACTCTGTTCTAAATTGGAGCCCAGAAATCATGCCACTTACAAAATATGCTTTGTCTTCCAACATCAGAGTGTCTGGTAGAAGGTGACTGTTCTTGGAATTTAAAAAATCGGAACAGGACAAGACAAGAATCTGGACACTTTTTCTGTTTCTGATAATATGGTTGAGTAGGTAGACATGCTGGATAATCCTTGCAAAGACATACTTGACCTTGCCAAAAAAAAAGAAATCCAGAATCTCTAAGAATGAAGACGAAGTGAAAATCAGAAGGGCTACTGAGAGAATAATGGGGAAGCAGCCCCAGTTATCAAGGGACGTGTCCATGTGTTCAAGAGAAAGTTTCAGACGTAAAAAAAAGTTGAGAAAAATAATATAATATATATTATATATAATAAATGATACAATTGCCCTACATATACACATCATCAACAATTTTTCATTCATGGTATGGACAGTTTTTTTTTTGTTTTTTTGTTCGTTTGTTTGTTTTTAAAGGTGGGATTTTGCTGTGGTTGCCCAGGCTGGAGTGCAGTGGCATGATCTTGGCTCACTGCAACTTCCACCTCCCAAGTTCAAGCGATTCTTCTGCCTCAGCTTCCCGAGTAGCTGGGATTACAGGCACCCGGCACCACATCCGGCTAATTGTTGTATTTTTAGTAGAGATGGTGTTTCACCACGTTGGCCAGGCTGGTCTTGAACTCCTGACCTCAGGTGATCCACCTGCCTCGGTCTCCCAAAGTGCTGAGACTACAGGCGTGAGCCACCACACCTGGCCACAGCCAGTTTTGTTTCATTTATATTCCCACTTCATTTATATACATTCCTTCTTCCTCTGAATTATTTTGAAGTAAAACCTATACATCCTGTCATTTTTTAATTACCTTATATGTATCTGTGGAAGACAAGGAATTCTTAAAAATAAATATATTCACAATGCCATTAAATATCAAAAAATTAATATTCTGAAAATAGCCACAAATCCAGAGTTGACATTTTCTTGACTTTCTCATAGGTGATTTTTTTTCTAGTTTATCTATTTCAATCAGATAACTGTTTGCTCATATTTACATTCCTTACTGAACAATGTCTAAACTTAAACTGACATAAAATGGAGCTGATCTTCTGACCAGATGCTTAGTGTAAGAAAAACTTCAAACTGCAAGAGGAATCCCTCCAAATATAGAAAGGACCAGTATTTTAAGAGGTATGTTAACTAAAATGTGGCAATGCAAGGAGCAGAGCAGGAAGAACCTTTAAGTCCTAAACTTACAAGTCAATTTCATAGTCAGTTTCCGTGGTCCTTCCACAACAACCTCTGGTATCTGTTTTCTCTACAACGGAGGTAACAATAGTAGCTATTTCAGAGCAAGAAAAGGCTTAGAGCAGTGCTGCAAGAGGGTCGTGGCTATATAAAGTTTAGCTATTTGTATATTGTAACTAACTTTTTTTTTGTCAATAATAGATTTCTTTTGGAAAAGTAGCAGCCTCCTGTCTGGGGACACCTGCAGTTCCACTAAGTGAACATTGGTGTCTGCTAACCTTTGCCTCTATTTCTCTCAATATACTGTGAAGCTGTTCCTGGATTTAGCAATTTTATATACTTCTTTTCCTTTATTATTCTTTTTTTCCTTTCCCTTTTCCTGAGACACAGTCCTGCTCTGTCACCCAGTCTGGACTGCAGCAGCGCCATCATGGCTCACTGCCACCTCCACCCCGGGCTCAAGCAATCCTCCTACATCAGCCTTCAGAGTAGCTGGGACTACCCAGGGGGGCCCACCAGGTCTGGCTAATCTTTGTGGTTTTTGTTTTGTTTTTCAGTTAAGGGACTGGGTTTCGGGCCAGGCGCGGTGACTCAGGCCTGCAATCGCAGCACCCCGGAAGGCCGAGGCCGGCGGATCACCCCAGGTGAGGAGCAGGAGACCAGCCCGAGCAACATGGAGAAACCCCAACTCAACCTAAATAAATAAATAAATAAATAAAAAAGTAGCCAGGCTTGGTGGCTCACGCCCTTGATCCTAGCCACTCAGGAGGCTGAAGCAGGAGAATCACCCAAACCCGGGAGGCGGAGGCCCGGCGAGCCGAGACCACGCCACTGCACTGCAGCCTGGGCAATAAGAGGGAAACTCCGCCTCAAAAAAAAAAAACAAAAAAAACAAAAACAGGTTTCACCATGTTGTCCAAGCGGGTCTGGATCTCCTAGGCTCAAGCGATTTGCCACACTCAGCCGTCCAAAATCCTGGGATCACAAGCGTGAGCCATGACACCAGGCCGATCTATTCCTGTCTGATTAAAAATTGGGCCGGTTGCGGTGGTTCACACCTGCGATCCCAGCACCCCGGGAGGCTGAGGCGGGCGGATAACCTGAGGTCAGATTGAGGCCAGCCTGACCAACATGGAGAAACCCCATCTCTACCAAAAAAGAAAAAAAAAAATAAGCTGGGCATGGTGGCTTACGCCTGCAATCCCACCACCCCGGGAGGCCAAAGCAGACGGGTAATCTGAGGTCAGGAGTTTGAGACTACCCTGACGAAGGGAGAAACCCCGTCTATACCAAAAAAAAACCAATTAGCCGGGCATGGTGGCTCATGCCTGCAATCTCAGCCACTTGGTAAGCTGAGGCAGGAGAACCACCCAAATCCGGGAAGCGGAGGCCGCGGGGAGCTGAGACCGCGCCACTGCACTCCAACCGGGCAACAAGAGTGAAACTGACTCAAAAAAAAAAAAAAAAAAAAAAAAAGAGACCGGGTTTCACCGTGTTGCCCCGGCCTGTCTGGAATTCCTAGGCTCAAGGGATCCCCGGCCCTATTCCTTTCTGATTTATAGATTAGGCCTTGCGCGCTGGCTCACGCTTGCAATCCCAGCACCTCCGGACGCCGAAGCGGGCGGATAACCTGAGGTGGGAAGTTTGAGACCAGCCTTATGAACATGGAGAAACCCCATCTCCAACAATAAAAACAAAAACAAACAAAAAACAAAATGAGCTGGGCATGGTGGCTCATGCGTGCAATCCCAGCCACTCGGGAGGCTGTGGCAGGAGAACCACCCAAACCCGGGAGGCGGAGGCCCGTTGAGCCAAGACCTCACCACTGCACTCCAGCCTGGGCAACAAGAGCGAATCTTTGCCTCAAAACAAACAAAAAGTGACCAGGTTTCACCATGTTGCCCAGGCAGGTCTGGAACTCCTAGGCTCAAGCGATCCGCCGCGCTTGCCGTCCAAATTCCTGGGATCATAAGCGTGAGCCACCATGCCAGGCCGATCTAGTCCTTTATGATTAATAAACTGGACCGGGCGTGCTGGCTCACGCCTGCAATCCCAACATCCCCAGAGGCCGAGGAGGCGGGCAGATAACCTGAGGTCGGGAGTTTGAGACCAGCCTGATGAATATGGAGAAACCCTGCCTGTACCCGCCCCCCCCCCGCCAAAAAAAAGAGAGATCGGGTTTCACCATGTTGCCCAAGCCAGTGTGGAACTCCTAGGCTCAAGTGACCCCCAGCGCTCGGCCGTCCGACGTCCTGGGATCACAAGCGTGAACCACCACGCCAGGCTGATCTATTCTTTTCTGATTAATCAATTGGGCCTTGCGCGCTGGCTCACGCCTGCAATCCCAGCATCCCCGGAAGCCAAGGCAGGCAGATAACCTGAGGTCCTGAGTTTGAGACCAGCCTGACCAACAGGGAGAAACCCTGTGTGTCCCAAAAAAAAAAAAAAGAAAAGAAAATTAGCCAGGCATGGTGGCTCACACCTGCAATCTCAGCCACTAGGGAGGCTGAGGCAGGAGAACCACCCAAACCCAAGAGATGGAGGTGGCAGGGAGCCGAGACTGCACCACTGCACTCCAGCCTGGGCAACTAGAGCGAAACTCTGCCTCCAAAAAACAAAAAAAAGAGAGAGAGACCGAGTTCCACCATGTTGCCCAGGCCAGTCTGGATCTCCTAGGCTCAAGTGATCCCCAGTGCTCCATCATCCAAAGTCCCTGGATCACAAGCGTGAGCCACCACGCTAGGCCGATCTATTCCTCTCTGATTAATAAATTGGGCGGGGTGTGGTGGCTCACACCTGCAGTCCTGTAGAGGGATTTTTAAGGAATTAGATAGACTCATGGGGTTTAGGAGGACATTTGTTAATTATTTAGGTGCACCGGCCCAGTCGGATTAACATTTAAAGGATTGAGTACTGAACCAAGAGTTACCTTTCAAGCATTATGTGGGGCGAAGGGGGAGATCTGTGCAGGGAGAAGCATATTATAGAAGCGAGAAACAAAGATAGTTATTTAATTGAAACATGCATTATATTATTTTTTACTATTTAAGGAAAAATACGTTTTGTGACTTGAGTTTATTTGTTTAGTGACCTTGTAGTTGCACAGTTAGGGAATTAGTCGGGCATGGTGGCTCACACTGCAATCCCAGCCACTCGGGAGGCTTTGGCAGGAGAACCACCCAAACCCCGGAGACGGAGGTCTGGCAAGCTGAGACCTCGCCACTGCACTCCAGCCTGGACAGCAAGAGCAAATTTCCCCCTAAAAAAAAAAAAAAATATGACTGGGTTTCACCATGTTGTCCAGGCCGGTCTGGAACTCCTAGGCTCAAGCAATTTGGCTCTGGATGTCTTTAACTTGTGATTGAAAGCATATTAAGATGTTGGGTGTATCAACAGTCCAGAGGACAAGAAGGAAAATCCTGGCATGTGAAATATTCTGCAACAAGAAAAGCAATTGGAGGTTGCCCACCCCCGTCTCTTTCCTGGAAGTTCCCTAGTAAGAAGTAAAAGAGATAATGGCTTTCGAGTGCATGTTTTTCCTGGAATTGGAAGGAATTTTAACAAAGGAGCCCTTCACAATGAAACCCCCCCACACCCCTGCTTTTCACCTGAAGTAGGACAAGATCGTCGCCCCCACCATCATTCTCCATGTGACCCCAGGTGGGGATGGGTAGTGGACACTACTGATAAGCTCTTAGCAATTTCCCTATTTGTGGACTCTGAAGCTCCTTAGCTTGACAACTGATGCATAAGTTTTCTTTTGTGGGATAAGAATAGGAGAATAGGTGACCTTTTCCCCCTGAATTCCCATCCTGGGGCCAGGGAAGAGAGCCCAGGATCCCTTCTCTTGGCCTTCACACTGTGGGAAAGAGTACCTAGAGTTAAAAGCCTGATAAATGTCCTCGAACAGCTTTGAAAATCACGAGGTCAGGAGATCGAGGCCATCCTGGCTAACACGGTCAAACCCGTCTCTACTAAAAAAAAAAAAAAAAATACAAAAAATTAGCCGGGAATGGTTGTGGGCGCCTGTAGTCCCAGCCACCGGGGAGGCTGAGGCAGGAGAATGGTGTGAACCCGGGAGGGGGACCTTGCAGTGAGCTGAGATCGAACCACTGCACTCCAGCCTGGGCGACAGAGCGAGACTCAGTCTTAAAAACAAACAAACAAAAAAAAAAAAAGAAAAGAAAAGAAAAAAGAAAATCACTCGGCGTGAGCGCTTGCCCCCTGAACAAATGTCCAAGTGTATCACTATGGGAATGCCTCTTGGGTCACACAGAGGTAATTCTCTTTGTAAATAGATTCATGTCATTTGTCTCGTTTCTGAACAGTTTCAAAAGAATTATTTGGTGAAGTCAGTTTCCTAGGAGAATCCATCACATTTCCCCAGAGATATTTCCACCCTTGCAAACCATTAGATAAAGAACAGGCCACGCACAGTGGCTCACACCTGTAATCCCAGCACTTTGGGAGGCCAGGCGGGTGGATCATGAGGTTAGCGGATCGAGACCATCCTGGCTAACAGTGTGAAACCCCGTCTCTACTAAAAATACAAACAATTAGCCAGGTGTGGTGGCAGGTGCCTGTAGTCCCAGTTACTCAGGAGGCTGAGGCAGGAGAATGGCATGAACCTTGGAGGCGGAACTTGGAGTGAGCCAAGATTGCGCTACTGCACTCCAGCCTGGGCGACAGAGTGAGACTTTGTCTAAAAAAATAAAAAAACAAAAACACGTCAAGAACAAATTAGTCCTCGTGGTAGGCCACCCCCACCCCATCTCCAGTTCACCACTTCAATCATACTACTTTTGCAGTGGATTTGAAGCCAAGCTTTCACATCAGAGCCCTCCAACCAAGAGCCTGACTGTATAACTCCTAAGAACAATCAAGTAAGAATGTTTTTCTTTCCATTCCTCACATCTGGTATCTGTTGCCTTGTGAATGGGGTGCCCATCAGCAGGAAGGGTTAGAACTAGGGTAAGTGTGTAGGGAGCAAGCCTTGAAAAGAAACAGATGAGGAAAGAGTAGCAAAATCAAGACTGTCCCAGGAAGTGAGTGTCAGTCAAAGGTTTTGAAATCCCTCAGATAGTTACTTCTGCTGTCTTGGTTTTGTCCACCTCCCCTCTTTTTTCACATACCTGCCACCCTAAAAAGTAATACCTATGCCTAACATAGAGCTAACCAGTTAAAGAACTGCTAGTAACTTTAGAAAAGAGTCCATTTCCCATCAGAATCAGAACAAAATCTTTTTTAAAAAATTATTTTTGGCCAGGCATGGTTGTTCACACCTGTAATCCCGGCACTTTGGGGGGCTGAGGTGGGTGGATCACTTGAGGTCAGGAGTTCAAGACCAGCCTAACCAACATGGTGAAACCATGTCTCTGCTAAAAATACAAAAATCAGCCGGGTGTAGTGGCATATGCCTGTAATCCCAGCTACTCGGGAGGCTGAGGCATGAGAATCACTTGAACCTGGAGGCAGAGGGTGCAGTGAGCCAATATCGTGCCACTGCACTCCAGCCTGGGTGACACAGCGGGAATCTGTCTCAAAAAAAAAAAACAAAACCATATATATATATAAAATATATAAATATATATACATATAATTTCTTCAGGCAGGGGCAATGGCTTACGCCTGCAATTTTAACACTTTGGGAGGCAGAGGTGGGAGGATCATTTTACCTAGGAGTTTGAGACCAGCCTGGGCAACATAGTGAGATCTTGTCTCTACAAAAACAGTTTTAAATTAGTCAGGCGTGGTGGTGCATACCTGTAGCCCCAGCTACTTAGGAGGCTGGGGCAGGAGAATCCTGCTGCTGCATTTTGTGCTACTTTTAAAAATATTTGGTAAAATTCAGGAGTAAAGCCGTCGGGTCTTGGGCTTTTCTTTCCCGGGAAACTTTTTTTATTTTTTGAGAGGGAGTCTTGCTCTGTCGCCCAGGCTGGAGTGCAGTGGCCTGATCTCGACTCACTGCAGGCTCCGCCCCTCAGGTTCACGCCATTCTCCTACCTCAGCCTCCTGAGTAGCTGGGACTAGAGGCACCCGCCACCATGCCCGGCTAATTTTTTTTTTTTTTTTTGTATTTTTTTTAGTACAGACGGGGTTTGACCGTGTTAGCCAGGATGGTCTCCATCTCCTGACCTCGTGATCCGCCCGCCTCGGCTTCCCAAAGTGCTGGGATTACACGCGTGAGCCACTGCACCCGGCTTTTCCTGGGAAAATTGTTTCCGTCTCACTACTTATTGGTCTTTTCAGGTTTTGGATTTCTTTGTGGTTCATTCTTGCTAGGTTGTATGTATCTAGGAAAGTATTCATTTATTCTAGATTTTCTAATTTATTGGTCTATAGTTGCTCATACTAGCCTCTAATGATCCTTAGAATTTCTACAGTATCAATGAAAATGTCCCCATTTTCATCTTGATTTTATTTATTTAGGGTTTTTTTGTTTGTTTTAGTGTGGCTAAAGGTTACTGGTTTGGTTTATCTTTTTTAAAAAACGAACTTTTCGTTTTGTTCATATTTTGTATTTTTTCATTTCAATTTCACTAATTTTTGCTCTTATCTTTATTCTTTCCTTTCTTCTATACTTATTTTGGGTCTGGTTTATTCTTGCTTTTCTAGTTCTTTAAGATGTATCGGCGCCACGGGCCCCGCAGAGCCAGGGCGGCTCCTGCCGGTAGCCTGCGTGCGGGCCCGGGCCAGCCGCGCCTCCCAGTCCATATCGCCGTTCACTGCCCCGAGCCTGGCGCGGCCATGGGGCGCGGGGCCGGCGCTGCTCTGGGGCGTTGGAGCCGCGCGCCGCTGGAGGAGCTGCTGCCGGGGCGGGGGTCTGGGCGGCTCGGGGGGCCACGCGGGCCTCGGACGGCTCCCGGGGCTCTGTGGGCTTGGGCCCGGCAGCTGCAGGTGCGGGGCTCCTGCCGGCCGGGCGCTCCTCGGCTCCCGCGCGCCGGGTTCCCGGGCGGTCCCACCGCCACTGCCTGGGCAGGGGACGAGGCCTGGCGGCGCGGGCGGGCGGCGCCTTCCCGGGACGACCAGCGGCTACGACCTACGGCGCCGGGACTCTCGGAGGCCGGGAAGCTCCTGGGGCTGGTGTACCCTGAGCGCTGGAGGCTGGCAGCTGCGGTTGGATTTCTCCGATGTCCGGTGTTACCTCCATGTCTGCCCCTTTCTTCCTGGGGAAGATGATCGATGCCATCTATACCAACCCCACTGTGGACTACAGCGACAACCTGACCCGCCTCTGCCTTGGCCTCAGTGGCGTGTTTCTGTGTGGTGCTGCCGCCAATGCCATTCGTGTCTACCTCATGCAAACTTCAGGTCAGCGCGTTGTGAAGAGGCTGAGAACTTCGTTATTCTCCTCCATTCTGGGGCAGGAGGTTGCTTTCTTTGACAAGGCTGGCACAGGGGAATTGATTAACCGCTTCTCATCGGACACTGCACACTCCTGGGGCGCTCAGTGACTGAAAACCTCTCAGATGGGCTCAGGGCCGGGGCCCGGGCTTCTGTAGGCATCAGGATGAGGTTTTGTGTCTCACCTAATTGGGCCACCTTTGTTGTGAGTGTGGTGCCTCTAGTGTCAAACATTGATGTAATTTATGGACGATATCTACGGAAACTGACCAAAGTCACCCAGGATTCGCTGGCACAAGCCACTCAGGAGGAACGTATTGGAAATGTTAAGAACTGTTCGAGCTTTTGGGAAAGAAATGACTGAAATAGAAAAATAGGCCAGCAAAGTGGACCATGTGATGTAGTCAGCAAGGAAAGAGGCATTCGCTCAGGCTGGCTTCTTTGGAGAACTAGGCTGTCCAGCAACCTGATTGTGCTTTCTGTCCTGTACAAAGGGGGGCTGCTGATGGGCAGTGCCCACATGACCATGGGTGAACTCTCTTCCTTCCTATGTATGCTTTCGGGGTTGGAATAAGCATTGGAGGTCTGAGCTCTTTCTACTCGGAGCTGATGAAAGGACTGGGTGCCGGGGGGCGCCTCTGGGAGCTCCTGGAGAGAGGGCCCAATCTGCCTTTTAAGGAGGGGGAAGGGTTATCTTAAATGAGAAAAGCTTCCAGGGTGCTTTGGAGTTTAAGAACGTGCATTTTGCCGATCCCGCTTGCCCAGAGGCGCCCATATTTCAGGATTTCAGCCTTTCCATTCCGTCAGGATCTGTCACGGCACTGGTTGGCCCAGGTGGTTCTGGCCAATCAACAGTGCTTTCGCTCCTGCTGAGGTTGTAGGACCGTGCTTCTGGAACTATCAGTCTTGATGGCCATGACATCCGTCAGCTAAACCCAGTGTGGCTGAGATCCAAGATTGGGACAGTGAGACAGGAACCCGTTTTGTTTTCTTGCTCTATCACTGAGAACATTGCTTATGGTGCTGATGGCCTTCCTCTGTGACCGCTGAGCAAGTCCAGAGAGTGGCTGAAGTGGCCAATGCAGTGGTCTTGATCCGGAAGTTCCCCCAAGGGTTCAACACTGTGGTTGGAGAAAAGGGTGTTCTCCTCTCAGGTGGGCAGAAACAGCGGATTGCAATTGCCCGTGCTCTGCTGAAGAATCCCAAAATTCTTCTCCTAGATGAAGCAACCAGTGCGCTGGAGGCTGAAAATGAGTACCTTGTTCAAGAAGCTCTAGATCCACTGATGGATGGAAGAACAGCGTTAGTTATTGCCCATCATCTCTCCACCATTAAGAATGCTAATATGGTTGCTGTTCTTGACCAAGGAAAAATTACTGAATATGGAAAACATGAAGAGCTGCTTTCAAAACCAAATGGGATATACAGAAAACTAATGAACAAGCAAAGTTTTATTTCAGCCTAAGGAAACAATTACTGGTAAACAACATGAGAGACTTTAATGCAAAACAGTATTGTAGAAAAAAAAACCTCACAGACTGCATGAAATATGTAAACCATATATCAAGTTATTTGAAAAATAGCTATTTTTTCCAAAGCGTGTAAAATATTGCTTTGAAATGTACCTGTTCTCAAGATCTTTTTATTCAGAGTTTTAACCATTGTAACTTTTTAAATGTCTATAGCACTGAAGTTATTTTCAGGTTTTGTATTTTCTTTCATTGTGGAATATTTTAACTAATATAGCATGGCACCTCATTTTCTTTTGCCTGCTGTTAAAGATGGAAGCTGTTGTCAAATGACAACTTTAAAAAGGGAAGTATAAATAAAAAGCCTGATTATTTTAGGCCAGTTTGCCAATCACTGTGTAATTCTTCTGATAGTATTCTACCTACTTTAAGTCTAATTTTACTAGATAGAGTAATGGAAAATGAAAATTTAACCCTTTATTCCGATAATCTCATGAAGCAAACCTAACTATTTAACATCAGCTGGAAAGAAGGGAACATTTATATTGCCCGTCTCCTGTGTCTTCAAAGGTGTGAGAGCTGAGGAATATGTGTTCCTACGGGAACTGTGTTTGAATATGTGCAGTTTTCAACATTTTGGCAAATGAAAGCCTGACAAGTTTTTAAAAGGGCAGAAGCTTTATTTTTTGAACAGAAAAATCTATTTTTTAAATTCACGTTTGTATGAGTACTTCTGGGAAGCAAGGGATGAACTGCTAGGTATTATTAAGAATGAATGATTTTTGCATTTAAGTTGTTTGAAGGCATGTATTTTGAAAAATATCTGTTACAAATTTATAATTTCAAGACATACTAAATCTTATAATACTTTTGGAATTTCATTAATCTGAGGAATGTAACTAATTTTCAGCCTTAAGACACTTAAGTTTGGAAGTCCTTGCTATTCAACAGATTAACAAGAAACCTTCAGAATATATCACTCTCCCAAAAAGAAGATATTAATAAGCCCTTTTCTTTTATTCATGGTTATAGTTTTTTTATAGTCTCGAAATTCCTAAAGCAATGCTGACAGCCATTGAATTTGCCATATTTTGTATTCAGTGCTGTTAATGTGCTGTTGCCTCAAGAAAAAGTGCTTTTTCTCCATTGATGAGGCTAGACCCTAAGAGGTAATTAAGTCAATGTAAATCAAATGGAAGTTTTGCCATGAACTAAGCATTTATTAGTTCCCTGATTAGACTGGAAGAAGAAACCGCTATTTCATGACAAGCATGGAATATTATATTTTCTTCTTCATAATTAATGAATAAAATTGATATGAGCGAATGAATGTAGTATTTTTTGACTTAGTAAACAGTACATCTGTGACAATCATTTTAACAAGCTCTACTTGTGTTCTTTATAAAGTGTGATTTTCAGAAAGCAAACAAAACACAATTACAAGGTTGAATCTGAGGAAAATCATGCTTGTACCATAGAAGTATTTACAAAATTGCATTTCATTGTTATGTTTTATTTTCTGATACCTGATGTTCAATTATATCTGTAGGTAATATTTTATATCATAGATTAAAATTTATAGTGACCTTAAAGATGTGTCATCAGGTTATTTATTTGAGGTTTTTCACTTTTTTGATCTTGGAAATTATAGGTATAAATTTCCCTCTTACTACTGCTTTTTGCTGTATCCCATAGGTTTTGGTATGTTGTGTTGCCGTTTTTATTTGCTTCAATAAATTTTTCAATTTCTTCTGAATCTCTTTGTTGAAATTGTAAGGATCATTAGAGGCTACTATGAGCAACCATAGGCCAGAAATTAGAAAACCTAGAATATATGGATACATATAGATACAGAAAAATTCACATTATGAATTTGCTCTTAAATAAGCTTTGGTAATTTGTCTCTTTAAAGAACTTTAAGCTGCCAAATTCGTGAGTATGGAATTGTTCATAATAGTTATTATCATTTAAATATAGGGGTTCTGTAATGATATTTCTTCTTTTATCAGTCCTTTTTTCTTAGTCTTACTAGTATGTAACAACTTTACTGATTTTTTCAAAGGAACTTTTCACTTTGTGAATTTATTTACTTTCAATTTCATTTATTTCTTTCATTACCTGTTATTTTATTTTTTCAAATTACGTTTTATTTGTTTTTTATTTTTTCATTGACTTTTAAACCTACATATTTTTCCAATACAAGAATTTAAAGTAATAAATTACCCTCTCAATTTAACTCTACACCACAAATATGAAGCTTTTATTATCATAATTTTGTTTTATTTTTTTAATTGGCACATAATAATTGTGCATATTTATGGGTACATAGTGATGTTTCAATACTCATAGTGTATATATTTAATTACCCTGATGAGGTGATGGTAATTAGCATATCCATCATTGCAAACATTTGTCATTTCTTTGTTTTGGGAACATTCAATATCCTTTGCTAACTATTTGAAGCTATATATTATTGTTAACTATTGTCATACCATAATGGTATAGAGCATTAGAACTTATTCCTCCTATCTAGCTTTAATTTTGAATCTTTTAACAAATCCCTCCCTATCCCTCCCTTCCTCTTATACTTTCCAGCCTCTAGCATCCTCTGTTTTAACTTCTATAAGATCAAAATATTTTAGCTTCCACATATGAGTGAGAAGCTGTAATGTTTAACTTTCTCTTCTTGGCTCATTTCACTCACATAATACACTCCATTTCTATGCATGTTGCTTTTATGGCCGAATAGTACTTCATTGTGTATCTATTCCTTTTCCCCTCCTGTCCCCTCCCTTCCCCTCCTCTCCCCTCCCCTCCCCTTCCTTTCCCTTCTTGAGATGGAGTCTTGCTCTGGAGTGCAATGGTGTGATCTTGGCTGGCTGTCACCTCTGCCTCCCGGATTCAAGTGATTCTTCCACCTCAGCCTCCCGAGTAGCTGGGGACGTGCCACCATGCCCAGCTAATTTTTATATTTGTAGTAGAGATGGGGTTTCACCATGTTGGCCAGGCTAGTCTTGAACTCCTGACCTCCAGTGATCCACCCATCTTGGCCTTCCAAAGTGCTGGGATTGCAGGCGTGAGCCACCGTGCCTGGCCTATATACCACATTTTCTTTAACCATCATCTGTTGCTGGACCCTTAGGTTGATTCCATATCTTGTCTATTGTGAATAGTGCTGCAATAAACATCTAGGTGCAGATGTTTATTTAATATACTGTTTTCCTTATTTTATATTTTTTCTAAATTATCTTTTGATTTCTTTTATGAACTATGAGTTAGTTAAATAGTGTTTCCTGTTATTTACAACTATTTGGGGGTTTCCTAGGAATCTCTTATGTCATCGATTTCAAATTAAATTTTATTGTGATCAGAGAATATATTCTATAAAATCTAAAACTTAAATTCATTTAAACTTACTCTTTGATTCAGCATTTGGCCTATGTTGGTGATGCTTTCAATACACAAGAAAACAATGTATATTCAGCATTTGAAGTGTAGTTTTTATAAATGTCAATAAGATCAAGGTGATTTATAATGAAGTTGAAATGTTCTATAGCCATACGAATGGTTTGTCTTACTGTTCAATCAGTGATGAACAGAGGGATGTTAAAATCTTTAATTATTATTGTCATTTATCCATTTCTCCCTTCAATTCTGCTTTTTTCTTCATGAATTATGAGGCTTTATTATTAAGTTGGTGTCCCTTTCATAATTATGAAATGGGGGCATTTCATAATTATGGACATATATGTCATATTAGGACAATAATATAATAACCAATTCATCAGAGGACAATAATATAAGCAATATTATTGTCCTCTGATGAATTGGTTATTTCATAATTATGAAATGCCCCCATTTTCTCTTATAATGCACCCTCTTTTCCAGTCTACATTGCATTTTGCTAATATAGCCACACAAGCTTCTAATGCTTGCTGTGTATATGGTTTATCTTTTCTTGTAGGTTTACTTTTCATCTATCTGTGTCTTTATGTTTAATATATGTTTCTGGTAGACAACATTAGTTGGGTCTCGTTCTTTTGTCTGATATGACAGTCTCTACCTTGTAATTGAATAATTTAGTTCATAAATATGTTAAATGAAATGTGTTGCCACTTTTAAAAACTGTACAATCTCTTGTTTCTCTTCTCGTATTTTTGTTTAATTGTATTTTAAGTATTCATTTTAAATTGCATAGATGAGTTAGTTGCAACGCTTTTTTGTATTGAGTTATTTGTATTACAATAATCAATTTATACTTAACTAATCTAAATTTTACTTAGAGGTAATTTTTTACAACTTCATATATAATGTAAAAAACTGATGACATCTGTTCTATTTTTACATTCTCTCCAGTGGTTGATAGTGTTGCCTACTTTGTCAAATCAAAACAAGGCAACATTTTCCTAAAAAGTGATCTGTGCTCCACCTATCCTATTCATATGCACAGAAGACTTTCAGGGCAGAAAACGATTCTGCATGATACTATACTGGTATATGAATTTGCCTAAACTCATAGAATGTATGACAGCAAGCGTGGACCCTAATATAACTATGGACCTTGGTGATAAGGATGTGCCAGTGCAGGTTCATCAGCGGTAAGTAATGTGCCACTCCAGAGGAGAATGACAGCAAGGGGTCAGGCTGTGCCTGTGTGGACACAATGATGTATGAGAAATCTTTGTATCTTTCTTTCAATTTTGCTGTGAACTTACAACTGCCCTAAAAATAAAGTGTATTAAAAAAACCCAAAACAACAACAACAAAAACTGATGACGGTAACATTTCCTTTATTCCCCCTCTGTCTTTTGTGATTTTTTTTAGTATAAGTTTTTCTATCCACATCATAAACCCCACAATAAAATGATATCTTTTTAAATTTAAATAGTCAGTTTCCCTTCAACAAAATCGACAGATTAAAAAAAAGTATTTCCTGTTACTCATATACTTACCATTTCTATGCTTTTCATTTCCTCTAATCTGGAGTTTAGATTCGATGTTATTTCCCTTCAGGCCAAAAAACTTCTGCTAGCATGTTTTGTAGTACAGATTTGCTGGTGACAAAGTGGCCCATTTAATTTTTCCGAAAATGTCTTAATTTTACCTTCAACTTTGAAAGATACTTTAATAATATATAGAAACGAACCTGATGCTCTGTCATCTCCAAATACTTTAGTAGACTGATTCTCAACCAGGGGGAGTTTTGCCCTCCAGGAAACATCTGATAATATCTCAAGATATTTTTAGTTGTTAGCCTGGGGAAAGGTGTGAGGAGGATGCTACTGTCATTTAGTTATTAAAGGCAAACCAAGTCGCTGAACATCCTGCAATTCACAGGAAATGCCCCCAACAAAGAATTATGTGGCCCAAATGTCAGAAGCGATAGTGCCAAAGTTGAAAAACCTTGCTTTCATATATATTTTCTACAAACACAATTGTGTCTATATATGTATATACATATATATAATTCTATATATTACAAATCTATTACAGTAATATATGTGCCCCCCCAAACGCAATACATGCACAGTACAACGAACAAAACCAGAAAATTAATATTAATATATTGCGACATCTAATTATCAAGTCCGCATTAAAATTTCACCAATAGTCAGCCGGGCACGGTGGCTCACGCCTGTAATCCCAGCACTTTGGGAGGCCGAGGCGGATGGGTCACGAGGTCAGGCCATCAAGACCATCCTGGCTAACACGGTGAAACCCCGTCTCTACTAAAAATACAAAAAAAAAAAAAAAAAAAGGAAAAAATTAGCCGGGCGTGGTGGTGGGTGCCTGTAGTCCCAGCTACTCGGGAGGCTGAGGCAGGAGAATGGCATGAACCCAGGAGGCGAGGCTTGCAGTGAGCCCAGACCGCGCCACTGCACTCCAGGCTGGGCGACAGACCGAGACCCCGTCTCAAAAAAAAAAAAAAAAAAAAAAAAAAAAAAAAATTCGCCAATAGTCCCAATAATGTTTCATAGCAAAAGGATCAAGTTCAGAATCATGCATTGCCTTTCATTGTCATGTCTTTTTAATGTCCTTGTATCAAGAATAGATCTTTAGACCTAACTTAACCAAGATTTCTGGCCCATATTTTCTTCTTTCTTTCCTTTGCTTTGCTTCTCCTTCCTTTTCTCCTTTCCTTTCTCCTTCGCTTTCCCCTTCCTTTTTCTCTTCCCTCTCCCCTTCCCTTCCCCCTCCCCTTCCTTCTCCTTTCCTCTTTCCCTTACTTTTTCCTTTTCCCTTCCTTCTTTTTTGAATGGCTCCCTTTAGGTTTTCTGAGGTTTCCTTGTGACTAGAGTCAGGCAATGCATTTTGGCAAGAATATCACAGAATTGATGCTGCGTTTTTTTCATTGCATCCTATCAGGTGGTACATGATTTCAGTTTGTCTCATTACTGACAATGTTTATTTTGACAGGTTGATAATGGTGGTATATAGTAGGCTTCTATCTTGTTATTCTCTATTTCTAGATTCTGTTACTTTATTTTATGTTGCTTTTCCTAAAGGGTAATAGGAATTTTCTCTGTTTCTTTATTTTGTTTTTGTGTATTTCCCTATTTTTATTCCTTACTATACTTTTAGTACATAGTACCTAGTGCAAAATACTAATATATGTTGAACACCAACAGTTGTTGAACAAATGTCTGAAACTGACTCTGTCCTGCTACCACAAAAACATATATATATATATTTTTCCTATAGGGATACCATCAACTACATAGTTGTCTAAGCCAAGACCTCCTGCTAGGACTGATTAAAGCCCGTGCATCCTCATTATCCAGAGCCTGTGTTGCTCCTCTAGAGCTATAGTCAGGCTAACCATTCCTTCTGGTTAATATCTGAAAGGAAGAATCATGCAGCAAGAAGAGAACTGTGAGGGAATAAAAATGGCACAAACCCAGCCTGGATTTCTCTCTCCCCTTTTAATGATGAATGAATGAAAAAAATTCATCATTAGCTATAGTTAGTTTCTATTACATAAAAAGGAAGCTGATGAAATATATAACTGAGTTATATACCCACATCCAATTGGTTCTGTTTCTCTGGAGAACTCTATTAAAGAAGTTATTGAGTATTGTTTACATGTACACTGACAAATATGTCTAAAGGTTATGTCTGAACACCTATAAATTTATATCAATGATTCTATATAGTTCATTCTTATTACACTTGATTCTAATTCTTATGAAGTTGACGTTTGGTAGAATGAATGATAAAAGGAGATTCTGTCCCCTAGTGAAGTGTTTGTGTAGTTACACGCCAGAGTTTTGGAGATTGAGGAAAAGGTTGAGCTTAAATATTTTTATGGGCAAACTCAATGCTTGAATGTAAGATAGTACTTTACTTTGAAAGATTTGGAGGATTTCATAATGACTTTTACTTTTGCTAATTATTGATACATTCACTTGTAAATAAGTTTACTTAGGTAAGCTCAAGGAAATCATGCTTTTTCTCAGGCTTATTTTAAATCAATATTTTTACTGTCTTTGCTTTTACAAGAAAATATTCATCATTGTATTTTTTGTCTTAATTTTCAAAGTCAAATGTTAATTGTTTTTGTGGGATTACTTTGGCAAATATGGGAGATCCCTAAACAAATTTTAAAAAGTTTTTTCGGCCGGGCGCTGTGGCTCACGCCTGTAATCCCAGCACTTTGGGAGGCCGAGGCGGGTGGATCACGAGGTCAGGAGATCAAGACCATCCTGGCTAACACAGTGAAACCACGTCTCTACTAAAAATACAAAAAAATTAGCCGGACGTGGTGGCGGGCGCCTGTAGTCCCAGCTACTCTGGAGGCTGAGGCAGGAGAACGGCGTGAACCCGGGAGGCAGAGCTTGCAGTGAGCTGAGATCGTGCCACTGCACTCCAGCCTGGGCGACAGAGCGAGATTCTGTCTCAAAAAAAAAAAAAAAAAAGTTGTTTCTGTTCTCCTTTGTTTTCTACTTTTTCTTAAATAGAAATATATTTCTTGTACAAATAAATGCCATGAATTAAAAAAATAATAAATTATGATTTTCCTTCGTGAGGATCAGTTCTCCTAGACATTGGTTTAGCTAATGCCAGCTATTTGGTATAAAAATCTGTATCAGTGGAGAGGTAAAAAAAGAGCTAAAGGAAGCATAAGAAAGACAACCGCATCTTTAAGAAGTTCCTCTTTTTTTTTTTTTGAGACGGAGTCTTGCTTTTTTCCCCAGGCTGGAGTGCAGTGGCGCGATTTCTGCTCACTGCAAACTCCGCCTCCAGGGTTCACGCCATTCTCCTGCCTCAGCCTCCCGTGCAGCCGGATGGTGTCCCCGCCACCGCGCCCAGCTAATTTTTTGTATCTTTAGTAGAGACGGGGTTTCACTGTGTTAGCCAGGATGGTCTCGATCTGCTGACCTCGTGATCCACCCGCCTCGGCCTCCCAAAGTGCTGGGATTACAGGCGTGAGCCACTTAGCCCGGCCTAATTATTTGTTTTTTAAAAGATGGTACATAGGAAGAAGTAAATCAGGAAAGGTGGATAGTGATTGGTGGCAGTAGAAGTGAGTCAGTGTTACAGTTACTATTGCTGCTTAAGAAACTAACCCAAATGGCCTGGGCGCCGTGGCTCACGCCTGTAATCCGAGCACTTTGGGAGGCTGAGAAGGGCGGATCATGAGTTCAGGAGATCGAGACTATCCTGCCTAACACGGTGAAACCCCGTCTCTACTAAAAATACAAAAGTTAGCCTGGCCTGTGGTGGGCGCCTTAAGTCCCAGCTACTCGGGAGGCTGAGGCAGGAGAATGGTGTGAACCCGGGAGGCGGAGCTTGCTGTGAGCCGAGATTGCGCCACTGCACTCCAGCTTGGGCCACAGAGCGAGACTCCGTCTCAAAAAAAAAAAAAAAAAAAAAAAAAAAAAGAAAAGAAAAAAGAAACTACCCCAGATTTAATAAGGTAAAACAACGACCACTTCATTGTATCTCATGGATCCTATAGGTGAGAAATTCCAGCAGGATTCATCTGAGTGATTCTTCCTCTCTCATATCATTAACTAGGGTGACTCAGTGCTAGTCGGCTGGCAAACAAGTCAGTCTGGAAGGTGCAAGGTGCTTTTTTTCTGTCTTATGTATTGGTGGGGTTGTCTGGAAGGCAAGGCTCAGATGGGAGGGACTCGTAGTTATAGTGCCTGCACAGGGTAAACTTCTTTTTTTTTTTTTTTTCAGACGGAGTCTCACTGTCTTCCAGGCTGGAGTGGTGTGGCCCGATCTCGGCTCACTGCGAGCTCTGCCTCCCGAGTTCACGCCATTCTCCTGCCTCAGCCTCCCAAGTAGCTGGGACTATAGGCGCCCACCACCAGGCCCGGCTAATTTTTTGTATTTTTAGTAGAGACGGGGTTTCACCGTGTTAGCCAGGATGGTCTCGATCTCCTGACCTCGTGATCCGCCCGCCTCGGCCTCCCAAAGTGCTGGGATTACAGGCATGAGCCACCGCGCCCAGCCTGTGCTCACCCATATTTCTGTTTGCTGTGTGGTGCAGTGCGACCACACGGTTCTTCAGACACAACCTCTGCTTTCTCTTTTACCTCAACACTTTAACCCTGAGATTCTTTTTTACTATACTTCAGTGTATTTCCCAGACATATATTGTCTATGAGGGATAAAATAAAATATCAATTAAAAACAAAAAAATTCAGAGAAATATTAACCATTCACTCTTCTAAGTTCTCAAAGGTTACATTCTTCACCAAGTCATATAACCAGGTCCCAATAAAATACCATCATGCAGGGAATTTAACATCATGTAATTTAAAATACCACCATGCGGGCAGCTTTCAACTAAGCATCCTGTAAGAAAAGATCATTTGTTCTTACATCTTTAAAAGTTTGGAAATTGCTATGGAAGATTATTTTTATTATATTGTCCATTGTCTGTTGCTTAAAGACATATATTTTGCTTGAGTTTAGAGTTACCAAAAAATAGCTGCTGATATATCCAGATACTATTTTATTAACTAATGATACCTATTTGAAATCTGGTTTTCCTTCTGGCCTTTAAGAACAAGGGGCTTAGGACTAAATTTTAGGCTGAAGGGTAGTGTTTCCTTCCCTAGGTTGTCCCGTGTAATTGTCACCTCTTTCTCTTCATTATTCTGTCATTTTGCCCTTGTTTTATAGTGTCTGTGCCTTTCATTCTAAGCTGTCTCAGGGGCTTTTCTGGAAATACACAGTGTATAAGTACAAAATGATGAAATAAACATGCTTCTTTTTTTTTTTTTAAGACAGAGTCTCGCTCTGTTGCCCAGACTGGAGTGCAGTGGCACGATCTCGGCTCACTGCAAGCTCTGCCTCCTGGGTTCACTCCATTCTCCGGCCTCAGCCTCCCGAGTAGCTGGGACTACAGGCACCTGCCACCATGTCCGGCTAATTTTTTGTATTTTTAGTAGAGACGGGGTTTCACCATGTTAGCCAGGATGGTCTCGATCTCCTGACCTTGTGATCTGCCCGCCTTGGCCTCCCAAAGTGCTGGGATTACGGCGTGAGCCACCGCATCAGGCCAACATACTTCTTTATTTTGTTTTCAAAGATGCTTGGGTGGGACTAGATGACCTCTAAGGTCCTTTCCAGCTCTAAATTTACATTACTTTCACCAAAGACAGACAAAAAAAAAAAAATCTGTTAGGTTATAGGCCTAGAGATGAGTGCCAAGTACTATATTCCTGCTCTAGGTGCATTTCTTGTTGAAGGCAGTGCTAGATTCAGTGACCTGTTACGGCCGTTTACAGTCTTATGGTGATAAAACAAGAGAACTGATTGCTAAAAAAAAAAAAAAAAAAATTCAGTTGAAATATCTTTTTACTCTTAAGCATCAACAAAAAATAAATAGAAAACAGAAGAGTTGAATTATTTAGTTTGAGCTATTTGTAATTTGGACAACTAAGCTAAGCCCGAGTGTAGTTAATTCAATGAAATTAGTCATATTTGAATATTGTCACAACCTTACTACCACATTAGCATTGTGATTAAAATTTATTCTTTGTTTCTGTGTGAGTCTCCACAGAATCAGGTATCAACACCTTCATAATAAACTAGCCCTTCATTGCTTTCAGGAAACTTTTAGATTCAGAGCAGGTGGTTGGGCTTCTGCTTTAAAAAAGAACAAATCATTTTTAAAGTCCCTTTCCTGTTTGTGTGTGTGAATTTAGAACACAGAAATTATCCATTGCATTGTTTATTTTTGCTAGGAGGTAGAAGTTCTTAAAAATATAGGAAATACTAGATATCATGTACTGATAATTTCCAAAGCTAATTATTTTTCTTAAGTGCAAGCTATAATTTAAGAGGTGTACTTGTGAAATATGAATATTGTTTTAGAGTAATAAAATGTTTCTCATGGAAAAATAGAATATGATTTTGTCGAACTTCAAGGGAATATCCATTTTCATTCAGGTAGCTTCCAGATTTTTGTCTTTACATGTTCTGTGTAGTGATTTAAATACCGTACCTCCAAAATTTATGTCCATTAGGAACCTTAGAATGTGATTTTATTTGGAAGTAGAGTCTTTGCAGATATAATTAACCCAGTGATTGAGCTGAGGTCATCCTGGATGAAGGTGGGCCCTAAATCCAGGGTAAATGTCCTTATAACATACAGGAAAAGACACACACAAGGTCATGTGAAGATGGAGACAGAAATTGGAGTTATGCAGTCATAAATCAAAGAAGGCCAAGGATTGCCAGGAGCCACTGGAAGCCAGGAAGAAGCGAGGGAGAATTCTTCCCTAGGGTCTTCAGGGGGAGTGTGGCCCCGCCAACATCTTGATTTCAGAGGTCCAGGCTTCAGAACTATGAGAGAATATATTTCTGTCCTCTTAACCCACCAAGTGTGTCATAATTAGGTATGATGGCCCTAGGCAACTACTACACTCTAATTCAGAAGTTCTTCTGGATTTTATCGTATCATGTGTTGGTAGGAAGTACCTGGGTGTTTCATTTGCATGATATGTGGGTAATCTTAGAATTATCATATCTTGCAAGTAATTTTAAAGTATGTTGTAATGTAGTCAGAAGCTTTTTAAATATGAAATTTAATTCATGCTGGTGTCAATTACATTTGAAAAAATACAAAAAAGCTATATAAGATTCTAGGATCTTTCAGAATTTTATAATGTTTATAATGGACAGTTGGTTAAATAAAAATTGTACCCTAAACAATTTTGTTGTTGGCTTAAAATAGCATTTAATTTATTAGTGCTCAGATAATAGTTATCCCCTAAATAGCATTTTTACTTTCATATGTTGATATCAAACAGTGAAGTGAGACAGCAAATCAGTACAACGTGGTGATTATCAAACATCATAAATCCATGAAGGATAGCCTTGATCTTACTGAGAAGAGTTTAATTTTAAAATGCATACCTGGAAAAAGCAACTTAGATTAACATTTCAAACTCATATAGCATTATTTGTGATTGATTATAGTTATAATTGATCATTTTACTTTTGGACCGTCACTTTGAATCAAATTGGGATAAATATAAATTAAAGATTGATTATTTGCTTTGAATTTTAGATTAAAAAATTTAAAACCATAAAAACAGAGCTTTGACTATCATAAAGGTATTTATCCTTTCTTGGTAAGAATTGGGGAGGGGTTTAAGAAAAGGCTAAGCAATGTTCTATTTTTTACATAGGCAAAAGTTCATTTGTGCTACTTTTTAATTAGGTAGTTTGTTGTTTTTTAAATGACAGCTTCCTAAACACTACTGATTTTACATGTGCAGTCATTAGCTTTTCACGTGGAAATAGTATCTTTCAAATTCACGCAGCTGCTTATTTTATGAAATGCAATGGGACTACTTACTTGCCACCTGTCTAAACTGGAATGCATAGATTCATGCCTTGCCAAATGAGGAGTTAGGGTGAAAAGTGATTAATATCCATTCTTTAATGAGTTTCTAAGTCTTTCTGAACATGTTTTTATTCTATTTATTGCAGTGGTATAGTAACATTTTCATGTTGGTTGCTGTACAAAGCATGATAATACCTTTATTAAAGCAATGTTAATGACATCCATAAGATATCATAAAATATTATATTCTTAATAGGAAATTTGTTATATATAAATAACAATAAAGATCGTAATAAGCTCTCCTTAATTCTGTTTATTTTGACTTCATTATTAAGTTTGGAAACATAGGTGTCAAATTTAGACCTTATTTATATGTAATTATGAAGCCAAATAAATGTTAGAGATTAACTTAAAAAGAGTTTTGTGGCTTAACAATTGAAGTGAGATAGTGAGATCACAAGGGGCTTAATCATTTTGAATTGATTCTACAGATGTCTCCTTTCTCTAAATGCCCTGTAAGCTTCCTATCTTCCATGAAAGGTTATTCCCATAATCCTGGCACATAAAATTAGTCATATAACTCTTTTCCATTCTGAGATTTCAAGGATTAGGACTTTCAACATAGAGAAAACGTGCTGTGTAGAAGCTGAATGTACAAAAGGCAACACTTGGCAACGGAATCCAGTATTTCCCAAGTATTTGAGGAAACTTACAAAACCCAAATCTCTAGTACTTGCTTTCACATTTGCTATCAGAACCAGGAAGGGAGGCCTAGAAATGGTTTGAATGGAAAATTTGTTGTTGTAGAAGGGGTTCCCATTCACTGGTGAATAGACACAACGTATTTCCCAACCTTCTTTTAATCCAAGATAGCAACATTTTTACTGGAGCCAAAGATAAAACCAGTATTTAATCTCCTAGAAATTAGGAGATTTATGACTCTGGAAATGGAAAGACTTTTCATATCCAGCCACATAACCAAGTCATGCAAGAACATAATAAACAAACCAATCAAACAACAAGAATAACAACCACAACATGGTCCCCATTCTGTCTTTAACCTCTGATAGAAAGAGCAGTAATGGTAAGACGAGAAAGCTCTTGTCAAGTGTTTTCCTCATCTACTGTTAATGATTTATTCTTACATCCTGTCCCAGTCCAATTATCAAAAAATTCTAAGAGAGATCCCTTTAACTGACTTGTAATGAATTCCAGGGTCACATTCCAGATATTGTTTTCCCCTGAAATCGTGTAAGTGCACATCAAAATACTATACTTTTGGTGTGAATCTGAGCCAAATTCTATCGTATTCTAAATAAAGTGAAACTCCTATCAGCCAATAGGGCACGGTATCAGTTTCAAATAAGACAAGTTGGTAAAGTCAGGAGAAATGACTTCCTCCTTCCTCCTGATGTGCTGTATATAGATGTATTAGCACTGCCTTTTAATATTTTATGTGTTCAACAGAGAGGGAACTAACATCTTGTTAATCCTCATTTGAAAACAATTTTGCGAATGTAAATGTAGCAGGGCTTTTGCCTTTTTTCCTTCTTCATGAAAAACAAGTAGTGCTGGGGAGCAAGTGTTCCTGTTCAACTGCTGTCACTCATTCCCAGCTCTGTTTAGAAGAAATAAGCACAGATGGTTGGTCTACTACTTCCCCAACGAAAAATTTGCCTGTTGGCCGGGCGCAGTGGCTCAAGCCTGTAATCCCAGCACTTTGGGAGACCGAGGCGGGCAGATCACAACGTCAGGAGATGGAGACCATCCTGGCTAACACGGTGAAACCCCGTCTCCACTAAAAATACAAAAAATTAGCTGGGCATGGTGGCGGACGCCCGTAGTCCCAGCTACTTCGAAGGCTGAGGCAGGAGAATGACGGGAACCCGGGAGGCGGAGCTTGCAGTGAGCAGAGATCGCGCCACTGCACTCCAGCCTGGGCGACAGAGCAAGACTCCGCCTCAAAAAAAAAAAATTGCTTATCTTTTTTGTGTTTTATTCCATCCTTCTCATTGTCATGTGAACAGTATTTCAAGGGAAGAAACTTCTGTAGGGATCTTTGAAATGTTTATCCACTGCTTGTGCATGAAAGAGAAAAAGAAGAAATTAATGATTTATTAAAATTTCAGGAGGGGAACTCAAAAACGCTTTGTTACAAAAAAATTTCATTTAGAAACCGTGTATTTTGCATGCAAAATTGAAGTCTTCAGGGAAGTAAGTTTTTATATCAGACTTGCATCCTAAAGTACTCATTTAATGATGACAGAACCACTTCATCCATGTTAAAAATACCTGTGTGGGTCTTTTTTATTTATACTGTGGCTTAATGAAAATTTGTCTATTGTAAATATATTAAGAAAAAGAGCATAAAGACTTTTTAACATAATTTTCTAAGGCTGAAAATACATACAAACAGTAAAATACCCAAATCTTAACTGTACAGCTCAATACTTCTTTTGTTTTTAAACAAACTTAGCCCTTCTGTGTATCCAGTACTCAAATCAGGACATTTTATATTATTACTTCTTCTAGACACTATTTCATAGGATAGCTCTTATGGTGATTTGGAACATAACTGATGAGTTTTTCAATTTTTAGTGAATTAGATCGTAGAATATGTTCTGTATCTTGCTTCTTTCATTCAATATTTAGTTTATAAGATTTGTCAATCTTTTTGCATATAGTTGTAATTTGTTAGGTTCTCATTGCTATATACTATATCGTTATACAAATATAAGTTCAATTTGTGGTTATTTTGAATGGTGCCTCTCTGAGCATTCATGTATTTGTCTTTTGGTAAATATTGCTGGGTATATGCTCAGGGTCATAGAATATGGTTAGATTTAGCATACATGGGAAATGGTGGTGCCCATCAGTTTACATTTCCATCCACAATGGGAGAGAGTTCTAGTTGCTCCGCATCTTTGCCAACACTTGGTATCATTTCTCTTTTTCATTTGAACTGTTCTGATGTGTATGTATCACTATTTCAATTGTGGTTATTTTGAACATTACAAAATTGGCAAAGAATAACTGATTTTATTAAATCATATTTCATTTGAAGTAATGTGGGTCTACTTTGCAGTATTTTTCCTTATTTACATGATTCATAAGAAGAGTGATCATGAGATAGTCAACAATATAACAGCTTGGAATGAGATTTTTGATCAGCTATAATTGTAATGTATTT
The DNA here is from genome assembly GCF_029289425.2 of Pan paniscus. Taxonomy (NCBI): domain Eukaryota; kingdom Metazoa; phylum Chordata; class Mammalia; order Primates; family Hominidae; genus Pan; species Pan paniscus. The sequence continues at coordinate 6,932,218 of NC_073265.2, forward strand.
TATCTAAATATTATTTAACTGTATTAGTAACTGTGATCATTAAGAACAAAAACAAAAGGTAAGCAATTCCTTAGATTAACATGAAACAACATTCCTGCCTTTTGAAAGAAACTTTTCTGACCTGTAAGTAAATGATGTAAATCAATTAATAGCTTAACTGAAATTAAGAGATGAGTCTCAGTTTTCATTGCCTACATTATATCTGTGTTTCTGGAGAAACAGAAACACAGTATGACAAACCTACGGTCTGCTAGTTTCTTCTCACCCTGCCAACAACTGTTATATTACTGTTTAACTGGTTATATGCAACCATTTGTTGAGGAGGATTGTTTTGTTTTGCTTAGTTTTACTTTTTAAGGCAGACTCTTGCTCTGTTGCCCAGGCTTGAAGTCTATGAGTTTTATACTCAGGGTCACATGGTCAATGAGATGTAATCACAGCTCACTGCAGCCTTAATCTCCTGGGCTCATGTGATCCCCCTGCCTCTGCTTCCTGAGTAGCTGGGACTACAGGTGCATGCCACGACACCCGGCTTGTTGAGCAGAGTTTTGATGAAAATCATTCATCCCTTCTTAATTACAAACAGTAAAACCTTAGAAAATGTAATTAGAGAAAAAAATAACATTTTGCACCAAGCTAATTGTATCTTTACCTTTTATTAGTTGGTTTCAGGATTGGTACTTATTGATGGTTCTGTTTTGGAGTATGCGTTCCCTGGGTTTAAGTCCTTGCAGCACACTTTATAAACATTGTGTGGCCTTACTTGAGTAACTTAAGTTACTTAACTTCTCCAGATCCCAGATTCTCAACCTGTAGAATGGAAGTAATTATAATACAAACATTATGTGGTGGGTTAGTCCAGGTCCTCCAAGAGGTAGATGTTGAAAACGAGTTAAACACAGGAGGATTTTATTAAGGGAAATCCCTGTGAGAGAAAATGGAGAGGAAGCTGAGTAAGCCTGGAAGAGGTCTCAGCTATGAGGCAAGTCTGACCTAGAATGAAGGAAAGAGGAAAGGAAGGTTGAGTGGAAGCATTGGAGCGTAATGTACAGTCTAAGGAAGGGTGAGAAAAGGCTTCAGGGAATCCTGAGCCAAGACTGGTCCTCAGAGAAGCCCTGTGTCTCCTAAAGAGGGATCTGCATTAGCCACCCTGTGGCCCTCAGTCATTGACTGAGGGGCAGATGCAGAAACAGATTTTAGAGTGAAGCAGCAAGTGGCCGTAGGCAGTTAGGCTTTCCATACTTTGAGGTCTATGAGTTTATTTATTTATTTATTATTTATTTATTTAAATTATACTTTAAGCTCTGGGTTACATGTGCAGAACTTGCAGTTTTGTTTCATAGGTATACACGTGCCATGGTGGTTTGCTGCACCCATCAACCCGTCACCTACATTAGGTATTTCTCCTAATGCTATCCCTCCCCTACACCCCCACACCCCACAGGCCCCAGTGTGTGATGATCCCCTCCCTGTGTCCATGTGTTCTCATTGTTCAACTCCCGCTTATGAGTGAGAACATGCGGCGTTTGGTTCTCTCATCTTGTGATAGTTTGCTGAGAATGATGGTTTCCAGCTTCATGCATGTCCCTGCAAAGGACATGAACTCATGTCCTTTTCTATGGCTGCATAGTATTCCATGGTGTATATGTGCCACATTTTCTTAATCCAGTCTATCATTGATGGACATTTGGGTTGGTTCCAAGTCTTTGCTATTGTGAATAGTGCCACAATAAACATACATGTGCATGTGTCTTTATTGTAGAATGATTTATAATCTTTTGAGTATATGCCCAGTAATGGGATTGCTGGGTCAAATGGTATTTCTAGTTCTAGATCCTTGAGGAATTCACACACTGTCTTCCACAATGGTTGAAGTAAATTACACTCCCACCAATAGTGTAAAAGCATTCCTATTTTTCCACAACCTCTCCAGCATCTGTTGTTTCCTGACTTTTTAAGGACTGCCATTCTAACTGGAGTGAGATGGTATCTCATTGTGGTTTAGATTTGCATTTCTCTAATGCAGGTCTATGAGTTTCTTATTCATGGTCACTAAAAAATGCTTATCATGAATTGAAATCTCCGGATAGAGTAAAGCAATGCCTAATTCATAGTTACGCACTTATCAATTTATTTATTCATATTATTCATTATCATTATGAATATTCAACACATTAATAAAAGAGTCACATGTGCAATCTTCTTGGGGTATTGGGAGAGTAAAGAATAACATAGCGGTGCTACAGGTAATTTAAGAGATGGCTTCTCTCTCTATATATATATATGTACATGTATATATATGTATGAGACACAGGTATAATTATTTTCCTTCTACTATTTGTTATTGATGTATACTGCCAAATCCCTAACGGATACTGGAATACTTAACTCTAAGCTCCCTCCACGCCTACAAAAGAAGTGGGTACAAGGTTATTTTTTAAATCAGAAGATTTATTAATAGTATTTTTATCGTGTCCAATTGATATTATCATTATCAAAAAGTTTAATCACTTATTATTACTTGAAGGACCTCGTTAGGAAATGTTCGATCCACGTTTTTTTTTTTTTTTTTTTTTTTTTTTTTTTGAGGCAGAGTCTCACTCTGTCGCCCAGGCTGGAGTGCAGTGGCGTGATCTCCGCTCACTGCAAGCTCCGCCTCCCGGGTTCACGCCATTCTCCTGCCTCAGCCTCCCGAGTAGCTGGGACTACAGGCGCCCGCTACCACGCCCGGCTAATTTTTTGCATTTTTAGTAGAGACGGGGTTTCACCGTGTTAGCCAGAATGGTCTTGATCTCCTGACCTCGTGATCTGCCCGCCTCGGACTCCCAAAGTGCTGGGATTACGGGCGTGAGCCACCGCGCCTGGCCTGTTCCACTTCTTAAAACTGGTCACTGGAAGTACATCGTCTTGGGAAGAACTGGATATTTCTTGAAACCCCTTTCATATAGCCATATTCTCAAACATAGATCCTTCTTTTATTTTTTTCAAAGATTTTTTTCCATTACTGTAGAAAATTCAGAGGGTGTTTATGGATAGTGCAGTACTCCGCTCAAATACAGGGAACGAAAGTTACATTAAAATGATAATATTTTTTGCTGAAAAGTATTATGATATTTAATGTAAGCAAACAAATTAGTCAGCTGATAGTGTTTTGTTTTCATGTTTTAAATGTCTTGGCCGGGCGCGGTGGCTCAAGCGTGTAATCCCAGCACTTTGGGAGTCCGAGGCGGGCGGATCATGAGGTCAGGAGATCGAGACCATCCTGGCTAACACGGTGAAACCCCCGTCTCTACTAAAAATACAAAAATTAGCCTGGCGTACTGGCGGGAGCCTGTAGTCTCAGCTACTCGGGAGGCTAAGGCAGGAGAATGGCGTGAACCCGGGAGGCGGAGCTTGCAGTGAGCCGAGATTGCGCCACTGCACTCCAGCCTGGGGGACAGAGCCAGACTCCGTCTCAAAAAAATAAAAAATAAATAAATAAATAAATAAATAAATAAATAAATGTCTTACTTCAATAGCTTTTGGAGCACAAGTGGTTTAGGTAACATGGATAATTTGTATAGTGGTGAAGTCTGAGATTTTATTGCACCTGTCACCTGAGTAGTGTACATTGTACCAAACATGTAGCTTTTTTATTCCACACCCACCTGCCAACTTCCCCCTTATGAATCTCCAGAGCCGATGATATCACTCAGTGGAGAGTCTTCAACATTCAGGGTGGAATCTTCAGGGTGTGGCCCTCTATCCATTGCTTTCCACCGTTTGTACTCTCTGCTTTATGAATAGAGGCCTGTTCTCCCTGTCTGCCTTGTTCACGTACCTTTGCCGTTTTCCTTGCTGGGATGACATCCTTTGCCCTGAAGTTCTCATTAACCATACCATAGATGTCCTCTTCTTACCTCAATACATCCAAGGCTACCTCAAGTCATAACTTCTCCTTTAGTTTTTCCCTAGTGTCTGAGTTCAAATGGGCTTCTCTATATCCAGAATATCTACCACCTGTCTTATCTTTCCTCACACGTGGCACGTGCAGTTCCTTCCATCTACTTTCATAATGTTGTATTTTAACGGTTCAGTTGTGTTTATATTACACTATTCTGTCAGGCAAACAAGGGTATTTATATGGCTGAAATCTACGGTATTTTTAAAATGTAGTAAAATGTAATGAATAAGCATACAAATGAATGAGTTAATTAATCTATTATATTCTTGGTTAAGTAATGAGCATTATGAGGACAAAAATTGAGTCTTACACCTTCTTAGAATCCTAAAGACCTAGTACAGGACTTGGAATATAGCATTCACTTAAGACATCTTTGTGACTAATGAATTTAAATATTTTTATTAATTCTAAGTTGACGTATGATTGTAATTTGGGGAAGGTAGTGAAATTTCAAATGGCTTTCACCACCTGTGAAATGACCCTTTTACCTACCACATGATTTACCAGATCTTTGTTTAGGTGAACCTAGGCGAAAGCAGATTGTTTCCTCTACTTAGGAAATACTTTGCACATTTTTGTTGCTTATAAATTTGATATTTTAATTTGTACAGTTATAATTTATGATATTGACTTGTACAGTTAATATATTTTTACATATAATATATATTATATATTATATATAGTTATACTATATATAATTTTATTTTCTATAGTAAAGAATATCATTACACATTAACAAAATAGATATAACTGTTTTCTTTCTACTATTTGTTACTGGTGTATACTGCAAATCCCTAATGGATACTGAAATTCTTATCTCTAAGCCCCTCTATGACTATGAAAAGAAATGGGTTCAAGTTTATTTTAAAAATCAAGAGTTTATTAATAATATTATTGTTATCATGTCCAATTGATACTATCATTATTAAAAAGTTTAATCACTTATTTCTTGAAGGACCTAATTAGGAAATATATATGTGTGTGTATATCTATATTCTATCTATATATATCCTATATCTATATTCCATATATATTCTATATCTATATTCTATATCTGTATTCTACATATATTATCTATATAGTCTATATATATTCTATAGATATCCTATATAGTCTATATATATTCTATAGATATCCTATATATAGTCTATATATATTCTATAGATATCCTATATATAGTCTATATATATTCTATAGATATCCTATAGTCTATATATATTCTATAGATATCCTATATATAGTCTATATATATTCTATAGATATCCTATAGTCTATATATATTCTATAGATATCCTATAGTCTATATATATTCTATAGATATCCTATAGTCTATATATATTCTATAGATATCCTATAGTCTATATATATTCTATAGATATCCTATATATAGTCTATATATATTCTATATAGTCTATATATATTCTATATATAGTCTATATATATTCTATATATAGTCTATATATATTCTATATATAGTCTATATATATTCTATATATAGTCTATATATATTCTATATATAGTCTATATATATTCTATATATAGACTATATATATTCTATATATAGTCTATATATATTCTATATATAGACTATATATATTCTATATATAGACTATATATTCTATATATAGTCTATATATATTCTATATATAGCCTATATATATTCTATATATAGTCTATATATAGTCTATATATAGACTATATATAGTCTATATATAGTCTATATATGTATCCTATATATATTCTCTATACATATTCTATATATATATATATATATATACACACACACACATATATAGTAGCCTAATATTTAAAAAATAAGATTGGGACTGCGTAAAATAAGCTGACCCAGACAATAGGGGTACAGACATATGTATAATTCAGCAAGAAATGGTAACAAAGTGAGATATGTCAACTCTTTGTAGCATATTGTTAAGTAGTATTAAAAAACAAGTAATTTTTGGTTGGGTCCATTGAGAGAATAACATTATTTTTAGAATGATCTAATGGCACAATAAGCATTTTAGCATTTTACCTGCAAAAGCATTATAGCTGTGCCAGTTTCTGTTCCAAGAAAAAAATACATTGGTGTATTCTCTAAAGGAGGAAATTCTGACCTCAACTATGTTCAGATAGCTGTGGCAGACAATACTCTGATCAGGTACTAAGTCATATATCTTTCACATTTCCCTTTGCTAGTTATACTCAGCATGTGGTTGGAAATGGAATCAAAGCCCAGTCTGGAAATCCTGAAGTCAAAGTCAAAGTCAAAGGAACTGATCCTGTGATAAAGCAGATTATTGATAAACTGAAGCATGTTATTCAGGTAAGTCCTGATCCTATATTTTTTGGTATAGCCAATAATAAATAATAAGTGGTCACTTTCTGTTACACTTGATAAATTTGTTAACCCTATCAAATAATCCTACCCAAAATATTGTAACACATTATTTGTATCAGGACTTTTGGGGATATTTAGTTTAATGATTTTTGTATGCAGTCAATATGCAGTGGTATTTTAATGTTGGACAATCTGTATATGTGAAAAGCAAGCCTCAGCCTCAGCATTTCAATAATGAGAATCTCAGGACATGCATTGTCTTCAGTGAATAAGTTTGAACATGGGAATCACTGTGACAATTAAAGAAAACACATAGAAGACCATAGAAGATGCCAGAGTTTTCTTTCAGGTAATTCTCTGAATGTTGCTATGAAGGTTTTTGCAGCATTTCAATACAAATTAGGTCATAGATGAATAATATGTACTTCTAATATTTATTTCCTATATCACCTTTTATATGTTATCTTATAATCTACCTAATGGTTGTTTATGAAATACTTCTGTTTTATCTTCAATAATATTTTTCATCAAGTGAGTGTGTATTGCTGTTTTTAATACATGACAAATGAAGCGTGAACATATTTATCAAAATAATATTTCATTGAAATAGTCTATTAATAGGAACCAAACATGATGTTGCATGTTGTAAATATTACTCTGCATTCTGCATCTATTGATGTTTGGGGAAAGAAAGGCTATTTTTTTTTTAGTTAATAGTCATTTTATAAAAATTTATATTTGAATATACTTTCATTTTTCCTAAGCAGAACTTTGCATGGCTAGTTGATGCTTATTTCTAGTATCGTGCATCAGAAACAATACCTAAATAGTACAGAGTTTTTATTGCATACAACATATTCCAGAGTCAGTAGTAGGCTTCTCATAATTGTTCTGCAAAGACAAAGCTTAAGTTTATGCAGAGCCAATTCCTGGGTTTCCATTTTTCACGAGTCCCTATCTCTCAAGGAGAGGATATGTAAGAAGGACTTGGGGGTTGGTGTCCAATACCATAGACTTCTCCCTTCTGTGAGGCAACAATGCTCATTCTACCATTGATACCTATAGAAAACAGAGCTCTCACCCTGGCTGGCAAAACCAAAAATAAATTCTATTGGAAAAGTCTAAGAGAAAAGTGGTATCATGACTACTGATGAGTTAAACCTTCCAGCCTCTGCTGAGCTGGTCCAGTTGGTACCTCACAGTATCGTCCACTGTAGTATAATATGTACAGCTAGATTGTTTGAAAATTCGACCGCATAATTGATAATAAAACCAAAAGAGCTTTAATATTAATGTTCTCTCATTGAGGAGTGAGTACAATCTCACTGTGAGGACACAGTGAAATCTTAGGGGTTTCTTAAGTGGGGTAAGCATTCCACAGAGGATGGAGGAAGAAAAACTAGAACTTAAATATATATTTATTCCATCTCATTCTTTTATATTTCTTTGGTTGTAGTAAGGTATATAAAATATGTAATATATTAGTACAACAGCATATACATATAATTTATAAATACATAAATATACATATTAACTGGACATTTGTTCAGATTGTTTTTCTAAGATATATACATGATGAAAGCAGAACAGAAACCCTGTTACAGATAATAAGGATAGAGCTGTTCCATGAGAAGTGCAGTTATAAGAAAACACATTCACAGAGGAACACATAGATACCCAAGATAGAAAGGATTATAAAAACCCTTAGGAGGAGGGTTCACATATTTATTACCCATTCAGCAACCCCCCTCCCCATTTCTTGTTTCGTAGGTTTCAAAGCCTTTTCAAGGTGGCAGAGGGAAGTCATCCTGCCTTTCTTTTTTAGCTTCTGTGTGAACTTGAGTCCCATTCTTTATTCTTTATAGGAGTGTGCAGATCTCCGATTATTCATGCTTAAGTTTCATTCTGGGGTTGCAAGAGAATATCAAATGCAGTGCTACCTTTGAGGTCTATCATTTTAAGATCTGCTAGATTTATATGATAGAAATGTAGATTTTTATAGAGGACAGCAGAAAGTCATATCTTGCACAGGTGTCACTGAAAATTTACCTTTAATATCTAAGAATATGCTCTTTCATGAACTGCTCTCCTGGAGATGAAGAGAAGTGTTTTACTTTGCCAAGTTTTTATTTATTTATTTATTTATTTGAGACAGAGTTTCCCTCTTGTTGCCCAGGCTGGAGTGCAACGGCGCGATCTCGGCTCGCTGCAACCTCCGCCTCCCGGATTCAAGCGATTCTCCTGCCTCAGCCTCCAGAGCAGCTGGGATTACAGGCACGTGCCACCACGGCCCGGCTAATTTTTTTTGTATTTTTAGTAGAGACAGGGTTTCTCCATGTTGCTCAGGCTGGTCTTGAACTCCCGACCTCAGGTGATCCACCTGCCTTGGCTTCCCAAAGTGCCGATTACAGGTGTGAGTCACGGCGCCCGGCCTACTTTGCCAAACTTTTGACTACTGATGGTGTACGCGTGCCCTGGCAGGGATGGCCATTGTGCTGTCAGTATCAAGAGATGGCTGACAGCACCCACCACAATGTCAGCTATGAAAGGATTCAGAAAATAGCCTTCTGTAAGTCAGAATTTATTAATTAAGGAGTAGGGCCATGGAAGATGTCAACATAGGAATAGGTTTCAGATTCTAAACTGTAGATTTAGATGATCACTTCTTAGTGTCTGTATAAAATTTACTTTATTTTTTATTATAACATGAAGTTCGCTTTCCACCTTTATACTATGAAAAATGCCGTGTCTCACAATAGGGACATACCTGTGTTAAAGTATATGGAAGTAAATCAGCCACAATAGCAAACATTGCCTGCATGGACTCACCCAAAAATGCCTTTCTCGGCCTGCCATTGATCTGAACCTCATTTCTACCTTGCATTGTCTGCAATTAGAGTCAGTAAGGAAGTACATAAAGATTTTTACTTGGAAAATGTCACTTTTTAATGTTTTAATAATTAATTCATTCAAGATACTCAACAAATGCTCACTGAGTTTCTAGTACGGTCCTGGTTCTGTACAGGCACTGAGGTTAAAGTTGTGAATAAAGCAGACACAACCCTGCTCTCATGGGCTTTCCATTGTAAGAAAAAAGTAAATAAACAAACCAATGAAACCAGTATTGTAGCTGACACATGTTATGCACAAAACCAAACAAGTCGAGGTAAGGAAAGATATTTAAGAAGAGTGTGCTGGTGAAGGCCACTCAGGGGCAGATGTTTGGGTTGATGCTGAATAAGGAGAAGAAAGGAGTCATGGGAAAACCTGTGAGAACTGTGTCTGGGGCAGAAGGCAAAGTAGGTATAAAGGCCCTGTGGCAGGAATAAGTTTATTTTATTCAGAGAACAGAAGGCCAGGCGGCTAAAACAGAGTGAGTTAAAGGGAGGAGATAAACATACATCATGTTTTGGGGAGTCCAGTAGGCTCTGGTAAAGAGTTTATATTTTCTCCTAAATAGACTAAGAAGTCATTTTAAAACTGTAAGCAGAAACTAGCTGCGCGCAGTGGCTCATGCCTGTAATCTCAGCACTTTGGGAGGCTGAGGCGGGCGGATCACCTTAAGTCAAGAGTTTGAGACCAGCCTGGCCAACATGGTGAAACCCCGTCTCTTCTAAAAATACAAAAATTAGCCGAGCACGGTGGAGCGTGCCTGTAATCCCAGCTACTGAGGAGGCTGAGGAAGGAGAATCGCTTGAACCCAGGAGTCGGAGCCTGCAGTGAGCCAAGATCGCGCCACTGCACTCCAGCCTGGATGACAGAACAAGACCCCTCAAAATAAATAAATAAAAAAAAATACATCACAAATTTAATAAATAAATAAATAACTGTAAGCAGAAGCTGATACAATTTAATATATGTTTTATGAGGACTTCACTATGAAAACTGGACCCTGCGTACAAGAATGGAAAAAAGAAAGTAACACAGACAGAAGGCCACATAATTGGAGCTAGAATAATAAGAGTGGATAAGCTGAGAAGTGCATAGATTTAGACAAATATTGGAAGCGGGGTTTTTGGGATTTGTTAATGGATTGGAAATTTGAGAGACGGAAGAAAGATGATAGCGAGGTTTGGTGGGGTGATAGTGTCACTAAGTGAAAAAAGGAATTCTGAGAGAGGAGCAGGCCTGGCGGAGGGTCCCTGGGATTGATTAGAAATCAGTGGTTTTGTTAACTGTGAGATGCTTGTTAGATGCCCAAGAGGGATGTGCAGAACTCAGGGAGACCACACAACTGGAGGTGTATGTTTGTAAGCATCAGCACGTGGATAGTATTTAAGCCCTGAGATTGTATAAGGTTGTCACCTTTCCTTTAGAGTATAAATTCACACCAAAACTATTGGTGGAGATGATAGGACAAGGGAATCATACAAAAAAAATTGTACTGCAAAAACCTATGAATGAATAAAACATTTTATTAAATGTATTTGGCACCTTGTATATACTTAGTTGATCTAGGACAGAGAAGATACTTAGTAACATTCATTTTTTCTTACTGTAAGAATAATGACCCAGGAGGCGGAGGCTGCAGTGAGCTGAGATCAGGCCACTGCACTCTAGCTCTAGCAGACAGAGTGAGACTCCGTCTCAAAAAAAAAAAAAAGAAGAAGAATGAATGCTCATCAGAGGGAACTGAATTTTATTATTCTAGGAAATCTGATGGAAAAAGTGAAAAATAAATATTAATACCATTTATAAAACAATGAAAAGACTTATAAGAGAAGCCATCTAGGCTTTTCTCTATACTTAATTATACATATAAATACATCAGTACTTTACTTCAAAAAATAAGATCATAGGGTACATTTGATTTTATGATCTGAACTCCTCACCTGACCACACAAAACAAATACTTTACCATGGCATTAAATAGTCTGCTATCTGGTTGTTAGTGCTGGCATATTATTCTATCACATGGAAAGATTACAGTTTTCCTTCACCCAGTCACCGAAAGTTGGATATTTAGGTTGCGACCAGTTTTTCATGATAATAAAGACTAATAGGAATAGCAGTAGACATAAGATGTTTTTGGCATCTTTTTTTTCTTGTAATACGTTCTACATATTGAAACTAATAATTGTATTTTGCTACATATTGCCACGTTTTTCTCAAGGAAAATTATAGCTAACAGAAAGTGTCAGCTTTCTCTGTGTGTTAAGGGTGTGGGTGGAAGCTCGGCAGTGACACTGAGACATATTGGTATGGAACATCATTGGACTCTCTAGAGATCAAGGTAGCAGTCCTGTAGAAATGTTAGCCCGAGCTGTGTGTCACCTGGGAGTACTCCAAGGACGGCCAAAAGAAATATTTTAGTTAGAAGACAATTTATAAGAAAAGTTTAGAAGCTTCCTAGAGAGGTCATAGCATACACAATTTTATTTCATCCTTTAGGACAAGCCCTATATGTATATTCTGCGCACATCTCCTCCTGCACCCTCCTCAAAAAAAAAAAAAAAAAAAAAAGCTGAGATCTGATGTAAATAGATAGCTGTGAATTATAGCTTGGTCCTTAAGGAATATCTCAGAAACTTCAATGTTCCTTCACCCTCTCCGCAAATCTCTCTGAATTGAGAATGGGAACCTTGGCAACAGAGGGGAGTCATGCACCTCCCTTTTCCATCTGTGACTCTGACATCTTCCTCCAGGTCAGCCATGGTGCAAACTCTCACAGTTACTTTCTGGCAGTTTCCTGCATTCCAAACCTGTTTCTGAAATGGGCAATATTTGTCCCCTTGAAAATCACCTGTGATAAATGTGGTATAGCCCATGGCCAGTGAAAATTTTCCTACAGGGAGACATATTCCTAAGTGTTAACATTAACTTTTTCAGATGTTTGAGTCAGACTCAATTGCCCTTTCATATTATAGATTGAAAACAACACTTGGTTGATGTTAGTATATCTGATTGAGGAAATATGAGAGCCTTTTTAATTTAGATTTGCTCGCCTAGAAAACTCACTTTGAAACTTCTTGGTCATGTTATGTTTGCTTATGGCAAAGTTATCAGCAAAAAAGTCACTGTTATGCAGCAATTTATCTTTAAACACTAAATGACATCTATCATTTTTCAAAGAAAATAATGTCAGCAGTTAAAATCCTAACTGCTTGAGCACTGTTAGTTGACAATTATAATGCCCCATTGCTTAGAAATTAATTGACCTACTTTCAATAAGAAACATAAAAAGTAATATCACAGCAATTTTCTGGATCTATTTTATTCCAAAACCAATAAATGTTACAGTGTTGTTAAAAGTAATAGATTTAAAAACATTTTATTTTCTTAAACTTAACAATTCAAATAACATAAAATAATATTACGTTTCTATTAAGTATTCATTTTTATACAGACCAAAAGTTCTTTAGAAAATGTCTTCATGTATAATATAAATTTGATTTTTAGATGTGAGAAAAGCAACAATCATAATCGTTGCCTAAATCCACAAAATAAGTAGATATTCTATAATATGTATTTCGGTAATCACAATGTATTGGATTCAGGCAGAGATGAGAGACACTCTGATTTTAGTAGAAAAAGACTGTGTTAAATTACCTCTTTGCCTTTTCTCTGTTCCTAGGATAGCAATATAATAAATAGTAACTTTAGAACTGGGATACACTGAGAAAATGTTCTAATTTAAATCTCAATAGATGATTACACAGGTAGTGTTTACACACACACACACACACACACACACAATGACAGGAGTTTTTAAAGATATTAGTATCTCGGAATTTTTGAATTCTGAAAACTGTCCAAGCTTTTATCATTAAATCACTTGTTATGAAACCCATTTTAGAAACACACTTTCCTATTTTTAATAGCCTATGATAGTCATACAGAATGAGTTAATCAAAATTGATTGGTCAATTGCTAATTGCAATTTCTTTGACCGTAGCATGTCAGCTGATTCTATGAACTTCTACAGACTCTTTCCCTTGGTCCGGGAATTGCCACAACACTCTGACTCCTTTCCCCACAACTCCATTACATGATATTGTCACCTCCCCAGGCTTACGATACTAATATTCCAGAGAGACGAACAGTCCTTGATTTTGAATAGCAATGCAGTAGTGACCAAAACAGATTTAGTTTTGGTTCAGAAGAAAGTGCTGGATATGCCCTCAGTAACTTTCCATGGTCATCTAATTCAGCAATTAGTTTGAGTAAATTCAATGGAAGGCTGCTTTCTGGAATGGGTAGTGTAATGTACTGACTTCCCTATTAGACATTTCATTTAAAAAAATCAATTGTCCGCATAAAACAACCATTTCAATCAGTGTACATTCAACTGGAAAGGAAAGTTAGAGAACTTTTTTTGAAAGTAATGGGATTGGGGTTGGCCATTGCTAATTTCTTTTTGATTAAAGCATATGTAATTGTTTTGTGTTGGATAAAAATTTGACTTTTTATTTGCGCGGATGCTGCTGATCTTATATGTTATCATTTCCCATTCAGACTTGAGCTGTTTATCTGCCGGGTTTTCTGTTCATAAAATGTTGAAAGGACGTTAAAATGTAGAACTTTTACATTTTTTATTTAGGTGACTAGGACAAATTCTGGTAATTTGTAGGCTAAAACTTAAATGTATTTCTGCTTAAAATATTTTTGAAATGTGGTTTATTTCACAAATGAGGTTCCAAACTATAACCAGCTCTCACTAAATTCTTATTTATTTATGTATGTATTTATTTATTTATTTATTTTGAGACGGAGTCTTTCTCTGTCGCCCAGGCTGGAGTGCAGTGGCCGGATCTCGGCTCACCGCAAGCTCCGCCTCCCGGGTTCATGCCATCCTCCTGCCTCAGCCTCCTGAGTAGCTGGGACTATAGGCGCCTGCCACCACGCCCAGCTCATTTTTTGTATTTTTAGTAGAGACGGGGTTTCACCGTGTTAGCCAGGATGGTCTCAATCTCCTGACCTCGTGATCCACCCGCCTCGGCCTCCCAAAGTGCTGGGATTACAGGCGTGAGCCACCGCGCCCAGCCAAAAGATCATTTTTAAATTATGTATCTGGGAATATATTATCAAACCAGGCCTGAAACTTATTAAAAAGATGGTAAAATCTAATTTAACTTCATTTAATACTCCTTTTCTCTTAGTCTTATAAAAGCAAATGAGCTTGTTGGCTTTTAATTATGAAAATATAATTTTAATTTATAAGACATATATAACAAAGCAAGATAGCTGCTAAATTCACTCTATCCTAGTAACTTCCTATTGCATACATTCATTTTTAATGTAATAAGAAAATCCTTTCAAAATTTTTAAAAGAATCACATTACCCAAGAAGAGGCTCAACATTTCTAGAAAATAAATATGTTCTTAAGACACTTAATAATTCCTGAAATGAAGACCTAATTCTTCAGAGTTTTAAAATATTTGATGTGCACTCTTTACATATATAGAGAGTTTAAATTTAATAATTTCCCTTCTTAAAAAATAAGTGAAACATACCACAAACATATCAAAGCAAGTTATTCATACTTCTCATTTAAGTAACTGTATTGTCATAGCAAAATTATTTTATATAATCAAAAAGCACAAAAGCCTTATTAGAATACTAATTTCAATGTCTGTTTCACAGATTTGCTCAGAATAGATTTTTTCATGCTTCTGCACTAATTCATTGAAGGACAATGTTTTACCGATTCCTGAAAAAATATCATTATCTGCCCCATAGTGGTGGCTCATGCCTGTAATCCTAACACTTTGGGAGGCCGAAGCTGGCAGATTGCTTGAGCCCAGGAGTTCAAGACCAGCCTGGGCAACATGGTGAAAACTCATCTCTACCAAAAAAAAAAAAAAAAAAGTAAAAAGTTAGCCGGGCAAGGTGGCGGGCACCTGTAGTCCTAGCAACTCAGGAGGCTGAGGTAGGAGGATCACCTGGGCCTGGGAGGTTGAGGTTGTGGTGAGCCATGATTATGCCACTGCATTCCAGCAGTGGGTGACATAGTGAGATCTTGTATCAATAATAATAAGATAAAATAGAAAATAAAAATATCATTAACTGACATTTTAAAAAGTATATTTCCCAATGTATAAATATACTTTGTGGATTAACAAGAGAAAAATTTCAAGATACTGTAAATTTAAAACAAATCTTTATGTATAATACCATCGTAATGTCTTTGACCAGGAGCAATCTATCATGTGAGATAAAAAATATTAAATATACATTTATTGAATAAATGAATGAAAATCATGATTACCTTGATCACTATATTTAAAATTTAAATGAAGCAGGAAAGTAAATCTTCCTAATTATCATATACTTAACATAACTGTTTAAAATCACTCTAATAACAAGTAATATGTTAATTTTGAATTATAATTTTAAAATGCCTGTATTGTTTCATTCACTCATCCTTCCATTAGTTCAGTGAACAAATATTGATTACTTACCCACTATGTGCAGGTATCATCATAGATTCAGGGAGTACAAAAATGATTAAACGAGGGGATCAGCTGGAGTGACCGTTTTCTAGAAACAATGCCTATTTCAGTTATGAACTAGTCTGTTTTGAAGAAAGTGGTGAGGGAAAGCTGAAAATCCTATTTTCACTTTATTCAACAAATCTTATTGAGGTCTTATTATGAATCAGGGGCTCTCCTAGGTAGGGCATACAAAATTGATTAAGACTGTGCTTGCTTGCAGAAAACAAACAAAAAAGCATCTCTATAATAAAAAGGAAAAAGAGGAAATTCCCTTTGTAGGTTTCATAGTTTATAGTGATACTGCTGATGTTGTCTCAGAGAATTAGTCACAATTATAGGAACTCAGAAGGCATTCCGTTGAGATGAAATAGAGACTAAACTAGCAGAGATTACTTAGTGAAATAACAATTCGAACATAGTTATAATTCATTTTAGAAGATATTATGGCTCACACATAGTAGATGTGATGACTGAATAACAGGAATGTGGAACGATGGCACCTTGGTAGCCATTACCCATTGCCAACATGATTCTGCATTAAAAAATCTGTGCAAAACGGCCGGGCACGGTGGCTCACGCCTGTAATCCTAGCACTTTGGGAGGCCAAGAGGGCGGATCACGAGGTCGGGAGATGGAGACCATCCTGGCTAACACGGTGAAACCCCGTAACTACTAAAAATACAAAAAATTAGCTGGGCATGGTGGCACGCGCCTGTAGTCCCAGCTACTCGGGAGGCTGAGGCAGGAGAATCGCTTGAACCTGGGAGGTGGAGGTTGCAGTGAGCTGAGATCGCGCCACTGCACTCCAGCCTGGGCGACAGAGTGAGACTCCATTTCAAAAAAACAAACAAACAAACAAACAAAAAACACAACTTTGGAGTATATTAATAAACATTGTTTTTTAAAAAAAATTTTTTAATCTTTAATTTCCGTTTTCACATATTTCTTCTTGCTTCCAAAAGGAAAGGAGTGGGTAGCTCTGTTGCCTGTACACCGTCCACGGCCCCTGGATCCGGGCGGGGTCCCCCGGGCCACCCGGGGGTCCACATGCAGCCCCCGGGAGGCCAGTGCGGGGTGAGGTCCGGGGGCCGCCTTATTGCTGAGGTCCGGCCGGTTGGGGCCCCGGCGGCCGCTAGGCGCTCTGGCTGGGCAGCTCCTGGGAGATGAAGCGGCGCAGGCGCTCCAGGTACTGGCTGTAGAGCTGGATGTCTTTGTGCCCGGCGCCCTCCACCCACAGCGGCTCCACGGCCTTGGGGCAGCGCTCCTAGAGCGCCAGCCCCTGCGAGAAGTCGATCACCTCGTCTTTCGTGCCGTGGATGATGAGCACGGGCGACGTGATCTTGGACACCTTCTGGATTCTGCGGGAGGGGCGTGGGGCGGGTGAGACCTCACCGGGCCCGGGCCCCGCCGCGCCCCGCCCCGCCCCCGTCCCCGACCCAGTCCCCGTCCCCGCCCCTGTCCCCGCCCCAGCCTGCTCACTTGGGGAAGGCGTCGAAGCAGTAGGCTTCTTGGTGTCGGGAAGGCGACGCTCAGGTCCAAGGTGAGCGGCGAGTGCAGCACCACCGCGGCGGACTTGTAGCGCGAGGCCAGGTCCACGGTGGGCACCGTGCCGATGCTCTGCCGGTACAGGATGATGCTGTCCGGGCTGATGCGGTACCTGGCGGCACCGGAGCAGGGTCAGCCGCGGCCTCCGACTCGCGCGCACCCCTCCCGCCAGCGGGCGTCCCCGGGCCCAGCTCCGGATGCGACTCTCCAGTCTCCCGGCTCAGCCTAGTCAGTGGGTCAGGCCCAGGCTCCACAGCAGTCCCAAGGGCCACCCCCAGTCCCCCAAGAACGCAGCGGTGGGCGGAGCCGGCGGCCTGGTCGTGTTCCCTGGCGCTATGGTTCACTGGCGTTTCCTAGCCAGGATCTGCTGGATCCTGGCTAGGGAGTCCTCCTCGGGCTAGGGTAGGGGAAGCCCTGGCGCCTCTCCTTTTCCTGGTCACCCCGGGGCGCACACTGGGAACTATGTGCCCCCCCACATCCCGAATGCTTCACGCCTTCCTGCCCAGGTTAGAAAGCTGTTCCTGGTGCACTGGCCGGAACAGGGTACACTCTTCCTCCCTGCAGCCCTTGCCCACCCCCTTGGCCATGAGGAATTCAGGCAGCTGTGTCCCCAGATGTCTCCACCCAATTTTGGACTCTCGGGGTCCCATGCCCAATGAGGTGCCAGCCCAACCCAGGTCAACATCGAGGTTGGCGGCTGCGGGGGCAGCACCTCCTCCCACCAGCGCCTTCCCTTGGGAGTGGACAAGTCCTCGGCCACCTCAGCACCACCAGCTCCCACCCAGGGCCACCCCCACCGCCAGGTCACTGGTGTGCGGCCCCTGGCCCAGCTGATCCAGCACCAGTACCAAGGCCTCCTCGTGCCCAGTCCCAACCACGCGGGACCCACGTGCTACCCTGTCGATGCCGCGACCCCAGAACTCTCCTCCCACATGCTCCAGGCTCTGATCCCAGGCAGATGCCCTCCTGCGAGGCAGGAGCATGGGCAGGTGTGCGTCCCGTCTGCCTGGCATTCGGACTCCACCAGCAGGGCTGTACCCCTCCTTGGCCTGGAATCCCAGCCTCCTGGCAGCACTCCACAGCTCACTGTTCACCCATGCCCCAAAGGATGCTGCCTGGCTTGTGCCTGTGGCCCCAGCTCTGCCTCAGCCTCCTTGGCCTGCTCCCTGGCAGCCAAGGCCAGTAGTGTGCTGAGCCAGCCCAGCCCTGTCACCTGCTCCAGGCAGGAGCCCCCAGCTGCCACCTGGATGTCACCTCTCAGACAATCAAACAAGACACATCCTCAGTGGAGGCCCTGAGCGCGATCTGGCCTCCCCCTCACGGCTCTGGGCCGAGGTTCCTGCAGGACAAAGCAGCAGCAGGACAGATGGCTGAGCAGACAGAGCTCAGAGCTGGCCATGGTGGGTGTGACTCTGCCAGTGCCCTGGGCAGTAGAGACAGCAGGGAGCTGAGGAATCTGCATGAAGTGGTGCTTGGTTTCTGCGCCCACACTGCCAGGAGACCCCCAGAGCCAGGGTGGTGCCAGGGGACCCAGCTCCCAGGCCCACAGAAGGGACTGCCTGGGATATCGCCAAGGCAACGAGGACCCCACCTCCCCAGGGCCTCTGACTTCTCAGAGCTGCGCCTGGCCCCTGCAGGAGCGGGGCAGACCAGTGAGGGGCAGGGCCAGGACGAGACAACCCCAGCGGGTGGCAAGCAGGAAAGGCCTCCAGAGGCCCACGCGGGTCTTCTGATCCAGAGCAGCACTGGCCCGGGCGGTGGGCGGTGCTCAAACACCAGTGAAGGGCCCAGGCAAGCGCAGGGCTGGGGACCTGGATGTTTACGAGGGCTGGATCTGGAATGGAGGCTGGCCCAGACCTCAGGTGTGTGCTGGGGGTCTGCACCTGACCCTGCAGGCCCTGCCCCGGGATGGCCGAGCTCCACAGCCACAGGGCCTCATGGGCCAGGCCTCGGGACCTCGATGCAGCAGCCTCGCCTCACCTGGCCCCAAGTGCTGCCTCGGCCCGTGGGCTCCCAGCCACACGTGCACAGACCCCCCCCAGACACCACCCACCCCCTCCCGCCGGGTGGCGTCCACGCCCCTGTGACAAGCTCAGCCCCTTCCTGTCCTCAGGCCAGGGGATCCCAGGGAGCCTGGCTCCACAGGCCAGGGTGTGGGCGGACCTCCTGGCCATACCTCAGCCATGTGGAGGCGGCACCCGCACGCCTGAGCTCACCTGTCCGGCTCTCTGGCCGCATGCGTCCACTGTGGCTCCCCTCCTGCAGGGCCGCCCACCTTCCTCCCAGGGAAGCCCGCCCCTCCCCCTGGCCCCCGGCCTGGTCCCCTCTCCGGTGTGCCCAGGCTGAGCTGCCCCCGGGGTCGCCCTCACCTGGTGCGCAGGGCCTGCCGGGCGGCGTCGATGTTGGCGTAGAGGTTCGTCTCGGAGGGCCTGCCCGAGCTGGCACCGTAGCCGGAGTAGTCGTAGGAGAAGATGTTGCAGTGGAGGCGGGAACACAGGCCAATGTAGAAGCTGCTCATCTGGCCCAGGTCCACGCGTTGCCTTCCTTGTTCATGCACCGCTGGTCAGACGCAGTTCAGCTGATGTAGGCTGGGCTTGGCTAGCATTGGCTTGAAGCTGCAGCTGGTGTCCAGATCTGTTCCATGTATTTGTGATCCTCCTCAGCCCTCCCGGGTACTTGAAGCATGTTATTGTTGTGGCCAAAGTCAGGAGTGCAACCTGCCTGTGCAAAAACATGCCAGGCTTCTGTTGCCTTAAATCCTCTAAGATACCCCTTTGGCTTAAGCAGAGTCACACAGCAAGGATCAAAGTCAAGGAGTGGGGAATTATATCTGTCCCTTAGAGATGGAGATAGGAGAGAGTGTGAACAAATGACGGAAAATGATCTCATCTACCAGAGTGTCCTTAAAGATTTTAACATAATAAATTCAGTATTGTTTTTGTTTGTTTGAATGAAGCTTTGCATGGACACAGTACAGTACAAAAGTACTATTTGAACTCTTTCTCCACATTCATAAAATTGCTACATAGTTTCTACCATGATTATATTTTTATGATCCATTTTTGTGTACAGATCTGAAAACTTTATACTAGAATTTATTAGCTGAGGAAAGGAACATGCACTGACATCATCATACACAAATATTTCTCAACATTTTAATGCTTGTGGTATTGTTAATGTTTCTGTGGAAAAATACTTAAAATCATAGAAGTGATTTCTAAGTCAGTTATTGATTTATTCTGATGAATTATAAAAATCAGACTAAATTAGTAATAGAGAAATTACACTTGAAATACTAGTCTGAGCTACAAATGAGATGGATTTTTGTGCTCATCATTTGTACTCTAGTTATGTTTGTTGAGATTGGGTTATGAAAACATCATTATAACATTATCAGCAGAAAAGCCTGTTGTGCTATAATTAAATCATCTAAACAATCATTTTTGTGGTCTTAATATCCTGGATTTCTCAATTCATTGTAGTAGATAAGAGTTCTCTTTAAATACTACTTATTATCGGTAGCTTGCTTTTCTGTGAAATCTAGAAAATTTAGAATTCTGCATTAACATTTAATAAAATACATGCTATCCTAATATTGATGCATTATATTTATCTATACAACATGCAACAAGAGAGAAATATTAGATGAATTAGAATATTTGCAGCCTATGGCAATTATCTGTAGCCACATTTTTTTTTTTGTCTTCAGAAAAATGTAGATGATTTTGGAAATGGACTAGTTCTAGTCTCAATCTAGGAAGAACTACTTATGGAAGTTTTGTGTACAGGATACTGATGTTTTCAAATATAATGCATTATTATTTTAGTTTAGTTTCTTTTGCCACATACTTAGAAATTGTTCAAGTGAACAGGCTATTAAAACGAATGGTATAATAAATGGTATAGATAGGCATTGTAAACATCCCACTTTTCCCAAGCCATGAATTTTAACACTGGATTAAGGAGATGAAAATGGAGCCATTGGGAATGTGGATTCTTTGCTAATAATTATTTTTCTTCTTTAAAAAGATTCTTCAAAAGGCAAGAATATGGAAGTATTTCAGGAGATATTCTTGAGGTATCTAAAATACATACTCTTCCTATCAAAATCAATAAATAGATTGATGTAAGTAAGATAAAGTCAGGGCAACTGATTTTGCATGTGAGTGTACACACAGACACATATCCATGTTTTCTCCATCTGTTCTCAGTTACTGAATTATTAGACTCAGCTGACCACTTGACTGTGTTTAATCTGATAAACAGACTCTTAACAAGAAGAACAATATTTTAAACACTGGATTGTTCCTACTACTTCTCAGCGTGCATCAGCTACTCTCTTTCCCCATCCTATCTCCTGCCAAATTGGTCTCTACTTATCTGTTCCACTTGGAGACACTATTTGATGTTGCTATAAATGACTTAAATGAATATTCACTCTACCTGGTTTCATATTAATTCAGTTTTCATAGGATGGTCTCTGTGGGATCAAGCAAAAGGACTTAGTGGAATATCTCTTATGACTCCATAAAGTAAAGAATGTGGTGAGTTTAACAGAGTGCCCCTTCCTTTACTAAATGTGAATGATGTGTCAGTATAGGGGGCCAGAGTGAAAAGTCCTAACATACGTTTGTTTGGGCAGCCAACAATTGGTCACATTGCACATTTCATGTTACAAAGGAGCCTCATGGTAGTATAAATGAGGGTCAGGAAAAGACACTTAACTGTGCTCTGGGCTTTAAAATGGAGCCAGGGCAAGAATTCTGGAATTTGACAATGTCAGGAAGGAAACCTCTGTAAGCAGGCACGCAGGGGACTCCAGAAATCTCTTCTTTGCCCCTACAACTCTGGACTTTCAGAAATACACACCCCATTCTCCTGTATTAATACACAATTCATGTTCACAACATCAAAAACCAATTTTAAAATAGTAAACCTAAGGTAGATGGAAAGGCATTATAGCCTCAGCATGCCCGAGATGTGAGGAGCAAATCAGAAAGATGTGAGTGTGACAAGAAAGGGACATTGTGCTAACCAATCATTTAAAATTTTTACTTCAGAGAAATGGCAATATTTCACAGGTTGTTTCTCATCACCAATCTCACAAATATACATGTTTTTTGAAAATTTTCCTCTCAATTCTTCTCCTTGACAGTGAAGTCCAGAAGAGGTTGGTTTAGATCTAACTCTTTTCAGCCTCAATACTCCATAATCACTTTGGCTTTTTTGATTATGACTGGACGGCATGTACTATTATTTTAATATTAAAGATTTAGGTAATAATTTTAAATGTTATCCTTAAATAACTATGGGCTTTATTCATTTACTGTATATATTTCTCAAACATTCATAAGAACTTAAGGATTTTAATTCAAATGGTCCCTAAAGTAGAAAATGCACTCACAGATTATGCATATGTCTTTTAAGAAACAGAAACGTGCCATTTGTTATTAAATTGAGTAGACTTTGTATCCTTTAGAATTTGGGCAGAGTTTTCTTGCTATATTGTAGAGAACCTACAACCATATCTTAATTTTCTTCTTTTTGAGGTCTTCAAAATTAACATTGGCATTGGTCCACTAATTCCTTGTTTTCTATTTTTGGATGAGTGTGCATAGATTACCTCCATCTTAATTTTCAACATAAACTTTTAGCAGACTCTTTCACCTTTCATTGCCATGTAAGCAGATGTGATTTTTATTCTTTTTTCCTTTTCATTGAACAGTTACTTCATTTGAAATTTTTCACTTGATTTAATTTAACTTTATTTTTTGGTGGTAGATACATCTGTTGCTACCTGTGTCTGGTTGGCATTTTAATGTGTTGCCTCGAAGCTGTAACCACAATAGTGGCACATTTTCCTGCTGTTCCTTTATTCTTTGTTCCATGTGTATCTATTTTCAATAAATTGCATTGGTATATTATCATAGATTTTCTTTTTGTCTCTCAGATTTTCTGTTGTAATTATTTTTATTTATGCCTTTGGAAATATTTTATGATTGTTACATAAAACAGCAGAGCTCTTTCAGAAAGTTTTCATGGTTTTCCAAATGTACATTCGTATAGATTATTTAGTAGTTATTACACAATGATCTTTGGAGCAATAAATGCTGTTATATAAGAACAATTCCCAAATGTAATTTGAGTTATAAGCTAGCCTTTGATGGCCTAGAATTGATGTACCTTTATAATTCTAATCTGCATGCAAATTTAAGAAGACCAAGGATTGAGGATTGGGTGCATAATTTTCAGGGCCCAGTAAAAAGTGAAAATGTAGAACCCTTTGATAAAAACTTACAAAGAATTTCAAGATGACCATAATAGGCCATGCACAAGGCCTTTCTAGATGGGTAGAGTGACCATGAAGCCATGGGCATTGTTTGGTTTTGTTTAATCTTACTGTTTGGTTGTAAAGCAGATCTTTAAATCAAGAGAAAAAAGAACACCAAAGAAGATCTCTGTCAAAATGTTTGAAGCATTATAGAAGATTAGATCCATATAAATGAAAGGGATAAAGAAAAAGCACATATCCAACCTCAAATATAAAGCATGGAATTCTCATATGAACTCCATTATAGCACTTGATATTTCAGCTCTATTTTCATTTTTGAACAACTCTAGATATATCTATATATTTTAGTCTAAAATTTAATTTTTATAAATTCTAAGTACTTCCCCAAATTCTACCTTAGATAAACAATTCAGAGATAACTCTGTTTCCTATTCTATTAGGTGGAACCATATGAAATTGTCAGTATTCAGCCTTTTTTGTCCTACAAAAAAATGACAGTTTTGTGTTTCCACCTAACACATGGCAGCCCAATAAATATGTGAAGGTCAGGACCACAGAGCTACCACACTAAACAATACTAAATGCCTACACATACCCTTTCCAAAACCCGGCAGGTCTTCTTTTCCCCAAGCGAATCATTCTTTGACTCTTCACCCATTATTCATGTGAGAAATTTTCCAGGCACTTCAACATGTCAGCTGAGTGACTGTAACAATTAGGTTTATTAATTCTCCTCTCACAATTTGACATTCTTTATTGAAAAGCATGATCTAAATGTTGACTAATAGTCTGCATAGTGAAACATATTTACTAGTTCCAATGACCTAAAACAGTGTAAACCATGATTCAGAAATTTATTTTCTTAAAAACTTCTAAACAAAATGTCTGCTAGGATAAACCGGTGCAATTTCTATGTGAAACCTAAGAATTTCAATGACACATTTTCATTCTTATTGCCATCAAATAATCCCTTTAATAGTGCCCCATCTTTCTTACTCCTTCATATGATTTTCTATATTATTATTTTCCATCACTCATTCTGTTAAAACTATAATAGTTTCTTCAGAGAAATGACAGATTTTCCCACTTCAGAGGCATTTCTGCATTGAGCTCTCATAAACCTCTCTAACATGGTGGGCAATAGACTCAATAACATTTGTGTATAAACTCAGTTGTGAATTACAAAAGGCTCATCTATAACGTCAAAAAGCAACTCGGTAAAAACAATTCTATTGAAGATAGTATGATCTAAATATATAATTTTAGGATGGCTTCAACTGAGACAAAAATAGCATCGATACAGTGTGGAGCAATGAATTTCTAAAATTTTTATCTGCTTAACATTTTTCATCAGCACAATTTATACAGAAGCCCAACATGAGACATTCTTGTTCACATGGAATTTCTCTGCCCGCTGGAGCCCTGTAGAAATCCCACTGTGTTGGTAAACAGCAGCAGCAACAAGAAGATACTAAACTTGAATTCTCAGTGGCTCAACCAAACCAAAGTTTGTTGGTTGCTCCCATAAAGTTCAATGTCAGTCAGAATAAACTCCTCTAGCCTTAACTTATGACACACATGGCACATAACCTTCGAAGTACTGGCAGTGGAAAAGGAGAGAACTTGGGAATGAGGCAGGGGCTTCATGGTGAACATGGTGAAACCTCATCTTTACCAAAAATACAAAAATTAGGTGGGTGTGGTGGAGTGTGCCTGTAGTCCCAGCTACTCAGGAGGCTGAGGTAGAAGGATTGCTTGGGCCTGGGAGGTCAAGTCTGCAGTGAACCAAGGTGGTGCCACTGCACTCCAGCCTGGGTAACAGAGTGAGATCCTGTCTCAAAAAAAAAAAATTATTTGTGAGGGTGAAATTTAAATACCTTTGTGCATAGCTATCAGTTATTCTTTGTTTTAATATTTAGTTTATTGTGAAATATAACACATATAGAAACATACATAAAACAACACACAGGGCCAGGCCCGGTGGGTCACGCCTTATAATCCCAGCACTTTGGGAGGCCGAGGCGGGCGGATTACTTGAGGTGAGGAGTTTGAGACCAGCCTGGCCAACATGGTGAAACCCCATCTCTACTAAAAATACAAAAATTAGTCAGATGTGGTGGTGCATGCCTGTAATCCCAGCTACTTGGGAGGCTGAGGCAGGAGAATCGCTTGAACCTGGGAGGCAGAAGTTATAGTGAACCAAGATCGCGCTACTGCACTCCAGCCTGGGCAACGGAGTCAGACTGTGTCTAAAAAAAAAGAAAAAAAAATAGGCCGGGTGTGGTGGCTCACGCCTGTAATCCCAGCACTTTGGGAGGCCGAGGCGGGCAGATCACTTGAGGTCAAGAGTTCGAGACCAGCCTGACCAACATGGAGAAACCCCATCCCTACTAAAAGTACAAAATTAGCTGGGCGTGGTGTTGCATGACTGAAATCCCAGCCACTTTGGAGGCTGAGGCAGGAGAATCGCTTGAATCTGGGAGGTAGAGGTTGTTGTGAGCTGAGATCACGCCATTGTACTCCAGCCTGGGCAACAAGAGTGAAACTCCGTCTCAAACAAACAAAAAACAAAACAAAAACAAAAAACACAGTGTAACATGTTATTATAAAGTCACTGCTCAGGGACCAACTTGGCCGCTCCTGTGCCTCTAGAGGGAAGCTCCTTCCCACTGTTCTTTAGAGTTTTATATGTTAAGTACAGGAGTCAACAAACTAGGCCTATGCACCACATCTGGCACCCAGCCTTTCTTTATTTTTTGAGATGGCGTCTCACTCTGTCACCCTGGCTGCAGTGTGGTAGCACAATCTCGGCTCACTGCAACCTCCACCTCCCAGATTCAAGCAATTCTCCTGCCTCAGCCTCCTGAGTAGCTGGGATTACAGGCGTGTGCCACCACACCTGGCTAATTTTTATATTTTTGGTAGAGACGGGGTTTCACCATGTTGGTCAGTCTGGTCTCGAACTCCTGACGTCAGGTGATCCGCCTGCGTTGCCCTCTCAAAGTGCTGGGATTACAGGCATGAGGCATGATGCCTGACCCAGCCTTTTTTAAAATGAAGGTTTCGGCTGGCGCGGTGGCTCATGTCTGTAGTCCCAGCATTTTGGGAGGCCAAGGCAGGTGGATCACCTGAGGTCAGTAGTTGGAGACCACCCTGGCCAACATGGTGAAACCCCGTCTGTACCAAAATACAAAAATTAGCTGGGCGTGATGGCAGGCACATGTAATGCCAGCTACTCGGGAGCCTGAGGCACGACAATCACTTGAACCCGGGAGGCGGAGGTTGCAGTGAGCCAAGATCACACGATTGCACTCCAGCCTGGGCAACGAGCGAAACTCCATCTCAAAATATAATAATAAAAAAAAGGATGTCCTTTTTTGTCTCTCAACCCCGTTTTTTATTTTTTTTTATTTTCAGACAGGGTCTCACTCTGTTGCCCAGGGTGGAGTGCAGGGGCCCGATCTTAGCTCACTGCGGCCTCAACTTCCCCAGCTCACATGATCCTCCCACCTCAGCCTCCCAAATAGCTGGGACCACAGGTGGGTACCACCATGCCCGCCTAATTTTTGTATTTTTTGTAGAGATGGGATTATGCCATGTTGCTCAGGCTGATCTCGAACTTCTGGGCTCAAGTATCTCTCTGCCTCCACCTCCCAAAGTGCTGGGATTACAGGCCTGAGCTACCATGCCCAGCCCTGCTTTAATTTAAAGTGTATTACATCTGATATTAGTACAGCCCCTTCAGCTCTTTTTTGGTTACTATTTTAATTGTATCTTTGTATCCTTTTACTTTCAATCTGTTTCTGTATTTAAAATGTTTATCTTGTAGATAGCACATTGGTGGATCATATTTTGTTCTTCAATCCTTTCAGACAGTGTGCTTTTCTTTCTTTCTTTTTGAGACAGAGTTTTGCTTTTGTCACCCAGGCTGGAGTGCTATGGTGCGATCTCAGCTCACTGCAACCTCTGCCTCCTGGGTTCAAGCGATTCTCCAGCCCCAGCCTCCTGAGTAGCTGGGATTACAGGTGCGTGCCACCAGGCCTGACTAATTTTTGTATTTTTAGTAGAGACAGGGGTTTCTTCATGTCGGTCAGGCTGGTCTTGAACTCCTCACCTCAGGTGATCCACCGCCTCAGCCTCCCAAAGTGCAGGGATTACACGTGTAAACCACTGCGCCCGGCCAAAGTGGTGGATTTTTTTTCTCAGAAAATCTATTCCATTCTTTTTCCAGAAACCAAATTTGTACAAGTTAACTAAAATAAATATTTATACTCTAATTTTTTTGTTCTGAGGTCTTACTGAGTTTTTAGAATTTTATCTTTACATGTTTAGAAAAATTAGAAAATATAGATAAAACATAACCAAGAAAATAATAACAACTTTCCTTCTGTTCAAAGTTCATTACTATTAGCCGAGTGCAGTGACTCACACCTGTAATCCCAGCATTTTGGGAGACTGAGGCGGGCGGATCACTTGAGCCCAGGAGTTCGAGATCAGCCTGGGCAACATGACAAAATCCTGTCTACAAAAAATACAAAAATTAGCCAGGTGTGGTTCCATGTGCCTGCAGTCCCAGCTACTGGGAAGGCTGAGGTGGAGAACCACCTGAACCCGGTAAGTCAAGGCTGCAGTGGTGCAGCCTCTGTCCCCCAGGCTGGAGTGCAGTGGTGCAATGTCGGCTCACTGCAACCTCCGCCTCCCGGGTTCAAGCGATTCTCCTGCCTCGGCCTCCCGAGTAGCTGGGATTACAGTCACGTGCCACCACACCTGGCTAATCTTTGTATTTTCAGTAGAGAAGGGGTCTCATCATGTTGGCCAGGCTGGTTTTGAACTCCTGACCTCAAATGATCCACCTGCTCTGGCCTCCCAAAGTGCTGGGATTACAGGTCTGAGCCACCACGCCCGGCCGTTATTTTTCTTTCTTAGAGGCAGGATCTCAGTCTGTCGCCCAGGCTGGAGTGCGGTGGCACGATCTCAGCTCACTGTAGCATTGATCTCCCAGGCTCAGGCGATTCTCCTGTCTCAGCCTCCCGAGCAGCTGGGATCACACGTGTGTGCCACCACACCTGGCTAATTGTTAAATTTTTTTATTTTTGTTTTTTAGAGATGGGGTCTTGCTATGTTGCCCAGTCTGGCAACATGGGATCCTCCAACTCCTGGCTTCGAGGGATCCTCTCGCTTCGGCCTCCCAAAGCGCTGAGAATTACATACGTGAGCCACCATGCCCGGCCTATATTGTTTTATAGTTCTTCAATTTTGTTTTGTGGTCGCTGGAGGTGTTTCCTTCTTTGATTCCCTGCACAGTGCTTCCACAGCTGCTCCATGGAATCTGCCCAAGACTTTTGCTGCGTTCAGTTGAACACACAGGAGGAAGCTCTTCAGGCCCCAGCCAGCCGACCGCACAAAGATACGTTGTCATACCCAGGGGAGCTGGTCTCGCCACTCGACCCGCGCCCTGGATAGCTCCAGTTAATGTGAGCGCCACCACCCGCCGCGGCGTGATCAAGAGCGCTCAGGGCCAAGCAGTCTCCCGTGGGAGTGCGGGCGTGCGTGCGTGCGGCGGAAATCCCGCCTTCCGGTGCCCGCTGTTGGCCTTGGCCGCAGCCAGGGCGCTCCAAGTAGGAAGATAAGCGGGATTGCTGGAAGCGGAAGAGTCGGGAGGAGCGGCGAAGGGCTCCTCTTCCCCATTGGCTGCGCCCACGGAGCAGCCTCGTTGCGATTGGCCGTACGCGGGGGGCGGCAGTCCCGCGTCGGCCCGCCCCTCGGGCCGCGAGAGGCGCCGGGATCGCGGGCGCCGGCTGAGCCAGCGGCTCTTGGGAGGCTGCGTCCGCGCGCCGGCGGGGCGAGGCGGCCGGGCCCTGCGCGTCAGGTCCTGGCCTGGGGCACCTGGGCGGCCGGTGGCGGGGGCGGTACGGGCGCGGGGCTGGCGGGCGGCCGAGCCCGGGAGGCGGGCGTGGGCGCGGCGGCCGCACCGGGGCCTGCGCGGACCACCCGCGGGGCAGCCTCGGGCCTCTCTCCATCTCTTAAGTGGTGGTGGCTGTGGGTTTTTCTGCAGGCGATCCTTTTGAGTAATTTGTTTCACGCACGCGCCCTGCTGTGGGGTAAAGCGGCAGATTCATGCTGCTGTCATTTGTCGTTAAAACGATGGGCTCCCTGTTGTGTGTGTACTTCTTGGATTTGAGGGCAGGGGGATGACATTGTGACTTGGCTTCCTGTGACCGTCCATTCTCAAGGTCTCGTCAGCGTGGTGCAGAAACTCGGCACACCCTGCCTACCTTGGAAGGAGGCTTTCCCTTCCCCACCTCCCTCTCCCTCCATCTGTTCCCTTTCCCTCTCTCCCCTCCACCAGCTCTTCTCTCCCCCCTTTCTGTTCTCTCTTTTTTCTTTTCTGCATTGAACCTTTCGGGAGTGTCTTTGTAAACTATTAAAAAGCGTTAGGTCTTCAACGTATGTGTTTACTTGCAGGCCTGAGACCTGGGAGGAAGCTGGAGAAAAGATGCCCTCTGAATCTTTCTGTTTGGCTGCCCAGGCTCGCCTCGACTCCAAATGGTTGAAAACAGATATACAGGTGGGGTTTGACATGTCTTTTTCTTGGTGTGTTTCTGCTTCCATGTTTAAATTTCTCGTGTAAGGCTTTTTTTTAGGGTATGTAAGGGGAAGTCAGTTGTATCTTGCTGAATTAGAGGAGCAGGTTTATTTCCTGTAACTTAAAATGTAACAGTCTTTATGGCTGTTTTTGTAGATCGTGCGCGGCTGCCTTTTAATTAGTTTCTTGCAAGTGCACGAAACTTGAGTTCTATTAATAGAGAAAATTTTTTTCCTATTTATTATTACTGGTTAAGAAATCTGCCACACTCCTAACCATATCATGGTGACTGTTGTTTGTTACTGATCGTTTTTGAGCTGTTGAGTTAACTGTGGAGGGGAAAATTGGAGAAGTAAGTTGCAGTAATTATGGCCTATAGAAACTCACTCATTTTATGAGGTCTTGTGTTTGTGTTTCTGGAGAGACAAGAGTTAGTTCAGTTGAGCTGTTTGTTTTGTATTTGTAACTCCTTATTAAGAGGAGTGCTCAGATTTTCACATCAAGAATGTGAGGAAACAATGTTGGCCTTAGATCCTAATTTTTTGATTTAATGAGATAATTGCAAGCTTGTCAGGACATTATTAAATAAATAATAACAGTAATATTTCGATAGACAATTATTTACACCCAATCTACTTTTATTTGGAAATGGCTTGGAAAAACTACTTTTGGAACTCCTTATCAGCAGCAAAAAGAAGTGTTTGAAATATTTTGTGTGTGTCTGTATTTTCCTACTCCCTAAGGTTAACCATTTTAAGTATTAAGTAATGTGCCTTGACTGTTCATCAAAAGTCGTGTAAGCAGTAGTTGATCATGCATACTTACACTGAAGTGTTATTGCCCCTTCCTAATTTTTCTTTTTCTTTTTAAACAGGTATTGAGTGTTGGTAGATATGAGAGTCCAGTGTTTAGAGCTGTGTTGCGTGGCCGGGCGCAGTGGCTCACGCCTGTAATCCCGGCAGTTTGGGAGGCCGAGGCGGGTGGATGCCCTGAGGTCAGGAGTTGGAGACCAGCCTGACCAACATGGTGAAACCCCGTCTCTACTAAAAATACAAAATTAGCCAGGCGTGGTGGTGTATGCCTGTAATCCCAGCCACTCGGGAGGCTGAGGCAGGAGAATCGCTTGAACCCGGCAGGTGGAGGTTGCAATGGGTCAAGATCATGCCATTGCACTCCAGCCTGGACAATGAGAGCAAAACTGTTTCAAAAAAAAAAAAGCTGTTGTGGATGATGGGATTGTTATTCATAGTGTAATGTTACATAAGACAGAGTACAGAGAATTGGGTCAAGAATTGGTGTACTTACTCTTTGGGTTTGTTTCTCTTTAAACATTTCCTTTGATTTAGCTATAATGATCTGTTTTGTCATTTTAAGTGGATGGGAGATGTGAGAGATGAGTACTTTCATATTTCTGAAATCCTGAGATTCAGGCAAAGTTTTAATAATTGTTTTATATTAGTGTTTATGTATTTTGAGAAACTTTTTGGAGTAAAGGACTTTACGTAATGAAGTTTTTTTCTTAATAATTGTAATTTAATAACTGCTAAACATGAGTTCTAGTGTCTTGATCTAAAACTAGTTTAATGCTGAATTGAGTTCCTATGATGGATTGGGCAGATAAACATACAGTGAAGCACCATTTATATCTTAGAGGGCCTGTTGTTTTGATTTATTAAGTTTAATACACAGTACTTGGCCCTTGTTACACATTTCCAATATGATTAGAAAGTCTTTTTTTTTTTTTTGAGACGCAGTCTTGCTCTGTCGCCCAGGCTGGCGTGCAGTGGCGCAATCTTGGCTCACTGCAACTTCCGCCTCCAGAATTCAAGTGATTCTCCCACCTCAGCCTTCCGAGTAGCTGGGATTACAAGTGTGTGCCACCATGCATGCCCGACTAATTTTTGTATTTTTAGTAGAGATGGGGTTTCACTATGTTGGCCTGGATGGTCTCCTGACCTCAAAGCGATCTGCCTGCCTCGGCCTCCCAAATTGCTGGGATTACAGGCGTGAGCCACTGCACCTGGCCAAAAAAAAAGTCATCTAAATTCCTCCTAGGAGTAAGGGAAATGACTAGGTTTTGGATAGTGTGCACCAGAGGAAAAATGTGTTACAGGTCTAAGTAGCATGAAAAAAGTGATTGCTAAGCTTTGTTTTATGTTCCACCAGCATTGGTTGTTAAACACAAGGAATGAATAGTGGTGTTTTCCCCTAAGGAATAAGACATGGTTTCCCTCTTTGGGGAGCTTCCCTGCAGACAGGAATTGCAGATGGAAGCCTTGTGCTCACAGGTTTTACCCTTATCTTGTTGAGGATGGCTCTCCCAGCTGGAGTGGGAAGCGCTTCACTGCTTGAGACTTTTGTATTGGAAACAGAATTGACACCTGGGTAATGAATAATACATGGGATAGGAAGATGTTTCTTAGCCATAGGATTTAACCGATCTGTTTTCCACAGCTATTTTTGTTTGAAATGCCCTTAAAAGTTTTAGTAACTTTAGAAAGGAAGAGTTTTTGGAGTGTGAAAACTTACAATGCTTGTGTGTTATAGAGAGCACTTATTGACTTCTTTATCATAGACATTATTTGGATACGTCAGGCCTAGGACCCTACATCCAGCAACCTCTAATGCAGGGCTCATTTTATGCCAGGCATATATATCTGGTTATTACATATAAACAGTTTAATTGTACAATACTTTTTTTTTTTTTGAGACGGAGTCTCACTCTGTCTCCCAGGCTGGAGTGCAGTGATGCCATGTTGGCTCACTGCAAGCCTCCTGGGTTCATGCCATTCTCCTGCCTCAGCCTCCGAGAGCTGGGACTACGGGTGTACACCACTACGCCTGGCTAATTTTGTGTACTTTTAGTAGAGACAGGGCTCCACCATGTGGGTCAGGTTGGTTTTGAACTCCTGACCTCAAGTGATCCACCCGTCTTGGCCTCCCAAAGTGCTGGGATTACAGGCGTGAGCCACCGCGCCCAGCCTGTTCAACACTTTTCTGCTTGGTGTGTGGAGTTATTGAATCACCATGTTTTCCTTCACTGCTCTTGTGAAGAATAATACGTTACAGAGCTAAGAGGTGTCAGTCACATCACTTTTTATTTTTACAGTTAAAGTACTTCTAATCTGATGTGATTGGTAGTTTTTTAGCAAACCAAAAAGTCAGTTAAGCAAAGGAACCATAAAAAACAATATATGATACCTTAAAAGCTTTTTATTCTTAAAACACATGCCTGTTCGCCAGTTTTGTTGTAAGGTAAAGGCGCATGTCTTTGAGCATAAGTCCAGAATGGAGTTATCCTGCCCCTTCTTGCATAAGCTGCACTCAGATGAATTTCCTACAGTTTCTATTTTTGGGTTCTTTTTTAAGTGGCACATGAAATTAGATATGCATGAAGCAATTTTTTAAAAAACTTTTTATTTTGAAATAATAATAGACTCTCATGAAGTTGTAAAGAAACTAGAGAGGTCATTGTATATTTGTGCATACTGCCCCAGTGGTTACGTTTTATGTAATTATAATAGAGTATAAAACCCCAGAAATTGAAGTTGGTACAATGTGTGTGCGTAGTTCTGTGCCATTCTATCAAGTGTCTGTAAATGTAACTACTACTACAATTTCCTATGCAGAACTGTTTCATCACTACAAAGATCTCTCTCCTGCCTCTCTTCTGCCACCATCTCTAACTCCTGACAACCACTAATCTGTTCTCCATCTCTATAATTTTGTTACTGTGAGATTACCAAGTGATATGTTACCTTCGGAAATGATTTTCTTTACTCAGCATAATGCCCTCAGGTCCGTCAAGGTTTGTTGAGTATATCAGTAGCTAAACTGGGACCATTTATTTGTCTCTTCATCTAATCATCAATTAAGAATGACTACGCATAAATGTAAGCTTTTAGAGTTAAGCTTATTGTATATAAGTATTGTCACTTCGGCTGGGCGCGGTGGCTCACGCCTGTAATCACAGCACTTTGGGAGGCCGAGGAGGGCGGATCACTTGAGGTCAGGAGTTCAAAACCAGCCTGGCGCCCATGGTGAAACCCTGTCTCTACTAAAAATAAAAAAGAGCCAGGCGTGGTAGTGTGCGCTTGTAATCCCAGCTACTTGGGAGGTTGAGGCAGGAGAAGTGCTTGAACCCAGGAGGTGGAGGTTGCAGTGAGCCGAGATCATGCCATTGCACTCCAGCCTGGCCAACACAGCAAGACTCCATCTCAAAAAAAAAATTGTCACTTCATGCTTAGAAATATCAGTAGATGGCTACATGGCTGGGTGTGGTGGCTCAGCCTGTAATCCTAGCAGTTTGGGAGGCTGAGGTCAGGAGATCGAGGTCATCCTGGCCAACATGGCGAAACCCCATCTCTACTAAAAATACAAAAATTAGCTGGGTGTGGTGGCACGTGCCTGTAGTCCCAGCTACTCAGGAGGCTGAGGCAGGAGAATCGCTTGAACCCAGGAGGCGGAGGTTGTAGTGAGACGAGATCGCGCCACTGCACTACAGCCTGGTGAGAGAGCGAGAATCCGTCTCAAAAAAAATAAAAAAGATCAGTAGATAAAAAAAGTATAAACATGAGTATCTTGATAAATTCTATTCTCAGGCTTTCAGGTTCATAATCCAGTTGATAGATGACATGTAGAAATAAAAGAATTTGTAAATATAGGAGTCTTCATTGACGTTTTTAGGACTGGATTCTAAGGGTGGTTTTTACCTCTAATATCCAAATACTGCTGCCTCAATAGAACAATTTTTGTTTTCAAAATTCCATGATAAAAAAGATGTAGTAACCCTGTATGTGACATTTTGTCAGGTTAATTGAGAGCATTTTGCAGCAAAAAAAATTTTTTTTGTAGAGGCAGGGTCTTTCTTTGTTGTCCAGGCTGGTCTAGAACACCTGCATTCAAGTGATCCTCCTGCCTTGGCCTCCCAAAGTGCTGTGATTACATGTGTGAGCCACTGTGCCTGGCCTGGTGTTTTAGAGAACTAACTTTTAACTTTGGTTCTTGGAAAAGACTAGTAATACTAGTTATTAAAAAAAAAGGAAAAGGGATTAGCCGTAGGACTTTGATGACAATTCCTTTTTTTTTTTTTTTTGAGACAGAGTCTCACTCTGTTGCCCAGGTTGGAGTACAGTGGCAGTATCTCAGCTCACTGCAACCTCCACCTCCCAGGTTCAAGCCATTCTCATGCCTCAGCCTCCTAAGTGGCTGGAATTACAAGTGTGCACCACCACACCCAGATAATTTTTTTTTTTTTTTTAAACAGCGGAAGAGGTGATTTATTATATGGTTGTTACACTCGGCCACAAATAAACACAGAAATAGTCCAGAATGTCACAGGTCCAGGGCAGAGGACCAACATGGGCATTTTGTTTATGAGCAAGGTGGGTCTCAGGTGATCGGCGATCAGAGGGCGCTGAAGTTCTAGATCCATTGAGACAAGCTCTAGACAGTAGCATGCAGTCCCACAACTTGTACCAGCATCCCCAGCATCTGGCATTCCATGTTTCTGTTCCTGTGGCCTCCACGGTGCAACAAACTAGCGGTTTACTTGGACCTCTGCCTCATCTTTCTTCTTTTGCGCTTCAGCCTGCGCATTCGCTTCTTCCTCCACTTGGCTCTCATGGCGCAGAGGTTTCCAAGAAAATGGCGCTAACGCCGAGAGCCAGATAATTTTTTATATTTTTAGTAGAGATGGGGTTTCACCATGTTGCCCAGGCTGGTCTTGAACTCCTGAGCTCGTGATCCACCTGCCTTGGCCTCCCAAAGTGCTGGGAGTACAAGCATGAACCGTGCCTGGCTGTTAATAGGATCTTTTAATTGCTTGACCCTATTAAAGGTAGTTATTTTAAAAGTGTGTTTATAAACCTTGTCCGACCCCATAGATTCCTTAGCCGCCTCTCTCTGTCCCTCTTGGTTGACTCATACCTGTGAGCCGCCCTTCAGCTCCAGTGTCCGCTGTGATGTCACGCAAGAGAGTTGGAGTATGGCTTCCTGACTGCCTACCAAGGAGCCAGTGACACAGCCTGGAAGGTGTGGCGAGTGTGGGTGTGAATTCCCTGTGGTATGAACGTTCACCACTTTACAAGGAGAGATGAGGGAACTCAGTGTTTTTATTCCTCCCTTTTTTCTTTCCTCCTTGGACTATTTTATGGTGTAGTTTCTTCTTGCAAACCTTCTGGAAAAGCCACATATGCCTAGTGAATGTGCTGGCTGAACAGTTGGTTGTATTTGCAGCTCATTGAGAAGAGGTGGCACTAACATAGGGGTCAACACATTTTTTCTGTAAAGCACCAGATAGTAAATGTTTATGTGGGCCGTACGTGCTCTTTTAGAACAACTCACCTTGGCCATTGTCCTGCGAGAAGCTGCCAAACATGTGTATGGCTATATTCCAGGAAAACTTTGTGGATACCAGAATTTGAATGTCATATAATTTTCATTTGTTGACATATGTTTTTTTTTTTTTTTTTTTTTTTCTGAGAGGGAGTCTTGCTCTGTTGCCCAGGCTGGAGTGCAGTGGCGCGATCTTGGCTCACTGCAACCTCCACCTCCTGGGTTTAAGCAATTCTCCTGCCTCAGACTCCGGAGTAGCTGGGATTACAGGCGTGTACCATCATGCCTGGCTAATTTTTTTTTTGTATTTTTAGTAGAGACGGGGTTTCATCATGTTGGCCAGGCTGGTCTTGAACTCCTGACCTCATGATCCACCCGCCTTGGCCTCCCAAAGTCTGAGATTACAGGTGTGAGCCACCGTGCTTGGCTGACATATGATTCTTTTGATTATGTTACAACCATTGAAAAATATAAAATCACTTTTTAAATATATATTTTTCTTTTTTTAGGAAATTAAAGGAAATAAGAATGGCTCCTACATAGGCAGAGTAGGCTAAAATCACACTTAGCTGACTGTGAAGTCATATACTGCATACCATTGCTTCATTGATCTCCTTGTCTCACTTTCCCACTTCCCTCACCCCATTGCCCCGAGCTGACATCTGCTGAGCAGAGTGTCAACACTTCAGTTCATTCCTCAGGCTCTTCTTTCATGACAGAAGTCTTTATATTTCTGTTTTCAGGATCTACTCTTGGTCTGTTCTGTTGA
Source organism: Pan paniscus (assembly GCF_029289425.2). Taxonomy (NCBI): domain Eukaryota; kingdom Metazoa; phylum Chordata; class Mammalia; order Primates; family Hominidae; genus Pan; species Pan paniscus. Next base: position 6,969,462 of record NC_073265.2, read on the forward strand.
CTTCTATTTTTTTTTTTTCATTTTTCAATGATGTGGTCTTGTATCTTTGTCATTATTACATTTGCTTGACTTTCAGATATTGTATATGCAATATTGTAGCAATAAATTGAGGCTCTGGGTAACAATATCTTCCTCCAGAGAGGATGTTCTAGGCAATCCCAGGTCACTGCAGTCCCTTTGGAAATTGAGAGAATGCGAAACTGGGCTGGTTTTCTGTGAAGGCTGGTCTACTTCTAACTCACCTGTATTTCTGGTGTGTGGCCCTTTGAGGTTCCAGCTCAGAGCATGGGGTCTGCCAGGCCTCCTTCTCCTGTATGAGGGCCCTGGGAGTCTCTCAGAAGCTCCGTTTTGCTTCTCAGTCTCATCCCTGCTTGCTTAGGTTCTCTGGGCCTCTTTCTTCCTCTCGTGGGTCTTAGACTTTAGGAAGACCTCACTCTCTTACTGCTTCTAGGATGTCTTCAAATCGACGTACTTAATGTTCCTGTCTGACCTTTCTAATTGTTCTAGGAACCTGTTCTTAACATTTTTTATATGTTGTCCTACGTTCAGTAGATGTTTAGTATTTTTCTGTAGGTTTAAGAAAAAAAGCCATATACCTTTACTCATCTGCAAATATTTGAAGATTACTTTTCTGTCAAATTGTAAGGACATGAAAAAGAAACATTTTCTAACCTATACATTAATCAGATATTAATTTGTTATATTATTCAGTTTTGGATTTTATTGCCTGACTCTATAGTTCTGAAGTCACTTTAATAAATGCCTTAACGGGCTGGGTGCGGTGGCTCCCGCCTGTAATCCCAGGCCGAGGCGGGTGGATCACAAGGTCAGGAGATCGAGACCATCCAGGCTAACACGGTGAAACCCCGTCTCTACTAAAAATACACAAAAAATTAGCCGGGCGTGGTGGCGTGCGCCTGTAGTCCCAGCTACTCGGGAGGCTGAGGCAGGAGAATGGCATGAACCCGGGGAGCCAAGATGGCGCCACTGCACTCCAGCCTGGGCGACAGAGCAAGACTCTGTCTCAAAAAAAAAAAAAAAATGCCTTAACGGTTTGCTTGCCTAGTCCTGATTGGTATTAAAATATTGGTGGCCTATGTATGGGAGCGTGAAGGCTTGCCCTGGCTGCCGTGCTGCAGGTGTGGGTGCATGTTATGGTGTTGGTGGGAAGCGAATAAGCCTTGGAGTTGGGCCTCTTCCCAAATCCCACCTCTCACAGCCTCAGTGTTGTGTGGCCTTTGGTCAAGTCATTGGCCTTCTGAGCTTCAGTTTAGTAACTTACAAAAAGTGAGCCTGTTACTGCCTCTTTTGCTGGGGTCTTTTGACGATGAAAGTGCCTTTACTTGCCATGTCATTTCAGAGGTGTAAGATAGGAATGTGAGATTGGAAAAGATTGGAAAAGAGTTCTCAGCCCAAATAACCTAATTAGAAGCTTCTGGGATCTGAACCAAAAAAGTCAAAAGTTGAAAATCTACTGGGCACGTTTAGGTAAGTCAGCTACTAATAAAAAGCTAATTGGAGACAGTTGTAGAAATAAATACTCTCACTTTACAAATGGAAAGTCCCATTCATTTTTTTCTTTTTCTTTCTTTCTTTTTTTTTTTAATGAATAGGGTCTCTGTCACCCAGGTTGGAATGCTGTGGTGTGATCAGAGCTTACTGTAACCTCAAACTCCTGGGTGCAGGTGACCCTCCTGCTGTAGCCTCCTGAGTAGCTGGGATTACAGGCACGTGCCATGCACTTGGGTAATTTTTACATTTCTGTAGAGACACGGTCTTACCATGTTGCCCAGGCTGATCTTGAACCCTTGGCCTCAAGCAGTTCTTCTGTCTTGGCCTCCCAAAGCTCTGGGATTACGGCGTGGGCCACCATGCCCTGCCTGTAGTCTCCATTCTTCTCAGTGCCACGGCTGTCTTCCAGTTGTTCCCAGGCTGCTGCTTCCTCAGTCAGGATCCTGTACTGTCTGTGATCTGGAGAGCTCTTCTCCTGGGCTTCACTTTTGCTTGTTCACAGTCTAACTCTCTGGAGACCTCCTCCAGTGAGGCTTGCTTTATTGCCTTAGTAATGTTCCACCTTTAAGGTGCCCAAATTGTTTTTTGAATGGTGCTTACCATTTATTTGGGTCATCAGTTCCTAGGAGGCTTCCACAGTGCATGTCCTTCCAGGAGTCCAGTGTCTACCTTCCAAAAAAGAATTCCTTGTCACTCAGAAGGACAAGGTCTGGCCTATCCTCTTCCTTCCCAGTGCTACCCAGGTAATAATCGAAAGGTGGTGGTAATTATTCTTGTTTCCATGTAAACTGGGCTTCCTCCTTGGCTTAGTCTTTAAATGTTCCATCTTTTGGCTTTTTTTTTAAAAATGGTACCTCTGTAACACTAATGTTTCTCAATCTAGGGTGTACCGCAGAACACTGATGTGTGGAGCCCAGCCAGTCTGGGGCGATCTTAGAGTGCTTTCAGGGCTGGGCAGGGGTCTCCCCTCTCTGCTTGGGTGTTGGCATCTTCTCCAGGACATCATCTACAGTCCATTTGTTGACTACTCCCAGATTTGAGTCTCTAGCCCTGAACACTCTGCTAAGATCTGGATCTATATTTACTGAGGGTTGGTGGAGTGGGGAGGAGCTCCATGTTTATGTTCAGTAGTTAGTGCAAATCTTAGTGGTTAAAACGGAACTAATTCTCATTCCTCTTCTGTTCCCTCCCTTATTTTCCCTTTCACATTTGATTTAACTTACGTGATTTGAAATAGTTTCTTTTTTTGTTTTTTAAGTCAGAGTCTCACTCTGTTGCCCAGGCTGGAATGCAGTGGCACCATCACGGCTCACTGCAGCCTTAACCTCCCCAGGCTCAGGTGATCCTCCCACCTCAGTCCCCTGAGTAGTGGGACTACAGGTGCGTACCACCACGCCTGGTTAATTTTTGTATTTTTTGTAGAGACCGGGTTTCACCATGTTGCTTTGGCTGGTCTCGAACTCCTGCGCTCAAGCAGTCGGCCCACTTTGGCCTCCCAAACTGCTGGGATTACAAATGTGAGCCACCGTGCCCTGCCTGAAATAATCTTAAAGACTGTACTTCCCTGTCTTGACTTGTACTGTCATCCTTTCTTTTTTGGACCCTTGGTAATAGCCTTTTTTTTTTTTTTTTTGGATGCAGTCCCACTCTGTCACCCAGGCTGGAGTGCAGTGGTGCGATCTCCACTCACTGCAACGTCCGCCTCCCAGGTTCAAACAATTCCCTTGCCTCAGCCTCCCGAGTAGCTGGGACTATAGGTGCGTGCCACCTCACCTGGCTAATTTTTTGTATTTTTAGTAGAGATGGGGTTTCGCTGTGTTAGCCGGGATGGTCTTTATCTCCTGACTTCATGATCCACCCGCTTCGGCCTCCCAAAGTGCTGGGATTACAGGCGTCAGCCACCGTGCCTGACCAGTAATAGCTTCTTAATTCATCTTCTCTGTTTTTGTTTTCTGAAACACTTTAAGACACAGGTCAAATGTCGTATTCCCTTGAGTGCCTAAAGATAGTCTGTAACTCCTGGAGCACGGCCCACATGGAGCTGTGAGTTCTGACCACTGTTAGCCTCTTATCATGTGCATTGTGGTAGGGTTTGGACTGAACCCCAGTGCACGTATTCACTGCCCTCCTCTGACTGAAGACTAGAAGAGTCAAACCTTTCCATTCACTCGTTCAACTTCAGGGGCCCTGAACGTTTTCGGCTCACTTTTTAATTTTATTTTTTATATTATTTTAATTTTTTAAATTTAAATTAAAAATTTTTTTTGACAGGGTCTTGCTCTATTGCCCAGGCTGGAGTACAGTGGAGTGATCTCAACTCACTGCAGCCTCTACCTCCTGGTCTCAAGCAGTTCTCCCACCTCAGCCTCCCAGGTAGCTGGGAGTACAGGCGCGCCACCACCTCTGGCTAATTTTTTGTATTTTTGGTAGAAATGCGGTTTTGCCATGTTGTTCAGGCTGGTCTTGTACTCCTGAGCTCAAACAATTCACCTGCCTTGGCCTCCCAAGTGCTGGGATTACAGGTGTGAGCCACCATGCTCAGCTTTCTGGCTAATTTTACAATTTTTTTGTAGAGACAGGGTCTTGCTATGTTGCCTAGATTGGTTTTAAACTCCTGGGCACAAGTGATTCTCTTGCCTCAGTCTTCCAAGGTGCTGGGATTAGAGATGTGAGTCACTCTACCTGGCTAGGGCTCACTTTTTAGGAAGGAGTTTACCTCTCCCCCACCAGCTGATAATTTTTACCAAAAGTCATATGTTTTGGTTCTAAGTATGTTTATGGCAGTTATCCTGTTAGTGATGTGAACAGAAAAAATAAGAGTGCTGAGAGAAAGCTGTTCCTTCTACAAAAACTGAAGGATGCTGGCTTGGTTTCTGTCGCTGCAGAACAAGTTACCAAACACAAATTTGGCAGCTTGTAACAACAAGCATTTACACTCTCACAGTTTCTGTGGGTCAGGAGTCTGGCCATAGCTTAGTTCTATCCTCTACTTCAGGTGTCACAGGCTGTAGTCAAGGTGTTGGCTAGGGCACGCTGTCATCTGGAGCTCAGGTCCTCATTGGTAGAGTTGGATCCATTGTGGTTGTGGGACTGAAACCCTGGGCTCTTGGAGGCTGCCCCTCCCCACAGGCAGTTCATTGGCTGCTTGCTTCTTCAAATTGAAGACCATCTCTTCAGGACGGTGCGGGGGGATGGAAAAAGGGAGAGGCAAATGGAAATCAAAAAAGAGCATAGTGGTTATATCAGACCAAATAGATTTCAAGACCAAAACTATAAAAGGAGACCAAAAAAGTCATTATGTAATGATAAAGGGGCCAATTCAGCAAGAGGCTATAACTATTATAAATATATGTATATATGCACTCAACACTAGAGCACCCAGATACATAAAACAAATATTACAGCTAAAGAGAGAGATAGGCCTTAATACATTAATAGATGGAGGCTTCAACACTCCACTTTCAGCATTGGACAGATCAGATCATCCAGACAAAATTAACGAAGAAACATCAAACTTAATCTGCACTGTAGACCAAATGGATTTAATAGATATTTCTAGAACATTTCATCTGATGGCTGCAGAATTTACATTGTTCTCTTTAGCACATGGATCGTCCTCAAGGTTAGACCGTATGTTAGGCCACAAAATAAGTCATTAAAAATTCAAACCTTGATACTAAAAGCAGACAAAGACACATCAAGGAAAGAATACTACAGGCCAATGTCTCTGATGAATATTGATGCAAATATCCTCAACAAAATACTAGCAAACCAAATTCAGCAATACGTTAGAAAGATTGTTCATTGTGACCAAGTGGGGTTTATCCCTGGAGTACAAGGATGGTTCAACATATGCAAATCAATTGATGTGATACATCATGTCAACAGAAGGATAAAAACCATGTGATTATTTCAATTGATGCTGAAAAGGCATTTGATAAAATTCCACATCCTTTCATGATAAAATCTCTTAAAACTGGTTATGGAAGAAACATACCTCAACATAATAAAAGCCGTATATGACAGACCCACAGCTAGTATCATACTGAATGGTGAAAAACTGAAAGTCTTTCCTCTAAGATCTGGAACATGACAAGGATGCTCAGTGTGGCCACCGTTATTCAACATAGTACTGGAAGTTCTTGCTAGAGCAATCAGACAAGAGAAAGAAATAAAAGGCCTCCACATTGGAAAGGAAGAGGTCAAATTATCCTTGTTTGCAGATGATATGATCTTATATTTGGAAAAACCTAAAGACTCCACAAGAAAATGATTAGAGCCGATAAATTCAATACAATTGCAGTATACGAAATCAACATACAAAAATCAGTAGCATTTCTGTGTGCCAACAGTAAACAATATGAAAAAGAAATTAGAAAAGTAATCCCATTTATAGTAGCCACACATGAAATTAAATACCTGGGAAGTAACCAAAAAAGATAATTACAAAGATCTCTGTAATGAAAACTCTAAAACGCTGATGAAAGACATTAAAGAGGACACAAAAGATGGAAAAATATTTCTTCATGGATTGGAAGAATCAATATTGTTAAAATGTCCATACTACCCAAAGCAATCTACCGATTCAGTGCAATCCCTAGCAAAATACCAATGACATTCTTCACAGAAACAGAAAAAAAAAAATCCTAAAATTCATGTTGAACTACAAAAGACCCAGAATAGCCGAAGCTCTCATAATTGAAAAGAAACAAACTGGAGGAATCAGATTACCTGACTTCAAATTATACTACAGAGCTATAGTAATGAAAACAGCATAGTACTAGCATAAAAACAGACACAGACCAACGAAACAGAATGGAGAATCCAGAAACAAATCCACACATCTACGGTGAACTCATTTTCGACAAAGGTACCAAGAACATACACTGGGGAAAAGACAATCTCTTCAATAAATGGTGCTGGGAAAACTTGATATTCATATGCAGAAGAATGAAGCTAGATTCCTCTTTTGCCATATAAAAGTTAAAAAAATTATGTTAAGTATCTTCTCTGATCACATGGACTGTAACTAAAAATTGATAACGAGGAATTTTGGAAACTCCACCAACACATGGGAATTAAACAATATGCTCCTGAATGACCAACAGGTCAGTGAAGAAATTAAGAATGAAATTAAAGTTTCTTGAAACAAATGGCAATGGCAACACAGCATACGAAATCTGTGGGATATAGTGAAAGCAGTACTAAGAGGAAAATCAAAAAAGTAGAAAAACTTCAAATAAATAACCTAATGATACATCTTAAAGAACTAGAAAAGAAGGAGCTAACCAAACCCATAATTTTAAGGACAGAAATAATAAAAATTAGAGCAGAAATAAAATGGAGTTGAAATGAAGAAAATAATACAAAAGATCAATGAAATGAAAAGTTGGTTTTTCTAAAAGATAAATTGACAAGCCTTCAGGCAGGCTAAGAGAAAAAGAAGACCCAAATCAGAGGTGAAAAAGTAGGCATTACAACTGATATTGCAGAAACTCAAAGGGTCATTAGAGACTACGAACAGCTATATGTCAATAAATTGGGAAACGTGGAAGAAATAGGTAAGTTTGCAGGCCGGGCGTGGTGGCTCATGCCTGTAATCCCAGCACTTTGGGAGGCTGAGGCGGGTGGGTCACTTGAGGTCAGGAGTTCGAGACCAGTCTGGCCAACATGGTGAAACTCCATCTCTACTAAAAATACAAACATTAACCAGGTGTGGTTTTGCGTGCCTGCAATTCCAGCCACTTGGAAGGCTGAGGCACGAGAATCACTTGAGCCTGGGAGGTGGAGGTTGCAGTGTGCTGAGATCATGTTACTGCACTCCAGCCTGGGTGACAGAGTGAGACTGTGTCTTCAAAACAAGAAGGAAAAAGAAATGGATAATTTCACAGGCACATACAGCCTTCCAAGTTTGAACCATGAAGAAATCCAGAACCTGAACATACCAATAACAGGTAATGAGATTGAAACTGTAATAATAAAAAGTCTCCCAGCAAAGAAAAACCCCAGGACCCGGTGACTTCACTGCTGAATTTTACCAAACATTTAAAGAAGAACTATTACCAATCCTAGTGAAACTATTCTGAAAAATAGAGGAGGAGGGAATACTTCCAAACTTATTGTAGAAGGCCAATATTACCCTGATACCAAAACCAGACAAAGACATAATCAAAAAAACAAAACAGGCCAGTATCCCAGATGAACATTGATGCAGAAATACCCAACAAAATACCAGCAAACCGAATTCAACAACACATTAAAAACATCATTCATCATGACCAAAGTGCGGTTTATCCCAGGGATGCCAGGATGGTTCACCATATCCAAATCAATGAGTTTGATACATCATATCAATAGAATGAAGGATAAAAAACCATGTGATCATTTAAATTCATGCTGAAAAGGCATTTGATAAAATTCAACATCCTTTCATGATAAAAACCCCCAAAAAACTGGTTATAGAAGGAACACACCTCAACGCAATAAAAGCCATATACAACTGACACACAGCTAGTATCATACTGAAAGGTGAAAAACTGAAAGCCTTTCCTCTAAGATCTGGAACAAGACAAGGATGCCCACTGTCACCACTGTTATTCAATATAATAATGGAAGCCCTTGCTAGAGGAGTCAGATAAGAGAGAGAAAGGCCGGGTGCAGTGGCTCACACCTGTAATCCCAGCACTTTGGGAGGCTGAGGTGAGTGGATCACTTGAGGTCAGGAGTTTGAAGCCTGGCCAACATGGTGATACCCTGTCTCTACTAAAAATATAAAAATTAGCTAGGCGTGGTGGCGGGTGTCTGTTGTCCCAGCTACTCGGGAGGCTGAGGCAGGGAAATCACTTGAACCCCGGAGGTGGAGATTGCAGTGAGCTGAGATTGTGCTGCTATATTCCAGCCTGGGCTATGGAGCAAGACTCCATCTCAGAAAAAAAAAAAAAAAAGAAGAAGAAATAAAGGGCATCCAAATTGGAAATGAAGATGCCAAGTTATTCTTGTTTGCAGATGATTGTTATATTTGGAAAAACCTAAAAACTCCACCAAAAAATGATTAGAACTGATAAATTCAGTAAAATTGCAGGATACTAAATTAACATACAAAAATCAGTAGCATTTCTCTCTCTGTTTTTTTTTTTTTTTTTTTTTTTTGAGATGGAGTCTCACTCTGTGGCCCAGGCTGGAAAGCAATGGCGCAATCTCGGCTCACTGCAACCTCTGCCTCCTGGGTTCAAGCGATCCTCCTGCCTTAGCCGCCTGAGTAGCTGGCATTACAGGCGCCTGCCACCAGGCCTGGCTAATTTTTGTATTTTTAGTAGAGACAGGGTTTCACCACATTGGCCAGGCTGGTCTTGAACTCCTGACCTCAGGTGATCCGCCTGCCTCGGCCTCCCAAAGTGCTGGGATTACAAGTATGAGCCACTGTGCCCGGCCAAATCAGTAGCATTTCTATATGTCAACAGTGAACAATATGAAAAATCAAGAAAAATAATTCCATTTATAATAGCTACAAATAAAGTAAAATACGTAGGAATAAAACTAACCCAAGAAGTGAAAAGATCTCTACCACGAAAACTGTAAAACAGTGATGCAGAAAATTGAAGAAGACACACAAAAAAGGAAAAGATACTCAGTGTTCATGGATTGGAAGAATCAATATTGTTAAAATGTCTGTACTACCCAAAGCAATCTACAGGTTCAATGTAATCCCTATCAAAATACCAATGACATTCTTCACAGAAATAGAAAAAAAAAATCCTGAAATTTGTATGGAATCACAAAAGAGACAGAATAGCCAAAGCCATCCTGAGCAAAAAACAAAACTGGAGAAACTGCATTACCTGACTTAAAATTATACTACAGTCACTTCCTGGTCTTTTTTGGCTTAGATCAAGTGCAAAGTTTACTAGAAAGGTATACCAAAACAGCATGGTACTGGTATAAAAACAGACACCTAGACCAATGGAACAGAATAGAGAACCCAGAAACAGATCCATACATCTACAGTGAACTCACCTTTGACAGAGGTGCCCGGAGGATACATGAGGGAAAGGATAGCCTCATTGATAAATGGTGCTGGGAAAATGGGACACCCATATGCAGAAAAATGAAACTAGACCGCTCTCTCTCACCATACACGAAAATCACATCAAAATGGAGTAAAGACTTAAACCTAAGACTTCAGACTATGAAAGTGCTAAAAGAAAACATTGGGGAGACTCTCCAGGACATTGCACTGGGTAATGATTTCTTGAGTAATACTTCGTAAACACAGGCAACCAAAGCTAAAATGGACAAGTGGGATCACATTGAGTTAAAAAGCTGCACAGCAAAGGAAACAATCAACAAAATGAAGAGACAGCCCACAGAATGAGAGAAAATATTTGCAAACTACCCATCTGACAAGGGATTAATAACCAGAATATATAATTAGCTTAAGCAACTCTATAAGAAAAAAATATAATAATCCAATAAGAATGGGCAAAAGATTTGAATAGACATTTCTCAAAAGAAGATATACAAATGACAAACAGGCAATACGAAGAGGTGCTCAACATGGTTGGTCATCAGAGAAATGCAAATCAAAACTATAATGAGATATTATCTCACCCTAATTAAAATGGCTTATATCCAAAAGACAAGAACAAATGCTGGCAAGAATATAGAGAAAAGGGAACCCTTGTGCACTGTTGGTGGGAATGTAAATTAGCACAGCCATTATGGAGATTAGCTTGGAGGTTCCTCAAAAAACTAAAAATAGGACTATCATATGATTCAGCAATCCCACTGGTAGGTATATAGCCAGAGGAAAGAATATCAGTATGTTGAAGAAATAGGTACACTCTCATGTTTATTGCAGCACTATTCTCAATAGCCAAGATTTGGAAGCAACCTAAGTGTTCCCAGCAGATGAATGGATGAAGAAAACGTGGTATATATACTCAATGGAGTACTATTCAACCATAAAAAAGAATGGGATACTGCCGTTTGCAACAACATGGATAGAACTGGAGGTCGTTATGTTAAGTCAGGAACCGAATGTCATGAGCCAGACCCAGAAAATCGAACTTTGCATGTTCTCACTTATTTGTAGGTGCTAAGCAAATGAAAGTAATTGAACTCATGGAGATAGAGTAGAATGATGGTTATCAGAGACTGGGAAGGATAAAGTGGGGGTGAAGTGCGGATGGTTAATGGGTATAAAAATGGAGTTAGGGCTGGGCACAGTGGCTGACGCCTGTAATCCCAGCTCTTTGGGAGGGCAAGGCAGGTGGATCATGAGGTCAAGAGACCCAGACCATCCTGGCCAACACGGTGAAACCCCATCTCTACCAAAAATACAAAAATTAGCTGGGTGTGGTGGTGTGAGCCTGTAGTCCCAGCTACTCTGGAGGCTGAGGCAGGAGAAACCCTTGAACCCAGAAGGCAAAGGTTGCAGTGAGCTGAGATTGCACAACTGCACTCCAGCTTAGTGCCAGAACGAGATCCGTCTCAAAAAAAAAAAAAAAGTTAGATAGAGTATATAACCCATATATATATACATACAACTAGTGTGTATCCACAGAAGTTTAAAAAAAAAAAAAAAGATGGGCAAACATCTGTGTCTCTTTTAATTAAAAATGGCTTTTTTTTTTTTTTTGCCAGACAAGAGAGCTTCTGTCGCATACGCAGTTTTCAGAATGGATGCCTTCCCCCAGTGTCTGAAATGCTCCCTTTTCCTGTTCTGGGAAGCCTTTTCTGACTCACAAATGTTGACAAGCAAAGGCGTTTTTGATTTTGATGCTCACAGTTATTATAATTATTATAAATTTGGCCAGGAGTCCCTATCAGTCTTTGAACAGCTGCTTTTTTTTTTTTTTTTTTGAGGTAAAGTCTTGCTCTGTCACCCAGGCTGGAGTGCAGTGGCATAGTCTCGGCCCACTGCAACCTTGGCCTCCTGGGTTCAGGCTATTCTCCTGCCTCAGCCTCCCAAGTAGCTGGGATTATGGGCGCCTGCCACCATGCCCAGCTAATTTTTGTATTTTTAGAAGAGACGGGGTTTCAGCATGTTGGCTAGGCTGGTCTCAAACTCCTGACCTCAAGTGATCTGCCCGCCTCAGCCTCCCAAAATGCTAGGATTATAGGCGTGAGCCACCGCACCTGGCCATGTTTGAGGAAACAGCTTTTTCTTTGAGGAAACAGGCTCATCTTTGTCTGCCCTGGCCCTTGAATCTACTTATTTTCTGAAGAGCCCTAGCGTCTTTTATCGGGAAATGGTTCTGAGAGACCAAAATCTGGGTGCCGCTGTCAGATTGCCTTTGATTCTAGTCCTTTAAAAAACAGAGTAAGCAAATATATTCAAAAATAAAGTTCATAGATTTCCAATTTAAGTTGTTTTTCAAAATTTCTTTGATTTTTTTTCCTCTTTTCCACTGAAAACCTTAATTTTTTTTTTTTGAGATGGAGTCTCGTTCTGTTTACCCAGGCTGGAGCGCAGTGACATAATCTCGGCTCACTGAAACCTCTGCCTCCTGGGTTCATGCTAGTCTTCTGCTTCAGCCTCCCGAGTGACTGGGATTACAGGCATGCACCAGCACACCCGGCTAATTTTTTGTATTTTTAGTAGAGATGGGGTTTCACCGTGTTGGCCAGGCTGGTCATGAACTCCTGACCTCAAGTGATTTACCTGCCTTGGCCTGCCAAATGCTGGGATTACGGATGTGAGCCACCGTGGCCGGCCTAAAACCTTAATTTCTAAGAACATTTAATACTTTATCATAAACATGTTTTATTGTATTTACACTGCTTTATTGTGCAACATGAAGTAGTTCTAAAATTGTGACAGTGTTATCAATACCGATAAATATTTTATTTTTCATTATAGTATATTCTATTAATGATATGTAGTTCAAAAGTCCCTTGACATACTTTTCTTTGTATGTGCATGGGTTAATTTGCTTGTTGCCAGTTGTAGGTTTTGCTTTTTTATGATTTAATTTTAATTTTTGAGGATGAAAGTCATGTATGTTTCAGAAGTAAAGACATATAAAGTATACTCACAATATTGTTGCTTTTTCTGGTCCTGCTGCCTTTGTCCATGTCCCCTCCCCATTTCCCCGTAGGTAGTCATTGGTACTTGCTTTTGGTTTATCTTTTCAGAGCACATGCACGTGTGTGTGTTTGTGTGTGTGTCTTTTTTTTCTTTTCTTTTCTTTTTTTTTTTTTTTTAACACCGAGTCTCGCTCTTGTCACTCAGGCTGAGTGCAGTGGTGCGATCTCGGCTCACTGCAACCTCTGCCTCCTGGGTTCAAGCAATTCTCCTGCCTCAGCTTCCTGAGTAGCTGGGATTACAGGCGCCCGCCACCACGCCTGGCTAATTTTTTGTATTTTTAGTTGGGACGGGGTTTCACCGTGTTGGCCAGGCTGGTCTCAAATTCCTGATCCCCCGTGATGTGCCCCACTCGGCCTCCCAAAGTGCTGGGATTACAAGCATGAGCCACCTCGCCCGGCCACGTGTCATTTTTCTTGTATGTTACATAAGAGGTAGCATAGTATTTATACTATTATGCACCTTTTCATTTATATTTCTTGGATGACTTTCATGAAATGTAAAATGATTAAATCACTAATTCAGTAAATCATTGATTTTATTACCGAATGATGGAATACATAAGGGGGATTGAGATTTTTTTCCCATATCATTCTTTAAAAATTGCAATGTGAGTGTGAGCACTCTGTAAGCTTATCTCGTTTATCATTGCCAGCTTGCATTCACAAGAGATGGGCTCTGTGGTCTGTGGAATGAAATGGTTAAAGATGGAGAAATTGTATACACTGGAACAGAATCAACCCAGAACGGAGAGCTCCCTCCTAGAAAAGGTAAGGGCCTTTAACTAGTGTTTTTTATTTGGTAAAGACCATTATAAAATGCATTTTATAGAAATTTTGTAATGTGCTATAGGAACAGGAGCTTTGAGCTTAACTCTTTGAAGTTTTGCTTTTTACTTTGGAGATTGTTGTCTAAAATGGTAGTTAATACAAGCTGCCCGGATTTTATTGTTTTACGTGAATTGAAGGCATTTTTATTGCAAAACCATCTTGCCGCATTTGTGGTGTTCTTTGGGGGTGTATTAAACACTTATTGGAAGCCTTTGGCCTGCAAGGAAATGCCATTGAACAATCTTATTTAGCGTTGTAGTTTTGCATGCTCAATAAGACTATCATTATGTTGTTCATAACAGTGGCTGTGTTTCAGAGTCCCCATTGAGGTTTAAAAAAATGGTTGCTTGTATACACCCTAAACTTGTTGAATCTGAAAAGATCCTTGGTTGAGAACCATTGTTGAAGTTCGTTGGTCCCCCTGCTTGAGAGTCATCAACGTGGATAAAGCTACCACTTTAGAAAGTATTTATTCTAAGTTGAAATAGCTCAGTTGGGAGAGCATTAGTCTGAAGAAAGTATTTCTTCTTCTTTTTTTTTGGGGGGAAGGAGTCTTGCTCTGTTGCTGAGGCTGGAGTGCAGTGGCGCGATCTCAGCTCACTGCAAGCTCCACCTCCCGGGTTCATGCCATTCTCCTGCCTCAGCCTCCCAAGTAGGTGGGACTACAGGCGCCCGCCACCACGCCCGGCTAATTTTTTGTATTTTTTAGTAGAGACAGGGTTTCACCGTGTTAGCCAGGATGGTCTCAATCTCCTGACCTCGTGATCCGCCTGCCTCAGCCTCCCAAAGTGCTGGGATTATAGGCGTGAGCCACTGTGCCTGGCAAGTATTTCTTCTTCTTTTGTGGAATGAATTGGGATGGTGTCCACTTGAAAATACATGGGGATCGGGCGTGGTGGATCATGCCTGTAATTCCGGCACTTTGGGAGGCTGAGGCAGGCAGATCATTTGAGGTTGGGAGTTTGAGACCAGCCTGGCCAACATGGTGAAACCCCGTCTCTACTAAAAAATACAAAAATTAGCCAGGCATAGTGGCGGGCACCTGTAATCCCAGCTACTTGGGAGGGCACGGCAGGAGAATTGCTTGGAGCCGGGAGGTGGAGGTTGCAGTGAGCAGATATTGTGCTACTGCACTCCAGCCTGGGTGACAGAGTGAGACTCCATCTCAAAAAAACAAAAAACAAAAAACACAAAACAAACCATGGGAAAAAGTATTAGTCTCCCTTTTCAGTTTCAGTGTCAAGCAGAGTTACCTGTGTTTTTAATTTATTTTTTATATTTGTTTGAAAATATTCACACACACACACACACACACAATAACTGACAGACGTGTACAGTGAGTGGCTGCAGACCCACCTCCATGTTCTGCCACCGTATTTGGCTCCACATCCTGCTGTCTGTCCATCCACCGTTTGTCTCACCTAGCTCCTTAGACACTCATGTATGTAATTAATTCTAGTTCAACTTTGTTTTTGACTTTCAGGTAAAATTTATATATAATGAAATGTATCTATTTTGAGTTTACCATTTCACAAGTTTTGACAAATGTAACCCGTGTAACCCACATCTTTATCATGAGTCTTGCTCAGAAAGTTCTCTGGTGTCCTGCCCCTTCTTCCCAGAGGCAATAGCTGGCCTGATGTTTCTCCAGCATTGACAAATTGCGCCTGTTCTAGAACTGCATACATGGAATCATGTAGTCGGGTTCTTCTGTGTCTGGCTTCTTTCACTCTGTTTAGTGCTTTTGATTTTCATCTTTTTTTTTTTAAACAACATAATGGGTTTATATTTAATATAGCACTTCTCATCAGGAGGTGTTACTCAGTTAATATAAAGTTTTTTTTAACATTAAATCTCTTTTCCATGTCAATGTCTGTAGTGTTTTTTTTTCTTTAACATTAAGTCTTTTCTCCATTTCAGTATTAGCTACACTGAATACATTTTTCTAAGTGATTTTTTTTCTTTCCAGAGATAAAAGTTTCCCTTTTTGGCTGACTATTGGATATCTAAATTTGGGAGATGACAAAAGTCTAATAAAAATACAGAGAACAGACTCAGTGATTTAGGAGGCAGTGATTACGACTGAACAGTGGCGATTTCCTAGGATTCTGGGCAAAATCCATTTATGTACCAATTTGTTCCCATTTCATGGAATCAACTCAGAAAGTAAAACTCTCCTACTTACTAATTCTTGGAAACTTTCGGACACCAAAGCTTACATTTAGTTTCAGTAGCACAAAGGTTTTCAGGGTGAAGTTTCATTCATTAGGCCCTTCAAAGTCACATCTGTTCATTTTTATCTTTCGTGCGTATACTCGCAAGCAAGTACAAACGCCTGTAATACTGAGAACCACACCTTTTAACGAGAGAGCAGTTGCATCACTGGCTTCCACTGCCTTGACAACAGGTAGCACCAAAAGCAGTGACATAAGGACTAAGGACAATTGTGTTGAAACTGAGGTCATGATGTTGGGATTTTGAGGGCTGAATGTTCCAAGTAAATGGTATATATAGAATTCTCTCTGACTTGAAATTTTCCCTTTCTGGACCTCTGGATGCTGAGGCTAAGAGTGTCCATATGACAGTGTCTTCCAAGACAGGAATCAGCAACCTTTTTTTTTTTTTTTTTATGTATCAGTAATTCATTCTGTATGTTTTAAAAAGTTTTAACCTCTTCTTCCTAGCCCTCCAGTATTTGTTTATAAATTAAAACGTTTCCCAAAGTGTTTTCTGTGAAACAGTAGTTCTAAAAGGTGCTCTAAGAAAAGCTAAGTACATGGCAAAATCCAAAGTATATGTTTTATTCATTACATTTGATGAATATTTTTTGTGTGTTTTTTCCTCTCGAGAGGGAGTCTTGTTCTGTCGCTCAGGCTGGAGTGCAGCAGCATGATTTTGGCTCACTGCAACCACTGCCTCCCCGGTTCAAGCAGTTCTCTGCCTCAGCCTCCTGAGTAGCTAGGATTACAGGCACCCTCCACCATGCCCAGCTAATTGTTGTATTTTTAATAAAGACGGAGTTTCACCATCTTGGTCAGGCTGGTCTTGAACTCCTGACCTCATGATCTGCCCACCTCGGCCTCCCAAAGTGCTGGGTTTACAGGTGTGAGCCACCATGCCCGGCCCACATTTGATGAATTTTTTTGTCCTTTGTTCTTTTAAAAATCATGATTGGAAAGCAGAGCATAATTGTTTTTTATGTAGATCCCAACTGATTCGGGGTGTTAGGGAGATATTTTGACATTCAATAAATGTTTTTGTTTTCCATTATTAAGACTATGAATATTTCATTTTATTTTCTGAGACAGGGTCTCAGAATTTGTCAAATATGTAAAATTTATAGCCAGATGTAGGGTGGGGGTGGCCTACTTTCTGTAAAGGGCCAGATAGTAAATATTTTAAGGTCTCAGTGGACCCTATGGTCTCTGTCATAGCCATGGGACCTTGCAGCTGTAGTGCCAGAGTAGCCACAGACAATACTACGTCAGCGGGCAGGGGACGTTCATTCTGTAAACTTTATTTATGGACACGAAAAGATGAAGTCCACAGAATGTTTGCAAGTCACAAAATACTGTTTTTCTTTTGATTATGTTTCAATTATTAAAAACTATAAAATACGGTGGCTGGGCGTGGTGGCTCACACCTGTAATCCCAGCACTTTTGGAGGCCGAGGCAGGCGGATCACCTGAGGTCAGGAGTTCGAGACCAGCCTGGCCAACATGGTGAAACCCCATCTCTACTAAAAACAAAAAATTAGCCGGGCATGGTGATGCACGCCTGTAATCCCAGCTCCTTGGGGGCTGAGGCACGAGAATCACTTGAACTTGGGAGAATCACTTGAACCTGGGAGGCAGAGGTTGTGGTGAGTCAAGACTCTGTCTCAAAAGAACAACAAAAGTAAAATACTTTCCCTGTTTTCAGACCATACACAAAGAGGCTGTGGGCTGGGTTTGTCCTGTGGGCTGTGGTTAGTGACCCCCCCACCGCCTCCCCCCGACTCCCCCTCACACACACGTAGGACAGAGTCTGGCCTTTAGAACCAGCACCTGTGTTCTCACCTGAGCTGTGTTCCTGGCTGGGTTCTACTCTGTATTCTGTGACCCAAGGTGTCTACCTTGGTAAACTGGAGGCTGTTTTAGTTTGCATTCCCACTGGCAATCTGTAACATTTCTCTTGGTCTGTGTCTTTGTTAGCACTTGGTATTATCAGTGTTGTTTAGTTGAGCCATTCTAACAAGTCTAGTGGGATCTCATTGTGGTTTTAATTTGCAATTCTGTAATGGCTAACAATGCTGAATATCATGTTCTTTTTTGCCACTCTTGTATCCTCTGTGAGTTTCTGTTCAGATCTTTTGCACAGAAAAAGCTGTATCATGGAACCAGTAAAATAACCAAGGAGAGGTTGATTAAAGTTCTGTTTATAACCCTAGAAGATTCCTGCCCTAGGGATATGGGATGGCTGAACGTAGGACACTGACACTGGACAGATGAAATAGCAGTTTATTAGTCATGCATGCTCACAGCCCTGGGGGTGGGGGACACTGCATGCCACATGGGGGCTGCACTTGGGAACAGAGTGAACCACGAGGAGCTGTGGGAGGCACATTTTGTAGTAAGAACAGGGTGAGGTGACCTTGCTTCCCATGGGAAGATGTGACTGGCTTGTTTGAATAACTCTGGGCCGGCAGGGATGAGCAGGCTGGGGTCGGGTCTCCGCGATAAGGAGGTTGTTTGGCTTTGGGATCTTATCCGTGAGAGCAGAACTCAGGGGAGACCTTGTGGTTAGGCTATTTGAGGCCTTCTTGATTTTACCAATGTCAAGGCAGCACGTAATATTTAGTCTTAATTTCAGGCCACACGAGACATTCTTCTGTATCTACTTTCCGTGGCACTTTTCAAAAGGTTTTGTCCTTAGTGTTTAGCAGTTGATTATGATGTGCCTCGTCATGGCTTCCTTTGGATTTATCTTGTGTGGGCTTTGTGCAGATTCTTCAATCTGCCTGGGTTTATGTCATTCGCTGAACCTAGGAAGTTTTCAGCCATTAGTTCTTTGGATATTTTTTTCAGCATTCACCTTTTCTCTCCTGTTATTAACCTGTGGGGTCTGTGCTAATTCTAGGTAGTTAGTTTCAGAATTGAATTGCACTGTGGGACACACAGCTGGGTGTCGCAGAGAACTGGAGAATTACTTGGTGCAAAAGTCCATGCATTTGGTGTCAGAAATGTTGTAAACAGAGGAACTGTTTCCTTCGAGATTTTTAGATAGTCATTATTTGTAATCTGGATGGGATATCGTGTCTTTCACCGATTGAGATACATTTTTCTAATTATGTTGTTAGACATTTAGTCACAGCCTTCTGTGATGGAACGTGTTTACACTTCAAGGTTAAGGTTAGTTCTGTCTTCTCTTCGCTTACTATGTAAGGAGTTTTATGACAGTTGTTTTTGACTGAAACTTTACATTGTCAGTGGCCTAAAGTGATTTTTCTCAGCTTTTCCTTTGTTTCCCAGTGCTCTTGAATTATGCTGTCAGTCACAGTGCCCCTGCATAGCAGTGCTTCCCAGTTGGCAGTGGAGTAGGGCCTTGTAAAGAGTTAAAAGATTTTTGAATCATACTCCTGTTCTGCACCCTCCCTTTTCCCATGGGTGCACAAGCATTGGGACTCACTGGATAAAAGCAATTGGTGTGAAATTGAAGTAGGTAAATATCAAAGACTTAAGTTTCTCAGTTGAGAAATGTACTAGGAAGTAGATGGAATATCACTTTGGAAGACATGCTTTAAATAATTTGTTATATTGGTTTCTTTTTTCTTTTTTTTTTTTTTGAGACAGAGTCTCGCTCTGTCACCCAGGCTGGAGTGCAGTGGCGTGATCTCAGCTCACTGCAAGCTCTGCCTCCCGGGTTCACGCCATTCTCCTGCCTCAGCCTCCTGAGTAGCTGGGACTACAGGCGCCCGCCACCACGGCTGGCTAATTTTTTGTATTTTTAGTAGAGATGGGGTTTCACCGTGTTAGCCAGGATGGTCTCAATCTCCTGACCTTGTGATCCACCCGCCATGGCTTCCCAAAGTGCTGGGATTACAGGCGTGAGCCACCACGCCTGGCCGATATATTGGTTTCTTTATGAAAATTATACTGGGTCTGTTAGAGGTATGATTGATGTATTTTATTTTTAAGTTGTCCAACATTCAGTTAATGATGTGTGTTGTAACTTTTCGGGGAGGGACATTTGCAGAGACTAATGGTATGGCATTCTGAAAAGCGGTTACAGATTAAAAAATTTTTAATTCTGCAGATGATAGTGTCGAACCAAGTGGAACAAAGAAAGAAGATCTGAATGACAAAGAGAAAAAAGATGAAGAAGAAACTCCTGCACCTATATATAGGGCCAAGTCAATTCTGGACAGCTGGGTATGGGGCAAGCAACCAGGTAATCTTGTGAATTTTGGCACTTTGGAAAGGTTGATCTGACGCTCCCTTTCTAAATAACTTGGATGGATTCTTAGTATTTTTTTGGTAACAATTTTAAAAAAAGTAAATAAAAAATTTAAATATTGTGGTAAAATATACATACCATAAAACTTACCGTTTTAACCATTTTTATGTATAGAGTTCATTGGCATGAAGTATATTCACATTGTTGCCCAGCCATCACGCTTGACTAATTAGAGACAGAATCTCACTGTGTTGCCCAGGCTGGTCTTATACTCCTGGCTTCAAGGGATCTCCCTGCCTCACACTCCTGAGTTGCTGCGATTTCAGGTGTGAGCCATCGCACCTGGCACTACGTGTAACTGTTTGAGGAAGCAGTAAACTGTTTTCCACAGTGGCTACATTGTTTTATATTCTTGCAGCGGTATGCTAAGGTTCCCATTTCTCCACACCCTCACCAACACTTTTTGTTTTCTGATGATAGCCATCCTAATTTGTGTGAGTAGGTACAGCATCTCATTGTTTTGATTTGCATTTCCCTGTTGATTAGTCATGCTGAGCATCTTTTTACATGCTTATTGACCATTTGTATACATTCACTGCAGAAATGTCTATTCAAATCCTTTGCCTGTTTTTTTTTTTTTTTTTTTTTTTTTTTTGGAGATGGAGTTTGGCTCTTGTTACCCAGGCTGGAGTGCAGTGGTGCAATCTTGGCTCATTGCAATCTCCACCTCCCAGGTTCAAGTGATTCTCCTGCCTCATCCTCCCGAGTAGCTGGGATTACAGGTGTCCGCCACCATGCCTGGCTAATTTTTTGTATTTTTAGTAGAGACGAAGTTTCACTATGTTAGCCAGGCTGGTCTTGAACTCCTGACCTCAGGTGATCCACCCACCTTGGCCTCCTAAAGTGCTGGTATTACAGGCATGAGCCACTGCACCTGGCCCTTTTGCCTTTTTTTTTTTTTTTTTTTTTCTTTGAGACGGAGTCTTGTTCTGTCGCCCAGGCTGGAGTACAGTGGCGTGATCTTGGCTCACTGCAACCTCCGCTTCCCGGGTTCATGCCATTCTCCTGCCTCAGCCTCCCCAGTAGCTGGGACTACAGGCGTGCACCACCACACCTGGCTAATTCCATTTTTTAATTGAGTTTTTTGTTTTGGGTTATAGGAGTTCTTTATCATGGATGGACTTTCATAATCTCTTCCCTTTATCCAGCCCAGTAAAAACCATACATTTATTCTTTGCTTACTTTTTTTTGTGTAATTCAATTTTTTAAATGTCTAATGCATTTTCGTTCCAATTAAAAATATACATAGAATATTTCTTATAAAAATGTATAGATTATAAAAGCAGAAATTTCACCTGACTGCCCACCCCAATTTCAGTTTTCCTCTAAGAGTTAGCCACTATTATCCCTTCGGTGTGGATATTCAGGGTTTTTTTTCCTTGCATGGACATACATATGTAAATGTACATACATAAAAATAATTTGTGACGCCCGCCATGGTAGCTCACGCCTGTAATCCCAGCACTTTGGGATGCTGAGGTGAGAGAATTGCTTGAGGCCAGCAGTTTGCGGCTGCAGTGATCTATGATTGTGCCTCTACACTCCAGCCTGGGTGACAGGGTCTCTGTTTCTTAAAAAAAAATTCGTATTTGGGGTTAATAGTAGTACCTACCTCGTAGGTTATTATAGGATCAGCACAGTAGGCCAGACAAAGTGCGTATGCTATTATCTTGCATGTAGTAAGTACCAGCATGTACTACCTGTTATCCAGAAATGTTCTGAAATGTGCCTTGTATTTTCTCTCTTTCCGTTTGGATCAGTCTTCCCAGAAGTTATCAATTTGAGTTTTTTCAAAGAACCAGTTGTTGGTTTTATTGATTTTGTTTTCTTTTTCATTGATTTCTGCTTTACTCTTTATTATTTCCTTTTTTCTGCTGGCTTTGGGTTCCATTTGCTCTTCTGTCTTTCCTAGTTTCTTAAGATAAAGGCTTAGATCATTGACTTTAGATTTTTTGTCTTTTCTAACAAGTGTTCAAAACTATAATATAAATTTCCCTCTAAGCATTGTTTAGCCACATTTCACAAATTTGGAAATGTTTATTCATTTTCATCGTCATTCAGTTGAAAATATTTTCTAATTTCCCTTTTAATTTCTTCTTTTACCCGCTTATTATTTGGAAATTGTTATTTCATTTCCCAGTATTTGGGGATTTTCAAATATCTCCTGTTAATTTCTAAATTAGTTGTAGTCAGAGAACATATTCTGTGATTTCAATGTTGAGGCTTGTCTGAAGCCCCAGAATATGGTGTATTCTGTGGAATGTTTCATGCACACATAATAAGAATGTGGCTGGGTGTGGTGGCTCATGCCTGTAATCCCAACACTTTGGGAGGCTGAGGTGGGTGGATTACTTGAGGTCAGGAGTTCGAGACCAGCCTGGCCAACATGGTGAAACCCTGTCTCTATGAAACATACAAAAATTAGCTGGGTGTGGTGGTGGGTGCCTGTAATCTTGATTGCACCCCTGCACTTTAGTCTGGGTGACAAAGCGAGACTACATCTCAAAAAAAAAAGTGTGTTTTGCTGCTCTGTAAAGCTTAATGAGATCAAGTTGATAGTGTTCAGGTATCCTTGACTTGAAATAATTTTCTGCCTACTTGTTCTATTCACTGTTAGGAGAGGAGTTGAACTAACACACAAGGTTGGCTTACTACATTAGTTTGACATGAATCTCAGAGATCTTACCCATACCTGATTATTTAGTAACTTTAAAGATACAAGTTATATCCTCACTTGTGTGCTCAGGCAAAGTGGGGAGAGATGTGGGAGAGTCTGTGCAACTCCTGCAGGTCCGTCCTCTTTGAACCCCGCCTGAGAGATGAGACCTCTCACTGAGGTGTGTTGTCCTCTCACTGAGGTGTGTGGTCCTCTCACTTAGGTGTGTAATCCTCTCACTGAGGTGTATAGTCCTCTCACTGAGGTGTGTCTTCCTCTCAGATGTGTCGTCCTTTCACTGCGGCGTGTCATCCTCTCACTGAGGTGTGTCGTCCTCTCACTGCACAAGGAGCATTAAGGATGTGCAGTGTTTCCCTTTTGTAGTCAGATAGTTTATACACCTTAGGGAACGTTTTCCAGGGAGCCATGTCCCGTAAGTCCATGGATTTTAGGTATGTTTACCAAACACAATCCTAAACTAACCACATCTTGCTAAAAACATTTCATAGATAAGGACACTTCTCTTAGCGAATACCAGTCATTTATTTATAGAGAAGCCAGTCTCAGCGTTCTGGGGAGATCAGCCCCAGCGACTGGCTTTATTTCCCAGGAGTATCTCCATCATGCTGGGGAGGCATGAAGAGCAATTTCACTGCTTAGTTCCTCTTTCTTCTCAGGAGAATTGAAATCTCTCATGCTAATTATGGATTATTTTCTCTCAGCTCTGCAGGTTTTGCTTCATGTATTTGAGAACTATGTTATAAGGTGCATGCACTTTTAGGATTTTTACATCATATTTGTAAATTTGACCCCCTTTATCTCCAGTGACATTCTTTGTTGTGAAGTCACCTTGGTCTGACTACTCTCCTTTCTTCTGATTTGGTGTTTGCCAAGTTTAGCTTTTTTCACTTTCAACCTTTGTGTATGTGTAAAGTGCATTTCTTTCAGGTATCATATAATTAGGTCTTGCTTCTTTATTCACCCTGGCAACCTCTGTTTTTTATTTGGAATCTTTAGACTACTTGGGTTTAAATCTATCATCTCTGGCGTTTTCAGTTACATCTTTCACTTGTCACTGTCCACTCTCAAATGGTATTACACTGCCTGAGCCGCGGGGCAGTGCTCTGACCGTAGCTTCCTGCTTCTGACATGTTCTTGGTTGGTAGTGTTGCTGTGTCATGTCCAAGTGAAACATGGTATAAACCCCACAATATGATGTTTTTGTTTTTGCTTTAAATAGGCAATTACATTTTTTCCCCTCAAATTTGAAAAGAGAAAAAAAAGTCTTTTTTTTTTTTTTTTTGAGATGGAGTTTTGCTGTTGTTGCCCAGGCTGGAGTGTAATGGCACAATCTCAGCTCACTGCAACCTCCGCCACGCAGGTTCAAGTGAGTCTCCTGCCTCAGCCTCCCTAGTAGCTGGGATTACAGGCACGCACCACCGTGCCTGGCTAATGTTTTTGTATTTTTAGTAGAGACAGGGTTTCACGGTGTTTGCCAGGCTCGCCTTGAACTCATGACCTTAGGTGATCCACGTGCCTCAGCCACCCTTAAGTGCTGGGATTATAGGATTATAGGTGTGAGCCACCACACCTGGCCTCTTTTTTTTTTTTTTTTTTTTTTTTCTGATACGGAGTTTTGCTCTTGTTGGCCAGGCTGCCAGGATGGAGTGCAATGGCATGATCTTGGCTCACTGCAACCTCTGCCTCCTGGGTTCAAGCGATTCTGGCTCAGCCTCCCGAGTAGCTGGGATTACAGGCATGCGCCACCACACCTGGCTAATTTTGTATTTTTGAGTAGAGACATGGTTTCGTCATGTTGGTCAGGCTGGTCTCGAACTCCTGATCCGCCTGCCTTGGCCTTCCAAATAGTCACTATGGCTGGCCAGAAAAAAGTTTTTTATGTTAACTTACATTTTACCATTATGGGCACTTAAGGTTTTGTTTCTGTCCCAGCTGCCTTGTGTTATCATTTTCCTTCAGTTTGAAGATCTCCCTTTACCGTTTCTAGATCTGCTGACAGAGAAGTTTTTCAGTCTGTCTGGGTATCAATTTTGGCTCTATCTCTGACTCTACACAAATCACTTTGTCTCACCTTGGGCCTCTCATGTATAAAGTAGGAATAAGTGGCTGGGAGCAGTGGCTCATGCCTAATCCCAGCACTTTGGGAGGCTGAGGTGGGTGGATCATGATGTCAGGAGATCGAGACCATGCTGGCTAACACGGTGAAACCCCGTCTCTACTAAAGATACAAAAAAATTAGCTGGGCGTGGTGGTGGGCACCTGTAGTCCCAGCTACTCGGGAAGCTCAGGCAGGAGAATGGCGTGAACCCAGGAGGCGGAGCTTGCAGTGAGCCAAGATTGCACCACCACTCTAGCCTGGGTGACAGGGTGAGACTCCATCTCAAAACAAAAAAAAAAAAAAAAAAGAGGAATAAGTATAATATAATGTAAATAATTAAAATTATATATAAAATAAGTGAAAGTACTTAGAGAGTTGCTGTGCAACTGACATGAAGTAATGCATTTGAAGCTCCTAAGTCAGTGCCTGGCACAAATGTTTGATAAACATTTGTTGTGATTTTAAAAATCTGTTGTTTTGCCTTTCTCCTTGTTTCCCCTCACCTAGGTATCAAAGTACCTACAGTTATGGGTGGGTAACTAGACCCGAAATACACCTTTCTTGCTCAGATTAAAGCCCAGCTTATTGACTCAGGGTGGCTTTAATGAAGAGGGTTTACTTGGAAGCTCTGCTTGCTCACAGGTACAGAGCTTTCGCAGAACCGACTCTCTACCTGGCAGCCTTGAAGGGGCTTGGATTCAAAGCATATTCTTGAGCCACGCCATCTTTAATCAAACTGCAGGTGGAATTTGTAGCTGTTAGAATAGCTCCTATTCCTTTCATTCCTTTTTCTGTTTTTTGCTCTTTCATCTCAACCGAAAAAGAAAAACACATTAATTTTGAGCCATAGGAATTTAGAACTTGTTTTTTCTTTTGCTTAGATACGTTTGACTAAAGCTTCCTTTTTCACAGGTTTATTTTTTTCCAACGTTTTATTATGAAAAAAATTATACAGAAAAGTTGAAAGAATTTTACAGCGCGCACCCACATATTCACCACCTGAGACTGTGCCGCTGGCATTATCCCACGTGCTTTATCACCGCTCTCTCCACCTTTTCGTCCCTCTATTCATCCATCAGTCCCTCACATTTTTTTTTGCAATGTTTCCAAGGAGACCTCTGGACACTTGCTTCTCAACGTTGCAGCGTGTAGGCCCTCAGCAGGAGTTCAGAAGTGCACATTTCACAGTGAACCTTCTGAGAGTGTTGACAGATCACAGCTTTTCTTTTTGTCTAACGAAAAGGGCTTGCTGGCCATTGGGTGTTGTAATCTTTTAGGAGAGTAAACTCTTAGTAACTATCTAAATCATTCTTAATGATTCTCTCTGCCGTGTAAATAGGTCTGGGAGGACCCTTTCTGACATTGTTTTTGGCATAGGTTTTAGCTTAAGGTGTTGTAAATGCTGTTTATCAAGATGATGAAGTTCCCGTTTGTTGCTATTTTCTGAGAATTTTTATCATTCATGAGTATTGAATTTTGTCATTTGCTTTTTCTAAATCAATTGATATGTAATTATGTGATTTTTGTTCTTTAGCCTATTAATAGGGTGGGTTACATTGATTTTTGACTGTTGAACCCACTTTACATTCCTGGAATGAAACTACTTGGCAATGATGTGGAATTCTTTTTATATATTGTTTAATTCTACTTGCTAATAATTCGCTGTATATTTTTGTGTCTCTCTCTATATATTGTTCTGTAGTTTGTACTGTCTTTAGGTACAGTACCTAATATTAGCTTCTTAAAATGTTAATATTAGCTTCTAATATTAGCTTCTTAATATTAGCTTCTAATATTAGCTTCTAATATTAGCTTCTTAATATTAGCTTCTAATATTAGCTTCTAATATTAGCTTCTTAATATTAGCTTCTAATATTAGCTTCTTAATATTAGCTTCTAATATTAGCTTCTTAATATTAGCTTCTAATATTAGCTTCTTAATATTAGCTTCTTAAAATGAATTGGGAAGTTTTTCCTCTTCTAGTTTCCAGAAGAGATTGTTTTGAGTCCGTGTTAATTCTTTTTTAATGTTTGATGGAATTATCCAGTGAGTTCATTTGGGTCTGGTAATTTCTTTTTTTTCGGATTCTTTGAATTATGAATTCAGTTTTCTTGATAGTGGTAGGGCTATTCAAATGATCTATTTTATATTTGGTGAGTTGTGGTAATTTGTATTATTTGAGGAATAAGTCCATTTTGCCCAAGTTGTCAAAGTTACATGTGTAGAGTTGTTCCTAGTAATTCCTAATTATCTTTTTTGGTATCTTTAGAGTCCGTTTCATCACTAATGTTGGTAATTTATGTCTTTTTTTTTTTTTGTCAGTCTTGCTTAGAGAGGTTTGTCAGTTTTATTGATCTTTTCAAAGAACCAGCTTTTTGCTTTACTGTTTATTGGTTTTCTGTTTACACTTTGTTTCTACTCTTCCCTTAATTATTTCTTCTTTTCTGCTTACTTTTGGGTTGATTTTGCTGTTTTTCTTTCTTTTAGGTTGTCGAGGCGGGCACTTATATTATTGATTTGTTTCCAAGTTTCTAATGTACCATTTATTTAGTGCTGTAAATTTCTCATCACCCACTGTAGCTCTTTCCCATGCATTTTGATGTATTGTACTTGCATTTTCTCTCAGTTCAGAATATATTTTAAAATTTCCCTTGAGACTTCCTCTTTGATCCATGGATTATTTAGAAGTTTATTGTTTAGTTTCTGAGAGTTAGGCAATTTTCCTGTAATTGTTCTCTTGTTGACTTCTAATTTGTTTCCATTGTTTGAGGGAACATATGCTGTGTGATTTTAATTTCAAAAAATTTGTTAGGTTTGTTTTATGCCTCAGAATATGTTCTAACTTAGTATTTGTTTTGTGGATGCTTGAACAGATTATGTATTCTGCTGTTATTGGCTGGAGTGTTCTGTAAATTTTGATTGGATCCAGTTGATTGATGGTGATGTTGAATTCTATATCCTGGCAGCTTTTCTGTCTTCTAATTTTATCAGCTGTAGAGAGAGACTTTGAGGTCTCCAACTATAAAAGTATAAATGTCTTTTTCTCCTTTCAGTTCTATTCATTGTTTCTTTGTTTGTTTGGTGTATGCACGTTTTGAATTGCTGCGTCTTAATGGTGGATTGACCAAGTTCTCATTTTGTAATGTTGCCATCTGTTCCTGGTAATTATCTTTTTTTTTTTTTTTTTTCCCGAGACGGAGTTTCGCTCCTTTTGCCCAGGCAGGAGTGAAGTGGCGCGATCTCAGCTCACTGCAACCTCCAAGCCCACCGGGTTCAAGTGATTCTCCTGCCTCAGCCTCCTGAGTAGCTGGGATTATAGGCATCTGCCATCACACCTAGCTACTTTTTGTATTTTTAGTAGAGATGGGGTTTTGCCATGTTGGCCAGGCTGGTCTCAGACTCCTGAGATCCACCCACCTTGGCCTCCCAAAGTGCTAGGATTACAGGCGTGAGCCACTGTGCCCGGCCTTCCTGGTAATTATCTTTGCTCTGAAGTTTACTTTATTTGATATAAATGTAGCCAACTTCTGCTGTCCTTTCAGTAATGTTTGCATGATCTTTTTTTTTTCTATACTTCTATTTTCAGTTTGCCTGTTTGAAGTCACTTTCTTATGGACAACATATAGTTGGATCATGTTCTCTAGTCTGCTCTCCTGGTGTCTGTCTTTTAATTGATGCATTTAGACTGTTTACATTTAATTTAATGTCATTATTAGTAAACTGAGGCTTAACACTGCCATTTTGTTTTGTATTTTCTATTTCTTCTGTTTTTCATTTTTTCGGTTTGGTTCTTCCTGTCTCTCTGTGGTTTACTTGACCATTTTTAGCATTCTATTTTATCTGTAGTGTTTTAGAGTGTATCTTTTTGTATAGCTTCTTTAGTGGCTTTTCTAGGTAATATGTTACATACAGATTGAGCATCTCTAAACCCAAAATCCAAAATCTGAAATGCCCCAAAATTTGAAACTTTTTGGCACTCCAGCATGATGCCCCCAAATTGAAAATTCCATTCATAAGTACTTAGCACGAACTTTGTTTCATGCACAAAATTATTAAGCATGCTGTATAAAATTACCTTCAGGCTCTGTGTATAAGTTATATATAAAACATAAATGAATGTATTTAGACTTGGGTCCTATCCCCAAAATATCTCATTTATATGCAAATATTCCTAAATCTGATAAAAATCTGAAATTTGGAACACTTGTGCTCCTGAGCATTTTATAAGGGACACTCAACCTGTGTATATATGAACACTTATCAGATTGTACCTGGTGTTGTCATTTACCAGCTTCAGGGATATAGAAACTACCTCCCTTGACGTTCCTTTATGTTCTCCTGTTCATAACATACTTGCCTTAAATATTTCATTTACTTACATTGATAACCGCATATGACAATGTTATAATTTTTGGTTGAACCTTCAGACGTAATTTAGCAAAGTCAAGAGGTGAGGGAAAAGTCTATTGTATTTATGCATTGGTGTGCTTGTCATCTCCTCCTTCCGGAAGTTCCAGGGTTTTCTTTGATGGTTGCCATTCTGCTTAGAGAACTTCCATTAGCCTTCCTTTGGTGTGGGTCTTCTGGTGACAAATCCTGTTTCACTTCCTCTGAGAATGTTTTGCTTTCCTTTTCATTCCCGAAGGACATTTTTGCTGGATATAAGAATTCTGGGTTAATGGTTCTTTTCATTGTTTGAAAAATATTTTGTACTTTCAGCTGGGCTCCATGGTTTCTGATGAGAAATTCGCTGTCATTTGACTTGCTAATGCACGATAGTTAAGGCAGTTTTTGTTTAGTGGCTTTTGAAATGTTTTGTCTTTTGTTTTTTGGAGTTTGATTATTATATGTCTTAGTTTGGATTTCTTTGGGTTCATCCTGTTTAGGGTTTGCTTACCTTAGATCTGTAGATTTATGTCTCTTGCCAAATTTGGGAACTTTTAAGCCATCACTTCATAGAGTACAGTTTCAACCCCACCTTCTTTCTCCTGTCCCTTCGTGAGTTCAGTGACCGGAGTTGTTATAGTCCTATAGGTCCCCAAGACTGGTTTTTTTTTTTTTTTTTTGCTGGGACATTTCTTTCTTTCTCTCTTCCCTTCCCATCCCGTCCCATCCAGTCCCGTCCCGTCCCATCCCTTCCCGTCCCTTCCCATCCCTTCCCGTCCCTTCCCATCTTCGGAGTCTCTCCCTGTTTCCCAGGCTGGAGTGCAATGGACGTTCTCGGCTCACTGCAACCGCCGCCTCCCTAGTTCAAATGATTCTTCTGTCTCAGCCTCTCGAGTAGCTGGGATTATAGGTGCCCGCCACCATGCCCGGCTCAGTTTTGTATTTTTAATAGAGATGGGGTTTCACCATGTTGGCCAGGCTGGTCTCAAACTCCTGACCTTGTGATCCGCCTGCCTCGGCCTCTGAAAGTGCTGGGATTACAGCTGTGAGCCACCGTGCCCTGCCTTGGGGGCATGTATTTCTTCTGTGTTATTCACATTGGATAACTTCTATCTTCTATGTCACTGATTCTTTGCCCTTTTTCCTCCATTCTACTGCCGTGTCCATTCACTGAGCTTTTTATTTTGGTTATTGTATTTTTCAGTTCTAAACTTTCTATTTGGTTTCTTTTTTTTGTCTTCCTTTTCTTGTCTTAGGCTTTCTGTTTTTTCATTTATTTCACATGTGTTTGTAATTGCTTGTTGAAGCCTTTTTATCGTGACTGTTTTTAATTATTTGCCACATTATTCCAACATCTTTCATCGTGGTATTTCTATAACTGTTTAAAATTTGGTTTTAGATCTTCCTGGTTCTTGGTATCATGAGTGACTTTCTCAATAGAACATGTTGTTAGGCGACTCTAGGTCTTACTTAAATCTTCTGTGTAAGTGGTGAAATCTTTCTGTGACCCTGCTCTGGCAGGGATAGGGCGTGCTTCACCTCATCGCTGGCAGCTGGAGACGAAGTCCAGGCTTCCCACTTTGCCTAGAGGCCCCTGGTTACTGTGAGGCAGGGGTAGGAGTTCTGACTCCCCAGTGGTGTCCATGGTTTGTGTATTTTCTCACCCACTGTTTCAGAGTGTACATGACTGATGGACTGGGCAGTCAGGATTGCGACGGAATAAGCAGGAGGGTGTCAGGGAGAAGGGCACGTGGGTGCTCAAGGGCAGAGCTGCCCTCTTGG
Source organism: Pan paniscus (assembly GCF_029289425.2). Classification (NCBI taxonomy): domain Eukaryota; kingdom Metazoa; phylum Chordata; class Mammalia; order Primates; family Hominidae; genus Pan; species Pan paniscus. The sequence continues at coordinate 7,000,329 of NC_073265.2, forward strand.
AGCTTTGGGGTTGTTTCTGGGCTCTGCAGCCAAGCAGAAGGGAGATGTATTATTTAAAAGCGGCAAATGCAGTGACTCTTCAGGAAGGGCTTAGCCCTTGAAGTGCTGGGCCAGCTCCTTGCCTGAAGGGTGGCTCGGTGGGGCTGCCCTGAGAAGGGCAGGGGCACTGCTTTACCTTTCAGTCTTTCACTTCTCCATCTTGAGCCCAGTGTGCAATTCAGTATTCTTCATGTCGTTTTAAATAACTATTAGCTCTTAGCTGCAAAGCTCCAGGTCTCACATCCTACTGCTGGTGCTGGGCACAGTGTGCGCCTCCCTGTGCCTTTCCAGGGAGTGGTGAGATGTTTCTCTCTACTGCCTTCTAAGGCCCTCCTGTCCCGTGGAAAGCATATCCAGGTAGTGGGTAGCCAGAAAACTGATGTCTTCTGCACAAGGGGAGGCAGCCAGTAGGGGTGTTGCTATTACCTGTGAGGATCCAGGGCTGCGAGGCTGGTGGCTGCTGGCCTCCAGGCTAGTAAGCAGCAGAGAGGCAAGCACAAAAGAGACCAGCTGTCACCTCGCCACTGGGAGCTGTGCTGTTAGAGGGGATTGGTGGGAGGTAACTTACAATTCCCCTATAATGATCTGTGCTCTGAGGCAGACGCATGCTTAATTGAAAGACCAGAATCCTTTGAATTATTTTCACTCCTGTGATTGCCTTCTAGCTACTTATAAAACACTTGTTAGTATGGAAATTTTCAAAGATGCATAGAAGAAGAGAGAATAATATAATGAAATATCACTTACTCACTAGTTAGAATGTGTATTCTAACTTGTTACTTTATCTTCCTCTAAAATATGTCCATAAATGTGTTTCATGAGTCATGCATGCTGGGTAATTTTATCAAGACATCGTTTTTATATTGAATTTGGTTTTGTAACATGAAAATAATGGCTAGTGTTTTTCTCTGTTTAGGAGATGTGCTGCTGATAAATATTGACTAATATTGACTTCAAAGTTCTGTGTTAGTAATTTTTTTTTTTGGGAGACAGAGTCTCACTGTCACCCAGGCTGGAGTGCAGTGACAAAATCTCAGCTCACTGCAACCTCCTCCTCCTGGGTTCAGGCAATTCTCGTGCCTCAGCCTCCTGAGTAGCTGGAATTCCAGGCGTGCGTCACCACACTCGAACTAATTTTTGTATTTTTTTTTTTAGTAGAGAAGGGGTTTCACCACGTTGGCCAGGCTGGTCTCGAACTCCTGACCTCAAGTGATCCACCTGCCTTGGCCTCCCAAAGTGCTGGGATTCCAGGTGTGAGCCACTGTGCCCGGCCAACATCTTTTGTATGATGTTTCCATAGAGAGAGGCAGTGTGCCATGGTGGCTCAAGAGTCTCTGTCATGTGCCGCACTCCTCTGTGTGGCCTCGGACAAGTTGCTTAACCACTTGGTGGTGCCTCAGTTTCTTCATCCATAAAATGGATGGACAACACTGCTTGACAGTGCTGGGTGTGAGGGTTGCCTGAGCTCATGTGTGTAAAATGGTTAAAACCATTATTGCCACATATCATGCCTTCGAGTACTACCTGTCGTCATCATCCATTTTCTCAACATTGCAACAAACTGTGGCCACATTGTCCACAGGTGAGATGTTTTCTTGTCTTATTTTCTAGATGTGAATGAACTGAGGGAGTGTCTTTCTGTGCTGGTTAAAGAGCAGCAGGCCCTGGCCGTCCAGTCAGCCACCACCACCCTCTCAGCCCTGCGACTCAAGCAGAGGCTGGTGATCTTGGAGCGCTATTTCATTGCCTTGAATAGAACCGTTTTTCAGGAGAATGTCAAAGTTAAGTGGAAAAGCAGTGGTATTTCTCTGCCTCCTGTGGACAAAAAAAGGTAACAATAAAGCGAAGAAAGAATCCTGATGCCAGTTAAATATAAAATTCAGACTGTTTTGTTTCAGAAAGTTTAAGGTTTTCAATATAGGCTGTCTTCACCTTCTGAAATTTATTCTTGCTTTCCCTTTTTGTATGTTTTGTATAATCTGGAGAATGGATTTGCCAATTTGCTCATGTAGTAACAGACCATGCTGTGTAATCTGTGTCATTATTTTATTTTATTCAATAAAATTTTTCTTTTCTTTTTTTTGGAGAGACAATGTCTTGCTCTGTCACCCAGGCTGGGGTGCAGTGGTGTAATCATAGCTCATTGTAACCTTGAACTCCAGGGCTCTAGTGATCCTCCCGCCTCAGCCACCTGAGTAGCTGGGACTACAGGCACATGCCACCATGCCTGGCTAAATAAAAACAATTTGTGTGTGTGTGTGTGTGTGTGTGTGTGTGTGTGTAGATGGGGTCTTGCTCCTGGCCTCAAGTAATCTTCCTGCTTCAGCCTCTCAGAGTACTGGGATTACAGGCATGAGACACTGCGCCTGGCTCTGTGTCATTATTGTAAAGACGTTTTTCTGTCAGTAACTGTGGAAGCCAGCCACAGCTTTAGATCAGCTCAAGTATAAATTGGAAAATGAGTTCTGAACGTTGTATATGTTTTATTTTGTTTTGCTGCTGGGTAGGAGATAGATTGTAATGTTTAATGCCCAACTAGTTTAGATGCTTCATGTTTTTCCTTCCTAATGTGATTTTCTTATTCTTTTATTACAAGAGTTGCCTTTGGGCTGGGTGTGGTGGCTCACACCTATAATCCCAGCACTTTGGGAGGCCTGAGGCGGGCTGATCACCTCAGGTCAGGAGTTGGAGATCTGACCAACATGGAGAAACCCCATCTCTACTAAAAATAAAAAAATTAGCCGGGGCTTGGTGGCTCATGCCTGTAATCCCACCTACTTGGGAGACTGAGGCAGGAGAATTGCTTGATCCCGGGAGGTGGAGGTTGCGGTGAGCGGAGATTGTGCCAGCCTGGGCAACAAGAATGAAACTCTGTCTCAAAAAGAAGCAAAAAAAAGAGATGCTTTTGGGCATATGAGTTTTAATTTGTTGATGCCTGTTAATGTATCACAGATTTCCACTATTTGCTAACAGCCACTAGAATGTTTAAGGCTTATGTAAATTTGTACTTTTCCAAAATGAAGCTATCAGACTTTTGTCCTCAGAAGGTTAAACTACAAGACTGCCAGATGAAACTTATATTTTGTGTTAGGAGTGCTGGCTTTATTTGACTGTGATAGTGACTTTGACTCCCTGGAGAGAGCACATAGAAGGTACGGGAGGCAGAAAGAAACAAGAGCAAAACCCTGATCATCTTGCTCCCCAGAGACAGGAACGGTACTTGTAGCTTGTTTCCTTGTTTTCTTATGTTTTAATTTTTGTGTTTGTTTTCCTTTTTTGTTTCCTTATGTTTAAATATAGTTGAAATCACATTACAGTTGGCTGTCTGTATCTGTGGGTTTCACATCCACAGATTCAACCAACTATGGATCGAAAATATTGGAAGAAAAGCAATAAAAAACAACACAACAATAAAAAAATACAAAGAAAAAACAATACAATATAACATCTAATTCCAGAGCATTTACCTTGTATTGGGTGTTACAGTAATCTAGAGATGGTTTTTTTTTGTTTGTTTGTTTTGACATGGGGGTCTCACTGTTGCCCAGGGCAGTGGGGCCATCATGGCTTCCTGCAGCTTTGACCTCCTGGGCTCAAGTGATTCTCCCACCTCAGCCTCCCAAGTAGCTGGGACTGCAGGCGTGTGCCACAATGCCTAGCTAATTTTTGTATTTTTTGTAGAGCCGAGGTCTCACTGTGTTGCCCAGGCTGGCCTCGAGTGATCTGCCTGCCTTGGCCTCCCAAAGTGCTGGGATTACAAGCATGAGCCACCATACCTGGCCAATTTTTTTTTTTTTTTTTAATTTGTATAGATTGGGTTTTGCCATGTTGCCCGGGCTGGTCTTGAACCCCTGGGCTCAAGCAACCCTCTCGCCTTGACCTCCCAAAGGGTTGGGATTATAGGTGTGAGCCACTGTGCCTGGCTGAGATGATTTAAATTATACTGGAGGATGTGCACAGGTTATATGCAAATACTACACCATTTTATATCAGGGACTTGAGCATCCTAGGGTTTTGGTATGGAGCCAGGGTGGGGCAAGCCTGGTACCAATCCCCTACAGATACCAAGGGACACTGTACATGTTGTATTTTTGAAAATAGTTTTAGGGTAAATTAAACCAAGAGACAGATGAGATTCCTACCCATTTGGTAATAGGAGTGCCATGGTTCTTTCTTCCTTCCTGACCGGCTGTGATGGTCATGAATCAGTGTTATGTATGGGTCGGCGGTAGGTGCTAAGATTGTCCAAGCACTGTTGTGTGTTTGTCGAATCAAACTGAATTCCCTCAGCTGCAGAAATGGCTGAGAGCCCAGCTGATTTTTCTCTGCTGTTTCCTTTGTGATGACATAGGGTTGGTGGATTAATTGGAATGTATCTTTCATTAAGTGGAAGAATTCCTAAAATTTTAAAAAAGCCCCCCTTTTTTTTTTTAGATAATTGTGGATTCACATACAGTTGTAAGAACCAGTATAGAGATTCCTTTTGCTGTTCGTCCCGTTGCCCTCAATGGTAGTTAGTTGCAAACTGTGACACAGTCATCACAACGAGGGTGTTAATTTTGATAGCCTGCCTATCTTATTCAGATTTTCCCAGTTTTACATGCTCTCAATTGTGTGTGTATTTCTTTGCAATTTTTTCAGGTGTGGATTTTCTGAGACCACCACTGCAATTGGTACATGGACAAGGGCCCTTTATACCCACATTCACGTCTTCTCTCCCCATCTTAACTGCTGGCAACCACTCATCTGTTCTCTGTGTCTATTATGTGATTTTTTGACATCGGCTTTTAAATTTTTTATTATTGTTATTATTATAATTTTTGGAGACAGGGTCTCACCCTGATGCCCACAAGCTGGATTGCAGTGATATAATCATAGCTCACTGCAGCCTCAAACTCCTGGGCTCAAGCAGTCACCTCATTTCAGCTTCCTGAGTAGCTGGGACTACAGATGCATGACACCACACCCAGCTCATTTTGTATTTGTAGAGACTGGGGTCTTGTTGTGTTTCCCAGGCTTGTCTGGAACTCCTGGCCTCAAGCAATATTGACTTTTTTCACTCAGCATAATCCCCTTAACATTTTCCCAAAGGGGTCATTGCATGTATCATTATTTTATTATGGCTGAGTAGTTTTTTTTTGTTTTTGTTTTTGTTTTTTTTGAGACAGAGTCTTGCTTTGTCGCCCAGGCCAGGCTGGAATGCAGTGGTGCGATCTTGGCTTACTGCAACCTCTGCCTCCCAGGTTCAAGCAATTCTGCCTCAGCCTCCCATGTAGCTGGGACCATAGGCATGCACCACCACGCCCGGCTGATTTTTGTATTTTTAGTAGAGATGGGGTTTTGCCATGTTGGCCAAGCTGGTCTCAAACTCCTGACCTAAAGTGACTGGCCCACCTCCTGTGACCACACTTGGCCCATGTGCTTTCTCTTGTAAGGACTGTGTGTCCTGTTACATGTCTGTGTCTTGTCGTGTTCGTATTTCTCATTTAGGAGCAAAGATTTCCATATTCCAGGTACCCAGTGCCCTTCTCAGAGGTTCTTGTGTTTCCTCTCTGAGCTCCCGGTGCATTATTCAGGCACTTGTGGATAAGCATGTACTGTTGCCCCTGGCCAGCCGTGTTCTTCATTGCCATTTTTATTACATATTGTATCTTGGGGAGATCCTTCTATAACAACCCTTTTTTTTTTTTTTGTTTTTTGTTTTTTGAGATGGAGTCTTGCTCTGCCTCCCAGGCTGGAGTGCAGAGGTGCAATCTTGGCTCACTGCAACCTTTGTCTCCCAGGTTCAAGTGATTCTCCTGCCTCAGCCTCCGAGTAGCTGGGACTACAGGCACCTGTCACCACACCTGGCTAATTTTTGTATTTTTAGTGGAGACAGGGTTTTGTCATATTGGCCAGGCTGGTCTTGAACTCTGTATCACCTGTTTTTATAGGATTTCCCCTGATCATGAAAGCAAATTTTAGTAAATTTGGAGAATATAGTTTATAGTAGCAATACTGTAATATTAGAAACATGATATAGTGTAAAGTATAACATACAATTACTTGCTGTGCATGATTGAGATTATATATGCATTTTTATTTTATTTTATTTTAATTTTTTTGAGATGGAGTCTTGCTCTGTCTCCCAGGCTGGAGTGCAGTGGCGCGATCTCGGCTCACTGCAAGCTGCACCCCCCAGGTTCACACCATTCTCCTGCCTCAGCCTCCCCTATATATGCATTTTTGTATTCTAGCCTTTTCTCTCTTGTACAGGATGATTTTTATGTTGTACCATTTGCATAACCTTTTACAACATGCAGAATGAAACTGTGACTTGTGAAATTAACATACACAAGTGGTGAAAAGCTTAAATAGACACAGGAGGGTGATGAGCACCACCGTCAGAAGAGGGCAACGCCCCACGGAGTGGGTCAAGCACGCAGGGCTTCACCCACGGCCAGGAGCAGACCTCGAGTGGAGGACGCCGGAGCTGGGGCGAGCCAGGCTACCCTCTGCGGCTCTGCTGCTCTTCTTCCAGCTCCTCTCCGGCCTGGTCTCCCATGTGGGGTTTATTCTCCCTCCATTTATGTATTTATCTGCTTATCGTCTGCTTCCTCCCAGTAGAATCTCACTTTGGGAGGTCATTTCATGAGCATTTTCCCAAGACATTTAAAATTCCTTATACATTTCTTTGATTCTTAAAGAGAAAACTTTTCCTTTACAAAAGACATTTGATGAAAGTTGTTAAACAACAAAACGAAAAATCCACTTGTGATCCTGTCACTTGAAGAAAACCATTGCTCGGATTTTGGTACACACCCTTTCATAGTATTGATTTTATGTAGTATCTGCACCCTCTGCTGCTGACTGGTTGTATGTTCCGTGTGTGTCGTCTGCAGTTCCCGGCCTGCGGGCAAAGGTGTGGAGGGGCTCGCCAGAGTGGGATCCCGAGCGGCGCTGTCTTTTGCCTTTGCCTTCCTGCGCAGGGCCTGGCGATCAGGTACGGTCCCTGGTGTGGCGCGTTGTTCTGCTTCCCTAACGCATCAACAGACTGGGTTTCGAGCTTGGTGCAGCCACCATGTGCCCTTTGGCTGATCTCATGTGCTCTCTGTGCCTCAGTTTCCTTGCTTGTGAGATGAGAGGCTGCAGAGGCTGTTTGGCTTTTCACATCTGTGCTTTAAAGAAAAAAAAGAGAGTGTATGCACCCCCACCCCCACGTCAACCACTACCATGGAACACCTGAGTACAGACTTAATTCTAGAAGAACAAGAAGTTAGTGTATTGCTCATGTGACAGCCATGAAACACAGAATTGACTGGAGCAGCTGTGCTAGATTTTGGCCTGTTGAGTGAGGGATTGGAAAGGTGACAGTGGCGTCATCTCTCGCTGAGGGGTGGGAAGCCCAGCGGGAGAGTGAGGGGAGTGGGGGGGGCTCCTCTGACGCGTGTGTGCGCCCAGGCGAGGATGCGGACCTCTGCAGTGAGCTGTTGCAGGAGTCCCTGGACGCCCTGCGAGCACTTCCCGAGGCCTCGCTCTTTGACGAGAGCACCGTGTCCTCTGTGTGGCTGGAGGTGGTGGAGAGAGCGACCAGGTTCCTCAGGTCCGTCGTGACGGGGTGAGTTCTTTCCTTTCTTGCCTTCTGCACGCAGACAGCTGGCCTGCTTGAGGCTGGTTCTTACCACCCTCGCTTTAGAGCTAAGAAGCCTAGTAGGTTGGTTTTTCACCTGTTTTCAGCAGGCTGTCAGTGCTGTGATTCCGGGTCTGGGTTCTCAGCTTTTGAGGCGATTTGATTTATGATACTCTGACTAGACCCAGGAAGCTGTGATACTAAATGAGACGGACGAGAGAGGATGCTTAGAGATTTGGCCATCAGTCATTCGTAGAGGTTTGAGCGCTTACACTGTGTGTCTCTCTGTGATGATTAGGAGCTGCTGTTCTGAGTGCGGAGTGGTGCTTGGTTTGAAGTCTTATAGATAATGTGGGAGTAAACAACTACTCAAGATCAAATTCTTTAGTCCTGTGGCTGATCTTTTTTAGTGTAAAAAATTTTGAATAGGAATCATTTGTGTGTAAGAAACACATGAACTCTGGTCTTGGGTGCTATGCATTTTTGTTAAGGTTTTTAAATTTAAAGAAAATCTAAAATTCAACAGGAAGGACAGATGCAGAGGGAAAGTGAGGCCACTCCTTACCCTCCTTGCAGAGGTCAGCACTGTGCCTTCTTGCAGCCGGCAGGAGGCCTTTGGCGTTTGTGTCCCCGGCTCTGAGTCCACTTCCTGAGCCTGCTGGTGAAGGCATCACCACAGAGTTTTAACGCTGGAGGCCCTGAGCGTAGGCTTGGAGTTGATTTCACAAATTCAGCTGTAATATTGATACCATAAGATCCTTTCTCTGCAGTCTTAGGATAGAATTTTAGAAAATTTATTATTGAGTAACATAGAAAAGTTAAAAATATTTCATTGATCAGAGATAGAAATTAGTGTAGACATTTTGCCTCCAGATTCTAAGGTGGTTTTAGAAATTGGTTCTTTAATTCTGTAGGTAAATGCTGATACTGGTATAGTCTTATACGTCATTGAAACTGGAAAAGATAGCTAGATATTCTTCTACTTATGTTTTTGATAATGAGATAAATTATTTTATGCTTCATATACTTGGAGTATGTCATCTACTGTAATATAGTATCTGAGTGAACACTTTATAGTTGTGTAAGCTAATTGTACACTTATAATCTCTGAATAAATTTGAGTAGCAAGTATCAGAAACTTGATCCTAAATATTAAAAATACATCCTTCCTTTGGAGGGAGCGTGTAGTAAACGTGTTAGTGTGATTGTAAGCATGCTGTCTTTCTGGAGGTCGCTTTGTTCCTGCATCCACTGCTTTCATTTCAGGGATGTTCACGGAACGCCAGCCACCAAAGGGCCAGGAAGCATCCCCCTGCAGGACCAGCACTTGGCCCTGGCCATCCTGCTGGAGCTGGCTGTGCAGAGAGGCACGCTGAGGTGAGGGCTGCCGCAGACGGGAACGCTTTGGGGAAGCGCCTGTGTATGGAAATACCTGTTGCATTGTGTGCGTTTCACTGAATCGTTTGTGACCGCAGCAGATGTGGTGCTCTGTACGGAGAACCATGTCCCAGGGCTCTCTCTCTTTACCTTTTCTTCACTTCCTGTTTTATGCTCAGTGTTCTAGCCTGGGAACTGTTCTTTTTTTTTTTTCTTTCAGTTTTCTTCATTTATTTATTTTTATTCCATGAATTTAAGATCCTAGAACTTTCATGTAAACGTGCTCTTTGAGCTTCTTAACTGGTCTTTCTTATGAGCAGAAGGCGATGTCTTGTGCTAAAGTCTTGGTGTCAATTCAGTGATTTAATTACCACGGCTTTAGTTTAGTTTCCTTTTAAATCCCAAGTATTTGTTCACTTCTATCCAGCTATTTGCTTTTATTTTTGATCAACTGTGAAGAAAAGAAGTTAATCCGTTTTTACTAGAATAAATATCTTTTCTCCTTTAGCCAAATGTTGTCTGCCATCCTGTTGTTGCTTCAGCTGTGGGACAGCGGGGCACAGGAGACTGACAATGAGCGTTCCGCCCAGGGCACCAGCGCCCCACTTTTGCCCTTGCTGCAAAGGTTCCAGAGCATCATTTGCAGGAAGGATGCACCCCACTCCGAGGGCGACATGCACGTGAGTGTCATGATGGAACTTTGTGTTTAGGTGGCACTCGAGTCTAGTTACTTTTAAAGCAAGACTAGCATGCATGTCAACGGCAGTGTTTTTCTCTGGCGTGTGTGTGTTTGGTGGTAATAGCAGCGAGTCAGATGAGACAGGTGTGGGTGGTCACTTGTTTGTGGAGAAGACTCGGATCAGTGAGCACTGACTTCCTTGTCAGCACACAACCAAGGTTGAAACATTCACTTTTAAATAAATACCAGAAAAGAACAACGAAAATAGCGGCCTGCTTTGTTGGCCCTTCCTATGTACTGGGCTCTGTGCAGGGCGCGTCACCTGAGCTGTCACTCTGTTTGGTACCAGCTCCCGCCTTAACGGGTGTGGACAACAAGCTGAGGGAGGAGCAGGCGTGCGGGGCCCTGGGCCTAAACCTCCAGGACTGCTGGTCTTTACATGTCAAGTACAAGTTGGATTTTGCCAGTCTTTTTGGGAAAGTCTTAGGCATTCCAATATCGTGCTTTGGTTTAATTTTTCTATTATTGGCAGTCTTTTTTTTTTCCTTAGATGGAGTCTTGCTCTGTCGCCCAGGCTGGAGTGCAGTGGCGTGATCTCGGCTCACTGCAAGCTGGGCCTCCTGGGTTCACGCCATTGTCCTGCCTCAGCCTCCCGAGTAGCTGGGACTACAGGCGCCCACCACCAAGCCCAGCTAATATATTTGTATTTTTAGTAAAGATGGGGTTTCACCATGTTACCCAGGATGGTCTCGATCTCTCGACCTTGTGATCCGCCTGCGCCTGCCTGGCCCTCCCAAAGTGCTGGGATTACAGGCGTGAGCCACCATGCCCAGCCTATTATTTGGCAGTCTTTAAACTAATGATAATAGGGCTCTTCTGCCTTTAGAAGAATTAGAACTATGATTTAATTTGCAAATGAAAGTAGCTGTTCTCCAGAGTGGGCAACGTTTAGATTAAAATAAAGGTTTTGGTTTTAGATTTCAAGGCCAGCTTGAGATGCTGTGCTGGGTTCCCACAGAGGTGGTTCTGCCTTTCTCCAGGGGTCCTAGGCCTGTAGGGCGGTTTGGTCATGTTAGTAATCTGTGTGGATCCATCTTACCTGTGGTATCATAAATGTATACATGCGCAGTCAATGTTGTGTATGCGTGTACAGCAAATTTAGACATTTACACAGTCAGTTTATATGCTGCATAAATATATAGATGTATAGTATAACTGTATCATCGACATTGTCATTTGATGGGTCAAATGAGTCAATACCAAAATATAAAGAGTGGTTAAAGGTTAATTGTGTTAACTTTAATTTTTCCCACCATTTCCGAATGTTTGTTTACTTTTCCTTTCTAGCTTTTGTCTGGCCCTCTGAGCCCCAATGAGAGTTTCCTGAGGTACCTCACCCTTCCACAAGACAACGAGCTTGCCATTGATCTGCGACAAACGGCGGTTGTTGTCATGGCCCATTTAGACCGTCTGGCTACGCCTTGTATGCCTCCACTGTGTAGCTCTCCGACGTCTCATAAGGTGTGTGCAAGAACCGTGTACTCCATGTGTTTTGTAGCTAGTACCACCTGTAGGTTCTCATCCTGGGCCCGTGTGGAGACTTGCTTTTTCTGGTATTGGTAGGGGGAGCTGGCCTGTGGTTTTTAAACACGTTTGCAGTTGAAGGTGTTATCCGTGTTGAGAGTGAGTGATGAGCAAGCTGAGGCGCACAGGCCTGGCGACCCAACCTGGGGGCCCGGGTTCCAGGTTCAGGTGGCACAGCCCCAGAGAGCTCCCCTTTATCCACAGCCCCAGGCCCTCCCACCTTCTGCAGGGGGTTCCACAGCCTTCTTCATACTCTGAACGCGGACTGTCTTAGTATGTAATGCTGGTGATAGTAGTGACAGTATAATTATATGTTATATATTATATATTATATATCTATATTACATGTCTGTCTGTCTATCTATCTATCTGCCTGCCTGCCTATCTATCTATCTATCTATCTATCTATCTATCTATCTATCTATCTATAAATAAAAAGAGTGGGTTCTCCAGCCTGGCCAACTTGGAGAAACCCTGTCTCAACTTAAAAATACAAAAATTAGCTGGGTGTGGTGGCACATGCCTGTAATCCCAGCTACTCGGGAGGCTGAGGCAGGAGAATCACTTGAACCCGGGAGGCGGAGGTTGCAGTGAGCCAAGATCGCGCCATTGCACTGCAGCCTGGGCAACAAGCGTGAAACCCCATCTCAACAAACAACAACAACAAAAACAAACACAAATAGTGCTGCAAGGCCTGACCTGGAACACGTGTCCTCCATGTGTGCACGTGTGTGTGCCCGTGCACATGCACAGGTGGGGAGGCACCTAGTGTGGGCTGGTTGTCACCAGATTGCTCCCGTACAAGTTGATTTCTCTCACCACCAACATGGATGCTGGTCTCCCAGCCTTGTGTGTGGGCTTTTGGGATTTTGCCTGCTAAAGCACAAAATGGTGACCCTGATATAGTTTGAGCATTTAAAAATATATTAGTATTTAAGGGCCATTTATAGTACTTTTTAATGGGCTCTGTTAAAATGAAATGCAATGGAAATGGAAAAATAACCTGTTCAGTTGCTTCATCTTACCTGTTAAATGAGGTAATACAGGATGGTATGAGCTATTTTGATGTTTTGAATCAGCATATTTTCTCTTTATTTGCTTTGTTTTTATTTTGTAGTAGCTCAGTGTTACTCCCAGCCTTTTTTTATTGTTGTTGTTGTTAAAGGAAATGTTTACTTTCTTATCTTACAGGGATCATTGCAAGAGGTCATAGGTTGGGGGTTAATAGGATGGAAATACTATGCCAATGTGATTGGTCCAATCCAGTGCGAAGGCCTGGCCAACCTGGGAGTCACACAGATTGCCTGTGCAGAGAAGCGCTTCCTGATTCTGTCACGCAATGGCCGCGTGTACACACAGGCCTATAATAGTGACACGCTGGTGAGTGTTCTGGGCACTGTGCCTGCAGTGTTCCCTTGCGGGGCAGGGTCTGTCCTACAGATGCACAAGCTCTGGTGTTTCTTTAAGGCGTTTGATTTCTGAAGATTGACAAGCTTCTGTTTATTGTATATTATGTTTAATGATCTCAGTTGTAATATTGTCAAGATTTGGGTTGTGAAGATTAGGAAGTCCTTACAGTGAAACTCATTGCTAATCGTGAGATTCCCGTTTGTAAACTCATTTCCACGTGTAAACTCATTTGACGTTGGGGCCAGACAGGTGACAGGTGAGGGAGTTGGGCCTCGTGGGGATAGTGGCAAATTGGGACGTGGCATGTTTTCATTAAAGCGAGGTGTTCCTCCCTGTCGGCTGCGTGTCTCTGTGGCATGGGGCTAGCCTGCCCTGCCCCTGCATCGGCTCTGGTCTTGCTGCAGAGCACTTGGAGGCTGCCCGCTGTTCTGTTGGTGCTGGGTGGGAAGGGCTGGAGAGCCGGCCCCGTAGTTCCCAGAGACTTATGCCCCACTTGGAGTTACAGCAGGCTTCGCTTGGGGATACATGATAACGGAGAGCTGAGCTGGTTTCATTTTCCTTGGACTGATGACTACTTTTCTTCGTATTTTTCCTTCTTTAGGCCCCACAGCTGGTCCAAGGCCTTGCCTCCAGAAACATTGTAAAAATTGCTGCCCATTCTGATGGTCACCACTACCTAGCCTTGGCTGCTACTGGAGAGGTGTACTCCTGGGGCTGTGGGGACGGCGGACGGCTGGGCCATGGGGACACTGTGTATGTATCGCTCATTCCTGTAGGGGACACACTCTCCTTTTATGTTGCCATATCCTAAACAGGATGGAGCGCAGAAGTGTGTCCAGGTGTTTTCCAACTGCCCTGACATGTAGCGCTGGGGTGGAGCAGGACACTACGATATGCCTCCTCCTTGGTGATGGCTTAGGAGCTCTGCTCATGTGTGGAGGGCAACAGGAATTGGCCTTTCTGTTCTTCTTCACCCCGTGCAGCCTTGGCCAGCCTTCTATCTACTCAAACTGCATCCCCACTGTGGAGTTTGCCAAAACAAATCCCACACCACTGTTCCTTCATTCACAAACAGTTCACCCTGTCTCTCATAGATAAGGTTGTCACCCTTTTCTTGAACCATATATTATTTTTACAGGAACAAAAGTCAGCAGTTTCTTCCTAATATTATCCTACTCAGTGGAACCTTTTATTGTGAAAGAACAAATGAAACAAAGTTGTTATAAATGCCAGGTTGTAAAAATTGGGAGGTCTGCCAGCCCCATGGAGTGATGGGAACCCTCTTGTACTTTGCTGTTGTGCATGGAACTTTGGCATTAGGTTTAAATGAGGGATGTATGTACACACCAACCCAGCAAGCCCATTTCTTGTGGGCTGGAGCCCTGAGCAGGGAGAGGGCAGTGCAGAGCTTGAAATGAGTGAAGTCATGACTGCACTTGTGTCCCTTGAGAGGAGCCTGGGGGGCATGGCCCATGCACACCACAGGGTGGAGTTGAGGGCATCATTGCCGACAGCATCTGCTGGGAAGATCCCAAACTGGGAGAAAAGCAGAGTAATGCGTATCGTGTGGTACATGTATGCCAAGCTCAGAACAGCCCAACCCTGACAGTGTTGTAAGGGATTCAGACAAATGTAAGACGAGTGAAAAAGAAAAGATTGATCTCCATGGAATTTATAGCTGTTACTCTCACACTGGATTGTAAAGGCTGGGATTGACATGGGGTACACGGGACTTGAAAGGCATCGAGGTACAGGACAGGGTGGTATGTCTGCTTACTTCCTTTATGGTATTTATAACTGACTTTCTATAAAATATTTCATAGTAAAACAATTCTCAGTGGAGAGTAAGTGCTGGGATGAGTAACTTACGCCTTATTCTAGGACTTCAAGGAAGGAAGAGAGATGAGTGCAGATGGCAGAAGCTGGAGATAACCTTTTGGGGAAATTGAAACTTAAGCTGAATAAGGGAGAGTTTGTACTGGAGTAGAGTCATTGGGCTGTCCCTGTGAGCACCTGTGCCACTGTGTGTATTTTGCAAACTAGTAGGTCACAAAGTGAGTAAAGGAGAGGCCTGGCTTCTGTAGATTTTCAAGAAAATGTCATCCATCATAGGAACATATTCTGGATCCTAAGAATAGGGTATTTTGCTAACTTTGCAATTTCTTCAACTAGTAAGACTTCTCTACCCTAATCCCCACTGCCTCATACTTTTCATTTGTAAAGTATAGATTGCAGAGTGCTGGCTTCATTCCATCCACATTCATTTAACAAATACATATAAATGTCGGTCAGCTTTATGAGGCTTCCATACAACCAGATGACTGAGTTTCAGATGTAGAGTTGGATGGGTTTTGACAAGTGCACGCAGTTGGGTCACCACCATCAAGACATGGGGCGCTCCCATCACTTCCAGGGCCCTCTTTGTACCCTTTGAGTTGATGCCCCCTTCCTACCTCCAGTTCCTGACAACCTCTGATCTGCACTCTGTTGTTATTATTTTGTCTTTTCCATAATTTAATATAACAAAGCCATACAGTGTATGGTATTTTGTTTCTGGCATCTTTGACTTAGCAGATGTCTTGAGATCCAGCCATGTTGGGTTGGGTGTATGGGTAATTCATTCCTTCTGTTGCAGATGGACCATGGTTTTGGGACATTGTGAATAGAGCTGCAGTGGACTTTACAAGTCTCTTTTTTTTTGAGATGGAGTTTTGTTCTTGTTACCCAAGGTGGAGTGCAATGGGGCGATCTCACCTCACTGCAACCTCCTCCTCCCAGGTTCAAGCGATTCTCCTGCCTCAGCCTCCCAAGTAGCTGGGATTACAGACACCCTCCACTATGCCCACCTAATTTTGTATTTTTAGTAGAGACGGGATTTCACCATGTTAGCCAGGCTGGTCTCGAACTCGTGACCTCAGGTGATCTGCCCACCTCGGCCTCTCAAAGTGGTGGGATTACAGGTGTGAGCCACCGTGCCTAGCCTATTGTACAATTCTTTAACAAACACTATTTTTATATTTCTACTGGGTACCATGTTTGGCATCGGGTTCCAACTGAACAAAAAGTCATGGAGGTGTTAGGTGTTGGAATTCTCTCTTCCTTCTTTCACAAGGTACCTGGAAGGTGAAACTGGCCTGATGCTATGCTGGTCTAAATTTGGATAGTGAATTTCCTTTGTTAACATTAATAAGAAATAACACCAAGAAGAAGGGCATTCATGTTTGTTCCCTTTCTCCCCAAGGCCTTTGGAGGAGCCTAAGGTGATCTCCGCCTTCTCTGGAAAGCAGGCCGGGAAGCATGTGGTGCACATCGCTTGCGGGAGCACTTACAGTGCGGCCATCACTGCCGAGGGGGAGCTGTACACCTGGGGCCGCGGGAACTACGGCCGGCTGGGCCATGGTACGTCTGCTCTGCATGAGTGGGAGCGTGCAGCAGGAGGTGGCCTCTTACAGGACTTAGTAACCGCCGTCCTATCTGTTTGAAGGCTCCAGTGAGGACGAGGCCATTCCGATGCTGGTAGCCGGGCTTAAAGGACTGAAGGTCATCGATGTGGCGTGTGGGAGTGGGGATGCTCAAACCCTGGCTGTCACTGAGAACGGTACGTAGAGCTCTCGCCACCCTGAACAGGCCCACGAGGACACGCATGGCAGCTTCCCTGGAGGAAGTGAGATGAGTACAGTGGGCCTCACGAGGCCACCCACCCTGTCGCCCAGTGGGTGTGGGGCTCAGTGGCATTGGGGAAGAGGCCCGGGTGGTTACTGGGCTTGTTTGCCTGAGGCCTCTCAGCTGGTTAGCAGCTGCTGCCGTTCCTGTGTGGGCATTTTATTTTTTAAGAATGAGAGTTGAAATGGAATGATTGACACTCTGAATTGTCTCTGGTTAGTATTATTACATTTCTTAACGTTCGGCCACTCTTGATTCCCTGTGGTAATTCCTGCTAAGTCTTTCTGTGTTCTGTAGTCTGATGCTACGGTATCTGCTTGCTTTGAATTTTGGCTTTATGTTTGTGTTCCTAAGGGAGATCATCCTTTTTTCAAGGGTACCTGATGAGGTTTGATGGTTAAAGTCATGTTAATATTTTAGAAATGACTCGTCTTTCAGTATTGTGGTGGTCTGTCCTTGGCATCTTGTGTGTCTCTGGCGTTGTGGAGTCTTTCCGTTATAATCAGCAGGGGTACCTGTCAGCTTGCTTTCTCTCCTGCAGAAGTTGAATGGCAGATTGGTAATTGAGTGACTTTTGGGCATTTCTTAGGTGAAAGATGAAAAATCATTTTAGATACTTCCCTGTATGTCGGTCCTGCTGCCATTGACGGGACAGACCTTGTCAGAGCCGTGTTGTTTCTGCTTTTGTGAGTCCTAGAGCAAAGATGGCCTCATCTGAAAGGCTCCTGCTGTCAAGGAGCTTTCAGTTTGACATCTCGTCATTTTAAAATATCTATTATTGAGTGAGTTGCAGACCTTAAAATATTTCCCAGTTAAAAGTTTTGTAAGGTCTAAGCTGTGTTAGGAGATTAGCCTTGCATTCTTTATGTGTAGTTGCTACTTTAGTTAAAGTTTGCGATGATATGTTCAGTAAACTGCCTTGAATAGGGCTGCAGACATTGTCTTCCTCACACTGGTGTTTCTTTGGTGCAGATCTTGTAGGGAAGTGTCCCTGCTGTGCTGCTATATATTTTCTGAGGCGACTGTTACAGTAGAAGTATCCTACCCTGCAGTCTGGCCTTGGGGGACAGTGGGAAATAGCCAGGTGGGCTATGTGAACAGCGTAATTTTCAGCACAGAATATGGAAATGCATGCTCCGATCTCTGTGTTCAGGTCTGCTGTGCCGCTTTCATTGACCACGTAATAGTGTGTCATCTCCAGTTTCCATTTTGCTTGGGGTTGGCCTGTTTTTGCAGGTAGAGTTGTATTGGCATGCAGGCATGCCACTCATTTACGTACTGTCTGTGGCTGCTTTCCTGTGACAGTGGCACAGCTGGGTAGTTGGGACAGAAAGCCCACAGAGGCTAAAAATATTTACCATCTGATCGTTGAGGAAAATATTTGCCTATCTTTAGTTATTATAAAATAGAGTGTGGGAACTTGTGGAGCAATCTGATATCTTCTCTGGTTTCTTTTTCCTGATCTTTTACAGTTTTCACCTTTACGTAATTTCACTTTTTTTTTTTTTTTTGTAAGACAAAGTTTTGCTCTGTCACCCAGGCTGGTGTGCAGTGGTGCAATCTCGGCTCGCCGCAAACTCCACCTCCCGGGGTCAAGCAATTCTCATGCCTCAGCTGGATTATAGATACTCACCACCATGCCTGGCTAATTTCTGTATTTTTAGTACAGACAGGGTTTCGCCATGTTGCCCAGGCTGGTCTCGAACTCCTGGGCTCAAGTGATCCGCCCGCCTTGGCCTCCCAAAGTTCTGGGATTACAGGTGTGAGCTACCATGCCCAGCCTAACAATTTTGTTTTTTAGCAATTCACTTTCATTAAGTTTTTGCAAAGTTTTCAGCTTAGTTTTCACCATAAAAATAAAAATATTTACTTTTGCAATTGCATTTTATCCCTTTATGTAATATTTAATCAACTTACATAATTATGCTGATATATGCAGTTGGGAACACATACAGTGGTACAGTTGACCACCGGTCAGCATGGTGGCAACAGAAGCAGGCAGGCAAACGGGAGGGTGGTCCGCAAGCATCTGCAATGTGCCAGGCCCCAGTTACTATGTGTTATGGAGGCAGTGGGCCTTTGGTTCTGTGAAGCAGTTAACATAGAGCCCAGGCTAGTAAGAGTCAGGACTTTGTTTTTCATGGAATGAAAACAAGAAGAAAACTCAGCTTTCCCTTTCTTTATTGCTTCTATGTCAACCTCAAGTGTCACCTAGATTTCGTTTGCTCAGTAGCCACCTTTGTAGTGTTAACTATGTACCTGAGTGGTCTAGATTAGTGTGCGTTTTTCATTATATTATTTGCAGTCATTTAAAATTTTTCGTTAAAATGCAGAGTTGTTGTTATTTAAATGCATTTGTATTTTTTAGGGCAAGTGTGGTCTTGGGGAGATGGTGACTATGGGAAATTGGGCAGAGGTGGTAGTGATGGCTGCAAAACCCCAAAGCTGATTGAAAAGCTTCAAGACTTGGATGTGGTCAAAGTCCGCTGTGGAAGTCAGTTTTCCATTGCTTTGACGAAAGATGGCCAAGTTTATTCATGGGGAAAAGGTGACAACCAGAGACTTGGACATGGAACAGAGGAACATGTTCGTTATCCAAAACTCTTAGAAGGCTTGCAAGGTGAGTGCAAATGTAAACTTTTAAAACCCTTCAGGACAGTTTCTTTAGTAATGTTTTAAAGTTAGCAGGTTTTATGTTCTTAACCTGACATTCCATGAGTTTGCAGGTTTTATGTTCTTAACCTGACATTCCATGAATGGACTGTCATTAGAAACTTTTACTGCCTGCTTGGTATAGGTATTGATACTAATTGGAAAGTGGGTGTCTATTACAAAATGACTGAAATGTAATTTAAACCCGTTGAGTTTTACAAACACTGCCACTTTCTGTGGCAGGCACCCATTAATCACTCAGCAGGCTGGACTCAGTAAGGGTTCCCTCTGTGTGGTGAGGTCACTTGTACTGCAGGCACACTGAGACCATGAGTGTGCGTTGTGCTGTGGAGCCACATTGGGAGGTGGGATTGGGTCCACTTGGGACGCCCTCATGTGAACTCATCCTTGGTGGGTGATTCCTGCTTGCTCAGTTGCAAAGGTGTCCAGCATGCATTGTAGTTGGAGGCAAGAGATGGAAGCCAAGGTATGTAGATAAGAGTGCCGGCGCCTTCAGTGTGGGCTGCCGGTGCAGGCAGAGAGGATGGGAGTCTCTGCAAGAAGACCCTGAGATTCTTCTGTGGTGTTCTTACTAGGGATGTTATGCTGCAGGAAGTTGGGGTGGGGGCCATCAAAACTATGATGTTGAAGGGATCTTTCTAAGGTAAAACAGGACTTTTCCGTACCACCTGGCCTAGTGGTTGGGAGATAGTCTTCATCCTAATCGAGAACTGTTGAAGGGCAGACAAGTTGATAAGAAAGTAGGAAGAAGGGAAAAGGCAGTGTGAGAGGTACATCAGATGGACTCTTTAGGATTCTCTTCTCTCAGGGGTGGGCAGCCTTTTTCTTAAAGGACCAGATTGTATTTGAAGTAGGTAGACCTGGCAGTGTTCCAACACCAGTGTCTTCACAGAAGCAGGCCTTGGGCTGCATTGTGTGTGGGGGCTGTAGTTCGTTGGGTCCTGGTACTACATACATTCTTTGTGTGTTTGGTTCTTTACCAAGTGGGTTTGGAAGTGGGACTTTTAAGTGAGACTTGCCAGTTCCTTTCTCCATTAGTTTTATTTTAAAGCAGGTTAATATCTTGATGACTGAGAGTTTTGTGCGCCCATATGGTATTTATTGTTTTCTAAGCTTCTGAGATAAGTTGCAGAGTAAGAAGTTTACTCTGTGTCATTGAATGGTATTTGAATTTCATTTGCCTTCTTGTTTATATTCCCCTCCATTAGTATAGGAAAGCTACGACAATCATTAGTATAGAAATCGTTTACTTTGAGAGTATTTAAATTACTGTTGAGAAACACCTTTTTTTGTTGCTGATGTTAACTTATGGTAAGTTCCTAGGATAGAATTTTTCCCCTTACTGAAGTGTGGTTTTTCAGCTGAATTATTTTATATACTGACATTTCTGCGAAACACCCTTTGTGTTGGCCATGTTAGATTTACCAGGAAGGAAAAATAGAATATTTTGCTAAGTGTTTAAATAGAAACAATGTTTTAAATATCAGTTATATCTAACTGAGAGAACAATAGATTTCTTCTTAGGAAACCTTCCTCACTGAAGAGTGTGCTATGCGTTGTTAAATCTCGGATGGGAGAATATGATCTAATAGTTAATTAAAAGCACCTTGTTTCTTTCTGACTGAAAATCTGAATGAGGAGGAGAAAAAAGAACAGATCCTTTTTGTATCCTAGTATTATGATCTTTGTAGACTGTGGGTCCTAACGAATTGTAGCTGACAAAATACAGCAGTTTTAATAACACACCCAAAGCAAATGAATTGTGCTTAATATTAAAGCAAAGCAGATTATCCTCAAGAAGTTAATGTTAAAAGCTGTCTGACCTGAATGGCCTAGGAAATATCTTTCTTGCAGCGGAAGTCATAGGCTTGAAGCTGCATCTGCATCCCTCTTCCCTTGTAGGGAAGAAGGTGATTGATGTGGCTGCAGGCTCCACCCACTGCCTGGCTCTGACTGAGGACAGCGAGGTCCACAGCTGGGGGAGCAACGACCAGTGCCAGCACTTTGACACCTTGCGCGTGACCAAGCCAGAACCTGCAGCATTGCCAGGACTGGACACCAAACACATAGTGGGAATTGCCTGTGGGCCTGCCCAGGTACTGAATATAGAGCTTGATTTGGTATTTTGGAGGATTTTGGTTTCCAGTTGTTCATTACCAGTATGTAGAAAATACCACTGAGTTTTGTTTGTTGTTCTTGTGTCCTGCAGTTGTGCTAAACTCATTTATTATGAGCTTCACTGTAGTTTCCTTGGGTTTTCTTCATGGACAATTAAATGCTATCTGTATAGAGGGGCAGTTTCATTTCTTCCTTTCCAGTCTGCTTGCCTTTTATGTCTTTTCCCGGCCTGACTGCCCTGGCCAGGACTTCCAGTGTGAAGCTGAATAGGAGAGGTGACAGTGGGCGCCCTGCCTTGCTCCTGACTGTAGGGGAAGGCAGTTCAGTCTTTCACCATTAACTGTGATGTTAGCTGTGGGTATTTATGTAGATGCCTTATTATCAGATTAAGGGAGTGTCTTTAATTCCCCGTTTTAGAAGCTTCTAAAAAATCCTGACTGGATGTTAAAATTTGTTAAATGCTTTTAATCTTCTCAAATGAAATGGTCATGCAGTTTTCCTTCTTTAGTGTATTAGTATGGTGTATTACATGATGCTTTTTACTTTTCTTTTTCTTAAACATTTTTTTTTTTTTCTTTTTTGGAGATACGGTTTCACTATGTTGCCCAGGCTGGTCTCGAACTCCTGAGCTCTAGTGATCTGCCTGCCTTGGCCTCCCAAAGTGCTGGGATTACAGGTGTGAGGCACTGCACCAGCCTGATTTTTAAATACTGATCAAGCCTTGTGTTACTTGGATAGGCATCACTTGGCCACAATTTACTACTCTTTTTTTTTTTTTTTTTTTTTTTTGCCAGATGGAGTCTCACTCCGTCACCCAGACTGGAGTGCATTGGTGCAATCTCAGCTCTCTGCAACCTGTGCCTCCTGGGTTCACGCAATTCTCCTGCGTCAGCCTCCTGAGTAGCTGGGATTATAGGTGTGCACTACCATGCCTGGCTAATTTTTGTATTTTTTTTTTCTTTTTAGTGGAGATGGGGTTTCACCATGTTGGCCAGCCTGGTCTCCAACTCCTGACCTCATGTTGGCCAGCCTGGTCTCCAACTCCTGACCTCAAGTGATCCATCCTCCTTGGCATCCCAAAGTGCTGGGATTACAGGTGTGAGCCACTGTGCCTGGCCCTATTATGTTTCTGTATTGCAAAATTTGACTTGCTAACAGGTTGTTGAGGATTTTTCTGTTGATGCTCATTAGGGATGTTGGTTTGTGGTTTTCTTTCTTTGTGTTATACTATCTTGTCTGACTTTCTATCAGGGGAAAGCTGACCTTATACAAAATATTGGCATGTGTTCCGTCCTTTTTCATTTTCTATAAGGGATTGTGTAGAATTAGTGTTATTTCTTCTTTAAATGTTTTTGAATCCCATCTGAGTCTGGAGATTGCTTTCTAAAAGATTTTACGCCAGACACAGTGGCTCACGCCTGTAATCCCAGCACGTTGGGAGGCCGAGATGGGTGGATCATCTGAGGTCAGGAGTTTGAGACCAGCCTGGCTAACATGGTGAAACCCGTTTCTACTAAAAATACAAAAATTTCGTCGAGCTTGGTGATGTGTGCCTATAATCCCAGCTACTCAGGAGGCTAAGGCAGGAGAATCGCTTGAATCTGGGAGGCAGAAATTGCAGTGAGCCGGGATGGCGCCATTGCACTCCAGCTTGGGCAACAAGAGCGAAACTCCGTCTCAAAAAAACAAAAACAAACAAAAAAAAGATTTTGCAACTTCAATTTCTTTAACAGATATAGAAGTATTCAGGTGACCTGTTTGTTTCTAGGAGGATTTTCCTGATTTTTGGCCCTCAGATGTGCTTTACTTCATCTACGTTGTCTGATTTTTACGTGTCAAGTTTTCCTTAGTATTCTCTTGCTGTCTGAAGTCTGTGGGGCCTGCAGTGATGTCCCTTCATTCATTCTTGATTCTGATAATTTGTATCTTTTCTGGCTTTTTCTTTGTCAGTTTTGCTAGAGTTTTTCAATTTTGTTGATCTTTTCAAAGAACAATCTTTTAGTTTCATTAATTTTTCCCTTTTGTTTTGCTTTCAATCTCATTGATTTCTGCTTTTGTCTTGTCATTTGTCCCTTTGGCTTGTTTTGCGTTCACTTTGTTCTTTTTCTAGTTTCTTAAGGCGGAAACTTAGATTGCTGATTTAGACCTATCTTTTTTTGTAATAGATAATGATTTGATGCTATAAATTTTCCTGTTTAGCAGTGCTTTAATTAAACCTACAAATTTTGGTGCATTTTCATTTATGTTCAAAATGTTTTATAATTTCTCTTGAGAATTGTTTTTTTGACCCATGGATGATGATGATTATTATTATTTTGAGATGGAGTTTTGGTCTTATTGCCCAGGCCGGAGTGCAATGACATGATCTCAGCTCACGGCAACCTCTGTCTCCCGGGTTCAAGCAATTCTCCTGCCTCAGCCTCCTGATTAGCTGGGACTACCGGCACGCACCAGCATGCTCGGCTAATTTTTTTGTGTTTTCAGTAGAGATGGGGTTTCTCCATGTTGGCCAGGTTGTCTTGAAATCCTGACCTCAGGTGATCCCCGCCGCCTTGGCCTCCCAAAGTGTTCGGATTACAGGCGTGAGCCACTGCGCCCGGCCTGACCCATGGATTATTAAGTATGTTGTTTAATTTTGAAGTGTTTGTAGATTGTTCTGTTCATGATTTCTAGTTTAATACCATTGTGATTGGAGAACAAACTGTATATGATTTCATTTCTTTTAAATTTGTTAAGATTTGTTTTATGTCTCAGGATATGTTCTCTCTTAGTGAACATTCTGTATGTGCTTAAAAAGTATATGTATGGCCAGGTGCGGTGGCTCACGCTTGTAATTCCAGCACTTTGGGAGGCTGAGGCGGGCAGATCATGAGGTCAGGTGATGGAGACCATCCTGACTAACACCATGAAACCCTGTCTCTACTGAAAATACAAAAAAAAAATTAGCCAGGCTTGGTGGCGGGCACCTGTAGTCCCAGCTACTTGGGAGGCTGAGGCTCCAGTCTGGGTGACAGAGTGAGACTCTGTCTCAAAAAAAAAAAAGTATATGTATTTTGTTGTTGTTGGGTGAAATGTTCTATAAATTAGATCCAGTTTATTCATAGTGTTCCACCGTTCTCTTAGATCCTTGCCGATTACTTGTTATTTCACTGTGAAAGGTTGTGTGTGTGTCATATGCATCTAACAATTCGTTGTCTAGTTAGAGTTGCTATTATACCACTTCAAGTGGATGGAGATCCTCACTGCCATCCATTAATGTCATTAATCGTTTTGAGAGTGAAAAGATTGTTAAAAATGCTTTTACTTTTTTAGGTATGGCCAAATGAGATGGGGCCAGTGAAATGGGTGGGAAAATCAGAAGCTGATAGTGTGTGAGCTAGACACCCATGAATGCCTTTGGACTGGGCAGTTCGAGGGATGATAGGTAATAGTATAAGGCAGCTCCATCACACACGCTGGTGACTCCTGTGGAACAGACCAGCAGCTGCATTTGGAGATTCATTTTAGATTGTTGCGTTTCCTCTTAGAGCTTTGCTTGGTCATCGTGTTCTGAGTGGTCCATTGGCCTCCGTGTCCCTTTTGTGGTGGACATCTGCTCAGTGACTTTTGAGCAGCTGGATCTCCTGCTGCGGCAGGTGAGTGAGGGGATGGATGGTTCCGCGGACTGGCCCCCGCCCCAGGAAAAAGAGTGTGTGGCCGTGGCAACGCTGAATCTTCTACGACTTCAGGTATTCATGATTTCCCTTCTTCTTCCTCCTTTTGTAAGTGTCTTAGGGATTTGTAAGAAGGTTTATGTATTTTGAAGGGCATGGGTTTTAGCCTGTTCGGTGAAATATTTTAAAGTAAGATTGTAATGCACTAATAATGGACGCGAGGCTTAAAAAACATGATCTGGGCTGGGCGCGGTGGCTCACGCCTGTAATCCCAGCACTTTTGGGAGGCCTGGGCAGGTGGATCACGAGGTCAGGAGATCGAGACCATCCTGCCTAACATGGTGAAACCCCGTCTCTACTAAAAATACAAAAAATTAGCCAGTCATGGTGGCAGCTGCCTGTAGTTCCAGCTACTCGGGAGGCTGAGTCAGGAAAATGGCATGAACTGGGGAGGCAGAGCTTGCAGTGAGCCGAGATTGCACCTGTGGCAGCTTTTTTGGTTGAGTTGGAGCTGTTATTTCTGTGTTTGGTGCAGATTGTTGGCGCGGGGTGGGGGTTGCTGTTGCTAGTTGTTTAGCTCTTCTGCTGATCTTGAGCTTTCCATAAACATGTTCATAGTGGGGTTAAAAAGATTCCTCTAGCAAACACCTCAACTATTGTGGGTAAGAGTTTTTTTAGTCCAGTTTTTAAAAATACATAAACTGAGAAATTGTCTATTTAAATAATACTTGAAATTGACTTTTATTCAGTGTTTAATAAGACTTTGAAATTCACTCATTTTTAGGGGTTCTAAGTGAAAATTGTTTTTCTCCTTTCAGTTGCATGCTGCCATTAGTCACCAGGTTGACCCGGAATTCCTTGGTTTAGGTCTGGGCAGCATCCTCCTGAACAGCCTGAAGCAGACGGTGGTGACCCTGGCCAGCAGTGCGGGTGTGCTGAGCACCGTGCAGTCGGCCGCCCAGGCCGTGCTGCAGAGTGGCTGGTCCGTGCTGCTGCCCACCGCGGAGGAGCGGGCCCGGGCACTCTCTGCTCTCCTGCCCTGCGCAGGTGGGCCTGGGGAAGGAACAGGAGAGGGCATGGGTCAGGGTGTTGGGAGGGAATGGCGTTTCACTCAAATTGGCACACACTTTCTATTTCAGTTTCAGGCAATGAAGTGAACATAAGTCCAGGTCGTCGATTCATGATTGATCTTCTGGTGGGCAGCTTGATGGCTGATGGAGGGTTAGAGTCAGCCTTACACGCAGCCATTACTGCAGAGATCCAGGTATGGCCTTGGAGGCACACGTGACCTGGTGGTGCACTGAGATCAGAAATACCACACTCACACACGTGAAGAATAACTGAAAACAGTAAAACTCTAAACTTTTATCATATCCAAGTATTTTTTAAATTAAAATTCTTTTATGTGCCAATTTACAAAATTATTGAGCTATGATTTAATTGTGATAAAATACTGCATGTTGTCTGTTTCAGTGAAGTTAACAGGTAACCTGTTCCTCATGTAGACCATTCCCGTCACCCGGAAAGATCCCTGTGCTCCTTGGCACTTGCAGCCAGGATACTCCCCTGCCCTGAGATTAGATTCATTTTTCCTGCTCTGAGTGTCGCAGCAATATAACTGTATAGTATGCACTCTTTCCTGCTTTGCCTTGGAGAATGATTTTCAGATTCACTCACTGTTGTGTGTATTGTGACTTCGTTTTTATTATTGGGAAGTATTCCAGTTTATAGGTGTAGTACTGTTGGTTCATTCTCCTATTGAAGGACGTTTAATTGCTTTTGGTTTTTGTTTTCTTTTTTTTTGAGACAGCGTCTTGCTCTGTCACCCAGGCTGGATGCAGTGACCTGATGTTGGCTCACTGCAGCCTTGTCCTCCTAGG
Organism: Pan paniscus; assembly: GCF_029289425.2. Taxonomy (NCBI): domain Eukaryota; kingdom Metazoa; phylum Chordata; class Mammalia; order Primates; family Hominidae; genus Pan; species Pan paniscus. The sequence continues at coordinate 7,027,014 of NC_073265.2, forward strand.
CTCAAATGATCCTGCCACCTCAGCCTCCTGTTTTGCAGGGACCACAGACATGTCACCATGCCCGGCTAGTTTTTTGATTTTTTTGTAGAGACAAGGTGTTACTATGTTGCACAGGCTGGTCTCGAACTCCTGGGCTCCAGTGATCCCCCACCTTGGCCTCCCAAAGTGTTGGGATTACAAGCGTGAGCGACCACGCCCAGGCTTTCTGGTTTTTGGCCGTGTAGAGCTGCCACGGTTGTGCTGTGTACAAGTACTTTAGTGAACATATGTTCTCCTTTTGGGTAAACTCTTGGAGTGGAATTTGTTAGGTCCTGGGGCAGGTGCGTGTTCATAGTTTCCCCAAGTGGCTTTGCCATTTACATTTGAACAAGTGTGTGTGAGAATTCCAGCTTCTTCTTGTCCTTACAAGGCAGCTGGATGTTGCTTGTGTGGGGCAGATCACATTGGGTTTTGTGAGAGCCAGTAGCAGGGTTAAGGATTTTAGGGACTTCACAGAAGGAGGCTGGAGAGCATCAGCAGAGGCAGCCTGGACCTTGATTCTGTAAAAAGAAGACACTTTGAAACTGCACAACTGAGTTAGGGTTTCCAACAAGGCAGGTGGGGGCCTGTGGGTAGGTGTGTGCATTAGCCACAGAGGCTGGGATAGCTTGGCACTGGGGTCAGGGCTCAGCCAGCCTGTGTGTCTTCACACCTGGTAATGAGATCACTTGTAAACAATTTCTGTTTATGAATTACAGGATATTGAAGCCAAAAAAGAAGCACAGAAGGAAAAAGAAATTGATGAACAGGAAGCGAATGCCTCAACATTTCATAGAAGCAGGACTCCACTGGATAAAGACCTTATTAATACGGGGATCTGTGAGTCTTCTGGCAAACAGTGTTTGCCTCTGGTTCAGCTCATACAACAGCTTCTTAGGTAAATCGTAGTAGCTGTATTGTATTGTATGTTATTTATTTACTTTTTTTTGTGTGTGTGACAGAGTTTGCTCTTGTTGCCCAGGCCGGAGTGCTATGGCGCAATCTTGGCTCACTGCAAGCTCCGCCTCCCAGGTTCAAGTGATTCTCTTGCCTCAGCCTCTCGCACAGCTGGGATTACAGGTGTGTGCCACCACACCCAACTAATCTTGTAGTTTTAGTAGAGACGGGGTTTCTTCATGGTGGTCAGGCTTGTCTTGAACTCCTGACCTCAGGTGATCCACCCGCCTTGGCCTCCCAAAGTGTTGGGATTACAGGCATCACCCACCACTCCCGGTCTATTTATGTACTTATTATTTTTTTTTAATATTTATTTTTTAAGACGGAATCTCGCTCTATTGCCCAGGCTGGAGTGCAGTGTCATGATCTTGGCTCACTGCAACCTCTGCCTCCTGGGTTCTAGCAATTCTCCTGCCTCAGCCTCCCAAGTAGCTGGGACTACAGGCGTCCGCAACCACACCTGGCTGGTTTTTGTATTTTTAGTAGAGACGGGGTTTCAAAATATTGGTCAGGCTGGTCTCAAACTCCTGACCTCAGGTGATCTACCCGCCTTGGCCTCTGAAAGTGTTGGGATTTCAGGCGTAAGCCACTGTTCCCGGCCTGTATTGTATTTTAGTAGGTGATTATTGGTTTTCATATTAAGATAGTGAAATCTAGCACAAGGATCTCAAAAATTTGTTTGGTGGTTGAAGGAATATTCTGAAAATTACCTAGTATAGATGTTAGGATAAAGAGCAGACCCTTTTCAATATAGGTGAGAGGAGAAGTTGGAGGGTATGATGATACTCTAAAGTTTTTCACTGAAGAGAAATTGGGGTGTGCAGTAAACATGTAAAAAGATTCTTACTAATAAGCAGGTGGATGCAAATGAAAATCATCATGGAAAGGTTATTTTTAAAACTGGTTCTATCATTGCCTCACTTTACATATTACAGAGTTGTACATACTACTTTGTAAGGTAACTTTTCTTTTCAAAACTAAAGTCAATGTGAAAAAATGGTGAGCATTATTTTGGAAGGCCAGACTAGGAGGAGGTGGGAAGAAGAAGTCAGAGTCTGCCTGTGAACAGAGGCTAACCTTGGCAGAAGCCAAAACGGTCAGACAGTGTTGTGTAAAAATGATCACCCAAGAAGAGCGAAAAAGCAAGGTGATTTGTGAAAGAGATTAGAAAGTGAAACACATTTGTACCTCTATGTAATAAAAATCTGCTTTTTGTAAACTTGGGCTCCTGGTTTTAGTTTCTACACATAGAGAAAGCAAAGCACTGGCAGGTTGGGTCAGGCAGCCGAGCACAGAGCAGGGAGCCCTGGGCAGTGGCCGCAGCTCTCAGCTGGCCTGTTCATGGGGCCATGGTGGGTCTGTGGCGTGGGGTGGGCCTGTGGCGTGGGGTGGGCCTGCGGCGTGGGGTGGGCCTGCGGCGTGGGGTGGGCCTATTGTCCACAACCAGAAAAACGAACTTAGTAGACGCACAGTGAAATTTTGAAACAGGAAGTTTTAGAGCTAGTTTCTATCATAGATTTTAGTAAATTCTATTTTGCAAAACCTTTTTCTGATGTTTGTTTTGTTTTTCTAATCTGATAATGCATATTTCATACATTCTGGTCTTTAACCAATGGAAATAAAGAGAACTAAACTTCATATAGTTTGTGTTAATGGAAAGAGCTTGGAATTCTCATAAAATTTCAGTTGCAACAGCTTGTTCACATAGATGAACTTCCAACACAGTAACTATAGGAATAAGAATAAAAGCCGTGTTTACTTTCATGGAGTTAATTAAGAATAAATGAGAACATGGAAGTTAAAACCTTTGTAATTAAAATGTAAAGTTCCATGCAAAGTTTTAAAGTGAGCATTTTCCAGAGGTGCTTTTCTAAGTTCTTGAATGCCCCTCCCTTTTCTGAGGAGGCTGCTTCATGGGCTGTTGGTGTCTTTGGCAGGGGGTGAGTCTAGGGTTCCTGTTGTGTGTCCTTTGTTCTCACGAGGGCAGTGCCCGTTTTCCCCGTCTCCTGCTTGCCCAGACTGTTCCCGTGCGCAGAGAGACTGGCCTGTTTGACCTGCAACTGTGCTGTTTGAGCTGCAGCTGCGTAGCCTGCGCTGGCCCATCTGGCTACACTCAACACCGTTTGCTGATCAGCACTTGAAGTGTATCCATCATAGCTGAGACACTGAATATTTTATCTGTTTAATTTTTATTAATTAAAATGCAGGTTTAAAAACTTGATTCCGTTATTAGGAAGCATTTAAGTATGTTTAGAATCACTTGGCCATGTGAGTCTACTTCGTCAACTGTGTATTTTATGAGTCTAGGGCAGATCAGATATTTTCAATGCAAATTTCACTGTCCAAATTGAAATGTGCTACATATGTAAGCTACCCTGATGGTTTTTGAGGACTTAATATGAAATAACCTATGTAAAATATCTCAATAATTTTTCTTATAGTGATATCATGTTGAAATGGTCATATTTTCAATCTGTTGGGATAAGTATGACACATTATTAAAATTATTATTTTTTTTGAGATGGAGTCTTGCTCTGTTGCCCAGGCAGGAGTGCGGTTGCATAATCTTGGCTCACTGTAACCTCTGCCTCTTGGCTTCAAGTGATTCTCCTGCCTCAGCCTCCCGAGCAGCTGGGACCACAGGCGTACACCACCACGCCTTGCTGATTTTTGTATTTTTGTAGAGACAGGGTTTCACCATGTTGGCCAGGCTGGTCTCGAACTCCTGACCTCAAGTAATCTGCCCGCCTTGGCCTCCCAAAGTGCTGGGATTGCAGGCGTGAGCCACCACGCCTGGCCATTATTAAAATTAGTTTTATGTGTTTTTTTGTTTTTTTTTTTACTTAATGTGACTAAGGACAATTTTTTTCCCCCGAGATGGAGCCTCACTCTGTTGCCCAGACTGGAGTGCAGTGGCACGATCTCAGCTCACTGCAGCCTCTGCCTCCTGGGTTCAAATGATTCTCCTGCCTCAGCCTCCTGAGTGGCTGGGACTACAGGTGCATGCCACCATACCTGACTAATTTTTGTATTTTTAGTAGAGATGGGGTTTCCCCATGTTGGCTAGGGTGGTCTTGAACTCCCAACCTGAGGTAATCTGCCCGCCTTGGCCTCCAAAAGTGTTGGGATTACAGGTGTGAGCCACTGCACCTGGCCACATTTATTAATACAACCAAGAACATTTTGAATTGCACCTGTAGCTCCTTTGGTGTCCTTGGCAGGTGGCTCTGTGCTGTCCACACAGGTTGTCTCCTGTGTCTTCATCTTCACTGCATGTGACTTTTTGGTTCCTGTGGCACGTGGGGTCCTGTATGGGACATTGGTTCTACAGCAGATTTGTAATAAGGATGTACGTACTTAAAAAATACAAAATAGAAAGAATAGACACAAACATAGTTATCACCTCACAAAAATTTTGGAAAGTATAAAAAGAAAAATGCATTCACAGTTTTTCAGTAGCCGATAGTCCAGGCTGTCTTCATAAGCATAGATAATGTTTCCCTCTCCTGCATGGGTAGACACTGTTTTCTCACCTTAAGTGTTTGTGAGTGAAGGATTCTTGATGTGTTGACTTGGCGGATGCAGTTGTTGAACAGTAGTTTATCTAAAGATCGTAAGAGACTTTTGGAGACATTTCATGTCCTTTTTTCCCTTGGAAAACGTGGGTTGGAGAAATCGCTGCTTGCCAAAAATAAGCCGTGAAACGTATTTCAGAGTAGATCGTTATTTACATGCTGGCGAGGAGCCACAGAATACCATTTACATTTGAAAATAGAGCGCTGTGAAGTTTTTATAAGTAGTGAACCCCATCAGAATTACACATTTTGATTATGGCTCTAAATTTTATATTAAATAAACTAAAAATTTCGTTGTATTTTATTACCATCTCTTGCTCCTTCAGGTGTAGCATACATGCTAGATTCTAGACCTGTTTCTTGTGTTACAGTGGTGTTATCCAGGCAGGGTATCAGGTAGTGAAGGTGATGTCGAGTGGTGGTGGTGAGCCCAGTGAGGGCGCGTCCTTGCCGTGTGTGATGAGGGCCTGTGGGTTGCTGTGGGATTCCCCAACCCTGGCTCCTCTGTCTCCTGCTTCTGTCCTTACTCATGCTGCTGGTAGTTTTCTGGTGTGAGCCACGGGGGCAAGTGGGATTGACAAGCCTGCTGTCACATTAGGAACCTGAGTTAAAGTGGAGCTGAAAGCATGTCCTTGCTCTTGGTGTTGTGCAGAGAGCCACCTGTGCTCCTGGCTCAACGGGGCGGGTGCGGTGGGTCTGGAACCAGGCTCTGGTTGGGCTCTCCTCCCCTCCGTGTTCCCATGTCCTGTCTGATTTGCTTTCACATTGACATAAGAGTTAGTTTCCTTAGGCCGGGCGTGGTGGCTCACGCCTGTAATCCCAGCACTTTGGGAGGCTGAGGCGGGTGAATCACGAGGTCGGGAAATCGAGACCATCCTGGGTAACATAGTGAAAGCCCATCTCCACTTAAAAAAAAAAAAAAAAAAAGTTAGCTTGGCGTGGTGGCGTGTGCCTGTGATTCCCAGCTACTCGGGAGGCTGAGGCAGGAGAATCGCTTTAACCCGGGAGGCGGAGGTTGCAGTGAGCTGAGATCGTGTCACTGCACTCCAGCCTGGCAACAAAGCTAGACTCTGTCTCAAAAAAAAAGAGTTACTTTCCTTAAACACACAGAAGGTGTTATTTTCCTATCATAACCTTGGTGGGTTGGCATTGCAGACTCTGGTCCCACAGCCTGACATTCCATTACCTGCACTGTCTCTCCCTTGCTTCCTTGTGTTGTTCTCCTGCCCTTGTTTCTTGGTGTTCTGCTGAGGAACCAGAAACATTCACTGCTCTCCTAACTTTACCTTCTGGGAACATATGTTTCTTCTCTTTTCTTGTCATCTTCCAATGGCTCATGGCTCAAGTCACATCACAGTGTTGGAACTGGAGCCTCTTCTACTTTCTTCGCTGCCGTGCTCTTTGGGCACCTGCTTTGGTCTTCCTTCCTGGACTCCCTGAGCCCTCGGCACCTGCTGCATGGCCCACCCCAGTGCTGCTTGCGAGTAAGGGCTCAAGGTGGACTTGCAAGGCAGATGCGGCAATGCAGGCGAGTCTTGTCTTGAAGAGTAGTATCACATTGCTGTTTGAAATGCAGCTTTGGACAAAAAATAATGACACTGTGTTTTTTCTTTCTAGAGGGTCAGATATTTCTATATTAGTCTCATCAGTATTTTAAATTTCGTTGTCTTAATGTTTACGTTCCTTAGACATTGGGAATGTGGAAGTATTCCTTTGGAAGCAAGATCTTCTGCAGTTTGGACCACTGCACGCAGCTCCATAGGCGCACATTAGTGAAGCACGAGGGCATCATTATCTCTTTTGAGCCTTCCGTGCCCTTCTGCTCCGTTTTGGCTGAGGTTGCGCTTGTTGCAGATACATTGGACACACTTGGGGAGGGAAGCCAGCTGCAGGTCATCATGTATGATCTGTGTTTGTGATATTAGTTTGTCATGATTTACCCCATCCCATTTTCTTTTTAATAGAAATATCTTGTTTAATTTTGTAATCCTCTTCTTTCCTGTATAGAAACATTGCTTCTCAGACTGTAGCCAGATTGAAAGATGTTGCCCGTCGGATTTCATCATGTCTGGACTTTGAGCAACACAGTCGTGAAAGATCTGCTTCATTGGATTTGTTACTGCGTTTTCAACGTTTGCTTATTAGTAAACTTTATCCAGGAGAAAGTATTGGTCAGACCTCAGATATTTCTAGTAAGTTGCTTAAAATGTGAAAGTGTCTTGTATGTGATCGGGGCTCGTTACTTTAGGCTTTTCAACGTGTCCATCCTATATGCCCAGATATGTAGTTGTTATACTACTAAATGCACCAATTTTGGGGCTTCATTTTGCATCCACTTTTTTGAGTTGGACCTTTCTATAATAGCCTCGTTAATATTTTTAATTTTGTTGCCTTAATATTTAAATTCTTTAGACATCAGTAATAGCATCCTGTATGTTCAGTTTAGTCTTACAGAAGATTTATCAGATTTGTTCCATGTGCTATGGAATGCTGGAGACTGGCATGATGTAGGAAGTAAACAGTGACAGCCTATTCATAAGTCACATGGGGGAGCCAGCTGGGTGGAATGGGAAGAACTGTTGGAGAAAGCCTGGGTTTCAGTTACAGCTCTGCTTAATAGTTTAGACATTAGACCAAGTCTAATGGGGCCAAAGACTTCTCACCTGCAGACTTGGGATAATCCCTGAGGCAGCCTGTGAGAATCAGAACAGAATGGTGTGTAAGTGCTCAGTGCTGTGCACTGTTGAGGGAATGGTTCCCCTTCTTCAGCATCCAGGGCAGCGGCTGGCCGTCCACCATGAGGCTTTCTCTGTCAAGGATGGAAAGCTCTGCTGCTTCCATTAGTAATTTTGTAGCTGTTTTTTCCCCAAAGTAACTTAATTACTTTCTGAAGAGTTAGGCTCTTGTCAGTAATGGAAACTCTCAGGTTTCAGTAGGTGAGCTGATAGTTTGAAAGAGGTGACCATCTTAAAGACAAAGTCACAAGGACTGAAAAGCTATTAAGAACCATGTAGGAGGCTGGGTGTGGTGGCTCACGCCTGTAATCCCAGCACTTTGGGAGGCCAAGGTGGGCGGATCACAAGGTCAGGAGTTCAAGACCAGCCTGACCAACATAGTGAAACCCCATCTCTACTAAAAATACAAAAAATTAGCTGGGCGTAGTGGCAGGTGCCTGTAATCCCAGCTACTCCGGAGGCTGAGGCAGGAGAATTGCTTGAACCCAAGAGGCGGAGGTTGCAGTGAGCCGAGATGATACCATTGCATTCCAGCCTGGGCGACAAGAGTGAAACTCCGTCTCAAAAAAAAAAAAAAAAAAAAAAAAAGAACCATGTAGACAGAAAAACTGAAGATTTTATGGAGCAGAAAAGTGCCTAACTTTGTTTTTTGGGAATAATTTACAAGCTTTTAGGAAACATTTGTGTACTGGATATAAAATTTTAAAAATTTAGAGCTGGGTGTGGTAGTGCATGCCTGTAGATCTAACTACTCCGGAGGCTGAGGCAGGAGGATCACTTGAGCCCAGGGGTTCGAGTCCAATCTGGGCAACATGGTGAGACCCCCGTCTGTTAAAAAAAAAAAAAAATCTTTAAATTAAATTATGACTTCAGTGTTCATACACCCAAAATTTCTAGGTACTCTGTAGTGCAGGGTATAAAACTTGACATAAAAACCCTGTCCCTCCAGTCACATGATACAGAAAGAGCGCAAGGACTAAGGGTTAATAGGCTTCTGTTTGAGAAAATTATTATGGGTAAAAGATGTGTAGATGAGAATAGCATCATGGAGCAGTTAGTTTGTTTACAAAGAAAAATTTTAGTAGTGAAAATGAAAATTTCTCAATGCTTCTTCAAGGTCCAGAGCTAATGGGTGTTGGTTCCTTGCTGAAGAAGTACACAGCCCTCCTGTGCACGCACATTGGAGATATACTGCCTGTGGCCGCCAGCATTGCTTCTACCAGCTGGCGGCACTTCGCGGAGGTGGCTTGCATTGTGGAAGGGGACTTTACTGGTACCTTTTGTTTCCTGCTTGTGTACATGTTTATTTTAGGAGATAGATGAAAGCTAAAGTGTCTTTGCTGATCAGCATGCCTGCATTTACTCTCTAAATTTTCTGGGCCTCCTGCCCTTTCACCTTTGTTTTTTTTTTTTAGTTACTGACAGTTCTGTTGTTAAGCCAGCTGGTATGGGACTCATATCACTTTAAATGTAATTGGTAATTTAGATTTATACTTCCATTATTGACATTTCAATAATGAGGTCAAAGGTAATTGTCTAATTTTATTTTGACAGCATAATAAAAATTAGGTACCTATTTAAGGATCTTAAAAATTCTGATATTACCTGGTATGTTTTAACTTTTTGAGGTTAGAGCATTATTTTTTAGTGTTTTTTCCCTGATGATAAACATATCAATAAACATTTAATTTTCTGAATAGAAGACTCTTAGTTCATAGTTCTGTGATTGAAATACAGTGTTTTGGAAAATATTTTTGTAATTTAAAGGGTTCTGTTTAATAGCTATGCCTATCTCAATATAAAATATAAGATAATCCTTTAGAAATATGCTAAAGGACAAACATTTCTTATTTTGTGACTTAGCAGAATTTAAACACAGAACAAGTTTACAAATAGCTTTTATAGGATAAATACTTATTTAAATCTTATTATTTCTTAAATGTAGGTGTTCTCCTTCCAGAACTAGTAGTTTCTATAGTGCTTCTGCTCAGTAAAAATGCTGGTCTCATGCAAGAGGCTGGAGCTGTACCTCTGCTGGGTGGCCTGTTGGAACATCTGGATCGGTTCAACCATCTGGCACCAGGAAAGGAACGGGATGATCATGAAGAGTTAGCCTGGCCTTGCATAATGGGTACGGCGTCTTAAAGGAGTTTTACTAAGGAAAGTTTTATTGTCCTTGTCTAACCTATTCTTGCCTTTCAATTTGAAAGAATACTTTACAAAGGAAGATTTGCCATTTCTACTGATGGTAGTATAAGTAAAAAATGAAGATAATCCAAATCAGAAGAAATTTGGGTCATATATGTATATATTAACCAAATATATGTGTGTTTATGTATGTGTGTGTGTGTATATATGAGTGTGTGTATATATGTGTGTGTGTATATATATATGTGTGTGTATATATATATCTCTGTGTGTGTGTGTGTGTGTGTATATATATATATATATATATATATATTTTTTTTTTTTTTGACACTACATCTTGCTCTGTTGCCCAGGCTGGAGTGCAGTGTCATGATCTCAGCTCACTGCAACCTCTGCCTCCTGGGCTCAAGTGATTCTCTTGCCTCAGCCTCCTGAGTAGCTGGCACCACAGGTGCACACCACCATGCCCAGCTTACTTTTGTATTTTTAGTAGAGATGGGGGTTTCACCATGTTGTCCAGGATGGTCTCGAACTCCTGACCTCAAGTGATCCACCCGCCTCTGCCTCCCAAAGCGCTGGGATTACAGGAATGAGCCACTGCGCCCGGCTATATTTCGGTTATATTTAAGGAAGATTTTTCCATTAGTAATCCTTGTTAAGTACTGAAATGAAATTTTACAAAGTCCTGGTGCCTCCAGAAGGTGCAGTTGGGGTGGTTATCTGTGGTCCAGCTCAGGAGGCAGAGATTGATATGGGAAGACTCTCCAGAGTCCTCTGGTTGTTTGATGTTAGTGAGATGCAGAATTCCTGGAGTCACCTGAGCACTTCCTTACAGGCATTGCCTTGTAGTGCATCCCAAATTGGAATGAGACTTATCTTCTCAATGTTTTGAGTTTTGGGTTTTTGAATCTAAGTCACCATGCTTTCTATGGTTCTAGCTTCCTGGACTCAGAATCAATCAAAATCAGGGTTAAACTTTGATTTATATGAAATCTCAAGCTGGATGGGCTTTTTTTCTTCTTGTGTTTTAGACCATCATCCCCCTAACATGGGAGCTTAAAACAAGAGGTAGCAGTTGTCCTGAGGAAAACAGCCCCAGGACATTGAACATGGTTTTTTATTTTTAAAACAGTCAATACTTTCAGCACCATTCTTCCCCTTTTGTTAAGGAGTGAGCTTAGTCCTGTGTTATTTTGTCTCTCTACTATCATACTGTTGAGGGGCATTCATTTGATCAGATCAGCACCTTACTCACTGTAAAGCCTCTTGAAATTGTGATAAGTAACACATATACAAAAGTACCTAGTAGATACCTGTAATTGATCATAGAGAGAACTGTGTCACAGCCATTCAAACCTTAGCCTGGATGGTGGCAGGACCCTCCCAAACTCTGACTCATTTCTCTGAAAAGTGCCCTTCCCCAGGCTGTGTGGTCATCGCCACCTTACTTCTGATCATCTTATACTAAGTTCTTGTCCCTACCGAACATCATTTTAATTCTGTCTGTTCTCGGACTTCATATAAGTGGAACTAGACGGTATGTACCTTTTGGTTTCTGAGCTTCACCCCGTTACTGAGTTCTTTCATTTTTATTGCCATATGTAGTATACTTTTGTTTGAATATACAACAACCTATTCATTCTACTTGTTGATGGAAATGTAAGTTGTTTCCAGGTTTAGGTTAAAGTAAATATGTTACCTTTTTTTTTTGAGGCAGGGGTCTTGCTGTGTCATCCAGGCTGGAATGCAATGGTGCAATCATGGCTCACTGTAGCCTTGACCTCCCCGGCTCAAGCAGATCCTTCCACCTGCATGGGACTACAAGCATGCGCCACCATGCCTGGCTAATTTTTAAATTTTTTGTAGAGACACGGTCTCCCTCTGTTGCCCAGGCTGGTCTCAAACTCCTAGGCTCAAGTGATCCTCCCACAGTGCTGACATAAGAGGCATGAGCCAGCGCTCCTGCCAATACGTTAACATTCTTACATCTGTTTCTTTAATCATTCTTTCTGTCTGTTTCTTGGTGGGACTCTTGGTTTGTAGAGGATGCCTTTAATACAGAATGCCAGTTTTCCACGGTGATTGTGCTGCTACTCATCTCCACTGCAAAGTGAGAATTCTTAGTGTTCCACTTCTGTGCCAAGACCTAGCATTGCTAGCACTCCCTGTTTGAACCATTCTGGTGGGTGTACACTGGTATCTCATTGTGGTTTCAATTAGCATTTTGTAGATTATTAGTGAGGTTTGATACCTTTTCCTGTGTGCATTAATCAGTTGGAAATTCTCTTTTGTGAAGTGCCAACTCAAGTTTTGTGCGCATTTTTCTATCTGGTTGTCTTTTTTTCTTTTTAGTCATTCATGTGAGTGTTACTGTGTATTTGGGATATGAACTTTTGGCTCTATTTCTGATGGAGGTTTTTCTCTCACTCAGGCCTGTGTAGTCACTTAAAAGTGTTTTCTGATGAACAGAAGTAATATTCATGAAATCCAGTTTGTTTCTGTTTTAATGGTTGTTCATTTTGGGCCTTAAGAAATCTTTTTCTTACCCAGATTTTCTTTTACACCTTAGAAGTTTTATTGCCTTAACTTTCATGTTTAGAGCTGTAGTGCACTTGGACTTGATTTTCATGCCTGTTATGAGAAAGGGGTCACATGTCACTTTTTTTCCATGGGCATTTTGTCCATAGCGTCTTTGTGCCAGCACCTTTCGGTTAAAAGACTGTCCTTGGTCACTCTTCTGGGGTGTCACCTTTGTCCGAACCAAGTGATTGTCTATACTTGTGTCTGGTCTGATCTTGCAGCTTTTCCCCTAGTGACTTATTGCACTTGCTAGGACCTGTAGTGCATTGTGGAGTAGAAATGGTGACAGTGTACATCCTTGCCTTTTTCTTAGTAGCAGAGAAAAAGCTTTCCAGATTTCACACACAAAGTATGATGTTTGTTTAAGGAGTCTCTTTGGAAGTACTTTTGAATCTTAAGGATGTTTTCTTCTGTTGCTGCTTTGTGATGCAGTTTTAACTATGATTGGGTGTTAAGTTTCATCACATGCTTTTCCTGTATTACTTGATCATATAATTTTTATTTTTTTCTATTAATGTGTGAATTACTGACTTTTCAAATGTTGACTCAACCTTCCATTTCTGGAATAAAACTACTTTGCTCATGATATTGGTCATATGGATAGATATTTCTGGTCTTGGTTTGCTATTTTTTAAAGACAATTTTGCATCTGTAGTTGTAATTTTTCTAGATTTTGCATGTCATTTTCCTTGTAATTTTTTTCAGTGACCTGTAATTTTATTTTCTTGTAATGCCCTCCTTTACTAATAAAGAAGCTATAATTCAGGAAGAAGATAGGTCCCATGCAACCCGTTAGTTTCCATCTATCCACCAGAGAACGTTAGCTTGTCGAGGGAAACACTGGCTGATGGATCCAGTAGTAGGAAAACATAATAGACATTCAGGTTTTGGTAACCAAAGTTGTGCTAATCTTGTAGAGTGAGTAGGAGAATGTTCCTGCCTATTCTTTTCTTGGAAGGGTGTGTATAAGATTGGTAAAAGTTGCCATTTAAGTGTACCATTTAGTGGCATTAATATATTCACATTGTTTAATAGCCATCACCGCCACTCATCTCTAGAGCTTTTCATTTTTCTCAACTGAAACTATGCATCTATTAAACACCAATTTTCCCTAGCACCTGGCAACTACCATTCTACTTTCTGTCTCTGAATTTGACTACTCCAGGTACTTCATATACATGGAACCATACAGTATTTATCCTTTTGGGATTGGCTTATTTCACTTAGCATGTCTTCAAGGTTCATCCATGTTGTGCAAAGTGTCTGAATGTCCTTACATTTTAAGGTGAAATCATATTCTGTTATATGAGTATATCACATTTTGCTGTCCATCCATCAGTTGATGACACTTGGGTTGTGTCCATCTTTTGGCTATTGTGAATAATGCTGCTATGAATGTGGGTGTGTATATCCATTTGCGTCCCTTCTTTTTTTTATTGTTTATTTTTTTTGAGACAGAGTCTTGCTCTGTCGCCCAGGTTGGAGTGCAGTGGTGTGATCTCGGCTCACTGCAACCTCCGTCTCCCAGGTTCAAGCAATTCCCCTGCCTCAGCCCCCTGAGTAGCTGGGACTACAGGCGTGCGCCACCATGCCCAGCTAATTTTTTGTATTTTAGTAGAGATGGGGTTTCACCATGTTGGCCAGGATGGTCTTGATCTCCTTACCTTGTGATCTGCCCACCTCGGCCTCCCAAAGTGATGGGATTACGGGAGTGAGCCACTGCGCCTGGCCTGCTTTTACTTCTTTTGGGTATATAGCCAGAGGTAGAATTGGTAGATTATATGGTAATTTTATATTTAATTTTTTTGAGGGGCTGCCATAGTGTTTTTCGGAGTGGCTGCACCATTTTATGTTCCTGTCAGTAGTGTGCAGGAGTTTCAGTTTCTCCACATCCTCACCAACACTTTTTTTTTTTTGATAGTGGCCATCAATGGGTGTGAAGTGGTATCTCATTGTGGTTTTGATTTGTGTGTCCCTAATGATTAGTGATGTCAAGCATCTTTTCATGTGCTTATTGACCATTTGCATACCTTCTTTGGAGAAATGCATATTCAAGTCTTTTGCCCGTGTTTTAATTGGGTTTTTTGTCGTGTTGGGTTTTAGGAGTTAATTATATATTCTGCATAGATATTATTTGCAATCTGTTTTGCATTCTTTCGGTTGCTGTTTCACTCTTGATAGCCTCCTTTGATGCACAGAAGTATTCGATTTTGATCAAGTCCAACTTACCTATTTTTTTCCTTTTGTTGCCTGCGCTGCTTTTGGTGTCCTATTCAAGACACGTCACCAAATTCAGTGTCATGAAGTTTTTCCACAGTGTTTTCTTCTAAGAATTTTATAGTTTTAGCACTTATTTTTAGGTCTTTTATCCATTTTGAGTTAGTTTTTGTGTGTGGCGTAAGGTAAGGGTCTACCTCCGTTCTTTACATGTGCATGTCTGGATTTCCCAGTACCATGCATTGAAAAGGCTCTTCTTTCCCCATTGAGTGGTCTTGGCTCCCATGTCAAAAATCGTATGACCAAATACGTGATGGATTATTTTTGGGGTCTCCATTCTATTCCATTTTTCTGTATGTTTGTCTGTCCAGTGCCATACTCTTTATTATTGCCTTCTTCTTTCTTAGGGTTTAATCTGCTATTTTTCTTGCTTTTTGAGAAATGAATACTTATTAGCACTGTGATGTTTTTGTAATCTGTTTATTATGAAAATTTTCTAACATAGATAAAAGTAGAAAAATAGTAAAATGAATCTAGTTTTAACAGGTGAATATGTTCCCCTCTCATACTTCTCTCTATTTTTGATTGATTGGATTATTTTTATTTTATTTTATTTTATTTTTTTAATTTTTGTTTTTAGACGGAGTCTCGCTCTTTCGCCCAGGCGGGAGTTAGTGACGTGATCTCAGCTCACTGCAAGCTCTGTCTCCCAGGTTCATGCCATTCTCCTGCCTCAGCCTCCCGAGTAGCTGGGACTACAGGCGCCCGCCACCACGCCCGGCTAATTTTTTGTATTTTTAGTAGAGATGGGGTTTCACCGTGTTAGCCAGGATGGTCTCGATCTCCTGACCTGGTGATCTGCCCACCTTGGCCTCCCAAAGTGCTGGGATTACAGGCGTGAGCCACTGCGCCCTCTGATTGGATTATTTTAAAGCATAATTCTGTCTTTAAAACATTTTAAGGCATTTTACCTCTTAATGATAAGGATTTAAAAAAAACCCTACAATATCATTATCTTGTCTATAAGATTAACAGTGATTCCTTAATCTAACATGCAATCCATTTTACATTTTCCTGGACTATCTCAAAAATGCCTTTTTTAGGTGGTAATTTTGAATTAGGACCTGAGCATGTTCTCAGTGTTGACATTGCTTGACATGTGCTTCCAGTCTTTCTCCCAACAACATGGCTCCAGGCCCTCCTCTCCCTGTGATCATACCGTTTTCTTTTTCAAAGAAGGAGGTTGGTTATTTTGGAGAACTTCACATTTTCTGAACTTGGTTGATTGCATTCTCTTATTCTAGACCAACATGTTCTTCTGTTAGTTACTTTAATCTGCTGGTTAGATCTAGAGGTTTGGTTGGATTTGAATTCAGTCTCATTGGGGCGGTGTTATGTCTGGGGTCATGCTGCATGCTTTCTGTTGGCTCAGGAGGCCTGTAATGCTCGGTGGCTCCCCGCTTTAGTTCTGTGAAGCTAGACCAGGGAATTCATGTGTTGCGTATCCTCTATAAAATCCCCTACCAACCTTGCCCTCTGCTGTCTGGTTAGCAGGAGGTACAATTTGTACAGGAAGGACATAATCTAAGCTTGACTTCTTGAACTGCCACCTCCCTTTAACTATTTTTCATAATATTGAGTTGGTATCCTAGCACTTGCATAGGTGACCACCACTCAGGTTTTCTTTTTTTGAGTATTTTTATGAACTAATAGACTTTTATTGATTTGGTGTTTTTCTTTTTTAGCTTTTTCCCTCTAATATACACATTTAAAGGCATTAATGCCCTCAAGCATGCATTTAGTTGTATGTCACCAATTTCGATCTGCAGTATTTTGATTATTAATTGAACACATTTTCTAATTTTCATAGTCATTTTTTTCTTAGAATTTTGGGTTACTTATAAGTGTATTTTATAATTTTCAAATATGTGGATGAATTTTTTATTTATTTTGAATGAATTTTTGAAAACCTATTTCTAATTTAACTGCATTGTAGTCAGCACACATGCTCTGTAAATTTATTTCTTTGAAATCTGTTGAGATTTGCTCTGTGGCCTGGCATGGCCCGATTTGGTATTCATGCTGCCTAGATTTTTTTTTAAAGCATTCTATATTTAACAGAATTTGTATGTGTGGTATTAGTTTCAGAGCTAGGTATGTATTTCTCCCATTGTGATTGTGGGTTTGTTTATTTCTGCTTGTAGTTCTTTCACACAGTTTGTTCTTTTCATTTTACCTGTTGATTGATCAATGGACTGATTCTGGTTTCTGTATATACAGAGTCATTTTTTACAGGTCAGAACTGTAGAAATAATGAGGAAGTGACACTTATACGCAAAGCTGATTTGGAGAACCATAATAAAGATGGAGGCTTCTGGACTGTGATTGACGGGAAAGTGTATGATATAAAGGACTTCCAGACACAGTCATTAACAGGAAATAGTATTCTTGGTAAGATTACACTTCTTATTTCCTGGTTAAAAGTTACAGCCTGTATCATTTTAAGCAGAGTATTTGGCTTATAAATGATTTCTTTAGTTTTGTGCCAGCCCCCACATATTTTAATGTATCTATGGCTTCGGTGTCTGTCTTATCAACAAATTCAGCACATTTGAAGAATTTCCTTTGATTATGCATTTTTTGTTTTAATACTTGGAACTCATTTCAAGTTCTGAGTTGGCCCAGGCAACCCTGGGAGACAGTGGAAGGTCATTATACTCTGGTAACCCTCACTTTTGAGTTAAGCGCCTAACTTATTTCCTATTCACTGTTTCTCCTATATCTCTTCAGGCAAGCTGAATTGAACTCATGTTGCTTTTTCCCTTTTTGTTTCAGCTCAGTTTGCAGGGGAAGACCCAGTGGTAGCTTTGGAAGCTGCTTTGCAGTTTGAAGACACCCGGGAATCCATGCACGCGTTTTGTGTTGGCCAGTATTTGGAGGTGAGGCTGTATGCCTTGAGTGATGCAGAGGATGGCAGGGGATACCCTCTGTGTGTTTGTGATAGGAATATTTGGATCTAGAAGTACTGACATCTGGGTCTTTTGTGGGGCATTAGGGATAAATATAAAGATCCTTTAGAAGTTTTGTCATAAATGAATTTACATTTATTCATGTTAAGATCTGTGATGTACTGGTCTTGAAAAATTGTTTTTTAAATGATCAATTTGTGAGAAATATAGGCAGTGTTCCACAAGAAAAGAGGTTAAACTTTGGTCTTATGTAGAAATTTGGAATGGCTTATAATCTTGAGGTAGTATTTTTTGGGAAGAACTATGTAGAAGTGTAATTCTTTACAGTAGAAATATGTCCTTCCTATGTATTCACGAACACATAGAATTTATATATTGGGATTAGCTTTCCAGGTATCGACAAGTAATAAGATGTATTAAATGCCATTAGGGCAGAGCTTAAAACATTTTATGAAGGGGAGAATTAACTTTGCTGTAAATATCTTCTGTGACTGGAAAAGTTGAACTCTTACTTTTTTCAGAGTTTGATTTTTGTTAGAATAAATTTCATTTCCTCTACATGTGTGGTCACAGTCCACTAATACTTGTCATCGAATACTTGTCATAGTTTTGTTGCCCAGTGGGTTCTTTATGCATGTAACAATTCATTATACTTTCTGAAGCATGGTGTACAGTCACTTTGGAAACTGATTCCTAAGGAATATTCTAGCCAAATCATGTATCTGTGGTTTAGTTTTTCTACAGTAGGGCTGTGCAGTTGCTGCCTGCTTTACTGGGCATGTGGGTTTATGTGGTATCTGCTGTAACTTGGGCACAGCAGCATCAACTCATTACAGGATGGAGGGGCAGAATGCCCAGAGCACCCCTGGGCTCACGTGCGGTTACAGCTGCAGGACAGAGCTGTCCTTTTGGTTTTATGTTTTTAATTAATTCTGTTTCCTCAGATTGATGATGAAATTTATTTTTCCAGCCTGACCAAGAAATCGTCACCATACCAGATCTGGGGAGTCTCTCTTCACCTCTGATAGACACAGAGAGGAATCTGGGCCTGCTTCTCGGATTACACGCTTCCTATTTGGCAATGAGCACACCGCTGTCTCCTGTCGAGATTGAATGTGCCAGTAAGAAAATCTTTGCTTTTTGCTGATCAGCAGATTATTTTTTTTGAACTGTAAGTGCCATTAAGAGTGGGAGAGGGCCAGGCACAGTGGTTCATGCCTGTAATCCCAGCAGTTTGGGAGGTTGTGGCACGTGGATTGCTTGAGGTCAAGAGTTTGAGACCAGCCTGGGCAACATGGCAAAACCCCATCTCTACAAAAAACACAAAAATTAGCCAGGCATGTTGGCACGTATTTGTAGTCCCAGATACTCAGGAGGCTGAGGTAGGAGGATCGCTTGAGCCTGGGAGGTTGAGGCTGCAGTGAGTCATGATCATACCACTGCACTCCAGCCTGGGTGACAGAACAAGACTCTCTCTTTAAAAAAGTAGGAGATGGCCGGGCAGTGGCTCATGCCTGTAATCCCAGCACTTTGGGAGGCTGAGGCGGGTGGATCACCTGAGGTCAGGAGTTCAAGACCGGCCTGGCCAATGTGGTGAAACCCCATGTCTACTAAAAATGCAAAAATTAGCTGGGCGTGGTGACAGGTGCCTGTAATCCCAGTTACTCGGGAGGCTGAGGTAGGAGAATTGCTTGAACCCAGGAGACGGAGGTTGCAGTGAGCCGAGATCGCGCCACTGCACTCAAGCCTGGGTGACAAGAGCGAGACTCCATCTCAAAATAAAAGGAGAGGAGGATTCAACACAGCTGATGATGATAAAAATAATAATAATAAGGATAGTGAGACTCAATCAGGTAGAAACAGCTGTGAGTGGTTGTCATTTGCCCTCATGGTCTGTTGCTGCAGAGGAAGCTAAAAAGTGTGCAGGAATGTCCACCCGTCTACCCTGTGGTGGTCTCACGTATTGCAGCCTCTGCCTGATGGGCCCAGCATGGCTTTTGTCTCCCTGCATGCCCAGAAATTGCACAGAATGTGGATTAGCTGTCCTCTCAGGGAACAGCATTCTACTTGAGGACTGTGTTTTTACCAGACCAGGCTCAAGTCAGTTATATTTCAGGATGGCAGCCTTTGTAACCACCTAAAATAATAAGTTTCTTCCTGTCTCCTAAGATGGGTTTACATTTTCCTTCATATAGTTGTGCATTTCCCATCTGTCTGTCTGTCCGTCCGTGTGAGCAGCTTCTGTTGAACAGTTGCCTGGTGCAGTTACCATGCGAGGTGTTCAGGTTGCAGTGATGGGTAGGACACGCCTCTGCTTTCTGGTGCCATTACCATGCGAGGTGTTCAGGATGCAGTGATAGATAGGACACACCTCTGCTTTCTGGTGCCGTTACCATGCAAGGTGTTCAGGATGCAGTGATAGATAGGACACACCTCTGCTTTCAGCTGCTTCTTGTTGATGAGCCAGCATTCTAAGCAGGTCACGTTACAAGGTGGTGAATGGTGAAATGGAGACGTTCATACGTGGTTTTGGGAGAAGAAAGGCTTCACACTGGCAGCAGTCCTGAAATTGCATGAGGGAGCATTCTGGGCAGAAAACACAGGAGTGTCAAGGGCACTGCTGAGAGGAGCAGGGCTTTCCTGCTGCTTTCGAGAGTGGGTGTCGCAGAAGGCTTGCAGGGAAGGAGGATCTTGGTGTCCACACAGCCCCCCGTTGGGTGGACCTTTGTGCAGTGCTAGGTGCTGGGCTGCCTGTGGTGCCCTCTGAGGTATCTGCTTCCTTCCCTCCTCCTCAAGGCTCAGTGCTTGCCAGAAGATGGGCTTTGTTTAAATTGGCAAGGAGGGCAGGGCTGGCGAGTTCCAGGGCAGAGGGTGCCATGGGCCCTGGCAGGTGGGTCTGATCCACAGGAGGATCAGAGGCTTATCTTGGAGCAGTAAGGAGGGGCTGTCCTGTGCTTAAAGAGAGGGGGCCAGAGAGAGTCGGCATTGGATTAGTGTTTCAGAAGAACGAATGTGGTGGGTTGTGGAATGCTCCTGAGTGCTCTAAAATCTAAATGTCCAGTAAAAGAACAATAAGTGCATCCCCGCTTTGATTGCTTGGATTTGGAGCAGTGTTTGATAACACAGATCATTAGTAGATATCTGTAGTGGTGCACATACTAATTTTGTGTGTATGTGCCGCTCCCTCAAGTGACCATAAGCAGTTGTAATTAACATTCTCGCTGGCTGATCTAGTGCCTTTCACCACGCACAGGTCTCCTTTCATTGGCCCTCCCATCACCAAGGATCTATCCTTCATTACAGATTGTGTGTTTGTTAAATATTTTCTCCTTTTCGTTCTTTTATAAGTGCTCTAGGAATACGTAGCCTACCCTGAGGATGTAGTTCTTTGTAGAAACCCTTCAGATGTGCTGTTCCCTGCCTGGATACTCAGCGTGTGGGTCTTATTCCTCATCTTAGCTCAGTTGTTGCTTCCACAAGTCCCTTACTGACCCCCAGAATAGCGGTGGTCTGTCTTCCAGTCTCCCTGGTACCCCCATAGTCATCCGTTGCACATAGTTTTGGACTTGAAATCCTGTGATTAGTTGTGTCAGCGGTGCCCTTTGCTGCCTTCCCTGTTAGAATGTGCACCTCAGTCTTCACACCGTATCTGTGGAACCAGGCAGCTGCAGGCAGAGCACAGGTATCCGGTGAATGCTGGACTTGAACTACGATCCTGAGTTCTGATGCCATGCCTGAAGCGTGTGGAATCACCAGAAAGTGTGTTCACGTAGATAGAGGAATTATAAGTCAACCTGTGTAAACATGTTAGGTGGAGCTCTTTCATATGAATGATGCTGAATTTCACCTTCTAAATTGAGTGTTCAGTTGAGCGTCTTTTTTTTTTGTTTTAGTATTTATTTTGAGTTGTGCACTTGAGTTTCTCTTTCATGTTTGCGTGTGCATTTTCTAGAATGGCTTCAGTCATCCATCTTCTCTGGAGGGCTGCAGACCAGCCAGATCCACTACAGCTACAACGAGGAGAAAGACGAGGACCACTGCAGCTCCCCAGGGGGCACACCTGCCAGCAAATCTCGACTCTGCTCCCACAGACGGGCCCTGGGGGACCATTCCCAGGCATTTCTGCAAGCCATTGCAGACAACAACATTCAGGATCACAACGTGAAGGTGAGCTAGGCCTGCCCCCACTGCCACCTCAGTGCTCTGTTTATCTGAGGACTTTGACATAGGAATACTTATGTGCTCTTTGGTTAACACAGCACAGACTTTGTTTCATGTGTTATTTGGAGGGTTTTGAGGTGAGAACCTGATTGTATTAACATGCTAGCGAGGCTTCAGAAGCATTAGTGATTGCAAGTGCGTCAGAAGCTGTGGCATGTTTAAGATTTGTGAAGACTCACTGGGTGGCTCTGAAGTTAATTCCAGCTGTTTCTGTTGCAGGACTTTTTGTGTCAAATAGAAAGGTACTGTAGGCAGTGCCATTTGACCACACCGATCATGTTTCCCCCTGAGCATCCCGTGGAAGAGGTCGGTCGCTTGCTGTTATGTTGCCTCTTAAAACATGAAGATTTAGGTAAGGAGCTCGATATCTGTGTACTTTAGGTACACTGCAGATTCCTCGACTAACCTGAGGTACATATTCATTCCTTCCCTGCCCTTCTTTTAAATGTCTTTTTACAGGTCATGTGGCATTATCTTTAGTTCATGCAGGTGCACTTGGTATTGAGCAAGTAAAGCACAGAACGTTGCCTAAGTCAGTGGTGGATGTTTGTAGAGTTGTCTACCAAGCAAAATGTTCGCTCATTAAGGTGATAGATTTTAATTCTTTTTATTCTGTGCTTTGCAGACAGTTGCTGAAATATTTGTTGTTAAAGTTGTCTTTTCCTGGTTAACTTTGCAGACTCATCAAGAACAGGGCCGTTCTTACAAGGAGGTCTGCGCTCCTGTCATCGAACGTTTGAGATTCCTCTTTAATGAATTGAGACCTGCTGTTTGTAATGACCTCTCTATAATGTCTAAGTTTAAATTGTTAAGTTCTTTGCCCCGTTGGAGGAGGATAGCTCAGAAGATAATTCGAGAACGAAGGAAAAAGAGAGGTAAGAATGTAAAAGGACAGAAGATACTATTAAAGCTTGTGCTTCACCCTGCCACGTTGGATCTGTGATTTCAGAGTGAAGTTTCTCTACTGTTGATCCCATGTGACATTTCTACCTGCTGCCATCATTTTTATTATAGTTATGATTAAATACAGAAATCTCGCTTATTTTTCCAAGTGATCAGACAATGAGGCAGTTTAGGAATTGAGTGTGGTATGATTTGATTACTAGTAAATTGATGTTGAAAACATAAATAATCTTTACTAAATTGATGGGAACAAGGAAGTATTTTTATTTTATTAGTTATCCTGGTAATGAGATATAATGGGAACATTTAAACTTATTGCCATTCTTCTAAAGAAATGTTTTTTGTTTGGAAATATTGAGTATTCTGATACATGGAGAATTATAAAGGGAAGCTAAAAGAGTTACTGACATTTTTCTGGAAGTAGCTGTGTAAAGGTACAGAAAAGTCTTTTTGCATTAAATCCAAATTTGAATAAAAATGCTTAGAAATTATAAAATAGTTTAGAATTTAGTCACTTGTGATTATAAATAAACTACAGAAATTTCTGATTATATTCTTTTTTTTTTTTTCTTTGAGATGGAATCTTGCTTTGTCGCCAGGCTGGAGTGCAGTGGTGCGATCTCAGCTCACTGCAACCTCCGCCTCCCAGGTTCAAACGATTCCCCTGCCTCAGCCTTCCAAGTAGCTGGGATTATAGGCACTACAGGCACGCGCCACCACGCCTGGCTAATTTTTGTATTTTAGTAGAGACGGAGTTTCACCATGTTGGCCAAGATGGTCTTGATCTCCTGACCTCGTGATCTGCCTGCCTCGGCCTCCCAAAGTGCTGGGATTACAGGCGTGAGCCACTGTGCCTGGCCTCTGATCATATTCTTATGACTTATACTGATTTACTCACAAACCTGCTTATTGAACAGTATTGATTACTGAGTTTCTGATGGGCATTTTGAACAATAAGCTTATGAAAGACTAAAGTGTGTTAGAAGCCATCCTAATTTGATTGTTCCTGAACAAACCCTACACCATAACAGCCTGTCTGAATGCGAGGGGTGCTCTGGATCAGGAAGTCACAGCAGTCATACTGCTGCGATTCCTTTAACCCAGGCATGCAGGAACTCAGCCTGGGCCCAGGAGACAGGCTGCCTCGGCATGAGGGAGAGAGACTCCACATTTGCCATCTCATATCCGTGGGTTCTGAGCCCACACTGTCACTTTTAGAGTTTCCTGTGGGTTTATAGATTTATTGTGTGTTGTTTCAAGCTGGTTTTCTTTTTTTTTTTTTGGAAATTAAGTAACTTGAAAAGATTAAGTGATTAATATTCCTGTTGCTGTGTCAGGGATCCCCGAGCCTTCTCTCAGGCTTGATGATTCACTAAAAGGACTCAGAAGAGCTGTTATAGTCACAGCTGTGTTTTTTTACTGCAAAAAGGATACAGATTAAAATTAGCAGAGGGAAGGGTGCATGGAGGGAAGTCCAGAGGAAACTAGGCACACGCTTTGGTGTCTCTCCCCAGTGGCGTCACGTGGATGTGCTTAGCTCTCCCAGCAACAGTGTCACATCATGTGTGAAGAATTGTTAATCAGGCCAGCACACCTGAGCCTCGAGTCTAGAGATTTTGTTGGGGGCCAGTCACATACGCAGGCAGTGCCCCTGTGACTGACCTCACTCAGACTCCAGTGCCCCAGTGCAAAAACAAGTGGTCCCTCGCAAGTCCCATCATTAGCATAAACTACCTGGCCAGACCACTGCCACAAGGTCCTGGGTGTCAGGTATACCAAAAAACTTCTCAGGCAGGATGTTCCAAGGGCTCAGAGCTCAGCTCCTAGAAGAAGGACCAATCCTGAAGGGACAGACCTTCCTTGGGAATTTGCAGGGTTTGAGCAACCCCGGCCTGCTATGTTAGCTCTTTACTGCCCAGGTGTATTATCATGTTGCTTATTTTTTATATTATATGCTGAGGAGATTTAGACCAAAAATTTTAAAAGAGATAAAGTATAGGGAGGCAATTCCACATATCACAGTGAATTCAGTTGATTCAGTTACACAGTAACAGAACCACTGAACTGGACCGTGGTGGACAA
The DNA here is from genome assembly GCF_029289425.2 of Pan paniscus. Taxonomy (NCBI): domain Eukaryota; kingdom Metazoa; phylum Chordata; class Mammalia; order Primates; family Hominidae; genus Pan; species Pan paniscus. The sequence goes on from NC_073265.2 coordinate 7,051,419, forward strand.
GCCAGGAACTGTGGGCCAAATTCTACCTCTTGCTGGCTTTGGGTTGCCCATGGACTAAGACCTTTTTTTTTTCAGTTTGAAATTGTTTTTTAAAAATTAAAAGAAGTATATTATTTTGGCACATGAAAATTACATGAAGCTAAAATTGTAGCACCATAAATAAAGTTTTACAGGAGCACAGCCACACCTGTTGCTTTATCTGTGGTTACTTTTTGTGCTACAGCAGCAGAGTTGAGTATTTGCGACAGACTGCATGGCCTGAAAGACTCAAATGTTCACTCTCTGGCACTTGAGGAAGAGCTTGCTGGCTGCCGGGCTTCCCGTGCTTTGGGGCTTCTCCCCTCGTCGCACTCTCACTTTGTCTTTTTGTTCTGCCAGGGTGATCATTTCACTCTTGTTGTTGAGCATTGCAATTTATAATGTTGTTCAGATGTTTATTTGAATGAAATATTTGTCCTTCATGTAAATCTAAGTATTTCTTAATTTAAAATTAGTATTTAAGTGTATGATTTTTATAGTGAATGATGTTTTAAAACACAGTTCCTAAGAAGCCAGAATCTACGGATGATGAAGAAAAAATTGGAAATGAAGAGAGTGATTTAGAAGAAGCTTGCATTTTGCCTCATAGTCCAATAAATGTGGACAAGAGACCCATTGCAATTAAATCACCCAAGGTGCAGTATTTTCTGTGATTCTGAGGTTGGCTGAATAGAATCATAGCATGTAGCACAGGAATCCACAGTCTTGTACCTCTGTACCTGAGCATCTGGAGGGAGGGACGGGCGGTTAGAAATACGGCCCCAGTGATGCTTCATGAACTTGACTTATGATGTCCTGGTCAGAGCTGTAGCTGGAGAAGGGTTTCCTTTTATTTTTGGTATTAGATTGTATCATTAATTATTCACCATTCATTCCTTAAATATATTCTTTGTTCCAGAAACAGTGCTGGGCCCTGTGGCTATTAATATGAACCATAACTTAGCTTTGTATTCCAAGCTAGCCTGTTCCAACATATATTAGTATAGAGATTATAAAATCACTTATAAGTATATTTATAGCATAGTTTTAAAACCATGTATTACTAAATTTAACCAATTTAAACCTATGAGCATTATTTATATTTTACTTGAATAACTTTTAGAGCACAGTTTATTATTAAATAGGGTAGACTAATGATGAAAATTGTTTTCCTTTGTTAGGACAAATGGCAGCCGCTGTTGAGTACTGTTACAGGTGTTCACAAATACAAGTGGTTGAAGCAGAATGTGCAGGGTCTTTATCCGCAGTCTCCACTCCTCAGTACAATTGCTGAATTTGCCCTTAAAGAAGAGCCAGTGGATGTGGAAAAAATGAGAAAGTGCCTACTAAAACAGGTAACATTTGATGAGAAATGCTTCTCTGCATTGGGTAATATACATAACACTTAACTGTATGCATTGATATTTTGCAGTTGGAGAGAGCAGAGGTTCGCCTGGAAGGGATAGATACAATTTTAAAACTGGCGAGCAAGAATTTCTTACTTCCATCTGTGCAGTATGCGATGTTTTGTGGATGGCAAAGACTTATTCCTGAGGGAATCGATATAGGGTAAAACGTTAGCATATTTTTTTCTTAATTGAGGTAGCTATGGCAACAAAATGTTGTTCTGTAACAGTTAGAAGTCTGGCAGTGTCCCGAGTCAAATTCTTTATCTTTATTTGAAAGGGAACCTCTTACTGATTGTTTAAAGGATGTTGATTTGATCCCACCTTTTAATCGGATGCTGCTGGAAGTCACCTTTGGCAAGCTGTACGCTTGGGCTGTTCAGAACATTCGAAATGTTTTGATGGATGCCAGTGCCAAATTTAAAGAGCTTGGTGAGTCAATAATTGTATCAATGTTATTTTATAGTTTGCCTTTAATTATATGTTGTAGAAACTTGCAAATGCCAATTTTTGCTTTTGAGAAGATTTTAATTAAAGTTTGTACTTTGTACTTGTATAATCTATGCTGATGTCAGCTTTCTCAGATTTTAAACAAAACTTCAAAATTTAGCAGGAGACACAATGTTGAAGTACTCTAGTATAACATTTTTACATTTTTATGTGTATCACCACATATCCTAAAGTGTCTGTGTCCTATATTGATATTTATTTCCTGGATAGTTTGAGCATCTACAGAGAGTTGATTCGATTGGTTTTGTGGAGGAAAAGGGAGACATAACTTTTATATTTGAAATGGAAGGAATGGAATAGGGCACCAGAGTATTCAGAGAGCAACATGCTAAGTCCTGTAGACAGATGGAATGACCTGTGCATAGAATGCAGGGGTTAGGCCCATCGTGCAGCATGGCAGAGCTGCCCACTCTGTGGAAACCCCTGGAAAATAGTCAGATGTTTAAAGTAATTGCCAGTGCTTTCTGCATTACGTTTATTCTTGTATCCATGCACAAGAAATGTAGGTGGGTGTCAATGCTTATTAGTCAGATGTTTAGAGTAATCGCCCGTGCTTTCTGCGTTACGTTTATTCTTGTATCCATGCAGAAGAAATGTCAGTGGGTTTCAAAATAGTCAGATGTTTAGAGTAATCGCCCGTGCTTTCTGCGTTACGTTTATTCTTGTATCCATCACAAGAAATGTCAGTAGGTGCCAATGCTCATTAGGTATCCAGCCGGTTCCCCTGCAAACCATCACCAATGAGAACCCGTCGGGACCCAGCCTGGGGACCATCCCGCAAGCCCGCTTCCTCCTGGTGATGCTCAGCATGCTCACCCTGCAGCACGGCGCAAACAACCTCGACCTTCTGCTCAATTCCGGCATGCTGGCCCTCACGCAGACGGCACTGCGCCTGATTGGTAGGTCTGCACCCGCTTGAGCGCCTTTGGGAAAATGTCAAGATTTTGCTTTGATTTGTTTTCTTTTCTTTTTTTTTTTAAAGCTTTTTGTAAATTATGGTAAGACACAAATAGAAAGTGTACCATTTTAACGTCGCAATTCAGCGGTATCAAATACATTTACGATTTTCTAGAGTCATCACCACTGTCTAGTTGTAGAACTTTTTCATCACTATAAATGCACACCATTTAGCCATCAGTCCTCACTCCTCTGCCCTCCAGCCCCTGGTAGTCACAAATCTGCTTTCTCTGTCTATGGATTTGCATATCCTGGATATTTCATATAAATGGAATCATACCATTTGTGGCCTTTGTGTCTGGGTTATTTCATTTGGTATATATCAGTACTTTATTTTTATGGCTGAAAAAGATTTCATTGTATGAATATATAACATTTTGTTCATTTATCTGTTGATGGACATTTGGGTTGGTTTTGCCTTTTGACTTTTGTGAATAGTGCTGCTAGGAACATTTATATACAAATACTTGTTTGAATGCTTGTTTCTAGTTCTTTTGATTATACACCTAGGACTGGAATTACAGGGTCATATGGTACAACTGTGTAACTTACTGAGAAACTACCAAACTTTTCCACAGTGCCGTATCATTTTTACATTCCCACCACCAGTGGGCAGGATTCCAGGGTTCCAGTTTCTCTGCTTCCCTGCCAACACTATTTTTTGTGGTTTTTTTTTTTTCTTTTTTTTTTTGGATGAAGGCCATCGTAGTGGGTGTGAAGTGGTATCTCATTGTGATTTTGATTTGCATTTCACTAATGATGAATGACATTGAGCTTCTTTGCATGTTTATGCTTGTTGGCCATTTGTATATCTTCTTTGGAGACGTGTCTATTCAAGTCCCTTTCTCTTTATTGTTTATTTTACTTTTTTTGAGACGGAGTCTCACTCCGTCGCCTAGGCTGGAGCACAGTGGCACGATCTCAGCTCACTGCAACCTCCGCCTCCCGGGTTCAAGCGCTTCTCATGCCTCAGCCTCCTGAGTAGCTGGGATTACAGTCACACACCACCACACCTGGCTAATTTTTGTATTTTTAGTAGAGATGGGGTTTAGCCATGTTGGCCAGGCTGGTCTGGAACTCCTGACCTCAGGTGATCTACCTGCCTTGGCCTCCCAAAGTGCTGGGATAACAGACGTGAGCCACTGCGCCCAGCCCGTTTCTCCTTTTTAAATAGGGTTGTCATCATCTTGTTGTTGTACCAATAAGTGCACTATATAAGTGTACCAAACCTTTAAAGAAGAATTAACACCAGTCCTCAGACTCTTTAAAAATTTCGTGTATACTAGACCTTCACAGATCTGTAGACCTTTATCAGGTATATAATTTGAGGGTATTTTCTCCTGTTCTCTGGATTGTATTTCCTTTGATAGAGAAGTTTTTTATTTTGATGAAGTTCAATTTATCTGTTTCTCTTTTGTCGTCTATGCTTTTGATATCGTATCCAAAAAGCCATTTCCAAATACAAGGTTGATGAAGATTATCCTCATGTTTTCTTCTGTAAGTTTTATTGTTTCAGCTCTTGTATTTAGATCTTTGGTCCATTTTTAGGTAATTTCTTTTACACAGTGTGAGGTAAGAGTCCAACCTGTTTTTTTTGATGATCTGATTGTTTCAATACCACTTGTTGAGGACTGTTCTTTCCCTGAAGTTCTGGGTACCCTTGGCAAAAATCAGTTGGCTGTGGATATTTAGGTTTATTTCTGGACTCTCAATTACATTATCACATTCTATATGTTGATAATTGTGCAGGTACCGCCCTGTTTTGAACATTGTAGTTTTGTACTGTTTTAAAATTGAGAAGTGTGTTTTCTTTCTCAAGATGATTTTGGCTACTTTGGGTCCCTTGCATTTTCATATGAACTTCAAGGCTGGCTTTTCCATATCTGCAAAAAAGACCATTGGGATTTTTGCTAGGGATTGAATCTGTAGATTGTTTTGGGGAATAGTGCCATTTTAACAATGTTAACATCCATTCTCTGAATGTGGAATGTCTTTCCATTTATTTCTGTCCTCTTTAATTTCTTTCAGCAGTATTTTATTGTTTTACAGTTATCAGGGTAATAGTGGCCTCATAGAATGAACTACGTAGTGTTCCCATATATTCTGTTTTTAGAAGAGTTTGAGGATTGGTGTCAATTCTGCTTTAAATCTTTGGTAGAGTTGACCAGCTAAGCTTTTCTTTGTTGAAAGATTTTTAATTACCGATTCAATCTCTTGTTACGGGTCTATTCAGATTTTCTATTTCTTCTTGAGTCAGTTTGGGTAATTTATGTTTTTAGGAATGTGTCCATTTTATCTAGGCTATTTTATTTGTTGGCATACAGTAGTTCACAGTGTTCTTTTATAATCTTTTTTATTTTTATGTTGGTAGTACTGTCTCCACTTACATTTCTGATGTTAGTTATTTGCATCTTCTTTTTTTTCTTTCTTTTTGAGACAGAGTCTCGCTCTCTTGCCAGGCCAGAGTGCAGTGGCACAGTCTCGGCTCACTGTAACCTCTGCCTCCCGGGTTCAAGTGATTCTCCTGCCTCAGCCTCCCGAGTAGCTGGGACTACAGGCACGCGCCACCACGCCCAGCTAATTTTTTTGTATTTTTAGTGGAGACGGGGTTTCACCATGTTAACCAGGATGGTCTCGATCTCTTGACCTCGCGATCCGCCCACCTCAGCTCCCCAAAGTGCTGGGATTACAGGCATGAGCCACCTTGACTGGCCTCTTTTTTTCTTAATTTACCAAAAATTTGTCAGATTTTTTGTTCTTGCCAGAAACCGAACTTTTGGTTTTGTTATTTTTCTATTCTCTATTTAATTTATGGCTGCTCTAATCTCTATCGTTTCCTTCTTTCTGCTTTGTATTTTTTTGTTTTTATTTTTGTCTTTGTTTTGAGACAGGGTCTTACTTTTCCTTCAGGCCGAAGTACAGTGGCACAGTCATGGCTCACGGCAGCCTCAACCTCCTGGGCTCAAGTTATCCACCTGCCTCAGCCTCCCAAAGTGCTGGGATTACAGGTGTGAGGCACCACACCTGGCCTAACTTTGGTTTTTATTGTGTTATTTTTTAGTTCTTCCAGATGTAAAGTTATTGATTTGAGATCATCTTTTGTAAATGCAGACTTTCATAGTATAATTGCCCCTTTTAGCCCTGCTTTTGGCGCAGCACAGAAGTTTTGGTAGTTGTGTTTTCATTCATCTCATAGTATTTTCTAATTTCCCTTGTGATTTCTTCTTTGACCCACTGGTTGTTTACTGTGTGTTGTTTAATTTTCATATACTTGTAAATTTTCCACTTTTCCTTTTGTTATTAATTTCTCATTTCATTTTGGTTGGAGAAGGTAATTTGTATGATTTTAGTCTGTTTAAATTTAAAACTTTGTGGCCTAACATATGGTCTGGTCAGTCTAAGAGAGTGTTCTGTGGTATACTTGAGAAGAACTTGTATTCTGCTCTTTTTGGTGAGATGTTCTGTATATGTCTATTAGATCTGATTGGTTTATGGTGGTGTTCTTTGGCTAAAACTGAGATGCTGCAGGGCCAGTTATCAAAGTCACAGTGAAAAAGCAAGGTTTTCCCAAGCTCTTTTAATCACATCAGTCTTAAGAGTTCACATTAATCCATTCAAAAATATGTATCAGGCCAGGCTGTAATCCTAGCACTTTGGGAGGCTGAGGCGGGTGGGTCGCTTGAGCTCAGGAGTTTGAGACCAACTTGGGCAACATAGAGAAACCCTGTCTCTACAAAAAATACGAAAACTAGCTGGGCATAATGGTGTGTGCCTGTGGTCCCAGCTACCTGGGAGGCTGAGGTGGTAGGATTGCTTGAACCAGGGAGGCAGAGGTTGCAGTGAGCGGAGATCAAGCCACTGCACTCCAGCCTGGACTCCAGCCTGGGCGACAGAGTGAAATCCTGTCTTGGGGGTGCGTGGAATCTTTCTATCTATCTGTCTGTCTGTCTGTCTGTCTGTTTCTCTCTCTCTCTCTCTGTCTGTGTGTGTGTGTGTGTGTGTGTGTGTGTGTGTGTGTGTATATATAATTTTTTAATTTATATATTTATATGTTGTGTTAAATATATATTTTCTTATGTGTATTACAGCTGAAAATAGTAATCTCGTAAGGGTTATATCTGATTTCTTGAGGCCTCATTAGCAACCAAAAGTTGCATTTAAAAATTACAAAAGCATATCTCCATCGAGAAATGGCCTTTTTATGTTGTCTACTTTTTCCCCAGAGGTTCCAATAAGTAAAAATCACAGCACAAATCATTAAGTACGGGGACTTGTTCTGTTGATAGTATTCATGTGTTTAAATTTCATCTGGCCCACTGGCTGCAAAAAGCAAGGAAGTTGTGTCTCATGAATATCTGTCTATATTTGCAGCCTGCCCTGATCAGGGTATCCTTCTTGTCATTTAAGAAATTATAAGCATATAATATTTTATACCAGCTTAATCCACATGTAACAGCCAGAAAACATAAAGCTATGCAAAATGAAAAATTCCCCCCAGTTTTGGTTGCAAATTTATTCAAGTCCTTAGCAATACATTCAGTCTTTACAGAGTTAACAGTATAGCTGCCCAGGGGATCCTGGGAGATCCACCTAGAATGCAACTCCTGTCCCTTCCTTGGGGCCCCTTCCTGGGGGCCCTAAAGTAGCGGCTAGGCTAAAGGAAAGGCTGTTTCCCCTTCTAGTTTATCTAAAGTTTTGCTCCAGCCCTGGGAATTGAATATCCTTTGTTGCTCTCTTGGAAGAGAGAGAAACACAAACTTTTTACATTTTTTGGTCCACCCAAGCCCACCTTTGGGACTGTTTGGATCTTTTTCCCGCCCACCTGGAGGAGAAAACTAAAATCAAGGGAGTTACCAGAACCACACTCCTACCCCCTCTCAGTTTAGCAAGTGGGAAAAGGGGGGTTAAAAATCTAGCCTACTCTCCTAGGGTTAGCTCTCCTATTTTCAAATCCATTGGTAAGTTTTACTTCTCTCAGGTGACAGCAGCTCGGCTTCTGTTTTGTGCTATGGATGACTCTGTAGCCACCCAGGGCACCAATTGTCAGGGGTCTCCAAGACCACCCCCAGGTTTGATGGTTGGCCAGGAGGACTCACAAGACTCAGCATGTAGTTGAACTCAGGGCTATAGTTTATTACAGTGAAGGCACACAGAGCAAAATCATTAAAAAAGGACATGGGTAAAGTCCAGAGGAAAGCAGGTACAAGCTTCCACAGGATCCACACAGGATGAGCTTAACTGCCCTGGCACTGAGCTGTGTCAAGTGCTGTCTGCCGGGAAGCTGGATAGAGACTCCAGGCCCAGGGTTTCCATCAGGGCTGATCACACGGGCACCCCCTTCCTGGCGCGTATGAAGTTCCAGAACAAGGAAAGCAGGTTTCAGCACAGACCACATTGTTTGTACAGACAGTTCAGGCACAGGGAACCACACCTACCACCTAGGGAATGGGGGAGCCCTCCTGAGATCCAGACTCCAGCCGAGGGCCAGCCTGCAGCAACCCTGTCTGAGGTTGTATCTCGGGCCAGCTGTTAGCTGTCTTCTGCGCAGAACCATGATTAAAGTTTGTTAGTTTCCCACTGTTAGATATTTAGGTAGTTATCTTTGTTTTTCTATTAATAAAAAATGTGATGAGTATCTTTCTAACTCAGTTATTTTGCTTTTTTTGGGGGAGTAATTCCTAGAAGTAGAGAGAGTAGCTTTACTGAGCATTTTAATATCTTTTATATCTTCCTAGGATATTTATGTATTTCATCCTTCCGTTTATCTTCTTTTTATCCTATATCAGTAAAATATTCATAATATTATATTGATAAAACATATAGTATGGATTGTTCAAAATTACGATCTTCATTAGTACTTTGTGAATGTTTTGTGTGTATTAAGGGGACACTGTAGCTACTTGTTGGCTCAGCTATTGTTTTTGACGCTCCGTCAGGCCCCAGTTGTGACAACGTTGAGGAAGATATGAATGCTTCTGCTCAAGGTGCTTCTGCCACAGTTTTGGAAGAAACAAGGAAGGAAACGGCTCCTGTGCAGCTCCCTGTTTCAGGGCCAGAACTGGCTGCCATGATGAAGATTGGAACAAGGGTCATGAGAGGTGTGGACTGGAAATGGGGCGATCAGGTACTCAGAGATTTGATGTGAACACATTAGCCACACATTAGTTATCTTCTGCACAGTTCTGTACGATATTGGTGGGTGGAAATTGGAATAATCCAGGATGTGTCAGTTGATCGATGACACAGGTGTTGGTTCCCGAGCAGCTGAAGGGAGTGAACACAAGTAGGGAATCATAAGTAGGGCATCTGAGCAGAATGAAGTCTGGAAAGAGAGGCAGCTCTTTTCAGGAAACTCAGTGGCATGAGGCTCAGTTTGATGGGTCACTGGAACAAGAGTGTGAGAGTGAGCAAGAGAGTAAATCTCATTCTGAAAGTTGGTGTAGTGAAGGCTCTGAGGCAGGAAGCCCAGATGCTGCCCCTGTGGGCTGATGGCCATGTGCTGCGAAGTGCCCTGAAGCCAGTAGTTAGGGATCTACTTCATGGGCCTGTGGCCACGTTTCCATCTTTCCTCATCACAGGTCTCTTCTGAATCTCTGCCAGGTGCCCCCAGGTGGAAGTCACTTACCACAGCCCTAGCTAAGTTAGGGCAGTGTTCACCTTCCCATGGTCTGTCTGGCTTTTCTCAGCCACGCTGGTAAGCCCTGGCTTTGTCACAGTCATCTTAGAAATAGCAGTGTCTGGAGACAGCATCCATCCTAGAAACAGCTTTCTCCTGCAGAAGTGAGAGACAGAGCTTCCCCCTGGGGCCCGGGGGAAACTGAAGCAAAGGGAATGTGGAGATGCTGGTGCTTGTTTCAGGTTTCCGCTCTTGCAAGGCCCGTGAGGGATTGTGGGGACAGGACTTGCTGCAAAGCCCTGTCTCTGCATTGACTCAGAGGATCCTCATTGAGATGAGATTTCCCCGACTTCCTTGGTAAAGCAGCATGAGCACGTTATTTTATGCCATTTAATTTAAAATGATGCAAGCACACATTTTGTAGGAGAGGTGAAATCTGTGTCTGGGGACAGCCCCTGACAGACAGGGTGGCATATGGCGACATCTGTGTGGCAGGTCTGATGGGAGCCATGGAAGGACCAGGGCAGGGCACGCACCCTCCTAACTGAGGTCTAGTGGGAGCCATGGAAGGACCAGGGCAGGGCACACACCCTGGTAACTGAGGTCTGCTGGGAGCCATGGAAGGACCAGGGCAGGGCATGCACCCTCCTAACTGAGGTCTGCTGGGAGCCATGGAAGGACCAGGGCAGGTTACGCACCCTCCTAACTGATCTCTACTTTGGCTTTCTCAGGATGGGCCTCCTCCAGGCCTAGGCCGAGTGATTGGTGAGCTGGGAGAGGACGGATGGATAAGAGTCCAGTGGGACACGGGCAGCACCAACTCCTATAGGATGGGGAAAGAAGGAAAATACGACCTCAAGCTGGCAGAGCTGCCGGCTGCTGCACAGCCCTCAGCAGAGGATTCGGACACAGAGGACGACTCTGGTGGGTGACTCAGGAAGGTGTTTAGTCCAAGGCAGCCCACAAACTGTCCAGGTGCTGGCTGCCGCCACTGCCATCTGGGCCTTAGAATGGGATGTCAGGACACACCTGCAGCTGGCGCTCTGTCCTCGGAGCCTGCAATTTAAATAAGCTCCCAGGCACCTCCGATGCAGGTGTGTGGAGTGGCTGTGGGATCCAGCGATCTGGCTGGAACTGACTTTCTGCATTTTCCTCTCATGTGTGCACCCGCCCCTCTTTGAGAATGTGGTGGCCAGGCCGGGGCAGCTGCATCACCAGTGAGTCTCATGTGGTTGGCGCTGAGCCTGCATCTGAGCGAGTGAGCCGAGGCCTGGTGGAATTGCCCTGTGGTCTCGGTCCATTGCCTCCTCCTCCAGTGAGAGCCCTCGCCCGAGCACACCCCACCTGCCACCTGCCTTTACTTTTCCTCTGTGGTCCCTGACTCTGAACTCTTCATGTAATGTGGAGTTAGTCAGCACTTTATCGCTTCTAGGGAAGCAGAGGTGAGAATTTAGGGGTGGACCAAGAAAGCTAGATCCTATCTGTGGAGATCCAGGTTGCAGGAGGAGGTTTCGTGACATTTCTTAGCTGTTCCTAAAAGACATGTGAAGCTTCACATGGCTGGGTTTGGTAATACCATCCAAGAGGCTGGGGCTGCCTCCGGAAGCACCGCAGTGTCCCCCATGGCTACAGTGTCATCAGGCTCAGAAATGGCTGTTTCAGTGAGCACGAGATCTTAGAAGGTGTACTCACTAGAGAGCAGGGGGTATGGGGGCTGGAAGAGGCTATGCCATAGCACACCGTCTGGGCTCGGGGCACACAGCTCAGATCCTGATACCACCATCTTTGACACGTCACTTCTGGGGCCTGGATCCCTCAGGTGTGAGCAGAAGTGTTCCCTACTGTGTAGGCCTGTTAGGAGCGATGTATATGGCACCTGGAACCCTGTCCCTGAGGGCGGATGTGGTGCTGGCCACCAGCATCCAGCCTGTAGCATGCTGCCTGACACCAGTCGCTGCTTCCTCCCTCAGCCTACCTTGCCTGCAGGAAGCAGGCCTGGCTCCCTGCCTGGGGCCTTTCCCCACAGAGGCATCAGAGCCTGGGCAGGGGTGGCCCCACGACAGAGGGTGGCCTCATTTGCCACACATCTCCTCATCCCAAAGCCAGCCAAGCTGGCTGCATGAGCGTCTGGCTGCCCCACTCCACAGATGCCGGTGCTTTGTCCTCATCTAGGACACAGCCAGCTCATCAGAAACCAGCGCTTGACATTTGATAAGTTGTGTTTCTAAAGAAGTGAAATCTTGGAATCATTTATTGCTTCTGAGTTATATGCTAATGTTGTTTCGAGAATTATTATTTAAAAGATTCTTGAGGAAGATGGGAACAGAAAATGATCAGGGTGCACGTTTAGTGCATCCTGAGTTCCATCTTTTCTTCTTGTAAAGATCTGTTTTCCTTTCCAAAGCAGAAAAGATGACAGTTTGGAAGGTCGAGGTGGGAGGACTGCTTACCCTGCGAGGTCAAAGCTGCAGTGAGCTATGATCATGCCGTTGCACTCTAGCTTGGGAGACAGAGAGAGCCTGTCTCAAAGGAAAAAAGAACACAAAAATCTCTGTACTTTCAATTTTGCGTGAACCTAAAACTGCACTAAAATTCAAGTCTTCAATAAAACAAGAATGTAATATTAAAGCTGTTGAATTATATGCAGGACTATCTTCCAGTTTTACTTGGGAATATAATTTGTAATTTTGATTATTTTTTTTAGAAGCCGAACAAACTGAAAGGAACATTCACCCCACTGCAATGATGTTTACCAGCACTATTAACTTACTGCAGACTCTTTGTCTGTCTGCTGGAGTTCATGCTGAGATCATGCAGAGCGAAGCCACCAAGACTTTATGCGGACTGCTGCGAATGTTAGTGGAAAGCGGAACGACGGACAAGACATGTATGGAATGAGAGATCGAGGGCCCAGGGAGTCAGCGCTGGGGGCCGCACGCTTGTCATGTCTGGGCGTGCATGTGGGTGGGTGTGGATGTGTGTGGATTCCTTTCCTGTGGCTGCTGTAACAAAGTATACAAACTTGGGGGCTTACACAGTAGAAATTCTCACGGTTCTGGCGGCTGGAAGGCTGAGATCAAGGGTGGTTCCTTCTGGGGCTGTGAGGGGGAAGCTGCTTGAGGGCTCTGCCCCAGCTTCTGGAGTTTGCTGGTCTCTTTAGCGTTCCTCGGCTTGTAGAGGTGTCACCCCTATCTCTGCCGTCATCTTCACATGGCATTCTCCCTGTGTGTGAGTCGCCTCCAAATCTCCCCTTTTCATAAGGACATCATTTAACCTCATCAAACTGATTATAGCTGCAGCAAACAAGGTCACCTGCCGAGGTACAGTAGGGGTTAGGGCTTCAACATACGAATTTTGCAATTCTGAATTCAACCCATAACACTGGCCTCAAACAACAAATTTGTTCTCTCAGAGTTCTGGAGACCAGAAGTCCCAAATCCAGGTGCAGGCAGGGCCATGCTTCTTCCACAGGCTCTAGGGGAAGGTCCTTCCTTACTTTGTCCAGCTTCTGGGAGCTCCAGGCTTCCTTGGTGTTGGGACGCATTGTGCCAGTCTCTGCCTGCGTCTTCACATGGCCCCTGCCCCTGTGTTCTGCATGTCCTTTTCTGTCTCTGAAAGGACTCTTTGAGTTTCTTTGACTCTAATCCAACATGATGTCACCTAAATTCTTACCTTAATGACGTCTACAGAGACCTCATTAAATAAGATCATATTCTGAGGTTCCGAATGTATGTGAAGTTGGGGGACAGGCACAGTTTAATCCATAAAGTGTTTGTGTGTGTGGAGAGTAAGTATGAGAAATGTGAGCTGAGGGAGTGGGGTGAGTGTGCATGTGACTGAGAGTGAGCACATGTGAGTGTGGGTGGGTATGTGGGCGTCCTCCAGTGTGTGTGAGAGCATGCGTGTATTAGTGGTGTGCTGGAGCGTCCGCACATATTGATGAGAGTGAGTGTGTTAGCGGTCGATGGGCAAGTGGCTGAGCGTTTGTGTTGCAAGTGTGATGGTGTGTTTGTAGCATGTGGTTGTGTGGGTGTGTGTATGTCCATGAGAGCATGTGAGTGGGCAGGTGACTACATTCAGGTGAAGTGGGAGTGAAAGTGTCAGTGCATTGAGCCAGTGTGTGTGTGAGGGTGAGCACGAGGGAGGCATGAGTGTGAGTGTGAGGGGATTACTGGGTGTGCGAATGAGACACCCAGTGTAAGTGTAAGTCAGTGAGGGTTGGTGAGCATGAGGAAGTAGGAGTGGGTGGCAGGCACAAGTGTAAGTGTGCAATTGAGTGCGAGCATTTGTGTAAATGTGTATGAGTGCCTTGTGTCAGTGTGAGCACGAGTGATGTTATTGTGAATGCGTGTGAGTGTGAGCATTTTGCTTGTGTCAGTGGGAGGTTGTAACTAGGTGTGAGTATAAAGTGAGAAAGTGTGTGGGTAAAGGTGAGTGGGTGAGTAATCGGTTGTGACTAGTGTTTAGGAGTATGAGCGCATATGTGAGTTTTTGTATGCATTGGGAGGGGTAAGTGTACGTGAGAGTGCATAGGAGTGTGTGTCAGCTTGCATCTGTTGTGTGTGCATACGTATCACTGGGATTGTGCGTGTGTTCGTGATTGTGACAGTGGTGTGAGTGCACCTGAGAGTGTGAGGGTGGGTGTGTGAGTGCCCATGAGTGTGTCTGAATAACTTAGTATGGGTGTGAGTGTGAGGATGCATATGAGGGTGTGAGAGTGTGTGTGTGTGTGTGAGCCCATGTGAGTGTGCTGAAGGAAGGCAGGTGTCCTCATAAGCTTGGATAGCTGAGGGCAGGGCGGGGGAGGTGGGAGGCGAGAGCAGGTCCTGTGGGGCTGCGGGTGGGGTCCCTCAGGGGGGCCCAGCCTCCAAGCCTCAGCCTCCATTCAGGGAGTAGTGGAGTCCTGGAGCCAGGTGGAGCAGAGGTGGGCCCACTGGTGCCAGAATCCAGTGGTGTAAACCTAGTGAAAAACTCATTTTGTTAATGCAGATGTATTAAACTTGGATTGGAAACTGTCTCTACTAAAAATACAAAAAAAAATTTAAGTGGTGCAGATTAAATATAAGCAAGATTGTGGAGATATTTAAAACACGAAATTAAAAATATAATAGATGCACTGTTGCAAAGTACTGTTATTTGAATTATAGATGATTTTCCTATTGCCTAGAAACAATGCATAGCTAAAATTCCCTAACTACTTTCACTACACATACTTAGAAGGTTTAAAAAATGCCTGTAGTCCCAGCTATTTGGCAGGGCAAGGCAGGAGAATCACTTGAACCCAGGAGTTTTAGACCAGCCTGGGCAACATAGTGAGAGCCCTTCTCTAAAAAAAAAAGAAAAATTCAGAAATGTTTCTTGAACTAACTTAAAAGCCGCCTTCCACTTCTCACTTTGAATTAGTTTGAATTAATTTACAAACTGCAATATATTTATAAAGGAGCTTATTGTAGAAAAATAAAGTAAGTTGATAAAAAAATAAGGATATATCTTTAGGGATTTGTCTTTAGGGACTTGTTACCAAGCATGTCTATTTTCCCTCCCGCAGCTTCTCCAAACAGGCTGGTGTACAGGGAGCAACACCGGAGCTGGTGCACGCTGGGGTTTGTGCGGAGCATCGCTCTCACGCCGCAGGTATGCGGTGCCCTCAGCTCCCCGCAGTGGATCACGCTGCTCATGAAGGTCGTGGAAGGGCACGCACCCTTCACTGCCACCTCGCTGCAGAGGCAGGTAATGTGCTGCCAGGCAAAACCAGTTCCCTGAGAGAGGCATCCATGTGCTGAAGTTCCCTGCCCTCAGAGTCAGGGGCCTTTATTCAGTAACGAGTGCAGAAAGGGTCTAGAAGTGACAGGGTAGATTTTCTGGAGGCAAGGGCCGGAGGTCCTTGATAATTGGTAAGTTGCTAACCTTCAGTTTACCTGCTTTTCTCTTAAGTGGTAAATCCTGCAACTACTCACTCATCTGCTTCACAGAATTTGTAGTGTAATTGTCTTAAGAATTAAACTAAAAATAATTCTTTTTAAATTAAACACATGCATCTGTAATGTTGCTTTTTTTAAAGTTCCTGACAATCCTAATCACTAATCAACTTGAGTGTAATTACCTGGCTGTAAAATAATGAATCTCAAAATTTTCCCATGATTACTTGCGTTATGAGAACAGAAAATAGAGAGACGCCGGGCGCAGTGGCTCATGCCTGTAATCCCAGCACTTTGGGAGGCCGAGGCAGGTGGATCATGAGGTCAGGAGTTTGAGACCAGCCTGGCCAACATAGTGAAATTCTGTCTCTACCAAAAATCCAAAAAAAAAATGAGCCGGGCTTGGTGGTGGGTGCCTGTAATCCCAGCTACTCAGGAAGCTGAAGCAAGGAGAATCGTTTGAACCTGGGAGGTGGGAGTTTGTAGTGAGCCAAGACCGTGCCACTGCACTCCAGCCTGGGCGACAGTGCGAGACTCTGTCTCAAAAAAAAAAAAAAGAAAATAACAATCTGTAGTTTCCTCATCAGATTTTTTTTAATGCTTGTCATTTTAAATTTTCTTTTATCAGATCTTAGCTGTGCATTTGTTGCAAGCAGTCCTTCCGTCATGGGACAAGACCGAAAGGGCGAGGGACATGAAATGCCTCGTGGAGAAGCTGTTTGACTTCTTGGGAAGCTTGCTCACTACCTGCTCCTCCGACGTGCCATTACTCAGAGGTGGGTGGCCGTCTCCCTTCCCTGTGCCCTGGTGAAGAGGGGCGCAGTGCCGTCACTCAGGTGGGTGGCCGTTTCCCTTCCCTGTGCCCTGGTGAAGAGCGGCGCAGTGCCGTCACTCAGAAGTGGGTGGCCGTCTCCCTTCCCTGTGCCCTGGTGAAGAGTGGTGTAGTGCCGTCACTCAGAGGTGCGTGGCCGTCTCCTTTCCCTGTGCCCTGGTGAAGAGTGGTGCAGTGCTGTCACTCAGAGGTGGGTGGCCGTTTCCCTTCCCTGTGCCCTGGTGAAGAGCGGCGCAGTGCGGTCACTCAGAGGTGCGTGGCCGTCTCCCTTCCCTGTGCCCTGGTGAAGAGCAGCGCAGTGCCGTCACTCAGAGGTGGGTGGCCGTCTCCCTTCCCTGTGCCCTGGTGAAGAGCGGTGTAGTGCCGTCACTCAGAGGTGCGTGGCCGTCTCCTTTCCCTGTGCCCTGGTGAAGAGTGGTGCAGTGCCGTCACTCAGAGGTGGGTGGCCGTCTCCCTTCCCTGTGCCCTGGTGAAGAGCAGCGCAGTGCCGTCACTCAGAGGTGCGTGGCCGTCTCCCTTCCCTGTGCCCTGGTGAAGAGCGGTGCAGCAGCTTCTCCCCTGGTTTCCTCCTCAGAGTCCACGCTGAGGCGGCGCAGGGTGCGCCCGCAGGCCTCGCTGACTGCCACCCACAGCAGCACACTGGCGGAGGAGGTGGTGGCACTGCTGCGCACGCTGCACTCCCTGACTCAGTGGAATGGGCTCATCAACAAGTACATCAACTCCCAGCTCCGCTCCATCACCCACAGCTTTGCGGGAAGGCCTTCCGAAGGGGTGGGTTTGTGTTCTCAGAATTAATTTAGTTGAACAGTAAACCTGTAGGGATTGGGCAGCTCCGTGAGTGTCCCCGGTCGAGCTCGCTGTTTGGTCTGCACTAGGCCCAGTTAGAGGACTACTTCCCCGACTCCGAGAACCCTGAAGTGGGGGGCCTCATGGCGGTCCTGGCTGTGATTGGAGGCATCGATGGTCGCCTGCGCCTGGGCGGTCAAGTTATGCACGATGAGTTTGGAGAAGGCACCGTGACTCGCATCACCCCAAAGGGCAAAATCACTGTGCAGTTCTCTGACATGCGGACGTGTCGCGTTTGCCCATTGAATCAGCTGAAACCAGTAGGTGAACTTGTGCTTAGTTACTGCATGATAAGGGAAATTGACTTTACACTAGAACCAAGCACCAACATCAGCACTTGAAAGAACTTGATTCTGGTACTTGAAGTTTGCCTTCCAGGAAGCTGTGTGAGCTTGTGCTTCTGTGGTAAGCAGGGCCTGTCTCACAGGGCACTTAAAGCAGTGGTTCGTGTGTATTTCAGCCTCAGAGACACGAAGAGGGCTTTAGCAACCTAGAAGTTACCGTGCATCTATGAGGTAGTTCTAATTATTTTAAAATGTGAATTTATGAAGTTTACTTTTTATTGAACAACTCAAGTTTTAAAAAAACAAACATGTTTAAACACCTTTAAAAAAACAGCCTTTCTTCATGTGGAAAATGCTTAGTAGTTTTGAGTGACGTGACTTAATGTAGCAGCTACTGTCATCTTAATCTGTGAATCAAGGATGCACAGGGAGAAGGAGCCATTTACATTATTTTCATGTAGCCCAAGTGCAGTCTTACTATATATTCTTTTTCTTTTTTTTTTGAGATGGAGTCTTGCTCTTGTCACCCAGGCTGGAGTGCAATGGCACAATGTTGTCGGCCCTCTGCAACCTTTGCCTCCCGGGTTCAAGCGATTCTCCTGCCTCAGCCTCCTGAGTGGCTGGTATTACGGTGTGTGCCACCACGCCTGGCTAATTTTGTATTTTTAGTAGAGATGGGGTTTCACTATGTTGGCCGGGCCGGTCTCAAACTCCTGACCTCAGGTGATCCGCCTGCCTTGGCTTCCCAAAGTGCTGGGATTACAGGCGTGAGCCACCGTGCCCGGCCTGACTATATTTTCTATAAAGTACTCTTTTTTATTATTATAGGAATATATACATGTTGTAGAAAACTTGAAGTATATAGAAAATATCTGAGAAGATAGTAACCACCACACTGATGTAATTATTGTTGACAGGTTTGTAAAGAAAAATTAATATAGATTATACTTATTATATGTGTAAATCTCTATCCTGCCTTTAATGTCATTTTAAAAAATGCTTATTCTCAGCTATAAAAAGGCTTATGGGTATGTGTGGCATTTCAGGATTAAGCCCATGGTTTTGATGACTTTCAGAACGTTTCATTTGTTAGTCATATTGGCCACACTCTGACAGCTTCTGTGTCCTCTCCAGCTCCCTGCCGTGGCCTTTAATGTGAACAACCTGCCCTTCACAGAGCCCATGCTGTCTGTCTGGGCTCAGTTGGTGAACCTCGCTGGAAGCAAGTTAGAAAAGCACAAAATAAAGAAATCGACTAAACAGGCCTTTGCAGGTCAGTACATGGTGCTCCTTGATGAAATAGCTGCCGTCTTAAACTCGTGTCGTTTGTACAGTGTTCTTTTATGAGTGAATTCACGGACGTACTAAAGTCCTGGGGTTCACGTGGGCTCACCATTTGTTGAGTTGCGGTTGGGAATGTAACCCTGTGTTCGTGGTAATGAGTATTTTCGAGTCAGCCTTTGTCGCTATGTTCGGAGCCACACTTGAAGAACCCCATGGCTCACACCCTCTTCTCCGTGTCACCCTTTATCCCGGAAGAGAAGTCTGTGTTCACCTCTTCCCTCCTCCCCTCCATCCCAGGGCCCTGTGGCCCAGTCACCCTGTTGGACCATGGCTCACAGCCTGTTCTCTGCCGGATCCAGGGGCCTCTGTCCCGGAAGCGCCTGGCTTGCCTGTGACATTCAGGATGGCTAAGACTGTGACTGTAGCCTGGCTTGGCTTTGCCTTCCTTCAGGTCTAGAATGCAGCTCTCCTGAGTTTGTTTCCATGTTTCTAGGGAGCTCTTCTCTCTGCTCATTCTTTATGTCCTGGAAGTCTGTGTGGCTTCACCCGTAACTATGGCGTATTCTGCCCACTCTTCTTGAGTTTTTTCCCCGCTTGCTCCCACAGACCTACAATTGCTGCTTCAGCATTTATGATGTAAGCACTTTCAACTCTGGATCTCCCATTCACATCTCTGGTTGGAGGTGCAGTGCATGCAAATCACCACATGTCCGAAATTCAGCTGACTTTCTCTAGTAGCTGCCGTTTCCCATCGTGGTGAATAAACCTGTCTGCCAGTTAGTTGAGCCAGTGTCCGAGCGGCACCTGCGGCCCTCCTTCCTTCCCACCCCATGCTCTCTGTGCTGCTTCTGCAGCCTCTGCTATCAGATAAGCCTTGGGCATTGCTGCCATCTTCATCAGTTAAAGAGCTAGTGGGGCTGACAGATTCTCTCAGAGGAGTCTTAGAAGAAGAGTGGAAGCGGCTGAAACTTCAGCAACTTGGGGAACATTTGATCATATTAATAGTAGCTAACATGGTTCTAACCGTGTTAAACCCATTGAATCCTGCGTCCTATCAAGTTAGGTGCCTGGAGAGCAGGGAAGGAAGACCCAGGAGGCAGAAGATGCTTACCCAGAAGCACCGAGTGTAACTCTGGGAAAGGCGAGCCCTTCATCACGGACAGTGTGTGCGGTCGGCAGATTCCTGAAGGGCAGAGCGTTACTCGTCGCCATGTGGCGGAGGCTTGCTGCTGGCGAGGAGGGAGTCTGAGCAGGGCACGCCCTTCTCACTGAGTCTTTCCTTCCGCAGGACAAGTGGACCTGGACCTGCTGCGGTGCCAGCAGTTGAAGCTATACATCCTGAAAGCAGGTCGGGCGCTGCTCTCCCACCAGGATAAACTGCGGCAGATCCTGTCTCAGCCAGCTGTTCAGGAGACTGGAACTGTTCACACAGGTGTCTTTTTAAAAAGTTCTTAAATCTTTATAAGAAGGGCAGTAGAAAGTAGACAAAGGATGTGAATAATCAGTTCATAAAAATGGACATAGGTGGCTTATAAATGTACAAGACAGACACGTGGCCTGCCCAGCAACCACCAACTGTGAATAAAATTGTCATCGTCATCTTATAAGACAAGACTGAGGGCATCTGGTGGGTGGGGAGGGAAAAAGGTATTTTCATGCCTTCCCATTTAAAGTGTGCTGCATGGGTCAGCAAGATTGGTGGCATGCAGGTATGTGTTAGAAATGCAGACTCCCAGGCCGCACCCCAGACCAAAGAAATAGAGCCTGTATTGTAACAAGATGAACCTAAGCTGGTTCTTCAAATGCGCGTAAAGCCGCACTCCATGAACACGTTGCTGCTGGGAATTTCAGTTGGTGTAGCCATCGAATGGGCGTCTGAGGAAATGAGTTGGTCTTTGACATGCATAGATGTATGTATGTATTTATATACTTTGGCCCAGCAAGTCATTCTGTGGGACTTTATCACACGAAAAGGCATGTAAAGATAATGTATTCACCAGCCAGGCACAATGGCTCATGCCTGTAATCCCTGCACTTTGGGAGGCCGAGGCGGGCGGCGGATCACGAGGTCAGGAGCTAGAGACCATCCTGGCTAACATGGTGAAACCCCATTTCTACTAAAAATACAAAACATTAGCTGGGCACGGTGGCGGACGCCTGTAGTTCTAGCTACTCGGGAGGCTGACGCAGGAGAATGGCATGAATCCGGGAGGCGGAGCTTACAGTGAGCCGAGATGGCGCCACTGCACTCCAGCCTGGACGACAGAGCAAGACTCTGTCTCAAAAAATAAATAAATAAAAAAAATTAGTGGGGCATAGTGGTGGCCGCCTGTAATCCCAGCTACTTGGGAGGCTGAGGCAGGAGAATCACTTGAACCGGGGGGGCGGAGGTTGCAGTGTGTGCGGATTGCAGGGTGCAGATTGTGCCACTGCACTCCAGCCTGGGCAACAGAGTGAGACTTCGTCTCAAAAAAAAAAAAAAAAAAAAAATATAATGTATTCAACAGTGTCATTATGGCCTCCTTTTTGGTATTGTTTTTGTGTTGAAAAACTGTAGACACCAAAATATCTATTCTTATGTTGTGTATCCATACAGTGTGATACTATGGTGCCATTCAAAATGATGGTACTTATATAGTCTTCCCTGAATATCCATGGGGATGAGTTCCAAGACCCCCAGTTATACCAGAATTCACTAATGCTTAAGGCCCTTCTATAAAATGGTGTAGTATTTGCATATAACCTATGTACATCCTCCGAAATACTTTAAAAATATAAATGATATATAGGCCGGGCGCGGTGGCTCACGCCTGTAATCCCAGCACTTTGGGAGGCTAAGGCGGGCAGATCACGAGGTCAGGAGATCGAGACCATCCTGGCTAACACGGTGAAACTCCATCTCTACTAAAAATACAAAAAATTAGCTGGGCGTGGTGGCAGGTGCCTGTAGTCCCAGCTACTTGGGAGGCTGAGGCAGGAGAATGGTGTGAACTTGGGAGGCAGAGCTTGCAGTGAGGCGAGATCGTGTCACTGCACTCCAGCCTGGGTGACAGAGCGAGACTGTGTCTCAAAAAAAATAAATAAATAAAAATAAAATAAAATAAATGATATGTAAATAGTTGTTATTGCTATTCTTTTTAAAATTATATTTTAAAAAATTGTTTTATTCTGAATATTTTTGATGTGTGGTTTGTTGAATCTTTGGATGCAGAACCCATGGATATGGAGGGCTAGCTGTATATGTTTATTGCCGTGGAAATATGAAAACGATAAGTAAACAGAAAAGCACATTGCTATGTATATCCGTTTATAGATATGCCATAGTTATCCGTTTAGTGAAATAGTGACCCAGTAATCTTTGGTGGAATTTGGCTGTCTTTATTTCTTTATATTTCTCTATATTTAGTTTTCTAGAATGAGCTTGTGTCACTTTTAATAGAAAAAAACATTTTTTGATCTCCTGCTATTGAAAGACATTATGCTAAGTCTTTTCGGGGAAAGTCCTTTTCTGTGATCATTGCTCTCTAGGGTTTGGATGAGGAGAGGAAGTGAATGCAGATGGCTCTCTTTGTCCTCTGGGGTCAGGAGGCAGTGAGGCATGTGAGTGGTTCCACAGGCATCTGGAGCCAGTGTCAGCTGAGCACTGGACAGGCAGCCTTTGAAGGCTGTGGCAGACAGATGCCAGCAGACAAGCACTTTGCTGGTGGTGGACCAGGAGGAGAGGAGTGAAAGTGGTGAGTCTTTGGAAGCGTGTTGAGCAGCTCTGCATTGCTTGGAGCTCAGGGTTTGTCGATGAGTGGTGGGGCTGAAGCTGGATGGGTGGGTGACATCCTGTTACAGAGTACCTGGGAGACCAGGGTGAAACTTGAGGCCCACTTGGAAAGCTGTGGTAGGGGCCACATGGTAAGCATTGACCTTTGGGTGATACACCTGCTAGGAAGGTATAGGAGTATCTGAAACAGGAGATGACAGAGATGGAGAATTGCTCCTGCCTCAAGTGATGAGGGGGAAGGCATGAAAAGGGAAAGAAGGTTCTGGTGGAAGGAAGGTGCCATCCACTGTGATGATGTAGTCTTGTAGATGATAACTTTATGGGGAACCAGCAAAAAGTGGAAGGTGACTCTGCTGTTTCAAGCTTGAATTGAGGGGAGAATAGTGAGTGGTGCGTTTGAAAAAAATATGCAAGTCCAGTAGAATGTGGAGTATGTGGGTTTGTTTCTTAATCTTAAGAGGAGAGGATGCTATGAAATTAATTTTAAGCCTGCTGAGGATGAAAGAAATCAATTGAAAGTATAGAATCAATTAATAGTAGAGGTTATAGGGAACATGAAGATTTCCCAGTTGTAGAGATTGGAAGATTGGAGCCCGGGAATTGGATTGGCTGTTCTGTTCTGCACTCAGCCCAATAAGCAGTTACAGCAGACCTGAATCAGGATGATCAAGTCTGTGCTTTGGGCCGAGCAGGGACTCCGAACAGAGCTAGATTGACAAAACTACCGTGCACCTGTTTTTGTAAATTTTTATGGGAACACAGGCACACCACTTGTTTACACATCATCTCTGGATGCTTTTGCTCTGCAATGGCAGAGCTGAGTAGTTGGGACAGAGACTGTACAGCCCATCAGCCTAAACTATTTACTCTCTGGCCCTTCAAGAGAAAGATTTCCAGCTCCTGGTCTAGTTAGTTGAAATTGTCACTGAAGAAAACCAGCACATGCAAATGCTGTGCGTACCTGGATGAGTACCTAGATGTGTGAAGTGGGCTTGAGGGCAGTGGATCTCCCTGGGGCTGTGTCAAACAGAGTCCTAAAGGCTGCACCTAAAGCTACTCATAACAGACAAAAAGCCATCACCCTGAGCACACGACACATTTGGAATTGGGGTCACTTAATGATCTCAACAAGGCTTAGCTGGAAAAGCTACAGCTAGAAATATGCACGTGGGATGTGTCTGTGTCAGGGGTTACTGAAGCCGTGAGTGAACACGAAAGAGAGTGTGTAGGTCAGGCATGGTGGCTTACACCTGTAATCCCAACACTTTGGGATGCCGAGGCGGGTGGATCACCTGAGGTCAGGAGTTCGAGACCAGCCTGGCCAACATGGTGAAACCCCCATCTATACTAAAAATACAAAAATTAGCCAGGCGTGGTGGTGTGTGCCTGTAGTCCCAGCTACTGGGAAGGCTGATGCAGGAGAATCGCTTGAGCCAGGAGGCAGAGGTTGCAGTTTGCCAAGATTGTGCCACTGCACTCCAGCCTGGGCAACAGAGTGAGACTCCATCTCAAGAAAAAGAGAAAGAATCAGACCAAGTGCAGAAATCTGGGAAGGAGCATTTGCTGGCTCTAAGAGACAGATGCACTAATGAAGGACAGAGACCAAAAGCAGGCAGTGAAAGTGGTTTAGAGTCTAGTTTTTCTTTTTGTTTTGAGATGGAGTCTCGCTCTGTCACCAGGCTGGAGTATGGTGGTGTGATATTGGCTCGCTGCAACCTCCAACTCCCTGGTTCAAGCAATTCTCCTGCCTCAGCCTTGCGAGTAGCTGGGATTACAGGCACGCACCACCATGCCCAGCTAATTTTTTTTTTTTTTTTTTTTTGAGACTGAGTCTTGGTCTGTCGCCCAGGCTGGAGTGCAGTGGCACGATCTCAGCTCACTGCAAGCTCCGCCTCCCAGGTTCATGCCATTCTCCTGTGTCAGCCTCCCAAGTAGCTGGGACTACAGGCGCCCGCCACCATGCCCAGCTAATGTTTTGTATTTTTAGTAGAGATGGGGTTTCACCGTGTTAGCCAGGATGGTCTTGATATCCTGACCTTGTGATCCACCCGCCTTGGCCTCCCAAAGTGCAGGGATTACACGTGTGAGCCACCGCACCCAACCTAGAGTCTAGTTTTTGTTCGATGTCTGAACCTTGAAGATTTTGGTTTTCTATCACATAATGAGGCAGAAGTCATACCTGATTTAACATGGTCAGTGCATTTTCTTTAATAGTAAACTGGTGTTCGCAGTTGAAAATAGAATCTTACACATATTTTGTTTTTAAATTCAGATGATGGAGCAGTGGTATCACCTGACCTTGGGGACATGTCTCCTGAAGGGCCGCAGCCCCCCATGATCCTCTTGCAGCAGCTGCTGGCCTCGGCCACCCAGCCGTCTCCTGTGAAGGCCATATTTGATAAACAGGAACTTGAGGTACAGCCATGCAGCCTTGACAGTTTTTAATCCACAGCACTAAATTGTGAACACTTTTTTTCTAGATGTATATTTTCTTAAGGATCTATTCTGAATGTTAAATGATAGTACGCAAATAATTCTAATGATTCATTGGGGTTTAACCATGTTTGTGGATAGTCTGCAGAACATTATAATACTAAAGACTGAGAGGGTTGAAGTTTAACCTTATTTGTGGTTTGTGTAAATTGTGAAAAAATATTAACTAGATGCAGCATGGGTTAAATGCTCACATCTTCATGAAGGGATCTTTTTCCAGGAAGTAGAATTATTCAAAGAGGCTTGTCAGGACTCTGGCAGCCGTTTGTCTGTTTCATTCACTCAGGAGCCTCTTCGAGGGTGCTCTGGTGCCGCCAGCCTCTCCACTCTCTCCATGCTGTGGAGCAGGTGAGGGCAGCAGCGAGGCACACGGTCAGGGCTACAGGACGTTCGCATAGAGGAGGCGACGTGATTGAGTGTAAGAGGGATGGGAGCTTTCATGGCTGGCAACATAGAGGATTAGAGATGTTCATTCCAAAATCTTTCTTGCTGTGTAATACATTAAAAATCTGGACAAAATATCAGAGACAAAAATAAAACTATCAGTACTCAGTTTGGCAGTCAGAAATTACCCTAACAGAAACCCTCAGATAGCAGGGCTCTTCTGGGAGCAAGGGTCCAGATGAGGCAGCCACTGCCTTGGACAGGTGGGAGGCCTCCCCCAATCCTAGAATGAGCTGGAAAGATGGTGGGGGTGCAAAGGGAGAAAGCAAGAAACGGGTGTGGGCAGGAAGGGAGGAGGTTGGCCATGAGCTCTTCTGAACTCCAGCTTCTTCTCAGGTCTGGGAACCTCCAAGGTGAAGGTTCATTTTAAAGGGCCTGGTTGTGTTTCCAGTCTCCCTGGCAGAGATCAAAAGAAGACGCTGAGCAACTTGAGAGCACGTGGGGTGGTGCACGTGCTCCCTGCAGTCATGCTGGGAGATGCCAAGTGTGAACAACTGGAAGGCTGTGTAGAGTTGTCCTTCAGGAACTGAGAAGGACTGTTGTACAAAAAGAGACCTTCCGCTGTTTTGTCTCCATGGATTCCGATGGAGAGTTGTTGTTCTCATCTCTTCTTTTGTATGAAATGTCTGTTTTCTCTGGTTGCTTTTCGTATTTTCTGTTATCTTTGGTTTTCTGCAGTTTCACTAAGCTGGGCTCATGTATGCAATGGTGGCCCACCCCGCCCACCCCACCGTCCTCCTTGAAATTTGCTGAAGCTGCTTGCATCTTTGGCTTGATTTTTGTTCCCCTACCAAATTTGGAAACTTTTGACTATTGTTTTTTCCCCCTGCCTTGCTCTTTTTGTTCTTTTCTGGAAATACTATTATACATCTGTTACACTGTTAGTGAGTTTCCTTTTACGACTTTAATAGAAAGTCTTCTCCTTGTTAGTAGCTTGGTTAGTTTGTCTTGATCTGTTTGAAAGGTCAAGATGCTTTGCTTTGTTGGGCCTAATCTGTTGTTATGTCCATCCAAGACATACTTTATTTTATATTTCTCACATCTCTTATTTCCATTTGGCTCTCATTTAATAGTTTTATATCTCTTCTGACAGTTCCTTTCTTCATCCTTTAAGTCTATCTTTTTTTTTTTTTTTTTGACGGAGTCTCGCTCTGTCTCCAGGCTGGAGTGCAGTGGCGTGATCTCAGCTCACTGCAACCTCTGACTCTTGGGTTCAAGTGATTCTCCTGCCTCAGCCTCCCGAGTAGCTAGGACTACAGGTGCCTGCCACCACGCCTGGCTAATTTTTGTATATTTAGTAGAGATGGGGTTTTACCATGTTGGCCAGGCTGGTCTCGAACTCCTGACCTCATGATCCGCCCTCCTCGGGCTCCCAAAGTGCTGGGATTACAGGTGTGAGCCACCGTGCCTGGCCAAATCTATCTTTTACTGTACATTTTAAAACATATTTCTGATAGTTATGTTGAATTTCTTGTTTGCTAATTCTAACGTCTGCCCACCTGTTGGTCTGCTGCTCTTTGCAGTTTTTTTTCCTTGATTATAGTCAATTATTGGTTGTTGTCCTTCACATATGAGAATTTTTATTTCATTCTGGATTCTTTGGACGTTACATTGTATTGGCTCTGGGTTCTGCCTCCTCTGGAGAATGGGGAGTTTTCTTCTCACAGGCAGTTCAGTACCTGGCAGTCCTCCTTGATCCTGAGGTGGCTTCGTGCCAGGCTTTCTAATGATTTTGTATTTGCCCTTAGCCCTGGTTGTGGATCCTTAATTCTCAAGGATTTAGAATCTCTTCTGGGCGTCACTGGAAGCCTTGACATTCTCCTCCCCACCTCTAGTTGGTTGAGCTTGAGCCTCAGATGCTGTCCTGGCCCTGGGCAGCTGGGGAGCCCCTGCAGCCTTCCAGCAGTCCCTTTGTGCCGAGCGCAGGCTCTTCAGTGGTGCTTCAGTTTAGATTCAGCTGTAGATTTGCGGGTAGTCCGTCCGCACATTTCGTG
This sequence comes from Pan paniscus, assembly GCF_029289425.2. Classification (NCBI taxonomy): domain Eukaryota; kingdom Metazoa; phylum Chordata; class Mammalia; order Primates; family Hominidae; genus Pan; species Pan paniscus. The sequence continues at coordinate 7,078,793 of NC_073265.2, forward strand.
GATTTCCCTCTGTGGTTTCTTTCTCAGGCGGGCTTTCCCTCGCATTCTGGTTGCTCTGGCAGGCCCAGACCCCAGGCCCTGCAGTGCAGGAAGGTGCGCGGTCTGTGGTTAAATGCGCGTCTTACCTGCAGGCTTCTCTGTGGTTTCTCAGGCGGGCTTTCCCTCGCATTCTGGTTGCTCTGGCAGGCCCGGACCCCAGCCCCTGCAGTGCAGGAAGGTGCGCCGTCTGTGGTTAAATGTGCGTCTTACCTGCAGGCTTCTCAGGGTCAGGGGTTGTACTCGTTTTATTGCTGATTGCGTCAGCTGTTCTCCAGTGCCCTCAAGCAGTTTTAAAAAATATTTTATCCAGAGTTCATGATTATTATCAGCCAAAGGTTAGTCCAGTGCATCCTAACTCTCAATTATCAGAACCAGAACTCTTGGCGCAATCTGGCTCTGAATATTAAACTTTTAGGATGAAACCTGTCACTTCCAAGTTACCCAGACTTCGCTGCAAAACCCTAGGCTTTGATACTTCCTGAGCACCGGGGGGCTCCGCAGTGTCCTTGGTTTCTTCCTGATTCCTTCCTCACATGCTCCGTTTAACAAAATAGCAAGTCAGTGCTATGAGAGCAGCTGGGGAGGAGGACCAGGGAGTTACAGACAGATCAGGGAAGTGCTATTTGTGCTGTAGGTGGGGAGTTCCCAGCTGCAGAGACTGGCAGTTTAGATGTTCACTGATTCATTGCAGTGTGTTTCCCAACTAATACTCTTTTATTTCTCTTACTTTTTAATACCTTGTTTAACCTCACTGTGGTTATTTAACCCTTCAATAGTTGAGGGTTGTTTTAATGGTACATGAGAGTCCTGTGTCATTTCTGGCCTGTCTAAAACACAGGTGCCTGTGGCCCCCACCACAGTGCCTGGTTAAGGCAGGGGAAATGCCTTTCTCCCTGCTCCTTCAAGCCCCTGTGACTGCTCGCTTGGGGCTGTAATGAAGTTTTCCTTAATGGACATTGATACTTGGCTAATTTAGTAGGCTCTCTGTCTGCTGAAACAGGCAAGTTATTTTACCCCCACGTATTTTCTCTGCATTAAACTGTGAAACTTGGCTTTGTCATTTTCTAACATGTTTTAGGAACTCATTGAAAAACACACATGTGAATGCGGGCTTTCTAGACTTGCGTACTGCGGTTCACAGTAGAAGGCCATCACCCCCGTGTTCCTAGACTGTGTAAGCTAGCTGAGGGCACTTCCCAAACCTCCCAGGACCCTCTTGTCTGCCCAGGCTGCTGCACTGGCCGTGTGCCAGTGCTTGGCTGTGGAGTCCACTCACCCTTCGAGCCCAGGATTTGAAGACTGCAGCTCCAGTGAGGCCACCACGCCTGTCGCCGTGCAGCACATCCGCCCTGCCAGAGTGAAGAGGCGCAAGCAGTCGCCCGTTCCTGCTCTGCCGATCGTGGTGCAGCTCATGGAGATGGGATTTTCCAGAAGGAACATCGAGTTTGCCCTGAAGTCTCTCACTGGTGCTTCCGGGAATGCATCCGGCTTGCCTGGTACTTCGTTTTCCTGGCCTCTGCTTGTACGTGTGTGGGTTCCCGCTTCAGGGCTGTTGACTCACAGTGGCCGGTGTGCTGTGTGTGCCTCTCTTAGGTGTGGAAGCCTTGGTCGGGTGGCTGCTGGACCACTCCGACATACAGGTCACGGAGCTCTCAGATGCAGACACAGTGTCCGACGAGTATTCTGATGAGGAGGTGGTGGAGGACATGGATGATGCCGCCTACTCCATGGTCAGTGCCTCCCATGTGACCGCCCGCACCTGGGCCGCTGTCCGTCTAGCGCTCTAACAGTCTTACACCTTGGCTTTCTCTGTCCCTTGAAAGAATTAACTATATCTACTGTGGACTGTTTCATAAAACCAACCTATGGTATTGCCGGGCACAGAACAAAGCTGTGTTTCACTACTGAAGGGATGATTGGGTTTCTATATCATCATTACTTTTAGCTTCAGAACAGACCCTTGTTCAAACATCTCATGATCTTCGGTAGCCATTAGAAGATATTTTATTAAAATACCATGTTTTGACACATCAGTTTCTGACCTGAGTAAATTGTTCATAGGATTAATTTGGAAGTGCCTTGGAAATTTTGTATACTTGTAGCTTTTGAGATTCATTCTGCCTACTATGCTACTGCTATTAGTCTTTTTTAAATGAAGATTTTTATAGAGAAAATAAAGGATTTCATCCTCTACTTTTTAATATTGTAGATTTCACAGACTTATTTCTTTTTGAGTAGGTTTATCGCGTTCTCCTGTTTTTTTGTTTGAATGTATTTATTTCTTGTAGTCTACTGGTGCTGTTGTGACGGAGAGCCAGACGTACAAAAAACGAGCTGATTTCTTGAGTAATGATGATTATGCTGTATATGTGAGAGAGAATATTCAGGTGAGTAATTGTCTTAAGCTGGAGCCTCGATCCGTTTTTCACTCAGCAAATATTTGAGTATGTCCTATATGCCAAACATCAGTGGACAGAGGCCCCTGCCCTCAGGGAGCCTACCTTCTGGTGCTGGAAGACATACCTGACCAGTGAGCTCATGGTACGCTAGAAGGTGCTGTGTACCCTGGAATGAGAGAGAGCAGACTACAGTAAAGGGGTAGGAGTGAGGGCACATTCCAGGGATGTGGGGCTGCAATGAGAAGGTGAGATGGGTGCAAAGCCTACAGGGTGTGAAGGGTGGCTGAGCAGGATGGGCACCCAGACAGAGGCTGCTGTGGCTGCCCCGGTGTAGCCAGAGGACAGAGGGGCAGATGGGCTCAGGGGCAGCCGGAGAGCACAAGTGGCCTGTCCACGGTGGACATGGCGCAGAGATGGCTGTTTTCTACTAGCCCCACTTGTGACACTTCCTACATACCTTTCCTTGTTTTTCTTATGTAATTCTCATTGCCATCAAACTTTAAAAATCTAATTATGTTTTATATAGTCCTTTATCTACTTTAAATCATTTCTTGTCCTAATTCTCTTGTTTTAGTATATTTTAGAGAAAATCCCCCAAATCATCTCATTTCACCTGTATATATGTCAGTGGTATCACTAATAAAGAATCTTAACATAATGACATTTCTGTTTACCAGCATTACCTAACAAAATAAATAATAATTCCTTAATATCATCTCATATCTAACGCTTGCTTGTAGTTTTCCAGTTTTCTCAGAAATGGTTTTAATGGTTAGTTTTTGAACTTGGATACAACCAAGATTGTATGCCTTATCTACATTTGGTTGATGGATCTTTGAAGTCTATTCCAAGCTAGAGTGGTTCCCCCTTGTCTTAGCTCAGTTGGCTATAACACAGTACCATAGACTGGCAGCTTCAACAACAGACATTTATTTCTCATGGTTCTGGAGGCTGGAAATCCAAGATCAAGGTACCAGCTTGGCTGGATTCTGGTGATGGCCCTCTTCCTGGCTTGTAGGTGGCTACCTTTTTTTTTTTTTTTTTTTTTTTTTTTTTGAGGCAGAGTCTCGCTCTGTCACCCAGGCTGGAGTGCAGTGGCGTCATCTCAGCTCACTACAAGCTCCGCCTCCCGGGTTCATGCCATTCTCCTGCCTCAGCCTCCCGAGTAGCTGGGATTACAGACATGCACCACATGCCTGGTTAATTTTATATTTTTAGTAGAGACAGTGTTTCCTCATTTTTGTCAGGCTGGTCTCGAGCTCCTGACCTCAGGTGATCCGCCTGCCTTGGCCTCCCAAAGTGCTGGGATTATAGGCGTGAGCCACCATGCCCATCCTGGAGTCTCTTCTTATAAAGACCCTAGCCCTGTTGTGTCAGAGGCCCACTCTTATGACCTGATTTTACCTTAATGACTTCCTTAGAGGCCCCATCTCCTAATACTGCCGCATTAGGAGTTGGGACTTCATGAATTTTGGTGGGGGGGACACAAACATTCATGATAATACTCCTTCCCCCATCCTCTCCTTTCATGCTGTTTATTTGTGGCTGAAACCATGTCCTCCAAATGTCTTACAGGCTGCATTTGGTGGTGGCTTCCTTGTGGCTAACATCTTCCTCTCTCCCTGTTTCTCCAATACAATAGGAGTTAGGGTTGGAGGGTGATTTGACCAGGCTGAATCTCAGGCAGGAAGCTTCATAGGCGTGTACTCCCTCCGGCCCCATCTCAACAGGCAAGCAGGTTTGGGTGGGTTAGGTCTTGTCAGCCTGCTCCTTCCTTGATGACATTCTGTATTAATTGTCCATCTCATAGCTCCAGCAGGCATTAGTGTCATCATCTAGACCTATCATTAGGGGCTGCACCATAGTGATTTTCTAACTTCATCTTCTCTGAGTTCATTAGCTGGAATTCTCTTCTGTGAAAAAAAGCTTTGTTATTAATCTTGGTTGCTCTTGATAATACAGGGAGACTTTATCAGTTTTCAGAATGATGCATTGGTGTTCTGATATGTATAAAGATGACCAGGAAGCTTTGTTTTCCTTATTATCATGATGACCAATCCATTGGCTTTTAGGGTGTGATGTTTCCACTGTTATGTTTTTGATGATCAGGGAATCCTTTTGAGTGAACCCAGTAATCTTTGAAAGCTCCCTTCCTTTATGACACAAGTTGATCCAGGCTCTTCCTGTATATTTCCTGCCTGAGACACAAAGCCAGACAGTGTTCTAAAGAGTTTCTCTTCCCTTTATCATTAAATAATACTTAGAATGCACTCTGGGTGCTAGATGAAATTCTTTTTTTTTTTTTTGAGATGGAGTCTCACTTTGTCACTCAGGCTGGAGTGCAGTGGTGTGATCTTGGCTCATTGTAACCTCCACCTTCCAGGCTCAAGCAATCCTCTCAACTCAGTCTCCCGAGTAGCTGGGACCACAGGCATGCACCACCACGTCTGGCTAATTTTTGTATTTTTGGTAGAGGTGGGTTTCGCCATGTTGCCCAGGTTTGTCTCAAACACCTGAGCTCAAGTGATCCTCCCGCCTCAGCCTCCCAAAGTGCTAGGATTACAGACGTGAGCCACCATGCCCAGTCAGAATTCTTTATTAAGAGTAGAGTAATACTACTTATCATGGCTCATTTCACCTGTGTACATGATGGACTGGATCTCCAATTTCATTTTAATTCTAGGTGGGAATGATGGTTAGATGCTGCCGAGCGTATGAAGAAGTGTGCGAAGGTGATGTTGGCAAAGTCATCAAGCTGGACAGAGATGGATTGCATGATCTCAATGTGCAGTGTGACTGGCAGCAGAAAGGGGGCACCTACTGGGTTAGGTACATTCATGTGGAACTTATAGGTGAGCACATTCTTTGTTCAGTGCTTTTGTTTTTTCTTAGAGACAAAATTCCCTTAAATGAATACTGATTATAATGATTTGTTATTGAAATCTGTAGGCTATCCTCCACCAAGTTCTTCTTCTCACATCAAGATTGGTGATAAAGTGCGGGTCAAAGCCTCTGTCACCACACCAAAATACAAATGGGGATCTGTGACTCATCAGAGTGTGGGGGTTGTGAAAGGTAATATTATCTGGGTAATTAAATTCCTGATGTTAACTTTTCATTGACGCATGTGTACTTAGTATTTCTTTTTGTTCAGGCACACAAAAAAGAAAACAAGTGTTGAAGAAAGATAGAGTGTTCCTTTGCTTGTCAGTGCCTTCTGCCAAAGGCCACAGAGGAACTCACCTGCAGTGAAACAATCAGATTTATTAATATTAACTCACTGCAGTACAGGAGAACACACACCTTGGGGAATGGGTGTCTCCATCAGAGGGAGTGAGCGAGGACTAATGAAGTTTATGTTGGGTATTTGGGGGAGGGGTCGAGAAAGCAGGGGTAATTCTAAGACAGGATGTCTTAATAAATTTACCTAGCAGGCAGAAAGAACGGAGCCATGCTAACGTCATGATTGGTAAGGAAGCAGTCATTCATATCACCAGGATAGGGGACTGTGTGGTTGTTTGTGGTTTGGATTAGACTTGACTTTCATCACACATGGTTAAGGAGGGGTTTTGGTTGTGCCTTGATTCATCAGTCACAGAGTGGCCTTACCTGATGTTCGTGTTCTGTAAACTTGTCCCGTCAGTTGTTCTGTGAAATGTTCTAACATTGACATTAACAGGCCAGCTCCTGACTGTCAGGACTGCTTTTTCTTTCTCTTCCCCTGACCAGGCTGGAGTGCAGTGGCACCATCTCAACTCACTGCAACCTCCGCCCCCGGGTTTAAGCAATTCTCCGGTCTCAGCCTCCAGAGTAGCTGGGATTACAGGTGCCAACCACCGTGCCTGGATAATTTTTGTATTTTTAGTAGAGATGGGGTTTCACCATGTTGGCCAGGCTGGTCTCGAACTCCTTACCTATTGATCCGCCCGCCTCAGCCTCCCAAGGTGTTGGGATTACAGGCGTGAGCCACCATGCCTGGCTCTTTTTCATGCTGTATAAAAATTTAGGACTGAATTTAAGAAATGGAAATGTGCTAATGATGGGAATTAGGAACTGGGAACAATTCTCAGATTATATTTAATATGATACTATTGAGATTCCAAATCAAATCCGTGGCACACTTTGAAAGGTATACTATGTCCGTTTTAACAGTTGCATGAGAAATAAGTATGTGTATAGTTTTATAAACTCTTGATGCCATGAAGAGATTATTTGTTTGTTCGTTTGAACCTTGTGGAAGGCTCTCTTTTCATCAGATCGCTTAGAAAATGGCCACAGTTGGTGGTTCCCCAGTGGTGAGAGGTTCCTAGAGCTTCTCATGTTACGTAAGAACAAATGGATTATTTAATATTTTACTTTAAACATTTTTCTTTGCTTAAGAGATTGTTAAAATACTTGCAAATCAAAACAAGACAAATTTTAAAAATAAGAATTTGGTTTCTTTGTTTTGAGTGACACGTTGCTCTTATCAAAGGACGAAAGAAGTCTTCACATTATTAATGTGGTTTTTATTCCCTGAGATACCAAAGGTATTGTGTGGAATTGTTGACTTGGTGTAATTAAAAACCAAAATGTCCTATTTTAAACCTAATGCAAAAGTAAGGAATGTAGTTTACAATGAACCTCCATGTGCTCATTACCTGGCTTTAACGATTGTCGCCTCAGGCCAAAATTATTCATGCTCCCTTCTTGTGATTATTTTGAAACCAGGCGCTGACATCATGTATTATTTCATCCATAAGCATTTTAGTACCTATCTCTAAAAGATAGACTCTTTGTAAAAAACAAATAACTACAATGTAGTATGACATGGCTAGGTGCAGTTTTAAGTTCAGGTTTTTATTGGTGAAGAGGAAGATGGATCAGGTGATTTCTGTTCTGTCCTAGCTTTCAGTGCCAATGGAAAAGATATCATTGTCGACTTTCCCCAGCAGTCTCACTGGACTGGGTTGCTATCAGAAATGGAATTGGTACCCAGTATTCATCCTGGGGTTACGTGAGTTATTTTTATGGTTGCTAGATTTGCTTTGGGACGAATGGTTTTCTGTTGAATTAAGTTTAATAAATGACCTTTCTTAACTCAGTTGCTATTTTACAAATAGGTGTGATGGATGTCAGATGTTTCCTATCAATGGATCCAGGTTCAAATGCAGAAACTGTGATGACTTTGATTTTTGTGAAACGTGTTTCAAGACCAAAAAACACAATACCAGGCATACATTTGGCAGAATAAATGAACCAGGTATGGCAGAATGTTTATATTCTCTCTTCCACCAAATATTAATGAAATACTTATTGTGGACCACTGTGTATTGGAATTTGTTATTTTAAGGTTCCTATGTATACGGTAATTCTGTAGAGTGAGTACAGTGAGACGGAAGTGACGGTCCTACCCGCTGATGACTGGCTGGCTTTTTAAAAAAATCAGGACGGGGTGTCGGGGAAGAATTAGAATAACTAGGCTTGTTTGCTTGTTTTTCCATAAAGAAACATTAAAAGAATCTCAAGAAACTAGTAAGTGTTTAGTTGCATGGCATGTGGAATTGGTTAGATGGAGAGTGAGTTTTTTAATTTATATACCTTTTATTGTATTTTTCATTGTGGCAAAATATATATAACTTAAAATTGGCCACTTAGTCATTTTCTAAGTTTATAATTCAGGGTATTAAGTACCTTAAGTACAGTGTTGCACAACCATCACAACTGTCTCTTACCAAAACTTTTCACCACTCCGATCAGAAACTCTGTACCCATTAAGCAATTTAACTGCCCTACTTCTCCCTACCCCAACCCTGGTAACCTTGAATCTAACTTTGGACCACTCCAGATACCTCATCTAGGTGGAACCATGTAAGATTTATCCTTTTGTGTTTAGCATAATGTCTTTAAGCTTCATCCGTATTGTAGCATGTGTCAGAACGTCATCCTTTTTAATGGCTGAATAATATCCCACTGTATGCATATATCACTTTTTTTCTTTGTGAGACAGAGTCTCAGTCTGTCGCCCAGGCTGGACTGCAGTGGCACGATCTTGGCTCAGTGCAACCTCCGCCTCCTAGGCTCAAGCAATTCTCCTGTCTCAGCCTCCTGAGTAGCTGGGATTACAGGCCTGAGCCACCACGCTCAGCTAACTTTTCTATTTGTTTTTTAATTATTATTTTTTTGAGACAGAGTCTCACTCTGTCTATAAGGAGTGCATATGTTATATACATTTTTAGTTTTAGTAGTTACTGAAGATATTAATTATAACATCTATTTTTGACTCATTTAAATCTGTTATTAGTATATTCTCCACCTAAACAATGCAAAAACCTTAGTTCTCTTTAAGATCATTTATCTTCATTCTGATTTATATGTTCTTAACATATTTTAATTTTTTTTTTTTTTGAGACGGAGTCTCACTCTGTTGCCCAGGCTGGAGTGCAATGGCGCGATCCTGGCTCACTGTAACTGACACCTCCCGGGCTCAAGCAATTCTCCTGCATCAGCCTCCCGAGTAGCTGGGATTACAGGCTCCCACCACCATGCCTGGCTAATTTTTGTATTTTTAGTAGAGGTGAGATTTCACCATGTTGGCCAGGCTGCTCTTGAACTCCTGACCTCAGGTGATCCACCCACCTCAGTCTCCCAAAGTGCTGGGGTTACATGCATGAGCCACTGCATCCAGCCAAAATTTTATACATTTTATATAAATACATATCTAACAGAACTATAGAAGACATTCTTTTATGCACACAGAAAATGTTCATAAAATCCAGTCATATGCTAAGTGGGTCATATGCTCAAACAAAAGTTCCAAAAAATGTCAAAGGATCGGCCAGGCGCAGTGACTCATGCCTGTTTTTTTGTTTTGTTTTGTTTTTTTGAGACGGAGTCTCGCTCTGTCGCCCAGGCTGGAGTGCAGTGGCGCGTGATCTTGGCTCACTGCAAGCTCCGCTTCCCGGGTTCATGCCATTCTCCCGCTTCAGCCTCCCGAGTAGCTGCGACTACAGGCGCCTGCCACCACGCCCGGCTAATTTTTTGTATTTTTAGTAGAGATGGGGTTTCACCGTGTTAGCCAGGATGGTCTCGATCTCCTGACCTTGTGATCCACACCTGTAATCCCAGCACTTTGGGAGGCCGAGGCGGGTGGATCACGAGGTCAGGAGATTGAGACCATCCTGGCTAACACGGTGAAACCCCGTCTGTACTAAAAGTACAAAAAATTAGACGGGCGTGGTGGCGGGCGCCTGTAGTCCCAGCTACTCGGGAGGCTGAAGCGGGAGAATGGCGTGAACCCAGGATGTGGAGCTTGCAGTGAGCCGAGATCGTGCCACTGCACTCCAGCCTAGGTGGCAGAGGGAGATTCTGTCTCAAAAAAAAAAAAAAAGGTCAAAGGATCAAACAATACATGTGGGGCATGTGATGATTTTATGTAGTCAATATTCATTTTGATTTTTCTGCATACTTTGTAATTTCTCTCCACTTTTTTCTTCCTCTTTAATTTTCCATCTATACTGTTTTTCTCCTGCCTGAAGATACCCCTTAATATTTTTAAAAATGTGTCTTTGTGGGTTACAAATTATCTATTTTTGTATGTCTGAAAATGTCTTTATTTCTCCTTTATTTTTGAAAAGTCTTTTTGCTAGGTGTTTTCTTTCACCACTTTAAAAATAGTATTCCATTGCAATTTTGGTTTATGTTATTTCTCCTGAAGTTGGATGGAAGTCTAATTGTGGTTCATTTTATTTTTCCTTCGTCTGCTTTTCAGAGAGTCTTTTTGTTTTCATCTTGCACAGGTTTTACATGTGCATGGAGATGTTTATCTTTCTTGGGGTTGGTAGGGCTTCTGGGGCTTGATATCTGTTGCCTGTTTTGGAAAATTCTGTCTTTCAGTATTTCTTCACATGTTGCCTCTGCTCTATTCTCTTTTCTATCTTTTTGGGGGGACTCTTCTTTCATTTGTGTTAGGCTTAACCTCTGTCCTGCAGATCTTTTACCTTCTTGTTATGTTTTCTAAACTTTTGTTCCTCAGTTCTTCATTCCAGATATTTTTACTTTCTCTTCAGCTGAGTTCAGTGTGTTCTAAACTTACTCATTAAGTTCTTAATTTTAATTATTCAATTTATCAGTTCTAGTCTTTCTATTTTATTTTCAGTAGTTTTTGGTTCTCTGCTGAAATATTATCTTTTTGAACACAGTAAGCATAGTTATTATATTAAAGTCTGTGTCTTCTAACTCCAATATATGGAGCCCTTGTGGGTCTGTTTCTGTCCTATCATTTCTGGTAATTTTTAGTCATATTTTCTTGCCTCTTCATGTGTCATTATGTACTGGACATTGTATTTAAAAAGTTATTTCTTGACTCATTTTGAGGCTAAGATGTTATTGTTCTCCAAGGAATGGAGGAGAGAAGGTTGTTGTTCTGCGAGCTACTTGGTAAAGGTTAGTGACTATCTGGGCTTACCTTAATCAGCATTCATTGATTGAGATGATTTTATGCTGAGTTGCAATCTGTTGGAAAAAAAAAAAAGGGGAAACCCAAAAACCCTTCATAGTTCACTGTGACTTTTGGCGTATTTCCTGTTGGGGTTCCAAGTGTGGGTTGTATTTCTGTAGCATCCTCAGCCTTCCTGGTCTTTCTGGACCCCATTCCTTTCCCTACCCTTTACGAGGCTGTCAAAATGCTATGTGTCGTCTCAGGGACTTTGCTTGGAACCTGGTGATGCCATCAGGGAACAGCAGCCTCTGATCCGTGGTGTGCGTCATCTTGACACCTCCATTTGCCTCGGGTCTTCCTGCGGTTCTGACCTTGTAATTCTTTATTTTCTCCTGAATTCTGATAGTTCGAAGAGAATTTATTTATTTTTGAGTGTTTTGTCTGGCTTTACTAGTTGTCTTTGATGGGGAATGCCAGTTGAATTCCAGATTTGCCATTAATGGAAGTGGAAGCACTTTACAATTTACTTTTTGCCTTGTATTTATAAAAGCATTTTTAATAAGAATGGTTTTTGTGAGTGCTGTTATTGAACTTTTCCCACAGCTTATTTTGTTTTCTTTGGAAATATATTAATCTGCTGTTGTTCCCTGGGAGGTTTTAGTAGAATAAATCATAGCATTATGTGGACTTCATCTCATAAATTGGTGTAACTATATCTTGACTAGGGAAGCCATTTGTGGCATTTATTAACTCCTTTCAGTTTGAAACTTTCTATTTTTCTTTAAGAAGCTCCTTACTATGTAATATTCTTGACCATGATGTTTCTCCCCAGTTCAGCAAGGGTTAATTCTCTTTTTGACTATCATGAAATAGGTCAGTCTGCGGTATTTTGTGGCCGTTCTGGAAAACAGCTGAAGCGTTGCCACAGCAGCCAGCCAGGCATGCTGCTGGACAGCTGGTCCCGCATGGTGAAGAGCCTGAATGTGTCGTCCTCCGTGAACCAGGCATCCCGTCTCATTGACGGCAGCGAGCCCTGCTGGCAGTCATCGGGGTCGCAAGGAAAGGTAGCATCTAATAGGGCACAGCAGCGGGCACTTTCACACAGATGGTTTTGCCTTGTACATTTTCAAAATGAACTTTGAGCAGCCTGCAAAGTTTTGCTGATAGCACCTGTCAGTACTCACATTATGTTTTAATTTATAAGTTATTTCAAAGTTAGAGTTATATACCATCCAATTTTATTGTCAGAGATTTTAAACAATACGAGTAATAGATTTTATCTAACTGACCACTTGATAGAGGATGTGGTCAGGCTTTTTTTCCTCCTCTCCTGCATAGAATGTATGAATTCAGATTTGCTTCTGGTTAGAAGTTTTTCTAGTATAGTCTAGCAAATTTGTGTTGCACATTGGAGTGCTGTTGTGATTATACCAACGCGTGGAGGCACCTCGTGGGCACACAGGTCAGACTTTAGGACAGGGCCTTTCTCCATCTCGACTGTAGTGTTTTCTGTCACTCACTTGGTGGGTAAAAGGACCACCCTAGGCCAGGAGTATATAGATACATGGTTTCTGGGTCTTAGAGTGAGACTTTTCTCTAACAATCAAAGAATGGCGTAGAATATTCTTGTTGCTGCCAGGGTGAGGGAAAATTCTCTCTCATGCTGCATTTTATATTGAAAAAATCTCATGTAGATTCAAGCTTCAACGATACTATTGTAGTAGCTAAAATATAGCTGAATTTTGCTAACTGAGAATGTGGTTTTTTTGTTTTTCTAAAGCACTGGATTCGTTTGGAGATTTTCCCAGATGTTCTTGTTCATAGATTAAAAATGATCGTAGATCCTGCTGACAGTAGCTACATGCCGTCCCTGGTTGTAGTGTCAGGTAATTCAGTTAGTTTACCTAAAAAGAAGTACCTTCTATAATAAAGACGCCTTTGTTTGATTCTTTACCCATTTTTTCCTAGGTGGAAATTCCCTGAATAACCTTATTGAACTAAAGACAATCAATATTAACCCTTCTGACACCACAGTGCCCCTTCTGAATGACTGCACAGAGGTAAGTAGCTATGCTAGTGTTCCATTTGGATGATTTACAGATGACAAGGGAGGTGACTTGGCCATTTCTATACTAGCATTGAGCCCAGTTTTTCCCCGTTTAAATAATTGGTTCTATCTGTTTTAAATTTTGACACTTTAAAAGATACAACTTATTTTGTACAACTGAATTTGCTGCTTATCAGTTCAGCTTGAAAAGGAAACAAATTTCATTCTCACTCTCTTTGGTAGCAGAGGTATACTTGGTAACTGCTCCTAGCAAAAGTTGTCATCAGGCATTTTAGGTTGCTGATTGCATCTGAACACTTCGGTTTTCATTAAATATCTCAGTTTCTGGTGGTTTTCCTGACCATATATGTGACGCTGAAGTTGCTTTTTTGTCATCACACCTGTTGGCATCAAGTGCTGAACTTGTCACAGAGTGGCAATTTTTTGGTTAATAAGGCGGCTTTCAAAATGAGTCTAAGTTTATCTCTGGAAAAGTTTGAAAGAATCAGTGAAGGTTCTTTTAAACAGTACCCACATACTACAGATCAGCAATTCTCTCTCTCTCTCAAATTTTCAGTAAACCTTTCCACATAGGATGTCAGCATGATTTTTAATACATTAAATATATGTAAAATAAGACAAATTAAGATACTTTTGTTGGCCGGGCGCGGTGGCTCACGCCTGTAATCCCAGCACTCTGGGAGGCTGAGGCAGGCAGATCACGAGCTCAGGAGATCAAGACCATCCTGGCTAACACAGTTAAACCCCGTCTCTACTAAAAAAAAAAAAAAAAAAAAAATTAGCCGGGCATAGTGGCAGGCACCTGTAGTCCCAGCTACTTGGGAGGCTGAGGCAGGAGAATGGCATGAACCCGGGAGGCGGAGCTTGCAGTGAGCCGAGATTGTGCCACTGCACTCCAGCACTCCAGCCTGGGTGACAGAGCCAGACTCTTGTCTCAAAAAAAAAAAAAAAAAAAAAAAAGAAAGAAAAAAAAAGATATTTTTGTACTACCTATACTGTTGTCTGGTGTAGACTAATTATAATGATAGCAGATAAAAATATCAAATAGTTGATTTTTGTATTCATTTAAAGTTTATAACTGATGAGTTTATTTTTTAATTATTAAATGTAGTTAACCATTCATTTTTTTAAAAAAGTTTAATTTTAGTTTTAACCAAATAGTAATTTGTAATAATTTGTATTTATTTTTGGAGAACACTGTGATGTTTTGTTACGTGTATACTTTGTGGAATGATCAAATCATGCTAAATAATGTATCCATCACCTCAAATATTTATCACTTTTTTGTGGTGAGAACATTTAAAATCCTCTCTTTTAGCTATTTGGAAATACGTAGTACATTCACAGTAGTTACCATTTATTCTGGAATGTCATGGAACTATTTCATAATACACTGATTCATTATAGCCAATACCAGTGGTGCTAATAAGTGAAGAAATTGGCAAACTATAAAAATGAAAGATAATATTGAATTTATCTGAAAAAATTAATCTTGAGTTTTAATGCATTTTACTGGTAACTTATTGCAATGTAACTGAATACAGCCTGTAGAGTGCCTTAGTTATATAGTTCAGAGGATGTTTTTACTTTAGCCAAACCAGAAACTAAGTAATTAAATCAACAACGGAGATTATCATTCGTAAAAGACATCTTTAATCCAAGAAATTTTCAATTCAAAACCATTCATCCTGTGATGCTTAGTATATGTCATGTACATGAGAAATACGAAGCATTGCAGGTAAATGGAAAACTCCTGACCTAACCTGCATGCCCCCAGCTGACCAAAGAACTAGACTGTACCATTCCTGTGGAGCCACTGCATCTTAAGCATGGCCTTTGCTGTACAAATAGTTTGTTATGGGAATTTTCTTTTCTTTTTTTTGAGACTGAGTCTCACTCTGTCGCCCAGGCTGGAGTGCAGTGGCAGATCTCAGCTTACCGCAACCACCACATCCTGGGTTCAAGTGATTCTCCTGCCGCAGCCTTCCGAGTAGCTGGGATTACAGGTGCCCACCACCTCACCCAGCTAATTTTTGTATTTTTAATAGAGACGGGGTTTTGTCATGTTGGTCAGGCTGGTCTCGAACTCCTGACCTCAGGTGATCTGCCCACCTTGGCCTCCCAAAGTGCTGGCATTTACAGGCATGAGGCACCGCACCCAGCCGGGTTTTTTCTAACATGTAAACAAAAATAGAAAGTATGCTGGAACCCTCACAAACCTGTCACCCAGCTTCAACATTTATCAACATTTTGCCAGTCATGTTTCACTTTCTCCCTCCCACCTTACTTCCCTGCCTCAGCAAGTCCTAGTCATGATCTTATTTCAGGAGCACTTGCTTCAATATTCATCTCTGACAGGGCTTAACAAAATATAACCTTGGTACCATTATCACACCTCTAACAAGTACTCTTTTTTTTTTTTTTTAAGACAGAATCTCACTCTGTCACCCAGGCTGGAGTGCAGTGGTGTGATCCTGGCTCACTGCAAGCTCTATCTCCCGGGTTCACTCCATTCTCCTGCCTCAGCCTCCCCAGTAGCTGGGACTATAGGCGCCTGCCACCATGCCTGGCTAATTTTGTTTTTGTATTTTTAGTAGAGACGGGGTTTCACCGTTAGCGAGGATGGTCTCGATCTCCTGACTTCGTGATCCACCTGCCTCGGCCTCCCAAAGTGCTGGGATTACAGGCGTGAGCCACCGTGCCCAGCCAACAATTACTCTTTAATGTCATATAATATTCAGTCAGTGTCCAGATTTTCCTAATTATCTTGTAAATGTCCTTTTGCAGTTTCTGATTCAGATGATGTTTGCATTCTACACTACACTTAAGTCACTCTTGGTTTTTTTTCTTGCTAAAGAAAAAAAAAACTGAGTAATTGTTTTCTGTAGCATTCTTCATATTCTCAACTTGGCTTTTGCATCCCTATGGTGGTGGTCAAGCTGTATTTCCTCTGAAATGGTAGATCTTGAGGTTTGAGCAGGTCGTTTAGGCAATAAAAAGTAATTGTTAGTGTGTGCTTCCAGACGCATCTCTCTTCGTTCACATGAAATACAGTGATGGAGGAATGTTGTCAGTACCACAGCAGGCATGCAGTCGGCCACATGGGGTGTGGGACATTTGCAGGACAAGTAGACCAACTCCACTAAATGCGTGGCAAAGGCAGAACAGAGGAAGGTTGTGTCTTGCTTGTGTTCTGATTTGAATGAGGCAACAATAAAATGACATGACATAATCAGAAAAGTTTGATCACTGTAGCATATTGGGTGATATGGGAGTTATTGTTTGTGCTATGATAATAGCAATGCAGATATGTTTTTCAAAAAACTCCATAATTCTGGCCAGGCGCGGTGGCTCACTCCTGTAATCCCAGCACTTTGGGAAGCTGAGGCAGGTGGATCACCTGAGGTCAGAAGTTCAAGACCAGCCTAGCCAACATGGTGAAACCTTGTCTCTACTAAAAATACAAAAAATTAGCCGGGTGTGGTGGCAAGTGCCTGTGGTCCCAGGTACTCAGGAGGCTGAGGTTGGAGAATCGCTTGAACCCGGGAGGCAGAGGTTGCAATGAACCAAGATTGCACCACTGCACTCCAGCCTGGGCAACAAGCAAGATTCCATCTCAAAAAAAAAAAAAAAAAAACCAGACCTCCTTAATTCAGTGATATATACTGAAGTTTTGAAACAGCATAATGCCTAGAATTTTTTAATGATAATCCGTATCTGAACAAGATTGGTCACATGTTGGTAACTGTTGAGCTGGGTCATGGAGTCATGGAGTTCTTTGTACTATTTGTTCTGATTTGTGTATATTCAAATATGTTTTATGTTTTAAAAACGATGAAAGGTCTGTTACTACCTGACATTTAACATCTTCCTTAGTTAAAGCATCTTGGTTCAAGAAAGCTCTAAGACAGAAGAGTTTGCAGTCATTCAGTAAGGCTGTTATCCTATTTAAAAATTTTAGGAAGAAAATCAGTGAGTGTCTCATGCCTCAGGTAGACATCTTGATGAGTTGACCACTTCTTTTGAAGTAAACGTTACTCAGATGTGGCTGCATTAACTTTGAGTAACTCAGTTGGTATTTCCAGAACTGAAGTAAAGGAGCTCTAACCGTGTGTACATGTTCGTGTCTCACACATCCCATTCTCCAGTTAGAGGATCTAATATGCTTGATTCTACAGAGTCTATAGATCATGGTTTTTGTGTCTAGTATCACAGGTATATTGAAATTGCTATAAAGCAGTGCAGGAGCTCAGGAATCGATTGTAAAATCCATGGTCTCATCCTGCTGGGACGGATCCGTGCAGAAGAGGAAGATTTGGCTGCAGTTCCTTTCTTAGCTTCGGATAATGAAGAGGAGGAGGATGAGAAAGGCAACAGCGGAAGGTGAGAACCATTTGTTACAGGTGCTCACTTACCTCCCGCTACATTCCTGGATCCTCACTTTCGAAAGGAAACATTTAATTAGAATGTGTCTCATACTGAGAGTCATTTTATGTCCACACGAATGGTAAATTACAGTTGTTTCCAAAAATTGTATTTTTTAAAAAATAAAG
This sequence comes from Pan paniscus, assembly GCF_029289425.2. Classification (NCBI taxonomy): domain Eukaryota; kingdom Metazoa; phylum Chordata; class Mammalia; order Primates; family Hominidae; genus Pan; species Pan paniscus. Next base: position 7,096,271 of record NC_073265.2, read on the forward strand.
TGTTTAATGTAGAAACACATTATATTTAGAAAAATACCATTAAAAGAGGGAAATGAAAATGTTTAATATCTCTACCTAAAATATCACTGTTACTATTTTGGTGTATATCTTTGTAGTTTTCCTTTTTTTCTGTTACTAAATGTATTGTCCTATTGAAGTTGTATGGTATATTTTAAAGCTCTTTTTGCTAAGTATTTTATCATTAACTTTAAAAAATATATTTATTTTTTATTATGGTGAAATATATATATTGTTTACCATTTTAAGTGTACAGTTCAGTGGCATTAAGTACATTCATATTTTTGTGCAACCATCACTATTGTCCATCGCTAGAATTTCCATATGATTAGTCTTCAGTCCTGTAATTTTTGAGTGCAGTATTTCATCTTATGACTGTTCTCATTTACTCACTCAATTCCTTATTTTATCTGAGCACTGTGATGATGACTGTTGTTGTATTTATTCATTCAACATCTTTTGAATGCCTACTGTGGGCCATTCCCAGTTATGTGTACTGGGAACACTGTGACGAACATGCAAAATGAAACAAGACAAACACATGCATCAGTGTGCTATTAGGGCTTTGGTAAGAGGCAGGAAGAAGTGCATACAGCCTTGAGAGTCTGCATTGGAGCATTGATCTGTCAGGACAAGGAAAACTTCCCCCCAGGCCATACGTACAGAAGTCAGAATTACTGAAACAAAGTGGACAGGCAAGGGCGTTTCTGATAGGGAAGACAGCATACCAGAGGAGAATGATATCTGCGAAGTTTTTGCATGCTTGTGCATTTCCCAGGGCATGTATCTAGAACTTGCATTTGCAGGGGCTGCTCTAAGCCTTGTTTACCATCCCAGCAGCAAACAGCGGATAATAGTGGATAATAACAATGGAGGATAATCAGTGTCCTCATAGAAGTTGTATTTTCCTAGATAAATTGCTGAAAGTGAAATTGCTAAGTCAAAGGGTATGCAAAATAAATGGATATGTTGTTAACATTCACAAGGCGCTTTGGATTGCTAGTGTGACTGGGGCCCTCCAGACAGGCACAGGAGGCAAGCCGCCAGTGCTGGCTGAACTCTGTTGACCAAGACACCCTGTGCTCTAAGTACTCTGCAGCGTGTGACATGAGGAGACAACAGAGCACTGCCCTGTGCCGCTGTTGAGCACGTTATATAGACAGAAGTGGGGGGTAGCAGTTCTGGTAATAAATCAGGTTATTCTAGGGCTCTGTGATCTTGGCTTTGGATTCTGTCCTGTTTTATTTCAGAAACTTTGTGTAGAAGTTGAAAAGAAAATAGTATCTATAACATTACCTTATCTAGAATATATGTTATACTATATGCTGTAGTTCAAACTGATTGCATCTGTAGATATTAATTAAATAGGGACAATACCAGTTCACTTAAATAAGGAAGTCATTGGGATTTTTAATAAAAGGATTATAGATTAGCATTTTGTTACTCAGTAGCTACTAAAATGAATTGGACAAATAAAATTATTATTTATTTATTTTTTGAGATGGAGTCTTGCTCCGTCACCTAGGCTGGAGTGCAGTGGTGCAATCTCGGCTCACTGCAAGCTCTGCTTCCTGGGTTCAAGCCATTCTCCTGCCTCAGCCTCCCGAGTAGCTGGGACTACAGGTGCACGCCGCCATGCCCGGCTAATTTTTTTGTATTTTTAGTAGAGACGGGCTTTCACTGTGTTAGCCAGGATGATCTCGATCTCCTGACCTCGTAATCAGCCTGCCTCAGCCTCCCAAAGTGCTGGGATTATAGGCGTGAGCCACTGCGCCTGGCCATAAAATTATTAATACATATATTGTATATGTGGAATAACCAAAAATGTTTTGAGCTTTACTCATTGATCAGATTTTTGTGTAATTGAATATATTGTCGAAAGAAAAGCTAGATATTTGATTGTAATGGGTTTTGTTCTGGTAAGATCTTATTAATTAGCTAATAACTTCAGAATGAGTCAGTGGCCCAGGCAGTCTCCTCCTACAGGGCTGCCACCCAACTGGGATGTTCCCACACTGACCACGTACAGCTGGCCTCCACTCTGGCTGATTGATACTTACATGGTGCCAGACATTAAATATCTTGAGTATCAGTCCTGGTTTCCCATACATACATGCATACATATATGTGTGTATATATATGTGTGTATGGAAAATATATATATATTTTGAGATAGGGTCTCACTCTGTTGCCCAGGCTGGATCGCAGTGGTATGATCTCAGCTCACTGCAACCTCTGCCTCCCGGGCTCAAGTGATTCTCCCACCTCAGCCTCCCAAGTAGCTGGGATTACAGGTGTGTGCTACCGCACCTGGCTAATTTTTTGTATTTTTTTTGTAGAAATGAGGTTTCACCGTGTTGCCCAGGCTGGTCTCCAACTCCTGGGCTCAAGGAATCTGCCCACCTTGGCCTCCCAAATTGCTAGGATTACAGGTGTGAGCTACTGTGCCTGGTCCCCATACATATTTTTAAGTAAAAATGTATCACAAGATATTTCAATATTTTGTGCTTATGCTTGCTCACCTGTGCCTAGTATTGTATGAAAGAGTTTTCCACTTTTATTCCAAAACATGAAATTTTGAACCCTTAAAGTAAATATTTATTAGTATATAACGTGTGAAAAAAGTGATACCTGTCTGGAAGCCGTCTGGTGCCTTTGGGCATCTATCCTAGCTTATAAAAATAGAGCAAAAGCAAACACAAAGGTGAAAACCCCAAACACAGAAGAAGCAATTCCTTAGCACCTGGCATCAGACCATCAGCCAAGAAAATCTAACACTGTCCTGTGTACTCTTTTCAAGTTGCAAGAATTGGAGTGTTTTGGATGCTGTTGATTAAACTTCTAACCTGCTGGGTGTGGTGGCTCCCACCTGTAATCCCAGCACTTTAGGAGGCTGAGCAGGGAGGATCACTTGAGCCCAGGAGTTCAAGACCAGCCTTGACGATATAGTGAGACCCCGTCTCTACAAAAAAAATGCAAAAATTAGCTGGGCATGATGGTGCAGGCCTATAGTGCCAGCTGTTTGGGAGGCTGAGGTGGAAGGATTGCTTGAGCCTGGGAGGTTGAAGCTACAGTGAACCGGGATTATGCCACTGTATTCCAGCCTGAGTGACAGAGCATGACCCTGTCTCAAAACAAACAAAAAATAAACTCCTAACCTGTCGAGGGCAGGTCAGGAGATAGATGAGCAAGCTGGAAGGAGCAAGCCCTCTGGGAAGGACAGGAGACGAGGACTTTCAGCTTAGCTGGCCGATGATCAGGTTCCTCTGGCTGGTGTCCTGGGCAGAGGGTATAAAGGAAGAGAGAAGCATTTTACACTGGGACATGTGTCTGTATTAAAGTAACTCCATGGTCATGTGGCCACATCCGTTTTATTCTTTCTGTGGGAAAATAATTGGCCAAACAGCTATCTAGATTTGGGGACAGTGCTGCAAGGCCAGACCCAGCGTGGCTCCTGGGCAGGTTTCCTCAGTGTCTCTACAGTGCCATTTGTAGCAGCTGTGCGTCTGTTTCCATGGCTTGGAATGATTCCCACCCATGTTCACGTTGGTATTTAAGATGAAAGAGAAGGCCTAGTGTATCATCGTTTTCCACCAAAAATAAAAGCTGAAATTAAGTGCTAGTATTAAAAGGTGGCATGGTTGTATCTAGAAAATTTGACCCTCCAGAGGACTTACTCCTGTACATGCTTGAGGTTTTATTCTATTAAAGCAAAATTTTAAGAGTTTCTGAAAGTAACCATAAAACTTTGAGTGCTTGAGGTTGCTTTTCTTTTTATTTTTTGAATGTTTTATGCTGAATAACCTCTCTTTTCTTTTTCTTTTTTTTTTCCGTTTGGTTAGCCTCATTAGAAAGAAGGCTGCTGGGCTGGAATCAGCAGCTACGATAAGAACCAAGGTGTTTGTGTGGGGCCTGAATGACAAGGACCAGCTGGGCGGGCTGAAAGGCTCCAAGGTACGGCCTGCTCCCTGGGACCCAGCAGGGTGGGGCACTCGGCAGCAGCCACACCTCGTGAAGTTTCTATAATAACTTTACTCTCTATATGTTGTATTGTTTCTTCACACGAACTAGAAGACATTATCAAATTACCCCTCAGAAGCGTCTCTCCTTGAAAAATTTCACTTTAGGTATAATTGTCTTATTGCGGTCTTGTAAACTAGAAAATAAGCTTTTGAAAAGATTTAACAAGTGCATAGATGAAAATTATAGACTATCAATAGGTGTATCTTGCCTTCCCTACAATAAACACTTTAGACTATCATGAACAAAATAATGTGTAAAAAGGCCGTAGTGGCCCACAGATGAGCAAATTGTTGTCTCTGTCCTCCAGGTGCTTCGTGCCTGAGATTCTTCAGGGTGAAGTAGCTTGCACAGAGAGAGAAGGCTTTGCAAGCACAGAGAAACAAGCAGAATGCACATGTGTGCGCATACACACTTGCCTTATTCTCTGCAGGGCTTGTTGTGGGTGGAGAGCGCCATGATCTCATTCACCTTGTCAGTAAACCATGAAGCTTGCACGGGAAGCCGTGCCATAGCCTCTGTGTTCACAACGTCCTTCATCCCCTAGGTACTTGGATGAGAGGTTAATTTGTATTTTGAGTTGCTTAGGAGAAAAAGACCATATTTTGAAAAGAATAGGTGTAAGAAATGATGCATTTGAATTGGAGTTGAATTCAGCATTCCTTGTATTACTTAGTGTCTCCTGGCTGAGGAGCCACAAAGCAAATTCCTCTAAATTTTATTGCCCAGAGGCACTCTCTGTGTTCACGTGAGCTTATGCTTCCTGTTAGTATTCTGTGAGACATCACATCATACGTTTTCTTTATTGCCTGCCCTATTGAGAAACTGAGAAATAAAGTTAGAACTCATTCATTTAAACTCTTTCCTTTCAAGGTGCAATTAGTTTTTATCTGTATTGGAGCAGTCTTGAATTGCATTTGTGTTTCAGTGTACCTGAGCTTGGTTTGGGAAGTGGACAGTGGGCAGTGAGCTGTGAGTGTCTCAGCTGCGGGAATGCAGGGCTGTCCAGAGGTCCCTGAGGTGCAGGCCATTGGTGGGAGCCTATGACCTTGCTCACTGCCTTACATGGAGTTTTCACTTCAAGGACAGAGTCGGTGTTCCACGGTTGTGATGAAAATCCTTTCTTCCACTGCAGTAGTGACTATTTCACCCATGGAATCATAAAGGTTTTTTAGACAAAGGGCCCTAGGAATTTTAAATTACATCCATCTACAATGGGAAATTTAAGCATATGATTTCTTAGAGATGTCAGAGTCAGAATCAGAGAGTGAGCAGGACATGACTTGAAATAAGGCATAGTCTACAGGCGTGTGTTTTTATCTTTACATTATATGCATAGTCATCCCTCAGTATCCGTGGATTTGTTCCAGGACTTCCTGTGGATACCAAGATCTGTGGATGCTCAAGTCCCTGATATAAAACAGTGTAGTGTTTGCATATAACCTATGTACACCCTCCCAAATACTGTATATCATCTTCAGATTACTCAGAATACCTAATACAATGTAAATGGTATGTCAATAGTTGTTATATTACATTGTTTAGGGAATAATGGCAACAAAAATATCTGTACATATTTAGTACATGTGCAATAAAAAATATTTTCAATCCATGGGTGGTTGAATTCATGGACGTGGAACCTATGGATACAGAGGACCAACTGTATTTTATTTTTCACTTTCTACTATGGAACTGTTCAGATGTACCCAAATAGAGTGAATAGCTTCATGAACCCTCATGTCCCTGGTACAGCTTCCATAGTTACCAGCAGCTGTCTACGTTTTTCTGTCTTTATCCTCCCATTCCCCCAACTCTGGTTTAAAGTAAATCACAGTGTATCATTTCATTCTTAAAATACTCCAGTGTGAATCTCTAAGGGATAACCAATGCCTTTGGTTAATGTAACCATACATATTAGTAGTACAGTCATGCATTACTTAATGATGGGGATATATTCTGAGAAAGTTTTGGTTGGGTGATTTTGTCATTGTTGGAAAATGATAGAGTGTACTTAACACAAAGGTAGATGGTGTAGCCTACTACACACTCAGGCTATATGGCATAGCCTGTTGCTTCTAGGCTACAACATGGAACTGTACTGAATATGGTAGGCAGTTGTAACTCAGTGGCATGTGTGTATTTAAACATCGAAAAGGTACAGTAAAAATACATTGTAAAAGATAAAACATGGAACACCTGCATAGGGCACTTACCATGAATAATGGAGTTTGCAGGACTGGAAGTTGCTCTGGGCGAGTCAGTGAGAGAGTGGTGAGTGAACGTGAAGGCCAGGACATCACTGCACGTTACTGTAGACTTTAGAAACACTATATGCTTAGGCTACTCTATACAAAATATTTTTCTTTCTTTAATAATAAATTATTTGTAACTTTATGGACTTTTCACTTTTTAAAAAACTTTTTGACTCTTGTAATAATACTTAGCTTAAAACACAAACACATACAGCTCTGCACAAAATGTTTTCTTTACATTCTTATGCTGTAAGCTTTTTTCTATCTTTAACATTTATTCTTTTACTTTTTAACGTTTTTGTTAAAAACTAAGACCCAAACACATACATTAGCCTAGCTAGGATCATAGTGTTGCTGTCTTTCACCCCCACAAAGGAGCTAGCTGTCCTTTCCTGTGACAGCAGTGCCTTCTGGAATCCCTCCTGAAGCACCAGCCGCAGGCTTTTTACAGTTAGCTTAAAAAACAAAAAAGTAGAAGGAATACACTCTAAAAGAATGATAGAAAGTACAGGAGAGTGAATATATAGCCCAGTAGCAGTAGTCTGTTATCATGGTGAGGTATTAGGGATTGTTGATATGTAGCTGGCAGCACAGAGGCTTGTTGATACCAGCATCACCACAGACACATGAGGAATAGGTTGTGCTGTGACGTTGTCACGGCCAGGACACCATTAGGCAGTAAGGATTTTTCAGCTCCATTATAATCTACTGGGACTGCCATCGTATATGTAGCCTGTGGTTGAGTGAAATGTTACACAGTGCATGATTGTAATTCCTTGTATCATATAATAAGGTAACATAATTTTAAACATGCAAGTAAAATTTTCTTTTCTTTTTTTTTTCCTTAAAAAAATTCTGTTGTAGATAAAGGTTCCTTCATTCTCTGAGACACTGTCAGCTTTGAATGTGGTACAGGTGGCTGGTGGATCTAAAAGTTTGTTTGCAGGTATGATTATTCTAATCTTAAAAAATTTTTAAATTATGCTTGGCACCAAAAAACAAAAAAGTTTTTAATGTTGTGAAAAGTGAGTCCTCTCCTGGCTGTCGTTTCTTGCAGTGACTGTGGAAGGGAAGGTGTACGCCTGTGGAGAAGCCACGAATGGCCGGCTGGGGCTGGGCATTTCCAGCGGGACGGTGCCCATCCCACGGCAGATCACAGCTCTCAGCAGCTACGTGGTCAAGAAGGTGGCTGTTCACTCAGGTACAAGCCAAGCACCAAGAGGCCTGTGCGGGGCGGCCTTTGCTCCTGCTCCGTTGTTAACCAAAGCCCTAATTGGTGTCCTTACATTCTTTCTTAAGTTTTTACTTAGTAGGAATAAAAATTGGATAATGTAAATCTCTAGGTGGTCTAGAATTTAGTTATTGCTGCTAAATCAAGTTCTTTGCCTAAAAGTAGGCTGTTTTTCTGAGAAAGAGTCTATAACTTTCTTCAGATTCCCAACACCATCTATGAACCCAAGTAATGAGAAAGATCCTTTAAAAGAAAATGAAACCACTCTTTCAATGTAGGGAGTGTTTATTTTGGAAGCACCGTGCTAGGCCTCTGAGGAATGGAACTGAATTAGACACAAAGTTCTAATTCAGTTCATGCCTATGCTGAACGGGGCTCAGTGTAACTTGCATAACAGGAAATCCAAATGATGGTGGCTTAAGCAATATAGAGTTTTACTTTTCTCCTTTGTAAAAGTCCAGAGGTGGTGTCAGAGTCTGTCCAGCAGGGCTGTGTCTATGAGGAGTGCTGGTCCTTTGTGTCCACCTTTGTGGGAAGATGGTCTTAGACTAGCTCTCGCCCCCAGAGTCCAGGGCCAGGCCTGGCAGAAGAGGCAAGCACCACACAGTGTGCCCTCCTGCCCACGCAGCCCCCTCTCCAGAGCCCCTCGGAAGCCCCACTCATTTCAGTCACCATCTCCTGGGGGCAGAGGAGGCTGGGAATTAGCTGAGCACTTTAACATGGGGGTTCTGTTGGTAAGGAAGGGGGAGAATGAGGGTTGGGGGAAGAAGCGGGGTCTGCTGTGATGTTCTCAAAGCCCAGGAGTTGGCAGGAACTCACTGTATAGGAGCGGTCATGCCTTTAATCCTGAGGCAGGTTGTATGGACTTTGAGAATATTCCATGCTGGGGAAAGAGCATAAGCTGACGTGTTTTGGGAAGAGTGAATATATTGCATTAATCGCAAATGATTGAATAATTTCACTGTTGAGGTACAGTTCTCAAAAACTTAAATTGACACTATTTTTACATTTTGTCTAATCACAAATTATTCTTACTTTTTTCATCTAAATTTTGATTTTTCGTGTATTTAACATAATAGGAACCCCATTAATAATCAGTATTATTTTGCCTCTTTGTAAATTCTTTCTAGAGTTAAAATTTGTAGTTTAGTGAAAATTCACCTATTTGGCACATATGTCCCAGAAAGCTTTCCTGCTAACTCCGCTGTTGATCCTGTTGAGTTACTCATTTATTCGGCTCACGCTCATTGAGTGTGTGCTATATGCCAGGCAAAATAGGGAGCTAGCTATGCTGTGGGCTTTCTGTTCCCTGCCCTTTGGCAATCCGTGTGTCTGTGAATGTTGCAGGTGGCCGGCACGCGACGGCTTTAACTGTCGATGGAAAAGTGTTTTCGTGGGGTGAAGGTGACGATGGAAAACTTGGACACTTCAGCAGAATGTAAGGGTACTTTCTTTAGTCTCATTTGCTAATAAGAAACTGTTTCTGACTGATACTCTTGAGAATTATTTTGCAGAAAATTAGAATAGAATAGATTATAGAAATGGTTCTTAAACAAAATTTTTTAACACGGTTGTTTGTGTTTTGGTCTCACCGGTTCTGCTTTAAGTTTTGATAGTCGATCTGTGGATCCTGTGTTAACTACATGTGGATCAGTATAGATGGCTTTTTTCCTTCATCTCTAAGAAGGGACAGATTGACTGTAGCGAGCTGATTTCATCTTGTTGTAGGAACTGTGACAAACCAAGGCTGATCGAGGCCCTGAAAACCAAGCGTATCCGGGATATTGCCTGTGGGAGCTCGCACAGCGCAGCCCTCACATCCAGCGGAGAACTGTACACCTGGGGCCTCGGCGAGTATGGCCGGCTGGGACATGGGGATAATACGACACAGCTAAAGCCCAAAATGGTGATTATACGCATTTTTGTTGCTTGCAGAAAGCTTACCATCTGAAGATGTCAAGAGAAAATAAGCTTCGAGTCTAGGAAAGTTCATAAAGATGTGTGCATGGTTGGCTTTATCTGTGGGAAAATCCATTGCTTTCTCCGTGCCTGTGCGTGATTCTGTTTTTAAATTTGTAATTGAGTAGGTGAAAGTCCTTCTCGGTCACAGAGTAATCCAGGTTGCATGTGGGAGTAGAGACGCGCAGACCCTGGCTCTGACCGATGAAGGTGAGTGGCTGGCAGGATTCTGTGCTTCTGGGTGGGTAGGAATGATACGAAACGCTGGCCTGAAGTATATGTGTTTCTTAAACCTAGGTTTGGTATTTTCCTGGGGTGATGGTGACTTTGGAAAACTGGGCCGGGGCGGAAGTGAAGGCTGTAACATTCCCCAGAACATTGAGAGACTAAATGGACAGGGGGTGTGCCAGATTGAGTGTGGAGCTCAGTTCTCCCTGGCGCTCACCAAGTCTGGAGTGGTGTGGACATGGTACGTAAACGTCCTCCCTGTCACACTGTGTGTGCTTGTGCAGGTGCGTGCAGGGAACCTGGGCCTTGCCCCAGGCTCACCCGGCGTGATTGTGACGTGTCCTCTTTTTACTTATGCATGCATCTTTGTCCTTTAAAGGATATTGAGTTGGGATTAGTGACAATAGTACAAGAAGAAATTTCCCATTGTAACTGGGTCATTTTGAAAATACTAGAAAAATTTTAGGCCACTTACCTTTCCTGTTTGGGTGAGATTTATAGGAAGGGTTTCTTCTGCTGAAGCCTAAGGATAAAATGGAGCAAAATAGCCTTCTGAATCCTTTGATCCTGAAAAAGTTAACATGTGTTTCTTGTAAAAGCTTATTTTATTAATATGCAAAAGAGCAGGTGCCTGGACTGGCTGTGGATGGTGTGTCAGGCCTTAGTGCCAATGTCATGACCCGAGGCAGCTTGAGAAAGATGTATACCAGATAGGACTTTGGATAGGTGTTTGCAGTAGTGTGTCTTATTTTCAGTCTCTTTATATGAAAACCTACAACAGTAACTTAAATATCGTAAAATATGTATTAAGGTATTAAGGTTTTTCCCAGCTGGCTTAATAAGTTAATTTGAATTAATGGTGTATGATTTTGAATACAAGTTTGAAGACCTTGGATGCTGTGTGTGATGTCATTGAGCTGGCTGTGAAAGATGTGAGACAATGAGTGTCTTCTTGTATAGCATTGTCAGACCATAACCATATTGTAACTCTCCACCATGGGCCTTCTCTCAGGGGAAAGGGGGATTACTTCAGGTTGGGCCACGGCTCTGACGTGCATGTGCGGAAACCACAGGTGGTGGAAGGGCTGAGAGGGAAGAAGATCGTGCATGTGGCTGTCGGGGCCCTGCACTGCCTGGCGGTCACGGACTCGGGGCAGGTAAGGCTGCAGGTGGCCTGGGGGTGGCGTGCCATCCTGACTTGGGGGACGTGGGGGTCACGACACAGCCTTCGTCCTGTTGAAATCACAGCTGTTGACGAAATCAGCTGAGTCTTACTGCTTGGAGAACCATGAGGGCAGGTCCTGTCCCTTTTGCCCGCTGGTGTATCTGCCTGCTTTGCAGCAGGGGTTGGGGGCGGGGTCCTCAGAAAAGAGGCGTTCCCACTCTGAAGTCCACGTGAAAAGTGTGAGGAAAGATTGTTATTCTTGAAGATGCTCCTAGTGCAAGATATTAGCAAGACTTTCCTTTAGAGAATTGGTAACTGGCGAGGAGGGATCCATGCCTCATTTTAGAGACAGAGCTAGTGCCTGACAAGTGTTACACTCTCTTCTGCTTGGAGAAGCATACGCTATGACTGGCTTGTGGATATTCAATTTTAAATTTTATTTATGGAAACAAAATTACCATTACTGTATTTTAGTCAAAATGAATTTTACTTTATAATTCTATAAGGCCAAGAAGCAACTTACTTGAAAAATGAGCATACTGTTTTTGGTCATTTTTCTTTGCAAAATAAAAGGGAAAAAATTATTACACTTAGTTAGAGAGAGGACCTTCTGTGTGTCTTGCAACAAAGCAGAATTGGATTAATATTAAGAAAATACTCCTTTTATAGGTATTAGCAAGCATTTTCATGGTTAGATTTTCTTCAGAATTGTAGTACGCTGATGCCGTTTTGAAAGATTGTGAAATGGTTTGCTTTTACTTTTAAGAACTCAATTCTTTCAACTACCGTGGCATACACGTTAAGCATTTTGAAGTAAAAATTACATTAAAGAAAATGTCCTGAAATGTTGAAAAATTATAAGCCTTTTTCTCCTCGTAAACAGGTGTATGCTTGGGGTGACAATGACCACGGCCAGCAGGGCAATGGCACGACCACGGTTAACAGGAAGCCCACGCTCGTGCAAGGCTTAGAAGGCCAGAAGATCACACGCGTGGCTTGCGGGTCGTCCCACAGTGTGGCGTGGACAACCGTGGATGTGGCCACGCCCTCTGTCCACGAGCCCGTCCTCTTCCAGACTGCAAGAGACCCTTTAGGTGCTTCCTATTTAGGTAACACCGATTTGTATCTTCTCTGAGATTTTTCTGTAGGTTACAGCAACCTTATATTTATTTAATTGTGCCAACACATTAGAGGTTGTAGTGCCGTGTTAACTGCATTATGACTCTAAAGACACAGAAGAATTATGGTGTGCTCTCATGCGATTTATACATGCTGGAATGAAAATTTTAGAAGAAAGTATGTTGCTGATTCTTGTATTTATGATCAGGTAAACTCACAGCGCTGCCCTTCTGTGTAAACAGGACTCCTAATAACTGCCTGAGAGATACAGGCACTGTACTGGGCCCTTTTGTATTTTTTAACAGCTTTATTCAGTTATAATTGACATATAATAAACTGCACCTATTTAAAGTATGCATTTTGATTGACTTTGGAATATGTATGATCCATGAAAGCATCACCACAATCAAAGATAATGAACTCATACACTACTCCAGCGTTTCTCTCTGGCACTTTGTACCCCTCCCTTTTGCTTTTAACTCCCCTCCTCCTTCCTGCCATATGCACCAACTTAATTTCTGTCACTATAGATCAGTTTGCATGTTTTCTTTTTGTTATTGTTGTTGTTTGGTTGGGTTTTTTTTTTTTTTTTTTGTAGACAGGGTCTCACTCTGGAGTGCAGTGGCACGATTTTGGCTCACTGCAGCTTCCACCTCCTGGGCTCAAGTGATCCTTCCACCTCAGCCTCCCGAATAGCTGGGACTACAGGCACATGTCACCATGCCTGGCTAATTTTTGTTTGTTTGTTTGGTGGAGAGAGGGTTTTGCCATGTTGCTCAGGTTGGTCTTGAACTCCTGAGCTCAAGTGATCCTCCCATCTTGGCCTCCCAAAGTGCTGGGATTATGGGCAGGAGCCACCGTGGCAGACCAGTTTGCATGTTTTACAGCTTACTATAAATAGAATCATACAGCATATACTCTTTTTAAAAATCTTTTTCCGCTCAGCATAATAATTTTGAGATTCACTTATGTTGCATGTATCGATAGTTTATTCTTTTTAAATTGTTGAATAGTATCTTAAGATAAACAAATGCAATTTGTTTATCCATTTATCTGTTGATGAATGTTTGGGCTGTTTCCAGTTTTTGACTATGCAAGTGAAATTGCTAATGGACATTTCCATACAAGTTTGTGTATGGACATCCACTTGAAATTCTCTTGGGTAAACTCCTAGGAGAGGAGTGGGTGGATCATATGGTAGGTGTATGTCTAGCTTCTTAAGATCGCTACATACTGTTTTGCAAAGTGGATGTTCCAGAGGTCCAGATCCTCCACATTTTTGTCAACCCTTGATACGTTCAGTCTTTAATTTTAGTTATATTGACAGATGTATGGTGGTATCTCATTGTGGTTTCAATTTGCATTTCTCTAGTAACTAATGATCTCAAGCATCTTGCTTATTTACGAATCAGATACCTTTTTTGGTGAATGTCTGTTCAAGTCTTTTCCCATATTTAAATAGGTTGATTGTTTTCTTACTGAGTTTGAGAATTCCTTATATATTCTGGGTTACAAGTCCTTTGCCTAATATAGAATTTGCTAGTATTTTCTGTCAGTGTGGCTTGTCATTTTATTCTCTTCACAGGTGAATCTTAAAGATTAGAAGTTTTTAATTTTGATGAAGCCTAGTTTATTCATTTTATTCTTTTGTAAAGTGTACTTTTGATGTTGTGTCTACAAAACCTTTGCCTCAAGATTATAAAGATTCTCCTTCTATGTTCTGTTATAGAAGTTTTGTAGTTTTAGATATGTGTATCTATGACCAGTTGATTAAATTTTATATATGGTGGGAGGTTCAGATTGAAAGGCTTTTTTTGGCATGATTGTCCAGTTGTTTCAGTTGTATTTGTTGAAAAACTACGCTTTTCCTACTGAATTGCCTTTTGCCTTTGTCAGAATTCAGTTGTCTATGGATGTATGGATCTATTTCTGGACTCTCAGTACTGTTTCATTGAATTATTTGTGGATTTTGGTGGCAATGACATATTGTCTTGATTACCACAGCTTTATAAAAGACCTGAACTCAGGTTGCAAGAGTTCTTTAGCTTTGTTCTTTTTCAAATATATTTTGGCTGTTGTAGGCCCTTTGCATTTCCATATAACTTAAAATGAGCTTGTCAGTTTTTATAAAATCGTTTGCTTGGGATTTTGATGTGGATTGCATTAATTCTGTAAGTCAATGTGGAAAGGATGGATTCACAGTATTCAGTCTTCTAACCCATGAACATAGTGTTTCTCTTTATTTTTTTAGGTGTTTAGTTTCTCTCAGCAATGTTTTCTAGTCCCAGTATTGTGTAGGTTTTTTTTTTTTTTTTTTGAGACGGAGTCTCGCTCTGTCGCCAGGCTGGAGTGCAGTGGCGCAATCTCGGCTCACTGCAAGCTCTGCCTCCCGGGTTCACGCCATTCTCCTGCCTCAGCCTCCCAAGTTGCTGGGACCACAGGCACCTGCCACCACGCCCGGCTAATTTTTTTGTATTTTTAGTAGAGACGGGGTTTCACCGTGTTAGCCAGGACAGGATCGATCTCCTGACCTCGCGATCCGCCCACCTCGGCCTCCCAGAGTGCTGGGATTACAGGCGTGAGTCACCGCGCCCGGTCTATTGTATAGGTTTTGCTTGTCTTTTGTTAGATTATTTCTAAGAATTTCAGATTATTAAATGGTCTTTTAAAAATATCATTTCTTCTGTATGGGAATATTCAGATTGCTCTTTGCTAGCATGTAGAAATAAGTACAATTGCTTTTTTTTAAAAAAAAAAGTGAGCTTCATCTTGTCATACAAATATTTTGTTTTTTCCCCTTCTGTCTCAGGAGGGGACATTTAGGCTCCAGCAGCATCTGCTTTTATGAATAACTGGAATGTGATCTTCTGGCTGTGTTAGTTACTGGCTGTATGAACTGGGGCGAGTGGCTTCACCTTCCTGTGCTGTCTTCTTTTCTGGGGTAGATGAAGATAAGGCTTGACTCTCATCTTCTCCTTTCTGGTTCAAATTACTCAGTATCTTCTTAACGTATAGCTCTTTTCATGTCACATTATATGTATAACTTTTGAGTCTGGCTTTTTCCGCTCAGCCTAATCCTCTGGCTATTCATCCAAGTTGTTACATATTACGTAGTATGTTCAGTATTCCATCGAATACTCAACCATCGAAGGACATTTGGATTATTTCTAGGTTTTGACTATTACAAATAAAACTGCCATGTCATTCATATACAGGTGAATGTGAAAATTTACTTTACGTGAAAATAAGTTCTTATTTCTTTGGCATAAATGTCCAAGAGTGTGATGGTTGGTCATATGGTAATTATGTTTAGTTTGATAAGAAACTGCCAAACCGTTTTCCAGAATGGCTGTGCCATTTTATATTCTCATTAGCAGTGGAGGATGATCCAGTTTTTCCCATATCCTCACCATCTTTTTAAAATGTAGCCATACTGATAGATAGGTCATTGTATCTCATTGTGGTTTTAATATTTTCCTTATGGCTAATTATGTTAACCATCTTTTCATGTGCTTATTTACTGTCCATATCTCCTCTTTGGTAAAATATGTCTTCATGCCCTTTTCTAATTGGGTTTTTTTTTTCTGTTGAGTTTAGAGAGTTCATTATATATTCTAGATGTTTCTAGTCCTTTGGCAGATGTGTGTTATGCAAATATTTTCTCCTGGTCTCTAGCTTGTCTTTTCATTTCCTTTCATAGAACAAAAGTGTTTAATTTTGATGAAGTCTAATTCATCAGGTTTTTCTTTTATAGATCATACTTTTGGTGTCAAGTCTATTTTTGCCTAGTGCTAGTTCCTAAAGACTGTCTCCTATTTTTCTCTAAAAGATTTATAGTTTTGTATTTTCTACTGAAGTCATGATCCATTTGGATTTAATTTTGCATAAGGTGTAGACTTAGGCTGAAGTTTGGGTTTTTTGCCCACAGACGTCCAGTTGCTCCACCACCACGTGCTGAAAGGCTGTCCTGCCTCCGAGTTGCTTTTGCATGTTTGTCAACAGTCAGTGAGGCATATTTGTGTGGTTCTGTTTCTGGGTTCTCTGTTTATTCCATTGATTCTTATGCCAGTACCACACAGTTTTGGTTATGGTATTACAACTTTTGAAATTGGGTAGACTCGTTCCTCCTCCTTATTTTTCTATTTCTATTCTTGCTCCTTTGCCTTTCCATGTACATTTCAGAATAATCTTGTCTGTTGACAAAAACTCTTGCTGGAATTCTGGTAGGAATTGCATTAAATCTGTGTATCAATTTGGATGAGTTGACATAGACACATGTCCCAGCTCTACTTGGCTCCCTCCTTCTGCTGAGACCTGGGAGTTCGCAACGAAGTGAGCCTGATGAGACTTTATTGGTGAACATCTTTTCTCTTTGTTGTTTTGTATTCTTTTTTGTCTTGTCTTACCGGGGTAAGAAAATACAGGTAGTTATTGTAGCATTTTCATAGTTTATATGTATATAACATAAACTGTTGTAAGTGCATTTTATAAAAGCATCTACATCTTTTTGCAGTTACAGTGGAACTATGCTGAAAATAGCTTCTTTATCGAAGTATGGATAAGTGGTTTTCTTATTTTGAAGGCCTGTTAATGAGCCTGATAGGTGCTCTGTGAAATAGCAAAATGCAGATTGCAGTGTGTTTTGGAACTAACCTGTAAGGTCAGATTTTATAGAAATAGAGCAAACTGTGATTTTAAAAACAATGCAAATTTTATTTTCCTCTTATAGGCGTGCCTTCAGATGCTGATTCTTCTGCTGCCAGTAATAAAATAAGTGGTGCAAGTAATTCTAAGCCAAATCGCCCTTCTCTTGCCAAGATTCTCTTGTCATTGGATGGAAATCTGGCCAAACAGCAGGCCTTATCGCATATTCTTACAGCATTGCAAATCATGTATGCCAGGTAGGCTTCTGTGCTAATTTTTGAAATTCTGCAATTATGTGAGCTTCAGGTTTTTGTGATTTTTTTTTTCTTTTCGTTGATCAGATGTCTCCAAGAATGTTGTATTATTGTCTTTAAATGCTGTATGTTGTAAGTCACATGTTCTTTGATGGTGATTGGTGATATCTTAGTGTGTGTCTTAATGGGCATTGAAATATGAATTAGAAAACTAACTTGAACATTTTCACTATTCTTTTTGACCAGTAGACTCGAACCATCAATATTTGGGGGAAGAAAAGAAGAATTAGGTGATACTAATTTATAGTGATGTCTAAGACGACTTAGCATCCCCTTCGCTCACTTGAGAAGGCTGAGTTTTGCCAGTGCGGCATTTTGCAGTATTTTTCTGCTGCTTTCCCACAGCCTAGATAAGTTTCCCATCTACTAATGTATCACACATGTGGACCTGACAGGTGTCCTTACATAGGAAAATTAGTTTCAGAACAAAAACAGTCATTCAGTAGAGGCCATTGAGTCGTTGCTGCTCAGTATGTGGCTTTCAGTAAACACAAAATTGCCTGCTGGTCAATTATCCAGCCCTCAGGCTCTCACAGCAGCCCAAGAGGATTTCTTTCTCAGGGAGAGCCAGAGTCTCATTCTGGTCTGGTTTTTATGTTTGGCAGTTTTTCACCTGCCATTACTCTGGTTTTTCAAATAAATAGGATCCAGAGTAAACATTTTAGCTATTAGCCAAAGGATACATGGTAATAATGTTTGGTAGTTTTCCAAAACTCTTCTACATGTATTCAGTAAAAATGAGGAAACGCCTCAGTGCGTGCTAGCCCTGCCTCTCCACTTCCTGTGCTGCAGTGGAGAAGGGGCAGCTCACCACAGGCCTGGCTTTGTGTCCTGACAGAGATGCTGTTGTCGGGGCCCTGATGCCGGCCGCCATGATCGCCCCGGTGGAGTGCCCCTCGTTCTCCTCGGCGGCCCCTTCCGACGCATCTGCGATGGCTAGTCCCATGAATGGAGAAGAATGCATGCTGGCTGTTGATATCGAAGACAGACTGAGTCCAAATCTATGGCAAGAAAAGAGAGAGGTAAAAGCGAATCTAAAGCAATGTTAGATCAGAAAGGAAAAGGTGGCTACTTTGTGTCTAGGAAAGTCTCATTGTGTCATTTAGTTTAGGCTGTTTCTGTGCCTCCCGCTTAGATTTTTGGCTTTACTTAGAAGAATATTCTCTGTATAGGAGCTTTTAAAGTGCTTAAGTGGAATTGGCTTTCTTTTATTAAAAAAACCATTAAATCAAGTTCACAGTCCTTTATCTGCAATTCTGAAACCTTAAAGTTCTGACAGTCAAGAATTTTAGTAACATTTTGGGGGAAAGAACCAACTCGAAGATATGTGAACTCATTTTAGTCTGGTTCATGTGACCTGCTGTGAATATTAATAGTTATTCTTGAAAATATGAATGTGCTTGACTTTGCAAAACTGTCCTAGGCCTGACTGGGGGTGGTAGTGGCTATGTCTGGTGGGCACCATGTTACCTCTGTAAAATCTGGAACATTCTAAACAGCCCAAGTAGTTTTAGATAAAGCATTTGGGACTTGCATAGGAAATGTGTTATGCTGTTGAGTTTTTCCACTTAAACTTCCCCTACTGTGCACTCTTGGACTAGATTGTTTCCTCTGAGGACGCAGTGACCCCCTCTGCAGTGACTCCGTCGGCCCCCTCAGCCTCCGCTCGGCCTTTTATCCCAGTGACGGATGACCTGGGAGCCGCAAGCATCATTGCAGAAACCATGACCAAAACCAAAGAGGTGAAGAGGCGTTCTTCTTTAACTTTGTATTGTGAAATAATCTTAAATGTACACAGAAGTAGAAATAGAACTTAGGAGTGGAACACAGTCTATTCCTATCCCATTCACCTCGGCTGTCCACTTGTTAGCATCTTCGAAGCGTTTGTGGGAATGCCGCAGGACACGGTCCCTGTCACTGCTTACTGCTTCCACGTGTATTCTTTGAGTATCAGGACTGCAGCTTGATCCAGGATTACTTTCAAACCCATAGACATATTCAGATTTTGCTCATCATCCCAATAGTATCCTTAAAGGTCTAGCACTCAACCTAGGATTGCATGTTGCCTCTTTAGTCTTCAGTGTGGAACAGTCCTTCAGTTCTTCGTTTTGACAGACACCACAGGAATGGTGCAGAATTCTTTTCAGTGCCTCCATTAGGACTCACGCATTGCTGATTTGCTGCATCATTGGTGAGATAGCTTATCACTTGGTTAAGGGTCTCTGCCAAGTTTCTCCACTGGAAGTCAGTAAGTGTGTTAAGTACTCATGGGGAGATACTTTTGAGATTATGTCAATGTCTTGTTCCTCATCATACTTTTACCTCCCAGTTTTTAGCATCTTAAAGATTCTAGCTGAATCCATTATTACTGTGGTGGTTGTCACATTTTCATTGTTCACATTTATTGTTACTTCTGGAATGTAATTGTTGCCATTCTTTTGCAAGAGACAGCTTTCCCTTCTCATCCGTCTGTCTTCTACCTACCTACCTACCTACCTACCTACCTGTCTTTTTATATTGTATAGAATCAGGAGTTCCTGTTTTAGTCAAATAGTGACGTTTGTTGCTGTCATTATTTGACACCCAAATTGTCCTGGACTTGGTTATTGGGACTCCCATGGACTGGTCACTGGGACTCGGTCACTGGGACTCCCGTGGACTGGTCACTGGCACTCGGTCACTGGGACTCCCGTGGACTGGTCACTGGGACCCAGTCATTGGGACTCCCGTGGACTGGTCATTGGGACCCCTGTGGACTGGTTCCATTGTCTGATGTGTCCCCGTAATTTTGAGGGCTCTTCCTTCATTTCTGGCACAACTGTGCTCTAGACTTATCTTTCACCTACCCTCCCCCTGCCTGGAATCAGCCATTTCTTCAAGAAGCCATGGTTCCTGCTAGTGGCTTGTAGGATTTGGAAACCGAGATCTGGGTGCTTGGTAAGCTAATTGTTACTGAGTGTCTTTGGTTAGGCCCTCTCAGCAAATAGACCTATACACATGAACATTTATTTATCCTTCTGCATTTATCTATATAATAAAAAGCATTAACAGCCCAAATCAGTACTTTTAATTCCAATCCAGTACCACAGGGCTTATTCCTACTCTCCCTTTTTCCATATTTTTTTGGTGTATAATGCTTTTATATGTTGCTAGATTTGGTTTGCTGCTATTTTGTTGAAGATTTTTACATCTGTATTCATAAGGGATACGGCTCTGTAGTTTTCTTGTGATGTCTTTGGTTTGGATATTATAGCAATATTGGCTTCATAGATTGAGTTGGAGGGTGTGCCTTTCTCTTCTGTTTTTTAGAAGAGTTGGTGAAGCATTCGGGTTAATTCTTCTTTAAGTAGTTGGTAGAATTTTATCTGTTCTTCTGGCATATTCCCATCATTCTTTGAGTATTTCCTTACTTTTTGGCACAACACAAAATTCCAGGCTCAATAAGATGTTTTATGCTCCAACATAGGAATCAGTTGTGTTTCTGAGAAGTCCTAGTTCTTTCTGGTGGAGAAGGGCATTTAGAGGTCAAGATCTGGGCCCTTTGTGTGCTTGTTGCTGTTTGGGTGACAGGGCTAGAGAATGAATATGTGTGTGTGTAACATAATAGGTACATACATCAGTTTTTGTTTTTGTTTTGTTTTTAGACAGGGTCTTGTTCTGTTGCCCAGGCTGCAGTAGAGTGGCACGATCTTGGCTCACTGCAGCCTCAACCTCCTGGTCTCAAGCCATCCTCAGCCTCCCAAGTAGCTGGAACTACAAGCATGCACCACCATACCTGGCTAATTTTTGTATTTTTTTTTTCTCTTTTTTTTCAGAGATAGGTTTTGCCGTGTTGCCCAGGCTGGTCTTGAACTCCTGGGCTCAAGTGATCTGCCTGCCTCATCCTCTCAAAGTGCTGGGATTACAGGCATGAGCCACCGTGTTTGGCCTACATCAGTATTTATGTTGTTATATATTTACGTACATGGAAAACCACCGGTTCACACCAATATGATTGATTGTAATCCAACTAAGATTCATTCTAGTTTTCACCCTTTCTGTATTTATAACTTCCTTCTCTGAAAGTGAGAAACCTGGCTCCTGTCATCAGCAGGCTATTTACTTACAGTTCAGTCCCCTTAGATAACCAACCTCCGATCTTGGCTGTCCCCCACTCCGTGGTGGGCACCTTTCTTTCTCTGTACATCCTCTGGCACTCAGAACCAGTCTGCCTCCATGGACCTCCATGGTCACCCTACATGACCTCTGGCCCTCCCCTCACCTCCATGTTGACCCAGAGTGTGGCACCTTCCTCACTTGGCCTGGCTGTGTCTCTCCAACCCCCCATGTGTGGATGCCTTCCCCAGCCCGCTGAGGCGCTCCCCACACCAGGCCAGCCCCTGCTCATATGTACTCCCTTGTCAGCCTTTCCACCTTGGGGGCAAACACTTTATTTTTAATTACATTTGGAACCCTTGATTTATTATGCTGTTACTGCTGGCAGAAAATATGTCCTACAGAAATTATTTATAACCATCCATGGTAGTAAGAAAGCCTCTATTTATGAATTAGGTGCCTGGAATCAACTTCTAATTTTTGGCAGTCTCCTGGTTTGAGGGTTTAATGCAGAACTTATTCTGAGGAAGGCAACATTTTTGTTTTAGGTAAAAGGATAATATGATTTATTTCCCCCCAATTTATTTATGAGACATAGGCATTATCCAGGTTGCAACCCTGTATTTCTATTATTTCAGTTTTGGCTTGACTCATGAATTTAAGGCAAAGCAATTTTAATGTTAGTATTAAGCTATAATTCATATTTAAGGATATGCCGCTAGTGATTTTCTTCCTTAGCAATTCTTCTAGACATATTTTCTGTGTGTGTGCATGTTTTAAGACACCCTCATAAAAAAAAATGGTAGGTACATTTCAATCTCAAGACTAAAGATATTCTTGTTAATATGTTTCACTGAATGCTTTTGCTGTCCTTCAGTGAGTTATGTTCTGGAATGTTATCATTTATAATGAATTTCCCTTACTCCTTGGGTCTCCATGCAGAGGCAGGAGCAAGGTCTGTTTCCCAAAAGGGAGAGGAACCTTGTTCCTAAATCAGAGTGTTGTGGTTTCCAGGGTCCACTGGTTGGGTCATTTTCCCCTTAAGGGGAACATGTGGGGCTGTCCTTCCCCCAGCCTGTTTATGTTTGTGGAAAGAGTTGCACTGGATTTGCTGAGGTCCAGAAAGCAGGAGAGAAAAGCGGCACTTCCCTGGCTCTCGATCTTCCTCTGGGGAGCCAGACTCTGCCTGGGGAATGAGAAGGGCTGGACACACTCCTGCTCTGCACAGGGTCACAGCGGTTCCCATGCTGGGTCGGAAGCGGTGGGAGTCCCTGGCACTGACAAGGGCCTTTCCCCTTTCCACAAGCTCAGCCCCAGTGCTGCCCTCCAGGAGGCTTCTGTGTGCCAACAAGCAGGGTGGGGGCGGCCATCCTGGGCAAGGCACCTCCATAGGGTGGGAGCTGGGGGTGCAGTGATGCTGGGAATTAGCTCATAGCAAACAAGGAGAGGAGTTGAAGGATCAAGATGTGGTATGTTTAGGCTGACATGGCAGGAATGGGAAGTACACGAGTGGTAATGAGAAGACTTTTATGTATGATGTTTTCAATGAACCCAAGGAGAGAGAGAGACTGGATAGTGTGTTACATGCCAGTGAGTTGCTTGAAATAAGATTCCAGGAAAGAATTATGGAGAGGATCTAGACAAAATGTATACAATTAGAGAATACAAATTTAGTTTGTAAACGATTCCCAAGCGTATCTTATGGGTAGATTATGCAGGATGCAGCTTCATTCCAAAACTCCCCCTGTAGTATCTGCTTATGATCCAAACTTGGTCCCAGTAATAAATTGTCATTTCTTTATAGCTTAAGTCATCCCTTTTTGATAAATGCCATTGATAATACAACAGTTAATTGGTCTTGAAAACATAGTACATGGCTTGGTGGAGATTTTAGGGGCCGTTGTTTCTTAATCTGTTTCTTAAGGTCTTAAACACCTTCAAGTTTCTTACTCGTTGGTATTCATGTGTTCTCTGAGTTTATGGGTAAACTGGTGACTCTTTATCTCTTAGCATATCATTCCTCATGTTAATTGTTGGATGTCATTTGACTTAGGATGTTGAAAGCCAAAATAAAGCAGCAGGTCCGGAGCCTCAGGCCTTGGATGAGTTCACCAGTCTGCTGATTGCGGATGACACTCGTGTGGTGGTAGACCTGCTCAAGCTGTCGGTGTGCAGCCGGGCCGGGGACAGGGGCAGGGATGTGCTCTCCGCGGTGCTTTCCGGCATGGGGACCGCCTACCCACAGGTGAGTCTCAGGGAGGGCGGGGCCATCTGACTCCACCTCCTCCATGTTGGGCCACCCTCCTCTCCAAGGGAGAGCTGCTATGGATCACCGGTGATCTTGTGCTGGGTTTCATCCTAGTAGACTGCAGGTTAGGAGCACTCCTTTAGAACAAAACGTTTTAGCATTTAACCCAGTGACATCCTTTACCTGTTTTTTGTTTTTTGTTTTTTTGAGACGGAGTCTCGCTCTGTCGCCCAAGCTAGAGTGCAGTGGCGCCATCTCGACTCACTGCAAGCTCTGCCTCCTGTGTTCACACCATTCTCCTGCCTCAGCCTCCCAAGTAGCTGGGACTACAGGTGCCCACCACCATGCCTGGCTAATTTTTTTTTGTATTTTTAGTAGAGTCGGGGTTTTACCGTGTTAGCCAGGATGGTCTTGATCTCCTGACCTCGTGATCCACCTGCCTCAGCCTCCCAAAGTGCTGGGATTACAGGAGTGAGCACCGCACCTGGCCCCTTTACCTGTTTTATAACTGATTTGTGCATCTTTTAAAAATGATTTGTCAAAGTTCTTTAAGTCCCTTTTCTATCATATGTCTTACAGTTTCCACCCCAGTTTATTTTTTTATATTAGTTTGATATTTTTTGCCATGTAGAAATTTTTAATTATTATGTGGTCAAATCTGTCAGTTTTTTTCATTTATGCCTTCTGAGTTTTGTATTATGCTGAAAAAAAAATGCTTGCTTATGTGACATTGTTTTAAATAAATTCTTCCAAGTTTTCGTCTAAGGTTTTTGAGACAGTCTCCTTCACCCGGGCTGGAGTGCGGTGGCGCAATCTCAGCCTCCCAGGATCACCTCTACCTCCCGGGATCAGGTGATTCTTGTGCCTCAGCTTCCTGAGTAGCTGGGATTACAGGCATGCGCCACGATGCCTGGCTAATTTTTGTATTTTTAGTTGAGATGGAATTTCACCATGTTGGCCCGGCTGGTCTGGAACTGCTGACCTCAAGTGATCTACCCACCTTGGCCTCCCAAAGTGCTTGGGATTACAGGCATGAGCCACCATGCCCGGCCTTCTTCTAATTTTTTATGATTTCATGTATTGTTTACATTTTTTAGCCACCTGGGATTTATTTTGATGTAAGAATAAAGTAGGTATCCAACTTTACTTTTTTTCCTAGATGGTAAACCGGTTGCCCTAACATCATTTATTGAATAACTCATCTTTTCCCTGGCGATTTAAAAACCAGTTTTATCATATTCTAAATTCCTGTATGCATTTGGGTCTATTTACAAAACTTCTTAGGTTCTGATACTATGGTATTTTAACTATTACAGCTTTAAAATGTCTTTTAATATTTGGTAGCACTGGGTCTGTAGGACTTTGTCATTGTGGAAATGTTCTGGACCAGAGCCATCTGGGACCATTGGCACCAGCCACATATGGCCACTGCACACTGAAATATGGCTAGTGCACCTGAGGAACTGAAGGTTTTAAAACACTCAACTTGAGGCACATGTGGCTAGTAGCTGCTGAATTGGTCTGTAGGTCTGCAGTATAAAGTGAGTGTCTTACTAGTATGTCTTAGAAATAGGACTGATCAGTCATAAAGGCTGTGGGCTTCCTTAAGAACTCTTCTTTATCAGCAGCCATGCTCTGCCCTGCCAGGGAGCCTGAGATGTCCTTCCTGGCTACAGACACTTCATCTGTTTCTCTGGGTGCCTACTTTGTGTGGAGGAAAGTCTTACTCTGTCACTTAGTTTAGGCAGTTTCTGTGCCTATTAGGATTTTTGGCTTTAGTTAGAAGAATATTCTCTTTAAAGGAACTTCTGAAGTTTTTAAGTAGAATTATATTTAAAAAAAAATCATTAAATGTAAGTTCATACTCCTTTATCTGAAATTCTGAAACATTAAAGCTCTGATGGTCAGAAATTTTAGTAACTTACATGATCACCAAAACGATAAAGTACTTAAGTAGAGTTGAGCAGTCTTGAAAGCGCAGCAGAGTTTGGTAGATATTTTAGGGGCTTGTTATTTCTTCATCTGCTATTCATGAAGAACTAAAAAGCTGTAGGTATCCTTTTTTCTAGTTTTTTGAGACAAGTTACTTGGCATAATTCTAAGAGATGAAATCAAGGTGAATTACCATAAGCACTATTATTATTTTTCATAAGTTTATTGCATTTGTGAGAGGGAAGGGTATGAATGAGAACTTTGATTTAAAATAATGCTGAGCGGGGGGCGGTGCCAAGATGGCTGAACAGGAACAGCTCCAGTCTACAGCTCCCAGTGTGAGCAATGCAGAAGATGGGTGATTTCTGCATTTCCAACTGAGATACCAGGTTCATCTCACTGGGGCTTGTCGGACAGTGGGTGCAGGACAGTGGGTGCAGTGCACCGAGCATGAGCTGAAGCAGGGCGAGGCATCGCCTCACCTGGGAAGCACAAGGGGTCAGGGAATTCCCTTTCCTAGCCAAGCAAAGCTGTGACAGAAGGCACCTGGAAAATTGGGTCACTCCCACCCTAATACTGTGCTTTTCCAACGGTCTTAGCAAATGGCACACCAGGAGATTATATCTTGCGCCTGGCTCGGAGGGTCCCACGCCCACGGAGCCTCGCTCATTGCTAGCACAGCAGTCTGAGATCGAACTGCAAGGCAGCAGCCAGGCTGGGGGAGGGGCGTCCACCATTGCTGAGGCTTGAGTAGGTAAACAAAGTGGCCCGGAAGCTCAAACTGGTTGGAGCCCACCGCAGCTCAAGGAGGCCTGCCTGCCTCTATAGACTCCACCTCTGGGGGCAGGCCATAGCCGAACAAAAGGCAGCAGAAACCTCTGCAGACTTAAATGTCCCTGTCTGACAGCTTTGAAGAGAGTAGTGGTTCTCCCAGAACGGAGTTTGAGATCTGAGAATGGACAGACTGCCTCCTCAAGTGGGTCCCTGACCCCCGAGTAGCCTAACTGGGAGGCACCCCCCAGTAGGGGCAGACTGACACCTCACACGGCCGGGTACCCCTCTGAGACAAAACTTCCAGAGGAACGATCAGACAGCAACATTTGCTGTTCAGCAGCCTCCGCTGCTGATACCCAGGCAAACAGAGTCTGGAGTGGACCTCCAGCAAACTCCAACAGACCTGCAGCTGAGGGTCCTGACTGTTAGAATGAAAACTAACAAACAGAAAGAACATCCACACCAAAACCCCATCTGTACGTCACCACCACCAAAGACCAAAGGTAGATAAAACCACAAAGATGGAGAAAAAACAGAGCAGAAAAACTGAAAATTCTAAAAATCAGAGCACCTCTCCTCCTCCAAAGGAACGCAGCTCCTCACCAGCAATGGAACAAAGCTGGACGGAGAATGACTTTGATGAGCTGAGAGAGGAAGGCTTCAGACGATCAAACTTCTCCGAGCTAAAGGAGGAAGTTCGAACCCATTGCAAAGAAGTTAAAAACCTTGAAAAAAGATTAGACGAATGGCTAACTAGAATAACCAATGCAGAGAAGTCCTTAAAGGAGCTGATGGAGCTGAAAACCATGGCATGAGAACTACGTGACAAATGCACACACTTCAGTAGCCAATTCGATCACCTGGAGGAAAGGGTATCAGTGATTGAAGATCAAATGAATGAAATGAAGCAAGAAGTTTAGAGAAAAAAGAATAAAAAGAAATGAACAAAACCTCCAAGAAATATGGGACTATGTGAAAAGACCAAATCTATGACTGATTGGTGCACCTGAAAGTGACGGGGAGAATGGAACCAAGTTGGAAAACACTCTGCAGGATATTATCCAGGAGAACTTCCCCAATCTAGCAAGGCAGGCCAACATTAAAATTCAGGAAATACAGAGAATGCCACAAAGATACTCCTCGAGAAGAGCAACTCCAAGACACATAATTGTCAGATTCACCAAAGTTGAAATGAAGGAAAAAATGTTAAGGGCAGCCAGAGAGAAAGGTCGGGTTACCCACAAAGGGAAGCCCATCAGACTAACAGCGGATCTCTGGGCAGAAACTCTACAAGCCAGAAGAGAGTGGGGGCCAATATTCCACATTCTTAAAAGAATTTTCAACCCAGAATTTCATATCCCGTGAAACTAATCTTCATAAGTGAAGGAGAAATAAAATCCTTTACAGACAAGCAAATGCTGAGAGATTTTGCCACCACCAGACCTGCCCTACAAGAGCTCCTGAAGGAAGCACTAAATGTGGAAAGGAACAACTGGTACAGTCACTGCAAAAACATGCCAAATTGTAAAGACCATCGATGCTAGGAAGAAACTGCATCAACTAACGAGCAAAATAACCAGCTAACATCATAATGACAGGATCAAATTCACACATAATAATATTAACCTTAAATGTAAGTGGGCTAAATGCTCCAATTAAAAGACACAGACTGGCAAATTGGATAAAGAGTCAAGACCCATCAGTGTGCTGTATTCAGGAAACCCATCTCATGTGCAGAGACACACATAGGCTCAAAATAAAGGGATGGAGGAAGATCTACCAAGCAAATGGAAAACAAAGGCAGGAGTTGCAATCCTAGTCTCTGATAAAACAGACTTTAAACCACCAAAGATCAAAAGAGACAAGGCCATTACATAATGGTAAAGGGATCAATTCAATAAGAAGAACTAACTATCCTAAATATCTATGCACCCAATAAAGGAGCACCCAGATTCATAAAGCAAGTCCTTAGAGACCTACAAAGAGACTTCGACTCCCACACAATAATAATGGGAGACTTTAACACCCCACTGTCAACATTAGACAGATCCATGAGACAGAAAGTTAACAAGGATATCCAGGAACTGAACTCAGCTCTGCATCAAGCTGACCTAATAGACATCTACAGAACTCTCCACCCCAAATCAATAGAATATACATTCTTCTCAGCACCACACCGCACTTACTCCAAAATTGACCACATAGTTGGAAGTAAAGCACTCCTCAGCAAATGTAAAATAACAGAAATTATAACAAACTGTCTCTCAGACCATAGTGCCATCAAACTAGAACTCAGGATTAAGAAACTCACTCAAAACTGCTCAACTACATGGAAACCAAACAATCTGCTCCTGAATGACTACTGGGTACATAACGAAGGCAGAAATAAAGTTGTTCTTTGAAACCAACGAGAACAAAGACACAACATACCAGAATCTCTGGGACACATTTAAAGCAGTGTGTAGAGGGAAATTTATAGCACTAAATGCCGACAAGAGAAAGCAGGAAAGATCTAAAATTGACACCCTAACATCACAATTAAAAGAACTAGAGAAGCCAGAGCAAACACATTCAAAAGCTAGCAGAAGGCAAAAAATAACTAAGATCAGAGCAGAACTAAAGGAGATAGAGACACAAAAAACCCTTCAAAAAATCAATGAAGCCAGGAGCTGGTTTTTTGAAAAGATCAACAAAATTGATAGATCTCTAGCAAGACTAATAAGAAAAGAGAGAAGAATCAAGTGGATGCAATAAAAAATGATAAAGGGGATATCACCACTGATTCCATAGAAATACAAACTACCATCAGAGAATACTACAAACACCTCTACACAAATAAACTAGAAAATCTAGAAGAAATGGATAAATTCCTGGACACATACACCCTCCCAAGACTAAACCAGGAAGAAGTTGAATCTCTGAATAGACCAGTAACAGGCTCTGAAATGGAGGCAATAATTAATAGCTTACCAACCAAAAAAAGTCCAGGACCAGATGGAATCACAGCTGAATTCTATCAGAGGTACAAAGAGGAGCTGGTACCATTCCTTCTGAAACTATTCCAATCAATAGAAAAAGAGGGAATCCTCCCTAACTCATTTTATGAGGCCAGCACCATCCTGATACCAAAGCCTGGCAGAGACACAACAAAAAGAATTTTACACCAATATCCCTGATGAACATTGATGCAAAAATCCTCAATAAAATACTGGCAAACCGAATCCAGCAGCACATCAAAAAGCTTATCCACCATGATCAAGTGGGCTTCATCCCTGTGATGCAAGGCTGATTCAACATACGCAAATCAATAAACGTAATCTAGCATATAAACAGAACCAAAGTCAAAAACCACATGATTATCTCAATAGATGCAGAAAAGGCCTTTGACAAAATTCAACAGCCCTTCATGCTAAAAACTCAACAAATTCAGTATTGTTGGGATGTATCTCAAAATAATGAGCTATTTATGACAAACCCACAACCAATATCATACTGAATGGGCAAACACTGGAAGTATTCCCTTTGAAAACTGGCACAAGACAGGGATGCCCTCTCTCACCACTCCTGTTCAACATAGTGTTGGAAGTTCTGGCCAGGGCAATCAGGCAGGAGAAAGAAATAAAGGGTATTCAATTAGAACAAGAGGAAGTCAAATTGTCCCTGTTTGCAGATGACATGATTGTATATCTAGAAAATCCCATCGTCTCAGCCCAAAATCTCCTTAAGCTGATCAGCAACTTCAGCAAAGTCTCAGGATACAAAATCAATGTGCAAAAATCACAAGCATTCTTATACATCAATAACAGACAAACAGCAAAATAATGAGTGAAATCCCATTCATAATTGCTTCAAAGAAAATAAAATACCTAGGAATCCAACTTACAAGGGATGTGAAGGACCTCTTCAAGGAGAACTACAAACCACTGCTCAATAAAATAAAAGAGGATACAAACAAATGGAATAACATTCCATGCTCATGGATAGGAAATCGTGAAAATGGCCTTACTGCCCAAGGTGATTTATAGATTCAATGCCATCCCCATCAAGCTACCAATGACTTTCTTCACAGAATTGGAAAAAACTACTTTAAAGTTCATTTGGAACCAAAAGAGCCCGCATTGCCAAGTCAATCCTAAGCCAAAAGAACAAAGCTGGAGGCATCACACTACCTGACCTCAAACTATACTACAAAGCTACAGTAACCAAAACAGCATGGTACTGGTACCAAAACAGAGATATAGACCAATGGAACAGAACAGAGCCCTCAGAAATAATACCACACATCTACAACTATCTGATCTTTGACAAACCTGACAAAAACGAGAAATGGGGAAAGGATTCCCTATTCAACAAATGGTGCTGGGAAAACTGGCTAGCCATGTGTAGAAAGCTGAAACTGGATCCCTTCCTTACACCTTATACAAAAATTAATTCAAGATGGGTTAAAGACTTAAATGTTAGACCTAAAACCATAAAAACCCTAGAAGAAGACCTAGGGAATACCATTCAGGACATAGGTATGGGCAAGGACTTCATGTCTCAAACACCAAAAGCAATGGCAACAAAAGCCAAAATTGACAAATGGGATCCAATTAAACTAAAGAGCTTCTGCACAGCAAAAGAAACTACCATCAGAGTGAACAGGCAACCTACAGAATGGGAGAAAATTTTTGCAATCTACTCATCTGACAAAGGGCTAATATCCAGAATCTACAAAGAACTCAAACAAATTTACAAGAAAAAAACAACCCCATCAACAAGTGGGCGAAGGATATGAACAGACACTTCTCAAAAGAAGACATTTATGCAGCCACCATACACATGAAAAAATGCTCATCATCACTGGCCATCAGAGAAATGCAAATCAAAACCACAATAAGATACCATCTCACACCAGTTAGAATGGCGATCGTTAAAAAGTCAGGAAACAACAGGTGCTGGAGTGGATGTGGAGAAATAGGAGCACTTTTACACTGTTGGTGGGAGTGTAAACTAGTTCAACCATTGCGGAACACAGTGCGGCGATTCCTCAGGGATCTAGAACTAGAAATACCATTTGACCCAGCCATCCCGTTACTGGGTATATACCCAAAGGATTATAAATCATGCTGCTATAAAGACACATGCACACATATGTTTATTGTGGCACTATTCACAATAGCAAAGACTTGGAACTAACCCAAATGTCCAACAATGATAGACTGGATTAAGAAAATGTGGCATATATACACCATGGAATACTATGCAGCCATAAAAAAGGATGAGTTCATGTGCTTTGTAGGGATATGGATGAGCTGGAAACCATCATTCTCAGCAAACTATCACAAGGACAAAAAACCAAACACTGCATGTTCTCACTTATAGGTGGGAATTGAACAATGAGAACACTTGGACACAGGAAGGGGAACATCACACACCAGGGCCTGTTTTGGGGTGGGGGGAGGGGGGAGGGATAGCATTAGGAGATATACCTAATGTAAATGATGAGTTAATGGGTGCAGCACAACAACATGGCACATGTGTACATATGTAACAAACCTGCACGTTGTGCACATGTACCCTAGAACTTAAAGTATAACAAAAAAATATATATATATAAAATAATGCTGAGCATTTGCCATGCACATCCCCACATTCTCAGTGGAGAGGGTAGGGGTTACCTTTATATATGGATGAGGAAACTGAGGCTGAGAGGTTACTACTGGCTTGAGGACACTCACTTTGCTGGTAGGTGGAAGAGATGGGTTGGAACCCTGAGTGTCTGAGCCCCAGCTCCATCATGACCCCTCTGCAGATGATGTGCTTGGCAGAGCAACCTTCTGAAGGCCAGAGCCCCTGATCGACTCTGCACATGGGCGCTTGATGATGCCAACATCTGCTTTCAGTTACTCAGCCAGGTTCCAGGAGAGACAAGAATAAGGATGCGGCCGTTTTCAAACTGCCCTTGCCAGGTTGGCAAGATGGCTATTTCTGTGTCCTGCCCTGACCTGATATTTGGGACTCAAAAAGAGAGACAAATTTAGATTTAAAATCATGCCTATGTGACAATGATATTAGTTTGTTAATATATAATATTTACTAAGCAAAGCTATTTCTTACCTAAATATGAGGAATAATAGAAAAAAGAATAATCTATTTCTAAAAAGTATAGAATGGGCATTAGAAGAGTTTTATTTTTTCTGGATTAAAAATGTTGGGGTTAATAGATTATTGCTGTTATGATGTATTCTCTCATTTATTTTTAAAAATAACAGAGTTTATAATCACCACTCTTAACCTTAATCGTAAAAGATGTGAATCATCAATAAGTTTTAAAATAAAATAAGAACACTGTGGATTGTTGAGAATGTGGTATGGGTCTGACCCCTAGTGTACTGGGTCAGCAGGGGCAGCTGTGTTGGGGTCGGCGGTCCCTCCTGTCACAGACTCTCCCTGTCTCTGTCTGGCCTGAGCGGCTTGATGGTTCCTGATTCCCGCCCCTCCCACCGGGCTCTGTTGCCTTCTAGGATTGTGGTCATTTTCACCTACTGGGTGCTCCTTCCCTTGATGTTTTTGTTTCCGAGGCCAACTTTCCTCACTAGGAAGTAATCTTGTCTTGGTGTAAAATGAAGCTATTGTCACCACGGTGTTTCATTTTATCAGCTGGCACATATTAAGTGTTGTGTGTGTTGGGAGCCTTCCAACTACTTTTTTTTCTTTTTCTTTTTTCGAGACAGAGTCTCTCTCTCTCGCTCAGGCTGGAGTGCAGTGGCGTGATCTCAGCTCACTGCAACCTTCACCTCCTGAGTTTAAGCGATTCTCCTGCCTCAGCCTCCTGGGTAGGTGGGACTACAGGCACGGGCCACCATACCCAGCTAATTGTATTTTTAGTAGAGACGGGGTTTCACCGTACTGGCCAGGCTGGTCTTGAACTCCTGACCTCCAGTGATCTGCCTGCCTCGACCTCCCAAAGTGCTTGTATTACAAGTGTGAGCCACTGCGCTCCACCCAATGACTTTGTTTGAGACACAGTCTCGCTCGGGTCACCCAGGCTGGAGTGCAACGGTGTGATCTCGGCTCACCGCAACCTCTGCCTCCCAGGTTCAAGTGATTCTCCTGCCTCAGCCTCCTAAGTAGCTAGGATTACAGGCATGCACCACCACGCCCAACTAAGTTTTCATTTTTAGTAGAGATGGGGTTTCTCCATGTTGGTCAGGCTGATCTCGAACTCCTGACCTCAGGTGATCCGCTTGCCTCGGCCTTCCAAAGTGCTGGGATTACAGGCGTGAGCCACAGCGTCTGGCCCCAACGACTTTTTAATATAGATCATCCCTAAGCTTCACAGCATCTTACAGGCTCTGTGCTGTCTCTGTTTTATGTGCAAGGAAGCCAAGCCCTGATTTGAACTCAATTTCTCAAACTCCAAGCCCTCCACTCTGCCATGCTGTCCTTGTGGAGCTCCTGAGCAGGATGGGCAGAGGTGGCATGCAGGTGACCAAGTGTGGGGCTGTTGGCCCCCTCATTCATGTCCTTGCTTCCTCTCCAGGTGGCAGATATGCTGTTGGAGCTCTGTGTCACCGAGTTGGAGGATGTGGCCACAGACTCGCAGAGCGGCCGCCTCTCTTCTCAGCCTGTGGTGGTGGAGAGTAGCCACCCTTACACCGACGACACCTCCACCAGTGGCACAGTGAAGATACCAGGTACGGGGGCCGGCCCCAGAGGGGAGCTGCAGCCTTTCCCACCTTCAGAATGATGTGATTCTGTAATTGCTTCAGTAGAAACAACCATCTCCATTTTATAAAAAGAAGTTACAGAATTGCTTTAGAATCACTTTTCTCCCCTTTTCTAACAAACTACTTTTGCACAATAAATCATGATATAGAAAGTCACACAAAGTAAATGTTTAGCTTCATGATAATCAGGCAGATGCCCTAGTCATCATGACGCAGGTCTAGACCTAACCTGTGGCAAATTCTGGAAGCCCTCAGTGTATCCCCTGATGTTCCTCTGAGTGATACTGTCCTGATATTGATCCATCACTGACTTGCATTTCTGGACAGCTTCTGTTACCCATGTGTATATCTTTTGTTTTTAATAACTCAACAAAAATTATTAAGAAGAAAATTGTTGAGGCCCTGGCCTTTGATCTGGCGGGCTTCACTGCAGCCTGGATCTGCTGACAACACGGCGTGCTGCTGTTCAGTGTGTTCCTCAGGCCCGTCCTTCTGCAAGGTGCTGCCCTATTCGGAGGCCCATAAGTTCCGCCCCTTTCACCAGCTCCTTAGTGGTTGTGACTCAGCCTCAGCAGGCACCTCCTGTCTGCCTGTCTTTCCTTTGTGACATCAGCAGCCCCTGAGGCTTATTAGCACCCGAGGCTATTGGCCCATGAGGGGCTACAAATGGTGCTATTCTAGTGGAATCATTTCTTGCTTATTTGTTAGCTGGAATACTTTCTTGTAAAGAGACATTTCCCTTCATCCTGTAGTTAGTTGTTCAAGGTGCTGTTTGCCTGAGAAAGACACGATAAAAGCTTGATTCTTTCTTCCATTTACCAGAGAATGAATTGGTTTCCTATTATTTCTTGAAGGTGACCTGTTTTTTTTTTTAATGTTATTATGAACTCATGGATTGGAACATATGTGATTGTTTTACTCTATTGTGATTATCTTTGTTGAAGCTGAGATTATCCTGTTTCTAGACAGTGGCAGCCTCTTCAGTGTAGCTCCCGAAGTGATTCTGGTAGTCTTCAGTAGCGTCCAGGCAGTCTACACAAGGTGTCCTCGGTTTTTTGTAGGTTGCCACTCTTCACCTGGGGTCTGCCCTGGATTCTCTTGAGTTCATACTGATACGTAAAAATTTTTTCCTTTTATTTATTTTTTATATTTTGTTTATGTATTTATTTGTTTAGAGATAGCATCTTGCTCTGTCATCCAGGCTGGAGTGCAGTAGTGCAATTATAGCTCACTGTAGCCTCGAATTCCTGGGCTCAAGTGATCCTCCTGCCTCAGCCTCCTGAGTAGCTAGGAGTACAGGCACATGCCACCTTGCCTGGCTAATATGCTGATTCCTTCTACTCAAATTCAAAAGTATGAGGTCTGTACTTCTTCTGTTACATCTGTCTCTCCTTTCTTCCATATCAAATCCTGGTTCCAAGAGTGTTTGATAAAATATCTCATGATTTTTCATTTGCTTTACATAACCACATTTCATACACGACAGACTTAGGATATAATTTCAATACTGCCAACATCAGTATAATTACTGAAATTCTTAAAAATCTTAGAATATGCCCTAATTTTCTCGAATTTATTAAAATAATTATACTGCATCTACAAGAGCATAATAGTTGTTACATACTATACTTTCTTTCAGTCTTCGAGTCTTAGTTTTACTGACTGGTCCTCGTGGGGTCTGAAGTGCACTCTAGTGAATTCCTCATTAGTCCCTGAGATCAGACTTGTCCATGAGAGTTTTTGGCCTTCAAATTTGAAAGGTAGTTTTTCTGGATATTAAAGCCTTGGATCATGTCTTTTTCCTCTGTGAAAGTATGATAATGATAACATCTTTTCCCCTTAGAAGTCACGTGTGTTTTTTCAGTAATTTTACTAGAATATACGTTCGTGTGGCCATTCTCGGTGATGTTCTCGGTTAGTTAGAAGCCGCGTGTGTTTTTTCTGTAATTTCACTAGAATGTCTGTGTGGCCACTGTTGGTGATGTTCTTGGTTAGAAGCCGTGTGTGTTTTTTTGGTAATTTCACTAGAATGTACGTTCGTGTGGCCATTCTCGGTGATGTTCTTGGTTAGAAGCTGCGTGTGTTTTTTTTGGTGATTTCACTAGAGTATACGTTCATGTGGCTGTTCTCGGTGATATTCTCGGTTAGAAGCTGCATGTGTTTTTTCGGTAATTTCACTAGAACATACGTTCGTGTGGCTGTTGTCGGTGATGTTCTCAGTTAAGCCAGTGTGTGTTTTTCGGTAATTTTACTAGAATGTGGGTTCATTCGGCTGTTCTCGGTGATGTTCTCGGTTAGAAGCCGCGTGTTTTTTCAGTAATTTTACTAGAATATACATTTGTGTGGCCGTCCTCAGTGATGTTCTCGGTTAGAAGCCGCGTGTGTTTCTTCGGTAATTTTACTAGAACGTACGTTCATGTGGCCATTCTCGGTGATGTTCTCGGTTAGCAGCCGCGTGCGTTTTTTTCGTGATTTCACTAGAATGTGCATTCGTGCGGCTATTCTCAGTGATGTTCTCGGTTAGGAGCTGTGTGTGTTTTTCGGTAATTTTACTAGAATGTGCGTTTGTGTGGCCGTTCTAGGTGATGTTCTTGGTTAGAAGTCACGTGTGTTTTTTTGGTAATTTTACTAGAATGTGTGTTCGTGTGGCCGTTCTCGGTGATGTTCTCGGTTAGGAGCCGTGTGTGTTTTTTGGTAATTTTACTAGAATGTGCGTTCGTGTGGCTGTTCTTGGTGATGTTCTTGGTTAGAAGTCGCATGTGTTTTTTTGGTAATTTTACTAGAATGTGCGTTCGTGTGGCCGTTCTCGGCGATGTTCTTGGTTAGAAGTCACGTGTGTTTTTTCGGTGATTTTACTAGAATATACATTGGTGTGGCCGTTCTTGGTTGGAAGTCGCGTGTGTTTTTTCGGTAATTTTACTAGAACGTGCGTTCATGTGGCCATTCTAAGTGATGTTCTCGGTTAGAAGTTGCATGTATTTTTTCGGTAATTTTACTAGAATGTACGTTTGTGCAGCCGTTCTCGGTGATGTTCTCGGTTAGGAGCCGCGTGTGTTTTTTTGGTAATTTTACTAGAATGTATGTTGGTGTGGCCGTTCTCAGTGATGTTCTCGGTTAGGAGCTGCGAGTGTTTTTTTGGTAATGTTACTAGAATGTATGTTGGTGTGGCCATTTTTGGTGATGTTCTTAGGAGCTGCGTGTGTTTTTTCGGTAATTTTACTAGAACACGTGTTCGTGTGGCCGTTTTCGGTGATGTTTTCAGTTAGGAGCTGCGTGTATTTTTCGGTAATTTTTCTAGAATGTGCGTTGGTGTGGCCATTCTTGGTGATGTTCTCGGTTAGAAGTCGCGTGTGTTTTTTTGGTAATATTACTAGATTATACGTTCGTGTGGCTGTTCTCGGTGATGTTTCGGTTAGGAGTCGTGTGTTTTTTCAGTAATTTTACTAGAATATACGTTTGTGTGGCCGTTCTCAGTGATGTTCTCAGTTAGAAGTTGCGTGTGTTTTATCGGTAGTTTTACTAGAATGTACGTTCGTGTGGCCGTTCTCGGTGATGCTCTCGGTTAGAAGCCACATGTGTTTCTTTGGTAGTTTTACTAGAATGTGCGTTCATGCGGCCGTTCTTGGTGATGTTCTCGGTTAGAAGCCGCATGTGTTTCTTCGGTAGTTTTACTAGAATGTGCGTTCGTGTGGCCGCTCTCGGTGGTGTTCTCGGTTAGCAGCCGCATGTGTTTTTTTGGTGATTTCACCAGAATGTACGTTCATGCGGCCGTTCTCGGTAATGTTCTCGGGTAAAGGGTGCTCCTTTAGTCTGTCGTCCCAAGTCTGTTTTGCAGGGAGTTCTCTTGAATTACAGTCTGCAGTGTTTGTTCTGTAGCCTTGCTTAGCAGTCTTTTCTGGGGACACTTGGTAACTCTCCATGCATTGCATAGTTCATGCCTTTTAGAGTTAATGTTGGTTACTTTCTCTTTCAAGTACTTTTTACCTCTGTTTCTTTTTTTAAAATTTCCTCCTTTTTTCCTATTTGTCTTAAGGTAGCATCTGCTGTGTTTATTTGATTTTACACTCTGTTTTAGTCTCCATTGGAATGTAGTTTTATTGTAATTCTGTCTTCAGCTTTATAAAATGTTTTAGTTTTTGTAAGTCTGATTTATGTGGTTCTTTCATGTCTTGTATCATTTTTCTAATTTCACTCAATTTGTTTTGAAATGTTCAGGGTTGATGTGTTTTGTGGGTGTATCTTTCTGGCCTACTTTTATTGCCTGTGGGGATGTTATTTTGTTCCTTATTCTCACTTTTCTTTTTTTTTTTTGGAGACAGAGTCTTGCTCTGTCACCCAGGCTGAAGTGCAGTGGTGTGATTCTGACTCACTGCAGCCTCGACCTCCCAGGCTCAAGCCGTCCTTCCCCATCAGCCTCCCGAGAAGCTAGGACTACAGGCTTGTGCTGCCACACTTGGCTAACTTATTTTTATTTTTTGTGGAGATGAGTCTCTCTGTGTTGCCCAATCTTGTCTCAAACTCCTGGGCTCAAGCAATCCTCCCAGCTGGGCCTCCCAAAGTGTTGAGATCGTTACAGGTGTGAGCCACTGTACCCAGCCTATTCCCTTTTTCTAACAATAACTTTTTATTGTATTTGGTCTTATACTTTTATCTCACTCACTTTTTTTGTGAAATCATTTTTCTTCAACTTTTAGAATGAGGTGAGATTCAGAAAAGCTTTGTCACTTTGTCTCCCAGGTTGGAGTATGGTAGCACGATCGTGGCTCACTACAGCCCCAAACTCTGGGCTCAAGCGATCCCCCTTCCTTAGCCTCCTGAGTAACTGGGACTATAGGCCGTGCCCAGCTAATTTTTAAAATTTTATATTTTAAAATATATAATACATAATAAAATATATAGCCTGTTGTCCAGGCCTGTCTTTAACTCCTGAGCTCAAGCAAGCTGCCTGCCTCGGCCTCCCGAAGTGCTAAGATTACAGGAGTGTACCACTACATCTGGCCCAGAAAAGCATTTTTAAACTTGAAGCTATTACTTCATGATAGAAATTTAAAGAACAAAGGGTATTTCTAGTCAGCCTTTGCCTAGACGAAAATCTTGTGACCCTTTTTCTCTTCTGTTTCTCTCTTGCTTTATATCTAGTCCACCAGCAAATCCTGTTTTCTCTGCTTTAAAAATATATTCCAAATTCAACCATTTTTCCCTCACTCTAGACATTCTGGGCTAGAGCACCGCGGGGTCTCACCTGGTTTATCATCCTAGCAACCACATACTAGCTGCCTCCCTGTGTTCCTGCTTCCACTCCCCACCTCCTGTGTGCCCCCCCCCCACAGAATCAGCCCCCAACAGAGCATGCAGAGATAGTATCTAAAAACCAGTCCAAGCCTGTCAACCCTGTAACCGTAAGAGAGGACCTGAGCCCCTGCCCCACGTCCCTCCTTCTTCCCTCCTTCCTCCCCTGCCTCTTTCCTGGCCCCTCAGTGCCATCCTCTGCTAGATCTTAAAGATCTTCCAGCCTGAAGGAAAACTCTTGTGCCTCTGCTCGCACACCTCTCACACCAGATGTGTGGGTTCTCCACACCAAGCGGTTCTCCAGTTCTCTGGACACGCCAGAAGTTGAGGTGCTCCTCACCTCCAATGCCCCTCACTTCCCAGGTGACCCACAGCTGCCATCTGACTTGGCTGCACACTAGGCATTCCCACAGCCCCTGGTCAGTGTGATGTTCGCTGTAAAGCTTGATCCAGGGGAGTGGGGTTGCAGTAGGAAAGTCTGCCCGGGAGTGACCGCACAAAACAAATTGGCCAAGTGGAAGTGTTTTCTGGCCTTCCAGTCCACAGACATAATCTTCAGTGGGGATGAGCTGGGGAAAGGGTGGTCAGTCTGAGATGCTTGTCTTTGAGGCCAGTTCTTTCTGACTTTCTGCTATTCATTAGCTGTTAAATGTGGTTTTAGTTTCACTGTTTCTACTTTGGGTGCTGATCTGGAGTGGTTGCTATGTTTTGTGCTTGCCTGTCCTCCAGGTGCAGAAGGACTCAGGGTGGAATTTGACCGGCAGTGCTCCACAGAGAGGCGCCACGACCCTCTCACAGTCATGGACGGCGTCAACAGGATTGTCTCCGTGCGGTCAGGTAAGGACAGGAGGTTGAGCAGGGCATGATCTACCCACCTGTGTCTCCGTAGACACAACCCTTCACATTTGTAGGGCAGAATGCTGCCTTCGTATTCTCATGGAAGTCTTAAGGAAGGGACAATATGCTATTCAGCTGTGAAACACAGTGGGTTTGCTTGCCTCTTTCCCATACTTTTAAATACAGTAATTATCTGTGATGTATGTACCACATCCCTGTCGGATGGGCCCTGCCTCCTCAGACAGTTGCAGAAGGTGCTGGAGACGTGTGAGGTGCCAGGGCTCGTGTAAGGTCATGGTTGGCATACCGCAGAGCTTCTTCAAAAGGTTTGTTTCTTACTGGCTGCAGTGAGGGCATGGCCATGTGTGGAGTGACTTCTGTATGTAGGTGGAGGCAGCCACATGTCCGGCTTGTCTCTGCTGCTGGGCTCCATGAGGCCAGCGGGGACAGGTCAGGACGTCTTTGGGTGCTTGTGAAATGCTCTTTTACCAAGTGTTTTAGAATTGCCAGTGCAGGGGTGTGTGTATGCACCTTTTAAGACCTCTTTATCCTTCATCTCGAGTGTTTCCTGTAAAGGGCCAGGTAATGCAGCCTCTGTCATAACAACATGCAGACTGGATGCCAGAGAATGGGCGTGGCTGTGTCCCAGGAAAACTTTATTCACACAGTGTTACTTAGTTAAGTAAAGCTTTGCATGAAATCGTATGGTCCCAGTGCGCGTGGGTTTTTCTGGTGCTTTGACAGATGTCTGCCAGTGTAGTTTTCAGTAGTGTTGTTGAATGTGGGTTTTTCTGCATCCAGCGGAAAGCCTTTATGGGCCATCCCTGAGTTGCTGGCAGATGGTCCTTCTGAAGTAGAAATCTGGCAGGGTTCTCTTGGCCTTCTAAGATCCTGTAGATCTTAGGTGTAGTACACCACCGCTCCTGTCCACAGCAGCCAGGCCCTCTGCTCCCTCGAGGGCGGCCTACTCTGGGCCGTGCTGAACCACACACATGGG
This sequence comes from Pan paniscus, assembly GCF_029289425.2. Taxonomy (NCBI): domain Eukaryota; kingdom Metazoa; phylum Chordata; class Mammalia; order Primates; family Hominidae; genus Pan; species Pan paniscus. The sequence continues at coordinate 7,137,105 of NC_073265.2, forward strand.
GCTTTTGTTGGGAGAGCTAGGGTTCTTCCTTCTGCTGCCTGGTCACCTGGTTGTATCAGAGCTTTCCCGGAAAATGTCCCCATGGCCCCTGGCCTGATGTGTGCTGGACACCCGGAGGCCACTCACTGTATCCTGGCTGGTGGGGTCATTTCCCCACTGGGTGGTGGCTTCTGCCAGGGCAGTGTCTGCCCGCCTGCCCCAGTTTCCTGGGTACCTGGTACAGGGGCTGAATGCGTGTTTGCTGAAGAATGGTATGTATTAAAATGTGAATCCCAAGAGTGTTGTGTCACTGTGCACTTCGGCTTGGGAGAGCTTGGATTGGAGGAACTTGCTCTTCACACGTGATGGAAATCATTCTGCTTTGCGTCTAAGGAGGTTTGTGTTGATTGGATGATGGAGTGAAGCTAACCCCGGGGTGCGCTTTCCTCCCGCAGGCCGAGAGTGGTCCGACTGGTCCAGCGAGCTGCGCATCCCAGGGGATGAGTTAAAGTGGAAGTTCATCAGCGATGGGTCTGTGAATGGCTGGGGCTGGCGCTTCACCGTCTATCCCATCATGCCAGCTGCTGGTAAGGAAGGGGCTTATGGCGATCAAGGTTAGATGACTGGCTGTGGATTGTTTCTGGAGCAACAGGGACGCGTGCACATGTCCACGTAGTGCCTGACAGCCTGCCTTCTGCTGTGTTGGGGTGAGTGCTCTCACAGGCCCCGCTGAGGTGTGGAACAGAACACAGAGATCTGTCCCAGCCATCCAGCTGTCAGGCTCACACTCCTCCTCACCTGGTGTGGAAGGAGTTGTTGCTGGTGCGGTTCTTAGGCTTTTGGTTTACAGTGGAAGTGTGAGTGTGAAGAGCGAGGCTCACCGACTCGCAGTGGCATGCATGGGCACACCAGCTGTTGCCTTCTGGTGGGTGGGGCTGGGTGGAGCCACCCTTGTTCGTTGGCGGCTTCTTATGGGGTGGTACCTAGCTTGTGAAACCCGGGGATGTTTACAGTGTTCATTCACAGGCCCTAAAGAACTCCTCTCTGACCGCTGCGTCCTCTCCTGTCCATCCATGGACTTGGTGACGTGTCTGTTAGACTTCCGACTCAACCTTGCCTCTAACAGAAGCATCGTCCCTCGCCTTGCGGCCTCGCTGGCAGCTTGTGCACAGCTGAGTGCCCTAGGTAAATGCCACCATTACAGTTACATCTGTTTTCCTACTTGGAAGAAACCATCAGACTTCTGATACTTTCTCTCTGCTCATTTCAGCTGCCAGTCACAGAATGTGGGCCCTTCAGAGACTGAGGAAGCTGCTTACAACTGAATTTGGGCAGTCAATTAACATAAATAGGCTGCTTGGAGAAAATGATGGGGAAACAAGAGCTTTGGTATGGAGCATTCTAGTACAATTTCTAGATTTGTGACCCTTGGGGAATAAAATGTTGCTTTAGTAGTCTAAACCTCTAAATCGTTGAGAGGAGTTGGGGAGTTTCACATAAGAATAAGGAGGCCTTGGACCGGGCGCGGTGGCTCATGCGTGTAATGCCAGCACTTTGGGAGGCTGAGGTGGGCGGATCACGAGGTCAGGAGATCGAGACCATCCTGGCTAACACGGTGAAATCCTGACTCTACTAAAAATACAAAAAATTAGATGGGCGTGGTGGTGGGCACCTGTAGTCCCAGCTACTTGGGAGGCTGAGGCAGGAGAATTGCTTGAACCCGGGAGGTGGAGGTTGGAGTGAGCTGAGATCGCGCCACTACACTCCAGCCTGGTGACAGAGCGAGACTCCATCTCAAAAAAAATAAATAAATGAATAAAAATAAGGAGTCCTTTGTCCCATCCAGACTTCTCGTATGTTGCAGTGCATACTGAGTTCAAGTTGGACTTTGATTTTCTGAAAATCTGTCTCGACAGCTGTGAACATAGGATTGTGTGGATTGGACTTCACAATGAGGCTAACTAATGGCCTCCCCTTTATTTTGCTGACTAAAGTAGTCCCTTTTGATCCTACCCATGGGAGGAGACAGGCAGCGTTTGTGGGCCAGAGAGGGGCTATTTCTCTGGAAGCGGATGTACTGAAATCAAGACCAAACATTCTGAGATGAGTCTTCAAACTCCTCTTTTTTATTTTAGTGTTTATGTTCTTTTAGCTTTTTTCCTACTTGAGAATTTTGATAAGCTTTTTTTTTTTAGTTTTTTTAGAAGAATTAGTACCAACATAATAAAACATTTGACGGTAGAAACAAATGGTCAGCCTCCCCGGCACCTGGATTCCTGCGATAGAATACTGTTCTGTTGTTTCTTAGAGTTTTACAGGTAGTGCTCTTGCTGCTTTGGTGAAAGGTCTTCCAGAAGCTTTGCAAAGGCAGTTTGAATATGAAGATCCTATTGTGAGGGGTGGCAAACAGCTGCTCCACAGCCCATTCTTTAAGGTAATGTTTCACTTCTTTTTTAAAGTGACAGTAGAGCTATTTGACTGAAAGAGCCACTGAGAGTTGTCATGTGCAGTGTGTGTGTTTTAGGCCTCTGAGGGCAGCTGTAGGTATTGCTGAAGTCAAATATGAAAAAATCTCAAGAAATGATCGTGTAATCTAAACCCTTAAACCATAAGCCTGTAACCGTTAGCATGCCTTGAGATGCACAGCTGTTCTTGTCACTTGATGCAGGCAACAAGTGTTGCAGCAGTTGTGTGGCACGTGGCTAGGAACTGTCAGAGATCGCCACATCACTGATGGTGGCCGTATGCTTGCTGTGCCCATGGCCGCCATCCTGGAATAGGAGGTCCTGCGGAAGGAGCCACACAAACCTTGGCCTGTTCACTGCATTTCTGAGTTTCCCTGAGTTTGTCATTTTTGGTGCCTGCAGGTACTGGTAGCTCTTGCTTGTGACCTGGAGCTGGACACTCTGCCTTGCTGTGCCGAGACGCACAAGTGGGCCTGGTTCCGGAGGTACTGCATGGCCTCCCGCGTTGCTGTGGCCCTTGACAAAAGAACACCGTTGCCCCGTCTGTTTCTTGATGAGGTATTGCATGATATTTTGGAATCACTTTTGGGATGCAAAAACATTCTTTAGCTATAGTGTAACAAGATGCCAATATTATGAGACACAGAAAAATTTCGCTTGCCAAGGAATATCAAAGAAAATAACACATAGGTGAAAATGAGTGAACTGACACTGTGAATTTCAGTTAAAGTTTATTTTTAGTAAACTACAGGTAGAATGATACTGTCTAGACATTTCTAATATGTTAGACTTGATGCAGTCATTATTGGTTTTGCCCATGAACCATAACATTGCAATGTTGCTCTTCCCTCATATTTTTAGGCAGGGATTCCTTCTGTCTTTCCTTAGTATTTATCTATTTTGTTTGAGATAAGTGTTTGATATGTAACATCATAATAATTTTGTTTAGGTGGCTAAGAAAATTCGTGAATTAATGGCAGACAGCGAAAACATGGATGTTCTGCATGAGAGCCATGACATTTTTAAAAGAGAGCAAGATGAACAACTTGTGCAGTGGATGAACAGGTTATTATATTAGAAACAAGCAGTAATGTCGATCGTGAGTGTGAGAGGCTGTGTGCATTTTTCTTGCCCATGGCAAATGCTCACTTGATGTGTATTGTAGGCGACCAGATGACTGGACTCTCTCTGCTGGTGGCAGTGGAACAATTTATGGATGGGGACATAATCACAGGGGCCAGCTCGGGGGCATTGAAGGCGCAAAAGTCAAAGTTCCCACTCCCTGTGAAGCCCTCGCAACTCTCAGACCCGTGCAGTTAATCGGAGGGGAACAGACCCTCTTTGCTGTGACGGCTGATGGGAAGGTAAGAGCTCTTTTTCTATGTCACAAGGTCATTGAGCCTGAGGCAGTTGTGGCTAAAGGTGCTGTGTGGTTCTTAGCACGTGCAAGGATCTGTACTAAAACGTTTCTCAGGATTAATAGTACTGTGGTATGCAGGAAGCAGCTAGAGTTCTAAGATATTTTTGTATAATCTTTAAATTAAAAAAAAAAAGTTTAAGACAGTTTTGCTCTTGTTGCCCAGGCTGGAGTGCAATGGCGTGGTCTCGGCTCACTGCAACCTCCACCTCCTGAGTTCAAGTGATTCTCCTGCCTCAACCTCCCGAGTAGCTGGGATTATAGGCGCCCGCCACCACACCTGGCTAACTTTTGTATTTTTAGTAGAGACAGGTTTTCACCATGTCGGCCAGGCTGGTCTCGAACTCCTGACCTCAGGTGATCCACCCACCTTGGCCTTCCAAAGTGCTGGGATTACAGGCATGAGCCACCACGCCCGGCCAATTTATTTTTATTTTTATTTTGAAAATACGTCATGTATGCAAAAGTATTACAATTTTTGTTTGCATATCACTCGTTAGATGTATTTCTTGTTTGCTATTGTAAATACTATCTTTTAAAAAATGTATTGCTGCTGACCCGGTGCGGTGGCTCATGCCTGTAATCCCAGCAATTTGGGAGCCCAAGGTGGGTGGATCACCTGATGTCAGGAGTTCGAGACCAGCCTGGCCAACATAGGAAAACCCTGTCTCTACGAAAAATACAAAAATAAGCCAGGCTCAGTGACATGTGCCTGTAATCCCAGCTACTCGGGAGGCTGAGGCAGGAGAATCACTGGAACCCGGGAGATGGAGGTTGCAGTGAGCCGAGTTCACACCACTGCACTCCAGCCTGGGTGACGGAGTGAGATTCTGTCTCCCCCCCAAAAAAAAGATTGCCACTGATATATAGAAATATTGGATGTTTATATATTGACTTTATGTTTGGTGACCTACTTGACTGTCTCCATTCTAGTATATGTGAAGATTTCTTGTATCTTCTTTATAGAGTGCCGTAGTCTCTAAATGAATTCTGTTCCTTTCTGTCTAGCCTACCTCTCTTTTATTTTTCCCGTTTGTGTGGGAGAATGGGAGCTCATGGTGCAGGCTGGGGTTGCGGTGTGATTCTGGGTAGGAGTGGGCGGAGGCTCCTGCCTTGATCAAGACTGGAGCGGGTGCAGATGGAGCGTTCCCAGGCTTCCAGTGGGGTTTGAGTAGAAGCTCTTGATCAGATTAGGCATGTTTCCTTCTGTTTCTAGTCAACAGTGGACACTGATTTTTGTTCAACACTCTTTCTACGTGTTTTGAAATGTTCTTTCATAGATGTTTTCTTCTTCTTTTTTTTTTTTTTTTTGAGACAGAGTCTCACTCTGTCGCCCAGGCTGGAGTGCAGTGGCACAGTCTCGGCTCACTACAACCTCTGCCTCCTGGGTTCAAGCGATTCTCCTACCTCAGCCTCCCGAGTAGCTGGGACAACAGGCGCCCGCCACCACGCCTGGCTAATCTTTTTTTTTTTTTTTTTTTTTTGGTAGAGACGGGGTTTTGCCATATTGGCCAGGCTGGTCTTGAACTCCTGACCTTGTGATCCGACCACCTGGGCCTCCCAAAGTGCTGGGATTACAGGCATGAGCCACCGTGCCTGGCCAATGTTTTCTAATGGATTAGTATAGCCAGTTGGATTAATTGGTTTTCTCATATTAAACAAACTTACATTCTTTGGATAGATCCAGTTTGGTCAGGATATGTATCTGGCTTGTGTTTGTGATAGTTTTGTTTTAGATTTTTGGGAGATCCTATTCATGAGTGAGATACTCTCATGTAATGTTCTGTCTCACACACATTTATTATTTCATAGTTTCTCTGGGTCAGGACTCTGGATGCAGCATAGCTCCGTCCTCCAGCTCAGAATCTCAGCAGGCTGCAGTCATCTTGAGGCCGTCCGAGCAAGGATTCAGTCCCTCATGGACCTTTGAGCTGAGGCCTCAGTCCCTTATGAGCTGTTGGCAGAGCCTCCCCTCACTCAGCCCTTTGCCACGTGTCCATAGAGCATCTCACAGGGTGGCAGCTGACTCTGTCAGCGAGAGCAAGGGAGGCGCAGGAGGGAGCACCAGCAAGAGAGAGTGGAGGAGACAGAGCCCCGGTCCTGTGTAACTGAATCACAGAAGTGACCACACTCCAGTTCTTGCCCTATTCTGCTCATCAGAAGCAGGTCATTAAGTCCAGCCCACACTCAGGGAGAGGGAGCTGTAGGCATACTTGGAGATATGCAGGCTTGGTTCTAAATCAACACAATAAAGCAAGTGTCTTCACAAAGTAAGTCACACAAATTTCTTGGTTTCCCAGTGGATATAAAAGTACTATAGTCTATTAAGTCACATCTTTAGACTCCACTTCTAATTCTAGTTCTCTTGCTGTTTCCACCACATCTGAGTTCACTTCTTCCACTCGTGTTGAATCCCTCAAGGTCATCTGTGAGGGTTGGAATCCACTTCTTCCAAATCCCTGTTAATGTTGGTATTTTCACCTCCTCCCATGAATCACAAATGTTCTTAATGGCATTTATAATGGTGATGGCTTTCCAGAAGGTTTTCAATTTAGTTTGTCCACATCCGTTAGAGGAATCACTGTCTATGGCAGCTATAGCCTTATGAAATGTATTTCTTAAATAACAAGATTTGAAAGTCGAAATTACTCCTTGATCCATGTGGCTGCAGAAAAAATGATGTGTTAGCAGGCATGAAAACAACTTTAATCTCTTTGTACATGTTCATCAGAGCTCTTGGGTGACCAGGTACATTGTCAATGAGTAGTAATGTTTTGAAAGAAATCTTTTTTTCTGAGCAGTAGGCCTCAATAGTGGGCTTAAAATATTCAGTGAACCATGCTGTAAACAAATGTGCTGACTTCCAGGTTTTGTTCTATTTCTGGAGCACAGTCAGAGTGGAGTTAGCATAATTCTTAAGGGCCCTAAGATTTTCAGAATGGTCAATGAGCATTGACTTCAACGAGTTCAACTAATAGAGTCACCAGCTGCGTTAGCCCCTAACAAAAGATTTGAAGCTTTGAAGGCAAACATTGACTTCTCCTAGCTATGAAAGTCCTAGATGGTGTCTTCTTCTGATAGAAGGTTGTTCCATCTACGTTGAAAGCCTGTTGTTTAGCGTAGCCACCTTCATCACTGATCTTGGCTAGATCTTCTGGGTAACTTGCTGCAGCTTCTACATCAGCACTTGCTACTTTCCCTCACACTTTTATGTTATGAAGACGGCGTCTTTCCTTAAACCTCAGGAACCAATCTCTGTTACCTTCAGACTTTCCTTCAGCAGCCTTCTCACCTCTGTTAGCCTTTGTGGAATTGAAGAGAGTTAGCAAGCTCTGGATTAGCTTTGGCTTAAGGGAATATTGTGTCCGTTTTGATCTTCTGTCTATGCCAGACATTCTCTATATCAGCAATAAGACTGTTTTGCATTCTCATCATTTGTGTGTTTACAAGAATTGCACTTAATTGTGCTTCAAGAACTTTTTCTTGGGTAACTGGTGCAAGAGGCCTAGCATTCAGCCTGTCTTGGCTTTCAGTGTGCCTTACTCACTAATCTTAATCATTTCTAGCTTTTGACTTAAAGTGAGAAATATGCAACTCTTCCTTTCACTTGAACTCTTAGAGGCCACTGTAGGGTTATTAAGTGGCCTAATTTCAATAAGTTGTGTCTCAGGGACATAATAGGGAGGTCTGAGGAGAGGGAGAGAGATGGGAGAACAGCTGGTTGGCGGAGCAATCAGAACATACACAACATTTATCATTTAAGTTCACCGTCTTCTATGGGTGTGGTTTGTGGTGCCTCAAAACAAGTACAACAGTAACATCAAACATTACTGATCACAGATCATCATAACAGATAAAATAATGAAAAAGTTTAAAATATTGCAAGAATTATCAAAACGTGACATAGTGACGGTAAGTCAGCACATGCTTTTGGGAAAATGGCGCCGATAGACTTGATCAGTGTAGGGTTGCCACAGACCTTCGGTTTATAAAAAACAGTATCTGCGAGGTACAGTAAAGCAAGGCACAGTCAAATGGGGTGTACCTGTATACAGGAGCACACATATTTAGAAGCAGGGATCATTGTGAACCGTATCAGAGGCAGACTGCTAGCACAGGTGTCGAAGTGGTCTAGCCTCATAAAAAGGTTTGAAATATAGCCCCTCTGTGTCAATTCTCAGGAGAATTCTGTTTCTTTTCATTGTTTCTCTGGTTATTTTAACATAGGTACTTAAAAACCTAAAGTTAATTAGTATTTCTCCCCTCCTCCCAATCAGTGACCCCTTGTTACCCAGTGTTTGGGTTCTAACCTATTCCCCTCTGCCATAGACGTTGTTGTTGTTTTGGTTGTTTTATATGGACTGTGGTTTTTTTTTTGAGTTAGCCAAATGTTGCACATCTTTGCTTACTATCATTTCTTACCATCATTTGTTATGTCTCAGATCTTATAAAATCATTTCCTTCTCCTTTAGCATATCTTTCTCAATTTAGTGAAATTCTTTCGTTGGTTAATTCTGATTGTTTGTTTCAAAATATCTTCATTTTGTCCTTTTTCTAGGGTAGGGGTTGGTAAACACTTTCTGTAAAGGGCACAATGGTATTTTCAGCTTTGGGCCATATGGTCTCTGTTGCGACTACAAAAGCAGCCCTGGACATATTATAAATGAGTGGGTGTGGCCGTGTTCCCGTAAAGCTTCATTTACAGAAACAAATGATGGGCCTGATTTGGCACATGGGCCATAATTTGCCAACTCCTGTTGTAGTTATGAATTCTCAGGGGCAAGCCTCTGTCTCGCTGTCAGTGCTGAGGCTGAGAAGGGCAGCTTTCTGTGGTGTTCTTCTTATTCACAGTCACTGAGGGGCAACCCTTTGGAGCCCCACTTTATATAGGAAGTCCTTGGAGGCATGCTGCATTACCCTGCACCATGTGCACCCCAGAGCCTCACACCCTCCCCACTAGAAGCTGGCTTTGGGTGTGGGGCTTGTTTATCCACCTGAGTTTGGGTTTCACTTCCTGCATTGGCCCTTGTGGCTTCCTTATATTATGTCAGTGCAGCAGCACGTTTGAAAGATGTCTAAAACAGCATGGAACAGCATTTAAGTTTTTATCAGGAGGGATGTTTGCCTTCATTTGGAAAACGGCAGTCTGATTTAGTGTGTGTATGTTTTTAAATTAATCATTTTTTAAAATTAATCATAGATGTTTTGTGTCCTAAAACATTCCCACTTAGATTAAAAAAAAAAAAAGTGTTTTTTCCCGTGTGGTTTATATGCTGCCCTGCTGAAGTATTAAAATGTATTTGTGTTCTTTTATGGGTATGTTTTGTGGCTGTTATTGTCAGAGTTTTGCATATAGTAGATAATTAAATTGTTTTTTATTTTTCTTGGTGTTAATTGTAGTTGGTATTCTACACAAAAATGGAAGAGCTTCCAGCAAGAAGACCTTATTTTCACAATATGTTTTCTGAATTTGGAATTTCTAATAGTCATGTTTTTATTTCATTTCTAGTACTTTGATAGAGCATGTATAAAGGCATAAACTTATATTCCTGAGATTTTTAACTTTAAATTTTATTTCTATGTGGTAAAAATGTCTAAAGCATGGATTAGGTTTATGAATTAGTAAATTTAGGGGATATTGAGATTAAAAACTGATGTTACTATTGCTTTTTATTTTCTTAGCTGTATGCCACTGGGTATGGTGCAGGTGGCAGACTAGGCATTGGAGGGACAGAGTCGGTGTCTACCCCAACATTGCTTGAATCCATTCAGCATGTGTTTATTAAGAAAGTAGCTGTGAACTCTGGAGGAAAGCACTGCCTTGCCCTGTCTTCAGAAGGAGAAGTTTACTCTTGGGGTGAGGCAGAAGATGGGAAGTTGGGGCATGGCAACAGAAGGTATGATGTGAAAAAATTATTTCAACATTCTATTTGTCTTTGTTTTTGTTTGTTTTAATGCTGCTACAATCTATTGGCGCTTTGTTTTTCAAGGCAACATTTACAATACTCTCAAACTAAATAATGTTAATGACTCATTTGGCAGAAATAGTTTTATGTTCCAATACGAAGGCTTACCCGTATGATTCCTCTGTTGAGAGGGAAAAAAAAGTCAATTCTGTGTTTTTGATGACAAGTACTAAGTAAGTGTTTTTTTGTCCTTCTCCCTTAAATCATCCACTGAATCACGTTTGGCATTTTGTGTAACGTGCGTGATACTAGAACTGCAAATACAGAGGAAATGGCAGGGGTGAGGAAGAAAGAACACACAGTTGACACCATTTTTAAAAGAATGAACCAAACTCACAAGTATTAAAAAATTAATGAGAACTACCAGCCAGATTGGAGTAACAGGGGCCTTCTTATCCTAGGAATAACTAAACCACCATATAAAATATATTAAACAGGTCCGGCGTGGTGGCTCACGCCTGTAATCCCAGCACTTTGGGAAGCTGAGGTGGGCAGATTGCTTGAACTCAGGAGTTCAAGACTAGCCTGGGCAACATGATGAAACCCCATTTCTACAAAAAATAGAAAAAAAGTTAGCCAGATGTGGTGGCACACACCTGTAGTCCCAGCTTCTCGGGAGGTGGAGGTTGCAGTGAGCTGAGATTGCGCCACTGCACTCCAGCCTGGGGAACAGAGCGAGACTCCATCTCAAAAAAAAAAAAAAGAGGAAAAAATAATTTGGCAAACTCCAACATCCATTTCTGATAAAAACTCTGAGTAGTCTAGGAGTAAGAGGTCTCTTCCTTTACCTGATAAAGGGCATCTCTGTTAACCTAGAGCTTAGGTTGTAGTTAATGGCAACAGACCAAAAGCTTTCCCCCTGAGTTGAGGATCAAGGCAAGGATGTCTGCTATCACCACTTCTCTTCAACATTGTGCAACAGGTTTAGTAAGTGCGGTACAGCAGTGCAAAGAAATAAAAGGCATCTAGATTGTAAAGAGAATTAAAACTGTCTTTTTTGCAGAAAACATTGTTTATGCGGAGAACCTGGTGGTATTTACAAAAAGCTGCTAGAACTGATAAGTGAGGCTAGCAGTGTTGCGGGATAGAAGATCAATAAATAAAAGTTACTTGTATGTCTATACGTATACATATACGTAACCAGAAAGTGAAATTTTAAAATACCACTTAGAATACCCTCTCCCAGAATTGAAAAACTATGGGATAAATCTGACCCAAAAATGTGAATGACCCTGTAGACAGAAGACTACAAAGTATTGCTGAGATAATTTTTAAAAAACCTAAAGTCGTGAAGGGGCATGCTGTGTTCATGGAGCAGAGGAGTCAGTATTGTTAATTTGCTGGTTATCCTCAAATCTATAGATTCAACACCTTCCCAATCAAGATTTGTATAAAAATTGATAAGCGGAGCATAAAATGTATATGGAGATGCAAATGGCCTAGAATAGTCAAATCAACTTTGAAAATGAGGAAAAGGTCGGAAGACTTGCACTACCTGACTTAAGCCTCATTTATAGCTGCAGTAAACAGCATGGCTTGGTGCTGGCAAAAAGAGAGAGAGACAGATACATCAATGGAGCAGAATAGGGAATCCAGAAACCGGCTGGCAAATGCTGACAAGATGAGTGTGGAAAAATGAAACTGGACTTCTCACAGTTTCTAGTGCACAGTTTATACGAGTGCACGGCCAGTTCACTGGAGAAAATATACTATTTTCAACAGGTGGTTTTGAATAATTGGATAACCTATGGCAAGAAATGAACTTAAATTCATACTTTACACCATATCCAAACATTAATTCAAAATGAACCATAGTCATGAATGTAGAATGTAAAATGTAAAACTTAAAAGTTCTGGAAGAAAACATGAGAAAATTTTTGTGACTTTAGGTCAGAAAAGATTTTTAGATTGAACTCCAAAAGCATGATTCATGAAAGAAAAATATAACTTGGACTTTATAAAAATTATGAACTGTTCTTCAAAAGACACTATGAAGAGATTGAAACCACAAGCTGGGAAAGGATATTCACAATCATATAATCTGACTAAGGTCTGACAGCCAAAATATATAAAGAACTTCTTTCAGAACTTAATAAGAAAACAAAAAGTTTGTTATCAGTAGTCACTATGTTATAGACTAGTGACATTCATATGTTAAAACTCCTTAAATGAATTGTTAATTCATAGTGGGGGTGAGGTGCAAACTTTCCTTATAGGGCCAGATGGTAACTATTTTAGGAGTTGCATATGATTCTTTTTTTTTTTTAAACCCGTTAAAACGTAAAACCTGTTCTCAGCTCATAGGCCTTTGAAAAATGGTCTGTGCTTCGAACTTGACCCAGTATGTGTGGTCACTTTCCAGCCTCTGAGTCAGAGCTGGGGAAGCCCTGTCCTCTGGCCTTGTACAGGAAGGAGGTAGGAAGTGGTGACCTTTTGAGTTTAGGTCTGAATGATTCTTCTTGATTGATTTAACAATTAACTGATTAGGAAGGTGTAGATTGAGAGGTATTTAATACGCTGAAAAATGTTTAAGAATAAAAATGTGTTTCCATTATATTTGGTGACTTTTTTGCAGTCCGTGTGACCGCCCTCGTGTCATCGAGTCTCTGAGAGGAATTGAAGTGGTCGATGTTGCTGCTGGCGGAGCCCACAGCGCCTGTGTCACAGCAGCCGGGGACCTCTACACATGGGGCAAAGGCCGCTACGGCCGGCTGGGGCACAGCGACAGTGAGGACCAGCTGAAGCCGAAGCTGGTGAGGAGGTGCCGTGCGCAGAGGCCGGAGGCTGCATGCTCCTCACTGCTGCTGTCAGATGGGGGCGGTTTGCCACCGTTGTTATGAAAAATGCTTTGGCTTCTAGAAGGCCCACTGTATTTTTGGGTGCAAGAAGTGAATAAACAGCCTTCATGGTGATGTAGGGTTGGCTCATCAAAGACGCTGATACCTCCTCCTGCGGTTTAGATGCATGTAGTTCAAATAGATGAAGGTGCTTTCTCTTTTGTCTTATAGGATTTTAGAAATCACCTCTTTGTAAAGGCTTAAAACAGGTACCCCCATAAAAAAAGAATGGCAGTGTTGTGAAGCCAGTCCTGTGGCAAGCCTTCTTGTGTTGTGCTTGGCCAACCCAAGTCCCTTTTCTCTGAAGGTGGAGGCGCTGCAGGGCCACCGTGTGGTTGACATCGCCTGTGGCAGTGGAGACGCCCAGACCCTCTGCCTCACAGATGACGACACTGTCTGGTCCTGGGGGGACGGGGACTACGGCAAGCTCGGCCGGGGAGGCAGCGATGGCTGTAAAGTGCCTATGAAGGTATTTCCCATTCTTTCCCTGCCCAGTGCTCTCCCAGCTCACCGCAGTCAGGGGCCCCCAGGGCCCCTCTGGGAAAACACAGCCTCAGAGCCACCATTACTGCCCCCCGTGTGTGCTCCTTAGGAGCACTTTAAACTCCTCTTTACCTTCTTTCCAGTAAATATAATGGGTAATTGGCTAGAAAGTGTGTGGAGGGCCTAGAGGGAGTAAGGTGTTCTGTGTGCTGTGTGCATTCTCTTGAGAAGTGGATGGGATCATCCGGGCACCGTGGAGCCTCCTGGTTTATAGCATGTAGGCCTGTCTCAGAGAAGGATATCACATGGCTCACACTCTCTCAGTTTACAGTGGTGTGGAGTTGCCACGGCACGCGCTTGGGGGTGCCAGTGCTTGCTAAAGGGACTGCATCTGGGTTAGCCGGGGCCATCTGAGGTGGGTGTCCTGTGAGGAGCGAGAGCAAGGCCTGCACAGCGCCTGAGTCCTGCAGTCCTGGTGGGGTCGGCGGCTCTGCTCCACTCAAGCCCGGTGGCTGCAGGCGATTTCTTATCTTTGCCAGAATGTCTTTTGCTCTTGTGAATGGGTGGCTTGTACGTGGATCAGGTCCTGCACATGCTTCTCAGTGACCTCAGTGCATGCACACCACACTGCCGTGTGTAGCCCAGGTGCTCTGCTGGGTACTTGGGAGCCTGGTGCTGCGAACCTGTCTCTGCCTGGCCTCCTCTCTCGTGGGGCTGTGGGGTTGCACGTGTGGCACAGGTGCTTCTGGAGCAGACCCTCATCAGTGGCATGTGTCAGAGGCCCCTCCTTGTGGGAAAGAGCCTGGGGTTTGCACTTCCAAGGCTGAGGATGCTGGGCATCAGAGGGGCTGGAGCAGGACGTCCCGATGCCATTGTGGTAGGGCCGGACACCAGGGCCCTACCACATTGTCTCATTTAGAGAATGAAGTCAGTTTTAATTAATTTGAGTTCAGAATTGAATATAAGAACTTACGTATGAGAGCAATCACAGAGGTCATGAGGAGCAGCTTGCGGGATAGGGAAAGTTGGCTGGCAGGTGTGCAGTGTGGAGGGTGGGTGGGGCCCAGTGCTTTTGGCCATCCCTCCCCTTGCCTGCTGCTCCTCCCCCGCGGGCCTCTGCTCTGAGAGGGCTGGGGCAGGTGAGGAGAGACACAGGGATTGCTGGAGTTTGGTGCTCCTGCACAGAGAAGCATGGTTGCGGGAGGCCATTCTGGGGAGAGGCTTGCAGGCCTCACCTGCAAAGCTCCCATTTCTGGTTCCCTTTGCTGGGTCCCACCAGGCCACAGTGTGCCAGCGGGTGTGCTGTCAGTCACGGTCCCGCCTGCCTCCTGAGAGTGCTGAGATTAAGTGGAATATGATTTTACGTTGCACTAATTATTCATCATGGGTACAAGTTTTCAGAATTCTTACTAGATTTAGTTAAATCTCAGTGTGGTTATAGCAGTCAGCAGGAGCCTTGTTGCTGTCTGTCTAATTGAACCTTTTCCCCCTCTAGATTGATTCTCTTACTGGTCTTGGAGTAGTTAAAGTGGAATGCGGATCCCAGTTTTCTGTTGCCCTTACCAAATCTGGAGCTGTTTATACCTGGTACGCAAGATTCTGTTTGTTTAAACCCACTAAAACCAGATTTGTATTGGGTTATATGCACCACCTTTTCATGGATGGGAATGTAGCTTCTGCAGCAGGCTATGGTTGTGTCCTGAACAGCAGAGGCTGCCCAGGAGGCTGGTCAGGGTGGTCAGTGAGATCACCTTGCCCCATAATTTCCATGCTTCCTTTGTGTGCAGGGGCAAAGGCGATTATCACAGGTTGGGCCATGGATCAGATGACCATGTTCGAAGGCCTCGGCAGGTCCAAGGGTTGCAGGGGAAGAAAGTCATCGCCATCGCCACTGGCTCCCTGCACTGTGTGTGCTGCACAGAGGATGGTAGGTAGGGGCTCAGTGCCGCAGGACTGAGGCCTGTGAATCTAAGAGGGTTGAGCATGAATGACATGCGCAGCCTTAAAAGGGGGCACAGGCCAGGTGTGGTGGCTCACTCCTGTTGCCCCAGCACTTTGGGAGGCTGAGGCAGGCGGATCACGAGGTCAAGAGATCGAGACCAGCCTGGCCTACACGGTAAACATCATCTCTACTAAAAATACAAAAATTAGCTGGGTATGGTGGCGCGCGCCTGTAATCTCAGCTACTCAAGAGGCTGAGGCAGGAGAATCACTTGAACCCGGGAGGTGGAGGTTGCAGTGAGCCAAGATCGTGCCATTGCACTCCAGCCTGGTGACAGAGCAAGACTGTCTCAAAAAAAAAAAAAAAAAAAAAAGAGGCAAAGGCTTATACTGTGTCCTGAGAATCTATCTGCAGTCAGCAGGGCTTTGGCCCTGTCATCTTCAGCCCCTGCTGTTAAACCTGTGAATGAGTTCTATTTATTACTTATTACTGGGCTGTGCAGAACAGAGCTAGCAGCCAGCCTGAGACGTGTCCTTAGACAGACTTGCTGCAGGCTTGGCCCTCTGCTGGTGTCTGGGAACCTGGGTTTCGGGAGGGATCCCCTGTTCCCTAGGTGGTAGGTGTGGTTCACTGTGCCTGAACTGTCTGTACAAGCGACATGTTCTGTGCTGAAATCTGCTTTCCTTGGTCTGGAACTTGGTACACGCCAGGCAGGGGGTGCCTGTGTGATCAGCCCTGATGGAAACCCTGGGCCTGGAGTCTCTACCCAGCTTCCCGGCAGACATCACCTGACACAGCTCAGTGCCGGGGCAGTTAAGCTCGTCCTGTGTGGCTCCTGTGGGAGAGGACTCTGGAAGCTTGCTCCTGGTTCCCCCACTGCTTTGCCACAGGTCCCTATCCCTGTGCTGGTCTTACTCTGTGTCCTCTTGCCATAATACACTGTAACTGTGAGGAGGAGTGTATGCTGAGTCTTGTACGTCATGCTGGAGAATCAGGAGCGTGGGGCGGTCCGGGGAACCCCAACACAATGGCAAAAGGGACTTTTCAGGTCAAATGAAGTTTGTGAGTCAGCTGACTTGATGATATGGAGATTATTCTGGATTATTTAGTGGGCCCAGTGTAATCACACAGACCCTTTGATCAGAAAAGGAGGCAGAAGAGTCAGTCAGAGATGTGACTGAAGAGGTAGTAGAAAGATTTTCAAAGTCTGAGAGCTCTCTACCCTCTGTTGCTGGCTTTCGTGGAGGAACAGGGCTGGGGAATGGGGTGGCCCCTGGAAGCTGGGAATAGCTCAGCCAGCAAGGAACCTGGACCTCAGTCCCACAGAGAACTGAGCTGTGTCTGAATGAGCAAGGAAACTCTCCCCTGGGGCCTCTGGGAAGGGAGACCCATGCGGGACTTCTCACCTGCAGAGCGAAAGGATCCTAAGTGTGGTTTAAGCCAGCCGGGCCGTGGGGATGTGTTATGGCAGCAGTGAAAAACGTGGGCGCCATCTTTCATTAACATGGCCTTCGCACAAACTGTGCTCCTCGTTAAAGCCTTTGGTGAATTATATAAGCATGCACCCTTTAATCATTTCATTGAGGGAAGAGGCTCATGGATGAATGAGCAACTTCTGTGGCCTGTAGTGGAAGGACATTGTAGTTCTTGATCCAGAACTTTTTATTTGATTTATTTAATTCTTTTAAATTTTGAGACAAATCACAGTTGGAAGCAAACCAGTTGGAAGTACATTACCTAGAACTTGCTTATCCCAGTCCACATGAGAGTGAGTTGCTGTCCTGCTGCCGCGTCCTGAGCTTTTCAGTGTGTTTCCCACAAACAGGGAGGCTCGTCCTGCCAGCCAGTTCACACTCCCCCACCCCGCCTGACGCCCATGCCCATTTGCAGCACATTGCCTGCCAGTCAGCTGGCAAGCTGTATCCTCTGTCCTGTGACACTCTCTCAGTGCCTGGCATCATCGTTTCACTTCCTCGTCTTCCTGGGCTTCTTGCAACTTGACACCAGTTATTTTGTAGCACATCTTCTGTTTGGATTTTTTGCGATGTTTCTGCATAGATTCGGGTTGTGTGTCTTTGATCGTCACAGTTCATCCTTGCAGGTGACATGCAGTTTGTCTGCTTGCTGATGATGCTCACTACAGTTGCTTGGTTACATTGTCTGCCATGCTTTTCACTGCGAACATTCTTTATAATTAACAAGTATTTAGTAGGGACATCCTGAATCTATTTAAATATTCCTTTCTCATGCAGCTTTGAATCAATTCATGTATTTGTTTTATCTGAGTGGGAATCATGGATCCTAATGTATTCATTGGGGTATATAGTCTATTTATTTTGATGCTCTAGTTGTGCTCTATTTGGCTGGCTCTGCCCCCTTTTTGTGTGTCCCCGTTGTCTGGGAGTACTTCCTTGCTCTGGCAGAAGAAGATGATTAGCCTCCGCTTGTTCCCGCCATGCCCCACGCCTCGAACTGGCCATTTCTCCAGGGAGCCCTGGCATCTGTGGAGGAGAATGGCCTTGAGAAGACAAGGTCTGGATGATGGGTGTGCTCATTGCTATTGAGGCGTCACCGCTCCCCAGACCTCCTCAGTGGACAAAGCCAGGGAATAGTAATGTAAACAATACCCGGGTTTATGTTTGATGTCTGTTGAAAACTGTGAGTTCCCACCAGTATCCCCAGGTCCAGTTTGGATCCACAGGGTTCATTCCAGTTTTCTCATGGCAACCTTGCAGATCCTTTCTCTTCTGGCGACTTGGCCACTCCCCCCGTGCATAACCAGCATCTCATCCTCCCCTGTGTGGCTCCTCCCCTTGCATGTGGGGCTCTTGGCTGACTCCCCTCGGAGCTAGCACCTGGGTGGAAGCCCTCCTCACTCTCACAGACTCATTCCCTATGCCCAGCTGCGTCTGCAGAGACACCCTCCTCACCTTGTGTGTGCGACACCCGCCTCGTGGCTTTAGGACCAACGTGTGGAGAGCAGGCAGGGGCAGGAGACAAGTACACTGCCCTTGACCACGCAGGCGTCACACTTTCCAGACACCCGAGGAGTCTCTCTGGATTTGACAATCCTGATGGTGTCTCCAGAGAACATGAGCCTTGTTTCCATCCTGGTCACCAGGGACCTTGCCTGAGAATATTTTCCGGTGGTATTTCTTGGTTGAGGTCCCACACGGTGCACTGAAAAGTGTGATGATTCTTGTGAATGGTGAATCTTATGTTTAGGATATGAACAGAAACGGCATGTTCTTTTTTTATGTTATTTTTAAAATTTATTTTTATTTCAACAAGTTTTTGGTGAACAGGTGGTGTTTGGTTACATGAATAAGCTCTTTAGAGGTGATGTCTGAGAGGTGGGTGCTCCCATCACCCAAGTAGTGTACACAGTACCCAATGTGTAGTCTTTTATCCCTCACTCCTCTCCTACCCTTTCCCCCGAGTCTCCAAAGTCCATTGTGTCATTCTTATGCCGTTGCATCCTCATCGCATGAGAACATATGGTTTGGTTTTCCGTTCCTGAGTTACTTTACTTAGAATAATGGTCTCTAGTCCCATCCAGGTTGTGGCAAATGCAATCATTTCATTCCTTTTTATGGCTAGTAGTATTCCATGGTGTATATATACCACATTTTCTTTATCCATTCATTGATGGATGGGCTTTGGAGCTGGTTCCATATTTGTGTAATTGCAAATTGTGCTGCTATAAACATGCGTGTGCAAGTGCTTTTTCAAATAATGACGTCTTTTCTTCTGGGTAGGTACCTAGTGGTGGGATTGCTGGATCAAATGGTAGGTCTACTTTTAGTTCTTTGAGGAATCTCCACACTTTTCCATAGTGGAGCGTGGAAAATGCTTTCCATCACAACGCGTTTTCACAGATAGCTTGTTGTTAGTTTTTATCGCCCTCTAGTGGGGGAAAATCTCAATGTGTTGTACTGGTTTCTGTTCCCACCAGCAGTATAAGTGTTCCCTTTTCACCACATCCATACCAACATCTATTTTTTTTTATTCTTATTTTATTATGGCCTTTCTTGCAGGAGTGAGGTGGTATCACATTGTGGTTTTGATTTTAAAAACATAGATTTTCAGGTGGATCACCAAGTCAGGAGTTCGAGACCAGCCTGACCCACATGGTGAAACCCTGTCTCTGCTAAAAATACAAAAATTAGCTGGGCATGGTGGCGCGTGCCTGTGAGCCTAGCTACTCAGGAGGCTGAGGCCGGAGAATCGCTCAAACCCGGGAGGCGGAGGTTGTGGTGAGCTGAGATCGCACCACTGCATTCCAGCCTGGGCGACAAAGTGAGACTTCATCACAGTGGTTCATGCATGTAATCCCAACACTTTGGGAGATGAGGTGGGAGGATCACTTGAGCTGGGGAGGTTGAGGCTGCAGTGAACCGTGATTATGCCAGTTTACTCCAGCCTGGGCAACAGAGTGTGAGACCCTGTCTCAAAAAAAAAAGTATAAAATAAATAAAACAGACTTTTCCTTTTCTGTTTTGCATGCAAGAGCAATTTGGAATGTTAGGGATATTGCTATGTGTTTTAATATTAGATGGATTTGGGATGTTCGGGATATTGCTATCTGTTCTAATATCATTCTGATGGAGAACTGCTGCTGTTCATGCCTAGTCCTGAGAACTAACACTGTTGGAGGCTTAAGACCAGAGTTGTGTGTCTCTCACTAGAAGAGGCCTGGTGGCCAACAGGGGCTGTGGAGAGTCCTGGGAAGTACACTCGCCTCTTTGGATGTGTAATTAGCATGTATTCATGTTTAGGTCATACATAAAGCAGACTTTCATGTCTAGGTCATATGTAAAGTTGACAACTAGGTCAACACCAGCTGAAGGGCAGGGAGCGTTGGTGCTGTGTGTGGTGGGAAGACACTGGCAGCCATGCGTTTGTTGGCCCTAGTATACAGGTTCTGATTCTAAATTCACTTCATTCAGGTGAGGTTTATACATGGGGCGACAATGATGAGGGACAACTGGGAGACGGAACCACCAATGCCATCCAGAGGCCTCGGTTGGTAGCTGCCCTTCAGGGTAAGAAGGTCAACCGTGTGGCCTGTGGCTCAGCACATACCCTCGCCTGGTCGACCAGCAAGCCCGCCAGTGCTGGCAAACTCCCTGCACAGGTGAGTCCGGGCAGGTTGGGTGGGTCGGGGGCAAGCAAAGTGTGCTCCTGTCACATGCTGCATCCTGTCGTTGTGTGTTTACAGAGGCTTCTTGGTGAAAATAATTCAGGCTCAGTAAATGTTAACCACACAGTGGTTTAAGAACCTTGATATTTGGCTGGTTGCGGTGGCTCACGCCTGTAATCCCAACACTTTGGGAGGCCAAGGTGGGCGGATTGCTTGAACTCAGGAGTTCAGGACCAGCCTGGACAACATAGCAAAACCCTGTCTCTACAAAATTAGCCAGGCATAGTGGCATGCACCTGTAGTCCCAGCTACCTGGGAGGCTGAGGGCTGAGGTGGGAGGATCACTTGAGTCTGAAAGGTCCAAGCTGCAGTGATTGCACCACTGCTCTCTTACTTGGGTGACAGAGTGAGACCCTGTCTCAAAAGAACCTTAATGTTCATGCCAGCCAATATTCTGTGTGTACAGTGTGTATCACCTTCTGTATCTTATAACCCACACCAAACTGTTCCACACCAAACTGTTCTGCTAGTACATGCCTCACATTTCTTAGTAAATTTATTTGTATAGACTAATTTTTTTTACAGTCAAACTGGACAGAATATTATTTTAAAAGCAGCACAGTGAGGTTGTGCAAACCAAACTCAGACACCATAGTGCTTCTCTGTTTTTGAAACAATTGTTTTCAGAATCCTTAATGGATGCCACACTGGCCCCCGTGTGCCTTTGGTGCCTGAGGGGCTGAAGGCCATTTCTGTGTTCTAGGTCCCCATGGAGTACAATCACCTGCAGGAGATCCCCATCATTGCGCTGAGGAACCGTCTGCTGCTGCTGCACCATCTCTCCGAGCTCTTCTGCCCCTGCATCCCCATGTTCGACCTGGAAGGCTCGCTCGACGAAACTGGACTCGGGCCTTCTGTTGGGTTCGACACTCTCCGAGGAATTCTGATATCCCAGGGAAAGGTATTCAAGTGGCAATCTTTGCTCTAGGGGAAACTGGTGTCTTCAGTACATGTAACCCAATAGAATTCCTATACTGGGAATAGAACACATAGAATACAGCTCATTCAGCAAATGTTCACGGAATGCCTCCTGCATGCCAGGCTCTGTTCTGGGTACTTTATATCAATGAGAAAACAGACAAAAATCTGTTCCCTTTTGGAGTTTATATTAAAAACAAACAGTAAGATGCTGCATCTCTCCTTCATAATCTCTGCCTCTCACTGCTCCAGAAGGATGAGGTGGGGCCTTCATAAACTAAGCCTTTGTTCCTGCTGTCCTTCTCTGCCTGCCTGGCCTTGTGGCTATGGCAAGTCCCCACTGACACAGGAAGGCCGGCGATTGGGCTGTTTCTCTCAGGATGTCCAGCAGAGGGGGCCAGGAGTCACAGATATATCACCTCGAAGGTCCATGCCTGAATGTGTAGAGATTGCTGGCCAAGTGAGAATTAACAGGTGGTGAATAATACAGTCATGAGTGAAGGCATCTGAAAGTCACCAGGCAGGTTTTGACCTGTAGATGTTGCTAATAGTTGGAGCTTTCTAGAAGTTGGGTTAGTTTCTGGCAAGCAGCTTGACAAGATGATCTCGAAGGGGCTAATTACCATACGGTAGGGGCATCTCTGTATAGGGAAAAGTTATAGAATTGGATTGAGGACCACTAATCTTGATTGTGATTCTCTAATGTATTTTGTTGTCGAATATTATGGCCCATTCTTAGTGATTTAATAAAATTGCAATGTTTTGGAGTCCTGTCCCAGCAGGTTACTTTTTAAAGACCGGCTTTGTTTCCACTTGGCTAGAACGATTTCTGCTGAACAGGACTGGTACATTCATTTTACTTTCACGTGTGCCTGAGGGTGGAAGTGGTCAGGCTTGTGTTTAATGGAAAGACCATCTCTCTGATGAGAGAGGCAGAAGAAATCTTGGGCAGGTAAAATGGATAGGAAACATAATTTCAATTACTGTTCAATAATAAAAAGTAGCAAACGATTAATTTTACCTTCTTTTTTTAATCCTTCAAAGTGGTGATGATAATAGGCAGCACAGAGGAAAAAAACCTTTCTTTGTAGGGAGAAAAAAAGTGAGAGGCAGGGCACGTCCCACCTGGCCCTGTGCGAGCGTTGTGCAGGCTGTGAGCGGGGCACGGGTGGGAGCTGGTGTGTGGTAGGGGAGCGGTGGGCAGCAGCATCTGGCACCTGCTGGGGCTGCAGGAGAGCAGGGGAGTGCTGAGGGCGTCTGAAAGGTACCTCTGGTCAGGGAATGTGTAGGCAGCCTCGGTTCTGGTCCTGGTTATGGTGAGGATCGGCCTCAGAGAGTGGGTGTTACTACTCCTGGTCCAGAGCACCAAAATGGACTCTCCAGGAAGGTGGGCGGGCTGGTGACTGGGAGGAGAGGGGAGTGCTCCTGTGGAGGGAGAGCTGCCCTGAGGTCCAGGCAGGGCCTCTGGGAGCAGGATGAGTCTGGGCTATGCGAGAGGCATGGGGCTGGGGTGCCGCCAGGATACCCTTTCTGGGTCTCCTCTGGCACTTGGGGCCCTCACCTCCTGCCTTCAGGGCTTGGAGTTCTTAGGCTTTGAGCTGGGCAAGGGCTCAGCCTCCACTGAGGGACCCTTGTGCTCCCACAGCCCACCCCTAACCGAAAGAAGGCACAATTGCCTACTTGGCCAAGAGAGCTGAGACCCCTGCTGACCTGTCTCATCCCTTTCCACTGGCACGGCTGCGTGCTGCATCCTCTGCCCTTTCCCCACGGGCATGGCCGACCTGCTCCCTCCTGGGGAACGGCTGGGTCCTCACTGTGGTGCTGATGTTTGGCCACGCCCTGCTGTCTTCACCCCAGGCACTCCCGATTTCTTTTAGTGTGATCACAGCCAGGACCTTGTTCCCCTCCCTGGTCTGTCTTTTCTGTCCTGATCCAAGGTCTAGCTGGCTCCACGGTGCTCCCTGGCCCCGTGGCTGCTGTATGGCAGTCAGTGGTTTAACATCATTCCCTGCCACTGGTGGACTTGTTTGGCAGGGAAACCTTGACTTCAAGACCTGAGTCAGAGCAGGTGCTTGCCAGGCCCAGCCCTCCCTGTTCTGTGCCCTGTGTGTGCTGGGCTCTTCCAGCCTCCGGAACGCTGCTGGGTGGAGGTAGTTTCCTGAGGGACCTGCCTCTTGCCTGGCCATTGGCACTACCTGCCTGGCCGTCTGTCCCTGTGTGCTTCGGGGCCAGCCTGTTCCCCTGCACCCTCACAACTTGAGAAAAGGGAACTGGCAGTTTTCTGTCCTTAAGAAGGTCTTCAACACAGATTTTAAACAAAACTATGTGATGATTTCTTCAGGAGTGATGCTTTCCATATCAGATTCTAAATTTTGTCTGTTTGATGTGTTTTAGGAGGCGGCTTTCCGGAAAGTAGTACAAGCAACTATGGTACGCGATCGTCAGCATGGCCCCGTCGTGGAGCTGAACCGCATCCAGGTAGCACATGGAGATTACTCTCCAAGTCTGACAGCCTTAGAAGTGATGCTTTCGTGGGTACCTGGGCTGGGACGAGAGCGCTGGTAGCCTGCCATCCTGTGCACCCCAACTTTAAAGAGCAGGTGCCACCTTCCTTTTTGTGGGCTTCCTGTATGTGATGTGCTGGGGCTTCCAGGAATGTCAGTGTGTTTCTTTATACAGAAGTAATGAAGATTTATGTCAGATAGTCCAAAAGCACAAACACAGGTCAGCAAGAATGGGGAAAATAAAATCAGCCCTCTTCCCACTGCATGATGATAACCGCTGCTGTTACATTGGGAGGTGTGTGTCTATTTGTTACAGCCAAAGCGGGATCACTGCCTTTTGAAATTTGCTGCTCTCCTGCCTGCCATGGAATAGGGTCCTGTGGGGCTGCTTGTGTTTGGCAGCTGCCTGCAGCCTGCTCCTCTCTTGCAGGGGTGTGTCCTGGTTTACTCTGTCAGATTTCTCTGATGGTGCTGGGGGGCCGTGCCCACTTTTCTGTGGTACAGGCAGGGCTATCTGGGTGTATCTTCGGTCACCCCTTTTGTTAAGTTCTGAGAAGTGGAGTGGGTCAGAGGCCCAGTGACAATTTGATGATACATCCGATTATAGGTTATAACAGTTCATGTTCCCACCATCCTCACACGCTCCCCACCACTGGTAGTTTTCTTTGCCAATTTCATAGGCCAGAATTACTAATACTGTCTCATGGGTAGTAATCAAAGAAACGACAAGTAGACCATTTCTAAATGTATACTGCTTCAAGTGTATATAAACTCACAGTTAAAAACAATTAATTAAAAACAAAGAGAAGCCTCGGCCCCTGATGATGATAGCGTGCAGAACTTGACATTTAATGCTCAAATGAAACTGGCCTCGCCTCTTGGATCAGACACAGAGAGCCATGAAGAACAAATTCTTTGTTCCTGTACCTTTGTATTAACACATGATTTTTACCCTGATGTTGATTACAAGACTAGAAATGTTTTCAGAGTTATACTTGGGGGCATTTTGAATTAAGACACGAAACTCTTGTCCTTTGTTGGACAGCTCATGTGACCACATTGATGGAGCTGGTCTCTTCACTGACGTCAGAGTGTTTAATGCTAAGCTGTACGTCAGTCACGTCCTCACATAAATAGGTTGTTTAACTAGGTTCATAAAAAAGCTTTTATTTCCCTACCTTGGACGATGGCTTCAGTTTGCTGTGCATCATAAACATTATAGCTTGTAGGCAAGGCCAGCTGATGGCTTCTGCGTTGTCTAACCCCCGCGATTGAGTGCACCTTGACTTGCACCTCCCTCAAAACCGCACGCAGACTTTTTGGGCCAGGGGCTCTCAGGGTGGGTATTCAAGCCTGGGGGGCTCTGGGAATCAGTGAAGTTTTGATAAACTAGGATGCAGGTTAGGCACCCTTGTTTCTGTCTTTGTATCATCTGAAATTTTTAAGAAGTCATTACATGCTGAGCACCTCTTTCTTACTCATCTTGCTATCCCCAGCTTGTGTTACAAAAACGTTCAGTATGCAATTGAAAAAACAAACTGGGTAAATGGCAAACAAATTTATATTAGTCGTTGGTGGTGGCTCATGCCTGTAATCCCAGCACTTTGGGAGGCTGACGTGGATGGATTGCTGGAGCCTAGGAGTCTGAGACCATCCTGGGCAACATGATGAAACCCCGTCTCTACAAAAAATACAAAAATTAGCCTTATGTGGTGGTGGGTGCCTGTAGTCCCAGCTACTTGGGAGGCTGAGGCAGGAGGATTGCTTGAGCCTGGGAGGCAGAGGTTGTAGTGAGCTGAGATCATACCAGTGTACTCCAGTCTGGGCGACAGAGCCAGACACTGTCTCAAAGCAAACAAAAAACGACAACTTATATCAGGCCTTTTTTTTTTTTTTTTTTTTTTGAGAGGGAGTCTTGTTCTGTCGCCCAGCCTGGAGTACAGTGGTGCGATCTTGGCTCACTGCAACCTCCACCTCCCAGGCTCAAGCAATTCTCTTGCCTCACCCTCCTGAGTAGCTGAGATTACAGGCGTGTGCCACCATGCCAGGCTAATTTTTTTTTTTGTATTTTTAGTAGAGACAATTTCACCATGTTGGCCAGGCTGGTCCCAAACTCCTGACTGCAGGTGATCCACTCGCCTCGGCCTCCCAAAGTGCTGTAGGCATGAGCCACCGCACCCAGCCTTTTTTGTATTTTTAGTGGCGACAGGGTTTCACTGTGTTGGCCAGGCTGGTCCTGAACTCCTGACCTCAGGTGATCCACTCACCTCAGCCTCCCAAAGTGCTGGTATTATAGGCGTGAGCCACCGTGCGTGGTGTCAGGCCTTCTTAAGAATCAGATAAACACCCTTCAGCCTAGTGTGCAATGTGGATTGACGTCTGGGGGCTGCTCTGACTCAGCCACGGCCCCGGGTGCCAGAGGTGGCTCCTTCCCGTTCAGGGTAGCATGCCCCTCCCAAAGCGAGGAAATTTTCTACAGATGTAGAAATAGAAGTGATTTTCTGCCTAAAAATGAACGTGGAGAAAAACATTGTTTGAATTCAGGGTGTGCACAGGACACCAGCACGGAGCCAGGAAGGCTGCACAGGCGCCTCCAACCCGCCACCCCATGGCCACGATGATGGGCTCAGGGACACGCCTCCCAAGAGGATGCCATGGGAGGGACTCTCACAGCTGTCTGGATAGTTTCAGAGACTCCAGAACACAGGTCATCTTACTGGAAGGTCTTGTTTGTTGGGAATTTTATTTAGTTTTATAGCAGGATCTGAACATCACTACATAAAAACTTTTTTATACTTAAAAATTTATTACAGAGTTATTGCATGCACATTTCTGAAAATTTAGGGAATTCAGATTAAAGACAGTTAAAATCATCTGTGTTTCTATTGAGCAGAGAAAGTGCTGTCCCGCAGGAGCCTGTCTGCCTCCAGCCTTATGGCTGCTGTTTTCTGCAGCCTCTGAGTGCAGACAGCCTCTACTAGTGGGTGTCGTCGTGGAGGAGAGGCAGCCCCGTGGGCTTCGGGGAGCTGGGTGCACCTCTCCTCTCACACAGCCGCCGTGACATAGGGCATGTCCTGTTCTTTTCTTGTAGCCTAGTCTCCTCTGGGCATGATGGAGCCTTAACAAGCTGCCGCGAGTTTCCAGGAACTCACGTCTGTGAACACTAGCCGTGTGTGTGGCACGCAGACAAGTTCATTCTACAGGCAACTGTGGCTCCTGTCATTCTTCTTGTATTTTTAGTCTTGGTTATGGCAGCCTGCGCTGTAAGCTGTTTAAACTCAACTTTATGTGAGCTAAAGGTGAAGAGAGCTTCACTGGAGGAGTCATCAAAATACACTCTCAGGACCATTTTTTCTTCAATTTTTCTTTTTGACATCCTTCCAGACTGGGCTTCCCAGATGATTCTGATGCACAGCCTCAGCCACCTGCCCTCCGATGTGTCGAGGTCCTGCTGCGGCGGGACCCTAGGGCTCCTGCCCTGATGTCTTTGGGAATTGGAGTCCCCTGAGCCTTTAGCAATTGTAGCTTAGGATGAGAAGGATGGGCAGGGAGAGTGACTGCCTGTGTTGGGGAGGCTGAGTGGCCCCAAGGCTTGGAAATAGGATGGGTGGAAGCAGATGTGGGGAAGGGCTGGTCCTGGCTGAGGCACTCACTCACTGTGTCTGCTTCAGTCTCAGGGGCATTGGGTTGAATCTTTGAGTGCCGGTAGTCTGTTCTGGTCTGCTGGGGGAGCTGCTTTTGGAGTTCCTGGTGTCTTATTTCATGAGGTCGTGGCAAGATGGTGAAGTAGCAGCAGTGCATAGGGTGTGAGGATGGTCCGTGCCAGGGTGGTGCTGCCGGGCCGCAGATGTGGACGTGGTGGTGGTGTGTGTCGTATTGGAAGGTGTGTTTGTTCAGACACACTAGTCCTGGGGGCTGCTGGGCACATCACTGGCGACATGCCCAATGGGGTGAGGCAGTGGTCTCGGGTGTCCACAGTCGAGCGCCCCAGACGGCAGGGTCTGCCTGGCGTCCACACAAGCAGGTGTGTGACCAGGGAGGGGCCCATGCACGGTGCCTCCTCCTCATGCACTCACCAGTGCCGCATGTCCCCGACTGTGTGCTTCCTGCCGCGGCAGCGGCCTCACGCTTGCTTGCTTCCTCCTCTCCAGGTCAAACGATCAAGGAGCAAAGGCGGGCTGGCCGGCCCCGACGGCACCAAGTCTGTGTTTGGGCAGATGTGTGCTAAGATGAGCTCGTTTGGTCCCGACAGCCTCCTCCTTCCTCACCGTGTCTGGAAAGTCAAGTTTGTGGGTGAGAACTTGCCACGTGCTGGAGCACCTGTGTCCCCGGCAGTGGTCGCCTGAGCCCACAGGGAGCACAGAGGCCACATGGTGTGGGAGCGTTGGGGCTCTTTACACAGGACTGTGTGAGGGGACTTCGAGTGGCTGCTTCTCCCCTGCAGGTGAATCTGTGGATGACTGTGGGGGCGGCTACAGCGAGTCCATAGCTGAGATCTGTGAGGAGCTGCAGAACGGACTCACGCCCCTGCTGATCGTGACACCCAACGGGAGGGATGAGTCTGGGGCCAACCGAGACTGCTACCTGCTCAGCCCGGCCGCCAGAGCACCCGTGCACAGCAGCATGTTCCGCTTCCTGGGTGAGCTTCTCGGCCGCTTGAGACTGTGTCGCTGTGGCCTGTGCCTGCTCTTGAGTTAAAGTGTACCATCTGTTTGAGGAGTGACAGTAGATATCTTGAATATCTGCTTTTAGTTTTTGAGACTGTTACCAATAAAAATGACTTTTAGGGTGAGGCACGGTGGCTCATGCCTATAATCCTAGCACTTTGGGAGGCTGAGGCGGGCAGATTGCCTGAGGTCAGGAGTTCGAGACCAGCCTGACCAATGTGGTGAAACCTCGTCTCTAGTAAAAATACAAAAAAAATTAGCTGGCTGTGGTGGCATGCACCTGTAGTCCCAGCTACTCAGGAGGGTGAGGCAGGAGAATTGCTTGAACCCGGGAGGCGGAGGTTGCAGTGAGCTGAGATCGTACCATTGCACTCCAGCCTGGGCGACACTCTGTATCAAAAAAAAAAAAAAAAAAAGAAAAGACTTTTAATATTGATCGTGCCTTTCACCAACATTGTGGAAGCGAACCAGGTGCTGTTGACTTCCGTGCCTAGCATTGAGGGCCTGACGGTGGTGGACCGTCGGAAGCTCTGTGCACAGCTGCAGGCACTGGCAGAGCCAGCCCCGGCCACGTGCTGAGGACTGGATACTGCCTCGGGTACTCAGAAGATGGGAGATTCTGTTTCTGCATCTTCAATGTTTGTCTGAGACTTGGGATCAGAGTGGGGTGAGGTCTTCGCCATTGGCCAGTCCCTCCTTCCTGTCCCACTGAGGGTGTGCAGGGTGTCCTCAGCTGTGCGTCCCACCACAGCCAGCACCTCCTGGGCAGGGCTATAGCTCCCTGGAGGACACTCCCGTGGGGAAGTTCCAGCTCTTTGCTGTCATAAGAAGAAGAATTGGCCACTGTGTGGCTTAAACTAGTGTGCCTGCAGAAAGGATGTGAAGAGTTAGAGGCTTTTAGGCACAAAAGGATAGATTTAGAGCAGGACAGGCGGTCTTGAGGAAGGGCCTAGACCTATGATTTGGGTGTTGCTGCTTCAGAAGGCTCTGAGTCCTCAGTGTGGAGCTGCTGTCAGTGGCGTGTGTGAGTGAGCGGGAAGTTTTGTCATCCTTTTCAAGTGTCCTCTGTCACTTGTGTCCTGAATGATCAGGTGTGTTGCTGGGCATTGCCATCCGAACCGGGAGTCCCCTGAGCCTCAACCTTGCCGAGCCTGTCTGGAAGCAGCTGGCTGGGATGAGCCTCACCATCGCGGACCTCAGTGAGGTAACTCCCTGGGGCGGCAGGCGGGGCCTCCAGGGTCTTGTTAACAGGCACAGTCTGTTCTGCGGGTCTGGTCAGGCTGTGAACTCTGGCCTAATCTCAGTGCCCAGGTGACGCAGAGGCTGTTGGCTGTGGACCACCTTTGAGTAGCAAAAAAAAAAAAAAAAAAATAGACCATCTATTTTCTGGTGTTTTGTAACATACACTGTCTTGTCAGATAAGGAAGCTCACTGCCTCCCCTGTGAAGAAGCTGAGCTTTTGGGCAGCTGGGGGCCGTGAGTCAGGCTTGCACGGGAGGCTCTGTCCTGGGACGACCACAGCCAGCTCATTCCCCATGGCTGTGTTGTGCCTCGGCTGCAGGGAGGGAACCCTTGCTAGCCAGTTGCTGTAACTTTCTCGGTGGTTAGTTTTAAGCATTTGGCTGAATTGTGAATTCTTCGTTCAGCTCCTTGGGTGAAGTACTCTCTCGTTGCTCCTCTTATATCTTGGTGTGTGCCGTGCACTTGCAGCCTCGAGATGCACTTGAGGCTGACCCTGGTTCCTGCTTGACAGAGTGTGCTGGGTGGACTGGAGTCTGGGATGGAGATGAGCCGTGAGTCGACACATGGGCTTTCTTTTTCTCCTTAAAAGGTTGATAAGGATTTTATTCCTGGACTCATGTACATCCGAGACAATGAAGCCACCTCAGAGGAGTTTGAAGCCATGAGCCTGCCCTTCACAGTGCCAAGTGCCAGTGGCCAGGACATTCAGTTGAGCTCCAAGCACACGCACATCACCCTGGACAACCGCGCGGAGTACGTGCGGCTGGCGATAAACTATAGGTTGGTGGTCATCTGTCTCTGTTGCATTGACATAAATAGCAAAAGTAGCAGAACGTGGTTGTGTGGACATGTGTGTTTTTCAGGAGTGTCATACACAGTAAAGTAATGGATTTGGCTCCAACTATTGCTGATCTGTGGGTATAAAGCTTATTTTGTGATCAGGGTCGGTATTTATTACTCTGACATTCTTGGCTCTAACCAGAATACCAAGATCAACAAAATCCACCCATTTGGGTCACTGCACCTGGAGAGGCCATAGTTTTTGCCCCTGTGTGCTTTCTTTGTTGGCTTCCCTGGGACAGGGCTGTATCTGGGTCTGTCTCAACCCCCTCCAGGCTGCTTGAGTGACACAGAGCAGCCTTTGCCAGGTGTCCAGGTGTGACTGTGCCCAGTCCTTTGGGTGCCGTGATTCAGGCTTGGCAGGTCATTACCACCACCCACAGCTTCCACTGCTTGTCCCATGTCCCCTGGAAGCACCTGAGAGTGTCTGGGTGAGGCCCCGTGTGGCAGGTGGGCCCTGTGGGCTCTGGTGGGGGTAGTCCTGGCAGGTGTCCTGGGCGGTGCTGTCCCCCGTATCGTGTCTGCTGTGGGTCAGCACAGTGTCTCGGGCCTGGGGCGGATGCACATGTGTTTCCCCTCTTGGTGCTGGCTTCTCCTGGGGTGTCCTGTGGGTACTGAGAGTGGCGTCTTGGGGTGTGCATAGCTGTAGGTGGTCATTAGGCCGTACCCTGTCGGCTGGACGAGATGAGCCCAGTGTCAGGAGAAGCTCTGCAGTGCCGAGCTGCTAAGCATGCTCATGCCATCTGGAGCTGCTCCCTCTGTTCTCCCAGCTGGGACGTGTGCGGCCACAGTGCTGCATGCCAAGGCTTGGTGTGAGCAGCATAAAGTCAGCGTCACTGAAGACAGAAGTGTAAAGTGAGCTTTTTCTTCCAGACTCCATGAATTTGATGAGCAGGTGGCTGCTGTTCGGGAAGGAATGGCCCGCGTTGTGCCTGTCCCCCTCCTCTCTCTGTTCACCGGCTACGAACTGGAGACGATGGTATGCCGACCCCCAGGTGGGGCTGCCCTGCAGCTGCCTTTTGCCTGCTGACCCACAAATCAGTGACAGCAGTCAGAGTCAGAACCTTGCCCTGTGTGTTGACTGAAGGGAGTGCACTCTGAGCGCGTCCCTCCACCCGCCTGCAGGAGGCTGTGTGTGGGCCCACCCAGAGCCCCCAGACCTTTCCCCACCCCAAACAGGCCTTGGTGTAGAGAGGGAGCGTGACGGAGTCTTGCGGAAATGCCAGGGTGGGAAGCATCACGCGGCCCTGACAGACATCCTCCCGCAGGTGTGTGGCAGCCCTGACATCCCGCTGCACCTTCTCAAGTCGGTGGCCACCTATAAAGGCATCGAGCCTTCCGCATCGCTGATCCAGTGGTTCTGGGAGGTGATGGAGTCCTTCTCCAACACAGAGCGCTCTCTTTTCCTTCGCTTCGTCTGGGGCCGGACGAGGCTGCCCAGGACCATCGCCGACTTCCGGGGCCGAGACTTCGTCATCCAGGTAGGCTCCTGGCTGGGCTTGCCAGCCCTGGGCTGATGTCGGCTGACGGTGGCTGGCTCCTCACCCACAGTCCTGCAGCACATGGAAAACAGGCCTCTTGAGTCTTTACAGAAATGAAAATGGAAAACATCGAACTTCTCTGATGTGAAGGCTCAAAATGTTATGATTATGTGTTTTGGGTACCATTACCTATTTTTAAAAAATGTATCTGGCCATCCCCAGAATACATCACTGCTGTGTCAGCCTGCTCTAGATTTCAAACACACGTAAAGCACTCATTCAGTTATCTGGTCGAATTAGGTGAGTCACTAAGTAACATGCTACATACCAAGAAAAATGAGGCCGCTCGTTGGATTGAGAACAAGGGTTTTGCTTTGGGTTCCAACTCTGTGGGCCGGTGGTCAGAAACAAGCTCAATGGACCTGCCGGGTCACTGAGAGGGGATGGCCTAATGCCCCCACTCTCTGTTGGGACCGTAACAGCAGTGCCTGGGTGGATGGATCGATGGGGTCCACTGTTCCCAGCATGTGTCCAGCACAGCCTGACCTGCGTCTCTGCCAGGGTTAGAAAAGTGGCCGTCTTTCAGGGTCACCTTGGAGAGCATGCATAGTTTTCTATCTTAGAAGGTCAGTAATTCTTAGTTTTTGTCCATAATTCTTGCTGTTTCCTAGTATCTTAATCTGTAGGGGTCAAAGTTGGGCTGGTAGACTCATGAAGAGCTCTCCCGTGGTCACGTGCCTGGTCCTCCGCCAGCCAGGCCGCCCCGCATCCACACAGGTGGTGTGGTCCTCGGGCCCTCTTCCCGGGATGACAGTAGAGAGCCGTCATCTCCATAGTGAGGTGCTGTTTCTTACTCCAAGTTCTAGGAATTAATTGCTCCTTGTTACTCCTAAAGTTGTTTGGATTATGTTTTCTGCTGTTTTGTTCTTAGCAAAAAATATGGTTTTGTGAGCACGAAGAGTCTAATGAGCACAGTAAAGTAGACTGCAGCCGTACTCAGTTTCTAATCACTTCATGTTTCTGCTCAACAGGTGTTGGATAAATACAACCCTCCAGACCACTTCCTCCCTGAGTCCTACACCTGTTTCTTCTTGCTGAAGCTGCCCAGGTATTCCTGCAAGCAGGTGCTGGAGGAGAAGCTCAAGTACGCCATCCACTTCTGCAAGTCCATAGACACAGATGACTACGCTCGCATCGCACTTACAGGAGAGCCAGCCGCCGACGACAGCAGCGACGATTCAGATAACGAGGATGTCGACTCCTTTGCTTCGGACTCTACACAAGATTATTTAACAGGACACTAAGATGGGGAAACGTCCTCGTGAGACGAGAGCCTGAGCCAGGCAGCAGAGCGCTCGCTGCTGTGGAGACTGTAGGCCGCCTGGTGTGTCTGATGAGAAGCGTCCGTCCTCGAGCCAGGCGGGAGGAGGGAGTGGAGAGACTGACTGGCCGTGATGGGAACGACAGTGAGAAGGTCCGCCTGTGCGCGTGGAACACTGTGGACGCTCGACTTCCAAGGGTCTTCTCACCCGTAATGCTGCATTACATGTAGGACTGTGTTTACTAAAGTGTGTAAATGTTTATATAAATACCAAATTGCAGCATCCCCAAAATGAATAAAGCCTTTTTACTTGTGGGTGCAATCGATTTTTTTTCTTTCCCCTTCCTTTCAAGTGTCGTGAGTCGTCTTGATTGTATATTGGAAATAACTGTGTAACAAATCGTATTATAAATATTTCAATGAATTTTACTCTGAATTTGTTTATTAAAAGACTTTTGAACATGAAATGATTAGTATTACTTGAATGCATCCAGAGGATATTTAAACCAAAATGAAAAACCAGAAGGCCATTTGGTGTCCCCTCTCCCAGGTGTCCCCTTGTAGCATATGCATTATGTCATCTGAATTGAGGCCTTTCTGTGAACAGCATCATAACTTCTATCATGGAAAGTGTACTATATATAATGTTTGTGTCATGTATATGCCTAAATTTTAATTATCTATAAATAAAACATCTGACATAAAAGTGTAGGCTGAGCTTTCTTAACCAGTACAACCAAAAAATCAATTAGTTCTTGATACAGCAGTAGTAAAGATTTCAGCCAAGTTGAGATTATTTTTTTGTTAGAGAAACCAAACTCAAGTCACAAAGAAGTGATTAGGAGAATGGAAGATTCCACGGGACCAGCTGGTGGCAGGGGCTGAAGGGCTCTGGAGCCTTCAGGGTTTCCTCCGACTTCCTCCCCAGCCCCATCTGTCTGCACAGCCTTGGCTTCTGCTTTCATTGGCCTGGGCTGAGAGTCTTCGGTCCAGGCAGCCATGGTACACGGTTTGGGCTGCTTGTGTATGGCACACACTCTGCAAAGGGTAGAACTGAGAACAGGCTAGGAAAACTGGCTGGCAGGTCTAACGCATTAGAGCTTGAGCTGAAGACTATCAGATTGAGGCAAAACTATGTATTTCACGTTGGGAGACAGTTTATTCAGGGACACGATGTTTAGCACTGGCACAGAAGATCCAAAGAGGGAAAGTTTTATTTTTTTTCTGGGAACCTTTCCAGGACTGAATTGGTAAATGCCAGGATTAGTCTATTTTCAGCTTAGCTCAAAACGTCCATAAGCTGTGTGGTATTATTTTTGTTAATATCACCAACCCTTTTGTTGTCAGCTTTTGCGGCATAACAGAATTGCCCCTGAAGTCAGTGAGAAGCAGCGTTTCTCACTCGCGCGCCTGGCTGGGCCGGCCTCTGCTGAGTGGCTCTGGGCCCGCGGTGAGGAGGTGTCAGGCTTCACATCTCTCTTCTCGCTTCGGGCGTGTGTATCACGGTGGTGACACAGGTGTAAGAGGGCCCAGAGCTGCACTGTCCCCTCCACCCACTTTCCATTGGCCAACCCCCAAATCAGGCTGGCAAATGCCTTCTGCCTCTAGAATGTGGGTTCTCAAAGTCCTGGCTGAGGACCCCTGGAGTTCCTGAGGCCCTTTCAGGGTGTCCATGAGAGCCTCTATCTCCCACTACGTCTCTCTGTGAGGCCAGATTTTCTTCAGCTCCTTCCACCAAAACTTCACAATGTGGGGATGCACAGACAGAAATGAGAATTCACCTGTCTTCTGTGAAAGGAAAGAAAATCTCCACCCGCAAGCCCACTAGGCCAGAAGAAAAGTGTGAGCTTGGAAACGGTCACACGGGAAACTGCCGTTTCATTGTGTGCCTGAGCAGGTATCTCCCCGGGTGGCCTCCCGGACCCAGACTATGTAAAGTCACAGCTCATCGCTCCGTAAGGGATAGAGACTAGAAATTGTCTGTACGCCCATTCCCAGACCAATGCATATTTGACTTCTTCCTCGACTCTAGGTTGACTTTATCTGATGTAAAGTGCAGATTTACTGAGCGTGAGCCGAATGTATAATTGACTCTTCCTCTGCCCTCTGCGATTCGGCGAGCACTCATCAAAACCTCACAAGGGTGTGCCCCACTTCTCTCACTTTTCCTACCCTCCCTCCTTTTTATTCTTTCCTCCTTCCCCTCCTGCCTTTTTCCCCTTTAAATATTGAAATCCTCAAAGCTCTTTGGAAGAAGCCCCAGACACAGAGCCTACTGTGGCTTGTCTCTTTCCCTGGCACGTCCTCAGCTGTGGCAAAATCAACCTCTAAGTGGATTGAGGCCTGTCTCACTTTTTTTGAGACAGAGTCTCGCTCTGTCGCCCAGGCTGGGGTGCCGTGGCGCGATCTCTGCTCACTGCAAGCTCCACCTCCCAGGTTCACGCCATTCCCCTGCCTCAGCCTCCCGAGTAGCTGGGACTACAGGCACCCGCCACCACGCCCAGCTAAATTTTGTATTTTTAGTAGAGATGGGGTTTCACTGTGTTAGCCAGGATGGTTTCGATCTCCTGACCTCGTGATTTGCCTGCCTCAGCCTCCCAAAGTGCTGGGATTACAGGCGTGAGCCACTGCGCCGGGCCAGTTTTTTTGGTTTACACTTCCATTAAGCCAGACAGTTAAAGAGGCTAATAAAAGTATTAATGCCATTGTCACTAATTTTTTTTCGTTTTGGAAAACGATTTTTCAAAATTGTGTCCATGTTAACAAGTCATGGGTTTGTTTTTATTCTAAACGTATTCAATATTTTAAATTTTTTCAGTTGTAATTTCCAATGTGATAGGTAAAACCCAGACGAAAATGATTGAGGATTGAGAGCTTTCGTATAAAAGAGTCCTGAGGGTGAAGCTAATGTGCCAGAGGAGGCCGGCCGCAGACACCAAGGCGGGACCCCCATGCAGCTGCCCTGCGGGGGCTGTGTCTCTGCTTTCTGCAGTTAGAAGCAATGGCATAAGTGTTATGGTTTTTTTGTTTGTTTGTTTGAGACGGAGTCTCACTCTGTCGCCCAGGCTGGAGTGCTGTGGCGCCATCTCGGCTCACTGCAAGCTCCGCCTCCGGGGTTCTCGCCATTCTCCTGCCTCAGCCTCCCGAGTAGCTGGGACTACAGGCGCCCGCCACCACGCCCGGCTAATTTTTTTTTTTTTTTTTTTTTTTGTATTTTTAGTAGAGACGGGGTTTCACCGTGTTAGCCAAGGTGGTCTCCATCTCCTGACCTCGTGGTCCACCCGCCTCTGCCTCCCGAAGTGCTGGGATTACAGGCGTGAGCCACCGCACCCGGCCTTTTTTTTTTTTTTGTTTTTTAACTAAAAGCATACTGGAGGGCACTTCATTCCCACAAAAAAAAAAAAAAAAAAAAAAAAAAAAGGAATTTTTGTAGCCACAGCTTCTTCATGTTTGGACAAGAGGACCCTCTCGGACAGTTCCATGTCACCTTCAGTTTAACTTTTTACTCTCATCCAACTTCCAAAGCCTGAAGTTATATAGCTCACTTTGACAGACAAATGTGTGCAGCAGAGACCATTAAACTGTAGAAAAGACAGACGACCCATCTGTGCTAGGAGTGGAAACTTGTCACATTGACAATTGTTTGGAAGCTCACCAGCACTGTGAATTGTGGATTAATTGTGGTTTCCTGCCTCATGTTTGCTTTTCTGCTGATAGAATCGGTGACAGTGGCTGTGCCCTTATGATGTGCACGAAACTGCAGTCTGCTTAGAGTTAGGAGAGCTTTACATGGTGCCCGACACCGTGGGCACCCTTAGCGTCTCCGACAGGAACTTCTGGTGGTGTCCGAATACGGCCCCCCGCGTTGTCCCCAGGGGCGGACTGCCTCCCCTCCAGGACTTTCTCCTGAGCCGGTGGGCCGTGCCTTCTCCCCGCCTGTCGGGCACATCTTTGTGCACAGCCCGTGCGGCCTGGCCTGGCTCTGCGTCCCACGCTGCCGGTCCATCTTTCCCCCCAAGTGCAGCTCCACAAGCGAGGCGGGATCGGCGCCAGTGCCCAGCCCGGGATAGCCCGGGGCAGGCGGCCACCCACCAGCAGGCCCTGGCGCGGAGGCATGCGGGGTGGGCTGAGCGCGGGGCCCCTGCGCCGAGGCTTATCCAGGACCTCAGAAGGGGCTTCCGGCGCTGCAGTCGCTGGAAGGCATTTTGTGCTGGGCCCTGGCTGGCCCGGGGCTGGCCCCTGCGGCTGCCGGGGCTGTTGGAGGAGGGAGAGGTGGCGGTCTGGCCGGCGCGCACGTGCTGTTTCCATTCTCAGCGGACCCGCGCTGGGGTGGCCGCCGGCGGCAGCGGTCTTTCGGGCTCACCCTCAGGTTTAACCAGAAATCCGGGAGTAGCCGAGAGAGCTTCGGAGCTCCGTGCACTGTGCGCTGTCTTGACTTGCCAAAAAAGAAACCAGAACACCCAAAGCACGTTCGAGAAGAGAAGGGGGAAATCTGGGGTCTGCCCTTCCTTTAGAAAAGCCGAGGTTCAGGGTGAGAGCCCCTCTGAGCGGCCCTTGGTTGAGCTAGCGGAGCGGGGAGGCTCCCGGCGCCCCTGCGATGAGGCCCCACCCTCACGCCAGCTGCGCCCCGGGACCTCCGCGAGGATTCGTCCGGCGGGCGCGCGAGCGAGCGGGGTCTCCTCGGGTTTCAAGCGGCCCCGGGGCCGGCGCCTCGTGACCCTGCCGGGCTCTCCCTCCCCGCGCGGCAGCGAAGCGCATCACCGAGGCTGGGGCCGGGCTCACCTTGGGGCCGGAGCCCGCTCCCAGCAGGATCTCGGCGAAGACCAGCCCCCGCACCCCAGCCCGCCGGGTGGAAGCCCGGGGCACCAGGGCAGGCCCGGAGGCGGCCGCGGCGCCCGGTACTGCCTGCGAGGAAGTCGCCTCTGCCCGGCCACGCCGCTCCTCCCGCAGCGGGGCTCCCGGGGTTGCGACCACAAACCTCGGCGCTCTCGGGGTGACGCCTGCTCCGCCACCAGGGCCCCCGCGCGCACAGCCCCCTCCCTGCGCTCGCTGTTGCCGGCAGCCGTGGAGGTTCAGGCATTTGGCGTGGCCGTGGTCGTGGGGAAATTCCCCGCGTGCGCCCGGTGCCCCCACCCTGCTGTGCGCTCCCCGCTCCTCATGCCAGGCGGGGCCGGAGCCCAGGGCCCGGAGGGTGGAGAGACCCTTGGGGACAACGAGGTCTCAGAGCACAAACGCTCGGCACTGCGGGTGACACCCCGGGTCCCAGCCCGGGAGCCCGCGGGTGGAGCCGCTCAGCCTTGCTCCTGGCTTGGCCCAGTCTGGCAACACTGCCTTGGGTACAGCCTCCTCCTGGGTGAGGGAGTGAGAGGCAGAACCCCCACCACACACATGCTCCCCGCACCCCAGACACGCGCACACACACCCAACACATGCACACGCGCGCGCGCACACACACCCCAGACACATGCACACACACGCTGCCCACACGCACACACACACCCCCCAGACACATACACCCCCTACAAACCTCACACACCTGAACACACCCCACACAACTCCCCACACACATGCACACACACTTCTCACACCCCCACATGCACACACACCCCACACACCCCATACATGCACACACACATCACAGACATGCACACACACCCCCCACACCCCACACATGCACACACACTCCATATCCCAGACACATGCACACACACCCCACATCCCAGACACACATGCACACACACCCCACACCCCAGACACACATGCACACACACCACACACATGCACACTCCCCCACACCCGACACATGCACACCACACACATGCACGCACACCCCACATACCACACATGCACACACACCCCACACATGCACACACCACACACATGCACACACGCCACACACATGCACACACACACCCCAGACACATGCACACACCCGACACACCACACACCCCCACACCACACACATCCCCACACCACACACACACCACACCCCACCACACACACCCCCACAGCACACACGTACATACACCCCACACACGCATACACACCCCACACCCCAGACACACAGACACACATGCACACACACCCAACACACATGCACACACCCCACACACCCACCACACACACCCCCACACCCCACACGCATGCACACACACCCCAAACATCCGACAAACATGCGCACACACACCACACACACCACACCATACACCACACCCACACCACACCCACACACCCACATCACACACCCCACACACACCCCTACACCACACACACACCCCCACACCACACACACCACACACATACACCCCCACACCCACACACATGCACACACATGCGCACATAACCCACACACTCCAGACACACATACACACACCCCCCATACACCCCACACACACACCCCACACACCACACATGCACATACCCCACATAAACACCACACACATGCACACACCCCACACACACCACACACACATGCACACACCCCACACACGACACACATGCACACACCCCACACACACCAGACACACATGCACACACCCCACACACACCAGACACACATGCACACACCCCACACAAACACCAAACACATGCACACACCCCACACACGAGACACACACATGCACACACCAGACACACATGCACACACCCCAAACACCAGACACACACATGCACCCCCCCACATGCACACACACCCCCACGCCCCAGACACACACATGCACACACACCCCACACACACCAGGCACACGCACGTGCACACACACCCATACCCCCCACACATGCACACAC
Source organism: Pan paniscus (assembly GCF_029289425.2). Taxonomy (NCBI): domain Eukaryota; kingdom Metazoa; phylum Chordata; class Mammalia; order Primates; family Hominidae; genus Pan; species Pan paniscus. The sequence goes on from NC_073265.2 coordinate 7,177,156, forward strand.
ACCACACACAGATGCACACACACCCACCACACACATGTACACACACACCCATGCGTACACCCTCCCCCCACACCCCAGACACAAATACACCAAAACACACCCACACACCCACACATACATCAACCCCAAACACACACCCTATACACATACACATATACCCCACACACACATACATCCCTCACAGCCCGTCACATACACCCCCCCCACACACATACATCTTGGCCCCGCCACATACACTCACCCTCACACACCGTCTTCCCTACCCTCTCCCCACCCCATCCCCCTCCCCATGCTGCCTGCAGCTGGGCAGGTGGGCAGGATGCGGAAGGAGAGCGCTGGGCCTCTGAAAAATTGCAACAAGGAAGGCCCCTGACAGGCCTGCCCTGGGTGGCCTGGACAGGAGGGTCGGGGCCTGAGGACATCCCTTGTCACTGCCAGGGACATGCCATGATGGCTCACCATGTCAGGAAGGGCCAGGCCCACTGGCAGCCAGTCTGGCGAGTGAGTCCTACTCAGGGTCTTCCGGGCTGAATCGCGCAGACCTCACTCCTCCCCGATAGTCAAGATAGTCAACACTTCAAACAGGGAATCGCTCAGGGCTACAGTGAGCTATGACCATGCCCCTCCCTGCAGCCTGGGCTGCACAGAGGGACCCCGTTTCTAAAACAAGAAAATACAAAAGATCGTTTTAAAAAGGTCTTCGAATGGGTCCATTCTGCATGGAGGCCAGCTCCACAGGGTGGGAGGCTTTTGTCTGCAGGACCTCCTGGGCCTCATTTCTCATGGGATCCAAATGCAAATGGAAACACACACGCACACAGATACCAACTACTCAACATCCAGAAGCAATAGCAGGCACCTTTGTCCCTCAAGCTGCTTTGCTGGAGCACCAGCTCTCAGGACCCCACTTTCTTCCCACCCCCACGGGCCTGGCCTCCCCATTCTCCTGCCACCCAGGGCCGCCCCTCCCCATGGAGCCTTCAGCTCAGGATGACCCGGGACTTGGGCCAGCCCCTCCCAGTCACAGGACCCACCCTCTTCAGGATGAAGTTTATAATCATTTTTATTCCTGAGTCGGTCCTGGAGTTTTTGCCCATCCCAGTCACTTTTCAAAATTGATTTTTTCCCCACACACAAATGAGACTTTCTATTTTCCTCTAATTCATTAAAAGAAAGACATTATCGATCAGATGGTACAGAGAAGTCCCATATACACCCACCCCACACATGTAGCTTGCCCCAGTGCACATGCTGCCCACCAGATTGGCCCATGGGTTACACCAACACACCAGCATTACCCAGAGGCCTCGGGTTACATCGAGGCTCACTAGGGCAGTGCCTTCTGTGGGTTTGCACGAATGTTTAATGCCCTGTATCCGCCTTACAGTATCATACAGACTAGGGCCGCTGCCTGAAATCCCCTCCAGCTAGTCATCCCCTCAGCTCCCCACTGGCTCCTGACAGCCACCAATGTTTTTACTGTCTCCATAGTTTTACCTTTCTAGAAAGTCATCTAGTTGGAATCAGGCAGTATGCAGCCTTTTCCGATTGGCTTGTTTTACTTAGTAATCTGCATTTAAGGTTCTTCTGTGTCTTTTCATGGCTTGATGACTCATTTCTTTTTAGCTCTGAATAATAAATATTCCATTGTCTGAATGTACCCTAGTTTGTTTATTCATTCACCTCCTGAAAGGCATCTTGGTTGTTTCCAAGTTTTGGCAATGACAGATAAAACTGCTATAAACACCCGTGTGCAGATTTTGGGTGAACATAAGTTTTCAAATCATTTAGGTAAATACCAAGGAACATTGGTTGCTGCATCATATTCTAAGAGTGTTTAGTTTTGTAAGAAACGGCCCAACTGTCTTCCAAAGTGGCTGTACCATCTTGCAGTCCCACCAGCAATGAATGGGAGTTCCTGTGACTCCACAGCTCATTACATTTAAACATGTCTTTAAAGTCCAGAATTTAAGTTCAGAAGCTAGCATCAAGCCCTCATTATTCAGCTCCTGCCTCCTAAAGCCGTGGTAACTTTAAAACATGGCTCTGGCCGGCCTCGGTGGCTCACACCTGTAATCCCAGCACTTTGGGAGGCCGAGGTGGGCGGATCATGAGGTCAAGTGATCGAGACCATCCTGGCCAACATAGTGAAACCCCATCTTTACTAAACACACAAAAATTAGCTGGGTGTGGTGGCGCCCACCTGTGGTCCCAGCTTCTCAGGAAGCTGAGGCAGGAGAATTGCTTGAACCCGGGAGGCGGAGGTTGCAGTGAGTCAAGATCACGCCACTGCACTCCACCCTGGCGACAGAGCAAGACTCCGTCTCAAAAACAGAAACAAACACAAAAAACATGGCTCCAATGTTCTTTGACATTCTTCCCCTCAAGAACTGGTGTCTGTGTCCTTCCTTGGGCTCCTTGACTGCTTGGCCAATAGAATATGGCAGAAATGACACCTGCCAGTCCTGGGTGCAGGCCCTAAGGAACTGGTGGCTTCCGTTTCCTGTCTCTTGGGCCCCAGCTGCCATGCTGTAAGGAAGTCCAAGAGCTGGTGCAGGGGCCACGTGGGAGAGCCGACAGACCCGCCCTAGAGTGAGCAAGTGCACCTCTGGATCCTCCAGACTCCAGTCATTTCCAGCCTTCACATTGCCCTGGCTGCAGTGGGGAGCAGACAAGCTGTCTCCACTGTGCCTTTCTGAATTCCAGACCCACAGGATCTGGGAACTTGATAGAATGCTTGCTGAATCAAGCCAAATTCGGGCAGGGGTGGGTGCATAGGGTTTGTGGGCTGAACCATGGCAGGAACAGGCAGAGACTGGGGACTGCAGAGGCCTGCACAGCAGGTGGCCCCGGGGACCCCTGGGGAGGGATTCATAAAGGGAAGCTGTAGACAGATTTCCCCATGATGGGGCTGGAGGGCTGGGCTGGGAGGCGCTTTCTTCTCTCTGGATGCTGTGGTCCGGGGAGGCAGCGCTTTCCTGCACCCTCAGGCCTGCCCAATTCTGAGAGCTTCTCACTTTCCTGGACCATTGTCCTCTGAGTCACAACTGCCTGTCCAGGGCAAGAAGCCAAGGGTGCCTTCACTGGGTCACCCACAAACATAAAATATGCACATACACGTACACAAAAGCCACACCGCATCCCAGTCCTCTGCTTGGAAATAGCCACCTTTGGCTTTTATATCTGATTCCAATGGTGCTGTTCTTTGCCAAGAACATTTAGGGGGACCTTATTTTGGGATTTCCTTCTGGAATTTCCTGGGCCAGCCAAAAAAAGTATAATTCTATATCATATCTTGTTTGGGACTCAAATCTTCATGCTCAGGAGAAACCACGTCATTTCTGAGACTGGCCCCAATCACTTGTAACTGAAGAAGCACGGTGCCCCTTCAAGGCAAGTTTGGCCGTTCGAGTCACACACAGGCTTCCATTGATGCATCTGCGGGCAACACTCACTCTCAGCCACCAGGAAAGGAAACCCCATCTGGCCCTGAGGGTCAATCAACCAAGGGGACTGATTGACAGCAGCTAAGAAGCCCAGAGACAGTGAGCATGTGGCTGTGCTGGGTGTGGGTGCCTGTCTGCTCGCGGGGGGGCTTTGTCACCCCTCAGCTGCCCCCAGGGCTGGGACACATAGATTTGGCTCACCCGAGCCAGTCCCTGGCATGGAAGTTGGGTTTCCTCCATTACTGTGGCCACGCAGGGTCTATCCCTGGAGCTGGGGTAGGGTTGCTCCTTCCCCATACATTCAGCAGTTACACAAAAACAACTGTGACCTGCAAGGCACAGAGAGCCACACGCTTGGCCGCAGCTGTCCTGCTGGCGTTTCAAAGCCCGCATTTCGACAGATCTGCGTGCACACCAAGAGCCTTCTGCCCACTCAGGGAGCCTCCCCCGGGCTCTGTGCCCCAGCCCCTTCCCGCCCTGTAACAGTGTCCCTGAGGCACTGGGAGGGGAGCAGGTGCAGTGATGAGCGAGGAGGAGACAGTATTTCTGGGACGGGAACTGGTGCATCGGTGGTCACAGGCTTCCTGGAGCCGCCATCCCACAAGGATGGGGTCACCATGCAGGCTGCTTGCCAGCCATATCCACACCTAACGCACACAGCGGTCTGAACTGAGGGGTCTGCACATGCGACAGTGAATGCGGTCTCAGAGATCTCGGGCTCTCCTGCTGTCAGGCCCCTGGCTGGGAACTTCAGTGTCCTGGAGCCTGCCATGCCGAGGACATCCTTGGTCCCTGCTACCAGGGCAACCCCTGGCCCACCCTGTGGCTGTGCAATGTGCTTTGTTATAAGGCATGAGATCTCTTTCAGCTCTGCTGTTACACTGTGGATGGAGCCTCTTACTTCCTGCCAATTCGTGTGCAGGGCCTGGCCACTGCAGCTGTGTGTGTGTGTCTGTAGCTGTGTTGTCTCCATGTGTTTGTGCGTGTATCTGTGTGTGTGTCTGTATCTGTATGTCTATCTGTGTGTGTCTGTGCGTATATCTGTGTTTGTATATCTGTATACGTGTATCTGCGTGTGTGTCTGTGCATGTATCTGTGTGTCTGTGTGTGTCTATGTATCTGTGTATCTCTGTGTCTGCGTATCTGTGTGTCTGTGTATCTCTGTGTGTAGATCTCTGTATCTGTGTGTATCTGTGCATGTGTGTATCTGTGTGTGTATCTGTGTGTCTATCTGTGTGTCTGTGTGTCTGTGTATATCTGTGTCTGTGTATCTCTGTGTGTGTCCGTGTGTGTATCTGTGTGTGTCTCTGTATCTCTGTATCTGTATGTATCTCTGTATCTGTATCTGTGTGTCTGTACCTGTGTCTGTGTATGTGTCTGAGTATCTGTATATATTTGTGTGTGTCTGTGTATCTGTGTCTGTGTGTATATCTGTGTATCTGTGTGTATCTCTGTGCCTGTGTGTGTGTCTCTGTGTATCTGTGCATGTGTCTGTATCTGTGTATGTGTGTCTGTGTATCTGCATGTGTCTTTGTGTGTCATCTGTGTATCTGTGTCCTGTATCTGTGTGTCTGTGTATTGCTGTGTCTCTGTGTGTGTCTCTGTGTATGTGTATCTGTGTATCTCTGTGTCTGTGTATATCGTGTCTATCTCTGTATCTGTGTGTGTGTCTGTGTGTATCTGTGTGTGTCTGTGTATCTGTGTGTGTCTGTGTATCTTGTGTGTGTGTCTGTGCTGCAGGAGGGGCTGTCGGCAAGTGTTACCTTGGCGTCCTAGCTGGAGGGCCTCTCAGTGCCCGCTGGGAGAGCTCTGAAGGGAACAGAATGTTCACTGAGCATTTCCCCGTTCTTGTTCATAGGGAAAAGCCTGTCCGCAGTCCGGGGCCGCCTCTTCAGAGGTAAAGCTGGAAACTATCCCCGCGGAGAGCGCTGTCGGGGACGCCGGGGCGGCGTGGCCTTAGACGGAGCTGCTCTCAGCCCGCGCCCAAGGCTCCGCCGCAGCCCGCGCCGCCGGGGGCTGGGGAGCTGAGGGGCCGGAGGTGCGGAGGGGGCGAGCTGTGGGCGGGGCCATGTGGGCAGCTTTGTGGGCGTGGCCGAGAGGGGCGTGCTATGGGCGTGGCCGCACTGTGGGCGGGGCCGAGTGGGGAGTGCTGTGGGCGGGGCCGGGCCGGGGGCGTGCCTGGGTGGGGGACCCGCTGCGGGAGCGCCGAGCTCCCTCGGAGTTCTTACTTCGAAGGCTGTGCTCCGCTCACCATCCAGAGCGGAGGTGCGGACCTTAAACTCACTCCTGGAGAAAGATCAGCAAGTGCGCAGGTAAAGTGCACGTGCTCCGCGGTCGGGAGGAAGGAGGCGAGGAGCCAGCCTAGCCTGGGAACAGGCAGGGAGGGTTTACACAGCCCCGGCTGAGTCGCGGCTTAGGAAGCAAGGCAAGTTCCCCTAAAGGTCAGTGTGCACAGACGGGTGCGATGGAGCCGACCTAGCGCGGCCGAGTCCGCCTGGGCCTGCAGCAGCTGCCCCCTGAGCACCCCCTCCGGCTCTCTGCCAGGCGACCCAGGAAAAAGTCGCCCCCTGGTGGGCCATGAGGTCATGGGTGGGGGGAGTTTGGAAAGGTTCAGACAGCAAATGTTCCACTTGAACTCCAGGGCAGCATCTGGCACTGCGGGGCCTCCTAGCCGTGAGCCGTGGTCAGGCGTTTCCTTAGAATGGAATGCACTGGAGTGAAAACACTAAATCCCTCAAAGCTGCTTCTCTTTACTGTGGTCACACACAGTGAAATCAATGGGCATTAGTGCAGCTAGCTCTTTTCAAGGACACAATGTTAAGCACAGGAAGCCTGGTATGTGGACGCTCTGGGTTTGCAGACCCAGGCAGGGGCCAGGGGCTCAGGACAAGTGCCCGGTGCTCCCTTCCCATTGGGCGAATCAGAGCCTGGGGCCCGGCGGTGAAGCTCCCCAGGTGACTCTAATGTGCAGTGCACTTTGAGGAGCACTACTTAGACCAATGTGACAGTCTACAATGTGTAGATTTAGGGTGAGTGATTCTGAGGAAAAGAAACCCGAGGCTGTTAGCAGTTGTGGGCAGCTGCTGTCTACCTAAACCAGCTGCGGTTTGCTTGCTTGGTGAGCCTGAGCTTCGCGGGGAGGGCATGGCGTCTGCCATCCAGGACCCTGGGACGGGGCCTGCCAGGGCAAGGAGCTGAGCATTGAACGCATCTGGGGATAACTATCTCTCATAGAAGAACTAATGAGGATTGAACCTGAACACAGAGGTGAAAGAGCTGAGTAGACTGCAAAGAATTGCACAAAAACTGCTTGTTCTGCAAATTTAGTTTACAACAATTTGAGTGCAGTTCACATTGGTATAATGTGATTTAGGATCATAAGTCCCTAAAGTTTCATTACACTGATGAAAAGCAAATGCCTATGCTGTTCTTGTTTTATGAGAAGAACACAACCTCCAGCCCCTGGAGCAGCTGAGATCTGAGGATATCAGGAATACCAGGAATGGGGAGGTCCTGGCTCTCCCTGGAAACCCAGCGGCATGACACCTGTGTCACCTGGGTCCCCGTTTCTATGCTGGAGTGGCAGGCAGCAAGGAAATATTTTGAGTTTGAGGCCATATGCATTTTGGAAAGATCACTGTGGCTAGGGGGTTGGGAGCAGCTGGGGAGTTGAAGAAAGCCACTGCCAAGGCCTTCCCACTGAGTGTGGTTGCCAGGCCGGGGCAGGGAAGCACTGGTGAGTTGCAGGGGGGATTCCCAGTTGGTGATGGGTGATGGATGGTGGGATCAGTGGGCCCCTGGGAAAGGCCAGGTGTGGCTTCAGCACTCTGGGAGTTTTGGGTACCTTTATGTCTAGGGACACAAAGAGGTAGATGGACACAGTGGTTTGAGCTGCAGAAGAGAGCTGGGCGGCCACCTGTCCACAGGTGAGGATGAGGTTTCTTGGGATAGTAGAGAGAAAAGGGAGGCTTTTAACTGTTAGTAGTGGAAAGATGGCTTGCAATGGAGATAAAGGCTACCACAGAGGGGAGGAAAGCCCAGAGCCTGGAGGCCAGGGGGCAGGATCTGGGGCAGGGGCTGACCCAGTGTGGCATTCTCCATATGCTGGAAATGTGAGAAGAGACTCCACAAGCCGGAGCTCCCTCAGCTCCTTGGGGCCGCTGGCTGTACCAGCTCACTCGCTGGTTGTTGGGTTTCCGCAGTTTCGATTTGGGGTTCTGTCACTGACCTGCAGGCAGCCGGCTTGTCGCGGGCTGTGGCTCTTGCGCCGGCCACCCGCGGGACCCGTGCAGTTTCGGCGGAGCGAGGCGGGGTCCGTGTGGGTCCGACCCGTGGGGAGGTGTGGCTGGCGCGCCTGTGCTCTCGGCCCGGCCACCCACTGAGGCGCCAGGAGGCGCATTCCGCAGGCCGGCGGGGAGCAGGTCCGGTGTTTCGAGGAGCATGGGACACAGTTTCCAAGCTGGCCTGCAGGATGGGCGAAGGGACACCGAACTACAGCGGCACAGCGCCGGGCCAAACTGCCCGCAGCTGGGGTAGCAGAGGAGGCTTGCGGCAGCGGCGCCGCGGGGAGGGGTCCTGGCCCCGGGCTGGGAGCGGGGCTGGGCGGCCGCGTGCCCGGCTGCGCGTTTGCTGGCGCTGCTCGTTCCTCCCAAGAGGTGCGCCTGGCCGGCCGCGGGGCCGCCAGTCCCGGGGGGCCCTGCGAACAAGGCCCTCGGCAGAGCCCACCCGCGGCCTCCCGAGGCCCTCTCCCGGGCCCCGCCCCTCCTCCCAGGCTGGAAGGAGGCGTACTCTTTCAAACAAGAACAGAAAACGGATGGAAAGCCACGATGTTTGGCTTAACGTTCTAGAAGCTTTTAACCAAGTTCACATGTTGAAAAATCCACCTGAAGGGACATACGGTCACACTCGCGGTCTCGGTCCAGGCCCGAAGTGGGGTAGGGGCACCGCACCCTACACTGCCCTCAGCGGGACACCCCTGTCTCAGCCCAGGACCGGCTGAGGAGGAGGCTGACCCCTGGACGGGCATCTTCGGGCCGTCTTGGCCGCAGGGCTTCTCCTGCCCCCTCCCTGGGATCCGGGAACTAGAAGGAATGCTTCAAATGCAACGGTCACAGCATCGCTCCTGCGGACACCGCCAGGCTCCCGAGACACGGCCACGCCCCCGGCTCACAGTCACGCCCGACACAGACCACCTCCAACGAAAAGCCACGCCCCCGGAGACACTACCAAGCTCCAGAGACACGACCACGCCCCAGGAGACACAACCACGCCCCCGAGACAAGCCACGCCCCCAGAGACACGGCCACGCCTTGGAGACAAGCCACGCCCCTGAGACCAGCCACCTCCCGGAGACACGACCACGCCCCGGAGACAAGCTACGCCCCCGGAGACACATTGACGCCTTTGCAGACGCAGCCAGGCCCCCGGAGACAAGGGCCATGCTCCGAGAGACACAGCCATGCCCTGTGGACCCAACCAGGCCCCTGCAAGCATAGCCAGGGGCGGTTTCTCGCTCAGAGGGACGCCTTGGGGCTGAGCAGCGCATTAGGGACGATTTGGGGCCGAGCAGCGCTTTGTGGGGAGGGGAGCGTTCAGTGACGGGTGTTTTCTCTGGATGTTGGACACTGTCCACCAGAGGGGAGTTGGCTGCAGAGGGACTGCCTTTCAACAGCCAAATTTTCACCTCAGCGCCTAAACCTGGTGCTTCTCGTTCCTTGCCGGTATTATGTCAGATATTTAAAGAACTCGAAGAACAATGTTCTTTTTTTTTTTTTTTTTGAGACAGTTTCGTTCTTGTTGTCCAGGCTGGAGTGCAATGGCGCCATCTCGGCTCACCGTCACCTCCACCTCCCTGGTTCAAGCGATTCTCCTGCCTCAGCCTCCCGAGTAGCTGGGATTACAGGCACGCGCCACCACGCCCGGCTAATTTTTGTATTTTTAGTAGAGACGGGGTTTCTCCATGTTGGTCAGCCTGGTCACGAACTCCTGACCTCAAGTGATCCGCCCGCCTTGGTCTTTCAAATTGCTGGGATTACAGGTGTGAGCCACCGCGCCCGGCCACAATGTTCTTAAGATTTACGAAGAAGCTGTTTTCCACACGCTGTTGATCGCCGCCACTGTGAAGTCGGCGTGCGGCGCCTGCTGCCGGCTGTCGTTTCACGGGGGGGAGGGGGGGGTGGGGGGGGGGTGGGAGGGCCGCGGTCCCCCGGGCGCATCCGGGCGGGGAGTGCGCAGGGCGGCCTGGCTGGGCCACTCCTGCCCTCCCGCCGGGCGCCAACCGGGGATCCGCCAGCTCGAGCTCTGCTCCGAGTCCCGCAGACCCACCATGCCCGGAGCACTCAGCCGTGCGGCCACGGGCGTGCCAGTACCAGCGGGAAAGGCCGGGGCTGCCTGGACCTGGGCAGGAGGCGGTGACCCGGCCTAGCTTGAGCGCCGGCAGCACCTCTCTCTTGGCTGCTGCTCCTTCACACCCGCAGGCCTGGAGCCTTTTCTTGGGCCGAGCAGGTGACCCAGGCTCCTGTACGCAGTGGAGAAGGGCCCAGGCGTGGAACGCCGTCCCCTCCCCGGCAGGGCAGGTGTCAGGACCACGCCCGGCGCCGCGCCCTGGCCTCTGTCGGTCCTGGCACCGGTGCCGTCCCCCCACTCCGCCCTGGGCACGGCTGCGGGAGGCGGGGCTCGGGCAGGCTTGGTGAGCGTCTGGCGCGCTCTGAAGGCCACGGCACGGCGGGGCATTGAGGGCCTCGGAGAGACGGTGCTGGCAGCAGGGGCGGCAGGAGGGGCCCGGGCCCACCCCCACCTCGCAGGGCTCGAGTTCGGGGGCACGGTTGCAGGCAGAAAGAGCGCAGAGCCGGAGAGAGGGCCGGCAGTAGCCCACACGAACGATTTGGGGTTGGGTGTGAGGACTGGAAGGTTCCACCGACTCTGAACCATCTATTTTTTTTTTTTTTCTAAAAATAAGCCACAACTATCTATTTTTTCTTTCTAAAATTTGGTGACTTCGCTGTGAGTCTTGCTTGGAAGGAGGGTCCTGGGCGCCATCGCGGGGAGGACCTGGAGGGGTGGGCTGGGGCTGTGGCATACTCCGCCCTGTGCCGCCGGCTTACAGCTCCCCTACCCCTCTCCCGCCAGCTGCAGGTGTCCCTACGGGCGGGAGCTCTGCCCAGGGTGGCCCTGCCCTAGGCAAGTCAAGCGCATGGGGCCCAATAAAGCAAAGCCAGGCTGAAGCTGTGGTTCCCGTGAGAGTGCAGCCACGGGCTGGGGTGAGGGGAGGGTCACCCCAGAGGACGGGCTGTGTGCTAGGGTGTTGGGGTCCCCCAGAAGACGGGGTGTGTGTTAGGGTGTTGCAGTTCCCCAGAAGACGGTCTGTGTGTTAAGGTGTTGGGGTCCCCCAGAGGACAGGCTGTGTGCTAGGATGTTGGGGTCCCCCAGAGGTAGGCTGTGTGCTAGTGTGTTGGGGTCCCCCAGAGGTAGGCTGTGTGCTAGGATGTTGGGGTCCTCCAGAGGACGGGCTGTGTGCTAGGGTGTTGGCATCCCCCAGGGGATGGGCTGTGTGCTAGGGTGTTGGGGTTCCCCACAGACCAGGCTGTGTGCTAGGGTGTTGGGGTCCCCCAGAGGACAGGCTGTGTGCTAGGGTGTTGGGGTCGCCTAGGGGACAGGCTGTGTGCTAGGGTGTTGGGGTCCCCTAGGAGACAGGCTGTGTGCTAGGGTGTTGGGGTCCCCCAGAGGACAGACTGTGGGATTGGAGTGCTCCATCATCTGCATGAGAGGCGATGACCAGGTGGGACTAGGAGGAGTTAGGATGTGTTTGGAAGAACTGGATGAGGAATGTGTGAGAAAGAGGGAGAGTTCTGGGTGAGCAGAGGCCTCTGTCTCCCAGGGAAGAGGCAGGAAGTGAGGTGGAACGAGAGCCCCTACTCAACCCCGGACAACCACTAACCTGTTCCCCATTGATATAACTTTGCCGTTTCAAGAATGTTGTAGTCATGGAATCAGAGTAAATAGTCTGTTGGAACTTGCTTTTTTTCACTGAGGATTTTCACTCTGGATTCCTCTACGTTGCTGTGTATGAATTGTCTGTTCCTTTTGATTGTGGCGTGGTCTTCCCGGCATTCATGCACCACAGCCTATTTCACACTCCCCTACGGACAGACGGCTGCGTGGCTTCCAATTTTTCATATAGCTTCTATGAACATTCGCGTGCAGGGTTTTGTGTGAATGAAAGTTTCATTTCTCTGGGATTAATGTCCAGCAGTGCAATTGTTGGCTGGTAGTTGCAATTTTAGTTTTTTTAAAAAACTGTCAAACTGCTTTCCAGAGTGGCTGTACAGTTTTACATTCCCATTGGTGATGCAGGAGTGAACCAGCCTCTCGAGTCCTAGGCAGCTGGTGGTGTTGTCTCTGTTTTCTTTTTTCTTTCTTTCTTTCTTTCTTTCTTTTTTTTTTTTTGAGATGGTGTTTTGCTCTTGTTGCCCAGGCTGGAGTGCAGTGGCTCACTGCAACTTCCACCTCCTGGGTTCAAGTGATTCTCCTGCCTCAGTCTCCTCGGTAGCTGGGATTACAGGCGCCCGCCACCACACCTGGCTAATTTTTGTATTTTTAGTAGAGGCGAGGTTACACCGTGTTGGTCAGGCTGGTTTCGAACTCCTGACCTCAGGTGATCTGCCTGCCTCGGCTTCCAGGTGTGAGCCACTGCGCCTGGCCTGTTTTCTATCTCAGCCTTTCTGATAGGTGTGCAGTGATAGCTCATAGTTTTAATTTGCATTTCCCTAATGGCTCACGATCTTGAACGTCTTCTCACGTGCTTAGTTGCCGTGTGCATATCCTCCTTAGTGAAATCTTTGCCCATTTTACTTTTGAATTTTGAAAATTGTTTAGGAGTGGTGAGAGGGAACATTCTTGCCTTGTCTTCCTGAGAAAGCTTCAGGTTTCTCACCATTAGGCGTAATGTTAGCTCTGTCTTTTGCAGATGTTCTTTAATAGTCTGAGGAAGTTCCTCTCTATTCCTAGTTTTCTTAGAGTTTTTGTTTTATCATGCATAGGTGTTGAATTTTGTTAAATGCTTTTTCTGCATCAATTGATATCACCATGTGATTTTTCTTCTTTAGCTTTTAATATGGTAGATTACATTGCTTGATATTTTTCACAGTTCTATTGAGATTATAATTAAATACCATATAATTCACCCATTTAAAGTGTACAAATTCATACCTGTAATCCCAGGACTTTGGAAGGCTAAGGTGAGAGGATCACTTGATCCCAGGAGTTTGAGACCAGACTGGGCACCATAGCAAGACCCCATCTCTACTAAAAATAAAAAATTAGCTGAGTGTGGTGGTGTGTGCCTGTGGTCCCAGCTACTTGGGGGCTGAGGTGGGAGGATCACTGAGCCTGGGAGGACAAGACTGCAGTGAGGTGTGATTGCACCACTGCACTCCAGCCTGGGTTACAGAGAGAGACCCTGTTTCAAAAAAAATGTACAATTTAATGGTTTTTTTCAGTATATTCACTGAGTTGTGTGACCATCACCATGATCAATTTTAGAGCATTTTTATTAACCCAAGTGAAACTCCACATTCATTAGCATTTGTTCTTCATTTCCCTCCAACCCTATCCCCTCCCCTAGCCATAAGCAGCGACTAATTTATTTTATTTTATTTCCCTATGGAGTTACCTGTTCTGAAGATTTTATATATACATGGAGTCAGGCAATATGTGGCCTTTTGTGACTAGCTTCTTTCACTGAGCATGTTTCCAAAGGTTATTCATGTTTTAGCATGTGTCAGACACCATTCATTTTTATTGTCAAATAATCCACTGTGTGTATATACCACATTTTATTTATTTAGTAATGGACATTTGGGTTGTTTGTACTTTTGTATTTTTGAGATGGAGTCTTGCTTTGTCACCCAGACTGGAATGCAGTGGCACGATCTCAGCTCACTCCAACCTCCGCCTCCTGGATTTAAATGATTCTCCTGCCTCAGCCTCCCAAGTAGCTGGGGTTACAGGTGCCCATCACCATGCCTGTCTAATTTCTGTATTTTTAGTAGAGATGAGGTTTCGCCGTGTTGGCCAGGCTGGTCTCAAACTCCTGACCTCAAGTGATCCTCCTGCCTCAGCCTCCCAAAGTGCTGGGATTACAGATGTGAGCCACCGTGCAGGGCCGGGTGGTTTCCACTTTTAGGGTATTATGACTAATGATCCTATTAATGTTATTGTACACATTTTTGTGTGGACATATGTTTTCATTTCTCATGGGCATATTCCTACAAGTGGAATTGCTAGGTCATATGGTAGCTCCATGTTCAACATTGATTGATTTTTGAACATTGAACCAGCCTTGCATTCCTGGAACAAACCCTACTTAGTTATGTGTGTAGCTCTTTTGATATATTACTGAATTCCCTTTGCTAATATTTTGTTAAAGATTTTTGCACCATATTCATAAGAGATATTGGCCTGTAGTATTTTTTCTTTGTACTGTATCTGATTTTGGTATCAGGGTAATATTGTCTTCATAAAACTCACTGATGAGGTATACCTCATTTTCTATTTTCTGGAAGAGATTGTATAGAATTGGTGTTAATTTAAATGTTTGGTAGAATTCTCTAGTGAAACCATCTGACCCTAGAGATTTCTTTTGTAAAAATTCAAATTTAATTTACTTAATAGAAATTATAGAGCTATTGAAATTACCCATTTTATATTGGGTGAGTTATAGTAATTTGTGCTTTTTGAGGAATCACTAAGTTTTCCAAGTTATGTATGTAAAGTTGTAAAATGGCAATCTGATATACCATTATTATTCTCTGATGTCTTCAGGGTCTGTAATGGTATTTCCTGTTTCATTCCTGACATTAATAACTGTCATTCTGTCTTTTTTCTTTGCCAGTCTTGCTAGAGGATTGTTAATTCCATTGATATTTTCAAAAAAGTAGCTCTTGGTTTCATTGATTTTTTTCTACTGTTTTTGTTGATTTGTTTTCTATTTCATTGATTTTTAATCTCAGCTTCATTATTTCTCATTTCTGCTTGCTTTGGGTTTATTTTCCTCTTCTTTTTCTAGGTTCTTGAGATGAGAGCTTATATTATTTTTGAGACTTGCTCTCCTTTTGATACTAGCATTTATGCTGTAAATTTCCTCCCGTCACTGATTTAGCTGTGTTCTGCCAATTTTGATATGTTGTATTTTCACTTTCATTCAGTTCAATATAATTCTGACTTCCCTTGAGACTTTCTTTTTGAATCCTGGATTATTTGGAAGTATGTTTAATTTCCAAGTGTCCAGATTTTCCTCCTCTCTTTTTGTTACTTATTTCTGATTTGATTGCATTGTGGCTACAGAATACTCTGTGTGATTTCAATTCTTTTAAATTTGTTGAGGTTTGGTTTATGGTCCAAAGTGTAGTCTATCTTGGTGTATGTTCTGTAGGCACTTTGTAAGAATATTCTGCTGTTGTTGGATGGAGTGTTCCATAAATATTGATTATATTCTATTGGTTGATGGTGTTGTTCAGTTCTTCTATAACTGCACTGATTTTCTGTCTAGTTCTATTAATTGCTGAGAGATAAATGTTTAAGTCTCTAACTATAAAACTATACTATAAATGTGTCTTTCTCCTTTTAGTTCTATTAGTTTTTGTGTTAGATATTTTGCAGCTCTGTTGTTTTGTGCATATGTGTTTAGGATTTCTATGTCTTCTTGGTAAAGTGACCTTTTTATCACTACAAGATGTCTCTCTCTGTGCCTGGTAATTTTCTTTGCCTTGAAGTTTAGCATATATTACGTGAATATAACTGCTCCTACTTTCTTTGGATTGATGCTTGAATGATATATCTTTTTCCATCCTTTTACTTGCACCCTACCTATATTGTTATTTAATTTTATTTTTCAACTTTTATTTTAGATTTGGGGCTACACGTGCAGGTTGTTACAAAGGCATGTTGTGTGACACTGAGGTTTGGTGTACCACTGAACCTGTGACCCAGGTAGTGAGCACAGTCCTCAATAAGTAGTTTTTCAAGCCTTGACCTCCACCCTCTTTCCCTGCTCCAGTAGTCCCCAGTGTCTGTTGTTCCCATCTTTATGTCCATGTGAACCCATATACTGTTATTTTAGAAGTAAATTTCTTATAGACCTTGCATAGTTGAGTCATATTTTTAAATTCATCTGCCAATCCGTCTTTTAGTTGATGTATTCAGACCATTTACATGTAATGCATTTTTTTTCTGATATGTTAGGGCTATGGGTAAATTGAACATTTTTTTAGAATTCCATTTTGATTTGTTGTTGCGGGAAGTCAGGGACCCCGAATGGAGGGACCGGCTGAAGCCTTGGTAGAAGAACATAAATTGTGAAGATTTCATGGACATTTATTAGTTCCCCAAATTAATACTTTTATAATTTCTTACACCTGTCTTTACTGCAATCTCTGAACATAAATCGTGAAGATTTCATGGACACTTATCACTTCCCCAGTCAATACCCTTGTGATTTCCTATGCCTGTCTTTAATCTCTTAATCTCATCATCTTTGTAAGCTGAGGATGAATGTCACCTCAGGACCCTGTGATGATTGTGTTAACTGCCCAAATTGTTTAAACAATATGAAATCTGGGCACCTTGAGAAAAGAACAGGATAACAGCAATGTTCAGGGAGCAAAGGAGATAACCTTAAAGTCTGGTGGCCTGTGGGGCGGGAGGAACAGAGCCATATTTCTCTTCTTTCAAAAGCAAATAGGAGAAATATCGCTGAATTCTTTTTCTCAGCAAGGAACATCCCTGAGAAAGAGAATGTGTCCCTAAGGGGAGGCCTCTGGAATGGCCACTTTGGGGATGTCTGTCTTTTATGGTTGTCGATGAGGGATGAAATAAGCCCTGGTCTCCCGTAGTGCTCCCAGGCTTATTAGGATGAGGAAATTCCCACCTAATAAATTTTGGTCAGACCAATTGTCTGCTCTCAAACCCTGTCTCCTGATAAAATGTCATCAAAGACAACATGTGCCTGAAACTTCATTAGCAATTTTAATTTTGCCCTGGTCCTGTGATCTCGCCCTGCCTCCATTTCCCTTGTGATATTTTATTACCTTCTGAAGCATGTGATCTCTGTGACCCACACCCTATTCATGTACTCCCTCCCCTTTTGAAAATCACTAATAAAAACTTGCTGGTTTTACGGCTCAGGGGGCATCACGGAACCTACTGACATGTGATGTCTCCCCTGGATGCCCAGCTTTAAAATCTCTCTCTTTTGTACTATTTCCCTTTATTTCTCAGACCGGCTGACACTTAGGGAAAATAGAAAAGAACCTACATGAAATATCGGGGGTGAATTTCCCCCGATAATTTATCTAAAATGTTTCTTGGTGTATCTCTTTTAAAGTCGTTGTTCTAGGTATTAAAGTATATATACATGTTACTTGTCACAGTCTACTGATGCCATCATTTTATCAGTTTGAGTAAAATCAAGAAAACGTACCTCCTTTTACATCCTTTACCTCTCTCATTTGTTATAGAATTGTCTTGACGATTCCCTCTGCATACATTAATAAACACATCAAGGAGTGTTACAATTTTTGCTTCAAACATTCAACAGAATTTAGGAAAATCAAGAGGAGAGGGAAAACATATTTACCTACGTATAAATGTTATTCAATAGCATGCTATCAACAGTAGATGACAGAATTATTTCCATTAAGCACTTGCATTCTCTGAATGAAAACAGCACATGATGCATCTGTTAAGAATCTTGCTTGACTTACCTTTTTTTTTTTCCTTTGAGATGCAGTTTCACTTTTGCTGCCCAGGCTGGAGTGCAATGGTGCAGTCTCAGCTCACTGCAACCTCCGCCTTCTGGGTTCAAATGATTATCCTGCCTCAGCCTCCCAAGTAGCTAGGATTACAGGTCTCTGCCACCACGCCTGGCTAACTTTTGTATTTTTAATAGAGATGAGGTTTCACTATGTTGGCTAGGCTGGTGGCAAACTCCTGACCTCAGGTGATCCACCCACCTCGGCCTCCCAAAGTGCTGGGATTACAGGTTGTGAGCCACCGTGCCCAGCCTGGACTTACTTTTTATTTTATTATTATTTTTTGAGATAGGGTCTCACTCTGTCACCCAGGCTTGAGTGCAGTGGCACAATCCTGACTCACTGAAGCCTCGACTTTCCTGGCTCAGGTGATTCTCCTACCTCAGCCTCCTGAGTAGCTGGGACTATAGGCATGCACCACCATGCCTGGCTAAGTTTTTGGGTTTTTAATAGAGATGGGATTTTGCCATGTTGCCCAGGCTGGTCTCAAACTCCTGGGCTCAATGAATCTGCCTGCCTTGGCTTCCCAGAGTGCCAGGATTATAGGCGTGAGCCACCATGCCTCTCCTTACCTATATTCTTTTACCTTCCTGATGTTCTAAAATGTATTCTTTCATTTTCCCTTTCTGTTTAGAGAACTTCCTTCAGCCATTCTTTCAGGGTAGGTCTGCTGGCAATAAATTTTTAGTTTTCTTTGAAAACATCCTGATTTTTCTTTCACTGGATATAGGCTTCTGGCTTGACTGTTCCTTCCTCTCATTACTTGAAAAATGTTATGTCACTTTTTTCTGGCCACCATGGTTTCTGTCATCTGAATTGTTTTTTCCCTGTAGGGACATTTTAATTTCTCTCTTTAAGACTTTTTTCTTTGCTTTTAGTTTTTAAAATTTTGCCCACTATATATGTTGGTGTGGATTTCTTTGGGATTATCTTGTTTGGGGTTTGCTCAGCTTCTCAAATCTGTAGGTTTATATCTTTTGCCACATTTAGGAAGTTTTCAGCCATGAGATCTTCAAATACTTTTTAAGCTACATACTCTTCATCATCTTCTTCTGGCATTTGGATTATATGAAAGTTAGGTCTTTTGTTATGGTCCCATAGGTCTCTGAGGTTCTGATAAATTGTTTTAGACTATATTTTCTCTATTGTTCAGGTTGAGTAATTTCTATTGTTCTATCTTCCACTTATTGATTCTTTTCTCTGTCCCCTCCATTTTACTGTTGAGTTCATTTTTGCATTTTGAATTTTGCTATTGTGTTTTCAGTTTCATTTGAGTCTTATTTGCTGAGACTTTCTGTGTTTCATTTGTTTCAAATGTGTTTATTTCTCTTTGAAACATTTTTATTTTGGCTGATTTAAAAATATTTTTTCAGATAATTCTAACATCTCCATCATCTTGGTGTCATCATCTATTTTCTTTCAAGTTGAGATTTTCCTGGTTATCACTATGACAGATGGTTTTGAGTGAAACCTGCATATTTTGAGTATTACATTATAAGACTCTAATCACCACTTAAACCTTCTGTTTAGGTGCCTTCCTTTGACACCACTCCAGCAGAAGGGCCTCACACTGTCTCATTGCTGCCAGATAGGGTTAGAAGTTCAGGTTCCCACCTTATTGCTGGGTGGTTGTGGGGCCTCTGCCTCTCAGTAGGACTCTGCTGATATCACCCTGGCTGAGTGGGGTGGGACACCTCATTACTGCTCATTACTGCCCTCTAGTGACACCATTGGGGGGTGGCCTCATTACTGCTGAGCAGAAATGAATGCCCTGACTCTCCATTTGGCCTCCTCTGAGACCATGTCAGCAAGGAAGGAGAGGGGTCCCTTTTACTGCAGGGCAGGGATGAAGTCCAGGCTCCTCACATGGTGGTCCCCATTGAAGCCACTGGGGGAGGAGTGTGTAGGGAGGAGGTGGAACTCCCTAGCACTCAGCAACGGTGAATGTCCAAACTCCCTACTCAGCCTTTTGCGAAGCATCCCTGCGAGGACTGGGGGCCAGGCACTGTGTAATAGCCTTTGGAGGGTGCCCACTCAGCCTTTGCTCTCCTGAGTGGATGTGGGTCTGCAGTATTAGGCTGCAGTAGAACAGATATTGTCTAAAAGCTTTCTGTCTTGCTAGGCTACTCATTTCCTGGTCCTTTGGCTGGGGGCAGGCTTCTTTGGGGCTTTTTGTTCTAAACATCAGGTTTTTAGTTGTACTTAGCAGGAAGAACAGGGAAAAGTAGGTCTTCTCTGTCTTCCTGAAAGCACCAGTCCTGAGCTGTATATTTTTAGTGTTGGCAGATAGGACAGTATGTTTGCATGCCAGCTTGTGAGGTTTGGGATGGGGAGGAATGCAACAGTGCAGTCTGGGCGGGGGTGGGAGCAGCTGGGCTCCACTGTACCTGGCAGGGCTGTAGACAAGTGTGTCCTTGAGAGGCTGGGCTTTTATTCTCATTGCTTCTAGTTTTGCCAGCACAGCCATTCTGGGACGTTTTGCTCTTGGAGACATTCCTCACTCTTGCCCTACTGTGTTCTGAATCCCAGTGTCTGACTCCAGCTTGGGCTCTGGCTTGAGTTCAGCCAATAGGAGACTCTTCTAGAAGATTAGGGGAGGGAGGATGCCCCACTTTTCTTTGGGGCATCTCTTCTGGGTCTCCAGCTCCTTCTAGAAGTTCTCAGAGTAGCTTCTATTTCCTTATTGGACCCTGGCTGATTCAGGCAGTGAAGGGAGCAAGAGGCAGAGGCAGCAGCTGGGAGTGAAAGGGGGAAGGGTGTGTGGGGTTTAAGTGGGGAGTGGAGGACAGCAGGCACGTACACTGTCTGGGGAGGTGCGGTGGGATTGCTGGGCAGTACTGGGGCCCACCTGGGGTTCCTCATATGATGTCATCTGCAGGCATAGGCAGCAAGGAAGGTTTTCTACAGCCATGTTCAGCTGCTGAGCAGGGTTGGGATTTGGCCACAGGTGGCAGACTCTTGGGGCCCATGGTCCCCACCTCCTGGTGTTCACACCCTGGTTTAGTCCCCTCCCTTTGAGTGTAGGCAGGCAGGACCCAGGACTGACCTCCAGCTGACAGAATACAGCAAAGTGGTGGATGTCTCCCTGACATGTAGTAGCCTATAAAACTCTGCCTCACTGCTGCTCGCTCTCCAGATGCTCCTTGTTGCCTGAAAAGGCAAGCAGACATACTGGAGGAGCCCACATGGTGAGGATGCAGGAGCCTGTTGGGGTGAAGGGGGCCTCCTGTAACAAAACACCGTAAACTTCTTGCTGGCCCACAGCCAGCAAGAAGCTGCAGCCCTGAGTCATGCAGCCACCAGGACATGGATCCTGTCTGCACTGAGTGACCTCGGCAGCAGATTTTTCCCCAGTTGAGCTTCCAGATGAGATCACAGCCCAGTGGCCCCTTGAGATCCCAAGCAGACAACCCAGTTGAGCCACCCTGGCCTTGACCCACAGAAACTCTGAGATTATACACGTGTGTGCTTTTTAACAGGTACACTTTGTGGTGATTTGTTTTGCAGCAATAAAAAACTCGTTTATCAGGTAAGTTTGAGAGAATGAGTTGGGGCAAGTAAGAGGAGGGTGTTTGCTGGACCAGAGAGGCTCCACTGGGAAAGAGGGGAGTGAGGTCTTGGAGAAGGGACATGGCCTGAAAGAGAACGGACATTTGTTGCACTAAGAGTGGGTGGTATGTTCCTGTGTGAGTCCATTCATGCTGCTGTAACAAAACATCATAAACTGATGACTTATGCCACAAACATAACTTCTCACAGTTTGGGAGGCTGTGAAGTCTCAGATCACAGCACCAACAGATTCAGTGTCTGGGGAGGCCCACCTCCTGGTTCACAGACAGCATCTTCTCGCCGTGTCCACACATGGTGGAGAGAGGAGCTGAGCTCTCCCATGACTCTCAGAAGGGTCTGGAGCTGATTCATGAGAGCTCTACCCTCAAGGCCTCTCCAAATCCCAGTCACCTCCCTGAGACCCCACCTCTGAATACCATCCCATTACAGGGCAGGGTTTCAGCCTCTGAGTTTGTTGGAGGGCACATACACATTCAGTCTGTGGCAATTCCAATGGCATGTTCTTCTAAAGAAGCTGGGTGTTTTAGGAGGGGCAATGGCACCCTGGAATTGTCAATGGAGAGCAGGAGGACCCCCTCTAAAGTCTCAGCAGGACCAGTTACACAATTTGTGAGGCCCTTTGTTCAAAAACCAGGGAAAATGCCATTAATGGTAAGGATAAAGTTTTCTCCTTTCTTCCATAGTCTCTCTCTCTTGGCTTGTCATGGTGCTTTTAAATTGGTATTTAATGTCATTATTCTAAATAAAAAAATTTAAATTTTAAATTGTTAGCATTACTTTTACTAGTCATCTTTATATCATGCCACATCAGTTTTAAATGCAAATATTGAAACATTTAGCTCATGCGTGGAATTTGTGAAATCAGACAACTTTTTTATAGCTGGTGTGTACATTTGTACTTTGTTCTTACCAGGCAGTGGAGCCACTGTCTAAAACCAATGCAACTGTTTTATCTCACTTTTATGATACAAGAACATTCTGCCGACATGGTCTGCCTTCGGCTCACTGGTTTGTGAGTGATCACTCTCAGCACAAGTGGTTGGTTAAAGCAGGGAAATAACAATGGTGAGAAGGATATATGGACTTCCTTGGTCGTTCAGGTTTCTTCAAATGTCATGTTTTTGTATATTTGAAGTAAGTTCTGGCTCCACCAGGAAGTGTGTGTCTGGGGCTGTCAGTGCTTGGCTTACTCAGCTGTAGCCATCACACGTCTTGTACTTGCTTTGAGTCTCAGCAAACTCCTTTCATCCTGGGTCCACTGGAATTCTGTGCTCATGGGACATTGTGAAGACCGTATGTGAAACAGGCGATTAGGAGTGGCAATGCACTACTGTGCTAACTCCAGCCCCAGCACGTGCCTCTGCATCTCAGCGCCAGACATCCTGCATGGCCAAAGTGCACAGTCAGTCCTGGCTTCACAGCAACCCTGGACAGCAAACCAAGCGGCTGCAAGGCCAAAGGTCATTTCTGGTGCTGTCGGCTGCTTGAAAATGCAAAAAATAAAATGGTGAGTGGTTTGAAATATAAGCCCCAAAGTGGGAGAGCATTACTTTAGAAGTATAGGAATAGTTCTTACTTTTATCATAGGTATTATTATATTCTCACCAGAATAGTATTAATTTGCTAAATGCAAAAAATGTGAAAATCATAGATCAAACAAAACCAAAGAAAAAGGACCCCCGTGGGCACTTTCGCCATCCAGAGGTAGCCATGTTTTGGAGGGTGTGTCTTTTGGGCCTCTGTTCTATGTATGTAATTTATACATATTTATTTCAATAAAAACATCACAGTGTACCACTTGTCCTTATTCTTTTACACATCCATAGCATTTGCCGATAGCAAGAACCTTAGATCATTTTAAATGTAGCACAGAATTTCATGCTGTGCACACATCACAATCTACTTAACTAGCTCTCTGTTGCTGAACACTTAGGCCACTGCTAGGGTGTCCGGAGTTGGTTCCTTCTGGTGCGTTCTTGGTCTCACCGACTTCAAGAATGATGCCGCAGACCTTCGCGGTGAGTGTCACAGCTCTTAAAGGTGGGACAGACCCAAAGAGTGAGCAGCAGCAAGATTTACTGTGAAAAGCAAAATATCAAAAGGATCCACAGATTAGTAGGGGGGTCCAGCGTGTTGGGGTGGCCAGCCTTTTATTCCCTTATTTGTCCCCGCCCACGTCCTGCTGATTGGTCCATTTTACAGAGTGCTGATTGGTCCACTGTAGAGAGTGCTGATTGGTCCATTTTATAGATTGCTGATTGGTGCATTTACAATCCTTTAGCTAGACACAGAGTGCTGATCGGTGCATTTACAATCCTTTAGCTAGGCAGAAAAGTTCTGCAAGTTCCCACTCCACCCAGGAAGTCCAGCTGGCTTCACTTCTCACTAGTGTGAAATGCTCTTGCGTGGTTAGGATGCTGGAACTCTGGGACTGCCTCCGTAGAAGCAACCTTCCTATTGTACGGACTCCCAAGGTGCAAACGTTAGTCTCAGTGTGCCTTTCATCAAGAGTGGTTTCTTTCTGGCTGCCCTAGAGAGAAGACTGGCAGTGGAGCATGCATCTGGAGGGCAGAGACGGCAGGCGGTACCCCGGCGCGCCGGCGGTGGAGCTCCTGCAGACGTCCGTGCCCACCGGACTCGCTGAACTTGCGGCTGGCAAGCGCAGGCTTCCTCGGGGAGCCGGTGGAGCTGACCCCTCGCACTCCTGCCCCAGTGGGGCTGCCGGGCAGAGCTCTTGGGCTCCTGCAGGCCAGGAGTTTGCTTCATTCCTCACAAAAGGGAGGTGAGTTTAAAATAGTGCCATCTTGTAAATGTGGACTTCACACAGATTGGGTTTCCATGAGCATCGTTCCCCCACGTTTGTTGTGGGAAAAATTTCCAGAAATTTTGCAAGAATTTTTCCAGCATTAGATCACTTTCCTGGCTTAGTTTTTGATGACTGATATTTGTAAAATATGATGAACTTAATTTAGCTCCAAAAGATAATAAAAATAGAAAAAAGAGTTTGTAGCATGAAGACTTAACACTTAATATATTATTTAAAGTATTGCAATTATTCTGCAATTTTGGAAAGCGTATGTCTCTTAGGGCATGCCTTATTTCTATACATATAGCAAGTGAATTAACTGAGTATTGTTTTTCATGTCAGAAAAGTCAGAATTTACATAAAAGGAAATTTAAAAATAATTTCAACTTTTATTTTAGATTCAGGGGTTAAATGTGCAGGTTTGTTACCTGGGTATATTGTGTGATGCTGAGGTTTGGGGTACGACTGATCACCCGGGTAGTCAGCATGGTACCCAATAGTTACTTTTCCACCCTCCCTCCTCCCGCCCCTGTGTGGTCCGAGTGTTCCCTGCTGCCTTCTTTATGTCCATGTGCACCCGGGGGTTAGCGCCCACTTGTCATGAGAATATGTGGTATTTGGTTTCCTGTTCCTGGGTTAATTCGCTTGGATAATGGCCTCCAGCTACATCCATGTTGCTGCAAAAGACATGATTTCATTCCTTAAGAAAAAATTTGATACATCTTTAAATATTTACTTATGTAAAGACAATGAATGGTTTTTACATGTCAATGCTTATACTGCAAACCCATAATTTGCAGTTCACATAGATGTCCTTGTAATGAGAAAAGCAGCATCCTATGAGTAGGTGTCTCTGCCTGTCTTTGTTGGGCCATATCGATTACATGGCAGATCTGAGGATCCTCGTTCCCACAGCCAGAGCTCCAACCCCTGCAGTACTGATGGTCTCTCCAGCCTTTAACAAAGCACCACAGAATTGCATGCGGGTGTGGTGCATGCTGCTGCTGTCATCCTGCCCGCTCCAGGGGGAGCTCCCCAGCGTGCGTGCTCATGCTTTCACTGAATGTTTCTATTGACTTACAGTCTATGCTGTCCTTTTGCAAGTGGTGAAACTTTGAGTTGCTCTCTTTGGCAACGTGTTTTGAGGTTTCTCTGTGCTGATGCCTGTAGCTCTCGTTCATTCGTGTGAACTCCTTGCATAGAATTTCATTATGTGAATATGCTACCATTAATACATGTTCTCCTGTTGGCGGCTTTTCAGTTTCTGCTCCTCATCCCCCAGTAGGTGCTATTAAAAACAGCCTGCAGCAAATGTTCTCTGTTATACACTGAATGTGTCTGTTCCCCCCAGATTCATATTGAATATTCTGAGTATTAACCTTCTCTGGTCCCATGTTGCAGGACCTTCTCCCAGCGAGAAGCTTGCCTTTTCCTTCTCTTTAAAGAGTGTTTTGTTGGGAAGTGTCTAATATGGCTGGAAGGACTGTGTGGCCTGTGCATGGGGAGGCAGATGAGGGAGCAGGATTGTCCCAGCCAGGATGTGAGTGATGGAAGGTAATGTTCAGCTTCCAGTGAGACAAGAATTGGGAAAACCAGAAGAGCATATGTTGCATATGTTCCAAGTTCTTTGACCTCACTTCTTGCTTCGATGTATGGTGTACCAGGGGCAGACTGGAGCCTGTCATGAGCTCCACCAGCAGGAGGCCCTGGGCAGCCAGGCAGGATTCCAGGTGGAGGAGGAAGGAGAGCGTGGAGAGGTGCTGATGGGTGCAGGCACATGGGGGCAGGAGCTGGCAGGTGTGGTGGTCCAGTGAAGGGAGGGTGAGGGTGCCCTGACCCCATAGCCTGCGCAGGGCACGGGGAGGGGGTGTCGGGATGGCACTGGCAACTACCTAGGCTGAATGTGGAGATGCCAGAAGGTGCCACCCTTGTCCACAGGCATGAGCCCTCATGAGTGAGCAGCACCTCCCATGCGGAGCTTCTCCCAGGAGGAGGAGCAACAGGGAACCGCAGCCTCAAGGGGCAGCTCTCAGCACCATGAGGAGAATGGCGTGTTGGCCCAACCCACCCACGGTGAGGGCTCTCGGGGGAAGGGCTCACTGGTGTGAATGTCTGAGTGTGGAGGGCACAGGCTGTTGCCCACATGGCCCTAGGTGAGCCCCCTGAAACAGCACACTCCTGGGCAGGTGTGTGGCCGTGTCGCCTGGTGGCCGTGTACACAGTATCCCAGCACTGTCATCTCAGGCTAAAGGTTACTGAAGAGTTTTATTACATTTTGCCCTTCTTGTTTCATGAAAATAGGCAGAAAATAAAAAAAAAAAAACCCAGTAATCTTATCAGAGAAAAGATACGTAAGTCTTTGAATCTACCATAGGTGGGAGTCTCAGGTATGTGGAAACCAGCAAACCCCTTAGCCTCAATGAAGTCAAACTCATCTATTATGGGTTCAGTTGTGAAGAGAATGAGCAGAATGAAAGAACACTATGAGATGCTGCAAATAGATTGCTTCAGACTGTGTTGAAAAGGTAATTTGGGGGACTGTACTGGCCTATGTTTTAGCTCTCAGGGAATCATCCCATTGTAGCCTGGTTTTCTGTTGTTTCTGCAGGAGAGAAGCAGGCAGAGGCTGTAGCCTGCCGTGTCCCCTTTTTCCTTTGGCTCCTAGGCAGCTCAGGTGCAATTTCTTGGGTCAGTTACATCACCTGTGCACAAACTGATTACTAGGTATTTTCTTAAAATGATTAAAATCTGTGTGAAACAGGCAGGATATACATATAAAGAAAGCTGGAAGGAAGAGTGAATTCAGGATCTATTGCCAGGTAACAAATTTCTCCCAAACTTAGCAGCTTAAAAGAGTACATATTTATTTTCTCAGTTTCATGGGTCAGAAATCTGGGCACAGCTGACCTAGGTCCTCTGCTCAGGGTCTTCACAGGCTGGGACAAGTTGTCATGTATGGCTCTAGCCATAGCATCTCAGTGTTCAGCTGGAGCAAGGTCCGCTTCTGAGCTCATCTGTGTGGTTGTTGGCCGGGTGTGGTTCTTCCTGGGCTGTTGGATGGATGGCCTCAGTTCCTTGCCGGCTGTTGACTGGAGGCCACCTCAGCTCATTGCCAGGGGCCCACTCCATCTGGGCAGGCACAAGGAACAGTCTTTTGTGACCTAATCATGGAGTGACACCATCCCTTCTTCTGTATTCTGTTGGTTAGAAGCCAGTCACTACTAGGTCCAGCCCACACTCAGGGATGGGATTGCTGGAGGGTGTGAGTAGCAGCAGGCCAATTCCTGGGAGCCACTCAGGCATCACCAACCCCAGAGATGAATAGTGATGAAGGAAATTGTTGTGAAAAAGTTGGAAATGGAACACAAAGATGATTGGTGTCTTTTATAGGAAGTGAAGGGAGGTCTGGAGTCCTTCCAGGTTATCTGCATCTTTCACTGTTTGCAACTGATCAGAAAGCTGACAATAATGCAAATAACTCTTTTCCCTAGAAGTAAAGTTGGATTGTGTCCGTGGAATGCATTGTCCAGTTTTGTATTTATTTGTAAGTTCAACGTTGTCACCCAGGCTGGAGTGCAGTGGTGCAATCTCGGCTCACTGCAACCTCTGCATCCCAGGTTCAGGCAATTCTCCTGCCTCAGCCTTCCGAGTAGCTGGGACTACAGGCACTCGCCACCACATCCAGCTAATTGTTGTATATTAAGTAGAGACAGGGTTTCACCATGTTGGCCAGGATGGTCTCGATCTCCTGACCTCATGATGCACCCGCCTCGGCCTCTGAAAGTGCTGGGATTATAGGCATGAGCCACCGCTTCTGCCCAATTCAGCATTTCTAATTGCCCATGTTTGTGTGGTTTTTTGCATCTTATCAGTTTCTTCTAATTGATGAGTTAAACAAAATATTGACCTGCATTCATTTTATATTGGGACGTGAGTCACAGTTTTACCCTCCTTTAACAGTAGTCCTATAACAGAGGGAACCAACCACAAAGACATATGGAGAAAGCAGACTTCATTCTCTGGGCACCTCAACCCTTGTCTTTGGGACCCTGCGCCTGCTCTGTATGTCCAGCCCTGGAACGCTGCCGGACATTCCTCAGGGCTGTTTCCCTGTTAGAGGAATACGTCTTGTCCATACAATCGTAATGACATGGAACAAACAAAATTGCCAAATTAAAGATGAATTTTTTTATCTAATATGCTAATTTTATTCATAAAAAACTAAGCACAGGGCTGGGTGCGGTGGCTCATGCCTGTAATCCCAGCACTTTGGGAGGCTGAGGCAGGTGGATCACCTGAGGTCAGGAGTTCGAGACCAGCCTGACCAACATGGAGAAACCCCGTCTCTGCTAAAAATACAAAATTATCTGGGCCTGGTGGCACATGCCTATAATCCCAGCTACTCTGGAGGCTGAGGCAGGAGAATTGCTTGTACCTGGAAGGCTGAGGTTGCAGTAAGCTGAGATCTCACCATTGCACTGCAGCCTGGGCAACAAGTGTGAAACTCTGTCTCAAAAAAAAAAGAAAAAAAATTAAGCACAGAGTGACACGCAGACTTCACCACTCTCTCCACTCTCTCTTTCCCATTCGCTTTGCCTAATTAAATCTCAGAAAATTTTGAATCAATTTTTTTTGTATCTCAAAATAGTATGTAAGAATGACAGATGTACTTAAATACAATTGGTTGTCAGATTGACAGACTTAAATTATCTATTTTTTTTAAAGGCAAGATTGTGTGGGAAGGTTTATTTATAATCAGTGGAAAATGTAATTAATTTTTCCAATTGTTTTCACAAATCAGGAATTAATTGACCTTAAAATTTGCCCTTTCAAAATTAGCTAATTACCTTTTGGTCTTCCACTTAGCAGGAATATATTTGATGGCAGATTGGACAGGGAAGCAAACTAGAGAGAATATGTTAAAAATAATGAAGATAAATTATTTCAGGCAGCGTTTACATCTGTCATGGATTGGTTACTGTATTTCATTATCAAGTGAAAATAAATATATTGCTGAAAATTTGGAGGTCGAAGGGAGAACACAACATCGTGCCTCTAACACAATCATTACTGTCTGCTTGCATTTATCTGTGTTCCCTTCTGGTCTTTCCTATATGTAATACAAGTTTTTACATAATTGTGCTCAGAGTGTATCTCTTGCTTTGTAGTTTCTTAAATGTAACAATATGTTGTAAACACTATCAGTGCTGTTGCAGATTGCTCAAAGCTATTATTTTATGTATTTTTAATTGAAGTATAATTTCACCAGAAATGGTGAGTAGATCTATGAGTTTTGACAAATGCATACAATTGTGTAATTGTCAGCAAATCAAGATCTGGAATATTTCTATCACCCCACAAAAACTCCTTTGGCTGCTTCCTTTTCCCGTCAGCACTTGTTAACCATCAATCTGTTTTCTGTTTTTACATTTTTGCCTGTTTCAAGCATGTCAAATAAATGGAACCATTGAGTTTGGCTCTTTTACTTTGTATAATGCATTTGAGCTTCATCCAAGTTGTGTTTCTTTTTATTGCTGAGTGGAGTTGTGTGGACATATCACACTTTGTTTATTCCTTCTCCTCTTGAAGGGCACTTGGATTGTTCCCAAGTTTTGGTAATTATGAATAAAACCAGTATAAGCATTGGCATACAGGTTTTTATGTGAATGTAAATTTTAATTTCCCTTGGATAAATGCCTAAGAATGAGATTGCTGAGTTATTTGATAAACATATGTTTAACTGTCTAAGCAATGGCCAAATTGCTTTCCAAGGAAGCTGTACCATTTTGCATTTTCACCAGCAATGCATGAGAGCTCCAGTCCTCTGCGTCATTGTCAGCACTTAATATTGACTGTACTTTTAATTTTAGCCATTTTAATAAGTATTTAGAGGCAACTTATTATAGTTTTATATATTTGGAGAGTGAGGGCTGCTTGTTTTCCTATTATGGGGTTTGTGATTCATTATATATTCTCAACACAACTTTTTTTATAAAATGCATTTTTCCCAATTATTTTCTGACAGTTTGTGCTTGTCTTTGCATTATTATTTTTTCGTCTCTTTTGGAGAGCAGAAATTTTTAATTTTGATGTTGTCCAATTTATCAATTGTTCTTTTATGGAGTATACTTTTGGTGTTGTATCTAAGAAATCTTTGCTTAACCCAAGATCACAAAGATTTTCTCCTGTTTGTTCTTTTAGAAATGTTGTAGTTTTAGGTTTTACATTTAGGCATATAATCCATTTTGAGTGAATTTTTGCATATGCTGCTGGGTTTATTTATATTTTGCTTATAGATGTCCAATTGTTCCAGCACCGTTTGTTGAAAAGACTCCTTTGTCCATTAAATTGCCTTGTATCTTTGTCAAAAATACATTGTCCATTTATCTGTTGATTTATTTCTGAACTCTCTATTCTTTTTTGAGATGGAGTCTCGCTCTGTGCCCAGCTGGAGTGCCGTGGTGTTATCTCGGCTCACTGCAACCTCTGTCTTCTGGGTTCAAGCGATTCTCCTGCCTCAGCCTCCCAAGTAGCTGGGATTATAGGTGCCCACCACCGCGCCCAGCTAATTTTTTTGGATTTTTTTTTTTTTTTTTTTTGAGACGGAGTCTCGCTCTGTGGCCCAGGCTGGAGTGCAGGGGCGCGATCTCGGCTCACTGCAAGCTCTGCTTCCCGGGTTCACGCCATTCTCCTGCCTCAGCCTCCCGAGTAGCTGGGACTACAGGCGCCCACCACCACGCCCGGCTAATTTTTTGTATTTTTAGTAGAGACGGGGTTTCACTGTGTTCGCCAGGATGGTCTCGATCTCCTGACCTCGTGATCCGCCCACCTCGGCCTCCCAAAGTGCCGGGATTACAGGCGTGAGCCACTGTGCCTGGCCATTTTTTTTGTATTTTTAGTAGAGACGGGGTTTCACTATGTTGGCCAGCTGGTTTCAAACTCCGGTCCTCAAGTGATCCACCCGCCTCGGCCTCCCAAAGTGCTGGGATTACAGGCGTGAGCTACCGTGCCTGCCCCCCTGAAATCTCTATTCTGTTCCATCAGTCTATGTGATTATCATGTCATGAATATCACACTATCTTGAATCTTTATGAAGAGTTCTGAAATCAAATGGTGTGAGTCCTCTAACGTGGTTCTTTCTCAAGATTGCTTTGGCTATTCGATGCCACTTGCCTTCCCATATAAATTCTATCATCATTTTGTTGATTTACATAACATTCCTGCTGGGATTTTTTTTTTTTTGTACTGTGTGTGTGTGTGTGTCTGTCTGTGTCATTTTATCACTTGGGTAGCTTTATGTAACCCCTACTATAATCAAGATATAGACCTATTCCATCATAATCTCAGATTCCATACAGAAATCCCTCACACAAACCCTTAAGTTAATACCCCTCCCCCTGCCATCTTTAACCCCTGGAAATCACTGATCTGTTTTTCATCTCTAGTATTTTGCCATTTTGATAATGTTATATACATGAAATCATACAGTGTGTGTAAAAATTTAAAATTCAACGTTTATTTTAGATATGGGGGTACCCATGTGCAGATTTGTTACATGAGAATATTATGTGATGTTGAGGTTTGGAGTATGGATCCCGTCACCTAGGTCATGAGTCTAGTACCTGATAAGTAGTTTTTTATTTTTTTAACCCACTCCCCCTTCCTCCATCCTCTAGTATGCCACAGTGTCTATTGTTCCTACACTCATGTCCATGTGTGCTCAATGCATAACTCCCATTTATAAGTGAGAACATGAGGTACTTGGTTTTCTGTTCCTGCATTAATTTGTTTAGGGTTATAGCTTCCAGTTCCATCTATGTTTCTGCAAAGGAGATGATTTCATTCTTTTTTTTTGAGATGGAGTTTCGCTCTTGTTGCCCAGGTTGGAGTGCAGTGGCGCAATCTTTGCTCACTGCAACCTCCACCTCCTGGGTTCAAGCGATTATCTCGCCTCAGCCTCCCAAGCAGCTGGGATTATAGTTGCTCGCCACCACGCCCAGCTGATTTTTGTATTTTTAATAGAGACGGGGTTTCACCGTGTTGGCCAGGCTGGTCTCAAACTCCTGACCTCAGGTGATCCGCCCACCTCCGCCTCCCAAAGTGCTGGGATTACAGGTGTGAGCCACCGTGCCCTGTGGATTTTACTCTTTTTTATGGCTGCATAGTATTCCATGATGTATATGAACTACATTTTCTTTATCCAGTCTAGCATTGATGGACACCTGGGTTGGTTCCATGTCTTTGTTATTATGAATAGTGCAGTGATGAACATATGAGTGCATGAATTTTTGGTAGAATGATTTTTCTTTTGCATATCTACCCAATAGTGGGATTGCTGGGTTTAATGGTAGCTCTGTTTTGAGTTCTTTAAGAAATCTCCAGACTGCTTTCCACAGTAGCTGGGCTAATTTGCATTCCCACCGGCAGTGCATAAGGATTCCCTTTTCTCTGTAGCCTCACCAGCACCTGTTGTTTTTTGATTTTTAAAATAATAGCCATTCTGACTGGTGTGAGATGGTATCTCATTGTGGTTTTGATTTGCATCTCTCTGGTGATTAGTGATGCTGAGCGCTTTTTCATATGTTTGTTCACCACTTGTATGTCTTCTTTTGAGAAGTATCTGTTCACGTCCTTTGCCATTTTTTAATGGGGTTACTTGTTTTTCTTTTTTTTTTTTTTGAGACGGAATCTTGCTCTGTCGCCCAGGCTGGAGTGCAGTGATGCGATCTCAGCTCACTGCAAGCTCCGCCTTCCAGGTTCACACCATTCTCCCGCCTCAGCCTCCCGAGTAGCTGGGACTACAGGCACCCGCCACCGCGCCCGGCTAATTTTTTTGTATTTTTAGTAGAGATGGGGTTTCACCGTGTTAGCCAGGATGGTCTTGATCTCCTGACCGTGTGATCCTCCCGCCTCGGCCCCCCAAAGTGCTGGGACTACAGGCGTGAGCCACCGCACCCAGCCTCCTCCACTATATTCTAATAGTCAATGTGGTGGAGATGACAGCCCAGATTCAACACTCTGCCCTGCCTGAGAAGACCCAGCCCAGCTAATTTTTTTTGTATTTTTAGTAGAGACGGGGTTTCACCATGTTAGCCAGGATGGTCTCCACCTCCTGACCTGGTGATCCGCCCGCTTCGGCCTCCCAAAGTGCTGGGATTACAGGCGTGAGCCACTGTGCCCGGCCGGGGTTACTTGTTTTTTGCTTGTTGATTTGTTTAAGTTCCTGATAGATTCCGGATATTAGGCTTTTGTCAGATGCATAGTTTGTAAGTATCTTCTCTCATTCTGTAGGTTGTCTGTTTACCCTGTTGATAGTTCATTTTGCTGTGCAGAAGCTCTTGAGTTTAATTAGGTCCCACTTGTCAATTTTTGTTGCAATTGCTCTTGGGGACTTAGCCAAAAATTATTTGCCAAGGCTGATGTCAAGAAGAGTAATTCCTAAGTTGTCTTCCAGGATTTCTATAGTTTGAGGTCTTATATTTAAATCTTTAATCTATTTTGCGTTACTTTTTACGTATGGTGAAAGGTAGGGGTCCAGCTTCAATCTTCTGCATATGGCTAGCCAGTTATCCCAGCACCATTTATTGAATAGGGAGTCCTCTCCTCATTGTTTGTTTATATTTGCCATGTCAAAGATCAGATAGATTTAGGTGTCAGGTTTTATTTATGAGTTTTCTATTCTGTTCCAGTGGTCTGTGAGTGTGTTTTTGTGCCAGTACCAAGCTGTTTGGTTTCTGTGGCTCTATTGTGTAGTTTGAGGTTGGGTAACGTGATGCCTCCAGCTGTGTTCTTTTTGCTTTAAGATTGCTTTGGCAATTTGGTCTCTTTTTTTGGTTCCATATGGATTTTAGAATAGCGTTTTTTCTGAATCTGTAAAGAACGTTGGTAGTTTGATAGGAATAGCATTGAATCTGTACATTGCTTTGGGCAGTATGGACATTTTTATGATATTGATTATTCCAGTCCATGAGCATGAAATGTTTTTCTATTTATTTGGGTCATCTCTGATTTCTTTCAGCAATGTTTTGTAGTGCTTATAGAAATCTTTCAACTCCTTGGTTAGCTGTATTCCTAGGTGTTTCATTTTCTTTGTGGCTAGTGTAAGTGGGATTGTGTTCTTCATTTCACTCCCATTTGGACTTTATTGCTGTATAGAAATGCTGTTGATTTTTGTACATTTGATTTTGTATCTTGAAATTTTACTAAAGTCATTTATCAATTCTAGGAGTCTTTAGGATTTTCTAAGTATAGGATCATATTGTCCGTGAAGATAGCTTGACTTCCTCTTTTCTTGTTTGGATGGCTATTACTTCTTCCTCTTGCCTGACTGCTTTGGCTAGAATTTCTAGTACTCTGTTGAATAGGAGTGGTGAAAATGTGCATCCTTGTTTTGTTCCAGCTCTCAAGGGGAATGGTTTGAGCTTTTGCCCATTCAGTATGATGCTGGCTGTAGGTTTGTCATAGATGGCTCTCAGCATTATGAGGTACATTCCTTCAGTGCCTAGTCTGTTGAGGATTTTTATCATGAGGGGCTGTTGGATTTTATCCAAAGCTTTTTCTGGATCTATTGAGATGATCATACAGTTTTGCTTTTGATTCTGTTTATGTGGTGAAACACATTTATTGATTTGTGTACATTGAAACAGTCTTGCATCACAGGAATAAAGCCTACTTGATTGTGGCATATTAACTTTCCGATGTGCTACTTGATTTTATTTGCTAGTATTTTGTCGAGGACTTCTGCATCTATGTTCATGAGGGATATTGTTCTGAAGTTTTCTCTTTTCATTGTGTCTCTGCCAGATTTTGGTATCAGGCTGATGCTGGCTTAATAGAGTGAGTTGGGGCAGAGCCCCTCCTTCTTGATTTTTTGAAATAGTTTGAGTAGTATTGATGTCAGTTCTTCTTTGTACTTCTGGTAGAATTTGGCTATGAATCCATCTGGCCCAGGGCTTTTTTTGGTTGATAGGTTCTTTCAGATGTTGATACTGGTTTATTCAGGTTTTCAATCTCTTCCTAATTCAGTCTTGGGAGATTGTGTGCTTCCAGGAATTTATCCATTTCCTCTAGATTTTATAATTTGTGTACATAGAGTTATTCATACTCGTCTCTGAAGATCTTTTATAATCCTGTGGGATCAGTTGTAATGTCATCTTTGTCATTTCTGATTGTGCTTATTTGGATCTTCTCTTTCTCACATGTAACGACACCCACAGGCTCAAAATAAAAGGGTGGAGTAAAATCTACCATGCAAATGGAAAATAAAAAAGAGCAGGAGTCTCTATTCCTACATCAGATAAAACAGTCTTTAAACCAATAAAAATTAAGAAGGACAATGAAGGGCATAACATAGTAAGGATACAATCCAGCCAGAAACCTTAACTATCCTAAATATTTGTGCACCCAACCGTGTAGCACCCAGATTCATAAAACAACTTCTTGAGCTGTAAAAAGACTTACAGAACCACACAATAATAGTGGGAGATTTCAACACCCTATTGACAATGTTAGATAGATCACCAAGTCAAAAAACTAACCAAAAAACTCTGGACTTAAACTCAACACTTGACCAATTGGACCTAATAGACATCTGCAGAACACTCCAACAACCACAGAACATACATTCTTCCCATCTGCATATGGAACATATTCTAAGATTGACCACATTCTCAGTCATAAAGCAAGTTTCAATAAATTCAAAAGAAATTGAAATCATACCAAGCACATTCTGAGACCATAGTGCAATGAAAATAGAAATAAATACCAATAAGATCTTGGAAAACTACAAAAATACATGGAAATTAAACAACTTACTCCTGAATAAGTCCTGAGTGAACATAAAAATTAAGGTAGAAATAAAAAATGATTATTTAAAATTAATGAAAATAAGGACATAATCTTCAAAAATCTCTGAGATACAGCATTAGGAAGAAAGATTGTAGCCCTAAATGCCTTCATCAAGAAGTTAGAAAGGTCCCAAATTAACAATCTAACTTTCCACCTAAAGGAACTAGAGAGAAAGGAACAAACCAATCCAAAGAAATAATTAGAGAAGAACTTAATAAAATCGAGATGCAAAAATCCATACAAAAGATCAATGAAACCAAGTTTGTCCTTCAAAAAAATAACTAAGATTGATAGACTCCTAGCTAGATTAACAAAGAAAGAGAAAGAGAAGATCCTGGTAGGATTTTTATTGGAATGGCATTGAGTCTATAAGATGAATTTATGGAGAGTTGACACCTTAATAATATTATTGATGAGAAAAGTCAAACACTGTAAAATATTTGAAGAGATTTATTCTGAGCTAAATGTGAGGACCATGACCTGTGGGCACAACCCCAGGAGGTCCGAGGTTACAGCTTGATTTTATACATTTTACGGAGACAAAAGTTACAGGCAGACATCAATCAATACATGTAAGGTACACATTGGTTTGATCCAGAAAGGTGAGACAACTTGAAATGGGGGTTTACAGGTTGTAGGTAGATTAAAAGATTTTTTGATTGGCAATTGGTTGAAAGAATTAAGTTATTATCTAAAGCCATGGAATCAAT
This sequence comes from Pan paniscus, assembly GCF_029289425.2. Taxonomy (NCBI): domain Eukaryota; kingdom Metazoa; phylum Chordata; class Mammalia; order Primates; family Hominidae; genus Pan; species Pan paniscus. The sequence continues at coordinate 7,213,343 of NC_073265.2, forward strand.
AGAAAGGAATGTCCGGGTTAGGATAAGGTTGTGGAGACCAAAGTTCTTTTTAAGTAGATGAAATCTCATAGGTGGCCACCTTTAGATGCAATAGATGGCAAATGTCTCCTGTTTAGACCTTTAAAAGGTGCTAGACTCTCAGCTAATCTCTTCAGGATCAGAAAGGGAAGGGGATTCTCTACAGAATGTAGATTGCCCCCACAAGAGACAGCTTTGTAGGGCCATTAAAAATGTGTCAAAGAAATATATTTTGGGGCAAAATACTTTTCTTTTAGGGTCTGCTGTCTGTCATGTGATGCTATATTAGGGTGAGGTTGGAATTTGGTATCTTATTGCTGCAAAGAGTCTGCTTCATCAGTTTTAATGTCTCTGTTTTAAATGTTAATGCTAATCAGCTGTGCCTGAATTCCAACGGGAGGAGAGTATAATGAGGCATATCTAACGCCTCCCACCCCCCTTTCCCATCATGGCTTGAACTGATTGTTTAGGTTTCTTTGAAACTCCCTTGGCCAAGGGGAGGATTCCCATTAGTTGGTGAGGGGCTTAGAATTTTATTTTTGGTTTCAAATATTGAATCTTCTGCTCTAGGAACATGGCTTATCTTTCCATTTGTTTAGGTATTATTTAATTTCTCTAAGCAAAATTTTATAGTTTTCAGTGTATAGGTGTTGGACATATTTTGTAAGATTTATCTCCAAGTGACTCATTTTTTGGTGTTGTTTTAAAACATCAATTTACATTTGTTCAATGTTGGTACATAAAACAGAATTGATTTTTGTACATTGATCTTGTGTTCTGCAAACTTGCTAAAGGAACTTATTAAGTATAGCAACTTTTTTGTTTGTAGATTTTTTTGTGGGGGATTTTCTAAGCAAATAATCATGTCTGTGAATAAAGACAGTTTTATAAATCAACATACAAAAACTAATTGTCTTTATATGTTAGTAATGAATAATCTGAAAATAAAATTAAGAAAACTGTTTCACAAAATCATTAAGAAGAATCACATTTTTAGGATTAAATTTAATAAAAGAAGTACAAGACTCATAATTGAACAACACAAAATATTGCTGAGAGAACTTAAAGAAGATTTAGATAAGTAGAGAGCCTTCAATGTTCATGGATTGGAAAACAACATAATTAAGATGACAGTTTCCCCCTAATTTATCTTTAGATACAAAATAATCCCCAAAGCAATGACTTACTGCAGAGGAATAGTGACGGCAAAATGGCAAAGTGAGCAGTTCCAAGCTCTTATTCGACCCCCAGAAACGTTGAAAACAAGCAGAAACTCTTAGAACCAGCACTAAGAGTTGTGGAAACTGTAAATTATTGCGTTTGCTCTGGTTTGTCTGTGGGCTCACTGAAGGATTGACACAAGACTCTGAGCTCTGTTTTGCCTAACTCAGAACATAAGCTGGAAAAGTGATGGGCATTGCTTGAAGATACTGTCAGGGAGTCTGACAAACTATAGAGGCCTAGGGCAGATGCATACTGATTGAGGCATACAATAGACTGCCTAAAACCTAGGTGCAAAAGCTGTAGGAGATTCCTTGGGAACTTAGGATACTCAAAAGTACCTGTGTGTGGATGAATTTAGAAAGCCACATACATAATTAGGGTGAGATGCATGCTCAGAAAAGACCATAGAAAACCCTAAACTTTCACCTCAAGCTTAATCTTAGTCTCAATGGGAGACTTGATAATTGTTGATGAAGTGCTCCATGAGAGCCACTTTGCAAAGACTGGGAAAGGTGTTTGCTTCTTTGGTTTTGTGTTTTCTCTTTTTCTGGTTTGCTTGTAAAATCTCCTGGTATTGAAGAAAATCTCTGTCAAAACATTAGCTGAACATGATGTTAGGAAACAGAGACATGAAAAGGGATACAGTCCTTGGAAAAATAGTTTGGAAAAGTACCTAAACCAATGGACTGCTACAGCATTTAATAACAGTGACAACAACAGCAACCACTGCCACCAACAACAAAGTGTTTCAACAACATTAATAATAAAAAAAAACAAACCCCAAGACGTACAAAGAAACAGATCCATTTAAATCCTTTAAAGGGATTTGTTTCTTTCCATCCTTGAGGAAGCCCAGACATCATATTAATACCTCCTGAAAAAAGTCTTTAAAACATCTATCTTAAATATGCTCAGATAGCTAAAGGAAAAAAAAAGGACAAATAAATATGGGAAATAAGAAAAACACTGTATGAACAAAATGAGTCTATCAACAAAGAGATAGAAATTATAAAAAAGAAATCAGCAAGAAATTCTTGAGCTGAAAAGTATAAATGAAATGAAAAACTCACAAGTGGCATTCAACAGCAGATTTAGGAAGGCAGAAGAAAGAATCAGCAGGCTTGAAGATAGGACAATTGAAACTGTTTAATCTGAGAGGCAGAAAGAAAAAAGAATGAAGAAATGTGAATAGAGCCCAAGGGACCTGTGGAAAGCCATCAAATAGTACAACATACACATTATGGGTGTTCCAGACAGAGAAGAGAGAGAGAGAGAGAGAAAGGACCAGAAAACATTTTAAAGAAATAATAACTGAAAACGACACAAATGTACAAATCCAAGAAGCTCGATGAATTCCAAATAAGGTAAACTCAAAGAGACTTATAGCAAGACACATGTGAAGGTCAAAGAGAGAATCTTGAAAGCACCGAGAGAGAAGTGACTTGTCACATACAAGGGATCCTTAATTAGATTCACAGTTGATTTTTCATCAGAAACCATGGAGGCCAGAAGGCAGTGGGATGACATATATAAAATGTTAAAAGAAACATACTGTCAACTAAAAATTCTATATCTGGCAAAACTGCCCTTCAAAAATGAGGGAGATGTTAAGAAATTCCCATACCAACAAAAGCTGAGGGAGTTCTTTAACACTATACCTTTCCCACAAAAATTGCTAAAGGGAGTTTTTCAAGCTGAAATGAAAGCACACTAGACGGTATCTCAAATCCACATAAGGAAAAACAGAGCACCAGTAAAGAAATCTGTATAGGAAAACATAAAACACAGCATAAATGTATGTTTTTCTATGCAACTCCTTCATTCTACCATCTGCTTTAAATGACAGTTGCATAAAGCAGTAATTATAAATCTTTGTTAAAGGATATACAATGTGTAAACATGTACTTTATAGTCAGCAATAGAACAAACAGGTGAGAGGAAATAGAGTTATATAGGAGCAAAGGTTCTGTATAGAGCTGAAATTAAGTTAGCACTAGTTCTAACTAGATTGTTTTAAGACGATAATTGTAATCCTCTCAGCAATCACAAGAAAATAACTAAAATAACATATAGTAAAAAAAGAAGAAAGGAATCAAAATGATACACTAGCAAATATCTATTTGACTTCAAGGAAGGCAGTAATGGAGAAGTGAGGAACAGAAAAAAACATGAGGCATATAGAAAAAAATACCAAAATAGCAGATAAATCTTACCTCAATGGTAATTATATTAAACATAGATGGATTAAATACTTCAACCAAAAGGCAGAAATTGGCAGACTGGGTAAAGTAAATGATCCAACTGTATGCTATCGCCAAGAAACACACTTTAGAATCAAAACCCCAAATAGGCTGAAGGTAAAAGAATGGAAAAAGGTATATCATGAAAACAGTAATCAAAAGAGAGGTAGAGAGACTATACTAATATCGGACAAAATAGACTTTAAGACAAAAATTGTTACTAGAGACAAGAATTTCTGGTAATAAAAGTGTCAATTCATCAAGAAGATATACTTACTATTGTTAAATGGCATTACTACCCAAATTAATCTACATTTTCAGCACACTGATCCTGCAAGTCATAGAGAAATGCAAGCAGTCCAGAATAGCCAAAACAACCTTGTAAAAGAATAGCACTTGGAAGACTCATGCTTTCTGCTTTCAGAAGTTACTACAAAGCCACAGTAATTTAAGACTGTGTGTTTCTGGCATAAGGATAGACATACAGATTAATGAAAGAGGATCAAGACTCCAGAAATAAACTCTTATATGTAAATTCAATTGATTTTCACCAAGGGTATTAAAACAAATAAATGCAGAAAGAATAGTCTTTCCAACAAATTGTGCTGGGATAACTGGCTATCCACATGCAAAAGAATGAAGTTGGACCCCTACTTCACATCATATACAAAAATTAACTCAAAAAGGATCATAGACCTAAATGCAAGTTCTAAAACTATAAAACTCCTAGAAGAAAACATGGTTATAAATCTTTGTGACTTTGAATTATGCAATATCTTAGATTTGATGCTAAAAGCACAAACAAAAAAAGTACATAAAATGGACTTGATCAAAAAGAAAAACTTTTGTGAATAAAGGGGACACTGTCAAGAAGTGGAAAGACAAGCAACAGAACGGGAGAAAATAATGGCTGACAATATATCTGATAAGGTACTAGTATTCGGAATATATATAGAACTCTTACAACTCCATAATAAAAAGACTCCCCCCATGCCCACAGGCAAAATATTTAAATAGGCATTTCTCCAAAGAAGATATTCAAATGGCCTGTAAGCAACTGAAAAGATGCTCAACATCAGTGGTATTTAGAGAAATGCAAATTAAAAGCTCAGCGAGATGCCGTTTGACACCCAGTAGGATGGCTATCATAAAAAAGATGGCAATGACAAGTGTTAGGGCTGATGTGGAGAAATTGGAACTCTCATGCATTGCCAGTGGGAATATAAAATAGTGCTGCCATTTTGGAAAACAGTTCAGCAGTTCCTCAAACTGTTCAGCATGGAGTTGCCATTTGATACAGCATTTCTGTTACTAGGTATGTACACAACAAAATTGAAAAGACATGCCTGTGTAAAACTTGTGCATATGTGTTCAAAGCAGCATTATTCCTAATGGCCAAAGAAAGAAGCAACCTCATTGCCCATCAATTCATGAATGGATAAACAAAATTTGGCATATCCATACAACGGAACATAGTTCCCATAAAAATAGAAGAAGTACTGATATGTGCTACCGCTTGGATAAACCTTAAGGACATGCTCAATGAAAGAAGCCAGATATAAAAAACAATAAATTGTATGTTTCCATTTATATGAAATGTCAGAGTAGATATCTTAGTCCATTAAGGCTACTGTAACAAAATGCCATAAACTGAGTAGCTTATAAACAACAGAACATTATTTCTCATAGTTCTGGAGGCTGGGAAGTGCAAGGTCAAGGTGCTGGTGAGGGCCTGTTCCTCGTAAATGGTGCCTTCTCTCTGTGTCCTCACTTGGTGGAAGGGGTGAGTGTGCTCTCTGGGCCTCTTTTAATATGGACACTAATTCCATTCACAAGGACTCCATCCTATTTACCATTTTTTTTCTTGTGTATGGACCATACATGTCTTTGCATGTGTATATTTTTGTCAGACTGGACATTTAAAATAGTATAAGGTGGAAGCTCTAGTAATCAGATTCTTCCCCCTTCCCAGGGCTTTTTGCTGTTCCTGTTTGTTTAGTGACTTTCCTGAACTCATGTTGTTGAGTCTGTATTCTTTGTTGTGTATGGCCAGTGAATTCTCTGTTCAGTTAGTGACTGGACAGAGGTATTCTTAAATAAGGGCTGGGACCATTAAGTCTCCCTGCCTTTGTCAAGGGGCTGTGTGTGCATATTGGGGTCGGCTTTCAGCTTCCAGCCAGACATTCTGCCTTCTTCTTCACTTCTGGCTTCTGCAGAGCCTCACGGTCATCCAGAGGTGAGTGGATAGAACTTCACAGGTCCCTCTTGGGCACACGTACAGCCCTGTGCTTGAATGCCTAGGAATGTGTTGAAGCTTTACAAACTCTGCTTTTTCTTTTGTGTTTTTTGGTTGGCTTCTTGTTAGCCCCAGTGGCTGTTGCTGCCTCAGGAAGCTGTGATGTTAAACACTTGCTGCTCATTGTTTGTGGCAAATGCCCAGGAGAGAAGGCTATTCACCTCTGGAGCTCTGAGCCTGGTCCAATACAGATGGTACCTGTGAGACGGGTAGTCAGGGTACTGCCAGACAGCTCCAATAGTGCCAGTTCTCTGTAAAGGAGATTTGGAAGTGCCCTAGTCCAATTCTGCTCTCTTCAATGGCTGCTAGGCCTCTGGTTTTCACCATCATGGCAGGGCTGATTTTCAAGCCCAGCACAGAACTGGGTAAAGGGATATGGCAGTAGAGCAAGTTAAAATTTTCTCACTGAGACTTGGCCATCCTCTAGAATACATGCTCCGTGGATTGTTTTATACTTTTGTTAACTTCCAAAGTTCTGAAAATATTGATTTTGACAAGTTTTGTCAGTGTTTTTGCTGCTTCTATGGAGGAGAGAATGTCTACATGTCCTTTCTGTGCCATTCCTGCTGTTACCTCGTCTTCCTTTGATTTGAAAGCAAATCTCATCTTAGAAAAATAATACTTTTGAGATACTAAGTGGAAGTGCTTTTCTATTCCCACAAGGGTGCAAGAAGATTAGGTTTGGCTTAGAACAAACAAGTCATTGCTCATTTTGTATTTCAAGCTAGGATTAAAAAAAATAAAATTCATAGCAGCAAGGTGATCACTTCGCAAGGCTGGGCAGGAGGTGCTGGTCTGGTCAGCACATCCCAGCCTGCAGTGCCCCAGCTAGAGGGTGTGCAGGCCTTGCTGGAGCAGTGTCCATGAGGTGGTCTGAGACTGATTCCTGGCCTCTAGTTCCAGGCAGGCATGCTGGGGACCTACACTTCCCACCTGCCTCAGTGCAGGGCCGGCACCCTGAGGAGCCTGGCAGGGACCAGGTGAAACATGAGACTGCAGCAGAGGTGCTGGCACCAGGGGTGGGAGCTCCTGCAATGCCATGAGGGTTGGTGGAAGCAGCGGGTTGCATGAGGGGCATGTGGCATGTGCTCGCCCACAGCCTTCCCCTTTCATGGTGCCATTGTGTGTGCTGCTCCTTGGGTGGGGAGAAATCCTGATTGGGAGTCTGAACTTTGGCTTGAATGAATGTGTACATAAAGAGAGACTCTTAAATAGAAAGAAATGGAGTAAGTACTAATTGACTTCACATGCTCCCATTCATCGAGGGGACTAGCGGCCGGTTATATTTAATAGAAACTGGAGTGAATGAATTACACACGAAGTGACCCAGTGCGTGTTCCAGCTCTGCCCAGGCATGCTTCCTTCCAAGAGGAGATTTGCTCTTCCCTTTTTGGGGTCAATAAAATGGAAAATCTGCAGAAGACTTTACTACTAGGGAGCAAAAGGCATTTAGAAGTCTTTAAAAATTGTTCTTTTCACATAATTTTAATGTAGTACATCTTTTAGTTAATCTCAAATTTAGATTTGTCTTATTATGATGATGATGATGATTATTACTATTTCTGAGACAGGGTCTTGCTCTGTCGCTCAGGTTGGAGTGCAGTGGTGCAGTCATAGCTCACTGCATCCTTGACCTGTGCTCAAGGGATCCTCCTGCCTTGGCCTCCCAAAGTGCTGGGATTACAGGCAAGGGCCACCACACTCAGCCTATCTTATCCTTCTGATGATTTTAATAAGGAAAAAATAAGATTTACCTTATTCCTTTGCTGATAAGTTTTGGGTTATTCAAATGAATAACTGATTTCCCTGGCCACTGCAGTAGCTCACGCCCCACCTCCCTGCAGCTCCAGGATGTTCCCCAAAGGCAGACCAGCTTTGCCCTGCGTGGCTCCTGCAGGCCAGCCTTCACCTTCTCAGTCTTCTGCTCTCTTGTGGGCACAGGGAGGAACTGGAGCTTGAGTGGACAGGGCAGGCTTTCAAACATCTTCAGAAAATGCAGTTTGTCGCCTTCTAAGCAGTGAGGTGCATTTGGTGTGATCTAATGTCCTATGCACTCTCCTTTTCCTAGGGGAAGGCAGGCTTCACTGAGCGCTCTCTGGACCCAGTGGGAATGTGCCCCTTCATCCAGCACCAGAGCTGTCCTCATCTGCGGGGCCCTTGGGGACCTTCACTGCATCCCCTCAGGACTTCTGGGAGCAGGGAGAGGACCCAGGCCCTGGACCACAGGCTTGCACCCCAGCGCAGACTCTCCCCTGCACACCTGCCCCCTGGACTGGGCTCTGGGATGCTACGTTTATTACCTCTTCTAGTCCCACTTGCCTGCAAGGGAGGAGCTGTTCATAGCTATTTGGGGGGCTGAAATAGTGACAATTTTCTGTTAAGTGTTTTGGTCACCTGGATTATTACTATTTATACAAAAGAGCAACATACATAAAGTCACTAACACTGGTCTCTAAGAAATAGAGAAGTCGACAACATCTTCCCAGCAGGGCACCACCCCATCTCTCTGAGATGTGTCTGGGTTTGCCACCTCAGGGGGATGAGGAGGTGACAGGGAGTCCAGAAAACGAGCAGTGGAGGGGCACAGGGTGGCAGGAGCTGGGCACGGTGGTGGGTGGTGGGGCCTGAGCTAGGTGGCCAGCGTGCCCTGGGCCAGTACCTCCTGCGTGATTCCTGCAGCTGCAGAGGGAGCCTTCCCTGCTAGAGGCAGATGAAAGAGGGAGTGCTCAGAAAAAAGCGGACAAAGGCCCCACCACAGAGGAAGGCCAATTCCCAGAGGACATTGCAGATGGAAGAGGCGGTAGAGGCAAGGGTGGCAGCAGCCAGGCCCAGCTCCTGGCCTTCGTCCTTCCCTGTGGGCAGTGGACCAGCACCCAGAGCCACCCCTTATCAACCCTCCTGCTGCAGTTTTGCCTTCAGCATCCAAGTGGCTATGCATGTGGACAGCATTTCCCCAATGTCTCTCATTTCATTATTGGGGGGGACCCTCAAGCTTTGAGGGTCAGTTCCCAGGCCCTTATAAGTCTATGAGCGAATGTCTAACAGCCCTTCAGGGTACCAGGGCACTTGGTGGGCCAGGGTGACCTGCTGCAGGTACCCAGCTCTGGGTGGGTCCTCGCATGTCACTCCCCGCTGTGCCAGGACCAGGCAGGCTGCCTCCCAGTGTGTGAGGCTGTTTACGATCCAGTAGTCACAGGGTCCAGCCTGGTGGCTTAGTTTGGTTGATCTGGGAAGGGATCAGTCTTGTTGGACAGTTTACTTTCCCCTCCTGCTTTACTCCTGAGTTTTCTGAGTACAAATCCCACCCCTGTCTTGGTGATGACGTTGTTCCCACCTGTTCCCCTGCAGCAGCGGCTGCTTACCTGTCTTACTCTCAGAGGGCTTGTGCCCAGGAGGCTTTGCTGTCTGAGAGCAGGGAGTGTGTCTTGTTCATGCCTGCCCCTGGCCAAGCGAGTGCTCGATAAATATTTGAATGCAAGAGTAGCTTATATGTATTTTTGGGCCAATGTTTTTGGAGTATGTGTAGTAGGGCCATTTCTTGGTGGGGAGCAGGCATTCTGGGAGTGTAGGAGCCTTGTCTGTGGGGCCCTGTCTGTTACAGAGCTGATGTAGCAGTGACAGTGGCTGGGCAGGCCAAGGGATTCACTGGTCTCCAGGACATCTCAGGGGCACAGATACCCTGACAAGGGCATGGAGGCTTCTCACAGTGCAGGCCCCATAGAGAGCTGCTATTATGTTGAGGGCCGTGGCAACATCACAGGGCAATGTCTTGGAGTTTCATAGAGTTGATTTCCATGAGCATTGGATTCTAGCTCCTGTAGGTTGCCAGGTGTTCTTGTGGATCAAAAATAATGAGACCATCACCCACAAGCACTGGAGAATTGGATAGTTTCAAAAAGGTGCTTTCTTCAATGTATTCATAAAATGTAAAGTCTAAATGCATTTCCTATTTGAAGCTCTTAGGAATCAGACTTTTTGTGCCAGAATCCTTTCTGAAACATGTGTTCTATTTTATGCTATCAATCATTGCAACTTTGCAATGGAAGAAGCGTGTTCAGAAAAGCAATACAAACCTAAAGCATGCTTTCCTATGGGCCCTTCCTTTCTAGAAATGCAGCCACTGCCTCTGCTGAACTAGGAGGGGGGCCTGAGAGGGTGCACCAACGGCCCAAGGTCACGCATGCACCAGAGGCAGGGGGCAGGCAGCTGGGGCAGGGGCCACCCCACTGGCCTATGTCCCTGTCCTCGTTGCCTGGCTCCGAGAGAGACACTCAGCATCGTGGTACTCACTAAGGGTCTAGCACCTGAATATTCATATAGTGTGGAGCCCTGTTGAGCTCACCCTGGCAGGGACTTGCAGGGGCAGGGATAGGAGCGCGTGATGAGCCCCACTGGGGTGTCACATGGACAGCCCTGGAGGGTATGGAGCTCAGCAGTGATGCAGGTGTCACCTGGGAGCCACACTGCCATCCTCCACACACACATGTCCACTGCTGATGCTTTCCTAACGACTCAGTTTTCAAAGAGCAGTGGAAAGAAGTAAAGCAGCGTGCCCCCACGTCACCCCAAAGGACAGGAATGCAGTGTGCTGTGCAGATGTCCCTGAGCAGGGAGGGCAACCGTTTTCCCAGTGCAGGGTCCTACATCTTGACAGGTGTTGGGTTTGGCTTCCGGCCAGTGAGTCCCAGACAGCCCATCTTGTTCCTCCTGTGGACAAATTTTCTTGGGGAAAACTTAAAGTTGCACAAGCAATAGGGACGTCTCCCATCCAGCCAGTGGTAGAATTTTGTCATGAATGCCAGTGCTCAAGAAGAGAGGCCCCTGTCAGTGGGAATTCTTGAGAAATCATGGCCAAGTGGACTGTTTCATGTCAGACTTCTCTGCGTATGAAAACGCTGTTTCTACATGGGAAGCACACAGGCAGTTCCCATGGTGGGCTGTGGAGCGAGGCTCTCCCTCTGGTTACCCAGACTGAACTGGCCAGCCCCCAGTCAGCGTTGCAGGCACTTGTACAGCAAGGCGGCCAGAGCCCAGGGCCACGAGGCTCCAGGGGCCCCTGGAGTGCAGGGGACCAGGGGACAGTGTCCTAGGAACAGACACTGCTCTGGGTCTCTGCCCTCTTGTGTCTCTCCTTTCTCTCTGGCCTTTTCTGCTCCCCTAGTCAGATCCTGGTTGAGTTCTGGAATCCCAGGGCTCCTGGCAGGTCCTTGAGGACCACTTGCTGTCTCCTCCAGAGATGAGCAATCCATGCTCTGCATCTGAAGCAGGGGTCAGCTGGGGTTCCCAGCTTCTTCTGTCCTGCTGCACCATGAGGATGGCCAGGCACCTAGGGGTGGGGGACATAGGCCGGGGAGATGTCCCTGAGGGGAGGTGGCCCTCGAGGAGGCTGCAGGTGAGGGAGCCGGCCTTCCCTGCTCAGGTGGGCTTGTCTCCCCGCTGGCCATACCCACTCACTTGAGGAGGCTGGAGCACCAGACCACTGTGATGTGGCCTGGGAGGGGCCAGGCCCCACAGCATTCCACACATAACTTTCCTAAGCCTTGAAAAATGTAAGGAAGACACCCATTGAGGATACCACCCCAAACAAACCATCTAGGAGCACACTTCCATGGTTGTTCAGGACCTACGTGAAAGGCCAACTCTGCCCAAAGCCCTCGAACTTCTGCAATGAGCGGTTCTCAGGGGAAACAGCATTGAAATGAAAGCAAACCTGGCAGAAGTCTCAGTGCAATTGCTTTACAACTTGACGAGGCTTCTTTTGCAGATAAAAGTTTTGGGGAAAAATGCAAGTGTGAGATCAGATATGTGAAAAAACAAATATGTGAAGAGAAACACGAAAGACGAGAAGGAATGAGGGAACTTTGTCCTGAAACTGGCCACATTTTATATAATGCCACACCAACACAGGAATAACAGGAAAGTCCCAGATATAGGTGTATGACAAACTCAGCAAACCCAACCTCTTAGACAACTGCAAAAGTGTGGCTCACCCATGTTACAAAAGTGGACACGCATTTAGGGGGGAACTGATAGGGTTTGGCTCTGTGTCCCCACCCAAATATCACCTTGAATTGTAATAATCCCCACATGTCAAGGGTGGGAACAGGTGGAGATAATTGAATCACGGGCGTGGTTTCCCCTATGCTATTCTGGTGATAGTAAATGAGTTCTCACAAGATCTGATGGTTTTATAAGGGGCTTCCCCCTTTGCTCTGCTCTCATTCTTCTCTCTCCTGCCACCATGTGAAGAAGGACATGTTTGCTTCTCCTTCTGCCATGATTGTAAATTTTCTGAGGCCTTCCCAGCCATGCGGAACTGTGAGTCAATTAAACCTCTTTTCTTTATAAATTACCCAGTGTCTCAGGCAGTTTTTTATAGCAGCATGAGAACGGGCTAATACAGTAACAAAAAGTTGCATTCAGTTTTTTGCCAAGATAAATCTTGGACTTAAGTGTAAGTAACAATAATGTAAGAGTACTAGAAAAAGCACATGTGAAGAAATCCTTATGTAATTTTGGGAGAGGGGTATCTCTATGGCAGCAACATAGAACTGTCTTCATGAAACGTGATGTATTGAGGTCTCAACATTTGGGCCCTGTGTCAGGGCAGAGCCGGCCAGGCTCTGGAGCCAGTCAAGATGGGTGTGAAAGGTGTTGCCAGGATCAGAAAACACGTTGAGGTGGGGCTCCTCTTGGCCACAAACATGCTGCTGTGCCTGCAGGAGCCATTTGGCCATCTCCAGAGGACCAGCACACATATGTACATAGCTATGCACACACATAAACACACACTTTATACATGCATGCATACATATCCACACAGTTATACATGTGTACATGCATGCACACATGGTTATATGCATCCACACACATTTATACATGTATATATGCATACACACACACACACATACACACACATACATACACGTGTGCACACATACCCGTACACACATATACCTATAATACATATATGTACAGTATTTGTATACGTACACATATTTACATACACATGCACCTATATACATGCACATATTTACACATACATATATATGCACTTACACATGCCCACATATATACATGCACATATTTATACCATACATATATACACATTTACACACACACACCCACACTCACATAGCGATTTCTATCTTCTGTTACTCTGGACCCTCATGAGTTTAGAAGGGGGTGAGCCAGGGTGGGGGATCCCGAGACAGCTGTCCACTTGCCTGTGGGGGCAGTGGTTGGGAGCAGATGACCTGAGCTCAGTGGGCTACCACTTTTGCCAGGTATTGGTCTTGTCATTCTAAGGTGGACATAACAACAATTCCTGCCCGTGGTTGCGCTGAGCATCGTGAGACAAAGTGCCCAGAATAGGCTCAGCTAGTTGCAAGAGCAGAGAGTGTGGTCTTGTGCTGGGAGGCCCTCTGAGGTGGGGCCTCTGAGGTGAGGTCCCCCTCTTTGGGAGACCTCATGGGCTGGGGCAGCATGTCTGGACTCCAGGGGCCTCATCAGCAAGAGCCCAGGCTTGTTTTGGGAGCCTGGAGGGAGGTAGCCATGGTAGTAGCCCTGAGTGGAATAGCTGTGCCCAGCACAGTGACCATCTCTTGGGCAGTGTGGGTGATGCCTTGAGAAATGCTTGGAATCAGCCAGGGACACTTTGAGGGCCTAATATCTGGCACAGGGGCTGGGAGAGGGTTGTCACTGTGCTTTGTGATGAAGGAAGAGCACCTCCACCTTGGTCAGGCTATTGAGGTTGGGGGGCGTTTCCTGGTCCCCTCTGCCCTCCCACACCTCCTAAGAGGCACCTTCCTTCCCAGGTGTGTGAAGGTGAACGTGGCTGTCTTGTGCCCTCCATGGTCCACCCATGTGGGTGCTGCCTGGAGATACACACCATGTGTGTGCCACTGTAACGATGATGCTGTGGTCACAAGCCTCTCCAACCAATTCTTTGGTGATTTTCTGATATCAGTATAGTTACATACACACGCAACTGAGGCTATATCGGAATGGCCTTTCCAGTCTCGCTTTTGAAAGTGGAATCCCATTTAATAGTTTCATTCTGATCTACATGAAATTCAAACCTGCCTTGAAGACCCACCTCAGATTCCCTCTGTGAAGCCTTACCTGGCAGCGCAGTCATCGCCATCGCCATCCCTGTCTGCTTCTACGGTCTTCACCTTGCGTTATACTTGCTCACGGAGTCTTACGTGCCTGAGTAAGGGGATAGGCCAGCAACTCACCTGTCCATTACCCCCTTCCTAGAACAGCACCTGGGCCAGTACACATTGAGGAATTATTGGTAACATTCTGATAAAATACAGAATTGTGAAATTTAACATTTCTCAATTTGGAATTTTGTCGAAGCCTGTGAGCTTGCTTAATGCAGGGCATTAGACCTCTGTGAAAATGCAGAAATAGTATTCTAGTTTTACATCATATCGTAGTGTCATTATTTGCTTTGCATCTATTCACAGTTTATAGAGTATCTGATGGGGCGGAATTATTTTGGGGGTTTATGGATTTATTCTCATGTTTCCCCACCAGCTTCTACTGATTTCCCTTTTTAACTTGCGGATTTGCATTTGGGTTGATTAGCTCTGAGGCCAGCAATGCTCAGAGCTAGACTGAGGTTGATCCCTGCATGATTCCAAGTTTGGAAGGGTCATGAACGGCCTCTCAGCAGAAGGCGTGATTATTTTTATCTGTGGCTGTACTGTAATTAGAACACAGCTGTGAGAGTTGGTAGTTTACAAGTTTCTAATGAGCTATTTCCTTCCCCAATCACATTAGTTGGGGAGTTAATTGGGTCCATCTGGTGCATAATTCACAGTATCTCTAATATCTGTGATTTTATAAGCCTGTGGCAAACTTGGACTCTCGATTCATAAGGGGGAGTTTTGGTGCTTGAGTTCAACGGCAGAGTTTAGTGAAATGCAGGGATAGCAAAGCTGAGCTGGGGCTTTGCAGGAAACATGCCCTAGGAAGCAGAGCCACTGGATTCCAGCGAGGTGGTCAGGGCCATTCAGCACCCCAGCCAGCCTCAGGGATCTGGTTCCTGAGGGGGGTCACTGATCTGTGGGTTACCCTGCCAGGCCCAGCCTCTGATAGGAGGATCCTCTCCAGCTCAGTGAAGCAGAGGGGGGTTAGACAGTAGCTACAAATGCTGGCTTTCTTCTCATGATGAATGTATGTTCCTGATTTTTTTGCAGAATAGTGTGCTACAGGGCACAAGGCTATAGGAAAGATAACATGGGGCATATCTATAAACTCCTGGTCACATGAGGACGAAATCTGACCCAATCAACCAGTGCCCAAGCATCCCATGGTCCCCGCCTGCACCCTTCGGAGACTACACCTGGTCTGGAGGCTGAGACAGGAGGATTGCTTGAGGCTGGGAGTTGGAAGCTGCAGTGTGCCATGGTCTGGCCTGTGAATGAATAGCCACTACACTCCAGCCTGGGCAGCCTAGTGAGACCTGTGTCTATTAAAAAAAAAAAAAAAAAAAAAAAAGGAAGACCAGGCGCAGTGGCTCATGCCTGTAATCCCAGCACTTTGGGAGGCTGAGGCGGGCGGATCACCTGAGGCCAGGAGCTTGAGACCAACCTGATCAACATGGAGAAACCCCATCTCTGCTAAAAAAACAAAATTAGGTGGACGTGGTAGCGCATGCTTGTAATCCTAGCTACTCGGGAAGCTGAGGCAGGAGAATTGCTTGAACCTGGGAGGCGGAGATTGCTGTAAGCAGAGATCACACCATTGCACTCCAGCCTGAGTGACAAGAGTAAAACTCTGTCTCAAAAAACAAAACAAAACAAAACAAAACAAAAAACAAAACAAAACCATAAGGGGAAATGTCTGTAGATTTCCCAACTGTAGTTCCTTGCCTGGAAGCATAGCATACTGCACAGTGTGGTGGTGCTGGGAGCCAGTGAGCCAGGATGTCCTTTTGAGGCCAGCGCCCTCCACAACATTCTGTAAGTGTGAGTAAACTTGCCCCCTTGCTTCAATACATCCCTGTGGGAAGACCTGCAGAGGTCCCAGCCCCAGAGGCCTTCAGGCAGGATCCACCCTCATATGGGTGGGAGGCAGGCACAACCCAAGTCACCATGCCCTGTGCAGGGCCACACATGCAGCCCAGCTCCGAGTGGCTGTACTGGGGTGGAGGGCAGTAGGGGGTGAAGGGCAGAGGAGGGGTGCTGCAGGGCAAGGATGGGGTGGGATGGGTGAGATGGGGATGGAACCGGTTTCATTTTCCCTAGTGGCATGAGGGAGAGTAGTACTGACTTCTCAGGGTCTGCTCCTGACCAAGAGCCACTTCATGCCACGTGTTTTACCTGCACTTGGCATGTCTGTGTGGCCTTATGTCCAGGAGAGGATAGTTCTGCCGGCAACAAGAATGACACAACAATCATCATGAAATGGATTAAAGACAACCTGAGGTGTATGAAGCAATAGGTGCGTATTATGTCTGTCTCCTAGATGAAGAGGATGCGTGCGTATGCTCATTCCCATGCTTTCCCACCACTGGAGGGTACTGGTCTTTTTTTTTTTTTTTCTTTTTTGAGATGGAGTCTCACCCTGTCACCCAGGCTGGAGTACAGTGGCACGATCTCGACTCACTTCAACCTCCGCCTCCCGGGTTCAAGCTATTTTCCTGCCTCAGCCTCCCAAGTAGCTGGGATTACAGACGCCTGCCACTATTGCTGGCCTGCTAATTTTTGCGTTTTTAGTAGAGACGGGGTTTCACCATGTTGGCCAGGCTGGTCTCGAACTCGACCTCAGGTGATCTGCTTGCCTCAGCCTCCCAAGAGGGTGTTGATCTTTTCCTTTTTTTCTGTGAAACAAGGTCTTGCTCTGTTGCCCAGACTGGAGTGCAATGGTGCGATCAAAGCTCACTGCAGCCTGAAACTCCTGGGCTCAAGCGATCCTCCCACCTCACCCTCCTGAGTAGCTGGGACTACAGGCATGTGCCACTACACCGAGCTAACTTTTAACATTTTTTTTTCTGGAGAGATGGGATCTTGCTATGTTGCCCAGGCTGGTCTCAAACTCCTGGCTTCAAATGATCCTCCTGCCTTAGCCTCCCAAAGAGTTGGGATTACAGGTGTGAACTACCACCCCAGCCCAATTTTTTCAATTATTTTTAGTGTGGAAAAAATATATATCATATAATCTACCATTTTAGCCATTTTTAAGTGTACAATTCAATGGCATTAATTACATTCCTAATGGGCAACCATCAACACTAATTCTAAAATTTTTTCATCACTCCAACTATGAACTCTGTGCTCATTAAGCAATAACTCTCCGTGCCTTCCTCCCCACAGGCTCTGGAACCTGCAATTTACTTTCTGTCTCTGTATTTACCTTTCGTAGATATTTCATACACGTGAACTCATGCAGCATTTGTCCTTTTGTTCCTGGCTTATTCATTCAGCATGATGTTTTCAAGGTTCATCATATTCGGCATGTGTCAGAATTTCATTCCTTTTATGAGTAAATGATGTTTCATTGTGTGTATATACCATATTTTATTAATCTTTTATTGATAGACATGGGTTGTTTCCACATTTTGGCTATTTTGAATAATGTGGCAATGAGTATTGGTGTATAAGTATCTGAGTCCCTGCTTTCCATTATTTTGGGATATACATCTAGGAGTGAAATCACTAGATTATGTGGTAACTATGTTTAACTTTGTGAGAACCTGCAAAACTGTTTTTCATAGAGTTTTCCACACTTTGCATTATTACTAGCAGTGCATGAGAGTTCTGGTTTCTCTATATACTCACCAACATTTATATTCCTTTTTTTATTCTAGCCATCCTAGTCAGTGTGAAGTAATATCTCATAGTAGTTTTGCTTTACATTCCTCTAATGACTAATGATGTTGAGCATCTTTTTATGTGCTTATTGGCCTTCTGTATATCTTCTTTGAAGAACTGTTCATGTAAGTCTTTCGCCCATTTAAAAATTGGGTTGTATTTTTGTTGTTGAGTTGTAGGAGTTTTTAAAATATTGGATACTAGACCCTTATCAATATATGATTTGCAAGCAATTTCTTTAATTCCATAGGTTGTCGTTTCACTTTCTTGAGAATGTCTTTTGTTCTCTTGTTTTTGAGACAGGGTGTTGCTCTGTAACCCAGGCTGGAGTGCAGTGGTGTCATTATGGCTCACTGCAATCTCTGCCTCCCGGGTTCAGGCCATCCTCCTCAGCCTCTCAAATAGCTGAGACTACAGGTATATGCCACCATGCCTCACTAATTTTTGTATTTTGGGTAGAGACAGGGTTTCACCATGTTGCCCAGGCTGGTCTCAAACTCCTGAACTCAAGTGATCTTTCCACCTTAGCCTCCCAAAGTGCTGGGATTACGGTCATGAGCCACCGTGCCCGGCCCTGAAATGTCTTTTGAAGCGCAAAGGATTTTAATTTTGATGAAGCTCAATTTATCTATTTTTTTTTTCTGTTATTGCTTGGGCTTTTGGTGCTATAGCTAAAGATCCATTGCCAAATCCAAGGTCATGTTTGGTTTTTTCTAAGAATTTTATGGTTTTATCTTAAATAAATGATCTATTTTGAGTCAATTGTTTTATAGGGTGTGAGGTAGGGGTCTAACTTCATTCTTTTGCATGTGGAAATTTAGTTATCCCAGCACCAATTGTTGAAGAGACTATTTATTCTCTGTTGAATGGTCTTTGCACTCTTGCCACAAAACTGGTTGGCCATAAGATGTATGAGTTTATTTCTGGACTTTCATTTGTATTCCATTGTAGTAAGTTTTGATATTTGAAAATGTGAGTACTGGAAAGTTGTTCTTTGTCAAGATTGTTTTGGCTGTTCAGAGCCCCTTGAAGTTCCATATGAATTTGATGACCAGCTTTTACATTTCTTTGGAATTTTGATAGGTGTTGCACTGAATCACTTTGGATAGTATTAAAATATTAATGACATTAAGTCTTCTTATCCATGAACATAGGGTGCATTTTAATTTATTTAGGTCTTCTTTGATTTCTTTCAGTTATGTTTTACAGTTTTTAGTGTACACGTCTTTTACCTCTTTGTTAAATTTATTTTTAGCTATTTTGTTCTTTTGGATGCTATTATAAATGGAATTGTTTTCTTAATTTCCTTTTTCAGATAGTTCATTGCTGATGTATAGCAACACAACAAATATTTTGCATTGAAAATTGTACTTGCAACTTGATGAATTAATTTATTAGCTCAGTAGCTTTCTTGTGGATTCTTTGGGATTTTCTACATATAGATTCATGGGATCATGTCTGCAAATGGAGATATTTTTACTTCTTCCTTCCCCATCTGGATGTCTTTTATTTCTTTTTCTTGTTTAATTACTCTGGCTTGAACTTCAAGTACAATGGTGAATTAGCAATAGTGAAAGCAGGCATCCTTGATTTGTTCCTGATCTTAGGGGGAAAATTTTCAGTCTTTTACCATTGAGTATGATGTTAGCTGGCTGTGGGTTTTTCATATATATCCTTTATCACGTTGAGGCAGTTCTCTTCTATTCCTAGTTTTCTGGGTAATTTTCACCCTACTCCCAGAGAGCTTATGCTTAAGATGGAAGATGGCAGGAAGACATAACAAGTCGGGGAAGAAGCCTAGACCACGTGTTTCCCTGGAGTCCATCTATATGACATGAAGTCTGTCTGTATGTCTTAATGGTGATGAAGTTGACGATGTTCAAAGGATGGTGCCATGGACAGATAATCATGCCAAGCTGGAGAGGTCCGAATTCATCCTCTATGCCAGTGTTTCTCATAGTGTGGTACTATATCAATATCTCCTAGGTGTTAAAAATATAGCTCTTTGAGCCACACTCTCTTCTGAGTCAGAGTTTCTGGAGGAGGATTCTAGGAAATTGTCTTTGAAGTAAATTCCTCAGGGGATTTGACTATGGGCTTATTTTTGGAAACCACTGCTATAGGTCATGGTGGGAGAGAATGAGGTGAGAATGGTGTTTTGGGGAGTCTGAAGTTTGTGAGATGGCCTGGGATATAGGCCAGGGCATGTGTCAGGGCCTGACCAAAGAGAGGGATGCACAGGCAGGCACGGGAGTGTGTGCTGGCAAATTTTTTCAGAGAGGGGAGTCCAGTGATCTTTGGATTGTTCCAGATCTAGAGTTGTTCCCAATAATTCTAGGATCCCAAAATTTTCAAAGAGGATGACAAGAGGGAAATGTTGAGCAGGTGGCTTTCAGGAAAACATTAATTCATTTTTAGGCATGTCGATTTGAAGTAAGAGTAAAGCCAGGCTTGTGGCTGCCTACCCTGTGTGAAGAGGCACAGCCTCTATAAAAGGAATAACCCCAAATTTCCGTCACAATATTGGTTCATTTCTTGCTTGTATGGATGAAGTCCACTTGGCAGCATGGTGGTAGTGCTGTGGTCATTATTCAGCACCAGCATGATAGGTACCCTGTCCTGTTGTTGTCAATGCATGGTTGGTTGCCCCTTCCCTCCTTTCCCCCGCCCTCTGCCCTGGGATATAACCTCTAGGGACTTCTTAGAGCTCCCTGGTGGCTTCTGGCTGGGTTCAGCCCATTGGGCATGGTAGGAGATGGAGCATGATGCGACTGGGGCTCTTATTTCTTCAGTCCTCCCTTTCCTGTCCTCCCAGAAAGACCCTTGTGGCTGATGTGTCCTTAACAAGAGACCTCTATTCATCTCAGAATGGCTCTTCTGCAAGACTCTTTTCTGCTGGGTTCTGACAACTGCCTCCTCCCTTTATCCCCTTCAGGCCAGGGGTGGTAACAGATCTGCTGTTCCTAACCCCATCATACTGCACGTGTGTTTTCCCTACACTCTGCCTACACTTTTGCAAATTTTCCCTTTATTGAATCCTCCTTGAATTATTCTGACTTAGTGAGCCACCCATTTCCTTCTGGTATCCTGACTGGTAGAATAGCTTCCAAGATGGTGCTGTGGGTAAAGTCCATCTGGAGTGTGGAAGAAGAGAGAGGGTGGATGATGCACAGGAAGAGAGAGTCTGGAGTGTCATCCATCATGTCCTCCTCTGGCCACTATCTGGGACTTGGTTTTGTGGTCCCCTGAAATAGAAGGGGTGGGACACGTGGTCCCTAACCAGCCAGCCATCTCATAGCAGCAACTCCACACTGAGCAGCTGCCCTGGTGAAGAGCTGGTGGTCTGTGTTGCAGGAAGGGGCAGTTCTCAAGACTGAAGGTCTTGGTATCAATATTCAGTATCACTTAACCTGATATCACCAGGATATTTTAGGTGTCTTAAGAGTGATGATAGCACAACACCCTGTTTTAGAGACTAGTATATATGAGTTTGGAGGAAACTGTGACAGATAACTAAGAAGTATTTGTTGGAGAGAAATACTGGATTTCTCTGTAAAATACTGTAGCCTGGATTTAAGTAGTTCTGGCATTTTCTGTGCTATGTGCCAGATGCTGTGCTGGGAGGCAGTTACATAAGCAAGTGGCCCTGATATGTTGAGTTAAATGTGGTACTGGTGAGTGTGAGGTCCAGCCAGGTAGAGGGTGTATGAGCTCCAGCTCCATCAGAGGAAAATGGGTCTGCACAAAGGAATGGAGGGTACCAGAAACACTGACAGCTTTGTAAATCTACACATTCCTTCTTATCATTAAAAGGTAATTGGCAATTGAAATAAAAATAATCAAAATGAAGTGTGCGTCTCATATCACATGTAAAAATGTGACAGCAGTGATACAAAGGCTGAGGAGAGAAATGGAAGCACACTCTTCTTGTATGTGAACCACAGTGTACCATAGAGGTAAAGTGTTATATACTGTATATGTGTACATACATGTATATATTCCTATTGTATGCTCTATAGCAATGGGTATAATATCATTTTCAGTTAGACTGTGGGAAGTTAAAGATGTATACTGTAAACCCTAAAGCAATACCTAGAATAAAAAAGAGTTATAACTAATAAGCCAATAAAAGGATAAAATGGAATCATACAAAATAATTAATGCAAAATAAGGCAGAAAAAGGGAACAAGGAACAGACTGTCAAATAGAAAACAAGTATCAAGATGGTAGATTTAAATCTAAATATATTTCTAATCACATTATATGTGAATGGACTTATTATCTCGATTAAAAGGTAGACATTGTCATATTGGGAAAGAAATAAAAATTGAACTATATGCCACTTATAAAGGAACCCATTCTAAGTATTAAAATCATTCTAAGTATTAAAATAACATATGGAGATAGGTTAAATACAAAAATGAAAAAAGACATACAGTGCTAAAACTGATACTGTCCAAAGAAAAATGGGATGTCTATATTAATATCAGAAAAAGTAGGTTACAGAGCAAAGAATATTACTAGGGACAAAGAAGGCCAGACCATAATGATACAGGGGTCAATTGATCACAAGGACATAATTCACAGTGCATATGGACTTAGTAACAGAGCTGCAAAATACATGAAGCAAAAACTGATAGAACACAAGAAAGAATCATAGTTGGAGATTTCAGTACCCCCTTCTCATTAATTAATAGAACAAATAGACAGAAAATCCTGTAAAGCCATGACTTGTTCAGATGCCTGTAGCATGTGGCAGGGATAATTGCCATTTGCAGAGAAATGTGCTATTCACTGTGGCGAGTCTCCAGGCCGTGTATGTGTCAGGTCCATGCCAGGCCACTGGGACAAGAATCTCCTGGACAAGCATCCTGGACAAGCATCCTGGATAAGTATCCAGGAAGGCTAGTGGTTTTCGAAGAAGAGCTTAGGAAATATACCTAGCCACTGTGTCACTGGCAGAGTCTACCTAGGAACATGAGATAGGGACAATCTGCCATCTGCTTCATGCATGCGTTGCCACCTACTATCATTTCAGAGAATACTCTTGAATGTTTCATTGATTTCAAATTAGATATTGGTTAGAATAATTTTTTAAGACTATACTTCCCCTTTTTTTATGTGGGATATCACTGTTGAGCAAGTTGTACACATACACATATATAATATGAAAAATGTTAACACAAGTTGTAAAATGGTCTTTCAGAGAGCTGTCTACTCTGGCAAAATGGAATGAGCTCAGGCTTCATCCAATAACATATGGAGGTACTGTCTGCCCATCTGTGTTCCTGTTGACATTGCTCAATGTTTTCCTTTCCAGGACTCAAGAATTCATTGGCCTTTCTGTGAAAGTATGGCTATTAGGAAAAGATACAGCTTTTAACTCATGGCCTGCACATCATTCATTAACATGAAGAATCTTATCTTTCTTCCTTGAAAAGCATAGCCCATCTGGTTTGTTTTGGGAGGAGTATACTTCTGTGTTTTGTGCAATAAAGATGATTTATCTCTTCAATAACCAGCCCAGTCACAAGCCCATCTAATGTTAATAATTAATTTTGGGGCTTTCCAGCTAACTGGAGTGAATGTTGGTCTGATTTCTTCCCTCGGGTTTTTTCTGCCTGAAAACAATCCTTCCAATACTGATTTCTTTGCACACTGGGCTGAGATTTGAAAACTTGCTTAATTACACGGCAGTGGTTCTCTAAACAGGAGTCTTTCACGTTCCATCCGTTTGCTTTGAAAAGGAAGGATTGCATCCTTATGTCTGAGGAATTACTTATGCTGGAGGATCGAATGTTCTGTTTTACTACCTGTGTGTAAGCCCCAGAAAAAATGGGCACCAATCTTCTTTATTGTGATTTTTGGAGATTTATTGAGCGATCACCAGTTTCACAGCAAGCTGGATAGAAACAGCCATGCATGTTTGGCTTTATTTCTGGTATGTCTACTTCTTGTGTCTCACTGGGCTCAGGCACTACCCTAACACCTCTCCGTCTCTCTGTTGAATTGTAAACTTCAAAAATCCTACCACTGGGCCTACTTGCTGTTTAAACTACTTTCCTTAGGGGAAAGGACAATTGAAATTAGACCTTAAATACAGGTGATGTTCTTACATCCAAGTAATCCTAAAATTGCTCCTGTAAATATTTCTCAGTGAATACCTCCCCAGGCTTTGGGGCATATGATTATACTTTTTTGCCAATTATTAATATCCATTTATATTCAACATTTCTTGTGTTAACTGTCCTTACAAATTGTCTGGAAGCATTTTTAAAACAGTTTGTAGACATTCTCTTAAAAATATTAATTTGCACCATCTGTAATGAAACTAGTTGTTCGAAGAAAGGTTACCATCAACCCTAACATATTTTCCAATTAGGGGGCACTGCTAGGATTGGTGGAGTATAAACGAATAAAATTTTATTATGTTGGCAGAGAGAGAAAGTGAAAAAACTTTTCACTTGTAAAGACTGCATTCTTTTAATCCCTTTTTCTGCTACTATTAATATATAATATACAGGGCATCTTGGTTTGGCAATTCATTTGAAACTTTAATATTCCTATTAATACTCACTTTCCCTCCAAGTCCCTTAATTTTTAGAAAGCATTTTATTTATTTATTTATTTATTTATTTACTTTGAGACAGAGTCGCACTATGCCACCTAGGCTGGAGTGCAGTGGTGCAATCTTGGCTCACTGCAACCTCCACCTTCTGGGTTCAAGTGAGTCTCCTGCCTCAGCCTCCCAAGTAGCTGGGACCACAGGTGTGTGCCACCACGCCCAGCTAATTTTTTTTTTTTTTTTTGTATTTTTAGTAGAGATACGGTTTCCCCATGTTGGCCAGGCTGGTCTTGAACTCCTGGCCTCAAGTGATCCACCCACCTTGGCCTCCCAAAGTGCTGGGATTACAGGCGTGAGCCACTGCACCTGGCCCGAAGGCATTTTTAAAATAAGAGTTTCTTCATTTCATAGAATAGCTAGAAATGATAAGTAGAAATGATTAGTTTTCATCTTGTATTTCAGGGTTTCAGTACAGTCTTTCATCCCATCATTTCTTGAATTCCTATTTTCTATCCTTCTCTGTATCATTTATTTACTGTGCAAATTTCTCTTGTTTTCAAGTTGATAAGTTCATTCTTCCTTAAAAAATAGCATGTAATATTTGATCTACACAAAATAATATATGTAACATATGGATAGGTTATGAAGTTTAGTTTTTACAAACCCCTGTATGCTCACCAACCAATTGTTCCTCTTTTACCCCATCTCTTTGCTTCCCAACATGGAGACTTCTCTCTGGAATTGTGTATTTAAAATTCCTGTATGTGTATGCATGCCTCTCTCTCTCTCTCATCTCATGCACATTCACTCTTTCTATCTAAAACCAAATAAATTTATCCTAAACAATGTGTTCTTCAGTGTTGCTTGGTTTTGAGCCTTATAAAAATTGCATCATGTGTGTATTCTTCTATTTTTCTTCATGCAACATTATGTTTCTAAGATTTATCCATATTGATTTGTTTAGCTGTAGTTCATTTATTTCCACTATTGTGTGAAATTCCATTGTGTGAATATACCATTGTGTGTTGATTTTGTATCCTTCAGCTATGCTGAATTTATTAATCCTAATGATTTTAAAAATGGAGTCTTTAGAGTTTTCTACACATAAAGTTGTGTTATCTACAAATAGAGATAATTTTACTTCTTCCTTTCCAGTTTGGATGCCTTTCATTTGTTTTTCTCCCCACCTGTTCTGGCTAGAACTTCCAATCCTGCATTGAGTAGAAGTAGCAAAACAGGCATCCTTACCTTGTTCCTAGTCATAGGGGAAAAGCTTTCAGTCTTTCACCATTCAGTGTGATGTTAGCTGTGCGTTTTTCATAAATAGTCTTTATTATGTTGCAGTAGTTTCCTTCTATTCCTAGTTTGCTGAGGGTGTGCATTTTTTTTTAATCATGAAAGGGTGTTGAACTTTGTCAAATGTTTTTCCTGCATCAGTTGAGATGCTCACATGTTTTTTTCTTTACTGTGTTAATGTGTATTTCATAGATTGATTTTCCCATTTTAAGCCATCTCAGTATACCAGGAATAAATCCCACTTCATCATGGTGTATAATACTTTTAATATGCTGCTGGGTTTGATTCGCTTAGTATTTAGTATTTTGTTGAGGATTTTTGCATCAGTATTCACCAGGAATATTGGTTTGTAGTTTTCTTTTCGTATAGTGTCTTTGTCTGGCTTTGGTATCAGGGTAATGCTGGCCTCATAGAATGAGTTAGGAAGTTAGGTCTCACAGAATGAGTTTGCCCTCCTTTTCAATTTTCTGGAAGAGTTTGAGAAGAATTGGTGTTAATTTTTCTTTAAACGTTTGGTAGAATGCACCAGTAAGGCTATCTCATCCAGGGCTTTTCTTTGTTGGGAAGTTTTTGATTACTGATTCAATCTTTTTACTGGTTGTAGGTCTATTCAGATTTTTTTATTTCTCCATGATTCAGTCTTGGTAGGTTGTGTGTACTTAGGAATTTGTCCATTTCATCTAGGTTATCCAATTTTGGGGCATACAGTTGTTCATAGTATTTTCTTATAATACTTTTTATTTTTTAAAAATTGGTAGTCATGTCCCTGATTCCATTTCTGATTTTAATAATTTGAGTTTTTCCTTAGTCAGTCTAGCTAAAGATCTGTCAATTTTGTTAATCTCTTCAAAAAACCAACTTTTGGTCTCATTAATTTTCTTTATTTTTAAAATTCACTACAGATCTCCTCTCTAATATTTATTATTTCTGTTAGCTTTTGAGTTTAGTTTGTTCTCCTTTTTCCAGTTCCTTATAGTATAAAATTAGGTTGCTAATTTGAGATCTTTCTTCTTTTTTAATGTCAGCATTTACAGCTATAAATTTCCCTTTTAGTACTGCTTTCACTGCACCGCATAAATTTTGATGTGTTATGTTTCATTTTCATTTGTCTCAAGGTATTATATTAGTTTGCTAGAATTGCCATCACAAAATGCCAGACTGTGTGGCTTTAACAACAAAAATTAATTTTCTCACTGTTCTTGAGGCTAGAAGTCCAAGGTCAAGGTGCTGGTATGGTTGGTTTCTTCTGAGTCCTGTCTCCTTGGCATGCAATGGCCCCACTCTTCCTTCCTCTTCACATGGTTCTGTCAGTGCATGTGTGCTCCTGGTGTCTCTTTGTGTGTTTGAAGTGTTTGAATTTCCTCTTCTTCTTTTTTTTTTTTTTTTTTTGAGATGGAGTCTCTCTCTGTCACCCAGGCTGGAGTGCAGTGGCACAATCTTGGCTCACTGCAACCTCCACCTCTTGGGTTCAAGCAGTTCTCCTGCCTCAGCCTCCCGAGTAGCTGGGATTATAGGCGCGTGCCACCACACCTGGCTATTTTTTTATTTTTAGCAGAGACAGGGTTTCACCATGTTGGCCAGGCTGATCTTGAACTTCTGACCTTGTGATCCACCTGTCTCGGCCTCCCAAAGCGTTGGGATTACAGGCGTGAGCCACCGCGCCTGGCCAAACTTCCTCTTCTTATAAGGACACCAGTCAGATTGGGTTTAGATCCATCCTAATGGCTTCATTTTAACTTAATCATTTCCTGAAAGACCTCATCTCCAAACACATTCACACATTGTGGGGTACTAGGGGTTAGGGCTTCAACATAGGAATTTCAAAGCTACACAGTTCAGCCCATAACAGGTGTTTTCTAATTCCTCCTTTGATGGAGTGGTTAAGAGTATGTTGTTTAATTTCCACATTTTGGTGAATTTTCTAGTTTTCCTTCTGTTATTGATTTCCAGTTCATTCCTATTATGATTGCAAAAGATGCTTTGTATTACTTCAAATTTTTAAAAATTATTAAAACTTATTTTGTGTCCTAACATATGGTCTATTCTGGAAAACGTTTCATGTGCACATTAGATAAAAGTGTATTCTGCTATTGTTGGGTGGAGTGTTTTGTATATGTCTGTTAGGTCCAATTGGTTTATAATGTTGTTCAAGTCTTCTGTTTTGTTATTGATCTTCTGTCTGGCTATATTATCCATTATTAACAGTGGAGTATTGAAGTCTTCAACCATTATGGTAGAGTGATTTTTCCCTCCTGTTCTGTCAGTGTTTGCATCATATCTTTTGGAGCTCTAATGTTTGGTGCATATTATTTGTAGTTGTTATAACTTCTTGGTGAATTGACTCTTTTATCATTATATAATATTTTTCTTTGCCTCTTGTAACGGTTTTTGTCTTAAAGTCTATTTTGTCTTAACTCTCTTTTGGTTACTACTAGCATTGAAATATCTTTTCTTATCCTTTCACTTTCAACCTATTTGTGTCTTTTGATCTACAGTGCATCTCTTGTAGACAGCATATAATTGAACTGTGTGTATGTGTGTGTGTTTTAAAATCCATTCTGCCACTCTTTGCCTTTTGATTGGAGAGCTTAGTCCATTTACACTGATTTTGTTTAGTTATTTATCCATGTTTTGCCAAATGGCTTTGTGCTGGGTCAATCCTTCATAACTGGCTGGGTGTGCCTTGAACCTAGAGACCAGCATGAGGTGAGTGCTTACAGTCTTCTCAGATGTTTTCTGAGCATGCATCTTGCTTGATCATGTTTGTGTTTTTTTCGGTTTTTCAGTATACTTTTCAATATTTTAATTTCCCAAAGAGTCTCATTCAAACTTCACCTTGGTGCCTTAGATGGACTGTGGTCTATCTTTACCCATAATCTCTTTCCTGAGAAGTCTGTGAATCTGTACTCTCCCTGTTCTGTGACTCTATCTCCTGAAAATGTGTGCATAGGGCCACTATGCAAAGCTGTGCTGAACTTTGCACTGTATATTTTCTGTGTTACGTTACACTTAAAGGGCTGACCTTGCTCATACAGAATGATGCCAGACTCCCAGAGGCTCTGACTGTACACGGGTGAGGAATCATAGTCTCCTTCCAAGCCTTCTGAAAAATTGCCCATGAGAGCTGGCAGCTTCCCCACTCATGTTTCTTCCTCAGATCTGCCTTCTGTCTATGGGAAACACGTTTGGCTGTGTTCTGTGTGGTTGCTTTTGGGGTAAACCTAGCCTTACCACTGCCTGCTAGTTTGCTTTTTCCTCCTGGAAAGGCAGCTTGGGTCAGTGAAGCCAGGATGAAAACAGGCCACAAACAAGAGTCCCTGTCAGAGACAGGGAGAGAGAAAGAGAGGAGAAGAGAGAAGAGTACATAGGGATACAGAAAGAGAAATAGAGAAGGGAGGAGATATGGAAAGAGAAAGAGAAAGAGAGAAAGAAACAGACAGGTGAAACCTTGCTAGTCAGCCTGCTGGGCAGAGGGGGCTACAGGAGGGCTGGGTTCTGTTGGCTTGCTGTGGCTCCCCATGACTGCTGCTCCATGCAGAGTACATCTGTACAGAGGGTACCATGCCTGGCACAGTCCTCAGGCTGGGATGTGTTGCCTTCTGGTGGGAGGGAAGGGCTGGGGGATGGCATCAGGTGCTGCACACATGTTGGCCCTGCCCTCAGTAGCTGGGAGCCTATCCTGAGTCCCATTTGCCCCTTTTAAAATGAGGATAATATTATCTCCCTTCAGGGTTATCATGAGGGTTAAATGAGATAAGAAAGGTGATAGCTTCAGCAAGAGCCTAACATAGAAAGTACTTGCTTAAATGACCATGGTTGTTATTAATACTCATCAAATAAAATCCTGGTAATAATATGGTGGGGAAAAGGCCTTTTGTCTACAGGATACTTCAGAGATACTGTCAAGCAATTGGGACAGAGAGTGAAGGGCCCCAAGTAGAAGGCCTAAACCTGCTTCTGCTGTCTGCGGCCTGTCTCTTGCCCTGGAGATACTTCCCATGAGGGACCCCTCCTGGTCACTGCTGCATAGGCTCTGTTACAGAGAAGGCCTCATTGCTCAGCTTGGTTTTCCCACAGCTGATCTCCAATGTTACCAACCACTGGGGTCCTTCCTGTTACAGACCTCCTGACCTGGGTGTAGAGGGACCACCAGCTGCCTTCCTGCCCTCTGACTTCTGCTTGATTTATTTTGGTCCCACTCCCAGTCTGGCCCTGTCTTGATTTCTCTTGGTCCCACTCCCAGGCTGGTCCCACTCCCAGCAGCTCTTTTACAGGGCTCTGCATGGCTGATGCCATCTGCCACCTGCCCTCTGTCCTGAGCCCTTGGCTCTCGACCTTCCTGCCTGCTCTGTGGTCTTCCTGAGTGGTGCCTGCGAAAGAGCCTGCATATGACTTGAGCAGGCATCCCTTGGAGAATCTGTGGATGTGAATTTGGTCATGCACAGGTTAAGGCAGTGAAAGCACTTTGCATTCCTTGTTACCGGCTCTGTATCATCTTGTCCAGCAGAACTGACCTCAGCAATGGCTGCACAAATGGTGCCTATGTGGCACGGGGCCTAAGAAAGACTGAGGGCAAACCTCTTCCTCCATCCCTGGTACCCCAATCACCACCTCCCCAAGCTGTCATTTGCGCTAACCATTGTCTCTTTTTTGGCCTTTAAAAATGTAAATTCTTTTGGAAGTGTTCATACAGTAGGTACTCAATATTTTCAACATTTTTTAGCTCATTTTTTGTCAATATGATGATATAAGCATCATAGGATTGTTAAGTGTTTTGATCTAGAAAGAACCAAGGGATCTAGGGATGAGGAAACTGTTGAAGAAGAGGGCAGAAGAGGCAGAGGCATGGGCAAGAAACTGTTTCCATCTCACAGTCTGACATGAACCTGTCTTATTAATAATCATGGTAGCAAGAGTTCTTGACAATGGTGGATCTGCCTCAGTTCCATCAATTCTGGCTGTTTAAAACTTACTGTTTGAGGATTTTAAACATGGCTAATACCGAGGACTGGTGGGGATAGCGGTTTGTTCCTGCCTGTAACTGAAACAGGGAGTAATGGGGACAGGCTCTCTTCCAGCAAAAGGACCATGGGCACCAAGAAACTTCTTGATCCAGTGACCTCACTTCTAGGAATCTATCCTAAGGAAATAATTAAAGGCACACACAAAGAGTTATCTACCAGGACTCACATAGTGTTTGTTATTTACCCAGGTGAAAAAACAGAAATCCCCTAAATTTCCATCAACAGACAGATGGTCAGGCATAATTTGATGATCCATGTAATGGAATATGATGGCTGGCATTAAAAATCACATTGTAGAAGAATAGCTAATATTTGATAACCTGTGAAATGCTAATGAGATAGCTGAGCTGAACAATTAGAGGACAAGGCAATTTGTATACGTGAATATGTATATGTGTGAATGTGTGTCTCTGCACTCAAATGTATGAATCTGACCTAAAAATATTCATTTATATGTAGGAAAAAAACATTGAAAGGAAATTCTCTAAATGTTAACATTGGGTATCTCTGAATTATAGAATTATGTACAGTTGCAGTTGTTTTATGTGTTATCTTCTGTAATTTCCTTTAAAATAAGTATAAATGTATAGGCATTTATAAGCATATAAATGCTTATAAATGTATAGGCATTTATAAGCATATAAATGCTTATAAATGTATAGGCATTTATAAGCTTATAAATGCTTATAAATGTATAGGCATTTATAAGCTTATAAATGTATAGGCATTTATAAGCTTATAAATGCTTATAAATGTATAGGCATTTATAAGCTTATAAATGCTTATAAATGTATAGGCATTTATAAGCTTATAAATGCTTATAAATGTATAGGCATTTATAAGCTTATAAATGCTTATAAATGTATAGGCATTTATAAGCTTATAAATGCTTATAAATGTATAGGCATTTATAAGCTTATAAATGCTTATAAATGTATAGGCACATAGGGATTTTGTAAATGTATATACAGAGTTTGTTGAGACATGGGGGAAATCAGACAATGTAGAAATTAGTAAAACTAGACAGTGCCCAGTCTTAGACTGAAGTCAGAAAAATGTCAATGGGATTTCTTTTTTCAGAAGAGGAAAAGTCAGGAATAATATAGATCTCATCAATATTTTCTACCTTATTGAAGTCAAAAGGAGAAAAAATTGGGCTTTCAGCTTTGTGGACCACCATTTTTATTTTCAACCTCTGGAAAATGTTTTTGGGCAATCCTGCATCTTCTCTACATGTGATCTGTGAGCTCTCTGGGTCACAGGCCAGGGATTCTATCAAGCAACAGGGCCCCAAGGCCTCCTTGGTGCTTCCCCTATTTGCAGAGAGGAATGGATTTGGAACATTGAAAATGGTATCCGGATGGTGTTAAGTTTAAATTGGAATGGCCCAAAGTCTCTTTAGGAAATTTCCTGGTGAAACTCATTTTATTTTTGGATTTTTAGAAATATAATTACATAAAAAAGCTCAGAAATGATTACCTATATGCTTAACTACAATTATAAAATACTTTGTGTACACAAAGTGCATAAATGTAAGTGCTAAACAGTAATAAAAATCAGCCAGATGTGGCCACCACAGAGAAGATAAAATGGACTTTGGATTTTTCCCCATTTCTAATTTTCCTTCTTAGTGGCAAGAAGGTAAATCCTCCACATGGTGCGATGTGGTGCTGCTGTGGGCTGTTTTGAGACCCCATGGGTCATGCTTTCCAAGGAGCAATAGTGCCTCCACTCTCCTGAGCACTCTCCCTCTCCTGAGGGTCTCCTGACCCTCTTGTCAAAGGGTCGATATTGAGTCTATAAACATTATTGATTTAATGATTTAGAAAACTTGTTTTATTTGAGTTAAAAAGCCAATCTCATGCAAAAAAGCTATGATTACTAGGTTTTAACCCATTCATTATTAAGTATGTATGTATGTATTTGTTTTTGTGACAGGGTCTTGGTCTGTTGTCTAGGCTGGAGTGCAGTAGCACAACCTCAGCTCATTGAAGGTTTGACCTCTCAGGCTCAAGCAATCAATCCTTCCATCAGCCTTCCCAGTAGCTGGGACTACAGGAGTACACCACCACACCCGGCTAATTTTTGAATTTTTTTAGAGACAGGGTTTTGCCATGTTGCCCAGGCTGGTTGTGAACTCCTAGGCTCAGGCAATCCACTTGCCTTGGCCTCCCAAAGTGCTGAGATTACATGTGTGAACCACTATGCCCGGCTCATTATTGAGTATTAAGAACTTACTTTGAACTGGGTGCCACTTATAGTACCAAATAAAACAAGATGAAAACATGGCGGCCATTCTTAAGGAGCTCACAGTCTAATGAACCTCAGTGAATCAATATCCACAATCTATCTTTATGTTTTCCATTTACATCTCCTTAGTTAATGTAAGAAAACCAAGGATTTTTGTTTCTTTTTTTAAAGCAAGAGGGTCTCCTCCAGGCTGGAGTGCAGTGACTCCATCATAGCTCACTGCAGCCTTGACCTCCTGGCCTCAAGTGATTCTCCCGCCTCAGTCTTCCAAGTAGTTAGGACTACAAGTGTGCACCACTATGCCCAGATAATTTTTTATTATTTTTATTTTCCATAGAGATGGGGTCTTGCTATGTTGCCCAGGCTTGTCTTGAACTCATGGCCTCAATCGATCCTCCCACCTTGCTGGGATTACAGGTTGGAACCACTATGCTTGGCCTTGTTTTCTTTTAATCTACATTGCATGACTGAGAAAATGGAAGCTCAGGGTTCAATAATGGGAGGGAGGTCACTGTCTGCATAACACTCAGCTCCCCTAGACCACCCCAGGGAGCATCAGAAAACATCTGGTTGGTTGGTCCACTCACTGTGACATTTTCTAAATGTACCTAGGGAGTTACAGTTACAGATTTATAGTTATGGGAAACAGGGGTGGGAGGATCTCAACTATAAGCCAGTTTGAGCAGCTAAAAGCATGCTAATTATTAAATCTCTTGGGCAGAGAGATTCTTCCAAATCTCTCTACCTTCATCGGGCAAAGTTAAACCACCTACTTTATAATTCTCTCTCCTGCCCTGCTGACCTCTACTGGCCGTTAAGTCTCTGAGGAGAGTCCTCAATTACCTGTGTTCTCCATGGGAAGTGGCCCAGTGCTGCCCAGAGATGACGCCCAGCGGATATTCACTGGCCCCAGACAGACTCCTTTTCTGACTTCCCAGAGGCATGGTGCTGGTGTTAGACACAACTCAGGGGCCCATGTTTTATTCATCCACAGCAGTCTTATTGTCTATCTCACAGGTGAATGCTTGAATGACAAAGAAGCAAGCAAAAATATTTTTCTTAAAATTTCTTCCTTTGTTGTGCATTCGTGATCAGAAAGAATTACTGTTATTTCCCCAAGTGAATGTTTCATAGCATCTACAGCATCTCTACCTGGCCTGGGATCCTGTAAGAAAGGCAATGCATCAGCATATAAAATGACATATTCTCAGTGATCAGGAACGAAAATTGTTCCTACAACTTCTCATGGAAAGCTGGTTGTCTTTTAACATCATGTGTCCTTTAATGAGGGTGACCATACATGCCGGTGGACTTAGTTGTGGTTGTGCAGTTACTTCCTTTTCCACAAGCTCCTGATTTAAATGATACATTTATGGTGGTCCTTCCATATGGCAGGCAGGCCAGTGTGGTGGAGGACCATCCTGCCCAGTGCAAACCTTTGCTTTGCTTCAGTTGTGGCTGCTGTCCTTGGAGAGCTTCCTCCTTACCATTCTGATTGTCGTCTCATTCCAACCCCTTGGTCCTGACTTGTGCTGATTGGCTTCCAATGGACGCCATTAGGATATTTTAAATGTGAACTGCTTGTGATTTTAGGAAATAGAATTTTCTGCCTACAAAAGCGCCAATGAGACTCTGAATGTTTTTTTGTTTTGTTTGTTTTGTTTTTTTTTTGAGGCGGAGTCTCGCTCTGTCACCCAGGCTGGAGTGCAGTGGTGCAATCTCGGGTCACTGCAACCTCCGCCTCCCAGGTTCAAGCAATTCTCTGCCTCAGCCTCCAGAGTAGCTGGGATTACAGGCACCCACCACTATGCCTGGCTAAATTTTTTTTTTTTTTTTTTGTATTTTTAGTAGAGGTGGGGTTTCACCACGTTGGCCAGGCTGGTCTTGAACTCCTGACCTTGTGGTTCACCCGCCTCAGTCTCCCAAAGTGCTGGGATTACAGGTGTGAGCCACCGCACCCGTCCCTCTGAATGTTTTTCTTGATGAGAAGCTCTGCATGAAGTAGCAAAGGTGGCCTGAATCTCCTGCTAATGCAAAAGTGAGCCTAAAAGTGTCATCCCATAGTATTTGGTCTCCTGTGCGAGTTTCTGCTATGCATTTTCAATTGAGTTGGGGAGAAGAGGTCTTTCTTATGGTGTCTTCTAAAACTTCAGCCTTTTACAATTCAGACAGACCCTTAGGCAAATTTCCTTGTAAGATTTATCACTGAATCTTGGGCACATTCTTGAATCTAGCACCCGAGTGCTGGGAACACATACATTATTTCTGTGTTGGTGATTCTGTTTCCTACCCTGTCTCTTTCAGGTCTCACTCTTCTTTGCCCCAGATGTCCAGCTCCAGGTCTAAAGATTCCTGCTTTACAGAAAACACTCCTTTGCTGAGGAATTCCTTACAGGAGAAAGGGTGAGATATTTTCCCCCTCATATGAAAGTAAGAGTTTCTGAGCATTGCACTTGGCATGTATGCTGGAGAACTTGAGACACGAATTTTTATTGGACATGTTTAACCTCTGCCAGATCCTTGACAATTTATTGTAGTAGATGTTCATGATTCCGGTGGTTATATTCTGTGGATATTAATTTCCAGATGGCCTTGAGCATAACCCTGCAGCAACTGCACAGCACACACGCACACTCATGCATGCACAAAGCTCTGACGGGCTGTCTTACCAGGGTGGGGTTTCTCAGCTAGGGGTGAGGTTGGCATTGTCTGGAGACACTTTTGGTTGTCACACTGAGGGCTGAGATGCTTCTGGCATCTAAGGGTAGAGGCAAGGGATGCTCCAAACATTCTGCAATGCACAGGACAGCCCCCACCACAAAGAATTATCCAGCACAAATGTCAGTAGTGACGAAGTTGAGAAACCCTGTATATGTGTTTCACAAGAAAACTCAATTTCCTGCAAACTTGCAGGTCCTTTTTGGGCACAAATCAGGGTGGTTCTGGAATTGCCTGAGGAGAGCTGTCCTGGAGCGCAAGTTACAGATGCTTCCTTCTGGGATGAAGGGCCTTGGGCCAGGCCTGCAGCCTCAATCTTCTTTTCTTTCTGCAAACAAACCGCCAGAAGCCTGAGCCGCCTGCTCCATGTTTCCTGGCTCCTTGAACATCACAAACTTGGTGACATTGCCACTGTCAAACTGAAATAATAAAAAATATCAGAACCCAGTTTAAAATTATTTATTCAAGCACAAAGCTGAGGATAGCCATTTGGGAAACACAGAATCCAAAGGAATGGGATCAGTGCTCCAAAGCTGAAAAGTTAAGGTCTTATTCTTATCCATATAGGCAGAAAACAAAGAAATGTAGAAGGACTACATTTTCCATACATGGCTGGTTTATGAGTTACAGCAATTTGATTAGTTACAGCTTCCCCCCTCCCCCAATTTAAGAGAGTATATTTGACATTCCATGTTAGACAATGTGATAGTCATGAGGTCTTTGTGTGAGAGAAGAAAGAAGGAAGTTAATCTGTCAATGAAGATCAACAGTGAAGAGGGAAGGGGTCTTCTCTCGTGCCCGGTAGTCTTTTACAACATTTTACAAAACAATGTAGGTAAGGAAAAAGGCAAATCTAGAATCAGAGAAAAGAAGGCCACACAGCTGCCTCTTATGTGACTCATTTCATAATCACATTCTTTTAAGACTCAAAATAATTTAAAGTTTCAACAGCTTTGATTTTGAATCACCTATTTGCACATCATGGATTCTCCTTTCCCTGCCCACTGATGGTGTGTACCTGCATTGACAGGCGGGCTGCTGTGTCTCCTTCACTCACCTCTGAGCTTCCGAGGAGCTGCCTCCTCTCTCCCCAGCCCAGTCTGCAGCCAGGGCAGGGACCAGGGCTTTGCACTTTAGGGGTGCTTGCATGCCATGTGCATTCCTGTCCTCAGCCTCCAAATACTCTGGCTCCCGGGATTTGGATGGTATGCAGGCATCTGGGTTTATCATTTCTCAGTGCAGAGATGATTTGTTCACATGAAGCCCTTGACTAGAGGAAACTCCTTCACTCTCTGGCTCTCCAGGCAGTCAGTCCTACTCCTGTCAAGGGCATTCAAATGTCACTTCCTTTGAGGACCCTTAGTTGTCTCTACCCCACCCACCAAGAGTCAGTGCTTCTCCTGTGCTCTCAAACACTACATTCATGCCCTTACTTCCAAACTAGCCCTTGTGCTATCTATGGTTATGTCAGCCAGCCTGTCCCCTCTTCATCGTACATCCTGGCACCTAGTACAGTCCCTGCCACCAGCCCCTCAGTGACTGGATGGGTAAGGAGTGTAAGCTGAGGCACTTCCACTGACCCAGCTGCTTCAAGCTTCCGTACTGGTGGATAACTTAATTCTCCTCCATTGCTCCTAATCAATAACTTTTAAGACAAAAACTTCACACACGTATTCCCTTAATGCTTTCTCTTGAATTACTTGGTAAATTGTGAAGGCCTGTGACATTTTAGAACTTGCAATTCATTGGAAAACCATTAATGTGTAAGCATTTTTTCTGGCATGCAGAGCAGAGACATGCCCTGGGAGGCCGAGCTGGGCCTCATGTCACAAAAACCATTTCAAGGGAGTAGAACATGGGTCAGCTTTGCTTACAAAACGTTTTCCTTTTCTCTTTTTGCATGAAGCTAATTAAGGTATTGGTGGTAGGAATGTCTTTTTCATGCTTTACTTTTATCAACTTTATTTTGTTGCAGTTTTAATTTGATCAAATGGCTTATTAGGATAATATCCATTGATTTATATATTTTCAGAAGTATTCTTTTAAGGGTGTTGAGAGCAGGAACGTGTGGTACAAAGGTCAAAGCATGCCCTGTATCTGAACTGACAACTGGTAGCCACTCTTCACAGATGGTTATTTAAATTTAAATTAATTAAAATTAAAAATTCACTTCTTCAGTTGCACTAGCCACACTTCAAATGACAAATAGCACATGTGGCTGCCATATTGGACAGGGAAGCGAACATTTCTATCACCACAGAAAGTTCTATTGCACAGCACTGCTCTAGAAGGCAATGACATTAACTTGCTTCCCTCTGTCTTCTTATAAGAAAAGGTTTTTTTTGTTCCAATTTTGTTACAGTTGTGTTTTTTTCAGCAGTTGGTGTGATATTATTTCTCACACACCTGAGCATTTTCCAGTCACAAAATTGATAGGATTATCGACTATTTTCAAAGTCATGTGTTATCTTGTTACACATTGGTTATACACAGCCTAATTGGCATCTCTATGCTTCTCCTTCTGAATAACATTTTTTCCTTGTGAACCACTTCTAAAGCAGTCATAAGTGTTCAGGAGAATCACAATGCCCCATTTAGCTGGCTCCATTCTAGTGTGTCACAGATCACATCTGTTAACGTCAGTATTGTGAGCCCATGAATATTCTATATGATACATGAAAATTCTGGCTTTTGATACAAACTTTTAAGAGTCAAGTGCATCTAAACTGAAGGAACTGATCAGGTCAGGGATTCAACCAAAAGTAAATGGAGGCTCTGTACAGTGGCTCATGACTGTAATCCCAGCACTTTGGGAGGCCAAGGCAGTCAGATCACTTGAAGTCAGGAGTTCGAGACTAGCCTGGCCAACATGATGAAACCCCATCTCTACTAAAAATACAAAAATTAGTTGGGCATGGTGGTGCATGCCTGTAAGCCCAGCTACTGGGGAGGCTGAGGCAGGAGAATCGCTTGAACCTGGGAGACAGAGGTTGCAGTGAGCTGAAATTGCGCCACTGCACTCCAGCCTGGGTGACAGAGCAAGACTCTGTCTCAAAAAACAAAACAAAACAACAACAACAACAAAAATCCCAAAAGTAAACGGATGTGTTTTCAAGTAATTCTGAGAAAAGTTTATGATTCCCCTTGAGTCATCTAGATATAGGCCCCATTTTTGGCCTGTATAGTCAGGTACGAATGTTCCCTCTTCCTGCTCATGCTTCTGTGGATGTTGTGTGGGAAGCCAGGTAGGCCACCTTCCCTACAGCTCCACTGCAGAAAGAGATCTACACAGAGGAGGAAAAACTGACACCACTCACCCTGGACAAGTCTCCCAGATCTAGGTATTGACTACTGGAGTGCATGCAGTGAAAAAGCCAACGCTGAAATCAGCGGGAACTGGTCTGAGCCAGAAACAGCTTTCTTGGAAAGTCCCAAACTCAGAAAAAGCTGGTTTCTTGAAGGCCCACAATTCATTTTGAAGACTTTAATGACTCCAGAAAATTTCCTTTGACCTAAGTGTTCTGTGAGGTCACAAAAAAACCCATTCCCACCAGTATGAGAGCGCACCACTGTCTGTGGTCCTTTGAAAGACCAGGGTTGATTCAGTGCCATTTCACACAGTCAGAACTCAGAGGAAAGCTTGCTTTGTAGCCATTACTATTTCAGGAGAGATAACCACACCTCTCTTGCTTTCCAGGTCACGGTGCATACCTGTTTACCATCCAGAGTTCATCACTGCTGAAGAGTCTTGGGAAGACAGCTCTGCTGACTGGGAGCGAAGATACCTGCTAAGCAGGGAGGTGTCTGGTCTGTCTGCATCTGCCTCCTCCGAGAAGGGAGACCTTCTGGACAGCCCGCACATCCGACTCCGTCTTTCCAAGCTGAGGTAGGCGGACTTGGGGTGCCCACCCTGGCAGCAGCGGTGGCCGCACATCGCGTCCTACATGCCCCCTCCATCTTTCAAACCAGCAGCGTGAAGAAGAGGATGAGTTTTGTCTCATCTGGCCAGTCTGCACTTTTCCTCCAAGGTGATTTATTTTTACCTGGGCCTAGGGAGACATTTAAGACCTCCTGCAAATCATGCAGCGCCGGAGAGGACAAACCTAAATGATTGACACAGTACACTCCTCTCCTTCCTGCTTGTGTGGCTGGGGTCTTCATGGCCATTAGGTTTGCAGATAGGATCTGTTTGCTTCAGGCGTCCCCGTGGCGTTTTGGAATTTGATATACCTTTGTAGTTATTGACGAAGGAGTGGGTCTGGCCCAGCGCACAGCCTGAGGGGTGGGGTTCCCTCCTGTGCTGTGGGCTCCAGAAACCTTGTTAAGGCTGGAAACATTTTAGAACTTACAATCCGTTGGAAAACCATTAATGTGTAAGCATTTGTCCGGGGCACACGGAGCACAGAGCCATGCTTGGGGAAGCAGAGTTGCATAGAGAAAGTGGATGGTGCACATGCCTACGGGAGCAATGGGTGGGAGGGGATGCGCATGCGTAGGGGGACGGCGGGCGTGGGAGTGGGCGTACGCATGCGTGTGTAGGCCTAGGGCGCGCATGCGTGGGAGGCCGAGGGTGTGCGCGGGCAGTAGCGCTCTCACCTTACTGGCCTGTGTATCTAATGGGTTTCCTCCCATGCGCCCGTTCATTTGAAAGGGTTCTTTTGAGAGGGACATGTTTGAAAGCATCATTTCCAGGACAGAACAAGGTATTGGAGCCGGGACCAGTGGGCTTCCATTCTGGATCCGACCTGAAGTCGCTGAGCGCCCATCGCAGGGCCTTGCCTGGCCACGCGACGGTACCCTGTCGCGCGATGCCCTCCTGGCTCTGTGGCCTTTCAGGGGCCTACACTAAGATAATATGTGTGAAAGCCCTAGAGAAGTGAAAAAACACTACTTAGTCATCAAATATTAGCGTCACCGTGTCTCTGTGTGTGGGGACCAGTCTTTTCTGAAGATGCTCGCGGTTGGTTGGAAGTGTACCCGCCTGCACGCTCCAAGTGCACCTCCCGGGGTGCGAAGAGGCCCGCCTCAGACTCCCTGAGGTGCGTAGGGATCCGCTATCCTATACATCTTCGCAACAATCCTGGGAGGTACACGGAGGGTACCTCAAGGAGGGTAAGGCTTTTGCCCAAGGCCACACTGAGCCAAGCCAAGGGACAGGGATTCGACCCTAGATCCCCCACATCGCTGCTTGACATGGAGCTGTCTCTTCCCACTGTGACTCTCAACCGGCTGTAGCTTCTTCCTGATGAGAAGAAGGGGTCTCAGCCCCCCTCGTGGGTGCAATAAACATTTGGCCAATGAATCCGCTATGAGATTATGTGAGTTGGGTGAAATTGTGTGAGTGGGGTTCTGGCGCCATGGGTCAACAAGATGGCAAACGCTGACACTGTTCATGCCTTTTCCGAGCTGGACGGGTAACCACTCCTGAGGATGCCGTGTCCTCAGCTGTCCCACAACATGGAAAAATAGAATCAAGTACATTTGAGACTTTTGCATTCAGTACTTGTTTTATCTCCTATGATTCATGGAATATTTGCCGTTGAGCTTGCCACTGAACTAAAAGACGTTAGCGCCATTCTTTATAACATGTCTAAAAAGTACCATGCGTGATCAGTGAAGAATCTTGTAAAAAACCTTTTATTTTGGGTTGTCAGCTCTGCTGCAGATGTCAGTTACGTAGAAAGAAATTTGTATTTAGAATAGCTCAATTAATGCTTCATGCTTTAAAAAGAAATGTCATTTTGATTCCTATTTAAGTAGGAGCTGTTGAATCATAATTGGGAAGCGTGAACTGATTATTCATCAAATTCATTAAATCTAAGAGAATGCAAAACAAGATTTTACCATTTTCAAAGGATCAGAAAGAAGGTTTTCAAAGACAGATGCAACTTAACTAAGTGAGGAGAGTATTAAAAAGATGTTCCAACATAGAGTTTCTTATTTCATTCTACACACATACATCAAGCATGGGCTATGTACCAGCATCCTTCCATGTGTGGGGACAAAGCAAAAACGCTCTAGTGCCTGCCCTCACGGAGCAGCCGGTGGGAGAGCACAACCTGAACTGGGCAGTGATGGTGCCATTGGGTGATGGGGTCTGGCTGCTGAGTGAGCAGAGATGGGCATGACAGGAGGACTGCAGTCAGGGAGCATCCTGGCAGGCAAAGGCCCTGTGGTCCGGTCTGGGAGCAGCAAGGACGCTGGTGGGATGGAAGGGCAGCAGAGTGCAGGCCAGGCCCAGGTTCACATAGGGCCTGGGGGTCATGGTTAAGAAATGGGTAATGGTAAGGGGGCCGGAATGGCTTTGGAAGTCCTTGGTAGGGGCTGAGTGTGTGGCTTGATGGTTAATTAAGTTATTGCCTAAGGAATTCTTAAGAGACTGCTGGTACAACCAGTAACGGCATAGCAATTTCTTTCTTAAGTTATTTGTTTTTGTATTTGATGATCAAATCTGTATTCCTACCTTCCAGAAAACTTAGGGGAAAATGATTGATAAATATGAATCAGAGAGACAAGATAAGGCATTCAGTTTACTTTTTTTCCAGGAAACAGGAGCCTTTAAACAGCTATCAAAAAGTCTCAAATCTTGAACTTTAGTTTCCCCAACAACAAGCTAAGTGCAAACACTTTGGTTAACTTTGTTCTCCTCTGGAACCTCCACCATGCTCCTTTGGATGGGGCTGTAGGTTTACTGGTCACTGATATGAGGGTGTTCTCCCTCATATCACATTATGGAAAGAATTCAAAACACATGCTTTGAGATGGAAGTTACTCAAGGCTGCAGAAAAGTGTCTGAGTCTGGGCAACAGGACTGCTGCCCTTGCCACTAAGACCCTACTTTTTCTCTTGCAGGCGCTGTGTGCAGTGGCTGAAAGTCACGGGCCTGTTTGCCTTTGTGGTGCTGTGTTCTGTGAGTACCTTAGCTGCCCCAGCACTACTGTTGGGTCAGTGGAAGCCCTGTGTGCCTTTGGCTGTATAGCAGGGGGAACCTGAGGTGTGGGGCTCAGTGCCTGGCCCTCTTCGCCTGATTCTCTGACTGTCTTTGGAGGAGATGCTGAGGGTTGTGGGGTAGCGGGCTGAGGGGGTCGAGGCCGCAGCTGTGCTCCTCTGCTGTGGTCCCAGTCACACGGCAGAAGCCGGGCAGCATGTTGTTGCCATATGGAAGGTCGGGTAGCTGGCTGTGGGGCTCCCTTCCCCCTCGAGTGGCTTACCACTTCCCTGTTCAGCCCTGGACAGTAGCACTCTTCATGTGTGTTGGAACACATCTGGAGATCGTGGATAGCCCAGAGTGTCTCAGCACCCCTTTGAGATTGTGCCCTGGGCCTCTGCCCAGCGGTAAGTGTTGAAGCTCTGAGGTTTGCCCCCTCTGGGGAGGTGTCTCTGATTTTATTTGCCCAGACATCTCCATCCTTTCAAATACATGAACATTCACAACAGACTCATTCTGGAGCCAAACCAACGTGAGATGCCCTTGTAGGGAACAGAGTGTGGGAACGAGGGGAGGGCGAGGGCTGCTCTGGTGAGCCCATGGCAGTGGGCGGTGCTGTTCTTCATTGGAGGGGTCCTAGCAGATGGACCCATCAAGGGAAAGGCACAGGAGCCCGAGCAGGCAGCCAGGGCTGCAGAGACACCTCTGTGCCCTCCGAGGCGACAGTCACAGGTCCCACTGCCAGCCTTGGTGTGCTTTGTGGCCTGATGTAGCCTGAGCCAGGGTCACATAGCGGCACTCAAAATACATTTGCCCAATGAGTGGGTGTGTGGTCTCCTGTCTGGTTGTGTGTCTGTGTGTGTGCAGGTGGGTGTATGGT
The DNA here is from genome assembly GCF_029289425.2 of Pan paniscus. Taxonomy (NCBI): domain Eukaryota; kingdom Metazoa; phylum Chordata; class Mammalia; order Primates; family Hominidae; genus Pan; species Pan paniscus. The sequence continues at coordinate 7,256,607 of NC_073265.2, forward strand.
CTCCTGTCTGTGGCTGTGTGTCTTCGTGTCTGCACGTGGGTGTATGGTCCCCTGTGCCTGCTCTATGTCTGTGTGTGTGCACCAGTGTGAACTGTGTAGGTTGTGTGCGGTCCCCTGTGCCTGCTGTATGTCTCTGTGTGTGCACCTGTGTGAGCTGTGTAGGTTGTGGTCAGTGACCATGATAGGTTGTGCCTGTGCTTTGCGGAGTTATTTTGGGTGAGTGCCACTTTTGAGTGTTGCTCTAAGATGGTGTGCATGGGCAGTTGTTGGGAGACCACAGTGGGTGGTAGGTGCTGCTGTGATGGGGGTGTGACTGTGGTTGTGGGCAAGGGTGGGTCTGAGCTGTGTTTCATGATGTGCACCAGCTTAGGGGGTGGTGTGCTCTCCCACGCAGCCTGCCCTGGTGACAGGGTCCCCTGTGCATGAGATGTGTGGCTGTTGCTGGCTGTTTCGTGACCTGCACGCGTGGCCTGTGTGTTGTGGCTCTGTGTGCGTGCAGGAATGTCTGTGGCCCTGGGTCCGCTCTCAGCTGCGACATGAGGACAGCAGGGTGGTGTACGAAGTCAGTGCTGATTGCATTGAGCTGAGTACAGTCAACTTCTTAATAACCAACCCATGAGGGAGGAGATCTGTGACCCAGAGAAAGGAAACCTATGCTAGAAATGGAAAACCAATTACATTGAGCTCTGAAAGCATCACGATTTGATATTTTTGGCTACCAATTTGCTTCCCCACTTCCTACTCACATGAATGTGTGTTTCTGAAGCCCCGCTGCTCAGCAGGGCCTGGCAGGTGCTCTGGGATTTCAAAGGAACCGGGCAGGGTGGGCCAGGTCTCCCCTGGTCCCCAAGAGCTGACCTGAGCTCTGTGTCCAGTCTTCAGCCTTCTTCTGTGAGATGGAGTTTAGGTGATTTGTGGAGATATCCAAAATAGAATTTGAGGAATGATTTGAACTTCTATAATCTCATGTTGTCATCAGTTTAATTTACTTTTTGATGGTGTATAAGGTGCTTTGCAAATTTCACAAACACCTGCTACCACAAACACATGCTCTAACCATCACAGGGGTCATATGCCTTTATTCTCCATTGTGAGAAAACCACATTTATCCTTCTTTGATGATTTAATTTTATGGCCAGGCATTTAATCCTTAAATTTGGCAGGTATCAATAATCAGGGCCCATTGTAGCTGAACACTGTAATGAATCAGAATATTATAATATTTAAGACAAAGCTATTCAGAGTAAGCTGGCGTGTACTGGATACACACAGTAGCCCCATCATCACATCTGTTTTCGACTGTTATCAAAATGATTTATACCTTACTGCTCTCATACCACACCTCCGTCATTCAACGTTTCTGATTGTTACAGATTTTGTTCAGCCTATATCCGGATCAAGGAAAGCTCTGGCAGCTGTTGGCCTTATCACCGCTGGAGAACTACTGTATCCAAAATCCACTCTGTGATGGCCAGCCGCCTGGCTGAGATCTGAAACACAAGGAGACACTTGCAGACGGTTGTGACTGCTGCTGAAGGCCACGGCACAGGCCATTACCATTCTCACCCACTCAAATTTTGTTTCTCCAGGATGTCTGATGAGAGATGGAGTCTCAGGACAGAGGGGCGGGGAGCTCCAGGGAGACAGTGGCGGGGTTGGTGGTGGAGCTCTCCGAGTGAGGAAGGGGGACAGCAGGGCACATTCCAGCCAGGACCTGGCTTTCCCTAGCTCCCCGATACTCCTTTCCTCCCCCATCTCTTTTGCGTTCAGCATGGCCCATCTTCCAGTCCCTGCTGTCCTGGCTGTGTCACCTTGCTCTGATGACTGCTGTGGCACCTCCTACTGTGCTTGCTCTGGCCTTCTTGCATGCCTCAGAATTTTTAGTTAGAAGTCATACACATCCTGTAGGATAGTAGATACAGAGGCCAGTGGTGTTTAAGCTTGGAGATGAGCATGCCTTGACTTCTGCAGGCATTAGTTGGAGGGTTCATGTAAATCTAGCGAGAATCTGGCTGTGTTGAGGTTTGCGGTTGCTGTGGCAACCTGCGGTGCACTAGACACTCAGAATTACCGGGCGCCCTGCCAGCTGTCTGCCAGACCTTGCTCTATGCCCCCCCTCCCACTGGGGTAAGAGCTACTTTTTCCCCTCCTACCTTCTCATGGCTGCAGGAATTCCCACTGCGCCCTCTGGCTGCCAGATTAGATGCACTTCCCAAGCAAATGAAGGCCTTTGCTCCTTAGGGGAGATAGAGGCAGCGGGAGAGGGTGAAGCTTGGCATCACTGGGGGATGCTTTCCCGGGATCTTCCCCAGGCTTCCTGTCTTCCTGGGGAGTGTCCGCTGGGGTTCCTGGAGGAAAAGCCTGCAAGAAGATGTGAACACCTCCATCTGTGGCTCTCAGAGGCTCCCATGCTCAAGCGAGCCCACACTTGACCTTGAGCAATGTCTACATTTTCTGACTGAATCCCGCCTGATTCTGAAGTGTGGGGCTGGCACCTGTCCCAGGGAAGTCGCCTCTTCCTACAGTCACCTGTTTTGCTCTAGGTTTCAGGCGAGTTGTTTCTGCTGCAGCCTTATTCTGGGATCAGGAGTGGGCGGTTAACTGATGTCCGCCCAGCCTTTTCTGGGTGAAGGGGTGGGAGGGCTGTTTCTCAGCTCTCCAGCCAGGGTCCAGAGCCTATTTTGGAATGGACATGGTCATTAAGGTGTCTGTGCATGAAGGCCCCTGAAGCCCCCGGTACTGCTAGTGCGGCGGGCATCCGTGGAGGGTCCTGGAGAGGTGGGACCCTCCGATGCGGTGCTCTGATCAGGCAAATATTCTTGATGATTATTATTTTAAAAGGAATTAATTCAGTTAGCTAAATGGCAAGTGTTTTTTTCTTTAGTCTACTTACTTGATAGCCTCAGTGAACTGAAATTTTAGGAAACTGGCTTGCTTTCCTTGCAGTTGCTGTAATCTGTTGCATAGTCTTGGTTTTTGTAGTCCTTCTGGCAGTCTCCCTACTTCTTCCGAGGACACCCTCTCCTTAGCCAGTAACCTACCCAGCAGGGCACCAGCAGCCTTCCAGAAAGGCCTGGCACTTGAGGCTTTCTGGTGAGCCGGGGGCACACTGGTCACGGTTTGTGCTTCCCTCTGCTCAGTGGATGGAGGCACCCACAGTTTTAGAAGCACTCCCCTTCCACTGGGGTCAGGGCGGCACTGATGTCAGCTGAGTGCGTGTGCACGTGTTTGTATTTTCTTCATCACTTTAAAACTGTGCCTGAGCTGTAAAGTATCTCCATGTGAGAGAACCGAAGAGCTGTGTGATGTTGACAGACTTTGTTTCTCATTCTTGTGCCTCGACCTCTGCATTACTTCCCCAGGATGAAGAAAGCCAAGACTTGCCCTGTGTTCCTGGCCCCCCTCATGAAGTTCCCAGGACATGCCACCCTCCTGGGCAGGACTTACCCGCAGGGGGAAGGGGAGATAGAGCAACCGGCTGCCAGGCTGACCCAGGAACCTGAAGGGGGAGGCTGGATCCTGTCCAGAAACCGTCCTCAGTGGGACTCAGGCAGGAGGGGGAGATTTCGGGGAACACTGGCACCAAACCTGATCGGTCAGTAGAGATCCCAGGCGAGCACAGCAGCTTAGGTCACTAAGATGAGATGATAGCCTCAGCCCTCTGGTCATCCCATCCAGGCCCCAGTGTGCCCCCTTTATTCTAAGGCATTTTGCCGAGCTCCTTCTGGAGCAGCCTGAGTGCACCAGGCCCCACGCAGGACCCCACAGCCTGAGTCCCTCCCAGCAGGGGGCAGGGCAGCCTGCCTTTCTTGGCAGGGGGTGGGGATGGGTGGGGGCAGGGAGCTGTCTCGCCTGCTCCCTGTGTGGCCTTCGAATTTGGATGAAGAGGGAGAGAGAGCCTGGGAGAGATGAAGGCCGCATGGGGGAGGACGGGTGCTGCGTCCTCCAGCGCGATGGGTCACCAGCCACGATGAGGGTGATTTGAGCCTCTAGCAGGCTCCTTGGAAAAGGGCAGTGTTCCCAGGGATTAACCACGCTTTCCGGAAACTCACGGACCCTCTCGAAAGACCCTGAGCTTTGTGAAAGCTGCAGGCCTCAGGCCTGAGGCCTGCCTGGGGAGGAGGGGAAGCCAGCTGGACCCCGCCCCCCACAAGGTGATTCCCTGAGAAAGGGTGTGCAGTGTAGGCGTGAGGTAGGAGGGGCCTCGGCCTGGTTGGAAAGGCCCACAGCAATGTCCTCAGGGCTGTCCTCTGAGCAAGGAGCTCGAGGCCTCCTCCCGGCCCTCTGGCCTGCCCTGTGGAGGAGGCTGGGTGAAGGACACCCGGGGTGTCTGCTGTGAGGGGAGGAACTTCTGGAGAAAGCACCACTCTCCTTTAGCCGGTGAAGAGCGAAGCCACCTTTCTTTCGGAACCTCAGTGTCTCCCGCAGCAGCCAGGCGGTGTCGGTTCAGTAGTTGCAGGGTCTCTTTCAGAAGCCTGTAATTGTAGCACCTGAAGTTCTTTGTCCCTGAATTGTTGTCTGAAGGAGGCCTGTCAGGCTCCCAGGGCACTGGGCAAATGAACAGAAGCCAGCAAACCTCTACAACCAGGTCAGTTAAGGGCGCCGTCCTTGTCTCCCGCTCTCCTTTCTCTTCCTCCCTCCCTTCCTGCTCTTCTTTGCTGCGTCCTCTTCTTTCTCCTCTCCCTTTCTCTCTCCCTCCCTTCTCCCCGTTCTCCCTATTCTCTCCCTCCCTCTTTCCCCATCCCTTTCATTCTCTCCTTTTTCCCATGTGATGCATTTTGTATCACGCCCAGCGCTGCATCCTGGGCTCTCAGAGGACGTGGAGGAGACTGTGAGATTCAGAGGGGAGGAGAAAACACTGTTTCCCCACCCTCCTAGCTTCTCCAACCAGGGCCCTGCAGATTAGACACGAAGGACAGGTTAACAAGAAAAAGGCATACTCATGTATTTCATATAAGCGTTGCTTGACAAGCAACAGCTGAGCTTGGTGTTTTGGTGCTAGGTTTGATGAAGAGTGGGGTCCTGAAAGGTGTGATAGGACGAGAGCACATGAGCAAGCGCAGGAAACGGGCCGGGAGGGGCCCTGGCGAGGCCTGTCCATTCAGGTCCCTCTTGGCCTCCCTCCATCTTTGGAGCTAAGGATGCACCCTTTCCCTGGTGTGGGGGGCACCTCTCACAAGAGGGTCACGACGATCTGCTTCAGGGGAGTTAGGTCTTGAATGAGGGCTGAGATGTGGGTAATAAGAAAGGCAGGAAGATCGTGTTAATGGCCAAGGGCGTGGGGCACCTGGGGAAACGCATTTCTTCACACACTGTCAGAGGAGGGTGTGTGTCTGGCGGGCGGTGGGGACATGGGGTTCCTCCTGTCTGCCTTGTGGTTCTCCTTGACACTCTCCGAGCCGTGAACCTTAGCAGCCACGTGGACTCCACGCTGCTGCAGGTGGACCTGGCAGGGGCCCTAGTGGCCAGCGGGCCGAGTCGTCCTGGGAGGGAAGAGCACATCGTGGTGGAGCTGACCCAGGCTGACGCTTTGGGCTCCAGGTGGCGGCGGCCACAGCAGGTTATGCTGATAATTTATTTGAAAGGAATTGTGAAATCTCATTTCATCTCATAATAAATTGTGTTTCCTCTTGAATGGATTTGATGGGGAGCCACAGGTGAGGACACCATTCTTAGTCAATTCATTGGCTCTTCTTATCTTTTGCTTTGTCTTTGAAATTCTCTTTTTACCATTTCTCTATTTATGAAACTCTTGCCATTTCAGTAAAATCAGGCTTGCAAGTTCTTTATTCAAAACTGTTTTGCTGGGCCATTCAGGAAACATACATTTGAAATGAAAAAACTTTTTTTTTTTTTTTTTTTTTTTGGTGGTGTTGAAGTGCAGTTAAGTCCGGGCCTTACGTCATGGTTCAGAAGACACTTCCACAGCACGGTTACTGTGTTTGTGGACACCTGCTAAGACAGTGCCTAAGTTCTGAGCTGCTGTATCTGTGTAGGCCTGTGCTCAGCCTTGTCTTTGAGCCTTGTCAAGCCTTCATTCACATCCTGCAAAGGCAGCCAGGAAGCGGTGGCTGTCATGGCAGCCCAGAGCCTAGACTCCAGAGGCAGGGCTCCTTCCATGCAAGCCTGACTCCCCCGAGCCCTGGCCTCGGAGACTCCACTGGATTATCACGGTGACTTCTGCATGGAAGTCGTAGCCCTGGTTCATGGATGTTCCCTGTTATAACCAGTAGAAAGAAACCCCGCCCATGCACAGGCTGTGTCACCTGCAATGGAGCATCTGAAGAATGAATGCACCCTCCCCTTTTCCTGCCTCGTAGAGCATGGTCCACAGAGCAAAGGTCTCATTATGAACTAGCATGCAGTGTCCTGGACCGTGGCTGACGCAACACCAATGTTCTGAACCGGCTGCCCTGGCCAGGGTCTTAGGATGTCAACTTGGTTCCCTGTGTGAAAAGCACAGCCCTCTGGCAAGGGGCTCCTTGGTGATGAGCAATGACCTTTGCCCTCTGACCTGGGCCTTGCATGGAGAAGGGCAGGACCTTACACAGCCTGCGGTCCCGCTGCCTCCCCAGCTCTTGCATATTAATAACCCAGATTAAATGATCTGTATGGCACCTCCCTGCTCTCTTGGGGTGGCCCTTCCTAACATGCTGATGCACCCAAAATGCCCACAGGTAAATCCAGCCCCAGAAACATGGGAAACCCAAGAGATCTTTACTAAAGGATTTTTCCCCCCAGACACGCTCTTTGCAAACACTGAAGTACCTAAAAGAACTTCTGTTCTCTCATGCGTGTGCTTCTTTGCTTTGACCAGTTTCAGAGATCCTGTTTTCAGTGTCCTTTGTGATTTGTGGGCGAGATTCGCATCTTCCCATTGAGGGTCCCCCCCTCCCCCCGCTCCCCAGGCTGCCTCCCCAGGTGATCACTCTCCTGCACCCCAGGGGCAAGAACATGCAAGGCAGGGAATGAAGCTTCACTCTGGGGCCCTTCCTTGCAGGGGCTCCTGTGCACAGGGGTGTGGAAGGTTTGCTGGGGGTAGGTTTGTTGCCTCCAGGTTGCAAGCAGTTGCAGAAGCAGTTCTCAGGACTCAGAGCACTCAGAAGAGTTCTCCAAGTCTCTAGTAACTTGTAGTGATTCATTTTTTAAATTAAAAAAAATTTATATTAGAAAATTTTTAGAGTCGGGGGTCTCACTCTGTTGCCCAGGCTGGGGTGTAGTGGTATGATCTCAGCTCACTGTAACTTTGAACTTCTGGGTTCACGGGATCCTCCTGCCTCAGCCCCCTGGGACCACAGGTACATGCCACCAGGCCTGGCTAATTTTTAAATTTTTTTTTGTGCAGACAGGGGTCTTGCTCTGTTGCCCAGGCTGATCTTGAACTCTTGGCCTCAAGTGATCCTCCCACCTTGGCCTCCCAAAGTGTTGGGATTACAGGCGTGAGCCAGCGCGTCTGGGCGTGATTTCTTTTTCTCGTATTAAATCACTATTTACTTCTATGCCTTTTGTACTTTTGTACACTAATTCTGCATTTTTTCTTTTGAATCCTTTTTCTTAAACAAAGCTCTCTAAATTGTGGAAATTCCCAGCTCCAACCACCTGCACTAGCTCCTAACATCAGAGATGTGAGAGCTCAAATAAAGATGCTCTCCTGTTTCTTTCTTTCTCCTTTTCTTTTTTGAAGCAAATACCTAGACCGAGCAGTGCCAGATCCCAGATGGTGTCTCAGGTGAAAAGCCTCACCATAACTTATGCTTTGGCTTGTACAGGTCACTCACAACTGGACGGTGTATTTAAATCCGAGGAGAAGCGAGCACTCAGTGATGAGCAGGACCTTTGAGGTACTGACCAGGTGAGTTCTCAGTGAGTGAGGTGTTGGGGCAGGCTCTCTGGGACACGTGCGTTTAAAGGAGTCTGACCTACAGGACACTGATTTCGGCCCACACAGCACCAGGTCAGCATGTGACTTGGACACGGCACTCATGCTGTGTAGACAGTGAGCTCAAAGGCTGTGGGAGGACATCGTAGCCATGGGTGTCAGGATGTGAGAGGGTCGACTGCAGAAGTCACTTTGAAACAAATGGTATTTTTTGGTTGATGTTCTAATTTCATTAATGTGAAGCTGTACGATGGAGAATTCTAGGAAATTTAGGATTCTTCTTCCTTAACTAATGCTGCTTCATATTCAATTGGTACTCTTGCTTGGTGTGTTAGACAGCTAAGGCTGCCATATCATAGTACTACACACTGGGTGGCTTAAATGTCAGTCATTTACCTTGTAATTCTAGAGGCTGGAAGTCCGAGGTCAAGGTGTCGACAGGGTCAGTTTCTCCCAAGGCCTCTCCCCTGGCTTATGACCATCCCTCTGTGCCCGTCTTCTCATCTCTCCTTGTATGGACACCCATCCTACTGGATTAGGAGTCATCCCCATAACCTCATTTAACCTTCTTCACCTTGTTAAAGACCCTCCCTCTACCTACAGTCCCATTTGGAGGTACTCGGGGTTAGGACTTCAACAGAGGAATTGTTTTTGGAGGAAGGGGACACAATTCGGCCCATAAAACATATTGGCCTGAACTTGAAAAAATGCTTCAGTGCTCACCACAGACCTGTGGTCACTTGCAGGCTTCTCGTCTGTAGTGCGTCTCCCCACTCTCAGGGACTGGAGTTCAAATAGCTGGCTTTGCTCTTAGTTAGCAGGTAAACTGGTCAGGTATGTTGGGGAGGAGAAAGAGCCAGTTCAATGGCTGGCGTCTTCTGTGCAGGCCCCTACTCACTGTTCATTGTCGGGTGGTGTCACAGGAAGGCTGAGGGGCCTGCTTGGACCAGTCGGGCTTGGCTGCAGGGAGGCTGCATCCTATGTCTCACGCCGCTGGCCTGTGCTCACTGCTCTTCCAGCTGTGAGACTGGGCGTTGGGCTGAATTGTTCCATTTGGACTCTGGTTAATGCCATGGCTGATACAGAGGGAGGTCTCCTAACTGTTGACCTTGTGAACAGTAAGGTCGTTGTTTCGTTCTGCAGAGAGACGGTGTCCATCAGCATCCGGGCCTCCCTCCAGCAGACCCAGGCTGTCCCTCTTTTGATGGCTCATCAGTACCTCCGCGGAAGTGTAGAAGCCCAGGTGACCATCGCGACGGCCATCCTCGCGGGCGTCTACGCGCTGATCATATTTGAGGTAACTTTCACACCTGCTCCCCCGATCTGTCTGGGCCCACAGTCAGGGAGGCTTGAGACCCGTGAGACACTCTGGATGGGCTCAGTCCTGACTCCTTAATCAAACTGGACTAGTGTCATCATTCCTAAAGATTAGCGTGTCCCTCTCTCTAGGTAGAAAGGGAACCATACAGGAATATTTGCTGAATCTTGGCAACTGACATGAGAAGGATGGACTTTAGGAGCAGAAGTGTACCTGAGAAAACAGAATGTGCATACGATTTTCTACTCTCTCTCCACTGCTCACTCCAAGTGTGACCTTGAGGGAACAAGAGTCACAGTCTCCTCTGAGACTCAGAGTCTGCACCTGTGTGATGGGTGTGCTCATTTGCGCCCACCTGCACCGTGGGGTTGTGTGTGTGAGGGGACACAGATGGCCTGGGGCTGTGTGCCCAGAGGGATTATTTGATTATCTGTTCCGTCTACCAACTTGGCTTATGGGCATTTCCACATGTGATCTTAAGTCCAGTCAATGTTATGTTTCTGGGAAGTTCTAAGTGTGGCTATGCCTTCAATAGCACGAAGCAATGTGCAGACCCTTCCTGGGCTGGGCAGGTCCGTTGTTGCTTTAACTATGAAATCGAACTTAACCACAACACGGACAGGAGCCTGGAAGGTCAGTGCATGATGTGACCGTTAGAGGCGCGTCCTAGTGAGCTTGGGATAGGTCTGAGAAATACCTGGGGATGTTGAGATGGCAGGCTGGAGGAGTGGCCAGGAAAGTTCCAGAACTTTGCTTGTGGTTGTTGAGTCCACCTGCTGAGGAATGACGACCCCAGTAAGTTGAGCCCTCACCTGTCTAACAAGGACCACTCACAGGATTGTTATCTCTTACATCTCTTCAGTTCTAGAACAGTTTTGTTCCCTCCATTTTCTATCCATTTTCTTTTAAATCAATATTACTGTTGTTTCACGGTTCCCATGACCACCCTGTGATTTGACACAGGAACTCGCAGGCTCAGGGGCAGCTGTCCTCTGGGCTGGGGTTTATTGCCATGCCCGGCAGTGGAAACCTGCTGAGCCTGGAGGAACCCAGGAGTGGGCTTCTGAAAGGTCTCCTCTCCCGGGAGGGCCCACACAGAGCATGCCCCTCCCTCCAGCAGCCAGAGGCAGCCATATGCGGTGTTGCTGCCCTGGGCAACCTGTTGGAGACTGAGTTTTTGTGGAGGCCGGTTAGATGGTCACCCTCAGCTTACCAAGATCCCTGCTCCCAGAAAGCAAGCAGGTGCGCACCATTTATAAATCACATTTTATACAGTCTGGGCATGCAGGTAATACAGCAGAACACACTGCCCCAGGCCCACAAGACAGCCTTCTCTTTGGTAATGAGGGAATAGTCCCAAAGCTGAGTACCCAGAAGCCAGCCAAGGGCCCTTCTAAAGGTGACGTTAGGTGAAATCTTTACTGCACCACCATCTAGTTGACAAATCCTATTCTGTTGTTCTGTAGAATATTCTATACCCTGATTCAGCGCTGGGTTCCTCATGGGATTAATTAGCTGCTCTATCCTATTTCCTACGGACTACAATTGAGATCTGAAGCCTTCAGGTTCCATTTTGGGGTGCCTGTGCTTCACAGGTGTGCAGGGGTCTGGCCTGCGTGCAGGAGGGGGACCCTATGTCTGGATGTCCTGCTGTCAGGGGTGCGGAGAATGCTCAGGGAGTTGAGGTGGTGGAGAAGGGTGCCCAGCTCCCTGCCACTTTTTCTCTTAATGATTTTAATACCCACCAGGGCCCACTGCCCTCCTAAGATAAATCCTATTTCTGTAATGATCAACTTTCTTAGTAATGAGCTCTTCTCTTAGCAACTTCCAGTGGTGTCCACTGAATTTATTTACTTTCCCTCTTCCCCTTTTTTACTATTATTTTACCATTATAGATTTAATAAATTCAATGTGCTTTAATTAGTTACAGTCATTAATTAAAAAATACAATACAATGCCAATTATTTTTAATGGGCTTCTCTGTTATTCTAGGGTTTGTTCACTGTTTTTGTAAAATTGTTCAACCTTTGAAAACTACATAATTTGCAAAGATTTATTTTCATTAATTAATAGTTATTATTATTTGTCATTTAGAAAAAACCTCTCCTTCTCTACAAAAAGCCATTTCTAGATTTTAAAAGTCCTGTACTTTGATTTTTTTAAATTATGGCTAGCAGATATTTAAGAGGCCAGTTCGACATGGTTTCCACCCTTACAGAAACAAAAAGCAGAGGCCACCACACAGAAACCAGCCACACATAGAAGGGAGCATGGCAGGGTCTCAGGAAGGGCCTTGGAGGGCAGTCCCTGGATTCCATGAGCAGTGTGGCAGCCCAAGACCTCCCAGAGGCTGCCTCCCCATGCAGCCCATCCGTTTCCTGGCAATCTTTCAGTAGGTCTCCCTACACGGCTTGTTCTACACATCTGGTGGTCCAAGGCCCTTCTGTCATAGCTGTCCATGTGCCCCTGCCTATGACAGGGTGTGGTCTTTCTATTGGTGTGTAGTGATATCTTACTGTGCTTTCAACTTAATTTCTCTAATGATGATAATGTTGGACATTATCTTTTCATGTATTTATTTGCCACCTGTCCATCTTCTTCAGCGTGATGTCTGTATGTGCCTTTTGCTTATTTTCTAATTGAATTGTTTTTAAAAATGTTGAGCTTTGACTGTTCTTTATATATTGTAGATATAAAGACTGTTGGATATGTGGTTTGCAAATATTTTCTCTTAGTCTAGTTTATAATTTTTTTCCCTTTTTTTTTGAGACAAAGCGCTGGGATTACAGGCATGAGCCACAGTGCCGGCCTTTTTTTTTCTTTTTTGAGATGGAGTCTCCCTCTGTTGCCCAGGCTGGAGTGCAATGGTCCAATCTTGGCTCACTGCAACACCATCTCCTGGGTTCAAGTGATTCTCCTGCCTCAGCCTCCCAAGTAGCTAAAACTACAGGTGCGTGCCGCCACGCCTGGCTAATTTTTTTGTATTTTTTGTAGAGACAGGGTTTTACCATGTTGGCCAGGCTGGTCTTGAACTCCTGACCTCAAGTGATCCACCCACTTCAGCCTCCCAAAGTGCTGGGATTACAGGCATGAGCCACTGTGCTGGGCCAGTTTTTTTCTGTTATAGATTGCGGTTTGGGTGTCAAGTCTAAGAACTTATTGCTTAGTTGCAATAATTCCAGAGTCCAAAGATTGGTTTTCTTTTTTTTTTTTTCAGTTTTACTTTTAAGACCAGGATCTATTTTGAGTTAGTTTTATTATTATTATTTTTTTCTTTGAGACGAGGTTTCAGTCTGTCACCCTGGCTGGAGTGCAGTAGCATGATCACAGCTCACTGCAGCCTCAAACCCCTGGGCTCAAGTGATCCTCCTACCTCGGTCTCCCGAGTAGCTGGGACTACAGGCATGCAATACCATACTTGGCTAAGTTTTAAAATTTTTTTTGTAGAATCAGGGTCTTGCTATGTTGCCCAGGATGGTCTTGAATTCCTGGCCTCAAGAGATTCTCCTGCTTTGGCTTCTTAAAGTGCTAAGATTACAGGTGTGAGTGACTGTGCCAGGCCTTGAGTTATTTTTTTGTGTTTGTGTGAGAGTTTTAAGTGAAGGTTCACTTTTAAACCTATGGATGTCCAACTGGGCCAGCATCATTTATCGACAAGACTACCCCTCCTCAGTTGAATTGCATTTGCTCCTTGGTTAAAAATTAATCGGACATATTTGTGGGGTATCTCTCTGGGTTCTCTATTCTGTCCCATTGGTAATGTGTCTGTTCCTCCACCAGTACCACCCTATCTTGATTACTGCAGGTGTAAGTTTGGACACTGGGAAGAGTGATTCCTCACACTTATTATTTTTTTTTCCCAAAATTGTTCTGGCTATTCTGTGGCCATTTGTTTTCCAAATACATTTTCCCCTCTTCGTCCTCCAGCTTTATTGGAATAAAGTTACATTTCTATTTTCTAGGACTTCAGTTGCTTTTTCATGTGGTGCTTTGACATCCACATTTTAGAATGGCCTTCTAGTCCCTAAACATAGTATATATTTTGGTCTTCTTTGATTTTTAAAATAATTTTCATGATACTGATCTTGTACATCTTTTCTTAAATTTATACCTAAGTGTTTCCTTTTCTTTGGAGCAATTGTAAATGGTACTGAGTTTTTATTTTGATTTCCACCTATCTATTGTCAGTACATATAAATGCATTTTTCTGTGTATTAATCTTATACCTTGTCATTTTATTGAATTTACCTATTACTTCTCAGTTTTTAAAAAATAAAATTATTGAGATTTCCTATGTAGACAATCATGTCATTTGCAATGAGGACAGTTTTATTTCTTCTTTTCCAATCTGTATGTCTTTAATTTCCTTTTCTTGCCTTACTGCAGTGGCTAGAATGGGAATGGTAAGACTGGCATTGTTCTCAATCTTAAAGGGAAAGCATTCAGTCTTTCACCATGAAGTATGGCATTATTAGTTTTTGTAGGTGCTCTTTATGAGACTGAGGAAATTCTTTTCTTTTCCTAATGTACTAAGAGGGGTTTTTTGTTGTGTTTTTTCTTTTCTTCTCTCTCTCTCTTTTTTTTTTTAAACCATAATTGGGTGTTGAGTTTTGTCAGCATCTTTTTTGTGTCAATTGATGTGTTCATATGGTTTTTTTTCATTAGCTGCTTGAGATGGTGGATTACATTGATTTATTTTAGAATATTGGACTAGACTTGCATATCTGGAATAAATCCTTCCTTTCTAATGTGAGCGTTTATTACTATAATTTTCCCTGTCAGCACTGCTGTAGCTGCATCTTACAGATTTTGATCTGTAGTGTTTTCAGTTTCAGTTAGTTCTCTCTAATTCTTACATTTCCCTGAGACTTCCACTTTGACCCATAGATTATTTAGATGTGTGTTGTTTAAATTCTAGATATTATAGATTTTCCTGTTGTCTGTCTATTACTAAATTACAGTTTGATTCATTTATAGTTAGAGAACTTACACTATATTTAATCCTTTAAATTTGTTGACTTTGTGTGTGTGTGTGTGAGACAGAATCTCGCTCTGTTGCCCAGGCTGGAGTGCAGTGGTGCAATCTCAGCCCACTGCAACCTCCGCCTTGTGGGTTCAAGTGATTGCCCTGCCTCAGCCTCCCAAGTAGCTGAGACCACAGGCGCACACCATCATGCCTGGCTACTTTTTGTGTTTTTAGTAGAGACTGGCTTTTGCCATGTTGGCCAGGCTGGTCGTGAACTCCTGGCCTCAAGTGATCTGCCTGCCTCGGTCTCCCAAAGTGCTGGGATTACAGATGTGAGCCACTGTGCCCCGGCATTGTTGACTTTTTAAAAAATGACTCAGGTTTATGGTCTATCTTGATGAATATTCTGTGGGCTTAAAGTAATATGATTTTTCCTTTCTTATAATACTAGTGTAACTTGCAAATATAGATTTTTTATAGGTAGTCTAAGCAACAACTTGTGAAAACCCAACACTGACCTTTTGTTGTGTCTGTAACTTGATGTGGAAGGTAGAGAAGCCTGCAGGGGTGTTAAAGGAATAGTATGTTCTACCTTATGTTTCTGTGACTTCTGTGTGTCCATAACTCCCTAGGGGAAGGTCCACATTATGAGGGGAGGGCTGGATGCAATCGCCAGCCCTGTGGGCTCCCCAGCAGTGGAGCCAACATTGCATTATTCCTAGGATCTACTCTAGGGGTAGAATTTGCCTTGGGCAATGACTCAGAAGTTGTCTTGTTTCAGGCAAAGCTGCTTCCCCAGAACTGGAGGTCTCTAGATTCTGCAGGCAGGCATGCTTAGGCTGTGCCACTGCTGTCTGCATCCTGCTCTGCTCAGGGGAGTCTTGGGGTGGCTTGCAGATGCCCCTGCCTGTCCTCCCAATCTGCTGCTGCCAGCTGCTCCCCAGATGCTGACACTGTTGCCTCAGGCTATGGCCTCCTCCCTGATCCCTTCTCATCTGCTCTGTTTGAAATGTTTGTTTTTTGGTGCCAAAAAGAAATAGCACTTGAACATAAATTTAATTTCCTCAGCAAGGCCGTTTTTATACTTTCTGCAGAAAGGGTACACTCGCCAGTAGTTTTGCCATGAGAGTATACCGAACAAAGGAGACAGGGTCATTTATAACCTGACGCGTCCACCTTACTGCTGTGTCTGGTTTCCATTGGCTAGGACGGGACCTCACATTTTGTATTTGTTTTGATTGGCTAGCAACTTAGAACTTTTTAAAAGAGGCAAAGGCAGAGGACAACAAAGGAAGGAGGAAGTAACTTGTAGAATGCTGAGAAAGGTAAAAACAAACACCTTTAAATAAGGAAGAGGAACAGGCTATGAGCTAATGCTTGCTTCGATTAGTATAAGCATGCCAGGACAAATATTTAGGCTAAATTGTGGGAGCTAAGAACATAAAGTACATTGATTTCTTTATTATGGCCAGCAGATATTTAAGAATGTTAGCACAGGTATTTGAATAAATTTTGCTTCTAAGAGAAGTTACTATTTATTTCTAATGAGATGGGGAGGAAAGTCTTTGAAGAGGAAACTCTACTCTACTTTTTACATGCTTTGTCGTGGGCGTTCCATCTCACTTATTGTGTCTGTTGTTGGTTGCTTTTGTTCAGTGTTGATTCCCAGTGCCTTGGACACTGCCTGGCCTAGAGCAAGTGCTCAATAAATATTAAACAAATGTTTCCAGAGCATCTTCAGATATTTGAGACAGGTGCTAAGGTCCTCTGGGTCTGGTCTAACTTGGCTCCTACGTGGGGGGCACTTTCCACCCCTGACTTTGTGCCCAGTGACCCATGAGTGACTGAATGGGAACAAAGGATCAGCCAGGGTTCCCTTAGGTCTTTTAATAGCTTGATGGGATGAAATTATTTCAGGAAATACCTTGGGTTATTTATACTTCTGGTCCTACGGATAATCATCCTGATTGGCACTTTCTTGCCTGAGGATTTGGGGTTGTATCTTTCATCCTTGTACAGTAGTTCTTTTTTTTTTTTGAGATGGAGTCTCGCCCAGGCTGGAGTGCAGTAGTGCAATCTCGGCTCACTGCAACCTCCACCTCCCGGGTTCAAGCAATTCTCCTGCCTCAGCTTCCCAAGTATCTGGGATTACAGGTGCGAGCCATCACCCCCGGCTAATTTTTTGTATCTTTAGTAGAGATGGGGTTTCACCATGTTGGCCAGGCTGGTCTCGAACTCCTGATCTCATGATCTGCCTGCCTTGGCCTCCCAAAGTGCTGGGATTACAGGCGTGAGCCACCATGCCCGGCCCATCCTTGTAAAGTAGTTCCTGTTGAAAGTCCCAAAGAACACAGTTGGAGCAATCCTCCTAACTCTTGCACTTTGCATGTATAATAGGGCTCTGGGAGATTTTCCAATGCAGCATTCTAAAAATTCCATTATCAGAGCTAAGGCTTCTATGCCCTTATACTGTATAAAATTATAATAGTTCTGACACAGTCTTAATGAACAATATTTCACAACATAAATGAGACAGTGCATTTTCTCCATGTGTCTTCCATCCAACCCCTGGTATTATGTTTTAAGAAGGATTGCCACCACAGCTCCTTTCTGATGGAAACAAGCGGGCCCTTTCTTTCCCTTCACCCACTTTATGTAATTGTAGCAAAATGATGCAGCCTTTGTGTAACATCGTGTTTCATTGCTCTGGGTCCTTTCATATTTAATTTAGGAGTTCGTGTAGTGTTTGGTTTAAAAATTAACTGTGAAATTAAATTCGAGAGAGATGAATAGAGAACACCTTCCATCTTCCAGGGAGTCTCCATTTTAATTTACAGAAATGGGAAGCATATTTGGAGAGAGAAGAGCTGCATTTCAAAACCCAATGCACGTATCATAACACTGCAAACCTCCAAGTTAGGTTTTCCTAATTTCTGTTCTTATGATGCTCTGCAGAGCTGCAATTTAAATCTGTAGCCAATGGCTCTGCCCCCTCATTCATTTCTTTTTGTCTGCAAGCCTCTTCTTACTGCTGATTCATGGAACATATTGCATAAGTAGCACTGGCAAACTTGCTCCATTACCTTGTTCCAGAGATACCTCTCCTTTTCTTTCTTGAAAAGGACTCCTTCAGAACTGCAGGAAAACTGGTGGATTATGTAATACACTCCCTCTGCTTAACACATAAACTGAATTGCAGAGACACTTTTGCAGTTGAAGGAGTCGGGATGGGACATAGGTCTTCTGGCCACTGGGCCATGCTACTCACATTTTTTTCTGGCAAGCTCACAATCCAGCATTTCTTCTCAAAGTGAGTAGCCACATCATTCCTTAGAAAAATGGCAAGTATTTTGCAGACTGCTTGAAGTAGGTGGACCCTTTCCAACCTCGTCTCCTGGATGGCTCTCTTTCGCATGCCCTTGGCTGTTCCTGCACGTGCAGTGAGCTCTGGAGCATGCTGTTGTTCGAAGCCAGATCCAATGAGAGGTGGGGGGTGGTGGGGCGAAAGGAAGCCAGTGCAGGAAGGAGGGCCACGGTGAATCTTGAGGGCTCTGACTTCAAAGAAAATGATGATGGTGATAACCACTGGAGCTAACGTGTGCGGAGGCGCCAGCCCTGTTCCGGGAATTCTCTGTGTGTTAATGGACAACCCCACAACCCCATGAGGCAGACTTTATCACCACCTCCATTTTATAGTTGAGGACATCAAGCACAGAGAAGTCAGACCACTTGCCCAAAGTTCCCCAGCTGGCCAGTGGCTGCCTTTGGAGTCCACATTTCTCACCAGGGTGTGGCGCTTCTCAAGGAGATGGGAATTATCTGTAGCCAATGCCCAGAAGGCTGTGCAAGGTGAACAGATGTCTGTCATGCTCCTACCATGGGTCTGGCTCTATGTTTTCATCATCTATGTTGATTCTGAAAAGGTGCAGTAGGCTGATTAAATGACCACTTCCAAGATGTCCACATCCTAACCCCCAGACCATTTGCATATGGGACCTCACATGGCAAAAGGGGCTTTGCAGAGTGATTATGCCAATGACCTTGTGATGTAGAGACTATCTGGGTGAGCTCAGTGGGTCTTTACAAATGAAGAGCCCTCCCAGCTGTGGTCAGTGGGAGAGGTGACTATGGAATAAAGGGTCACAGAAGTGTGATGCGAGGGCTTGATTCACCGTTGATGGCTTCGAAGCTGGAAAAGAGGGGTCCTGTTCATGGGATTTGGGTGTTAGGGGAAGGTGAGGGATGGATTCTCCCCTAGAGCCTGCAGAAGGAATGCGTTCCTGCGAGGCCTCGATGTAGGATGTAGCGCACCTGCTGGATATCTTACCTGCAGGACCAGAGGAGGGTGGGTTTGGTGACAGCAGCCCGGGAAACTCATACAGAAGGTCTCTGAAGGAGGCGTTGTGCTCCTGTTTTGCCAGTGGAGATGTGAGCTTGGGGAGATGTGGGCTTGGGGAGACGGGGGCTTGGGAGGCAGTGAAGGCAGGGTTGAACCTAGGTTCAAGACACCCCCCAGCCCTTTCTGTGGAATCACAGCCATTTCCATGGAATCAGCCTCCTTCTGAGGAGGAGAATTCGGGGTGCTGAGGACTGGCGGGCTGAACTGAGCTGAGCTGAGCTGCAGGCAGCGTGAGAGGAGCCTCCCAAGCCTGCCTGCCTCCTGGACGCCCTGACGCCACAGTCCAGCTCGCAGGGGCAGTGCGAGGCGAGGCCGGCACACAGTTTCTGTCACAGCCACATTGTGAGGCGTGGTGATTTTCTTTGATATACAGGAGAAATCTGGGGCTCAAGGGGTGGAGGGGCTTCCTCCCCCACAGTCTGATGATCCCTCATGCCTTGTCTGTCATTAAAAGATCTGGCTGCCGTGAGAGCGCGGGATCAAGTGGAAGGGCGTTGGGGTGCACGTGAGTGTGTGACTGTGTGTGTGTTAGTACATGAGTGTGTGTATTACTGTTTAAGCACATGTGAGGCTGTGTGTGAGTCACAGCGAGGGTGTGTGTGTGTGAGACCATGTGTCTGTGTGTGATTGCATGTGAGAGTGTGACTCTGTTGTGTCTGTGTGTGCAAGTTAGTGTGTGAGTCAGCGTGTGAGACTGTTAGTGTGTGGGCATGTGAGGGTGTGTGTCAGACCATGTGTCTGGGTGTCACAGTGTGTGACTGCATGGTTGTGTCTGTGTGTACCAGTTAGTGTGTAAGACTGTGTTAGTGTGTGGGCATGTGAGGGAGGGTGAGTGTGAGACCGTGTATGTGAGGTGAGGGCGTGTGACTGTGTGTGTCTGTGTGTGGGTGTGTGCCAGACGGTCCGGGTGCCCCGCTGGCGTCCCCGCAGGCTCCCCTGCAGCCCAGCTTGGAAGTCAGGGCCTCGGCCTGTTGCTCACACTCTGGTTGGAGAGGTGGTTTCCAGAGCGCGTGCTCTGGGGAGCTGGGTGGCAGGCAAGAGTGCCCCGGGGACAACGCAGCACACCACGGGGACAGCTGCCGCAGGGCGCCCAGCAGGGGGCTGAGAGGGGGCGGAGCCGCAGGGGATGCTTCCACCCCAGGGCCGGCAGTTTCTGCTGTCTAGTGTGCACAGGTCTTTCGATATCGTAGGCTGCTTTTCCATGTTGAAAACAGGAGACGATGGACTGATGTTCTTCTGTGGGCTACTTTGGTAAATGGAAGGATCAATGACATGCAGAGAGACCCACAGGAAGGAAGAGCAGGGTGTCTTGCAGACCCGTGGGGCCCAGGGCCTGGGTGGCAGCGGCTGGACGGTGTTTCCGCGTGGGCGCGCAGCGCGCAACGTGGACACCAGCAGAGCCGGGAAGGGACAGGTTGAGACCCTCGGTTTCGCATCACTCTCAGGTCACCTTTCCCCGCTCGGGGCGTAGGCTGGAGCAAGAGGCGGTGGAGGGAGCCGGCGGCGCGGGCGGGTTCGTGGGGTGGCCCTGGGAAGGCCCAGCTTCGGAGCACCCAGATCGAGGACGCGAGCAGGCTGGGCTGGGGGTGGGACCGCCACCCTCGTGGACGTCGAGGGTGATCTTCAGACATCCGCCAACTCTGGGATCCCGTTTCTAAGAACCCCCGAGGGCCGTGTCATTGGCACACCTCGGGCTCAGCGTTCGGGGGGCACACTGCCCTGCGCACAGCTCACGCGCTGCACCACGGAGGGCCCTGCTTTCCGGTCGCTCCCCGCAGCCAGCGTGTAGCAGCCAGAATGCAGGCTTTCAGACTCTAGGCTGTGGTTTTTCCACATTTTACTCCCCTCACCCACAAAACAGAGTAACATCTCCTGGCTTCTTGTGGGAGACGAACGCGGCAGCGCGCGTGGGGCACGGATGGGCGTCCTGGGTGGGTACCGCCAGCTTCCAGAGCCATCTCTCGTCTGAACCAGGGGTAGGGACAGCACCTGTTCAATTTTGTGTATTTAGGGATACAGTCACACGAAAGCAGCTTTGGGAACATCTCGATTCTCTAAGCTGGGGAAGTGTGGCTGGCCAATGTGACTCTCCGAAGCTGGCGGAGTTGGCAGCTCACAGGCTGTTTTATTGCGGAGCTAAGCTTCTATAGCTTCTGAGCAGAAAGCTTTTCCATATACAATAGGAATTTGTACCTTAGGAACTGAGTACTGAAAATTCAGCTCTCCTTGCAGGCCAGGCAGGATCACGTGGGGGAAGAAGCACAGTCCGTGCGTGGCTGACGCGGACCCGCAGGCCCACAGCCCACAGCTGGGCATCATCACTTCAGAACTGAAATCACAGCCAGGAGGTTTCGGATGCTGGAGGACTGCTCCACTGATTTCCTGTGGTGCCTTCGAGCTCTGGGATCTATTGTTCTGCATAACATAAGCCAGGCTAGAAAATCAGCTCAGTATTTGTGGGCAATACCTGAAAAGAAGATATTTGAATTTGGAGTGTATACCTTCTCCTTGGGTCACACGGTGTCCAAGGGGCCTTGCAAAGGGAACACATCAGATAACACACAATAATGACAAAATATCAACAAGAACAAGGGGCCAGGAACTCATCACATCCATGTAAGAGCAGAGGAAAGCAGGCCTTGGTAGCAGGGACAGACGCAGCCCTGTGAGGCTCCCGTGTGGCCTGGAGCGCCCCCCATCAGCCCGCTGAGGAAAGGCCAGCAGAAGATGATTGGGAACACAGGAACCCGGCTCTCCTGGACCGCTCAGCAGCCACAGGTTTACTCCTCAAACCAGGTACACAATCTCCTCCCCAAAAGCTTTCATCCTGTTAAGGGCCTCTGCCCCCAATGCAGGAGCCAGTGATGGGATGAGGACCAGCGGCCACAGCCTCCGAGTGGGCATTCTCTGCCCTCATGCACCCCACAGACCACAGTGAGGTAGGGCACTCACCATAGCCCACCTCCACCCTGCAGAGAAAGGAAGCAGGCGGAGCAGGCCCTGCAGGGAGGCCCCATGGGGTCGGACCACGCCCTGTAGCTCCATGGTCCAGCATCTGCCACACACCTCTTAGCTTCCTCTGTTCCAGCCTCAGCTCAAGCCTCTATGTTCCAAAGATCCAAGTTGGTTAGGTATATTTTCTGACTTCCTTGGTATCCCAGGGGACACCCCTACTTCATGTTTTGCTACTGTGCAAGCCTAGTTGCCATTTTTCTGGCCTCTTGTATCAGCTTTTTTGGTGCCTCCTGCCCAACCTTGAAAGTCTTGCCGTATATTTTAGCATTTTGCTTCTGGAGTGCCCCGCATCTGAACCAATTTCTGTTAGCCTATGTTCGCCGTGTCAGTGACCTACTTGAACATCTTGGTGCACACAGCCCACTCTGTTGTACTTCTGGTGCAGAGTGCCGTGAGCCCGGCAGCTCTCGGCCTCTCCAGGCTCCAGGTCGCCTAGCTGGAATCCGATGGCGGAGCCGATGCTGCAGAGAACCAGGTGCCTCTGTGGCTCCTCTGCAGCTCTGCCCGGCTGGGCATTTGTCAGGGCTGTGCGTGGCCTCCGGGCATCGCTGAGGTGCATGCTGTCCTTCAGCACCACATTCTGGGGCTGCAGCTCCCTGGGGGCAGTGCTGTGAGTTCAGGCAGCTGTCCTGTGGCTTGGGTGCCTTCATCTCTTCCTTCCTGATGTGTTCAAGTCATTTGGAAGTTTCTCTGCAACATTTTTCTTGCACCCTTCCTCCTTGTTCTTTATTTTTTTCCTCCTTCACAGACACACAAGGAAAGAAAAATATGTGTTTTTTGGCAAGTAGTTGGTTATGTTTTAAATGAGAAATGTAGAATTAAATCCAAACCCCTCCCTGACCACACTGCCCCAGTGCCCAGCTCTGGCGGTCAGCTCTTCATCTCCCACACCCTCTTCTCCTTCCACCCCTGACCCCAGAGCTCCCTTTGGCCTCATATAAGTGGGATCATGCAGTATTTGTCTTTCTGTCTCACTTATTTCACTTAGCATTCAGGTTCGTCCATGTTGTCCCAAATTGGCAGGATTTCCTTCCTTTTTAAGGGTGAATAATATTCCATTTGTGTGTGTGTGTGTGTGTGTGTGTGTGTGTATGTATATGAAACATGTTTTCTTTATTCATTCATCCATTGTGGACACTTAGGTTGTTTCTGTATCTTGGCTACTGTGAATAAGGTTGCAATGAACATGGCCGCACAGATATCTCCTTGAGATTCTGATTCCATTTCCTTGGGATATAGACCCAGAAGTGGGATTTTTGTCAGTCATATGGTAGATCTATTTTTAAGTTTGGTGAAAGTTCTGTATTGCTTTCCATGTGGCTGTACTAATTTGCACCCCCACAGCATACTAGGGTTCCCTTTTCTTCACATCCTACCCAACATTTGTTATCTCTTGTGTTTTTGATAACAGCCATTCTAACAGGTGTTAGGCCATATCTCATTGTGTTTTTGATGTGCATTTCTCTGATGATTAGTGATGCTAAGCACCTTTTCATGTACCTGGGGGCCATTTGCATGTCTTCTTTGGGAAAATGTCTATTATCCTTTGCCCATTTTTTGATCAGGTTATTGATTTTTTTGCTCTTGATTCGTATGAGTTCCTTACATATGTTCAATATTAACCCCTTATTAGGTATATGGTTTGCAAATATTTTCTGAGTCTGTAGGTTGTCTTTTCATTTTGTTGTTTGTTTCCTTTGCTGTGCAGAAGCTTTCTAATTTGATATGGTTCCACTTGTTTATTTTTTGTTTTTGTTACCTGGGCTTTTAGTGTTATATCCAAAAAATCATTGTCAAGACCAGCATCAAGGAGCTTTTCTCCTGTGTTTTCTTTCAGAAGTTTTACAGTTTCAAGTCTTACATGTAAGTCTTTAATCAATTTTAAGTCAATTTCTGTATATGGTGTAGGATAGGGTCCACTTTCATTCTTTTGTATGTGGTTATCCAGCTTCCCAACACCATTTATTGAAGAGACTGTCCTTTCCCCACTGTGTATTCTTGGCATTCTTGTCAAATATTAGTTGACTGTAACATGCATGGGTTTATTTCTGGACTGTTGATTCTTCTGTTCTATTGGTCTATATATCTCTTTGTATGCCAGTCATACTGTTTTGATTGCTATAGATGTGTAATATAGTTTGATATCAGGAAGTGTCACGCCTCCAGCTTTTTCCTTCTTACTCAATGTTGACTTGGCTATGTAGGGTCTTCTGTGGTTCCATATAAATTAGAAATTTTTTTCTATTTCTATGAAAAATGCCATTGGAATTTTGATAGGGATTGCATTGAATCTGTAGATTGCTTTGAGTAGTTATGGACATTTTAGCAATATTAATTCTTCCAAACCATGAACATGGGATATCTTTCCATTTATTTGTATCTTCTTTGATTTCTTCATTCATGTCTTACTGTCCTGAGTGTACAGATCTTTAAACCTCTTTGGTTAAATTTATTCCTATTTTATTCTTTTTGATGCTATTATAGATGGGATTATATTCTTTCTTTTTCGGATAGTACATTGTTAGCATATTGAAGTAAAACTTTTTTTGTATGTGTTCTGATTTTGTATCCTACGAATTTACTGAATTTGTTTATTAGTGTTAGTAGAGTTTTGGTAGAGTCTTTAGGGTTTTCTATATATAAGATCACATCTGTAAACAAATAGAGTTTAACTTCATCCTTTCCAATTTGGACATTTTTAATTTTGTTGTTGTTGTTGTCTAATTGCTCTATCTAGTACTTCTGGTACTACGTTGAATAGAAGTGGTGAGAGTGAGCATCCTTGTCTTGTTCCTGATCTTGGAAGAAAAGCTTTCAGCTTTTCACTATGGAGTATAATGTTAGCTGTGGGCTTGTTATATATGGTCTTTATTACGTTGTGGTACATTTATTCTATACCTTATTTGTTGAGAGCTTTTAATTATGAAAGGATGTTGAATTTTCTCAAATGCCTTTTCTGCATTCATTGAGATGATCCTATGATTTTTATCCTTCATTCTGTTAAGGCAATGTATCACATTTATTGATTTGTGTATGTTGAACCTGTCCTTGGATTTGGGAATAATTCCTACTTAATCATGGTATATGATCCTTGTGATGTGCTGCTGAATTCAGTTTGCTAGTATTTTGTTGAGCATTTTTTCTTATTATACTTTAAGTTTTAGGGTACATGTGCACAATGTGCAGGTTAGTTACATATGTATACATGTGCCATGCTGGTGTGCTGCACCCATTAACTCGTCATTTAGCATTAGGTATATCTCCTAATGCTATCCCTCCCCCCTCTCCCCACCCCACAACAGTCCCCAGAGTGTGATGTTCCCCTTCCTGTGTCCATGTGTTCTCATTGTTCAATTCCCATCTATGAGTGAGAACATGCGGTGTTTGGTTTTTTGTCCTTGCGATAGTTTACTGAGAATGATGATTTCCAATTTCATCCATGTCCCTACAAAGGACATGAACTCATCATTTTTTATGGCTGCATAGTATTCCATGGTGTATATGTGCCACATTTTCTTAATCCAGTCTATCATTGTTGGACATTTGGGTTGGTTCCAAGTCTTTGCTATTGTGAATAGTGCCGCAATAAACATACATGTGCATGTGTCTTTATAGCAGCATGATTTATAGTTCTTTGGGTATATACCCAGTAATGGGATGGCTGGGTCAAATGGTATTTCTAGTTCTAGATCCCTGAGGAATCGCCACACTGAC
Organism: Pan paniscus; assembly: GCF_029289425.2. Lineage (NCBI taxonomy): Eukaryota > Metazoa > Chordata > Mammalia > Primates > Hominidae > Pan > Pan paniscus. Next base: position 7,281,898 of record NC_073265.2, read on the forward strand.
TTCCACAATGGTTGAACTAGTTTACAGTCCCACCAACAGTGTAAAAGTGTTCCTATTTCTCCACATCCTCTCCAGCACCTGTTGTTCCTTGACTTTTTAATGATCGCCATTCTAACTGGTGTGAGATGGTATCTCATTGTGGTTTTGATTTGCATTTCTCTCATGGCCAGTGATGATGAGCATTTTTTCATGTGTCTTTTGGCTGCATAAATGTCTTCTTTTGAGAAGTGTCTGTTCATATCCTTCGCCCACTTTTTGATGGGGTTGTTTGTTTTTTTCTTGTAAATTTGTTTGAGTTCATTGTAGATTCTGGATATGAGCCCTTTGTCAGATGATTAGGTTGCGAAAATTTTCTCCCATTCTGTAGGTTGCCTGTTCACTCTGATGGTAGTTTCTTTTGCTGTGCAGAAGCTCTTTAGTTTAATTAGATCCCATTTGTCAATTTTGTCTTTTGTTGCCATTGTTTTTGGTGTTTTAGACATGAAGTCCTTGCCCATGCCTATGTCCTGAATGGTATTGCCTAGGTTTTCTTCTAGGGTTTTTATGGTTTTAGGTCTAACGTTTAAGTCAATATAAGCAACTTCAGCAAAGTCTCAGGATACAAAATCAATGTACAAAAATCACAAGCATTCTTATACACCAATAACAGACAAACAGAGAGCCAAATCATGAGTGAACTCCCATTCACAATTGCTTCAAAGAGAATAAAATACTTAGGAATCCAACTTACAAGGGACGTGAAGGACCTCTTCAAGGAGAACTACAAACTACTGCTCAATGAAATAAAAGAGGATACAAACAAATGGAAGAACATTCCATGCTCATGGGTAGGAAGAATCAATATCGTGAAAATGGCCATACTGCCCAAGGTAATTTATAGATTCAATGCCATCCCCATCAAGCTACCAGTGACTTTCTTCACAGAATTGGAAAAAACTACTTTAAAGAGCCCGCATCGCCAAGTCAATCCTAAGCCAAAAGAACAAAGCTGGAGGCATCACGCTACCTGACTTCAAACTATACTATAAGGCTACAGTAAGCAAAACAGCATGGTACTGGTACCAAAACAGAGATATAGATCAATGGAACAGAACAGAGCCCTCAGAAATAACGCCGCATATCTACAACTATCTGATCTTTTACAGACCTGAGAAAAACAAGCAATGGGGAAAGGATTCCCTATTTAATAAGTGGTGCTGGGAAAACTGGCTAGCCATATGTAGAAAGCTGAAACTGGATCGCTTCCTTACGCCTTATACAAAAATTAATTCAAGATGGATTAAAGACTTGTTGAGCATTTTTGCATCTAAGTTTATCAGGGATATTGGCCTGAAATTAATTAATTTTCTCTTTCTTTCTTTCCTCCTTCCTTCCTTTCTTTCCTTTCCTTTCTTTTCTTTTATATCCTTTCCTCTTTTCTTTTCTTTCTCTCTCCTTCCTTCCTTCCTTCCTTTCTTTCTCTTTCTTTCTCTCTCTTTCTCTTTCTTTCTCTTTCTTCCTTCCTTCCTTCTTTTTCTTTCTTCCTTCCTTCCTTCCTTCCTTCCTTTCTTCCTTTCTTTCTCTTTCTTTCTTTCTCTCTCTTTCTCCCTTCCTTCCTTCCTTCCTTCTTTCTTTCTTTCTTTCTTTCTCTCTCTCTCTCTCTCTCTTTTTCTTTCTTTCTTTCTCTCTTTCTCTCTTCTTTTTTTTTGTTGTGTCCTTATCTGGCTTTGGTATGAAGGGTAACACCGGCTTTATAAAACAAGTTTCGAAGTGTTCTCTCTTCATTTTTTGCAAAAGTTTGAAGTTTTACAAAAGTTCCAGTATTGGCATTCTTTAAATGTTTGGTAGAATTTACCTGTGAAGCCATTGGTGAGACTTTCTTTGTTGGAAGGTTTTTGATTAGTGCTTCAATCTTCTTCTTATTGGTCTGTTCAGGTTTTCTATTTTTTCTTGATTCAGTCTTGGTAGGTTGCATGTTTCTAGGAATTTACCAGTTTCTTCTAGGCTATCAGTTTGTAGGCATGTAATCTTATGATATCAGTTGTAATGTCTTCTTTTTCATTTATAATTTTATTTATGTGAGTGCTCTCTTTTTTTTCTTGGTAGGTCTAGATAAAGTTCCATCAATTTTGTTTATCCTTTCAAACCCAACTCTTAGTTTTGCTGATCTCTTCAATTGTCTTTCTAGTCTCTGTTTCATTTCTTTCTGCCAATATTTTTTTCCTTCTGTCAACTTTGGGCTTAGCTGGCTCTTCTATTTCCTTGAGGTATAAAGTTAGGTTGTTTATTTGAGCTCTTTCTTCTTTTTTAAAGTTTTTATTTTTAATTAACAAATAAAAATTGTATATATGTATGGGGCACAATGTGGTTTTCAATTCATTTATACACTGTAGTGTCATCCAATCAGGCTAATGATTTTGAGGTAGGTATTCATCACTATAAACTTCCCTCTTAAAACTGCTTTTGCTGTGTCCCATAAATTTTGGTATGTTGTGTTTCCATTTTTGTCTGTCTCAAGATACTTTCTGATTTCCATTTTATTTCTTTTATGACACATTGGTTGCTCAAGAGTGTGTTGCGGCTGGGTGTGGTGGCTCACACCTGTAATCCCAGCACTTCAGGAGGCTGAGGTGGGCGGATCATGAGGTCAGGAGTTCAAGACCATCCTGGCCAACACAGTGAAACCCCGTCTCTACTGAAAATACAAAAATTAGTCAGGCATGGTGGTGCTTGCCTGTAGTCCCAGTTACTTGGGAGGCTGAGGCAGGAGAATTGCTTGAACCTGGGAGGCAGAGGCTGCAGTGAGCCAAGATTGCACCACTGCACTCCAGCCTGGGTGACAGAGCGAGACTCCATCTCAAAAAAAAAAAGTGTTGCTTAATTTTTGCATATTTATCAATTTCCCTATTTTCCTTCTGTTATGAATTTCTAGTTTTATACCATTGTGTTCGGAAAATATACTTGATATTATTTACATCTTCTAAAATTTGTTAAGTTCAAGCATGGTGGCTCATGCTTATAATCTTAGTGCTTTAGGAGGTTGAGGCAGGAGGATCACTTGAGACCAGGAGTTCAAGACCAGCTTGGGCAACATAGCAAGACCTCCATCTCTGAAAAAAAAAAAAAATTAGCTGGACATGGTGGTGCACACTTGTAGTCCTAGTTACTCAGGAGGCTGGGGCAAGGGGATTGCTTAAGTCCAGGAGTTCAAGACTGCAGGGAGCTTTGATTGCACCACTGCACTCCAGCCTGGGTGACAGAGCAAGACTCTGTCTCTAAGACAAATTTTTTTTTAAAAGAAATAAAATTTGTTAAGACTTGTTTGTGACCTAATATGTGATATATCCTGAAGACTTTTTTGTGTGTGCTAGAGAAGAATGTCTTTTTCTGCTGTTGGGTGGAAAGTTCGTCTATGTCTGTTAGGTCTACTTGGTGTACAGTGCTGTTCACGTCTGCTGTTTCCTGTCTGGATGTTCTATCCATTGTCTTAAATGGGATATTGAAGTCCCCTATTACATTGCATTGCTGTCAATTTCTCCCTTTATCTCTGTTAATACTGCTGTGCATATTTAGGTGCTCTGGCGTTGGGTGTGTACTTATTTATAACTGTGATAGGTCCCTGTTGAATTGACCATTTTATCAGTGGAAGAGGGTGGGTAATGACCTTCTTTGTTTCTAGAGACAGTTTTTGACTTACAGTCTATTTTGTCTGATATAACTTTAGCTATCCCTGCTGTCTTTTGGTTACCATTTCCATGCAAATGGTAACCAAAAGAAGTTTTGTCTTTCCATCTGCTCGGTATCCCACCTATCTGGAATTTACATGATGACTAGCTGTAAACCTGTGTGACTATGGAGGGGCAGATGCGTGAAGATCAGAGATGCCCTAGATAATTTCCTTGGGGGCTGCCCCCAAACTCTTTCCTTTCTTCTCCCAGGAAGCGATGCTGGCCTTCTGTTTTGCAGGCTCTGTTCGTGCATTTTCTGCTTCTCATTTGCTCAGCATGTATTGCTTGCACTGCAGAGCACTGAAGAAACCAAGAGAGGCATGCCATGCTCACAGGAGCTCACAGCTGGACTCTTGCCAAAGAAACTCGTAGGCACAGAGTGTCGGCTTGACCGGAGAGGAGTGCAGTGATAGAACGGTGGCTGGGTCTGTGAGGTGATGCCTGGGAAGCTAGGTGGTGCGTTCTGTGCCTGGGAAGTGGTTTGGGTGTAGGAAGAGGTGTGCTATATTTCCCAGAGCATGGGCAGGAAGAGAACCTTTATACAGTCCTTTAAGGCAGTGGTCCCCAGGGACTAGTTTCATGGAAGACAATTTTTCCATGGACCGTGGGGTGGGACATCATTTTGGGATGAAACTGTTCCACCTCAGATCATCGGGCATTAGTTAGATTCTCATAAGGAGTGTGCAATCTAGATCCCTCACATGCGCAGTTCACAGTAAGGTTCACGCTCCTATGAGAATCTGATGCTGTCGCTGATCTGACAGGAGGCAGAGCCCAGGCGGTCATGCTCACTTGCCCAGCTCACCTCCCACTGTGCGGCCCTGGTACTAGTCCGTGGCAGGGTTAGGAGGGTTGGGGACCCCTGCTTTAAAGCATCTTTTAAGAATTTTTATTATTTTTACTCTTTAGGTCCATTTACCAGAAATTTTTTTATTCCTGATAGCTGAAAATTCTTTTTCTTAGGCATAGAAATTTAGTAATGTCCATCATTATATCTGAAGTAATGAACTCATCTTCTTCTACAACCATGTAGTTTAAAAAGTTTTATTCCACATCCTAGAGGCCGACCATCAGCGTGCTTTTCCATTTTTTAAATGGGAAGTGATGGTTTCGCCTCCCACGTGGTGTGTGGGGCCCCTCAGCTGGTGGAAGAGGGTGGGTTTCTGAGTGAGGATAGCTGCATCCACATGTCCTAAGCACTCACTGTGGGCCACAGAGATGCTCATGTGTGGATCACTTGCAAGCCGGTGTGTGTGACGAGGGAGGGGAGAAAGGTGTTGATGGTGGCAGTGGGCGGAGCAAACTTAGCGAGGGTGCTAGGGGTGTCAGTGAGACCACGATGAGCCCAGCTGTCCTGAGAGGGCCATGGCTGTCTGCCTTGTCGTTTGCTCATTTGTGTGTTAATCTGCTAGGACTCATGATTTCATGATGTCCACGGACCTCCTCCAGAGCTGAGGGCTCCTTGACGTATGTAGTGCAGTTTTCTGATTTTACAAATGAGCAAACAAGGCCCCACGAGGAGAGAGGAGGTGCTCTGGAGTAAGAAAATGCTGGACTGTATCCTGGGTGCGCGTGTCCTTTGTTTTCCGACACGGGGACAATTATTCAGCTGAGACTGTTTCCTCCTCTGCAAAGTGGATTATCATAGTTCTACTTCATGCAGTTGCTGTGAAAGGTGCAGATGGTGTGTGTAGAGCACTTAATCCAGGGCCAGGTGCACAGTAGGTGCTCAATAAAAATTAGTTATTTTTGCTGCTATCCAATCCTGCTGACCAGTGGCTGGCAGTCATGGCTCTTCACTCTTTTTTGTTTTTTGTTTGAGATGGGGTCTCGCTCTGTTGCCCAGGCTGGAGTGCAGTGGTGCAATCTTGGCTCACTGCAGCCTCTGCCTCCAGGGCTCAAGCAATTCTCCCACCTCAGACTCCCGAGTCACTGGGACTATAGGTGTGTGCCACCACACCTGGCTAATTTTTTTTATTTTTAGTAGAGATGAGGTCTTGTGATGTTGGCCAGGCTGGTCTTGAACACCTGGCCTTAAGCAATCTGCCTGCCTTGGCCTCCCAAAGTGCTGCGATTATAGGTGTGAGCCACCGTGCCAGGCCGGCTCTTTGCTCTTTACTGGAAGTCTCCTTTCCCTCCAGACAAAGTTAGCCCAAAGGTTAAGCCAGAAGAAAGGAATGTGTCATAGAGTGAGGTCGCAGGGCTGGCTTGGAGCAGGCTTCATCCCTATCTGCTCTGTCCCTGCAGTGACTTCCTCCTGTCATCCATGGGCTGTATTTGCATGCTGTCACATCCTGTTCTACTAATGAAGACTTAATTAAATATCAAAAAAGAGACATACCAAAGTGGGAAGTGTCTTCGCCTTGTTCTCTGTAGGGCGGATAGGACAGCCTGGCTCTGGTGCCTGCTCACCATGTCCAGCGGGTGACCCTCCACTCTCAGCGCCATGGCTGTCAAGTTGGGGATGAATGCCTGCCCTGCCTGCTTCCTGGGGCCACCCTTGGCATTGGATAAGGAAGTATCCTTAAAATGGGTCCTAAACTGGCTGGGCACGGTGGCTCACGCCTGTAATCCCAGCAGTTTGGGAGGCGAGGTGGGTGGATCACCTGAGGTCAGGAGTTGGAGACCAGCCTGGCCAACATGGTGAAACCCCGTCTCTACTAAAAATATAAAAACTATCCAGGTGTGGTGGTGGGTGCCTGTAATTGCAGCTACTTGGGAGGCTGAGGCAAGAGAATTGCTTGAACCCAGGAGATGGAGGTTGCAGTGAGCCAACATGGTGCCACTGCACTCCAGCCTCGGCAACGGAGTGAGACTCCGTCTCAAAAAAAAAAAAGCGTCCTAAACTAAGACTGAAAAGCAGAGAACGAACAGAAGGAATTATTAGAGTTTGGTAGCAAGTTATTGGATTTTAGGTATTTACATTTAAAACAAACAAAACAACTCTTAAAAAGTGAAACTGTGAAAAGCCAACACCTAGTATCACATTTCCTGAAAATGAACTTTGAATCTAGTACTACACATTATAAATGAAATAATTTTAGTCAGAATTTGCATTTCAGGTAATTACTGGTAAAGGGAGTCAGTTTCTGTGAGATGGAAGCTGTGAAAAAATGGAGTGGAAGTCCCTTTAGGGGATTAAGAAATGAATAATGCATGCTAGCGTTTAATTTTCCGCTTGTTCTTGCCACATTCTTTTTGTATTTTTTTAACAAATTTATTGAGGTATAATTTAAATACCATTAATTTCACCCCTTGGAAATGTACAATTAAATTATTTTTACCAGATTTAGAGTTTTGCCACCATCACAAGTTCTAGAACATTTCATCACCCCATAAGGATCCCTGGGACCCGTTTCCAGTCAACCTTTGTTGCTTTCCCCAGCCTTGGGCAGCCCTGATCTTTCTGTTTCTCTAAATTTACTTTTTCTGGAAAGTTCATATAGATGGACCGACCCCATCTTCTGTGTCTGGCTTCTTTCCCCAGCATCACTTCTAAGCATTCATCCGTGCACGAGCTGTGCCGCATTTTCTTTATCCCTCCACCACGGATGGACATTTGGAAAGTTTCCAGTTTTCGCCTCCTTTGTATAATGTTGTTATGAGCATCAGTGCTTTGTGTGGACATGTGTTTTCATTTCTTTTGGGTGGATTCCTAGTAGAATTGCTGGGTCATATGGTAAATTTATGTTTAACTTCGTAAGAAACTGCCAAACTGCTTTCCACAGTGGCTAGCCCATTTTACATTCCCACTAGCAATGTATGAGGGCTCCAATTCTCCACATCTTGGCCTTTTCTCATATTTTGTCTTAGAAATTCCACTTCCATTTGAATTATAATCAAATAGAAAAGATGCTTTTGTGATAACACAGACATCTCAATTAGATGAAGTGTTGGACTGTGTACCTTTGGTTTAACAGCAGCCTAGTAATTGGGAGGAATTGATTTATGTTGCTGAACAAATGGGCCAGTTGCCAAGGGAGCATATGGCAAATAATTAATGACAGTTTGCTATGGCCTTTCTCATAGAACATACTCCATCTGGCCTTCCGCTGCTTTATCAGGGTCATCTAATTATTTAGGAAATGCAAGCAGCTTCCCTTAGATGGCACGTTGGTGGTAGCTGTATGTATCTGTGGGGTGTCCAGGCCTGAAACATCAAGACCCATGACTTATCATTTGAATAGATGTGGTACACAGTGGCAGATATAGAGCCCCTCATGTCCACACAGGCTTTCGTGTGTGCTAACTCCCTCGCGCACTGGAACGCGGTAATTTCCTGTGCTTCTTTCCAGATCGTGCACAGAACTCTGGCGGCCATGCTGGGTTCCCTTGCAGCACTGGCAGCACTGGCTGTGATTGGCGATGTAAGTTGTCACAGTCCCAATCCCTGGCTTACCACTCAGTGGAATGTCAGCTCAAAGATGTTCCAGGATTCAGGCTTTCGCTGTTTTTTTCACTATTTTATATGCCACGTCCATGTTTTTGCCCAAGAACCATGCTAGAGGTATGAACTAACAAGCTACAGCATTGAAGAGTATTTTTCATTAGGTTTTGTCACACACTCACATCCCAGTGGTGTGATTCCTCATCGTGGTGGAGGAAAGGCTCCTCATGGGCATGTTTGCCTAGGGCTGTGGAGCTGGGTTGTGATGGGGCTGGATCTGGGTGTTGGAACTAGAGGGGACCGTCCTAGCTGGTGCAGAAAGGTGGGGGGAGTCAGTTGGGCCAGGGTCTGTCCTGAAGAGATCAGGAGGCCCCTGGAGAGGCGTGTTTGGGGATGAGGGTGTCCTGTTTGGGTCTGAGCAGGGCCTCTCTGGCAGGGACATGGGAAACAAATGTAGGGAAACAACAGAGACCAGTGGCCACTGGGGATGAAGGCCCAGAGTTGTCTGAGAGGCAGTGCTGGAACCCAGCTGAGAGTGGGACAGCTGCCATGCCAGTTCCTGTCATCTGGTCTCAGGCACGGCACTGCAGAGAGCACATACAGACTCCACTCGGAATGTAACCAGGGGCCAGTCCCGCCATGTGGGAGCTGCCAGAGGCAGGGGCTAGAAAAAACTTTATTACTAAATGCATAGATTTGACATTATAGATGCCCTGGGTCAAGACTGTTTTTCAGCAGTGATATAATCCAACTTCAAAGGCAAGTGGATGGTGAGATTTCCAACCCTGGCCCGCCCACTGAGTGGGTCTGCAGCAGGGGGCAGTGCTTCATTAGGCTCATCACTGGGATGGCGGCGCATGGATTAACTGGCAAATTTGTGCTTTGATTGCAGAGACCCAGCCTGACCCATGTGGTGGAGTGGATTGATTTTGAGACGCTGGCCCTGCTGTTTGGCATGGTAATTACAGCCCTCCCCGTGGGACTGGGCTCCACGCCTGCGGTAACCGGGCCTTCTCTGGTGTCCACCGCTGAGGGTCCTTCATTATGTTAAAGACACAGTGCCTGGGGCTTGACTGAGAAGTGTTAGTGCAGGTCTCATGAATCTCCTGAGGAGGAATGGAATGGGGCTATGGTTCGTGAGCGGGAGAATTCCAGCCCAAGGCATGTCTGACGATGAAGTCATATTGCCATTTAGAAAAGCTAGCAATTCTTTTGAGTTATTTCCGTTAAAATAAAAAAAATGGACTATCCCAAATAAATAAACCATGTAGGAGTTTCAGTGGGAGAGAGAGTACCTTTCATTATGTGAATAAAGGAAGGTGTCACTCCTAAGTATTAGTGGGGTGTTTACTAATTGATCATAGTGCCCAGTGGCCACTCTGCTGTGAGGAATGCCACCAAGTCCACCTGCAGGATCTCGAAGTGCCCAAGCGGGCTAGTGTGGGACTCACTAGTGTGAGTCCTAACCCAGCTTAACTAGAACCAGTGGAGCCTGGGCAGCAGGGGCGGCCCACGTGTTCCTGAGCAGACCCCAAACAGTCCAGTGGTCTGCAGGAGGGCTCTTCCTCTCTGGGCTAGAAGACTTGCTCTGTGTACAGCTGGGCACGATAGATCCTCATTTTCCTTGCCAACATTTCATCCCTCCCAAGGCTGGCTGACATAACGGAGGGCCCAGCTATGTGACCTGATGGAAACCGTGCCGCCATCCGCTGTGGGTGGTGCGCAGGGAGGCAGGCCAGTGCTCTCACCCTGGCTTCACAGAGTAACTAATACTTGTGTCGGGCCTGAGATGTATACAGGGTTTGGGCATCTGGATAGAAGAGAGGAAGTGTACCAGATATCCCTGAGATACGCCTTTTTAAAAAAAGGAATGCTATATTAGTTTGCTAGGACTATGTAACAAAGTACCACAGACCGTGTGGCTTAAATAATATAAATGTATTTTCTCACAGCTCTGGAGGCTGGAAGTCCGAGATCACGGTGTGGGCAGGCATGGTTTCTCCTGAGCCTCCCTCCTGGGCTTGTAGATGGCACCTTCTCCCGGCGTTTTCACTTTGTCTTCCCCGTGTGTTTCTGATTCCTGAGACCCTCATTCTGTAAGGACATCAGTCACACTGAATGAGGGCTCACCCTAACAACCTCATTTTAATGTAATTACCTCCTTCAACGCCCTCACTCCAAATACAGTCTCACATTCCCAGGTACTAGGGGCTAGGAGGTGAACATATGAATTCTGGGGGACACAGTCAGCCTATAAAAATGGCTTCAGCACGTTTTTCTCGGTGGAATTCAGTTCAGCGAGCACTGGCAGGTTCTGCGATTCTGGAACTGCAGGGTACAGGGTCGTTACAACCAGGTCCCTGCCTTTTCTCCCCCATTTCCTGGCAGCCAACCACCCATGGGACCATTTACCCCCATCCCTGAGTTCTAGTCTCCCAGGGTGGTTCTGTCAGCAAATGTGTAAAACACCACATGGGTCTCCACACGCCTGTCTCCTCATGTGTATTCACGTGAAGCTACATTGGTGTGCAAAGCCCCACGCTCCACTGTCAGCTCTCAGTGGCCTTTTGGGTGAGGATGAACATTGATGGTCACTCTGGACATGGTGGATATTTACACTGGGTCTAAATTGACTGGGGACATTTTTGTTTTCTATAGTTTATTTGAGAGACAATAGTGTCTGTTGGGACTCCTGTTTACTGAGTATTGTAATTTGAATAATTATATTGCATTTTCACAACCTGACAAAGTATAGAACATTCACAGGTAAGGTGAGAAAACTGAAGGACAGAAAGGTTAATTCATATTTTTGTTCAAGTTCGGACTTTTCTTTTTTTGAGACAGAGTCTCGCTCTGTCGCCCAGGCTGGAGTGCAGTGGCGTGATCTTGGCTCACTGCAAGCTCCCTGTCCTGGGTTCATGCCATTCTCCTGCCTCAGCCTCCTGAGTAGCTGGGACTACAGGTGCCTGCCACCCCACCCAGCTAATTTTTTGTATTTTTGTTTTTTTAGTAGAGATGGGGTTTCACCATGTTAGCCAGGAGGGTCTCAATCTCCTGATCTCATGATCCGCCCGCCTTGGCCTCCCAAAGTGCTGGGATTACAGGCGTGAGCCACCGCACCCAGCCTCAAGTTCAGACTATTTTTAAGTGGCAGAATCAGGATCTGAACTTGCATCTTCTCATTCCAAGTTCAACACATGGTGACTGCCATCAAAGAGGTGAAGCAGAGGAACTTCCAGAACATTCACTAGTTGAGATGTCTGGTTGATAAAATTCGGAATAACTGGGACATGACTTTTTATTAGGATCCAGGATGGCTGTTTCTGTTTTCACTAACTCATCATCCTCACTGGAAAGAAACAGGTGATAGGCATTCTGGGTTCACCTGGAACCCAGGGAGCAATCATTTCAATAAAACTCTCAAATCGGTGACAAAAATCAGTTTAATTATTTTAGAAAACAAAATTGAACCCAATTTTAGCATCATAGAATGTTTAAGTGTTGCTTGTGTGGACACGTAGGTGCAGAAGGCCACATGCTGGCTCCCGCCCGGCTTCTAGCTCTGTGGCTGTGAGCAAGCCACCTCGCACTCTGATCCCATTTTCTAGTCTATAAAACAGAGGGTGAAAATAACACCTGATTTTTTTGTGTGTGAGGATCAGATGGGATGGTAATGTGCCTTGAGGACAAATCCCTGGACACACATATAGGCACAAAACTGCTAGCAAGAGGCTCCATTCAAGGAGTGAGTGAGTGTGCTATTCCAGGAAGCGATGGTCTTTCTGCATCTCAGAGTGAGGAGCTTGGTGATGTGGTGGCTTTCAGAGGCCAGAGCTCAAATGTGTAAGGGATCATGCTGATGTCGTTTTAATATGGTGTACTGCTAAAAGATTATCCTTGTCTTCTTCTTTTCCCCATAGATGATCTTAGTAGCCATATTTTCAGAAACGGGATTTTTTGATTATTGTGCTGTAAAGGTAGGTATGATGTTGCATTTAATAATTCTATCCTGATTAATTTATATATGTATTTTTCTGACATTATATATTTAGGAAACAAACATTTAAAACAAACATTGAAAAATTCCATCCTTCTTTTAAAGGTTGCTTCTGCAGGGCAGAGTATACTTGCTATGTTAAGTTGTATGGCTCTGAGCGGCACTTTCAGCTGCTCAGTAAATAAATGAAGAAGGAGGTCAAGGAAAAGCGTACTCAGGTTGAATGGTTGTGTATTTAAATTGTCTGGTGAGAGCTACACATCAAAAATTTTTTGCATATTAGAGTATCCCAATATTTCAAGCCATTAGCTTCTGATTACTTTGCTTTTTGGTGAAATAATTTCCATGATTACTTCCTAAATATTGAATATATACACATTTATGTTTTTAACTGGAACCCTGGGGAGCTTCACCAGCCAGCTCTGGCCTCCAGGATTTGTACCTGTCCTGTCATTCAGGGTTGGCAAGAGGAGAGCTCAACATGTACCATGCCCTGCTAATGCAGTCTAGTGCTGTGCTTGAATATATATTATTTTTGAAACTGAAAAGGTCTTTTTAAAAATTACTCAACAGGCTGGGCGCAGTGGCTCACGCCTGTAATCCTAGTACTTTGGGAGCCCAAGGTGGGCAGATCACGAGGTCAAGAGGTTGAGAACATCCTGGTGAACATGGTGAAACCTCATCTCTACTAAAAATACAAAAATTAGCTGGGCGTGGTAGCACACGCCTGTAATCCCAGCTACTCGGGAGGCTGAGGCGAGAGAATTGCTTGAACCCCAGGCGTGGAGGTTGCAGTGAGCCGAGATCACACCACCAAACTCCAGCCTGGGTGGCAGAGTGAGACTCTGTCTCAAAAAAAAAAAAAAAAAAAAAAAAAAATTACTCAACAAAGCCCTTTGCAAACTCTGAATGATGGAACTGAGCTGTGATTTTTGTCATCTTTGTGCCCCACCTTATACATGCCAGGTAGATATTTGGTCTATTACTCCTTACTATTAAAAGTATCCCTTAGTTCCCCAGAGATCAGCAGACACTAGGCTCACATGGATCCCAAATGTCAAAGCCCAGGTTGTCTAACCAGAATACCGATGGCATTACGGGGACTGAGGGTCATCACCTTGTGACAAATTAACCATCACAGGGGCTCTGTGAAGGAAGAGGTTCAGAGGGGTGACAGTGCTGGCTAGGGAGGATTTAGAATGTCTAGGAACTTCGATGGCCAGCACTGTCTCATCTCGGCCCCCCTAGGACTCCGTGGGTCTACGTCTTAACCCATGGGGTAATGTTAGTTTGGCTCCCAGTTCTTAAAGTCACTAATGAAAGGCTGCCTCTGTTCTATGAGCCTGCTGACTCTGGCTTGTACTCTGTGTGTGTGTGTGTGGCCAGGCATACCGGCTCTCCCGGGGACGGGTGTGGGCCATGATCATCATGCTCTGTCTCATCGCGGCCGTCCTCTCTGCCTTCTTGGACAACGTCACCACCATGCTCCTCTTCACGCCTGTGACCATAAGGTACGCAAAGCACCTCTGCCGTGGGGGTTGCGGCCAGGTTCTGGCAGGCAGGGGCTCTGCTTGCACTGCCTGGCTCCAGGTTCCATTCTCAGGTGCATGAAAAGGTGGGTGGTTGAGCCCACAGCTCACTGCATTCCAGTCCAGCTCGTGTCTGCTTTGTGTGACTGCAGTACATGCTACAAGCAGTGGGGCCTCAGAAGCTGGTGGCAGAAATGCCTGCAGGAGGTGGAAGACATAGGCCTTCCTTTCCTGGAGATTGTGGTCTCATGGGGAGACATGTGGACAAGAATGGCTCACCCCTGGTGAAACCCCGTCTCTACTAAAAATACAGAAATTAGCCAGGCGTGGTGGCACGTGCCTGTAATCCCAGCTACTGGGGAGGCTGAGGCAGGAGAATCCCTTGAACCCAGGAGGCGGAGGTTGCAGTGAGCTGAGATTGCGCCACCACACTCCAGCCTGGGCGACAGAGCGAGACTCCGTCTCAAAAAACAAACAAACAAACAAAAAACGGCTCACCCCAGACCACCAGGTGCCCAGGTGCCAGGAGTCCCTGTCCATGTTCTTCTCCATCACCATCTGCTGAGGTGGTGGGAGGCCTCTGAGTGAGACCCAAGGCCAGGTCCTGTGTGGGAGTGGGCTGTGTGGATGAGCAGGTGTGGGGGATGCTGTGATGTGCCTTCTACACTTTCTTTAGAGCAATGTTTCCCAACTGTGTGCATACTGGGTCCCCTGGGGAGCTGTAGAGCACCACTGCCCGGGCCCACTCCCAGGCACTGGTCTGCGCTGGCCAAGTCGTAGGACTCCCAGATTCCAGCACAAATCTAGTGTGAGGCCATGGTGGAGCTCCACAGCTGTAGAATGTGGCTTGACAGATCTGTAGGGTGAATACAGTTAGCACGAATTGATTGTACACTCCAAGATAGCTAGAAGAGAATAACTGGAATGCTCCCAGGGTAAAGAACAGATTGATATTTAAGGGGATGGTTGTCCTAGTTACCTGGTTTGATTATGTGAATTATTACATTATCATATGCACCCTGAAAATGTATGTATGTATGTGTATATCTAGTATGTATTATAGCAATACAGAGTAAATAAATAGAAAATACATAGATGAATAAAACAAAGGGAGGGGGTGAGAAGAGAGCCTAGGGCCTTGGTGTCCAGGAAGGGGGAGGTGGGAAAGGGGCTGAGTCAGCAGGCCCTGTGTGAGCCATCCGCACTGCCTCCACACTGACCCCCACAGCACCGGCTTGCCTGTGGAGGGCCTGCCCTGCCCTGGGGGCCAGTGCTCCCTCCAGACCTGGGAGCACTGGGGAAAGGGTACCTGACCACACTGAGGGTTTGGTGGCTGGAGGCTCACTCTGGAAAGGAATGTAACTCTCGGAGTGAGCTGTGGCCTGCGGGAGTTGTTGCAGTTGTTCATTCCTCCCAGCACTGCCTTCCCCACAGGGGTGTGTGTGTGTGTGTGTGTGTGTGTGCGCGTGCGCGCGCCTCCCTTATACGAGCAAGCGCCTTAAAAATCTCTGGGTTGCATGTGGGCCTTTCACGATGAGTATAGTGGGACTACTTTCATTTTCCTCCATTTGTGACAGGTTGTGTGAGGTGCTCAACCTTGATCCAAGACAAGTCCTGATTGCAGAAGTGATCTTCACAAACATTGGAGGAGCTGCCACTGCCATCGGGGACCCTCCAAATGTCATTATTGTTTCCAACCAAGAGCTGAGGAAGATGGTACGTACCAGCATGCTAGGGTTGCTTCCAGTAAACGCATACCTCCACTTACTTAGCGCTCTACCCCACATGGACGCCTTTGTTAGAAATCAAGATCATCACGCCACCTCTTCACAGTAAGTGCTACTGGGCATCTCAAGACTGGGATGTTAGGTGACTGGTCCTTCAATCCTAGAGTTAACTGGCTTGAATTGACTTCATACTCATTCTGATCAGTTTTTAAAGAAATGACTGGATAGCATGATGTAGTTAGTCATAGTATGTTATATTAATTGTATTAATAGGAACTGAGGTTTCTTCCAACTTACATTAAAAACAAAATGACCTGTTCCCTCTCACTGGAGATATGGGATTCCCAAACTGTGGTGGATTAGTTTACTGATGAAGGACTTAAAATTTATTTTTTAAGGGTCAGAAATGAATGTCTTTAGAAATTCTTTGAAAGCCCCATATAAATATTAGGGTATAATTTCTTTGTATACTGTAATAAAGACAAAGTATTAGAAAGTACAAGGTATTCTACATATCTTCAAGGTGAAAATTGAACTATATCGTTAATTTTTATTCTGTACTCTTTGATCATTAGAATTTTCTCAATCTTCCTCCTCTGAGGCATCAGTGAAAATGCTTCCACATTGGTGTTATTTCTTATAGATGATGTGTTTGTGTGTGTGTGCGCCTGAAGGGTGTCAGTGTGTTTGTATTTGAACACTGTGTTCCATAAAAATATTTAAACATTTGAGAATCCATGGCTCCAGGGTGTTAATGGCCGCTTCATGGAAGCAGCGCGCTCCAGAGGTTCTGAGTATGGCTCTGCATTCCCTAGCTGCCGTGGGAAACTGCTTGGCAACACTTCACCAACTTTGCCATGTGAGCTGAGGTGTGCAGCCATGGTCATGCCACCCTGGAGCATGTCAGCTGGTAACAGACCCTGCAGTTTATGCTAGGGGCACCTGTTAACCAGGATGGAGCTCATGATCATGGAATAGAAGTATTTTTAGAAAAAAATTGTATTGTTAGTTTCATTCCATAAAAAAGTAATAATTTTTTTGGTAGAAAACAGAAGTCTCACAGACATGCACATGCACACACAATAAAAATTCATAATTCCACAAACCAGAGGTAAATTCTTTTAATATTTTGGTGCAAATAGCATCCTAGAGTGTTTGTATGTGGATATAGATGAGTACAAAAGACAGCACAGCTTCTGCTTCTGGCCAACATGGAGTAACAGGGCCTGGATTTACTCTCTTGCCTGGGATAGTCAAACAAAACAAACAAAAATAAACCAAAACCAGACAAAACACATGGAACAATGGTAACCAAGTCACTGGACACCAGGCACAAAGGGACAGTGATCCCTGTGAGACGGGAAACAAATGCGGTGAGCTCTATGACTGCTCCAGCTCACTACCTCAAGAGAGCTTCCAGAGTGCAGTGCAGGGAGGGACGACCCTGGCCGAGCCCATGAGACCCCCTGAGTTGAGAGGATGAAGCTGAAAGTCTGGGGAGACCAGGGCAGCGAGAGTCCAGAGAGGACACAGCTGAACCACAGAGATCCTCAGAGGGTCCCTTTGGAGTGTTCAGCAGAGTGTTCAGATCAGTGCATTCATGCGAGGAGACTACATGAGACCCGGGGAGAACAACCCAGAAAGATGAGAGGGCGAGTGCTTGACGCACACGACAGGAATAGTAATGATATCTGTTCTGCCAGGCAGACTGGAACCTCTTAATTTATGGAGCACTGGGTAGAGTACTCACAAGCGTCTTGCCTCAGTTATGAGGGGTAATTAACTATAAACTGAACACTGCTTTGCTTCCACCTAAGAAATCTTGAAACTAAGACCCCAAAGAATCAAACTGTTTCTAAGTATTTTAACTGCATCCTAGAACAAACGTCAAGAATATTTAGAGTGATACAAAAATATTCAACAACACACAGGGTAAAATTTGCAATGTCTGGCAACCAATCACTGATTATCAGGCATGTAAAGAAGCAAGAAAATATAACCTATGACAGCGATGACACAAACCATTTGAAACTAACGTAGAACAGGCACAGGTGTTAGAATTAGCAGACTAGGACATTAAAAGTGTTATTATAATGGTGTTACAGATATTCACCAAGTAGCAACATTAAAGATATTAAAAAAGCCCCACATCAAACATCTAGACATGAACATTACAATGTCTGAGATAGAAATACACTTGCTGGGATTAGTGGCATATTAGATATTACATAAGGAAAGATTAATGAAGACATAGATCCAAAATGAAAGGGAGTAAAAAGATAATAACAAGGACTGAAAAGCATTAGTGAGCTATGGGAAAATTTCAAGTGGCCTAACATATGCAATTCTCATCTCTGAAGGAGAGAGGGGAATGGAAAAAGGCATCTGAAAAATGGTCCTAAATTCCAAATTTTATGAATGGTATAAACCCACAGAATCAAGAAATTCAATGAAGCCAGAGCCCAAGAAACACGTAGAATACTACAGTAAGGCACATCATAATCAAATTATTTGAAAGCAAGATGAAGATAAAATCTTAGTTTCCAAAGAAAAAGACATGTTACAGGCGAGGAAACAGAGATAAAGACGAAAATATATTTCTCTTTAGAGATAATGCACGTGTGAAGGCAACGGAGCAATACCTTTAAATACTGAAAGAAAACACCTGTGATCTCAGAATACTACACCCGGTGAAAATCTCTTTTTCTTATGTACAGAAAACAGACTTTTTCTCATATAGAAAAGCTAAAAAGAATGCATCAGCAGCAGACCCACATGGTAAGACATACTAAAGGAAGTCCTTAAGGCAGAAGGAAAATAACACCAAATGGAAACATGGATCTTCACAAAGTCATGAAGAATACTGAAGGAAAATAACACCAAATGGAAACATGGATCTTCACAAAGTCATGAAGAATACTGAAAAGGGTAACTACATGGGTAAATTCACATAATTTAAAAAATTACTGGCCATGCGCGGTGGCTCACGCCTGTAATCCCAGCACTTTGGGAGGCTGAGGCGGTCGGATCATGAGGTCAGGAGATCAGGACCATCCTGGTTAACAAGGTGAAACCCCGTCTCTACTAAAAATACAAAAACTTAGCCAGGCGTGGTATTGGGTGCCTGTAGTCCCAGCTACTCTGGAGGCTGAGGCAGGAGAATGGCGTGAACCCATGAGGCGGAGCTTGCAGTGAGCCGAGATCGTGCCACTGCACTCCATCCAGCCTGGGCAACAGAGCGAGACTCTGTCTCAAAAAACAAAAAAAAATTAAGCCACTTTGAGATAATTGTTTAAAGAAAACAGTAATGTAACATGTAAGTAGAATTGATGACAACAATAAAATAAAGCCTGGAAGGGAAGAAATTAAAGTATATTAATGTGTCAGGTGCGGTGGCTCACGCCTGTAATCCCAGCACTTTGGGAGGCTGAGGCGGGTGGATCATGAGGTGTGGAGATTGAGACCATCCTGGCTAACACGGTTAAAACCCATCTCTACTAGAAATACAAAAAAAAAAAAAACACTAGCTGGGCATGGTGGCACGTGCTTGTAGTCCCAGCTACTCAGGAGGCTGAGGCAGAAGAATTGCTTGAACCCAGGAGGCGGAGGTTGCAGTGAGCCAAGACTGTGCCACTGCACTCCAGCCTGGGTGAAAGAGTGAGACTCTGTCTCAAACAAAAAAAAAAGTATATTAATGTAAGATTTTTTATAGTATATGTAAACTAATATAATTTGAAGGTAGTCCGTGAAAGTTAAAAATGTATATGATAAACTCTAAAGCAACCACTAAAAGGAAAAACAAAGAGTAACAGCTAATGCCAACAAAGAATATAAGTGGAATCATAAATAGTATTTATTTAATGGAATGGAATTTAGAAAAAAGGCAAAAGGAAGCAAAGAAATGGTGGAACAAATATAAAACAAATCGCAAGAGTTAAACCTAACTATATTTAATAATTACATAACATATAAATAGTTTAAATATCCCAATTAAAAAGCAGGGATTGTCAGATCAAACAAACAAGCCCCATCCAACTATAGATGCTCCTCAGCTAACTTTGGGATTACATCCAGATAAACTTATTGTAAGTTAAAAATATCATAAGCCAAAATGTGTTTAATATACCTAACCTACTGAACATCATAGCTTAGCCTAAGCCCACCTTAAATGTGCTCAGAACACTTACATTAGCATATAGTTGGGCAAAATCTAACACAAAGTCTACTTTATAATAAAGTGCTGGATAGCTCATGTAACTTATTGAATATTGTACATTACATCAAAGTTGAGATGCTTTTGCACCATTGTGAAATTGAAAAATTGTAAATGGAACCAAATTAAGCCAGGGAACATCAGCATTATGCTGCTTACAAGACACAAGTTTAAAATATAAAGATACAAGGCCAGGCGTGGTGGCTCATGCCTGTAATCCCAGCACTTTGGGAGGCCGAGGCTGGTGGATCACCTAAGATCAAGAGTTCAAGACCATCCTGGCTAACATGGTGAAACCCCGTCTCTACTAAAAGTACAAAATATTAGCCGGGCATGGTGGCAGGCACGTGGAATCCTAGCTACTTGGGAGACTGAGGCAGGAGAATCGCTTGAACCCGGAAGATGGAGGTTGCAGTGAGACAAGATCACCCCATTGCACTCCAGCCTGGGTGACGAGTGAAACTCCGTCTCAGGAAAAAAAAAAATGTCTCTCTCTCTCTCTCTCTATATATACACACACATATATACATATAGACACAAGTTAAAAGTAAAGGAATGGCAAAAGATTCATCAGAACAAAGTGGCTATATTAATATCTGACAAAGTAGACTGCAGAGCAAAGAATATTTCTAGGATTAAAGAACATTTCATCATAATAAAGGGGTAAATTCATATAGTGAACATAAAAATTACATTTATACAACCAATGACAGAGCTTTAAAATATGTGAAACTTGGTAGTACTGCAGGAGGAATAGATAAATCCTTAATTATAGTTGGAAAGTTCAGTACAATTCTCACAATAATTGAAAGAACAAGTGGAGAGAAAATCTACAAGGATATAGAAAACTTCATTATTGTTAACTAACATGACCTAGTTGATATTTATAGAAAATGCCACTCAATATCAGAAGAATGTATATGTTTTTCCAACTGCACTTGAAACATTAACCGAAATAGATTCTAGGCCATAAGACAGATCTCAATAAACTTAAAAAGATTCAAGTAATATAAAATATTTTCTGTGACCACAGTTGAATTAAATTAGAAATTAATAACAAGGATATGTGGAAAATCCTCAAATATCTGGAAACTAAATAACACACATTTCAGTAATCCAAGGGTCAAAGAAGAAAGTGAGATTGAAATTAGAAAGTATTTTTGTACTCATCAGCTTGGAATGCCATAACCAAATACCATAGACGGGCAGCTTAAATAACAGCAATTTATTCCTCACAGTCGGGAGGCTAGAAAGTTCAAGATCCAGTGGATCTCATTCCCTGGTGAGGGCTGTCTTCCAGGCTTGCAGATGGCCGCTCTCTCACTGTGTCCTCATGTGGCAGGGAGGCGGGGAGAAGAGGCAGAGATGAAGCTCTCTGGTGTCTCTTCTTATACAGGCATTAATCCCAGTGTAAGGGCTCCACCCTCATGACCTCATCTAAGCCCTATCACCTCCAAAAGACTCCATCTCCTAATACCACCCCATTGAGGGGGCGAGGTAGGGCTTTGGCCACAGTACTTTCGGGGAAACACAATTCAGTCCCGAGCAATTTTGTGTTGAATTATAGTGAAAACAGAACATATCAAAATTTGTGGGATTCCTCTATAGCAGAAGTCAGTAGACTTCTTAAAAGGCCATATATAGTTAATTTTATAGACGTGTGGGCTGTATGGTCTCCACTGCAATTACTCAGCTGCACCACTATATAGCAAGAAAGCAGCCATAGACAACACATAAATGAATGGATATGGCTATATTCCAGCTCCACGTGTGCTAGTCCCTACTCTAAAGCAGTATTTAGAAGGAAATTTATAACACTAAACACCTGTATTTGGAAAGATGTGTCTCAAATCCATAACCTCAGCTTTATCCTATGGAATCAGAAAGAGAAATTAAACTAAAAGTAAGCAGAAGAAAAAAATATATACAGACTAGAAAAATAGGGAACATCAACGAAAGCAAAAGCTGGTTCTTTGACAAGATCAATAATATTGATAAACATCTCGCCAAGCTGATGAGGAAAATGAGACAGAAGATTCAAGTTACTAATATCAAGAATAAGAGTTGTTATATTACAACAGAGCATACAGACATTAATACTATTCTTAGAGAAGATCATGGACAACTCTATGTAAACTATCTGACAACTTAGATAAAATAAACAATTTTTTGGAAACACACACTCTTTAAAACTTCACTCAAGAAGAAGTAGGTAACCTGAGTAGCCCTGTATCTATAGAAAGAATCAAATATGTAGTTAAAAACCTTCCCACAAAGAACAAAACAAACATAAACAAACAACTCAGGCTAAGATAGCTTCTTTGGTGAATTCTCCCAAATAGTTAAGGAAAAAATAATGTTATAATACCAATTCTATACAAAGCTTTACAGTAAATTGAAGAGGTGAGAATATTTCCCAATTAATTCTATGAGGCCTTGATAGGTGAACTAGACAAAACCAGTATGAGAAAAGGCAACTATAGATAAATATTTCTTGTGAACATAGATTTAATATTTAAAAAATTAGTAAATCCAATTTAACAATATATAAATAGGTAATACATCTTAACCAAGTAGAATTTATCCAGGAATGGAAGATTCTTATATTTGAAATATTAATCAATGTAATTTACTATACTAACAAACTAAATGAGAAAACCATATGATCATCTCAATAGATGCAGAAAAAACATTTGGCAAAATCCAATATCTATTACTGATAAAATCTCTCAAGAAACTAAGGATAAAAGAGAAATTCATCAACCCAATAAAGAACATCTGAGAATCTATAGCTAGCATCATACTTCATTGAGAATAACTGAATGATTTCCCTCTAACATCAGAAACAAGACAAGGATGTCTGTTCTCACTATTTTTATTCAACATTTTATTGGAGGCTGTATGTAGCTCATGTGATAATGCAAGAAAAGAAATAACAAAGCATCAATATTGGTAAGGAAGAATTAAAAGTCTTTATTTGTGGATGACACAATCGTCCATGTAGAAGATTTGGTGCAGTCCACAAAAGAGCTCCTACAAATAAATAAATTTGACAAGGTTGCAGGATATGGAGTCCATATACAAAAATTAATGGTTTTCTATATTTAGCAATAAATAACCGAAAATTAAAATTAAAATTTCACTTACAGTAGCACAAAACATATGCTGTATTCAGTATTGCATATGACCAAACATATGCAAGGCCTATATACTGAAAACTACAAAACTGCAGAGTAATTAAAGAAGATCTAAATAAATTAAGAGGTACACCTTGTTTATGGGCCGGAAAACTCAATATTATTAAGGTATCCATTCTTTCCAAATTAATCTATAAATTCAAGCGATCCCCATCAAAACTATAGCAGGTTTTCTCTTTGGGTAGAAATTGACAAGCTGATTCTAAAATTTATATGGAAATTCAGAGTATCCAGAATGACAAAAAAAGAAAACAAAAACAAATGGAAAGGGCTAGTACTTCCTGACACCAAGGTTTATTATAAAGTCTCAGTAACCAAGACAGTGGTTTTGGCATCAAGACAGACAAATAGATAAATGGAATAAAGTAGGGAGTGTAGATACAGGCCCACACATAAGTGAACTACTGATTTTTGACAAAGGTGCAAAGCTAAGTCAGCAGAGACAAGATAGCGTTTTCCACAAATTGTCCTTGAACAAATGTATATTCATATTCAGGAAAAATGAACTTTAGTCCACACCTCTCACTATATCCACAAATTAACTCAAACTGGATCATAGATGTAAGTGTAAAACCTAAAACCTTAATTTCTAGTGGAAAACCTAAGTTGTAGTAGAATAGGTAGAAAAATAGTTCACGTGAAGATGTGGCTACTGTACTTCATTAGACTCTTTAGAACTTGGCTTTCAACTTGTTATTTTTTTTCTTCTTTTTATGACAACATTTAATGAATGCTGCAACAGTTTAACTCTCCTGACTAGCATCACATTAGTGTTAATGTAAAATCCTAGGCATGGTGTATTTCTTACACACAATCTGAATTAACTCTGCATCATTTTAAGCCTGCCCTTACAGTCCTAGATCGAAATATTCTGAACTAAACAATATGATGTGACCCAAGACAGACACTGGCTGTGTTTCTACCAAGCCACGTAGAAAACTGAGGGCAAAGAGCAGTCTGTCAGACCATTGCTACAATCCTCCATGGCATATGACAAGCCTTTTTAAGATATCCAGGTTTTAAATATGATGGTAGGAAAGAAAGGTGAGGACCCTGGAGGTGAGTACACTCTGTGGTCTTGCTGAGGCTCAGCCCAGGCTTGTCATACAATTTTCTGCCAAAGTGACATTCTCTGGGAAGATGGCCTTAGGACTGTCCTTATTTTACTGAAGACAGCATTCCTTGTCTTCTACTTAATGACTTTCTCTGAATTTGGGAATTAAACTGTAATGGAGTCTCGCCCTATTGCTCAGGCTGGAGTGCAGTAGCGTGATCTTGGCTCACTGCAACCTCCGCCTCCTGGGTTCAAGCAATTCTCCTGCCTCAGCCTCCTGAGTAGCTGGGATTACAGGTGCATACCACCACGCCTAGCTAATTTTTATATTTTTAGTAGAGATGGGGTTTCACTGTGTTGCCCAAGCTGGTCTTGAATTCCTGACCTCAGGTGATCCATCTGCCTTGGCCTCCCAAAGTGCTGAGATTATAGGCATGAGCCGCCATGCCCGGCCTTGATTTTAATTTATTTCACAGTAGTTTGGAGATAAGGAAATACTTCTCTGTATGGAGACACAGATGCACTCATAGTTTCAGGGACAGTGTCTTCAGCAGAGATAAATTTATAAAGCCTCATTATCAATAGTGACAGCACAGCCATACATTTGCCTCACATGATGTGCATATTTATTTTGCATTGTTTAGTTGTTCATCAAGGATCTCAAATAGGAAGAAAACAGATTATGAAATAAAACTTAAGTTTGAAATTAATTTTAAAATTATTCCTGAAGAGGAAGTCCTAGTCAGAGTAATCAGACAAGAGAAAGAAATAAAGAGTACCCAAATTGGAAAAGAGGAAGTCAAACTATGGCTGTTTGCCACTGATATGATCTTATACCTCGAAAACTCTAGACTCCTCCAAGACTCCTAGATTTGATAAATGAATTCAGTAAAATCTCAGGTTACAAAATCAATGTACACAAATCAGTAGCACTGCTATATACCAACAATGACCAAGCCAAGAATCAAATCAAGAACTCAATCCCTTTCACAATAGCTACCAAAAAAATAAAATACCTAGGGATATACTTAACCAAGGAGTTGAAAGATGTCTAAAAGGAGAACTACAAAACACTGCTGAAAGAAATCATAGATGACACAAACAAATGGAAATGCATCCCATGCTCATGGATTGGAAGAGTCAGTATCACAAAATGACCATATTGCCCAAAGTAACTTACAGATTCAATGCAATTCCTATCAAAATTCCAATATCATTTTTCACAGAATTAGAAAAACCAATCTTGAAATTCATATGGAACCAAAAAAGAGCCTGAATAGCCAAAGCAATCCTAAACAAAAATAACAAATCTAGAGACATCACATTACTCAACTTCAAATTATACTAAAAGGCTATAGTAACCAAAACAGCATGGTACTAGTATAAAAGTAGACACATAGAGCAATGGAACAGAATTGAGAACCCAGACATAAAGCCAAATACTTACAACCAACTGATCTTCAACCAAGTATACAAAAACATAAACTGGGTAAAAGACACTCTGTTCAGTAAATGATGCTGGGAAAACTGGCTAGCCACATGTAGAAGAATGAAACTGGATCCCTATCTCTCACGATATACAATATAACTGAAGATGGATTAAAGACTTAAATCTAAGACTTGAAACCATAAAAATTCTAGAAGAAAACCTATGAAAAACTCCTCTGGACACTGACCTAGGCAAAGAATTTAGGACAAAGACCCCAAAAACAAATGCTGCAGAAACAAAAATAAATGGGATCTAATTAAACTGAAAAGCTAATGCAGACTGGGCATGGTGACTCACGCCTGTAATCCCAGAACTTTGGGAGGCCAAGGTGGGAGGATCACTTGAGGTCAGGAGTTAGAGACCAGCCTGGCCAACACGGTGAAACCCCATCTCTACTAAAAATAAAATAAAAAAATAGCTGGGCGTGGTGGTGCATGCCTGTAATCCCAGCTACTCGGGAGGCTGAGGCAGGAGAATCACTTGAACCAGGGAGGCAGAGGTTGCAGTGAGCCGAGATCGCACCACTGCACTCCAGCTTGGGTGACAAAGAGAGACTCTGTCTCAAAAAAAAAAAAAAAAGAAAAGAAAAGAAGAAAATAACCATCAAAGTAAACAGAAAACCTACAGAATGGGAGACAATGTTTGCAAACTATGAATCTGACAAAGGACTAATATCCAGAATCTATAAGAAACTCAAACAAATTAGCAGGAAAAAAAAATAATCCCAATAAAAAGTAGGCAAATGACATGAGTAGACATTTTTGAAGAAGATATGCAACTGGCCAAGAAACATATGAAAAAATGCTGAACATCACTCATCATCAGGGAAATACAAATTAAAAGAATGAGATATCACCTTATTACAGCCAGAATGGCCATTATGGCCATTATTAAAAAGTCAAAAAACAATAGATGTTGGCACAGATGTGGTAAAAAGGAAATGCTTATACACTGCTGGTTTGAATGTAAATTAATACAACCCTTATGGAAAATACTGTGGAGATTTCTCAATGAACTAAAAGTATATCTACCATTCAATCCAGCAATCCAGTCACTGGGTATCTACCCAAAGGAAAAGAAGTCATTATATCAAAAAGACACCGGCACACTTACGTTTATCACAGCACAATTCACAACTGCAGAGATATGGACTCAACCTAAATGCCCATCAACAGATAAGTGGATAAAGAAAATTTGAGAGAGAGAGATGCGTGTATATACACCCACACACACCATAGAATACTACTCAGCCATAAAAAAGAATGAACTAATGTCTTTTGCAGCAACTTGGGTGGAACTGGAGGCCATTATTCTAAGTGAAGTAACTCAGAAAGGGAAAAGCAAATACCGCATGTTCTCACATATAAGTGGGAGCTAAGTTGTGAGTATGCAAAGGCATACACTGGTAACGAGAACATTGGAGACTAGGAAGAGGGGAGGTCAGGAGGGGTTGATGGATGAAAAACTACATATTATGTACAATGTCCACTACTCTGGTGACGGGTGCACTAAAATCCCAGACTTCACCAGTATATAATTTATCCATGTAACCGAAAACCACTTGCACCCCTAAAGCTAATGAAAAAAAAATTCACAAAGAAAATGAATACTTATGTAGTTCGGAGGAATAATAAATCAGCACTAGAGTTTGGAACAGTAAAGAAGTCACATCTGAAAACTCGTCCACATTTTCCGAGCATTAGGCAGAAACGACAGGAAGTTGTGAGGAAAGTTCTTGCCGCCTACCATTGCTGCACGAGGCTTAGGTCTCTCAGGTCTCTTGGGATAACTCTCTGTCGGTGGAATTTCCAGCACTGGACAGGTAGGTAGGGAGGACCTCCAGGATCCACCACATGGACAACCACTTATTCCCCAGCCACAAGCCTCCCTTGGGTAAGCATGAGTCGGCCTGGCTGTAGCATCCACGCGCACCAACCCACTGCACCTTCAGCTCCTAACAAGCTGACAGGATAAAGTTTTACTTTGCTGGTTACATTTGCTCCTTTATGCCTGTTCTACAGAGACTCACCATGGTGAACAAAACTATTCAACTGTCTTTAAAATAATACCTGAAAAGTCTCTTGAGGGAAGCGTGCCCCTATGCTTCTGAATGGCATCTTTCTAAGAAGACAGGTTTCCCTTCATGCCCCACGTTGTGTACTTGGATGCTTTTTATACTTTTCCCACTATACTGTGCGCTGGGCTTGCTGGGACATTCTTCCCGTTTTCCCACCATGCCATGCGTGCTGGGGCGTTCTTCACGTTTTCCCATCATGTCTTGCATGCTGGGACGTTCTTTCCGTGTTCTCACCATGCCGGGCATGCTGGGGCGTTCTTCAGGCTTTCCTGCCATACTGTGCGTGCTGGGACATTATAATTATGTTTTCCCACCACGCCTTGCATGCTGGGGCATTTTTCACGTTTTCCCACCATGCCGTGCTTGCTGGGGAGTTCTTCAGGCTTTCCCTGCCGTACTGTGCATGCTGGGACGTTCTTTACGTTTTCCCATCATGCCGTGGGTACTGCCACGTTCTTCCTGTTTTCCCACCATCCCATGTGTGCAGGGACGTTTTTCACGTTTTCCCACCATGCCATGCGTACTGGGGTATTCTTCAGGCTTTCCCTGCCATGCTGTGCGTGCTGGGATGTTCTTTATGTTTTCCCAACATTCCGTGTGTGCTGGGATGTTTTTCACGTTTTCCCGGCATGCGTTCTTCAGGCTTTCCCTGCCATACTGCGTATGCTGGGACATTCTTAATGTTTTCCCACCATGCCGTGCGTGCTGGGGCGTTCTTCAGGCTTTCCCTGCCGTACTGTGCATGCTGGGACATTCTTTATGTTTTCCCATCATGCTGTGCGTGCTGGGACATTCTTTACATTTTCCCACCATGCTGTGTGTGCTGGGACCTTCTTCATATTTTCCCACCATGCCGTGCCTGCTGGGGCGTTTTTCCTGCGTTCCTGCCATGCTGCATGTGCTGTGAAGTTCTTTGGCTTCTCCACTACTGCTTTTCCCCCACTCCCTTGGGTGATAATTGAGACAGTGTCTCCCTCTTGTGGGCCCTGCTCTGCCTCTCTGGCCCCCTCTGAATTTCCTTTATGGGTTTTTTTTTGGTTTGTTGGTTTCCACACACCTATTTAATATCTGTGGGCTCAGGGGTCTTCGTTTTTGACCTTTTTCTCCTCTCAGATCAGCACTGGCTAGCAAAGCTCATCCCCTCCGTGGCTTGCTCCGTTTTCAGCATGCTGGGATCTGTGTCTCTGCCAGAGGCTCTTCCTTTAGACCCATGTGTGCCAGGACCCCTGCACCTATGCTTGATTGATCCCTCACAAGCAGCGAGACCCACACCCCTGTCCGGCCCACACGCATTCCTGCAGTGCTGGGTCCTCTCCTTACTGGCCATCTAGACAGGATTATATTTTCAAATTACACCATGCATATTTTACTAAAATATTCAATAGATTCAGCTAAACACTTCATAAGAAGCTTTTTTTTTTAAATTTTCACATGGAAGAATTCAAGAAATCATTTTGGCTTGAGCCCCTCCTTTGCAACCTAATGGACCATTTTGACTTGTCACAGAGCTAGCCTGAAGCGTCATTCCTAGAAAATGATATTGGTGGGCCAGAAGTCCCTCAGGCGTGTCCCCTTAAATGTATGTAGATTATGAATCTGGGAATGTTCTGATCTGATTGAGGGTTCCTCTTTTGTTTGGTTTACGTGCCTAATATTTGGCCATTTAATCCATCAAATGAGGACAGTGGGGAAAATTAAGAAGAAAATGACTGAGTGGAGCCTATAATAAAACAATACAAAGCAGAAGTGGCACCTTGAAGCAGAAAGAGCGCATTTAGGCGCTGAATTGATATGAGTGTGCTGGTGGATGGTTTTGTTACTGGGAACACAGAGGAGAGTCTAGGAAATTATAGAGGCACGTAAAAGCAGCAGGGTGGCCCAGATACCTGCACCTAATAAGCTTAGTGCAAACATCTGCATCCCACTGCACACTGCATCCGCCTGTTTCCTAAAGTGATCAGTTTGGATTTTTCCCTTATCATTGCTCTTTTGATGAATCCACCCATCACAAGTCTAGTAGCAACCAAATGCTTCACTCAGTGCTGTGTCATTTTGCTGTGGACGCACACCCAGGACCTCCTTACTTTTTTTTTTTCTTTTATCTACTCATCACTTTTTTCTCCAATTGCCCCAACATTTCAAATGGGGCAAAACTTTATAGTTATTGTGTTCTAGAGGGACCAAGAATTACTCAGGATATAGGTACTTCTGTCTTCTTGGGACATTTTCTCTAAAAAATATTAACAATTGCATTTCATGACCCAGCTAGTGTATAAATATATTAGTACTATAGTTTAAATCATTTTCTCTGACCCAACAGTTCATTTTTTTTTTTTTTTTTGCTTTTGAGTTTAGAAGAATTTAAAACAGTTTCATAAGCCCCTAAAAGTATCGTGGATCTTTTTCAGATATCTGGGGTATGAATTATAGAGATAAACACAAAATTCAATGTAATACCCCCATTGAAGAACTATCGGGAAAGTGGTGAATTCTTCTATATGATCACCCAAAGCAAAGTCCCACCTCTATGTGGTTTCCCTGCCATCTGTCCAGGAATTAGCTTATATAGCTCCATCTGTCATTTGTAATGCTGTTTTCAAGGACAACCATTGGATGTACCGGTAACTGCAAGGGATTAAGCATTTCAGATTATTGTATATTGGCAAGCTCTAAACTTTGACACAACTTCATTGATAATGGCCTCTAGTTGTGTTGTATCTTTAATAATGTTGAAAGTGATTTCACATATTTTCTAAAAGTGAGAGGAAAAATACATAAATTTTAATAAGGAACAATTAATATAGTTTAAATCACTCAAACCCAGACCTTTGGAAGGTGATTTTCCAAACTCCCATCGTGGGATCCTCACTAACGTTCTGTGTGACTTGCCACCCCTCTACCTATGTAAGAGGTTCCCAAGGGTCCCAAGGCAGAGCTGGACTGCCCGTGGTCCCTCCCACCCTGCCCCTGTCATTCCCCATGGTCGTGCATTGTCACTGTGCCTCTGACCCCCTTTGTGGCACCTGTGATTCATGGACACTACAGAAAAGACCTTGAGTTCTTGCCAGATGGCCAGCTTCATGGGGATAAGAGCCTCATCTGTCCTGCTGGGGGCTCAGGAGGTGCCTGCACAGATGTGCTGAAGGTGTAAAAGCACATGGTCTGTGAAAGAACAGAACCAATGAGTGACGCTGCTGACTTATTCCAGAACGTCAGTGAAAGAACAGAACCAACCAGTGACGCTGCTGACTTATTCCAGAACGTCAGTGAAAGAACAGAACCAACGAATGACACTGCTGACTTATTCCAGGACGTCTGTGAAAGAACAGAACCAACCAATGACGCTGCTGACTTATTCCAGGACGTCAGTGAAAGAACAGAACCAACCAGTGACGCTGCTGACTTATTCCAGGACGTCTGTGAAAGAACAGAACCAACCAGTGACGCTGCTGACTTGTTCCAGGACGTCAGTGAAAGAACAGAACCAACCAGTGACGCTGCTGACTTATTCCAGGACGTCTGTGAAAGAACAGAACCAACCAGTGACGCTGCTGACTTGTTCCAGGACGTCTGTGAAAGAACAGAACCAACCAGTGACGCTGCTGACTTGTTCCAGGACGTCTGTGAAAGAACAGAACCAACCAGTGACGCTGCTGACTTGTTCCAGGACGTCAGTGAAAGAACAGAACCAACCAGTGACGCTGCTGACTTATTCCAGGACGTCAGTGAAAGAACAGAACCAACCAATGATGCTGCTGACTTATTCCAGGACGTTTGTGTGTGAAAGAACAGAACCAACCAATGACGCTGCTGACTTATTCCAGGACAAATCAACCTAGTGGGGATTTTCCCAACTCTAAAGATACCCTCAGTGGCCGGCCACGCGCAGAGCCCTAGGCAGGCAAAGGAAGCGTGCCGGGAAGGAGAGGTTCCTGCTTGAGTCCCTGCGGCTGGTCCCCATGCTCTAAGCTATCCCAGCCCTGATGGGCCCTGAGTGCCATGCAAAGGGCTGTGCTCTCCAGCCACGAGGACACTTTCAAACCGATGGCAGGGACTTAAATGAAGTGTTTAAAAATTCAACTTACCTTTAAATGGACAAATATTATCAAATAGTTTAGTATTTTGTCCCATTCAGTCTTTTTTCACCCTGTCTTGGGGAAGGCATCAATCTAGTGGTGAAGATGGACCAAGCCAAGGTTGAGTTAGATGTGGTAGCCTGTTTTTGTTTCTTCCTATGATGGCTTGTCATTTGTGTAAGAATTGGTTTTTGGTTTTCGACATGAAAGAAACAAACGTTAACAATTTTCAAAATCATGGTAAGGAATTCGTGGTCTTTCGTGGGCTTTGTATTGGGCTCCAGGACCTCTGCCTAAGGTCCTGGAACTCCTGGTGAGCCCCTTCCCTCCTGGGCTCTGGCCCTCCCTGGACCCTGACTCGGGGAGCTGCTGCCTGTGCGGAGGAAAGGCCCGTCTGCCATTTCTTTCTGTTTGTTTGTTTTGAGACGGAGTCTCGCTCTGTCGCCCAGGCTGGAGTGCAGTGGCGCGATCTCGGCTCACTGCAAGCTCCGCCTCTCGAGTTCACGTCATTCTCCTGCCTCAGCCTCCCGAGTAGCTGGGACTACAGGCACCCGCCACCACGCCCAGTTAATTTTTTGTATTTTTTAGTAGAGACAGGTTTTCACTGTGTTAGCCAGGATGGTCTCCATCTCCGGACCTCGTGATCCACCCACCTCGGAAAGTGCTGGGATTACAGGCGTGAGCCACCATGCCCGGGCTGCCATTTCATTTCCCCTTGTTTATTTCCAGGGCCTGGACTTTGCCGGATTCACTGCACACATGTTCATTGGGATTTGCCTTGTTCTCCTGGTCTGCTTTCCGCTCCTCAGACTCCTTTACTGGAACAGAAAGCTTTATAACAAAGAACCCAGTGAGATTGTTGGTGAGTACAAGTGCAACCTCATGTAGGCTCAGATTTCATGACCATAATATTGTTTGTTTACCAGGAGAAGTTCTTATCAGGAAGTATCTGTTGATGGGTTGCTGGATGCTCAATACCAGTGACTCTCCACGTCCACCTTCTAGTATACACTGTTTTCAGCGCTGCTATCATGAGCTGTGCCTTTTTAGTTTTCTGTGAAGTGTACTGTGGTAAAATGTGGGAAGTAATGGCCACCATGTACAACTCACATGTCATAACCCCCTAAAGCCACGTGTATATGGTATAAATACACTAACATATAGACTGCAGTGCTCTAATAGTGTATCATAGCTTGAGTCTTAAATATGACTGGAAATAACAGCAACATAACCCAGCACAGGAGGTGATGGGCCCTGTCAATCAAGAGCACATGCTAGGCCAGGCACGGTGGCTCACGCCTGTAATCCCAGCACTTTGGGAGGCCAAGGTGGGCGGATCACCTGAATCAGGTCAGAAGTTCGACTCCAGCCTGGCCAACATGGTGAAACCCCGTCTCTACTAAAAATACAGAAATTAGCCGGGCATGGTGGCACAGGCCTGTAATCCCAGCTACTCAGGAGGCTGAGGCAGGAGAATTGCTTGAACCCAGGAGGTGGAGGTTGCAGTGAGCCAAGATCGTGCCACTGCACTCCAGCCTGGGCGACAGAGTGAAACTCTGTCTCAAAAACAAACAAACAAACAAACAAACAAACAAACAGCAGATGCTGAGCACCAGCCAGCAGGATGAGGGCTTAGGGCCATCTTATCGTTTGGCATTTTCATCACTAAAACACTTTAGTAGATGTTTTACTGAGATCATTACTGATGAGAATATATTAGGAACAATAGATTATTTGGGAAACAAGCAGCCTTTCCTTGACGAGGTCCAGAATATGGATGCTGTGCAGGTTGCCTGGGTAACAGGGGCATCAGGCGACCAGAGCTCAGCAGATGAAGGCGCTCTTCTTCGGGAATTCGTAGAGCTCACGGATTGCATGTTGATCTCTCTCAGCCTTTGTGATTCTGCTGGCCTTGTTTTACAGGATCTCAGTTTGTCTTTGTTCTGGATAAGATACCCAGATTCCATTTCCACATGGATGGCTGGAGGCCACGACATGGTCCTGCCATACTCCAGTTCCTCCGATGCTGACTGTCCAAGACAGATCTGTGTGACTTTCATGTTATTCAGAATTTGAGTATTTAAAAAATCTAATTAAGAAAACATTGTTTTGCATTCCTCCTCAGGATTCATCTGTCAAAACAAGCTTGTTCTTGGGAATATCTACTCATCTTACCTGGGGGCTGGACCTAGTTCAACCCATAACAACTAGTTAGAGGTGTTTAGAATGTTTTATAATCAACTAATATATGCAAAGTAAGATAAATTAATATATAGGTTTCTTTTTCTGATGAAAATGTTAGAGCTAAGGGAGAGTGAAGGAGACTGTGATCGTGGTGGATAATTGTCCTGTCTCTTGGAGCTTGTGTGTGCACAGCTGTGCCTTAGTGGAGAGCTCAACCGTCATCCTGCCCAACTATGCCAGCCTCTCCCAACCTCCCTGGTGATCACAGTGACCTGAGACAATTGTTGTATATGCAGATTTCCAGCGTCATCCCCAGGAATTCTGTGTTGTTAGTAAGCTGTCCTGAAGAGTCTAATCTTGAGATGAATTTGGGATACACAGATTTAGACACATAGAAAATAATCTCTGTAATGAATTCCTCACCGTTCCTGAGTAAGGAACAGAGAAAAGCTTCGAGGGAAGTGGGGAGGGATGGTTGGAAGTGGACACACCTGGTGATGCAGGAACCCTATGGCAGGGCTAAGACCAGCAGTGCAGGGTGGGGTGATTGCTCTGTGCCACCGTGGGGCTTAGAGGGCTCCAAATTTGGAGTGGTGGGTAAAACTGCAGATTCCCAAGCCCCACTCAAGAGATCTGAGTTTAGCAGGCCTGTGGTGGTGTACAGAGCATTGTCAGAACAGGCTTGGTTATGTTGCAGTGAAAAAGTAACCCTGAAATCTCAGTGACTTCCAGAACTGTGTTTTCTTCCTTGTGTTGGCTTTGTACCCCCCGCCCCCTCCCCAATGGACTGGCAGGGGCCCTGATCATCATCTGTTCTTAGAGTCCTGAGCGGCTAGCCTTGAAGGCAAAGAGAATAGCATGGACCCATTCTGCCATCCAGTGACACAGGCAGGCCCCACCCAGTCACAAGGGACCAGGACAGGCCAGCCTGCCAGGTGCTCAGAATGGGAGAGAGCATGACTTACATGGTGGAAAGAACAATAATCACCAGAGCCTATCCCTCTGATCACCAAATGTTCAACTCATGCTGCTTCTTGCTAATACTTTGTTTAGCATTTTGTTTTTGTGTACATTAGGGATCTTGATTGTAGTTTCCTTTCTTGTAATGTCTTTTTTGTTGTCCTCATAGGAAGAATATGGAAATATTTCCTCATCTTCAATTTTTTGGAAGAATTTCTGTAGAATTGCTATTACTTTTTCTTAAATGTTTATTTGGACATTTATAGGCCTGGATGTTTTTGTGGAAAGGTTTTTAACTACAAATTCAAATCCCTTAATATACATATAGGGATGGCTATTCAAGTTATCTGTTTCTGCTTGAGTGTTGACTGGTAGTTGGTGTCTTTCAAGGAATTTGTCCATTTAATCTAAGTTGTTGAATGTATTGTTATAAAATTGTTCATAATATTCTTTCATTATCCTTTTAAGGGCTATCAAATTTTTGATAATGTCATATCTCTCATTCCTGATGTTGGTAGTTTGATAGTTTGTGTCTTCTCTCTCTCTTTGGTTGGTTTATCAATTTTATTGATCTCAAAGAACCAGCTTTTGATTATATAGATTTTTCTCTACAATTTTTTTCTCTTTTAATAATGTCTATTGTGCTCTTTATTTTTTTTCTGCTTACTTTCAGGCTTGCTTATTTTTTTCACTTGTTTCTTAAAGTGGAGGCTAAGGTTATTGATTTTATGTGCATCTTATTTTCTAATATAGGCCTTTAGT
This sequence comes from Pan paniscus, assembly GCF_029289425.2. NCBI lineage: Eukaryota > Metazoa > Chordata > Mammalia > Primates > Hominidae > Pan > Pan paniscus. Next base: position 7,317,257 of record NC_073265.2, read on the forward strand.
GCTCTAAATTTCCTTCTAAGTATTACTTTAGTGGCCTCTCACTAATTTATTATTTTTATTTCATTTTCATTCAGTTCAAATTATCTTATAATGCATCTTTTTATTTTTTCTTTGATCCTTGGATAATTTAGATGGTTTATATACCTTCCAAGTATTTGGGAAAGTTTTTGCAGTTACCTAATTTAGTTCCACTGTAGTAAGAGAATATATTTCATAAATCTTGAATCCTTTAACATTTATTGAGGCTTGTATGGCTATAGAATGTGGTCTACCTTTGTAAACATTCTGTGTGCACTAGAAATGAAAATGTATTCTGCTCTTGTTAGGAGGGATGTTCAGTGATGTCAATTATGTAGCTTAGGTCAGATTGGCTGATAATGTTATTCAAGTATTCTATATTCTTGCTGATTTTCTATCTACTTGTTTAATTATTGAGAGATGGATACAGACGTGTCTAAGGTTGATTATAGATTTGTTTATTTATCTTTGTAATTCTATTATTTTGCTTTATGCATTTTAAAAGTTTACTATTAGGGCACATAAATATTTAGGATTGTTCTTGCATCTTGATGATTTAACACCTTATTATAAAAACAATCTTTGCGATCCATGATAATATTCTTTGCTCTGAAATATACTTTGTTGTTAATATAACAATTTCATTTTTCTCTTGACTAGTGTTAGTGTGGTATATCTTTTTCCATCTTTTTACTTTTAACTTATTTATATCTTTAAAGTACAGTTCTTGTAAGCAGCATATATTAGCATCTTGATTTTTTATCTACTCTGATAGTCTGTCTCTTAGACCATTTATATTTAATGTGCTTAGTGATGCGATTGAATTTAAGTGTAACATCATATTATTGTTTTATATTTGTGCTTCATTATTACCCTTTTCTTCATTTATGCCTTCTTTTGAATTAATTGAGTATTTAAATACATTCTATATTTTCTCCTCTGTTGGTTGTTACTTTTTTTGGCTTTAACTCTGTTTTGTGATTTTAGTGACTATTATACCACTAACTTTGAGCGATATTATACTACCTAACATACAGTAGAAGAACTTAACACTAGTATAGTTCAATTTCTCTCTTTCTGGCCTAGGCTTCTTCTCCTGAGATTCCTAGCTCTGAGCTCACTACTCTAGGCTTCCCTGGAAGCCATCACCTCCTGTGTCAGAGCACATCCCACATGGCACTTTCTTTGCCTGTTTGAAACATGTATGTGGCCACTCTAAGTAATACCATCAGAAGTTGGTTGAGAAGCTCAGAAAGATAGAGGCTGATAGAGAGGTAAGAGATGGGATATCTGATGATGTCTCCTAGTAAGAGGCTAGGGTGGCAAAGACAAAGAGTTGAAACTTACATGGCAGAATCAGAGCTCACAATGGTGCTGGGCATTTGGGGTTTTGAGCCTTCTCTGAAGATCTTTGACATCTTTAGCTTTATTCTACAGGCCACAGGGAACTAGTGGATATTTGAAAGAAGGAATTTATCTGTCTATCTTCTATTTATCTATCTGTAATCTATCATCTAATCTAGGAAATGATAGATCTAGGAAGATGATAGCTAGATAAATATCAGTCATCTTCCTATCATCTGGGAAATAGATTTATTTTGTTTTATTATTTTAATTAATTAATTTAAAAATATTTAAACTATTTTTATTTTTATTTATTTTATTTTATTTCTTAATTACACTTTAAGTTCTGGGATATATGTGCAGAATGTGCAGGTTTGTTACATAGGTATACACATGCCATGGTGGTTTGCTGCACCCATGAACCTGTCATCTGCACTAGGTATTTCTCCTAATGCTATCCCTCCCCTAGCCCCCAACCCTCCGACAGCCCCCGGTGTGTGATGATCCCCTCCCTGTGTCCATGTGTTCTCATTGTTCAACTCCCACTTATGAGTGAGAACATTCAGTGTTTGGTTTTCTGTTCCTGTGTTAGTTTGCTGAGAATGATGGTTTCCAGCTTAATCCATGTCCCTGCAAAGGACATGAACTCATCCTTTTTATGGCTGCATAGTATTCCATGGTGTATATGTGCCACATTTTCTTTATCCAGTCTGTCATTGATGGGCATTTGGGTTGGTTCCAAGTCTTTACTATTGTGAACAGTGCTGCAATAAGCATACGTGTGCATGTGTCTTTATAGTAGAATGATTTATAATCCTTTGGTTATATACCCAGTAATGGGATTGCTGGGTCAAATGGTATTTCTGGTTCTAGATCCTTGAGGAACCACCACACTGTTTTCCACAATGGCTGAACTAGTTTTCAGTTCCACCAACAGTGTAAAAGCATTCCTATTTCTCCATATCCTCTCCAGCATCTGTTGTTTCCTGACTTTTTAATGATCATCATTCTAACTGGAGTAAGATGGTATCTCATCGTGGTTTTGATTTGCATTTCTCTAATGACCAGTGGTAATGAGCTTTTTTTCATATGTTTGTTGGTCGCATAAATGTCTTCTTTTGAGAAGTGTCTGTTCATATCCTTTGCCCACTTTTTGATGGGGTTGTTTTTTTCTTGTAAATTTCTTTAAGTTCTTTGTAGGTTCTGCATATTAGCCCTTTGTCAGATGGATAGATTACAAACATTTTCTCCCATTCTATAGGTTGCCTGTTCACTCTGATGGTAGTTTCTTTTGCTGTGCAGAAGCTCTTTAGTTTAATTAGATCCCATTTGTCAATTTTGGCTTTTGTTACCATTTTTTTTTTTTTTTGAGATGGAGCCTTGCTCTGTCATGCCCAGGCTGGAGTGGAGTGAAGCAATCTTGGCTCACTGCAACCTCCACCTCCTGGGTTCAAGCAATTCTCCTACCTTAGTCTTCCAAGCAGCTGAGATTACTGGCGTCTGCCACCATGCCCAGCTAATTTTTTGTATTTTTAGTAGAGTCGGGGTTTCACCATATTGGCCAGGCTGGCCTTGAACTCCTGACCTCAGGTGATCTGCTCGCCTCGGCCTCCCAAAGTGCTAGGATTACAGGCGGGAGATAGATACATAGATAGATAGATAGATAGATAGATAGATAGATAGATAGAGCAAATGGTGTTTTATGATTAAGCAGGGGCAGGTTTATAGGAAGTGACTGTAGTTAAAGGTTACTAAGGAACAATAAGAATTAAGAAATGTGAGAGGGTGAGGCCTGGACAAGCAGGTAACCTAGGACAGGAAGAAGCAGACAAGGCAAGAGCTGTGCCAGCATATCCTGGGCGGCTCCTGAGGCTCACACTACCCTAGCGTGTGTTTATTTATGATATATCTTATATCTCTTTCCAGTTTTGGAAGGCCATCTTGTAACTTACCAATGAAATTTTATCCTTTAGCATCAAACACAGATCTGACACCTGTGACACAATAATGTTAATGTGGAAATATAAAAGAGAATGACATTGACAAGACCAGGATGACATTTTGGTCTTGTGTACCTGGAAGAGCAATTGCATTATATAAAAACTAAGAAGGTAAGGGTAGGAGAGAAACTTTATGGGAGGAAGATAAAGTGTTTAGCTATGAGTTTGCAGCACAGGGTTCAGAGGGAAATATTGGGTAGCCAGCTGGGTCTATGGTCTTGGACCTCAGCAGAGTAGACAGGGTGGGGAAATGACAGAGGAGGTGCAGAGGAAGCCTGGGAACTGATACATGGACAGGTTTTGGTAAACTGAGTTCTGGGTGAACCCTTCTGGGCAAAATCCCTCCCGACTAAATTCCTTCATAATTTGTATATTACATTCCACAACTAGGAATACAAAAGTGTACTACCTGAGTATTAATGCGTGGGTTGATCTGAGTGGAGCAGCACTTCCTTTTTGGTTTTATGGGTTAGAAGGCAGGTAGGTGCTGGTTGTGCATGAAGGTGGCTGAGGCTCCACTGGAGAGTAAGCACCTGCAGTAGTCGCACAGAGACTGGGAGGCCAGCTCCACCAACATAGCCTTGGTTCCCAGGCTTTGCTTCTCCAAACATAAAGGCATGGAGAGACTTCCAGCCCGCACCCAGGGGCTGGCACCAGAGATGAACCATGCAGATGTGTGAGCACTTTAAAGCTGATCAGCTGCTTCAGAAAGTGGCCCTTCACCGTGATGCCTTTAGAGAATGGCTGGAAAGTCTCTGGTACTTTATGGACGGGCTTTTAGCAAGATTTAGAGCACTGGATGAAATACTGTCTCTGTCTGAACTTACATTGGAGACCTTCCACAGATGGTGTTTTTGTGTTCAGTGTTTCAGAGAGTGAGTTCATTAGTTTTTTCCTTCACTTCCTCTTCCCCTTTCTTTTTATGTTATCATAGCCTCATAGGTGGTTTAACGAAGTGTGAGACTTTTCAAGAAGAAATTTTGGATCTGTTTCTCTGAAGAGGCCTTTGAATTATACCCAAGTTCCTTTTATTTTAGTAAGCTACAAAGCATCCATATGTACTGAATGAAAACATATTATGTATCTTAGTTCTAAAGGTTTTCATCTTGGTAGGGCTGAAGCTTTAGAGAAAGCCATGTGCTAACTGAAATAGTTCTGGTGCTCCCAGGCTCTGCGCAGTCTCTCTGAGTCACGACATGCTTCGTTTCCAGACTGCCTCCCTCTGCCTAACTCATCTTTGTTGTTGCAGTAGGTCTGCCACGCAGTGGGTGATGAGCACTCACGTACTGAACAGAAGGGGCTTAAAAGGTGGCGTTTTCCCTTTCCACTGAACCCACGATGTTCATGCTGCTTCCCAGGTCTTCGGGTGATCACCATGCCTTGAATCTGCCCCGAGCTGCTCTTCCAGTGCCCCAGCGCCTGCTTGAAAGGCTTTGTCTTTTCATCCTATCTTTAATTCTTGCTATAGGCAGTGTGGCGTATTGCATGTAAGGGTTGGTTCATGAAAATATTGTGCTTTCTTATATTCTTTTAATGGATATTTTGAGAAACATATGTAATGTTTTTAACAGTAAAATAGAGGTTAAATGTAGGTTTTCATGAAATATTTGAATATCTTAAGAGGCAATGAATTGACACATCATTTCCTCTCTACTCTTCTCTATCAGAAGGTGTCTGAATTCAGTGATGGGTGAAAATTCTGCTCATTCTATAGATTTCAGCATCTCATCAAGTCATCTACCTCTCTCTCTCGCCTGTGTCAGAGACAGCTCAGTGGCGCCTGGTTGGAGGGCGCCTCCCTGTCTTCTGCTGCTTACCAAATGCCCTGCTGGAGAGCGCTGAGCACCTTCTCCTGAGAATTACACTTGTGTTTTCAATTTTCACTAGATCTGCTCCTGAAACCCCTCAAAGATTGGGCAATGTCTAGATTTTGGCTGGAAGCAGATCCGAAATATTTCCTGCAAGAAGGGGAAAGGTTGTTGGGTGCTAGCTTTGATGTGTTTGTTCAAGAAAGGAATTTATTCTTCACTGAAAGTGTTGAAATTGCATTACTTCGCTTTCGTGATAATTTTTTTTTATTACACTTTAAGTTCTAGGGTACATGTGCACAACGTGCAGGTTTGTTACGTATGTATACATGTGCCATGTTGGTGTGCTGCACCCATTAACTCGTCATTTATATTAGGTATATCTCCTAATGCTATCCCTGCCCCCTACCCCCACCCCACAACAGGCCCTGGTGTGTGATGTTCCCCTTGCTATGTCCAAGTGTTCTCATTGTTCAATTCCCACCTATGAGTGAGAACATGTGGCGTTTGGTTTTTTGTCCTTGCAATTTGTGATAATTTTTAAATGTCGGCTTTGTCATCTGGGCTCCATTACAATAGCTCAGGTGCTGAGAAGCTCTGGGTGACCCTGGGCTACCTGCACGTCTCGAGTGTGTGTCTGCTCCGTCAGGCATTGACTGTGTGGGGAACAGAGGAGGGTGTTGCTGATATCTGAGGTCATGGGAGACCCAAGCTTCGCCTTCCTTTCTCTGCAGAACTGAAGCATGAGATTCATGTCTGGCGCCTGACCGCTCAGCGCATCAGCCCGGCCAGCCGCGAGGAGACAGCTGTGCGCCGCCTGCTGCTGGGGAAGGTGCTGGCACTGGAGCACCTGCTCGCCCGGAGGCTGCACACCTTCCACAGGTACTGGGCGGGGTCCTGCTCAGACTGTGCTTGGTGTGCAGCAGAACATTCCATGGGCCTACAAAATAGCGACATTAGCTGTATACTAATACGTGATATTTAGGTGACGCACACTGTGCTAAGCCTCTTATAGTACATTTTATCTAACCCTCACTGAGCTCTGCAGGGGGTACACAGCCGAGTTTAAGGACCAAAAAAACAACACAAAACCAGAGGCTCGGAGAATTTGAGCAGTGTGCCCAGGGTTGTGCAGCTTGGAAGGAGTGGCACTGGGGATGGAGCTCACACTGTCAACCACTGGGCTGTCCCATCTCTCTACATTGTAATTGTTGCACGACAAAAACCAAAAACCATTAATGCAAAGACTAATCTGACAAAATATCCTGCCAGCAGTTGATTTTCAGGCACCTGAAAGAATATGAAAGCCCCACTCAATTTGTTTCCTGGCATTCGTTGTTAATCGAAGCTGAGACTTAAAGGGTAACCATGAATTGGTGGTTTTTCTCCTTGCTATGACATGGTGCTGAGTTCCAAGCAGTCTTTGTTCTGGAAGCTCAGACAGAAGAAGCAGGAGCCTGGTGACCCCCCAAGGGATGCTGAAGCTGAAGCGTCCCCACAGCTGAGCTGAGAGGGGGTGGAGATGTCCATCTAGGCAAGGGGAAATGTGAACCCTTATGAACAAAATCTAGAATGGTCTTGCATGTTGCCATTCGCTGTGCACTGAGGGGTCACCCTGCATGGGTGTCTCAAGGTCTGGTCTGTTAGTGGGAGGATTCACAGGCAGTCACACGGAGTCCCACACAATCCCGGGATGAAGTGCCGGCTCAGTGCCATTGGCTTCATCCCCGGCCCGGGACCCATCTCGCCCAGTAATGCTGGAGCAGCAGGACCAGTGTCCTCAGGCCACAGGGAGGCCCTGAGTTACAGGCTGGGGAAAGAATGACCAACTTTGGCAGCAAGCACAGATCTTAAAGGAGACGCTTCATAAACTAAAGATGGAATAAATTGTGCTGGTGTTGGGTGTTAAAGACACACTCAGTGCATCTCAGGTTACAAACATGAGGAAACATGTGGGCTCCGAGGCTCACCACGTTCCCATCAGCTCCTCTGGTGTTAGTTACACATGAGGCAACAGACCTGGGGAGGGCGTGGCTTCCCAAGGCCACACAGTTGCTGAGAAGCAGATTACCATGAGGGTGTCCTAAAGCAAGGTCGAGCTCTGCAGGTTTTATTTTTTTGAGACGGAGTTTCGCTCTTGTTCCCCAGGCTGGAGTGCAGTGGCATGATCTCGGCTCACTGCAACCTCTGTCTCCTGGGTTCAAGCGATTCTCCTGCCTCAGCCTCCCGAGTAGCTGGGATTACAGGCATGTACCAACCCTCCTGGCTAATTTTGTATTTTTAGTAGAGATGGGGTTTCTCCATGTTGGTCAGGCTGATCTCGAACTCCCAACCTCAGGTGATCCGCCTGCCTCAGCCTCCCAAAGTACTGGGATTATAGATGTGAGTCACCACACCCGGCCTGCAAGTCTTATTTTTACATTTTCTTTTTAAAAATTGTCCTCAGAATCATTCGACTGTGTCTGCTGTGATTTCTTACGACCCAGACTGCCTGTGTGGTCAGCCTCCTTTGATACTAAAACTGCATTCTTCATTGTGCAGCCCCTTTTCCCTAATTGGTTTGGGAGGAAGTCAGCCAGGAGGGGTGGGCTGAGTCAGAAACATGAAAAAGAAGAGGCAAGTGGGAGCCACTGAAGGGGCTGAAACAGGCGGGAGGAGACCACCCCGGCAGGAGCAGCATGGACAGAAAAGACTTCAAAGCCGATCTTCCCCAACTGCTGGCCTCAAGTGATCCTTCCCCCTCGGCCCCCCAAAGTCCTAGGATTTCAGGCGTGGAAGTGATCATCGATTGATAAAAATCAACATTAAAGCAAGTGACATTTCTTTTACCACGTTTTTCTTTAGTTGGTTGTAATAGTTGTATAGGTTCAGTGCCCTCATTTTGGAAACAAAGAGATTCAGGACCGTAGAAGTGTGCATAAAGAGGAAAATAAAGAGACTGACGGTCGCTGCCCTCCTCCACGCACTGCTGCGGGGTTTTCGTGAAGCTTCCCCTGCGCAAGCTGTCACATGTACCTCCTCACACACACTCCTTTCATCATTCAGGTCATTATATGTATTTTTTTGGGAAAATAGAGAGTGAGCACCTTTTCCAGCCAACAAATGAAGCCCCACCGGCCCCCCATGACTAGTCCTGCCAGCCAGGCTCCAAGTCACAGACCGCGTCCAGGCACGAAGCGCTGGGGACTGCTGCTCCGCGATCTCACTGCGCAGCGTGACCAGGGAAGTAATGAGTCTCTTCTTTTCTCTTTTAGACAGATCTCACAGGAGGACAAAAATTGGGAGACCAACATCCAAGAACTCCAAAAAAAGGTACCCAACTTTCTTTTCTCAGGGATTTCTGATTCACTTCTCCAAGAAGAGAGTGAGTGATGCCTTTTCCTTCCCTCACGTGACTGAATGCCGTTTCTCTTTTTATTTCTGTGGTTATACACAAGACATTGAGGTTTATGTGTGTGAGTGGATGGGGAAAAATGTTTTCTGGATACAGCAGGCTGATTTTGTGAGGACGTGGAAAGCAAACATCTTTATAGAGCCTTTCCCTGTCCCTGCACGTTGCAGGGCCCGCCCTCTGAGCAGGTGTCCCTGACCACCAGCCCGCTCCTGGCCCTGAAGGGCAGGCCCAAGGTTCACACTTCGCAGAGGGGAGACCGGCAAGGCATGCTGCATGAAGTGGAGCAGCTTTAGGGACAGACATAGGATGCGTGAGTGTGCTGCCGATGGCTGTGACTTCCTGGGGCAGAGCTTGTTTTGTTTTGTTTTTTTTTTTTTGGCTCATTCTTCCATGGGGGTGGACTTTCTCAGCCCATTTATGAACACAGAGGACCCCTTCCCAGTCGAGAGAGCTCTGCTCAAGATCTGCTAGGAGTCATTTGCATCTCAGTGACATTTCAAATCCATGCAGTTTGTTTTCTAGGGAGAGATTGAATACCCACTCTAATTGTGATGGGCACACTCTCCATGCGAGTCAGGTGTTTCCTCACAGGGCTTCAGCACACCTCACATCTATCGTGCTTATTTTCCATAAAGATGTTGGATGCAATCTGATGAGGTGCCTCAGTGCCTTCACACTGTGTCCCATGTGGATGGCCAGGGTTAGAAAAGAAAGGTGTAGCTGTGATACTCTTGCAGGCCCCAAGTTCATACAGATTATGCCTGCCTTGCTAGACTGTGGTGTTTTAGTCATGAGTTGGAGAACTGTGTGCCTCTCTGTAAATCTGGACGAGGACTACAGTGAGACGAAATGGAGAGGTAAGGCTTGGCAACATCCCTGTATCACATCTAAGAATTCTTACAGAAATGACCCTAGGGGTGTGTGTGTGTGTGTGTGTGTGTGTGTGTGTGTGTGTGTGTGTGTGTGTGTATGCCATGGAATACTACTCAGCCATAGAAAGGAATGAAATAATGGCATTCACAGCAACCTGGATGGACTTGGTGACCAGTGAAGTAACTCAGGAATGGAAAACCAAACATTGTATGTTCTCACTTATAAGTGGGAGCCAACCTACGAGGACACAAAGGCATAAGAATGATATAATGGACTTTGGGGACTTGAGGGGAAGGGTGGGAGTGGGTCGAGGGATAAAAGACTACACATTGGGTACTGTGTACACTGTTCAGGCTATGGGAGCACCAAAAATCTCAGAAATCACCACTAAATAACTTACCCATATAACCAAACATCACCTGTCTTCCTGAAACCTATTGAAATAAGAAAAACAAACAAAAAAAAGAAAACAGAAAAAAAGAAATGACCTCAGGTATCCAGAAGGAGCAAATTTGAATGATACCCCCAAAAAACCTCCACTTCCATGAGCTGCAGGATGCTGGAATGCTCTTTGACCTGCCTACTCCTCCACCTCCAATCTTTGCACTGGCTGTGGCAATAGCCACTTTCTGTGGTTGCTGCGACCTCAGGGAAGGTTTGCAGTGCCTCCCCTCATGCCTGGTGAGAACCCGCATCACTCTCCTCTGAGCATTTCAAATCTTTTTCCTGCCATGCTCCTTTGGCCCTAATTCTTCAGCACAGAATCGTGTAGGAAAATCGGCCTTCCCCAGAGGGGCGACAGGGAAGATGAGAAGGGGCTGGCCCAGCCATGAGCCTTCACGGTGGGCAGGGAGGGGCAGATGCTCACCAGTGGCCCCACTGCACATAGAGGAGGGGCTGTGTCAGCTGTTGTGACACAGAGGGCCTTGCATGTGTTTTTGATGGCAGCAGCTTTACCTTTGTGACCAGAGGAAGCAAGAGAGAAAATCTCTTTGTAGCTCTAGCTCTACCTCTGTGTGTCTATATCTATATATCTATATGTCTATATCTGTCCAAATCCAGATAGCTATAGATCACTATGATGGTAGGTATCTAGATCCACCTGCATCCACGAAGCTACAGACATTGACATTCGTCATCATTGCTGTCTCCATCTAATCCACCTAGACAGATTAGACAGATGGGTAGACAGGTGTGCTGGTGGGACCAGACTCAAGAAAGGATCTGATGCTTGCCAGGTGTGGTGGCTCTCACCTGTAATCCCAGCACTTTGGGAGGCAGAGGTGGATGCATTGCTTGAGCCCAGGAGTTCAACACCAGCCTGGGCAACATGGTGAAACCCTATCTCTACTAAAAATACAAAAACTAGCTGGGCATGGTGGTGCACACCTGTAGTCCCAGCTACTGGGAAGGGAGGCTGAGGTAGGAGGATCACGTGACCCTGGGAGGCAGAGGTTGCGTTGAGCCGAGACTGTACCACTGCACTCCAGCCTGGGTGATAGAGTGAGACTGTGTCTCAAAAAATGAAAATAAAAATAAAAATAAATAAATAAATAAATGAAAAAAAGAAAGAGAAAGGACCTGGTGCAGTTATCCTTTCACACAGTGGGCCGGCATTCACACTGGGACCTTGTTAACAGGGCAGGCCTACCAGGTGCCCATCTGTGCGTGCTTCCCTGCCCTGGCCCCATGCAGCCATGGCCTGTGGAGCACAGTACCCTTGGGGCCTCATAGGGAGAGCCCCGTCTCGTGCCGACTCCTAGGTACTCCTAGGTTGATGGAGGCCTTGCGGAGGATGAGGTGCCTCGGGGCCTGCCCTCCCCCTATGACCAGGTGGATTCTCGCGGGTGTCATCCCAGCGCTAAGAGTGCACCCCCTGCATTCCAAGGGCCTCGTGCATGTCGTGTAAAGAACATGGCCAGAGCCTTATCTGGGAGTCACAGTTCCGTGAGAAGGCTCAGCCTCATGGCCCCACCCGCATGCTTGGCGTGGTAGAGAAAGGAACAGTGAAGACGGCATAGGCCCCTGTAGAAACGCCCCGTCATCCTCTGATACCTGCCAGCCAGGTGTTTCATAACAGGGCTGTGCTACTCTTGACATCTGTGTTTATCTTTCATAAAGATTTTGAGTGCAGTAATCCTGAATCTGTACGGGTTTCCTTGTAACACAGTACTTTGCCATTTTCTTTCAAGTTCGAGAGGTTACATTTTTCATCCTCGTGAATTCTGTTGTGATTCCAGTTGCGTAGGTTATGACACGCTGCAGGAGTCAGAAGGTTGTGCAGAGTAAATGAGCTGTGGTTTCTCTCTTACAGCATAGGATATCCGACGGGATTCTGCTTGCCAAATGCCTGACAGTGTTGGGATTTGCTATCTTCATGTTTTTCCTCAATTCATTTGTCCCTGACATTCATCTTGATCTTGGTGAGTCTAATTTAGCTTTAGTTCATAGGCTTTGTCACATTCTGGATGGGAAGGTTTCAGAGCCTGTTCCCAGACACTGACTTTGCCCACAGGCAGCCGGGCTGGTGGGAGGCCAGAGAGGGCTGAGATGGAGGGTGGGCAGCCTGCCCTGGGAAGAAGGGCGCCTTTCCTTTTGGTTTCCTGGGCAGGAGGGAGGGAGAGAGAGATGCATCTCCGGCCCCTTAGACTCTGTGCCATGGGTCCTCAGCCCCTCCAGGGATGACCATGAGGAGGAATATAGAGTGGGCACTGTCCTGTCTATTGTAGTTAATAACCACATCTTTACATGGTTCCCAGAAGAGATGGAGCCACATGGGCAAGGCCAGCGCTGCCATCTGTGCCGCCTACCATGCCAGTTAGTTGACAGGCTGTTCGGGAGAGCCCTGGCAAATGGCCGGCGCTCTGCAGGGCCCACTTGCCTTGTCTGAGGGTGCATCTGGCGCATGAAACTGTTCTCCCACCGTCCACCATTGGTTTCTCTTCTCCCACGTTCACCACACCCATGGCTCTCAGACCTCTCCACTTTCTCTAGCCTGTGTCGTGGCCAGGACCTATCCCCACCTGAGATGTGGCTCTCTCAGGGGGAGCTCACCACAGAGCTTGTCAACCCCTGGCCTCCTCCACCCTCCATAAACGTTCTCCACTCTCCCAGGCGTTTCTTATCAATTTCACAGTTATCGCCATTGGTATCCTTATTGAAAACAAAACAAAACCCACCCCACATGAAAGTGTAGGTTTATAAGAAGCATAAATTTGAGGTGGTGTCACAGTCTTTTCTTTTACCAAAGCTTTACCCATAGTTTTCCTTCAAAAGTGAGCTCTGCTAAGATGGTTAAAATACCCAACTTTTATCTTATTTTGTATAAAACCTTGGTTCACTGTGAAATTTGAGGAGTGCAGCTGCCGTAGAAAGTGAAGCCTCTTAATTTTGTAAAATAGATGGATAATGCCTCAAGCTTCAGCGATTCGCACCACATCATTGCTTCCGGGGTTCCTGGAAACCATCAGACATTCATGGGCTAGAAGTTGGTTTTCCTTTTCTCTTATGTAGAAAAGCCGCATTTCTAGATTCTCACACAACACATGATGTACATGCTTTTGACTGGAGGTCCAGCTTTGTGTTATGTATTTGCAGCCCCTCCATTTCTTTCTCTTGATAATCTCAAATCCAACTTGCCAGGTGGCCTGGGCTTGGTTCAAGCTGGCAGGTATTATTTATCCACACCTGAGAGCTGATCTGCTTGGAATCCTGATGAGGTAATGATCCAAAGCTGGAGTGGTAACGATTTTGTGAACTTCAATTGTATTTGGTGGATTACATCTAGAAATTGCTGCAGTGTAATTATTTTTAATTACACCTCAGGCCTAATGTAATTTTAACATTAGAAACCTTAATGACTACAAGAATGTTAGGTGGTCACCACTGGTAATTAAACAAATTTAAAAAACTAGTATTTTGTGGGCAGAGAGGTTCCATTAGGTGTTCACAGATAATTTTGCTCCTGATTTTATTTGAGAGTCTACTTTAGAGGAACATAGCAGGCATTTTAAAAACTAAAAAGATATAAGAGCTTGCATTCAATTTTATTAACATTTGGCAACAGTCTTTGTATTAAAAACAATACTTTAACACTTAAAGTCACATCTTTAACTATATGGACTTAAAAAATCTTGCTTACTATGAAACTTTTAGCCTGCAAGTCTACGTTTTTTTTTTTTTACAAAATGTCTCATCTCCTTTTGTGTGGTTGTTACATCTGTGAATGATGGACATGTTTATTTTCTGCTTTTAAATCCTGTTTTGTTTTTAGTTAGGGCTTGTGTTCAGGTGATTTTATCTGGGGATCCAGATACTGCATATTTATCAAGATAGGTGAGGTTGACTAGGAGAAAAGTTTGATTGGCATATATTTTAATGGAATACAGTTTCCTTAGAGTTATAAGAACTTTTCTGATAGAACAAGGGCAAAATGGATACAAGATCTTCCCGGGTCTTCAGCCAGTAGCAATGTGATCATTTATCTTTGGTGAAGTTCTGTTTTCTTTTTAATTTTTTTAAATGTAACAGTGTGTTTTAAAATTTTTTTGAGACAGAGTCTCACTCTGTTGCTCAGGCTGGAGTGCAGTGGCACAGTCTCAACTCAGTGCAGCCTCTGCCTCCTGGGCTCAAGCAATTCTCCTGCCTCAGCCTCCTAAGTAGTTGGCATTACAGGAATGCGCCACCACACCCGGGTAATTTTTGTATTTTTAGTAGAGCTGGAGTTTCACTATGTTGGCCAGGCTGGTCTCAAACTGCTGACCTCAGGTGATCCTCCCGCCTCAGCCTCCCAAAGTGCGGGGGTTACAGGCACGAGCTACTATGCCCGGCCAGAAGTTCTGTTTTCAATGTGTCCTGCTGTGTAAGTTGAGCCTCGTTCAGTGTGATGTCATATGATATGAAATGATGTCGTATCACACGATGTACATCATGTAACATGTGACATCATCTAATACAGCGCACACACTGTACACTACGTGACATTATAACAATGTAATTTCATATAACATAGGGTGCTGTCATATAAAAATGTGCATTGTGAAACAAAATGTGACATCAGATAACATTCCTTCATTTAGGAATCCTAACCTAGACATAGCATTGACTCTTTCTCTTTATTTTTTTTTTATTATCATAGAGCAAAACTGACTTTTCCTTTGAATGTAGCGTTCTATGGATTTTAACACATAGGTAGGTTTGTGTAACTGCCACTGCAGTCAGAGCACAGGCCAGCTCCGTTACAGAACTTTCTCAGCTGTCCTTTTGTAGCCACCCTCCCCCGGTCCTGGCAAGGACTGATCTTGTCTCCATCACTATGGTTTTGTGTTTTGGGGGCTGTCATATACATGGAATCAGATCGTATGCCACCTTTCGAGACTGGCTTGTCTCACACAGTGTAAAGCCTTTATGGTTCACCCAAGTTGCTGTGTGCATCAATGGTTCATGTTTGGCCGGGCACAGTGGCTCATGCCCGTAATCCTAGCACTTTGGAAGGCCGAGGAGGGTGGATTGCTTGAGCCCAGGAGTTCGAGACCAGCCTGGGCAACATGGCAAAATCCCGTCTCTACAAAAAATACAAAAATTAGCTGGGCGTGGTGGTGCACGCCTGTAGTCTCAGCTACTTGGGAGGCTGAGGCAGGAGGATTGCTTGAGCCTGGGAGGTGGAGGTTGTAGTGAGCTGAGATTGCACCACTGGGCTCAGCCTCGATGACAGAGCCAGACTATTTCAGAAAAAACAAAAAACAAAAAACAAAAAAAAACCCCCCAAAAACAAAAAAACTACTCCAGACACTTCTGAGCACATGGTTTTCTGTGAACTTAGGGTTTTATTCTCTGGGTTGATTTCCTTCTCTTGAGTGGCACTGCTGTGTCATACGGTGGGTGTAGATTTTATTTTAAAAGCAGCTGCTGCCCTGTTTTCTAGCAAGGCCAACCCCGTTGTGTTCCCACAGCATGTATGGGAGTTCCAGCTGCTTCACACCCTTGCTGGCACGTGGCACAATGAGAATCCCCCTGGAGTTCCACAGCACTTTATGCGAACCTTAAATATATTCTTATGATTTCTTTCCTCGTCTGTCCTCTGTCCTCCCCCTTCCCAGCTAGACTCAAGGACATGGTCTGTGTGTCTGCATTTCCCCTCCCTGGTGCCTGCTGCTAATGCCTGGTTCATTAGTAGAAGCAAGGTGTAGGTTTGCAGGATGCATGAACAAACTTCTCATTGCTGCTCACAGATTCCAACTTAACTATTGTGGGAATTTCCTATGTGGCTGACCCAGCCTGGGGGGCACAGCCTGAGGCAAAGGCTCACATGTGTGTTCTTCATCTGGGAGCTTCATCCCAGAGAAGAGGAGTGAGGGATGGGGGCCGGGCAGTGAGGAGAGCGAGTGCAGGCACCACTGCCCCAGCGTGCTGGCCTTCGTGACGGGCCACTGGGGCTCCATCCTGCAAGGCTGCCTGAGTGGAGGTACCAAATGCACCTCAGGGCTGTCTGTGGGGTTGAGTAGAGCAAGAAGGAATGTTTACTGGCTGGTGCGCATGGCCCATTGGTCACAGCTCCTTCCCATGGGATGCCAGAGTGCATGTGTCCAGCTGCATGTGCTGAGGCCATGCGACCGCACCCACAGGGCGGCCCAGGTGGAGAAGGCATCAGGGGCATGGGCTCCAGGGCAGACCTTCCAGGTGCATCTGTGTGAGGGTTTTCGGGCCACACGGAGCTGGCTGTGGTGACAGAGAGGAGAGCCCTGAGGGACCCAGGGGTGTGCAAGAGGTGGCACAATGGCAAAGAAGGCTGAGCAAGGGCCAGGGTCACAGTTCACACCCATCCGGTAAAGAGGTGGCTCCCAATGTGCAGGGACCATCACCTCACAGCACAGCAGGACCAAGCCCAGCCTGGACGCTGGCTCTGCAGAGGTCTGCAGTGCCTGCATGAGGCCCTTAGTGCCAGATGGGTTTCATAGGGGCCAAGGGAGAACTTTCCCTTGGGCCTCTCGAGTTTTGCTGAAAAACCAACTCACAGAAGGCAGAGTAATAGGAGAAAAGGCATACACATTCATTTAACATGTGTACACAGGAGCCTTCAGAATGAAGACCCAAAGATACAGGAGAAATTGTTCATGTTAAAGCTTAGGTTCAGCCAAGTGTGGACAGCCATGTAGAAATGGGATTGGAGAAAAAGTGTATGATTGGGTACTGATAGACTGAGTGGGAAACCCGGCAGGGCCTGTCTGTCCAGGGTCCTCCTGGCCTCTCTGAGCGGCACTCCTTCCTTCTGAGTGTGGGGCAGGCCCCTTTCTGGAATGGGGGTTGTAGGACCCACAGTCAAACAAGGCAGGCCAGACAGTTTCTTCATGGCCAGTTTTCACACAGAAAGGCAGAGGGAAAATGAGAATAACACTTTAGGTTTTATGGCTGGCTTTGCAGAAAAGGGTTCTGGTTTCAATGACCTGCCTTGGGAAAGATTCTAGTGTCTTTGGCAGTCTCGGGGGAGAATGGGACTGAGAGATGGGCAGGCAGGAGGACGGCAGAGAAAACTTTTCCTTCTGATAAAACAAAAACTTCAGCCGAATTAAATGTAAAGGAGTTTGATTGAATGATGAACGATTCGCAAATCGGGCAGCCCCCAGAATCACAGCAGATTCACAGAGACTCCAGGGGTGCCTCATGGTCAGAACAAACTTATAGACAAAAAAGGTAAAGTGACGTACGGGAATCGGAAGTGAGGTACAGAAACAGTGAGATTGGTTACAGCTCGGCGGTTGCCTTATTTGAACACAGTTTGAACATACAGCAGCCTATGAGTGGTTGAAGTATGGCTGCAGGGATTGGCTGACACTCAGCCATTGTTAGAGGTGCATACTATTAAGTTAGGTTTTCGCTTTGTCTGACTATTAAGCTAGGTTACAGTTCATCCACAAGGACTCAAATAGAGAAGTACAGAGTCCTTCTCAGGCCATCGTTAGCTTGCTTTAACACTTCTGAGGCCTTCATTTTGGGGTATTGCTTTCTGAGCCCCAGAAGTTTCAAAATTCAGATTTTTGTGTGTGTTTTAGAAAGATAATTCAGTGAGCATACTGAATTTTGGATATAATGTAACACACCCTGAGAGGTTCAGGGCCAGCACCCTGTCATCCGAGCATGATTTCTGCAGTGAAACATGAATATTTACACAAAGTGGGACAAATAAAGACTGCAAACAAACTCATTCCTATTCAAGTCAGGGTTTTTTGAATTTTTTTACATCAAAATATATAGAAAAAGTTTGCTTTTCTGAAATTAGGGTTTCAAGATTGTGGATAACTGATTATGAACCTGTGAAAAGAATCAGCGAGGCAGGCTTGAAAATGTTATCTTTGGCCTTAAAATTCAGAGCCTTGATGAGCTGTTTCCTAGGCCTCCTCCTTTGATAATTAGTTCAGAATGTACCCCAGATTCTCTCATGATGTGTTTGATTAGATTTCAGTTCTGGAAAATTTTCCGTCATTATTTCCCTGATTATGGTTTTGAAATTGCTGGTCTTCTCTCTGTCCCTTGGTGTCCCTCTGGTTGAGCAATTTTATTGTTGTCTTTGTGAAAGTATTTTTAGCTACAAATAAAGCAATCTATTGGATCTGTCTTAAGCAAAATGGAGGATTATTAGAATAATAACAGGCTGACAGGCTCCAAGGACACTGGGGCCTCTTGGGGGCAGGCTCAGGAAGGAGGAAGGGTCCGGATGGAGGGCTCCCACCCACCCCGGCATCTGCAGTGCTCTGCCCTCAGCTCCTTGCTTCTCCGCGACCAGTTAGTGCATCTTTTTTCTGCTCATGGCAGAATAGTGCTTCCCTCATCAGTTTCCCAGTTTATAGGACCTCGATTTCAGCCACACACAGAGAAATGGCTATTTTGAACCCCCAATTTCCAGGCGAAGAGGAGTCTGCTTGGCCTTGTTGGTTTCTTTCATCTCCTAGCACAGGAAATTCTGAGCAGGTGGACGGGAACAAGTGGTGAGATGTGGCCTGGGGTGGCTGAGGCATACTTCTTAGAGGAGGTCACTATGAGCTGGACAGACATTCCCAAGGCTTCCTAATATATGTTCTATGCACTCTAGTTTCTAGTAAGATTCATTTCAGCTAAGCCATTCACATATCCATCCTCTCACTTATTCATGCATTTGTACAACACATGCAGACAGTGGCCTAGGGGTTGGTTGGGGCTAGTGTGGTGAACATAAAAACCATATTGCTGCTCTCCTAGGTCGTCTTCTCTAGAGGGGAGATGGATCTATATTTACTCTACCAGGGACTCATGTAACTGTCCAGCGGGTTCCTCTTGCCCACTGCCCAGGTAGACCAGATTTATGGAGGCAGAGTTGTTGCAGTAGGGAAGGAGTTTTACCCATGTAGGAGCTGGCTAAATGGAAGACGGGAGTTGTGTTATTACTGAAATCTGCCTCTCTGATTTGGAGGCTAGGGTTTTTCAAGGACAATTTTGGGGAAGAATGGCGGGGAGGGTGGTTAGGCAATGGGTGCTTGCTGCCAATTGGTTGAGGGTGTAAATCATAGGGGTGTGGGAAATGGTTCTCCTGCATGCAGAGTCATTTCTGAGTAAGCCACAGGAGCAGTTGGCCAGTCCAGGTGGAGCCATAGTCTCAAACATGCAAAAACCCTGAAAACGTATCTCAAAAGGCCAGTCTTAGGCTCTCCAATAGCGATGTTATCTGCAGGAGTAACTGGGGAAGTTGCATATCTTGTGACCTCCAGAATAATGGCTGGCAATCTTCTATGTCTACACTTTAGCAGAATTCAGTCTCTCCTATCCTCCTAGCCTGGTGTTCTTTGATTAGCTTTACAAATGCAATTGAGTTTTGGGGAAGGGCTGTTATCATTTAAGCTATAAACTAAACGTCTGCCAAAGTTAGCTTGCTTAAGCCCAAGAATAATTGAGGGCAGCTTGAAGGCTAAAGGCAAGAAGGGGATTGGATAGATCAGATCTCCCTCACTGTCATAAGTTTCTCACTGATACAATTTTTGCAAAGGTGGTTTCAGTCACATTAGGGCCAGCAAGGACTACACAGCTAATTTAGACACCAAGACCTTCAGAGCTCTGATGCAGAGACAAGCCAAGGGTACCAAATGGTAAAGCCAAAAATATAATTTCCATAGTCAAGGTGTCGATGAAAAGAGTGAAACTCTGTAAATTATTTGAAGAGATCTATTCTGAGGCAAAAATGAGTGAACACGGCCCATGACACCACTCCAGGAGATCCTGAGAACATGTACCCAAGGTGGTTGAGTTACAGCTTGATTTTATACATGTTAGGAGGACAGAAGTTACAGGAAGATATTCACCAATACATGTAAGGTGTGTATTGGTTCAGTCCGGCAAGGCGCGACAACTCGAAGCAGGGGGCAGGATAAGGGCTTCCAGGTCATAGGTGGATTCAAAGACTTTCTGATTGGCAATTGGTTGAAAGAGTTATTATCTAAAGTCCCAGAATCAATAGAAAGAAGAGCCTGGGTTAAGATATGGGGTTGCAGAGACCAAGGTTTTTATCATGCAGATGAAGCCTCCAGGTAGCAGGTTTCAGAGCTCTTATCAGACCTAAAAAATTACCAGAGTCTTAGGGAAAGGTTTTGGAAAGGGAAGGGGATTCTCTACAGAATATAGATTTTCCCCACAAAAGACAACTTTGCAGGGCCATCTCCAAATGTGTCAAAGAAGCGTATTTTGGGGTAAAATACTTTGATTTCTTTCAGGGCCTGCTGTCTGTCATGTGATGTTATACTAGAGTCAGGATGGAATTTGGTATCTTATTGCTACATCTATTCTATCAGTCTTAAGATCCCTGTTTTAATGTGAATGCTGGTGAGTTGTGTCTGAATTCCAAAGGGAGTGGGGTACAGTGAGGCACGGCTGACCCCCTTCATGCCCTGAACTAGTTTTTCAGATTTCTTTGAAATGTCCTTGGCTGAGAGGGGTTCCGTCAGTTGGTTGAGGGGCTTAGAGATTTGTTTTTGGTTTAAAAAGTTACAGATGAAAGGCTAATGAAATCCACAAAAGAAATGAGGAGCTCTTACTGGAAAGGCTTTGGCATATTAGAAAATAGCCCTGATATATGTAAACTATTTAAGGCAGTTATTACATACAGTTTGTGTTAACCTGATAATAAAAATATTTACATCCCTGGATGGCTCTATTCTAATTTTCATCAAATATTCATCTTAGATGAATGTAAATATCCAAGAGATTATTTCAGAATGATGATAAATATAATATAATGCAATATAATGTAACATAATGTAAAGTAATATAATATGGATCTTGGATTTATAAGTCAATTAGAATAATTAGCTGCTTTCCTTACTATCCTCACCATGGGTGAAATTACCAAATTTCATCATAACACTGAAGAAATGAAATCATGGGGGAGAGAGAATGACTCAGTTTTTTAAAAATGGAGATATAGAATTCACACAACATAAAATTTACCTTGCAAAATTATATTATTCAATGTATTTTAGTATATTCACAAAGTTGTACAACCATTGCCAGTATCCAATTCCAGAACACTTTCATCATTCCCCAAATAATCCTGTACCCATTAGTAGTCACTCACACACTGTTTCCCCCTTTTCCCCAACCCCTAGACCCTGGAAACCACTAATCCTGCTTTCTGTTCCTGGATTTGCCTATTCTGGACATCTCATTTAATGGAATCATTTAACATGTGGTCTTTTGTGTCCAGCTTCTTTCACTTAGCATAACATTTTCAAGGTGCATCCGTGTTGCATCATGGATTAGTGCTTCATTTCATTTGGCTGTATGATATTCATATATATGTTTTCTATTAAACTATGTATATTATATATGTATACCATATATATTATGTATATCATGTATATCATATATAATATCATATATTATATATATCATAATATATAATATGTGTCACAATTTATTTATCCATTTATTAGCTGTTTGACCTAGGAGTGGAATTGCAAGGTCATATGCAACTCTCTGTTGAACTTTTGGAAACCCTGCCTAACTGCTTTTCCAGAGCAGATGCACCTTTACATTCCCGGTGGTAATGCATGAGCGTTCTGATTTCTCCACACTTTCACCAGCACTTGTTATTGTGTGTGTCCTTGATTATGCTCATCATACCAGGCGTGAAGTGATACTTCATTACAGCTTTGATTTGCATTTCCTAGTGATGAATGACATTGAGCATCTTTTCATGTGCTTATTGGCCATTTATGAAATGCTCTTTTACTAAATAACATGTGAACTTGTTTTTTCCATCTGTTTGGAAATTTCAGCTGTGATTTACATTAACAACAGCCTTCTTTTGCTATGAAGATTTGTTCCTAACTCTGGAGCATTTTTGCCCATTTGAATCTCCCTTCCTGAGCATCATGCACACATATGAGGATGAGGAAGGCCAGTGTCTCTCCTCTAGTTGCTTAAAACCGCAGCCTTGCCAGGAGCCTAGTGAAGCATTTCATAGGGTTGGTCATGATTCTCCACATGCGGGGATTCATCGTTGGTTGCGGTCTCCTTTTATTAGCTCCAAAATGTTTTCAATAATGCAGCCAATATCCTCCATTGAGTACCCACAGGTTAATGAATTTGGGGGTAGAGCAAATCCATTTAATGACTGTTTCTCACTTCATTTTTCATTCCAAATGGCTTGGATCACATAGGTCTGCATATAACAGTAAGACTGCGAGATTTTTAAAAGGTTGGATAATTTTGACAGAGTACCACATTAGCTTTTAAACTGTGGATTTTCAGAAATGTTAGTGGTCTCTATTTGAATAAAAATGTCTGTGAGTTATGGGTGGGAGAGTAAGGTGTTAGATATGCATTCATCAAGAGATTGTTAACATTCTCACATCGAATGATTACTACTTACAGTTTTTTCATTGGTCATTACCCTTAAGATTCTACATTGTCTCAATATATATTAACATTTTTCTATGTAAATTATATTTTCCCCTTAGCATTAATAAGAAAGACAATCTTTATATTCACTATAGAAAACCAAGTCTGGAGAAATCACAGCTACAGAATTATTAGAAATATTGGGACCAAGAGATTCTTCCTTTCAGGGCTCAGGATATCCCTAACTTTGCAGTCACAATGTTAAGAAGAGTTAGGTTGTGTCAACATTTTCACTTGCTTGTCTGAAGCTACACTGTGGTCACATTTAAATTCCTCAACATTGATAATCTGAAGAAGAATTTAAATAAATTATGAGAGAATAGTGCTGTGGCCATTCACTTCTCAAACTTTTAATAATAAAAAGCAGTTTTTCGGTGATGTTTATTATGTGCATTTGTGGAAATTAGGTATTCCATTGCTAGTGAATGACACAGTTAATTAGAACAAAACTGAACAACTGCAAACATGACTGACCTAATTTTTCTTTCAACGTTTGCAAACAGACCAGATGACATATAGCCTATCCATTTGATATTTTCTTGTGCCAGATGTATCAGGATAGGATAGGCTTTGCTGAGTAAAACACTGGCCCTGCTGTCTTGGAAGCTTGACACAACCACAGTTTTTCTTGGTGACATCTTTAGTGCTGGTCGGTAGGGTCCCTGCTGGACAGAGACACTGGCGTTTTGTGATGCCACCATAGCAACAGCAGCTTTCAGGATCATCTTGGCAAGGAAGAGACAGGGGATACAACTGACAGCTGCCTGTAAATGCCAGGCTAGGAATGTGTGTCTCATTTGCTCATGGCCCAATGGCCGGGTTGGTCTTGTGGCTTCACCTAACTACAGGGCTGGAAACCTTCCTGGGGGTCCAGTAGGGAGAAGAGTGACAGGTGTGGGGAGCTCTGACAAGCTACTAGTGAACCGATATACAAAACACCTCCTACACGATTTGTTAAGGGTTTTACATGATATGATGTTTTATCTGGTACTTTGGAATATTACATAGTGGCCCACCAGTGGGGGTGACTAAAATCTGCTTGGATGTTGGTGAGCATGGAATATATCAATCAGAAATGCATTCTATTTGGATTTTGAGGAGCCTGAGAAGAAAGGGGGTTCAGTCCCAATGGCAAAGCTGTGTGATGTCCAAGAAGAGCTGGGTGTGTTTCTTAGGGTCAGGCTGCTCTGTGGCCCACCTCTCCAGGCTCCATCCACATGGAATGCAGCTCACTGCAGTTGTGCAGTCAGTGACCTGGGTGGTTCCCGAGGGCCACAGGAAAACCTGCAATGAGGAGTAAATGTTACTTTCTACAAGAAGATCCAAGTCATGTGGCATTCTGAGAATTTGCATTCCTTATTTAATGCAGATACTTCAGCTGCTTGTTCATTCACTTGTTGATTCGTTATTTTTGAGTGTGTTTTTACCCACTCCTCACTGTGAGAGGCACCAGGGATACCTGTGAATGAGGCACGATTCCTGACCGTGTCTAATGCACCTGCAGCACTGACCTGCCTCTGTGATAATGAACCTGATTCTTTAACAAAGCCCAAATGCACAAGTGCAAAATGAGAATTCTTAACTGCATTTAGCATTATTTCTTTATGCTTAGTTATTCTTGTGTAAGGATTTACTCATTTTAATGAATAAATGAGCATATGAAAAGGTGCTCAACCTCGTAAGTCATCAGTAAAATGCAGAATTTAACCACAATGAGATGACATCATTTTAAGCACTCACAATTTTAATTCTACTCCTTCATGATATCTAGGGAGCATAATATTCATATTTTACATATCACTGCATTTAATAGGCCCCAAGGGTACCAGAAATTGAGTACAAATGTTAGCAGAGTCTTGTTTGGAGTGGTGAATAATACTCATCATAAACATGGCCAACATTTCAATTAATTTTTTAAAAGTAGAGGTTAGAAAATCATTTGATATTGAGACCTAAAATAGTGAAAATAAAAGTAAGTTAAGAAAACAGCTATGATGCCTTCCTTTCTTGCTGACATTTTTATGAGTTTGTCATAGATGTTCTAGTTCACATGAGTTTTAACAGTAAAGAATACGAAGCTCCTCAGAGCCTGTTTGATTTTCAACATGTTTCAAAGATGCTTGAGACCACAGGACAGCTCCAATGTTCAGTTAAGCTCTGGTTGGTTCCCCCATGGCCTCAGCAAGCGTATGGATTTAGCTGAGAGACCCCTATGGTACCTTGGTGTGTGAGGCTAGCATAGCCGTCACAGGTCCATCACAGCAGTTGTATGTGAGCTGTCTTCTCCATGAGCCTGTGCAGTCCTCGGGGCAGAGCTCAGTCCAGTCCGCCACTCCCAAGGCCACAGAGACCATACTTGAGTGTGCTCAGGGCATGTGCATCGATGCAGCTGTCTCTCAGTCCATCCCGGGAGCTCAGCCTGCCACTGTCTTTCTCTGACAATGTGAGTGCTTTAGAATGTGAATGAGCTGGCATTCAGGGGACAGCCTGGGTAACTGGTACTTGTGTTTATCAAGGACAAAAATCCTGCCTCTGTGTCTGTGTCTGTGTGTTCTCATTAGAGTTCTTCATATTTGGTGAAACTTACCAGCCTCTAAGCACAGTAACCCTTGAGTGTCCTGAAAGTTTTAGTTACTGCCTTCTAATGGCATATTTGTAGGGCTGTACCATTCCCTGACCCTGCCATCACAATTTTCTCCCTTCCATTTTTGGAAGTGGGGTGGAATGCATACATTGAAACACTTTTGCTGATGAAAAGCTGGAATCAGCCCACTTGGTCTAGTGAGCAATGAGCCTGGAGTCTTGCCTCTGCAAGTTGTGGGCAGAAGGGCTAGAATGCCACCTGGTGAGACAGGGTGGATGCTTAGCTACCTCCTGACCCTCATCAGATCTTAGGTGGCACGTAAGCTGAGGCAGGTGTGTATCTTCTTCCCCTCCTGCACAGCTACATGCACTTCCCTCCCCAACGTGCCCATTTGGTTTAAGAGGACCTAATCTATGTAAGGTTCAGTGGCCTCTGTAAAATAGGGATCCTGCTGAGTGTCTTCATCACATCATATTATGTCATCAAACATCTCCATGTGACTCAACTCCTTTTTTTGTTATGTAGCTTTATTGCAGCAATAACTGACCAACATACCTTACAGTCTATTCATGCATAACATGCAATCACTAGGGTAAGCTGGCCCATCATTTTCTTATTTATATTTGTGACTCAGCTTTTTAAATTGGATATGAAAAGTGCTAATGGTAAAAGATTAGGTTGATAACTTTGACTATCTTAAAATTAGGAACTTATGTCTCAAAGTGTACTACTAAATGAGTGAAAAAGAAGCCACAGAGTGAAAAAAGTGTGTGCAAAAGCATCCATTGTCACATTTGGAAATTATATCTAAAATATGAAAAGAACACCTATAGAGCAATAAGAAAAGACAGAACCCCCCAATAGAAAAATGGACGGAATCTTAAGTAGACACTTCACAGAAGAAGATATTGAAATTACTGAAAGTATTAGTAAGCATATGAAAAGGTGTTCAACCTTGTAAGTCATGAGTAAAATGCAAAATTTAACCACAACGAGATGCCATTATATCCACACCTAAATGGTTAGAATAAAAGACTGACAATACTGAGTGCTGAAAGATTGTGGAGCAGTAGGAAGTGTCATGCATTGCTGATAAGATTGTAAATTTGTACAATGACTTTTGAAAATGATTTGACAGCATCTACTAAAGTTTAGAACAATGTATATCTTCTGCTTAGTAATTTTGTTCATAGTGGTATGCCCAACAAAAATATGTACATTTGCACACCAAAAGACTCTCTGAAAATGCTCATAGCAGCCTATTTATAATAGCCCCAAACTGGAAACAACTCAAATATCAACCCCTAGAATGGACAAATGGTGGGAGTGTCATATAGTGGAATACTATACAGAAATAAAAAATGAATGTATTACATGACTGAATCTCACAAACATGTTGGCCAAAAGAAAAATCTGACAGAAAAGAGTATATGCTATATGATTCCATTTATGAAGAACTCAGAAACAGGCACATTTACTCTCTGGTTGTCAAGGGCAGAGCCTGACTGGCATCCTCGGGCATGGAACCTTTTGATGTGGTCTGCACAATTCAGCCTCTGGGGCAGAGAATGTGTGGGGACGGTGAAGAGAGAGGGAGGGGAAAGTCAGCAGCGTCCCCTCCCCCCCTACTGGCCTGTCCGTATTGGTGGAGATCTTTATTTGAGGCAAAATGCTCAGAAATAGAATAATCTTTATTCTTTCCAACCTCAACTCTTTTAAATGACTCACTTGATGTAATCGAGGCATTTCCTAAGCCAGATTGGAAACCACGCAGAAGCTTCCAGGTGTTGAACGGAAGCCATTAGCTTCACTCTGAGCTTTGGTGTTGCAGCTACAGCGGGTATCTTGGGCAGTCACAGCCACTTTCTGGGTCTAGGAGGGAGAGGGCAGATCTGGAACTCGATCTTCCTGGTTCTAAGCCTGTGTCCTGCAGCACACAGCAGGTGCCCATAAGAGCCACTGAGTGTTGGAGCTAGGCTTTAAAATTGCTGTGAGGATTGAATCAGGTAATACACACAGGCCTGAAGAGCAGTGCCTGGTGCACGATTGCAAGAGATATGAACAAACAGTTCAGGCTGATGGCCAAGCAGTGCAGGAAGACACAAAGATTATAAAAAATGGTCTTTCTTTTGCTGGATTTTAAAGGGAAACTAGAAAGAATGGGAGTTTTCTCTTGAGAGAAAGCCTGTGCAGTCTACATGATAATTGAGTAAGTAGTTAGGTGCTCCCTCCTTCTGCTGCCATAGCAACTGCCTGATGCATGGTGCTATAATAGACCTTAACCCCCTGGTCACCCGGCTCCTTCCGACTTTCTAAGCCAGCTCATCCCATGCGCCCTGTCCTACTCACCCACCCAACTGTGGAGTGGGTGCTCCCCACAAGGAAGCACTGGGTTTGCACCCTGGAGGTTGAGTGCTTGGGTAAGTGAGAGAGCTAGAATTACCCGAGGAACAACCACAGTGTAGCTGCGCAACAGAAAGTCCTTGATTATTTGTGATCTCACTTGGTCTATTTCAGGCAGTTGATGGCCAGTACTCATGTACTACTTCATGAAAGGGCGGCAGGCAGGGTGGTTTGTACTGTATATAGTATGCACAGTCCATCTGTGGGTTTTCCTGTTTGGAAGGATGAATATGAGATGAGTAACTGTTGAGATACTCTCTGGAGATGCATCCTGTGTGCCTCAAGGTACATAGGTTAGTTCATCTTAATTGATCAGGACAGTACTGCCTTTGGTCAAAGTCAGTTACGCAATGTCCAGGGCAAGGAACTGTACAGTATGTCTTTTATAAAAGACGACAAGGTTTCAAATAGAACAAAATTAAGTTACATTTCTCAGTATATTCATCCAATCACACTGTGACAAGAGATTTGAAATAAATAAACCAGATCTGTTCATAATTAGCAAAATCATTCCATCAGAAGCCTGAGCGTATCAGAGGAATGCAACGTGACAGCATGGAAGGAAATTCTTGCAGACTGGGGATTGAATCCTGGCTTCACCCCAGCAAGCTGTGCAGCCTGGAGAAAACCAGTCCATCTTCGGGAGCCTCAGTTTCCCCCTGGGCTGGGGTGCTGAGAGATGCCCAGCAAATGCCTGTGCGTAGGAGGCTGCTGGGGGACTGGTGAAAGCCCTTTCCTACTTCCTTTGAATCATGTTGCCCAGGGCTTTAGGAATGAGGGAAAAGAGACTCCTTTAGCTATTTGTTTGGCATGGAAACTTGACTCTGTTGGAGACACAAATGAAAGTACAGAGCCACTTATCTCAGATTTTTTGAGTTGAGAAATGGCAAAGCTCTTGGTGAGAGATTAATGCCCACTCGAGGAAAGGGTTTGATAGAAGCTCCACAGGATAAAGACAGGTCACGTAAATGGTACTTTTCATCTGTATTCATCTCCACTCAACTGCATTTTTAATTTTTAGGAAAAGAGTCTCAATGACACATTGTTAGAATTTGTAATAGAATGTGAAGCTGGAAACTGGGATGTTTCCGTCAGTGGCTTTTGCTTCCAGTACACTGTGGAAGAACCACTGCCTCACCCTTTGTCAGTGTCCCTGAGGAGCCGGTGCTGAGCAGAGCAGCCTGGAGCATTGCTCACAGGGACCGGGGATTCAGTAGAAGGTGTGGTCTGGACTCAGAGCAGGACCAGGCGATACCAAGCAGACGAGCTTATGCACCGGCAGCCTGATTAGTGCCGCTGGCTCTGCAGGCAGTGCGATTAAAAGTAAGAGGGAATTGAGGTTTTGCAGGGACAAGGTCTTCATTCGATTGTAGGCTATTGCAGGGAATTTTTCTAACAAGACAAATCTCCGTGACTATGGAAACTTTCTGAAGTTGGATGGATGAGTGCTATGGCAGGAGTTTTGGCTGGAGGAAAGCTCAGGCCTCCACAATTGATAAGAGAAAGCAGAACTATAAAAAGAGCCCTAAAGGACCTTCCAGCTTTTTGTCATGACTGAAATTTCTCTCAGAATCATGGAAAAGAACTTGTGTTCTTACTGACTTTTAGAGAGAGCTTCTTATTGCTATATAGCAGAGAAAGCAAGGGATGCCATTTCTGGGGTCAAAAAGCTTTACCCAAGAGAAGTGAAATTGGAGCAATTATTTCTTACTGAGAATTTAAAGAAAAGATGTGGTGATCTGTGTTAGAGGAGTGGTGAAGGAATCACCATCAGATGTGTTGATCAGATAAGCAAGTGTCTGTTTGTCTTCTGAACTGTGTGGTACGTGCCCTGGAGAATTCAAGGAAAAGTAACATTCTGGTTAGGAGACAAAGCTAACATAAGTAGAAATTAGGCCACTGCAGCCTCTTTGCTGAGAAATCTCATTGACTTCTCCCTGTCTAAGACTGGGGTCCCAACATTTTTGCATGATATAAAACATGGTCTGCCCTTCACATGCTAAATGACAATGTCCTTCCCAACCCCATCTTCCTTTTTAAAATGTTTCTGTTGTAGTAAGAAAAATAATATATCATATGCTTAAAAAATATATGGTTAAAATGGCAAGGCTTGTGTGATATATATGTATATCACATAAAATTGTGTATGCATATAAAGTATGTGATATGTATATGTGTATAGATATGTATCCATATGTGATATATACATATATGTTTTATGTATATATCAAATACATATGTGATATGTATATAACACATACAATTTGTCATTTTAACTATTTTTAATTGTACAACTCAGTGGCATTAATTACATCACTGTCAGGCCTCTGAGCACAAGGCTGCACCAGATAGCCTGAGGCAACTGAGAAGTACAAAAGAGGTGAAACAGCCAGCTCTTGTCTTAATTGATTGACCAACCTTACAACATTCCGCTATGACTTGTTCCTGCGCTGTCCCAACTGATGGATCCATCGACCTCGTGACATTCTTCTTCTGGACAATGAGTCTTATGATCTCTCCAGCATGCACCTTGTGACTCCCGCCCTGGCCTGCAAGAGAAAAACCCCCTTTAACTGTAACTTTCCACTGCTTACCCCAGTCCTATAAAACTGCCCCATCCCTAACTCCCTTCGCTGACTCTCTTTTCGAACTCAGCTCGCCTGCACCCAGGTGATTAAAAAGCTTTATTGCTCACACAAAGCCTGTTTGGTGGTCTCTTCATATGGACACGCGTGACAATCACCATTACCATTATCTCCAAAACATTTCATTAACCCCAAGAAGAAACCCTATAATCATTAAGCAATGACTCTCCATTTCACCTCCCACCCTGCCCACCCCTGGTAATCTCTTAATCTACCTTCTGTCTGTTTAATGTAATCACATTTGTTTATTTCTGCTTTTTTTCACTTTTGCTGTCATAGCCTAGAAATCACTGCCAAGTCCAATATACTGAATATTTTCCTCCATGTTTTCTTTTAGGAGTTTTATAGTTTTAGACTTTATGTTTAGGTCTCTAATCGATTTTGAATTAATTTCTGTATATGGTGTAAGATAAGGGTCCAACTTTATTCTTTTGCATGCAGATATCCAGTTTCCTCAACACCATTTGTTAAACAGACTGCGATTGAGTAGTCTTGGCATTCTTATCAAAGGTCATTTGACCATAAGCATACGTGTTTATTTCTGGGCTCTATATTCTATTCCATTAGCCTGTTTTTTTTTTCTATGCCTTGTGATTTATTTTTGGTTGAACACTGAACATTTGAATATTATATTGTAGTAAATCTGGAAATCAGTTTCACTCCCTTTCCTGGGGTTATTATTATTTTTTTTTATAATTGAAGGCTGTAGTAGTCTTGTTTGTTTTGTGACATTTCCAAACTATTTTTGAAAAGACTGTATTCCTTGTCATGTATGGTCACTGGAATCTCTGTTCCTTAGTGATTGCTTACTGTGTTCGGCTAGTGTTTTGACACAGATTGATTTGAATTCCAGGAGCTAAAAGCAAACAAACCACCACAACAAAAATACCTCTTCCTGTTTTATAGATTGGCTCTGTGCTAGAACCCTCCTTCAAAACTTAGCCAGGCTTGCACTGAGACTAGGCATCAGCACAAGCTGAAAGTTTTGGGAATTCTCCAGTCTTTTCTGAGCATGGGCCTTTCCCTAGGCATGCAGGTGGCTTTCTGTATCTCTGCCTGCCCCCACCGCCCCCCAGCTCTGCCCTGCCCCGCCCCATGTTTGTTTTTGAATATCTCAGTTTCACAAAGAAACTCTCCCCAGATTTTGCTCCTATTCCTCAGGTGGCACATTATATGCTTGTCTTTTCCCCAGGCATCTGTGGTTTGGCTTGCAGTGATTTTGAACAATGCCTGCCATTTTCCTGGCCTAAGTTCTGCCTTAGGTGAAACAGATGAATGCCTTGCTTCAGTGCCTCAGCTACCCTCCAGCCAGGTTAGAGCAGACATTCACAATAGTTTGTGAATAATGCTGCTCTTCTCTACCTGAACCAGGGAGCAGGGTTCACCTCCTTTGTGGAACCTTCTCTCAGTCCCCATATATTGTTATTTTTTTCTGGGTGCTCTCCAAAATGGTTTACATCTACCTATAGTATTGCATTAAGTATAACGTTATTTACATACATGTGTTCTCCACTGGACGTCGAGGCCCTTGGAATTCAAAGTGGTGCCTTGCTTACATTCCCATCTGTATCCCTTAAGCTCAGAGGCAGGTACAGAGCAGGTTTCCAAAAGTGGCATACAGAACAATTTGGATTTAGGGGACATTCAGTGAGGACCAGATGAACAGGAGTGTTTCCTGATATTGTGAGACAGTGGTCTTGCAAAAGTAGACAAGTGGGTATACTTTGGAAAGCAGGAGGAACCGTAGGAGACAAAAGGGTAGTTTGGATACCTCTTCAAATTCTATACATCATATTCAATAACTGTCATTGTTTTCCAGAAAATAATCTATATTTAAGCCCTTGAAGGTAGAGTAAGAGTAATAGAAATAATTTGAGACAATAAGAACAGATCATTTTTGTTTTATTTTTTTAAATGCAAGGTACAGGCTGGGCGTGGTGCCTCACACCTGTAATCCTAGCACTTTGGGAGGCTGAGGCTGGTGGATCACCTGAGGTCAGGAGTTCGAGACCAGCCTGGCCAACATGGTGAAACCCCGTCTCTGCTAAAAATACAAAAAATTAGCCAGGTGTGGTGGCGGGCACCTGTAATCCCAGCTACTCAGGAGGCTGAGGCAGGAGAATCACTTGAACCTGGGAGGCAAAGGTTGCAGTGAGCCGAGATTGTGCCACTGCACTCCAGCCTGGGTGACAAGAGCAAAACTCCATCTCAAAAAAATTAAAAAGAAAAATAAATAAATAAATAGATAAAATAAAATGCAAGGTATAGAATTGTCAAGAACTGTTTAAAAGGATACTTTATTCATCCAGGTAATTCTTATTTAAGAGGTTTTTTCCCCCTCAAATATGTAAACAATTGAGATCTTAGTACTTTTTTTGTTTTGTTTTGTTTTTAAACTGAATAGTATTCTGTTTCTCCTAGTTGCAAGCTGGCCCGATCCACTCTGGTCTTGGAGAACTCCTTTATCTTTTTGGTGGACCCTAACTTTAGTCTCTAACTCTTGAAAGTGGGAGATGGCTAGCTCTGTAACGCTTATAATGAAAGTCACACACATAACTATCAATCGGATCCATATTTAGTTGTGAGCAGGCATATGTCAGTTTGTGCAACGTGTTTGGCTAATTTGATGATGCCCCAGTTCTTTGAACTTTTAGTGTTCTAAGCACATCTTGTCTACAATGTTTACTGGAGACAGCAAAAATATTCTAAGAAAATTCAGTGAACCTTAGAGTTGGAATCAGAGTGTTTAGAGATGAAGTGTCAGACCCCCGCCCTGATGAAGAGCCTGGCTCAGTCACCACACTGAAGAGCTCCTTGAGCCTCTTGATACTCGCTTACTCCTGACCTCCCAGCACCTCCATCCTCAGGCAGTCTCTGACCTGTTTTCTGTCACTGTAGATTAAGAGTTGGCAAGCTTTTCCATAAAAGAGTAGATAGAAAATACTTGAGGCTTTTTAGCCATACACTCTCTCTCACAAATACCAAATGACTGGGTTGTGGTAAAGCAGTCATAGAAAGTATGTAAATGGGTGGCTGTGGATGTATTTCAATAAGATTATATTTATAGAAACAAGCAGGGGGTCAGATTTGACCCATGGACTATAGCTTGTCAAACCCTGCTATTTAAATTTTCTAGAACTTTATATTAAAAATGGTATATATGTATATTTGGTCTGGCTTCTTTCATTCAGCATAATTATTATGAGATTCATCCATGTGGTAGCATACATCAATAATTCATTCCTGTTATTACTGAGTAGTATTCCATGGTTTGAGTATTACACCATTTTTTTGTACACACATTCACCTGTTGATGGATATTTGAATTGTTTCCAGTTTTTGACCATCAAAACTAAGACTACAGCAAACATTGTGTTCAATTCTTAGTGTTACCTTATGCTTTAATTTCTTTTGGGTAAATACTTGAAAGTGGAATAGTGGGTTCATATTGGTAGGTGTATGGATCATGTTTTTAAAAACTGCCACGCTGTTTTCTGGAATGGTTGAACCATTTTACACTCCCACCAGCAGTGCTTGAAAGTTCCTGTTCCTTCATCTCCTTGTCAACATTTACTTTAGTCAGTGTTTTTGATTTTACACATTCTAAGGTAGATAGTGAAATGTCATTGTGGTTTTACTCCACGTTTCCCTAATGGCTAGTGATATTTGACCATCTTTTCATGTAATCATTTGTCAGTCTTATGTCTTCTTTGTTGAAGTGTCTGTTTAAAATATTTCCCATTTGAATTGTGTTGTTTACTTGTGGAATTTGAGAATTAAAAATTTATATATATATATTCTAGATATTAGTCTTTTATCAGATAGATGATTTGGAAATATTTTCCCCCAGTTTGTGGCATTTCTCTACTTTTACTTAACAGTGCCCTTTGAAAAACAGGAATTCATAATTTTGATAAAGTCCAATTAATATGATTTTTTCTTTTCATATATTATGTTTTTACTGTTATGTCTAAGAAAACCTTTAACTCAGGGTCAGAGATTTTTTCCTATATTTTCTTCCAGAAGTTTTATAGTTGTGTTTTACATTCAGGCCTATAATCCATTTGTATTAAATTTCGTATATGATTAGTGAACAGATCAAAGTAAAAGTTCTTTTGCATGTGGATATCCAACTGTTCCAGCACCATATGTGGAAAAGACTTCTCCTTCTGTATTAAACCACCATTGAATCTTTGCAAAAAAATCAATTGACCATAAATATATGGGTATATTTTTGGATTCTCCATTGATCAATTTATTTTGATGCAATATCACATTGTTTTTATTGTTGTTGCTTTATAATAAATCTTGAAGTGAGATAAAGTATATTCTCAAACTTTGTTCTTTTTTTTTTTTAATAAAAGTTGCATTGGTTATTCTAGTCCTTTGCATTCTTATGTGAATTTTAGAATCAGTTTGTTAATTTCTACACAAAAGAATGCTGGGATTTATACAAAACATTCTTAGGAAAAATGAAAGAAGACATAAATAATTGGAGCTATATATTGTGTTTATAGATCAGAAGCTCCTATATTGTTAAAATGTTAATTTTTCCCAAATTAATTCATACACACCTCTCTGCTTCAAAGGAGTCCACCCTGTAGTCCCTGATATTAATGGCCATATATGTTATATTACATAGCCAAGGAACTTTGCAGGTGGATTTAGGTTATAAACCTCCATAAAGGGAGATTTTTCTGGATTATCCAGGTAGATCCAATGTAATCATAAGGGCCCTTAAAAATAAAGAGAAGGATAGAAGAGCCAGTTAGAGAGCTGTGACAGAAGAAGAGGCAGGAGAGATTTGAAGTGTGAGAGGGACATTGCTGACTTTGAAGATGGAGGAAGGGAGGCATGAGGCTGGGAATGTGGGTGCCTCTGGAAGCTCAGCACAGCTTTTGGGTGACAGCCAGTAAGGAAACAGGGGCCTCAGTCTTACAGCTGCAGGGAACTGGATTATGTCAACACCTGAATGAGCAGAGAAACAAATCCTCCCCTAGAGCCTCCAGACAGGAACACAGCCCTGCCAACACTGTGGCTGTGACGTCATGAGACTCTAAGCAGACATCCTGCTGTGAACCAGCATCCTCTGACCTATGAAAATCATGATATAATTGAAAACTAGTACACCTTTTTATATCTATAGAATCTATAGTCATGCCACTGATCTTCTTCTTGATACTGGAAATTTTGTTTTCTCACTTGCTCTATTCAGATTGGCTAAAAGTTGACTGATCTTACTGAGCTTTTGAAAGAAGCCAGTTTTGGTATCATTGCTTTTCTCTAACATTTTTTCCATTTTCTATTTCATTGATTTCTACTCCAGTCTTTATTATTTCTTTTCTTCTACTTATTTTGGGTTTCATTTGCTCTAACCAGTAAGGAAAAATATAACCAGAACAATTAAACAAAAACTTTATGAAAGAAGACATATGGATGTCAAGTAAGTAAAAGATGCTCAGTGTTGGCTGGGCATGGTGGCTCATGCCTGTAATTCCAGCGCTTTGGGAAGTCAAGGCGGGTGGATCACTTGAGGTCAGGAGTTCGTGACCAGCCTGGCCAACATGGTGAAACCCCATCTCTACTGAAAATACAAAAATTAGCTGGGCATGGTGGTGCACACTTGTAATCCCAGCTACTCGGGAGGCTGAGGCAGGAACATCACTTGAATCTGAGAGATGGAGGTTGCAGTGAGCTGAGATTGCACCACTGCACTCCAGCCTGGGCCACAGAGTAAGACTCCATCTCAAAAAAAAAGATGCTCAATGTCATTAGTCATGAGAAAAATGCAATTGGAAACCACAGTAAGATCCCACTACACATCCATTGGAATGTCTAAAATCAGAAAGGCTGATCAAATGTTGGTGAAGATGTGGAAGAACTGGAATTCTCATACACTGCTGGTGGGATTGTAAAATGATAAAATTATTTTGGAAAATAGTTTTGCAGTTTCCTAAAGCATAAATGTTGCATATAACCTTGCATAGTATTAAGCTATCATATATCCAACCATCTCATTCCTAGGTATTTAGCCAAGAGAACTGAAAGCATGTGTACATACAAAAACTTGTATATGAATGTTCATAGCATGTTTATTTGAAATAGCCAGACACTGGAAACAATCCACGTGTCCATCAATAGGTGAATGGTATGTACATTGTAATATAGCCACACACTAGCATACTACTACACATTAAAAAAGATGAACTACTGACTCACACACCAACAGCGAAGGATCTTTTTTTTTTGTTTTTGAGACGGAGTTTGGCTCTCATTGCCCAGGCTGGAGTGCAATGGCGTGATCTCGGCTCACCACAACCTCTGCCTCCCAGGTTCAAGCAATTCTCCTGCCTCAGCCTCCCAAGTAGCTGGGATTACAGGCATGTGCCACCACATCCAGCTAATTTTGTATTTTTAGTAGAGACGGGGTTTCTCCATGTTGGTCAGGATGGTCTCGAACTCCTGACCTCAGGTGATCTGCCTGCCTGGGCCTGCCAAAGTGCTGGGATTACAGGCGTGAGCCATCGGGCCCGGCCAACAGTGAAGGATCTTAACATGATTATGCTGAATATTAATTTTTTTGTCTGGATGATCTGTCTATTGAGAAACAGTCAGACAAAAAATACAACAGGTGGGGCGTGGTGGCTCATGCCTGTAATCCCAGCAGTTTGGGAGTCTGAGGTGGGCGGATCACTTGAGGGCAAGAGTGTGAGACCAGCCTGGTCAACATAGTGAAACCTCATCTCTACTAAAAATACAAAAAGTTAACTGGGTGTGGTGGTGCATGACTGTAATCCCAGCTACTTGGGAAGCTGAGGCTCCCCAGCTTGAGCCTGGGAGGTGGAGGTTGCAGTGAGCTGAACTGCAGCCCAGCCTGGGTGACAGAGCAAAACTGTGTCTCAAAAAGGCCCCCAAAACAACAACAACAAAAAACTATGGTGCAATTTACAGAAAACCTGCATTTATAGAAAATTTAAGCCAATCTATAGTGAAAGAAAAGAGATGAATGGTTTACTGGGAGTGTGGGGGTTGACAAGAGGAGCTAGAGGAGGTACAAGAACATAGGCATGAATAAACTTGTAGGGTCAATGGGCATGTTCATTATCTTGATTACAGTGTTGGTTTCATGAGTATACACATAACCAAATAGAAATTATGTGCATTTTACATATATGCGGTTTGTAGTATGACAATTATTCTTGATAAAGAAAAAGGCAACCAGAGGTTAAAGAAATGAATCGGTGTGTTAACAGTGGAACTATATCTCTATGTCTATTTACTTATTTTCAGGATGGATTGCTATTCTGGGTGCCATCTGGTTGCTAATTTTAGCTGATATTCATGATTTTGAGATAATTCTACACAGAGTGGAATGGGCAACCCTTCTGTTTTTTGCAGCGCTCTTTGTTCTGATGGAGGTAAGATTTTAGAACTTTTGCCATATGGCATTTTACCTGATTTTTGTATTTCATGTTTTATTTGGTGAATGAAGAAAGCCTACATCTATTAATCTTTCCTTATATTCTCTAAGTGGAAAATAATGGAGGTTGTAATTGGACTATTTTAAGTTAACCAGCTTTACCTTAGCCACTGAGAGATTTCTGACAGCACTGCGTATTTGTTTTTTTTCTTGAATTATCTTTGTGGTTTGTAAACTCATTCTAATTTCATTTTCTATAAAATATAATTTACTATAAGTTGAGTTTGGAGCTAAATTACTTATAACAGCAAGTTTAGGAGGTAGTGTGACCTTGATGATCTGTTTCATTTTGTGTGATATTTGAGTAACATTTCTGTTATCACGGAAAAGACTACATCAGTAATATGTATTGTTTCCATTACAATTGTTGTTACAAAATTACTCACAAAATCTTGAGACTTCATTTATAAATTTGTGTCCCCCTCAAACAGAAAGGTTTACTAACACAGAAAGATACTACTCCTCAAACCATTCCCCCAGCACCACTTCTTTGCATTTCTTCAATTTAACATGTAACGTGCTTTCATTTTCATTAAGCTAGAAATATTTTCTAATTTTCCACATAATTTCTTTTTTTGACTTATGGGTTATTTCAAAGTATGTTTTGAAGGCTCCAAATATTTGTGGATTGCCCATGTTTCTTTATGTTTTTGACTTTTAATTTAATTCAGTTGTGGTCACAGGACATACACTGCACAATTGCAGTCCTTTTAATTTTATTAAGACTTGTTTTACGGTCTAGCATTTGATCTGTCTTGGAGAATATTCTACTTGTGATGTGTATTCTGCTGCTGTTTTGTGGAGCATTCTATCAGTGTTAGATTTGTCTTGCTTGTTAACAGTTCTGTTTGTCTCTTGCACATTATGAGTGATATTCTGTGAAACTGTTCTATGAGTTATTGAGAGTGGGGTATTGCAGTCTTCAACTATTTTGTTGGATTGGGTATTTTTCCTTTCAAGTGTGTCAGCTTTTGCTTCATGTATCTTGAGGATCGGTTGTTAAGTGTATATACTTTTATAATTATTACATCATCCAAATGAATTGAACTTTATCATTACTAAATGTCTCTTTTTCTCTGGTAATGCTTTTGTCTTAGGGTCTATTTGCCTGATACTGGTATAGCCACTTCAGCCCACTTTTGTTTACTGTTTGCATGACTTATCATTTTAAAAATGATAAAATCTAGCCTGACAATTTCTACATTTTAATTGAAATATTCAATCCACCCCCATTTAATACTTATTCATACGCTTGGCTTCGTGTCTGCTACTTTGCTATTTTCACTATATCTCATATCTTTTTTCCTCTCTTTATCTTTTACTGCTTTCTTACTGTGTTAAATTACATTTTATTGTATACTAATTCTCTTCTTTGTTTCTATTTCTAAAACTGCGTTTTTGAGTTATTTTATTATTGATTGCTCTAAGGGTTAAACTGTACATCTTAGTTTAATATGATCTGTGCTGGATTAATACTAATTTATCTCGTGGAAAATACAGACATCGTGTTCCAGTAGAGCTCCATTTGTCCTCCCTTGTTTGTGCTTTGATGGTCACGTATGTTGTACTTCTACGTTATATGCCTAACATATATAATAGTTTTATCATTTCAATTATTTTATGCAATGTATTTTATATTAAGAGAAAAAAGAAAAATGATAAAAAAAAGACATACAATTGACCCTTGAACAACATGGATTTGAACTGCATGGATCTACCTATATGGAGATCTTTTTCAATAAATGTATGGGAATTTTTTTTTGGAGATTTGTGATAATTTGAAAAAACACAGATGAACTGTTGAAAAAAATTAAGTCAAAGTTAGGTATGTCACATAGACCAATGGAACAGAACAGAGAGCCCAGAAATAAGGCCGTACACCTATGACCATCTGATCTTCGACAAAGCTGACCAAAACAAGCAGTGGGGCAGGCAGTCTCTACTCAATAAATGGTGCTGGGAGAACTGGCTACCCACATGCAGAAGATTGAAATCGGACCCCTTCCTTATACCATATACAAAAATCAACTCAAGATGGATTAAAGACTTAAACGTAAACCCCAAACTATAAAACCCTGGAAGACAATCTAGGCAATACCATTCTGCACATAGGCATGGGAAAAGATTTTATGACAAAGGTGCCAAAAGCAATTGCAACAAAAACAAAAATTGGCAAATGGGATCTATTAAATTAAAGAGCTTCTGCACAGCAAAAGGAACTATCAACGGAGTAAACAGACAATCTACAGAATGGGAAAAAAATTTAGCAAATTATGCATCTCTGACAAAGGTCTAATAGGAACCAAAGTCTATAAGGAACTTAAACAAATTTACAAGAAAAAGAAACCAAACAGCTGCACTAAAAAGTGAGCAAAGGACATGAATGCTTTCAAAAGAAGACATACATGCAGCCAATAAGTGTATGATAAAAGCTCAATATCACCGATCATTAGAAAAATGTGTATCAAAACTACAATGCAATGCCATCTCACACCAGTCATATAGCTATTATTAAAGAGTCAACAAATAACACATGCTAATGAAGTTGCAGAGAAAAGAGATCACTTATACACTGCTGGCAGGAGTGTAAATTAGTTCAACCATTGTAGAAAGCAGTGTGGTGATTCCTTAAAGAGCTAAAGAGCTAAAAAACTGAATTGCCATTTGACTCAGGAAATCCCATTACTGGGTATATATAAAAAAAGAATATAAATTCTTGTACTGTAAAGACATATGCACATGTGTGTTCATTGCAGCATTATTCACCATAGCAAAGATATGGAATCGATCTAAATGTCCTTCAATGGTAGACTGGATAAAGAAAAGTGGATAAAGTGGTAGACTGGATAAAGTAAAGTATATGTATAAACATATACACCATGGAACACTATGCAGCCATTAAAAAGAATGAGGTAATATCTCTTGCAGAAACATGGATGGAGCCAGAGGCCATTATCTTTAGCAAACTAACACAGGAACAGAAAACCAAATACCACATGTTTTCACTTATAAGTGGGAGCTGAATGATGAGAACACATGGACACAAAGAGGGGAGCAACAGACACTGGGGCCTACTGGAGGATGAAAGGTGGGAGGAGGGAGAGGTTTGGGAAAAATAAGTAATGGGTGCTAGGCTTAATACCTGGGTGACAAAATAATCTGTACAACAAACTCTTGTGACATGAGTCTACCTATATAATAAACCTGCACATGTACCCCTGAACTTAAAAGTTAAAAAAATTGTCCTTTGAACCAGTTATTAAAAAAAAATGATGGTGGGTTGTGAGTGGCCAGGGGCCAAAATAAGCACATGAGAGAGACAAACACAGAAACACACACACACACACACACACACACCCCCCAAACAAAAAACCACAAAAGGTATGTCATGAATGCATAAAATTTTTGTAGATACTAGTCTATCTTATTTACTCCTATAAAATATACACAAATCTATTATAAAAAGTTAAAATGTATCAAAGCTTACACAAACACAGACAGTACATGGTACCATTCACAGCCAAGGGAAATGTAAACAAATGTAAAGATGCAGGATTCAATCATAATTGTGTAAAGTTAACTGTGGTACATACTGTGCTACTGTAATAATTTCACAGCCACCTCCTGTTGCTATTGCAGTGAGTGAGGATCTACTTAAGATGCTATGTGGTGCTGATCATCTCCATGAGTGGTTAATCCCTTCAGTAAATTGCCTATTGCAGTAAAAAGTGATCTCTCAATTCCCATGTATTTCTTGGTTTACTGCAATGCTTAAACCTTGAATGACACATGGGACCCATAGCAAGTGCCATTAGTGATGCTGGAAGTGCTCTAAAGAAGCAGAGAAAGGTCGTAACATTACAGGAGAAAGTTGGATTGCTTGATATGTACCATAGATTGCCGTCTGCAGCTGCAGTTGCCTACTATTTCTGACAGATGATTCACCTTGTAAACAGACGATGTAAACTTATGGTAGCGATAAACACAGTACAGTACTGTAAATGTAGTTTTTGTTTCTTATGATTGTCTTAATAACATTTTCTTTTCTGTAGCTTACTTTATTGTAAGAATACAGTGTATAAGACATATAACATACAAAATACATGTTTCAGGAGTTTGAGACCAGCCTGGGTAACATAGTGAGACTTCATCTCTATAAAAATATTAAAAAATTAGCTGGCATGGTGGTGCATGCCTGTAGTCCCAGCTACTCAGGAGGCTGATGTGGGAGGAGCACTATGCTCCTGGGAGGTTGAGACTGCAGTGAGCCACGATTGTGCCACTGCACACCAGCCTGGATGACAGAGCAAGACCATGTATCAAAACAAAAGAAAATGAAATATGTGTTAATTGACTGTTTATGTTATTGGTAAGGCTCCCAGTCAGTAGTAGGCTGTTAGTAGTTAAGATTTGGGGGAGTCAAAATCTATACATGGATTTTCGACTTTGTAGGGGGCTGGTGCCCCTAAAACCCACAATGTTTGAGGGTCAGTTTGTGTGTGTGTGTGTGTTTGTGTGTATCTTTCCTACAATTCTTTACTTCTTTGTATGGATTTAAGTTGCCACATGATGTCAGCCTGAAGAATTTCCTTTAGTAGATCTTGTAAAGCAAATCTGTTGGAAACAAATTCTCTCTTTGTTTATATGTGAATGCCTTTATTTTGTCTTTTTAAAATACAGTTTTGTTTCACTTATATAGAATCCTTGATAGTTTTTTTTTCTTTCACCAGTCCAAATCTGTCATTCTGACTTTGGGTCTCCATTGCTTCTTATGAGAAATTAGCTGTTAATCATTGTTTCCCCCCTATGCGCATTGAGTCATTTTTCTGTTACTGCTTTTGAGGCTTTACTTTGTCTTTCAATAGTGTGACTATTATGCATCTAGGTGTGGATCTTTTTGTGTTTCTCCTACTTATGTGTATGTTTTTTGAAAGTTTTAACTTTTAAGATCTTTAGATTAATTTTGAAATTAATTTTCGGTATTTGGATAGTTTTTGGTTACTATTTTTCACATATATTATTCTCTCTTTTTTAAAAAAAATTATTCTCTTCCTTTTCTGGGATTTCTATTACAGACATGTTGGTTTGCTTGATTGCATCCCATAGGTTTTGACACTTCATTCATTTTTCTTCATTCTTTTTTCTTCTATGTTCTTCAGATTGAGTAATCTCTATTGATCTATTTTAATTTTTGATGAGTAATTTTTATGTCATCTCAATTTTATGTCATCTCAAATATTATATTGAGTCCCTCATATAAGTGAATTTTTCATTTCACTTGTATTGTTCAATTCTAGAATTTCCATTCTGTTGTCTTAAAAATAATTTTTATCTCCTTGTGATATTCTCTACTTAATGCATCATTGTTATCATTTTTCAATTTTTAAAGCATGATTCTTTAATTCTCTAAACATATTTAAAATTCTGCTTTGAAGTCTTTCCTAACTTCAGCATCCAGGCCCCCCTCACAGATAGTTTCTATTGGCAGTTTTTACCCCAGAGCAGGGGTCACACTTTCCTTTATTTTTTGCATATCTTATAATTTTTGTAAAAAATTAGAAATTTTAGATAATGTATTTTAGCAACTATAGATGCTGATTTATCTCCCTGAATTTGTTATTGATTTCATTTATATGAAATCATAATAAAATGTCCTTCTTTGACCCTAAAAACAATTTTTGTCTTAAGGTCAGTTTTGTCTGATGTTAGCATAGTTACTCCAGCTCTTTTTTTGTTGTTGTTGTTACTATTTGTGTGGTCTACCTTTTTCCATCTTTTTCCTTTCAATCTATTTGGGTCTTTTAATCTAATGTGACAGCAGTAAGCTCTTGTAGACAGCATACAGTTGAATCACATTTAAAAAATCCATTTAGCCCATATCTGCCCTTTAATTGGTATGTCTATTCCATTTACAGTTTATGTAAATGCTAAGAAGGTAGTATTTATATCTGACATTTTTCTATTTGTTTTTTTCCTTATCTTTGTCTCTTTCCCTGGTCTCTCTGTTAAGGCATCTGTCTTTGCTGATATCACATACAACCTTCAGGCTTCACTAATTCCCAGTTGATTGCTCTATTTAAGTCTTAAGTTTTTAAGAATAGTTTTAGGTTCACAGCAAAATTGAGGGGAAAGTAAAGAGATTTTCCATATATTCCAACCCCCACACATGCATAGCTTCCCCCATTATCAACTTCCTCCATCACAGTGGTACAGTTGTTATGATTTATGAACCTAAATTGATGCATTATAGTCATCCAGAGTCCATAGTTTATATTAGTGCTCATTCTTGGTTCTTGGTGTTGTACATTCTGTGGGTTTGGACAAGGTATAATGACATGTATCCATCATTATGGTATCATACAGAGTAGTTCCACTGCCCTAAAATTCCTCTGTGCTCCACTTGTTCATCCCTTCTTCTCCCCCAGCCCCTGGAAATCACTGATCTTATTCCTGTCTCCATAGTTTTGAATTTTCCAGAATGTCTTATAATTGGAAGAGCACAGTATGTGGTCTTTTCACATTGGCCTCTTTCATTTAGTAATATGCATTTAACTTTCCTTCTTGTCTTTTCATGGCTTAACAGCTCATTTCTTTTTAGCTCTGAATAACATTCCATTGTCTGGATGTACCACACTTTATTTATCCACCCACCATGACTTAAGGATATCTTGCCTGCTTCCAAGTTTTGGCAATTTTAAATAAAGCTGCTACGAACATCTATGTGCAACTTTTTGTGTGGACCTAAGTCTTCAAATCGTTTGGGTAAATATGAAGGATTATGGCCAGAGGATAATTGCACCACCTAGAGCACTCCCAAGTTGCTGAAGTCCTCAGCATATATTCCAGGAGCTTATGGGATCGATCAGGACTATTCTTGTGTGTCTTTACTACCCAATACCTAGCACCTCCTCATATAATTGTGGGTATGAGAGTAATCATGATTCTTTGAGGAGAACTATATGATGTTTATCGTCTTGGCTATTTTATTTATACATCATGTTGGATTTCTTTAAATTTTTTCTATATATCTTCTTTATAGCTTATTTCACTCTCCCTAATTGCTTCTTAATATTTTTCTCTTTTATC
This sequence comes from Pan paniscus, assembly GCF_029289425.2. Classification (NCBI taxonomy): domain Eukaryota; kingdom Metazoa; phylum Chordata; class Mammalia; order Primates; family Hominidae; genus Pan; species Pan paniscus. The sequence continues at coordinate 7,361,813 of NC_073265.2, forward strand.
TGTACTAACCTAGGCAATTAGGGGAACCAAACCGAGAATATTGATTCAGTTACCTTGACACTGGGAAAGTCTCTTTTGTCTGTCTTCTCATTCTATTCGTTGTTATGCTGCAGTATCCCAATGATAAGTATCAGGCAGTTTCATCATGTGAGCACTAAACTGGGACAATTTATCCAGCTGCTTCCTTTAGGACCTGTATCCAATAGTGCAGGTACATGTAGCATTGGTTTTATTCATATTGATAAGTCAGAATACAATTTTGTAAAATTTCATTCCCTTAATTAAAAAAAGTTCTGGAAACTATAGGGATATAATATGTTTTCAACTAGAACAAAACAAAGAATTTTCATTTGTGACTGAAACTAATGTCAACAAAACCAACCCAACAAAGTTGCTGCTTTGTTGATGTGGACATTAATTGGAAGAGGCACTTTTTGTGCAGAAACCAACAGGAAGGATTTCTGACTACAACTACGGGATGCATTCTTGCCTCAGTTTCCAACCTTCATGTTTTTATTTGGGTCCTCAGCAGAATATATTAATCTATCATAATTACTTATATCTTCTTGAAACTCAAGAGGTGCTGGACACAGTGGCTCTCGCCTGTAATCCCAGCACTTTGGGAGGCCGAGGCAGGTGGATCATGAGGCCAGGACTTAGAGACCAGCCTGGCCAACATGGTGAAACCCTGTCTCTACTAAAAATACAATAATTAGCCAATCCCAGATACTCGGGAGGCTGAGGCAGGAGAATCACTTGAATCCAGGAGGTGGAGGTTTCAGTGAGTCGAGATCATGCCACTGCATTCCAGCCTAGGTGACAGAGTGAGACTCTGTCTCAAAAAAAAAAAAAAAAAATCAAGAGGGAGCTGAGCTTATTATTATTGCATTAACTTTGCTTGTCCTGTAACATTGTATGAATTGTGGTTTTGCAAGATGTTCAATAATTCTCCAACTTAAGTAGTCTAAAATGTGGGGAGTTGAGGAACAATGGAATCTTCATGAGGTGTAACCTTAAGGAAGCCAGTTCAGATGCTTGCCTTCCCCAGGCTTCCCTGAGGGGCAGCCTAACACTCTTTCTGAAAAGTGTTAGACTTTTCGGCCCAAAAGGGACAATCAACTGGGCAAGATACTCTGACCGTCCTTTTTGAAGTAGGAAAAGCCCTATTAGGAGCCATTTTAAGGCCTGGATGCTTTCAACTCTGTTATTTTATCCTCAGATGTTCCTGTTCATTTTGCTCCCACTCATCCTTATGTAACAGGTCCTCACCTTGCTTCCCCCCTCTATGGGCAGTCTGACCATCATCATCAAGCTTACAGACCTCATTGCAGCTGGATGCAGCCTCTGGCATAATGGGGAGATGGATGGGTTGGAAGCTTTCTCATGTGCCATGAATATCACAGGACCATGAGAGCACTCCAGTGGGGATGCTCAGAGATCTGTGCACCAGTCCAGGAAGGACTCTTCCAATTCAGGCGAACAGGTTATAGTTCACATGATGTTTATGAGCACAGGCTTTCACATCAGATGGATCCATGTTCAAAGCTCAGCTTTGCTACTTCCTAGTTCTAAAATTTTAGACAAATTACTTAATACCTCTGAGCCTCAATTTTCTTATCTTTAGAATAGTCTATTAATATTAATCATGCTGCTTGTGAGAACCAAGAAGATCATATAGAAGTACTGAGCTCCATGTTGAGCTCCTAGTTGGCATTCAAAAAGTGCTGTAGCCTATTATTATTATCATTTTTAGTAATAATTTGATTCAAAAGCTTAATTCAACCTATTCATGTTCAAACTATTCACTGTTAGCCCAGAAGAGAGTAAGGTTTGTATACAGAGATCCTAGGCAAACTCTCTGGGCCCCACATATCTCACACACCCAGCTCCCCTACCCCAAGCAGCCATTCCCTTCAGAGTGGCCTGCCTTCATCTTCACGCCCTGGGCTTTCATCTCTCATTTTGCATCTGCTATCTTACACCTACCTAAGACCTCTTCCACATTTTGAGGGCTTCCTGGCCCTTTTCCTGCCATTTTGGACCTGAGTTCTCCAGCGTACGTTTTGGGTCAAATCCTTCTTCTGTCATGTTGCAGTGGCTCTGAAATAGGCCCCACTCTGAAGCACATACAGTAGGTCAGGTGTGTTCTATTTTTTGGAAAACAGTTGGAGACATTTGGGTCTATTAATTTATGTTGCACTGACTTTTGTTACTGAGGTCAGATTGTCTTCTAGAAAATTTGGTCAAACCATAGAGTAGTTGGTACAATGAAAACTGTAGACATCTTGTCCCCTGAAATTCAAGATCAATTTTGAGTATTTCTAAATTTGGATAATGGAGCATGTTTCTGCAGATTTAGAAGGGCTTCAAAGTTAGTTAATGAATAACCTGTGTTAAGGAATATTATTTTACTTGTCCTTTTGTTTTATAGGGATTTGAAATGCTAAGTGTCCTTTAAATTCATATTTAAAAATTTCTGGATGATTCTTGGATATAGGGAGTACATAACATCAATATAAACATGTTTACCCTTAGAAGAAGAAAATTTAGAATGAAACTGTTAGGCAGGAAATATCTTTTTTTTTCTTTCCAATTTGCATTTTGGGTTCGGGGGTGTGCGTGCAGGTTTGTTACAGGGGTAAACTGCATGTCATGGGGGCTTGGCTTACAGATTATTTCATCACTCAGGTAATAAGCGTAGGACCTGATACATAGTTTTTTGATCTTTACCCTCCTCCCACCTTCCACCCTCAAGTAGACTCCAGTGTCTATGGTTCCCTTCTTTGTGTCCATGTGTACTCAATGTTTAGCTCCTACTTATAATAATGAAAACATGCAGTATTTGGTTTTCTGTTCCTGCGTTAGTTTGCTAAGGACAATGGTTTCCAGCTGCATCCATGTTGCTGCAAAGGACATGATTTCATTCTTTTTTATGGCTGCATAGTATTCCATGATATGTGTCACATTTTCTTTATTCAGTCCACTGTTGATGGGCATTTAGGTTGATTCCATGTCTTTGCTATTGTGAATAGTGCTGTGATGAACATATGCATGCATGTGTCTTTGTGGTAGAATGATTTATATTCCTTTGGGTACATACACAGTAATGAGATTGGTGGGCTGAATGGTATTCTTTGAGGATCTCCAAACTGCTCTCCACATTGGCTGAACTGACTTATACTCTAATCAGCAGAATCAGCAGTGTATAAGCATTCTCTTTTCTCTGCAACCTCACCAACATCTGTTATTTTTCACTTTTTAATACTAACCATTCTGACTGGCATGAGATGCTATCTCATTTCGGTTTTGATTTGCAACATGATTAGCCATGTTGAGCATTTGTTCATATGCTTGTTGGCCATGTGTATGTCTTCTTTTGAGAAATAGCTATTCATGTCCTTTGCCCATAATTTAACAGGGTTGTTTTTTGCTTGTAAATTTGTTTAAGTCTCTTATAGATTCTGAATATTAGACCTTTGTCAGATACATAGTTTGCAAAAATTTTCTCCCATTCCATTGGTTGTCCACTTACTGAGGTGATAGTTTCTTTTGTTATGTAGAAGCTCCTTAGTTTAATGAGGCCCCATTTGTCAACTTTTGTTTTTGTTGTAATTGCTTTTGGGGTCTTTGTCGTGAAATCTTTGCCAGGCTCTGTGTCCAAAAGGGTACGTCCTAGGTTTTTGTCTAGGGTTTTTATAGTTTTAGGTTTTAAATTAAAATCTTTGACCCATCTTGAGTTGATTTTTGTATGTGATGGAAGGAAGGGGTCTGGTTTCAATCTTTTGCATATGACTAGCCAGTTATCTCAGCACCATTTATTGAATGGGGAGTCCTTTCCCCATTGCTTGTTTTTGTTGATTTTGTCAAAGATCTGATAGTTGTAGGTGTGTTATTTCTGGGTCCTCTATTCTGTTCCATTGGTCCATGTGTCTGTTTTTGTACCACTACCATGATGTTTTGGTTAAATGTAGTCATGTAGTATAGTTTGAAGCTGGGTAATGTGATGCCTCCAGCTTTGTTCTTTTTGCTTTAAACTTCCTTGGCTATTTGGGCTCTTTTTTAGTTCCATATGTATTTTGCAATAGTTTTTTTCTAATTCTCTGAAGAATATCATTGGTGTTTGATGTGAATAGCATTGACTCTGTAGATTGCTTTGGGCATTATGGCCATTTTAATAATATTGATTCTTCTTATCCATGAGCATGGAAAGTTTTTTCATTTGTTTGTGTCATCACTGATTTCTTTCAGCAGTGGTTTATAATTCTTGGTGTAGAGCTCTTTCACCTCCCTGGTTAGCTATATTTCTAGGTATTGTGTTTTTTGTATAGCTGATGTAAATGGGATTGCATTCTTGATTTGGCTCTCAGCTTGAATGTTGTTGGTGTTTAAAAATGCTACTGATTTTCAGCCATTGATTTTGTATCCTGAAATTTTGCTGGAGTTGTTTATCTGCTAAAGTAGCTTTTGGGCCAAGACTATGGGGTTTTCTAGGTATAAAACCATATTGTCTGTGAAAAGAGATAGTTTGACTTCCTCTCTTCCTATTTGGATGTCTTTTATTTCTTACTGTTTCCTGATTGCTCTGGCTAGGACTTTCAGTACTATGTTGAATAGGAGTGGTGAGAGAGGGCATCCTTATCTTGTTCCAGTTCTCAAAGGGAATGGTTCCAGCTTTTGCCCATTCAGTATGATGTTGGCTGTGGGTTTGTCATAGATAGCTCTTATTATTTTAAGGTATGCTCCTTTGATGCCTAGGATGTTGAATTTTATCAAAAGCCTGTTCTGCATCTATGGCAATGATCATGTGGTTTTTGTTTTTAATTCTGTTTATGTGGTGAATCACATTTATTGATTTGCATATGTTGCACCAAACTTGCATCTAAGAGATAGAGCCTAATCATAGTGGATTAGCTTTTTGATGAGCTGCTGGATTCAATTTGCTAGTATTTTATTGAGGATTTTTGCATCTATGTTCATCAGGGATATTGGCCTGAAATTCTTTCTTTCTTTCTTTCTTTCTTTCTTTCTTTCTTTCTTTCTTTCTTTCTTTCTTTCTTTCTTCCTTCCTTCCTTCCTTCCTTCCTTCCTTCCTTCCTTCCTTCCTTCCTTCCCTTTCTTTCTTTCTCTCTCTCTCTCTTTCTTTCTTTCTTTCTTTCTTTTTTTTGTGTCTCTGCTAGGTTTGGTATCAGAAGAGGAGGGACTCTTCTCTAATTCATTCTATGAGGCCATCTCATAGAATGGTACCAGCTCATCTTTAGAAAATGTCTTCATCTGACCTGATGGGCACATTAAATACAGTATGTGAAGATTTTCATGGCAGTTTTGGCCCCACTTTCTTTCAGGTTGTAGCAGTCTCTTCTTATAACAAGGATTTAGCAGCATAAGGGGAATCTCTCTTCAGTATTCCTATAGACAGAACCAACATATATGAGCTCACAATCTAAAATTGCAAAACACGTGGAGAAATAGTTTATCATGAATGAGAGCAAGCAAGACATTTTTGGATTATAATAATTTGAGAATGATGGATAACACTTTTAAGATGATGTATTTGATATATCTAATCTTTCCCTTCTTTCTCTTGAAATGCTTTTTTTTTTTCAAAAACAAGGAAACAAGGAACTTTTCTTTTGAAAGAATTTTAGGCTTACATAAATGTCGTAAAAAAGTATAGAGAGTCCACATTTACCCATCACCCAACTTCCCCTAAGTTAAAAATTATACAACCGTGATAAAATTATCCAAACCAGAAAATTAACATTAGTAGAATATTACTAAAACTACAAATACTATTCAGTTTCTTCAGTTTTTTTCCTAATGACTTTTTTCTGTCCAATATTCTATCCAGAATCCCACATTTCATTTAGTTATCATATGTCTTGAATTTCATCTAAATTCTTTAGTCTATCTTGACCCTTTTGAAAAGTATTAGTTAGTTACCTTGTAGAGATTTCTCAGTTTGGGTTTGTCTCATGTTTTCTCATGACAGTTTTGAGGCTATGAAGTTTTGGCGAGATCACAGAGGTGATGTGCCTTTTCTAGTGCATCATATTGGGGTACAAATATTGGCATGTCCTATTACTCAATGTGTTAACATCGAACACTTGGCTCATGTGGTGTCTGCCAGGTTTCTGTATTGTGAAGTGGAGCCCTGGCAAATTATCTTGTGGGGAAATACTTTGAGATTATACTAACATTGTGTTTTTCCTCAAACATTTTCTTACTGATTTTAGCATTTGTCAGTAGCTCTTTGCCTCTAATCATTATGACTGTAGAGTTTGCCTAATGATGATTTTGTATTATCCTTATTGCTTCTATTAATACATTTATTAACTGGAGCTTATCTATAAGGAAGAGCTATCCTTCTCCTTTATTTATTTACATTTGTAAAAGTTCATGGATGTTTATTTTATTCTATGTGTTGTAAGTCAGTACTATTGTTATTTATTTTGTTGCTCAGATTATTCCAGTTTTGACCATTGGGAGCAGCTTCGGTGTCCATTTGGCTCCTGTTGTCTTTAGACACATCCTCATCAATTTTCAATCAGTTTTTCATTTTCTCACATCATAAAATGTTCCTGAATCATTTTGCATTTTGCCCGCTCTTGCCCTGGAATCAACTGCCTCTCAAAAGATTTCTCATTCCTTGTATTGAGGAATGGTGTTTAGAAATCAAAATCTGGATGCTTGGTGTGTGTGTAGCAATTTAGATGTCACTGAATCTAGGCCTCTGCAATCAGCATAGTTGGGCATATGTGTTTGTATACCAACACCCACATCCACACATCCATATCTGTATCTATATATTAATTTACTCGTCTATGTGTTTAAAACCTTCAGCTCATATTGATTCCCTGAATTCCAATCCAGCACCATAAGATTTGCCTCTTGCTCTCACTGTCTACAATATATACTCACTTATTTGTTCAATTCCTAGCATACACCTAAAGTAGTTACAGAATTGCTAACTCATATATTTGTGAGAAATAGATTTACTAACTCAACTACAGTATTTGTGTAGACTTCTTTTTGTCTTTAGTCTTACAGTAGCCTGTCAAAATATGATTTTCTGAAATGTCTTAAATTAGTTCTTTTCTTCTCCATAGCCTTCAGTATGTTTATGTTATTTATTTGTAATGCACTTATTGGGGCTGGGATTGCTGTGATTTGGATACTTGTCCCTCCAAATCTCATGTTGAAATCTGATCTCTAGTGTTGAAGGTGGGGCCTCATGGAAGGTGTTTGGGTCATGGGGGTGGATCCTCTAAGAATGGCTTGGTGCCATCCTCATGGTAATGAATGAGTTCTCACTCTATTACTTCGTGAGAGACTTGGTTGTTAAAAGAGCCTGGCACCTCCCCCTTCTCTCTTGTTTTCTCCCTCACTTCCGCTCCTGCCATGTGATCTCTGCACACCAGCTTTCCACTATGAGGGGAAGCAGCCGGAGGTCCTCGTCAGATGCAGATGCTGGTGCCATGCTTGTTCTACAGCCTGCAGAACTGTGAGCCAAATAAACCTCTTTTATTTTCTCTTTTCTTTTTTCTTTTCTTCTTGAGACAGGGTCTCATTCTATTGTGCTTGAAGTGCAGTGGCACAATCACTGCAGCCTCAACCTTTCCAGGCTCAATGAATCCGCCTACTACAGCCTCCCAAGTAGCTGGGACTACAGGCTTATACCACCACATCTGGCTAATTTTTGTATTTTTTGTAGAGACAGGATTTTGCCATGTTGCCCGCAGGCTGTTCTTTTCTTTAAATTACTCAGCCTCAAGTATTTCTTTATTGCATCATAAATGGACTAAGATGGGATATTTGAACCATTACCATGGTTCTAAGAATCAAAGCCATACAGAAATGTATATGAAAGGAAGTATCACTCTCTCCTCATGCTTACTATCCTGTTCTCCTTTGCTCATCTTTCTACCTTACCTAGATCTTTCCTGTAAGTAGCTGATGTACCTGTCTTGTATTTCTTTTCTTTTCTTTTTTTCTTTCTTTTTTTTTTTTAGATGGAGTCTCACTCTGTCACCCAGGCTGGAGTGCAGTGGCATGATCTCGGCTCACTGCAACCTCTGCCTCCTGGGTTCAAGCGATTCTCCTGCCTCAGCCTCCTGAGTAGCTGGGACTGCAGATGCCCTCCACCATGCCCAGCTAATTTTTGTATTTTTAGTAGATGCGGGGTTTCACCGCATTGGTTAGGCTGGTCTCGAACTCCTGACTTTGTGATCCACCTGCCTCGGCCTCCCAAAGTGCTGGGATTACAGGTGTGAGCCACCACACCCAGCCGTATTTTTTTTTTAACATAAATAAGCACATACAACTGTTTATTTTGTATCCCCTTCTTTATTACTTGAAGAATAACATAGTGTAGATAATCTTTCACATTTTGCTTTTTATAAGCTTAATGGTATGTCTTGGAAATCACTCCTAATCAGTTCACAGAAATCTTCCCAATTCTTTTTTATAACTATATAGTACCCCATTTTGTGAATGTGCCATCGTTTATTCAACCTTCCTTCTACATAGAGGCATTTAGGTTGTCTCCAGTCTTTTGTAATTACAAACAACACTACAGTGAATATTTTTGTATTGTTAGAGGTGTACCTTCAGGGTATATTTCTAGAAGTCAGATCACAGAGTCAAAGGTAAGTGCATGTTTTATTCTTCATTGCCAGATTTCCCTCTGCAAGAGTTGTGCTGGGTTATACTCCCACTGGCATTATGTGAGTGTGGCCATTTTCCTAGTCTGCCTGACAGAATGTCATAATTTTTCATTTTGTCAGTTTTATGAAAATAGTATCTCAGTGCTGTTTTCATTTGCATTTCCTTAATGATAAGTGAATTTGAACATTTTTTTTTTCATGTTTGAAGGCCATTTTTGAATCCTTTTTGGTTAATTGTGCATTCATGTCAGTGTCCTGTTTTTCGATTGCGTCTTTGTTTCACAGTGTTCAAGGGTTCTTTATTTATTAGGGATATTAGCTCTTTGTGGTATAGACTGCAATTATTTACTCCTAGTTAGTTGTTTTGTGACTTTTTATAGTGTGTCTTTGTTTATTTTGGTCATGTAATTTTAAGACACTTTATGTAGACAAATTTACTAGTTATGTCTCTGGATTTTCAGTTTTATATAGAAAGGCTAAATAGAAAATCACCCATTACTTCTATGCTATCTTATTTTACATTTAAATCTCTAATACATTTGGGTTTTTTTCTTGCATATAGTGTGAAATATGGAATCTAATTTTATTTTATTTTTCCAAATGACTACCTGGTTGTCCCAGTACCATTTATTAAACTGGACACTTGTACTCCAGTGATTTGAGATGTCAATTTTATCCTACATTAACTTTTCATATGTCCTTGGTCCTATTTCTGAACTTCCTATTATATTACATGTCTATTTGTCTGTTAATGGACCAGCATCAAATTGTTTGAGGCTTTATAATATGTTTTAATGTCTGGTAGGGCTAGTTATGTCCCCTTTTTAGTTTTTCTTTTTCAGTGCTTTTTGGGATATTCTTAGTATTTCTTTTTTCTTATGAACATTAGTATCAACTTGTCTAACTCAATTATGAAATAGCTTGCTGACATTTTTGATCGAGATTGCATTGAATTCATACATTAATGTGGCAATAGCTGTCATCTATATATTGTTAATTAATTTAATCTGAGAACAGGATGTGTCTTTGTATTTGATCAAGTCTACTTCTGTGTCTTTCAGGAATGTTTTAAAATTGTGTTGTATAAATTTTGCACATTTTTTGTTAAAGGTATTATAAAATATTTAATCTTTGTTGATATTATGCATGTGGTTTTCTTTGACAGTAAGTTCTCTACTGTTTATTTTTTTGTGTATATAGAGGCCATTGGTTTTTGTAAGTTAATTTATCCTTAGTTGATATCCCTGTCTAATGTTAAATAGTAGCAGAAATAAAGGGTAAACACAGCAGGCCTATGACTGCCATGCTTAGAAAGGTCTACTTGCCAGGTTAGTCCTTGGCTGGCATCTGGGAACTCAAATTTCAGAAGTATTCCCACCATTATCTAACTAATAAGGACAGTTTACTGTGCCTAGACTGTTTATGCAAACAATTTGATTTATGCTAAACACCTGTTTTCTTTCTGGGAGTCTGGAATTTTGGTATATGTTAGGCAGAGGATGTTTATGTGTCAGACCCCAATAAAAACCTGAGTCTCTAATGGGCTTCTCTGGGCAGGAACATCACACACATGTTGCTACATTTTCATTGCTGGGGCACTCTGTGAGCCCCCACCATGGGAGGAAGAGCGAGAAGGAAGCCTCACATGGATCTGTACTCATGTGGACTCCACATTCGTCTTTTCCCCTTATGATCTGGCTGTGTGTCCTTACTTCATGGCTGTAATGAATGGTAGTCAGGTGTGCAACTGCATGCTGACTCGCAGAATTCCTCTAGAAAATCTCCAAGTGTCAGGATGGTCTTGGAGATTCTGACACACTGATCATAGTGGAAATGCCTTTAGTATTTCCCTATTAAATATGATACTGGCTTTAGGATTAGATATATATACCTAATGTAATTTTTTATCACATTAACAAAGTATCCACCAATTCCTACTTTCTTGAGTGTTTTAAGCAAGAATGGGTGTTGAAATTTGACAAAGATTTTTTCCCCCTAGTATTTATGGAGATCATCATATTATTTTTCACTTAGATCTATTAATAGAGTGTATGGTACTAATGAATTTCCTAATATTGAACCAACCTTGAATTCTGGAATGAATTATCTTTTTTATGATTTATTATTTTCTTAATGTGGTCTTTTTGCTAATATTTCATTTTCTATTTGGCATTGATATTTATTAGTAATTCATGATATTCATAAGTAATACTTTTCTGTAGTACTCTTTTTTTTTCTTAACGAGTCTTTACCTGGTTTAGGTATCATTGTCACACTTGCTTCATAAAGGGAGTTAGGAAAATTTACCTTCTTTTCAATAATCTGAAATAATTTATAGATAATTGTGACTATCTGGTTTTTGAGGGCTTGATACAATTCCCCTGTGAGACCATCTTGGCCTGGCTCTTTTTGGGAGTGGGCTAGTTATTTCTTCAATAACTTTTTATTTCTTTGGAAATAGGTCTGTTTAAGCTTTCTAAATCAGATGGGGTCAATATTGGCAATCTGTATTTCTCTAGGGAACTATCCATTTCACCTAGGGTTTAAAATTTATTTTCACAGAAGTTTCCAAATTAGTCATTTATGATTTAAATTTTACTTCTGTTTCAATGATTATTTCCTTGTTGTTCTTTCTTATTTTGAATATTTGTGCTTTTTCCCCCTTTTCCCCTTAATCAAGTTAGATTGTGGTTTGTCCATCTTGTTAATTTTTTTCAAAATAACAACTGGGAGTTGGTTAATTAATATACTGTTTTTATATTCTCTGTGTCATTAATTTCTGCTTTAACTTCATTATCTCCCTCCTTTATTTGGTGGACTTTGTTTTTTTCTAGTTTTTAGAATTGGATATTTAATCTTTTTTTCAGTGTTGTTATTAAATGTGTTTAGTGCAATGATTTTCCTCTGATTATTGCTTTAAATGCATCCCTTAAATTTTGATATGTAGTGTTTTCATCATTTTTTAAAAATTGTAATTTCTGTTTCTATTTCCCACAAGAATTGTTTCAATAGAACATTTTTAACTTTCCTGGCAGAAGGACCTTTCTGTTTTTTGTTTTTCTTAGTAATTTTCTAGCTTGGTTGCACTGGCAGCAAAGAGGTTTTTGTATTTCAAAATATTTCTACTTTACGGAAGTTACTAATTGCTATGTTTTGGATATTTGTCCCCTTCAAACCTTATGTTGAAATTTGATCCCAGTGTTGGAGGTGGGGCCTGATGGGAGGTGTTTGGGTCATGGTGGCGGATCCCTTCTGAATGGCATGGTGCCATCTTTGTGGTAATGAGTTCTCACTCTATTAGTCCTTGTGAGAGCTGGTTGTTAAAAGAGCCTGGCGCCTCCCACTCTCTTGCTTCCTCTTTTGCCATGTGATCTCAGCATGCCCTGGGTCCCCTTTACCTTCCCCAACAAGTGGGAGCAGCCTGAGGCCCTCACCAGAAGCTGAGTGGATGTTGGTGTCTGCCTCTACTTTCAGAGGCTACAGAACCATGAGCCAAATAAACTGTTCTTTGTAAGTTGGCTGGATTGGAATCCTTTGTTACACTTTTTTTTTTCATTGACTTATTTTTAAAAATATTGCTCCATTGTCGTTTTGTTTATATGTTGATTTTGGAAGACCTGATGTCAGTCTCATTGTTTTGCCTGTGGCCTTGATGATTTTTATCTTCTTCCTTGAAATCTTATAGTTTTACTAGAACATATAACAGAGATTTTAGTTTTAAATATTAGCTTCATTCTACTATTTGTTTTTTTCCCTTAAGGACTCCAATAAACAAATATTATTCCTTCATTGCCCGGGTTCCATTTCCACTACTATCTCTGCCTTTTTAATTTATCTATTTACTTATTCATTTTTATTCTCTCACTTGCTTTGATATCTTTATTTAGTGACCCTTGTTATATTTTCATTTTTGTCTATTGTCTTTTGGGCATCTTTTAATTTATTTCTCATTTCTTTTGTAAAGTGATTTCTCTGAGTACATAATAGTTGTTGCATATTTATGGGGGACATGTGATATTTTGATACAATAATACAATATGTAATGATGAAATCAGGGTAATTAGGATATCCATAACCTCAAACATTTATTGTTACTTGTTTTGGGAACATTCCAAGTCCTTTCTTCCAGTTATTTTAAAATATACAATAAGTTATTGTTAATTATAGTGGCCCTATCATGCTATCAAACACTAGAACTTATTACTTCTAACTAACCCTATTTTTTGTACCCATTAAACAACCCCTTATTTCTGAGAAAACTTGGTTACCTCATCCTTGAGTTCAATCAACTTTTTATTTCTCCCTGTTATTTGCCCATTTCTGTTTTCAAATCTCTGATTTAAGGTGGGTTTGTATTTTTGATGCTTGCTTGAGGCGTGGGCGTGGCGAATTCATTTTGAAGTGTGGGCTTGTAGTTTTCTTCTACATGTTTCATGGTTATTTTCAGAGGGGATTTTCCTCAGCTGATACATGTGACATTTCCGCTCCTGATAGCGTTTGCACTAGCTCTGTAGGTGTGACTTCATTTTTCTCTTGTTCATTTAATGCCGTTGGGCTTGTTTGTGTTTCGTAGGATTCCTGGCGCTCTTCTGCGGGCAGAGCACAGTCCTCCGACTCCTGCCTTGCGGAACCCCGCTTTTACCTCCTTTTCTTTTCCACTTGACCACTTGGTTGCCCAAAGGAGCTTTCCCTTCCTCTTTGCTCTTTCCTCCCCAAGGCTGCATGCCCCCAGATGGGCCCTTTCTGTGCTCCTGCTCCTCTCACAGCACCTCCCAGGGCCCAGTTCCCCCTGGCCCCTTCTGGTGGACCTTCTGATCACCTCAGCACCCCCTCTGTCTTCCCTCAGGGCTTTCTGTCCATTTGCTGTAAAGCTTTGTGGCTGGGACAGCAGTGAGAGAGAGAGCAGGCTGGGGGTTTGGTGGTATTTTCACTTTTCTCTTTTCAGTTCAGATATTTTACACTTTTGGGGTTCTCTACCTTCACATTATGTGGAAGGCATGGCTTTGTGTAGATTTTACTTTCTTTTCTTTCTTTTTCTGTCTTTTGGGAGGAAATTTTGGGATAGAAGCAGTTATACCACTGCCATTGTCCTCAGCTGTCCACATTGCCAATTTTTTTTTTTTTTTTTTTTTTTGAGGTGGAGTCTCATTCTGTTGCCCAGGCTGGAGTGCAGTGGTGCGATCTTGGCTCACTGCAACCTCTGCCTCCTGGGTTCAAGCAATTCTCCTGCCTCAGCCTCCCGAGTAGTTGGGATTACAGGTACCCACCACCACGCCCGGCTAATTTTTGTATTTTTAGTAGAGACGAGGTTTTGCCATGTTGGCCAGTCTGGTCTCGAACTCCTGACCTAAGGTGATCTGCCCGCCTTGGCCTCCCAAAGTGCTGGGATTACAGGCATGAACCACCATGCCCAGCCCCGTGTTGCCGATTTCTAAAAGGGAACCACTGTATGTTAATCAACAAACTGTGCTGTGGTGGCCACAGGCCAGGTCCATGGAGATTTCAGAGGCCTACCCAGGCAGGCTTGAGGAGGTAGGGGGTGCTGGGAATATGAGGAGTTGTTGCCTAGGGTTCCTGGCCTTGTCCTTGTTACTTTGCAACTTGGTGTTCCCCAGTTTGTGCTGGAGTATCCCCAGGAGTTGGGGAGGATAGACTGTTGGCAGTAGAAGGAACTTTATACACTTAACCAAGCCCCATGATCAGTGAGGGGCTGAGCTGCTGCTCCATGTGTCAGCTCGTGTCTCCAGCCCAGCCACTGAGCTGGCCCAGGTAGGACTGAGCTCCATCTTCTTCTCTGGGGCTGCCATTCTCAGCCACCCCCGCACCTCCCTAGTAGAGTTCCCTGAAATTGCCCTGTGTCTGGGCCAAGGATACACCCGGCACTGTAGTGTGCAGTTCTTCCGTCCTCCAAAGCTCATCTGCGCATCTCTTCTGGTTCTCTTAGGCCCCAGCATGGTCGGGAGTCTTTCTCTGTCCCCCAGCGCTCCCAGCCAACAGCACTGCTCACTTCTGCCCCGTCCACCTGAATCTGCTGCAGTGGGCCCTGCTCTGGTCCTCCTGGGGCTGGGTCGGGTGGATTTTGGACCGAGCGAGGGAGCTGAACAATGCACTGTGGGCTGGCTTCCCTTGTTGCTGCTCCGGCAGGACGGTATCTCCACAAAGGTTCAGAGGCGAAAGGAAATGAGAACGGGAGCTATGACTTGGATTCACAGGGAAGCTGAATAAAGGGAAAGGAGAGAGTTTAAACTTATCTGCAGGCATCATGTTAAATGTAATGTTTTCTTGACAAATAGCCAGCACACTGCACTATTTTTAAAAATCCCCTCATTAAAAGCTAAGACCAATTTCTTACATATGGAAGAGTTTCTATGCTACAGGTTATTCTAATGAGAAAAAAAGAAAAGTGACTTACAATACTATACAATACCATCACATGAAATATTCATGTAAAAATTCTTTTAGAACAAGAAGACACATTCTTATAGGTAAGAAATGCTATGCAGATATTAAAAATTAATTCCTGAGCACAAGAGTGAGCCAGGGTAATGCGAGTGCAGTTTGTCCAGAGTTTAAAAACCAGGACCTGGGGTTCCCAGGCCTTGAAGCCATCACTAAGGACCTAAGCCTCGCTCTCCACTCGCGCTAGGCCGCAGGGACCCGCTTCTGGGGGATGGAGGGCAGGAAGCAGGGGGCGAGGGGAGTTCCAAGCTCCTGGGGGAAGCCCGGGACTTTCCAGGGTTTTCTTCTCAGTAATAGAAAGTGCCTCCGGGGCAATAGAGCAAGACTCCGTCTCAAAACAACAACAACAAAAAGAAAACAAAAAGAAAGTGCCTCCTAGAGAGTGGGTGGGAGTTGGAAGTTCCTTCAGTCTTCATTTCCATTTCCCAAGCGACACTTTCTGAGGCAGGGTCCCCTGCACAGGTGTCCTGGAGCGGGAGGGGTGGATGGCGGTGCCAGGAGAGGAGGGCAGCTGTGGGCCCGCGGAAGCACCGCCGTGGCGGGCTTGGGGTTTCGGAGCACAAGATAACAGCTGTGTGAGAAACACACACAGCTGGGTGAGGACAGACCGTGGGGACTTACGCGAAAGCCTGCTTTGAGGGTTCACGGCGCCGGCGACACAAAGGTGGAGTTTACTGCAGCCTGTCTCCAGCCTCACAGCAGCCCAGGGGAGAGGGGGCGCAGGAGCGCCGGGACCCCCGCAGATCTCGGGGCTTCTCTCAGGGTCACAGAGGGCTCCTCTCCTTCCCCTTGGCCTCCTTCCTTGCGGGGTGACTGCCCCTCGTGGCCTCCCTGACCCGGGTGCCCTGTGGGTGCTCCCGAGGGGATCGAGGTCGGGGTGGAGGATGTGAGCTCTGCAGGCCGCCCAGCCAGCGCCCACGTGCTCAGGTGTCAGCTAGGGACGCGCGTGTGCGTCAGCGTGATTTGGAGGAACGCACTGTGCCGGGAACACTCTGACTGTCCCTCTGGGCCTGCCCGCCTCCCCAAAGGCCAGGTCGGCTGCACGTAGTGTTTCCGCGTATGGTGCATCTCCCTGTGGCCATCCCGCCCCCAGCCTGCAGAGGAAGAGTTCCCAAAGCCTTTCCTAAATCTCCAAAGTCCCTTTGTTTCCCTGGTGGCACTTCACACTAGCTGTTTGTGTGAGGTGGGACTCGCCAGAGATGGACAGTCACTGCCAGGAGAGGCCCCTGCGTGTCCTGGGAACCTGGGATTCAGTGCGTGCTCAGAGACGTTTTAGGAGTGCAAGATTTACCATAGGCTTGGCGATGTCTTTTGTTTATTTTTAAATTAACTGAAACAACGCAGGAACTGGATTTCTTCAAATTTACCAATTTATACTTTAATTTGGGAAAAGGAAAAGCACTCAAAAATAAATTTAATTAGTCAATCTATAATTATGATACGAATAAGTTCCACTTAAATATAATATTCCAAGCATAATAATTTGTTGAGTAAATCAAATCGTTGATACATCTTAGTGTTCCTAAAGTTAGGAAATCATCTAAGCTTCATAAAAAGAAAGCATTTCACGTATTTAAATTTTCCCCAGAAGTCCTTCTTTGCTAAAAATAGAAAAAAAAAAAAACAACAACTTTTTTTTCATGACTTCAAAATTTGCAGATATTCTGTGCCTGGAAGGAATCAGTGGGGTTTCTCATGCTTTCCACACCGTAGTTCAGGACTGCAGCCTGGAAACTGCATGATGATGGAATTGCCATCAGAGGGAATATTAGACGTTATTTAATCAAATCCTTTCATTTTATGAATACATTTCAGAGGTCAGATGAGTTGAGTGCTCTCCCCCTCCGCCCCCTGCCAGGACCCCTCTGGTCACAGTGGCTCTGGGTGGGCAACCCTGTTCTCTCAGAAACCCATGGCTCCTTGGGCACAACTCGCTGAAGTCTTGTGTCCCCAGCCTCACATGGCTGTCCTGGATACTCCAGGTGATCAGGGCCCTATTGGGTTGAACAGTTGTGACCTGCTACGTCTGGGGACTTAGGTCTGGGGACTTACATGTGCATGTATTTCTATATCATCATTTAAAAATCTGTGCAATGTTACATTGTAAGTGGATAGGCTATCATCAGCTTTTCCCCTTTTGTTGACATTTAGGTTATTGTCTATCTTTTTCCTCTTGAAACAGTCATGTAAGGAACATCTTTGAGCATTGGGTGGTGACTATTTTCCACCCTCCTTGCGAGGTAGGGTCTTTCTCAGGAAAGAAAGAGATTATGTGCTCAAAGGTCAGGTTAGGGGAAAGAATGGGTGTGCTGAACTCCTGAAGAAAAGAGGCCATGACCTCATGGGCCTGAGGGGCAAAGGGGAGATGGGAGCTCTAGTGGCCTGTGATCACCTGTGGCCTGGCCAGAGGAGCCAGGAGATTCAGTGACCTTGTTCCTCCCACCCATCAAGTTCTGCCAGTGTCTCCCATTGGCCAGACTTACCTGGATTCCAGAAGATGGGAGAGCTGCCAGCAGCAGGGCTGGGGAGAAGGCTGGGGAGAAGACCAGGGGCAGGACTAAAGGGCAATGAGGGATAGCCCCAGACAGTCCTCCACTTGTGCCTGTTAGGATTTTAAAAACATCATTTGTCCAGTCCAAGAGAAAATCACTTGTCCTCAAAACAAGAGCTGTACAATATCCCATCAGCTACTGTGTGATATGGGGTGATGTTGGTTCAGTAACACCTGAAACTTAAAATGTTAGCTATCCCAATGCTCTTCCTATTATGACAATGGAGAATAAGTGGGGGAAGAGAAGCAACAAAATACCATAAAACAGAGCTGCTATAGCCCCGGCTTCCAGAGCTGATTCTGAAGTCTGAATTGTTAGTTAACTCACTTCTTTAATGCCACGTTCCCCTGACCTCTGCCACCACTTCAGATACGTGGTTTTTATCCACTGTTGAGGTGACCCAAACCATCATTCTCATAGGACCTGAGACCTTGGTGTTGTGTCTGTACTCGAGTGCCAAGGTGTGCATGAACTGGGACTACTGGAATGTAAGGAGGCAC
Source organism: Pan paniscus (assembly GCF_029289425.2). Taxonomy (NCBI): domain Eukaryota; kingdom Metazoa; phylum Chordata; class Mammalia; order Primates; family Hominidae; genus Pan; species Pan paniscus. The sequence goes on from NC_073265.2 coordinate 7,379,987, forward strand.
ACCTGTGAATGCCCAGCTCCCGGCCAGTTCTTGCCAGCATGAGGAAGCAGCAACCTAGTTCCCTCTGAGAATTGAAAGCAGTTATCTTGGACAGTAGAGGGACTCTCCTTGTCTGCTTGATGGTCGCAAGGCATGTGGAGCTTCACATGGCCAGGGAGGATTCTCAGCTTCCAATAAAATGCTGACACCTGTTGTGATACCTTGGTTCTTGTCTTCTTGGTTTAAGAGAATTTAAACAAGAGACACATAGCAAAAGAAGTGCAGCATAGAGTATTGCAAAAGAAAAAGAATACTTTGAAAGTTAGGTGCAGAATAGGCAGTACACCCTGAGAGAGAGAGAAATTCAGGACGGGCCGCTCATAAGGATGAGACAACACTGGGTGTAGTAATAAGGGAGGGAGTGCTCCTATCTCACTCCTTTGTTTCCCACACCAATGCTTCCCAGTGGGCTGTGACGGAGATAGTGACATTCATTGGTAATTTGTTTAAGCACATACTGCATGCTGTAGGGTGGCACCCCAACTTTGCAGACTTTTGGATTGCAGCAAATAGTACCTCTGAAGCTTTAGCAGGCCACTGTTCTATCAAGTCAGCTGCTTCTGGGTAATGGAGCACATGGTACGACCAGTGAGTTCTGGTATGATGCACTGCCTTCGCTGTCGAATAACCTCCTTGTCAAAGGAACTGAGTGAGAAACCAAGGACTGGAAAAGGAATTCTGTACATCAGTGAATGATGGGGCTGGTTGAAGCTTTACAAGAAAGAAAAGGAAATCCTTATTTGTAAAATGTTTCTAACATTTCTAACCTAATCATAGGATTTCTAACCTAATCATAAATTTCTAACATAATCATAAGAGCCCTTGTGATTGGATTGCGCCCACCTCTATTGGTTAGAATAATTTCCCCTTCTCCGGGTCCTCAACTTAATCACATCAGCAAAGTCCCTATTATCATGTGTGTTCATCTCCTATTGCTGCACAAATTAACAGAAATTGAGTGGCTTAACCCGAATTTATTCTTTTACATTTTTGGAGGTCAGAAATCTAAACTCAATCTATTAGAGAGGGCTGTGCTACTTCTGGAAGCTTCAGAAGAAAATAATATGGTTTTTCTTCTTTAGCCTTTTGATATGGTTAGATTACATTGATTAATTTTCAAATATTGAGCCAACCATGCATACCTGAAATAAATCCCCTGTGGTCATGGTGTATAATTATTTTCACGTATTCATGGATTCAGTTTGCTAACATTTTGTTGGGGATTTTTAACTTTATGAGATATATTGATCTATAGTTTCCTTTATGCTAGCTTTGTCTGATTTTGGCTTCACAAAATGAGTTGGAAAGTGTTCCTTCCTGTTTTATCTTCTGGAAAAGATTATATAGAATTGATGCTAGTTCTTTACATGTTCAGTAGAATTTTTATTTTGTTGTTTAAGATTTGCTAGGATAATTTTATTAAGAGATTAATATGTATTTTTAGCAAGGTAAAAAATACAAATAATAATAACAACCCTTCTGTTCATAAATATCCCTTCAGGTGAAAACACTGGAAGTCACAACAATGTAAAGAATGGGGCCCAAATAAAGCCCAAGTATTTTTTGCACACTTTTATTTATTTTACCTACCATATGATCCATAATTCAACCTTTTATTCAGTTACTGGCTTTATTAGTCTGTTCTCACGCTGCTGATAAAGACATACCTGAGACAGGGAAGAAAGAGATTTAATGGACTTACAGTTCTTTGTGTCTGGGGAGGCCTCACAATCATGGCAAAAGACGAGGAGAAGCAAGTCACATTTTACATGGATAGAAGCAGGCAAAGAGAGAGCTTGTGCAGGAAAACTCCTGTTTTTACAACCATCAGATATTCTGAAATTCATTCACTATCACGAGAACAGTGCAGGAGAGTCCCATCCCCATAATTTAATCACCTCCCACTGTGTTCCTCCCATGACTTGTGGGAATTGTGGGAGTTACAATTCAAGATGAGATTTGGGTGGGGACACAGCCAAACCATATCATTTCACCCTGGCCCCTCCCAAATCTAATGTCTTTACATTGCAAAACCAATCATGCCTTCAACAGTTCCCCAAAGTCTTAACTAATTTCAGCATTAACTCGAAAGTACACAGTCCAATGTCTCATCTGAGACAAGGCAAGTCCCTTCCGCCTATGAGCCTGCAAAATCAAAAGCAAGTTAGTTACTTCCTAGATATAATGGGGGTACAAGTATTGGGTAAATACAGCCATTCCAAATGGGAGAAATGGGCCAAAACAAAGGGGCTACAGGCCCCATGCAAGTCCAAAATCCAGCAGGATTTCTTAAAGCTCCAAAATGACCTCCTTTGACACCATGTCCCACATCCGGGTCATGCTGATGCAAGAGGTGGGTTCCCATGGTCTTGGGCAGCTCGGTCCCTGTGGCTCTGCAGGGTACAGCCTCCGTCCCCGCTGCCTTCACGGGCTGGTTGAGTGTTGAGTGTCTGCGGATTTTCCAGGCGCATGGTGCAAGCTGTCAGTGGATCTACCATTCTGGGATCTGGGAGCTTCTCACAGCTCCACTAGGTGGTGCCCCAGTAGGGACTCCTCAGCGTGGTGGCTCTGACCCCACATTTTTCTGCTGCACTGTCCTAGCAGAGGTTCTTCATGAAGGCCCTGCCCCTGCAGCAAACTTCTCCTGGACATCCAGGTGTTCCCATACATTCTTTGAAATCTAGGTGGAGGGTTCCAAACCTCAATTCTTGACTTCCATGCACCTGCAGGCTCAACAGCATGTGAAAGCTGCCAAGGCTTGGGGCTTCCACTGTCTGAAGCAACAGCCCGAGCTCTACCTTGGCTCTTTTAGCCATGGCTGGACTGGCTGGAATGCAGGGCACCAAGTCCCTGGGCTGCACAGAGCAGGGAGGTGCTGGGCCCGACCCAGGAAACTATATAACCATGACTGGACTGGCTGGAATGCAGGGCACCAAGTCCCTGGGCTACACAGGGCAGGGAGGCACTGGGCCCGACCCAGGAAACTATATTTTTCTTGTAGGCCTCTGGGCCTGTGATGGGATGGGCTGCCAAGAAGAGTTCTTTTTTTTTTTTTTTTTTTTTTTGAGACGGAGTCTTGCTCTGTCGCCCAGGCTAGGGTGTAGTGGCACCGTTTCATCTCACTGCAAGCTCCCCCTCCCAGGTTCACTGCATTCTCCTGTCTCAGCCTCCCGAGTAGCTAGGACTACAGGCGCCCACCACCACACCCGGCTAATTTTTTGTATTTTTAGTAGAGACAGGGTTTCACTGTGTTAGCCAGGATGATCTGGATCTCCTGACCTCGTAATCCGCCCACCTCAGCCCCCCAGAGTGCTGGGATTATAGGCGTGAGCCACTGCACCTGGCCTGCCAAGAAGATTTCTGACATGCCCTGGAGACATTTTTCCCATTGTCTTGGGAATTAACATTCGGCTTCTCATTACTTATGCAAATTTCTGCAGCTGGCTTAAATTTCTCCTCAAAAAATGAGATTTTCTATTCTATTGCATTGTCAGGCTGCAAATTTTCCAAACTTTTATGCTGTTTTCTTTTTAAAGCTGAATACCTTTAACAGAACCCAAGTCACTTCTTGAATGCTTTGCTGCTTATAAAGTTCATTTTTTTTTTTTTTGCTGTCAATAAGTTTATGATCTTCATCTGAAAAATCCTCATGGAAAATTGTTTGGTTTAGCTCTCAGAAGCCCACTTCTGAGCTCTGAGGAAGCTTGCATTCTTTTGAGCTACTCAATCTTTCTTTTGAGCAAGGGACATTTTGGGACAGTTCCACTTCTTTTTAACTTTTTTCTTGGGCTTCTTCTCCTAGATGGGATTCTCTCATATAGCAGCATGAGCTTTCTTTTACATGTCTGGAGTTACACTGTTCTTCCTGTATTGAACGAACTGTTTCTGGTAAGCATCTTCATCTTCTTCCATTAAGTAGCACATGTAATCTGCAACATTCTGGCCCATGATGTGCTTCCGGTGTACTTTTGCATTAAATTCCTTGCTTTCAGAACCATAACCAGGGAATCATTTGGTACTGTGAGGGATAGACAAGCCTCTATCTATAGCTCTCTTCAGGGCACCAAAAACTTCATTGCCACTGGTAGTTCTGGCAAGGCCTGCATCCATATAGCAGGTAAAGGCACTTGGCTGACCATCAATGCTTTCCACATTGTATTCCTCGCCAGTCACCTCCACTTGGCCTTCATAGATCTTTTCCATGCCAAACCTATTGAGAAGCCTGCAGGCCAGTACAATACACCGCAGCGTAATTGGTCAGGCCAACCTTCAAACCATATTTTCGTAGTTCACATGCATATGCTGTGCGTACTATCATATCCCCTTCTGTACGGGCATAAGCAACCTGATAAATAATATCTCTGTGTGTTACACAAACTATCATCCTGTATTTGGGTGTGTTGTATTTATTTTTGTCCTGTATCACCAAGCATTTCCAAGCATAATACTCAGTTTCACCCTCTTGCCGTCTTCTAAATTTTGCTTGATATCTCTTAAAGTAGGCTTTATTCTTAACAACTTTACAAACCCCATCCTGCAGAACAGAGATCCCCATCATGGATCAACAGAGACCTGCCCTGCTTAGAAATTTCTTCCTCCAGATACCCTAAGTCATCTCTCTCAAGTTCAAAGTTCCACAAATCTCTAGGGAAGGGGCAAAATGCCACCAGTCTCTTTGCTAAAACATAAGAAGAGTCACCTTTGCTCCAGTTCCCAGCAAGTTCCTCATGTCCGTCTTGGACCTCCTCAGCCTGGACTTTATTGTCCATATTGCTATCAGCATTTTGGTCAAAGCCATTCAACAAGTCTGTAGGAAGTCCCACACTTCCCCACATTGTTCTGTATTCTGAGCCCTCCAAACTGTTCCAACCTCTACCTGTTACCCGGTTCCAAAGTCGCTTCCACATTTTTGGCTATCTTTTCAGCAATGCCCCACTCTGCTGGTACCAATTTACTGTATTAGTCTGTTCTCACACTGCTAATAAAGACACACCAGAGACTAGATTCTGGGCCCAGTGATATGTCACAATCACCCTTTGTGTCAGGTTTCAGTCAAAAAAGGAGAGTCACAACAGCTGGGTGATGGATACACAGACAGGTCCTTATGCTTCCTATAGGCAGGACCCAGGAAGGAGAGTTACATTGCCTACAGAAGACCCAGAAATTTATTCCTTTCTCTAAGTCTAGCTACAAATGCCAGCATCTCTCCTGTTGGCTGGTTTGTGGTATGAGTGTCATCATCACAACTCTGAGCTGGGCTAAAGTATATGTCACAATCCAACCTTAAATATGCAAGGTCCAGGCAAAAGGTGACAGTTACATCATCTAGGTGCTGAGTGCAGTGATGCATCACAATCCTTTTGTGGTAGGGTGCAGGCTGAAGAAGAGTCACATGACTTTTGGGTTGGGACCAGGCAGAAAAGTCAAGTCATTCAGGTTCCAGACAGAGGTGTACGTCACAATCACACATCATTTGGATGAAAGGCCCAGCCATATGTCACAATGCCACCTGTGGGCAGCACCAAGGCTGGAAAAGAGAGTCACATCTTCAAGGTGCAGAGTCAATATGTCACAATCTCATCTGTGGGCTGGGCTGAAGCAGGAGAGTCAAATCACTAAGATGCTTAGCAGATATATACAATCACACCTGGCTGTATGGCTACTGTCTCCTCACTCTTTTCTTTCCTTCAAAAAGGTCACCAGGTTTAGCTTAGAGACATCAAGACCCAGAGATCAGGTTTCTGTCCTTCTTTTAAACCACATCTCTATACGAATTCTGCTAAGCAGTTTCCAGTATTTCCACTCCTCCAGAGAGAATTCTATGGCCACATTCCTGAATGTAAACAGTTTCATTTCCCAGCTTTCAGGATGTCCTGGCATCTTAGCTATGTGTCTCCCAGTACCTGCAGATCACAGGGCAACAGAGACTGTGACAAAGTCACTGGGGGCTCCAGAGGTGGTGGACATGGAACAGTAGAGATAAATCCCAAGCTCTAGTGGGAGTGGGAGACAAAGGCCCGGTAGAATTTTCTAGTGAAACAGTATTGGGGGAACCTGCCCCCAATATTTCAACGTAGGTTCTTTCTATTATCCATAAGTGTCAGCCAGCTGAGAAATAGAGACAGTACAAAGAGAGGAATTTTACAGGTGGGCTGCTGGGGGTGACATCACATATTGGTAGGACTGTGATGCCTGCCTGAGTCTCAGACCAGCAAGCTTTTATTAAGGGTTTCAAAAGGGGAGGGGGTGTAAGAACAGAGAGTAAGTACAAAGATCACATGCATCAAAGAGCAAAAAGCAGAACCACTAATAAGGGTCTAACAAAGATCACATGCTTCTGAGGGAACAGGACAAAGGGCAAAAGCAGAACCACTGATAAGGGTCCAACAAAGATCATAAAGCAAAGGGCAAAAGCAGAACCACTGATAAGGGTCTATGTTCAGCGGTGCACGTATTGTCTTGATAAACATCTTAAACAACAGAAAACAGGGTTCAAGAGCAGAGAACTGGTCTGACTACAAATTTACCAGGGTGGAGTTTTTCCCCACCCTAGTAAGCCTGAGGGTTCTACAAGAGACCAGGGCGTATCTCAGTCCTTATCTCAACTGCATAATACAGACATTCCCAGAGTGGCCGTTTATAGACCTCCCCCCAGGAATGCATTCCTTTCCCAGGGTATTAATATTAATATTCCTTGCTAGGAAAAGAATTTAGTGATATCTTTCCTACTTGGACGTCCGTTTATTGGCTCTCTGCAAGAAGAAAAATATGGCTCTTTTTGCCCGACCCCACAGGCAGTCAGACCTTAAGGTTGTCTTCCCTTGTTCCATAAAAATCGCTGTTATGCTGTTCTTTTTCAAGGTGCACTGATTTCATATTGTTCAAACACACGTTTTACAATCAATTTGTACAGTTAACACAATTATCACAGTGGTCCTGAGGTGACGTACATCCTCAGCTTATGAAGATAACAGGATTAAGAGATTAAAGTAAAGACAGGCATAGGAAATTATTAAAGTATTATTCGGGAACTGATAAATGTCCATATTAATATGAAATCTTCACAATTTATGTTCCTCTGCCACGGCTCCAGCCAGTCCCTCCATTTGGGGTCCCTGACTTCCTGCAACAAAACCAGGAGTCTGGAATCTTTTTTTAAAAGGAAACTTTCAAATTAATAATTCAATTTCTTTCATGGCTAAAGGGCTATTCAGATTATAGATTTTATCTGTGTTTTCATACTTTGTGTTTTTTGAGGAATTGGTTTGTTTCTTTTTAGTTGCCAAATTTGTGATGGTAAAGTTGTTGATAATATTCCTTTATTATCATTTTAATGTCTGAAATATATGTAGTAAAATTTCGTATTTCATTCCTGATATTGGTGATTTGTGTCTCTCTCCTTTAATTTTTGGTCAGTCTTTTTAGAAGTTTGTCAATTTAACTGATTTTACCCAAAGAAACAGCCTTTTCTCCTTTGATTTTCATTAGTGTTGTCCTATATTAACTCGATAGATTTCTTCTGGGATCTTTATTGTTCCTTTCCTTAAGCTTTCTTTTGATGCATTTTACTCTTTTTTGGCAAGTGTTTTTGAGGTAGGAACTTAGATTGTTGATATGAGATTTCATTTCTTTTCCAATGTTAACATTTAGTGTTATAAAGTTTTATCACAGTTATATTTCGGTTGCACCCTATATGTTTCTATGTGTTGCATTTTCATTAAAATTCAGTTCTATATATTTTAAAATTTACTTTGAGACCTCTTCATTGACCCATAGACTATTTAGAAGTATGTTGGTTAATTTCCATGCATTTAGAGATTTTTCTATTGTCTTTCTGTTAGTTTCTAACTTTATTCCGTTATAGTTGAAGAACATACTCTGTATGAGTTTATTTTTTTACATTTGTGGAATTTTTTTTGTGACTCAGAATATGATACATCTTGGTAAATCTTTCATGGGAACTTGAAAAAAACTGTATTCTCCTGTTTGGGGGTGAAGTGTTTTATATATGTGTATTAAATCCCTTTGGTTCAGTGTTGTTCAGTTCTTCCATATTTTGAATTATTTTCTATGTAGCATTTCCATTAGTTTCTGAGGGTGAGTTATTTATGTTCCCAATTATAAACATGAATTTGTTTTTTCTTTCAGCTCTAGCAGTTTTTCACTTCATGTATTTTGCTGCTCTGTTGTTTGGTGCATACATATTTAGGATTGTTGTATCTTCCTGGTGGATTGGCCTATTTATCATTATTTAATAATTTTCTGTCCCTCTAGTAATTTTCTTTACTTTGAAGTCTACTTAGCTGGTATTAATATAGTCTCTTGCTTAGATTTTTTGTGTGTGTAACATATCTTTTTCCAGCATATAGTTGGGTTATTTTTTCAATCCTTTCTGCTGGTCTCTGTATTTTGATTGATATGTTTAGAAAATTTACATTTAAGGTAATTATTGATATGTTAATGCTTAAATATGCCATTTCAATTAAAGTTGCTCTTTCATATCCATAGCTTTTGCATCCATGGGTTCAACAAACTACAGATAAAAAAAAAATCCCATAAAGTTCCAAAAAGCAAAACTTGAATTTTCTGTGCACTGACTACTATGTTGAATCCATGCAAGTGATGAGATGCATAGGCATTGTATTAGGTACTATAAGTAATCTAGGGATCATTTAAAGTATACAGAAGAATGTGCTTAGTTTATATGCAAATACTATGCCCCTTTAAATAAGGGACCTGAACATCTATGGAGTTTGGTATCCACAGAGGTCCTGGAACCAATTCCCCATGGATACTGAAGGATTACTGTATTTATTTTCTCTTTGTTTCCTCTGTTTCCAGTACATACCTATGTTTCTTTTGTCTTGATTTTCTGTGTGTTACTTGAACATTTTTTACAGTTCTATTTTGATTCATTTATAGTATTTTTTAGTGTTTCTCTTTGTATAGTTTTGGAGTGGTTGCTCAGAGGACTACAGTATACATACATGACTTATTAGAATTACCACTTTGAGTGAAGTGTGAAAATACCACTTCCATTAAGATTCCTTTATCTTTTCTTGAGTATCAGATGGCAACATAATTTTTGTTTAAATCATCAAATCGATCTATACAACTCATGGGGGAAGGAATAATCTATTGTGTGTACACATTTCTGCTTTTTCAGTTCCTTTTGTTTCCTGATGCTCCAAAATTTGTCTTTTTTTTTTTTTTTTTTTTTGAGATGGAGTCTCACTCTGTCTCCAGGCTGGAGTGCAGTGGTGCAATCTTGGCTCACTGCCACCTCTGCCTCCCAGGTTCAAGTGATTTTCCTGCCTCAGCTTCCAAGTAGCTGGGACTACAGGTGCACGCCACCATGCTCAGCTAATTTTTGTATTTTTAGTAGAGACAGGGTTTCACCATGTTGGCCAGGATGGTCTCGATCTCTTGACCTCGTGATCCACCTGCCTCGGCCTCCCAAAGTGCTGGGATTACAGGTGTGAGCCACCACACCCAGCCTGTCTTATTTTTTATAATTTTCTTTATGTTTGAAGAACTTTTTTTAGCCAATCTTTAAGGGTAGGTCTGCTAGTAAAAAATTCTTTTTCTTTATCTGAGAGTGTATTTATTTCCTCTTTATTCCTCAAGGATAGTTTCACTGGATATAGAATGTATGGTTGACAGTGCTTTTCTTCAGTACTTGAAAAATGTTGTACCATTTCCTTCCCTCTCTCCTGGTGTCAGAGAAGAAATTTGCTGCCATTTGAATTTGTGTTTTCCTGTAGGTAACGCATAGTACTTTCTGGCTGCATTCAAGGTTTTTCTTTGTCTTTAGTCTTTGAAAGTTGATAATTTATTTTGATATGGATTTCTTTGGGTTCATCGTGTTATCCTGTTCCTAGGGTTTGTTCAGTGTCTTTTGCCAAATTGGGAAAATTTCAGCCTTTATTCCTTACTGTACTTTTCTAACCTCACTCTAATTCTTTTATCCTTCTAGTACTCCAATGACATGAATATTAGATTTTAAAAATAGTCCTACAGTTCCCTGAGGCTCCATTACACCTCTGCCCTTTTAAAAAAATATATTTTCTCTTTGCTGTTTACATTGGGTGAATTCTATTGATTTGCCCTCAAATTCACTGATTCTTTTCTTTATTATCTCTACTATTGAGTGCATATCAAGAAGCTTTAAGAAATTCTGTTATTGGGCTTGCTCTTCCACTGTGTGAGGATGTAGCCCTCATCAGACCCCAAATGCTGGTGCCTGGATCTTGGACTTCCAGCCTTCAGAACTGTGCTATCTTCTCTCTTCTACCTTGGAGGAAACTGAGGCTCCAGAGATCTGGGTATCTTTCCAAGGCTTTGACTCTGGGAGGTGATGAGTCAGGGTTGGCTCTAAAGCCCAAGCTCTTTTCTTCACACCTTCATTCTGTCCAGCCTGTCCATGGACCAATTAGAGCCAGTGACCAAACAGGTACATCAAAATGGCATCCCTCCTGGATGGCACATCCTCCCCAGACAGCCTGCCCATTCCCTGGCTCTGACAGGCTAGCAAATCCCTGATAACCTCGGAATGCCTCAAGTTATGTCAATGAAGGGCAGTGAGGCTCTGATGTTGAACAAATGCCCCATGATGGATGGGCACTGGCTGATACACTTTCCCACGGTGACTCAGAAGTGCGAAGGAGAAAGGAGGGCTGAGGTGCCAGCTCCAGGCAGGCCAGGCACCTCAGATGTCAGCACCTGCCCAGCTGCCTCTGACATACCCTCAGACATACCTTTTGGCATGTGGAGCCCCAGGGGCCTTTCTTCATGTCCAGACAGGATGACTCATCTTAAGGGGTGTGGCAGGAACTGAGCATGTGTACCACCACCTGAGCTGCAGTTCTTGTTTCTGTAAGAGAAAATGCTCCCACATTATCCTACTACATGTGCTAGACCTCAAAGGTGAGACAGAGCATGAGTTGAGGGATCTGAAATGAAAGCAGTTGTAGTGAAAAGCCCATGAAATATAGCACTCAAGGGTAGCTAAGTCTTGCAGGCTGTAATTTATGCTGTTTCCTGCTTTGAGAATGTATCCCAACCTTTTGGTTACTAGAAAGCCTCAATTTGAATAGTAAAATACCTGAATTGTGGGTCCTCTAACTTCTCTTCATGTGTGGCTCAGTCTAACCTGTAGTTTAAGACTCAGACACGACGCCTTCTAGGAAGCCTTCCTTGATGTCTCCAATTATACATTAATTCCTCCACTATGAGCTTCCACAGTAACCTAATCTTACCCTGAGATGTCTATATCAAACTGCTTCCTCACGTGAGGGAAGGCACCAGGTCTCGTTTACATTTTTGCTCTATATCACTACAATACAAGAGAGAATGTGATAAAGGTTGTAACAGACCCAGACAAACCACTCTGGGAGCTCTGAGAAGGGTAGTTCATGTAAATACACACACATATACGTATAGTTCATGTAAATATATATATATATACACACACACACAGCCTTCATCAAGGAAGAGATTGCTCTTAGGATGTTTTCAGATTGAAGATGCTGTAAAATTTGTATTGATGATATAAAATTAAAAAAAAAGAAATTCTGTTATTGTATATTTTAGATCTATCATTTCCATTTGGTTCTTTTTTCTATATCTTTTGTTTCTTCCCATAGTTTTTCATTTTTCACTTGTTCCAAGAGAAGGTGTTAACTGATTGTTAAGACATTTTTATGAAGGCTGCCTTAAAATCCTTTTAAGATAATCCAGCATCCGATATATCTCAGTGTTGGCATCAGGTGTTTGTCCTTTCCCATTCAAGTTGTGATTTTCTCGGTTTCTGATATGACAGGTGACTTTTGATTGTATCCTGGATATTTTGTCTATTATTTTAGGAGACTCTGAGTCATAAATAACTGTTTTATTTCAGCAGGCAGTCAACCTGTTTAAGTTTAGCACACAGGTTATAGACTATTTACATAGCCTGTTGTTCAAATGAAGATTTAATTTTCAGAGATCTTGCAGTGCTACTTTGATCTGTTTGGTTTCTCCGGTGCTGCTGGGTGCTGCCTTGAGGGCTGGAAGGGATTTCCCCAGGCTGGGCTGCCCAGATGTCTCTTCCTGTGGAGAGGAGTTTCAGGTCTGCAGAAGTGAAGAGGCTTCCATGGCTAAGTGTTTGTTGAGATGGCATCCCCCTTCCTGTGGGGGCCTCAGGACATTTCATGAGCCATGTGCTATTGATGAGCACATGGCTCTTGACCTGGGTGTCTCTTGGCCTGAGATCCCAGGTGTGAGGTGTAGTGGGGTCCCTCCTCAGGTTCTGTCCACTCACCACATATCTCTTTGTAGGGGATGGGGTGCCCCCCATGGTTACCTTTGCTGGCAGAGCTTTTATTAATCTTACTTGCCAGGGGGACATGTTCCCCTGGTATTGTTTCATCCAAGGGAGGAACAAGCCCACCTAGCTGTCTTCTCTTGCTATATTGGGAGTTGGTCTGGAAATGCTGATTTTGAGGGACAAAATGCACCCTGCAGCTGTGCTGTTCCCATTTTCCTGGGCTCCTGTATTAGTCCATTTTCATGCTGCTGATAAAGACATACCCTAGACTGGGCAATTTACAAAAAAAAAAAAGAGGTTTAATGGACTTACAGGTCTCCCAGTAGAATACCATAGCACATGGCTCTTAACCTGGGTGTCTCTTGGCCTGAGATCCCAGGTGTGAGGTATAGTGGGGTCCCTCCTCAGGTTCTGTCCAGTCACTGGTATCTCTTTGTAGGGGATGGGATGCCCCCCATGGTTACCTTTGCTGGCAGGGCTTTTATTAATCTTACTTGCCAGGGGGGCATGTTCCCCTGATATATTTTCATCCAAGGGAGGAACAAGCCCACCTAGCTGTCTTCTCTTGCTATATTGGGAGTTGGTCTGGAAATGCTGATTTTGAGGGATGAAATACACCCTGCAGCTGTGCTGTTCCCATTTTCCTGGGCTCCTGTATTAGTCCATTTTCATGCTGCTAATAAAGACATACCCCAGACTGGGCAATTTACAAAGGAAAGAGGTTTAATGGACTTACAGGTCAACACGGCTGGGGAGGCCTCACGATCATGGCAGAAGGCAAGGAAGAGCAAGTCACATCTTACATGGATGGCAGCAGGCAGAGAGAGAGATCTTGTGCAGAGAAACTCCCGTTTTAAAACCATCAGGTCTCGTGAGACTTATTCACTGTCATGAGAACAGCTAGGAAAGAGCAGCCCCCCATGATTCAATTATCTCCCACAAGGTCCCTCCCACAGCACATGAGAATTACGGGAGCTACCAGATGAGATTTGGGTGGGGACACAGAGGCAAACCATATCAGGTCCCAAACAGTTTCCTCTCCTCTTACCACCTTTCCGAATTCTCCTTTAGTTGCCTCTTGCTTTATTCCCAGGGTTTATAGGTGTGCTTGGCAGGAGTAAGCAGGGAGTTTGGGGTCTATATCATTTTGTCTGGACTGTAAGTTCCTTGGAATTGCCCATTTGTTTATTTTTAATCTCTGTCATTTTGTTTTTAATTTGTTTCTAGTAGAGAACATATAATGGGACCTAATTTTAAAATATTTGCTGTTATGCCTTATATTCACTATATTATAGTTCCTTGATACTTCCTCTTCCCATGTGCTGATGTTGTATATTGTTAAAGTTTCTTTGCGTCTTGTTTTTCAGTGTTTTGAAGTTATAAATAATAGTTGCATTCTCTTAATTGTTGGCTTAAAAATTTACAAAATCATATTTAAACCTGCCATTATAAATAGTAGGAATAAAACAAGAGTTGCCATGCATTTTAGGGTTCTGCTAGAGATTAAGGAACTTTACTGGCTTCTCAGCGGCCGTTTGGTTTGAGAACCTTGAATGAGACACTGCTTCCTCTTTTTCCTTGTGATGCTGAAAAGTTAGACCTGAAGGGCTGCTTGGATCTTTTGGTGCTTTTGATAGCAGCATGTTGTCCTTCTTTCACTTGGAATAAAATCCAGAGCCTCAACCATGACTTATAAAGCCACAAATGACCTGGCTGCAGCTGCCATTTACATATAATTTCCGGCCTCAGGGGGCTGGACCCCAGACACGGTGGCCTTCTTGCTAGGTGAATGTGCATTTGTACTTGTCACCTCTACGTGGGATGCTCTTCCCAAGCATGCTGGTGGTGGTTCACCTCTCTAGAGTCTCCTCAAATATCCATCCTCAGGGCAGCCTTCCCTGGCCCTGTGGAAGGAGTTCTTCCATCATTGCTGACTACTTTCCTGTGTTCCTTTTCTTCCAACAGATTATTACCTATGACACATTGTAATAATGCTCTAATATATATCTGTGGCAAATATGTGAATATATAAACTTTTTCTCTGTCTCCCTTCACCAGAATATAAGCTCCAGGAGATCAGCAAATGTGTGTCTATCTTGGTCACTGTGGAATCCTGGGTGGTCCTGACAGTGCTGCCACATAGTAAGCACTCAATACTCATCAAACAAATAAAGGAGTGAATGGAGACTAAGCAATATGGGATGTTGGCTCATGAGGACTGCACGTTTTTGAAATACGTGTACTTATATTTAGAAATCAAACCATATATCAAGTGGTGTAATAGTCATTCATCATAATTTTCACAGGTTCTGTGAGGAGAGTGGTTCTCACATGGATTCACCTAAGAAGGCTTCTTGTGAGGATATTTAATCAGATTTCTTAAGCTGAGAAGAAAGAGAAAAAGATAACTTTGTTATTTCTCAGCGGTGTTAGGAAGCTTTGGGGATTTCTTGGTTCCTAAGCGATGAATTCTCCATGCAGGCCTGTTCATGCCTGTGTGTTCATTTCCTCCTTTGGGTGTGAAGGGGGTTTGGAAAGCCTTCCCATGGGTCTGGATTTATTTGTGTCTCTGCCAGTGAGACATCTTTAGCCATGCCAAGACTCTGTCATTGAAAGTAAGAATAGTGCTGATAATAGGCAGGATAAAGGCTCTAATTTATAGGTTGCATATAATAATTTCATGTCAATAGTTGATAACTCTTGCTAAATCCTAAATCAGGCTTCCCTGCTGCCTTCCAAGTTCTTCCTGGCTAGCCGTCATTTCTGGTGTATGTTATTTTTCAATATTAGTTACCTTTCCTCATAAACTATAGGGCTTATAATGTAAGTCATGTAGCTTTTATATTCTTAACCGTCTTGAGAAATGTTAAGATCCGAGAAATGACATAATGTAAAAGAGTGAAAGAAAGTTCATTCACTGCAAAGCTTCATCATAGGAATGCTGGTGAAGGCCACGGTTGTCCTCATGTGCTCTACCCCACAGAGGCAGAGTGGCCACCGATCTGTGCAGTCTCTAAGTTCACCGACACAATAACTCATTCTTCTTGCCTTTGGGGAAATAAACAGCAGAAAGAGAAAATACTCCCTTAGCAGTAAAACTAAACAAATGAGAACACAGAAATGAAACTAAACAAAAAAATACGTATCACTATCAAAATCCCCCCAAAATAAATTTTATTTTCTTCCCTTTATTTAGTGCTTTTCAATAATGATTCAAGTCACTTCTAATATCTCTTTTTCATGGAATACAAAAATAGGATTAGTTTTTAAATTACAGATGATTTTAAATGGATCTCTGATTCCAATGTGAATGAACAACATAACAAGAAGTTTATTTTTAGAACGGGAGTGGTCACCTAGCTTTTCTGCCAGGCACATAAACATGAGGGTCATTTAACTTACTTTATCTTGTATCTGAGTCTTTAAGGAAGTGCTGCCTTGCAAACAGAATCATTAGTAAGTTTACTGGGAAGATGCATGCATAATTTTGGAGGAAAATTGACACACAGGCGTTTTCATTTTTATTTTTACTTATTTATTTATTTTGAAACAGGGTCTCACCCTGTCACTGAGGCTGGAGTGCAGTGGTGCGATTTCGGTTCACTGCAACCTCTACTCCCCGGGCCCAAGTAATCATCCCACCTCAGCCTCTGGAGCTGGGACTACAGGCTTGCGCCACCATGTCTGGTTAATTTTATTTTTTGTAGAGACAGGTTTTGCCACATTGACCAGGCTGGTCTTGAACTCCTGAGCTCAAGTGATCTGCCCACCTTGGCTTCCCAAAGTGCTGGGATTACAAGTGTGAGCCACCACGCCTGGCACGTTTTTATTTTTAAATGTCTGCAGTAACGATGATTTATAATGAGTTTTTACTAATTTTGATAGTCTTTCTAACCTTGCTCTGACATTCTCCAAAGATAATAAGTCAAGTTCATTTAAAATAATTCAATTATAGTATATTTGAAATGTTTGTGAAAATTGCTAAATATGTCAGCTGTTAAACATGTAAGAACTTTCAATATATTTTAGAGGTTCAAAAAAATCAGATTTTTCTTTTTGCTCAGGTCAGATTTTGATGAAGATGATTTTAAAATGAGACAGGACATCATGAGCAGAAGCATCAGCACAGAAACGCAGGCTGCAGGGCATCCGATAAAAGGAAGCCCAGAGATCCCAGGGACTGTCTACCTGACTTCTGAGATATCAGCCTGCTTGTACCTCTGCCATGGTACACCTGATGGTCATGGAGACTGTTCAGGTTCTCAAATGCCGGCTGAAGGCAGGCAGCCCTGCACCCTTTCCTCCTTATCCAGAGTTGTGTGATGCTTGCTGATCTCCCTCGCCCTGATGAGGGATCCGCAGGGGGCGTGAGGTCCCAGGACCCTAGGTAGTCAGTTGGGGAGGATTGGACACAGGAAAAGTAGCCAACTTAATTTATTTTAAAATTTAGATATTGGCAGGAAAAGAGTATTTTAACCGGGTGTCATAATGAGAGAGAATGTTGAATTCCAATCTGCTAAGGGCGTGTAAACCTACTAAAGCTCACGCCTCCCTCTGATTACAATGAAAACTGGACAAAAATCAACTACATATGGACTCTGAAAAATATAAACAGGTAGATTGTGGAGAATGTTAAAACCTGGAGAAGGGACCCTCTCGGGGTGATTTTCCTGTTTTCTTCTCTCCTGGATTTCTCCCTAGAGCCGGCCTTCATCATGTTGTGGCATGGTGGCATAGGTAGCTAGTACTCCTGTAGCAACCCCATCTTTTGGCCCAGAGGAGTCAGAGAGAGCAGCACCTGCAGGCCAGGGAGTGTGGGGGAAAACCAGAAGAGAGAGCCAAAGAAGTCCCCCAGTTCTGTTCATGAACTTGCACTAGCCTCAGCCTAATTTCAGAACAACACCATCTGGGGACAGACTCAAACCAGCCCAGCAAAGGCCCAGAGGACTGACTGATGACTGGCTGAGGTTAGAACCATCCATACAGGTCTCTGACTAACTCTTGAATGGTGTATGTGCTAGACAGGCATGAAGCAAGATGGCAAGGCTTAGAGAACTGAACTGAGATTTGAACCATCTGCACAAGCATGTGGCTGGCTACTGGATGATACACGTGTGAGACAGGCCAATATGATCACAGGAAATTTGAATTTGAACCACTTCCCTTAGAAAGTGCGACAGAAATTGTGGTCAGAAGCCAATTAGTTTATAAGTAAAAAAAATTAATAATCTCCAGAAGATTAAAACAGAATCCAGAGTTTACATATTTTAACATTGACAGTATCCAGGAGACAGTACCAAAGGACTCGATGTACAAAGAATAAGAAAAAAATGTAATAAATTTCCAAGGGAAAATGACAGTCAACAGATACCAAACCTAAGAGGACCCAGATATTGAAATGACCAAAGAATTTAAAGTAGCTTTTATAACTATGATCAATGAGGTAAAGAAAATGCACTTGAAATGAATGAAAGGTTGGGAGTTCGCAGGGGAGAATAGGAATTTACCAGAAAATCTAATACAAAGGTTAGAAATTAAAACTACAACACCTTAAATAAAAAAGAGTTGCTTGATGGGTTCAGTAGTGGAGTGACTATGACAGAGGAAAGAGTTAGTGAACTGAAATAGATCAGTGTAAATTATCCAATCTAAAGAACTTAGAGAAAATTTTTTTACATTGCCAGAGCTCATACAGCTGTGGAACAAGACCAAAAATTGGAGTTTCACTGAAGAATAAGAAACTCACTCAAAACCACACAACTACATGGAAATTGAACAACCTTCTCCTGAATGACTCCTGGGTAAATAATGAAATCAAGGCAGAAATCAAGAAGTTCTTTGAAACCAAAGAGAACAAAGAAAACCTCTGGGATGCAGCTAAAGCAGTGGTAAGAGGGGAATTTACAGCACCAAATGCCCACATCAGAAAGCTAGAAAGATGTCAAATCGACACCCTAAGATCACAACTAAAATAACTAGAGAGCCAAGAGCAAACAAACCCTAAAGCTAGCAGAAGACAATAAATAACCAAGATCAGAGTGAAGCCGAAGGAGCTAGAGACATGAAAAGCCCTTCAAATAATCAATGAATCTAGGAGTTGGTATTTTGAAAGAATCAATAGGACAGGTAGACTGCCAACTAGACTAGTAAAGAAGAAAAGAGAGAAGAATCAAATAGACACAATAAAAAAATGATAAAGAGGATATCACCACTGACCCCACAGAAATACAAACAACCATCAGAGGATACTATAAACATCTCTATGCAAATAAACTAGAAAATCTAGAAGAAATGGATAAATTCCTGGACACATACACCCTCCCAGGACTGAACCTGGAAGAAGTTGAATCCCTGAATAGACCAATAGCAAGTTCTGAAATTGAGGCAGTAATGAATATTTAACAGCCTACCCATAATAAAAAGCCCAGGATAAGAGGATTTGTAGCTGAATTCTACCAGAGGTACAAAGAGGAGCTGGTACCATTTCTTCTGAAACAATTCCAAACAATTGAAAAGGAGGGACTTCTCCCTAACTAATTTTATGAGGCCAGCATCATCCTGATACCAAAACCTGGCAGAGTTACAACAACAAAAAAAGAAAACTTCAGGCCAATATCCCTGATGAAAACTGATGCAAAAATCCTCAATAAAATACAGGCTAATTGAATCCAGCAGCACATCAAAAAGCTTATCCACCACGATCAAGTTGGCTTCGTCCTTGAGGTGAAAGGCTGGTTCAACCTACTCAAATCAATAAATGTAATCCATCACATAAATAGAACTAAAGATAAAAACCACATGATTATCTCAATAGACACAAAAAAGGCCTTTGATAAAATTCAACGTCCTTTCATGTTAAAAACTCTCAATAAACTAGGTATTGATGGAACTGTACCTCAAAATAATAAGAATCATTTATGACAAACCCACAGCCAGTATCATACTGAAGGGGCAAAAGCTGGAAACATTCCCATTGAAAACTGACATAAGACAAGGATGCACTCTCTCACCACTCCTATTCAACATAGTATTGGAAGTTCTGGCCAGGGCAATCAGGCAAGAGAAAGAAAGGATATTCAAATAGGAAGAGAGGAAGTCAAACTGTCTCTGTTTGCAGATGACATGATCCTATGTCTAGAAAACCCCATCCTCTCAGTCCAAACGCTCCTTTAGCTGATAAACAACTTCAGCAAAGTCTCAGGATACAAAAACAATGTGCAAGAATCACAGGCATTCCTATACACCAACAATACACAAGCAGAGAGTGAAATCATAAGTGAACTCCCATTCACAATTGCTACAAAGAGAATAAAAAACCTAGGAATACAGCTAACAAGGGAAGTGAAGGACTTCTTTAAGGAGAACTACAAATTCACTGCTCAAGGAAAACAAAGAGGACACAAAGAAATGGAAAAACATACCATGTTCATGGATAGGAAGAAGAATCAATATTGTAAAAATGGCCATAGTGTCCAAAGTAATTTATAGATTCAATGCTATTCCCATTAAACTACCATTGACATTCTTCACAGAATTGGAAAAAAAAACTACTTTAAAATTAAAATGGAACCAAAAACGAGCGCATATAGCCAAGATAATCCTAAGCAAAAAGAACAAAGCTGGCAGCATCATGCTGCCCAATTTCAAACTATACCACCAGGCTACAGTAACCAAAACAGCACGGTACTGGCACAAAAACAGACACATAGACCAATGGAACAGAATAGAGATCTCAGAAATAAGACCGCACATCTACAACCATCTGATCTTCAGCAAACCTGACAAAAACAAGCAATGGGGATAGGATTCCCTATTTAATAAATGGTGCTGGGAAAACTGGCCAGCCACATGCAGAAAATTGAAACTGGACCCTTTCCTTACACCTTATACAAAAATTAACTCAAGATGGATTAACGACTTAAATATAAAACCCAAAATTATACAAATCCTAGAAGAAAATCTAGGCAATACCATTCAGGACATAGGCACAAACATAGATTTCATGACAAAAATGTAAAAAGCAATTGCAACAAAGCAAAAATTGACAAATGGGATCTAATTAAACTAAAGAACTTCTGCACAGCAAAAGAAACTAACATCAGAATGAACAGACAACCTACAGAATGGGAGAAAATTTTTGCACTCTATCTATCTGACAAAGGTCTAATATCCAGAATCTACAAGGAACTTAAACAAATTTACAATAAAAAAACCAACAACCACATTAAAAATTGGGCAAAGGACATGAACAGACACTTCTCAAAAGAAGACATTTATGCAACCAACAAACTTAAGAAAAAAATCTCAACATCACTAATCCTTAGAGAAATGCAAAGCAAAACCACAATGAGATCACACATCAGTCAGAATGGCAATTATTTAAAAGTCAAGAAACAACAGATGCTGGTGAGGCTATGGAGAAATAGGAATGCTTTTTTTTTTTTTTTTTTTTTTACCCGGCAAATTCATGTTTTTTTATAGGAAGTTTTTTTTGTTTTTGTTTTTTTTTTTTGGCTTAAAACTAATAGAAGTTTATTCTTTCACAGTTTTAGAGGCTAGAAGTCTGAAATCAAGGTGTCATCCTCTCCCTGAAGGCTCAGGGGAGGATCTGTTCCATGCCTTTCTCTTAGCTTCTGATGTTGCCAGCAATCTTTGGCAATTCTTGTAGATACATCACTCTAATCTCTGCCTCTGTCATCACATTGCATTCTCCTCTTTATGTGTATCTGTCCCTGTATCTCCTCTCTCTCTTTTTTTTTTTTTTTTTATTGATCATTCTTGGGTGTTTCTCGCAGAGGGGGATTTGGCAGGGTCACAGGACAATAGTGGAGGGAAGGTCAGCAGATAAACAAGTGAACAAAGTTCTCTGGTTTTCCTAGGCAGAGGACCCTGCAGCCTTCCGCAGTGTTTGTGTCCCTGGGTACTTGAGATTAGGGAGTGGTGATGACTCTTAACAAACATGCTGCCTTCAAGCATCTGTTTAACAAAGCACATCTTGCACTGCCCTTAATCCATTCAACCCTGAGTGGATACAGCACATGTTTCAGAGAGCACAGGGTTGGGGGTAAGGTCACAGATCAACAGGATCCCAAGGCAGAAGAATTTTTCTTAGTACAGAACAAAATGAAAAGTCTCCCATGTCTACCTCTTTCTACACAGACACGGCAACCATCCGATTTCTCAATCTTGTCCCCACCTTTCCCCCCTTTCTATTCCACAAAACTGCCATTGTCTTCATGGCCCGTTCTCAATGAGCTGTTGAGTACACCTCCCAGATGGGGTGGTGGCCGGGCAGAGGAGCTCCTCACTTCCCAGTAGGGGCAGCCGGGCAGAAGCGCCCCTCACCTCCCGGACGGGGCGGCTGGCCGGGTGGGGGACTGACCCCCCCCACCTCCCTCCCGGACGGGGCGGCTGGCCGGGCGGGGGGCTGACCCCCCACCTCCCTCCCGGACAGGGCGGCTGGCCGGGCAGAGGGGCTCCTCACTTCCCAGTAGGGGTGGCCGGGCAGAGGCGCCCCTCACTTCCCTGACGGGGCGGATGGCCCGGCGGGGGGCTGACCCCCCCACCTCCCTCCCGGACTGGGCGGCTGGCCGGGCAGAGGGGCTCCTCACTTCCCGGTAGGGGCGGCCGGGCAGAGGCGCCCCTCACCTCCCGGACAGGGCGGCTGGCCGGGCGGGGGGCTGACCCCCCCACCTCCCTCCCGGACGGGGCGGCTGGCCGGGCGGGGGGCTGACCCCCCCACCTCCCTCCCGGACGGGGCGGCTGGCCGGGCGGGGGGCTGACCCCCCCACCTCCCTCCCGGACGGGGCGGCTGGCCGGGCGGGGGGCTGACCCCCCCACCTCCCTCCCGGACAGGGCGGCTGGCCGGGCAGAGGGGCTCCTCACTTCCCAGTAGGGGCGGCCGGGCAGAGGCGCCCCTCACCTCCCGGACGGGGCGGCTGGCCAGGCGGTGGGCTGACTGCCCCACCTCCCTCCCGGACGGGGCGGCTGGCCGGGCGGGGGGCTGACCCCCCCACCTCCCTCCCAGACAGAGCGGTTGCCAGGCAGAGGGTCTCCTCACTTCTCAGACGGGGCGGCCGGGCAGAGACGCTCCTCACTTCCCAGATGTGATGGCGGCCGGGAAGAGGCGCTCCTCACTTCCTAGATGGGATGGCGGCTGGGCAGAGACGCTCCTCACTTTCCAGACTGGGCAGCCAGGCAGAGGGGCTCCTCACATCCCAGACGATGGGCGGTCAGGCGGAGACGCTCCTCACTTCCCAGACGGGGTGGCTGCCAGGCAGAGGCTGCAATCTCGGCACTTAGGGAGGCCAAGGCAGGCGGCTGGGAGGTGGTTGTAGCGAGCCGAGATCACGCCACTGCACTCCAGCCTGGGCGCCATTGAGCACTGAGTTAACGAGACTCCGTCTGCAATCCCGGCACCTCGGGAGGCTGAGGCTGGCAGATCACTCGCGGTTAGGAGCTGGAGACCAGCCCGGCCGACACATCGAAACCCCGTCTCCACCAAAAAAATACGAAAACCAGTCAGGCGTGGCGGCGCGCGCCTGCAATCGCAGGCACTCGGCAGGCTGAGGCAGGAGAATCGGGCAGGGAGGTTGCAGTGAGCTGAGATGGCAGCAGTACCGTCCAGCTTCGGCTCGGCATCAGAGGGAGACCGTGGAAAGAGGGGAGAGGGAGAGGGAGAGGGAGAGGGAGAGCAGGAATGCTTTTACACTGTTGGTGTAAATCTAAATTAGTTCAACGATTGTGGAAGACAGTGTGGTGATTCCTCAGAGACCTAGGGCCCAAAATACCATTTGACCCAGCAATTCCATTGCTGGGTATATACCCAAAGGAATATAAATCATTCTGCTATAAAGATACATGCACTTATATGTTCACTGCAGCACTATTCACAATAACTAAGACATGGAATCATCCCAAATGCCCTACAATGATAGCCTGGATAAAGAAAATGTGGTACATATACAACATGCAATACTCTGCAGCCATAAAAAGGAACAAGGTCATGTCCTTTTAAGGGACATGATGGAGCTGGAAGCTGTTATCCTCAGCAAGTTAGCACAGGAACAGAAAACCAAGCTCTGCATGTTCTCATTTATAAGTGGGAGCCGAACAAAGAGAACAATGGATAGAGGGAGGGGAACAACCCACACTGGATCCTGTCAAGGGAGAAAAGGGGGAGGGAGAACATCAGATAAATAGCTAATGCATGTGGGGCTTAATACCTACGTGATGAGTTGATAGGTGCAGCAAACTACCATGGCACACATTTACCTATGTAATAAACCTGTACTTCCTGCACATGTGTCCCGGGACTTAAAATAAAATTTAAAAAAGAATAAATATTTTGAAATATTACAAACAATTATAGTTTCAGAGGAGCAAGAGATTAAGAGAAAAAGATATTTGAAGAGGTAATGACAGAATTGTCAATCTTTGCAAAGACACATTTACAATTTCACAAAATTCAGTGAAAACACAGGATGAAATAAAGGAAAACATGCCTAGACACATCATAATCATAGTGCTGAAAACTAAAAATAAGGAAAATGTCTCAAAAACAGTGAGAGAAGAGTAATACATTACATGCAAGGGACTATGATTTGAATGACTGCAAATTTCTGATCAGAAATCCTGGAGGCAAGTAGATAGTGGAGCACCTTCTTTAAGTGCTGAAAGAAAAGAACTTTTAAGCCAGAATTCTCTATCCAGCAAAATAATCCTTCAGGAATAAAAGCAAAAAAGAGAGACATTCTCAGATGAAGGAAATGACTGGAATTCATTTCCAGCAGACCTGCTCTATAAGACATGTTAATGGAATTTCTGCAGGATGAAGCAAAATGATACTACAGAGAAATTAGATCTTTAGGGATGAAGAACAGCAGAAATGGTAAATAGTAGGTAAGTGTAAAAGATAACGTTTTTCCCTCTTACATTCTTCAAAATAGGTTTGGTGGTTGAAAGTATAAATTATAATATTGTCTGGTGAGAGTTTTAATGTATATAGTTGTAATATGTATGACAACTATACCATAAGAGGAAAGGGGAGAGGTAAAGTGACCTATAACATTTCAAGGCTTGTACATTTCACTTGATGCGATAAAACTTTGTAGAGAAGTTATGTATGTATATTTTAATTCATGGAGTAAGTACTAAAAATATAATTTAAAATATTAATTAAAATATTAATATTTAATACTTAATAATAATATTATTAAAAGCCAACTGATGAAAATAAAATATTCAAGTAACCCAAAAGAAAGCAAAAAAATGGGCACAGAAATGAATAAAAAAAGAGACAAACAGAAAATAAATAATTTTGTTGACCTGAATGCAGCTATATCAATAATTCTGTTAACTGCAGACATTCCCATTAACAGGAAAATATTGAGAAAGCAGATAAGGAAGTAAGGCTCTAATATATGCTGCTCTTAAGAGATGTACTTTTACCCTTGATCTTAGCTGAAAGGCTGAGCAATGATATGGGACATACTTTTAAATTAAGCATAGAGATATGTTGAAAGTAAATGAATGGAAAAATACATAGCATGCAAGTAATAAGCATAAAAGGCCAAAGTGGCATAGAATAAACTTCAATACACATAATGTAATTGGAAATAATGAGGGACATTTAATAATAATAAATGGGACAGATTATAAGGAAGATATAACAATTATAAATGTCCCTGGTAAATACTCAAGATGCAATTGGTTCACTAAAGTAAAACAAAATAGACAATTCCACAATCATAGAAGAAGATTTTATCACTCTTCAGAAATTGATAGAACACCTAGACAAAAAAAAATCAGGAAAGCCATAGAAGCTATGAATAACATTATCAACCACGTTGATTCAATTGACATTTGTAGAACACTATATCCAACAACCACAGAATTCAATCTTGTCATGTGTGCACAGTCAATTCACCAATATTATAATATTACATCATAAGGATTATATACTCTGACCACAACAAATTTAAGTTAGAAATCAATAGCAGTCTAGGAAAACCTCAATGTCTGAAAAGTCAATGATACACTTCTAGTTAAATCATGAGTCAAAAATGAAATCACAAGGGAATAAGATAATATTATAAAGCAAAATGTTGATGAAAATATATAAAAAATTTTTGAGTGCAGCTAAAGTTAGCTTAGAGGGAAACTTGTAGATGAAATACAACAGAAAATAAGAAAGATCTAAAATCACCTATCTAATCTAATGTTCTACTCTAAGAAGCTGGAATGGAAAGTAAAACTAAAATACATAGGAAGAAGAAACTAATAACCATAAGATCAGAATCAACAAAGTAGGAAACAGACAAAGCAGAAAAAAACCTACTAAGCCAAAAAGCTGGTTCTTTGAAAAGAAACAATTGAACACACATCACCAATATCATCAAGAAAAGAGAGGTGACCAAACACAAACTCTACAGGAATTAAAAAAAAATAAGAGAATCTATTAATAAATTTATACCAACACATTCAACAACCTACATGAAATGGAATAGTTCCTTAAAAAATACAACTTACCAAAATAGACTCAAGTTTTAATAGAAAATCAAAATAGAGTTATATCAATAAAGCAGCTGAATTAGTAATTAAAATTATTTACAGAAGGAAAAGTCCAAACACAAATGGCTTCCCTGTTTAATTTTCTCAAACATTGAGTAAGAAATAATACCAATCCTATAAATCTCTTTCAGAAAATAATGGAGGTGGAGGACAGTTCCCCACTTATTTTGTAGGTCTAGTATTACCCTGATATTAAGACAAAGGTATTACGTGAAAAGAAAATTACAGATCACCATCTCCCACTCACATAGATCCAAACAAGATATCAAATCAAATGCTATGGTATATAAAATAGTACAGCATAACCAAAAAAAGTTTATTCCAGAAATCCAAGGTTGATTTAACATTCAATAATTAGTATAATTTTCCATATTAACAGATTGCAGGAGAAAAACCATATGATCATTTCAATAAATGCAGAAAAAGCATTTGAGAGCAAACCATGAATTCTCAAACTGATGAAAGGCATTTTTGAAAAACCTAGAGCCAACCTTATACTTCATGGCGAAAAACTTAATTATTTTTCCATGAGACTGGCAGCAAGGCAGTCACCTTTTCCATTCAACAGTCAATGTACTGAAGGGCCTAGTTCTTGTAATATGACAATATAAAGAAATAAAGCACAGAAAAATGAAAATGAGAGAAGTAAAACTGTTCTTGTTTGTAGGCTATATGATTGCTTATGTAGAAAATCTCAAGTGGTCTACAAAAAATCCAGTACTACCACACTAATATATAAATTTAGCAAGGTCAGAAGATACAAGATCAGTATCCAAAAATCAATATATTCTCATATACTAGCGCATAATTGGAAAATATTTAAGGAACAATTGCATTTTTAATGATACCAAAACCCTAAGAAACCTAGGAATAAATCTTAAAAAAAAAGTATGCTCAAGATTCCTATACCAAAAATTACTGAGATATTTTGAAAAGAAATTTTTGTAAAAGATCTAAAGATCTAATGAAGAGATATAGTCTGTCTATAGATCAGAAGACTCAGTGTTGTTTAGTGTGCAGTTATTCCCACATTGACTTACAGATTTAAGTGCAATTCTAATAAAAATTGAACTAGGTTTTTCTGTAGAGAATGACAAGCTAATTACACAATTTATGTAGACATTCAAAGGACTAAATTCAAATAACTAAAGCATTTTTTTTTTCCAAAAGGACAACTTTTGGAGCACTTACCTGATTTCCTGACTTACTACAAAGCTATAGTAATCAAGACTGTGGTCCTGGCAAAAGGTAGATATAGATTAAGGGAACAGAAGAGAGAGTCCAGAAATAGACTCTGTCGATGTGTTATGTGTTATTTAAATATACAACTGATTTTAAACCACAGTGGCAAAGCAATTTATTTAAGAAAGAAAACAGTTTTTCAACAAATGATGCTGAATCAACTGGATATCTGTATAAAACCAAAAGAATGCTAGAGTTGATTTGTAGTTTTACTCCATTATCTGTTTATTTTAGTATCTTTATAGTGATGATCTCTTTTTCGTTGTTGTTTTTGGTGACTCTCTTTCCCACTTTCTACTTAAAATTATCATTTTCTCTTCACTTCTTTGGATTCAATTTGTTATTTTCTTAACTTACAAAGATGGATACTTAGCTTTTGATTTTCATGCTTCATATTTCCCATTGTGTATATTTAAGACTATAAATTTCCCTGTAGCTGCATCCCTCAAGTTTTCATGTGCATTTTGATTGTATTTACATTTTATTTATTCAAAATTATTTTAAATTTCTATTATGATTTATTACCTTAGTTTTCTTGACTAGCCAATTTTTGACTATTTGATTTGATTGAGAATTATTTAAAATTCTATTTCCCCTTTCCTGGCAGTTATATACTCACTCTTTTAGTATTTTTAGTGGTTTAATGTCATCTGGAGATGACAGCCTTCATTCTTAACTCATTAAGGGCCCATGTTAATTGGTACTTTTAAACTCTTCAACCCCTAATTTCTTTAAGCAAAATTCCTCTTTTATATTCAGTATCTATGAATTCTCATCCATGCGGTTTTGGGGTCTGGCTAAATCTGTTTTGGTTGTTTCTGCTCTCATTCATGCTGCTTGTCTTCTTGTGTCCCTGGAGATGCAAGATTATAATCTCATCACTTCATCTTATTCTGTGGGATTCCTGAGGGCCTGCAGGCGGGATGCTTTCCTCCAGAAACTGCTGTGTCTGCTTCTTCTGGATGCCAGGGAATAATTTTAGTGCATTTCAAGGATCTTGGCTCAATGTGAGAAACAGTGGAGCCTACAACCTCACAGGTGTTCACACCTCCTCTGACTTCAGTGCTTGATCAGCCTTGAGGTTCCAGGCAGTTCCATCCTGTGCCACTCAAGTCTTGCCGCTCCTAGACAGCTGCAGGAAATGTTTTCATGGGGAGAGAGATTCCTTGGAAAACCATACCTTGTCTTGCTAATCTAGAATGTGTTAAAAAGTATGTTTTATCTAGGGTCCATTTGTTTGGCTGAAGAAGGGACTCTTAGACCTCCTAGTTTATCATTTTGAAATAAGTGGTAGCAATGATTTATTGTATTGGCTTATTTCAGTGGGACAAGGATGTCAGGTCATTGCTGAATCAGCATTTCTGTGACAGACTAATGATGTTTCACATCCTGATTTATACTACACAATCATCTTTTCACT
The DNA here is from genome assembly GCF_029289425.2 of Pan paniscus. Classification (NCBI taxonomy): domain Eukaryota; kingdom Metazoa; phylum Chordata; class Mammalia; order Primates; family Hominidae; genus Pan; species Pan paniscus. The sequence continues at coordinate 7,408,567 of NC_073265.2, forward strand.
GTATAAGCTGATGAAGGAGACAAGTAATATGTATAATCTTCAACTGTACATAAACTTCACATACTGTAAAATACACATTGTATACCTACAGTGTTAGGCTTGATAGATAGGGATGTGCTAGATAATTACTTTATTTTGTAAAAGAGTGTATTTGTATTTTCTTCATATTTTGATTTTTTTTAAATTAAGAGATCATTTATTTTGAGCTGAGTTATTAGGTGCAATATTCAAGTTTTTTGAAGATTTTACTTTATTTTGTCTTACATTACATGGCGCCGAGCATGATATTTAGGATAATTATATGACACTAAATATGTAAATATAAATGTCTATAGGTACACATCAAGAGGTGCACACCATACTCTGTGTGCATGTGGGGGGCATATACACACACAACCATCTCTATTTGGTATTTGGCAGAACATTTTAATCTGGTTTAGGCCTCTGATTTTTCTTTCAACTGATGATATCAAACAAAATAAAAGGTATAGCTACATTCAATATTTTTTCAATTTTAAAGTGTTATTTAATAAAATTTGGATTATGATAAATTATTCGTTCCTTAACAGTGGGTGATTTTATCCCCCCCGGGAACATTGGTTCTTAACAGGGGGTGATTTTACTCCCCCAGAGGACAGTGGCTGTGTCTGGAGACATCTTTGGCTGTCACACTGGTGGTGGTGAGGTGCCACTGGCATCTAGTGGCACCAGGCCAGGGCTGCTACGCAACATCTTATAATGCACAGGCCAGCCCCACAGCCAAGAACGATCTGGCTCTAAGTTAGCAGGGCGAGGGTGAGAAACCCTGCTCTAAAGAGATTCTCCTTATGACTTAGTTGATATAAAAGCAAACTTGATGGAGAATCGTGATTGAAGACCCAACATTTGGGCTCCATAGCTTTTAAATGAAAGTTGGCTAACAACTGTACATGCAGATTGAGATTCTGAAGCTTAATTTAAACTTGGACAAGCTGGCCGGCATGGTGGCTCACGCCTGTAATCCCAGCACTTTGGGAGGCCAAGGCAGGCAGATCACCTGAGGTCAGGAGTTCGAGACCAGCCTGGCCAACATGGCGAAGCCCCATCTCTACTAAAAATACAAAAATTAGCCAGGCATGGTTGTGGGCACCTGTAATCCCAGCTACTTGGGAGGCTGAGGCAGGAGAATCACTTGAACTCGGGAGGTGGAGGTTGCAGTGAACCGAGATCGTGCCACTGCACTCCAGCCTGAGCAATAGAGCAAGACTCTGTCTCAAAAAAAAAAAAAATTAAAAAATTAAAAGAAAAAAGCGCAGACAAGCTGCTGTTTCCAATATTTGCAGTCTTTCAGCGCGATGGAATCACAGTGAAAAGGCCACACCCACAGAGGTGCTGGGCAGCTGAGCCACCGGCACCTGTTGCTTTCCGGTGACCTCCCACAGTGGCTTGGTCGTGAGCCTCAGGGCATCCCTGTGTGGGACCTTGGCCGCCTGGGCAGAAGGCTCCTGCGTCTCATCTTCTCTCTTCTACTCTTTCCTGCCTTTCCCTGAGTACAGTTTTCTGAATCTGCCTAGTACTGTGAAAATAGTTACATGTGCCAGTTAAATAGACTTTTCCTTCCTTTCTTTGAAGATTACAAAAACTGCATTAAAAATGTCTTTTAAAACTCTGTGATGTTTAAAAAGAAATTGGAAATGCGACTTTCTTGAAAGATCTATATGGAGTGGTATTTCATTATGTACGATTGAACAGTATCTTTATACACAGGTCTTAAAGAGAGTCTTCCATTCGGATTTAAATTTAACATGGACCTTAACTCAAATCAATGAGGGATTTCTGCCACTGCTGTTGGACTTTTTCTCCATGAATCTTCGTTGTGCATATATGATAGTAAATTATTTATAGACTGTGTATTTGAGTCTGATCTTTTATAAGAAGCAGGAATCTGGGCCTACCTTATGTTCACGTCTTTTCATTTTCAAGACTTTTTTTTTAAATCTTGCATATATTTTCGGTTCTAAACTGATTCTCACCACACATCCTTTCTTCTAGGCATTGGCACATCTCCACTTAATAGAATATGTTGGAGAACAAACTGCTTTGCTAATAAAGGTAAAATAAATGCTATAATAGAAGGCACTCCAGCCACTGTTCTTTGATTTTGTGAAAAAAATTAAAAAAAAAAAGCACTCTGGTAAGAACAGGTCCCATTAATTATGTAAAAAGGCACAGCAGGGAACCTGTTCTATCCTGTGCAGCCCAGAGATGAAGGGAGACTTTTTCCGAAGAATATGTAATTACAGATGCCTGCTCTTTTGCTTTTAGCCTTTATTTAAAGCCTGTCTGAGAAGGAGTGGGATTGACACCAGCCTCAGTAAATGAGTGCTGCAGGCGACCCAGCCCCAGGGGTCTGCCGGGCCATCGGGTCAATGTGACCAGTGTGCGCAGCCGCCACATGGGGATGAGGGGCAGGGTCACTCTGCCTCCCCATCCAGGGGGCTGGCAGGCCTGGGCATGGCTGGGCTTTGCTGGTAGAAACCCAGCAGAGGCTCCTGGTGTGGGTGTGGCCCTGGCTTGCACACCTATGTCCGCCTTGGTCTCGTGATGGGTAAGAGGAAGGACTAACACCCTCGGGCCCCTCTGAGTCTCGCGGCTGGTGGGTCTGACCCTAAGTGCATGCGATGGAACACTGCAGCTGCTATTGTCCTCCTTCCAGATGGTCCCAGAGGAGCAGCGCCTCACAGCCGCCATTGTCCTGGTGGTGTGGGTCTCAGCCCTGGCGTCGTCCCTGATTGACAACATCCCGTTCACTGCTACCATGGTGAGTTGCACGTGTCCATGTTGAGGGCTCAACTTTAGCCTGGACATAGCCTGGGTCTCACCCTCCCTTCCTAAGGCAGCAGAGGATGAAGCCTGCCCCTCTGCTGCACTCACAGGTGTAGAGGACAAAAGTAAGCAGAGCCCCGGGCAGCTGGGTGGGGAGCGCCGAGAGCCCAGACTGCAGGCTGGGAGCCGAGGCTCTGCAGCTGCTGTGGACGGCACGTCCTGGGGTGACTGGTGATCTCGAGGTCAGCCCCACTGAGAGCTGCCACCCCTCCCAGAAAAGGCTGTGCTTGCTTGCTTGCTTGCCTGCCTGCCTGCCTGCCTGCCTGCCTGCCTGCCTGCCTGCCTTCTTTCTTTCTTCCTTCCTTCCTTCCTTCCTTTCTTTCTTTCTTTCTTTCTTTCTTTCTTTCTTTCTTTCTTTCTTTCTTTCTTTCTTTCTTTCTTTCTTTCTTTCTCTCTTTCTTTCTCTTTCTTTCTTTCTTTCTCTTTCTTTCTTTCCTTTCTGTCTTTCCTTCCCTCCCTCCCTCCCTCCCTTCCTTCTTTCCTTCCTTCCTTCCTTTCGAAAATTGTGAGACATCAAAAGATAGAGACTTCCATCTTCATTTGCGGCGGAGGCAAAAGCTATTCTAACCAGCCTGTGTGTCTCCTAGTGCTTGGCCTGGGCAAGATCTTTCATTCTCTGTGTGGTCTTGAGCCCCAGCCAGGATTGGAGGTACACATCGAAGACCTTTAGTTGGGCAGATGAGCCTGTTCCTGGCGTGACTTCTGCCGTCACTGATTGCTTGGCTCAGGGCAGGAACTGGGAATCCAGGTGTGGCAAAGTAAAGATAGGCCCAGGGGCTTGCACACAAGTCGCTGGGGTCCTCTCACAAACACTTGAGGTCCCAGGTGTGCAGGGCACAGGCCAGAAGCCTGGTGAGCACTCCCCATGGCAGGACACAGGACAGGGGAGAGCCCTCTGTTCTTCTGACTCTGAGGGTCTCCCCCTTCCCCGCAGGGAACATCCCATGCAAGGGGGTCCCAAGACATCCCACCGCCCTATATAGTATTCTGAACAATGGCACCCCCGGGCTGGAGCAGCAGGCCTGGCTGTGTGGGGAGAAGGGCAGGCCAGGCTCATGCAGCGCCGACCTTAGGCGGATCTGGGAACCTGCATCCCTCGCTTGCAGCCTGGAATTTAGTTTCTGCCTAGGTTGGCCCTCTAGTTGCTTGGCTGTTGTTCTCCTTCCAGGGCCTGGGTGTGGTAATCCTGAACTAACTCAGTGGCTGTTATTTTTTTGGTGAAGTTCCAAATTGGAGAACTCTTGCGGCTGTTGTCAAATGTCCCGGCTGTGGCGCAGCTGGCTCCACCTCTCCCTGCACCCCAGGCAGGCTGATGCCTTCTGGCAGGGCTGCCCTTACCCAATCCTCAGCTTCATCCTGTGCATTCATCCTGTTCTCCAGGGAAACACAGTCCACAGGAGACTCCGCGCTGTCCCAGCCAATGAGGCCACAGTTGCGGACCGAGTGCAGGACCCCGACACAGTCTCCATCAGTGCTTCCTTCTGGCCCTGCGCTCACAGCTGAACCCCACCTCTGGAGGGCTCTGAGGTTTGCACCCAGATCCTTTCTGGGACTGAATTAGAAGAGCCCTAGCATTGATGATTTAAGTTGCTGCTTTTTCTGAGAATAGGACACTTTCACAGTTTTGTTCCATAAATTTTTATGACTACCTAAAATTTAACTTTAAAAAATGGAATCAGAGACAATAGTACAACAAATATCCATATGTTCACCACACAAAGTGAGAAAGTGTCAACATTTTATCCTCTTTGCCTCAGAATTTGTTGTGTGTTTTATTAAGAAATACAACATTACAGATAAACAGGCAGGTCTCTGTTCTTCCCCTGGAGTCTCAGGACCATCTCTGCCCTCATGAATGTGGGTCCCATCCATCTCTGCAGTGGCCGCTGTGGGGGTGCTGAGGGTGGGATGCTGGCTCTTGTGTGTCCACAGGGGCGGAAGCCACATACAGCATGACCACAGCAGCCACAGGGTGCAGAGGCGGACACACAGCTCTTCAAAGCCCATGCATCTCCCCTGAGTGACTGTGCCACGCTAGCATGAGGTGTCTGCAGTGGCCACATCATGGGAGGGACATGGGGAGCCACTGGGGTTTGCTGCCTCAGGCTGGAAGCGGCATGCAGCGATGGTCACAATCCTTGGGTGGGAAGGGGACATGTGGCCCTTCCCTGGAGCAGGGATCTGCGAAGTGGGTGGGCGTCGAGGTCTCTCCACTTTCCCTCAATCCCTTCTCCCCTCTTTTCCTTTGAGTGTCTTTTCACCACATTTTTAAAAAAGCTGTATTGAAGTCATTGACAAAAATCTGCACCTATCGAATGTATAAGTTTTCATGAATTTGGACATATATGTGTATACCTGTGATAATATCACCACAATCAGGTACTGAACGCATGCATCATCTCCATACATGTGCTTATGTGTATATATGTATGCTTCATGGTAAGAACACTTAACACCCATCTGACCTCTTAGTACACTTTGAAGTGCATGATACCATATTAACGCTAGGCACTGTGTCATACCACGGCCCCTGGAATGTACCCGTCTGGGATAACTGAAACTCTACCCATTGAGCAGCCTCTGCCCATCCCCCTCCCTCCACCCCCGACAGCCACCATTCTACTCTCTGCTTCCGTGAGCGTGACGATTTTAGATTCCACACACGATGGAATCAGGCGGTATTGCTCCTTCTGTAACTCGCTTATCTCACATAGCATAATGCTGTCTGCGTTCATCCATGTTGTCACAAATGGCAGGATTTTCTGCCCTTTTAAGTCCGAATCACCTTTCATTGCATATATATTCATATACCACATTTTCTTTATCCACATGTCCATCAGTGGACACGCAAGTTTTTCCCATGTCTTGGCTATTCTGAGTAATGCTACAGTGAAAATGGGAGTACAGCTATTTCTTCTTCGAGAGCCTGATTTCCGTTGCAGGTGGTTAGAAGATATGGTCTATAGGATTTCATGCTTAGAAACCCCCAAAACATCATCTGACTTACCATGTGACTGTTTTTCTCCAGCTGCATGCCTAAAAAGCTGCATGTCAGCTTCTGCACACTGCGGCTGCTTCGGTCACTCTGTGTTTGGCTTCTGCCCCTGCTGACACACAGGAGCCAGGATCCTGCCCCAGCTCCTCCCACAGTGGGCTGCTGCATAGGTGGTTACGACTTGAATTCATGAAGGCAGCTCCCTGAGGAGAGGGAAGGATGAAAACAATCCTGGGGCCTGAGGGAGGAAAGGAGCTTCACATTTATTTATAATATTTTGTTCCTTAAAAAATAAGCAAAAAGGAAATCCTGCAGCAAAGGAGATGAAATGTTCAAATTTTCTCAGTGTCTGTGAGCAGTTAACATACATATATATTGCTCATATAATGTGAGCATTAACATACATAAGCATGTCATTGTGTTGTTATCCTCTAGATTCACTTATCTCTTTTAAATCAATCTGTTTTGATACAGCAGAGAACTTTGTTAATTGGTTTGTTTCTCCTTGCACTTCAGCACGTTTTTGCATTATTTACTTTGTGATCATATTAGGTGTTAAAAGTTCATTATCTAGTAACTTCACAGCGGCTGGTTTCTTTTACCTTGTGTGAGGTCTCCATCTCTGCTCTGAGCCTCTGCCAGGTTTATCTTTTTCTAGTCCTTTATTTATTATTTTAAATTCTTTTTCCAATTGCATTTTTAAGCAGCATGCAAGTAGATTTTTAAAATTCAAAGCAGATTATCTTTTAAGAGAATAGTTTAACATGTTTACATTTATTGTAATGACTTATCGACTTGAACTAAGTACCATCATTTCATTTTTTAATGCTTTTTCCTTGCTAATTCTTTTTTTTCACTATCATTTCCTGACTTCTTTAGATTGATACATCACACCTCCGCATCCATCAACTGGTTTTGAAGGTACTGATTTTATTCCTAGTCCTTTAGTGGAAATCATTCTGTTTGTAATGCACATAGTGGTATCAACATTTCAAACAACAGTTGCAGTGAACAGAACCTATTTTAGTTAGTTTAAGATGAGAAGGAGTTTATCTAGGGATAGTACATAGTTCTTGGAATTTCTGAGAATTTCTCAACTGCACACTGGGAATGAGGGGCGGCTGCCCACAAGCCCCCAGCTTTTGCAGCTTGGCCTGAGTGCTCAGGATCCCTGCCCCGATGCTGGCTGCTGAGTCCAGGGACTTCTGTCACCCTGCTCTTGAGTATGCCTTGTCACACCTCTCCTCCAAATTCTCCAGACTGGCCTCTGGAGCAGGTGTGTCTGATTGGAGGAACCCGTGCCTGTTCTAGCTGCAATGCAGGTGGCAAAAGTGTGTTTCTGGCTTCTGCCTTGGAGGCCCAGAACTCACAAAACAGATCTCCGAGGAGGCTTCAAAGCCTTTCTCCATCCCTACCTCAGCGCTTTCTCCTCAATGCTTCTGTGCTTCCTGGTGCAGAGCCTTGCTTGCCCTCTGGGTCCCACAGTACTGTGCACTTACGTCCACCAAGTCACTGGACAAGCGGATTGTCAAGAGTGTCTGCAGCTGTCTGGGAATTCCAGCTGTTTGTGTTTGTAGCCTCATTCACTAGCGTTATACCTGGCACCAAAAAGATATTTAGCAAGTGTTTGCAGATGAATAGGAAAGTGAACTAACTGCAGTAGATTAATTGTCCTGGAATAACTCTGTGTCTGCCTCCTCCCTGGCCTGCCATCCTCTGCTACTCTGTTACTGAGGGAGCTGGACACCCCATGCTTGCTGCCTGTCTCAGAGTCGCAGACCCTAGCTGTGCACCTCCCTCCTGCCAGACCACCTGCCACTCGAGACACACCCTCATCTTCAGTGATGTGGTGCCACCTCTTCAGCACGACGCTGGGGCTCTTGTGCCTTTGACAGTGCTGTTCTTTGCCACTGGTGGCAGCTGTCCCTCTCAACTCCCTCTTTCCCTGTACTGGGAGCTAGCCACACCAACCTATAGCCCTCTACATTGCCTGGGTGGGAGCTGGTCCTTTCTCTGGATCTGCCTTCCCTCTGGCAGCCTCTGGGTACGATGGCCTGCCCTCTGGGTGGAGGTAGGGTGTCCTGCTCAGGCCCCCAGTCATGTAAGGCAACTCATTCATAGTAAATCCTCATGTCTACCGTTTTCTCCCACTGGTTCTGGCTTCTGACAGATGCAGTGATAGGAATGGCTCTTTGGGAGGTGATCTGGGTTTCCTGCCTACAGAGGGGCCCCTTTGACTGGGAGGACCTTTACACTGCATAGCTGTGGAGCCCTCTGAACCCGGGGAGTGACGAGGAGAGTATGTGGGTGGCAACGCGGGTCTAGTTCAGGCCTGAGATCTTTGCAGTCATGCGTCCCTCTGCACCTGCTGCTGATGTAGAGAGAAGGCAGTGCCGCCTCCTTGCCATTCTGTAACGTTTGTGCCCTGGCCTGGCTTATGTAGATCTACAGAATTCAGGCATCTGAGCTTCTGCTGTAGTTGGCCAGGCTTCTTGGTCCTCAGGGTTGGCGCTAACCAAACACCCTTAGAGTAACTGGTCCTCTCTGCACCCACTCGGGAGGCCTGCTCAGTGTTCAGGTGGGGAATGGACAAGAAGACCAAAGAACATTCATGAAAATGCATCAGGAGAGACAGGTGTGCCTGCCCACAGCTGCAGACACAGCATGAACACAGGGTGCAGTGCCTGGGCTCTCGCCGCCCAGTCAGCAGAGCTGCCTGCCTTCCCTGCCTCCTCGCCAGCCTCTGTCAGATGCAGAAACATACCTCTGGCTGGCGTCGTTGGCCAGGTCAACAGGACACTCTTCACTGGGGATTTTAACATGAATAGAACCTTAAAAAGGGTCAGAGAGCGGGCAGGTGCAGTTGCCACCTCCAGTGACATGAATGCAGGCCACTGTGTAGGTGGGGAGAGCTGGTGGGGGCCTGGGCTGTGTGGGGCATTTCGGCAGCCTTCGCGTGGTATTCCAGGGAATTGAGTCTCAAGAGACAAAACAGAACCCATCTCTTCTCCGATGGCATCATCTCTCCAAGCGTGTCTTCAGCTTGGGGTTGTTTCTGCTACATTTGCGTTGTCAGCTATGGCCTGAGAGCAACAGGTGAACTCTGTTCACATTTGTTCAGGATATTTCTCTTCCTATTTCTTTTCTTGGCATGGAGACGTTTAACCAATATTTCCATACAGGGAAATCCCTTTCACACCCGCCGCCTCTTCTTCCTTCCTCTTGCCCTCTTGGTGGGCAGGCGGCCTCTGTGGGTGGCGTTCTTAGGGCTCCATTGCATGGTCCTAAAGACCGAGTTGGAACCGCTGAGAAACAGCATAATGACTGAGAATTCCCTGACAGTCTTTCTCCATTTAAACCTTAACTTTTCAACCTCATGTGCTTGAACAGGAAGAATCCTCAGGCAACTTTCAAGTTAAAAGATTATTACTCTTGTCCTGAATGTTGAATTCAAAGGCTGGTAATTTATGCACATAAATCTGTGGGTTTCCTTCAACTGACTTGTTGGCACTCATCATTATCTATGCTGTCACCCAGCCTCTGGGTGGAAGGCAGTTTCTCAGGCATCTCCTTTCCCCGGCTTTCTTTGCAGTCTCGCCCCATCCCATAGCCCTGCGGGAGGTATCAGGGCAGACATCCTGGGCTATCACACCTGGCACAGGAGAGCACTCTTTCAGAGGATGTGAAAGTCAAAAGCATTTCATTTGAGCTTTAGCTTTACAATTTTTTTAAAAACTTAATCTCATTTTTGTTTTAACTCCTCCTGTCCTGAAACATCCAGGAACATAATTACGTGGAGGATCAAACCCAGCCTGGTGGATTGCAATTAGGTTTAATAACATGAGCAGTTGGCACTATTAGCAGCTCAGGTTCTGCAGGAGGTGGATCTGGGCTTAAATCCCAACTCTGCCATTGTGCAAGCTAAGGAGGTGCTAGAGTTAGAGAAACAGAAATGGGAGGAGCACAGAAATGCCATTTCCCCCCATTTGCTTGGTGCTGAGCCTGGTACTGATGGGCTGTGTGGGTTACAAGTCTGCCCCGGACAGGTGCACAGTGGATGCCCTCTGGGTGGTTGGGGAGCGGCCTCAGAGGGGCACTGCCGGCCCAGAAGTGAGGGTCTCCCATCTTCCATGGTCCACAGACCAGCCACTACACTGCCGGACCCCAGCTCCATGGCACCCCGTGAAATCCAAGTGGCACATTTAGGGGACCAGTAGTGTGAGAGAAGATTATCCACTGTGTCCCACCGACACAATACAACAAATGATAAATTATGAGGACACTCAGGGATTTAAGCACAGCACAAAAAATAGTTTCTGGAACTAAAACCTGTAATGTTTTCAACAAAAAATATTGAATAATGAATTGAAGAAGAGCAAAGTGTTAGGCCTGAGTTGCTGTGCTTGCAGCCAAGCGAGAGACATATGTGCAGGTACATAACAAAAGCAAAGAGAAACAGAGTCGTGAAAAAGGGTGAGAGATTTGGAGGCGAGGCCCAGGGGACCCAGCGTGGCCATGACAGCAGTTCCAGAATGGGGAGAAGGAATGCATTGTATTGAAAAAGCACAGCCCTTTACCCTCAGATGGGGCTTGGGCACCGGCAGCATCACAGCACTGGGAACTTCTAACAGGTCAGGGTCTCAGATGCTCAGACCCTTGAGTCAGAGCCTGCATTTGGACAAGGTGCTGGGTGACCCACTCCACACATTGACATTGGAGAAGTGCTGGTCTAGGCCCGGCCCGTTGGGAGGACTTGTGCCCCTGCCAGCTATAAATAGCTCTCCCCTGCCTCATGGCAATCCATATCTCAGCTCTCAGAATCCCAGTGAGGGTGCAGCCTTCCCTGTGCTTACCTGAGGCACTTGTACACCTTCACCAGGGGATCCGCCCGGAACTGCTGCTGGGTGGCTGCTGTGTCCCACACAGCCAGGAGCCGACTGCAGCATCCCTCACCCATGCCCCAGGCAGCTCTGCCCTCCTCCCACCGCTGCTGTGTGCTTGCCATCTGCCTAGGCCACCTCTGCCCCTGCCCAGTTAGTTGCAGCCTCAGGGGGCCTCTCCTTCCTGACCTGTCAGGTCAGCCCTGCCAGCCTCCCGCTGATGATTAGTGCCTTCTCGGCCAGCTTCCCAGGCCCCTGAGTCAGACCCATTGCCTGGGCCAGAGGTCAAGCAGTGAGGACCATGTGCCTTCCAGCTGTCATACAGTGGAAAAGGAGCTTCAGATGTATATTTAGGTGAATTATGATGTTGTGGTATTTAAATTTGAAAGTATACATTTAAAAGAATGATGGGATGCCTTTGTTTAAGAATGTTGATATAGACTATGTCCTTGGGGACTATCATAAATTGGAATGGCAAATTTGACATACGCACTTAAAATGTCTGAGGAGGCTGGGTACGGAGGCTCGTGCCTGGAATCCTAGCACTTTGGGAAGCTGAGGCAAGTGGATCACCTGAGATCAAGAGTTCGGTACCAGCCTGGCCAACATGGTAAAAGCCTGTCTCTACTAAAAATACAAACATTAGCTGGGCATAGTGGCACACACCTGTAATCCCAGCTACTCAGGAGACTGAGGCAGGGGAATGGCTTGAACCCGGGGGGCGGAGGTTGCAGTGAGCCGAGATCGCACCACTTCACTCCAGCCTGGGCGAAAGAGTGAAACTCCATCTCAAAAAAAAAAAAAAAATGTCTGAGGAGGTCTACTTTTTTTTCAAAGTTCTTTGGCGCTGGGCAGGCAGCACGTCCCCCTGTATGGGTGCTGTGCACTGTGCATGCCTCTTGTGCCCCATCAGGCCTCCAGCACTGCCCCTCCTTTGAGGCTGATGACCATGCTTTCTGTCCGTGAGGACTCGAGGCTGATGACCACGCTTTCTGTCTGTGAAGACTGGAGGCTGACAACCACGCTTTCTGTCCCTGAGGACTCGAGGCTGACGACCACGCTTTCTGTCCGTGAGGACTCGAGGCTGACGACCGCGCTTTCTGTGAGGACTCGAGGCTGATGACCACGCTTTCTGTGAGGACTTGAGGCTGACGACCATGCTTTCTGTGAGGACTCGAGGCTGACGACCATGCTTTCTGTCCGTGAGGACTTGAGGCTGACGACCATGCTTTCTGTGAGGACTCGAGGCTGACGACCGTGCTTTCTGTCCATGAGGACTCAAGGCTGACGACCGTGCTTTTTGTCCGTGAGGACTTGAGGCTGACGACCATGCTTTCTGTGAGGACTCGAGGCTGACGACCATGCTTTCTGTCCATGAGGACTCGAGGCTGACGACCGCGCTTTCTGTCCGTGAGGACTTGAGGCTGACGATCACGCTTTCTGTCTGTGAGGACTCAAGGCTGACAACCATGCTTTCTGTCCATGAGGACTTGAGGCTGATGACCATGCTTTCTGTCTGTGAGGACGTAAAAGCAACCATGTGGGCACTTCCCACGTGACACCGTGGCCACCCAGTGCATCCTGGCTGCATTCCGGGTGTGTGGGGGGATGTCTGGCTCCCAACGAAGGCCGGTGCCTTCACCCAGGACCACATGCCACTGTCCTCCCTGCATCATTTATTCTTCACTCTGCTGATCATTTGCAGGAGGATCCAGACTTGCTGCCGTGTCTCCAGGCCTTCCTGCCACTCCCCTATTTCCTCAGTTTCCTGTAGCCAAACACTTCGAAAGGGAGTCTGTCTTGCTACCCTCTCTTCGTTGGAAACTTTCTTCACTTTTTCTTGGCTTTACTGCAATTGAGTTTTTCTTCCATAATCTATGGACATAGTTCTCTCCAAGATCACTAAGGACTAGTGCCCGCCCTCGAGAGAGACCCCCTTGGAACCTGGCCAGTCAGCAACATGACATGGAGGCCACCCCTCAGAATCTTTCCCCGCCTGGCCCCTCAGGTACTCCTCCTCCCTGCACAGGGCTCCTTCTCCTCACCTCCTTCCATGACCCTCTCCATCTTCCAAGCCCAGAACCCTGGAATCAGCTCTGACCTCCACTCTCTAGACTCACGGCTGCAGGGGTCTCATCCGAACACTTACTCCAAGTGCCATCCACAGCAAACTCTCCTGGGCTGCTCCCCAGAGCCTAGCCCCGGGTGTCCACCTGCCTCTCCATTTCTCTCCTGGGGCACTGCAGGTGTCACAGACTTAACGTGTCCCGAACTGAAATCCTGATTCCATCTTTCCCCACTCTTCCTTGCCCTCATAAATCGTGACTCCATTCTCTCAGTTACTCAAGCCCCTGAGGCTGAGAGCCAGCTAACACCTCACCTTCTCTAACACCCCATGGCCAGCTGCCCCTCAAAGGTTTTGAATCTGATCCATTGTTGCCATCTACACTCCTGTCCCCTGAGGCCCCAGCAAGGACCACATGCCCTCCTGCTGTCACACAGTGGAAAAGGAGCTTCAGACGTATTGTTCCCAAATACATTCCAAATTGTTCCTTTTGTTTCCACTCTTGCCCTGCTCCTGAGAGCCTATGGTCCACAGAGGCTCCCTGCTTTGGTATAGCCCAAGGTCTTGGCGGTGGCCTGCACCTCTCCTAGGCCTGGCTGCTGCTTCCTCCCTGAGCTCACTTCTTACTGCTCTTCTCTCTGCTGACTTCACTGCAGCCATAGTGGCCTCCTTGGATTTCAACCTAGCAATCCCACTGCTGAGTATATACCCAAAGGAGATGGAATCATTCTACCAAAAAGACATGTGCCCTTGCGTGTCCATCACTATGCTACTCACAGTAGCAAAAACATGGAATCAACCTAGATGCCCACCAGTGGTGGATTGAATAAAGAAAATGTGGTACATAAACACCGTGGAATACCACACAGTCATAAAAAACAATGAGATCATGTTCCTTGCAGCAACATGGATGGACCTGGCGGTTATTATCCTAATCGAATTCACACAGAAACAGAAAACCAAATATTGCATGTTCTCACTTGTAAGTGGCAGCTAAATATTGGGTACATATGACACAAAGAAGGGAATAATAAACAGTGGCATTTTCAGAAGGGAGGAGTGAGGGATGAGGACAAGGGTTGAAAAACTACCGAGCAGGTACTATGCTCACTGCTTGGGTGACAGGAACATTTGAAGTCCAAATCCCAGCATCACACAAGATATCCATGTAACGAACCTGCAGGTGTGCTCCCCTGACTGTAAAATAAATTGATTATAAAGGCTTTTGCACTTTGTATGCTTTCTGTCTGAGATTCTCTTCACACAGATCATTAGAGCTTGGTCTTGCTCCTTCACCTTTTATTGAGTTTTGCAAAATTGCTCCTTCCCAGTGCTAAATTGACAACCTCATCCTCCCTGTCTCCCTTTTTGCTTTATTTTTTTCCCCATAACACTTAATACCAAGCATACTGTGTATTTTACTTATTCATTATTCTTTTGAGCTGCTTAGTTGTTCAATGTTTGCTTTTAAATAAAATTATACATTCATACAGTTTAAAGTGCTAAATCAGCCTGGAATTCTTGTTTAAAAAATAGCACCTTTATAACTTTCATCACATTTCTTTTTCTCACAGAAAACCTTTTTTATCCTTTGCCACTTTTTATTTTATTTTATTTTATATTTTGTTTCCTGAGTGCTGCTATCTGCCATCTTTTTTCCCAAGCCCTGGGGTCTTTCCATCGATGTCATGTTTGTGGAGGCAATGGCGTCCTTCAGTTCCTTTCTTCCTGTAAGAACGTTGGTATAGACTACATCCAAATTTCATCAGGAACATTGATCTGTAGTTTTCTTTTCTTGTAGTGGCTTTGTCTGACTTAGTATCAGGGTAATGCTGGCCTCATGGAATGAGTTAGGAAGTATTCCCTCTTCTTCATTTTTTGAAACAGTTTTTGGAACATTGGTATTAATTTTTCTTTAAATGTTTGGTAGAATGCACCAGTGAAGCCATCTGGTCCTAGACTTTTCTTTATTGGGAATTTTTTGGTTACTGATTCAGTGTCCTTACTAGTTACAGATCTAACCAAATATTCTATTTTTTCATGAGTCAGTTTTGGTAGATTGTGTATTTCTAGAAATTTATTTATTTCACTTAGCACAATTTGTTGGCAGGTAATTGTTTATAGTATTCTCTTATAATCCTTTTTATTTCTGTAAGATTGGTAATAATGTTTCCACTTTATTTTTTGATTTTAGTCATTTGTATTTTATCTCTTTTTCTTAGTCAATCTAGATAAAACTTTGACAATATCGTCGATCCTTTCAAGGAATCAGCTTTTGGTTTTATTGACTTTCTCTATTTTTTCTATTCTTCATCTTATTTATCTCTCCTCTAATCTATCTTATTTCCCTCATTCTACTAGCTTTAGGTTTAGTTTGCTTGCCTTTTTATAGTTTCTTAAGGTGTGAAGTTAGGTTATTTATTTGAGGTATTTCTTCTTTTATAATATATGCATTTATAGCTATAAGTGTTCCTATTAGCACTGCTTTCATTGAATTTCACAAGTTTTAGTATGTTGTGTCTTCATTTCTCTTTGTCTTAGGTGTTTTCTGATTTTCCTTGTAATTTCTTCTTTAACTCATTGGTTGTTTAATATTTGTAAATTTTCTCTTTTTCCTTCTGTTACTGATTTCTAGTTTCATTCTATTGTAATTAGAAAAGATACTATGTATTATTTTAATCTTTTAAAATTTATTGAGAATTGTTTTGTGCCCTACATGTGGTCTCTCTTGGGGAATATTTTATGTCTCCAAATTTTATAGTAGAAATATCTATTTCTCCTTCAATTATGCCAATTTTTGTTTCATATATTTCCACGTTCTATTTTTAGGTGTGTAAATATTTATAATTGTTTTATCTTCCTTCTGTATTGAATCATTTATAAATATATAATGTTATTCTTTGTCTTTTGTAACCTGTTTTTATTTAAATTCTATCTTGTCTGACAATAATGTACCCACCTCAGTTCTATTTTGGTTACTATTTACATGTAAAATATTTTTTCTTACTTTTAACTTATTTGTGTCCTTGTATCTAAAGAGAGTCACTTGTTAACAAAATGTGTATAGATGTATCCTGTTTCTTATCCAGTCTGCCAATTTCTGTTTTTTTTTTTTTCTTTCTTTTTGGAGGCAGAGTTTCACTCTATTCCCCAGGCTGGAGTGCAGTGGTGTGATCTCGGCTCACCACAACCTCTGCCTCCCAGGTTCAAGTGATTCTTCTGCCTCAGCCGCCTGAGTAGCTGGGATTACAGGTGCCCACCACCACACCTGGCTAATTTTTGTATTTTTAGTAGAGACGAGGTTTCACCATGTTGGCCAGGCTGGTCTTGAACTCCTGACCTCAGGTGAACAGGAGAGTTTAATCCATTTACAATTAGTGTAATTTCTGATAAAGAAGTAATTACTCTGCCATGTATTTCTTTTCTGCATATCTTAGATTTTTTGTTTCTCAGTTTCTCCATTACTGCCTTTTTTTGGTATTTAATTGATTTTTTTGTAGTGTACAATTTTGATTACCTTGTTTTAATTTTCTGTATATTTTAATAGTTATTTTCTTAGTGGTTACCTTGGAAATTTAAATTAACATCCTAAATATATAACAACCTGTCATGAATAATACCAAATTAGTTTCAATAGCATACAGACTATTTAGTCCTTACTTCCTTTACAGTTCAGTCCTTACTTCCTTTACAGTTCAGTCCTTACTTCCTTCATAGATTACATCTTTATTAGCTGAATGCCTATTAAATATTTTTCCTGTCTCTTTCTCTCCATCTTCTCTTTCTGGGAATCCTATAATGCATATGTTGGTAGATTTGATGGTGTCCCACAAGTCCTTTGGGCTCTGTTTATTTATTTTTTTTCTTTTACTTTCTGCTCCTCAGGCCTAAAATTTCTTCTTTTTTTGACATTTTAAATTTTATTTATTTTTTTAAATTGTGATAAAACACATGTAATATAAAATGCACCATCTTAATCATTTTTAAGTGTACAGTTTAGTAGCATTAAGTAAATTTACATTATTGTACAACTATCACCACGATCCATTTCCAGAGCTCTTTTCCTTGCAAAACTAAAACCCTGTACCCATTAAAAATAATTCCCCATTCCCTAGTCCCCCAAGGCCTTGGCAACCACCATCTTACTTTCTGTCTCTTATGAATTTAAATATTCTAGATAAGCCCTGATAATTTCAAACGTTGTATCTTCAAGTTCACTGATCCTTTCTTCGGCTTCCTCAATTCCACTGTTGAACTCTTGTAGTGAGGTTTCCATTTAAGTTATTATACTTTCAGGTCCAGAATTTCTATTTGATTCCTCTTTATAATTTATATCTCTTTAGTGATATTTAAATTCTGTCTGTACATCATTTTATTGATTTCCTCTAACTCTTTGCCTATGGTTTCCTGTAGTTATTGAACCTCTTTAAGATAGCTGAATTAACATCTTTGACTAATAATTCTAATGCCTAGACTTCTTCAGGGATGATTTCTGTCAATTGTTTTTCTGTGAATGGGCCACACTTTCCTATTTGTTTGTATGTTGTGTAACCTTCTTTGTTAAGAGCTGAACATTTTGAGTATTATGTTGTGGTAATACTAGACATCTAATTCTCCCATTCCTCAGACATTGCTGAGTCTTGCTTGTTGAGTGCTGGAGCCATCCATTTATGATTTTTCCAAACATTTTTTGAAAAGTGTATGGTCATTGAAGTTTTTCTTCTATTATCTCTATAGTCAACTAGAAGACTGACAAATATTTCCTTAAATTTCTGGCTCCCAAAAAATGTGTGTGTGTGTGTGTGTGTGTGTTAGGAGTTTGTGTTTGTGTGTGTGTGTACAGAAATAATTACTGCCACTTTAAATTCCCTGGAAGCTGTTCCATCACTTGGAGGTTGAAACAATGGCCAGCCTCTGTGCTGGCCCCTCAGTGATCAAAACAGTGGCCAGCAATCAACATACACAACCTCAGTTTTTGGAGGACAAGGTCGTTATTGCCTGCTCTGATATCAGCAAGTCACATCCTAAACATGAGCTGCCACCCCCACAGCTTCCTGCCACAGGGAGAGAGATGGGGAGTGACAACCACTATAAAAAAAGCCAAAATTCACCAAAACCCTTTTTATCAGTCTTTCCTGTGGTTGCTGAAGGTGTTTGACTACACTCTAGACTTCCAAAATAGTTACTGTTTGAATTGAATTGTCTCCCCAAAACATATACTGAGGTCCTAACCCCAGGTACTTTGGAATGTAACCTTACATGAAAATAGGGCCTTTACAGAGATAATCAAATTTAAATCAGGTCACCAGGGTGGGCCCTAATCCAATATGACTGATGTCCTTATGAAAAGGGGAAATTTTGGCACAGACACACACAGGCACGGGGAAGGCTCCTGTGTGGCTGGAGTGATGCACTCACAAGCCAAGGATGGCCAGAATTGCTGCAGACACCAGGGGGGCAAGGAAGGACCCTCCCCTAGAGCCATCAGAGAGCACAGACAGGCCAACACCTGGTTTCACACTCTCGCCTTCAGAGCCGTGTGGCAATGAAGTCCTGTTGTTTTCAGTACCCAGCTCGTGGTGCTTTGTGACAGCAGCTACAGGGAGCTCATACAGTAGCTTCAGACAGTTCCTGCCAGTTCAGTCATCCTTTAGGCAGAGGTAGATTCCTGGAGCTTCCTGCTCTGCCATCTTCTGTGCTGTCATTCATTAGTTTTAAATTTTTCTGTCTGCCACTGTAAAGCAAGCTCTATGAGGGCAGGGATTTTTGTGTCTTATATTTACTGTCCGTCTCTTGTATCTAGAGCAGAACCAGACACAAAATGGAATATTCAGAATGATTATTGACTGAACTAAGAATAAATGAGCATAGACAAGATAACATGGTCCCAACCAGTGGAGGAGGGATAAGTGTTAAATGCAATGATGGAAGTAAGCTCTGGGCATAGTGTGTGATAAAATAGCAGCCACATTGAGGAACTCGGAGACTTCTCAGAAGAGAGATGCCCAAGCCTCTTATGGGCTGAGCGGGAGGCTACGTGAGGGCAAGAGTGACCATGTGCCTAGGTGGAGATGTGGGCATGGGCAACTGCACAGAAGTGGCAGGTGGTGCTCAGGTGAAGGCCTGTGAAGACTGGAGTGTGTGAGGCAGAGGACAGCCTGGCGAGGGAGGGCTTGCCTCAGATTGAAGGGTGCGGAGTCAGGTCAGTTGCATGGGCAGAATTCAGAGATGGAAAGGTCATGGCTGGCTGCATGGAGGACAGAATTAAAGGGGCAAATGGTGCATCTATGTTGTGGGAAGGGGAGCTTGATCAAGGCAGGGCCTGGGAGGACAGGCCACAGAGCTGCGGGGCGATCCTTGGGCTCTGGAGTTTAGGGAGCTGGTTCTTATCAGAATTGCAAATCCCAGAGAGGGCTTGCTTTGAAAACAATGTCAGAGTATACTTTTTGAAGCAATCAGCCTGTAACAGAATCTGGCACTTGTAAGTATGCAGTTTGGAACATGGGGTAGGTTTTCTCTGGCTTTGGGTGATGGACCTCACAGCACGGGAGCACTTGCTGGAATTTCCACATCACTAAGCTTGAAGACATTGCCTCCTCCCTTGATACTGCAATGCCCCCACAAGGACCCAGGGTCCTGTGCTTAGTTGTTCTGACCCTGCCTCCTTGTTCCGGGTGGTGTGCCGTGTTCTGTAGGGTGGAGGCTAGCTTTGCACCAACAGCATGGTGCTCAGTGCCTAGGGGCCCCGTGGCCTCACAGTGATGTGTGTGTGTTAGCTCTGCTCATTGATAACTGGCTGTTGTGAGAAGTTGCACTTCGCTCACTCCTCCGAAGAACGAAGACATCAAGTCTAAAGGTGCCTCTATGATAATCGCGTTTATCATAAGACAACAAAAGCAAAGCTTGAAAAGTGCCTCAGGGACTGCATGGGAGCACCCTGCTGCCAGGAGTTTCTGATTCTGCATCAGATTGATAGACGCAGAATCAGATGCTTTTCCTAGCGTGCTACTTATTTCTCTTCCAGTGTATATTTGACGCTACTGACAACAAAAAATTGAGCTGTTCAACATGCCCCTTGTGACCCAGCAAATATGAAGGGCTCCTTCTCAGACCCTGCAAGGCAACTCTCGAGAACCAGACCCTGGACTGGTGGAGACATGTGCAGTAGCAGGCACATGGGTCAGCGGCCTGGCTGCAGCTTCCTGGTCTGGACTCCGCTGGGGCTGGGCGGACCCTGCTCCACATGTCCTCCCCATGGGGACTCCCCAGGGCAGCAGCAGTGCCCAGGCTCCATCTTCTGTTGTGGCCAAGAGCCTGAACCTCCAGAGGGGCATGCAGAAACACAAGATCTTCTGTCCAACCCACCCACATTCTATCGGTCACAGGAAGCCACTAGGCAAGCCCAGAATCTGGGGTGGGGAGGAGGACCCACCTGCCCCAGTGGGATGCAGCAGAGGGCACACACGAAATCCTGCTGCAGCGGTCAGGAGCTGAGAGTGAATGGATCTTCCCAAGTAAGCCCTAAGGCACCTCTTTCATGACATTGGGGGACTGAGCACCCAGCAGAGGGTGGCTCTCTTGCCCCTTAATTCTCGGCATCGAATAATATTGCACATCATTCACATCTCCACACTGGGGTCCGCTTTCTGTTTGTGTTTTTCTGTAATGTTTTCCAGATCAGCCACCATTGGTGCTCTCCTCCTCCTGCTGCTCTTTAGAGTGGTTGACATACGCAACTGCCCGCCATCCCGGGCAGTTGCGTATGTCAACCACTCTAAAGGGCCCAGGGGTCTCTCCTTCACACCCTGTGGGCTCTCTGAGGTGTCTGGTGGGGACAACACAGCTCTCCATTCTCCGGAGCCTCCCGGAAGCAGGCTCAATGGCTGTGTCCTTCCCAGCTCCTTCTAGCAACATAAGCCACAAGGGGGCATGCTCTTTGAACACAAATTTCTTTTTTTTTTTTTTCTTTTATTATTATACTTTAAGTTTTAGGGTACATGTGCACATTGTGCAGGTTAGTTACATATGTATACATGTGCCATGCTGGTGTGCTGCACCCATTAACTCGTCATTTAGCATTAGGTATATCTCCCAATGCTATCCCTCCCCCCTCCCCCCACCCCACAACAGTCCCCAGAGTGTGATATTCCCCTTCCTGTGTCCATGTGATCTCATTGTTCAATTCCCACCTATGAGTGAGAATATGTGGTGTTTGGTTTTTTGTTCTTGCGATAGTTTACTGAGAATGATGATTTCCAATTTCATTCATGTCCCTACAAAGGACATGAACTCATCATTTTTTATGGCTGCATAGTATTCCATGGTGTATATGTGCCACATTTTCTTAATCCAGTCTATCATTGTTGGACATTTGGGTTGGTTTCAAGTCTTGGCTATTGTGAATAATGCCGCAATAAACATACGTGTGCATGTGTCTTTATAGCAGCATGATTTATAGTCCTTTGGGTATATACCCAGTAATGGGATAGCTGGGTCAAATGGTATTTCTAGTTCTAGATCCCTGAGGAATCGCCACACTGACTTCCACAATGGTTGAACTAGTTTACAGTCCCACCAACAGTGTAAAAGCATTCCTATTTCTCCACATCCTCTCCAGCACCTGTTGTTTCCTGACTTTTTAATGATTGCCATTCTAACTGGTGTGAGATGGTATCTCATTGTGGTTTTGGTTTGCATTTCTCTGATGGCCAGTGATGATGAGCATTTTTTCATGTGTTTTTTGGCTGCATAAATGTCTTCTTTTGAGAAGTGTCTGTTCATGTCCTTTGCCCACTTTTTGATGGGGTTGTTTGTTTTTTTCTTGTAAATTTGTTTGAGTTCATTGTAGATTCTGGATATTAGCCCTTTGTCAGATGAGTAGGTTGCAAAAATGTTCTCCCATTTTGTAGGTTGCCTGTTCACTCTGATGGTAGTTTCTTTTGCTGTGCAGAAGCTCTTTAGTTTAATTAGATCCCATTTGTCAATTTTGTCTTTTGTTGCCATTGCTTTTGGTGTTTTAGACATGAAGTCCTTGCCCATGCCTATGTCCTGAATGGTATTGCCTAGGTTTTCTTCTAGGGTTTTTATGGTTTTAGGTCTAACGTTTAAGTCTGGTACCAAAAAAGAGATATAGATCAATGGAACAGAACAGAGCCCTCAGAAATAACGCCGCATATCTACAACTATCTGATCTTTGACAAACCTGAGAAAAACAAGCAATGTGGAAAGGATTCCCTATTTAATAAATGGCGGTGGGAAAACTGGCTAGCCATATGTAGAAAGCTGAAACTGGATCCCTTCCTTACACCTTATACAAAAATCAATTCAAGATGGATTAAAGACTTGAACACAAATTTCTTACAGAAACTTCACAGCCACTGTGTTTCATTGATTACAATAATGCAAAGTGCATCAACGTCAGAAAGGTGCACCAGAGGCTGGCACGGCTGACTAGAGAATGGTGCTTCCTGGCTGTAGAATCTGGTACCTGATGTCATGCTGTGAATGTTAGCAGGCTCAGGGTGCCTGGCAGGGAGCAGCCGTGATAAGTGGCTTAGCACAGGGGACCCAGCGTGCAGTTTAGGGTCAGGGGACTGTGTGTGAGTTCCGGCTGGATTGCTTTCGAGGTCTGTGCTCCTGTGCCTCTCTGCATCCTGGTCTCCTCATCTGTCAAAGGAAGGAGTAACAGCACACTTGAGGGATGTTGAGGATTCAAGATGACGTGTGCATAGTTAGCACAGCACTCCAGGGTTCTATGAGCTCTGTTTTAATGGCCATGTTCTCAGGCCCTGTGTTAGACTCTGTGTGCCTTTACCCCGTATAAGAGCCACAGCAGCTGGCAGGGCTCAGGACCAGGAGGACCAGTTGGTGGCAGCTGGCATCAAAGACATACAGATGAGTTCAAACTCAAGTTTCTGTGGATTCCAAAGTTTGCTTTGGTTTCTTTCCACAAATCTTATGCTCCTTAGAGTTTGAATGCTGAGAAAGCATTTGGATTTTCTAAATTGGTCACAGTATGGCAGCTTCTCTGAGCGTCCATGGGACGTGGCATCAATGTCCTCTTCCTCCACAGATTCCCGTGCTCCTGAACCTGAGCCACGACCCTGAGGTTGGCCTGCCCGCACTGCCGCTCATGTATGCCCTGGCCTTCGGTGCCTGCCTGGGAGGTAAGGGGCTGCTGACTGCATGGGGGTGGGGGTGCACGCCCACAC
Source organism: Pan paniscus (assembly GCF_029289425.2). Taxonomy (NCBI): domain Eukaryota; kingdom Metazoa; phylum Chordata; class Mammalia; order Primates; family Hominidae; genus Pan; species Pan paniscus. The sequence continues at coordinate 7,431,583 of NC_073265.2, forward strand.
TGTTGTTCAGCCCAAAGCAACAGTTAGTGTGTATCAGATTAAAAGCAAATGAAGGAGAGTCCGGATGATTTCCTGAGTGGACACACATATTCAGCTTTGACAGAGCAATTCCAGAGCAACTCCATTCCTTCCCCTTCTCTGCAGAGCTGCCGCCGACTTCCCGGGCCCATTGCCTGGGGATGACTGGTTCTGATGCCTCACAGCTAATGTGTTCCCGCCGTGTGCCTGTGTGGGTCGTGCTTAGGTTTAGAAACAGATTTTGAATCAGAAGCCATCCTCAGTTGCAGTTCTCTTTCTCTCTTAAGCAGTGGAGGGACAAATGGGTCAGCTAGAAGGGGAGACTCTAACCCATAAGAGTGGGAAGAAAGATTAAAGGATGTTTTTGGGGTGGGCATTGCACTTTGGAGACAGTGAGGAGTGGATTAGAGAGAGTGTTGGGAGAGACTGACCTCTGGTGAGCAGACACAGGGTTGTGGATGCCGTTGCTGTGGAGAGAACAGCGGGGGAGTCCTTCTCACAGCTAAGAAGCCTGATCACCTTTGGGAACACAGGGGGATTGTGAAGAATCTTAGATCAACACATCAGATACGCTTTAAGTTTTTATTCTTATATCCAGGTATGCTTAGATAATCCAGCTTTCTTTGTTCTTTGATTGATTTCTGACTATTAAATCAATACCTCTCTGGTTAGTTTATCTCCTTGGCTGAAAAGGGGGATTAATGTCATTCAGTGAAGTTTCTGTAATGTCAGCAGCCAGCTAATTCATGTAAGTCAGTGACTGATGCCTCAAGTTCTTCCGAGAGTGTAGAACTTGTTGAAATTGAGTGCTGAAATTGCCCCTAAGAACCAGTCCCGGGAAGGCAATGCAGAGCTACATTTAACATCAACAATAAGGAACAGGATTCAAGGACACCTGGAAATGCATCCCCTATGAGGATTCTGTTCATTTGAACTTGCTGAGCATCTGCTATACCCTTACATTGTAACAGACAGTGAATTCACCCCCCTGCTGTCGAGTGGGGAGGATGGTCACCTAAACTAAGGTTACAGCATAGACTGACACGTCCTGTAACGGTGGTGTGCCCTGAGTGCACAGGGCCCTGAGGAGAGACTGGAGACATCGGAGGAGGTTCTGCAGACAGGGAAGTGTGAAGCCAGGTCATACAGAGTGACGGGCCTCGTGAGCTAGTTTGGATTTCCCCAAAACATGTAGGATCAATGTGGAGGAGATTTCTCTAGGAGAGACATCAATGTGTGCCATTTATAGGCTAATTCCTAAAATAGGATTAGACACTTATTAACTGAGCACACTTTGGAAGCAGGGATGCAGCGAATAATGAATGTTTTCAGTCTTGGGAGCGTTTTAATCTAGTAGCTCTGGCGATTGAAAGGCACCTGTTCCTGGCACGGCAGGAGTGCAGTTGTGTTGGGAGTTAACTCTACACTTATTCTCTCAAGGCCCTTTCTCGTTGACTCAAGATTTAGCATTTTACAGAAATTATGGTAAAATATGTGTAACCTAAAATGTACCATCTTAACTGTGTGTAAGTGCACAGTTCAGTGGCATTAGGGACATTCACAGCGTTGTGCAGCCGTCACCACCGTCCATCTGCAGAGCTCTTTTCACCAGCCCAGGCTGAAGCTCTTTCCCCATGAAACACCAACTTCCCATCCTCCAGGGCTGGCATTCTGAGGAACACTTTAAATAGAAGTTTTCATTTGGTTTTAGAAATGTCATTTGCTCTATAAATTGGAGGTGATTCACTGGATACTTTGAAACAACTTTTTTTTTTTTTTTAACTGGTCTGACCCCAGTATTTTTTGGTTGCTCTTTTCATGAAGAGCTAAGAACAATTCAAATAAGCCTTCAGAAAAACCTGCCTTTGCCTGAGTTTCCTGGAAAGCAGAGGTGGAGGCAAGTGCACGTGCTAAGGTGTTACTGGCAGGTGCAATCCTAAGGCAGAAAACCTGTGGGAAGGAAGTGAAGTGAGCGTGGAGAGTGAAGAAGTCTTCCCTGCTGCAGTTATCTAGAGGCTGTGGGCAATCCAGGCAGCATGTGACTATTTTCTCAACAACTCAGGCAGCACGTGGCTGTGTTCACACCAATCCAGGCAGCACGTGGCTGTGTTCACACCAACTCAGGCAGCACGTGGCTGTGTTCACACCAACCCAGGCAGCACGTGGCTGTGTTTAGATCAATCCAGGCAGCACGTGGCTGTGTTCACACCCACCCAGGCAGCACGTGGCTGTGTTCAGATCAATCCAGACAGCACGTGGCTGTGTTCACACCCACCCAGGCAGCACGTGGCTGTGTTCACACAAACCCAGGCAGCACATGGCTGTGTTCACACCAACCCAGGCAGCACGTGGCTGTGTTCACACCAATCCAGGCAGCATGTGGCTGTGTTCACACCAATCCAGGCCACACGTGGCTGTGTTCAAACCCTAAGGCTGCTGCTTTCCTTAGGTTATATCCAGGTCTTGAAGGACTGGTGGCTCTTCAACTCGACAAAGGGAATGTCCATGCATAGAGTTAATTTATATGTGTTCTGTCAAGTGGAAAATCTCACTGTTCTGAGAGTGTGGCCTATTGAGTGGAATGTATACTGCAGACACAGGAGTTACCCTGGAGATTCGATTCTTTGTGTGCAGCATTCATCAAAAACAGAGCCAGGCATGGTTTTGAAAATGCCCTTGTTCTGCCTCTGGATCCATGCATTGTCTTCCCATGCAGGATGACCTGGGTGTGCCAGGACAGGCAGGGCTGTTCATGTGCAGGCCCGACCCCCCTGTGCTTCTCCGTCAATGGAAACTGGGAGGGAGGCTTGAGCTGGGGAAGTGACACCTGGGGCCTTGTTCTCCCTACCACATGGAGCCCATGCCACGTGGAATACCCTTAAAACCCCACTGGTATCTTATTAAATGACTGCAACATCGTTGGCATCTGAATAATAGGCTCACATTCTTAATCTCATGTGAACCCCACAACCACCCCAGGAGATGCTGGGGAAGGTGGTGACGGTCCTCATAAACACAGAGGAAGCAGACTCCCTGCATTTCTGCCCCTGCCCATGATAGGGAGGGATGAGCAGCTGGGTTTCTGGTCCTGGCCAGGGACTGGCATAGGGATGGGCAGACCAAAGCCATGTGGAGTCCAGGTGACATGAGGGAGTGTCTTCTGTGGGAGAGGGAGGAGCTCTGATAATGATTTTCCTGGCCCTGAGACCAAACCTCAGGAAACATAGGGGTCCCGCTCCCTCCTCTGGCCACGGTCATGTCTGGATGCGTGGTGAGGAGATGCCTGCAGGATCTGCAGCTTGAGTGTGGGCCGGCTCTGTGTGTTGCTGGCAGGTGGCAGAGTGCACAGGTGCAGGGAGTAGGTCCTGACGGCGCCACAGAGCTCTGCTGTCGCCGTGTTTGGACTTGTGCCACCTGGGACTGCCTGTCGCCAGGAGGTAAATGCTTCCTACGGCTAACACCGGCTGGTTTTGCATCTTCCTTTCCCTACTATCACAAATACCTCAGTTAATGTAACAGAAATGGTGGCAGATTTGCTCAGCTTACAGAGCTTAGAAGGTTTGAGACTTCAACTGAGGTCTTCTGAATTTAAATATAGCATTCCTTCTGTTGCACTGGCGGACACACTTTATTTCCAATACGTCTGTGCAGGACCTGCCAGGGCTGACCCATAACCTCCAGGCCTCTCTCCGGGGCCTCTCCAGGGCCTCCTTTCCGGAGCCTCCTCTCCGTGGCCTCCTGTCTTTGGCCTCCTCTCCAGGGCCTCCTCTCCGCTTTGGTATCAGCCTTGCTTGTCTCATTTTGCTGACCAATAAGACAGGAGGGGCCTGTGTAGGAGCCTTTGCCATAGCCTTTGCCTTCGTCATCAAAATGTGTTGGTGCCAGTTCTCCTCCCTGCCCTCCTGCCTTAGATGTGGCTGGGAAGCCATCCTGTGAGGGGAGGGAGAGGCCGAGAACAGTGGAGACCTGCCTGACAGTAGCAGGCCTAGCACCAGCTCCCCGCCCTCTGTCTCCAGGCTTCTCCTTACAGGGGAGGAGGTGGTCGCGCATGTGTCTAAGTGCTGTTCATCAGGTTTCTGTTGCCCGTAAAGCATTCTTTAAAGAAACGGCTCTGTGTGACTTAACGAGTTGATGTCCTGCCTCCCAGGCTATGAGTCTGTGAGAAGGCTGAAGGACTTCTGCAAGGGGATGGCTGAGAAGGAGAGCCCTCAGGGAGGGAGGCCAGGCAATTCAGACACATCTGGTTGCAGGAGGGCCTCTGGGGGAGAGCAGCCCCTCTGGTGTCACCCACACGACACTCCTGAGAAGATGGGTGGATGTCTGATGTCTGAAGGCTGAGCAGTTACCCCCATGACATAAGCCAGCCCTGCCCTTGCCTGTCCTCAGCCGCATCTCCCTTTCCAAGGAAAGAGCTGTGCTCCCCACTTGCCCCCCATCCTCCCTCATGCAGGCCCCAGGCGGTATGCAGCCCCTCCTCCAGATCCTTCAACATCCTTTCCTCCTCCCCATTCCTTTCCCTGAGTCCAGAGTGCTCAGGACCAAAATAGCCTCCTGAGCGGCTCACCTTGGCAACCTGCAAAAGGAAATGGAAAGATCCTTCTGTTTCCTGGGAAGTGGTCCCTCGCAGATCAGGAATCCACGCCCACAGCAGACAGGGTGAGATGCTCTCCACCTGGGCAGGACCTGCCTGCAAAATTATCATTTTAATTGGAAAATGGGCATTTTTTCAATCACTAATCCTTAATGGGAGAGAAAGTAAGTGGAGTCTTTTATTTTCAGCACTCACGCAAGTTGCTGAATGTGAACTTGGACCATGGGTTGGGCTCCACTCATGACGTCCTGGAGTTAGTAGGGTTTAGGGTGCAGGCTGATGCTGTCCTGGTACCCAGGGGCATTCATGGGGTGAACAGGGCAGGTCCTGCCGAGGAACATCGGCTTCTTTGTGGGAAGAGACTTGTTGGACAGTGAGAAATGATGGCCACATTAGATGGCTTGGCAAGGGTGTGGAGTCTCACTGGGCAGGTCTCCTGGCCAGGGAAGGAGTGGGGTTGGCAGGCAGGATGATGGGATGGAACCGTTGGTGCAACAGTGCCCAGAGGGGGCTGTCTGGGCCAGCACTGCCCCGAAGACTCGCGTATCGCAGCTGCTCCAGGCCTTTCAGACACTGCATGGCTGTCTACAGAAAGGCCTGGGGCAGCCTGAGCCCCACCTCTCACTGATCTTCCTCTGGAGCCAGAATGGTTCACGGTCAGGACTTGCCACTTCCCGACCTGACACCTGGGCACACTGCTCACCCTGTCTGTGCTGTGTCTTCATGGGGACGTGGGGCCTCCACCTGCTCTGTTATTCATGTTGTCCAGCCTCTGAAACGTTGCTCCCTCACACTGACATGCTGTAGGCAGCTCCAGGGCAGTGTTGCACAGTTCACCCATCCTCCATAGAAGGAGAGAGAGATGGAGATGGAAGGCGACTATTCCTCAACCGTGTGTGCACGGACATCAGGACTCAGCTAAACTGGCTGAGCCCGAATCACGCGCCTGTTCGTGAACACTGACCACGATGGCTGGGAGCGACGGAGGAGGCTCCTGGGCCTTCCCTGGGTGTGAGTGTGTGTGGGGGGTTGGATCTCATGACCCAAGTGGCCACCTTGGCCCTATTGCTCACCAGGCTGCGAGGATGGCACGCATGCATGTGTGCACAGTCATAAAAGCTTACCCAGAGAGGTGTTTTATGTCAAGGAGATGCCATTGGTGAAGACGTGAAGGAAAGGGGTTCCACCTGGTTGTTTTTACCTATCCTTTCATCCACTGAAAGAGTTTCCTAGTGTATGGGCCTGGAGTCCAGAGGAAGGTGGTTCCTGTCTGAGACTGCATTCCTGAGGGACACACGTTCTGGGCTTTGGTTGTTGGCCCCACTTGTGTTTTTCTCTGAAAGACACACAGCCCCACAGTGACTTGCCCATTCTCCTTAGCTTTCCTCCACTCTGTTAAATACAACAGCCATGGTCTTATCCATAAATGAATCATGGTATTTGTAATCAGTGAGCTTATTTTTTGCTTGCTTGCGTGTGTGTGTGTTTCCAGATATTTACAAAGTGGTCACTTTGACTATAAAATAATAATCAAATCAAAGCCTGTGAGATGATCTAAATATTACAAACCAAAGAGAACAGAAGCTTACCACCAAGATGAACTGGGATTTTGTTTTTAAATTTTGACTTTAGGTAATGGGACACTGATTGGCGCGTCGGCAAACGTCGTGTGTGCAGGGATTGCAGAACAGCATGGATATGGGTTCTCCTTCATGGAATTTTTCAGGTACTTTTAAATTCCCTTTAAATTTTCTGTTAAACTGTCTAGTTCCTAAGCTTACTTAATTAAAAAAATAACACATTAAATGCTAAAATAAGCATATTTTTAGCAAGTAGAGAGACTGTGGTGTAGGGGAGATTAGCTCAGAAAAAAACACATTAAAAATTTATTGCTGGTGGCTCACGCCTGTAATCCTAGCACTTTGGGAGGGCGAGACGGGTGGATTGCCTGAGCTCAGGAGTTTGAGACCAGCCTGGGCAACATGGTGAATCCCCAACATGGTGAAAACACAAAAAAAATTAGCTGGGCATGGCAGCATGTACCTGTAATCCCAGCTACTCAGGAGGCTGAGGCAGGAGAATTGCTTGAACCCGGGAGGTGGAGCTGAGATCGCACCACTGCACTCCAGCCTGGGTGACAAGTGAGACTCTGTCTCAAGAAAAAAAAAATTGCTGGGATTAGCTCCATAACGCAGAGGATGGTTCAGATATCCTGGATGACTCAGGTTGAGTCAGGGGGCCAGGAAATGACTGTGGGCTTGCCAGGTATTTCGTGTGGCTGTCCTCTTGAAAATTCCAGTGGGAGCTTGTGCCCTGACTGTCCACGAAGACGGTGCTGGATTGCACAGTCCCTGCTAGCAAAGACCCCGTAATGTCGCAGACTGAAGCCAGGGTGGCGGAATGGGGGCAGCCTGGCAGTGGCGTCCCTCTCTTGTGTGGGCACCTCTCAGGAGGACTGTGCAGAGATGAGGCCCTCGGTGGGGGCGTCCAGCGGATGCCTGCAGAGTAGAGCCTGCTCTAGGAGGAGCTGGGTCCGCGCTGGGGCCCTGACTGCCGACACGTCTGTGTGTGAGTAGCACACTGCACATTGCAAACAGGTGAGGGGGCAGAATGGAGGCTGGAAACCCCTGTCAAATGGTGCTGTTAAAAGGAACTTCATTTGTTTGGTGTCGAGCAAGTTTCCTGTGGAGTTCTTTGTACATTCGCACAGGGTGTATGCACAATGATGGTTCTCAGAACCAGCCTCGGGTAAAGATTTGGAACCTCAACTTTGGTTGAGTGGCAGAGAACCTTGTAGCCAGTGGAGACAGCGATCCCTGCAACAGGCACTGCTGCCTGGGGCTGGCTTGGGAACAGAACCCTGGCCATCATACCCAGGTGAGGACCCACACACAGCAGGCTCTTTGAACACTAGCACGTTGGATTTTGCCAGACTTATTATATTGGCCATTTCCATGGTTCGTAAGAAACTAGTAATACCTGGTAATTTTGCTGAGGCATTCATTTGAATGACACTCCTGGGTGACTTGGGTGTGAGCCTCAGGGGACGCTGAATGTGCATCTCCCGGTGGGACTCTGGGCATATCGCTGACCCTGCCGCTAAGGGACAGGGTTCAGAACTTAATGCCTGACCCAGTTCTTTCTGTTTGGACTCTCATCTGCCTCTGCTGAGCATAAAAGAAATCATCCTGTCAGTCAAACAAGAATTATCTTAATGAGAACAGCATTGATTACAGCAAATATAGCAGTGGCCTTTGCAGGGTGGCCTACCACACACTGCCATCTTCTCATCTTTGCCCTACGGTCAGTGAGGGTCAGACCCAGAGCACAGCCAAGAGAGGGGATCAGAGACAAGTGTGCTGAGTGGGCAGCAGGAAGAGATTCAGTTCACCCTCTCTACCAGCTCTGCCTCCTTCATTTGGGCCGGGCTCCTAACTTCTGCAGCCCTGGAAGGCCGTCGTTCTCACATCCTCCATCTCCTCTTCTTTGGTTGGCCAAGCGTACTATACACTGGCTCCTCTACTCTCTGGCAACCCATAGGCTGGATTTCAGAGAGCAAAAAGCGTGGCTTTTTGCAACACCAGTTGGTCTCACAAGTAGGCATGGGAGGCCTGGCATTAGTATTTTTTTTAAAAGAAGGTTTTTAGGGCAACCCCAGTCTGATCTTTTCCCAAGTAGCACTTTGGAATAATAACCAGGGCATCTGCCCAACTGAAAGGGTTTGCGTCCACACCACCTGGGACATGTAAAGTGCCTGAGGTTCAGCTCCAGTGGGTCATGCATGTGGGCACTGAACTTTTCACATAGTTCTTGCATTTGGTGTGCAGTGTGTGACACACCTATGCGTGTGTGTGTGTGCGTGTGTGCAGTTACTGTGGTGAACAGCTAGTATGACAGGAAGTCGGTGGCCTCAGAAAGCTTGGGCAAGACTGCCAGTTGTCTCCTTGAAAGCTCATTAGTCCCAGCCTTATGAATCACATGCATCTTCTTGGATGGAGAGTGTGTCCTTGTGGTGAGTGGTCAACAGAGTTCCTTCCTTGTTTTTGCCTGGTTCCAGTTCTTTCAGCTCTGACCATCCTTCTTGCCAGGTCCTTGCTGTGCAGAAATCAGAGCAGTTTTTGCCCAGGGAATGGTTATCTAATTGTGGTAGGGCCTTTATTTGCATGAATTTCTTAATTTGCAATTGCACATGCACTGATTTGACTTTTATCTAACTCAAAGATTTATTTTCATAAAAGGGGGCTTCCCGTGATACACAGTGCAGAATGTTTTAAAGAATTACCATTTCTCTCATGATGTAGATAAGTATTTAATGGAAAATATGTAAACGAATAAAATACAAAAGTAACCTATAATTTTGCTACCTAGAAATAGCCACTGATCGTAATTTGGTGTGTTTTCTTACATTTTTCCTGCCTACCATAGATTACATATTTTTTACAAAGCCTTTGAATCACATTGTGTCCTACCTTTTATTCTTTATACTCTATTGTGAGCATCTTAACAGGACATAAATTGTCCTTCCAAAATAGAATAGCTATGCCTCCAACAGGCAGATATATCCTGGTTTATTTTACGTTGAGGCATTGAGGTTGCTTGCTGTTTCTTGTTATGGTGTGATAAATATCTTTATAGATAAAACCTTGTTTCATTTCTGATAATTGAAGATAAATTTTCTGACATAGAACTGCTGGTTAAATGAGTGATGTTTTAAGAATCCAGATAAATATTGACAAGCTGGCATCCAGAAATGTTGCTCTCCACACATTTTATTGAACTTCACTGCTGAAACTCGTCACTGCCATTTGAAATGCTCAAGGTTCATCTGGCTGGCTAACAATAGACTCATGTTTTGTTTTAATTAATTCTACTGAGATTATACTCTTTCTGTATAAACACTGAATATTTGCATTTCTTATTTTGTAAACTTTCTATTCATATCCTTTGCCTTCGTCTTTCTCTTGAGAGATGAATTTTCCTATTTTTCAGAAGCTCTCTTGCATCTACAGAAATCAGTTCTGATATATATGTTGTGACTATTTTTAAGCTTATTTTTGTATTTTAAATTTTGCAAAGGAATTTTAGATATTCTGTAGTCAAAATGGATAAACTTTAGCTCCATTTTTATCTATACTTTTTGCTTTCATTAATTTTTTAAAACTTTTTCTTTCAAGATAATTGTAGATTCATGTGCAGTTGTAAGAAATAATTCAGAGAGATTCTGTGAGCCCTTTGTGCAGAAACCCCTGATAGTAAAATCTTGACAAACTATAGTAGAAGATCATAGCCAGGATGCTGCCATTGATGCAGTCAAGGCACAGAAGAGTTCCATCGCTACAAGGCACCCTTATGCTGGCCTTTTCCAGCCAGCTCTGCATCCCTCCCACCTCTACCCCTGCCCCAATCTCTTCTCCATCTCTTAACATTTTGTCATTACAAGAATGCTACATAAATGGAATCATACAACACGTGACCTTTTTGTATTGGCTGTTTTCACTCGGCATCATTGTCTAGCAATTCATCCAAGTTGTTTCACATGCCAGTATTTGATTCCTTTGCATTGCACTCCATGGTATGGATGGACCACAGTTTGTTTAGTCATCTCCTCACTGAAGAACACCTGACTTGTTTCCAGTTTGGGGCTCTTACGAATAAAGCAGATAGGACATTTTCTCCCAGTCTGTAGACTGTTCATCCACTTAACAGGTTCTTATACAAATCAAAAGTTTTGAATCTTAATGAGGCCCAATGTGTCAAAAAAATTTTTAATGTGTTGTGTTTTTGGTGTCAAAAGCATGACAACAGGAGACCTTTTTGCCTAGCCCTAGATGTTTTTCAAAGATTATCTCCTATGCCCTTTTTTTCTCCCAGATTTTATTGATTTACATGTTACATTTAAGTTCATGTTCCATTTTGAGTTAAGTTTCATATAAGGTGTGAGGTTTAGATCAAGGTTTTATTTTCTTTTATTTTTGCATATGGATATCACTGCACTCTAGCACCGTTTGGTGCAATGGCTATGGTTCCCCCGTTGAGTTGCTGTTGCAGCTGTCACTCATCAGCTGAGTGCATCTTTGTGGATCTGTTCCTGGGTTCTCTGTTCTGGTGTATTGATCTGGATGGCTGTCCCTCCCCAGTAGTGCACTGTCTTGATTACTGGAGCTATGACAGACAACATACTGGATTACACTTTTATTAGGATCAGAAATATTGGAATAGACACATAATTTAAAATTACCCTAAAAATACTGGTATCGAGAGGTCTGCAAATATTTTCTTAGAATTATTTTTAAATTTTGTCTGTTTTGGTGGTTATTTCCCCCTTGTCATTTCTTATCTGTGGATTTGTTTTTGATTAGTGGCTTGTGATTCATCTAGTTCTGTTTTATTTTTCAAAAAATAAGACTTTGATGTATTTCTTAGGTCTAGTTTTCTATTTTCTGCCTTGTTCATTGCTGCATTTTTCTTTATCATTCCCTTCCTAGTGCTTTCTCTTGGTTTACTTTGCTGTTCTTTAGTTTTTTCAAATTTCAAATTTATTTCATTTATTTTTATTTGTTTGTTTTATTTGCCACAAGTGTTTAAGGCTAAGCTCTTTCCTCTGAACACTGCTTTAAATGTATTCCATGGAGTTTAGTATATAATGCTTCCATTATCATTATTTCTAGGATTTCTATATTTTCAGTGTGGCTTGCCTTTCATCTGAATTGGATGTTTAATAACAGTTCTTTTCAATTTCCAGTTTGAAGAATCTTTTTATTTATTTTATTAATTTCTATTTTGATGGAACTTACCTCTGGTTTCTTTGTGACCAAATTTGATCATATTTTATGTGTGCATTCTCTGTTGTTATTGTATAAACTTACATATTTCTCAAATCTACCCAATGATTATACTAGGTCATTTATATCCTTACTTATTTTTTGTCCACTAAATCTGTCATGTACTTTAAGTGGCATGTTAAGTATTTCCTGTTACAAGTGTGTCTCTTTATTTCTCCTTGAATCTCTTACTATTTATCTTTGAAAGGTGGTTACTATGTTATTTGGTGGATACATATTTATCACTGTTCTGTCTCCACTGTGAGTCGGAGGCTTTTAGCACTATTAAACATCTCCTCTGTCATGCTTAATGCTCTTTGACTTGATTGTACTTTATTCAGTATTGGAATCACAAATCATTTGCTCAGCTTTTAGCCTTTCTAAATCACTTTGTTTTAGGTGTGTCTCATATAGACTGTTGGGACTTGCTTTGTGAATCAAAATAAAAGTATTGTTTTCTTTTAATAAATGAACTTAGTCCACTCACATTTAATGATATGACTCACACATTTTCCATATTATAGGTTTTATGTATATTTTAGTTGCTATGTTTCTCTATGTGTATATCTTTTTTGCTCTTTTATTTTCTAAAATTTTTCTTTTCAATTTGAAAGATTTGTATTTTGATCTAGTGATTACCTTTGTTCTTATGCTTTTTCACTTGCCTTTAGTCTTCTGTTTTCTTACGTAGTCTTTTATACCTTGTTTGTCTATCTTTAATGATAACCTTTGACTTCTACCCTTGCCTAAATGACCACTGATAAGTTTATTCTACAGTACTTTTCTCTTCCCTTCTTTCTCCACGCACTTACTAATTGAAGTATTTCTGCTTTCAAAACATATAACATCATTCATTTTTTCTTCCACCCCCCATTGTTCTATGCTTGTTTCTCTTAGATCCATGATTAAGTTTATTGGATGCTCACCATTGGCCCTTTTGCCAAAGTGTTCCTGCCTTTTGACAGGTGAAGCTAATCTTTGAGAGCCCAAGATCAGCTCCTGGGTACAGTACCCCTGAGCTTTTGTAGGTTTAAGGCTGCGTTCTACATCCTTAACATTTGACAAGACACTTTGCTTCCTAATACACCCTTGGTTCACACACACCTTCCCTGGGTTTCATGCAGGTGTTACTCCATTGTGGCCTCAGCTGTATGTGTGTGTGGGATGTGTGATGGCAGCCCAGTTCTTTTACATTTGAAGTTATTTGATCATTTTGCTACAGGCTTGGAGGGTTTTACAAATTTATCTTCAGAGTCTAATAGTTTTACTAAGATATTCCTAGGTATCCCTTGGGTATCCATGGGCCTAACATGTAGCATTGTGTCTTCTTTTGAGTCCAGAAAGGTTTCTTGGATCAGAGTTTTGAGTATTTGTTATATTTTACGATTTCACGGATCTCTTTATGTTGAGTCTCACTGGCCTGGCTTCCATTTCAACCACTTTCTTTCTGGCTTGTTTTTACTACTCAGTTGTTTTTGGCCTCCTGTTTGCCTTCTTTCTTTAATGCCCCTGATTACATTTTCATTTGATTATAGTCTTCCTGGAACACCTTATAATTTCATCTTCATTTCTTACATGATTTGGTATTTTTCTTTGGCTTTTCATTTTATTCTTCATGTTTTTGTCGTTTTCTGCTCTCAGCATTTGGGTTTTGGATTCAGGTTGTTTTTGCACACCCCCAGTGCTTATCTGAGGGTATGGAATTCAGTATAGAGTGTTGTATGCGGTTTTGTGTTTCCTGGTTTACATGTGGCTTGTTGGGGAAATCTTTACCAGCTTCAGTATTTAGATTCTCATGCTCTGTTTTATTATTAGGAAAGCCTTGCACGGGGCAGTCAGCTTTCGGCTATGTACTTGTGGACAGGGTGGCCAGCCGGAGTCAGTTCCAGGATTCCTAGTTTGAGGAGATTCCTGTTCTTTGGTCAGTGTGGTGGAGAGCAGTCTCTGTAACAGCTTTTTTTTTTTTTTTTTTTTTCAGTTGTGGGGCATGTCCATTCATTTTTGGTTCCTTTCGTCTTACAGGATTCTGCATTTCTCCCCCTGCCCTCACTGTTTTTCCCCTTCCCCTGCCAGGCTTTGATGGGCACGCCTGCCTGCCTGTTTGCTGTCTTCTCTTGCGGGTGATGCATGCCTGCCTGTCACCTGGAGCCCAGTGTATGTCAATGTCTTTTCTCCATAGTCTATACACAAATCCACCAGGATCGTTTTCCAGTGGTTTTATGCTTAGGTTGGCCTTCCTACTTCTGGCTGTTACTTTCCTCAATTTTAGAATTTTTATTTCTTTCTTCTCTTTTTCATGAAAATTATCTGGATTTCTCTGGCTCCTTGCAAGGGTGTGGGGCAGGGGCCTGAGAGATAGCTTGGCTGGGAATTGGTGTTTTCTTCTTTACTGCCAAGTAATAATGTGGAGTTTATGGTGCTCTCCATCTTCTAGTTATGTCGAAAGGCAGGCTGCCCATGTAGCTTAACCTACATTTCTTGTTGATCTGTGGAGTTTATTGTGAGCAGATGCAGCGATGTGGCATTGGGTGGCTGTCAGTACCTTGCCTACCAGAAGCAAGACAGTGGCATCGCTAATCCACAGTCCAGAACTCGTTCTTTCTGCCATGCCCAAGGAATCTTCTTTGCGGCACTTCCTAGGGAGGATATGATTTTATTTGCTCCATTGGAGAAAATGATTTTCTGACTAGAGATTATGCTAATGCTAGATTCCCTCACTGGGCAGAAACATGGTCTCCAGGACATTCCTCCATGGGGACCAGGCCATACCGTTTCAGTGCCACCCACGTAAGATACACCAGTCAATTAAAGAGTGTCTCATTAATTGATAATGCCGATTTATACTATTTCTTTAAACATAGAGACACATTAAGTTGAATTTTATTGTGGAATTTAGCTTCCAGTAAAGCTTTTGTCACCTCATTTTGTTTTCTTTTGTGGTTTCTTAGAACATAGCTAATTATTGTGAGGCTTTAAAAACATCAAGTTGATAAATTAAATGAAAAAGTGAAAAAATATCTAGAGAATAAACCATCTAGAAAATACTGTATTCGAAGCAATATTTGAAAATGACCTGGCTTTGTTCAGTGTGATTCAAAGGTATCATTACCATTGACTAACAGTAAACATAATAAAATTCTTTGTAGATTTATAAAGCCCTCATTCTGTCTGCTGCTTCAAGGGTAGCCAGGCAGACATTCATATTTTCTCAAAGGTCTAAACAGTTGCTAATGTAATATTGGGTGCCTTTTCAAAGGTTAATCTCTGTATTGATCACAGTGCTGTAAACTCACTGAACCAGAGTCAAATACTTTCTTTTCCCCTGAGGGTTAAAAATCATGAATGTGAGATCAATATTTTCTGAATGTAAATTTCAAAGTTAGTCTCATCCACATGTTACATTTGCTAAAGAAGAAAGAAAGAAAGGAAAGAAGGAAGGAAAGAGAAGAAAGAAAAGACAAGAAAAGAAAAGAAAAGAAAGAAAAACAGGCTATTTTTCTTGCAGCTCTCATCTGGTTAGAGCAGAAATGGGCCTTAGGCTTCTCAAAGCAGGCCGATCCTCCGTGTCTGAAGGAAAACTTAAAGCCACTCACCCCCTGCCCTTTTCCCTCCCTTAATGTAAACTCAAAGAACCTGTCCTGTTGGTTTGCACCTCGACGTAAAATCTTCAGCCTTAGGATAATGCCATGTGGGTAGATTTGTATATTGAACCCTTCTAATCAGTGGCCCTGAGAAAGGTTACAATGAGTGGGGCAGGAGCTCAGAGCTAGGAGCATCGCAGGGCTGACTGAGGCTCCTGAAGGCCAGAGAGTCCTGGACAGTCTGAGAGAGCCACGAGAGCCGTAAATACTTGTCAGGAGGGTGTCAGGAGAGCTGGTGCAGAAGAGGTTCTAGTTAACCATGTAGTGATTTTGTTATTCAAAATGGCTCCACTTTGATTCGGGGTGACCACCCCCCCCCCCACTGTATACTTTTCAGGAAGCAATGCCCCACAACCTCAGTACTGGGAGAGGCACGCAGACCACTAGGGGAGAATGGGAGGATGGCACAGAGCCCAAGACAGAAGATCGGCCCAGCACACTGTTACTGAGGTGCTGGAGAATGAGGGCCTCACACTCACGGGGGTGATGATGAGAGGCCAACGCCACTGCATATCATTGCCAGGAGCCTGAGAACAGGGCCTGCGCCTGAGGCACCAGAGCCAAGGGGAAGGCCCTGGTAAAGTCACCTGTCCCACTCACTATGGCTGCCTAACAAGTCATCCCAAAATGCAGGGACTTAAAGCAACAGTGACGATTTCACGCCTAACTCTACCGTCTTCATGGAATTTGAAAGGGCAGCTGGTCCTATTCCACTGGGGATCACCAGAGCTGGCAGAGGCCAAGGCCAGAATCATCTGGAGGCTGCTCACTTATGTCTCCTGCCCAGGTTGTGGGGGCCCAAAGAGCACGGCTGGGATGGCGGTGGGGGCCTCAGACTTCTCCCTGCATCACAGGCCCCCAGAAACAGGGGAAGGAGCTTCTTGATGGGAACGTGCGCTGTCAGGGCTGTGGGATAAATCATGTGGGATGGAATATATTAGTGCTGGTGAATTTGGGAAATGCAACCTGCCGCATCATTTTATTTGCCCAAGACTTGTAACCCATATGATCTCATAATTGCATTTTGCTTTAGCCATTCTGGGTTGGGTTTTCTGTCACTTGTAGCTGTAAGAGCCCTAAGTGGTACAAAGGCCCAAAGAAATGTGCTGCCCTTCTTGATCTTTCTCAAGGACTCATGTTAACTGCAGTCGCTGCAGCAGCAAGTGTTGGATCATAGACTGATCTTTGCTTTCTGCATCCCGTTACATCCGGAAGGCCCAAGTTCCTATTGTGGAGGCTGTATCAAGAGCCAGGCCTCCTTGCTGCTGAATGTCCTAGGTCTGAGATGAGCGTGGCGCATTGCCCCGTTGGCTTAGCTTGTGGTTCACTTATCAGCAGTTAGGAGATGGCGCTTGTCAACATGAGGAGCAGGTGCCTGTGCAGCGCCTCGTGTTTACCGCGGCCGAGTCCCCAGCCTTGACAGGAGCCACTAGTTACCATGGAAGGTGGGTGACAGGGGCTGACTTAGCAACATTCTGCAAGCACCAGCAAGTGGCTTTTTCTACTCCTTACTCCAGCTGATCCTTTAATTCTCCAACACCAAGTAGGTATCCCACAATTCAATTCAGTTCTAATACCAATTACCCGGAGCTATTGTCAGAGCACAGGCTAAGGGCTCCATCCCTCATCAGTGCCCTCAATTCAGACACAGCTATCAGTCACAGGTATCAGGCACTCACACTTCTGTGCAACTTGGCTACAAATCAGGGTTCCTGCAACCCCTCACCTCAGGTTCAATAATTCGCTGCAATGACTCAGAGAACTCAGGAAAGCATGTTACCTACCTTTACTACTTATTTTAAAGGGTATTATAAAGGGTTCAAATGAAAAGCCAGATAAGGAAGTGCATAGGTGAGGTCTCTGGCAGGGTCCCAAGTGCAGGAACTTCTGTCCCCATGGAGTGCAGATGCACCACCCTCCTGACACACGAATTCATTCACCAACATGGAGGATCCCAGAACTCCACTGCTTAGGGGGTTTGAGGCTTCATTACATTGGCATGATTGATTACATCATTGGCCATTTGTGATTGGCTCAATCTCCAGCCCTGGTTCTCTCCCTGAGGACTGGTGTGGGGACGGATGGTGGAGCTGTCAGTTTTAACTTTCTAATCATGCCTTGATCTTTCTGGCAACCAGTCCCCTCCTGAAGCCATCTAGGGCCCCCAAGAGCTGCCTCATTACAACAAAAGGAAGTCCTGTCACTCTTATCACTCAGGAAATGCCAAAGGTTTTAGGAGCTCTGTGCTAGGAATGGGGACAAAGACCAAATATTTTTATTCTTCTACCATCACTAGTCAAAGGGCCCTCGAGGTGCCTGCATTGTTTGATGGTGGGTCAATGGGGTGTTTACGGATGACGGCACAGTTGCGTGCAGAGATCTTCCATGGATGCTGGGGTGAGATCTCCGGAGAAGCCATTCACTGTCAGTGTTTCTTTATACGCTAGACTATAAAGTTGAAAAATGATGCTATAGAGTTGTCTAAGGGGAAATTTCTCTCTGCCTTTCCACGGATCAAATTTCCTATAACTGGAAAGAAATCCATTGGAACCACTTGTGGCCTAAATGATTGCTTTTATGTAACTTGTTTTTGGTATATTATTAATTTAATGGCAGAGAATCCTTAATTTCAACCATTAGGGAACCCAGAAAAAAATAAGTACATTAAAATAATGTAAAACGACTTAAAAAGCCTTAAAGCGACTTCAAAGACTTAGAATGACTAAAGAGTAAATGTCCTGGTAAAGTGCAGTAAGCTGCAGTGGGGTCAGGAGAGTCCCAAGACATCTTTAGTCTTCTTCTAAAACAATCTCAGCAAACAAGGTGCTTATCTCATAACCTCCAGACAACATAAACAATGGAGTGCAGCTCCGCATTTATGGATGACCCAAATGCGGCCAGCTCCACACGTGTACTGTCACGATAGCATATTGATTGGCTAAATTTTTGAAGTAAAGGAAGCTTGGCCTAAATTTTCCTCTATAGGATATGCTATTTTGAAAAATAATAAGATAAAACTTTTTTTATAATGCATTTAGACTTGCTGACACAGATGGATGTTTCTTTACAAGGTTGTATATTTAGGGGTAACTAAAGAATTTATCAGGCTGGGTATGATGGCTCATGCCTGGAATCCCAAAACTTTGGGAGACTGAGGCGGGCGGATCATTTAAGGTCAGGAGTTCGAGACCAGCCTTGCCAACATGGTGAAGCCCCGTCTCTACTAAAAATACAAAAAAATCAGCTGGGCGTGGTGGCATATGCCTGTAATCCCAGCTACTGGGGGAGGCTGAGGCAGAAGAATCGCTTGAACCCGGGAAACAGAGGGTGCAGTGACCCGAGATCGTGCTGCTGCACTCCAGCCTAGGCGACCAAAAAAAAAAAAAAAAAAAATTCATCAGGTATTTAATCAGGCCATATTTCATGAATAGTCAGTGTATTAAAATGTTTGTTCTTTTATAGTCATCCATGAAGTCAACACAGCTTTGTAACTAGCAAGAACTAGGCCTCAGTGGCGCAGTGATGAAGCAGGCAGATACTGTGTGCTGAACTTGGAGATTCACCAGGGAGAAGCAGCAAACACAGCTAAACGTAGACCCCATGAGCCATCCCCAGTGTGGGTCAGTGGTACTGTGCTAACGGCACTGAGGTTCCCAGATAGCAAACGGCCCTGAGCAGGTGAGCTGTGTGACTTCCCCAAGGAGGAGAAACAGCCAGCATCCCTGATGGCAGGGCAAGAGGATGGCGCTGAAGATGGTGGAAGGCGCCCGGGGGAGGGAGACTGTAGATGGGCAAAAAGGCTGGATTTCACTCCAGGTGGTGGGAGTGCAGGGAAGCGCTTTAAGCAGGAAAGCCTGCAATGCGATTTTTCTTTTACAAAGCCCATTCTTCCCTGCAGTGGAATGGACAGGTTAGAGGAGGACCGAGTGGCCCCGGGGAGGCCAGGTTAGAGGCTGAGGCTTGGGGCCAGTGTGTGCAGGGCAGGTGGGGAAAGGGGGGCCGGTGGGGTAGGGTTTGGAGGTGGACAACGTGGATGTGAGCCATGAGGGGATGAAAACTCAAAGGCACATCAGGTGCAGGCGCAGTTTAGAGGAGAAATGCAGAGTTTGGTCTTGAGTATGTTCCAGTCCGCAGTTGGTGAGGCTGCATGAGGGACGTTGGGTTGGCAGGCGAGTGTGCAAGCATAGAGGTCTGGCAGGAGTCTCTGACGGAGAGGGGGGTGGTGAATGCTCAGGGAGAGAAGGCGCCTGAGCACGGGGGGCTGGAGACGGCCTCGGGAGTGGGCACTGGACGTCAGCCTGGGTGCTATCTATGGGGAGAAAGAGGAGAAGGATGCAGATACGCTGCTGGGGCTCTTGGCTGCAGGTGACAGACGCCTCAATCAAATTCGCTTGGGCGGAAGGGGACATGGACCAGAGGGTTCAGCAGCCTGGATGGGCAGTGTCTAGCTGGGCCTCAGAGGCAACAGGAGCCAGGCTGTGCTCTCTCCACCTCTCATCTCTGCCTCTCCCCTCATGGGAATTCCTTCCAGTGATAGAGAACGGCCGCAGGCAGCTCCGGAGACAGACCCAGACACGCTCCCTCTGGAAGGGCTCTGGCTGGTCTGAGCTGGGTGCCCACACTTGGCTGGCAGAACAGGCCTTGACTGTCACAGTGTGAATCTAGCCCAGTGCCTAGGCCAGTCACCATGGCAACACGTCCAGTGTGTGGCACAGGAATGCCTCCTAGGAGGAGAGGGCTGAAAACAATCGGGTCACGTGCGCGGCAGGTCCGCAGAGGGTGGGGTAGTCTGTGCCTGCTCAGCGCTGTCGACGCCTTTGCTCTGTGTTCCCTGGAAATTTCCGAAATGCAGCTGCTTTGCTGGAGCTCCATTACTGAGCTTTATTCCAGGGGCGAGCCTGGACTCACTGGACTCAGACCGATTTTTTTTTTTTTTTTGAGACGGAGTCTCGCTCTGTCACCAGGCTGGAGTGCAGTGGCACAATCTCGGCTCGCTGCAACCTCGGACTCCCTGGTTCAAGCGATTCTCCTGCCTCAGCCTCCAGAGTAGGTGGGATTACAGGCACGTGCCACCACAGCCAGCTAATTTTTATATTTTTAGTAGAGATGAGTTTTCACCATGTTGGCCAGGATGGTCTCCATCTCCTGACCTCGTGATCCGCCTGCCTCGGCCTCCCAAAGTGCTGGGATTACAGGCGTGAGCTCAGACCCATTTTATTGCATTTTTATATCTATACTTATAAGTAAAATTGGCTACAGCTTTTATTTTTGTATTATATTTGAGTTTGAAGGTTCTGTAGCTCCATCACATGAATTGGGGAACTTTCTATATGTATGTAACTTGGAACAGGGAAATTATAGCCCCATTTGAATCTGACATCTTCTTAACTGGGAGATTGTTAACCAGTCTTCCAGTCTCCTCACTGGCTATTGAATTTGTCAGGTTTCTGTTTTCTGCATGGATCAGTTTTAGTTATTTATATTTTGCTATGAAATGACTTGAAGCTTTTCACTTGTCCTTGTATCTGTGATCAAATCTCCCCTCTCAGTTGATATACACACAGTCGCACACACATGCACACACATTCTTTTTCCCTTAGTGAAACTTCCCAGAAGTTGATATTTGTATTAGAAATTTCAGAAAAGAGACTTTTGGCCTTTTACTCTTTATGTAATTTGTTATTGACTTTTTAACTATATCACTTTCAGTTTTTTATTCCAATTCATCCTTCTTATCTTTAAATAATATTTGTACTCCTTTTCTATCTTATTATTTTAAGTATTTAATTTATTTATTTTCAGCTTTTTAAAAGTGAACATTTGGAATCTCATCCATTTTGATTTGGAATGCATGCTTATGTATGGTGAGACATGGATGCAGCTCACCTATAAAACATGGGTCTCTGGCTCTCCCAAAGCTCTTCATTACTATGTTTGACTTCATCTCACTGACTTCACAAACCACCTTTATGAAGAAAAAATCCCCGTGGGGTTTTGAGTATGTTGGTGGGCCATCTGTTGTGTTTTATGGGGTCAGTGACATACCATGATGTTTAAATTATTTGGACTTTATAAGCTTACTCTGTGGTAGGGCAAGTACTTTGCCTTATCAGTGTTTTTCTGACTGTTCTTATTTATATTTTATATGAATTACAGAATCATATCATTTCAATTAATTAAAAAGCCAATTATTATTTTGATTGGGATTGTAATAAACCTTAAAATAACATCAAGATAATTAACATCTTTATAATATCTTTGCTTTATAGTATTCTTTGCTTATGAGAGAAAAATGCATTTGCCAGTTGAAATAGTATGCGATAGTCCTAGAGGGTATCAGCTATTTTCAGTAAGACAGTCTTTTATATTAAAATAGCTGCAACTGG
Organism: Pan paniscus; assembly: GCF_029289425.2. Taxonomy (NCBI): domain Eukaryota; kingdom Metazoa; phylum Chordata; class Mammalia; order Primates; family Hominidae; genus Pan; species Pan paniscus. Next base: position 7,453,040 of record NC_073265.2, read on the forward strand.
ATTCCATAATCTACTTTTTCCAGGCACTATCTATCTTCTGCACCAGCCAAAGTGGAAAATCAGGTAAGGATGTGACAGGCAAGTTCTCCAGTGCTTCCTCTCTGTAGATTAGGGATGCTGAGGGAAGATGCTGATTGAGGTTGACTCCCCAATTTCAGTAGGGATGCTAGGGATCCCAGTACAGGCACAAAGGCCATGTTGGCCACAGCCACAGCTCACACCTCCCATCCTGCTCCTGGAAACCCCATGTTGCTGTTGTGAAATGCTGAAGCCAGCCCCCTTGGCAGTGTGTCTGTGGCCCTTGTCACTGCATATCTAGTGCTACAAGTTCTAGGCAGGTGAAGAGTTGAATGGAGAAAGCCTAGACCATGTATTCTGCTTTAGGTGCAAGGAAGTCTAGAAGGTAGGTGTCTTATGCTTCAAATTCTAGGTGAGGTGTCGTTGACTCCCACCAGGTCCTTAGGTGTATGCTCTGTGTCCTTCTATTTCTGAAAGTATCTTTCATTTGTTCTGATCACTCTATCTGTCTATCTATCTATCTATCTATCCATCTATCATCTATCTTCTATCTCTTGTCTCTATCAATCATCTCTCATCTAGCTGTCTGTCACCTATCTATCTATATCTACTCATTTAGCATCTATCCATCAGCTATCATCTATCTGTCATCTACTCTAAAGCCACTTCTGCCCTTGTTGTAGGTCGATTTTCTTCTTTCTTCAAGTCAGTGGAAGCTGTCCGTTCACATCCGAATCCTGGTTTTTCCTTGGCTACTGCCTCCCCAAGTGTGAGCTGCTGTTTCTCTTGGCCTGCTCCCAGCTTCGAGTCCTGTTAGAAGTCACATCAGCAGGATGTCTTCAGGACAGTGCTCAGCTAGCAGCCAGGGTGGCCCCTTTCTCTGACTTCTCTGTCTCAGCGGCTCTTCTAGCACGCTTGAGAGGGCGGCAGAGCCCCAGCATTTGGCCTTTGCTCTGACTTCATGCCACGGAGAGCCAGGTCTTCTTCCTGAAGCGTGCACCCGCAGACTGACCCTTCAGGAGCTCCCAGCCCCTATCACTTGCCACCGGTTTACCCCAAGCCACATCTTCCCAGACCTGGAATAGGACTTTGTCCCAGATAAGTGATCACCATGTTTTCTACAATCATAGTTGGTGGATATTTTTCATAATACAGATTTTCGGAGGTTGGGTCAGCTTGAAAAACCTGTGATTTTTACTGTATTTGTCTCGGCCATGGGACTCTCTAGCTACACTCAACAGGACCTCAAGAACTTATAAAGAACAGCTGAGAGTTTGAGGCAAAAATTGAATTTCTCTGTAAATTTTTCCTCTGCCTCTTTCCAAAATGCTCTGCAAAACTCTGAACATAAAAGTGAGGAGTGCACAGGTATGCCTCCCTGTTCCCAGGGCAGCTGCTTTTTGAGTGAGGACCCATGAGGAGCCCCTGCCCTCAGAGGGGAGCCCCACAGTAGCTGGGGATGCCGGCACTGAGCAGTCAGTCCCTAGCCCGCATCCTTTGGAGAGTTTGGATTACAGTGGAAATCTCCTTGGGAACATTGGTACTATAAGTCCCCGACAGGGACAGCTGGCCAAGAGCGAGCCCTTCCAAAGAGGGCGACTTCAGCACTGGGAGGAAGGCCGGGAATGGAGTGGGAGCTGGCAGGGGGTAGAGGTTGGGGACGTAGGAATCAGGGCAGACAGGGCCCTGGCGCCAATGCAGGGTTGAAAATTATGTGCTCCAACCTCACTTCACCTGTACTCAAGTTAATTTTCTACTCTGCCATTCACAAGAACGATACGAAATGCCTAAGAAAAAATCGTCACAAGATGAAGCTGGAAAAATCTATTTATAATTATAGAATTTACCATAAAAGTAGTGCCTTGTGCTATAGATCGTCTTATCCAGTGACCTTATTTCAAGTGTCTTCGTTTCTATATATAAAGAGATTATGAAAAACCTGTCAGTTTGTAAAAAGCAAAAACATGGATGGAAAATAATTTTCAGAAATTCGAATTTACATTTTTAAAGATAATTTACTTTCTTCCTGATTAAAACAACAGCAGTATGATTATGCTTATTTTAAATATGTCTATATTCAGCTCTCACAATCTTTTAATATTGCATGAGTTTTCCACTAAGCTTAAAATAAAATATCCCCCTTTTCCAGAATGTAAATTATTTTGTTTCTGCCTTCTAGTAAGCTGGACATTTCAGGCAAACCCACAGCATCATAATGGTTTCTGTTGTATTTTTCTCAACCTAATGTGTTTTTTTTTCCTTAAATGACTCATGACAATTACAAGGAACAAATAAAATATCCAATAGTATGATGACTTGCACATTGGATTTGGCTGGTGTGCTAATTGCACTCCCCAGCTCCGTCAGCACTCTGTGGAAGGTGGTGTTGTCCTGAATTTGCTTTTCCTATATTAAACCCAGAATTACCTGAGCACCAGGCTCTTCCTTCCAGAACTCAGCTTAATCCTAAGCTTTGAGAGTTAATTTTATGGTGCTTGCCATTCAGCTTGTTTCCCTCATTTAAATCAGATGTTGATTTCCCAGTCCTGGCTGTCAGCCCCTCTCGCGTTGTGTGACTCCTGCATGACTCGATGCTTTCCATTTCTTGGTTTGTGTAATTGTCAGATGTGCAGGCTTCCTGTCTTGTTATATGTTTCATATCCGTGGAGAATGAAGCTGAGTTTAATAGACTGATGAAAACATCGTGGGATCTCACTGTAAGGCGAACGTTTGCGAGAGGCTGCTTACTGTCTCACGCTGGTGGCTCTGTATGGATTGCTGAGCCCCACAGGGCAGGCTGCTCCGCTCAAGGGAAGGGCATCTTGCTGGGAGACCATGCGGAGGGCAGGAAGCTGCCCAGTGAGGATGGTGCTGAGTTCTCCTGTAGGATGTTAAGGGAAGAATCACAAAATGAGGGTTTTGCGCTTTCAAATAAGTTTGGGAAGTATTTGTTACGCAAGGCTAAATACTTTCTTGGTGCAAACCACCCAGTCCCGCACTCCGGTGTTTAATAGCTAGTGTGCCTCAGGCATCGTGCAGTGGGGAGTCTCAATGCCTTAGGCCGCTGGGGTTCATCTGGATGGCCTCATCTGCCCACTGGCCTTGCCACCCCCATTTGCAAGGTAATATCTACAGAGTTGTGGGCCAGCCTGAGTTTCTTTCCTGGGAATGTGGAGCTGGGCCTGAAGAATCTGGATCCAGCCACAGAGGAGGCATGAACGCAGGAGTCGGTGTGCTAAGAGTCACCACATGCTGAGAAAGGATAGGTCAGCAGCGCAGGGAGCTGGGGAAAGGAGGGGGAGGCAGTGTCCAGGCCTGGGTTCCGTCTACACAGAGCACCAGTTGCATCCCTGACATGGCACAGTTGGCTGTGGGAGTGTAGTGGTTGAGGGCCATGCTTCTGCGCTTGAAGCTTGAACCCTAGTCCTACTGTTTACTGCTGTGTGTGTGTGTGGGAAGCTCCTTGACTTCTCTGTGCCTTGTAAAATGAGACTGCAATCAACTGCTGCCTCATCATGCTGTTACAGGCATGGAATGCAGTAACTTTCATTTAGGTAAAAGCACTCAGAAAACTGCCTGATACACAACTCTGCACCTTCCCAAACAGGGCGCCTGGGGAAGTTCCCACTGTCTCCCAGAACACTGTGCCGGGCAAAGGGCAGGCCATTGCTTACCATTTTGGTGGACTGTAGCCCAGTTTCCTATGGACCTATGTAAAAAAGCTCCTAATGGTGGCTCATGGGTAGTCCGTGTATTTACTTGCTCAGTTCTAGCTGGCTTTCTCTGCAGTCTTCTCAGCTCTCACACCCAGTCGACAGTCTGGAATTGAGAAGCTGAAAATCATTTTATTTCCTTAGATATGATCTAATTTAGAAGGAGAATCTATTGCACAAATTCAGATAGTGTACTGTGAAGCTAAAGTAGAAATCGTTCCCCATTATCTCCCTGGTCCTTTTGGTCCTGGCCGTCTGCCTTCTATGGGGACTGGGGCATAGCGGGCTGGGCACTGGCATGGGGCCAATCACTGCAGGAGCTGGACACTTCCGGGAGGAGCTGCGAGGAGCCTCAGAGGAAGAAATGGGAGCAAACTGATGTCAAAGGTGGGGTTGGGAGAACCAAAGGTAGCCCCATGGAGGCCGGGGACATCTCCCTAAAATGCCTGGTTGGCGTCTGTCCTGTGTGAACTTCTCAGGTTCCCTGGACTCTGCTCACGGTCAAGTCCGCAGTAGCCTGTGACCCACACCATCACTCCACCTCCTTTCCTAGGGGGCAGCTTGGCCCAGGCGCCCAGGCTGGCCGGGAACCCTCTCCCCGCCACTCCCAGCCGGGCCGCTTCCCTGCCTCCCTCAGTGCTCCTCAGTCCTGAAGACTTTCAGGACCTCCTGCCTAAGGTTCCTTCTGTGTTCCAGCAGGGGCAAGCATTTCTGCTGTCCCTGCTGAGTTGAAATGGCTTGTCTACAAGTGGGGAGCCCTTCAGGATGGAAACTGTGTCTATGTGTGCTTCCTGACGCGTGGGCTCAGGTAACAGCAGCACACAACAGGCGTCTGCTGGGCCTGGCAGCTCTGGGGCGGCAGGGCAGGTGCACAGCGGGCTGCCCTCCTCCGTGTGGGCCACATGGCTGGAGGAGGCCGGCTGTCCTTGGAGAGTCAACTCACCAAGCAATCACTTCTCAATTAAGAGCATCACCCAGAGCCATTTTTAAATTGTGTCTAATGTGATAATTTTGTCATGTAATGATAATGTAACGATTGCCCATTATTCAAGTCACAGATCAGACCTTAATTAAAACTGCTAAGTTCCTAATTAATTCCCAACAAGGCCATTCATGAGTGTGGAGAAAAAGCATTATCTTGGCAGATGGAGATTTTTGTGCCTATGCCTCCTGTGACTAGCAGGGTTTGTAGGTGAACTGACCAAGCAACCCCAAGCTGAATTCACTGTTGGCATCCACGGAGGCCTGTCTTCGGCAGAGGGACGGGGAGCAGCACCCTTCCACAGGCCTTACGTGTGTGCACACCTGAGTCGTGTGCGAGGCAGGCTTCAAAAAAAGTTCGTTGCCTTTTAGGCGAGCGTGCTGCGTGCAAAGCAGAGCTAGCAGCTGGCCAGAGATGTGGCCTTAGACAGGCTGGTCCTTAGAACTGGTCTTTTGACAACCTAATTTTTTACATATATATATTATATTATATATATATATAGAGAGAGAGAGAGAGAAATTGTATTTATTCAAAATAAATTAGGTTTTGCCAGTTTAATTTCACATAAGTGCCTGCCCCTCTGTTTTAATTATTTTCTCCCTTTATATCAGCAGATCTCCTTTTACTTCCTTAAACTTGATGCCCTTGATCATTATCTCTTATTTTGTGCATCACGTCATAGGCTGCATACTTTCTTTCTTTCCTTCTTTCTTTTGTTTTTTTGAGACAGAGTTTCACAGTTGTTGCCCAGGCAGGAGTGCAATGGCACCATCTCAGCTCACTGCAACCTCTGCCTCCCAGGTTCAAGCAATTCTCCTGCCTCAGCCTCCCAAGTAGCTGGGATTACAGGCACCCGCCACCATGCCCAGCTAATTTTTGTATTTTTAGTAGAGATGGAGTTTTGCCATGTTAGCCAGGCTGGTCTCAAATTCCTGACCTCAGGTGATCCACTGGCCTCAGCCTCCCAAAGTGTTGGGATTACAGGCATGAGCCACCGCACCTGGCCAAAGGCTGCATAGGGCTTTATAGCACTTTAAAGTTAAAAAATATTTTAAGATTTTATGATGCATTTCGATAGTAGAACAGCTAGGTTCCCCCTGAGCTTGCAAAGTTTGAGAAGTGTGTGTAGATTGCTATTTGTAGTCTTAAGCTACTGATGAGCTTCATATCTAATTCACATTCTTATATGCTTTAAGCTCCTTAGTATTGCAGTGTAAATCATTTTGTTGCTTCAAAATGCTCTTTAAATGAGCATTTTGATTAGAAAATAAGTCAACATTGCATTTTATTTTTATTGTTGCAGCTACATGACTGATTTATTGAAAGTTTCAAAGACAATTAGCAGCGCTGTGAGCTAATATGGAATTTAGAGTTTTTTCATGGAGGGAGAGAGTGTTAATTTTGCTAATTGAATAAGGTGTTTCTCAGTACCATTTATCAGTCATTTAGATTGTATCTAGAAGATACTAAAATAACTAATTGAAAATGTAAAAAAACTCAGTTAAAATGTTTTTGATTTCTTTTGCTTTATGATTAAGTTTCCCTGTGTCAGCTGGTTGTTTTAGCATGAGGTAAACATGGCATTAAATCAAATTTTATCTAAGCAGATTTATTATTTTGGGAAAATCTTATTTATTATTTGGGAAAAATTAAATAACTGCAGTTATAACAGCAAATAACATAATCACTATAATCGGCATATGACTTATTTATACAAATCCATGACCTATCTTTCTTCCCCCCTCCATTCTTTCCTTCCTTCCCTCTTTCTTCTTCATTAGCATATAGGTAAAACAATGCTTGAGGACTTAGATGAGCAGAGGTCAAGAACTCTAATAAAACTCTAATAATTAGCACAGTGTAGTCTTAGTGCAAAGACAGAAAAACCAATGGGAAAGAATGGAGAGCCCAGAAACAGGCTCAAACGTATAAGGCTCTCCGATTTATGACAGAGGTAACACTACAATTCAGTATCAAAGAAATTTATTTTGAATATACGGCACCATGCCAATTGGCACCCATGTGAAAGAAAATGGACCTTTATCCCTACCTCATTCCGTACACACAGATCATTTCTATATGGACCGTAGATCTAAATGTGAAAAGCAAAATGTAATATTAGTGAACTCACAATAGGACAACATTTGATAAACAGGACCCCAAAAGCACTAAGAGTAAAGGATAAAACAAGATCAGACTATATTTAAGACCTTTTGGTCATCAAAAGTTACCATTAAGGGCCTGAAAAAACAATTTACCAATTGGGAGAAGATTTTTACAGTATGCATTCCCGTAAAGGATTCATAGTGACACCATGGAAAGAGCTCCTACCAATCAATTAGGAAAAACCCCAGACCACCCCATAGAAAAATGAGCAATTTCACTCTCATTTCACTAGAAGAGGATACCCAGTAGACAGTAATAATATGAAAAGATGCAGAACTTCCTTAGTTACAGGGAAATTCAAATTAAAACCACAGCGCCATTTTACACCATGCCCATCTGGATGATGAAATTGAAAAAGATGAAAAGAAGCAAATATTGGTAAGGACATGAAACAATGGAATATATACACTGCTAGTGGAAATGTAAATTACTTCTACCACCTGAAAGATTCATTTGCATGAACCCTCAGTCTCACTCTTAGGTGAGCCCCAACAGAAATGCCACTCTGTTTTCACTTAAGAATGTACTAGAGTGTTCATAGCAGCAGTAAAAATTAGATATACAATATATAGCAGCATGGAAGATTCTCAAGAACATAATATTGAGTGAAAGAAGCCAGACACAAAATAGTGCATATATGATTTTAATTACATAAAGTACAAATATAGGAAAACTGATCTGTGCTGTTAGAAAATAGGATAGTGATTCCTCTTGGGGAGTGTGAGAATTAGGGGACTCATGAGGGGACTCTGGGTTCTAGTGATATTATATTTTATGACACACGTGCTCAGCTTGTAGTAATCCATTGATGTACAGGTATGATAGGTGCATTTTTTCTCTTTTTGTATTTATTCTCTATTCAGGGATTGACTGCCTATGGGCTGCTCACTTGTTTCTGTGACTGAAGTTTTATTGGAACACAGATATGCTTATTAAGTGATGTATTATCTATCCATAGCTACTTTCATGCTATAACAGAGAGTTAAGTTGCCAGATCCATGGTACTTCAAAATATGCAAAAAGATTTTGTTAAGACACAGACAAGGAGGTAGAGTACTGCAAATGTAAAAGTGTGTGTGCATATGCGAGCATGTGTATTGGGTGTGCATGTGCCTATGTGCCTGTGAATGTATGTGTGTGGTGTGCATGGGTGCATATAGACAAATGTGCCTGTATGTATGCGAGCTTATATGTATGCATGTATGAGTGTGCCTGCATGTGTATTATGTGTGTATGTGTGCATGTGTGGGTGAATACATGTATGCATGTGAGCCTGTGTCTGTGTGCACACTTGTGTGCAAGTGTGCACACATGTATGTGTACTAGTGTGGATGCACACACGTGTGGCCCATGTCTGCATGATTGTGTGTGTGTGAATGTGTGCATGTGTGAATTATGATTTGGTGTGTACACATGTATACCTGTGTGGGTGTGCATGCATATGCATAGTTGTGCCTGCATGTGTGCATCCATGTGTTTTCATGTTCACATGTGTATATGTTCATGTATGTGCCTATGTGGGTGTAAATGTAATATGTGTGTGTGTTTTATGTGTGTGTTGTTCCAACTGAAGATTGTCAGTGAAATTTCTCTTTTGTCTCGTACAAGTACTTGCCTGAATTAACATTTCAGGGGTAGCAGCAGAATTACCAGAAAATGAATTAATTAGTCTTACTCACTGTGGCTAAAATAACCATCTTAAGAGTGTGCATAACCTCTCTAATACAAAACAAGCAAATGGAAACTGATGCTTTTCTCGTGTTGTTATGGGCTTTGGAAATCATAGCCTCTGAAAGGAATTTAGCATTTTAAAAATAATAATTTACAGAATATCTAAGACATTGAGGCATCAATGTCTCAATGTCTCACTTGAGACATTGTTTTGGAATATTGTTTTCTTTCTGGTAGAGGAAGGGCGCCTGCACCTCCCTCCAAGGAGAACAGTGTGTATCTCTCTCTTGTGCTGCCCGACCTGGCAACCCAGGACAGAATACTCACATGCCATCTTGATGACAAATATTATAGCCCTTGAAATGTTTAGTAGGTGGTTAATCCCAAAGGCAAATTGCCACTTACAGTCTGTAACCAGGAAGAATAGTAGAATACTGAGAAATTATTCTTCTGCGTTATTATTTACACATCTAAGCCATTTACTTTTTCAGCTCATAGGCCCTACTTGAGGCCGTTTTTGAATAAAAATAAAGTGTTGACCGCTTTTCTAATTAAGGTGCACACTTTATTTAGATTTCCTTAATTCTTCCTTGATATCCTTTTCTGTTCCAGGACCCCATCGGGGACCCCACTTCCCATTTTGTCATCATGTCTCCCAAGTCCCTTCTTAGCTGTGACAGTTTCTCAGTCTTTCCTTGTTTTTGATGACCTTGACAGTTTTGAGGTCTATCGGTCAGGTGTCTTGTAGGATGGCACTAAAGTGAGATTTGTCTGACATTTTTCTCATGATTTGACCAGGGTTGTGGATTTGGGGGAGAATGAGTGGAGAGCTAAAGTGTCATTTTCATCACACCCTGTGGAGAGTACGTGCTGTCAGCATGACTTATCATGGGCTGAAGTAGTGTTTGTCGGGTGTCTTTACTGCGGAGTTCCTCTCCCCACTTCTCTACTGTGCTGGCTGGAGGGAAGTTGCCACGAGCAAGCAACACTTAACGGGTAGGGAGCTTTGCTCCCCGCTTGAGGAGGAAGTATCTTTAGAAGATAGTTGGGATTCTTGTACATACATGTGTTTATGCTTCTCCAATCATTTAGTTATTCAGTCATTCATTTATATCAGTTTGGACCCTCATATATTTATTTTATGCTTTGAGTTATAATCCAATATTGCTTTATTTCTTACTCAACTTCTTCCCAGTTGTGGCCATTGGGAGCGCTCTCCATTGGTGCCTGTGTCCCATTGATGTGTGCCGCTAACATCGTGCTTGTTTTTCTTTCCGTGAGCCCTTCCTTATTTTAGAGCACTGCAATATGCTCCATGCTCATCTTATATACTTCCTGCTCCAGTCCTAGAATACACCATTTCTCCAAGAAGCCTTGTTGTCTTTTATTGGAGACTGGTATTATAAGCCAAGATCTGGGATCTAGGTGTGCTCATTGATACTGGAATGTCATTCATTCTACATGCTCTCAGCTGATTGATAGAGCACAGAAATATATGTGTGTATACTAGTTCGTATACACACACACACATTTATATACATTGGTCTATGAATAGTTCCAATTAAACCATCTATTTCTAGGTTAAGCCAAGTCCATATCATTACCACATGGGTAATTCTAGCCTCCACCCCTTGCACATGTGTAATCTCCCTCTCCAACAGGGAGAAACCTAATTCCCATCATCCACCATCTGTTTACTTAATCATTCACTTCCAGTACTATGTATATCAGTTTCAGAATTCTTAATTGGCATTCTCGTGGGAAATGCCTTCAGCGTCCACAGTACAGTGAGCTTGTACAGTTACTTCTGCCTTGGAGATGGATGAGGCAGTGGGGGACCTTGACTACTGTAACCCTGCTCTGAAGTTGTCCCCTGCCTCCTGTGACACGTTATGTGACTGCTCCCTTCTCCTAGACATTGTTATTTGACATCTGTCTCTGTATGATATTTTCTGCTTACTGCGCAGGCCATTGCCTTCCTTCTGCTTCTATTTCTGCTGCTTTGACTTGTTGAATGGTGACTGGCTGGTTCACAGAGGATTGAGCACCTTCTCTTGGGTGTGTGTTCCTTAGTTGGTCCTCACAGCAGCCTTGTAAAGTAGGTATTATTAACCATATTGAACAGCTGAGGAAACAGAATGATTCTCATTTTATTTTACAAAAGTATTTCAGTAGTCTCTGTCAGGAGTTTTACCCTATTTGTAAGCTAGTAAGGGGCAAAGAGTCATGGATGCTGACAGGAGACATGAGCCTCAGGACTTTGTTCCCCAGGCCACAGTAGGCAGCATGAGCCAAAGCCTACCTGGGTCTGGCGACACCTGCACATGCAGTAATTTGTGTCAGGAGAGGAATTTGGCACTTAGGAAACACAAATCCATTTTACAGGACAAAAAGCATCCCTGCCTTTTGCTACAGAGGGACATATATCTGTATTTCAAGGCTGATGGGCTGTGCATGCATCTTGGAAAAGATAGTCTGGAACAAAGACCATCAGTTCTTCTGCTTAGAAGATGTTCACAAATGCAAGAGCTCAGTAGAGTGTTTTCTCCCAACAGCCTCCTCCATGGTCTCTCAGAGACTTTCCATTCAGTTTTGCCCAGCTGCATCCTCACACCTGATTCACCTGCCTGGAGCACCACGCAGGTGCTCCTGCTTAAACATCTGCTTCTCTTAATCCCATGTTCAGAAGCCTCTCAAGACTCTCCAGGGTTTGTTAATTTCTATGGCATGACAACTCCTTTGTGGCATTCATCACATTTTGCCTTCTTTTATGTCTTCGGTTTCCTATACTATTAGACTGTAAAATTCTTGAGAATAGAGATGATATTTAATGTAATTTATTAATTTATTTATTTTTGGAGATGGAGTCTCACTCTGTTACCCAGGCTGGAGTGCAGTGGTGTGATCCCGGCTCACTGCAACCTCCACCTCCCGGGTTCAAGCGATTCTCCTGCCTCAGCCTCCCGAGTAACTGGGATTACAGGCATGCGCCACCATGCCCAGCTAATTTTGTATACTTAATAGTGATGGGGTTTCACCATGTTAGCCAGGCTGATCTCAAACTCCTGACCTCAGGTGATCTACCCGCCTCAGTCTCCCAGAGTGCTGGAATTACAGATGTGAGCCACCGTGCCAGCCAGAGATGATATTTTAAAAAGTATTCTAGTACCTGATAATGTTTAGTATAATAGCTGTAGGTTTTTCAATAAATGTTAAATTGAATGAATGTTTTCAGTCTTCCTGAAGAAAATAAGAAGTACATTTCTTAGGGCTTAAAATTTTGATTTCTGAATCACCTTTCCTAATGTATCATTTTATTAGAAGTTAGATTACTAGAAATGATCAGAGTCAACTGTCAATTACACATACACATGCACAGACACCTACATCTCACTCAAGTATGTAAAAGTGTGGGCCCTTCTTATAAGGATCCCCAAAGTTTATATGCAGACCCTTCTGTTTAGGACCAGCAGGTTTGTATGCCCCCTGTGCAGTAACAGATCCACTCCACTGAGACAGCAGGTTTTGCAGCAGAGAAACAGTTTAATGATCACAGGGCGCTAAATGAGGAGCCAGGAGGAGACCCTCAAATCCATCTCCTGGGGTTCTGGGCCGGAGTTTCTAAGAGGATCATGGAGGGTGAGGGGCTGGAAAGTTGGAGTGGTCGATTGGTTGGGGTAAGGAGGATGAAATCATCAGGATGTGGAAACTTCATTTCCTGGTGAGTGAGCTCCTATGGGACCCTTCAGACCAGCTGAGCCAGTAGTTTCATCAGTATGTAGGAACTGAAGGAATATCTCAAAGGGAAAACTCAACATTTCATAATGTTCCAGTTGTTATTTGTAGAGCAGTTAAGGGAAACTGTAATCTTGTAACAGGGTCTGCCGGATTCTGGGGCAACAGGCAGCAGATGGCTCTGAGGAAGCAGGTCAGAGAGCAGCTGATCTAGTGATCAATGCTGAGTGTCCTGCAAGCTGGGTTTATTGTTGCTTTTCTTCTTCCCTGATTAATTTAATAAAGCTTATAGGGATGGTTTAACTTCCTTCATGAGGCTTCCATTCTAGACTAGGAGACTGGTCATCTACATAAATAAAGAAGGCGAAAAATACAGACAGGATAGCGTGGGTTCCAGGTAAATAGGAAAGTAAGGATGCCAGGAGCGCAGAGCCTAGAGGGACGGCCATGGCCTGGGTTGCTGGCCTTGGCTTTGTGACCAGGTCAAGTAAGTGGTGAGAACAGAGAAAGGCTTTCCTAGGAAGTGCCTGACCTGAGCGGAGACATAGGGGAAGGGAGGCCTGAACTCTGCTGGGTGTGATCAGCCCATCTTATCAGTCACTGCAGTGGGTGGCTCCGGAGGGCAGCGAGGGGTGGTGGGGTGCCATTGTCTTTGGTGTCACTCAGAGGCTGTCACCGGAAGTCTTTGAGCAGAGAAGCCTCCTGCTCCTATAGGCCACGTTCAAGCAGGAAACAGAGGGTGGCTCCAGTGGGAAATTTCTGATTACGGGGAATATTTATAAGGATGTGGGCAAGGGAAAATTCAGTAGCTGTAGGGTATCGTCATCCTGGGCATGAAGGGATATGAGAGGGAGGAGTTATGGGAACCGAGAGAAAGGGGCAGGAGAAAGCCCTGTGGACAGTAGAGCCATGGGGCACCTTCCCTGCGAAGTCACGCAGCTTTATTGTTTCCCAGTGGCTGGGAGGAGGTTCTTCACTGTCGGGGAGCTGGGGCGCTGAGAAATCCACCCATACTTACGAATGGGACATGGTGTCTGGTCTTTCTTGAACAAATGAAGTAAGGCCCCTGGTGGCTACTTTATATCTGAAGAGCAGGAATCTGAACACACAACTTGTAATTGTAGTGATATAACATTTTACCTGGGTAAGAGTGGATTGCTCAGGGCTGCTGGAGAACGACGTAGCCTTACACTTCCCGATGATTCTGCGTGAACATTCTGAGTTTCTGTGTTGGTTCATGTTTTTAAAAAGATTTTTTTCTTTCTTCTTCTGTCCCTCCCTCCCCTCCTTCTTCTAATGTAAGTTCCCTTTCAGGGATAATTAGCATTAATGGTTTATAATGAATATAATTATTTTCTTATTTTGTTTTTGTTTTTTGAGATGGAGTTGTGCTCTTGTTGCCCAGGCTGGAGTGCAATGGCGAAATCTCAGTTCCCCGCAACCTCCGCCTCCCAGGTTCAAGTGATTCCCCTGCCTCAGCCTCCCGAGTAGCTGGGACTACAGGCACCCACCACCATGCCTGGCTAATTTTTTTGTATTTTTAGTAGAGACGGGGTTTCTCCGTGTTGGTCAGGCTGGTCTCGAACTCCTGACCTCAGGTGATCTACCCGCCTCAGCCTCCCAAAGTGCTGGGATTATAGGCGTAAGCCACCCACCCAGCCAGAATATGATTATTTTCTTTGTAAAACATAAACACGGGGGTCACTGTGTGTGCTATTCTGCACCTTGTTTTTGTTTTGTTTTGTCTTAGACCTAACAATAAAGCCTGAAGGCAGTGCGTGTCAGCATTCACCTGACTCTCCCACTCACTCGTGGTCACATGTGTTCCATCCTATGAGGGGTCATTGTTTATTTCACGCGATCTGTTGGTGGGCATGTAAGTGTTGTCTAGACTCTTGCTAGCCTTTGGGATTAGAAGTGGAATTGCTAGTGTAGGGGTTCTTGGCTATTTAATTGGCTAGATATTGCCAAATTGCCCTTTCAATAAGTTGCAGTGATTCACCTTGCCCCAGGAGGTATGAATACAGACGCCTATTCTCTAAACCCTCACCAACATGTTATGCCATCTTTTTCTCATTGCTAGTTTGGTGGGTAAAAAACAGTACCTCATTGTATAATTGTTGGTTTAAACTACTTTTGAGGGGCTTATTTCTGACTGCCCAGCCCTGCTGCAGATGCACCGTCTGGGCACAGGCACCAAGAGGGCTTTCCCAGAGCCCCTTCCCTCTGTTCCTGACTGTGCAACACCAACAGCGGGGTTGGCCCAGTCTCTTCTGCTGTGACGCACCACAGAGTTCACCTGGGCAGAGGCATTGCGGCGAATGGGAAACTTCTCCCTGTACATTTAGTTAAAATCATGTCCTCCAATAATTTCTTATCTTACTTTCTGTTATCTTACTGGACTGATGGTTGGCCTTTAGTTTTCCCTGCCCTTCCCACAGCCCTCCAGGAAGCCCTGCTCTCCCTCGGGGTGCTGCTTTTGTGATGGCCACACCATCTCCTTATTTTCCTTGGGGTAAATTACATGTTCCTAGCATAAAGAAGATAGATCTATCTATCTATCTATCTATCTATCTATCTATCTATCTATCTATCTATCTATCTATCTATTTATATAGAGAGAGTCTCACCCTGTTGCCCAGGCTGGAGTATAGCGGCACAATCTTGGCTCACTGCAACCTCTGGCCTCCCAGGTTCAAGCAATTCTTGTGCCTCAGCCAGCCACCCGAGTAGCTGAGATTACAGGTGGCCATCACCACGCCCAGCTAATTTTTGTATTCTTAGTAGAGATGGGGTTTTGCCATGTTGGCCAGGCTGGTCTCGAGCTCCTGACCTCAAGGGATCTGCCTGCCTCGGCCTCCCAATGTGTTGGGATTTCAGGCGTGAGCCACGGTGCCTGGCCTATATTTTTATTTTAATATGAACACACCTATGCTTAGAATGATGATACAATAATCTTAAAGATTGACTGAACCAAACTTACCTTTTAAGTACCTCATACTTTAGTACTTTCAAGTTTCCCATGACTATTCAGTGGATGATTGAAAGCTGTTTTGTAATTTTGTTACTGTTCTAAATATGTCAAGTGTTCTGTGCCAGCTTCCTCAGTCTTTTGTCAATGGACATCATTGTATGTCTTAAATATATCTCCATTATCTTTTGTTTACTGTTATACATTTTATGCACTTCAGTCTTCTATCTTATTCAATATTTTTCATGCTTCTGTATTATCACATTCTTCTCCTTCTACTTATAAAATTCTGTGTTTTTTCTTGTTTTTTAATTAAAAAAATAAACTGTGGATTGAAGAGAGGTTGGTTAGTGGGTACTAATACATAGTTAAATAGAAATCAGACCTAATTTCTCATTGATCAGGAGGGTGACTGTAGTTAACATTGATTGATTGTATGTTTCAAAGAATAATTGTATATTTCAGAGAATAATTCGAATATTCCTAGCATAAAGAAAAGATAGATATTTAAGGTGATGGGTATTCCAATTACCCTGTTTGATCTTTACACATTACATGAATGTGTCAAATTACCACATATACTCTGAAAATATGTACATCTATTATGTATCAATAAAATAGTAATTAAAAAAGAAAAAATGTAATTTTCTCCTGTCTTCATCTTTTCTCTATAGATTTTATAAGATGCAGGACAGGGTGATTGTTTTCCTCTTGGCTTTAGTTTTAAGAGGTTTCTTTAGATCAGTGCTTTCTGAAGATGCATTGGATTTGCTATTTCCAGCCTTTTGAGTGTGAAATATGTGTGAGAAGCCTCTTTCTTCTACATCATGAATTTCAGTGTCCCACTAGGCGCCACTGTAATTATGAACTGAGTGATCCGATGGATACTTCCTCCTAGTGGAAAAGCCTTGAATGGAGATGAAAGGTCCCTTTTAATGAGCTTTAATGTCTCATGGCTTTTATTCCTTTTTACTCTGCTTTGAAAGTAAAGGTTTGTGGGGACCTAGAAGACTATGAACATTTCCTCCCATTTCTATGTCACTTGAGCTGGCTAAGGCCACTCTTCCCTCATAGGCTGTGAGTGTGTATCTGTGTGTGTGTGTGTGTGAATGTGGATGCATATGTGTGCCTGTGTATAGTGGGGGGTGCCAGTGAAGAAGTGGATGGAAGTGGGTCAGCCCCTCCTGCTGGGGTCAGGAGGGTGGAGGGGAGAGAGGCCCTCTGGGCCAGTTGGAGGCCCTTCCCACTAGGCTGGGACCCTGGAGAGCCTGCACCCCATTTCTCATCCTGATGTGGAATAGCTGGGTGACGGTGGTCCAGGAGCTGTGGTGGACTCTGCCCTTTGGTCTCACACTCCTGAGGCAATGCCACCCCCAGAGACCTGCAGCACCTGCCCCTTTCTCCTTGTTCTTCTGCCCAGAGAAGCACCGAGTTCTCAGCAGCGACCCCTCCTGACCCTTGACACCTGTGCTGCTCTCTTGCCCTCTCTATGTGAGTGCGGTAGGACACTGGTGCAGGAGCCTCCTGGGGACGGGGCAGAAGGGAGTCTCTGGGGCATCTGTAGTGGGCATGTGGGGGAGTGGGGAGGAGGAGGAAAGGAGGCCTGTGATGGAGGAGGGGCATCTTAGGCATGAAGCAGCTGCTGGGCTGGCTGGGGTGAGGGCCATGGCACAGCCTTAGTATTTTACTTCTAGTCAATGAAACAATAGCAGCTGAAGTCGCAGTAAGAGACAGATCCTGTTAATGTGCATGGTATGCACCCAGGGAATCCTCATATCACATGTTTCTCCCTTTAAGCAAAAGGGGGCTCTCTTTTGGTTCCTTTTGCAATTGGATATTACTGGGAACTTTAAAAAAGGAAAGCAAGCTAAGTGTTTTATATTCTGAACTTGGAATGAATAATAACTAAAATGACAGTCCCATGGGACAAGGTGGAATTTATCATTTCACAATGCAGCTTAACGTACAATTGGCTTTAATTAATCTTTTTTTAATGAAAGATATATTTTTTAAAAGTTTTGTTTCTCTTTATGTCAATATAAAAACCTATCATGAACTTTTTCCCTGGAGAAACTGCCACCCCTGTCATTGCCTGTGCATGAGATCGGTGAGGGAGGCCAGCACCTTCCCTGCGTCTGCACCTGTCAGGGATGCCAGTCCCCTCCCTGTGCTCCTGACTTGCCCAGAGAAAATATTTTCTCTCAAAGATTTTTCTTTTGGAAACCACTTACAATCTTAGAATCAAATACTTAGGGGGATTCTTCTTTATTTTGTTGTTAAAAGGAGTTTGGGTAGTTTTATGGGCAGAAGGTCATGGTGGCTTTTGATAAATATAAGCTGTCCTGCCGGAAGCCGCTGACTTATGAGGAGTCTTCACTCCACCATTTATCCCATGGTTGCATTGTCAAGTTCATTATCGGTACAGAGTCAGCTAACAAATATACTCCACTTTTTTGTGGACGTTATTTATGGACTTATTTTATGGAATGCACAAATCCAACTTCAAGATCATTTTTTAAAAAGTGGTTTGAAATAAAAATAAAGTGATTCTGTCCCTGCTTAATCACCATTAAGCCCTTGAGCCACAAGGTTGGTGCAGGGGAGGGGCTCCTGTTTGCTGAGGTGCTGGGCTTGCGAACAGGAGCCCTTCTTATGATGCCCTTCTTATGAAGTTCCACCGACACTTAGATATCCAGTGACCTGGTCTTATTAGCTTCATTTTAGAGGTCAGGAAGCTGAGGCCCATATGGCTTATGTAGCTTGGCCATGTTGCCAAAGCCAGACCGAGGTACAGGGGCAAACGCACATGGACACTGCCAACCCCAGACACGCCAAGGCCCTGTGTCCCTACAGAGAGGGCAAAAAGGTAAGCCTTTATCACACTCCGAAACAGCAGTAAGCCATTTTCTTTTCTTGATTGACTTACAAATTGAAAAAAGAAATCAATAGACCTGCATTTTCTAAGCTTTAAAAGCTGGTAACTGTTTTTTTTGTTTAATTTTTTTTTACTTCAATAGCTTTTGGGAGTACAAGTGATTTTGGGTACATGCATGAATTATATAGCGGTGGATTCTGAGATTTCAGTGCACCGGACACCTGAGGTGTGTACATTGTACCCAATATGTAAGTTTTTATGTCACACCTCCCTCTCACCCTCCCCATTCTGAATCTCCAAAATCCATTATATCACTCTGTATGCCCTTGCATACTCAAGCTTAGCTCCCACTTACAACTGAGAACCTGTGGTATTTAGTTTTCCATTCCTGAGTTACTTCACTTAGAATAATGGCCTCCAGCTCCATCCAAGTAGCTGCAAAAGACATTTTTTTTTTTACGGCTAAGTAGTATTCCATGGTGTATATATAGCACATTTTCTTTATCCACTCAGTGGTCAGTGGGCACTTAGGTTGGTTCCATATCTTTGCAGTTGTGAATTGTGCTGCCATAAACATGCATGTACAGGTGTCTTTTTCATATAATGACTTCTTTGCCTTTGGGTAGATACTCAGTAGTGGGATTTCTGGATCAAATGGTAGATCTACTTTTAGTTCTCTAAGGAATCCCTATATAGTTTTCCATAGAGGTTGTACTAATTTACATTCCCACCGCAGGGTAAAAGCATTCCTTTTTCATGACATCCACATCAACATCTATTGTTTATTGACTTTTTGATAATGGCCATTTTTGCAAGAGTAAGATGGCATCTCATTGTGGTTTTGATTTGCATTTCCCTCATAATTAGTGATGTTGGCATTTTTTTCATATGTTTGTTGGCCATTTGTATATCTTATTCTGAGAATTCTCTATTCATGTCCTTTGCCCACTTTCTGATGGGATTATTTGTTTTTTTCTTGCAGATTTGTTTTTTCCCTATAGATTCTGGATACTAGTCCTTTGTCGGATGCATAGTTTGCAAATATTTTCTCCCACTCTGTGGGTTGTCTGTTTGATGATTATTATTAATACTCTGATGATTACTTCTTTTGCTGTACAGAAGTTTTTTAACTTAATTAGGTCCCATTTATTTACTTTCATTTTTGTCACATTTGCTTTTGGGGTCTTAGTCATGAATTCTTTGCCCAGGCCAATGTCCAGAAGAGCTTTCCCAAGGTTATCTTCTAGAATGTTTATGATTTCAGGTCTTAGATTTAAGTCTTTGATCCATCTTGAGTTGATTTTTGTACAAGGTGAGAGATAGAGATACAGTTTCATTCTTCTTCATTTGGCTAGCCAATTTTCCCAGTGCCATTTAGTAAATAGGGTGTCCTTTTCCAATTTATGTTTCTGTTTGCTTTGTCAAAGATCAATTGGCTGTAAGTATTTGGCTTTATTTCTGACTTTCATTGGTCTATGTGCCTACTTTTATACCAGTACCATGCTGTGTTGGTAACTATAGCCTTGTAGCATGACTTGAAGTCCAATAATGTGATGTCTCAAGATTCGTTATTTTTTGCTTAAGTTTGCTTTGTCTGTTCAGGCCCTTTTTTTGGTAGCACATGAATTTTAAGATTTTTAAAAAATTCTATAAAAAATAGTGTTCGCATTTTGATGGGAATTTCATTGAATCTGTAGATTGCTTTAGGCAGTGTGGTCATTTTCACAATATTGATTCTTCCCATCCATGAGCATGGGATGTATTTCCATTTGTTTGTGCCATCTATGATTTCTTTCAGCAGTGTTTTGTAGTTTTCCTTATAGAGATCTTTGACCTCCTTGGTTAAATATATTCCTAGGTATTTTATTTTATGTTTTGTAGCTATTGTAAAAGGGATTGAGTTCTTGATTTGATTCTTAGCTTGGTCGTTATTGGTGTATAGCAGCTACTGATTTGTATACATTGACTTTGTAACCTGAGACTTTATTGAAAATTTGTCAAATCTGGGAGTCTTTTGGAGGAGTCTTTAGGGTTTTCTAGGTATACTATCATATCTTCAGCAAACAGTGATAGTTTGACTTTCTCTTTTCTGATTTGGATACCCTTCTTTCTTTCTCTTGCCTGATTGCTCTGGCTATTACTTCCAATACTGTTGAATAGGAGTGTTGAGAGAGAGCATCCTTGTCTTGCTCCAATTCTCAGGAGGAATGCTTTCAACTTTTCCCCATTCAGTATGATGTTGGCTATGGGTTGGTCATATATCGCTTTCATTAATTTAAGTCCCTTCTATGCCTAGTTTGTTGAGGGTTTTTATCATAAACGGATGCTGGATTTTATCAAATGAGAAGCTGATAACTTTTTAAATTAGAATAGTTCTTCTAAAATGGGAAGCAATAAAAGAGAGAGGAAAGAATGCCAGTGTTCCCAAAGTCAGTGAAACATCCCCAAACGGTAAGCTTCAGCATTGTCCAAAATGGAGGTAACTCCAGAAAGTGAAGGAATCTGGGAAACAAGCACACAGGAAGAAGCCCACAAGGGCAAGAGGAAGTTCTTTGAGGCAGGAGAGGGGACTGAGAGGAAGCAGTTGCAAGGTTGGGGAGCCTTTGGGGGCTGCAGTGAGCTAATGGTGTGGAGGACACTGGCTGGATGCCCCTGAAGGTCATGTCAAAAGACAGAGGGAAGACAACAGGGAAGTGAAGAGGAAGGAGAATGATGGCACACCCCACGATCCCATCTGTTCAATCATGGGGAGAACATCTAGAAGAGACGGGAGCAGGACAGCTGTTGTCCTGGGATGTGGCCAAGACATAGGCCAGCCTAAGCTTGTGATAATCCCATAGGGATCCCCATGAGAAGCTCCTCCTCGCTGTTCCTCACCCAGCCCAGTTCCAGCTTCTTCCTTGATGCCCAGCCTGCATTTCTCAGACCCCGGCTCCCAGCTGCCCTTGTGTCAAGTGTGCAGTGCCCCCTACCCATCCTTCGTAGCCTGCCCTCCCCTTTTCTGTCAATTCAGTCACATTTTTCTAAATATCCAGGCTGGAAACCTCCGAGTCATAGAATGTCAGTGCAGCGCTAAAGTGTAGAGATTGTTCCCCCACCTTCCCTCCACACCATGCATGGTTTTAGAATTTCTGCCATGTGGTTCCAGCTTCTATGAAAGCCCATTCCATCTTGAGACAGTTGTACGGTTGGACGGTTTCTCTTTATAAGAAAGTGAATCCTGCCTCCCAGCAGTCCTCGCTGCCTCTGCTCCCCAACTCAGCATCTAGGTCCCAGTTCATTACTTTCAGCTGAAGCGAAGGAGGTTGCGACGTCTGCCCCATGGCCAGCTCAGGCTCCCCGAGCATCACTTCCCCAGCTTAACATCCTCCGGCTGTTCTGGGCATTCACGCCTTTGCCCAGCCCTGCTGCACACGTGGGAGTTCTTCCACTTCCTCCCACAAATGTGGGCTTGCTGGAGCAGAAAGAAATGTTTCTCCCTGTTTTACACTCTGTTCCCTTATTCCTGAAGCCTAACTCTGCATTTGCCCCCATGTAGAATATAGACTGGGATGCCCTCTGGGGCCACTATCTCCATGACTTACCTTCCTCAATAGTATTCATCACCACCTGGAAAGGCACCTGTGTCTGCAACACATGCATACACACACTTGCACCCACACAGGCACGTGTGAAGTCGTGGAGCAAGGAGTGCTGTCAGTAAATGTACAGGGGAGAAGACCCCTCCAGCCCTGCCCTCGTGGAGCTGACGGTTCAGCCTCCTGTGGACAGCAGGTGCCTCTGGGTCCAGGGAGAACCTTGCTTTATGTCATAATGCCCAGGTAATGTAACCAGATTAAAGAAACATTTGAAAACTTTTGCTCTAGAGAGCTTTTCAGTAAGTTGGATGGCATGAATGATTTTCCTTCCTGAGAATTTCTTCTTTTTTTATGGGAGAGGAGATTATTTTTAAAGTCCATTTTCTTCCGAAGAGTGAAAAAGGCCAAGCAATAAATCCACAGCTGTGCAACCTACTTCAGTGCAAGTCTCCAGGCCATAATTTGTTAGCCTCCATCAAGCAAAGGAGCATGTGATGCCTCCATCTGCCCAAGTGAAGGCAGCATGGGTTGTCTGAGGAGGGGACGAAGGTGCCTTCCCTGACGTGTGTGGATGACACCAACGCAAAGGCACTCATTATTCTTCGTGCCTGTCTTGGCTTAGCTCTGAAGACATGGGGAAGCTGGGGACACACTGGGCAAAGGGAGAAGTCACATAGCACCAGTGACTGGTCACAGCACCACAGCACCGGCCCCAGGAGTGGTCAGCAAAGACTCCCCCAGCTGCCCTGTGGTCTGAGAGAAGTGAGGGAAGTCAGGAGAGTGGGGGTGAGGCTGGAGGAGCCCCGGGGAAAGACCCTATGGCTTGAGTGGGGAGACCAGTGAGAAGTTTGGAGTTTCCTTGGTGTTACAGGAAGCCCTCAGAAGGGCTTAGAGGGTGTGAGGTAGTCTGTTCTCCCTGGTAAGCATCACCCAGGCTGCTCCGTGGATGGGTAGAGGGCTTCCCCAGAGGTGGGCCGGGGGTGACTAGGTCAAGAATGCTTGCGGGTAGACAGGGGAGGCAGGGCCGGCCTGTCTGGGGCACGTGTTTTTCGTGGAGTTGAGGGGATTTGCTAATGTGGGTCTGAGGTGGGCAGGACCCTGGGACAGTGTCCAGGTCTGGCTCAGGCCATGCCATACAGAGTGTGGGCAGGAGCCCGGGCTAGAATGTGAGAGTGAAGAGACTGAGGGGCTGACCCAGTGAGCCTCGGCCATGCAGCTGCTTCCCAGCTGGGCCTCCCTTGCCATCTGCCAGCTGTTATTAAGGTGGCCACGGTCCTCTCCGCAGTCTGGGCCATCAGTGAAGTTCAGCCGGCTTCTTTTTTATTTCTGTAGAAAATATCTTCTTCCCACAGGGCAGCCTTTTTGACACCTCTTCTTTATTGAGAATCATGCTAAGCATGTGTGCCAGGTAGACTCATCAGTGCCGGGAGTGACAGGCCGAGGCGCAGGAGAGCGCACAGCGGACGGCGGGAAGCCAGGGGCACGGGTGGAGCGGGGCCGCTAGGGAAGGGCCCTCCTCGTGTCGCCCTTCTGAGCTCCGGGGTCTTCTACCCCGACCCTTCTCCACTGAGAACGCAGCCCAGGGAGCGGGGCCGGGGTGCCACCTATGCTGACGTCTGAATTCCCTTGCTTTCTCCCCAAGCTCTCCCACGCATCTCACAGTACGTTCCTTTCGGGTAGGAAGGCCAGTTTTTCATCTTGTGCACTTTACACATCTGTGAACCATGGCGCAAACCTGCCTCTCAGGCTCCGTAACAGTTGGAAATCTTAAAGCACAATGAAAAACAACTATTTTCTCTCTAGAAAGTTCTGCTTCTTTTTAGTGTAAGCCTAGGATTGTACACAACTTACTTTGGAAACAAGCTGGAAGTCAGCCCTCCGCTCCCAGCTGGTCTTCCCCACCCGCGGAGGGCGGAGCACCAGAGCCCTCGCCTTCCCAACAGCCAGCATGCGGCTGGTGCCATTAGCCAGGCACTGGCATCTTCTAAAGTTCATCTTTTTAGAAAGTATTATTTACTTTCTAAATAGTCACAAACCTGCACTGTAACTATTTACTTTCTAAATAGTTTGTCACGGCCTGACAAACCTGCACTGTAACTCCGCAGTGGTGTCCAGGCTCGGCCATTCGGCCTGGAGGCGGGCGGAGGCCGGGGTGCTCTTGGCTCTGGAGAGCCAGGCTCCCCCACCCTGTGGCCTTTGAATCCCACGCCCCGGGCGTGTGAGGGTCTCGCTCTGGCTATTCCCACCGCCTGGGTCTCCTGGACACTCCCGAAGCCTCCATTACCACCTGGATGTGGAGGGCGCGGAGGGTCTTCTCCAGGCAGCGCTCACTGTGCACCTCCGGCACTCGGCACCTCCATGGCACGTGCAGGGCTCCCCTGCCACCCTCATTTCTGCTCTGGTCCCAGCCCAGAGCATCTGCCAGCGTCCCGCTCCAGCCCCACCGCTCGCAGGCGGACCCTGGACGTGCCATAGGTCCTCCTCCCCTCCCGCCAACACCCGGGCAGCTGCCACATCTTGGGCGGGCGGCTCCATGTGCTCCCAGGGCCTCGTGCTGGGGTTATTGCCATGCTGTCGCCGCCTGGAGATTCGGGGTTGGTTTCCGTTTTACACCGGGTCCCCGCGGTGTGCAGCCATCTGCCTGCTCAGTCCCAGCAAAGCGTCTGGAACACCCAGCCGCTTTTCCTGTCGCTGCCTCGCAGCCCAGCCCAGGCCTCCTTCGCGGTTCCCTGCCTGCGGGAGCAGCCCCTAAGGCTTATCGCCTCCGATTTACTGCCTGCGCTGTGTTTTCAACATGAAAATGTAAAGACGGCAGCTCTGCATTGCATCACATGGAGTCTCCCATCAAACCTTTCACCTGCTCCAGGCCAGCGTGGACGCAGCTCCCGCGCTGGGCGCTCTGCGCGGTGGGGCCGCCACCTCAGCCGGGCCCACCCTCCCCGGCTCCCACACACCGTCCAGCCGTCTCCTCTCAGCCTGACCACTCGCTCCAGGGCAGGGCCTCCCTTGCAGGGGCTTCTTGGTGGCATTGATGACAGGCACAATTAAATAACTCACCACGCAGCTCGGTGGTTAGTGGCTGTGTGTCTCGCTAGAGTGCACGTCCAGCGGGGGTCTGCCGTAGTGGGAGGAGAACGGAGCCCGGAGCTTGTGTCTGCCCGGTGCTGAGAAAATACGGACGACTGACAGAACGCATGAATGAGTGAACACCTCTCCTAAGGAACAGGCCTGCCTGGCGCCGAGGACTGGGGCCGTAGGCTGCAGGACGCTGGTGGTTCCCAAGGCGCTGGGTAGCTGTCTGGTCTTTCCTGGCCAAGGGAAGGAGGGGCGCCCCAGCCCTCTTTTCAGCCTCTTTCCCAGGCGCCTCCCATTCTCTGGGCTCTAGTTTACTCACCTAGAAAAGAAGAGAAACCAGATGGTTTCTGAAGTCCGTTGTGGTGCTAGCATTTTATGTTTTTATTTTTGTCAGAGCCCCTTAGGAAATAAAACTACAGTGTAAATAATGAAAACAAAAAAGAACATTCTACGTGCAAGTGCTTCGGGCAATTCCCTTTTTATATTCCTAAGAAATGATTCTATTTCCATCCACGCTTGAAATTGGGCCATTCTGTCTTTCTACTTCACAAACTGGGCAACTTTTTCCCTTTGAGTTTCAAGAAGACAATTTAAGTGCAAAGAACCCAACACTCAAAACATGGTTAATTGTGCCTTCCTTGTGTGTAAATGTTGCTTAGGGGCCATTGTGTTAGAATTCACAATCAATGAGCAAAATATCAACGTTCATTTTTCAAGGCACTTCATAGTAGACAAGGGTAGAACGCCGCAGTTTGCCGTTCTTCTCACAATTCCTGGGTGAAAATTGTACTTGTGGTTTGTCAGCGATTTTTTCAGAATGAACCCATAAATTCTTTTCGGTGTGGTTTTTCTCACTTTACTGTATTCTGCCATAGTCTCTTTTTATTTTTTTAAACAGTCTTGTTGAGATATAATTGGCATACGATAAATGACAAATATTTAAAGTGTAAAATTTGATAAGTTTTCACATATGTACCCCTGTGAAACCGTCACCACAATCCAATAGCTGACATACCCATCACGCTTCTACCCAGTGGAATGAGTGGATGACATGGTGTGTATTTAAATTTTAAAGAAATTGCCCAACTATTTCCCACATGGTTATGGCATTTTTCATTCCCACCAGCAGTGTATGAGAACTCTCATTTCTCTACATCTTTGTCAACATGTGTTATTGTGTCTTATTTGTTATACTCATTATAGTGAGTGTGAATGCTATCTCACTGTTTTTTAATTGTGGTAAAATACATATAATACAAGGTTTACCATTTAAACCATTTTACACGTTCAGTTCAGTGGCATTAAGTACATTCATATTATTGTGCAACCATCGCCACCATCCATCTTCAAAACTCTTTTCATCTTGCAAAACTGAAAGCCTGTACCCCTTAAACACGAACTCCCTATTTAGCCCTTGTGCTAGATCCTGATAACCACTATTCTGTTCTGTCCCTATGAACTTGACTACTAGGTATCTCATATTAGCGGAATCATATAGTATTTGTCATTTCGTGATGGGCTTATTTCAGTCAGCCTTATGTCGCCAGTTTCCTCAACGTGTCTCACACACGTTGTAGCATGTGTGAGAATTTTCTTTCTTTTTAAGGATGAATAATATTCCATCGTGTAGATATACCACAGTTTATCTATTTATCTGTCAACGGATACTGGGTTGCTTCCACCTTTTGGCTATTTTGAATGATGCTGCTATGAAGATGAGTGTACAAATAACTCTTCAAGACCTGTTTTTAATTCTTTGGGTATATATGCTGAAGTGGGGTTGCTGGATTATTTTGTCTCGTCGTGGTTTAAACTTAGGGTTTCCTGCTAACTAGTGATGTTGGGCATCTTTTTATGTGCATATTTTTCATTTGTATTTCTCCTTTGGTAAAGTGTCTTGTTCAAATATCTTCTCAATTTTTGAGTTTTGTTTGTTATTATTGAATTTTCAGAGTTCTTTATATGCTCTAGATGCAAATCCTTTATAAGATAGATACTTTGCAAATATATTCTCCCAGTCTGTGGCTTGTCTGTTCATTCTTTTTAACAGTGTCTTTTGAGGAGGAGAGGTATTTAACTTTGATGAAGTCCATTTAATCCACTTGTTTTTCATGTATTGTGTTTTTTAGTGTTGTACCTAAGCAACCTGGGGTCAAAAAGATTTTCTTCTGTGTTTTCTTTTATACATTTTAGAGTTCTAGGTTTTACATTGAGGTCTGTGATCCCTCCTAAATTAACTTTTGTATATGCTGTGAAGTATGGATTCAAGTTTATTTTGGGTGTAGGAGGGGTATTTGGGTGTCCAGTTGTTCCAGAAGCATTTGTAGAAAATGATTATTTTTGCTTTTTGCATCTTTGTAAAAAAATTAGTTATGTATGTGAGTTTATTTCTAAACTCTTATTGGCCTATATTTACACTGTTTCATTACTGTAGCTTTATAATGATTATTAAAAGCAGGTAGTATCATTTCTTTATATTTGTCCTTTCAGGTTTTTTTGGTGTTGTTTTGGCTATTCTGGGGCCCCTGCATTTCCATATGAATTTTAAAATCAGTATGTCAACCTGTACAAATAGCTTGCTGTGATTTTATTGGGATTTCTTTGAATCTATAGAACAAATAGAGAGAGGGGGAGAATTAGCTGCTTGACACTAGTAAGTCTTCCTGCCATGAACAAGGTATGTTTCTCCACTTTTTTAACCTTCTTTTATTTCTTTCAGCAATATTGTGTTGTTTTCAGTGTACAAGTCTTTCACATATTTTGTCAACTTTGTTTCTAAGTACTTTATATTTTTGATGGTATTATAAAAGTTATTTTTAAAAATTGTAATTCCTGATCTTCATTGCTATTATATAGAAATATAATAGATGTATATGTATGGATCTTATATCCTGCAGCCTTACTACACTTACTAGGTCTAGTAGTCTTTTTGTAGATTACATCAAATTTACTATATAGCTAAATAGAGGTTTCTTTCATCCTTTCCAATCTATATGTCATTACTTTTTTTCTTGCCTAATTGCATTGGTTATACTTTCCAGTAAAATGCATTGGCTATTTACACCCAATAAAATGTTTAATAGAAATGTTGAGAGTGGATCTCTTGTCTTATTCCTGATGGTAGTCAGGAAGCACAAACACTTTCACCATTAAATATGATGTAACTGTGTAAAGAATAAATTATTCTAAAGAATAATTTAGATATTCTTTTCCAAGTTAAGAAATTACTTGTTTATTCCTGGTGTGCAGAGACTTTTTATTATGAATGGGTGTTGAGTTTTTCAAATGCCTTCTATGTGTCTATTAAAAATATATATTTTTTTAGTTTGTTAATGTAGTGAATTACATTGCTTGCCTGTCAGATGTTAAATCATCCTTGCATTTCTGGATAAACTTCACTTGATCATGATGTATTGTTATCCTTCTTTTTTTTTTTTTTCTTTTTGAGACCGAGTCTCACTCTGTCGCCAGGCTGAAGTGCAGTGGCATGATCTCGGCTCACTGTAACCTCTGCCTCCTGGCTTCAAGTGAATCTCCTGCCTCAGCCTCCCAAGTAGCTGGGACTATAGGCGTGTGCCGCCACACTCAGCTAATTTTTGTATTTTTAGTAGAGATGGGGTTTCACCATGTTGGCCAGGATGGTCTCGATCTCTTGACCTCATGATCTGCCCACCTTGACCTCCCAAAGTGTTGGTGAGCCACCATGTCTGGCATATTGCTATTCTTCTAATATATTCTTGGATGAGATTTGCTAAAGTTTTAAAAATATATTTTACAACTATGTTTATAAGAGATTGTTCTGTAGTTTCCTTCTCTTGTAATGTCTTTGGTTTTCATAGTAGGGTAATTATGGCCTCATTTAATGAGTTGGGAAGGGTTCTCTTTTATTCAGTTTTCAGGAAGAGTTTGTGTAAAATTACTATAATTTCAACCTTATACGTTTGGTACAATTCACCAGTCAAACCCTGAGGTCTGGGTTTTTCCTTGTGGGAAGGTTTTGCATTACAATTTCAAAAAAAAATTGTTTTTCAAGGTAGGGTCTCACTCTGTTGCCTAGGCTGGAGTACAGTGATGCAGTCTTGGTTCCTGCAGCCTGGACCTCCCAGCCTCAAGCAATCTTCCCACTTCAGCCTCCTGAGTAACTGAGACTACAGGCATGTACCACCACACCTGGCTAATTTTTTTTTTTTGGTAGAGGTAGGGTTTTACCATGTTGCCCAGGCTGGTCTTGAACTCTTGGGTTCAAGCAATCTGCCCACCTCGGCCTCCCAAAGTGCTGAGATTACAGATATAAGCCACCATGCCTGGCCTCAACTTCTTAAATAGTAACAGGGCTATTCCTGTTATCTCTTTATTCTTGGGTGAACTTTGATAATTTCTATCTTCAAGGAATTTGTTCATTGTATGTGTTGTCACATTTGTTCACATGAAATAGTTCATATTATTTACTTATTATCCTTTTAATATCTGTATAATCTGTAGTACTGCCACCTCTGTCATTCCTGATGTTGATAATTTGTGTCTTCTGTATTTTTTTCTGATCATTCTTGATAGAAGTTTATCAGTTTTATTGACTTTTTGAAAACAAAAACAAATGCCTTTGATTTCATTCTCTGTGTTGTTTTTTTAAATTTCATTGATTTCTCCTTTGATCTTGTTATTTTCTTTTTTCTGCTTACTTACTTTTTTTTTCTTCTCCTTTTTTCCAGTTTTTTCAGATGGAAGCTGAAGTCATTGATATGACACTTTTTCAATATAGATGTTTAGTGTTATTGATTTCTACCTCGGCAACGCTTTAGTACAATCGTACAAATTCTGATAAGTTGTGTTTTCATTTTCATTTAGTTCAGAAAACAAAATTTCTAGTTTCCTTTTGACTTCGTTTTTGATCTACAGGTAATTTAGAAATGCATTATTTACTTTCCAAATATTTGGGCATTGTCCAGGGATTTTTCTGCTATTAGTATCTAATTTAACTCCATGTGGCTGGATAAGATACCTTGTATGACCCAAATCTTTACAGCAGTCTGTGAGGTTTCATGTGCTCTGGCCCCTTCCTGCCTGATCTCATCTCCTATAATTCTTCTCTTCATCACTCCAGCCTTTTTACCACTTTTTGGGCCCACTGCTGGTGTGGGGTCTTCGTTGGCTGTTACCCCTCTGGAACTCTTGCCCATGATGAAGGGACGTGGCTGGCTGCTCACTTTTCTCAGAATTCTGTTCAATTTTTGCTAAAGTTTTTTTTTTTTTTTTTTTTTTTTTTTTTTTTTTAGACGGAGTCTCGCTCTGTCACCCAGGCTGGAGTGCAGTGGCACCATCTCGGCTCACTGCAGCCTCTGCCTCCCAGGTTCAAGCAATTCTCCTGTCTCTGCCTCCTGAGTAGCTGGAATTACAGGCATGCACCACCACGCCCAGCTAATTTTTGTATTTTTAGTAGAGATGGGGTTTCACGATGTTGGCCAGGTTGGTCTCGAGCTCCTGACCTCAGGTTATCCACTTGCCTTGGCCTCCCAAAGTGCTTAAAAGATATTTTATGTCTATGTTTGTAAGGGACATTGCCTTTTTCAGACAGGCAATTTTGACCACTCGAATTGTAGTAGGACTCTTGCACTCCTTTCCTCCCTATTTTTCTCTATACTGCTTTCTACCTCATATAGTGTATATGCATTTGTTCATTGTCAGTCTGTCTCAACTAGGGTTAAGGCTCCTGAGCACAGAGACCTCTACGTGTTCACTGCTGTGTGCCCAGGGCTAGAACAGTGCCTGCCTGCAGTAGGTGTTTAGTGTACTTTGAGTGAATGAGTGGATAATGTCCATGGGGCAGCTTGGTCCATCTTTGCAAATGCAGAAGCGATTGTCTCCCCTGTTCCTCTGGAGTTTGCCTGACAATTGCAAAGAAAGTGGCTTCCCTTCTGTTGAATAATGAGAATAATCATGTTTTTAAAAGCTACTTATTAAGAGCTCTCTTGTTTAATGAAAAACATTGTTTGGCTTTCTTAAGATCCAATTGTGATGCAGATCTCTCAACCTGCAGCTGGTCTCTCTCTTTATTTAACAGCCCATCTGG
Organism: Pan paniscus; assembly: GCF_029289425.2. Taxonomy (NCBI): domain Eukaryota; kingdom Metazoa; phylum Chordata; class Mammalia; order Primates; family Hominidae; genus Pan; species Pan paniscus. Next base: position 7,483,891 of record NC_073265.2, read on the forward strand.
GTTGTGCTCAAGGAAACCATATTCTAAATGGAATTCTTTAAGGCTGCAGCCTTTTCAAATCAAGCTATTACATGGCTACATTGTGTCTCTGTACTTACTAGCCTAACTTTGTTAAATGCTTTGTAAATCCAAAAACCCGGAACATTTCTAAAGAAGGGCACAAAATGTAGTTACCTTGCGTGTTGTTTTGAATGTTGGAATCAGCATCCAAACCCCACACCCATTGTTTGTGTAATAATTAATTAACGGGCATCTTCAATGGGCCTGGTGTTTTCTGTGTATTTGTTTAATGACAGAAAGTTTTTTTTTTTTCCAAATTAATAAGAAAAGTTCAGGAAGACTTCCATAACTTTAGACAAATCCTGATCATCAGGGTCAGAGCAAGGAAGCAGGAGAATAATTTTATAACCCCTTCTTCCTTCACGGAGGACGTCTCTGTCTTCTGAAGTTATTTTCTCTGGGTCATGACCTCCTGCAAATGAAGACTTTTTCATATATAAACAATTATAAGTCATTATACAAAAAATGTTAAAATATAAAACAAAATTGAAAGTAAAATTATATTACCTTTTTCAAAAACTCCTCTCCTACGGTAGAATTTGTTCGTACCTTTGGGGAAAAAGTATACCAAAAAATTGGATGTTTGTTATTCCCACCTCTCTTAGGCAGAACCAAGCTCGCAAGAGCTCCGGTCAGCCTCCTGTGAGCCGAGAAGAGGAAGCAAGACGATTGGTCATAGCCTGGCCCTTCCTCTTCCTCCAAGCTCTCCCCTCTGACCCCACCTCCCATCTTAAAAGACATTTTCGTCTTCTTTTCTTAACCTAATCAATAATTTAAATCAAAATGTTTGCTCTTTGCTTATCAGTGCTTGCCTAGCGACGGCATGTCACACGTAACCCTCTTGCCCACCCTGCACACCCTGGTGCCTGCACACCTGCTGCTCACACGCCCTCCCTGTCCTGGCGCCAGGCTGCTGTCTCAGGTCAGCTCCCGGGTAGAGTGCTTCCTGGCTGGCTTCCCAGCAGAGCCATTGCAGGCAGGCCAGGGCCAGGACTTAGGAAAGACTCTAGCGTGGCCAACATGGGAGCCCTCTCCAGCTTCTCCAGGCCCCTCAGGAAACATGGAGCCCCCAGGGTGCTCCTGTGTTTCCCGTTACTCCTCGCCCTCCAGTCTCTCTGCAGCTCATCCTCCTTGGGTGCATCTTAGTGAACCTGGTTCTGTCTGCTGCTGATAGACGTTTTCATCCAGCTTCAGAGTAATCTTATTCTAAACACTACCTGTCCACAGGCTAAACGTAACAAATTAAACTTATACTATTCATTTTTGTCCTATACACTTAAGCTGCAATGCCATCATCCAGAGTGTTTCTGTGAGACCCCTGCCACCCAGTGATAATAGTCTCCGTTAATGTGAATGGAGCCTCTGCCTGCTGTGTTTCTGAACACGCCTGCCGCCCATGAACTAGAACAGAGCTGGGTCTGTTCTTCCCATAAACCGTTTCACAGACCTTGGTTTTCCTTCCCTTAAGGTCAAGGTCTAGCACAGCCAACATCAATTCTAAATTTCTTCTCTGTGTCTGGAGGGTACGGTTTGTGCTCTATAAAATCAGCCCCCTTTGCCTCCAGGGATTGCCGTACACACAGGTAACTAGCAAGAAGATGGGGCATTGCAGGGGATTCTTGAGGACTCTGATGTCCAGCATCTGAGGCCCAATTCCTGTTGACCCACGTTTTACTTCTGTAAAGGCTGAAATTCCATCTTTCAGAACCAGCCCTTTAGATCAAAGCCTTTCCGCTCACCAGCAGCTGCTCCTCATAGGAGGCGGGGGTGCCACGCTTCACCAGGGAGGTGAAGAGGTGAAGGGAGGCAGCAGCGCAGGGGACCCCAGTGAGGCTGTGTTCTGTGACTCCAGGAAATGCTCATGACTGACTGACTGTACCTGCGTGTGAAGTGGGTGATCCCCTGGTTCCTTCCTGTGAGGTTGGGAGAATCCTCTCCATCTGCTGGACAAAAACACTCTACTCTCACAGAGGGTTGCCAGAGAGCTCCAGGGCCCAGGGCTTGTGATTGGAGGGACACGGAGTGGGTAGGCGGGGCTGGAGAAACCTTGGATGAGGAAAAGGGGGAGCATGGGAGGCAGGTCTGTGCTTGCTGCAGATTTTTCCATATAGTTTTTCATGCAAGTTGCCGCTGATGGTGTTTGCTTCCAACCTGGGGCCAGGAAATGCCCGGCGGAGTTGGGAAGGGCAGTGCTCTGGACGATGATAGGCTATGCTCTGGCAGGACTCTCTGCTTAGCCCTGTTACACCTGCTGGAGGAAACCAGCACTCGCTGAGCACCTGCCCTGCCCTGACTCCGTGCTTAGACCTGTTACACCTGTTGGGGGACACCAGCACACACTGAGCACCTGCCCTGCCCAGACTCTGTGCTTAGCCCCATTACACTCTCTGGCGGACACCAGCACTCGCTGAGTACCTGCCCTGCCTGGCATGATGCTGAGTGCCCAGCACGTGCTGTTTCCTGCAGGTCTCCTGGGCATCCTGTTGACCATTGCCAGGTGAGGGTGCTGGTGTCCACGCGGGACAGGGGCTTGCTCATGCCCCTCAGGTGGCGAGAGGCCGGACTGGGGTCGTCACTGCTCTCTCTGCCCATGTCTAAGCCTTTCCCATCATACTGTGCTTTCTCTCATAGATGTCTTAGAAACACATGTCTTAGTTGAAAATAAATTAGCATGGATGTCCAGGACTTGGTGGTGTTCCAACAAATAAAACAGCAAGTGCTGCCTGTTCCTCCAGTCAGAGAGTAGATGTGTGAATCAGCAGAACCTGAGGTCCTGCTAGAACCGTGGACGGCCGGAGCGTCTTCTTTTCCCTTCTGGGAGTACGTAACCAGGCTGGTAGTGGTGCACAAGCATTAAAAACTAACAAACTCAATTATGATGCTGCTGAAAGCACAAAAACAATGTGCTTGAGAACAACTATTGATTTTTTTCTTAAATAGGCAAATTCAAGTGACTTAAGTACATTCTGCTAAGTTATAAATTTACAAGTGAAACATGCCTGCATAATATAACCCTGTAACTTGTGGAGCTTTCTCCTCCCATACAATCAGCGATGTGGATGGAGACACACCGCTAAGAGTGGCTGTGAGAGAAGGCAGCTCTGGACCCATGTGGGGAGTAGAGCGGTGTGTGTTGGGGGAGTCTCTCCCTAATGGGGTGAAGCTGCCAGGCAGGGTGCCACCCCTTGGAGCTCTGCTTCTGACAGCCTACCCTGCTCTCAGGTCTTGGAAACTTGAACTGATCATTGTTTCAAAAAGATCCTTAATGATATGGAGAACCAGAGAGATGGTTGTTGAAGAGCTGATGCTGGTCTGTGGCGGAGCATCAGCTGAGAGAGAGGGTGAGAGTGGGGGGCCCGTTTGGTTGTAGTGCCAACTTGCCTGCTGAGGATCAGTGCGTTGGGCAAGGGAGGGGAAGGGAGAGAGCATTCAAGGAGACTCCTGAGCTTATGGGTGGAGCAACTGGGTCAACAGCAGTGCCATTTATTGTGACAGAGAAGCTCTTGGTGGGAGGAGGAATGGAAGGAGCTTTCGATGGCTGAAAAATTCAGCCAAAGAGAAAGACACAAAAACATGTCCAAAATAGTTACTGTGAAAAGGCCAGGCCAACTCTGAACAATGACAGTGTCTGTGTAAAGTATGTAAAATACTCTATTAAATAAGGGTTCAGTACGGGTTGGAGCACAGACGCTACAGAAATGTGCTTATTTAAACTCTTTTCACCCAGATTGAAGGTTTTTCTGGGCACCAGTATTCCAAGGGAAGGTGACAGAGTCTTGTAGCAAGGTTAGGGTACAATCAATCACTCCTGGAATGGAACGAACGTAAGCCACTCGGTGATTAACAAATTGGAAATCAGCCCCCTGTACAATATCTCCCACCTGCTTCCCATGCTATAGTGAGGGTCTGCCCTGCTGTCTTTTTAAATCTGACATCTGAACTACTAGAACAGATTGTTTTCTGTTAGTAGTTACATATTCTGAAAAGAACCAGAGATTGAAAATTCAAAAGTATAAATTATGCTTTGCCTTTGTGCTGAGGAAAAAAAATGCGTTTGTTTTCATAGATCCTCCAAAACATGACCTTTTACGTGGAACTTCTGCATAACAATTGGCAATTGAGAAGGGTGTAGGCATTCCAACAAGAATGCACCTGAACAGCATGTCATTTTTAAAGGCCTTCTCTACACCATCGTTTGGGAGTGAGGATGTCTATTTCATGCATGTATATACTTTTCTTTTAAATTCCTGGCTGTATAACACACTTCCTTTTATCTAACGTACAGCGATCCAGGTACCTCTTGCACTATTCAGCATCTGCACACGTGTATTTACTGGAGACTTATGCAGTCATGGCCCGTTAGGTTTCAGCCCACTAGCAGTAATTAATGTCAAAGATATGCATGACTACAGTCCTGCTTATGTGTTGATATACTCCCGACTCATTTGAAGTTGTTTCCTGACCGAGTGGGGAAGGCCACATGTAAAAATCTGCCTCAAAATTTCCAGTTCCACGGCCCGTTCTTCCTGGAATGGGTGCAGCAAGTCCTCCTGAGCGCTCTCTTCCGTGCGTGTTGTCCCTTGCTTGTGGGACAATGAGCCACACCCTGTAGCCATCTGTGCTTAGCCACGACCCACACCAGGGCCCCTGTGGTCCAGCTCAGGACTCAAAGCAGCTGCTGGCCACGCCTCTCAGAGATGAGGGGCGCTGAGTTGTCCGCAGTTTTCGGAGGGTTCCTGATGCGGAGATGCTGATCCAGGAACACACACATTCTTGGAGCTTTTGGCACGCCTTATCTTCTCCTCCTGTTTGCAGGATCTTTGAATGTGAATTACTAAGAAAAGATCTTCTCTAGAGAGAATTTTCTGTAGGAAGCCTGCAGAACCCTGACATCTCCCCAGCCCCCAGTGACACACAGTCCCACCAAGTGCCGGCTAGTGGGATGGGGGCCTCCTCATTGTAGCAGTGGAGCTGTGGCCATGTGTCATCTGCCCTGAGCCTGTGGTAGGCATGTCCATTCACGCAGCCCAGGAGGGCCATCTCCCAGCCCCCTGGCAACACAAGCCAGCATTGTGAAGAAGGACAAGGCTCTGTCATTGGGTGAGGAAGAAGAACTGCAGCTACACAAAGTTGCCCCAGGCAGGCCCTTGCACACCGCAGAATGGTCCTAGAGACCCTGTTATCTCTGTTCTTAACCCTGTAGACTTCAGGGTCCTGAGGTTGAGTGAAACTCATGGAATAAATAAATGTGCACGTGAGCGGGATGGAAGGCTGAAGGCTACGGTGTCGGAGGCAATTTCAGCTCTCAAATCCTAGGATTCCACCCACAGAAGATTAAAGCAAGGACTCTGAACACAGCTTTGTATTATTTTAGTAATAAATCCAGCACCTGAAGAATCACCATTTTATTTTTAAAACCAAATCCTGAAATCCTGATAGGAGAAAAGGTCCAGCTAAGAGTCATCTGAAATAATTTTTCTTTTTTTAATGGTGGAAGTCCTGCTCATTGTTTTACCAGGTGGGCATGTTAAAAATCCCGGAAGAGTATAGACATCCTTTTCAGATTCTAGTAATAGTTTCGCAAACACTCATAAGATTGCAAAAGGTGGCACAGACCTAGCTTGCTATCAGCTTTATAGCTCTGAAACCTAGCTGAGCTACATATGTGATACTTTTCTGGTCCAATTGGAAAAAGCATCCTGTAATAGATGATGCCGGCTTTGAGTAGCCAAGCCCCATTGATCTGTGGCTGCATTGGTCACTCAATTACTTCCATTGCAGTTCTTCTTCTTTCAAAGCTGGTTGGATAAAGATAAATGAGCATTGTCAACAATTACAAACATGAGATTTCCAGTTTTGTAAACAGCCCGGGAGCTGTTGGACCTGCAGGCACCAGATGGCCAAGTGCCCTGGCCGCCCCTCCTCTGAAGTTGTGCTGGACGCCAGCACTCGGCCACAAGCCCATCTGGGACCTCTGGGCAAGGTGGGCCACACAGGGTGCTGCTTTTCCCCTCTGCCCTCCTGTTTAGCCTCACTTATGGTCCTCAGTGCAGACTCTCCTTGTCTCAAGTCGACGGAACTCAGCTAAGTTTTATTGGGCCACGGGACTCAGAGACGAATTAGGCCCTTCTTTGGCCTACAGTAGCTTATGCCCTAACAGGGAGACAAGCAACAGCTGTGACTGCAGTCCAGAGTGCTAGATGGTGTGGTTGAGGTACACCTGGGAATGCTGGGGTGCAGAGGAGTGAGAAGCCACAGATGCTAACTCGGCTGTGGAGGGTGCACGTCTCGGGAAGTTATGGACCCCATAGATGGAAGAAGCTGCAGGGGGCCATGTGGCTCGTGTGGGAGGTGAGGCTGCTTGGGGCTGGCCACCCAGGAAGGACTGTGCAGACTCTGCAGATGAGAAGCTTTGCCCGAAAGCCAAGCCACTAGACGATTTTTAGCCATAAAACCCAGTTAGATTTCCACTGCCATGTAAAGGATGAAGTAGGGAAAGGAAAGTTGGTTGGGCAAGCAGGCCAGTGGCCAGCCTTGTTCAATGGTTCTGTAGAAATGTCACAGTGCTTGGTCCATTCATGTGCATAAAAAGCATGGATCAATGAAAAAAGAAAGCAAGAAGGAAGGAAGAAGGCACACAGGAAGGAAGAAAGGCAGGCAAGAGAAAGAAAGAAAAGAAAAGAAAGGAAAGGAGAAGATGGTCCCTCCTCTGCTTTAAGCCCATATAAGGCTGCGATGTTCATTGTGTATCTTTTTGGGTATTGGTGTCTGGCTCTGTGACTCCATACGGAACCCTCAATGCATGGTGAGGAAATGCATGAACGAAGCATGAATACTTCTCACCGCAGGCTGTGAGGCAATGGGAAGTGGAGACACACAGTCTTGGGCTCCTCCCCTCCTTGGGAGCCCATCAGAGCCCATAAGGTGCAACAGAAAAGGAGTGACAGGGAAAGGGAACATCGTGGGCTTGAGAAACATTCAGATTAGGAAGTTAGCTCCACTCCATCATAAAACATTGGCAAATGTTTCCTGCTCTGGGGAGAAAAACAGAGGTCTAAAAGAATCTTTAACTTTTTCTTTTCCGTGTTTTCCAAAGCAACCCCATAGTGTGTCTAGTACGTTGCTCAAGAGTCCCTCTGCTGGGGCTACCTCCTGACTGGCCATCTGAATCTTCCCTGCTTCTCCTCAGGATCCACAATATTAAAAAACAAAATTTAAAGAGTTTATATTTTGCGTCTTATTATACATGCAGTAAAATTCAGTCATGTGCTGTAGAGCCCTGTGAATGTTGAAGAATCCGTAGCCACATATATAGCAGCACAACTAAGACACACAGCAGGTCTATCACTGGAAAAACACTCCTCTATGCTGCTCCTTTGTAGACAACCCTTCCCCCGAGCAACCCCTGGCCACCACTGAGCTGTTCTCCCACTACAGCTTTGCCTTCTCCAGAATTTCATGTAAATGGAATCATAGCCTTTTGGATCTGGCTTCTTTCATTTACGAAAATGCATTTGAGATTCATCCATGTTGCTGCTTACATCAATAGTTTGTTCCATTGTATAGTTGTGTAGGATCCTACTCATTAAGAGTGTTTTTTCATCATTTGAAAGTCAATTGTTTTCTCTCCAATTTGGGGCAAATACATGATGTGTATTTTGGGCATATACTCATGGACATGTTTTCTTGTGAACATACATTTTGTATATTTTGAACAAGGCTGCCTGGTACCAAGTTCCATGCAATTTGATGGTATGATGACAAAAATTCCATATCCTAATTCATTATTAAAAAAAAAATCAGGGCCAGGCACAGTGGCTCATGCCTGTAATTCCAACACTTTGAGAGGCAGAGGCAGGAGGATAACTTGAGGCCAGGAGTTTGAGACCAGCCCAAGTAACATAGCAAGACCCTATCTCAACAAAAAATGAAAAACTTAGCTGGGCATGGTGGCACACACCTGTAGTCCCAGCTATGCAGGAGATTGGCACGGGAGGATCACTTGAGTTCAACAGTTGGAAGCTGCAGTGAGCTATGATTGTGCCACTACACTTCAGCCTGGGCAACAGAGCAAGTTGCCCTGTCTCAAAAAAAAAAAAAATTCAGGGTAATTGAGGTATAATTGAATATAGTAAATTTTACCATTTGAGGTGTATAGTTTAATCAGTTTTGGCAAATATACAGTCATGTAACCACCATCTCAACTGAGACATAGAATATTTCCATCACAACCAGAACTTTTCTGGTACCCCTTTACATTCAATCTCTCCTTTCCACTTTCAGCCCCTGGCAAGAATTTGTCTTTTTTTTGTCCCTATAGTTTTGTCTTTTCAAGAATCTCATAAAAATGGAATCCAGTTTCCTCCACTTACCGTAATGTTTTGGATATCCAATCATGTTTTTGTATGCATCAGCAGTTTGTCTTTTTATTGCATAGATGGACCACATTGTGCCCAGAGGTCTTTGTGTGGATGTATGTTTTCATTTCTCTCACCTAGCAATGGGGCTGTGAGGCCAGGTAGTTTGCTATGCTTAATTTTCCATAGTTGCTATATCATTCTCAATCTTCCAGTAATGTATGAGGGTTCGTTTTCCTACTGTCTAATCAGCACTTGGTTCTGTCAGATTTGATTTTAAACCATGCTAATATGTGTGCAGTGGTATCTCATTGTGATTTTGATTTATATTTTACTAATAGTTAATGATGTTGAACATGTATTTATGTTCTTTGGTGAACTGTCTGTTAAGGTCTTTTGCCCTTTTCAAATTGGATTATTTTCTTATTGTTGAACTTTGTGAAGTTTTCATATTTTCAGAATATTAAGTCCTTTGTCATCTTTGATTTGAAAAATTTTCCTGAGTCTCATCTCTTCATTTTTCTAATAGTATAGTTCTCAGACAAAGTTTTAAGCTCTGATAAAGTTCAGTTGATGAATTTGTCCCTTTGGGGATCATGCCTTTAGTATTATATTTAAGAAATTTTTGGCTAGCACAAGATCACAAAGATTTTCTCTTAGATTTTCTAAGTTTTACTTTTACCTCTAAATCTGTGATCCATTTTGAATTTAGATTTATTTTTGTTTGCATATAGATATCTATTCATTATAGTACCATTTGTTGAAAAGACTATAATTTTTCATTAAATCGCTTTTGTACTTTTGCTAAAAATCAAATAAAAATGAGACTAGCCAGACATTTAATAGGTGATGCAGGGAATGTGACTGCCAGAGTAGACTTTGATAAGCGCCCCCTGTGTCCCTGAGGGCATAGAAGGCTGAGTATGTGCACAGGGCTGCATCTGTACTTGAGAGGCCAGAGGGGACTTTCATGGGCTCTTCATTGCTGTTTACATGAAAAGCCTCATGTAAGAATACAATAAGAACAATAGCTGACTTCTCATCTCATCAGAAACAAGTGTAGGCCAAAAAGCAGTAGCATGACATTTAAAGTGTTGAAACAAAAATACAAACTCAAGAAAGAATTTCATTTCTAGAAAAACTATTTTTCAAAATGATGTTGAAAAAAGATATGACCAGATTTGAAACAAAACAAAAGAAAGACTCAGAGAATTAATTGCTGGCATACCTACCTTGAAAGAAATACTAAAGAAAGGAATGGAAATTACAACAGACAATAACTTGAATCCACACCTCCCCCACTCCAGAAAAAGAAAGAGCACTGGAAAAGGTATATATACATCTATATAGCTATACATAGCTATATAGATGAGCCTGAATAAATATATTTTTGTCTTTTCTTCTTTTAATTAATTGAAAATAAAATCACATAAAGTAACATGAATATGCTTTTGGCCTTTTGACATAGAGAGATGTAATATATATTAAAATAATAGCATAAAGGAGGAGGGAAAGAATGGGCCACCTTAGAGCAGAATCTCTAGGTTTTAATGAAATTAGGTTAGTTATTAATCTAGGCCAGATTGTGATAAATAGGATGTATATTGAAATCTCAATGGCAATTACTAAAAACAAACTGAAAACACAAAGTAAAAATAGCAACAAAGGAATTAAAATAGTAGGTCAGAAAATATCTGTTTAACATAAGTGAAATTAGTAAAAAGAAACAGGAACAAAAAAGATGTGAGACAGAAAACAGCAAAATAGCAGATATAAATCCACCCACATAAACAATTACATTAAATGTAAATATACTAAAGACTCCAATTAAATTGCATAGATTTACAAACTAGATTTTTAAAAAAGGGTTTCACTCTAATCTGTTCACATATTTAGGTTTAAGATCCAGATTCAGGTTTAGACTAAAAATACGAATAGCCTGAAAATAAAAGGAAGGAAAAAGATAAATGGAATGGTGCAAACATAAGAAAGCTGAAATGGCTATACAAATGTCAGACAAAATAGATTTAAAGACAGAAAATACTACTAGAGAAGAAGACAAATGTCCTCCTAGCACATTTTTATTAGGGTCAATAAATCAGGATGATATAACAACTATTCATATACATATACCTAAGAACAAAATCCCTAAATGTATCAAGAACAAAACAAATAATTGGAGACTTTAATAACCTCTTCTTAATAATGGATATAACAACTAGACAGAAAAATTAGCAAGGCTCTAGAAAATTTGAGTAATACTCGCAATTACTTGACCTAATATCTACAGAATACTCAACCCAACAAAGGCAGAATACACATTGTTTTTTTCAAGCTTACAAAGCACACTCTTCAGGATAGACCATAAGCTAGGCCATAAATCAAGTGCTGATACATTTACAAAGACTGAAATTATGCAAAGTATGTCATCTGACCACAATAGAACTGAATTAGCAATGAACCATAAATGGATTTGGGGAAATACAGAAATATTTGGAAATTAGACAGCTCACTTCTAAATAACCTATGAGTCAAAAGAGAAAACACAAAGAAAGAAAATATTTTGAGCAAAATTAAAATAAAAGCATAATCTATTAAATATATGAGATATAGCTCAAGCAGTGTGTAGAAGAAAATTTATGGAGTTGAAGGACTATGACAGAAAAGAAGAAAAATCTGAGAATATTAACTTAAACTTTTACCATAAGAAAGTACAAAAAGAAGAGCAAACTAAATTAAAGTCAATTGGAAAGAGGAAAATAATAAACATAATAGGGAAAATATAATATTGAAAATAATAGAGAAAATCAATGAAACCCAAATTGATTCTTTAAAAATCTTGACAAAATTGACAAATTGTTCATGAGACTAATAAAGGAAAAAGAAGACCCTAATTGCCAAAATCAGAAATGAAAGATGAGACATTACTACCAGCCTTTCAAAAGTTATAAGTATTATAAAAGAACGCTCTGAACAATGTTACGCTAACAAATAAGACAACTTAGATAAAATGGATACATGTGTAGAAAGTCACAATTTACCAAACAGAACCTATGAGAACTAGAAAATAGGAAGAGTCTTATAACAAGTAAACAGATTAAATTTGTAATTAAAAATCTTATAAGGAAAAACTAAGGCCTAAATGACTTCACTGTTGAATTCTATCAAACACTGAAATTTAGAAAAATATACCACTACTTGAAAAGCTCTTCCAGATTTTTTAGTACTGTTCTAATGCCAAAGGCAGGCAAGGCTATTAACATGAAAATAAAACTGCAGATGACTGTTTTAGGAATGTAGATGCAGAAATTCTCAACAAAATATTAGCAAGTCAAGTCCAGCAATATATGAAAGGATTACTATCATGTCCAAGTGAGATTTTTAACGGTAATGCAAGATTTGCTTTAACATTCAAAAATCAATTAGCCTAATTATTCCTTTTAATAGCATAAAGGGCAAAGAACTCCCACATAATTATCTCAACAGGAACAGAAAAAGCATTTGACAAAATCCAACACCCATTCATGATTAAAAGTCTCGAAACAGTAGAAATAGAAGGGAACATCCCCAGCCTGGTAAAGGCTGTCTACAAAAGATTCTGAAGCTAGTATCATACCTAATGGTGAGAGAATGAATGTTTTCCCTCGGATTGAAACTTGCCACTTTGATTCAAGATTGTGCTCATGGTTCTGGCAAGTTTAATCATATAAGAAAAAGAAATAAAGACATTCAAGGAATGTTATGGAAAGGAAGAAGTAAAACGGCTTTTATTTACAAATGACAGAATCCTGTATATAGAAAATTCTATGGAACCCATGAAAAATTCTGTAGAAAATTTATAAGAATGAATAAATTCAGCAAGTTTTCAGGGTACAAGATCAATATACAAAATTCTACTGTATTGCTGTATATTAACAGCAACAATAACAATAATCTAAAAGTGAAATTAAGAAAACAATTCTATTCAATAGTATCAGAAAGGATAAAACAGGATGAATTTTAGCAAAAGAAGTGCAAGACATGTACACTGCAAACAACGTGGCATTACTGAGAGTAATTTAAGAAAGACTCAACTAATGGAAAGATGTTCATATTCAAGACTCAGTTCATATGCAAGACTCAGTATTTAGATGATAACTCTTCTCAAGTTGAGCTGTAGAGTCAGTGCAGTTCCTATCAACACCCAGCAGGCTTTTTTCCACCTCAGAAATTAACAACATGATTCTAAAATTTAAGTGGATATTCAAAGGACACAGAATAGCTCAAACATCTTGAAGAAGAACAAAGGTGTAGGGCTTACACTTTCCTATTTAAAAACATACTATGAAGCTACTGTAATAGAGGCAAATGTGTTCCTGGCAACTACAAAGGTAATTCAATTGGAAAATGATAGTCATTTAAACAAACGGTGCTGGAACAATTGGATTTCAACATACATGAAGACAAAGTTAGATGTATATCTGTATTTATGGATTTCCCTATTCCAGATATTTCAAATAAATAGAATCATATAATATATGACCTTTGGTGTTGGGCTTCTTTCACTTAGCGTAATGCTTTTGAGGTGCATTCACATTGTAGCAGGTATCAGTACTTCATCTTTTTTATGGCAGGAAAATATTCCATTGTATGTTTATACCACAGTTTGTTTATTCATTCATCAATGGACACTTGAGTTGCTTCCACCTTTTGGCTATTATGAATAATGCCATAAGGAACATGGGTGTACAATGATCTGTTCAAGTCCCTGCTTTCATTTCACTGGGGTATATACCCAGAAGTGGGATTGCGGGAACATATGGGATTTCCTGCTCAGTGTTTTGAGGCACTGCCATACTGTCTTCCATAGTGGCCGCACAATATTACACTCCCCCTAGCTGTGCACAAGCATTGAAATTTTCCCACATCATCTTCAATACTTCTTTTCTTTTCTTTCTTTCTTTTTTTATTTAAATAGCTAATCTGATGGGTATAAAGTGGTATCTCATTGTGGTTTTGATTTGAATTTCCCTAATGATTAGTAATATTGAGTATCTTTAATGTTGGCTATTTGCAGATCTTCTTTGGATAAATGGCAGAATAATATTCCCTTGCATAGATATACTAGCTTTTGTTAATTCGTTCATATATTGATGAATATTTGGGCTGTTTCTACCTTTTTGCTATTGTAAATAGTGTTGCTATGAACATGTGTGTACATGAATTTGTTTATGTACCTGTTTTCAGTTCTTTTGCGTACACACCTAGGAATGGAATTTCTGCATCTGCTTTATTTTTGAAATGTATTTTTTTTTGCTGTGCATAGAATTTTGTGTTGACATATTTTTTTCCTAATACTCCAAAGGTGTCACCCTAGCACCTCCTGGCTTGCATAGTCTGACAAGTTTTCCATAATTATCATCTGTGTTTTTCTGTATGTAATGTGGTGGTTATTTTTTCTGTCTTTGGTTTTCAGAAGTTTGTATGTGGCATACCTTGGTTTGGTTTTGATTTGTTTGCTTGTTGGCGTTTATTCTGCTTGATGTTTTCTGTGCTATTTAGATTTGTGTTTTGATATCATTAATTTTGACAAATTCTTGGCTATTTTTTCTGCCCATTTCTCTCTCTCTCTCTCTGTCTCTCTCTTTCTGCTTCTTAGATTCTGATTACACATGTTGGATATTTTGATGTTATTCCACAATTCATGGAAGCTCTGCTGGTTGTTTTTTTCTGTTCATGTTTCAGTTTGGGTGATTTTTATTGTTCTATTTTCAAGTTCACTAATTACTTTCTGAGATTTGTTAGGCCTATAGTCAGCTGGTCAAAGGCATTCTTTTTGTTAATGTGGTTTTCATTTCTAGCATTTCATTTGATGTTTTGTTCTTCCCATCTCTCTACTCAAAATACTCATTTGATTTTGTATGGTGTCCACATTTTCCATTAGGCTTTTAAACATATTAATGTCAGTTATTTAGAATTTCTGATCTGAAAGTGTCACACCTGAGTCTGCTTTCATTGGTTGCATTATCTCTTGAGAAGTTCTTTTTCCCTAGCTTATTTATATGTCACAAAATTTTTGATCCAAGGTAGATAGTACAAAGGCAAATATTCATTTGTGCCTGGAAATGAATACTTTTCCTTCCATTAGGCCTTTAAGGTGGGGTTTTGATTCAGGCTAGCCAGGAGGACTTGGTTCGTGGTTTGCTGTTGCTATAGTTACCCTCAATGCACCCTAACCTTCAGATTCCTCTCGTGGTACCTTGCGTTCAGGGTGGAACTGGTTTGCCTGAGCATTTTTACCAATGTGTTTTTTGTCCTCACTTTTAGGTGTTTTCTTTGAACTGATTTTCAGAGACAGCCTTCCTCAATGCTCCTGCTGTTCACCCTAAAGTGATTACTACATGCTGTTACTTGTTGCTCGGCACTTGTTCACCTGGTGGGACTGTGGCTGGTGCTGTCCTCTGCTATTCTGGTTAACTTTCAGCCTTAGGCAGGTGTTGTGTCCCTGTGTCTTGACTGTGTGGCTTTCAGTGCTATCCAGCCTTGCTTCTTGCCTCTCCTCCCCTGCTTTAAGGCCTTGTTGCTGTGCCTTCCCCTGGAGGCAGTGGGTTTTCATCAGCGCCCTGGGTGTAGAGTGCTTGCTGTCCTCCCATAAGGACGTCCTGGAAAGTGATCCAGGCCTGGCTTCATGCTTTCTGACAGCACATGCTGACCCCTTGCCAGGCCTGAGCCACAAGGATGTTTTCTCAGAAATGCAATCTCTTGCCCGTCTTCAGTGAGCACTCAGTGAGGTTCATGCTGAGAGGGTACAAGGGGGTGTAAATTCTTCTTTTACTTGAAGCTTCAGGATTGTTCTCTTCTCTTGCTAGTTCACATCTAGCCTTTGCCAATTCGTGAGAAGCTTCTGGCCGAACTCTTCACAGTGGTGTCTGTGGTATCTGGCATGTATCTGCCCCTGCTAGCAGCTGCTCACATCCCATTTTTCCTTGCAGGTCCCTCCCCCTCTTCATATTTCAGGTTAATCAGTTGCATCAACACCTCACTTCCATGATGCATTCAAGAAAAGTTTTTAATTTGCAGTTTGTGTGGACTTTTTTTTATTACAAAATTGGTAGTGATACTCTTGCGAGCTTCCTTCTGGTTGGAAGCCCTGAATGGGAATTTGAATTAGCAAGATAGGAGTCACTTTGGTATATTCACTAAATCAAAGTGTAAGGGGTGGAGAAACACATTCTAAAAACTGACCTGGTCTTTTTCTCTTTGCCTATAATGTTCCAGTAATTCACCTTCACAGGTGCTTCAAGAATGACTTTCACTTTCATGCTTGGGGTCCTCTGCACACTTACCCAGAATCCCCCCACCCAGGGCCTGGACGCTGCTAATGAGCTTATTATTTAAGGTGCAGTTTGAACAATGTCTTCTTAATGAAATAGTCATAGATTATCACAATGGGCTGTGCTGTCTTACTGGTCCATTTAGGCACATGATTACCTGTGCCTCCTGCTATTTTGTCAACACCTTGTACATTTTCCTATAAACCCATAGCCCTATTTCAGAGTCCAGTGTAATAGATGTTGGATAAATGATTTAATAAACAAGGACTAGTTGGAATCACACACGTGACATTATGTTAGTGAAGCTGTTTATTGGTCTGTCTGCTCTGCAAATTTATGAGCTAATGAAGGCAAGAATTGTCTTATTTACTTTAGAGCCCCTATGGGGATAGTAGACTTTCAATGTATTTTATTAAATGAGCAAAAAAATTAAAGGCCTTCAAAGGTGGGACACCCATTGGCTCCTCCAAAGAATCAGGGTAGGAAGAGAATGAACTGGAAGAGAGAAAGATGTCGCATTAGCGCTATGAGGGCATTAAGGAGCAGCTTCCCTCCAGGGCCCACTCTGCTGAGGCATGACCCTTCAAGATACACATAGCACAGTTCTGGAAAATCAATTTTGAGGGGGCATTCTTTGTCAATTAGATAAAAGAGATGACTGCCAGTAAAATAAGCAAAAAATGTTCAAAGAATGTTATTCTTAGAAATGTCACCTTTTATGTGAGTTGACATTTTTGCTGTGGTTTTTCAATTTTGCCAACAAAATAAAAAATGAAATTTGTGATAGAATTTTCCCTCATCTTGCATTAGAACACACTCTCAGTGAAGTTCTGTTGGGAGACACTCCACATTTGTTTCTCTTTAGACAGCTGTACTGTGTTTTGTCACAGAGGCACAGAATCTGGAAAGTGAAACATCTTTTTTTCTTGGATTGCATTTCATTTGAGGTTGCTCTATCTGGGGCTGGGTTCCTCCAGAAACAAACTTAGTAGCTTTAATTGCTTTACAAATGTAGCTTTATTGTAAATATAAATCTTCTTTCATCAGTCTTGGCTATTATATACATACGAACATTTAGAAAGACTATCATGATATTAAGAGAGCAAAAAAGGAAAGACAGAAAGAGACAGCAAGAGAAGGATTGGGTTCATTTTCCAGTTCTTCTTCAAAATAAAATGTAAGTTGCAATAGAACAAATACTTTTGTGTGTTTTTTCCACAGTGTGTCTCTAGCACAGGAATGGTGCCTGGAACATTGTAGATGCTCAAAAACATATAATAAAGGAGTTAACTCCAGCAGATCGCTTGACTCCTCAGACCTCAGTCTCCTGTGTGTAAAATGAGGGTTTAGATGAGATTGCTTTCAAGATTCTTTCTCATTTTAAAATTCTGAAACTTTACTATAATTTTAATGTCAATATGTACGTTACCTTTAGGCTTTCAAAATCATTTTACTCTAATATGGCTTTACTCTCTGATATGATATTTACTTTCTGGTATTTACCATATGGTAAATTTACCAGAGAGTAAATAGCATATTAGACAGTAAAATGATTTTAATAAATGATTCTAATAATATATATAAGAAAGGATGAAGCAGTTATTAAAGATGATAAGGCACACAAAAGAAATAAAAAGATTTAAGGATCTTGGTTTAACCTGTGGAGATTTAAAGATCTCAGGAAGTCAGTATTAATCAATGGTAAGGTGCTGGGAAAAAATTATTTCAACCAATGAGTGACTAAGCAATAGTGAGACACCCCCACAACTGCAGTGTCCACCCTGCTGTGTGGTGCTGGGATAGTTTGCTTTGAATATGTGAGGTGGGATGGACACTGAGAAACTAGCTCTTACTCAAAGGATGGCAGCTGCCAATGATTTAAACATCCCTTCCATCTGAGAAAGAGTGGTAGGAACTGGGTGTGCTTGACCTGAAAAAGAATACAAGGGAGGCTTGGTAGCTGCCTTCCAACACCCAAGAAGAGATAGGATGTTTCCACATTGCTGCAGGGAATAGAGATGGGATCTGTGAGTACAAGTGGGGTGACTGAACCCACACACAAGGGAGGACAATGAACCATAGGCACTGACAGTGGGATGCCTTCTTAGGCAGCAGACTCTAATCCTGGAGATGTCCAATGAGCTTAGAGCCTTGAAAAAATGATGCATTTGATGGACAAAATCAGGTATTTCTTGAGTGAAGTTTATGAGAAGAGACACTCAGCTTAGAATGAAACAGACAAGGTACTTTTATATAATGTCAATAATTCTGAATTAGGTCAGAGCTTAAGTTTTTTTTTCCTCATAATTTCATGGAGAGATACAAATATGAACCATAGATTTTTATTTTCCATTAAAAAATCTAAAGTAGCTAAAATCATTTTTGATGGTTGATAATTTCCTAATTCTTGGTCCTGCAACCTTGTTTCTCCCGTTCCTCTTCAAAGGATATCGCCTCAGAACACTGGTTGTTTAAAGTCATTCAAGCAAAAGGGTTTCCAGGTCAAACTCATTCTGAAAACACTGCATAATATATCCAACCCTTGGAGAACCACAGTGCACATCAGAATGTTAGACTCTAAGGAGCCCTGTAATTAATTACCCGAGTAACCTGAGTTGCTCTTTAGTCGGTGTTCTCAAATTTATTTGACCTTGGAATTTCATTTGAATAACACTCAGAGACAACTAAAGGAGCCCTCCTTGGGAGTTGGGACAGGCAGGCATGAGCCTCTGGGTGTCTCTTCCTATCAGTTCCATGCACTTGGACTGCAGCACCAGGAAGTCTTCACAGGCTGCTTGGGAAGCTTGCACTATTGTGTTGGGCAAGAGAGTGCCCTTGCTGGAAGCCAGGGCCCATATTCCAAAGGGGAATGCCCAGAGGGCCAACTGTGGTCAGGGGAGGGAGGTGAAGAATGATGGTAGTCTCAGGCATACCACTTTCTCCCCTGTCCAGGACAGATCAGTCTGGACAGAAGCCCGAGAGAACAGAAGGTAGCCTGGCAGGGAGGTTTGCAGAGTGCAGAGTTCACCTACGCCCCTCTCAGCATGTGGAGGGCCTGGTTGTTTTAGGGAAACATTTCCTTTAATGGAATTGAGCATGTAGGGATCAGACACATTAAAAAATCTCTTTGAGAGAACTCTGCTTTCAGTCATGCTCACCCTAACTCTACTTTAACCCTTTCTTTCACTAAGGGCACATTTTTGTTATGGTAAGAACTTTTAACATGAGATCTACCCTCTTAGATTTTTGAGTGTACAATACAGTATTGTCATCTATAGGTATAATTCTTTACAGCAGGTCTCTAGAATTTATTCAAACCATATCAGTATAAACAAAAGCACAAGGAAACACAAGGCAAGATGGCAAGAGAGAAAAAGAGGGACAAAAAAGCTATAAGACAAACAGAAAACAGTGAACAAAGTGGCAATAGTAAATCCTTCCCTATCAGTAATTACTTTAAATGTAAATGGTTTAAATTCCCCAATCAAAAGACATAAAGTGGATGAATGGATTCAAAAAAGCAAGATCCAGCAATGTGTTGTCTATAAGAGATTCACTTTAAATTTAAGGACACATATAGGCTGAAAGTAAAAGGATAGAAAAAGATATTCTGTGCAAATGGTAACTAAACCAGAAAAGGGTGGCTATAGTTATATCAGACAAGATAGGCTTTAAGTAAAAAACTGTCACAAGAGACAAAGAAGGATGCTATATAATGATGAAAGGGTCAATCCACCCAAAATATATAACAATTATAAATATATATGCACCCAACATTAGAACACCTAAATATATAAAGTAAGCATTGACAGAACTGAAGGGAGATACAGACAGCAATACTTAATAGTAGGAAACGTTAATACTCCATTTTCAATAATAGATGGAACATCCAGGCAGAAAATCCAGAAAGCAAGAGGAGACTCGAAAACCACTGTAGACCAAATGGACCTAGCAGACATATCCAGATCATTCAACCCAGGAGCAACATTCTTCCCAAGTACACAGGGAACATTCTCCAGGACAGATCACATATTAGGTCACCAAACCAGTTTTAACAAATTTAAGAGGATTAGAATCATACCAAGGATCTTTTCTGACCACAAATATATGAAACTAGAAATCAAATAAGACATTTTAAGTATTTAAGGAAACCCCAGTACTTTAATGCCTAACAGTTTTAGTAAACTTCTGTCTCATCTCTCTAGAGCAATTATTTGAGCCTTAGTCTTCTCTTCCATAATGAAGGGATAATGCTATCTAACCATATCCAGGTTGCTGTAAAAATTTCAAAAGAGGCATATATAGCTCATAGCATAATGCTCAGCGTATAATAGTACTTAAGTGAAATTCCTGCATGTTTTCTTTCTTTTTACCTCCTGCAAGGAGCCTAATTTATAACTTTCTATCAATGTAGAAAGTCTAGTCTTTTTTTCAAGTCTCTGACACTTGCCTTTTCCAGGCAAGAGCAGATTCTCTCAGCAGCTTTCCTCCTTGGTCTAGTTTCCTTTTTCCTCTGTGTTTGCTTTGCTGCTGTGTGGGAAGGACGAGGGCCCTGGGAAATTTCCACAACTTTCCTTCTCTCCTCCTACACCATGACCTCTGACAGGACCACATCTTTTTTTTTTTTTCTACAAGATATGTAATTTAAAAACAATATAAGCAGAACGTTATAGCTTTAAAAACAGATATGCAAGGGCGTGTCTTCTGTGCAGTGTCTCTTGCTATTCAAACCATGTGCAAGGAAAGGGGCCCAGGGTAACTGATTAAATATCAAATCAGCCCCAAACCTCCTCTCGGAGTGACCTCACCAAACACAGACTCTTCTGATGAGACTTTCCTCTCTTTTGTTTTTCTTTCTTTTTGATGGTCACATTCTCCTGGTGCGTATGAGCTCGTTTTAGAAACAGAAGAATGAATGCTGCCTAGCGAGAACTCTACTGAACAGTGTTGCAAAAATGGAAAGAAAATCACTTGGATTTTAAAATGCCCACTAGACTTTCATGGTTTCACAGTCAGCAAAAGGTTTGATACTAAAAATTAAAGTTAACTCATGGAATTATGTCCCCAGTGCCATTGTAATCATGGTCTGCCTGAGTTTTAAAAAAATGAGATCTGAATTTCTAAAATAGGGTCAATTTAATAAGGATTATTTGTGCTTAAAGTTTTCCTCCTGAAATGTGGTATTCTACACTAAAAGGCCACTCTAATATGCCTCAAAATATTGTAGAATGTGGTTCATCACAGGCTTGTTAAAAAGAGCTTGCCTGCCTTTATTATTCCAGACTTCCTTTCTGAGAAAGAGTCACGAGTACCTCTGTCTGTTTTTCAGTTAGGGCTGGCTAATTTCTTCCATGAATATGAAATTCAGAGCAGCAAATAATAAGGCAGTCAGAATAGTCAACAGGCCCTCTGCAGACAGGTGCAGCATCCTACCCTCCAGGTGCTCCTGACCTCTGAGCCACCAGGCCAGGCAAGGGAGACCCTGGGCCAGCTCATGGCTTACAGACTCTCCAAGGCATTGGGGCTAGAGTTTCGAGCTTGATTGCCACTCTGATAAGCCCCTGATGGTAAAGAATATTGTGTACTCTGTGGTTTCACTGCAGTAAAAATGTGCATGTGAATAAAAAATGTGTGCACGTGGAAAAGCCAAACAGCATTTCTGTTAGGATAATGAGATTATAAGTGACTGGAAACTTCAACATTTGGTAGGTGATTTTTTGGTTTGTTTTTTGCCTTTAGCATATAGTCACTAATTTTAAGTGCATTTTTCCAGCTAGAGAAGCAATGCATAAATGCATTCTCACTGTAAAATTATAAAGTCAGACAATGTAGAAGCAGAGAGCAAACCAGGGGATCTCCCTGTTCCCTTATCACTCCCTCCCTAGAAATCACCCTTGCCACTATTGCTCCAGCGTTTTTTTCTGTGCGTTTATTAAGTATAACCTGTTTTAAGAATGTTAAGTAGGACCCTTCCTGCTCTCCCTTAGTCTCACTTGAGCCCAGAGCGTAGTCCAGCAGTAGTGACAAGGACCCCACTTTTTGAAAGGGGGTGCTAGAGCCACCCTGCTCAGGGTTGGCCAGAGTGGGGCCAATGCCCGCCTGTAAACTCAGCCCACCAGACACCTCTAGGGTGTGGAGCAGAAAGGCTGGGCGCCAATGGGGATGTGTGGACAAAGCTCCCTCTGGAGAAAGTGGCAGGGCTGGTGTGGGGGGAAGTGCTCTCCAACACTCCCCCCACCGCCCCCCACCAACCTCAGGCTCCCCGCCGCCACACTTGCCTGTGGGTCTGCTCTCTGCTGCTGCTGCGGGCCCTGGTGAAGGGGCTTTGAGAAAGCTGCCCTCATGTTGCCCAGAAAAGTCCAGAGTGGCTCCTGAGCTCTGAGGAGTGCTGCTGGATTAAAGAGGGTGCAGAGGAGACCCCTGCTTCGAGACTGCTGACACCAGGTTGTCCCACGGAGGATATGGGTGCCAAGTGCAATCGTCAGCTGGAGCCGTGTTCTGGGATGCTGACCTCAGCAGACAGAGGGGTCTAGTACTCCTTGAGTAGGGCGGAGCAACATCCTCAGAGAAGCGCAGGAGAGAGAGCCTCCGCAGGCCTCAGAGGACAGGTGCCTCAGCCTGCCTCCATCACTGCCTGCCATGGGGAGGGCGGCCACGGAGGCCGGTGTGGGCTGGCCGTGTCGAGGAGAGGGGAGATCACGCTGAACGGCCAAGTGGAAGAGACATGGGCTGTGCAGTCGATGTAACTCAACACATCCTGGGCTGCCTCTGAAGGTGATTAAGCAGGGGGAAATAATTAATACTGTGATTTAGCTCAGCTTTACAGAAGCATCTCAGCAAGTGTGAATTATTAAGGGGAGAGTGGGCATGAGGTGGGAAGATGGGATGGAGCGAAGGAAAGAATGTAGGGATGGCAGGAGGGAGGGAAGAAGAGATGGTGTGCAGAATGGCTTCTGAGACAAAGAGGCAGATGAGGCCACTGCCACTGAGAAGGGTATATACCTGCATGTGCACACAGCACCATGGGCCGGAACCGCAGCAAGCCAGGGAGAAACTATTTTAAAATGGAAAAAGATTGGACATACCGATAGCAACAGAAATTCTAGGATTTCATGGGTGACAGACTACAAAGGCTAAAGAGGAAATTATGACTTCAAGGACTAAACTCAATGTTGGAGCAAGAGCAGTGCCCAAGAAGGTGGGCCAGGAGGTAGCTCCATTCAAGGGCACATGGCAAAACTTTGGTGCTGGACATTGCTATGGACTAAACCATGTCCCCGCAAAATCCATAGCCCCCAGCACCTCAGAATGTGACTGTGTTTGCAGACAGGGCCTTTACAAGGTGGTTAGTTAAAATGAGGTCATAGGGCCGAGCCCTCATCCAGTCTGGCCACATCCTTTCAGAAGAGGGGATTGGGATCCCTACACTCACAGAGGAAAACATTGTGAAGACACAGGGAGAAGATGGCCAAGGAGCGAGGCCTCAGGGGAAACCAGCCCTGCCCTGGCCTGATCTCGGACATCCAACCTTTAGAACTGAGAGAGAACAGGCTTTTGATGGGAAACCATGGCCTGCAGTGCTTTGTCACGGCAGCCTGAGCTGACGGATGCCAGCCTGCTGACTTTGAAGGACCTGGGGGTGGTGCCTGGCAGGGTTTGCACAGAGCCTGGGACTGTGACCTCACAGGGGTCCACCTGCAGGGAGTAATTCCTGAGTGATGGGTCTCCAAGGGATGCAGTACGGAGTACGAGGAGAGGAGGTGTGAGGAGAAAACACTGGAGAGAATCTGCTTTCCTAGATTTTAATACCATCTCCATAGGTGTGGGATCTTTTTCAGTACAGGAGCCAATGACACACAAAGTCATCTGAGAACTGGGCGTCTGGGCAGCATGGCCCCTGCAGTTAGAGGGGAAGAGAACACGTGACAGAGGACGAGCTTCACTGATGCAATGGGCAGAAGTGAAGAAAACAGGCCGCCAACCGTGGGGTCGCCAGGCCGCACTCAGCCAGCATATCCCGTAGGGGGCGGAGCCAACCCTACTGTGCGGGCCAGCTTCCTGGTTCACGTGGCCCAGGGCGCCAGCCCCAGAGGGCCCGGCTTCTTATTAACAAACACACAGACACACACACACACACACACACACACACACACACACACACACACGAGTTCTAAAAACTCCTTTGAGCAAGTGACTGGAGAGAATATCTACAAACTACAAACTAAAGAGGGCTGGATTGCTGTCATCGTCTGCTCAGGCTGCCAGGACAAAGTACCACAGCCTGGGTAGCTCAGACAACAGACATGTATTTCTGTACCGTTCGGGAGCCTGGAAGTCCAAGGTCAAGGTGCCAGGAGGGCTGGTTCTCCTGAGCCTCTCTCGTGGCCTGCGGACTTGGCCTTGCTGCGTCTTCACTGGGTCTTTCCTCTGTGCGTCCGGCTGCCTCTCTGTGTGTCCAGACCTGCTCTGCTTATAAGGACACCTGTTTTCCTGGATTGGGGCCCCATCCCAAGGGCCTCATTTTACCTTAATCACCTCTTTAAAGAGCTTGTCTCCAAATCCAGTGGAATTCTGAGGTCCCGGGGGGCTAGGGCTTCAACATATGGATTCCTAGGGTCACAGTTCAGCCATAACAACTGAGAAACCAAAATGGTCTCACGTGTGCTTCAGTGGCTGAAATCCAGCTAGAACTGCTGGCTCAAAGATCAGAGAAGTGGAAATGGTCTACACCCAGAAGCTGCCTGCACCACATGAAGGTACCTTCCGAGGGACCAGAGGAGTTTCATCCATACCTGGGTTCAAAGGTTACACTGGTCTCCGCTCAATGATGCTGGGTGGCCAGGCACAGCAGGAGGCTCTCAGTGCAGAACATGGAGGGCCTGAAGGCCTCAGATGTAGGCCCTTGAACTTGTGTTATAACATGGACTCTCTTCCTCACTGCCAGAGAGAGGCGGGGGCAGCAGAGACATCATCTGGAATGCACTCGATGGGGCCTTCACTGGCCCCCCACGGTGGAGTGAGGTGACACCAGCATTCAGTGAACAGATTTGAGGGACTTGGTGACAGTCTACAAGCCTGTTTATTGGGAAACAAGTTCTGGGTGGACTTCAGTTTGATACAAGATGACTGAATTAAAAAGGAAATAAACAGTGGCAATAATCAAAACATAGTTGAAGAAAATATACCTGAATAGAAAAAAAAACCATAACAGATTATGGAATGTACATGGAAAATATACTTCCTGTGTCCCAGTTAACGGAATGATATTTTAACTAAGGCACAGCCTGTCAGCAATTTTAATTACAAAGATAAAGACAGATATCATTTCTACAAGAATTCAGGAATTGTATACGCACAAATAGAAACAAAATTAAGAGGACTTCCAACTCCTGGGTATCCAACTCCTGAATAGTCAATGACAAAGCTTTGAGAGGAAATGGCTGTGATCCCAAAGCTCCAGTTTCAGATCCAGCCAAGTTACTGTAACATGTCTACTAAAGTTACAGAAACCTGTCTGTGTCTGTTATTAACCTCCTGTGTGACCTTGGGTGGTTACTTAGCCTCTCTGGGCCTTAGTTTCCTTAGCTGTAAGCAGTAATAATAATGCTCCCTATCTCACAGAATTATCGTGAGGATTAGCTGAGCTAATACTCATGAACCACACAAAATGCCTGATGTAACCACTCACAAATGTAACCTGATATTATTATAGTTATCAGATGTCATCTTTCTCCAAACATATCTGAACAAATGACATATATTGTAAATAATAAGAATTTAAGAAATATAACCTGAGTCTAAAATCTCATATTGAATTAATGAAGATCACAAAATCTCTTGAGATGTCAGTGAGAGAAATTAAAACTTTCTATTAGGCGGGTCAAAGGATACTGGTTCATTTATTTATCTTTTGTCACTGAGATATATAGATTTATTCTCATTATTTTTTGGCAAATCTATAAATAAAAAAAAGAAATAAAAAACTCAAAACCTAAACCAAAATTATATAAAAATAGCCAACAAAAAATAAGAATTAAATTTCTAACTGGATTCTACTTTAAAACTGATCAGAGTAACTTGAGAGAATTAAAACTTGTGAACAAAAATAAATGGCTAATACAACTTAAATAATACAGTTGAAAAGGTAGAATTATAGAGAATATTTTATAGAGTTCATATTTAAAAATTCAATGAGACAGTCAACATAATAGTTCTAATTGCCAAAAATATTGCATCAGAATAGAGAAAATGAATTTAATCAGAAAATATAAGGGGAAATTAATAGAAACTTCACTGCCATGGAAGACTTTCATATGACACTATCTGTCTCTGAGCATTGAATTCTTAGACATATAGTTCTCTCCATTTTCTTTTTTTCCTTTTTTTTTTTTTTTTGAGACAGAGTCTCCCTCTGTCACGCAGGCTGGAGTGCAGTGGCGAGATCTCAGCTCACTGCAACCTCCACCTCCTGGGTTCAAGGGATTCTCCTGCCTCAGCCTCCCAAGGAGCTGGGACTACAGGCGCCTGCCACCACGCCCAGCTAATTTTTGTATTTTTAGTAGAGATGGGGTTTCACCGTGTTAGCCAGGATGGTCTTGATCTCTTGACCTCGTGATCTACCCACCTTGGCCTCCCAAAGTGCTGGGATTACAGGCGTGAGCCACCGTGCCTGGCCAGTTCTCTCCATTTTCTATGGAAAATAGGCCTTTTCAAGAGTCCACAAAACAGCTACAAAATTCATCATATATTAAGCCAGGAAGACAATGTCAATTATTTACTAACTGGATATTTTCCAACATTTCTTCAATTATTTTCCAGTCTTTGACCAGAATACATTAATTGCAAAATAAAAATGAGAGGGAAAAAGTGATCCTCTTTCAAAAAGTAAATTAAAAAAGTAATAGTAGTAGTAGTAATAGAATTTGCAGTAGTAGTGGCAAAAACAATAATGTATACCATTTCAGTAACATTGACAAAGTACAGAATTACAAAGTATTAAGTCACTACTTTATACATTTTAAATTTCTTAGCAGAAAATATTGTTTTAAAGGAAGGTCAGGCCCAGAGAGGTTGGCTACTTGTTCAGGACGCACAGCAAACTCGCCTCCCATTCCAGGGCTTGGCTATGATGCCTTCCTCGTGGGCCCGCAGGCGGCTTGCTCAGCTCAGGGAACCACAGCAGCCTCAGAGTTCACGGCAGGCCTTGACGCTGTGCTTGGGAATAATGTCTAGACTTAGTTATTTTAATTGTTTTCAAATTGAGGAAAAGTAATAGGCGCACAAAGTAACACAGGAGAGAAGGAGGAAAGAGCTGAACCACATGAAGGCAAGCATACAAAATTAGAAGACTAAAAATGGCAGAACTGGTAAGCCAGGAGGTGATTTTGGGGGGTAAACATTATTGATAGTACAGGTAGAGCTTTGGCATCAAGAAAGAGAATGGGAAAGCAAAAATTAACAAAATTAAGTATTTAAAAAGGGAATACAGTAGCAGAGGTAAAGAAGATTAAAGTCAGACGATTACATGCTGATAAAAAAATACAGATTTCACACAATGGGTGATTTTCTGGAAAAACATGTATTATTGAAATTCTAGAAACTAGTGGAACCAATGGATACTGTCTTTGGGATCTCCCACGCTCATTCTCCTCTCTTTGCCATTAAATTCCTCCTCACCGTGGAACACAAGTCTCAAAGTCACCCCCGCAGCCACCTCAGCTGGACTCGGCCCGCGGCCACGGAGCACCCCCCAGCTGGGCGCTGCCTGGAGAACCCACGCCTCTGCGGAGCACACGGAGGGGCGGCCCATTGATTTCCGTGCGTGGCTGTATTTTATTTATTTATTTATTTATTTTTTTTTTGGCTTCTCTCTCCCCCGGGGCCTCTCGCAGGCAGGGCCCATCCTCTCTATAGTGCCGCCCTTTCTCCGCACTGGGGCCATGGAGTGGCAGTAGCGCTGTGATCTTGGCGGGACCGCGGTGGAGAGTGGGGCGATTTGCTGTGAGCAGGAGGACCTGGGGGTGTTTATGGGCCTCAGAAGGTGTGAGGGGACCTGATGGAGGCGTTCTAGGAGGAGGCCAAGGGGGTGTCGCTGCAAGGGGAGGGAAGGAAGGGAGGGAAGGAAAGAAGGAAGAAGGAAGCAAAAAATGGAGGGAGAAAAGAGGGAGGGAGGAAGGGAGGGAAGAAAGGAAGTAAAGGAAGGAAAAGAGGGAGGGAGGGAAGGAAGGAAGAAAGGAAGGGAAGGAAGAAAGAAGGAAAGGAAGGGAGGGAGGAAGGAAAGAAGGAAGCAAGGAAGAAAGGAAAAGAGGGAGGGAAGGAAGGAAGAAAAAGGGAGGGAGGAGGGAAGGAAGGAAAAGGGGATGGGAAGGAGGGAAGGAAGGGAGGGAAGGAAGGAAGAAAGGAAGGAAGGAAAAGAGGGAGGGAGGAAGGAAGGATGGAAGGGAGGGAGGGAGAGAGGAAGGAAGGAAGGAAAAGAGGGAGGGAAGGAGGAATGAAGGGAGGGAAGGAAGGAAGGAAGGAAAAGAGGAAGGGAGGGAAGGAAGGAAGAAAAGAAGGGAAGGAAGGAAGAAAGGAAGGGAAGGAAGAAAGAAGGAAAGGAAGGGAGGGAGGAAGGAAAGAAGGAAGCAAGGAAGAAAGGAAAAGAGGGAGGGAAGGAAGGAAGAAAAAGGGAGGGAGGAGGGAAGGAAGGAAAAGGGGATGGGAAGGAGGGAAGGAAGGAAGAAAGGAAGGAAGGAAAAGAGGGAGGAAGGAAAACAGGGAGGAAGGAAGAATGGAAGGGAGGAAGGAAGGAAAAGAGGGAGGGAAGGAACGAAGAAAAAGGGAGGGAGGAGGGAAGGAAGGAAAAGGGGATGGGAAGGAGGGAAGGAAGGGAGGGAAGGAAGGGAGGGAAGGAAGGAAGAAAGGAAGGAAGGAAAAGAGGGAGGGAGGAAGGAAGGATGGAAGGGAGGGAGGGAGAGAGGAAGGAAGGAAGGAAAAGAGGGAGGGAAGGAGGAATGAAGGGAGGGAAGGAAGGAAGGAAGGAAAAGAGGAAGGGAGGGAAGGAAGGAAGAAAAGAAGGGAAGGAAGGAAGAAAGGAAGGGAAGGAAGGAAGAAAGGAAGGAAGGAAAAGAGGGAGGGAGGAAGGAAGGATGGAAGGGAGGGAGGGAGAGAGGAAGGAAGGAAGGAAAAGAGGGAGGGAAGGAGGAATGAAGGGAGGGAGGGAAGGAAGGAAGGAAGGAAAAGAGGAAGGGAGGGAAGTAAGAAAGAAGCGGGAAAGAGCTCCCTGGTGGAGAGGGCCGAAGCCACCGCTGTCCATCTTGGATTCAGAGGCCACGGGAGCGGCCGGGTTCTGAGGAGGGAAGTGGGTAAGGACACGGGAGGCCAAGGGCAGCTGCGCTGGGCACCGTGCGCGCCCGTCGGGGACCTTCCCCGGCGGCGAGGGAGGAAGGAAGGGAGCCCGGCGGCGGCTCCTGCGGGGAGGGTCCTGGAGCCGGGAGGTGGTCGCTTCTCCAGGGCAGCTGGTGTGGATGCCGGTTCTCAGGGAGACCAGACAGGCGGCAGTGAGCCTCTTCTGCCGGCGGAGACGGGGACAGCGCCACACAGGGCTGGAGGCCTGAGAAACTGGGCGCACTGAAAGCCTCGCCCGGCCCCGCGTTGCCCGTCCCTGGCCCCTCCCGGCTTGGGGGGTCCGCGCAGTGTCTCCGTAGCCCCGCGCGACCAGGAGGCCTGCGGACCCCTCGGAGCCCCCGCCCTGAACGCCCCTTCCCTCAGCCCGCCTGGAAACGCTCTTGCTTTGTGTGGCAAATACGAGGATGAGCTTTGTTTCCAGGGACCGAGACTTTGTTATGGAACTGAGTTGGGATATTGTATTTCCATGCTTGGTGGTGCTAGGGCTGGGGGGCACTGCAGGCCCTCCAAAAAAGGGGGCCCCTTCCCCATCTCAGCTTCTAGCCTTTGCTCATAAAAGGAGTTAGCTAAGGACTATTACCCTGGGAGACCCAGGAGATGGGGTGTGAGGCTGTTCAGATGGGGGCTGAGGATGAGCCTTGTCCTGAGGCCCAGAGGGGCCGCGCACAGGCCGAGGCGCTGCACACAGGCCCAGGTGCTGCACACAGGCTGAGGTGCTGGGGAGGGCAGGCCTCAAGGGGTCCACTGGCACAGAAAAGGGACAGCCTCCGTGCCCGGGCGGCTTGTCGTGCATCCTCCATGGGCCTCCTCCATGGGCCTTCGGAAGTAGAAGCAGTTCTTCCTTCTGCTCAGAATCACGTGTTACCTTTGTAGAAGGGCGACAGCCAAATGGCTTTTTGTTTAAAAACCATAGTTATGGTTTGTTATTAAAGCCTTTTTTTTTATTTCAATAGGTTTTAGGGGAAACAGGTGGTGTCTGGTTCCATGGATAAGTTCTTGGGTGGTGATTCCTGAGATTTTGGTGCACCCCTCACCTTAGCAGTGTGCGCTGCACCCAATGTGTAGTCTTTTGGAAAGGAAACATAAACAGGAAGAATGATTTCAGTCTGAGACTCAAGTAGGAGACTTCATTAGCAGACACTTCTTTTGGAAGCCAGGCTCTGTTGGAAACGCTCCGGGCACTATTCTGGGGCTGACCCATTTCCCAGCAATCCGGAAGCCTCGGTTCCTTAGAGAACTGTGTGTCAGCACAGGCAGGTTTTTAACTTAAAACTAAACGCGTGTAACACAGGGGCTGTGTGGGCGTCCATCTGACGTGTGCATCGTGATTTGTGCTTTGACACGCAAGTGGTTTTGCCTTCCCTAACACGGCATGGTGAGAGAGCCAGAATAGATTGAAAATCACCCCGGAGGGAGATGAAGGCGTAGTGTGATGCTGGATGTTGAACAAATGCCCTTTTCCTGAGCTTTTGGTTGAGATTGTTGCCTTGAGGAGAGGCTTAGGGTGCAAGACAAATGGATCTTCTGGGAAATGGAGGCTCCCGGTGAACTCGCAGCATCCGTGTCCTGTGTATCTGGAGTCGTCCTGGCAGCGACAGGAAGTCATAACATCCTCTCTTCAAATAAATCTCCCTCCAGCTGCCTCCCGGCTGGGCAGCGCATGAAGCATTGAAGCTCCAATCAAGCTGCTTGCATCCCATGGGAGGAAGCAACTGGCTCGGCCCCAGAAGAAACAGGCCAGCCTTTGAAGTGCCAGGGAAAGAGCTGCCCGCAGGCCTTGCCTTCCCCTTCAGAAACTCGGGCGTGTGCCGCTGTGAACGGGGGCTGCCACCACAGGGTCCCATAGGCAGGGTTATCACTGGTCTCTTCTTGACTCTAACTAATGTCAACCCTAAAAAACAAGATTCATAAAACATGACTAAATATAAAGTTTATTCGAGTCCAAAGCTCGAGGCTGGCCAAGCCAGGAGCATAGATTCAACTTGCCCTGAATGTACACTCAGATTAGCTGCAGTTACAAGAGAGTTTTTAAGGAAAAAAGAACTGGCACTTCCTAAGTTGTTACCGAGAATTTACATTAGAATAACATAAGCTATTGA
The DNA here is from genome assembly GCF_029289425.2 of Pan paniscus. Taxonomy (NCBI): domain Eukaryota; kingdom Metazoa; phylum Chordata; class Mammalia; order Primates; family Hominidae; genus Pan; species Pan paniscus. The sequence continues at coordinate 7,515,106 of NC_073265.2, forward strand.
TTTGCTATACATTGTTCTTTGTATCACAAATTCCAGGCAGGAGAAGATAATAGGTGAGGCGGCTAGTCGGGAACACAGTGTCTTTAAACAGTTGCCCCTGGGTGTGGGGGCAGGAGAGGAGGAGTGACGGCGTGTGACTGAAGTCCCATACTCGATTCTCTCTGGACCTGATAATTTTGCATATCTCACAGAAGTTACACTGCTCAAAGCTATATTTCTTTTCTCAGTAATACAGGAATTTTTTTCATGACTTCCAAAATGTATAAGGAAGAGGCTGCAGTGTAAGATGGTCCCTGTAGGGCGGTGGAGCTGCCTCAGCCTGCCCGGCTCAGACCTGCTTTCTTGGCAGGGGCCGCACCTCACAGGCATCCACCTAGAAAGACCCATCCCGGGCCGGCCCTCCCTGCGCCAGGTCACAGCTGCAAGTCTGCCTTTCCAACCGCTTTCAGCTGGAAGCCAGGCCTTCCTGGAGCCCTCTGTCCAGTACACTATTCCCCCTTCCTCCACTGCCATTGTGGCTGCTGAGCTTAAAATGTGGCAAGTCCAAACAGAGGTGTGCCATTGTCATGCGACCCCTCTGACTCCAGTAGGAGTTTTTGTTTTGTTTGTTTTGTTTTGTTTGAGCAGCAGCAAGATTTAGTGTGAAGAGTGAAAGAACAAAGCTTCCACAGTGTGGAAGGGGACCTCAGCAGGTTGCCACTGCTGGCTGGGGTGGCCAGCTTTTATTCGCTTATTTGTCCCCACCCACATCCTGCTGATTAGTCCATTTTACAGAGTGCTGATTGGTCCATTTTACAGAGTGCTGATTGGTGCACTTACAATCCCTTAGCTAGACACAGAGTGCTGATTGGTGCACTTACAATCCCTTAGCTAGACACAGAGTGCTGATTGGTGCGTTTTTACAGAGTGCTGATTGGTGCATTTACAATCCTTTAGCTAGACATAGAGTGCTGATTGGTGCATTTTTACAGAGTGCTGATTGGTGCATTTACAATCCTTTAGCTAGACACAGAGCGCTGATTGGTGCATTTACAATCCTTTAGCTAGACACAGAGTGCTGATTGGTGCATTTACAATCCTTTAGCTAGACACAGAGTGCTGATTGGTGCATTTTTACAGAGTGCTGATTGGTGCATTTACAATCCTCTAGTTAGAAAAGTTCTTCTAGTCCCCACTCAACCCAAGAAATCCAGCTGGCTTCACCTCTCAATCACCCCTCTAAACAGGACACCCCAATTGCTGTTGGGAATTGGGACTTCCTGCTGGATAGGGGCAAAGAAGGTGCCCTGCAGTTGTAGTGTCCTCCAGAGGGGAACTCTTTAGGCCAGTCAAAGGGCCGGTGGGTCAGTCCATGGGTCCTCAGTAGAAGTTGTTAGTTGAGCTCATTTGGGGTTCCATTTGTAAGACCATCTGTAGTTAGATAGCCTTGATCCTAGAGGAAACTAATTTGACAAGGAGGTTAAAAGTACAGGGCCCGAAGGCAAGTAATAGCAAGATGGCGGTCACAGGACCTAGAAAAGGGAGAAGCCATGTAGCCCAACTCCAGAGGTCGGTATTTGGGAACTGGGACTTCCCGCTGGATAGGGGCGAAGAAGGGGCCAGGGAAGGAGACGTAAGGTTTATTGAGGATTTCATACAGGGAGGTCCAGGAGCAGTGGGCAGGACAGGAAAATCCTCTCCAGTTTGTAAAGAGCAGGCAGATTACAGAGCATTTTCACTTGGTGCCCTCCACCTAGCAACCTCTATTTGGCCCAGAACCAAGGGCCTGGATCCCCAGGGTAGCCTGCCTGTGTTCAAGGGATGGCTGGGAGGCAGGTGCCCTCCTGGGAAGCAGGGCTGCTGGGCTGGGAGGAGACTGTGCCTCAGGGAAAAGGTGAGGCTGCCCTGGTACTGGGTAGGAGTGAGTGGTGAGGACCTAGCCAAAGGTAGGTGACAGGACACCCTCTGTGTCCATTTAACAAAGCAGAGTTTCAGACAGGGTGTGAGGCTGCCAGAGAGACATTTAACATTCACTGAGCTTCAGGAGAGCTGACCACCCCAAGCCTAGGTCAACACTGCCTAGTGTCCTCACTAAGAAACCCCTCAGGACACAGGTTCCAACTTAGCCACTGAGGGAGAGAGAGACAAGGCAGTGTCAGTGTCCTTCATAGAGAAGGAGCGAATGTCTGGGTTGGCTGCTCCCAGATTCCTTAGCTGGGAACTCTGAGCACACATTCTTTTCAGAGATGACCATAGGGTCCTTCTCAGGGCATGCTTCAGTGCCATGAGTAGAACATCCATACTGGATTTTTTTTATTTAAAAAATGTCAACTATTCCATCAAAATGTTATGTTGACTATATGGTCAAATAATATTTTGGATATGTTAGGTTAAATAAAATATATTATTATACTTAATTTCATCTGTTCCCTTTTACTTTAAAAAATGTGATAGTTGAACATTTAAGACTACACAACATATTTATTGGTCTGGACTTCCTTGCATTTTAGATAGAGGCTGACAAGAAGCTGACAAGTTCCTTTGTCAGAGATGTCTGAACCAGGGTGACTCCATCTTAAATAGGGGTTGACTCCATCTTAAAATGAGGCTGAGGCCTGCTGGGCAGCATTCCCAGGAAGGTAGGCATTCTAATTCACGGGATGAGTTAGGAGGTTGGCACAAGATAGAGGTCACAAAGACTTTGCTGATAAAACAGGTTGCAATAAAGAAACTGGCCAAAACCCACCAAAACCAAGATGGTGATGAGAGTGACCTCTGATTGTTCGCACTGCTCATTATACACCAATTATAATGCATTCCTGTTCCCGGACCAAACTGAGGGTTGGGCTTATTATTCTCGAAGCCCAATAACAGGATGCAGATGAACTGGGAAAGGAAAAGAGTTTTATTTTATTTCTATAACTGGTTAAGGGAGAAGGTCTGGTAAATATCTCCAGACCAACTCAAGATTACAGCCTTCCAGCTATAACCTTCTAAGCTATATGTCTACATGTAAGTGTGATTCTTTCATTTAAAGACATAAGTGATTAATTTCTAATCCATAACTAAGACTTGAGTCCTGAAAACCTTCCTCTGGAGCCTCAGGAAATTTACTTAATCTAAATGGGTCCAGGTGCTTGAGTGATTGTCTTGTCTCTTGCTAAATCATGGAGTTATGGGGAGTTCCTTCAGACCCCAAATAAACTTGTTTGTGGAAGCCTGGGGAGTTTCTTCAGACCCCCAATAAAACTTGTTTAATCCTAAACGGGTCCTGTTAATAATTCCCTCGTTATCTTGTCATGCTTCAAGGCCCAGGAAAGGCCTGGGCAAAACTCTTGGTGGCCTTTTTTTACATTCCAGTGTTTGTATAAGGACACTGGCTCTCTCAGCTTTTGATGTTGAACCTGAGCACTCAGTCAGTGCTGAGATAGTTTTTTGGAGGCCTGCGTCCGTGAGACCTGGCCTGCCACACTCACCTGGTAAGAGACACTCCCACCAGCACCTTGACAGTTCACAAATGCCATGGCAACATCAGGAAGTTAGTCTATACAGTCTAAAAATGGGAGGAACCCTCAGTTCTGGGAATTGCCCACCCCTTTCCTGGAAAACTTATGAATAATCCACCCCTTGTTTAGCAAGAAATATCTACACGAAATATCAAGAAATAGCTACACGTATCCTTAGTCCAGCAGCCCAAGCTGCTGCTCTGCCTATGGACTAGCCATTCTTTATTCCTTTACTTTCTTAATACACTTGCTTTTGCTTTACTCTATGGATTCACCTCAAGTTTTTTCTTGGGCAAGATCTAAGAATCCTCTCTTGGGGTCTGGATCAGTACCCTTTTCCTGTAACTCCTTCACCTTCCCAGGACCTGATATTCTTAGGGTCAGCAAGTGTTTTCAGTAAGGGTGAATGCATATTTCAGGCTTTGTGGACCGCAAGGCCTCTGTCACAACTGCTCCACTGGACTCTACCTTGGTGGCTCTGGGGTGGCCCTAGACAGCAAGCAAATGCATGGGCGGCTGAGTCCCAGTCCCAGTGGAGTTTTCTCACAAGAAAAAGGTGGTGACCACATTTGGCCTGAGGCTGTAGTTTGTTGGCTCCTGGTCTGTAAAAAGGGAGCAGTTTACCTTGAGTTGTCTTTGGAATGGAAGGGGAGATTTTCATTCATGGAAGCCCTACTGTGTGCATCTTTATGAGATAAGGGCTCTTTCAGGGATCTTGTGGCATGTGCAAAATGCCTTTCAGTGTGAGTGTTATTCTTTGCTGGCTCATGGTAACCCTGCAAGCAGATGATGAAGCCAGGATATAAAATACTAGAGCTGGCATTTGATGCCAATCTCCTCCCCCTCCTGCGTCTCCTTTCTCCCCTCTATTTTCCCCTCTCTCTCTTCCCCTCTCCTTGCCTCTGTCCCTCCTTCTTTCTCTCTCCCCGTCTCCCTCCTCCCTCTTTCTGTACTACCTCTGATCCCTCTCCCTTTTTCCTTCTGTCTCTCTCCCCTGTCCCTTCTGTTTCTCAGTGCCTTCCATTTCTCCCTCTGTCTCTCTCTCCCTCTCCCTTCCCTCCTACCTCTCTCTCTGTCTCTCTCCACTCCCCACACACCCACCCCCCAGTAGCTGGTTTGGAACCTGTGTCCTGAGGGGTTTCTTAGTGAGGACACTGGGCATTGTTGGCCTTGGCCTGGGGTGATCAGCTCTCCTGAAGCTCAGTGAATATTAAATGTGTCTCTGGCTGCCTCGCACCCTGTCTGAAACTGTGCCTTGTTAAATGGACACAGAGGCTGTCCTGTCACCTACATTTGGCCAGGCCCTCACCACTCACTCCCACCCAGTACCAGGGCAACCTCACCTTCTCCCTGAGGCACAGTCTCCTCCCAGCCCAGCAGCCCTGCTTCCCAGGAGGGTGCCTGCCTCCCAGCCAGCTGTGCCCTGGGCATCTGCTGCCTGTCTCCCCACAGGAAGGGCCCTCCCATAGCCAGGGATATCTCCATCACACCAGCATCGCAACCACTCACAGCAGCCGCATCATTGCCCACTTCCCTAATGGCTAGTGATGTGAGGCATCTTTTTGTGTGCTGGTTTTCCACTCATATAGCTTCAGTGAAATGTCTCTTCATGTCTTTTGTTCATTTTCTAATTGGATTGTTTAGTGTTTGTACCGCTGAGTTTTGAGATATTTTCATATATTCTAGATAAGAATCCTTTGACTGGTCTATGGTCTGCAAATGTTTTCTCCTAGCCAGTAGCATGTCTTTATACCCTCCTAGCAGGGTCTTTTATTTATTGAGCAAATGTTTTAAAAAATATTTTTATTTTGATGAAGTTGATTTTATCAATTTTTTTTTCTTATGGAATCATACTTTTGGTGTCATGCCTAAGAACTCTTCACTAAACTGTAGGCCTCAGATTTTTATCCTATGTTTTCTTCTAAATGTTTTGTAGTTTTACATTTTGCATTTAAATCTATGATCCATTATGAGTTAATGTTTGTATAAAGTGTGAGGTTGAGGTTGAAATTTATTTTCTGACATTTAGATACCCAATTGCTCTAGAAGTATTTGTCAAAAAGGGCATCCTAAAGTGTAGTGTATATGCTCAGTGGAATACTACTCAGCCATAACAAATGAAATCACGTCATTTGTGGCAACATGGATGGAACTGGAGGTCCTTTTCTTAAGTGAAATAACTCAGAAACAGAAAGACAAATACCACGTGTTCTCACTTATAAGCAGGAGCTTAATAACATGTACATGTGTTATCAGCATGAGATTTTTGGCTCTCAATGTAATAGAAATTAACACAAGCCTAGGCAAACCGTTTTTAGACAAGGTCCATTAAGACTTAGGCCCAGAAAGGTTGGGCATAAGGGAGATTTAGTGCAGGAACAAATGTTACCTGGCTGACACCCTGAGGGGAGTGCATTGTGGTGTCTTAAGGAGGGTGACATGCAGGAAGTAGGTAAGCATCACTGAATGTGCAGGGTGGAGTGTTCGGGTGCACAGGCTAGTAAGGGGGCATGCTAATCCATATGTCACATGATTAGAAAATGGCAGATAAGCCCCTCCCTGGGTGGGGATTTCAGTATTACAATAAGTCATGGGTTAAAGATGGCTCATTATTCTGCTCTTAGGTACATGCTGGTGTTGGGGTTAACTTTTTTTGAGTGAGATTTATATTAGGATGTTGCTTATTTTAGGTTTCTGAGGTCCTGCAGTCAGCAGATATGGCTCCTTGAATAAGATTTATGGTGGGAAGCTGCTTATCTCAGTTTCTTCAGACAGCTTGCAAGGTCTGGTCAATGGGCATGCATGGAAAAATACCATAGTGGAGGTGGGCTGAGTCCTGTGTCTACTCTGTCTCACATGGACATGGAGTATGGAATAATAGTCATTGTAGACTCAGAAAGGTGGGAGGGTGGGAGAGGGTGAGGGATGGGAAATTACTTTAAAGTACATTATTCTGGTGATATTACACTAAAAGCCCAGACCTCACCACTATGCAATATGTCCATGTTACGAAACTGCACTTATACCCCTTACATTTATACAAATATAAAGAAAGAAAAGGCTATTCTTGCAAAGACTCACTTTTGCATCTTTGTCAAAAATAAGCTGGGCACACTGGGCATGGTGGCACCTGTAGTTCCAGCTGGCTGGGAGGCTAAGGCAAGAGCATCCCTTGAGCCTGGGAGGTCAAGGCTGTAAGGAGCTGTGATGACGCCAATGCGCTCCAGCCTGGATGACAGAATGAGACCGCTTATCTTAAAAAAAATAAGTTGGGCATGTCTTTATGGGTCTGTTTTCAGGTTCTGTGTTCTGGCCCATTGATCCATGTGTCTATATCTGCATCCGTGCTGTATTGCCTTAATTACTGGTGCTACATAGTAGACCTTCATGTTGGATAGAGTGGGTCTCCCCTTCAGTTCTTCTTTGTTAAGATTGTCTTTGCTATTCTAGAGCCTGTGCCTTTCCATATACATTTTAGAATAAGCTTGTCTATGGCTAGAAAAATTTCTGCTAGGAATTGCATTAAACCTGGAATCAATTTGGGGCAAATTAACATTTTGTCTATGTTGAGTCTTCCATTAATGAACACTCTATATCTCTCCATTTATCTAGAACTGCTTTGGGTTTTTTTTTTTTTAATCACCATTTTGTAACTTACAGCACACAGATGCTGGTGTGCTGTAAGTTACAAACACGATTTAAGTTTAAAACAAGATTTAAGTTTATGCCTAAGTGTTTAATTTTAATTGGAGTGATTTTAAGTGGTATTGTGTTTTTAATTTTAATTTTTATGTATCCATTGGTAGTTTATAGGAAAAAATAAGGTTTGAATGTTGATCTTGTGTTGCAGTCCTTGCTGAACTTACTGCTCACTGATTAGTTTTAGAAATGTTTTGTTTTGCTTTTTTTTTTCAATTTCTTAGGATTTTTTAATGTAAACTATCATGTCATCTGCAAATAGAGAGAATTTTATTTCATCTATTTTAGTCTGTGTGTCTTTTGCCTTATTATACTGACTTGGGCTTTCAGTACTATGTTGAATAAGAGTGGTGAGAATCCTGTGGGGGAGAAGCATTCAGTTTCTCATTATTAAGTATTATATTAGCTGTAGTTTTTTCATTTGCTTCCTTTTCCTAGATGATTTTCTTTATGGGGTTGAGGTAATACAGGGATCATAAAATAATTTAGAAAATGATGTTCCCTCCCCTTTTATTTTCTGGAAGCATTTGTATAGAATTAGTGTTAGTTCTTTAAATATTTCACAGAATTCACCAGTGAGACAATCTGGCCTTACAATTTTCTTTTTTGGAAGGTCTCTAACTACCAGTTTAAATTCTCTAATATATATAGGGTGATTTAAATTATTTCATTCTAGTTGTTAAATGTATATGTATACAATTGTTAATAGTACAACAGTAGTTAATATGAGAAACTTTTAATCTTTTGATTAAATCCTGAAGGTTTTTTGTGATAACTCCTGTTTCATTGATATTGACCATTTGTCTTTTTTCTCTTTTTACTTGTCAGTCCTTCTAGAAGCTGGTTAATTTTATTGATCTTTTTCAAAAAATCAGCTTTGTTTCATTGATTTTTCTCCACTGTTTTCCTATTTTTAAATTCATGAATTTATGCTCTTATCTTTATTATTTCTTTTCTTCTGCTTGTTTTTGGGTTTATTTTTAAATTCTTTTTCTATTTCCTTAAGATGGGAACTTAAATTATTGATTTAAGACCTTTTCTTTTTTCTAATACAAACATTTAGTGCTATACGTTTCCTTCTCAACAAGTGACATATTAGCTGTAGTTTTTAATTTGCTTTCTTTTCCTAGATGATTTTCTTTATAGGGTTGAGGTAACACAGAGATCATAAATTAGAAAATGATGCTCCATTTTCATTCAGTTCCATGTGTTTTCTTTACTTTCCTTGTGACAATCTCTTGGATCTATGAATTATTTAGAAGTGTAATATTTAATTTGAAAATGCTTGGATAGTTTCTGGTTGCCTTTCTGTTACTGATTTCTTATCAAATTAGCAAATCAAATCAAATCAAATTTGAAATCAAAATTAGTTTGATTGCTTATGTTAAGAAAAAAAACCCTCTGTATAATTTTAATTCTTTTAAACTTGTTGATGTTTATTTTTTGGTCCAGGATATGATCTGTCTTGCTAAATGTTTCTTGGATGCTGAAAGGAATGTGCATTCTGCTGTTGTTGGCTGGAGCACTCTGTAGTATCAGCAAGATTTGATTGCTGGAAGATATTGTTGAGTTCTCTCTGCTGAATTTCTTTCTAGTTCTTCCATGAATTACAGAGAGAGAGAGTAAAAGTCTCCATCTATAATAGTGGATTTGTCAGTCTACAATCCATTTGTGCATGTGCCACTTTCTCTTGTCATTTACTTTCTCTTGTCATTTTGTCAGTTTTTGTTTCAATTTTTCAGCTCAGTTATTTGGTGAATACACATTCAGGATAACTATGATCTCTCAATGGATTGACTGCTTTATCTATATGCAATATCCCTCTCTGCCTTGGAAATGTTCTTTGCTCTGAAATATACTTCATGTGATATTAATATAGCCATTCCTACTCTTTTGATTACTGTTCCTGTGGTTTATCTTTATCCGTGCTTTTACTATTTTGCTATTTATTTTGTTTCAACCATCAAACATAATTTAAAAACTCAAGATGAAAAGGAAAGTTTATCATTTTTAACCATACATTTGCTCTTTCTTTTGTTATTCCTTCCTGATACTTCAAGATTCCTTCTTTTTATCATTTCATTTCTGTTTGAAGACCTTCTTAGCAGTACTTTTAGGGTAAGTTTGCTGCTCTTCTAGTTTTTCTTCATCTGAGAGTGTCTTGAGTCTCCCTTTATTCCTGAAGGATATTTTTGATGGATATAGAAATTGGGGTTGATTGTTCATGTCTTTTAGCAATTAAAAATATTATGCCACTTTTTTCTGGCCTCCATGGTTTCTGAGGAGAAACTTGTAGTTTTTCTCTATAGGTAAATTGTCATTTATCTCTGACTGCTTTCAAGAAATTTTATCTTTCTTTAGTTTTCACGAGTTTGATTTGTTGATTGTTGTGTCTTGGCATAGACTTTGGGGGGTGCCTAGCCTTTTTAGGATTTTCCCTGCTTCTTAAATCTCTAGGTTTATATCTTTTACCAGTTTTTAAATCATTATTTCTTTGAATACTTTTTCATCCCTGCCCTCTTTCTCCAATGATACAAATGTTAGGTCTTTTGTTCATGTCCCACAGATCTCTGAGGGTTGGTTCCTTTTGTTTTTTTGTCTTTTTTCATTTTTCAGATGAACAATTTCTGTTGTTGTATCTTCAAGTTCACCGATTCTTTCCTTTATACTCTCCATTATATTATTGTGCCCATTCCGTTAGAGTTTTACTTCAGTTGAACTGAAAAATTTCCATGTGGTCCTCCTTTATAGTTTCAATTTCTTGTCTGAGACTTTCCATTTTTTTTCACTTATTTCAAGTGTGTTTGTCATTGCTTGTTGAAGAATTTTTATGGTAGCTGCTTTGAAATCCGTTTCAGATAATTTCGACATCTGTATCACCTCAGTATTGGCTTCTATTGATTGGCTTTTCTCATTCAACTTGAAACACCCCTGGCTCGTGGGATCCCCACGTGGTCTCTGCTGTTACCACAGGAGAGGGGCTTGCTACAGCCTGGTGAGTGTGGAAGTTCTGGTTCCCACTTGGCCTTCACCAAGGAGCTTAATTTTTTTTCCCGTGGAATTTGGCAGGAGTGGTTATTATCTAGGAGTGTTATGTCTAGCTTTAGTGCCCTTTCCTGGCTTTCTGGCTAGGGAGAGTAGGCTTCTCTTGGGGCTTTTTGTTTTCTTTCTAGTACCCACTGACGTATCAGCTTCCCAGCACCTAGTCTAGGATATATGAGGGGAAATAAGAAGGAAACCCACCTCCATGCCATTCTTTGGGATCCCAAGATCCCCAGCTGATCTGCCTCCTCTTCATCTTTATGGTCTCCTTATGCTTGTTTTCTATAAAATGCCAAGCTTTTAGCTCTGCTTAGTGGGAGGAATTGGAAGAAATGCATCCACTTCATCTTGCTTGAGAACTAGAAGCCTGCTTTATCATCTTTAATTTGAGAGTAAAATTCTCTTCTCCGGTAAACCCTTATGTATTTGTATCATTAAATTCCTTACCACCAAACACAACTCATGCACCAGGGAGGTACTCCAGGCTTACTCTGTGATTTTGGGCACTTTGTAATCCCAGTCAACATGCACTTTGGGGCAGGTGTCCCGGTTTGAGGAGCACTGGTCTGTGGCTAAAACTTGTTGAGGGCTCATTATGTGGCCACTGTTCTCACTGTTCTAAGGGATTTATAAGGGTGAACTCATGGAATCCTCACAGCACTCTTAGGTACTGTTATTACCTTCATTTTATATATAAAGAAATTGAGTTATGGAGACATTTAATACTTTTCCAAGGTGATGCCACTGGGCAAGAGCAGGAATTGAAAACTAGAGCCCTAAGCTAGTGTATTGTGGTACCTATCTCTGTTGGGAAAATGCATTTGGGTTTTGAAGCCAGAAGAATATTCCAAGACACCATCTCTGCCTTTTACTGGTGGTGGCCTTTGTCAAGTTCCCTACTATATGCAAGCTTCAGTTGCTTCATCTATATAATAGGGGTAACATGACATGCCTCACCATGTTTGGGAAATAATAGATAATGTCAACGTCTAGTCTATGAGGCCCTTAGCATACAGCAGATATTCAGTAAGTCATTTACCTACTAATGGCAGGTTGCCATCGTTATGATTTATCCATGTCCACAGGGAGGCAGCATATGTAGTGATTAGGAGTACACACTCTTAATCACTCTTAATCACACAATCTAACTAGAGTTAGACTGATGCATTTGGATTGTCACACCAGAGCAAACTAGCTGAGAGACCCAGGCAAGCCTGCTTACCTCTCAACATCCCACCTCTGCAGTAGGTGTGATGATGCCAATTCCAGAAGGCACTGTGGGCAGTTGAGAGGGTCCTGTGCATGGAGAGTGACTAGGTGTTGTGAGGGAGAGTAGGGTTTCTGATGGGTCTGAGTGATTGCATCAGTTCTGGGTGAAATGAAAATGTTTGGTGATGCTAGGTGATGCTCCTTCTCTGCGTTGGTGCCATCCTCGAGACATGAGTGGCTCTCACTTGGGAGCACGGCAAAACCACCCACCAGGAACTTTCTCCAGTCTTGGGCTTCTCAAGCAAGGTCTGCTTTTTGTGGAATTCACCCCTTGGCACATCAAATTTGCTTCTAAAACATGGCCACGTGTCTCAGCACCCGGATTGAGATTCTCGGCATCTTACCTGACACTGACTCACTCTACACAATCTGTCACAGAGGAACGAAGGCTTTGTGCTTCCATGAAGGCTTGCAGTGATGTCTGTGATGCCTGGAGTTGACCAGACACTGTCGTGGGTTGTGTTTTTCCAGAACTCAATGATCAGGGCTGACATTTTGCAAACATGTTCAGCTATTTTCAAAAACAAAGTTGATAAAGTTCAAGAAATTTAAGTAGTTTTCCCAAAATATGTTCTGTGTTTCTTTTTGTTTGTTTTGTAAAATAAAATGTGTTCAGAAGAGAAGCCAAGAGAATCCTACCACTTTCTTGAAATGCCCAAGTCTGCTCTATAATTTCGGGAGCTGTCTCGCTCATGGAATCAGTTTTTGTGTTTAATTGTAGCTCTGTTGAGGAACCCTTGCTGTGGCTCTTTCTGAGTAGCCTCTTCCTACACTTATGGCCAGGGAAGAGAGAATGTCTTTATAATTACCACATGCTAGGCTCTTACTGCTAAAACTTAAGCCTTTTGAAACCAAAATTGTAACATTTGCAGGGGCTTCCCTTAGTGACCAGGCAGCACTGAGCAATGGCTACAGAGCGTGCATTACCCATGCCAAGTGGCATCTGTCAGTGCCTGGAAGCTGGGTTAGGAATTTGTGGAGATGTGTGTACATTGGAGGAGGCACACAATGAGGGATGCTTCTCTCTTCTCATGACTGCTTTTGTATCTGTGCACACCCTCCTTGTCCACATGTCTCACACCTCACCGGCTACAGAAGAAAAACTTCTTCTTCCCTTTGCCTTTCCTTAGACAACAGTTGGCCTTAGTTTCCAACACTACTTCTCAAGCTCTCCTTGGCCTTAAGTGTGAGGGACTTCAGGAGCCTGCGGGAAGCTGGGATCTCTGGGAAATCTCCAGAGAAGAAAAGTTGGAAGATGACACAAGTAGAGGAAACATCCAGAGATTTAAATGGTGGCCCAGCACATGGCATTGAAAGACCAACAGTCTAATATAGATGAACAAACAGAGGCTCCATATAGCCATTAAAAATTTGAGAAAACCTTAAGCAGTTCTCAAATAAAATTGCACACAATGGAGGATGTCTAATAGAAGCATGCATTCACATAATTTAGTCTAAAACTAACTTCCTGATTTATGGAAATAAAAGGTAGTGGCCGTTGTGAAAATGCAAAGGTGCTAAGGCTATGTTCTCATGAGCTATGAGTCCGTATCTCATGAGATTATCCAGATTTCAGATGCCATAACTCATTTCTCTTTGTATTTCAGGCTGGGCTTCCCAATGATGGTTGTGTCCTGCACTGTTGGGATGTGTTATCTCCTTGTGGCTCATGTGGTGGTGGGATGGAATTAATAGACATCCATCTATTGCTCGAAGACTAAAAGAAACTTCATCCATCACAACCCATCAGTCATAAAACTACCCTGACCCCACTGTTTGAAGAAGAAAAGGTGCTTACCCTGGAGATGCTACGGAGACACAGTGGAATAGACCTTGACACTAACACTCTAATTCAAGCGAATGTTGGAACACCATGACCTCCTCTGTGTGTCCTTTCTCCCCAAGGACAAAATGTAGAAAGGTGCGAGGTAACTTACTCAAGATTCCCCTCCAGAAAAATACGTATGTTTCAAAACCCTTCCTGCTATACATAGGAAAAGACACACATCCACCTAAAATTGACTGTACTGTTTAACTGTCAATTCTCCTGAGGCTAAACACAGTTTGTTTTTCTTGTAATCACTTTTCATGTTAAAATAATCAGCATTCAAATTGTATGCTTTCTGAATATAGACTTTCTGGGAAAAGGTTTACTGCTCGTAAGGAGACATTTTATGTATTAAAATAAACTGTTCCTTGATAAAAGGCTTTGGAGTAGTTTACATTATGTAAAATTGCATTTTATCCATTTATATTTTTCTCTGCAGTTTTAAAGTTATTAATTAAAAGTCCAGAAATTTGACTTGCAGAAGATCATAGGTATCTTTTAAGGATATCTTACATATTTAACAGCTTAGAGTAATGATTTTTCCATTTTGCAAGTGGTGCATGCTATTTCCATCAATTACACAGACGTACACTCGATACCCTCAGTCCTGCTCTCCCTGCAGGACGCTGTGGCTCAGTCGGTGTTTATTAAATGCAGTTCTTTTGTGAAGCATTCTTTGTGAGGTAAGGGTAATGAGAACAAAGACCAAGGGGGAGCCCTGTGCTTCCTGCGAGGTCTCCTCTGCTCTGCCTCATCAGTATCATGGCTATGCCCCAGAGGAAGAAGCCCTTCTTCAGTTTCTGATCTTCTGTGCATGACACCTTGGAATGAAAATGGGGACACTGCTCCGAAGGGATTGTGTGTCAAGCGTCTGACTTCAAAAGGTCCAAGATGCTCAGGGCACTAAGAACTGCAAGGCAGGAGACCTTTCTGGTCCCATTTCTGTCACAGGCGCCCTCAGGATGGGTGTCCCTGTCTACTGTTTAGAGTCTGTATTGTCGAATGGCAACACAGTTCTTCCCTGAAAGGTTGGGAGTGTTTATATGCCCTTTGAATTCCTTGACAGCAAAGCTGATGTGCAACCCTAGTTTATTTTAAAATGCGGTGTTGGACAACGTCACACAGAAGCCTCGAGACACGTGCAGCTGACTGGATGTCCCAGAGGAGCCCCTGCCACAGCCTGTCCAGGGAAGGGTTCTTCTGGCCACTCCCGTGCTGCCCGTACTTTGCTTGGTCTCACTGGACCTGGATATCCCTGAGCCGGTCACTGAAAAGCACTGTTTCCTCTTCTATCCCACATCAGGATGCCTGGGGACAGCACTGGGCTCCCTCATGTCCGGCTCCTTCCAGCTCAGCTCCCGTCTGCTCTTTCATCCTTTAACATGTCATCCCCTACAATGCTCAGGCCCCATCTCCCACCCACTGCCTCTCCTCGTTGGTGCCTCTCTCTACTCTTCAGTCATCCCTTCTCATTCTTTTTTCTTTCTTTCTTCTTTTTGAGACGGAGTCTCGCTCAGTCGCCCAGGCTGGAGTGTAGTGGTGCGATCTTGGCTCACTGCAAGCTCCGCCTCCCGGGTTCACGCCATTCTCCTGCCTCAGCCTCCCGAGTAGCTGGGACTACAGGCGCCCGCCATCACGCCTGGCTAATTTTGTTTTTGTATTTTTAGTAGAGACGGGGTTTCACTGTGTTAGCCAGGATGGTCTCGATCTCCTGACCTCGTGATCCACCCGCCTTGGCCTCCCAAAGTGCTGGAATTACAGGCATGAGCCACCGCGCCCAGCCCATCCCTTCTCATTCTTAAAAACCATTAGCTCCGGGCTCATTTCTCCCTCTTGTTCATACCCCCAAGCCTCCCCCTAGGTTCCTATTCATGCCCCACAGTTCTGATTTCTCTGCCCCCACCACCTTCCCCCACTCCCCTCCGTGTTACACCCACCCTGGGTCCCCAGGACCTGCCTAGGGTCTTTTACCTCTGTAGTCTTTCTCTGACGCTCCAACACTTCCAGTCATTTACCCCAGGTTACCCTCTAAAACAAACCTTGCCCCTGCTGGAACCTCTCGTTCATTGGCCTCGGACATTTTAAATTCCCCTGTCAACTCCCTCGTAGCTTAGTTGTTTGTTTATGCTCTAAAATTTAAAAGTCAACCAACAAACTGGCCCCATGCTACCTTTACTGCCCCTCAATGTTGCTGAGGTGAATCACCCCACAGGGATGGCTGGTTTTGTTTTTAAATGAAGATCTCAAGCATCAGACAGGACCTCAGCACTGCCTGGCTCTTTGATTCCATTTCCCTAGCGCAGCAGCCAGAGAACTGGCTGGAAATAGGTGTCTGCCCACATTGGGTAAGTGCAAGTGACTGCAGCCAGGGATGGTGCAATCCTTTAGGGCCAGTGAGAGGAGGCAGCTGTGGGCCTCTGGGGGGGGTGGGGGACCAGGACCTGGAGATGCAGGGAGCTGTGTCCAGAGGGACTGGACGGGAGCCGTGGTCTTCTGCTGGGGCTGTGCCAGCATGAGACACTTGGTAGCCAGGGCGGGGGGCGGGGGGTGGGCCATGGGAATCATCCTGAGTTTATGCCTTTCTTCCTGTGGCTTCCCTCTGTACATGGACTGAGCTAGCTGGAAGCCAGGGGACAGGAAGCACTGCTGATGCTGTCCGGGAATGGGAGTGTGGCAGGAGGAGCAGATGGAAGATACTCAGCTTTATGTACTGTTTTGCTCCTCAGCAGATGAAAAGTCCACTTTTGAAGAAAGGAGACACTAAAAGTGCCATGAGCTTTTCCACTCAAGAGACCACATGCCCACACTCCCTCCTGACGCTGTCTACGGAATTATTAGGTGAACAATCCAGTGCTTATTAAATCCTGTGTCATTATGATGGAAAAAGACAACCTCGAAGAAACCAGCTGCGCCTTTGCTATAAATGTTGGACGCCACAGGCAGTTGTCCTTGCCAGAGTTTGCCCGACATCACGTGCATAAAGTCCTAAAGACCACAGGGATGGTGAGGACACACTTTTACGGTCTGAATTCACCATGAAAATCCAGATGAAGGGTCTGTGTGCTGCAGACGAGGATCTGGTCCTGCCTGAGCTTGCATGAGGAGCTGTGCCTTACCTTTGACACACGGCCCCACGCAGGCAACGTGGCAGCAGCAGAGTCCATGGGAATCTGAGCCACTTCCTCCTGCAGTGCATGTGCGCCTTCCAGATCTGCTGGGGCCCAGTCTTGTAAATGCAACATACTTCATAACAGAAGATCACTGTGCACATCTGACTTGATGGTTCAGTGGATCAGATAGCCCTTGGCTTGTGACACACAGCCCAAGTTCTGTAGTCACTCTGTTTTCCACAGTCAGATCTTCAACCTGCACCAAGGCCCAGTGGCAGCCTGGAGCTGCTTTTCTAGAGAAGACTAGTACACTAGTCAGAACAGGAAGGCAGGGACTTCACTCAGATCCTGAGGTTTGCACTCCTATTCTCCCCTCAAGGCTTGCCAGCATCTCCCTACAGTGTGTGTGTCTGCCCTTGGGATACCTGCAGCTGTGCTGTGCTATTTCACAAGGCCCAAGTGGCAGGGCAGCCAGCGTGGCAACCTGGACCTGTGAGCTGCACTTGCTTGCTCTGGTCCCCCTCAAACCTTGCAGCCTTGGGAGGTTACCTGCTAATGGGTCAGAGCAGCAAATCCAATATGTTATATGCTGCCTACAAAATTAAAAGTGGACCATCAAGAATTGTATTTTTTTCTTTTTTTTGATGATTGGTACAACTTTTTCTCACTTTGTAGGGTAATTTTAAGTCACTCCTAAAATTACCATCAGGATGTTGTATTTCTTTTGTGTTACCATCTTGGTGTGAGATGGGCAACTTCCTCATGTAATAGGAAACAAACTTGGTCATTCTGATGGTTATTTAACATGATCTCTCTCAGCATTCATTCTGGAGAAGGGGAATAACCATAGGAAGGGTCCACCATTTCATAGGACCAATTATTATGCGGACTTAGCACAAGAATGCACCTGTCACTTGACCAACATAAGCCTCTATTCTGTCTTAAGGACCAGAGGATGTTTTGGATCTCTGAGAATCAGGGAAAATTTAAAACCATTAGGACCGTCTGGATATTTCTTACTGGAATGCAAAAGTCACCCGGTAAATGGCCACAGGTCCCTCTGAGGAAGGTGTGGGAAGAGCAGTAAATGCATCCGTGGGTCTGTTGCAGGATCTTTCTCAAATGCCCCTGGCTGACCTCTCTTCAATCAATGACCTGTGAGGCTAGGAACACTCTCAGGTCTGGGAAGCAGCTTGTGTCATTCATCCTTCTTATGATGACTGAAGCTTCTCCCCAGGTCCAGATTCTCTCCAGGTTTCTATGTCAAGCTTCCCATAGAAGCCATTGCTTTGAGCTCTGTGATCCACTTGCCTTTTGGCACAGACCTCTGAAGCATAATGTGGTAACTGTGCCAACCTTGACTGTGACAATTAAGCACACCCCTGGTCTTTACCACCTTGGAATCCCATTATTCCCACTGAGAAAAGATAACTTTATTCCATTACTGCCTCTCCTACTGTCAGCAACAGTCTCCAAAGGACAGATATCAGAGACTTCTAAGGACACTGGTGGCCCCTGCAACACTGCATTTATTAATGCTTCAATGCAGGAAGTGTCCACTGGATTCTCTTGCAGGGAATGCTAGGGGACAGCTAAGTAGGGGACACATAAAAATCTGAGCCTTTGGACTCCTTTCTCTATATGCCCAATATTAACCAACTGTGCATATTAATAATGCCTGTTCCAAGTGGTCAAGCTAACACATTAAATCTCAAATTCCCAGTGAGTGTGCCTGTCCAGGAATTTGGCCCATTCAAGCCTTGTATTTTATCCTCTGGGATGTAATATACTTAGATTCCATTTCCTTAAGTGCACTCCAAATTACAATAGTTCTGTAACTTTTTCAATAGACAGGTTAATTTGTCTTAAAGGAGACATTCTACTTCTCTATCCAGGATGCGTTAGTATCTTGTAAGAGCCCTGGAGAAAATGATGGGTATTGAGGGATGAATCTTGAGACAAATACACATCAGTTTCTGAGGCAACTAACCAAGGTGCAGTCACTAGATGGCTTTAAGTGGAGAAAAGAGGGGTGGGCTTGTGGATCAGAGGTAGATAGAGTGATTCTTCCCACTTAACTCTTGGTCAAGATTGTCTTTGCTAAAGCCTATGCTTGCAAATAAATTTTAGGATAAGCTTGCTTATGCCTATTTTAAAAAACTCGACCTGATGTGATAGAAATCACACTAAACTTAATTTGGGAAGAATTGACAATTTTACTATGTCGAACTTTCCATCCCTTGGACATGATATATCTCTCCATTTATTTAGGTCTCTTTTGGTTTCTTTCATCAACATCTTACAATTTTCAGCGTGCATAACCTGGACAAGTTTTGTTAGATTTATAATTGAGTATTTAATATTCTTTGAAGAGAAAGGTACTGTGTTTTAAATTTCAGTTTCCAAATCTGCATAATTAACGTGTAGAAATGTGATTGATTTGTGTGTGTAGATCCTGTATACCATGGCCTTGCTGAGTTCACTTATTAGTTATAGAATTAAAAAAAAATTCCTTGGTATTTTTTACATAGATCATTATGTCATCTACTAATAGGGACATTTTCATTTCTGCCTTCTCAATCTTTATGCCTTTAATATATATATTTTTTGCCTTATTCTGGTGGCTAGAACTCATAAGAAGGAATTTGGCCATTCATTCACTAAGCTAGATCTACTTGCAACAACTTCTTTCAGTTTTTCTTCATTCTAGAAGAGTTTCATTTCACCTTCATTCTTGAAGGAAGTCTTACTGGACATAGCATTCTTAGTTGACAGTTCTTTTCTTTCAGCCCTTGAGAAATGCTGTGTTACTTCCTCGTGCCCATATGGTCTCTAATGAGGAATGTACTGTCATTCAAATTGATTTTCCCCTACAGATAAGTTGTCATTTCCTCTTGCTGCTTTCAGGAATTTCTTTTTTTTATTTAATTTCAGGGATTTGATTATGTTGTGGCTTAGTATGGATTTCTTTGAGTTTATTGTTTTTGAAGTTTTCTCAGCTTTGTGAACTTTAGATTTCTTTTACCAAAATTGGGAAATTTTCAGTTAACAATTATCCAAATATTCCTTCAGCCCCATTCTCTTTTTCTTCTTCTAGAACTCCAGTGATACAAATGTTGAATTACAGTCTCAAAGCTCTGTTCGTTTTTTTTTTCAGTATTTTTCTCTCTGTGTTCATATTGGATGAATTTTATTGATCTGACCCAAAGTTCACTAACTCTATACTCTGTCATCTCCACTCTACTGTTGAACACATTCAGCAAGTATTTTATTTTTATTTTATCATTATCGTATTTTTCAGCGTTTAGTTTTCATTTGGTTCATTTATTTATTGCTTATTCATTGCCTATTGCATCATTTTGTAATATAGGCTTTAGAATCCTTGTCATATAATTTGTACAACTGACTTCTCCTAGTGTTGGCATCAGTTGATTGTCTTTTCTTATCCAAGTTCTAATTTTCCGGATCATTGCATGACAGATGATCTATATATACTGGAAAAACTGGCTATTAGGACATTATGGATTATATTTAAAAGTTGTATTTTAGC
Source organism: Pan paniscus (assembly GCF_029289425.2). Taxonomy (NCBI): domain Eukaryota; kingdom Metazoa; phylum Chordata; class Mammalia; order Primates; family Hominidae; genus Pan; species Pan paniscus. The sequence goes on from NC_073265.2 coordinate 7,535,089, forward strand.
AAGCAGTTACCCTTTTTAGGTTTGGCACAAAGGTCCTGGTGTACTTTTGTGCACTGCAGCTCCAATGACTGTCTAGTTTTGGGAGCTGATGCCATGCTATTTTGGTCTGCTTACTTTATCATTGGTGTTGATGCTTCCACTGCTCCCTGCTGATGCTGCTTGAGGATGTGGAGAAAATACCCAGGTCAGGCCACCTGGTGTCTCTAGGATGAGGGGATCTTCTGACTTGCTCATTTGTTTTGAGGTTCTCCCCCCACTATGGAGCAGTGCCGACCATGAGCATTTCCCAGCCCAGGTAGTTTGGGAGCAGGATATTCCTCATAGGTGCATCCTGGCCTCAGTGTCTCTGGGTTGGGGAAGGGATTCATCAGGCTCACTGATGGGAAGAGGAACACTTATTGTCAGTGGAGATTCAGATTGCTCTCCCTAGTTGGTTCTTCTGGGCTGACCTGGTATTGTTGGTGGGACTCGTGTTCAGCTTGAAGGAAGACAGAGCCCATCTGAGCTGTCTTCTGTAGCTAGGCTGGGCCAGGAATCATTCTGGCTGGGTTACCTTCTTCTGTTGAGTGGAGGGTGTGGGTGCCCCACCACTATATTTTTCCTCCTACCCTGGATTCCAAACCAGTTCACCCTCCTCATCCACGTTTCAGAGTTCTCCTTTGGTCATCTCAAGTTTCCAAGATGCATAATTGTACTGAGTGGGGAGCAACAGGCAGAAATAGAACTTTCTGGAAATGTCATCTTTTCCAGATCAAAATTCTGATTTGCTGTTGAGAAAGAACTCATGTGATCAAATGAGAATACTCATTTTTTTAAATAGATATTAAATCTAGGTTTAAGATAAGCATAGCATTATTTCTTTAATTTCAAATTGGAGAGAGTTAGTTTTATGTAAACAGGTACAACTTAAAAACAGGTTTTAGGTAACCTCCCTGTTTAATTCTTATATGGGTTCTTTCCATAAAAACTGACGTCTGGGTGGTTCTGCACTGAGAACACAGCTCATTGCTCCCCTCAGTCAGTTCCAGGCCGGCCTGCCCACTGCATGGCCTTTGTCACCCTGACACTGGCTCCCCAACATCTAAAACCAGCAGTGTTTTAGTCTGGAGGATCTTGAAACTGTTGGCTGAACATGCCCAGAACTGGCTGTTATACACCACAATGTCAATTTTCAGCAGCTTCTTACTTTTTCAAAGTAGCTTAGTCCAGAATAAGGAAGACCGATCGAACACTTACTCACATTTCTGACTTTTACATTTTCTGCAGGACATTTGTTGTGCTGTATATAATCACAGTTCTTCCCATGTCACCATGCTCCAGCAGGGGTCCTTGCCCCATGTGACTGTCACAGCCATACCTCACCTGCACTGGCATGAGGCTGGGGTGGAGTCCCCTCCTCACTGTGTGGTTGGCGGTCGTTGGGGGGCTGGTGGTGCTCACTGAGTCTGTCTGTGTGCCTGTTTCCTGGGCAGTGATCTGATGGTGTTAATTTTCAAGTGGAGGAGACAGTAAGTGAAATTAATACATTTAGGAGTGATAAGTTTTGGGGAAAATGGAGTCAAGTCATTTAAACAGGTTGGTTGGGAGGGAACATCTGAACGGGTCTTGAGCCAGGGTTCTTGTCACAGCCAGGAGGTCTGTAGCATGAGCAGGATGAGTGAGGGTGGAACCAGGGTCTGATCCCACCAGACTGTAGGCCAGAGAGGGACTCTGGATCTTAGTGCCTGGGAGAAGCAGCTAGATAAATGGTTGGGGATGTGGGAGAGAGGGGAGTACATCCCACTGTCCAAAAATGGGATGCTGTCTCCACTGCTGCATCAAAGGCCAAAGTTGGGTGAGGGAGGAGACTGACTTTATTTAGGCTGTCACCATAGGAGAACACCCCAGATCTGAAGACCAGTGTCGTGGCTGGGGGGTTATCTTGGAATTTTACAGGGATGGTTAACCAGTTGCAGAGGAGTTGACTCACAGCTAGGGTTGTTCCGCAGAAGAGGAAGTCTCCATCAGTTTTTGGAACAAGGACTGTTTTTCTTTGTAGTTAAGTAGTTTCAGGGGGAAAAAAGTTCTATTTATTTTTTATTTATTTATTTATTTATTTATTTTTTAATACAGAGTCTTGCTCTGTCACCCAGGCTGGAGTGCAGTGGCACGATCTCAGCTCACTGCAACCTCCATTTCCTGGGTTCAAGTAATTCTCCTGTTTCAGCCTCCCGAGTAGCTGGGATTACAGGGATGCACCACCACTCCTGGCTAATTTAATTTTTGTATTTTTAGTAGAGATGGGGTTTCACCATGTTGGCCAGGCTTATCTTGAACTCCTGACCCCGTGATCCACCTGCCTTGGCCTCCCAAAGTGCTGGGATTACAGGCGTGAGCCACTGCGTCCAGCCAAAAAGTTCTGATTTTAATGTTGATGAAGAGTGAAACTCTGTAAAATGTTTAAAGAGGTTTATTCTGAACCAAATATGAGTGACCAAGGCCTGAAGCACAGTCTCAAGAGGTCCTGAGAACATGTGCCCAAGGTGGTTGGGTTAGAGCTTGGTTTTATACATTTTAGGGGGGCAGAAGTTATAAGCAGACGTCAAGCAATACATGTAAGGTGTACATTGGTTTGGTCCAGAAAGGTGGGACAACTTGAAGCAGGGGGCTTCCAAGTCATAGGTGGATTCAAAGGTTTTCTGATTGGCAATTGGTTGAAAGAGTTATTATCTAAAGACCTGGAATGAATCGAAAGGAGTGCTGGGGTTGTGGACACCAAGGTTCTAATTATGTGGGTGAAATCTCTTCGGTAGCTGCCCTTAGATGCTATAGATGGCAAATGTTTCCTATTCAGACCTTTAAAAGGTGCCAGAATCTTAGTTAATTCTCTCCTGGATCAGGAAAAGGCCTGGAAGAGAAGGGGGATTCTCTACACAACGTAAATTTCCCCCCACAAGAGAAAGCATTGCAGGGCCATTTCAAAATATTTCAAAGTGTCAGAGGTGTTCAAACCAGAGCAACTCCATCTTGGGTGAGGGCTAGGAAAATAAGGCTGGGACTTGCTGGTCTGTATTCCCAGAAAGTTAGGTATTTCTAGCCGCTAGAGGTTTACGGTTAGACTTTACAGACTGAGAAGGTCTACTAAACAGATCCAGACTTGGGAGTGTCCAGATATCCCAATATCTTGAGAATAAAGGCATTCCTAATTTTGCTTTAAGTATAATAATATTGATTCTTGCAAAATATGGTAATTAAGAAAATTAATCCTTTACTACAAACCCTTGTAACAGAGCACATCTCCCCATGACCTTTTTTTATCCTATATACATACACACACGAGCATTGTACCTAGGGTGGACACGTTTCCTCCTCTTCCTTTTGGAAATGCCCGACTCTGTCTAAGGAGTAGCTGCACTTTCAACACTTTACTTTCTTAATAAACTTGCTTTTGCTTTGCATTGTGGACTCGCCCTGAATTCTTTCTTGTGGGAGATCCAAGAACCCTCTCTGGGGGTCGGGATCGGGACTCCTTTCCTGTAACAAAAGGAGTACATTTTGTGGTAAAATACTGCAGGTTCTTTCAGGGCCCGCTATCTGTCATGCGATGCTGCACTAGAGTCAGGTTGGAATTTGGTCTCTTACTGCTACAAAGGGTCTGCTCTGTCAGAATCTCTGGTCAATTGTGCCTGAATTCCAAAGGGAAGAGGGTATCATGAGACATGTCTGACTCAACTTCCCCTCACGGCCTGAATTAGTTTTCCAGGCTTCTTTGGAATGTCTTAGGCCAAGAGAGGGGTCCATCAGTCAGTTGAGTGGGGAAGGGTACAAGTTTATTTTTTGTTGACATTACCTAATCAGAGGCAAGGAACAGTTTTAATGTTATCTAATCAATCATAAGTCCAACAGCAGGAGGTCAGAGGGTCTGTCTTTGGCTTTGTCAGCTGCATATACATGGGGCCCGGGTAATCCTGTCTCAACAGAGCAACATTCAAATAAAATTCATCCAGCAACTGAGAATAACTGAATATGGAATGTAAATCTTTACTGGAATTATAACAGAGAAACCCAAAGGGCCAATGCAAAAACCACGGCCCACCTTGAGAAGAGCAAATCCTTTTTCTCTGCCTCTTGCCCCATCACCAGCCCTGCTGGCCTGACCCCTGGCTTTCCCTCCATCTCGTGCCCACAGTTCCCCCATCCAGCCCAGCCTCTTGCTTTCTCCATCCCTGCCTGCCCTCATTGTCAATGTCAAGTTCCCACCATCCTGCTTTTGCTTGCTTTCAATTCAGCAGCTCTTTTCCCGCATGATTTTAATGAATTTATCAACTTTTGAAAGACCACCATCCCCCTCCGCTGGCTCCACCAGGTCTTAAAGACCCAGGCTGAGGGTGCGGAGGGGCTGACACCCCGGATCTTAGTCATTGTTGTTGACTGTCTTTGCCCTTGTTGCCTGTCTGTCTTTGGGGCTAAGGATGCTAAATCGAGGTGCAGGTGTTGCTGCAAGAGTGTCTGGGCCAGCTGTGGGCACTGCCCGAACTGACCTTCAGTCTTTCTCACACTACTTTATGGACTCTGCAGTGTAGAAAATCAGTGAGAGGTTTCCTGGGGGGATATGGGTTACAGGGAAGCATTTGTGGCCAGGGAGCAGCTGGTAGACAGGTAGACAGTCAAAAGCAACGATGACATGGTGGCCAGGTGTGAAGGTGAAAGGCAGGTGCTCAGGACCTGGCTGCGGGAGGGAAGCTGGCTGGCCTCGGGGCAGGGGTGCTGGTGAAGGAGGCTGCCGAAAGCCAAGGGCCATCAGCTTCTCCAACTGCACAAGCTGATGGAATGCATTTGCCGTGTGCTATCTGGACATAATCTGTGCCTGAAGAGCAAGGATATTTGATCGAAACCCACTTGTCCTGTGATGGTGAGCTCCTGGTCTAAGGACAGCAGGCATTTAGTTGCTGAATTCACTAATACATGGCCTCCCTGGGCCCCACCGTGTTTCTGGGCCTGACACGTGGGCAGACCATCTATGATATGGACAGAGGTGTGCTGTTGCATTCCTGACACTCTGGAATAAGCTTCCTGGGCAGACGGAGGAGAGCAGGAGCAAAATTCCACCAGAAGGCTTCCGGGAGGCTTTCTGCCCTGGTGTTCAATAAGCCCAGATGAGGGACCCTTGATAAGCATGCCGTTTTGTTGGATTGTAGCTGATGTTTCTCCTGGCAGCCTGAAAGCGACTGGAATAAACCTGTCCCCACCCCTTCTCAGGAGTGTGGCAGAGTGTTACTGTCCTCTTGCTCGTCTCCGCATCCATTGGCAGTGCAGCCCTTACAGACTTGTGGCCATGCAGACTGGGATGCGTGCCATTCAGATTTCCTCTTGCCAGTAACTGGCAGCTGCCCTGGGTGGCCGGGCAGCCAGCTCCCCTGCCTTTTGATAAAGTGCCACTGTGAGCCAGGGTACCAGGGTTCTCCCTTCCCAAGCATGTGGGTGCTAAGAGGTGAGATGTGCTATGCAGAGAAGCAGCAGGATCGCAGAGGCAGCCAATGGAGCCTTGCGGAATGTCTACCCTGATGGCATTTTATGCCACGGATGAATTAAAAACAAGCTTCCTAATTAAGTGCTTAATCGAATACTCAGCCTCCTGAGGTGTGTACAGAAGAAACGGAAGATGGCTTTTGGCCTCCAGGGGCTTTCATTAAGCATTCCATATTTCATCATTTTCTCCCGCTTCCTTCACTCCCCAAGGCCACGGCCATGTGTGCTGCTTCCAGACTTCTCAGAGGGCCTTATGTATGGTGAGTCCTTAAACAAGCTGTGTGTGGACTAACGCATCATTTCGGATTCTATCATACATATAAAGAGAGCTCGAGGTGCCTGAGGGATTCTTTTAGTGACAAAGCCAGATTATAGCCGGTTAGGTTCAAGCTGTTCTCGTTTTGCTCTCTTCAGCTCATCCTTTCCCGGTGTTTTGCCCAGCTTGCTTCTGCAGACAGTGTGCAGAAAGCTTTAAGGGAAAGTGGCCCGGTGCCGCATCCTCCATTGCCTTTAAATCTTACCGGCCTCAGCTCTGCCATCATGCTTCTTCTGCCTCTCAGTCTTCAGCCTGGGATGGGACTCTTGGGGTGGGAGGTGATTGGCTTTTGTCCCCCTCCCACATGGCCCTTCCCTTGACCTATGCACAGTTGGTCCGGGCTGGTCCGACCTTTTGACAAATTCTTGAAGACTGACCTTTCCCCAAGCATGGTGTCTGCTCCAAGGTTCCGCAGCTGCTTTGCTGTGCATCAACATCATGCTTTAGAGCACTGGGGAATGATGTTTAACTTGCAATCCGCAGCCAGAGAGGCCCCATTTGCTTTGTCAGTGCCCACTCTCACCACCCTTCCACCATCAAGGCCCAACCAGAAGGCAGGGCATGTGTTCTCTCCTCCCACCTTGCCCTGGACCTGGCACGGTGCTCTTCTCCTAGACAACACTGAGCACGTGTTGAAATGAACATATCACCTGCCTCCAAGCAAAGGCATAGCTGCCACAGTTCAGATACGTCTGCAATGTGTATTTCCTAAAACCATCATTTTCAGCAAAAGAAAATGTCAAGAGGAGGATGTTAAATCCTTGTCTAAATGTCCAGTCCTTAGAGAAACCAGCTTGGATAAGTTGCTACTCTTTCAGTGCTGAATTGTTTTGCAGGATGAGTAATGTTAATCATGTAACAATAATGATTGATATGCTATCTAAAACAATTTGTATGACACATTTGAATAAAAGTAATTTGAAACAATTCATAGTGGCATTGTTACACTTTCCTTGAGCTCTGCTGTCCTGGAAACCTCATGGTTAAGAAGCCCCCGTCCCCTCCCTTATCTTTTTGTTCCCCAGGAAAAAGCTCACTGCCAAGATCCACCCTTTCCCATGCGACTTACATAAAACTCTGGAATGCCCCTTGTTTATCTGGGATAAGGCCAGGCACAGACCCTCATAAATAATTAGCTGGACTTTGTTCCCACTCCTCAATCTGGACAAAACATTCAGTAACTTGACTTGGCCAACCGTACTCAGGATTCTGTCCCACCGCCAGATGCAGACCCATCCTTTCTCATGTCCACTGAGAATGTTTTCTGCTCAACCGTGGGGTCACGACACCGGCTCACTCCTCTTACCATACATACCCTGTTCTTTATAGCTGTGCCTACCCCTCCCTATAAAAGAGAATCCCTTTCTTTCTGGCCTTTGGGACGCTTGCAGGTCTGATGGTCAAAGCCTCCCCCATGCAACAGTCCTTCCCCCAGTGGCAATGTTCCTTTTGGATACAGTCTCTCCTTGCCTAAGTCTGGGTTTGGTTTTAATTTGACAATAGGAATCTTCTATGTGTGTAAGGGATGTGTTTCTCAGAGATCTCCATTTTGAAGTGTCCAGTTGGTGAAGTCGTAGTTATATTTTCATGATCTAAGACAGAGACATTTTGTCTTGGTGAGGGTTAGAGGCCTCCGCCGTAAGCAGGCCTGAGATAAGAGCTGTGCTGTACACAAGGATGTGCTGGAAAGCCTTGCTGCTCACTCACCCTGCTGTTATCCACAGCTCTGGAAATGCTGCTGAGCCTTCAGCTTCCTCTACTCTACTTACTGTTATCAAACTCAGCAAGGGACCTCCAAGCTTCTTGCAGGTCTGCTCCTCGGGGAGTTAGGTGGGATGGATGGGGAGGAATAGGACTCATTTCAGGAGGCTGGAGACTCGTGAGACAAGCATGGGAGCTTCTCTCAGATCTGCTGACTGTGTAGGGACAGAGACAGAGCAGGGTGCACCTTGGGCTCGGCCGACCCAGCCTGTGCCTATGCCCAGCTCTGCTGGTACACGGGGAGCAGAGATCACTGCTTCTTCAGGCAGGATCTGAATTAATCTGCTGATTCCAGTCATCAGGATCAATATTTAATAAGCACTTGTTCACCTGCTTGTCCTCCCCATGAGGTCCTTAGAAACCAAGGACCATGTGTAACTCAACTCTGCATTTCCAGCACATGGCAGAATGCCCATACGTACTTGCACTGCATGTACTTTTGTTGACTAAATTGATGAATTAGGTTAAGTCACCCTTCACCTCTCCTTCTTCTTCTCTCCTAGTGGAGAGATGACCAGCTGCACGAGTGGACCCAGGAAGGCTTTGATGTCCTTCCCTGACCCTCCCAGGGGCGATGCTCAGGGCTGCAGCCTGTGGCTCCCAGGTTGTGTCTGAATTGGGAGGATGGGCACGGGGGCTGGCCTCTGGTGAAAAATGTAGGGGACCTTTTGATCTTTTTCTGTCCCTCCACAGCCAAGAACACTCAAGCTGGTCCTGCTGGAAATAAGGAGTCACACCCAAGCACAGGGCTGGTTACAGAGCTCAGAAATGCCAACCTTATTGGCCTTTTATTCTAAACAACATTTCTGAAAGCAGCATATGGGCACAGCACACTGTGCTGTAAGTCACGTCTGTGGAAGCAGATGTAAATAGCAAGGCCATTTATCAACAGAACAGTTTCTCAAGACAGGAAAGTGGAAGACAACATCCAATTCATTTTATTACTCAATCACAAAAAATAACCAGTGTATAGTCAAACATGTACCTTAAACAGTAGTGCGCTGAGGGAAATGGCCTGAAATGCAAATCTCACCTGTACTTCTGCACTCCTGAGTCACGTCCTCTGCTGACAGTGATCTCTGAGACATTTGCCGACTCTTTGGGAGAAGATGGCTTCTGTAGTTGAGGTAAAACAGCTCTTCATGGGTGCATGGAGGGAGATGAGGAAGATACGGGATTTATGCCTGAGGTAGATCCGGTTGGAGGTAAGAGAATTCATGTGCTTAGAAATCATTAATATTGGCCAGGCGCTGTGGCTCACACCTGTAATCCCAGCATTTTGGGAGGCCAAGGCGGGTGGATCAGCTGAGGTCAGGAGTTCAAGACCTGCCTGGCCAATGTGGTGAAACCCCGTCTCTACTAAAAATACAAAAATTAGCCAGGCATGGTGGTGGGCGCCTGTAGTTCCAGCTACTCGGGAGGCTGAGGCAGGAGAATCACTTGAACCCGGGAGGTGGAGGTTGCAGAGAGCAGAGATCATGCCACTGCACTCCAGCCTGGGTGACAGAGTGAGACTCTGTCTCAAAAAAAAAAAAAGAAATTATTAATATTATCATTGGTAAGTGTAATGATCAGCAGGCAGTCATATCATCACTGCTTCTCCAAGGAACAACTTAAATCTGGAAATAATAGTCAAGCACTGCTATCCCTTATAAAGACAGGGTGACCACGCACCGCAGGATCCTTCCTAGGGGTGGAGTTGACCAAATCATGAGGTAGTCCTCTTTTAGTGTTCTCCTTAAAGGACGCTGCAGCCTGGCAAGGGTCTTTAAGAAATCATTTCCTATTTATTTTTAGGGTTTCCCACTTCTCATTTTTCATCACGAAGGCATCTGGAACTAAAGAAAACTCAAGTAGTTCATGTTGACAGGAAAAGGCAAAAGAGGCTCCATGAGCTAGAAGACGCTGGCGACCTCACTCTGCCCTGGTTCCGCCACTGAGTCAACCTCAGACACACTGGTCTCTGTGCCTCAGGGTCCCACCTGTAGAGCAGAGGCATTGGACAAGGGGCTGCTGGACTCCTCGTCTAGACTGTCGATATTAAGTTAGATGCTTAACCTTGATGCCTTCATATTTTTAAATAAACATTTGTGTAGATGTACAACACACATAAAGGAAATTATAAATATTTCCCTAGTGAATTTTCACAAAACTCTTACCACCTAGAAACCCATTCCCTGTACGCTTTCTGGAAATACTGACTTTTAGCTCCGTAGGTTAGTTGTGTTTGGCGTAGAGCATTTTTTTTTTTTTTTTTTTTGAGACCGATTCTCGCTGGAGTGCAGTGGCGCGATCTCGGCTCACTGCAAGCTCTGCCTCCCGGATTCAAGCCATTCTCCTGCCTCAGCCTCCTGAGTAGCTGGGACTACAGGCACCTGCCACCACGCCCGGCTTATTTTTTGTATTTTTAGTAGAGACGGGGTTTCACCGTGTTAGCCAGGATGGTCTCGATCTCCTGACCTCGTGATCTGCCCGCCTCGGCCTCCCAAAATGCTGGGATTACAGGAGTGAGCCACCGCGCCCGGCCCGGCGTTGAGCTTCTTATAAGTGGAAGCGCATCGTGTGATTTTGCTGTGTGTCAGTCTTGTTTTGCTCCACACGATATTTATGACACTCATCGGTGGTGTTGGCACGTAGCAGAGTTTGCTCATTTTGATCCTTCAGATATTCCATTGTGTGAATGTGCCACAGTTTATTTACCATCTGTGGTTGGTTGGTATTTGGGCTGTTTTTTGTTTCTAGGTCTTATTAATAATTGTGCTAGGAACATTCTTGTGCATAGTTTTTGCTTTGTTTGGTTTTTGGTGTATTTCTGGTTGCTATATATCTAGGAATGAAATTTCTCTGCCCTAGAGTGAGCATAGGTTCAAGATCAGTACATAGTTTTCTAAAGAGATTATGTTACTTTATACTCCTACCAGTAGAATATTAGATTCCATGTGCTCCCTGTCCTCAGTAGTAGGCGGTGGTGTCAGCATTTTGTTATTAGGCATTCTGGCGGGTGTGTAACAGCACTTCAAGACAGTTTCGATGTGCATTTTTCTGATGACTGATGATGTTGAGCACAGCCTCTTTTGTAAAGTGTCTGTCCACAGCTTTTGTCCATTCTCCTATGATGTTGTCTGACCTTTGGCTAATTTGTGGGAGTTCTTTCACTGCTCTGGATCAATGACTGCCTTGTTACTCTTTTAATGGCATATTTGATCGCAACAAAAGTTGTTAATTTTAAGGCAGTCCAATTTATGAATCTTTCTTCTTATGATTAGTGCTTTTTGTGTCCTAAGTAAGGAATATTTGCTCACCTCCCAAAACATGGTAATTTCCCATTAGCTCTTGTAGAAATTCTACTGTTTGCCTTTTATGTTTAGCTCCACAATCCAGCTAGTCTTATTATTTTTATGTATGATGTGAGTAGGAGTCAAGATAGCATTTTTTTGGTATGGGTATTCAGTTGACTTTTTATTTAAAAGACTATCTCTCCTCTTTCTGGTCTAGAACAGACTATTCTGTTCTATGGACATATTTTGCTATCCTCAATCCGACACTCCCTGTTTCAATAACTGCAGTTTTATGATGTGTCCAGATATGCTGAGGTGTGAGCCTTCCAACTTGGTCCTTCATTCTCAAGATTGTACTATTTGCCTTTTTCACTTTCATAAATAAATATAATAAATTTTGAATGTTTCTTATGAATTTCTATAAACCTACCTGCTATGATTTTGATTAGAATTGCATTGAATCTACAAATAAACTTGAGAAGAATCATACTCATGAGGATTTATTTAGGCTTTCTTTAAGTTCTCTGAAGAATGATTTGTAGGAGTTCTGTGGAGAGGCCATGCATATTTTTCGCTAGATTTATTCCTAATAATTTGATGTTCTTTGAGGCTATTGTAAATGGTATCCTTTAAAAAGTTTCTTTTCTAATTTATTATTGCTGACATAAACAAAGGTAATTGATTTTTTTGTATGTGTTGGCCCTCTGTCTATAAACTAACTTTGCTAAATTTAATTAATAATTCCCACAGTATGTCTGAATGAACTCTTGTATTTTCCACAGAAGTACGTCGTCATAAATACTGGCATTTTAAATTTCTTCTTGTCCAATCTATTCTCTTATCCCATTTCTCAAATTATTGCACTGGTCAGGACTAGACATTCCTATATCATGACCAAATTCATAGTGAAAGCTTTCAACATTTCATAGTTCAATATGATGTTGGCTGTGAATTGTTGTGTATTTAACAGGTAAGAAACTTCCTTCTGGGGAGGATTTTACAGGAGGTGGGAACTTGACTCTGTTTTCTGTGACGACACTTGAGGCCATTATTTCTTTGCTTCAACCAGATTTATTGGTAAACATACTAATGGGATTTGCTAATTGGAAGATAACCAGGGGCATTTAGGGGTTGTTATGTAATAAGTCCTTTTATAAGAATGCTTTTAGCAGGATAGACCTGGTTTTTATTTTTCTAGCCCCAAGAGACTACTGAAAACTCCATGTAGCTTCCTGGCTTCTCAGCTACTCCATTCTGCTCTGTGTCCTGCCTTTCAGATGCCACCTTAGAGTCCACAAATAAACTGAGGAAAAAGTGTCAGGAAGCCCTAGGTGCCTCCCCCTACTCTTGAAATTTGGAATCCTTGAATTCTGGTCATCTGTTTGTTCTCAACAAAAATATTTTGTCCAACTTTTATATTGTTCTCTGGGGATAGTCCATCAGGAATAACTTAATCTGCTATTGCAAGAAGCAGGAGTAAATTCTTCTGAAAATGCAAATTTTAGCATATGTAATACACAATTTCAAAATAATAATTTTAATACTTTATGAATATAACATGTACACTTATAGTTATTTTTATTATTTTATTTTTTAATTAGCAGATCTAATTTTATATTTATCATGTACAGTATGATGCTATAAACTATATGTACATTGTGGATTGACTAAACCTCACTAATTACCATATGTATTACCTTACATAGTTATCATTTCTGTGGTGAGAACACCCAATGTCCATTCGTTTTACCAGTGAGTTTATACTTTCAGATGTTTTCTTGTTACTCATTAGCATCCTTTTCTTTCAGCTTAAATAACTCCTTTGAGCATTTCTTGAAAGATAGGTCTGGTATTGAACTCCCTCAGCTTTTGTCTGGGAAAGTATCTCACCTCACCTCTATTTCTGAAAGACAGTTTTGCTGTGTACAAGATTCTTGGTTGGCAGGTTTTTTGTTTTGTTTTTTTGTTTTTTTTGTTTTGTTTTTTTCCTTCAGTACTTTTAATATAGCATCTTACTGTCTTGGCCTGTAAGGTTTCTGCTGAGAAATCTGCTGCTAGCCATATTGTAACTCCTTTAATTTTATTTGCTTCTTTACTCTTGCTACTTTCAGGATCTTGTCTTTGTTTTGGTTTTTGACAGTTTGATTATAATATGTCCTGGGTTTGTCTTGCTTTGATGGAATCTAATTGGAGATCTTCGACCTTCCTGTACCTAGTTATTTATATCTTTCTCTAGGTTTGAAAAGTTTTCTGCTATTATTTCTTTAAATATCCTTTCTACCTTTTTCTCTTTCTCCTTTTTAACTCCTGTAACACAAACATTTGCTCTTTTGATGTTGTCCTATAAATTTTGTAAGCTTTCTTCGTGCCTTTTCATTCTTCCCTATTTTTTCCCCTCTGACTATATATTTTCAAATGACTTGTCTTCCAGTTTGAAGATTCTTTCTTCTGTTTGGTCAATTCCAATGTTGATGCTCTCTATTGCATTTTTTGTGTCATTCATTGTATTTTTCACCTCCAGGATTTCTGCTTGATTTTTTAAATTATTTCAATCTGACTGTTAAATTTCTCATTCTGGCCACTTAATATTTTCTTCATTTCACTGATTTTTTTTTCTCCTGTATTTTCTTGAAGTTCACAAAGCTTCCTTAGTAGTTAATTTTAATTCTTTGTTAGGTAGTTCATATATCTTCATTTTTTTAGGCTCAGTCATTGGCACTTTATTTTGTCCCTTTGATGATGTCATGTTTCCCTGATTGCTCTTCATCCTTGTGGTCATATGTTGATGTTTGTGCATTTTAAGAAGTAGGAGCTTATTTCAGTCTTTGCAGACTTACTTTCTCTGGAAAAGCTGTCCAGCAGTCAACCTGTTTAGAGATTTTGAGCTGGTTGTCTGGCATGGTTCTGAAGCCTGGGGCAGCTAGGGCCAATGTGGTGTGGGGGTGGACCTGACTTTTGGTGCCACTGTGGCCAGTGTGGTGCCAGGAGACAATGGAAGCCTAAGGCTGCAATGGCTGTCATGGTGCTGGGGCATGCCCCAAACCCAGGCCTATTATAACCAGCATAATGCTAGGGTGAGCTGGAGGTCGAGCCTGCCTCACAGCCCTGAAGCCCCACACCTGGACAGGTCTGGAAGCTTAGTTTGCTGGTACTAACCTGGAGTCTGGGTCCATGGGGATCTGTCTGCTGCTGAATTTTAACTATGACAGGCCCAGTGTTGGGGCCTAAGGCAAAGTCCTGTGCTCACTTTCCTCTCATTCCCCCTCTCATTCCCCCAAGAAGACATTATCTCACTCCATCCTGCGCTGATTGAGGTTGGGAAAGGCATGATGTGGGTAATGTAAAACTGTCCTTCCTACCCTTTTCAATGAATTCTTTCTTATGACTGTGCTACAACCAGGTATCATGATCTCTCTTTTTTTTTTTTTTTTTTTTTTTTTTTTTTGCTTTTGAAAAGGTATTTTTGTGCATGGATAGTTGTTCAAATTGATGTTTCTGCAATCACTGGAGAGTGATTGCAGTATTCTGCCATTCTGCCATTTGGCTCCACTTCTCTCATATAATTTTTTTTTTTCTTTGAGACAGAGCCTCACCCTATCTGGAGTGCAGTGGTGTAAGTTTGGCCCACTGCGACCTCTGCCTGCCAGGCTCAGGCAATTCTCCTGCATCAGCCTCCTGAGTAGCTGGGATTACAGGCGTGCACCACTATTCCCAGCTAATTTTTGTATTTTTAGTAGAGACGGGGTTTCACCATGTTGGCCAGGCTGGTCTTGAACTCCTGACCTCATGGTACTCCAACCATGGCTTCTCAAAGTGCTGGGATTACAGGTGTGAGCCACTGTACCTGGCTTCTCATATAATTTTAATAATATACTTTAATATGTAATATTTTAAATGATATTTTAATAATAAGTTAATACTTTGAGTGAAGTTAAATGTACATAAAATGTGATGATTTAAAATGGAGACATTCAATTTTATGGCTGTTTTTCATTATTAATAAATAAAAAATTAATTATTAATAAATGTTTAGTGAACACCTACTGCATATTACGCAGCTTTAGATGCTCAGGACACATCAATGAGCAATACAAAGACCCCTGCTTGTATTTTCAGGTGCAGACACAGAGAATCACACACTAACCCTGTCAGTTTACGGGAAATGCTGGGAGGGCCTGGAGTGGTTCTGATGGGCACAGCCAACTGAGATGGAGAACAGCCCTGTTAGGAAGGGTGGGCAACATGAGGCCATGAGGCCATGAGCCAGTTTGGCTGAGGGAAGAGCATGCTGGGCCGTGGGTGGCTGACAGACTGACAGCCTGATGTTCAGGAGGTACCAGTGTGGGTAGGCTGGAGACAGGGGAGTGACAGACCTGGGGCAGAGGCAGACAAGCCTGAAGACCACAGGGGCGGTGAAATGTGGGCAGTCTGCTAGTTTCTATTACAGGAAGGATGGGACCTTACTTACATTTTCAAAGGAAAAAAATATTCTATCTGAAAGAAGATATGAACTTTAAAAAATCCGAACATCTGAATGTAACCATATCTCATGTCTCTTGAAAGTCTAGATGAACCAAACAAAATTGAGGTATTTTGATGATATTTCAACCAAATTGGATCAGTTCAAAAGAATGCAGGCATTCGTGACCAGCCTTTCATGAGAGACGAGTGCTAATGGATTTGGGGGTCACAAGGGTTCTGCCTCTGACAGTGCTTTTTCTTTCTTGTTTTTGCTTTTTGTTACAAAGTTGTAATTATCCTTTGCCCCAATTTTCTGTAATGGACAGACGAAGAAGGATGTAAATGGTCAGTGTGAGAATATAAATGGCAATCAAATTGAGTTCTTCCTGTTGGGCAAAACCAAAGCAATAAATATTTCCTTATACCCTATTTTTGTAAGTTATTATCTCCAAAAGTCATGAATGGGCTTTTAGTTTACTAAAACATCTGAGGGAGGAGAAATGCCTGTTTACATGGTGTACCCAGGAGGGGCCCACAGAAGACTTGTGCTAGTGAGCAGAGTGCTATCCTATCACAGGGCCACCTTGGAGATGTCTGCTGGGAACCAGTGTCACAGGGGAGAACCCAGCCTGCACAGCAATACAGCAGCAAGGACAGACTCCCTGAGGGGCTTGCACCCCCACACATGCCCTCTCTCCACCCTCCACACTCTGCTGCCATTCCCTTGAATGCAGGGGACTCTAGTCTCTCTTCTTAGTTTTCAGCTGTGAAGTCTTCTGCTGGCAGCCCGTACCATCCTGGTTACCTACCTGGGTCTTCCATCGTGGCTTTGCGAGGACTGTGCCTGCTGTGGTGGGCTGGACCCCACGGGCCACCTTAGATGGTGCCTTCTCAACAGAGGGGCTCTCTTCCATGTCTCCGGGCCCTCCAGGTCTGGTGTACAACAGGTGCTGAAGATAGAAACCAACCAAACACCATTAGTGTGTTTTTGTTCCTTCTTCCTCCACTTTGAGAAGGGAAGATCCCCAGCCCTGGCTATTTTCACAATTTTCATGCATGATGGAATTCATTGTTCTCAAATTCAGATTCATATTCATTGTTTTCAAGTACAAATTTTGGAGGAAGCTCTTTCACTCTGAAATGAAAAGTGAATACTGTGTATGGCTGATTGGCACTTGAAATAAAACCATCTCTTGCCAGCAAGCCTGTGTCTCATTAGCAGACCTACTCACTCTACTTCAAGGGCAGCTGTCAAGAGATCCTGTCAGACCCTGGGCTGTGGATACAATACTCCAGGGGTCTCACCTGAAAGCTGAGCCAAAAGTGATTAAGCCTCTTGGCAGTACTGGAATGGGTCCCATATTTTTGCTTATTGATGGCTTAAATATATGAATGAATATAGGAACCCACACTGGGGATGCTGGTATGTTAAACAGTGTTAACATATGCATCATCTTTAAATATGCCCTCAGAATTCTCTGCATCTATTTAAAGGAGATTCCTTTTTTCTCTCCTGTGAACACATGGCACCTGATGCCTAAACCCTGCCTGATTCCCAGAACTGACTGAAGCCCATTCAGCTGAGGTAATTTAAGTACACCCCCAGGGTCACTGATGCAGCAGGTACAAGAGAGTGAAGAATGAAAGTATAATGTTTCTGTAACTCTTCATACCTCATTAAATCAAAGAAAGATATAGTTCACCATTTCTATCTATAAGTAGCTTAACATTAACATCACAATGTATTCATTTCCTTTGAATTCTTTTTCTCCTTTTACTTCCAGGCTGAGGCCAAATCCCACATATGAGAAATCTCTACACCTGCCACAAAACAAAATACCATCAACATTTCATTCTCCAAAAGAGATATGTAATTTGAAATATATATATATATATATATATATATATATATATGTCACAGCTAAAATGGCTGTTCTTGCTTAATAGTATTTTTATACAGGTAATTTTCTCACTGAGAACTAATAGGTACTATAAATTCAGAGATCCATTATAATTTTATGACAAAGTATATGAGTTTTATGAGATAACCTTTGAAGACTTTGCATGCAAAGCCATCATTGCTTTTTGAATTTTAAGAGAATGTTATAATCAAGTGCAAAATCGAATGAAAGTGAATATGCCTGTGCAAGCTGTTTGAAGGTAACTTACAGCCAGTGTAGTAACAGCCTGTGACACAGGGTTAAGTCATAGGAACTGAGAATGCCATTCTGCTTAATATGTGGCTACATTTAGGATGACTTTGGCTGCAAGTAATAGAAAACTTAACTTTGATGGATTTCAGAAATAAAAAAAATTATTAACTCACTTAGGGAAAATGCTGAGAAAACACAGGCTTTAGAATTAGTTGATCCATGCATAGCTGAAAAACAGTCTAAAACTCACTCTGTTGCTCATCCTGTGTGTCAGTATTCTGCTGCGTTTAGGCTTGGATTGTTTTTGGTGTTGCCCATCAGTTCAGTTCTCAAAGCTCCTGTGATATAATTAAAAAAAAAAAATATATATATATATATATATATATTTGGTCTTTTTCTCTGGTTCCTGGCATATAGCTCCTAAAACCCTTGTAATCTGGAGAGTAACAGTGTTTTTTGCATGCTAATGAGGCAAATGGTGACTGAGACCCTAGATAGCTGTAGGATGGAGGCTGGCTGCCAGCAACATGAAGGCGTGATTAGAGGGTTGGAGCTTTTAGCCCAGCCCCGCAACCTTGGGAATGGGGAGGGGTGGGAGATTGAGCCAATTACCAATGGCCAGTGATTTAATCAATTATGCCTACCCAGTGAAACCTCCATAAGACCCTTAAACAACGGGGTTTGCAGACCTTCCAGTTGGTATGCACATTGGCACACCTGCCGAGGCCAGGGAAGTTCTGTGTACCCTCCTTTCCCAGTGTCTTGAACTATGCATCTCTTCCAACCTGCAGAGGCCAGGGAAGCTCGGTGCACCCCTCCTTCCCCCAGGACCTTACACTATGCATCCCTTCCATTTGGCTGTTCCTGACTTGTATCCTCTATAATTAACTGGCAATGACATATAAAGTGTTTTCCTGATTCTGTAAGTCAGTCTAGCAAATTATCAAACCAGAGGAGGAGCTGTGTGAGCCCCCAGTTTTTAGTAGATTGATTAGAAGCATAGGAGGACCAGGACTTGAGACTGGTATCTGAAGTGGGGGTGGTCTTGAGGGACTGAGTCCTTAACCTGTGAGGTCTGCATTAACTCCAGGTAGTTAGTGTTGGAATTGATTGAATTGTTGGACACCTAGTTGTTGTCAGAGAGTTAAATAATTTGTTGGTGTTGGAAAAAGAAACAACCCACATTTTTGGTGCCAGAAATGTCGTGAGTACACTAGAGTAGAAACACAGTAGAACCCCAATGTCATCTATTTTTTAAGATGTCCTTTAATAGAAGTGTAAATTATGGCTACACTCCAGTTTATAGCTCAGTGAAGTTTTACATTTGTCCATGGTGGTAGGCAGAATAATGCCCCAACAAAGAGGTCCACAATTTAATAACAACCATGAGTCCTTAAACGCACAGAAGCTAGAGGACTTTTTCCCGCCATAGGCAGAGAAAGTGGCAGCATGAGAAGGCTGTGATGCTCCAGTTGCTGGTTCTGAGAAGTAGGGAGACCCTGTTGTTGAGTTCTGCCAGCAATTCAAACAGGAAGGAAAGCCATCCTCCTTAGGGCCTCCAGAAAGGAATACAGCCTCCCAACACCTTGATTTGAGCCTGGTAGTGTAATGAATTGTGGCAATTCATTATAGTAACAATAGAAGGCTAATACATATTTTTGGAACCGGGAAGTGAGATGTTGCTGTAATAAAGATCTAAAAATATGCAAGTAGCTTTGAAATTGGAAATAGGGAGAGACTGGAAGAATTTTGAGATGACAAAAAGTCTCAATTGCCTTGAGCAGACTATTAGTCAAAAAAAAAAAAAGAAAAATAGATGATAATGACATTGCCCGTGAGGAAACAGAAGAAAGTGAGGGATACAATCGACAAACCTAGGTCCGGCTTAGAGAACATTTAAGTTGCCATGAACAGATTGTTGGTAGAAATAATGGACATTAAAAACACTGCTGGTGAGGACGCAGAAGAAATTAGGGAATGTGGTATTGGATATGGAGGAAAAGGAGGCCAATGGCAGAAAGCTTGCAGGTCTTGCAGGCGTGGAAAGCAGAACCTGTAAGTGATTTCCAAGCCAAGCGTTGAAAGTGCAGTCTGGCTTCTTCTTGCAGAGTGGAAGAGAGAAAAGTTACATTGAGGGAAGAACCATTAAATAAAAAGAAACCAGGACTTGATGGTTTGAAAAACTCTCAGTCCCTCCAGGTTGTAAACGACACTAAAATTGAGAGATTTGTTGTCAGAAAAGCATGTTCTAGAGAAAAGGCTGACGGTATGGCTCTACACTTTCTGGAAATATCTTAGGAAGACCAAAAGGTCAGAGTATTCGGTCACACAAAAGGCTCTTTGATGGGGTAAAGAAAGGGACTCACAAATGTCCTGGAACCAGACAGCCTCTTCCTCTTTCTAACAATGCCCTTAGGAAGCTCAAGGGCCATTCCTTTGCCATCTCCGCAAAGGAAAAGTAGAGATGGGATTACCTGGAAAGATCTGTGGGCAAGCCTCTTGTCTAATGAGTGAATCCCCATGATGTACGTGTGTGATCCACAAGGTTCCTGAGAATTTCATATCAGCAGGAACAGTGCCAGCTTGCGCCGAAAGGGATGGAAAGAGCAAAAATGAAAGAAGGATGGTGGAGCCCCAAAATTCCACTGGCAGGAAACAGGCTGATAAAACAACTCAGCTCTGCATCTCATTAAAAAAAAGGGGGGGGTAAGATGATTTACAGGGTAGAGCTGAGAGCTACAGAGGATTTTTTTTTTCTTGCCTCAAAACCTAATGGAGTTTTCCCTTCTTGATTTCAAAACTGCTTGAGACCAGTCTTTCCTTCTGTTTCTGAATGGAAATGTCTACGACTGTCCCACCATTGTATTTTGGAAACAAAACACTTGTTTCTTTGGATTCACAGCCTCACAGATGAAGGGGAATTTTGCTCCAGGATGGATTATTGTCAGAGCCCTACCCTTGCCTGATTTAGATGATATTTTGGGCTTTTAAACTGGTGAGATTTAATGAGATAATGGACTTGGAGTTGCTATGATGAATTGAGATTTTTGGAGACCTTAAGAGGAGGTGAATGCCTTTTGCGTGTGTGAGAGACATACACCTTTGGAAGCCAGACTGCAGGCTGGCATAGCTTCATCCCCAAAGATGTCCATGTCCTCGTGCCAGGGCCTGTGAATACGTTGTCTTAAACAGCAAAGGAGACTTTGCAGATGTGTTTAAAGTAAGGATATTGAATTGGGGAGGACACTCTCCATTTGGGTGTGGGTCTCATTGGTGTCATCCGGTTCTACTCCTACTGGAGCCCCACTACCTCTCCCCTGTGGTGGTGCCTGCAGGACACTGCCCTAGTGTGGCCTTCATGGCAGGCCGTGATCGTTTAGAATACTCACTTCACTGTCTGCAGATGAATTCATTTCTTGGTGTTGTCTTTTAGTCAAGCTGTTAGCCTGAGTGCTGGATGATTTTACGTGCCTTCATTGTCCTTCTGCGTAATTTTGGGAAGATGTAAGGATATATTCTAACTTAATGAGCTGAGCCAATGTTACCTTGTAGGACCTGCATCTGGGTGCTGTTTTTAAGCCTAAAATCTCCGTGCTTTACACTCCTGCCCCTGCACCTTCGGTGTTCTCTTCCCACTCCATGGCAATCCCTTTGACGAGAGGGTAACATCTGTGATCACATCTCTGAAGCTGGCCTCATTCTCACTGGTTGGAATCACAGTTTTTTTCCAGGTTAAAGTTACCACTTCTGTAACAGCTTTAGTGTGAGTGACAAAAGCAGTAACTGTTGCTGCCCTGTGAGGCCCTAAATTCCTGGACTCTCAGTCGATGTACAGGCAGCTGTAGGGAGGCTCTCATCCTCAAGGAGACTGTACCACTCCCTGCTCTGCTCCAGCCTGAGCTCAATTCTCTCTTCAGACTTTGCAGAGCAGAGAGGTGTAGCTGAGACACCACCACATGCCTCATTTTCCCATCCTTTTCCCTACAGTTAGAAGCTTTGTTGCACATGGTGAGCCTTCTAACATCTCATGCCTGTGAGCTTTGCCCTAATGATTTGCCACAACATAACTCACATCACAAGCTTTCCAGCTTGCAAATGGCTGTGTCTTTGCTACTTGCCTTTAGACTGCCGAGCTGATGCTGCAGGGTTTAGCTTCTGCCATGTGCAGCGCTCTGCTTTCAGGAGGCGCATTCTTCACTGTTTAAGATTCAGGTTCCCCTGCATGTAATGGAGATCCATCTCAACAGTGGCTGAGAGAGACGAAGAACATTTCTTCTTCATGCGATTTTCTGGAAGCAGACGGCCAAGTGCTGGATTCACCTTCTTCTTTTTATTTTATTTTATTATACTTTAAGTTCTAGGGTACATGTGCACAACGTGCAGGTTTGTTACATATGCCCTGTCCCATTCCTCCGGCTTTTGCTCTGGTCTCTCCTCTTCAGGGTGTCCCTAGCAGGACAGAAGTAGCACAAATCACTTCCCCTCCACTCCGCTGTCCCAACCCCATCACACGTCCATGTCTGGCCACAGGAGAGCTGGAGAAGATTCTCTCTATCTCCAGGCCCATGTGCTGAGCGAAGCATTGTGGTTCCATTACAGTACAACCGGAGTCAGGAAATTGCAGCCTAATCCCGCTGCTGCCTCTTTCTTTGTATTGAGAAGACTGTTTTCATGCAGTTTTAAAGAATTTTTTTTCAACAAGAGGAAGATGTGACAAAGACAGCATTGGGCCCATAAAGTCTAAACTATTTATATTTATTTATTTATTTATTTTTTGAGCTGGAGTCTCGCTCTGTCACCCAGGCTAGAGTGTAGTGGCGTGATCTTGGCTCACTGCAACCTCTGCCTCTCAGATTAGAGCGATTCTCCTGCCTCAGCCTCCTGAGTAGCTGGGACTACAGGCGTGTGCCACCACGCCCAGCTATTTTTTTGTATTTTTGGTATAGACGGGGTTTCACCATGTTGGCCAGGCTGGTCTCGATCTCCTGCCCTCAGGTGATCCACCCTCCTCAGGCTCCCAAAGTGCTGGGATTACAGGCATGAGCCACTGTGCCCAGCCAACTATTTATTATCTGGTAGTTATGATCTAGTATCTTATTACAGCAAGAGTTTGCAGACGCCAGCTCTAGAGAGGGCACAGCTGACAGATGCTGGCAGCTTCTGCCAATGTGTGCATTCCACGCACCCAGCTTAACCAGAAGGCCGCATGAACTTTTTTTGAGAACTCAACCCACTCTTTTTAAGAAAGCAAGGAAAAAAGCTGACCCTCTTCAAATAAAAGACAAACAGTCCCTACCCTCTCCTGGCCCCAAAACCTAAGAGAAGGAAGACCCTCCAGGCAGAAGCTCCAGACACCCTGGAGGGAGAGCTCCATTGTTCTCTCTTCCCAGGTGAAAAGGGCCTTTAAAGAAGCTTCAGAACCTCCCTGATCTGTCCTATTTGTACTTTGCTCCCTTGTTGAGAAACGTAGGTTTTTTTGTTTCGTTTGTTTTTGTTTTTCACGGAGTCTCACTCTTGTTGCCCAGGCTGGAGTGCAGTGGCACAACCTTGGCCCACTACAACCTCCACTTCCTGGGTTCAAGCGATTCTCCTGCCTCAGCCTCCTGAGTAGCTGGGATTACAGGCATCCATCATCATGCCCAGCTAATTTTTGTAGAGAGGGGGTTTCACCATGTTGGCCAGGCTGATCTTGAACTCCTGACCTCAGGTGATCCACCCACCTTGGCCTCCCAAAGTGCTGGGATTACAGGCGTGAGCCACCATGCCCGGTCAAGGAAGGTAGGTCTTGGCCTGCAGTCTATGTCCTGCAGTGATGCCAAATGCCCATGTTGGCATGTGGTCCAGTAAGCAATAGACAGGCACTAGTAAAAGTTCAGCTGTTGGCTCCTGTATGTGTGGCCCTTCGAGGAATCACCTTCCGCGGTGCTCCTTTGTCTCCCACTGCCCGCTCTGCGGTTGAGCACTTACCTCTCGTGCCTGGTATTTGAACTGTTCTCCCTTTCCTAATCCCTGATCTTGCAGCTTCAACTCTGCTTCAGAGCAGAGTTGAATTGGCTGAAAGCAAGAGCATAAGTCACTGCTACTTGCCTCAAACAAGAGAACATATGACTTTTTCACAGAACTCTAGGCAGAGACATCCTGGATTTGAGGACCACTTCTTTCACTAGTCACTCCTGGATAACACTGAGTTCCTGATTGACTTTATCCAAGCGGCAGTTTTCTGATACGTAAATTGGGGTAGAAAAAAAAAAGCGTCTCTTACAGAATTGTGCTTTTTCTTGGGAGGCAGGAAAGAATCAGGTATGTAATATTTCTAAACAATAAACAAGCAAAAAGTTTTCTCTTCCTTGCAGTCACTGTGAGACTAGAGTCCTAAAGCAGTCAGGGTTCCGGACTCTGATGGAGGTTTCTAGAAGCACAGGGCAGCTGGGAGGGTACTGTGCAGTAATACCGCCAGCAACATTCGCATGAAGCCCCTGGGGTCAGGGGCCTGCTGAGGATGAGCTGTGTCCCTTCAAAAAAGAAATGTTGAAGTTCTAACCCCCAGGACCTCACAAAGGGACAGTATTTGGAGATAGGGTCTTAAAAGGGGCAATCAGGTTAAAATGAAGTCATTAGAGTGGCCCTGCATCCAACAGGACTGGGTCCTTATACCAAGGGGAAGTGTGGACACAGAGACTGATGTGCACAGAGGGGTGATGATTAAGGCCACCAGGAGTGCCTCACCTATAAGCCAGGGGCAAAAGGGAGAGGCCCGGGGCTAACTCTCCCTCACAGCCCGGGTAGGAACCACCTCTGCCGACACCCTGATCTCAGCCTTCCAGCCTCCAGAATTGTGAGACAATTAAAGTCGGCTGTGTGACTCCCCTAGTCTGCAGTATCTTGTTACAGCAGCCCTGGCAGACAGACACCTGTACATTTAAAACATGACCCATGCTGAGGCAGATAGAGCCCTCTAGAAAGCCTTTGGCCACCTCTGCCTGTGATTCCAGCTGCAACATCCCCAGAGATCATCCAAGTCACGTGGTTCATGATGCTTACTTACAGCAGCCCCAGGAAATGAACACAGGGTCCCACTGGGACATAGGAGCTGACGGCAGGGCTGCTGGGAAGAGGCAAGCGTTGAAGAGGAGGCATTGTGAGGAGGAGGTTGTGCACGCAGAAGGGAGCTGTGTGAGGCTGTGTCCTGGTTTTGGTTATAAACATGCAATTTCCCATATTCTGCACCTGAGATGTCCCTTCTAGACCAAGGCTTTCAGAATTTACTGTGAACAAGCACCTCAAGATTCTATTGCATCCAAAATGTTGACAAGACTGGACTCAGGTTTAGTCGCTGTGACAGGATTTCTGGACTAATGAGGGAGGGGACTATCTACTCACCAAGGATGGGCGGAGGCAAAGAGGAAAATGTGAATGAGAGGTTGAAGCCGCCCAGGAAGTCAGCTGCACCCCTCTTGCTCCTCCCTGGGTGCCCATCTCTGACCTGCCCCCAGGTCGGTTCTTCACACTGATTCCCTCTTCTCTGCCTTCTTGGTGGTGGGGGGGGGGGTGCCCTTCTGTCTCTCAGTCAGGTCAGAGTGATGTGGCCTCTCCTGCACTCCTGGGCAGGTTTAGCATCTGTGAGGATGTGGTTTGTGGGGCACTGATTATGATTTCTAAGAGGACGAAAGGAGACCTTGGACTCACACAGCAGTGCTCATAGCACGTGTGTTTGTGCATGCACACGTCATCTGTTAGCTATTTATTAAATAAATATTAATTGCACTCCTACTATGCTCCAGGCATTATTCTATGCAAGGTGGAAACAATAGGGAAAAGAAAGTTCCTGCTCTTTGATGTGGGGGGCTAGAGGAGGATAGACCATTACAAAAACACATGTAGGCATAATATTTTAGGTGCTCATAAGGGCTGCGAAATATAAAACAGGGGCCAGGCGCCGTGGCTCATGCTTGTAATCCCAACACTTTGGGAGGCTGAGGCGGGCGGATCACCTGAGGTCAGTAGTTTGAGACCAGCCTGGCCAACATGGTGAAACCCCATCTCTACTAAAAACACAAAAAATTAGCCAGGCATGGTGGTGCATGCCTGTAGTCCCAGCTACTCGGGAGGCTGAGGCAGGAGAATCGCTTGAGCCAGGCAAGTGGAGGTTGCAAAGAGTCAAGATCACGCCACTGGACTCCAGCCTGGGCAACAGAGGGAGACTCGGTCAAAGAAAGGAAGAAAGAGAGAAAGAGAGAAAGAGAGAGAGAGAGAGAGAAAGAGAGAGAGAGAGAGAGAAAGAGAGAGAGAGAGAAAGAGAGAGAGAAAGAGAAAGAAAGAAAGAAAGGAAGGAAGGAAGAGAGAGAGAGAGAAAGAAAGAAAGAAAGAAAGGAAGGAAGGAAGAGAGAGAGAGAGAAAGAAAGAAAGAAAAGAAAGAAAGAGAGAAAAGAAGGAAGGAAGGAGAGGAAGGAAGGGAGGAAGGAAAGAAATATAAAACAGGTTAAGGAGATAAAAGGTGATAGAGAGGGAGTGGGGACATCACCGTTAGGATCCTGTGGGTTTCCCATAAATACTAAAAGAAATGTAAGCAAGTATTAGATGGCCACTGCTACACTGAACCAGATTGCCCATACCTGCCTTGGGTGCAGGAGAGGGGCACACAGACACAAGGCTGCCAGGTGTGCAGAAGGAAAAGGCCATCTGGCATTTTGGTAACCTCCACTCAGTCATGAAAACCTTGGCACGTGATCTCTGACTGAGCAATTCAAATCCAAGAACTGATACTGAGAAAATGCCCCCGGATATTTGCAAAGACTGATGTGCTAGGGTATTCACAGTCTCTTTATTTACCACAGAAAAATAGAATACACGACCCGGTCTAAGCATAGAGGCCAGTACGGCAGATACAGCAGATGCTTTCACTGAACAGCACACATTCTTGCATCCCTACTGAGTTTCAGTAACTACTTGATTCATGGAATTAAATACTCCACAATTATGCTGAATAAGTTCATTTAATGACATGGGCAAATGTCCACACAGCATTAAGTTGAAAGGGCTGGTGAAATTCTTGTAGTACAGATCTTGCAATAGATACAAATGTGTCTCCATCAATTTTAGAAGAAATATCGGTTGCAGAGACACAGAGGTCATCTCTTGGATTTTTAAAAAGTGGGTGTGTAGATAGAAGGATATTTTCTTCTTGTCACTTTTTCCCCACCATATTTTCTCTAAAGAACACATTACCTTTTTGATGAAAAAATAAAAACAAAAAAGATTCTATGGCTTTAAAGCAAGAGAGTAAGAATTTTATAAATAAATAAAATTTTTGTCATTTCCACTTACAGATCTGTGTAAATTACAAAAGAATACCACACAAACATAAACCATGTTTGTTTGGGACTAATGCAACTTGAATTTATAGTTGAGGAATGTGATAATTATCCTTTGAAAATACTGATTATACTTTAATTTCTATCCAGTTTTCACAAATCATTTTATTACGTGAAGGTAGTAAAGTAGTAGTATTTAACTTTCATTACAGTGAAGTGCAGCTGTTGATGATTAAAAAGCAAAATTTTCTTCTATGATATAATTCTATTTTTAATGTTACTCATTAAAATAATATTGTTCACTTTTCCTCCTGAGTTTTCTGTAGTGTCACGTATAATGTGATGTATTAACAGTGCAAATTACATAATTTTCTTGTGGAGGGGTGCAGGATCTCACTCTGTCACCCAGGTTGAAATGCAGTGGCACAATCATGGCTGACTGCAACCTCTGCCTCCTGGGCTCGAGCAATCCTCTTACCTCAGCCTCCCAAAGTGCTGGGATTACAGGCCTGAGCACCGCACCTGGCTGCAAATTACGTTATTTGTTAATAAATGGATTTGAAATCAGAAAATTCTTTAAAGAAGCGAAATTTAAAACTAAATAAAAACTATCTGAAGTTCCCAGAATCAACTAACAAAGAGCACAACACAAGTATTTTAAGTATTAAAGCCAGTCAGTAACCATAAAGTTAGCTGTGCAGTGCCAAGTGTCACTAGAATGCATGCCAGCTGCTGAGGACAGCAGGTGAAATGTGGCTTCCAGCTCCGTCCTGTTCATCATGTTCATGAACTCACGCAGGAGCTTCCCAGAGGCTTTGAAGGGACTCAGCCTCAGGATTCGCATGCTCCTTTCTTTGGGAAGTAAATATGGTATGTACAGGTTGCTTGTCAGAGGTGATATGGTGAGTAAGAGTGTACTTCTTTTACAATTCTATTGAGGTACTATTGCTGTATAATAAACTCATGTATGCACAGTATACCATTTGGTCAATTGTGACATGTGTGTACACCTGTGAAATGTCACCATCGTCAAGATAGCAAACAGGTCTGTCAGCCCCCAAAGCTTCCTTGTGTCCTCAGGCAACCAACCACTGGTCTAATTTTGTCACCAGAATTTTATATTAATAAAATGATAGGTATGCATTCATTTTTTGCTCAGCCTAGTGGTTTTGAGATCCATCATATGTATATATATAAAAACATACATATGTAGATGAATATATTTATACAGCTTCTTCATAGATGAATCTATATATAAACATATAAAAATGCATATATATAAACAGATGAATTTCAAAATTACTAGGCTGAGCAAAAAATAAATGCATATATATAACATAATATATAAACATATATATTATATATATATTTCTGTGACGCTTGTTTGTTCTGCCTTATTTCTCCCCTGATTGCTAAGTCCCTCCCTGTCTCCCACCCCTGTTCTTTCTCTCTCCCCTAAGTAGTATTCTAATGAATGGATAGATCACAATTTGCTTATTCATTCACTCTTAATGGACATTTGGATTTTTATCTTGTTTCAGACTATTACAAAGGAGGATGCGATGGAATGCATATTTGTGTGCACTATGGTTTGAATGTTTGTCCCCCCATCAAGTCATGTTAAAACCTAATCTTCATTGTGGCAATACTTAATACTTTAATTACCTACCTGTGCTTTTTGTTGGTTGATTCTGGGATCCTCAGAGAGTTTAAATTTTGTTAAGATGAAATGCAGAGGGTGGGAAATCTATACCAGTATGTGAGAGGGGAAGGTTTGGGAGAGAATCAGATTAGATGGGGCCATGAAGGTGGGGCATTAGCAGCTTTATAGGAGGAGAAAGAGAGACATGAGTGACATTGTCAGTCCTCTTGTCCTGTGATGCCTCCTGCCACATCATGATGCAGCACAGGGCCCCTCACCAGGAGCTGAGCAGATGGGGCCACCCAATCTTGCACTTCCTATCCTCCAGAACTGTGAGCCAAAATAAACCTCTTATCCTAATAAATTACTCACTTTGTGGTATTAAGTTATAGCAATGCAAAATGGACTAAGACAGTGTGGATATGTTTCTGTTTGAGTAAATACCAAGCAATAGAATGATCAGGCTATGGAAACAGATATAGTGTATGTCTAACTTTTTAAGATATTGCTAAACTGTTTTCACATTATTGTACATTCCCTGCAGCATATATGTGTGTATGAGTGTGCCTACATGTACGTGCATGTATGTGTGGATATATGTGTTATGCACTGAATCGTGGTTCCCCCCCCAAGTTCATATGTTGAAACCCTAGCCCCCAGTGGGAAAGCATTTAGGTATCTGGAGCTAGAATCTTTAAAAAGGTAACTGAGGTTAAATGAGGGTTAAGTGTAGAGTCCTAATTAAATACGACTGGTGTCCTTTTAGGAAGAGAGAGAGAGAGACCAGGGATGTACTCGCACAGAGAAAAGCCCTATGAGGACGTGGCAAGAAGGACTGCAAGGCAAGGAAGGACGACCCAGGAGAAACCAACCCTGAAGACATCTTCATCCTGGACTTCCAGCATGTTCAAGATCTCAGACTTGAACTCAGTGTTCTCAAGGACATTCCAGTGGGTGTCTATTGCTTGTCTGCTTGAGCAGTAGTATAGGAATTAGCCCTTTAGTTAAATCCCAACATGCTGTGAACCCTTGCTCATGTCAGAAGTTGGGGCTGGGCCAATACAATACAATGTGAATGACAATACAATACAATGTGAATGCAGTACAATGCAATACAATGTGAATGACACACACTCTTTGGTGAGGGGGATAACCCCATACTCATGCATTTATAATGTGATTGGAAGGGGGAGAATCTCTCCCTTTTGGTCATGTTATTTCCTATAAGGACTGTTAGAAAATACCTATTATGAGGCACTTTCTGTCTAGTGGTCCAGGCATCTTCTGGAATGAGTGATTTTCTTTGCCACCTGCCTATAAGAAGGTGCCCTTCCCACCACCTCTAGTTGGTATCACCTGACCCATGACTGGGGTGTTGGGCAGGGACAAGGGGTGGGAGCAGTTAAGGAGTGAGTCTGCAGCTAGAATGATTTTCTTCCAGGAGAGGGAGGAGGATGGGAAATAACCAAGAATTCCAGTTGCTGTGAGAGGGCTCATGTCTGTTTAGTCTAAGGAATATGTTATCCTGTTTGACTCATGAGGTAGTAATACATCATTGATCATTGATCAGTTTAAATCCTCTCTCTAGAAGAAAGGTGCACCTTGGCTTCTCTGTTGTCATTTTGCACTACGGAGCCAGTACACTCACACAAGTGTTGGCCAGATGAGGCCTCTTCCTAGCAGGCCTGGAGCCATGGCGAGGCTGCAGGGATGACCAGGGTAAACCTGCGCAGAGCAGAGCAGTGATTCCACTGCAAACCTGAATGACTCACATCGCTGTACCTCCTGCTGTCAGGAATTTAACTGCTGTCGGTGACAGATCACTAACTTTTGACCTTTGCTTGCCATGTTCTTGGGGTCATCCCATAACAATCTATATTTCCCAGTTGTTTCCATCCTACTTGTGGTTGGCCTCACAGGCTCAGCTAACTATGGATTAACTGCCACATGTAATAACTCAATAGCCCTTCACTCAACATTGACTAAGCATTTTCTGTGTAATTGCTAGCCACTGTCCTGTTTCCCAGAAAATAGCTAGTTTTTACCCTCAAAGTTGAGTGGAAAAAGACAAGATATCCTCTAGCCCCATCCTTATCAGCAAAGCTGATAATGTCTACCCCAATGAAGGTCATCTGTCACAGTTAGTGATTGATGTGGGGTAGAATGTCAATGTCTACCCTGATGAAGGTCATCCATCACAGTTACTGATTGATGTGGTGCCATCCTTTATTTTGGTGGCATCCTTCTTCTAGGCCTAGCTGTCTGGGAATGAGGCATGAGCCTACCATAACATCAGATAGTCTTTGTTCACAGATGAGGAAACAATCCCCATAAGGTCAGAGCACATGTTCAAAAATGGAAAGCTTTTTAAATGTCCAGGAGCAACTTGTTAACACTATATGGTTTTTTGCTTGTTTTAAAGATGATATTTTAACTGAGTGAAAGTAAAAATGCCATATACTAAAGTATGTGGGATGCAACTAAAGCAGTGCTGAGAGGGAAATATATAGCACTAAAAGGCTACATTAGAAAACAGAAAACATTTCAAATCAATGGTCCAAATTCCAACTTTGAGAAATTAGAAAAAGAAGAGCAAAAAAATTCAAAGCATGCAGAAGAAAATAAATAATAGATATCAGGGCAAATATCAATAAAATAAAAAATAGAAAGATGGTATAAAAATAGAAAGATGGTAGAGGAAATCAATAAAACAAAAATGAAATCTAGTCTCAAAAACAGATCAATAACATTGATAAACTTTAAGCGAGATTGACAAAGATAAAAAGACGACACAAATCACAAGTATCAGGAATTAAAGCAGAGCTAGCTCTACAGATCCTGCAGCAATCCAGATGATAATACAGGAATACCATGAACAACCTTCATTCATAAATTCAACAACTTTAAGGAAGTGAGTCAGTTCTTTGAAACGCAAAAATTACCCAAAAATCAAACAACGTGAAATAGAAATTTGAAAAACCTATAAATTTGTAATTAAAAGGCTCTTAAAAAGGAAATCACCAGGCCAAGACGATTTCACTAGCAAATTCTGCCAAATATTTAATGAATACTGAACACCAGCTGTCCACAGTCTTTTCAAGAAAGTAGAAGAGGAGGGAATACTTTGCAACCACATTACAAGGCCAGTATTTGCATAATACCAAAACTAGATGAAAACAGTACAGGAAAACTATAGACTGATATTTCTATAAATTTAAACACAAAAACACTCAAAAAAGATTAGCAAATAGAATGTAGCAATATAAAGAATTATACTCCATGACCAAATGGAATTTATTACAGGGATGAAAAGTGAGTTAGTTCAATATTTAAAATTAATCAGTGTAGTCTCCTATACCAACAGCCTAAAGAAGAAAAGTAATATCAATTAATATTGAAATAAAATCAATTGATGCAGAAAAATGCAACACCCAGTCATGATAAAAATCAGCAAAGTAGTAATGGAAGAGAATGGCCTCAACTTCATAAAGAGACTCTACAAAAAGTCTGCAGTTAACACTCAATGTGACAAGACTGAATGGCTTCCTCCTAAGATCAAAAACAAGGCAAGGTGTCTGCTATCATCACTCCTATTCAACATAGTACTGAACGTTCTGGTAAGTGAAATAAGTCAAGAAAAAAACACTTCATGCAGATTGGAAAGGAAAAAATTAAACTGTCCCTATTTGCAAATGACATGAGGGTCTGTAGAAAAATCCCAAGCAATCTACAAAAACAAACACAAAAACGATGAACCTCTTCAAACTAATCTTAACGAGGCTGTAGGATTTAAGAGGAACGAAAAGCTTAATTGCATTTTACATGCTAATATATAGAAACTGAGATTAATAATATATTACCATTTAAAGTTGCTCCAAAGAAAATTATGTACTCAGGTATAAATCTAACAAACATGTGCAGAAACTGTATGTTGAGACTTGAAAAATTGATGGTGAAAGAAATCAAAGATCACTTAAATGAATGGAGAGACATGTTACCATGGAGATGGAGAAGAAGGGTGGAGGATGGAAGGGAGCGTATGGCTACAAACGATGAGCACGAGGAAACCCTGTGGGCATGGCCTAGCTCTGTGACATGACCATTGTGATGGTTACACAACTCTACGCATGGGATTAAACTCACATAGAGTAAGTTATACACACACACGAGTGCACACAAGGCTAGTGAAATACAAATGAGATCTGTGGATTGTATTACTGTCAAAGCCTAGGTTTCAATATTGCACTGTAGTCATAAGATTTGCCCTGGGAAAATGGGGTAAAGGATTCCCGGGCATTTCTGTATTATTTTTGCAACTTCCTCTTAATCTATAATTTCAAAATAAAACGTTAAAAATATTAAACCTGCGTGTATCAATACAGAGAGGGGAACACAGACAAAGGTAATACAATGGAAAGTTTGGAAGCAGGCCTATGGATAACGCCAATCAGCAACAGGGCAGTGCTGCCACTGTACGTTGACATTCAACAAATGACGCTGCAACAGTCGATTCCTCGCTGGGACTCAAAAGGAAACGGCATCCTGACCTCATGCCTTAGAGAAAAATTAACCTCACATAGATCCAGTGGATAAAACCAAAATGTTACTTTGATAATCCTTTTTAATCTCTCTTTTCATTAAATACCAGAGAAAAAGTTGTTTGCTTTTCCTGGCTGTTCATGTAAACAAAGCAAGAAACCAAGTTCGAATTTGGTCCTGTGTATCGTCAGGTTTCTTTTACATTGTCTGCTTTCTATTGTGTACCTAAACTAATTTGGATTAAGCTACATGTAACAGAGACCCACAATTTCACAAGTTAGACAAGATAGCGGCTTTGTGTTTCACGCATTGGTGCAGAGGTACGTCACCCTCGGCTGCTGTGGTGTCTGTCCACTGCTAACATGTTTCCATCTAGCTTCCTTATATGCCAGCCTTAAGGCGGCTTTCTGCAATGCCCCTATTCCAACCACCAAGGAGAAGAGAAATGACCACCATGGGCTCGCCTTCCTTTTCTCTATGGATATGACTCATCCCATTGGTTGGAATTTAGTGAACGAACTCACCAAACTGCGACGGATTCTGGGAAACACTCAATACAATGCTTGGTGGTGTGCACCACTAAAAATCGGGAATCCTAACGCTGTGACTGAAAAAGCTGGGCAGGGCTAACTGGCAGTCAACCACCCAGCAACAGGAATATGCACAGCGCACCCACGTGGTCAGGTTTGCTGGGCTCATTCCACGTTCAGTAATAAACCTGCCCGGGCACAGTGACCACCATGTCTACTTGGAGTGTCAACTCTGTGTCCTTTTGCATCCATCTGTTTTTGATTGGAACAGTGGGTTTCAATACATTGGTTCCCAGTTTCATCAATACCAGCGTTTAAACATTCTTAAAAATATAAATATTGAGTATCTTTTTTTTCCCTGCCCCCGATATGCTGAATAAGAAAGTCCAGCCGTGGGCCCGGAACTGGTTCCTGGCGGAGGGTTCTTAGGCTCGCGGACTTCTAGAATGAACCCACGAACCCTCGCATTGAGTGTTACGGTTCTTTTTTTTTTTTTTTGAGACGGAGTCTCGCTCTGTCGCCCAGGCTGGAGTGCAGTGGCGCGATCTCGGCTCACTGCAAGCTCCGCCTCCCGGGTTCACGCCATTCTCCTGCCTCAGCCTCCCGAGTAGCTGGGACTACAGGCGCCCGCTACCACGCCCGGCTAATTTTTTGTATTTTTAGTAGAGACGGGGTTTCACCGTGTTAGCCAGGATGGTCTCGATCTCCTGACCTCGTGATCCGCCCGCCTCGGCCTCCCAAAGTGCTGGGATTACAGGCGTGAGCCACCGCGCCCGGCCTGAGTGTTACGGTTCTTAAAGACGGTTTGTCAGTCGTTTGTTCCTTCAGATGTGTCCGGAGTTTCTTCCTTCTGCTGGGTTCATGGTCTTGCTCACTTCGGAAGTGAAGCCGCAGACCCTCGCCGTGTTACAGCTCCTAAGGGTGGCGGGTCCGGAGTTGTTCATTTTTCCCGGTGAGTTTGTTGTCTCTCTGACGTTAGGAATGAAGCCACAGACATTTGCCCTGTTACAGCTCCTAAAACTGGCATGTGCAGAGTTCGCTTCTCTCGGAGAGTTTGTGCGTGGTCTTTCTGATTTAGGAGTGAAGCCGCAGACTCTCCCAGTGTTACAGCTTTTAACTGAAATCCGAACCCAAAAGGTGAGAAGCAAGAAGATCTACTGCAAAAAGGAAAATAAGAAAGACTCCATATTCCAGAAAAAGGATTCGAGCAAGTTGCGTTTCGGCCCAGGTGG
This sequence comes from Pan paniscus, assembly GCF_029289425.2. Lineage (NCBI taxonomy): Eukaryota > Metazoa > Chordata > Mammalia > Primates > Hominidae > Pan > Pan paniscus. Next base: position 7,569,820 of record NC_073265.2, read on the forward strand.
CCTGCTTTTATTCCCTTATTTGGCCCCGCCCACATCCTGCTGATTGGTCCATTTTACAGAGTGCTGATTGGTCCATTTTACAGAGTGCTGATTGGTCCGTTTTTGCAGAGTGTTGATTGGTGCGTTTACAAACTTTTAGCTAGACACAGAGCGCTGATTGGTGTGTTTACAATCCTTTAGCTAGACAAAAAAGTTCTCCGAGTCCCCCTGACCCAGAAGCCCAGCCAGCTTCACCTCTAAGTGGTGGGGCTAGAGTTTCTCCAAATCCTCCAGGTGATTCTAATTTATGCTAAAATTTGAGATCCACTATAATTACAAAGTAAATCATGAAGGAAAGTGTTAGGGGAAAAAGAGATTTAGGTTTGTAGGAATTATGTAGTGGAATTCTTTAAAAGTATAGAAAATTTAAATGTGATTAAATGTGATTCTAAAAGCAATAAACGAGATTTTTTGAAGAGACTGGATGTGAGCAATTGAAAAAAATTGTTTATCACTGCTTACTGGGTTATCTATCTTCTCGTGAACCTGTGACATCCAGAGGTGGCAAAGCCATGTCCATACTGTTGTTTTCAGTCTCCATAGCACACAGCACATTGCCTGGCATGCAGCAGGCACACAATAATGTGATAGATGAGTGGATGAAAGAGGAGAACAGAAAGTACATTTTTGTGTCTTTATCAGGGAGACAATCATCATTGTGTGGCCATGAATTTTAAGCATTAGTAAGTCTAAGAAGGAAAGATATCTGTGCTTAAGCTTTTATTTTATAGCAGTGGTGACAGGTTTTATATTTAAACATATATAGTACAAGTAGTTGCCCAAAAGTTTGATTGCTTGTCCTATACTGAAAATATATGCATTAATTTTTTTTATTGCTGCCTGAATTTTAGTGGCTTATACAATGCAAATTTGTTTTCTTAAAGTTATGTGGATTAGAAGTCCAACACTGGCTGCTCCAGGCTAAAACCAAGGTGTTGACAGAGCTGCCTTCCTTTCGGGAGATCTAGGGAATAATCCATTTCCTTGCTTATTCAGGTCGCTAACAAAATTCAGATTCCTGTGGTTGTAGGGTTTAGATTCAAGTTTGCATATTGACTGAGAGCTGGGGCCATTGCCAGCTTTAAAGGTTCCCTGCTTTCCTTGACTCATGGCCCCTCCTCCATCTTTATAGCCAGCACCAGCAGGCTGCCTCTTATTCCCCGTTACATCTTACTTTGACCACTGCTGAGAAAGACTCTCGCCTTCTAAGGACACATATGATTAATTGGGCCCACAAAAAATCCTGGGCCAGGATTTTATATCCTAGATATAAAATCCAGGATAATATCTCCTCCTCAAATCTTTAATCACATCTGAAAATCCTTTTTGCTGCATAAAGTAACATATTCACAAAGCCCAAGGAGGAAGTCATGGACTCCTCTGAAGGACTATGGTGACTACTGCAGTCTGTCCGCTAGCCTCCACATATTCACACCTGTCCCAGTTGCAAATATACATCCACCCAGTCCCAAGGTTCCCTGAAGTCTTATCCAATTAAAAAATCAACTCAAAATCTAAAAATATTGTTTGAATATCATCAGCTCAAAAGTCTCAGGTATCATTATCTAAATTGTCTAAATTAAGTATGGGTAAGGATCTGGTATGATCCATCTTAGGACAAAATTTCTTTTTATCTGTGAAACTGTTAAACTACAGAAATAAGTTATCTGCTCCCCAAATACAGTAGGATAAGGGTTATAGACATTGTTATTCAAAGATGGAGGAAATGGAAGAAATAAAGAAGTCATTGGGTTCAAATCCAGCCAAGGAAAACTCCATTATGTGTCAAGGCTTAGAAATAACCCTGTGTTCCTCAAGCTCCACCTTTTGAGCCTGTGACTCCACTCTCTACACTCTGAGATCTCCCCTTTGAGTTAATCTTAATGAAAAGTAACTTACACGCTCAGCTGAGTAATTTTATCATCCAGTTTCCTGCCTGTGGAATCTGGAGAGTCCAAGTTATTCTCTCATGTTCAACAGCTTTCTTTTCTTTTGTACTCTCCCCAAGCCTTTCAGTCCAAGCTGGCACTGTTTCTGCTGATAAAAAATTCTCAGGAACCGTGTGTGTCTTTTGTGTATATCATGGTGATTCACTCCATTAGACAAGCGGCGTGTCCACAAATCTTTTCTAGATAATTTCATCTCAATTTTTTGTTTTTGTCAAGATGGCCAAGGGACAATGTTGTTACATTTCCTAGATGCTCTGTAGCTTGATTTGGGGGATCTGTGAGTCCTACCCTTAATGTTTTCAAAGATCCTTTGTGTAACTGAAAACTGACTTTTTGATCATTCAAAGGGGTTTACTTTAAGCCATTTCTCTAGAGTATGCTTTCCTGATAGTAAATCTTTTAATTTTAATGCGTCTCACTGTTCAGACATGCTGAGAATTTCCCACACCATCAAGTTCTAGTTCCTTTTTGTTTAATAGTTCTTCCTTCAATTTATCTGTTTCATCTTGCCTTTTACTATAAGCAGCTAGAAAAAAAAGCAGAACACATCTTTAACATTTTGCCTGAAAATCTCTCTTCTAAATATCTAATTTTATTGTTTACAGGTTCTTCTTGTCACAAAACTGTGACATAATTCAGCTAGGCTTTTTTCCACTGTATAAGAAGCATTACCTCTCCTCCAATTTCCAATATATATTCTTTACTTCCTTCTGAGCTCTTAACACCAGCACCTTTAATGTCCATTTTTTCTATCAATGGTCTGTTCATGCAGATTTAGGTATTCTCTAAGGTGATTTACTTTTTTTCTATAATGCTCCTCACTTTCTTCTTAGCCTTCATTGGAAGTATTTGACATTCATGACTAGTTTGTTTAAGACAACGGAGGCTTTTTCTATTATGCTCCTCAAAATTCTTCTCACCTCTGACCAATATCCAATTTTAAATCCACTTCTGTATAGTTAGGTGTTTGTTACAGATGCATTCCATTTCCAGGTACCATTTCCAGGTACCAATAGCCTGTATGAATCTTCTATTGCTGCCTTGAAAAATAACCACAAACTAAATGGCTTAAAATAACACAAATTCATTATCTCTCAGTTCTGTGGTCAAAAGTCCAATACTGGTCATATCAAGCTAAAATCAGTGTGTTGGCAGGGTTGCATTCCTTTCTGGAGGCTCTAAAGAAAGATGTGATTTTTGAATTTTTTTTTTCTTGGCAGAATTTAGTTGCCTGAAGTTGTAGGACTGAGATACCTCTTTTCTTGTCAGCTGTGAGTTGAGGGTCATTCCCCATTTCCAAAGGCTTCATGTGATTAGATTAGGCCCATCCAGGACAATCCAGAAAAATTTTCTTCATATAAAGGCCTGTAATCTTAATCACAAGAGCAGATCCCTTTGCCAGGTAACATATTCACAGGTTCTGGGTATTGGGGCATGAACATCTTTAAGTGGCCATTATTCTGCCAACCACAATGCAGTAGGTAAACAGTAGGCATCACTTCTGGAGTCATGTTAGCAAAAATGGCAGAGTGGGTAGCTCTAAGGCTAGCTAGACCCTTCACAGAAATGCTGAAATAATGAGAAAATCTGTGAGGATCTACTTTATCTGAATTCTAGAAAATGGTCAAAGATTTACACCAGCCAAGTTTGTTTTATTTTCTTTTTTTGAGGCAATATAAAAACAGTAGGAGAGATTTGTGGCATTTTTATTTTCCCTTGTTTTACCTCCCTCCCTAGCTGGTCATTGCTCTTGAAGATGGAAGCCCATGTTTTGACTGTGGGACTCTAGTCATTGGTTTCAGAGGAAACAGAGAAGAACTTTTCTCAAAGAATTATCTTTGTCTGTTTTGATCTGTCTGGGTGTTACCTGAAGAAATGATGCAATGTGCTTGTCTTCGTTTCGCTTAACTTGGAACTCTCTAAGAGCAGAAAAGTGGCTATGCTGAGAGCATTCCTCAGGAACATTGAAAGGCAAGTGAGCCACCTTCTAGTGACTTGGGAAAATACTACATTTCAGGCAAACAAAAGACATACCAAAATCCTGGGATGAAAAGCTTAAAAGAGAGATTCTTTGGCAGATTAGAGTATTGAAAAGCACCTATGTATTCCAGGGTATTTAGAAAGCCACAGGCATGCCCAGGGAAGGAAATAAGCTCAGAAAAGACTCAAGAAGACTCTAAACCTCTACTTCTGGCTAACCTTTAAGGCTGGTGTCAGCAGGTAGTGAAGGCTAACACAGAATTGTAAATGGCTGGGCTCAGCACTGAAGGAGTGTCCAACAAAGAGCCATTCTGCAAACACTGTGAGAGGTTTCTTGTTTTTGCATTTTGTTTTCTGGCTTTAGGCATTCAAAGAATCTCTGTCAAAAACACTAGCTGACTGCAAGCTAGAGGAACAGAGACATCAGAGACCACAAATGGCAAAGAATACAGTCTTTATGTATTAGTCCATTTTCCCACTGCTATAAAGAACTACCTGAGACTGGGTAATTTATAAAGAAAAAGGTTTAATTGACTCACAGTTCCACATGGCTGGTCCCTGTCCCTCCCTCAACATGTGGAGATTATAATTCAAGATGAGATTTGGGTGGGGACACAGAGCCAAACCATGTCACTTTATAAAAATAGTTTAGAAAAGTTATCAAACAATTATAACCCAGAACAAGCAACAAAAATAAACCCTGAGGAGGGGGAAGAAACTTATTTCCTGAGTTACCATATTATAATACTTAAAAAGTCCAGTTTTCAACAAAAAGTATGAAGCATACAAGGAAACAGGAAATCATGCTCTATTTAGGGGAAACATTAAAAGAAATTGTTGTGAGGAAACACAGACATTGGACTTACTAGAAATAAACTTTAAATCAACTGTCTTAAATATGCTGAAAGAGCTAAGAAAATCATGGACAAATAGTAAAGGAAATAAGGAGACTAATGTCTCAATATGATAGATAGAAACTGTCAATAATGACAAGTGGTAAAAAAAGAACCAGTCAGAAATTCTGGAGCTCAAAAGCCCCATAACTGAAATGAAAATTCACTACATACATGTAATGGGAGTATCAGGAGAAGAGAAAGAATTGTGAAGAAAGAATATTGGAAGAAATAATGCTCAAAATTTCCAAACTTGATAAAAGACATGCATTTAAACATCCAAGAAGCTCAACAAACTCCAAGAATGATAAAGAGATCCATAACTGGGTATTTTATAGTTCTGTCAAAAGCAAAAGACAAAGAGAATCTTGAATGTCACATCAGAGAAATGACCAGTTACATACAAGGGATCCTCAATAACATTAACAGAAAAAAACATGGAGGCCAGATGGCAGGGTGGTAATATTATTTAAAGCATTGAGAGGAAAAAAATAATCTATCAACTAAGAATATTATATCTAGCAAAAGTATACTTCAAAAGTGAAGGAGAACTTAATACTATCCCAGAAAAACAAAACCTGAGGGAACTCGTTGCTAGTGGACCTGCCTTATAAGAAATGCTACAAGGAGTACTTGAGGTGTAAAAGAAAGGCTGCTAGTTATTAGATGCTTGAGTTACTACACAGTAACTCAAATCTATACAAAGAAATAAAAAAGTCTGGTAAAGGTCATTACATAGATAAATATAAAAGCTAACATTATTCTGGATTGTAGCTCCTCTTTGTTTCCTGTATGATTTAAAGGGCACATTTATAAAACAATAATTATAAATCTTTGCTAATGGGCACACAATGTATAAAGATGTAATTTGTGACAATGACAACATAAAGGGAAAGGCTGAAGCTGTGTCGGAGCAGATGGGCTGACAGGTGCTGAAGGCTTATATTTAATGAGATTTAGTACAAAACTCTGAAGCTTTCCAGACTCACAGGGGTGATATTTTGATGAAGTAACAGGAGAGAGAGGGTGTTTGGCATCTCCTTTAGAAGTTATAGCTTATGACACTGTCAAGGCAAAAATTGTACCTGACAAAGTTATAAAGGCAAGAACTAATGTATTCAGATTATTGCAGTGGGAATTGTTCAACCCCACTGAAACAACAGACAGGAGGGTTTGTAAGTGGAGGACACTACTAGGGGAAGGTTGATCAGTGGGATGAAGACTGCACACTGAGTGCTGTCTTGGGTAATATGTAATATCTTAATCTCATTCAGAAATGTCTTGGGCAGAGTCCTGTAACAATGAAGGTAGTGGAGCCTGGTCCACTCTGGCCATGGGTCAGGCTGGCAAAGGCTAAGAAGTGGTTGTGGGTGCCACCTGGGGCAGGAGGTGGGGTGGAGAGTGCCCCAGATTCCCACGCTGGGCTGGTGGCCATGCTGAGGAGCTGGGGCTGGCCTGGGCAGAGGATGACTGGGACCTCCTTAGTCTTGAGCTGCCCCTCTGCCACTTTGAAGAACTTTGCAGTCTTTCTCCTTAGAGTCTGCATTTCCGGAAGTTTAAGGACTGCCCAGAAAGTCTCCCTGCACCCAGCAATAAGCTGGCAGAGCTGTTCAAGCAGAGAACCAGGCAGGGGAGCAAAAGCGGCTTCTCTGCTCTTTGGAAGCACTGGCAGCACAGCTGTGCCCTGCAGAAGAAGATGAAGAATCTCAGACACATAAACCTTCATTGCCGTGGCAGAGGATGAGTCTGAAAGAGGAAGGTGGAGTGCGGGTCACATTTACTCTGGCTGGCCCTAACCCTCCCTCCCTGGAAGCCAGCCATGTAGCTAGGCAATCATCCAGACCCACTCAGATGGGGCTTCCAGCAGTCCCTGGTGTCGCCCTGGCCATTCTCTAATGCCAGCTAATGAGGGGCAGCTAGTGGAGCACATGGACTGACCCTCTGAATTAACTCACCACTGGGGGACAGCATCTCTGGATGACCTCATCAAGCATTTGAGAACAGTGGCATGATCAAGATGCTGTGAAAATGGTTTGTTATCATTTATTCAATTAGAAATGGGCTTCCATGCTTCAAACATTTATATTTAGGTATAAAATTTAGCTTCCAGAAATACCCTGGTAAAAATGTTATTTCAATGCAAACTTTTTTTTTTTTTTTGTAATTCAAGAAACCAAGAAAGATAAAATCAGGTCACAGCTGTCTAAGGCACTAAGGAAACTAATCCAAATAAAATCTACCCTGAGCTTTCATAAAAAACCAAGGGAGGAGGAGGTTTAACTATTACCTACCAATATTACGAACAGCAGTGCATGCATATATTCTCCAAAGACAGGTAGAATGTTCAAATCAGCATTGTACATAGTAGCCCAGCTAGAAATTGCCAACTGTCCATCCACAGCAGAATGGATAAATACCCCATGAAACATTCACACAATGGAATAGTGCTGAGTGGTGAAGATAAATGACCCGCAACAAAGACACACACCAATATGGATGAACCTCCGGGCACAAATAGCACCTACGGCACAATTCTATTTACAGAAAGTAAGAAAAGAGGCACAGCTGGCCCCGGATGTTCAAGTCAGTAGAGAGACAGCCAGGCTGGTGTGCGCCTGTGATCTGGAGGGGGAATGGTGCCAGGTGGGCTGTTTGTGGAGCTGTACAAGATGACCTGTGGTTTGTGCATGTCCTGCCTCACTGGGAAGGTGTAGACAGCCACCTGGCAGGTAGTACAGTGACAGTCTCTGTGATCTGGGTGTGACAGCCACAACTTCTGAACTCCTGTCTCATGTGGTCTCGGTTGGTCACACTGAGATGCACGACAGTCCGCCTAGATTTGATTGTGAATAGAAAATAAGGCACGAGCAATGCCACATGGGGGCAACATTGCAGGATGGTTTTGGCTGTTCTTCCTACATTTAATGCTACGCAAATGAAAACGTTCCATGTGGAATAACAACCAGCATCGTGTCCAACTGAGAGTAATTAGATGGGAGAATGTCTGCCAGGTTCAGAGAAGACAAGTCTTGGTTTCCAAACCTAGAAGTCAAATGAAAAACTTCCAGGCCTCAGGGTGTTGAACTCTGAGAAGAAATACGTTTTCTTTTCTTTTAAAAAAAAATTGTGGTAAAATACAGAAACATACAGTTTACCAGTGTAGCCATTTTTCAGTTCCGTGGTATTGAGTACATTCAGGCTGCTGCGCAACCATTACCGCACCCGTCTCCAGAACTTCTCCATCTTCCCCAGCAGAAACCCCGAAGAAAGGCATTTCTATAGCCGTGCCTCATTATCCCCTTCCCCGACACTCTCAGCAGCCCGCCTGAAGGAACTTTAAAGGCAAGTCTCTCTTGAGAGCAGTGGAAAGCATTCATTCAATCATAAGTGCATTCATTCTCCTACTCCGCTGGAGAGGGCATTATAGGTCACTATTTATACAGCTTAGAGGCAACTTCAAATAAGTGTTGAATAATTGACGAAAATTCATTCAGCTATTAAATAGTTTTTATGTGTGTTTTAACTTAAAAATTATTTTGCATCCACTATCAAAGCCGATAACTGTGGATGGAAATTTCCAGATAGTTACTCGTGCTTCCATTAAACCTTTGCAGTACTTTTTAGGAAGGAAAATAATTCTGACAAATTGCAGTAATACAAATCATACCTTTTATTTTATTTTTAAATCTCAGTCACAAGAAATAAATAATTTAAAAAAAAGAATAAGAGTTTTCATAAGAAGGGTACCGTGAAAATCATTCCAGGCAGCTCATGAACTTCTGCAGGTGGCTGGGGCACAGGCGGTGGGTGGGCCATCCTCACAGATTAGCTGTCAGAATGCGATTAAAACATAACCCACTCTTTGAGAATTGCTCATGCTGGCTGGTAGATTTCCCAGTTCTTTAAACCTGGTGAAGGGAGCGCACCCTGAGGCTGGCTAAAAGCTGGGTTGCCAAGGCAACAGGCAGCCTCCATGGTCCTGCTCCTCCATGGAGCCTCTCCCTAAGCCAGCTTAATACAGTGGAACACTCGGTTTCCTGGTGCCAGCATGGGCATCTCTGTCCTCCTGACCAGCTGCATGGAACTGGTGTTTCTCACAAAGCATTTGGCCAGGAAAATGCAGACCATGGTGACAAGGAGTTAGAGTTAGTTTGACAGGAGGTTAGTTCATGTTCTGGCCTTAATGACTCTCTAAAGGGATGTGTCAGATTTCATATCAGACAGAAGGTAGCTTAGAAGAGCTTGTAGGAGGTTGCTATTTAAGCATTAGGAATGGCCAGCCCGTGGGATTCCTGGAGGTTTGTGTATCTCCCTCGCCTGCACAAAAGGCTGTTGGGTCCACCAGGGGCTGTCTTGTCCTGGCCTGTCCCGGAGGAGACAGTGAAAGGGCACCCAGAGGGGAGCAAACAAGCGACACTTGTGCAGAGCTGCCCCAGCCTCTTCTCGGGCTTCTGGAGGTGGTGGGGGGGTGCCTATTTCAGGAAACACGGGCTTTGGGCCTGACAGAGGGTTCCATCCTCCTGCTGTGTATGATTAGTCCATTCTCATGCTGCTACAAAGAAATACCCAAGATTGGGTAATTTATAAAGGAAAGAGGTTTAATTGACTCATGGTTCCACATGGCTGGGGATGCCTCTGGACACGTACAATCATGGCGGAAGGGGAAGCAAACAAGTCTTATAGGGCAGCAGGCGAGAGAGTGAAGGGGGAAGAGCCCCTTATAAAACTATCAGATCTTGTGAGAATTCACTCACTAACAGGAGAACAGCAAGGGGGAAACCATCCCCATAATCCAATCACTTCCCTACCTTGACACGTGTGGATTACAATTCAAGATGAGATTTGGGTGTGGACACAGAACCAAACCATAGCAGTGGTTAACTGCTTAGAATACAAAAACAAAAACAAAAACAAAAACAAACAAACAAAAAACATTGAGCACCCACTTGCCGCTGCAGGCTTTCTGTCTGCATCTTCCTCCAAAATCCCCCGAACCCAGGGAGGCAGGCGCTCTTACTACCTCTACACATGAAGAAAGGGAGGCTCAGAGAGATGAGATATTCTCAAGTGGCAAGCCAGCAGCTGCATCCAAGGCTTCCGCTCCGAATCTGCCTTCAGCACCTCTCGCCCTCTTTCTGGCCGTACGATCTACTGGAAGAAGAAATATCCCTTCCCCTCCTTGTTCCGCACCCTCCTCCAGGTACTGTGGTCTGGATCTGGAGGGAGGAAGTACTCGAGGGGCTGCTCCTTGGTGCTGAGCTGTCTCTGCTCTCGGTGGAGGAGTCCTTCCCAGAACATTCTCTGAGGGCTCTGGAGTCTGTTGTCACTCACCTTCCTTCCACCCTCATCCACCTGTTCCACTACAACATTCATTGCGTGTGCTTGCAATGAATGAGGCTTTTAGTGAGATAATGTTTCTCCCGTAACCCAAGGCTTAGGTGGAGTAAAGTCTTGGTTCCAAGACAAGACAGAAGAGTCTTAAGGGGAAAGGTCATGTCTTATGTTTATCTTGCATCCCCAATTCTCAATGAGTTCATTGGCTTGGACAGGCCTTGAGAAGAAAGTCCGTTTTTCACACATCCCCTAAATGTAGCTTAAACCCCTGTGGCCATGACCAGAGGCAGAGGAAGGCCCTGAGGACTCTCCTCCCCAGGCTTCCAGGTAGGTGGATCTGGGAGGCCTGAGCTGAGGGATGCATGCCCAGTCCTCAGCCCCTTCTCAAGAAGGCTGTGGTGAAAATCAAATGTGCAAAGTGCACGAAGTGGAAAATCCTTACTACAAGTATAAATAGCTAATAATTAGGTGGAAAATGTTCTTAAGTCTACTCCAAATAGAAAAGAGGGAAGTTTTCTCTTATCTGCAGGGCACAGTGCCTGGTACCCACTAAACACTTAATGAATGTCAGCTTCATTCTTCTTTCCCCCAACTGAAATGTGTGGCAATGATCTAAGGGAGGGGGGACATGATGGGAGGAGAGCTGGGGCCAGGGAAGCAGTGGAAGAGGAGAAAAAGAATAAAGAAGATGAGACGATTGCCCTTTAGAGTTAGGGGAAGCCTTGGGTGACTCATCAATGTTAAAAGGGCCAAAATCCAAATGGGAGGACATCAACTTGGGATTGTCCGAGGCTCAAGGCACAGTGGATGGAACAAGGTTGGGTGGGTTTCAGCTCTAGAGCAGCGTAACATTCACCAAATTAAGTCACTCAACCTCTGGGGGCTTTTTGTTTTATTCTTCATTTTGAAAATAACAGTATCTGCCCTGTGCACATCATAGAGCTACTCTGAGATGCCTTTTTAACATTTTATGAAATTGGAAGAGATGATAAAAAATTATGATATGATCTGTTGTTGGGAGAGTAAACAACCGATGGTTTCCAGACAACGACTTGGCAAAATATATTAAGGCATTGAAATACACCTCTCCTTTAACCCAGCTAACCACTTCTGAGAACTTCTCCCGGGAAATGATGAGAGGGAGCTAAAGGAATTCTGAGCAAAGATGCTCACAGCCATATGTCAGTAATAGGGAAAATCTGGAAATAACACATGTCTAACAGAAATGTTTCGGTGCTTTAGCCAGTAAGCAACTCTTAAAATGATAAGTGCTTACTGAAAGAAAAAGACATTCTTCACATAGGGAGTTAAAAAAGCTTTAGAATAATAAGAGTATCATTTAATATTTTCCAAGCATATTCTGAAAGAGGGGCTTCACGATGGCCGACTGGAGCATCTGGCGCTCACCTCCTCCACAAAGAAGAACCGAAATAGCGAGTGGAGAACCACACTCTGAAGGGATAATCTAAGCGAGAACTCTGGAATTCAACTGAGAAGTAACAGGCAACACCGGAGGCAAGAGAGGAGAGGGAGATGGTGCAGCCTGTCGGCCAGGATAGGCGGGGAACCTGGAGGGGCTCCCCAGTGTGGGGAAAGAGTAAGTCAGAGATCCTCGGGGTCTGCATCCCACCCCAGACCCCTGCAGTCCTAGCCAGGGCAGACCCCCTAGGCCCTCGCAGGCCGTGGCACTAATGCAGGGAGCTGCCTGGAGACTGCACGATGGCATGGATCCAGAGAGGGAGCTCACGCTGCCTCCCACACACCCTGAGTCCTAAGCAGCTTCCTCACAACGCCATTTTGAGCACACAGCCTGGACCACACTGCAGCCAGCCCAGCAGCCCCTGAGCTCCACACTGGCAGCCACATTGACATCCCCAGCCTGTAGCCACCACCATTGCTGCGTACTGAAACTGAGAACGAAGCGCGTGACACTTGCAGCCACCCTGCCGCCCCAGTAGTGGGGCTGCTGAACATTTACAAGCGCGCTGAGGACAGGCTATCCTGCCCACAGCTGCTGAAGAGCATGCTCCCCAGCTGCCTGCCCAAAGCTGCTGCTCCCGAAAGCAGCCCCTTCCTCCCTCCAGCAACAGGGCTGCAGGGCAGCTGCTTCCACCTCCACCAGAGCACTGCCCTGGGGGCCTGGGGATCACCCAGCCCCCGCCTAGCACAGCCAGCCCTGCAAGCACCACCGTGGGGACCTGAGGACAGGCTTGCCCTGACCACCCCCACCGAGGAAACCAGACCCCTATCTCCCACCACATAGAGAAATCAACTCAAGATGGATTAAAGCCTTTAACATAGGACCTATTAGAAGAAAACAAACAGAGGAAACATTTCAGGATCTTGGTCTCGGCCAAGGTTTTATGTCTAAGACCTCAAAAGTATAGTAATAGAAACAAAAATAGACAAATGGGACTCTATGAAACTGAAAAGCTTTTGCACAGCAAAGGAAACAACAGAATAAAGAGAAGGCCTGTTGAATGGGAGAAAATATTTGCAAACTATTCATCTGACAAAAAACGAATATCTGGAATATACAAAAAACTCTAACAATTCAATGTAAAAAAAAAAAACCCAAATAATCCAATTAAAAAGTGAGCATAGGACATGAATAAACATTTCTCAAAAGAAGACGTACAAATGACCAACAGGTATATGAGAAACGCTCAATGCCAGCAATCACCAGGGAAATGCAAATGAAACCACCATGAGATGAGATGTCATAGTATACCAGTCAGAATGGCTAGCATTAAAAAGAAAAAAATAACAAGATACTGGCACAGATTTGAAGAAAAACTCTTATCCAATGTTGGTGGGAGGATAAGTTAGTACAGCTACTATGGAAAACAGTAGGAAGATTTCTCAAAAAACTAAAAATAGATCTACCCTACGATCCAGCAGCCCCACTACTGGGTATTTATCCAAAGGAAAGGACATCAGTATATCATAAAGGATAACTGCATCTCCATGACTATCACAGCACTATTCACAACAGCAAATATGTAGGATCAACCCAAGTGTCCAACAATGGGTGAATGGGTAAAAACATGTGGAATACTATTCAGCCATAAAAAGTAATGAAATGCTGTGGTTTGCAGGAACATGAATGGAACTGGAAGTCATTATGCTAAGTGACATAGGCCAGGCACAGACAGGCAAATACCACATGTTCTCACTCACATATAGGAGCTAAAAAAGTTGGTCTCCTGGAGGTAGAGAGTAAAATGACAGATACTAGAAGCTGAGAAGAGTGTGTGAGTGATAAGGATGAGGACAAGATACAGAGAGGTTGGTTAATGGGTACAAACATACAGTAAGGTGGAATGAATAAGTTCTAATGTTCAGTAGCCGAGTAGGGTGACTGTAGGTAACAACAATGGAGTATAAGTTTCAAAATAGCTAGAAGAGAGCTCTTAAAGTGTTCCCAACACATGGAAACGATAAATACTTGAGGTGATGGACATCCTGAGCACCCTGACTGGATCATTACACATCCTAGGCATGCAGTCAAATATCACAGGTACCCAATAAATATGTACAAACAGTATCTATCAATAGAAAGTAAAAAAAAAAATAAGAATTTGAAGGATATACCTGAAAATATTATAGTAGTATTCCCCTAGTTGGAATGTGTGATCATACAGATCTTATATATTTTTTGCAATGAGTTTATGTCTTTATTTGGGTAGAAACGTATACAGAAATATCTCTACAATATTGCTATTAAAGTAGACAGCCCCACCCAGTAACGAATTCCCTTTCTGCTATTCCAGATGGACAGGTGTGTAGGTACCTTTTAAAATCACCTTCTATGTCAGGGAGCTCCCTTCCTCCCAGGGCAGCACCCTGTTCCCAGAGGTTTCTTCCTTGTCACCTGCATTTGTAGTCTCCCTGTGTTGCCGTGCTTCCATCTCCCTGACATACTGGTGCTGCTCCGCTATGGCTCTGCCTTTCCCCCGGCTCCTGGCAGGCAGGCAGGGGTGGCTCGCCCAGCGTCACACTGCAAGCTGACCTCTCTGACCCTCCCAGTCTGTCTCTGTCAAGCTGAGCTTGGACATTGCTTTGAGCACCTGAAGTCCCTTGACTCATTTTATCCTCAGACCTCATCTGTGCAGTCACATGCTCACCAGTGGCTGTCCAGCCACAGACAGCTTAGCCACCTTGACTGCAGTTTTGGGGGGAGTCAGAGGCACATCTGGTCCTTCCCAAAGTCTGTGCACAAAGTAGACCTCCTCTGGTGTGTCTGTCCCCCTGGGTCCCCATCCTTATTGGGTGTGCACCCCATTAGCCTCCCTCTTCCACCTTCTATATCTAGTCATCCTTCATCCCTCCCCTTTTCTCCCACATGTATGTTCTTCCCAGGCATCCATAATCAAGTCACCGCCCTTCATTGCTAATAATCTCTCTTTCCTCTCACCAGCAATTAGATTAAAAGACCAGCCGTCCACACCTGGTCACTCTGATCCACTGTAATCTGGTTTCAGTCTCCAGTATCCTACTGAAGCCTTAGGTCCTTAGTAAAGGCATGTTTCAATAGATATTCCTAGAGAGAACAGGGAAGCTTGGTCAACGGTGTGCAAGTCCTGTGTGAGATGTGTGTCCCTGTATTAGGCCATTCCTGCATTGCTGTAAGGAAACACCTGAGACTGGGTAAAACAGAAAGGTTTAATTAGCCCACAATTCTGCAGGCTGTACAAGCATGGCACCGGCGTCTGCTCAGCTTCCGGGGTGGCCTCAGGGAGGTTTTAGTCATGGCAGAAGGCGAAGCGGGAGCAGGCACGTCACATGGTGACAGCAGGAGTTACAGAGAGAGTGTGGGCAGGCGTCACACACTTTTAAACAACCAGATCGCCTGTGAACTCACTCATCACCAAGCCCATGTGGTGCTAAGCCATTCCTGAGGGCTCCACCCTCATGACCCAATACCTCCCCCACGAACCCCAGGCCCCACCTCTAAGAATAGGAATCACATTTCAACATAAGATTTGGTGGGGACACAGATCCAAGCCCTCTCTCCTTGGAGATATCCAGTGACATGGCATACTGAGATTATTAGGACGTCCTGTCCAGAGGAAACCTGCTAAGCTCTGCGTGACCATTTCTCAGCTGACCTTGTCTACAGAGCACTTTCAGCCCTTGGGACATGCATTGCCATCATGCAGATGGGACTGCCCCTCAGGACCCAGCCTGAAGACAGAGCTTTGGCTGCACCAGCCCCACCGTGGACCTCTCCTGCTTCAAGTTTTCTTGTTCCTGGGGTTGTCCAATGAGGTCTCCTTCCTCTCTCAAGACTCAGCTCATGTGTCTCACTCTCTGCGAGGCTGAGCAGGCGCCTTCCCTGGGACATGCACCCTTTCTTCATGGAGCCCTTTGCTTGAGCGCCTGTGACCACAGATGGAGCTCTCCTTGGCAATGACCCGTGCTTTTGCCCTGACCCTGGCTGCCAGGTAGGGATGCATAGAGAACCACCAAGCATCCTGTGCCCGACCAATAATGAATGCAGGTGAAAAGGTAGAATGAAATGGCAGACGACCTTAGACAGTGTGAGGAAGAAAGCCAATGGAGCGAAAGGCAGTGGGGGATTCTACTCCTCTCCATGATGACCTTCCCAGAGGCTTGTCCCCTTCACTTTCTGTCCCCCGTCCTTGGGATGGAACACACGTATCTGCTTTCTGGACACACTCCTCTGTGACCGACCTTAGGTGCTTGCCCTGGTCTTGCAGGTGTGACATCAAGTACTGGTGTGCCTGCGGACATCTGAGGTGATGGGCAGGGAGCTGCCCATTTTGCCTGGGTTTTCCAGGTCATTGAAACACGGGGTCTCATTGTGTGTGTGTAGTATGACTTCCTGATTTACAAACCCAACTGCGTGTGGAAGGGAGGTCTTAATTCTAATGGGGGTGGAAACATCCTAATGGCTGGGTCTGAGGCTTTTGAACAGATTAGCAAATACAGCTGGGCTCTCAGCCTGCAGACCTTTGAAGCACCAGGAAAAATCACACACCCATCACAATATCAAAGGTGCAGAGGAATCGCAGCAAGTCTGGTATTGCTTTTGAAACTCAGGTTTCCTGCAGTCCTCTGGCAGATGCCATGGCTGCTCTGCCCAAAAGAGATGTCAGCTCCCTGGAGTGCTGGGTGGCCTGGGTGTCACCTGGGCAACCAGTACTTTCTCCACCGCCTGTGTGAGGAGAGCCCGGAGCCTGTGCTGGTGGTGGGGAAGTGGAGTGGGGGAGGCTGGAAGCTCAGCCTCCGCAGAGCCTGCGTTTTTCATGTGGGCGTTCTCTCTTATGATACCCTCTTCTTTTTCTCAATGAATATTTATTAAGCATTGACTGGATGCCAAGTACAGTTCTCAGTGCTGGGTACACAGCTGTGAACAAGACAAGATGCCGTCCTCACTGGGCTTCTGTTCTGCCGCGGGAGAACATGATCCGTAACCAACAAGTGGAGATTGTGTGGGCTATTTATGAGAAACAACGTATTTCTAATAAAATATGTTTATATATATATATAAGATATATGTTTATATATATAAGATATATATTTATTTACATATCACAGGGACAGGGCAAAGGAGACAAAAGTGACTGCATTTCCTGGTGATTTATAATTTGCAAAGACATTTCACTTTGCAGTGTCTCCTGACACTGCATTTATTTCTCTGATCTGGAAACTGCCCTCCCAGGTGCAGGCGTCACCCTTCCTTAGGGATATATGCTGAGCTCTGAGCACCCTGGGGCCTCTGTGGGAGCCTGTCCAGGTCTGTGTTGTTGGGTGCTGCAGGGCTCACAGCATTTCGAGGGCAGGACAGGTGCACCTTTCATTCACTGGGACATGAAGGTACGTGGGAGGCCTCTTCGTGCTTGGGGAGGCACATGATCAAGTGCTGCTGGTCCAGGCATGGGCACACAGAGGACGTGGAGGTGGCACGGGGTGTGGAGGAGGCCACTGACCCTAGCTTTGCTGGGGTGCTGCCCAGGTTAGTCAGCGGGAGCTTTGGGGAAGACAAGATACCTAAACTGGCAGCTCATCTTGCTTTAGACCAGAGTGAGTCTGTAGCTGGATGGCCCAGGATAGGTAAACAGGAACAGGGCAGCCCTCACAAGTGCGCTCTGCTAGACAGCCCAGCCATCTCTGGGCACCAGCGTGTGGCTCTGGCCTCTTGCCTACCTGCCTAAAGCCTGCCATCACCTCTCTCTCTGTAACACCTTTGTGCACTGTGCACTTCTCCAACGCCACAAGAAGAGCCTCTTAATGCTGAGAGGAAATAGCCAGGGCTTTTGGAAAAGGATTCAGCACATGTTCGCTACCCACATGGCTCCTGGCCGGTCCCTTCCTGCGTGTTCTGGCTCATTGCCATGCCTCTCTCCACACCTGCGTGGGAAAAGCACTCAGCACCGTTTTATCTTATAAGAGCATTGAGTGTGTTTGTGTGTGTGCGCCATGCTGTGTGGCCTGTGTGTATAGTGTATGTAAGTGTGTGTGCAGGGCGTGTGCCTGCAGTGCATGTGCATGTGGGGTATATGTGTGTGGGGTGTTCATATGTGTTCTATAGTGTGAATCTGTGTGTGTGGTGTTGGTATGTGGTATGGTATGTGTGTGTAGTGTGAGTGTGTTTGTATGGTGTGTGGTACAGGTGTGGGGTATGGACTATCTTTGGGCTGTGATATCGTGTCTGTGTGTATGTGTGTGTGTGGTGTGGGGCATACATGTGTGTGTGGTGTGGTATGAGTATGCATTTATGTGTGGTATGTGTGTTGTATGTGTGTGTAGTGTGGTGTGTGGTGTAGTGAGTGTGCATTTGTGTGGTATGTGTGGTGTGGTATATGAGTGCATTTGTATGTACTGTGCATGTGTTTGTGGTGTGTGGTGTGTTGGGGGATGTATGTGCATTTGGGATGTGTGTCTTGGTGTTTCTGGTTGCTGGGATCAGGGAAGCCAAGCGAGAGACATTCTGACATTTCCAAATGGCAGCAGTGACTGGCTTACTAGGCTTCTTCCAACATTCAGAAAGATGAAAAGAGAAAAACTACACTCTGCAGGCCATTGTTGGTCAGAAACAATCCCATTCAAACAAATTGGTTTTGAAGCATTTTGCTTTTCTCTCCTATAAAATCCTCTAATTATTTTGAGTGAACATCTGTTACTTTGTTTGTATTTCGGTTGGACTGGAAGGCAGAGTAAGAATATTCTTTTCAAATGACTGTTTCATAGCCAAGCAAACATATAGACAGCCTCAAAGCAGGAAAGGGTGAAGAAACATAAAATATGAAGCTTAAATGGCTAAAAGAGATTGGGATTAACCAAAGTAGCATGTCAAACAATGGGGGAGTCACAGTCGTCTGAAATCCTCGACCACAGCCCCAAGTCCGTGGCGTTTCTCCCCCACGCTCCCCTGCACATGCTGATTTCTGTGGCTTGGGACTCCCTGCGCTCTGTTCCTCTCAGCAGGCCCCGCTCTGCCTTCTCCCTGCAGCCTTCAGCTCTATACCCTCCGTGACACTGACCGGCCTTGGCCCCATTAAGCATCTCGTGGACCTGTGCAGGTGGCTTGTCATAATTCCATTATGTTTATGAGAACTATGGTTTAGTGTCAGCCCTTTCCTATTTTCCTTTATCTCTATAATTTGAAACAACCAGCAAAGAAGTGTCTGCAAACAAACACACACAGCCGGGCAATCACGGTGAAGCTTCTTGTTGGGAATAACGCTCAAAATCTTAAGGAAATTGAACACTTAAACAAAGGATTCTTAGCAAAACAATTTTACTTCTGTGCAGAAGAATGCTTCTCTTTGGCCAGTTGCCATGAGAGCACACCTGAACAAAGGGGCATAAGAGCCTTCATTCTTGATGCAAGTCCTGCCTCTGTACTTTTTCCTCATTGGCTGGGGTTGGGCCGTACAATCTAAACTAATCTTGGTTGGCTAAATATTTGAACTTTTCTTCAGGTAAGGTGGGCATATAAGGGAGAGAGGGGAGAGGGGAAGGGATGTCTGCAATGACCTAGAGAGCTAGTCTTCTTTCCAAATAAGGAAAGGAATGTGAGCTGGTACTGATAAGCCTGATACTGTGGCGTGTCCGGGCATGCAACAAAGGCAGAAAAGAGAAAAAGGAAAAGGGGCGGGGTGGTACTATGAATTAAAGAATAAAGGATTGATCAGGCTATTTGAAGAGAAACCTCATCATATCCCACATTCTTAAAGGGGTTGTGGGCCGGCAAGCAGCGTGTTCCTTGACCAGCTATGGACAGAAGCAAAAACTCAATTGTCTTAGTTTGTTTTCTTTTGCTATATTAGGCCACTCTTGCATTGCTATAAAGAAATACTTGAGACTGGGTAATTTCTAAAGAAAAGAGGTTGAATTGGCTCACAGTTCTGTAGGATTACAGGAAGCATGGTGCTGGCATCTGCTTGGCTTCTGATGATACCCCAGGAAGCTTACAATCATGGCGGAAGGTAAAGGGAAAGCTAGCGTGTCACATGGCAGGAGCAGGAACAAGTGAGAGAGGGTGGGAGATGCCACACACACTTTTTTTTTTTTTTTTGAGATGGGTGATTTTTCACTCTTGTTGCCCAGGCTGGAGTGCAATGGCGTGATCTCAGCTCACCGCAACCTCTGCCTCCCAAGTTCAAGCGATTCTCCTGCCTCAGCCTGCCGAGTAGCTGGGATTACAGGCATGTGCTACCACACCTGGATACCATCCACTTTTAAACAACTAGATCTCATGAGAACTCACTCACTATCACAAGAACAGCACCAAAAGGAGTGTGCTAAACCATTCATGAGAAATCCATGCTCCAACCCAATCACCTCCCCCCAGGCCCCATCTCCAACACTGGGGATGGCAATTCATCATGAGATTTGGGTGGGGATACATATCTGAAATATATCAGTTGCTTATAACAATATCGGAGACTGGGTAATTTATAAGAAAATAAATGTATTTCTTACTGTTCTGGAGGCCGGGAGTTCCATGGTTGAGGGGCTGCCTTTGGTAAGGGCTGCTTGCTGTGGGGACTCTCCGCAGTCTTGAGGGGGTGCAGGGTGTCATACGACACAGGGCTAAGTGTGCTAGGTAGGGTCTGTCTTCTCCTTCTTATAAAGCCCCACTTTCATGATAACCCATCAATCCACTAACTCATTAATCTGTTAATCCGTCAATGGATTAATCCATTTGCAAGAGCAGAGCCCTCATGATCCAGTCACCTCTCAATACGCCACATTGGGGATTAAATTTTAACATGAGTTTTGGAGGGGCCAAACTTGCAAACCATAGCATTGATCTTCAGGAGACAATTTGAGGCAGGAATTGGCACTCTCTCTGTGAAGGGCCAGAAAGCAAATATTTTAGGCTCTGCAGACCACACATGTCTCCATGGTGACCACTGATTCTGCTGCCACAGTGAGAAAGCATCATAGATGTAAATGAATGGGTGTGGACGTGTTCCTATAAAACTGTATTTGACACTGAAGTTTGAAGTTCATGTAATTTTTATGTGTAATGAAGTATTCTTCTTTTGATGGTTTTTCAACCATTTGAAAATGTGAAAACCATTCTTAGCTCGAAACTGCATGCCAACAGAGAGGGGCTGGATTTGGCCCTGAGGAGACATTTGCTGTGCACACTAGAGAAGCTGGGAATGCCTTGCCCGCAGCCCTCCCCAGGCGGCCCTAGCCCCTCATGGGTGGGGTGCTTTCTTCTCAGGTTCCAGACATACAGAGGGCCTCAGTACATGTTCAGAGAACACATGCGTGCTGAACCCTGAGCCTCTCCTGCCTTATCTCTCCCCAGCCAGGAGCGATGCACCACCTTTCCCTCAAGCAACCTTCCCTTGTTCTTATTTTGGCCAGCCCCTTCCCCGTGGGCACACATGAAGGCTTTCAGGCTGTCCTGTGGGATCACTGCAGGCTCAGTGGGCTACTCACTTACTGGGCGTATTAGCCTAGGGGAAAACTTTAATTCAATTACATTTTTGCTTGTCTTAACCCAACTGTAGAAACCAAAGTTACACCTGCTCCAGGTAACATTTGCATTTTAGCAAATGTCTTTCAGGCCTTCACATCGGAGCTAGTGGCCAGGCTAATTAAGGGGTACTTTTTGATAGCTTTATCCATCCTTACAAAAATAAGCTGCTGAAGGTAGCTCCTGAGGCGTCTAGAAAGGTAAGCTCTTTTAGCCATTATACTTGGTTCAGTGCTCTTCTACCAACTGGCTGTCAGCAAAGTGAAAATCCAGGTGCTAATTATAGACCATTTCTATTTCTGCTGCCAAGAAATGGCTCATCTTTTCACGCTTCATGATGGGAGTGACGGACAACAAAATATTCCTCTCTAAAATACTGGGGATGGTTGAGCTAAAAGGGTTGAGGTGCAAGGCACATTCTGCCTTTTGCTGTGCTCTCTGCCTTTCTCACCTAAAGTCAGGCCCCTTTGCAACACTTGCTCACCAGCTCAGAAAGAAAGCTCAGAGATGGTGGCACCAGAGGTTCTAGGAGCAGACTTCACTCTCTCCACAAATCTAACTTCTTGCATCTTCCTCCCTTTCGAAAACCTGGAGCAACTTTTGTCTTTGTCTTGTTGCTGTATAGGAGTTAGGGCTCTTTGTTCCAATACTATTTAAGCAAAGCTCCCCGTCCTTGAGAGATATGTACTTTTTGAACTCTCCGGCATGATGGGTGCAGCGCCCGTTAGTAAGCTTCTGTTGGTTTTTGTATGTTTTTCCAACTTTCGTTTTCAGGATAGTGTCTCAACTAAGAATGTAAAAAGGGAAGGAAAAGAAATTATATTTTCTCCCCTACAAGAGCATGGGCTTTTCTATAGATATTTGGCTAAAAAAACCCCAGATAATTCCAGCTGGTGTCCAGGGTCTTTGAAGCATCAGTGACCAAACCTGTGGCAGGTGCATCTAGTGCCGTTTCAACTGTTTCTAATGACCACCCTGTAAGTGTCCTGTGTAAAGGTAGAGGCATTGTCTACATGTGACCAGAGCTCTCACACATGAACGAGCCAGTGTATTTACATGATTCTTATTTATTTCTAAACACCATTATGATCCTCCTGGAGAGAACTGAACGGAGAGCATAGGCAGCATCTACCCAAAGCCACGACACTCTCATCCACTCACGTGGATGGGATTGTGTCTGTCTGTGTGTGCTAGGATAGTCCCAGCTCTCTGCCTTTTAACTCAGGGGCCAAAAGTGTTTCATTCATCAGGTGAGAAAGTGCCAAATCCTTGAAGCAAGGTACACCCATGGCCAATTTCCAGGCATTTGTTTAATGGGTTGCTCTCTGTTCCTTTCTACATTAGGTTATTGTTCATGAGTTGTTTGTGTTTCCAGTGTTTGTCAAAGATTTTACTTACATGTAGTCCAATTCCTATTAGAAAGGGGAAGGAATTTGCTCAGGAAAACACCATGGCGATGCTTGGGATGCAGATGAGCTACAATGGCACGGTCAGCCACAGAGGAGGTCAGCCACGGAGGAGGTCAGCCATGAAAGAGGTCAGCACATAGGAGGTCAGCCACAGAGGAGGTCAGCCACGGAGGAGGTCAGCACAGAGGAGGCAAATATATTTCTAGGGGAGGAGGGGATTGCAGAATTAATTTATTCTGTAATAAATCAGAAATTGGACACAGTGGAAGAGAGGGAGGAAGAGAAAGAGATGATTAAGAGAGTTGAAATGGCATTTAGAAGAAGTGTGACCAGTGTGTGATTTAATAGGTATCCCCAGCTCCCAGATCTGCTGTAAAGTATAAAAATTGACTACATACATCAAGGATTTAGGTGATTTTTCTTGTGATGGTGAAGGGGAAATTAAATAAAATCAAAGGAAAGGACAGCATTCCACACCTGGTGAGATAGAGCACAGAAGAGGCAGTGTGTGGTCGAGAACTCGGAGGGAGTTAGTGGGAGGGGAAACTGCAAGCTGGGTGTGTGCCTGGCATCTAAAGGTGGAGGGAAAGAGGCCCAGATTCCAGGTGCTGGCCGAGGATCACAGCAGAGCTGGCATTAGCAATCCACAGGTGTGTTGGGAAGAGTGGTGACATCTTTCCCCTGCAGCGGGAGTGGGCCAAGGAACCCACTGCCTGTCTTCCACTCCCAGGCAGAGGCTGGGCATTTGCTGGGCTGCGCTTTGGGAGCCCCTCTCTGCTGTGAGCTTCCTGACATCACTGCATGAGAAATGTCATCCGTCTCTTCTGGAGGAGTTAGGCTTGGCTGTCTGAAACCATCCTCCCCGACAGGAGGCAGCATTACTATTGGGATGGGCCGGGACTGGGCTTGTTTCCTTCCTGCCTCCCCAGCTTCCTTGCTCTCAGGCCCCATTCTCCAGGCTGCTGTCTTGCAGCTGGTCCAGGCCAGGGTATTGCCCAAGGTTGGTAGGGGATCAGCTGTCTCTATGGGACCCTAGGCACAGGTGGGCAGCCAGCACACCTCTAGCCATGTCCCTACCAAAGGCTTGCTCACCTGGGACAGGTCTGTCCTTCCCCAAGGCTGTGAGAATTAAGAAATCTCCTAAACAAGAAAAATTCATCTTGGCTAGAGGAAGAGGAATCTGCACACCTGAGCAAGCATTCTAACTATCTGAGGGGGGTAAAACACGGATGAAATGACCAACTGCTATTCCAAATCCACAGAAAAGATAGGGCAAATGAGTCCAAAGGCCTGAAAGAACAAGCCCCAGGGCAGAATGTGTTGACCAGAAAAGTAATTTTGTACTAAGGGAAGGCCTAGAGATCCTTTAGAACAAAGAAGAAGAACACTTGCCGTAGTATGTTCTAAGACGAAGATGTGAAAGTCTTGAGTATTGGAGGGCACTTTGCAAGGGCAGGGTTGTCAGTTTCAGTGTGGTCCTCATGGCAGGAGATGGCCAGAGGAGAAGACTCACAGAACACAGAGCAAGCCCCATGCAGGCACGGAGACTGCACACACTACAGCCCCCCACGGAGGACATCTCGCTCGCTTCCCAGCTGGGACATGATTCCTTCAGACTGGAAATATTTTCAAGAAACTTGAGGAGTAACATATGAATGTTGAAAAGCCTGCATCTTTGAATAGCTCCAGGTGACATGTGCAGTTGCAACTTACATTTTCTGGTAAGTTACAGGAACCCAGATTGTATCATGCCTCCATATTCTGTCTGTATTGTTTTAGGGTTAGTGCAGCCCGAGGCCATCATGAGGCGGATTCCTGGGATTCACTTGGTTGTTTATTTTATTCACTGGCACTGAATCCCACTTAAATGCATGAAATCATCTTGAAACCTAACTCTCCTTTCCTCAAGCACTCCAGTGAATTTTTCTACTTAAAATTCATGAAGTAAGAATGAAAATGGTGCATTGCGTATTGGGAGTGCTCACTGAAGTCTGAGTGGATACTTGTAGTCAAGCCAGAGAAAAATTGGGAAGACAACGCTGTGACCATAGTGGATGGGAAGCCAACCTATCAGTCAATATAAGGTTGGCAATGCTGCGGCAACAAGCCACCCAAACCCAGTGGCTCCATGGGGAAAACAAAAGGCATTTCTCACCCAAACAAAAGTTGTGTTGGGTTTGTGTGACTCTCTAAGATGCTGTTATCTCTGCAGTGATTCAGTGACCCTGTTATGACATTATCCGGAACATATGCCTTCCTCAGTCAATATGGTTGGCAAGAGATGGCGTGGACTTGCAATCTCTATAGTTGGCAAGAACTATGCAGAAATGATGCACAGTACTTCAGCTCACACCTTATCTGTCAAAGCAAATCATATGACACAACAGAGTCTAAAAGAGGGAAAGAAGAAGAGCCTTGGCGTGTGCCTGGTGAGCATTACCTGATGCTGGTGAGCATTAGTGATGCCTACTGCACCTCGATAATACAGAGTCATGCTTGGGTGTAAAATGCCATGCAATCCTGATACCACTGTGTGAACTTAGGTCACTTCAGTACCTAGGATGCTGAGCAGTATATTGAAGTGGGCAAGTCCTAAACTCGGATTGAAGTAGACGAAGGAAAAGTGATGGCTCCATCATGTATATTAACTGAGAGACTTCAGGCAAGTTACTTAACTTCTCTGGGCTTCCATTTCTAAAATATGTAATAAGGATGATAAAAATAGCATTTGCTCCCGAGGGTTCTCATGATGCTTAAATGAGATGGCGTGTAATGCCGGCCCCACTACCTTCACCCATCTAGCCCCAGCTCTCTGTGTAGAGTGATGCAGCTGGTTAGGCTCTAGCCCAGTGATTTGTATTTCACATCTGTTACTTGAGAGACCCGAACTCTAGGAAGAACCAGAAATAAATTCTGAAAAAGGACCTTCATACTGGAAAATAGCAGGTGGCTTTTCTAGCTGGGAAATACATAGACAAATAGAACCACAATGGAAGATCACTGGGACAGTCTTGGAATCTTAGACTGTGAACCCCTGAAGGACAAGCTTGTATCCTTAGTATCTACAGGAGTGTCTGGAACTGGGAGGCCCATATCTGCCTCTGCCCTCGAGTCCCTCTCTGGACCTACTCTGCCTTCTCATTCTCCTGTTGACCCAAGTGTTAACCAGGAAACTTAATTTAATACCACTAGATGCTGACCATAAAGACAGCTGGTTTCTATTCTTCTAATGTGGAACCTGAATTTTGCTCACCAACCAATCATTGCTTATGGCAGCTATAAACACTTAAAGCTTTTCACACATGGCAAATTCACCCATTTCCAAGGTGTTTATATGGACACCACGACATGCCAGGGGTGGGCTAGGGGCTCATGACATGGAGCAAAATCAATGACCCCACCTCACGGAATTCACAGCCTGGGGGAGGAAGCAGGTGTTTAAATAGAGGATAATACAGAAAGAGATTGAGAAATTGTAACTATGATTCTCCAGTCTCCAGAACTGTAAGCAACACATTTCCGTTGCTTATAAGCTGCCCAGTTTATGGAATTTCGTTATAGGAGCCCGAATGGACACAAGACACATATAACACTAGATACAGTGTGATTTGATTCAGTAGCATCTAGATTCTTCTGATCAGGCATGCCTGATAATGCACCTGTACATCCTGTAAACTGTTTCTGACAATGAGCCTTTAATTCACACATATGCACGTGTTTACAAATTATAAACATATGCTATTGTGACCAGATTTCTCGTAAGCAGGAATGTCCCACTGAGCGAGTGGTCTTACCTCCCTGGGATCCAGCACTCCACTCTGGAGAACACTCCCCTAATAGTGTCCTGCCCAAGTCCGTGTTATTAAACTAGATGGGAGGGGAGGGCATCTGCAGGGATTCTCTGGAAAAGAGGCAGAAGTTGGATTTCTCTCTGTGATTCCTGGGCTGGCCAGAAAAGGAAGGACAAGTAGACTCAATGGTCAGTAATGGCCAAAGACCAAAGTTCAGGGATGTATGTGAGGTTCAAGACCATGCTTCTGGCCAGATGGGAATGTGGTGGAGGTCCACACTGGTCATGCTGTGTGCTGAGGGCCCTGGGCTCTGTGGAGAGCAATGGGGTGGCCAGGCAGGGGGTGGCCAGCTCCCTGCACTCTTCCCATCAAAACAGTGTGTATCGATTTTACCTGTCGAACGTCTGCATTTGATGCAGTTCTCCCTGGCCAGACACAGTCTAAAGCCCCCGCCCCAGCTCTTGCGGCTGCCCCTGTCCACACCCCCTCCAGCCTCCCAAACTCCTCCAAGTCACGCCCACCTCACGAACACTTTGAGGTATTTGAGTGAATTGACTGAACCTGCACCCGTGCCAGGTAGGTCTACTGATCACTCCAGTTTTACTATTCCAAGCTCAACGCATCTGGCACACTGGACCAGGGGTAGGAGGGTCAGAGGGAAGCCCAGGTCCTCGTGCTCTTCCAGGGAGAGCGGGGCTGGGTGGCAGGCCTGGCCTCACACCACCCTCCACGCTGGCAGGACCTGGCCACACCCCGTGTACTGGAAATTCACTGTAAGGGCCAAAGGAAAACTTCTGCCCTCTGAAGGTTTTCTGAAAATCAACTCACAAAAGACAGATTAGTAGAAGCAAAGATCTACAAAATTTTAACATGTACAGCATGGGGAATCTCAGGAGAATGATCCCCCAGTAACCCAGCATGCTGCAGGAACCTATTTACCTTTTCTTATAGGGGAAGGGAAGCTGGGGGAATGAATAGGCGCAATACTCAGACAATGACTCATAAGAACGAAGGTTGTTTTATGCAGATAAATTCCTTCAGTTAGACTCTAAGAGCTTCCTTCGGGAGAATAGATGGTTAAGTCTGTCTAGGAGCAGGGAGGACTCCCAGTCTCTTCTCCTTTGATGGTTGATCTTTCTAGGTTATTTGATAAATCCCTAGGGAGGGGGTTTAAGACAATTGCATTGTTTGGAAAGAAGCTTTTTTGGTCAAATAAAGAAATTGCAGAGGGAGGCCCTCCCTGTGCTTAGGGATGGAGGACCAGACAAGGTTAGAGGGACTTTGGTTCTGAGGCAGCTTCTAAGGCCTCTCAGTGTCAAAGCACTGGTCCTCAGGGAATCACTTTCTCAGCCCAACACTGCCTTGGTGGATATCCTAGCTCTGCTTCTCAGTAACTTTCTAGCATCTCACAGTTTATGACCGGCTATGAGTGGCCTCTGAAAACACATTGAAAGTGCATAGAGAAGCCCCTCAAAGCCACCTGCAGTGGACGCTCCACTGCGTGCCAGTCTTAGGTGTCGCTGCAGAAAAGCACAAGAACTTGAGAGCCCTGTACGCTGACAAGAGTGATTTTCCTCCCGGAATAAAGGATTTCTTACCGAGAGCTAGCAGGGCGATGTGAGAAAGCACTATCTGTCAGGTTTGACAACTAGGTAATTTCAAATTGGAATTTCAGATTTGGCCTTCACTTGTCTTTCCTTTGAAATTTCCATTGCATTTCCCAGACATTTATTGAGTCCACTTGTCAGCTTGGGTGAAAAATACTGCCTACCCATCACTCTCTGATTTTTCCTTGCAGCCAAGACTGAATGCCACGAATGGGCCATTACCTGAAAGTACCGTGAAGGGTGAGCTTGTCCTTGGGAAATAAACCTCTGGTGTGAATTATTCCACTTGCATCTGACCAGCGTCAACACTGATGGCCTGTGGAGTGGGTAGGTTTGTATCCACTCAACAGCCTAATTACATTCCATAAATGTTGGTATCCTTTCCTTTGCTATCTCCGCAAATGTAAGTATCTGTAGTTCCTGTTTCTCTTTTCAGCCTACAGAATATTATTATTTTTTCCCTTTCTTTACAAGCAAGAGCACAAATGAATTTACTAGAGCTGACTGGCCCAGTTCCTTTGGAACAAATGCTAAGCATAACAGGATCAGACATAAGCAAAAAAATTTAAAAGGATGTTTGATAGAAATATTTTCAAAATTATGCTGTAAAAACCTAGGTGGAGTTCATAGTTATGGATATAATTTTGTCTGTAGAGGACAGGATCAAGTTTTACAGATGTGTTGATGAAAAGATTAAAACTCAGTAAAATTGAAGAGATGTATTCTAAGCCAAATGTGAGTGACCTGTGGCCTGTGATACAGCCCTCAGGAGATGTTGAGAACACGTGCCCAAGGTGGTCAGGTTACAGCTCGGTTTTATATGCTTTAAAGAGACATAAAGCATCAGTCAGTACATGCAAGGTGTATATCGATTTGGTCTGAAAAGGCTGGAAAACCGGAAGTGGAGGATTCCAGGTCATAGGTAGATTCAAAGATTTTCTGATTGGCGGTTGGTTGAAACAGTTAAATTATTGTCTAAAGACTTAGAATCAATAGAAAGGAATGTCTGGGTCAAGATAAGGGGTTGTGGAGACCAAGGGTTTATCACGCAGATGAAGCCTCCAGGTAGCAGACTTCAGAGAGAGTAGATTGTGAATGTTTCTTATCAGACTTAAAGAGTCTGTCCTATCAGTAGTTCAAAAAAGGAGGAGGGTATAATGAGGCATGTCTGGCTTCCCCTTCCCCTTATGACCTGAACTAGTTTTTCAGGTTAACTTTGGAATGCCCTTGGCTGAGAAGAGGGGTCTGTTCCTATTGGGGGGCTTAGAATTTTATTTTTGGTTTACAGATGGGACTTAAGCATATATACAGAAAATTGGTCTAGCATGTGACTGTTTACTCCAGTGTCACCTTTATTACGTCTCATGCAACAGGACCTTCTTTTGCAGAGCCTAAGCTCAGTCCACAGCAGGCCATGCTGCATGATGCTTGGAAGCTGGGGGGTGTTGATTTCAAAGCTGCTTCCAGGAGAAAAACCACTTTTATGGGACAGAGTGTGAGTATTAGGGGAAAGATGGGTGGAAGTAGGCACAAAGAAGAAGACAGGCAGGCATAGGGTACAAGTGAGGGCTTCGCAGATGCACGTCAACCAGGTGCAAAGCTGGTGAACTTTGTACAGGTCTGCCAGCTGAGGCCAGGGAGTTACAGGGAGTTAAATGTGGGGACACAGGTGTACACACGGGTTTATATTCTAAACCTGAGTTTCTTGCAGGTAACAGTTTCTATGAATATGCTAGCACTTGGGAAAAACAGGAGGTCATGGTGGATTATATTTGTAGCCAGAATTTCTTGCAAGTAATTTAGTTTCTAAGAATACGTGCATTAACTTTGAAATAAAAACTGGGGATACAGATGAATATCATATACTAAGAAAACCTCAGGAATGAGAATTTTTATCTCTTTTCTTCTGTAGGTCCACCTGCTGTTCTTTCTCAGAACAGATGTCAAAGCATCAAAATGAGCAATGTTGCGTTAGTTGGGGGTGGTTTGCACCTTCTAAACTGCCTCGCTTCCGCCTTTCCACCACCTCTTTCTAAAGCCTCCCTCCCCTCACACAAATAGCTGGCTTGGTAGTTGATAAGTAAAAAACTTGTAGTTACCTTGAAATTCATAAAGCAGAGGTGTCAGAGTTTACAAAAGACCATAAAACATATGGAAAATTCCTTTTATTCTTGGGACTTGTTATGCTCTATGAAGTTACCTGGAACACTGCATTGGCCCATACTGAACTATTGCTTCTTAGAGAAACACAGGGTCTGGTGCCTGCAAGTCTGGTCACAGAATTTTGTCAAGCAGTCAATGCATAACCTTTTTTGAGTGTGTTTCTATGGAAAGACACTATATTTAACCTAGAGATACTGTTGATTCATTAAGATTGAGCTCGCCTCCAACAGCACTATAACTTGTGCCTGCATGAAGCTTGTCTGACACTTGTATTTTTTCCATGAGGCACATACCAGGCTTGAGCTTAGGAACGCTAGCCAGCACTTCATCCCTATGTTTGGGGCCATTTTAAACAGAAAAATCACTACCAAAAAGCACAAAAGTGCGAGAAACAGGGCACCACACAGACCATGGAAAAGACATTTGTTTACAGCAGGAGACAAGAAAGCAGGCCTTGCGCTGCCTCAGCTGGGAACTTGCCCACTAGGCAATTCAAATTCTTTGCCACTTTGTGTGTGTTCTCAGAAGACTGTGAAAGTGCTGCCAGCATTGATTTTTGGGGCTACAAACACATCCTAGTGAGCAGGCCAATTTGCAAATATGGAGTCTGAATATAGTGCATATGACTATATTTATTACTTGCTACCTTAGTCTGAGCTGCTATGACAAAATACTGCTATAACAAAATACCTGAGGCTGGGTAATTTGCAAGAACAGAAATGTATCTCTCACAGCTCTGGGGGCTGTAAAGTCTGAGAAGCAGGTGCTGGAAGGTTTGGTGTCTGGTGAGGGCTGCTTCATCGATGGCCTCCTCTCTCAGCTGCATCCTCACAGGCTGGAAGGTGGAGGGGCAGAAAGGGCCTAAGCTGGTTCCCTCCAGCTCTTTCTAAAAAATAAGATGCTAACGCATGCAGGGCTTAAAACCTAGATGACAGGTTGATAGGTACAGCAAACCACTGTGGTACATGTATACCTATGTAACAAACCTGCACGTTCAGCACATGTACCTCAGAACTTAAAAGAAAAAATAATAAGGTGCTAATCCATGTTTGATGGTAGAATATTCAAGACTTAATCACTTCCCCAAAAGCCCCACTTCTTAATACCGCCATGATAGGAATTAAGTTTCAACCTGACTGGTGGAGGGGACACCATCACTGAAACCAAAGCACTTGCTAACAACTGATCTTCCCAAAGAGTTTCCAAGAATGTAAGTTCTCTCAAGTGACATACTCAACGCAAGGTAGTATTTTACTTTGGATGGGGTGGCCTATTTTCATCTCTTTTTCAGATTAGCAAATTCTATTTTAGTTCTCATAATTTGAATGGGAGCTGATTCCTCCCAGGGTCTCAGTGATTCAGCCTCTTTGCCGCACACTCATATTTCTGGCCTGAAATTCTTTTGAGGTTGAAGCGGATAGACTAGGTTTCCTCTCTTTTGATTGAAGGATGGAAAGGCTGATGACACACAGGCCAGGTGACAGCAGAGCAGCTCAGCACAAGGGCCGAGGCTGGCTGCAGCTCTGACGGGCATGTTCTGGACTTCAGCAAGTATGGAACCTCCCTGTGCCTCAGTTTATACACTTGTAAATGGGTGGATAATAATGGCACTGTCAATCAGGAATCCAGACTCAGGTAAGGAGAGACTTTATCCAAAAGGACCAATGCCATTGAGGGAGGGGCTGTTGCTGTGGGGGATGCTTCATCCATCAGACCTGCAAGTGTGGCAAAGGCCAGAAAGAAAGGGATTTTCTTTAATAGGAAGGGGTAGGTATGGCTGGAAAGAACAGGATATGGTGGGAGGAGTGAGAGGGTGTTGTGGTCCCACAATCAAGCAGGAAATGTTCTCAGTGGGCATGAAGGAGGGTGGTTCTGCCTCTGTGCCTAGGAGAGAATCCTGACTACAGTTGGCCAAGTCAAATTATTGGACATTTTGTCCAGATTGGTGAGTGGGGACATAGTCCAGCTAATCATTTATGAGGGTCTTATCCCAGATAAACAAAGGGGCATTTGAGAGTCTCAGTGAAGTCACATGGGGAAGGGTAGATCTTTGCAGTAAGCCAGTTCCTGGGAACAAAAGGATGAGGGAGAGGCCAGGGGACTTCTTAACCATGAGGTTTCTAGGAGCGCAGAGAAAATTCAAACTTGTCATTGCCTACCTTAAAGGGATGCTTAGAGGATTTAAAATGGATACGTGCAAAATGTTCATATTTCTAGGATATGTTAAATTGATATAAGTGCTAGCTCTTATTGCTATAATACTAAGAAGCAAAGGCACGCGTAGATGAGCAATTCCGACGGGAGCAGTGCAGCGGATGGGAGGAGGGGACCCTCCCTGGGGGCTGTGGCTCAGACACGTGGGTGAGCAAATGCACAGCCCTAGGACATGCTGGGATGTCATGAGAACTCACTAACGGTCATCTGTAAAAAGGTGCTTTGTGAATAGACTCCACTAGACGGGCACTGCTCACTAGAATATTAGCAAATCCATTGCAACTCGCTCACTGCTGGGGTCCTGTCTCTGGTCTACCCGCCCGGCCAAAACAGCCCCTACTGCCCCCTGGCGGCAAGCCTGTGTATGAGGTGTGGGGAGGGGAAGCCACAACAGGTAGCAGTTGGATCAGGGCACCTACAAGTCATTTTTATTCTTAAAGCTCATTTAAAGCATTTATTGTGTTCATTAAAATATATTTTGACAGCCTGGGCAACATAGCGAGACTTCATCTCTAATAAAAATAAAAAAAATTAACTCGATGTGGTGGTGCACGCCTATAGTCCCAGCTGCTTGGGAGGCTGAGGAAGGAGGATCACTTGAGCCTTGGGAGGCTGAGGAAGGAGGATCACTTGAGCCTGGGGATTTGAGGCTTCAGTGAACTATGATCAGGCCACTGCACTCCAGCCTGGGTAACAGAGCAAGATGCTCTCATCCCACCACCTCTCTCTCTCTCTTCTCTTTATATATATATGTGTATATATATATACATATGTGTGTGTGTGTATATATATATATATATATATATATATATGGGCTCAAATTGGAGAAGAAAGTGCTAGAAATCCACACCACTTTCTTCTAATGGCATTGCATTTTGAGAGAGAATAGACCAGACACCTAGACTTTAACAACATTCTCAAAGAACAAGCCATGGAAAGGCTGTGTGCGGAGGAGAAAGGACTTCTCTTTGGGTTATATTAGTCTATTAGAGGTCTGAGCACTGAACTTATAAAAACCTGACTTTTGAACTGAAAAAAAGGGAGCTTTTATCCATTCACTTCCACAAAAGTATTGCCTAGGGTAATCTATGCAATTCCTGCAGGATAAAGATTAGCCTGTAGGACCAATTATCATAAATTCCTATTACCCCAACAGAAATGTGTTGAGTGCCTATTGTGCAGGCAAAACGTCTTCCCTTCTTTCCCTGGTGCTGTATTTAGCACAGAACAACCGCATTTGGCAGCTTCACTCCGACAGAGGCCAGTGGCTCCTCAGAGAGCTGAGGTGTTCCGGAGGCGCGTGCACCAAGCTTCTGCTATTCACGCTCCTTGGTTCCTCGGAAAGAGAGCGTTCAGTTGGAGGAATCAGTGTGCTTTTTGCTTATTGACAGCCTTTCTTCTCTTCTGAATCACTATTTGAACTGAAGGTCATTGGAAGACATGCTTTTGGGAGGGATATTTGTTTGGAAAAACAGACATAGCTCAAACCCTGCAGGCTCTCTGAATCTTTTGGTCTTTGATGAGCGGGTGGCCTGCCAGGCAGCGGGTGTTCCGGCTGCTGTGTTTGTG
Organism: Pan paniscus; assembly: GCF_029289425.2. NCBI lineage: Eukaryota > Metazoa > Chordata > Mammalia > Primates > Hominidae > Pan > Pan paniscus. Next base: position 7,603,734 of record NC_073265.2, read on the forward strand.
CCATTTGTATTTGATCAGCTGCTGGGGCGCTTCTCCCTCTGACTGTGTGTGCGTGGGGCAGCTCGATTGCTGTTTGGTGTGCCGGGCTCATGGTCTCTTGCCCTCTTGTCTTCTTTTTATAAGCAATTAGAGAATCAGAGAGGATAGACGGATAGACTCCTCCCCTGAAAAGCTGGCTGTGTTCCCAGGCATCCGGTGAAAGGCTTGTCTTTGGCTGCCGACCCCCACCCCCCACCCCTTCCTGACTCTTCCCTTTGCTTCTCCCCAGCACATATGGATCTTCTCAGGAGGCCCTTCTCACCCAGGACAAACATAATCTAAATAAGAAAACCCACATCCCTTGACGGCTCTGGTGCTATAGAATTCATACTTTTATCTTTGCCATCTGTCTTACCTCTCAGGGTCTCAGTTTCATCATCCATAAAATAGGAATAATAGTAACAATAACCACTTCTTAGGGATGTTATGCGGATTTAATAAGATAGTGTAAGGAAAGGGCTTAGAAAAGAGTAAGCCCCCACTAAATGCTGGCTGATCACATTATCAGCGAAAGCAGTGCACCCCAGGAGGGCTTTCAGTCTCAAAGTGGACTGCTGCAGAGACATGGCCCCTTGATCTCTATCTCTGCTGGCGGGGCTGCAGGCCTTAGGTCAGAGGCCATGTTGAGGAGGGGGACAGAATCCCTGCAGTTCCTCCTGCCACCCTCTTAAAACACCGCACACCTGGCCTCGCAGAGAGAGGGACATTGAAAAAGAGATTGTGAATATAAATTGCAGGTCAGGTGTTCCCCCATATTTAGTGTCCATCCAAGTAATTGGGAGTTTTTTTTTTTTTTTTTTTTAAATAGAAAGGCACAAACTCCTGGCCACAACCCCTGCTGCAGACGGAGGGAGTCTGGGGCCCCAGGAGGATCCGGATGCTGGTGCTGTCAGCTGTGGAGAGAAAAGACATGCTTGAGGAGAACTGTGCCCTGTCTATGGCTCAGCCTTCCAGGGTATCTAATTCTGGTTCTAAGGGAACTGTTTCACAACTTGCTAAGGTGCAGACAACTGACAGCAATGCAGAGAGATGACTCCATTGCAGCCAGGTGAGCTCAGTCCTGTGGAGGCTCTGCTGGCTACCTCCTCATGGCGGAAGAGCCCAGCGTGGTTCCATCTGCACATTCCCCTACATATTCCAGACCTACACACGCATGGGTTGTCTGATTCTCCTTCCTTGTAACTAGTTGTAAGATCTTACTAGTTCTCTCATTGATAATGAATTAAATAAATTTCTTAACATGTTTTATTTGATGAATGTATGTGAATCATGATGTAGCCTTTTATGAAAGTTAATTTCTAACCATGCCCTGGCAACCCAGCTCAGGGTGTCAGCACTTGGCCTTCGTGGACGCACCAGAACAGGTCTGTTTGAAGCTGTCACTTTGTGGATCAGTAAAGAATTCAGGAGAGAGTCCTGCTGTTGGTCAAGCGTGCTGATCCCCAGTCTCTGGGGCGCCAGCGTTCTGCAGCTCAGCAGCTGGGATACCCTCCTATTCAAGGTGTACATCTAAGTGCACAGAGAGGAGGGAGGAGAAGATGAGGACCGCAGAAGACAGCCAGCATCAAACTGCTGAAATACACCCAGCTTCACAGCAGGAGAGTCCATGCGGCTGGACTGACCCCTGACCTGAATTCAGTTCCAAAACACATGGCTTCTGTAAGATTGAGGAAAAGCCACCAACAGTTTTGGTTGCTGCAACTTGTCATTGTCTACCTTAAAGGGGTGTTCAGAGGATTAAACATTTTAATGAGTCTTGTCTTCTTGGTGGGCTGCTGAGAAGCTTGGCGAGTGGCTTCCCAGGATTCCCCAGCCAGGTCAGGGTGGGTTGTGATGGAGCTTAGAGGCCAGGATTCCTGCTCCCTGGCTGAGACCCCCAAAAGTCTCCACGGTGAGGAGGATCCTGGGTTCACAGTGGAAGTTAGTGGAAGAAGGTTTGTGAGGAGAGTGTGTGGGCTTTGGAGCTGGGCCTTTGGCTGAGCCTTCAGCCTGAGTGTCTGTGGGCTCCTCTTTCGCGTGGGTGCTGTCCCTCTCTCGTGGGCATGTGATGATCAGTACCACTCCCAGAGCACACGGGTATGAAGTGTGTGTGGCCAGCATGACTGTGGACAGGACCTACCTGACGAGGAAGCTAGTGGGGACTCCCCGACTCTGACCTTAACCTTAGATAGGCTGCTCTTCACAGGGGAGGAGACCCGGCATGGGTAACCACCACCCAACAGCAGAGGGCAGGAGGATCAAACTGCTTCCAGCAACGTGTGTCCAAAGAGGCTGCAGGAGAGGACACTGAGGCTCAGGGCAATTTGTTTCCCTGATTGTGAGATGTCGCTTGTTGATTTAAGACCCCATTCAAAAGTCACGTTTGGAATGGCTCTTGTCAATGCACAGGACATTGGGGAATCATGAAAAAGAACTGAGCTGAGAAAAATGTCAGGCTAAGAGAAAGTGGAGGAAGACAAACAAGAAGAATCCAGGGAGATGCTGATTGCACCTTAAGGGTTACCTCTGTGTGTTGGAGCGGACACAGGCTGGTGCAGACTCTGGTTCCCAGATCCATCACAGAGCCCATGAAGCAGAAGCAGAGGGGCGTGTTGGCAGGTGCGAGGTGGGGTGGTGCTGAGCTGCCCAGGCTCCTCACGGTCAACCCCTCCCCGTCCAGGTAGGAGGTGGGATGCCCCAGGGCAGGGGGAGGTAGGAGTCATCCCAGGAGATTCTAACGAGCCCATGAGCAGCTCTCCACAGCCCAGGCACAACGACCCTACAGGTGCTTTCATGTTCTTCGTCAAGCCACAAGATAAACACACAAGGCTTCTCAGAGTGCTGGGCAGGTCTCAGGCCTTGCGGGGCTGGAGGGAGCTGGAGTGGTGGGGTCTGGGGTCCACAGTGGCTGGAAGTAGCAGCTCAGGAACCTTCAGAAACCCTGGGAAGGGCAGCTGGCCACACAGAGCCAGTAGGTGTCCTTGGCATTTGCCTTACATTCTGGGAGAACAAAGGGCTGTGTCTTAATCCGGTGGGGAACTCAAGTGACAGGTTATCCCTGTCCAGCCTCTCTGTCCTAAGGGAGCATGTTCAGCATGAGTGACCCAGGACTCTGGGAACAGCTGGAATTCCATCCTCAGTCTCTGCTGGTCCTGGACCGAGGCCTGTCGCCAGGTCACCAGGCCTCAGTGTCCAGGGTTGGGGCATCCCTGAGGAAGGTGGCCCTGAGTCAGCAGGTGTGCCGCAGTGCCTTCCGGGGCACTCAGCGCTGAGAAGACGGACGGGCTCTGCGTGCACATCACCTGGAACTTGGCAAGGGAGCACTACAAGGGTTTGCGGTCAGCATGGATGTTGCTCTACTACTTCACTTAGCATTTGATGAGCGTATAGAATCCCCAACCCTTAGTGCTGGAAGCGCCTTCCACAAATACAATTCCAATGTGCTCCCTTTGTGCATGAGGCTGGGAGCAGGCACAGGACTCCGCCAGCTGCTGGAGGACCGCTCTGAGCGTGTGCTGCCAGACTGCCTACTCAGAACCATGCAGGCCTTGTTCTAAAAATGATGGTCCCAGAATGTTGAAGAGTAATGATCTCAGGGACAGGGCTTTCCCTGTGTAAGAATGAGCAGCTTTTCTAAGTGTTTGGAGACCTGCTATTGCATCCTTACAGAGCTCTATCATGTATGGGGAGCAGGGGTATATAACTGATGAATTTTACAATTTAGCAAACTCAGAGGAAAATAACAATTATTGCTATTTACTAAACGAGTGCTAGGTGTCCGGGACAGTTGTAGCACATTGTACTTTTTATTTATTTATTTTTATTTTTAGTTGAGATGTAATAATTGTACGTGTCTCTGGGGTACATGGTGATGTTTCTATGCGTGTATACAATATGTAGTGATCAATGTGTAGTAATTAGCACATCCATCCCCTCGAACATTTTATCACTGCTTTGTGTTGTGAACATTCAAAAATCCTCGATTCTAGCTTTCAAAAATATATAATAAATTATAATTAGCCAAGTTCACCCTCCAGTGGCGCAGAGCAGCAGGACTCATGCCTTCCATCTGGCTGTGATTTGTATTTGTTAAGCAGCCTCTCCCACCCTCCCAGCTGTATTTATTATTTCTTATCCTCACACGGAAGCAGAACAGTGGGTACTATTTCCCTGGCTTGCACTGCCCTGCTTCACACATATCCATGAGAAGTCCAGGCCTCCAGCAGCCATGGAATACGACTGCTCCCATTCACACAGTGCTGGGAATGAGACATGAGGCACAGGCCAGGTTAGCCTTGAGGACCGGAACACGCAGCTCACACGTGGCCGAATCCGGAGCAAGCTCAGATGTTCATGTCACCTCTCAAGGTGTCTGTGACTTGTCAAGTTAGTGACAAAAGACCTGGGGCCCACGGCAACAAAAATGCCCATTCTTGATGTAAATTCTACAGGGATCCCATGAGCCATGCAAACCCCTGACATTTGCAAATGCCATTTAATAACAAACTCTGTTTGTCCTTTGTAAAATATTCAGAAATGGAAAATGACCTTACTTCTCTACAAGTGAAGTCATAAGTGTGCATGGTCCTCTATTTGCTGAATGGTAATAAAATACATCTTCATCCTAAGGGCCTAGCCGCTGCACAGTCTTTTCTGTGAATCCTGATGATTAAGCTTGGAGCCAAAACCCATTTGAGGACAGTCACACTTTGTCTTTGTTTTCCAAAGGGATAAAGCTTATTTGTGGAAACAGACCTTGATCCATTTATCCAGACTGCAGGCTACACAATTACTTTTCAGGTTGGAACGTTGTCTGTAAAATGTTCTTAGAATTCTTCTCTGTCTCTATGTCGTGCTCTTGCGCATGTGCCTAGGAGTGTGTGGGAGACTGGCTGATGCAGTGCTGGAGAAGCTGCCATTGACAGTTCTCAGGGTATCACAGGCAGTGCCAGGAACAAGGGGCTCATGTGGAAGGAAGATGCTGTGGACTCTGTCAGGTACGTGGTACCACAATAATGCTGTGAGCCTGCCACCACCAAACCTCGGGCAGTTAACAACGTTTACTTTTCCCCCGCGTCTGAGGCCAGCCGAGTTCGGGATCTGCAGGTTGGGCTGGGCAGATGCATGCTCGAGGTTCTGCCACATCTATCTGCAAACATCTCATGGCCCAAAGTCATGGCCTGGAGCGGGCTCTGCTGTGCCCACAGAGGGCGAAGAGGAAAGGAAGGATGTGACAAAGGGTGTCTTAGACCGTTCAACCTGCTGTATCAGAACACCATAGATGGGGCTTCTTATAAACACCTGACATTTATTTCTCACAGTTCTGGAGGCTGGGAAGTCCTGCATCACGGTGCCAGCCAGCAGACCTGGTATCTGGTGAGGGCCCATTTCATGGTTCCTAGAACAGCTGCCTCCTCATGGCAGAAGGGCCAAGGCCACGCTCCTGTGACCTCTTTTATAAGGGCACTAATCCCCATTCATGAGGACACTAATCCTACCCTCAGGACCCATCACCTCCAAGTGGCCCCACTTCCTAACGCCATCAACTTGGGGGTTAAGATTTCCACATAGGAATTTTGCAGAGACACAAACATTCCATCCATGGCAAAGGGGAACCACAATCCACCGTGGCAGCAGGTTAAGCCCAAGGCAGAGGCATCTTAGAAAGTGTGTGTGGAGTCGGCTGGCCACAAGCGATCAGAGGGAATGGGCAGCCGGGTTAACGCTGAGAACGGGCACCTGGCTGAGCATGGGACTCTGCTTCACTCACCCAAGCACCAAGGCGGCCATCAGGGCTGGTCTCTGATGAACTCGGTTTCTCTGCCAAGGGAAAGGGCATCAAGATGACTTCTCAGTTCAAAAATAAAAAGCTTACACCTATGTTTTAGGCCAGAGGTTAGCAACATTTGCTTAAGTGGCTGGACAGAAAATATTTTAGGCCTTGTGGGCTAGCTGGTTTCAGCTGCCAGTGCCCGTGCGCTGTTGTCTCTTGTAAGCACCCATGGATGGTGCAGACACACATGCGTGTGGCTGTATCCTGGCAAACTGCATGTACAGAAACAGGCATCAGCCCGTGAGCCTGGTCTTACTGACCTCTGTTCAGACCCATAGATTTCAGAAGTAGGTCAAGCATGATGGCTCACGCCTGTAGTTCCAGCACTTTGGGAGGCCGAAGTGGGAGGATAACTTGAGCTCAGGAGTTTGAGACCAACCTGACAAACATAGTGAGACCTTGTCTCTACAAACAATTTTAAAAAGTAGCCAGGCATCGTGGCACTTGCCTGTAAGTCCCAGCTACTTGCGAGGTTGAGGTAAGAGGATTGCCTGAACCTGGGAGGTTGGGGCTGTAGTGAGCTGTGATGACACCACTGCACTCCAGCCTGGGTGACAGAGTGAGACCCTGTCTCAAAAGGAAAAAAAAGGCTTCAGAAAAATGTACCTCTCCGAATGCGGGCAGGGGTAGCTCAGTAAGATCCTCCAAGCAGAGAAAGTGGAGGAAGATTCAAAGCCTGGAGAGTTCGGACTCTTGGGGGGATGGGCTCCTCTCCTGCCCCCAGGAGAGAGTCAGGGGTGAATTAGTTATGCCTAAGGTCTGGAAGCAGCGTGGGCCCTCAGAGCTGAAGACCTGCAGAGAGTCCCTCAGGGGAAGTGGACACAGGTGACTAATGACAGCCACACATCTCTGAGAGAAGACATGTTGCAGCAAACAGGTGGGAGAGTCTCTTCCCCTCTGAGGTGGAGGCCTGGAAACACCCAGAAGGAAAGAAAGACAGACAATCTGGAATGTAAGCAGAAGCCTGAAAACACGCCAGTGTCCATGTAGCCCTGGAGGCGGTTTGATTGTTCCTCGTCACTGTTATTATTTACCATTTGATGGATGAGAAGATTGAAATAGAAACGACCTTTAATTACAGGAATGCGACTTATCATTTTTTTTTTTTTTTTTTTTGCAAACAGATATAGCTCTGTAAGTCTTATGAACCACAATGCCACCCATTGATTGGAAAAGGGTGATCATGGGAGAGGGGAAGCTAATTTTAAGTGGTATCTCCAGGCTTCCACAGAGAAATATCACCTTTCCATGTGTTGAGTAAGCCTATGAGAAGGTTGGTGCATTCTGCATTGGGTGGGAAGCTGTGTCTTTTCCCTGCATGTGCTGAGGAGGCCTCTGGGAAGGGCAGATGGGCTGTCCGTGCAGTACAGGATCACCAGTGCATATATGTGTATGTGCATGCGTGTGCATGTGTGTGTTTGTGCATGTGCATGAGTGTGTTTGTGCATGTGTGTGCATGTGTGTGCATGTGCATGCATGTGCATGTATGGGCATGCATGTGCATATGTGTGTGTGCATGCGTGTGCATGTGCACGTGAGCACATGACCATGTGCTCTATTCAGTTTAGTATTTGCTCTATTCTTATTCTCTGACTTCCAGGAGAGCCTTGTACTTCCTCCATATGCACCCCCACGTACTCTCCCTCACTCTCAGTCTCAAGAAAGGTGAGCGATACTGATCTGTCATGAAGGTTACCTGGATGAGAAACCAAATATACAAAGTGACAAGGCTGGACTATGTATAACAGTCCAGCTCTACAACCTCGGCAGCAACCAGGCCAGAAAGCCAGCCACAGCCTCTGCAGTCAGCAGCCAAGAACAGTCAGGGCTTGATTCACAACCACCAGCTTCCCTGATTTTTGTACCCCGCCCCCAACTCAGGACCAGCTGGAGAAAGCCTGCCAATCGCACAGATGCCTGCTTCTAGCGGGCTGCGTCCAGCTTCCCCACACCAACAGCCCCCACTCGGGGTGCACCTGAATCCCTCCTTCTCTTTTTTCACAATTCGCTTTCCCACTCCTCTGCTTGCCTTTGAGTCTCTGACAAATGCAGGTGCTGAAGACTGCTTCCCGTGGTCTCGAAAGCGCTGAATAAATAGCCTCTGCTTGTTCCATTTGGGTGGACTTTGTTTATTTCCACAAAAGGAACCGCATGTTAGGGCTCTGGCCAGCAGCTGAAGGCGTGGGAGCCCAGGAAGGATGGGGCTGTCACTGTCCATCTCTCGCTGCTCTTTCTCTCATGCTTTTGGTTTGGGAAGTCGTGCAACAGGGATTTGGCTACCAAAAATTTGCAGAAAACTCTCTAATAAATAAATAGTCCCAATCACTGGTGATGCAACTATTGATAATGTAATACACCATGGAGCACATTTTCTATCTGTGTTTTTATTTTTTATCTATGTATATCAAAATGTATTTTACTGTTTTCATTTCTGATCATTTTTAGCCAATCATGTATGATGATATTTGTAACATTGAGAAGATGAAACATCCTACTGCTATCAGCCAATGGCTGGCTGGAACAGCTGGAGTGCAGAGTTGAGATTCCTCATGTCTCTGGAATCAGAGACACCGAGCCCTGAGTCCTGGCCTGGCAGCTCACTGGGAGTGAGACCATGGGCATATTTCTTACCCTCTGCAATCCTGCATCCTCCTCGGTAAATGTGCTTATAAAGTGTACCTCCCTTGTGTGGTATTTATAAGAATTAACTAAAAATAGAGTGGGTAATACATAAAAAACTCATAATGTAGCAACAGCAGGTATTAGTTGCAGTTGTTATTATTATTATCATTGCCCTTGTGTTTGCAAAGAGTTGACTTAGTCATGGATGACTTCCCTGTGCTACTATGAAATGATGCTCTTTGTTTTTTTGTTTGTATTTTCTATGTGATGCAATTTTGGGATTTGTTTTTAGATGGTCTCAAGACCAATAATATCAAGAAGTTTTATGATTTACAAAGCTGAAAATGGTTTTAGGCACATTTGGCAGTAATTGTTCCCCTCTGGAGTGTCTGGAGGTTACAGGGGGTAATGATGTCCCGCAGGGACTTTGGGGCAGCTCTTCCAAGATCTTCGCCCCACCCAGGTTCTGATGGCAGATTCACCCTGCTTAGGGGAAGAAGAGTGAGACGGCTCAGTCCAAGCTGCTGCCTGCTTTTTGTGGACACACAATGCTGGCATGTTGTGGGGTCACTTGTCTGTGTCCTGAGGAGCCATGTAAGTCTGGAAAACACTGGCATGCTCTGGGCAGGAACTGGCCTTCCTCACAGTCCATGTATGCTGGCAGTGCATTTCCTTAGAAGGTCAATGGAAGAAAATGAACCAGAATCCCATAAAGCCTTATAGCTGCAAATAGCTCTTTTAGTTGGGAACACATGCTGGCTTGGAACGAGTCCCTGACACAGTCTGTTCTCTGGGCCTTTCCCGTGACCCTCCACTGTTGACTTTGCCATTAATTATCTGGCTGAAGTACTGATGGTCTGTTTTCTCCACTATAAGGGTAATCTTACCCACTCCATTTCTGTACTGTAATCTTTGCAAGGGAGTCACTGTGTGTGGCCCACATTTAAGGGTGGGGAGTTAGGTTCCACGTACTTGAGGGTGGAACAGCTACATAAATTATTGGGAACTTTCCTGCACAGGAAATTTGTCTTTTCTCCACCGTTAATTAATCTGTGTAATCCTTCATATCACTATGGCGCCTGGTTATTTATTTTAAATATAATCCAACACCATTTTGTTGCTCAAATTGTTCCAGCTTTGGCCGTTAAGAGCTCTCTTCCAGTTAGCTACTGTGTAGCTTTGACATAACTTCATCTTTTTTTTTTTTTTTTTTAAGTCTTTTAAAACTTTCTAGGGCTGCAAGATGCTCCAGGCTCATTTGTACATTTCCTGCTCCAGGACTATGGTCAGCCATTTTCCAAGGAGCCCTGGTTCCTTTTACTGGAGAACGTGATTAGAAACCAAGGTCTGGGCACTAGTTATGCTCATTCCTACTTAGGTGTCATTGACTCTGAGCCTTCTCAGCTGACAGAACAAGGGAATGTATGTGCACGTACTAACCACGTGCACAAACACATTTATACACACTTTTGTAGCCGTTGGTATCTATACTGAAGTAAACATGAATTCATACTGATGTCGGTGACTCAAATCTGTTCCTACCCACATGGGTCATTCCAGGCTCCCCGCTGCTTATTGGTAACCTCCCTGCTCCACCGTCTGTCATCCATTTACTCAACTGCTCAGTGCAGTAGGCATGTGCAGCAGAACTGCCAGCCTTTCATGCCAGTGAGTCAGTCCACAGTCCATCGCTTGTTTCTATAACCACGTGCCCCAGCGCTCTGTTTCTCCATATCCAGGACTCCATACAGCCCAACAAATTTCAAAAGAAGGCAGAGCATTATCAATACAACTATCTTTCAGGTCAGAAATGCGCTGATGAAAACCTCACGGTTCTTGGCAGTGGCAGTGGCCACTGCTTTCTATTTTGCTGAAAGTTTTCCCAAAGTAGTGATGCCAGTTTTTGGTGGTGCCCAGCACATATGAACAGCATCAGAGATTCATGTGGTGGAGACAGAATAGCTAATGAAGCAGTGTTCTGAGACATACAGAAGCCGCCCAGAACAAAGAAGATGGAGTGAGAATAATTTGCTCAAATGACCAGGGTGTGTAAGTGTCCTGGGTCCTCAGTACATGTTGAATTGGCTGTAATAAGCCATCATTCAGAAAATTGCCACAAATATGTCTTCTTTCCTTTTGAACCACTGTCCTCTCCATGTTTCACTTTTCTTTCAACAATTCTATCATTAATTCACAATTAATAAGATGGAATTTTTTAAACAAAATTGTAAGCTTATTAAAATCCGTTTTTCTGGTAAGACAGTGCCTCAGTGAAATTATCATTTTGGAGGCTGTCAACCGAGGTGAGCTTCTTATGCAATGTCTCATGTCTGTGCCCAGGTCAGAACGCACTGCCTTCATCAGAGGACAATGGGGACCTGCTCGTGTAAATCCCATCATTGGGGATCAAGGAGGGGTTCCTCAGTGTCGAGAGCAGCTCCAGGGAAACCACATCCCACTTAAGTCAGAGGAGAGTTGGTGAGGGCTGCAGAGCAAATGATCACAAGCACTTTCCACAGTCAGCCCCTGTCCAGAGATATGGCTGGCTAGAATCATAATGCTGATTCAAGGAGGATATTTAGATTTTCTCACTTACTTGATGGAGGACTGAGGTGAGGACTATGAATGGTCAGAATGTCACTTATTCAATACTAAAGGGCACATTACTCTTTTTGGATCAGTTAAGCACCCATTGTAGCTTATTCTGTGAACACTTACCCTCCTTGCTTGATTGAATTCTGCCCTTCCATGCACTGGGTCACTACTCTGTGGTCTCACTCTGGTAACGAAGGGGGGACGTAATGGAAACTGCCTTTTGGGCTCTGTCATGCATCTCATCTCCCTTGGGAAAATTCAACTTTCCTTGATTACGCTGGGGCTGCCCACAGTGCCACACCCCACTTGGTCACACTGATCAGGGTGCCCCATTTCTATGGCCAACATGACCCAAGCCAGCCCAATCACAGTCTTGATAGTTTTCAAACTTAAGAGAGTGAAAATGGGCTTTGTCTTTAAGATCATCCTAAATTGGAGGCTGCTTGTGGCCCCTGTGGCTGTGTAAGGAAAGAAAGCTAAGAAGGAATCTTAACAGAGAGAAGGAGAAATGAGAGCGAGCATCTTGGTAGGTTTGGGTCTCATTGGTTTGGCATGTTTGCTCCAGGAGAATCAGTGCTAGTTGCAAGTTCTCTACAAACTCTTCCCTTTAGCTTTGCTGATCTTGGCAATTAGGTCTTAAGCAAATAGGGTTTTATTGTGACATTGTTTAATTATACATTTATACATATATGTATATATATATACACACACACATATACATCTATACACACACAATCTGGAAACCATTTTTATTCATAGTATTAAACAAACAATGGATGACACCTGCAGTGTGCCAGGCACTGTGCGAGGCCCCAAGGGTGCAGTGATAAGGGAAGTATACAGAGTTTCTGCCCTTACAGAACTTATAAAGACCAGTGGGGGGCACGTTTTTAATTATAAAATCAACCCAACTACATAGCTCAAATACAAATGGTGTTTAGTGCTTGTGGTCTATTTACCTCAAAAGAAGTGTGTTCAGAGAAGTGTCTGTGAGTATGGATCTTATTTGGTGCTTCCAACCTGGAGTGAAAACACATCTGCAGTAATGACTTTGTGTTATGTTATCTTTATTTTCATGGTGTCTTTTAAAACTATCCATTGCTTGTTCTGAATACAAGCATGAATTAAATTCTAATGAATACTGACAACTATTTATTAAGATTTTACTATGGCTTAAATTATATAACTATTCAGGGAGAAGATGCTTAGTATAAAATATTGAGTCAGGCAAAATTCTAATCCATATGATCTAATGAAATGAACATAAGTTTGCTATCCTCATTTTAATCAGTATCTTCTCTCCTGGTTTTTTTCACATAGAAACATTCATTACACTTACTACTTGTTTCTCGTGGGTAGAATGCTGGGACAAATATGTGACTTAGATCTCACAGTCATGAGAATCATAGCTATTATTTACTTGTTATTATTCTTTAGCCATAAGCTACAACTAGTTATTTTCTAAGCTCATCTTGAATGTGCAAACCCAGTGTATACAGTGAATAGTCACATAGGTTCTGTAATTCACCCGTACGATAATTTAATTTGTTTTAATACATGGCTACAGTCTACACTGTGTCAGACCTTGTGCTGGTTGCTGTTGTTACACTTTGGAAACAGCCATGTCTTCGGTTTTGGAAGACCAGTGGGGAAGGCAGCCAGTGATCTCATCACGATAGATGAGATGAGAAGTGTGACATCCTGCCGGGGCATATTCCAGGTGGACAGCACTAGTGAAGGGAGCACACGAAGCCCTTGGAAATTGGAAGGCTGAAGCAAAAGCTTGGACTGAGAGTAGGAGGTAGGTAGCTAAGAATCAGGAAAAGACATTTTGTTAGAATAAACCTCTTTGTGAAGATCCATGGCTAGGGTTAGGGGGAAAGACAGTTGCCATAGCTGCGACAGACGAAAGGTGTGGAAGAGAGAAAGCTGAAGGGAGGCTCTGGCCTTTGGGTCTGAGCTGAGTTAAAGATGTTAGATTCATCTTAAAAGCACATGCAGGGAGTTGATATCCTATATTCATTATCCTATATGCATTCTAATTATATAATACATATAATTATATATAATTTTGAGTGTATATAATTTTTAGCTCCTCAGCTATGATCTCTTGACCATAACAATGGCAACAAGCAGTGTCTGACTGTGTTGAGGGTTTGTGAGGCTGAGGCTGAAATTGGATGGTGCCCACAGGGGATGGAAAACAGGCTTGGTTTCAAGGGAAAGTTATGAAAAGCGACCCACAGGGCAGGGAATTGTAGGGAGAGTAAAGGGTGACACCCATCTTTCTGGTGTCGGATGTGAGTAGGTGCATATGTATATATACACACATATAAGTGTACATGTGTACACATATGCAAAATCTGGACTTGCCAGCCTCCATAATTGTGAGTCAATTCCTTAAAATAAATCTATATCTACATATCTATACCTATGCATATCTGTAGGTATCATATACATACATATGCGTAAGTATGTGTAAACATATACATATATATGTATATATACACACATGCCTGCATATATACGTGTGTAGATAGGTAGATAGATTTACTTTAAGAAATTAGCTCATGCACCTGTGGGGGCTGTTAAGTCCAAATTTTGAAAGGCAGGCTGGAGACCCAAGGATGAATGGTTGCTTTGGCTCAGTCTGAAGGTAGCCTGGAGGCAGAATTCCTTTTTCCTCGGAGGACCTCAGTCTGTTTCCTCTTAAGGCTTTCAGTTGATTGGATGAGGCCCATCCACATTACGGAAGGGAATCTGCTTTACTCAAAGTTACTAATTTAAATGTTAGTCTCATCTAAAAAACACCTTCTCAGTGATATCTAGGCTACTGTTTGACCAAATATCTGGGCTCCATTGCCCAGATGGACTGCTGTGGTTTGGAAGTCCAGCTCAGGCCCCACTCCTGGAAACCAGCAGGGCTCTCTCCTTGGCCAGTCCGGGATGAGCCTCAGGAGAGCATTTGAGATGCCAAACAGAGGGAAAAGTCACTACCACACCCTCTTGGATGAAAGACGGTCTGAGGAAGTAGAAAGATACTTCTTACACCTGGGGCCATTCAGTAGCAGACATTCAGATGTCTGATGCCTGCAGCATCAGAGGGAACATGAAGACTTTGAAATAATGTCAAAGGGAAGGAAATGAAAAATAATGAAGGCCCTCTTCAAACAGAGTTAGGAGAAAGCAATAGTAATCATTACGGAAAATCAATTAGTCATCTGTTCACTGTGTAAAATATAAAACACATTTATGTGGGAGACATGTACTACACATTCACATGCACATGCTCAGATAAGGAGTTTGTTTTGTTTAAAATAATGCTACCTTATAGTTACAGCAAGTTTAGATTTAATTGCTCTGTTTGGTACCGAACTCAGCTTGCATTCTGGTCAGCAGTGCCTCCGAAGCTGCATTCTGGTGAGTTATGTGATGAAGTTACGTTAAAATGAATTTATTTGTTAGAATAAAATCTATCTAGCTATGAAGAAATATTTAGTTTGTGGAAGCAAATAATTTTACCACATAGCATAGGGGGAGGTCACACAGACATTTTTTTTTTTTCTTATGCTCCCTGAAAAAGGGAGTAATCAGTAAAAACCCAAAGCAAAAACACACCAGCCACAGATGAGGGCCAGGCGGATGTGGCCGGCAGCTTGCTGATGCTTATGTTTTTTCTGTTTTGCAGGAAGGAAGTTGCTTGTTATTTTGAATAAGCAAGCTTCATGAATAAAATGCTGACCTACTGTCTGCTCTCCACACTGCTACACTGGTTAGCACACTGTAATTGCAAAACACTTTGCTAGAGCCTTTTGCCGAATTTCCCTCAAAAGAGGCAAGTTTTGATTTTTTTTTTTTTTTGTCAAGCATATACCCTCCGATTTAGCTGTTCACCATCTTTGTAATCTACTGGGTCTGTGATGTAACCTCTGGCATCTAAGATTCTTCAGGCTTGTTAATAACCACCAGCTACAGCTGAGAGAGAAGCAAGAATGCAAGGTTTGGACAGATAATGGCAATGGAAGGAAGGAGCTGGGAAGATAATTAAAACAATGACATTCTAAGGTAGCTGAAGTTTCCCTTTTATTGAAAATATTTGAGAATCTTTAGGATCTCCAATTTTCTGCTCTCAGTAATTTTTCTCACCAAATTATTCCACTACTGCCTCACGGAAGCATAAACCACTGTCTCCAGTGCTTGGAGAAATCATAAAATTTCAAAAAACAGCCACAATCATTGTTGTCAAAAAATGTAGGTTAAAATTAATTTATAGTTAAGTTTACTTTTTACCCTTTATATCAGAAGAGGCCATTTATTATTTATTTATTTCAGAATTATTTCTTTCCTATTTTTGTTGTATGTATTTATCATGTACAACATGATGTTTTGAAGTAAGTATACATTGTGGAATGGCTAAATCAAGCTAAGCATATGCATTACCTCACATACTTATCTTTTTTTTGTGGTGAGAACACTTCACATCTACTCTCATGTTTGAGTTCCTTATGTATGTTAGATATTAACTCCTTATCAGATATAGTTTGAAAATACTTTCTACCTTTTGTTGTCTGTCTTATCAATTTTCAAGAATACAATACATTGTTATTAACTATAGTCACCACATTGTACAATCGGGTCTCTTGAATTTATTCCTTCTGTCTAACTGAAATTTTGTATCCTTTGACCAACATCTCTCTAATCCCATTCTACTCTCTATATCTATGAGTTCAGCTTTGTCTATTATACACACAAGTGAGATCGTGTAGTGTTTGCCTTTCTCTTCCTGGCTTATTTCAATCCTGCAGTTCCATCCATGTTGTCACAAATGATAAGATTTTCTTCTTTATAAAGGCTGTATAGTTCTTCATCATGTATATGCACTACATTTTAAAAAATCCTTTCATCCATTGGTGGACACTGAGATTATTTCCATATCTTGGTTTGGAACAGGAATTAAAGGAAATTAAAGAATGTGTAAGCAGAAACTCAGCTGCATGTAAGAAAACCCAATTCCCCCTGAGAAAAAGAAAGAGCTGGAGTCCTTTAAAAATTAACTGCCTGTTTTTCTGTGGCTAGTGAGCCTTATCTCTCCTCCTTTCCCAGGCATTGTGAAGACCCTGTTTCTCTAGCTGTGCAGCTGCAAGGTCACTCGACAGATAAACTCAAGTTGTAAAACATGTTTTTCCTTGAAAAGTAAGAAATGATGTAATGGATGTCTCAATTAATTGAATAACTGTCTTTGTTTCTCGCTCCTGTAATATGCTTCCTCCTGCACAGATCTCCCCCTGCCCCACGAAATGCTTAAAAGGTAACTTAACTTTTTGTTCAGGGCTCAGTCCCTTGGATGTTAAACCAACTGGGCTGGTGCACCTAAATAATAAATATCCTCCTGAACCTCATCAGTCTCTCTGATTCCTTGTCAATCCCACTACAGGTTATTGTGAACAATACTAAAATCAACATGGAATTGTAGACATCTCTTCAACATACTGATGTCAATTCCTTTGGATATATACCAGTCATGGGATTGTTGGATCATATGGTAGTTCTATTTTTAATTGTTGAAGAAACTTCATACTGTTTTCTATAACAGTTGTACTAATTTATGTTCCCACCAACAGTATGCAAAGGTTCCCTTTTCTCTATACACTTGACAGTGACAGAGCAGGGGCACTGTCATCTTGGACAAACACTGTCACTTTAAGTTCCAGCTCCGTTTTTAGCCTCATGAATTTCAAGGAAATCACTTCTCTTCTAACAGCAAGCAGCCAGAAAGAGAGACAGTAAAACACAGATAAGACAGCTGGAGCACAGAGGGAGAGAGGAAAGTCTTTTGAGTAACTGCCAAACTTCACACTCATACAATGGGCCCCAGTAAAACAGTGGGCCCTAATAAGCAGATTCCTTTCCCTTTAGGTGCACTAAGATAGGAAAGCCAAAATCAGACTTGGAGGGTATGCCTGCAGCTTCAGGAAGATGTATGGGAACAGACAAAAACTCTCTCTCCAAGATAAGTATGACAAAGAGGCACAGAAACAGTCCAAGCCTCTGATAAGCTCTCCTGCCCTGAACCCTTAAAAACTCTTAGTCTGTAAGAGAGAGTGCCTCTGACCTAACTAGGCCAGAAGCCCCTCTCAGGTTTATTCTTCAAAATAAAGCTGCCTTTGACTGTTAAGCCACTTTTTGTGTTTCTTTCCTTTTTCTTTAGTTCTTACAGACAGCACTGGTTGTCTTCCCTTTTTAAAATAATAGAAAATGTAACAAGTGTGAGGTGATATCTCATTATGGTTTCAATTTGCATTTCTCTGAAGATTAGTGATGTTGATCATTTTTTCAAATACTTTTTGGCCATTTGTATGTCTTCTTTTAAGAAATGTCTATTCAGATCCTTTGCCACTTTTAAAAAATCAGGTTATTTGTTTTCTTGCTATTGAGTTGTTTGAGTCTCTTATGTATTTTGGATATTAACTCCTTATCGGATATGGTTTGGAAATACTTTCTCCCTTTTGTTTTCTCTTCTCCTTATGGTTTTCTCTTCACTATTGTTTCCTTGGTTCTGCAGAAGATTTTTAGTTTGATGTAATCCCACTTGTCTATTTCACTTCGTTGCCTGTGCTTTGGGGTCAAATAAAAAAAAGTCATCATGCAGACCAATGTTGTGTAGCTTTCTGTCTATGTTTTCTTCTAGTGGTTTTAAAGCTTCAGGTCTTATGTTTAAGTCTTTAGTCCATTTTGAGTTGATTTGTATATAGTGTGAAATAAGTGTCTAATTTCATTCTTCTGCATGTAGATATCCAGTTTTCCCAACACCATTTATTGAAGAGACTGTCCTTTCCCCACTGTATGTTTGCAACAGTTTTGCCAGAAGTTAATAATTAATTGCCTGTAAATGTGTGGATTTATTTCTGGGCTCTCCCATTCTGTTTCATTTATCTATGTTTCTCTGTGTGTGTGTGTGTGTGTGTGTGTGTGTTCTTTTTTTGTGACAAGGTTTTGCTCTGTTGTTCAGGCTAGAATGCGGTGGCTGAATAACGGCTCACTGTAGCCTCAACCTCCCAGACTCAGCTGATCCTCCTGCCTCAGCCTCCTGAGTAGCTGGGACTACAGGTGCACACTGTCATACCTGGCTTTTGTGTCTGTTTTTATACCAGTACCATGCTGTTTTGATTACTACAGTTTCATAGCATACTTTGAAGTAGGTGGTGTGATGTCTCTAGCTTTGATCTATTTGCTCAAGATTTCTTTGGCTGTTCAGGATATTTTGTGGTTCCATAAGATTTTTAGGATTTTTTCTATTTCTGTAATAAATATCATTAGAATTTTAATAAAGATTGCACTGAATCTGTAGATTGCTTTGGATAGTATAGGCATTTTGCCAACATACATTATTCCAATCCATGAACATGGAATATTCTTTCATTTATTTGTGTCTTCTAGAAGAAGCCATTTAGATTTTTTAAAAGTTGGACTGTTTCGAAATGTTGAGTTTAAGTAAAATGGCTTTATATGCAGGCTATAGGAATATTTGCAAATAAAAGCCACATAGTTTACTTGTAATAACCAACTTGGATATTATCTGCTGTAGATGCTAGGAATGGCCTACATAGTGTCAGTGACCAAGGGCAGAAGCAGGACCAAGGGGAGAAGATGAGCTCCAGGCTTTTTGTCATATGAGTCCATAAGAGGGAGGGCAATGAAATTAAGCTGCTAAGATTGTGGAAAAATGAAGAACTCAAAACAATCTAACTTACATTGTGAATACACAAATGTGTTGAAAACTGATCATATACACAGAGTTTAAATATGTTTCCCATTAAAGTTAGATTAGTTCATGTCAACCAATGCTCATTGACATCACTCTTCCAGGTAAGGCACTTAAATCCAGGAGGAGCACAGTGCAGCATGTCCCAGCTCCAGCCTTTGCAGATCCTGAGTCTGTCTGTGGGAGGGAGTGGGGGCATTAATGGAATCTAACATTAGTCAGCAGCTGCTGCCCTTTGAGGATGGCCTGAAAATTGTACCAGTTCCTCCTATGTCAGCAAGAGAGGTTAGAAAACCATCTAGACAGAGGCAGGGTGCTGGGGTGTGTGTGTGTGTGTGTGTGTGTGTGTGTGTGTGTGTGTGTGTGTCTGCTCAAGTCTTGGCTGGCTTAGAAAGCATTGTCTTTTTGTTGGCATGAGGAGTGTGGGGAGGAGGGCAAGTGAGGGAAATTGACCAAAAAGAACCCAGAGTTTTTTGGAGAAAAAGGCTTACATTGGAGACTCCAGTTCTCTCATATAAAAATCCACATTAGGAAACCCCGTGAGAGAGGATCCCTGGTGGTTTTAAAGGGATTCTGCTGGCAGGAAAGAAGGGCAAGGCACCTGGAGGGAACGTCCTCCAGAGGGAGGAGAGGCAACATACAGGTGATCACTGGGACCCCCATTCTGAGATTTAGGGAAAAGCGAGGGCAGAATCTGGAGAAGGCAGGGGCAGCTGCTGCAGATGGCCTTCATCTGTGGGGTCAGGAGCACCCTCAATCTAAAAGTTGTCCATCTGGAAAGAGCCATTGTTGCCACCCATGCTGGGGAGTAATGGTCAGCGGGTTGAATTTTTTTCTACCCAGCGGTCATCTCAGTGCAGACTCTAACCAGCTTAGTTCCCTCCCTCGGTGATTCTGGAAGTGCCCACATCCTTGGAAGTGGTGGCCTTCCTCCTGTGAGTGCACCTCTGTCTTCATTAGCTCCACAGGGATCAGCCCCCTTGGGTGGGTAGGCAATAAAGAAAAAACTAATTACAACTGAGCAATGACTGCTACCATAGTTTGTTGGATATGAATGTAGTTTCCTTAAAAATCCAAAGTTGGAACCATGTTTATTAATTTTGAAAAAAGAGAGCACGTATAATTTTATCCTTAATTGGGTAATTAAGTTCTCACTAACTAAGCAGACTCTGTCAAGAGGAGATGAGGGATACTTAAATAAATCCTTTGAGAACAACATTAAGAATCACTTTTCGTCTCTGTTCCCATCTCTACTCTTTTGTAAATCTGTTACGATGCTGGTCTGTCTGTGGTGGGAATATCCTCATGTAAAAATCAGACTAATGTACTCATACATTTTTAGGTCACACAATTGAGCGGCATTACTTGGCTCCTTGTCCTAAGAAGACTGCTTTGGGCCTGTGATGTGAGAGGAAACACAGCCTTTCCCTTTAGAAACTTGGATGCGACAGGCCCAATGTAAGTGTGCATGCCTGGAGTTTCCCTAAACAGATAGTACCTTACATGGAGACAGTGTGTAGTCCTGCCTGAGGCACAGAAATCAGATGTAGGTCACTCTGCTTGCCCTGCAATGACTTTCTCTCTTCCTTTCTCTATTATATTGATAAAAAGAAATACATATATGCGTGTGTACATATATGTGCACATGTATATATGTGTATATATTCATATGCATGTGTGAATATAGTTACATATATACATATGTATATGATACATACACATGTAAATATGTATACATATACACATATGTATATGATACATACACATGTAAATATGTATACATATACACACATATATAAATATATATAAACCCCATGAGAGAGGATCCTAAGTGCTTTTAAAGGGATTCTGCTAGCAGGAAAGGAGGGCAAGGTGTCTGGACGTCTGGAAGGAAAGTCCTCCGGAGGGAGAAGAGGCAGCATACAGGTGATTGCTGGGAGCCCCTATTCTGAGATTCAGGGAAAAGCAAGGGCAGAATCTGGAGAAGGCAGGGGCAGCTGCTGCAGATGGCCTTCATCTGTGGGGTCAGGAGCACCCTCAAGCTAAACTATGTACATATTAATACATATGTGTGAATATACATATACATGTATACATATGTATATGATACATATACATGTATACATATGTATATGATACATATACATGTATACATATGTATATGATACATATACATGTATACATATGTATATGATACATATACATGTATACATATGTATATGATACATATACATGTATACATATGTATATGATACATATACATGTATACATATGTATATGATACATATACATGTATACATATGTATATGATACATATACATGTATACATATGTATGAGATACATATACATGTATACATATGTATGAGATACATATACATGTATACATATGTATGAGATACATATACATGTATACATATGTATATGATACATATACATGTATACATATGTATATGATACATATACATGTAAATATGTATGCATATACACATATAATATATGCACATATGTATCATATACATATATCTGTCTACATACACACACATATATTAATATATATGCACACACATATATGAAAGAAGAATATATTTCCTTCTTTCTTTTTTCTTTTTTTTTGACTATTTTCCAGTTTTCCAGATTACTTAGCTAGCTTGACTGCAGAGGAGAGTTAATTTGTTTGCTTTTCTGGTGGTGAATTGGTTTCTGAGTTGTACCTGTCTTTCTTACTGTTAGACAATAACCATGAAGCCAGACTTCAGACCTCTGGGACTGGGTTGGCCCCCACCCCACTTGCCTAGGTGGTTCCAGAATTGCCTAGACCAAGATCAATTCCTTTGTCTCACAGCTGCTTAAACTTGAGAACACCTTTTAGTACCACAAGATATCACTGTTTCTTTATTTCCTTTAGGAAGAATATTTTTAAAATGCTATTTTTCTGCATATTTAATAATGAGAGCCACATAAAAATAAGAATGCAAGTAGAGAAGGCACAGAGGGTGGCATAGATTGCAGGGTGGATGCCTGGTCTGGGCTTCACCTGTGCACTCTACCCCTCTGACTGTGAAATAGTGAAGGAGAGGGAGTCGTCCTGGATGAAGCCGTCCATGGTGATGGGATTGTGCCTGCAGGCTACTTAAGGCCCTTGTTTAGAGTGATGAAGAAATGACTTCTAAAAATAGACATACAGGTTGTCAGAATCGGCAATCTACGTTGGAAAGAAATGAAGTGAGAGTCCCGATACATATTATGAGCAAAACCACATGAATCTTAGAGCTAATCATTGAAATAAAAAACTTTTTGGAAATCGTCTTTTTGGAGATTTTGCCATACTATTGACTTACAGCCCTTTCATTTTGTTTTGTTTTGTTTCATTTTATTTAAAAATCCATTTATTTTGCTGAGCTGAATACCACGATCTCCTGGTAGAGGTAACAGGGAGAGAAGGGCAGCCTGGGTCTCCTCCGGAGGCAGCCATGGGCGCGTGTTTTAAGCCTGCCGGGGATCTTCTCAGCTCTGCTCCTGCGTTTATGCCACTGCTTCATCAACAGAGGACATTTCATATAGATTCTCTAGTAGGAAATGAGAGGCTTTCGTTTACACCAATACTACTTTCCTTTACCTTTATAGGTTCAGGCAGTCATTACTGCCCTTAAATAGTAAACACGAACCTCCATGTTTTATCCCAACAGTGCCGAGCATTCTCTACTGGCCTCGTGTGAAAATGGAGAAAGAGGTTCATGCCCTTATTCTTCTTCCATTCCACTTCACATTCACCTCAAGATGAATGTTTATTACATGTTTGTTCTTCTAGATACACATATTTACATCTGCGGTGTTTTGTCAAGGCAAGCCAGATAAGAGCATTCCGACGATTATCACTGTGCAGCTATTGCTAACAGCAGAGCCGGGAGTGCGCCTGGGTTCCATCCAGCTCCTCTCCTGTGGGCCAGGGTCGTGGCGCTTGAGGTGCTGGAAGGAGAATGTTCCAGCCCAGATGGTTTCTTCTTTCACTGCGTCCCATCAATAGCTCACAGTCTAGCAATATCTATGTATTTGTTGGCCGTTCGCATTTTCTCTCCTATAATCTGCCTCTGGTTTTTCTTTGGAAATTTTTCTATTGGGTTGATTTATTTTCCTTATTCATGTTATATATTCTTTATGTAACCTGATTGTTACGTATTCCTCGTGCCTCATTAATTATTCATTTTTTAAGAATTCAGACTATTCTTCAAAGACTAGTGCTACTTTCCTTTGTGAAAGTCATACAGATGGTCTTCTCACTTTTCTTCTACATAATTTTTATTTTCATGTTAACTCTGTAATTAATCTGGAATTTACTCTTTAGATGATGTGAGTCAGGAATCTCACTTCATTTTCTCTCCAGATGGGTAGCCAATTTATCTCTATTTACTGAACAATCTTTCCTTCATGATTTTAGATGACATCTTTATCATATTCATATCAAATTCCCGAATTAATCATAATTCTATTTTTGAGCTATCACGTTCCACTGATCTATGTCAATACTGAGAGGTGACAACATGCTGGCAGCCCCCGTAGCCCTCGCTCTCGGCGCCTCCTCGGCCTTGGCACCCACTCTGGCCACGCTTGAGGAGCCCTCCAGCCCGCCGCTGCACTGTGGGAGCCCCTTTCTGGGCTGGCCGAGGACGGAGCCAGCTCCCTCAGCTTGCAGGGAGGTATGGAGGGAGATGCCTGGGCGGGACCCTGGGCTGCGTGCGGTGCTTACGGGCCAGTGCGAGTTCCGGGTGGGCATGGGCCCAGCGGCCCTGCACTTGGAGCAGCCAGCGGGCCTGCAAGCCCCAGGCAGTGAGGGGGCTTAGCACCTGGGCCAGCAGCTGCTGTGTTCAATTTCTCGCTGGGCCTTAGCTGCCTCCCCATGGGGCAAGGCTCGGGACCTGCAGCCCGCCATGCCTGAGCCACCCCCAACTCCGTGGGTTCCTGTGCGGCCGGAGCCTCCCCAACGAGTGCCGCCCCCTGCTCCGTGGCACCCAGTCCCATCGACCACCCAAGGGCTGAGGAGCGTGGGTGCATGACGCGGGACTGGCAGGCAGCTCCACCTGCGGCCCAGGTGTCGGATCTACTGGGTGAAGCCAGCTGGGCTCGAGTCTGGTGGGGACTTGGAGAACATTTATGTCCAGCTAAGGGCTTGTAAATACACCAATCAGCACCCTGGGTCTAGCCCAGGGTTTGTGAATGCATCAATGGATATTGGTATCTAGCTACTCTGGTGGGGACTTGGAGAACCTTTATGTCTAGCTAAAGGATTGTAAATACACCAATCAGCACTCTGTATCTAGCTCAAGGTTTGTAAACACACCAATGAGCACCCCCTGTCTAGCTCAGGGATTGTAAACCCACCAATCAGCACCCTGTCAAAACGGACCAATCAGGTCTCTGTAAAGTGGACCAATCGGCTCTCTGTAAAATGGACCAATCAGCAGAATGTGGGTGGGGCCAGATAAGAGAATAAAAGCAGGCTGCCGGAGCCAGCACTGGCATGCAACTCTGCTCCTCACTTGTCGTGTGGAAGCTTTGTTGTTTGTCTCTTTGCAATAAATTTGGCTGCTGCTCATTGTTTGGGTCCATGCTGCTTTTATGAGCTGTAATACTCACGGTGAAGGTCTGCAGCTTCACTCCTGAAGCCAATGAGACCATGAACCTCCCAGAAGGAAGAAACTCCGAGCGCGTCTGAACATCAGAGGGAATAAACTGGACGCGAATTAAGAGTTGTAACATTCACCACAAGGGTCGGTAGCTTCATTCTTGAAGTAGGTGAGACCAAGAACCCATCGGTTTTGGACACAATATTATATTGTTTAATTTGTATAGCTCTATAATAGATTTCTATATGAGGAAAGTAAGTTTGCCTGCTTTGTTTTAATTTTAATTTTTTATTTTAAATTGACAATTATGTGTATTTGAGGCGTACAATGTGATGTTTTCACTCATGTATAAATTATAGAAATTTAATCTGGTTAACATATCCATTGTCTTACCCAATTATTACTTTTTGTGGTGAAAATGTTATAAATCTGTTTTAACAAGTTTGAAGTATAGAATACATTATTACTAGCTGTGGTCACCATGCAATAGATCACTAAAGCTTATTTCTTTAGCATAACTACAACTTTGTACCCTTTGATCAACATCTTCCTTTTCCCCATTCCACCTGCTGTCCCCCAGCTGCTAGTAACTACCTTTCTATTATGTTTCTGCAAGGTCAGCTTTTTTAGATTCCACAAGTGAGATTATACTGTATTTGTCTTTCTGTGCCAGGTTTATTTCACTTAGCATAATGTTCTCCAGTTCCATTCATGTTGTTGCAAATGACAGAATTTCCTTCTTTTTGAAGGCTATATGGTAGGCCGTTGTATGCATATACCAGATTTTCTGTATCCATTAATCCGTTGATGGACACTTAGGTTTTTCCACATCTTGTCTATTGTGAATAATGCTGAGATCACTCTGAGAGTGTAGATATCTCTTTGACATGATGATTTCAATTCCTTTGGATATATACTTAAAAGTAGGATTGCTGTATCATATGGTCATTCTATTTTTAGTTTTTTAAGGAACCTCCATGCTATTTTCTAAAATAGCTGTCCTAACTTACATTCCCACCAACAGTGTACAAGGGTTCTGTTTTTAGCATTACCCTGGTACCAAATTCAGACAAGGACACTGTAAGAAAAGAAATATGCAAGCCAATATTTCTGATGAACACAGATGCAAAATTCCTCAACAGAATACCAGCAAACCGAATTCAATAGCAGCTTAAAAAGACTGTTCACCATGGTCATGGGCGTTTATTCCAGAGATGCAAGGATGGTTCAACATAAGTCAATAAATGTGATACACTGTATTAACAAAATTAAGAACAAAAAACACATGATTATCTTAAAAGATGCAGGAAAATCATTTGACAAAATTTAATCTTCATTCATGTTAACAACTCTCAAAAAATAAGTATGGAAGGAATTTATCTTAACCCAATAAAGGCCATGTATGACAAGTCCACAGTTAACATAATACTCAATGGCGAAAAGTTGAAAGCTTTTCCTCTAAGATGAGGAAAAAGGCAAGGAAGCCCACCCACTCTTCCCACTTCTCTTCAACACAGTACTGGAAGCCCTAGTGCCGGGCCACTCAAGTAAGAAAAATAAATAAAAGACATTCATACAGGAAAGGAAGA
This sequence comes from Pan paniscus, assembly GCF_029289425.2. NCBI lineage: Eukaryota > Metazoa > Chordata > Mammalia > Primates > Hominidae > Pan > Pan paniscus. The sequence goes on from NC_073265.2 coordinate 7,629,775, forward strand.
AGTGAAAGTTTCTGTTTGCAGATGACATAATCTTGTGTTTAGAAAACTTTAAGACTCCACCAAAAAACTATTCAAACTGATGAACAAATTCATTAAGGTTGCAGGTTAAAAAATCAACATACAAAAATAAGTAGCATTTTTGTACACTAACAATGAACTATCCAAAAATGAACAATCTCATTTACAATAGCATCAAAAAAGATAAAATAGGAATAAATTTAATCAAGAGGGGTGAAAAATCTGTACAATGAAAATTATAAAATGTTGATGAACAGAATTAAAGAAGACACAAATAAATGGAAAGCTATCCCATGTTTATGAATTGGAAGAATTGACATTGTTAAAATGTTTATACTACCCAAAGCAAGCTGCAGATTCAATGCATTTTTAATAAAAATTCCAATGTCATTTTTCACAGAAATAGAAAAACCATAAAATTTGTATGGAAATAAAAAAGACCCTGAATAGCCAAAGCAATCTTGAACAAAAAGCACAAAGCTGGAGGCATATTGTTTTAATTTACAGTGTTGGTTTAGCTATTCTAGCACACACTCTATACATATATGTTTTAGAATTAGTTCATCAATTTCCATGAAAGATCCTGTAGGGATTTAACCTGGAGTTGCATTGATTTTGCAGATTAGTTTGGGGAGAAATGACATCTTTCGTCTATATTGCCTCTCCCTGTCCATGAACATAATTGCTTGCTTCATTCACTCAGTTATGCCTAGGTGCCTTCTAGTAAAGTCTTCTAATTTTCTCCATAAAAATTTTCGCATTAGCATATTGAAATTTTAAGAAGAAGAAACAAATACTTAAGTCATTCACAAAATTTATTTTCGTATGCAAGTGGTAACTAAATATGACAATGTAGTAGCTTTGGTCATTTAAAGAAGTGGATTGGTGGGGATTTCTTGAAGGATAATTAGTCTTCAACTTGAGGAGTGAAAATATGTGGTCACTTATATGTTACCTAACACCTTCCTATGACAGGGATCACGTTTATTCATTTAAGACAGAAACCTTCCCAGTCTAATGTTGAGGCTGTCCTCAAGTCAGTGTATTACACTTGATAATTTCCATTCACGCTGAATCTAACAAGACTATCTTATTTGTATCTTTTTCACAGCAAAGCTTTCCCAAAGAGTGGTCCTATATCTGTTCTTTTCCTTGTTAAAAAATGGAATCCTGTGTGGAATTTTTCTGCTAGGTTTGGTTCCATATGTGAGATTTTACTTAATAAACAGATAAGCACGTAAGTGCCAGACACTAATTCTAAGTGCTGCAAAATACACGAAAACCCATTTCATCCTTAAAACAAGTCTGGGAGGCAAGTACTTTTATGATCTCCATTTTGCAAGTGTGGCAGCTGAGGGACCAGAGATCCGAGAACTTCTTTGAGGTCACACAGACAGAAAGTGATGAAGCCTCATGCAGCAGGCAGGCCACCACCTCTGCGTGCTGCCTCAATCCCTGAAACGCAGCACATAGTGGAGGACATGGTGAAATGCCTGAGAATTTTTTTTTCATATACAGAATAGAAGAGTATATTGATGCTCTTAGGATTTTGAAACTGGAAGAGATCAAAGCACAGATCCTATGCAGCAGCTTCTTTGTTCTATGGCCAAGGCTGTCATCCCCAAAAGAATGCATGGCTGCCCAAGGGAAACAACGGGATCTATTTGTATTTTATGTAGATTAATTGGATTTTTAAGAAATAATTGGATAAATGCAATATAATGAAAGTATAACCAAGACACATGCTGATAAATGACCGGAACTTTTTAGAACACTATTATGTTAAAAATGTCAGAAGATGGGATTAATTAAGGGAAATGGCCAAAACTGTTATCATGTGGAGTCTAAGGAAAGTACACCTGGAAAATGACTTTTGTTATAGAGGAGGATATGGAACATGTTTAGAAATTATACAAAATATAAATGCTAAGAAGTCAATTAAATATATTTTGTTAATTTTTTCTCAAATGTATTCGTTATCTTTGGATTTTGAAAGAGTATTCTTTTATTTTTGAGTCATATCTTTTTTTAAAAAAACTTAGTGTATGTACAAATGAGTTTCTTTCTATATCAATCTTAATATATCCAGCAGAAGAAATTTTATATTTAAGAATAACATTGAATGCTGTTTGATTTATTGATTCAGATATTTACTCTGAGGAAGACTGTACCAGGCACTGAACTATAAGAGCCCAAAATGAATTTAGTAAAGAACTTGATGAAATTATATTTGTATGGGTATATGGGTGGTTCTTTTTGGCTTTCATTATTATTTTTAATTGATATATAGTAGTTGTACATATGCATGGGGTACAGAGTAATTTTTTTTTTTTGAGATGGAGTCTCACTCTGTCACCCAGGCTGGAGTGCAGTGACACAATCTTGGCTCACTGCAACCTCTGCCTCCTGAGTTGAAGCAATTCTCCTGCCTCAGTCTCCTGAGTAGCTGGGATTACAGGCGCATGCCATCACACCTGGCTAATTTTTGTATATATATATATATATTTTTTTTTAGTAGAGATGGGGTTTTCCCATGTTGGCCAGGCTGGTCTCGAACTCCTGACCTCAGGTGATCCACCTGCATTGGCCTCCTCCCCAAAGGCTGGGATTACAGAAGTGAGCCACTACGCCCAGCCCCAGAGTAATATTTTGACACGTGTGTACAGTGTGTAATGATCAAATCACAGTAAACAGTACTTCCATCACCTTGAACATTCATCGTTTATTTGTACTGGGAATATTCAAAATCCTCTCTTCTATTTGAAAAAAGTCAATCAATTGTTGATTATAGTCACCCTCTAGTGCTCTAGAACACTAGCAATGATTCTTCCTATCTGTGCTTTTGTACTCATTAACTAAACAAAGGATATTGTTTATACATCAGCTTTTATCACCTATTAAGATTATAATGATTAACATAATTTACAAATTACATAACATTGAAAATCAATGGCCTGGGGCTCCTAAATATATGTACATAGTCTATCATATAATGTGATTTTAAAAAGAAAATCATATTTCAGCTATCACTATATATATATATATAACTTACACTCATTTAAAAAACTTATCAATTAATTTTCTCTATTTTATATTATAAAATGTATCATGTTTTTAATTGTGGTAAAATATACATAAGATTTACTACCTGAACCATTTGTAAGTGTACAGATGAGTGACAAGTGACATTAAGTGCATTCACAGTGTTGTGCAGTGTCATTGCCATCCACCTCCAGAACTCTTATCATCCTGAGCTGAAACTCTGTACCCATTCAACAACTGCCTGTCTCCTCCCCTGCCAGCTTCTGGCAATCACTATTCCACTTTCTGTCTGTATGAATTTGACTGTTCTAGGTACCTCATATAAGCATACAGTATTTGTCTTTTTGTGACTGGCTTATTTCACTTTGCATAATGTCCTTAGCATAAAACATACCATTCACGGTATAACATGTTTCAGGATTTCCTTCCTTTTTAAGGCTAAATAACATTCCATTGTCTGTTATGCCACATTTTATTTATCTATTTATCTGTTAATGGACATTTGGGTTGCTTCCATCTTTTGGCTACTGTGAATAATGCTAATATTGGAACCATCCTTATAAGCTTTATTAAGTTAATAAGGGAAGAAGAGGAATGGGGGGGTCATGTAGGGGAACAAGAATAAACCCAGCTGGCAGCATACTCAGCATCAATCGCTAGGTCAGCTGCTTTCTGACCTGCTTCCTTATAGCTGTTTACTGCCTGTTGCCCCAGAATCATATAGACCTTGTAACAAGATTACAATTCCCCTTAACTGCTCTATAAATAACTTGAACATTATGAAATGCTAAGTTTTCCCGTTGAGGCTATTCCTTTGGGTCTTTCATACAGATGCAACTACTGATGCCAGCTGGTCTGAATGGCCCCATGGGAGCTCACTCACCAAAAAAATGCAGTTTCTGCATCCTGATGATTTCATTCTCCTTACCCCAACCAATTAATGACCCCAATTTTCCAGCCCCTTGCCCTCCATGATCCCCTTAAAAACCCTAGCGCAGAACTCCTCAATGAGACAGATTTGAGGGTCCCTCCTGTCTCCTCACTCAGCCTCCCTATGATCATTAAACTCTTTCTCTGCTGCAAACCCTGCTGTCTCAGTGTATTGGTGTCTTACTGTGCAGTGGGCATATGGGCCTGTTGGTCCTGTAACAATATGAAGACTGGTGTACAAATGTTTCTTTAGGCCCCTGCTTTTGTGTCTTTTGGGTATATACCTAGAAGTGGAATTGCTGGATCATAAGATAATTCTCTTTTTAATTTTTTTTGGAACCACCATACTGCTTTTCATGGCTGCTGCTCCATTTTACATTCCCACAAACAATGCATGAGGATTCCAATTTCTCCATGTCCTTACCAACACTGCTATTTTCTACTTTTTTTTTTGTATAGTAGCCATCCTAATGAATGTGATGTGTTATCTCTTTGTGGTTTTATAAAATATATTATTTCAATCATCTTTGTTTCCTAGCTACCAGACACTCTTAGAAATGCTAAAGAAGGTAATTCTATAAAATCATTGCATCTTAGCTAGTGTCTTAATGATAGCTTGAAATTCTCTTATTGGGCTAGGCCTTGATTCTAATTGTTTATTCAATTGTCATCTAAAGCTCTAGGAGTTCTACCCAGTTTTCTTGGCCCAGTGAACCAGACAGTGCTGAGCATTGGGGTAGGCAGAGGGTAAGTTAATGTAGAGTCCACTTCACAAGATGTACTGTAAGTGTAAGAAGTGATCTCCACTGTTATTTTAGATCACATTTTTGCCTTGGTTCTCTTTAAACCGTCAAAACCAATGGCATACTGATCTCTCGCTGCAGCCTTAGGAAGAGACTATACTGTAATTAATTTTAAAAGAAAATCCAAGTGGGCTTATGAATCCATGTGTTTTAAATTGACTAGCATGTTGTGAATAGATTCAGCTCCCTAATCTTGAGTTCAGAGCACTCAGGATATATTAGCTAGATTAATAAAAAAGATGCCTGGCCAGGCGTGGCATTTCACACCTGTAATCCCAGCACCTTGGGAGGCTGAGGCAGATGGATCTCCTGAGGTCAGCAGTTTGACACTAGCCTGGCTAACATGGTGACTCAGTCTCTAATAAAAATACAAAAAAGTTAGCAGTGGCATGCACCTGTAGTCCCAGCTATTTGGGAGGCTGAGGCTGGAGAATTGCTTGAACTTGGGAGGTGGAGGTTGCAGTGAGCTGAGATTGTGCCAGTGCACTCCAGCCTGGGCAACAGAGTGAGACTCCATCTCAAAAAAAAAAAAAAAATGTCTGCCCAAAATGTGGCATATATTATTCTGAAGATTTGTATATGTAGGGTTTAGGAAAGTTGTTTTAATGTATACTTTTCAATCTCAGGTTTTAAAAGAGACTGTCATGAAATGCTGACTGGTTTTGAAATGTTTGCCAATAATTACTTGAGCTCTATGGATTATTATATCTGTATTCAGTAAGTTAGGAAAACCAAAGGGCAGAAAGTGGTGAAGGAGAATAAGCCATGGATATTTATTTTTTGTTCTATGTGCTGTTTCCGTTTTATGATTTCAAAAATAAAAGTACCAAAAATAAACACAGTGTATGTGGCTGATGCACTGTTATCTTGAAATGACAATCACAAATGTCATGCTGATTGCCAGGAAGACAACAGCTGTTCTGAATCTGCACATCCTTATCCACTCTGCAGCTGTCACTCAGGCCTCGGGGGGCGTGCAGGGGAGTCCTGAGTTCTCCTGCCCTCCTGAGTAATAATGGCTGCATAGTAGGGAGGGCAGAGAGCTACAAGTTTTAGATTCGTTGGTATTAAAGATTGTATTTTTCTGTTAAAAAATCTGTTTTTATAATAATGTGAATATTCAATTTTACAAAACAGTGTGTATTACCTAGGTGATACTAGAGCTGTTTTTTTCTTTTTCTTTTTCTTTTCCTTTTTTTTTTTTTTGAGATGGAGTCTCGCTCTGTTGCCAGGCTAGAGTGCAGTGGCACGATCTTGGCTCACTGCAACCTCTGCCTCCTGGGTTCAAGTGATTCTCCTGCCTCAGCCTCCCGAGCAGCTGGGACTACAGGTGTGCACCACCACGCCCAGCTAATTTTTGTATTTTTAGTAGAGACGGGGTTTCACAATGTTGGCCAGGATGGTCTCAATCTCTTGACTTAGTGATCTGCCTGCCTCGGCCTTCTAAAGTGCTGGGATTACAGGCGTGAGCCACCGCACCTGGCCTAGCTTTTTTCTTCTTTCTACTTTATCTTGGAAAGTAAGAGAAATGATTAGATCCTAAGTAAAATGCCATTTTTCCCAGGGGAAGTGAAAGTTGGGCCTGACCTCCTCCATGCCCACTTCAGAGCCTCCAGGATCATTTGGTACCATGGTAAGTGCCAGGAACAGTTAGGGAAGTCAGAGATGGAGATTTAACTTCAATCTGGCCATTATGTACCAGGCACTCACATGTTTCCCCATCAATAATCCAGGAACAGTAACAGTATTTAAGAAGGTGTGGTGGGAGACAGAGGGAGGGTGGAGGCCCTTCCTTCAGTGGGCATTTGGCAAACACTGTTTTCTTGTGTATTTGGGGAGATCCACTGTCCTCTGCAGGATTCTTACCCACAGGGACCTGCTGTGCTAGGCGTCCTTCCTGCCTGGCTCTCTTTCTCCCTCCCAGGCCTTCCCAGCCCCTTCTTTTCCTGAGACCTCCCCCTTCGGGGACATGGTCCTTGACTATAGTCGCACAGCAGTCACAAATGAGCAGAGCAGAGTGCAGACACTGACCCGGGGCTTGAGTGACTCTGAGTGACAGCAGTGGTTCCAAGGCCTCTGTTCGCTTTCCTGTCTTTGTAGTCACAGCAAACACAGAGCATTCCTGGGTGTGATATTTCCCCTCTCCAAGCTGCTGTGTCTGTGAGGACAGGACCCTCAAAGCACCTTGTTCAGTTCCGGACACTGGATGCTCAATTAATAAAAAATTGTGATTGGGTTAATAAGGATGTCTGGTTTTGTAAGAGTTAAAGGGGAAGTGGAGTTCAAAAATGTTAAAATACTTTTTTCCCCCTTTGGCCAAAGCCCTGCTTCTAATACCCAAGAAATCCATCTGGCCATGTTTCTATGAAGGATGCTTTTGTTAAGGCTGAGTCCTAATCTTGAAAAAATAGAATAGGAGAAATAGACACATATTTAGGTGAACAAATATTAAAGGTGTGAAGTCCTGGGTTCAGGTCCCGGGTCTCTAGCTCTAGGTCTTCCACATACATCTTTGTGATCATAAATAAGTCAAGAAAACTTCCTAAGCATATGTTTGCAAATTGAAGCAAGAACAGTGGTCTGGGAGGGTGGTTTTACTGCTTCAAAGAGATGATGCAGAGTGAAGCCTTTTGGAGTGTGAAGCATTGCAGATGAATGTGAGGGATGATTAAGGGTATCAATCACGGGCCCTGCTCCTGACAGGAAGATATGACCTGAGGCGAGAGGTTTGCTGTGGCCATAATCCTCATTCTGTGACTCTGTGACTGAAGGAACATTTCAGCTCAGCAGGAAGCCAGAGTATTATCCACATGGCCGGTGGCGGGGACTGTGAGGCCAACCACCACGAAGGGCTTGATTTGTTAAGATCTGGGTTTCTGATGAATCATTGAAGGGAGCTGGAACCACATTGGGTATGAAGAGCTCTATTGTTTCATGAAAGTCTTGGATGCACCCGTGATTTCCCGCACACAGGCGCATTTAAGATTTTATTAATCTTAAAATGGGTATTTATTAGTTTTTCCCTTGTCTTTGTACATAAAGGACTGTGTTCTAAATTGGAAAAAGCTAATATGCGCTTAATGAGATTGCTTGGGGGATTGCACACCATGCCATGAAATGTTTTAATGGAGTGTTCAAGCGAGTCAGCCATAAGATCTCTCACTTCTCTCTAATTGAGAAAGCTATCAGGTGCAAACAAACATGAAGACTGCAAAAAACGAACAAGAACAGGAAGAAAACTGCATTATATTCGATGAAAGCATCTTATACACTGACGTATTTGTTGGGATGCCAGGAGTGTTTAGATAAATACTCATAAGAGATTCATGTATTGCTGACCTGTATTCAAATAAACACCTTTGATTGATTGATTTGTGATTGTATTTTTTCCAATTTTTTTGTCCTCAGCCCTTTGTAATCACCTCTAAAAATTTTTGGGAGTTTTAAGGAGATGATGTGATAGAAAAGATCAGAGAGAGAATTCCATGCGTATTTTTAAACAGCATCTGCAGTGGGTCATACAAGTGCTGACTCCTGCCTTGAGCAGCACAAGGCACTTGGCACATGTACAGAGAACCCCAAGTGGGGCCATCTACAGGGTCCTTGTCTCATTGTGATGCGTTAGGGTTGAAAGCCATTTCCCTTTGCTCACAGACTTTCTTCTCAAAGAAATGACATTTTTGTGCAACTGGCCATTGATCTAAAGATTAAAAGAAAAATAAAAGCACTAATCTTGAAATTGTTAAAGGTACAAAAATAGTTCCTGCAGGAGAGACACACTGGCCATAATACTTCTTGAACATTGAAAATTAATCCTACAAACTCCAGCTGGGAGCTCAACTGGTTTCTGTGCACAGAGAACTCACATCTTCAGGGATCAAGTTCAAACTGCTTGCATTTATTATGCAAATTTGTATTGTGGCCTTGGCCTTGATTTAAAAAGAAGAGGAGGTTGCTAATTGAAGCAAAAGTCTTAGTGAGAAAGCAGGGCCAATTAAATTTATATACAGCAAATGAAACATCCATGTCTAGCTATATCTTAAAAAAACCCCAACAATCCAGAATTCAAGAATGTTAAAATATGACATGGAAAACTCCGTACATCTTTGAGACAAATTACACAATGATCAGCTTCACACTGAGCACATCCACCCTGTTCCCAGCATGGCTGCTCTTCCTCTTGACACCTCACTTTCTCCATCAGCCACCCCATGGTCAGCCCTCAACACCTGAGGCTCAAAGCTCAGACCTATCTTTGATACCATATTTTCCCATCTCTCCAAATGTCAGCAGTTGCCTTAAGTCTATTCTCCTTTGGAGTTTTAAGAAAAATGATGGAAAGTTCTCAAAATACCACATGAACTTGAGGTGTTTGTAAATGAGGCTATTCAGCGCTCAAGCAAGAAAATTGAAATGGTTTGATGATAACACCAAACAAGAGTTTGATTGAAGTGAAGCTTGAAAATTTATTTAATCGAGGTCCTGGTTTTACAGGAAATGACCAAATAAATTTTTTTTAAATAAAAAAGAATAAAAGGCCAAAATGCCAGCCAGAGAGAGGTAAGAGCTAAGAAAGTGGGGCCAAAGGAGGTGAAGAGGGAGAGCTGGAAGTGATCTCAGGTCATAGGAAGAGCTGGGGTTTTAGGGAGGAGGAGCAAAGCTGCTGGCAGCCCACTGCCTCCTGGACAGAGAAGAGGGGTCCCTGAGGGGTGGCCACAGCCCAGGGGAGCAGGGCTCCCACTCACAGAATGACACATGTTGGTGCACCTCACTTGGCAGGAGGACCCCCACCAGGTCTCCCTGCTGAGGTGCTGAGAGACTCCCCAAAAAGCTAGTATGAACACTCAAAATAAGACAAAAGAATTAGAAGAAAGCATACCCTAAAGATATGAGGGACTATCACATACCATGAGAGAGGGTCCCCTAGCAAAACAAACACAAGAATTGACACCTAAGGGGGCAGAGGTGACAGGCTCCCCAGAAGACACATCCTGTTGTTCTCATGGACAGATGATCAGTGATGTTGAGCTTTTTTTCATATGTTTGTTGGCCACATAAATGTCTTCTTTTGAGAAGTGTCTGCTCATGTCCTTTGACAATGGGATTGTTTTTTTCTTGTAAATTTGTTTAAGTTCCTCATAGAGTCTGGTTATTAGACCTTTGTCAGATGGACAGATTACAAATATTTTCTCCCATTCTGTAGGTTGTCTGTTCACTCTAGTGATAGCTTCTTTTGCTCTGCAGCAGGTCTTTAGTTCAATTAGATCCCATTTGTCAATTTTTGCTTTTGCTGCAATTTTTTTTGATGTTTTCATCATGAAATCTTTGCCTGTGCCTATGTCCTGAATGGTATTGCCTAGATTTTCTTCTACAGTTTTTATTGTTTTAGATTTAACTCTTTAAATCATCTTTAGTTAATTTTTGTATAAGGTGTAAGTAAGGGGTCCAGTTTCAATTTTATTAAAAAGGGAACCCTTTCTCCATTGCTTGTTTTTGTCAGGTTTGTTGAAGATCAGATGGTTGTAGATCTATGGTCTTCTGTCTGAGATCTCTATTCTGTTCCATTGGTCTGTATGTCTGTTTTTGTACCAACACCATGCTGTTTTGGTTACTGTAGACTTGTAGTATAGTTTGACATTGGGTAGAGTGGTGCCTTCAGCTTTGCTCTTTTAGCTTAGGATTGTCTTGGTTATACGGGCTCATTTTTGCTTCCATACGAATTTTAAAGTAGTTTTTTTCTAATTCTGTGAAGAATGTCAATGGTAGTTTAATGGGAAGAGCACTGACTCTATAAATTACTTTGGGCAGTATGGCCATTTTCACGATGTTGATTCTTCCTATCCATGAGCATGGAATGTTTTTCCATTTGTTTGTGTCCTCTCTGTTTTCCTTGAGCAGTGGTTTGTACTTCTTCTCGAAGAGGTCCTTCCACTTCCCTTGTTAGCTGTATTCCTAGGTGTTTTATTCTGTTTGTATCAATTGTAAATGGCAGTTCATTCATGATTTCACTCTCTGCTTGTGTATTGTTGGTGTACAGAAATGCTTGTTATTTTTGCACATTGATTTTGTATCCTGAGACTTTGCTAAAGTTGCTTATCAGCTTAAGAAGCTTTTGGGCTGAGGTGATGGGATTTTCTAGATATAGGATCATGTCATCTGCAAACAGAGACAGTTTGACTTCCTCTCCTCCTATTCAAATATGTTTTATTTCTTTCTCTTGCCTCATTGCCCTTGCCAGGGCTTCCAATACTATGTTGAATAGGAGTGCTGTGAGAGGGCATCCTTGTCTTTGCTGGTTTTCAAGTTGAATGCTTCCAGCTTTGGCTGATTCATTAACATATTAACTATGGGTTAGTCATAAATAGCTCTTATTATTTTGAGGTAAGTTCCAGCAATACCTAGTTTATTGACAGTTTTTTTTTAACATGAAAGGATATTGAATTTTATTGAAGGCCGTTTCTTCTGCATCTATTGAGGTAATCATGTGGTTTTGTCTTTAGTTCTATTTATTACATTTATTGATTAACATATATTGAACCAGCCTTGCATTCCAGGGGTGAAGCCAACTTGATTATGGTGGACAAGCTTTTTGATTTGCTGCTGGATTCAATTTGCCAGTATTTTATTGAGAATTTTTGCATCAAAGTTTATCAGGGATATTGGCCTGCTGTTTTCCTTTTTTGTTGTATCTTTGCTAGGTTTTGGTATCAGGATGATGCTGGCCTCATAAGGAGAAGTCCCTCCTTTTCAGTAGTTTGGAATAATTTCAAAAGAAATGCTACCAGCTTCTCTTTGTACCTCTAGTAGAATTCAGCTGTAAATCCATCTGGTCCTGGGCTTCTTTTGGTTGGTAGGCTATTTATTACTGCCTCAATTTCAGAACTTGATATTGGTCTATTCAGGGATTCAACTTCTTCCTGGTTCAGTCTTGGGAGGAAGTATGTGTCCAGGAATGTATTTATTTCTTATAGATTTTCTAGTTTATTTGCATAGAGGTGTTTATAGTACTCTCTGATGGTTGTTTGTATTTCTGTAGGGTCAGTGGTGATATCCCTTTATCATTTTTTATTGTGCCTGTTTGATTCTTCTCTCTTTTCTTCTTTATTGGTCTAGTTAGCAGTCTATGTATTTGATTAATGTTTTCAAAAAAAGCAGCTCTTGGATTTATTGATTTTTTTAAAGGGTTTTTTGTGTCTGTGTCTCCTTCAGTTCCACTCTGATCTTGGTTATTGCTTGTCTTCTGCTAGCTGTGGGGTTTGTTTGCTCTTGGTTCTCTACAACATTTAGTTGTAATGTTGGGTGTCAATTTGAGATCTTTCTAGCTTTTTGATGTGGGCATTTAGTGCTATAAATTTCCTTCTTAGCTCTGCTTTAGCTATGTCCCAGAGATTCTAGTACATTGTCTCTTTGTTCTCATTGGTGTCAAAGCACTTCTTGATTTCTGCCTTTACTTCATTATTTACCCAGGAGTCATTCAGGAGCAGGTTGTTCAATTTTCATGTAGTTGTGTGTTTTTGAGTGAGTTTCTTAATCACAAGTTCTAATTTGATTGTGCTGTGGTCTGAGAGACTGTTTTCATTTCAGTCCTTTTGCATTTGCTGGAGTATTTTATTTCCAATGATGTGATTGATTTTAGAGTAAGTGTCATGTGGCACCAAGAAGAATGTATATTCTGTTGTTTTTGGGTGGAGAATTCTGTAGATATTTGTTAGGTTTACTTGATCCAGAGCTGTTCAGGTCCTGAATATCCTTGTTAATTTTCTGTCTTGATGATGTGTTTAATATTGACAGTGGGGTGTTAAAGTCTCCCACTATTATTGTGTTGGAGTCTAAATCTCTTTGTAGGTCTCTAAGAACTTGTTTTATGAATCTGGGTGTTCCTGTATTGGGTGCATATATATTTAGGATAGTTAGCTCTACTTGTTGAATTGATCCCTTTACCATCACATAATGCTCTTGGTCTTTTTTGATCTTTGTTGGTTTAAAGTCTGTTTTGTCAGAAACTAGGATTGCAACCCATGCTTTTTTCTGCTTTCCATTTGCTTGGTAAATTTTCCTTCATTCCTTTACATTGAGCCTATGTGTGTCTTTGCATGTGAGACGGGTCTCTCGAATAGGGCACACTAACGGGTCTTGACTTTATCCAGCTTGCCATTCTGTGTCTTTTAATTGGGGCATTTAGCCCATTTACATTTAAGGTTAATATTGTTATGTGTGAGTTTGATCCTGTCATCATGATGCTAGCTGGTTATTTTGCAGACTTGTTGATGTAGTTGCTTCATAGTGTCATTGGTCTTTGTATTTCAGTGTGTTTTTGCAGTGCTGGTAATGGCTTTTCCTTCCCATATTCAGTGCTTCCTTCAGGAGCTCTTGCAAGGCAGGCCTGTTGGTGGTGAATTCCCTCGCTTGTCTGAAAAGGATTTTATTTCTCCTTCACTTATGAAACTTAGTTTGGCCAGATATGAAATTCTGGGTTGGAAATTCCTTTCTTTAAGAATGTTGAATATTTGCCCCAATCTCTTCTGGCTTGTAGGGTTTCTGCTGAGAGGTCTGCTGTTACTCTGAAGGGCTTCCCTTTGTTGGTGACCTGGCTTTTCTCTCCGGCTGCCTTTAATATTTTTTCCTTCATTTTGACACGGGTTGATCTTCTCCTGGAGTATCTTACTGGGGTTTTCTGGATTTCCTGAATTTGAACGTTGGCCTGTCTTGTTAGGTTGGGGAAGTTCTCCTGGACGATATCCTGACGTATGTTTTCCAACTTGATTCCATTCTCCCTGTCTCTTTTAGGTACCCCAATCAGTTGTAGGTTCAGTCTTTTTACATAATCCCATAGTTCTTGGAGGTGTTGTTCATTCTTTTTCATTCTTTGTTCTCTAGTCTTGTCTGCCTGTCTTATTTCAGCAAGATAGTCTTCAAGCTCTGAAATAGTTTCCTCTGCTTGGTCTATTCAATTATTGTTACTTGTGATTGTATTGCAAAGTTCTCATATTGTGTCTTTCAGCTCCATCAGGTCATTTATGTTCTTCTTTAAACTCGTTATTCTGGTTAGCAGCTCCTGTAATGTTTTATCATGGTTCTTAGCTTCTTTGCATTAGGTTAGAACACGCTCCTTTAGTTCAGTGAAGTTCCTTATTACCCACCTGCTGAAGCCTACTTCTATCAATTCATCCATCTCAGCCTCTGCCCAGTTCTGTGCTCTTGCTGGAGAGGTGTTGAGATCATTTGCACGAGAAGAAGCACTCTGGATTTTTGAGTTTTCAGCATTTTTTCTTATTTCTCATCTTTGTGAGTTTATCTAGTTTTGATCTTCGAGGCTGCTGACCTTTGGATGGGGTTTTTGTGGGGATTTCTTTTGATGCTGTTGTTGTTGTTGCTTTTTGTTTGTTTTTCTTTTAATAATAGTCAAGCCTCTCTTCTGCAGGGCTGCTGTGGTTTGCTGGAGGTCCACTCCAGACCCTATTCACTTGGGTCCTTCCTGCATCTGGAGATGTCACCAGTGGAGGCTGCAGAACAGCAAAGGTGGCTGCCTGCTCCTTCCTCTGGGATCTCTGTTCCAGAGAGGTGCCGGCCTGATGCCAGTGGGAATGCTCCTGTATATGGTGTCCGGAAACCCCTGGCTCACCTAGTCAGGAGGCACGGGATCCGGGACTCGCTTAAAGAAGCACTCTGGCTGTCCCTTGGAGAGGGGGTGCACTGTGCTGAAGGGAATTCCACTCGTCCGGACTGGCTGGGTTCCTCAGAGCCAGCAGGGGGAAAAACTAAGTCTGCTGGTCCTTGGAGACCACGGCCACCCCTTTCCCCAGGAGCTCAGTCCCAGGGAGGTCAAAGTTCTGTCCCTAAACCCCTGGTTGGAGTTGCTGAAATTCCCGCATGGAGGCCCCGCCCAGTGAGGAGGGATGGGTCAGGGTCCTGCCTAAAGAGGCACTCTGGCCTTGATCTGCCACAGCCGCTGTGCTGGCTGTGGGGGATTCCTCCCGGGTCCATACCATCCAGTCTCCCTGGTGCTGGCAGAGGAAAAACAGCTGACTGGAGCTGCAGTGATGGCAGCCGCCCCTCCCCAGGTAGCTCAGTGACCTTAGGCAGCAGCAGATGCAGAAGCAGTGGTGATGGCCGCCCCTCCCCGGGAAGCTCAGTGGTCTTAGGCAGCAGATGCAGAAGCAGTGATAATGGCCACCCCTCCCTGGGAAGCTCAGTGGTCTTAGGCAGCAGCAGATGCAGAAGCAGTGATGACGGTCGCCCCTCCCCCGAGGGGCTCAGTGGTCTTTGGCAGCAGCAGAGGCAGATGCAGTGATAATGGCGCCTGCCCCTCCCCTGTCTTAGGCAGTCTCCAGCCAAGTGGCCGCTGAGAATCTGCACAGCTCTGCGCTTGGAACCTAAGGCCCTGGTGGCGTGGGCTCACTAGGCGGACCTCCTGATCCGCGGGTTGCACAGATCCGTGGAGAAGTTTTCCGGGCTGGGTAGTGCAGGTCACTCACTGCCTCCCTTGGCTGAGCGTGGGAGTTTCCCTTTCCCTATGTGGCTCCCAGTGGGGCCATTGCACCACCGTGCTTTTCCTCGCTCTCCGTGGGTCGCACCAACTGCCTAGTCATTCCTGGTGATAGAATCTGGATACGTCGGTTGCTGGTGCAGGATTTGCACATTGTTTTTGTTCTTTTCCATGGGAACCTCGCAACGCAGCTGTTTCTAGTCAGCCGTCTTAGCCCCTCCTCCTTACTGATTTTATTGTTGACTTTAGAATTTACATTTCATTCTTTAGTTTGGAGTTCTATGCTCCACTTCAGTATATTTTTAAGTTCTTTTGATATTTTAATTTTAGTTAATTGAAAGCCAGTATCTCGTAACTCAATTTCCTAAATCCCTTGGGTGTTTTTTTCTTTCTCTTGATTCTCTTGGATTAGTGACATATTTGATATTTCTGTATGCCTAAATGTATTTCTTTATTGTTTCTTGACTTGTTACTTTTCATTTGGTTATAATTTCAGACTTACAAAGAAGCTGTAATTAGAGTACAAAGAACTGAATAGCCATCACACAGACTCGCCATTTTGCCCCAGTTGTTTCATTATTTTCCTGCTCTTTCTTCATGTGTGTGTGGTGTGTGACATGACATAATTTTATCCTATGTACTTTGTATATGCTTTTTTTTTTTTTTTTTTTGAGATGGGGTCTTGCTCTGTCGCCCAGGCTGGAGTGCAGTGGCGCAATCTTGGCTCTGCAGCCTCCGCCTCCTAGGTTCAAGCAATTCTCCCACCTCAGCCTCCCCAGTAGCTGGGATTTCAGAGGCATGCCACCACACCTGGCTAATTTTTGCATTTTTAGTAGAGACAGGGTTTCACAATGTTAGCCAGGCTGGTCTCGAACTCCTGACCTCAGGTGATCTACCCACCTCAGCTTCCCAAAGTCCTGGGATTACAGACGGGAGCCACCGCACCTGGCTGGTATATGCTTTTTTCTAAAGCTTGGAACTCCTATTACAACTAATGAGGAGTAGCGGAGTTAGTCCCCTAGTCAACCTTACACACACTTTATGCCAGAACATTGAAATAAATGTATTAATATGTGTTTACAGGGCTACTGTAAAAATGACCATGAAATGAAAAGTGGGATACATCTTCCAGGATGGATAACTGAGAATGCATCTTTACTGGCTTCCACATTCAGCGGTGGAATTGAGTATAGAGTAGAAAGTCAGAAAAGCATGTGCATTGATTTTTCTTTTAAAATGTTCTTCGTGCCTGAAACTAAGGTTGTGTCTATGTCGGTTAGCTGAATAGCAATAGCTAGGTAATAGCGTTTACTTTTGCTCATAGTGATACTGTGATTTTTTAAAATCATGGTCAATTAGCTCTCCTGACTGACTTAACAGTGGAGAGGGTTGCTCCTAAAGTGGCATGGGATTATGAACAAAAAGGAATGGAATCTAAATCAGGGCTAGTTGATAACATGGGCAGTATTGACACCATCCAAGTATTTCCTGACAAGTTTTATAAGATAAAACAATTAAGTCAGTATATTAAATTGTCCTTTTGCATTCACCCAGTTTTTCTTTCTTATAACCAAGAAACTATGGAAATATGAAATAAGACAGCTTTCTGAGGCTGTGGTCTGTCCCTGTGGTCTGACGCTTGTGTCTCTCTTAGGCTAGCTCTGAGCTACATTTTCCCCTCACCACACGGCTCCAGCAGAACCTTCTGAGATTAACCGTTAAGCATGAAGACAAATGTGCAAATGTGTATCAGTATTACCTACTTTAAAGTCAAGGAGAAGGAGTTTAAACACTGAAGTGAGTATAAAATGTATACACTGTGCACAAACTGTAACTGGACTAAGTATACTCATTACATGCCCCTGAATATCTTGGAAATCTCTTCATCCCAAAGGTACACAGCAAGCTACTGTATAAAAGTAGGAATATGTCATTTATCTTTGAATTTTGAAAATCAGAGTGTAGCATGAATTTTTGTTTCAAACGAGTTTTGTCAAGAATATGTGCATAAAATTGTTAAAGAACTAAAGATTAACTTCAATCAATTAAAATGTAAGGTTCGATGAAGCAAAAAAATATTTTTAATAAAGTTAAAAAAAACCTGTGATGAGTTTTGAAGTACTGTTTTGAATTCAATTGCAATCTCTATAACCTATGCAGTCTCCATAGGGGGCCTCTTTGTGCTCTCTCCATCACCTTCCTTCCTTCTGTTTTCCTTTCTCTCTTTGGCTTCCTTCCCACATACCTTCTTTCCTTCTTGGATTCCTCAAACATGAATTAGTCACTTAAAATATCCCAGGTCCCTGGGCAGGAAGGGTGTATCTGTGTTATAGGTGGGGTTGGGGGCGGGCAGATAGAGAAGATTAAACAAAAATGAGAAGGAAAATTAAAAGGCGAGTTCAATAATCTGTCATCACAGAGATGCCTGGCAGTGTGGAATATGTTTGCCATAGAATGCTCAGTTTTGTAGCAACCCAAAGTCAATATATAAATGCCTTAGTGATTGCAATGAAAATTAGCAATGTTTTATAAAAATAAAAGTTACAGGCTGTCAAGAAATGTAAGTTAATGTATAAAATTGAAAGTAAGTTTTCTTAAAGACAAATGAAATTGGCATTAACAAAAGACCCTCTGTTAATTGGTTAAATAAAATGTAGAGATCAGTCCTCTTAGCAACATTTTACAGTAGGCACAGGGATCTTTCTCATAAAATCTCTCTGGGGTACATTGAGCAAAAGAAGCTGTTTGGAGAAAATGAAATTATATAAAATGGCTATGTGGCTCTCGCATGATCCAGTCAAGGGTGTCCAATATTTTGGCTTCTCTCAGCCACATTGGAAGAAAGAGGATTTTCTTGGGCCGCACATAACATACACTAATGATAGCTGATGAGCTAAAGAAAGGAAATTGCAAAGAAAAAACCTCATAATGTTTTAAAGTTTACGAATTGGTGTTGGGCCACAATCACAAACGTCCTGGGCTGCATGCGGCCCATGGGCCACGGGCTGGATAAGCATGATCTAGTCTAACTAGATAGACTAGACTAACATAGCATATTAGAGATAGGTTTTAGTGGGTTAGAGGAATGAGAGGTTTGCCAGTCTTTCAGGCAAACCTTCATAATTATGGTTTTTCACTGCCAGGATTTTGAGAACTGCTAACCACAGCAGGTTTACAATCACATTCCTTCACAAGATGTATTTGAGTCCCAGAGTCTCTATTGTCATCATCCTGTTGTAAAAAGCAAGGCTGCTCACATGGACTGCGGGAGACATGGGTAGATGCAAACCCTGTCTTGGATGATTATAGTTATTCTTTACCCCCTGGATTCCCCTGTGTTTTCTCTAGCAGGGACTTGCTATAACTAGTCTTGTTGTGAATATTCCTCCTGACTTTCATTCCACTTGTCATACTGAGGGGTCTGTGGCCACATTCCCTAGATTTGCATATGTTCTTTACCCTATTTGGCCATTTAGAATAACCAAAATTTATTATTTCAAAACATTATCCCTTAAAAATAAATGTAAAAATGTAGCTAGGGCCAGGTGGTAGCTCACGCCTGTAATCCCAGCACTTTGGGAGGCCGAGGCGGTAGGATCACTTGAAGCAAGGAGTTTGAGAACAGCCTGGCCAGCATGGCGAAGTCCTGTCTCTACTGAAAATATAAAAATTAGCTGGGCATGGTGGCACATGCCTGTAGTCCCAGCTACTCGGGAGGCTGAGGCACAAGAATTGCTTGAACTTGGGAGGTGGAGACTGCAGTGAGCCGAGATCACGCCGTTGCATTTCAGCCTGGGGCACAGAGTGAGACTCTGTCTCACAAACAAAAACAAGAAAAACCCTGAAGCTAGTCATTTGATATTGAACCAAGAATGAACCACGGCTAAGCCTGAAACTTGCTGGACCTGAAATCTAAATTTTTGATTAAAAATTTAGTGGAGGACGAAATTAATGTAGCATATTAGAGAAAATTCTCAACTTCCAAAGTTAAGGAAGAAACACAGAAATAATATTGTGAAATATTTCCGTGGCATGTAGTCCTCATCTTATTTTACATAATGTTTAATATTAATATTTCTTTCATTCTCCCTTACAAAACATAAAATTATATGCTAGTTTCTAGCCTGATAAGGTTTTAAATACTCACTCTTCCATTCAATGCATAGGGAATTTTGATCAGGCTATTTAATAAATTAATGATATTATTTCTGATTTGTACATTTGAGTCTTAGTTATTTTTGATCAAAAACTGAACATTAGATTTATGCACGAGCACACACCTACCAAAAATATTATGCTTTTTATGACACTATTCACTTCCTAAAGAATTTATGATTGTACTACATAAATAATAAGTATTAAGAAAGAATATATTAATATACTACCCTGTATTCTGATTTCCTTACTTAGTATTATCACTCTGTTTCTTCTTCTTAGCCTTGTCTAGGGCTCTGACACTATTCCTCACTCATTCTTGTTTTCATTAAACATTTACATGTCCTAGACACTGTTAAAGGATTCTGAAGGATTCTGAAGGATTCAGTGAGCAATCTACCTACCTTTACGGACCTTGAAATTCTAACTGACGAACATAAAGAGTAAATAAATAAATATAATATATTAATAAGGGCTATAAGAAAAAACAGAGGAAAATAAGAGGAAGGCATGTGGCGGGTAGTTACTGGAAGCTATTTTAGAACAATCGTCACAGAAGACCTCTTTACAGCAATAACGTTTAAATGGGGAGCTGGAAGAAATACTGGCAAGGCACAAGATTGGGGAGAAGGCATTCCAAAGAGCACAGCAAGTGTGAAAAAGCTGAGATAGAAAGGAGCTTGCTGTGTTACAGGAATAGCAAGCAAGGCCGTGTAGACGGAAGGGTGTGAAACTCCATGGGAGTGGATATTTGTGCAATATAACATGGAACACCATGGCCTGATGAACCTGATTGAAACAGTATTCTGCATATGCTATGGAGAATTACGAGTAGGAAGCGGGTGGTGGAAGGAGGAAGGACAGTTTGAAGGCCGCTGCACTGATACAGGTGACACCCGGTGGGGCTTATGCTAGGGTGGTAGCAGGAGCAGTGGCAGGAAATACTCTGAGTCAGATGTGCTTGGGATTCAGAACCAGCCAAGGAGCCAACGGAATGTGTGTGTCAGGTGTGAGGGGAGCGGCCGCTGGAGCAGCCCCAGGGCTCAGCGGAAGATGCAAGTGGCAGCAGTGGTTGAGATGGGGACTAGAAATGCTCTTTTGAAAATTTAAAATCCTGTTTCAGTCATGTTCGGCCTGTACACATTTCTTTTATGAGCCCTGCTAAAGGGTCTTCGATATTATTAATTTTTCAGAGATCTAATTTTTAAATGTATTTTTCTACCATATGCCACCTTTTAATTCACTTTTACTCTTTATTATTTCATTCATTCAATTTAATTAAAGAGATTTAATTTGATCTTTTTCTAGTTTCCAGTTTCTGAGCTGTAATCTGAGATAACTGATTTTATAACTTCATTTTCAATAAAATACACGCACACTTTATAATATACAATTTTCAAGAATCGAGACAAACACAAAGATATTAATTGAATACACTAATGAATTACCAATGATTGATGAATGAGATCTGGAGATTAAAGAGAATAAATAAATAACTCAATTTTTAAAAGGGGGAAATAAAGATAAACAAGACCAAATTATTGTCCTCAAGAAATAAACTCTAGTGAGTGAAACTGACAAGCAAGTAAATCATTATGATTAAAACAAAGATATGTAAAAGTTAATATAAGATCAAAGAGAAAAGTACTTTAATGGTCTTCAGAAAGGAAGTTTCCTTCATAACATCTACTTAAAAAATCCACTCAATTTTAATCTTTCATCAGCAAATATGTATTAAGCATGTACCGTGGTTTAGAAACTGCTAGCTGACAACTTGTGGTATTTGTATTATTGTTCCCAAATATTTGCTCCCTTTTCCTGTAAGAGCATTATATGTCTCCGCTCAGTTCTTCTGCTCCGTTTCCTCTGTCTTGGGAATGACCTATTCCAAGCACGGGCTTTATTTATTTATTTATTTACTTATTTATTTCTGAGAGGGAGTCTTGCTGTGTCACCCAAGCTGGCATGCAGTGGTGTGATCTCGGCTCACTGCAAGCTCCACCTCCCGGGTTCACGCCATTCTCCTGCCTCAGCCTCCCGAATAGCTGGGACTACAGGTGCCCACCACCACGCCCGGCTAATTTTTTGTATTTTTAGTAGAGACAGGGTTTCACCGTGTTAGTCAGGATGGTCTCGATCTCCTGACCTCATGATCCGCCCGCCTCAGCCTCCCAAAGTGCTGGGATTACAGGCATGAGACGCCGTGCCTGGCCTTTTTTTTTTTTTTGTATTTTTAGTAGAGATGGGGTTTCACCTTGTTAGCCAGGATGGTCTTGATGTCCTGACCATGTGATCTGCGTGCCTTGCCCTCCCAAAGTGCTGGGATTACATGGGTGAGCCACCGCGCCCAGCCAGGAGGGGCTTTTTAATCACGTTACTTACTTCAGCCTGGTCCCAGAGTGAGCAGACATGAATCAGATGTGCAGCCTCCAACAGACCACAGCCAACATGTAACATGGCGTTAAAGAGACTTTGTTGATGTAAGCCCCAAACCACCATCACCACTGACAATGACAACAGCCTTACTTTATTTTCTAATACGAGCAACTAAACTGTACATTTTCTTTTAAACCGAGTTCAATCATAGAGGCATAACCACTAGAAAATACATGCACAGCACACACAGACATCTCTCTCTCTGTCTCTCTCTCTCTCTCTCTCTCTCTGTGTGTGTGTGTGTGTGTGTGTGTGTGTGTGTGTGTGTATGTGTGTGATTTGACCATACTCTGTCGTGGGAGCTGGTTAAACAGCATCACTTCTGATCTGATGCTGGAGCCTGCATTCCAAAGGGCAGGCAGGCAGGCAGGCAGCCGGTCCACAAAGGGAGTTGGGTGTCAGTGGGAGAGCTCAAGAGCAAGCTGAAACAACAGGCACAGGCCGGGGCCCCATGAGGATGACCCGAACCCCAGTCTGTTCTTTCTGTTTCTGTTCATCATGGGTACTGTCCTGCAGAAGCCAGGGCACTTTGTCATGGAGCTGAATACACACTTGGTGCAGGAGTCAGAGAAGCTGGAGGACCACCCAGGGAAGGGAAAGCAATTGCCAGCCCAGTGCTGCTTCAGGACAATGAGGTGCCTCTGCATATCAGCAACAGCAGGCCTGAGCCACCAAAGGGGTGCTTCTTTTGTGCCCGTGTTGACTAAGGAGAAATATACAGGGAAGGAAATTCTGATCAAGGTAGACACATTACAGGTTGCAAAGTTACCACAAGCTGCATCCCACTAACTTTGATATACTGTTCTTTGATAATCACTCAGTTTGAAATAGTTTTCCCTTGTGAATTCTTTTTGGAATAAGGGTTATTTAGAAATGTGTGCACGCGTGTGTGTGTGTCAGAGAGAGAGAGAGAGTGTTTTAATTTCCAAGTATAGGGATACTTTTAGCTACCTGATTTAATCTTACTTGTCTTTAGTGTCTAGTTGTGGTCAGATAACATATTCCTTAAATTTCATTTATTTGGTGTTTATTGTGATATATTTTATGCCTTGACAAAGGCTGGTTTTGGTTAATGCTCCACGTACACATGAAAAAACTGTGTTTTCTGCAAGAGTTGGTTGTACTCTTCTGTAAATGTAAATTAGGTCAACTTAGTTGATAGTGCTATACAAGTCTCCTATATACTTATTGCTTCATTTTTTCTATTTATTTTATCAATGATTAAGAAAGAGGTATTTAAATATGCATCTATGATTGTGGACCTGCTTGTATCTCACTTTAGTTTATAATTTTAAAAACTCTGTTATTTGCTTAATAAATATTTATAATTTTATACATTTTTGATGAAATGCCCCTTTTATCATTAGGAAATATCAATTTTCATTTCTTTGAATATTCTTTGTCCTAAAGTGTATTTTGTCTGATACAAGTATAATAACCTATATAAGCTTTCTTATGGTTTCTGTATACATGGTATATATTTCTCATTCTTTTTATTTTAACCATTTAGTGTATTTATATTTAAGGTGTATTTCATATAAATTTTAATCATTGGATCTTGCATTTTTATCCAGTGCGACAACCCCAGCCTTTTACTTTGATTTTTGTCCATTGACATTTAATGTTGTTATTGATATGGGTACATTTAATTCTAATATTTTGTCATTCGTTTTCTATTTTCCTTTCTCTTTTTGTTCCTTTATTGATGCTTTTCTAACTTCTCTGGTTAATCCATTATTTTTGTAGCTTCTTAGCTGTACATCCATTTACTATTTTTTTCTAATGGCAAACAATTTGCCAAAGTGTATAATTAGTGTCAATATTGTGCTCTCTCTCATTTTATACCTGGGACTTTACACTTTCTATGTTTTCTTACTTTTTTTTCCTAACATTGTTCTATCCCTGCTTTCCACATCTCACTTCACTTCTACCCAGTTTACACCATATTCTTCCTATTTTATAATCTGGTAATCATAAAATGGTGTAATTCCATTCACTTTCTTCCTTTTTTGTTTTTTCTTCTATTTTTTCCTATACTTTTTATTCAATATTCACTAGAAGCCTGTCCTAACATTGTTATGGATTTGATTTCAATTGTCAGTTGTCTTTTAAGAAAATTATAAGAAAAAGTTATCATTTTATATTTATTTAACTTATTGTTTCCCATTTCCAGTACTCTTTTTTTCCTTCCTGCAGATTGAAGTTTTTCTTCTTCCTGAAAAATCTCCCTTAGCATTTTTTTTTGTACCAGGTTTGCTGGTAATGTATTTTCTCAACTTCCATTTATCTGAAAATTTCTCTATTTTCTTTTTGTTTCTGAAGGATATTTTAATTGGATATGGAATTCTGAGTTAATGATCACTTTTCTTTAATAGGTTAAATAAGTTATTCTATTGTTTCCTAGCTTCCATTGCTTCTAAGAAGAAGTCAGCTGTGATTCCTTTGATGCATGTTTTCTCCCTGGTAATTTCAAGATTTTCTCCTTTTCTCTTCTTTCTTTCTTCTCTCTCTCCTTTCTTATTCTCTCTCTTTCTTTTGCTTTCTCTCTTTTTTCTTTCTTTCCTTCCTTCCTTCTTGCTTACATGAAAACATAATCCCCAAATGAGAAAATAATGAAAATAGCTCAGAAAGTGACATTGTATGCTATACTGTTTCTATTGTTTTACATGTCCCTAGGTTCTGCTCTTTTTTTCTTCAACTTCTCTCTTCTTCAGAATGAAAGGTTTTCCATTCATCTGTATTCAAATTTATTGACTTTTTTTGTTATCCCCAACCTGTGGTTAAGTTTATTAAATGAATTTTTAAAAAATTTTACATATTGTCTTTTTTGATTGAAGAAGTTTAAATAGGTATTTTTTTCATAATATTCATTTCTTTCCTGAGATGATCTCAGGACCATTTCTACTGACTGCTTTATTTATTTGCTATTTTACTATGGGCTACATATTTCTGTTTCTTTGCATTGCTAGTAATTGTTAATTATAGCCGGATATTTTGCATGATATTTTGTAGACTCTAATTTTTTAAGAAAATTCTTTCAAGAATTTTTATGTTGAATTACAAAGCAGTTCAGTTACTGGCTGGTGTCCTCAAACTTTTGTTGACTTAGTTTTATGCTTTGTTAGTAGAAAACCTGTGGAAAGACTAAAGAATTTCCCTGAAGTATTTCCAAAATTCCCTTATCTTGATGGAATTCAGCCTCCAAATCGTCTCCCTTATGGATCTTGTCCATTTCATTATTACATTTTGTTAAGATGGTTTTAGACTCTAGAGCAGTCTTCAAACTATGTTCCTTATCTTAAGGCATGTACTTGCTGATGCTACTGCTTGATGATCAGTATATTAGCAAAATATTGACAAGGTCACTGTATTGAGGCTGTGCCAGAACTCCAATATCTTCCAACATTGCTAGACTCATAGTATCACCATTACTTTTTCAGTCCCATAGCAACGCTCTCTGGTAGCCTCGGGATATCTTGTATATCCCAGCTTTCAACCAAGGACTCATAATGACCTTCACACAGGCCTTTCACCCTCCCCTTGTGTAGTTCCATCTTCTCACTACTGTGTCTGGTGTCTGCCTCTATTCTGATTCTTGCATCCTCCATTCAGCATAACTAACATGCTTTGCTTGGATTTTAGCTTTTGCACCAGGTTCAGAAATTTGTACCCAGGCAGAAAACTGGACCGATCATGAGCTCCCATCTAAAGTTTACTTTCTTTCATATTTTTTTCGGGTTTTCTGGTTGTTTTCCATGTAGAGTAAGTCTAGTATAAGTTACTCCATTATAGGTAATGGCAGAAGTCTTGACCATTTTCTGATTTTAGTATTATTCCATTCTACATATTCTGAAATTCTGAATTAGATTTTATCTTTATCCCATGAGTTTAAGAGAGAATTTTCTTTTTCCATTGATGGTGGCCTTTTTTTTGACAGGGTGGGGGGGCACTGAAAGTTAAACTATCATTTTATCGTTTTGTAATCAGAAAATGTCTTTGCCATTTCTACTTTTAGAATTTATTGAGGTTCATTTTTTTGTGGCCTACTATTTGCACATTTTCTGACAGTTTCATGAGCATTTGAAAAAAAAGCTTATTTGTGTTTACAGGATAAAGCATTAATCACATAGCAATAATAACTACCTAATTATCTGATTTAGGTCTTCTATAATTACCTTTTTTAAATCCACTTGAACAGCTATTCATTGAAAGAAGCAAAATACAGTCACCTATTTTTAATTTTTTGCTATTTCACTTTATATCTTCTATAGTTTTTGAACTATGAACATTAATGAATGTTGTTTGGCTCATGACTATTAATCTTCACTGTAAATTGCACAGTTTAGCACTATGAAGTGTTGCCTTTGTTTCACTTCAGTGTTCTTTTTAAATCGTATTCAAGTATTTAAAGTATTAGAATAAAAAAATAAAAACTATCCCTTGCTTTCTTTTTATTTTCCTGGAATACCTTTGCTCATTTATTTAAGTCCATGTTTTCTTTGAAGTTATTCTTTACCTTTAATTTTTATGTGTATATGTGTCCTATTTCTGATAAATAGGAGATATGAATTTTTGTTGTAGTGATTAACTAGCTAATTATTACTTGGAAACATACTATCATTAGGTTCTTACTTCTTTAATTTGGTGTTTCTTAAGAGGAGTCCTACTGGCTTTTATGGAAAGAAACATTTGTCATTGTTCAAGAATGTCACATGCATTGCAAGATATTTAGCATTCTTTTCCTTCACCAGTAAATGTCAATAATAAACCCCAGTTATTGTGATTATCAAAAACATCCCTGTGTATAATCAAATTTCTCTAAGGGAGTAGTATTCTTGGTTAAGAAATATTCCCTTAGAAAACATGTAGCAATTTCTTCCTTTACTCCCATCATCTATTTTGCTGGTTTAAACACATATTTGCTATTTTTTTTACTCTCAACTATATTTATGACTCTATTATTGTTTTATCAGCTGTTGGATCCTGACTATTAAAAGTGAGGAAGCCATACTATGTTCCATGTTCTTTGCTCCTTTCCCTCATCACTTTTGTTAATTATATTATTTTTACACTATTAAGGTTAAGAACATTGTGTTGTGTTCTAGAACCATAACCCTTATTACAATTGTTTTTATCTCAGTATCATAAATATTAATATATTCTATTCAATGCCCATGCCTGTCTTTTTGCCCTAATTTTTCAAGTTATCTCTTGGGTATAACACTCAAAAAGTACTCAAGAAAATACTATTTCCCAGAGTAGTTTACCTTTATATTTGAAAGACAGTTTGCTGGATAGAAACTGTCTGAGTTATATTTTTTAGAAATTCTGCAGGTGTTTCTTCACTCTGCCCCACTGTTGCTATGGACAGTTTGCTGGACAGAAACTGTCTGGGTTATATTTTTTAGAAATTCTGCAGGTGTTTCTTCACTCTGCCCCACTGTTGCTATGGACAGTTTGCTGGATAGAAACTGTCTGGGTTATATTTTTTAGAAATTCTGCAGGTGTTTCTTCACTCTGCCTCACTGTTGCTATGTACAGTTTGCTGGACAGAAACTGTCTGGGTTATATTTTTTAGAAATTCTGCAGGTGTTTCTTCACTCTGCCCCACTGTTACTATAGAAGTCTGAGGTTTTGCTTTGTTTTTCTTTGCTTTAACTTCTCTGTTTAGAGGCTTCTTATCTTTGAATTTGCATAGCATTGATTTTATCTATCTTAAGATGAACTTTTCTAGGTTATTATTTTTCCTGGACAAGGTGTATCCTTTAATTTGTAGACACGCATTTTATTTCTCTTGAATTATTTCTTTAAGTATTTGTTTAGTTTCTTGTATTTTTTTAGCATGACTTTATTCATGAACATATTTAGTCCCTAAGTGTCATATTTATTATTTGTTCTAATCTTTTTAATCTGTTCATTTATACTTCATTGGTTTGCTTTCCTCATTTCTGTTCTCTGTGTCAAGGAAGGCGACATTGTCTGTAAAGGGTTGGTGGGTAAATGTAGGCTTTGTAGACACATGTGTTCTCTGCATGCATTCCTCTTTGTTTTTTATTTGTTTTTATGAATGATTTGAAGCCATTCATTGCTCATGGGCCCCACAGCAGCTGGGCGAGTGGATTTGCTAACCAGGCTGTGCTTGCTGAGCCTTGCTCTGCATTTTTAGCAGTGACTCTGTTTTGCATTTGCCAGTTTCATTTTCCTTTATGGGATAAATTTAGTTTCTTTTTAAAACTTCTTTAATGAATGCTGCCAACGTACACTGCATATCGTTTTGTTTTCTTTCCATTTCTTTCCTGAACTTTAAAAAAAAAAAATATTTGTTCTGTGCTCTTGCAAGATAGAGGTGATTAATTCACTCTGCTTTTAAACTTCAGAGCTTATGTTTCATAATTGTTATTAATTCTGTGGAAACATTTTTTTGGTGAGATTTTTCAACTGCCATTTGGTGGCCCAGTTCCTCCCCACCGCCTCTCTCGTTCTTGTAGAACATCTGTGTAGATTATTTTCTAGGACCTCTATGCTTGCCGATATTTGAGGAAGGGCCACATTTGTAGGGCCTATTCCCAGGGTACAACACAAAGGAGTGGAAACAGAATTGTATTTCAGTCTAGCAGGGATTGTCCTTATTACCTTATTATTGTTGTTTG
Source organism: Pan paniscus (assembly GCF_029289425.2). Lineage (NCBI taxonomy): Eukaryota > Metazoa > Chordata > Mammalia > Primates > Hominidae > Pan > Pan paniscus. The sequence continues at coordinate 7,658,295 of NC_073265.2, forward strand.
TTTGTTTGTGCATGTGAGATTGTAGACTTTATTTCCTCCAAGCTAGTAGGAATAGACACCTATGATACTGATACTAAGAGTGTCTCTTCTCACCTGCTAAGGGGACTTTCTCTGTGCCTCCCTATTTAGATTTCTTCCTTTCCTCATATTAAGCCCAGGACAGTTCTTGCTGGCAGCCTGTGCTTCCATCCCAGCTGGGCAGACGTGGGTTTAGGTGTTTCACCCTTGTCACTGAGACAGGCACTCTACAAACGTCTCTGCAGCTCTGTAGCTCAAGGCCCGCCTCCACGCCTTCCCTCCATCGGTCTGACCGCCTTCCCTCTGTCTTCGCTCCTGGCTGCTCCTCAGCATATTTTCTGGTGTTCAGGTTTTGCTCCTTCCTTCTTTGAAGGCAGAGATTGTGATTTTGCTTCTTGATCTCCTTATCACTTTTAAGAAATTCCCAGATAATAAAAAATAGAAACTGCTTTATGCTCCTGTCTTCTATCTGGAATACTCCTTAACCATTTTAACACAACTCATTTTACTACTGTCTACAGATTGTCCTATTCTTTCACTTCCTGGGTGTGTGATTCCACTGTTACTTTCCTTGGGTTCATGGCTATTGTTCTGGGCAGCAGTTGTTTTTCCTGAATTTTGGAAGTTTCCTTATAGCATGGCTTGATTTAATTTTGCCAGAACTCTAAATGATCAGCTGGTTAATCTCCAGCCTTTATGCCAATTGCTCACTTTGCCATTCTTGTGTTACATGAGCACTATAAATCTGGTCTCAAAATCCCCTGTAGGTTTAGAATGAAATGTATTGTTTATGATTTTTTTCCTAGCCCATAGGAAGATGAAAAACTTCCACTGGCATTTTATTCTGTTAGCTGATGGTATTTCTAGATTCCATTTTATGAAAATGTGCAACCCTTTGAGGTTGCTAGGTATAAAATGTCTGATTATGGGCAGTTTAACTTGCAGTACTAGGAAAGGCAGGAGAAGGGAGAAAATTGGTTTCAAAGCAGAACTGCAATTAAACAGTTCCTAAAACAGATCTGCAATTAAATAGTCTTTCTGCTCATTCCTTCCCTTCAGCTTCCCCTGGGCAAGGCTATGCCAATTACTCACATCTCCTGGACTCACATTCAGACTCAGTGGCTCAGGGCTTTCAAAGCGGAAGGGTTGTGATAAAATAGTTCACAGGTTTAATTTTGCTACTGTGAAGAAAGTAGAATGCCAAATAAATCACCAAAGGAAAGGCTAAGCATTCGGGAGCTTTATTTTGTAATTATGGTGTCTGAAAAACATTTTGCAGCTTTATGCTACTTAATATCAGAAACTAGAGGAATTCTGCTTCTGTGGATTAAGGTAGTGTCTGAAACCCGGACGTTCAATCGTATCACACTATCATAGTGGAACTACCCATTCTATCTTTATGGTAATATATGCAAATGAGATTTTACATTGAACCTGAGAAAATTTAAAATTTTCTACATTGAAATGAAAAAAACAAAGGCATAGGAAAACCTAAACATAGGTTAACATGAGTATGGACCTCAGTTATAACTAAATCATTTGCAGCACTAAAATGATTATTTCATTAGATTGAGGTCTATTTTTATTGGCTTAATGATGACTTCTGCATACCCCTTTGGACATTTTACAAACGCAGTAGTAAATTGAGCTGTGTAGGAGGCCCTTTGATGATGCTTATAAAAGATTGCCTCTATGTTTGCATTCAAGCCTTTTAAGTAGTTCAATAACAATTAAGACTCAAGGCAATTTTGAGGCACAGAGAACAGTTATTTCATTTGTATGTCTATAAATTTTCTTTCTTTTTCTTTTTCCTCACTTCTGCTAGCATTACCAAAACTATTTTGCTACATTTTTGCATCCAAGGGAGCAGAATACAAGAAAAATAATTTATTCACCATGTCTCTGCTGAAACATTTTCACAGAGAAAGCAGGGGACACGGAGTGTGGAATGGTGATCTTCATGGTCTCGACTTCATAGCCTGGGCAGTCAGTCAGTGGAGGCATTGCTTGCACACCACAGAGAGACATTCCCATTCTAGAGCCTGAAAGAACCTGATGGAACTTCTGGAGCAGGAGGATGGAGACATCTAAGGTCTTCACAGTAGATTGTCTTTTTATACCTAGAAAGGAAATAATCACATTCTGTGAGTCACTGCTCCATTGTGTCATCACAACTGGATACAGTGACACTTGATTGGAGGAGGTATAAATGAAGGGATAGGATTCATAAGCTGTATTTTTACATTTTAATTTTTTGATACATTCATAATGTTTTACCTATTTATAGGGTGCGTGTGGTATTTTGTTACATGCATGGAATTTGTAATGATGACATCAGGGTATTTGAGGTGGCCATCACTTTGAGTGTTTACCATTTCTATGTGCTGGGAACAGTTCAAGTCCTCTCTTGCAGCAATTTTGAAATATACAGTACATTGTTGTTAGCCATAGTCACTCCACTCTGCTGTTGAACAATGTAATTTAAAATGATTCCAAGTAATCTCCATGGACTTATTTAAAACGGGACTAAAGCAACTTAGTTGGTAGGAGAAAAGCAGCATGATGAGAACCAGCATTAGTGGGTTAAGTAGGAAGCCACAAAATGGGCCATTTGGAAACACAGTCGTTTCCTTTGACAATCATCATGTTTACTTGCTGAGCAAATTTTGTTTGACTTTTAATGTAATGATCTAAAACTCAAGTACTATTCCGGAGATAGAAACAGAAAGCAAGGTTATTTATTAATCCTATTAATCGGGTTTTTTTTTTTCACCCAAGGTGGTTTGCTTTAGAGGCAAATGTTATTCAACCAAAGGGATGTTTTCAGAAGGTCTGAAAATTTTGTTCTTACTATTTGACCATAACTTGAATCATTTGGCAAGTTTCGGGAGGCTTAGAATTTTTGTTAGAAGGAATACAAATCTAATTAGGATTTCCCAAGGAAACCAGAGATATGCTGCCTATGTTATTGCCTGGTCATATTGCATTCACTCAATTGCTGTACATCATCTGTCTTACTTATAGTGTTGTAAATTACTTGAGGGAAGAAACGATGTTGCGACGTTCTTTGCTATCTCTTCATGCACTTCATAGTGTATAGCACAGAGTAAGTTTTCAATAAACTTTAAAAAAATAAAATAACGAATGAGTGAATATAAAAGTGTTTCATATAAATTAAAGAGCAGCCATCTTTCTACCATAGCATTAAAATGGGAAGTCTTTCCTAGTACTCTTGGGAATTTTAATCTCTCTTCACAATAGTCAACTGTGCAAAGGAGAGAATATTCGATAAGACTCCGTAGTTCTTCACACTGAAGAATCTTTTCTTTCACATAGAAAAGATTACCTAGATTTTAGGTACTGCTATTACATGTAATACTATTAGTTTTTTATTTAACATGCTATTTTAAGAAAAAGTTTTTGAAAAAAAATTTAACCTGTAAAATGGGAGACCGTTTGATTGCAGCTGTGCCCATCTTTGGTATTTCAATACCAGCACCTGGTGGGTCCGAAGGAGACGACACATCTAGCTGTAAGCTGAAGTTTGTATGGTGCGCCGAGGAGGGATTCTGAAGGTGTATAATTTCAGAATGAGTTTATTTTACCCTGAAGGAGAAAACTGAAGATTCCAAGAGGAAAGTAATGCTGTGGCTTTGCTAATTAAGCCGTATGTGCAGAGTTGGACTTGAAGAAAGTGTGGGCAGCAAGGAAGTTGTTCCTCAAAATAAATATATGAGAGAGAGAGAGCAACCAACTATTTTAGTTGTTGTTCCCTCCAAATTAATTGTTGCTAACAAATGTGGCACCTGCTTACTCACTACATAAGGCACTCTATAAAATAAAAATATATGCTTCCAACCTTTGAGAAGTAAAAAGGAAAGATTCTAGAAGGATCCTTAGAATAGGGCGACCTGAACACAGATGGCAACGTTCTCTCTCTTGCTTCTCCCTGCGGGCAGATTCAACATGGGAACCAGTGTGGCATCTGGGAGGGCTTGGATTGGGAATGGGGATCTGAAGGTTCATTTGAATCCACTGAAAGGGAGAGCAGGTGCAGGGGATGGTATCTGAAGTACTGGTGGGGATAGAGAAAAATGACAAAGAGCAAGTGAGTGGCAGAGAGCCGCCTGTGCCTGTGCCAGGGGCTGGGGTGGAAACGGCCACGCGGCTGGTCCCCTCCACCTCAGCACAGGACTTGGTTTGCAGAGAGAGGCGGACCTGCCTGGAGCGTTCCTCCAAGGCTCTCCTGGAGGGCAAACTGGAGTAGGGGGGAAGTCTCATGAAGAGGTTTACTTCAAGATGCAATCATTGAACTGTATAGCCTGTTTCTTTTTTGTTGGTATATTTTATAATAAAAATGTTTATAAAAGAAAAATGAAGAGTTATGGCAGATTAGGCTCCTAATATGACATAGAGCAATTTGTAATGTTACAAATATGATTTGCTTATAATGAGCAAATCAACTCTTTATGGAAATGTATGTTTTAAAATTGGATGTAAATGTCTGAAATTTTATTTCCAAAATAATTTGAGTTGATAAAAAGTCTTGGTTAGCTGCCACTCTTCTGCGTTTCCCTAATATCCTATATGTCTAGCGTGGGACTTACTACATTGTCTAATAATTAATTGTTATAAATAAACTTTTAATTTTAGCACACTTTAGTATTTACAGAAAAGTTGAAATATTAGAGAGGTTTTTATAGTCTACATCCAATTTCCCCTATTACCAACATCTAACATTAGTTTGAAACATTCGTCACAACCAATGAACCAATACTGATACGTTATTATTAACTAAGTCTATGTGCTGTTTGGGTTATCTTAGTTTTTACACAATGTTCTTTTCTTATCTTAAAATCTCATTTAGGATAACACATTACATTGAGTCACTTTGTCTTCTTGGGCACTGTTAGACTTCATAATTTCTTAGACTTTCCTTGTCTTTGAAGACCTTGACAGTTTTGAGGAGTATTAGGCAAATTTTTTTTTTTTTTTGAGACAGAGTCTTGCTCTGTCGCCCAGGCTGGAGTGCAGTGGTGCGATCTCGGCTCACTGCAAGCTCCCTCTCCCGGATTGACGCCATTCTCCTGCCTCAGGCCTCCTGAGTAGCTGGGACTACAGGTGCCCGCCACCACACCTGGCTAATTTTTTGTATTTTTAGTAGAGACGGGTTTCACCATGTTAGCCAGGATGGTCTCGATCTCCTGACCTCATGATCCGCCTGCCTCGGCCTCCTAAAGTGCTGGGTTTACAGGTGTGAGCCACCACACCCCACCTTACACAAATGTTTTATAGGATGTTCCTCAATTTGAGTTTGTCTGATTCCTTTACTTATGAGTACTATGAGGTTATGGGGTGTATGGCGGGAGACCACAGAGGTGAGCTGTCACTCTCTTCCCATCCTGTCAGGGATACACATGGTCATTGGGACTGGTTGCTGCTGATGCTGCCCTGAATTACCTGGCTGGCGTGGTGTTTGCCAGGTTTTTCCATTGTGAGCTTACCTGCCCCCAGCCTTTCCATACTGTATGCCATGAAATGAATGCTCTATGCAAAGTCCAAACTAAAAGGGTGGGGAGTCATGCTCCACTTCCCTGATGGGAGAGTATCTGTATAAATCATTTGAAATTCTGCACAAGCCAATGAGCTATTTCCCCCATTTATTTATTTATTTCCTCACTTATGTATATCAAGATGGACTTTTGAATGTTTATTTTATACTTTTGGCTATAATCGAATACTACGTTATTTTGTTGCTCAAATTGTTCAGATTTGATTCCCATTGAAAGGTCATTCTGGATGGCTCCTGTGTTATCTTGACAAAACATATCATTTTGTGCTTGAGCACTTTCTTGCCTTCTGGAACTGCATAATACTGCAGGCTTATCTTGTATATTTTGGCAAAAGGAATCAACAACTAAGTTCTAGGTGCTAGGTGTGCTTGTTGGTGCTAGGGTGCTGTTGCTCCTAAGTCATCTCAGCAGAAAGCACACATCTCTGTACTAACACATTGACACATATGCATCTATAATTATTTCTAGGTGTACCCATCTGTATTGATATTAAGCAAAACATGAGTTCATAATGGTGTCACCAACTCTAATCTAGGACATATAACTTCTTCTAGGTCTTCTTTGTTAATCTGTAACCACCCACACCAACAGTGAGAAACTTGGCTCCCCTTGCCACCACCCTTCTACTGATTTATTCAACCCCTGTATATAAATACAACAGTTTTAGAATTGTTAACCTGTACTCCTACGAGAAACGACTTTGCCAACTAGAGTACAGTGCTTATGGCAGTTTATTTTGTCTTTCATCTCATAGTCATCACTCATATTCAGATTTGCTTAGGTCAGCAACTCTTCTCCACATCCTCTTCGGGGAGGTTATGGCATACATTTTAAATATATTTTGATTCTTTTGTTACAGTCTGCATTCAATTCTGGTATTCCCTGCCAGTTGAGTTGACTTTGATATCATTTGTATGCACAGAAGTTTCCTCTTTGTGTTATAAAGTTCTATGGGTTTTTACAAGTGGATAGTATCACATATCCAACAATAAAGTCCCACACAAAATAGTTTCGTAGCCCTACACATCCCCTGTGCTTTAAATATTTATATTCGGTTCTCCCCAATTGTCAGGCCCCTAAATACTGAACTGCTTTCTGTCTCCACAAGTTTCCCTTTTTCAAGATATCATATAAATGGAATCATACAATATGTGGCATTTTCAGACTGGCTGCTTCTATTTAGCAGTTTGCATTTAAGAGTCATTCATGGTTTTTTAAATTGCATAGATTGTTATTTCTTTTTTCTTTTAAATCACTGAATAGTACTTCTGCATTGTATGTATATACCACAGTTTGTTTATCCATTTACTTGCTGACGGACATTTTGGTAGTTTCCAGGTTGGTGATTATGAATAAAGCTGCTATAAACACTAGTGTGCAGAGTTTTATTTACAGTCTGTGTGGACTGCAGTTGCTGGATTATATGATAAAACTTTGTTTAGCTTTCCAAGAAACTCTTAGAGTCCTTCAAAAAAGACTGTAACATTTTGTATTCCACCAGCAATGAATGAAAGTTCCTGTTACTCTGAATCTTGACCAGCAACTGGTATTGCCAGTTTTTTTTAATACAAAATTTAACTGTTATAATATATGTACAGGAGTAATCCATTGCTGTTTTAATTTTTATTTCTTTAATGAGAAATTATGTTGAGCTGCTTTCCATTTGCTTGTTTGCCATATATATATATATATATATATATATATATATATATAATTTGAGGAGTTTTTTTGTTTGTTTTTGAGGTTTTTCTCTGTCGCCCAGGCTGGAGTGCAATGGCATGATCTCGGCTCACTACAACCTCCGTCTCCTGGGTTCAAGAGATTTTCCTGCCTCAGCCTCCCGAGTAGCTGGGATTGTAGGTACCTGCAAAAAATTGCTCAGCTAATTTTTGTATTTTTAGTAGAGATGAGGTTTCACCATGTTGGCCAGGCTGGTCTCAAACTCTTGACCTCAGGTGATCCACCTGCCTTAGCCTCCCAAAGTGCTAGGATTACAGGCTTGAGTCACTGGGCCTGGTCTTTGAAGAGTTTTTGTTCAGATCTTTTGCCCAGAATTTAACTGGGTTGCTTGTTCATTTGGTTGAGTTTTAAAAATTCTTTGTATAATGTGGATATGGGTCAGATATGTGGTTTGAAAATATTATCTCCTAGTCTATGGCTTATCTTTTCATTTTCTTAACGGTGTCTTTCAAAAAGCAAAAGTTTTAAATTAAGTTCCAACTATTAAATTTTTTCTTCATTGATCATGCTTTTGGCATTCTGTCTAAAACTTCATCACAGAAAGTAAGGTCACACAAATTCTTCGCTCTTTTCTTTTAGAATTTCTATAGCTTTATATTTTACATATAAGTATACAATCAACTTTGAGTAAATTTTTGTCTGAGATGTTAGGTCATTGTCTAGGTTTATCTTTTTGCATTCAGACATCCAATTGTGCAGGCAGCATTTGTGAGAAGACTATCTTTTATCACCGAGTTACATTTGTATCTCTGTCAAAAATCAAATGGCTATATTTTCTTGGGTCTGTTTCTAAGCTGTCTGTTCCACTGCTGTATTTTAAAATTATTTTCCCAATACCATAGTGTCTTGGTTGATGTAGTTTTATACTAAGTCTTGATCAGATAGTTTTAGTCTTCCAACTTTGTTCTTTTTTCAGTATTGTGTTGGCTATTCTCAGCCCTTTGTGTTTCTAAATAATTTTAGAATAAGTTTTTCGATGTCTACAAAACCCAAAACATCCTGGGATTTAGACGGAATTGGGTTGAGTCAGTAGGTTAAGTTGGGGAGCATTGACATTTTAATATAGTAAGTCTTTGAACATAGAACATCTCTCCATTTATTTATATCTTTGTTTGCCTTTACTAGGGTTTTATTGTTTTCTGTATATAGATCTTATAAACATTTTCTTAAATTTATACTCCAGTATTTCTTTTTGGTATTATTATAAGTGTTTTTAAACATTTCAAATTCTAAAAGCATTAATTTCTCTCCATTAAGAATATAATTACAGGTTTAAAAAAATACTTGTCATTATGTTAAGGAAATTCTCTTCTAGTCATTGTTTGCTAGTTTTGTTCATAAAAAAGTATTGAATTTTGTTGAATTTTTAATGGATTAATATAGTCACATAATTTTTAAAATTTAGCCTGATAAAATGATGAGTTACATTGATTAACTTAAAAGTAAAGAACAAGCTTTGTGCCCTTGGCATGAACTTTGTTTGGTTGTGATGTGTTATCCTTTTCAAGTATTGCTTAAGCTGTATTGCTAATATTTTATTAAGAATTTTTGTGTCTATGTTCACTAGAGATTGGTCTATAGTTTTCTCTTTTTTTGTAATGGCTTTATCTGGTTTTGTCATTAGGACATTTCAGTGTTCAAAAAATAAATCGGCAATTGTTTCCTCTTCTATTTTCTGGAAAAAATTGTGGTGATTTTGTATTGCTTCTTCCTTAAATATTTGCTTAAATTTCCCAAGTAAAAGAAAATGAGCCTAATGATTTATTTTTGAAAGGTTTTAAACTACTAATTACATTTCTTTAATAGATAAATGGCTATTAATATTATCTTTCTGATAGAGTAAGTTTTGATAATTTGTATATTTCAAGGAATTGGTATACTTTATCCACATTATCCAATTTGTGGTCAGAGAGTTTATCAATTATTTCCCTTATCATTTTCATGTCCATTGAATCCGTAGTGACAATTGGCAATTTGTGTCATCTTCTTGGTAAGCCCAATTAGAGGTTTATTAATATTATTTATATTTTCAAAGAACTGCCTTAGCTCTCATTGATTTCATCTATTGTTTTTATGTTTTTAATATAACTTATGTATTATCTGATTTTTATAATTTATTTTCTTCTATTTGCTTTAGGTTTAATTTGTTCTTGTTTCTTTTGTTTACTGATGTTAAAGCTTAGGTTATTCATTTTAGATATTTCTTGTTTATGCTCTAAAAACTTTATTGTTCTTTTCATTTTTATTTTAAATAAATAAATACAAGGCCAGACACAGTGGCTCACGCCTGTAATCCCAGAACTTTGGGAGGCCGAGGTGGGTGGATCACCTGAAGTTGGGAGCTCGAGACCAGCCTGACTAACATGGAGAAATCCCGTCTCTACTAAAAATACAAAAATTAGCTGAGTGTGGTGGTGCATGCCTGTAATCCCAGCTACTTGGGAGGCTGAAGCAGGAGAATCACTGGAACCCAGGAGGTGGAGGTTGTGGTGAGCCGAGATCGTGTCATTGCACCCCAGCATGGGGAACAAGAACAAAACTTCATCTCAAAAAAATAATTGATACAAAATAATTGTACATATCTATAGGGTACATAATAATGTTTCAATACATATAATGAATAGTGATTAGAGTAATTAGCGTAGCCATCAGTCATCTCATTTATCATTTCTTTGTATTAAGAACATTCAATATTCTCTCATCTATTTGAAAAAATATATATTATTGTTAATTGCTGTATCTCATAAATACTGATGAGTTTATTTTCATTTCACTGAAAATTTTAAAAAATTTCACTTGCAATGTCTTCCTTGACTTATAGGTTACTTAGAAGTATGTTATTTAATTTCTAAATATTTGAGGATTGTTGTGATGTCTTTTCATTACTGATTTCTAGTTTAATTCTGTTGTGGTCTGAGAATGTACTTTGTACAACTTCTATTTTAAATTTGTCAAGCCCAGAATATGGTCTATCATGATAAATATTCTATGCCTGCTTGAGAAGAATGTACAGCCTGCTGTTGTCAGATGGAGTGTTCTATAAATTTCTCTTATTGACAGTGTTGTTCAAGTCATCTATATCCTTACTGATTTTCTGCCTGCCTTATTTGTTCAATTATTGACAGAGAAGTTTTGAAGTTTCCAATATAAAATAGATTTCTTCATTTTCCCTTTCAATTCTATTAGTTTTTGCCTTGTTAACATTTTAGTTATTTTAAAATATTAAAATATTAATTATTTTAATGCTCTGTTGTTAGATGAATTAACACTTTGGATTGTTATCTTCTTGAAAATTGACTCCACCATTATGTAATGTCACTCTTTATCTCTGATATTCTTAGCTGTTCTGAAGTCTACTTTTTCCAAAATTAATATATCTAATTCATTTTTCTTTTGATTAGTGTTAGCATGGTACATCTTTCTCTTTTCCTTAAACTTTAACCTGTTTCTTCCAGACAATATATACTTGTTTTTATATTATTTACTTTGGCAATATCTATCTTTAAACTGGTGTCTTAATGGCAACCACATTTAAAGTGGTTGCTATTATAGTTGTATTAAAATATTGTCCTTATAACCATTTTGGATTTACTGCATTTGCTCTTTCTTTTTTTCTGTCTTCTCTAGCGTTGATTTTTTTTGATATCACCTCTCTTGGTATATACCATATATATTTTTTAAAATATTTTAATTTTTAAAAGATGTTAAAGATTGACACAGATTCTACATTAGTGTTTTTATTGTAACTATTTTTTAAAATCTTCCTAATTTTGGTTTGTATTTCCACTTTCCCAAAATGTTGTTTAATGCAAACTTTCCTCCAACTTTTCATGTGGAAGTCCCCTTTAGATGTTGTTGTTCATTTTAGAATTATTGCACTGGGCCCAGAGAGTAATGGTGTTTTTATAGTTCCTGCTTCATAGAACTTACCATTTCTTTCTTTATGACTTAATATGTCAGAGTTCAGCAAACTACAAACCTTATTCCAGATTCATCCACTGACTGTTTTGTATGACTTGTGAACTAAAAAAGAATTTGTACATTTTTAAATAAAATTTTTAAATTAAAAGAATAGTATTTCAAGATGTGAAAGTATATGAAATTCAAATTTTAGTGTTTATGAATTAAATCTTTTTGGAACACAGTCATATTCCTTTTTGTGTTATGTGTGGCTGCTTTTGTGTGACAGCAGCAGAGTTGCAACAGTCTAGTGCCTGTGAAGCCTGAAATATTTACTGCTTGGTCTTTTATAAAAAAGTGTGCTGATGCCTGTAACGTGAGTTTGGTTTTGGGGAATGTTATGTGTGTTTAAGAAAAAGTTGTATTTTCTTGTATCAAAGTGCAAAATTTGAGACAAAATTATGTTGTTTATGTATTATATCATTGCTGGTTTTTCTTCACCTGATCTGTCTCATTTTGAGGGTGGTATGGCAAAGTCTACTCTTGTTATTTTGTTTCTATCTGTGTCTCCTTACATCTCCTACAAGTTTCCGCCTTGTATTGGTGGTTGCTGTGTTACTTGGTGCATAAATATTCATAATTATTATATTGTTATTGTGAATTATGGTTTTTAACATTAAAAGGTATCTGTGTGTGTGTGTGTGTGTGTGCATAGCCAGTACTTTTGGTTTGTATTGCAGTTTTTCTTCTTTCATGTTTATACCTTTTTATGTTTCCATTAGCTTGAAATAAATTCAACATTCTTTTACTTATATTTTATTTATTTTTCATTTAAATATAATTTCAAACATGCAGAATAGGTTTAGGAATAGTACCAAGAAGCCCTGCTGGACATTGGCATTTGTTTTTCTGCATATAAATAATCTAAAATCTGTCGTGCTTTCTTTCTCTTCAACTCATGATGAAGCTGTGAGGTTTAAATGGTGTTATTTATTCTCCCTGTGATCTGTGTAGACTTTTTGAAAGATATATGGAGACCTTTTGCTTTAAGCAGCCAAAATTACTCTGGGCTCCTCTAAGTTTCTACTTGTGTCCTTTTTAAATTAAAAAAATACATAAAAATTTAAAGACCATATTAAGGCAAAATAATGAATATTATATTTATTATAATTCTGTCTTTTAAGCAATTATTTAGATTGTTATGACATGTACGAAATCTGTTTAATATTTAGATATTTAATTCAATTTAATCCATAAGTGCTATAAAATCTTATTTAGTAATTATTCCCACCTCCTTAGGATGAATTAAAAGCAGAATGTCAATTTCACCACTTCAGATTTTACAAAGAAAACAAACATCAAAATCTTTTTCACAACGTCTATGGCAACTTATTTTTGATCCAAACATAATAAAGAGAAAAAAAATAGCTACTCAAACTATCCAATGATCCTACTAAGATGATATATTTTAAAGTAATATCAAAAAAGGCCATTCCTCATAAGTTTAAATCTGTGGAACATATGAAAATATTTACTTTCCCAGTAGTTGAAGATAAATTGGTTTTGAAATATGCCCTAGGTACTAATCCTTGAAAGATAGTCCCTTCCAAAAACGATGTGACTAAAATATTTTCTGAATTACATTCTGCTGTGAATCAAAACATTTGTGACATTTTATGAGTAAGTTTAAAGTAAATATCTGTTTGGTATCCTAAGTTCTTAGTTTAGTGATGCAGGCGTCGAACAGTGATTTTCCTACAGTATTATGACAAACCATTGCAGCATGACTACTCAAATTTATCATAATAATATTGTAACTATAATTAACTTTGACATATTTCTTTCTTTCTTTTTTTCTTTCTTTTTATTTTTTTTTTTTGAGACGGAGTCTTCCTCTGTCACCCTGGCTGGATGGAGTGCAGTGGTGCGATCTCGGCTTGCTGCAAGCTCCACCTCCTGGGTTCACACCATTCTCCTGCCTCAGCCTCCTGAGTAGCTGGGACTACAGGTGCCCGCCACCACGCCTGGCTAATTTTTTGTATTTTTAGTAGAGACGGGGTTTCACCATGTTAACCAGGATGGTCTTGATCTCCTGACCTCGTGATCTGCCTGCCTCGGCCTCCCAAAGTGCTGGGATTACAGGTGTGAGCCACCGCACCCAGCCCGTATTTATTTCTATATCCCAAAATTCATTTCATAAAAGTGACAGTTGGCTTTGGCTTTGTCCATGGAAATTTGATTTTTAACACATGGCCATTAAGAATACGCCAGAAACCAGAAACTGCTAAATGGTCCCCTTAGGTTATCAGATTCGCGGCACCCATTGCGCTGTCGTTAAATGTTGTCTTTGGAGGCGAGGATGAGTCCCCTCACGCTGAGGGCAGCTGTGGCATGGTGAGCCCGGTGCCTGCTGGGTTGCTGGCCCAGCATGTGCTGAGGTGAGTCATCACACCTCTCTGAACCTGAATCTTCTCACCTGTCTACTGGTGGATTTGAATTTTAAAGACAGTTTATGATTTCATATCATCTAAAATTCTGTTCTTCTCCGATCGAACCAAAGCTTACACATTGTGGGAAGAGTTATCACAAAAGTTCCTATTATTATGCTTTTCTTCATCACAAACTTAGAATGAGCTATTGAATAATTAATAAGAACTGGGTATATATTTGCTGCTTCCTTTGCTACAGTCTCTTTCATGTATCAGTAGAGACTTTAAATAATTACTATCTATGAAAATATTCACTTGTTCACAATCAGTTAAGGTGAAAAAATTGAACATTTGTTTTTACTCATTAGAATGACAAAGATTAAATATCACTGGCATAATATTGAAGTGAGAATAGAAATTTTAATACCTGTTTGTGAAATGTGAATTTGTCAAATATTTATGTAAAAATCTGTATCAAAATAGAAAAATTTTACATTCTGAGCAACTAAGCAATTAGTTCATGGAAAAAATTGTTAAAATACAAAAAAAAAGAATTAGGAGCTTCCAGTTAGCTGATCACCTGGAGGTACCTGGAGGGTAGTACCTGGGGAGGGCACAGGAAATCCAGGCATCTTGCCCCATATGTCACCCTCTGCATCTTTTCATCTGTGTCCTTGAAAACCCTGAGCCAGGAGTCATGGCAGCCAAGCCCAAGCTCTACTACTTTCGAGGTAGTGAGAGGTGAAGGCAGCTGGACTTCTGGGTCGGGTGGGGACTCGTAGAACTTTTCTGTATTACAAGAGGATTGTAAAATGCACCAATCAGCACTCTGTAGCTAGGATTGTAAAATGCACCAATCAGCACTCTGTGGCAAGCTAGACGTTCGTAAAATGTGCCAATCAGTGCTCTGTAAAAATGCACCAATCAGTGCTCTGTGGCTAGCTAGAGGTTTGTAAAATGGACCAATCAGCACTCTGTAAAATGGACCAATCATCAGAATGTGGGCAGGGACAATTAAGGGAATAAAAGCTGGCCAGGCAGCCAGCAGCGCCAATCTTCCAGGGTCGTTTTCCATATTGTGGAGGCTTTGTTCTTTGCTGTTTGCAATAAATCTTGCTGCTGCTCAGTCTTTGGGTCGGTGCCACTTTTGAGAACTGTAATACACACGGCAAAGGTCTGTGGCTCTATTCTTGAAGTCAGCCAGACCACAAATGCACTAGAAGGAGCCAACTACAGACACAGTAGGGGCAAGATGGAGTAGATTTGCTGGTGGCAGATGAAGTGGAGTTTGAAGAACGTTTTGAAACGAGAACGATATAGAAAGTCACAAAAGGACGAAAGCCTGCATTTTGGCTAAGTGTCTTTGTTCAAGTTGGTGGAATGATGCTGACACAGAATAGAGCCATCCTCAGCTGCCTTGCTGCAAAGTCCACTTTACATGGGAAGGGCCTGGTATACAGGCTGATGACACCCTGATGGTGGGGGTGCTGGCTGCATTCTGACTGCCCCAGGAGAAACAGGAGCAACTTGTTTTCATTGTAAAGAAAGACAAAACCCGGGATTGGCCTGTCTTTGAAAGATTTTGAAAGGACACAGGTAAGATTTTATCATTGGCAACGAATTCAGCTGGGGGGACAAAACTATTAGAATGTGTTTTAATGGTGGAAGAACTCAATGCATATGTTGTTTCTGACTTTCCTCTGCTAAAGTTGCTTATTTTATCTTTTATTTTATTTCATTTTATTTCATATTTTTGAGACAGGGTCTTGCTCTGTTGCCCAAGCTGCAGCATAGTGGTGCAATCAGTTATAGCTTACTATAAATTGTCACTCTTGGGCTCAGTCGTTCCTCCTGCTTCAGACTCCCAAAGCACTGGGATTACAGGTGTGAGCCACCACCCCCAGATAAAAAAGTTTCCCAGTAATAGTATCTGATTATGTTTTCTGTTCGAAGACTCTCCTCTTTTGAAGCTAAACCATGTGTTGACAATACCTTTCTGGAGTCAGCTCATTATTATAAATCCCTAATCACCATTTTAATGGCTACATAGTATTCTAATGTTTGTAGAAAGTGTAATTAACCTCTTAATGTTAAATATTGTTTGTGCATACAATGCTTGGGTTAACTAGAAGATGTTCACTGAAAGGATAGAGCATTTTGCTTTGGTTCTATAATTATGCATGATTTCAAATTTCTTTTACTTCTCTCAATTGTGCTGGGCCATTAGTTATTGACAAATTGCACATATTCATGGGCTACATAGTGATGTTTCAATACATATAATGTATGGTGATCAGATCAGGGTGGTTAGCATATTGACCGTCTGAAACATTGATCACTTCTTTGTGATGGGAACATCCAATATTCTCCTTGTAGCCATTGGAAACTCTACATTATTGTTAACTATAGTCAACCTGCAGTGCTATAGAATGCTAGAACTGATTCCTCCTGCCTAGCTGTATTGGGCCATTATTATATTTAAAAATTTTAAAATAAATCCGTAAGTAGATCTTTACTTTGAGATTTAATACTGTTAGTTTACTAGATGTGTGCTGTTTACGGTGGAACCAAGGAGGGCAGGCTCCTAATGTCCTGATGTCTTGGTTTCTCACAGTGATGAAAACAAATGATACTTAGGATAGTATGGTGGGCTGAAAGCAGTTTTTTAAAGATGGAAAATAACATCAGAGGTGAAGTGTTAAGCTCTTTTTTCTCTCTCTTTTTTTTTTTTACAATAATAGCACCTTAGTAGAAATTTAGAACTAAGGTTAATAGACTTTCTGTATTTGATGATTTTATCTCTCATTGCAGTACTTCCTATAGGTGTTAAAATGAAAATTTCCTTAAAATAACGATACTGATAATGGCCACTCTTGTTAGAAATCTTTATTTAAAGCATTTTCTGAAGGTCATTTGGATGCTAATTTGTGTTACACAGAACAATAAGCAGGGCCAAGGGGAGTTCAGGGACACATTATTTTGGGTAATGATGCACTGAACAAATAGAAAGTATTTTTTTTTTCTTTTTAAGAGGATTCTTACATGTCTCTTTAATGCTCATGAGCACTGAAAATCTCTAAAAGAAGCATATATTTTGGAGGGTTTCCCACATAGTTTGGCTATGCCCTTCCCCATTTTTGGAGGCTATTGAGAACCAGTGTTACAAAAAATCGGTTTGAGGAATGCTGCTGGGGGGTGGGTGTTGTGTATTGTGATGGTTAACATTGAGTATCAACTTGATTGGACTGAAGGATGCAAAATATTAATCTTGGGTGTGTCTGTGAGGGTGTTGCCAAAGGAGATTAACATTTGAGTCAGTGGACCTGGAGAGGCAGACCCACCCTCAATCTGGGTGGGCACCATCCAATCAGCTGCCAGTGCAGCCAGAATAAAAGCAGGCAGAAGAATGTCAAAAGACTAGACTGGTTTAGCCTCCCAGCCTACAGGCTTCTCCTGTGCTGGGTGCTTCCTGCTTTCTAACATTGGAGTCCAAGTTCTTCAGCTTTCGGACTCGGACTGGCTTCCTTTCTTAGCTTGCAGAGGGCCTATTGTGGGACCTCACCTTGTGATTGTGAGAGTCAGTACTCTTAATAAACTCCCGTTTACATATACATCTGTCCTATTAGTTCTGTCCCTCTAGAGAACCTTGGCTAATATGTGTATCTTGGAGCAATTCTCATGAACAGGCCCCTGATAATTTACACCTAGTAGCGTTTCTCCATCTTGATCCTTGGGTTTTGAACCAGGTACATCTCTGTGGTGGAAGCTGCCCAGTGTGGTGCAGGATGTTCAACGGCATTCCTGTCCACTACCCTCCAGTTGTCAGGAGCATGCTCCCAGTTTTACAGCCCAAAATGTCTCCAGACATTGCCAAATGAGCTCCAGGTGGCAAAGCTATCCTAGGTTGAGAACCACACAGACACTTGGGAAACAGATAGGTCCAATTTGGATCCACATACAGGGGAAGTCAAGTTTGGTTGAAAGACTTCTGAACTGTTGGGCAAAAAATGTGTTCCAGGCCAGACTCCTCTCTGTGTTTTAGAAGGTCAAATGGCTTCTATTATCTGAGATTCGACAATGTTCTCTAGCTGATGGGTATGGTAGCAATGGCTCCTCTGACTGGGCCGTGAGCAGGGCTGAGATCACAGTACATGTGACGTCCTTTAAACCATAAAGTCAGACTTGAGACAGAAGATGATTGATTACTAAAGATGTTATCCTTAAATGATGCACAGGCTTAAGTTCTAAGGAAATTAATATCACATTGTGTTTTCTCCTGCTTGGGCTTGGCAGCCCAAGAATTCCATTCTGGAATTGAGATTCTCTTCTTAGTGCTGGCAAGATAAGGACAAATCACACATGCTCTAATAAATACAGCCTTGAATTTTGAAAGGAAAGGGAACCTTCAGGGATGACAGCTTTCAAAGGGTGGAAAAGAGGATTGACCTCCAGCCATCCCTGAGGACATGACACTATTGCTAGGAATGTGTGCATAAATTAAGACTCATGTTAATTATTAGAATACAATCTGTTTGTGTTCAGAATTAGGTAAGATTGTCTGTCATGTTTCTGACATAATGCAAAATCATAAAGAATGATTGCCAGTGGGCAAAGACTCTGAGTGGGGATTGGAGAAGCAAAAACAATCCCACTAGACGAGAGACTATCTGAAACTCTAGGGAGGTATATGAGTTTTCACGTTTATAACAAGGGATCTGAGTTGTTAAAAAATCTTTTAAGTTCCGCTTCCAAAAAATGGAGTAGAAATTCTGTTCTCTAGTCCTCCTCCTAAGGACAGTAAACATAAGAAGAATGAATGGTAAAGGAAGACAGATCAGTAAGGGAACTTGAAAAACAATAGCACACCAATGAGTTCCCTGAGCTTCATTTTACCTCTTGTATCCCAAGGCCATACCTTGGTGAAGCCAGCAACCCAGAAACCCCAATGAGCATAGAACACACACACACACACACACACACACACACACACACACCTGCTGTCTCTAGCAAGAGGACCAGGAAAAAGGGGAACCTAGCAAGACAGAAAACGTTAAGACAGTAAATGTTCTACTCCAGCCAACACCACAAACTATGGCCCTACCACAGCCCACACTAGCAAAAGCTTATGGGTAGCCTCGATTTCTACCTTCAAGAGGCTGTAATGGGGGGCCCCAATCCCCCACCATGGTGTGTCAAAGAAGGTCACATAGGGAGCTAGGGCACTGATCCTTTGCCAGCTGGAAATGAACATCCCCTACCCCACACAACCCGTACATATACAGAATGTTGGTAGAGACCATGTAGGGGCTATAGCTACCACCTCATCTGGCAGTAATAAGGGATTCCCATGACACAAATGTTAGATCTTTTACTGGGCCCTTGCATAGGTTCCTAGGCACTGTTCATTTTTCTTCTCTTTTGTTTTCTCTGCTGTCTGCACTAGGTAATTCTATTGTTCTGCCTTCAAGTTTTCTGATTCTCTCCTCGGTCTCCTCCATTCTGCCTTTGAATTCATTCACCAAGCTTCTTATTTTGGTTGTGTTTTTCAGTTCTGAAATTCTGCTTAGTTTCTCTTTAAGCCTTCTCTTTTTTCGCTGAGGCTTTCTGTGTTTTTGTTTTTGTGTGCTTCAAGCATGTTTACAACTGCTCATGGAAGTATTTTTATGATCCTGCATTTTTCCTTTATCAGAAAGTTCTGACATCTCTGTCATCTCAGCCTTAGCGTCAACTGGTGGTCTCTTCTCATTCAATATGGGATCTTCCAGGTTCTTAGTATGAAAAGTAATTTTCAATGGAAACCTAGACATATTCAGTGCCTTGAGCTGGGTCTGGGCCATCTGTAAAATTAATCTGTGGTATTCTTGATGGTTATGATGCTTAGCCAGATCTGGAACCATAATCTTGGTTCTTTGGGTCTTTCAAAGCTCTAAATCCATGAGATGGGGTGTTCATCATTTTCTTCCATGTCTTGCAAGTACCAATTTTATTTATAAGGCCCAGCTTTTTAGGTTTGCAATACTTAGAGTGTGTGACACATAGCAAATTCTCAAGGGAGACCTGTAATTGGTGAATTAATTCATCTCCCTCTGAGAGGCTCAGACAAGTAAGATAAAGGGTTGAGTGGATCCAGGATGAATCCCAGGGCCCTTCTTCCTTTGGCTGTTGTCTTAGTCAATTTAGTGTTGTTATTATAGAATAGCTGAGGCTGGGTAATTTGTAAAGAAAAGAGGTTTATTTACCTCTTGATTCTGCAGGCTGGGAAGTTCAAGTGCATGGCCCTGGCTTCTGGTGAGGGCTTTTGTGCTGCATCACAATATGGCAGAGAAGGTCAAAGGGAGAGTGAACACTTGTGAGGAAGCAAAAACCAAGGGGAATCCTGGCTTTGTAACAACCCACTCTGGTGGGAGTTAATCCATTCTTAGGAAAACTGACCTGGTCTCATTACAGTGAGCATTCACTCACTACCGTGAGAAGGTAGTAACATTCATAAGGGATCTGTCCCCATGACCCAAACGCCTCACACTAGGCCTGCAACCTCCCAACACCATCATATTGGGGATCCCATTTCAGCGTGGAGTTTGGTGAGGACAAACTCAAACCACAGCAGCTCCCTATGCTTCCATTTCTGCTACTGCCACTCCACTGTGGTCAGGGGGATGGAGGCAGATGAATAACAGGAGAAATAATCTCCATTCACACACACACACACACACGTGTACACACACACACACACAGAGAGAGAGAGGAAGAGAGAGAGAGAGAGAGAGAAATGGTGGCATTCATTCTGTTCATGCATTTTAAAAAAATTGCTGCACAAAGGAAAAAAATCTGTGGGGTTCTTTTTGTTGTTTTCATGCTGATTCTCTGAGGAGGGAAGCATGGTCTTAGAGCACAGGACTTTTGTCCAGACCTGCTGATGTCAGAGCTCTGGCTCAGAAAAATAGTCCCCAGCTGACTCTGTGAAGTCCTTAACTGCACCTCCCACCTGTGTGTCTTTCTTTATAAATGCGTGTATTAAAACAGCTTTCGAAGATTAATTGTGTGGCATTTCAAAATTGAACATAAAATGTGAAGGGGTGGTTGCTGAGTGTTTATTCACATTTAAAATGGCAATATTGCCTTTTTAACCCACTTGTTCACTGGGCTGAAAGCTACAAAGCTCCTTTTCTGAAGACAAGTAAGCTTGCTTCTCAAGAGGATCTGAAATGCTCCCTGGCATGAATATGTTCCACTGTTATGCAAAAGGGTTCCTTTTGAAACCAAGATGAATTTTAAAAAATGCAAATACAAATATATACCTGGAATTCAAAACAGAAATACAAGTCCAATATCAAAAAAATTTAACGTCAAATATTTCACATACACACTTTGTAATTGCATTTTCAAAGTTTACTTGGCTTGTCATGGATATTCATTCTTCCACGTAATTTTAGTATAAGTGTTTTCAGTTTCTCAAGAATTCCAGCTGCGAGTTTTTATTAATATTATATTAAATTTATAGAATAATTTGAGAATAAATAACATTTTTATAACGTTAAGTAAAAGCTTAAGCCTTGAGGTGGCTTTGTGCTTCATGGGCTTAGGGACAATTGACAAGTGTGGTATGTTCCAGGGAAACAGAAAACACTTCGCCTAAGTGTGCAGATTGACATTAGGGAGACCATAAATAGAGTTCAGTTCTTTCAATAAAGCCTCAGACAGAGCTTATGGAAACAGAAAGCTGCGACTATTCCTAACACTTTCAAGTCTTCACATCTCAGGAAGTCGCAGCTGGGCACACTCTGCTGTGCTGGAGAGAGCTCTTGCTGTCTCTGCCTGGCTCAACACCAAGGCTCAGTGCCTCGTGCACACAATACACATGCATACCCTATGTAAGCTCTCGCAGTCAGAGGCCACTCCTCTGCCTTCTCATTGTGCAAATATCTCCTTGTTTCCCACGCACCAAGTTAAGATGCCTCAGTGTCTGCCTCTTGCTGTCCTACCCTGAGGCCTCCGGGCACCCTGTCTTCCTCCTCTTAGGTAATTTTCTTCTTTCCCTGCATCAGCCAGCCTCCCTGAGGGACCGCAGCTCCACTGCTTATGGTCAGTTTCCCTGATGCAAACACCCCGCATGGATCCACACCAGCTAACTCATGGCCCAGCTGGTGCACCTCCAGCTTGGGCTTCAGCCTCGCAGTTGTTTCAACCTGGTTTTGTCATGTCGGCCTTCCCACCACAGGGCCTTTGCAGGTGCTGATCCTCCTTCCGTTCCCATCTGGCTGTGCTTCATTCTCTCTCACATCCTGAGGTCTCAGCTTGGACAGTGGCATCTTGCTGATCTCCCAGACACGGTCCACCCTCTGATGGCAGGACTTCAGGGTCTTATATCTCTCTGTGTCAATTGCCATTGTTGGGGTTGTACCCGTGTTTTTGTTATTATTTTATTGAGTCCATAAGTGATGAGCGATCTGAGGGCAGGAGCTGGGCTGCTCTGCTGGCCATCACGGACTCGGTGCCCAGCACACCCTGGGGAAGGTGCACAGTGCAGGCCACATGGCGCTCACATGGGAGTCCTGGTGTGCATGCACCTGGGAAGAAGTCACCTTGGAATGCTTCCCCCACTCCCAATAGGAGGGCACTGACATTGCTCTGCATTCTTTTTTATGTATTGACTTTACTTTTGTCAGTGCATTGGGGTCTCTGCTGAGGTCCCCTTGCTTGAGGCCAAAAACCTCAGGACGACTCTGAGACCCTCCTGGGGTCCCTCAGCTAGCCCTGCCCCTGCCAGGCCAGCTCCCTGTGAGCACATGTACATCCCTGTAATTGGCCTGTGAGCATGAATGCTGCTCCTTGCTTATGACAGTGTCCCTAGGCATGTAGTAAGTACTCAGCTACCCCTGAGAAAGAAAATAAGAGAGTCAAGAGAAGGGACCTCCTGGGAGGCCGTTTGAGGCTGGTAACCAGCTGACAGCATTCCCTCTCCTGGACCAGGAGGCGAGGAAGTCTACCTGAGTAGAGGATGCCATCGGCCTGCATCACAGGCAAGGAACCTGGAAATTCACAACTGTTGTTGGAGCTAAGAAAACTATCAGGCATGTCCAAGCTGGTTGGCTTCCTTTGGTATGGAAATGCATGTGCATATTACCCTAATCTTAAACTCTAATTTTTTAATTTTTATTTTTTGGGCTAAGCAAAAGGAGTTTATTGCCTTCCAGTTCCAGAGCCTGGAAGTCCAAGATCAAGTTGTCGCCAAGGTTGGTTCCTTCTGAGGGCTGCAAAGTCAAAACTGTCCCAGGCTTCCTTCCTAGTTTCCTTTTTGTTTTTTTTGTTTGTTTGTTTGTTTTTAATTGATGCATAATATTTGTACATTTCTATGGGATATAGTGTGATGTTTTGATACATGTATACATTATGTCATGATCATAGTACTTAGCATAATCATTACCTCGACATTTTCTTTTGTGGTGAGAACATTCAGAATCTTCTTCTGTTGAAATACGCACGGTAACATTACTTTCTATAGTCACCGTGCTGTGCCATAGAACACTGGAACTTATTCCTCCCGTCTTCCCATCTAACTGTACTTGTGTACGTATTCACCAGTCTCTCTCCCCATTGTCTCCTCTGCCTACCCTTCTCGGCCTCTGGTAACCCATATTCCACCCTGTCCGTCTATGAGCTCAATGTTTATAGATTCCACAAATGAGTGAGGACACGGAGTGTTTGTCGTTCTGTGCCTGGCTTATTCCGCTTGACAGAATGTCCTCCTGGTTCATCCATGTTGCTGCAAATGACCAGATTTCATTCTTTTTAATGGCTGAGTAGTATCCATTGTGTATACATGCCAGATATACTCTATGTTGAAAGCTTTTTGTAAATACGAGCTAGCTGTAAACCATGTCTCTGGCGTCAGTCCCTCCTGGCGGCTGCTCCAAGGTGTTGGTCCTGATGTGCTGTGTTCCCTTCATGACACCGCAGGTGTCCAGAGGCTCACAGTGAGCGCGGGACATGTGCTGCATGTCAAGCCTTCTATTCCCATTATTGCTCCATTAGCTCTCTCTAGGTCCCCATGTACCCCTGTAGCTACTCCTCTTGTGTGGCACTTACCTTTTCATGGTCCCTTTTTACAGAGTTTTCCTTGGCTGCCAATGGGGAAGAAATACTGCATTTCCTTCCCTTGTTCACTTGGCTTGAGGCAGAGCACTGGCCTCTGGGAGCTGCCCTTCCCTCCCAGTCTTCTCTAATTGCCACTCCACCATGGCCTGGTGGAGTGACAGGGAAAATGACATTCAAGGCGGCGGCAGCAGAACTCTCCTTTGCTTTTCCAATTAATGCTGTACCGTTGCCTAGTGGAACAAGAGGGACATGAATCAAGGGCTTAGCACGTTGCCGGGCAGGCACGTGACTCTCTCTGCAGCAGCAAACTGATGACTGTGATTGGCTCTGGGCATGCTGGTCCTGCTTCTGACTGGAGGCATGAGGCCTGTAGGAGCATGCGCAGTGTTCAAAGGGCAAAGAGCCGTCTTTGACTGGCTCGTTTTAAGAAGCCAGTACTTGCTGAAACATCATTTTGCTCATTTTTGCTGGGCCCTGTTCCGTTGAGATCCATAAATAATCATGATGTGGCTCTCATTCTATACTGACCGCTTCTGCTCCCCACTGGGAGGTGGAGTGTGGCAGCAGATTAGGTAACAGATTTTAGCCTTGGTGCCCAGGATAGTGATCCTCACTGAGCCCATCCTGGTCAGGCGTGCCTGATTGTTTTGGGCCCTCTGCTCACCCAGACACAGGCCATGAAAGCTTGGTTAATGATTGTCCAATTGAACCCTACTGCTGCAGCTGTACTGTGAATTCGAGGCCAATTATCTTCCTGCTGTAGACGAAATGCTGATGAAATATGGACATTTTGCAAGGATATTGGTTTTATGCATCGTAGCAACAGCTTGAAAGATATTGGTTTTCTCCTCAATTCTAGCCTGCTCTGAATATAATTTGGCAAAGCCTTTCTCAAATGCACCCCTTTGTGTATGCAGTTAAATCTATAGTTATATCTGGAAGGCTTAAGTGTGGTTTAAGGCTCCAATTAGTATTATGTGCTGTCTTGACACGTGGTAAAATCAGGAGGCGCTTGTATGGCCTCACTGCAAGGTCCTCTCCCTACTCTGCTCCCATGGATAAGTTCTCAATGCTAGACAACCCAGCTTATCTCGGGGACCAGGCACCACCCTCCTCATCTCTGAGTAGCGGGCTTCAGCTCCCTGCAGCCCATGGAATTATTCAAACAAGCCCATCACATCCTCCCGTGGGAACTAGGGTCCCCTCACCCTCCTGTTACAACAAAGCCTGCCTCCCACAGCCCCTGGTGGTCCACTCTGTTCCCAAGAGCAACCTGCGTCTGGCTGTGCACGGCATGTGGTGTCTCCCACGCTCTGGGATGTGTGTATGTGACTAATAAATTGCTGTCTGTCTCTTGTGTCCAGGGTTAGTGTCCTGGATCCAGCCATCCTCATAACCCTAGAATGGGAATCTCCCCCTTCATGAGGTAAGAAGTAGATGATCAAAAGGATGGCCCACCCATTCCCAAGGAGGCTTGGTCAGCTTTTACTAGCTTTTCTCGGCTATGCAACCAATCCGTGATACAGTGAAGGCCCCCTGGGATGGGCCCACCAATGGCTGATGGACTTGTGCTTTGGCCCGCATGGCCTTGTCCTGTCTGTCAGGTGTTATCTCTTTCCCCCCATTGTAAAGCGCTCTCATCCCCAAGGCTAGGGTGCTAGTTAATGGACGCCACCCCAGTGTGATGTGCACCCAGGCTCATCCAGTGTGTGGCAGGTGATCAACACCTGCACGGGACTTAACATGTGTGTCCCTCCAAAACCTGTATGCTGAAATCCTAACCTCCAAGGTGACGCTATTAGGAGGTGGGGTCTTTGGGTGGTGATTAGGTCATGAGGATGAAGCCCCCAAAATGGAATTACTGCCCCTATGTCAGGAACAGAGAGCTCTGTGGCTCTGCCCACTGTGTGAGGACACAGTGAGAAGGTGCCATTCTGTGAACCAGGCAGTCCACACTCACCAGACACTGAATCTGCCAGCCCCTTGACTGTGAACTTCCCAGCCTCATGAACTATGAGGAATACATTTTTGTTGTTTGTAATCCCCTTGGTCTATTGCATTTTGTTATAGCAACTGAATAGACTAAGACAGCACCCAAACCGGTCATCACTTGAGCCCCACTTACCATGGTCTGGTTAAGCTCTCTGGGTGCACGTTTAGCCTCATGGCAGCTTTGAACAACATACGAACAGTGTCTGTGATTGTGCACCCCACAACAGGCCGGGGAGGGCCCTTTGTGAGGTTTGAAGATGGATTGGAATCACCACCCCAGGGAGAGTTTAGTATGGCCCCCTGGTTGTTGTTCAGGTAAGATCCTGATGGTCTTCTGCTTCTCCTATTGTTCACGTTCTCCTGACCCCCAGGGATACTGAGGTGTACCTCCACGTCAGTCCATGGCCCAGCACTGATGATGAAAAAGGCTGGGGAGCATGTAGAGCATGTAGTAGCCAGCTGCTCTCTCAACCTTAAAGCCCCAGCCAGTGTGCCCAGGCTTTGTGCAGGATTGCTGCTCCCCAGCATGTCAAAGGGCTAACCGCGAGATCAGGGGACTGATGACCACCACCTGTGTCATAGATAAAAAGGTCACTGGATGTGGACCTCAAGCCCAGGGATATTGACTGACCTTCCTGGAGAAAGAAGTGGGCCATCAGGACCTCAGAGCTCTCCCATAACCACCCAGAAATCCTCAGTGCAAGTGATTTGGAGGAAGGCAGAAACCAAAAGCTGTGACAAAACCATTAAATTAATAGAAAGGTCCACAATTTAGTTCAATTGGAAATCTGACATTTTCTAAAAGAATGTATAAAATAAGGCAATAGAAGGGCACCATTGATTTTTGCACCACTACAACAGAAGTTCTTAATTAATTTTAACATCTGCTAAAATGTACCAATTGACATGTTATGTACTTTTTAAAACCACCTGCTAAACTGTTTTCCACAGTGGTTACACCATTTCGTGTTTCCACCAGCAATGTCCGAAGGATCCCATTCCTCTGCATCCTCACCAGCATTTGGTGTTGTCACTCTTTTTCATTTCTGTCATTCTGATAGAGGTCCTGGCATCCAGCAGGAAGGAACAAGAGTCCCAGGTCCCCCCGAATGCCTATCTTTGCATTCACTGGCTCTGATCTAGTCATATGGTTATCCTTGAAGCAATTCAGTCTCCAGTCTTGGGTGCACATGGGCTGAGAGTCAAGGTGCATTTCTTTTCCCAGAGGAAAAGATGAATATGATTCCCAGAAAATAAATGAATGCTGAAGGCCAAGGAACAAAACAAACAGAAAAACATAGGTTTTTTTCTTACCACACCCAGTTTACAGCCTCCCTCAGTGAGTGCTGTTGTAAAGGGCTTAGTTCCTAGTGGATGTGCTGAACCATACACAATCCTGGAATTGGGAAATACAGAATGCCCTGGCCGCTTGAGGTGCTGGGGTAGCTTCTGGGGAGGCAGGTGATAAGAACTTAGTCTAGCTTCTACCGTGGAGAAATCGTCAGGCCCGTCAGTGAGACAGAGCGGACAACGGGCCCCAGGGAGGTGCTTTTTCATTTGATGATGAGGGTGCTGTCTGGAAGGGCTTCCTTCTAATGACAGATTGAATATGTGCAGCTGGAGTCTCTACATGCGTGTGATTGTCCAGGTACATTTCCCAACAGTTTCTTACATTGAAAACATCATTTAAACTCCTAATATTCTCACCAGGTTTAGATCATCCTGTTCCTCTGAAGTTTTTAGTTTCTTTACTGATGTGGCCAAAGATAATGATGGATTCATATAGAGTGACCAATAGTTCATATGTTTTTGTCACTTTTAAGGGGATATGTTGTCATCGTGTCTTCACCTGAAAATTACCTTCCTGAGAGATTGTTTAGAAAAATTCAAGCTCCAGATTCTGGCCAGAAATGTTTATCGTGTGGTTCATTTATTTTATTTATAAGACTGTTTGTCTTTTATGGAAACAGCTCAGATGAGTCCCTTGGACTCAACTTACATGGCCAACTAGCCACAGCCTCCGCAGGGAGTCGGCTTGTTAATTCAGTGTTAGCCACTGGAAGCATGCGAGCACGTGCACCTCACAGCAGTGGTTATTTTGAGACTTCTGAGTGAATTTAGTTAAACCTCCTCGAGCCGCCTCGGGGGGATTTTTTTTCAAACTGTGGTGAGACTAGAGAAGTTGTTTCAATTTTCAACAACAACCCGCTAGAGAAAAGATGTTTCCTACAATCTTGAATTAGATTTGTCAAATCCAGTAAGTCCTGGGAGAAGTGTTCAGTTACACCTATTTGTGAGTTTCTAGGACGCTCTCCAGGATTACAATACATGTTCTTTAAACTGGATTCTCTAAAGGGAGGTGAGCAGCTCTGTACTTTGAGATGGCCCTTAGAGGAAACGAATGCATATCTAGGTACTTGATTTGTGGGTATGGTTAACTAGTCAGGGGTGCACCTACCCTATTCATGAAAAGAAAGGAAAGTTAGGGAATTGCCATTTGTACCCAGATGGTGTTTTGCTCTGTACCTGATGCATTGCTTGGGTGTTCAGGAAAGGAACAGGATAGGCTATTAAAGCCTGCATTTCCTGTCTCAGAGCACGCTAAACACCTTGGTTTCTACCACCAACCATAGATATTTCTCCTCTACTATAAACATACATTCAACCCTGTGAATAATAAGACTATGCATATAATCTATCCCCTATTTCTGACACAAGGCTCCTAAAACCCTTGTAGATAGAGATATTAGGAGAATCTTTTGTTCTAATATTTGGTTTTTGAAGCCAGTTTCTGGCACAGATCTCCTAAATCCCTTGAAATTTCCTGGGTGACTGGAGGATCTCTTGTTCTTTTTTTTTCTTTTTTTTTCAGGTGGAGTTTTGCTCTTGTTGCCCAGGCTGGAGTGCAATGGCACAATCTCGGCTCACTGCAACCTCCACCTCCTGGGTTCAAGTGATTCTCTTGCCTCAGCCTCCTGAGTAGCTGGAATTACAGGCATGCACCACCATGCCCAGCTAATTTTGTATTTTTAGTAGAGACGGGGTTTCTCCACGTTGGTCAGGCTGGTCTCGAAGTTCAGACCTCCGGAGGTGATCTGCCCACCTTGGCCTCCCAAAGTGCTGGGATTACAGGTGTGAGCCACCGCGCCCGGCCACATCTCTTGCTCTTAGGCAACTCTTCATGGTTCCTGGATAGGCACTGGTTACCAGACAGTCCAAGCCATGATTAGAAGCTTGGAGCTTTCAATTTCCTCCTCCCACCATCCTCAGGGAAAGGGAGAAACATGGAGTTTGAGTTAATAATCTGTCATACCTAGATGATGAAGCCTCCATAAGAATCCCTGAACAATGGGATTCTGGGAGCTTTTGGGATGCTGCAGACATCCACATGTTGTGAGGTGGTCATGCACCCCAACTCCACTGGGACAGAGGCTGCTGTGCTTGGAACCCTTCCAAACCTCACCCTATGTATCTCTTCACCTAGCTGTTGATTTGCATGCTTTATAATAAACCAATAATAGTAATATTTGCCTAAGTTCAGTGAGCCTCCATAGCAAATTATCAGACATAAAGTGGGTGCTGTGGGGACCTCCGACTTGTAAGCAAGTCAGACAGAAGTTGCAGGTAGCCTAGGGTCCTGCTGTTTATGACTGGCGTCTGAAGTGGGGGAAGCTTTGTGAACCTGAGCCCTTAACCTGCAGGATCTGATGCTATCACAAGGCGATAGTGCCAGAATTGAGTTAAACTGTAAGATGCCCTGCTGGTGTCCACAGAGAATTGAGGAATTGCTTGGTGTGGCAGATACTTACATAACTGATGTCAGATGTGACGTATGGAGAGTGCACAGAGTATAGTAAGAGGAGGAAATGATTTGCTTTTTTCCTCTGTACACACCCGAAGCCATTATCTGTGCTGAAATACACACTGCCTGTTCACGCGTGCTTGGGTGTGGGTGGTCATACTGAATGCCCCAGTGGCATTCAGCAGCCACTGCAGTGCTGGAGATGCTTGTCCTGATTGTTGGAAAGATTGCTCTTCCTCACGTGCTCGCCTTTCTCTCTTACTCTCTAGCAAACTCCCTTCACTCGCCACCCCACCCCTCACCTCAACTTTACCCTGCTTCCTGCAGGCACATTGGCTTCCCCCTCTACTTTCCTCTCTCTCCACATTCTGGCAACTCTTAACCGGCACCACTCACCTCTCATGGAAACAGACATGGACTTTAGAAGTCCTCAGGCACTTGGCATAATGCAGGTAAGTCTGTTTCTGTTCAGCTTTTGCCCAAGAGAGACAAAGCACCACCTTTCCACACAGTCAGGAAATCCAATGGAAACCAACACAGAGTGATTCTCAAAATATATTCACCCTTGGGTCTGGGCTTGAGCTGTGCTCTTTCTCCTTTCCTCCTCTGGCTTAGCACTATCCTGTGTCTTCATCACCCACAACAGCACCAGGGGCACCAGGTTGAGCTGCCCTGATGCTCACCTGACACATGTGCACTGCTTTTAAAGGTGCCCTTTGAATACTGCTGAGAGCTGAGAATGCCTTAGAGAAAAACAATGCTTTCATACCATCAATTGGACTGGGACTGTGGACAGGTCCCACTGTGTTGTGGGTCTTTGGAGTTCTTTTTTACAGAGAAGCAGCCTCACTGAGGTTTCAACTTTCTTAATCTCAAGATGCCTTTGTTGATTACATTTTCTTGCCACAGTCAGTGTTGTTAGCAATATGGTTTCAGTTTCCTTTGGGTAGCTTCTCTGGGCATATGTGGATGATATCTGTGATTATGCTTGACATTAAAAAATCTGGCATCAAATTATGTACGTTTTGACAAGCAGTTGACATTCTAACTCTGACATCAGATTTCGCAAAGAGAGCTTTAAAAATATTCTAATATAAGACAAGCACCATGAGGTTAGCCTGAGCCTGGGCATGAGCCTAAAGCAAAACTCAATGGTGCGTGAATGGGAGCTGTCCAAGGTCTCCAACTGCAGCTGTGGCCTTTGCTCTTCTATGGGATGGTTGTGGAGATGCGGAGCTGGGCTGGAGAACAAACATGAGGTCTCTCTTCATACACAGCCTTGACAGCAACATCCTCACTAGAATCTCAAGAGATTTGTCTTGCTTCCCTGATTACTTGTACTCTGGGAATTTGCCTCTATTTTTTCTTTGGAAGTTTAAGGGTTCTGTCATTGAATACACATGTGCCTTTGTGAGGGGCAAGTAGTTTTTCATGATGATACTCAAAGGCTACTGAAAGGCTTGACTGCATGTTGCTATAATTTTGTCAGATAAGCATATCATTGTCACGCTAAGAAGTGTGAAGCAATACCCTGCCAGCCTTTGTCTGCCTTGAGAAGTGCAACAAGCCCAGTGAATATTCAGTAGAGCACCCCCTTTTCCTTTTTATTTGGATCTCCTCCCCTCTTCCTTTTTCACTCAAACTTTGGAGTAAAGATATTAGAAAATATCCATGGCAGAGACTGGCTAGTCATTCACTAGAGCCTCTGATGCTGGGTACACAAGACTGGGTTTTAGTGCTTCCCTTGAGATGTGGCTGAGTTCCAACCTGTGAAATGCAGGGCAATGGGATGTGCATCAACTTCAGGAATAGCCTATGAAAATTACCCACTAATTTTCATTCTTTCTCCTAATACAGCTGCAGATTATTCTCCACTTGTCCCGTTAGGTTGATCCTGCACTCTGCTGCGTGTGGGAGGCTGACATTTCGACTGCATCACTGGGTTTCCTTGCATGCTGGCTTCAGGGTGGATTCAGACAATGGGCATCAGCAGGAAACTGTGGGTTGGTATAGAGATAAAGATGTCAGGCTGATCTGATCTTGCCTAACTGTGGGTCTGGCAGTGGTTGTGTTCCTCTATGGCCACAGCTCCTGTTGGATAGGTCTCCATGGCTCCAGCTCTCCCCAGCCTCTGGTGAAAACACTTCCTCCTCTTGTCGCTCTAAGCCAAAATTGTCATTCTCCTAACTGTTGCTATGCCTGGGCATCTCTCAGCCTTATCATCCCTTATTGGAGCATTATTTGTACTTATGCCTTATAAACTGCTTTTCCAACCAACGATCTGCACTTGGATGCTTTGTGGGTACCATCTGTTTCTTGCCCAGATCCTGATTTATACAGTAATTGGAATGAGGAGTAGCCCCAGAAATATATCCTCAGGAGGAGACTCCAGAATTAGGTTGTTGACATACCTGGTGAGTGGTCACAGGATATTTTTGCTGGGGGAAAGACATGTTGGGGATTCACCATGTGCAGTGGGGTGCTGGAAGTGGCCAGGCCAGGGCAGCCCAGTGCACAGCAGCTGTTGTGATAATGGAGGGTCTGCAGTCATGGGCCACCTGCCGCTGACAGTTCCAGAGAGTTATGACAGTTTAATCCAAGCTTAAGAATTGAACACCTGATTTAAGGCACAAGAGGAATTGTGAAGAAACCCTCACAGAGGCCACAAAGGAATACTGTACCTCCTACAGCCAAAGCAGGTGTGGCTGAAGCGCAGGCCCAAGGCAGAGAGTTGGAACCAGTCCCCTTTGTTACAGTAGAGGCCATGATTGAAAAGGAGTAGGCTTAAGATGGGGACAGTTGGACAAACAGATGAAATCTTTGAACCTCTATTCCTGGAATGTCTTTGCTGCAGAACTAGCCTTGCCTCTTTGATCAGGGAAGCCAGCGTTCCCTTCCACACTGCTTGTCACTGCAAACAAGGTGGAGCAGAGCATGTGATGTGTCAAAGATGGGGAAACGAAAACAAGAGTGGAGATTATGCTTATCTAGCATGAAGGGAAGGAAGGAGGCCAGTGGCAGCTTATGCTTTTTGATCTGAATCAAATGGCAGTGTAGAAAAGAAGACCCAGGAACCAAAGACACATGTTTCTCAGAATTGCCAGTTCAAGCATGGAAATTCTGGGACTATCAACAATGATCATTATTTATCTACAGCCAATATCTCCAAAATTGTGTGTTCTCAGTATCACCTTCTGACGCTTAGCTGTATGTGACATCTGCTCTCTGCAGAGCTTCACTACTCATCTTAGGGTTTAAAGGCATTACCTCTGCCCTTAGAGTAGATGGTACTGGTGGAAGAAGTGAGATGCGGAGGTTCAGATGTGCGGTGGAGCCAGTGGAACGGTACCAGTGGTGAGGAAGTCTTTTCTGGCTGCCTCAGCTGGGAGTGGTTTCACTCTTCTCCAGAACTTGTGCTAGTAGCACTCAGTTTTCATCCTAGCATGGAAAGATGGTTTCTGCTGTCAGCAGTCAAATCTCTCCAATGCAAACCTCTGCTTCACATGGAAGGGAATAGTCTGTTAGCAGAATGACATCCACTTATAATTACTGACGTGGAACAAAGGCTGAGCTGTGCTAATATGATGTCCCATGAAGAGTATAAGCTGGAGTCTGAGTGTGGGTGTGTGAGTGTGTGAATAAGTATGTGTGTGAATGTGTGATGGTTTGTGTTTCTATGAGAGCATGTGAGTGTGAATGTGTGTGAGTGGAGTGTATTAGTGTGTGAGATGTGTGTGAGCGGAGTGTGTGTTTCTGAGTGTGTATGAGGGTGTATCTGAATGTCAGTGTGTGTGTGTAAGAGGGTGTGTGTGAATGACTGCATGTGTGTGAATGAGTGTGAGCATGTGTGTGTGGAGTGTGTGTCTCAGTGAGTGTGTGTGAGTGGGTGCGTGGTTGGGAGTGTGTGGTAGTCTATGTGTGCGTGAGTGTGTGTTAATGCGTGTGTTAGTGTGTGTATGTGTTTGCATCCACAGATAAACATCAAGAATACTCAACAATATGGAAAATGTAGTTATGTCTGACTGATGGTTTTTGAGAGTGAGTTTTACACAATTTCTTAGTTTTCTTAGCAGCAGCAGCATGAATTTGCCACCTGAGATTGTACTATCTTTATATCACAACAAGCGATTAATGTTACTTTCACTTTGAAAATAAAAAGAAGAAACCTGCGTCTTTCCCATGCTGGGTTTCTGCAGCTGTGTGCCACCTGGCGATGCCTCAGAGGCGGCCCGCCGCAGGAGGCCACCCCAGCTGCTCTGTGCAGAAGGCAGGGACACAAAACAAGACTGCAGACACTCGCTGCTTCTCCAATGAGGAGGTGGTTGGTATTGTGTCCGACGGGTAGACAGTCCTTTTTCACCCACCTAGGAGGCCTTCTGATGCTTGAGGACAACAGGGAGTGTATCTGGCCTCATTCCTTGCACCATCTGGGTTGGCACAGAAGATGGCACAGGGTGCATGTCCAAAAAATGCCTCGATGCAACCCCTGCCGCCTTGTCACAGAGCCCTGATATTGTTGAGGGGTGGGTGAGCAGTGGGGGGAGCTGGAAAGATACAGGAAACAGAAGTTATTGAACGACCAAAGATAAAAATGAGGAAGGAAATTAAGAAAAAGATGAACAGGACCAAAGATTGCTCTCCAAACACTTCATCAAGTGCTTCCTTTGATGCCCTCACATTTAAATATGCTCTAATAGCTTCGTTGAAAAGCAAAATAACTAGAATACATGTCGGTGCTTTCACTTGTTGGCTAACAGGGAATTTTGCTAACATGAAAGGAAAGTAACAGTTCAATTTATGTTTCCCTGGACAGTCAATCTCCACACTCTTCCCTCATCTATGGCTATCCTTTCTGAGTATAAAATAGAGGGATGATACAGTATAAAACATATAGAATTTAATAAGGAAAATGAAAATTTTTGTATTTCCAGAACTCACACATAGTTACAATATGTAGATATAATATTTTCTATATTTTACATGCATAGTCTACATTCTCTTTCTAATTTTGCATCTATCTTTTTTTGAAACAACATAAAAGGATTTTTGTTACTGAGCATTATAAAAGAAGAGTAAACATTATCATAAATTTTAAACAAAACTTTCCTAACTATATCATATTTTAATTCTGTGACTATAATTTATTAAAGCATTTTCCTGTTGGGAGGATTTTAAATAGTTATTTGCATTTTAAAATAATGCAACAAACATTAAAACATTTTGCTTTTTTTTAAAACAGATTCTCAGAAGTAAAATTATGGCTCTCAAAATCATATAAATATTTATATGATTAGGAAAGTTATATTATTTATATTACAATAGTTGATACAAATTGCCAAATTGCTTTCAGTTTGCAGCATTCATTCAGAATACTACCAACAAATATTTGAGTATCTCCTTTGTGTTAGACACTAAGTAGCAGAAATACAATTGTGAACAAACACAGAAATAGTACCTGCTTTAAAAGTGCTGACAAGCTAATGAGAAAGACTGAAATTGAACAAATAGCCCTGCAAAAATGAGTATCACTGCCCGAGCTGTCTTGCAAGAGATGAGAGTGTGGTCCCGCCTCTCCTAACCCCAAGCCTTTCTCGGTGGAAGTTAAAAGGATTACCTAAGATCTGAGCCATTGCAGCAGTCCCACCCCCGGAGGAGGTGTGGTCCCTACTGGCCTCGGGTAGGAGGGGACGATTCCTGGCTGCCTCTCATCCTCGCGGGCGTGGTCTCACAGGGAAGCCCAGGCCAGCCTTCCCACTCCTTTTCACCATATGGCTCTAGGCATCCTTTCTGAATCTCAGCCCTCCGCCCTCTCCGAATCCTGAAGCCCTTCCACTGTATCTTCTGGAGTTCCTGGTCCGCCGGTATCTTTGTTTTATACACCCAAACTGTTTCTCTGAATATTCTCTTCACCTTTTTGTGAGAATGAACACTCCCTCGCCCTGACCCTACCCTCATGAGAATCTGCTTCTCCTAAGGCAGTCACTAATCCAGTGGTGGCTGTTGCTTCTCCCCCACCTGGGGTGCGGGGGTCACAGATGTTCTTGTTGCCGTTCGTGGCCAATTTTCTCCCCACAGGAGCCTCCACTCTGCAACTCTTGCTCCCAGGCGAGGAAACCCACTGCTTCATTTCTGCAACAAGGAGTCTCAGTCCTTGTAAACTTTATCTCTGGCTCACTGTCATTCACTTCAAAACTATTCTTGCCATTATTTTATATGCTTCCAAACATATCTATTATTCTATATTTAACTAGCTGGACAAAAGCTGTACCAAGAAAACAAAAGCATAAGAAAGCTGGGAAGGCTATTTAAAAATCAAATAAAAGAGACCTCAAGACAAGGAGTATTCCCAAAGATAGTGACATTTTATAGTTAGGAAAGGGTCAATTTTTTCAAGAAGACATTGCGAATATAAATATGCATGCGCTTAACCACAGAGTTTCAAAATGTGTAGAGCAAAAGCTAACAGAAATGAAAGGAGAAATTCACAAACCCAATTAATAGTAAAGATTTTAACATCTTCTGTCAGACACCTACAGAATCAATAGACCAATGTGTTCGTAAAAACGTGGATACGAAGAGCACAGTCAGCCCCCTTGATGGATTGGATACTCGTAAAAAATACTGACCCCTCAAATTGCGGCTCAAGCACTTTCTTCCCAAGTGCACATGGTTCACCAAGATAAACTTGGTAAAGTTAGAAAGACTGAAACCATACAGTGTGTCTTTTCTGCTCACAGTGAAATTAAATTAGAAATCTGTCATAAGATATCTAGAAGAGCACCAAAAATTACAAAAGAAATGCACTGTATTTTGAACTGAGTGATAATGAAAATATATAAAAATCTGTTGATATGATAAAGCAATGTTGACAGAGAAATTTACAGCTTTAAACACTTGTATTCGAGCATGAATCTGCAAGTTAGAAAAGAGATAAGCAATAGTGAAAACAAAGCTAAAGCTGATTGATTTAAAATAGCAACAAAACTCATTGGTACCTTCCTAGGTGGATAAATAGGAAGAGAAACACGGATTGTCTATCAAGAATGAAAGAGAGCCTAAAGACACAGCAAACATAATAAGCAAATATTATGAAAAACTTTATAGCAACATTGTGAAAACGTAGATGATATAGGCAAATTCCTTTATAAATACAGCTGAACAAAGCTAATACAAGATATTAGAGAAAATACGAATATCTCTGTGTTAATTAAAGGATTTGAAATCATTATGAAAATTCTCCCCACAAGCACTCTCTGGGCCTAGAGAGTTTCGCTGGTAAATTTTACCACACATTAAAAGAAGGAATAGAACCGATTTTACACAGATACGTTCAGCGGTAGCAAAACATTTCCTAACTCATTTTATGAAGCCAAAACAAATAACCCTATTACCAAAAACTGAGACAGACATTGTAAAAATTAAAATTTTGGAAAAAAATCCCTCATAAACCTAGACACAAAAATATTTAACAAAGCAATAGCATATTGAATCTAGAAACATGTAAATGCATATTGCCTCATGATCAACCAAGTAGGGTGGTTCCCAGGAGTACAGGTTTAACACTGAAAAATTTGTCAGTCTAGTTTGCCATAATAAAAAAATGGCAAAAACCCTTCTATGACCAATTTTAATGGAGCATAAAAGCATTTACAAGGAATTCAACAACCCAGCCAGGCGCAGTGGCTCATGCCTGTAATCCCAGCACTTTGGGAGGTTGAGGCAGGTGGATCACTTGAGGTCAGGAGTTTGAGACCAGCCTGGCCAACATGGTGAGACCCTGTCTCTACTAAAAATATAAAAATTAGCTGGGCGTGGTGGCACATGCCCGGAGTCCCAGCTACTCAGTAGGCTGAGGCAGGAGAATTGCTTAAACCTAGGAGGCGGAGGTTGCAGTGAGCCAAGATTGTGCCACTGCACTCCAGCCTAGCCTGGGCAGCAGAGCCAGATTTCATCTAAAAAAAAATTTAACAACCCATTCATGACAAAAACACTTAGCAAACTAGGAATAGATGGGCACTTCATCATTAAGATGTAGGGCATCTACAAAAGTCCTACTGGCGACATCCCACTTTATGTTGAAATAACAACACTTTCCATCTGAAGGATGGAAGATAAAGAACACTTCACATCATCACTTCCGTGTTGTACTGGAGCACTCGCCTTTGAAACAGAGTGAGCAATCAAAGGCATAAAGCTTGGACAGAAAGAAGAAAACTGTTTCTGTTTGCTAAAGGCATGATTATTTTGTAGTAAAATATAATAACATGAAGTTTTGATCATATTTAAGTTTACAATTCAGTGGCATTAAGTCCATTTATAATGTTGTATAACCATTGCCAGTATCTATTTCCAGAAAATGTCCATCACCCAACACAGAAACTCTGTAACCAATAAAAATAACTCCAAATTTCTCCCACCCTCCCGCCCCTGGTAACCTCTATTCTTTCTGTCTCTGAATGTGCTTATCCTGACGTCTTGTATAAGTGGAATCATATGATGTTTGGCCTTCTGTGTTTGGCTTATTTCACTTAGTATAATGTCTTCAAGGTTCATCATGTTGTAGCATGTGTCAGAATTGCCTTCTTTATATACATAAATAATATTCCATTGTGAGAAATATATATATATATCTGGCTATTTTTCTCCCCCCCAGGAGCCTCCACTCTGCAACGCTTGCTCTCAAGCAAGGAAACCCACTGCTTCATTTCTGCAACAATGACTCTCAGTCCTTGTAAACTTTATCTCATATATATGTGTGATATAGGTAATATATATAATGGATAAGCAAAATGTGATATATATTATATATCACCTGCTGATGGGCATTTTGGTTGTTGATACCTTTTGGCTATGGTGAATAATGCTGCTATGAAGATGAACATAAAAATATGTTTTCAATTATTTGAGTATACTTCTGGGTTTTATGATAATTCTAAGTTGAACATTTAAAGGAACCATCAAACCATTTTCCACAGTGGCTGCACCACTTCACACACCTGTCAGCAAAGGACAGGGGTTCAAATTTCTCCACATCCTTGCCAACACTTGTTTCCCATTTTTTGTTTGTATTTTTTGATAATAGTCATCCTACTGGGTGCAAAGTGATTTCTCATTATGGTTTTAATTGCATTTCCCTAATGACTAATGATGCTAAGCATATTTCCATGTGCTTATTGGTCATTTGTATAACTTTGGAGAAATGTCCATTCAAGTCCTTTGTTCACTTTAAAATTTTCTTTTTATTGTTGTTGTTGCTCAGTTGTAGGAGTTCTTTGTATATTCTAGATATTAATCTCTTACTGGATATATGATTTGAAAATATTTTCTTTCATTCTGTGGGTTGTATTTTCACTCACCTGATAGTGTCCTTTGATGCACAAAAGTTCTTAATTTGAATGAAATCCAGTTTATTTTTGTCGTTTTTGTCTGTGTTTTTGGTGTCATTTTGAGGAAATCATCACCAAAACCAATGTTGTAAATATCTGTCTGTGTGTTTTCTACTAAAAGTTAGTTTTAGCTTTTCTATTTAGGTCTTTGATCCATTTTGAGTTAATTTTTGTATGTGGTACAAAGTAAGGCCCCAACTTCTTTTGTAGGTGGACATTGTTTTTCCTGCACCATTGTTGAACAGACTGTCCTTTCCCTGTTAAATGTTCTTGTGGCCTTGCCAAAAATCAAATGTGAAGGTTTACTTCTGACCTCTCTATTTTATTCTGTTGCTACTGTATGTATCTGTCCTAATGTCAATAATCACACCATTTTGATTTCTCTAGCTTTGTAGTAAATTTTGAAATCAGGAAGTGTGAGTCTGAACTTTGTTCTTCTTTTTCAAGATTGTTTTGGCAATTCTGGGCCCCTTGAGATTCCATATGAATTTTAGGATGGATTTTCCTATTTCTGCAAAACATACCACTGGGATTTTGCTAAGGAATGCACTTAGTATGTAAATATCTTTTGGCAATATGGTCATTTTGATAATGTTAAGTCTTCCAGTCCATGAACAAGGAATGTGTTTCTATTTATTTAGATTGTCTTTAATTTCTTCCAGCAATGTTTTGTAGTTTTTGGTACAAAACTGCATTTCTTGGGTTTCACTTCCTTGGTTAAATTTATTCCTATTTTATTCTTGTTTGATGCTATTGTAAATGAAATTGTTTTCTTGATTTCTTTTTCATATTGTTCATTGCTAGTGTATGAAATACAACTAATTTTGGCATGTTGATTTGTATCCTGCGACTTTGCTGAATTTATCAGCTGTATAAGTTTTTGTACATACTTCCTTATGTGCAAGATAAGGACTTTGGATCTGGTAGTTACTGATGTCCTTCTAAGCATGAAAATTCTGTGATCTATGCTTAATTTATAGAAGTTAGACATTTCTACCTTTTTAAAATTTAAAACTCATGGCTGTGCTTTACTTATAATTTGATTTTAAGTCTGTGATCTGGGATGCAATTCCAACAGCAACATTGTTTGCCAGGGAGGAAGTGGTCCAGATTCCAGCAGGCGTAATAAACACTCAGCTCGCAGGAATTCGAAAACACCAGTGTCACGTTCTAGCAGCTAACATTTGTCATATAATATATACAATATATGTTACATATAATAAATCCTACATCTTAACTAGATTTATAACTTTTTTGTTCTAAAACTTTGTGTCATAACAGCTAACATTGCTTTATATATACACCAGATTTTGAAAACATACTTGTTTTTGACTAATTGGATAAAATTTAATGTATTCCTAGCTAAATCCAGCTGACATCAGCAACTCATTTGAGACAGAGTCCAAATGAGGTGAGATGTAACTTCATGAATAGAATGAGAGAGCTACTCTGCAGAGGAAATGGAATGGGTAACACACCAGCGGACTGGAGGAATTGCTGCCAACACTTTACAGGCAAGACCATCAAAGATGGAAAATGAATTCTCTAATTCTTCCCATTAACATTCAGACTGCAACCTTTAGAGGTGAGAAAAAGGCAGTCGTTTACTTTGATGGGATTTAAAACGTCGGTGCCCACTTTAAACCATATTAGTAGGCCTGCTTTTTAAAGATTGGTTTATATTGATGTTAACAATTTTGTTTTATAATTTGTTATATGCTTCACTGCCTTCTTTTGAAGTGGGAAGATGAAATTTTCTCTTACAGATGACAAAAGCATCAGGAATAATTCAAATAAAGATGAGTCTGCTGCAAATCAGTGAAACATGACAATTGATCTTACCATTGTAGGCTTCAGGACTACTTATGGTGCAGAATTAGAGGCACTGCTGTAATTATTCGGGAATAAAATAGGGTCCGTTGGCAGAGGGCTATGAGAAGAAGGGAGGAAGGGAGATTGCAGATGGCAGGTGGCTGGGCATGCTCTATGCCCTGCTAATTTTTATCCTTGTCTTTGGCAGAAGGGTCATTTTAGGTTTTACTCCTCCTTTATTAAGTGTGTGTGTGTGTGTGTGTGTGTACACATGCACGTGCATGCACATGAGTATATTTTATTGTTTTGTAAATTTCAAGTTCTATAAGTGGAAAGTGGCATGCTTGTTTTTGATGAGGCTTTCATATTTTGGTAAGTATGCCCACCTGATGCAACTGACCTCCTGATTGTTCTTAAGAAAATAACTTTTACTGAGATCTAATTATATCTTATCTTCAAAGAGAGGCTTTTTGTTGCCTTCCTTATTTTTCTTTTTTTGTCCAGCCTATTTCTTGGGTTCACTTCAATCCTACACAGAATAAAATACCCAGAGACACTGGAGAGACGTTCTCAATGGTGGGGAAGAGCGTCTGCCTATGTATGCACGTTCCCAGCCAGGACAGCACA
Organism: Pan paniscus; assembly: GCF_029289425.2. Lineage (NCBI taxonomy): Eukaryota > Metazoa > Chordata > Mammalia > Primates > Hominidae > Pan > Pan paniscus. The sequence goes on from NC_073265.2 coordinate 7,699,669, forward strand.
CCCCAGCTGCAGGTGCCTTGCCCCGAGCATCCTCATCTCTCCGTCAGAACAATCCTCATCTCTCCGTCAGAACACCATGTTGACTGGGTGTTCCTACATGGAAGTGCTCGGCCTTTTTATGTCTTAAGGGATGCACCCAATGTATTTTTCTTACCGCACACAAAAATAGTTTGTACATCTGTTCCTAATGGTTCTTTTCCCCGTGCCTAAAACAATATATTGTTTTTCCGCAGTGAACCTCTAGAAACCTGAGCCAGCTTTTTTGTCTTGATTTTTTGTCTGTGCAGTTAAGAAAAAAGAAGACTTAGAAGATGGGAGAAAATTATCCTTTTTCTAGATAAAAATTACCCTAAAATGTCAATTTTTCCAAATAATCACCAAAACAAGTTGCTGAAATAATTGACACTCTTGACTAGAACAGAGCAGCTATCCGCACTGATTAGTCCTGTGTCACTAATACATGCACGGATCCACACAATTTGAGACATTAACCATCTTTTTTTTCACCTAACGATTGCCAGCCTTCATCTGAGTCTGGAGTCATGGAGTTGCTATTAACCCCAGAGGATACCAGGGTAGAAGAACTTTCAGAGTTTATGATCAAGAACACATGGTTTGGATGAAAGCAATAGCTAATTTATTATTTAAAATATCTAGATGTATATTTGGAATCATTTTTACAATCTAGCATAACTTATTTTTGCATCAATTAGAAAAATAATTCACCTTCAAAAGGGGAACAATTTTTTTTAAAAAAACGAGTCTTGAAGGGTGTGATGGTTAATTTCATGTGACTAGTTGATGAGGCTAAGGGATGCCCAGATAGTTGGTAAAACATTCTTTCAAGGAGTGTCTATGAGGCTGTTTCTGCAGGAGGTTAGCAACTGAATTGGTGGACTGAGTAAAGAAAATCACCCTCACCAGTGTGGGCAGGCATCATGCAGTCCACTGAGGGCTCCAGTAGAACAAAAAGGCAGAGGAAGAGTGAATTTGCTCTTTCTGTCTTGAGCTAGGACATCCATCTTCTGCCTTTGGCCCTCAGCACCCCTGATTCTCAGGCCTTTGGACTTAAAACTGAATTATACTACCAGCTTTCCTCGTTCTCCAGCCTGCAGATGGCAGAGTGTGGGACTTCTCAGCTTTCATAACTGTGTGAACCCACTCTCAGTCTCCTTTTGTATATTTATATACAGTTGACCCTCGAACAACATGGGGTTTGAACTGCACTTATACAAAGATTGCTTTCAATGAATGTAGTCAGCCCTCTGTATCCACAGGCTCTGCATTTACAACCAAATGTGGATTGAAAATACAGCACTTTTTGGGATGCAAACTTGAGTATATGGAGGGCTGATTTTATATATGTGGGTTCTCCAGGGCTGACCATGGGACTAGAGTATGCATAGATTTTTGTATCTATGAGGTGGGTCCTGGAACCAATCACCTGCAGATACCAAGAGAAGACTGTATATCCTATTGATTCTGTTCTCTGGAGAAATCTAACTAAGATAGGAAAGGGGAACTTTGGAACCCAAGAGAGGGTTGGATTTGCCCCTTTTCTACTTTGAATTTCAGAAGGCATTAGTGGCCCATGTCCCATCACTACAGAGTCTGGAGGACATAAATATGGCTGCATGAAAGGTCATGACCTCAGCTCCCCTTTGGTTTATAGAGTCAAGAAGGGCCCCAGGTAAGATCTGGACTTCAGTGGGACACAAAGAGAGCTGGTGCACTGAGGCCATGATGAAGGGCTTCTGTTACAAAAACATGTGATGAAAGGTCTGCACTGGGAGGGGTGAGGATGAGCTCCATGTTCCTGCACCCCCAGTGCTGGAGGTGAGTGCGGACCACTGTGCACTGGCTGCTGTTGGTGTGAAGAGGGCCCCACATAGTCTGGCCATGACCAGACAAGATAACATCAGTAAAACTGTGCAAGTGTCACCTTGGAACCAAGGAGAAGAGTCCCACATGTGGCCACAGTTACATAAGGACAAGAAGTGTAGAATCGACGTCGGGGTAATGTGGGTGGGAGAACATCCAGAGGGCCAAGGGTCACTTTGAGACTGTGCTTAAACTGAAATTAACCAGTACATCCTTACATTGTTACTGAGTTCACCTGGCAATCATGAGGGTTATACTCCCGCCCTAGGCGGCTGCAGGCCTGGAGTCATGCAATCATCACAATTTTGACAAATTGAAGTTCCATTTCTGTATCCTTGCTTCTGTGACTATGTTAGTTGTTACGTGCTGTGCCACCACCACTGCTTCTAAGAATGCTTACTTGGAGTATGTGTGGCAGATCCTAATGCGAGGCGTAGTCTGCTTTCCCTTATGAAGATGCTTGATTCTAGTCTTGAGATTTAAAGCTGCCATTTAGTCCTAAGAATAATTGTCAGATTGATGCAAACAGCAAAGACATCACATTCTGTGTGCTTCTAGGATCAATGTAAGATTTAAAAACAGATGAATTCTGAGAGAACCAGCTCTGTCCCCATCTTAACCTTCCATTTACCTTATCCCTAGACTAATGAGGTTACCCCCAAGCTTGAGAGGAAAGACAGAGTTGGGAAGATGTTGGGGAGGGTCTCGCTGTGGACCATATCCTGGTAAGCAGAGTAAAACCCTAGTATGACTTAGTAATGCTAACAACTAAGTAGATAAAGCCCTTGGCCTCAATGACCTGACATGACTGGGCTTATTTCTTGCTTAAATGCTGCATTCAGTGTGGACTATTACAGGGTAGTTTTTGGCACTCAGCTTCCTTGTCTGAGGCTCTGTCCTCTCCTGTTACCTGATGTTGCCTGCATGTGGGAAGGGAATGAAATATGGCACACGAGAAATGTCTATGGGCCTGGATGGACAGCAATTCTGTTCATGTTCCTGTGGCCACATAACCACTCCTCTTACAAGCTCTGTGCCTAGAATAATGAGACAGGTATGGAGAACACTTGGCAAGTCCCTGCTAGACCTCATCACATGTCTGGAAATCTGACAAAAGAGGAGCTTCCTGTATTATGGGGTCATGGAGAGGAAGTGGCAGCTCAGGTTCTGAGTTCACTCTAGTCGTCTGGGTTTGTTTCTGGGTTTTCTGTTCCGTTCCATTTGTCTATGTGTTTGTTTTTTATGCCAGTACCGTGCTCTTTTGGTTACTATAACTCTAGTATAATTTGAAGTCAGGTAATGTGATTCCTCCAGTTTTGTTCCTTTTGCTCAGGATAGCTTTGGCTATTCTGGGTCTTTTATTGGTCCATATAAATTTAAGGATTGTTTTTTTCCATTTCTGTGAAGAATGTCATTGGTATTTTGATAGGGATTGTATTGAATCTGTAGATTGGTTTGTGCAGAAGGGACATTTTAACAAAATTGATTCTCCTAATCCATGAACATGGAATACCTTTCCATTCTTTGTATCCTCTGCAATTTCTTTCATCAGTGTTTTATAGTTTTCATTGTGGAGAACTTTCACTTCTTTAGTTAATTCTTAGGTATTTAATTTTATTTTTGGCTACTATAAATGGGATTACTTTTTTATTTCTTTTTCCTATTGTTCATTGTAGCATATAGAAATGCTACTACCGATTTTTGTATGTTGATTTTGTATCTTGCAACTTTACTGAATTTGTTTATTAGTTCTAATAGCTTTTTGGTGGAATCTTTAGGTTTTTTCAAATATAAGATTATCTCATCTGTAAACATGGATAATTTGACTTCTTTCCAATTTGAATGGTCTTTCTTTCTCTTGTCTGATTGCTCTAAGACTTCCAGTACTATGTTGAATAACATCAGTGAAAGCTGGCATCTTTCTCATGTTCCAGATCTAAGAGGAAAAAGGCTTTTAGTTTTCCCCCACTCTGGATGATACTAGCTGTGGGTCTGTCATATATGGCTTTTATTATGTTGAGGTATGTTTCTTCTATACTCAGTTTTTTGAGGGATTTTGTCATGAAGGGATGTTGAACTTTATCAAATGCTTTTTCAGCATCAATTGAAATAAATGATCTTTTGGTATTTGTCTTTCATTCTGTTGATATCATGTATCACATTGACTGATCTGAGTGGTTGATTGTATTTATTACACTAATAGTGGATTGCATCTTACACGTGAATTATGATCGAAATAATCCTGTGAAGTAAAAGTCATGTTCAAATTTTTCTTTAATAATTCTTTATATCACGATTAAATCACCAAAACACAAATCAAATCTCAGATGCTTAAAAGTCAATGTATTTATAAAAACTGAAATTGACAAAACTAATATTAAGCACAGGATAACAAATAATGAATTTGCTCATTGGCTTATTACTTCATTTGAAAGTTGTATGACAGCCGGGCGCAGTGGCTCATGCCTGTTATCCCCACAGTTTGGGAGGCTGAGGTGAGGCGCCTCAAGTGAGGCAGATCACTTGAGGTCAGGTGTTCAAGAGCAGCCTGGGCAACGTGGTCAGACCCCATCTCTACTAAAAATACAAAATTAGCTAGGTGTGGTGGTGCATGCCTGTAATCCCAGCTACTCAGGAGGCAAGGCTGGAGAATCGCTTGACCCTGGGAGGCAGAGGTTGCAGTGACCTGAGATTGTGCCATTGCATTCCAGCCTCGGTGACAAGAGTCAAAACTCCGTTTCAAAACAAAAAACAAACAAACAAACAAAAAAGAAAGTTGTATGACATATGACTACATACACTAACTGTATGATTAAGAATCATAATTCAACCATAATTAAATCTTGCAAGTTCCTAACAATTGGCAGGCATTTTGTGAGTTATTAGCTTGAGACAGACATATAGACATATGAGATAAACATGTGACATACACATCCTTACATTCACATGTATTTTTATTCTAAGGTCTATAACCCATCTATTATTAACGATCAGCAAATCATTAATTGAATCACTAATTAAAACTTTCAGTCAAATATTTTAATCAAGTTTTTTTTGTTGTTAAGGGATCTATAGAGTGTCAAAAAGATATTTATAATCACAGTGTGGCTTGGAGGAAAATAAGCCCAGCAGTGAGGTTCTATTTTGTTAGTCTCTCAGCAATCATGTCAACATGCCAGTAGGCCCAGCTAATTGAACATTGGTTAAATAAACAGAGCATTAGTTTGAGAGGAAGTGTCCTCTGAGTACATCCTATTCATTTTTGCTAACTACAGATTGACACAGCCTTTGGAGGTCACATAGTTGGTTGAGAGACAGTGGGAACAAACAACCATTCTGAGTGGCTTTTCTTTGGTCCTCAGGCAAATTCTGAGGGCTTCATAATCAGAGCCTTTGCTTCTTGCAGTGACTCCTCTCACCACCTTCCATCCATTGTGCATGTCTCTGATGCCTTCAGTACCATCTCCATGATCTTCTCCTTTCCAGAAAGATGGTGGGACTGGAAACTTCAGTAACCCAAACTTCAATGGAGGTAACAGGCACTTAACATCAGTGACTTAGGCCTGGAATATGATGGTAATCTGGAAAACAGAGTGCTAAACAATTGTGTGAGACCACCCAGAGAAATGCTCCATGGACATAAAGAAGACGGAGAGCTCAGGTCAGGCCTGGCAAGTACACAAGAGATGGTCTGTGCTGGGACAGCCCCTCATCCACCCTTTTCCTTATGTGTCCTGCAGGCAGCCCCCACCGAACTCTCTCAGGACTGTGCTGGGGCCGCTGCTCCAGGTTGACCATGAGTGGACGGAAGGACCTTCAAAACTTTGCTCCCATTGCTCTGGTCGTAGCTTCAAAATTCGCTCGGCTCACCTGGCCTTCCAAATGTAACAAGGCAAGAGGGAGGTGACTTGAATCATGGAAAAAGGTATTTTGGTCACTAAAGTACAATGATCTCACTGGAAATCAATATATTAGTGGTCTAGTGTTTTTCATTTAGACCCTTAGGAGGTTGGTTATAGTGAAATAATTTTTCTGGACCCAATAAACTCTGGGATACTGAGGGGCTGAAAAACAGATCCTGAATGAGGCTGAGTGCCCAAAGCAACTTCTTTTAGCATAAAAACCAGGTTGCTTTATTTTCATTACCCAGACAATTCCCTCAACCCTCTTCTGTAAGCATTGCCTTTATTAATAAGGGCCAATTATTCTACAAGTATAACAGATGGGGATGTGGGAAAGTTCCCTAGAGTCACTGTAGTTTGGGTCAAATAACATTTCAACAAATTGACTTTGAAGATCTAATTGGCTTTTGTGAGTGGTTTCATGGACCAGGCAGCAACTCCTGTATGAAACAGAAAGGGGTTCTCGAAGCTGAGCACAGCAGGTGGGCTTCATAGACAGAAAAGATCGAAGAAAGCAGAAACAAGGAAGAAAAAGCAGATTGGTCATTTTAAAGTGGCTTTCCTGGTATGGGTTAAAGCAGAGGAAATTCCTTGTCAGGCCTGCTCCTGTTGACTGGGAGTCTTTTGATGGGTTGCTGGGACTCTCCTGTTTTTTGGAAAACTGGACCATTTCTAAATTCAGTTTAATTGTGTGGTGCTTAGCATGAGTGGACTCCATTCTGGTTTGGTCTGGTCTGCAGGGGGCCTAATGCAGGAGGATAGTCAAAACAATGGCCTCTCACAAACTTTATTTAACATTTGTTACCTCATTTACCTTGCTCCCTAAATGTGCCATTTCTTCTAATTTCAAATGTGTTCCTATAATTCCTACAAAGTGATCAGTTAATCTTTAAAAATGTCTATACACTTGAGGGACTGAAAATAATCCTCACTATGTTTTCAAGCCTTTGACCTGTGACTCCCTTCCCAGTGGAAGGTTGTTCTTCATATATATTCCAGATATTTGGGAAATGAGTTCTAGCAAACAAAACCTCATCTGGGAATTACTGAAATAATAATGTAAGATCTAGAAAATCATTAGGATTTGCAATCAGATGAACCAAACATATCAGAAGGAAGAGATTCATAGGGGCAAGCCACAGGGCCCGGTTTCTGAGTCCTGAAGGAACTGTTTGATTTGGCAAACAGGGCTGTGACCACAGAGTCAGGTGGGTGCATGCCAGGGACCCAGGTGCGGGTGAGATCTGAGGCGCTCCGCGGCTCCCAGCCTGGGGCCCGGGCTTCAGCTACCGCCTAAGGAGCACCACTTAAGGAGCGACCACCGAGTGCCCGCTGCACCTGGCATCCTTCTAGGCACTGGGCACACTAAGAGTGTGGTGGAGACAGATAAGCGGTTGCAATTTTGAATGAAGCGGTTTGGGAAGACCTCAAAGAAAGGGGACTCCTGAGCAGAGACCAAGGAGGGGAAGCAGGGGCAGGAGGGGCTTGGCATGATTGGAGTGGAGTGGGGGTTGTGGGGAAGTGCACGTGAGCCCCAGGGAGGAAGGGGGTACGAGGGGCGGTGGGGCCCTGCCAGGAAGGGTGCGGGCCTGTGCCGAAGTGCCTGCACTGTGTTGCAGAAAGCTCTTTGGGGGCTTTGCAATAACAAGACTGCCGGGAGGAAGGGACAGGAGCTTGTTTACAGGGTGGGGTGAGGCAGCCAGGGCTTTCTTAAATAAAAAATAATACCAGGAGGAAATGGAGCCAGAAAAGTAAGTCCCTGGGTGACAAGGTGGAGCAGCAGGTGCCTGGCACCCCACACACGCTGGGGCCTCCGAAAAGCCCCGACCCGCCGCAGCGCCACCTGTGACCCGGAGGCCACCAGCTCCCAGAATAGGCTGTTTCACTCATCCCTGCCTCTGTTTTCGTATCAGTGAAACGGACTAAAGTAAAGCCTAGCTCGGGAGATTATTCTGAGGACCCCACGGGGATCGCTATGCCGACGGCTTAGAGCCATTGCTCTAATTCAATGATTAAGCCCGACGGGACAACTTAATCATTGAAAGACCTTACTGTGACTTTTATTGACATAAGGAATCATTTACCTCCGCGTTGCAACCAAACGGCCTGCAGCTTTAGGCTGGCTGCGTCCCAGGACCTTAGTGGCCCTGCCGAGTGGAATAGGGCAAGGGGGAGCTACTGCCAGGAGAGCTGGGCCCCTGTACACACATCCTGTGTCGGAGCTCTCTTGCAAAGCAGAACAGCAGTGCAGCATGGGGCTCAAAGCCCAGGCTCTCCCAGGGAAGGCTGAGACCTTTCCATGCTTTTCCCACACACACACCTTCAGGCTGCCGTTCGCAAGAGCCAGAAGTCCCACCTGAGTTGGTGGGTCCAAGAAGAACCAAAGCTGAGGTCACATTTGATGAAAACACCTATCGCACAGTCTCCTGGGTTTACTGAGCAGTGATAACAAGAACGGGTTTATAAGACAAGATCTCAAAGGAGAACTGAAGAGTAGGTTAGTGGGAAATGTAACGTACACGCCAGGATTTTCATTCATTTTTGTTTGATTTCCTGAGGAATTTAAATCAGTGTCACTACATGCTAAAGTGTGTTTGCGGTGTGTCAAAAGCATTCAGGATGTTAGATTTGTTAAACCAAGTGAATGTCCATTGATGTTTTGACTGAAGTGACTGAATTCTCTAAATATTAATCTTAAGGTTGCGTATTTGCTTCAGACAGGCCTTGACCTTCTCTTAGCTTATGGATATGTAGATCACTAAAAAGCATATAGAACCAAGGCAGATCTATTTGCAGAATAAAATATGGAATAAGTAATTTTTCTATCTCCATGATAATCTCTACAATAACGTCAGATAAAGTGAATTTCAGAGCTAGGAAAATTGCCAGGGATAAAGGTGGTCATTGCATAATGATAAAAAGGTAAATTTACCAGGAAGACACAAAAATTCTAGAAGTGTATGCACCTAACAACAGGTCAAAAACATGAAGGTAGAGCTGAAAGGTGAAATAGACAAATCCACAATTATAATCGGGACACTTCACCTCTCCTCAATCAGTAATTACAAAATCAGTAAGCTTGTAGAGAAACTAAATGATACCATCAATCAACTGGGTCCCATGAACATGGGACCCTATCCAACAGCAGCACACATATTCCTTTCAAAACATGGGAAAACCCCATCCAACTGCAGAACACATATTCCTTTCAAAAGTTCAGGGAACACATTTTAGGATACTGCATAACCCATATCATAAAACAAACAATTTTAAAATAATTGAAATCCTACAAAGTATGTTTTCTGACCATAGCGGAATTAAATAGCTATGGATAACAGTAAGAAATTTGGAAAATTTCCCTATACTCTAAAATTAAACAACATACTTTAAAAAATTTACAAGTCAAAGGAAGTTAGTAATTATTTTGATCCAAATGAAAGTGAAAATATAACATATCAACATTTGTAGAATGCACCTATTACAGTGTTTAGAGGGGAGTTTATAGCATTAAATGCTTACTGATAAGAAAAAACTCAAATCAACAAAATTTTCACCATAAGAAATAAGGAGGAAAAAAGAACAAAAGAAACCCAATGTAAGCAGAAGGAGTAATAGAGATAAAACAGAAATCTATGAACCTAGAATAAAATAAATATAAAAATTATTAAGAGCAATTTCTTTAAAAAGATCAAAACAATTGATAAGCCTCAAAAAGAGAAAAAAATTACCAGTATCAGCAAGGATATCACTCTAATCTCCATAGATAACAAGAAATATTATTAGTATCCCTTACTATTGTCTTCATTGTTTATTAAACAATTTGCCACTGCACTCCAGCCAGGATGACAGAGTGACATCCTGTCTCAACAAACAAGGACAAACAAACAACACAAACAACAGAAAATAAAAAGAAAAAAGAAATAACAAAAATTCTATATCTGTTTTCAGTAAATGAAAAACATTTCCCAATTCATTTTATGTCTGATATCAAAATTAAAGAAGGATGATTGTTTATTAATGCAGACAATAGGGAAATACAAAAGCACTATGTACATATATTTGATAATTATTTAAAAGCTGAAAACTATCAAAACTCATTCATAAAAAGACCAAAAAACTGTCTAGTTTTATATCTGCTCAATAAATTGAATTCATAATTAAAGACCTTCTTAAGAAAAAAAATCCCGGGTCTGTGCATTTTTATTAGTGAATTACATCAAACATTTAAAAAAGAAATAATAGGCCGGGTGTGGTGCTCACATCTATTAACCTAGCATTTTGGGAGGCTGAGGCAGGCGATTGCTTGAGCCTAAGAGTGCAAGTCCAGCCTGGACATCATGGTGAAATCCTGTCTCTGCATAAAGTACAAAAATTAGCCAGGCCTGGTGGTGCGTGCCTGTGGTCCCAGCTGCTCGGGAAGCTGAGGTGAAAGGCTCACTTGAGCCCAGGAGGTGGAGGTTGCAGTGAGCCAAGATCATGACACTACACTCCAGCCTTGATGACAGAGTGAGTCCCTGTCTCAACAAACAAACAACCAAACACACACACACACACACAAAATAAAAAATAAAAAAGAACAGAAAATCTATATTTATTTTCCGGTAAGTGGAAAAGGAAACACTTCCCAATTCATTTTATGTCTGATATCAAAATTAAAGAAAGATGATTAAAGAGAACTATACTCGACTATCTCCCATAAACACAGGCACAAAAATACACAAGAAAATAGCATATCAAGTACAGCAATGTATTAAAAAATTTAATACATTATGACCAACTGGGGTTAATTTCAGGAACACAAGGCCAATTTGATATCTAGAAATCGATCAGTAAAAGCCATCATATTAACAGATCAAAGAAGCAAAACCACTTGATCATATTAGTTGACACAGAACAGGCATTGACAATTTCAACATCCACCCAATGGTAAAAACTGTCAGCAGCAAACAGGAAATAGAAGGGAAAGAACATCTTTAACCCGACAAAGGGCATCTATGGGAAAAAAACAACAGTAGAGCAGATGTTATACTTAATGGTAAGGAAATGAATGTTTACTCCCTATGATCAGGAACAAGGCAAGGACGTCTGCTCTGACCATTTCTATTTAATATTGTACTGAAAATCCTCGCTGTGCAATACAATAAGGAAAAAGAAAAGACAGATTGGAAAGGACAAAAGAAATCCCTATTTGTAGGTGACATAATTCTTTACATAGAGAATGACAAAGAATCTGCCAAAAAGATCCTGGAACAACCAAAAAAAGTGAGTTTAACAAGGTAATTGGAAACTGAAATTTTTTAAAAATGTCATGTATGGGCCCCTATAATCCCTGCTACTCCGGAGGCCGAGGCAGGAGAATCGCTTGAACCTGGGAGGTGGAGGTTGCAGTGAGCCGAGGTTGTGCCACTGCACTGCTGCCTGGGTGACAAAGCAAGACTCTATCTCCAAAAAAAAAAAAAAAAAGCCATGTTTAAAAACTTCAAAAATACTTATGTATAAATCTAATAGAGCATGTATATGCTGAAACTACACCATGCTAATGAAAGAAATCAAATTGCTAAATAAATGAATAGGTGTATTGTGCTCATGATTGGGAAGACTCATACCTACATCAGTGGAATGGAATACAGCCCAGAAGGAGAGTCATACAATCATAGTCAATTGATATTTTTTATAAATATTGAAAACAATCAAAGGCAATAAAACATTGCTTTCAGCAAATGTTGGAACAACTGGACATCCATATTCCAAAAAAAAAAAAGAACCTCAACTACTTCACATTCTCTATAAAAACTAAAAATGGAGCACATCTAAATGCAAAATGTAGAAGCATAAACACTTTTTTTTTTTTTAAAGAGAACGGGATACCATTTACCTTACCTTGGGTTAGTTAGGTAAAGAGTTCTTAGGCATGTTACCAAAAGCATAATTCATAAAAGTAAAAATGATAAATGAGACTTAATATACATAAAAATGTTTGTTTTTCAAAATGCAGTTGAGGGAATAAAAAGCTGTAGCTTGGGAGAAAATATTTGCCCAGCATGTATTTAATAAAGTAGCTGTATCCAGAATATAGAAAGACCATTCAAAACTCAATAATAAGAAAACAAATACCCAATTAAAACATGGGCAAAAGACTGGAAAAGGCACTTCACCAAAGAAGATAACCTGAGTAACAAAGAAGCAATGCTCAATATTATTAGTCAGGAGAGAAATGCAAATTAAAACCAAGATGAGATAACACTGTGAAATTAGAACGGATAAAATGTAAAAGATTGGTGATACCAAGTGTTGTCAAAGATGTAAATGTATACGTAAAATGGTTTAATTCTTTGGGATGTTTGGCAGTCTCTTTAAGATTTAAATGTATACCTACCATATATGATCCATTTCACTCTTATCTATCCAAGGGAACAAAAAACATATATTTGTGCAAAGACTGTATACACAGATATTCATAGCAGCTTTATTTGTAATAGCCTCAAACTGGAAACAACCTAAATTTCCATCAACAGAAAAATGGATAAACAAATTTTGCTATGTTCATTCACTAAAAGAGAAAGAACTGTTGATAAAACAAGAATGAATATTTATCTGAGTGAAAGAAGTTAAACAAAAAGCAGTACATTCTATATGATTTTATTTGCATCAAACTCTAGAAAATGCAAACTAATTTATAGTGACAAAAAGGAGATCAATGCTTGCTTGTGGACAAGTGGTTTGGGGATAGGTAGGAGGAAACTTCTAGAAATAATAGATTCATTTTCCATCTCGATTATGGTGATAGTGTGTGATTACAAAAATGAAAATATTAAAGTATACATTTTAAATATATGCCAGGTAATGCATGTCAGTTAGACTGTGATATAACTGTTATTTTAAAAAAATGTGGATTTCTAGTAAGACAAGGTCCTGAAATTTCTGGAATCTGCCTAGGCTATCTTTAAGGAATGGAAGAGGAAGTTCATCAAAGCATGGTGCCTTCCCTCCTCGGGAGCCCTCCGGGCTGAACACATATGAAGGTGTGCAGTTCTGAGCTCGAAGCTGCCCCAACCTCAGGACCCCAGGGGCGAGATGTAAACAATGGGCCAGGCTCACCTAACTGCAGTGAACATGAAAACAACAAAACAGCCCAGACTAACCTGAGTAATCCATTCTGGGTTTTGAAGGATTTGTCTCTATACTGTTAATAGTAGTTAGAGCACTGCCATCTCTTGGATGTAGCAAAAATCAATCAATCAATTTATTTTAAATGGATTTGGATTTGCTTCTTTCAGAACAGGAAATTTAGTTTTATTTAAACAAAACTATCTAACATTTAAGTACTCATTCTGTTAATCAGAGAATTTGAATGTTACAATTCTGGCTGTATTTCACAAAGCAGTTGAAAATCCAGCCAGAGACAATGCAGGTGTTAGATCAGTGCCAAGCCCAGGCTTGAGTAGGATCAGCTCTGGACTGGAGCCGCCTCAGAGCAGCGCCTGGGCTCGTCCTGCCCACTGGCACATTGGCCATGCCTTGACCTTTACGAGGTAAAGGGAAGATGTTGGTTGAAGAAGACTCCACAGAGCACAGTGGACAGGGACTGGGGTGTCATCAGATGATGAGGACATGGTCTTTACATGCACCCTTCCAATGTCCCCGGCTTGATTTTCATTCTCTTAATGAAAAAAAAAAAGGCAAAGAGCAGAAGTTTTTTATTCTGATGAAATCAAACAAATTATCATTTGTTTCTCTTTATGAACCATACTTTCAGTGTCATTTCTGAGAAATCTTTATCTAAATCAAAGTTAGAAAGATGTTTCTTCTATGTTTTCCTTGAGAAGTTTTATAATTTTAGGATTTATATCTTGGTCTAAATCTATCTTGCATTCATTTTGTATGTGGTGCAAGAATGTGGATCCAAGTTCATGTTTTTCTGTTCTTTTTTAAAATTCTTGATGACATTTCTTTAAAAGATTATCCTTTGTTTCTGAATTGCCTTTATACCTTTGTCAAAAATTCATTGTCTGACTATATGTACGTCTATTCTCAACTCTCTTCTGTTCCATTGATCTATTTGTGTATCTTGATGCTGGTCTCACTAAGTCTTCATTGCTTAATAGTCTTGAAATTGGGTAACGTGAGTCCTCCAAGATTCTTCTTCATCAGAAGTGTTTTGCCTGTTTCACATTTGCAGCGACCTGGAGGGAATTGAAGACTATTATTCTAAGTGAAGTAACCCAGGAATGGAAAGCCAAACATCGTATGTTCTCACTCATAATTGGGAGCTAAGCTATGAGGATGCAAAGGTGTAAGAATGATACAATGGACTTTGGGGACTCCGGGGAAAGAGTGGGAGGAGGGTGAGGGATAAAAGATTACACTGCTTGGGTGATGGGTACACAAAATCTCAGAAATCACCATTAAATAACTTATTTATGTAACCAAACACCACCTGTTCCCCAAAAACCTATTGAAATACATACATACATACATACATACATACATACATACATACAAGAAGTGTTTCTGCTTGTAGTTCTAGCCACTTCTGCTTTATATATTTTGAAGCCCTGTTATTAGGTACATAAACATTTAAGACTGTTTTGTCCACTTGATGAACTGATTCCTTTATCAAGATAAAATGACTTTAATTATCCACAGTGATATCATAATCAAGTAGCTTAGTTTCAAAATGCATTTTAGGCTGGGTGTGGTGGCTCACGCCCATAATCCCAACACTTTGGGAGGCCAAGGTGGGCTGATAACTGGAGGTTAGGAGTTCTAGACCAGCCTGGGCAACATGGTGAAATCCCATGTCTACTAAAAATACAAAATTAGCTGGGTGTGGTGGTGCATGCCTGTAGTCCCAGCTACTTGGAAGGCTGAGGTATGAGAATTGCCCGAACCAGGGAGGCGGAGGTTGCAGTGAGATGAGATGGTACCACTGCTCTCCAGCCTGGGAGACAGAGTAAGACTCTGTCTCAAAAAAAAAAAAAAAAAAAAAAAAATTTAAAAAGTGTTTTCTTCTCTGTAGTCTTTGCCTTGAAATACTCTTTGAAACCCTGTTTTCATCCCTTCCCACCAGACACTCCTTACACTGTGCTGGCTTATGTATTTATGTACTTGCTTAGAAATTCCAGAGGCTAATTATGCAATGAACCATAGAGACCCAGCTGCAGAATCCTCCCCCATCTAGAGATTACCCCAGACAGTTCCTCCACAACCTGACCATTGTGGAGATGGTGCCAGCCCACACTCCGGGTGGACAATAACTCAAAACAGCCGTCGGAACAAGACACTCAGACCCTGTATCCTGCACCACTCCTGCGTGTTTCTCATACCAAGTTTTCTTTCTTAAACCCCTTTCCCAGGCCAACGTTTGAAATGGTCCTTTGGAGGCATGAGCCTGGCCCTTTCTCAGTTGCTAGCATTTGATTACCAAAATTGCTTTCCTTTCACTGCATCTTGCTTCTTGTATTTTGGCTTCTGGGCAGCAAGCAGCCAGACTGGCATTCAGTTACAGTATTTCTCGCTCTGAAACCTGCTTCAACTGATGGTAATATAACCACTCCAACTTTCTCGTGATTAGTTTTAGAATGGAATTTCTCACTTTTTTGCTTTTGTCCTATTTGTGTCTTAACATTTAAAATGTCTTTCTTGGAACTAACCTACAGTGTGACTTGCTATTTACCCACACTGACAAACTCTGCCTTGACTGGAGTATTTACACTGCTTGCATCTCTGTGTTCTGTCCTCTGCACTCCAGCTGTCTGGTCTCCTGGACTCAGCAAAGCCTCTTCCACTGCAGGACGAGGCATGGATCCACCCACTGCAGGACCAGGCATGGGTCCCCGCACTTTAACCAGGAAACACTCTCAAGGTACCAAACTGGAGCAATCACCGGGCTCACCTTGTCTGCTTCTCATCTCTTAGAGATTACTGTCCCTCATTTTCTGATGTGCAAGCTCTTGAAAACTTGTTCAAATATTCTCTCTCTCTCTCTCTCTTTTTTCTTGAGATGGAGTTTCACTCTTGTCGCCCAGGCTGGAGTGCAGTGGCACGATCTCGGTTCACCACAACCTCCACTTCCTGGGTTCAAGTGATTCTGCCTCAGCCTCCCGAGTAGCTGGAATTACAGGCATGCGCCACCATGCCCAGCTAATTTTGTATTTTTAGTAGAGATGGGGTTTCTCCATGTTGGTCAGGCTGGTCTCAAACTCCCAACCTCAGGTGATCCGCTGCCTCGGCCTCCCAAAGTGCTGGGATTACAGGCATGAGCCACTGCGCCCGCCCCATCTCATTTTTTTATGTCAGGTACAAGAGTAAATTTTGTTCCTGTTACTCCATCTTGGCAATGAAGCAGAAGTTCCTCCATGATGATTTAAAATGCTATTCTGCTTTCCACATTGGATCAAGTCCAAGGACTTGAAAGGAACGAGGGCTTCTCTGCCTTTGAGCTTTTCCTCCCCTCTGTTTCTGGGTTCTTCCCCTTTTGCTTATTGAATCAGTGAGTAGGGAGATCAGGGAGTGTTTTTCTTAGCTGGAGGCAGCTGCAAAGGTTCTCCGTGGTCATTCTTGGTGACTCATCCTCTCAGATGCTCTCTTACTTGGGTTTCAGCCTTCCCCAGCCGATAAGAACGCTTCCTGTCTCTCCTTCCCTCTTTTTCCTCCCCTTCTTTTAAGTAAATTGCAGAGGAATGGGGGTAATGGCAGGGATGGCAGGGCCGGTTCAGCAGACTCTTAATAAGAATGGGATGTGTCTGAATTCAGGGTGTGGGAGACGTGGTCTTCTTTGTCCTCGGCTTCAGTTCCCACTTCCCAATCCTGGAACAAGGGTGGCAGTTCTCACTCAGAGTTGTTTCACCCACGCTCCCTTGCCAAGGGACACTGGGCAATGTCTGGAGACAACTGTGGCTGGCACACTTGGGAGTGGCTGCTGCTAACATCCAGTGGGAGGAAGCCAGGGGTGCCACTAAACACCCTACAAGGGACAGGGCAGCTCCCCACAAGCCAAGGGTCAGGAGTGCCCAGGTTGAGAGCTCCTGGGTGCAGGGAGTTGTTCCAGACAACATCCCTTCATACGTAGATTTCTTCTCTCTGCTATATTGTGGTTTTTATATTCTTGATGCTTGGCACATAGTAGTGGTTATTTGTTTACTAGATATTTATGTAGTTACTAACATACATCAGAAACCAAGGCTCAACTTGAAAAATAAAGAACTGGTCCAAAACACACCAGAACTGAGGCCACTCTGTCAGCTGGTACTGACTACACCACTTCCCCCTAAATCTCAGCAGTAGCTAATAGTCAGGAAGGAGAATACGGGGAGAAGATGTTGTGTGGCGGAGCTTTCCAGTTCACTAGGCCTTGTGCAGGCAGAGGGCTTCTGAATTCAGCACTGAGATAAGTACCAGATCAGGCAGTACCCATATGCCACTTTGAAAACTACAGTTTTGTGGAGAAAAATTCAACTTAAAGGCTCAGTGTGGACACATCAGCACCCACACACTGTGTGTGTGTGTGTCAGCTGTGCTTCCTTCTGTACACATAAGAGGACACAATGGGGTTGTGTCCTCCCTGGCACCTGCACCGCGGGATGGCAGCTCGACCTGACACAGTGGCCAGAGGAGAGCACTGAGTGGGGGGTGGGGGGAGGCGGTGGCTCTGTGGGGCTGTGTGTGTGGGTCTTCCCCCTGTGCTCCTAATTCCACTCATCCCATCCTTGCAGGGATAGTTGGGGCATCTGTGAGACAAAGGGAAGGGGCTGACGCCTGATAAAAACAGAAGAGATTAGGGCAATACCAACTTAATATGGAGAGCAGCAGCCCTTTTTGCTTTCCCATGCACAATCTCATTAGATCCTTAAAACTCCTATCCAGTGTCCTATGGGAAACTGAATTCAGGAGAGGTCAGCAAGAATCCAACATTATCTGTCTGTAAGAAAGAGTCGGGCCAGAACCCGGGACCCACCTGTGCATACAGATGACATCTGTCCTAGGTCCTTTGGCACAGATTTCCTGGCTGCACTCAGAATGAGTCAGGGTCTGTCATCTCTGTATTGTTAGATACCGTAAAACCAGTTCTGTAGGCAAGAAATTTACTGCAGGATTCTCAATTTTGTCTGTAACCCTGAACTGCCAATCTTTTCTTCCCATGAGAAATTAACAGAAAATAAGAAGACTGTGCAGCAGATCAAAAGGTATTTTTACAAATGATGTGAAAGCTGAGGCACAAAATGAGTCTTTATTACGATTTTCAGACACAGTCTCCTTGGGTGAGATTCCTTTCATTTATCCCTCTCTTGCTCTCATAACTTTAATGAAAGGAATGAGGAATGGGAAAGGAGTGCAGTGCCACTAATCAGGGCTTTGAACTTCAGGATCCCTTGGCTGCTAAAATGAACCAAGGAATAAGATGTTCCTTGCCTGTGCTAATGCAGTCGCAGCTCAAGAACATCATTCCAACCACAGCTTATGTCCCAGGAGGCTTGGAAAATTAGACTTAGCAATGGAGGAATATCGCAAGCCAGGGTAGAGTACACAAAGGGATGAGAGGAAGAGGAAATATAGCTTATGATTTACTGCCAACACAGTAAGCAGCAAGCATTTTGTTCTGCATAGTGTTTAGCATCTCATGACTTCTAAACTTATTGGCAGGGATTAATATTTTAAACATTTTCTTGTATTGTGAATGGACATAGGGTTCATTTTTTGCATGTTTATTGAACACAGTTAGCACTGCACCAGGTGATTTTGGATACACAAAAATGAATCAATGTGGGCTCTTCATTCCTGGAATGTCCAGCCCTGTAAATGACATTTGATGAGTCCTATGTTGCTCATCTCCCCATCACAGACGCCTACCAACAGAAGCCCCACTCCCTGCAGGGACCCATCCTTTTGGTCAAAATTTCCTCACCAGTAAGGTGAGGGAAATGGGTTTAGGAGGTGGTTATTATGGCATGTGTAGCAGATCACTTGCCTGACCCCTCTCTGGCCTGGAGGGTGAATATGAGTTTGAGTCCCAGATGGACTGGAGCCATTGTTGATAACCCCAAAGTGGGTTTTTGGATGCTGCTCCTAACATATGTTCCTGCCTTAGAAAACAAACCAGATACTATGTTTGATTTATTTCTGAAATATCTGGTAGGTAGCAGCAGTGGTGCTGGTGATGAACTTGGAAAAGTTTATGGTAGGAAGATCTTGAGCTCTCCAGGCCACCAGGGTAGTTCACTCACCAAATTTTGGAAATGCCCTAACAGGACATGGCTAGGTAACTAAAATGTAAAGCAGAAAGTGTTAATTGACACAGGACAGATACTCATAAATTGTTGTAGGAATTAAGCTTGGGAGATTATTCATGCTGAAGAAATTCCACACTGGTTTTGACCTCCAAGTAGAGTCTTAAAGTGGGGATAGGAATTGAACATGTCCTGATTGACAGTGAGGAAGTGCTCTCTAAGCCAGAGAAACAATATCAACAGAGACATTCATGTTGGGAAATGAAAACCATGTAAAAAATGGCTAATGTTAATTTGATTGGAATATAGATAACAGAACAAGGGATTACATGGGAATTAGAATTTTTGAAACAAGATTGGTGTCAGATTATGGGAAACCTTAAATACCAAAGTAAGAAAATAGAGGTCATCCTTTAGTCAAAGAGAATTAATAAAAACAGAGCAATGACAATATATGATATGTTTTTAAATGTTTTTTTTTTGATGGTGAACTTTCAAAGGAATCTTCAATGAAGGTTCTATAAGTAGCTGTTGTGGTAAAACAAACAAACACACACAGACCATCCCCCAGTTCCTGTAAAACAGATATCATCTTATAGTGAATCATAATTCTAGTGTCAATTCTAGCCTGACACCTACCCTACCTGAGGCACTAGGTCTCCTGCTGAAGAGAACCCTAAGATATAACTTACTACTATGAAAATTAATGTCAAGTCACCCTTAGTTCTGGCCTTGCAATCCAGGCTTGATGAATGTACCTAAACAATATATAGATACCATAATAAAGTAGTAATATCTGTTGTAAAAATAGATGCAAAAAATCCTAAACAAAATATTAGTCAATTCAATCCAACAATATATCCACAGGGAAAGAACTTCACTTGGACTTATTAGAGAGATGTAGAGGCAATTGGAATTGAAGTTCCAAGAATGTGGAGAGAAGAAAAGCTTATTGAAATGACACAAACCTTATATGCACTATTTCTCTCCTTGGAACATGAGCAGAGGGCAGGAATCTGAAAAGAGAGGGTAGAGGATAGATTCCAGAAGCCAGGAAGCCACAATACTCTTTGGCAGTTACTTGGGGCTAAGGGGACAAACCTTATAGTTTATGTTTGCCAAGATAGCCAGATCATGAGTAGCTAAGGTCTCATAGAGAAGGGTATTTCAGAGAAATAAGCACTACATTTTGCTCTAAGATTTTCTTAAAAGCATCTGCTGATTCATAAGCTTCACAGGGTGAGAAGCCCAAAAACAACAACAACAACAACAAATGAGTAATGAGATTAAAAGCTGAGTGGAGCTTTCAGCAATCATTGTGTGGGGAGAGAAAACAACTGAAGTTTAGTGTCCTCTACATAGAAGTCTCCCTGGTAAACATCTCAGGCTCTCATATGAATCCCTTGAAGGCTTCATATTAGAATTGAGAATAAAATAAATGTAGACCAGGCATTAAAAAGTCTGAAAGAGATCTGAGGTCAGGTTATGCCTGTTTAAGTTGAGGAGATCAATCTGTCCTACACCAGCTATTTGTGGAAGATAGGATGAATCTTTTCTTAAAATGTAATGATATCTGGAGCCTCTATAGTCCTCCATGAAGAATTTCTGTCATACAATCTGGTATCTAGTATGTATGCCAAGAAGTTGACAAAGATGACAAAACAGACAATAAAAACAGGCCCACAGATGATATTAACTTGATTTTTAAAGTAATTTTAATTATAAATACCAAAAAAACTAGTGAGCAAGAAGGAAAATAATATCAATAGAGAACTATAATCTGCCAAAAAGAATAAAAGAGAATTTCTAGAACTGAAATAAAGAACATATGTTTTAAACAGGAGATTAAAAATACCAGAAGAAATAATTAGAGAAATGGAATGATGTATCAAGAGAAAATGTTCATACTGAAGCATAAAGAACATTTTAAACTGTGGGAAATAGGAGAAAAAACAAAAGAGGCATATTCAACATAGGGTAGAGATCTAAATTATGTGTAATTAAAGGCCTAGCAGACAGTAGCAAAAAATGGGGTAGGTAAAATAATTGAAGAGATACTGGTTGAGAGTTTTCAAAACTGATGAATGACATCAAATCTCAGATTCAAGAATTTCTAAGAAAGCCAGCTTGGGTAAATACAAATAATCACTCCTGAACACATCAAAGTTAAACTAATGAAAACTAAACCACAAAGAACGAAGTTAAAACAGCCCAAAGAAAAAGACCAAAAAAAATTTGCCTTTAAAGGAGCAACAGTAAGACTGACTACTCCAGAAAACAATAGAAACCACAATACCATGGAATCAATAGGGGGTATTGAGACAATTACATGTACACATGCAAAAATGTAAACATCAATCCCTACCTTGCACTATATAGAAAATTAACTAAAAATAGTTCAAAAGTGAAAATGTAAAACCTAAATCTATAAAACTTCTAAAGAAAACATAAGAGAAAGTCACTTACACAACTATTTCTTAGACTCAACACTAAAAGCATGGTCCATAAGAGAAAAAAATATATAAATTGAATTGTTTCAGAGCTATGAACCTCTGCTCTTTGTAAAACATTGCTAAAATAATGAAAATCTGGGTAGGCATGGTGGCTCATGCCTGTAATCCCAGTGCTTTGGGAGGCCAAGCCAGGAGAGCACTTAAAACCAGGAGTTTGAGATCAGGTTGGGCAACATAGTTTGACCACCATCTCTACACAAAAAAATTTAAAAAATTTGCCTGTAGTCCAAGCTACTTAGGAGGCAGAGGCAGGAGGATTGTTTAAGCCCAGAAATTAGAGGTTACAGTGAGCTGTGATTGTGCCATTGTAGTTCAGCCTGGGTGACAAAGTAAGATCCTGCCTCAGAAAAAAAAAAGAGAAGAAAAAAGGAAATGAATGAAAATCTGAGGCATACACAGAAAATGTTTACATATTATATATTCAACAAAGGTTTGTATCCAAAATACATAAAGAACTGTCAATTTTCAACCACATAAAAACAAACAACCCAATTCTAAAAATGGGCAAAGAACTTGAACAGACTTTTTACCAAAGAGGATATAATCATGGCAAATAAGCATACAAATAGCTGTTAAATAACATTAGCCATTATGGAAATGCAAATTAAAAACATAATGAGACACCACCACACATCAATTTGAGTGGCTAGAATAAAAAAGACTGAAATACGAAGGACTGGCGTGGATGTGATGTATGGAATATTCATAAGTTTCTGGTGGGAATGAAAACTGCTACAGTGACTGTGAAAAATAGTTTTTCAGTATTTTATAAATTCAAACATAAACTTAAAATTCTGCTCCTGGATAGAGAAATGAAAATTTATGTTTCACACAAAGCCTGCACATGAATATTCACAGCAGCTTTATTTGTAATAGTTGAAAACTGGAAATGATCCAAATGTCTATCAGTGGATGGTTGGGTAAACAGACTGAGATATATTTATCCAAGGCACTATTACTCATAAATAAAAGGAATAGACTGTTGATACATGCAATAACCTAGAGGAAGGCATTATGCTGAGTGAAAGACACTAATTTTAAAAGGTTACATAATGTATAATTGCATTTAGATGACATTCTTGAAAAGATAAACCTATGGGAATAGATAACTGATCAGATACATTAACTACAGAGGAACGTGGGAAATAATTTAGGAGACTTTTAATACAAATTATGCAAACCAAAAGGCAATGGAGTGAGAATTTCAAAGTGCTGAAAGTAAAAAAGCTGTCAACCCAGAATTCTATATGCCACAAAAATATTTTCCCCAAATAAAGGAGAAATAAAGACTTTCTTGGAGAAACAAAAATGGAAAGAATTCATAGCTGGCATACTCACTTGCCAGGAAATTACAGGGCATTTTTCAGGCAGAAAGAATTGGTATCAGACTAAAAATTAGATCTACACACATAAATAAACAGCACTGAGAATAGAATAATTAAAGTTGATTTTTTTAACTTTTAATTGGTCGAAAAGATAGTGAACTCTAAAACAAAAATAGGAGAAATGTATTGTGTATTCATACTACATGTAAGAGCACAATATATGACAGAAAGGATAAGAGGGTAGAATTTGGAATATTTTGCTGTAAGTTTCTTAAAATATATGGGAAGTAGCATAATATTATTTTAAGTTAGACTCTGATTAAAGATGTATATTGTAAACCTGAGGGCAAACACTAAAAGAAAAGTTTTAAAATAGCAATTCAATAGAGTATATAAAATGAAATCATAAAAAGGTGGTAAACACCACATGGCAAAAAATTTGTTTAAATAAAGAAAATATGAAACTAGTATACAATTACTAGCAAGATGGTAGTTTTAAATTTAACCATTTCAAGAATCATATTAAATATGAATGTTCTAAACACAGCATTTAAAAGACAGAAATCATCATATTAGATACAAAAGTATGACCCAACTATATGCTTTCTACAAAAAAAAAACCACTTTGAATATAAAGGCATAAATAAGTTAAAAATAAAAGGAGAGATAAATATATAAAATGGAAACATGAACCTAAAGAAGGCTGGAGTATCAATGCTAATTTAAGCAAAGCAGATTTTAGAACAGAAACCATTAAGGAAAATAGAGGACATTAACTAAAGATAAAGGTATCAATTCTACAGACTAGCATTACCCATATACTGTAATGAACAAAGACATCACTATAAAAGAATAGTCCAATATCCCTTGTCAGCATAGATGCAAGCCTCAATAAAATATTAGAAAATGGTGTCCAGCAATACACAAAAATAGAACACACTATGACCAAGTGGACTTCTTCTCAGGAATGCAAGACTGGTTCAACATTCTACATTAAAATGTAATGTGCCATTAGCAGACTAAAGAAAAAAAATCTGATCACTTCAAAAGACGCAAAAAAAGCAAACAAGAAAATTTAATATACATTCATGATAAAAACTCTCAACAAACTGGAAACAGAAAGCAACTTTCTTAACCTCATAAACACAGTTGACCAAAGAAAAACAACAATCCTACAGCTAGCATAATACTAAAATTATGAGAGACTAAATTCTTTCCCTCTGATA
The DNA here is from genome assembly GCF_029289425.2 of Pan paniscus. Classification (NCBI taxonomy): domain Eukaryota; kingdom Metazoa; phylum Chordata; class Mammalia; order Primates; family Hominidae; genus Pan; species Pan paniscus. The sequence continues at coordinate 7,723,742 of NC_073265.2, forward strand.
ATTAGAACAAAGCAAGATTGTCCTTTCTTACCACTCCTACTCAACATCCCAAGATAAGTTCTAACCAGTTCAGTAAGGTACCCAAGAGATGTAAAAGGAATACACATGGAAAAATCAAGAAATAAAACTGTTTATACACTGTATACAGAACTCTAAGGTAGCCACAAAAAAAGCTCCTAGAACTAATAAGTGAAATTATCAAGGTTATTATACAAGGAATTTGAAATTTAAAATACAATACAATTAACAATAGCACCAAAATAAAAATACTTCTTAAAAATCTCATCAAGTATTAACAAAAACTGAGTAGATAACTAAAATCCTCCTCCCAAAGTGAGCTTTAGGTTCAGATGGCTTCTCCAATGAAATCTTACAAAGTGTTAAGATAGAAATAATTCCAATTACTCTCAACTCCTAGAGGATAGAAAAAAGGAACATTTCCTAATTCACTTTATGAAGTCAACATAATTTTGCCATCATAATATGACAAGAACATTATAAGAAAGGAAAAAGCAATACGATGAGGGTGGGGAAGTACTGTAGAGGAAAAAATAAAGTTACAATTTTTCACCACAGACATCTGGTTTCTGCAGAAGTCCAAGGAGTCTAAGCCAAGTATCAGAAAAATTAAATTAACTCAGCCATGTCATTGGATTTAAGATCAATAAAAAAGTCAACTTTATTTCCGTGTACTGGCAACAAATGCTTATAAAATAAAATGCAATCCCATTTACCATAACAACAAAAATCTTAACTAGCTAGGAATATATCCAATAAAATGTGCATGGGATTCTACACAGAAAACTACAAAAGATTGTTGAGAGATATTAAATTTCATGGGAAACCCTATTTATTGACTATAAGATTCAATATTGTAAAGATATCAGTTCTCCTTAAGATCATAATAGTCAATACAATTGCAATAAAAATCTCAGCATTTTTTTTTGTAGAAATTGACTAAATTACATTTGAAAATATGAAGGGCCAAGAATGCCCAAGATGATCCTGAGGAGTCTTGCACATGTCTGTTCTTTTCATCTTCTAAGGGACAACACTCCCAACTTTGTTTTGAGTGTTGGTGTCCCTGGCTAGAGGCGACCACCAGACATGATTCTCATGGATGAGTTGTAAACATGTCACTAGTTAGGCTGCTGGGAAAATTTTCAATGTGGCAGATTTGGCTGGGAGCAGTGGGTCATGCCTGCAATCTCAACACTTTGGGAGGCAGAGGCAGGAGGATCACTTGAGGCCAAGAGTTTGAGACCAGACTGGGCAACATAGTAAGACTCCCTCTCTAAAAAAACTTAAAAAAATAGTTGGGTGTGGTGGCACATGCCTGTTGTCACAGCTACTCAGGAGATTGAGGCAGAAAAATGGCTTGAGACCTTGAGGTAAAGGATGCAGTCAACTGTGATCATGCCACTGCACTGCAGCCTGGGTGACAGAGGGAGAATCTATTTCAAAAAAGAAAAAAGAAAGAAAAAAAAAGGCAGATTTTGTTGATAAGAGGTTTTTTCCTTTTTTCTTGTCTGAAACATGAAGGTGAAGTGAATGAGAATGAGGTGAAACACAGTGGATAAAAGTCACATACAGAGCATGACTGAGTGGAATAGGAAAAGAAGCCCCAGTCTCCAAAAGCATTTTGCAGCTGCTGCAGCTACCCTGGAGTCCCAATCTCCAGACTTCGTGTTCTCTGTGAAGAATATTACATCCATTTGCTTTATCCACCACAGTTAGTTCCCTGTTACTGACAACTGAGGGCAATTCCTATCAGATAAGAAGTTCAATTTTAAAAATTAGATGTATTATAGTTATTTATAATTCCACATGAAGTGATGGTTTGTCAGGAGAACAGACAAGAAACACTTTTATGGTGAGAAAATGACTCTGTAACTCTCCTTCCCTACCCAGGTGTCCTTGGGCAAGTCTAACCAGTTTGTGGCTCACTCTCATCTTCTTAGACTTAGGAGCACAACAGATATTATTTCATAGGTTTGAGATAAGGATTAAGTAAGCTAATGTCACAAGTGCTTGGAGCACTGATTTATCCTCTGTCTGCCCCTGTAAGGTTACATAAAGGCAGAGATTTTTGTTTTGTTCATTGTAGTTCAGTACGCAGTAAGTACTCCTTAAATGTGCATAATATTGAGTAGATGAACGAATAAATGTTATTTCTAGACTAAAAATAGAACTACCATTAGATCCAGCAATCCCACTACAGAGTATGTAACCCCCCCAAAAAAAGAAATCATTGTTTCAAAAAGACAACTGCACTCATATATTCATTGCACACTCTTCTCAATAGCAAAGTCATGAGTCATGAACTAATATAATTACCCATCAGTGGTTGACTGCATAAAGAAAACGTGGCATATATACATAATGGAATACTATGCAGCCATAAAAATGAATGAAATCATGTCCCTTTCAGCAACATGGATGGAGCTGGAGGCTATTTTCCTAAGTGAACTAGTGCAGGAACAGAAGAACAAATACTGCATATTCTCACTTATAAGTGAGAGCAAACACTGGGTACACATGGACATAAAGAAAGATGGAAAGAATAGACACTGGGGCCTCCAGAAGCAGGGAGGCGGGAGGAGGTCAGAGGCTGAGAAATTACCTATCAGGTACAATGTTTACTAGTTAGATAATGGCTACACTCAAAGGCTAATCCCCGCCACTTCACAGTATACCCATGTAACAAACATGCACATGTACTCCACTGCATCTAAAATACAATAAAACATTTAGAAAATGAATACTTTTGGGTACAAATAAAGCTTCATGCATACTCTTTCTTTGTTATATTAGTAGTACGAGCCAGAGTGTATGCAGTATACTTAACATTAGTGTGCAGTGCCGTTTACTCCCTTCCCTGTGAAGTATTTTAGGAAGGCTTTGGGAGTGTGGATGTCATGTATTTTGTGGTAGGATGGTGTTCAGGCCCAGCAGCTAGGATAGAAATGTCTTGACACATTGGATGTGGCATCTTCTACTTTCAGAAGACTCAGAAGTAATAGCCATTTTTCATCCTGTGTCATTTACTGAGCCTCCCTATTTACCTAAGTTTTCTGAGAAAGGTTGAGGCTAAGGGCAAGAGGCGAGTGATACCTGTGACTATTCCTAGGGTCCTCCCAGGCAGCTCTGGTGACATTCAGGGTTTCAGGGGACCCAATAAGAGATCTTGAGGGGGGATTGTTAGTCACAAATCTTAGATGAGCTATTTCCAAAATACAAATTATACTTAGTGGCTTAAGCTGAATTTTGAGGTCTCCATCCTTCAGAATCAGTCAGAAGAGGCCGCCAATGGCTGCTCTGTGAGTAGAGTTATCATAGTGGAAGACAAGGGGGTGCACGTTGTCCACTCACACCTGCTCTGCTTTGCACACCTGCCTCCAGGTCAGGGCAAGAGCAAACGGGGAGAGCTGGCAGATGTGTCATTCCCCCATTTCCGGGGTATGTGAAACTGCCAGTACACTAGGACAATAACCGGACTCCCCAGATCCTTTTCTCCTTCTGCAAATAAGACCCACAAAATCAGTTTTATGTCCACTTTGCCTTTCTCCTAAGCCTTCTTCATAAAGACCCCATTCTCTTAAAGTAGCATCCGTCTAGAACTGCTGTGCATGTATTTATGGGATGTACCCAAGAGACACCTTTGAAAAAGAACATTCGCCATTTCCACAGAAAACAGTGCTCTCCAGCCTTGAGTCTTGCTTCCAAAAGTGTATAGGTGCAGTTGTTGGGAAGAAGCAGGACGTCCAGATCAGAGGCTTTGATCTTGATGGACTCATCCACTCAAGCTTCTACTCACTCAAGGTATTGGGTGCTGCGGTTGTGCCAGGTGCTGTTCCTGGGATCCTGCCACAAGGAGGATGCACTGTGGTCTCAGGGCCCCTGGTGCAGTGAACTGTCTTCCTTCTCATCCCTGAAGCATCTCTCTAAGTGCATTCTCTCAGACCTGCGGTCAGGCTGGACAGCTCCGGCATGCAGAGCTGTCCCACCTCCGGCATGCAGAGCTGTCCCACCTCCTCGGTGTGCTCACAGAGGAGAGCTGCACATGTTTTCTAAGGGAGCTCCTGCCAGTCTTCTGCGTTCTAGGTGGTCTCTGTGAATTGAGTCTTGGAGGTTAAAGCAGTGCACCTCATGTAAGGTTGCTGCAGTGCTGGCGTGATTCACACACAGCTGCTGGAGGCCCTTGGCTTTATGAGTCTTGAGGGTGATTTCAGGGGACCAGCTGCCTGGGGTTGTTCCCATCACTGTCTGGGGGATGACAGTCTGATCTCTCAGAATCAGAACTGAGAGATATTAAAGAATGATATAAATAATACAGGGGGTACTACCTTTTCATACCTCAAACTAGGTAGGAATATGAATTTTCATTCTCATTTTTCTTGAATTAGATGATGTATTTTTAATACACTCCTGAAGCTTGTGTAAAAAACTTGGACAAGTGTTAGAAAGTGCCATGAGCTCCATCTGTACGAACATAATTTTTTCTCCTTGATTTATCTAGTTTATATTTTGGAGGCAAGGGAAAGAGGTGGGAGCTCTGACCCTCTGACTAGCTGAGCAGGCTCAGGTAAGCCGCTGAGCCTTCCTTGGCTGAGTTGCCCCATGCATAACATTGGGATCCATCACTTATTCAGCACACATGTATGCAGAGCCAGACCTGTACCTATATTGTGAGAGGTCCTGAGGAGTCAGTGATGTCTACGAAACAACCCTGCTTTTCCTTGATCCCAGCACTGGAGCAGTGTGGCCGGTGGCGGCAGAGGTGTTCCCACGTGTGGACATGTACAGAGGCCGTGGTGGGCCTGACTGGGAGAGCTGCCTGAGTAGGAGAGAGGATCTTCTGTTTTTGCTTCCTAACCTATCCAAGTTGGTGCATGGTACAAATCAGCTAATGCAGGGAAACATTTTATTTACTTATTTATTTTGGTCTTTAAAAAATCATGGTAAAATATACAAAGCCTAAAATGTACCATCTTCACCATTTGTAAGTGTACAGTTCAGTAATGTTGACATTGTTGTGCAGCCGATCTCCGTAACTCTTTTCATCTTGCAAAACGAAAACTCTGTACCCATTAACCACTAACTCCCCAGCCCCTGGTAATCTGAATGTTACTTTCTCTGTCTATGAATTGGGCCACTCTAGGGACCTCACATAAGTGGAATCATACAGGAATAGCCCTTTCATAACTGGATTCTTTCACTTAGCATCATGTTTTCAAGTTTCTTCCATGTAGTAGCACATGTCAGAATTTCCTTCCTCTTGGCAGCTGAATCCGATTCCACTGTATATGTATACCACATCTTGTTCAACCATTCATTCACTGATTGACACTTGGATTGTTCTACCTTTTGGTTATTGTGAATATCGCCACTATGACCATGGTGTATAGGGAAGCATTTTAAAAAGTAAAGACTACAAATAGGTTGCTTATTATTATCTCACAGTCTTATAAAAACTGACTTTCTCAAAGGTAGGGTTCACCCATATGTTGCTTCAATTTTTTTCCTGGAACTATGGAACTATTCTCTGGCCTGCACACATATTTTTAAGTCAGGGAACAGCACCAACAGTCTTATGGGGGAAATCAACAACAACATAATCATGAATGAATGGCTTCCATGGAAGGGGAATGGTGGTGTGGAGGACTTGTAATAAGAACTTAGCCCAGCCTGGGCACCTGTGATGAGAAAAAGTCAAGGGACCTTCCCTATAAATGTGAGGTTTCACTTCAGGCCTGCTGGCTGGGATCTGGGGCAATGAGCAATGCTGATTGACATATGTATTAGTCCATTCTTGCACTGCTATAAAGAAATGCCTGAGACTGGGTAATTTATAAGGAAAAGGGGTTTAATTGGCTCACGGTTCTGCAGGCTATGCGGGAAGCATCGTGGCTTCTGCTTCTGGGGAAGCCTCAGAAAACTTACAGTCTTGGTGAAAGATGAAGAGGGAGCCAGCACTTCACATGGCTGGAGTAGGAGGAAGAGAGAGAGAGGCGGCTGGTGCCGCACACCTTTAAACAAGCAGATCTCATGAAAACTCACTCAGTCACGGTCACGAGAACAGCACCTAGGAGATGGTGCTAGCCCTCTCATGAGAACTCTGCCCCCATGATCCAGTCACCTCCCACCTGTCTCACCTCCAACCCTGGGGATTACAATGTGACATGAGATTTGATGGGGACACAGATCCAAACCATATCGCTACATTCATTCATCCATCAGCAGCTACTTGCTAGAGTCCCAGGTCCTGCCTTCCCATAACTGGCATTATCTACATAAAGGCTGTACTCAGGGAAAGGCACTGAGGGTGTTAAGGAGGGTTGGTCCATGTGTTTAGGCCACCTGGGCATGCTAATTGGGGCTCATCTGGAGGAGAAGCAAACTCCTCCTGTCTTCCTGACAGGAGGCAATGAGGCAGGTTAGAGGGAGGGCTGTCCTCTCCCCCACTCAGCCATCAGGCCGTCCTTTCCCCTGGTGACTGGGAGCAAAGCCAGGGCAAAGGGATTTCCTTGGAAGCTGCCATTTCAAAGAGATGTCTTCCAGGTCCTTGTAGAGACAGTTCTGGGTGATAGAAGATTTACATTCTCAAGGGCAGATGAAGAACGTATAATTGCAAGCTTTCTAAAGTAACTGCCCTATGGTGAGGTTTAGTGGCCTCTTGCCTATCACTAGGTTTTGGTTGGAACAAATACTAAACTTTGTTGGGACAAGTAAATGCTGGAAGCATTGAGTTTTCACTTGCAGGTATTTTAAGGTGGGGGGCTGTGAACATCCCAGGGACATAGCCTCATGCTGCTAAAAGCCATGCCGGTGTTTGGTGAAATGGTTTCGTGCAGAGGTTTGGATGGAGTCACTATGTGTCCACAGTTCTTTTGCAGTTCTCAGGTGTCCTCAGTGTTTAAATTCCACCACTCAGTCATCAAGTGAAAAGCAAAAAGAAGGGAAAATTCTTCTTAAGGTGTATGTGTGTGTACACGTGTGTGTGCACACGTGTGTGTGCACCCATATGTATGTGTGTGCATGTGTGTTTTTTTCATGAGACAACTCCATAGAATATTTCATGAGTGAAGGAATTTAGTATTTCTAAACTCTGTGCCTAGTATATTTTACCTAGTGTCTGAGTTAGCTGCAGCCAACCTTTACATTTGGAGAGAAAAGTGAAAAGAACCAAGAAAAGTACCAAAGGTGTCAGGTACATGCCCTGGAGTCACACTCCCGGGGAAGGTGTGTTTCCTCTGGAACACCGCCAAGCCCTGTCAATCAACAATGGTGGGGCAGTAACAGTGGTGTCCAGCGTGCATGGTGTGCTTTCTGTGTGTGAGGCCCTGTCCTGTTGACCGAACGTGCGTTACCTCTTGTCATCCAGGGTTTATCCGTTACCATGCCCATTCATCACATTGACAGAAGGACACAGAGGCCAACTTAAATAGCATTCACGGTTCCCAACCCTTCTCTGTTCAGTTTTCCAATCCTATAAAGGAGCATATCCATTAAATCCTTAGCAAAGCTCCTCAGGCGGAGGCAGCTGCTGGTGCAAATTCCCTGATGCTCCCCACACGGTTTGAAAAGTATGGAACTCTCAGCTCTCAGCATCTTTCTCTTCTCTTATATATGTCTAAATATATTATTTATTTATGTTTTAGAGACGGAGCCTTGCTTTGTGGCCCAGGCTAGAGAGCAGTGGTACCTTCTTAGCTCACTACAGCCTCAAACTTCTGTGCTCAAGTGAGCCTCCTGCCTCAGCCTCCTGAGCAGCTGGGACTATAGGTGTGCACCACCACATCTGGCTGACTTTTTTATTTTTATTTTTGTAGAGACAGGTTCTCCCTATGTTGCCCAGGCTGGTCTTGAACTCCTGGCCTCAAACAATTCTCCCCTCTTGACCTCCCAAAGTGCTGAGATTGTAGCCATAAGCCACCACGCCCAGCCTAAATATCTGTATGCCTCTTCATTTATTAGAGAAATCCTAATCTCATTTGTACAGAGTGAAGCCAAAATTTCACCAATGTATAATATCCATTATAAAAGTATTCTACAGGAACTTCCCCCAACAAATGAAAAACACTAAATGATGTTTCTAGGTGAAACATCATTTAGATATTTCACCTAGTTAATATTTACATGCCTCTTTGCATCTAGCTTGCAGGAGGTTTGGAATGAGATCAGCTAGTCTGTTTCTGATTACCCAGGGAGCACCCGTGAACCAGTGACAAGTTTGGGCTCATAACAGTGCAGGTCAGATGTGTTCTAAATGCAATATGATTTTTGCTCAAGATTTTTGAGAGCTCAGCGACATACCTGACATCCCCACGTCGAAGACATTAGCTTTATTGAGGCCCTGCGCACCCTTGTCCTGGGGTCATGGTGTGTGTTATTAGCCCTAGCTGGGTTGAGTTTTAATATGAATTTCCATTTTTTTTTTCTCCTCATGTGTTTACTTTCCTGATGGTTCACAAATAAAACGAGTAGGAAAGGAGGCACTGAGAATCATAAAACTGATTCCATTGATACGGATCTTAAGCCTGGAAGAGTTTATTATCTGTTGCACCTACTTGTGCTCCAGCCGTGTGGGACTTCTTTCTGTCCCATTTGTTTTTAAGGGAGAATTACAATAACCAAAGTATGAAATTTTGTTTTTTCTAGAGAATATGTTTGGTGGATAATTTAGAAATAAGGCAAAAAGCAACCTGCTCTGGGGAAATTATTTGAAGTTCCAGAATACCCTTCTGTTATCTTCTGGGATAATTTCCCCCCGTGCCTCTCGTGTGGAGCACAAGATGTTCTGTGTCTTGTGGATCCGGTGGTAGTGAGTTTGTCAGCGAGCTCGTTGTTTGACAGATGGAAAGGTTTTCCCTAGAGAAATAATGTGGATCCTCAGTCCTGCCAATGCTGCCTAACAGAGCTTGGTTTGTGAATGAAAATCAGATTAGGCCCACACTCACAGGTGCTCAGATCTCTTAGTAACCCTGGACTTTTACCCAATCCATCATCAATGTAACAGTTACTGCCTGGGCTTCCTAATGTATTGGTGCAGGTGATGCAAGTGCTGAGTTTGATCTGAATTTCATCTCAAACAGCCTCAACTATCTGTAAACAGGGCTGTCTTATATGCATTCTGAGGTTTACGTATTCCTTGTGTGCTTACAGAATTTTCAGGATAGTTCTTAGGACTTGGAACTTAAGATATATACAGGAACCAGGGGACCTGAATTTGAAATGTGTCATCGTGCTATGAAATCATTATTTTAATCACTGTTAAATTTGAGGTGACATGTATGGAAATGTCTGTCAAATTTTAATCAAATTGGAGTCTTTTTATTTCCACTGACCTTGAAAGTTACCCTAAGACTAAAACTATTTGAAGACAATTTTAAATTGGCACAAGCAGTGCCTCTCACATTTTAATGTATCTGCAAATGTCAATTGACTTCAGTGCATCTGGATGAGCCCAGTCTGCATTTCCAATGTCAGGCACTGTGATGCTGCGGGTCCCCCAGAGACCAGGCAGTGTGCATATGATCTACAGCGATTTCTGATATGGCCTTCTGACATTTGAATTGCAGAGGTTCACCTTTTAATTCTGTGCACCTGCATGGCAGGGGCCTTCACTCACCAAAATCCATGTTCTCTTCTTCCTGGGGATGCCGTTTTCCAGCCTCCTCTGCAGTGAGCCAGGAGTGACTGTGGACACAGCCTCCTCGGTTCTGGCTGATGAAAAGTTGCCTTTTCAGGCCTAGCCCACACACTGCTTCCACAAGGAACCCTCTTGTCCTCCCTTCCCCAATGGCTGGACACAGCAAAGAAAGGGAAACGTGAGTCTCTGCATGGTGGGTGGGGCTGGGGCTGTCTGCTGAGAAGTTCTGGACTGTGAGGTGAGAAAACTGGTTGATGTGAAACCCCTGAGATTTCAGAGTTTATTTGTTGTATCAGCCTACCCTGGCCAATACAGCATGCAAGGCTAGACTGCTGAATTTCGGGATTATATTGCTTACCGAGAACACTTCTTATTTCAATCTAATTTCAAGATGCTTTCTCAATTACCTATCTAGTTGATTGATGTGTACCCTCATTTCAAGGGGAGGAGCTTGGAGATTCGCTCAGATTCACACCTCCCTTGGGCTTCCTCTTCACTTCCTCCCAGTCCAGTTAGGCCCACGGTTCCCAAGTGCATGTTCCTGGGTCCTGCTCCAGACCTAAGAAATCAGACTCTCTTCGGAGAAGTGCTTAGGAAGCTAACTTTAGCTGCAGGTGTCATGCTTTTCAGCAACCACGTTTTGGAAATGAGGGATTAGGCACAATGGCTGTGTAACGGAAGGAAAAAAATGGATTGGAAATGACTAACTTTTTAAACTTTTTGTTTTAAAAAGGGCTTTTCTTTTACGGAAAAATTATTCCCCTCAGGTTTGAATTTTCTCTCTTGTTTAGTTTATTCAATTATTTTTCCCCTTTGGAAAAAAATCTGTAGGAGTAAAGTGTTTTTTTAAATTAATTTTTATTTTTATTTTTTGAGACAGAGTCTTGCTCTCTCGCCCAGGCTGGAGTGCAGTAGCGTGATCTTGGCTCATTGCAACCTCTGCCTCCTGGGTTCAAGCGATTCTCCTGTCTCAGCCTCCCAAGTAGCTGGGATTACAGGTATGCACCATCATGCCCAGCTAATTTTTGCCTTTTTGGTAGAGTCGAGGTTTCACCATGTTACTCAGGCTGGTCTTGAACTCCTGACCTCGTGATCTGCCCACCTCAGCCTCCCAAAGTGCTGGGATTACAGGCGTGAGCCACTGCTCTGCCAGAGTTAAACTCTTAAAATTTAACTTTCCATCACCAAGTAATTTGAGCATTTTTGCATTTTGCTTTAAAAATGCCTAATACTGCTTCTTGTTGGGCCTGGTGCGTTGAAGTAAAATAAAATGAAAACCAGACCTGAAAAATCCTTGAGCAGACAAATTAGGTCAGGCCTCATATGTGACCCTAACCCTGCTTGATTTCAAAAACACAAGGAAAACTTAACTTGGGCTAATTCTTGTAAATGCCTGTATTAAAGAAAAAGAAATCTGGCCGAGTGTAGTGGTTTGTCTCTGTAATCCCAGCAGTTTTGGAGGCTGAGGCTGGGAGGCCAGGAACTCAAGACCAGCCTGGGCAACATAGAGAGACCTCATATCTACAAACATAAAAACAAAAAAAATCAGCCAGCCGTGCTAATTTTACAGGTGCACACCTGTAGCCCCAGCAACTCAGGAGGCTGATGCAGGAGGATGGCTTGAGCCCAGGATCTCGAGGCTGCAGTGAGCTAAGAAGGTGCCACTGCACTCCAGTCTGGGTGACAGAGTGAGACCCTGTTTCTAAAATAAATGTTAAAAAAACAAAACAAAACTTAAGCTCAAACCTTAACAAGGAGCAAACTCAAATTATGTAACTAGGAACTTTCCAGTGGGATAGACTAAGTGAGGCAACCTTGTAACTGTAGTTAATCAAACATTTCCTTTCTTTTACCTCCCTGTTGGTCTCACAAAAGCCTCTCCCTTGGGTTCCTCAGTGGGGCTCCCAAACTACTTCTGGTTCGAAGTTGTCTGATTCATGAAACACTACCCACTCAAATAAACTCTAAAATTCTTGTGCCTCAGTTTACCTTTTTAACAGGTCTATGCAGTTGGCTGCTGATACCCATGTTTGCTACTTCACCTGCCTGCAGTGGTTTTCTGCTCCCTTTTGGGTATATATGGTGAGGAGACTTATGCTTTATTCAAATTTGTATGGCGTGGTTGAAGGTGGTGGGTGTGACAGGTCAGATTCAAGTGAGTGTCCAGAAACCTTGGCAGCTCTCTTTTTGATGAGTCACCCTTTGTTAACACCGGAACTCCTCTGACACTTGCGTCTTTGGCCTTTTATTTCCATTCTATTGGTCCTCAGTGGATTACAGCCATCACTATTAGAAAATATGACTTACCTGACTGGAGAGTTGTGGGTGTATTTTTGTGTTGATTGTACATTGCTATTTAAACATTCACCTCCAGTAAAAGCACGTGTTTCTAGGCCATTAAGAAATCTATGAGAACACCTGAAATTCTGGTTTAATTGGCAATGTGATGTGGTCTGCCATGGCAATGAAGAGGCCCTCTGTAAACATACACGTGCTGTGTGGACAGGAAAGGCAAATTTATACATGGAATACTTATCTGTTCTGAAGAGGAAGAACCACTTAACCGCCAGAGCAAGGATGCAAAGTGCTCAATGCAGTGAAACTGCAGCCAGGCAGATAGCTAGTGTCCTAGAGAATGGGGCTGCATCAGAGCCACAGCGTTCATGCCTCTGGGTAAACACGCTCTGAGCTCTCCTCGGTCCCTAGGGCTTATTATAGTCATTGAAGGTCCGGTCATACCACCTGGCCCTGCGACTCTCAGATTTGATGATTCCTGCTGGAACCACAGATCCCAGGTTCACGGTGGCACCTCCCATGGTGGCATCATCTGCAACCTGCTCCAGAGCTTTGGTGGTTGCTCATGAATGCCTTTCTCAGACTCTAGGTGGTTGGGGGGATACTCCTGAGTCCCCCACCTATGTTCAAGTGAGTTGCACTTGGGAAACCCACCCTGACATCCCCGTTTTCCACAGACTTAGCCTTTCCCCCTTACAGTGTATCTGAGGGGCTGGCACCTCATTTTCTTTGGCTGTAGGCAACTGGAAATCAGAGTTTCAGCAGTCACTTTACCTGAACAAACAGTTCATCAACCTTGAAAACAAAGGTTTAGTTTTCTTTTTTTTCTTTAATTTTTTCTTTTTTTTATTATACTTTAAATTCTAGGGTACATGTGCACAACGTGCAGGTTTGTTACGTATGTATACATGTGCCATGTTGGTGTGCTGCACCCATTAACTCGTCATTTACATTAGGTATATCTCCTAATGCTATCCCTCCCCCTTCCCCCCACCCCACAACAGGCCCTGGTGTGTGATGTTCCCCTTCCTGTGTCCAAGTGTTCTCATTGTTCAATTCCCACCTATGAGTGAGAACATGCGGTGTTTGGTTTTCTGTCCTTGTGATAGTTTGCTTTAGTTTTCAAGGTTCCAGTGTTGTTTAATCCCTTTATATATAAATGCAGTCACACCAGCTTTAAAGTTGGTCCTTTCTGGTTCTAACACCCTTAAAATAAATTCCCATGCATGCCCCCAGGCTCTTGCCAATACAGATACTACAGATCCTGCAGCTTCTTCAGTGCACCTCCTGGGAACAGATCTTGGGGTGCTCCTTCCAGGCTGTGTGTGAATGTGACCTTGTTTAGGGCCTGAGGTAATGGGTGGATGATGCCGTTCTTGGAAATAGTGTACCTTGGAAATCAAGCTCAAATCTATCTCCCTGTGCTGGCTTCAAGGCAGTATTTTTACTAGGAATGTTTCAGGAGCTGGTTTCTGAGGTTAGGAGGTGACTGGTAGAAGGAAAGGGGAGGTCTGGGAAGTCCCTGGACATGGACATTTATCTCTTCATGTTACCCTGTGGGTCACATGTGCACACTGGGGGGAGCTAGTATGAAACATGTGATGGAATGAGGCTGTTGTGTCGCCAGCCTCATTCTGTGCAGACTCTAGTTGGCCATATTGGTTCCAATGGACTTCAGCAAGTTTTATTTCATGAGCGTTTCAGCAGGCTGTTTCTTTTCTTACCTGCCACCCTGCAAGCTCAAGAATTTCTGTTAGTTACTGGTTTCTTTAACTCTTTGGGGTACAGTTTCGGTTCCAACCTGGCAATGAGTACAGTCAGGCCCTTGGCATGATATGCAGTCTCCACTGCTCTACTTCTGTGCAAGAGATCACCCCATCCCTCACTTACAAATCAAGCAGCCCAGCCAGAGAGTCTTCTGCGTGTGACTTTTCCTTGAAAGGAGCTTGCTGATTTCTGTGGGTCCTGAACAAACACAGCTGACCTCATTGTGCCATTTGTGCACATTTGTAAGATACCACTTTGAAAGTGATATCCTCTGGCTGGGCGCGGTGGCTCACGCCTGTAATCCCAGCACTTTGGGAGGCAGAGGCGGGCGGATCACGAGGTCAGGAGATCGAGACCATCCTGGCTAACATGGTGAAACCCCGTCTCTACTAAAGATAAAAATTAGCCGGGTGTGGTGGTGGGCACCTGTAGTCCCAGCTACTCCGGAGGCTGAGGCAGGAGAATGGCGTAAACCCGGGAGGCGGAGCTTGCAGCGAGCCGAGATTGCGCCACTGCACTCCAGCCTGGGCCACAGAGCGAGACACCGTCTCAAAAAAAAAAGAAAAAAAAGAAAAATAAACTGGTATCTTCCCCCCCACCAAAAAAGTGGGTTTAAATTAACTGAAAAGTGAATGTCTGCCCTATTAATTTTCTCCGAAGTTCACTCCACAGTCCCAAGGTTTTGGAGACATGCACTGGCAGAGTGTAGCAGCTCGAGGTGTTTGAAGTTACATTTCCAGAGTTTCAGTTCTTTTTCTGCTTTTTTCCAGGTTTAGAATATTGGGCAAGTCTCCATTTTCTCATCAATAAAATTGTGGTAAGACGAATACCCTCTTTATACGGTACTCTCAGGACTGAATGATTCAGTGTGTGCCAAGTTCTTAGCACGAGCTCAGCCCTCAATAAGCATCAGCTGTTGTTTTAATGTACCTCTGGAGGGGCCTGCAGCTTTGGTCACAAAGCAGGGCGAAGGTGGCAGTTCTAGCAAGGGAGGGAATGAATGAACATAAAATGTTCACTGTTGTTCAAGCCTAGATTACAGCAATCCAAGAAGGAATTGCTGCGAGCGCCAAAACAGATACTTCCCAGGGGCCGGATGTCAGAAAACCCTCTTTTAGGGCTGAGGGTTCCCACAGAATCAGCCAGAGGCTGCAAAAAATGTCTCATAGTCCCCCCACCCCCACCCCCTTGTGTAAGTGCAGCCCCCATCCGGGAGGGGTGATTGTGTTGAAGTCATGGGTGAGCTAGGGGACCTGGAATTGTTTGTTTTTATTAAAATGTGTTTCGGCCGGGTGCGGTGGTTCACGCCTGTAATCCCAGCACTTTGGGAGGCTGGGGCTGGTGGATCACGAGGTCAGGAGTTCAAGAGCAGCCTGGCCAAGATGGTGAAACCCCGTCTCTACTAAAAATACAAAAATTAGCTGGGCGTGGTGGCGGGCGCCTGTAATCCCAGCTACTCGTGAGGCTGAGGCAGAGAATTGCTTGAACCCGGGAGGCAGAGGGTACAGTGAGCCGAGATCGGGCCATTGCACTCCAGCCTGGGCGACAAAGGGAGACTCCGTCTAAAAAAAAAAAAAGAAAGAAAGAAAAAAAAATAGACCAAAGAACAGTACCTAAAATCCTCTAATGTGTGTTGTCTGCGGTGGTCGCGGTCACCGTCGGTTTTCCGTTTGTCTGTGATGGTGTGCCCTTACTTTAACATGAGCCTGCGGCATCTTCTCCAGGAGCCACTGTTAGGACTTTAGGGTGTCCAGCCTGGCTTCCAGATGTGTTGATGGCGGGTCCCAGAACCCTTCCCCCCACGATTTAATCCACTCCCCAGCTGCAGGTGTGGCCTGGAGGCTGGCACCTGCCACCTGGCTTGGCTGGAGCAGAGTGTCCGGCTCTCCAAGGGTGGCTTGGGGGTCTCTGTTCATGGAGTTTTGCAAGAGTGGAGGAGGACGTTTCCCTTAGAAAAGCCACTTGTACCCTTCCTGCCAGAGAAAAGTCACTCCCCGAACCCCATTTGCAGAGTCTGCCCCTGGGCTGGGCTCCCCAGAAGTAAGCATCTGAGAGGGGCAGTTGGGTCACACCCCTGCGGGCATCAGGGCTCCGTGCAACACAGTGCCCTTGACCCCATCCCGCACGCTCCCAGTCGGCCACCCAAACCAGAAAGACGTCCACTTCCAGCTCAGGTATTTCTGACAACATGTGCATTTATTTGTATTAGAAGTACAAACGTAGGAATCCAAATACAAATACAGAGGGCGGCCCAGCCACGAGGCCCAGCTGAGGGCGCGGCGGGGACGGGACGCACGAAGCGGGGCGCGGCGCCGCCCGTGTCGCCAAGGCACGTCGGGCGCCGGTGCGCCCTCATTTCACTAGGACACCACGAGCCGCACGGATAGCGGGGAGCCACGTCCTCTGCGGAGGGGAGGAGGGCGGCGGGACCTCGGGACCGCCCGGAGCCAGGGCCTCCAATCCCTCGTGGGACGACAGGGACACAGGGGCTACTGGAGGCCACTTGGTGAGGGCGGGGACCCTGCTGGGGCAGGAGGCGCACGCACTGGGGCAGGGCGCGGCCCCCTCGGGGCCAAGCGCATCCACACCGGTGCTCTAAGATGATTCCAAAATGTTTTCGGATTCTGGAATCTCCCGGCCTACCTCCCATCTGGAGGACAATGGCTTCACAGGCAGGAAGGATTCCATGGGAACAGAGAGCAGTCCGCGCCTCTCTCCTTCCCTTCCTGCCTGGGCCATCTCCCAGGACCCCTGACAGTTTCACCTCCCACACAGGCTTCACAGAGAGAGGACCCTGCCCACACCCCGGCTGCTTCAAGCCCGACCTGACGCCTTCCTGTGACCTGCGAATACGACTTCCTAGACAAGGGTGGGGATGGCTGTTTGCCATCTAAATCTTGAAAAGTACTTTTGGCTTATCGGGTCAACTTGACCAGAATGCACGAATGATCAAGGAGTCGCCCAGGTGTGCACCCCGGTCACAACAGTGATGCTCAAGGACTCTCCAAAGGAGGCAGGCTTGTGTGGACCCCAGAGGGACTCCTGATCAGGTAGTGAAGCTGGATTTTTCTTTTCTTGGAAAGAACATGATCCCACTTTGTCAGGAAATGTACAGATTGCCACTTTCTCTCTCTCCCTCTGTCCTCTCTTTCTCCCTCTCCCTTGCTCCTTTTTATCCTAACCAGAGGCTTAGTGCTAATACGCTATCGCTAGAAAACTGCGCTCCTTTCTACTTGTTTCAGCTAAATTTGGGGTGATGGGTAGAGTGACACACATTATTAATAAGTTGTTTCAGTTTTACCACTGTACGTACAGACACAAATACACAGACCACTGCATGTAAACACAAGATGGCCTCTTGCTCCTAACAACACATAGGTCTGATCCCTGAAAATAATTACTCTCCCAAAACTTTCACAGAAAATTTCACTCCTAAACAACGAACCTTTTGCTCAGTACAGGAGCTGCACGTAAAGGAAAACACATTGTGTAGTTGTACAAACGTGTGAGCAGGTAAACTTGGTTCACTAGCACAAAATTAGACATATCAAATGTCAAGAATGATGGACAGTGTCTTTTAGACTGTTTTAATAAAATAGTTATTCTAAACAGAGATCATATAATAGTAAGCACTGTACATTTCATGAATATATTTTGCCTGTGACTATTTCTATTCAAAGTAAAAATGCCAGGATAAGTTAGGGGGAAACAAAGCCTAGACTCAAATTAGATGATAAGAAGCACAGTGATTGTCTTTTTGAGCTCACAAAATTTGCAGTTTCCAAAGATGCATGTATTTTAGTGAAAAAAGATAGTTGTTAGACAATTCAAACGTTGTCTTTACGAAAAGGAATAAAATAGCCAACCAAGGTAAAAACGGAAAAAAAAAAAGAAAGCAATCAACAAACAACAATTGAATGGAATGTTCTTCTAAATAGTAATTTGAAATTCTGATTGAGGCAGGGCAGGCAGGACTGCTGGGGAACACAGCAGTTCTGGAAATGTTTTAGGCGAGCAAAATTTTGGAGTAGGATCTGTATACTTAACGTTTAAACTCTAATGAAACTTTTTCGCTTTTTCCACGATGTAAGTTCTGATTTCGTTATAGTTCAGAAAAGGCTCTAAGCCTTTGTGTTGAATCAGTAGCTGAGTACTAGTAGAAACATGGACGAGGACAATGAGGGTGATGATGGTTATGATGTAGATGTACTTCATCCTAAAACCTTTCATATTTGGTGACAATTTAGAACTTGAGGGAGCAAGTTATGTGCATCTTTTGCCACATTACTTATTTTTTAATTACATTGGAAGGAGTCTTTAATTGCTTAAGAATGCAACATTTTTTCTTTTTTTCCTCTCTGTAGCTCCCAAGGCCACCCTGGAGGTGCATGGACTAGCGGATGTGGCAGGCTGGCTCAGGGTGGACTGGGTCTGCCAAGCTACATAGAGGAGTGGGTACCCTGATCTCCCCATGAGAGTGACAGAAGTGCTGCTCTGTGCAGTGGGAGGTTTTCACTCATTGACGAAATTGACATTGAAAATCCTTCCTGTTACAAATATAAACAATATTTTATAAAAACCTGTTGTAAGAAAGCCTAACCAAATCAAAGCAGTCATCATTTGCTCCTGAAAATTGGAAGCTGACAGTGGGTTAGGACTACTTAAGGTGTTTCCAATAATCTTTTATAAATTGAAAGTCAAGCACTATCCTTTCGAATAGACCTCCTTAGATTAGAGAAGCAGCTTAGAGTTCCAAGGAAGTGCTGTGGGTGGGCACAGGCACATGTTCCCACACGTGTGCTAATGAATCCAGTTGTAAAACTCCAGTCCACCCAAAAGGAAAATCATGTCAGCCTGTGCACGGTCATGCCCTTGCCAGGAGCGATTCCACCTGCCCTTCCAGAGGCTTCAGACTTCCGGGTGAAAATTCAGCCCATCTCAGGTGGAAAGGGGATGCTGGCACCTTCCCACTGCCTTGCCGTAGTGAACTTCCCACTTACTGGCATCAGTCCTGATTATCACCATGTCCCTAAAATGACAACTTAGCTCCAGGGTCCACAGGTTCCTTTCCCAAAGGAGATTTGGGAGTCTATTTTACACATTGCTATGTATTGGAAAAACGTTTAACAAAAAATGGGAATTTCAATTCTTTTTTAAAAAGTGGTTAGTGACAATGTTGTCATTTTGAGAAGACTGACATCTTGGGGACTGCAATAATTGTGCTGTGGGCTCGCTCATGTATCCTTAGATACCTAAGAAACACATATTTAAGAAAATACAAATTGGATGTGTTGGGTACATACACATCATTCACCGGGATCGAACTTCAGTAAGTGAGGCAACTGGGAGAAATCGGAGTCTAAGCCCCTCACAGGAAGTGTAAATGTTCCTTTCTCATGAAAATCAAAGAAGGAACCCTGAATAACTAGAAAAGAGAAGAGAAAATGTAGCAGCTACCTGCTCAGTCTGGGGGATTTAATTATTGGCAATCAATGTTCTTTCCAACCTGTTCAATTTAAACTGTTCGGCAGACATAGAGGCTCTGGCTTCCCTGCAGGAACCATTATCATCCTCACATTGTGTAGCCTGCTCACTGGGCTGGAAAAACCCTGTGTGTGTTTACAAATGTGAAAAGTGAAGTGGCGAAAGTAGGTGATTATCTCAATTGTTCAAGCAAAGCAATTTACGTTCACCTCAATAACCTGAATGCTACATTCAAATCATGTCCGTTTTGGAAGTGGTGTGTGTGTGAGAACATATGTTTTGTCTGCCTAATTATTTTCTAGCTCATGCTCTTGTATAACCTAATCTAAAAAGCCCACTTGGTTAACTCAAAACATTGAAAACTTGTCAGCGACTGATTGTTCAACTAGTTTTTCAGCACTGATTTATTTACGTTCGTCTAAAATTTGGCCTTTATAAGTAAGCAGGGCAATAAAAGGTATAAGGGGTTTTATTGACAACAGTAAAACCCAAAGCATTATTCAGCTACGTGGCATTAAAAAAGTAAATATAGGCTGGGCGCGGTGGCTCATGCCTGTAATCCCAGTACTTTGGGAGGCCAAGGCGGGTGGATCACCTGAAGGTCAGGAGTTCGAGACCAGCCTGGCCAACATGGCGAAAGCCCATCTCTACTAAAAATATAAAAAATTAGCCAGACATGGTGGCGGGTGCCTGTAATCCCAGCTACTCGGGAAACTGAGGCAAGAGAATTGCTTGAACCTGGGAGGTGGAGGTTGCAGTGAGCCGAGATGGCGCCACTGCACTCCAGCCTGGGCAACAAGAGTAAAACTTCATCTCAAAATAAATAAATAAATAAATAAATAAAAATAAATATAAAGAAAGTCTGCCTTTTGGCCTTAATACAACTAGATCAAGCTGATATCCTGAAATTGCTAGCTTGTAATCAGTAGAAATTTTAAAAGGAGGAATGGAAATGCCCTAATATCTAGTCTTCAAAACTATTAGACATTAAGAAAAAGCCAAGTTTTTATTCTTCCAGAAATACTGAATGGCTGAGTTCTTACCAAATCATCTCAAAACATACACGTTTTATCCCTATAATGATAGAGATCTATTTTTATAATAAAACATAAGTCAACAAGGGATCAGCGATGCAGGTGTCATTTATCCTGAAGAGTTATTTGTTGGTTCTTTCATGTGATTACACAGAGAACACAAACATAGAGGCACTGCTGAACTCTCCGAACCTGAATGTTTCCTCCAGGCCAATTTGAGAAAAAAAATAGGTACAGATTACACACTTTCTCAATTTTGGGAAATTTGAAGGGGGCTCAGCAGAATATTGTAAATTTAACCTTTCCAATGTATTCGTAGTCTGGTTCTTTCCCCCTTATTTCCGAAACCTTTCTGAATATCTGTTAAATGATAGTGTTCTAAAGTCAAAGGTGGACAGTGTTTCAGTACAAATAGAACTTAATGTTTCAATGTATATTTACATCAGATTATGTGGAGCTTAAGCCTTTTTTTTTTTTTTTTTACAGAAATTGCAGATGAAATTTCTTACGGGTAGAGTTTAAAATCGCTCAGGAAAAGCACTCAAAAAGAGTTGCAAGATCATGGAGTGAATTCCAAGTGCTTTGTGCCTTGAGAGCACTGAACCGATAAGGTGATAAGAATAATGGTTGGAGACCAGGTGTAATTCTTCAAGTCTCAAAGGAAATCACAGAAAATTTCCATTTTGGAAGCTGAGATAAAAATGATCAAGGAAGAAGAGGTTTTGTCTGTTTTGTGTTCTAGCCCTTTAGATAGAGTGGCTCATTGCTTCCTAGTCATGGGGAGCTGGAGTCAATGCGGAATGGGTTACCGGCCCCTCTCCTGTTGCTTCCAGAGTGTGGTTATATTGCAGAACAACGAAGCAACATGCCTGCAAACTTACTGCAGCAAGCTATCACCAGGTAAAATGATTTGGTGTGCAGTTTCTATAGAGACACTCATCCCCATCAGAAGGACTGTGTTGCTGACGTTTTAGATTGGCCCCAATTTCCCTTATGTAGCGTGAAAATGCTTTGCTCTTGAGAACACACATTTTCTCAGTCAAAGAGCCTGCAAAATCTTTGTACTTAATTGGTTTGATGTAAAATTAAGGGTAAGACTGTTTGGCATATAAAGAAATGAAATCCTATTTCCATCCATTCATAAAAGATAAATAAAACTTGGCATGAAATATAGCTAACTGCAGGAAATGGAAAATCTTAAAAGACGTGTATTATTTGAGCTTTCTGTTTCATTTTAAGGCATATTTTGGGTAAATTGGGGGCAGTATTGGCTGGGTCCAGAGTAAATTATACTAACTTTGTCCTTCTCTGTCTGGTATGTAGGGAGTCTCTGTTCTGGTAGGTGGTGTTGGGACTTTGCAGAAGCTGAAGCTTTCTAGGCTCTGAAGAGACATTTTTCTCCAATTCCATTAATGTGAAATGCCTTTTCTTTGCTTTCCCCCCACCCAGTATGCAGCTTAAAAGACAGACAGTCACAGTTTTAAGTGTGATCCACAGTGGTCAGAAATTTGGATTCCATGTCAAAATACAGAACTGTCATCTCCTCAACTTAGAGTATTTCTGAAAGTGAGGAACACAGTAGCACCTTTGGAATGCAGATCACTCAGACAACTTCCATCCCAAATATTTCCCAATTCTGCATGCAAAGCAAGCTGGGGCTTAGCTGTGTGGAACAGCCTTGCACCTCGTGCCCACACACGTCCCTCCTGATCAGGCATCCTGGCAAAGAGAGTCTTTAGTGAAAGAAAGTGTACTTCCTTCCCACTCTCCCCACACTGCTCCTCTCCTTCCTCTAGACAGTAAACACGTACATGATTAAAAATCCCCTGAGCTCTGCACCTCACCAAGGCACACCCATCTCTTCCTCATTGTGGACTGAAAAGGCTCATCTCAGAGTTGAGACTGATACGGAGAACTTGAATTATGCAAGCCTGTGGAGAACCCGGCATGGACATGCTCTCAGGGGGTGCTTTAGCTCTTTTTATTCAGACCCCCTAGTGGGTAGCCTGCTGTATATGCAGGAATCCACACTATGATGCTCAGTTAGTGAAATCCATTGGACTTTCTTGAGATGAAGGTTCTCCTTCCTAGAAAAGGAGCACTGAACTCATCTGTTTTGAGCAGGAGGGCTGCTGAGGTTGGGAAGAAGAGAATGGCTGGATTCAGAAAACTGAGGTTATTGGTGTATTTATCCTACATGTAAAATTTCAGGAGGGTTGCTAACAATATCCAAATGTTGAGTGGTTTTGAAACACAAGGCATCAGTAAAATTCTTTTACGGTAAAATCAAACAAATCCATGTTATAAAAAGTTGTTTTAGGTTATTTTCCTCCCAATAAGAATTTTTCTAGAAAATTCAGTTCTCTCCAGAACTTCATTTACAATGTAGCAGGTTGCAGTTCTTCAGCTTGTTAGAAATTACCCATTCATAAGGTTTGACATTGTGTCTTAAGACTGCCCTTGGGCCACCTTCCCTTGGCGCTCAGTGCTGTGGTGTGACTTGGATTCCTTTGGTCAGGGTCCTTGCAGAATACTTCTGCCAAGGCTGGGGGTTGCTTATGCATGAGAGACAGAACTAGAGTACCAGAGTGTGAAATTCTCCAATAGAGGAGACATTGCATCTAAGACAATATTTTCAACCTGTTTCTCCACAAATACTCTTTTATTTTTAAAACTGAATTTGCTAAACTGAAGCCAATTGGCTTGTGGATTATGTAGCAACTACCAAACCAAAAGACAGAGAGTTGACAGGGAGAGAAACAATGGGTTTGAATGTCTCACGCTGTATAGACTCCATCTTTGGAAATTCAGACATCATATATCTATATCTTTGCATCCATTTAATATGCAACAATCTTAATAGGAATAAGCAGATGAATCTAATTTCACTTTTTCTGGCCTCTTCTGCTCCCATCCTCTTCTGTGTCTGGTATACATCCAGGACATTGTGTGAAATTGATACTTTTCTATACTTTCTCTGCAAAATATTTTACTTTTCTGGGTAATTATGGTATGCACAATAGATAATTTTAAAAATTATGGTTTCTAGGTGAAATTAATTCAGTTTTCTATGTGAGAAAGATGAGAAGCACAGAGATTCTGGTTTCAAATTTTAACAATGCCAAAGCATTATTAACTGGTAAGGACTTGTGTTTTGACTATTGGTGAGGAGAAGTTTCAAAACAGTCTTCTGCAGTTCACATTGGCATCCAGTTATAACAAAGAACTAACAGCAAGCAGCAAGTTGGTTTTGTATTATAAAAATATCAAAAGAGTATTGATTTGGGGGGATATTTTTTCTTTGGGATTTTGCTATGTATCCATATTTCAAAGTATAAAATAATCTTGTTCATCAAAATATGTACTTGATGATCACCATTGCCCATTTTTTTGCATCTAAAGTTGGTTTGAGTTGAAAATTAATATTCACTAAATTTTTTTTTTTTTTAATTTTGGCCAGGCATGGTGGCTCATGCCTGTAATCCTAGCACTTTGGGAGGCTGAGGCGGGCAGATCACCTGAGGTCAGGAGTTCGAGACCAGCCAGGCCAACATGGTGAAACCCCGTCTCTACTAAAAAAACCCAAAAAACAAAAATACAAAAATTAGCCGGGTGTGGTAGCGCACACCTGTAGTCCCAGCCACTTGGGAAACTGAGGCAGGAAAATCGCTTGAACATGGGAGGCAGAGGTTGCAGTGAGCTAAGATTGTGCCACTGCACTCCAGCCTGGCCAGGTGACAGAGCATGACTCTGTCTCAAAAAAATAAAAATAAAATTTTATCTACATGTCTTTCACATTCTGGTGTATGTCTTCAAGATAACAGGTTGTGTTCACTGTATACCTTTCTTTGCAAAATGACAATTACCGAACCCATAATAATATAACATAAGCTGGACACATACTCGAGGGTTGAGCCTTGGTCTAGTAAAAAACAGCTCTTAAGGTGAAATGTTGTTGAACTAGTCCAAGAACCCAAAGTTCAAATATTGTTGACTCTCAGTAAGTTGGAATAAAGTAATAACCTTCTGATGTTCAGAGATAATCATCTTTGACCCCAACAACATGAGCATTTTGAAAATCTTATTTTCTCCTCCAATGGAAACCGTAGACAATGCGAGTGTACTCTCCCCAGGCCTAGAATGAGGTTATTAGGTAAAGGGGTGCCAGCTAACGATGATGGTGCTGGAGCCAGAGAGGCCACAGAGAAAGGAGACTGGGGTTGGAACCCACTGCTGTTCACACTGGAGCACACACGTGCCCAGGCTGAGCCAGCAGGAGTGGGTCTCGGCCAGGGGTGATTCAACACTACTGAGTGCTACTACACCCAGGGCTGCAAAGGAAAGATACAGAAGGACTAGAGGCCTGAGAGAGCATCTCAGACATTCACTTGCACATTTTACAGATTTCTTTGCAAGGGTAATCAGCAGCTGCTTCCAATATCCAAAAACCATTCAGAAACAACACCAAGCTACAATTCAGTAGGGATTAGCAAGAATATTACTTTAAAACTCAATTAGCTGTGTGTGTGTATGTATGTGTGTGTGTAAAATACATAATAGAAACCTTTGCTGGGTACTTCCTGTGTTGCTGAAAGGTCATTTATAACAAGATACACTGAGCAGTGTCCTTCCTTGCTACTCCCGATTGGTCACTACTGGTCTGGGGACGACAGAAGGTCAAGTGTGTACCAAATGCTCTTCACTCTTCACTCTGAGCAACACTTAGAGATACAGGTATCCAACCCAGTAGACCAGGTTAAAGAGCAGGAAGGACGTGGGGAAAAAGACCCGGGAGTACGAGTCCAGCTCCAAGATGTCTATGTGAATACGCCCTTTTCTCCAGGATCCTGATTTACATTCTTCATAGCAGCAGAAGAAGCTCTGACAGTCTTTGCCATCCAGACACTCATAGACACAGGTATCTTCAAATTCCTGCCAGTAAACGGAATTGTTTAAAGTGATCATCGCAGGTGGTGGTGGCCTCATGTCCAGGAGGGAATAGTTCTGCAAGCAACAAGAATGACACAACAACCATCATAAAATGCAATAAAAACACACTGAGGTGTATGAAGCAGTAGGTCCATATTACATCTGTCTCCTATAGATAAAGAGGATGCGTGGGCGTGCCCATCCCCCACTCTTCCCCCCATGCTGGAGAGAGTTGAGAGAGTTGGTCTTTTTTTTTTTTCTTTTTTTGGTTTTAAGGAGCAGAGAGTTTAATAGGCAAGAAGGAAGGAAGAAGAAAAGAAAGAAGGAAGAAAGGAAGAAGCTTCCCTGAACAGAGACAGAGGGAGGGGGGCTCCAAAGCTGAGAGAGGAAACCCCTGGTCTTTTCAATCCTTGCAATTCTAATGCAAGGAAAATTGCATTGCAGTTTCAAATCTTGTATTTCCCAGATTATTAATGAAGAAGGTTAAGCATATTTTCAAATGTGTATTAGTCATTTGAAGTCCCTATTCTGCCTACTTTTCTGTGGTTTTGTAGTAAGTATGGACATATATTTATCCCTTAAGTGTGAAGCAGTATGTATATTGAAGTGGGGAGAGACAAATATGTTACTTTTTTCTAATTAGTGAAGAGTAAAACGTATGACTTGCAGGAATGATGAGAGGATCTTCATGTCCCATGTGATTCTGGTGACAGTGAGCTTTCAGTGTGAGGTGGCTGGACACCGCTTACCATCTCAAGAAGCATAACCAAAAATGTGCCCACCTACAATGCTTGCTTTTCTACCTCCCAAGCCCTCCTCCTGCAGTGGAAAAGTCCAAGTGGGGCAGATAAAGGAGAGAGAACAACATACTATTCACTCCTAAATGAGAAGAATCATTCCTAACCCTGAGACATGGCTGCAAATAGACTTGTCAATTCTTCAGACAGAGGCTGAGCTCTTCTAAAAAACTATGAAGTGTGCACTACATTGAATTCTGTTAAGGGGATACATTTCTAAATTGGACTGAATAATGGAAGGGAACTAAAAAGCATGTTTGCCTGTCTGCTTTGGTTTCATCTGTGCTGGTTGATCTGAGATGGGATGCCAATGGCAGCCATGGAGGGTGACACCAAGGAGGAGGTGGAGAGGGAACCCTTCTCAGTGGGCTTCCTGGCGAGGGCCTTTGCCTGGGTGTGGCACACTGCTGGGACAGAGGCCATTCAGAATTCATTAGAAAGCATCGTCACAACCTCTTATACTTTCATCCAAAAATATGATTCCAAGAAGACATGGCACTGCTTTCCCTCCTACTTTTGGGCCTCAATTTGATTGGACATGCTCATAGTCATGGGGTCATAAATCGGGGAGGGGTGGAAGTGTCGATCAGGCACTCAGATTCAGTACTTGCAGCCTTTGGTGCGTTCTTGTAAATGCGAAGCATCTGTGTGTGAGGACAGACCTAAATTAGCAGGACGGCCTGGACCACATGTTCACATGGTGTTGCTTGCTCCTCACACGTGTGGCCATCTCCCTCTGCTACCATTGGGGCCTCACGGTGCGGCTGCCCACCCTCCTCCTCCTCCACAATCCTGATGAGTAGGCAGAAATAAAAGTCCCGCTGTCTCTATGGGCCTAATGTGGACACGTCTCTTCTAGGTTAATGTTCTTTGTCCCGAGTGGGTGTAAACATCACCAAGCGTTTGCTAAAACATAGCAGTTCCCTTCCTCTACCCCACTGCATTGAAGGGATCTGCCTCCTTTTGACAACCTCCGGTTGAAAGATCTGCCTTTATTAACAAACAATTGCAATAAAGGTTTCCTACACGTGTGCTTTGACAGTGATCAGCCAGACATTCATCCACTCGTTGCTTCATGCCTCTGTGTAGTCCCTTGCTATGTGGATGGAACTGGGAGCTACCGGAGACACAGAGGAGAAGTCTGGCCATTTGCAAGGTAAGGCAGCCACACAGGAAGATTCTGACTTAGACGGGGAGGCAGAAGGCTCTGCTGATGTGGGGATGGCTCACCAGAGATCTAAAGGGCAACCCTTGGAGGCCACAGGCAGGGCAGCAGGATGGCCTCTGGAGCAAGAGAAACCTCCATTTCACTTCATTTAGGGAGCCAAAAAACACCTGGAGATCGTATTTACAATATTGAAAATAGCTCTTATTATGTCTTCATAGTTCACTGCTTCGAAATGAAACAAATTCCATTTTATAAGACTGAAGCAAAACGTAAGATGTTAAGAGCCCTAAACAGCTTAAGAACTTCTTTACTTGCCTCCTTTTCATTTGTCATGAA
This sequence comes from Pan paniscus, assembly GCF_029289425.2. NCBI lineage: Eukaryota > Metazoa > Chordata > Mammalia > Primates > Hominidae > Pan > Pan paniscus. The sequence continues at coordinate 7,751,204 of NC_073265.2, forward strand.
AATTTCAAACTGTGCCCAAGATAGAGATTTTAATTAACGATTCCCAAAGTCCTCTTTGGCCCAGCTGGGTCCCTGACTCCCTCCTCTTTTGTGTGTGTGTATAGCGCAGCCCCGTGAGTGTCCCAGAGCACCGTGCTTCCTGGGCACATGTGAAGTTCCTCAGCCTTGCATTTGACACGTTAGGAAAGGGGCACAGAGCAATTGGAACAGCTCGCCCCAGGCCACACATGTGACAGTTCACGGAGTCTGGCCCCTGTCCCTCATTACTCAGAGGCTGCCAATTTCTGCTGCTTTCTATTGGTAACGGTGGCTCCTTCACTAGCATAAGGCTGCAGACCGGAGGACAGACTTCCTTTTTCTTTGGCTTAGCATTATTCTTGCTACAGGTCTCTCTGGTTGTGTCTTCTCACCAGGCCTGGCACCCTTTCTGTCTGTGAATTATTTTTCTTTGTACTTCCTTTAAGGTCATTAAACTTTCCCACTTTCTCTTTTTTTTTTTTTTAATTTTCTGCTCATTTTGTGATAATATCTTTTTCTGTCTGTGTTAAAGGATTTTTTTCTTCTTTTGGCAGCATCATTTCTGTACTAAAGAGGTCAATGTTTCTCTCCTTCTTTCAACACCCAGGTGCTGGCTATGTGTGATGATGTGCACCCTTCCCCTCTCCCCTCTGTTTTGGTCCCACGCCACTTGGAAGCATTTGTTGGCAAAATCTGTATGTTCTCTGTAGCTCCCCGCAGCTGTAACAGTGATTTGCCCACTAACGTTCTGGAAGAACTATCACGATCCACACTTGCAGAGTGCAGATAACTATGTAGTCTCCTGACAATGGGCTGGAAGTGCGCTGCATATGAGGTCCCGATTAACAAGTAGCAAACCACCTGGCACTGCATATGAGGTCCTGATTAGCAAGTAGGAAAAACCACCTGCGGCTTATGGGTGGGCTTGAAACATTCGATTTAATTAGTAAATTGTAATTAGTATACATGTGTATAAAGGAATAAAAGTCATTATTGTAAATAAAAGTTGTTATATGATAAAAGTTGTTCACATCATTAATTTAAAAATATGTTTCTCGATTTTTCAGTAAAGCTACACTCTACCCTCTAGCCAAAAGAAATTCAGACTTGTTAATAGTTAAATGTAACAAATTTGTTTTTAAATTGTCAAACCTTGGTCAATATTTATAGGGCTTAATTTATCCACACTTTAATTTCCTTATTTGTAGAAAGGTTTGTTGTGAGAATAAAGTGAGTTGATACATGAAAACACAGAGAACATAATGTCAAGCATAGTGCTCAAAAGAAAGTGAGGGGGGTCATGTCATTTTGAGGGTAGGAAGGACCTTCCAAAGCAGAACACAAGAAGCAGAAACCACAAAAGAAAACACTAACAGATTTGACCACATGAAACAAAATAATACACGTAGAGAAAGGCACAAAATAGGATAGTGGCAATGTTGCCAATTCAAGTTGGAATAAAAACCACATGACAAACATTAATATCATGAATATATCCTATATGTGACTATATAAATTATATATTTTATAAAATACAATTTATATAATATGTAACATATACACCACTGTCAGATTGCTACCTTAAAATACTAATGAAAGTTAAAAAATATTTAAAAGCAATTCCCAAAAATGGAAATGCAAATCAAAAATAAACGAGTGACAATATTGTCAATAGTCAAAGAAATGCCAATGGGAAAAGTTTGCAGAGCTCATTTTCCTGCGTGACTATCAAACTGAATGCAGGGAAAGTTCGGGATGAGGTGTCTGGCATTGCTGATGGAGCTGGTGGAGTGCTATTTGGCAAAGACCATGCAACGCCTCTGCCCAAACATTCTGCTCCTAGGAATTTATAACCAAATACATAGTCACAGGTATATACAAATTGGTAGTGAAAAGAATGTAAATGCAAGTGAAAAATGTGGATAAGCCCAGTCAGTGTCCTGCCGAGATTGCTTGTGCATCAATCATGAGCATATGATATGATCATTAAAATGATCCTATAAAATAATATTTGTGGCACAAAACTTAAGTACATATAAGTAGATATGTTTGAGTTATAAAAGAGGCTATAAAACAATATAAAGATCATAATTCAGTTTTGCTAAAATGCATGAACCTATATTATTTGAGTGGCTAAAAGAGTCAGAACTATATATGCCATACACTAATCCCCATGTAGAAGGATTATGATTACTTTTCTCCTCTAATTTCCAAATTGTCAAAGTTGGATTTTTAACCTAATACTAAACACATTTTTGAAGTCAGCATGTGCATCACTCATTGGTCTTCAATACATGCATGCATCAACAGCAATCTATCTTTCAAATGCAATCTTAGTTTAGTGAAAGTTCTCAGAAATATTGGCACCTGCAATGCTATACGTACGGAAGGGGCTTGTAGGCTTATTCGCTCAGGAATCCATCTTGAGGAATCTGGATGTAGTAACTACAAGAAAAGAAGAAAAAATAACTAGGAAACTGTCATGAACATTTGCATCCAAGATCACTCTTAAGAGCCATCTTTAGGGTATGACTAAACCAAACCACGTCACCGGTAGGTGACACCAGAGATGTCTTAGAGTCACATTCACATCTTCAGAATCCCTGTCTGGTTTTGAAAAGTCTTGTTGAATTGGGTATTTATATCATGCTTTATACGATCCTTAGGAATACAACTGCATTTAAGTACACACTCATCTCAAACAGCGCCCCCGTTACCTCCCAGAGAACCTTTGCTACTGCAGCTCACCGATGTTGTCTTCTTCGTGGTGGTTGGTTTTCTACAGCTGGAATAGTAGTTGAGGGTGGCATACTCCATCAGCGCGGCGAAGACAAACAGGAAGCACACGGTCACAAAAAGGTCCATGGCGGTCACGTAGGACACGCGTGGCAAGGACTTCCTGGCGATGGTGCTCAGGGTGGTCATGGTCAGCACCGTGGTGATGCCTGAACAGGGGACGGGTAGCATGTTGTAAAAGGGTGCAACACGCAACAGGAATCCCAGACGGTCACCCACATCCCTCCACCCCAGCACGGCTGCCTTACAGGAATCCCTGATGCTGCATACCTCATGTAATGTTACTTTGAATTTTAATGTCCATACAATTTTATAAGCAATGTTTCAATGAAATTTCTTATTATAGTCTTCACAATAACATTAAAGTGCCTGAATCAAATCAACACCTTTCAATTCATTCAGTAATTCTCTCATTGTTGGTAATTTTTAACGTAGACGCTCTTTTTGGCAGTCCTATATGTTCCCTGCTGTTCCACACCTCACATTTCTGCCCAGCTAAATCCTTTTATTTCTGACTTCTCCTCACCTCCCCAGTTTGAAAACCCTTACTATTCTTGAAGACCCGGCTCCAGCACCACTCTTGCCTTCCACACAGAGCTGACAACATGCACATCTGCAGTATCCCTGTACCTTCTACTATCTCAGCTTTTTTTGTTTTCATTATCACAGGGAATCGCATATGTCTTTACATACCTGTCTCCTAGATAGATTGTGTGGTCTTCAAGACAAAAACAGCCCCTTACTTGTCTTTGTTTGCCTGTCCCCCAGCACAGATGCTAGCACATTTGAGGCATTTAAATGAATGCTTTGCATCGAATGAATCAATTAATTGGTAATACTCAATGTTGGTTTGACTTCGACTATTTTATATGCATGGGTCAACACTGGATGTTTAAGCAAATATTGTGGAAAACATTCAGAAAAGAGACACAGACACACACGAGATGGATAGCTTAGAAGGGAAAACATGAAAAAAGACATGGAGACTATTGAACATAAGAATAAAATGAAGAAGAGCGATTATCATGTGAAACAGGCTAAGACTGACTCTCCCGAGTCTTCCCAAGAAATCAGGACCTGTCAGGACTACTAGACAGGGAAGGTTAGTGACCCCAGATTCATGGGCCCCAGAATCACAGGAATCTGAATTTTAACAGTCACCACCTCTGTAGCTCAATGGGACTACAGTAAAATATCTGCATCGCAGTACTAGTCAGAGAGTAGGTACACAGGACAGATGAGGACACATTACTTTCCACCTTTGCTGCAGCATCACAGCCTCTGTTTAGTTCCTCCCTGCATCTGCTCAAGGCAATTCTGCCAGGGCCAGGTGGAGAATGGGTCTCAAAGCATGGGGTGGACAGCTTGTAGAGGCGTAAAGAGTACTACCTGAAAATCCAAGCCCTCCACCTTGCTCTAGGCCTTCTCAGCATTTGGCCATGAGGAGTCACTTACCATCTTTGAATCAGTTTCCTTAACTTGTGCAGTGAAAATAGAATGCCAGGCACTCTTTAATATAGGTGGTAAGATTTCATGGAAAAACGCTATGTAAACTGGAAAAGTCTATACTTATGTCAGATGTAGTTTTATGGAAAAAGCTCTTTAGAAAAAAATTATTTTATTTTATTTACTTTTTTAAGTTCTATGGAACATGTGCAGAATGTGCATGTTTATTACATAAACGTGTGCCATGGTGGTTTGCTGCACCTATCAACCCATCACCTAGGTATTAAGCCCAGCATGCATTAGCTCTTTTCCCTAATGTTCTCCCCCAGGGAATACTATGCAGCCATAAAAAAGAATGAGATCATGTCCTTTGCAGGGACATGGATGAAGCTGGAAGCCATTATCCTCTTTTAATAAACATCCAATTCAGCTTTTAAAAATGTGACCATATCATGTCTAAGAAGAAGTTCAAAATCTTAGTTTCTATTTCAATAGAAATACAAACTGTTTGTGTCTGTAATTTCCATAGACCTTGTCCATCAGTTGTCATGAGTGGCCTGTATTCCAGATGTAGACAATGGCCATGTGTTTTATCCTCCCCACTTCCACCCCTACCCTGAAACTTCACCCTGCTGAAGAAAAATAAACCTTAGGCATTTCTATTTAGTTCAGGGATCTAAGCTACCTAGTAAAGAAGAGTGATCTGCAAAAACACCTGTTGGCGTGACTTCCTCTTTGGGGAAAGCACAAAGGAGTTCAGGAAGGTTATCTCAGCTGAGTCTAGTACATATAGGATGCTTTGGGGATGATTCTGGTCTCACAGAATCCTAGAACAACTTTCTTCTTGACTTTGGAGGGATGAGTGAATATAAATCCTGGCATCTTACTGCAGTCAGAAGTAAACCTCCTAATTTAAACACAAACTAAAATAACACATTTTGATATTGGCTTTTTTTTTTTCATTCAGCACAATGCCCTTGACACATTTAAACTGCTGCTTCATCGATAGTTTGTTCTTTCCTACTGCTGAGTAGTATTTCATGGTTTGGGTGTTCCATAGTTTCGTTAGCCTTTCACTTGTTGCGGGATATTTTGCTTCTTTCCAGTTCCTGGTGATTACATGAACATTCATGTCAGTGTAACAATATCATCCTATTTCAAGTGACTTTCTTGGAGACACATTGTAGTTGGATCATACTTTATTTTTTTAATCCTCTCTGCTAATTTCTGCTTTTTTACTGGTACGTTCCAGCAATTTACATTGAATGTAGTTATTAATATTTAAGATGTAACTATCCCATTTTATATTGTGTTTCCTGTTTGTTTGTTCCTTTATAATATCTTGTTTTCTTTTTCCTGCCTTCCCATGGGTTATCTCAACATATTTTAGAACTTGATTTTGCTTTACCTACAGTGTTTTTGAGGCGTGTCACTCTTTGTAGCCTTTTTAGTGGTTCCTCCAGTATTATAAATACATAATTTATCATATTTAACATTTTACCAATGTGACTGAAATGTAGAAACTTTATTTCGCCTTACTCTTCCTTGATTTTAATATAATTGTCTTAAATATTTCCTTTAATTAGTTTAGTAATTACATCAAGTAGCATTATGATTTTTTGCTTCAACCATTATAAGTAATTTAGAAAACTCAAAAGGCAAAGGAAAGTCCATTTTACTTGCCCATATTTTCACTTTTTGTATTTTTTCTTTATTTCTTTTGTTAAAAATTTCTTCTCTTATCATTTTCTATTTCAAGAAATTCCATTAGCCATCATTTTAGGGGACATCAGCTAGTGACAAATTCTCTTTGTTCTTCTTTGTCTGAGAATGGATTTCTCGTTTATTCTTAAATGATACTCTCATTGGGTATAGAATTCTGGGTTGACTATTATTTCCATTCAGCATTAAAAAATGCTGCGCTACTTCCTCCTTGCCTCCATGGTTTGGATGAGAAATCCATTGTCATTCAATTTGTTTTTTCTATATAGGCAAGGCGACGTTTCTTTGCTACTCTCAATAATTTTTCTTCAGTTTTTAAGAGTTTGATTATGATGTGTCTTTACCTAACATTCTTTGGATTTAACCTATTTGGGATTAATTCAGCTTCTTGGATCTCTAGATTTATGCCTTTTGGCAAATTTGAGTATTTTTTATCCATTGTTTCTTTGAATATTTTTTTTAGCCCCATTCTATTTCTCTTTTTCTGGAACTTCAATGACACAAATGTTGGATCATTTCCCTCTCCAATATTTGTGTCAACATTTGAAGATATCCCTAAACTCAGTTGATCATTATTTTTTTCAATATATTTCCTCTCTGTTGCTCAAATTGGTAAATTCTTGTTGTTCTATCTCATGGTTCACTGATTCTTTCCTCTGTCTTATCTTCTTTTGTTAAGCACATCCAGTGAGTTTTTCATTTTGGCATTGTATTTTTCAGTTCTAAAAATTTCATTGAGTTCTTCTTTATATCCTCTATTTCTTTGTGGAGCTTTTCTATTTTTTCATTTAGTTGAAGCATGTGTGCATTCGCTCATTGAAGCACATTTATGACTGATTATTTTAAAATCCTAGTCAGATAATTCTAACAACTGTGTCATCTTGATATTGGCATTTTCTTTTTGATATGATGAGTGATATTTTATTGTATCCTGGACATTTCTGGTATAATTTTTTCAGACTGAAATATTATATAGAAAATCTTTAAAGTATTCATACTTACAACATATTTAGAACAAAAATATTAATATAAAGACTAATAAATTAAATTAAATTTCTGCACATCAAATGCATAAAAAGAGGAGAAAGATGCTATTCATTGGAAAAATGTATTTATTTTATATAAATACAAAACCACAAATCTTCATGATGTTTCTTTTTATCTAATAACATGAAATATCTATTCAAGTGTGTTTTCATGTCAGAAATGTTTTAAAGTTTTCCTCACCTAAGATTCACTTTCTGGTCTGAGAAATCTTTATCTAATCTAATATAATCCTAACATTTTTCTAGAAATTTAACATTTCTAGTTTTACCATTTGAGTATAATCCATTTTAAGTAATTTTTTGTGTATGGCAGGAGATGGATATTGAAATTCACTTTCATGATGTAATTATTAGGTGCAGAGTTCTGTAATATCCAATAGCTCAAAGACATTGATATTGGTGTTCAGATCCTCCATTCCTTTACTGGCTTTTTGGTTGTTGACTGGTTTAATCACTTAAATAAGTGGACAAATGTGCTTGTTTGTGTACACTGCTGATAGAAGTATATTTAAATATCAAACTGTGATTGATTTTAAAAATTTATCCTCTTCTCAGTTTTTGTTGCTTTTAATATGAAGCTCTAATACTAGGCACAGGCACATTTATGAATGTTTTGTCTTTCTGTTGAATTTACCCTTTTATTATTATTATATGCTCCTATTTATTTCTACATTGAATTCTTAGCTATGCTTTTTATTATATTTTCACACATTTTTAACAGATTCCAATAAGATTTCTTAATATATCTACTTAGAATTTTTTTAGAATTACTTCACCCATTTTTATACCACATAGGAACATAGTTCCATATGTCCCCCAACCTCATTGCTATTTATGGCTTACATTTTATTTTTTCTGATGTCATAAGTCCCATCTTGCAATATTATTATTTTCACTTTAATTGAAAGAATAAAAATAGAAAACTAGTTTTTTTAAACTTCACCGCATACTTACCATTTCTGATGTTTTTCATTACTTCTTGTAAATCCATTTTTCTATTGATTATTTCTATTAACCTAATTAGCTTGCTTTAGCATTTTCACTATGGTTTTAGATTTTCTGTGATAAATTAGCACAGATTTTGTTTATCTAAAAAAATCTTCATTCTGATGAAATTTTTGAAGTATATTTTCTCTAGATATAGAATTTCAGTACTTTAAAGATGGCAACTGACTATCTTCTGGTCTCCATTATTGCACATGAAGAATCAGTCAGTCATATTTTTGCTCATCCACATGACAGGACATTTTTATTTATCTACTTTCAAGTATTCTCTTTATTTTTGATTGTCATCATTTGGACTATGATGGTTTTCTTTGTATTTATCTTACTTGTATCTCACTAAGCTATTTGAATTTGTAGGCTGATGTTTTTCACCAAACATTGGAATTTCTTAACCACATGTTTTCAAAAATATTTGTCCTCATTCTTTTTCTCTTCTTATTCTGCTTTTAACTATCACCTCAGTTATAGTCAGTTATAGTTATGTTATGCATATTCATATTGTATCACAGGTCACTGGGACTTCTTTCTTTTTAATCTTTTATTCCTTTGATCTTCAGATTAGATAAATTTCATCTGGTGGTCTTCAATTTTATATAAACTTTTATTTCTGCCATCTTCAATCTGCTCTTAAGTCTAGTTAGTGAATTTTTCAATCAAGATATTATACATTTCATTCTAGAATTTCTTTTTATATACTTTCTGTGATGAGATAACCCATCTATTCATTAATTAAAATCATATTATCCTTTAAGTCTTCATTGTTATAATAGCTGTTGTTAAAGTCCATGCCTACTGAGTCAGCAATAGACTTCTCTTTGCTTTTTATTAATCCTTCTTTCTTTGTAATCATGGGTAACATTTTTCTACATCTTAGAATGTCTAATAAGTTCTTAACTCCTTATAATGTAAAGAGTCTGCACTATATTATCTTTTTAAGAAGCTCTTTGAATTCTTCTGACAAACAGTTAATTTACTGATGGTTCTCCTTGATCTTGTTATTGCTTGGTTCAAGCTTCATTAAAGGACGTCTAGGGTACCCCCTTTATTTCTAGGCACAGACTTTTTGGTGTCTAAACTAAACATCTTATTGTTAATAAAGTTCCTCAATTCTTCTGGCTATAAATTTATTATCTGACTGCACCGTGAAATTCTAGCTTCTGTGTCTTGAGCCCAGAACAACTATTCTCTGTAGGATTTTCATAGTCTCAATTTGTACAAACATAGTTATATATTATATCACTTTGAAGCTTATCTTTAGATGTCTTGTGTACAGTGACATCTAATATATGTAACTATGAAGCCATAACCCCAAGGGTTAGTCACGAAATCTGTGTTGATTTGCCTACAATTCTATCATGTATTTTCTATAAGCATGCAAATCTAGTATAGGTAGAGGATATTACAGGCTAATTAATCTCTTGGCATCTGGTCTACCCAGGCCCAGTGCTTTGTTCTTGAACAAATAAATAAAAAAAAAACACAGAGAAATAACAATGCAAATATGAGAGATGTTGCAGAAATTTGAAATTGAGACAGCTTCCTCTTTTCTATAGGATTTTTTTTAGGGGAAAACAATCTCTATATTCAGTCTTACATATTACCTGCCTTCAAAAAATCAAAACATTGAAAGTTAAGCAAAATTCCTGTCAGAAAGGAAACCTGACATAATATATGTTGCACAGTTCTAAAACTACTGAAAGTTAGTGTTTTATTAAGAAGATTTTGGGAACCAGAGAAAAATTCATAAAAAGACTGAGTTTTAGTGTGTGCTCACAGCTGAAAAGAATGATCATTTTCTCGTTTGCTGATAAAGTTGCTATATACAAGCAGAGCTTCAATTATTGATCAACTATTTTTTACCAATACTATGTCTTCAGTCCTCAGAGGTGTGTGGCAAATTCTGTTTCCTGACATTAACGTACGGGGACTTTTGAGTTGACAGGTTCTGGGATGTGCCTGTGTTTTTGTGATCATATCCGCCTGTGATACAGGATACTATCACAGTGGATTTACTGTGAATCTCCTACGCCGTCTTGATTTAAGTGGCGTACATAGAATCCCATTGTGAGAAAGAACAGCCTTGCTTGGCTTCTTAAGAGAAAATTCTAAGCATGGTTCAAGTCACCCTCAAATGAGATCATTCACATTTAAATAGTCTTTTACATTGAAGGTATTTTTTATGAATGCTTCTATATTACAATTACGCAAATTTGTGGAAGAGATTTTTTGAAACTCACCTAATGCTGTTCTTGCTGGCGTAGCATCTTTTTTGATCCAAAATGACACCCAGGATAAAACCACAGTCAGTATACAGGGAATGTATGTCTGAATGGTGAAGTATCCCATTCTTCTACTCAATTCAAAATATATAGTCATGACAACATAATCACCTGTAATAAAATATTGTCAAAATTAAGACAACTTTGATGGGTCAAAAATAATTCAGGAAAATAATTTACAATTTATTTTGTTAAGTGAATGACTTGGATAAAAATGCACAACTACAACAATATCAAATCAGGAAATGGATCAAAATGCTGGTTTTCTTAAACTTAATTTTCATAGTATCCATGGCTGTACCAGGCATTTAATCGGTCAGTGTAAAGGGCACAAAACGAACATATTCACGGATAGAGTGAGAACACATGCAGATCTCTTCCACGACAGGCCATGAGTTGATGAGCTATTATCGCTTGAGTCCTTCCACAGGTTGTACAATTAAATTCAAGAGTAACCGGTAAACTCAACCCTCAAACAGACCCAGGGTCATTTTAAGGGATGCTTTTCCAATGATAACAAAGCTATCATGTCTTACATAAACTTGTGTAACCCTTTTATATTTTTATTTATTTATATCATTAAGTTTTGCTTATCAACTTTGCACTTTGTTTTAATTAATGTATGTATATTTATCTGATCCTTTTGTAACCCAGGACTTAAGCTGTGCCAACCCAGAAACAAAAAGGAGTAATCATTTCCTGACATTCCACTCTCTTCTACCGAAGCAGAACCACACCATAAAGAAGCTGAGAGCAATGCAGATGTGACTAGAGATTCCATAAGATCCCCCGGGGGCTTGAAAGAGGGTGCATGCTTAATACATTGTACATTTTCTCCCCAAAGCATCTCCATTCATTTCTTGTCCAGGCCACCTCTTGCTGAGATTATCTCCTCATCCTCATCCTCCCCATTTGAATCCTCCACCCCTTTCGCCTGCTGGATTCAGTCATCCAGTGCCCGAAATCCACCATGTCCAGAACTGAACTATCACCTTCCCCGTGCCAATACCTCCTCTTCTTTCAGGTCCATCTCTCACTTGTTCAAAGAGGAAACCAAAAAGCCACCTCTGACTCCTCCTTTTCTCTTCTCAATGGTTCTATATGATCCATTGCTCTCAAATCCTTTCCCCATCTAGTCCAAGCTACCACCTTCTGCCATAGATCCAAGCTTATCTCCTAATGACCAGTCCTTTTTGCTCTAAATCATTCTACCTACTGCCATCAAAAGGAACTTTGTAAAACACTAGTATCATTTTAGCCTTCTCCTTATTAGCTGCCCTTGCACAGCTGTGACACTTTTATGTGGTCCACATCATTCTGCATTAAACACTCCTTGCCCTGTGCTCTCTACACGCTTGGCATCTTGTCTACCCAGGGCCTCAGACTTGCCAAAACCCTTTCCACACTCCTCTGAATTCCTTCCCATCTGCATAGCATGCTCTTCTTTTTATTTCCCCAGCATCTAGATAGTTCCTATTCACTCACTTAGCTTAAAAATCACTTACTTCCCCAGGAAATCTTCCCTGACACCTTCCCATAAATTGGATGGATTTGTTTCTATAATTACTGGTACAATATCTATCTTAAAACCAATAAACTGGTTGGTTTATAGAATATGTCTCTCTTGTTTACCAATGTTGGCTAACCATAATAAATTAATTAATATTTGCTGAATGAAAAGACTATCACTGACGTCCCATTTTTTTTTTTTTTTGAGACAGAGTTTCACTCTTGTCACCCAGGCTAGAGTGCAATGGCACAATCTTGGCTCACTGCAACCTCCGCCTTCCAGGTTCAAGCAATTCTCTTGCCTCAGCCTTTCAAGTAGCTGGGATTACAGGCATGTGCCACCACGTTTGGCTAATTCTTTTTTTTTTTTTTTTTTTTTTTTTTAGTGAGTTGGGGTTTCACATGTTGATCAGGCTGGTCTCGAACTCCTGACCTCAGGTGATCCACCTGCGTTGGCCTCCCAAAGTGCTGGGATTACAGGCATGAGCCACCACGCTCAGCCCAAAGTCCCATTTTTACTTAAAAGATTGACAGGGAGATGGTATTGGTCTCAGATGAAAACTATGCTCCCAATAAATAAGAATTTTTTGCAGGATGAAATACTCTGTTGTAGCAATATTTAGAGTTGTTGATAGAAACATCAACTTTGATATCATTTACCAAGAAACATTTAAAAATTTAAACAAATTAGTATTTCAGTACAAAGGAATTAGGATGATTAGCCTGAAGCAATAGAGCACAAGTATATATTTTAAAGTAATGTGAATGCTAAAATTACATTATTTCCTAAGGAAATGTGATTTGAATTATGTGTGATTCTTAATGTCTATTAATTTTTTGCATAAAATTGCAATCAAAACCCTAGAGGAATAAACAAACAAGCTAACATACAGAAAAACAAAGCACAATAAATCACCCTAGGAGTTATGCAGAGTCCAAATGGAACATCCAAAGAGTAATTTCATTTATCACCTCTGCAGGTTACTGACAAGATAAACAGAAAGACAACTCCAGACAAGATGCACAATTTATTACAGCAAATCCACCTGCTTTCTCCCTGCCTGGGGTGAGAGGAGCTCCCCATGCCTGTGCTCAGTATACTCCCTTGCCTAATTCAGAAGTCTACCCGGGCATCCATGGTTATTAGCTTCCATGGTCATCCTACTGAGGCTCTGCCTTTCCCAGACATGGGTGCTTTGCAGGAGGGAGGCAGTAGCATCAGTGAAAGTCCCAGTGTTGGGTGCATGACTGGAGGTATGCACAATATGGAGGTGTGCACGATACTGGCAATGACGGAGGAGGCAGCATCAGACAAAGTCCCAGTGCTGGGCACAATATGGAGGTGTGCATGATACTGGCAATGACGGAGGAGGCAGCCTCAGACAAAGTCCCAGTGTTGGGCACATGCATGGAGGAGTGCACGATACTGGCAATGATAGAGGAGGTGGCACTAGTCAAAGTCCCAGTGCTGGGCGCATGCATGGAGGTGTGCACGATGTTGTCAGTGATGGAGGAGGCAGTGGCACCAAAGTCCCAGTGCTGGGCGCATGCATGGAGGTGTGCACGATGCTGTCAGTGATGGAGGAGGCAGCAGAATGACCCATGAAGATGACTTCTTCCTCAGCTCATATTCAGAGGAAAGTCAGGACCTGAAACTTGTTATTTCCAATCCCAAATACTTGTTTTATTTATTTCATTAGATAGCAATCCATTCTCAATAATTGCTTTTTAGCATTAAACATAGAAATAAAATTTGCCCCAGGATGATGTTTTGAAACGTCACAGTGGACTAGTTGGGACTTTTCTATTTACTTATTTATTCATTTATTTTAGAGTTAGTAAGTTCCATATCTGGTAGTTCCCACCACCAGAGAGAGACTGACATGCATTTATTTGCTCTCAGTGATTCCATGTTCACATTCTCAGAAAGCCTCTGACACGGTCAATTTCAGACAGGTCAGAATCAGATAAATAAAACCAGTGGTGTAGAAGATTGTATTGGCTTAGATTAGATTGCTGCCCATCTTGGACAAATCAACTTCAACTGAGGCAGGTTCAGGTAAGAACATGGCAGCTCCCAGGCTGGCTGTGGAAGGAGGAGCAGTTCCCAGAAGATGGGGCTTTATCCCCAGAAGAAAGATAGGTTGACGGGTAGGAATAACAGAGGTAATCTGGCTTGGAAACACCAAAGGAAGTAAGTGTACAAATTTTCTTTGTCGTATCATTTAATGACTCTATATTGAAGTATATTTCCATGTTTCTCAGAGAACATAAAATTATTGTTTATTCACACTTCATACAATTAGTTTATTGTAAAATACAAGGACATGGTACATTTAAAGACCTTTTTCTTCATTTTACTAAACTTTATGTTTGCAAAATTATCATTTTAATGAATCAGTAGGTAGATAATAAATTATTATTGAAAAAGGAAGTTGGTAGGGGTGTTTTTTTTCTCTGAAAATGCTAACCGGCTGCTAGATTACATCTTGTGGGCCACATTAATAAAATACCAAATATATAAGCAAATTTACAATTTTTAAATTCTAGGTTTCTGTTTTGAAATTTGACAGCAACATAGCATCTTATGCTTTAAAAGTCCAGTCGAGTTTCAGATAGAGATCTTCACAGAAAATTTAAAAAAGGAAAACCCTTCACAGAATGTATTTCTAATGTATGCGCTCTAAAGATGTTCCCACCTGAATTTATCATCCCATTTAATTGGTAAGTTTGGAAGTTCATATAGATATTTTCAATACTCCAACTCCTCTACGGACTAGGTGAATCTTTTGTAATTGCATTATTCCCAGAGTATACTATTTCAAAACCATTATTTACTCATGCCATAGATACCACATTTCTTTATTGCATCTCTGGCACCAAAAACATCCTTTGAGTCTCCTTTAAACGTTGTTATTTCCCTCCATCTCCTCTCTTTCTCATGGCCATCTCTTCCCCATCCTCCCGACCCCACCAACTTACAGATATATCCAGCCTGGTTTCCTTTCAAAATTGCCTAAGCTTAATACTCTCTGAAAAGCCACCTGAGGCCTGGAGATTAGCAAGCAATGCTCAGCCAAAAAGCCTAATGTTCTCCATCTTATTCTTCAAGTTTGCCCTGAGGTGACTTGTCTTTTTCTTCTCTTTATTACATTTGTTTATAAAAAGAAGTTCCAGCCGGTCGCGGTGGCTCAACCTGTAATCCCAGCAATTTGGGAAGCCGGGTTAGGTGGATAACCCGAGGTCAGGAGTTCAAAATCCGCCTGGCCAACATGGTGAAACCCCGTCTCTACTAAAAATACAAAAAGTTAGTTGGGTGTGGTGGTGGATGCCTGTAATCCGAGCTACTTAGGAGGCTGAGGCAGGAGAATCTCTTGAACCTGGGAGGCAGAGGTTGCAGTGAGCCGAGAACTATCTCGGAATGCCACTGCATTCCAGCCTGGGCAACGAGAGCAAAACTCCGTCTCAAAAAAGAAAAAAAAAAAAAATTAAGAAACATTAAAAAAGAAGTTCCTAATTTTAGGGAAATTAAATTTATCAACCTTTTATTTTACCATTCATACCATTTGTGTCATTCTTGAGAATCTGTTCCTTAACCCAGGACCATTAAGTTCCCTTACACAAGTTTTGCTTTTCTCCTAGTTTTCCTTCTATGCAATTACTTGTTCTCCAATTCAAGTTTTCTGAATTCTGTGATTAGTGGCTACATCATCATTTATTGCCACTTCCAGTCATCTGCAGGCCCACCTCTCTTTTATTTGTGTGTTCGTATCTGTATGAATCTGTGTGTGCATTTTGATTCTGCCACATAACCACACTGTCTTAATCAGCATAACTGTGGCAGACACACCCTAAAGTGACCCCAGTTAGTCATATAGTTGTATTGTTCCTTCCTCGTGAGTGTGGGCAAAACCTGATTTGGTTTCACTTGATGGATCAACTCCCTTGATTGAATTTCTTTATATGGCAAAGATGAATAAATTTTGCAAATGTAATTAAGACCCAAAATCTGTTGATTTCAAGTTAATCAAAGATTATCTTGGGTGGCCCTGACTTAATCAGGTGAAAGATGTTAAAAGAAAGACTGAGCCTTTCATGAAGAGAGAGACTGTCCTCTGGTCTCTACAGCTGCGAATAATAATTCTGTCAACAACTTGAGTTTGGAAATTGATTCTTCCGTAGTCAAGTCTCCAGATGAGACTGAAGCTCAGCCAACTCCTTAATTGCAGCCCTAAGAGCCTAAACGAAGTTCCCCGCTAAGCCACACCTAATTCACAGAAATTATAAGGTCATAAATGTGTTTTGTTTTAAACCACTAAGTTTGTGGCAATTTGTTAAACTGTAATGGAAAACTAATACAATAGCATTGGTCACAAGTACAGAAGCTGCCAATCTTTGTATTCTTCTCCATGGATGCCTTGGCTCTTCTTCGGTCTTTGTGCTTATAAAATTGTAGAATCAGTTTAAAAATTTTTCATAAACACTGTTGGTATTTTGATTGGAATAAATTATGCATCCTCATTTATTTATATAATCAGTGTAGCTGCCTGAAAGTACAGCAGTTAAGAAAAAGTTTTTGTCATCATGAAGTTTTAGCTATTTCAATTTGCATATCCTTCAATGAAATATTGAATTACTTCCATAAAGCTTTGGCAAGTCTTTTGTTAGATTTAGTTCTTGATACATGTATATTTCTGTTGCTATGGATGATGTATTTAAATTAAATTAAATTACATTTATATTTAAGTTCATGTTTTAATTTTTTTCTTTCTTCCTGATTTGTTATAACTTTATTAACATGTGTCTCGTGTCCTGTTTTCCTGGGACCTGGTTGGCAGATTCACGTCTTCCTTCATTTCAGGATTTTTTTTCCAATACAGCCTTTAAACATTTTGTTCTATTTGTTTTATTCTTTTCCTCGTCTCACAAACATTAATTATGTGTTTGTGAGTACTCTGTTTGATTTACACATCTATCATTTTTTTCTTACTATTCACTGAGTGCATTCCTCGGTATTACTAAACCTGTTCTTCATATTCCTGACAATATTATCAGCAGGTTAGATTCTGTAACAGCTACTTGTAATGTGGCTTTCATTTTTTTTTTCTTTTTTTTTGAGACGGAGTCTCGCTCTGTCGCCCAGGCTGGAGTGCACTGGCGCCATCTCGGCTCACTGCAAGCTCCACCTCCCAGGTTCACGCCATTCTCCTGCCTCAGCCTCCCGAGTAGCTGGGACTACAGGCGCCAGCCACCACGCCTGGCTAATGTTTTTGTATTTTTTTTTAGTAGAGACAGGGTTTCACCGTGTTAGCCAGGATGGTCTCGATCTCCTGACCTCGTGATCTGCTTGCCTCGGCCTCCCAAAGTGATGGGATTACAGGCATGAGCTACTGCGCCTGTCCGTTGCTTTCATTTTTTATGATTTTATTTCTTCTCCTCCCCTCCCCCAAATATCTCCTGGCCTGCTTGATATCTCCTCTCATCTTTTCATCTCTGTCTATGTTTCTTTTCTCCTCTTTTGAGTGACTTCAGTTTTGAGCTAAAATTTTCTTCACTTGGTCCAAGATCATAGGGAAGTATTTGTTTGGAATGTTCTTAATATACATGTCCTCCATCAGCATTTGTAGTGTTTTACGTTTTGTCTTTCTTTGGAATCTCTGCATGGGTCCCATTTGCATTTCTAACTAAAATTGACAGGGGGCACTTTTTGGAGGTCAGCCCTAGGGTATGAATAGTGCCTGCAGGGGTCAACTCAGCACAAATGGGTTGTCTCAGCAGGTTTCTGGAGCCCCTGGCCATCTACTCCCCTGGGCTTTGCCCTTGAGCAGTGTATCTGAGCCCTGTTTGTGAGTTCTTTTCTTCTCCACAACCTCCATATGTGAGTGTGCCAGTGGCTCAGCCTGGAGACCTTCTCCCTTCTATTCTTTAATTTTCTAGAGGATCTCAACTAGTTCCAGGAGTTTAAATACTATCAGTGCTTTGCATAGTGTTGACTACTTTCGGGAACTTTAGACTCATCTACCCTTGCGTCATCTCAATGTGTCCATACAGGTATAACAGGCATTTCAAAATCAACAGGCCACGTGGAGTCCTGCTTCTCGTGCCTCCTGCTCTGTAACAAGCAGCTCCACCTGCAGTGTACTGTGCTCAACAAACATTCACTCTGTCCTAGTTGCTCTGACCTTCAACCTCACAGTCAGCCTTTCTTCTTCTCTTATCCTCATATTATATATTTACTCCATAAAAATGCATTAAACATGCTCAGATTCCAACCACATTTTACTACTCTAATGCACCAATGACGTCGCACTTGATTATTGTAATAATAATAATACAATATAATATTATTGCAATATAATAATAATTGTAATCGTTGCTTAATTTGTCCTTCTGCAGATTATTTTCTATCTAACAGCCAACATAATCGTTTTAAAATAGGGGTCAAATCAAGCCTTTCCAAGCTCACTCCAGGAACTTTCTATCTCATTGAGATTAATACTAAGAGCGTGGCTTGGACTACAAACTCCTTCATGGTTTGGGCTCCCTCCCAGTCAAGGAAACAGCTCTTGCCCCACTGTCCCTTCTGCTGTCCCCCACACACTTGATCTTGCTCCCTTGCTCTTGCATTTCTAGTTGCTAGAACGTTCCTCCCACAAATCTCCAGCGTTGCTTACTTCCTCACTGACTCAGTTGTCCAAATGTGACCCTATTAGATTATTGACTACCTGTGTAAAGTAAGAACGGTTTGCCATTGGAGACACAATGGATCTATGAACAGTGGGAATCTGTTACCCCTTTCCCTGCTCTGTTTCTCTCTGTAGCACTTATCCTCTTGAAATATATGAGATACATATTTACTTGTTTATCATCTATTCCCTCTACCCCATAGAATACAAGTTCCGTGATGACACTTTGTCCGTTTTCTTTGCTTCCTGAGCTCTTGTAGGCCTTCTGTGAATGTTTGTTCAATGATCTTTTAATCTTTTCATCATCATACCTCCTGGGATTTTGCGTTGAGCAGTATATCAGTGTGGATTTAAAAAGATCTTTATAAGCTACAGGGGTAGGTATAGTGATGTAGTGTTTCCTTTTCCATGGTTAGTAGCAGTATAGCTAATCTCTTTTGTAACTCATGTATTAATTGCCTAATTCATGGAATGGGCCTGTCCCTTCTTCAGCATCACCAACACCTCCCTTTCGCTATCAGAGGGGACATGGCTCAGGGATGCTCCTCTAGACTGCATCCTCCTTGCCCCAGCCAGCTCTCACACACATATACACGGTGTTAGGTAGATCAGAAGTTTCTTGAAGGGCCCATCTATTTTTTACAAAACTCTGCAACTTACAAAAGAATTGTAGATAATTCCATGCGCTTTTGGTGCTTCTTTTAATTTAGTCACTAATTTACCTTGCTCCTTTTATTCCTTGTATTGGCAGATTTGTGGTTACTTCCTACAGTCAATGATAATTGTTTTTTCTTCCTTTTCTTTTCACTTTTGTTTTGGCATTCTATTGTTTCCAGAGAGGAATGTGTGGTAAAAATCTTCTCTATCGCACACTACATCATTTTTAAAAGAAGAATCACACAAGTGTTTTTATATATATAAAGAGTTGAGTTTATACCCATATCCTTACCATTCACTTTTATGACCACTGAAAGAAAAAAATATTTAAAGTATTACATATTTTGAAACAAAAAGTGCTAATTTTTATTACAATCAGTTTTTAACTTCATGCCCGTAATCCTGTTTAACCGTAAAGTAACGGATAGTTTTTAGAACAAGTAATTCTTGGCCAAATTGAGGTATAAATATAATGTAAAAAGTTAATTAGTTAATATGATTGTCTACAAATGAGGTGCTGGAGGAAACTTTAGGATAATTACAGGCACCACCAAATATAATATAATTCAGTAACTTTATTCAGCTAGAAATTTCTACCTGATCACTAAATGCTGAGTCTGAACACCACCATCTTTTTAAATGGAGGATCAAGGAGAATCCTGAGAAAGCCTCCCCATGGGGCCGCCTGGGAGAGGATGACAGAACTCATTGCGAGAACTCCACCCACGTCCACATCATTGTGTCCCCTGTGAAGCAAATGTCTCAGTACACAGCGGGAAGGGCAACAAAAACTGGTGCAACAGGGGAATGGTGGAAATCTACTGCAGCTGTGTGTGTGTGACTGGAAAATCAAGCAAGCACTACCCCTGGGGAAGAGATGGCAGTACCGTTGGGCCCAACATTACATCTGCAGAAGGCACAGGAACACTTGTGAAGGTCACACTCTAAGAACTAGGTTTACAAATCATGCCTAAGACTGAGCCTTACTCCAAACGTTGATAACATCTCACCATCCCTTGATCCAACCACCCACACGCAACAAGCATAGAATGAAAACAGCAGTGTAGTCCAGGTGGTGACTGCAAGAGACAGATGTTCCCTGGGAAAAGTGCAAGGGGAAGAGTCAAAACTGAGCCACAGGACCTGGAGTCAAGCAGATAGTCAACTTCAAACCTGGCTTAACTTCTAACTACATAAGCAAGAACTCTCACACTAAAAGCAGGGCAAAATGAAAGGCATGCTTATTTCTAAGCATACATAAAATTTATCTGAGTATCTACTATTCTATAAAACATGTCTAGCTTCCAGATAAAATTATGGGACATACAAAAACCAAAAATAGCAGCCTGAAAAGGCAAAATAATTACTAAGAACAGAACCAGATAGGAAAGAGGGTATTTAAATAATTATTTAATATGTTAATGGCTCTTATGGAGAAATAGGCAACATGCAAGACCAAAGAGGTGATTTGGTCAATCAATGGAAATTAGCATAATGGAAATTAGCAGATCAATGGAAATTCTAAGAAAGAATCTAATGGAAGTACAAGAAATCAAAAATGTAGTAAGAGAGGTTAAGCATGCTTTTGATAGGCACATTAGTAAACTTATCATAGCCAAAGAAAGACCCAGTGAGCTTTACTATAGGTGAGTGGAAATTAGCCAATCTAAAACAAAAAGAGAAATATGAGTTAAAAAATCAGGACAGAGAAACCAAGAGCTGTGAAAAAATAACAAACTGTCTAATATACATATTATTTGAATTCCAAAAGAAGAAGAGAAAACAATATATTTGAAGAAATAATGGCTGAGAATTTTGCAAAATAATGACAGACACCAAAGTACAAATCCAAGAAGCTCAAATATCAGCCAGAATCAAAAGAAAACAAACAAATAACAAACCCCCCAACTACATATATCATATTAAAAGTGCTGAAAACCAGATACAAAGGGAACATTTTGGAAGCAGCCAAGGGAAAAAAAGATACATTTTTGTTTTTTGCTTTTTCCCTCACCAGAGGAGCAAAAAGGATAAGATTCACAGCAGACTTCTCTTCAGAAATCATGCAAGAAAGAAGACAATGGAATAAAATTTTTAAGTTTCTGAAAGAAAAAGTAAACCCACAGTGAAACTCAGTAAAAACACTTTCCAAAAGTGAAATAGACATAAACAGTTTCTCAGAAAAACAAAAACTGAGGGAATTCAGCCGGGCACGGTGGCTCAAGCCTATAATCCCAGCACTTTAGGAGGCCAAGGTGGGCGGATCAGGAGGTCAGGAGATTGAAAGCATCCTGGCTAACACGGTGAAACCCCATCTCTACTAAAAATACAAAGAAACAAAATTAGCTGGGTGTGGTGGTGGGTGCCTGTGGTCCCAGCTACTCGGGAGGCTGGGGTGAGAGAATGGCGTGAACCTGGGAGGCAGAGTTTGCAGTGAGCCGAGATCACGCCACTGCACTCCAGCCTGGGTGATGGAGCGAGACTCCATCTCAACAACAACAACAACAGCAACAACAACAAAAACAAAACAAAACAAAACAAAACTGAGGGAATTCATTGGCAGAAGATCTAATCAACGAGAAATGGAAAGGAAGTTCTTCAGAGATATGGAATATAATATATTCAGAAACTTGCATACATGCAAAGAAATGAAGAGTGTTGGAAATGTAATAAATGAGTGTATTTATGCTTTGGTAATATTGACTTTAAAAGTTAACTGTTTAAAGCAAAAATATACAATATATTTTATGTTTATAGCATAAGAAAAAATGAAATGTGTAATAGCAATTATACAAGAGACGGAAGAAAGCAATAGGGAATATACTGTTAAGAGGTTTTTATACTACATATATATCAGCATAATACTATTTGGAGGTCAACTCAGATTATTTAAAACTAAAAAGTTTTAAAAGATTGTTATACACAATAAGTCTAAACAGAAAACAAAATTGGAGCATTGTTAATTAAATGTAACGAAAGTAGCAAGAGGGAAAAGGAAACAACAGCTGGAAGATGTTTTTACAAATGAGAGTGAGATCATATATTTTAATCTGACCTTATCAATAATCACTTTATATGTTAATGATCTAAACATCCCAGATGAAACACACAGGTTGACAGCTTGGATAAAAATCAAGACTAAACTATATGCTGCATAAAAGCCACTTTAAGTATAAAGGCATATTTAGGTTAAAAGTTAAAAAATAGAGAAAGGAATACCATGCAACATTAAGCAAAAGAAAGCTGGAGTAGTTACATGAATTTTGAACAGAGTAGACTTCAGAACAAAGGTTATTTTTAGGAATAAAAAGGAATGTTACATAATGATAAAAGGATGGATTCTCTAACAGAACATAATTTTTAATGTGTATGTACTTATCAACAGAGATTCAAAATATATGATGCAAAAACTGACAGATCTGAAAGAAGAGACAGACACAAAGAAATAAATATAGTTGGAAAATTTAATAATCTTTTCTAAGTGATTGAAAAGACAAACAAACAGAAAATATGTAAGGATATGGAAGACTTGAACAATCGTATCAACCAGTTTGACATTATTTATAATTATATAATACTCCGGGCAACAAAACAGCAGAATACATATTCTTCTGAAATACATATGGAATGTTCGGCAAAATAGAACATATTCTGGGCCACAAACTGAAGCTGAACATATTTATTTATTTATTTTATTTTATTTCTTATTTTTATTTTTTGAGACGAAGTCTCACTCTGTCACCCAAGCTGTAGTGCAGTGGTAGGATCTTGGCTCACTGCAGCCTCTGCTTGCTGGGTTCAAGCCATTCTCCTTCCTCAGCCTCCTGAGTAGCTGAGACTACAGGCTCACACCATCACGCCTGGCTAATTTTTGTATTTTTAGTAGATATGGGGTTTCACCATTTTGGCCAGGCTGGTCTTGAACTCCTGACCTCAGGTGGTTCACCTGCCTCAGCCTGAAAAATACTGGGATTACAGGTGTGAGCCATCATGCTGGGCCAAAACTTAACATATTTAAAAGAATATAAATCATACAAAGTAAGTCCTTAGACTATAGTACAAATAAACTAAAAATAAGTAACAGAAAGATAACTAGAGGTTTTCCAAATATTTTACAATTAAACAACACATTTGTAGGATTTTATGGGTCAGGAAGAAAACCTCAGGGGAAATTAAAAATATTTTGAACTGAAAATTAAAATACAATTTATGAAAATTGTGTAATACAAGTAAAAACTGCATAGATGCACATTTATAGCATTAAATGCTTATATTGCAATATTGCAAAGAATAAAAGACCCTTGAATCAGTAATCTAAGCTACCACCTTAAGAAACTAGAAAAAAAATAGTAACTTTAGTGAAAAAAAACCAGAGAAATGAAAAAAATTAAGATTATAAAAGAAGTTAGTGAAATTTAAAAGAAAAAAAACCCAAAAGTTGCTTTTTCAAAAAGTAAATAAAATTAATGTATTAGTTTTTCTACTGCTACATTAACAACTGATTGCAGATATAGTGTTTTAAGAAAACACCCATTATTATGTCACAATTCCATGGGTCAGTCATCCAGGCATGATATTACTACATTCTCTCCTTAGGGTCGCAAAAGGGTGAAATCCATATACCAGCAGGGCTGCATTCTTTTCTCGGGGCTCTAGGGAAAAATCTCCTTCTAATATCATTCAGGTTTTGGCAGAATTCAGCTCCTTGTGGCTACAAGATTGAGTCCCTTGTTTCTCCACTGTCTGTTGGCCGGTGGTTGCACTCAGCTCCCCCTTTCCTTTCCATATGGCAGCGTTCTTATTTAAGCCAGCAAGACCATATCCAATTCTTCTGGTGCCTCAACTCTCTGAGTTCCCCTTCTGGAACCAGTCACAGAAGACTCCATTTGGAAAGGGCTTGTATAATCAATTAAAGCCCACCCAGATAATTTGCATGTCTTAAATTCTACTGTCTCATATAAATAACTTAGTCATGGGAGTCAAATCCATCAAGTTCACAGTGTGGAAGATTATGTAGCAGGTGGGAAATCCTGGAGGCCATTTTAGAATTCTCCCCATTGCAACTGATAAACCTCTAGACAGTCCGAGCAAGAGAAAGAGATAAGACACAAATTACCAATATCAGGAATGAAGGTAGTGGGGCAACATTACGGGATGGTAAGGGAACAATGCTGAATGCATAACACTATGCCAATAATTCTACAGCTTAGGTGAAATGAACATATCCCCTGAAAAACACAAACTATTAAGACTCACTCAAGAAGAAATAAATAACCTGAATAAACCTATATCTATTAAGTTACATTTTAATCTTTCTAAAAATACCATTCAAATCACAGAAGGCTTCACTAGCAAATTATACCAAGGATCTAAGAAAGAAATAGCACCAATTCTATGTAATCTTTTTTCTCAGAAAATTGAATAAAAGGGAACTATACCCAACTTACTCTATTAGGCCTTAATAGCAAAACCAGACACAGGTATTTTCTGAAAACCACAGGCTAATATACTTAACTAATGTAGACACAAAAATCATCAACAGAATAATAGCAAATTGAATCTAACTAAACACACACACACCACATGACAGGAATACAAGGCTGGTGACATTCAAAAATCAATCAATGTAACTCAACATATTAACACACTAAATAGGAAACACAATTATTCAGAAAATGTAAACAAATTTTTTGATAAACTGAAACATCCATTTATAATTAAAAGCTTCTAGCAAACTGGGAATAGACAGGAACATCATTAACCAATAAAGAACATCTACAGAAATACTACAGCTAATATTATCTCCTTAATTGATTACAGGCTAGACTTAGTGGCTCAGTACTAACAAGTAGAAAATTGCAAAGAAAATATTGTAACTTTACAGTGGGGAAATCTGGCAGACAGCACTTTAACCAAGTGATCAAGGTTAACATCACCAGTAATAAGTTATATTGGCATCATGTAATCCCTATGTGATACAATGAGAAGTGTCTAACATGAGAAAACAGACAAGACCAAGTTGAGGACGTTCTACAAAATATTTCACCAGTAGTGATCAAAAGTGTCAAGGTCATAAAAAAAACAAATTATCATAGATTTGAAGAGACTAAAGAGATGTGAAAACTAAATGCAACGTGGTATCAATAATTGGATCCTAGAACAGAAAAAATACGTTAGTGGAAAAACTGGTCAAGTCTGAATAGAGATTGTAGTTTAGCTAAGAGTATTGTGGCTATGTTAATTTTTTAGTTTTGATAACCTCGCTATGGCAAAGTAAAATATTAACATGAAGGGAAAGTGAGCAAAATGTAAATAAATTCTCTTGTAAATCAAAAATTATTTCGAAGGAGAAATTTTTAAAAACCTTTTAACTTGTAAGCTTATACTCAGCAAATATATGTTCAAAGAATGAAGGCAAAATAAAGACTTTCCTAGACATGAAAGCTGAATTGATCACTAGCAAACCCACACTACAATAAATGTTAGAGGAAATCTTTGTTGGGGCGGTGGTGGGGGAAGAAAAAAAAAGACACCAAATGGAAATCTGGATCCACACCAATGAAATGTCAGTCCCGGAAATGGTAACTACATAGGGAAATAAAGTTTATTTTCATCCTATTTAAATCTCTTTAACAAAAATATTAACTATGTAATATGATATTTAACATATGCAAAAGTAAAATGTATAATCACAATAGCACAAAGTTTGGGAATGGAGAAATATAAGTGTACTCTTGTAAAATTCTTACATCATACATAAAGTGGCAAAATATTTAAGGGTACCCTGTGATAAGTTCAAGATGTATACAATAAACTCTAAAATAAACTGCTAAAATAACAAGTCAAAAAGTTTTATCTCAAAAGGTAACTATGAGGATAAAATGGCATCATAAAATATGTTCAATCAATATGAAAGAAGGTAGAAGAAGAGGAAAAATGTGAACAAAAAATAGACGAGAAGTAGAGGAGAAAAAGAACAAAAGATGAGAAAAAGAGGAGAAATAGAACAAAAAAGGAGGATCACAGATTAAAACCAAAGGTGTCAATAATTACATCAAATTTAAATTGTGCAAATACCCAAATTAAGTCATAGTTTTTCAATTTGGATATATAAGCAAGACCCAACTACAGGTTACCTATAAGAAAAAAAGTTTAATAATAAAGACAATAATAGATTAAAAGTAAAAGGATTAAATAAAAGTTTTACTGTGGTAATAATAATCAAAGGAAGCTCAAGAGCCTATATTAATCTGGAAGTAGATTTTAAAGCAAAGAACACCATAACAGATAAAGAAATTCATTTCCTAATGAAAAAGGGTCAGTGCCACAAGATAAATAATCACCCTAAACATTCATGCACCTAATAATAGAGCTTCCAAATTCACGAAATAAAAATGGACAGAATTGCAAGGAGAAATAGATGAATCTACAATTATGCTTAGTGATTTCAGTACTTCTCTCTCAAAAAATGCTTGAACATGCAGACAGGAAATAAGTGAGAATACAAAAGATTTGAACAACACTAGCAATCAACTTGACCTAATTTGCATTTATAGAACACTCTACCCAATGTCAGCAGAGTACACATTCTTGGTATGTGCACATCAAGTAGACTGTATTCTGAGCCTTGGGATAAGCCAAATTATTGTACACTCAATAACTTGGACAAATCTCCAGAAGATTATGCTGAGTGAAAAAAAGGAAAAAAAAAGCGAAATCCAAAAGTTCCATTTTATATGATTCCACTGATACAGGATTCCTGAAATGGAGAGCAGATTAGGGGTTGCAGAGAGTTAAAGAGGGTGTGAAGGTGGGAGCAAAGTGGGTGTGGTATAAAAGGTCTCAATGAGAGGCCCATGTGGTGATCGAAATGTTTTGTATCTTGACTGGATTCATGCCTGTATTATGGTTGTGGTGGTCCGCTTTTCCCCAAAGCATTACTATAACATTGTGAAATATATATTTGGCTTCATCCCCATTTTCTGTCATGCAACTCCAGAAATCCTTGGCATCTCCCAGGTGATGCCTGTTTTGTGTGCTAATAATTGACTGATGGCTGGCAGCCTTTAGGCACCTTCAGGATGGAGCTGGTCACTTGAAAGACCAAGGCAGGATTAGAAGGCTGGGACTTTCAGCCTCACTCCCCAACCTCTAGGGAGAGGAGAAAGCTGAAAGTTAAGTTGATCACCAATGGCCATCGG
Source organism: Pan paniscus (assembly GCF_029289425.2). Classification (NCBI taxonomy): domain Eukaryota; kingdom Metazoa; phylum Chordata; class Mammalia; order Primates; family Hominidae; genus Pan; species Pan paniscus. The sequence continues at coordinate 7,778,569 of NC_073265.2, forward strand.
TTTAACCAGCCATGCCTATGTAATAAAGTCTCTGTAAGAGGCCCCAAAGGACAGGGTTCTGAGCACTTCCAGATGGCCGAACATGTGGAGGCTGGCAGGAACGGGAACGAGAACTCACCCACGTGCGGATGCAGGTGGCGCACCCCAACTCCATGGGGAGGGAAGCTCCTGCCCTGAGACCCTTCCAGACCTCGCCCTACGTATCTCTTCATCAGCCTGGTTATTTGTATCCTGTTAAATATCCTTTGTAATAAATTAGTAATCTGAAATAAGTATTTCCCTGAGTTCTGTGAGCCATTCCAGAAAATTGATCAAACCCAAAGAGGGGGTTGTGAGAACCCCAACTTGAAGCCCGTTGGTCAGAAGCTCTGGAGACCTAGACTTGGGACTGGTGTCTTAAGTGTGGGGTGGTTTTAAGGACAGAGCCCTCAACCTTTAGGATTTGATGCTATCTCCAGGTGGAGAGTGTTAGAATTGAATAGGTGGACACCCAGCTGGTGTCCCCTGCAGAACTGATTGCACACTTCAGATCTGGGGAAAAAAGCCACACATTTGGTCACAGAAATCTGTATTGATTGTTGCTGTTGAGTGAGGGAATAGGATAAAGCACTTTGAGTGTGTGTTTTTCCAGCTACAATTACCACTGGGGCAACTGAATAAGGGTGCATGGGATCTCAGTATTTTTTCTTACAACTAAATTTCAATATAAAATCATTTTTAAATAAAATCATTAAACAGCCTATGGATCAAACAACAAATCAAAATATAAGCTAAAAAGTATTATTCATTGAATAACAATGATATTGAATATAAACACTGAATGAAAATAAACTTAGTTAACATGATCCATGGTTGTAATTTAGACTTCATGTTAAATTCGATTAGCTTCTTTGACCTAAGCCATCTAATTTTTATTGTCTACACATTACACACTCTCCTACCTTGAGCTTGACCTTACTTTTAGAGTGTTCTGATGCTAGTGATTGTGGCTTCAGTCCTGGGAGGACTCACCTTGTTACTTGGCCCCTATGGGTTGAGATCCCTGATAGCCAATGTTTGAGAATGCTTCAACATGGGTATGCAAGACTCATGGGGAAGGAAGCAAGTGCTGTCCCCTAAAAGCTGTCATTGTCTCAATATCACATCCCACACTCTTCTCCTGCTTGTAGGTGATTCCAATATGACAAACCAGAGGTGTACCTGAAATGAAAACTCTTTGTTTCTCATCCCTAAGTGTTCAAAGGTGCTTGCACACAACCAAACGAGACAGAACTTGGACTCAGCTATAAATACCTGAAGGATGCAGAAGATGAGGAGAGCCAGGCTGAGATGTTTCATAAGCATATTTTCCTTTGTATAAATCCGCTCAGATCGTGTGTCCTAAGGCTTCGGGATTTTTCATGGGTGATGGAATCCATTCAACTCAAGAGTGAGAGATGAGCTGTCAGTTAGGAGACCTGACTTAAATACAGTAGATTGCAGGAGAATGAGCCTCACTTGGAATGGAACTCATTATATCTGGGAGAAGGGCTTAAAACATCTCTGAGGTGACTGACATTGAGGCTCTAAAAGGCAGCCTCGAGGACTAGCCTGATGCTCGTTTCGTCCCATAACTATCTGCAGGGAATATTCCAGGAAGACTTGTAGAGCTTGCTTAGAAAAGAGTCTGTTCTGGTTACATCACTGTGGTTGATGTCTGTGCTCTTCAGGGACAAAGGTGTTAATCTGCTTCTACCACCCATTTCAACATTTAGAAACATACATTACTTTGGCCGGGCGCGGTGGCTCACGCCTGCAATCCTAGCACTTTGGGAGGCCAAGGTGGGCAGATCACGAGGTCAGGAGATTGAGACCATCCTGGTTAACACGGTGAAACCCCGTCTCTACTAAAAATACAAAAAATTTGCTGGGCGTGGTGGCGGGCACCTGTAGTCCCAGCTACTCGGGAGGCTGAGGCAGGAGAATGGTGTGAACCCGGGAGGCGGAGCTTGCAGTGAGCCGAGATCGCGCCACTGCACTCCAGCCTGGGTGACAGAGTGAGACTCCGTCTCAAAAAAAAAAAAAAAAAAAATACGTTACTTCTTATTTTTCTCAGACAGCCTCCCCAGGCTAAATCTAACGTCATCTTTTACCTTTCCATTCCCCCTTATATAAGATTCCTGGATTAATTTTTTTTTTAACAGCAAATACAAATTACACCTGGTCACTAAAAATATTAGAAACTTAGTGATATGATGAATGCAGATGATCAGACTGTGGTACTGAACACTGCAAAGTTTGCACTCACTTAACTGATACAACAGGGGAATGTATCCTAAAATAAAAATAAATGAGAACATGGAGTAGGCTGGATACATTTTTAGGACTAAATTAGCAGGTGGGGCTTAGGGAAGATCCCAACAGGAAAGGCGTCTTAGGGGCTGGGAATATAAGGGCCTGCTTTATTTAGCACGTTTACGTAACGTCTGGCTGGTGCTGGGCCTTTGCCCACAGATCCATTCCTCACCTGTCTCTTGCACCACTCTGTACCTTTCGAAGGTTGACAGGTGCGGCTGTTTCTGCAGCTCCCCAGGGCATGGCTAAGGGAAGTCGCGGTGGAGTCGCGGTGGGAAACGTAGCTGACAGCGTGGAGCAGGAGGGAAGTCAGGGTGGTTCTCCTCCCCTTCTGCCTCGGGCTGTGTGTCGGGTGCTGTCTTGGCTTCTGGGAGCTGCTGTGAACCGGGCCTCTAGCAACAGTGCCTGCTGCCTCTGTCCTACCAGGCTGGGCATCAGGGTGCTTCCATCCTTTATCATCTCTGGGGTATCTCACTATCCCCTGTCTTCCCTGCCCTTCAGTTCAGCCTTGAATTCCCTGCATTCAGTTCCCTCGTGCTCATTTCCTGGTCACTCTCTGCCCAGCTCAAATCAGCTGATAACGTAAAGTCCACTCCCCACGCAGAGAGAAATGAGCTTGCTTCTCTGAGTGCCGCTCTTCCATGCCTCCTTGCTCTGTGTGTTCCAGACACTGACCCTCTTTTTGCAGCGGGGACACACTGTGCATCCTCTGCCAGGGGACTTGGCTCTCAAGCAGCCCAGCTGCCCAGAGTCACCTGTTCCACCAGGTCCGAGGCAGCCTTTGCCTGGCAAGCTCCTCCCATCCTTTGGGTCTCAGTTTCAAGGTCTCTTTCTTGACTCCTGGGGTGAGCTCAGGCTCCCCATCCACATCCGCTTATGGAGAATTCTGCCTGTGGGCTTTCCTCGGCCCCCAGAACAGGGCCTAAGCCATGGGAAGTACCAGCACGTGTTAGCTTTGCTTTTAAAATGTGCTGAAGTCGTAGACATTGTGTGACACTTTTCAGGCTTTTCAGAATGAGGTGAGTGAAATTTATGATTTGTATTGAATTCCTTCAATAAGAGCTATGAGCTTAATTGATGCTCATGCTTATGGCTTATCAAATATTCTCAGAACTGTACTGCCTCTTACTCCGACATAAACATTTCCATTAAAACAATAGCTTTATATCAAAAGGGAGTTGGCTGCTCAAAACAAATGCAAGCCTAATCCTCAGACTGGGGCTGGACTTTTTTTTAATTGAGTGTCCTCTTGCCAGGGACTGCATTGTTTATAGTTAGTGATTTGTCTTGCTATGTGGCGCTATTGTTTCAATAATGGGAGATCTGAATGGACAGGAGGGCGTCAGGAGGCCAATCTCCCCATGCACTGTGTTTTGTTTCCTGAGACTCCTGGGGAATTTTTTGTCTGAGATCGATAAGTGCTTAGAATATTAACAAAGAACCACTTCATTGATCTGAGTTTTCAATATCCTAGAATTAGTCTTATATCTTTGTATCAAATTAAATCCTGAACATTCTAAGAACTGTTTTAATTTGTAATTATAAATATGACAAATGCATACCCCAAGGCATATGAGGTTGGTTATCTTGGGATGCCGAAAACACCGCCCTTAGCACCACTGCAACTGACGAGGTCTGCTCCGTGAGAAAGTACTGATGAGCAGATATCTTCTTCCCACATTACAGCCAAAGGCTGGACTAAGCGCAGCCACATCACGGAAAAGGTGATGCTTGTTGTGGGAGTCAGAGACAAGCCTTCTGGACAGAGTGGCGGACAGTCACAGTGATCACCGTGAAAACTGTAAAGCTGCCATCTTTCTGATAAGACTTATGATTCAGCTTTCCAGGAAGTTGGAGTCAAAGATGAACCCACATCTGGCCGGGCGTGGTGGCTCACACCTGTAATCTCAGCACTTTGGGAGGCTGAGGTGGGTGGATTACCTGAGGTCAGGAGTTTGAGACCAGCCTGGCCTCAAATAGCCTGGCCTCACGGTGAAACCCTGTCTCTACTAAAAACACAAAAAGTTAGCCAGGCATGGTGGCGTGCACCTGTAGTCCCAGCAGGAGGCTGGGGCGGGAAAATTGCTTGAACCTGGGAGGCAGAGGTTGCAGTGAGCCGACATCACGCCACTGCACTCCAGCCTGGGAGACAGAATGGAACTTTGTCTCAAAAAATAAATAAATTAATTTAAAAAAAAGATGAACCCACATCTAATGGAATTGGAGTTGGACGTCACACACAATGACCAAAGAAGTAAAGGAGAAAATGTTATGCAGAAGAAAATAAAAACAAATGTTACAATCAATCACAAAGCTTTAAAATCAGAAAGAAACAAATAATCTAGAAGCAGAGAGGAGAGTTCCCAGCCTTCTCCCGAGAAGCCAGACTAGCTATGGAAATGCAAAGTGTAGCGTAAAAGCAGCAAACACTAGTCTCACAGTCTGAGGGAAGAAAGGAACAGACACTCCATGCCAGGTGGTGGAGGGAAGGAAGAAGAAAGAGAGAGGGAGAAGGAAAGAAACAGAAGGAAGGGAACATGGATAGGCATATCACATATATGACAAATCAAGACATAAATCCTAAGAAAACACAACTCAGAGAAAAGGAAAGTGACTTCCCTGAGTTTATTCACACAGTAGCATAAGAAAAGAAATGAATAATTTATAAAAATAATTTAAAATGCGATAATGAAACAACAGAATGAGACAAACAGGATATCCTGATTGCAGACCTAAGTAAACAAACTTAGAATCAAAAACCTGTTGCAGATGATTACCTTTGTCAGAAACATTGAGGAATGAAAAAACAATGGTGAAGTTTCAATGATGGACCTGGAAGAAATCATGGTGAATGTAGCACACACAGGGGAAAATGGAATTAAAGCCATTAGAAGTAAGACAAAAATATGAAAGCCAGAAAGGCAATCCAATCTAAATTACCTGGTGTTCATAGGGTAGGAAACACTCATATGAAACACACAACATATCAAAAAATATCATACATAAAACTCTACCCTAATCAAAGAAATAGGAACACCAAATCTGCCAATTAAAATAATACATACTTTTCTGAACTCCGAATCATTTTCACATTTAAGCTTTTTTAAAATAAAATTTTCTCATTTAAGAATAAAGAAATTTAGGCATTCAGTAAAATAAGGCAAATTTTTTCCAAGGCGAAAGCATGAGTTTGGCCTCCAAGTTCTCCAAAACGATAATCAAGGTCTGAAGACACTAGAACAATGTCTACAAGATATTGCGGGAAAGACACTGTGACTCAGTCAAGGTATAATTAAAGAATCAATACATGGGCAGACATTCTCAAAAGGAAACAAATTCTGGAATACAGCACCCGTGAGTCTTTCGTAAGAGAAATTACTTAAAAATAAATCCCACCCAAGTTAAGAACTCAGAGAGGAAGGAAGTATTATATCAGGAAGCACAGTAATCACTGAATTCACTTAAATATAAACCAGTGCAAAACAACCTTGGAAAACAGAATTTTAAAAGATAACTTGGCATTTATAGAACCTAACAATGAAAAACTAATAATGTAAGCACTAACTAGCCATGAGGGGGATATTGATGACAGGAGATCTGAGAGTGACCGTGTCTGTGGGAAAGAGGACAGCAGCCTCCTGCATCTGGGCTCTGGACTGGTGCAATGGGCCAGGGCTTGGTGCTGCTGAGACCTGGCCTGGCACTCACAGATAGACTTGGTGTTTTCCTTTTGAGCATAAAATTTTCACAGAACATCATCATCAGACAAGGATATTTTGTGACCCTGATATATCAAGACCAAAAGAAGACCACTTTATCTAAACAGAGACAAAGCATAAACATTGTCTAAGCCACAAGAATCACCAAACATTTTTCTACATCCTGCCATGTGAGTGGCTGCTGCTCCTCTACTGATTACAGACTCAGCCTTGGCCTCGTCTTCCCTTTTAGATATGATTTATTATGATACCCAAGCATACAATTACCTCTTTTTTGGACATTTGCTTCTGAGAAGATGAAGTCTACATACTTTACCCTATCCACTAAGTTAAATAAAACTAATAAACCTACATATTTATATGAAATAATCATAATGCTTTGAAATGTGGAGAAGACCAACTAGGGACTTTGGGACCCGAGGAAAGACATGAAGATTATTTCCCTGGGTTGTCTTTTTGCATCACGTAACCCAGAATAGGGGCTGAAAAAGCCAGCAACCTGGAAGCACCAACAAGTACAGACCAAAAAGCAATGCCCAACAAAGGCTGATTCTCTCTAGGTAAAGACACAAGAAAGTGGCAGCCTCACACAACAGAACACTTCAGACAATAATCACCCGATTCCAGCCACACATCCCAGAAAAAGCCTGTGGCCTCAGCCTCACTCACTCCTGCCAAGGCCAAATAAGGAAGCTAGGCTTGCCCACTGTTCTGTTGTAATGTGATCCCCCAACTCCTCCACTAGGGCAGCATGAGAGAAGGTCAAGAGAGGACCCAAGACTTCCATACCTGCCAGATGGCCATGAGCGCTCCTGGCACAGTGTCAAATCCAAACCCCTCCAAGCCAGAGTGGCGTCAGCAGAGGCCTAGTGCAGAAATCAAATTCCTACCTCTGCCCAGAAAGACCAAGGAGCACCTCACCCATGGAGTATTGCTGAAGGCCAAGTAGGTAACCTGGACTTCTACCCCCACCTGCAAGTAAGGAGACAATGTCCCTCTCCTCCTCACTAGAGCAGTGTCAAAAGAGGCTTCATACAACATTTTAGAAAGATTCAGAGCCTAATAGTAAAACATCCAAAATGTCCAGCTTTCAATAAAAAACAGTTTGCTACACATAGAACAAGAAAGGGACAATCAACAGATGCCAATACCAGGGTGACAAAGATGTGAGGAATTTTACATGAATTTTTAAAGTCGCCCTCAAAAAATGCTTTCACAAGTGATTACAAACACTTTGGAAACAAATAGAGAGTCTCGGCAAAGGTATAGGAGACACAAAAATAATCAAAGGAAATTTTAAAATTGAAATGTATGATAAACAAAATTAAAAATTCAATGGATGAATTGAACATGAATTGTGTTCTCCTCAGAACACAGAGATCAGTGGAAAGAATTATACAACAGACTTTCCTTGTCTTGAGTCTTCTAATTTATGTTGATAGTTGAAGCAAATATTATAAAACTGTTCAATGTGGTTCTAAATGTATGTGTATCCAAGAGAACTCAAATCAGGATCTCAAAGAGATATTTGCATACCCATGTTCACAACAGCATCATTCACAATAGCCAAGAGGTGGAATCATCTCAAATATCCATCAAAGCATGAATGAATTTTAAAAATATGGCATATACTTACAATGGAATATTATGCAACCTTAGAAAAGAAGAAAATCCTGTCACATGGCTACAACATGGATGAACCTCCAGGACGTTATGCTAAGTGAAATAAGCCAGCCACAAAGGGACAAATACTGTATGATGCCACTTATATGAAGTATCTAAAGTAGTCAAAGTCATAGAAAGAGAAGGTAGTAAGGTGGTTCCCATGGGTTGGGGGGAGGAGGAATTACTGTTTAGTGGCTATAGAAGATGTAAAATGAGATGTGGCTTCTACACTACAATTAAACTGATAAAATGTCCATACTAGTAGAGTGTGAAATAAAAGACATCAAACTGTGTGGGATACAGCTAAAGTAGTGCTTAATGAGAGTTTTATAGCACTAAATGTACACTTCAGGAAAGAGGAAAAGTCTGAAATCAATAATCTAAACTCCCACTTTTAGAAACCAGAAAAACAAGAACAAAATAAACCCAAATCAAGTAGAATAAGGGAAACAATAAAGAACAGAAATTAATGGAATTGATGACTCAGAATGATATAGAAGAAAAACAAGAAACAAAGAGATGATTCTCCAAACTATCAATAAGATTAACAAACCACTAGGAGAACCGGCCCCCCAAAAAAGATAATAGCAAATTGCCAATATTGGAAATAAAACAGAAAACTACAGATCTTGTAAGGACATCAGAGGGATAATCAGGGAATAGTGTAACAACTTCTCAAACATAAATGTGGTAACTTAGATGAAATAAACCAATTTATAGGAAACGACAAACTTCCCTAGTTCACTTAATATAAAATAAGGCATTTGGATAGTCTTATAATCATTAAGTAAAGTGAATTCATAATTTTAGAATTCCCGACAAAATATCTTCAGTCCCAGATTATTTCCTAGAGAATCCTACCAAACATTTAAAGAAGAATTAACACCAATTCTACACAAACTCTTCCAGGACGTATGAGAGGAGGGAACACTTCTCTCTTCATTTTATGAGGCCAGAATTACTCTCATAAATATTATTTTAAAACTCTCAACAAGATATAAACAAATATCATCAAATTGACACAATATTAATATTGAATTGATAATATTAATGTTGTATTGTTAATATTAACAATATTAATATTTTAAGAATTTTGCATTAATATTTATAAGAGTAGTTATACCCTCAGTAATTTATAGACATAATTATTTACAATGACCAAATGAGATTTATTCCAGGGATTTGAGGTTGGTTCAATATTTGAAAATCGATCAATGCAACCCACAATATTAACGAAGAAAAAAATCATATGATCACATCAAATGATAAAGAAAAAGTAGACAAAATTCAACATCCATTCTTTTATAAAACCAGAATAACCACAGCTTCCTGATAAAATCCAATCGAGAGCCAAGCCTTAGTCCCTCAAACCTTCCATCCAAACATCTAAGACCTACAATAATTCCTTTATTTCCCTCTTACTGAGGTGCCCCACGGTTCCCCATGATATGTGTTCTTTCACGGCAACAAGTAATCATCCCAATCAATCAACTGTCAGTGTGTTCTTAACAATCTCTGGCTGGTAGGTATTGGCGTTACTTCATTTTTCATAGTGTTGAGACTATCGATTCTGTCTAAAATTGAAGAATATAGCTAATAGTTATCTCTGAATCTTTTAAAAATGTTTTTAACTTCAGAGCAATCTTTCAGTTAATAATATATTTCTATCTCTGAATCTTTAAAATTGTTTTTCTTAACTTCAGAGCAGTCTTTCAGAAAATAATATATTTGTTGATAAAAAAAACCCACTTGTTTGAAGTTTTAATTCCTCTATTTCTTTTTTTATTCTAATAGAATCCAGAAAAATCCCATTTACTTTTTAAAATAACATCAATCGTACAAAATTGTTATCAAACATTGCTACATTTTCTGTCTGCATACTGGTCTATGAATCTGTCTGTGTGGATTCACTGAAGATTATTTTGAAAGACATCTACCTGATATTAGCTGTGATTTTTACTAGGAGATAGAATTTAAGTTTTTAAAAAAAAAATTCTCATGTTTAAACTTTTCCCCACTTTTGAGATTTTTAAAAAAATATGAAATCAAGTCTATTGTATGAAAAAGAGTATGTCTCATGTTAAAACAAAACTCTGGAAACATATGTACCAAGATATTAACAAAAACTGGTGGAGATGCAGATTTGTTGTTTTCTTCTACGTATTTTTCTGTGATTTTAAAGATTTTTTAAAGCAAAATTTTAAATCATTTGGAATATGCATCAATAATTTAAGAAGAAAAGCATTATGGAGATATGAGAGAAAAGCCACCACTACTATTTTGTCTCAAGGGTATTTTTTATCTTGGTGCATATCCACACCCCAATACAAACACATAAAACAATACAGAAGATTTTATACAACTATTTTTACCTAACATTATATTATGAGCATTTTCTTTTTCAAAATGACTAAATCTTTCTTAGTCTTCTTATTCAATACAAATTGTTGAACAGCTTGTGAATTGAAGACACAGAATCTCATAGATGGCAGACAAGTTAACCAGGAAATGCAGGGCCTAAGGCCAGCCTTTACACGCACAAAGTGAGTGCACAGATGTCGGTCAGTGGTTCTCTCATCAACACAAAGAACAACATGAATATATGCCTTGAACAAATAGATGTTCTACTTTATAAAAGCAAATCTACTTATGAAACAAACAATATCACTGCATGGAATCAGCAGTTATTTTGAAGATTGATTCCCTGGAATACACTGGGGCCTCCAGCTTAGTTAAAATGGCAGAAAAAGAAGCCCTGTGCTAGCCAGAGGCTGGGACAGGGCTTCCAGGCTCAACTGCTCTCTCTCCTTAGACTTGTCCCGGATCCCACAGCCAGGGCTGGCAGCTGCTGCAGTCACCCTGGGCTGCATGCCTAGCCATCTTATGATGTCCTGGGAGCAGCGCATTAACTTCACATCATCTTCAGATTCTTTTGAAGTGAGACTTAAACCAAGACCAAAGCATGCTTTTTATGCTCCTTTTATCTGTGACTTTATTACAGAAGAAATAAAGAGCAGTTGGAATGTGCCCTCTCTTTCTACTTGACACATACTCAGAAAGCTGTGATGAATTCTAAGCCAAGTCTGTGGCTCTAAGTCCTCATTAGAATTGGGGGCTGGCTAGCTACTTTTTAAAAAGAGACTTTGTTCTAAGTTGAGCATAATTAGTCCTGACAAATGGGCTAATCACAATGCCGTGCAATTCTGGATAAACTCCAAACCTCTAGAGCTTTTTGTTTTGTATTGATAAAACAAAGGCTTTTGGTATGAAAGACCAATAAATTACCCCAACATGGTTTGACAACAAGGCTTTGATAAATAAAATTACACAAGTCATATGGGATATGACTAAAAAATTAATTCTGTAAATAACAGTAGCATTGGGCATATGGGGTAATAAGAAGAAAATTTAGAGCGATGCATACTGCCTAAATAGCCCACATATTTGAAGTATGACTACAGGGAGTAACAGAGGTGACTTTCAATGTCCTCGTAATTCTTACTTCAGTGAGGCTTTTCCTCAGACTCCTTTTTGTTTGTCGGTTTTTTGTTCTGATCACACTTTTTTACTGGTAATTACTTCTTTGAGGAATAGACATTTAAGCATTACATGGACATATAATTTTTACATTTTATTGTCCTTATACTTAAATTTTACCATAAAATACTAACTGAACACAAGTATATACTGGTCTTATGGCCAATCAGCAGATGTTTGAAATCCAAAGATTAACGGATGGATAGCTTAAAGGAAGTAATAAAACAAATATTAACTGTAGAATCAAGGTGGTAGTAGAATTTTTTGGTTTCAGTATGATGACACATGAGGTGATACTCAAGGAAACCCCCTACAGACAGGAAGAAAGATGTAAACTTTGAGTTGTGATTACAAGGAAAACCCTAGCCAGGACTGGACTGGGCTGCCTGTCTGAGGCTGGGAGGTGCTTGGCTGGAGCATAGCTGACTGCGTGGCTTCTCTAATTATGAATTTTTCTTCCCTGGGAAGAGTAAGTAGGTTGACTGAATGAATGTTTGGATACCCTCTGGGAAGGGGAGCCCCGAGGCCACTGAAGGCAGGGGCCGCAGTGTGGGGCTGACGCTGTGCCACTGAGGGCTGAGGGAGCTGGGCTTGCATGCTTCCACCCAGACCAGCGTGAGCATCTCAGCAGCACAGCAAGGAAGGAGGGCATGAGAGCACCCCTGCCAAGGGCCAGGTGCTTGCAAAACGACTGCATTCCTGCATTCCTCTCATGCGTGGTGTTCTGATAAGTGGAGTGAGTCTCCTCCTGGTTTAGAGCAAATCAAAAGGAGAAGGTGAACTACTAAGTCCAATGTAGTATGACTCCGACGACAGACATCTTCAATGGCCACAGAAATGCGGCAAGAGCAGTGTGAGGGGGGGTGGTGGTGGGGGTGGTGGCAGGACAAGGGCCACACGTGGGGCCACACAATTCCCATGCTCCTGTCTCTGTCAGTTGTTTAGCAAATGAGTCTAAAAGATAAATATATCTTTATTTGTTATGGAGAGCGAAGTGGGAACCGAGCAACATCCGAAGAGCAGTGCTGTTGTCCAGGGAAAGTTGGGGTCTGGAAGGAACTATTTTGGGTACACTCAAAATTTCCTGCACAGAAGTGTCTGATCAGTGACAACCAGTTGAAATAGAACCAGTAAGAAAAGTTGCATTGGACAAAGAGGAAACGCACCCAGGTTATCTAATTGATGGCTACTGTGATAATAATGGTAGAGAGAGATTGACCCTGGCTGGCAAAAGCTTCGTTATCTCAGGAAACAGGCCTGCATTTCTTCAGATTCTGTGTTGACTAAGATGGAAAATGGACGTCTGGCCACGAGTCTTCAGGTGAGCTAGATGGACATTACCTATGTAAGCTCCTGACTCCCCAGGGGACTCCTAAGGAATCAATTCCCCACCTAGGCAGCCAGCCTCCAAATAGGTCCACAGCATCCCTTGTCTGCACAGAAGCAGTGTGGACTTTTAAAATCTGAATCCTGCTGAAAGCACTCAGTATTTTCATAGAAAACGAATTTGTGGTAAGCTACATGCCTGTGTGAGTTTATAAAAATAAATATCAACCAACTAAAATCAATCTACTCTGCCCCTTTCAAAAATTTTGGTTCATATATTTGTATCCATATGGCAAAACTAGGCTTATCTGAAAAGTACATAAATGGTGTTGGGAAAACTGGCTAGCCATAAGCAGAAAACTGAAAATAGACCCCTTCCTTACACCTTATACAAGAATTAACTCGAGATACATTAAAGATTTAAGCATAAGACCTAAAACCATACAAACCCTAGAAGAAAACCTAGGAAATACCATTCAGGACATAGGCATGGGCAAAGACTTCATGACTAAAACACCAAAAGCAATGGCAACAAAAGCCAAAATTGACAAATGGGATCTAATTAAACTAAAGAGCTTCTGCACAGCAAAAGAAACTATCATCAGAATGAACAGGTGACCTACAGAATGGGAGGAAATTTTTGCAATCTATCCATCTGACAGAGGGCTAATATCCAGAATCTACAAAGAACTTAAATTTACAGGAATAAAACAAACAACCCCATCAAAAAGTAGGTGAAGGATATGAACAGACACTTCCCAAAAGAAGACATTTATGCAGCCAACAAACACGAAAAAAAGCTTATCATCACTGGTCATTAGAGAAATGCAAATCAAGACCGCAATGAGATATCCTCTCATGTCAGTTAGAATAGTGATCATTAAAAAGTCAGGAAACAACAGATGCTGGAGAGGATGTGGAGAAATAGGAAAGCTTTTACACTATTGGTGGGAGTGTAAATTAGTTCAATCATTGTGGAAGGCTGTGGTGATTCCTCAAGGATCCAGAACCAGAAATACCATTTGACCCAGCAATCCCGTAACTGGGTATATACCCAAAGGATTATAAATCATTCTACTATAAAGACACAAGCACACGTATGTTTATTGCAGCACAGTTCACAATAGCAAAGACTTGGAACCAACCCAAATGCCCATCAATGATAGACTGGATAAAGAAAATGTGGCACATATACACCATGGAATACTATGCAGCCATAAAAAAGGATGAGTTCATGTCCTTTGCAGGGACATGGATGAAGCTGGAAACCATCATTCTCAGCAAACTAGCATAAGAACGGAAAACCAAACACTGCATGTTCTCACTCATAAGTGGGAGTTGAACAATGAGAACACATGGACACAGGGCGGGGAACATCACACACCAGAGCCTGTCGGGGGGTGGGGGGATGGGGGAGGATAGCATTAGGAGAAATACCTAATGTAGATGACAGGTTGATGGGTGCAGCAAACCACCATGGCACGTGTATACCTATGTAACAAACCTGCAGGTTCTGTACATGTATCCTAGAACTTAAAGTAAAATAAAAAAAAAATTTTAAAGTCCCTTGTTGGATAAATTTTAAATAATGAAACTATTAATACAAACAGGAGTGAAGTGTAGCTACTAAAATATCAAAACAATATCTTCAGTCCTATGTCTCCTTAATGCTTCCATATTAATTTTTCTAAGATGACAACTAAATATTTGCAAAGGGATATATTTATCCTTTAGACTCATTTGCTAAACAAATTAAGGGTCATTTTCTCTTCCAAACATTCAAGTACTTTCTCTGAGCTAATTATTTTGCTAGCTCCCTGGGATACCAACAGGTGGATTCATTGGGAAATGTGTAAAATGAATGCCAGACAATGATTGCTGTCTGCTTTGAAGCTCATTAATCCTCACAAGGTCCTTATCTCTGAGGCCGGCACTAGAATTGTCCTCCCCATTTTGCAGATGAGGAAACTGTGTCTCAGAAGTAAGACAATGCATCCAAGATGACAGACCTTATGAGTGCAGGCCTGGAATTTAAACCCAGGTAGGATGGCTCCAGCATCACATTCTCAACCTCCGTTTTCCAAGTCCTCCTTGGTTACAATCACAGGACAATGCTATGTGCTAAGTGTCACTATGGGGCAAAATCAGGGCATTATGGAAGTAAATGGCTGTCAACCTGTCTTGGCCTTTGAGGGACGTGGGAGCGGCTCCTGAAAATGGCCTCCTGGAGGAATGACATCAATGCTTAAAAGCCCAGGGACTACTAAGTTATCCAGGTGGGCTGGGAGGGTATGGGAGTGTGGCATGAGTGCTTGCTAGGATGTGGGCAGGAACAAGTGCTCCAGGAGCTTCAGCTCAGGCGTCAAGGGCTGTTTGGCTTTTATCCAGTGCAGGTTTCTCCTGGCGCATTCTAGAGTGCTGTGCTCCACAGCTATCTCGAGGCTACAGGACGGCTCGCCCTCGCATTTCATGAACTAAGATACTTTTAAGATTCAGTTTGTAATTTGCGTCATGGGATAGTGGCCTAACTACCTTAAAGGGTTGTAGTGTCATCAAAAAAGCATGTAAAACAATGAGTGTTCCTAAGCATCTTCAGCATGGCGATATTCCAGAGAAACAGTTTCCAGAGCCCTAAATCTCAACAATAATGTACTTTTATAGATAATTTTAAATCATCCTACTCTCTTACGTCATGGTACAGATTTAAGACTTTCCTTCTGATCAAATATTGGAAGCCGTAATATAATTCTACAATGGAAAAATGATGATATAAAATATCATCCACGCCAGGGGATGTACTGTTTGGTGTATACAGTCCAACACTGGATAGATAAATAAAATGTTCTGGAAACTGGGAGTCAGATACAGGAAGTCAAATTAACTCTTTGTGGCCCTGGCATCATGAAAAAGCCACCTGCCTCAGAATGAGAGGGTCTAATGCTAGCTACAGTACATATTGTGTGGACTGCTGAAGGCCATGCCTGAGATCTTGCTGAGACTGGTTCCTCATCTATAAATAAAGGTATTGGCCCATGTCCCACCTTGCTCAAAGTATAGAGCGAGAGCCAAATAAAAACCATAAAATTCTCTTATGTAGAAATATTACTGTCATAATATATTAAATGTTATAATTTATTCAGGTCCCATGGAAGGAGTAATTAATTAAATCTGATTTTAAAAGAACAGACATATTCAGATATGATTTGTATCACAGGATTTCAATTTTCTTAGAGACAAGCAGTTCATTAGATCAAGAAGAGGTTTTTTCTGCATTTCCCGTCTGAATTAGAGATGGAGGATGACTCACAGTGGGTTTGAAAGATTTTTCACTCAATCTTGTGAACAAAATACTGACGCTATTTTTAAAATTATGACTTTCAAACCCAGACTGATATATTACCCAGATTGCATTCAGAAAAATATGACAAAAAGCCAAGAAGAAACCACTTTTTGAGTTTCTTCTACAAGAGCTATTTAAACATATATTCCTATTTGCATTCAAGATATAAATCTCACTATAGCATCCTGTTGGAGCATGTCTCATTGAATAAAATGCTGGCAGCTGGTTTAGTGGATGATTACTAAAGAAAGACAATGCGTAAATCTCTCAATTCTCCTCACGGGAACTACATTGAGTCAATAATAATCGGCAATATTTGTATATATATATTGCAATTATGTACTTGGCATGTGTTCATTCACCTAAATTCACAATACCCATATAAAGGAGAAGGCAGTTTCCCTCTCACTTATGAGAGGAGTGCGTGGATGGGTCAGAGGAATTGCCCAAGGTCACATAGCAGGTAAGTGGTGCAGATATGTTCAAGCACAGTGTGGTCTGACTCTAGTGCTGGAGCTCCTGCCCCCTGTGCTCCCTCCCTCCCAGTGGGCACTGCCGGAGGAAATATATGTATTTTTTAATTAGCTGGAGTGTTAAACACACAGTATCAAAAACTTCATATACAGAATACTTTTTTTGAGTTTGGAGAATTACTTACAGAAGCTTCTACACGTAAAGACTGAATCAACTTCAAAAACATCAGATGTCCACATCAAGCCATGTGGCTTTTGCCATAGCCATGCGAGAGCAGCCTTTCTCCTGATTGTTTTGACTATAATAACTAGTCTCTGGGGAAGCCTATTTGTGGTCTTATAATAAACCAGGCACCAGAGGGAAAGCTCCTAGTGCAATTAATCTGGAGCCCCAGGCTATTTCCTTGATCTCTTCCTCTGACGTCAGGGAGCCTTTGCCAGGATCACTTCCACTACAAAGTCGCTTCTAAGCGTGCTCTGAGCCTGACCTAAGCACCCTTCAGTTTGCCGTAAGTATGCCCACTGCAAAGCGGCCTTCACATTTCCAGTCCTATCTCACAAAACCTGCTGTGGGTAAGAAAAAAACGCTGCGCATTCTACCCAAATTATTTTAGACAACTGGACTCAGGTTCAAATAGGCATTATGGGCAGCCTTGATATGGCAAAGATATGGATTAACCTGCAAATGTCATAAAGGTTTTACACAAAGGAGAGAAGCAGCTTGCTATAGAGATCATAGAGCCAATCTCTTTCTCTCTTCCTGTTTTTCTTTAGCCTGAAAACATCACTATTTCACCATTATTTTTATGGGCTTTTTAATAGAAAATTCTGTTTCTTTTCACATTTGGAATTCCATTGTCTTCTGGTTGCCATGATTTCTGGTAAAAAGTCAGATACCTGTGTTATTTTTGGGTTTTGATCATTTGGCAACAGTGCACTTTTTTGTATGAAAATCTGTAATAAAAAAATTTATTATCCTTCAAGGGGAGCCCATCATTCTCTTTTCCAGGCCAAAGATTGGGACTAATCACCTTAATGCCATCAGGGGCTGGGGTGACTGAAGGCTGAGCTGTAGTTTGCCAGGTTTTTCAGTCATTTTGCACTTGCTGTACAGATAACTCCAGGGGCTCTAGCTCCAGTGGCATGTTCACCGTGACGCCCCCTCCTGGTGCAACCTCAGTGATGCTCTTTCCTTATCTTGCCCTCCCTGATAGAGTCTGCTTTTCAGACCCTTTCTCCTTGTTTTCTTCACTTTCTTCTTTTCACAGTTTTGAAATTCAGAAAATGTCTGGAGTATAGAGTCCATTTGCCTTTCCTTCCTTTCTCTCTGAGATAATGGCTCATAGGTATTTTAATTATTGACTTTCACTGATGCGCCAACCCAAGAGGATAACTTTCCATAGCCATCTTCTTTCCAGACTCGTAAGGTGGATTTTCATCGCATCATATGCAGGGCACATAGGATCACCATCTATAATCACTGACCATGTTCACCGATCACGTGGCCAAGTGGTGTTCACCAGACATTATCCCCTGTACATGTCCTTCCTTTGTCTCCTCCTGCGCTCTTTGGAAGAAAGTCACCAGGTGCAGCCCACAATTAAAGAGTGGGGGCTATGCCCTACCTCCTTGAGGGAATAACATCCACATAAATCATGTGAAATTCTGCATGGGGGATTTATCTGTGTTCTCCCATGTTTGTATGTATTTATTCAATCATTTATTTGCATCAATGTGGCCTCATGGATATTTATTTTATTCTTGGGTTATAATCCAATACTACTGTATTTATCTTGCTGCTCACATTTTTAGCTTTGACCATTGTGATATCTTTTAGTTGGCGTCTGTTGATATAGCCCCATGATTTTGTGTGTAGGCGGGTGGGTGTGAGGTGAGTGTTTAGCATGTCTTAGTTTCTGGAACTGCAAGATTCTCTAGGTTCATCTTGTATATTCACTGCTGCAGCCTCACAATCTGCCACTTCTCCAAGGAGCCCTGGTTCCTTTAATTGGAGAATGATATTAGAAACCAAGATCTGGGCACTAAGGGTACTTATTGCTCCTGCAGTGTTGTTGCTCCTAGGACTTCTCAGCTGACAGAGCAGGAAATATACGTGTGTATATCAACTCATACATGTATGCATATCCATATATATTTAGCTTCTTTTTAATTAATAACATTTAATGAAAACCAAAGCTGAACATCTTGCCATCAGCCTGTTTCCGATAATTCCAAGGTACACTTCCTTGAATTCGCTGCAGGTTATTCTCAGTGTTGGTAAGCCTACAGATATTTTAAATTATCAGAATAAAAAAATGTAGGAGGTTTACTTATTGCAATTGGTAGATAGATATAGATATATAGAAGAGATAACAAAAAGTCTCTGATTTGCTGGGCGCAGTGGCTCACACCTGTAATCCCAGCACTTTGGGAGGCCCAGATGGGTGGACCACCTGAGGTCAGGAGTTCGAGACCAGCCTGGTCAACATGGTGAAACTGTGTCTCTACTAAAAATACAAAAAATTAGCCAGGCGTGGTGGCAGGAGCCTGTAATCCCAGCTACTCGAGAGGCTGAGGCAGGAGAATTGCTTGAACCTAGGAGGTGGAGGTCGCAGTGAGTCGAGATCGTGCCATTGCACTCCAGCATGGGTAGCAAGAGTGAAACTCCGTCTCAAAAAAAAGAAAAAAACGTATCTGATTTTTATTATGCATGGTGGCCTTTGGCTAGTGCAAGGGAAAGGTCAGCTGCAATTGTCCTTGGAGAATAGCTGAGGAAGGCATAAAGACGGCAGAGAGACTGTTCAAGACCATCAGTAACATAACAAAGCACACTGCTGTGCCAGTCAGAAGTCTTAGTAGACTAAGCTGTGATCCCATTTGAATGTGATTTCTATACCATCCACCAGCTGTACTCATTAAGTTAGCCTAGCCCAATGCCTTCCAAACTTCATCATCATCAGATTCACCCGGAGGGGGAACACTGACACCTGCAAGGAAGTCCAAGTAAAAAGGATGCGTCTGGGACAAGAGAACGTCTCATTTCCCAGTGCAATTGAAATGCCACTCCTCATAAAGTGCTAAACTTTCTGGGTTACTGCCACGGGTTAAATTGTATTCACCTGAAGATGTTAGAGTCCTAACCCACAGTACGTGTGAACATGACCTTATCTGGAAATAGAGACTTTGAAAATGGTTAAGTTGAGGTCATGAAGGCAGGCTAATCCAATATGACTGGTGTTTCTATAGAAAGAGGAAATGCAGATACAGGGATCAACACCTCCAGGGAGAAGACAATAGAACAGAATTCACTTCCTTGAATTTGCTGCAGGTTAGAAGGACATGGAAAGAATACTACCTGCAAGCCGACGAGAGAGGCCTGGAGCAGATCCTTCCTTCACGGCACTCGGAAGATGCCAAGCCTGCCATCTTGATTTTAGACTTCCAGCCTCCAGAACTGAGAGACAACAAGTTGTTTCTGTTGTTTGAGCCACACAGTTGGTAGAACTGTTAAAGTAGCTCCAGGAAACTAATTCAGTGACTAATGTTTTTGAACAGTCTTTGTGCATTTTAAATAAACATATTTAATATATTACATCCAAGTCTCAGAATGTCATAAATAATATTTTTGATATTTATGTTATCCCAATAGAGAAAAATGGGTCCAGTCAAATAAATGCAGCTGTTTAGGGCTGTGCCCAAAGCATGGCGGGGCCAGAGTGGCCACAGTGAGAAGATGGTGGGAGGCGATAATGGACAGAGACCACCTCACAGGGCCTGGACTCGGCAATGCACCTGCAGGCTTCACATCTCTTTCTCCTGATTCTGAGGTTTCCCAAAGTGTTTCCATTTCACAGATAAGTTCCCTAGTAGAATTATTTACATAAGCTTGAAAACTTGGCACAATCATATCCATCCTTTTCAAACTTTACAACGACTTGTGAGAACCAAGTAGACAGTGTTGCAAATGCTTTAGTCTTCTTGGAAAAAAGGGGATTATGTAAGTAAGTGTGTTACTGCCATAGTCATAATGTTGAGTTAGGAGATTGAGAAACAAGGAATAACATTTGCCTATAAAAAGGCATTTATCTGAGAGGGATCCTTTAAAATGCCAACACAGTCCCATGAGTGATCCTCCACATTGTGAAAATGTCAATCACATTTAGCAAGCAATGGTGTTTCATGAATATTCATTAAACAGTGAACTGTTGACACCTGAATTGATGCTGGATATGGCCTGAAAAGCACACATGCAACAACACACCCCAGCTGCAGGCAGGGCATGACTTCTCATGCTTGTGGGCTACAGCCACCATGCGTCCGTCACGAGCATATGAAATGGGATTTTTTTTATTATCCAAAGGACATTTTCCTTACAAATGTAATTATACAAAAGATTGAATATGGTTGTAAAACTTATTAAAAATATGACTTTAGAGATCGATTATAATTTCGTTAAGAGCCACAGTAACACCTAGCACAAGAATTGTTCAGACTGTTGCCTCAAATCTGTTGTCTCCTTCTATTTGCCACTTTTCTGAGCTAGTATTTGCTTGCAATCAGTTTCAAAATCCCCTGAGTTAGTTGGGTTCAGCTTAACTTTGCATTTCCTTTTGTTTTGAGAACACCAGGAAAGGCCTTTGGGATTTAAATGCTAGAGCAGTCCTCCCTGCTGCTTGGTGACTCCCTTCAGGCGGCCTTAGACCCCAAAGGTCTGCTGGTACATTGCAGCCTCTAAGACAGGGAATTACATTACTAAGGTAGGTGCCTCTTAATTGGGAGCAAGCATCCCAAAACGTTTCCCTTTGCGCTGCCTCCACAGTTCATTTAAATAAATTGTGGTGTTCCATTATTTAACATCGTCATTGTTTAATATTTAAACACAGATCCCATTTCTCAAATTTTCTACCATGACACTCATAGAGAATCTTTTGTTTTTCTCCCTTAATCAGGTAACTTTTTCAGGACTTTTCTTGATGTGTCAATAGCTCTCTATTTTGCAGTTGTACCAAGAATTAAGACTGGGCTTTAAAGATATTTACAATTAATTCTCAAAACTGGCATCTTAATCTAGTCACCCATAAAATAAATTATTAGATAATTTTAAGACCCAACAAATTCTTCATACTAACAAATAATATCAGTAGAAAAGCTGACTCTACCCCCACCTGCACCCCACACCCTACCAAAAGACAATCAGTTGTGAAATAGTGGACCCTAGGAATAATTAAATACCCAAAGCAAAAAACAACATAAGACATAAGACAAAAAGCAAAACAAAACACATTCACATATATTCATAGGCAGAACAACTCTTTTTATTTAATTACAGGATTTTGAATATGCATATAATGATCACTTCATAAAATCAAATTGGTGGGTAATTATTTTCAATCGTTGAAAAAGAAACTCAAAGATAAAACTTAGAGTAAATAAAAGCAATCGAAACTCAAAGGACATATCACACCAGCTTCTTTTATGTGTGGATTCTCAATAATATTTGATTCTTCTTATGTATGTGGAAATTTGCAGAACTCTCCCCATCAGCAAAATTGGTTTATGTAAATATGGTCAGTAATGAGTTAGGTTAAGTTTATAGCTAGGTTTATAGACATTATGCAAACACAGCGTGGATTCAAAAATATGAATTATTTCTAACATCCCTCTCCCATACCAATTAAAACATGAAAACATAGTTTCACTTTGAATCACTTGTTTGGTCTCAAATATCACGTATGTATCATGGTTGCCCAAAAGCCTTGTACATTAAGGATATGACTACATATGGCCTTAGGCCTCTCTGGCTTTTGAGAGCTGTGCCTCTTTCAGTAAATTCCTACCTGCAGACGTTGTCACGATTTCTGTGGTGTTTCTGAGGCCCATGAAGTCAAACTGATAAAGCCGCCATGATTTCTGGTCAGCTGCCTCCACTGAATTTTTTCTCCATCTATAAATCATTTCTTCTTTGGGATAGCCATCTAAAAACACAGAGCAAACATTAGCACTTGAAGGTACACATTTATAAATCATTAAAGTGAAAATTATAATTCTGATCAATGAGTTATAGGAGTTAGGAGTTAAACTTTTAGGCCATATGTGCTCTCTCAATTTTCCTCCAAGACACAGAAACTTGAAAAATGAATGGCTAAATGCCACCTAATCCAGCTGTAGATCTTCACAAATGGCCAGGCGCTCCACTGCATAGGCCTGGCCACTGACAACACACAGGGAGTGGTGTCTTCATTTCTTTAACCTTGGAGAGCCGCAGCTGCCGTCGGCCTTCGAGGAGTGGAGGTGCTAGTCAACGGCTCCCAGACTCTGAGTCCTCGCCATGCAGATCTAACTACATGGCCCATGCCCACACACCTTCCATCCTTCCCCAAAATGTAGTCCATCCAGATCTCAGGAAAGAGGAGCTCACTAAGGTAATCACTCCAGGATTCGATAGACCCTTTCTCCTATCAGTCTTCAGCTTTGATAGGTGAATGTTGACCTGCTTCAGGGACCCCTTCTCATGTGGTTAATTATTCCAGGAAGGGTAAGCCTGGTGTTTCTGCTGCCTGGGACCCAGGTTGGTGACTGCCTAGATCATGACGTCAGGCAGGTGCTCTGTCCCGCTCCTGCGGGCACTGCACCAGGGCTCCCTGGCTCCCTGAGCCAGAGCTGGCTATTTGCCAGATGCCTGCTTTTCTGCCTGCAACTGTACTCCTGGATTCCCCATTTCTGAACCATGCTTGGAACAACACCATCCCCTCTCTGCTGGAGCTCTTTGACCTGGTGCACCTGCTCTCTTTTTACTGCCTGATCTGCAGGCTCTGCAGCTCTGTCTGCCTCACAGGGCATGCCCTACTCTCAAGAACAGGTCTAGGCCTTATGTCATTGGCAACACGTGACAGCATTGGCATTCTCAGCCTTCATTGATTCATACAGACACTGATGGCATGACTCTGGAAGAAATGTATGCACCATCTTGATGAGTTATGCTGAATACTAAAAGCACTGCCTTAGTGCACACATATGTATGCAAACATATTAATAAAGTGGTTGAAATGTGCTGATTAAACATTTAAATCAGTTTGCAAAATTCTTAGAGGCAATCTGCCTTCTTCATTTTTTTCCCTCTCTGCCTGACATTGCTGGCTTGGCTCCACCATTGAAAGACTAAAATAAAGCACAGGCACAGGCATGCCCTGCTTTCTGATTGTGGGTTGCCCGGTGAAATTATTGTCAACACAGCAGGGATACATGCTCTCCCTTAACTTGAAAATGCTAAGCTCAAGGGATCCAGAGCCGGTCTGAAGCATTTCTATGAAGGAATCAAACACTGTCCTTGGCCATTGGCCATGTCCCAATTGCTTCCTATCCCCATAATTACAAAAGGTGCTCTATGCTACAATTCTTCCTTTTTAACTTTGTTTTTAAATCACCTTTATTTGAGACATAATGCACATACATAAAATTCACACATTTAATGTGCCCAAATCAGGGTTTTTTTTTCACATATTCTCTGAATGGTGGAACCATCACCCTAATCTAATTTTAGAATATTTTCATCACCAAAATGAACCACCTGACCAAGTAGTGGTCACTCCCCTTTTCCCCCCTTTTCCTGCCCACATCCACCACCCATCTCACCTAGTCCTAGGCAGTCACTTATATATTGTCTGTCACTATAGTTTGGTCTATTCTGGACATTTTATATAAATGGGATCATACGATATGTGACCTTCTGTAAATAGCTTATTTCACTTAGCATAATGTGTTCAAAATTCACTCCTATCGTAGCACACATCAGTACTCCATTCTCATTTATTACCAAATAACATTTTATTGTACAGATATACCATATTTTGTTTATCCATTCATCAGTTGATAGATCTCTTGGTTGAGTCCATTTTTTCACGATTATGAATGTTGTTATGGGCATTTGTATACAGGATTTTGTGTTGATATATGTTTTCGGTTCTCTTGGTTATACACCTAGGAGTAGAATTGTTGAGTCTGGGTAACTACATTTAACATATTGAGGAACTGCCAGATTGTCTTCCAAAGTGGCTGGAACATAAAATTCTATAGCAATGTACAAGGGTTTCAATTTCTCCATATCCTCTGCAACACTTGTTAGTTTCTGTCTTTTTAGTGATAACAATTGTAGCAGGTGTGACGTGGCATATCATCATTGTTTGATTTGTATTTCTCCAATGACTGATAATACTGAACATATTCTCATGCTTTTGTTGGCCATATGTATGTTTTCTTTGCTGAGGTGTTTGTTGAGATCTTTTGCTGATTTTTTAATTGGGTTGTTTTTATATTGTTGAGTTTTAAGAGTTATTTGTATATTTTGGGTACAAGTCCTTTATCAGATATATGTTTTAAAATATTTTCTCCCTTTCTGTGGTTCATCTTTTCTTTTGAAGCGACTGGAATTTTTTTATTGTGGTAATATACACATAATGTAAAGTGTATCATTTGAATCATTTTTGAGGGCACAATTTGGCGGCATAAAGTACATTCGCAATGGCGCATCCATCTCCAGAATTCCTTTTCTTTCTTTCTTTTTTTTTTTTCTTTTTTTTTTGTGACATGGAGTCTCCCTCTGTCACCCAGGCTGTGGAGTGCAGTGGTGCGATCTCAGCTCACTGCAAGCTCCGCCTCCGGGTTCACGCCATTCTCCTGCCTCAGCCTCTTGAGTAGCTGGGACTACAGGCACCTGCCACCATGCCCAGCTAATTTTTATCTTTTGTATTTTTGGTAGAGACGGGGTTTCACCATGTTAGCCAGGATGGTCTTGATCTCCTGACCTTGTGATCTGCCCGCCTTGGTCTTCCAAAGTGCTGGGATTACAGGTGTGAACCACTGTGCCCGGCCTCCTTTTCTTTTTAATAGAATTTATTTTCGAGTGTACTTCTAGGTTCACAGCAAAACTGAGTGGAAAGTTCAGAGATTTCATGTATACCCCCTGCCCCACACATGCACAGCCTCCTCCATTGTCAATATCCTGCTGCAGAATGGTACATTGGTTACAATTGATTAATCATGTCGTTATTACTAAGAGTCCATAGTTTACCTTAGGGTTTCCTTTTGGTGTTGCACGTTCTATGGGTTTGGACAAATGAATAATGACATGTATCCACCACTGCAGTATTGTACAGAGTATCTTTCCTGCCCTACAAATCCCCTGTGCTCCACCTATTCAACCCTCCCTCCAACCCTTCCCTGCAGCAAATACTGATCCTTTTACTGTCTCCATGGTTTTTCTTTTCTAGACTGTCTTAAGGTTGGACTCATATAGTATGTAGCTATTTCAGGTTTGCTTATTAGTAATATGCATTTAATTTTTTCCCTGTCTTCATGGCTTAATAGCTCATTTCATTTTAGTGCTGAATAATTTCCATTATCTAGATGTATTGCATTTTATTTATTAATTCACCTACTGAAAGCCATCTTGGTTGCTTCTACATTTGGGCAATTATGAATAAAGCTGCTACAAACATACAGGTGCAAGTTTTTGTGTGGATGTGACTTGTCTTTTGATTTTTCCTTCGTTTTTGAGGAAAATTTTGCTAGAAATATAATTATTTGTTGACAGTCATTTCTTCCAACACTCTGAAGGCATGATCTAATATTCTTAATGGCTTCCATGGTTTCTCATTAGAAATCTGCTGCTAATCATATTGTGACTCACCTGTAAGTAAATATTGCTTTTCTCTTGCTGTTTTCAAAATGTTCTCTTTGTCTTTAACATTGTTAGTTTGACTATGATGTGTACAGATGTCAATCTCATTAAGTTCATTGGGATTTGTTGACATTCTTAGATGTATAAATGAATTGTTTTGTCAAATTTTTGGCCACTACTTTTTCAAGTAATTTTGCCCCTGCTTCTCTTCTCCTCTCCTCTGAGATTCCCATTATGTGTTTGTTGGCATTCTTCATGATGTGCCACAGGTATATTCATTTCTGTATATTTTTCTTCATTCATTTTTCATTTTGTTCCACTCACTGGATAATCTCCATTGGTCTATCTTCAAGTTTGCTGAGTCTTTCTTCTTTATACTAAGATCTGTTATTATGTCAACCCAGTGATTTTTTTTTATTGCAGTCATTGTACTTTTCAACTCTAGAATTTCTACTGGGTTCTTTTTAACAATTTCTACCTTTTCACTGATATTGTCTATTTGGTGATATCTAGTTGTCATACTTTCCTTTGATTTTTTTAAGGCACGATTTCCTTAAGTTCTTTACACACATTTTTAAAGCGTTTGTCTGATACATTCAATATCTAGAATTCTCCAATGATAGTTTCTATTAATAGCTTTTTCCTTTGTGTGTGGCATGCTTTTCTGTGTCTTTTAAGATTTTGTGATTTTTTTTGTTGCTTTTAGACAACATATTGGAACAACTCTGATATCTGATACCTTCCTCCACTCCAGAGTTTGTTGTTGTCCCTGTTTCTGTTGTTTCTCTTCTTGCCACTTATTTGCTAAGTGACTTTCCTGGACTAATTTTATAGATTATGTGTTTGCTGCAGTAGCCATTGAGTTCTTTGCTGGCTTTTTGTGGTTGTTGTTGCTTTTATGTTCTTTTGAGCCTGGTCTCCTTTGGTTCACCTTGGTTCATATAATGTAGTGGTCATCCAATAATCAGCCACAATATTTCCTCGAATTCCTTGCCCCTACTTCTTCCTACCTTTGTCATCATCAGTGTCATCATCACTACAGTCACCACCACCACATCACTATTAACATTATCACCACCTCCATCATCATCACCATCACAATCATCAATACCATCATCACCATCACCATCATAATCATCATTACCATCATCACCATCACCACCACCACCATTAGTATCACCATCATTGTCACCATCACGATCATCAATACCATCATCACCATCACCACTACCATTATTACTATCACCATCATCATCACCAACACCACCAACATGATTACTATCACCATCATCACTATCACCATCACAATCATCATTACCATCATCACCATCACCACCACCATTATTACTATCACCAACGTCATCACCATCACCACCACTGTTACTATCATCATATCATCATCATCACCACTATCACCATCATGATGACCATCATCATCAACAATATCATCGTCACCATCACCACTACTATCATCATTGCCATCATCATCACAATAATCACCATCATCATCATGGTCATCATCACCATATCACTGTCCATATAACTGTAATTATAGTCTATGAACTATTCCAAGGGCTTTCTATATGGTAAGTCTCACAACAATTCTAATGACATAGAGGTTACTGTCTCCATTTTACAGATAAGAAAGCTGAGGCACTGAGACACTAAGTAATGTACATAAGGAAGAGACAGAGTATAAGGTTAGGATGTATGACTCTAGTGTCCATCCCTTCACCCTCTGCACAACACTGGTCTCCATCTGTTCTTCTGATTGTCATGTTCCCCAAATCCAAGTTCCTCAACTTAGACAGATTTTTTTTGAGATGGAGTCAAACTCTGTTGCCCAGGTTGGAGTGCACTGGCGCGATCTCAGCTCACTGCAACCTCCACCTTCCAGGTTCAAGCGATTCTCCTGCCTCAGCCTCCCGAGTAGCTGGGATTATAGGTGCCTGCCACCATGCCCAGCTAATGTTTGTATTTTCAGTAGAGATGGGGTTTCACCATGTTGGTCAGGCTGGTCTCAAACTCCTGACCTCATGATCTGCCTGCCTCAGCCTCCCAAAGTGCAGGGATTACAGGCGTGAACCACTGCACCCAGCCAGCCACCCTTTTTATAAATCCACTTTTCTCAAGAGTAGAGAGGTGATTGTTTCCAAACTGCTTATTGTCTTGACCTTTATGGAAATACTGGTAATGTTTCAAAAGAACATTAAGATTATCAATCATTTAAAATACAGCCTGTCTTCCATAGTTTTCTCAAAGACTTAATAGAAACACTTTTGTTCTTTGCAGGGCTTTTTATAAAACACTTCCTACTCTTGAGAAGGCTTCAGGGTCCCCAAATCAAGGTCGTGAATGCATTTGATCAGAGATTGACAGGCCACTAAGCTAATGAAGCTGGGAACACAGAGCCCTTGCTTGCAGGGGCCCTTCCAAAGCGCTGGAGGGACACAGCAGCTTTTGTTGTGGATAATTTTGAATCATTAGAAAAGACCTCCTGTCCCATTTGTTTCCTCTCTTGGTATTTTTTGTTGGATGTTTGACATACTGAATTTTAGCATTCTTATATTAAATTCATCATTAATTTCTATATTTATCTTTGTATTTATGTTTAAGTAATAATTCCCTGAAACATGCTCAGATATTTTTATATTTCATTTGTTAGTCATTCTGAAATTATTTTGGTCTGGGCCTTTCTACTGACTGCCAATTGGGTATATTTGTGATATTAACAAATACTACTTGTCACCAAATTTTTAAAGAAGAAAATGCCTGTGTTTAGGAAAATGAAGTCTTCATATCAGGTAATTCCTAATCTGCTCCATCAGTCTGTCTGTCTAGCCTCATGTGGTGGTGGTGTGGCTGCAGTCGGCCCTGAGGGCATGGCCGTGATGGCTGGACCTGTTCAGGCCTGCTCCCTGGTTCTTGGGATGGAGAAGTCCCTCTTCAGGGCCTCTGTGTAAAGCCTATGAAACAAGGCATTTCCTGATTTTTGAACCTAGAAACCAATATTAAGAAAACTTTAAGACAGACAAGACAGAGTTTAACCCTTACATATACTTTGTGTTAACTTCATGGTTGCCTTCTGTTTTCATGAAAGTGAAGGGATACTGTTTTTAACTATTAGTTCTTCCACACACATCATGAGATAACAGCCTAATTCCTAAATTATCAGTTTGAGTGTAATATTCACTACAGCATCGCAGAGAAATCACAGTTCTAGTCATAATCATAGATTCTTTTGGAAACCTGATACATTTCATCTATTACCTGACTTATCAACCTATGATAAAAATATGAAAGCCACTTCTTTTTTCTTAAATAACAATAAAATATACAAAGTTAGGCATTTGAAAAAAGAAAACTAAAAACTGATCAGCCAGCTCATTAAATTTAATACTTCATAGATTAAGTAAAACTATCAATGATTTTTGGACCAGACGTTTATAATTTCAGTGGCTGGTCAAATCTGTCAGAAAGGTAATCATTTCTAACTATCTTCTAACACATTCAGTCTTAGTCAACACACTACTGCACAATTACATAGCATTTTCCCTTGTAAAAAACTGCACTTTACTAGTTCTAATTCTCAATGACAGGTGTATTTCTCCCCTTTTCCATAGTTTCAAATTTCCTTGCAAATCAATTTGGGTCCTATAGAAGAAACATATAAGGGCTGCAAAAAGAGGGCAAGTATGAGAAAGCACCAGGCCAATGGGTACCTTTAACATTCAGATGCTGTTAATGCCATTTCAGCCAGCCCAGAGAGTAGGAAATGCAAGAAAAATATCTAATTATATTTTTATATAGTGAGTATTACAATGATATACAACCTAATAATGAATGCACAAGAAAAGTATTCCTGCTTAAAAATATGAATGTAAAATCTCACATAAAATGATAGTTAACGGAATCCATCAGCACATTCTTTTAATACATTAATACATTATGATCTAATAGGATTTATGCAGGAATGAGAGTAGAAATTCATGAGTATAATCCATCATACATTCATCTCCATAGAAAGCAAAACATATTTGATAAAATGCAGTGTATGTTTGTGTTAAGAACACTGATAAAGCTCAAATATATTAGTCAACATACATATATACATACATACACATGTATATATGTAGAGACAGAGAGAGAGAGAGTACGTATGTTCCTAAGATCCAATAACTTAAATTAATAGGAAAATAGAGTTCCTTTTCCTTTTAAAATTGAAAGCAAGATCATATCCATTGCCTTCCTTACTATTTGTCATTACGTTGTACATATTAGTTAACATACTCTTAGGAAAGTAAATAAATAAATATATAAAACAATTAGAGGCATACAGACTAGAAAGCAACATATGTTGCCAGGAGCGGTGGCTCACACCTGTAATCCCAGGGCTTTGGGAGGCCAAGGTGGGCAGGTCATTTGAGGTCAGGAGTTCAAGACCAGCCTGGCCAACATGGTGAAACACCATCTCCACTAAAAATACAAAAATTAGCAGGGCATGGTGGTATGTGCCTGTAGTCCCAGCTACTCAGGAGGTTGAGGCTGGAGAATCGCTTGAACCCGGGAGGCAGAGGTTGCAGTGAGCTGAGATTGCGCCACTGCACTCCAGCCTGGGCAATAGAGTGAGACTCCATTTTCAAAAAAGAAAGAAAGAAAAGAAAAGAAATGTTTACATATCCAGAAGACAGAAAGGAATTAATTAATAAACTAGTAGAAATATTTTCCTAACTTATCATAAAATACCCAGGCATAAACTTAACAAAAAACATTCAAATCCTATGAGAGGAAGTTCGTAAGTTACTACTGAGCCAAACATAGATTAAAAAAATGTAAAGACACACTATTTTCTTGCATAGGAAGACTGTATGACATACAACAGAAAGATGGTGATTCTCTCCAAGTTTAATTATGAATTTCATGTGATCTCAATAAGAAGATTATTAACTTTTTTTCTGTTTCCAAAGTTGATGATAAATTTTATTCGTCAGAACAATCAAGCAAGAATGGCCAGGAGAAGTACAGTGAGTGGGGCTAGCTTTTCGTAGGTTATTAACTATTATAAAACTCTACACTAAACCTATTGTGTATTGGTGCTAGACTGATCAAAGAAACAGGAAAGATGAAAATTCTCTTGGGATTAGTTTATGATGAAGGTGGTTACTTAAATTAGTAGGAGGAAGAAGGTGTTTATGATCAGTGGAAGCCATATGAGAAAAAATCAATTTGGATCCATTCTTATATCACATATGAGAATAAATTCTGAAACCACATTTGCAAAAATTATAACAGCAAGAAAACTATGATAGGGAAACAGATATGACCTAACTGACTCCACCTTGCCTTTAACCTCCAAGCTGCCTGTGTTCACCTGAGCATGGGCTAAAATAACTTTGGGGAAAATTTAGTTTATAGTTTTAGCCCTTGCCAAAACTAAACTGCCTTTATGAAACCAATGAAAGACCACAAGTTTAGGATTATGAGAGGGGCCTGAATTCTACTAAGATGTAGGTGTAGTTAAATGATAACCAGGCATTGTCTGGAGGTCACAAGATTTGTAACTTCAATTACTCCCGTAAATAACATCACTATAGTGGAACCTAAGATTGGCCCTTTGAGATGTCTTTTCAGACTTTTGCATTTCTGATGCCTGGATGACTCCACTGGGACCAGCCACTCCTCTGGTGCCCACACCTAGAAGCAGACTCAGCCTAGGAGGACCACTTTCCACACCCCTATGATTTCATTCCCAACTAATCAGCAGCACCCATTCCCTAGCCCCCACCCCCTGAACTATCTTTAAAAAACTCTGGCCTCTAAATTTTGGGAGAGGCTGATCTGAGTAATAAAACTCTGGTCTCTTGTTCAGCTGGCTCTGTGTGGATTAAAATTAAACTCTTTCTCTAATGCAGTTCCTCTGTCTTGATAAATCACCTCTATCTGGGATGCAGGCAAGATGAACCCACTGGGCAGTTACAATTCCAAATGGATCAGGGATCTAAATATTAAACAAACAAAAAAAAAACAGCCATATACTAGGATTTGAGAAATATGAATAAATTCCTTTATAGCTTTGGCTTTGGAAAAACTTTTCTAGCAATGACTCAAAATCTAGAGGCAATTAAAAACTATACATACAAAATTGTCTACATGAAAAAAATGATTTTAAAAAAGCATGGCAAAAAAGTACCCTAGAAGAAAGGTAAAAATGGCAAATAACAATTTGGGGAAAACAGAGTTAATATGTAACAGGAAAAGGACTAATTACGCTAATAAAGAATGATTTATAGGCACAAGAAAAATAAGACCAAAAATCCAATAGGATGAAAAGGTAAAAACTGTGAATAAACAGTTAACAAAGGAAGAAATACAAATGGCCCATAAGCCAAAAAAAAAAAAAAAAAAAAAAAAAGGATTACACCCTCACACCTGTAATCCTAGCACTTTGGGAGGCTGAGGTGAGTGGATTGCCTGAGCTCAGGAGTTCGAGACCAGCATAGCCAACACGGTGAAACCCCATCTCTACTAAAATACAAATTTTTAAAAAATAGCTGGGCATGGCGGCATGCACCTGTAATCTCAGTTACTTGGGAGGCTGAGGCAGAACTGCTTGAACCCGGGAGGCGGAGGTTGCAGTGAGCCAAGATCGCGCCATTACAGAGCGAGACTCCGCCTCAAGAAAAAAAAAAAAGAGAGAGAGAAAGAAAGAAAAAAGAAAAAGAAAAAAAAGACACCCAAATTCACTCCTAATAAGAGAAATGCAAGGTACTGGGCACCAACAAATCACACTGAAATTTGATAAGTAAAGGGAAAGAATTAAGCATTTTCCCTGTCTTTCCTGTAGATACTGAATTTCAGGCTAAATAAGTACTGATGTGCAAGTTTTTTCAATAAACAAATCACTAACAAATGCAGGAGGAATGATATAATTAGAATATGCCACTTCACAGCCTCCGATGAATCTGGGAGCACCAGAGGCCAGGGCTGTTACCCACTGAAGAGTCTGTCTTACGTCGTCAAGGCAGCAGGAACAGATATTATGTCCTTTCCATTGTAAGGCAAAGAATAATACAGGGCTGCCTATGATATGTTCTTATCCCAAGAGTTCAACTTGAAGCTAAGCAAAGTTCTAGAATTAACTACTGTTTACAGAAAATGTGGGGGATAGAGAAACACCTTACATGACACCATGAGAATATAGTCAGCCAAACCTAGGATGTGTGAGATTTGATGGGCAAAATGGCCTAGTTTCTGCCCAAATAAATAGAAGGAATTTTTATTGATTAAAAGAGACTTGAGGCCGGGCACGGTGGCTCACGTCTGTGATCCCAGCACTTTGGGAGGCCGAGGCAGGCAGGTCACCTGAGGTCAGGAGTTCGAGACCAGCCTGATCAACATGGTAAAACCCCATCTCTACTAAAAATACAAAAATTAGTCCGGTGTGGTGGTGGGCGCCTATAATCCCAGCTACTTGGGAGGCTGAGGCTGGAGAATCGCTTGAACCTAAGAGGCAGAGGTTGCAGAGAGCCGAGATTGTGCCACTGCACTCTAGCCTGTGCGACAGAGCAAGACTCCGTCTCCAAAAAAATAAAATAAAATAAAAAAGAAGAGAGACTTGAGAGAAATATTAGCAGGATGTGATGTGTAGATCTTGACTGGTACTGCTTCAAACAAGCCAACTGTAAAAAAGACAACTGCAGAAACGGCACGTGGGCTGAGTGTTCTATGACAGTAAGGAACCCATACTAACTTTGTGTAATTATGACATTGGATTAACAGAGGCATGTCTGTTAGAGGTAGCTAATGAAGCACAGCAGTCCCCTGCAGTAGCCTCCATGGGGGATATGTTCTAATACCCTCAGTGGATGCTGGAAACCATGGATAGTGCTGAATCTACTGCTGTTGGTTGGAAGGTGTTTCTATTTATATCTTCCGCCTACACATTTAATGCCTTATTCAGCTCAACTAAGAATTTATCATGCACTATGGCTGTAACTTTTGCAGTTTGAGGTGCAACAGCAATACTAGCACAAATTTCTTTTTCATTGTTCACAATTTCATGAATAGAAGATTTTTTTTACTGTAGATATTAACAACCACAGCATATGATTTTTTTCTTTTCTTATTAAGCTGATAACTTTCATCTTTTCTCTTAAAGGAAGCACTTCATGGCTTCTCTTTGGCATATCCAAATTGCCAGCATCACTACTCTTGAACTTTGGGATCATTAAGTCAAATAAAAATTATACTTGAACACAAGCCCTGTGATACTGAGACATAATAATACAGTGAGGAGTAATACAGTGTGGTCACAAGAGAATAGAAAATCCAGGCAGTAGTTTCACATCATGAGCAAAAGGAAACTTGCAATAGCTGCAGATGCTATGAGCTGATAAGACCCTGAAATACCAGGATGTGGACCAAACTGGCTAAGACCAACTGGATCCAACATGGCACTGAATTTGACTTAGGTTTCCCCTAGGACCTCATTATCAACTCATTAACACAGTAAACCACACAACCACCAACCCCATGACAGTTCCAGGAACACCCATATTTGTTGTAAAAATGGGTGGCACCACAGTTCTGAGAAGTCTCCACCTTTTTCCAGGAATATTCCACCACTTGGTTAAAGAAACCCATAAAGATAAAAGCCCCAAACCCCATGGCATGGCTCTCTCTTGAGTATGCCACACTCCCCTTTCTTGAGTGTGTACTTTTCACCTTGTGATAAATCTCTGTATTTTCACTGTATTCTGACTCATCCTTGAATTCCTTCTCACGATGGTGTCAAGAGCCTGGACGCTGGCAGGGGTGGAGGTCCCACAGGTGTATGGGGACTTCCCCTGACCCGCTGGTATCAGTACTGTGACCGTTGATTTGATAACTGTACCAAAGTGACTAATGGGTGGACAGTGTGTACACTGTGGATACCCTGGAGAAGGGGACGATTTGCATCCTGGGTGGGATGGAGCTGGATGGTAAGAGACTTCATCACACTACTCAGTGTGGTGCCCAATGTAAAACTTATGAATTGTTTATTTCTGGAATTTTCTGTTTAGCATTTTTGGACCCAGGTTGACTGAAGGTAAGTGAAACTGCAGAAAGCAAAACGTGGATTAGGGGAGACGACTACATTTCTAGGAAAATCCATACAATGTACCATTTACTTTAAAGTACTCTTTCACAAATATGAGAGGAGATACATGCAGCCAAAATAGAAGAAAGTTGATGTGGAATAACTGGCACATGAGGTTTCATTGCACTCTTTTATCCATAAAAAATAGAACTAAAGGCTATATTTAGCCAAAGAAATAGCTGTTTTAATGCTCAAAAAGTTTATCAACATAAAACAACATAGGTAGGCCCCAAACAGCAGTACCTGCAATCTTAGGCCCTGGATTCAGACTCTGTCCTGTACTCACAAGCTGTAAGACTACGATCCCATTAAGTAATTCAAGACCTTTCTAGATCTCAGACCTCCTATCTGTGAACTGCAGAGAATGTGGATGGGACTCCCACCTCCTAAAATTGCAGTGGTACTGAAGATGGCATGTAACTATATGCTATGGTCTGAACATCTGTGTCCCCCCCACAAATTCATACGTTGAAGTCCTAATCCCCAGTGTGACGGTATTTGAAGGTGGGGCATTTGGGAGGTTAATGAGGCCATGAGAGTGACCGGATGGGATTAGTGCCATTATAATAAGAGATATGAAAGAGATGATGTTTCTCCCTCCGTGTGAGGACCCAGCCAGGGTGCACATCTGCAGGCCAGGAAGAGGGCTCTCACCAGACACCGGGTCTGCTGACACTCAGATCGTGGTACTTCCCCACCTCCAGAACTGTGAGAAATGCATGTTGGTGGTTTAAGCCACCCAGTTTTTGGGTTTTTGTTATAATAGCCCCAGATGGCTAATATGCTATATAAAATGCACAGCAGTGTTCCAGGCCAGTCATTACTGAGTTGATGTTAACTGTAGTGTTTATTGTGCTGCCAAAAAACATAAAAATTACATCCCTTACTCAAAATACCATATTAAAAAGTTCTTTTCCCTTTTCACTGGGCTCTCTGGAAAGCTCTCCCTCTATGGGTCTCCAGCCCTTGGCTGCTAAAGAGGGTGGTGGAGAGGCTTGGAGAGCAGCAGTCACCCCACTGCCACCATGCTTACCCTTGGGGTCCCTTCCTCTTCCCTCTGCCACTTTCCTCCTCTCTCTGTGCTTCCAACTAGGATACAACGGTTTAAGAGGAGCAGCAGCCTCAGAGAAAAATTACACTGTGCACAGCCTTTTGTCTACAGAAGAGTGATATTTGTTTTGAATGATAAGTGTTAAGTGGTAGCTTCCCGGTCTGTTGCATTTGACCTACTTTGAGAAATGTTTAGAAGGAAAAGAAGACAAGCATTGATTTAAAAGATGCAATATCAAGCTGTTCCAAATTTATTTTTGTTTCTGTGCAATAACAAATAAGTTCTGCTTTGGAAATTGGGATCATTTTCTTGTCTGTAGTTGTTAATGTGTCCAAGTATAATAATAATTTTACTGATTCTATGAACAATGCTATTTTCCCCATGCATATGTCACACCAATGTCCCAGGGCTTGGAATTGACTCAGGGGAATCATCAGTTACAAATTTACCACTGTTGGGGGTAGGAGGCTCTAGAGATTAAGAGACATTGTAGATTCTACTGAATATTCTGTGGTCTTCTATGGAATATTGTAAAGTCTGCTGCTGGGTCACAAGCCCTTCGCCCACTGTTTAGAAACTACGCCAGACTCTTCTTTAAATTTCTTCAGAGATTTCTCAACTCAGTGCGGTCTGGCATTCAGTGTTTTTCATTATGAAATAAGGGGCCTTGAATTGAAGCCTACAGGTTGTTTAGCCTCAGCTCCTTGTTTAGCAGGTTTCTAGATATTAACCAACCCACTCAATCTCTTGGGGCTTTATCTTTTTAAAATATAACAGGGTGGGCTACAACAGTATTTTTGAAACACTGGGTCTTTAGAATCAGTTCAGTGGATCATGTCCAGAATTTTAAAATAAAATACAGCAGAATACAAAAGAACATATCAGAAGGCATCATGCAGAGTGCCAGTAAATATTATTTTGTGTTATTTTCATTATGTGTATATAACTGTATGTATCCTTGTTGTGGAATGGAAAATGTCTTTTCCAGAGAGATTTGGTATGAGCCATTGAAAGAGACTACCTAGAGGTGAATTTGCAAACTCAGTGCAGGGAGGATAAATGAGAGATTGGGTGACTGGAATGAAGTGTAAGTGCCACAGGGACCTGGAGCCACTGCCCTAGGCAAAGCAGTGTCCCTCCTCTCTGGAAAGAATCTGCCTATGGTCACGAAATCATCTGGCCTTTCAAAAAGAGGCAGAAATAGGGAATTCTGTATAAAATCTCCTGACTTTTAAATGTTGGCCACTGACTCATCTTTTAAAAAACAAGCAAAGTGTGTCCTTGGAACGGATGCTGCATTGTGGGGCATCAGTTGGCACAAAGGAAAGGTTTTCCAATTGTGTTCCCTGAGGGAAAGCAGCTGAGCTGGTAGGAAGGGGTTAGTCACGCAGAGACCTTAGGTTTGTATCCATTTTCATGTAATTTTTCAGGATTTCAGTAGCTTTAAAAATGTGAAAACGCAAGTCTAGACATGCTTACACATTACTCTCTTTAGTAATTCTCCAAAGAGTGCCACTGATCCTTGGTCCCATCAAATGGGAGAAAAATGGGCTCTGCTGAGGCAAGTGGGCTGATGTGGCAAGGGGAGACCCCCCTCCACCAGCAGCTGAGAGAGGCAGCAGCTTCATCACCCTTGATCCGTGCAGGCTGGGGAAACATTCACGGGCTCTGTGCCTGGAAGCATGTGCCTTCTTAAGTCCTCTGAGGTTTTCTGCCTTGGTAGTTGTGAAAATTAAGCTATTCATAAAGACTTACATATTTATTAATTTGAAATTGTTAGCTTTGTACAATTTTAATAATCCACAAGATTAAAAAAAGTCAATGCAAATTTAAAAGAGTGCTGGCACAGAATGAGAGAAAATATTTCCAAATCATGTATCTGATAAGATATTTTCACCCAGAATATATGAAGAACTTTCACACGTCAACAAATCAAAGACAAACAGTCCATTTAAAAATGGGCAAAGAATTTAAATAGAATTTTTTAAAGGAAGATATACAAATGGGTAATAAGTGCATGAAAAGATGTTTAGCATCATTAGTCACCAAGAGATGCAAATAAATAGTACAAGATATCACTTCATACCCGCTAGGATGGCTAGGATTTTAACAAGGAAGTACAGTATTTGAGGGGTTAGGGAAAATTAGAACCCTCATACAGTGCTGGTGGGAGTGCAAAATGGTGAAGCCACTTTGGAAAGCCATTTCACAGTTCTCTAAAATATTAAATGCAGAGTTACCGTAGGACCCAGAAATTCCAGTCCTACGTGTACACAATCACACCAAAACTTGTACATGAAAGTTTACAGCAGCAATAGTCATAATAGCCAAAAAGTGGAAATAACCCAAGAGGTACCAGTGGAAGAATGGGTTAAGTAAACCACATAATGTATAATTCACTTTATATAAAATGTCCAGAATAGGCAAGTTTGGAGGAGCAGAAAATAGATCAGTGGTTGCCTGGGACTGGGAGGAAGGGGATAGGGAGTAACTGCTTAATGGGTACAGGGTTTCATTTTGGGGTGATGACAATGTTATCAAATTAGTAAGTGATAATAGTTAAGCAATTCTGTGAATATACTAAACACCACTGAACTGTACACCTTTATGCCAAGGTATAAAATTGGTGCATTTTATGGGATGTGAAATATATCTCAATAAAGCAGTCATTTAAAAAAACCTGGAGTAGTATGAAAATGCGGAGTGCTGGTGCTCCCACAGCTGTTTAGGGGGCCACGATGCATGGGTGACACCAGCTCGTTTTCTCACTTGCACACCCACACACAGCTGCTCATGTGTGACATGAACAATGATGCCTTATGGGAGGGGCACGTGGGTTTGCTGGTCCTGTCTGAACTGAGCCCACTCCCTGAGAGAAGAGCGAAGAGAGAAGTTGGAGTGATGTAGTGAACATCTAGCTTTAAGGAGCAACAGAACAGCTGTCAGCCTCCCCCTGCACAGTGCTTCTAAATTGCCAAGCTTTTCATGGCACCCCCAAAGGAGCAGTGTCTGGACTCGGCTCCATGTCTCCAGGAGAAGGCACAGCTGTGAAATGCACACACTTCTGAGCTCACATCCTAAACATGGACACAGCACACCCCCACAGAAGAAGGTGCTAGGGAGGCCACTGGGAAAGGGGCAGGGCTGGTCACACAGCATGGTTTCAATATCTCACTTTTGCAAATTGTGCTAGGGCCTCTCCCAGGGTCTTGGAATCAGCCGTGTGAATGAGGGCCAGGGAGTTTCAGCTTTCATCTTCACAGTCATCTGCTTCTGGCTCACTGTTAAAGATCCACACTTCGGTGATACCAAAAAATAACACAAATAATTTTAAAGAAAAATTGGAATTCTGATTGAAATATTTACATACCAAATTAGTGATGGGAGGTCAGACATCTTTGCAATATCAAATCTTTCCTGTCAAGAATATATGCCTATCTTATAGTACTTGTTTCACATTCTTCAATAGAATTTTAACAATTTTCTTTATATATATCAGGAGTCTTCGAACATATGTTTGCTTTTGCTTTCCTTTTTTTGTCTAATATAAAGAGGTGTTTTATTTACATTTTTATACAATGTTTGTAATGCAAATAAAATCTGTTAAACCTTATGTATTAATTTTGAATCAAGCTCACTTCAAAACATATATTAATTTTAATAATTTTAGTAGCATGCATTATTTTTTCAAGATATCTGATCATATCATCTGTAAACAATAATATTAACTTTTACAATATTTGTGGTGCTTATTTTTGTTTCCTTCATATATCACTAAAGCAGAGACAACATTCCTGATGCCTGCCATGTGTTTTACATCCAATATTTCTCCCTTTAATACATAGTGTTTTTATTGAAATAGGTCACTGAATCATATTTTAAAAATTTCAATTTGTTTATTTAACAAATTATTTTGAAAGATATTCTAATGTTGCATTATTGTCATCTTTCTGGAATTATAGTAGGCCAGTTTTGGGATAAATGCCGAATTAAGCAGACAGTATATTAATCTTTGCAGATTTAGTAGGATACTAAATTGTGGTATGCCATGTATTTCACATTGTAGCACAAAAGTTATTTAAAAACCCTCTATATAGGCCGGGCGTGGTGGCTCACGCCTGTAATCCCAGCACTTTGGGAGGCCGAGGCGGGCGGATCACGAGGTCAGGAGATCGAGACCATCCTGGCTAACACGGTGAAACCCCGTCTCTACTAAAAATACAAAAAATTAGCCGGGCGTGGTGGTGAGCGCCTGTAGTCCCAGCTACTCGGGAGGCTGAGGCAGGAGAATGGCGTGAACCCGGGAGGCGGAGCTTGCAGTGAGCCGAGATCACGCCACTGCACTCCAGCCTGGGCGACAGAGCGAGACTCCGTCTCAAAAAAAAAAAAAAAAAAAAAAAAAAAAAAAAAACCCTCTATATCAAGTGATAGGAGAAGTTAACACTGGAATAAAACACAGTATTTCAACTTACAATTTTAATTAGAATAATAAACACTGGTTTCTTAAAAGTTTGGTAGAACTTATCTCTAATACTATATATAAGACTAGGGCCTTGAAATAATATACACAGAATATTATATATGAGTATCATTTCTGTGTTCTTTCATATTTTAGACATTTCTGTTTTACTTTTCTCTATCCAATCTGCTGGGGCTTGGCTTTTATTTAGCTTCCTTCCAAACCCAGAGTTCCGGTTATTTATTGGTTTTGCTCTGTTTCCATTTTAGTCAGTTCCTGGCACATTTCTAAATGCTGCAGAAATAACACGGATATAGCAAGGTCCCTGCTCTCCTGGGCTTATCCTTGGGGGACAAGATTGCACACAGGCAGATGCTGATAAGCTTAGAGTGGAGGCAGGGGATGAGAGTGGTGGGAGTGAGGAGCCGGCTCAGAGGGGAGGTGATCCAAAAATTCCCTATAAGACCCGGAAGGAGATGAGGACTTCTCCAGGAAACCGTCAAAGACGGTGAGCAAGGGGCTGGGTGTGCTTCAGGAAGAACGAGGAAGACAACTGAGCAAGGGCAGATGAGGGCAAGGAGAACTGGTTCTAGAAGCAGCAACTGGCCAAGAAGCATGGCAGACAATGGGCATGTTCACCAAGAATCCAAGAGTCAGGGAAATGAAAATAAATCAACTGAGGTTCACTTTTCTCGTGAGATGGGCAACTTTTAACACATGTATCGAAACATCCAGTGTAGACAAAAGTGGTGAAGAAGAAGTCTCTCTACACTGTTTTTGGCTCTAGTATTGAATGCAAAACCATGGTGAGAATTGAAGCCCGCTGGGCTTATGGGTCTGGCGGGGACTTGGGGAATTTTTCTGTCTA
This sequence comes from Pan paniscus, assembly GCF_029289425.2. Taxonomy (NCBI): domain Eukaryota; kingdom Metazoa; phylum Chordata; class Mammalia; order Primates; family Hominidae; genus Pan; species Pan paniscus. Next base: position 7,820,156 of record NC_073265.2, read on the forward strand.
GCTAAAGGTTTGTAAATGCACCAATCAGCACTCTGTAAAAACGGACCAATCAGCTCTCTGTAAAACGGACCAATCACTCTCTGTAAAATGGACCAATCAGCTCTCTGTAAAATGGACCAACCAGCAGGATGTGAGTGGGGCCAAATAAGGGAATAAAAGCTGGCCACCCGTGCCAGCAGTGGCAACCTCCTGGAGTCCTCTTCCATGATGTGGAAGCTTTGTTGTTTCTCTTCGCAATAACTCTTGCTGCTGTTCACTCTTTGGGTGGGCACTATCTTTAAGTGCTGTAACACTCACCCGAGGGTTCGAGGCTTCATTCTTGAAGTCAGCGAGACCAAGAACCCACCAGAAGGAACCAATTCTGGACACAATGGCACGGAATGCAGCACTATCAGACTAGTCAATGTTTGTAAACTTTGATTTGTGAAATTTGCATGACAGAAATACAGTGCCAGCAAAAAAAAAGTAATAAAAATAACGCACACATGTGGGTTGCTGTGCTATTTTTGACAGCTTGAATGAAGGCAGGAATTCTGCATCCTATGGGAGAGGATGATGCCATTAATAAGGAAGCAGCAGCAGCAGTGCTCTGAGTGGGAAAGGCGCCTGCCGCACATCTTGAACTGCGGGACCCTGAGTGGTGAGGAGGGAGTGAGTGAGTTCATCTTAGCAAAAACAATCTCGTGTGTACAAGTGGGAGAGTACATATGTTTGTATAAGTTTGCATGAGCAAACAGATGTACAGGAACGAGCAGAGACCTGTTTTAGGGCCTACCAAACCTGCAAAGCATGGAAATAAAAATCTTGAGTCCCTTTGCGGGATATTCCAGGCACCTAGCTATCTAGCCCTGAGAAGTAAATAAGCAACCTGATGGAAGGAACCTGGACCCCCACCAAATGGATGGGCTGGAAGGCAGACCTCAGGGACAGGAGCTGAGGGCTGCACTCTGACTTTGCTCTTTGTTCCCAATTTCTTCCTGAGGGGCCTGGAGGTAGTCATGTCCTCGGGCCAGATCTTAACATTCCTTTCTGTCCACCCCAGATTTTTTAGACAAAGTTTCACTTCCTTAGCCGATCGCAAATCAGAGAGTCTCTGAATCCACCTCTGACCTGTAAGCTTCTGCTTCAAGATACCCTCCTGCCTGTTCAGGCCAAACCAGCATGTAATCTCCATGTATTATGTACTGACTTGCAGTTTTGCCTGTAACTTCTGTTTCCCTGAAATTTACCCCTGCCTTTAAAAACTCTTGCTCACAATCCACTGAGGAGGTCAGGTCTTCAGTGTGAGTTTCCTGGTTCTCCTTGCGGGGCGCCCTGCAAATAAACACCCTCCTTTCTCCTGCAGCAAAACTTTGTGTTTGGCCTCAGTGCACCTGCCAAGCAGACCCCAGTTTGGCTCAGTCACACCAACCATGGCTCAGCCTCCAGCAGGGACACGGGTGGCATGAAGAGGAATGGAAAGTTTTTACTCTGCTTTTAGACTTTGTTTGAATGGTTGCAGTATGCAACTTACCACAAAAAAGGCTTGAAATATTGTTTTTGTTGTTGTTGTTGGACAAAAATATTAACAACTGTGATGTATTTGAGGTACTTCCGGTTATAATACTATTATAATACTTAAATTTATCCAAAGGTTAGCATTTAGGTAAACTCAATCTTCAGGAATGCAGCTGTGGCTTCAGAGACATGGCCTTTGAGTAATGACAACAGTCATAAGGCAGTCCAATTCCATTCAAAGGACCACCATTATGACATAGAGGGACTCCTGTAAGTCAGCCAACCACACTCACCTTTCCCTCACTCTCAAAATCCAGAAACAACCGACTATAAATAAATGAAAAAAATGCAAGTTCAACTCTTGGATGATAATGAAAAGTTACACTTGCTAGCAAGAAATGAGAGGGAAAAACTTCTGAAAATTGAACCAAAAGGAAATGTATATCAGTCGGAGGTATTTAATTTTACTTACAAGGAAGTGTGTGTGTGTGTGTACGCGTGCACGTGCACAAACATGAAATTGCAAAGACCATCTAATGACCAGTGTTGAAATTTTCACTTTGATCAAGTTTCACTATGCTAATTATATTTTTTTATAGTTTCCTTTTTCTTTTTTAAAAAATATTTTGTCAGTTTATTGAGATAGAATTTACATTAGTATAATCATCCTTTTCAGGTATACAATTAGATATGTTTTTTAAAATTTTATTTTACTGCAGTAAGAACACTTAATATGAGCACATGAGATCTGCCTCTTAGCAGACTGTTAAGTGTGTAATTCGGTAGAGTTACCAACAGGCACAATGCTGTTTCCCAGTTTCATTTTGCCTTTACGGAGGTAGAGGATGACATGGTTTGGGTGATGATACCCTAGTGATGAATTTTTCTTTCCTTTTGGAAAACTCCTGAATTGTCACCTGTGCCACTTGAGGCACACAGCTGTCCATGCATGCGGTGATGTGTGCTCACCTTGATGCTCAGGGACTCCCAGCAGCAGGAACACAAGACTCTACTGTATGGGACTGAGCCTGCCAAGGCTCTCTTTCTTACCAGGAGAGCAGCATTTTGGAAAGACATAGTCCTCTAAGGTATCACACATCACATCTAAACCTTGTTGAGACAGAGGGCAGGAAACAATCGGCTTTTGAGGTTCACAAACACATGCTGAAGGGGGAAGTATTTCTGGGGAAAGGTGGAGAGAGAAGACTTATGGGTGCTGGAAGAATCGAAGAGAAGACTTAAGGGTGTTGGAAGAATCGAGCAATGATGCATGCAGAGGATGGGGCACACCACAGCCTGAGAGGAAGAGAATGTGCCGGAGACGGGACAGAGACACTGACCAATGGGCCCAGGGCCTGATGGCAGCTGCACCCACTCCTACATGCCCAGGGCCACAGGAGCCCGAGCTCATCTAGAAGACTGGGCAGATGAGGCTCTTGTCATTGCAATTGCAGCCTCTGCTGTAGTAACCTGCAGCCATTTTTATCTAGCTAGCTCACATTAGAAATTGCCTCTGGAAAATAAGCCTGGATTTTTCTCCTTTTGGTTATTTTTTTTTTTTGTCAGAGGCATATGGAGAAAGTGAGCCCTGCTCAGTTCACAGAGCCTTCCCTAAGAGGGACACGTTATTGCCACCCAATCTCTGATTCGAAGGCGCCACCAGGCATTGATTGCCTCTCAGCCGGATAATGAGATGGAGCTTGCATCTCCTCAAATTGCGAGGCAGCTGTGGATACCTCTCCAGACTTGACGAGCTTGTGAACAGGGATGCAATTTCAGGGAAAGATGATTACATTCCCAGTAACCAAGGCTGTATTAAATTAGGCCATTTCGACTATTTCAATCAGGGTGAGAATTGGCTAGACACATGCACGTCACCAGTCAAAAAGTACTATTATTAAATGGCCTTGCATTTCCTTCCCCTAAAGTGTAATGAAGATAAACAGCGTCAAGGCCAATACAATTCATGAGGATGGAGCGATGTCATATTACGTGTCAGTTAGCAGCTTTGAAGAATAGGAGAGACACTTCTCCTACAAGCCGCCTTTTGGTGGCCGCACTTACCACGATCTGCGGGTGCTTTCGGTGAAGATGCGGCCTGGATGTGTGTGCACTGTGTGTGCGCCAGTGTCCAGCATGTGCCACACAGCTGACCAATACAGGGAGGGGGACTGAGACAGGTGGGGACTCAGAGGAGAAGAGAGAACCCAGAGTCGGAGGGCCTGAGCATAGTTCCTGCACCGTCCAAGGAGTTCACGACAAAAGCAGATGGTCACAGGCTGTTTCTGCCTCCTCTTTCAGCTACATCAATAAGGTCCCACGAGAGACCCCAAAGCCCTGGCGCCTGGAAGCTTTGTTTAAAGATGTGGAGTCAGGAGAACACTCCAATTGAAAGCTGATGGTTTCCCTGAGTGGGAGTCACTGCACAGGTGCTTTGACAAATACATTCTGTCCTTTAGAGCCCCTTGTGAAACACAGGCAGAAAAAGCAGTGGGTACTCGTTGTACCACTGGCCAGAAAACACGGCGACTGCAACCATCAGGTCAGAGTAAGGAAGGCTGGACCAGGCGTCTAGGCTGATGTGAGGCTGCAGACTCCAAGGAGGCAGCCCGTCCTAGAGAGGGCAGGGCTGGTACAGTGGACTAATCCTGGCCAAGCCACTTTAGATACGGGGCAGGGAACGTGTCCGTATCTAATCGCAGGTCCTCCTCTGCCAAGTGTGAAGCTCTTCATTTAAAGCCCAGACCCACTGCTGTGTTAAAAGATTGTTTATCTCAAGAAAGAAATGTGCCCAAGAAGATTGTCAGTGAACAAAGATAGAGAAGGATGAAAGAAAAAAGGAACAGGTAGCCTTTGGATGGATGTAGGTCTGAAGGTGATGTTTCTACAAACGCGAAAAACAAAACGTCAAATGCTAGCAAGGACTTAGTCCAAATATCTTCCAAGCCTCCTTCCTGTGAGACGCAAGTAGAAAGGAAATGCCTCCTTTCTCTCCACCACCCCGCCGGCCCTGCACTGTACATCTGTAGGAGCGTGGGCAGTTCTTGCAGCCTTGCAGTCACTCCCAGTCCAGCTGCATGCCGCCACTGTGGTCTCTAATGAATGCTACAACTCTCCACCCTCCACTCACACCCACCGTGTTGGTGTCAAGCTGCTGGAGAAGGTGGGGCCTGCAGCTCCCCTCCTCCAGCTCCTTCTACTTCCACACCGCTGCTGTCACAGGTCCTTCTGAGGTCAGCGTGGTAGGTGGAGCTCGGGAAAGTGGGGAGATCTTCTGGGGCTGGTAGGATGGCCACTGTGCCTGTGCCTTGGGGCTGGCTCCTTGATCTCTGGGCAGCACTGCAGGTGCCTGTGGTAGGGAGGGCCCTTCTTCCTGCTGCTGCAGGTGGCAACCCCTCTGAGGACTTTGGGCTCCTCCTGGCACGGGCAGCAAGCCTCCTAGGGAGGGGCCCTGATCAAGGATTAAGGAGCAGGCTCTCTTCTAGGCCCACAAGTATCTGAGACCCAGGAGACGGTGGGTCCCATCACCCAGTACAGCCTGCCTATTTCCTCCGCTACGAGCCCTGCAGTCCCCAAACTCCAGGGCAGCCCTGTCACTGTGTCCAGATTGGCCGCTCCCTGGGAAGACATCCTCCTTCCTTTGTCCGTGGGAGGGGAGGGAATGCTGAACCTCTGCATTCTCGACCCACCGGTGGACTCCTGGCCTCTTCTTGTATAATGTGCAGCGGGAGCTGAACTGAATGCATTACAGTCCCTCTGCGGGTCCTTCCCGGGGGGGCCCAGTGCCTTTATTTGGGGTGTGAATAAAGCACAGCGCCCCTAAGGATGCCAGGGGACTCACACTTCACCTCCTGCACACCATGCTGGTCACTCAGCGACTCTTGGGAATTAGCAGTTGACCCAATGTTTTCACAGACATTCTCTCATCTGTGGGTGTCATGACCAACTATTGTCCTACAGTTCTTGAGATCTACAGAGGATGGCAGCTGTCATGGGAAGGGGTAAGACTCGAGGCCTGGCTTTCTACCTGTCCAGGGCAGTAGATGTGACAGCCCAGGCCCAAGCAGGCAGGGAGGTGACCACTGGGAGGCCCAACAGCAGTTACTGGCACCTGGTCATAGTGAGTCAGAAAACAGAATCACCTGCAGGACCAGAAGCAGTGCAGGACCATAGTCACCCAGTTCAGGGCAGGTCTCAATCATAGAAAGCTAAGAGTGGGCCCCAGATGTCAGAACACACTGGGGTAAGATGGCTGTGGACTCTCAACCACAGGCTTCTCAAATTCATGTCCAGTGACCAGGCTTATCCTAGAGTCTGGACACGGGCAAAGTGGGACAGTGACCAGAGCCCCAGGGGTCCCAGAATTGGAGGCAAAGCACCTTCAGAAAGTGTTTACACACAACACACACACATCACACACACTCACAAACCACCTACGGCATACATATACCATGCACATATATACAAATGCACACACACATAGCACACATACACACCACACACACACCACACACAAACTCACAAACCACACATAGCATGCACACACCATGCACATATACACAAATGCACACACACAGCACACACACACACACACACATCACACACACAAACCACCCACGGCATACATATACCATGCACATATATACAAATGCACACACACATAGCACACATACACACCACACACACACCACACACAAACTCACAAACCACACATAGCATACACACACCATGCACATATACACAAATGCACACACACACAGCACACATATCACACACATACCATGCAAACTCACAAATCACACATGGCATACATACCATGCACATATACACAAATGCACACACACATAGCACACATACACACCACATACACCCCACACAAACTCACGAACCACCCACGGCATACACACACCATGCACATATACACAAATGCGCAGATGCACAGCACACATACACACTAGTAGATTAAAGGGCGGAAGGTGTAAGGTTTTGCAGCAGCCAGAGCTGACCTAGTCTTGGGGCTGTTTACCAGCCCCTCATGCTGCTAGCCCACAGGACCGTGATAGCCAGGAGTGTCAGCAGTGTATCACCTTCTAAGACCTCACAAAGTCAAGATTCTGTTAAGGGAAAATGACTTCAATGAAAAGAATATTCTCTTTAGACAGTTTCAGGCCTCAGGAAGAACATTATTAAAATGATAATGGAAAATGTTTACTGAGCTACCTTAAGATGCCACAGTAAATGCGAATGATGCCTATGTTTATTGAAGTCAAACGAATGCACGTAGAGCTAACTGCCTGAAGGGAGAGAAAAAGAGATGAATAATGACCGTGTAACATGCCAGGCATTGTGGTTCATACAAGATTTGGTACAGAACTGATTGAACTCATTATTGCTTCCTGCGGGGGTTACTGCTTGCAGTTTTCTACTTTGTCAACGTACGCATGTGTTGACACTGAAGTTTCTTTGCAAGAGGCAGAAATGAGCACTTTTCCAAATGTGGACAGGGATGACTTACTTGCTAAGGACTGAAATGCATGAATGGAATACCCATCATAATACAGTAGCTGCTTTGTTTCTGTGGCCTTACTGTTCCAGATAGCTAAAAAACAAAATGTGATGTGTGGGTTTCACCTTTCTGAATCCTCCCAGCATGAAAGAAATGGCATTACATCAGCAGCACTGGGCGTCAGGATGGTGACGCATTACTGAGTCATGAGGCGCCTTGGACTCTGGGACCATATCATTCACTCTCTGGAGAGATAGTCACACCCATGTCACCAGGGTGGTCAATGACCTTTCTACCATGTTTTTCAGTTTAGAAGCAACGTTATTAAAATTCCATTACTCAACTTTCCTGCATGTAGACCTCTATTATCAAATCTCCCAGGACAGCCTTGTAAATGCTTAGATAAGGCGCGGGCTTATGATGCTTTGTGGCTTTTCTCCCATTTCTGTGCAGGCAGAGGGACAGACTACAGAATCCATTCATGTCCATGTTGGACCACACGCTTCATTTTTCTGAAGTGTTCAAGGAAATGGTGTATAATTCTTGAGAAAATATTAAAGGCATACCAAAAGGCATATCTTAAAGACAGGCACATACTGGAGTCACATAAACAAAGGTACAACCCCAAATTGACCTTGTGCAAGACTTTTTCCTCTAACTTCTGGGTGAGCCTGCTTGGTGTGGCAGCTGCCTCTGTGGAACTACCTCTCGGTGTGGACGTGGAGTGGACTGTGGAGCTCTCTAGCCTTAAGACAGGACCACGGAGGGAAGCACACAGGCACAGCTGAGAAACAGTTAAAGGGACAATGGGAATGCTGGACAAGGGAATGGAGAGAAGGGCTTAAGAAGTTGGCTGGGCGTGGTGGCTCATGCCTGTGATACCAGCAATTTGGGAGGCCGTGGCGGGCAGATCACCTGAGGTCAGGAGTGGAAGACCAGCCTGGGCAGCATGGTGAAACCCTGTCACTACTAAAAATACAAAAATTAGCCAGCCATGGTGGCAGGTGCCTGTAATCCCAGCTACTCAGGAGGCTGAAGCAGGAGAATTGCTTGAATCTGGGAGGTGGAGGTTGCAGTGAGCCAAGATTGCACCATTGCACTCCAGCCTAGGTGACAGAGCGAAACTCTGTCTAAACAAACAAACAAACAAACAAACAAGAAAAGAATAAAGTCTGTGTTGTTTTGCATTTAAAATCCTTTGAAGGATGCTGTGAGATTTCAAAGGTTACTGAGATAATTAAATGAATATGCTTTAACTTCAAGACACATGCAACTATTCTATTCCTGAGTATATGAATAACATGTATTTTCATATTCTTCTAGCTTTATATAATTGACAAATAAATATTGTATATATTTAAGGTGTATAACTTGAGATTTTGATATACATTGCAAAATCATTCCCATAATTAAGCTAATTAACATATCCATCACTTCCCATAGTTACCTTCGTATGTGAGTATGTGTGTGTGAGGAGAATGCTTAATATCTACTCTCTTAGAAATTCCAGGTGTACATTATTGCTCACTATAGTCATGGTGCTGTACATTACATCTCAGAACTAACCCCGCATAACTGAAGTTTTGTACAGTTTGACCAACATTTTCTCACATTCCCTGCCCTCAGCCCTTGGCAACCACTATTCTAATCTCTGCTTCTAGGACTTGGACTCTTTTAGATTCCACATATAAATGAGGTCATGCAATATTTGTCTTTCTGTGGCTTATTTTACTTAGCATAATGTCCTTCAGGTTCATCCCATGTTGTTGCAAATGACAGGATTTCCTTCCTTTTGAAGACTGAATAGTATTCCTGTGTCTGTGTGTGCATAGACATTTCTTCATCCATTCATATGTGTATGAACACTTAGGGTGACCTTGGTTATTGTGAATAATGCTGCTGCAATTAACATGGAATTGCAGCTACCTCTTCAGCATACTGATTGCACTGCCTTTGGATATAAAGTGGACTCTTGCACAACATGGGTTTGAACTGCACAAGTGCACTTCCACTGTCTCTGTCATCCCTGAGACAGCCAGACCAACCCTTCCTCTTCTTCCTCCCCCTCAGCCTACTCAATGGGAAGACAATGAGGATGAAGACCTCTATGATGATCCACTTACTTCCACTTTCTGGTTTTCTTAACAACATTTTCTTTTCTCTAGCTTATTTTGTGGTAAGAGTACAGTATATAATGCATATAACAAATGAAATGTGTGTTAATTGACTGTTTTTGTTATAGGTAGGGCTCTCAGTCAACAGTAGGCTGTTAGGAGTTAAGTTTCTGGGAAGTCAAAAGCTATACATGGATTTTCCACTGTGGGGGTATTGGCCTCCACAATCCCCATGTTGTTTAAGGGTCAACTCTATATTGGGATTGCTGGATCATATGACAGTTCTATTTTTAGTATTTTGAGGAACCACCATACTGTTTTCCATCATGGCTGTATCAATTTACAATTCCACCAACAGTGTGCAATGGTTCCCTTTTCTTCACATGCTCACCAACACTTGTTATCTTTTGCCTTTTGGATAACAGCCATTCTAACAGGCGTGAGGTGATATCTCACTGAGGTTTAGATTTGCATTTCCCCGACAATTAGTGATGTTGACTGTTTTTCATATGCCTGTTGTTCATTTGGATGTCTGCTTTTGAGAAATGTTTAGGTCCTGCGCACTTTTGTTCAACTTAAAAATTTTCTTCCAATTTGACATTATTTTAGGCTTAAGAAAAGTTATAAGAATAGTACAAAGATCTCTCAGATAACCAGCAGATCACCAAATATTATGACAACATTTTACTACATTTGTATTGTCCCTTTCTCTCTCAATCTCTCTCCACCAGATATGCTTATATTTTCTCCATCAGTCAAGTTGCAGCCATGTGTCCCTTGGCCCATTTTTAATTGTTTTTGTTGTTGAGTTCCTTTCATATTTTGGATATCAACTTATCAGGTGTGTAGTTTGCAGATATTTTCCCCCAATCCATAGATTTTCTTTGACTTTGTTGATTGTTTCCTTTGCTGTGCAGGTTTTTAGTTTGATATAATCCCAGTTGTTTATAGTTGCTTTTGTTGCCTGTGCTTTTGGGTTCATATTTAAAACATTATCACACAGATTAATGTCATTGAGTTTTCCTCATATGTTTTCTTCCAGAAATTTATAGTTTCAGTTCTTACCTTTAAGATTTTAATCCATTTTGAGTTAATTTTTGTATATGGTGTGAGATAAGGGTCCGATTTCATTCTTTTGCATATGTCTATACAGTTTTCCCAACATCGTTTATTGAAGAGACTGTCCTTTCCCCATTTCATGTTCTTGTCATCTTTTTAAAAAATTAATTGACCAGAAATGCATACATTTATTTCTGAGTTCTCTATTCTGTTCCATTGGTTTGTGTTTCTGTTTTTGTGTCAGTAGTATGCTATTTTTTAAACTGTAACTTTATGATATAACTTGAAATCAAGAAGTATGATGCCTCCAACTTTGTTGTTCTTTATGAGAATTGTTCTGGATATTTGGGATCTTTTGTGGTTCCATATAAGTTTTAGGATTTTATTTTTCTATTTCTGAGAAATATATCATTGAAATTTTGATTGGGATTACACTGAATCACTTTGGGTGATCACTTTGGGTAGTATGAACGTTTTGACAATATTAATGCTTCCAATCCATGAACATGGGGTATTTTTTCATTTATTTGTGTCTTCTTTAATTTCTTTCATGAATATTTTATAGTTTTCAGTTTGGCTACATTTATTCCTAATATTTTTGATGCTATTTTAAATGAGATTGTTTTCTTAATATCCTTTTCAGATAGTCCATTGTTAATGTATAGAAAGGCAACTGATTTTTGCATGTTGATTTTCTGCCTCACAACTGTACTGAATTTGTTTATTAGTTTTAAAAATTTTGGAGACTAGGGTTTTCTGCATATAAGATCATGTCATTTGCAACCTGAGACATTTTTAGTTCTTTTTTTCAGAAGATTTGGATACTCCCCCCTCCTCTTTTTTTATTGCCTTATTGCTCTGGCTAGGACTTCCTATGTTGAACTGAAGTGGCAAGAGTGGACATCCTTGTCTTGTTCCTGATCTTACAGGAAAAGCCTTCAGCCTTTCACCATTGAGTGTAATAACTGTGGGCTAGTCATATATGGTCTTTATTATTTTGAGGTACATTTTTTCTACACCTAATTTGTTGAGTTTTTTCATGAAAATATGTTGAATTTTTGGCAAATGCTTTTTCTGCATCTGTTGAGATGATCATAAGGTTTTTGTCCTTTGTTCTGTTAATGTGATGTATCACGTGGATTGATTTGCATGTACTGAACCATCTTGCAGCCCTGGGATAAGTCCCACTTGCTCATGGTGTACAATCTCTTTAAGGTGCTGTGAAATTCATTTGGCTAGTCTTTTGTTGAGGATTTTTGCATCTGTGTTCATCGGGGATGTTGGCCTGTCAGTTTTTCTTTGTATTTTCATATTTTGAAGCAACATATGCGGTAGATTAAACACGAAAAAAAATGACGGCAGGAGAGGAAGTTGCAAAAGACAGGTTTTTCTTGTGTGGGGAGGGTGTCAGGCCTATGAAACTCCACCCCCACAAGTGTGTGTCTGCCAGAAAACAGCTCTGCTCTTGTGGAGCGGGCAGTTTCTCTGGAATCTCCATTTATAAACTGAACATTTATCCAGGCTTTCTCCAGTGCAAAATGACAGATAGCAGGGTGAGTTTACAAAATCATGTTTCACATATTGTGAATATTTTAAAAGAGTGACATATGTACACCTATAGAAAAAGTACATAAACTTACCAACACTTTCATATACCTTAAGAAGTGCATCTCATTTTCTACTGAGAGAGTGCAGCAAGCATTTGAGAACACAGGATTATTTCTAATTGAACTTCACACAAATTGAATTGATGAACTTTACACAAATTGAATTGACTGCCGTACGACTCAGCATGTAGGTGTTTTAATATTTTTAGAGTCAGCCTTCATTGTCATTAACCATGCCAACACCCTAGTACATGTGGATAACTTTTCTTTTACTACTCACATAAACAGACTCATTCTTCTGGAGTTAGAGCCAGCATAGCAATTAAATATTTCTTTTTGTTTTTCACTATTTTAACCAGATTGTCTGACTCACCTTGGACAACATGGAGGAATCTCAAAATAATGAAACTCTTTTCTGGCTTAACTACCATCACAAAATGTAAACATTTTTTACATCTTCCTATTTTCATGGCATTTATCATCTTAACTTCAAAATGGAGATTTTTATAAAAATTAGATTTCATTATTACAACCTTATAGAATGGCTTGTCCAAAATAGGGTCAGAGGATAAGGAAACCTTCTGCAGAGCTGGGCTCTTGCTGATTGAATTCTCTGGGCTTCACCAGCCTTCCTGAGAGAGGTCAGGAGTGATGCTAGAGAGGTGCCTGGATGCGGGAGGAGGTGGCTTGGCTGGAGCATTAGGAAGTGTGGGGAGCTGTAACATTCCAGTGCGAGTATGCACAGGCAGAGTTCTGTTGGAAAGGCTACAGCTCCTAGAACACTCCTTTCCTTCACTTATTGGTGCAGGGAGGCACCTATTTCAGAAGAAAAGCAGGGCAAGGATGAGGGATTAGCATGAAAAGAAAGGAAGTCAGACCATGTATCTGTCACAAACATATTTTGGACAGGGCACCCACTCTACTCCCCTCTTGGAGATTCCAATACACTATTACACGGGAGGCTCTTAAAAGATTGATAGTAAAGAAACTTACTAAATTTATTATCCAGCTGTTTCCTGAGTCTTTCTGAAAGAACTGTGGAAGACAATTTGGGAAATCCCTGACCTAGACCATACAATAAGGTGGCTACTTTTAAATAATTTTTATCTGTTTTTTTTAAAATAACTTCGTAACTTATTTTGTGTGTGTGCATGCACACATGCACACATGTACAGGCATGGCACTCCTATGTGAAGTGCTTTCTGTAGTTATGTATTTTCTGCTTTTTGTGTAGTTTTGTAGGTTCTTTGAGGCGATCCTTTCAATCAACAAACATACATTTTCTGAATATCTTCCTTGTGGAATCTATGACATAGGGCATAACAGAAATCCCTACCTTTTCTCTGTAATACTTTCCCTGGCAGGGATTACATAGTGTGTATCCATCAAAACTTGCCAAACTGATTTGAATCACGTTTCTTTAAAACATAGAATATAGTATCATCACATCCCAGTGCCATGTAAGTGTGCTCATATTCTATTTTTTCAGGCATAATCATGTGAATAATTACGTCATGAGTGGTATTCACATGAAATGGGTTGCATTTACACATGATTCCTCCTTGTATTCTTCCATGCCATGTCTTCTACTTCCTAGGAAATAGTGCCTTCCAGATCCAGCCCCAGTCATGTGAATTCCAGATCCCATTTGTGCCCTCCACGTCCATTGGGAAAGGGGATGGACAATTATTTCAGTGTGTCTAAAACCAAGTTTGTTCTCTTTATAATAAAATCGTCTTTCCTTCACTATCCCTTGGGTAAATATATTACAGTTTTCTCAGACATGCAGGTAAAAAATATCAGTTGTCACCCATTTGTCCTTTTTTTAAAAAAAAAGTGTTTGGTGTTTTACTAAATACATGGCACCTTAATAACAAATGTAAGTTCCCCTATCTTTCTCTGTTACCAGAGACCTAGCTTTGTTTTTTTAAATATTTATTTGTGTATTTTATCTTATTATACTTTAAGTTCTGGGATACATGTGCAGAACGTACAGGTTTGCTACATAGGTATACACGTGCCATGGTGGTTTGCTGCACCCATCAACCCGTCATCTACATTAGGTATTTTTCCTAATGCTATCTCTCCCCCAGCCCCCTTACCCCTGACAGGCCCTGGTGTGTGATGTTCCCCTCCCTGTGTCCATGTGTTCTCATTGTTCAACTCCCACTTATGAGTGAGAACATGCAGTGTTTGGTTTTCTATTCTTGTGTTAGTCTGCTGAGAATGATGGTTTCCAGTGTCATCCATGTCTCTGCAAAGGAAATGAACTCATCCTTTTTTATGGCTGCATAGTATTCCATGGTGTATATGTGCCATGTTTTCTTTATCCAGTCCTTTTATCTCATCGTCAGCATGTGTAGGTCTGTGTCAAATCTGTCCCCATCTGCTCAGCCCTGTCATCTCTGGCCTAGTTCAGATCCTCCCTAACTCTATTCTGGACAATAGCAGTCTTCTAATTTCTCACTATAATTATGGCATCTCCCCGACTTGGACACTTCAGGTTTATTCACCTTAAGAAACCCTAATTATACAATTTTTCTGACTAAAATCCTCAGTGACTCCCCATTTCCCATAGCATAAATGTCCCCTTGCTAAGCAAGGCCACCAGGCCTGTGAGTATGTCTGCCTACATGCCCAGTCTCAGCCATGCTCGACTCCTTTCCCTGGGGTGCTGCAGGTTAGTCTGATGCTTCTGGGACATGCCTGTCTCTTTTGACTCTGATTTTGCCTATAATTATGTCTCTGGTTGGAATGGGAACCCTCTTCCCAAGCCTTGCCTTACTCCTCCACATAGAATTAGTTGTTCCGTCCTCTGTGCTGCTGGAACATTTTATGCACATTGGGATTGTTGCCCTTGTCTACCAGATGTTAATATTTTTGCAGGTGTGTCTTCCCATGTAGGCTTTGTGTGGGGTTCATCCCTAGCCCCTCAATGCATAGTACTGCCCCTGGTGCATGGGAGGAGCATCAGAGAGGGTGGGAAAGCTAACTCTGTGTGGAGAAGTAAGGCACAATGTGTGTGAGTCGGTGCGGGCATGAGTATATGTGTGTGAATGTGTGTTGGGGGTGTGTGTATATTCTCACAGAATGCCATATTTCTAGCTTCCTCTGTGCTTTTTTAAACTGAGCCTCAATGGAGGGCCACTGACTCCCCTGGATTCAGAAAGTCTTTCCATCTCTAAAAGAGTCATCCATCCTAGTAATACTCGAGCACACCTGTCCAATGAGATCAACAAGAATTCCCAAATTGTATTTATGTAAACAACAATACCATTCCAAAAATAAAATTAAGAAAACAATTCCAGTTACAATAGCCTCAAAAAGAATAAAATACATATGATTAATTAAACAAAATAAGTAAAAATTTTATACTCTGGAAATTACAAAATTTTTTTTCGGCTAGAAATTTTTATTAAAACATATAGATAATGTAACAGTCTTGTCTCATTTAAATGAATATTTTCCTTCATGCTGATATATGGACGGTGGTGAAAACAGCAAGATAAGAAAATTGCTTTCATTTGGAATGCTATTGCACTTGTGTTTCCTAAGATATTTCAGGGGTCGGTCTGGTGTTAGGACATTAATTCAATCTTCAATCAAATCAGAAGCACATGAATGTCCTACAAAATATTTAAAAGAAATTAAAGACCTAAATAAATGAAAAGGTATACTATGTTCATTGATCAGAAGATTTAATATTGTTAAGATGATAATACTACTCAAAGTAGTCTATAGATACGATGCAATTTATATGAAAAGCTTAGCTGACTCTTGTGTAGACATGGACAAGATTATTCTAAAATTCATATGAAAATGCAAGAGACCCAGAATAGCTAAAACAAAGAAAAAGAAGAATGAAGTTGAAGAATTCACAGTTCTCTTATTTCCAAACCTAGCGGCAAAGTTAGAGTCATTAAAAAAGTGGTACTGAAATCAGGATAGAAATATAGATCAACAAAATAGAATTGAGAGTTCACAAATAAATCCTCTTATTTACAGCCAATTAGTTCCTACAAAGGGTCCCAAGACTATCCAATAGGAAAAAAAAAGTCTTTTCAACAAATGGTGCTGGCACAATTGGATATCCACATGCTAAAAAGAATGAAATTGGACTACTTCATCTCACCATATGCAAATATGAATTCAAAATGGGACATAACTGGTACTGCAAAACTTTCAGGAGAAAACACAGCAATAAGTCTCAGGTTTAAAAAAGCCTCTTAGATATGACACCAAAGATATAAATATAAAAATACACTTCATTAAATTTTAAATTTTGCACCTCAAAAATTATCATTAAGAAAGAGAAAAAAATGATGCTCAGAATGGGAGCAAATGTTTGCAAACCACATAATCTGATAAGGGACTTCTATATAGGACATATTTTAAACCACTACAACTTAGTAATAAAAGACAAATAGTACAATTTTAAAATGGTCAGCAGATGGGAATAGATAATTTTTCCAAAGAAGATGTACAGGTGGCCAATAAACACATAAAAAGATGCTCAACATCAATGACTACGGAGGGAATTTAAATCAAAACCACAAAGTGATGCCACTTCACACTTACCAGGATGGCTCTAATAAAAATAAAAAATGAAAACTGCTCATGAGGAGGTGGATAAATTGCTGGTGGGTATGTAAAATCATATAGCTACTTTGGAAGACAGTCTGGCAGTTCCTCAAGAGATTAAGCAAGGAGATACTGTATGACCCAGCAGTTTCACTTCTAGCCAAGGTAAAATAAAAACATGTCTACATAAAATCTTGAACATGACTGGGCATGGTGGCTCACACCTGTAATCCCAGCACTTTGGAAGGCCGAGGCGGGTGGATCACCTCAGGTCAGGAGTTCGAGACCAGCCTGGCCAACATGGCAAAACCTCATCTCTACTAAAAATACAAAAAATTAGCCGGGCATGGTGGCAGGCGCCTGTAATCACAGCTACTTGGGAGGCTGAGGCAGGAGAATTGCTTGAACTCGGGAGGTGGAGGTTGCAGTGAGCCAAGATTGCACAATTGCACTGCAGCCTGGGTGACTCTGTCCCCCCCAAAAAAATCTTGAACATGAATGTTCTTAACAATATTATTCATATAGGATTAAAGCTGGCTTTGGAAATGTGCATTAATTGATGAATAAGCAAACTTCTAAAGTATAAAAGATACTGTATGACTCCCAATAGAGAGTGAAAGTAGACTGACGAAATATAATCTATTCAAAAGAAAGTAGGAAGAGAATAAAGGAGGAGAAACAGCAAAGTGGAGCAAATTAAAAATTTGATAGTAAGCTGGCAGATTTAAGTCCAAACATATTAGATATATTAAAAAGGACAAATAGCTATAATTAAAAGACAAAGATTATGAGATTGAACTTTGAGAAATCCTGAAAATCAACAATATACTATTTTCAAGAAACATATTTAAAACATAAAGATACAGAAACTTCGAAGTCCAGTGAAGGTAAAAAATATATCATGACATCATTAACCAAAATAAAGCATGTGTACCTGTATTAGCATTACAATATATGGACTTTAAGAGAAAATAAATAATATTTAATAGTGTTTAAATATTTTAATTTGGGGGAGTTAATGATAATTCTAAATTTGCATAAACCTCAATGGACAAAATCACATGTAGAAATAGAGAAATCCTCAATCATTTTGGAAGATTTTTATATACTTTTTGAATAAACAGACAAAAAAACCACTACGTAGTAAGAAGAATTGAAAAACATGATTGATGAAGTTGATCCCACTTCCTAAGAATTCAGAAAAATAACAGTAAATTCTTTCACTCAGAAGGTTAACATGAAAAGTCAACTGTTTCCAACAAATTTTGTGAGGATAGCATTGCCATGACACTAGAACCAGATAATGATATTTCAAGAAAGGAAATTGACATGAACACTTCAACAAAATATTAACTATCCGAATCTAGCAATAAATGATTACCCCAGGAAATTACTATAACATTTGTTGATTAATAGATATGTTTTACCTTATTAACAGAGTAAAAGAGAAAACAGTATGATCATCTCAATAGATGAGGTAAAAGCATTTCCCAAAATTTGACACCGGTTCATTATAAAACCTCCAGGCAAATTTGAAATAGAAGAAATTTCTTCAACTTCATAAAGGGTACCTGACAAAACCCTCCAACTAATATCACACTTAATGATGAAAGGCTCCCAACGTTCCCTCTAAGATCATGAATAAGAGAAGGATATCTTCTCTTGCCACTCTCATTCAGTGTTATGCTGGACATTCTAGAAAGTTCAATCAGACAAGGAGAAGAAATAAAATGCAGGTGTTTTGGAAAAGAAGAAGCAAAACATAATCCTGTATGTAGAACATATTTATCTATAAAAGGCTACTTAAATTTATGTGACAGCTTAGCAATGTCACAGGTACAAGGTCAGTAAACAGAATATTAGCAATACATGATTCAAAATGAATTTTAAAGTGCAATACCACTTATAGTTGTAATAAGCATGAAAATTTTATGGATAATTTTAACAGAATGTGTGGTGCAAGACCTGTATACTGAACACTGTTTAGAAAAATTAAAGAAGACCTAACTAAATAAAGAGATATACCAATGTAGTACATGGAAAGACTCATTGCTTTTGAATTCTCAATTGTTTGCAAATTGGCCTATTAATTTAATGCTGACTCCTTCTGAGGCCTCTCCCCTTGGCTTGAAGACGGTCGTCTTCCTCCTAGGTCCTCACAGGGTCTTCCCTTTGGGTATATCGGTGTCCTAATCTCTTAAAAGGACACCAGTTTTATTGGATTAGGGCCCACGCTCATCACCTCATTTTAACTTAATTTCCTCTTTAAAGACTCTACCTCCAAATATAGTCACATTCTGAGGCACTGGGGGTTAGGGCTTCAACACAGGGATTTGGGGGACTGACCGCATTGCAGCCCATAACCGACTTTATTTGGGGAGGGCCAAGCTCTGGTGCCATAAAGGGCCCTGTCCCCGCTCTGATGGCACACAGAGCAACCTCATTGGAAGGCTCTGGCATTGGGCAGCTGATCTGCCTTGCTGAGCTGATGCACTGACCTCTTGAAGTTCTACCCCTTGGAAGAAAATGATTGTATGTATGGACTATTTTTCTCTATTCCTCTGAAATATAAAAATGTTATTAGAATTGACAACCTCACCATTTCAACTTCTCTGTATAAAGGGGTCAGATTGTAGAAAAAGTCGAAAAAATAACTTTGAAGTTCCTTGTAGGAGGAAGAAAACTAGAAGACACGGCAGAATATGTGGAAGAGATCACTTGACTGGTTTCCAAAGTGCACTTTGCATAAGGGGACTACATGTGGGCTCTAGCTGCCAGGGTGCCTGGTTTTGTTCAGGTGGCTTGATGAGAAGCCTGGACTAGGATGCGTGTATGCTGGGCACCTTTGGTGGGTTCCTCTCCCCAGGGCTTGTGCCGCCCGGAGCAGCAGAGCTGTGGAGCACACATCTGTGTGTGCTATAAGGTGGACATGTGCACAGGAGTGTATTCTGTCACTCCTTTGGTCCCTCTATCAGCCAGCTTCTCCTCAGAACTGCCCAGGCATTGCCCATCTTCCTGAGGCTGTGGGTATGGAGTGCATCCCTCTTGTGGAGCTCTCAGGGGAAAGTGATGTGTATAAGCCACTTCAGATGAAGGGGAGCTGACTTAGCTGAATCCTGGCTATGGGGCCTGGCTGGGGAATAGGAGCTGAGACCAAGAGCCTGGCTTGGTGCATCACCTGTGCCCTCTGCCAAGGCTGGGTGTGGACTTGCTCCCAAGCTCCCAGCAGCCCCAGGAACTCAGATCTCCCAAACCCTCAGCTCCTGGCAGGTCCATGGCAGGGAGGAACACTGGAGACTGGGCTTCTCTGAGCCTGGCCATGCTTCAGTAGGTCTTAGCCTTGGGTTCAAGGTGTCCCCTAGTGTAAGCCCCACCACTGCTTTTTTATAAAGGGGTCTGTGGCAACATAATTTGGGAAATCTGCACATTATGCTCTCCAACATTCACAGCTGGTGCGAGTAATCCTGAAGTAGCAAACCTTGTTGAAATGTGTTTAATCCAGTGGTTGCCAAGCCTGATCACAAGCTTTAAAAAAACATAACATTAAATCTGTGAGTGTCATGGGAACCACTCCGTAGACTGTGTGGGCATGCCTGCTTCTCCCCAGGAGGTCAAGGCACAGAGAAGAAAGCACAGGGGAAGAGTCTCAGTGGTGGCCCTGGCTGGCCTGTCCTGCCTCCCCCAACCCCCCTGATTTGAACAAGCTCTCAGGGTAGATTGGAAGACCCCAAGATTTTCCAGATCAGGTTTTGGTTCTCATCAGAGCGAATGAAGATGGGTCTGCAGGAATTGCTCTGTGATGCCAGGAGAGGAGAAGAGACATGGTTGATCATCATGCTCCTCTTGGGACTAGGCGTTGGGAATACCTGATTGCTCTGCAGTGGGAGATTCAGGGACACAGACAGGTATCTTTCCAGGGCTGCTCTTCATGTCAAACATGAAGAAACAAAACCATCTCAAAAGCTGTTCTGTGCTTTGCTGGCTAAATCTAGAGCCAAGCAATAAAATACCTGCCATATGGTTTACAAGGATCAATAATTTAACATGATAAATTTAGGATGACACAATATATTCCCTGCTAGAGATTTAAGCCTACAGCAGGTACAGGAAATTGACAATGCACAAATGTTCTAAAGTATTCCATTCCTTTGAAAAAGAAAATTGCAGCAATATTTCAGAAGTCATGCAAAGTGGATGCTTGAAATAAATGCTCAAGACAAATTAGAAGTATCTGCCCTATGTTTTGCTGTACCTTTGTATAATAATTTTAAAAACAAACAACAACCCCTTGATCTTTTTTTCTCACTTGGGCTTCTGAGATAGAGGTGGGGATGGGATGGCATGTTTTGAACTGAAACAGACTGTGGAGATCCCTCGCTGTGATGAGTAGCAACTTAAAAGTTGAGGTCCTTTACACCAAGGCAGGATTATCTCTAATCTCATGCCCTCTGTGCTAAAATCTATGGTTTACCCCATGGGTATACTATTTACATCATCACTTAACTTCCACTGTAGGACAGCTTTCAGTAATGGAATAATTAATCGAATAATTATGATCTAGTCTTAACTATGTTCCATTGATATTGCCTTTAAGGAGTAACTCTAATTCCATCCTTGCCTTGGACAAAATGATGAATCTCTCATCTCAGCTACTGTAACTGTAAAATAGAGAAGGAATATTACAAATGCAGACCTCATCGGTGTGATACAAGGATTAGGTGATAATGAATATTTAGTATGGTTGATCGTGCCTGGCCCAGGAAAGGCCCTGCCTCAATATTAGCTGTTATAGGAACAAAGATTCACACAGGCCTATGAATGTTTAGCCAAGAGAAGTGCCACCAACAGATGGACTTTGATATTCCGGATGGCATCAGGTACATTCCAATGCCCATGAAAAAGCTAATGATGAGTACTACTGAAAAGGAATTTGGGAGCCAGAAGGCGCGAATGGTTCACCAATATGCCTAGCTTGGTGGAGAAAAAAGGTTCACTGATGAAGACCTCAAATATATACACATGAATCGCAGGGGTCACAAAAATGTTGTCTAGGCAGGTAGAGCTTTTTAGCATGAAGGATCACAATGGCTCAGGAATAACCTCCGCAGTTGGTTTGTTCCCATGTACAATGCGGAAAGATCTTTCATGGTTATTCTATGAGTTAAGACGGTGCATTGCCCTGTCAGGGAAAGCCCAGAGGAATTTTTGAGATTGTTGGGGATGGAGGAAAGGGTGGCAGGGCCGGTGCCTGTAAAGATCAGCACCTCGAAGCACTGTGTGTGCAGATGCCCAGGACGGGTGGGAATCTGGAGAGAAGTGGGACGGGCAGAGGGAGACACTTCAGTCACAAAGTGCACCATTCAGGGATGTGCACACAGGCCACAGACAGGCATAATTCATACACGACAGAGGTCTAACACATGCAGTGAGGGATGCAGAGGCATGGGAATGCAATAAGGTCTCTGGTGCCAGATCACACATGTTATGCCCTGCGGGTTATACTGGTGCTGTCTACCCCTAAATGACGAGATTTATCACCTGGAGTAATAACCCAGTGATCTGTCTGGAAATAGAGTTGGGAGATCCCAAATTCCAGCTGCAATCTCAGAGAGAAAAAAACAGAATGTGCCTGCAGCTATGATAGCTAGAACTGTGTTGTGTGCTGTGTACACTGTCTTGAGCAAGACCACGTGGAAACAGCACAGCTAGCAGAGGGTCCAGAGACAGCAAAGGCCTAGGGCAAGAGACTACCACTGTCCAGCCAGCCCTGGGAGGATCATGGACCACAATACACACATGGACCCCCGTGGGAATCACTATTTTTAGTGTCAGTTCATAAACACCTGAGAAATGGTGTAGGGAATGATTCTCAGGTAGTGTTTGTCTGTAGGGGGACAGATGATCAACATCAATCTGCAGTAAGATGACTTGTGTTTTGGTTTCTCATTTCAAACAGTGTATCATCTACTGGAAATGAGAGTTACATGCTTTAGCCCAATGTAATTATATAATCAAGTGTTTTCAATGAAACTTTTCGCTTCCACCATCCACCCATCTCTCCTTTGTCCAACTCTACTTTTTAACCAGAAAATGCAGTTTTCCTCTCATGCTGTTGAAAAGAAAGTTGCACCCCAGGGGCCTGACTTGGGGGAGTATTGTGATTACCATGATTCATCTCCTGTTTGGAGGAGTTCCTGTTAGCATCAAGATCAACCACAGGAAATGGAGGCTGCTGGTTCTGACCTTGGAGGAGGCCCTTGCATTAGAAGTAGAGAGGAGGAGGAGAAAGTTAACAGTACAAACAAGGTGGCTTTTCCTGTTGGCCTCTTTCCCCAGGTATTCAGCTATCCCCAGGCTTTCTCCACCGAATGCTGTGTGCACTCTGAACATGCTCCCAGCACTCAGTCTGAAATTCCAGCACTGGGCTGGGAAGTGCTCCCCGGAGCAGAGCAGAGTCAGAGCCACCAGGGAGACAACAGACACCTGGCTCCTCCAGGTGAGGCTGAGAAAGCTGCATGGTGCCCTGGGCCAAGCACCCTGGCTGGGTGTCACGGTCCACTTGTTACAGAAAATCATAATGTACTCATGATGATTTTTGAGATTCAACAGTGGCTGTTTTGAAGAAAAACGTACCTCTTGCCATTCTCTTGGTGATTCATCTTCTGGAAGTGTGCATCAGGCGGTAAAAGAGATCTCCAAGGCAGAAGGACACCCGGAGGAGCAGGAGGCGGGCTCCCTGCAGTCTCCTGTTCTGAAGGTGATGCTGGCATGCAGAGAGACGTGTTTGCACAAATGTGGGCTCTGAGCAGACGGCAGCCCTCCCCTGCCTCAAGCAGAGATGTGGGGTGACTGTTCCAGAGCTGGAAGCATTTCGTAGTTTTCCCAAGTTCACTCTGATTTCGTAGGCAATGCCAGCCTATGTATTACCATTAGAAAGTTAGCACAGGAGTTCAAGGTATTTATTTTACTTTGACTTTTAAGTATTATTTACTTTTTATGAAATTCTTCATAAAAATGTAAAATGCACATAAAATTGTTAGCAAGCAGCTTTAAATTTAGCTAAGCTATTAGGAAATTTCTAAACAGGTCTCTGGTGAATGATAAATTTATTAGAAGTAAAAAATTCCAGTGCCAGTTAAATAATCCCACGCTATTTTCAGGAGAGTGGAACCTGGCTGGCTTCTGACTTAGCGTACAGAAATCCTGTTCATGCAGGAAGACTGTCTCCTTCAGCAGCCCATCTTGGATCCCTGGAGCTTCCGATATCTTCTGGATATTTGTCCCCTCCAAATCTCATGTTGAAATCTGATCCCCAATGTTGGGGCCTGCTGGAAGGCGTTTGGGTTGTGGGATGGATCCCTCATGAATGTCTCGGTGCCCTCCTGTCAGTGATGAGCGAGTTCTGGCTGTACTTGTTTTGGAGAGAGCTGGTTGTTTAAAGAGCCTGGAGCCTCCTCCTCTCTCTTGCTTCTTTTCTCACCATGGGATCTCTGCACACATGGACCCCTCTTACCTTCTGCTATAAGTGGAAGCTCCCTGAGGCCCTCAGCAGAGGCAGATGCTGGTGCCATGCTTCCTGTACAGCCTGCATAACCATGAGCCAAATAAACCTTCTTAAAAAATAAATCACCCAGCCTTAGGTATTCTCTTACAGCAACACGAATGGATGAAAACACCTACGTAGGCCCAGATCCTGTGTTTACTTCTGCATCTTCTCCAGACTGGCAGCTTCGCTGAGTAGCAGTGACCATGTCCAGTTTTCTCCACTGCATGTCTAGTTTTTGTTGTGGGCCAGGACATAATGGGTGCTCTATACGTATATGCAGAACAAAAGAATGACTGGAAAAAAATGCTTCTACTGGAAGTGAGCAGGGACAAGGAGTAGAGGGAATCTGAAAGTAGAAAAAGATCCGTGGAAGAAAAAGCCATTTTCCTCTGTTCTAAGTGAAATGGAATTCCAACCAATCTATTTTCCAGATGATAAAGAAATTTGTTTGTACCAAAAATACCAACATAAAATAAAATTTAATTTTACTCCACTTGTTAATTAGAGACATGTTTAGGGGTTCTGTGTTCAGCAACTCTAAAACATATAAACTTGTTTGCCAAATAAATTGAATCATGTGAGCAGAGAGCAGGTTCATTTTAAAAGTTTGATTTTTGATTTTTTTTTTTTCAATTTCTCTAAGCAGCTACAATTTTAACAGGTTAGCATGTGTGTGTGTGTGACGAATTTAAAAGATGCTTGGTGATAACCAACATTATCCAAGCTAAGCCATTAGAACATGGAAACAAACAAATATCACTGCTGACGTCCTCGTGAGAATGTGGGCGCTCTCTCTCTTTCTCTCTCTCTCTCTCTCTCTATTTTTCGGAGAAGGAGTCTCACTTTGTCACCCAGGCTGGAGTGCAGTGGCATTATCATAGCTCACTGCAGCATTGAACTCCTGGACTCAAGCAATCCTCCCACCTTAGCCTTCTGTGTAGCTGGGACCACAGGTGTACGCCACCAAGCCTGGCTTGCCCCTGGTTTTTTTCTCCCAACCCTCTGAATGTTCTCTGTTCTTTTCTTGCCATCCCTTGCACTGCTCTTTTCGGCCAGTTCATGCTGGGAAGCCCAGCCATGGTCTTGGTTGCTCTGATCTGCACTAGGAGCCACATTCAGTCCTATGGCTTTAATTCCTAAGGATGTGTGGACAATTGTCACGTTATTTTTCCTTCAGACTCTTCCAGCCCTCCAGGTTAATCTACTAGTGAGTAACTCAGCATCTCCACTTGTATGTTTAACAAGAGTAACCATGTTACTATGTCCAACATGTTTGACATTGCCCCACAAACCTATCTACCATCTCAGTAAATGGTAACTGTACATGTCCGGTGTTGAAGCCAAAAGTGAATGCGCAGTACTTTTTATTCATCTCCTCTGTAACACCCATCTCTTATTTGCCATGGACTGAATGTTTGCATCCCTCCAAAATTCATATGCTGAAATCCGAATTCCCAGTGGTATTTGGAGGTGTTACCTTTGGGAGGTGACAAAGTCATGAGGATGCAGCCCCTTCCCCCCCAAGTGGGATTAGTGCCCTTATTATAAGAAGAGACAGAAAGAGCTTGTTTCCTTTCTCTGAAGACAGCCATTAGCAAACCAGGAAGTGGGCCCTCACCAGACGTCTAATCTGCTAGTGCCTTGATCGTGAACTTCCCAGCCTCCAGAATTGTGAGAAATGAATATTTGTTGTTTAAGCCCCCCAGTCTGTGGTATTCTACTGTAGCAGCCTGACCTGACGAAGACACTCATCAGCAATTGCCATCAGGACTAATCCCCATATCTATATTGAATCTTGTCACTGCTCTCCATCTCTACTGCACTATGCTAGTTGAACAAAGTCCCATCACCTGGTACTGGTAACACCACTCTGGCCTCTCCCTGACCCTGTGCCATTCCCAGAGCCCAGGGAATAGAGCAGCCAGAGGCAAGTTGGATCCTGCTTTCCCCACCTCATACCTGATACAGGGGAGGGGTCACAGGACTGTTTATGGAATTTCTAATAAATGTTTAAAGAATGGCTAATGGACATAGCTTAGAGGCATGAAGCCTATAAATTCTGGATGCTAGCCTCTCTCCGGTTTAGAATAATCACTTTAGTAGGCCTCGGTGGTGATTCCAATACCGTAAACTTAAGTTACTTGACCCAGATAAGATAAGGAGAGACTAGCATAAATACTTTAATATTTAAAGTACACCCTCTATTCATTCCTCATACACTCAACCTATTTATTGAGCACCTATATTCTGGTGGTCAGAGACAGACAATTTAAAAACAGCAACAATCCTCAGTGGTAGAATGTGCAAGCCCAGAAGCAGGGTCAGTGCACTATGGCTGTGTGCAAAATCTGGTCTCCACTCATTTTTTGTAAATAAAGTTTTATTAAAACAGAGCAACACACATTTATTTATTTACACATGCACTACAATGGCAGAGTTGAGTAGTTGCAAGAGAGACCATACGGCCCAAAAAGGCTTAAAAAAGTAAATAACAATATTTACTATTTTACCATTTGTAGACACTTGCAAAACTCTGCTAGAGGGAAAAATAAAATAGTATAAAAGGGGGAAGAGTATATAAAATAGTATAATATAATTTATATAATTATATATAAAATATAAAAGACTATATAAAATAGTATAAAAGGACACTGATCTGTTATATAGGGTGATGGGGAAGACCCTTAGGACAAGGAAAACTTCCAGAAGAGACCTACAAAAGTAGGGCACAGGTCCTGCATATGCAAGGGAAGAGTGGTCCAGAAAGAGAGG
This sequence comes from Pan paniscus, assembly GCF_029289425.2. NCBI lineage: Eukaryota > Metazoa > Chordata > Mammalia > Primates > Hominidae > Pan > Pan paniscus. The sequence continues at coordinate 7,846,838 of NC_073265.2, forward strand.
GGAGTGAGCACAAAGGCCTGGCACAGAGAGAGCTTGGCATGTTGCGTGAACAGCTGGGGTATCAGGGCTTCTTGGCCTGTTGGATTGGAGAGAAGTGGAAAGATGAGAGCAGGAAGGAAACTGAAGTAAATGCATAGATGGACACATGGCTAACCTTCAGTCGGACTCCAGCTACTTGCCAAAGGGGAATTATTAAGGCAGGATGCAGGAAGATATCTTTTCTCCTGTTAGACGTCAAAGAAGACCCTCCGAACCAAAGCCGCCAGAGGGGAGGCACTGCTCCTTCCACTCCCTGCCTACTCTATGCCTCATACTGCTGCTCTGGCCAGGTGTTCACTGCCCTCAATGGCCAGTGGCACCGGCTCTGATGGAATATGAAGGGACTGTTGTTATTTCCACAGACTTATACTTTATTTGGGTAAGTTATATTATGTGCTATCATTTGTTTTCATTTTAAGAGGTAGTCAACATGAATTAGATTATTTCTGCATTCTGGATTTGATAATTATATATATAATGTATAATTATTTATTATGAATTATTTTATGTAAAAGATGAAATGTTTCAAATCATTCACTGTTCACTACATATTATAAAGGCCAAAAAGGCTGAAGAGATGGAACCCAGGTGATCGATGGTATAGTACAGACCTCTTTGTGTAAGTTAAACGTTTCTTTTGCTCTGTGCTTGAATTCTGCCGTTCTCAAAGGACAAGTTATTTTTTAGAATTTTATTTGACAAAATGATTATCCATAAATGTTCATTGTCCCACCATTTTCATAGCCACAAACACAAACTTAAAACACACTAAACGAATCTGCTGTTAACATCTGCATCAATATGCTGTGCATTATTCTGGGCCACTTATAACGTGTATGAATATAGCGTCACTCCAGCAGTTTCCATGTTTATTAAAAAGCTTTAGTGAAGCCAGAAATCAGCTGCATGAAATTTGCTATAAAAATATATTTCCTGGGTCAGATCACGGCCTTTCCACAGCAGCGCTGACATGGATAAATAATGAGGGAAAATGCTACAAATAAAAGAGCTCGTGTAAAGTCCTATAAGAATTGTGTTGCCTAAACATTTGGGGGGAGGTAAACATTTGCTAGAAAATTATTAATCTTAGCTTTTTAGTGTTTGTAAACAGGACACAAGGTCGACTTGAAATTCACCTTTTTCAGAAAGTTTGAGAGTCTAGTAAATGATTTATGACTGTGATTCCCCAGAAAGTTCAGAGTCAGCATCTTTGGAGGCAGGTGGCCTGTGAGGATTTCCACATACCTTGTACTGATTTATTCAGCAGCCTCTTTCCATAGCGATAGAGCAATTGTTTGCCGTATGAACCATATCGACACATATACAATACTAGCCCTAAACTCAAGGAGGGCTACATGGCATCTGTTGAATTAGGGGATCATTTTGATTAATTAGATTTAAAAAGAGCCACCAGAGGGGAAGCTCTTCCAGAATGACAGAGTAAAGACGTCTGAAAATCCACTTCTCCATAAAGGCAAAGAGAACATTGGCAAAAAATATCAAAATCAACCTTTTCGGAACTCTGAAAATTAGCCAAGGCCAGGCAACAGCTGAAGGAGAATGTCCAGGGGAATGTGGACAGCCTCTAAAAGCTGGCAAGGAAAGGCATCTCCTAGAACCTACTGAAGAAACACAGGTTTCCTGACATGTTGATTTTAGCCTGGTAAGAGCCATTTTCGACTCCTGGCCACCCGAACCGAAGATAATAAATTTGCGTTGTTTTAAGCCACTAAGTTTTTGGTAGTTTGTTACAGGAGTAACATGAAATTAACACATATTTGGTACCTGGAGTGGGGTTCCGCCTTTGGGCATGGGCAAAAACTAGAAGCATTTTGAGGACCATGTTAGAAAAAGCCTAGATTGGCCTGGAAAGATTTTGAGTACCAATATGATCACTAGCAACTCTGGTAATGAGGACTCAGAGGAAGTGAGGAGCACAGTAGAGAAAATCTACATCATCTTGGAGTATACATAAATCATCGTAAACACATTCGTGGTAGAAATATTGGTGGTGAGGGTGCAGAAAGAGATGAGGAACATGTTCTTGGAAACTGGGGGAAAAGACTTCTTGCTGTACAGTGGCAGGAAGCTTAGCAGAACTGTGTTAGACTGTCATGTGGAATGCAGAATTTGTAAACAATGAGTTGTATATTTAGGTGAGGAGATTTCCAAGCACAGTTGGAAAGAAGCAACCTGTTGAAGGAGCAACCTGGTTTCTTCTTGATGCCAATAGCAAAATGTGATAGGAAAGAGATACATTGAGGAGATAAACTGCTAAGCAAAAAGGAACCAGGATTTCATGATATGAGAAATTTTCAGCACATCCAGATTGCTAAAGATGCTAAATTTAGGAAATTCAGTCAGAAAAATGTGTTCTGGAAAAACCTGAGACTGTGGCTGGACTATCCTTTGTACCTTCTAAACATCAAAAGGTAGAATATTCAGTCACATAGAGGCCTCTCTGAGGTGATCAGGCATGTGACTCTTGGATCCACTCAGCCATCTCAGCTAATGAAAGAACGCTAGACAGAAATTCAAATCCACAGAGAGAAATAAAGAGCACCAAAGGCTCTCTGGGGGGCAAATGTAAAAGACAGTGTAAATGTATGCTGTTTGTAACACTTTTCTTTTCCTGTCTGACTTGAAAGGCAACTACATAAAGTAATAATTACATAAACGTGTTTATGGGCTTATAATATACAGATAAGTGATTTCTATATAATTAATAGCACGAAGGTAGGATGAAGGAAAGCAGCTAGCCATATCGAAACAAAGCTTGTATATACTATACTGTCAAAATTAAGTCAATATTAATCCCAACTACATTGTTTTAAGTTAAGATGTTAATTAGCCTAACAGACATATATAGAAATCATCACCAAACGATAATAACACAATACACGTCATTCTCAAGCACACATGGAATATCCTACAGGATAAGCCATAGACTAGGCCATAAAATAAGCTTCGATAAATGTAAAATTATTGAGACCATGCTATGTATGTTCTCCAACCACAATGGAATGAAATTAGAAGTTAATAATAGGAATAAATTTGGGAAATACACAAAAATGTGGAAATTAAATACTACACTCCTAAAGAATAAAAGGTCAAAGAAGAAATCCCAAGGGGAAAAAGGAAATACTTTTAAACAAGAGCATGAATGCAAGGTTGGTTTAATATATGAAAATCAGCTGCTATAATACACTCTTAATAGAATAAAGGATAAAAATAACATTATCATCTCAAGAGATTCACAACAAGCTCAGCAAAACAAACACGCATTCATGAAAAAAGCAGTCAGGAGATATGGAATAGAAGGTACTTTCCTCACAGTGATAAAGGGTATCTACAAAACCTCACAGCTAGCAGCAAATGGAGTGGTGCAAAACGGAATCCTTCCCCCTTCCAACAAGACAAAATGCCTGCTCTCAACACTTTTATTCAAAACCGAACAACAGGTTTAATACAAGACAATTAAGCATGAGAATGAAATAAGAGACATGCATATGGAAAGGAAGAAGTAAAACAATCTCTATTTATAGAGTGCATAATATCATATATAGAAATTCCTAATGAATCCACAAAAAAAGATTAGAATAAAAAAGTTCAGTAAAGCTGCAGTTCACAAGGTAAAAATACAAAAATAAATTGTATTTCTATATAATAGCAATGAAAAATCTGAAAGGCGAGTTACAAAAATGATGCAATTTTTAAAACTTCCAGATGGCACTCACTTTCCAGAAACTGGAAATCTTATTCCAAAGTTCATATGGAAATTCAAAGGACCCAGATTAGCCAAAACAATCTTGAAAAAGAAAAATAACATTGGAGGACTCAAACATCCCAATTTCAAATCTTACTAAAGAGCTTCAGTAATAAAAATAGTGTGCTACTGTCATAAGGATAGATGGATAGACAAGTAAAACAGAATTGAGAGTCTAGAAATAAACCCTTATACTACTGATTTATTTATTTATTTATTTATTTATTGAGACAGGGACTTGCTCTGTCACCCAGGCTGGAGCACAGTGCAGCGATCTCGGCTTACTGCAACCTCTGCCTCTTGGGTTCAAATGATCTTCCTGCCTCAGCCTCCTGAGTAGCTGGGATTACAGGCGCCTGCCACCACACCAAGCTAATTTTTGTATTTTTAGTAGAGACGGGGTTTCGGCATGTTGGCCAGGCTGGTCATGAACTCCTGGCCTCAGGCGATCCACCTGCCTCAGCCTCCCAAAGTACTGGGATTACAGGTGTGAGCCACCACGCCCAGCCTAGTCAATTCATTTTTGACAAGGGTGCCAAGACAACTAATTGGGCAAAACAGTAGTCATTTAAACAAATGTTGCTGGGACAATGGGATATGCACATGCAAACAAATGAAATTATATCTCTTCCTCTCATCATATACAAAAATTAATTCAAAATGGATCATATGCCTAGATGCCAGTGTTAAAACTATAAAACCCTTAGAAGAAAAATTAGAAATAAAACTTCATGATCTTCACTAGACAATGGAATTTTAGATAATACACCAAAAGCAAAAACAAGAGGAAAAAAACGGTCAAATTAAATTTAATTTAAAATCCATGTGTTTGTGATTCAAAGGATACCATTAGTAAGTGGAAAGTCAACACACAGAATACAAGAAACTATTTATTTACCATACAATATGATAAGGGAGTTGCATCCAGAATGTGTAAAGATATTTTACAACTCAACAATAAAAAGGATAACCCAATTGAAAAATGGGCAGAGGATTTGAGTAGACATCTCTTCAAAGGATATATATGAATGGCCAATAAGCATCTAAAGAGATGCTCAACATCATTAGTCATTAGAAACATGAAAATCAATCACCGTGAAATAAATACCACTGCACACTCATTGGAATGCCTAAAATAGAAATGACAGGCAATACCAAAGTGGTGAGGATGTGGAGAAATTGAAACCCCCTTACACTGCTCGTGGCCTTGCAAAATGATGAAGCCACTGGTAACTTCTCAAAATGTAGACATAGTGTTTCCATAGGACCACAGAATTCTCCTGTTAGGTATAAGCCCAACAGCACTAAATAAATAATCAAAACCTGCACATGAATTTTCATAGCAACATTATTTATAGGACCAAAATGTAAAAACAATCCAAATGTCCATCAGCCACAGAATAGATCCATGGCTAATCACATTGTGGTATATCCATGCGATGGAACATTACTCAGCAATACAAAGGAATGCGGTACTAATATAAGCTATGAGGTAGACAAACCATGAAAACATTATTCTAAGTGAAAAAGGCCAGTCATAAAAGGCCATATATCACATCATCCATTTAGACAAAGTATCTGAAGGAAGCAAATTCAAGTACCGAGCATGATTGCCAGGATCTGGGGAAAGAGAATGGGAAGTTAATATGTATACTGGGCTTATTTTTAGGGTGATGAAAATATTCTAAAGTTAGACAGTGGTGACAGTTGCAGAATTCTGTGAATATGCTAAAAATTACTGAACTGCATACTTTAAAATGATGAAATTTATGGCATGTGAATTATATCTCATTAAAGTTGTGACTTGAAAATGAGTCATCAGACCACCAGGTTATGGGAGACTTAGAGCCCAGTCCAAGCCCTTCTGCTAACTATGAAGGACTCATCGCCATGTAAGCCTACCCAAGGTCAATCATGAATATATTGTCTTCATGTAGAACATGGAAAGGTCAAACAAGGGCATCTCCTTTCCTTCCATTTCTCAAGACTATAATAATATGAATGATTTATCTCCAAATCTTTACAATACACAACACATACAATAGTTGTGTTTTGAAACTATTAGTGTGGTCAAGTAATTCTCACTCCTAGATTTCAATTTCTAAGTAAATGAAACAATTAGGAGACTCAGTGAGATCTGTCATTCTAGATTGCAAAGATCTATTTGAACCTTATCTATATGTATGAAACTATATCTTTTAAAATATATTCATCAGTATGTTTTCTGAACATGGCAAAGAATTTGGCTTCACAGATTCGTACCTGACTTTCCTCCCTGAATGGTAAACTCTGAGAGGTTTAGACAAAATGTAAGCATGTCACCATTTAGTTATAGGAAATCCATTTGCAAACTGACACAAATTTAAATTGACCTAATTTTTTTTCCCTCAGCTCCAGATTCTTGTTTGCTTGTGTGCTTTTTCACTCAAGACATCTAATACCACATGCCCTCCTTGCTGTCAGCTAGCAAAATGAACTAGGCCTGTGGTGAAGGAAGACTTCCCCCCATTAAGTTTGTCTCTGCTTCATTTTTGTCTGGTGGACAAATTAGAAAATATCAGGTTAAACTGGGAGGGACAACCCCCCTAAAAATGAACAAGAAGGGTTCAGCTTCTTACATACGTTATTTTTGAAAATTACACAAATTCCCCAAATAATAAAAAAGTGTCAATAAATTGGCAGAAAATTGTGCATGGTCTCACTGGAGGTTAGCTCTTCTCTTGCCCATCTAATTCACATTCATGTGAAAACAGGTGGGAGCTAGGGCTCAGCTTATGTTCTGTCAAATAGTTTCAGACAGAGAAATAATACATTCAGGATGAAAATAACCCTTGGCGATATATCTCTGGTGTGAATTACATGACAGTACTCTTAATCATGCTTCTCAGCTATATTTTCACACTTAGTGGGAACTGTGCATGTTATAATCACATTCCCTGGTAACAGTTTTCAAATTGAAGCCCTACCCACCACCCTAAAACTCACATTTTAAGGGATTATTTGCTCAAGTCTTTAAAATTGCACAGTCCAGGAGCAGTGTCTCATGCCTGTAATCCCAGCACTTTTGGAGGCCAATGCGGGAGGATTGCTTGAGGCCAGGAGTTTGAAACCAGCCTGGGCAACATAGCAAGACTCCATCTCTACAAAAGAAAAATTAAAAAAAAATTAGCCAGGCATGGTGGCATGTGCCTGTAATCTCGGCACTTTAGGAGGCTGAGGAAAAGGATTGCTTGAGTCCAGGAGTGCAAGGGTGGAGTGAGTGATGTTTGCACCACTGCACTCCAGCCTGGGAGACAAAGCGAGTCCATGTCTCAAAAATAAATAAATAAGTAAAATACATAAAATTGCAGAGAAGTTGAAATTAACAAGCCACTCCAGAGGATGGGAGGGATGTATCTTGATTTATGAAAATATTCAGGCATGTATGACAAGAATAAAATTTCCAACATACTGAAGAGAAAAAAATGAACTACTTAATCCCTGTGCTTGATTCCAATTTGTTCTGCAAGAATTTGTAATTTGGAACAAATGACTAAATGAGAACTGAACATAGAGGTAGGGCTTTGAATCCAAATCTTGTAAATGACATTTGTTAGATATAGATCTGGGGCCAGCTGCTTGCCACATGCCTAGTAATGATAACAAGGAAAATAATAGAAGCATTAATTACATACTTCTTCTGTGTCAGGCCTACATGAAGCTGTTTATATGGTGTACTGTGTTTAAACTACATCGTAGCAGAAGGTAGGATAATTCCCCATTTTACAAAGGGCCTAGAAAAGTGAAATAGCTGATCCAAATGCAGAAGGCGGAACCTGAACACAGACTTTCTAATAGCAAACTCTTGGCAGCCACACTGCACTGTTTATTGCCAACTTCATTAGGCTTTAGGTTCCTTATCTACAAAATGGACTGGAAAATATATACCTCAAATTTTTTAAGATCAGATAAGATTGTGTATATAGAAAGTGCTTTTGGATGAATTAGGATGAGGCATTTAAAATTATTGCACATTAAATATTAAAGGATTAAAACTCAATTACTATAAAACACAATTATAAAATGATATTGTTGCATAACACCATCATAAATCCTATATAAAGGAACATATTTAGTCTCACACATTTGGATCATTTCCCAGAAGAGAGAGTATTGAAACAATAGAATTTTATTTCCTTTTCTAATGGAGCCCAAACATCAGATGTTTGGTTGTCATTCAGAGCTCTTCAAAAAACATGAATGCTACTAAATGCTAATATAACAGGCCTGATTCCAGATGGCCTGGAAAATTTATGGGACTGAAAGCATCATGCAGTGCAAGCCACAACCAGAGAAGCAGCAGAGGAACCCTTGAGAAACTTCAGAACAGCTTTCTTTTGAAATTTCTTTTAGAGACAGAGTCTGTCTCTGTGACCCAGGATGGAGTGAGGGGCAGCATCATACCTCACTACAGCCTTGGGCTCAAATGATCCTCCTGCCTCAGCCTCCTGAGTAGCTGGGACTACAGGTGTGCACCACTGTGCCCAACTAAATTTTATTTTTTATTTTTTATTTATTTATTTTGGTAGATATGAGGCCTTATTATGTTGTCCAGGCTGATCTTGAACTCCTAGCCTCAAGCCATCCACCTTCTTGACTCCCAAAGTGCTGGGATTACTGGCATGAGACACCACGCCTGGCCAAGAAAGGCTTTGTCTTTTCTTTCTGTCATTTTTATAATTTGGCACGTGTGTTTCGTACCTCATGGCTTTGGCTGATTTAGAGGTTGTCACTGGATTTCCCATGGGACTGCCTGGCATACCTCCTCAGCTTGGACACCAGGCTTCTGCGAAGTTACGTCTTTGGAAGTGTTAAAATAACTAACTCTTTTTTTCCTTCATGCCCTTTTGTGTGGGCAAACCCAGACAAGCACATTATAAACGAGGCTTAACAAAACGAGGCCTGATTTATCAGGTGGGCAGGGTCAAAGGAGATGAGTTTGTCTCTTTTTTTCCACCGCGCATTTTCATCATCAGCTCTTCTCTTTCTGTGGGGAGGAGGCACTTGGTGATAGACTCTTCATCTTGGACCAGAGCTCTGATATCCTTAGTTCCCTGTAGAGATGCTGACATTTTTACTCTAGAAGAGGAATCTTCAGGTATATCTGAGTATTTGAATTCAGTATTCAAACTGGTGCAAACTCAGACTGTGCTAACGAGTGATTGTTCTATAACATTCTCCATTGCCATTGTAGCCAGATGGGAGAGGGTACTTACCACACTCTATCAGCTTCTTCACTTGTTAAGTCAAGCTCTTTTCAAAAAGTGAAGCACTTTCTTGTGTGTTTAACAAATCAAAGTTTCAAACATTGAATAAAAGAAGAAGATTTAGAAAAGAGTTATATCTAATTTACTAAAAATAGTCCATTCCAGGCCTAAACCTTCATACCAATTACACAATAACAATTACATTCTCCAAGGAGAAGTAATAAGAAAAGATTCTCTCAAAAGCCTTATTTGCACCAACTTAGGAACAACTTTTAAGTAGGTGATGCAAGAATAAATAGATTTTAGGCTTTATGAAATACAAAGTTTGAGGGTTCCATCATCACTTCTTTTTTTTTTGAGATGGAGTCTCGCTCTGTCGCCCAGGCTGGTGTGCAGTGGTGCGATCTCAGCTCACTGCAAGCTCTGCCTCCAGGGTTCACGTCATTCTCCTGCCTCAGCCTCCTGAGTAGCTGGGACTACAGGCGCCCGCCACCACGCCTGTCTTTTTTTTTTTTTTTTTTTTTTTTGTATTTTCAGTAGAGACACGGTTTCACCTTGTTAGCCAGGATGGTCTCAATCTCCTGACCTCGTGATCTGCCTGCCTCGGCCTCCCAGTGGCCACCATCACTTCTGACACTAACTGCAAGGTCAGGGATCCCCAAAACCATCCCCAGGTTTACAATTCACTAGAAGGACTCAGAACTCAGTCAAGCCACTTATACTCATGGTTAGAGTCTATACAGCAAAAAATGCAGACTACAATCAGCCCAGGGCACAAGTACATACAGCAGGGTCCAGCAGTCAACAAGCCAAGGGCCTCCAGCTGTCGTCTCCCAGGGGAGTTGTACGGACAGCTCTTACTTCTTTCAGCAAGATGTATGAAAAGACAGCTGGAGTACTGCCAATCAGGGAAGCTCACCTGGGCCTTGATGTCCAGAGATTCCACTGGAGATTTGTCTTGGAGACATGGTCAAGTGCAAATGTGACTGGTTTAGTCTTAGCCCCTCCAGAGGTCAAGCTGATATCGCATGGCCCTAGGCCCCTGCTATGCTCTGAATGTGTCCCCGTAGTTCATACGCTGAAATGTAATCACCAATGTGATATTATTAAGAGGTGAAACCTGGCCAGGTTCGGTGGTTCACGCCTGTAATCCCAGCACTTTGGGAGGCCAAGACGGGCAGATTACCTGAAGTCAGGAGTTCGAGACCAGCCTGGCCAACATGGTGAAACCCCATCTCTACTAAAACTACAAAAATTAGCCAGGTGTGGTGGCAGGCGTCTGTAGTCTCAACTACTCGGGAGGCTGAGGCAGGAGAATCGCTTGAACCTGGGAGGTAGAGGTTGCAGTGAGCTGAGATCATGCCATTGCACTCCAGCCTGGGTGACAAGAGTGAGACTCTGTCTCAAAAAAAAAAAAAAAAAAGGTGAAACCTTAGGAGGTGATTAAGTCATGAGAGTAGATATCTCATGAATGGGATTAATGCCCTTATGAAAGAGGTACAAGGGAGCTGTCTCCCTCCCATCTGCCCTCCGACCCTGCCATGTGAGGACACAGCAGCTAGGCACCATCTAGAAGTGGAGAGGGCAGCCCTCAGTAGACACTGAACCTGCTGTCACCTTGATCTTGGACTTCCTAGCCTCCTTAACTATGAGAAAGAATTCTGTTATTTATAAATTACCCAGTCTTGGGTATTTTGTTATAGCAGCACAAATGAACTAAGACAGCCCTAGCTACAAATCACACTATTTGCATAGGCTATATGGTGTGACCCAAGACCCCATCATAGATCACACTGTTAGCATAAACTAGCTGAAGTGGCCCAGGGACCCCAGGTAAGCAAAGACGTTCTCATCAAGCAGGACATTCCAAGAGTTTAGAGATTACCTTCCGGGAGCTGGGGGCAAAGGTTTGCTCCTTTCTTTGGGCAAAGTTAACTCTTTCCTGCAGGAGAATATACTAGCATAGTAAGTTGAGCACTACTGACATTTATTGTCTGTGTATTATGTTTCAACTTTATGCTGAAAAATTCATGCCAATTAACTCACTTGGCACTTAACTGCATATGCTAGCTACTATCATCAATCCTATTTTGCAAATAAGAAAATGGAAGCTAGGTGTGGTGGCTCACACTTGTAATTTCAGTACTTTGGGGGACCAGGTGGGAGGATTGCTTGAGTCCAGGAGTTTGAGACCAGACAGGGCAATATAATGAGACGTCATCTCTACAAAAAAAAAAAAAAAAAAGGAAAAAAAAAAGCCAGGTGTGGTGGTGCAAGACTGTAGTCCCAGCTACTCAGGAGGCTGAAGTGGGAGAATCATTTGAACTCAGGAGGTCAAGGCTGCAGTGAGTCGTGATTGTGCCACTGTACTCAAGCTTTGGCGACAGAACAAGACCCTAAAACCTCGTCTCAAAAAAAAAAAAAAAACCAAAAAACAAGAAAATGGAGATGTAAATGGATTGCTCAGATTCTCACAGATCATAATAAAATGTTGAGTCCAGATTTGATAATAGACTGCATAATGCTCCTTTCCCTACATATAGGAACTCACTGTGAACTGATGTTTAAAGCATCATTGATAACACAAGCTTAAGGAAAGAGTTAACAGAGCAGGTCTCATTTCTCTGTATTTGTGTGTCTTTAAGGAAGCCTGAAAGCATGACTGATTCTTGACCAAGGCTTGGGAATTTGGCTCTCTAGAGGTTTTTTTTTTATTATAATGACCTTTTTTTTTTTTTTTTTTTTTTTTTTGTATACCTGGGACAACGAACCATGCCATTCCAGCTTGTCAGGATTCCTTTGCACAAGCATAACTCTTGATGATGTACACTGGGTTTCACTGTTGGGAGCCCTGAATTTCAGTTACCCTGGCTGGTCATATAGTAAGATGTGTCTCTGTGGCCAGCCCTTTATAAAAGCCCTGGACCCCCAGGTTCACACTGGCTTCCCTGAGCAGAGACATTTAACTCATGCAAGAGAGAAAGCACTCCTGTGTGGCCCAGGATAGGGGTGGTCTCAGAAGCCAGTGCTTGGCCACTTTGGACTCCATTCAATGCATCTTTCCCAGTTGCTCTTGCTCTGTATCCCTTGGCTACAATAAACCTTAGTTGTGAGTATAACCTGCTCTTTTGCCTTGTGAGTTCTCCTAGTGAATCAGCACACCTGGGGGTGGTCTTGAGACCCTCAAACAAGATTAAACCCCTGCAGTCTTCTCTTTAAAGTCACGGATTTTTGTCACATTATTGATATCAATGTTGAACATTTTAAGCCTCAAAAAACAAACAGTATGACAAAGAAACCCAGTGGGGGAAATTAACACTAGAAAAGATGAGCGTTTAGTGTCCTTAGAAAACTCAGTGTTGACAGAGAGATAACCCACTCCCATGGATGCCTCAGAACACTCAGTATTGGTGGATATGCAGCCCATTCCCATGGATATCTTAGAACACTCAGTATTGGTGGATTTATAGCCCATTCCCATGGATATCTTACAACACTCAGTATTGGTGGATATGCAGCCCACTCCCCTGGATATCTTAGAACACCCAGTATTGGTGGATATGCAGCCCACTCCCATGGATATCTTAGGACACTCAGTATTGGTGGATATGCAGCCCACTCCCATGGATATCTTAGAACACCCAGTATTGGTGGATATGCAGCCCACTCCCATGGATATCTTAGAACACTCAGTATTGGTGGATATGCAGCCCACTCCCATGGATATCTTAGAACACCCAGTATTGGTGGATATGCAGCCCACTCCCATGGATATCTTAGGACACTCAGTATTGGTGGATATGCAGCCCACTCCCATGGATATCTTAGAACACCCAGTATTGGTGGATATGCAGCCCACTCCCATGGATATTTTAGAACACTCAGTATTGGTGGATACTCAGCCCACTCCCATGGATATCTTAGAACACTCAGTATTGGTGGATAAGCAGCCCACTCCCATGGATATCTTAGAACACTCAGTATTGGTGGATTTATAGCCCACTCCCATGGATGCCTTAGAACACTCAGTATTGTTGGATATGCAGCCCACTGCATGGATGCCTCAGAACACTCAGTATTGGTGGATTTACAGCCAACTCCCATGGATGCCTCAGAACACTCAGTATTGGTGGATTTATAGCCCACTCCCATGGATGCCTTAAAACAGTATTGATGGATACAGAGCCCACTCCAATGGATATCTTAGAACACTCAGTATTGGTGGATTTATAGCCCACTCCCATGGATGCCTTAGAACACTCAGTATTGTTGGATATGCAGCCCACTGCATGGATGCCTCAGAACACTCAGTATTGGTGGATTTATAGCCAACTCCCATGGATGCCTCAGAACACTCAGTATTGGTGGATTTATAGCCCACTCCCATGGATGCCTTAAAACAGTATTGATGGATACGCAGCCCACTCCAATGGATATCTTAGGACACTCAGTATTGGTGGATTTATAGCCCACTCCCATGGACGACTTAGAATACTCAGTATTGTTGGATATGCAGCCCACTCCATGGATGCCTTAGAACACTCAGTGGATATGTGACACACTTACATGGATGCTTCTTTTGGGGAATATTGTATAGGTTAAAACTTTGGGCAAATTTTCTCTTCCACAGTGTTTTCGAATGATGGAAACAGAATGAGATGAAGACTGTCCATTGATATAAATAGTAACTCATTATTTTTCCTCTTTGGGAGTTACTCCTCTGTCCTCAAAGCTAATTCAATGTGTGGGCCTTCTTTCTGATGAGCACCAGGGAATTGAGACATTCTTCTTGGCCTTAACTATCAGCTCAGCAGTGGTGAGCAGCATGTGTCATCGGTCGAGGAGCCAGTATCCAGGGAAACCAGTCTTCAGATGCAGTGTGTGCCCTTCACGAGGGACTCAGAAGGTGAAGCACCTGAACATAGACTTTTCCACGCTTTTCCACAAAATCTAAGAGTTTCTTTTTTGTTTGTTTTAAATTCGAGTGGCACAAAACAAGGCTCCTTAACTTTTCTGAATGAGCGAAGAGTGTAAGAACGTGTCAAATATTCACAAGCCCCGAGCACATTTACTTCTCACACGGAACTGTTTCTTCTTTTGTGTATTTCCTTGGCACTACTTTTATTTTTTAACTAAACATTTTAGTTTTTCTTTGCCACATAGTTTTGTGAATGAAAATGTGAGAAACTATAAATTTAGTCAAAGTATCCTGCCTGCACCTCTTTAATAATCACCAACTTCTTACCATTGACTCACTTATAACCGTTTCCAGATTTATGGAGGTAAAATTACAAATAAGTTACATACCTTTAAGGTGTAAAACTTGACGTTTTGATATATGCATACACTGTGAAAAGATCACCACAATCAAACTAATTAACATGTCCATCCTCTCACACAGTTACTAGATTTTTTGTGTGTGCGGTGAGAACTCTTAAGATCTACTCTCTTAGCAAATTCCCGGTGTGGAATAGGCATTACTAACCATAGTCACTGGGTGTCCAGAACGTACTCATCTCGCATAACTGAAATGTTGAACTCTTCAACAAACATCTCCCCATTTCTTTCATACCCCAAGTTCAACTGTTTTACATTCCACTTATAAATGAGATCATACAGTATTTGTCTTTCTGTGGCTGGATGATTTCACTTATTTGACTACATTTGATAGCATATTTTCTTCTTTTTCCTGCATTTTTCTTAGTGAGATTTATATTATTTTAATAATTTAAAAATCTGTCTTTCATTCTGTTTGAGAAATCTAACTGAAAGGCTATTCAGAGGAAAAAGAAACAAGTTGAGAGAAGGAGTATTCTAAAAAAAGGATTTGCACGCAGGGTCTACCCTCTACAGAAATGCTGCATTGAAGTAGTTGATTGTTTTTCTTTTGTTTTCAAGGAAAGAAAACAACCCTTGGTGTTCTTCACAGCCTTGGCTATTACACCCAGAACGGTAACACCCCAGTGTTTAAGTTAGTGGAAAACAGATTATGATTTTTTTAAAAAAATCAAACATTTGAAATATATGTCTCTTGGAGTGTTTTAAAGACATCAAAGAAATTTTGTTCTTCCAGTCTATCCTATAAATTTTTGTCGGCAAGTTCCCAACCCATTTGTCAGAAGAGCAACTTGATATGTTGCAATTCTAAACATCGGTAATCAAAATTCAACATGGTTTTGAGCCACCCTTCCGTTACTTGAGTGTGAAATGGGACTGGAATCTTGCTGACTACCTGCTAACCATCTCTTACCTTAAAGCTGTATTTTCTCCTTTAGTGAAAATCATAATGGGGCCATCTTTATGTTTAAGTGGACAAAGCTGCCCATGTGGTGTTCATGATTTGGCTACGGAGGAGTTATTGAAAGTCTCAATAATTCTCCCTGTTTAGTACCTTGCTTCCTATGACACTCGGAGGCTCCATCCTTTGGTAACAGCAACTTGTATTTCCTCTTGTGAGTGCAAATAATTCTAGGCTAGGCAGCCAGGAGTGAAGGGCAGCATCCAGAGACCATGTGGAACCATTTATTCCTTAATGCTCATCAGTTTAATACAAAAAGACTATGCTAGACAATTGAGGTGGCTTAAAAGGAACAGGGGACAGAACATGAAAAACAAAGTTAGAAGAACCAAAGGTCAAAATATCAAAAAGCCTGAGGGCTGGGAGGTCATGAAAGCTGTGGCGTGGGTACCTGGAAAGTTGGGAATTGGTCAAGGACAGGACCATCGAGAAGGCCAGTGGGCACTGTAGGGCCAGAGCTGGAAGGTGCAGGAGGTGCAGGGGCCCTTCGTGTTTAGGCAGAAGGCAAATCAGACTGTGATTAAATGAGCCCTTCTCCCTTTCCAAGGATGACGACCTATCGTACCAATGTGGCAGTTGAAAAATGAATTGCAACACAATGAGATATATTCACATTAGGAGAGGAGCAGTACCTGTGCATTCAGAATTGGAACTGCAGGTGTAACATTACTGTTGATAGAGGCATCTCCTGCCGCGGTCCACTCAGACTGAGCTGCCAGCCCGCCTAGCTTCTGCAAAGCCCCGAGTTGTCATGGCAACCACTTCCTGAGACTTGATACTCATGCCTGCAGACTCTGGGTCCTGACTTAAATAGTTTTATTTTTTTAAAAAGGCATAAATTGATAGTGCAATAAAATCTGGTTTAAAGATTGCTTCCATTTGTGCCACAATTGCTCGGAGGTTCCCCTTCCCCCAGGTTGAAAAAGAAAACATTTTATTTTAGGTAAAAACAATGCCTTTAAAAATTATTATTCATATGTTTACCAACTAATTCCTTAATGCACTCTTTCTCTAGAAGCTAACGGGGGATATGGGACTCTCTGGGGCTCACTCTGCTGCACAGGCAAAAGCCTCACCGGTGGGGGCCATTGGAATGTGCCTGTGGCCGGGGGTGGCTCGGCTGCACAGTGGCAGCTGAATCAGTGACATCCTCAGAGTCAGGGCTGGTGCCTGTCTCTGCGGAGGGCACCATTGCTGTACCCTTGCTGCTTTCAGGTAACTCCCTCCTCACATTATGAATGGAGGAGCTCAGGTGCAAAGGGGTCAAGGAAGAGTCTGGGTGGCCAGGCCTGCTTCCTGAGGCCACGCACCTCTCCTCCTGGACAGCCTTGCTGTGTTTTGTCTCTTAGTGTGAAATTAATTCCCAGGAGATTGCTCCTTCCCTTCCCATTTCCCCCTCACTACATCAGAGCAACACCATCTTCCAGCTCTGCTGCTATGGCCTGGAGTGCTTCTTGCTGGAGCCAGCACTGGGCTCACAGGGTCCCCTGGCTGGTCATCAGGCCTCCTTCCTTCATATTCATCTGAGGCAGGGCTGCTGCCTTCCTCTGTTTCTCCTGTGAGCATTCAGTGCTTTGTAGGAGTTGCTTTTGCTCATGCTGGATCTTCAGTGCGGGCCAATCCACAGCATCTCAGGCACATCTCCTGAGCCTCTGCAGGTGATGGACCTTTCCCACTCACCATATTGTCTGATCCTCGCAAAAGCCCCACAGGAAATAGGATGACTCGAGTATAGGCAAGAGCCTAGGCCCAAGGAAGCTAAGGGACTAGTCCAAAGGTAGTCACCAGGAGATGGAGAGATGGCTTTAGCCCATGCCACAGCTTGTGAAGTGTGCACCAAGCCACCAGCTACCGCACATCAGTGACAGGCACCTGGCAGATCTGATACAAAGGGAACCCCTGCCCAGTCCTCGCATGGGAAGAAGGGGAAAAACGAAAAATACACTTGACCCAAGATGATCTTGTTGCTGAAATGACAGAGGTAGAGACCCCATCAGAGATAGTGGCAGTAACCAGAGTGAAGGAGCATTTGAGGGAGCTTGTGGGGAAATAGGTTGACACGAGAGAAAGCGGACACACTGTGAAGGCCGATGAGCTGTGGACCTGAGGGCACCTGAGCCCCGGGTGATGGAAGGATGGAAGTGGGGAGAAGCAGAAGTGACTTTTAGAGATGGAAAACATGACCTGCTAGCAGAAAACTGCACCCAGCACCCAGCCAAAGCTGTGGAGCTGGAGAGAGAAACACCAACAGGGGTAGAAGGAGGATTGGGAGCCATCAGTCACCTAGAGGTCATCGAAAATACATAGGCCAGATACTGTCTATTTTAAGAGGGATGAGTGTCACCCACATTAAGTCATCTCAAGAACATCAACTAAGAAGTATCCTGATGTGGCCAGAAATCTCAATTTTGAGATAATTAGAAACATCTCTGGGCTCTACCCACTGCATACCAGCAGCACCCACAGCTCCTGCGCCAGAAATCTCAATTTTAAGATAATTAGCAACATGCCTAGGCTCTACCCACTGCATACCAGCAGCACCCACAGTTCCCAATTGTGACAAGCAAAAATATCTTCAGATACTTCCATATGTTCTTTGGGATGGTAATATCACCTCCAGCTAAGAACCACTGCTCTAGAGAATTCCATTAAAGGGTTGATTACTTTATTTTATTAAACAGCCACCCTTCATTGAACATTTAAGTCCTTTCCAATGATTCTCTGTGATTAGCAGCTTTGGATATACATACCTCTTATTATTTATATACATTCTTAGAAAGAGAATTGTGAAAAACAGGTAAAAAGCTGAGCAAACTGAAAATCAGTAACTCTTCTTGGATTCCTAAGAGAAGTGAGGTCACAGGGCAAAACCACCATCCCTGAAATGGACAGGCTGATCGGCACATAGGAAGAATTGCAATTTACCGGGGCAGAAACCCACAGGCTAAAACCTCTGTGGGAACCAGTGCCAGGGCAGGGAAAACTGAACCATAATTGATGGACTTGCTGGAGGCTCAGTGTGGCAGATTCTGAGAGAGAGAGACTCCAGGGGGACTCAACCGTCGAAAACCCCCTCACTTTTGTGAGTTTTACCTGCCGAAGCTCTACCTTATTCTTACAGTGAATATCAGATAGGAGGCCCCTCATGCTCTGGCAGAAGGAGAAGAAAAGGAACCATTTTGAAATATGCCACAGCATCGGTTCTTCTTAGCAAAGGCTGCCTTCAGCAGATACTGTTCAAACACAGCCTAACCTGCTGGGGTCTTATCAGAGCCCTACTGACCTGAGGGCAGGGAAATACTCAACTCCAGCCCACCAAAGGCCATGCATCCCACCTAAGCGGGGAAATTCAGTCAAGTGGCACAGGCTCATTAAAAGGCTGAGACCCAATCACAGGACTAGATGAAGTTTCCCCACCCACACCTTACCACCATATGATTAGAGGCCAGTTTACAGCAGTTTCTCTTACCCGGTACATCCTGTCTGACTATGAAGAAAAAAGTACAAGACATTCTAATAGGCACAGTTTGACATGTAAGCCAAAAAGTATCTGAGACAGGTCTCAACCAATGTGGGAGTTTACTTTGCCCAAGTTAAGGATATTCCTGAGACACATGCCTGTGCCTTTCTTCGAAGATGATTTTGAGGGCTTCAACATTTGAATGGGAAAAGTGGGCTAGAAAGAGGGTGGGTATGGTAATCCATATGTTGCAAGAGGAAAGGAGCAGGTAGGGAAATACTCAATTATGTATTTATCTCATGCTCAGTAAGGTGACCATAGAGTAGCTACCTGTGAAAATCTTTAACCTTTTATCTGTGGCTATTTGCTTAGGACAAAAGGAAAGGCTGTTTCTTGCATGGCCCCACTTCCAGCTTAATCTTTCTTTTGGCAGAGTGGATTGGGGTCTTAAGTTTTCCTTTCACAGAAGAAACAGAGCAAGAGTCAGAATGAGACTCAGCTATGGAAGGGCTATTAGAATTGCTAGACCAGGAATTTATTTATTTTTTTAAATGTCAGTAGGTTTTGGGGAACAGGTGGTGTTTGGTTACATGGACAAGTTGTTTAGTGGGCATTTCTGAGATGGTGGCGCATTCATCACCTGAGCAGTGTACACTCATCCCCCTCCCACCCTTTCCCCCGGTCCCCAGAGTCCATCATATCATTCTTATTTAGGAAAGTAAAACTACAATGATGAATATGCTAAGAGATCTAATGGATAAAGTAGACAACACGCAAGAACAGATGGGCGATATAAGCAAAGAGATGGAAATTCTAAGAAAGAACCAAAAAGAAATGCTCCAGACCCAACGCACTGTCAGAGCCATGAGGAATGCCTTCAGGAGTTCACTAGGAGATGGATACAGCTCAGGAGAAACATCTCTGAGCTTGAGAAGATAGAAATAGAAAACTTTAAAACTGCAAAGCAAAGAGAAAAAAACAGAAATAATGGAACAGAATATTCAAGAACTATGGGACAACTATAAAAGGGGAAACACATGCATAATGGGAATTTGAGGAGAAAGAGAAAGGAAAAGACAACATCTTTAATACTTATTTAAAATTAATTTACTTTTTAATACTGATTTTGATAATCAAATTAAAATATTGACTTGATAATTTACCCAAATTAATGTCAGATACGAAACCACAGATCCAGGAAGCTCAGAGGACCTCAAGCAGGATAAATGCCGAAAATAAAATTTCACCTGAACAGATCACTTTCACACTCCCGAAAATCAAAGATAAAGAAAAAATCCGGAAAGAAGCCAAAGGAAAGGGAATTGCTGTTATTCTGAAGACTTTGACACCTACTTTAGAGAGCTAGGAGGGCAGGGTCGCCCAAGCTTCTGAAAAACACGGGACAGGAAAATGACGATAAAGCAAAGACGTTTCAGCAGGAGAATGTTGGAGCCACTCTGGACAGTAGATGTTCAGAGTCTCTGACATGGGACATGACAGCTCATGAGAGTGTGGTCTCTGTGATGCCAGATAACTTAGTCACAACCATCCGGTTAAGCAAAACTATGCAGAACATGCCAACAAATTCAAGGTATTAAATGCATTAAGTGGATGCTTCATCAGTACCAAGTCCTCCCTAGTCCCTGGATTTCCTTTGAGTTCCCCATCTGTAAATGCTTGTTTCATTTGTTTAAAATAAGCAGCGTTTATTTGTTTAAAATAAGCAGCAGGACCTTCCCACTTAAAGCATCACAATAGGTAGAGTCTGGGCCTCTTCCAGACTTGGAAGAAATCCGTCTCCCAATGAAACCCCTCCAGGCTGTTAAGAAAGCCATGGCTCACTAGAATAAAGAGTAGGCTGCCCACAGAGGTGACCTGAGAGCACAATAACAGCACGGAAGAGGCAGGTGACGGCAAGAAGAGCCAGAAAGGGAGAAACCATGAGGGCTTTGGGACATTCATGAACCAGAAAGATAACATGAACTGATCCCAAGGGGAGAGAAGAGGTAGAAATAAAATGTTTACATCATTTGCTTTAAAAATATTACACATACTTATTCCATAAACTTTAGGCAGCTTGAGAATAAAACTTCAGTTCAGTAGAGGTTACCCAGTGTTTGAATCAGTAATTCCACATAAGCACTGAAATCTACAATTCCTTCACAATTAAAAAAGAAAGGCTGTGGGCATTAACATCTCTAAGGAATTCCACCTTGCACATTTTATCCATACAAATTTAATTTTCTAGAATAAATCAGAGACCTAACAGATGCCTAGTAGAGCACTTTATTCAAATTAGTCCTTCTAAACATGAACATTAATTAACTGAAAATATTCGAGAGAAAATAGGAATGTAGAAAAATTGGTATCTCATTCCTTCTTTCCAAACCAAAGAAATAGTTGTTCGAAAGATGAAAAGGGTGCATCTTGAGTTAGACATAACTGCAAAATTACAGCCTTGGATGAATAAATAATTTTATTCTGTGAGCAAGCTTCAGCAGCTGGGACTTATATTCTCAGCTCCCTCTGCATTCTCCGTCTTAAAATCAACCACAACTTATACACACTGATCTGAATGCAGTTTTAAAAATAAGGGCCCAATTAAATGTGAAAGTATGCATTTAAGTTATCTACTCAAATGTGATTTAAGCTGTAACCACAACTTGAAAATAATGATTTTTTGTGTGCTACATCAAGCACAGGTGACAGCTCATTTCTAATGTTATCACACACGTTGTTTTTTCTTTTCAAAATACCGTTTTCCCCATAAACTATGCAATCTGCATATAATTGTAAATCCTTCTCTAATATCTCTAATTCTAGTGAAGTTTGTTTTACTCTAATTGACCTTATTAACCTTGGTCAAGCTTTACTTCTACATTTTTTGCCTTAAATAATGGCAAATTTGAGATGTGTAGTCTTAAAATAAAATGATATGGTAGACTTGTTGTAATTACTTCATTGAATATACTTTAATCATGAATTATTGTAAATAAAAATCTCCTGTAACTGTACATTATCTATAAAACTTTTTTTAAACACTGCTAAAATGGATAAAGTATGATTTATAATCTATTGGCTTACTTGCTGTTTGTTCTAAAGAGATTATGCATCTTTTCATTTTTTTGGTTGCTTTGACTTGAAAAAATAAATATAAAACAAATTTAGACAAAACACATTAAAAATAACTTTGCAATTAATTATATTTATTTCCACAGTGATTTGCAATAAACAGGAAGCAAAGAAAACTGTTAATTTGCTGTGAATTTTTTTAAGAGAGCAAATACATCATTTGTAACTGGACATGCAAGGTTAAAATTTGGAGTAAAAAATACTGAAGCAAAAATAACACATTAATTTTTTATTTCCTTAAGGGAAGTCATAATATTTGTTTTTTTCCTTCAAAGAAATGATTTATGATACAAAATCCTAGTCCTTTACTGAACTGTTACAGGAGGAGAGATGAAAGCCAGTGCAAATACAAAGCCCTGCAGGGTGGCTTTGCATTAGAATGCTCAGCACAAAGGTCTAAGACCACGCTGCCTCTTCCACGTTCAAGCATGTGAGAGCTGCCAAGAACATCTGATTTCCTCTTCCCATTTTTACTACCTACCTCTAATCCATGAGCTTAGTTCACTGATTTATGTTCTGCGAATGGATGACACAATATAAACACGCTTTATTTATTTAGGACAGAGTCAAAGAACAATCTGAATGAGTATCAGATAATTCTGCTGACTGAAAGTAAGCCAATTCGAAAAGGTTACATCTGGTATTATACCATTTATATATGGTTGAAATGCCAAAATTATAGAAACAGAGAACAAATTAGTGATTTCCAGGGGTCAAGGACAGGAGGGAGTGAATGTGGCTTAAAAAAGGGCAGCATGAGTGATCCATAGGATGGTGGAAATGTTCTGTGTCTTGACTCTATCAGTGTCCATGTTTTGGTATTGTACTATCCTTTTGCAGGATGTCACCACTGGGGAAATGAGGGAAGGGAATGTGGAAGCTCCTGTATTATTTCTTACGGTTGCATGTGACTCTACAGTTATCTCAAAATACAAAGTTTAATTAGGAAACTTGCATGACTGAAAAAAGTGAAGGAGAAATACAGACTCACAGAAAAATAAAAAGTTAGGGAACAAAATGGCAGCAGACCTGCCCAGAAATAAATATTATAAGAAGTTCTTCAAGCAGAAGAAAAATAATTTTAAAAAATGCAAAATCAAACCTACATAAAGAAAGAAAGAGCATTGGAGAAAGAAGAAATTAAGGTAAAGTAAAATCTTTTATTTTTCTTATTCACAATTGATCTAAAATGTAACTGTTGAAAGTGATAATAGTAATAATGCACTGGGTGTAGCCATCAGTACATAAAGAACAAGAGGGAGAAGCTGAGGATACACGGGGAAAAGGCACCTGAAGTACATGTTAAATGGTATGGTGTTATTTGAAGGGGAGCTTGGTTTATTTAATATGTATATTGTAAATCCAATGGCAACCACTTAAAAACACAGGAATATAGTAAGAGAGAAGCAAAAAACTGACTCATATAAAAGCCTTTGAAAATCCCCTCCATAAAAGCAGTAAGAATACTGGTAACAGTAGCAACAAAAGTTAAAATCAAATTATTCAGAACTTTGAAAATTAACCAGACACTTGGAACAGTTGAAGCAGAGTTCATGCAGGAAGAATGGCTGGATCTCAGTAATGCAAGGAAGCTATGGGGTATTAAATATTTTAAGTTGGCCAATTCTCATTCCCCATTTCTCATTTCTGTGACAGCCTTGAATTGAGGAACTTTATAACTATGGTAACCATGAAAACCAGCAGCCTAGCAACAAGTAGCGGGGGCAGAATGGGTTAGGAGCTTTGGAGGATTGTCTGGCCTCTTCACTCTGTCAGAAAACCTCATTCATAGGGTTTATTTTTATTTGACCTGAATCAGAGCTTGTTCAGTGAAGAAAGCCATATCCACAGAGTGTTTGTCCAAAACTACTAACCACAGTCGTTTAACATCCTGGATGCCTGAGGTGGTGATGCTAGTCGGGCAAGCAAGAGGCAGGTGAAAATCCTTAAATAAATACCACGGATGATGAGATTGTAAATACAGTGCTTTGAAAAGCTCTAACATCTAACTGAAGATCTATAAGGGCATACTCATGTGCAGGGCTGTAGGCATGCCCAGAAAAGGCACAAACGGTCCTAATGTCTCATCGCTGATGGATCTTCAATATCTGTGAAAGACGAACTTTAGAATGAAGGTTAAGGCAGGCCTGTAAATTATCTGCCAAAGCACTGAAAGCATTCCAACACACACACACACACACACACACACACACGAGCGTGTGCACGTGTGCTCTCTCTCTCTTTCACCAACCTGCTCAACAAAGTGCTAAAGGAAAAAGACTGCTAACCAAGAATTCCACAGTCAGCAAAAATGGCTTTGGAAAAAAATGAAGGAGAAATTAAGACATTCTCAGATAAACTAAAACTGAGAGAATGTCACTAGTAAGCCTTCTCTACAGGAAATACTAAACGTTAAATAAAAGGATAATAGACAGTACCTTGGATTCACCAGAAGGAAACTGTCAAATGTCAGTCAATATAAAATAAGTAATCTGAATACTACTCTATTACACAAATTAAATATATAATTTTTAAACCTTCTGGAAAAGAAGGCTTCATGCTCTGACAGCTTTAATGGAGGTTTCACCAAATATTAGCATCAATTCTGACAATATTGGTCAAAAACAAATAAGGATGAAATAGTTCCCACAATATTTTATAAGGTCAATATCACCTAAATACCAAGCTAAACTAAAAAAGTACAAAAAAACTATAGTATCTTTTATAAATTGAGATGAAAAATGATTTTAAAAAATCGTAAATTGAATCCAGCCATTTGTTAAAAGGACTATACAACCCCAAAATGGGATTTATTCTAGCAACAGTTCAATGATTAAATATCAATGTTATCCACCGTAACAATAGACTAAAGAAGAAAAACTAACATGATCTTATCATTCGATAGATAAATGCTTTTGACAAATTTAATATCTACTTATAACTGAAACTCTTAGAAAATTAGGAATAGAGAAAAACATTCTTGGTTTTATAAATAAAATATTTCATCTAACATCACACTTCATGGTTGAAGACTTAATGCTTCATCCCCAATATCAGGACCAAGGCAAAGATGTCCATTCTTACCACTCTAGCACAGTACTGGAAGTTTAAGCCAGTATAATCAGGCATAAAAAGGAAATCAAAGTCATATGGATTGGAAAGAAAGAAAGAAAACACTCTCTAATTGTCTACATACAAAATTCCCCAAAAATCTATGTAAAAAAACTAACTCCTAGAACTAATGAGTAAGTTCAGCAAGGTCATAAGATGCAAGATCAACACATAAAAATCAGTCATTTTTTCTACATATTTTTCTACATACTAATAAAGATATAAATAATGGAGAGATGCACAGTGTTCCTGTTTTGGAAGACTCAGAATAACAAAGATGTCAATTCTCCCTTATAAAATTCCAGCTAGAGTTTTTTTTGCTACATAAGATAAGCTATTCCAAAAGTTATATGGAAAGGTAGAGGAATTTGACTAGCTAAAACAATTTCAAAAAAGAATTAAAATGGGGGAAGCACTCTACCTGATGTTAAGATTAATTACATAGCTACAGTAATTGAGACAGTTTACCATTGGTGGAGGGTACATACACAGATCAATGACAGAACAGAGACTCCATAAGTAGATTCAAATATGTCTAAGTGATTTTTTTTTTTTACAAAGGAGCAAAACCAAGTCAATGGAGGAAGGATAGCTTTCTCAACAAATGGTGCTTGAAAAATTGGACATTCATAGCCCCCGCACCAAACCTTAATCTATATTGCATGCCATGCACAAAAATCAATTCAAAATAGATTTAAATATAAAACTATAACTATTTTGGAAAAACATGGGAATAAATCTTTCAGACAACAGTCTAGACAATGAGTTTTTAGGTATGATATCAGAAGCAAGATCCATTAAAGAAAAAAATATTAAGTTGGATTTCATCAACATTAAAATTTTGCTCTGTCAAAAACCCTGGTATTAGGATAAAAAGATAAGCTACAGACATATTTAGAAAAAATAAAGGACCAGAAAGGTGGGTCTGGAAATATTCCCATTGTGTAGAAATCCATTTAATTGGCTTAATACTTTAAACATTGTTTCTGTAAAGTTGTATAATACATACTGTACAAGATGATTTATGGAAACTTAAAATATCTTCAAGCTTGATGATGGGGCAAAAAATCACTGCACCACCCAAGGTCTTAAAGTGCATTACCAGCAGAAGCTGAAAAGAAGGCAATGGGTCCAGTTTCCTGTCTTTTTTGAATGTTTATCTTATAATATGTGCAGGCAAACAGACATAAGATGTCACTTAGTGACATCTGGAAGTCTGAAGGCAATTAGGGCTCAGCAGGTGCCTTGAGGAGGAGAAATTCTATTGTCCTCTGCAGTCACCCCGAAGTAGAAAACACCACACTGGAAGTCTCTGGAATTCCAAAACGTGGCAGACCCGCGGCCCTCACAGCTATTACCGCTGCATTTCTTACCTTCTCACCTGCTTTGGTCCCGGGGTTTGCTTGTGTCAATGTTCATTTCTTCATGATAATAGGATCCATAGGTCCATTAATAGTTAGAAACAATTTCAGAACTATAAAGCAGCCATTCCTGCCTCTCCTGAGGGATTTTGAGACCTGGTTTCTGGTTGTAGCTCAGCAAACAAATAGCTGCACGATCACTGGCTTTTCATTAATTTTCTGGAAACAGTGTTCTCAACTATATTTTCATTTATATGTATCACTAATATTCAATACATCTGGGGGCTCTTACTAAAAACACAGATTCCAAGGCCCCAGGGCAGTCCTCTTAAAATACAATTTCTGAGACCTGGCAAAAAGTCCCTGGAACCTGCATTTAATAATTTTCCAGTGTTTCTGATACTTACTCTTGTTATAGAACCACTGGTGTGAGAATCAACCCAGATCTACTAGTCTGTGATTTTTTTTTAAGACTTTATTTTTTAAAGCAGTTTTCGGGTCACAGTAAAATTGAGAGAAAGTTATAGAGATACCCCATGGAGGCCCTACCCTACACATGCATGGCCTCCCCATTACCAACATCCCACACCAGAGTGGTGCATTTACTGCCACATTGTTGTCACACAAAGTCCATGGTTCACAATAGGGTTCATTCTTCTTGTGTACATTCTATGGATCTGGACAAACATATGGCACATAGCCACTATTGTAATATCATACAGAGTAGTTTCAATGCCCAAAAAATTCTCTGGGCTCCACCTATTCATCCACTTTCCTCCTACCTTGCTCCCATCCCCTGGCAACCACTGTTCTCTATACAGTCTTCATAGTTTTACCTTTTCCAGAATGCCATATAGTTAGAATCATACAGTTATAGCCCTTTCAGTTGGCTTCTTTCACTTAGTAATATGCATCTAATTTTCACTCATGTTTTTCTATGGCTTATTGGCTCATTTATTACTAGCCCTGAATAATATTCCATTGTCTGGGTGTACCAAAGTTGACTTATTCATTTACCTACTGAAAAACATCTTGGTTGTTTCCAAGTGTTGGTAATTATGAATAAAGCTGCCACAAACATCCATGTGCAGGCTTTTGGGTAGACATGTTTTCAGTTCCTTTGGGCAAATACCAAGGAGTGTGACTGCTGGGTCACATGGTAAGAGTATGTTTAGTTTTGTAAGAAGCTGCCAAACTGTCTCCAAAGTGTGCTACCATTGTTCATTTCCACCAGCAACACATGAGAGTTCCTGCTGCTCCATATCCTTGCCAGCATTTGCTGGTGTCAGTGTTCTGGATTTTGCCCATTCCAGTAGGTGTGTAGTAAGTGGCAGCCAATTATTTTTTTAATAAACATTTGCTTTAGAGCCAAGCGCGGTGGCTCACACCTGTAATCCCAGCAATTTGGGAGGCCAAGTTGGGTGGATCACTTGAGGCTGGAGTACAAGACCAGTCTGATCAACATGGTGAAACCCTGTCCCTACTAAAACTACAAAATTAGCCGGCCGTGGTCGCATGTGCCCCTAATCGCAGCTACTCCCGAGGGTGAGGCAGGAGAATTGCTTGAACCTAGGAGGTGGAGGTTGCAATGAGCTGAGATTGTGCCACTGCACTCCAGCCTGGGTGACAGAGCCAGACTCTGTCTCAAAACAACAACAACAACAACAACAACAAAAAGAAAAAAAATTTGCTTTAGAATAGTATCAGATTTACAGAAAAGTTTCAAACATGGTACGGAGTTCCCATCTATGTTTGACCCTTTCCCCGCTATTGTTAATCTTCCATTACCCTGGTACATTGACAAAACTAACAAACTACATTGGTGTACTACTCTTTAATAGCTCCAGACTTACCAAGTTTTGCTAGTACCCTCTTGCCGTTCCAGAATTCAGCCTTGGATCCCACTACGATTATCTGTGATCTCTCCTTAGTTTCCTCCAATCTGTGACAGTTCCTTAATCGTGCCTTGTTTTTGACGACCTGGATGGTTTTGAGGAGTACTGGTCAGGTACCCTGTTAAATATCCTCAATCTGGTTTTGCCTGATGTTTTCTTGTGGCTAAACTTGTGCATGAATGTTTTAGGGGCTACCACAGAGGTGATGTGCTATTCTCAACACATTATATCATGCTGTCCACATGGCTCATCACTGGTGAGGGTCACCTTGATCACTTGGATGCCATTAGGTTTGTCAGGTCTCACCATTGTAAAGATATTTTATTTCCCCCCTTTCATATTCTAGTCTTAAAAAAAATCATTAAGTCCAGCCCACACTCATATGGGAATGGCGTGGGGTTAAGCTCCACCTCCTAGCAAGAAGTATCTACAGAAATTATTTTGAATTCTTCTGACAGGAATATTTGTGTTTCTTCCCTCCCCATTTATTTATATGTTCAATCATTATATCTGCATGGACTCGTGTATATTTTATTTTGGGGGCTAAATTTCAATAAATTTAATTATCAATTTTTTTGAGATGAAGTCTCAACACATTGCCCAGATTGGTCTCAAACTCATGGGTTCAAGCAATCCTCCTGCCTCAGCTTCTCATGTAGCTGGGATTACAGGTGCACACCACTGGGCTGGCTTCATTATTAATTTGTTGTTCAAACTGTTTGGCCATTGGGAGCTCTTTATTTCTTTTACATGCCCCATCTTTGTGTCTTTTAACATTTTCTTACTTCCTGGCACTACAGGATGCTCCATTTGCCTACATTTTCCTCTATTTTCCCTATATTCCCTCCCCCAGTCCTAGAATCAGCCATTTCTTAAAGGAGTCCTGGTTTATTTTATTAGAAAATCATATTTAGAGACCAAGACAAGGGTGCTGGGTGTACTCATTGCTACTGGGCTGTTGCCGCTTCAAAACCCTCTCAGCACACAAACACACACACATACAGAAAAAATCAACCATTATTTATCAATTCACCTACAGATGAACGTTTGGATTCTCATAAATTCTGCACTAGTACAAGATGTATTGCAATGAACATTTTTAGAAATGTCTTCTCGAATGCATAAGTGAAATTTTTCTTGTATATTTGTCTAAAAGTAGAATTGTTTGGACACAGAGGATGTATACCATCAGCCTTACCAATTACCCATAATGATTTTCCAACTGTCAGTGTAAAGCAATCCTTGACCCCCCACACTTAACAAATACTTCATATTTACTGGGATCTTCAAAATGTTTCCAATCTAACATGCATGACATGTCATCTCATTTTTGTGTACATTTATAATTATTTCTTTAATAACAAATGAGGCTGAGCAACATATCATTATCTACTGATCATGGATTTAGTGGTCATAGAGATATTTTCTTACATATGTGTTAATGTTTCTATTTTATTCATATTTATGTTCTTAATCAACCTGGAATTGATTTCTAGGTAATGTTTATAGGGATCTTATTTTCTTTTACGTTCTATACAGAAAAAAGTAATGTCCTACAGTTATGTACCAAAGAATGCATCCTTTCATCATGTTTTCAACGCAAGCTTTAGAATAACAGGTTTCTGGGGAAGCATCATTGTGTCTTGGGATCTCTATTCCATTTGGTTTGTCCATTTGCTTATTCTTCTATCAATATCACACTTGTTCTTTTGCTCTCAAAGTATAAGCTATTCTTGACTCTCCACACCCTGACTTGCGAGGACATACCCCTTGTAAGAATCTAGGGGGCATGACAGAGCAGAAAGAGCCATGCCATTTACACAAAGAACATGCCTCCCGCATCCCACATGGCTGAGACAGACCAAGAGCACAAGGACTCCTCACCAGTCAGAGTCAGAAGAGGACACTTATGAGCAGGGCTTGTTGCCTTTGCTGGGCAGTGGTCTCAAAAGCCCTCAGAGAAGATACATGTGGCCACCCTGGATGACTGCCTGTCACACAGTCCCAAGTGGGGAGATCCAACATCCTGAAGGCCAGTGGCAGTGGGTGCCCCAGGTAGAGAATGCCCACTGCTACCCCTGTGTCAGCATCATTTTTGTAGCCCAAGCTCATACCAGTGAGCAGAAAATGTCCATTAACCAGACAGCCCTCCCAGACCAGGCCGGGCCCCAGGGCCCCAGGATGATCACATAGGCACAAGCTCTAGAGCTATGTGGGGTATCTGGTTGACCCCCACGTATAAACAAGAGGTCAGAGAGCAAAGAGCCAGGGGCCAGATGGGTGCATCCCAGGCTCAGGGAGCCCAGTGAGACAGCGCTGACATGCTGCAGGTCACAGCTACCAGGGAGGAACTTGGACAATTACAAGGTAGGCATTGCCAGCCCAGCCAGCCCAGGTACCAGAGAAGGACTTAAAAGTTTTGAAGAAAGCACTCCAAAGTATGCAGACTCCTGAGGTAGGAGGCCTGATAGGTTTTTTTCTTCAGACGGAGTCTCCCTCTGTTGCCCAGGCTGGAGTGCAGTGGCACCATCTAGGCTCACTGCAAGCTCCGCCTCCCGGGTTCATGCCATTCTCCTGCCTCAGCCTCCCAAGTAGCTGGGACTACAGGCACCTGCCACCACACGTGGCTAATTTTTCATATTTTTAGTAGAGACGGGGTTTCACCATGTTAGCCAAGTTGGTCTTGATCTCCTGACCTCGTGATCCACCCGCCTCGGCCTCCCAAAGTGCTGGGACTACAGACGTGAGCCACCGAGCCCGGCTTTTTTTTTTTTTTTTTTTTTTTTTGAGTCTGGCTTTGTCACCAGGCTTAAGTGCAGTGGTGCGATCTCGGCTCACTGCAACCTCTGCCTCCTGGGTTCAAGCGATTCTCCTGCCTCAGCCTCCTGAGTAGCTGGGATTACAGGCGCGCACTACCACGCCCAGCTGATTTTTTATTTTTAGTAGAGACGGGGTTTCACCATGTTGACCAGGCTGGTCTCCATCTCCTGACCTCATGATCTGCCCGCCTCGGCCTCCCAAAGCGCTGGGATTACAGACGTGAGCCACCAAGCCGGGCCAGGAGTTCTTTAAAAGCATTTTGAATTCACTCCGTTGTCTTCTGAATTCCATCCTCTGAGTTGAGAAGTAACTCTCAAGGTAATGACTGCACCTTGGAAGGAAATTAGTGTTTTGTCTCTAGGTGCTTTCAATAATTTTCTGTTGGGTCTGGTTTTCAGCTGATTACCTAGGTGTGTTTAATCACATTCTTATTCACCATGATTGGAGTTTATAGGGGTTTGGAATTTTTGATTTGGTGTCTTTCATCCATTTTGAAAATTTCTCAGCTCTCATTGCTTCCAACGTCATTGCTCTCTCATTTTCTTCCTTTTTCTGAATTCCAATTACATATGCCTGGCTCTTTGGTAAAAGAGCATTGCCTGGTTGGTAGGTACTTCTGCTTCTATATTTTCCATCCTTTAACTTTTCAACATTTTTTTTTGGTCATTTTATTCTGGCCAATCTTCTACTTTACTAATTCTCTCTTCAAAGTTCTTAAATTTCAGTCTTAATTTTTTTCTTTTATAATTTATTGTTTCCAGTTCACTGTTTCTTTATTGTTTATTGTTTCTGGTTCACTGTTCAAATTTATATCTTATCTTTTACTTACTTGAACATTCTAGTGATGGTTCTTTGGCAGTCTGATTGATAACTGCTTTATCAAATAGGCCGGACCACAAGACCCCGGGATGATCACATAGGTACATGCTCTAGACCTATGTGAGGCATTTGGTTGACCCCATGTATAGGCAGGAGGATAGAAAAAAAAGAGCCAGTGGCCAGATGTGGGCGTCCCATCACAGTTGTCCTTGTGAATCAGTTTCTATTTATTTCTTGCTCTCCTCTTGTTAGTTGCTTATGGTATATTTCTCCTTCTCTGTCTGTGCATTTTCTATTAACCCTGGATATTGAATATGAAAATTTGTAGACATAATTTGGGGCTTAAGACAAGAATATTTTGGAGAGGATTTGCATTTCATTCTGGGTAACTAGGAGCACAAGCTCTCCTGGATCCACTTAATCTGATTTTAAGATTGACATAATTTAGTGCTGAGCTTCCAATCCTGGAAGGGCCAGGATATCTCTAGTTTATCCCTACTCCCAGGATATATTTCTTGAGGATTCCTATGCCAAATAAGTGGTGTTTGCCAGGCTGACCCCTTGGTGGGCCTTAGGCTCATTTTGTCCTTAGATTCACAAGGCTGTCAAATGATGTCCTTAGCTCTCAACCCTCTCAGATGCTTAAAATGCTGATATCCATAGAGGAGGGTTGGCCCCAAATGGCCATCTTTCTGTTTATTCCTTCCCCTGAACTTAACCCCTTAAGTCTTCAATATCTTGTTAGCATTCTGAAATATTCAAACATTTTTTTTTGTCTGTCTTCAGAGAGGTTTATCTGAATTATATAGTCCACTATTACCGGACTCTGAAATACCCACCACATCTACAGATTTTCTTTGGTTAGATGGCTTTTGTAAGTAGATTGGAAGAGGGATTGGCTTTAATATTATTCATTCAATTGTAAGCACTTAAATTAACACCTAAAATTTCACCCCTGTATATTTTTTCTTCTTTATGAAGCATTGCCCTTTTTCTGTATGACTATTTTAAAATAAAATTATCACTGTAATACTGGGGTTACCAGCTATGTTTTTAAAAATCCCTGACAGTGTCAAAATTCTTCTTTCTCAGTGTTTGGGCTTGTGGCCAATTGTCTGCATTAGGGCAGACACAGACATATTAAGATTTCATTCAAGGCAATGAATACAATATGTTGAAAAGACATGATTCTCCTCTTTAAAAAATATTGTTATCCTTTGCTTATTTTTATTTGGTCAATAATGAATACATGATAATGAAGAAGAATTTGTAAATTCCATATGGGATATTTTCTCATCTTAAGCTTTATGAATCTTGGCATTGCACAACTCCTTAGAGAACACAGTTAATCTACAGTCCAGCTGGACAATCTAACTACGGTCGCGAGAGCATGGAAGAAGGTCAAGAAGTGAACCTGGTGTTACTTACAAGGAGACATGAAATAAGGTTAGAATGTCACAGGGGTAAGGGAGGGAGAGAGCGAAATAACTGCAAGAGAGGGAGAAATTTAAATATCTACATAATTATCTGTAAACTTAGGAAGAAGTTGAATGCGATCCAGAATCTACATTGAAAAAGTTCACACATTTTCAAATATTGTTTTGGATAAAGCCTGAAAATATTCAAGTACCAGTGAAATACTTTAGGGATGAGGCACTTAATTTTGTTTACACCTTGGGGCCTTTTTGCAATCTGATAATGCCAATAGAACCCTGGTTTTTAAAGGAATAAAATAAAATACATATGGTAATTAAGGAATTCAATCACATTGATGTAAACGATAATCCTACTAATACACTTTTCCAATCCAGTAACATATGCGCCTCTCTGCTGATGCATTAAATAAAACATCTACCAGTGAGCTCAATATTTACTAGAATTTTGATGTAGTAAGGAACGAAAATGGCACTTTGAAATTCCTGCAATCATTGTAATACGATGTGAGAAAATCTGTTATTTTTATTAAGGAACTGCTGTAGTTTGTGCTTCATTCAAAATTGAAAGTCATGCTAAATTTCGGTTAGAGGTTAGTGGAAATAAAAATGAAATTTTCTTTACATCTAGGTTCAAAGATTTCCTCCAAATTCTGTCTATGGACTACTTGTGGAAGAGAAGATCCATGAAACGGGAGACTGTTTTGTCTCCCGTCGTGGATTCTGTAGTTGAGTGAGCCAGGTCTGAGGATAAATACATCTTCGTTGTTTAGAGGACACACGTCCCTACACTAATGCACGTTAAATCAACCAGCCATAGACAATGACGACAATACCAGTGAAATTTAGAATAGAAAGTTCTCTTTGAGCCAGTCAATTTCCTCTCAGTCTGATAAGCTCATCTGGAGCTAGGAACACTCACGTATGACTAATTTGAAAAAGCACAAAATCTGCACATCCTCATCTAGTGGTGAGGAATAATGGGGTTATACAGCTCTAAACTCGTTTAAAATTCTGGACTGGTCTCTCCTACATGACTAGTTCTAAGAAAATGAAGTGCTTTCTTAAATATCATTTAAAACAAATAAACCCACATGTGAATGGAAGAGTAATAAAGTGAAAGGAACTAATCAATTTTTAACATCAAAGGATAGTATCTTATTCAATGGTAAGGAAAGCAGCATTTTAGTCATTGTAAGACAGTATTTTAAAGCAGATAAATTAATTGGAAACTTTCGTACATGACTGCAAAGTGCTTTGCTAAAGCATGGCAAAATAAATACAAAATGTGAGGTATCTTGCAAAAAAATCTTAAATTGTAAAACTCTCAAATAAACTTATTTATTCTCACAACATAGTTTAAGAAAGAAGGCCCTGAAAGAACATTTAAAAAATATAATGGTGAGTATTCATTTTAGCGTTCTAATAGCTACCAATTATTAGGTAGAGGAAAAAGAAATGTTAAAACTCTCGATATCTGGCTTTTGTATAGAAGAAAAACATCATCTGAAAAATTAGGCATTAGCTTCAGACAAATCCCTTCATAGCAAAGTGATAAAAGATTTAAAATTTATGTGTAGCCTTGAAAATAGAGAATAAAAACTAAAATAAAATGAGCATGCAATAGACACCAGTTTGGATCACCCACATAGACTGATATTTACAAGAATATAACTCCTGCTTATATTTCACCAGCAAGCAAGTCCAGATTCATGTGCTCTGGACTTGAGTTTCGAAAGAGCATCTTAGTA
The DNA here is from genome assembly GCF_029289425.2 of Pan paniscus. NCBI lineage: Eukaryota > Metazoa > Chordata > Mammalia > Primates > Hominidae > Pan > Pan paniscus. The sequence goes on from NC_073265.2 coordinate 7,881,969, forward strand.
AAATGCAGGTATTTAACTTCTGATTCAACGCCGATCTTTTCTGTCTTTGTGTGAAGATCTGGGTCTACTGTTATCATTCAGAGGAAATAATTTTAATAGTCTTGAGATAGGAAATTGAAGACATTTTAACAAAATGGACCAAATGCTGAGAGTCAGCCACTCAAATAGCAAGTACAGATGACGGTTTAAGTTGAATCTAAAATAAAACACTCTCCTTCCTAACTAAGGGCCCCAAGGTCAAGCACAGTAGTCAGTCTCTTTAGAAAACATACTTCCAAGTCAAAGGTTTCTACGAATGTCAAAGCTTAAGCTTGTGCCTTTTGATATATTAATTGGAAACGCACTATGGTTTGAACAAATGTTACTAGGTATGTCTGGGGAAAGCAAAGGAATTACAAAGGAACCGTTGCCATGTAATTAAATAAGGCACTTGAATACTGATTAACCGCAGGGACTGGAGGCCGTTATTATGCATCTTAAGCACAGGTTTGAGTCCAGCAGAGAAAGCACGTGTTCATTTCTGCAGCAACCACAGGGCCCTTTCTTTCCTGTTTCAATGGCCAGAACTGACATCCATTTATTTTTCCATTTTTAGCTGAATCACTCCATTTTGTTTTCAGGGTCTTCTCAAAGAGTTTCTGAAGGGACTCAGAGGAAGTGTTCAGTAGAAAGCCCGTTATTAATAAATCGACTTACTATAATTTTAGGTAATAAATAACATATTTTAGCTGATGAGGGGCTATGCCATTGTTTTAGCTTTTGAGCCCATTGTTCTCTTTTCATTTAGATTTGTGGATGAGAGGAAAGGTCTGCCATGCTAAATTTTCAAAGTTAAGACTAAAGCTCATAAACAATTGCTCTGACGGTGGGAAGCTTCAACTCACAATGTAGAAAACAAATTGCTGCCTTGCTGTGAGGAGTCCAGGCATGCCCTGCACTTGCTATTCAAACTTCCCCTTCCCGGCTCTTAATAATAGTGTAATAGTGTGTCTTCTGCCTGATCTGCTTTCTTGTTTACCTCTGACGATGCAGGTTTTATCTGTAGTTCAAGGACTACTGCGTTCTATCTTTGGAAAAATTAAGCAAATAGTCAGGTACACGTTGGCCAGTCAGCAAGCCCTTTTCTGAACTCAAATATTACTTAATTATACAATGTCTTTCATTGTCCTATAATAGAGGGGTGTGTGTGTGTGTGTGTGTGTGTGTGTGTGTGTGTGTGTGCTTGTCATCTCCTCTACCCAAACATATGGAAAGACTTCTTTGAATTCAGGAGCCTTACTTTCTACACTTCCACTACACCACATTGGTAGAAAATCAGCACATATTTGTGATTTTCAGCACAAATTACTTTTTAAAAAACAAGATAGGTATATATTAATATTTTCTTCAAAGGACTTTTCACAATTTGCACACATGCACACACAAAAACACACGTATGAATACATATATTTGTGATTTCCCAATAAATATTTATAAATTAAAAGTACAATATGTTGCATGAGAGTAAATAAGTCAATTTAATAAGCATGGTTTTCAGTATGGCAATATTACCTACTTCTTCAGCTCCACCTCTGAAAACTTACAAATTGAAATATATCATCTTTAAATATGTATATATCAGGCACAATGTAAGGCCTTGCCATCCAGAAACTGTTGTTCCTGCAAAGGTCATTCCCAGGCTTTTTAATAAATGACTTTGACATATATGTGATATAGACATTAAGTCTTTGACCCACATTTATAAATAGTATAGATTATATACTAAAATTTCAGAGAAGAGCCGGGCACAGTGGCTCACACCTGTAATCCCAGCACTTTGGGAGGCTGAGGCGGGAGGATCACGAGGTCAGGGGATCGAGACCATCCTGGCTAACACGGTGAAACCCCATCTCAACTAAAAATACAAAAATTTAGCCGGGCGTGGTAGCGGGCGCCTGTAGTCCCAGCTACTTGGGAGGCTGAGGCAGGAGAATGACATGAACCTGGGAGGTGGAGCTTGCAGTGAGCCAAGACTGCACCACTGCACTGCAGCCTGGGCCACAGAGCGAGACTCCGTCTCAAAAAAAAAAAAAAAAAAAATTTCACAGAAGAAAATGCCTTGGAATTTGAGATGAGGATTAAGTGTGATACCATAAACACCAAGAAAAATACCTGCACACAAAAATCCTCTCTTCATATTAGCTACATGCCAATTACTATCAGCAGAAGTGGGAGGCTGGAGGAGAGTTTAGAAATGGTCAGGGACAAACCATAGATGAGCAGAGGCGGAGGCAAATTTAAGAGCAATGTGAATTAAAAAATCCAAGGGAATATGTCCTCGATCTGGCAGAGGAAGTATGGTGTGGTACATGAAGGGGGCAAAATGAAGAGACTAAGAAAGGAAGGTTATAAGAGAGTTTAAAGTAAAGTTAATTACGTAAGGTGGGTCCTAATGATGGTGAATATTGCCTGAAAGCCACATAGAGGCAGTTGGACATGGCAAATCAGAAAATATAGAGAAATTACAAGTTCTAGATCAAATAACAAATTGTTAGAGAACTGTAGATTTCCATAGGTATCGTTTCCCTATGTATCAGGATTGTAGAAATAAACAAGTTAGTCAAAACTAAAATTGCAGTCGTTCTGGTCTTAAGCTTTACAAAATCAAGTCAGCATATTGTTACTCTGGCCAGCTCTTTGCACCCCCGCCCCCTTCCATGTAGGCATATGTTTCACTTATAATACAGTCAGATTCATTTGTTGAAGTATGAACTTCATCTTTGTGCTTACACCCTGGCAGATTTTTTTAAAGTTTATGTACCGTAAAAATGTATTTTCTTGTTGTGCAGTTCTATTGGGTTTGACAAATGCATAGTCTTGTGTTCACCACTTCGATACCATCACTCCCTACATTTTCCCATGCTACCTCTTCATTGATAATACCCCTCCCCATTTTCCAGCCCCAGGTAACCACCAATCTCTTTTTTCTCCTATAATTTTGCCTTTCTCAGAGGAATGTAAATAAAATCATACAATATGTAGTTTTTGGTCTTCCTTCATTTTTAGATTCATCTATTTTTGTTACATGAATCAAGAGCTTTTTTTAAATCATCTCATTATGTGGATGTACAGCAGTTTGTTTATCAATTAATCAGTTGAAGGAAATCTGGAGGGCTTTCAAATTTTGGCAATTATGAATAAAGCAGCTGTCACTTTTTATGTACAAGTCTGTGTGTGTGAGACATGAGTTTCCATTTCCTAGAAATGAGAATGCTGATAATACGGTAGGTGTATGTTTTACTTTGTGTAACCTGATAAACTATTTTCTAAAGTCGCTATACCATTTGCTTTCCAGAGGAAATGTGTAAGAGCTCAGTTGTTCCATCACATCCTCACCAGCATTTATTCTGCAATTTTTCAAAAGACATTCTAATAGGTGCGTATTGGTACTGCAATCTAGTTTTAATTCACCATTCTCTAATGATTATGTTGAGCATATTTTCATACACATATCTGACATTTATATACCTTTTTTGGGAAAGTATCTGTTTAACTCTTTTACCATTTTTTTATTGGGTTGCTTGTTTTCTTATTGCTGACTTCTGAGTGTTCCTTACATACTCTGGATACAAGCTCTGTTCAAATGAAATTTGCAATGATTTTCTTCCAGTATGTAATTTGTCTTCATAATCTCTTAACAGTATCTATGGCAGAGCAAAAGACTTTAGTAAGTACAGGCTCACCATGTTGGCTCATGCCTGTAATCCCAGCACTTTGGGAGGCCGAGGCAGGCAGTTTGCTTGAGGGCCAGGGGTTCGAGACCAGCCTGGGCAAATGTCAACACCCTGTCTCTACAAAGAAATAACAAAATTAGCCAGGCATGGTGATGTGCACTTGTGGTCCCAGCTACATGGGAGGCTGAGGTGGGAGGATCCCTTGAGCTTGGGAGGTTGAGGCTGCAGTGAGCCATGATCATGCCACTGCACTCCAGCCTGGGTGACACAGTGAGACCCTGTCTCAAAAAAAAAATGTCCAATTTATCCATTGTCTTTCCATTTATAGGTCATGTTTTTGGTGCAGTATCTAAGAAGTGCCCAACCCAAATGAAGCAGAATTTGTCCCACATTTTCCTCTAGAATTATTTGTTTACATTTAGGTCATAATCCCTTTTTAGTTACTCTTGTGTAAGGTGCTAGGTGTATATCTAGGTTCATTTTTTTATTATGGATGTCCAATTCTTATAGGACTATTTGTTGAAAAGACTATCTCTTCTCTTGAACTCTCGTTGAAATTCAGATGACCGTATTAGTATGGGTTAATTTCTAGATTCTCAATTCTGTTCCATAGATCTATGTATCTACACTATTGACAATAAGACTTTCAAGATTACTGTAGCTTTATAGGAATAGGTAAAATTAGGTAGTGTTAGCTTTCAAGATTTGTTCTTTTTTTCCAAAATTGTTTTAGATATTATAGTCTCTCTGCCTTTCCTGCTAAATTTTAGAATTAGCTTGTTAATATGTACAAGTCTTCAAGTGTCATCAAATGAGGGACTGCAATAAAAAGATAGAAATTACGTACAAGGACCAAATAGACATTCTGTGTTTGAAAAGTATAATATAGCAAATGAAAATCCACAAGAAGGATTCAACAGCAGATTTGATCTGACAGAATAAAGAACCAGGGAAATGTAAATTTTAAGATAGGTCAATTGAGATTACCAGTCTGGGGAAACAGATACAAAGAATAAGAAAAATGAACAGAGCCTCAGAGACTGGGAGACACCATCAATTGTACAAACACATGCACAATGGGAACTCCAGAAGGAGAGGGCAGAGGGGAAAGGTCACAAAGATAGCTGGAAGAAATAATGACCTCATACTTTCTAAACATAATATAAAAAGTTAATCAGCATATCCAAGAGGCCTGACAAATTCCAAATAAAATAAAAAACTCAATGAACTCCACACCTAAGCACATAATAGTCAAGCTGACAGAAGACAATGACAAAGAGAGACTCTTCAAAGCAAGCAAGAAAAAAAAATCTCATAGTACAAGGGCTTAACAACAAGATCAAAAGCTGACTTGTCATGAAAAATAATGGAAGCCAAAAGGCAATGGGATGATATATTTAACACTGTCATAAGAAAAAGATTGTCAACCAAGAATTTTGTATTTAGTAAAATTACCCTTCAAAAACGAAGGCAAAATTAAGACATTCCCAGGTTTTAAAAACTGAGAGCACCCATCATTAACACACCTGCTTTACAAGAAATTCTAGAGTCTTTTGGCTAAAATGAAAAAAACAAATGGATAGACAGAGTAATCAGAAGCCATACAACAAATAAAGAACCCTGGTAAATGTAATTACATAGGTAAATATAAAAGACAATGCCAATGTACTTTAATAACAATTTTCTACTTCCATACGCATCAAAATACAACTGAATAAACCAAAAGTTATTAAACTGTGCTTATATACTTATCATACATAAATATGTAATTTATATGACAATAATAAATATAAAAGGGGATAAAATTTGAAGCAATATTTCTGTAAGCTACTAAAATAAAGTTAGTATTAATTTGAGCTGGATTGCTTTATGGTGATGATTATAATCTTCAGGGAAAACACTAAGAGCATAATTTTTTAATGTAGTAAAAGAACCAGCAAGGAAATTAAAGTGTACTCTAGAGAACACATATTTAATACACAAGAAGGCAGTGAGAGGAACAAAAATGACCTAAGACATACAGAAAACAAATATAAAAACCCCAGTTGTAAATCTTACCGTATCTGTTGTTACATTAAATATTAAAAAATAAAATAATACAGTTGAAAGGCACAGATTGGCAGAATAGATTAAAACAAGAACATGATCAGACTATATGCTGTCTATAAGAGATTCACTTTAGACTGAAAGATACACATAGGTTCAAATACTTAGGCTGAAACCCTAACCCTAATCCAATAATGATAATTTATTATCTTACAGATTTGTAGGTCAAAAGTCTGGCATAGATCGTAAGCCCATTCAGTAATGGGCTGAAATCAAGGTATCAGCGGGGCTGCCATTCTGTTCCTTTCTATTCCATCTTGCCAGAGGCAGAAGATGCCACTCCATAGTATATGCTCAACAGAAAGGAGTGCATATATTAATAAGAAGATATAGTCAAGAATGAATTGCAGCTTCACTGGTACTATCTGAAACCACTACACATTTTCTGGCCTTAAAAAATTAAGCAAGTGGGTGGTAAATGGAAAGCCAGGATTCTATCTGTGGAAGTGAGAGTTTACAGATAAACAAGGGAGGAGGCTAGAATGATCCATGATGTAACTGATTAAATATAGATATAGAAGGGTATACAGAGAAATATTTATAGATATGTTTATATGTATGTGTATATGTATATACACATATATTCTCCTGCTTTGGAAGCTGAGAGGGCTTAGAAGCAACAGCACTCCAGTATAAATGAACTTTCTTCACGCCCATGTCCTGATTCTTTTCTTTTCTTTTTTTTTTTTTTGGAGACGGAGTCTCGCTCTGTCACCCAGGCTGGAGTGCAGTGATGTGATCTCAGCTCACTGCAAGCTCCACCTCCCGGGTTCACGTCATTCTCCTGCCTCAGCCTCCCAAGTAGCTGGGACTACAGGCACCCGCCACCACGCCTGGCTAATTTTTTGTATTTTTAGTAGAGATGGGGTTTCACCGTGTTGCCAGGATGGTCTCAATCTCCTGACCTCGTGATCTGCCCGCCTTGGCCTCCCAAAGTGCTCGGATTACAGGCGTGAGCCACTGCGCCCAGACCACATCCAGATTTCTAATACCATTCTCTACTGAAATGAACCGGGGCTCTTAGAAATGGCTAGTTCTAGGATTGGAGAAAAAAACAGAATATAAGTGTGGAATATCTTGAAATGCCAGAATGTAAGAAAGAAAATGTAATTTTAAAAATATAATCATGCTGGGTATGTCAAAGGAACAAAGGAGCTAACAGAATGTGCTCCCAATGGCCAACGCTGGAGCAATTTGAGTAACAAAATAAATACAGTAATGTTGGGTTATAACCCAGAGTATAAAATAAGTATCCAGGAGTCTCTACTGACAGAAGCAAATGATTGAGTCAATTGATAAATGAGGGAGAAGGACAAATTTACCTTTCAGAATTCCAAATGATTTATGTAGTTTTCCCTTCAGGAGGTATAGAATAATGCCCTAGTCCTTAAAGTGTGAGTTGGGCATAATGACTTCCTTCTAAAGTATGCAGAGTACTGCATGATGAAGGGAATAACTTTACAGGGAAGCAACGTGGCAGACACCACCTCAGCCAGGTGTTTAAGGTTATCATCAAAGGTGACAAGTTGCATTGATAGTATGATGAGAACTGTACTTGACCTATGCAGTCTTCCTCTCAAAAACGCATAACCCCGGTCTATGGATAATAAAAACATTGTACAATTCCCAATTGAGGTGCATTCTAAAAAATATGTGACCAGTCATCCCCAAAAATGTCAGGGTCATCAAAAACAATGTAAGTCTGAGAAACTGTTGTAGCCAAGCAGAGCCTGGGAGAACATGACAGCTAAATGCAATGTGGTATCTTGGACAGGATCCTAGAACAGAGGAAGGGTAGTAGATGAAAAGGATGGAATATGAACAAAGCGTGGAGGCTAGTTAATATATCAATACTGGGTTATGAATCTTGATAAATGTATGGTACTAAATGTAAGATGTTAACAGTGGGGATAATGGGGATGTGGTATGTGGAAATGCTGTGCTGTCTTCACAGTGTTTCTATAAACCAGAAACTATTCTAAAATACAAAGATTATTTTTAAAAAATTTAAAGACAGTGGTATGTGTCACAGCAAATGTATGTACCAGGACTGAGAATTAATTTTTCACACCAAATTTCAGCACATGATTCTCATCCAAGCTGCTAGTATGTGTGTGTAGTAAATGCATGGACAGTGTCCACACTCTGCTGCTCTTCTCCTAAGTTCATGCTGATTGAGCTATATGGTTAGCGAACAACACTGCCAAGAGAATGGGTTGAGATCATATCACCGTGTTTTAAACAAAGAATTTAAAATAATTACTGTGGACATGAAAATAGAAGCCTGGTCCAGTTTTGATTGTGTTTACATCCAAAAATCAAAGCCATAAGGTGAAAAGAAAATACGATTTCTCTTCCTTTTCCTCATAACAATCCTCTGAAATCAGGTGAGTTTTTAATCCTATTTTTTGCAAAACAGAGGCCCCCATGTTCCCCAGGTCACAGATCTGATCAGTGGCAGCCAGGGCCTGTACTTTCAGTTGCATATTAGCACGAATACAGGGAAGGTGTTAGAACAGTTCCTAGTAAGTAGGTATTCTAACATCGGCATTAAATATTATTATTATTATTATTTTTGCTACCTGAAAATGAAGTGCAGAACTAAGTTCTGAAGTCTTTTGTAGTTCTACATTACCACTTCTCTAAATATATGAAATCATAAGCAAACCTAAACCTGCACTTTGGGATCTGTCTCCTGAACTAAGGGAGTTGCTCTGATGTCTTAGCATTCAGATTTAAAGTTGTCTTGATGCCATTTATGTAAACTCATTTCCTGTAACAGCATATTACTTTATAAGTGTAATAGAACTATAATAAAGTCTATAAAATATTAAAAGAGAAGTTATTTTTCTATTTTACAGAGGCTGCTGAATATTGTGAACATTTATTCTCCACATCTGCATCAGGTGCCACTGTAACCTGAAGGATTGTGTCTTTTTTTTTTTTTTTTTTTCTTGAGATGGAGTCTCCATCTGTCACCCAGGCTAGAGTGCAATGGTGTGATCTTGGCTCACCGCAACTCCTGTCTCCTGGGCTCAAGCGATTCTCCTGCCTCAGCCTCCTAGTAGCTGGGATTACAGGCACGTGCCACCACATTTGGCTAATTTTTGTATTTTTAGTAGAGATGGCATTGCACCATGTTGGACAGGCTGGTCTTGAACTCCTGACCTCAAGTGATCCACCCGCCACGTCCTCCCAAAGTGCTGGGATTACAGGCATGAGCCACTGTGCCCGGCCTGATTATGTCTTTTTATCAGAATGCTGTCCATAGACTTCCTAGAAGTGAGGAGAGACTCTCCACACAGACCCTAAAGCCTTGATATAGAATTTCTTCATTTCTCCTTCCTGCGCTACCTAGAAGGCCAAAGATGGAGTGATCTCTGGCTCTGACCAGACTCACCTTAGGACACCAAGATAGATGGGAGGGACATGCTGAGAGTCAAGAGGGCAGACAATGTGCACCCCAGTGCTCCCTGGGCTTGCCCTGACAAAATGACTCCCATGGTCCATGAGCCCTGTTTCTATTGCTGGGCACTGTGGGTTTATTGGACTCACTGAGGAGTGCTACACTGTTAAATAATATTCTGATAAGTTCTTGTGTATTTCATCAAAACAGGCAAAAATTATGTCAACAGTTTGAAGTCTAGTGCTTCAGAAGAAAAAAATATTAAATTTTTCTTGGCTTGTTCATTCTTAACTTGTATATTACAAATTGTAAGCTGTTCACAGTTTACCACGTATTTCTGGTGAAGTCAAATTTAATTTCTACAGAACTAATGTTAATAGTAAATAATAGTGGTTTGTTTTCTCAATTTTCAGTGGCGTAATATATCAAAGAAGCAAAATCAATTTGAGGTGTTATGATTTGTGAAGCATTATTCACTTAAAAATGTATTGCTCAATATCTGTTCTGATTTTATCATAATGTGCATTTGATTTTTTAAAAGTTGAAACAAATAACAAACATCTCACTTGGAGCATCATGGGAAATTTATACCCTTAACACTGGCATTCACATTTGTAAACATTCTTTAATAAATTCTTGGCACACAAAAATTTAGCCTAAGAGGTGAGATAGAATATATTCTTTGTCCTCAAATAATTATTTGCCTATTTCCTTAACTTTATGACAGTTTTTATGCCCTGCAGGCAGTTTTATGCCCGCATATTTTGCACTGCTTTTAAATCCAACCATAAAAGAGAGTACACCACAACATGTTCAATTATTTTACTTTTTTACATTTGTTAAAGGAAGCGATGAAAAGCAAATACTTGGTTGGTTTGTTAAGCATTTTACCAAATATAAGTTGATGTGTTAACTTGAAGGGTCATTTGAATTACATGCTCTGAGTAGCTGTGACGGATTGTTCTGTAGGATGATATTACATGTGTATATTTTACCAATCAGAGTTAGACTGTGGGATGTACTAGAAGCAAGATGTTACCTGAAAACATCAGGCACGTATAGTGAATGATGATGTGTTGGCAGTGAACACCATTTTTCTGAGGACTACACACACTCCAACAACATATTTTATTTATCAAAATAACACATTTCACCGCAGATAACAGTGGTGGTGCTGGTACAAAATTTGGTTGAAAAAGCTTTCATTTACTTGAGCATCTGGTGTGTTCTCTGTGGTGCAGGAAAAATTTAAATGAAACCTGCACTGGATATTAAGTTATGTTCACAAAGATTACATTGATCTACGCTATCATAAAACTACCCCTTTCCACACAGACTTACCACTGGATATTTTCAAATCATTTATCTTCTGCTAATCTCATAGTTTAATATGGCAACTCTCTGTAGCTTCTGCTGCTTTCATTCGTATTTTCTATTTTAATGAGATGGAATTGATTTTTCTGTTAACTTTCTATTTGGATCTTTCTTGTGCGTAAATTTCCCATTTACATTATATACACACTTCCCTGTTGCATTGTGTGTTTTATTGATTCATGTTGTTGGTATCGATTTGTGGGACTGCTCTGTTCAGCAGGAACATTATGTGTTAGGATACTTTCAGTTACAAGTCATACAATCAAATGTAAATTAAACTTATGCAGAAAATAAAAGCTAATACATTGGACTGTGTAACTAGCAAACAGAACCAGGCATGGGTTAAGGTGAGGAAAAATTCAGGTCTCTCTCTGTCTCTCTCTCTCTCTCTCTCTCTCTCTCTCTCTCTCTCTCTCTGTCTCTCTGTTCCTCTCTCCACCTTCATTTCTTAGCTCTGCTTTCTTCCATGGGGTCTTAACTCACAGGCAGACTCTCCAGAAGGTTTTCTATTTTGTGCATTGATCTGTTTCTTGGGGCCCATGGTATTTAGTTCATGCACTCTCCGCTGAGTCTGTCTGGACTCACTCCACACACTTCTACTGCAGACAGGTCATTAACAGACCTGTTTTCATGCATTGTGGGGTAAGATAACACAGCCAATCATCTACCATCCCAGCACCCCACAGCTCTTTGAGTGACTTTTCCTAAACATTGCCAAGGACCGATTCTGTGGTCCTGCTCCTGGAGAATGCTATCAATGGTACTGAATGGCTTTTCTGAAACCTTGTTAAAAATGAGCCTTCTTAGCCTTTCCTGTGCTGCAAATCCATCAGCAATGTTTGAATCACAGCCAAAACAATTCTGTGTTTGCATCTTATCCCCTTCCTTCCCCTCCCTCCCTCCTTTCCTTCCTTCCCCTCCCTCCCTCCTTTCCTTCCTTCCTTTCTTCCTTCCTTCCTTACCCTCCCTCCTTTCCTTCCTTCCTTCCTTACCCTCCCTCCCTCCTTTCCTTCCTTCCTTCCTTACCCTCCCTCCCTCCTTTCCTTCCTTCCTTCCTTACCCTCCCTCCCACCTTTCCTTCCTTCCTTCCTTCCTTCCCTCCCTCCCTCCTCCCTTTCCTTCCTTCCTTCCTTTCCTCCCTCCCTCCTCCCTTTCCTTCCTTCCTTCCTTCCCCTCCCTCCTTCCTTTCCTTCCTTTCTTCCCCTCCCTCCCTCCCTCCTTCCCTCCTTCCCTCCTTCCTTCCTTCCCTCCTTCCTTCCTTCCCTCCTTCCCCCCCTCCCTCCCTCCTTCCTCCCTTCTCTTCCCTTCCCTTCCTCTCTCCCTCTCTCCCTCCCTCCCTCCCTCCTTCTTTCTCAGCACTGCAGAGTGCACTGACTTTGTACTGTCATGAGCAGAGGTGACATTTGGCCCCCTCCCTGCTGGGGTCTGTGGAGACTGGGGGACAGAGGCCTGCCTGTGATCCCCACTGCACACTAAACTAAGCAAACAACAGCAAAGAGTCTCTGCTTCCATCTCTTTGCTGCCACCTAGAAAGGAGGAATCTGGAAGAAAACATATTCACACATGTGTATCAAGTCCTGGAGATACACCAAATGAAACCAACCAGAATTAACAGACAAAAAGCTTGGAGAAATGAACTAGAACATGGAATACCCCCTAATTACAAATGGCCTCTGGGTAGTGCAAACTAGGGCAGGCCAAAATAGTGTTGAATAGGCTTCGAACATAAAATTAACTTCAAATAACAGCCCACAAAAGTAGGCCAGAATGTGCACTCAAAAACTAACCCATTTATTTCTTGCTAAAACAATAGATTTAAATACCAGAGTCTCATAATTTCATACTCAAAATGTTCAGAATACAATACAGAATGACTCATCAAATAAAAAAAAAAACGTGAATTACAACAGGAATTAGAAATCAGCAGACATCAACACTGAGAGATCACACATGGTAGCCTTGTCTAACAAGGGTTTTAAAGCAGTGCTCAAATAAGGTTTGTACTTTAGTTAATATATTGTACAGTCAGTTTCCTCGCTCTGATCATAGTATATTGGGAGATTCTGGGTAAAGGGTACACAAGTAACTCTCTATAATATTAATGAAGTTTCCAAGTGAAGGTAAAATTATTTGTAAATGGAAAGTTTTAAAAAGTAGAGCAACTTTTATATGCACAGTAACATGGAAAGTTATTTAAATTGTCAAAAGAAGCCAGATACACACACATAGACAAGTGCATCCTGTGTGATTCCATTTTTCTGAAATCCAAGAACAAAGTGATCTATGGTGGCAGAGTATCTGTGTGAAGAACTTGGCCATTCCTCTCTCAGTTATAATTAAAAATGTCTAGATATTGGCCAAAGGACACACAACAAATTGAAAAGGATTTGTTCAAGAAAATCCATTGAATCTGGTTATAAACAGCGGAGTCTGTAGCAGTTTAGCCAGGGGTTGCTCACATCCAATTCAAGCTCCATAACATGTAAATTCTGCCCTGGAAAGCAGGGCCTCCCATGAATACTGACAGCTCCACAGCACTGCCACACAAGGATGACTTTATTTGGAGCAGAGCACAGAAAAATTCTCCTGAAAAAAAAAGTCCCCCAAGTTCCATGGAAAAATCCCAGGGTTATTGTTCAAACAACATAGATCTCGGTGACAAACAATCTTGGGAGGCTAACATTGCTGTGATATCAGTGGGGAAAGTAAGAAAAAGCTGATCAGCCAGAAATTTAACATGAAGATCCAGCAAAAGAGAGCCTTGCTAAGCTGTCACTCATCTTGGACCAACTTAGAAGAGGCTAGAGAGGGCCTTTGGAACAAAAAGTCCCTGGATGAACACAGGCCATACTTCTCAACTTCCTCAGTTTTAAAAATCCGACAGCAAAGGACGGGAAACAAACTCACTCAAGCAGTTTAAAGACAAGCTGTGACTAATCAGTTGTCACCAGTAAGGTGTGCTGATCCACTGGCAAGACTTAGGAAGCCTGACTTAAAAAGATAGAAAACACCAGGAAAACAAAGAGAGAGAGAGAAGACGACATCAGAGGCCATACCTATGGAGGTAAACATGCCACAGACTTAGTCTAGGCAAGTCAGTAAACAAACAAAACATTGCAATAACACAGCCTGGGGATATCAGAATACAGAGTTGCCACAATATATTATCTAAAATATGCAGTTTTCAACAAAAACTTATCAAACATTAAAAGAAACAGGAAAGTGTAACCCATGCATAGGGGGAAAGTCATTCAATAGAAACTCTCTTTGAGAGGGCCTGGATGTTGGGTTTAACAGACAAAGACTACAAAGAAGATATTATAAATATACTCAAAGAATTGAAGGAAACCATGCTTGCAGAATTAAGGGAAATATGATGATGGTTCACCAGATAGAGACTGTCAATATAGAACAGAATGATAAAAATGAACCAAATGAAAATTCTGGATTTGAAAGGATAGTAAATAAAATTAGACATTTACTGGAGGAACTCAACAGCAGATTTGAGCTGATAGAAGAAATAATCAGTGAACTTAATGATCATTCAGTAAAGCTCATCCACTCTCAAAACAAGCAGAAAGAAAAAAGAATGAAGAAAAATAAACACAGCTTCAGAGACCTGTGGGACGTCAGTTAGTGCTTCAACACAGGTGAAATGGTAGTACCAGGACAAGAGGAGAGACGCGAAGGAGAGAAAATATGTTCTAAAAAATCATGGTTGAAAACTTTCAAAATTTGATTCAAACCTCAATCTACACGTCCAATAAGCTTAAGAAACGCCAAGTAGGAGAAACACAATGCAATCCACACCTAGACACAAGATAGTCAAACTGTTCAAAGACAAAGACAAAAACGTAGTCTATGATGATACAAACAATATAGTTGCCTCAGGGCTGTGAGAAATTCGAGTGTAAAGTGTTTTAAAATGTGGCCGGTCACAGTGGCTCATGCCTGTAATCCCAGCACTTTGGGAGGCTGAGGCCGGTGGATCACCTGAGGCCAGGAGTTCGAGACCAGCCTGGCCAACATAGCAAAACTCCATCCCTACTAAAAATGCAAAAACTAGTCAGGCATGGTGGTGCATACCTGCAATCCCAGCTACTCGGGAGGCTGAGGCAGGAGAATCGCTTGAACCCAGCGGGTGGAGGTTGCAGTGAGCCAAGATCAAACCGCTGTACTCCAGCCTGGGCGACAGAGCGAGACACTGTCTCAAAAACAAAAGTGTTTAAAAATGCAAGTGTTACTATTATTCAGGTATGACGAGACCAATAAATCAAGATGTGATTGTCACTGAAAAGACTGCTACTCATGGTTTTTAAGAGAAGAGGGCACACCATGACACTGGGCGGTCAGAGGAAAGGAGGAAAATTTGGGTAAGGCCCTTTACTGTGGTTTCCATGGGAAAGAACAGGCAAAGAAGAATAAACAGTTTATAATTCCCAGTTTTAATAATTTCACTGGGCTGTGGGACAGGGTTGTCCCCAGTTTCCCTGGGGTGATTAGTACTGAATAATGACCTGAGTGTGAGAACCCTGTGATAGCTCTACAAAGGAGGTTGATGTGTGGGCTTCTGACAAGTTGGTCTGCATGTGAGAAGCAAGTTCCTGAGAAAGTGTTTTGCTATCTTAAGAATTAGCTAAATAACCCTAGGAGGGGTGACCACTCCAGAGTCAGGAAGTCCTCATGATGTCAAAGCGTCAGAATGAAAAGACCTGCTGCATGAAAGGGCAGGAGGAACATTTTCGGGATAATAAAAATATTCTATATATTTTTTGGATGGTGGTTACACAGATGTATGCAAGTATGAAAATACATTCAACTGAATATCTAAGATATGTGCATTGTACTATATAGCAATTATACTCTAATCAAAACATATAATACAAATATAAACATAAATCAAGAGAAGTGATCTGATGTAGTATGATTAAAAAATAAGATCTATATTGGAAAGTTATTATTAGGCTCAAATACCACATATTGAAAGTTTCCAGTGACGACTTTGATACATATTATGAGTTTAACATTTTAGTGCCATTTCTATTACTTGTATTATTAACAAGACTCCTCTCTTTTGCACCACTTTTTCCTGTTTAACATTAATCTGTAATTCAGACTTGTGTTGATGATCTAAGGCTCAGAATATTACTAAATAATTAGGACCAAGCATCAGGGCAATTTCATGATTCTCTAATATTCATAATTTATCTAGAACATGAATTAAACTCTTCCGTCAATTAAACTGACTCCAACGTCCCCTTTATCAAGCACTTGTGTGTGTGTGCGTGTGTATTTCACTTTTTACTTGCATTTGTTCTTAGTAGTTTTCAAAAGTCCTTCTATTAAAATGCTCTCTTACTTTTTCAGCAAGCAGGTGGGTTTGTGATAGGATGACTGGAATCATTTCACTTAATGCAATTCCTGAGTCTCATTTCCTAGGCTTGTACTAGATTTTAATGTTCTGAGAATTTTTTCCAGTCACACTGATTTGCATTTAATCAAGGAAAGCTCCAGAACTTGGAAGCCTGAGCCATCTTCTCACTGCTTGCAATGATGCTGTATCCTGGGTATTTTCTGTTGCAGGGATGACTTGACTTCGGGTCTCACAATTTAGACATATAGTCACCACTAGGTGTGTACACAGCATTGAGCTGACATGTTTGCATTTCTATTGAGTAAAATTAAACACTTCCCATTTGTTGAACAAATTATAATTAATTAACCGAAAAATAGCAGAAGAAATCTATTGTGGAAAGTCTGTCATGTAGTCCTTAATTATAGCTTGTTTCTAAAGAAATCCGGAAGAACAGTCAATAAAAATATCAGTTGTTTGGCCTCCACCAACATTCCACTACTGAATGCATCACTCTGCTTCGTGACATTATGAAAACGAACATGGAATTTTGCTGTTATCGTACACTTTGTTTTATTATATACAAGTTACTTTATTTTCAAGCTTTTAAGCACTTATAAAAAGACACACATTATTTTTTGGAATTAACACGTTTTTCTGAAAATAAACAATGAAGAAAATGACATGCACATTTGTATCATGCTTCACACTCAGTGAGCTTTTACAAGGCAAAAGTCATTTTTTTTCTCCTTTAGACTTTGTATCTTCCTCTCATAAACACTAGGTGACCCATGTTCCGGTTGGCTTGACACTGTTGACCAGATGGCTGAAAATATTTCATCTAATGTTGTATTTCACTGACAATTTTTTTAAATGAGACAAATACTGGACTGGACAGATGACTGGGAAACAAGCATACATCAGAATTTTTCTGGGCAACTAAATGAATGAATTTTCAGACAGGAACACTGAGGCATAAATGAGTTGCCCAAAGCCACAGCCTAGACGTGCAGTCTCCTAGTTTCTGTGGGGCATATCGCAGGAGCACAAGACAGGGCTCTATAAAAATAAGCATAGCCTATTTGGTGAACTAGATTCAACAAGCAAAAGAATGGCCTTTGGTAATTTGATAGAAAAAAGAACAGACTTAATATTCTCATGACAAATAAGTAATAGCACAAACTCAAAATTAAGGTACTATCCTCAGATGAAGACAGTTATACCTTGGCTAATAAAGATCTTAAAGACAGCATGGTCAGTTGTTTCCAGGATACAGTCCCTAGTGCATCAGCACAGCTCACGGAGTCCTGGGCTGCTTTCTCCTCATCTCACTAGCCCCTTAATACAGAAGTGTTCTATCAATCACTTTTCTTCTCCCTTCACTTACACCTAGGTGATTTCATCCAGTTCAAGGCTGTAAAAGTCTATTCCTTGCTTATGACTTCCAAATTTATATTTGGACCTCTGCATTGAATTTAGGATTAATATATCCAAGCACACTCAACATTTTCCTGATGCTGTCTGCCAAACACTTCAACTATTCCCCAAGCAAAGCTCCAGATGTTTCCCTAATCGTTCCACCGAAACCAACTCCTCCCACGGTGGTCCTCATATCTGTAAACAACAACTTGATACTATGACTCCTCTCTCTGCTCATACCACATACTCAGTCCCTCGTCAAATAGCATCCACTATATGCTTAACGTATCCAAAATCCAAAAACACCCCACCACTTCTGAAACACAGTAGTGCAAACCACCATCATCTCTTCCTTCTGTTGGTCTCCCTGCATGTACCCTCGTTCTCCTCCCATTTATTTTCCATACAACTGTCAGAGTAAACCTTTCAAAGCATGAATCAAGTCATGCCTCTTTTGTGTTCAAAGCTCTCCAGTGGCTCCCATTTTCACTCTGAGTGAAAGCCATATGGTGCCCTCCGGCTGTTCTTTGACTCTTCTGAGTATTTTCTGCCTTAGAACTTTTACTTGTTTTTTTTCCCTTGCCCTGAAGGCTCTTGTCACTTAATTAACTTAGCTGTCACTGCCCTATTTCAAAGAGCCATCTCCCTTCACTGACATCTCAATATATATTCCCTAAATTTTTCTCCCTACATCTTGTCTCCATCTGGTAGACTGTATATTTTACATGCTTGCTTTTAACTTTTATCTAACCTAGAATATGGCATCAACATGCAAGGAAGTTAGAAGTTTTTGGCCATTTGATTTATTGCTGTATTTCCAATGCCTGGAAGAGTACTTAGCACATTAGAGACTCAATAAATTTGAAGTGAATGGAGTGTAGAAGCTTAGAGACGGATCATCTAGCTGTTGCTTGATCTTTAATGAAGTTTTATCAATGCAACTCTAATTTCAAAAATCACAGAATTTGGAAGCAATAATAACAACTACATTTAACATTTGATAAATTATGTTCTAAGATAACAAGTTCCTCATGCTACTCTTGTAATTGGGGCATGGAGAGGCAAGAGGCAGATTTACACACGTGAAAAGCTTATAAATTAATCATACTTCCATCCACTCAACACAAATTATGAACCCTGAAATTCATCTCAGCCTCCCATCTCTCATCCCCACATCCAAGCAGACATATTGTTGAGGGAAAAAGCTGAAATCACCAGCTTGGATCCTACGTATAAGAAAGTGTCAGGAAACAAAAAAGCAGGAGGACTTCTGGTTTCCAGTCCTGGCATATATGGAGCTTGAAAGTCTTCACTCTTATTCTCACTGAAAAATCAAAAACTCGTCTTAGATCCATCAAAGAATTCAGGTCACAAGGCAAATCACTGCTTCCAAAACTGGAGAGACAGATAGGTGGATACAGAGAATCACAACATATTGGAGCAGAAGCCCACAAGCAGGAATCTCTTCCGCAGCCAGCACTGGGGTGAGAAAACCTAAACTGTAATGGACAAATTGCTGGAGACTCAGTGGGGACAAAAATCTCAGAGTTAAAAACTCCAAGGAGTCCAGTCTTGGGGGAGTCCCCCTACTTTCATGAATTTTACTTCCACGAACTCTATATGGTTCTCACAGTAAAGATCAGAGAAAAATCCCATCATGCCTTCAGAAGGAGGAGGGAATAAGAAACCATTTTGAAATATGCCGAGAGCATTGTGTTCTTAACGAGGCCTACCTTCAAGTAAACTGTTTCACCATCATCTAACTGGCTGGGGCTTTATCAGAGCCAAACCAAGCTGGACAAAGAGAAACACTCAACTCCAGCCCCCTCTAGCCTTCCTGTCTCATTTAAAGATGGGGGGAACAATGGAGAATTGTTTATGAAGGTCACAGCCCAGGAACACAGGCTTGATAAAAGACTGAGACCTACCAGTAAGACCACAGAGGCCGGGCGCGGTGGCTCACGCCTGTAATCCCAGCACTTTGGGAGGCCGAGGCGGGTGGATCACGAGGACAGGAGATTGAGACCGTCCTGGCTAACACGGTGAAACCCCGTCTCTACTAAAAATATAAAAAATTAGCCGGGCATGGTGGCAGGCGCCTGTAGTCCCAGCTACTCGAGAGGCTGAGGCAGGAGGATGGCATGAACCCGGGAGGCGGAGCTTGCAGTGAGCCGAGATCGCGCCACTGCACTCCAGCCTGGGCAACAAAGCGAGACTCGCCGTCTCAAAAAAAACAAACAAACAAACACAGAACACTTCTCCCCCCATGGCCTCTGAGCACCACATCCTGTAAAACAACAGAGGGATATGATGGAAGGAATTACATGACTTAGACCTTATTAAGAACAACTCTCTAGGGAAACCCAAAGACAACAGGGGAGACCAAACAAGGATGCCAGAGAAAATGTTAGCCTCTGACACCTATAGCTGCAGCTAACTGCAAAAATAAAACCGAATTCCTAGCAAGGTAAACATAAAACCTCACAATAAAGACTAATTTACTTCCACTCCTTTTACAAATACACCATGTCTGTCTCTTAATAAAAAAAATTATAAGGCATACTAAAAGACAAAACACACACACACACACAGTTTAAATAAACAGAAAAGACATCATAACCAGACTCAGATGAAGCAGAGATGTTGGGATTATCAGACCATAAAGTTAAAACAATTATGATTAATATGCTAAAGGATCTAATGGAAAGAGTGGACAACATGTAAAAACAGATGGATAATGCAAACAGAAACCAGGTAACTCTAAGACAGGATTAAAAGCAAAGGTTAGTGGTCAAAAATACTGCATCAAAAATGGAAAATGTCCTTGATAGGTTCATTAATAGATTGGACATGGCTGAGAAAACAGTAAGCTTGAAGAAATGTCAATAGAAATTTTCAAATCTGAAATGTAGAGAAAAACAAAAGGGTTAAGAGGACAGAACAGAACATTAAAAAACCATCGGATAATTATAAAATGTATAACACAAATGGGAATATCAGAAGTAAAAAAAAAGATAGGAAAACACAGGAGAAATATTTAAAACTATAATAACTGAGAATTTTCCAAAATTAATGACAGACACCAAATCACAGATTCGGGAACTGAGCAGCAGGCCCATGATATTCAAACTGCAGTAAGTCAAAGACACAAAGAATAGCTTGAAAGAAGCCAGAGAGGGAAAACCACCTTCACTATAGAGAAGCAGAGGATAAGAGTTCCACTGGACTTCTCTCCAGAAATCAAGGCAGTAAGAAGGGAATGGAGCAAAATATTTATAGTGTTGAAAGAAAAAATCCACCCATCTAGCATTCTGCATCCAGGAAAACTACCCTTCAAAAATGAAGGAGAAATAAACACTTCGATAAAAATTAAGAAAATTTGTTGGCAATAGACCTGCCTTGCAGGAAATGTTAAAATAAGCTATTCAGAAAGACGGAAAATGATATAGGTCAGAAACTCAAATCTACAGGAAGGAAGGAAGACCGCTAGAGAAGGAATGAATGAACATACAATAAAATATTTTATTTTTCTTATTCTTAATTGATCTGACAGATGATAGGTTGTTCAAAATAATAGCAATAAAGAATTTGATTATTATATCTTATGGATAAAATGAGTGACAGCAATGTAGTAACGGATGGGAGAGGAAAATTGGTAATACTGTTGTAAAGTACTCACACTACCTGTGAAGTGGTATAGTGTTATTTGAAAGTGGATTTAGATTAGTTGTCACTGTATATTGCAAACTCAAGTACAACCCCAAACAAGGGGAAAAATAAGAATAATTGATATGCTGAAGGAATTAAAAAATGGAATCTCATAAAATTCTCAAAACCAGAAAAGGCAGAAAAGAAAAGGTAGAAACAAAGAAGAGATGACATTTGAGAGACTGGGAAAGATTGAATTCTTCTTCGGAACTTTAGGATGAGTGGGCTTATTTAGAAACAAACACAGTAAAAAATTCACACATACAAACATTCATATATCCACATACATACACATTCATACACAAACTTATGCACAGGGAGACAAAATAAAACAGCACTTCCCCTAACACATACAACATGATTTGTTCTTTCTGCTGAGGGCATTCAGAGAAGACCCACTTCATCCAGTTCCCTTTCTTTTAATCCCATAATCCCCTCTCCAATCTGTTCACAAATAACTTTCTTTTCTTTACACATCAACTCCAGAGGACAGAGGTTTGCATGATCTGAGTGTAATTTTCCAGCGAAATGAAATCTCTTTCATAAAGTCAGTGAAATTGTTGCCCTGGCCTAAACATTAGTAATCAGACTATGTATCATGATTTACATAAATCAATATTCAAGCCATCACATAAATAAACTATGAAGCCAAAACATCCATCAGAAATAACCAGACTTGAGCCTTTAAAATGCATGACATATTAGGTCACTTCGTTGCAAAACTATGAAATTTTGGAATCCATACCTGGATCATACAGTTATAATAAAAATGCCTTCACTTACTCAAATCCAATTTATTCTCAGTGGGTAAATTTGTCCATGCTAAATCCTGGATTATCTATTAGTCACCATTGCCCACTCTGATAGATATCAAAAGTCCTGATTATCTAAGTAAGATGGGGTCAGAGAAGGTGGTCAAGGCCCAGCCACTCCATATCTGGGCCTACTCTAGCCCACAGGAGAAGCAGAGGAGGAAATTGAGTGATTTGGGGAAAGCTGTGAAGGGAGAGAAAATTTGTGGGTTTTTTTTATTTTTTTTAATTTCAGCTTTTATTCTAGATATGCCTGACATTAGTTGTTTAAAAGGAAATGGAAGAACTCCAGGCAATTTCACTAACTCGTAACTCTCACCTGGAGCCTATGCTGATAAATCATGACATCAGCTAAAATGTTTTTTTTTTCTTTCCGTAGGAAGGGATATCATACATAGTACAAGAGCTTACTATGCAACACTGGGTATTTTGGGGCCAGTTAATCCTCTGTAAAGTTCAAAGTGTATTAAATGGTTTCCAAGTTCCCTTTCCCAGCTCTTAAAAATTCAGAGCTGTATGATCACTTACTTGCTATCTGAATTCCCCAAATCTTGTTCTAGCACAAAAGCCTCAAAGGAGTTCAGAACTGGGTAAAGGTCAACTAAAATTTGGCTGAATAAGACACAAAAAACCAGGAACAGGCATTATTCTAAAGACTCCATATATACAAGCTTTACAAAGTGTTATATTCACCAAAGGCACCTTTACAGATACATCCATGTAGATGGTGCTGCTCCCTTTGGCATTCATGGCCTGGTATGATTTGGCTGTGTCTGTACCCAAATCTCATCTTGAATTCCAATGTGTTGTAGGAGGGACCCAGTGGGAGGTAGTTGAATCATGGGGGCAGGTGTTTCCTGTGCTGTTCTTGTGATAGTGAATAAGTCTCACAAGATCTGATGGTTTTAAAAACAGGAGTCTCCCCGCACAAGCACTCTTCTCTTGTCTGCCACCACAAGAGACATGCCTTTTACCGTCTGCCAGGATTGTGAGGCCTCCCCAGGCACGTGGAACTGTGAGTCCTTAAACCTCTTTTTCTTCCCAGTCTCGGGTATGTCTTTATCAGCAGCATGAAAACTGACTAAACAGTAAATTGGTACCAGCAGAGTGAGGCATTGCTGAAAAGATACCCGAAAACGTGGAAGTGACTTTGGAAATTGGTAACAGGCACAGGTTGGAACAGTTTGGAGGGCTCAGAAGAAGACAGGAAAATGTGAAAAAGTTTGGAACTTCCTGGAAACTTGTTGAATAGCTTTGACAAAAATGCTTATAGTGATATGAACAATAAGGTCCAGGCTGAGGTGGTTTCAGATGGAGATGAGAAACTTGTTGGGAACTGGAGCAAACATAACTCCTGTTATGTTTTAGCAAAGAGACTAGCAGCATTTTGCCCCTGCCCTAGAGATCTGTGGAACTTTGAACTTGAGAGAGATTATTTAGGGTATCTGGTGGAGAAATTTCTAAGCAGCAAAGCATTCAAGAGGTGAGTTGGGTGTTGTCAAAGGCATTCAGTTTTAAAAGGGAAACAGAGCATAAAAGTTTGGAAAATTTGCAGCCTGACAATGCAATAGAAAAGAAAATCCCATTTTCTGAGGAGAAATTCAACCCAGTGGCAGAAATTTGCATAAGTAATGAGGAGTCAAATGTTAATCCCAAAGACAATGGGGAAAATGTCTCCAGGGCATGTCAGAGACCTTTGAAACAGCCCCTCCCATCATAGGCTTGGAGGTCTAGGAGGAAAAAGTGGTTTCATGGGCTGTGCTCCATTTCCCTGTGGTGTGCAGCCTAGGGACTTGGTGCCCTGCATCCCAGCCTGCATCCCAGCAGCTTGCCCTGCAAGCCATGGCTGAAAGGGGCCAACATAAAGTTCGGGCCATGGCTTCAGAAGGTGCAAGCCTCAATCCTTGGCAGCTTCCACGTGGTGTTGAGCTTGTGAGGGCACAGAAGTAAAGAACTGAGGTTTGGGAACCTCTGCCTAGATTTTAGAAGAGCTATGGAAACACCTGGATGCCCAGGCAGAAGTTCGCTGTAGGGGTGGGGCCCTCATGGAGAACTTCTACTAGGGTAGTGCAGAAGGGAAATGTGGGGTTGGTCCCTACTGGGGCACTGCCTAGTGGAGCTGTGAGAAGAGGGCCATGGTCCTCCAAATCCCAGGATGGGAGATCCACTGATGGCTTGCATCGTGCACCAGGAAAAGCCACAGACACTCAATGCCAGCCTGTGAAGGCAACTGGAAGGGAGGCTGTATCCTGCAAAGCCACAAGGGCAGAACCACCCAAGCCATGGGAGTCTACCTCTTGCATGAGTGTGACCTGGATGTGAGACATGGTGTCAAAGGAGATTATTTTGGAGCTTTAAGGTTTGACTGCCCCACTGGGTTTTGGGCTGTCCCACTTGAATAGGGTCTGTAGCCCCTTTGTTTTGGCCAATTTCTACTATTTGGAATGGCTGTATTTACCCAATGCCTGTACCCCTATTGTATCTAGGAAGTAACTAACTTGCTTTTCATTTTACAGGCTCATAGGCAGAAGGAACTTGCCTTGTCTTGGATGAGACTTTGAACTGTGGGCTTTTGAGTTAATGCTGAAATGAGTTGAGACTTTCAGGGACTGTTGGGAAGGCATGATTGATTTTGAAATGTGAAGATATGAGATTTTGGAGGGGCTAGGGGTGGAATGATATGGTTTGGCTGTGTCCCCACCCAAATCTCATTCTGAATTCCCACATGTTGTGGGAGGGACCCGGCAGGAAGTAATTGAATCATGGGGGCAGATCTTTCCCATGCTGGTCTCATGAATAAGTCTCACACGACCTGATGGTTTTAAAAATGGGAGTCTCCCTGCACAAGCTGTCTTCTCTTGTCTGCTCCTATGCAAGATGTGCCTTTCACCTTTCACCACAATCGTGAAGCCTCCCCAGCCATGTGGAACTGTAAGTCCAATTAAATCTCTTTTTCTTCCCAGTCTCAAGCATGTCTTTGTCAGCAGCATAAAAACGGACTAATACATGGCCCCAGGCCTAATGCCCTCGGCTGTCCCTGCAACTCTCCGTCTGATGCTTTGCTGGGACTTATCAACCAATACCCCAAAGTATGGCACTTTGACATATTGAACTGAAGAAGATACCTCAAGCTCTCTCTGACCTTCCCCTGCTCTCCTGTCTCTCAATCCTCTGTTTCTCCCAAACACAGAATGAAGTTGTTCTCTGAAGTTCCCTTGTCTGCCTAAAGGCCAGGCCCCACATAGAAGAAAAACAATCAATCATTTCTTGTCCCTTCCCAGCATTTACATGAACTGAACTAATATCTCGTGAAGGGAGACTGAAGTCTGTCAACACACCTACATACTTTTGTTACAAATCATTGTCTACTCTGCAGGCCCAACAGATTTTGTCCCAAGCCACTGTTTGTTCTTCAGGCCCACTGAATTCCCCTAAAAATCATTTACTACCCACCCCCCCAAAATTATCCACCTTTCTCCATGTCCCTTTCCCCTAAGAAGAGGGGTATATGACCATCTGTACCCCATTGTGTTGGGGGTCATCAGTCTGTGATTGTCCCCAGGGCACATTAATAAATTTGCATGCCATTTTTCCTATTCATCTGCCTTTTGTCAGTTGATGTTCATCAAGCCTTCCAAGAGCAATGGGGAAGTTTTCCCTTCTCTCCTACAGTTTCCTCCCACTGGAAGTGTCAGGACCTCAGCCAATAATGAACTGAGTTGGAGGACAAACCCTCGGCATTCTCGTCCTCCATCAGGATAACTCTGAGGTGTGGTCCATAACATGGTAACCTGCTCCACACACACCTTGGCCTGGCTGTTTCATTTCCTTATTGTCTACCTCTGCTTCCTGGGTCACCTCCCAAATACACTAGTCAGACTCGGTGCTTGCTACAGGTTCTGCTCTGCACAAACCCACACTTAAACAGTAGAAATGCATAGACAATATACAACCAGGGTGTATGGATAAAATGTTAGTTTATGTGTGACAAGAACAAACTTGAAAACAGGCAAATAAAATATTAGATAGATTCCTAAATTTCAAATTGGAAATATATCAATAGAAAATTCACTGGTGCCGTGGTGCATGCCTATAATCCCAGCACTTTGGAAGGCTGAGGCAGGAGGATTGCTTGAGTCCAGGAGTTCGAGACTAGCCTGGGCAACACTGTGAAACAGTTGCTACAAAAAATACAAAAATTAGCCAGGCATGGTGGTGCAAACCTGTAGTCTTAGCTACTCAGGAGGCTGTTGTGGGAGGATCACCTGAGCCTGGGGAGGTCAAGGCTGCAATGAGCCATGTTCTTGCCACTGCACACCAGTCTGGGTGACACACTGAAAAAAAAAAAAAAAGAAGAAGAAAAGAAAAGGAAAGAAAAGAAAATTCTAGGATACATCAGATTGAACTCCTTTTGACAAAGATAATTAAAATTGCATTTATAAAATCATAAGAATTCTTAAAAAACTAAAGAACTTTGGAATCTCCTCTGAGATGAGAAAATAAATAACAAAATAATGAAACATGAAGATATTAGATGGTATTAGAAAGCAGATATTAGATGGTAGCAGATTAATATTACATGGAGATTGTGGCCAACACGTAATAGTGTTTCAGAGAAAAAAAACAAAAAACATCAGCTGACCTGATCAGGAGAACTGATGAGGATTCTCCTTTATTGGTGTTTTCATGATAATTTGAATGTTTATAAATAAAATTATCCATGTTTTAATCATAAATCATTAGGAGAGAAAACTTACTTTCTTGTAATATGAGGGTTAACAAAAACAAAGAGCAAAGTAAGGGCCAGAAGTTGCTAAAGGTCAGATTTTCAAAGTAATTTTTTTTTAGTAATTGAATTACCATTAATATAATTAAGTGCTAGTAATATTGATTCAGGGCTTTTTAGAATTGGAAAAACCCTTTTAATAGACATTGTTAAAACTATTAATTCAACATCCCAAATATAGTGAAGTTACTTGCTAACTTGTAAATCTTTGCCTAGCAGAGATCCAAATAGTTTCTGTCTGGCAGAAAAGCTAGCCTGGAAGATTGTGGTTTATTTCCCTGTAGGGATTTACTAGGTTTGTATCTAATACAGCAATCTTTTCCCTTAACATATCTTTATTCAATTTTCTACAAATGCCTAGTTCCTTAAATGCTCCTTTAACTGGTATTGTCATTTTACTGAGTTCCTTATTTATTAATG
Source organism: Pan paniscus (assembly GCF_029289425.2). Classification (NCBI taxonomy): domain Eukaryota; kingdom Metazoa; phylum Chordata; class Mammalia; order Primates; family Hominidae; genus Pan; species Pan paniscus. The sequence continues at coordinate 7,909,066 of NC_073265.2, forward strand.
AGTTGATAAAAACACTTGACATGTATTTATTTTATATTCATAAGAATCATCTTTTTAAGTTTTTGAAAATTATAATTTAGAAGCATATAATTCAAGTTTGTTATTTCCTAGGTAGAAATACACTCAGAAAGATTAAGCACCTTTTCCTGATTAAGAGTTGGAGCCCAAGCATCCTAAATCCCAGGCTAGGGTCTTTCTAGTACAGGTCACCCTTCTCTCACTGCATTGTAGTGGCATTTGCGTGCTGTCTCTTTTACAATACTGTAAAGTAGGCAAGGGAAGTCATGAGCATTTTGTAGGTGAAGAAAACTGAACCAGCTGAGAAAATATCTTGCTGAAGGCCACAGCGGAAGTCATTGCCAAGCAATGTAGCTGAGAAGAAGAAAGTTCACCACCCTATGGCTAATGCCTAAAAGGAGTTCACAGGTACAGTGACAACCACTCAAGGTACAGTGTTCTGGGACTGGGAGAGAGACAGAGGCACTGGGAGGGAAGTGAGTATGAAGAGGCCAGGGAAGTATTCAAAGAGGAGACAGAGTTCGAGCTGGACCATTGAAACAGGCACAATGACAGTAACTCTTTAAATTTAGTGGTGGACTTAAGTTTTAAGAAGGGGACTAAAGCCAGGCACGGTGGCCTAGTACTTTGGAAGGCCAAGGCAAGAGGATCGCTTGGGACCAGGAGTTTGAGAACAGCTTGGGCAGCAAAGTGAGGCCCCATCTCTACAAAAAATAAAAAATGATTTGGACCTGGTGGCATGTGCCTGTAATCCCAGGTACTTGGGAGGCTGAGGTGAGAGGATTGCTTGACTCCAGGAGTTTGAGACTGCAGTAAGCTATGACTGCTCCACTGCATTCCAGCCTGGGTGACTGAGCGAGACCCTGTTTCTAAAAAATAAATAAATAAATAAATAAATAAATAAATAAATAAATACAAAAAGTTTAAATGAAAATCAAAGTGTTCTATGGCTGTAAGCAGCTCCTTCTTGTAAATAATGTGCAGTTGTTTATCAAACTAGGTGATACTGATAAAACAGAAGCAAAACACATACAAGTATTATCTTTAGCCCCATCTAAACTTCTGATATTATTTCAAATATTGGTTTTTCCTAAAATCAAAAGTGAAGTTGGCATAATAGTGATATATATATATATCTCATATGAAACATACATGGCTTAAAGCTTAATGCTGAGTTAATATTTAAGTATAATTTTGTGCAATACGTGAGGTTTTTATTAACTTAATAAAATATTACTAATTATGTTCTAAGCCAATTAAAGCAATTAATACTGAACAGTATTAATTACAGTAAAAGCAATTAAAGCCCACATTGAAGTGATATTTACTAGGACTATTTCCTGTTGTTTTATAAAAAGATCCAGCATGTCACTTTGTTTTTAACCTATCTAAATGAATTAACATCATTAAATTGTATGTTGCCCATCACGTCTATGTTCTAATTTTAAATTGTATGATACTTTTGAATATTTAGCGTTATTTTGTGTTTTCTAAAATATGTTTATATAAAATATTAATATATGTGAGATGACGAATTCATTATAATTGTTTGCACGGAACTGAGATTTAGGGAACTAGATCACCCCTCTCTAATCCTTTTGTCCCCCTCACATATACAGACTTGGATGCAAACAAGAAAAGTCAGAATCCATAGAAACAAGTTGCCTTTACAGCTTGTCTGTGGCAGCCAGTTAGTAAAAGCCTTGGAAGATCATTTAACCTTAACTATAAATGGTGCCCTTGTATTGTGATTTGCATTATTAACTAGATATGGCCACCTTCAATACCACAAACTACAAGGAAAGAGAGAAGCAGTTATAAAAAGGGTTAGATTTTCCTTCTATCAAAATAGATTCCTGCTTCTAAATAATCTTCTTTTTACAGAATGTGATCAGGAATTTCCTTTATGAATTTATATGCATCTCCTCACCAAGGCTGAAAGAGATTAGTGACACATTCACAACTGGGGAACTGCAGACAGGCTGGGAAAACATGACATACAATTCAGAAAAAAAAATGTTCACTGTCTCAGGGAAAAGAGAGGAAGAAAAATTGTGGCATATTCTATCGATGGTTGCTAATTTAGTTGGGGAGCAAACATGTTCAGAGAGTGTGGTCTAAACAGCATACCTTTTTTTTCCCACAAAATGTTGTTTCTAATTCTGGTAGGAGTTTCCAACAATGGAACTTGGTGTACTGGCCATCAAAGCTGGTTACTATGGGATGATGGTGTAATTGTATAGATTAATGAGGGTACCCAAGTCACTTCGAAATTCAACAGTGGATACAACCATGTTTGCATGTCTGTTTTCCCCTATTATCTTGACCTTCAGTTTGAGAAGGAGCAGGGAGAGCAGTGAGCGTCCCACTTGTGCAGTACAATTTAAACCATAGCTTCGTCAGTTTTGATAAAGTGGACATGGATCTGCACCCATGTTTTTGCCACTGCTGGAAAAACAACCCACTCATTGCATCTGCATGCATGGGAAACCCAGATATTTTCTATGTTAAATACAGCAAGAGAGGAATGTGCCAGAGTGCTCACTTCATGTGTCATTTTCCAGAAAACTAAAATTCATTGCAGGCTTGTTTTATTGAAATGTAACTGATGGGGAAAAGACCATGTGATTTCTTTAAACGAGCAGCTAATGAAGCTGGAGGAACCTACTCCTCCTCTGAGGTGGTCTCCTGAGATTCCAGGGCAAAACAGGAGCATGTCACAGTGCCTCCCACTAACAGACCAAGTCTGCTGGACCAGGCTCCCAGGGTGGTCCCAGACTCCGCCGCTCAGATCTCAAGTGGAGCCATTAACAAACTGGAGATGATCCAAACAGGTAGGAGACTGGCGGCGTTAGGTTGTCTGATGTCCACAGCTGAAACAAAGCAAGCAAGAGCTGCAGAACAAGTACTCCAGGCTATTACATGAGCAGGCTAAGTGGCTAGCTGGCCATCTGGCATGTGATTCTTTCCTGGCAACCTGTCCATTGTGCTATCCTCCTTAGATTCCCTTTCTACACTGCTAAATGCCTAGCTCAAGCCTCATGGTTGTCAAAGCTGAAAGATACTTCAGGATCACCCAGGCAAATACTTCATTTGATAGATGTGGAAACAGAGGACCTGAGATGATAAGTGAGCAACCCCAATATTTAATTCCATGGAAGCATGCTGCTTTCAATGCATTTGCTGCTGAATTTCACTAAAGGCATATTTTAAAGAATGGCTTTGTTTTACAAGAACTGAAAGTTTAATTGATTAGGGTGTGCTAAAAGGGGTATGCAATCAGCATCCAACCTACTACGCTTCCACGTTGGAACTGATGGCCTCACATGAGAAGCTGGTGAGTAAGGGGCAGAAGGAACATCTGTCCTCAGCCTCCCCAGGGTGAGAAAAGAGGACCATGGAGATCTGGGTCCGTGCCCACATCTGAAAGGTTTTTCTTAGTATGATACCATAATTTTTTTTTTTTTTGAGACGGAATCTTGCTCTGTCGTCCAGGCTGGAGTGCAGTGGCACAATCTCAGCTCACTGCAACCTCCATCTCCCAGGTTCACACCATTCTCCTGCCTCAGCCTCCTGAGTAGCTGGGACCACAGGTGCCCGCTACCACGCCTGGTTAATTTTTTGTATTTTTAGTAGAGACAGGGTTTCACCGTGTCAGCCAGGATGGTCTCGATCTCCTGACCTCATGATCCGCCCACCTTGGCCTCCCAAAGTGTTGGGATTAGAGGGATGAGCCACCACGCCCGGCCAATACCATAATTTCATAGTGGAGAGCCCATGTTCATACACCAAAGATATTCCTAGAATATCATCCAGTTTTTAGGCAGCATGGCTGCATCATTTCAGGTTGAAGCAGAACTGTCTACAATGGCATTGTTTACAGGTTGGTTCAACCATCATTCCTAACAGAGCTTTCTGGTCAGGCAATTTTCCTCGTTATCCTTCACATTCTCCTTAATTGAAAGGTCATTTACATGACATTTGCTCTGGGAGATCTTGTTTTTGTATTCTTTCACCATTCTGTTATTTTGCTGAACTCACTTGCATTATCTAGAACTTTCTGCTAGCTAGCACTCTGAACATCTATGGTATAAAGCTACTGATGCTGGATAAAGTGACTTCTGAAGCTTTCTAAAATTCAGAAATCCTTTAAATCATCCATTTAATTAAGTTGCTTAGTGCATTTTAGTATTACGCATAAGCAAGGTAAAACTAAAAAGCATAAATGCCAGAGGGGATGGTGAACATATAAAACTTTTCAAAACAATGAAGGAGAAAGGATGACTTAAACTCAAGTTTCAGAAAATATAGATGACTTATTACCTGGCCCTTGACTATCTGTCCAAGGTCATTTCAGAATGTGGGGTTCCTTCGACTTGGAGCTTCATCGGGACAGGCATCAAGCTTTCCCCTCAATGCCTTCCATTCCCCAGTACCTTCTTCCCACACCCAGCAAACTCCATTTACTCAGTGTCTCTACCATAAAGCCTCCCAGACTCCCATGCAGATAGATTTGTTTCTTCCCAAGCATGTCTGCTTGTCATTTTCAGTAATTGAAGGATGATGCACCAGGTTCAGAGTGAGCCTGGGTTCCACTCTGTGTGCCCCTGAGGAAGTGACTGCACCCCTGTGCTCAGTGTCCTGCAGAACCGGAGGTAACGATAATGGAACCTACCTTATAGGGTGTTGTGAGGGTCTATGAAATGTGCAGAAAACTACAACAATGACCAGGACAGGGACATGCCACACTATGCACCTTGGATAGAATGACTATTCTTGTGTTCTTATTATAATTATTCATGCTATGCAATAACTTTATAGAAATGTAATTGTCTTCTGAGGGAGACCACAGGTTCTGTGAGGACAGCCCATGCCCAGTTCCATATTCCTCATATCTAGACCTTCTACCCTGCAACAGTTTTGACCAACCACCCTAGCACTCCGTGAGTGCATGTATGTGTGCGTGTCCACCTGCTTTGCCCACACACCTCCATCATGTTTCCTGGTGGCAAGCTTTAGGAACCAGTTCAAACTCTAGATGAGAGGTGCCCATACTATGTGTCCCGGTCTCCATTACCTGAAACTCACACCTTGATCTTGACCATTGAGCTCTGACCTTTCTCCACTGTGGCAGAAATTAAATGAAAAAAGAAACAGCCCTTCTCTAGGAGACCTACAGCTGGATGGCCCATCCCAGCAGTGCTTTCCCATCCCATTCCTGGCCATTCTGGGGCCGCAGTGTGAGGTGAGAGGCCCAAACCTGAAAGTACCCCAATGAGATGAAGGGGAGATAAGAACAGCATGCTTAGAAAGGAGACAGAGCAGAGAGAGAGATTTCAGAAGAAGACCCTACATCTCCCCTGGGCCCTTTTGACTTCTCCTTCTGTGAAAACACACCTTATCACAGTGGTCCAATTTGTCTTCTCTCACATCTAGACTTTTTTGCATGGGTCAACAGAAGGGAAACTGGGGCAGCTATCAAGGTTAATCAGCAAGGACCACATGGCACAGAATAGATACTATAACTAATGCATAATTAGGTGACAGATTTAAATAATCAACCATACAAAGTTTAGAAAAGTCACCACATATATTATATGCAGTTATTGAATTTCACTTTAATATGTACAGATACTCCCTTTGTATCTGAAAGATTTCAAAAGTTGTTTGATAGCACAGCCCCTTCCTAATCCTGAAATAGTCTCTCTCTTTCTCTCACTATGCAATGGCCAAGACACTGTGTTAAAAGAGAATTGTAAAATTGTAGACTCTATGAAGCAATATAAAACACTTTTAGGAAAAAAAATGTGGTATTCTCCCTCCCTAACCTCATCAAGAATTAGTCAATTGTTTTGAATAATGCAGCCACTATTTTTTGCTTTTGGACACCACACACCTTTATTGGTAGGCTGGTTTCTTTTATTATGACTTTGGTCCATCCAGGATAGGTCAAGAGGTGTGTTGGCCTAGAGATGAAGGAGGAGAACTGGGATCTTACACTTAAATGATTAAAATAAATATCTAGGACAACTACGTCCCGGGTGTTCTCACCAGACAGGAAGAGTGCAGGGTGTCCTTGTTGGGGGAGGGAGGTAGTGTGCAGCTCCAGGAGGGTACGAGGATGGAAACTCCACCTCTGGGAAGGAATCCCAGGGCAGTGGGTCCTGGCTAGTCAGGGAGACCTGCGGAAAGCAGTGGATGTGAGGATGCTTAGTCCTCATAGGTGGAAGGGACACACTGGGGCCTCCTTGGTGCCTCTGGGGGACCCACTGTCCAAGCCACCAGGGGATAGGGAAGTGAGCTGACAGAGGGTCCCGATGCCCCCATAGTAGGAAGCAGGGGCATCACAGAGGTAATACTGAGGAGCAGGCTGCTGCAGGTACAGATCTGCAGAGACACAGAGGGATGCACAGAAACAGTGAGGCCAGGTCAGGGTCAAGGTGGGCAGGGGGACACGGGCACATGGGCACAAGGTTCTATTATCACCCATAGCAAAATCCAAATTTTAGCAGCCATACAGGTCTACAGTGGATGTAGGAGGAGCTTATGATGAGGGGAGAAAAGGGTGGTTGTTGCAGAGATGAGCAGAGACCTCCTGAACCTGGACCTGTGAGAGGACCAGGACTCCTCTCACCCCCGTGAAGACACAGCTTGGGTTCCTTAACCCAGGATGTTCATAGATGCATGTTAGCCAGAAGAACAGGGCTGAGGCTGGGAGGAGAGCCTCAAAAGACCTACCCCGCAGACAGGGAGCTAAGCTAGATCATGGGATTGGATACTTTTAATTACTGGTGATCAAAGGCCTGTTCCTAACACACAAGAATCCATGAGAATGATGCCCTGTGAAGTTTAGACCAGTCATGGAAATCAAAGATAATGGGATTCCTTTTTCTTTTATTATTTTCACCCAAGAGCGTTAGGGAATATGTCTTTATCCCACTCCAAAGGATTTTCTCCATATGATGCAGGAAAGAGCCCGGAGTTGGAAGTCTGGAGCCCAGCTGGCTGCATGACCGTGGGCTCATCATGATCTTGGGGCTCCTTCTGCCAGCTCCCGAGTCCACATGCCTGCGTGCCCTCTATTTAAACTAGAAGAGCAATCGGTGTCTCATGATAGTGCTTCCATGGATGTCTTTGGATTCTGATGCCTAAACCTGAAAGAAGCTTCATGTCTTCATTTCCACAAACTACAGATGGAAAGGAGACCACTTCATGTTGCAAGTTTTCGTTCTTCTTCCTCTTCTCATCTGATGCTACTGAAAACGAACTCCCATAAAGGGGAATCTTCTTAAATTTATGCCTAGAAAAATAAAAATCTGTACATTTGAGGAATAACAACAAGCCCTATAAATCAATTCAAAAATGAACTATTTATTTTTTTTGCATTTGATGCTACTGTCTTCCACGGTATAGTGAAAGCAGCTTAAACTTCAGCATGAGACATGAATTTGATTCTTGGCTTCATCTCCAAAAGAAGATAGGACTTTGCACTCTGGTTCTTTACTTTTTAATGAGTAATAATTCCGTCCTCACAGGAATGTTTTGCACACATAGTAGCAAATCATAGTAGCAATCAATTACAGAGAGAAAAATAATGGTAGTGGGGAAATTGGGCAACCTCCCTAATGAGTCACCAAAGTTAACATCATGAGTTAGGGGACGAGTCGGTGTCACCTGTGCCCTGGTATGAGCACTGCCAACCTCTCCTCTGGGGTGTTCCTGCTAAAAATGCACAGCCCAGCTCTGACCAGGAGGAAACATCAAGAAAATCCTGCAAAATACCTGGTGTGCCCACTACGAAATGTCAGTGTCTTAAAGAGATTGAAGAACCAGGCCAGATTAAAGGACATTTAAAAGAAAGGCAAAATACTGAGTTACTTGTTTGTTATCCTAGACTGGATCTTGCACTGGGGACAGGGAAGAGTGGAAGGTTAATGTGTGTGTGTGTGTGTGTGTGTGTGTGTGTGTGTGTGTGTGTGTGTGTGTCTGTGTGTGTCTTAGCTATAAATGCCGTAATTGGGACAAATGGTGAAATTTAAATAAGGTCTATAGAATGCTTAGTAGTATTGTATCAGTATATTTCCCTGATTATTGTAAATGTATTTGTATTACATAAAAAAAATTCTGGCTTTGGGAAATATATGCTAAAGAATTTAGGGGTAAAGAGGTACCATGTCTGCCACTTGCTGTCAAATGGATCAGCAAGAACAAAAATTAAACCAAACCTTATCTGTGTGAGTGTGTGTAGAGAGAGAGGGAACTCCCAAGTTCTCTCACCATCTTTGGGTGGTAAAATATCAACATGTGAGGAATATAAGTGTCTACAAAAATTCTTTATCCTAGTCTTGCAAGTTTCTTGTAAGCCTGAAATTAAAACAAAAAGGCTAAAAAAGTCACGACACATCTGAGATAAGTAGCAATACTATGTATTATAGGATAACCTTTCTTGTGTAGCAGGCTGGCTGCTTTGCGCTAGTTGCATTACTCCTTTATGATTACCTTTGAGTAGACCAGTAAACCTTCAGTAATGTGTTAGTGATCATGATGTAGCCAGGTTATACAAATCTTTTTAATAATTTGCCCCAAACCAACCCTACTCCAGGAAAGCTGACAAAAATCAGTCTGCTCTCCTCCCCTCTACCGACTGCTGTGACTTACTACGAAGGCTACTCTCAGTGTCGGTGAAAAACCAGAGACACAAAACCACTCAGCAACTCAGAGCAGGGAGGATGTGTGTAACTTTCTTATCTGCGGAGCTGTGCCTTTCCAAATGATATCTGAACAGTATCTCCATTTACGGTCCTGTCTCAATGTTTCAACGTGCCATCCTGTCCTCAAAGAAGAAACACTTTTGCCTCCTGTGATTGAACCACTTGTTATCAGGCAACATAAGTGTGCCCATCATTACCCAGAGTCCAGCCCGGAGTCATGTAGAGGCGCATCTGCCCTGCGGGGTCCTATTAATGCCCAGTGAGGCACACAGTGCGTAAGCATAATGTGGCCATGTGACTGCTGCACAAATTAAATGTTAGAGACAAAAACTGCTGCCTTTCATTTGAAGCAATTTGTCTGTTTCACTTCCGTCTTGAAATATATAAAACCAGAAGGAGGTTTTCATAATGCAAGCTTGATGTAACAACAAAACTGTGATTTTTAAAACGTTTACTGAAGTCGCTGCACAATTACATGTACATACCATGATACCTTGTGTTTCGGTAGTGACTGTCCTCTGTCACAAACCCACTATTTTTTGGTACAAACATCAGTGTCCTGATCTTCTAAAGGAAGGTCCACTTTGGTTATTTGGACCCAACATATGTGCCCATCAGATCTCACACTCCTGGACCAAAACTCAATGGCTCCAGAGGGCAGGCCACGGATCAGGATGGCCAGAGGATCAAACACTGCCACAACCTGGCTGTCTCTCCATTTGCTCATGTCTGAAATTTCAAAGACAGCGCCGCTCCTGCAATGTAAGTCTATCAGAGCTTTCCATGCTGATATCCCCTAGAATAATGCTAATAACTCATGCATGACTGTTTTGAGAGGTGTATGGTTAGGTAAGTGCAGAGGGGAGGGGAGAAAATGCCCCTCCCAGGTGGAGATGGATACAGACTTGCCCGACTGCCTCGATTTTGGTCTCCCCTGAAGGGCTGTCATGGCTCCTGGTGGCAGGCGTGCTATGGATCAGTTTTTCCCTCTGCTGAATCCTGCACCCTCACTTCCCTAAGCAGGTGACTCCCGAGGGCAATCTCCAGCAGTCGTCTCCATATGGCCCACCAACTCAGTCCATTCATATTTTCAGGGAACCCAATCTGAGTAGCTTCTGTCCCTCTGGCCACACCCTGTCCTCTCTACTTCTATTGTTGATCTTGATGAGTTTCCTTTCTTTGCTCTCCATTCTAGTCTTAAGATTTTCGTGATTCCTGTGGCCAGCTGCACCTGGAATCCTCCTGGGTAGGACTTCCTGGTGGCAGGGACTGGCCTCCTTCCCCATTTCTGACCCCTTAACATATAAAGATCTTGCCCAACTTAGACCATGAGAAACACATGATATTCCTGCTTATTTCATCTGCAAGAAGGAGGGCAGACTCCTCTATGACAGACAGAAATGTGCCTTTGCAGTGTTTCTGGAGGAGGTCTGAAATGTGGGGATGTTGAGTCCCCTTCCAGCAAATAGGGACAGTCTCTTTTGGGGGCCAGAAAGAGCACAAACTCAGGAGGATACAAATTGTAATGAATTATGTACCAGTTTCTAAGCCCTTAAAACTGAAGTTATTGCAAACATTTCTATAATTTATATCCATTTACAGTATGGTATTCTTTTCCTAAGTGGTTGCTTATCAATACAATTGCTGTTTTTCACCTATGTACTTTCTTGTCCCTGGAAACCTTGAAGAATGAAGCATTATGTTTGGCAGATGAACAACTTCTGATGCACCCTTGTTTGGAGAGATGCTCCCTTGAAGAAATGATATCTGGCTCTAAAATCTCAGGTGGACAGGTAAGCCCTAGACGGTTAGAAGCCATGAGAATAACTTAAACCTGAACATGATGTTGCCTCTGAGTAAAAGGCTCCTGCGGGAGCATCGCAGCATGCTGAGCGGAGTGTTCCTGGTGAAAAAATCCCAGTTCCTTTCAGATGGTGAAATCACAGAGAAAAACATTTTTACCATGGGTATATTTTTCATGTTTTGAAACACTGGATACAAAGTCAAAATGCTACATCAAAGGGCTTTCAGTGTAGTTTTTTGCTAAAAACTAGTCCTTTGAAAACCTCTGCTTTTGCAGAATTATAAGGTCACAGCATTTTGATTTTCATTCTTGGTATCTTCCAAAGAACATCTTCACAGGCTGATTCAAACCTCAGCACCATGTTTAATTAGACAACTGAACCTCCCAGACAAATCTTGCTGGGATACTTGCTGCATGCAAAAATTCACTCTTGGTAGAACCTACCATCTGGATTCTACATGGTCACCTAATTCTGTCACTGAAGTGAAATCAGCTTCCTGGTATTTCTGATCACGAGCAAAACAGACAGATGATAGTAGAAGGTGTCATTTTGCTACCTTTGCTCCTGTGCTTTTAACATTCTTTTCATACATTTTAATTGAGCCAATTTGAGCTCCTGAAAGCATTCAATAGCTTAGGAGAACATCCAGTCTAGCAAGAAATTCATGCGAACAAATAACAAATCATTCTGAATGATTAACGTGTGTCGTTATCATCATTAAATACATTGAGTCCAGAACTAGGAAAACATCATGAGCGTGTGTGGGCAAGATATACATGTATATATTAATTTTTACCTCGGTCTTTTCTCAAAAGTGAATAAAAAGGAGGTTTATCAGATTATCTTTAAAGGGACTATTGAACATCAGCTAAATAAATCCTAATATTTAAAGACACAGATTACAATAATTTCAGAAATGTTGAAATTACAGACCTAATGGGAAATCTTGTAATGTGGCTTAATTGACACGTCATGTTCTGTTAGCCTGACTCCAGCTGACAGCCAGATTCAGAAACATAACAGAAAGCAAGTGACATTTCTATAAGAACAGATTAGCCCGAAATAGCTGCTTGTCCTCTCACCCTTAAAGACTGTTGACCACCCACCCTCATTAAATGTTAGTGTGCTTATGCCTGGACCTGGGAAACTTCCCCCTGGGCTCTGAGCCGACAGGCGAGGGCTCCAGTCTTCTCTGGCAGGGGAGCCCAAGGGGGATGAAAGGCATGCCATCTTACTCCTCTGGTGGTTGCTAAAGTCAATTTCATGGGACGTTTACCCAGGAAAATAATACTATTCCTTTCATGCTGTCTTCTGGAATAGAATGCTGTTTGAGGAGAACACCAAGGCAGTCCTGAGTCTCAGGGCCTTAGCGTCATCCTGGGAAGAAGTTAATTCAGAATCCCAAGGCCGCATTGGCTTGGTCCTGCCTCCAAGATACCATTTGGAAAAGAGACCGCAGCACCCAAGACCCAGAAATGTGTTATGGTGGGTCACTTGAGAAGGTTTGCTCCAGTGGCCACTGCATTCACAACTCCAAGTGCTCTGCTAAATCCTCCAGCTCAAAGTGCCACAAAGACACACTCCCTTCACAGTTCCACTGTCACTAAGAAGTACCCTGCTCTCTCATGCCCCATCCAGCCAGGAAAGCTAAACGCCACAGCCATGATGGACCGCAGGCACTGAGGGCCTGCCCCCTGCCAGGGCTGTGCTATGAGTGGTCACAGCTGACTGTGTCTCAGCCTCACACGGGCCCCTCAGTCCTTTACCATCTCCCTTTCTCAGCTGGGGAAACTAAGGCCTCCAGTCAGTCACAGAATAAGTCTGCCAGGCTCACACTGCTCATGAGAGGTAGAGCTCAGCTGTGAATGTGAGAGCTGGAACTGAAGTCCCCCACTCATGGCCACACAGTGCCGTCAGAGAGCATCCCACAAACTCATCTGGGAGCCAAAGGTTCTTGGGCTGCGAACCTGCCTGAGGCAGACAGGTTAACACTAATGTGGGAACCCTTGAGCTTCCCAGGGTCATCTTTGCAGCAGGAGTCCAGTTTTGGCAGAAAGGGGCTGCCCTTGCAGATCTCATGTAGAGGCTGCAGGGGAGCAGGAGCAGGCTGGAAGGGGAGTGTCCAACCCAAGGACACACCCAAGGGCAAGGTTCCAGACAGAGGTCGGGCACCTCATCCCGGCCCATCTCGGATTGGGGAATGCTCTTGAGGTCTTTGGACAGCCATGGGTTGTCTACTAGGAATTATTCTCCACTGGTGATTCATGCTGATAAAATCTCCATCTCCTGCAGTCTCATTAAAGCAAGCACACACTCAGAGAAGTGTGTTTCTGGTGGCTCATGAGTTTCCCAGGTAAAATACAGGGCTCCATAACTCCCAGATGGAGAGCAGCTGGTTATCTTTGCCCATGAGATCTCCAACACAGGCCGGGGTCGCGGCCCATTCCACCCGACCTTGTCAAGTCCTCCCTTCTGTCCATGCTTGGAATCCAGTGCCTCAGGCAGAGTGGGGCCACCTGAGAGGGCTACTCGTGCTGGATGAACACTGCGTGGGTCTAAGTCTGTTTACAGGGTCACCCCAGCCATAGCCCTTGGAGAAGCTTCCCTGTCCTCCGCAGGGCCTGGATGTCACTGCCTCCCTGTTGAGATTGTCTAGCGACTCCCACAGTATTTGCTTCTCTTCCTGTAGCACTCCTGACCCAGTGCACTGTGGCCTGAAAATGCTCCCTTCTGACTCTTGGAGGCTGGGCTCAGTGTCCCTCTGTCCCCAAACCTTCACACAGGGCTCAATGTGTAGTTGGCACTCAAAAACCACATGTTCAATTGAGGAACAAAGTAGGTAAGTTAAACAAACAAACAAACAAAAAACAAGAAAAACGTATGTGGAAATATGTGTATCAGAACTAAATCAGAGAACTTGAAAGTTTTAAAAAGATGTTCAGATAAACTTGGCATGACTTCTCTGGGTTATGTAAGCTTCTGCTTTGAATCTGTCTTACAGCAAGGAAGATGCATGAAAATAGAAGATATCTATGTAACGTTCAAAAACCGCAACATGCCATTTGCCTACAGCGACTTATGGAAACGTTTACAAAAACATTTTGATGGGAATGCGTACACTGAGTATGCCAGTCATAAAGGTGCTTTTCTTTTTATTTAATTTTATGTTCTGTTATGTTCTTAATCATGAGGCTAGATTGCCAATGTTTGTTTCCTTAGCTTCAAATCAGAATTTATAATATCCTGGATGATATATAATTGTACTGTTCATCCTAGCTTTGTTTTATGTTTAACTCAATCACTTTCAAAATAAAGAACTGAATAAATATATCTCTTCTCATTAAATTAAGTTTTAGTCACAGACCATTGTGGAAAATACTAAAATCTGAATAAAATCAAACACACCACAAAAAAGAGGGACATAGAACAATAAGCAATAAAAGGAACATATTTCATTTTTAATGACATAACATTTTAAGCAAAGCAGCTTGTGCCTGCAAGAGAGCTGGAGGAGCAGAGACGGGGCAGGTCTCCCCACCGCAGCGGGGAGGGCACCCCTCCTTCCCACCCGGCCTCAGGCAGCTCAGCCGCCCTGCATGTAGTCAATCTTGGTGCAGTGGGAGACCTGACAGGGGCCTGAGGCCGGGTGGCCTCCCAAACCTGGATAGGAGAAGGGAGAGGCCTCTTTAGGGGTACCCCTCTGCAGCGTCACCCCCAAAACTTGTCCATAAAAGGAGCCTGCAGTGCAGGCAGCCACCAGAAGGTGTCACTGCGGCTCTTGCGCTGAGCCTGCGTTCGCCCCGCCGGGTCCTCCCCAGGGAAAGCCTAGATCCTCTTACCAGGACCCCCGGGAGAAGCGGCCTCTGCACTGACGGGGCCCACTGAGCGGGCCTTGCACGGAGCTTCAGGGTGCTCAAACCAACAAGCTCCCAGAGCACACAGCAACCAGGCCCTCCTACGTAGGGAGAAAGGCAGAAAAACAAAAAGCCCTTGCTGTTCGGGGGCACACCACTTAGCCCATAGAAAGAGCTTGATCTGTGTGTTTGAATATGGTACGCATCATTTCTTATGCAGTACTTTCTCTGGGCGTTCCTTAAATGTTTGACCTTTCTCTCATTTATCACATATCATGAGCTCCTACACAGCATTCCTTTTTGGATCTCGGTGGAACCCGGGAGGAAGGATGGAATAAGGGGCTTCCATCAGACCTGCTAGGTGAGGGCAGAGCCTTCTCCTACGTTGGCAAGCAGTGTGTCACCCCTAATCTCACCCTCATGATTTACTGACCATGCCACCAGCCCTTCTCTCTGCACTTCCCTCCCCGTCTTGACTCAGCAGCATTTGCATAGGAATAACGTTTCTTAAGAGTTGGGAAGGAGAACCCTTCTGACAGAGAAGCCCCCAGAGCAGATTTGCCAAAGGATTTAAAATGAATCCATAATATTCATCCATAATTATCCTTAAATCTTGGGTGCTGAAGGACAAAGCTTCGTGTATGAAATAGCATTTTCACTCGTAAGAGCAACAAACTATGGTTATTTTCAGACTGGGGTGTTTGGTAGCCATTTTCTTGAAAATGAATGGAGTCTGTCACTTCTAAGAAAACAACTGGCAGTATTTGTTGCCAATACTAAAAGTCGAGATTTCCAGTGGAAATTGGGATTTTGGAAAACTCGTATCCACCTTCATGAGTCTGGTAGCTTCTCAATATTTAAATACTTTTCTAACACAATTGGTTGGGAGACTAATAAACGTGGTTTT
Organism: Pan paniscus; assembly: GCF_029289425.2. Lineage (NCBI taxonomy): Eukaryota > Metazoa > Chordata > Mammalia > Primates > Hominidae > Pan > Pan paniscus. Next base: position 7,924,361 of record NC_073265.2, read on the forward strand.
TGTAATATCGTGTCAACATTTGGATGATCAGCATAACTCTGTGAACCAATATTTTCCAATGCCTGAAGTTACAAATTCATGCATGGGTAAAAGGTACATTTAAAGTACAAGATAAACCAATGTTTTGGAAGGTAACAAGATATGAATAGTATAGAGTTTCAGGTTCCACATTAGAACTAAACTCCAAGAAACTGCTAGTTGTTGAGTTTGATGTGATGTCAAGGAAGAGTATGCATCATTATCTGAAAAGTCTAATAAAATCACCATCCATTTTCATATCCAGCTCAGGGTAAATTTCCTTCACAGAAATTACATGTCGCAACAGATTGAATGCGGAAGCAGATATGAAAATCATCTGTCTTTTATTGAGCCAGACATTAAAGATATTTGCAAAAATGTAAAACAATGTCACTGTCCTTACTAAATTTTCTTTTTGGGGGGTATAATAGAGTTATTTTTTTAGAAATGTGTCACTTATGTAGGCTTTTTATTATATTTAGATTAATCAATAATACATATTTTTGAATGTCTAAGTTGAAATTTTTAATATAGTGAATAATGATAGAGATAATCCACATAAATAAAAGTTTTGGGTGGTGTTCCAATAATGTTTAAGAGCCTTGTGTAGGACTGAGAGCATTTCTGCAGTATTTGTGTGTCCACAGACCAGTAGCTTTATATCTTATACTACGTCAATTTACCCACTTGAATTTCATGGCTGCTAATGTAGATTCTATTGAGACTCAGTGGATCTTAAGAAATTCAGTTACTCACTAGGAATGGTTCCACTGGCAGAACGGGGAGGAAGTGCAAGAAGGGCTAGTCTCTTCTCAGTGTTGGGGAAGACAGAGCAACAGGATGGGTGTTAAACACAATGAGAGGCGCCGTGATCACAAGGGTGATTTTTATATTGGAGTGCAGCCCAATGCAGTCCCCTTTTAGGAGTCTAAAAAACTGGGTCTAATTAAACTTCCTACTGTTGGTGATCATTTATTTTTATGACATTCTATTATGAAAATTCCAAATATACAAAAAAGGTTGAAAGGATTTTATAATGAACACTCATTATAGAATGAACATCACCTAGAATTAACATGGTGAAATATTTACTTCATTGCTTACCTGCAGACATTAAATAAACCTATAGGGTTATGTGACTCTTGCTGCGGTCTAATTGCATGCGTCACTCAACCCTATATCAAGAAACCCCTTCCATCTGAATGAAATGCAAATCCTAAGCATCATGTTCAAAGTGGGCAGCCTACTGTTTTTGTGTGGGTACACCAGGATTTATTTAACCCATTTCTGACTGTTGACTGTTTGGGTTGGTTAAACTCTTTACTAATTTGATAAACATTGAGGAGCACCTGTTTTTCCTTAACAATGATCCTTTATTTTCCTTCTTAGGCTTATAGGATTAAATCTAAGAAGCAGAATTCTCTAGAGTTTCTCTTGTGTATAGTGGCAAGTTCCATCAACAGCTTTTCCTTTGCAGACTGAGCCCATATGTAGATGTTGGGGAAAAGACGGAGATTAGTCTGAAGAGAAGAGCCGAGGGACCATGTTAGCTCCTTTCTGATATCCTGCCATATAGTACATTCTCAAAAAATAGCTGCCAAAGGAATGAATAACAAATGTTGAGGCCCAGCGGGAGATGTAGGCTTATCCCTGGAATCACTGATTCAAAGAATGAGAATCACAGAGTTGTGAGAGGTCAACTTTGGTTACACATGAAGACCTCTCTCCCGACCCCCTACCCTTCCCTCATATCTTTGTTTTTTCTTCCAGGTGGCACTGTTTTTTGAAATTATCATGGAAATCAAAGGTGAAGTGTAATTTGTTATAGGACTATAAAATTAATTATGATGAATACACTTTCTGAATCACTGATACTCTTTTTTAAAATAGCAGCTTTATTGAGCTGTAATTCACATACTATAAAGGTCGCCCTTTAAAAGTAGACAATTTGGTGGGTTTCAGTAACAATCTAATTCCAGACCTTTTCCATCCCTCCAAAAAACAACCCTATCTGTGCCTTTTAGGTATCATTCCCCATTCCCCAAACCCAACCCCCGGCATTCACTAATATACTTTTTTTCTCTATGAATTTGTCTATTCTAGGCATTTCATATAAGTCGAATCATACTGTCCTTTAGTGTCTGGTTTTTTCACTTTGCATGGTTTCCAAGTTTATCTATGTTGTAGCATCTGTTTGAATTTCCTTCCTTTTTAAGGCTGAATAATATTCATTGTATGTCCAGACCACATTCTATTTACCCATTCATTAGCGATAGACATCTGGGTTTCTCCCCACTTTTTGTATATTATGAATAATGCTGCTATGCACATTCATGTACAAGTTTTTGTGTAAATACATGTTTTCATGTTTTCCCTGCTATATACCTAACATTTGAATTGCTAGGTTACATGGTAACTCTATGCTTTACTGTTTGAGGAACTGCCAAACTGTTTTCCAAAGCAACAGAACCACCTGACATTTCCACCAGCAAAGTGCTTGCTCTCTATCATCACCAACACTTGTTGTTATGGTATCTTTTGTGTTATAGCCATCCTAGTGGGTGGGAAGTGGCATCTCATGTGGGTTTGATTTTACATTTCCCTCATGACCTATGGTGCTGGGCATTTTTGCTTGTGCTGATTGGTCATTTGTATAACTTCTTTGGAGAAATGTCTATTCAAACCCTTTGCCCATTTTTAATTTGCTTATGTTTGTTTTTATTGTTCAGTTGCACACTCCTAGGCTTTAATTCTCCCTCTTTCCATGGTCTGTTCATTTACAGGAAATAGATCCATTTGAGGTTACAGACTAAAGATCACTAAGCAGCTCTCATCTGGTGGTACATATTGAGACATGCACAGTCTAAGAGATAAGCAGGTGTGGCTCATCGGAAGGCAGCTGAGACAGGCCTTTAGCTGCCAGCGATGGCCAAACACCCTGGGTCTTCCTGGCACCACACAACTGAGTTTTGTTGCCCTCTCATAATTATTGGCAGAGCTCTCTCCTTCTCAATGATCCTCTGATTAGAACCAGAAAGCACATATCACACAGGTCCTGGACATGAACAGAGAATGGCCTGACATCAAATGTTCATTTAGGAATCTTTAAAAAATCACCCAGACTTTGTACTGAGCATGTGGTGCTGAATGTAGCAGCTGCAGCCACTGACCTTTGGGAGCTTTTGTCTAGTTAATGAGACTCTTCCATAAGATTGTGATAGACATTGAGCTTGTGGGAATTGAATCATACTTTAAATGCATGTGAGATATCCACTCACATAACAGAACCTTACAGTAAACCTGCTTGTTGAGTTCCTACAGTAGTCTCTCTGGTTGTGGCATACTGCTACTGCAACCCATAAAAATCAGAAAATGCATCAGCATTTCTTAAATCTCCTCCTGGTGCTTCTCAGTGCAGCTAAGTGCTCCTGCCCTTCCTCAGGCCCCTGGTGAATGCTCAGCTTTCAAGCCCTGCATCCACACACAGGCAGTGCCACCCACACGGGGACTTGGACTGTTAAGATTGGGGACGGGTGGTGCCCTTGCAGTTCCATAGCCATGTAGGCATGGGTCAAGTCATATTCCATTAAGCATAGTCAGAATGTTGGAGAAGGATTTGCTTTTGTTGATTGGAAATGATTCAGGGTGTGGCAAGCCCTGCACTCCACTGAATTCCATCCTGCCCTTCTGAGAAGGTGAGAAGGAGGTACGCAGGGGCTTGCAGCATTCCCATGATGATAACTGCACAAATGATAACTCACAAATGCTGTCAGTTTTCTGTGTGTGAAGAGTAGCTCACCATGCTACCTGGGCTTGATAAACTTCATCCTCCTAGTATTACCATAATTTTTCAGGCTATGAGACGAAGGCTTAGAAGGTAAATTCCCCAAAAGCATCCAGCTTCTTAGTCGGTACAGGCCTGGATCTGAGCCAAAGTGATCTGACTGTGCAATCAGCCAGCTACCTCATCAAGCCCTTCCTCCCTCCCTTCTTTCTTCCCTCCTGAGCCCTTACAGAGCCAGGCATTGCCCCAGGGGCTGGAGGTGCAGGAGACAGCAAAGAAAACTCCTTGTCCTTATGGTGTCCCATGGGGTGGGAGAGGCAATGAACACAGAAACTAGACCATGCACAGCATCTCAGAGAAAATGGAGTCCAGGGCTGAGGAGCGGGTACTAGATTACACGAAGAATCTGGGAAGACATCTTGGATATGGTTACTTTGAAGCCAAGATCTGGAGAATGATTGAAAACTACGCACATGTTGGCTGGGCACCACGGCTCACCCCTGTAATCCCAGCACTTTGGGAGGTGAGGTGGGTGGATCACTTAAGGTCAGGAGTTTGAGACCAGCCTGGCCAACACGGCAAAACCCTATCTCTAATAAAAATATGAAAATTAGCCAGATGTGGTGGTGCACACCTGTAGTCTCAGCTACTCGGGAGGCTGAGGTAGGAGAATTGCTTGAACCCCGGAGGCAGGGGTTGCAGTGAGCTGAGATCGTGCCATTGCACTCCATCCTGGGCAACAGAGCGAAACTCCATCTCAAAAATAAATAAATAAATAGAAAGAAAGAAAACTATGCACACATCTATGGGAAGAGGATTTCACTGGTGTAAGAGAAGAGCTGCTGCAGGGTCCTGAGGCAGGCATGCCCAGCAAGTATAGGACACACATGTGCCCTGTGGCTGAGGCTATGCAGGAGCAAGCAGAGTGGCTAGGCAGGTACTGGGAAGCCTTGGGGCCATGGTTAGGACTGGCCTTTTGTTCCCAGTGAGATGGAGATTGGTTACAGGAACACAGCTGACCAGTGTGGCTACTCTGATGAGAACAGTGTGTAGGTGCCCGGGTAGGGGCAAGAGGGAACTGCCAGGGTCCCTACAAAGACAGTGAGGGAGGGAAGGAAAAACATCAAGGACAATTCTCAGGTCTGCAAAGGAGGAGTTTTTGTGTAATAAAAAGGGAAAAGAACATGAAGGAACACAGAAGTTGGGAGGTTTGCAGACGTCACACTTCAAATACCTAACACCCAACCATCAAACGATCCACTCGCTTTCAATGGCTCATTGTCAGCAATCGTGATAATAAGATAATGCAGATGCAATGACTTACCAAGTGAGCATGTACTGGAGTCTTATTTTACGCCCCCCATAGTCCTATGAGTTAGGTGTTGCTATACCTGGGCCCCATATTGCACCCTCCATCTTGCGCCATATCACCCCGTGCATCTGCGTGAAACGTGGCATATGGGGAAGACACTGAGCTCCTTTCTCAAGCACAATCCTAGGGACCAATAACCAAGACCGATATCACCCAACGGTTTGGTATGTGGCTGCTGCCTTGGCAGGGGCTTCCTTGGCCTGCCTCCCCGGGGCAGTGTGGGGTGGTGTGAGCGCCTGTCCCACAGGTCAGACAGAAATAGCACCTGAACAGCAGGCGGCACAGTTCCTCATCCAGACACACTGCCGGCCCCTGTGTTCTCATTCCTAGGATCCAATTCTCGAATCTTTTTAGTACTAATTAGAAGACTATCAATCTGCTTGGCTCACCCTGGATTTACATCTTGTGGGATTTCCTGGGTTATTTTTCTAAGCTTCAGCTAACGGAATAAGAGAAATTGGCAGAGATCCCACCCCATCACCCCTTGAAGTGTGCGGGGGATAATCGTGCTCTCCCTGGGTCCTCTTCCTCTCACTATGGGTCTGGATTTACGCTGTGAACAGTGAGCGCGAGACGGAGATTAGCTGAACGGTCTGGCAGAATCCCTACACTGCCACGCAGTCTTAAAAGGATCCAAGATACACACAAACACACACACCATATACAAACACACACACCATATACAAACACACACACCATACACAAACACACCATACACACATCATACATACACACACACCATACATACACACATCATACATACATACGCACCATACACACACACGATACACACATACACCATACACCCACATACACACATACCATACACATACACACTATACACGCATACACCATAAACCCACACATCATATATACATACACACACACTATACACACACACCATACACACACACCATACACAAACACACACACACTATACATACATACACCATACACACACATCATACATACACACACACCATACACAAACACACCATACAAACACACACACTATACACACATACACCATAAACACATACATCATATATACAGACACCATACAAACACACACTATACAAACACCATAAACACACTCATACATAAACACATATACATACACACACAAATACCCCATACACACACACAGACCATACACACACATACCATACACACACAAACGCCATACACACACACCATACACACATACACCATACACACACAAACACCATACACACACCAACACACAAACACACCATACACACACACCAACACACACATCATACACACCATACACACATACACACACATACACACACACCATATACACAGACATACACACACACAAACACCATACACACATATACCATACACATACACCATACACACACAAAGGCACTCACACATACACACATATACCATACACACACATACCATACACACACACACCATACACATACACCATACACACAAACACACCATACACACAACATATACACACAAACACACACACCATACACACACAAACACCATACACACAAACACACACCATACACACACAAACACCATACACACAAACATACCATACATACACACAAATACACCATACACACATGCACCATACATACACACCATACACACACACAGCATACACACACACCATACACACACACTATACACACACAAACACACACACCATACACGCACACACACCATATGCACATACGCCATACACACAAACACATCATACACACCATACACACAAGTAAATGCATTCACACACCATACACAAACACACACACCATATACACACACACCATACACATACACACACACAAACACCATACACACATATACCATACACACACACCATACACACACACACCATACACATACACCATACACACAAACACACCATACACACAACATATACACACACACACAACATACACACACAAATACCATACACATACACACCATACACACACAAACACCATACACACAAACATACCATACATACACACAAATACACCATACACACATGCACCATACACACACACCATACACACACAGCATACACACACACCATACACACACACTATACACACACAAACACACCATACATGCACACACACCATATGCACATACGCCATACACACAAACACATCATACACACCATACACACAAGTAAATGCATTCACACAGCATACACACACACAAACACACCATATGCACACACAGCATACACACACGATACACACACACAAACACACATGATACACACAAACACACACGACCCACACACACACACCATTCACAAGGACAAATACCTGGCTGCCTGGCTTGATAAAGGGCTGTGGAGACCCTTTGTCAGCCCAGGCCACAAAGCCTGTCTGTCCTCACCTCAGCACTCGCCCCAGGCCAGTGCCAGGTGTCTGCCAGGTCTGGGGCTGCCTTCCTCCCCCATGGCTCTGGGGACTTCCTCACCAGGCTCTTTCCCTCTCCTGGGCCCATCATGCACCGTCCATCCTCCAGCGCTGGCCCTGGTGGTGTTGATGCGCTGGACTCCCTCCAGACTCCCTGGACGTAGAGAGGTGGGGGTTTCCACACACATCTGGTCATCTGTGGGTAACTGCTCTCCCACGCCCTCGCCATCTGTCCTACCTGCAACTGCACTGTGAACTCCCTGAGGGCAGAAGGCTTCTGCTTATATTGAATGTGTCCATTTTTATTTACTGATATCCATTTGAAAAAACAAAGCAACAATTGGAAAATATCGAGTTGATTTTGAACTTTTAATTCAATGGTTCCTCCCAGTGTTGAGTAGTGAGAACACGCGATAAGAAGTCAGAAGATGTGATTTCCCAACTCACAGCAACCACCAGCCAGCTCTGTGGGTCCCATGGAGGCAAATGCAACCTCTCTGAGCCTTCATTTCCCCACGAATGGAAGCGAATCTCAGAGGAGGTGATCTGTAAGACATCATCAAGCTTGAAACTTTTAAACGTCAGCGATATGCATGAAGAGACAATCTGAAGGCCAAGATGGTGGCTGGGAAAGTGAGCAGGGAAGAAAAACGTGATAAGAGTGACAATTTATCTAAATTAGAGATTTCGTGTGTATAAAGGGGAAAACTGCAACCCTAACCTGGTAATCTTTTGGCTACTATTTAAGTAGCCAGAAGTGAGTACCGATGGGAAAGTTAGGTTTTTTTTTGTTATTGTCACTGAAGAAAAAAAAAAAAAAGACTTTAGGGCAGTAAAGGATGCAGTCAGGTATGACAAAAAGATAAACGTGGTTCTGCAACTTTATAGAGAGCCAGAAAGGACACGTCCCGGGGAGAGAGAATCCAGTGCAACTGCTTTCCCAGAGTCTAGGTTTCTCTAAATTCACAGGCTCTATGAAGCCTCTCAGTTCTCCTCTGTAATTATTTGATAAACCGTGCCTGTGCCAAACTTTCCACAAGGCTGTGGAAGCAGACAGGATTCTGTTATCCTAACTAAACAACAGAGAGATGCCCTTAGGAGGTTTGCAAGGAGAAGGAGACAGAGCAGATGCTTGGCGAGCATGTTCGCTTGCTGGAAGATTCAAAGACAGGGTCGACCCCAGTACCTTCTGCAGTGTCCCATTGAGAGTGGAAGCCAAGGACACCAACCTTTGTGACTTTTGTGGTTTTCTGTATTTGAGTTAAATAAATTCCCTCTAGATTTTAACCCTAGTTTAGAAGTGTGTCTCTTAGAAGAAATGGCATAATCCCAACCCAGAGGCAACGGTTAAGGCAGACATCACTTCCCCTTGTTCTCTGGCTACTGGGAAATTCAAGCTTCATTTTACGTTCAAGCCCAACTAAGTATAACAAGCCAGAAGCCTGGAATATTTTATGTGTTCTTCTTTACAAGCCCCTATTTCATTTTTTAATTCAATTATATATAATTTATACATACTGTATATATAGTATATATAAAATGTGTATGTAAAAAAGATATATATATATGTATAAATTTGGTCATTAGCAACTTATTTTATCATTATCCAATCATATGAACGTCAAATACTGAAGTCATTTTAACTCCTTCCTCTTTCTTATTTCCTATTCTGTGGCTCACAATTCCTTGTCAATTCCTGCCCATGCTCCCCTCCCACTGCCATTATAACAACCATCTGACACCAACTATCTAACTGGTCTATCTGGCTCTATACTGTCCCTCTCCAGTTCTTCCTGTGTCCCACTACACGCTGATTTTTCTCAAACATATATGTGATCCCATCACTTCTTAATTCAAAAGCACCCCACATTTTGCCTTCCCTCTATTTTCCACTGCATACTGCTTAGGAGTTCCTGGGCAGTTCTATCATTTTCTTGCCTCCAAAAACCCCTGCCACTATTCCTGTGTGTCCAATCCTGACTTTAATAACTTAAAATGTCAACTCTTCTCTGATTTCCCATGACAGGAGTAATACCTCCCATCTGAAATGTCAGAGGAAATTTTATTTCCCTTGTCATGGCTTGCATTATTATGTATTAGTATTAGTAGATTATCTGCACTTAATCATTGGAAAGAGGCAAAGTACAGTGGTTAAAAGAATGAGGTCTGGAGCTTGTTTTAGAACCGTGACTACACCCTATGACTCACATAACCTTGAACAAGTTACTTATGTACCCTGAACCTCAGTATCCCTATCTGAAAAAATGAAGAGAATCATCGTCCTATCACAGTGGGTTGTTTTAAAGGCTAAATTAGTTCATCAATACACGAATATAGCACTTAAAACTGTCTCAGACTAGTAAGTGCTCAATAAATGCTAGATACTCTTCTTAACTCTTGGTTAGGTACATGACTCTCTTGACCCGGTTTGGTCCTTGAAGACAAAGACCAAGCAGCTTGGTTCCTTCACTGCACCAACATGAGATTCTTACTGCTTCCAATAATGAGTAGAGTATATGACACCAATTTCAATCAGCAATCTTTGGTTTCAAGTTTTAATGACACCTGCCTTTGAAAATCTCCAACTCTTTTTTTTTTTTTGAGATGGAGTCTCACTCTGTCACCCAGGCTGGAGTGCAATGGCATGATCTCGGCTCACTGTGACCTCCGCCTCCTGAAATCCCCAGCTCTTAAACATTAACTGTGACTGAAGTGGCATATGCAAGGACTTATGGTATCAAATCTAATATGAAAAAAAGCTTGAAGGTTGTCACACTCATCCTTACAATGAGAAAAAGCTGCACTAAATGAAAATCAATGACTTTTCTTGAACCCATCAGACAACTGCAACCACAGGGCAACCCCCCCTGAAATCTGCAGAGGCAGGTTAATAGAGAGTCACAGCAGGTATCTGTTTACCTGGAGCAGAAGCTGCAGGAGTCATAAGCTGGTAGGAACACTGAAATAATCATTCTGATGAATAGTGGAGGCTGAGTGTGAAGGGGCATGAGACTGAGAAACTTCTGGGGGACAACCACTTCAAGGGGTCCCCCAACACTTTCCTGAGCTTTTCCTCCAGGAATCCTATAAGGTTCTCAAAGTGAAAATGCAAGAAAGATCCCATATTTTCTCTGGCAGGGCTATCTCAGAATTAATCATTGTGAAATACACCAGAGCATTTGCCATAAAAGTGACCTACTCTAGCAGAGAAAGATCTTACCAGAGCCTTATCCCTCCCAGTCAAACTTCCTCTAGCCCTCCTGTTCCACTTAAGGGAGTGGGCATAGTAAGCAGGGATTAGGGCTTCTAGGAAATAGACTGGGGGGCACTGTAGCCGGGAAAGGGAAAAGGAGTAAGGGAGGAAAACTTATGCCACTGAAGAAACTTCTGAAGGCCACAGCCCAGGAAAACAGCTCCACTTAAAGATCAGAGTGCAAATGTAAGATTACAGAACAATCCTCCATTGGCTCCACCCTAAACCATCACAGCCACAGGGCTCCAGGATAGTAAAGCGGATTAATGCTGGAAGCACTGCAAGATGCAAACTCTATGTGAGGAGAAGTACCTAGGGAAGCCCAAAGTCGAAAGAAGAGAAAAACACAAGGATGCTAGAAAAATTTTAAGCCTCTGGCACCCAAAGCTACAGTAGACATTAACCACAGCCCAATTCCTAGTCAGACCAACATGAATTCTCATCCTAATGGACTATTTACCTCACGGTGTGTCTAGCTTTAAAAAAAAAACTATAAGGCATGCCAGAAAGACAAAAAGAAACAAACAACAAACAAACAAAAATCAATGTAAAGAGACACAGCAATCATTAGAGCCACATTCCTATATGCCACAGTTGTTGGAATTATTAGACAACCAATTTAAAATTACTGTGATTAATATGTCAAGGGTTCTAATGGAAATAGTAAATAACATGCAAGAGCAGTTGGATAATGTAAACAGAGAGCTGGAAACAAGAAGAAGGAAATGATATAAATGAAAAACACTGTAACAGAAATGATGAATGTCCTTGAGCAGGAGGGGTCATCAGTAGAATTGACACAGCCAAGGAAAGAACATTGAGCATAAAAATAGGTCAGTTAAACTTCTCAAACAAATAAGAAAAAAAAAAGCATCAAAAAAAGCAAGACTAGAACATTCATGAACCATGGGAGAATTACAAAAGGTGTAACGTACACATAATTGAAATACCAAAAGGAGGAGAAAAAAAGCAGAATAAATATTTGAAGTATAAAAATAATGGCCAAGAACCTTCCAAAATTAATGACAGACAAAAAACTACAAAACAGGAAGCCCAGATAACACCATGATTAAAGTAAATAAAGAGATAAATGTAAAATGCAATTAAAAAGATCACTTGGTCATAACATATTCACACTGCAGGAAGCCAAAACAGTCAATTTTGGAAAAAGCTGGGGAATGAAGGGTGTAAATTTTAACATTTGAGAAAGAAGAACAAGAATTCAAATGTACTTCTCTTCAGAAACTATGCAAGAAGAGTGAGTGAAATATTTAAAATGTTGAAAGAAAGAAAAAGCTCCAGACTAAAATTCAATATCCAGATAAATTATCCCTCAAAAGAGAAATATATAATTTCTTTTTCCTTCTTTCTTTTCTTTCTTTCTCTTTCTTTCCTCTCTTTCTTTTTCTCTCTCTTTCTTTCTCTCTTTTTTTTTTTTTTTTTTTTTGAGAGGGAGTCTCACTCTGTCACCTAGGCTGAAGTGCAGCAGTGCAATCTTGGCTCACTGAAACCTCCACCTCCCGGGTTCCAAGTGATTCTTGTGCCTCAGCCTCCTGGGTAGCTGGGACTACTGAGTGTGCCACCATGCCCTGCTAATTTTTGTATTTTTAGTAGAGATGGGGTTTCACCACATTGGCCAGGCTGGTCTTGAACTCCTGACCTCAGGTGATCCCCCTGCCTCGGCCTCCCAAAGTGCTGGGATTACAGGTGTGAGCCACGGTGCCCAGCCAAAAGTTTCTCATACAAACAAAAACTAAGGGAATTTGTCAAGAGCAGACCTGCCCTGCAAGAACTGTTAAAAGAATTTAATCACGCAGAAGAAAAGTGGCGTGCCAGAAACTTAGATCTATATAAAAAATAAAGGAGTACTAGAGAAAGTATAAAGGAAACAAAATGTATTTCTTCTTTTTCTTCATTTTTATAAAGGATAACTTTGTAAAGTAACAATTATAACAGTGTGATTATAACACATGGATAAGTAAAATAAAGGGCAGCAATGTTGCAGGATACAGGATAAAATAATTAGGAATTCTCTATCCAGGTTTCTGTACTACATAAGAAGCAGTATCATATTATTTGCAAGAAGTCTTTGCTTTGTTAAAAATGTAAAATGTGAACTTTAAAGCAACTACTAATATTTTTATAAGAAGTACAACTGATGTGCAAAGAGAGAAGTTGAAATGGAATCACATAAAATGCTCAATTAAACCAGAAAAGGCTAAAAAATGGAGAGGAAAACAAAGAACAAATGCAAGCAACAGAAAACATGGTAGATATTAATCCAGCTATATTCATAATCACCTTAAGTGTAAATGCTCTAAATATGTCAAATAAAAGACAGAGATTGTCACAGTAGATTAAAATCTTAAAAAGCCCCAACTCTATGTTGTCTAAAGAAACTCATTTTAAACATGAAGACTCAGGCAGGTTAAAATGAAAGGGATAGAGAAATATATACAATGCTAACACTAATCAAAAGTAAGTTAGAAAGCTATATTAATTTCAGACGAAGTGGACATCAGAACAAGGAAGTTTGTCAAGAATAGATAGTGGCCTTACACAATAATAGATGTGTTAATTCTCCAAGAAGACAAAATAATCCTCATCGTGCATGTACCTAACAAAAGAACATTAAAAGACAAGAGGTAAAACTGGAAGAATTGAAAGAGAAATATATATATCCACTGTTATACTTAGAGACTTAAGCACCCCTCTGAGTAAATACAAAAATTTACTTAGCTACCAAACGGCAGAGATGAGACTCAAATTTAAATTTAAAAAAATGGTTTATCAATTGGCAATTTCCCAATTAGTTAATCAACCTACAATCAAAGAGAAGCATACTAATTTGTGGCTTGGTATGCTTGATGTTGGTATGCAAATTTCTTAATTTTTATAGAATTTGATACAATGATCAAAATAACTTTATTATAAAAATTACATACCCTTACAAAGGTTCTCAGTATTTAATTTAGCTAAATAGAGAGAACATTTCAGATACTAATTTCCATACAATATTAACTTTTCACTGCAACGAGACTTTAGTGAAACTTCTTTAGAAAGACAAGTCAACAGAATGAGCTCGCCTGCATACTAAATAACCAAAAAATATTTATATTGACCTTTACAACCTGCATCATGTCTACAGAGACAAAAATAAAAACAGGTCCCCACCTCACAGTGCTAAGGTATTAAGATGATCAAGGAAATCCCTCCTTTAAACCAGGCCTGGGCCTTGGCCCCAGTGTCTCTGATACCCCATATATGCTAGTACAAGAAAGGGTGTGGGGTCAGAATAAGCCTAACTAGGGAGGAAATTCATGCTGCTCCTCACTCCCCAGACCCCTCAGAACAGATCACATTATTCATAAGATGAGGACTGAGATGCTACCCTCGCTAGTTTCTCTGGAAATACAGCCTTCCACATGAGCTGAATGTCCTCCTTTTTATGCAAGCATCATCCTCAAAGCCATAGTCTCTGCCTTGCCGGCATGGCTGCAACACAAGGGGTGAAAATGCATAAACTTTTCTGATTTTTTTCCAGATCCTGGTCATCCAAAAAAAGGAAAGGTGCCTAGAAGTATAGAAGGCAGTCCATCTGGCACATTTAAACATTACCCAAGTCCTCTGTTCATGCTCCCATAAAAAATAATAATTGGATTGTTTGGCTGTATTCCCAGATAATCACAATCAGTCTGGAATGTGCCTCAACTATGCCTTTTTTTATTTTGTTTCCTTTTCTTTGAGACACGGCTTTAGAATCTGTTGATGTACCGTGTTCTGAACAGGTAACAGCACACGTCCTCATTAATGAGCTAACCACCCACTTAGTTAAATTGCATTTCCCAAAATGAAGCATTACATGAGTTGCATCATCTTAAGCTATTAACGCAAATGATTTAGCTTAGACAGCCACCTACACATATAAATACCTATTAAGCACCTACTGTGATCGAAGCATTCAGTAGCCCACAGGAGACATGCTCCCTAACCTCCAAAATCAACAAGGCCAAACTTTTTCGAAAATATTGATCGGGTGCATGGAAATAGCAACTTATAACCAAAATACATTGACAGACTTTCTTCCTAATTACAGTAAGGCTGCAGCGGCCCAGCAGGGGAAACTATTTCGCTTCCAGATTTCTCATTTCTATCATTTCATGCTGTTAAATCGGCAACAAAGCACAGGTCTGTTTGAGACACACCTGGCTCATGACTGAGGCACTGCAGGGCCAGCCACAGGGACTTCTGCACACCAAGACAGTCTCGCCCTGCTAGAGCTGCCACGTGGGGGGAGGCGCTGGCTCCCAGTCCCCCTTCCTCCCTCCCCTTCGTGTTTCCAACTGTGAATGGTCAGATGAGCCCGAGGCACTGCACAGTACCATCCATGAGCCACCGCGAAGGGCAGGGGAGCTTAAAGGAGAAAAATGTCAAGTTTTAGAGTAGACAGGTAGGGTCTTGGAGATAGTTTTGGTAGCAAGTCTGTTTTGAGAGGTAATTTACTGTATCTTGCTGTCACTTGCTGAGCGCATCCCCTTGGCACTGCCCAGGTGATCCTGGAACCAGCCCTGTACCTTGTGCTTTAAGCTCTGAGCAGAATGGGCAACAACGTGAAGCTTGTCAAGAGTCCAGACTAGGAGGCAGGAGCAGGTGAGGCGGGAGCAACGCTCTGCGTCCAGGAGCCCCTGGTCCAGGTAGAACCGAAGGAGTCAGGACCCAGGAGGCAGCCTCCCCGCCTTGGTTCACACTGTGGATCAAAGACAAAGCACAGGGGAAAGGAGCTCCAAGAAATCCTACTGCAATTAAATAAGCTGTTTTCGAATAACGTCCACAATACTCTGAAGAAGAATGTTTCAGCTTCTCCCCTTGAAAGAGGCATCCTTCCCGTCCCTTGGGAATGCCCTGAGAATCTGCGAACCCTTGCATTTCCACGTTTCTTTTCTCTGGAAGGTCTGTGGGAATGGAAGCAGCAGCACTGTCCTGTCTGGCATGTGAGTCCATGTTTTTCACTCCTTTATTGAGAAGGCAGTGGCCAGAATATGAATGGAGATGATACAGAACGCTGTGGAGGGGTGATGTGCTAGCAGCAGCCAGAGACACAGGCTGGGGTAGTGGAGAGAACCCTGCACTTGGACAAGAGCTGAGTTCACATGGTTGCTCAACCAGACACTAGCTGTGTGACCCTGCACCAGCATTTGAATTTTTTCCCTAAGACTCGGTTTTTGCATCTGTAAAAGGAAATTGGTAGGTGGGGACCGGGGTCAGAATGTGCTTCCCTGAAGATCAGCAGGAAACACATGCACAGAAGAGGGATTCTCACTGTTCTTTGGCCACTGCTTGGCACTGGGCCTGCGTCAGCCCAGTGGGAAAGCAGGACATGGCCTTGGGACTGCGGTGACATGGCAGTGGCAGGACTCCGACATGCTCACACTGAGCTTCACTCGCTGGCATTTACTCCTCTTCCAAATTAATCACCCTGGGAGAATGGAACATTGTCTTTTAAAACTCAGAAAGCCAGGCAACATTCTCAGACATCTCTGACAGCTCTGCAAAAGCAGTGACATTTTCCTAATAATTTCTCTGGCTCTAATATGGCTGCAGCCAACACAGTTGTCAGAGATAAACAGCACCATGTATTTTTTAATCTTCATCCCAAGTGGCGAGCCAGGGCAGAGCATGCTGCCGCTGTGTACATCTCATACTCCATGGCCTGAGTGTCTTTTGGTTCTGACTGTCCTCCACCAATAACAACAATAATGGGGTAACAATATGGGGTAACCATAGCCGTGAGCCCCTTTCTGGCGCGTGATATATTGATCCCGAGAGCGCAGACTTGCTGGCCATTCTGCTCTGCTCAAAGCCTTGCCCCCTGCGTGATAGGGGCAGATGACCTCATCTCTTCCTGCTTGATGTTCCTCAGCTGGGAAGGGTGCTTAAAAAAACAGGGACTTCAAAGTCAAGGTAAGGATGAAACGGGATGATGGGCTGAATGTACCTACGGAAGTGTGCAGGCTCCCTGTTCTAGCACGGAGCTCCCTGCAGGCCAGGCGCAGTCATCGGGCTGACCCAGGGCTTCCCTGGCACTCAGCTTGGTTCAAGTTTGATTTTTAAAGTTTATAAAAGTTTTCTAAACTTTATTTGAGTGAATACATGCATCATAAACTATAACAAAAACACACAAAGAAGCTAGCAGTTAGCTCTTTTACTCTCTACCCCCAATTAATGCTAACCTCAAAACTCTGACTAGGGCAAAAAAGAAAAAACATACTTAAAAAGGCAAATAATATTTCTATCACAAAAAAGTACCCTACCATTAAATGTCTTCTCCTACACCATTGCACTAGTAAAATTAATTCTGGAAAGCCACATATAAAAACAAAACAAAACAAAAATCTGGAACTAGATAATAAATACTCAGAAGAGTTGCTGACCTGGCTAACTCTTCAGTAGTTTGAAGAAGCTTTCAGGCCTCTGAAGTCTGTTTATTTCTCAGCACAGTGTTCCAGCCATCTTGCCCTTCTTTCCCTCCAAAACACATCCCAAAACAAAAGCATGCATCATTGAGTCTCTGTTCTTAAAAAACAGCTTTCAAAAAGCAAATACTGCACAAAAGTACATAACAGAACCGTGAAAGATGTAGCATAGGACTTTTTCCTTCTTAGCAAAGTCGTCCTTGCTTTACATGGTTTCTTTTGTATACTCTCCAGGGTTTGTCTACCCCATCAGTAAGACAGCACTTTCGGATTACATTGCATGAAAAATAGAAAATGTCTGACTAGTATAAAGCAAGGAGGTGATAACCATGTGATTAGAATTACAATTGTTGCTGAAGCTTTGGTTCCATTTTTATTGACTTCAGTTTTTCCTTTATGGAAGATGTAAGAAACATGAAGGTTTTCTGACCTTGTTATTTTTGCAAAATTTGCCTTTGATAGAGCAAACGTCTCAATAATGCCAAGAACTCTCAGTGGCTCCTTCAAGTTGTTTGTACTATGGAGAGGAGAGTATGGATCATACTCCTGGTTGCATTTTTAACTCAACAGAGAGCTTGGTATTTGCAATCTTTGCACAGACATATGTACATTGGTGGGTAGATTATTTAAAATTGAGAAGTAAGAAACCCAGTATGAAAGGTTGATGGCTTAGTGAGGGTTTGGCTATTTTCTCTGCCCTTGAAAACCTTGCCTGTGTAGAATGTGTCTACCACAACTGCGCTTTCTTTCCCCTGGGAATTCCAGAGGCCACAGAGAAACTGTGCAATTATCCCTCGCACCCGCTCCTGCCCACGTAGCCACAACACTCCCATAGTTGTACGCTTTCTGGGCTAACTTAAGTGGGAATCTATAACACCTTCACCTAGAGTCCCTTCCATCATCGTATAACTTGCTGTCATTCCCACCTTGCAGATGGGGAAAGGGAGGTTTAGAGGGGTTTAGAGAGATGAAGGTTCCCTGACACAAGAGGAGAGGCTAGCTGCTGTGTGACAGAACCTGAGAGATGCTGAAAGTCACCCTCACTGCTTGCCTCCCCAGCCTTCCTGCCCCAACGCCTCCTCCCTCCATCAACTCTGGGATGTTTGAGGAAGGGGCACAATGCCTCCAGGTTCACTGCTACAAGTCATGCAGGGTCACCTAAATGGAGTGAGAAGGCCATGACCTTCAAAGTGAGAAGTCCCCTTCTTATCCTCAGAAGCTGGCATCTCTTATCAATGCTATGATCATGTTCTTAACCTCTCTGAACAAATTACGTCACTAAAGCTGGAATAAAATAACCCACCTTCAAGACTGGGCAAAAGGAACCAGCGCAATCCTGTGCACCTGTACAGTGGTTTGCCCTCTGTAGTGAGTTTCCACCAAAGTAAGGAGGTCAGTTATTGGGGGACGATACTGAAGCCCTGTTACTTCACTGTCATCTTAGCAGGAATGCACAGCCAGCCCGACTGACTGCATCCAGCAGCCTCCCATTCCACAAGGTGTGCAAGTCTACAGTAACGGGAAGCAAGGACAGGAAGGGGTGGGAGAAGGCAAGGGGCGGAGCATATGAAACAGGCAAAGCAGGAGATGATAAACATCCACCTCACCTGTGGCAGAGGCCTGCCTAGCATGGTCCTTGATGGGAAGCCTGGTTCCCAGGGCAACAGCTTGATTCTTACTCACAGGTCCAGGATACTGGACATGCCGCAGAGCTCCCTCTAGCTGCTTCCAGAGTTTGTGGATTTAAGAAGATGCTTGAGCATTTAGGACCTTGACGTCTACATGTCTGGTAGGCTCCGCCCTCACCTGGGAAGGTGGACTTCCTTTTGGATGTCCACACCTCTTACCTCTGTGTGAGAGGACCCGGGGCCTCTGTGGACACCTTGCAGAAGCTGCCATTTAGAGATTAACTCCTCCAACTAGGAGACAGGACTCTCCTAGTTGGAGTCTCCTAAAGGAGCAGTATGCTCCTTTCCTGCTGCAGCAAAAGACATGGGGGAAGGCCCCACCTGTTGGATGCCCCACCTGGCAGTGGGCCACCTCATTAGTGCACTTAGGCAGTAGGCAGAAGACAAGGAGATTTTGACCTGGCTTATTATAATACGCACACCAGATACGAAGCATTCGGATGACTAAAGAGTGGTTGATTCTCTCCCTAGGTCACATCAACAAGAGTTTAGAATGAAATACAGTTTGCTGTACTCTATATGCTCTGCAAACAGGAAGAAAGGAGGTATTAGTGCAAAAATATACATTTGCTGGTTTGTTTGTACCTCTGCACGGCCAGTCAATATTGCAAAGCCTGATAGCAACATAGATAAATGCAGTTGTCCTGTCCAGTTCAGGCACCTTACTGTCTGGAGGGAACAAAGCTGACCATGCAACGCACATGGTGCCTCCCTGGGGGCACTGAGCACCTAACTAGGAGCATGGTCCTCCTGCGATGCATGGAGAATCTTTCCCCAAGTCAACACTCCGCACAGACCTGTGGCCTGGAAGGATGCGAGTGCCGTGAACCAGCGTCTGAATCAAACTTAATAGCAATGAACTTAACCTCAGGACCACAGAACCACCACATCAGGGGACTTGATCATCTTAAATCGGTTTCCATTGCCCTCTGGTTTTCTGGCATCTCCTCATAGCAAGTATGTTTAAAAAGAAAGACAGAAAGGATGCCTGGGGTGGGGGGCATCACTGCAGGGAGAAGGAGCAACCACAGGTCTTTCCAGCACGTTCCTGGTTAACAGCACGTCCACAAGAAGTGTGTTGATGGATAACTTTTAGGGTACCAGTATCAAAAGCAGCAGGTGATGCGGACATGTGTTTCCATTTCCTGAGGCGGACAGGGCTTGTTTTCAGACTGGCCCCACTCAAGGGCAGCCTGAGGCGCTGACCCCACATTCCCGACCAGCTCGGGCACACGAATTAATAGCAGAATCTCCCCCAAGGAGGAGCCGAACAGTAACAAACAATGACTAGTATTTCTTAGCTTTAAGACTCCCCTCCCTCCATATTTAGTGCTGAATTATCTATTAATAACAGTCCTAGTTGATTCAGAGACAGCGTTGCGCTTGAAGGTATCTTCCTCCCCTTCTCTAGCCTGTGTTCCAATAGTGAATGTATAGGAAGGGGTTTAGAGAAGCATGGGTGGTCTGGAACTTTTTGAATCACAAGGCTTATTTGTGTGTGAGAGAGATTTAGTTTATGCACATACAAATACATGCATATCTGCATAGATTTTATAGCTTTTTTTAGGTTAGTCAAGACATCTCATAGTTGGATTTCAAATCTGGAACTGAGAGACTAGAGAGTGCAGAGCATGTATAAAGAAAGATGCTGGAAATAAACAGGGAGAAAAAATGGGAAAAGAGGAATGAAGAACATGACTGATACTAAACAAAATCTAGGGTTTTGAAGATGTGCATCTTGTGTGAAGACCTCTGCGTGGGTCTCAGACTGTGCTTTCCAGCAGCACGGTGGCCTTGAGAGGCAATAGGCTACTGAGCTGTGAAATGTGGCTACTCTACACTGAAGTGTGCTGTCATAAAACACACACTGGTGTCTACGACTTAGCATAAAAATATCTCAGGCTATTTTATTAAAATAGTTCACTGATAATTTTTCATATTGATTGCATAGCAAAATGACAATATTCTGTATAGACTGTATTGAATAAAATGCAGTAAAATTAACTCCACCTGTTCCTTTTTGCTTTTTATAATGAGACTCCTAGAAAATCTAAAATTGTATCGGTGGCTTGCATTGTATTTCAATCAGACAGCTATGATTTAAGAAATATTGTAAAAGATACAAGAAGTGTTCATCTGAAAATGAAGACATTTAGAACTAAGCAGACCATGATGCTATTCAGGGAATAAGAGGAAAGTGTCTGCAAGTTTGAAAGAGAAGCAGAACAGAGGAAAACCAATACAGATCACCTTGTAGAGTACTGTCATTTTAATAATATTTAGTATTTCAGTTCAAGAACACAAGATGCTTTTCTACTTATTTAGGTCTTCTTTCATTTTTTAAATAACAGAAGACACTTAACAACTCCACCTTAGCTCTCACTTCCTGCTTATTTTGAGAATGTTATATAAATGGGATCCCACATATGTGACCTTTGGAGACTGGCATTCTTCACTCAGCTTCGAATGCTGTTGCAGACCAAGTTCTTGCATATATGAGTAATTTGTTTGTTTTTCTTGTGGAGTAGTCATCCATTTTAAGGATGTACTAACAGTTTGCTTAACCATTAACCACTGAAGAACATGAGGGCTGTTTCTGGTTTGAGGCTATTAAGAATAGTGCTACTATGAATATGTATACATAGATTTTTGTGTCAACATAACTATTCATTTCTCCACGATAAATGCCCAAGCTTGCAATCGCTAGGTCATATGGTAAGTACAGTTTTAGTTTTATATGACACTTCTGTACTATTTTCTGTGTCATTCTACATTCCCATCAGCAGTGTATCCAGGTTTTCCACATCCTTGCCAGGATTTGATGTTCCCACTATTTTTTTATTTTAGCCATTCTAATAGGTATGTAGTGATAGCTTACTGTGGTTTTAATTTACATTTACTATTAATAATAGCTGATGACATTGAACATCTTTTCACATGCAGATTTTCCATGTAAATATCACCTTTGGTCAAACGACTATGTCTCTCACCAATTTCTTCTTTCTTTCCTTTTTCTTCTTCTTCTTTCTTTTCTTCTCCTTCTCCTTCTTCTTTTCTCTGTCTCTCCTTCCTTCCTTTCTTTCTTTCTTTTTCTTTCTTTCTTTTCTTTTCTTTCTCTCTCTGTCTCTCTCTCTCTCTTTCTTTCTTTTCATACTGACTCTTGCTCTTGTTTCCCAGGCTGGAGTGCAATGGCACGATCTTGGCTCACTGCAACCTCTGCCTCCAGGGTTCAAGTGATTATCCTGCCTCAGCCTTCCGAGTAGCTGGGATTACAGGCATGCACCACCACACCCGGCTAATTTTTTTGTTTGTTTGTTAGTAGAAATGGGGTTTCACCATATTGGTGATGCTGGTCTCAAACTCCTGACCTCAGGTGATCTGCCCACCTCGGCCTCCCAAAGTGCTGAGATTACAGGCATGAGCCACCACACCCAGCCTGTCTTTTACCCATTTCTAACTGGATTGTTTTGTTGTTGTTCAGTTTTTAGTATACATTTAAAATGTGATTTAAAAATCCATAATATAAAATGTATCATTTTAACCATTTTCAGTGTACAACTCAGTCATAGTAAGTACATTCCCAATGTTGGGCAGCAATCGCCACTCTATTTCCAGAACCTGCTCATCCTCCCACACAGAAGCTCTGTGCTCCCCTCGTTCTCTCCTACCCCCATTCCCTGGTCCCCTCTACTCTGCTTTCTCTATGAATCTGCCTATTCTAGATACCTCATGGAGGTGCAGGCATAGAGTACTCATCCCTTTTTTGTTGGCCTTATTTGACTTAAATGATGTTTCCAAAGGCATAGCATGCGTCTGAACATCCGTGGTATAGCATGTATTAAAACATCCTTAGTCATTAGAGAAATGCAAATCAAAATCATAATGAGCTACAATTTCTCATCCACTAGGATGGGTGTTATCAATAAAAAGGGAAAAGATAACAAGTGTTGGTGAGGATGTGAAGAGACTAAAATCTTTGTGCATTGCTGGTGAAAATGTAAAGTGGTGCAGCTGCTGTGAAAAACAGGTTGTCATTTCCTCAGAGAATTAAATATAGAATTATTATATGGTCCAGCAATTCCACTTCTAGGAATACACCCATAAGAACTGAAAGCTGGGACTCAAGCAGGGTCTTGTCTACCAATGGGTATAGCAGTCACAACAGTCAAAAGGGGTCTTGTCTACTAATGGGTATAGCAGTCACGATAGTCAAAAGGGGTCTTGTCTACCAATGGGTATAGCAGTCACAAAAGTCAAAAGATGAAAGCAAGCCAAGTGCCCATCAGAATATGAACAAACAAATCACGGTATTGCATATGATATAATATTGTTCAGTCATAAAAAGAAATGAAATTATTTAAGAGGTATTTACATATCACAGATTCAAGCCTTATCAGATTTCTGGTTTGCAAGTGTTTTCTCCCAGCCTAATCTGCCTTTTCAACCTCATGACAAGCTTTTGGTAGACCAAAAGTTTTCACTTTTGACAAGGTCCCATTTATCACTTTTTTTGGGGGGCAGGGATCATGCTTTCAGTGTCAAGTATAAATACTCTTTGCTAGCCTTAATTCATGAATATTTTTTCCTATGTATTTTTTCTAATATATTGTGTTTTTATGTTGATTTTAGGGCCTCAATTCATTTGGAATTAACTATCGTATAAGTTCAAGCTTATTTTTTTGCCCATAGATATCCAACCGAACTTCAGAAATCATTTACTTGTTGTTTGATAGAGTAATGATATATGCTACTTGCATACTTCTCATAACATAGCATTTTAAAGATAAGGTTCAAGACACGCTAACAGCAGCAGTGCCATGCATTAGTGTGACCAGTGTCTCAGGATTTAACATTGCACAATAAAGAGTCAACAGTGGGGTACTCATTATTTTACTGTTGAAAGTTTAATTAAAGGAATGGCATCTCAACTTTGGGATTTTAATCTAGTACATAATTTAAACAATTTCCAATGAACATTTATTTTGCATATATAATTTTCTATATCTCGAACTAAACAACAGAAGGAGATTATGTCGAAGTCCGGTGAACCCCTGTATTAGTTTACAGAAGTGTATATGCATGTGTGTGCCTCTGTGTGTATGTGTGTGAAGAGATACCTCTCTTTAGAAAAAATAATGGCATAGAGTTGCAAAACTGGCATTCTTAACATTTTGTCATTAATTTTTTAGTTGACTTAAAACAGATTATGACATCTATGTATATTGCATCGTTTAGTTAAAGGTATATACTGCAGCTATACTAAGCTAGACACATTAATTTTTCAAAGGCAATACAACTTTTGGAAGTGAAATCATGAGTAAAATAAAGCTCATACTAATATATATTAACCAATCAGCTGGACAAAAAGAAACATTTATTTCATAATGCTGACATTTAATCAAAAGAAAACCAAGAAGAAAACAAATCATTTTCAAAACAACTTAAGGAATGAGGAACTAAATGACCAAAATTTGTATTTTGCCTTTTTATTTAATTTTTTCCATAAAATATATTAAGACACAGATTAAACAATACAGTTTGTCATAATTCACTGGGGAATGATTTTTCCTTTTAGTGAAATGTATTTTGGGCTCGTTCTGCTGTGTAGATTCTCCTGACAATCTGAGAATTGTGAGTGGCATATCGACCAGGCAGGTTCCCAGGTCTTGGAATGCTCTGAGTGACTAGTACTCGTGGCAGGCAAACTAGTAACCAGCAAGGACGTTCACACCCTGAACCTCAGAACCTGCTACTGTGTCACTTTACGTGGCAGAAAGGACTTCAAAGATGTGAGTAAGTGAAGGATCTTAGATGGGAGATCATCTTGGCCCATGTGGGTGAGCCCAACCTAATCACACAGGTCTTCAAAACCAGGGGAGCTCTCCTGTCTGTGGTCTAAGAGAGATATGACAACAAAAGTGGGATCAGAGAGAGGTGCTGTTTTTGGCTCCAAAGATAGAAGAAGGGGACCCACGTTAAGGAATGCGGGTGGCCTCTAGGAGCATGAAAAAGGCCGGGGCACAGATTCTCCCCCAGAGACTCCAGGCGGCAACGCTGCCCTGCCCACACCTTGATTTTAGCCCAGTTCAGATTTGTGATCTACAGAAATGTAAGATATTAAATTGATGTTGTTTCAAGCCACTAAGTTTGCAGTAATTTGTTGCACGAGTAATAGGAAATGAATAAAACAACCAATGCTGTTTGCAATTGAATATTCTTTATGGTTCAGTTTCTATGAGTACACTAAATACAAAATTATGGCCAAGTTCTAGACACTAAAAATGTTTGTCCAAGAGTCCATATCAACATCACTTTTAATTCATCCATAGAAGTAATTTAAAATTTAGTTTTAATAATTTTAACAAGTTTAAATAAACTAATAACATTACCTTTTAAAGTACATTTTAGGAATTTTTAAAATGTGATCCTTAACCACAATGACTACAGAAAGTGCTATAGGAAATTTTTAATTAATTAAAATATTATTTCAAAAATCTCAACTATTTAAAACATAAAAATCAAAGCTATTACCCAAACATGTTATATAGTAAATGTTACCACCTCATCTCTGTGCATATATTGGAAACTGAGAGAGCCAAGACCAGCCTAACAGTTGTTACTCAATTTTATGATCACTTTATATCTTACTGTACATTTTGGGCAGTTTTCCTAACTTTTATTTGTATGATAGTGAATATAACAAGTTGTTCAGCTTTGTTACTATAAAATTTTTAAGTGGAAAAATACAGCTTCGGAGTGTATTTAATTGAAAAATACCAGGACATTGCAAGGTTAACTGTTCACAAACAGGGACACCACTTCACTTTCTTTTCTTTTCTTCTTTTTCTTTTTTTTTTACACGGAGTTTCACTCTGTTGCCCAGGCTGGAGTGCAGTGGCGTGATCTCGGCTCACTGCAACCTCTGCCTCCCAGGTTCAAGCGATTCTTCTGCCTCAGCCTCCCGAGTAGCTGGGATTCTTCTGCCTCAGCCTCCCGAGCTGGCACATGACACTATGCCCGGCTAATTTTTGTATTTTTAGTAGAGATGGGGTTTCACCATATTGGCCAGGCTGGTCTCGAACTCCTGACCTCGTGATCTGCTCGCCTCGGCCTCCCAAAGTTCTGGGATTGCAGGCATGAGCCACTGTGCCAAGCCCACTTCACTTTCAGTTGCTTATTGGTATTAGGATTGGCCTCTTCCTGAAAATGGACACCCATTATGTGGAAACAACTTAGGTACCAAACTGATTTAGATGCAAGTATCCCCCATCACTCCAAATTACCAATGAGTGTTTTCATTAGGACAGTGTTATTATTCTCATTTATGAATAGTGAATCCTACACATATGAATTAATGCTACACATGTAAAGTGGTTCAAAAACTTATACTTTAAAGCACTGTTTTATATTTTGGGCATCCAAGTTTTTTTTTTTTAATTTGATAATATGGCTCTATCAGAACATTGTGGTTTATGATTGCAATAGATTCCTAATTGATTTCTTTACCTCCAATAAGTTTTTACTAGACTCTTAAAAAAGAAGCAGGTTTAGGTTCACAGAAAAATTGAGCAGAAAGTACAGAGTTCCCAAGTACTCCTTTCCCCAACTATCAACATCCCCCACCAGAGTGGTCCATTTGTTACCATCAATGAACCTAGGTTGACACATCATTATCACCCAAAGTCCAGGGACTGATTTTAGCATTCATTCTTAGTGTTGTACATTCTATGGGTTTGGACAAATATGTCCAACACGACAGTATCATACAGAATAGTTTCACTGTCCTAAAACTCCTCCTTCTGCCCACAACCCCTGGCAACCACTGACCTTTCTATTGTTTCCGCAGTTTTGCCTTTTCCAGAATATCATATAGCTGGAATCAGAGTATGCAGCCTTTTCAGATTGGTTTCTTTTACCTAGTAAATATGCATTTAAGTTTCCTACATGTCTCTTTATGGCTCGGTAGCTCCTTTCTTTGTAGTGCTGAATAATATTCCATTGCATGAATATGCCGTGGTTTGTCTATCCATTCTCCTACCAAAGGACATCTTGGTTGCTTCCAAATTTTGGCAATTATGAAGAAAGCTGCTATAAACACCTGTATGCAGGTTTTGGTGTGGACATAAGTTTTAATTCATTTGGGTAAATGCCAAGGAGTACAAATTCTGGATCATATAGTACCAGTATGTCTACTTCTGTAAGAGACGACCCAGGTGTCTTCCAAAGGGGCTGTGACACTGTGCATCCCCCCAGCAATGAGTGAGAGTTCCTGTTGCCCCACATCCCCACTGCATTTAAGGTTGCCAGTGTTTCAGATTTTTGCCATTCCAACAGGTATATAACTGTGTACACCCACTTTTGCGCTTATAAGATCTTTCATACTGTTCCTGAACATGAATTTGATCCTGCCACTCCCTGATTTTCAGATATGATAATTTTTCTTTGCTCATGCATTGAAGGTGCCACTTTCTGACATTAGATATAAGACTGTCCACCCCCTGGCTCCTACATTCACTCTGACCACCCATCACTACCACGACACACCAGAAATAGGGAAATAGATGTGGTTGGTCACACAAACCATTTTTACTACTATGCCAGATTTCTTCCTAGTACTTTATGCTCATTGCCAACTAATTCCAGAAAGGCATTCACTTTTATGTATTTCCCTGAGTACTATGTGTGAATTGTCTTTAAGAATTTAAGTTATTTTATTTCTATAAAAATCTTTTTAAAACAATTTATACAAGCACTATTCTTTCTGGCAGCATTGTGTAAGTCCATGTGCACACAATCCCCTCCTGGAACTGAGCACTTAAAAGGCTCTGTGAATGATTTAAACACATTTTCACAGTATGACAGAACAAGGGAAGCTATTACAGATAGAAATAAGGTTTCCAGTGAGAACGCGTGCACGGTGTGCAGAGCTCTGCTGGTCTCTGTGGATCTGGACCTGGGCCTCCACGGGCCGCACACTTGCGAGGAGCAGAAGCAAAAGTAAAATAAGCGATGAACATATTTTACATTTGAAGGTTCAGGGAAAAATCTATAACATTCAATGAAGAAAGCCACAAAAACTTCTACATGAGATTTCATCAGATTTGTTTGTCATGTTCCACATGCAATTTTATTTATTTATTTATTTTATTTATTTATTTTGAGACAGAGTCTCCCTCTGTCACCCAGGCTGGAGTGCAGTGGTGCGATCTCAACTCACTGCAACCTCTGCTTCCTGAGCAATTCTCCTGCCTCAGCCTCCCAAGTAGCTGGGACTACAGCACCCGCCACCACGCTCAGCTAATTTTTTGTATTTTTAGTAGAGACAGGGTTTCACCCTGTTAGCCAGGATGATCTTGATCTCCTGACCTCAGGATCCACCCACCTCGGCCTCCCAAAGTGCTGGGATTACAGGTGTGAGCCACCACGCCCAGCCCCATATGCAATTTTAAAGAAAGCCAATACAATAAACTGAATTCTTATGAGTCATACATAAGTACTTGTGATTAATTCATTTAAAATGCCCCATTGTAAATTCATTCACCAGATATCTTTCCATTTTGATTTTAACTTAAAAATTGTATAAATAGATTTGATATTTGATATTCCTTTTATATGTCCTCTTATACTAAGCAGTAGATGTTGTCTTTAAGAACTTGTGAAGGATTAACTGTGATATCTACCGTAAGTAAAATGTTGGAAGATACAATACTATGAAAAATTAAATCATCTTACAATGGTTCAATGAGACAAATATAAGTAAAATTAAAGAAAAATTTGTATCTTTCTACTTGGTAGACAAATCACCTTACTTTAAGATAATGTTAAATCAGCTGGCCACAGTGGCTCACATCTGTAATCCCAGCACTTTGGGAGGCCGAGGTGGGTGGATCACCTGAGGTCAGGAGTTTGAGATTAGCCTGACCAACATGGTGAAACCCTGTCTCTACTAAAAATACAAAAATTAGCTGGGTGTGGTAGCACGTGCCTATAGTCCCAGCTACTTAGGAGGCTGAGGCAGGAGAATCACTTGAATCCCGGGAGGCAAAGGTTGCAGTCAGCTAAGACTGTGCTACTGCACTCCAGCCTGGGCGACAAGAGCAAAACTCAGTCTCAATAAATAAATAAGTAAAAATTAAAAATAAATTTAAAAAAGATAATGTTAAATCTAAAATATTACATAGGAATTTTGTATACTTCCAAATAGTATGCACAGCTCATTAGCATAAGGGTCTTTGGTAAATCAATGGTTCCTCAGTTTCTGAATCCTTCCATGTCAATGGTCAAGTTGCTCACAGCCTTATCGAGATCACCTATTTTGTAACATGGCTCCTATGTGACAAGGTCTAGAGTGAAAACACCCAGGTGGTCAATACTGAAACCATCATCAGTTTTCTCTGTGTGTGCAGGGACACTGTGATCAATCGCATGACTGTTTGACAGAAGCAGTACCAAGCTAGGCATCCCTCACACAGCATGCACACCCCGGGCTGGGACTGGTACTCACAGCTGGAGAAAATCAGCGGGCAGGAGTGTTCGTCCATGGGGAAGTTGTGCAGCTGCAGCTGGCACTCGGCATTGATGGTGAGCCTGCGAAAAAGCCAAGTGTCAGTCTAGCTCAGCACACAGCACAGGGCAAGGCCGGCGGCCGTTACGGCACCCCATGTGGGGATGGAGAGGGCCGTTCCGTCACCCAGGGCAGCATGTGTGGCTCACTCTTGGCCCGGGAACCATTCACGGTGAGACTGTGCTGTGTTGCTTTCATGTTGGGTTATTTTGTTTTTCTTTTAACTATCAGTGGCACAGAGAATTCCAGTTAGTAAAATTCCAACTGTGTCTAGAAATACACGCCAAGTCAGAGAGGAGACAAAACCAACTGTTGTTTTATAAGTTGTTTTCAATCTGTTTGAATTAAATCCTTCCTCCATTTGGAAACTGTGTGTTTATCTAAACAGCTATTATGCCAAATTAATGCATGCATCGGGGGGATTTCCTGTTTGGACAACTGCCCCTCTTTCACTAGGCAGGTGGTAGCTCTGCCAAATGGGGGCCCTGCATTCTCCCAGGGCAGCAGCCCCATATTTCAGTGTCTACACGGGGTTCCAGAACTGGCCAGGTCTTCGCCCTGGCTTGCTGAGGTTCCGTGTCATGTCAGAATCTCCGGTGTATGGCTTTACAACTGATGAGGAGACAACTTCTACAAACTCCAGCTCGCAATGTTTTTCAACAGCATGGTTCCCAGCTGTGGCGTTTTTGTTTTGTTTTTTTTTTGTTTGTTTGTTTGTTTGTTTTTGCTGTAATTGTTCCCTCCCTGGCAAAATGAGGATTTCCCTGAAACTTTAATGCTGTCTCACAGTCTGCTTATTTTAATGTCCATCTGTGCCTGTGTGTGTGCTGTGGACATTTATTTAATGTGAGGAATCAGATTTCTCCTTGTGGGAATTCTCAGTACGCACATGGCTTTCATTCTCAGGATGGATGAGCTAAGCCAGCAGGGATGGGTAAGGAGAGTAAAGTGACAGGGGTCAAGCCCTGAGGCAGAAACAGCAGAGTGGGGAGATGCAGCCACAGAGCAGGTGCAAGAAGGAGCCCTGTGCTCCAGGGCAGTGAGAGTGAGCCCCTGACAGCAAAGCCTAGATGCACCCAGGGCTTCTGAGACCTCAGGAAGAAGGGAGTGCAGTGTCCTCTGGAGCAGCACCACCCGCTCAGAGGACACTGCTGGAGGGACCATCCAGTCCCTGTGCTGGGTGAGCAGACAGGAGTGCAGAGGGCCCGTCATTGCTAGTGCTGTGTTGCTGTGTGTTCAGTTAGACTCTGACCATCCCGGTGGAGAGACCTGGGAGAGACAGGCTCCCAGTGGTGACTGTGGGCGAGTCAGTTCCCTTCTTGGAAGCTCAGTTTCCCTTACCTCTCTGGGTTTCTTCGAAGACTTCCCTGACTCCAGGAGGACACACTCCAGGGGAGCTGCCACTTCCCTTAGGGATGTGCTGGGAAAGGGGCTGACTCTGCCCCTCTTCCTTGTGGTCTCAGATTTACTCTAACTACATTTGTTGATTAGTGCACCAAGACATCTGTATTTTCCTAGAGGAGAGGACCTATGGTGTAAATCTATTAAGAATAACTTTCACAGCCTACTTCCAGCAGAAACAGATTCTGAAGAAATGAACTTATATTCTCTGTGGATCATCTGTATGCTTTTATTTTTACACATGTGGCATGAGGGCAGACTTTCTCAGGATGCTGTAGTATGTCTCACGTGAAAGAGAATAGACTTAGAGATGAAAATAGGGTCTCATTCCTACAGTGATTCAAATTAAGGATCCAATTTTAAACCAGGAGTAATCAAAGATCGATGCAGCATCTTACCTCAAAGTGTAAAGGATTTTCCCGTCATTCCAAATCCGGAGGAGCTGATTGGGTGTGGTGATCCAGTGAGCCTCTGCGGTTTTAGAATTGCGGAAGATGGTGTCTGGGATCCAGATTAACCCCACCATGTTACTGTTCAGAGTAAGAATTTTCATTGTGCTGTTGAATCGAAGGCGACTATCTGTCCAGGTCTGAGCAAAAAATATGTCAATTTGGTATTCCTGAAACAGAGCAGAAGGAGAGGCAAGACAGTTCTATTAATAAATGTTCTGTATAATTTGTTCTCTTTGTCAAATGTTGTGTTCTCTCCATGTTGACATCCTCACCTCCCCAATTCTCTTTCTGATAGAGACTGGTTCAACATGGCAAGCACTCAGTGAATGATGACCAATATTATTTGTCAACAGTGTAGTAACATTAACGTGACATACTATAAACCTTAAGTTCCAATAAATACACGAAGTGTGAAGAGTGGCTAAGAGAGACAGTAGAATCTATTTCAGGGTGTGGAGGCAAACCCTAGGCTCGCAAGTCCAAGCCTTGACAGGTAGCAGGACCTATTGGAGCCTCTGTTCTCTGATCTATAAAATGGGGAACTTAATAGTGTCCACCTTCTCAAGGTGTTAACGAAGATAAAAGGAAGTGATTAAATGAGCACCCTTAGTGCCTGGCAGAGAGCAAGTGACCCGTTCATATTCATTCATATAATAGTTATGACTATTTGTACTTGAGTCTTCTCAAGCAACAAAAAGCAAAACAAAAAGAAAAGTAAGAAATAAAATACAACAAAGAACTGTAGAGAGGACGGCCACCTAGCCAAATGCCAATTCCAAGAGCAGGCTGAAGAGGTACAAATTACAGAGGCAAAGGCCCAGGGTTGAAGCCACTGCAGTGTTCACGGTGCCCAGTAAGACTTTGCTGCAGCCATCAAATGGTTAGGATAGGACTGATTCTATCCTAGGGGCACTCTAGGAGACCCAAAGAAGTGCCTGTAGACTGGGCTGCCTCAGAGGCCACTCCCCTCATCACAGTTTAAAGAATTATTTTAGGTTCATGGTAAGAAGTATGTAGAGGCTGATTGTAAGGGATTTTTATATCTTTCATAATTTTTGTTATGTATTAGATATTATAAATGTATTACTTTTGCAGAGTCTGAATTTTTTGATTCTCAACAAATCTCATATTTACCCTTTCCACTGAGTTTCCCATTAAAGAATCTTTCCGTGATAGGTAATTCAATTTCAGGTTTATAATTCAACTGGTCTTTCATTAACTAATGCATTCATTCATCATTTCTTTGCTTCACTGAGTATGCCAGGCTTTTCAAAGCAAAGAAGACCCAGCACTGTGCCAACAAGAAACCCCCTCCCTCCTAGAGCTTATATTCTATCCAGGGAAGATGGGCCTTAAATAAATAGGTTGGTGGTCATTTACACCGCACACAAAAATAAGGCTGGTGTATTACTAAGGATTCAAATTAGAGGAAACAAAAGGTATCCAGGCATCCAGCATAGAAGGAATTATGGAACAGGCAATGTGAGTCTTGCATAAGCATTTATGCAGTTGGGGGAGCAAATGGCAGGAAAGCAACAGCTGGGAGCAGGTTCTCAGCGAGCTTTTCCAGAAGCCTCTCATGGCTCAGCAGCCATGGCAGGTCACATGTAGCATCTCAGCAACCAGACGGACCCTCCCAAGTCCATGTGTCTGTCTGAATGTGCCCTTGGGGATGAATGGCCTCAGCCTTGTTTCCGCCTTCCGAAACTTGGCATGCCTCTCACTGACAGACTCTGAACCCAGAGCCACACAGTGAAGGTGTGTGTGTAAGTGTGTGTGTGAGTGTATGCATGTGTGTGTTTCTGTCATATAACCTAGCATGTGCTGACTGATACAAAAATGGGGTTCAAAGAGTGGTGAAATGAAACGAAAGCAGGTAGCATTGATGCTTAGAGCTCAGGAATGTGGAACTGGAGG
This sequence comes from Pan paniscus, assembly GCF_029289425.2. Lineage (NCBI taxonomy): Eukaryota > Metazoa > Chordata > Mammalia > Primates > Hominidae > Pan > Pan paniscus. The sequence goes on from NC_073265.2 coordinate 7,957,706, forward strand.
CCAGACGCCTGGTGTCATGCATGGGTGAAATCTCTAAGGGGACGGAACCTGTTTAAGGAGCGGGTAGCTCTCTGGGCAGAGGTTGGAAAAGAAATGGTAATTAGCATGTGTTGACTGCTATTCTCCATGCTTGGTAAGTTATCACAGGAAGGAAATTATCTCCAAAAGAACCCGGTGGTTTGAAAGCTGTTATAAAGAGGAAAGAAAAAGCACACTTGGGGTCTGGCGAGGCTGGGAGAGGCAAGGGCCTCATCTCTACAACAGAACATCAAGAACAGCTTGCAGTGCCAAAGTCCATTGAAACAACCTGGCAGAAATAATCACACCCATTGCTAAAGCCTCTAAATGGATTAGGCTGCCACCCAGTAACCTCTTTAATTATGCAAATATGACTCAAGGGAAAGAAACTAAGGTGTGGCCCTTCCACTGAAAGCTGTAGGGCCCAAATACCTATACTTCAGAGAGAAAGGCTCAGAGTAAAGCCCTGGAGAGGGAGAGGTGCTGGCCTGCAGAAGCAAAGATGCACAGCAGCTCTTGGCATTGCACAGAGAAAGAACTCTGAATGCGGCTGTGCACATGTGAAGCTGGCCTCAGGTAGAAAGTTGGCTCGGTTTTAAGGAAGTTCTGCCAAAGGAACCACAAGTCAGGAAGAAAAATGACTACTTGAGATTGAATGGTACCGTTGCCTGCCTGTCTTTCATGGGCAAATGGCAGCCTCTGCTTGGACCCCAAAGGAGGTGTATTATCCAATGCCCACTTTACCATGGCAAAAATGGTTAATGGAAGAAGAATATATTCCCAGACAATGGAGGCAAGAGTCAGAGTGAAAACATACCTCAGGGGCCCCACCCTAGGGAAAGAATTAGAGCTGAATCTAAGAAAAACCTCACGTCATGGAACCCAGCCCATCAGGATCTGCCCAGTGGGGACTTAGGCTGGCCCTTTTCCACCTTAGTACATACACTGCACGTGTCGGGTGGGAGGGAGATCAGATAGGTCTTCTTAGTTTACAGGTCAGTGGATCAAAGAAAACCACATCCAGACTTGATGTCTCTACCAGGACAGGTATACACATATATACATAACCTTGACCTTGGGCCGGAACAAGGTTGACCTTTTGAGTTGCCTCCTTTGAAGATGGGAGAAGTGTATTTTTCTCCGATGAGAAAGACAGAAGCTAATATTCAGTGGCTAGATACAGATCATGATAGTCATTGGTGCTGTTTGCCAAATACCGCGGCTTCCGTGCTTGCAGGCATGTGATAGAACTGTTGTTCCCCGTTTGGGGCTGGGTGTGGCCACATCACTCATGATGAAGTGAAACACAAGCAGAGTGGTGTGTGCCACTCCTCGGAGGGCCCTGGAAGAGCCCATGTGGGACCTGCTCACCCATTCAGGCCCTGAGAGACTGTGTGGAGCAGAGCTCTGCTGACTCACGTGAACCACGTGCCCTGGGTGAGAAGCATCCAGAGCAGTTTGTCAGAGGAGCCCGTCCAGACTGATAGAGTGGGGAAGGAGGGAAAGGGTTCTGGGGTGTGCAGGTGCTGGAGACATGGGAAAGCCATACAGAAGCCAAGACCTCAGTGAGGTGTAGAGTGAGACAGGCATATAGATGGTGCAGCAGCAAGTTCAAAGGCATCCCTGCAGAACAGACTGTGAGCTGACAGCTGCCTTCCCTCCATCCTGGCAGGATTTGAGCTTAACGATGATTTCTGACTAAAATGTGTAATAGGCTATATTTGCACAGAGAACACACTCAATACTTTAACTAAAATTCAGTATGTGAGAATGGTCAGGGAGGCATATATGGGCATTTTTAAGTTTTACTCCCTTCTTTCTTTGAACACTGGTTTACTGGATTGAGGAACGAGACGAGAAGGATGAAAATGTCCTCCCAAGCACATCCAGGGCCCACCAATGCGATCAATAATGTCAAAGTAACCAATATTCTCTACAAAAGCCCCATCTGAATTTTGGAATCTGAAATTGTTCAAAGCTTTTTGTTTGTTTAACCTAAGTATAACAGAGAAATTGAAGCTCAGAAAACTTGAAGAATTTTACCAACATTACTCAATATGTCAAAAATATTTTGAATTACAGGACCCTCCACTAACAATTTCTGAATGAGCCTTTTTAGTCTATACACAGGGTAAGGCAAAGAGTGACTGGCAAACAGGGCCCTCTTGTTCGCCCTTTTTCTCCTTATCTTCTGTCTCCATCCCCATTAAGGAGCAGTTTGTGCCCCTTCCCCATAAAGCACTTTAAGATACAATATGAGATCGGGAGAACACAGAGCTGGATGGAAGGCGTGTTCTAGCATCCCTCCCAGGAGGCACAGGTGCATTCTGTGCCAGGCGACTGGATTCCTGACACAGAGACAGTGACCACCCTTCCTTCCAAGGGTAAACTGAGGCCTAAGACATTGAGTAACCTTCATCCAGTCACACAGTTACTAAGTACCAATTATTCTAAACTCTGCAGCTCAAATCCATTTCCCTGGATGCGACTGAGAGGGAAGGCAGCAGCGGAGTCTGGGTGTTAGACTCGGGGCATGTGGAAGAACCCCAGGGCAGAAGTGTCCTCCACATTTACACTGTTCATAAACTGTGTGACATCATTTACCTTCCTTAGCCTCAGTCTCCTCATACGTACAATGCAAGTGTCGGATTGGATTAAATGTAACGACCCTTCTGACTCTAAAATTTTACATTTCCATATCCCTGCCTAGAGTTAGCCTTTCCCTCTTGAAACTAATTTTCACTTTTTTCTCATTTCTCTATCTTACTTTTGCAAGAAGAACATGATGGGATGGTTTCTTCCTATGTCCCATCTTCCATTATTGGAAGGACTTTCATAGGTCTGAATTCTGCATGAAGTATTCGAGAACCATCCATGAGGTGGAGGCTTGCAGAGCAAGGCAGGAATCCCCACCCCTGTCCCACACAAGATCGTACTCCTTCCCTGTAGCAGAGGGGAGCATCCTACAGTGTTCCGGGTGCAAGCTCTTCCTCATTCTGAAATCTTGCCATGAATGCCACTTTAAGACAGAGTGAGGCTGTGCATGGTGTGGATGTTTTATTGTGTCTACATTTGACTAAATGTTGAAGAAACACTTCCCACCCACATAGAAATATTTTTATTTCTCTCATAAACTTACTTTGTAATGGCATTAATCATCCTTCCTTTTTGCAAAGAAAAAAAATTCTTACAATGTCTATCTGAAAATAAAGATTCTATATAATTCCTTAATGCTATGAAATTAATGTGTCTGAAATACTAACAGATGAAACTCATGCGGACCCTCCAATGTAAAACCATCAGGCTGGTGAACAGCCCAAGTTCATGATTTGTTTCAGTCACTGCAGAGCTCAATAATTTCCAAATAAGCCATGAATTACCGCGACACGCGGATCATTTTAAGAAAACAGAAGAAAAGTTATGCTTCTTCACAATATCCATCTGTAACTTCTAGAAAATTTGGAAATTATTTCCTCACACTTTTCTCCCTTCCTTTATTAAAGAAGAGGACCAAATGAAGAAAAGGAGATTAGAGCAGGATGGGAATCTTGAGATTCTGGTTGCAGGAGACACTTGCTGGGGGACAAAGCCTCTTTCCACCTATTGGGCCTCAGCTCGTTAGCTTGAGTTAGATAAACAAATCAGGAAAAGAAGCCACTGGCTGTTTTCTTTACAAAATGGTAGTAATAGGCCTTTGCCAATTAAAGGTTGTTCAGGTTTCTTATCTAACAATGTATAATGCAGTGATTAGAGTAAAACCATTTTTATTTCTTCCTTCTCAGGTATGGAAGCATAACTCAAATATATGTTTTTTTGTTTCTTGCAGGTGTTATTTATTCGGTTGTCCTGGGAAACATGGCTTTGATGGTGGGCTTCCCTCTCTCCCTGGGCGCCTGTCCCTGCTTCACAGGCACAAGGGTTTTCCCAAGGTCTGGCCGCCTGGTTGAGCATTCTTCCCAGCTTAGCCCAGGCGCCTCCCTTATTAAGAGTCCTTTGCGGGGCACTGTGCTAGATTTATATAAAGACTAACACCCCTGAGGACAGGTGCACCGTGGGGTCTGGTGAGCCCTGTGAAGGCCCCGCACCAGGGGAGGGCAGACACCTGCAGACAAGGAGGCCCTGTTGGCGAGATGGGAGCTCTCTGCTGGAGGCCACATCTGGTCCCCAGACCACCAGGCTGAAGTTGGAAAGGTGAGGGGTGCAGCAGTCAGAGAGCCACATCAGAGCCCAGAGGACCAAGGCTGCTCCGAGGAGGGCAGGTTGTGAAGGGTTAGTGACAGGCCCTGGGAAGCATAGCAGGGGGTGACGCCCTGTTGCCACAGAGGGGCACGTGGCTCCCCTGAGGAGGCCATGTCAGTCACCTGATGTTAATGCAACCCAGGCCCTTTTTAGGAAAATAATGCAAAATTATAACATTAATATAAATTATTAATATGAATTATGAAAAATCAATATTTGTTTCTAATGAGAAAAATGTCATATTTTAAAACTGCAAATATCACAAAAATCACATCTAAAAGGAATAGATCTTATTTTTATTAATCTGACCACTGGCCCTCCTTCATCATTCTCACCTGCCCTGCATCTTTTGGCTGCAAACTCTTTGATCACGACCTTCCATGACAATGATTTAATAACATTATTTTTTAGGAGCAAGACTCAGAATATATTTATTTCCTCCAGCACAGGGAAGCAGAATTACATTATAAATAGTTTTTAGAAGTTTACTTAAACTTGTAGCATTATTGGAAATAGGACCTGCATGTTTAGGATTCTGCAGTGTGCAAAAAGCCTCAGGTTTCTTTTGTGTAAAGTTTGGGGCTCCCATACACAAGCTGTGGGCTCCAGGTTTCTCCTTCATGCCACCCACACCTCTGGAGCCCTAGACCTTTGAGAGACAATAACATCGGGGTGCACTTCATCCTAGACAGAAGTCGCCATGCCCCATATTCCACTAACCTTGTTTGGAAAGCATCCCCTTAGCCGGGTGATAATCACCTGCCCTTAATAAAAGGAGCAGGTGACAGGGGATGTCAGAGGAGAAAAAGACAGCAGCCTTGTATAAAACATCTTGCACTTGTAAATATCACAAGCAGTAAAAGACCAAGTGAACACACAGCTACGACCTTCCCCAAGACCTGGGAGAAGGCTTCTGCTAGTGAGGGGTCCTTGGGCTTTACCTTTACAGGCTCTATGGTAAGTTTGCCTCTGGCTAGGAGGCCCTGGGAACCGGGTGATGCTAGCAGATCTGGGCCAGGACCCCCTGGTGGAAGCAGGTGCCCCTTGCACATTGCTATAGACATCCTGCCTTTTCTTGGTTTCCTTTCTTGTGTAGAAATCCTCCCTCTGCCCTCCCCAACCCACTGACTGCTTTCAGATTCGCATCCCATTGAATGCTATATTCTCCAACTATATTCAACCACATATGCTGCTATTAAAAAAATGTATCATGGCTACCCAGAGCCTACAGAATTGGGGTTAATATTCTCTGCATGATACTCAAGGCTCCGTGTATCGTGCTTGCTTACAAACCAACCCGTTACTATAGCCACCATGGTGCACGCATTGGTACAACATCCCGGCACAGACCTCCCTTCCTCCCCACCCCATTTGTGCTCTGCCCACGCCTGGACGCCCTCTTATCCAGCCTCGTCCAGTCCTCTCCATCCTCCTGTCTGCCATCTTCCCGTGGCATTGGCATATTTGCCAACAGCCTGCCCCTCCTCATGGTATTACCCACTATTTTTTCTCCTTATGTTAACACTCTATGTCTTCAACTGCCGTATCACAATTATCCGCAAATTCCGCATAGAGACTGCCCCACCACAGTGCTGGTCAGCAGTGACCTGTGTTGGTAATAACTTGCACTTACTACAAATTACTAGGAGTCAGTCCACTTTCCAAATAATTGACATAGCCCTACTGTACCCAATGTTCACGACAATATGAATATCCCCATTCTACAGATAGGAACTAAGAAGAGCCATCCATCCACATCATCAAGAGAGCAGTGACCGAGGCTCACTGGAGCCCTTGTTGGTTTCAGACATTTTTTCCCCCCTGGCTTTACTGAGCTAGAATTGACAAATAAAAATTCTCTATGTTCAAGATGCATGATGTGATGATTTGACATACGTGTACATTGTGAAATCGTTACCACAATCAAGCTAATTAACACATCCATCACCTCACAGTTGCCTTTTATTTTTTATGGTGGTGAGAACATTTATGATCTACCCTCTTAGCCAGTTACAAGTATACAATATTGTTAGCAGATTTCAAGTACACAATACAGTATTATCTATAGGCTCTCTGCTGTACATTAGGCCTGCGGAACTTAACTGCAAGTCTGGACCACTGACCAACATCTCCTTATTTCCTCTGTTCCCAGGTCCTGGTAACCATGCTTCTGTGCTCTGGTCCAAATGGTTTCCAATGACTGCACTCAGCAATAATGAGAGGCTTGCCTTGGACCCTTAGACCCCCAGAGAGGAGGAGGGAGGCAGAAGGCGGAGCTCTGCCCTTAGTACTAGCCTCCATTCCTGGAACTACTCGCCTGGGATCCACAGCTAGAAACAGTGTGAAGGGGACATATTGCAAACATCTGAATTCCCTCCAGGAAAAACAAAACAAAACAAAACAAAACAACAGTAAATGCACTGGTTCGAAACCTGACTTGAGGATCCGCAATGTTCCCTGGGCACAATCGGCCCTAGGGATGGGCTGGAATTTCTGACTGTGTCAGAAGCAGATGCTTTAGCTGCTGGACTCAGGCCTCCCCTTAGTGATTCAGAGCATCAACACACGGTATCCCAAGGTAGCTCTACTGGAAGGAGGTGGGACTCACAGTCTTTCCCCCACCTCCCTGGCAGGGTGCAAGTACCATCTGAGGGGACCCTTAGTATTAATGATGAGTATTACTGATGAGGTTAAAGAAGTAAATCTCCTCTTTGGGACATAGTTTTACACAAGGCCTTATAAAGGTAATAGTGGAAGGAGAAAAAAAATGATGTGGTTTTCCTGTGCCTGAAGAAAATGATTCCAATTCCACAATGGGTTATATTTTAATATTTAAACACACAGGCTCCCAGAAGCTCCTGCTTTGAGTACCCTTCCAGAGTGCTCATAAGTGTGCACTGCCACCCAAAACAGAATCATGAGAGCATTAGAATGGGGCTGGTTTACTCTAATACTCTATAAGGGAAGCTGTAGCAGCTGCTTTACAAGAGCACAGTTTTTATTGTATGTAATTTAGGGTTTTTGTAGCCTTGAAGAATGGGCATGGGTTCTTTATCCTATCAACAATGGCAAAAACTCGGGATTCCACACTTCAGAGTGTTCCGTGTTTTGAATGCAGTGAGTGTTTGCTGTATTGAGGATGTGTTAACAGTGGCAGATTTAAATTGCATGCGCTAAGGATGTGCAGAAGTCTTTCCATGCCTTTCTTGCTCACAGGGTCTAAATCAGGAAAATGATGCCCTATTTGGGATGTCTTGAAAAAACCTCTCAATCACTTTTTTATTTTTTAGCTCCAAAAGGTTTGATTTTTCCATGAGAAAATGATTTAAGTCATTCTAAATGCTTCACCAGCGTGAAGTTGGTCACGGTCGGTGACCATCCCAAGTTAAATCACATTGTCAAATCACGTTTTACCCTCAGACTGAAATGTTCTTTTTAAAAAAATATTTAGACTGAACATGCTTAGCCTTGCCTTGTGACACCAGCCAGTTTTCCAAAGATGAGGATGGGCCTCCTAGTGAGGCCTCTCAAACACAAAGCCCCTCTGAAGGAAGTCTGGCTGAGTCTGGCTGATGAAGAAGAAACTGAGATAAAGAGAAACAGTGGCCATCAAAGGAAATGGCAGCAGCGGGTTCCTAGGCTTGTATACTAGAAGGCCACGACTACACTGGTAAAAACAAACAGGATTAGCTTGAGCTGCTCCTCAGAGGAGACGCTGTTGACGTTTCTTCCCAGCAGTCCCTGCCATGGAATTGGGGGGTAGTGTCAGCTCGCTGCAAGTCCTGTGGGAGATGGTACCCTGGGGAGGCCACCATGGAGAGGGTAGAGGAGTCAGAGTTGCCATGCCAGGCTAAGAGCACAGAAACACAGAAGGAATGTGAGCTGGCATGGACTGAAGGGAAGAGGGTGGAAATACACAAGGAGAGGCCAGGAAAATTATTATGAAGATGGCGAGGGGGTCCAAAGGGCACCGGAGTTCAACACCTCTGACCTAGAAAGACAAATAAATCAGTCAAAGCAGTGCAAACCATGAATTCAGGGATTAGGCTTAGCAAAAGTGAGAAGATTTTTCTGTATAAACGACAGTACTTTGTAACCTCACAAGACACTGCTGAGACTTTGTTAATCTTCCTCTCACTAAAATTTTCAGATTCTCTGCAAATATTTAAGAAGAGCATTTAATTTGGAAACTGAAATGAAACTGGAATGAAAAAAAACCACACCAAAATCCACCACTTTCTCACATAAACTAAGGGAGATTAAAAGCACCATTTAATGAAACCACACTCTCAGTTTCACAGCCATAGCCTTGATAGAAATTGAATGTCATGCTGGAAACTCCATCCACCTAAAATGAACCAAATTCCTCATCATTCAGGGGAATTTCCCCCACATAAAAAATGTTCATAAGTTAAAAGTGTAGAGTATCCTCTTGGACTACAATCTTAAACACTTTAAATCATGAGCAGTTGACATTTACTGTGCAGTTACTATACTATTTGATAGGTATTATTTCTTTAATCTGACCAATGACCTTGTGAGGTAGTCTTCGTGACTTCCCAATTTTCTATCCAAAGATGGTGTCAAGAAAGACGCATTTTCTTTTCAACTTGAAGACAGTTTAACCATTTTTGCATTTTTTATGTTTGCTGAAAATAGCATTTAATTACAAAGCAGAATAAGGAAATGAAATTTACAAGTACAATAGAAGGAAAATAGCGTTCAAAATTGTCAAGTTGCATCAGACAAACGCTTACAAAAAGAACTCATCCCAGGTTATGTTAATAATGTGGAATGCTGCATCTACAAAGACCAAGAGATGGATATTTTCAAAGATATAAAGTAGCTTGAGCTACATAAGGAGAAATGAACATCAAAAACAGAAGTAAATGAATATATACTTGTATAAGCTACATATAGGCTTCATAGGAAATCATCACATAAATCTAAGAACATTTTAATTATTTGCAAAGTGTGAACAGTTGTATAATGAATGCATCTTATAAAAATGGTATTACCAAAATTATTTTAAAGTGCAAGATTTCATATGGTATTCATACTGTGAATAAAAATAATGTTGCTTGTGTCTGTCACCATAAGAGGAAGAATGCCTTTGAAGAAAATTCTTAGTGTTCAGGGTCCAATTTGCCAAGGTCCAATTACCCAAGACTAACATTCATGATAATGGGAATATGTCTATATAATACGTTTTCCTAAAGTATCTCCAAACACATCACTATATTTTGTGCCAGGACCTTCTACTGCAATGGTTACATATACATGAAAGATCATACATTTCAAAAACTGCAATGAGCCTTCCAGATTTGTAGTTCTGTATTTAATGTTTATATTTTGTCCTACTCAAGAGAGTTCTGGCTTCTCTGATTGCTAAAGGCATTACATTATTTAACCTATGATTTATCTAGACACTGTAAAGTAAGCACTTGGCACAATTTTGAAGTAGTTCACTAAAAGGCCTCAATGACATGCTAATCTGTTATCACTTACAGATGTTGCACATAAATTCACCTTGTAGTTTGCTTTTCTTCCTTTTAATTCTTTTTAAAATAAAAGACATTATTGATTTTAATAAAGTCCAATTTCTCACTCATTCACCTTATAGGTAGTGGTTTTGAAAAATTTTATTTTACTGCGGTAAGTACACTTAACATGAGGTCTACTGTCTTAACAAATTTTAAGCGTATGATACACTTTTTAAGTGTTGTTATACAATGACAGTGTTGTACAATAGATCTAGAGAACTTATTCATCTTTTATAATTGAGGCTTTATGCTTATTGATTAGAAATTTTCCATTTCTCCCTCCCTGCAGCCCCTGGCAACAACCATTGTACTCTCTGATTACATGAGTTTAATTATTTTAAATAACTCATATAAGTGGAATCATGCTATAACTATTTTTCTGTGACTGTGTTATTTCATTTAGATGATGTTCTTAAGGTTCACTGTGTTGTCACATAGTGCAGTATTTTCTTCTTTTTTAAAGGTTAAATAATTCCACTGAATGTATATACCACATTCTCTTTAGCCATCTGCCAATGGACATTACATTGTTTTCATATCTTGGTTATTCCTACTGGTGCAACAACCACTGGAGTGCTAAGATATCTTTGAAAGACCCTCATTTCAATGCTTCTGGATAAATACCCAAAGCTGGAATTGCTGGATTATATGGTAGTTCTATTTTTAATTTTTGAGGAATCTCCATACTGTTTTCCATAGTGGCTGTATTATTCTGCATTCCCCCAACGGTGTACAAGGGCTCCACTTTCTCCACATCCTTGCCAACCCTTGCTGACTTCTGAATTTTTGATGATAGCCATTTTAACAGATGTGAAGTGATAACTCCTTGCGGTCTTGATTTGCATTTCCCTGATGATTAGTGACGTTGAACATCTTTTCATATACCTGTTGGCAGTGTGTATGTCTTCTTGGGAGAAATGCATAGTCAAGTCTTTAGTCCATTTTTAAACCAGTTTATTAATATTGTATGTGTCAAATTGTAGGACTTCACTATAGTTGCCTTTTCACTCTGTTGATCATTTCCTTTGTTGTGCAAAAGCTTATTGGTTTGATGTAATCCCGTTTATTTATTTCTGATTTTCATTATCGAGCTTCTTTTTTCTTTCTTTTCATAGTCTAGCTAAAGGTTTGTCAATTTTGTTTATCTTTTTAAAACACTCTTAGTTTTGTGGATTTTTTCTATTGTTTTTCTATTCTTTGTTTATTTATCCTCTAATCTTTATTTCCTTCCTTCTACTAGTTTTGGGCCTAGTTTGTTATTCTTCTAGCGCCTTGAGATGTAAAGTTAGGTTGTTTACTTCAGGTATTTATTCCTTTTTAATGTAGGTGTTTGTTTATTACTGAAAACTTCCCTCACAGTACTGCTTTCCTCATATCCTGTAAGTATTGGTATGTTATGCTTTCGTTTCATTGGTCTCAAGGTATTTTCTAACTTACTTTTTGATTTCTTCTTTGACCTATTTCTTGTTCAAAATTATTCATTTTAATATATTTATGATTTTACATTTTCCTTCTGCTACTGATGTCACTTCATTTCATTGTGGTTGGAAAATATATTTGGTGTGATTTCATTCTTCTTAATTTGTTGAGACTTGCTTTGTAATTTAACATGTGATCTATCCTGGGGAACGTTTTAAGTGCACTTGAGAAGAATGTAGATTCTGCTGCCGTTGGGTGGAATGTTCTGTACGTTTGTGTTAGGTCCATTTGATTTATAGTGTTTAAGTCTACTATTCCTTTGTTGATTTTCTGTCTGGTTGGTCTATCCAGTATTGAAAGTGGGGTGCTGAAGTCTCCTACTATTATGTATTTCTATCGGTGTCTCCCTTCAGTTCCAACAATGTTTGCTTCATGTATTTTGGTGCGCTGATGTTCGGTATATATATATATGTTTCTGATGAATTGACTCTTTTATCATTACATTATGGCCATCTTTGTGTCTTGCAGCCATTTTTGAATTAGTCTATTTTGATTGATATAAAGGTAGCCACCCCTGCTCTCTTTTGGTTGCCATTTGCATGGAGTTTTTTTTTTTCCACCCTTCATTCTCAGCCTATGTATGTCTTTAAATATAAAGTGAGTCCATTACATCCATTTATATTGTGCACCCATAAACACATTTTTAGTTATATTTTATACATTTTTTAACTTTTAGACTAGAATTAAAAGTGATTTACCCACCATTATTACAATAATAGTCTATATTTGTCTATATATTTACTTACACTAATGAGATTTTTTTACTTTCTTATGTTATAATGTTGCTGTTTAGTGTCCTTTGGTTTCATCTTGAAGGTATTAACATTTCCCGTAAGGCAGGCCTAGCAGTGATGAACTTTCTCAGCTTTTGAACATCTTCACCTCTCCCTCATTTTTAAAGGGCAGTTTTGCCAGGCATAGTATTCTTGGTTTCCAGTTCTTTTAGTACTCTGAATATATCATCTGAATCCCTTTTGGCCTGTAAGGTTTCTGCTGGAAACTCCACTCACAGTTTTATGGGGGTGTCCTTGTGTGTGACAACTTGCTTTTCTCTTGCTGCTTTTCAAAATTCTCTTTTTCTGACTTTTGGCAATTTGATTATAATGTATCTCAGTATGCATTTTTGGGACTCATTTTATTGTCATTTGGGTTTCCTGGATCTAGACCATTTCCATCTTCAGATTTAGAAAAAAATTAGCTACTGTTTCTTTGAATATGCTTTCTGGTGTTTCTCTTTCTCTTCTTCCAGGATTCTCACAATCCATGATCTGCTTGATAATGTCTTTTAAATCCTTGAAGCTTTCTTTACTCTTTATTCTTTTCTTATTTTTGCTCCTATGACTGAATAATCTTCAGTGATCTGTCTTCATGTTCACTGTTTCTATCTTCTGCTTCATCTACTCTGCTGTTAAACCCCTCAAATGAATTTTTCGGCTGAGTTATTATTCTTCAGCTCTACAATGTCTATTTGGTACTTTATATTTGCTGTGTGTTGAAATTCTCACTTTATTCATTAATTGTTCTCCTTACCCTGGTGAGCATCTTTATAATAGTTATTCTAATTTTTTTCAGGCAAATCATATACCTCCATTTCATTAAGGTCAATTTTTGGAAATTTATTTTTTTCCATTGTATGGGAAATATTACCGTTTCTTCATTTTCCTTGACTCTCTGTGTTGTCTGCACATTAGATAAAACAGCTACCTCTCCCAATATTCACAGACTAGCCTCATACAAAAGACCCTTATAATCAGCCCAAGCAGAGATTTTCGGAGCCTCTCCGACCTTTGTGTTAGTCCAACCTGTTTTCTTGGTTTTAAGCAGTCCCTAGGCATCTAGAATATACTGTGTCCCATCAGTGCTCTGAGAACAAGCAAGACATAAGCCAGTTCCTCAGGCCACCTCCAGAAAAGTTGAATCATTGGATTCCCTGTCTGCTTTTTTTTTCCCTATCCCCAGGGAGAAACTGACATTTGGGTTTTGTGTGTGTGTGTTTTTTTTATTGTTGTTGTTTTGTTTTGGTTTTTAGCTATTTGGTCTGCATCAAGCTGGAGAGAAAGCTGTGGCGACTAGCTGCATATTAGATCAAATTGTCATCTCTGTTCTCACTTACTTGTGGGTGGCTAGATGATGCAGGTGCATCAGCACTCTGAGACAGGCTAGACAGAAGCCCGTCCTCCAGGTATCTCCCAGCAAAGTGGGGTTCTGGATGCATAGTCCATCTCTTTCCCTCCCCAAGGAAAATCTGGGAGCTGGGGGTTTCCTTGCAATTACAAGGCACAGTGCCAAGGGCAGGGATTATGGCAAGAGGGTGTCTTAAATTTCCCTACTGACTTTGATGTGGGTAGTTTTGTGCTCACCTAGGGTGCAGAAGCCTCTCAGCTAGTTTCTGCATTCTGGACTTCACAGGAAATTTGTCCATGCTTTGTTGCTGAATTGGTGAGATCACAGGGTGGAAGGAAGGTCCAGGGCTTCCTATTCTGTCTTCTTGCTCAGGAAAGACTCATGTGAATAGTGCTTTTAAAATCCTATTAAATTCTATCTCTGAAATCAGGAAAATAGCCCTGCTTATTTATGTTCAGAAGTTTTATTCTCTTGACTTTTATATTTAAATCTATAATCTACTACAATTGGGTGTTGTGTGAAGTAGAGGACAAGTTTTCTTTTCTTCTCATAAGAGCATCCAATTACTCCAACACTATTCATTCACAGGACTATGTTTCCTCACTGCTCCACCTGCCATGCTTGTCACCAACCTAATGTGTATATATGCTTGGCTTTGTTCTAGACTCTAATCAGTTTCACTGACTTTTATTGTACCCTTGTTTCAATACCACTATCCTTCTCATTGTAGCTTTCTAATAAACATTGATAACCAGTGAAGCAAGTTCTTCAAACTTCTTCTTTTTATTCAGAAGTGCATTAGCCATTTCTGGTCATCTACATATTATATACATTTTAGGATCAGGTTGTAAGTTTTCACAAAAACTAAAAACGATTGAAATTCTGATAAGGAGTTGCATTGACTCTGCAGATCGGTTTATGGATAATTGTCTTGTTTCCAATACAGAGTCTTCTAAGCCATAAATGTAGATATGCTGACCTTTATTTAGGTCTCTTTTAATTTCTCTCATTAATGGTTTATAGTTAACTCTATAGAATAATATGCATCTTTTACTAGATTTTTCTTAGACATTTAATGTTTTTGATGCTAGTGAAAATAGTGTCTTTCAAGTTTTATTTTTATATCATACATTAACTTTTTCCATTGATGTATCATGCATGACCTTCCATAAATTTTAGACACATGTATATATTTGTGTAGCTATCAACATAATCAGGACACACAATAGTTCTATCACCCCCTGCCCAAAACTCCCTTCTGCTAGCCTTTTGTCATTGCCCCTTCCCTACCCATAACTGCTGCCAACCACTGATCAGTTCTCCATCCTTCTACTTTTCTGTGTGTGAGTGGATTCTTTTCGTTGGGAGGGAGTAGAATATACATGGAATACTATAGTATCAACCTTTGGTGTGTGGCTTCATTCCCTAGCATAATGCCTCTGAGATTTGTCCAAGTTGTTACATATATTAAAAGTTCATTATTTTTTATAAATATTATGCCATTGTTCAGATGTGTCACAGTTTGTTTATCCATCCATCCATCACATTAAGGACATTTGGGTGGTATTCAGGTTTTAGCACTTATTAGTAAAGCTGCTGTAAATATTAATGTACAGGTTTTTATGTGGAAATAAATTTTTCATCTCTCTAGCCTGAATAACCAGAAATGGACCACTGGGTTATATTTTAGAACAGATTAGCATTTATAAGAAACTGTCAAACTGTTTCCCACAGTGATTGTACAATTTTATATTTCAACCTGCAATTTACAAAATTTCAAGTTACTCCACATCTATTACTTTCCTTGCTCTTGTCAGCAATTTTTATTGAAGTTAAAATAGGTGTTTAGCACTATCACGTCATGGTTTTAATTTGCATTTCCCTAATAGCTAAGAATGTTAAACATCTTTTAATGTGCCTATTTGTCATCCTTATATCCTCTTTGGTGAAGTGTTTGTTCATGCCTTTTACCAAGTTTTTTGTTTAAGGTATTTAAGTCAAAGTTCATTTTTTATATGTAGATGTCTAGTTCTTTTTCAAAACTGATTTGCATAGGCTAGTCCCTCTGCCTTTCCAAATACATTGTGAAATACCTTACCCATATCTACAAAAATTCTGCTAAGGTTTAAATTGGTAAATATATATATATATATATACACACACACACACATATATAAAACACACAGAATTCATATACATATGTATGTGTATGTGTATATGTGTGTTTATATATAAATATATGTTTACATTATATGTGTTTCTATATAAACATCTATGTCTACATTATGTTTCTATATAAACATTTATGTTTACATTATATGTGTTTCTATATAAACATCTATGTTTACATTATATGTTTCTATATAAACATCTATGTTTACATTATATGTGTTTCTATATAAACATCTGTGTTTACATTATGTGTTTCTATATAAACATCTGTGTTTACATCATATGTGTTTCTATATAAACATGTTTACACTATATGTGTTTCTATATAAACATGTTTACATTATATGTGTTTCTATATAAACATATATTTTTACATTATATGTGTTTTCATATAAACATGTTTACATTATATGTTTTCATATAAACATGTTTACATTATATGTGTTTTCATATAAACATGTTTACATTATATGTCTTCATATAAACATATATGTTTACATTATATGTGTTTTCATATAAACATGTTTACATTCTGTGTTTTTATATAAACATATGTTTACATTCTGTGTTTTTATATAAACGTATGTTTACACTATGTTTTTTATATAAACGTATGTTTACACTGTGTTTTTTATACAAACGTATGTTTACATTGTGTTTTATATATAAACGTATGTTTACATTATGTGTTTATATATAAACGTATGTTTACATCATGTTTATATATAAACGTATGTTTACATTATGTTTATATATAGACATGTATGTTTACATTATGTTTATATATAGACATGTATGTTTACATTATATATGTTTATATATAAACATGTATGTTTACATTATATGTGTTTATATGTTTATATTACATATGTTTATATATAAACAAATATGTTTATATTATATGTTTATATATAAATGTGTTTATATATGTTTATATTATATATTTAGATATAAACATACATGTTTATATATGTTTATATTATATACGTTTATATATAAACATGTTTATTTTATATATACGTTTATATATAAACGTATGTTTATTTTATATATATGTTTATATATAAACGTATGTTTATTTTATATGTTTATATATAAACGTATATGTTTATTTTATATATATTTTATATGTAAACGTATGTTTATTATATATATATTTTATATATAAACGTATATGTTTATTTTATATATATTTTATATATATATGTATATGTTTATTTTATATATATTTTATATATAAACATATGTTTATTTTATATATATTTATATATAAACCTATAGGTTTATATATATTTATATATAAACCTATAGGTTTATATATAAATATATAAACATATAAACCTGTTTATATATAAATATATAAACATACAGAAACCTATGTTTATAAACATATATAAACCTATGTTTATTTATAAACATATATAAACCTATGTTTATATATAAACATATATAAACATATATAATATAAACATATATGTTTATATTATAATATAAACATGTTTATATATAAACATATAATATAAACATGTTTATATATAAACATAATATAAACATGTTTATATATAAACATATAATATAAACATGTTTATATATAAACATATATAATATAAACATATATGTTTATATATGTTTATATGTAGACATGTTTATATTATATATATGTTTACATGTAGACATGTTTATAATATATGTTTATATGTAGACATGTGTTTATATATGTATAAACATGTTTTTATATGTTTATATATTTATATATAAACATATGTTTATATTACATATGTTTATATATAAACATGTTTATATTATATATGTTTATATATAAACATGTTTATATTATGTTTACATATAAACATGTTTATATTATATGTTTATATATAACCATGTTTATATTATATGTTTATATATAAACATGTTTATAAACATGGTTATATATTATATAAATGTTTATATTATATATGTTATATATAATATATAACATGTATTATAAACATATATGTTTATATGTTTATATATAAACATATGTTTATATATGTTTATATATAAACATGTTTATATTATGTTTATATATAAACATATGTTTATATTATATGTTGATATATAAACATGTTTATATTATATATGTTTATATATAAACATGTTTGTATTACATATGTTTATATATAAACATGCTTATATTATGTTTATATATAAACATGTTCATATTATATATAGTTTATATATAAACATGTTCATATTATATATGTTTATATATAAACATGTTTATATTATATGTTTATGTATAAACATGTTTATATTATATATGTTTATATATAAACATGTTTATATTATATGTTTATATATAGACATGCTTATATTATGCATATGTTTATATGTAGACATATGTTTATATTATATATGTTTACATGTAGACATGTTTATATTATACATATGTTTATATGTAGACATATGTTTATATTATATATATGTTTATATATACATATGTTTATATTATATATATGTTTATATATACATATGTTTATATTATATATATGTTTACATATAGACATGTTTATATGTTTATATATAGAACATAGATGTTTATATTACATATGTTTATATTATAAATATGTTTATATTATATATGTTTATATATAAACATATAGGTTTATATTATATATGTTTATAAACATATAGGTTTATATTATATATATGTTTATATATAAACATAGGTTTACATTATATATATGTTTATATATAAACATAGGTTTATATTATATATATGTTTATATATAAACATATAGGTTTATATTATATATGTTTATATATAAACATAGGTTTATATTATATATATGTTTATATATGTTTATATATATATATAAAACACACCACACACACAGAATCCATATATAAATTTATGGAGAATTTACATGTTGACATGTTTACCACGTTGGGTCTTCTATTCCTTGAAGACAGTATGACTCTCTATTTCTTTATTTTTCAAATATCTTTTATTAGAGTTTTAGTTTCCTGTAAACTTACACTGTACACATTTTGTTACATTTATACCTAAATATTTCAATTCTGGAGTTATTTTAAATGATGTTTTAAAATTTTTCTGTTTTCCAGTCTGCGTTCTACTGTATAGAAATATACTTGATTAGAGTACCAAAATAATTCAATGGAGAAAAATCGTCTCTTCAACTAATGATGCAGAGACATTGGAATGATACTGGACTGTTGCCTTACACCATATGGAAAATTAACTCAAAATGTATTAAAAACCTAAAAGTTAGAGATAGTACTATAAAACTCTCATAGTTGTGACACCTAAAGTAAAGCCACCAAAGGAAGAAATAGATAAACTAGGCTTTATGAAAATTCTAACTTTTGGTGTATCAAAGGATACACAATAAGTGAAATAACCCAGAGAATGGGAGAAAAAAATGCAAATCATACACCTTGTCAGGTTCTAGTATTCATAATATCAGAATATGTAAAGAACTCTTTCAACTTGTGGTAGACAGAATAATAGTCCCTAAAGATGTCTGTGTCCTAATCCCTGGAATCTGAATACATTATATCACTTGGCAAATAGTACTTTGGATATCATTAAGTTGAAGACCATGAGATGGGAAGATTATCTTGAATTATCTGGGTGGGCCCAATGTAATCACTGAGGCCCATGTAAGAGAAAAACAGTAAGATCAGAGGCAGAGAAGGAGATTTTACAATGAAAGCAGAGGTCAGAGTCATGCAGTCATGGATCGGGGAATGTGGGTGGCTTTAAGAGGCAGAAAATGCCTAGGAATGAATTCTCTCTTTGAGCCTCCAGAACCTCTTCAAGCATCCATTCTAGAACGAATTCTGCTCCACTGACACACTGACTTGAGTCTAGTAAGACCCATTTTGAACTTATGACCTTCACAACTATAAGATAATAAATTGATTTTTTTAAAAAAAGAAATATACCTGATTAATAATGAGTGCTGATCTTGTATCCTGTGATTTACTAACTTCATTTATTAGTTTTGGGAGACTTTTTGTAGATTTCTTGTGATTTTTATATAGAGTGTCATATCTTCCACAAATGGCACTTTCATGTCTTCCTCTCCAATTTGTACACTTTTTATTTTCTTCTTGCCTTTTCCACTGACCAGAACTTCTACTAGGTTAACAGGAATGTTGAGTTTGCCACTAAGCTTAAGAGAAAAGCTTTCAATGCTGCACAATTAAGTATACTCTTAGCTATAAGATTTTCCTAGATGCGAATTTTTGAGGATGTTCCGTTCTACTCTAGTTTGCTGCGAGTTTTTTTTATCATGAATAGATGATGTATTTTGTCAAATGTTTTTTCTGTTTAAATTTCTATGACCGCGCAGCTTTCCTTCTTTAGGTTATTAATATGGTCAATTACATTAATTATTTTCAGAGTACTGAACTAGTCTTGTATTCCTAGTGTAAATTCTACTTGGTGCTTTGTATTATGCTTTTTATATATTGCTGGAATCACTTTGTTAATATAGTTTGTATTTGTGTGTGTGTATATATATGTATATATATATTTGTGTGTGTATATATGTATATATGTGTATATATACATATATGTATACATGTGCACATATATACATATATATGTATATATACACATATATATATGCACATGTATACATATATATGTATATATATACACACACAAATACATATATGTATATAGATAGATGTGTTTATATATATATACACACGGATTATATATATATATATAAAGTGGATATATATATCCACACACGGATATATATATATATATATATATATATATATACATCCATGAAATATATTGTGTAGTTTTCTTTTTTCTTGTCAGATTTTGGTACCAGGTTGATGCCAGCCTCATAAAATGAGTTGGGATACGTTTCCTTTTCTTCCGTTTTCTAGAAAAGATTCTATGGAATTAGTCTAATTTCTTTAAATATTTTATTCAATTAACCAGTGAAACCATATTTAGGCCTGGAAGTTTATTTTTCAGATTTTCGGGTAGGTTTTTAAAACATTTTTTTAAACTATGAAATCAATCACTTTAATGGTCATAAGACCATTCTTATGATCTATTTCATCTTGGGTAGGCTTTGATAGTTTGTGTTCCTGGAAGAATTGGTCCATTACATCTAAGTTGTTGAAGTTATTCCCATAGAGGTGTTTCTAGTGCTCCCTTATTATCCTGGAAGGCCTTGTAGTCCCATTTCTTTTCAATTCTTGATATTGGTAATTTGTGTCTTTTTTTTTTAACTTTGTCTGTCTTGAATGCATTTACAAATATTTTCACAGAATTAGATTTGATTTCACTAATTTCATCTACTGTTCTTGGTTTTCAATTTCATTGATTTTTACTCTTTATTATTTCGTTAATTTGGCTTGATTTGAGTCTGTTTTACTCTTTGCTTTCCAGTTCTAAAGGTGGAAGCTTAGGTTAGTGATCTGAGGTCTTTCTTCTTTTCTAATATAAACACTTAATGCTATAAATTTCTCTCTAAGCAGTCTTTTAGCTGAGTTCTACAATCTTCATTATGCCGTATTTTTTATTTTTACTCATTTCAAAATATTTTCTAATTTCCCTTGAGACTTCCTCTTTGGTCCACGGCATATTTAAAGGTATGTTGTTTAATTTCCATCGGTTTCAATATTTTTCTGTTGTCTTTCTGATATTGATTTCTAGTTTAATTGCATTATGATCTGAGATGACACTTTGAATAATTCCAAATGATTTAAACTTTGGAGTTTGTTTTATGACCTAGAATATATTTTTGTTATGAATGAACTGTGGGCACTTGTGCCTTCTGCTGTTTTTAGGTAGAATGTTCTGTAAAATCAGTTAAATCTGGTTGGTTCATGGCACTGACTGATTTTTCTATATCTTTGTTGATTTTCTACCTAGTAGATTCATATATTACTGAGGTGTGGATGTTGAAGTCACCAACTTTAACTGTGGATATATCTATTTCTGTTTTCAGTTTTGTCTGGTTTTGCTTCATGTATGTTGCATCTCTGTTGTTTGGTGCATATGTATTTAGAACTCATATCTTCTTGGTAAATTTATCCTATTTCTCATTATGTAGTGTAACTGTCCCTGGTAATTTTTTATGCTCTGAAGTTTACTTTTCTGATAAAACAAGTCAACTCTTCACAATCTGCTTAGAGTGAGTATTCTGCCACTTCATTTGGAATGTATAGCTAATATCTTATAGATTCCGTTACCCTCTCCACTTTATTCTATAGCTGTCTTATACATACATGGAGAATTTTGTCAGACACTTTCATGTATTTTTTTCTTGTATATATCAAACATATTTTGAAGAATTTCAGTATAAAAGAATATTCTATTTTCTAATACATCTACCATTTCTCTCACTTTTCCTTCATTTCTGATGCTCCAAGTTTCCTTCTGGTATCATTCTTTCTGTTTTAACAGCTTCCTTGTGTAATTTTTAAGGATGGTCAGATTCCTAGTTTTCCTACATCTGAGAGTGCCTTTATCCCTGAAGGATATTCTTACTGAATGTAGAAGTCTAGATTGGCAGCTCTTTCCTCTCAGCACTTGAAAAATGCCATGCCTCTTCTTTCTGGCCTCCATGGTTTCTGATGAGAAAGCCACCATTATTGAATCACTGTTCCACTATAGGTTATGTGTCATTTTTATCTGACTGCTTTTATATTTTTTGTAAAAAATGTAATATGGAATCACCCTATTGAGGTTTGCTTAGCTTCTGAAAACTTTAGGTTTTAGTCATCTACCAAAGTTTGGGAGTTTTCTTTTTTGTTTGTTTGTTTTTGTTTTGTTTTTAACTGTTTTATATTTTTAAATAAATTGTGATACATATGAAATAATATATATACACACACACTCACACACATATATATGTAACATTAAGTTATAAAGCATAATGATATAATGAACAATTAAGAACTCAAGCACCAGTATTTCTAACTTCCATTTACCTATGTTTTCCCTTGTGCCATTCCCCTTCTTCCCCTGACAGTTATTTTCCTGAATTATGCTTTTTTAGTAATAGGAAAAACTAGAAATAACCAAAGTGTTTCATTAGCAGGAAACCAGATAAACTGTAGTATATTCACAGATATTATTCAGCAGTGAAATAGAATAAACTATAGCTACAGTGATATGATAATATAGATAAACCCTAGAAACAAAATGTGACTTTAGAAAGCAAGTCCCAAGAAAACAACACACAGGTCAAAATAAAGCAAAACTAAAGTATATATAGTTTGGGAGTTTTCAACTATAATTACCTCAATTTTCTTTAGCATCACATTCGCTTATCCTTCTTCGATGACAAGAACTTTAGATTTTGTCATTTTCCCTTAGGTTCCTCTACCTCTGTTCTTTTTTCTTCAATATTTTTCTCTCTGTTGTCACTTTTGATAATTGCTACTTATCCATCTTAGAGTTCACTTAACTTGATCATATGTCATATATGTCATCTCCATTCCCCCACTGATGTTATCCTACAAGTTTTTGTTTGTTTGTTTGTTTGTTTGTTTTTGAGATGGAGTTTCCCTCTTGTTGCCCAGGCTGGAGTACAATGGTGCGATCTTCGCTTACCGCAACCTCCATCTCCCAGGTTCAAGCAATTCTCCTGCCTCAGTCTCCCCAGTAGCTGGGATTACAGGCGTGAGCCACCGTGCCCAGCATATCCTACAAGTTTTTGTAGTTATTTCTTATTTCTAAAATTTCCAGCTGCTTCTTTTCTTAATCTCAATTTCTTTGCTGATAACTTCTGTTTTTAACATTTGTTGAAATAATAATCCAGGTTTGTTTTATTTTTTTGCTTCTTTATTTATTTATTTTGAGATGGAGTTTTGCTCTTGTTGCCCGGGCTGGAATGCAATGGCGTGATCTCGGCTCACTGCAACTTCCAACTCCCAGGTTCAAGCGATTCTCCTGCCTCAGCCTCTCAAGTAGCTGGGATTACAGCCAAGACAAGCCTGGAATATATAAACAATTTTTATGGAGTCATTTTCTTGACCTCTTTTCTTTCTGCAAGCTACCTAGTACTTTTTTATTCTCTGGCATGTGTTTTTTGGGCCTCTGGCTAGAAACTTGGGGCTCTGGTTACCCTCTCTCTGTCACACACTCCCATATCCTTTCTCAAGTGAGGAAAGACGCAGAGGGAAAAGCCAGCATGTGGTCCTAGGAATGCAGCCCCACCTACTGGAGAGGAGGTCCCTCTGTCTCAGAGTTTCGTGTTTCTGGGTTCCAGATGCAGCAACAGCCATCACCTGAGTGGAATTGATTCCCTGGGGACTCAACTTTGAGAGAATGGAGGAAATGGGAGATTTAAATATCCTCTAAGGATTAGGAGTGTTCGGTTCCAACTCCCCATCCAGAACTAGAGGGCTTACATTAGAACTCTTACTGCTTGCAAAACAGTGCCAACTTTCAGATTTCAAGTTGTGTTGAGTTCAAATCAAGAAGTAATGAAGGAGAAATAATGTAAATTCATTGATGATTTGGCAGTACTTCAATTTCTGGTGTTCTTCAGCAATCCACCTATTGTTTTATTTTTAGTGTCTTCAAATAGCTTTTCCAGGCATTATGGCCATGGGCCATGATTTTTTTTGTTTTTGTTTTTGTTTTTTCTGAGATGGCGTTTTGCTCTTGTCGCCCAAGGTGGAATGCAGTGGTGCAATCTTGACTCACTGCAACCATTGCCTCCTAGGTTCAAGTGATTCTCCTACCTCAGCCTCCTGAGTAGCTGGGATTACAGGCACCTGCCACCACACCCAGCTGATTTTTGTATTTTCAGTAAAGAAGGGGTTTCACCATGTTGAACAGGCTGGTCTCGAACCCCTGACCTCAGGTGATCCATCTGCCTTGGCCTCTCAAAGTGCTGGGATTACAGATGTGAGCCACCATGTGGCCATGTTTTATGTCTTACACAGTGGGAGATAAAAATGAAGCATTTTTTTGTTGTTGTTGTTCATTTAACCCAGAACAGGAACTTATTTTCTGCTGCTGGATAAAAAACATTGATCTTGAACATATTAATTATATGGTCAGGAACCTGAAAAACTTATTCCTTTTTAAAAGCAGAGTCTAGTAGATTTTCCATGTACACAATTATTAATTTCTAATGTAATTCCCTTGTGCTTGGAGACTATGCATTGCATGTTCTCAATCATTTTAAATGTACTGAGGCCTATTTTATGGCCTAACATATGGTCTTTCCCATAGAATATTCCATGTGTTCCTAAGAAGAATGTGTATTTTGCTGTTGTTGGGTGGAGTGTTTTAGTAATGATTGTTAGGTACAGTTGGTTTGTAGTGTTGTTCAAGTCTTCTATATCCTTACTGATTTCTGTTTTTTCTATCCATTATAGAAAGTGAGGGTATTGAAGTCTGTGCATATTATTGTTGAATTGTCTATTTATCCCTTCAGTTCTCTAATTTTTTGCTTTAGGTATTTTAGGGCTGTGTTATTAGGCTCATGTAAGTTAGATCTTCTTGACAGGTTGACCCTTTTATCATTATGTAATGCCTTCATTTATCTCCAGTAATATCTATTTTTCTTGAAGTTTATTTTGTTTGAATGAGTATAGTCACTTCACCTCCCTAATGCTTGCTGTTTGCAGCATTATGTGAAAGGAAATAGAAACTTAGGACTCTAATTCACACTGCCAAAAGGAAATAAATTAAGCTGAAAATAGCAATCCCACTACTGCGTATACACCCAAAGGATTATAAATCATTCTACTATGAAGACACATGCACATGTATGTTTATTGCAGCACTGTTCACAATGGCAGACTTGGAACCAACCCAAATGCCCATCAATGATAGACTGGATAAAGAAAATGCGGCACATATACACCATGGGATACTATGCAGCCATAAAAAAGGATGAGTTCATGTCCTTTGCAGGGACATGGATGAAGCTGGAAACCATCACTTTCAGCAAACTAACACAAGAACAGAAAACCAAACACCGCATGTTCTCACTCATAAGCGGAAGTCGAACAAGAACACATGGACACAGGGAGGGGAACATCACACACAGGGGCCTGCTGGGGGGTGGGGGGCTAGGGGCGGGACAGCATTAGGAGAAATACCTAATGTAGATGACAGGTTGATGGGTGCAGCAAACCACCATGGCACATATATACTTATGTAACAAACCTGCACGTTCTGCACATGTACCCCAGAACTTAAGGTATAATTAAGAAAAATAAAGGATTGGAAATATAAAAAAAAATTAAACTTAAAAATTAAGCTTAAAATTGAGTCCTGCAAGAAGCTACCTTTCCGTCTGTTTCTAAGCAAGTACCTACAAATAAAAGGTTAAATATCCCCACAGTTAGCCACGCTATGCTCACCTTATCTTATGTAACGTGCTGATTTACTGAGTACCCAACGAATACATAATTGACTATTCCCCTACCTGATCCTTTTCTCTTGCGACATATGGATTACTGCAACCTCCCTCTTTCCCCTCCAGCCCACTTTTCCTTTTCAAATGCTGAAGCCCTCAAAATCATCTTTGGAGAAAGGCATAAACCTTTCTCCCAGGCACGTCCTTGATTTTGGCAAAATAAACTTCTAAACTGATTGAGACCTGCTTCAGATACTCTCTGGTTTACACATGGTATATCTTTCTTCATCCTTTACTTTCAGCCTAGATTCCTGAATCTAATGTGTGCCTGCTACAGACAACATCTTAGAGGGTCTTTTTATTTTTATTCAATCTGATAATCTCTGCCTTTGACTGGATTGTTTAATTCATTCACATTTGTTATTCATAGGGTTCAATATACATCTACCATTTGCTTTTTACATCATTCATATGTTTTTATTCTTTTGCTCCTTTACTTACTTCTTTTGGATTAAGTGGATATTTTCTAATGTAACGTTTGAGGATCTATAATGATTTTTAATTTATTAAAAAAATTATACTATTAGTAGTTGTTTTGGGATTTCAATATACATGTTACCCTTTAAAATATATTTTAAATTTATTCCAATTTATTCAAGTGGAATATAGAACTTTACTCCTATATAACACTATTCCCCCTCCCCAATTTTCTGTGCTATTATTGTTATAGTATAAAACTTACATATGTTACAAACTCAACATATCGTTACAATTATTATTTTATATAATCTATGTTTTTAAATCTCTGAAAGAAGAAAGGAAGGCAACTATATAGTCATACATTGCTTAACATTCTAAGAAATGCATTGTTCAGCAAATCTGTTGTTGCGTGAACATCATAGAGTGTACTTACACAAACAGAATGGTATAGCCTTCTACAAACCTAGGTTATGTGGTATAGCCTGTTGCTCCTAGCTTACAAACTTGCATTGCATGTTCCTGTCCTGAATATTCTAAGGAATTGTAACACAATGTTAAGTATTTGTATATGTAAACATAAAAAATGTATGGTAAAAATATAGTATAAAAGATAAAAAATGCTACACCTGTATAGGTCATTTACCAGAAATGGTGCTTGCAGAACTGGAAGTAGCCCTGGGTGAGTCAGTGAATGAGTGCTGAGTGAATGTGAAGGCCAGGACATCCCAGTACGCTACTGTAGACTTTAGAAACACTGTACACTTAGAGGCTACACTAAATGTATAAAATATATTTTTATTTATTCAATAATTAACCTTAGCTAATTGTAACACTCTTACTTTATAAACTTTCTTTTGACTTTTTGACTCTTTTGTTATATCTAGCTTAAAATGCAAACATATGTACTATTATACAAAAACAATTTATTTCTCTACATCCTTATTCTATAAGCTTTCTTTTATTTTAAAATTTTTAAATCTTTTTTACCTTTTAAACTTGTTTGTTAAAAACTAAGACACAAACACATACATTAGCCTAGGCCTACACAGGGTCAGGATTTTCCATATCACTGTCTTCCAACTCCACACCTTGTCCCACTGGAAGGTTTTCAGGGGCAATAGCACACGTGGAGCCGTCATCTCCTATGATAACAGCACCTTCTTCTGGATATCTGGACCTGCCTGAGACTGTCTTATAATGAAATTAAAAAAAAAAAGTAGAAGGAGTACATTTTACAATAAAGATAAAAAGTATAGTAAAGCAAATACATAAACTAGTAACATAGTCATTTATTATTATTATGAAGTCTCAGGTACTGTGCATAATTGCCCGAGCTATAGTTTTACAGCAGCGCAGTAGGTTTGTTTGAGCCAGCATCACCACCAACACCGTGTAATGCTTTGAGCTACAACATTACAATGACTATGCTATCACTAGGCGATAGGAATTTTTCATTTCCATTATAATCTTATGGGACCACCGTCACATATGTGGTCCACTGTTGACTGAAACATCATTATGTAGCCCATCATTATGTAGCACATGACTATTTATATGTATAGAATTTATTATATTAACCATCTTGCTTACCATTTCTGATTCTTTTCATTTATTCCTATGGAATAAATGAAAGTTACTCAAGTTAGCACCCAGTGTCAATAATCCTACTCAAATACAGTTGTTCCCAGCCACTTCCTTGTCTTATTGTATATGACATTTCTATATGTTACAACCATAAAACAATTCTACACATATTGTTTTATGCAACTTCTTTTTAAGTCAGTTAAAAGAAAAAGAAGAAATATGCAAGTATCCTGTATTTCATAATTACATAATCGCTTTACTCATGCCTTTGCCTTTTTCATGTGGATTTAAATTACTGTCTAGGGTCACTTGCTTTCAGCCTGAAGAATGTCCTTTAGTATTTCTCATAAGGCAGGTCTTCAAGTCAGGTGCAGCTGAGAGGACAGAGGCTCCTTCTCCACCCAGGTCCTGCTCACCAAGGACAAGAGCTCTACTCCTGGCACGGAAGACCATGAATGAGGGCCCCACTGACCCCTGCCACAATTCACTTGTAGGATGAAGGTTCCACACCAGGAAAGGCAAGGCTAGAAGATCAAGGGCTACCATTTCCCCCATTGCCAGCTCATAGAGCAGAGAGAGGCACTCTGGGAAAAGCAGAATGCTACTGTCCCCACCCCAGCTCCTTTGAAGTGGCCTAGATCACACTTACCCTTTCCCCCTTTTAGGAGTGGGACTCAGGGTGCATCTATTTCTATTCCACTTTTACTCCTTGGCTGTAGACTCTGAGAGTTACAACCTGAAGTTTGCAGACTTTACCAGACCCCCTCTGGGAGGGGCTTGCACTCTAATTTTTGTCCCCCATGCCTGTAGGCCTGCCTAGAACTTCTGCTGAGAGTCTCCGCATATTGTTAACAGCTTATTTTCAAAGTCTGAAGATGCTCTTAAAATAGCATGGCCCTAACTGCCTGGCTACCCATGGTGAATATTTTTTTTTATCACTTGAATCTTTGTTCCAAAAGTTTTCACAGCCATCTCTCATCTCAAGCAGGATTTTGACAGTTTGTCCAGCCCTTGTGGTTACCTTCACTGGGTCCCTTATTCTGATCTCCCTCGTTCACCATTATCAGAAGCAGAAGCCCAGCCCGTGCTTTTGAAATGGTTACGGGAGAGTTGAGGTCTAGCAAATCTTAAAATCTAAAGACAGTTAAATAAGGCTTTACACCAATTAAAGTGAGAGAAGTAGGAAGATGCAAGGCAACCATGTACTTTCCCACTCCAAGCTGGAGTATCATTCTAACATTAAGAACTGGAAAGGAAGGCGAAATAGTAAAATTTAATTTTAAAACTTACTCTGCCTCACTTTGGGTGAAAATCCAGCAGTGACTTTTGATGGGTTTCTCTTTAGGGACACTTTGCTTTCAGATTAGTTCTAGAAAGCTTCTTCTTTCATTCACCATGAATGGGACTCTTTTCCCCCAGAATTTTCTCAAGATTGGGTGAACTGATGCCCCGGAATCTGACCAGTGCTTCATTTGTCCTTCGAGAATTGCACCTGGCCAGGTCTCCTTCCTCTTTGGGCAGCTATTCTGACCATTCTGGGTTCTGATGAGGGCGCACTGAGGGTGTGTCTTCTCCATTCCGGAATAAATTCTGTTGCACCTTTTCTTCTTACAGACAACCAGATCAGGGTGTAGGAGGCCTAGAATAGCGGTTGGCAAATTGGGACTGGTTTCTGAAAGATTCTACAGACAAGAGTCAGAAGTGAGAGGGGTCACTGAAAAGAATGCGCCCCTTGTTTACAGACGTGATTCTCAGAATGACCTGAGGGCCTGTTAAGACACAGGCTGCTGTGCCTCACCCTCCACAGTGCTAGATTATGGAAGTCCCAGCTACTGCCTGAGAATCTGCTTTCTAACAAGCTTCCTGGTAATTCCAGTGCTGCTGAGTCCAAAGACAACCCCGTAAGAACCACTGCACTGGAACAAATGAGCAAGAAATGACATTGGTGAACCATTGTCCAAGACTGGGAAAAGAGGCCAGGTGTGGTGGCTCACATCTGTAATCCCAGCAGTTTGGGAGGCTGATGCAGGAGGATCCCTTGACCCAAGAGCTTGAGACCAGCCTGGGCAACATGGCTAAATGCTGTCTCACCCAAAAATACAAAAATTAGCTGGGCGTGGTGGTGCACACCTGTGGTCCCAGCTACTTGGGAAGATGAGATGGCAGGATTGCTTGAGCCCAGGAGGCAGAGGCTGCAGTGAGCCATGATGGAGCCACTTTACTCCAGCCTGGGTGAGAGCTTGTCTCAAAAAAAAAAAAAAAAAGAAAAGAAAAGAAAAGAAAAAGAAAAGAAAAGGTAGCAGGATACAGAGATTACAGATGACAGGGATCTGGGCTCTGGCCTGGACTTGCTGCAATCTGGGCATGTGATATTGTCCTCTCCCTTCTTACTGGAATGCTCTTCCCAGAATATTGGGACGGCTAACTCCCTCAAGTGTTTCATACTTAATGGAGCCAATTCTGATATCCTAATTTGAATCACAATCCCACCTTTCCGCTCTAAATTCTGCTTATTTTGTTTTACCATTTGTCACATGCACAGACATACCCTATACTTTTTTTATTTATAATCTTTACTTTTTATGGCCTATGTTTTCCCTTGAGAATGTAGCTCCCTGGAGATAGGGATTCCTGTCTGTTTAAATCACTGATGTGTATTTCCCAAGAATGGAAAGTAGTATCTGGCCTGTAGTAGATACTCAATAAATATGTGCACAAATGAATACCTTTTAACATTTCATTTGCAAGTTGAATATGCATAATCCCTAAAGTGCCTTCCAGCTCTCCAGTTTTGTTCTGGTTTTTTTTGTTTGTTTTTTTTGAGACAGAATCTCACTCTGTTGCCCAGGCTGGAGTACAGTGGCATGATCCTGGCTCACTGCAACCTCTGTGCCTCCCAGGTTCAAGCGATTCTCTTGCTTCAGCCTCCCAAGTAGCTGGGATTACAGGCATACGCTACCACACCTGGCTAATTTTTTTTTGTATTTTTAGTAGACAGGGTTTCGCCATGTTGGCCAGGCTGGTCTCCAACTCCTGGCCTCAAGTGATCCCTCAAAGTGCTGGGATTACAGGCGTGAGCCACCATGCCTGGCCCCAGCTCTCAATTCTTAACCTCTAATTGTTCTCTCTGCATTCCCCCCAGCATTTACTCCCAATAAACACAGCTGCATCAATTATATTTTTTCTTTTTTATCAGATCTTTGTTATATAATGTTGCAATTCCATTCAGATTCCCTCCATTAATTCTAAATCTAATTCTATTTATATCACTTCTCCAATTTCTACTTACTCTACATCTCACACTCATCCACCATCATCTTTGGTAGAAACAAATTAAGGAAATTTCCTCTGAATTTCACAACAAACAAATTGCAACATTAGTAGTAGCAGTCAGTAATCCCTTAGCCTTTAAAGGTGTCAGGCATGCAAGTTCACGGCATCGCCCCAGGAACCTTCGTGGCATTTTCAATGAATGCAGTTTCCCTATCTTATGTTTTAAGATATTAGTTCAGGATTAGGGCTTTCTATATATCTCCTCCTGTAATATTATTAATGACTAATATCAATATCGCTAGGTAGAGAAAAGTGTAGTCTACCCACGATCAGCAGATCTCCCGGTTGCTATGGAAATAGTCCTGATTTCTTTTCCTTTTGTCCTTTGTCTGAAATCTCTTCTGTTTGCTGCTGTGATAGAAATAGTCTGCATCCTGGTAGCTATAGTAACAACTTCGGAAAAGTTGCTTTTCACATTGTTGCTTCTCCCCCATCTGTCTGCTCAGACACGGTCCTCATTTCAGCTAACTCAAGTGAATTATTATTATTTTTTGTTTTGTTTTGTTTTATGCTAATAGAGAAAGATGCCTATTATACTTTATTTGAATAGAGAAAGTTCCAGAAAAAAATTATGGTACAATTCTATTTTTGTATCATCTATAGTATGATTACATATATGTACATAATATGTGGTTATACATAATTAGAAAATTTCCAGAATGATACATAAAAACAAGTTGCTATATTCAGAATATCTGAATTAGGGGAAGGATTTTTTTTTCATTTTTTTAAATTATACTTTAGGTTCTGGGGTACATGTGCAGAACATGCAGTTTTGTTACATAGGTATACACATGCCATGGTGGTTTGCTGCACCCATCAACCCGTCACCTACATTAGGTATTTCTCCTAATGCTATCCCTCCCCTAGCCCCCCACCCCCCGACAGGCCCTGGTGTGTGATGTTCCCCTCCCTGTGTCCATGTGCACTATTCACAATAGCAAAGACTTGAAACCAATCCAAATGCCCATCAATGATAGACTGGATAAAGAAAATGTGGCACATATACACCATGGAATACTATGCAGCATTAAAAAAGGATGAGTTCATGTCCTTTGCAGGGACATGGATGAAGCTGGAAACCATCATTCTCAGCAAACTAATACAAGAACAGAAAACCAAACACCACATGTTCTCACTCATAAGTGGGAGTTGAACAGTGGGTTATTATTTAGCAACAATTATGGGGAGGTAACCTGTTCTATCCTTGCGTACAAATGTCCCAATGACACTTGCAGAGTCAGTTATGTGGGGAGGCACCGCCATACCCTTTCTCTCTCACACACATACATCTGATCAATACCCAAATTTATTGAACATAGAAGAAAAACACTAGGCTCTTCTCTCTATTGGAGAGCTGATCCAACAGTGTGTAGACACATATGTGTGTAGTCAAACCATGTGGGTTCACAGTTTCCACTCTGCCACTGAGGACGCAGATGTTTGTTCTTCAATTCACTTTAAAGAAGTTCAATGATTTTGACAAAATTTGGAACATGAACTCTAAAAAGACAAGATACTCATTTTCTTTAAACTGTTTTCATTAAATAAGAAACTTCTGAAGTGGACTGTATAGTTCAGCTTTTCATCTTGAAATTAAATAGAAACTACTGTTTTAAAACAAGCACATCTGCTGCCACTTTGATGGATTTCGGTGGGACTCAGTTATATGGGGAGTGATCATAGATGGGAATGATTATAATGATTAACGTTTAGCACAAAAGCCACGGTTACGCTAATATTTCATCCAAGCACAGGGCAGATATTAACATACAAAGCATGATGACTCAAGAACAACCTACAGTGAATTTAAAATAACATTCTTAAAATATAAGTGATATCTAAAGTTACACAGAAAGCCATATTTATCCCCAACTCCAAAGCCATTAACCATTGATCTACTTTCATAAGTATGAGTTATGTCTAACTTTAGAATACTCAGTTATGAAATGTTGCTGAACATCTTGGAAATGTTTAGTACAAGCAGCTTGGCAAAGAATACACACACACTCCTTGTATAAAATTATCTGTGAATATGATCCTTTCTATAATTACTGAAAGAGGTGTTACAAGAAAATATGAGCACTTCTGTTGTTATTGGGGCACTTATAATTCATTGTACAATTCAGTAAACTCCAAATGCATTTTCCATGCCTTATTATTTATTTTCTTAATATTAAACAAACTTTTATAAGAGTTTTAGATTTACAGAAAAATTGCAGTGGTGCTAAACAGTTAAATATTCCACACCTACTTTTTCGTATTATTAACATATTACATTAGTATGGTATATGTGTTACAATTGATGGACCAGTATTTTTACACTAGTATGATTAACTACAGTGTATACTTTATTCAGATTTCCTTAGTTTTTCCCTAATATTGTTTTCACTTTTGGATTTCGCCCAGGACACCAGATCACATTTAGCCATCATGTCCCCCTTAGGCTCCTCTTGGTTGTGACAGTTTCTTAGATTTTCTTTGTTCTTGATGACCTTGACAGTTTTGAGGGGTACTAGTCAGGACTTTCGTAGAATGCCCTTAAACTGTGATCTTTCTGTTGTTTCCCTAGTGATTAGATTGGTGTTATGGTCCTGGGGGGATACACAGAGGTGCAGTGGTGCTCTCATCGTATCACAGCGAGTACAAGTGGTCACCATGATTTAGCCCTGCTGATGTCACCCTTGATCATCTGGATAAGATCATATTTGCCAGCTTTCTCCACTGTAAAGTCACTTTTTTGCCCCTTTCACATATTCCATTCTTTAAAAGAAAATCATTTTACTGAGCCCACACTCAATTGTGTGTGTGGATGGGGCAGTTAAGCTCTATCTCTCAGCAGGAAATACCTACATAAATCATTTGAAATTTTTCTGTATATAAGATTTGCTTCTTCTAATGTCTTATTCAATCTTTTATTTATATCTGTTCATCAATATTTATTTTATATTTTGGCTTATAATCCAATATTACTTTATGTATTTTATGGCTGAAAATCTTCAAGCTTTTTGAAGGGAGGTCTCTCAGCTGGCTCCGACATACCTCCATCAGTGCATTTTCTGTTTTGTTTTGTTTTAGCATGTCCTTGCTTTCTGGCACTAGAAGGTATTGAAAAGTCTTCTGATATATTTCCTTCTCCAGTGACAGAATCAGCTCTTTCTCCAAGGGGCTCTGGTTCCTTTTATTAGAGATTGGGATTATAAAACAATATCTGGGTACTAGGTATGCGTGTTACCACTGGAGTCTCATTATTCCCGGCCAAAACAAGGAAATTATGTGTGTGTATTAGTCCATGTATATACACATATCTATAAATATTTCTATACGTAATCATCTATATCTATATTAGGCTACATGTGAGCTCATACTGATGTCTCCAACTCTAAATCATTAACACATACATAATTCCAGCCTCCTCCCCTTGTTTATCTGTAAACTCTCATTCCAACTGTGGGAAACCCAGATCCCACCATCTTCCATTCATTCACTTAATTCTTGTATACTGTACAGTGGTATCAGAATTGTTAGACCATAGCTCCATGGATACAACTTGATCAATTAGAGCACAGTGCTTATGTGCAGTCCTAGATTCTTTGTCTTGAGTCTTACAGATGCCACTCATTTACAGATAGCTAGGACAGCAGGTTTTCCCCTGCCCCCATCACTGAGATTGTTTCATTTGTAAATAGTTAAGATTATTTTGTCATATTCCACATTCATTATAGGGCAACTTAACAGAATAATATAGATGACAAGGTAAAGTGCCAGAAACTCAAAGACAGATCATCCAGTTTGAAGAATAAAAAAAAAAAAATAAAAATATACAGAGGCTTAGGGACTTGTTAGATTTAAACATTTGTGTAACTGGATTCTCAGAAAAAAAAAAGAGTAGAGGCATAGAATGGGCGGAAAGCAATTGAAGAAATAATGTACAAATACAAACCTAAATGGATCAAGGAAAAAAGTTACAGATTTAAGATGCACAGGAAACCTAAGCAAGACAAATATGAAGAAGATCTTGTCTAGGTATATCATAATCAAACAGGTGAAAACCACAGATAAAATCTCAAACACAGTAACAAATAAAAGACATTATATATATACAGAGGAGTAATGATTTCACTGAATACTGATTTCACCTCAAAGTTATGGAAGAAGATGTTGGAACATTTTTCAAGTGCAGAAAGAAAACTCTTAACCAAGAATTCTATACGTAGTGAATACATCCTTCTAAAGTTAGTGTAAAAAAAAGGCCTTTCAGAGAAGAGAACTAAAAGAATTCATTGCCAAGAGACTTGCACTACAGGAAATGATGAAGGTTCTTCAGGCTCAAGGAAAATCACATTATGTGGAAACTTGGACGAGCTTCAGAACTGGTACATAACTGGATAAATAAGATCATTAATATTTTAACTTTTTCCTCTTAATTTTTTTTTTTTTCTGTGAGACGGAGTTTTGCTCTTATCACCCAGGCTGGAGTGCAATGGCGTGATCTCAACTCACTGCAACCTCCACCTCCTGGGTTCAAGTGATTCTCCTGCCTCAGCCTCTGGGATTACATCTGCTCCCTATCACTCACATTAATGCCTGAGCTCCACCTCCTGTCAGATCAGTGGCAGCATTAGATTCTTATAGGAGCATGAACCCTATTGTGAACTGCATGTGCAAGGGATCTAGGTTGCACACTCCTTATGAAAATCTAATGACTGATGATCTGTCACTGTCTCCCATCACCTCCAGATGGGACCATCTAGTTGCAGGGAAACAAACTCAGGGCTCCCACTGATTCTACATTATGGTGAGTTGTATAATTATTTCATTATATATTACAATATAACAATAATAGAAATAAAGTACACAATGAATGTAATGTGCTTGAATCATCCTGACACCATCCCTTGACCCCTGGTCTGTGGAAAAATTGTCTTCCACAAAATGGGTTCCTGGTGCCAAAAAAGATGACAGAAATCCCAAAGTGCTGGGATTACAGGCATGAGACACCGTGCCCGGCCAAGATAGACAACTTTTGCTAGTAGACATCCTACTCCATCAAAACACCAGAAGAAAATTCATGCCCCACCCCAACACCATCAACAAATGCTTGGCAGTGACAAAGTGCCCCAACCCCTTCATGGTGCTGGCAGAGACCAAGTGGGAATCTTGGACTTGGAGCTCCATCCAGCAGTAGGAAAAGCCCTCCACCTTGCCAAGAGGATGACGTGGGTTGGGGGTGAATGCGCAGCCTGAATTTCCACTGTAACTCAGCACAACAAAGCACCCTGTTCCCTTGCAGCGGAGTGTCATCTATATACTTAAGATAGATCATCTATATACTTGAGAATAGCAGGACTTTCTCAGGTATCAGAGGGAGCCAAGGGTAGCCTGAACCGTCTCCACCACCTTCTGTTAGGAATGCCCCTCCCTACCTGGGGCCAGTGAGGCTGGTGGGGTGTCCACCTAGCACGATTTTAGCAGAGGACTGATGAAGTAGAAGATCCAGTTTCATCGCATAATACTCAGGATAAAATTGAAAATACTCATGCTACCAAACCAGGTAGATGCTATCTCATGCTATCTCAACTTGAATGGAAAAAGATAATCAACAGAAGCCAACAACCAGATGACAAGACATTAGAATGATCTGACAAGAATTTTAAAGCATGTATGTAGAGGAAATATTTAATCGCTCCAGTGAGCAATTAAGAACTCTATGGACACAAATGAAAAAATGAAAAATCGCATACACAAAAAAACCTATGATACAAAGTAGAACCAAATGGAAATGTTAGAACTGAAAAAGACAGTAACTACTACTTTAAAACCTTACTAAATGGGCTTAATAGAAGAATGGATGCGAGAGAGGAAGCAATCAGTAAACTGAAGCTAGAGCAAGAGAAATTACCCAGTGTTAACGACAGAGGAAAGATACTGGGGAAATAAGAAGAGCAGGGCCTCAGGGACTTCTGGCCTCTGTGACAAAAGATATGACATTCACATCATTAGAGTCAAGAAAGGAGAGAAGAAAGAAAATAAAACAGAAAGTTACTCAATTAAACTTCCGAATTTAGGCAACAGACATTAACCTACAGTTAAAGAAGCTGAGCAAACCCCAAACAGGCTAACCCCAAAGTAATCCATACCAAGACACATTAAAATCAAGCTTCTGAAAACCAAAACCAAGGGAGAATATTGAAAGCAGCTGAAGAGAAACAAACACTCATGGGGAGCAATGATTTGGATGATAACAGGTTTCTCATCAAAAACACGAAGGCCAGAAGGAAAAGGAACAGCATTTCCAATGCTAACAGAAGATAAATGCCCATGCCCAGAATTCTGTGCACAGCAAATAACGTCTTTAGGAATGAAGGTCAAAACAAAACATTTGCAAATGAAGGAATAGTGAGAAAATTGCTTGCCAGCTTAATAAAATTTATCAAACAGAAAGGGAATAATAAAAGTAAAAAATTTAGAACACGAAAATTAAGAAGAAACAGTAGAAAGAGTGAAAATATGGGTAAATATAATAGATTATTATTTCCTCTACAGTTTTTAAAAAATATATTTATTAAAAATTATAATATTGTCCGCTGTATTATCCTATGTATGTAGAGGATATATTTAAGACAAACATATTATAAAAGAAAGGAATAAATTCAAATTTATCCTAATTAAAGTAATATTTCTATATTTAAATCAAAGTAGGAAAAGTACAGTGTCCGAAAAATACAAAGTACCAACAGATTTTGAAAAGTTGTATATGTATCATGTATCACCCAGAGAAACCATTTAAAAAACTATACAAAAAGATATACCCCCTAAAAACTATAGGTAAATCAAAGTGTAACTGTAAAAAAAAAAAAGAATTAACCACAGGAAAATGAAACAAATAAAAAACAGAGAGATGCTATCCTTTCAATTTTTCTGTATATCTAAAATTGTCCTGAAAAGATGAAGTCTATTTATTTTTAATCTGGAAAAACGGGCAAAGGTGGGAAAAAGAAAAAAACAAGTGATAAAATAGCAGAGGGAAGGCTTAGCACATACATAGCTACATTAAATATAATGATCTGAATACACCAAATACAAGATATTGGTAGAATGCATTTAAAAGCATGATGTCTACAAGAAACTCCATGAAATATAATAATACAGGTAGGGTGAAAGTAAAAGGATGATAAGGATATATCATGCAAGCATTAATCAACAGAAAAGCATAAGATAAAGTAGATTTCAGAGCAAAGAGAATTACCAAGGTCAGAGAGGAACATTACCTAAGAATAAAATAGTCAAACTATCCAGAAGACACAGCAATCTTAAGGTATATACATAAACAGCACAGATTCAAATATATGAAACAAAAACTGATAAAACTGAAAAGAGAAATAGACACATCCACTGTTATAGTTGGAGGCTTTAACACCCTTCTCTCAACTTTGACAGAAAAATTAGTCAAAAAATGAGTGAGAATATAAAAGGGTTAGACAATATAATTAATGAATGGGCTTAAATTGGCATTTGTAGAATTTACCATCACCAACAAAAGATATTATTTTCTTGCAGTCATCAAACATTTACCCACATAAACCGTATCCTAGACACTAAAACAAACCTCAACAAATTTAAAAGAATTGAAACCATACAGAGTTTGTTTTCTGATCCTAACGGATTCAAACTGAAATGTAATTACAGAAAGATTACAAGAAAGTTTCCTAACATTTGGAAATTATAAAACATACTTCTAAATAACTTATGGGTCAAAGTAGAAGTCAAAGAAAATAAAATACATTCAACTGAATGAAAATAAATATAAAACATAAAAAACATATCAAACTGTGTGAGACGCAGCTAACTCAGTGCTGAGAGGGAACAGTGTAGCACAAAATGTTCACACTAAAAAACAAGATTCTATGGCCATACCACCCTGAACATTTCCAATCTAGTCTGATCTCAGAAGCTAAGCAGGGCCTGGCCTGGTCAGCACTTGAATAGGAGACTGCCTGGAAACACCAGGTGCTATAGGCTTAAATTTTAAAATTGTTTTTAAAACATTTTAAACTTTTATACTCATTTTATTTAAAAATAAAAACATTTTTTAAAAGAGGAAAGAAAAACATTCTCATATCAATAATCTAAGCTCCTACCTTAAGAAAAAAGAATAGCAAAATTTTTCCAAAGAAAATATAAAAATCATAGCAGAAATCGATGAAATTAGAAAGAAAGAAGTAATGGAAAAAAATCAGTAGGGGAAAAAATGAACTAATTAAAAAAAATCACTAGTTCTACCAAAGGAATTTCATTTCAGGAATGCAATATAAATAACAAACCTGTTACAGTTTCCAATCACTGTAAAATATGAAATATATAGCTTTAAAAATGACAAAATCTATATAGGATCTATATGCTGAAAGTAAAAAACACGAATTTTAAAAATCAAAGATATAAACAGAAAGACATCCTTTTTTCATGGATTGGAAGATTCAATATTTCAGATGTCACTGCTCTAATCATAACGCTAACCTGTTAGTTTAATATAATATCTACCCAAATCCCATAGCTATAAAAATGTATTCTAAATTTATATAGAAAGGCAAAGAAATCAGAGTAGCTAAAAAATTTTTTTAAAGAGAAGAATAAGTAGTAGTTTATTACTTTACCTGACTATAAGACTTATACATACAACTACAGTAATCAAGACCGTGTGGTACTAGCAGAAGAACAGAAACATCGATCAATAAAACAGAGTAGAGAATCCAGAAATAGACCCATGAAAGGATAACCACCTGACTTTCAACAAAAGTGCAAAAGCAATTCGTTTGAAGAAAGAGAATCTTTTCAATTTATGGTGCTGGAGCGCTTGGATATCCATAGGGAAAAAAATGAACCTAAAACTAAGTCTCACACTTTACACAAAAATTAATTCAAAATTGATCATGGACTTAAAAGCAAAATGTAAAACTATGAAACTTTGAGAAGAAAACCTAAGAGAAAATCTTCAAGATGTTTAGCAAGGTGAAGAGCTATTCTACATGAAATCCAAAACATAATGCATAAAAGGAAAAAAATCAATAAATCAGGACTTCAAAATTTAAAATCTTTGCTCTCCAAAACCCTGTTAAGAGGAAGAAAAGACAGTCTACAGACTAAGAGAAAATAGTTGACAAAGACCACATATCTAGAATATATAAGGAGCTCTCAAAACCCAACTATACAAAAACAAACAATTCACTTAGAAAATGAGCAGAAGAAACTAACTGACATTTCACAAAAGAGGAGATACTGATGGCAAATAAGCATACAACTTCATTAACCTTAGTTCCAGAAAGGCAAATTAAAGCCATAAACTTAGAAAGGAAACAGAACGTAACAGCACAGGCTGGAGAGGAGGCACAGAACTCAGATTTCTCCTGCATTGCTACTGGGAATGTAAAATGATCCAGCCACTCTGGGAAACAGCTTGGTAGTTACTGCAAAAAACAAAACAAAACAAAACGAAAGCAAACATACAAAACTCAACATACGCTTACCATATTACACAGAAATTAC
The DNA here is from genome assembly GCF_029289425.2 of Pan paniscus. NCBI lineage: Eukaryota > Metazoa > Chordata > Mammalia > Primates > Hominidae > Pan > Pan paniscus. The sequence goes on from NC_073265.2 coordinate 7,998,582, forward strand.
GCTCTTGGCTTTTATGTCAGAGAAATGAAAACTTATGCCCATACAAAAACCTATACACAGCAGCTTTCTCATAATCACAATATCCAAAATAACGCCAATGGCCTTAAAGGAGTGAGTGGTTAAACAAACTGTTGGGCATGCATACCAGGCAATACTCTTCAGGATTAAAAAGGAACAAACTATTGATACACATAAGTTGGAGAGATGTCAAGGGAATTATGCTGAGTGAGGAAAGGCAATCTCAGAGCAATACCTACTATACAATTCAATTCAAAACCCACTCTTGGAGCACACATTAGTGGTGTCCGGGATTAGGGATGGGGGGTGGCATAGGTGTGGCTGTAAAGGAACAGACAAGAAGATATTCTTCCTGAGATCCCTGTGGTGACAAGACAGTTCTGTGTCTTCTCTGTAGTGGTGGTTACAGGCACCAGACATATAGTAAAAATGCACCGAGGCCAGGCGCAGTGGCTCACGCCTGTAATTTCAGCATTTGGGGAGGCCGAGGCGGGCGGATCACAAGGTCAGGAGTTTGAGACCAGCCTGGTCAATATGGCGAAACCTCGTCTCTACTAAAAATACAAAAATTAGCCGGGCATGGTGGTGCATGCCTGTAGTCCCAGCTACTCAGGAGGCTAAGGCAGAAGAATCGCTTGAACCCGGGATGGGGAGGTTGCAGTGAGTGGAGATCATGCCACTTTACTCCAGCCTGGGCAACATAGTGAGACTACATTTCAAAAAAAAAAAAAATGCATCGAGCTATATACAGACACACACAGATGAGTGTGTATAAAGCTGGTGAAATCTGAATGAGGTTTGTGAATTGTGCCAATGCCAGTGTTCTGGTTTGGCTATTGTTACTATAGTTATTATGATAGATGTGGTCCCTGAGGGAAGTGGGGTAAATAGTACCTAGACCTTTCAATACTATTTTTTCAAATTCCTCTTAAACTATAATAATATAAAAATTTAAAGTTAAAGAAATAAAAGATAATGGTTTAATGGCCTCTAAATTTCTTCCTTTTTTATTGTTGAACAGTAGCAGATTTAATTGCAGTTATTCAGAATTACAGTAGTTAGAATTAAGGTCAAAGTCTTTTGTAATCTTTATAGGTACTGTTGTGAAGCAGAGAATAAGGAGAAAAAGTAGAGAAAAAGGCTGAATCCATTGCAGTCACCAATGTCACCAATGTCAGTTTATCAATAGCTCATTATATAATTATGAGTTTTATGTCCTGGAACAATGAACGTCTGGGAATATTTTTATACTGATTCCACTAATTATGGCTATCAATCTCCTCCAGTTAGGCATCATTGATTCTCAGAAGTCATCAAAGAATTTAAGGTAACTAATTAAAAGCTCTGTCTTCATAATTAAACAATATAAACTAGTTTGTACTCAAATGTCTACACCCTGCAATGTTACATAGTTATTAGGGAGCAGGTAAACAATGAACAAAGTGGATAAGGGAGAGAAGGCTGGAAAACAGCAGGTGACCATCTGTTACACTTTTGCATGACCGCTCATAGAAATCCTCTTCTGTAATGTTCATTTTATTTGCCCCTTTCTCAAAGAACTGCCTTTCTGGATTTCATCAGGAAAATAAAATGAAGTTGTTTGCAAGACGTCTCTCTGTTGCCAGCCTATACATGGACCTGCCCTCATCACCAACCTTCCCAACAGATTCTCTCCTCCTTCCCTGCCACAGGCAAGGATGTCAGCCCCTGGCTGCAGACCTCTATCTCACTCTGGCTTTCCCTTCTTGAGCATCTTATTAGTTACCAAGTTCTGATTTTTTTTCTTCCTTTACTTTCATCTAAACAAACCACAAACTTCTCCCAGATAGCCAATCAATCAAACTCCTGTTTCTATTTTAGCTGGGAAGAAGTGATATAGAATAGAAGTGTTTGTACTACCTTCATAAAACATGTGATCCCAATGGCATGGAATGATAGCTACACAAGCTACATAAAATACGTGTCTCACAATCCAAATTTGGAGCCTGCTTCGACTTTGCTTTGTCCAAATGTTTTCCTTACCCTTTGATGCATTGTGTGGACCAGGCATTTCCTGTTTTGAGATGCTATGAGCAAGAAGGCAACACAGACCTGCACCACGCCACTCTTGTTCCTTTATGACTAATGAACTATAAAACAAAATTCCTTAAAAAGAAGCTAATCATTCCCATTCCCAACTCTCTTAGTAACTCGGCCCAGCCTTATTTATTTCTTAATAATTTAAAATTATCATACAGTACACTGAAGCTTTACTGTGCATGAAGTGCTGTTCTGGGTGCTTGGCAGCATCTCATTTAATCCATGAAATATTCTAGTCTGAAAGAACAGACAACGGACAATGGCCAGACCACAGAACTCTGAGTTCTGCAGCCAACAGCCTGGGAAACCTCTGCAGCAAATAGCCTGGGAAGCTAAACCACCACATTTGCACCATTGGCACAGCATATTCGGGATCTGTCAATAACTGAAGCTTCCCTAATTTGTGCTGTCATTTCCAACTCAGAACCAACCTGAAAAAGCCAAATATGTTCCCCAAATCCATCACAAAGAATGCCTGGCTTTTTGTTAGCCTGTGCCAGCTTCCTCATGCTAACAACCTCCTACCAAGGCCTACCCAAAGCCTTCCCTTCTTCTACCACAGAGCCTTCCCACCCTGCCTGCTCTTAAGTCTCTGCCAAATGCAAGGGATGGTGGCTGATCTCCCTTACTAAAGCAACTCTGAATGAACAGCCTCTGCTCGTTCTCATTTGCGGGTTCTTATTTGTTCCCACAAGTCCTGTGGTCCTGCAGGATCATGCATATCTTTTGCAGATACAGAGACTGATGTGCAGTCAACAGAAACCTGCAGAAGGTCATTATTGCCCAACAGGATCTCTCTGCCACTCCAGTCTCAGAGCCCCCCACTTTCTCCCACCTCCTTGTGCTCATTGTCATTTGCTCTCACTATTAAATAATGCCATAAGCCTCCCCATCGGACCTGCAGTCACAGAAATCAGGGGCTAATGTTTACATTTCTCTTGGTGACTTTAATTTAAATGATTAGAGTGTTTCCTTTTGTCATAGGAAAAGGAATGCGAAACCTGGCCACACACTGAGGACAACTGATCATTTGTCTGTTCTTAACAAGAAGATACATTTTCTCCTATGCCAAAACAGACAGAGGAAGAGTGATGAGCACTGGGAACCATCAGAAATTCAGCCCAGTCTCTGGGGGAACTGACCTGGCTGATCTGGCTGATGTAGTCTGAGACAAGTATCCCAAGAGGGGGATGAACTTTCCTGGACACTGCTCATTAAACACCATTTTCTCCATTCAATTCCCATAGGTCCTGACTGAGTAGGACCAGTTTAAAAGCTCTATCTCAACAAAATGTTTAAGATACTAAAAATATTGTTATTTTATAATATTTAAAGTATTTGCTATATGAAAGCTGGTCTTACCCCCTGCCAGAAGGGGATAAAACTACATATATAACTCAAAGGGATAGCAGGTACATATAGAAAGAACCATGAAATTTTGAACAATAATACTTAGGTATTCACCAAAAGCTCAAGGTTACTTGACAACCTGGGGACTTTTAAAATGCATAGACTGCAAATCTACTTAACATTTGAGACTGTCACATGCATGGCAGAGTTCATTAATGCCCCTCATCATGGATAAAATCCTTACATTTTATTGTTGCTTAAATCCTAGAGGTCATGGTTAAGCAAATTCACTATGCTCAGGCAGCACGCTGTGGCTCCAAGTTCAGGTTATTGCAGCTCTAATTCTATCCTCTTGCCCTTACTAGACTTCAGTTTAGAAACTCTCGGCATTTCTATGGCGTTGGTCTTTATGTCTACCAAAAACACTTTACTAACTTAAGAACTGGTGGAAAATGCACAATATTTAAATTTAAAAAATCTCTCATAAGGTGGTGCCTTAAGACTAATTTATTTTTTAATGAAAATGCTATTACTTGTCATGACTCATTGCAGTGTCATTTTAGGTAGGATGATATAATAATTGTTTGGGCATTAAAAGTAAGCAAAGCACTACACATGTATAATGTCTGTGTTATATAAGTAGGAAGGATGGTAAATCAGATGAGGGTAGAAGTGCTCCATGGAGGAGTGGGTGAGTCTTGAGGACTGCTATGGTTTGTTGGTCTCCACCAAAACTCGTGTTGAAATTTGATCCCCAGTGTGGTGGTATGGAAAGGTGGGGCCCATAGGAGGTGTTTGGGCCACTGGGCTTGGTACAGTTCTCATGGTAGTGAGTGAGTTTTTGCTGTGGTGAGGCTGGACTGGTTCTTGAGAGAGTGGGTTGTTGCAAAGCAGGACAGCCCTTGGATTTGGTGCCTCTTTGTACCTGTCCACTTCCCCTTTGACCTTCCCTGCCATGTTATGACAAGACACAAAAGCTCCTGCCAAAAGCCAGGACCATACCCTCGAACTTCTCAGCCTGTGGAAGCTCAACAAGCCTCTTTTCTTTAAAAATTACCCAGCCTCAGGTGTCGTGTTACAGCAACACTAAACAAACTAAGACAGAAAAGCAAATACCACAGTCTTTGGGTAGCTCAGCAGCAGGACAAGCAGTCGGACCATGCAATGGCACATGGATTGTCACTTCCAGTCACTACTCTGTCCTTGATCCTACACAATACATAAGTGAAGGCTGTGTCCTCCTGGAATGCTTATGTCTCTTTCTCCAGAGCATCATGACCGCCATGTTGTCAGGAAGCTCAGGCAGCCTATGGAAGGATCCACACGGTAAGGAGCTGAGGTCTCACACCAACAACCACATGGGCAAGCTTGGGAGGAGATCCTCCTTCAGCTGAACCTTTAGAAAGGAGCTTGACTATAACCTCTTCAGAATCCATGAGCTAGAACCACCTAGCTAGGCTACTCATGAATTCCTGAACCCCAGACATGGCAAGATCCCATTTGTTGTTTTAAGCTAAGTTTGGGTGCAATGTATTATGCAACAATAGATAATAAATATACCAGATAAGAAAGTCTGGGAAATGTGATTAGGATTATACTTGGGAAAATGTTTCAGTCATTCAACTGTGTATTATATTGATACTATGAACCAGGCACTGCACCAGGCACTGATATACAGCAGTTGACTAGGCAGATAATCCTGTTACCTGTCTTATGTTCAGGTGACTGTACTTCCTCATCTCCCATGCAACACAGCATAAGACTAACCATTTCTTGCCAGTGGACTGAGAACAGCTCATACGACTTCTGCGCCTTGAGCCATCAGCTTCCTCTTCTATGCTCCCTTTGTTCTTGCTACCAACTGAAGACAGACTCGACCTGGTTTCAACCATGCAGAACATGTTAATATCTTGGTAGTGATGGATCAAAACAAGTTAGAAACCTGGATTTCTGATTTACAAGAGCAGAGTCACTCCACTGACCTGATGGCTCAAAGCAGGGCCATTACATGAAATAATAAAAATAAACTTCTATGTTTTTTAAGCCCTTGACTGTTCAGTTTCTTTGCTGTAGCCTGAACCTTATTGACAAAATTTATAATCCAAAAGAAAAATGTATTAGACACATGATTGAAATAAACTGTATACAGTTACTCCAAAAAATGCAGCGTCTTTCATGTATCAGATAGAATCCCGAGACAATTCTACTTTGGGCTTAGAGGACACATTTCTCTATCATTTTTACTCCTTGTATTTTTTTTTATCATTGTAGAATAAGAGTCAACAAACTATGGCCTAGCCCACCACCTATTTTGGTAAATAAAGTTTTATTGGAACAGAGCCACATTCATTTGTTTATGTGTAGTCGATGGTTGCTTTTGCACAAGTGCAGGGATGAGTGGCGGCAATAGACCAAATATTTACTCTATGACCGTTTATATGACAGAATCTTTCAATGCCTGTTGTAGGGTATATGTTTCAATGGTAAAATATTTTAGTGAAAACACTTTTCTATTAGCTCATTATTAAAACTCATAATGTCTACTTGTCCTGATTCTATTTTGAATCTCTGAGCAGCCAGGGTTTTTTTCTGTTACTTTCTTGAAGGAAAAAAATAAAACAAGCAATGTCTTTTTGAAGCACTCTTCTTTCTGAATGAGAGCAAAGCACACCCCCACCAGTGTTCTGCTCCCTTCAGAGGTGGCTGGAATGGTGCGCTGTGGGCTGTAGCCACTCTAATTAGTCTTTAACTCTTGTCTTGGTGTGGATGATTCAGCCCTGACTTAGCAGCCAGACTTTCAAAAAAATACAAAAACACTCTTTGGAACAGCTTAGAGTAGGTGCAGTCATAGACACCTCTTTGCAGAGGTCTTTGAAAACACCACTGTACTATACTGTTACAGACATACCATGGCTCTAAGATCAATGACAACATAAAGCCCACTCAGGTATCTCACAGAGCCCACACTGTATGTCACTTAGCAATATGACACAACCCCGCCTGGGGGTTCCAACCCTGGCCCAGTGATGACTGAGTCTTTGTGACAGTGGAACCTAAACACTCTGGGTGCCCAAGAGACAAGGCCACCTCAGCACAGATGCAACTTCCATGAGCCTTAAAGCTCACCCTTGTGAGAATAGCTAAAACTCCTTTTGTCAAGGAAACACCTAGTTACCCACGGGGAATGAATACAGTATAAGAAAGAGGGAAGAAATCCACTAGTCTCTGAGGACAGTCTGGATGGAAACCCTGCCCAGGGCATCTGACACCTGACTGTAACTGGCCCATGCTAGCAGCTGCTCCCCACTACCCTCTTGTGAGAGTGCCACTGAACAAACTGCCTGTGCACCAGGCAGGGCCTGAGACTCCCCTCAAGGAGAGCCAGAGGGAAGGGGAATAGTCACCTCTGGGGAAACTGGTTAACTAGAACCACCCAGGGCCCCAGAATGCACAAGCTCCCAGGGGATACTTATGCAATTAAGCCACCCCAGTTTAAGTTAGATGTGAACCTCAACAGTAGTTAGCATGATGGAAAAGACAGGTTTTAACAGCAAAGCTTCCTCCAGACCTCCCCATCACCTGCCTACGCGTCCCTGACCGCTCTCCTCTCTCCTGATCTAAGGTGCATTGGCTCTTGGTGCGGGAGGTCCCTCTGGCGCTGTGCCAGCCACCACACATCCGCTCCCACACGGTTCCCAGGGGAGGCTGTAAGAGTAGGTACTTACAGACAGCTTATTTTCCTGCCATGTTTGTGACTGACTGACTCTAGGTTGCATACCCAGCAGCCATCCTCTTCTGTACCCCTCACCCCAGCTTCTGGGGAGATCTCTTAAAGGGCGTGGCCTGGGGGCTCTGGGGCGTGGCCTGTTGCTCTGAGGGCATGGCCTGAGCTCCGAGGGCGTGGTCTAGGCCTCATTCATCTGCAGCACCTGGCATACCAGCTTGCGCAGCTCCCTGCTTAAGACCCGTGGAAAGCAGCGAGCACGAGGAGGACAGAGTGCAGGTGGCAGCGAGAGGCACCCGCGGAGGCAGTTCTGGTGGAAGAGCCACACACACCTCAAAGGTCTGTCACAGGGCTGGAGAATGGGTCAGGATGTCGGGACAAGCCCTTTCAGCGCGCAGGGCAAGTGCAGGGAGCACTCACTTGTGGAAGAGCCTTTCTCCCTTGTCCTCTCGGGTACTCCTTGTTGTCTGCAGGACCTCCTGGCATGGGAGGACAGAGGGACAGAGAGCTAAACTCCTGTAGGGTTAGCGCTTCACCTCTCTGCTCAGGCTTCCATATCTCAGTCCTTAAAGTTATTGTAAAATCACAACAAATAACAATCCTCACCACCCAGGACCTTGAATTCATCCGTTGAATTTCCTCTACTGTTTCTTCCTGGCCACCCATTCCCCCAAAGAATGGCCTGAGTTAATCCATTCCCCTTATAATGTTTGGTCCTGGATAGTGAATCATGGTGCATCACCTTTTTAAAAATTACATTTTCATTTATGATTGACATGAAATAATGTTACACATTTATTAGGTAAGGGTGATCTTTCAGTGCACGTATAAGCTGTAGAATGATCAAATCAGGATCGTTACCATATCTATCAATTTAGCCATTTCTTTTTGGTGATAACTCTTAGAGTTACATCTCTAACACTCTTGAAATATGCACTCCATTGTTATTTGCTGTAGTCACCCCACTGGGTCACAGAACGCCAGAACTTATTCCTTCTAACTGTAACTTTGTACCCGTGGAACAACCTCTCCAATTTCTCCCTGCCCTCCCTAGCCTCTGATAACCACGATTCTTCTCTCAACTTCTGTGAAATCAACTTGTACAGACTCCACATATGAGTGACATCACGCAGTATTAATATTTCTGTGCAGGGCTTACTTCACTTACTATCTTTCAATAGAACTTTTCCTCTCCATCTGTCTGGCTATGATTTCTGAGTCGAACAAACAGGGGCACATGACCAGCTGTTGAGGGACTCTACTAAACAAACTGGCACGGTCAAGCTCCACACCGACACCAACGTTCGTATTTTAAAGACATAAGGCACACACACAAAAATCAATTATCAGACATCTACACACCTCCTCTTCATGGCTTTTCTCTCCTGCAACAGAGACATTTCTAGATCCTAAGCCCAAACACAGATCATTCATAATATTAATGCAGAAAAACTTGATTCATTTTTCTAAGAGTTGTATTATTATTGTCACCATTTTTATATTACTCTACACCCTGCTATTTTGGATTCTATCTAGAACACTCATTATCTATTCCTGACTTCCCTTTTGCAATGGACTTGAATTTCTTTGAATTTTGGGTAGAAAGGGAATCACTTCTCTATAAGAGGACATAGCAGAAGTATTCAAATTTCAATGTTTCAATAACATAGCTAATATTAGTGAATATTATAGTTAATATTAGTTTATATTAGTAAAATATTTTCCAAGATTCTTAAAACTTAATATAGGCATATATATTTGTAACAGACATGTAGATAGATAGGCAGATATGGATATATATATATATATATATATATATATGAAAATTAACAATGAAGGATCATTCGGCTGCCCATCACCACTCCTGCTGACCCAGTGATGCCTTTTGATACATGATCCTCAGGCCGATTTCAAGCTGACTTATGTTTTAGCCCATAAATGTACTCGTGTCACCTATTAATGTCAGGACTACGCAGGGCCTGAGACACAAAAGATGAAATATAAATGCTGTGGCTTGCTTTCAAGGGCTTTAGAGTCTTGTAGTCACATAGATGTGTGAAAATTCATTTAAAATATGAAACTTGCTGGGAGGGAGATATGTAGAAAATGCAGTGCAAACACAAGAGCGAGAACACAGTGTGGGGAAGTGATGGTTAGAGGATACAACTTTGAGCTGACGCTTGAAATTAGGATAGGAACTTTCTGGGAAAACCTGGAATTAGAGGCCATGCTAGGAAAAGAACAGCACACACAGAAAGCACAGGGTAATAAGAACAACATGTCACTTGAAATTAGTGAATCAGGTGATGGTGGGCAGGTCCAGGGGGCCTAAGGGAGGTACAGGATAAAGTAGACCAATAGAAACTTTTAAAAAAGTATTGGTTACAAATTAAAGTTGTGTAGATATTACACTGAAATCATGGATACCACTGAGGAGTTCTGGGTGAGGCCAACTGCCCTGGCAGGAGGATGACAGATTGGTTAGGGGGCAGTGGAGAGGCGATGCAGTAGTCCAGCTGAGAGGCATGCCTGCTGGACACTGGCAGAAGTGAAGGATGTGATTCATGCTTCTGGCCAAGATGAAGGAAGAAGGATTAGATATACCCTCCTGCCTGAAATAACTACAAAAAATGAACAAGATAAATGAAACAAGAGATTTGCAAGACAGACCCTGGGCAACAGTGTACGAGGTTCAGTAATCCCTGAGAAATGAAAATCAAAGGAGGTGACCCCTATGATTGTCCCAGCTAACTGGCTTAGAAGAGTTTCTGGGTCTTAGTGTGAGAAAGGAACACCCAGGGGGAAGCCAAGAGGACTCCTTGAGGTGAAGAAATGAAGCTGAGAGTATGGGAAGACCAAGTTGGGTAGAGTTTGCAAGACAAGAGTGTTAGAAGACAGAACTGCACAGAGATAAAAATATTTGAAATGAATTTGAAAAATACAACATAGCAAAACATGCAGAATGTATCTAAACCAGAACGAGTAGAAAATATATTGCACTAAAGGCAATATTAAAGATAGACCTTAAATCAATCACCTCAGCTTTCACCTTAAGAAACTGGAAAAAGAAAAGCAAATTGATACCACATCTGCCTCCAAAAAATAGAAGAAAGGAAATATAAAAATCAGAATAAAAATTAATGAAATAAAAAAATTGAGAAAATCAATTGAACTAAAAGCTTGTTATTTGAGATTAATAAAACTGACAAATCTATATCCAGACTGAGCAGAAAAAAGAGAAGACAAATTAGTTGTATCAAAAACCAGAAGAGGTGACATTACCATAGATTCTACTTATATTAAGAGGAGAATAAGAGGATATTTTAAAGAACTTTATGACAATAAATTGGTATCTGAAGTGACATGGACATATTCCTTAAAAAACACAAATGGCCAAATTGCACAGAAGAAATAGATAATCTGAGTATCTTTATATCTATGTTAAAATTGAAATTTCAGTAAAAATTCTTCCCATAAAAAAACTCCATGTCAAGATGACTTCACTAGTGAATGTACTAACAATATCAGTAAAAAACAAAACCTACTCTCTACACACCTTCCAGAAAACTGCAAAGGAGGGACTACATCCCAACTCATTATATGAGGCCAGGATTACCCTGATATCAAAACCAGAAAACGACATCGCAAGAAAAGAAAACTACAGAGCAATATCCCTCACTGGGGATAGAAGCAATTTTTTTAAAAATAGTATATTGAATCCAACAACACATAAAAAGGAAGATGCATCATGATCAAGTGAGGTTTAATGCAGGAATGTAAGCTTGGCCTAGGATCTGCTCATCAATTAATGTAATTCACTGCAATAATTTAAGTAATCATATTAATAAACTAAAAAAGGAAAGCATATAATCATATCAATAGATGCAGAAAAATAATTTGTCAAAATTCGTCTATTTTTGTGTTAAAAAAACTCTCAGTAAACTAGAAATAGAAGAGAACTTCCTTAATCAGATAAATGGCATCTATAAATTCCTTGAGCTCAGCTTGGGCAATATAGTGAGAGACCCTCTTTACAAAAAATTCTTAAGATTAGCTGGACTTGGTGGCCTCTGTAGTCTCAGCTGCTTGGGAGGCTGATGTGGGAGGATTGCTTGAGCCTGGGAAGTTGAGACTGCAGTGAACTATGATTGCACCACTGCACTCCATCCTGGGAAAGAGAGCAAGACACAGTCTCAAAGAAAAAAAAAAATCCTTGAGCTAACATGATACTCTAAAGGTAAAAGACGGCCAGGTGCAGTGGCTCATGCCTGTAATCCCAACACTTTGGGAGGCTGAGGCCGGCAGATCATCTGAGGTTGGCAGTTCATGACCAGCCTGGCCAACATGGTGAAACCCTGTCACTACTAAAAATACAAAAATTAGCCAGGCATTGTGGGGCATGCCTGTAATCTCAGCTACTTGGGAGGCTGAGGCAAGAGAATTGCTTGAACCCAGGAGGAGGAGGTTGCAGTGGGCCAAGATCGTGCCATTGCACTCCAACCTGGGCGACAAGAGCAAAACTCTGTCTCAAAAAAATAAAATAAAATAAAATAAAAGACTAGATGTTTTCCCCCTAAGATCAGGAACAATATACGGATATCTGCTCTCCATCTGTTAAACTTATATTGAATGTTCTAGCCAATGTAATAACACACGAAAAAATAAAGAAATAGAAGACATATAGATTGGGCAGGGAGAAGTACAAGTGTAGTTATTCATAGATGATATAATTACTTATGCAAACTATAAAGAAAGGTATTAGCAAAGTTTCAGGATACAATATCAATATACAAAAATAAATTGTATGTCTATATACTAGCCACAAACAATTAGAAGTTCAAATAAAAAAATACCATTTACAATACCATCAAAAATGTAAAATACATGAGCATAAATCTGGCAGAAGATGTAAAACATATGTACATTGAAATCACATAGCATTACTGGGAGAAATTTTAAAAGACTGGAATAAATGGAGAAATAGACTGTGGTTGTATGTCAGAAGACTCAATATTGAGAGCTAATTCTCCCAAATGATAGATTTGATGCATTCCTAATCAAAATCCCAGCAGGACATTTTTTAGAAATTGACAGGCTATTTCTAAAATTTTTGTAGGAATGCAAAGCACCTAAAACAGTCAAAGTAACTTTGAAAGAGAAGAACAAATGTGCAGGATCAAAATCTGATTTCAAGGTTTATTAGAAAGCTACAGTAATCCAGACAGTGTGATAAAGACAAACAGATTGATCAATGGAACAGAACAAAGTCCAAAAACCAATTTTTTGACAAAGGTAAAAACCAATGCAGAAGATAATCTTCAGCATAAAGTACTGAAAGATGGGATATCCATAAGCAGAAAAAAAAAGAATTCCAATCCATACTTCATATTGCATACAAATATTATCTCAAAATGAATGATTGATGTAAATGTAAAATTGAAAACCAAAACTTCCAGAAAAAAAAATCAGGTCCAGGTGTGATGGCTCACGCCTGTAATCCCAGCACTTTGGGAGGCTGAGGAGGGCAGATTACCTGAGGTTGGCAGTTCGAGACCAGCCTGACCAACATGGAGAAAACCTATCTCTTCTAAAAATATAAAATTAGCCAGGCATGGTGGCACATGCCTGTAATCCCAGCTACTTGAGAGGCTGAGGCAGGAGAATTGCTTGAACCCGGGAGGTGGATGTTGCGGTGAGCCGAGATCCTGCCATTGCACTCCAGCCTAAGTAACAAGAGCGAAGGTCAGTCTCCAAAAAAAAAAAAAAAAAAAAAAAACCAGGAGAAAATCTTCTTGACCTTGTATTTGGTGATGAGTTTTTAGATAAAACACCAAAAGCATGATCCATGAAAAGAAAACAATTGGTAAACTGGACTTCATCAAAATTGAAAACTTCTGCTTTTAAAAGACACAGCTGAGAGAATGAAAAGGCAAGCTGCAGACTGAGAGAAAGTATTTGCAATGTCCATACTTGATAAAGGACTGGTAGCTGGAACGGAAGTGCTCGCTCAAATCGTGTTTCCTAGTTGGGACCAGCATGGTCCTTGAAGACCTGTGTCTGTTCATGTAACTCCCTGCCTAATGCTTTCAGTGCTTCCCTTTGCTCCGATGTGAAGCCCAGGGAACCTGGGTCGTCTTCCACCTGTCTCTATTGCTGTGTCTCAGGTACCCACCCTTTGCTGTCTGTTAGAAATAAGGCTTAGAGTTTTAAGGAAAAATGAGTATTTAGATAAAGGATTTTTAGTAAAATAAATTTATTTTTGCGTAGAAGGGTGTTTTTTGTATGGCTGGTTGTTATGAGAGTATTTAGAACAAAGGAGAGTAGAAGTTTTTATTTTTAATATGACTTTTGTTTTTGCGTTTCATTTTCAGTTGACATTGGCTTTTATACTATAGAAGTGACTGGGGGCAGGCTTAGGGTCAGCGGAGGTAGAGGTAGTAATAGAAATAAGGATAGGGTTGTATTGGTGAGATTGGCAATTAGGGAGAGTGGGTTTTTTGGTAAAATGGAGGAGGGGCTTTAGATTGATGTAAACTTTTTTGTAGAGGTTTAACTTTGGTATGGGGTGGTTTAAAGGATGTAGTTTTAATTATTATAAGGTTGTTAGGCTGTGGGAGTAAAGGAAGGGTGTTTTGGTTGTAGATTATTATAATGGTGAGAACTAGGGTTAATTGTAGAAATTAGAGGAATAGGGTAGAGATATTTATTTGAAGAAGTTGGTTGTTTTTGTTTTTTTTAATTTTTATAAGGTATAAAAGATAAGTATTAAGAATAATGGTTTGGGGTGAGTTAGATTCAGTTATATTAATAATGAATTAGTAATAGAGTGAGGAAAGAGGGAGAGACGATATAAAAGGTATAAAAGAATTAAGAATTAAGTTTTTTTTGTTTTAATTTGGTAGGGCTTGACTTTGGAATAATGGCTTATAATTTTGAAGGCGATGGTGGCGGTTTTTTGACTTAGGTGTGGTGAGTTTACTTTTATGTTGTTGTTTGGATTGTAGTTTTAGTAGTTAGGAGTATTCATAAGGTTTTTTTTTTTTTAAGCTGGTTTGAGGGTTTTTTATAAATTTTTTGACGAGGATGTGATTTTTAGGTTGGTGTTGATGTGCTGGGAGCTTTAGGGGTAGTGTTTGTGTTAGGATACTTTGTTTTAAGAGAAAAGAAAGTAGACTAAGTATATAGGTTTTGAGGAACTGATGTTTGGTTTTAAATGTAGGGACATTAGTAGTACAATGTAAATAAGGCAGTTCATATAGTATTTTATAAGGGGATAAACTAATATTTTTTGAGGGGCAGTTTTGATTTTTAATAAGGCAGTGGGGAAGCATTTAGTTTAGGGTAATTGGGTTTTTAGGACTAATTTGGTTAGGTGGATTTTTAGAGTTTGATTTTTTTTATTTTTATTTTTTGAAAAGGATGGATGCTAAGGGATATGGTACTTTTATTTTATGTTTAGTATTTGGGCTAATCTCGCACTCTCTAACCATTTCTCCAGTTTCTCCAGAGGCCGCTGTCTGTTTCTTCTGGCTTCTAGATCCTCCCTCTGTTGTTACTTCTGATTTGAATCCTGCCCTCTCCTCTGTGCCCCTCCCTTGCCCAACAGTCTCCCTTCCCATCCCCTACTATATCTGGCACGTCTCCCCGGTATATGTTCTCAAAGCATCCTGTACTTCTCTTTTCCAGCACTTTTCTTTTCTTTCTTTTTTTTTTTTTTTTGACAGAGTCTTGCTCTTTCGCCCAGGCTGGAGTGCAGTGGCGCGATCTCGGCTCACTACAAGCTCCGCCTCCCAGGTTCACGCCATTCTCCTGCCTCAGCCTCCGGAGCAGCTGGGACTACAGGCGTTTTACCACTGCAATTTATTAAGCGACATTCCGTCCGGTGGTTGTCTAAACATGGGACCATGTGCACTGTCTCAGCCTGCAGCATGACCCCACACATAAAAAGAATTCACAAATATGTGTGTAAGAAATCATAACTGAATACAATTAACTTTGCAGAGATGAGTCAGGCATAGCATTTGGGGTTTATAAATTTAAGTTTAAAATTTTTCCCACAGATAGATGGAAAGAAAACAAAGGTTTTAAATATTTGGGGTTCCATCTGTGCATCGGACGCTCCCATCTGCTCCTAAAATGGCTAATCACAGGTCTCATCTGCTTGTTTGAGAAAGTGTTTGACAAGTTCAAATCTCTTAATGTGGGGAAATATCCTAGTATCAGTCATTTCTGTCATAGAAGGAACAGCTAGAGGAAATTAGGACCTGGTGACTTCAGCAGAAAACAGCATTACATATTGCAGGTTAATTTTCTCAGGACTTAACAGTTTACAGATGACTGACCATGGGGGTTGAGATCAATGGATCACTAAACTCTGGAAAACAAGATTCTGGCTGTAACGCCACATTTCTGTGCTAAATTTAAATCACCTTTGTTTCTCCATATAAGCCCTAGTGATAAATTTCTCATCGATTTCTTTCCGAGAAGTTTACAGTCACTGTCACCTTGTCATGACTGCTGATGCGGCACTAGCGTTCTGCATTATCTGTGACAGCCCCTGGCATTGACCTAAGTGGGTTTTGATGGTTCCCTTTCCAAAGTGGAATTTATTTAATATTTATCCTGGGCTACAATGGGAATGAGAGTCCGGTTGATTCAAAACCAATAGCTCTCACCTGTGCCAAATCAATATAGTAATCAGTGGAGAAAATATGTGTTTCTCTCTTGCAGAAAATAGCGCTAGGCATAGTGAAGAAAGAAAGAGAAAACATATAAGTTAGTGCACTCTCTGTTATCTCAAAATTATTTGCTGATTTAAAAAAATGTATTTATTTTGTGCGGAAAGTGGCACTAAGCAGAATAAAGAAACAGAGACAAGGCATATAATTACGTGGACTCCATTTTCTCAAAATCATTTGCAAATTTTAAAAAGAACCTTAATTCAATAGATTTCTTCTAAGTCATGTAATTGTCTTCTGATTCTACATACGCTTCCCTACAAAGTTCTCCAATAGCCGAAGACAATATCTACACCAGGTAAGGACATCGTCCCACTTCAAATGAGTAAGAATGACAAACGTGACGGAAATGTGTGAGCTTCCTCAATACTCAGATGGGGTGGGGGCGGCGATGAGAAAGGTCACCCAGGTATCATCCTCTGACGCTGCAGAACTGGGTCCTGAGAAGAAACTGTTCACTGAAGAAGGGAAGTGGAGATGGAGAAAGGAATCACTAAGGCCCTCAGTGGTGATGAACTCTACACATCCTGTTGCATTCTTGCTTTGGACATAGCACTCTTACCATCAGCAATGTGGAGAGGGATCTTGTTTAAAGACACCCAGGATTACTGGGTAGAAGAGTCCACAGACTACCTCCAGCTTAGACCTCAAAACAGCAAACAGACGCAAATGCGTGGGAAGGCCCATTAAACACCGAGGCACTCAGCTCCCCTTGCCTGGTGCAGGTGACCTTTCCTTCTCCTTCAGGGACACATGATCTCCTGCCATCGCCTTAGCAAGGATGCCCAGATGCGGCACGTTTATCATTGACTTCTGCTCTAATGAAGGAAGTCTAGAAGGGAAAGAATTTGAGAGAGCATGGCTGGCTGGAAGGCATGATGGAATCTTTCCTTGGGGATTCGTTGGAAGAGAGGGAGAAAGAAACCATAAAGAGTAAAGCCATTTAGTGAAGAGATTTTGGGCATACATAAGATGCAGCTGAAATGGAACCCGGAGGCTTACAGGGAAAATAAGGGCAGAAACATCATGATTGGCCGAAACTCTCAGATATAAATATAGAGAGTGGAGGCATTTTTATTCCAACAGAAGCGTAACAATGTAATAGCATCCTCTGTTTGGGCTGAAATAAACTTTTCGATAATCTTGTAAGGTAAGAAGTTGCTCCCACAGATGGAAATACGCCAGGGAAGGTTTATATGAAGAAGAAAGGAAAGGGATAGTTTTTACTCATAAGTCTTTGTCAACAAAAATGTCAGTTTGATGAATATCAAATATATTTCATATGTTTTAAAAATATTTTACATAATTACACACCTTCATATTCAATTACATACACATATATTAAATATATATATATATATATGAATACTGTAGTACGTAAGGGTGTGTGATGGGGATTAACAGCACCGCGCCCATCTCACCAACGCAAATCCCTCCGTCTTGAGCAGAGACAGTGGCACTTGGGGGACTGGGGAGAGATTCATTCTTTCCACTCTTTCCAGTCCTGACGGTTAACTCCAGATCTCTAGGTAATACCTTCTCATTAAAATACATCTTGATTTATCAATTTTAGACTCCAATACATCAAACCAGTCCTCCCAATATGGATATAAGACTATTAGTTATATTGGTTACCTTTGTAACTTTAAATAATCTACCTCCAACCATTTCCTTCTTCTAGAGACACCTTGATTCCTAGTGCAATAGAATAAGCTGACCTTTGCTTCCATCCTTTCCTCCCATTCCTCAGATCCTAATTTCTGTCATTTATAAACATAATTAAAGTTTGCATATTTGTTTTTAAAGTTGAAAATCAATAAATAATTATCATGATTGTGACTATGCAATGTATACTTTTTTAAACCCACAAAACAGGTAGAATACTACTGTAGAATACCATTGTGTCCTTGTATTTCCATGCATCCTGTGCGTTTCCCCGTGATTTCCTCTTGCTGTCCTGTGCTGCCCCGTGTCATACCTCTCAGTGCACACCTGCCTCTTCCCAGAGCCTTACTCCTGCTCCCGACCACATCAGCTCATTAGGACAGGTTCTCCAGCCTGCCACCCAGCAACACCTGGGGCCCCTTCATCAGGCCCCTATGTTGGCCTCCCTGTTTCCTGGATCCAGTGTCTTTCTTGACATTTGATTTATCATGCCATTTTGCTGGAAGGAGGCCAACTGTCTGAGTCCTTGAACATACAATCATCCCTCAGTATATGTGGTGGATGGGTTCCAGGACCCCACAGACACCAAAATCTATAGATGCTCAAGTCCCTAAGATAAAATGGCATGGTGTTTGCATCTAACCTATGCACATCCTCCAGCACAATTTAAATCGTCTCTAGATTACTTACGCTACCTAATACAATGCAAATGATACATAGTTATTATACTGTGTTGTTTTATTTGTACTGTTTTATTTATTGTTTTTAAAAATATTTTTTATTTATGATTGGTTGAATCCTTGGAATGCAGAACTCACAGATAAAGACCTACTGTTTACAGGTGTCTTTATTTTACCGTGCACCATGTTATAGACTGAATTTTGTCCCCTAAAATTCATACGCTGAAGTCCTATGCCCCCATGTGACTGTGTTTAGAGATAGAGCCTTTAACAAGGTGATTAAGGTTAAACGAGGTAGTAAGAGTGGGCCCTAATCCAACAGGACTGATGTCCTCATCCGAAAAAATAGATGGGGACTGCCTGAGTAAGAAAAGACCATGTGAGGACACAGCAAGCAGCATCTGCAAGCCAAGGAGAGAGGCCTCAGGGGAAGCCAGCCCTGCCCACACCTTGATCCTGGACTCCCAGCCTCCAGAACGGAGAAAATACATTTCCATTGTTTAAGCCCCACTGTCTGTGGTACTTAGTTACAGCAGCCCGGGCAGACTAAGACAACACATGATAGACAGGAGTCCCGAGGATGGAAATTAGGACACAACATTATTTTTCTGGAGAAGTTTCAACACATCTTCCCAGGCCCTTTGTCTTGCAACATCCAGTGTCACTGAGGAAGATTCTCAATCTATCTAATTCTCTTTCCATTCACAGCTGACTTTGATCCCTGGGGTCGCAAAATTTCACAGACAGGTGTTGTGGTACAAATTTCTGTTTTTCTAGCCATTGAATCTGGCGTTTGATCTTCCCCATATGTGGATTCCCTACTCCACCTGCCTTCCACCTTCCAAGATATTTCACATAATATCTTGTCTCCATTGTAAATGAAGTGCCATTTAATACCTCATTCAATGGAAAGGATGGCGGAAAGAGGGACGAATATGCACCTTCCCTCTCTATCTGCTAAGTGAAGAGACTTACTGACAAGTTAACCCCCAGAAGGCCAAGAGCTCTTCTCAACTTAACTCTTACTACCAATGGAAGGGTGTGGAGGAGCTGGGAACTCTAAGAGAGTAGGACCTTGCTGCCCTGGAATTAGTGAAAGTAAGGAAATAATGATTTCTTTGCATCTCAAGTAGACACATTCTCAAGGCTTTGAGACAACAGGAGAGCCTGTAAAGCTATGTCCTGACTACAATAAGTAGAAACAAGGAGGCTCTGCAGAAAGCCTCCGCTCTGCTCACCCTACCAAAGGACATCCCCAAGACAGAGAAGGACGGAGCCCAGTGGCACAAAGCTGCACCTCCAAACTGGCAGGGGAGTAAGTGGCAGATGTCAGGAAGCTAAAGCCTCCTGATAGGCTGAGTAGTCACCACATGACCCAGCAATGCCACTACTTCGTTTAACCAAAGGAAGGGAAATCAGTACATCAAAGAGATACCGCAGCCCCATGGTTACTGCAACACTACTCACAATAGTCAAGACAGAATCAACTTAAGTGACCAAACAGACGAATAAAGAAAATGTGGTGTATACATGGAATACTATTCAGCCATAAAAAAGAATAAAACACTATCATTTGCAGCAACATGGATGAGTCTGGAGCTCATTATGTTAAGCAAAATGTCAGGCTCAGATAAATACCACATGTTTTCATGTAAATGTGGAAGCTAAAAGGAAATGTGAGCTCACAGAAGTAGGATGTAAACTGAGTATTAGAGGCTGGGAAGGCATGTTGGAGGAGGCTGCGGAGAGAAGAGGTTGGCTATTGGATACAAAACTATGGCCAGATAAGAGGAATGAGTTCCAGTGTTCCGCAGCACTGTAGGGTGAATACGGTTAACTATAACTTACTGTACATTTTCAAAAAGCTAGAAGAGAGGATTGTGAATGTTCCTACTACAAAGATATGATAAATATTTGAGGTGCTGGATATGCTAATTACCCTGATTCGGTCATTGCATACTATATGCATGTATGGGAATATCACGCTGTATCCTGTAAATATGTACAGTAATTACATGTCAACTAGAAATAAAAGGGCAAAGAAAGTGCTAAGCAAAAGAGTCTTCTTTTGCTTTGGTCTCAGAGCAAGCCAAAGGAAGCATCAGGCTGGCAGTGTATCCCGAGAAGCCCAGGAGGGTGCAGTGTGTGCCCCACGGCTCACACTCAGCTATGCAGAGGGTGCAGAGCCTCTGGAAAATGGTCCCGCATGCTGCGTGGGTCACTCAGAACCAGGAGTTACAGAGGAGCCATTTCTCAGGCTGCGAACAAGGTGAACCTGGAAACTAGAGGGGGAGGAGAGACAGAGGTGAATGGTGCAGGCACTTTTTAAAATATCATGCTTTCATTACTATTATTTATGTTGGGCATTAAAATTACCATGATACTGAAATAAGGTAATAAGGTATAGCTTTATATGCCTAATCCTGTTTGCATCCACTAACCATGGGTGCCTGAGGTCACCTCCCCACTTAGGCTGCCCTCAGAAATTGCAATTTTCCCTTACAATGCCCTTGTGAGGCCATGGCCACCCCTCAGCCCGTCGTTACCCATTAGCAAGGACAGCAGGGCGTTTCCAAGGAAGCTGTGGGGAATCCACAAATCACTTGATTGTTCTTTAAATATAAATAGCATTTTCCCTTTTGAACTATGAAGTCTTATAACTTTATTAACTAAAATAAGAAAGACCTCACGCTGGGCACAAGGCTCACGTCTATAATCCCAACACTTTGAGAGGCAGAGGTGGGAGGATCACTGGAGCCCAGGAGTTCAAGACAAGTCTGAGGAACATAGCAGGACCTCATCTCTATAAAAAGTTAAAAAAAAAAAAAAATAGCCACGTGTGGTGGTGCATGCACATAGTCCCAGCTACTTGGGAGGCTGAGGCTGGAGCCCTGCAGTGAGCTACGATCATGCCACTGCACCCCAGCCTGGGCAACAGAGCAAAACCACGTGTCTAAAATTTTTTAAAATTACAAAATCCTCTCAGTTTTCCAGAACTGGAAATGGTAGGTACAGCTTCTTCAATAAATGGTGCTGGGAAAACTAAATATCCCCATGCAAAGAATAAAACTAGATGGACCCTTATACTATAAATGAAAATCAACTCAGAAATATCTTAAAGACTTCAATGTAAAACCTGAAACTATAGAACTTCTAGGAGAAAACAGGGAAAAAGCTCCATGACATTGGTCTGGGCAGTGATTTTTTTGAAAATGATCCCAAAAGCACAGACAATAAAGGCAAAAATAGACAAATGAGACTGCACCCAACTAAAGGATAAAATCAACAAAGAGACAACCTACAGAATGTGGGAAAATATTTTCAAATTGTACATTCGATAAGGGATTAATACCCTAAATATACAAGGAACCCAATTCAATAGCAAGAAAACAAATAAACTGATTTTAAAAAGGACAAAGGACCTAAAGAGACATCTCTCAAAAAAAAACAACAAAAAAACACAAATGGCCAACAGATTTATTAAAAAATGATCCATACCACTAATCATCCAAGAAATGCAAATTAAAACCACAACGAGGCATCACTTCACAGTTAGAATGATTATGATCAAAACGACAAAAGACAATTCTTGGCAAGGATGTGGAGAAAAGGGAACCCTAGTGCATTGTTGATGGGAATGTAAATTAGTACAGCCATTAGAAAAAAACAGCATGGAGGTTCCTCACAAAATCAAAAATTGAACTGCCATATGATCCAGCAATCCCACTGCTGGGTATCTGTCCAAAGAAATGACATCAGTATGTCCAGGAGAAGTCTGCAGTCCCGTGCTTTGCAGCAGTATTCACAATATGACATGGACCTAAGGGCCCTTCAAAGTGTAGCAGTGGAACAGCAAAAGAACTAACATAACTCACTCCATTTTTGTTTAAGGGGTCTTTACCCATTCCTGCGCATAGGATAGGATAATCTTAGAGCATTGAGGTAACAGGCAAAACCAGCAATCGTGTAGTTTTTAAAACTAACCTGGGGTTAAAGAAGACGTATGTAAACACGTTTTGTTAATGATTTATAGAAGCAAAGACTGTCCTGACCAAAGACAAAGGAGTTCCCACCCTCCTCAGAACCTTGCTGGCACCCCCAAATGTCTGAGGTCATCAGTCACATCTTGATCCCAGCCCCCTTCTCTTCTCCCCGCCCTGCTACCCTTAACATAAGAGTCTAAAATTTGTTTTTTTTTCTTTTTTTCTTTTTTTTTTTTTTGAGACAGAGTCTCGCTCTGTCGCCCAGGCTGGAGTGCAGTGGCACGATCTCGGCTAACTGCAAGCTCTGCCTCCCGGGTTCACGCCATTCTCCTGCCTCAGCCTCCCAAGTAGCTGGGACTACAGGCACCCTCCATCGCACTTGGCTAATTTTTTGTATTTTTAGTAGAGACGGGTTTCACCATGTTAGCCAGGATGGTCTCGATCTCCTGACCTCCTGATCCACCCGCCTCGACCTCCCAAAGTCTTGGGATTACAGGCTTGAGCCACCACGCCTGGCCTCTCTGTCCTCTCTTTCTAGGTCACATCTCCTCTGACCCTCTTGCTTCCCTCTTACAAAGACCCTGGTGATTGGATTGGGCCCACATGAAGAATCCAGTATAACCTCCCCATCTCAAAATCCACAACTCAATCACATTTGCAAAATCTCTTTTGCCATGTAAAATAACATAGACACAGGTTCTGGGAATTAAGAAGTGAACATCTTTGGTGGAGAGAGAGGGTCATTATTCTGCCTTCCACACTCACTAACAATGGGTAAAAAGTCACTAAACACATGCTCTTCCCGTTTCTAGGGAGTTTTGGCATCTTCAAAGCCAATTTGGAAGAAAGGTGCTGTGCATCCCCAGAACCTGCCCACCCTGAAGGCAGCAGACCTGGCTACCAGCCTGGCTCTGCCCTCAGCAGATGTATCATCCACTGCTCCTGTGAGCTGAAGCTCAGAAATCAGCATTCCCAAGGTCTGGGAGGATGCATGTGATAAAATACATAAGGTGCTTCCTGGAGCTGAATAAGTACCAGGATTTAAAAGAGTGAGGACAGATCATCAATACATTTGCAAAAAAAAAGGAAAGATGAAAATGGAATACAAGCTGCCATTTGAAAAGATATCGGTAAAAGGAATGGTCTGAAACAGAATGGTAACTGTGAGAACAGGCAGCACCCAAACACCTATTTAGTTCTGTTTTGTCTCTGAGTAAACTAAGAGTGAAACAAGATCTGAGAATCCTAACAACTCTGATCACTGCCATGGTCTGGGTCCTATAGAATTGGCACGTGGCAAGGGTTCTACATGCTATGAAAGTCTGTTAGAGAATCATCCCACGGCACTGACTGTACCACCCTTGGTGTTTGGAGCTTGGGACTCTTGATTTCACAGGACATTCTCGAGGAGGAATCCAGCCCAGGGGGTAAGAGGCAGAAGGGTGGATCCACAGGCTCCTGCTCCTGCCACCCCAGGTTTGCCTGAGGATGAGCCCTGTGGGGAGGAGTGCAACTTGTTGCTTGCTCAGCATCAATAGTGAAGCCCACAGGAGGCAGCCGCTGTCAGGCAGCCCTGGGAGCAGGAAGGAGTCTATGCAGAGCCAGGATCTTTGCAGGGGCTGGGCCTGGACAAACTGCAAAGGCCTGAGCAGAGGGATCAGAGCCCAGAGTGACCGTGGGAGGCATCTGGTGCAGGGGGTATCAGGGCCGGCTGTGGGTGCACCTCCCAATTCTGTCTCAGAGCACCCCAGGCACCTCACCTCTCATTCCATGTCTGTCTGTCTGTCTGTGTCTGTCTCTCTCTCTCTCAATAAAGCTCTAGCTATTTGTCTCCCTGCTCCCTGACTTTGTGCCTACCCAACTGTGCTCTATTTCCACAGAGCAGTGCTATGACCTGGGTGTTTGTGTCCCCCCCAAATTCATACATTGAAATCTATCTCCCAAAGTGATTATTTTAGAAGAAGGAAGGGCCTTTGGGAGCTCTCACAAATGGGATCTGCACTCTTATGAAAGAGGCCCCTGAGAGCGGCCTTGTCCTTTCCATCATGTGAGGTTAGAGTGAGAAAACGGCCACCTATAAACCAGGAGGTGGGCCCTCATGACGCACTGAATCTGCCAGCACCTTGATCTTGCACTTCCCTGCTTCCAAAACTGTGAGAGATAAGTTCCTGTTGTGTATAAGATACCCCATTTGTAGTATGTTGTTATTGCAGCCCAAAAGACTAAGACAAGCAACCACAGAGAAGATCCATATAAGCTAGAAAATGCAACTCCCTTAACTAAACAACACAGTAGCGTACTCAGATGAACAGGCGAGAACCCTCCTGTGTGACATGCTCCATCTGACGGCATCTCTCCCCTGCGCCTTCTCGAGAGTCCCTGGCCTCTCCCTGGCCCTGCCTCCCTCCCTCTGGAAACCTCGCAGCCTGGTTCTTTTCTCCCCAGCCTGCGTCCCCACCTGGCATATCTCCAGGGGCGCCTGTTAGTGTGTGGAGCCGCTGAAGGCCAGGGACCTGCATTGTCGCCAGTGCATTCCAGGGCTGGGTTTCTGCAGCTATTTGAAGATTCCAAAAACTACAGAAAAACAAGTTCTCCAAAGAAACTCAGAGATTCTTTAAAGCAAGGTTATTATAGTCAGTAATTTGGAAAATTAATTTCAAGCATGAGATCAGGTCACTTCTTTCGTTATGGGGAAGAAATGTCAATTGGAAAGCGACATAACCTCTGAGGATGACTCTATTTAAACCAGGAAATTTAAAATATCACCAGCCAGTCATTCATTCCTCTCCTTAATGTGAAATTGAGCTACTGCGAGAAGCTGAAAATAAAGGAACCAAAACTCAGCTCACGGTAAAATGGAAATTATTACTTCCCATTCCATTGTATTGCAAAAGACAACCCAGCTGGCTCAGTGGCAGATGAAGGCCTGAGCCCCCGACTTGCCAGGGAGATCAAGAAGAGAGTTCTGCCTTTTCCATCGAGGGAAGCTCCTGCGGAATGGGAAAGGGCTGTGGGCGCCTGAACTCTCAGAGCCTGACGCAGCCGCTCTGCCCCTGTGTCCAGCTTTCCAGAGGATGCTTAAGCCAGAGGGAGGCTCTTGCCTTTCAAATGCATTTCATAACTTACAGCAGAAGGCATCAATACTCCCAGGGACAGGAAACCCTCAGGTGAATTTCCCCAGGTGGGGAGTTCTCCTGTGGCAGTCAGATTCTCAAAGCCATAAGGAGACAAATGGGCCAGCTGAGTGGACAGCTTGGGGAGGGAAGAGCAAGCAGCCTCCACGCTAAGGCAGAAGAGGGGACAGGAAAGGGGTGGCAGCCACCATGACCCTACAATCCAGCCTCAGGCCCCTCCCAGCACCCCAGGGCTGGGGTGTGGAGCTGCTCTGGCCATTCTTGCATGAGTCAATCCATTCCCTAAACGCCCAAACCCTCCCATGTGAAAAAGATGGGCCTATGATTTGATGCGTCCAGCCTTTGCAGTGCCTTCTTAGGGAGTCCCTTCCTGAGAGACAGACACACGCTCCAGCAGTGGGTCCAGCAGCCCAGTGACTACATGAGTGACACCCAGAACTGTTCTGTGTTCCTTCTGTGAGCCTGCCATAGGCAGCATCGATTCGGCATGGTGTCTAAACAGACAAGGCGCAGCCCGGAGCAGTGACCTCAAAACCATCTGAGACCTGGGCTGGTGTCGGGGCCAAGGCTCTTTTTTGGTCAAAGCAAATGGACCTCAAGTAAGCTGTCACAGCCCTTGAAGACACATGGCCAGATTACAACAAAGCCGGTATTGGAGACTAACAAATGGATTACAGTTTAGAATTTTAAATCACTAGACAGTGTGCTGTGCAATTATTTATAACAAAATCCTCCAGACACGGACCTTTTGGATCCTGAGTTTCTTTATCCATAAGATGATGAAGTTGGATTATCTCAGAAATCTCTTCCAGATTCAATATTCTGCCTGGGGTCAGACCTGCAGGTGGGAGGTGCCCTCTCTCACTAAGTCAAATTCCCAGCCAAAAGGGAAGTCGGCCCCAGGAGGCCCCGCAGATGTCTTCAATTTCTGCTGTAACTCAGAAACCTGAGGGTTAAGGAAGCTGTAGAAATTCCTCAGAGGACCAGCAGGTTTAACAGACGGCGCTAGTATCCCCTGGCTGGGGTGGGGCGGATGCATCATGTTCTGACCGACCTGGACAATCTGGTCTCCTCTATGCTGAGCCTTGAACCTTCACAGGACACTGTGTGGGCTCCTGGCACGGCATCCACACAGCCACCCACATACAGCACATCCTGCTTAGAGATGGGGAGGTAGTGCTGACACAGAAGGACTGCCCAGCCTGGGGTCTGGGAGCAGGGGAGGACCTCGGGAGCCAGACACCGGGGGCCAGTTCAGACTGCAACTCCTCGGACAGGGCATCGTGGACACAGAGGGACACATCGGTGAGAAGGAGGGCCGGTGAGGAGGCCAGGCCAGCCCATGGCCACCCCCTGTCTCTCAGGCATCATCCTCATGTCCCCTGATTTCACAAACAATCACCCTCATGTCCCCCGATTTCACAAAAAGCTGAGTCGGGCACTAGGGAGGGTGAGGGAGATGTCAAGTCTCATTTTAACAAATAATGACAGATCCCCTCAGGGCCATCTTTTTCCAGCGGGCACATCTGCACTGAATCTGCATGCATCATTTCAGCCCCCAGGGCCCGGCAGGTAAGTCCCCACAGGCTCACAGGGCTCTTACTGCACAGCTGTGCTGAGGAGCCACATCTGACTGTGGCAAGGACGCAGGCCTGGGCTATCAGAGGCGGCAGAGGCAGAGAGAGGGGGTAGGACCCAGCAGAGAAAGCCTCCAGCCCCCTCTGTCCTGGCTTTGTTTTCCATCTGAACCCTGCGTGCCCTCAGGTGAACCTGCATTTCCCCCTACAGAACCAACTCTACTTGTGCACTGTGTAGACATAAAGGCTACACAGTTACTTTTTTTAGAAGAAAATAAACCAAAACCTCACCCAAATGCTTGCATTGTGAAGAAAAGCCCATTCAAATGAACTTAGGGTGCACTACATAATATTTAATATTTGATTAGGATTTCTTTAAAATGCACTGTAATTTATCTGTAGATTTCAAGTCAAAATGGTACTACTTATATGTATGAAGAATACACTTTGTAAATAAAATGGCCAATGAAATAAAACAAAAATGCAAATACGTGTGTCCAAGGGAGATTGGACTCTCCATGTATTCTACACTGTCCAAGTTTCCTGGGCTCCCTTTGCGTCTCTGAGCAGAAGATATCTGAAGGAGTGTTTCCCTTCTTCCAACCTGTCTGGGAAAACCCTGGCTGACCGTCACCTTGGAAATCAGGTGTCTGTTGCTTGGGATCTGTTGTGAAGGAAGGATCTGGAATCAGAAGCTGAAATGAAACAGGCACCGCTGAGGACAAGAGAGGCAGGAACTAAGTTCAAGACCTCACAGCAGAGGCAATCTGGGCCGAGGAAAGACATTCTCTCTTAGGGGAACTTTAGAAAACAGCCAAGCAGAATCAGAACAACAAGGTTGACCTTCCCAGTCACTAGTCCACGGATAATAGAATGAGCCAGGCAGCAGGCGTGGCAGTCGATTCACGTCAGAGGTATCAGCGTGGGAAAATCAGTGGCGTGTTCTCTGCGACCTGCAAGTGTGGACTGCGCTGTGATGGCGAGCAGTTTGTAAAGTGTGGCTGAAGGTCCAGTTCTCCCTGGACCTCCTGAAGGCAAGACAGGGAGGAAGGAACAACACAGAGAAGCGCTGCACCCAGCGGGTGCTGCCCAGGTGCCGGCCAGGAGGAGCAGCTGCCCTCCACGTCCTCTCCTTGCTACCCTGGTGGCCTCAGCCTCTGCACTCTTCCCACCTCCGACTTAATTGACTAAGAAAATGTGTGAGATATTTAACTCTTGTCACGGGCACTGTCTAAAGTAGCGCTTCCTGAGGCCAGTCGCGGTGGCTCACGCCTGTGATCCCAGCACTTTGGGAGGCCAAGGTGGGCGGATCACTTGAGGTCAGGAGTTCGGGACTAGCCTGGCCAACATGGTGAAACCCCATCTCTACCAGAAATACAAAAATTAGCTGGGCATGGTGGCACACGACTATAATCTCAGCTACTAGGGAGGCTGAGGCAGGAGAATCGCTTGAGCCCAGGAGGCAGAGGTTGCAGTGAGCCAAGATCGCACCACTCCAGCCTGGACGACGGAGGGAGACTCCTTTTCAAAAAAAAGCAGCGCTTCCTGCAAGGCTAGAAATGTGCACATAAAACACATGACTGGTTAGCACTTGGAATGCAGCCAGTGCCGCTGAGGAAGTGAATGCTTGACTTTATTTACCTTTAACTTGATTAAATGTAAGCAGCCTCCTGTGACTAGCATGTGGCGCTGGACAGCATGGGTCTGGAGGTGATCAGAGCTTACTCTCCAGGTAGCAGGGAGGAGCTTTCAAGGGAGGAGCTGATGGTGCTCTTCTAGGGGTTTCGGTGAGGGGAGTGTGGCAGGTGCACGGGCATCACAGTTCCTGAACTCACACGTGGCCGGCCAGTCCAGCAGAGGCGACAGAGCACCTGGTGGGGGCTGGTGAGGGGGCTTTGGAGAGGAGGGAAAAGAACAGACAGGAGGATGGAGGACACACAGACGCAATGCTGACATTCCCCTCCCACCTGTGCGTGCTGACTCAGCCCCACCCCATAGACTTCAGTGCCTTCTCCAGGCTGCCCTGTACTGAGGCTGCCAGCTCTTTCCTGCCCCTCCACACCCAACCCACTCCACCTCCACACATTATGATAATGTAATTATCTTAATGCACCTAATTGAATTATGAAGAAACTTCCTTCTGGATGTAGCTAAGTGAAGTATCATTGATTTCTCTTTGCCATTCCTCCCCCACGATGTCTGGTAAAAGGTTTTGCAGCTTGGGTTGAAGGAATTGGAATGATTTTCATAAGGTGATATCTTTTTAAGTCACATTCTCTCTTTAATACATTTACTCACTCATCCCTTCTGCATGGCTGAACTCACACTCTGTCACACTGTTGAGGGGCTCAGGGCACAGCAGGTCCTACTTAATTCAACCAGGGGCCAAGAAAACAAGAAAAGCTACAGTGCATCCAGTGGTGAGCACAGAACCTTATGAAGCAGATGTCGTAACCGGGGGCAGCTGCCCATTTGGCTGGGACAGTACTCTCTGAAAATTTAAGAAGGTACTTTATCTGTCATTGATAAAACAGAGATGGTCTCACTTGGGACTCAGGGGTCACGCTGCTCTGCAAGGCCCAGGTGAGGTGGGGGCCCCCGACCCGGAAGGGCGCGCAGCCGGGATTGCGGTGGAAATCTGGGGGCTTCTGGGATGCATGTGAGGAACAGGGGATGTGCCCAGCCCCGCGTTTTCATGCCAGCTGTCATCTGGTTTTGGTCCTTGGCCTGTTCCTGGCCACGCGGAGGAGCAGCCTCCCCGGAGCGCCGCGCACTCCCAGGGTATCTGGGTGGCCGGGACGCAGCTTCCAGCATCGCTCACCACCTCCCGCAGCCGCATCACCTGAGTCCAGTCGCTTCAACAGCCCACATCACCCAGGTCACGTGTTGAATATTCCTTTGTATGCACTGTCGCTAGTTATTCCGACCATTTGACTAAACTCTGTGTCCTTTCTCCTCGGGGCAAACAGTGGGTCTCCCTTGCTTGACATCCGCCCAGGGCAGGGCCTGTCTCGGGGTCCTCAGCCTCTGGGGCCAGTCGCCGATGGCTTTGCATTAAAAGAGTCCCCCGTTCGTGGTGCAGCCCCAGGTGACAGCTTCCACAGCCCCTGCCCTCTTCAAGAGCCACAGCAGCTTCTCTCTGTCTCTCTTTCTCTCTCTCTCTCTCTCTCTCTCTGTGCGTGTGTGTGTGTGTGTGTTTTCCTTCTCACTTAAAACTCTTCCATTTTTAGGTCATTGCTGGGATCATGAAAACTTTACAGATCACTGATTTGAATATTTTAAGGCATTCTTAGTACCAAGAAGGTGACAAGACCCACATGCTAGACCTCTGTGGGCAGTACAGGGCAGGTACACAGGCTGACAGAGCATTTAACTTCTGCCAATATGGGATGTTGGAAAATACTTATATTTTGTGTCTGAGATGCGTGTGCTGTGTCCTGGAATTTTACTGTAGTTCTTTGCCTGGCCTTTTTATACCAGTGGCTGAGTAATAAGTAATCCAATCATTGTACATGGTATACTCAGCTCTGACCATGTAGCCACAGGACTAGTGGGAGGCCAGAGGTCAACAGAGGCAGACAGCCCTGTGGACCCATCAGCCACACTGGAAACAAACAAGTGGCTGTGAGCCCTGGGAACAGGGATCTACCAAAATGGGGTTATCAGAGAAGCCCCTTCCAGGGCACCTGCTCCTAGGAGGACGGGAGGTCCTTTTGAAAGCAGTGAGATTAAAACAGAATCTAGAGCAGCACATCCACGTGTGAAAGAAACTGCAGGCAAGACAGGCCACCAGTCCAGAGGACCACACAGCCACAATAAGAGTTAGAAAATAAGGAGGTGGAAACTCCTTGGCCAATTATCTGAAGAAGTGTTCTGCAGAGTTAACAGGAGGAAAAATAAGTAGAAACACAGACAGTGACAGTGGAGTCACTCCTGTCTCTACCTTCTCTCTGCATGTCTGGTATTGGACATCTGCTTATGTGTAGTCATGCGTTATGGTTTGGCTCTGTGTCCCCACCCAAATCTCATCTTCAATTGTGGCTCCCATAATTCCCATGTGTTGTGAAAGGGACCCAGTGGGAGATAATTGAATCATGGGGGCAGTTTCCCCCATACTGTTCTCATGGTAGTGAATAAGTCTCATGAGATCTGATGGTTTGATAAGGGGAATCTTGTTTTACTTTGCTCTCATTCTCTCTCTTGCTGCCACCATGTGAAATGTGCCTTTCACCCTCTGCCATGATTGTGAGGCCTCCCCAGCCATGTGAGACCGTAATTCCAATAAATCTCTTTCTTTTTTAATTTGCCTAGTCTCCGGTACGTCTTTACCAGCAGCATGAAAACAGACTAATACACCATGTTACAGCAGTGAGGGCTCCTTTCTGTCTCTTAAAATACACAGCCTTTCCTTTCCTGGTAGAGTTGGGGTAGAATTTTGAGAAGATCTCTCAGAATAAGCAGCCATTCAGGGGTGTTCTGCATCAGATGGCATCTGGAAATGCTACGAGGACAGTGTGGCTGCAGCCACACCAGGTCAGGTCTAGGAAACAGATGACTGTTCTTGCAGGTACCAGGAGAGAAAATGTGGTCAAGCAAGGCCACCTGAGAGGGGCTTTGCAGAGCTGGGGCTGGAAGAGAGTGGCAGGAGCACTAAGCCCAAGGGTTAGAGGGGCAAGGACTCACAAGGAGAAGAGTCTCTATGAGGGGGTTTTAAAGATGAGTGGGCAAGGCATGGTGGCTCATGCCTATAATCTCAGCACTTTGGGAGGCCAAAGTGGGAGGACTGCTTGAGGCCAGGAGTTTGAGACCAGCCTGGGGAACATAGTGAGATACCATCTCTACATACAAATTTAAAAATTAGCTCAGCATGGTGGTGCACACCTGCAGTCCCAGTTACTCGGGAAGCTGAGAAAGGAGAATTGCTTGCACCCAGATTGTGCCACTGCACTTCAGCCTGGGTGAAAGAGAGGAACCCTGTTTATAAAAATAAAAAGATAGGAGTATGTACATGTGTACATTTATTCAAATATGAACACACGTGCAACACATGCAATCATCAAGCACAAGAAACATTTGCAAATCACAACGCTACTTAACGTGTTCTTCCATTCAGGTCACACTGTGTTTGTTATGGTGCTGCCTTTCGATATTTATACAAACGGGAGAAATTTCCTTCCATGGCAGGTCCTCGCAAGTTACTGCTTAATAATCAAATCATGATAACCACAATATTTATCCAAATAGGTCTGTGGTTATTTTAATTCAAGGCAACTGCTGATGCTAGATTAGAAATCCTAGTGTTAGGAGCCAGAGTTATCCCTTAATTAGAACATTTGCCCAAATTTGATATTACTTAAAGCCAACATAAAAAAAAAATTTAAGCTAAGAAAGGTTTTCTGGGTACTTTTCTTAAAAGAAAAGTTTTCTAGGTAATATTTTATTTTATGTCTTATACATTCGTAACAAAATGACACACATAACCTTTAGAGAATGAAAACTACCTTATACTAGACCTATCTATTTATCTTTGCACATTGGCTTCCATTTGGAAATGGAATAAGTATATATGTAGAAAGTAATTATTCATAAAAAGACCACATGATTCAGCAACATTCTCCCTTCTAGTCCAACTTGTTTCCTCCATGTAAAGAATATACCATATTGTCTTGGGATTAAAAGTTTCCTAAATATATTTACATTTATATATTTATTTTATTTTAAAAAGAAAGAAAGAGACTGCATCCACATGTCATCAGGTTCCTGGAGATCGAATATGGTTTGGATATCTGCTTCCTCCAAATCTCATGTTGAAATATGATCTGCAGTGTTGGACACGAGGCCTGGCGGGAGGTGTTTGGGTCGTGGGGCAGATCCCTCATGAGTGCCTGGCAGTGATGAGTCCACATGGCAGCTGGCTGTTTAAAAGAGCATGGCGTCTCTCTTGCTCCCTTTCTTGCCATGAGACTCATCTGCTCCCCCTTCACCTCTACCAAGATGAAGTGCTTCCTGAGGTCCTGACCAGAAGCAGATGCTGGTGTCTCCCTTGTACAACCTACAGAACCGTGAGCCAAATAAACCTGTTTTCCTTTTTGTTTCTGTTTTTGTTTTTGAGATGGAGTCTCGCACTGTCACCCAGGCTGGAGTACACTGCAACCTCTGCCTCCCAGGTTCAAGCGATTCTCCTGCCTCAGCCTCCCGAGTAGCTGGGATTATAGGCACCAGCCACCATGCCCAGCTAATTTTTTGTGGTTTTAGTAGAGACAGGGTTTCACCATGTTGGCCAGGCTGGTTTCGAACTCCTGACGTCGTGATTCACCTGCCTCAGCCTCCCAAAGTGCTGGGATTACAGGTGTGAGCCACCATGCCTGGCCTATTTTCTTTATACATCATCCAGTCTCAGGTATTCCTTAATAGCAGTGCAAAACAGACTAACACAATATCCAACACATATTTTGGCTGATTTTTGAAGACAGATTTTAGGAAAATCTAATTTTTAGCTAAATGATTCTCAATAATTTCAACAACTCATTAATATATTTGCTCTCATATAACTCATACCATTTATCAAAAATTAATTAAGTACTAGACATTCATGTTACAACTTTTATCAGTCTTATTTCATCAAATCCACACTGCCCTATGAGGTCTTTCGTAAGTAAGAAAGCAGGCCCCTTGAAAAATTTGGTGTTTCCAAACGGCTGGGTTGTTTCACCAGCTTTTTCAGTCACTCACTCTGCCTGCCACCTGCTACCTGCCCAGAATCGTCACCTTCCAAGGCCTGGCTATGCCTCACCTCCCCTTCTCCCACACCGCAGCAGAGGAGGGCAGTTCTCCTCTGTGGGACTGGGCTCCATCAGTCAAAGCAATGCATCCCTGTAGGACATCCCACAGGACTGAGGAGGAGGGTCCAGCGCTATCACCTCATCCGCACGACCCGTGAGATGTCTGCAGAAGGCAGAAATCCCCACAAACTTTCACTCACTTCTTCAGGAGCAAGGAGCCCGTGGAAATTTTTAAAAACCTACACCAGCCATGACCACCCCATACACACTGTTGCTAAATTTTAAAAATGAAATTTTAATTTTCAAAACAAATAATTTAAAAAGAAAAATAACCCTCCTTTAAAAGAAAAAAAATTAAGGAAATAATTTTATGTAAATATTTTAATTTAATTAAATTAATTTTGAGACAGGGTCTCACTCAGGTGCCAGACTGGAGGGCAGTGGCACAATCACAGCTCACTGCAGCCTCAAACTCCTGGGCTCAAGCGATCCTCCCACCTCAGCCTCCTGAGTAGCTGGGATTACAGGAACACGCCACAACCACAATGCCCAGCTAAGATTTAAATATTTATTTAAAAGGGATTTTTATTCAAATGATATTGTAATTCAAAAATACTGCAGATATTCAATACACATGTGCAGCAAGTTAAACAAGCATCAAATGGAGTAAACGCAACAGACCTATCTAGGTTGAAGCCATGTTACATGATGGGGCATGATATGTTCTCTGTTAGCTAAGTGCTGTGTGGTTCTGAAGATGTCCTGAACCTCGGCACCTCCTGGGGGAGATGCTCCCAGCATGCTCACCAGGCAAGGCTCTGTTGCCTTTTTACCCCTTCTTTGCAGTAAGTCTCCTGGGACCTCTGCCCTCTCCCCATCCTCGCCCATACCTTGCTATGGTGCTGACTCTGTGGGCGGTTAATAGACCTGTTAACATATTTCATTCCACATGTAAACCACAACTCCTACAGCTCAGTGACCACCTCTCTTTCATTTTCATTTTCCAAGCCCTGGTACACAGCCTAGCCTCATGATGCTTAAAAAAGATGGTTGGTGGATAGGAGAAGCTATATTTTCAACCTTACCTCTTAAATGTCTTCACATCCATATGCTCTTCATCTCCAAGCAGGCTAAGAGATGATGTCTTCTACTCCCTCTAAATCTTTCCACAGTGACCAGGAACCAGTATTTGCACACCCTATACTTAGTAAATATTTTAAATGCTTTCCTAATTTCCTTAACCCCATGGATCAATTTCAGATTAAGCAAAGCCAAAATAAATAAACCAGTAGAAACAACAAATAAACACTGAGTGCGTAAGGTTCAAAAAAACTTCCATTTACTGGAAAAACCATGATTGGGGTCTTTTTTTCTTGAAATTGTCTGCCATGCATTTTAAGAAGATGCCCTTTAAACCTTATTAGTATTAACTGATGTTGAATTGGTATTAACAAAATGAATATACAAATAGACAATGGCCAAACCATATAGAAAGACAGAACTCTGAGCAACAACCTTTGCAGCAACCAGCCCAGGAGGCAAAACCACAAACTCTGCAAACAGTCAGCCCAAAATATTCTCAACTTGGTCAATAACTGCCAGCTTCCATCATTTTTGCCTTTGCTTCCAATTTAAGAACAACCCCAGGAAGCCAAATATGCCCCCTAACCAATCCCACGGGAATGCCCTCTTCTGTTTGCCTCCAGCGTCCCCTGCAAGCAGGGTACACCTGAAGCATGATGTGTTCAGGTGTGCCTGAAGATATGCCTTCTTTCTTCCCCATCCCCTGCCTACATTTGAGTCTCTGCCAAATGCAAGTGAGATTGGCTGACCCCTTGATACAGCAAGTTCCCAATCAAACATAACATTTGCTTGTTTTCTTTCGGGTGTTATTTTCACGGTGTTCACGATGGTAACATTAGAGTGTCTTCCTTCTCGCATCTACATGGAAAACACACACCCTGCCTCTTACCTAGCATTTTATTTTTCTAGTGATTACAAGAAGGGGGTTGTATTACGAGTATACTTTATCACTAGAGGCAGAAGATATTTGTGAAGTTGACCTGATTGGCTACTGAAGTCTGTAACTCCTATCAGAGATCAAAACACTACGGGTCGTAATCATCTATGGTGACTCTGACCATACACCCCACCTTGGATTTATGCAGCTGCACTGTCTCTTACTAATGGATGTTGAGGAAAAATCCGAACATAGTCACAAATAAATTAAATATGTCCTAAGAGCTTCAATTCATTCATTGATTCTTTCAATTAATATTTATAACCCAACCAATATTTATGTGCCAATCTCTCTGAGAGACATGAAGAAATGGCTCTATTTTAAGTGTTTAAAATAATCTCATAGTTAACAAACAGCAAATTACCCCAAATTAAATATTTGTCACCTATGCATTCTTCTGTTGAGACTCTTTCTCCACTCTTTAGCAAATGCTGGCCCGAACTGCACTATTCTTCATCCTACTCTGTCAAATCAAGACTTAACACATACCTACTCTCAGTTTCAACTGAATAGAACGTAAATTGAGCATGGGTTTGATAAATATGTTGGATTCTGGAAGTACCTTTGTCCTGATTGGGAACTATTAGCAATGAATTCTTTCACAGGAAATGAGATGTCAAGCTCATTTTTTAAAAAAATCAAAGTAATATGAGTAACTTTTAATTTCTATGTAAATTAGGGACCACTCAGGCAAGACCTAACTGGATTGTCCCTAGTTAATTAATAATTTGGTTAGAGACAACCTGTCTTAATCACATATACTCAAAGATTTTAAAAATAACTATTCTATGCCCAGAGCAACTAAACTAATGTCACAGCATGGTAGAGACACCTGGTTGCCTCTCATTAACCCCTGAATCCTTATAAGGGAACTCTTATAAAACATGTCCAGCTTACAGAACAGAATCTCCCAGCCACCTCTGCAGCTTGGTGCAGCCACACATCTGAGTTGTTGCTAAAAAGATTGCTTACTGTATAGCATTTCTGTGAGTCATTCTCACACCCTTCCTCATTCCTGCTGTTTGAAATGCTGGTGCAGCAGTTGGGCCAGGCAAACCAGGCATCTCGTGCTGGAGGATGGAAGCAATTCGGGACACAGCAGAGCTCTGAGGGAGAAACCTGGGTTCCAGTGGTTTTATGAAGCTGTCATATCAGCTGAACATCCTCTGGAAGAATGACCACTTGTATGGTTAAGCCACTGATATTCAGTCTCTGTTACTATTTGTCAAATTCAATTCTTAACTTGTGTACAGAATTCACATACAGTAATATTGAATCTAGTTTTAACTCTTGTCAAAAGTCAACCTTTTATGAGAAAAACTAAAAGAACACAAAGTCAATAATGTCATATGACAGTGAAAGAGACATAGCGTGAGAAGAAATCTGGCTCACCTGAATTATTCACCTTGGAAAAGACAGATGTTCAATTTAATTATAGGATGTTTGTGGACTACTAACTATGCACTAGAATAGTGGCTGATGTGTGTCAGAAATTAAATAGTGCATGAAAGAGAAACATTTAAATGGAAAGTGAATTTTTAGATGCAGCATCCAAACAGTCTTAGTGACAACACAGTCCTGTCGCTGAATGCCTGGTTTGCATGCTAAATGTGAGGGTGTGCTGAAAACCTGTTGCTCGAGGAAGTGTGACATTCACCACCACACAAATAGCATACTTCCTAGAAAGGAGTCACACTCTTTTACCCAAAATAAGGATGGAAATAAGGCATTGCTGCTGTAAGTCCTTTACTGCTTTGTATAACAGTTCTAGAAACTGTTGCCAAATGTCTAAACTTGGTCAATTAAAAAGGTAAGAATACAGGAGGAAACAAAGAAAATAATGCTGCCACTAACTTTTACTCCATGGAGAGATACAGGTTTCCCATTCCCTCACACTCACACTGACACAAACACCTCATGACCAATGAATGACCTGTTGTGACCTCAGGTACCATATAGTATGTGAAAATTTGTTGACCTTGAAAAGACTTTAGAAGACATAATTCATAGTTGCCTCTTCAGGAAGATCTAATCCAATCATTTTTACTGTGTGTTAAAACACTTATTGTCACACCCTTTCCTGTGGATGCTTGAGATAATCTGGAATTATCTAAGAGGTTGTTGAGGGTGGCAGGAAGGGAGGCATGGGTTGATGGAGATGGTAGGGCTTTATCTTGCTCCAACTTCAGTAAGAACATTTCAATTTTTATCAGGATTCCATATGAAATGTGAAATTTTATTTGAGAAAAAGATTCAGGGTCTAAAATAAATGAATAAAAAACAAACATCATGATCCTGAGGACACACAATGGTATCAACTAATCACGTTCAGTTAAGTGTTGAAACCTGCATTTCACACATTATTTTATCATAATAATAGAAAATACACTTAAGTCTCTATGAAAAGTTATTGATCAGATCTAAAAGAAAAAATGTTAAAGTCAGGGTTCTATCTGAAAAGTATCCAGTATCTAAGCTTAGACTCCTATTAATGCATTTAAACAGATGCTTTGTTGTTCTTTGTGGATAAAATTAAGTTATAATTCCCTTTTATATTTTAACATATTAGGAAAAAATGTAATAAATATTGTAAATGATTTATTTTGGTAATTCAAAGGAAAGCAAAATCATTTCATTGTTCTTATGCACATTTAATGAGATGGTATGAGACTTATAACATATTAACTAATTGTGATGTAACTTCCCCAAATCATGTAATCAACAACTTGGATGGAGTCGTCATTTGCAGAAATCGATATGATGCCCCACTGAGTCGGCAAGCAAGGCTCCTACCTTCTCTAACTGGTCTTCTTAGCCTCCAGCACTGTGGACTAGCTCCCACCTCCAGGGTTCTGAGCGCTCACGTGTGTACCCCAACTCTGCCCTTTGCTCTCAGGACTACACCTGCTGCTTTCACTATAGCAAGATAATGAGCTGAGTCTAGTTCATTTTTTAAAATTATAGAATGATCTTAACAACATTGAGGGGGCTCAGAAAGAGAGTCACGATGATCATTTAATAGAGCAAGTGAGAGATCCCAGTGGGTTTGTCTAGGCTGCCATACTGAAGTTTAAAATTCAGGGAAATTACTAAGTAATTGATGACACTAATTAATTAGGCATTTTCATAAATGTTTTAAAGCATCAGTACTAATGACTGAATTTAACATCCGCTGCATAACCAATCATTACTAGTATTATAATAAGGATATGGTAATTTATCATAATACAATTAGCTGGAGGTCCAAGCATATAAATTAGTACTGCTTTATAATGTGAAGAGATCTTAGATAACTGCTGTGAAAGCTTAAGGCAATGACAATTCTTATATTAGAGGAATTTATAAATGGCTGTCGACTATCATTTACTTTTTAGGATAACTGAGAATACATTTTTAGAAAAATGGCAGAAACCAATATATTTAAGCAGATGGGAAAATTTTTCATCCTTTAGACCTAAATACATCTTTATACAACTTGGGAAAAATTTTTATCAATAACATACATAATTTCTGAAGCATCTCATGAACACTTAATAGATGTTTATTATTTAAACCAATGCTCTAAATTTCATATTAGAAAAATAAATATTTAAAATTAGCCTAATAAATTCAGGCACATCTTTGTGTTTAAAAGTATATACATGTTCAGAGGTACAAGGCTAGAAAATGCAAAGATAATCCTAAGCTTTATAAAGACTTTTACTACTAAAGAGCTTATGCTTTCTTTGAAAGAATCAATATTTAGCGAATATTCTTCTGTGAAAGTTGTCAGAATCAAAATAGAATCACTAATGTTGAGAAAACCTTGACAAACAGAGCAAGGGAAGGCCACGAAGAGAGGGTTCTCACACTTGTATGCCTCATAACAAAAAAAGACTCCATACAAAACATAGCCTTGGACAAAG
Organism: Pan paniscus; assembly: GCF_029289425.2. Lineage (NCBI taxonomy): Eukaryota > Metazoa > Chordata > Mammalia > Primates > Hominidae > Pan > Pan paniscus. Next base: position 8,038,237 of record NC_073265.2, read on the forward strand.
GCCATTGCAACTTTAGACAAAAAAATACTTCTTCAAGGACATCTGCCAAGCAACTGCCTGTGTAAACCGCGGACTGGTGTCACCCTTTCCTTCATCTTCGTATCCAAAAGTGATTATTGCAAAATCACTGTGTAATCTTCCTCATTTTTTTCCTTTAAAAATCTTTGTCCTCCTTTTCCTCCCTGAACACACACCTAGTTTACTATGGCAAGCGTATTCCCATTGTAATGCTTCATTCCACATAAATGCCTTTTCTTTTAGAGAGACTCGCTCTGTTATTTAGGTTGACACTTCCGCATGCCAAATTTTGGTTTCTGTTTGTTTATTTTGTTTGTTGGGATACTAACAATCGTGACATATGTGGAAGCATCTGAAGCAATCCTAACCCCGGGTTAGTACAGCACAATAGCAACGCTGGCTGTTCTTTGGAAATTCAGATAAATTAAACTCATGTAAGTTACTGCTAACCCTAGGGAACTTTACTTTGTCTTGTCATAGAAAACAAACTCTTAAGTGACTGAAAAGTTCGAAAATATCCAACTCCTTTGCAACAAGAAAGAAAACGGGAATATATGCAGAATTAACAAGTAATAATTATTTAGTCAATTACATGTCACACACAGACCTAAGACATGTCTATACAACTTAGGCAAACTTTGCATAGAAATTTGGGGGCTGTCATCCATCCCTTTCCCTCTTATTTTCCTCCTGTTACAGAATAGAGAAGGAGGGACACAGTACATAATTTAATAAGATTCTCATCCAGATCTATGTAACTCCACAATATCCTCCAGGGCCTCCCGCAGTGGCCTCCCTCATAATGTGAAATAGCTGCAGTGATGACGCACTGCGCCCCCCCGCGGCTCCCTCCAGCTAAGGCAGCCGTGGATGCTGGGTGTGGGGCGAGGCAGGCTGCCGGGCAAGCTTGCTCCTCCGGCCGGTGGGCATTAGGGCCCACGGTCAGACAACACTGTCTCTCCTAACTGTATCCACTTAAACACATCAAACAACTGTAAGTTCAGTGACTGCTTCCTAAGGAAGCATACATTCCTCATCCTGACGTCTCATTTATCACATAACTGATAGGAAACAGAAATGAAAGAAAAAAAGAAGCAAGAATCTGCCACCGCTGCTGTCTGCGAGACACAGAATCTCGAGATGATCCCATCACACTAGGTCCAGTATGAACGACTAAACGCTTCAGCTTCCAAACGCTGAATGGAAACAAGGTCTAAATTAACTCTTCTTCTCACCTTCTCCTTCTTTCCTTCTTCCCAGACATAATAACAGTATTACAGCGTTCAAGAGGGCATGCAGAGTCTAAGCATAACAGGTGTAAATATAATTAAATTTACAGACACATATTATCCACTTAATCCTCATACAGACCCTATAAATTTGGTGCTTCCTGCCTGGCTGTAAAGTCAGTTGAATGGGCCGTGGCATCCCAAGTCCCAATGAGCAAGGACACAAGCTGGGTGGGAAGAGGTGCCTCCCACAGCCAGACATCCTAACAAAGCTTTATGTTGTGGGTGCAGCTGGCAGGAAGTAACTTATTAAGCTGATTTGAAACCATGCACTGTTGCTTCTCTTTTGAAAATCACATCCAGTTTAATACATTACTTTGCACTTATTCTGTGACACCATTTGCTTCTTGTAGCCGTGGTCACCTTTCCTAACTTATCCCTGTCCCTGTGTGTCTTTTGAACCCATGGAGCTGTTTTCTGTGCCTCTCAGGGCAGGTCAAGGTCCTGCTGCCCGGCTGTGTGGCAGTGGCGACTGCCGGCTGCTGGCGTGAGGTCCAGCTCAGCCTCTTCACAGCTCAGCATCCTGATCCTGCAGCCCAGGACTGGACACATTTCAAAGGTCTTGGAAAAACATGAAGGATGATTTCCCATCTGTTCTAGTTTGCATGACTCCAGAACAATTGGGTCATGTTTCTTTTAAAATCCATACTTACATATCTGACCTCTTTAAGTCCCTCTGTGTTCTAGGTCTTCACTCATACTGGTGTCCTGAAACTCTGCTCGTGCGTCAGCACTGGATTTAAATAACCCATTCTGTATCTCCTCTTCCAGAGAAGTGATAAATATGTCTGAAGGAGGCTCTCACCCTCACAGCCATTCTAGGCTTCATGTTCTCTTGAATTCTCTTCATTTGCACAGGTTATGAAATCAATTTGAAATGGCTGAATGATTCAGAGTGCATCAAATGAGTGTCAACTGAAGAATTGCAAGGTCCATCCATTTGGAAAGGAGAGCTTTATTTCATACGGGTGGCCGTCCTGCAGGCCGGGAAGCATAACCTCCAGCACAAGCCCAGAGCAAGTCCTCCAAGGGAGGGGTAAAGGGAGCAGGAATGTCTGCTGAGTGGGGGGATGGATATGTATATTCAATAAGCTATTGGAGGAATCATGAATATTGATAAAACAAACACATGTGCAATTGCGCTTCATGCCTCTTCATGGGACCCATGTTAAAAAAATGGCAGTGTTCGCATGATCCGAGGATAGAGTTTTTGGCCCTCTGATGTCAAACGGTGAAGCAAAGGACAAGAAACCCTCACTGTGCATCCTCCCTAGGCTGGTCAGAGCCACTCTGTGGCTGGTGGTCTCTAATCAGGAACAGGTGTATTGTGAAACTGGTGGGCTGTCACGCTGAGGCTGTAAAGAGGGAGGCGGAGTCTGATCCTGGCCTCAGGTGACTGGCTAAGGGCGATAAAGGGATAAGTTGTTCATTTCTTGTTTTCCAGAGCTGGTTTCTGCTTCCTGCTTAGAGAGAATTCTGGTGAAAGGTTACTGAGGAAGGGTACACTGAGGCGTGTCCTACCTCCTGTCCTGTCATGGCAGGGAACTCAGTTTCTAAGGTTTCTCTCAGCCAACAGTGGGTCAGGGGGTCCACTCAGTGGGCTGGGGACCTTAGCATTTGATGCTTATTTCTCAGAAGCTCAGCTCTGCTCTTCAGTCTCCCTCCAGGGCTGTGCAAGTAGACCCTGGGAGACTGAGGGACTTCACTCATGTAGTGCTGAGCACATCAGAGTCTCCACAGGGATGAGCAGGCTTCCTCCTGAGATGCTTCCATGTACGCCGGACATGGTTTACAGAAAAGTGTTCTGGGTCTGTACCATGGATCTGATGGGGCTCAGGACACACCAGCCAAAAACATATATAACTAGGAGACCAGAATATGCTACCCCAAAATATGTCTCTTTCATATAAGGATTATTTTGAGCAACTGCACACCCAGAAGAAGCTCTGCAAAGTGATCTTTTGTAGAGAACTTTACTTCTATCAAGAAAAACCATTAGTAAGGGTGTGTCCATCTCTGCAGCAGGAAGAGGAGGAGGACTTTTCATCATCTTAATCACTAGAGACTCATCAGTGGAGAGGTCTGCAGAGCAAACCTCTGCGTCTGTTTCTTGTTTTCCCAGCGCTTTCCCAAGCCACCTTAACTGGATTTTTCCTCTACAATGTTCTTTGTTTCAGAGAACAATGGCATTTGAGCCTGGAGTCTAAGATATTTCTTTGAACTCTACCCTTGAGATCTGCTTTCATTTCTCTGGTTTATTGCCCTTGTATACAGGAGGCATACCTGTCAATAAACTTCTGTTTGTTTTTTCTTATTAATCTGTCTTTGGTTACAGGCAGTCCCAGCTAAGAACTCATGAAGGATGGAGGAGAAAATTATGTTTCCTTCTTTAGGGATCCAAACTCAGCCCCAGGAAGGCAAAATTCCCACCCACACCTCAGCTTTCCACATGCCAGTTTTAAGAAATAAGTCTAAATTGAACGATGGTTTGTAAAGATAAGTACATAATCTCACAAACACAGTGAGCCATGTGGAGCAAATGATGGAGTCACTGAGAGATAACCCTGGCAATCTCCCCTGACCATCTAAGAAAGCCTGAGGATTTGCTGGGCTGTGGCGGTTCACCTGTGAACTAGGTTGACCTATGACCTCTAAATTCCTGTCTCTCAGAGGTGAACAAACCATCTTCTGTGCAGGGATAGGTATACTGACTACACCTTTTTCTGGTTTGGGGGACATTATGTTTTATTTCTTACAAAACATGTGACAAGAGTTTAAATTACAATTTCATTTTTTAACAAGCTTTTAAGACAAAACAAAATCTTTCAAGGACATCTGGAGCTTCCAGTAGGAGCCTCTTTGAGTTACAACTAGATTCCTTAAGGGTATTAAGGCATTTCTCTCTCATTACTTGGGTAGAAAGGGGATCAAAACAGCCCCCCCACGCCCTCAGCCAACAGGCCAGAAATGTGGCTATTTGGAGAGTGGACCAGACCACAGAGGACTGTTTATTCATCTCCCTCCACCCTGACAGCACCCCCCCTTTCCCTCATGCTGGGTACCTCAGCTGCTGCAGGAGCCCAGGTGGCCCCTCTCACCATCTGGGCAGTAGGTCCTTGACAACACAGGCCTGCTTTGGAGTAGATCCCTTTGCTTCCTAATTATTATGTCATTCATGAGAGAGGGCCACTGGACAGGAGTCAAAATCTTTAGTCATCCATAAGAGAAGCCACTTCAATATAAAGATTTCACTGCTGAGCAAATAAATCCTGTAACAGAGACACCTACTTAGTAACTAAAAGGTGATCATCCCAGAGCACATTAGTCTAGCACCAGTACCCAGGAGCAGGTGGCTCAGAGCACCGCGGTCTCCAGAACCGAGAATGTGTACCCTCCTCATGTGTGTGATAAAGAAGAGGAGAAAGGCAGATCACACAGCTTGCCTATTACATGACAGGCAGGGAGCTGAGCTTACAGGACCTGCTGACATGTCTAAGCATCACAGCAACCCTAGCAAGGAAGTGTTATTGTTATTTCCATTGTACAGATGAGAAGACGGAGGCCCAGAGACTCTAAATGCACCTCCAAAGATCACCAGTCAAACACACAGCAGGGCTGAGATGGGGCTCCTGAAAAGGGCCCAAAGCTACATGTCTGCTCTCTGGATCATGGTCCTGGCCAGGGAGCCTCCTCTGGGAGTCTGCAGCACTGGCTTCTGTGGGCTGTGGGAGGCTTGTTTTTATTTCCAAAAAATAAGAATCCAGCAACCAAATGTCACAGAACTAGACAGAATAGAATTAGACAGAATAGAGGTAGTTGGTTCTAAATGATTTTTGGTTTCCTTTTCAACATAATTACAGAATTTTATTCCTTATTTTTTAATCTCCTTAGACTAACAGAAAAAAAAGGAAGCAAGTCTTGGGGATATTTCTCTGTAAAGCTCCCTCTCCCATAGGTGATTGTCTGAATTAGAGACGCTTGCTTCACAAAGTGTAGAGGGAAAAAATGTCATATTGTAAATTGAAATAACTTGACCCACATAATTAGGTATAAAATATAAAACTGATATAGAATACATAATTCACATGATGTGTAATAGCTTCCCTGTTTATAGAAAACATACAAAACCTGAATGAGGATGAACTCTCAACCCTACCTTCTATTGGTATCCTAATCTGGGTTCCCTGGTAGTTTGTACAGGCGTCTGGTATCTTTTGTAGAAAAATGTTCATGTAGTGGGTTCACTTAGTCACATATACTGCTATCTACTAAATGTTCGTGTCCTCCCAAAATTCGTGTGTTGAAAGTCGACTCCCCAAGGTGATGGCTTTATGAGGTGGGGCTTCTGGGAGGAAATTAGGTCATGAGGGTGGAGCCTTCGTGATGAGATTAGTGCCTCATGAAGAGAGGAAGAGAGATGCCCGCATCCTGAGAGGACACAAGGAGAAGGTGGCCTTCGGCACACCCGGAGGGGCCTCACCAAGAACCCAACCAGACTGGCCCACTGACCTTGGCCTTCCAGCCTCCAGAACCGTGAGAAGTCAATGTCTGTTGCTTGCAAGCCCCCACTCTATCCTGAATTCTCTTCCACTCCAGGGACAAGGTATTCTGTTAGAGCATCCTGAGCTGACTAAGACAGACACCCTTGTCCACTTTTTTATGCTCGCTAGAAAGGTTTTCACGCTCGCTAGAAAGGTTCCATGAAATAAAACCACTGGAAATTAAAATAGAAGCCTAACACACAGGTATGTGGGCACAAAGCAAAATACAAACACAGCCCCTGTCCTCCAGGAGGCCTTCCCTACCCTCTCCCCAGTGAGTCAAGGCTCTCACATGACCAAGCCTCTGGATGGGAGCAGCTTCCAACACAAGTGATCAGGGGTCTCCAGAACCCAAGCCCCCATCTCTTCCACTCCAGGGACAAGAGGAGGTGCCTGGGGCCTGGGTGCCATTCAGCTGGACTGATGCCCACAGCAGCCTACCGGCTTCTGGCTGTGCTTCCTGGCAGTCCTGCCCCTCCTGACCACAGCCTCTGAGGGAGTGAGGATATAAGTGGCTCTCCCAGCTCATTTCCTCTGGACAGGTAGTAGAAGAGATCACAGGAACAAATTTAACCACCATGGGCCTGAATATTTCATCTTATTTCAGAAGGAATGTTTAATAAATGGTAACATTTTTCACTAAAAATGTTTATTAGTAGAAAATCATTTGAATTCATAATGTATTTTGGCTCCAAACATATTCATCAAGAAAAGGAGAATAACGGCCTCACCTTTTTCAGCCAGGCCTTCTTGTCTCCTATCCCCAAGTCAAGACTGCATGATTAAAAGCAGAATTGTAGGGAAAAGCCTCTAGTCCCAGCACTCAGAACATGGTCTGGCAGGAGAACAGCTGCCCCAATTTACCCCAAGGCACTGAAGTATCCTGGGTCTCTTCCTTGGTCCTAACTGATGGCTACATTCAATCCAGTGAGTTGGCCACATGCTAACTTTATTCATGGAGACATGGGTTCTGGAACGAGGCAAGAAGGAGGCTCCAGGTGGACGCCCGGGTAAGATGACAGCTGCTCACACCACACTCACCTTGACTGCAGTTCAAACCAGACGCGTGCAGAGTGGGTTACTTTAAGCATCTACCGAATTCAATATGAGTCATGTTCATTCTCTTTTATTGTACTGAGTTATTATAATCTGCCCTCAATTCATATTCCAGGTGGTTAAACACCATTTTTAACCTCAAAGTTAGACTGAATTATGACATACAATTTCCTACAATAAAATTGAATTTTACTCCATTTAACATGGTACAATTATTATAATAAAACAGTCAATGTTTCCATTTTTCCTGAAAAAATTAATCTAAAATTGTTCTGCTTCTTGTAGATCATTTTCATATATTAAGAAAGTATTTTTACTAGAATTGGAAGAGCTGGGAGAGCCTACTCATGTCTTCACTGGTATGATATGATTTATTGTACAGTCAGCTTTATTATTTACTTGGATGAAAATTGGATTTTTGTATAAGAAAATCTTATGAACCTCAGGTAAATGAGAGTAGCATTACAGTTTCTCCATCTATTGTTTAGATCAGACAATGAAGTAGAAAAAATCTTTAAGTTAAAAAAATTTAATATGTTTCACAACATTTAGATAATGGGACCATTCTTTCCTTCATATAACTGTGGAAAAATCAATACTATTTAGATATTCTCTGTCTACCAAGCAAAACCTAAAAGTGTTACCATATCAAACAAATGAATAAATAAAAAGGAAAATGACAGTAAGTTAAATCCTCTATTTTCAATTCCACAGCCAGGATATGAGGGATTTTCTAGGATGTCAGCCTTGACCAGCCCCTGCCTTTCATCTCCAAAAGACATTTTCTGGGAGTCACTAACGTTGGGTTTTCAAACCCACATTCATGAATTATAGCAGATAATCCAATGACATTCAGAAATTGACAGGTGACTTCCCTCAGGTCTAAAATCTCCTTGGAATGGACCAAGCCCTCTTCTGCCTCCTGCTCCTCTTCTCCCTACCCCGCTCACAACACTTTTATCAGAGGAGCTTCAAAGCTTCAAGCTTTGTTCTGCAAAGAAAACCTTGCTGCTCAAGCAACCTGCGAAGTCATCCATGTTACTGTGACTTAGTTATCATTAGTTTAACTACAGTTATATTATTATGTTGAGCATATGGCACTGAACATATAGAACTGTTACAGGATTTTTTGAAAATGTAAATGTTTGGAAAATACTTTGAAATATAAAGGCAACTTTATAAGTTCTTGGTTTATTGATACAATAGCTCCAGTGTAGCACTTGTATGTATGTACCTAAAAACGTAGGTTTGAGATATGGATATTTGATATTTCCTCTAGAATAAGTGTTTTAAAAATTTTTCTATTTTCTCGAATTTCCTTTAATATTAGGAAGAAAGCACACACACACACACACACACACACATTTTACTGTTTTAAACTTGGCTTAACCACTTAAAATATAGTTTAACAATTACATTCACTATTCAAAGGACCAAACAATAGCCCAGATTTTAGCTGCTCCTCACCCTGCTGCATGGTACTTTGCAGCCAGTTCTTAATGACATGCTACAACAGAATGGTAAACTCAGGGCTGTAATTTGTAAAATTTATTTTTAGACACTTAATTTTTTTTTCTGAGCTAAGTCGTTTGGTGGCTTAATACCAAAAGTAAAAATAAATAAATAAGTAGATCACAATAGAAGCATTTCCCATTTTCAAATGGCAGCTATTCCAAAGAGGGTGGGGTAATTATTTTCTTCATTCTTAAAGGGTGAAATGAAACAGAGGAAACCTATTCACCCAAACCATAAGCAAATGGTTTAAAATAAAGCATATGCAAACTTTACAAACATATACAAATTATAAAAGCCTATGCTTCATTTTGCATATAGAACACATATTTCTAGGGAAAAAAAATCTATAATTAAAAAATAACAGTAACAGGAGTAATATCTAATACAGAAAGTAAGAATAGCAATGAATTAATTGTGCCCTCTGGGGTCTGAGCACATAAAGGGTATGTCTTCCATACCCCTCCTCGGCCGTCTATAGTGACATTCTGACAGGTAGAAAATAGTCAAAATATGTGGAAATAAACTGACTATTTTTTTAAAAACCAGGTAGTTTGAGCTGTAGATCAAGTTCAGGTGATTACCATTATAGTGCATCTCAGAATCATTCTACAGGTTTGGTTCGATTTATATGAAGTTCAGAATTTTATGTTATTACAACCAAACTGAGAGTCAAATCAGAAAGGCAATCCCATTCACAATTGCCACACACACACTAAATAAAATACCTAGGAATATAGCTAACCAGGGAGGTGAAAGATCTCTATGATGAGAACTACAAAACACTTCTTAAAGAAATCAGAGAAGACACAAACAAATGAAAAACTTCCCATGCTCATGGATAGGAAGAATCAATATTAAAATGTCCATGCTGTCCAAAGCAATTTACAGATTCAAGCCTATTCTTACCAAACTGACAACAACATTCTTCACAGAACTAGAAAAAAAATATTTTAAAATGTATATGGAACCAAAAAAAGAGCCTGAATAGCTGAGGCAATCCCAAGGAAAAAGAACAAAGCTGGAAACTATACTACAAGGCCACAGTGACAAAAACAGCATGGTACTGGTACAAAAACAGGCACATAGCTGGGCACAGAGGCTCAGACCTATAATCCCAGCACTTTGGGGGTCCGAGGCGGGCAGATCACCTGAGGTCAGGAGTTAGAGACCAGCCTGGCCAACATGGTGAAACCCTGTCTCTACTAAAAATGCAAAAATTAGCTGGGCGTGGTGGTGCACCCCTGTAATCCCATCTACTCGGGAGGCTGAGGTGGGAGAATTGCTTGAACCCGGGAGGTGGAAGTTGCAGTGAGCTGAGATCACGCCACTGCACTCCAGCCTGAGTGACAGAGAGAGACCCCCTTCTCAAAAAACAAACAAACAACAACAACACACACACACACACGCAAACCTAGGCACATAGACCAATGAAACAGAATAGAGAGCCCAGAAATAAGGCTGGCTGCACATCTATAGCATCTGATCTTTGACAAAGCTGAAAAAAACAAGCCATGGGGAAAACTGCCTATGCAATAAATGATATAACTGAGATAACTGGCTAGCCATATGCAGAAGATTGAAGCTGAACTCCCTTCCTTATATCATATACAAGAATCAACTCAAGATGGATTGAAGACTTAAATGTAAAACCCAAAACTACAGCAACCCTGGAAGACAACCTAGGCAATACCACTCTGGACATAGGAACGGGCAAAAAGTTCGTGACAAAGACACCAAAAGCAATTGCAACAAAGGCAAAAATTGACAAATGGGATCTAATTAAACTTAAGAGCTTCTGCACGGCAAAAGGAAATATTAACATATTAAACAGACAACCTACAGAATAGAAGAAAATATTTGCAAACTATGCATCTGACAAAGGTCTAATATCTACCATCTATAAGGAACTTAATCAAATTTACAAGAGAAAAACAAAAAACCCCATTAAAAAGTGGGCAAAGGACATGAACAGACACTTCTCAAAAGAAGACATACATGCAGCGAACAAACATGAAGAAAAGCTCAACATCACTGATTATTAGACAAACGCAAATCAAAACCACAATGAGATACCATCTCACAGCAGTAAGAATGGCTATCAGTAAAAAGTTGAAAAATGACAGATACTGGCAAGGTTGCAGAGAAAAGGGAACCCTTATACACTGTTGGTGGGAGCATAAATTAGTTCAACCATTCTGGAAAGCAATAAGGGGATTCCTCAAAGAGCTAAAAGCAGAACGACCATTCAACGCAGCAATCCCATTACTGGGTATATACCCAGAGGAATATAAATCATTCCACCATAAAGATACATGCATGTGCATGTTCATTGCAGCGCTGTTCACAATAGCAAAGACATGAAATCAACCTAAATGCCCATCAACGGTAGACTGGATACAGAGAATGTGGTACATATATACTATGGAATACCATGCAGCCATAAAAAAAGAATGAGAACATGTCTTTTGCGGGAACATGGATGGAGCTGGAGGCTACCATTCTTAGCAAACTAGCACAGGAACAGAAAACCAGATACCGTATGTTCTCATTTATAAGTGGGAGCTAAATGATGAGAACTCATGAACATGAAGAAGGAAACAACAGATACTGGGGTCTGCTTAAGGCAGGAGGAAGAGGAGCAGGAAAGATAACTATTGGGAACTGAGCTTAATACCTGGGTGATGTATTAATATGTACAACAAACCCCCAGGACATGTGTTTATCTATGTAACAAACCTTCACATATACCCCCAAACCTAAAATAAAAATTAAAATAACAAAAGTATGTATTATTTCATTGGTGCTAAAATGTTTTATTTATTTTACATTTAGTGTGTTTTCACAGGCACTAAGCATTATCCTCTATTTAACCCTTTTGAGCATTTAAAAATTTTAAAACATGCACTAAGACAATTAAAAATATTTGTTCCTAATTATGAGCAAAAATAAAACCAGCAGTTTCATGTGATGTATCAAGATTATGAAGAAAAACATGCTGGGTAGGCTGGCATATTCAAATAATTGCCTTAGCATCTGTTATTTTTCAAAAGTAGTTATGGTGGAATAAGGTTTCCTGAAATTTCCTTATTTCCACGGGTAAAATCTAGTAATTAAATTTTGCAGATTAAAAAAAATTGCCATGGTTGTTTTCTTTTTTTTTCTTTAGAAATAGAGTCTCACTGTCACCCAGACTAGATTGCAGGTGCAATCACAGCTCACTGGAGTCTTGAACTCCTGGGCTCAAGCAATCCTCCTGCCTCAGCCTTCCAAATAGCTAGGACTACAGATGCATGCCACCACGGCCAGATAATTTTAAAAATATATATTTTATTATATTTTTTATTTTTTTGAGACAGAATCTCACTCTGTTGACCAGGCTGCAGTGCACTGGCACTATCATGACTCACTGCAGCCTCAATGTCCTAAGGCTCAGGTGATCCTCCCCACTCAGCCTCCCAAGTAGCCAGGACTACAGGTGCACACCACCACGCCCAGGCCCAGGTAACTTTTCTGTTTTTGGAGGAGACAGGGTTTCGCCATGTTGTCCAGACTTGTCTCAAACCGAACTCCTGGGTTCAAGTGATCCTCCTACCTTGGCCTCCCAAAGTCCTGGGATTACAGGCATGAGCTACCAAGCCTGGCCTGTTTTTATTTCTTAATTAATTGTGTAATTACTATATGTTCTAATTTCTGTTAATGAACTTGATACCTTAGTGTTAGATCAACAACATTCTATGTAAGTTAAGATCGAAGGACACTTAGAGCCCTCACCTTACAGGCGGCTGGCTGTTTATGCACCTCATGGGAAACATGGTTTACTTTCCTTTTTCTTTCAGTTTTTTTTTCCTGATATCAACATTTTATTAAAGGAGAATAAAATGTTCTTTGGGGATAAATAGTACTGCTTTAGGAGGCAGAGGCCTGGCTTTTTGTTTCTTTTCTGAAAGTGAGGGACAATGTATCCTAGGCCAAGTCCCTCTGGGCCTCATTTGTTCCAGAGAGTAAAGTGAGTACTAGATAAGATGCTGGCTATGGCCAAAGGGACAAGGTGCCTGCCAAGAAGTGGGGAGCATTCCTCTGTCCCCATCTCTCAGGGCCAGAGGGGGATCTGCTGGTCAGGAAAGTTATGTGCCCGTCACTCCAGGAACCAGAGACCTGGTGAATGCACTGGCTGAAAATGGCAGGCAACTGCCCCGCATAGTGCCCGTTTGCTGGGGGAAGCACCGGTGGCTCCTCTGAAGCCCGGGGCATCCGGATGGCAGCCCACAAGTCACCACTGAGTGGTGGCTCAGGCCGGGAGCAGGAGCTGTGCAGGGTTCTCCTCTCCGCACATCACTTTGGCCAGCTTGCCCGAGGCCCAGCCAGTGTCCTGCATCAGCATGGGCCACGTCGTCTCTGAAGCTGGGTGAGGACACTGCGGTCCCACTCCCTCCACTGAGTGGCCGCGATTTGCTTTGACCTGGACCAAGCTCACCAGGAGTACAAAGCTCACGTCATCCTCCCTGACCACGCTCAGTCCCTGAGAGCACATTGTCCATGTCAGCAGCATCCAAGCCTGTCCCTTGAGTTCCTGGATGTTGCAGTGAGAGGTATGGACCTGTGCCCTGACAGTCACCTGAGGGCATCACCAGGGTGCCTGTGCATCCATACCCAGGAATGCCGGGTCCTCATCCCTGGGCGCTCTATTCTCACCCCTCTGCCAGCTCAGGGCCCTACTGACTTTCAGCCCCTCTCTGCCCTGGCCTCAACCTCTTGCCTATTTGCATCAACTCACGCCTGCCTGGGACATCCCAGCACCAAAAGCATCCATGTTGCCATTTCTGTGCCTGTGCCTGTCTGCAAGACACATCCAGAGAAATAAATGCAAAAAGTGGTCATCATTTCCAAAGGGAGCCCCTAATCTGCCAATCATCTTAGTCACAGGCTCTGGGTCTCTCATCTGGGCTCCTCCTCCTCCCCTGGAAGCTCCGGCCACGTGGAGTCTGTTCTTAGGGCTCCCTCTCCATCCACAGCAGCCCACATGCACTTCCTGTGGGCACCAGCTCTCTCAGCACCCTATTCTGATGGAGGACTTCTCGAAGACCAGGGCAGGTGGAGGGCACCTGTTAGAGGGCAGCTGCCAACTTCAGATGCATTTTACTAGACAGGCTACAAAGTCCCTCACACCATTCCTGGGCCATGCCCTCAATAGCCTGGTGGTGGGTAGGGAAGCAGGATTCCATACTTGCCTCTTCATCCCTCTGGGTGGAAGGCAGGTGGGAAGCGTAGAGGGAATGAACAACCCAAATGCCCAGCATTTCTCACTTAGATTCTTCTTCAGACAGGAATGGAAAACATCATAAATCTTGATCTACAGGTAAACTTATTCCGACTTTATAAGTAAAATCGTCAGACTAAACAATCGGCAGCCCACCCTTGTAAGTAAAATCTTCAGACTAAACAATTGGCAGTCCACCCTAAGCACCGGCTCCGATTCTGCTACCTGCCTGCCTCCATGTGGAGGGGGGTGGGGAGGTGGCGGCTCCAGTTCTGCTACCTGCAGGGCGGTGTCTGGGAAGCGAAGGCAACTGTGCTTTAGTTTATGGGCACTGTCATGGGAAGGACAAGGGAAGACAGCTTTCAGGTATATCTGTTGTTTTCAATTAAAATTATAAAAGCCTGTGTACTACACTGTGATTATTTTAAGTCAGTCAACAGAATTAAGATACTTCAGTTAGGAAGAACAAATCATTTGATTATTAATCACCAAATAAATGTGATGACCACACCCTGGAGGAAGGAAGAAAGAACCCTAGTCTTTGTCAGAGCAGCAGAATGAGGTGGGAGCTTCCAAGGAGGGTGAAGACTCTCCTCACCCCAGGCGGTGGGTGGCACCAGAGGCATCCACCATTCCTAGCAACTGAGTGACCATGTTCAGCTCCCCTCCTGGAAGGAAACCTAGCGTCCCATTAAATAATGCTTCCTACAGAAACGGCTATGAAATGCTTAGCCTTGTGAATGAAAGAGGAGCTCCATTAAGCTCACAAATAGCACTGCCAGAATGATAGATGGAATACACTAACGTTATCCTACATGCACAGCATGCAAGAAAGCTTCATTGCAGGGATGTGAAAATAATCAAATCTGTTACTGCTTAACCTTTCCATCTTAAATACCTGAGAGATCAAATACATTCTCATCATAAGCCGTGACTGTGGCAATTCCTTGCTAGGACAGTGAAAAGCATTGCAAGAAGAACCTGTTGAAATCCAGTCCACTCGCATTCAGGTGAGGAAACTGAGGCACAGAGAGGATGCCTTGCATGACGTCACCCTGGGCTTTAACACAGACAACTGGAGGCTACCCCATCAGCCAGCATGGCCAGTGCAGGTGGGAGAAAGGGCAGGCCCAGGTGAGGACCCGCTTCCTGGGTAGCTGTGAGGGTCAGGTAGCACTAGACATTATTTAGGTTCTCAAAGAACCACTTCCTACGCAGCTGGTAAGGCTGGCTAACACTACTCAGCATTTCAGGCCTTCTAAGAAAACGGTTCTGCACTTAGGGAAACTAAAATCCAGATTTAAATTTAGCAGCTTGGTGAAAACATGATCTTTTCCTTTGAAAAATGTTTTACTTCTTAGGTGCTGGCACACACGGAGAGCACCGGGGATGCAAACATGCGGCACCCCCAAACCCCTGGCCTCAGCAAGGCCCGCACCGCCGTGCAGGGAGCAGCCCGGGAGGATGGAGGCCACTCGGAGCTCAGTCCACGGCCTCCACGTACATCACCTGGTACTTCCTCGGAGCTCAGTCCACACCCTCTGGGTACCCCACCCAGGTGCCAGGCTTCTCACCTGCATCTTCCCCTCTCCAGCTCCAGTGGGAGAAAGGGACTAAAGGGAAGGCAGACATACAGTGTTAAGGAACAGCACACCTTACACCCAGACAGGTTCTGAAATTTATCTCAAAGAAATGATCCAAAATACAGAAGAGACGGTAGAGGCAAGTGTTCTGTAACACAAAAAGGGGGGCAATCAGTGTGCCTGCAATGAGGACGTGGGTCAGGAGGGTCAGGGGCAGCACTCACTGGGTTCACCTGAGTGTTGCCCAGCAGGGGAGGCAAGAGCACAGTGAGTGTGAAGTGTGGCACGGGGGACAAGGTACTAGACACCTTTCCATACCCATCCATCTGTCCAGCATCATTATCTGCACATCTAGTATTTTAAACATTTTTGCAAACCCTACAGAAATGTGAGAAGTGGCTGGGTTAGGGTAGTAAGATTGTGAACCTTTTAAATATTATTTTCTTCATATTCCATTTTTTTTGTAATGCCTTTCTGAAGCTGGCCCAAGTGTCCCACATAAATATTTATGAGTTTTTAAGTAAACATAGAAATTGACCCTCTGGTCTTAAAACTTGAAGCTTCCATTTGTCTCATCTGAGTTCCTTCCTCAGGAAATACACCCTCCAGCAAAGAACTGAAACTCATCAGATTGCCCTATCCAGGCTCCTCCTCCCTGGCAATACTTGTCTCAGCGATTGGCTTTCTGTGCAGCAAGCAAGGGACCTAGACAGAGTCCCTGGCCTTTTGGTAACATTTCTATTATTTCAGTAGAAAAAATATATTCTAATTATTAACTGCTCTCAGATTTTGACACAATAAACAAAATATTACAGTTGTTGATAAGACAATTTCATCAGGGCTGACCCACATTAATATTGGATTAAAATGAAATGCTATAAAGATACAAATGGATGTTGCATCTTTAAATTATTCACAGCCTCACTTTTCATCCTTTTAAAATGAATGAACCATGACTTTGGATTATACCATATCTATCCTCAGAAAAGTAAATAAGAATCAACAAAACTTGTGAACAAAGGAAGAAGTGGGAGAATCTCTTATGCTTGAAAGTTGATTGTTTTCATTCCACTCTGGCCTCTGGATGTCCAAGTATGGCCAGGATTCTGAAGTGAGACTGTGTGGAGAATTAAGGCATGGCCACTCTGTGTGTTCCAGGGCTGTGGGGAACCATTCCCAGGAGAGTGCACTCACTGGAAAGCAGCCAGTGGTCTCCCGGGAACACTGCAGTGGCCGTGGCTGGAATCAGAGGACCATGATATCTGGTTTGTAATGAGTCATGTAGGGCATCTAATTCAATGTAAGAATCCACTCCAAGACTTCTTAAGGTCTTAATCACATCATGGGCACAGAGCTCCTCTCTTGGGGTTGTGCATTCTGTCCTTTGCCATTTCTAGTTCTTAGGTCATTGTTTACACTGACAGACTAAGTGACTAAGTTCCTGCAATATGCACCCATGACTCAAGTACCCGAATCGAAGTACTTGGAATCCAAAGTCCATGTCCTCTACTAATTCACTTTAGAAAATAAGGAGTTTGCTTGTGGATCTTTTGCAGAAAGTTCCAGCATGAAGTCCAAGGTCCAAGAGGAATCATATTAATAGTAATTATAGGTAATACTTCTTTGGTATTAAGTATCTCTCAGGTACTCTTCTAAGCACTTTGGATCTCTGTAAAACAACTTCTTCTGTTCCCCCATTTTGCGTGTGGGTGCACTGCTGCCTTAGATGGCATTGCCAGTAAATGATGAAGCCAGCATTCAAGCCTGCGCAGCTGGCTGGGACGTCTCTGGCTGCTGACTCTCAACTGTGAAAGAGGAGAGGGGTGATTCCACCCAGGTGTAGCACTCACAAAGCAGAGAGCCATTTGGGGCATCTTCTGTGGAAGAACGTGCCAGAGATTTAAGGGACTAAGGTTCTCCAGGAAGAAAATGAGGAGGGAAGAGATAATGGGATTGAGGAAAATTTGCCTTTTGAAAGGCAGAAAGAATATATTAAAGATTTTGAAAAATAATGTAGAACTTCAGCTCAGGAAAACCAAAAGCACCTGTTATCCTCAAACTAAATGGATTTCAATCATGTAGCCCATTTGGGGACAATCATACGAACTCCTAGTGCATGGCTTTACCAAAAAAATATAGATAGAAAACAGCATCTTCATCATCTTTATTTGCCATCTGGATGAGCAAGGTCATTTTGTTGACCTTAAATTTTGAGTTCTTGAGAAACACAGGAAAGAAATGTTTTATGAAACTAAAACAGGCTACGTTGATCCAGACAAATACAGGAGAAATTATTAAGGGCCATTTAGACATTCTAGAAAACAGCTACTTGGTTGTAACAAGACAAAATTCACAGAGACAACTGGAAATATGATTCAGATCAAATGTTTGATAGGTAAGCCATGGGAGCCCCCTAGCATTTGCACCCCAAGGGACTCTCCAGGTCTCTCTGAGAGACCACCTTGAGAATGGCATCACTTTAAACAGGCTAATTTTCTGTGTATTTTCAAACTAAAAATTAGCACCCATGCAATCTACCTTAGTTTAGTTTGTGGTTGTTGATTGTTTTTGTTTTCTAATTTCCTCAACTCTTTTTCAAATCATGTGGTTATCAATATGCTTTGTGATTTAAAGTTAGAAAGTACAGTAACATAAACTAATAACGCATGGGGAACTGGCTGGTCTTCTCACTCTTTTGCAAGCAGATGGCAAGAGAATAAAACCTTGCTCTACCAGATCAGCACATTGTCCATCAAGGAGCATAGCAAATGTCTACAATAAAGGTCACTGAAGAAAGGAGAAGCATCATGCTTCTGTCTCTCTGAACAGGTCGATCTCTCTCAAACGTCTCATAAGATTTTAATCATCTGTTTTGTAAAATGCCCCATCTAGTTAGAGCATGTTCTGATTCCCCTTAATTAATCCTATAAGCTTGAGCAATTTCCTCCCTGAATCTCGTTTATTAAGGACATCATAATATTTATTGAATAAAAGACAGAAAAAAGAAAGAAAAAAAAAAAGAAGCAATTCCAGGTTCATCCAATGGAAAGGTTGAATAATGCTTTGCATTACTGTCCATTCTGAAGATCGAACTGAATACTTGATCTGCGATTACTGATTACAGCTAATGAAGATGACGAAACAGGGCAGAGATCCCCCTTAGGGCCCTGCCACCCCACCCTCGGCATGGAAATAAAGGAAAAATCTTGAATCCTCAAGTTCTGAGTCCCTTCCAGGGAAATTCCAGGCACCCAGTGACCCCAGAGAAATAAATGGGCAACCCAGTAGGCAAGAAGACAGTAGGAACTTAAGCAATGGTCTCCAAAAAGGTTAGAGTTGCAGATGTTCTAGGGACTCTATAGAACATCTTAGCATATGTTCTTGAGTTGTTTTTCAGAAACCCAGGCCCCTACCAGATGGAAAATGCCCACTGCTGTCACGTCACACAGTCCTCAGATAAGGGGGAAACGGGACTGAATTCTGACCACGTTCTTTGTTCTAAATTTCTTCCTGAGGAGCCTAAAGAAGGTCACGTCTACAGGCCATCACTCTTGCTAATCTGGCCCCGCATACTGTGGTTTACCCTGGTGACCTGACTCTGGTATAACACCACATGACAATCACCAGGGTTCCTTATCCTAACTACCATATGTTAAGGTCAGCCCTTAATATTCCTTTCTGCTCACCTCAAATCTTTTAGACAAAGCCTTGGTTCCTTAACCAACTATAAATAAAAGAATCTCAATCTATCTATGACCTATAAACTCCCACTTCAAGATATCCCACCTTTTTAGGCCAAACCAATGTATAACCTCCATGTGTTGATATAAAATTTTGCCTGTAACTTCTGCTTTCCTGAAATGTACCCTGCCTTTAAAAACTCTTGCCTGTAAGCCATCAAGAAGGTCAGGTTAGGTGTGAGCTGCCCATCCTCCTTGTTGGGTGCCCTGTGATAAATGCCTCTCTCTTGCTGCGAATCCCAGTGACAGTATTTGGTCTTGTCTGCATGCTGGGCGAGCCGACCCAAGTTCAGTTTGGTGACAAGAAGAAGCATCCCCTACTAACTAGTAAAATGACCACCCTCCTCTATTGCTGGTGAAGAATAAGGAGTCGTTCTTATGAAAAACAGTTGCACAAGTCCCTGCAAATACAGACACTGATCTAATTAATGCATTTCTGAAAACATGTGTTAAGTAAATCATACTAATTGTAGGCAGATGTTTTATAGGCAAGGCGAGGAGGGAACAGGCATTCAGTTTTCTGGACTCTGTAACCACTGATGCTCCAGTCCCTGGTGGCACTCCCCATTAGGCACACCCAACAGTGGCCAGCCAGCAAGAGTCTGGGGGCTGCAGCTGGGAGGTTGGGCGCTGTCTGCCTGGTGGGCACAGAGGTGCTGGGCACAGGTGGGGAGGACTAAGGAGGGTGTGGACAGAGGGGTGGGATGCTGCATCCAGGGCCACAGGATCCATGGACATGACCACTGTCCTCGTCCTGCCCACCCTGAGCTGCCCCATCACAGGTGCAGGAGCTGGAATGTGGGGTGGAAAGAGGCAGACCCACAGAATGTGTCTCACTCAGTTCCACAACTTAAAAACCATAAAGGGAATGGAGGTTATCTTGCCCAGACCTTATCTGACTCAGAGTAAGGGAGGGATTGAGCCCAAATTGGACTCTGCCTACCTTGGAGGAGCACAAACAATGGTCCCAAACTAAAACCCAGCCCGCCCTGAGGCCAGCCCGCCCCAAGGCCAGCCTGCCCTGAGGCCAAGAGCACTGCACACATGAAAATACTGGCTTCTCTACAGTGTAGAGCAATAGAAATAGAAAATAATATGGCACAGGGTCCCCTTGGGACTTGAAATCTGCGAGAGAGAATGATAACTAGCCAAGAGATAGCATATCAAAGACTCTGGAGTCTCAGGGGAAGAAGCTAGGACTTGGGGCTGTAGCCAGAGGAGAAGGCCAGGTCAGAGCACGCGTGGTTCCATTGGGAGATTGGTGGAGAGAATGCTTGCCCTCCCAGACCCCGGTATGGCCAGGGTCATCAGGGAGAGAGGAGACCAGGGGGATTTGCATCCATTTGTTCATTTCCTCATTACTCTGTGATTCACAATAATGGAAGCTAACTTCCTCTCCGTGTGTGAATGTGAATGGATGCAGAGCCCTTATCATACTGTGGGGTGAGGAAAGGCAGACTCCTCTGGAAGGTGACCTGGCCACGGTCACCACCCATTACCATCAGTCGCAGCGGTTCAAAATCAATGACATCTGACTCCCGAGCACTATGCTAAACCTCACTTCCTTACATGAAAAACCCAGCACATAAGATTTGCATGGAGGGTAGGAATGAGATGTGAGAATCACTCTCAGAGCTCGGCCTCAGCAGGGACAGGAGGCATCCAGCCAGGACACCATACTCAACTGAGTCAGACAGATGGGAACCGAGTGGAGACGCTGAGCAACTGAAACACAAGCAGCAGCAGCCCTGGGACATAAGCCTCCATCACTGCTGAGTAAAGGGGTTCAGAAGACATCACCCCAAAATATGTCACTTTGGGATGTGGATTATTTTGAGCAAAAGGTCATTGAGAATCAACAAGTGCAGAAAGATGCCTTCTCAGAATTCCCCTTTTCTGAGTAAGAGCATAAAATTCTGAGAAATGAGGATTGCCATAAATCCCCTCTTAAGGGAGTTTTCTGCCACGAATAAGACAGAACGTTGACAACAGGGCTGGGTGCTTTTGTCACATCTGTGACTCTTAACACTTTGGGAGGCTGAGGCTGGACAGCCTGGGCAACATGGTGAGACCTCATCTTTAACAAATATTAAACATTAAAAAAAAATTAGGCAGGCATGGTAGCACACATCTGTAGGTAGTCCCAGCTGCTTGGGAGGCGGAGGTGGGAGGATCACTTGAGGCTGGATGGAGGCTACAGCGAGCTGTAATCGCAGAGTTGCACTCCAGCCTGGGAGACAGAGCGGGAAGCTCCCCTGCAGTTCGGAGAAGTGGGGAGGTTCCCAAATTCAGGTCACCTCTGAAGGCGACAGACTGGCCCTGGTTCTCCTCCGCCTCCCTACTCTGTCCCTGCGGCTGGTTTGCAGTTCACCCTCCTCCCCTCAATAACCAGCTCAGGGAGAGGCAGGACAGCTGTCCCGCTGGGAAGAAGGCACCTGTGGCGACTTGGCCTGGGTCTAACCTCAGGGTGTGCCCACACATGGCCTTGCCAGGAGAGGACAGCCAAGCCCTCTTTTTGACACTATGTGTGTCTATGTTGAGAGTAGAATGTTTTGCTTTCCTTCATCCCTCTGTGTGTGCCAGTGACTCAAATCATAGTGAGAGTGCACTTAACTATGATACTTGTTGGTGTGTAAAATACAAAGCACTACATGGAGTAAGAAAGGGTGAGATGCAAAATTTTGAGGCCACAGCACGGAGCAGGATCCTGGAGGCTCCCTGCTGGGCTGGGCAGAGCTTTCATTTCTAGAACCTGGGGCAGATCCCACAGGACAATAAAAATGGACAAGACCATCAGAAGGTCCCATGTAGGGCCAGGAAGCCAGGGCAGTGGGGCCAGTGTCTCAGAAGCATGATACCCACTGGTGGGTGAAAAGAAACAGAGAGACATCAAGCTCTCCATCAGATACCTAGAGCAGTGTTGCCTGGGGCTTCACTTCCAGTCCACTGATCATATTACAAAGGGCCATAGGAGACACTCAAAAATTCCTTAATTGAAATGAATTGGTCAGAAATAATGGCAAGTTTAAAGCCTGGAAGATCACACCGGTAGAAACAGAAAAGGCATTTATCACAGCATGAGCTCTGCTTTGAGTTCCATTGAAATTTGGTGACTAACGATTGATTCCCAGGAGGGTGTTTCAGAAATGTGCGGTGGATTTGCCTTAAAAACACACGGATGGAGGTAAATGTCAGAATAAGCTGAGGATGTGCCTTGGTCATAAAGATGCTTTGCCTCTGCACTGCACCCAGGGCAATGGTCCTGCCTTGCAGATGTAGCTGTGGAATGCCCACTCCCTCTCCACTCCCAGCAGCTCTGCAGAGTGAACCCTGTGTGCAGAGGTGCTGGGCTGAGCTAGCTGCCTCTTTCCCATGTTCACTGTCTCTAAGGGTTACCACTTGTGGCAGATCCTCCCTTTTATTTTTTAAAAGCTAGATATACTTCATCTTCGCTCGTCAATTTATCACTGACTCCATTACCTGATTTGCATTTTCAACCTGAGTTTGCAGAGGGCCCTGCATCCGAATTTGGTCTGCAATGCCCACAAAGGCAGCCTGGGATCCACCTCCTTAGTTCTTGCCATCTACAGGATGGCTACTCTCTGCTCTGGGCAACAGGCTGCAACTGAGCAAATGCTCCATTAGAACATCAGTGAGGCAGAGATCTTTGCAGAGTCTCCTTGATAGCATGCAGGTTTATCCCAGCCAATTCCTTCCATTCATTAAGTGACATAAATGGGACTGAAGCCACCCTTCACCTCTTCTGGGCCAGCAAGCACAGCTCAGAAAAAGACACGAGTATAGATTATTTGTAAATTGCACACCTAATTATAGGTAACAACACACACATATTCACCAGTGCCCAAAGAACTACTTGGAAGGAGAGGACATGGCTTAGTCGAATCCATCCCTGGGACTACAAAGGCACAGCAAAGCTTACTGACATCACACAGGGTCACTGCCCACATTCATCCAGCAAAAACTGGTCATGGCATGACCCACACCCCTGACTCGAGCAATCAGAATGCCCTGGTCTTCATCCTGTCATTCATACCTGAGAAATGGACTCCAAGCCTCCCATGCAAGTTTTGCAAATGTGTTTAATAACAGGTTCAGCTAAGAAGAGGAAAACTGAGCCTTTGCCATCCTAAGACAAAGGGGTCTTAGGATCCTTGCAATGTTCAGGAAGAGGTTAGAACAATCTATTAAGGTTAGACATAGAGCCTAAATTGGGTCAGAGCTTGCAGACAGTGTAACTGCAGGGTAGCATAGATAATGTTAAATGGCAAGAATGGGGTGCATCTGGGAGAGCCCTTCCTTCTCTCCAATCCTGGCCCTTAGGAAATGCACTGGAAAGTACATGAGGAGGGCTTGCCAAGGCAGATGTAACACGTTTTTGAGGGCATCAAAGTCAGAGCACCCAACAGTTATCAAGAGAAAGAGAAGCCAGGGAGTTCAGGGGCTGTGGGGGCAAGGGGCCCTCATCACCCTGCCAAGAGCCTCCCTGACTCCTCTTCCTCCTTCAGAGTTCTC
Organism: Pan paniscus; assembly: GCF_029289425.2. NCBI lineage: Eukaryota > Metazoa > Chordata > Mammalia > Primates > Hominidae > Pan > Pan paniscus. The sequence continues at coordinate 8,061,769 of NC_073265.2, forward strand.
ACTTCCCCCTGCAAGGAGTTATCTAAAACATGCCAGCTGCTTCTTTTTAAAGGCATATTGGAGGAATATGACATAGAGTAAAAATTAGCTAAGAAACTGGCAGACTTATCTAGGACAAAAGAAAAAGAAATGAAGGCCATGGAAAGAAATGCAAAACACAAATCTGCAATCTGGCCATCCTCGTAGTGTGTGTGCATTTACACAATACCAGTGACGATACTAATAGCCATAGGGTTCCATGCAACTCATTTTAATAGCTAATGACAGGATTTGGACCTTTTGGATTTTGCTATGTTTCAGTTTGTTTTTCGAAGAACAGACTGGCAGAGAAGGAGCTTTACTCTCCCTGAAGCTCTCCAAAGAAGGAGATGAGTCTCACCTCACCAGCAGGGCCTGCACAAACGCTCAACACCCTGCAATGTTGTTTCAATACCAGTGACCAGGATTCTCAAAGGCTATTTGATGAAATGAGTCAAGCTTCCTACCAAAAAAAAAAAAAAATGTGGATGTGAGAGTTTCAGTTAGATTTATGGCTAAATTTGTTTAGAAATTTTTGAATTAAAGAAGCTAGTTAAGAAGATGAGGAACCTGCATTTAACCTTCTAATTCATTTAGAAATATATAGAAAAAATGTATAGAAAGTATACAGAATTTTTTTTTTAATAACAAGATTCAGCTTTTTCCTTCATATGTAGTTTACCCAAAACTGAAAAGTTAAGTCAGGGGCTATCGCCCTAAATGCCTACACTGTTTTTGTTTGAGTATTTAACCGTAAACCTTGCCTTTAGGAAAAGGGACCAGGGCTCAGGAGGAGAGGAGGATCTGTCCCCAGCATACCCGACGCGGCCATCATGGCCATTACAGGGGCCTTGTTGGCATCTCATGGCCATCTCCTTAAGTAAGTAGCCTTGCATCTAATCAGAATGTTCATTTCACATTCCGTGGTTAAAAACACTGCTGTTGCTATGACTACCATTACTAGATAACTGGCAACCCCCACCTGTTTAACAATGTCTTTTGTCTTCACAGCAACCCTATAGACTGAATCCTGACATTGAGCCCATCAGAGGTAAGTTGGCTCCGAGAGGTGAGGTGACTTCTCCAGATTGCCTCAGTTAGCAAGACTGAGACTCAATCACACATCTTAGCGAAGCCAAAGTCTGTGATTTTACCTGCTAAAAAATGCTGCTCTACTTCACCAAATCAATGGTCAATAATAGACTGTTTCCTTGGAAGCACTCCATAATAAACTTTGGAAACTCTGAGTTTCCCCCTTCGCTGAAACTCACCTCCAATCCCAGGTTGCAACCAAGCAAACACACTCGCTCCATGTTCCTGCCTGTGCAGCTTTCACCACAAGTGTGGAGCTGAATATGTGGAGCAGTGGAGTTTGAAGGCCAGTACAGTGGTGCAACATTACATGGTTGAAACAAAGTTCCAAAAGGTGCTCACCGTCTGAGCTTTGGAAATATAACTTCATGGGAATGATTTCCTTTAAGAAGCTCTGTGCATAAGTGTTACAGTTTATGGGAGGCCGCTGTTTTGGATGAGCCCCTGCACCAGGCCCCAGCATCTCAGAACAAACCAGGATGGCCTCACTCATGTTCCACATAATCCAACTGAACTTTGAAACAGGCCAGTTTTCAAAAATCCCCAAGAGGTTCTAGTTTATCTGAGTTAATGTAATAACGAAGTCCCCTGTGTTTTAACACTATGAGGAAAGTAACTGAAATGACCAGTCCACTCTTTGCTCCCTGTTTCTGCTTTCTTCAGCCCTTTTGTGCCTAGGAAGCCAACCTCATCAGCTCATTTCATCTGAACACTTACTCTGTTTTACAGAATGAGGAGCTTCTCAATTCTAGAATTGCAAATAAAAGCCAATTAATCTTTAAACTAAATTGGTGGTAATTGTATTTTGACATAACCATGAAGAGAAGCTGAAATTATGTGAAGCCTCTCACTAGTGGTGACTAGTTGTCTCTTGTCCCACACCAGGCAGTTGTACTTCTCCTCCTTTTTGTCACTGAGGAGTTTTAGATGCCTCCTCCCCTGGTGGTCCTTAGTCACATCTCTAAGCTAAACATGTACCTTCAGACATTTGGCCCAAATACATTTTCTTATGTAATACAGCACTAGAGTAGACTGAAGTAAAGAGAGTGTACAACTAGAGAGGAATTGTTAAAGCATGAATGGCCAGGAGACATTGGAGAGGGGATGGATAAACACAATGTGGCATGTGGTATATCTATACAGTAGAATATTATTCAGCCTTCAAAAGGAAGAACCTTCTGACACATGCAACAGCATGGATGAGCCTTGAGGACATGATGTTGAGTAAAGTCAGTCAGTCACAAAAGGACAAATACCATAAGACTCCACTGGTATGAGGTCCCTAGAATGACCCCAGAATGGTCAAAGTCATAGAGACTGAAAGGAGAACAGTTGTTGCCAAGGTCAGGGGGAGGGAAAGGGAGTTAGTGTTTCGTGAGTACAAAGTTTCAGTGTGGGAAGATGAAAAGGTCCTAGAGATGGGCGGTGGAGATGGTTGCACGACAACGTGAATGTGCTTCACACTAGTGAATGGTCCCATGAAAATGGCTAAGATGGTACGGTGGATGTGTATTTCACCACAAAATAATGAGCATGAGGATTTTCTTTAAAATCTCATTCTGACAGAAGAAAATGACATCTCAAAAAATAATAGTGTAAAGGATTTCCTAAAAGAAACTTACCCCATAACTAGGGCTTCAGTTAAAAATTATTTCCCCAAATACTGAATGGATATGCTGTAAACAAAGCCAAGATTTCAACTATCATTTAAGCCTACTGAAACTGAGGTGAAGAACTGAGGAAGCTGGGCCAAATATCAGCTACTTGATCATTTAAATGCCTTATAATTGAGCTGAAGCACCTGGAGCGATGCCAGATTCCTGAGTCCCTGTCAGTAGATTACATGTATGCCACTGTTTGTCCCTCAGACACTACTGCTTCTGTAATCACTTGTCTTCCCCTTTAGGTCCTGGGAAGACAGGTGTATACAGTTACACTGATTTGTTTTCTCTAGACTTGACATCAGCTTGAAAACAACTGCAGTTTATATACCAATTTTCCTTTCATCCCTTGGGTCTAGCCACCATAGCCTCTGCTCTGTTTTTCAAAGGAAACAGAGCCAAAACTGAAGGGATATTTTAAGAAATTCTTCTTCACTGCAGCTGGGTCGGCCTCCAGGCTCGTACAGATGACCCTCGAGTGATCTGCAACAGCAAATAAGAACTAGTTTCTTAGGGGCTGGGCATGGTAACTCATCTAGAAATAAGTTAGATGTGGTTCCATCCTCTAGGAGAATATACTCAATGTAGTAGTTTTTGCAGATAAATGACAGTAATTCATGCAAGCTCATGAATATATAGTAAGTCCTGCAGAAAAGCACAAAAGCACAATTCTAGGTGGGAGGATGGAACTGGCTCCACAGAGAGGTGGACTTGGATGTGGATAACTTTTATCACACTGCACAGAATGCTTAGGGGTGGTTAGCAGGCTAGTCTAGCTAGCCTCAAAAAAGTTGTAATTCTAAATTGTACTATCAATTCAGTAAAAGGAAAACCATTTTAGCTTAAGCTGTTAGTCATTTTGCAATGTATCTGTGTATAGCTGCAGAGCAATAGTCCTCAAACTTAATTCAGCATGACTATAATATAAAAGCATACATTTTTAAAAACTGTATCTGGTTTAGAAGTATTTAAATTCAGTTACTCTAAAGTGTATTTGTTTTTAGGATGGGGCGGCTCCACGCTTCACGGATTATTTGTTTCCTAAGCAGTCCTTCTCTCTTACATCAAACGTCTTGTTGTCTTGTTGATTCCATTGTAAATGGCTTCACAGTTCCTGTTGAATGGTTCATTTCTATAATAATGTTTTGTAGGTTGTTAAATAATAAATCATGGTGCTGCTTCTGTGATCTAGCAACAGAGTAGATAAGAGCAGGAAATCTAGAGGCAGATCCACTCCTGGAGGGCCTTGGGTGGGATCCAGGACACACTCGTGTGATGAGGACATTCAAGATGCTAGCCTGCCAAGCAGCGGTGTTTCCTCATTGGTTCATTCCTTTCCATGTCTTTTTCTACCTCTAGCTCCTACAATGACAAAAATCTACTCCCTCACAGGCTAAGATATGCTCTGATAATTCTGATATTTCTCTACCCCCTCTTTTATTTCTACTTTCTGGAAAATAGTAAAATGGTCCTTAAGGAGACACCTTAATTGTGTATCTTCTAAGAAATTTGGAGAGACCTATGTAGAGAGGAAATGGAGAAAATATTTCCCGGAAACAGGCCTTCTGGTCTACTCTAACAACCCTTGTCAAGCAAAATGCTCACACAGCGCCAGCCCACTTGGCTCCTCCCAGTGGCGGCTGTGTCCCCAAAGGGGCCTCCTCGAATCTTCATGGGGTGTTCTTTTCAGAGCTGTGGGAACACCACACCTCCCACCCTGCTGACACTTGACTTCCAAAATGGCAGTGTTTAAACATTCAACACAAACCATCACTGAGTGCATGTTCTGCTGTCTGCATGCACTCTGAGAATACACACTAGTCTCCATTTATCAGGCGCAGTAGACGTGGTGCTTGTCAGGGTGGGCAATGCTCTGGAAGTGCAATTGTGTATCAATTTGGGGTTGTCATGTGAGCACGCGTGTGTGCATGTGTATGTGTGTGCACGCAGGTGCGCGTGTGTGATGCAAAGAGAATGCACACACAGCAGGCAGCTCAAAGCCAGGAGGACAATAGCAGGATATGCCCTTGAAAACTACATGAGTCAAAAGGAGAAAATCTCCCACGTGCAGGAAAACGTGTTCATGAATACTCATCTAAACTCACTTATTTTAGCATCTGTAAAACAGAGACTGTGCATGTGGTCTGAAATACAGAGATAAAAGTTCCAAAGGAGTTACAGGTGTTCTTGGTGCTGAGGAGGAATGGGGGCCCTTTTCTCTGAGGTGGCTGCCTGTCCACATTCACCCGACCCTTGGAGGTCCCTTCAAAGGAAGGCCACCTCCTTTGGAAGCTTTCAGCATCCTGCTTCAACATCCCATAGTTATGGTCCAAACTGTGTCCCTCCAAATTCATATGTTGAAATCCTAACCCCCAAAGTGACTGATTTTGGAGGTGAAGCCCTTAAAAAGGTAACCTGGGTTAAATGAGGTCATCAGGGTGGGCCCTGACCCTATATAACTGATGTCCTTATGAGAAGGAGATCGGGACACACAGACGGACACCAGGGATGCACGTGCAGAGGAAAGACCGTGTGAGGACACAGCAGGAAGGTGGCTGTCTGCAGGCCAAGGAGAGAGGTCTCAGAAGACACCAACCTGGCTGACATCTTGATCTTGGACTTCCTGCCTCCAGCACTGTGAAACAGGAGATGTGTGCTGTTTGAGCCCCCAGTCTGTGGCATTCTCTTACAGCTGCCCCAGCCACCAGCAAATTCCCCTTCCTAGGGTTCCTGTGGCCTCGCTCTGGTGGCCTCTAGAGACAGCTGCCCTGTATAAGACCAGGGAGGCCCACCCACCTGGGCACAGCCCAGCACCCAAGGGAATGGGCTCATGTGTGGTGCCCCTGCTGGGTACTGGGACCTTTCCTTGTCTTGAGGGCAGCCCTGACCCAGGTTTCTGGCCTCAGAGACATCTTCCTCTTACATTGCTTGCATAGACCAAAACTGTTAAGAAGCACTGGCCGGGCCGAGATAGCGCCACTGCACTCCAGCCTGGGCAACAGAAGAAGAGTCCATCTCAAAAAAAAAAAAAAAGAAAGAAAGAAAGAAAAGAAAAGAAAGAAGGAAGGAAGGAAGGAAGGAAGGAAGGAAAGAAAGAAAGAAAGAAAGCATTTCCCAGTGCTTAAGAACACTGCTTCCCATTGCCCAGAAAGGGGCCATCATCTGCGTGCTGCTCAGAACCACTCTTCGTTTGGCCTGGCTGGCCTGAACTCCTTCTTTGGATGACAGGACTCTCCATTCTGTTTTGGACAGCAAGTGGGTGCTGTGACTGATGGCCAATGATCAGGACAATGATGCAAATGTTCCAAAATCCCTCACAGACACAGATCTCCATTTCAGCCACGGTGAGCTGGGTGTGCCCTGAGCAGCCGTGCTGGCCTCTGTCTCCATTTCCATGTGGGGAGGAAGCATCAGCAACAAGGTCCGCCAGGCTCAGGGAATCAATGGCTCTGTGAACTTGGGTGAGTTTCTTGCCTTCTTTTTTCTTCAGTTTCTTTGTATACAAATGTGAAATTATATGTGTGGCCAGGGTTGCTCTGTAGTGTCCTCCAAAAATTCAGATCAGATTATATTAGTTTCTTTGCATAGAATCCGTATATGACATCCCACTGACCTCAAGATTAATTTCTGGCTCTTAGCAGCACTCATTCATTCATTCACTTAACAAACATTGATCTCCTATGATGTACCAGGCATTATTTTATTTGGTAGGAAAACTTCAGTGAATTAAAAAGGACAAAAGGGCCTGCCAGACTCCCCCTTGCTGGCTCCTGCACAGCATGCCGGGCCCCACTGCTGCCATGACAGGCCCTTTCAAATGCTCCATGGAAGATCTCAGTGACCTGCTCTCAGACAGCAGTGGCTGCTACAGCCTCCCAAGCCAGCCCTGCAATGAGGTCACCCTGATGATTTACATGGGCAACACATCTGTGGATCAGGATATCCCCAAGCTTCAGAAACTGGGCAGTATTCATGCCCTGAATACCACTGAGGGCAGGTCTTTCATGCACATAAACAATGCCAACTTCTCCAAGGACTCTGGCATCACCTACCTGGGCATCAAGGCCAATGAAGTGCAGGAGTTCAACCTCAGCACCTACTTTGAAAGGGCTACAGACTTCACTGACCAGGCCTTGGCTCAAAAGAATGGCCACGTGCTCGACCAGTGCTGGGAAGGTTACAGCCATCTCCAGCTCTAGTTATCATGTACCTCATGATTGTCAGAAGTTGGACATCAAGTCCATCCTGAGTATCATGAGGCAGAACTGCGAGATCAGCCCCAATGATGGGTTCCTGGCTCAGCTTTGCCATCTCAATGACAAACTAGCCAAGGAGGGGAAGGTGAAACCCTGGGGTGCCCCTACCACCTTTGCTCGAGAGGTTCAGTGGGAGAGGCCCTGGTTGAAGGTATCCTGTGACACTGTACCCTGATCCCAGCATCATGAGCCACTTGCCCTCAAGTCTGTCTCAACAAGTCCTGGGCCACTTCCCTACATGAAGCTTGCTAAGGAGGGCATCCTTGCTCCCTGGTTGTCCTGTTTCTGTAACTTATGATGTCTTTTCCCTGAAGTGGGGACTCAGAGAGGGAAGTCCTATAGCCTGCATGATTCTCAGTGGCCAGGGCAGGAGGTCTGCAGAAATGTAAGGCCTGGGATGTAAAGGGCCCCTCATGATTGCCCTTCCCAAACCCTTGGATACTTCCTGAGTGAATACCTCAGCACCAAGAGCGCTAGCAAAGGAGCTGTGCAAACACAGGCTGTTCTCCTTACCACATCTGTGCCCCCCTAGTGTCCCCCACAGTTTTCCACGTGCTGTGCAGAGATATTGCTGTCGCATCATAAGGTCTGAAGCTTGTCCACTGACAATCCATCAGTTGTCAGTGGACAGAACTTTTCACTAGAGGCTGTATTTTAATTATTTCCTTAGGATTAATGGTACCTACACAAAGAAGCCCTTAGGTGGGCAACAAATTTTCCTGAAGGACTCTCCTAAATTCATAGAGCTTTCAAAATGTGAATCTTTGGAAGGCTTGAGTTCGGAATCCACTGCTTTGGAGTATTTCCCTTGGACCTATCTCAGTCACTTTGTTTGTGAGAAAAGCTATGTCTTGGACATGGTTATATTTTTCCCTTTTAGAAAACAAGGTGTTGAAGTCCAGCCTATTTAAAAACCCCATCATTTGCAAAATTACAAGGGTTTTGTCCTGAATTACAGTGTTGGTGAGCCCAAGGCACTCGTGCTAGGTGCTTTATTTCTTGGTTGCTAGTCCAAGATCAGAAGGAGGAGATAAACCAGTGACACTATAAAGCAACTACACAATCAAGTCTACATAACCACCAGCTAACAACATGATGACAGGATCAAATCTGCACATACTGTTATTAATCTTAAACGTAAATGGACTAAACACCCCACTCAAAAGGCACAGCGTGGCATCTTGGATAAAGAAGCCAAAGCCAATTGTATGCTATCTTCAAGAGACCTCTCACATGCAGTGATACCCATAGGCTCGAAGTAAAGGGATGGAGAAAAATCTATCAGACAAACAGAAAACAAAAAAAGAGCACCGGTTGCTATTCTTATTTCAGACAAAACAGACTAAACCAACAATGATCAAAAGGACAAAGAAGGATATTACCTAATAATAAAGGGTTCCATTCAATAAAAACACTTAACTATCCTAAATATATATGCACCCGGCACTGGAGCACCCAGACTCATAAAACAAGTTTGTAGAGACTAATAAAATCACTTAGATAACTGCACAAAATAATAGTGAAATAATTCAACCCCCAACTGACAGTATTAGACCTATAATCAAGGCAGAATACTAACGAAGATCTCGGGATAAAAATTCGACACTTGATCAAATGGACCTAAAAGACATCTACAGAATACTGCACCCAATAACAGAATATACAGTCTTCTCATATGCACATGCCACATACTCTAACATTTACCATATGCTAAGCCCATAAAGCAATTCTCAACAAATTCCAAAAAACGAAATCATACCAGCCACACTTTCAGACCACAGCACAATAAAAATAGAAATAAGTACCAAGAAAGTCTCTCAAAACCATACCATTAGATGGAAATTAAATAATCTGACCCCGAATGACTTTTGGGTAAAGAAGGAAATTAAGACAGAAATCAAGAAATTCTTTGAAACTAATGAAAACAAAAATACAACATGCCAGATCTCTGGGACACAGCTAAAGCACTGTTAAGAGGAAAGTTTATAGTGCTAAATGTGCACATCAAAAAGTTAGAAAGATCTCAAATTAACAACGTAACATCACACCTAGAGGAACTAGAAAAACAAGAGTAAATAAATTCCAAAGTTAGCAGAAGAAAGGAAATAACCAAAATGAGAGCTGAAGTAAACGAAATGGCTTACAAAAGATCAATAAAAATAAAAGGTGGTTCTTTGAAAGAATAAGTAACATTGACAGACAAGTAGCTAGACTAATTTTTAAAAAGAGAAGATCCAAAAACACACAATCAGAAATGACAAAGGAGACATTACCACCAACCATAAAGAAATTCAAAAAACCCTAAGAGTCTATTATGAACACCTCTATGTACACAAACTAGAAAATCTACAAGAAATTGATAAATTCCTGGAAACATAAAACCTCCCAAGATTGAACCAGGAAGAAACTGAACCTGAATTGACCAATAACAAGTTCCAAAATTGAATCAGTAATTTAAAAAAAAAAAAAATCCTACCAACCGGGAAAAGCCCTGGCCCAAATGAATTCAGAGCTGAATTCTACCAGGTATGTAAAGAATAGTTTATACCAATTCTGTGGAAATTATTCCAAAAAAATCAAGGAGGAAGGATTCCTCCCTAACTCATTCTATGAGGTCAGCATCATTCTGATACCAAAACCAGGCAAAGATACAGCAACAACAACAAAAAGAACACTTCAGGCCAATATACCTGATGAACATAGATGAAAAATCTTCAACAAAATACTAGCAAACTGAATCCAGTAGCACATCAAAAAGCTAATCCTCTACAATCAAGTATGCTTTATTCCTGGGATGCAACATTGCTTCAACATATGCAAATCAATAAATGTGATTCATCACATAAACAGAACTAAAAACAAAAAGCACATGATCATCTCAATAGAGACAGAAAAAAACTTTCTGTAAAATTCAACATCCCTTCTTGTTAAAAATCCTCAACAAACTAGGCATTGAAGGAACATATCTCAAAATAATAACATCCATCTATGACAAATCCACAGCCAAACTCACATCGAATGGGTAAAAGCTGGAAGCAATCCTCTTGAAAACCAGAACAAGACAAGGATACCTTCTCTCGCCACCGCTATTCAACATAGTACTGGAAGTCCTAGATAGAGCAATAAGGCAAGAGAAAGAAATAAAAGGCATAGAAAAAAAGACATACAAATAGGAAGAAAAAAAGTTGAACTATCATTTTCACAGACTATATGATTCTATACCTAGAAAATGCCATCATTTCTGCCCAAAGACTCGTAGATCTAATAAACAACTTCATCAAAGTTTCAGGATACAAAAATCAATGTACAAAAAATCAGTAGCATTTCTACACACCAATAACACTCATGCTGAGAGCCAAATAAAGAATGCAATCTCACTCACAATGGCCACAAAAAGAATGACATATGTAGAAATACAGCTAGACAAGGAGGTGAAAGATCTCTACAATAAGAATTATAAAACACTGGTGAAAGAAATCAGAGATGACACAAATAAATGAAAAAACATTCTATGCTCATGGATGGGAAGAATCAATATTGTTAAAATGGCTATACTGCCCAAAGCAATTTACAGATTCAATGCCATTTCTATCAAACTACCAATAACATTTTTTTCACAGAATTAGAAAAAACTATTCTAAAATTCATTTGGAACCAAAAAAGAGTCTGAATAGCCAAAGCAATCCTAAGCAAAAAGAACAAAGCTGGAAGCATCAGATATCACTTCAAACTATAGTATAACTCTAAGTAAAGCAGCGTGGTACTGGTACAAAAACATACAGACCAATGCAACAAGTCAGAGAAACCAGAAATAAAGCTGCATACCTACAACCATCTGATCTTCAACAAAGCTGACAATAACAAGCAATAGGGAAAGCACTCTCTATTCAATAAATGATGTTAGGATAACTGGCTAGCCACATGCAGAAGATTGAAACTGGACCCCTCTGTTTCACCACATACAAAAATCAACTCAAGATGGATTAGAGACTTAAATGTAAAACCCAAAACTATATAAACTCTAGAAGAAAACCTAAGAAATACTGTACTGGACATGGACTGTGGCAAAGACTTCATGACAAAGACTTGAAAAGCAATTGCGACAAAAATATTGACAAGTGATACTTAATTATTATGCACAGCAAAAGAAACTGTCAACAGAGTAAACAGACAACCTACATAATGGGAGAAAATATTCACAAACTATACACCTGACAAAGGCCTAACTTTCAGAAACTTAAGTTCCTTAATAAGGAATTTAATCAAATCAACAAGAAAAAAACAAACGACTCCATTAAAAAATGTTCAAAGGATATGAACAGACACCTCTCAAAAGAAGACATGCATGCAGCCAACAAGCATATAGAAAAATGCTCAATATCACTACTCTTTAGGGAAATGCAAATCAAAACCACAATGAGATACCACCTCACACCCGTGAGATTGGCTGTTATTAAAAAGTCAAAAAAGTAACAGATGCTGGTGAGGTTGCAAAGAAAAGAGAACACATATACTACTGGGGAATATAAATTAGTTCAGACACTGTAGAGAGCTTTCTGGAGATTTCTCAAAGAACTTAAAACAGACTATAATTCGACCCAACAATCCCATTACTGGGTATAGACCCAAAGAAAAAATAAATCATTCTACCATAAAGAGACAGGCATGTGCATGTTCATCACAGCACTATTCACAATGCCAAAAACATGGAATCAACCTAGATGCTTAACAGTGGACTGGATGAAGAAAAAGTGGTACATACATATCATAGAATACCTGCAGCTATAAAAAAGAATGAAATCATGTCCTTTGCAGCAACATGGATGGAGCTGGAGGCCATTATCCTAAGTGAATTAACTCGGAGACAGAAAACTAAATACTGCGTGTTATCACTTATAAGTGGGAGTTAAACATCGAGTACACATGGACACAAAGAAGGGTACAATCGACACTGGGGCTTACTTGAAAGTGGAGGGTGGAAGGTGAGAATTGGAAAACTACTTGTTGGGTACTATGCTGATTCCTTGGATGACAAAATTATTTGTACACCAAATCCCTGTAACATGCAATTTACCCATGTAAAAAACCTGCACATGTACCCTTTGAACCTAAAATAAAAGTTGGAAAGGTAAAACAGTTCCATATAGATTAAAGACTTAGTGGTAAAAAATTAGAACAATAAATACTTTAGAAGATAACCTAGCAGAAGTACTGTGTAACCGTTAGGAGAGGTATATCCTATTAGTCAAGACAGGATATGTGAGGGGAAACGAATATATTTTACCACATAAAAACTAAAAATTTTGTATGATCATAAAGGAAATGAGAGACTGAGGAAATAACTTCACAAAAATACATAACAGATAAAGAGTAAATGTTCATAATAGTCAAAGAGCAGTTCCTTGATAATAAAACCATATAAAAGAGAAAAGAGGCATATGGGTAAGAATATGATAGGCAATTCACGAAAGATGAATTCAAATGACCAATTAACATAAGAAATAATGCTGAAAGAAGCCAAAAAATGCAAAATAAAGCAATAATATGACACCAGTTTTTCACTGATAAAACTGGAACATCTTAAAATAATGCCAATTGCTGGTGAAGATGTAGGGAAATGGTCACATTTATACAGTGCTGGTGGGAATATGAATTACCACATCTCTCCTGGAAAGCAACCTGCCAATCTGTTCAAATTTACAAATGTGCTTCCAGCCAGCAATGCAAATGCCATAAATACCTTCTACAGAGACACATAATATAATACAGACAAAGATGTTTTGTGTAGCATTACTTGTAGTGGGGAAAACTGAAAGCGGGTAGCCATTACAAATAATGAATGATTTCTGTGTCTGTTGACCTGAAGGATTGACCAAGATGTATTGTTAAGTGAAACAGAAAAAAAATGAATGTATAGAAAAATATCTTTAATAAGAATCTAACCTTACAAAAAGGAAACAAAACATATATATGGGTATATGTCTTTGTATAGGATTATATGATTATAGAGAAATGTATGAAAGGGTATACATTGGGTTATTTCCATTGGTTCTCCTGGAGAAGACAAAAAGTTAGAAGATGGAAGCAGAGAGGAGATGGGGAAAGGAAGTAAAAAGGTGACAGCAAAATGAAAATTGCCAATGAAATGATGCTGAATATACTTGTATGATGGTATTTGTGTTTACATTTTTGCTCTTTTAATGAATTAAACTTACCACAAACTTGTCTATTTTACAGAAATCAGCTCTTAGATTTTCTGTTTCCTGATGTGCAAATTGCTACTTTTAACTTCATGTTTACTCTCTGCCATTCAATTTAGTTTAGTATATTCTGTATCATTTTAAGAACACATAATGTCGCATTTTTATCTGTATCTAAATTATTTACTTTTATATCTACAATTATTTAGAATTATAAGTTCATTATTGTTCCAAGTATAAACAGCACTAAAAGGGGAATAAAAGGATAAAAGACCAGAGACCCACATCCTCTGTGACCTAAACCCCATGTGGCTTGGCTGAAGCCAGCTCCTACACACCCTATAGGGATGCTGTGTAATAGCGCCTCCTCTTTGGACTAATCCAGCTCTCAAGGTGTAAGTGTTACAGCCCCTTAATGGAAATTTCTGCTGCTTCTCCTCAGCTCACACTCCCTCCTCCCTCCCTCTCACTTTCCCTCCTCTATTTCCCTCTGTTTTCCTCCTCATCCTCCTTTTCCTTCTCTTTCTCCCTCTCTTCTCTCTCTCCTCTGTCTTCTTCTCTTTCTCTTCTCTCTCTCTCCGTGAGTCTCTCTCTCTCTCACACACACACACACACACACACACACACACACACACACACACACGCACCCCTCACTCCCCATGCCCCACTGGCATCGGATGTTGAGCTCTGTCCACCAACCTCCCTGTGTTCACCTCTGCTAAGTATCTGCTTGTCTAACTCTCTCCCTGACCTGTCCATACTTGAGGGGCAGGAAGCTGTGTCCTGCAGCTATGTATTCTGAGGACTCAGCACACTCCCAGAACTCAACAGGTGCTCAACAGAGAATGGTTTCTTTTTAAAGTCTTCTTGAGAAATCAAAGCAGACACCATTAGCCAAGCAGACAAGGGCTAAACACAAATATTCTGCTCTATTTCTTTCCCCAACTCTACATTTGTTTGGATTAATGGAGACTATTCCAGAGGCAGGGCATGGAGAAGGCTGAGTATCTGTACACAGAATGCAGACATGCTGTTCTTTGTGTCTCATGAACTATGGATGAGCCAAAAAGCTGGAGACAGCTCAAAGCAGTCGGGAGGGTAGGCAGCCTCAGTAAAAAATCTGTAGTATAGAAAATCTCGAGGCCTTAAATAAGGACTTCTGTCAGAAGTGAAGACTGTAACCCACAGGTAGCACACCTGGGCTCGAGTCCACCCCGAGGCCAGCTTTTGTGAGTAAAATGTTATTGAGACATCACCACACCCATCACTGCACATAAGTTACAGCTGCTTTCACTGCCTGGCCATAGTAGGTACCATAGAAATCCGCTGGTCCACACGTCTCAAGGATTTATTATCTAGCCCCTTACAGAAAAACTTTGCCAACTTCCTCCTCTAAGAGGTGAAAAGGGTCACTTTGCCTGTGCCAGAAAATGAGCTCCGTGAAGGAGGGGTCTGTCCCTGCTGTATTCAGTAATGTGTCTGGGGCACCTGGAGAGGCGAGGTTGCACGCAGCACCTAACACACAGAAGCAACAGCCTGCATTCTTGATTCAAAGGCCCACCCAGGAAACACACAGATGATGTTCTCATTTTACTTCATGTAAAACTCCCAAAAGGAAGCATATATTTTAAGAGTGAAGAATGAGAAGGTAGTGTTTCTAATATGGCTCATGGAATTCCTCCTCTGTAATAGACAGAAGATTTAGGGTGAGTGTGACAGCCATGCCTGCCCCCACATAAACTAAATTTAAAGTTAACAGGTCAACAGCTGCACACAGGCAATGTCAGTCAATAAACATTACTGGTCTATACCCACTACAACTTATTTCTTTTAGTGGCCACAGAGCAGCTGGTAAACAATCCTACTTGTTGCTTTGTTTTACTTTTTGTTTGGAAGAGGCAGAGGCGAAGCTTTAGGATTCTGGAAAGAAAGGAAGGAAAGAAGGAAGAGAGGAAGGGAGGGAGAAAGTAAGGGAGGAAGGAAAGGAGAAAGCTAGGAAGAGAGGAATAGAGGGAGGAAGGAAGGGAAAGAGAATGATGACAGGAAAGAGAGAAGGATGACGGGAAAGAGAGAAGGATGAAGGGAAAGAGAGAAGGATGACGGGAAAGAGAGAAGGATGAAGGGAAAGAGAGAAGGATGAAGGGAAAGAGAGAATGATGACAGGAAAGAGAGAAGGATGAAGGGAAAGAGAGAAGGATGACGGGAAAGAGAGAAGGATGACGGGAAAGAGAGAAGGATGACGGGAAAGAGAGAAGGATGACGGGAAAGAGAGAAGGATGAAGGGAAAGAGAGAAGGATGAAGGGAAAGAGAGAAGGATGAAGGGAAAGAGAAATGGCTGAAGGGAAAGAGAAATGGCTGAAGGGAAAGAGGGAAGGAAGGAAGCAGGGAGGGAGGAAGAAAGAAAAAAAAAGACAAAACAAAATACAAACCAGCCACAAAAATTTAAAGGATAAGTTTCTTAGTCCATTTTGCATTGCTATAAAGAAATATCTGAGACTGGGTAATTAATACGAAGAAAAGGTTTATTTGGTTTATGGTTCTACAAGGCACTGGCATCTGCTTGGCTTCTGGTGAGGCCTTGGGAAACTTTTACTCATGGTGGAAAGGAAGGGGGAGCAGGCACATCACCTGGCGAGAGGGAGCAAGAGAGATGCCAGGCTCTTCTAATTAACCAGCTCTCTCGTAAACTCATAGAACAAGAATTCACCCATTACCACTGGGAAGACACCAAGCCCTTCATGAGGGATCCACCTCCATGACCCAAACACCTCCGACGAGGCCCCTGGCTATCACATTCAGTATGAGATTTGGAAGGGACAGATATCCAAACTACACCAGTGGGTATTTCACTTTGGGCTAGAGTCCTCACCCTCCCAGTGGGGAACACATTCTCTTTCGCTCATACTCCATCAAACAGGAATCAAGTTAATCCTAGCATTGAGAAATATTCTGGGAAATGTTGTTTTGTTGCAGTAAGGAACAAATTCATTTAAAAGAAAAGTGCATCACTTCCAAGACCAGACTCATATAATGGCTATCCTAACAACACAATAAAAAACAAAGCAGTCTGTCAACACGTGGTGCGTTTGTTCCAGTAACCTTTGGCTCTATTTTTCCTTAATTCTTTTGTTTTTATATGCTTAAGTTCTGGGATACATATGCAGAATGTGCAGGTTTGTTACACAGGTATACATATGCCATGGTGGTTTGCTGCACCCATCAACCCGTCATCTACGTTAGGTATTTCTCCTAATGCTATCCCTCCCCTTGTCCCCCAACCCCCAAAAGGCCCCAGTGTGTGATGTTCCCCTCTCTGTGCGCATAGGTTCTCATTGTTCAACTCCCACTTAGGAGTGAGAACATGCGATGTTTAGTTTTCTGTTCCTGTGTTAGTCTGCTGAGAATGATGGTTTCCAGCTTCATCCATGTCCCTGCAAAGGACATAAACTCATTCTTTTTATAGCTGCACAGTATTCCACGGTGTATATATGCCACATTTTCTTTATCCAGTCTATCATTGATGGGCATTTGGGTTGGTTCCAAGTCTTTGCTATCGTGAATAGTGCTGCAATAAACATACATGTGCATGTATCTTTATAGCAGAATTATTTATAATACTTTGGGTGTATACCCAGTAATGGGATTGCTGGGTCAAATGGTATTTCTGCTTCTAGATTCTTGAGGAATCACCACACTGTCTTCCACAATGGTTGAACTAATTTACACTCCCACCAACAGTGTAAAAGCATTCCTATTTCTCCACATCCTCTCCAGCATCTATTATTTCCTGACATTTTAATGATCACCATTCTAACTGGCTTGAGATGGTACCACATTGTGGTTTTGATTTGCATTTCTCTAATGACCAGTGATGATGATCTTTTTTTCATATGTTTTTTGGCCACACAAATGTCTTCTTTTGAAAAATGTCTGTTCATATCCTTCGCCCACTTTTTGATGCGGTTGTTTTTTTCTTGTAAATTTGTTTAAGTTCCTTGTAGATTCTGGATATTAGCCCTTTGTCAGATGGATAGACTGCAAAAGTTTTCTCCCATTCTGTAGGTTGCCTGTTCACTCTGATGGTAGCTTCTTTTGCTGTGCAGAAGCTCTTTAGTTTAATTAGATCCCATTTGTCAATTTTGGCTTTTGTTGTCATTGCTTTTGGTGTTTTAGTCATGAAGTCTTTGCCCATGCCTATGTCCTGAATGGTATTACCTAGGAGCTGGATTTTTGAAAAGATTGACAAAATAGATAGACCACTAGCCAGACTAATAAAGATGAAAAGAGAGAAGAATCAAACAGACACAAGAAAAATAATAAAGGGGATATCACTACTAATCCCACAGAAATACAAACTACCACCAGATAATACTATAAACACTTCTACACAAATAAACTAGAAAATCTAGAAGAAATGGATAAATTCCTGGACACACACATCCTCCCAAGACTAAACCAGGAAGAAGTCGACTCCCTGAATAGACCAATAACAAGTTCTGAAATTGAGGCAGTAATTAATAGCCTACCAACCAAAAAAAGCCCAGGACGAGACAGATTCACAGCCGAGTTCTACCAGAGGTACAAACAGGAGCTGGTACCATTCCTTCTAAAACTAAGCCAAGCAATATTTATCCTTAATTCTTTCTTTTGAGACAGTTTACAAAAAAAACGCACGTGCAATGTTTACTTCTAAATGCACCGCTCAACATCACCCCAACCCTAAGAACATCAACCCTGAAGGCCACTGCCTCCAGGGCTCATGCGGTGGCTCTCTCATTCACATGATACTGATGATAAAAAAAAAAAATAGCTGTTAAAGGAAATAGAGTGGGGGCTTAAGTTGCTATGGAGAGTGCCATTAGTATTCTCAAAAGCCCTTCTGTGAACATAAACTTCTTCTTGCTCACATAATGGATCAAAAAGGCAAGTTTCATCATGAAAGCTGTTTGGGGCAGAAGCGGGTAGCTAACACTGAATTTTAAATGAAAAGTATATTTCAGTCTTTGGTCTAGAATTTTCATATAATACAGATGCTCCTTGACTTCTGATGCAGATACGTCCCGATAAATCCATCATAAGTCCAAAGTATCAGGAATCCAAAACGCATTTAGTACACCAATCAACCCATGATTAAATAAAAAAAATCACAATTCAAATCAGCATAAATCAGGGCCTATCTGTAGATACCTGGGAGGAATGAGAAGGATCGTTCTATCCATTCCTTCTCACATCCTGTGCTTTTAACGTTGCAGAATGTGACATCCGCCTTTTATTACTTAATAGAGCTGTGTGCTCTTGGGCTATTTGTTTCACCTCACTGGGCCTCACTCTAAAGCATGGCAATAATACTAAATACTGGCAACAGCAGCAACTACATCACCTACTGAATGCTCACTGTGCACAGCACCTCATGCTGAGAGCTCTTATGCATTACCTTCTTTAGGCTTCACAACAATCCTGAGGCTACTGCCCATATTTCAGGAGGAAGAGCTATGATCCAGATGGGATTTGCACCTGGGGCTGACAACCGCAGAGCCCGAAGTCTTAACTTCTTTGTGTGTCTGTTACTTCATTGGATTATCATGAAGATTAATTAAATGTTGTCTATTAGGACATAACACAGTGCCTGCCACAGAGGATCCAAGTAGGAATTATTATTAAATTACATAATAAGGTCTTCCTATAAATATACTGATCTGTGAGGTTTTCACTTTGAAAGGAGAAAAGGCGGAGAGGCAGTTTAGAGCATATTTTAGAAACAAGAGCCCTTAATTCCCTGGGGAGGAGGTTATACATAATTTGATAGGCAAAAAAGACACTTTGGCATTTTAAGCAAAGAAATGGCAAGGCTGAGCCCTGGGAGAGCTCCCAGCAGCTCACAGCGAGCACAGTTTGAGCAGACAGCAAGTCGGGCAGGGGCCTGGAGAGAGAGAGCAGGAACAGGAGGGCTCTGGGAGGGCTGAGGGGAGCAGGGGAGCAAGGTCTTGGTGATACTCAAACATGAAGGATGCCTAACACTGGTATAAGGAAAAGGGTGTTATTTATAAGAAGAGGAAATCAGACAAAAGAGCTGACCAGGAATGTATAAGCAGGGCTAGGATGGAGCTGAAATGCCACTGCACTCATCTGCAATGAGACATCGGGTTACTGCTCCACCCTTGCAAGGGTGGTGTCAGTGGGGCTGAAGGGACGCTGAGCATTCACTGCCATGTGGCCTTCCAACTACACCTCCATGGGGAGATGCCTGTGAAAAAAGTATATACAGAATCCAGAGTCTCATAATATCCCAAATCTTCAGTCTACAATAGAAAATTACCCATCATGCTGGCTGGGTGCGGTGGCTGGGTGCGTTGGCTGATGGCTGTAATCCCAGCACCTTGGGAGGCTGAGACAGGCAGATCACTTGAGGCCAGGAGTTTGAGGCCAGCCTGGCCAAAATAGTGAAACCCCGTCTCTACTAAAAATACAAAAATTAGCCAGGCATGGTGGTGGGCACCTGTAATCCCAGCTACACAGGAGGCTGAGGCAGGAGAATCACTTGAACCTGGGAGGCAGAGGTTGCAGTGAGCTGAGATCATGCCACTACACTCCAGCCTGGAGAACAGAGTGAGACTCTTTCTCAAAAACAAAAACAAAAACAAAACAAACAAACAAAAACATGGCCAGGCATGGTGGCTCACCCAGCAATTTGGGAGGCCAAGGCGGGCAGATCATGAGGTCAAGAGATTGAGACTATCCTGGCCAACATGGTGAAAACCTGTCTCTACTAAAAATACAAAAATTAGCTAGGCATGGTGGTGCATGCCTATAGTCCCAGCTACTCAGGAGGCTGAGGCAGGAGAATCACTTGAACCTGGGAGGCAAAGGTTGCAGTGAGCTGAGACTGCACCACTGCATTCCAGCCTGGTGACAGAGTGAGACAGATGGACAGACAGAGAGAAAGAAAGAAAGAGAGAGAGAAAGAGAAAACAAATTACTCATCATGCCCAGAACCAGAAAGTCATAAGATGTATGGAAAAGAAGATTGACAGATGCCAACATCAAGATGATACAGATGCTGAAATTGTCGGACAAGGATTTTAAAGCAGTTGTCATAAAAATGCTTCAACAAGCAGTTATTCATTCTCTTGAAAGAAATTCCTAAAAGAAAAAGCTCAGAAAATAACTAAATGAAAACACAATTTTTAAAAACTCACTGGATGAGCTTAATAGTGAGGATGCCACAAAACAGACTGTATAGAATTGAGGACAGATTAAAATTATTTTACCTAATCTAAACCACAAAGACAAAGTAGACTGTAAAATAAATAATAAACAAACAAACATTCTCAGGGAACTAGTACAACAATTTCAAAAGAGTTAACTTTTATACTGTCAGAATTTTGGAAGGAGAAGAGAGAGAGAGAGGATTGAAACACTATTGGAAGTATTGCAAGAAATAATGGCTGAAAACTTCTGAAACTTCGTGAAAGATATAAGCCTACATATTGAAGAGGCTAAGCAAACCTTGAGTAAAATAAACCCAACAAAATCCATACTGAGAAATATCATCATAAAAAATAAGGTAAAAAATCTTAAAAGCAGCCAGAGCGAAATAACACATTGCATATAGGTTTAAAAAATGCAAATGATAACACACTTCTCATCTAAAACCATGAATGCTAGAAGGAAATTGGACAATATATTTCAAGTGCTGAAAGTAAAGAGCTGTCAACTATGAATTCTACATTTAGTAGAAATACCTCTAGAAACAAAGGACAAATAAAAACGCTCTCAGCCAAAGAACTATCAAGCAAATTTGTGCCTAGGAAATATCCCTTAAAGAGTTGCTAAAGGAAGTTCTCTAAACTGAAAGGACATGACAATAAAGGAAGGTTTGGAACTTCACAAAAGAAAGAAGAGTATGGAAATATGTAAGAGTAAGGATAAAAATATAATTGACAATCCATCTTTACATGAGTTTCTAAAACAGTATTTGATGGTTGAATCATAACACCATCTGATGTTGTGCTCAACATATATACAGGAAATACCTAAGATAATTATATTCAAAAGGCAAGGAGAAACTAGGGAACTAAATGAAAGTAAAGTTTCTACACATTACTTAATGTGGTAAAACATTGAGACTGTTATAAGTTAATTATGTATATATTTATTCTTACAGTAACCATGAAGAAAATCATACAGAACAAAATATTGAAAGACATTATAAATAAATTAAGATTAAATTCTAAAAACTATTCAAGTAATCCATGTGAAAACAAGTAAAAAGAAACAGGAATGAGAGACAGAGAAAACAAACATTATAATGGCAACTAGAATGCAAGTATCTCCTAATATATTAATAACTACCTTAAATGTAAACAGCTTAAATTAACATCGAAGTGGGGCAGGAGCCAAGATGGCCGAATAGGAACAGCTCCAGTCTACAGCTCCCAGCGTGAGCAACGCAGAAGACGGGTGATTTCTGCATTTCCATCTGAGGTACCGGGTTCATCTCACTAGGGAGTGCCAGACAGTGGGGGCAGGTCAGTGGGTGCAGCGCACCGTGCGTGAGCCGAAGCAGGGAGAGGCATTGCCTCACTCGGGAAGTGCAAGGGGTCAGGGAGTTCCCTTTCCTAGTCAAAGAAAGGGGTGACAGACGGCACCTGGAAAATCGGGTCACTCCCACCCGAATACTGCACTTTTCCCACGGGCTTAAAAAACGGCGCACCAGGAGATTATATCCTGCACCTGGCTCGGAGGGTCCTACGCCCACGGAGTCTCGCTGATTGCTAGCACAGCAGTCTGAGATCAAACTGCAAGGTGGCAGCGAGGCTGGGGGAGGGGCGCCCGCCATTGCCCAGGCTTGCTTAGGTAAACAAAGCAGCCGGGAAGCTCGAACTGGGTGAAGCCCACCACAGCTCAAGGAGGCCTGCCTGCCTCTGTAGGCTCCACCTCTGGGGGCAGGGCACAGACAAACAAAAAGACAGCAGTAACCTCTGCAGGCTTAAATGTCCCTGTCTGACAGCTTTGAAGAGAGCAGTGGTTCTCCCAGCATGCAGCTGGAGATCTGAGAACGGGCAGACTGCCTCCTCAAGTGGATCCCTGACCCCTGACCCCTGAGCAGCCTAACTGGGAGGCACCCCCCAGTAGGGGCAGACTGACACCTCACACCGCCGGATACTCCTCTGAGACAAAACTTCCAGAGGAACGATCAGACAGCAGCATTCGCGGTTCACGAAAAACCACTGTTCTGCAGACACCGCTGCTGATACCCAGGCAAACAGGGTCTGGAGTGGACTCTAGCAAACTCCAACAGACCTGCAGCTGAGGGTCCTGTCTGTTAGAAGGAAAACTAACAAACAGAAAGGACATCCACACCAAAAACCCATCTGTACATCACCATCATCAAAGACCAAAAGTAGATAAAACCACAAAGATAGGGAAAAAACAGAGCAGAAAACCTGGAAACTCTAAAAAGCAGAGCACCTCTCCTCCTCCAAAGGAACGCAGTTCCTCACCAGCAATGGAACAAAGCTGGACGGAGAATGATGAGTTGAGAGAAGAAGCCTTCAGACGATCAAACTATGAGCTACAGGAGGAAATTCAAACCAAAGGCAAAGAAATTAAAAACTTTGAAAACAATTTAGACGAATGTATAACTAGAATAACCAATACAGAGAATTGCTTAAAGGAGCTGATGGAGCTGAAAACCAAGGCTCGAGAACTACGTGAAGAATGCAGAAGCCTCAGGAGCCGATGAGATCAACTGGAAGAAAGGGTATCAGTGATGGAAGATGAAATGAATGAAATGAAGTGAGAAGGGAAGTTTAGAGAAAAAAGAATAAAAAGAAACGAACAAAGCCTCCAAGAAATATGGGACTATGTGAAAAGACCAAATCTACGTCTGATTGGTGTACCTGAAAGTGACGGGGAGAATGGAACCAAGTTGGAAAACACTCTGCAGAATATTATCCAGGAGAACTTCCCCAATCTAGCAAGGCAGGCCAACGTTCAGATTCAGGAAATACAGAGAATGCCACAAAGATACTCCTCGAGAAGAGCAACTCCGAGACACATAATTGTCAGATTCACCAAAGTTGAAATGAAGGAAAAAATGTTAAGGGCAGCCAGAGAGAAAGGTCGGGTTACCCTCAAAGGGAAGCCCATCAGACTAAAGCGGATCTCTCGGCAGAAACTCTGCAAGCCAGAAGAGAGTGGGGGCCAATATTCAACATTCTTAAAGAAAAGAATTTTCAACCCAGAATTTCATATCCAGCCAAACTAAGCTTCATAAGTGAAGGAGAAATAAAATACTTTACAGACAAGCAAATGCTGAGAGATTTTGTCACCACCAGGCCTGCCCTAAAAGAGCTCCTGAAGGAAGCACTAAACATGGAAAGGAAAAACCGGTACCAGCCACTGCAAAATCATGCCAAAATGTAAAGACCATCGAGACTAGGAAGAAACTGCATCAACTAGCGAGCAAGATAACCAGCTAATATCATAATGACAGGTTCAAATTCATACATAACAATATTAACTTTAAATGTAAATGGACTAAATGCTCCAATTAAAAGACACAGACTGGCAAATTGGATAAAGAGTCAAGACCCATCAGTGTGTTGTATTCAGGAAACCCATCTCACATGCAGAGACACACATAGGCTCAAAATAAAAGGATGGAGGAAGATCTACCAAGCAAATGGAAAACAAAAAAAGGCAGGGGTTGCAATCCTAGTCTGATAAAACAGACTTTAAACCAACAAAGATCAAAAGAGACAAAGAAGGCCATTACATAATGGTAAAGGGATCAATTCAACAAGAAGAGCTAACTATCCTAAATATATATGCACCCAATACAGGAGCACCCAGATTCATAAAGGAAGTCCTCAGTGACCTACAAAGAGACTTAGACTCCCACACAGTAATAATGGGAGACTTTAACACCCCACTGTCAACATTAGACAGATCAGTGAGACAGAAAGTCAACAAGGATACCCAGGAATTAAACTCAGCTCTGCACCAAGCTGACCTAATAGACATCTACAGAACTCTCCACCCCAAATCAACAGAATATACATTTTTTTCAGCACCACACCACACCTATTCCAAAATTGACCACATACTTGGAAGTAAAGCTCTCCTCAGCAAATGTAAAAGAACAGAAATCATAACAAAACTATCTCTCAGACCACAGTGCAATCAAACTAGAACTCAGGATTAAGAAATTCACTCAAAACTGCTCAACTACATGGAAACTGAACAACCTGCTCCTGAAATGACTACTGGGTACATAACGAAATGAAGGCAGAAATAAAGATGTTCTTTGAAACCAACGAGAACAAGCACGACATATCAGAATCTCTGGGACACATTCAAAGCAGTGTGTAGAGGGAAATTTATAGCACTAAATGCCCACGAGAGAAAGCAGGAAAGATCCAAAATTGACACCCTAACATCACAATTAAAAGAACTAGAAAAGCAAGAGCAAACACATTCAAAAGCTAGCAGAAGGCAAGAAATAACTAAAATCAGAGCAGAACTGAAGGAAATAGAGACACAAAAAAACCTTCAAAAAATTAATGAATCCGGGAGCTGGTTTTTTGAAAGGATCAACAAAATTGATAGACCGCTAGCAAGACTAATAAAGAAAAAAAGAGAGAAGAATCAAATAGATGCAATAAAAAGTGATAAAGGGGATATCACCACTGATCCCACAGAAATACAAACTACCATCAGAGAATACTACAAACACCTCTACGCAAATAAACTAGAAAATCAAGAAGAAATGGATAAATTCCTCAACACATACACTCTCCCAAGACTAAACCAGGAAGAAGTTGAATCTCTGAATAGACCAATAACAGGAGCTGAAATTGTGGCAATAATCAATAGCTTACCAACCAAAAAGAGTCCAGGACCAGATGGATTCACAGCCGAATTCTACCAGAGGTACAAGGAGGAACTGGTGCCATTCCTTATGAAACTATTCCAATCAATAGAAAAAGAGGGAATCCTCCCTAACTCATTTGATGAAGCCAGCATCATCCTGATACCAAAGCCCAGCAGAGACACAACCAAAAAAGAGAATTTTAGACCAATATCCTTGATGAACATTGATGCAAAAATCCTCAATAAAACACTGGCAAACTGAATCCAGCAGCACATCAAAAAGCTTATCCACCATGATCAAGTGGGCTTCATCCCTGGGATGCAAGGCTGGTTCAATATACGCAAATCGATAAATGTAATCCAGCATATAAACAGAACCAAAGACAAAAACCACATAATTATCTCAATAGATGCAGAAAAGGCCTTTGATAAAATTCAACAACACTTCATGCTAAAAACTCTCAATAAATTAGGTATTGATGGGACGTATCTCAAAATAATAAGAGCTATCTATGACAAACCCACAGCCAATATCATACTGAATGGGCAAAAACTGGAAGCATTCCCTTTGAAAACTGGCACAAGACAGGGATGCCCTCTCTCACCACTCCTATTCAACATAGTGTTGGAACTTCTGGCCAGGGCAATTAGGCAGAAGGAAATAAAGCGTATTCAATTAGGAAAAGAGGAAGTCAAATTGTCCCTGTTTGCAGATGACATGACTGTATATCTAGAAAACCCCATTGTCTCAGCCCAAAATCTCCTTAAGCTCATAAGCAACTTCAGCAAAGTCTCAGGATACAAAATCAATGTACAAAAATCACAAGCATTCTTATACACCAATAACAGACAAACAGAGAGCCAAATCATGAGTGAACTCCCATTCACAATTGCTTCAAACAGAATAAAATACCTAGGAATCCACCTTACAAGGGACGTGAAGGACCTCTTCAAGGAAAACTACAAACCACTGCTCAATGAAATAAAAGAGGATACAAACAAATGGAAGAACATTCCATGCTCATGGGTAGGAAGAATCAATATCGTGAAAATGGCCATACTGCCCAAGGTAATTTATAGATTCAATGCCATCCCCATCAAGCTGCCAATGACTTTCTTCACAGAATTGGAAAAAACTACTTTAAAGTTCATATGGAACCAAAAAAGAGCCCGCATCGCCAAGTCAATCCTAAGCCAAAAGAACAAAGCTGGAGGCATCATGCTACCTGACTTCAAACTATACTACAAGGCTACAGTAACCAAAACAGCATGGTACTGGTACGAAAACAGAGATATAGATCAATGGAACAGAACAGAGCCCTCAGAAACAACGCCACATATCTACAACTATCTGATCTTTGACAAATCTGAGAAAAACAAGCAATGGGGAAAGGATTCCCTATTCAATAAATGGTGCTGGGAAAACTGGCTAGCCATATGTAGAAAGCTGAAACTGGATCCCTTCCTTACACCTTATACAAAAATCAATTCAAGATGGATTAAAGACTTAAACGTTAGACCTAAAACCATAAAAACCCTGAAGAAAACCTAGGCTTTACCATTCAGGACATAGGCATGGGCAAGGACTTCATGTGTAAAACACCAAAAGCAATGGCAACAAAAGACAAAATTGACAAATGGGATCTAATTAAACTAAAGAGCTTCTGCACAGCAAAAGAAACTACCATCAGAGTGAACAGGCAACCCACAAAATGGGAGAAAATTTTCGCAACCTACTCATCTGACAAAGGGCTAATATCCAGAATCTACAATGAACTCAAACAAATTTACAAGGAAAAAAAAAACAACCCCATCAAAAAGTGGGCAAAGGACATGAACAGACACTTCTCAAAAGAAGACATTTATGCAGCCAAAAAACACATGAAAAAATGCTCACCATCACTGGCCATCAGAGAAATGCAAATCAAAACCACAATGAGATATCATCTCACACCAGTTAGAAGGGCAATCATGAAAAAGTCAGGAAACAACAGGTGCTGGAGAGTATGTGGAGAAATAGGAACATTTTACACTGTTGGTGGGACTGTAAACTAGTTCAACCATTGTGGAAGTCAGTGTGGCGATTCCTCAGGGATCTCGAACTAGAAATACCATTTGACCCAGCCATCCCATTACTGGGTATATACCCAAAGGACTATAAATCATGCTGCTATAAAGACACATGCACACGTATGTTTCTTGTGGCACTATTCACAATAGCAAAGACTTGGAACCAACCCAAATGTCCAACAATGATAGACTGGATTAAGAAAATGTGGCACATATACACCATGGAATACTATGCAGCCATAAAAAATGATGAGTTCATGTCCTTTGTAGGGACATGGGTGAAATTGGAAATCATCATTCTCAGTAAACTATCACAAGAACAAAAAACCAAACACCGCATATTCTCACTCATAGGTGGGAATTGAACAATGAGAACACATGGACACAGGAAGGGGAACATCACACTCTGGGGACTGTTGTGGGGTGGGGGGAGGGGGGAAGGATAGCATTGGGAGATATACCTAATGCTAGATGACGAGTTAGTGGGTGCAGCACACCAGCATGTCACATGTATACATATGTAACTAACCTGCACATTGTGCACATGTACCCTAAAACTTAAAGTATAATAATAAAATAAAATAAAAAAATTAACATTGAAGCTGAGAGCCAAATCAATAACAAAATCCCATTTACAATAGCTACAAAAAGAATAAAATATCCAGGAATATAGCTAACTAGGGAAGTAACAGAGCTCTACAAGGAGAACAACAAAACGTTGATGAAAGAAATCAAAGATGATGCAAACAAATGGACAAACATCCC
Organism: Pan paniscus; assembly: GCF_029289425.2. NCBI lineage: Eukaryota > Metazoa > Chordata > Mammalia > Primates > Hominidae > Pan > Pan paniscus. Next base: position 8,089,709 of record NC_073265.2, read on the forward strand.
ATGCTCATGGATTGGAAAAGTCAGTATCATTAAAATGGCCATACTGCTCAAAGTGATTTACATATTCAACACTATTCCTATCAAACTACCAATGCCATTTTCTTCACAGAATTAGATAAATAATTCTAAAATTCATATGGAATCAAAAAAGGGCCTGAATAGCCAAAGCAATCCTAAGCAAAAATCACATTACCCAACTTTAAACTATACTACAAGGCTACAGTAACCAAAGTGCATGGTACTGGTATGAAAACAGACTCATAGACCTATAGAACAGAATGGAGAACCAGAAATAAAGCTCCTCACCTACAACCATTTAATCTTCGACAAAGCCAACAATAAAAAGCAATGGAAAAAGGAGTCTCTATTCAATAAATAATGCTGGGAGAACTGGTCTGCCAGCCACATGCAGCAGATTGAAACTAGACCCCTATTTATCACCATATATAAAAATCAACTCAAGATGGATTAAAGACTTAAATGTAAGACCTCAAACTATAAAAATCCCAGAGGAAAACCTAGGAAATGCCCTTCTCAATATCAGTTGTGGCAAAGAATTGAATGGCTTAGTCCTCAAAAGCAATTGCAACAACAAAATAAAATTGACAAGTGAAACCTAATTAAAGACCTTCTGCACAGCAAGAGAAACTATCAAGGGAGTAAACAGACAACCTATGGAATGGGAAATCAACAAGCAAAAAACAAATAACCCCATTAAAAAATGGGCAAAGATTAAGAACAGACACTTTGTAAAAGAAGACAACAAACGTGAAAAAATGCCCAACATCACTTGTAATCAAAGAAGTGCAAATCAAAACCACAATGAGATACTATCTCAGAACAATCAGAATGGCTTTTGTTAAAACGTCAGAAAATAAGAGATGTTGGCAAGGCTGCAGAGAAAAGGGAATATTGTTGGTGAAAATGTTAGTTCAGCCACTGTGAAGGGCAGTTTAGAGATTTCTCAAAGGACTAAAAACAGCAGAACTACCATTATACCCAGCAATCCCATTACTGGATATATACCCAAAGGAAAATAAATCATTCTACCAAAAAGACATACGATGCACCCACATGTTTATCGCAGCACTATTCATGATAGCAATGACAGGGAGTCAACTTACATATCCATCAACACCTAGATTGGATAAAGAAAATGTGGTACATATATACCATATAATACTATGCAACCATAAAAAATAATGAAGTCATGTCCCTTGAACAACATGGATGCAGCTGGAGGCCATTATCCTAAGTGACCTAAGGCAGAAACAGAAAACCAAATACCACATGTTCTTACATATAAGTAAGAGGACGCATGGACATAAAGATGGGGTCAATAGACCCTGGGGACTACTTGAGGAAAGAGGGAGCGGGCCAAGAGCTGAAAAGCTGTCTATTGGGTACTGTGCTCACTACCTGGGTGACAGATTGATTCATACTCCAACCCAGCATCACACAATATACCTTTGTTACCAACCTGCATATGTATCCCGATTCTACAATAAAATTTGAAAAAAAAAAAGATTTAAATACAACATTTAAAAGACAGATTTTAAAAACCTTGATGCAACTGCATATTGTTTATAAGAAATTCACATCAAATTCAACAGCGTAGAATCTTCACAGTGTAAGTAGGTTGAAAGTAAAAGTATGAAAAAATATATAAAATTAATTTTAAGAAAAAGCAGTAGTGTCTATATTAGTATTTCATGAAGTAGACATCAGAGAAAAAAATTACTAGTGACACAAATGGACATTAAATAATGATAAAAAGATTATTCCACTAGGAAGACATAACAATCTCAAATATGTACATACCAAACAAAAGCATCAAAATACATGAAGCAAAAACTAATAGGCCTGAAGAAGAAAGATACAAATTTATAGCTATCATTGAGAACATCAAAACCTTACTTAAGCAACTCACAGAACCATTAGACAGAAAATTATCAAGAACATTAATCTGACCTACTCAATCCACCAATGGAATCTAATTGACATATACCAAAAACTCTACCCAATAACATTGGAATCCACATTTTCTCCCAACATGTGTAAAATATTTACCAAGATATTCCATATCCTGCAACATAAAATAAATCTCAAGAATTTTAAAGTAACTGAAAACATATGAAGGAAGTATGTTCTTTGACCATAATGAGTCAAAAGAGAAATAAAGAAGAGAAAGACAAAAGGGAAATATCCAAACACATGAAAATTAAATAACATACTTCAAAATAATCTATGGGTGAAGAACATACGTCAAAGGAAAAATTTTAAAAGTACACAGAACTGAATGAAAGTGAATATATAACATATCAAAATATGTGGGATGCAGCTAAAGCATTGTTGAAAGAGAAATTCACAGCTGTAAAGGCTTATATTAGGAAAGAAGAAAGGTCTCAAATCAATAATTTAAATTATTATGTCGAGCAACATGAAAAAGAAGAGCAAAATAAACCTGAAGTCAGCAAAAGGAAGGAAATAATGAAAATAAGAACAAAAATTAATGAAACTGAAAATAGAAAACAATAGAGGAAAAATCAAAGAAACAAAATGCTGGTTCTTCAAATCAATGCAAACAATAAACATCTAACAAGAACGACAAAGGAAAAAAAATAAGACGCAAATCGCCAAATATCAGGAGTGAAACAGAGGATCTTGCTACACCTCTCGCACCCATTAAAAGGATAATGGTGGCGACCATATAGAATATTACACTCAGAAATTTGCCAGTTAAAAAGAAGTGGACCGATTCTTCAAAATCCACAAACTGCCAAAATTCAAACTACATTAAACACGACCTGTATGGTCCCATAACCATTAAATAAATTGGATCCATAATTTAAAAGCTTCCTCAAAATAAGTGTTTGAACTCAGATGGTTTCACTGGAGAACTTTACCAAACATTTCAAGATTTATTAACAACAACAATTTCATACAATTTCTTCCATTATTTGTGTTTGGTGCTTCCTTTCAAGTAAAAATTCTGCCTCCTCCACCAGAGCATAAGCTTCATGAGACCAATAACTGTATCTATATTTTCAGTTGCCAGTGTAGAAGATGAGAATATGCCACCCCAAAATGTGCTGTTTTGGCATAAAGATTACTTTGAGCTGAAGGCAATCGAGAAGAATCCAGATACAGGAAAAACTCTCTGCCCTCTCCCTTTTTGCCTGAAAACAGGATGTAAATGTTCACAAATGTCCCAGTTACCCTTTCTGTCAGGGAGAGGAAAGGGTAGCCACTGAAAACAACTTGATATCCTTCTCAGCCTGGAGACAGCAGCAGAGGCACCTGCATGACAAACCTTCCTATCCTTGATCTATCATTAGTTTCCCATTTGTTTTTCCTTCCCATAATTTGCCTTCCCTAAAAATTCAAGGTCCTTTATCTTTGTCTTGTCACTTCGCTAAAACTTTATTGTTCATTGTGAAGATGTTATATAAGTTGGAGTTCTAAGCCACCCCAGTGAGAATGACTTGCTCCCTGGCTATCTCCCATGTGTATATGAAATACACGTTAATAAACTCCTGTTTGTTTTTCTCTTGTTAATGTCTTTTGTTACAGTAGTCCCCAGGTAAGAGTTAATTACTCAGAATGGTAGAGGGAAAGTGCCTGGCACAGAGTTAGTGATGAATAAATGTGAGGTGATGAATAACCATGCATAGGAAAATCCCTCAGAGAACATCCTAGAGTACTATGTGCAAACATATGCATTTAAAACACATAGATTAAATATATATTAAATTTGTCTGATTAATATGCTTAAAATTGTTAACAGAGCTTGCCTGAAAGGAACGGAACAAGATTATGTGGATGAGTAACAGAGGGAAAAATTCCTCTTGCATAATATACCTCTCTGCTCTTTATACTTATTTTTAATTGGAAATGTATGCTTGTGCATTACTTCTGAAACTCCAATGTTTGTTTTTTAAAATAATTCGAAGAAGAATATAATGCATGCTTCGATAGGCAAACAGCCTTCAACAGTTTTTTAAGGTCCAGTGCTATTTCAATCACCTCTTCACCCACTTCACAATAATACTTTTGTTAATTAAATGTGCAGTGTGGTGGGTGAAATCATGGAGTCTGGATCCACGCTGCCTGGCTTTCAATCAGCTCCCGACGCAGCTGTGCAACCTCAGGCAGGCTACTCCATCACTCCTTCCCTCCCTTTTCACTGCCATCAGCTCATGGCCAGGAGCTAAACATAAGCTGCAAAGCCAAGCCTAATGCTTTGTTTTGTTTTATTTTCTCCTTTCCAGTTGTTCTGTGGCCTAGGGAGAGTAAGATAGCTTTTTTACATTGTATTCAGATACACAACAACATGATCAGATACATATTAGAAAGAAAATAAAGCATGTTTGTCACCCACTAACCTCTGGCTGATTATTTCGCTGCCTGTTCATAGGGAAAAAAAATTGAAAAAAAAAGTCATCTGTAAAATAATATTTCACAAATTAGACATTAAGGATTTAAAGAAAACAACCACCAAAGGCTCTTCTCGCTAAAACGAATTGATCAGCTTCACTAAAAGCTAAAAATGATTCGTAAAAGCAGAAGTTTTATGTTCTTGCTATTGTTTTCGCTCTATTTGGCTTGATCTCACCCTCAGACAACATCCTCAGCTATCAAAGGATGATTTTGCAGGTTTCCCGTAAACACTGGTTTCCCATTAGCGGCCTGCACCAGCAGCAGCTCATCTCGGCCAAATGGACATCCTGTTCATTAGGTCATTGAGCCTCCACACCGCCTGGCCCCGAGCAGAAGCCCTTTCAATTCCCAGCAGTTGCAAATTCAGCGAGCGCACAGCACATCCAATGGAGCACTTGACTCCAGCACAAATCTCTTTGCTTGGCGGCCCTGTGGGGAGTGCTTTTCTATGCACCAGCCTCTCAGCTAAGCACCCCCTCCTGTCATCTCATTCAACTCTCAGGACCACACTGGGCACAGAGAATCATTACCTCCATTTTATAGACCAGGAGCGGAAGCCCAGGGGTGTCCAATTCTAAAGTCACTGCTTTCACATGGCGGGTTCACATTCAAACACAGTCAGCTTGATTTCCTGCTACATGCTTTTAAACATCATTTACAAAAATCATACAGCCCAGCCAAACCTGTACAATCCATGGATGTAGCTGCCAAAGTCTTTAGTATTTGAGAGTAATTTCTTAGGTCCATGGCATTTTATCACCTGTAATTTTGAATAAATACCGTACACATTCGAATAACAACCTAACACGACGAGTGAGTAAGAGTGAATTACATAGGTCCCAGCCACCCCTGCTTCCCAGGCACCTGCCTGCATTTCAGCATAGAACATGTGGCCTAAAGGTCAGCTGCAGAAACTGTAGATGGTGACTTCCACCAGGGACTATCCCCAGAGCTGATGTGAAATTGATGTCTTAGAATCTGCATTTGTACTGGCTCCAGCACATCACTCTAACATCTGTGTCTACAATCAACTTTGTGGCTTTCTACTTACTACTAACCCTCAATGGGGTTGCATTTTGTTTTCAGTTACATTCATATTATATTATTATAATTATATTATATATTATATAGCATATCATAGTAGAAATTATATTATAGTAGAAATGCTATGTTATAGTGGTGTTTGGTAGTTTGAAGAATTCACAATGATTTCTCGTGTACAGAACTGGATGAGAAAGATTGCTAAGTATCTGGTAGAGTTTGACAGGAATAAAAAAAGCCCAGAAACATCTTAGCTATGACTTATAATCTGAAAATGACCAGAACTCCTCACTTCTGAGCGTTGGGATCTTTTGTCCACTGCTGTTTTCCTACCATCACTCACAGGAATGCTTACATGCAGCAGCCACTTAAAGTGTGTATATTAAGTGGAGGAATAAGTATTTGCCATAGATATATAACAGAAAGAGAAACAACTGCTTCCACAAAGACGTGGGCAGGATGTATGAGTAGAGTCAGATGGCTTTGCATATAGCATAGAACAAATAGAGGGAGAAATTCATTCAGACAGAAATCTTCAAACCTGTTTTCCAGGCCCTAACATCAGCCTGATGCCCTAAGTATGGTGGCTCTGTGCAGCCACAAGTCTGTATTACAGCCTTCCCCATCTGCAGCATCCCCAGCCATTTGTATTAGGATAGAAATCTCATACAAATCTTCCCCCAAAACAAGAGTCTTGGTTGAGCCTCTACCAAATAAAGGTGTGCATGGGTAAGAGAACTACCTCTTGTTTTTCTCTCCCTGGTGGCAAATCTCTAGAATGAAGGACTTTGGGGTTTGACGAGAGACAGCCTGGGGAGTATTGATTCTAGATCCTCTGCAGACAATTACCCTACTGCCTGTGCTCGTGGGCAGCTAGCATTGGTCCTTCCCCGTGTAAAGTCTGCTTGCCACAAACTGCTCCTCCCCACAGGTGCCTGCATTCAATGCCTCCAGCCCTGCATGCTGGGAGCCACAGAGGTTTCATGGACACATATTTATTTATTCAAGGTCAGCCCTTCAACCCTTTAGGCCTTTACTGCCCTGTGCCATCTCATGAAGTTGTGAACTACGGCCCTCCTAAGAAGTCAGCACAATTCAGCAGCTGAACGTAACACCCAAAGCGAGAGGGGTTTTCAACCCTAAAATACTAAACTGGAACGATAATGCTGTGTTAGATTGGTTAGTCCAAGCCTCCAGCCTTAAGTAGACATAAGATAGACCTTTTCAGTGGCTACATGGGGTATATATGCTGATAGTGACAAAATGTGAGTGGATAAGAGCATTAGTCAGTGGATTTAGGGCCAGGAGGTATCAAGTAGAAATTAGGAAAATAATTAAAGAAAATAGGTTTCTGTTTTTCAATTATTGCTAGAACTGACCTGGGGTGCGCGTGCGTGCACACATAAACACACACACACAGACACACACATGGCGCAATGTGTAAGTTCACCTTAGAAACAGAATCTGAGCTGGGGTAAAGTTGAGTGAATCAGGATGACATGGTTAGAGCGATGAGTTGAACCTGAGGGTATACGTGGAGCAGGGTTTGTTGAGGGAAGCGCAGCAGTCGGTGCTTCATGATGAATCTAGTGCAAGCATAGGGTAGGCGGAGAGTCCCGAGTGTGACAATGGATGCACAACGTGACCTCAGGATGCAAATGCACTGCCTCAAAGCACATGGCAGTCATAACCTGAAGCATTCTACAGTTGCTCTTCTTGTTCAATCTCATTTTTGGCTTTCACTCAAGCCATTTGCCCGTTTACTCTAGTTGCCATTGTGACCAGAATGTACATCTACTCCCTCTTCTACATCAGTGGTTTACAAACTTTATTTAGACCGTGCTAAGGTCCTTCAGAAAAAGTGTGTGTTCATTATGGGCAGGCTCAATTTATGTATCTCACCCCCAGGGCCTGGACAACTTCTTTGTGAGCTCTGTGATTGGTAAAACAAGTACAATGAGCCCCACAGTCTCCTGGGGAAGGCCGAGACTCACAGAGATGTTCGATCAGGCAGTGGCTCTGCAGAAGGCCATTTAGCCACTTCCATGTAACCATGAGTGTGCAAAATGTACCGCCAGAGAGAAGTGCTGCAGCTCTTCAGAGCCACGTCCAGCCTCATCTAGGAGGCAATGAACTGTGAATCAAGAGAACAATCTGGTAACAGGGCACAAACATTCAGCTTATTTTATGCACACAAGGCCTAAAAGGACCCCACTGTCTCTCTTCTACGCAGCTCTCCTCCCTTTAATCATTATAGTTTTCTTTTCCAAAGACCCAGTGCATCTTTGGCTTCCATCTTTCCCACAGCATTCAAAATTCACACCATGAAAAGACACAGGACAGATGGCAACAAATAGAGAATCAAACAAAACTTCTGAAGATACAAGATGAATGGACCCCCGGCAGGACAACAGAACTCGAGGGTTCTGTGCATCTTTGTAGTCTGGAAATGAGTGAATTCTGAACAATTTGAAACTGGAAACTGCTCACTTGGGTAGTTCTTGCTTAAAGTTTTCATACTCTACCAATGGGGAAAATGATAAATTTCTCAGAGCCAGACCAAGCATAAAGCCAGCGAAATTGTATCACAAAAATCAGAGGAAGATTTTATGCAAACAAGGTAAATAAGCAATTACAAAACTGAGGGCATCATTATCAACAAAAATGGAAAAAGCACAACGTACCTTATTTTGAATGTGGCTAATGTGCTATTCTCACGGACACATATGATAAAGTGCATTGGCCACGTGTGGGAAATTGTTACAGCTGCTCCTGAGGGGAAGGTGGATTGCCACGCGGGGCATGTTTGAAATGGCAAATCACGGCAATGCATTGATGATAGGAGTAAGCAATATTTCTGATACAGGCATTGATTAGAATTTCTGAAGAGGATTTTCATAATTTCTGACTTGTAAGCTTCCATGAGTTTTCTTTGTTTATTTGTTTTATTGGGGATAGAAAACTATAACCCAAAATGAAGGCCCCAAAAAGAAAAGTTTTTCTCTGACCTTCTCCTGCTCTCCTCTCAGTCCCATTCTCCCCTGAGGCTGCCATAGAAACAAGAATCCCTCTTCCCCAAGGCAGGTCATAGAAACCAGAACCTGTTTTCCTACAAAGCCAGCCATAAACCCTAAAAAGTATTATGTACCACTCCCTCTGCCCTATCTGTGTAAAACCTGGCCCATAAAGACATTATCTGCCCTACTTTGTTTGACTGTAGGTCATCAGACCGCCATTCTAGAGAGGGGCCTGCCTCATACCCAGAAAAGAGGAATATGTTTTCAGAGAACCCAAGAAGAATCTAGACCGATATGCCTTGCTGTATTTTCCCACTCAGTCTATGACCATTAGATCACATCCTTTTTGTTTAATCATATTTCTACACAACTGTCCATATTTTGTTGAAACTAATTATAAAAACAGACAATCTCCCCCGTGTCTCTGGGTCTTCAGTCTGAAGGTTATTGTATATACATGTTAAATAAATGTGTATGTCTTTTCTCCTATTAACCTTCCTTTTGTGAACCGACTTTTCAGCAAACCTTCGGAGAGCCAAAGAGAAAGCTCTTCCTTGGCCCCGTACAGTTCATTTACCAAGAGCAAGTATTAAATGAGTGAATAATACTTATCACGTTTGGAGAACCTGTGATATGCCAAGCATGGCTTTCCAGGATTTGTTTAAGCTAATCTTTTCAGCATCCTTGCAGAGTTTTTGTCAAGAGATTGAAATGCACATCACAGTTGTTAAGGAGCATCCCACAACTAGTGAACTGCAAAAACTAGTCAGACAACCAGGTGTGACTCACACAACCAAACCATCAACTCTTTCCACACAATACTCCATTAGCCCAAGAGTTAATAACTTGGATACAGTTGACAAAAATTCTCTTCTTGACCAAACTTTAGTCAGGCTCCTGAACCTTTTCCCCAACAAGGCCCACCTGTGCACATCCCTGTGCAATCCAGTATTGACAAGAATCCTCCATCTGGGTATCTGACCCCCCTCAATACCTGATTGAGCTTCCCACCCACCATCCCCCAGGAGATGTCTTATCACCCTGGCCTGCTTCCGGCAAGAGTCCTGTTAGGTGAGTTTAGGCAGGATCTCCCTTCCCCTTGATGTTTCTTCTTAGTAATTTTTCCATCCTCTGACCACCACTGTGCTCATTGGCTACAAATTCCTACTTGCCCATGCTGTGTCCAGAGTTGAGCCCAGTTCTATTCTGAGGCTTCTTTTCCCTTACTGCAATAGTCCAAAATAAAATCTGTTTTTATTGCTTTCACCACTGCCCAGCTCTGGTTTTCTTTGACACAGTCTCTGAGGCTATTTTGCTACCTTATTTAAAATCAAACAGTTGAAATTGTCTTTGTAAAAATTATAACAGCAAGAGAAATCAAACTCAGTTAACTCCATCTTGCTTCTAACCTCACAAGATAACTGCCCTTGTTCATTCCTGAGCATAGGCCAAACTAACTATGAGAGGAACTTAGTTTATAACTTAACTTTGAAGCAAGAATGATAACAGTCCCTTCCCAAAACTGACCCCCTCTGGGGGCTAAAACCACCTTTGTAAGACTAACAAAAGGCCAAAGTTAGGATTATGGGGCTTGAATACTGCTAAAATATAGGCATAGTAAAATGATAAGCTGCTTGCTATTCTATAATTGCTTACCACTCAAGAGTCATGTAGCTGGAGGTCACAAGATTTTTAGCTGCCCCAGTTGCTCCTTTAGATAACAACACTATCGTAAAACCTAAGACTGGTTTTGAGATATTTCTCAGACTTTTGCATTTTGGCAACCAACTGACTTCCCCTGGACCTGTAACTCATACCAAGGATCTGACTCAACCAGTCCTATGAGCTGCTGCCCAAGAAATTGACTCAGCACACAAAGACAGTGTTGCCACTCCTGTGACTTCATCCCCACCAAATCAGCAGTACCTATTCTCTAGCCCCCTGCACATCAAGTTATCCTTAAAAACCCTAGCCTCTGAGTTCTCGGGGAGAATGATTATAAAAATATCTCTTGTCCTCCCACTAAATAGCCTTGCAATAATTAAACTCTTTCTCTCTATTGCAACACTGCTGTCTCAGTGTATTGGCTTTTCTATGCAGTGGGCAAGAAACTGTCGGGTGGTTACACAGTGAGTTCAGCATCTCATCTCTAGCATTTTCCAAGCTCTCTTTCCAGCACACAATAGTAAACGCAGATAGCTGGGCTGCCCATCCCCAGCTCCCTCAGCTCCCCACCCTATGGCATGCCCTAAGTCTTTTTCGACTCTAGATACTTCCTTCAAAAGCCCCCATGCCAGCCTCTATCAATGCTACTGTCCTGTGATGCCTGGCTAGGGCAAGGGTAACAAAGCCCAGGACCTTCATGCAAGTTCTAGAACTTGGACCTTCTGGTCACCTCTTCTGGGCAGCCTTCCTGACTTTCCAAGGCAGAGTCAATCACTAGAGATGTTTAAAGTGACAACTGTTATTCTTAGCACAGGATCACTCACGCCTTTACTTGCAGTTCCTTATACTCCATAACTGCTAGTACTCCTCATGTTTTATTATCATGATTCATTAACACTTGTATCTCCTTGAAAGCAGAGTCCTAAGCTTAAGATCCTTTGGCATAACCTAGGACAACACTAAGCTATTCAGTAAACACTGGTTCAGAAAATGAGTGGTTAGAAAAGAAATAATATTACTTTTATTGAACTCAGCGTTTTGGTGCTAATAAGCACAACAGCCCCTACAGCACTCAACTTGCACTAGTGCTTTGTGGGAGCATGGATTTAGAAAGAGGTGGAACTCTTAAAATAAAGGCATAAAAAGGGATGAGGGGTTTAAGTTAGCATGGGAAATGCTGAAGGCTAGCTCTTTGAGAAATTCACATTACACATTAGCATAGTAAAAGCTGTATGGTCTCTTAAAGTTAAAAAAAGGAACTGGTTTAATTTTCATTAGCATTCAAATGTGAGCTATAGAATGCATTTTTGGCTTGTTTTCTTTTTTCTTTTTTTTTTTTTCCCAGCATACTGTTTACATAGGCCAGAATCCCAGCTTGATGCCCTATGCCTTTTTAAAGCAAAGTAGCTGATCTGACTCTCTAAGCCTTTTCTGGTGCATAATTTGCCCCAGACCTGCTGCCCAGGCCTCTCTGAGGAGGCTCAGCAGGCTGATCAGAGGAAGGAACAATGTCTCTTTTCCTTCACTGTAACCAGCACTTACAGGTGAACTAGAATGTTTAAAGCAACAACTGAATTATTCTTAGCACAAAAGTCAGAATGCATGGTGCAGGGAAAAGAATGCAGGCATCTGCTCTCCAGGGCAATCTCAAGGGATGTCTGGAGTACTGTGGGCCCATTTGCCATGCTTCCTACCATTTACCATTTGCTTTGTTTTATTGTCTCCACTGGGAATGCCAGTAATGTCCCCGTGAGAGCCTCATGTCTAGCTCTTGTCTAATCAGACTGCTTTTAGTTAAAGACATTATTAGTGGGCAATGGAATCAGGGTGGCTGCAGTGTTTCTGAATTTTTCCAAATTCTTACTGCAAGTCAAACAGATTAACAGGATAACCTGGAAAACCTATGGATGATATATTTAGAAACAAGCAAACAAAGAAGTATCAGGAAACCCCCTGTTCCCGCAAATACTGGTAGTGTGGCCATAGCACTTACTTCAGTGAGCCCTGCAAGGGGTTAGCACCAAGGTGTCAGGGCTGTGGATGATGCAAGGGACACCTGAGCCCCACAGGCTGTCCACAAACACATACCCCCTAAACCAGGGGCAATAAGGCAGCATGTGGTGACAAGGCTGGGGGAGTCCTGCAGGCTCCACATTGCAGGTGGAGGTAGGACCTTCCTCGAGCAGGGCAGAAGCCCTGGGGTAAGGGAGACAGCCAGTGCCCTGGGTGGGAGGGGTGCACAGGAAGCACATGCCAGGGAGACCTCACAACAGCAAAACCCACCATCCCCAGAAGAAGGTCCCCTGGAAGGCCGAGAGACACAGGATTAGGGGCCAATCTTGGTCCTGATTGGTTTTAAACAATATGTATTTCCTAGCTCAGAGCAATGGAAGGTTCTAGAAACTGTGATGACCTAACAGCAATGCCCACGTGCCCATGTGCCGATGCCCAAGGTGTCAGATGGTATGTTCTAAATGCCATTCCCCTCTGACAGGGGCAGAGTCCCTTTTAGAGGATCAACCTATTCTAGGGCTTGGTAAAGAAATGTACAGAAATGCTGGGACACCATGTGATGCCCGAGGACCACTAAGGAGAGGTCAAAAGTCATGAAAGCCAACTTGCAGGGGCTTCTGTTAGCCAAAGATAGGACAATCTGAGAATCACATAGAGTAATGATGGTATCTGATTAAAATGCATTGAAAACATAAGGACCTACAAGTTTATAATGAGAGTCAACAAGATGTGAGAGAGAGAGAGAGAGAGAGGCAGTCACTGGTCCACACTGGAGATAACTAGGGCACTACCCACTCAGCAAATATAAAGGGAGAGATTTCAGCATTTATCCTCCCTTTCCTGTACAATAGGCTTTCTGGGAGAACCAAATAGTTCTAACTGATGAGGGAAAGCTGCTTTGTACCAAAGGATTCTGGCTATTAAAAGAGGAAGAAATGGCCTGTGATGAGTTACAACATATGAAATGCAGAAAATGTGGGGAATAGAACAAGTTAAATGATACCATGAGAAAGCAAGCAGACAAATCTTTTGAACAAATCAATGCTTGAGAATCAAGGACATGTCTCAAAAGACATGTGGGTATCACCAAATGCACTGGACAGTCTGATACTAATTTAAACAAAGCAACCACACAATGGTGTTTGGAGATGGGCTGGGTAAGACATGATGCCAGAGAAATGCTGCTAATTGTGTTGGTAGTACAATAACATTGCCATTCGTTTTTTTTTAAGTCCATATTTTTTAGCAATGAATTCTCAAGTATGTAGGAGCAAAATGATAAGAGGCCTGGGTTTGCATTAAAATATTTCACCATCAAAAATATCAAAAGGTACAAAAACATCTTGATAGCTATCGAATCAGATGATGGGTAAACAGAGTTTTATTATACTGTTTTCTTTGATGTTGTAGGTGTTTAAACATTTTATCTTCTTTTTTTATTTTCAGAGACAGAGTCTCACTCTGCTGCCCAGGATGGAGTACAGTATCATGATCACAGATCACTGTAACTTCTAATTCTTGGGCTCAACTGATGCTCCTGCCTCAGCCTCCTGAGTCGATGGTACTACAGGTGCAAGCCACCATGCCACACTAATGTTTAATTTTTTTTTTTTTGGCAGCGATAGTATCTTGCTCTGTTGCCCAGGCTTCTCCTGAACTCTTTTCCAGTGATCCTCCTGCTTTGGCCTCTCAAAGCACTGGGATTACAGACATGAGGCACCACGCCTGGTCTAAATGTTTCATAACAAAATTTTCTTACAAGTGTTACGGTAAGGGAAAAGTACTCCAAATATACATATTTATAATTAGGTTCAGGTGAAAAGAAAACTCTTAAAATATTTTGGAGCGAGGAATGCTATTCAGAATCTCTCTCTCTTTCTCAATAAAACTAAATCAACCCATATCCAGATGGCTTAGAATCATTAACCAAGGAGGAGGTATAATGGGTATGTAAGTTTGAGTTACTTTCTCAGTGCTGCGGCCCTGTTAGGATGCAATAGTTCTTTGCTGTACTGCTAACGGGACTCTAATTGCATACATTTCTCTGCAACTATAAAGTAGATCACATCCAGAACATTTTGAAATAAATTAGGTAGGTAAAATACAACAGGAAGGAAGCCCTGACAGATCAACTTTAGAGCTAGAAAATGATTCTAGACTTTTAGAATGGAGTGTTAAGATGCACTGTCACAGGAGATGAATCTAACCATTTGATGTGATGTAGCACTCCTAATCCCAGAGTGAAGTTTGCAGGAAGGAGGAATGTTTGTTTAAGTGCATTCACAGATGAATGAGTGGAATTCAGGCCACCCAAATGACGCAGGGTACAAATTGCTGCTGGCGGCCTCATTTGTGTGGTTCACTCAGGGTAGCTGTTCTCAGACCCACTAATTAATCCTGGATCACAGTTGGCCTGAGAGGAATGAGCTCCCTCCTTCCAGGTGCACAGACCTGGACGATGACGCTGTCTATGGAGTGGAGGCCCTTCTCAAAAGTTGAGAATACCAAGAATAACCCTGGATACCTGGAAGGGCAGGAAGGCATCTGCCCTGGGTAACCGGGTCTGCAGTCATATTTAACTTGACTAAAAGGGATTCAGTGGCCACTTCTGGCTCACTGTGGACTAAGGTTGCAAGTGCCTGTTGGCCGTTATGTATTAACTACCTGGACACTGCAGGAGGCGATGACCAGGTCTTTTCCTGCAGCTAGAAGAGAGAGGAGACCAGGTAATGATGTTCTGAGTGCCGAACAGCCAGTGGAAGTGGGCAGCAGAGTGTCGCAGAGGAGTTTAATTTGTAAAAGTGCAGTATACAAATTTGAGGATAAACAATCCCATTCACACACGTCAAGTGAAGGGCTCAGAGCCAAGGGAGAAAGAAAGGGTGGTGGCGGGAATTGGGGGTGGGGTCAGCGTAGAGCCCAGTCCTGACAATCCCCAGAGGAACTCTAGAGCCAAGAAAGCCACTAAGTGACAAGCACACTAAGAACTAAGGAGCCTTCCAAGATTTCAAAAGGGCTACTCCAAGGACCTGTGCAAAGCTTCACTTATCATAACACTTCCTTCCATGCACCTGTCCACACTGTCCTAGCCCCGTCATATCACATTTTTGCTCCACGTATACACTCTTCTCCTTTGAGCACTGCTGTGGGTTGAATGTCCTGTCAAAACTCATGTTGAAATTTAACTCCCATTGTAATGGTATTAAGAGGCATGGCTTTTAAGAGGTTATCAGGCAAATGGATTCATGCCATGATCATGGAACAGGTCAGTTATCACAAGAGCGAGCTCCTGATTAAAGGTAAGTTTGGCCCCGTTTTTCTGTCTTTCGTGCTTATTCGGCATGTGACACCTTCCACTTCGGGAGGACTCTCACCAGATGCCAGCATCATGCTCTTGGACTTTCCAGCCTCCAAAAACCAAAAGCCAAATAGACAGCTTTTCTTTATAAATTACCCAGTCTGCATATTCTATTACAGTCGTAGAAAATTAGGTAAGACAGACACCTTGGAAGCTAAAATCTCCTTTATTCATAGTCCCTCACTGCACATAGAAAGGCAGTGCCTGGCTCAAGCAGGCACCACACATATGTATCTTGGTTGGCCTAAGAACTAGGTAACATCTCTAAGAATATATACACATACTAGACAGAAACAGACAAAAGCTATGGTGTCAGGTAGCAAGAAAAGGAATATATTTTTCTTTCTATTATGTTCCTAATTGTTGGTATAGCATCTCTCTCTCTCTATATATATATATACATATACATATATATACATGTGTATACATCTGTATATGTATATATATATATGTTAGACATGCACACACACACAATTTGGGGAGAAAAGTGATAGCATGGCATATGTCTTGGGAACTTCCAAGTGACTCAATGTAGTGACTCAATGAGGGCATCTATGTACGACAACATTCCTTTATTTCTAGCTTTTACATTGGTAGGCCAGGGGAAATAAAAACATAATTTTCATTTACTACTAAGAGACAAGGTGAAATAAAGTGAAAGGATTCCATGATTAAAAATTTGATGCAGATATTCAAAGCTATAATTCATTTCTTAACTAGGGGCCTGGATTCTACAAGCCTGATGTTTTATTAGTCCTACTAGGTGTACAGACTATATTTTAGCAGAAACATTTGATGCCCAGGCTTTCACCCCACCCCCAGCCCCTGCTGAGCAGTGAACCTGAGCATCATGGCTGTGAGACACTGGTCCTCTCCTCTGGTCCCCAGCATCCTCAGCCAGCACCAGACAGTGCCCCGCTCCCTGCTTTTCTGTCACCTGATGAATCGTCTGAGTCAGCTAAGAGCGAGTGCTAAAAGCCCAATCTGGAAGGGACAGACTTGAAAGTAGTAATTATATATTTTCAATTTGAAAATTGCTTGAGATGAGAGATTCAAAATCTATTTGGGGACGCATAAATAATACACTGGTAATTGGCACATTTTTACATCAGCCATTCCATTTTAAACACTCAGGACAACTAAGGAAAAGTGCTACGAAAATAAAAATGAGATCATATATTTCTTGCCCACATCTTATTTGTTACATTCTTTACATGATTCACATGGTCCATGGAACACACCTCCACTGTCATGTTCTCAAAATAATTGAGAGCACTGATACCTCCACTGGGAAACTGATGGACTGAACTTATTAACTGAGGCATTTGGTCTGTTCACACTTGATATAATTACTTATATGTTTCTGTCTGTCTTTCATCCTGCTTTTTCTTCTCTTTGTTCCATCTGTTTTTGTTCTGTCTTCTTCTCTTGTTTTCTTTTGGATCAGTTGAGCATTTTAGAGTTTCTACTTTATCTCCCTTATTGACTCTTAAGCTTTACCTCACAGTGTTGTTTTTAATGGTGGCTCTAGGGTTCATAATATATATACATATGTATGCACACACATGCATATATACATATATGTATATATTTATCAGTATCTATTACAAAAGAACATCTTGTATGCACATTACATGGTCTATGTGATTTACAACAGTATATTTTCACTTTCCCTCTCTTGTCCTCTGGGCTATTGCTGTCACATATGTCATTTCTACCCATGTTATAAACTCAACTATTTTTGCTTTAGATGGCCAAACATCTTTTAAAGAAATGAAGGAATGGAAAAAATTTACACACACGTCTGCATTTGTCTGAGCTCTCCACTCCTTCAGTAGACTCCCGTTTCCATCCAAGGTATAATTTTCCTTCAATCTGAAGAAGTTTGACTGTTTCTTGTAATGCAATTCTGCTAGTGATGAATTCTCTCACTTGTTAATCATAAAATAGCTTTATCTGACCTTTATTTTTAAAAGGTATTTTCCCGGATACAGGATTTTTGTTGGTAAGATTTCTTTCCTCTCTCTCTCCCTCTTCCATCAGTACTTAGGATGTTTTTCCATTGTTTTTGGTCTGCAGTATCTGTGATAGCAGAAGCATCTTTTCACTAACATTCCCTTTCCTCTGTGTAATGTCTTTCTTCCCCTCTGGCTGCTTTTGGATTTTTTTCTTTGTCTTTCAGTAATTTGAGTATGATTTTCCCAGTTTTCAAGAACTGTGAGAAATAAATGTCCTTTGTCCAAGCCTCCCTGCCCGTGGTATTCTGTTATGGCAGCCTGAGCCTGCCGAGATGGAGTGGCCGGGAGGGCTGCTATCTAAAGAGGCTGTGCTATGCTGTTGCTGGTCATCGACTGCAGCTCCTCTTGTGTGTGACCTCCATGGGAAATGTCGGCAGCACAGTTTTGATCACATCCCCATCACCACGGCCTCCCCTCAGATGGTTCCCATAGCTTTCGGCACTCACCAGGCCCAAATGATCTATCCCTAACCTACCTTTCCAGACCCACCTACCAACATGCTTCTCGTCCCTCCCCTCCTTTCACTCACTGGCCTTCAATCAGTTCCTCCAATGGGCGGTGCTTCCCCAGCCTCACACCTTTGCAAGGTATTCCTCCTCCCTCCCCAGGAAGTGCTCTTCCACTCCCAAGTACAATTCACTTGCTCAACTCATGATAATCCTCCAGGTTCCAACACACCCAGCACTTATCCAGGGAAGGCTACTCTGCCTTTACTAATCAGATAAATTCTCCCATTGTACATTTCATGACATCTGTCTGTAGCACTGACCAATATCTACAAGTATGTTTTCTGTGAACATGAGACTAGTGGCTCTTCCCTGCACTTGTCTTGCTCCACAAAGACAAGTGCCCATGTCTATTTTGCTCACCATTGCACTCCCAGCCCTTGGCACAGTACTTGGCCCACATGCCTATTGTGTGCTCAGCTATCTATTCTAATAGACTCATTAACAAAGAGCAAGAAGGACCTGACTGCCAAACACATTAGGTCACAGCTGCACGGCTCTCTCCTCAGGCCTGGGCTTAATTCCTCTGCAAGAACTTGGCTAGAATGGTTTTCTCAGTCCTTTCAGTCTGCTATGACAGAATAATATGGACTGGGCAACTTACAAACAAAAGAAATTTATTTCTCATCGCTCTGAAGGCTGAAAAGTCCAAGATCAAGATACCAGCAGATTTGGTGTCTGGTGAGGGCCCGCTTCCTGGTTCACAGACCACATCTTCTTGCTGTGTCCCCACACAGTGGAAGGGATAAGGTGTCTTTTTGAAGTTTCTTTTTGAGAGAAATAATCCCATTCACGAAGGCTCCCCACTGGGACCTAACACCTCCCAAAGGTCTCACCTCCTACCACATCACCTTAGGCGATACTGTGTTGATGGGCTGACTCTGGATTGATAGTTCATTATGTTGATAGGCTTTATGGTGTGAACTGTTTTTGGGTGGGGGGGTGTCACAAACATTCAGATGATACAAGAGTCCTAAGAAAAAACAGAAGGAGAAACTTCTTACCTAAACAACTGAACTTTGCGCCCTTCACAGGGGAACTTGCTTAATCACTGTGTGTGTTCAGACATGTGTGGGGTGACTGCCTGCTGGGGAGTGGTGGAGGGAATTTAGGTATTGAATGAGAGCTTCAACATGATAAAAATGAGAGCTTCAATCTGATTGAATGAGAGCTTCAACCTTCAAATGCTCACACCGCATGAGCACATTCTCAACTCCAGCTGCTCCCCCATGACATCAAGTGGTTTTGGACATCAAGCCATGTATTGGGAGATGTCTGTTTTCCCCTTTTTTTTTTTTTTTTAACTGAGCTTCTTTAGAAAGGTCTCAGAGATCACTCACAACAGCTTTATGACCAAGTGCTGTTTTTCCCATAAAGAAAAGGGAGGACCCCTGAGTCACCTTCCTATGGCTACACAGCTGGTGTTAGAGTGAGATTTGGGCCGGGTCCCTCCATCACTTCTGCTCGCCTAGCGGGCGTCTGACTGCGAGGGAGCCTCTTCTGCAGTCCCAGGTGCCAGGGCCTGTGTTCCTGCACACTGTGCAGGGTAACAGTACCAGTGATCGCCTTGATCGCACCTCCACCCCCACTGCCATGGGGTGCAGCCACTCCTTCCCTACGGACCCTGGCAGCCGATGCAGCACAATCAGAGAGAGTCACTTTCTTCCCAGTTGGAAGCTTTTCTCCCAGTGTGCACCTCACCAGGCTTGAGGACAGAGGGGAGGCCTGCAGAGCTGGGAGGCCTAGCTGGAGTGAGGATGTCAGAGGAGGAGCAGCTGTTTCCTCTGCTGTCTTTCCTCTGGGACACTCCAGGTGGGCGCCCTTGAGAGGGGTCTCATTTTTGAGCTCCAACTAGTAGTATGTGGAGGGATTTCTGTTATTTTTAAAATCTGATTAGTTTTAGCCTCTGTTAACTAAGAACAATAGCCTCACTCTGAGCCACCCACCACATGCAGGCAGTGCTGAAGCAGACAGTGAGCACAGCTAAGCTGAGCCCAGCCAGGACATCTTGGTTTTAATTTTGGTTTTTGCACCTTGGGTGCTCTTTCTCTACATGGGATGACAATATCCACCCTGCCTTTCTCACGGGAGCTACAGCAGATAAATCCAGAGAGAGAAAGCAATTTTCAAATGGCCAAGTGCTCTAAAGGACAAAAGACAAATGTACTTCTTACTTTAGCAGATATGGAAAGAGAGGAAAAGAATCAGGGGGCCCATGACAGAGGAGGCCCAGGGGACCTCGGGCATGGGCTATCTGCAGTCATCCCTTCAGCCATTCACCCAGGCAACAGGCACAAAGCACAGAGACTAAGCTTTGGGTGTGCAGTAGCCGGGGACACAAGCATGAGAAGACAGCCCCTGCTCTATGTGAGAGGGCCTGGAGAGAGGGGCTGATAGCTAAAGAAGTATTTACTCAGAAGAGCTGAGCAAAATTAGTGCAGGTCACACTGAGCAGGAGAGTTAAACCCAGGGAGAATAAGGCTCCGTTTCTCTTCGGTTTTCAATAAAGAGCCTTGTGGCAACATGAAGTCCTTGGAGGTGACAAGGGAGTGGGTTTCAGGCCAGGAGAGACATCCTATCATCTCTTTAAAATACGTGCTAAGGAACTCAGTGCTTTGTCTTTGCATTGAGACATGCACCCTGCAGTATAATGGATTTCTTTGCTGCACTAGGTAAAATTGTGATTTTATTTGCATAATCTATTTGTAATAATAAGTGGAGTGTCTTCATTCCCTAGGAAACAGCAGGAGCTGTTTGTTTTGCCACCCCAATCCTAGTTCCTTGCAGGAAGCTGGAACATCACAGGTGTGGCTGGTGCCTACTGGTGTAGGGGGTGGGCTGCGAGTCATGGGAGCTGAAAGCCATCATTCCACACACGGCCTTCATGCATGGGCCAAGCCAGGGGCGCAGGCAGGGGCCTCCCTGCAAGACCTTTATTACCCTAGAGGCTCCCCTGAAGAGTCCTCAAGCCTGGAAGAAGAAGACAGAAACACCTTTCACTCTTCCTACAAAATAACAAACCACTCTAAAACCCAAAGAAGAAGGTGTTGTCCACATTAGGGCATTTCTTAAATTGATTTTTTAAAAGAGCAAATCAATACTAAAATGGAATTAATGGTGATATTCTATTTGCAATCAGCTGAGATACTATAAGAAAAATTGTTCAAAGAAAAGAAGAACACACTTCTTTTTGTACTTTTCCCCTCTGTTATTTCTGAATATTATCTGAATATTAGCTGAGAAAGTTCACTATCTCATATGGAGATGGATATGGATGCATTTTCCATCCAATTTCCTTCTAAAATAAAAGGTGTGTCTCTCCCTGTTACTACTCTCTAATGTGAATCTCATTCTGCAAGCTTCGCATTGCCTAAAGACATAATCAGAGCCACTGAGAAAGGCTCAGAAGGCTCACCGTGCTAGTTCGCCGCATCCCACCCCATCCCACTCTCTGGTATCTTGCTCTCCCCTGCTTTGTAGCTTTGCATGTCTTCTTAAATCTCTCGCTTCTTGGACTTATGCCATGCCCACCCCTCCCTAGAAAACAGCCACTCCTCCAATACTGAGGTTGCCTTTTCTTCCTCTAGGGCTAGCGACCACCTCCTCCTTTGCGACAGGTATGACAGGTGCCCCAGACAGGTGCCATCTCACTGTCAATAGCATCCTCTGCTGGCCTGATCCTCCTCTCACTGACTGGTGAGCTCCCTAAGGACCAGCAGTTTATATTGGTTTTCACAGGCATGACATGTGCATGGCAGACTTAAATTATTGTGTGAGGTAAGAACAGTAGGAAGAGAGGGGAGACAGAACGCTAGAGCACACATGTTAAAGAGAAAGCAAGCAGAAATCATGCACTTGGGAGATTGAAGAGGAAAGGCAGAAGGAGCTCAGGATGCTAACACTGGAGAAGAACATCTTTGGAGAACGTAAGAGCAATCTTCAAATATTTGAAGGGTTTTAAGGTAGATAAAGCATGACAAGAACTAGAATCTGGATTGACCAGTGAAAGAGTGAGGACATTTTCACGCAGAATTTTCCAACATTTCAATGGTCAAAGATGCCCTGACACAGACGCTTTGTCATGTAGGTCATTGTGTGCTTGGTGGGGACCAGCGCCTGGGCGGAGGTGGAATGCTGGGTTAGGTGACCTCGCCAGCACTGCCCAATGCTGGAAGTCTAATTGTCGGTAAACATACCACCAGCAACAAGGTACTCTGGCGTGAAGCCCTACTCCATCTGCCTTATATCAGGCAAAAGGAAAGAAAATTATCTGGGAGAGGAAACTAAATAGCCCTGAATGGTTGATCTCAAGAACCATCAGTTTTTGGTATGCCAAATTCTAAATTCTATATTTTTTTCAAGTTTCACTAGTAAAAATATTCAGAAGCACTTTTGCCATCCTAAATGTCTCGGACATTTATATGAATGGTTTGAAAAAAGTTCTTATCCAAGATTGATTACTGATCTGCTTTTGGAACTGGCTTTCTAAACACTTCATGAAGCAACATCGCTTGATACGAGAGACATCACTTTCCACTGAGAGGAGCCCACCTGTATTAATATCACTTCCTTATTTTGTAAAGAACTAATGAATGTGTACAGATTATGATGAGAAGATCCCCTTTCAAAACAGTAGTCAGCACAATACTTGATACTTAATATCTAAAATGATTTCACCAATGTGATATTACAGCCACAAAAGGTTCGATGTAAATCTCATCATCATAGAGCTATCAGATATTGCAGAATGCAGGACATTTTACCCGTCTAACAGATAACTGCCCTGGAATCTTCAGGAAAGTAAATGCCATGACAAATACATCAAATTGAATAGGAGGGTGCCAATCTAGATCAAAAGAGCCTGAAGAGACACAACAAGTAAAAATGTCAAGGGTGAAGCTTTGATTCCTGGATCAAACCTGGATCAAAGCTATGAAAGATCTTTCAGCTGCAACTGAGAACCCAGTAGTAGTATTTGTCTTGTGTGCTAATACTAACACTAATGTGCTAATACCAATTACAGTAACATTAGGGGTAGTAGTATTTTTGGACTGTAGATTTGATACTAAATGACAACTTTGATTTACCGTATTGTGAGTATGCGGGGGAATGTTTTCATTCTTAGGTGCTACATATGAAATATTCAGGACTGACATGTAATGTCTGCAACTTATTTTCAAAGGATTGGCAAAAGAGAAGCTGTGTTTGTGTGTGTGTGTGTGTTTGGAGAGACAGTAAATGTGGTAAAGGATAACAATTAATCTAGGTGAAGAGTAAATAGGTGTCTATTATACTATTCTTCAGCTTTTCTTTACATTTGAGCATTTTCCAAGTAAAAGTGGGAAAACAATTTTGGAATGTTTATGTGTGAAACATTCTAATTTATTCTATGTGTAATGACAATAAAATTTGCTTGCGAACATGGACATAGGTCCCTCTGACATGTCCTTCTTCCATCCCCCCGTAACTGAATTGGTCCGCTCCTAAGGTGCAGCTGAGCGACAGTGGCACCCCTCACAGGCTCTCACAGCCCCTGCAGGGGAGAGATGCCAAGAAGACCTGCACGTTCCCTGCCACACAGAACTGTTTTACTTCATGGAATGGTTAAGACAAGCAAGCCCACTCGCACATGGTAGACAGTGATGCTTACATTAGGAGAGATAAGTTCACAAAAGTTTTGGGGACACTCAAGAGGTTTGGAAAATTGAAATCACTCAGGCTGGAGAATAAAAGAGAGTAAGATAAAAAATGGAGTGTGGATATGGCCACCATGCTGAGAAGCACTGACTTATGTATTTATGAGACAGGGTCTCACTGGAGTGCAGTGGCACAATCGTAGGCTCACTGTAACCTCAAACTCCTGGGTTCAACCAATCTTCTGGTCTCGGCCTATTACCTATTTGATCCTAGTAACAGCCCAAGAGATTGCAGCTGTTTTTCTAAAATGAAATGCTCCATGTGATCACATGGAGGTTATGAGATTTGCCTACAATCTTAGTAGGTGACCCCACTCTGGAGCCAGGGCAAACAGCAAGACCCTATCTATACAAAAAAATAGGAAAATTAGCTGGGCATAGTGACATGTGCCTGCAGTCCTAGCTACTCGGGAGGCTGAGGCTAAGTTGCCCAGGCTAAACACAAGTCCTTCCCTCAAGAAATCCTCCCTCCTTGGTTTTCCAAAGTGTTGGAACTACAGGCATGAGCCACGGTGCCCAGCCTAGATTTAATTTAGAGGGCAGTAGGAGTCTCTGAGGATACTGAGTAGAGATGAGACATGGTGAGAGGTGTATTTCAGCAGAGTTCATCTGGGACCAGGCTTGGTAGGCAGGTGGGTCGGGGGAGCTGAGAGGTAATGTGGGGAGCAGCCACATGGGACACTGAGACTGGCGAGGGCAAGAAGAGGTAGAGTGAAAGTGATGGCCACCAGCCCAGGCTCCAGAGCTGGGTCACCTACTAAGATTGTAAGTGAATCTCGTAACCTCCACGTGATCACGTGGAGCTCTTCATTTTAGAAAAACAGCTGCAGTCCCTTGGGTTGCTACTAAGATCAAATAAGTAAGAGGATTTCAATGTTTTGAATTCTAAAAACAATGATGTTGCCTTACCCTTATGTGTGCAAGCTAATTTTCTGCTGGTCCCTTATCCCAACTGTGAATGCAGAACCCTCATACCTCCTGCCAATGTTTCTTCAGCTCATCAGCTATATCTAGGGGCATCAGAGGATGCTTCACACATGCTAAGGAGCAGGCCCAGTCCAGTCTCTGGCCAGTCATCCTGTGATGCCCATTTTCTTTCCCTATTCCAATTCTAGAAAACCCTAGGTACTCCCTTTTCCATTTGGCATGTTTCTCCATTGGATACCATTGATATCCATTACTGCCAGGTACTGCACCCGATCTGGCCCCTACCTACCACATCAAAAATGTGCCACTACCATTCCATCTAGCCCAAGAGGACCAAAGCTGCACAGTGGTCAGTGGCACAGGGAGGAGATATTCACTTTATCCTTTTGTACAGACCCATATCTAAGAAGGCCAAAAGTATGGCTGCTTTACCATGTCAATACCTTACCATGATTTCAGTGAAACAGTTTTAGCTTTCCCCTTACCACCTCCTTCTCAGGTACCCAAGGAGAGAACAGAGTACCAAATGCTACACTCAGAGTGATCCCTAACTCTGTGGACCAAAGCTTTGCTAATGAATCAAGTTCACCACCTTGGGTTGGGCTCTCTCCCAGGAAATTCCTCAATATGCCATAATATACAATTCTTCCTATATCCTTAATTTTTTCCTAAGCATCCCCAGATATTTTGGGTCAGATGGGACAACTTCAGTACTAGTAAGCTGTAAACAGTCTTAGAGAATCATTATCAGTTTTATTGCATAAATTTTCCCTTCACTTTTACAAATAAAATTATAGTGTATGTGTAAAGTTTATTTCTATGCATATATTTTTAAGTTCCTTAAAGACAGGGAGGATATCTTTTATCTTTGTTTCCCTTGAAGAGCCTGTCATTTGGTAGCACACAATAATGGCAGCTGCATTAGGTTTCACATCCTTTAGTTTATAGAAGCTGTGATATATTAACTACAGTATCACCTTCCTGGTCTTTAAGATTCTGCACATGCTTTAAACTAATTTTTCTAATACGTGTTTCTGTAGCAACTAGATATCAGTATGAAGAGAAAAACATGAACCTTGACTCCTACCTCATACCACAAGTAAAAATTAATTTGAGGTGAATTATAGACCAAAATGTGAATGCTAATATACTCAAAATGCTAAAGTATTCAAATTTTAAGAAAAAAGCAAATACAAATTTATATGACGTTTAAATAAGCAAATAACTTGTAAATAGGACATGAAAAACACTAAACATAAAAGAAAAAACATTGGCAAGCAAATTGAACTTCTTTCAGAGCTTTTCTTCATCAAAAAGCATCATTAAAAAGGTATGCAGACATTGTAAAGATGGAGGTTTCCTAAGTTCAGGGTTCCTCTGCTGTGGCACAAACTGGTTGGCTGTTTCACACTGCCCCCATGGAACTTGGGGGGCAAGGAGAACAGAGGCAAACATGAAGCTCACAATGCCTGCTGTGACATCAATGCCTACTGTGTAACAATGTCCTTTGTCTCTGACCCAGGCATCTCTTGTCTTCTTCCAGAAACCATGACACTATGGCAGGCCAACTTACTAGCTTTCAAGTAAGGTAACATCTCAGACCATCACAGGTTTTGACAGGGGAAACTCTGAAGGACCACAGGAGTTGGAGGTTCCACGTATCTCTAAGTAGTAACATACAATGGGTCCAAAACAGAAGAAAGAGAACTCAAGATTCCCGAGCCACACAGCTGTTGATTGGAGGCTGACTCAGAGAGACCCTGGATTCAGTGACATACAGAGATAACAGGTGGGTGCACCAGCCCCTTTCCTTGACAGGCTCCCAGCATTTTGTCTGTAGGTTTGCAACTTCCCAGGCAACAAATTAATAGAAAAAAAAAATCTTCCATCTGAGGAAATTAACAAGCCAAAGTAAAAAGACCTGGAAATACTAACAAGCAGTACTTCTCTGAAATTCCCAGTTTTCATCCTAATATGAGGCCCATAGAGAACTTCCAACCAGCCAGGAGTGCTTCATATCTACTTATTCATGAGAGGCCAGTAGGGAAATGCTCTATCATGAATGATGTACTCCAAAACAAACAGAAGCAATGTGAGACCAGAAGAAAACTTCCAGAAACTATGGTTAAGATCCTCCAAAAGAAAAAAAAAAAGTTACTGGTTCATTGAAATAACAGGAGGATGCTGTAAAAAAGAAACATCCTAAGTATTAGAAAGATCCTTCAGAAATTTAAAAAAAAATCAGTAGTTGGAAGGTAAATTTGAAGGGATTTCCCAAAAACTAGCATAAAACCAAACAGAGAAGTCTTATAAAAGAGAAAAGTAATAAAAGAATTATCAAAGAAATAATACCAAACAATCTCAATAATCAAATGACTTTACATATAGTTAAGACTTGCCTAGTCCATGGCATATGAAAAGAAAATCAGAAATACTACCATTTGAAATTCCAGAATAAAAGGGGGAAGACCTTTCTGGTTGTGGCTGAGGATAAAGGGGGTTGGGGCAAGAAGCAGCTCACAATCAGACTGACCTAAGGAAAGATGGCCCAGAACTCACCCACAAGCAGTGGATCAATGTTTGCACAACTCTCAGGGGAAATTATTTTCTACCCATTCACAAAGTTACCTTCCATGCAACATTCCTCAGAAGATTCCTGGAGAATATTCTCCACCAAAGTAAGGAAGCAGAATGACCAAGACTGGGAAGATCTGGTGGGGAACCAGGGAGTCCACCCAGGAAAGAGCAGGAGGGTCTTGCAGTATGACAGTGAGGGGTTCAGGTGGGCCACTGTGGCAGGCAGCCCTGTGGGAATGGGAGGGAGGGTAATCTGAGTCTGTGGCCACGGAGGTTGGCTAAAGCCTTCCAACCCATGGAGAGGGCTGTGTGCTTCCATCACAGCTGCCAACAAAACACTACAGTGCTTGGATGTCAGACATTATTTTCTTTTAAAGGGACTTAATCGCCTTCTGGACAAACATAATCTATGCGACCTCCTCCCCAAAAGGTAAGCAGGTCACACTAGGACATTCTGCAAAGTTCAGTAATTACATGACTGCAACATTGTAAGCAGGGAATGTGTATCTGACCAAATCTTGGTTCATGATTGTTTTGGAAGGTGAGTGGGGGAACAAAAGGGGAAAACGGGTAGAGTGTAAGACAGGGAAAGTCTAGCATTTCCAGGAGGCATCAATGTAGCTGAGAACTAATAATCAAATGTTCATATAAGGATATTACTAGGAACATGATGGAAAATAAGAGAAGAAATCCCTTTAAGAATGGAAAATGAACCCAGGTTCAGGCAGGATGGAGGGAGCTGCACTTTTTTTTTTTAAGATGGAGTCTCACTCTATTGCCCAGGCTGAAGTGCAGTGGTGCAATCTCGGATCACTGCAATCTCCACCTCCCAGGTTCAAGCAATTCTCATGCCTCAGTCTCCCCAGTAGCTGGGATTACAGGTGCGCACCAGCACACTTGGCCAAATTTTGTAATTTTAGTAGAGATGGGGTTTTGCCATGTTGGTCAGATTGGTCTTGAACTCCTGAGCTCAAGTGATTCACCTGCCTCGTACTTCCAAAGTGCTGGGATTATAGGCGTGAACCACCAAGCCCGGCCTGTATTTTTCTTTTTGAGTCTTTTAGTATTATCTTATTCTTTTAACCATAAAAATTAAATTGCTTAGATAAATATAAATTTTATAGCAGAACATGGAGGAGGAGGAGGGCGTGGAGGAAGAGGGAGGAGAAAATAAAAAATAAAGTCTTTTGTAGGTGCCATAAGCAAAGTGAGCGGTTTGGAGAGAACACTGTACATGACTTCCTGACTACAATGGCCTGTGGCTGATGAAGTACAGCACTTTGGTGGAAACAGGTGGGCAGTGTGTGTGGGTGAGGAATATGATGGCTTTAAAGACATCTTTCAAACTAGAGTGAAATGAGAGACCATTCTCTAAATAAATATTCAGGTGGTAATTTGCCATACGAAAAATTTCAGCTGTAAGATGTGTTCACCTAATAAGGAGGTATTCCCCACATGACATGGTTTATCATGGAAATAATGAAGGTTTTATTTTTCCTTTTTTAATATTTGACAATAATGCCATTTACTTGTTATTAAATTTTTAACTTAGCTACATAGCAGTTTATTCTAACCCTTGGCACATTATTTAAAAAGAAACTCATCCCAGGTCCATGGCGAAGATAAAATAATTTGTCTCTCTCAGATAGAAATCTTATGAAAACAGGTATGATTATTGTAATTCCTTTTAATTACTGCTATAATTGCACAAAATCTTTAACATAAAGCAAATGTAAACAGTATTTATAAGTATAATTTGAGAGTAAATGAAAAATCACTTTGAAATAAACATGGAATAAGGGAAAATCATCTTTAACAGTCACTTCTTCATGGACTCTTAGGTACAGGATCAGTATGGGTTTTAATTGAGGGGCTCGGCACCAAATGACAGACTTGACACATCCACCCCCACCATGGATGCTGTCCGTCCACTGTTGCACAATGTCCTTCAGTGTCTAATTTACAGATCCAGGTATATTTTATCTTCCTCCTATTTCTCTGTCGTGGTGTAATTTACCCTAAATCAACCAGACCATTTTCCAAGTATTCAATAGCTTTCATCTCAGGTCTTATTCCTCGCAGCTGTATTTCCCCTTCCACCTGCATCCCTGAAGTTCCTCCCACCTGAAAACTTCACCTGACCCAAGAAAGCAAAGGAAAAAACCCGGAGAGCCAGCTCATGGTCTGGTTCACTGTTTAACAGCCAGAAGCCAGAGCCTGCGTACTAGAAGTGGATGCCCAGGAAGTACTTGTGAGCTGACTAAGAATGTAAGAACGCCACCCACTTCATTCAGGAAAGTGAGGCAGGATTCCATGCAGTGTGAATGACTGCACATGGAACAAGCAGGTTATCATTTATATTCAGCAAGGGACCTCCATGGACAGGACATTTGGGGAGCTGCTATCAAACATCAGAACTTCTGACACTGTGCACAGTCTTATATTGTGCCTTGTCTGTTGTGATGTCTCACTACAGTAATGATTAAGATGATGAGCACTTATGCGTTGATATTGCAATATGTCTGTGTAAGAACTATCGCTAAGGCAGGTTATATTATTACCCTCAGTGTATAGGTAAGGAGGTTAGACTGATAACTTACCCAGTGTCACATAGGTAGTAATGGCCAAACTAGAGTTGGAACCTGTCTGCCTACTCTCCAAGCTCAGGATTGACTTGAGCACAAGGGTAAGTATCTCACATGCTTTGTAAGGTTCAGGTTGATAACAAAATATGTGAAAGGCAAGGGTATAGACAACAGGGAGCATATGAAATACGGGAAGAGCCTAAAGAAATTCAAGTCTATTATTTTTAATCCACTGCTGTCAAATGACAAACGATTACTGGCTTTTCTTCAGCTTATGATTCCTGTATTCGAATCCTGAAAAACTTACATTTCATATATTACCAACTATTATGGGGAAAACTATCACATGGGAATAAAACTCCAGTGCCCTAAGGATTTGTTTAACGCTAGATAAATCTTATGAGTTTGCAAACTATAATTTTTAAAAAGAATTCAGTCTTTTTCTTCTCCCAAATATAAGTTTCCAATCTTCCATTCCAGACATGCAGCAATTGAATTCGAGTCATCTGTGTTTCATTTTTTATAGTGCAATACTCTCTACCTGCAAGTACAAATAATTTTTCCAATAACATATTCTTCTCTTCCACTTCAGAAATATGATTCTTTCTCTGTTGGACTTGGGGCTGGGGGAGGGAGTCTTCATCTCCTGCAACTCTGCTTCTAGAAAATAATGTCATTCTACACATAAGTCAGAGGCAGGCAGGAAAATGATGGGAAGAAATGACTTGTCAGGTGTGGATTTCTTCAAAGCATGAACTGCTTAGAAATCAGTGGTGGCAAATAAGCCTGTAAAAGACAGGAAAACACTCCACACCATCGAATTCTATCTGTAAGTTCCAAATGTTCATGGCCCTATTGCTGAACAAAAATCTGACTGCTGATCACCTTCAGAGTAAAAGCTGGAAAACAAATTCATCTTCAACCAAAATCAAAACTTTCTCTTGTCAAGAAAACAGTGAGCTGAGGAAAATTTTTTAAAATATAAATCCATTTCATTTTGGTAAGATGGAAGAGACATACTTGTCTCTACTTTTCTTGCTAAATGCAACTAAAATCCCTGGATATTACATGTAAAACAATCATAATAAGACTGAGAATTAGACAAAAGGCAAACCAGTTAGGGCATCAGGACCCAAGGGATGACATGGTAGCAAGTATCTTGGGCTTTCTTTGCTTTTCTTTTCATTCCAGATTTGGAACTGAAGAAGCTAAAAACTCAGACACACCAATGCATGGGAATTTTAAAAATTCTCAACAGAAGCCTGCTCTCTCTAGTTAAAGGACAAGTAAAAGGGCATCCTAACAAGACAGAATACTTCTATTTCTTTCTTTTTTTTTTTTTTTTTTTTTGAGACAGAGTGTCGCTCTGTCACTCAGGCTGGAGTGCAGTGGCTTGAAATCGGCTCACTGCAAGCTCCACCTCCCGGGTTCATGCCATTCTCCTGCCTCAGCCTCCAAGTAACTGGGACTACAGGCACCCACCACCACACCCAGCTAATTTTTTGTATTTTTAGTAGAGACAGGGTTTCACCGTGTTAGCCAGGATGGTCTCGATCTCTTGACCTCGTGATCCGCCTGCCTCAGCCTCCCAAAGTGCCGGGATCACAGGCATGAGCCACTGTGCCTGGCCACGACAGAATACTTTTAAACAATAACCACTCTTTTCTAGCCAAACAGAATAGATAAAATGGTGGACTTGGCCTCGCTCACAAAGGCTGAGTAAGGAGCCCTGAATTCTACCCTTACTGGGCTACAATAAGGCATCCATCCCTCAACTAAGGTGGTTTCAGAGAGTGCTGATGAGGGAGACAGGCGTTTGATTTCCTCTAAACAGTAATGAGCTTCCTCTCCTAATGATATAGTTGGAGACCACGTGGAAGCAGGTACTTGTACCCGTCCAGCCAGCACACTATCTGCAGGGACCTAGAGGGAAGCTAGAACTCCCTCCCTATCCAGCAATGATTAGGAGACAGCCTCCAAGGGTAAATAAACCCAATAAATAAACCCAAGGACGGAAACTGGACTTCTGTAGCAACCTGGAAGTGATGAACTCCAACTCCCTTTCCACCAGAGTGCTGTTGCAGAACGCCAAAACAGACAGCTTAAATAAGATAGACTGTTGCATAAAATAATATCTGAAATGTTCAGTTTTCAACTGAAAAACACTCAGCCCATTCTACCAAGAACCAGAAAGATCTCAAACTGAAGGAAAAAAGATAATCAGTTGACATCTATACCAAGAAGGCAAAGATGTTAAAATTATGTGGCAAAGATTTTAAAAAATAATAAAAGATAAAAGCAGCCATCACAAAAATGTTTCAACAAGCAATTACTAATATGCTTGAGACAAATGAAAAAATAAAAAGGCTCAGCAAAGAAACAAACTCTCAGTAGAAGACATAAAGAAGACCCCAGTGAAAATCTTAGCACTAAAAAATTTGATGACAAAAATAATTTTTAAAAACCTTCACTGGTGCATTCAGCAGCAGAATTGAGGAAAGAGGAAAGAATCAGTGGAACTTAATATAAAACAATAGAAACTGCACAATCTGAAAAACCAGCAAGAAAACAGACTGAAAAAATAAACAGAGCCTCAGAGACCAGTCAGACAAAAGATCTAGTATTTGTGTCATGGAAGTCCAGGAAGAATGGAAAGAGAGTAAGGATGAAAAAGTACTCAAAAATTGACAGAAAGCATGTCAATTACAGGAGAATTCTACCAAATATTAAAAATATAATACAAATTATATACAATCTCTTCCAGAAAATAGATAAGGAAGGAACATTGCTAAATTTAATTAATTTTATGAAGCCCCATCATCCTGATATCAAAATAATATAGACAAGGACAAAAAAAAAGTATAAACCAATATTCCTCATGAATATATGTGCATAAACCTTAAAGATACATATTAACAAACAGAATTCAGGAACATATAAAAATAATTATATACAATGACCACACGGGGTTTATTCCAAGGATTCCTGGCTGATGCAATATTCAAAAATCAATCAGTATAATCTTCCACATTAACAGGCTCAAGAAGAAAAATAACATGATTGGATAAGTCACAATGCAGAGCAAGTATCAAACAAAATGCAACACCCATTCTTAGTAAAACCTCTCAGCAAACTGAACAGAGGAGAACTTCCTCAACTTGATAAACATCTACAACATACAGTTAACACTGCAGGTAATGGTGAGTTACTGAATATTTCCCCCCTTGAGCTCAGTAGCAATTCAGGGATGCCCACTCTCAACTCTCATTCATCACAGTACTAGAAGATCTAGCCAGTGTAAGAAGGCAAAAGAAAGAAATAAAAGGCACTGAAAAAGATTCTCTGCTTGACCAAAATTTAGTCAGCCTGAAGATACAGGGCTACTAAAAGACAGATTTGATCATAAGATAATATAAATTTCCCCTCTCGCTACACCATACCACATATCAACAGGGCTCCACTATAATAAATAACATTAGTTTACAGCTGAAAGACCTCAAGGTGCAGATTCTATACAAGGAGGGATTCTTAAGGAAGCCAAAAGACAGGAAGGGGAGGCAAAAATAAAGAATTTGGAGTTCCTGTTACATATACTGCAACAAATACTAAGCACAGCCCAACTCCTAGTAAGGTTAACATAAAGCCTCACACAAATGGCCTATTTACCTCACTTCCTGTTACTGATGTATCATGTCTTCCTTTCATCTAAAATTTACAAGTGATGTCAAAAGGCAAGAAAAAACACAATCTGAAGAGAGAAAGCAAACATCGGAGTAGAATGATTCAGATATGACACAGATTTTGGAATTATCAGAGAATTTAAAATAGCTACAATTAATATAAGGGATTCTAAATAAGTACACAACACACTAGAACAGATGGGTAACATAAGTAAACTTCAGAACACCAAAGGATAAGACAAAATACTGAAAGAAGCCAGGAAACAGAAAAAATATATATGTTGAGAAGATATATGTTGAAAATTACAAAATGCTCATGAAAGAAATCAAAGAAGATCTAAATAAAAAGATATTCCATGTTCATGGATTAGAAGATTAAACATCGTAAAGATGTCTTTCCAAACTAATGTGTAAGTTTAACACAAATTGTATAAAAATTATTTAAAAATATTTCGTATATAGAGCTACAATTATTCTAAAACTTATAGGTAAAAGCAAAGTACCTAAAACAATGCTGAAAAAGAAGAGTGCGGGAAGAATCACTCTACCAGATATTACAGCCTATTGTATAGCTACAGTAACCAACATTGTGTGATATTGTCAGAGGGATACACACATAGATCAATGGAACAGAATAGAGAACCTAGAAATTGCCTACACGAAAAGAGCTAGGTGGTTTTTTATAAAGATGCAAAGACAACTCAATGAAAAAAAGATAATCTCAATAACTATCTGAAATAATGAGATATTCATAAGCAAAAATGTGAACCTTGACTTACACCTGAGATCTTATACAAAAACTAACTCAGGCCAGGCGCCGTGGCTTATGCCTGTAATCCCAGCACTTTGGGAGGCCGAGGCGGGTGGATCACAAGGTCAGGAGATCGAGACCATCCTGGTCTAACTCGGTGAAACCCCATCTCTACTAAAAATACAAAAAATTAGCCGGGAGTGGTGGCAGGTGCCTGTGGTCCCAGCTACTCGGGAGGCTGAGGCAGGAGAATGGCGTGAACCCTGGAGGCGGAGCTTGCAGTGAGCCGAGATCGCGCCACTGCACTCCAGCCTGGGTGACAGAACGAGACTCCATCTCAAAAGAAAAAAAAAAAAATTAACTCGAAAACGATCATAGATTTAAATGTAAAACTATACAAGAAAAACTGAATTGTAGGATGCTCCACTGGTGTCAAATAATTGCTGAAAAGCACTTAAGGAAATCATATCTGAAATATGCAAAGAACAAAATGATTTTTCATGTTGTAAAAAATCCAATTAGAAAAAGGACAAAAGATATGAAAAGACATTTAATACTGATGAGAAATCAAAGAAGATCTAAAATCACTGAAAGACAGACGGTTTTTATGACTTCAACAACTCAGCATAATACAGATATGAATTCTCTACAAATTGATAGACAGGTTTAATAAAAATTCTATCAAAATTCCAGCAAGATTTCTGTAGAAACAGAGAAGATTATGCTAAAGCGCATATGGAGATGCAAAAGAACAGGAATAGCAAAACCAATTTTTTAAAATATTTAAAAAGTAAAGTTGGAAGAATTAATTTACCTAATTCAAGAATTTTTAATAACTATGGTAAACAAAACCTTTTGGTACTGGTGGAGGAAAACAATAGATAAATAAAACAGAATAGAGAACCCAGAAAGACCTCCATCCCCAAATATATGGCCAACTCATTTTTGACCAAAGTGTAAAAGGGATTTCATGGAGGAAACATAGTCTTTTCAGCAAATTGTGCTGGAAAAATTGGACATTTATTTTTAAAAAGATTAACTAACCTTGACCTATATCAAAAAGTAATTCAAAATGTATCACAGAATTAATAAAACTATAAAACCTTTAGGAAAACTACGGAAGAAAATATTTGCAATTTAGACCTATAAAAAAAGGTCTACTTCTCTAAAAGCATGACCCATAAAAAGATCAGTTGTCAGGTTAGACTTCATCAAAATTAAAAAATTTGCTGTATGAAAAACTTTGCTAAGAGGATGTCAAGACAAACTACAGACTGGAGAAAAATATTTGCAAACCACATATCCAACAAAGGACTAGGTACCTAGAATAGATAAAGTGTTCTCAGAACTCAACAGAAGGCCAAAAAGGGCTTCAACCAAGGTGTTGTCCAGACAGTGCTCCTTCTGGAGGCGCTAGGGGAAATCAGTTTCCTTGCCTTTTCTGGTTTCAGAGGCCTCCTGCAGTCCTTGAGTCAGGGTCTCCTTCTTCCATTTGGGTTGAGTTAATCTAACACAGAATCACTCTGGCCTCTGCTTTCCTTTTCACATCTATTTTTCTGACTCTCCCTTTACTCTCTTTCCCTGATAAAGACCCTTGTGATATGTTAGGTCAACCAAGAAATTCAGGGTAATGTTTCCATCTCAAGATTCTTAACCAAATCACACCTTCAAAGTCTTTTTTTCCACATAACACAAGACATTCACAGGTTCTGATGATCAGATCATGAACATCTTTAGGTAGGTTCTTATTCTGCCCAGCATACTACGGAATACTACTCGCAATAAAAAGTAACCATCTATTGATATTCACAATAACCTGGATCAATCTCCAGAGAAAGATGTTGATTAAAAAAAAAAACACACAGTCCCAAAAGGTGGCAGTCTGTGTGATTCCCTTTGTGTCATATTCTTTAATTAACAAAATTATAAAAATGGAGGACAGATTAGTCGTTGCCAGGAGTTAAGTAGGGAGTGAGAGCAAGAGGGAAATGTGTGTGGTCATAAAAGGGCAACATGACAGATCCTGCAGTGAACAGGATCTATCTATCTTTACCAATGTCAACATCCTAGTTGTGATACTGTAGTATAGTTTTGCAAGATGTCATTATTGAGAGACAGTGGGTAAAGGCTACAGAGGAATCCCTGTATTATTTTTTGCTTCTGTATATAAAGCTACAGCTATCCCAAAATAAAATGTTTAATTTTAAAAAACCCATCTCAGCTATCTTGGGAAAAATCAGTAAATTTGGAAACGAGATGTTCTGCAGGATTTCTTCATCATTACCTGAGCAGCCAGTAAAAATCCCTGCTGAACTCCTCCCTCTGAAAACTCACAGTCAATTCAGCAGCTTGACCAAATTCTCTCTTCTCTGAAGTGCCTGTTCCTTTCCCAACCCCCTGCTACTAAAGGTTGCACTTACAGAGTCAGAAGAGTGGGCTGTAAGTAGTCAGGCTGGAAAACTCAGGTCCCTCATCTGCACTCTGCCAGTAACGAGTTGTGTGAGGTACTTACTAATGGCAAAGTGCACAGGTAATTCACAAAGTGCCTTCTGATGAGTGAGTAGGAGTTGCACGGAAAATGGCAAGGGTTAGTAGTGAAATCATTTTGTATTTTCATTGGGATTAGCGTAGTTGATAGAAGTTGTTGTGAGTGCTCTAGAGAAGAACAAATGTGTTTTAATAGCATTTCCAAAATTATTTGACAATGGAACCCGGCCAGCCCACCTTCACATTTTTTTCATGGAAACATCTTGTTAACTATTGCCTATGGAATACATTTTGAGAAACGCTGAACTAAATAAAATAAAGATATGTTAATACTGTTTTATAGTATACATGCATTTTTTAATTCTTAAAGTAATACTTGGTTGTAAAATATTCAGACATTACACAAGCACAATAAGGTTCAAAATGAAAACACCCATTTGCCACTCCCACTCCCCAGAGGAAACTGACTTTAATGGTTTGGTGTAAACAGGTTCACATTTTTTCCTCTGTATTTAAAAATATATCACTTTTATAATCAGAACAAAAAATAAATGTGATAAAAAGGAAAGAAAGAAGGTCAACCCTTCCTATTCCCAAAAGAAACATCTAAATGATGGTTGTATCACCCCTGGACACCTTCAGGAAGGAGGAGTAAGGGGTAGTTAATTGAGTTTCTAACGTTATCTCAGGTTGCTCTTGTAAGGAAGATATTACACTTATTTTACACACAGTAAATCTGAAAATCAGAGATTAACCTACTTGCCCAAGATCACACAGTAGTAATAAATGTCTGCTTAGTATTATATGTTAAATTCTAAACCAAGTGCTTAAAACTTTATCCTTTTGAGTATTTATGGCTAGCTTCTCAGGTAGGTGCTGTCCGGATGGTGCTTATCCTTGTTTCAAATGAAACTGAAGCCTAGAGGGAAGCCAGACTATTTTTCCCCAGTAAATTATCTTGAGCCCTTGTCAAAAATCAAGGTTTTGGCAGGATTGTGCTCCTTCCGGAGGTTCTACGAGAGAATCTGAGATGTGATACAACCATAAATGTAAGAGTTTATTTCTGGATGTTCAATTTTATTCCATTTATGCATATGCCTATCGTTATACTAGTATCACATTGTCTTGACTGCAGTAGTTTTGCAGTAGATTCAGAAAATGCAAATTGTCAATCCTCCAACTTTGTTCTTCTGCAAGATTGTTTTTGCTATTCTGGATTGCTTGCAATTTCCATACACATTTTTGGAGTAGCTTGTCAATTTCTGCAAAAAAAGGAGGCTGAGATTTTGACAGGGATTCTACTGAATCTAGATCAATTTGGAGCTATTACCATCTTCACAATGTTAAGTCTTCCAATCCATGAACATGAGTTGTCTTTCCATTTATTTAGATTTTTAATTTCTTTTAAGAATATTTTAGTTCCTAGTATACAAGTCTTATACTTATTTTGTTAAATTTATTCCTGAATATTTTAACATTTTTGATATTACTGTAAATGAAATTATTCTCTTAATTTTCAGTGTTCACTGCAAATGTATAAAATTCAATATGTTTTGTTTATATTGATTTTGTATCCTGCAACTTTGTTGAACTCATTCATTATTTTAATGTCTTTTGGAGGGGGCAGATGCTCTTAATTTTTTATATGCAAGAGCATGTCATCTGCAAATACAGTTTTACCTCCTTCTTTCCAAAAATATGACTTTTATCATTTTAATTATTAATAGATGCCTGCACTAGGTAGAACCTCCAATAAAATTGTGAGTACAAATGGTGAGAGTAACATTCTTACCTTGTTCCTGATCTTAAGATGGACACTTTTAGACTTTTATTATTAAGTATGATATTAGTTGTGGATTTTTCATAGGTTACATTTATTGGGTTGAGGAAGCTACCTTCTGTTCTTAGTATGTTGGATGTTTACATCATGGAAGAATGCGTAATTTTGTCAAATGATTTTTTCTGCCCATAGAGATGATTCTGTTATTTTTGTGCCTATTCTATGAATACAGAGTATTACATAGAACGATTTTTTAATGTTGAACCATCCTTGCATTTTTTAGATACTACTTGGTCACTGGTGTATAATCATATTATATGTTGCTGGATTCAGATTGCTAGTATTTTGTTGAGAATCTTTGCAACAGTATTTGTATATTTGTATGAGGTGTTGATTTGTAGTTTTCATTTCCTGTGATGTCTTTGGCTTGGAGATCAGGATAATATTGGCCTCATAGAATGAGCTTGGAAGCATTCCTTTCTCTTCAATTTTTAGGAAAAGCTTGTCAAAGAATAGTGTTAAGCCTTGTTAAAAGGTTTGGTAAAATTCTCCAGCAAAGCCATTTAGGTCTGCACTTCACTCGATGGTAAGGCTTCTGGTTACTAAAATAAACCTCTTTTTATGTTATGAGGCTTTTTCGATTTTACTTTTTCTTGATTCAGTTTTGGTAGTTTGTGTCTTTCTAGGAATTTGTTTATTGCATCTAATTAAGTTTAATAAATTCACTGCAACTAATTTAGGTGATAATCTAAATATTATAGATTATAATCTAATAATCAAAGTATTCTTTTGTAATTCTTCCCCCACCCCATGAAGTCAGTAGTAGTGTCTCCTCTTTCATTCCCTAATTAAGTAATGTGCATCTACTCTCTTTTTCTCTTGATCAGTGTAGCTAAGAGTTTGTCAATTTTGTTGATCTTTTCAAAAAAACAACTTTTGGTTTTGTTAAATTTTTATTGCTTTCTATTCTTTTTTCATTTGTTTCTCATGTAATTTTTATTATTTCTTTTTTCTGCTTGCTTTGGATTATTGTTCTCTTCTTTTTCTAGTTGCTTAGGGGAAAGGTAAAGTTATTTACTTGAAATCTCACTTTTTAAAAATAGGCAACTGCAGCTATCTATTTATGAAGCACTGCTGTTGCAGCATCTCATAAGTTCTAGAATACTGTGTTTCTGCATTTTTAAATTTCAAGGTGTTTTCTAATTTCCTTATGGTTTCTTATTTGACCCACTTTTTATTTTGGTACATATTGGTTAATTTTCATATATTTGTGAATTCTCTAAATTTCTTTCTGTTGTTGATTTCCCATTTCATTCCCTTTTGAATGAGAAATACACTTAGTATGATTTCAATTATTTCAAATTTCTTAAAACTTATTTAATGGCATAATACACAATTGTGTCCCCCACTCACCCAGAGAATAAAGGAGAATTACAATACACTTGAAAAGAATATGTATTCCACTGTCATTGGGTTGTACAGATGTCTGTTAGGTCTAGTTGTCTTAGAGTGTTGTTCAAATATTCTATGTCCTTGTTAATCTTCTGTCTACTTGTTCTTACTATTATTGAAAGTGGGGTATTGAACAAGCCAACCACTATTTTAGCATTATGTATTTCTACCTCCAATTCTGTCAGGTTTTGCTTCATATATTTTAAGGCTCTCTTGTTTAGGTGCTTATATGTTTATATTTATTATGTGTTCTTGATGAATTGACTCATTTATCATTATATACATTAATATTATATAGACATATAAGATAAATGTGTATCTTTTTTGCCTCCTATAGTGTTAAAGTCTACTTTGTCCAATATTAATATAGCAACCCCAGCTCTTAGTACTCTTGTCATGGTATATCTCACTTCTGTCCTTTCATTTACAACTTACTTGTGTCTTTGAAGTGAAACTGTCTCTCATAAACAACATATATATGGGTCATATTTTTTAAAAGCCGTTCTGCCAATCTCTGCCTTTTGACTGCAATATTTAAACTATTTACATTTAATGTAATTATGAATAAGGTAGAATTTATATCTGCATTTTGCTATTTGTTTATTATATATTATGTCTTTTTTGTTCTATTCCTTTACTTTTGCCTTCTTTTGTGTTAAATGAATATTTTATAGTGCATCACTTTAATCCCCTTGTCCTTTCTTTTACTACATTATTTTTTAGTTATTTTCTTAGTTGCTACCCTAGGAATTACAAATAACATCTTAATTTACAATAAGCTAGCTCGCATAACCAACTTAATTTTAACAATATTCAAAAATTTTGCACTTATATAGCTCCATCCCTCTTCACTTTTGTGCTATTATCATACCAACTCAACCATTTTACATTATGATGTCCATCAACAGAGAATATAATTGTTGCTTTATGCAGCTGCTTTTTAATTTTGATAGGAGAAAAAATAAAACAAATAAAAATATTGAGGGAGGAATTGTATTTACCTTTTTAGCTATCTTTACTAGTTTTTGTTGTTGTCGTTGTTTTTGAGACAGAGTCTCACCGTGTCACCCAGGCTGGAGTGCAGTGGCACAATCTCAGCTCACTGCAAGCTCCACATCCCAGGTTCAAGCCATTCTCCTGCCTCAGCCTCCTGAGTAGCTGGGACTACAGGCACCCGCCACCAAGCCTGGCTAACTTTTTGTATTTATTTTAGTAGAGACAGGGTTTCAACGTGTTAGCCAGGATGGTCTCAATCTCCTAACCTGATGATCCATCCACCTTGGC
The DNA here is from genome assembly GCF_029289425.2 of Pan paniscus. NCBI lineage: Eukaryota > Metazoa > Chordata > Mammalia > Primates > Hominidae > Pan > Pan paniscus. The sequence continues at coordinate 8,130,986 of NC_073265.2, forward strand.
CTCCCAAAGTGCTAGGATTACAGGTTTGAGCCACCGTGCCTGGCAGGTTATTTCCTAACGTAGATTTGAGTTACTGTTTGGTGTTTTTTCATTTAAGTCCTATAGTGCCTCTTTAGTATTTCTTGTAGGCAAGTCTGCTAGTGATACGTTTTCTGTTTTTTCTTTTTTACTTGGGATGTCTAACTTCTTCATTTTTGAAGGATCACTTTGTTGGATATAGAATTCTTATGTGACAGTCTTTTTTTTCTAACACTTTGAGTCTATTTTTCCACACTTTCTAACATCTATGTGTTTTGAGGAGAAATTAACTGTTAAGCTTACTGAGGATCCCTTGTACATGATGAGCTGCTTCTCTTTGTTGCTTTCAAGATTTTTTCTCTTTGGCTTTTGTCAGATTGATTAAACCGTATCCAGCATGAATCTCTGAGTTTTTCCTATTGAGAGTCCATTGAGATTACTTGATATGAAGATAAATGGTTTTCATCAAGTTTGAGAAGATTTTGGTCATTATTTTTTCAAATATTAATTCTCTTTCTCACCTCTCCTTCTGGCACTCTAAATAGATAGATAGATAGATAGATAGATAGATAGATAGATAGATAGATAGATAGAGAGATAGATATATGTATATATGCCTAGTAGAGTAAATAGAGAGTAATAGGTCTCTGAGACTGTTGACTTTTCTTCATTTTTAAAATTCATGTTGCTGAGACTGGATAATCTCAATCAAGCTAACTTTATGTTAACTGATGCTCTCTTCTGTCACTTCACATCTGCTGTTGAGTACCTTTAGTGAATTTTTCACTTCAAATATGGTATGTTTCAACTCTAGAATTTTATTTTGATTCATTTTTATATGCTCTCTATTTTTTTTTTTACAATCTCCATTTGGTGAGATGTCTTTCTTACTTCTTTTTAGTTCTTTATACATGGTTTTCTCAGTTTGTAGAATGTTCTTAAGGTAGCTGATTTAAAGTCCTTGTCTAAGAAGTCCAATGACTGAACTTCCTCATGGACAGTTTCTGTTGACGGTTTTTTCCCTGGATATGGTTCATTCCTTATTTTTCCTTGGTTTGTCTCACAATGTTGGTTGGAAACAGAACATTTCAAGTAACATAATGTGGCAAATCTTGTGATATCAAATTCCTTTTTCTCCCAGAGTTTGTTGTTCCTGTTTCTTGTTGCTGTATTTGTTTGTTTGTTTGTTAGTAGCTTTTCTGAACTAATTCTGTAAAGGCTGTATTCTTTGTTATCTGTGGCTATTGACATCTTAGCTAAGTTAGTGGTTGGGCAGAAATTTTCTTAAATGCCTAGAAGTAATACATCTCCCAGCCTTTGCCAAGTTGCTCTGCGTGTCCTTTTTGGGAATACACCTTCAATTCTCACGTAGGTATGTTACAATTCTTTATTAGCATTCACTTAGCATTCCAAGGTCAGTCATAAGTGAGAGCACAGGGCCTTCTTAGGTATTTTCTGGGTGTGCATATGACACTGGGCATGCCCAAAGCCCTGCACATATGCCATATATGTGAACTTCTGGATTTCCAGGAATACGTTCCATCTTTTCAAAGGCCTCTTATGCACATCTCACTCCTTAGCTTTTCCTTTGAATTTTTTGGTGAGCTTTCTCTCCCCCAACTTGTATTGCCATCTCAGGCAGGTGTTGTGACAAACAGTTTTCAACAAGTACTCCTGAAGAAAAGACTATTTCTGCTGGGAGAGCTCTGATTTAGGTCAAATAAAGACATGCCCTTTGAATGGTGGTTTCCTGAGAACTACCAGACAGTTTGAATAATGACAATACTCTAAGAATGTTGCTTTAGGGGAACTACAAACCAATGCTGCCTCTTCCAGGGGCTACCAGGCTGCTGATTTTCAGCATGATCTGTGGGCTGCTGGTTTTCAAGGATATCTCAGAGCTGGGGAGGGGGTCATGAAAGTGAAGCAAGTTAAGATGCCACACAGTCAGTGTTCTTCCCAAGACTGAGATATTTTACTTGAATAAATGCTACTTAGATTATTGCAAGCCTTTAGTTAATTTCATATTTTTGAAAGGATGATTTGCCAACTGTCAGCATTGTTATTGCTTTTTTGGAGGAGTATCTTAATTATGGGGGTCTTGACTCCACTATTCTTCTTACCAACTGTTAGGGTTCTTAATATTTCATAAGTCTTGTTAATGGCAATCTGGGTTGTGTTAAAATGTCTTCCAAAAAGTAACAAAATATTGCCTTATCTTTTATTTGAGAAATAAATTTCCCGTTTTCTAGTTATTTCTCTACACTACGAAGGTGTATTTATCTTCATCACACCAAACCTCATGGTCAACAAATTTATGAATTGATTGAGAGAGGGACACATAAACATCCAAATCAGTTTTTTAAAAGAACCCAATGCTGGTTAGCAATCCAAGTTGTTACTTTAGAAAGGGTCATTTCAAAGTGAATCATATAACATTTTACATTATTGTTATGGTCGCTCACCCCAAAACATCCTTCCAGCTTTAGCAGAATGTTAGTCACTTTTCAAGTCTATAGAAAAGATACACTCGCAGCTTTCCACGGCATCATCTCAAATGTTGTTGTGAAATATCATCCTGTCACCTGGGCTTTTCCATTTATTGAGAATGTATGACTTGATTTGCTTTTCTCTGCTAGCATGAAAGATTCTTTGGTAAAATTTTCATTTGATAAATCAAATAAATGTCAACCTGTGAGAATAACTGACAAACATTGCTGAGACAAATCTACTATTTAGGGCAGGGTTGCACTACACTCTCTTGTTGCTTCTTATAAGAAACCCAGCCAGATATGGTAGCTCACACCTGTTATCCCAGTGCTTAGAGAGGCTAAGGCAGGAATATTGCTTGAGTCCAAGAGTTCTAGACCAGCCTACACAACACAGCGAGACCCCCATCCCTACAAAAAATTTAAAAATTATCCAGGCGTGGTGGCACATGCCTGTAGTCCCAGCTACTTGGGAGGCTGAAGTGGGAGGATCGCTTGAGCCCAGAAGATCAAGGCTGTAGTGAGCTACGATTATGCTACTGCACTTCAGTGCAGTGAGACAGAGTGAGACACTGACTGTAAAATAAATAAATAAATACATAAATAAATCCAAATAATCTTATCTATCAGCTGCAGCAGCTCATGCTTTTAATCTTAGCATTTTGGGAGGCTGAGGCAGGCAGCTCACTTGAGCCCAGGAGTTTGAGACCAGCCTTGGCAACATGGCAAAACCTCATCTCTACAAATACTACAAAAATTAGCCAGATGTGGTAGCTCACGCCTGTAGTCCCCCCAGCTACTGGGAAGGCTGAGGTAAGAGGGTCACTTGAGGAGCCATGGTTACACCACTGCACTCCAGTCTGGGCAACAGACAAAAACCTGTCTCAAAAAAAAACCAAGCAAACAAACAAACAAATCCTCAGTAACCCCTGTCAACATGAAGGGATAAAGTGAAGTGATAAAGCACACTAGTGTGTAGGGAAGACTGACTTGCCCAAAACACTGCCATTTAAATTTGACCAAGGGGAAAAGTCATGCACGGTAAACTCATTTGAAGTGTCCATGGTTTGGCTCTGTGTCCCCACCCAAATCTCATCTTGAATTGTATTCCCACAATTCCCACATGTTGTGGGAGGGACCTGGTAGGAGATAATTGAATCATGAGGGTGGTTTTCCCCATACTGTTTTCATGGTAGTGAATAAGTCTCACGAGATCTGATGGTTTGATCAGGGGTTTCCACTTTTGCGTCTTCCTCATCATTTCTCTCTTTGCCAACTGCCATCCATGTAAGATGGGACTCGATCCTCCTTGCCTTCTGCCATGATTGTGAGGCTTACCCAGCCACGTGGAACTGTAAGTCCAATTAAACCTCTTCAGTTTGTAAATCCCCAGTCTTGGATATGTCTTTATCAGCAGCGTGAAAACGGACTAATACATTGTTCTTCTCTTAAACAGAGTATTTATCAGACCAAAATATAATGAATGAATAAGTTATCAATGAAAAATGGAAAAATTATATGGATTTTATATAATGAGTTAAACTAGAGTTCCATTATGAAATTATAAATTGTGAAATACTGAATGTAAATTCAAATTAAAAAGAGGACATCTGAAATACTTTTAAAATCAAGGTGAATGTGTAAAAACTTTTCCACTCACTTCTTTTCTCAAAAAATATCAAAGAAAAGAAAAAGGATTATAAACTGAAATAAAACTAGAAATATTTAAAACCCATCAAAATACATGAAGACAGAAAGCAATGGCAAAGACAGATGAGAGATGGGTGAGCACACAGCAGAAACGGCCAACAAGTCCAGGAAAGGCAGTGCATCATCGAAAACACGTCCCCAAAAGAGAAAAACAGACTAATTCCTCTGTAGTCCTATTGCTAGGTTTTCAGTCGGGTCTTCATTCACTGTATCCTGAATGGTGCACACATGTTGTTCAGGATCAGCAGGATCAGAGAGACATATTTTTTATTAAATACTTTATGGTAAATAAGAAGTTTGTTAACTGCCACTCCCCTCCCTCTTTGCCATAGACCTTATCCCTAGAGTGACACCAAGCCATTTGTCCTACATGAGTAGCTGGACATCTCAGAGGTGCAGGACAAGGAAAATTGATTTTTCTTTGCTTATGAATAGGAAGAGGGCAGCTTTCCTTTGCATCTCCTGAAGGAGTCTCCTAGAAGATGCAATAGACCTGAGTCCTAAATCCAATCTTTTGATGTGTGAATAAAATCTCGCAGAAGCCAGAGAGCCCTAGAAATATGTCTAATGTTTCCAGTTCCTTCCTCCTTGAAATGTGAATACCTAGAAAAACAGACACTCCAATCTTCCTTGCACCTTAGAGCTTAACCTAGGATCTAGTCTGGGCTGTAACAATTTGGTCCTTTTTGTGGAAATAAGAGATGTCTTACTGTCTTTTCAGATCAAAGCAAATAACTAGACAAAGAGGTCTAATTCTTATGGTGTGTGAGGGCTGCTTCTCAGTGAACTAGGGCTTTTTACAGGAATAATAATCTATTCTCCCACAATCGCAAAGGCTAATGTCAAAAGCTAAGCTTCTATCCACCACTATTCCACCCAAAACACTACCTCTAAGTCAGGGCATCTGAACCCACTTTTCTGCATAGGGAACCACAGAACAACAATAACAAAAAAAGCAACCACAAAAAGGCTGACAATTTTGGACTCTACCGCGAGAAAATATGAAGGACGACAGCTAACCTTACAGTAAAGCTCTCTCTCACACACAAACATTTTAACGTTTTCAGTCCCTCACTCTTAAATATAAATGAGATGTCAAAAATCAGAGAATCAGAACCATGAAACAGACAACAAAATCAATAGATGAATAAACAACATACAGCGCGGAAGAAAATATTAAAATAACTACAATTAATATTCTCAAAAAGATGAAAGTCAATGCATACATAAAACAAGAATAAGATACTATTATGAAGGAACAATCAGAGAACAAGAAAATAAGTCTTAGAATGTATATATTAAGAAATATTATTAAAGTTCAATAGAAATTTGTAAATTAAAGTTGGGGAAATTCCTCAGAAGGTAAAACAAAATTTAAAAAAACCTAAAGGACTAATAAACAGAATATTAGCTGATGGTCCAATCCCAGCTCATGTCAGTTCTAAAAAGGAGGGGAAAATGGGAATAAAATGATAAACTATCAATTAAATACTGAGATTAAAAACACTCAAACTGAAATTTCTTTTGATATTCTCTAACTCCACAACAACAATGAACACAGAAGACTTCTGTGCCCAAACGTGTAGGGATTTCTCCCCATCAACAAGCAAGCAAGCAACCCACAATGGACACCAGCTGGGTGTCCTCTAATTCAATTATGACACTGTCCACCTGGAGATAGCGTCAGCCCTCACGGGTTGAGGGCTCAGTCCCCAAGATTGCCCCGCACTTGCCACCAGTCACAAGTCCAGGCCCTCAGCCAGCTTCAAGTTAGGAGTCCCACAGCCCCCTATTTGTGTTTGGTTAATGTGCTAGAACATCTCACAGAACTCAGTGAAACTTACCTTTACTGGTTTATTATAAAGGATATTGCAAAATATCCAGATAAAGTGATGCACAGGGCAACGCCTGTGGGAGGAGGTGGAGCTTCCGAGCCCTCCCTGGCACCTGCCTCCAGGGACCTGCACATCCTCACCTGTCCGGAAGCTCTCTGAACCCAATCCTTTTGGGTTTTTATGGAAACTTCACTATGTGGGTATGATTGATTAAACCATTGGCCATTGGTGATCAGCTTAACCTTCAGTCTCCTTCTGCTCCCCAGTGGTTGGGGGTGGGGCTAAAAGTCCCAACCCTCCAGTACTGCCTTGATCTTTCTGGTCACCGGCCCCATCTTAAACCTACCTAGGGACTGCCAGCCATCAGTCAGCTCATTAGCATACAAAAGACATTTCTTGGGAGATTCTAAGGATTTGGGGAGTTGTATGCCAGGAAACAGGGTCACAGACCAAATATGTATTTTATAGTATCACAAATAACGTTTAAAAATTCAGATATATAATTTCTGGGAAAAAATTTCAGAAACAGTAAGTACCTGTGAGAGTTAATTTTAGGTGTCAACTTGATTGGATTACTGATGCCCAGATAGCTGGGAAAGCATTCCTTCTGAGTGTGTCTGTGAGGGTGTTTCTGAAAGAAATTGGCATTTGAATCAGTGAATGGAGAAAGGATGATCCCCATCACCTGATGTGGGCAGGCACCATCCATTCTGCTGAGGGCCCAGATAGAACAAAAAGGCAGAGGAAAAGGAAATTCTCTCTCTCTCTCTCCTGAAGCTCCTTTTCTTACAGTTGAACATTAGAATGCCAGGTTCTCTGGCCTGTGGACTCCAGGACTTGCACCATCCCCTCTCTGCACCCCCCAAACCAGCCGCAGTTTCTCAAGCCTGCAGCATTGGACTGAGAGTAATATCATCAGCTTCCCCGGGTCTAAGGCCTTCAGGCTTGGACTGAGCCATGCTCCGGGCCTCCCCAGTCCTCCAGCTTGCAGGCAGCTCATCATGGGACTTTTCAGCCTCCATAATCCTGTGAACCAGTTCTCATACACCTCTCTCTGTGTCTGTCCAGTTCTCATATACCTCTCTCTCTGTCTGTCTGTCTATCTGTCTATCATCTATCCACCCATCCCCTATTGGGTCTTCCTCTCTGGAGAACCCTGAGTTATACAGTACCCAAGACAGACAAAAGCTCCTAAAATGCTCAAGAAAATGAATGAGAAAAAAACATTTCTATCCACATTGTAATAAAATTTTGGAACACCAGGAATTAAGAAAAGTTCCCAAAGCCTCCAGAGAGAAGAAAAACAAGACAATGGATAATTATTCAGAATGATATAGGACTCACAACAGGCAAAACCAAAAGACAATGGAACTATGCCTTCAGAATCCTGAGGGATAATAATTTTCCACTCTACAATGGAAGATAACAAAAGATGAGGAAAGCCTGGGATTGGCACCAAGGACGTCCAACACTTCAGGGTGAAGAGAGGTGTCCAGATGAAGGCATCCAGGGGGGCACTCCAAGTGCACAGGAAGCAGGACAGGCTTAAAAGAGGGAAGGATAATCCGCATGCAGAACTCATGTGTAAAGAACTCTGTGGAGACATATTTTACAAACTTTTGGAGGCTGAAGGAAGATTTAGTGATGCATTCCAAGAACATTGGGAAAAAAGTGCCCATTTTTTAGTCCAAGGAAAAACAGAGTTTGATGAGAAAGGATGTTATATTACACTTGGGCTATATATTATAGCACAGCCCAAGAGTGAACCATATTTACGTGGTCAGAAGAAAAAGCCTTTATTTGTGTTTATCCAGTTTAGATGTAGTTACCAGGAGGGGTGTGAAAAGGGACATGACTAACCCCCAGTCCCCAGCAATCCTTATAAGAAGACAAATTGTTTGTGTCTAAAGTTGGATCAGAAGAGCAGGATATGCAGATTATTCTGAACTACAGGCATAAATATCAGAATAAATAGCTGAAAAGGCTGAAAGTGGTTGCCACTGGGAAATAGGATTAAGGAAATTATAATATTCTTGTTGTTGTTATGCTTTAAAATATTTACAAATAATATAGGGTAGGAATAACAAGTTAAACGAGCACAAAGGAAAATTCAGAAAATGTAAAGATATTTTTGAAAGTGCTGTTGCACCACCTTCTTTGATGGGTGCATGGGTGTCAAATCCTAACAAAGACTTTGTCACAGCCCCTGGAGAGGCAGATCAACAAGTAGAAGGGAAAACCTTTACTTACCTTAAACAAAAATAAAAGTAACCTTTGCCCACCCACCACCACCAAAGGAAAGGGGAGAAAGACAAGAAGTCACCCGAGCATTTGCCACAGAATATCTATCGCTTTATGAAACGAAAAACCACATGTGCCTTGGATGTAGCCACAAAGTCCTACAATTAGAGACAAGTCCTGTGAACTCTGTGTTTGAAAACAGAGATAAATTAGGGAGTCAGTGTTATGAAACAGTTGGTCACACGACTTCTCTCAGTATTAATGCATGTTATACATTAGGCTTCATTGTCCAGAGAGTGTGTATGCAGGGTGTGTGGAAGACCTAATATGAAATGGACACTGATCTAATTCTTAAAAGAAAAATCACATCATGTGATTTTTTTCACAGGCGTATTTTCACATTTGGAAAGGGAATCTTGCCAGCATTTATTTGGAGACTTTTTCATCAACTGCTTCTCTTGGTCACAATTCTATCACGAGTTTCCTCAAGCTCTGTTCTTATAGAGAAAGGCTCTTTTGTTTGTCCAGGAGCCTTCATTTGGCACCCACCACGTGCTAAGCCATGTGTATTTCATTGGAGACAGTGGTAGGGATGAATCTGTAGAGTCCATGGACTAGGAGAGAGATGCAAAGAGAGCTCTCAATAGATGCTATGGAGGAGTACTCAAAGACTAACCGTGGGAGTGTGGGGCCAGGGCTCAGAAAAGGCTTCCTGGGGTATTGATAACAGCATCTTGAGGACGACAAGCAGGGTGGCTGCCCAGGCAAAGGCCCAGAGCATTAAGATAACAGGGAACCTTTTATAGGCAGGTACAAGTCAGGCAGCTCCTCAGGATGCTGGGCTGGAGCGGCGAGAGCTGGGGCTTGATTCAGGTGAGGAAGCATCTCATCCATCCTGGTGGGCGTCAGGCTCTTCTCTTGGAGAAGAGGCAACTGGGAGTTGTTACAGTATTTAATAAAAGGAGTGACCTGGAGGCGGGGGCGACAGGAGGGAGCCCCCTAGGTTAGGGCTGTGGCAGTCATCGGAGAAATGTTAGGTGGGGAGGGTGGGCTCCCTGGGAGCATTCAGGTGCTGGAATTGTGAGATGTTGTGACTTATCCCTTGAGTTGGATGAGGAGGAATCTAGGATTAATTCATACTTTCTAGGATGGGGAGTAAATTTAGAATACTATATCCAAGATAACATAATTGGGAAATGCTATTTTTTATTCTTAAAAAAAAAGTTTGCCCATTTCCACATAATCAGAATTCAAGGCAGCTGCCCTATGATCACAGTACAGGAGATCATCCACTGGAGAAATGGTCTCTGTCATCCACAGCTGATCCCATGCCTGAAACACGATCACCCCAGCCCTCACACTTTTAAACAGAAGCTGGTAAGACACAGAAGATACATGGATTAAGCACAGCCACCTTCCACCCTCTAAAGTTAAAACCTACACTTTATCTGAATCTGCTTTCAATTATGTTCAGACATAATTTAGGGGTATTAGAACATGCAGTCAAAAAAATCTCTTGAAAATTACTCTTTCAAAGCTTATATATGTCAATTTTACATTCCATGTTGGCCATTATAGAACTCAGTTCCAAATTTTCACTCTTTGAAGACCAATCTAAATGATTCCCTGGTGCAGAAATCATTCTGACAAGTATAGCTCTTCAGAGCCTTAAAAAGAATAAAATGTTTAATCACTGCATTCATATTTAATTCATGTTCATAGCACCCCTTTCACAAGGCATGCTGGAGCTCAAAGGATGGAGCCTACCACTACTCTTCCTTCAGGACATTAAGGAGCTGTGGACTCCCTGCCACCCCTCGTGGTGCTGTCAGCTCTTCACAGCTCCCATTAGAGGGAAGGGAAGAACTGAGCTTTCTGAGCATCCACTTTGGGTACAACCCTGTGCTTTCTCTCCCTTATCTCTCTGTTTTTTGATGTTTTGTTTTGTTTTGTTTTTTGTTTGTTTTGTTTTGGAGACAAAGTCTGGCTCTGTTGCTCAGGCTGGAGTGCAGTGGCATGATCTCAGCTCACTGCATCCTCCTCCTCCCAGGTTTGAGTGATTCTCCTGCCTCAGCCTCCTGAGTAGCTGGGATTATAGGCGCACACCATCATGACTGGCTAATTTTTGTATTTTTAGTAGAGATGGGGTTTCACCATATTGGCCAGGCTGGTCTCAAACTCCTGACCTCGTGACCCACCTGCCTCGGGCTCCCAAAGTGCTAGGATTACAGGCTTGAGCCGCTGCACCTGGCCTCCCTTATCTCCTTTAACTCTCACAAGAACCCTTAAGTCAGTGCTAAAAATTTGACATTATTTGCCCTAGCTCATACAACCAGCATGCTTTGAGACATGGTCTGTCTGATCCATCCAAATGGTCACCCTTAAATATCTACAGTAAGTACTGGATAGTGGAGCTACTCTGAAGGATCTGCTGAACAAATCAGGACTGGGTACAGAATTCCCCTCGCTGCTTATGAGAACAGACTGCTTTCAAGCACATAAGAACAGCCACTTAGGAAATTAGCCCTCATATGTTCATTCAAAGAAGCTCTACCTGGCCACACTGGCTCTTATTCTCAAAGCTATTAATGAGTTCTGCTTGATTAAGATCAGTTCCTAGTTCCTTTAATTAAGCAGGAACACACACACATATGCCATATATCAATCCCATCTATCAAAACTAGTGAAATTTACCATGATAGAAAAGAGGCATCACTGCCTACATAAGCACTTCTCTTTACTATAGCTAAAAACACGTTTGCTCATCAGTATAATTAGATGTTAGAATAAAAGTTTTCAGAAGAGACTACTGATGTCCCTTTGTGTGGTGTCTAAAAGTCCCATACTATCATTCAAGGTCATAACTGTTCTCATGGCACTTTGTAAAGCTGACTCTAACGTGGGCAACACCTTAATGCACTCCTGGAAATTTGTATCTTATTTTTTTAGTCAATGGAGGACCAGCCCTGTAAGATTTGGAAGTGCAACACAGAAGCTCCAGGAAGGATCCCTAGCTTCAGGGGAATTTTGATTCTCTCAGAGAGAATATTGTTCTTTCATAATATCATCTGCTTTGGAAAGAGTATTCAATTCCACAATGCCAACAATGATCGCACAGTACGTCTGTGGAGGGCAAGACCAACATGGGCAGCAGAAGCCCTGGAGGGCTTCCTGGAGGAGGTGACTTTAGCGACACCTTCAAAAACATGACAACGTGCACCTGGGTCTTTCTGAGGAGGACAGTGAACACTAGGAGAGGAGGGAAGTGAAAGGAGAAGCCGGGCATGGGTGGGACTAAGCCAGAGCCCAGTGTGGTGACCACAGGGCCTCAGCAGTGCTAGGTAGACAGTGGGGTGTCACACTGCAGAGCCCCCAGAAGCCAAACAGAGGAGGCTAACTTTGAACAGAGCGGAGAGTCACCATGGTGGTCATCTTGAACAGGAGGGTGTTTCTAAAAAAGGGAGGTTTGGGGGATTGCCCTGACAGAAAATTGGAGATGGGGGAGGTTCTTTTAATATGGTGAGGAAAAGGAGTGGCTGGAACTGAAGCATGTCTAGGACAAGGGCTGTTTTGTCTCTTGCACAAATCCTGTGTTTAGTACCTGCAATCTGCTCGCTAATAAAGTGTATGCTTAAGTTAATGACATTCATTTTTAACCCTGGTCTCAGGCCAATCATGTTCAGCCATTTCCTAACATTCGTAACTCCCTAAAGAATAAAATGAAGGAAGTGTAAGATCATTCTTTCTGATGCCTATGGACAAGCTCAGTGATGTGAAATTCACTTTCCCTTTGGTGGTGGGAGATAAACAGCAAAGCATTTAATTACAGAGAGACCTTAAGAATCAGGAGCCATGGTGCTACATGATAATCTCTTTGATTCATAAGTAAAATATTCTTGATTTTTCTGCAATTATAAAATTCAAAAAGTCCAAAGAACTTCAAATGTTTAATCCTCTGTGAGAACTGTTTTACCCACTAAGGTGTGTGGGTCTTGTTGAACTGTGAAATCTGAAAAGTGCATACTGTAAGATGAACCTAGACATTTACACCAACAAAAATGATTTATCATGTTGAAGTTAACAGCCCAATTGCATTTGCAGCTTGTAACAATTTGCTCTTCATCTTTGCACATGACAAATTCAATTAACTTGTCACAAATTGCCTAATCAAGAAAAACTTCATTGTCATAAAAACTAATAAAAAGCTCTCCCAGAGAAATTCATATTTGGATTTTAGAAAGCAAATTAAATACTTAGAAGCAGAGCAACTAGCCTTTTGTCAGGATAAAAACATGTCAGCAGGAGCCTGTTTCAAAGGTAGAAATGCATAAAACAGAAAAAAAGGAAAGGGAAATTCATAGCTCAGGATTGAGCCATAAGTAATCCACAGGATGCCTCACCAGCACCTTGGGCAATGGCTACAGGAAGTCACTCTGTGACTCTGAAATGGGGGTGTAACACCACACAGGAGTGGGAGTCTCCATTAATAATACATAACTGATTACAAAAGGCATGTGGAAGTGGAGAACCCGAACATTCATAGGTATTAATTCAGGACACATGTTTAAAAAATGAATCTATTATTTAAAAACATCTTAACTTCTCAATAGGCTGGTAGAAAAAAAGTAGTATTTTCTAATAGAAAGCCAGCTATATGTTAAGATGGAAGGATGATCGTATTCACTTTTCTCTTCTCTATAGTTTAGGGGAAAAAATCTCAATAATAGAATAAAACTATAAATCTAAAGCAGAAAAAAACTTTAAAAATCACAAATATGTGGAAATAAACAACATATTCTTAAACAACCAACAGGTCCTAGAAAAACAATATCATAAGAGAAATCAGAAAATATCTTGCGGTAAATGAAAATTAAAAGACCACATAAAAAAAATTATAGAACAGAATAAAAGCAATGCTGAGAAGGAAATTTAGAGATGTAAATGCTTACATTAAAAAGAAGAAAGATGTCACATCAATAATCTAAGTTTACACTCTAAGGAACTGGAAAAAGAAAAATGAACTAACCCCAAAGCTAGCAAAGGAAGAAAATAATAAAGATTAGAGCACAGATAAATGGAATAAGAAATAGAAAAAAAAAATCAACAAAATAAGAGTTGATTCTTTGAAAAAAATCAACAAAATTGATAAACTTTTACCTATACTGACTAATAAATGAAGAAAATGCATGTAACTAAACTCAGCACCAAAAGATGAAAGAGACATTACAACGAATTTCAATGAAATAAAAAGGATTACAAGAAAATACTAAAAAAATGCACACCAATACATAGAAAACCCAGATGAAATAGAAAACTTCTGGAAACGTACAACCTTTCAAAGTTGAATCAGGAAGAAAAAGAAAATAAGCCACAAAAAATAAAAATAAAAAAACCTGTAACTACTGGGAAGATTGAATCAGTAATCACAAACCTCCAAACAAGGAAAAGCCCAGGAACAGATGGCTTCACAGGAGAATTCTCTTCAATAAATTGTGCTCTGAAAACTGGATAATCACAGGCAGAATAATAAAACTAGACCCCTATCTTTCACCTTATACAACAAACAACTCAAATGGATTAAACATTTAAATGTAAGACCTGAAACTATGAAACTACTAGAAGAAAATATAGGGGAAATGCTACATGACATTGGTCTGGGGAAGGATTTTTTTGGATAAAATTTCAAAAGCACAGGCAATAAAAGCAAAAATAGACAAATTGGATTATATCAAACTAAAAAGATTCTGTACAACAAAGGAAACAATTAGCAGAGTTAAGACACAACCTACAGAATGGAAGAAAATATTTGCAAATTATACATCTGACAAGGGGTTAATATCCAGAATTTATAAGAAACTTGAACCACTCAATATCAAAAATATAAATAATCCAACTTAAAATTGGTCAAAAGACCTGAATATACATTTCTCAAAAGAAGACATGAAAATGGCCAAATATATATTTTTAAAATGCTCAACATCTCTAATCATCAGGGAAATGAAAATCAAAACCACAGTAAGATATCACCTTACCCCAATTATCAAAAAGACGAAAAATAACAAATACTGGTGAGGATGTGGAGAAAGGAGAACCGCTGATGGGGTGGAAATGTAAATTAGTACAGGTATAACAGAAAACAGTATGGCTGTTCCTCAAAAAAATACAAATAGAACTGCATTTTACCCTGTAAGTGTGTATAACAATTACATGTCCATCAAAAATAAAACTTTAAAAAAATTAAAGAAGAATTAATACCAATTATCCTCAGATGCTTCAAAATATTGAAGAGGAGGGAACACTTCCAAACTCATTATATGAGGTTGGGTTTATCCTGACATCAACACCAAACAAAGACACTCTAAGGAGACAAAACTACAAACCAATATCCTTTTTGACTACTGATATGATACAAGAATCCTGAATGAAATGCTATCAAACAGAATGAGCAACACATTAAAAGGACCATAGAGCATGAAAAAGTATGGTTTTTTCCTGGAAAACAAGGATAGTTTGACATAAAAAAATCAATCAGTGCAATAAACCAAATTAACAGAATGAAGAAAAAAAAGCACATGATCATCTCAATTGATGCAGAAAAAGTATATGACAAACTTCAACGCCCTTTTGTGAAAAGAAGCACTCAAAGACTCAGAATAGAAGATAACGAATGCACCACAATAAAAGCCATGTATAAAAACCCACTGCCAACATCACATTCAATAGTGAATGACTGAAAGCTTTTCCTCTAAAATCACAGACAGGACAAGAATGCCCACTTTACCACTTCTATTGAATGTAGTATTGGAATTTCTAGCCAGAGTAGTTAGGAAAGAAAAGAAAATTAAAAGGCATACAAATTGGAAAGGAAGATGTAAAATTATCTCTTTTCATAGACGTGATTTTATATGTAGAAAAGCCTAAAGATTTCACACCAAAAAAAATAATAACAAAGAAAAAAACCTGTTAGGACTAACAAATGAAGTAAGTAAAGCTACAGGACAGTATACAAAGTCAACACCCCCAAATCAGTTATATTTTCATGTAACAAAGAACAATCTGTAAAGAAAATTAAGAAACAATTCCATTTACAATAGTACCAAAAAGAATAAGACACTCAAATAAACTGAACCAATGGACAACAGACATGTATGCTGAAAGAAATTAAGGAAGATACCAAAAAATGGAAAGATTCTGTGTTTACAGGTCGAAAGATCTAATATTGTTAAGATGTCAATACTACCCAAAGTGATCTACAGATTTAATGTAATCTCTATTAAAATTCCAATAATATTTTGGCAGACATTGAAAAGAAAATCCTAGAATTAATATAGAAATTCAAAGGACTCCAAATATCCAAAACAGTCTTGAAGAAGAACAAAGTTGGGGGTCTCATAGTTTCTGATTTCAAAACTTACTACAAAGTTACAGTAATCAAAAAAGTATGGTAATTATATAAAGACAGATATCTAGACCAGTGGAACAAAGAGCCCAGAAATAAAGCCACACAAATATTGTCAAATGATTTTTGACAAAGGTTCCAAGACCATTAAATGGAGAATGGACAGTCTTTCCACAAGGGTGTTGAAAAAACTGGATATCCAGAAGCAAAAGAATGAAGTTGGGACTTTATCTTACACCACATACAAAAATTGATTCAAATTTTAACAAAGACCTACATATACCAGCTAAAACTTAACTGTTAGATGAAAACCAAGGGGAGAAGCTTCATGTCATTAAATTTGGCAATTATTTCTTGAATATGACACAAGAACACAAGCAACAACAGAAAAAAATAGATAAATTGGACTACATCAAAATCAACTTTTATGCATCAAAAGTCCCTATCAACAAAGTGAAAAGACAACATATAGCATGTGAGACAATATTTACATATTATTACATATCTGATAATGGGTTAATATCCAGAATATATAAAGAACTACAACAGAACAACTATTTCAACAACAACAACAACCTGATTTAAACTGGACAAACGACTTGAATAGGTATTTCTCCAAAGAAGATATAGAAATGGCCAATAAACACATGTAAGGTTGTGCAGTATCAGTAGTTATTAGGAAAATGCAAATCAAAACCACAATGAGACACCACTTCACACCCATTAGCATGGCTGTTATGAAAAAAAAAAACAAAACAGAAACTAACAAGTGTTGGCGAGGATGTGGAGAAATTGGCATTTCTTTGCACTGCTGGTAACAATGTAAAATGGCATAGCCACTATGGAAAACAGTACGGGAGTTCCTCAGAAAAATATAAATTATCATATGACCGCAATTTTACTTGCAGGTGTACACCCAGAAGAATTGAAAGCAGGGACTCAGGCAGATAATTGTGTACACATAGTAGCATTATTCACAATAACCAGAAGGTGGAAGCAACCCAGGTGTCCATCTAAGATTGAATGGTTAAATAAAATATGGCATATACACATAATGAATATTATTCATCTTTAAAAAGGAAGGAAATGCTAAGACATGAATGAACCTTGAAGACATTAATGCTAAATGTAATTAAACAGTAGCAAAAGGACAGATGCTGTATGATTCCACTATATAAACTACCTTGAGTAATTAGATTCATAGAGACAGAAAGTAGAATGTGGTTGCCAGGGACCGGGGAATGCAAGGACTGGGGAGTCACTGTTTAAAGGAAGTAAAATTTCAGTTTTAGAAGATGAAAATTTCTTTGGCTGAACAGTGGTGATAATAGCACAACAATCTGAATGTTCTTAATGACACTGAACTATACCCTCAAAATGATACATTTTATATTATATGCATACCATACATGTTCTATGTTATGTATATTTTTACCCTCCCCAAATTTCCCAAACCTCCAATATTGACTTAAATTATTTTTAGTTTTATCTAAATATGTGGGAACTTAAAAGTAGATATAAATTCCATATCTTCTAATTCTCACATCACTGTAAATTACATTTTATAAATAAAATTCAAAACTGAAAATCAATTAAAAATATCCAATTGACCTCATTCAAATAATGAGACACACGGTATCGTTCTGCTGGCAGGTAACTGCAGCCTGCAATAGGAATAGTAGGAGAACCCCAGAAATTGTCACTTGTCTAGAGCCAGAGGGCTCTGCGAAGAAGTCATTTCAGTTCTGGACTCGGCTTTCTATCTCTGCCTTCTTCCCATGGTTGTGGAGAAGTTCTAACAAAACAACCGTGTCAAATTGTTCTGCTTTACAAATGCTCAGTGTTGCACTTATTTCATCAATGCCCCATCCAAATATATAAAATATCAGCAACGTGTCAATGCAAGTGACAACATACTCTGTAAAACATTCACACACTAGAAGGGAAGCCATGCTGGCTGCAGCTCAACCTCAGGATTATGGGCTTCAAGGCGTGGGCAGATGACTCGCTCAATGGATCTCCCCAAAACTAAGCCTTCTGGACAATTATTTTAAATAATTCCGGTACCTGAATAAGTCTTAAAGCACTGACTCATGGGTTGATCATGCATGAAGGGAGAAGTGTGTGGTGAATCTGTGGCATCCAGCACCCTCCACAAGGTAGAGCGACACACAGCACACAGCACCACAGCAGCCCCAAGCTCTCCTCCACCAGATATGGACGCCAAGCACTATTCGCAATAACAAACCACATTTTATCTTTTTTGTAGAGACAGGGTCTCACTATGTTGCCCAGGCTGATTTTGAATTCCTGGCCTCAAGCCATCCTCCCTCCTGGGCCTCCCAAAGTGCTGGGATTACAGGCGTGAGCCACCATCCCTGGCCTCAAACCACGTTAAAGGATGAAAGGTTTCCCTTTATATGTCATGAGATGTGTCCAGTTTTTCGCCTTCCATACCCAGGTCACATTTCCTGCTTCTCACTTTGTAATCTCTTATCTACTGAGGAGATGCTTTATCACCAGCACCCACGTGGCTGGCTCACAGGACAAAGCAGCTGTCCAGGCTCATCTCCACCCTCCACACCTACCAGTGGGGGGTCTCTATTCTTACTGCCCACTGTGTGCTGTCCAA
The DNA here is from genome assembly GCF_029289425.2 of Pan paniscus. Lineage (NCBI taxonomy): Eukaryota > Metazoa > Chordata > Mammalia > Primates > Hominidae > Pan > Pan paniscus. The sequence continues at coordinate 8,149,310 of NC_073265.2, forward strand.
ATCTGCCAAGGCCAAAGGCTATTTTTGTTGTAAACACGTGTATTGTTATTTAAAATATAGATGAAGTATGAGTTTTGTTTTTTAAAGAATGATTCTTGCTTTGAACGTTAAGTTGATGACTTGGGGAAAAAGGGAATAATGGGGTCACCAAAACAAACACTGCTTAAGCACGTGTCGGCCATGCAGGTATAAACGTGTGGGGGCTGGCATTCTGTTCGTTGGTATCTTTAAGTACTCCCTCCACCGTGAAGTGCAGAAATTAGAATTCACAGAAGAAGCTGTGCTTTCTGCCTAAAAGCAGACATGATTTCCAAGGAGACCCCAGAGATTTTCCACTTTCCCCAAGTGGAACCCTGTCCACATTAAACGGCTCCCACCCCCCACCCCTCAGCACCTGGCAACCACCATTCTACTTTCTGTCTCTATGAATTTGACCACTCTAAGTATTTCATAAAAGTAGAATCATACAGAATTTGTCTTTCTGACTGGCTTATTTTACTTAGCATAATGTCCTCAAGGTTCATGCATATTATAGCACATGTAAGAATTTCCTTTTTTGGGCTGAATCATATTCCATTCTATATATCTATCATATTTTATCTATTCATCCCATCAGTGAGCACTTGGGTTGCATCCAAGTTTTAATTACTGTGAACAATGCTGCTAGGAACATGGGTATACACAGATGTGTTCAGGACCCTGTTTTTAATTCTTTTGTATATACACTTATAAGTGGAATTGCTGAAACCACTTGATTTTTTAGGATCATCTTTTTCTTTTAATGCCCTGCCAAATGCAATCAATACCCAGCAATGTATACTATTAAAAATCTATTTTCCAATCTCTCCGCTGGCCATGAGGTCTGTAGGTGCCTGACCTGCCTTCCAAGTTATTGCCCCTGAGGCCGAATGCTACCTCACTACATGCCAGGGTCACCATGTCCTCCACTTACTCAGGGCTCCATCACCATCGCTGTCACCTGAAGCCAATGCTGCATATTTCAGGTTTTGGGTCATTATGCCATCCATCCCTAGCACCTGTCTTGAATCCATCATGGCGGGCTAAACTAATCTATGGCAAAAGGCGGTGCTGCAAGTTCAGAGGCCTCAAACAACAGCATTATTGCCCAGTGGCTCAGTGCTGTTCCATCCTCACCATGGATTTGCTCCACTTTGGGGAGATGACTCACCACAGCAGAGGGCAGGGGAGCTCGGAAAGGCCTCACCCCAGCATTCAACGCTCAGGCCTGGAAGTGACACCCATCACTTCCATGGAAAACCCATGGCCTCCCCCAGCCAGTTGGCCATGACGCACCACAGTGCAGCCACAGCCACAGCCAGGAAGTGCCCTCCTGAAGATGGTCAGAAGTCGGAGGCCTGGAAGCACTCTGAGAACAGTACTGATGCTACTGTCGGTGGGAAAGATTGAGGACCGAATGCAAGTCAAATGTTACGGTGGATTCACCAAGTCAGACAAGACCTAATCGCGAGTCCCTCCCCTGCCTATATGCTGGGTAACTTTGACTAAGTTACTGAGCCTCTCCGTGCCCCAGTTTCTTATCTGTAAATTAAGGTGATAATATGATTTATCTTTAGGATATTTGTGGGGATCCAATAAGACAATATATATAAAGTGTTTAGTAAAGAAAGTGTAAAATAAAGAAGCGCTGTTCTCTCAACTTGCTACTCACTGGTTTTATGTCATGCCGCTGGTTGCTGTAAGCACGTGAGATTGTGTCTCTCCAATATCCCCGTGGATTTGGGCTAAGGGAAGACACATTTAATTGCACTGTGATCTGCAATCACTGTGTCTAATCATCATCTCTGCTGAGTTGCATGCATAAGGCAGTTCTTCCTTTTTACTGGAACATGCCATTTGGAAGCTCCTAATAGATCATATTATCTGCCCTCATTCTATTAAGAGGCGTTTGGCTGCAAAGTTGAAGATGGTGTTTCATTTGGTGTTTGCAATAGTCCCAAGCAGACTTGAGGACGAGTGCCACAGCGCACACAGCCCAGCCTTGCGGCAGACAGCGGCCAGTTGCTATGTGGCACATGGCTGCTGTCTCTGTTTCCCTCTGAGAGATACTCTCCCTTTCAGGGACACAGCGCTCCCGCAAAGAATACTAATATCTAATACCTAATGCTAATATCAAACAAAGTTAATAGCTAATGTCTAACAATGCTAATATCTTATTTTTTTCCTTTATCTTTGGTCAACACATAAAATTGTACATGTTTATGGAATACAGAGTGATACTTCAATATACGTATATAATATGTAATTATCAAATCCTGGTAAGTAGCATAACCATCACCTCAAATACTTATCAGTTGTGTTGTGAACAGTCAAAATTCTCTCTTTTAGCTTCTTGAAAATATGCAATAAATTACTGCTAACAATACTTGCCCTGCAGCACTCATTCCTATTTGGCTAGAACTTTGTGCGCATTAACAAACCTCTCCCCACCCTCTCCTCCTCCCTTCCCTTCTCAGCCTCTAATAACCTCTATTCTCCTCTCTGCTTCCGAAAGCTCAAGTTTTTTCTTTAGCTCCCACATATAAGTGAGACCATGCAATATTTATCTTTCTGTGACAACACTATTTCTTTACCTATCTTTGAATTACCTTCCACTGTACAACAGTGGCTACAAAAAACAGCGATACATTTCATATGAAATATTTCTTTTTTTACTAATAAAAAGTCTTTCGGCATATCATCACACTACATCTCTTTGGTTTGAGAAATATAATTAAATTAAAATGTTTTGGAAATGCAACTGGCTGCTGTCATTAAAAGCCAAAGTCTGGTGAACATCTAGGGAGAAATAATCCCACACAGCAGTAAGCAAGCAGGAAGAATAGTACCAGAGTGCACTGGGGTTTTGAAGAAATCAGTAGCCATAATTAGAGTGAATGTAATTATAACACATCAAACAGGTAGTCTCAGCAGCACTGCTGAAAAAGAAAAAGGTTGGGCAAGCTTTCAAAGTCTATTTTTCAAAGGAACCAGAACAGCTCCTCCAGGGTTTTATAAGCAGAGATAACCTTTATGGGGCCTTGCCTGAGGCAACAAGCTGGTGCCTGGGGTGAGCTGGCTCAAGCACCCACAGCTGTTGCCCCCAGGGTCTACTGGGCCTTCCCCCTACTCCCCTGCTTCCCTGGTAGAGCTGTTATCTAAAGCCAAGAGGCGCTGAGTCAGGCTCTGAAAGACTGAGGCATTGCCAGTAAGCCGTGATGATTAATCAATGATAACAGGACTTCAGCAATGACCCATTGTCAAGACTCTGTCATGGGCATCATCGTCTCTCCCTCCATTTCCCCGGGTCACACCGTAAATTAGGGCAAGGACATCTGCCTCACCTGTGTGGAAAAAAAGGCTCTGCTCCAGATGCTAGGAGGAGAGGTGGTTTGGTCATGCAGCCTGGACAGAGAGCACAGCAGCAGGGCCACTGGCCTTCATTTCCCACCTGTGAAGTGAGTGTAATCAGACCTCACAGGGCTGCCCTGAAGATCCTAGAATATTAGGTACAGCAGAACTAGATACAATGTGGTAAACGGAATTTCTTACCACTGCTGTTCCAATGATCCCCTTCCACAAGTTATATTTATTGGCTAACACTATGGCTTTACACTATCCAGAAGTGTCTATTTCGGTAGAAATCATGGACATTGCAATTTGTTCCCAGGCTCTAAGAAGATATCCACACAGACCATTCTTCTGTGATCTTAACATGAGTTAAACTGCTAAGGGTCGACCTCCTCACCGCTGCCCTCCAAACCCCCCTCTACCAATCTGGAGTTTAATTCAGCCCACTAAAGCGTAGGCTTCCAAGGCAGGGCTGAGTCAGCAGGGAAGGCTCCAGCCGTCTGGGTGTCCAGAAAATGTCTAGTGAGTGGTGAATGGCCCTTCCCAGGACAGGCCCAAAAGCCAGCTTCCTTAACCCCTTGAGTGACCTCAGGGACTGCTGTGCCTCCACAGTGGCCTCGGCTTCCCCTTTTGCTTGCCTCCCTGGTTCGAGTCCTGCTGTACACAGCAGCAATGACTCCATTATCATCCTCGTGTGTGTATTTCACCCCACTCAGCACCAAGCGTTTGAGAGCAGGGGCTGGAATGGGAGTCATTTTTATCACTCCCACTGTGCTAATCACTCGGGACGCCACTGGGACTGTGTGTCATACGCACCCATCATTTTCCGATGGGCTAGAACAAAGAATACGGGCTGAGATGTCTATGCCAGTCCATTTGTGCTGCTATGGCTGATTAACTTATACACAACAGAAATGTATTGCTCACAGTTCTAGAGACTGGGAAGTCTAAGATCAAGGCTCCAGCAGATGAGGTGTCTGGCGAAGGCCTGTTCCTCATAGCCAGTGCCTGCTGTGTCCTCTCATGCTGGAAGGAGTGAGGGAGTTCCCACAGGCCTCTTTTATAAGCACACTAATCCCATTCATAATGGCTCCAACCTCAGGACCTAATCACCTCCCAAAGGCCCCACTTCCTAGTACTATCATCTTGGGGGTTACGTTTTGATATACTAATTTTGCAGGGACACAGACATTCAGACCATAACAATGTCCAAGAGTCAAAAAGATATCTGATACCTACAAGAATGAGAACTCATCTATTTCTTTTCACTAACATATTGACACACCTATTTTACCCATCAGCATATTCCAACCTTCAATTAAAGTTTCACTGACAAAGAGAAAGAGTGATTTCACAGATGCCCTATTAGGCAAAATCAGCATGTGAGGGTAATATGCTTCTTAGAAAAAGATGGAAAGGGAGAGGGAAAAAGGGGATCCCCTGAGCTCCACACCATCACTGCCAGCCAGGCCCATCTTTGCCCTTCATCTTACTAGAGGTGGGCCAGATTGGCTTTGGGGACCACCCTAACCTTCCTGAAACAATTTCCCAGCTTGCTTTCCATGCTAAACACAGCCTCTTTTCCAAATACCAAAATGAGCTACACGGGGAAGTGAGTGAAGCTCTCTGGGTGAAGGGGGTCTCCGCTGCTTTACTAAGCTTCAAGTGCAATGGTCACCTAATTCTCTACTTTGTGGAGCATGAGGCAGTAGCTAAAGTAGTACCAAGGCATCTACTGACACCATTGGTGTAAAGCTTTCAACTGGAGGCCATGGAGCCAGCCCAGCCTTGCGAGCAGTGCAGTGACCTTCTCCAGGGCACAGGCTGTCTGCACCTCCATTCTGTAGGAGAGGAGTTTCCCTGAAATCATGTTGCATTGCTTTTCTCTCTCGATTGCTTTTATTTTTTACCAAGTGCAAAGCAGAGTCATAGGGATAATTCCTCCACACATGGAATAATCTGTGGCAGACTGGTTAACAACAGTGCAGATGCTGGGTTTGAACCCACTTCTAGCTGTGGGAACCTGAACAAGTTATTTCACGTTTCTTTGCTTCACTTTCTTCAACTGTCAAAGAAGATAATAATAGCTTCTATCACAGGGTTGGTCTGATAATCCCATGGCACACTGCATATACAACAGTACAGTGTTGAGCACATAAATGTTTGTATCTATATTATTTGGCCAACAGATCTTTAAAACATTTTTTCATTCTTAATTTTTGTGGGTACACAGTAGGTGTATATATTTATGGGGTACATGAGATGTTTTGATACAGGCATGCAATGTATAATAATCACATCATGGAGAACGGGGTATCCATCCCCTCAAGGCTTCATCCTCTGTGTTACAAACAATCCAATTACACTCTTTTAGTTATTTTTAAATGTACAATTATTTTGACTAAAGTTACCCTCTTGTGCTATCAAATATTAGGTTTTATTCATTCTTTCTAACTATTTTTTGTATCCATTAGCCATCCCCACTTCCCCGCTCCATCTCCACTACCCTTCCCAGCCTCTGGTAACCATCCTTCTACTATCTTCATGAGTTCCACTGTTTTGATGTTTAGATCCCACAGATAAGTAAGAACATGTGGTGTTTGTCTTTCTGTGCCTGGCTTATTTCACTTAACATAATGATCTCCAGTTCCATCCATGTTGTTGCAAATAACAGAATCTCACTCTTTTTTATTAGCCAAACAGATCTTATAGACTCAACCTTTTAAGGTTATGTATAATATTGTGGTGGAAACACACTGCCTGAGTTCATACACTGGCTCAACTATTTTCTAGCATTATGACCTTGGGCAAATTACATATCCTTTCTAAGTATGTAAAGAGCTTGGAACAGTAGGTGGCACAGCATTTAGAGGGGTGCACAGCATCATTGTGGTGGTGGCTGGCTGAACAGCCCCAGGCACAGCCTCTACACAGTCACTGTTAGTCACATTAGCTGCACAACCCAGAGTCACTATGTAGTTATGCATATAGCTATTGACTGAATAACTTAGGTGCCATCTGCTCAAAGGGAAATTAGACATGATGGAACCAGGGTGGTATCGCCGAAGGGAAGCTGAGTCCCTCTTCAAGGCTCTCATCTCTGAAGCTGTTAGGTACGAATGTGAGCACTCTCCAAGGGCAAAGGCATCTGGAGCCTGTGAACATCTACCTTACAGCAACCGTGAACATCTCAGTTCAGCTTCAAAGACTGACCCCAGACACAAACTCCATTCTGTTGGTGAGAAAATTAACCAGCTTCCAGAATAACCAGACATTTGATTCCTTACCTGGTTCCCATCATGGGGCTGACGTATGCAGTGCACCAGACCCATAAGCTACTCTGTAAGAACGCCACCCTCTCATTGTCTAAAAGAATTTTGCTAGCTAGAGATAATAAACGACGTGAAAATGGAATCCAAAAATTGAATGGCATTCCTTCCCCAAGGCAGCAGACTCTCTGAATGCCAGGCTGTGGATGACCTCAGATTACTTACTTTGTTATTTTAAGGTCAACTAAGTTTGGCATATGCTTGAGCAAAAATTGATTTTTAAAATGAACAAAGTCTCCCAAGAGTACTGAGATATTAACAACTGGGGAGATTAGCTGACATTTTTATGACAATGAAGCTATAATCTCAGGCTGCCTTTGACCCAGGTGAATATCTATATTATGTGAGACACGGTCAAATAACTTAGAGATTTTAATACATTTCCTATAAGTCAACCTTGTGATAACAAGAAGATGGCCTTCAAGAATTGGCCTCAGCCAAAGGAGTATTGGTTGGCAATGACAGCCAGCAGCCTGCTTACTAGGAGCCCAGTCCAGGAGCGCCTATAGACAAGCAGAAGGCCCACACGCAATTAGACCTTGATAATTGCTTATTACTTTTTATCACTCCATAATTACTAATTACTTTATCAGGGGCCAAAGATGAAATATCATGACCTTCCCTACAATCACTGGCAAAAGCAATAGCCAGAATTCCACAAGCAATGAGAACAGTCAACAAGAGTATGTATCCCTAAGGAAAGAAGTAACATCACACATAGACCAGGAGTTATAAAAACACAAATGTCACCAGAGGCCAGCCAGATAACACAAATAACTGAAGCACCTAGATGCGTGAAAAGCACCTATGCATGCAAGACAATAAACAGCAACATACAATAAGCAAGAAAGGATTGTGATGAGATGAGTAGCAATGCAACTGCTCAGAGCAAGCAGCTATTTCTCAGCTCACACTGATACTGGTCACATTAAAGCAGATCTGGCATCAGGCTTCCTAAGATCTGGGGACACGTGGAGTTTTAATATGAAATTTCCTGACATTTCCTGTTAGCAGTGAATTCAGTTGTTTAAACATTATTGTCACCGACGAACTCAAAGGAATCTTCCATGATCCCCACCTCCTGGTGTTCACACATTCATTTAATCCCCACCTCTTGAGTATGACAAGGACCTGTGGCTTGCTTCCAACCAATAAAGTACAGCAAGGTGACAAACGTCACTCCCATGATCCCGTTACATTGCACAGGACTCTGCCTTGCTAGCAGATGTGCTCTAGGGGCTCTCCTTGCTGCCTTAATGAAGTCAGCAGCTGTGCTGGGAATGCCCATGTGCCAAGGAAATGGAGATGGCTTCTTGGAACTGTGGCACCTCTGGGAGCTGAGAGCAGTGGCTGGGAGCTGTGATAAGCCTCCAGATGACTTTCCATATGAACCCAATGACCTCAGTCCTGAAATCACAAGAATATGAATTCTATGAATGACCTGAGTGAAGCACACGAATATTCATCCCCATTTGAGACTCTAGATGACAACACAGCCCAAGGACACAATAACTTCAGCCTCATTAGACCTTAACCAAAGAACTCACTGAAGACATGCCCAGACTCCTGACCTGCAGAAATCATGAGGCAGTAAGTGTATGCGGCTTTACACCACTGTGCTCCCCTGTTACACAGCAGTAGGTAACTATCATCATGCAAACCAAACTAACCACATCTACAGGACATATTTCACCATAAACATGTAGGACTGAAAAAGTTATATCTTTTCCTTAACCATTGTAAGGTTCATGGCTGAAACTCGTATAACAAAAGACAGATTATCAAGAAAAACATACAAATGTATTTAGTATAAGATTTATGTTACACTGGAGCCTTCATAAACGAAGACCCAAACAAACAGGGAAAATGGCATATGTTTATGCTTGGGTCTGATGAAGACTGGACAGTTGCATACAGGTGTAAGTGGATGAAAGGAGGTGTGATCTGACAATGAGGAAACAGGGAGAACTTAGCAAGGTCTGTGTGTTCAGATTCTTCTTGGTGTCTCCACATTTCATACCTTTCCTCAGGGTACAGGGAGGTACAGGGAGAATACCGCTGGGATGAGGTTCTTATGATAGTGGAAGATTAGACAATTATTTTATGGCCTGCTTCAGGGAAGAATGGTAGGAGAATGTCTGTGAGTGACCTTTCTGCTTCTGTTGTTCCCTCAAAGGCCACGGTGCCATATTTTGGGGCAGTATGTACTGATCCCCTCAGTCAACTAGGTTGAAACTAGGTTGCAACATTTGGTGTATTCCATCAAACCTGACATCAGTATTTGCCAAAATTATAAAACTCTCTGGGCCAAGACTCCAAAGCATCTAAAGAAAACAGAAGAACCCAGAAAGTCCTAATAATACATGAAGGGTAAATACAGTAAATAGTACATGAAGGGTATGGTTTTTAAATTTCATATCCTCATTAGTGAATCAGCAGAATGACTGAGACATAACCCTAGATTTTCCTATGACTTTTGGTAAAATTTTATGTTACCAATTTTATTCAGACTGCACCAGTGTGGTCTACATGGTAAGACAAACAGCCTCAGAGTGGAACTCTTAAGGCACTGGGTGATTCACAAATTGAACCGAGTCAGATGCACAGTAGTTGTATATTAAGTACATGCACAAATGACACTAATGGACAGTGCTGCCATGGCACGTCTCAGTCATCTGCCCTGGTGCTGTTCTTTTTGCAATATCAGAATTAGTAACATAAAACAGAGGGCCTGGATACCAAATTCATGAGTGACATGGTGTTCGGAGGGAAAGCAAGTAGGTTGAAATGCCATGTTAGTCAATGCCATCATCCTTATCTCGTGTACCATATAATACGTACACATAAGCCATGCTGCCAGTAGTCCCTTCCCTCTCTGTTCCAGGCCTTGGAGAACCATGGTCACTTTTGAGAAGTACCACAAATTAGAGTCATCTGGAGAATTCCACCAAGCATAGCAGCATGTTTGATACTCAATAAGTTATTATTAAAGAATTACATTATGGACTGACTTAATGGATAGACTATAAACTAAAGCATTGAAGAATGGTCTGGAAAGATGAAGCCTTGAAACTGGTTATGAGAAGAGGTCGTGAGAGGGACAATGTGCCATTGTATCATTCTGGTTGCGTACATTGGTTAAGTACGGGAGCCAGACTGCTTGGGTTCAAATCTAGGTCTTACACCTGCATGTTATGTTACTTACCCCCTTTACACTTAAGTTTCCTTATTTGTAAAATAAAGATCAGAATATCAGCCCCTTTCTCTAGAGGGCATTCTTGAAGAGCCAATGTATAAGCACATTCACTGGGCTTAGAAAGATATACAGGACACAGCAGCACTTACCAGCATTATTGGTTATTATTGTTGTCATTATTATTTAAATTATTTTTCATTAGATAAAGAGCTAGTAAGAAGTAGGCTTAGTCTGAATCATTCCAGAGGTCAGAAATAGTATTAGCAGATGAAGAAAAACTTTCTAATAATCTGAGCAGCACTGAAATGGGAATGGGTTGTTCTGAAGAACACCTCACCCCTGGAAATCTGCCAATCATTTTCTATGACATTTTTGAGAGAGTTCATATGAAAACATATTTTATTTGTTTCAATGACTCCACAATTCAAGTGCTCCTCATGGGAGTCCCTTTGACCCAACCCTACCCCAAAATGGTACAGGAGGACCAATGCGTGTGTCTTGGGAGAAGGCTGGGATAATATGACTCATTTAGGCTACACAGAGAGGACTCACTTCTCTGTGGTCTGCTAGTATCTGCACCTAAAAAACTTTGAGTATTGTTCGGCTCCAGAGGAGAAGACTTCAAACTGAAATTTAGTGCTCAGATTAACAGAGTAGGGGGTGGGAAAGACATTTACATATGTAAGACAAGAATAAAGTTTCAAAGAAAATACTTCAATGAAATGAGATTTCTTTTTAAAAAGGGAGTTCAAGGTAAGAAACAAAGGCTTTGGGCTGTAAAGCCAAACTGTCTGGGTTGAAATTGTTTCCTTCCCTTATTAGCTTTGTGACCTTGAGCTATTGTTTAACATCCTTCTGCCTGAATTTGCTTAACCAAAATTCAGGACAGTAACAGAACCTACCTCAGATGGCTGTTGTGAGGATTAAATGGTGTCTTTCTGTGTGTACTGATATAACACGATACCTGAGACTGGGTAGTTTATGAATAATATAAATGTATTTCTCATGGTTCTGGAGGTGGGGAAGTCCAAGATCAAGGTGCTGGTGGATTCAGTGTCTGGTGAGGACAGCTCTCTGCTTCCAAGATGGTGTCTCTTGATGCACCTTTACAGGGAGGAAGGCATGAATGCTTTGTCTGTCCTCACATGGCAGAAGAGGTAGAAGGGCAAAAAGGCCAAATGCTGTGTGAAGCCTCTTTTATGAAAACCTTAATCCCATTCACAAGAAAGGAGTCCTCATGACCCAATCACCTCCTTAAGGCCCCCCTCTTAATACTATTGCATTGGAGATTAAGTCTCAACATGAATTTTAGAGAAATACGAACACTGAAACCATAGTAAATCGTGGCTATGTTTCTTCTTTTCCTCCTTACTTTTCTTCTCCTTCTTTTTCTTAGTTGTCATAGTAGAAGTGGTAGTACTAGTATTATTTTGCTAGAATCTTTCCTTATTCCTGGCAATTTGCCTTGGATGACATAGGTAGATAGTGGATGTTTCTAGTGTTTTTGCCATTAAGGAATGCAAGATAAAATGATATACAACAAACACAAGACATATATGAGAAAAAAATATATAAAAGTCAAATCATAAAGGCTATTATTGTAACTGTTACGGAAAAAATGAAGAAGGAACAATGACAAAAACTCTCTCTTTGACCAAACTTTAATCAGCCTCCTCTGAGTCCAGCTAGGCTCTGTCTTTGGGCATGTTCCCCAGGGGCCCAAGTGTAATATGAAGCCTGCTAAGTCAGTTTAGCCAGAACTCCCCACCCTTGATATCTGATGACATTCTCTATCCTCCTCCATCCCCTGGGCGACATCTGGCCACCATGGCCTGCCTTCAGCGGGTTGGTTGAGGTTGGTTTAGCCAGAATCTCTTTAACCCTGATGTTTCCCCTTAGTAATTTTCCCTCCACTGGATCCCACCCTCTGTTCCTTGCATATAAATTCTCACTTTTCCTTGTTAAATCTGGAGTTGAGCCCAAGTTCTGCACTGAGGGCTTCATTTTCCTACTGTAACAGTGTCTTGAGTAAAATCTGACTTTACCCCTTCATTGTCTAGCTCTGGTTTTCGTTTGACTACCATTAAATCCTGTTTGCAAGATGTATATGTAACTGCCTTGGTTTGAAAATTGAGAATTTTGAAAGTTTTACTCTGTTCATAAATGCATGAAAGAATTTTGGGACATTACAATGAAAATAAATGTTGATTTAGAATATATATTGAGATAATATGAAGTTCAAAGGTATGTTGGGAGGACTGGTTCCAGCAGGCCTGTAATTAGCCTGAGCTGTCAGACTGAAATAAGAAATGTACCTGCATAGTCTTAGCACCTAGTAAAGGCATGAAACATAATCATTGGCAATACTGATGGCAAACACAGATCCAAGGAGTTTTGGGGGATTCGTACCAACTTTTCAGCATTGTTTATTGATGAGAAACACAGAAGTATCTGCTGTTTGGGTTGGATGTGTGGCAGGAAAATGCCCACATGATCAGGAGAGTACTAAAACATCCTGACCACATTCCGCCCTCAGCTCCCTGGGTCCACCGTGTTCTGTGCACTGGTCAGTGGCTCCTGATCTCAGAGCAGAGGTGTTTCCATAAGGCCAAATGGAGCTCGCAGCTGGACCCAGAGGGAGCCTTTAACTGCCGTGGATATTCTTTCTTTAATACTGCTGCTGAATTGAACCCTTTTCCTGCAATAAACCATGGCTTTGTAAGCATGGTTGTTTGGGGTCCTCTGAGGCTTCTTAGAAATAGAATCCTGCCTAACTGCCACCATTAGTGAAAAAGGATAGCCTACTTACAAAAAAAAAATTACAGAAGTAGCTCACTTCCCTTTATTTCATTTTTATTTACAACCATTTCTTGGCTGTGATAATATGAAAGATAAATTTTAACAGCAAGAAAGTTATCAACATTTATCTAAAAATTAATATTTCCAGAATTCAAGGACCAATAGCATCTATTGAGAGACTTAGCTCAGGTAATAATGATAATAAATGTCTTTGCAATGAAACCTGCAAATGCTAATTACATCTGCGAGTTCCATGTGATGGTATATTTCCATCAGCAAATAGAATAATCCTTCTGTGCTAGAATGGAAGGGGTTTAATGAAAAAAGAAAAAAGAATGATAACTCCTTTGGGTAAGCATTCTCTTATGCCTTTAATAAGTCTGCACCTTTCATTATCTAGTCAGTTAACTTTGTCTTCTGCTTTCAATTTTAAATCACTGTCTTCATTCATGAGCTAAAACTATGCAGAAAACACAGCAGGATGTTTAATTAATGCTCACTCAGCTACTTTCATGACTATTTTTCAAGTCAACATTTTAAAATTATTCTCTTTTTGTGGAGAATACAGCAAAGAGCACTTCAGAATTCAAACAATCACTGCTTCTTGGTATGGTTATACTGGGACTGTTATGCATGTGTTATGGATTAAAGCAAAGAAAGAATAAAGTCAGTGAACTGGAATCTCCAACCATGGGAGAAAGAATGCACAGCTATAAGATTGATGAAGTTAGGTAAGATCAGGTAGCCCTGAATTTGAATTAAAGTATCATGGTGAGCTCATGATGTATTATAGCTTAAACATATATATTTTCTACAACATTCCACTGAAAAATCCTAGAAACAATGTCTACTGTAATGGCAATCAGTACCCCTAGGGGATCTGGAAAGCAGTCTCTAAATACTATTTGGTAGAAAAGGAAACCAGGGACCTTTGAATAACTAGTCATTCTATGTTTGAGCCAAGAAATGTATGAGACAAGCCTAGAGCATCTTTTATAACAGACTGCAAATAATCTATTAAAAACTATTGAAAGTATATCCAAAGGTCTTGGAAATAAATTTTAATTTCTGCCCACTGGCAAAAGATAAGAAAGAATAAGGTTTAGTAAGAATAAGCACAATGGATTGAAATCTATCAAATATGTTTATCTCTTGCCTTTAGAAAGGTATTTTTTAAATATGTTGGTCATTTTTGCAAAATAATGAGCTGGTTCCCTAGCATCACTCAAACTAGTAAGTAAAGGGGAAAGACTCAAGTATTTGTCCACCTTTTCCTCTACGAATTACACCTTAGGGCATCCAGGCAATCAAGCAGTCTTAGGTTTATCCCTATAGAAGTATCACATCCCCACCTGCGATTAAACATACTTCAGTCATGTAGGAGGCTATGTTCTAGGTCAGATTTTAAATTTTTGATAAAACTTATTTCACTTAAAAGTGAATACCTGAAGAGACCCATTGCTCAAAGCAGGAAGCTGGGGTCCTTGGGTGGAAGGTATAAAGAACTGACCAATGAAGAAGCTAGGGCCACTCTGCTGCCAAGGTATAATGACTGTGCAGAGGCCTTTAAGCTCCACAGTGTATATCCTCTATAGGCATGAAAGCCCTGATGGACAATGACCAGAGCATCACCCCCAGCCCTCCACCTGGGTCACTACACCACTGCACTTTCTGCATTCACCATCCGGTAACTCTTTCTTTGGTATTCTATGTCATGACATGATTTGGATCTACTCGTCACATACATGGCTATCAAGTCAGTCTATGAGCAGACCAGAAAGGGGGTCACTAGAGAACTAAAAAGAAAAAATTAACACAAAAACAGGAACTAAAACAACAGGAAGAAAAGGGAACTTGGAGGAAACAGAAACAATGTACAGGGAAATAATACACAATAAATTATTATTAATGATCTTAAAGAGATAATCATTATTGCAGTCAAGAGACAAGTTCAGAAAAAAAATAACTGTTAGAAAAAAAAATAAGATAGTCCAAATAGAATGAAAGGAAGATGAAGTTGAAAAAATATAGGCCCAATGATTAGGAAAACAGAGCTGAAAAGCAGTGGAGAAAATATATGCAAAATAAATGATTCCCTCCAGAAGTCATCTGAATTGTAGGAATTCTATAAAGGAAAATCAGAAGAAATATATTACAGAAAATTTTCAAAGGAACATTTCTAGACTTTATTCTTAGAACTGAAGGACAAAGTTTCCATGTTGTAAGGGATTGCTAGCTGTAAATATAATACAACGGGGAAAAAGGTCTGCAAACAAACCACAGTGCTGTAAACTAGCAAGTTAATCGCTCATAAGGGGTTAGCTGACTGATTGATAGGGTGTCCACACAATGGACATAAAAGCATCACAACATTGTGTTTTAAAAAGTAATCAATGTGGCTGGGCATGGTGGCTCACACCTGTAATCCCGGCACTTTGGGAGGCCAAGGAGGGCAGATCACTTGAACTCAGGAGTTCAAGACCAGCCTGGCCAACATGGTGAAACCCCATCTCTACTAAAAATACAAAAATTAGCGGCTGTGGTGGGGGGCGCTAGTAGTCCCAGCTACTCAGGAGGCTGAGGCAGGAGAATCGCTTGAACCTGGGAGGTGGAGGTTGAAGTGAGCTGAGATTGTACCACAGCACTCCAGCCTGGGCAACACAGTGAGACCCCATACCAAAAAAAAAAAAAATCAATGAAATAAGTAAATGCTGAAGATATGGGGTTAAGGGGAAAATAAAAAAGAAATTAAAGAGGACATCCAGAATCTGCTCATACATATATTGAGAGCTAGGATGTTGTTACTCCTGCTTTACAACAAGAAAAAGCTGGACAAATTGAAAATCACTGACCTTTCTAAATCCATAACAGAACTGAAGTCACCGGAAAATACTGTTACCCTAAAATGTGGAGAGATGGGTTCATCCTGAGAGACACTGCAAAGATCTGCTTGCTTGCAGCAGAATCCACAAGGGCCATAAAATGACGGGAATTGAAATGATGACTTGCTGGAGGCTGAGTGTGGACTAGCTTGAGAGTTAGAAAACACTGTGGGCCCCTGCCTTAAGGGAGATCCTACACTTCACTGAACTTTTCTTCAAGCGTTCCACCAGATTCTCATGGTAAGGATCCAAAATAGATCCTCTCCTGGTCCTGGCAGAGGAATGGGGAGAGTAACTGTTGTAAAACATTCATAGAACCTTCTCCATGAAAAGGCCTACTCTCCTGGGGAAATCACTTTGCAAGAGCTGAACTGTGAAAATCCATCCCACCCTGGGGAATGGAGGTTGGGGGTAAAACTATCACTGGAGTAGGGACAGAAACACTTAGGAAGCTCACAGCCCTGAGATGCAGACCTGCTACAAGACAGATTTAAGCAGAAAAGTACAGAATGCTCCCTCCACCCCACATACAGCCCCTGTACCAAGGCAGCTCCACTAAAGCAGCGGGTTACAGCTGAAACAGCTACAAGGCGTAGACGCTCTCTGAAGAACAGCACACAGGAGAGACCCAAATCCAAAGGGGAAGACAAAAATGAGGACACTAGAGGGCTGTGAAGCTCTGCTACTTACAGATACAACACACAGGAAACAAAGCCCGCTGCCAGCAATCTAGCGAGAAACCTCACCCTACAGGACTATTGACCTTGGATCCTATTACCCAACACATCATGTCTGGATTTCAGTAAGAAAGTACACGGCACATCAATAGGCAAGTAAAAACACAGTCTGAAAGGACAAACCATCATCAGAACCAGAATCAGACATGACAGAAATGTTGGGAATAGTAGACAGGGAATTTGAAGTAACTATGATTATGCTAAGGACTCTCAGGGAAAAAGCAGAGGACATGCAAGAGCAAAGGAAGCAAAATGAAAATTCTAAAACTGAATCAAAAGCAGATACTAAAAAAACACACGCACAAGAAAAATGAAGAATGCTTCTGAAAAGTTCATGAGTAGACTCAAAACAGATGAGGAAAGAATCAGTGAACATTAACATAAGTAAATAGAAACTGCACAAACTGAAACAGAAAGAGGGAAAAGAAAAAAATTAAACTGGAATAGAACACCCAGGAACTATGAGGCAATATCATATATTAATATAACACATGCATCATTTGAACACCAGTAGGAGAATAAAGAGAGAATGAAGCAGAAGGAATATTTGAAGTAATAATAGTAAGAACTTTCCAAAAGTAGTGACAGACACCAAATCACAGATACAGAAAGCTCATCAAACACCAAGCAGGAAAAATACCAAAAATAACCCACTTGGACATTTCATACTCAAAATGCAAAAAACAAAGGCAAATGGAATATCCTGATAGAAGCCACGGATGGGTTGGGGTGGGGAACACTACACCTATAGAAGTGTGAGTTTAGGAATTACAGTGGATGTCTCATCAGAAATTATGCAAGCAAGAAGAAAGTGAAGGAAAATATTTAAATTGTTCAAAGAAAAAAAACCTCACCAACTTAAAATTCTACATCCAGTGAAACTGTGCTTCCAAAAATGAAAGAGAAATAAAGACTTTCTCAGACAAAAAAAAATTGAGGGAATTTGTTGTCAGCATACCTGCTCTACAAAAAATATGTTAAAAAAAAAAAAGTTCTACAAGCAGAAGAATTACATAGGTCAGAAACTCAGAGCTACATAAAAAGAGAAAGAACATCAGAGAAGCAATAAGTGGAGGTAAAATAAAAAATCTTTTATGTTTACTATTTTAAATTGCTCTAAAATATAACTTTGAAGCAATAATAGTAACACTGTATTAGTATATATATAAGTTAAATTAACAACAGTAATGTATGAGACATAGGAAGGAGAAATAAGGAATACACTGTTACAAGGTACCTGGTTTATACATGGTGCAGAATAGTGTTATTTGAAAGTAATTTGACATTATTTTAAGCCATGTATTGGAAACACTAGGACTATTAACAAATTAAAAATAAGCATAAATGATATGCTTAAAAAAAGATAAATGAAATCATATAAAAAGCTCAGTTAAACCAAAGGAAACAAGAGAGAAAAAGAGACAAAAATCAAATGCAAGGAATAGAAAACAGTTAAAAGATTTTTGATATATAGCTAAATATATCAATAATCATTTTAAACATGAACAGTCTAAACACACCAATTAATAGACAGAGATAGACAAAGTGGATATAAACACAAAGAAACAAAAAACCCAGACCCAGCTAAATGCTGTTTTTAAGAAAACCATTTTATTTTATTTATTTATTTACTGGAGACATAGTCTCGCTCTGTCGCCCAGGCTAGAGTGCAGTGGCGCAATCTCCACTCACTACAACCTCCCTCTCCCGAGTTCAAGTGATTTTCCTGCCTCAGCCTCCCGAGTAGCTGGGACCACAGACACGTGCCACCACATCCGGCTAATTGTTGTACTTTTAGTAGAGACAGGTTTTGCCATGTTGGCCAGGCTGGTCTCAAACTCCTGAGTCCGGGTGATTCGCCCGCCTCAGCCTCCCAAAATGCTGGGATTATAGGCTGTGAGCCACTGCGTCCGGCTGAGAAAACCATTTTAAATATGACAACTCATATTTAAAAGTAAAAGGATTTAAAAGTATTTAAAAGTAAAAGGATGGCAAAACTATGGAGACAGGAAAACAATCATTGGTTGCCAGGGATTTGTCAGAAGGAAGGGATGCCTAGGTAGAACACAGGGGATCGGAGGTAATGAAACTATTCTGTATGATACTGTAACAGTAGATACATAGCGTTACACATTCAGCAAAGCCTATAGAATGTACAACACAGAGTGAACCCTAAGGTAAACTATAAACTTTAGTTAACAAAATACATTAATAGTGACTTATCAGTTGTACCAAATCAACTAACCACACTAATAGTAAGGGAAACAGCATGTAGTGGGAGAAGGACTCTATGGGAACTCTCTGTAAACTCTGCTTAATTTTTCTGTAAACCTAAAACTGCTCCAAAAAATAAAATCTATTAATTAAAAAGATTATATATCCAAAGAAAGACTGTGGGGTAAGTATATGCTCTGCAACCTTAATTTACAACAATCTAAATGCGTAACATCAGAGGAATATTTAAATAAACTCTGGTACATACATACAATAGAATGTTGTGCACAAATGCTCATAATAATATAGGTGAAAAAGAGAAACGAAGCTAAGAGATCTCTTAGCTGCTTTCTCTCCCTTTTTGCCTATTTTATTATGAGCATTTTCCTATGCCAATAAGGTACATAATGCTAACTTTAATCAAAGGAAAGTTGGAATAGCCATATTAATTACAGAAAATCAGGTTTCAGAACAAAAAAAAATTATTAGAAATGAGGAGGATCACTCCATCATGATAAAGGGGTCAATTCTCCAAGGAGACAGAATTATCTTAAATGTATAGAAACATAAATACCAGGGTATCAAAATAAATGAAGGAAAAACTGATAGTAATGAAAGGAGAAACAGAGACATCCACTATTCTAGGTAGATTCGACTGCATCGTTAATTGACAGACAAAGCAGGCAGAAAACCAGTAAGGATATAAATGACCTGGACAGCACTATCCACCAATTTGATCTAACTGACAGTTATTGAATACTCCATCCGACAACAGCAGAACAAGCCCTCTTCCCAAGTCTCATGCAACATTCAGCAGCATAGACCATGCACTAGACCATAATGTATATCTTAATAGACCATGCACTGAACCATAATGTACATCTTAACACACTTACAAAAACAGAAATCATACAAAGTCTATTCTCAGTCCATGATGGAATTAAAATAAAAATCAATGACTAATAGGTAGCTGGCAAATTAAAATTTCAAAATTAAACAACATACTCTGCAATAACCCATAAATCACAGAAAAAGTCTCAGGAGAAATTTAAAGTAATTTGAACTAATTAAAAACAAAATAAAGATCAAAATTTGTCAGTCAAAATTAAAGCAGTGCTGAGAGGAAAACTGGTAGCATTAAACAAATGTATTAGAAAAGAATCAAAATTCCTAAGCTCCTACTTTAGAGAACTAGAGAATGAAAAGAAAATTAGGCCTAAAACAAACAGATGAAAGGAGGTGATAAAAACTAAGAGTATAAAACAATGGAACTGAAAAGAAAATAGAGAAAATCAACTTAACCAAAAGCTAGTTCTCTGAAAAGATCAATAAAATTGATGAACTTCTTGCAAGTTTAACCAAGAAAAAAAATGAAGACACAAATTATCAATATCAGAAATGAAAGCGGGGTTATTACTAATCACCCATGAACATTAAAAGAAGGGAATACTAGATAAAATTCCATGCAAATTTGATAAATTGTTAATAAAACTATATCAACAAATTTAATAATTAGTTGAAATGAGCCAATTCTTTTAAAGACACAAACTACTAAAACTCACTTAATGGGAAATAGTCAACCTGAACAGCATATATTTATTGAAGACACTGCATTAGTGATTAAATGCCATCCATAGAGAAAAAAACAACAAAGCCCAGATTATTTCACTGGTAAATTCTATCAAACATCTATTAGGAAGAAATAATACCAATATTCTATAAACTGTTGCAGAAAATTGAATTAGAGAGAACTTTTCCAGTTAATTTTATGAGGCCAGCATTACCCTAATAACAAAAATAATAAATAAAAACACTACAAAAAAAGAAAACTAGAGATCCACGTTTTTCATAAAGCTACATGCCAAAATCATTAAAAATATTAAATCTAGGAATACATAAATGTCATCACAAGCAAGGAGGCTTCATTTCCCAAATGTATAGCTGGTTCAATATTTATAAATCAATCAATGTAAATCACCATATGAGTAAGTCAAATAAGAAAAACCATACGATTCTACCCACTGATGCAGACAAGCCCCTTGACAACACTGAACACTCATTCATGAAGATCACCTTAAGGAACCAGAAATAGAGGGAAACATTCTCAATACGGTAAAAGTAATATATAAAAATCCTACACCTAACATCATATTTAATGGTAAGAGACTGAAATCTTTTCCCCTAAGACTAGGAATATTTAATGGTAAGAGATTGAAAGCTTTTCTCCTAAGACTAAGAATACGGCGAGGATGATTTTTTTCTCTACCTCTCTCCAATATCTCACTGGAAAGCCTAGCTAGTGCTAGTTCTCATTTCTAAAAGGAATGTGTAAAATTGAAGAGACTGTATGGAATTGTTTTGTGAAGCTATCTAGGCCAGGATATTTCCTTGGCAGACTACTACAATTATAAATTAAATTCCTTTAATGACTATAGGGCTAGATTGTTTATTGAACTCTGATAGAGTTTTAGTAGTTGGCAGTTTTTGAGGAACTAGTCCATTTCTTCAAACTACTGAATTCATGAGCATAAAATTATTCAGAGTGTTCCTTTTTTATCTTTTCAATAGCTGCAGACCTATAGCGATATCCCTCATTTCATTCCAATAATGGTGATTTGCATCATCTCTCCTTTTATTTTTGTCAGTCCTGCTAAATCTTATAAATTGTATTGACTTTTTGAAGATCCAGCTTTTTGTTTCATTTATTTTCTCTATTTTTCTATTTTCATTTGCATTAGTTTCTGCTCTTATCTTTAGTATTGTCTTCCTTCTGCCTGCTTTGGATTCCTCTTGCTTTTCTTTTTCTATTTTCTGTAAGTTAAAAACTTAGATACCTTTGAAATCTTTCCTCATTTCTTTCTTTCCTTCATTCCTTCTTTTTTTCCTTTCTTTCCTGCAGGACTGCTCAGAATATTTTTAAAATAATTTTATTGTATATACTTAATGTATACAATGTGATGTTATGGGATACATATAGATAATAAAATGGTTACTATAGTAAAGCAAATTAACAAATCTATCATCTTACATAGTTGCCCTTTGTTTTGTTTTTTGTAGCAAGAGCAGCTAAAATCTACTTATTTCCCAGGAATGCCAAATACAGTACAATTTTATTATCTCCTGTTATGCATTAGACGTCTAGAAACTTGTTCATCCTACATATTGCTACTTTGTATCCTCTGACATACACATCCCTATTTCCTTCTCAGGACCCACCGCTGGTAACTATTGTTTTATTTTCTGTTTCTGTATAGTTGACGGAGTTTATACATTGCATATATAAGTGAGATCATGCAAACTTTTCCTTTCTGTATCTGGCTTATTTCACTTAGCATAATATCCTCCAGGTTCATTCATGTTGTCGCAAATGGCAGGATCTCTTCTTTTTAAAAGTCTGAATAATATTCCAATGTATATACACACCACAGTTTATTTATCCATTTGTCCATCCATAGACACAGGTTGTTTCCGTATCTTGGCTATTGTGAATACGCTATAATGAGCATGGGAAAGCAGATATATATATGAAGTGGTGATTTCATTTTGTCCCAGAAGAGAGGTCATATAGTTCTATTTTTAATTTTGTTAAAAATCAGCATACTGCTTTCCATAATGACTGCACCAATCTACGCTTCACCAACAGTGTACAAGGTTCCCTTTTCTCCATACTCCCACCAATATTTGTTGTCTTTTGTTGTCTTTTGGCTTTTTGATAACCGCCATCCTAAAACGTTATGTTAATGATTTCTAGTCCGATTACATGATGGTTGCAGAACAAATTCTTTATGATTTCAATTATCTTAAATTTTCTGAGATTTGTTTTGTGACCCAAGATACAGTATATCTCAATGAACATTCTATAAGCACTTGAAAAACTGTGTATTCTGCTGTTGTTGGGTGGAGTATTCCATACATGTAACCTAGATCTTGTTGGTTGATTGGCTGATCAAATCTGCTTGACAATTCAGGAAGTGTATACTACTATACCTTTTCCAAGTATAATTATAGATTTATACATTTCTTCTTTTAGTTTCATCAGTTTTTGCTTCATGCATTTTGAGGCTCTGTTGCTTGATGTGTACACATTTAGGATCATCATGTCTTCCTGGTGAATCGATCCTTTTATCATTATGTAATGTTCCTCTTCATCTCTAATAGTTTTCTTACTTTGAATTTCACATCATTGAATATTACCATAGCTTCTCCTGCTTTTAAAATTGTAATTAATATTTACATGGTATATCTTTTTCCATTCTTTTACTTTCAACCTACCTATGTTATTTAAATTTTAGCGGGCTTCTTGTAAACAGCATATAGTTGAGTCATCAAAATTTTTTAATGTTTTAATCCACTCTGCCAATCTCTACTTTTTGATTGGTGTATTTTGATTATTTACACTTAAAGTGATTATTGACATGTTAGGGCTTATGTCTGCCATTTAATATCAAATTATTCTATCTGTTTCCTCTGGTTCTCTCAATTCTTTTAAAAGGTTTGAAAAATGTATAGTTCCATGTAGACAACAGTGGAAAGAAATTCTATGATTTGTTACCATGGCTTTCTCTGTCTTGTGTGATCCCAGTGTATTTCAGTGTATTGCACAGTCTGTCTTCGATTCAGCTGAGGAAGCAAACAGCACCTGGGGCTTTTGTTCCTACCTAGGCAGATCAGCTCATTTAAAGTATCATGATGCAAAAGAAAAAGTTATGGGCAAAACACCCACTGAGGCCAGGCGACCTAAGCCATGCCTCGTTGGTGTCTGTGGAACAAATGCACAGCACGTCACTAGACATACCATATATCAGTGTTTCCTTGGGAGTGAGTGAGTGAATGAGAACAGTTTCAATAAAACCCATACACAAAACTACAACAAACCAACCAATAAACAAACACAAATTTTTAAAGTCCACATCCTACTAAGACTGGATAGGGAGCATCTACATTCATACTCAAAATCACGCACCACTTTGGCCATGACTGACTCATGCCACGCCTCTGGAAGGCAACAGCACTTGGTCAATTTAACTTCATCTGTCCTGGCTCATACCACTGATTCAGCCAATTGCCATGAGCAGAAATGAGAAAACGTGATATATAAATAAAATTAGTGAAATTGTTTTGAGGTAGAATAGCTAAACATCCTAAAAATAGAAGCTAATATTTTTAAGTGACTTCACATTTCATTAAATTTTCTCTTCTTGAAACACTAAAAGGCAAGGGCCATTTCATTTTCTATAACCTCGATAAACAAGTAAGGTACAATGAAACTACCTCAACTTGGTAATTTCCAAATATTGAGCAGCACAGTTCCATAAGGTTCTGGCTGAGCCAGCCTTTTGTTCATTAATACAAGTGCTTATTTATCTTCCCACTAATTATTAAAGAAAATCCTCACCATGGGAAACAGATATGTCAAAAGAGCATTTACAAGGCAGTCATTTGAAAGGTGTATAATTCTATAGCTGAAGACATATATAAGAGCAGCTAGAAAACTGTGGGTGGATATGCCCCAAGCTATTGATATTGGTCACCTTGAGAGAGAACCTCAAGAGTTCTGAGGTCACCTTGAGCGGTCACCTTGAGAGAATGACCTCAAAAATTGGTCATTCCTTGAGAGAGAACAAGGAATGGAAAGGCAAATTCATTGTCTTTAATAGGCCATTGTATTGTATGCTTGTTACAATGGATGTGTAAAATGTTTGTAATCTTAAAAGTGAAAAAAAGTTAAAGGGAAAGGGGAGGGGTTAATTTTGCTTTTCTCTTCTCCATGCTCCCTAACCGAGCTTTGGTATTTATTAAGGTGGTTCTGTTGCTTCTGATTCCCTGCAGCTGCAGGAGCAACCCTGTACGGTCTGGTGCCAGCAGGCTGGCCACCCTAGTTGGACATGCTGTGGACCCTGGATGGACCTGCTGTGGACCCTGGGTGAACCTGCTGTGGGGATGCTCAGGGGTCCATGGTTCAGACACTCCTACTTTAACTGTGCCTGGGGAGTGGTGTTTCACATGAGCCTCCAACTGCAAAGGGTTTAACTTTTAAACATTACTAACACCTGAACAAAATAGAGTCATTCCTGAGGAGTGGGTTGTCAGTACAGGGAAAATATGTATACGTCAAAGAAGAGGTAAGGCTTCTGGGCAGGCCCGGAACCTTCCAAGAGCACCTGTGGAGCATGGTGGAGTGTGTTGCTCCAGCATCAATTTCATACAGATCGCAATACCTGTTAAATCTTCCAAATTCACTGAGAACTAAGAAAGACTATGAGTAAGACTAGTTTCATAATTCACAAACCTGAATGCTGAAGGCATAATCCAAGCTTTCAACTTTTTACAGGATAATAATCCAAAACAATTAAAGAAAGTATTCGTTAGAAATAGAGCTACATCATTTTTATCAATGGCAGTTTTATTTGTTCTTCCTGGAATTTTCAATATTTAAGACATGGTTAGTTTTTAATGCCGGTAGTACTTGGGGGAGTACTATGGAAGAAAAAGTATCAACACATACAAATTATATACTTATGTCGGTGAATAAGATATTAACAACCACACATGACATTTAGTGGTTATTAAAATCTATTACTTGTTAGTACTTTTATTAGGAGAAGTAAGCTCACAATTATATGGTGGAAATACTGTAATTCAACCCATAGCATCGTATTCCTGAAGCACCTAGTGAAGAAAGCAACTTGTTTATAGTTTATGTGACCAAGGAATAATCTTCAGCCGAAGATTCCATACACTTACCAAATAGACTTTAAGTAACAAATGCAGTCCCCACGACCATAATAGAAAATCCTCTCACCCAGTGAGCCAAAAGCACAGAGTTGTCACCAAGCATGATTTTATAAAAATTTAATATTAGTATCATGATCTGTTGTTGTCATTGTTATTATGGAGCCCAGGCATTTATCTGAACACCCCTCATAAGAAGGAATGGGCCTCCTAATCAGTTTTTAGAGCTCAGTTCGAGTTTCTAGCTCCCTCGTGGAAATTCTGATTAGTCATTTCCAAATCCTCAAAGAAAGAAGCGAGTCATAACAAAAACCAAACTCATTTCTAAAAGTGTGCAGAACACGGCAATTTTCAGAATTTTATGTTCTTAAGACTGAAATGAATTGACTAGCTCTCCCAGCTCCTAACATTGGCAGCAGCCCATGTGTGTAATGGGACTCCCGGGCCTTGCTGAAACACAGAGCTCAGGAGTACTGATCCACTTTGGAAGACATCCCACATCAGGGGAGTCCACGATGGCGTGGCTTGGTTCACATGGACATAGAGAGGCCGGACGTGGTACATTTTTTATATTTCATTTTTAGTTGATTTTTGTATAGGGTGTGAGGTTAAAGTCTCGGGCAAGCTTGTCCAACTGGTGGCCCATAGGCCACGTGCAGCCCAGGGTCGCTTTGAATGCAGCCCAACACAAATTCATAAACTTTCTTAAAACGTTATGATATTTTTTTCAGAATTTTTATTTTTTTTTTAGCTCATTGGCTATCGTTACTGTTAGTGTATTTTATCTACGGCCTAAGACAATTGTGGTCTTCCAGTGTGGCCCAGGGAAGCCGAGAGATTGGACACCCCTGGTCTAGGCTGTTGTTTTGTTTCTGTTTTGTCTATGGATGCCCAGTTGTTCCAGTGCCTTCTTCCTCCATTGAATTGCTCTTGCACTTTTGTCAGTAAACAGGTCGATGTAATTGCATGGGTTCATTTCTGGATTCTCCATTCAGATCTATGTGTCTACTCCTCTGCCATACCACACTGTCTTGATTATGTAGCTATATAATATAGCTTGAAATCAGGCAGACTAATTCCTCCAATTTCATTCTTCTTTTCCAAAACTATTTCAGCTATTCTAGGTCTTGTACTGTTCTGTGAAAATTTTCAAATAAGCTTGTCTGGATTTTGGTAGGAATTGCATTAAACCTGCAGATCACGTAAGGAAAAATGGACATCTTTACTATGTTAAATCTTCCAATCCATGAACAAATACATCTCTCCATTTACTTAGGGCTTCTCTGCTTTCTTTCATTTGCATTTTATAATTTTCAGCATATATTAATAGATTCTGTACCTGTTTGTTAGATTTATACCTAAGTATTTCATTTTTTGAAGCAACTGTAAAAACTATTATGTTTTTAATTTTGGTTTTCACATGATTTTTGTTATTATATACATATGTAACTGAATTTGGGTGATAATCTTTTATCCAGAGACCTTGCTGAACTCACAAGTCCTAGGAGTATCTGGTAGATTCCTTGTGACTTTCATGTAGACAATCAGCTTATCTGTAAATCAGGACACTTATTTTACTCTTGCCAATCTACTTGCCTAATAATTGCTTATTCTTGCCACATGCAGGTGCTAGGACTTCCAGTGCGACATTGAAAATGACAGTGAAACCACACATCCCTGCCTTGTTCCTGGTCCTCAGTCTTTCACCATCAAGTTTGATGCTAGCTGTAGTTCTGCGTGCATTTTGTAGATGCTTAGTATCAAGCTGAGTAAGTTTTCCCCTATTCTTAGTTTGCTGAGAGTTTTTATCATGAATAAGTATTATATTTTGTCAAATACATTTTTGCATAAAATGATATAGTTGTATGATTTTTTTTCTTTTGCCTGTAATATGGTGGATCACACAGATTGATTTTGAAAGCTGAATCAACCTTCTATACCTGAAAGAAATCCCACCTGGTCATGATGTATAATTCTTTTAAACTTTGCAGGACTCTATTTGCTAATATTTGTTGAGGAGTTTTGCATGCAAGTTCATGAAAGAAACTGCTCTGTTGTTTTTCTTTTTTATGCTGTCTTTTTCTGGTTTTGGTATCAGGTAATATTAGCTTCATAAAAAATGATGGGGAATGTTTCCTTCTCTTCTGCTTTCTGGAAGAGATTTTGTAGAATTGGTGTTAATTCTTCTTTAGCTGACTGGTAAAATTCTCCAGTTACACCATATAAAACTCAAGATTTCTTTTTTGGGAATATTAATTACTAATTCAATTACTTAATCGGTAGAAGAATATTCAGGTTTCCACTTCTTTTATTGGTAGATAGTGAATTTAAAAAAACTGGTCCATTAATTCTGATTTTTTTTTTTTTTTTTTTTTTGAGACAGGGTCTTGCTCTGTCACCCAGGCTGGAGTGCAGTGGCACGATCTTGGCTCACTGCAACCTCCACCTCCTGGGTTCAAGCCATTCTCCTGCCTCAGCCTCCCCAGTAGCTGAGATTATAGACATGTACCAACACACCCAGCTAATTTTTTTTTGTATTTTTAGTACAGACGGGGTTTCACCATGTTGGCCAGGCTGGTCTCGAACTCTTGGCCTCATGATCTGCCCACTTCGGCCTCCCAAAGTGCTGGGATTACAGACGTGAGCCACCGTGCCCGGCCAATTCTGATTTTTAGAATAATATCAAATTTATTAGTTAAAAGTCTATTATAGTATTCTCAACTTATCCCTTTAGTGGCTGTAGAATCTATAGTGATAGACCACGTTTCAAGGATAATATTGATGATTGGTGGTTTTTTGTGTTTTCCTCCCCTTTGTTTCTCATTCTTCTACTTCTCTTATCTTTCCAGGGATTCTTGAACATTTTATGGGATTTTTTTTTATTCATAATGTTTTTAGTATATTACTTGTACAGTTTTCTTTGTGGTTGCTCTGGATATTACAACATGAATACATAAATGTTAGGGGCTGAATTGTGTCCCTCCAAAATTCGAATGTTAAAGTCCTAGCCCCCAGCACTTTAGAGTGTCATTGCATTTGGAGATTGGGTCTTCAAAGACGTAATGATGTTAAAATGAGGCTATTACAGAAGGTTCTAATCTAATACAAAAAGAAAAATCATAAGAAGAGAAAACTTGAACACAGGCACAAACAAACAGGGGAAACCATGCGAAGACACAGGAAGACAACAGCCACCTAGGAGCCAAGGAGAGAGGCCTCGGAAGACACCAAACCTGATGATCTTAGACTTCCAGCCTCCAGAATGGTGAGAAAATAAAGTGCCCAGGCTGTGATGCTTGGTTATGGCAGCCCAAGCAAGTAACGCAACAACTTACCACAGTCTACTGTCATCAGAGTGGCTTAGCACTTTGAGTGAAGTGTAGAAAACTTACTTCCATTTAGGTCCTTTTACTGTCCTCATTATTTAGATGTAAATGTCTAAGTATTTTCTCTGCATACTACGTATTTTGCCCAATAATTACAACATCTCATTCATCTTGCTGTTGGCAAAACTCATTTCATTCTCTTATTCAAGGGTGTCTTTCCTGTTTTGCTGTAATTCAAGTGAGTTTTGATCATATCCTCGGCACTTTGGACATATTACGGGACTGGGGCTAACTCATCATGTGTTGTCCCTTAAGTCCCAAGGTCACCAGGCAATCCACCTTCTTCTTTTCCTGTGCTGGCTTGTTTTGTCATGACCAGGGACTTTTGGTCCTAAGTGGAAACCAAGAGCAAACGGGTAGCTCCATCTTGACTGGCACTAGAAGACTCTCTGGTATGACACATTTTATCTAGTATATTGAGGGTTTTTATGTTTCTGGAATCATTTGTTTTTGTCATTTTACATATGATAATTTGCCACATATGAATTCTGCAAGAATTTCTAATTTACTTGAACAAGTAGAGACTTTGCTTGTCCTACTAGACTTAGGAGACTTTCAGTACCAAATCCTGGAATAGGTTTAGGGAAGGCTCAAACTCTTTAAAATAATCTTGATGACAACTGTCAAACTTCTTATTTAAAAACGAACAAAATATTTCCTCTTCCTAATGCCCAAGTCAAGTTGGCTTTAAAAAAAGGAGAACATATCTTCAAAATTAGGTCCTGAGATACTGACATTCAGTTTTTTTGTGTATTTTTGTTGTTGGTGGTTTTTGAGACGGAGTGTCTGTCTGTCACACAGGCTGGAGTGCAGTGGTGCGCTCTCAGCTCACCGCAACCTCTGCCTCCCAGGTTCAAGCAATTCTCCTGTCTCAGCCTCCCGAGTAGC
The DNA here is from genome assembly GCF_029289425.2 of Pan paniscus. NCBI lineage: Eukaryota > Metazoa > Chordata > Mammalia > Primates > Hominidae > Pan > Pan paniscus. The sequence goes on from NC_073265.2 coordinate 8,178,842, forward strand.
TGGAACTATAGATGCCTGCCACCACACCTGGCTATTTTTTGTATTTTTAGTAGAGATGGTGTTTCACCATGTTGGTCAGGCTGGTCTTGAACTCCTGACCTCAGGTGATCCACTCACCTTGGCCTCTCAAAGTGCTGGGATTACAGACGTGAGCCACCACACCTGGCCAACATTCAGTATTTTTTAAAAGACTGAATCTTCTCTTCCTGTGTTCTCAGAGCATATTAACAAAAATTTAAAATACTAAAATTGTGATCACTCCCAATCATTCAGGCCTAACTCTTTCTGTATGTTACCCAGGACTTTGTTGTTACAGTTTCTTTTTTTTTTTTCTTTTAATTCCTTCTCTTCTTATAAGACATCTGATTAAAAAAAAAGAATAGATTTAAGAAGAAAAAAATTAGCTAATAATGACAGCAGGCTTGTAATATTATCATAATGTCATTTATCATAGATATCCTTATTCTCCAGGGCAGCACTTCTCAAATCCTTGACAGTATGACATTTTGGGCCAGCTAATTCCTTAGGGAGGGAACTTTCCTGAATATTCAGGCTGTTGAGTGGCCTGCTTGGCCTTGACCCGCTCACTGCCAGTAGCACACCTCCCCCAGGCTTCAGCAGCAGAACACCTCCAGTCACTCAGTGGGGACTGGGTAGGTGGGAGACAGAATCGCACCAGTTAAGTGTCTCTGCGGCAGGGTGAACAGAAAATTTAGAGAATATTATAATTAAAGCTGTAATCCTGAAAGACAAAAATGATTGGGAGTGGTTGGAAAAAGGAAGGAGAGACAAGAAAGAAAAAGAGAAAGAGAAAAACAAAGGAAGTAAAGGAGGGAGGGAAGGAGGGAAGGAGAGAAGGTAAAAATAACTGAATAAAATTTTTCTATGCCTCAGGAAAAGTTGTGAATGAGGTGAGCTGTGTCTACAGGGAAGATACTCTTTCTTCCTAAGCCCAGAGAAATAGGGCCCTCTTTCTAAGCCCCAAGTACCCAGGGTCCCCAGGAGCCCATACTCTTGCCTCAAAACATCTGCAGCCTTTCTGGGCAGCTTCCTCTGCCTTTCCATTTCTTACATGCCCAGCAGCAGGCCAGCATCTCCAAGTATCTGCCCACCAGAGCTCAAAGTCTGGTAGAAGGAACTGACACTAGAAACGCATTCAAGGCCAGGCGCGGTGGCTCACACCTGTAATCCCAGCACTTTGGGAGGCCAAAGCGGGAGGATCACCTGAGGTCAGGAGTTTCAGACCAGCCTGGCCAACATGGTGAAACCCTGTCTCTATTAAAAATAAAAAATAAAAAATAAAAAAAATACCCGGGTATGGTGGCATGTTCCTTTAATCCCAGCTACTTGGGAGGCTGAGGCAGGAGTACTGCTTGAACCTAGGAGGTGGAGGTTGCAGTGAGCCGAGATTGGGCCACTGCACTCCAGCCTGGGCAACAGAGTGAGACTCATTCTCCCAAAAAAAAAAAAAAAGGAAGAAAGAAAAGAAAAGAATCTCATTTGTATGGTTCACAAGTGCTTTCATGTAGAGTTGGACACATACAGCAATAGAAAAACAACAACAAATACAAAAAGAAGGTGGACAGGATCCAAAACTGGTCCCTTTTCTGACCCAGTGTGAATTTATTAATTATTTGGAAACTGGTTCCAGATTTGAAAAACATATGCAAACAGAAGTTAGTATCTTATAGTTACTGGTCCCTCCCAGAAGATACAAAAATGAAATGTATACACAGAGCTACTGACAATGAGAAGGAAAATGCTGGTTCTAATTTCATGCCTTGTGCAGAGATCCTTGTCCTAAGACAATTTGAGATTCCAGCTCAGCAGCCCTGGCTTCAAAGTCCAAAGATGAATAAGCTGTGAGCACAAAGGTGAGCAATTAACTAATCATCTCTCTGCTGAAAGATACAATTTTTTCTGATCTGCAAAATACAACAGAGGAACAATGATTCATATGGTTGACCAGATGTCTGTGGACATGTTTTATCCCCTTACTGCACTAGATGTTCCTGAAGGGCAGAGACTTCCTCTGATGAAACTCAGAATCCTCAGCAGCGCTGAGCCTGGAGCCCCTACACAGTTGTGCTCAATAAATATTTGCTAAACTAAATGACAAACATGAGGAAAAGACACACAGAAACCAGAACCCTGCTTTGTGTGACGGTGCCCACCGTGAATCGTGAAAGAACAATTTGTCATGAGTTAGTATGAGCTAACTGGCTATACTTTGCTGGGAACCGTATGTGATGAATTGGAGCATTTCCAAATGCAAGGATCTGCAGCCTGCCAGGCTGACCATATGGTGGCTGTTGATGAGATGCGATAATCCAGGTTGGGCTGAACTGCTGGAAATGGAAGAGTTGTTGTGGGTGCCCAGGAAGGGAAGGCGGGTCCTGGGGGAAATCCTGCAGCCAGGAGGAGCTCAGTTTCTGCATGCAGAGAAGGGATCAGGCATCCGTGTCTGAAAACGGGTTGGTGTGGAAGAGGAAGTCAGAAGAGGCAGAGCCAGGAGGAAGGCACGTGCTTCCCGGACCAGGTCTCTCCTCCTGCGCTCCACTGGGAGGACACTAAAGTCCCAGCCTCTCACTGCTTGGAGCACAACATCCAAAGAGAAAAATCTAAGTTTAGTGAAAGAATAGGGAGCAGATGATACTTGTCTCCTCTCCCATGCTGTGGCATCATTCTCTGCTAGGAAGTGATGAGTATACACTCGGTTATGAAAATTGTGGGACAGCTTTACAAATAATTAAATTATGAGGGACAACCACGTGTAACGCCACGAGGAAGAAGTTCACTGTGAGATACCACACCTTCCAGCACATTCGCCATCATCTATGTGGAGACAGAGACCTACACAAGGGAAATCACTGTGATGAGAAAGCGTGTGTTTCCCACACCTGTCGCAAGAAAGTATATGGGGTGTGTCTTGATTTCCAGAACTCTCTTTTATCATCACAGAAGCATGTGTGTGTCTGCATATGCATTTACCAATTCTTATACCACAGTGAAGTTCTGTAATCCATGCACTTTTGCCAAAACAACCATATAAATGCCTTCATTCAACAGAGTTGCCAAGAGCCAGCCACACAGGGGCCTGAGCCATTTGCTGCTGACATGACGGTGATAAGACAGTGTAAGTCCAAAGTCCTTGTGGAATTTGTTACTGAAATGTCATTTTTTAGAAAACTGACAAAGGGAGACATCGGTGTGGCGACAATCTGGTCCTGTTCATTTGCAGAGATGCCTGTCTCTCAGAGGGTGGAGAGTGTATTAGGGTTAAACACTGAGGCAGAGCTTTGAGGTACAGCTGTAAAGAAAAGAAACTATGGTATAGACACAGATAATTATGTGTCTTGTGTATAAAACAGGCTAGAAAATGCTATTCTCAGTGTAAATTGTGTGTATGTTTGTTGTCATATATATTTGGAAAACTATATACTAAAATTTAAATGGTAATATCTAGGATTTTTTCTTCTTTGTGCTTTGCTATGTTTTTAAATTTTAACAATAAATATCTATTTGTAATCAGAAAAACAAATCTTTTGAGTTTATGCTGCACAAAGCATAAAAGTGCTGCTTCTAGTTTATTGAGTTAATTTATGTCCTACACTCTCCACCCTCTGAGAGACAGGCATCTCTGCAAATGTAGGTGACATAATGCTCTCAGGCCCAATTCCAACAAGGGAAGGCTCTCCCTGCTCCCTGCAGAACTGCTTCCCTCTATTTATGTTTCCTGAGGCCCAGGAATCTGTGCCTCCTCAGGCCCAGAAGCTTTTCTTAGAATCCAGGAAGGTCAATCCCATCTGTATGGCCACACTCCAAACACATTAAAACAAGATCATCTATTATCTGGGGCTGAGACTGGGAGACACTGTTTTCTAGACCAAGTACACTGCAAATATGGAGACAGACAACTTTTTAAGAAGGCAGCTGGTGCAATAAAAAGCTGCAGAGCCTGATAGTCCTCATCTGGAAACCCTCATCACCTCAAATGCCTTGGGCCATGCACTCTGGCTTTCTGACCCCTGGTCTCCAAAGGAGTAATGAGGAAATAATGCTCACCCCTGCAGCCTCTGAAGGCTTGACTGCTGTGGCCTTCACTCTAAAATGGAAAAGGCAAGCACCTGGGTCCTTGGCACAGAACCCAGGACAGGACTCGTGGAAGCAGCCAGCTTAATTCAGGTCTGTGGGCTGTATGGAGCAAACACTCGCAACCACTAAGGGTAACTATATGCATCTCCCATGTGCCAAAGACTGTGCAATGTGATCTGCATGCATGAAACCAACGTCAGGTGTCAGAACAATGGCAGGAGGACTAATACTGCTAATAACATCTTTATTTTTTAAGTGAATGGTCATGGGGCTGAGAAGGTGTCCCATGGCACTGGCCTTGAAACCAGGTATTCTGACCAAACTGTGAGCCACTATGCTCTGTGCCTCCCAGCATGAAGTAAGGCATGAACCCATTTACACGCTGAAGGGACCTCGACATTTAAAAAGGTGCAATAGTGTCAATACCTTCTGAAGTTCCTTTTTTAGGGCTCTTTATGTCACTCTCTGACTTACAGAGTATCCATCATACTGGAAATTGGGTTTCTATCTTGAGTGCCCAAATATTGTTGCCAAAATTTTCTAGCCTGTTTTCTAAAATTTTTAAAAATAAAAATTTTAGGGGCCTTTCTTTTAACAAAACATCATAGCTACGACCATGCATAATCTTTCTGTATGTCCAATAGAAGGATCAACATTAGAAGTCAAGAGAATGCACACTCAGGACTGGGCCTTGTGTATATGAACAGCAGAGTCCCCGACTCCAGCAGGGAGCCGCAGGGCTTAGCAGCTCATAACAAACAGTACTTACGATGTCATGACAGCTGACTCTCAGAGAGCACCAGTGGACTGTTCAGTGCTTCATACACTTTTCTCAGAACTCCTGACTATTATCATCATCATCCCCATTGCACAGATGGGAAAACCAATGAGGAGGGCATGTAAGAGTCTGCTCACTGTCATGCAGTAAGTGTCAGAGCCTGAGTCAGCCTGGCTGCACCCCTCCACTTCATCGCAGCTCTCCTGCCTCCACCTCACCAACCTGGCCACATGTGACATTGGTCTGTTCCGTTCTCATTTTTACACTCCTTTCCTCACTAGCTTCAAGCCTCAGGTGCCAGGGACACAATGCTCAGGCACTCTCTGAGTGAGCACCCACTCCAGAGGAGATCCTCTCTCTCATCCCAATGGCTGCCTGTCTAGAGGAGTCCGTGGGGGTAGGGTTCAGTGACTGGGGATGTGTGCCAGGAAAACACATTATAGAAGGAGGCCCCTTCTCAATTCCCTTTCAACTGCACCATGCAGGAATCTACAAACTCAGCTACCAGACCAGGTCTAGTGAAAACTCAAGGAGAAGACCCTGTGGATGGAGATACTGGTAATTATGTGGGGCTGCAGGGGGGACACTCTTCTGGGAGGGAGAGAGCTGCTGTTTGATGGACTTCTGTGAATTCCATTCCCTAATTTTGTAAAACAAAGACACTGAGCAAGTCATCTCGAAGGTCCCACCCTTCCTGTTCTGAAAACTCTGTAATTCAACTTGCACACAAAGGAAACACGTATTTGATAAGCACATCTATTTTTCAATGGCTAGCCTGCCTGTTATTTTCTCCAGCACTAAATCACCCGAGATTAAGCACAGTCCGCTGCACGGCAGCTCACACGGACGGGGCAACACGACACAGAGCCTCCAGAGCATCCACTGGTTGCTGCAGACACAGGAACAACCATTACCTGTGAGTGCTGCGGGTCCTTACACAGCAGCTACCTGACAGCAAACAGCTGTCCAAGGCAGGCAGGACCAGATAGTGAGGTCTCAGACAGTGGGAGAGGAGACCAGAGAGATAAACATGGACACATAAAAATAGGATAACAGAGAAATAAAACATGAAAGACAAGCCCTGCCTCATTTGCAGTTATTTGGAAATGCGCACACACAAAGAAGCATTCTTTATAAGACTCAAATCTGGGAGACCATCCCCCATAAAGATTCCCCAGTTCTGTCAGAAAGGAAGTCAAAAACTAATAAACCGAGTCATAACAGAATTACATGGCTGGTGTGATCCAGACACAGAAGCCCGGGGTGAATGGGACATCAGAGGGTGCTTCCCGTAGAGGGCCAGGTGAGAGAGGAAAATGATGAGACTCTTTAAACTCCACAGTAAAAGAACTGTTGCTTCATAAAACAGTGAGTGCGTAAGAAAAGTTTATTTAATAGGTGTGACAGCAAAAGGGTGGAGCAGGGACCTCTGGGGTGTTCCTCCTAAGAAATGCTGAAAAACTTGACAAAAACTGGCAGAATCAACCTTATCAGCATGCCGAAAGATAGCCACAGGGTTATAACAACCAAGGAATGTTTGCCACTGAAACAGGGCAGGAGAACACTGCAGGATTTTAGCTTGCCGTAGCTCTGCCCCACGATGCAGTACAGCAGCCATCTTGAATAGGGCAGGCCGAGTTTCCCATGTGGACATTTCTGGAAAGAGCAGAGTGGATCTTATACCCAAGGAACCACATTTGTTGGTTTTGACCTGACAGGGGTTTCCCTGGAAAGACGTATGCAGCGAAGTGACTCACAAAGAAAATGGAAAATCCGAACAGATCTAGAGCAAGCAGCGAGGCTGAATCAGTGATCAAAACTTTCCAGCAAAGAAAAGCCCACGATCAGATAGCTTTTCTGGGAATCCTACCAAATATTTAAAGAAGAATCAACACCAGTCCTTCTCAAACTCTTCCAAAAATAGAAGAGGAGGAAACTTCTAACTCTTTCTATGAGGTCATCATTACAAAGCCAGGAAGAGACATCACAAGAAAAGAAAACTATAGAACAATATCCCCTATGAATATATATGCAAAAATCTTTAACACAATGCTAGCAAACTGAATCCAGTAGCATGTAAGGGATTATACATCATGATCCAGTGGGATTTATCCCAGAAATGCAACAGTCATTCAGTATACAAAAAACTAATGCAATACATCACATTAACAGAATGAAGAGAAAAACAAAATGATCAATTGATACCAAAAAAGGAACTCACGAAATACAGTATCTGTTAATGATGAAAAATTAACCCAATAAACTAGAAGCAGAACTTCCTCAACATGATAAAATGTACGAGAAATCTGCAGCTGACATCATACTCAATGACAAGACTGCACCCTTTCTCCCTTAAGAGCAGGAACGAGACAAGTATGCCCTCTTTTGCAACATTTTACTGGGAAGTTCAAGCCAGAGCAATTAGGCAAGAAAAATAAGTAAAAGGCATCCAAATAGTAAAGGAAGAAATAAAACTATCTTTACTTACATATGATACACCCTTATATGTATAAAATATAAGAACACACCCACAGAGCTAATAGACAAATTCAGCAGTGTTGCAGGATACAAAATCAACTCAACAAAAATCAGTTGCACCGATTTCATATGCCAGCAATAAAAAGCCTGAAGAGGAAACACACTAGCAATAAGCAAAAGTAGGAAAACTATTTCATTTACAATAGAGTCAAAAATACTTAGGGATAATTTTAGCCAAAGAAGTACAAGTCTTGTATACTGAAAATTATCAAATGTTGAAACATTTTTTTAAAACACAAATAAATAGAAAGACATCCTAGATTCATTAGCAAAATGCAAATCAAAAACACAATCACATACCTCCTCACAGCCACTAGGATGACCATGAAACTAAAATAAAATAAGTGTTGTAGAGGATGTGGAGGAATTGGAACCCTCATAGGTTGTTGGTGGAACTGTAAAACGGTGCAGCTGCTATAGAAAACACTTTGGCAGTTTCTCAATCAGTTAAACATAGAATTCCCATATGACCCACAATTCCACTCCTAAACGCAGGTGCTGCTCAGCTTACAATGGGGTTACCTACGGATAACCCACCATATGCTGAAAATACTTTAAGTAAAATATGCATTTAATACAACTAATCTACCAAACATCATAGCTTAGTCTAGCCTACCTTAAACATGCTCAGAGCTCTTTATTAGCCTATAGTTCAACAAAATAATCTAACACAAAACATACTTTATAATAAAGTGTTGAATATCACATGTAATTTATTGAAAGTGAAAAATAGTATGGTTATGTGGGTACTCAAAAGTATGGTTTCTACTGAGCATGTAGTGCTCTCACTCCATTGTAAAGTCAAAAAATCTTAAGTCAGGGACTACCTGTCTATACACAAAAGAACTGAAAACAGGTGTTCAAACAAAAACTTGTACACCGATGTTCATAGCAGTTCTATTTAAAATGGCCAAAAGGTGAAAACAACTAAAATGCCCATCAACAGATGAATGGGCACACACAATGTGGTATATCCGTATAGTGGAATATTATTAAGCCATGAAAAGGAATGAAGTACTGACACGGGGTGCAGCATGGATGAACCTTGAAAACATGATGCTGAGTGAAAGAAGCCAGTCACAAGAGGGAGGCCACATGGCATATGATTTCATTCACATGCAATATTCAGAACGAACAAATGCACAGAGGCAGAAAGCAGATGAGTGTTTGCTGTCCTGGCAAGATGTCCTCCCTTCACATGTCCACAGCCTTCCTGCATGATCTGCCACTGTGCCCTGTGCTCGGGGGTCTCCAATCCAAGAGCCTCTCTCCCCCTCCTACCCTGAGGCCTGGCAGGGGCTGCTACTACGGTCACACACGGTAGAGTCCTGTGCAAACACATGCTTGTCTCTGAACTGCCTTTCAACTCTGAGTCTGGTTCCAGGGCTATGGACCCCGGATGTACCCTAGAGTCACCTGGGGAGGTGACTGAACCATACTAATGCCAGCCTGCCCTAGAGACTAGACTTAGAATGTGGACAAGAAGCCTCTGGTGTGCTCCCCACAGAGGACACTGCAGCCTGCACCCTCTTCCCAAAGTGTCTGTACCATGGGGACTGCAGGCAGCAGGTCCACCTCGCTCCTCCCAGTTGCCTGCAGACGAGCTGTCCTCTCCAATCCAAGGGAATCTCGCGCTCTGTGGATTCCGCAGCTGATTCCCCAATGCTTGGCCACCGTTCTGCCTTCGCTGTGGCTCCTCCTGACCCCAAGGCCCTGCTTCCTGTCCATTCTTTGCACCCACAAGTCTGGTCCTTCCACGGTCCTTCCTGCCCTATGGCCCCAGCTCTTATCTTCCAGAGGATGTGCCTTGCTCCTGGTCATTGCCCAGGCCTTAAGAACCGACATTCTGCTCTGAGACGCCCTGCTCAGGGCTCCAGAGCCCGGCGCCAGCCAGCCTGACACCCCCAGGCTCTCCCGTGTTCATGGGGCTTCGATGCCCTGGACCCGGCACAGCCCCATTCCCCTCCTTCCCAGCCAAGGCTGTGATCCTCCCCATGCATCTCCCCCATGGCTCACCCCGTCTCCCTTCAGAGTCCTCTACTGCAAAGTGCAGCACCGCTTCCTCGGGCACTCACATGGCTTGGCTCTGCGTCCCCACCCAAATCTCACCTCCAATTGTGAGGGGCCTGGTGGGAGGTGACTGGATTTTGGGGACGGTTTCCCCCATGCTGCTCTCCATAGTGAGTTCTCAGGAGCTCTGGTTGTTTACCTCCTCAGGTGCTCGCTCTGTCCTGGCCACGTGACGAAGAAGCCTGCTTCCCGCTCGCCTTCCACCAGGATTGTGAGTTTCCGAGGCCTCCCAGTCAGGCTGTTAGGCCTGCGGAACTGTGAGCCAATGAAACCTCTTTTCTTCAAAAGTTGCCCAGTCTCAGATAGTTCTTCACAGCAGTGTGAGAACTGGACTAATACAGGCAGTGTTCACGCGCAGCCTGCCCGGCACACAGCCTCCCCAGTTGGCCAGAGTAAAGCCCCTGGGGCTGCAGACTCCCAGCCCTGCCTCCCACGAGCGCCTGCCCTCTGAATAGCGCACCCTTTCCTTCTCCTGGGGCTTCCCCAGAGCCCTGGAGGCGCCAGGACGAGGACCCCACCTTTAGCCACCACCTCCCACTCCTGGCCCGCGCCCGCCCCCGCGCCCGCCCCCGCGCCCGCCCCCGCGCCCGCCCCCGAGCACTCCCAGAACGCACCGCGGCGCCCATCTAAGAAACGTGTGCCCGCCGGCAAGGCTGCCTTTCCAGACCCACTCACACCCTCAGCTGCTTCAGGCCTCTCCACACACATGCGTGCACACACACACACACACACAACCACGGCACATCACACACACACACTGCAGCACACCACACACAAACACCACAGCATATCACACACTCATACACATGCACACACACAACCATGGCACATCACAGAGACACGCACATGCACACACACACTCCACAGCACACACCACACACCACAGCACATCACACACACACCACAGCACACCACATCACACATGCACACACACATACCCCACAGCACACCACACACACCCCACAGCACATTACACACAAACACATACACATGCACACACACATACTCCACACACACACGCACTCCACGGCACACTGCAATCTCACACATACTCGCACTCACATTCACATACATTCCACAGCACATCACACACGTGCATGCATAACACACATATACACTGACACACACATGCACACACACCACACATAATCACACTCGTATACACACATCACACATTCATACACACATGTGCCTACATATACACACACCACACACTACAGCACACCAGACACACAAGCACATGTACACACCACACACATACATGTATACACCCCCACTCATACATTCCACAGCACACCACATATGCACACACAGACGCATGCACAGCACATACAGTCTCACACATTCGCATACATGCATACACACATTCACCCTGACATGCACACACCTCAGGCCCTCCTTACTTCCTTTTCCTGCTTTACTTTTCCACAAAGACTTTATCACCATGTGGCATGTTCACATGTCCTTTTTAAAAGTCATCTTGGCCCACACTTTCAAGTGTCAGCTCTGTGAGTGCACAGATACTGTTCTGTGAACCACTGTGCTGCCAGCACCCCAAGGCGGTCTGACACAAGTAGGCTGTCAATAAATGCTCAGTGAGCCACTCGTCCTACAGAGCTCAGAAGAACACGAACTGTGGACCCCGAGGTGAAGCATGCAGGCTGGGATTCCACTCAGGCCCCTGCCCCGGCACCAAGTCCCCAGAGGTCAAGGCTCCCATGCCCTGGCATGGCATAGACATGCCCGCTGCACCTCACTGAGCAGCAGCCTTGCTCGATGTCAAGTGTAGTTTCGATCAGCTTAAACTCCCTCACTGCTGAAGACGCAGACTGGAAGGGGCCTCCCGGGTCACGTCACCCATCTCTCAGTCTCCAGTCACTCCAGCCAAGCACGGGGGCTGGCCCCGTGCAACCTGTTACTGTGATGGCTCATGAAGCAAGAACCCAAAGATGTGATTTGGGCACTGCGTGTTTTCTTTGGCCTGCAGACACTTTCTGGAAACGGAAGTCCAGGCTCCCCAGAGGGGTTCCTTTCCCTGTCCCTGCCCTTGTCCTGCATTCAGCTATGGACAGAACCACAGAGACAGTGGCCCACAAGGACGACCTGAAGGCAAGTGCTTCACCCAGCAGGCCTCAGAGAAGCCAGGACAGCACCTCAGAGAGAGCCTCCAGAACTCAAAACTCTCCCCACCAGAAACTGCTACAAACAAAACATTTTCAATCTGACAGAAATAAATCAGCAAATCCAGACAAACCCGAATGTTTTTTGCATGCTTTACCTAAGCAGCAGCAATTCAAATAAACCGCCCATTGAAAAAATGCGTGTGGAACTAACCTAAATGTATGTTATAAAGCTTTTAATACAATAACTTCATTTTTGTTCAATTTCCTTTCCATGTTGACATTAATTACAGTTTTGATGACTTTCCATTGTATAGGACTTTCCAATTTGAAAAGTGCTGTCATAACATATTATTCTTTGGATTTTCAATACATTCTGGCAGGGGAGGCAGGGTAGTAACTACAGCGCTCATTTTCAGAGATAAAGTTGGACTTCCCAGTCTAAGCTCAGAGACGTGCCTGAGTGACACAGACATGGATCTGGAACTGCACCTCCCCCACAACCCATGCTGCCTTTGTAAATGCACAGAACTCTGACCTGCTCTGTCCCCAGTAGGAGCAGGCTGCTCACAGATGAAGGGGGGTTCTTTCTTCCACCAGTGACCCTTCCACCTCCTGCTCCTAGGGAATATTTTATGAATTGTTGCCTGGCATGTCGGATCCACAAATATTCATTTATCTGACTCCTTACTCCCTCTATTCCATGTCCTTTACAAGAAAAAAAAAAAACTGTCAAAACTCCAAAAGGTTCAATTTTGTTAAACTGTATGTAATATTTAATCTTAAAAACCAAGGAAAGTTTAGAAGCTGATAAAACAGGAAGTTCTTACGTTGAGCTCTGCCGTATATAATGCAAATTTGGAGTTGGTTTTAAGTTCTTCAGTGAAATGTTTAAAATGTTAGTTACTATAAAGTACACAGGTCACTATTCTGAATCTAAAAGCAGGATATATCCAAATAGCATAGATGATTCATTGTAGATTTGCAGATCATAGGAAGGATTTCAATATACTAAAATAATATGCTAGGGAGAAAAAATAAGCTGAACAATTTTGATTGTATTTTAAAATTAGCATTTTGTTATTTTCAAATTAACTGAAGCTTGCTACCTCCCTCCAATGCAGGCCTGTGTTGTTTCATTCAATCTCTCCCTATCACAGTTCATAAACAAAAAAAAGTTTGTTATTGATCACCAGATTAGCAATTTTTAAGTTAAAATAATTGATGTTATGCAGTGATTGTCAGAGGGAAAACAGCAACCTTCTACACTGTTGATGGGAGTAATTTGAGACAATATTTTTCAAATTTTTTAAAATGAAATTTCGCAGTAACTATACAAATATAAGTGCACAGACCTTGAAAACAGCGATTGAATTTCTAGGCACACATCCCAGAGAAATATTCCTAAAAGTATTTAAGGGTGCCTGTGTAAATATATTTCCAACTGATTTGTTTGGAGAAAAGCTGAAGACACCATCAATAGCACACTGGTTAAAAAATAGCTGGTGTACCAGTGCTATAGGTTATTTTGCCTCAATCAGAATGAGGCAGATCTATTAAGTCTGTGAAAGGTGATCTGTTATGATGCAAAAAATTACAAATAACAAGATCACAGCCTAGAGATGTGACATCCCATGAGGTCAGACTCCCCTCCTCTCCAGCACTTCCTCCAGGGTTCTCACACAAGTGTCAGAATGACTGTTCACACCAGCCTTGAAATGAAACCCTTATTTGCCCTCTTATGTGGTGCATGATACTCTCATTCAAACATGCACCTGCTGAGTATCGAATAAGCCTGAAGTGCTTCTTGACAAATACTGCCAAAAGTCACTTCTATGAATTGCTAAGATCAGAGGCCCTTCAACTACTGTACATGTCCCAGGGCCTGTGGAAGTGGCTCCTAGGGCTGGTGCTCACACAGAGAATTAAGAAGACACAGTGTCAGAAGGAGAGCCACGTTTTATGTTGATCCCATCTGTTTGCAGCAGCCCAGGAAGCAGCTCTTCAGAGAGAGTGGCACCGCCCTGGAGACCCTGGCCTCCTGGCTTCTGCAGTGATGGAGGTCAGTGGTCAGTTGCTGAATCCAGGTAAAACTAGCATAGAGTCTGTTCCATGTGGCTGAGGACTGTTTTCCTACACAGTACCCAATTTGCTAATTATTTGGTCCCCATGACGAAAACAGACATACTTAGTTAACTACTGACTATAATGGTTAAAGACTGAACAGTCTTTCCAGAAGGTTCTCTGACTCTTGTGCCATGCAGCCCCAGGCTAGCCTGAAGTGCCCAGGTTCACATTCATGGTTGTACCACCAGGACCAGTCTTCTCAGTGTTTGCTTATTTGTCTCACTACAAAAGAACCTTGGGCTAAAGACTGAGGCAATCTCCATCATATCTCAACATTCTGGCTGAGGGTCAGGGCAGAATAACCTCCATTTCCCATTTGGAGGCACCTTGCCAGGTAGAGACACACACACTAAGAATTTTGTCTTTCTAAAAAATAAGAAATGTGCCTGGAAAACTCAGAAGCAAAAATGAAAAAGAGGTTGTAACCAAAGGTCTAAGAGAGACACAGAACCGCAGGATTTCAGAGGCACCTGGGATAATCCCGAAAGGCTCAAGGACAAGATGGTATTTGAGTCTGGACTGAAAGAATCAACATTCCATCAGTTTATCTGAGCAGTTCAGCTGGAGGATGGAGTGTGAGCAAAGTGGTTGAGGCAAGACAGGGCCTGGATGAGATGAAACGTTTGCCTACTGGGACCCAGGGTTCTCAGGTGGGGTGAGGCCTGAGGCTGAGTCTCTCCACTGTGCCTCCAGCCCAGACACCAAACCAGGCTTCCCTGCACACACTTTTGCTGTGGATGAGTGGTGACAAGTCATAGGTGGACTGTGATCATGTGGACAGGGAAAGGTTGGCAGCTTACCTTCACAGCATGTGAACGAGGAGGCTTATTGAAGAAATATAAAGAAAGAGAAGTGTGGGAAACAATCACTTATTTAAACACTGCTAACGGGTATTTAAAACACTCATGCCCCACATACATGGTGAACACATACTGCAGATGGTACCTGGGGCTTTGTGACACTGTTTGGAAAGAATGATCCATATGTAGATTTTGACATCCTTCATGAGGCCATGGTTTTTTGGCCTTTGCATATAACTGCAGGCACTTGGAAGTCATGGGAATTAATTGAAAATAGAAAAGTTGGCTGGGCACGGTGGTTCATGCCTGTAATCCCAGCACTTTGGGAGGCCGAGGCAGGTGGATCATGAGGTCAGGAGATCGAGACCATCCTGGCCAACATGGTGAAATCTCTACTAAAAACATAAAAATTAGCCAGGCATGATGGTGTGTGCCTGTAATCCCAGCTACTCAGGAGGCTGAGGCAGGAGAATCGCTTGAATCCGGGTGGTGGAGGTTGCAAAGAACAGAGATCGCACCACTACACGCCAGCCTTGGTGACAGAACTCAAAAAAAAAAAAAAAAAAAAAAAAAGTCAATAGCTCTTACTTTTCAAGAATCCAAATTTTACCACTTGTCGGTTCAGATGACTAAAATTTTGATGCCGCTTCCTTTCTGAATGAAAGTCAGGAAAAAAATGATCTTAGCCTTTGTTACTACAGCATTTGTTAATGCTTGTCTGCAAGTATCATTTGAGTCATAAAAACTGCCTCTATTTTTCCCTGCCTCATTTGTGTTATGCTAACAAGTCTAGAGCTTGTAAGTTATCACTAAAAACATGAAAATGTATTTTTTATAGTTTAGGCTGGTTTGATCTTTACCTTATATGATAAAATATAATGATGAAACAAGCTGCACTACACAGACACACAGACAGGCTTTATAAAGCACAAAATAAATGGTTAACGGAGAAAACTTGTAGTCCTGAGAATTCTGTAGTAGAAGCCAAGATGCAGGGAGTTCGGGGAGGCTCGCCTCTTGAGGCAGAGAAGGCATGAGTGACAGAGAAGCGGGAGCAGGTCCCTCAGGGAACAGAGCTCTAGCAAGCATCAACATTCCTGCTGCTGTCCTGGCTGGTCTTCATTCACCAAGCCAGGGTCTACTGCGGCTTTCATTGCAGCGGACTTTAAAAGGCATCTGTGGTTCCTGGCAGTCATTTCTTATCCTACTATTCATAAACTAAATGAGTTTGCTTTCTTTATCCTTTCCACATCAATCATGTTCTGCAACTACGGAATGACTCTGTGATTTTATCGTGATCTTGAATACTCCACAACATCCTTCTTCAGTTGTGGGGGTGGGACGCACACCCAACCCTTGCCCAAGTGGCTTCTAATCAGGTTCCATTTAATGCAGGGCACCCCTTGTCATGATTCCTCTCATAACATTTCTGATCTGAAACCTTGCCTGAAGAATTTTTTTTGTCTTATTATGTTTAAAATTCAGCTATGAATGCTGATGAATGTCATACAAGCTCATGCGTTCCCTGCATAAATGCAAGGTTATGCATTTGTGGCATTCTGGAATCTTTCTTCTACAATTATACCTGCAACTTCATTTCCTTTCATGAAAAGCAGGAAAGAGGCTTCATGTGAAATTGGGTGGCTTTTCAGGTCAGAGGTCAAATGCACTGTGACTTATTTTTCCACAGTGTTTTTGTGCCTGACACTTGTTGCCCCTGTGGATCAGCATACAGGACTCTCTCCGTCATCTCAGGGAGGACACAGCCACAGGGTCAGGGCCATGTCTGAACCTACCTCCACCAGAAGCAGGCAAGAGAATCTTGACCACAGAGCTTCTCATGATGACAGTGAGGCATTTTATTTGTAATGTGATGTGACTGTGTGCCTTGCTTCACCACTAAACATTCACCAGGATGTGTTCAGATAAACACTCTAACTTAAGCACTCTCTGGGTCCCCAAGAGAACTCTCACTGAAGATTAGAACTCAATTCAGTGAAATGTAACCTGTTAACAGCCACTGGAGGGATCTACCACACCAGGAAATATAGCTCCAAGAGCCTCCTTTCTATTGAAAATCAATGTCATATCCATACGGGAAAAGCATGAGCATCTGCAGTATGTCTCCTGGGGAGCGGGGTCGACCACAGCAGCTGGGTTCAGTCACAGGCTCTCAGCCGCTGGCTCTGGGAAACCCATGTTGTTGGTATCGTAGTGGCATGGGAGGGGACTCAGTCCTGCCTGCCACTCAGTGTTTACTCCAGCTCCCTTCCCTCCTGGCCCATGGAGTAAGTCAGTGATCCATACTACGTGCTGTGACATCCATTTGGGGCCAGCCTCCTCTGCTGCACCCACACATTGATAAGACATAGCTATGCAGCCAAGAACTCCTCAAACAATGAACATATTTGTCAATCAATGAATGTATTTCTATTCAAGAATAAATGAGTGAATATTTAATAATATTCAATAATTTATGTATTAATATTTAATAAATTTCAAATGAATGTTTAATAAAAGTACAATAGTTAAGGAAACTACTAATTCTACCAGAATATGTATTATAATTCATCAGTTTCCCAACCCAACGCAGTCTAATCTAGTAGGAGAAGCACTCAGCAAAACATGAGAATTAAAAGATCCTAGTTCTATCAGTATGTATCTAGCATCTGGGCCCCAGCTTTCTAATTTGCAAGCTACCTGTTTGTGGGGGGCAGCATCTATACCTGTTAGCTTTTACTATAACCAACACTCACTGGCTTAAAGCAACAGCCATTTATTACTGCTCAGGAGTCTCCAGGTCAACTTGTGGTCCTGCTGATGTGGGCCAGGCTTAGCCAAAGTGGGCTCAACTCACTCAGCTGTGTGCCCTCAGCCACCCGTTAGGGAGCATTCCACCTAAGACGACCTGAGTGGGGTGGCCCGCCTCTTCTCCAAGAGGTCTCTATCCCCCTCCCCACCACCACCCCCACCAGCAGGCTAGCTTGCCTGGTTTCCATGGTGGTTAGAAGGGTTCCAAGCAAGTCACTGGGAACCACAAGGCCTTTTGCCTCCCAGGCTTGGTGAGGGCTAACTAGCACCAGCTCCTCTTGTTGGAAGCAAGTCCCAGGGCCAGAAAGAGACTTGCCTCTGGATGGGAGAGATTGGAAACTCACACTGTAGAAGAATGTGGACAGAGGGCCATAACTGTGGCCACTGCTTATAAGCAATATCTTATGGTGTCTTATCACTCGTTCTCCAGTGTGTGTTCCTGGACATTTCTTTTTTAAAACTTTTTAATTTCATTTCATTTTATTTTTAGAGACAAGGTCTCGCTATGTTGCCCAGGCTGGTCTCAAACTCCCAGCCTCAAGTGATCCTTCCACCTTGGCCTCCTGAATAGCTCAGAATACATGTGCAAGCCATCATGCCCAGCTTGATCAGAAGGACTATAAATCATGTTTTGTTTTCTGGTTTTTGGTTTTTTAGAGATGAAGTCTTGTTCTGTCACCCAGGCTGGAGTGGCTCACTGCAGACTTGAATTCCTGGGCTTAAGTGATCCTGCCACCTCAGTCTCCCAAGTAGTTGGGATTACAGGCACACACCATCATATTCAGCTAATTTTTATTTATTTATTTATTTATTTATTTATTATTTACTTACTTCCTTATTAGAGAGAGGTTCTCGCTATGTTGTTCAGGCTGGCCTTGAACTCTTGGGTTCAAGTGGTCCTCCTGCCTCAGTTTCCCAGTAGCTGGGACTACAGGTGCATGACTATGCCTGACTTTCTAGACTATTTCTGTAGCAAGATGGCCCCTTGCTAGAGAAATGGTTTGGGGACCTTGAGGCAACCTTAGAGAGGACGCATCTACTCTAGGAAGATGACTTTCTTCCAAATGGACTTGGCTTCTTGGAGATATTGGCAGATCAGCTGGCATTTCCCCTGATCCCTAGAGATGATGCTTAGCCTGAGCCAGCCCTCAAAAGCTCCACCTCTGCATACTGAGTGAGCTGGGAGTGATGTTGGGAGGATACCTTTCTTCCAGGAAGACAATCAAAAGAAAAGCAAACCTGAGAAAGTGCGGGCTGATTTTTATTTAATTCTCCGCTAACTCATCCTTAGCCATTAGAGGTCTTAATGATGCTAAGTCTGAGGCTCACATGATCCAGTTTTCAGAGCTGTTTTGGGACAGTGTTGGAGACTGTCTGTTCAATTTACCTTGCTTTATAGCAAAGTGATGGCAATGTTATTATTTTTTTAATTCTGTCCCTGAATAGAAGGCCCGAGACTGGGTCTCACTGGTGAGAACCATCAAGCTTCCTGCCAGACTCCCTCAGGGGTTCTTGAAACGGCTCCACTTCCATTTGTCCCTTTTATCCAAGCTGCTTGATAGATTGTTAGCCCTCGCCAAGACTTACATCAATCCTGCACTGAAATCTCACCCACTCCCAACACACATACTCCACACGGCATCTTCTAAATTCACTCTATTTGTGGCTTCTGTATGAAAATCACAGTGATCATCTGTTCTGCAAACACGTGTGCCTCCCTGCTCCTGTTGTCCTTTAAATCCTATTATACTTAATTTTTAAAAGTATTCTGACTTCCAAAAGTTCCTCAATATTGTATAAAAACAAAATTATTTGCCCTTTTTTGGCACTATCTTGTTGCTTCTCTACTCTTTACATATGCAGGCTCCTTTAGCAACTCCTGGCTCTTTGATTAGGGATATTCATGAAGCCTCCCTGAGCACTGGACATGTCTCCTGAGGTGCTGCTGCCTTGCTCACACCCGACCATGCCTACAGTCCAAAACAAGTCATCAGCTGGGCCATGCTCTCTCTGCAGGGTCTGGGGGAAACGGTCCTATGCCATCTGTCAGCTTCTGGTGTTGCCAGCAATCCTTGCACTTCTTGGCCCACAGATGCATCACTCCAGTCTCTGCCCCCATGGACATGAGTCCTTCTACCCCACTGGGTGTTTTTCTCTGTCTCTTCTCTTCTTATAAGAGGAGTTACAATGGATTAAGGCCCCACCCTACTAGTCCTGTGTGACCTCATCTTAAGTAAGTACATCTGCAATGACCCTATTTCCAAATAAGGTCATTTCTGAGGTTCCAGGAAGGATATGCATTGCAGGGGGACAGCATCCAACCCAACACTGACCACTTTACTGGCCAGCCAATGTTTACTGAGCCCTTAATATGGTCCTCATGAGAAAGACACTTCAAGCATGGTCTCCTTTCATCCTGAAAACGAAGGAATCAAGAAGACACTCTTATGTCCCCTCTTTACAGACGAGGAGCCCCTGGGCGGTGACCAGTGACAGCTGGTGTTACATCTACAGAGAGGTGCTTCTCCTCTCATAGCCTCGGTACCCTTTGCCTGGCATATGTTTCCATTTCTCTACTGCAGTTTCATCTGACATCTACAGATTTCCTGATATGCTGTGGTTAAGGCATGTTTTTCCTTTCATAAAAACAAATTTTTCCATAGCATATAGAAGAGCTAAAAACTTGGTTTTTCAAAGTTAGAAGTAAGTGATCAAAACCCCAAATCATAAAGCAAAACAAGGTATATTAGGGTCCTCCAAAGAAACGGAACCAAAAGGATGTCGAGAAAGAGAGATTTATTGGAAGGAACCGGCTCACACAATTATAAATCTGGCACCTGACTGACTGACTGACAGTGTCATTTAGAGGAAGTCAGCCTTTCATTTTTCTATCCGGCCCTTCAACAGATCAAATGAGGCCCACTCACATTGGGGAAGCCTAGTCTACTGACTCAATTGTTAATCTCATATAAAATCACCCTCACAAACACATCCAGAATAATATTTGACCAACTATCCGGCACTCCATGGCCCCCAGTGAAGCTGACATACAACACTGATCATCACGCAAGGAAAGCCCGGTCTGTGTGTCCAGCCAGCATCACAGAGGGCGCCAGGGAAACAGAAACATGGCACATATTTCAGAACCTGAAGACACCTCCCCCGAACCCCCGGCGGGGAGGCCGAGGAATGGCTGGGGTGCACAATAGCTCCCCTGATATTTGCTGGGCTGTGATGATGCTGAGAACTGCCCTCCACAGTGGCCCAATCTTAGTGCTAACTTTTTGGTCCTCATAGGACTCAGCCTTAAATACTGTTTAGGACAAGAGAGAAAAAAGTCCTTCCTTTCATTTCCAGAGTAATCTGCAGCTGAATAAGCGGAGAGAGATCAGGGGAGCATTACAAAACCTGGCAAATCACTTGCCATCTCAGAAAATGGTTGCTTCCATCTTTACCCAATTTTCTCAAAACATTCTGGAAATCGACAGAGTGATGGGGAAGAAGGCTCACACGGGGTCTGGGGAAGATGTTCCTTTTCCTGCTGGCTGCCTTTTACCCACAAAGGTCAGCACAGAAAGCAATCAATTAAGCCATAAGGGGCATTTGCAAATTAGTTTCCATTTGTCTTGGCATTTCTAAAGATAATGCACCCCAGAATAGAACAGAACAGAAAAAAAAATGAGAGAGTAAGAGTCCAGCTGCTCTGGAAAATGCAGCTGGCTGGAAGGATCCTAACAAGCCGGTGTGTGGCTCCACAAACCCTGGGTGCATGGGGACCTGGTAATCCTAATTGTCATCTGAAGAAAGCCTGTATGAAACAGAGACAGGCAAGCACGGTTGGAACCGCTCTGCTAATGAAACATAACCACAAACGCGCTGCAACACAGTGATACCCAGAGAGGCTGGGCATGCAGGGTGCTCCCTAGAAACTCTCTCCTCCACGAACACTCAGCCACTATCATGCTAAGACTGCCCATGGTTTGGCCTCACTGTGTGGTCTGTTCAGGAAAATTGCAGAGGAAGACAGATAGGTCAAGCATCAAACTTTGGCAGCGTTACAGAATCCAAACTCAAAGGCTATTGGGGATCATCAGAGGGCAGCCTCGGGTTGGAGCAGGTCACCTGAATGCTCAGAAACCAATGTCTTCACTTTTCATAAGGAAGATACATTAGCTTCCTGTGGCTGCCATGGCAAAATACCACAAACGTCGTGGGTAAAAGCAACACAATGTTTTTCTCTCACAGCTCTGGACACCAGAAATCCTAAATCAAAGTGCTGGCAAGGCCACGCTCCCTCCTGAGCTCTGGGGCAGAATCATTCCCCATTCTTCCGGCTTCTGATGGCCTCTGGTGTCTGCTGACTTGTGGCAGTGTCACTCCATGCCCTGCCTTATCTTCTCTTCTGTCCACCTCTCTCTGCCTCCCTCCTAAGAACACTCATCATTGGATTAGGGCCCACCCAGGAAGTCCAGGATGATCTTGAGACAGTTGGCTCACCGGGCACGGTGGCTCACGCCTGTAATCCCAACACTTTGGGAGGCTGAGGTGGGTGGATCATGAGGTCAGGAGATCGAGAACATCCTGGCCAACATGGTGAAACCCCATCTCTACTAAAAATACAAAAAAATTAGCTGGGCGTGGTGCTGCACGCCTATAGTCCCAGATGCTCAGGAGGCTGAGGCAGGAGAATCGCTTGAACCCAGGAGGTGGAGGTTGCAGTGAGCCGAGATCATGCCATTGCACTCCAGCCTGGGCAACAGAGTGAGACTCCATCTCAAAAAAAAAAAAAAAAAAAAAAAAGACGGTTGGCTCAATGTCATCAGCAAAGGCTCTTTTATAAACATGTCAGCTGCTGCAGCTTCCAGGGATTTGGCATGGATGTTTTGGGGGACATCACTTTCCACCTGCCAAAGGACTGGGGAGAAGGTCTAGACCTGTCAAGTTCTGCCATTCTGTCAACCAATGAAAACAAAGTTCTTGGTGCCAGGGCTCTTGCTGAAACCACTGATGGCAGAAAAGAATGCAGCAGTCTACAAGATGAACACTCAGGACCAAACACCTGCAAGCTCAAGACTGTGAGGAAGCCCCCAAAATGACTCTGCAACCCTCAGCGCAGGGACACAGAGAAACTCACATGCTGCGCGAACACTAGCAGCACTTCCGTTCCGTGACTCTCACTGTGGAAAGGACCAGCACATGGTAGAACAGACACATAGCATCTGGATGACAGTTCCTTAAATCAGGACCTTTATACTGGGTTCCCCTGGACTGGAATCCTTCACACTCCTCATGATCTGACAGAGGACTTGTCCTTCAAGCACAAGTCTCACCCCCACCAGGGAGCCATCCTGATACCTCCATAGAAAATCCACCTCTTCCTCAACAAAATGACTTATACATCCTCTGAAGTGCAAAGCTCATATTGCCTTATGACATGGATTTCTTTTAATGGTCTAAATGATACAACTTTGAACATCTCCTCTAGCTTGCTTTCTGGGTTTTGGATTGTTTGACTCTTTCAGGTTCCATGAATTATTCAGAGGGCAGAATGAATTTCTTATATAAACAATATGGAAAGAGTTCTCTGCCGAATGTACAAAGCCTTCAGCTCTAGGGTTTGCCTTCATTTTTGCACTAGATTGAGGATAAATTTTATAACTTATTCATTGCATAGTCCAGCACTGAGCTCCTGCAATGTGGTAGGCACCATCCCTGATGCTAGGATGCCAAAAAAAAACAAGATTCCATTTCCCTTCTCAAGAAACCATAGCATAGCTCAACCAATGTAAAGCCTCCACACGTAACCATTTGCAAATAAAATGTCTTTGTTTAAAAAGCTTCAATATGTCTTAAAATTAGCATAAACCTATTCCACTAAATACCATGAGATGTTTTGCTCAATAAAAGAGGGAAGCTTTTCAGTTAAATAATTTTCACCTCATCGTAAGAATTATTAATAGTCAGTTATATTACTCTAAACAAATGAGAAAAAAATCACCAATAGCTAAGTGAAATTCTAAAAAATTGTTTTTGAAAATCGTGTTCACATTTTACTTGAAGTTGATTGGTTTTTATTCATATATTAGTATCAATAAAAATGTCCTTCAACCTCACCTTTGAATGTAAGCTGTTAAGTCTGACCACAACTATTACTTAAAACTGATGAAGATGAGTACATGTTCTCATCATTCAAACACAGTGGCTCCTCCAGGAACTTTGGAATAAAGCCTCCATGTAATGTCCAACTCTTTAAAAATCAACCCCAACATTTCTTTTCAGCTTCACTTCCTTCGATTCGCTTTCCACCTGTGCCATCCATTCACTGCCTACACACACACTCCTGATGTGTTACACTAAATCCTACATTTGAACACCTGCTCCACCAGTTAGTGTCAGACACTAATGGATCTCAACTTCAATTTTATTATTTGCGAGGTAAGGATAATAATAGTTGCTTCAGTCTTGTAAAAAAAAAAAAGTAAATGCTATGGAATATATTCACACAGAGTAGGTTCTTGATAAAGGTTCCAGGATGGGCTGAAATTAGAGCCACCTCCTGGTACTCAAGCCTTGGGCAGTCCCATCCTCTGAGGAAGGGACAAGAGTCCAAGCTTGGCTTGCACAGGGCCCAGCCAAGCCAAGCTTGGACTCTTGTCCCTTGCACTGAGCGTGGGCAGCGTGTGAGACATGCTTCTAGCCAGCAGCACAGAAGGAAGTGGTCACATGTCACTCCTGTGATTATGACTGTGATATCCACCTTGCTGGAACACTCTCTCTCTTGCTGGCTCTGATGAAACACAGCCTTGTCAGAAAAGCCCACGTGGTAGTCTCTGGTCAACACTCAGTAAGAAACTGATATGGTTTGGCTCTGTGTCCTCACCCAAATCTCATCATGAATTGTACTCCCATAATTCCCCCGTGTTGTGGGAGGGACCCAGTGGCAGATAATTGAACCATGGGGGCAGTTTCCTCAATACTGTTCTCCTGGTAGTAAATTAAGTCTCAAGAGATCTGATGGTCTTATTAGGGTTCCCCCTTTTGTGTCTTCCTCATTCTCTCTTTGCCTGCTGCCATCCATGTAAGATGGGACTTGCTCCTCCCTGCCTTCCACCATGATTGTGAGGCTTCCCCAGCCACGTGGAACTGTAAGTCCAATTAAACCTCTTTCTTTTGTAAATTGCCCAGTCTTTATAAGCAGCATGAAAACAAACTAATACAGAAACAAAGGCCATCTGTTGATGTGAGGAAATCCATGTGAACAACCACCACGAGGGCTTGGCAGTGATCCTTCCTCAGTTGAGCCTTCAGATGGAAACCCAGCCGGGGCGGACAGCCCGATCTCCACCTTGCAGAAGGCCCAGCCAAGTCAAGCTTGGACTCTTGTCCCTTGGAATATGTGAGCTAATCCATGTGTGTTATCTTAGCCACTGAGCTTGTGGAAACATTATTAAATAGCAATAGCTAACTAGTTCACAAGGTGAGCTCAGTCAAACATGGATTTGTGCAAAAGCAGAAATAAACAGTAGAAGAAAAGGGAATCCAGGAATGTGCATCTGGAGCTATATGATAGCAGGCAGAATTATAAAGGACTTTAAGCTACAAAAGTCTGTTGAGAATTCCCAGTCACAGCTGGCGGCAGCACTTCATTAATGACCAGGTGAAGATGTCATCTTTAAGCCAAGCTTCTTGTTTCATCTGCCTTGGACACAGCCACTATGAAGCAGAAGCAAATGGCACATGGGGTGGCACCCCTGAGGCATGCTGCTGACACACCTCACTGGAGGTCCTGGAGGACCATGGACAAGAAAGACCTTGCAGAAGTACAGCCAGCACCAGGGGTCCCCTCCTCTTCCAGGCAGACATGCTGCAGGACATCTGCCAGGCAGGGTCTCATGAGGCTGCATTCCTGAAGGCTGTGTGAACTCCTCTATTCCCTTTCCAGAAGGGAGGTTCTAGGGAGGATTCTGCCTCTGCTTCCCTATCATGCTTTGGATGGGTGTGCTGGGAGTCCTCAATCCCTGGACACATCAAGTTACCCCACACTCAACAGACTGCTCAGGTATCCGGGACCCTGGGCTGGATGCAGCACTGGACAGGAACTTGTTTTTGTTTGTTTGTTTGTTGTTTGTTTGTTGCTAGTTTGGTAGTAAATGTACTTGGCCTACATTTGGAAAATAGGGTCAGTCTGACTATCTGCTGGCCAGAACAGTGGGCTGTGGCAGGGATGGCCAGCCATATCCCAGAATTCCACATTTTCCACTCCACAGGGAACCATTTCTCCTGGGAATTAACTTTCTGGGCTGTCTTGCAGTTGAGTGAGTCCACAGGCAGAGAGAAGTGTGGCACTTCTGAGCCTGGCCCACAGTGCCTCTGGCAAACGCCCCTTCCTCCTCGTGGTGGGTGGCATGGAAACAATCCTGGGGCACCTTGGGAGCCAGGGGCTGAGGAAGGCAAAGTCCTTGTCAGCCTTCTCCCTCAGGCCAGCTTGGAGACGCACTGCCCCCAACCTGTTCCTTCCGCAGTAAGTCACTTGCGCAAGAAATGGACTGGTGTCATTTGAGTCATTGTACCCTCTGGAGTCTATCTGTCACAATAATTAGCATACCCTAATAAAATGAATCCTACAGGCTGATATGAAGTGAGATGAAATGTCCTGAGAGAGGTGGTATCTGAAGCTATTTTGAGTGTCCTCTAGAATCTTGGACTAAGATGAATACCTGGGTGGTTAGGAATGAAGGAAAAAGGAAATGAAGGAATGAAGAAAAGGAAATGAAGGAATGAAGAAAAAGAAGGGTGCCCATGGAAAAGGAGGTAGGATGCTGAAGACAAAGTTGATCTACCTCACAATGTTACCGAGTGGACTGGGGACACAGAGAGAAATTCCATTCGTAATATGAAAAAATAAATAATGTATTTCCTTGCAGGCTTGAGTTTTCAGACCATGAGAAGACTCACAAGGAGAGCAGGCAGCCTTCAGGACCTTCAGGAGCAGAAGGAAGCTGTCATCACGAAAGCATGATTGGAGGTGGGGTACTGCGAAAGGCTCTTACTTTTAAGGGCGGGATGAGAAAATCAAGGCTGTAGGAACTGCAATAGCTAACCAATCAGGTGAGCTCTTTGTGCGGCTTTGCTTATGGCTTAAATACCGTCCTGATTTAGTAGGAAATGACCTGATCTATCTTCCAGCCTGAGAGGAGCTGTGGAGACTGTTTTTTCTTATCCCCACAACTGTGAAAGAGGAAAGCAATCAACTAATCAAGTAATAACTGCTCACCAGAAAAGCTGTCTTAGTACGCTTGAATACAATGTTCAAGCTTAAGATACACTTTAAGAAGGTAATACCTTAACAACCCAAATTCAGAGTCAATATCCATATCTGACTGCAAACATTACAATTTTGACATCTCTAGAAAATAGGTCTTCAGCATATCTCCAGTTGATATTGCTTTATCGCTGAGGGAGAAAACCCCAGCCTCACCGTACTACAGCCAGAGAGAGCCGCCAGGTGCTTTTGCTGCACCTGCGCTGGCCTTCCCACAGTGTGCAGACTGCCCCAGTCAGGAAAAGCAATCACATCTATGGACACGGTAGTGAAAGGCAGACATCCGTCAAGCTGGAGAGCTCTATCAGGACAGGTGCACCAGCTTCCCTAATGGGAGCACTCAGGTTTGCTGTGTCGTTGCTGCATTTACCAGCAAAACCAACAAAGCAGGTGTGGGGCAGGTATGTCAGCTAGTGTGCAATTAGCACAGGCCTTCCTCTAGCCTCACATCGAATCAGCGCTGTCCGAGGCGACTGGACTCAGAGGGAAGAGAGGAGAAGGGGGTAGGGTGGCAAAAGGGTAGAAATGCCCCCTCCTTGGCCTCTACATGCAACACAATGCCACCAAACACCACTGGCTCCTAGCAGCTTTGGCCCCAAAGGGTCAAAATGACAATATCAACACAGCTACTACCCAGGGAGCAGGGGTTGTGACTTAAACACACAGGACGCCTCCCACTTTGCATTCTCTCTCCTCTAAATGGTTGCCTAGGATACGAGGGAGCCCAGATTTTGAAAAACAACACAGACACTGATTGCAAGCTCAGACTTCCTCCTAGTTATTCAGATGAACAGGGCATTAGAAAGCAGCCACCAAGCAGGTTCTCCCAGCGCTTCAGGAGGTCCTTAGGCTGGAGAGGACCTCGCAGTCCCGTCTGCACCTGCAAAGCGGAGCTGGGTTCAGCCAGCCACAGGGAGGCTCTGAGGGGCTACCTTTGAACACAAAGGAGTGAATTGGGTAGTTCTCATTTTCTAAATTCAGAATAAGATGTGACCATCCATCATTGAAACACTTACTTTAGTGATTTATTTCCAAGATTCCTATTTTCTAAATAAATCACCCTACCAGTGCACTCTATTTCTGGCTTCCCAAATGCCTTTAGGGTCACAGCTTGCTCAGGGCCAAGAAGAAATACATTCCAGGTTTTTCATTTATACAAATTGTCATAAACCTTAACATTTCATCAAATCCTCTACTTCAATCTCTAAAGCAAAAAAGGGCAAAAATATGAACTGACCAAATATTCTTCCAAATGTTGGTGACAAGCATAATTCCATTCTTAGGGGTGCAAGAGAAGAAATTTTACTGATGTGAAACTTATATTCACAAAATTTTTCAATGAGTTTCACTCATACGTGGAGTGCAGTCGGATTGAACAGAGGACGGAAGCCTGGCGTAATGGAATGTTCTATGTGGTCACAGTCCCTCTGAATGATGAAAACAGACATTTTCAACTTGGCATATGGTCATAACCTCTTGATAATGTTCCAGAACAGTTCCTGGGTCACACCAAATGCACATCCTACCAATGGGAAGCAATATCCCTATTTGATTATCTGTCTCTATGTTTATGGCACTGAAGATACAGAGAAAGGTCCAAACTGCATTCAGGCTGTTGCAAAAGGTTTTGTTTTGCAGACAAGATGACATAAGTGGAATCTGGGCACCTGCCCTCTCCTCACGTCGGAAAGGACTCCCCTCCAGGAGCACTGGATAGCCATCTTCTACTTCCTTGGTTTTCTGTTTTTTTCACAACACACAATTCTCTCCTTCCTCTCTCTAATTCACTTCTCTTCCTGCCTCTTCTGGGAAGGGAAGCTTGCATTGTCTTCCAATGGAAACGATAGAATTACCAGCATGAGCAGAGACAGAATGGTATTTGGAAAAAGCACTGTTCCACAATGTACTGTTGCAAGATCCACAGGCACTACTGCAAGCTCTCTGTGCCCATTTCTCCAGTGGATATTAACGACCAAGGCATCTGATTTTTGCACGTGTTTCAACATGGGTATTTATACTCTGAAAACAGATGAGCTGAATATTACTTCTAAATAAGTTCTACTTTTCCTGATAATACTAGTGATGATTCCAGATTGTGTAACATTTGGAAGATCCAGTAAAGTATACAGGTGGAAATTTAAATCATAGTTTAAATAATAATCCTGTTTCTTATAATAACGGCAGTTAACATTTTAGTTTATACTCTGCTAGCCTTTCCCTTTCATATTTACACATAAACACACTCAGACCCTTATATGCACACAGTGAAAGAGAGGAGATGGATGTGTATGCACAGTTTTGATTCCTGCACGAGTCTCTCTGACAGTATACGGTTACCTGATACACGGTAGAACTGTAGAAGTGCACAACATTTTAGAACTTTTTCATGTAACTCATTCATTGTGGGCCCACAGCAATTGAGACAGGAGACACAGAGAGGCTTTCAGGGTGGCCCAGGTGCCTAGAGGGATGTAGCCTGCCTCTATGTCCAGTGCTCCCTCCACTATGCCATGAATGTCTAGAACAAGTGTCTAATCCCAAATTTATACTTGACCTTAGAAAATTCACAAATATAAAACCCTGGAAGTATTACTCATTGTGAAGAAGCACTGAGCAGCTTGAGGGTTCTGTGAGCAGACCCATGTCTCAAGGGCACACTGCACCCATGCAGCTGCCTTGTGGCACAGAACTGCAAGCTCACAAAACAAGAACAAGGGCAAAATGATTTGACCCAGCGTAAACATGCCTTCTCTTAGTTATTTCTCTCCCTTGGGATTTAGGGTCCCATTTGCAAGGTGGGGAAACAAAGTCCTACTTAAAATTAGCAGTTCCTGCAATGATGCCTGAGTGGTGTGCTTGCTGGGAAACAGTGGCATGTGGTACCCAGAACAGGAGGTATCATCTCTCTCAGAAGGTTCAGGGAGACTGGGAGAGTAAGAGATTATGGAGCACTGATTAAACAAAATGCCCTAACTACAGTTCCCAGGTAAATGTTTTTCACTTTCATTTTTGAAGAAGATACAACTCACCCCCTTCAGTCTTTCTCTTTGCAACTGCACTGCATGTTTATCACAGACTCCCTGTCATATCCATGACTAGCTAAGAGGCCCTGCCAGTGCATCATGTAAGGATATGAGGCATTTATCCAAGTATCAATCCATGCCTCTCAGCTCTGAATTCACCCTTCATTGACTGTTTTGTGAAAATGGATCTGGGCCCTACAAATATATCTCCTTTGCTAACTGGCAGTAAGCTTTGTCAGCAGAGGATGCTGAAGAAACATTGCCAAAAGTTTCCTTCTTGTTTCTGCAGTGCTGTCTGAGCAGACACCTGCAGCCAGACCGCTGCCACCCATACAGTTCCCCAGTGCCCAGTTCCTGCAGTTCATAGGGCCTTTCCAGCTCCAGGCTCCTACAGTGCACAGAGTTTCTGCAATGCTCTGCTCCTGCAGTGTGGGTGGCTCCTCCAGCCACAGGCTCCTGCAGCAGTTTCCCCAGTGCCCAGCTCCTGCAGTGCAAGCATCCCCCCCAGCACCTGGCTCCTCTGTTACACAGCAGTGGTTATGCTTGGCAGCCAGCAGCTTCCACCAGCACCTTCCTCGGGTGATGTTTCAGTGGAGTAATTCCCCAGTGAGACACCTCCTGTGAGCAGATCTCTCTGGCAGCTTGGAGGGCAGATTTCTGGCAAGTTTCATGGGTGCTGCAGCAACCCCTCTGCCATCCATTGAGCCATGGCCATGATCCCTCCTTAGGTATCTATTTCTTTTTAATGTGCTCCTTTTCTCTGCTATTCCTGTATTCTTCTGTGCACTCTACTTACCAGCTAAGCCTTCTCTACTCCAATGCCTATTAGTAATTCTCTATATTAAACTTTTCATGTTCAAAGTATGACGCAGCTTCCCTCTTCTGATCTGATCCTGGCAGATCCAGGCATAAAGCTGTTAGATCTCCTGATTGCAAGCAAGAGACACCAACCCTAGCTGACTTAGAACAGAAAAGAGATTAGTACAGGATAGCTGGGTGTTCACAAAATAAAGAGGAGGCCTGAACAGCCAGGCTTGGAAGGCAGAGCCGCCTGAACGGACCTAAAGTTCCAGGTGCCTAAGCTGATGGGCTCAGCCTCCCCGAAATCGGGGCCTGAAATGGGATGAGTCAGGAAAGGCAAGGGGAGTGGAGAAAGGAGGAAAAGCTAAGGATGCGGTCTCAGCTGGAGGCAGCTGCAGCCTGACCCACAGGGGCACTCTGGAGCACCAAGGATCACAGAATCACCCCATCTGCAGCAAAGGCCCTGGGTGTGACCCGGCCGTCGGCCACCCTGGGGAGCATGGGACAAAACCTTCTGGGTAAGGTGATTCCATGTTCTCTGGAAAGGGGCAGAGGCGAGCCCTTAGCAGGAACACGCTCCCTCCATCATACATCGCGAGAGGGGACACAGAAGGGGGCGGGTGGATGGGGAGCGAGCCAAAGTCCACGTAACACCCAGCCCTGCCCTGCCAGCTGCACAGTGAAACACAGACACGAACTTCCAGGAGAAGGAAGAGAGCTGAAGCCCTGCCTGGTGGCTTTTATCTGGGTGACCCCAGGTCCACTCGGCTCCTGGAGTGCCAAGTCTTCACCAGCCCCAGATGCTCCCACTGGAGGGACGGGAGAACATTACACGACAAAATGCTCCCTCCATGGCAAAGGTGCAGCCGCAGGGAGGCTGGGCAGGGCTGTGCTATGTTTTCATGTGTGCACATGATTTAAAACCCGGGAACAGTGCACTCCTGTACTTGCTGATATTTGTATTTTTCTTGGCCAGAGAGAAGCTAGTAGTCAGATTATCCCACCATGCCCCTCAAAGTCCTGTTTGCACTGAAGTAGTATGTAGTTGTGGTTTCTGTTTGCCTCACCCTTGACATTCTATTTCTCAGCATTACAGATAGCAGCAGTGTATCTATGTGATATTCTAAAGAAATACAAATTTCTTCACTCCTAGAACTTGAAGGATTTAATGGGATAAAATCAGGAAAGGGATTATTCTGGAAGCATGCAAATGAACAAGATATCACTTTTCAAGATAGAACGGAATGGGTGTCCAGGAAAAGTGACCCACATATGACCTCCTGAATGCCGATCAGGCTCTGGCCTCTCTCTGTGGTCAGCCCACGCATTCCGTAATACCCACTCTCAGACTAAGAGGTCTTTCCCTGCACCTGCGGATACCACTTGTTTTTTCTGAAAGTCCTTCCGGTGGTCTGAGGTCTACTTTTAAATGCTTCCACTTAAATGGGGCCTATTTTTCTTTTTCTTCCAGGCATATTTAAAATCATAGCATCAACTATGTGTTGGCATCTCATT
The DNA here is from genome assembly GCF_029289425.2 of Pan paniscus. NCBI lineage: Eukaryota > Metazoa > Chordata > Mammalia > Primates > Hominidae > Pan > Pan paniscus. Next base: position 8,210,842 of record NC_073265.2, read on the forward strand.
GAAAGCAGTCCCAGTTGTTTCTAATGTTAGGAGCTCTTTCCTGTCTCAGGTTTGGACCAGCCTGGACCAGCCAGTCTTCTAGACCATTCAACAGCAACGCTGAAACAGCCCTATCCCTCCAAAAGACATAAACACAGAAAAAACAGCCACACAACTTCAAGAATATGCAGAAATGGATGGAATAACTACAACAGGTGATGACTTTGATGCTTAAAAGACACACTGTTAGTATTGAGTGAGGTTTGTATGAACGTAACTATATCATAGTAAGTACTATTAGCTCTATCAGGGCTTAGGAAAAAAAGGAGTATCAGAGATGTCTGAAATATCCTGAATATAAATGACCAAAGGATGTTTTCCAGAAATCTAATGTTTAATCATTGCAAACAGCCAATGTCACTTTCGCTGATTTATTTCAGCTATCATTGAGCAACAGTATAGGAGTATGATCATGCAAAATCAGTCATTTTCTCAGAATAGGAGGCAAATGTCATCTTCCTGCAGAGAATGTTTTTCCCATTAAAAGTATAAATCCAGGTTGACATGTCTAAATTGACCAGGATTTTCTCTGTTTGGAAACCGAAGTCCACACAGTGTTGCAGCTGTCTAGTTAAATTCCCCGGAGAGGAATCCAATGGAGATCAAGGCTGAAAGAACGCTCAGCTTATTTTTCCATTATTTTTCAAAAAGCAGCAAGTAAAGTGCTGTGTCCTATTGGGCAGCATTTTGGTTGTTCAGTGGTGGCAAGGTGACCCCAGTGACTGCCAGAAGGCTGCTCAGCAGGCAGCTAAGGTCTCTTCTCTTGTAAGTTCTTTGCAAACAAAAGTCTTATGCTACACATCTTTTATCAAAACAACACAAAGCACACAGAGATTACTGGAGTTGACTTCACATTTCCTTGTAAATGTTCTGGTCCAAACCCAGGGGATATTGGGAATGGAAGGAACCGAGACCCACCAGCTACTCACAGCAGCTTCTCCGGGGACCAAGGGAGAGAGAAATTGGGCTGCTGTGTCCTCACCATCGGGAAACATCTGACCAACCAGGGAAAAACACATTCCTGGATTTCTGCCTTCAATTCTTGCAATAATAATGTAACAGCCTCAGATCCTTTCCAGTTTTTAGACATAAAGATGACTGTCTAGCAGCAGGTTTTGCTGAATCCCCAGCACAGAAGCAACAGCCAAGTCCTATTTAAATGTTTCATTGTGCAGATCATAAAGCAGAATTCCTGCATCCATTTGTTCACTTAGTATTCATTCATTCATTCATTCATTCATCCACTCGTTATGGTGAGTAAAAAGTAGACCGCCATAAACAGCCTTTCCTCCTGAGTGTCCCCATTGAGAGTGGCAGCCAATGTGAGACTAGTCACCAGCTGCCAAGGAAGCAATGGGGAGCCTCAAAGAGAGGGTGCAGGAGCCCACCACACGGCACCTGCACCTTCTCAGGAAAAATGATGATGTCAGCCTCTTTACTGGTGACTCTATTGGAGGAACAAAATTTAACTGACTAAAATTAGTGTCTCAATTGTATATTAATTAAAAAAGGAATACAACTTGACACACTTTTAAAGATGTTTAGATGGTCATGAAGAGAAGGTGGGACTCAGTCCTGATTTTTCAGTGCACCATCAATAACCAGTCATGTATGGCTACAAAATCATAAAGTATTGCTAACACACGGGATGGTGTGCAGAGGCCCTGAGTCCTGAAAGCACCTGTGGACACCCTGCTCTGATGAGAAGGCCCAAATGAGGCCCTCCTGTGGGTTGCGTGCTGCATGCTCATTCTTTAAATAATGCTTTGGGCCCCCAGCTGAGATGAAAGAAGAGTGGCTGGAGGATGATGGAAGCAGTAAGGCAACCCCACCAGATTATTTAGCATGCTTCCTGAAACACAGGGGCTAGAGGACAGCGAACAAAGAGGCAGCTGCCCACCTGAGCCCTAACCCCTCAACAAGACCACCCAACCAAGCCAGACAAAGGCCAGAAAGCCCAGCGCTCCCTTTCCTGAGGAGCCAGTGGGCTGGGGCTCCTGAGAACGGGTGAGATTCATGGACGAAGAGAAGGGTCAGAAATGCTGCACCAAGCTCCAATTTCACATGACTCCAGCGCAACCACAGGCCTTACCGCCGGGCCTGGAGGGACTCTCACACCTGATGGTCAAGACCTGATTCCGGCTGAAACATTTCACTTCTCTAACCAGAGTGACATGTGGCCATCTGCTTCTCACACCTCATGCTAGCCAACACTGCAAGTATCCAGTATCAAAAGCGTGTTTTCCACCCTGCGCCCTCCTGGGGAGAGGCTGCGGACTTCCTCTGTACCTCCACCCTGCACTCTCTGCCACCCCACTACGTGTCCAGTTCCTTCCATTTCTCTCCCCAAACTCAAGGGATCATTTGCATCTTGAGATAAACACATTAAACGAATCTACTGCGTCTCCAAAAACAGTTGCTTGGTTGATCATTTCTCTGATTGGGGACAGCACCTAGAGGGCAGTAAGGGATGGACTGTGTGGGTTTCATGTCAACCCTGAAATGACACCCATGTCAGGAAAGGAGGCAAAAGGAGAAGGGGTGTGGCGAAGTGGGTGAGCAGGCCGGGTGGTCAGCAGGTCTTTCCTGCCTCCTAGAACAGCTTGCGTTGCTCATTCTGACCTGGGGGGCTCTGCAGGGGCGGACTCTGTGCTCATTGCAAAGACGGCAGTGATTGACGCCAGCCTGCAGGGCAACCCCACCTGGCCTGAGCTGGCTCATTCCTAAGGTGCTGTCTTAGGCCATTCTCGCAAGGCTATAAAGAAATATCTGAGACTGGGTGATTTAGAAAAGAGGTTTAACTGCTCACAGTTCTGCAGGCTGTACAGGAAGCATCTGCTTCTAGGGAGGCCTCAGGAAGCTTCCTTTCAGTCACGGGCAGAAGGCGCATCACATGGTCAGGGCAGAGCAAGCCAGGGAAACGGGGCCACACAATCTTAAACAACCAGATCTGGTGCAAACTCGGAGCTAGAGCTCATTCATCAGCAAGGGGATGACCCAAGCCGTTCGTGAGGGATCCTCCCCATGATCCAGATACCTCCCACCAGGCCCCACCTCAGAGACTGAGGATCGCATTTTAACAGAGATCTGGAGGGGACAAACATCCAAACTATATCAGGCACTCCACAAGGTTTGCCAAAGACACCTGCAGATCTGGATCTCCACCTGAAAACGTCCACCCGAAGACACTCCTGTGTGTCCCTGAGGCGCAGGCAGGGATAACACTGAAAGGGAAGCTGTGTTGGTCAGCTGCTTTCCACTTTTGTCATGGCTCCAGTTTTGTCCTCATCTTGCAACAGTTTAGTCAGGCTTAGGCAAGGGAGTAATTAAAACTACACATTTCATCCTTTGAGCTCATTCCTCATTGGGGGGGAAAACGCATCACGCGTCACCTGCTGTTTACATTTTGCAGTGCAAAATGCCATCTCACGACATTGAACCATGATACATGAATTTCTTTTCTATTGAAAGGATCAGCAGATATTAGTGCCAAAAAGATCCCAGATATAATTTTGGCCAAATCCACTTATTTTACAAATAAAGTAATAGCGCCAAAGAAATTAACTGTTAAATTTCTCTTTTAGGATTTACTTTATCTTTTAAACACATCCTTTACAGTTCAATGAAAATTAATGGAGCATTAACTAGTAAGTACTAACTCTCTACACCTGGCCCTTGTGGCACCTGCACATGAACATAAAACATCTGGTTAAAGGATTGTTCACAGTTAGTTAAAACTATCTATTCCTGCTCTCAAGCTAAAGATTGACATACTCAGTGATTTTTGTTTGTTTGTTTTTTGTTTTTGTTGGTTTGTTTGTTTTTTGAAACACAGTCTCTCTCTGTCGCCCAGGCTGCAGTGCAATGGCAGGATCTTAGCTCACTGCAACCTCTGCCTCCCAGGTTCAAGCGATTCTCCTGCCTCAGCCTCCTGAGCAGCTGGGATTACAGGCACCCCCATCATGCCCGGCTAATTTTTTTTTTTTTTTTTTTTTTTTTTAGTAGAGATGGAGTTTCACCATGTTGGCCAGGCTGGTCTTGAACTCCTGACCTCAGGTGATCTGCCCACCTCGGCCTCCTGAAGTGCTGGGATTACAGGCGTGAGCCACCACACCCAGCCGATACTCAGTCTTTTAAAAGTGGTCAGGGTGAACTCACCAGCACCCACATGCCCACGTGCACATATAAGCACAGCGGAGCCAGCTCCCTCTCCTGTGACTCCACATCCACACACTCTGGCTCCAAAGGGGAGTCCCCGTTTGCACAGCCAATAGTCCTATGGGATGGCCAGGTCTGGAAACTCTATCACAGGCACTCTCGTGGGACAGGAAGACTCAGAGAACGTGACAGCTGCCGTCAGTTGCCCGGAAGGCAGCCCATGATGGTGGATGAGAGAGATTCTGTAGCACTCCAGAAGGCAAAGTATAGGGTCAGTGGACAGAAGGAAGGAGGAGGCTGATTTCAGCTTCCTGAGAAGCATCTGTTAGTCATAGGAACTGTTCAAACATGGAAGTGCCTCCTAGGGAAAATGCCAGAGCGGAGAGCAGGCAGTGCCTCTCGGGAGTGCAGCAGGATTTCCGCACGGGGCGGGAGAGGGGTGCTGAGGCTTCCACCAGGCCCGGATACCCTTTAAAATCCATCTGGCTTGCTACTGGAATGCAATTTATTCAAGGTTATCAACTAAGTCGGGGTCAAAGCTGGCACTGCAGTTAGCAGGGAAAAGACTTTTTTTCTCTTTGGTGGGGAGCAGGGAGATAGAAGATAGGGAGACTTGCCCCATCAATCAACTTGAGCATTTTCTTTGAAACCAGTACTGCCCATAAATCTCTACTGCTTGTGACTGGCATGCGGGAACATCACTCATAAGTACATGGATGAAACTTGAGACAGTTTAAATCATAATCTGGAGGGTTTTATGCAGCTGAACAGTTTGTTTTCTAGTGAAAGGGCAAAATATGACATTTAATTTTAACCAAAAAAAAAAGAGCAGTTACCTCAATGGAGCACTGTTTTGTTACGATAGACTTATTAAAAACCCTAATCAGCTAGATGGCCAGCGTTCAGAATCCACCCAGCCCCGTATACAGTGTGAGAGCAGGCAGTGCGGTGTTCTCACACCGTTAGCCACTGGGGCATCCTCGTTCGAGTGATGCAAGGACACCATTCACTGCACCAGCGATGTAAGAGTAGACGCCTGATGAACACGGCCATGGTCGTAAAAGTACACAATAAACTCTCAACCAATTGGCCTTTCACTTCTTACCAGCATAGACAACATCTGTCTATATGTTTACCTTATTGGGAGAAGAAAATATTAATCACAGGCAAGCAATGGCAATTGCCTCATTCTTCATAGACTCCTGTTTTGTATGATGACCTTCTCATCTTTTACATTCAAAATGTGCTACTTATGGCGTCACTCAGGCAAATTGTATGGAGGTATGGCCATCGCCCTATTAAGTAAACTAGAGAGTATTTGGTGGCATTTAGTGATTCCAAAAAAAACCTCAGAGACCTATTAGGACCATACAGAAGAAACAATGGAACTATTTGTAGTCAGAACCACTAGGAGACATAAGAGCTGAAGAGAGACATATAAAAACTAGACCAAAGCCATCATTCCCTTTACGGAGGGGAGAAAGTGCTGTGGCTATTTTCAAGCACATAAAATAATCAGTGAAAGTGGCAAAGGAAGAAAGGTCCATCCTTCCTTACACCCTACAGCTTGGTCTCTGTATTTCCACTTAGACGTGATTCCTGCTGCCTCATCATTTGATTTTCCTTTTGGGCAGGGACTCGTCAGAAATAGTCTCTGCATCATCCCCACGCCACTTAACGCTTCACACAGAATGATTCCATCAAATTCACTGAATGGCATGGACTCACGAAAGCATGCATCTGTTGACATTCTCGAAGTTTCAGGGAACTTCTAAAGCTGAGCTGAGTCCTTATAAGCAGGGATTGCTTTGCAGCATGTGATAATGACACAGTCTGTTAGTTCCAAGAGCCTGTGGGGCCACCAGCAGTTTCCCAGAGCAGTTTCCGGAGCAGCATGCCACATCTTTGTGCACCAACCTGCAAAGGGAAGCTCCAACCCTGCTCAGGGGCCAGTGTGGCCAAGGAGGAATTGCACCAACAGGCCAGTGGGCTGCATTCAAATAGGTGCCACCCCACCCTTTCTTGCTGCAAAATAAAACCAAAGTTCACGTTGGACAAATATGCATAATGGTCTTAGACAATCTCTCCTCCTGGGAAAGCTCTTGACAACAAGCAGTTAGATACAAAAATGTTAAAAAACCAACTGGATTTTAAACTCCCCTTACCATCACATAAATCAAAATGCACATTTTAAAATAATGTAGTTGCCATTTTTCCTCATCTCTTGGTTTATGACCACATTGTGGAAAGTCTAGTGTTTGATTTTATAGCATTACTAAGGGTTATAATTAATTTCTACTTAAGAGAAGAAAATCTAGAAAGAGAACATTGTTCTTTCTTCCATAAGCTTTGACTGCGCAGAGGTAGCAGGAATGGCTGCCTTTTGCTACAATGGAATACAGATCCTTAAGCAAAGAGCGCTCCCAACTCCCTGGTGATTGGTGCAGACATTTCTATTCTCTGTGGTGCCACCTAGTGGTCAATAATCTAACTGTGTCTTTATTCAGAGTGAAGCACCATCGTCCGCGGGGACCCAGACCTATGCCCATGGCCGCAAACCCTTTCACTCTACATCACTCGCCTTCATGCCATCTCAGGACCACAGTCTTGGAACCCATGTCTCCTCTCTTGGACGTCTAACATAGAAATGCAAAACAGTGTATGTCAAATGCCTTTAGGTTTCTTAACAGCGTAAGAGGTGAACAGTTATATTCTTGATTTGGAACTATATCTCCAATTCAATGTTTATTGATCCAAATTTTCAAATTGGAATAAAAGTGTTATAACAGCTATCAATAGAAACTTTGAAATTATAGCCAACATAGTATCTCATAACTGGGATTCAGCTTATAAAATAACAGAACGGTGATCGAGACTGCTATTTGTCCACCAAAATCCGTTTTGCCAATTTTCTACAACAGAAGGGCTGCAGGTGGGAGCATGGTGTCTGTCAGATGGGAACCCCGCTTCCAAACCACCTGTAGCTGGCTGTGGCCCCAAGACTCAGCTCTCCCCAAAGGAAATGTAGAGAGCAGTAGGGGTGCCCTTCAGGCCTTCCTGCTGGCTAGAAAGAGCATGTATGGCAACCTTTGCAGCCTTGTGTTGGGAGTGACAGAGCCTTCATTGTCTTCTGCTTCCCTGAATGGCAGAGGGCACCAGGGCAGCCTGCCAGCCTGAAATGCTCACTTCAGAGTTCTTATATGAAGAATTTCCATATTTTCCAATTCAGTGAATTAGTTTGAGTCTGCTGTCACTGCAGCTTAGCATTCCCCAAATGGCAAATCAAGATCTAAAATTGTTTCAATAGTGGCCACAGGATTCAAAGTTCATTTGTGTATAGGGTTCATTAATGGTTTTATTGGTGATGATGGTTGCGTTTAGTTTAAGAGCTTTTCAGAAATATGTACTATAGCAACACAAAAATAGTTAAGAAGCAATTTTACTTTATACAATATGGCATAGTTTTATAGACAGTGCTAATCACTTATCAATTTTGATGAGGCCCGCGAACTTACTGGTTTCTAATAGACTAAATCGGTCTTAAGCACTGTATGGGTAAAGTCACAGCAAATCTCTAATCTCTAATTGTTTAAAGATGGTGGCTCCTGGTTTCCAATATGGCAATTTGACTTTGAAAAAAAAAAAAAGTACTTTCACAGATTGCAACAAATCAAAACAATGACCAGACACTTGACATGTAGCCGGACAGTTGGGAATTTATAAATTAACTTCCCAAACTTCAAAGATGCTACAACTCCTGGTTGAGCAAGAAATAGCTCATTTCCTGTTCAACAGGCTTCCAACACTGAGTCAAACAGAGCAATCAGATGATTCAGACCTCTGCTGAGTGGCCCTAATGGATGCCTCCAAAACTTACAATGAAAAGCATACTCAAAAATCTTTACCCTCGTCTAAACTGCTCAGCAAGACTCTGCCATCTGTAATTCTGAGCTCTGCTGTGCGGAGATAGCCTGGTGTGGACTCTTGTCCCTATCATCTCCATTCTCAGATGCACCGTAAATGGGAACACCTGGACTTCCTTGGAGAAATCAGCGCTTCTCTTATTTTGTCCCTGCGTATTTAAGATCCGTGTGTTCTGATGCGTTATCATAGTGAGTCATCACAGGAGTCCAGTAAGACAGGACTTTAAAATTCAAGGCTGGCTCTGCAGATGGAGCAGATACGAAATGCAGCCTCGCCACCCAACCACGGGCAAAGCCTGCATGCTTCCTCAGCTTTGAGAACTGTCGGCAGATTCACTGTGAGAGTGAGTATACAAGCCACCTCCCAGTGGATGGAGAAAGCACTCTCATGTCCTGTAAGAAGCCCGGTTGCAGAGGCCAAAGCACACATCCTCTCGAGTTGCAATGGGAGCGGACTGTCATGACTTTCCTTCTGGTAGTGGATGTGCATGGAAACTTCCTTTATTTCTTCATCAGTGGGACTTCTTTGAGGCAAGTAAAAATGGCTTTTCTATGTCTCGATTAAATGGCAAATGTCCTGAACTACAGCGATTCCACCTGCCGGTATGATTGATTTCCAAAGAATAAGTACGTGGTAAGATTCCCGGACAACAACACCAGTTTTTACTTAGGAAACGCCTGAAGGACATGAGCAATGGGAGCCCCGAGGGTGACCTGGCGGCCAGGACACCTCTCTCCATCACAGGTGCCCTCCACAGCCCAGAGGCCTTTCCAGGGGGCTCAGACACGTCTTCTAGGATCGTGCAGCCCCGTAGATGTATAAGGCACAGGAAACTGAGCAGACCTCAAACCACCCCATGACATTCTCTGAAATGTTTTTGTTTTAATAAATCTCAGGCATTGTACTTGTCATTTACCATTTTCTCCTAAAAATCAGAGGCATAAATCACCGTAAGTGTTGACGCCTTCTTGTAAGCTGGTTTCAGAAAACATTCTCTACTGAAACTACAAGAGCAGAAATGGTTTAATCCCATAAAAATTATGTTCTGTGACTTTTGTCCTGGCCAGATCGGAAAACTTCTTTATTGAAGTTGTCAGCCACAATGGGCACAAGAAGCAGAGGAGTTTCATGTGTGTGAGTTAGGAAGAAAGATCCACCCTTGGAAAAAACCACCAGCTAAAAATCTGATGACCAAAAAAATGGAATCAAGGACTAAAAGCTTCAAGAAGGGGCTGGGGTTAGGGGTTCTGGCCACTGTTGGAAGGTTTATTTCTCCACCTGGACAATGGACATGAGAGCAATGTTTACTCCACACCCTGTCTCTGAATCCTTCCCTTGATAATAAGCAGGGAAGAGTATAGAGTCTGAACAAGAGGAGATAGGAGACAGGGACAATATTTTTCATTAAGGAGGACCCAAGCACATACTGTACACAGAGGAACTAGATGATGAGAAGGTGCTTTTTCCCGATCACAGCCTTGGGTCTCAGGAGAAATCAGTGAAGAATCCAGAATAATGTGCTGGAGCCATTCTTAAAAAGCTACCCTACAAACGAGTTCCATTTATTGCAGAATAAATCAACAACTCTAATGAAAACGCTCATCCACCACCTCTCCCATCCTCACGTCCACTGGTTTTCTGTTTGCGGTGGAAGCCACCGTGGGGGGTCTTGTGAACTTCCCACTCAGTCTGAGCTTGGAGCACCAACAGCAGGATCTGAGCTCCTTCCGGCGGAGGCTTCTCACAAACGCTCTCCACACACCCCAGTTTCATTCTCCCACCAACACTGGACAACACTTCTCACTTCTTTCCACAGCTTTTTCCAGCACTGCATGATCACTTTTAGAACATTCTTGCAAATTCTCAGGCTGGTTGTCTGGTGTTAATTTTCATTTCAGGACCTAAAACCATGCCTGACTCAAAGAAGGGGTTCAATATCTCAATATATATTTGCTAAATGAATTACTTTCTTTGGTCACTGACTTTATCATTGTTTTGTATGTTTCTTTTCTTTTTTCTTTTCTTTTTTTTTTTTTTTTTTTTTTTTGGAGACAGGGTCTCACTCTGTCAACCAGGCTGGAGTGCAGTGGCACAATCACAGCTCACTGCGGCCTCAGTCCCCCCAGGCTCAAGTGATCCTCCCACCTCAGCCTCCCAAGTAGCTGGGACTACAGGTGTGTACCACCACACCTGGCTAATTATTTTGCATTTTTTGTAGACATGGGTTTTCTCCATGTTGCCCAGGCTGATCTCGAACTCCTGGACTCAAGTAACCCACCACCTCAGCCTCCCAAAGTGCTAGGATTACAGGCTTGAGCCACTGCACCCAGCCTGTACATTTATTTTCTGTTTGTAGCTATTTGTGATTTTTCTCCTCCTGCAAATTTTTAAAAAATATGACCTTGAGTTGATCACTGCAGAATGTATACATGTATCAAAGTGTCACATTGTACCTCATCAATATGTGCATTTATTATTTGCCAATTAAAATAATATAAAACTCTTTAAAAATTAAAAACCATATATTTCCCTAGTATTTCTGGGATGATTTTTTTTTCTCAATGACTTTTGAGAATGCTTTTGCTTTGTTCTCAAACCTTTGATAATCTCCATCATTACTGGTTGGGTATCCCTTATCTGAAATGCATGGGACCAGAAGTGTTTCAGATCTCAGATTATTTCATATTTGAAAATATTTCCATATAGATAATGAAATATCTTAATAATGGAAACCAAGTATAAACAGGAATTCATTTATGTTTCATACACACCTTATGCATGTAGCCTGAAGGTAATTTTATTATTCCCGTGGGAAGGCTGAAAACACCGTGTGTTCTGCGCCAGCGTTTGACTGTGACCTGCCATGTGAGGTCAGGTGTGGGATTTTCTATTTGTCGCATTAGGTCAGTGCTCACAAAGCTTTGGATTTTGGAGCCTTCTGGATTTCCGATTTTCAGATTTGGGATGCTCCGCCTGTATCTAAGTCTTCCATTATCTCCTTTTGACTTCCTAAATAAATACTCATAACATTAGCAAATAATGATAGCTTTAGAACTAATTTCCCCGAGTTACAGATGTAACAAGTTCAGGTTATTTTTTTGTACTGATTGGTCTTTCCATCCTTCTTAAGATGTTACGGGGTGAAAGCCCGGGACGTGCCAGCAAGCTGCTCTGGTGCGGGACACAGAGTCTCTATCACAGGCTGCTCCAGTGCGGGACGCGGAGCCTCCATTACAGGCTGCTCTGGTGCGGGACACGGAGTCTCTATTACACAGTCTTCTTTTGTTTGGGGGGCTAGTTGTTGATGCTGCTGCTGCTGTTTTTCACAATCCTTTAAGAATGTAAAGACTATTATTAGCTGACAAGTCATTTAAAAAACAAAAACAAACAAACAAAAAAAAACAGGTCTTGGCCCCTGGGCTGTAACTTACAAACTTTGCCCAGTTTCACTCTCAGGTTTGACGCTCTTGCTTTGTGGCTGACGACCATTCCACCAAGGGTCCACTCAGAGTCCCCCTCAAAACGAGGACAGTAACTTAGACTTTTGTAGTCGATCTTAATAAAGACAGGTAGTTCCCCGCTGGTCTCAGGGCTTCAGTGTGGTGCACAGCAGCTGTTCCTCCCCGCTCAATACAGAGCTCATCTCACAACCTGAAGCCCCCGGATCTGCTGAGTGTCCTTTCAGAGTAATAGCTGCTTTTGAAGCACCGTCCCTGGCATCAAGACTGATCTGTATCCATTCCATCTGACGGATCTGCAGCTCTGCGTTGTCCTGGCCAGTTTTCTGTATGGGAGTCAGGGCGGCACCACAAAATAAACGGATGCATTTCCACCTTTCTTGTAACACTCAGTCAAGTCTTACAGCCTTGGGAATGTTGCTTCTGAAAAAATCTGAAAAACATGACTTTGGCTCTGGAACCTGTTTTGGAGGAAATTCTTTGATAACTTTTACAGTTTTTTCCAGTGTTGCTTATTTCCTTCTTCCTTGTTTATTTCTATTTTTATTTTAGATTCAGGGGGTACATGTGCAGGTTTGTTCCCTGGATATATTTCGTGATGCTGAGGTTTGGGCTTTGATCGGTCCCATCTCCCAGGTGGTGAGCACAGAACCCAACAGGCAGTTTTTCAGTCCTTGGCCCCCTCACACCCTCCCTCCTTTTTTCTTTTTTTTTTTCTTTTTGAGATAGAGTTTGGCTCTTTCGCCCAGGCTGGAGTATAGTGGTGCGATCTTGGCTCACTGCAACCTCCGCCTCCCGGGCTCAAGGGATTCTCCCACCTCAGCCTCCTGAGTAGCTGGGATTACAGGTGCGTGCTATTTTTTTAGTAGAGATGGGGTTTCACCAGGTTAGCCAGGCTGGTCTCGAACTCCTGACCTCAGGTGATCCACCTGCCTTAGTCAAAGTGCAGGGATTAGAGGCGTGAGCCGCCATGCCCGGCGCCTCCCTCCTTTTGAAGTCCCCAGTGTCTATTCCCATCTTTATGTCCATGTGTATCCAAAATTTAGCTTCCACTTATAAGTGATGACATGCAGTATTTCATTTTTGTTTCTGCATTAATTCACTTAGGATCATGGCCTCCACCTTCCCATCCATGTTGCTGCAAAGGATATGCCTTCATTCTTTCTTAATGGCCGCGCGGTATTTCATGGTGTATATTTACACATTTTCTTTTTTCTGTCAACCATTTATGGGCACTTCGGTTCATTCCATGTCTTTGCTATTGTGAATAGTGGTGCAGTGAACATACAAGTGCATATGTCTTTTTGGTAGAATGATTTATTTTCCACTGGGTATATACTAGGTAATGGGATTGCTAGTTCTGTTTTTACTTCTTTGAGAAATCTCCAAAATGCTCTCCACAATGGCTGAACCAATTTACCTTCTCACCAACAGTGTATAAGTGTTCCATTTTCTCTGCAGCCTCTCCAACCCTGCTGGCTTTTAACTTTTTAGTAATAACTATTCTGACTGGCGTGAGATGGTTTCTCACCGTGGTTTTGATTTGCAATTCTCTGATGATTAGTGATGTTGAGGATTTTTTCATTTGTTGGTCACTTGTATGTCTTCTTTTGAGAAGTATCTGTCCATGTCCTTTACTCACTTTCTAGTGGGGTTATTTGTTTTTGTTTGTTGATTTAAGTTAGTTATAGATTCTGGACATTAGGCCTCTATTAGAAGCATAGTGAATATTTTTCTCCCATTCTGTGGGTTGTTGATAGTTTCTGTTGCTGTACAGAAGTTCTTTAGTTATTTGGTCCCACTGTCAATTTTTGTTTTTGTTGCAATTGCTTTTGAGGACTTAGCCATAAATTCTTTGCCAAGGCCAATATCCGGAAGGGTATTTCCTAGGTTTTCTTCTAGGATTTTGTTATTTTGACGTCTTACATTTAAGCCTTTAATCCACCTTGAGTTAATTTTTGTATATGGTGATATGTAGGGTCCAGTTTCATTCTTCCGCATGTGGCTAGCCTGTTTTCCCAGCACTATTTACTGAACAGAGAGTCCTTTCCCTATTGCTTATTTTTATCAATTTTATCAAAGATCATTTGGTTGCATGTGTGTTGCTTTATTTCTGGGTTCTCTACTCTATTCCACTTGTCCGTATGTCTGTTTTTGTGCCAGTACCATGCTATTTTGGTTAATGTAGTCTTGCAGTATAGTATGGAATTGTGTTTCCCTCTTCTTTTGATCCAGGTTAATCTTTCCCTCAAATTGTCCACTGTATCTAGACTTTTTAAACTATGAGCATAGCTCTACATTAGGTATTTTAATCATCTGCTGATCCATTTGCTGAATCTTCTTGCTCATTTATTTTTGTTTGTCTTGATACTAGATTTCGTGTGTTTTAGAAGCAACAGGAGGGAAGTGGCCTGCCATCACGCACCCTCACAGGCACTGTGGCACTTTTGTCAAGGAGTTACAGGAGGAATGAAGGGCCTTATGCTTAGATTTTCTGTGATTCTCCAGGCCTAACACTCCACATTGGCCCACAGAATGCCAAGTTTTTCTACCACCTGTGCCACACCCCAAGGCCCCACTGGCCACTGGCTATGGTGCCACCACCTGAGGGCTGAGTCCTTTCTCTGATCTGGTCACCATTTGCAGCACGGGAGTGACAGCACCCCCCCAAGGTGATCAGAGGTGTTGTGATCAACGTAACTCAGCACTCTCAAGAGACAAAGACAGACCAGTCCCCACCAGAAATTTCATGGGGGTGGGACAGAGAACACACCATCCTTCTACCAGACATGGCATTCTTCCTCTTAGATCAGGGGGCCCCAACGCCTGATCTGTGGCCGGGTATCGGTCCAAGGCCTGTCAGGAACTGGGCCACACAGCAGGAGGTGAGAGGCGGGCGAGCAAGAGAAGCTTCATCTGTATTTACAGCCGCTGCCCATCACTCACATTACTGAGCTCCGCCTCCTGTCAGATCAGTGGCAGCATTAGATTCTCATAGGAGCACGAACCCTATTGTGAACTGCACATGCAAGGGATCTAGGTTGCACACTCCTTATGAGAATCTAATGCCTGATGATCTGTCACGTCTCCCATCACCCCCAGATGGGACCGTCTAATTGCTAGAAAACAAGCTCAGGGCTCCCACTGATTCTACATGATGGTGAGTTGTATAAGCTGTATAATTATTTCACTGTATATTACAATATAATAGTAATAGAAGTAGACTGCACAATAAATGTAATGCACTTGAATCATCCTGAAACCCCCAGCCCTGGTCCGTGGAAAAACTGTCTTCCATGAAACCGGTCCCTGGTGCCAAAAAGGTTGGGGACTACTGTCTTAGATGGTATCTTCCTGCTGTGTCCCCACACAGAGGAAGGGACAAGAGTTATCTGAGGTCCCTTTTATAAAGTCACTAATCCCATGTGTGGGGCCTCCACCCTCATGACTGAATCCCCTTCCCAAAGGACACACCTCCTAATATCACCACCTTGGGAGTTAGGATTTCAACAGATGCATTTTGGGGGAGACACAAAATTCAGTCCACAACATATACTATTCATCAAAATGTGTATCCATTATAAACAATGGCTAATTCACTATAGTTTATCTTCTGGATGGACATTGATGGATAGATGCATTTTGGAGGGACATGACCTCAATAAAAAAAATAAAATCAATAAAACAGCATTTCTTCTGAGATTCTAAATTGCCAGTAAATTTAGGTCAGGTCTAATCATTACCTAAAATAACTGAAAACAGGAGAGTCAACAATTGTAGCTTGTCTAGATTCTTTCCCTTTGGAATGAAAGTC
Organism: Pan paniscus; assembly: GCF_029289425.2. Classification (NCBI taxonomy): domain Eukaryota; kingdom Metazoa; phylum Chordata; class Mammalia; order Primates; family Hominidae; genus Pan; species Pan paniscus. The sequence goes on from NC_073265.2 coordinate 8,226,235, forward strand.
TATAGAATTTAAGGCAAATGTAAAAAACAACTGCACTATGGTCATCTAATAAATACAAAGAATTTGTGGTCTGAGTCCTATTGCCTCAATTTATCTGGTTACACCTAGCATTGTATGACTTTTATGTGCTACAGCTAACAGCAGTATAAATTTGACCATATTTGGATCATTTTCCTCTTACCATATAAAATGGATAAATCTCTTCCTCTCATGAGTTTAAAAACTACATAATTTGCAATAGCAGGACCATGATATTAAACATCATATTATAAGCAAAATATGTACAGCTATTGGTAATAAATTGTAATGCTTAATATATAGTAATCAGTGGTAATACTGTATGACTACTATAAGTAATTTCCTTGTAATTACAGATAATTAGTCTATAACTTAAGAAATAGTTAATAATATTATAATTAAATTTAAAAAGTTTATAAAAGTAACTTATTGTCATCCACTTGGAAATAAAACACCCAAGAATAAAAACAGCCCCCTCCAGAAGTCTGAATCTTAATAACTCAGCTGCTTCTACATTACTGAGTTTAGGTATTCGAGGAAATCTTGTTCTCCTGGGCAAATAAGGGCTTTACAGCTTTACTGGTAGTAAAATCCAGAGATCCTCCTAAGATCCCCTGAGATGCTATCTTATCCTAGGAACAGCAGGACGAAGGGCAAGGCAATGGTGTGTGGCTGCCCTGCCACCTCCCAGGTGAAGGGAGTTGGCTGGAGACCTGAACAGCCCTGCTGTGCCTGCGAGAAAGGGACAGTAATTTCACCCACCCTCGGGAAGCAGGGGAGAATGCAGTTTGGGGTCGCCAGGGGGCCCCAGGGACAGAGTTTCAGGCATGAGCACAGAAGAAGGAGGAAACCGCTCAAAGCAAATGCCTTCCTTCATACAGGAAGTAAAATATTGTGTCTTTTCCCTACAGCTAATCTCTTTGTGTGTCATCAAAGAACATGTAGAGACTATCTCAGTCCATGCCCAATATAGAGACTAAATCTCACTTTAGAATCTGCATATACATAGGTATCAGAACGGGATGTACCAGAGATTAAATTTAAATCTTCTTCCTCTACCAAAAAGCTGTGTGTTTCCTCTCTGCTTTTGGAAAGGCCCGTCTCAGAACAGAATAGAGAAACCCACTTATTATAGGTCTTATTCAACATATTTCAGACAACATCACAGGCATTTGATGTATTATCTAATTAATCCACAATCAGCCCGTCCACAAGAGGGTTTAACAAATACAAAAACAGAGGCCCAGGGAGGGCACACAGGTGTCCTGCTGTCACACAGGTGGATATGACCTTTCATCCCCGCTCACTGTGCCCCTCCCAGAGCCCTGCTCTTCTCCTGGTCTAGCAGTGTGCACGCATCACTCATCCTTTCTTACTCTTCTTTCAGGGAGTTAACTATGAGCTATTGCACTAAACACATCTACCCGTTTATGCATTTCTGATGTAATTCTTAAATATATTTGATAGGTGTTTTTATTGTGCCTGCTCTTCAAATAAGGGAAATGAAAAGTGTCATGTTCAGTACTTGGGAGGGAGCATTTGAGCCCGGGTTTGCCTTATTCCGTGACCATGATCACCGGCATCCCTGATGGGTGTGTGGCTTTCATTTCTATGGTCGGTCCTCAGCTCAGGGGAGTGATTGGTAAGGCTGCTGGGAAGAAATTGAGCTCCCAAGTTAGAAGCAGTAAGATTAGAAACTGGAAGAAACTAATACAAACAGTGTGAAGCACAGACAGCTAGCAGGTGCTCCAGGAAGATAGTGAAATTCTAAGACCATATGAGGGTTTAAATAAATGAAGCTCTGATTTGTGCGACTGTAGTCTGTGGACCCATGTAACGCGAAAGCATGAACTACCTGAAGGCAAAGACACATCAGCAGCTGGGCTGCCTACATAATTTGTGGGGCCCAGCACAAAATAAAAATGCAGGGCTCCCTAATCAAAAACGGTTACGCATATCAAGAGAGAGACACCAGAGCATTAAACCCAACCCTGCATGTGCAGGAGATGCATGCTCATGCAGCCACCCTGCCCAAAGGCAGCTCAGCACTTCCTGGGAATCTCTGAGCTTGCAAAGCTGCATCTTTCTCTAGTGTCCGAGTACTGACTTCCTCTAACAGGCTGTGCGTCCGAGGCTCACAGAGCCCCGTAGCGTGGTGGGCAGCAGGCCCCAGGGTAGCCCCCAAACACCTGAAGGAAAGTCAGGACCTGGCTGTCACAGAAGAATCCAACTTCCATCCATTTGCAGGGGGCAGGAAGGAAGGAGAGGGAGATACAGTCAGAGATGGTCAGGGTTAGGAGAACCAGGGCCTGGCGCCTTGGACTCTGAGATGAGGTTGCCACAACCTGGCACAGAAGCCACATGATGGTGACATATTTAATCCCCACATCTCTCAGGAGAGATTTAAGTATAAGGAAATTTCAAATGGTCATTGAAGACATCTTTCTTTTTGAAGGAAATTGACAATGCCTGCCCTCCCGTGGGCAGCTGATTAATGTTATGATTTGATGCTATTAGTTCCAGTGGCAGTTTCAGGGGACCGAAACCTGCCTGTTTTTCTCAGACACCTAAGATCTTCATAAGACCATGGGGGACGGGTGGAAGAGCAAAGCCCCAGCCACCTGCCTGCAGGCCCTATGGAGGGACTGAGGTCGGCTCCTGGGGCTTTGGGCTCCTCTGCTGAGTTCCCAGCTGGCTCCTGCTGCCGGGGCCAGATGAACTCCCTGTTTCCGAACACATTCATGTCTAGTCTGCTTGTGAGGTCGGCCGGGAGCCTGGCACCTGGAGCTTGCATTTGCCCAGAGATTCTGTCTGGACGTTCTGGATCAGAGGGTGGGCTGGCACACAAACCATGTCAGTGGCACCTCTGAGGGAAAGGAAGCCTGGGCCTCCACACCCTCTTCAGAGTAAATGAGCACATGAGAGGCACACAGCCTGCTCCCAGGACAGTGGGGTGCAGTCCTCTGGCAGGTATGGGGCCCCTGTACTCACCCCCCTGCAGCACCCCTTGCTGGGGCCTCTCCCCAGGCTGGAAGAGGATGGAGCCCCCCTCCAGACTCCCTGAGCCATGGCGGCCCTCACTCACCGACTATCTGTGTTGTACCTTGCCTGGATGCAAACAACCTATTCTCAATGCATTTTCTGGGACCCCTGCTCATCTGATTCTCTCATTTTCTGTAATTCAGTTATTTCACAATTTAAATTTTTATCTGGGTTCAACACATTTAGCAAAATGACCACCAGTTAAAACTTAATAGATCCAAATAAAGATAAAGTGCACAATTAAAGGTTGTCTCCTAGACTAAGGTAATCCATCCTGATTCCATTTTTAGCCCAGAAATAGATTCACACTGCCTCTCCCAGATCTGCAAAGTCGGCAGCAGCCCAATAGCAAAGACAATATCATTTTCAGCTTGTCCTTTTAAAATCGACCTGACCATGAGTCTCAGACACTGAAAATTAACTGTTTTATAAGGAGGCTTGCAAGGTATAAATCTGAAAAACTTTAAACTGTGCATTGCCAAATATTTCTCAAGTATTAAAAATTCCCTTTCTTATTCACTAAACAAAGTTGATACAAAGGGAACAGCCCTTGACTTTTAGCTGAAGTTTTTCACATGCAACAGATTTATGAGAACCAAGAATCATGAACACATATCTGATTTTCATAATTAACTATGATATGACGTTAGGGCTCCCTGTAAGCCAGGCCATGGGCACACATTTTCAATCAAAATGATAGTCAGTGCCCATGAATTACAGTAATGGAGGTGCTGGGCCTCATCTTATTCAGTGATTCTACAGATAATTATGAGACCTGCGAGGGTGACATGTTTCCCTTACCAAACATGCATAGTGCACCCTGGACTGCTAATTCTCCAATAATGTCAGCAGTATGATAACTGTAAGACTGGGAAGTCTCGGGGAATATAGAACATTTGGCCAGAATGTTCCTTCAGAACACAGCGGCCTGAAGATACCCTATATGTTGGATTTAAAATGAGTATGTGGTGGTTTATCTCTGGAGAGGAAACCAGCATGAAAAATTATGCAACAACTAGCTGAGCAAGCAACTGACACCATATGGTCCCACTGCAGACATTATCTTACATCGTCTTTCACCATCCCAGAGGATTAAAGAACAGAGTCATTCAAGAGACATTTTAAATAAATAATAAAACTGATAAAACAAGAAAGAAGTACAGTGGCAATAACACTTCATTTGATAACATCACTTTGTCTGAAAACATCAAATTCCTCTAAGTGTTTGAGAGCCACAGATGTGCCTGATTATATTCTACCTCCAAAAGAAAAAGCTGAAATGGCAAAATGAACATCCTCTTCCTCTCCAAGAGTGGACTGACATTCTAAAGGTGTGTGCCTATTTTCAGACCTCCAAAAAAGATACCTCACATATCCAAAAGGGATGTAACACCAACATGCTGTGACTTTGAAACTGGAGTTTAATGAATTTGCTATCAATACATGACAGAGCAACAGAGGCGGGAAGGATTAGCTTTCTCTTGCAACACAAAGCTGTGAATGAAACATGGACAAGCCAGTAAGGGATGCGCACAGCACTAACGATACAGGAGAATGACCACACAGCGATCAGCACAGGCAAGGGAAGACCTGTGGCTGTCTTCATGCAGCTGGAGAATACAGGAGTGAGCCAGGGGACACTGAGTAAGTGGAAACAACTTTAAGAAGTATATAAGGGGCCAGGCGTGGTGGCTCACGCCAATAATCTCAGCGCTTTGGGAGACCGAGGCAGGTGGATCACCTGAGGTCAGGAGTTCGAGACCAGCCTGACCAACATGGAGAAACCAGTCTCTACTAAAAATACAAAAAAAAATTAGCCAGGTATGGTGGTGCATGCCTGTAATCCCAGCTACTTGGGAGGCTGGGGCAGGAGAATCGCTTGAACCCCGGAGACGGACGTTGCGGTGAGCTGAGATCGTGCCATTGCACTCCAGCCTCGGCAACAAGAGTGAAACTCCATCTCAAAAAAATAAAAAAGAAAAAGAAGTAAGTAAGGATTCAAGGGCATCCCTTCCCTCGCCCTTCACACTTCCGTGATGCTTCCCTCGGAACTCGGAGCTCTCTGCAGTTCTCACGTCTGCCCACATCCTCCTCTGGCACAGCAAACGTAATTAGTATCACCATGTGCAGGTGAAGAGGCTGAGCCAGTGTTTCTCCATGCATTTAGAACTCATCGGCCCCTGCATGAGGACTTGGTTTTGCTGCAAAGTGAAGACAGGTGGCCTTGCAGAGACCACGCTGCCTCCGGAGGAAAGACCTGGGCACGGGCATTGACCGCTGTCTCACTGCACTTGGTTCCCTGTCTCCAAAAAGACGTTGTGGGCTCCCTGAGGACAAAATGAGGTAATGTGTGCAAACTGGCACACACTGAAACTCAGTAGATCCTAATTCCTTTCTCTTTCGCCTTCCATGAGTGTGCACCTGCTTCTGATAAAGTGAGGCAGAGCAACTGCTGATGCCCCTTGATGCCCAGCAATTGCAGCAGATTTACGGTTTTGTGCTCTAGCTGAGAGCTGCTTAAATTGATTGTTGCCAAAGCATATATCAATTCCTTCATTCTAGATAGTTTATCTCGCAGTAGATGCTGGGCGCACACCAGAAAGGGAAAACAGATAAAGAGACACTATTGGGTTGTGTGCAAACTAATAATGACAGAGCATAAGGAACTGACCTTCTGGAGTTTGTTCCCCCGGTGAGAGAAGTGGGTATGTTCTACCCTCATGTGAGTTTCGGGGTGTGCTGTGCGGCACCTAGCATGAGGCCTTTGCACCTCCCACTCCGTCCTGTTCAGGACAACCTGAAATCACCCCTTCGCCTGGCTGACCTCTGCTCAGCCCTCTGGGCTCATAAGCTCCTCAGGGAATTCTCCAATAAGTCTGATCTAGGCCATGCTCCTTTATATATAATGCAGCTTCAGAGCTTCTCATTCCACTTCTGAAATAACTCCTCTGACTTCTATAATAATCTGTCTCAGTAGTTATGTGAATTAATGACTACCTGCATCTTCTAGGCTTTATTTTGTGGGTATTCCAATTTAAGATTACTTTTCAGTATTGATTGTTAGACTGCTGTTAAATCAAACTAAATTTGGGCTTTAGAGGCCTCCATACCAGCTGTGTGTAATAAGCTCCAATCTAACTCAGTATGTAAATAAATTGAAAGGCTAACTTACGAGTATGCTTCTGTAACAAATAACTGAGTCTCAGCCAATCACAGCTGCCAAGCTTCAGCCAGTCACAGGCGGCCAACTGGTTAAACCAGGTTCAAATAAGGCCACACTGAGTGGCAACCAATGGAGCTGTTTCCGTCCCTCATTTCCTTTTCTCTGTCCATTAACACTGTTTGACTACTTTTTGGTTGTAGTAACAGACTTTCTGAACCTATTCTGATTCTAGGGCCTGCCCCCTTCATGATTCACCCTTCACTCAGTTAAACTCTGTTAATTTAACTTGTCTAAAGGTTTTCTTTTAACACTGGCATTGTACTTTATCATTATGTATTAAAAGGTTTTGCTTTTCTTTATTCATGCAAATATTTTATCTTAATATTTTTGCAATGGTATATTTAATATCAACATTTGATTTCAAAATGTGAAAATTATAAGTATTTTGACAACAATGGATATCAACAAGTTTGCATTTTGACATCTATTCATATTTTCTTTTAGTCAATACCTATTGATAGCTTCAATTTGCCTAAAAATATCAAAACCGTGTTTAGGGCAAGAACAGAAATCACCTTAATTTCAGAAACCATGTCTGGTTTTACTTCTAGAACAGTGACTGGCACAAAATAAGTGTGTGGTCTTCAGCTTCCAAAACAACTCCTGAATATCTCCCCTCCTGACATTCAGGCTTTGAGTATATCCTCCCAGTGCACGAGGGCTGGGCCTAGTGATGTGTTGTTCCTAACCAACAGATATGGCCAAAGTGACATGACATCACTTCCGAGGTTAGATTATAAAAACCTCCTCCCCTCCCCTCTCCTCTCTCGCCTCCCCTGATCCTTCCTCCCTCTTTCCTTCTAATAAAGCCAGTTTCCCAGTGGAGGGGCCCTTGTGCCAGGAACTGAGCCAGGCCAGGCAAAGGCCAGGGAGGAGTTGAGACTCTCAGCCGGACAGCCTGAGAGGAGCTGCATCCTGCTGGCAGCCAGGAGACGGCTCTGGAAGCAGCTTCTTCCGGGCCCAGCCTCGGGAGGACTGCAGGCCCAGCACTGCTGCAGACTGGGAGGGACCCTGAAGCGGAGGAGCCAGCTAAGCTCTGCCCAAATTCCTGACCATATAAACTGCGAGGTAAAAAATGTGTTCTTTGAAGCCACAAAGCATTGGGGTACTTCGTTACACAGCAATAGGTAACTAACTCACACTGTTAAAAGACAAAAATTAGGACAATTCTAGAATCAAGCAATGCCTCATTCCATGAGATAGAATGAGTGTTCCAGCGAGCTGAGCAGAGGAGGGGGCTCTGTGGGCAGAAAAGGGCTGAAGGAAGCAGAAGCATGGGACAAACAGCAGATCAGCCATCTCAAAGTTACTCTGCTTTTGGGGTTAAAACAGAGGGGACTTCCTATGATACCAGCTCAGGTGAGCTGGCCCCTTCTGACGGGCTGCTGTGTTCTCTGCCTTGGAAAATTCCTGTTTCAGAGTTCAGTTTGCTGATATAGAACATGAGTGAGTTGGTTCTGAGCTGGTCTGGTCTGCCAATGCCTAGTGCAGGAGCTCAGTCTAAACCCACGGTCTCCTATAAACTCTTTAACAATCGTTAACTACACACCCCTAGCCTGATGGATAAATACAATATTTACATCAAAGCAACAGTCGGGGAATGTGGTGTTGTTCTGAGTTGTAGAAAAACTGAGGGTCCCACCAAATTCCATCTAATCAACAATTCTGCCTGGGCTTTGTGAAGGAAGGCTTTACTGAAGAGATGGAGGGTATTAGAATGGGGCTGGAAAGATGGGGTGGGGGGAAGAGATTCCAGACACAGGAAGGAGCACGAGCAAGTTACGTTCATATAGAACAAGACAGTTATTGAGCATCTGATCAGGGCTGGTCGCGGAGCCCGTGGCTGGAGAAAGGGATACAAGGCCCCCACCCTTGACAGCTTATGACTGAGTGCAACATGCAAGCCTCAAGACAGGACAGTGACAACAGCATCTCCAACTGTCTGGTACCTGTCTGCACACGCTTCCAGGCCACACCACGGGGAGGCCCTGGCCCTGCTAAGAGTGATGCAGAAAGCTTCCCAGGACAGGCCAGCCGGACTCAGGCTGTCGGACCCGACGGTGAGAGTCATCCAGGTGGCTGAGCATTCCCATGGGAGGGAGCAGCACCGCCCCGGGGCATAGCCCCAAGGGCATGTGGAGAGACTGACACCCAGGCACCGGGAGTTTGGGAGTTGAGCCTGGAAGCCAAGCGAGCATGAAGCAAGGGGCGGCTCCCACAGAATTGCACCAGCGAGTGTGGTGATGTGTGCGGGACATGGTGGAGGGCAGGGGAGGAGCCAGGAACAGCACCCAGGGAGGGTGAGCCAGCTGCAACCACCACACTGCACCAGGGAGGCAACGGGCATCCTCTGAAGCTGGCAGCAGAGGGCCGCCAGGCCCCTTGGCCCGTTCTGGAGGGCGGCTTGGCAGCAGTGTGGAAGAGGGATGGAGGAGGATGTGTCCAAGTCAGCGAGCAGCAGGAGGGCTGCAGCATTCGGGTGAGGGCCCTCAGGTGGCAGGGGAGGCCCCAGCTCCCTCCGCCCACTCGCATCCCTGAAGCTCCAACTTTCATTCATTTCATATGCTTGGCTCCTGTGTAAGTCTTTAGAGGAACGAAGGGTGGGGATTCGGGAGCTTCTCAACCGGAATTCTCTGGTCTAGGGGACAAATGCTGCTGAGAGGGGATGCAGACGGGACCCACATGGGCAGCCGCTTGCTTCCAGCCAGACCACAGTATCCTGTGTCCTCACACGCAGCTCTGTCCTTTGGAGAACCTCGTTCACTGAGGTCAGCCTGGGCTCCCTGTCTTAGTTTCCACTGAAGAAATCAAATCACACAAAACAAGGCCTAAAAGAGGAGACCTGCATTGCACGTAGAACAGGAATGTTTGGAAGGATGCCACCCTTCCTTCATCTGCATGAAGACCTCTCAGAGGTCTCACCCCCCACCTCAAGTACCAGAACACCTCAACCAGGGAGGGACGGCAAAGGCCTCCCCCTGCAGGACCCGAAGTCCTGGGACTGATGGCACCTCTCCTCTTGCTGTGTCTTCCTGGAGGCTTAGAGAGGAGTTCAGAGCTCAAACTGCATGCTGGTAGGATCACCTGGCCAACACATCTGGTGACCAGACACATGCAGAAAGTCAAAGACACAAGATCAAAGATGATTCCAAGTGTTTCTGGCTTTGATGATTGGCAAATGTAGTACATGAACACACTACGAATAATATGGAAACCAAAAAGGGAAAGTTTATTTAGAATAAGTTAGGATGTTCAATTAAGAATTTACTGAGTGAGAAGTATTTACTGGATAGCCACACCATGAGATCTAGGAAGATGGTAGAAATTATGTCTGCAACATAGGTTTAAAAAGGTTTAGGTTGGCTGGGCGTGGTGGCTCACACCTGTAATCCCAGCACTTTGAGAGGCCAAGGCAGGAAGATGCTTGAGCTCAGGAGTTTGAGACCAGCTGGGCAACATGGGAAAACCCTGCCTCTATCAAAAATACAAAAATTAGCTGAGAATGGTGGTGTGTGCCTGTGGTCCCAGCTACTTGGGAGGCTGAGGTAAGAAGATCGCTTGAGTCTGGGAGGAGGAGGTTGCAATGAGCCAAGATTGCACCTCTGTGCTCCAGCCTGGGTGACACAGAGAGACCCTGCCTCAAAAAAAGTTTAGGTTAAAAAGCACACATAAACTAAACAAGATGCAAAAATTATAGGAGTTTTATAATAAGCATTGTGAATGGTGCATATACCATCTAAATTTGTCTCTTTTCAGTGGTTTTTGGTTCATTTGACATTGCAAAAGAGATAAAAAAAATTTCAGTAAATATGGTCCACAAATGCTGTTTGAATGTTGGATATTGGAAGAGTTTTCTCCCCGCACGAGCACACCTCACAGAGAGGCCAGAGCCTACTCTTCACAGAAACAGGGTCTTGCTCGTCAGTTTTATCATGATAGAGTCGTTCAGAACAATTTCAGAAGAAGAAAGGAGAACCAACTTCATATGGTCCCTTCTTATCTCGTGTAAATTCCTTTCCAATGCTTAAACCTTAATTGCTTTCCTCATTTAAATGTCTTTCTCAAAATCTCTAACGTGTAACTTTGCAGCCAAAAAAGAGAGAAAAGAGAAAGGAAAACAGTATTTTAATACTTTCTTTGATAACTCTAATTCATTTTCCCTGCACAGTTCCAAGGACGCTTCTATCTTTAGACTGCTGTATTATGAGAGAGGATGGGAGAGATGAGAGCATCAAGAAACAAAAGGTGAGTGATTGCAAATCACTGGCAAAATTAATTGTTGGTAGGAAATTTTAAAAGACTTTCTTCTGTATTATAAAATCAAATTTTCCTTTTGTGTCACAGACTCATGGAATCATAGGACATTCACCTTGGATGAGACCAGAGAGGCCACCCCATGTGTGTATTTCCCCACCCCATCCAACCCCCAGCAACTCACTCTCCTCTGGACACACCCAGTGACTTGGGAGCAGTCAGCTATGCCCTATGGGAAGCACAGGAGCTGCCTGCCTGCTTGCAATGACCAGCCATTTGATTTGCCTGCTCTGTACCCTGGCTGCATCTCAAGGGCTCTTCAAGGGACAAAGAAGTTACAGTCAGATTGGTTTCTGTGGACGGAAGCCTGGCAGCTCAGCACCTGTCATGGGCCACCCTGAACACAGCAAGTGGAAATGCGTCCTCTGGACCCCCACCTGCCTGGGACACTCACCTCATCCTGACAGGCCCAGCCCTTCTCTGCCATCCCGTGCTGCGAGGCACCACCAACTGCCAAGGTGTGGGCTGAAGGGCAGCTGCCCAGGCCAATGGAGACTTGGGGAAGGTAAGGAAAGGAGAACCAAGAATTAAGTGGGATGGAGGGAGCAGAAAAGGGAAGAAAAGTGTCCCAGCAAGGAGGAACTTCCTGGGAAGATGAAATAAGAGGCAGATTCTCCTCGGTGAGTGGTTGCATAAGTCTAGGGCAGCTCCATAGTAAGATTCCAGGGGCACAAGGGGTGGATGGAACATCAACACAACCTCAATGGCGGACCGTGGGGTGACAGCAAGGGGCGCCTCCTGCACACCGACAGGGTCTGGTATTTACTTTAGCACAGGCCTCAGGAATAGAGTTCTGCCTCATAAAAGACTAGGGAATGCTGACAAAAGAAAGTTCTGTGCTTTCCTGACAGTTGCATGCACTGTCAGGAAACAGTGGGTCCTACTTAGAGTTGAGTTGGAAAATGGATTTGGGGGCTGAAGAATCAAATGATGCTGTGAAGCACTCTCCTTGTGGCGTCTTCATAACACTTCATGTTTGTGGAGCTGGCGGTCACTGGATTCAGCTTCCTCCCAATCCAGGGATTCCTTACACACAACTGCTGAGCAGCATGCAGGGACCTGAGGCCACTCCATGGTGCAGCCGGCTAAGAAATGACAGGGCCACCAGGCCGGCTGCACTCCTGTACCTTCCTCTCTTATTCAGTGCAGGAAGCCCAGTGTTCCTGTAGCAGGCAGCCCCATGGTCTAGCTCAGTCTAGCTCCACATCCTGTCCTCAATGCGACAAAGATCCTGTGGTTGGCCAGTCTTTAGTCAGGCCCTGATCCTTCTCCTAGGCCCATTAGCAAGAACCCCAGCTAAGTCAGTCTGGCAAGAATTCCCCACAGAACCATGCTGACATGCTGACCTGCCTTCAGCAGGAACCCCTTTAGGCTGGTTTGGCCAGAACTGCCCGCAGACTTGGTGTCTCCTCTGAGTAACTTTACACCCACTGACCCTCTGCTCCTTGGCCATCAGTGCCCACTCGTCCCTGTTGTACTTGTAACGGAGCCCAACCCAGTTCTTCACTGGAGTCTTTTTTGCAATAGTCCTGAATAAAATGTGCCATCACTGATTTGATTTCTGCTGGCTCTGCTTTTCTTTGATAAGGCGCCACCTTGCTCATGGCACACATCTCCTCAGGCTCCACCCAGGAGGGGAGAGTGGCACACCTTTCCCTCTCTCAGGAGATCAGTTTCTTCCTGACAGTTCTTTGCTGACATTCCCATGGCCGAGCTCCGGCTCTTCTGCTGTCACTCTGACATCCCCAACTCCCCAACACACTTGCCCCCTACCCTCTGCCTTTCTGGGGCAGGGCTCCCTGCACCCCTGAGAGGCCACACTGCATGGTTCCCATGTGCCCCAGGCCCCAGAGCTTGGTTGGTCCTGGAGAATATGAGGAGGTCATTCACAAAGTGGGAAAGATATCGACACAGTCTGTGCCACTTTCCCAGCTTTTCAGGCTCTGCCAACCCTAACACAGGGAAGGGAAGCCGGTGGTGTCCAGGAGAAGAGCGTGGTGCCAGGGAAGAGTGTGGTGAGCAGCACCAGTGTCCACAGGTGGTGGGCACACCTGCCACGGGACAGGAGAGGCAAGAAACTCATCAAACTCCCAGCCTCAGAATTTGATGCCTCAAAAGAATGCCTGGGTCTGGGGAGTAATAAGACCTTGGTACAGAATGACACGGCTGAGAGACCATGCAGACATGAAGGAAGGTCGTCCTTCACATTTATGTCCCCTGCACCATGTGACGACACACAGAAAGTACCACAGAAGCAGAGAGCAGCCCTCACCATACGCTGCACCTGCCAGCACCTTGATCTTGGACTTCCCAGTCTTAGAGTTGTGTGCAATAAATGTCTGCAGTATGTAAACTACCCAGTCTAAGGTATTTGTTACAGTGGCCAACCGGACTGAGATGGGGCTGTTCTGGGACTAGTTACGGAGCATGGACCAGGACCCGATCGGGACAGCTCTCGAACTTGCTAAGCAGCTGCACACAGAGGGATGCTGCAGGCTCTTCCCCGCATCTGCTGGCCAGAGCCTGGCTGGGACCCTGCATGCTGGGGACGGGGTGAGGGCAAGGGTGAAATGCAGCCTCCCAGGCAAGCAGCAAGTTGGTGGCATGTGGAAAGTAGGAATCTGACAGAGCAGGAGCACCATGATCTTGGACAAACACCGTCACTTTAAACTCCAGTTCCCTTTCTAGACTCCTTCATTTCAAGGAAATCACTTCTCTTCTAACTACCAGCAGCCAGAAAGAGCAGACAGTAAAACACAGATAAGACAGCTCGGGCACAGAGGGAGGTGGGAGGAAAGTCTCTTGAGTAACTGCCAAACTTTGCCCTCATCTAATGGGCCCCAGTAAAACAGTGGCCCTTAATAAGCACCTTCCTTTTCCTTCAGGTGTACTAAGATAGGGAAGCTAAAAGCAGACTCAGGGGATATGCCTGCAGCTGCAGAAAGATGTATGGGAAGAGACACACAACTCTCCCTCCCAGATAAGCACAACAAAGAGACACAGAAGCAGTCTAAGACTCTGATAAACTCTCCCACCCTGAATCCTTACAAACTCTTAGTCTATAAGACAGAGTGCCTCTGACCTAACTTAGCCAGTCGCTCCTCTCAGGTTTATTGAAAATAAACCTGTCCCTGTTGACTGTCGAGCCACCCTTTGCGTTTCTCTCCTGTTTCTTCAATTCTTACAGAATCTCTTATATATGGACAGGACCTGCGAAATGTAGGCTAGGCCTGTGTTAGTGCTACTGCCGGGCTACTGCGGTAATGCAGCACCACTGCCCGGGGCTCACACAACAGATGTGTTTTCTCTCAGGGTTCTGGAAGGTGGAAGGCCGAGATCAAGGTGTCAGCAGGGCTGGTGCTCTCTGGGGGCTGTGAGGGAGAAGCTGCTCCAGGGTTCTGCCCCGGCTTCTGGTATTTGCTGGTATCTTTGGTGTTCCTTGGCTTATAGAGGATCACCCTGATCTCTGTCTCCTTCTTCACCTGGCGTTCTCCCTGTGAGTGTGTGAGTCGTCTCCAAATCTCCCTTCTTCATAAGGACATCAGTCATACTGCAGTAGGGGCCACCCTTCTCCAGAATGACCTTAATGAATTACATCTGCAATGACTCTATTTCCAAATAAAGTCACATTCTAAGGAACTGGAGGATGAGACTCAACCTATACCTTTTGTGGGGGACATAATTCAACATATGAAAGGCTCCGTCAACAAGATTCATAGCTGTATTCTACTGTCTCCAAGGAACTGAGGTCAGGGAAGGCTGGCTTTTCAACCCCTCACATAGTCAGTGTATGGCATTATTAGTATTATTATTATTTTTGAGACGGAGTCTTGTTCTGTCGCCCAGCCTGGAGTGTAATGGTGCTATCTCGGCTCACTGCAACCTCCACCTCCCAGGTTCAAGCGATTCTCCTGCCTCAGCCTCCTGAGTAGCTGGGATTACAGGTGCATGCCACGAAGCCCAGCTAATTTTTGTATTTCTAGTAGAGACGGTGTTTCACCATGTTGGTCAGGCTGGTCTCCAACTCCTGACCTCATGATCCGCCCGCCTCAGCTTCCCAAGTCCTGGGATTATAGGCATGAGCCACCGCGCCCGGCCGGCATTTAAAAGTGAAACACTTTACACAATTTCCCTGCTTCCTACCTTGCATAGGCTTCTTCCAGAGCCCAGAACAAAACGCAGGCCCCTCACACTGGTCTGCAGGGCTCCCCTGTGATCTGGCGCCTAGGAGCTCTCATGTCGAAGCTTCCTCCCCTCTCCTGCCCAGCCCAAATTCTATGCAAGGAAACCTTCATGCGGTGGCCACACCCAGGAGTTTAACTTCTTTATAAAACTGTCCACAATTTGAAATAACAGTGTACATGTTTGTTTATTCGATGTCTTACCTCAAATAAACTGAAGACTCATGAACACCACAGCTTTATTAATTCCCTTCACTGCTGTGTTCCCATTACCTGCTTCAGCATCTTGCACATAGCAGGTGCTCAGCCATATTTATTGGATTAGCAAATGCTGTTAGGATGTGAGTCACCCTTGACTTCTCCCACTGTCTTGGAGGTTATATTTCTCAAATCCACAGCCTCTTCTACAGCCCATTGCAAATCTTCAGACTCAGAACTCACCATTTCTCACCCTGGAATTTCACATTTCCCCTCACATCTGTGTAACTCAGCCTTTCCAGCCCCCACCGCCATTCTCCACAGTGCTGCCCAAGGGGCTTCTGTGAAAGATGCACATCAGCACCCACCACAGGGCCCCATAACAGTGCCTCGTCCTGTCCTTCCCCAATCCTGCTGTCCACGCACACTCAGCTGTGGCAAGCTCCACGTGGCTCCCTGTCTCTAGGCAAGTGGGGCCTGTGCAGGGGCTTGCAGCAAACCTGTCAAGGTAAAGCGGGAGAGTTTCTTCAAATGTGCTAATAGGGGGCCCAACCCAACAGCCCCACCTTTTCACAAAAGGAGTTTTGTGGAACATAAAGATGGTGCTCTTGTCAGAGGTACATTATGTAGCTCACATTGTGAAGAATGAGGAAAATCAATTGTGAAATATCCAATCGAAGTGCAAGAGTTCAAGATGAAAGGAAAATAAGAAGCTATTCACACATTTGAAGAAGTCAGTGCATGAGATCGCTGCTAACAAAGATCCAGTGTCTTATCATGATTACCGACATCTCAATGTCCCTAAATCACTGAAAAGTTCCCATTCACTCCTACAATGGACAACACCCCATCCTACTAGGTGGCATCTCTAATGACATTTTGTATAAAATGGTGACAAGTTCTAAGACACCCGAGGACAGAGAAAAGAGGACACAGAGTGTGAGTTTAAAATTAAGCAGTTTTACATGTCAGACATGCCTTTTAGCCAAGCCCACCCGGGTTCCCTTCTTCTTCCAGGGATGGAGACATGTGCATGGTGGTCCTTTCATCTTCCAGACGGACGGCCTGTGAACTCTCAGAGGAGTCTCCTAAGCTGCGTCGCTCCATTACCTGTGAGCTCAGGTGCTGACAGCCATGGCCTCATAGGTTTAATGTCAGGATTACATCCTCAAAACAGCAGAAGCCCTGGACACAGTGTTAGCTAAGACTACTGAAGCAAAAGAAGCCTATTAACTAAGGAAATTGTGAACTGAAGACAGTAGTGTGCAGGCATGTAGAGCAGGATGTGTTTACACACAAAAACAGACTAGCGGGCATGCATGTGAGAGGCAGAGGGAGACAAGGACTGTTATCCATTCACTCACTTGACACATATTTACAAGGGCCTCTGGACTGGATGCTTGGGGTAAGTAAGTGACCAAAAAGACATGTGGGCCTTGGTCCAGGGCTCATGGGCATCTGCCACACAAAACTCGATGGATCTCAGGCTCGAAAGCCTTTAAGTGTCATCTTCTTTTTTGTCCTTGGAGATTTTTTTTTTAATTTGCAGAGATCATTCCCACAAAGCTTGTGTGGCTCCTCCAGGCTATTCTCTATTGTTTTACTTACTAACATGTATACCTTAAATATTATTGTTCCTATTGTTATTAGTGTGGAAAGAGTTATTCTTCCAGTGATGAAACAAATCTTGAACACACACACTTAATGTGCAAAGGTATTATTTTTCACTTCTTTTTTTAAATGAAACAAAACAAATAAATAACACACTGACCACGTGGCCATGGGCAGACTTCTTAATTTGCCCCAACATAAAATGAGAGCATTAAGAGAACTGGCCCTGAGTTACATGCGTGGCCTGAATCTTCAGTGATGGACTATTCTCTAACTCTGCAGAAAGAGGACAACAGGACATCCACAAAGCCAGAGGAGATGTATGCTTTTAGAGAATAGAAAACATCAAATTAAGGCATCAACACAGGCATATACGTTTTCATACAGGGTAAGCTGTGTATGCTTTTCATATGGAGAAGTCATGGTGAGTTAGCTGGTATCCCTCACATTTTAAGGTGGATGACAATGATCTGGAGATCCTGTTAAAATGCAGATTCTGATTCAAGGAGATCTGGGGTTTGGCATGATTCTCTGCATTTCTAAGAAGCTTGCCAGTAATGCCAATTCCTCAGGTCCAAAGGCCATGAACACTGAGGGGAGAATTCACGGATGACATGAAACTGAAAGTGTCACAAAATTTACAGGTTGTAATATAATAGCAAGAATAGCAACAAACAATCCTTTTGAACATTTACTATATACTATATTAATGCATAAAACCACAAAAAATCTATGACAGCAATAAAATTTTTTCATTTTTCAAGTGGAAAATGAAATATTGTTCATTTTATAACATAATATTAAAACCACATATAAGACCATCATCCTCTTAAACAACTGAAAAGGGCCACATGCTTTTTTCATCTAAAGCTAATATTGCTAAAAGAAATACATAATTCGTATCCCTTAGTGTCGTTCAAAGCATCATTATTTTATAGAAAAAACCTGAAAACAATGGACCCTAGAAAATCCTCTTATTCGCTAACCTGAAGGCAGTTCAGGAGGTTACCAAAGCAACAACAACAAAAATCTCCCAGTCAGATTGTATCTGCTTTGACTCTGCTCCAACTTACTTCCTTGCTAGCTATCCAGAATCAATCCTTATTCCACCTAAACTTAAATTTCCAAATCAAGGATGCATGGCTAGGATGGGATACATTGCAGTAGACTGGCACCCTCACTAAGAGCAAGCGAGAAAGCTAAGCAAAAATCCATCTGAAGAAGCCAAAACAGAGGCAGCAGGCTCACCATGGTAAACATTTCCTGCACGCCACTTCCCCCGAGAACTTGTCTTCTGCTGACAGGGCATGTAATGTGAAAACCTGGACAGAGAGAATAAAGAACCCAGGAGAGCTTGAGGGAAAAACTGGCCAAGGAGTCAAAAAAGGAGGGGCCACAATTTCAGGGAATATGAATGTCAGAGAAGAAAGCCAACCAATACTGGTTATCTCCTCGACACATTTACTGACTAAGTTGTACAACATAAGAGGTTAAAAACAATTGTAAAAATGGCTTAAAAAGAAGGGCTGTATTTTCAGCCATTTTTTGGTGTTGACACATTCCAGGCCCTCAGTTGGGACCTCTGGGGAATGATGCAGAAAGGCAGGGGAACCAGAGTCCAGTGGAGCCTCTGCAAGACTGCAGGTCAGCCCCATGCCAGCTCAGACCTACAGAGAGGCAAGGGAAAAACCACTCAATGCCTCTACAAATCTTTGTACACAATGAAAACTGCCAGGTGATATGGTTTAGATGTTTCATCCCCTCCAAATCTCATGTTAAAATGTGATTCCCTTGTTGGATGTGGGGTCTGGTGGGAGGTGTTTGCATCATAGACATGGATCCCTCATGAATGGCTTAGTGCTGTGCTCATGGTAGTGAGTGAGTTCTCACTGTTAGTTCACAAGAGATCTGGTTGTTTAAAAGAGGCTGGCACCTCCTCCCTCTCTCTCTTGCTCCCTCTCACCATTGACAAGCTGGCTCCCCCTTCACCTCTGCCATGATTGGAAGCTTCCTGAGGCTCTCATCAGAAGCAGATGCTGGTGCCACGCTTGTACAGCCAGCAGAACTGTGAACCAAATAAACCTCTTTTCTTTATAAATTACCCAGTCTCAGATATTCCTTTAAAGCAATACAAACAGACTAATACATCAGGCATACCAAGTAATAGAAAGAAGCAAGAAAACAGACATTAGAAATGGAACCAGAGATGGCAGAAGGGACTTCATGGTTAATGTGTTCCAGAAAACAGATTGCAAGATGGAGAATCTCACCAGAGAACTAACATACGTTAGAAAGAATAAAATTAAAATTTTCGAACGGAAAACATAATAACTGAAATCAAGAACTCAATAGACAGCTTCAAAACATCACAGAACAGAGATGAAGAGTGACTTCATATGCCAAAAGATGGAGTGCAAAGGAAGAAATAAAAAACAGCACAAGTATAAAAGCAAGTGGGACCTGGGAGAAGCATGTAACCTTCACATGACCAGAGTCCTAGGACGGTGCCAAAACAATATTTAAGAAATAATGGCCACTCTTTTTCAAACACTGCTGAAAGTTATCGAACTACAGATGCAAAAACTGCTATGAACTTTACACAGGAGAAATGCAAAGAAAAACAAAACAAGGTCAGGGGCACCATGGTGCTTCAGCTGTCACTTATTTTAAACTTTCCTGAGCTTAGATGACTCCAAAAGACTTCCACAAAGCAATAGATCATCCTCCAGTAATGACCAAATGGAATTTACCTTCCACAGGCCCTAATCAGGACTTGGTATCCTGACTTCACTTCTTAAAGCTTCAGCCACAAGTGGAATGGAGCAGAGATAGGGTTGAGAGGCCTCATGTGTTCTTTATGATTTCTCTGGCTGCATGTCATCTTTTCAGTTTTAAATGTGTAGGTGATCTATCATATAGTATAATTTGGTGATGTTGGGCCTGTCCCACAATCCACAGAGCCATCCCATCAATTTCTGGTAACACATGGTCACACTAGAGTCACATCACGGTGGCTCACTACAAGTCTTAGATTTCCTCAGATGAATTAGTATCAGTGCTTTTTAAAACGAAGGAAAAAAAGCCATCCTACAAGGCTGACTATTGTATAATTTGAAGTATGTGACACTTAGGAAAAAGCAAAACTATGGAAACAGTAAAAATATCAGTGGTTGCCAGCATCTGGGGATAGGAAGGGATAAACAGGTGGAGCACAGAGGATTTAAGGGCAGTGCCACTGTTCTTAAGATACTATAGTGGCAGATACATGGCATTAGACATTTGTCGAAATCCATAAAATAAACAACACCAAGAGTGAATCCTAATGTAAGCCATAGGCTTTGCATGATAAAGATGGATTAAGGTGCATTCATTCATTGTAACAAATACACTAATGCAAGATGTTAATAATAATGTGTTATGTGTTGTGTGTGTGTGTGTGTGTCTGTGTGTGTGTAGAGGAAAATATATAGGGGAACTCTACTTTCTGCTCAATTTTTATGTAAACCTAAAAATGCTCAAAAAATAAAATTTATTAATTTAATTCTTTAAAAAAAACACAGAAAAGTAATCCTAACACTGAGCCTTTTATGTCTATATTAAGGCTGTGACCCTACAGGTATGTACAGCTGCTATGTGTCCACATTGACTAGGAAACAAAGCCAGGGCTTTGTTGCCAAGCAGGTCACACTCAGAACCTTGCTCTAAGATGTCTTCCACAAGCTTCCACTTACTGGACACAAACAAGCAGGAAGGTCAATATCTTCTCCACTATGGTCTTGTGAAGATTAAAGGATTCGGGGTCAATAGCACAGAGTAAGTGTCAGAACATTGGTTTTCTTCTTTGCTTTCCTAAAAGGCTGCTTGAAGTGGATATTCTCAAAAATAAACTCACAAGCCCCCTTGCATGCAGCTTTCCTGGTGTGGAAACAAACCACGCACACTTTCTTTGATGAATGCTACACATTTAGGTATGTTGCAGTGACAAAGGCAGAGGATGCTGTGAAAGCTTCATGTAGAGGAACATTCCCGTGGTCCCGTTTCTAATCTCGATAACTAGAAAAAGCATAAACAGCTCCAGGATAAACAAGACAAAGATAATCTATTAAACAATAGATTGAGACACAACTTCATTTCCACTCCACAGAAGGAATGGCTGAGGCGGAGTCTTCAGTGTTAATAATATCAATAAAAGGCAGAAAGTGTGAAAGAAGGAGGAGGAAGAAGAGGAAGGAGAAAGTGAAATAGTCATTGTTCCCTGTTTCATTGATTGTTAAATGACTATTTGGACAAGAAGCCATAATTTTACCAGGCTTTACCTTTACGGTCAAACCCCCAATACAAATTTACATCCTTAAACCCTGTCTGCATCTCTAAATTGTGCTTCTTCTCATCTTGTATTCTTTGATTGTTTTAGTCTTTCTTATATTCTTTTTTATTGCTAACTCAATCCCCAATACCCACCTACACCGTCAGTTCTCTACTTTAAAATTTCTATTATTTTTCCTAAGATCTGTGTTTCATTTTTAAGCCCTTTACTTCTTTTAGAATTGCGTTGTTTGGTTTCACAGACATAGCGGGTCTACGTGATGCACTCGGCAATGTGAGATGCCCTTATCATTCTAGCATCCCAGCAAAGCATTCCCAGCGCAAAGGTAAGAAACACTCATTCTTCCAGAAGTGGTCCCCGAGGCCCCTGCCTCCTGAGGGCTTTGAAACTTCCCTCAGGCCAGCCAGAGCCTGCCAGCTCGGGGCTGCTTAGAAGGGAACCTACCTCCACTCTGGCACTCAGCTCATCCACAGACTTGCCCCACCAAAGCAGGCCTTGGTTCGTCGTGTCTCACCTTCACCCAGCACAATGCCTCACATTAGTCGGATGGCAAATGTGCGTGAAGGAACAGAGAGAGACACACAGCAACTCACCCAAGGAGAACATGGGAATTAAACATGTAAATGTGTGTGTGTGTGCGTGTGTGTGTGCGCGCCTGTGTGTGTATGTGTGATGCATGTGTGCACACATACATGTGTGCCTGTGTGTGTGCACGAGTGTGTGCATGTGTGCATGCGTGTGTGTGCATTTTAAACAAATCCTTGCCTGCCCTCTATGCTTTGCTGAGCCGAGGTAGGCTAGTAGTACGTTGTGTCTTCCTCAGGAAATCAGACTCCAGAATGGCCTAGACAGTGCCATCCCTGCTGAGCGCTGACTGCGGCCTCGGCGCTGTTTGCAGAGGAAAGCACTTGCTAGCATTCGGCTTCCCCAGGGCTGCGTGCCAGCTGCTTCCGACTCACACAGCAGCAGGCAGCCACACAGGCTCTCCACCCCTTCAGTAGGGTAGACAGCCATGCTAGAAAGAAAACCAACTGAAGTTTCAAAATATTCAGGGCAAGTTGTACAAATGAGAGAGTTAATAGAAAATAGCTTTCTACTCCACATCCTGCCACAGCTCAGCCTCGGAAACCTGCTGTGTCAGCCTCCAGATGAGCAGGACGCTGGTGCACACGTGTTCTTCTCCGGGGCCCAAGGCTTACAATGCCCCCGGCCGCTCTAAGGTCGTTTCTCACCCCACAGGGAAGGATCAGAGTTCATGATTTCAAGTCCCTAATGTGAGCTCTGCATCATCATGTAGTTTTTGTTTTTTTTTTTCAGGGAGAGAGGGGTCTGACTAGCGATCTTACTGGATTTTTTTTTTTTTTTTTTTTTTTTTGAGATGAAGTCTAGCTCTGTCACCCAGGCTGGAGTACAGTGGCTCAATCTTGGCTCACTGCAACCTCCGCCTCCTGGATTCAAGCGATTCTTCTGCCTCAGCCTCTCGAGTAGCTGAGACTACAGGCGCCTGCCACCATGCCCAGCTGATTTTTTATATTTTTAGTAGAGACAGGGTTTCATCACGTTGACCAGGCTGGTCTCGAACTCCTGACCTTGTGATCTGCCTGCCTCAGCCTCCCAAAGTGCTGGGATTACAGGCGTGAGCCACTGTGCCCGGCCTGGATTTGAACTAATCTCATGAAATATGACCTGCTCAGATCTCTGATGGGAAAAGGTTTTCACAGTTTCCAAACACAGGGATCTGTTTTGGATGAAGAGAAGGCTGAGGTCCGACACTTAACTGCAGCTTCAGGGCCTTGGTCACAGCTGCCCCCACGTGCCCCTCCAGGCATCTCTCCACACATCACTCCCTCGTCCCCAGCTGTGTGACGCACTCTGTCCCCCTGTGTTACTAAGGACCTTCAAATTTATCCCACCTAGCAAACTCTTGCCTATCCGTCAAGTTTCAGATGAAGAGGACCTCACTGGAGAAGTCCCTTCCACTCCTGCAGCAGGGCCGTATCACCCTGAAGGAGCCTGTCACTCACTCGGCCTCCTTCTCTGCAGCCCGTGATTTCCAAATGAAAATTCCCGTCTATTCCAATAACAAAGCCTAACACGAGGCACAAAGTAAATTCTAAAGTTAAAGGCCTGCAGGAAAATCCCTCTATATGCAAATGCAATTGACTTCCTGCAATAATTCTGTAACCATATATCCAGGAAGGCACTTCTTCTTTGAGTGTTAGACATAAATACATGTTAGACATAAAGGTGTTGAACATAAAGGTTGTGGAACAAATGCAAGAAAATAAAACTCCAGAACAAGAAACATACATAAGAAAGGGTTACTCTAAGCAGTCAGCTGAATAATGATGTATCAGGAAAAGGGAATATTACACTCACGACTTGATTTTAATATACACCCATCTGCAGCACATAGGTTGTGTGAAATAATTCTCCTTTATTCATTCCACTTCTTTGCTCCAGTTTAGGGATGATATGGAGATTTTTTAAGTGAATCACCCACAGATATAACTTTACCCCTGCATGGAACCCTTATATCACCAGAGAAAAGAACACTTTTAAAATCTGGCAATGAAAAGAAACGATTTTGCTACTAATTTTGGAGGGGTTATTTCCATCCACAGAACACTGCAATGAAAAGAAGAAATTTAAGTCAGCATTTTGGCAATTCCCCTCCCTCGGCCTCACGTCTCCCCAAATCAGGAGCAAATGTGCAGCAGGGAGCACAGGCAGGACCTCCGCAGGCAGGAGCTCCTGACAACGCTTGAGGCTGCAATAGACAGGCCTGCTTGGGGATCCTAGGTAGTCCTGTTAACCCCTTGCTGGCAGGTGGACTGTGGCCTTCAGCCCACCACAGAAGGCTCTCACCCTAACGTATTTCAATACCCCCCCACTCGCTTCATAGCCAGGCACTTTTGCACAGGGAAGGGCTTCTTTCACATCCAATAGTTCTTGAGCTGAATTTGCTTATAAGCCTGTGGGAATACCCTACTCGGGGAAAGCACATATTTGATCCCATACTAAAAAGCAGAGGCAGTTTATTTACTCTCAAAGTCCAAACTGAAGACAAAAGTATAATCTGAGTGATCTCGAATCCTTTCCTAAGAAACACTATAAAAGACAGGTCTCTTGGATGTTGAAAGAAGAAACTAAAAGTGGAAATGCTACTACCATCACAAGCTATCTTTCTTCATTTTTTTTTTTTTACCATTTTCAATATTCCAATAAGTGCTACAGATTTAAGAAGTCAGTGTGAGTTTTAAACCTGCATGATAAATCTCAAACAGAAATCCACAATGAGAATGTAACAAGAAGAGGTGCAACAGCCATTAGACCAGAAAATAAAGGAGCTTCTTACCATGTTTATTGATGACACAGGACCAATGCTGTTAACATAAATGTCAACGTCAATTACGGTCGGTTTTACTGTGGAGAAAAACACATGTATGTTAATACTTCGTGCCGGAGAAAGACAGAGGAGAGCACATTCAAGTCCTAAAGTCTCATACATAGCATCACAAGGACATGGTGGAAACACACATGAGCAGGGCTTTCTTTGGGACTTCTCTTGTAATTATAATTCAAGCCCTGCCTGCCTTTCTTTTCAAAATTCTCGAAGGATGAGAGATTCTTACTTGTATCTTTTCAGTTCTATCTAGGAAAATAGAATATTTATACACTGCAATTTGCCAGTCATAGAAGACTATAAAGATATACCGTAACGTTACTTAAGCTGATTTTTATGGCAAAGATAGGAGATACAAGGTGAGCTACTGCATGAGTAATTTAATGTCAAAGTTTTGCTATAAAACTCAACACAAGAGAGGCGCAATGTCAGTGACGTTGTTGGGTTATGTGTCCACCACATAGCTGTCAAGCTATCCTTCCAAAGCAAAGCAATTCAAGGCAAAGTTCTAGTGAGTCTATACACCAATAAAAAATGAGAATTATTATTTATTGTTATCAATATAACTTAAAGATACATATACGCACATACATCACAGAGTTTAAATCCAACTCAAAACACAATGGAATGTTAATAAGTCAAAGAATTACTGTTTCAACTATGAAGGCATAACATTTATATAATCACAGGTTGATCTCTCTAACGCCGTATGTCAGAGTCTGCCCTAGCTCACTTGGCTTTAAGGGAAACCAGTTTCTCTTTTGATGGCAGCAAAAGAACTGAGCAAGCCTGATAATGAGACAGCTGAGCCCACGGACCTCTGAGTCGGGGGCTGATGTCCTCTGAAAGGAGGAAATTCCCTTCACCCTGCACTCAGTGACTGACAAAGGATGGGGCAGAGCCAATTCCAGAAAATTTCTGCCCAGGAGGAATATGAACAAGACTCCTGAACCTTTCCCCATGAAACAGACTGTTTCTATAGAAACAAGAGTGTAGTCTATGCAATTATGTGAATGTGCTTCCTTCAATTGTGCTGAAGAACTGAACATTCACAAATGGAATTCCACACTCTACTTCTGAAACGATGAATGGCAGCTCTGAGCTCTCAGTCTCGTAAAATTGCACATAAACTGGTCTGTGCCCTGGGCAACGATCTCCAGACCTTCACGTAATGAAAACAATGATAATGACTTTGAACCAACTCCTACAACGTCTGTCAGTACAGCCAATCATGTGAGCTGCAAGAGCAGTTGGCATTTTGGAAAATGCCCCAACACAATTCCATGCACTATGTATATGGTGCTTAAGTTTCATAAAAGGAGTACTCTTCATTTTAGACTAAGCTTTGCTAACTACTATGGAAATTAGGTAGCATCTTTCTTCAAATTATTGGATTCAACAAGTGTTCCATCTCCAAATACTGCAGAACCTTTGATTATGCTATACCAAAGGGTGTTAAGTCAGTTGGTTAAGGACCTACATTTAGTGAGAGAGTTTTCTGGTTGTTTCATACAACTTATTAGACTTTGGGCTTCCAGAGATTTGTATATCATTAAATAAAAAGAACCAACAAACATAAAGCCTTAACAGCTTGCAGTGAGAAGCGGCAAATGTAATAAGTGCAACAGTGCCATGAAGGGTGTAAGAGATAAGAGTTTGCAATAAGTGTGCACACACACACACACTCACAAAATACCAAGGAAAATGAAGAGCTTTTAGTAGATGCTTTTTTTTTTTTTTTTTTTTGAGACAGGGTCTTGCTTTGTCTCCCATGGTGGAGTGCAATGGCGCAATCTCAGCTCACAGCAACCTCTGCCTCCCGGGTTCAAGCGATTCTCCTGACTCAGCCTCCCAAGTAGCTGGGATTACAGGCGCCTGCCACCATGCCCAGCTAATTTTGTATTTTTAGTAGAGATGGGGTTTCACCATGTTAGCCAGGTTGGTCTTGAACTCCTGACCTCAGGTGATCTGCCCACCCCAGCCTCCCAAAGTGCTGGGAATACAGGCATGAGCCACCGTGCCCGGCCAGTAGATGCTCTTTTAAGCAGTCATGCTAACGTAAATGAAGCAGTAGAATAGTGGCTCTGACAGTAGAATCCAAGAAGGAGATTGGCCACAGGCAGCTGAAGGTTTATAATTCAAAGACTCAAGACTAAACCCTGACAAATGATCTTTCACAAAGTTGCCAAGACCTTTCAACGAGGGAACGGACAGTCTTTTCAACCAACAGTGCTAGGAAAACTGGATATCCACAGGCAAAAGAATGAAGTTGGACCCTTACCTTATGCCATAAACAAAAATTAACTCAAAATGGACTTGAGACCTAACTGTAAGGCCTAAAACTACAAAACTATCAGAAGAAAACACGGCGGAAAGCTTCCTGACATTGGATTTAACAACAATCTCTTGGATATAACACCAGAACATCAGGCAACAAAAGAAAAATAAATGAATTTGACTATAACAAAATTTAAAACTTCTGTGCATATAGGGCACAACAGAGTAAAAAGACAACCCATTGAGTGGGAGAAAATATTTGTAAATTGTGTCTCTGATAAGTGGTTAATATCCAGAATACATGAAGAACTCCTAGAACTCAACAACAAAAACAAACGAACCTGATTTAAATGGCAAAAAAACGTAAATAGACATTTCCCCCAAGAAGATATACAAACAGACAATAAGCACATGAAAACATCATTAGTTATTAGGGAAATGCAAATCAAAACCACAATATAACACCTCACACCCATTCGGATGGCTACTATTAAAAACAAACAAACACAACAATAACAGTAACAGAAAATAACAAGTGCCGGCCTGGATATGAAGAAATTGTAATCCCTGTGCACTGTTTGTGGGAAGAAAAATGATATACCCACTGTGGAAAATAGTAGGATGATTCCTCAAAAAACTAAAAATACAATTACCATAGGATCCAGTAGTTCCACTTCTGGGTATACACCCAAAGGAATTAAAAGGAGGGGCTCAAACAGATTGAACAGCTATGCTAATATTATTCACAGTAGCCAAAAGGTAGAAACAATTCAAGTGCTCATCGACAAATGAACGGATTTTTAAAATGTAGTATACATAGACAATGGAATATTATTTTGCCTTAAAGAGGAAGGATATTGTGATACATGCCACAACATGGATAAACCTTGAGGACATTATGCTAAGTGAAATAAGATAGTCACAAAAGAGCAAATACTATGATTCCACTTATATAAGCCTTCTACAGCACTCAAACTCATAGAGACAGAAAGTACAATGTTGGTTTCCAGGGACTGGAGAAGGGGAAATGGGAGTTGTTTAATGGGTACAGAGTTTTAGGTCTGCAAGATGAAAATAGTTCTGTAGATGGATGGTGGTGGTGGCTACAAAGCAATATGAACAGACCTACTGCCACTCAACTGTACATTTAACAATGGTTAAGATAGCAAATTTCATGTTATGTGTATTTTACTACAATATAATAAAACCTAAGTAGCCAAGAGAAAGATGGGGATATGAAGGTAGGAAAGCCAGAAATGGGGTGGTGGGGAGCAATTTTCTGAGTGAAAGAAAGCAGATTCTATTTTTTAAAAGAAATAGGAATATTTTAAAATAGGGATGATGGAACTGAGTCCCATACATTCAGTTTAAAATGGATTCTTCCTTTGAATTCTACCTTACTTATCTGGTTGCTATTATTTCCTAAGAATTGAGAATTAGTATGTCTGAGAAGAATCATAAACTCATAAGTTGTGCAGCATATGTGAACCTTGCAAAGATCCGCCAGCTAAGCCTCAACAAGCATCAGCCACATTTGCTCTGTTGATGGATTGAGGTGGTCCTAAGGGGAGTACATGGGCTGCCTTTTCTCTTTGCCTCTGTCACAACACTAAAGCAGACCTTTGCTTGGTTGTTTTTCTCCACTCTCCATGGCCGTCTTCATCCTGGAAGAAGCCAGTGAGGAGAGCTTGGTGGAGGGCTATTTGAACTATCATGATGAGCTGAGGAGACAGCCCCAGTGGGAAGGGGGACCTGACAGCAGCCTTGCTGGGGAAGGAATGCAGGGTCGGGCGGGTCTCTCTGTGGATGGACCTAGAGGCACATACCAAAAACTAGGGGTGAGCAGATGCTTTGCCTTGCTTATTGTGGACGTTAAAGGAATCCTGTCATGGTCAAAAGGAAATAAATTGTATTTTATTTGAAGAAAGTTCCCGACATCAATTCCTTTGGGACTTGACATGTAAAATCACATTTAATATAGTACAAGATTCCTGCTAAACTCGCCTCAGCCCCTCTCCTGATGGTCTTCATATGGTAATAAATGTCTCATTTTGCTAACTTTGATAGTTCCTTATTTGGCCCTGGGCCCCCTGAGGTGGGCACAGATGTTATTTAATAAGTCAGGTGGGTTAATAAGCAAGTTGTGTCCTTCTAAAATGGGGTTAATTCCTGGCATGATTCATAAGAAGAAGAGAGGAAGCCTGGCTGATCTGATTCTAGATGTTCTCCTAACTTTTCCAGCGTGAAATGGCAAGTTGTATTGAGCTGGCTTCTCAAAACCCCAAGAAGTTTCCCTCTAAAACCAGACTTATGACAGCATGATTTACTTTAGAAAAATTGAGGAGAGGGGGGAAAAAAAGGGTAGAAAAAAAGACAGAGAAATTGTGCTTGGCTCAGCATGCGTTCATAGGGCATGGGTTCTGCAGTCATCTACCAGGGGAAGGTGGCAGGGCAGGAAGGCATCCCAGAGGAATGAGCCTATGGATTTACACAGAGCCCCAGAGCATGGAGGTGGCAGGCATCCAGGGCCACAGGGACCAGTATTCATAGTCACTTAGTTCTTTCTGAGTTGAGTCTTTTGATTAATATCTCTTACAAAAGATAGTTCTCATGCAAATTTTTAAACTTATTGTATTTTATTACTTATTTATTTTGAGGCAGGGTCTTGCTCTGTTGCCCATGCTGGAGTACAGTGGTGCAATCATGGCTCGCTGCAGCCTGGACCTCCTGGGGCCAGGCAATCCTCCCATCTCAGCCTCTAAGTAACTAGGACTACAGGCACACACCAACATATCAGGCTAATTTTTTTAATTTTTTTGTAGAAATAGAGTCTCGTTATGCTGCCCAGGCTGGTCTTGAACTTCCAGATTCAAACAGCCTTCCCGCTTGGGCCTCCCAAAGTGCTGGGATTCCAGGTGTAAGCCACTGGACTCAGCCACTCACATAAATTTCGAATAAGTGTCTGGGGTCTTTTAGGGAAATTAACATACAGTAGTGGAGAAGAAAAGATGTATTTCCTTTCTCTGAATCCCTACCTTGTATGATTACTTCCTACTTTTAGGTCATGGGCACCTTTTAGCACCCTCAACAAGAAAAGCTGGTCATTGGAAGGCAGGTCTGTGTGATTTACCCTCACCCTTCCCACAGCATCTGGTACTGTAGGTGACCCCTGGATGTTGCATAACTATGGTTCGTAAAAATTGCAGTTGTAAAGTTATAATTACTTAACTTTACATGTTAAATGCTCATGAGCTTGCCAATTGCAACACGAAAAAATATGTTCTTTTCTCTTTTAATTTTTTTTATTGATACATAACAGATGTACATATTTTTAGGACACGTGTTAATTTAATACATTTATATAGTCTATAAAGATCAAATCAGTGTCATTGGAATATCCATTGCCTTAAATATTTGTCTTTTCTTTGTGCTAGGAACATCTGAATTATTCCTTTTCAGTTATTTTGAAATATACAATAGATTATTATAAACAACAGTCACCTTACCGATTACCTAGCACCGTCTTACTTTTGAAAGAGAATAATTTTTAAATGTCCCCTAGAACATGATGACGATTACAAGCTGACCCAAGTAGTCAAGCGGGAAAAGAGCTGATAAAAGATCGTCTGAGACAAAGATGTTCCTAAAAATAATCATCTGTTACAACAAAAATTATATCACCTCCGTGGAGACGAAAAAGTAGAGAGTGACATCGCGAGAGCAAATGAAACCATGAATATTCATTCATAAACAAGCGAGAGATAGAAAACAACAGGCCGGGCGCGGTGGCTCAAGCCGGTAATCCCAGCACTTTGGGAGGCAGAGGTGGGTGGATCATGAGTTCAGGAGATCGAGACCATCCTGGCTAACACAGTGAAACCCCGTCTCTGCTAAAAATACAAAAAAAAATTAGCCGGGCGTGGTGGCGGGCGCCTGTAGTCCCAGCTACTCAGGAGGCTGAGGCAGGAGAATGGCGTGAACCCAGGAGGCGGAGCTGGCAGTGAGCCGAGATAGCGCCACTGCACTCCAGCCTGGGCAACAGAGCGAGACTCCGTCTCAAAAACAAAGAGATAGAAAACAACAGAAATAGAGATTCCAACAGAAGAGCTACAGGACCAATAGGTGTTGACAAGGACAAAAAGGTGGAGGGGGAAGAGGTCGAGGTGTTTACAGCTGTCCATGCAAGGGAATCCCTAAAGAGCTGCCCCACACCAGCAGTGGGGATGAGGCCTGGAGACCCTGAGGAATTCTGAGCAGACGTGTCAAGTGAGGCGATATGCCCATGGAGGGTGCGGCCTGGCTGCAGGGGGGCTCAGCTGCTCGCCAGCTCTATCATCTCGAAAAGTTTCTTCAGATCTCTGTGCCTCAGTTCCCCTACGTGGAAGAGAGGCTGAAAACAGAACCTAATTCAAGATGGGGGTAGAGGGCCGGGCTGTTACGCAGTAAATAGTGGGTGCTCAGTAAATTTTTAGCTATGGTTGTTAAGGCCCCTGGAATTAAACGCAGAATAGAATGCCAAAATATTGCATTTGCTGCCTTTCAAATAATGTTTATGTTTAAAAATCACCCTAGGCACTTAAGTTTCTATTTTTTCATGAAAAGAGTAAAAATGATGTAAGTATTTAAATATCAGCACATGAATTTTCAGAAGATGAATAAATAACATTAACTCTCATGCCCCCAACGCATAAAAGGCTCTTCCAATAACTGGGAACCTCCCTTCCATCTTTCCTGCTTTTGGGGACAAGGGTGGGGAACGGGGGCTCATCTGTCCCTTTCCTTTCCCTAAACTAAGAGTCCCACTGAACATAATGATGTATTAGGCAGAGGATCCCCTACACCCCATCACCAACCTTCCTTCAGTTCTGCCTTCTCTCCCTCTGCTAATGTCCACAGATGAAGGATGATAAGATTTATTACATGGCACTGTGATAAGCACTTTGCATTTAATCAGTATGCAGTAGCATTCCTGTTCCCATTTTACAGAGAAGAAGTTAAAATAGGAGTGAGGAGTGACTTAACTGGGATTCTGCAGCTTCACCAAAGCAGAGAATCCAGGGTTCCACCCTCAACCTCCTGGAGTTTCTATTTTGGTAGTGAGGCTTCAAGAGACTCTAGGCTGGGCGCGGTGGCTCATGCCTGTAATCCCAGCACTTTGGGAGGCCGAGGCGGGGGGATCACGAGGTCAGGAGATTGAGACCATCCTGGCTAACATGGTGAAACCCCGTCTCTACTAAAAATACAAAAACAATTAGCCAGGCGTGGTGGCAGGCGCCTGTAGTCCCAGCTGCTCGGGAGGCTGAGGCAGGAGAATGGGGTGAACCCGGGAGGCAGAGCTTGCAGTGAGCCCAGATCGCACCACAGCACTCCAGCCTGGGTGACAGAGCAAGACTCCATCTCAAAAAAAAAAAAAAAAAAAAAAAAAAAAAAAAAAGACTCTAGGGAACAAATACTTCAATGGGATTAGTACTGTTTTTTATCATCATCATCATCATGATTATCGTGACAAATAATCTTTCAAGAATTTTTACAGGAAGGGGAATAGCATACTCTGGGGACTGTGGTGGGGAGGGGGGAGGGGGGAGGGATAGCATTGGGAGATATACCTAATGCTAGATGACGAGTTAGTGGGTGCAGCGCACCAGCATGGCACATGTATACATATGTAACTAACCTGCACAATGTGCACATGTACCCTAAAACTTAAAGTATAATAAAAAATAAATAAAATAAAAAAATAAAAAAAATAAAAAAAAAAAAAAGAATTTTTTAAACACAAATTCCCTGTCTCTGAGGATTATATTAAACCTATCCACAGCATCTCAGTGAAGACTTGTTTTCAAATGCTTTTTTTCTAACTTGGAGTATACTATTATGGGGACTAAGTGGAAGAATCTGGGTAAAAGGTACATGGGATAAGCAAACTTGGTCAATATTGCAGTTTTGCCAATACTCTGAGTCCATGCAAAAATGTTTTCTATAACTTAGTATTGAAGCCCTGAGACAGTGAAGTTACTATCACAGGTCCCATTCCAGCTCAGTTAAGGTCCAATTTGGCCAATTTACTTGGCTCAGACCCTTAAATATAGGGTTTACAGCTAATTCCATTTCCATTAATCCCAGAACTATAGATGTCAACTCCAAAGCCCGCACTCCTTTCCCAAACACCCTTTAAATATGTGATCTCAAGAAGGCCAGCAAGAGTTGACAAAGATAAAGATAAGGTTATTGTCATTTCACTGTGGGTCAGATATGATAAGTAACAGGGAAGGAGGCAAACAGTGACATTCTACATTTTTGCACATTCATATAAAATATACTACTAAGAGATCTTAAGAATTCCTATTCTTAAAAGAATAAAAACACTGGTGTTAAGTTCAGAACCACAAATCCTTCAGAGCTCTGATGGGTAGGTACTCGAAAGCTCAGATCTAAATTTCCACCTCCTGAAAGGGTTTGATGGTAAGAATATAAGAGAATTGAGGAAGGCATCTGCCAAGTCTAGTAATGTTATAAATTTGACTCTGGAGTAGCCATATGGCCTTGAGAAAGTCACTTAAATTTGATGGGGCTCATTTTCTCCATCTATAAACTGAATATTTGAAGTAAGTTCTTTTTCCAAACATGAATTCTGTTCGTTATAACAGGAAAGATAAGTTTTTAACAACTCCGTTCATAATAGCAGCTTCTCTCTTCCACCATCTGGCAGGGAATGCAGAACTGCACTGACCAGCAGAGCTGTGAGTTCAGAGCAGATGTGAAGGGCTAACTGCACTATGCCTTTAATAAAGAGGGCACTGAGGATGGTATGAAAATCCTCAGTGCTTGACAAACCTCACTGTACCTGAGTGACATGAACAAAGTGACACCAGCAAGATGGCAGAGTAGAAAGCCCCAGACCCTACTTTCCACGTGAAGCTACTGACTTAACCACACGATACAGACCCACTGCCTCTGTGAGAAATCTAGAATACAATTCAGAGGTCTCTGCAGCACCCCTGGCCAGTGCAAAGCCAGCCACACAGAAGTCCCCGTAGGAAAATTCCTGGCACACAACGTGCCAGAGTGCCTCCCGCCAAGTACCATAGGGTGTGTTCAGAACATTCCCAACTTCTCCCTGAGGAAAGAAAGAAAAGAGTAGAATATTTTCAACATTCCGACTTTTTGCGGGGCTGCCCAAGTGACTGGTTTCTGTGTTCTCTGAATTTAAGTGCTTAGAGGAACAGAGTGGCAGGTTGGTGGACTCACAACAGAGGCAAAGAATAGGGCTTGTTCTACCACCAGAGTCTGCAGTACCATGGAATGACAGTAGGGGGAGTGCCAGTACCTCAGTTTGCTACACCACCAAAGAAACTGCAGTACCACAAATAGACATCAGAGGGAGCCCCTGAGTAGAAAGCAACACACCCATTACTAACTTGGTGCAAAAGTAATTGCGGTTCTTCGAAATTACTTTTGTACCAACCTAATACATTAAGTGTGCAAGTCCGGGGGGTACGCATCCCCAGAAAAGGCTTTAGAGGTCTCTAGAGTCTCTGGCCATGCTGATTGGTGAAAGTCCTTCCTGCATGAAACCAGACCACAAAGACTGGGCCCAAGGTAACAAATTAAATATCCTGAAACTAACCCTAAAGGCATGGGAACATATGAATTAGCAGATAAATAATTCAAAATAACTGTCGTAAGGATGTTCAATGATGTAAAAGAAGGCACAGATGGAAAAAACTAATGAAATTTTAAAAAATGAACAAAATGATAATATCAGAAAAGAGACAGAAACTAAGAAGAAGAAACAAACATAACTACTGGGAGTGAGGAATACATTAAGTGAATTTAAAAATTCACGAGAACTACTCAATAGCAGACTTGATCAGATAGAAGAAAGAACCAGTAAATTTAAGAACAGGACTTTTTAAATTATCAAGACAAGCAAAAACAAAAAAAAGAGTGAAGCAAAGCAGAGAGAGCCTAAGGGACTTACGGTAGAGTGTTGAGCAGAATAACATATGCATTATGCGAATTTAAAAGGAAGAAAGGGGGAAAGAGACTATTTGAAGAAATAATGGCTGAAAACTTCCCAAATCTGAGGAAAGAAATGGACATACATAATCAAGAAGTTAAAAGAACCATAAGTAGAATACAAAGAGACACATCATAATCCAACTGTCAAAAGTCACAGACAATGAGAATCTTGAAAGCAGAAAGAGAAAAGTGACTCATCATGTACAAGGGAGCTTGTATTAGATTATAACCTCATTTCTCAGCAGAAACCTTGCAGGACAGAATGAAGTTGGATAATATATTCAAAATGCTGAAAGGAAAAAAAATCAACCAACAATATTACATATGGTAAAAACTCTCCTTCAAAAATGAATAAGAATGTAAGACATTCTCAGATAAAGTAAAGCTGAAGTGATAGAGCCACTGCACTCCAGCCTAGGTGACAGAGTGAGAGTTTGTCTCAAAAAAAAAAAGAAAGAAAGAAAGAAAGAAAAGGGAAGGAAAGGAAAGCTGAGAGTTCATCATGACTAGAGCTGCCATGTAAGAAATACTGAAAGTAGTCCTTCAAATTGAAGTGGAAGAATGATAAACAGCAACAATAAACCATATAAATATATAAAAATTACTTTTAAATCAGGTATAGAATTTTAAAAAAAGCATAAAAAGTAATTATAAAACTATGTTAATGCATACACAGTATACAAAGAGGTAGGTGGAGTCATCAACAACATCAAGTGTGGGCAGACAAGTCTTAAAGACATGTCAAGACTTAAGACTTGTTAAGACAAGTCTTAACATATAAAGAAGATTTAAATTATTCAAAGTATTTTATTTGACCACAATGGAATGAAACAAGAAATCAACAGCAGAAGAAATATAATTTTTATATGCAATTGAAGTTATCAGTTTAATAGAGATTGTTATATTTCATGTAATGGTAACCAGGAAGAAAATATCTATAGAATATACACAAAGGAAAATCAAAAGGGAATCAAAGCAGGTCACAAAAAAGTCAAACACGGCCGGGCACGGTGGCTCACACCTGTAATCCCAGCACTTTGGGAGGCTGAGGTGGGTGGATCACGAGGTCAGGAGATCGAGACCATCCTGGCTAACACGGTGAAACCCCGTCTCTACTAAAAATACAAAAAAAAATTAGCCAGGTGTGGTGGTGGGCACCTGTAGTCCCAGCTACTTGGGAGGCTCAGGCAGGAGAATGGCGTGAACCCGGCAGGCGGAGCTTGCAGTGAGCCGAGATTGCGCCACTGCACTCCAGCCTGGGCGACAGAGCGAGATTCCGTCTCAAAAAAAAAAAAAAAATCAAACACAAAAGAAAGTGAGCGGCAAGAGAGGAAAGAAGGGGCAGAAAGTTATAATACATCCAGAAAAAAAAATTAACAAAATGGCAACAGTAAGTCCTTCCCTATCAGTAATTACTTTCTAAGTAAATGGATTACAACCCTAATTAAAATATATAGATTGACTAAATGGATTTTAAAAAGATCAAGGAGCATGCTGTCTATGAGACTCACTTTAGATCTAAGGACATACATAGGTTAAAAGTGAAAGGATGAGAAAAGATATTCTATGCAAATGGGAACCTAAAGAAAGCAAGGGTGACTATATTTGTATTGGACAAAAGAGATTTTAAGTCAAAAACTGTCACAAGACACAAAGAAGATTGTTATTCAGTAATAAAAGGGTCCATTCACAAGAAAGACATAACAACCATAAATATATATACACCTAACATTAGAGTTCCCAAATTTATAAGGTAAACATTGGCAGAGCTGAAGAGACAACTAGACAGCAATACGATAATAGTAGGAGACTTCAATATCTCACTTTCAGTTATATAAAGAACCAGACAGAAGATAAGCAAAGAAACAGAGGACTTGAACAACACTACAAACCAACTGGACCTAACAGACATATTCAGAACACTCCACCCAACAACAGCAAAATACGCCTTCTCCTCAAGTGCAACTAGACATTCTCAAAGATAGAAGACATGTTAGTCCACAAAACAAGTTTTACCACATTTAAGATTTAAATCACTCAAAGTACAATAGAATGAAACAAATCAACAGGAAAGCAAAACAGGAAAATTCACAAATATATGGAAATTGAATAATTTACTCTTAAACAACCAAAGGGTCGAAGGAGAAATCACAAGGGAACTTAGAAAATATATGGAGACAAATAAAGAAAACACAACATATCAAAACTTATGGGCTACAACAAAAGCAGTACAAAGGAAGAAATTTATAGCAGTAAAGACTTACATTAAAAAAGGAGGAAAACCCTCAAATCAACAATCTAAGTTTACACCCTCAAAAAACTAGAAAAAAAATAAAGAAATGTAGCTGAAGAAAGCACATAATACAAATTGTACAGAGATAAATGAAATAGGAAATAGAAAATAGAAAAAAATCAACAAAACCAAGAGCTGATTCTTCAAAAAGATCAATGAAATGTATAAACCCTTAGCTAGACTAAGAAAAAAATGAGAGAAGACTCAAATAATGATACTTAAAAATGAAAGAATGTTACAACTGATGTCACAAAAATAAGAAAAATTGTGAGACTATTATGAATAATTGTACGCCAATTGTACTAAAGAGGCAAAGGACTTATACACCAAAAACTACAAAACATTGTTTGTAGAAATTAAGGAAAACACCAGTAAGTAAAAAGACATCTTGCTTTCACAGATTGGAAGGCCTAATATTGTTAAGATGTCAATCCTATTCGAAGCAATCTACAGATTCTATATAATTCCAATATAAATGCCAACTGCATTTTTGGCAGAAATAGAAAAGCCAATTCCAAAATTATATGGAATCTCAAGGGACCCCAAATAGCCAAAACAATCTTGGGGGAAAAAAAAGAAAGTTGGAGGTCTGACACTTCCTATTTTGAAAACTTACTACAAAATCAAACAGCGTGATACTGGTATAAAGACAGATATAGAGACCAGTGGAACAGAATAGAGAGCCCATAGTTAAATCCTTGCATATAGTAGCCAAACGAATTTCAACAATGATGCCAAGACTACAAAATGAGAAAGGACAGTCTCTATAAATGGTGCAGGGACAATTGTATCTCCATATGCAAAAGAATGAGGTTAGCACTCTTACTATATATCATATAAAAAATTCAACTCAAAATGGATCAAAAGCCTAAATAGGAGACCAAAAACTATAAAATATCTATGAGAAAACATTGGAAAAGATCATTATATTGAATTTGGTAATAATTTCTTGGATATGACAGTAAAAGCTCAGGAAACAGAAGCAAAAATAGACAAGTGGACTACATTAAACTTAAAAACTCCTGCACATCACAATAGCCAAGACGTAGAAGGAACAGAAATGTCAATCAACAGGCGAATGAAAAAAGAATATGTGGCATATACATACAATATTGTTCACCCTTAAAAAACAAAGAAATCCTGTCACGTTCTACTAGGTGGATGAACTTTGAGGACATCATGTTAAGTGAAATAAGCCAAGTATAAAAGGAAGAATATGTCAAGATTCCACTCATATGAAGTATCTTAAAGTAGTTAGAAATCCAGATGTGAAGTCCTATGATTCCATTACAGCTGATAAGCCTAACTACTACAAAATATTTTATTTTTCACTGAATTATTTCAAATTTCTTTCACCTTCCAATCTATTCTTACAGTTCAAACATTTCCAGTATTATAAACTGTTTGAAGGGTTTTGTTAATACGTACCTTTTAACAGCCTCCCTTCTAGTGTAAGTGGTAAGTAAATCTTGTTTTTGCCTTTCTGCTTACCACTATTCATTCAACAAATAATTAGTGGATGACTGGTGAGCTAGACAGAGTTCTAAAGTCTGAGGACAGAGCATAATCAAGACACAAAGTCTCCACTTTCTTAGCATTTAAATCACAGTGCGTGAAACGGAGATTAAACAAGTAAACTAATCAATAAACCAGCTGTTTTTTTTAGTTATGAGTACTATGAAAGGAATAAAACCAGGTACTGAGATAAAGATTGACTATGGTGTGGGAAAGAGAGCCTACCTTGGATATGGTGATTCACTCCCCATATCCATTCCTTCCTATAGAGTTAATACAGCCTTGAAAAAGCACACAACCCAGTAACATCTAATGTATTACAAAGAGAATACATATATAATACATCCCACAAAAAGCTATTGAGATTTTAAAATATATCTGTAAAGATTATAGTCAAGAATTTCCCAAAAGTGATGAAAGACATCAAATCACAGATCTGAGCACTTCAACAAACTCCAAGAATGATGAACGTTATGAAAACCATACCTGGGCACATCATTATCAAACTGCTGAAAAGTTAATAAAGAAACAAGTCTTAAGATGAGCCCAACAAAAGGTACATTGCATAAATAACAAAAATAGTTAAGATCATGGCTGACACCTTATAAGAAACAATAGAAATCAAAAAACAATTGTGTGAGATTTTTTCAAGTACTGAAAGAAAAACATATTAGCCTATAATTCTGTACCCCCAAAAAAGACCTTCAAAAATCAAGATGAAATAAACATCTTCACACAGAAAAATAATAGAGAATTCATCTCCATCTGATCTGCAGTATTCAAAATATTTTAAAATATTCTTTACACTATTAATAAATTATAGCATATGGAAGCTTGGATCTACAAGAAGGAACAAAGAGCAGCAGAAAAAGTAAGCTATTTAGTTATCCACCACTACTGAACTCAATGAAAAAGTGTTGAGTCTATATGTGAGAACTTCAAGAATCTGACAGAATAGCCATGCACCTCAATTTTCCAGAGGTGAATTAGAATTGTAGATCTTTTTTTGTTTTGTTTTTGAGACGGAGTCTTGCTCTGTCGCCCAGCCTGGAGTACAGTGGCGCGATCTCTGCTCACTGTAAGCTCCGCCTCCCAGGTTCACGCCATTCTCCTGCCTCAGCCTCCCAAGTAGCTGGGACTACAGGCACCTGCCACCACACCCGGCTAATTTTTTGTATTTTTTAGTAGAGACAGGGTTTCACCGTGTTAGCCAGGATGGTCTCGATCTCCTGACCTTGTGATCCACCTGCCTCAGCCTCCCAAAGTGCTGGGATTACAGGCGTGAGCCACCGCGCCCAGCCTAGAATTGTAGATCTAAGTAGTATCCTGATTTAGGCTAAACTAGAAGATTGGAAAACATATTTTAATACATGAGGTTGGGGGTTGAAGCCACAAAGGCTGGTGTTACTATCAAATAAAATGCTGTATAAAATGAAGAGAAGAGACTGAAAGATAATGTATTGAAAGGCCAGGAATCTGGGTGATGGAAGGAGGAAGAGAAGCCAGGAAGGGGACAGTGAGAGAGGAGAAGATATTTCACTGAAGCAGACAGAGAAATGCGTCCTTCTGAAGAAAGTGTCAAAGTTGTACACGTCACAATAAAGATAAAGAACATTTCTGAAAGTCCTAAGAGAGTTGCAGAATTGAAAAAGTAGATGCTGTGGTTAGAATTTAAAGTAAGAATAAGAATCTCAGTGTTTGCCCGGGAGCAGTGGCTCACACCTGTAATCCCAGCACTTTGGGAGGCCGAGGTGGGCAGATCACTTGAGGTCAGGAGTTCGAGACCAGCCAGTTCGAGTCCAGCTGTCAATGTCCAACATGGCAAAACCCTGACTCTACTAAAAATACAAGAATTAGCTTGGGCATGGTGGTGTGGGCCTGTAATCCCAGCTACTCCGGAGGCTGAGGCAGGAGAATCGCTGGAACCCGGGAGGCAGAGCTTGTGGTGAGCCAAGATTACGCCATTGCACTCCACCCTGGGCGACAAAGTGAGACTCCATATCAAAAACAAAACGAACAAACAAACAAACAAAAACAACCTCAGTATTTAAGCCTCTCTGAGTTATGTCAAGGACCAGATCTGAGGATAGTGGAACAGCAAAGGCAATGGAGATTAAGCTCTTTCAAACTGAGCATGTCCCACATCTACGACAACCAGGAGTTTGGGATATGGGTGTGTTTTTAAATAGAGGAGAACAGAGATGAGAAAGGGGAGAGGGAAATGTGTGAAAGTGAAGCTCAAAGGAGGCAAGAGCTTCAAGAGAGAAGGTGGAAAATGGTGTGGAAATGACTTGAGAGCATGAAGTTGGCCAGTCCCAACTTAATCTAACCCTGCTATTTTCCAAGAGCCAAACTGATGTTACCCTGGATCTTCTCTTAAATTTAGGAATGCCTGGGGCTATTGTTTTGACCACAGTGAAGCTATCTCAGTTGTTCTAGGTAAAAGAATCAAGCAAAGTTACTGCATTTCTAGAATATTTAATTAGCTGCTTACCCTGATTGCTAAAGTTATCACCCTGTTCATTCTGTGGCCTGGGCGTTCCTTGATGAAGAATCTTTCTTTCAGGTGAAAGCACAAACAGAGAGAGGACAAAATTCCTAGGAAGGTGCCTATGGAGGAGGGGTGGCACACAGCTCTGGATATCCAACAAATTACCCTAGATCCCAAGCTATCAGCCTAGGTATGTGACATATCAGCCTTGTGTGCAACACCTTAGCTTAGGTATGCAACACTGGCTCTACAAAAACTACAAAAATTAGCCGGGCTTGGTAGTATGTGCCTGTAGCTCCAGCTACTTGGGAGGCTGAGGTGGAAGGATCACTTGAGCCCTGGAGGCAGAGGTTGCAGTAAGCCATGATCATACCACTGCACTCCAGCCTGGATGAAGGAGTGAGAGCCTGTCAAAAAAAAGAAGAAAGAAGAATGAAGAAAGAAGAAGAAGCAGCAGAAGCAGAAGGAGGAAGAGGTGGTGGAGGAGGAGGAGCAGGAGGAGGAGGAGGAAAGGAAGAGGAAGAAGAAGTTGCCTGAGGAATCTAGGACTCCCACTTTAAGCATGCTTTACATCTTAGGAGAGATGGTCAGTTCTGTGCTGGGGCATATGTGTGATCACCATAGGATGGCCAGACCTTCCTGGCTGCCCTTTTGCATCTGGCTCCAAATTTGGATTGATGATACTGTTTGGGCCTCAAAAGGCTTTCATTGCCTTGAGGATGAGAACTGTCCTAATGTAGGCATTGTTAGCTTTCCCTGAGCATTTAGAACATGAGTATGGTCTTAGCAGTAGGCTCACTAAGTAAAGTCCTAGGCAAACAAATACATATTAGAAGCTGAAAAATACTGGAAACCTTTCTCAGCCTTTCCCAAATTTCTTCCTTACCTGGCTAGAACTTTTGCTTGTTTGTTTATCTAAATATGTAAATATGTAGGATGTATATATTGGATCCTAACGGTTTTTTCAATCGTCATGTGTCCTCTGATAAAAATGCAAATATCTTGGTAGGACTAGTACTTTCCAGTCTATATAACCAGCTCAGTAAGGGGACATCAGAACAAAACTGAGAAGAAAAGCAAAAAGATTCCCAAGACCAACCCACCCTATTACAACACTGACGGCTTGTTCTACACGGTTTGCTATCAGTATTCGAGCTCTCTCAACTTGGAATTCTTTATGTCAACCTAGAGGAGCCCGCAGCAGTCCGGTGTGCACCTGCGGAGTATGTGTCGATGCTCAGGGCAGCTGAAGAGTGAGCTGGGGACGCAGTGTCTTCCAGACGGCACCGTGAGCAGAGTCTGAGCTCAGCCTAGGATTGTC
This sequence comes from Pan paniscus, assembly GCF_029289425.2. Taxonomy (NCBI): domain Eukaryota; kingdom Metazoa; phylum Chordata; class Mammalia; order Primates; family Hominidae; genus Pan; species Pan paniscus. The sequence goes on from NC_073265.2 coordinate 8,268,474, forward strand.
AGAGCCTACCATCCTGTCCCCTGCACTTCCTTCCCTCTCCTTGCTCTACATCCTCGCCCCGTCCCACCCCTACCTCTCTTCTCTGGAAACATTCCTTACCCATGGGGGCTGCAGCTGAACTGAGAATGGGAACAGATGCTGGATTTTCTTCTGACTCAGACCCTAGCGAGGTGCCATTGAAAAGGCCAACTGACACCCATCATCGCCTCAGCTGAGCTTTACCCCAGAGCAGCACTGCAGAGATGTCCGCTCACGGCGACCCTGAAAGTGAGCAGTGGCTGCTCTGCGGGTGCCATTTACCGGATTAATATTCTCTCCTTCCCTTTCCTTCCAACTTAAAAAAATGAGGTGTGTGCCCTTTTGCAGGGGGATGGTAGGGAGTGGTGGGGGGAGAATGTTATTAAAAAAAAAAAGCTGCCAGCACCTGATATTTAGACAAGCAATACGGGAATTTAAGAAAACAGCCAGATTAATTAGTTTTATTTATGGAGGCCACACAGGCCTGCCAACTTCTAGCACAGCAGAGTACCCCAGATTCAATTCTCGACTGAATCTCTGAGTGATTGTCAGCCAAAAGATTCCTATCCCATCTATATTTGGAAGAACTGTTCATCTATTTTTGGAGTGAAAATTAAGGGCATGTGCACATTTTTTGAGTGACAAGAAAAAGTCACCTGAACCTGCAATACAAATATTCAGAATATGAGACTATTGAGAGTGAGTTACTCTTTTTAGCCACGTGGGCTCATGTTTAACCTTCCAGATTAACAGTATAAACTAATGCCAAATATTTAGTGATTATATTCTAATGCATTTGAGTAGGTTAATACATACTTACATATTTTCAACACTGATTCTGGATGGGAATTTTTCTGTTATTATTTTAATGCACATAAAATATAATTATTTAGCTAAATTAATTTTAAAAGGCCCATATGCTGGGAACACTTAAGGCTAATTTCAATTCAATACCAGTTACCTGTCATATGTAACACTAGCTGTAGTATGTTTAGTAATAGTTTGTATTATGCTCCAGAAAGAGAAGATGGACAGTAGATAACATATACTGAACAAAGATTTCATGATGAATACATCAAAAGCAATTGCAAAAAAAGCAAAAATTGACAAAAGGGACCTAATTAAACTAAAGAGCTTCTGCAGAGTAAAAGAAACTATCAACAGAGTAAACAACCTACAGGATGGATGAAAATATTTGCAAACTATGCATCCAATAAAAGTCCAATATCCAGAATCTATAAGGAAATTAAACAAACCAGCAAGCAAAATACAAAAAACCCCATCAATAATGGGTAAAGGACATGAAACAAACACTTCTCAAAAGAAGACATATATGCAGTATATGAAAAAATGCTCAACATCACTGGTCATTAGAGAAATGCAAATCAAAACCACAATGAGATACCATCTCACACCAGTCAGAATGGCTATTATTAGGAAGCCAAAAAATAACAGATGCTGGTGAGGTTGTAGAGAAAAAGGAACGCTTATCCACTGCTGATGGGAATGTAAATTAGTTCAGCCACTGTGGAAAGTAGTATGGTGATTTCTCAAAGAACTTAAAACAGAGCAAACATTTGCCCCAACAATCCTATTATTGGGTATATAACCAAAGGAATACAAATCATTCTACTATAAAGACACATGCATGCGGGCCAGGCACAGTGGTTCACACCTATAATCCCAACACTTTGAGACGCTGATGCAGGCTGACTTGAGCTCAGGAGTTTGAGACCAGCCTGGGCAACACGGTGAGACCCCTTCCCTACTAAAAATATGAAAAATTAGCCAGGGATGGTGGTGCACACCTGTGGTCCCAACTACTCAAGAGGCTGAGATGGGAGGATCGCTTGAGCCTGGAGAGCAGAGGCTGCAGTGAGCCAAGATTATGCCACTGTGCTCCAGCCAGGATGACAGAACAAGACCCTGTCTCAAAAAAAAAAAAAAAAAAAAGACACATGCACATGTATGTTCATTGCAGCACTATTCACAACAGCAAAGATATGGAATCAAACTAAATACCCATCAACTCTGGATTGGTGGTGTGTGCATGTGGTCCCAGCAACTCAGGAGGCTGAGCTGGGAGGATTACTTGAGCCCAGGAGTTCGAGGCTGCAGTAAGCCCGATTGTGCCACCACACTCCAGCCTGGGCAACAGAGCAAGACCCTGTCTCAAAAAAAAGAAAAAAAAAAACAAACGAGATCATGTCCTTTACAACAACATAAATAGAGTTGGAGACCATTATCCTAAGTGAACTAATGCAGGAACAGAAAACCAAATACTGCATGTTCTCACTTACAAGTGAGGAGCCAAACACTGAGTACACACAGACAAATAGAAAGGAACAACAGACACCAGGCCTATTTGAAAGTAGAGATGAAAGGAAGGTGAGAATCAAAAAACTACCTATCGGTTACTATGCTTATTACCTGGGTGATGAAATAATCTGGACACACCAAATCCCCATGACATGAAATTTACCTATATGACAAATCTACATCTGTACCCCTGAAGCTAAAATAAAAGTTGGAAGAGGGCTGGGCACAGTGGCTCACGCCTGTAATCCCAGCACTTTGGGAGGCCAACGTGGGCAGATCACTTGAGCCCAAGAGTTTGAGACCAGCCTGGCAACATGGTGAGACCCCATCTCTGCTAAAAATACAAAAATTAGCCAGGCATGGTGGCGGGCACCTGTAGTCCCAGCTACTCGGGAGGCTGAGTCACGAGAATTGCTTGAACCCAGGAGGCAGAGGTTGCAATGAGCCTAGATAGCGCCACTACACTCCAACCCAGACGACAAAGTGAGACCCTGTCTCAAAAAAAAACAAACAAAAAAAGTTGGAAGACAAAAAAAAACTAGGAATGTAAAAAAAAGTTTTATTGAAGAAACTTTTTCCAGATTTTGCTTTGAGAAAATATATGTCTAGATAAAGTCCACAAACACTGGTCCAGATGAGAGTCAATAACTACATACAAGATCAAATGATGTTATTCTCATTTACCCTTTCTCTTATTCATTACATTCAAAGCTTTACCTAGAACTGGTAAAAGGCTGGTAAGATTTTGAGATGGTCACTCTGATGCACTGCTGGTGAACATATATATCAAGTTAATTTTTATGGAAAGTTTGCATCCTTTGGACAAGTAGTTCCACTTCCAAAGGTACAAATTAGGGAAAAACTGTCATGGTAAATTGAAATTGGCCACAAACTCTACCACCAAGGGTAGACTCTACTTGATCTAGGTCAGACTTGCAGCTTGCTTTGACTAATAGAATATCATAAAAGTGATGCTGTATGAATTCTGAACAAGACTTGCTTCTAGTCTCATCCAAATTCCGACTGCTCCTATATGAATAAGCTCACACTAGACACCTTGAGACAGAGCAAGCTCCTGTCTCAAAATTAAAAGAGTGAAATTCTGTCCTTTGCAGCAACGTGGCTAGAGCTGAAGCTTCTTCCAGTTCTAGATCAAAGGCTTGAGCACAACGAATAAGCGAAAGGGTAAAAGAGGATAACATGATTTTGTTTCCTATATAGTAATTGACTCAAAAGTTTGTTCAAGGTCTCACAATTTCTTTTTAACTTAAAAATAAAAATAATATCTAAAGAAAAAAATGAAATGCTGCACTCAAAGCACACTTCTTCATTAAGATATTTAACAATTTAAAGCTGGGCGTGGTGGCCTGCTCCTGTAGTCCCAGCTACTCGGGAGGCTGAGGCAGAAGAATTGCTTGAACCCGGGAGGCGGAGGTTGCAGTGAGCCGAGATTGCACCACTGCACTCCAGCCTGGCGACAGAGAGAGACTCCATCTCAAAAATAAATAAATAAATAAAATAAAATAAGATATTTAACAATTTAAATATTGAGGGAAAATGTTAAATAGTTTAGACAAATACTGCCATGATCCTGCTAGAAAATTTCTAAAACTGTTATACCACCTGTACCCCCAATAACTTACAGAAAAATAAAATAGAATAAAATAAAATAAAATGCTATCTTTGCATGACCACCCGGAGGGGCCCAGCTATTCTTGCCTTTCCAGTCACCCCGCTGAGGCCCATGAATTGGTGTCCTGGACAACACTGGAAAATCCCCCTGTGGGCCAGTGAGCCCTGACAGAAAACACTACTGCGTGTCCTTCGAGTGCGAGTTCAGTCAGCAGCCTTCAGCAAATTGTATTACAGTTATACAATGAGTGATGTAATGGCTGGAAAGTTTTAAATAGTTTAGTAAAATGCTGACTATTTTTGAAGTCTATTTGCTGTTGGAAGAAGGTTGAGTTTACTGGTAGGAATATTTTAAAAGTTGAAGCTTCTCATTGTTGTGGTTGACTCAGGTAAAAATGGTTTCCTATGTAATCACTTTAAAATTTATATAACCACACATACAGTAGTTATCACACTATATCTTCATCTACATCATAATACCCAAACAATCCCTAAACACTCTAGTTTGCACTGACCATATCTTAAAAAAAAAAAAAAAAACTGAGTTATGGGAACCTCTCTTCAAGAAAAGTCCCCTTCTGCCATCTGTTCCCAAAATCAGCCAGTGGTCAATTGATTAATCCAGATTCAAGGACTGCCTTGGAGGAAACAAACCACTGGAGAAAGGTCATATGACCTCATTATTTCCATTCTTTCCACAACCTAGCAGTGGCTTGTTTGGAAACATAACAGTGGTGAGCACAAAGCTAATATGACTCTACCTATCCTCCTAACAACTGCACATCCCTGCCCTGTGACAAACACGACCTAATAAAGAGTATCCCAGTGAAACCATAGCTAAAGCAAGTAAGTCCTCCTGCTACTCCCAATCTAAGAAGTAATTCCTCAAACTCAGTGTCTAGAAGAAATTCAACATCCACAAATGCTAACCTGCAGAGAAGCAGCCATCAGTGGCCAACAACTGATGATTGTGTGGAGTGGCATTGTGTGCGGGAGTCAGCTGGGTTGGACACACCTAATATGTCTACAGACATTGGAGGACTGGCTGGACGGTGCTCAGTGGCTCCACTGGCCCACCTGGGCCTCAGAGGGGTGACAGGAAAGGCAAGAATCACTTGTGACATCAAACTCAGCCAGAAGGAAGAACACTTCTGCTCTACATTCAAGGTGAAGTAACTGGAACTGGGTTTACTTTTTCACTTGAAACAATCAAAAATCAGACAAACTATATGAAACAATGTTTTTCAAGACAATCTATATCAGGCAATGAAGGACGGTGGTCACTGAGGCTGCAAACATGCAAAATTATCCCTAGAATTGCCCCAGCTTAGGGCCTTGAAAGAGTTTCTAGCCTATGGCTCGTGACATGGAGACCTGTAAAGGTCCTCGCTTGGGTAACCAGTGCATGTGTGTGAGAAGACTACTTGTAACCATCCAAAAACCATCCATAAGGACGAAGAATGGTTTCCAGTCTCCCCATATGACTGGGAACAGGATCTGTTCCCAACAGCTAGAGTGGAAATAGTCAAAATGCACAGGGCTTTTATATTAGTCCATTCTTGCATTGCTATAAAGAAATATCTGAGACTGGACAATTTATGAAGAAAAGAGGTTCAACTGGCTCATGGATAAACGTTTAATGGTTTAACGGTTCTGCAGGCTGTACTAGAAGCATGGTGCTGGCATCTGCTCAGCTTCTAAGGAAGTCTCAGGAAACTTACAATCATGGAAGAAGGCAAAGGGGGAGCAAGCACTGTCACATGGCCAGAGCAGGAGCAAGGTGGTGGTGTGGGGAGGCGATACACACTGGTAAACAACCGGATCACATGAGAACACACTCACTATCACAACAGCAGTACAAATGGGGATAGTGTTAAACCATTCATGAGCAACTGTCCCCATGATCCATTCACCTCCCATCAGGCACCACCTCCAACACTGGGAATTACAATTGAATATGAGATTTGGGTGGAGATACAGAACCAAGGCATACCAGCTTTGGGTAGAGTACTCAGGAAAATCTTGACTCAGTAGTGGGGAGTAATTAGCCCTAGAGTCTGCCAGAACACTTCTCCAGATCTGTCTAACAAACCTAAACCACAAGATTCAAAGAATCAAGTTGCTTCCAACTAACTCAACTATACACCAAAATGATACTCAAGAATATCTATAGGAATATGAAAATATCAAGCAGTCAACAAGATAAAATTCACAGTGTCTGAAATGTCAACAAAGATTAGTAGGCATGCAAAGAAGCTGGAAAAACACAATCATAATGAGAAGAATAATCAATCAAAATTCAACCAGGCTGATACAAATGCTAGAATTAGATTAGCAAAACAGACATGAAGCAAATATTAGAATTAGAAGCAAAGATAATTAGAGTCATTAACTGTATTCCATATGTTGAAAAAATGTTAAAAACAGGGATATTCAAATAGTAGAGACATGAAAAGATATAAACAAGACCTAAATCAAACTTCTAGAGATAAAAACCAAGATATCTGAGATTAAAAATAATACTAGAAAAGATTAACTGTAGGTTAGACATCACAGTAGAAAAGAATAGTGAACTTGAAGATACAGCAATAAAATCTAAAATAAAACTTAAATAAAAGAAAAATATTTAAAGGAAAGAGCATCAACAAGCTGTAGATCAACTTCAGACACCACAAAATATGTGCAATTGGGGCCTTTAAAGAGGAAACAGATGGAAGAACCAGAAAAATATACATTTGAGGAAATAATGATTGAAATTTTTAATATTTAATGAAAAGTACGAACCCAAAAATCTAAGCAGCTCAAGATCCCTAAGTATTTTTCATACTTAGGGAAAATACCAAGAATACTACCCTAAGGCACATTATAATCAAAATGCTCAAACCCAGTAGTAAGGAGAAGAACTTAAAATAATTCACAGGGGGGAAAAACACATGAAACACAAAGGAACAAAGATAACTATGACCGCAGATTCTTCATCAGAAACAATGCAGGTGAAATACAGTGGATTTCAATGTCCTTAAAGTATAACCATCCTTTGGTATTGGCAGGGGATTGGTTCCTGAACCCCTATATCCTGTCTATATCAAAATCCATGAGTTCTTAAGTCTCATATATAAAATGACATGGTATCTGAATATAACCTATGCATACCATCCATTATATAAATTATTTCTAGATTACTTATAATACCTAATACAATGTAAATGCTATGTAAATAGTCACTACATTCTATTGCTTTTTTGTTTGTATTATTTTTATTGTATATTGTTATTTTTCATTGCGTTTTTTTTTTTTCAAATATTTTCTACCCATGGTTGGTTTAATCCATGGATGCAGAACCCATGGATAAGGAAAGGCCAACTGACAGGTCAAAAAAGTGGTTAACCCAGAATTCCACATCAAAAACAAAGGCAAGGGATAGGACTTCCAGAATGGCAAAATGAGGAGCCTGGCAGCTCTCTTTTAAATAAAGACCCATTTAACGGAAAAACATTATTTTTTAGAGCATTTAAAATCCCTGGAAATTGTTTTAAGGGTATACAGCAAAGGAAGAAACATTCAATCAAAAAACTTTACTAAATCATTGTGAGGACAATGAGAGCCTGTGGCCTCTTCCTCCACCCTAGATTCGTTTTATAAAACTCGAATCTGATACTCTATGCTGGGTAAGTTAGGTCAACACAGCAGAGCCTCCCATTTCTCTGGGCTCTCTGAGTGTAAGATAATGATTTCACTCTAGAAGGGGATGGTCACCAGTGTTTCTCACTCTCTCCAGCCCCATTTTTCAGAAGTTCTATTCCAGCCAGGCATGGTCTAGAGAACTGATATTCCTTTTCTCCACCAAGGCCTTCCTCATAGTTAGGGGGAGTTTATTCCAGGTGCTCTCACCTTGTTTACTTGAAGAGTGGGGGTTCCATGCCAGAAAGAACAAGCCAAGATCAGGGGTTGCCACCAGCACCACCCCAGTGCCTGTTGTGCAGCAGAGATATCACTCTGGGAGTATTGGGCTGCTGTCCCAGGCCCTGGCATTATATACTGGCATGGGGATTCTGCCCAGAAGAAGAAGAATGCCATAAGGATTAAGAACTCTGGACAAGGAGGATGGCATCATTTAGAACAAAGTGTGGAGAATTCCATGCCTAAATGTGTTGTTGAAAACAACGAAGCTCTTGATGGAGAGCAATCAAGAAGCCGCTCTTAGATTTACAATACTAGTAACAAAAAACAAAGCAGTAGAGTAACCAGAAATTTAACAGACAGAGCCAGAGAAAGAAGCAATCACAAAAAGCTCTCCTGGAATCACAGTCAACACTGGGCATCAGAAATTCCATGCACAGGCACTAAGTTATACTCACCCAGGAGCAATTGGAGAAAAACACAAGGTAGGCTGAAAACATTTCCCAAGCCACAAATACATCAATAAAGATTGTAAATCTCACTAGGGCTTAAACACAACTGCTGACCAAATACTGGATGAACAATAAGTTACACTGACCCAGAGGCAATTCCTAAGGGAACTAGGCTTTAAATAAAATTACTTGCATCTCTCATGATCTGAGAGACTATACATAACTAAGGCTGTAATATATCAGGAATTAGAAGGAGGAAAAATCCAAGCTACTAGTCCCTAGCTGAACATGGGACAAAATGTAAAATTCCTAAATTGTGATAACAGACTCAAAGATACACAGATATCCATTGATAAAGAGAAAAATCTAACTGTCTAAAATGACTTATGGACAAACATTGGTCAATAAGCAGAAGATAATGCTGACCTAGGCAAGAGGCAACACTAGGTAGCTGGGCTAAAAAATGAATATAAGGAGGAAGAAATTTGAGCAAATACATCTGAAGTTGCCTTCTCTGGGGGAAGTAGACTTCTTGGGATTAATACAGGTAAGTTGCTAAACAAATAAAGGAACAAGCAAACAAAATCAATGTAAATGTTGGAAGGGTGGAGAATTATTATCTAGAGTTGTTATATTTTTTCAAATGTCAAAGTTTTTTTGAAATATGAGAAATGCAAATAAATGGGTAAGTACGATTCATACACAGGAAAAAAAGAACAGCAGGCAATAGAAACTACTCTTGAGGGGTCCCAGATGTTGCCCTTAATAAAGATGTCAAAAGAGACATTACAAATTAAATGAGTTCAAAGAACTCAAGGAAACCATATCTAAAGAATTAAATGAATATATGATAACAAAATCTTATGAAATAGATAATATCGGTAAAGAGATAGAAATAATACGAGGAACCAAATAGAAATTCCAGAACGAAAAAGTACAATAATCAAAATGAAAAATTCACAGGAGACATTCAACAGTAGATTTGAGCTGGCAGAAGAAAGGATCACCAAACTTGTGGATAAATCCATAGAAAAAGTGAAATCTGAAACAGAGAGAAAAAAGAATGATGAAAAACTAAGAGAGATTCAGAGAGATGTGTGGTGCTATTAAATACACCAGTATAGGCCGGGCGTGGTGGCTCACACCTGTAATCCCAGCACTTTGGGAGGCCGAGGAGGGCAGATCACGAGTTCAGGAGATTGCGACCATCCTGGCTAACATGGTGAAACCCCGTCTCTACTAAAAAAATACAAAAACATTAGCTGGGCGTGGTGGCAGGGGCCTGTAGTCCCAGCTACTTGGGAGGCTGAGGCAGGAGAATGGCATGAACCCAGGAGGCGGAGCTTGCAGTGAGCGGAGATTGAGCCACTGCACTCCAGCCAGGGCGACTGAGCAACACTCTGTCTCAAAAAAAATTAAAATAAAATAAATAAATAAACAAATATGCCAGTATATACATAATTGGACTACCAGAGGAAGGAGGTTAAAGGGTCAGAAATTCCAAGGGAAGAAAAACACAAAGGAACTCATACCCAGATACAACATAGTCAAAATGTTGAAACACAAAGAGAAAATCTTGGAAACCGCAAGAGAAAAACAATTTATGACATACAAGAGAGGCTCAACTGACTTATTACCAAAATGATGGAAGCCAGAAGACAATGTGACTGCATATTCAAAGTGATTAATATAAAAAAACTATCTCTGAAAAGTAAACATAAAATTCCCACATTAAAAAAACAAGAAAGGAAACAGAGAATGTGTTGCTAACGCACCTGCATTACAAGAAACACTAAGGAAGTTCTTTATGCTGAAAGGCAGTGACCACAAACAAAAATCCAAATTTAAACAAAAAAAACAAAAAGCCCTAATAAAGATAATTACATAGATTGTCATAAAAGATAATATAATTGCATAAATCTTCTCAACTAACTTAAAAGGCAATTGCATAAAAAAGTACATATATAATTACATTGTTGGGCCTATAACAAGTAATATATTTAACAATAATAAAATATATTTAACTACATATATCTAACAATAACAAAAGACAAGCAACATATTTAATAATAATGGCACAAGGATGTGAGTAGGAATACAGCTGCATTGGAGCAGATAATGACCCCAGATGGTAACTCTAATTCACAGGAAGACATGATACATCATAAATGATAAATAAATATGTTATTTAAATGGTGCATATAAAAAAGACATAAGGTTGTACAACTAATGTGAAAATAAATTTTTAGGTTTGTAATATATTGAGATGTAATATGTATTACAGCATAAAAAGGGTGAATTAACAGAGGCTTGCTAATGACAAGCCTACTGTTACAGGCTTCTCTTGCTGATTCCAAAACAGCTTTTAATCATTAAACCAAAATCTTCTACTAGAAAATATCCACTTAACAAAAAAAAAAGATATTAAACGAGAAACAGAGGAACAAAAAGATTTGAGACACATAGAGAAAAAAAAGCAAAACATCAGATTAAGTCTAACCATATTAGCAATAATATTCAAGATAAATTGATTAAATAATATAATGGGCAGAAATTATGAGAATGGGCATAAAAACAAGATCAAACACCATGTCGTCTAGGGGAGACACATTCTAAATTCAAAGATACAAACAGTTTAAAACGCAAAAGATGGAAAAAGATATACAATGCAAACACCAAACATAAAAGATACAAAGTAGCTATACTAACATTAGATAAAATACACCTTAAACTGAAAATGCTTCTAGAAAATAAAGAGAAATATTTCATATTGATAAACAGCCTATGTATTGGGACATATAATAAATATAAATATTTATGTACCTAACAACTCAGCCTAAAATAACATAAAGAAAAAGCTGACATAATTGAAAGGGGAAACAGATAATTCAATGTGCAATAATTGGAGACCTTAATTCTCCACTTTCAGTAATAGAGCAATTAGACAGAAGATCAACAAGAAAACGGATTTAACAAAACTATAAAATGATGAGACTTACCAGACTTCTATAGAACACTCCATCCAATAACAGCAGAATAAACATTTTTCTTAAGTGCACATAGAACATTTTAGGGGATGGAGCATGGCTTATGCTAAGCCATAAAACAAGCCTCAATAAATTTTAAAAGACTGAAATCATGTGAAGTCTATTCTCCAACCACAATGGAGTTATATTAGAAATCAATAACAGAAGGAAATGTGGTAAATTAACAAAAGTGTGGAAAATGAAGAACACACTCAAACAATGAGCAAGAAGCCACGATTTAAAGGTACAAAACTCACTGATAATAGCAAGCACCCAGAAAAACACAGAATAGTATAACACTAACTGTGGTGTGGAAACCACTCTTGCTCTTAAATAGAAAGAATAAATGATGAACCAATAAATAATAATAACTACAACCTTTGAAGACATAGACAGTACAATAAGATATAAAGAGAAACAAAAGTTAGAAAGTGGGCAAATTTAAAGTGTAGAGTTTTTATTAGTTTTCCTTTTGCATGCATTTTTTTTTTTACTATCAGTGGTGAGTTATCATCAGTTTCAAATAATGAGTTATAGAGTATTTGCAAGCCTCATGGGAACCTCAAATCAAAAAACATAAAACGAATACACAAAGAATAGAAAGAAATTAAAGCAAACCACCAGAGAAAACCACACTCACTAAAAGAAATACAGGAAGGAAAGGAAGACTGCAAAAAACCGAGAATATCAATAACAAAACAGCATAAGTAAGTCCCTACTTAGCAATAATCACATTGAATTTAATGGACTAAACTTTCCAATCAAAAGACATGGAGGGCTGAATGGATGGGAAAAAAAGACCCAATGATCTGATCTGTTGCCTACAAGAAACATACTTCACCTATAAAGATGCATATAGACAGAAAATAAAGGGATGGGAAAAGATATTCCATGCCAATGGAAACCTAAAAAGCAGGAGTAGCTATATCAGATGAAACAGATTTCAAGACAAAAACTATGGGAAGAGACAAAAAGGATCATTATCAATGATAAAGGGTTCAATTCGGCAAGAGGATATAATAATTTTAAAGGTATATGCACCCAACACTGGAGCACACAGATATATATATATATAGCAAATATTATTAGAGCTAAAGAGAGAAACAGACAATAGCACAATAATAGCTGGAGACTTCAATGCCCCACTTTCAACACTTGAAAGATCTCCCAGACAGAAAATCAACAAAGAAACACTCGTCTCAATCTGCACTATAGAACAAATGGACCTGATAGATATTTACAGAACACTGCATTCAAGGGCTGCAGAAAACACATTTTTCTCCTCAACACACAGATCATACTCAAGGGTATACCATATGTCATGTCACAAAACATGTCTTAAAACAGTCAAAAAATTAAAATACTATCAAACATGTTTTCTAACTGCAATGAAATAAAACTATAAATAATAACAAGAGGAATTTTGAAAACTATATGAACAAATGGAAATGAAACAATATGGCCCTGAAAGACTAGTGGGTCAATGAGGAAATTAAGAAGAAAATTGAAAAACTTCTTGAACCAAATGATAATGGAAACACAACATACCAAAGTCTATGGGAAACAGCAAAATTAGTACTAAGCGGGAAATTTATAGCTGTAAGTGCCTGCATAGAAAAAGAAGAAAAACTTCAAATACTTAACCTAGTGATGTATCTCTAAAGAACTAGAAAATCAAGAGCAAACCAAACTCAAAATGAGTAGAAGAAAAGAAATAATAAAGATCAGAGCAGATATAAAAGAATTTGAAGTGAAAATAATGCAAAAGATCAATGAAACAAAAAGTTTGTTTTTTTTGAAAAGATAAACAAAATTGACAAACCTTTAGCCAGACTAAGAAAAAAAGAGAGATGACCCAAATAAGTAACATTGGAAATGAAGGGAGACATTACAACTGATACTGCAGAAATTTAAAGGCTCATTAGTGGCTGCTATGATCAACTATATGTGAATAAATTTGAAAATCTAGAAGAAATGAATAAATTCCTAGATGATACATACAACCTACCAAGATTGAACCATGAAGAAATCCAAAACCTGAACAGACCAAAAGTAATAAGATCAAAGCCATAATAAAAATTTCCCCAGTAAATAAAAGCCTGGGAACTGATGTCTTTACTGCTGAATTCTACCAAATATTTAAATAACTAATAGCAATCCTACTCAAACTGTTCCTAAAAAGAGAGGGGATACTTCCAAATTCATTCTATGAAGTCAATATTACCTTGATACCAAAACCAAATAAAGACACATCAAAAAAAAAGAAAACCACAGGCCAATATCTCTGATGGATATTGATGCAAAAATACTCAACAAAATACAAACAAACAGAATTCAACAATGAATTTAGAAGATCACTCATCATGTCCAAGTGGGATTTCTCCCAGGAATGCAAGGAGGGTTCAACATACACAAATCAATCAATGTGATATATCATATCGACATAACAAAGGACAAAAAACATATGATCACTTCATGCTGAAAAAGCATTTGATAAAGTTTAATATCACTACATGATAACCCTCAAAAAACTGGGTGTAGAAGGAACATATCTCAACATAATAAAAGCTGTATATGACAGACCCACAGCTAGTATCATACTGAATGGGGAAAAAACTGAAAGCCTTTCCTCTAAGATGTGGAACATGACAAGGATGCCTACTTACACCACTGTTATTCTACATAGTATTTGAAGTCCTACCTAAAGCAATCAGAGAAGAGAAAGAAATAAAAACATCCAAAATGGAAAAGAAGTCATCAAATCATCCTGGTGTAAAGATGATATGATCTTATATTTGCAAGAAACTAAAGATTCCACAAGAAAACTATTAGAACTGACAAATTTAGTTAAGTCGCAGGATACAGTTTGACATACAAAAATCAGTCACATCTCTATATGCCAAGTGAACAATATAAAAAAGAAATTTTAGGCTGGGCGCAGTGGCTCATGCCTTAATCCCAGCACTTTGGGAGGCCAAGGCAGGAGGATCATGAGGTCAGGAGATCAAGACCATCCTGGCTAACACGGTGAAACCCCATCTCTACTAAAAATACAAAAAATTAGCTGGGCATGGTGGCAGGCACCTGTAGTCCCAGCTACTCAGGAGGCTGAGGCAGGAGAATGGTGTGAACCCAGGAGGTGGAGGTTGCAGTGAGCCGAGATCATGCCACTGCACTCCAGCCTGGGTGAAAGAGCAAGACTCCATCTCAAAAAAAAAAAAAGAAAGAAAGAAAAGAAAAGAAATATTAAAAGTAATCCCATTTACAATAGCTACACATAAAATTAAATACCCAGGAATTAACCAAAGATGTGAAAGATCTCTGTAATAAAAACTATGAAACACTGATGAAAAAACTGAAGAGGATATCAAAAAATGGAAAGATATTTTATGTTCATGGATTGGAAGAATCAATATTGTTAAAATGTCTATACTACCCAAAGCAATCTATAAATTGAATGCAATCCCTATCAAAATACCAATGACAGTTTTCACCGAAATAAAATTTAAAAAAACTATCCTAAAATGTATATGGAATCACAGAAGACCCAAAATAGTCAAAGCTATCCTGGGGGGAAAAAAATTGAATGAATCATATTACCTGACTTCAAATTACATTACAAGGCTATAGTAACAAAAACAGCATGGCAGTGGCATAAAAAACAGACACATAAACCAATGGAACAGAATAGAGGACCTGGAAACAAATCCATACACCTACAGTGAACTCATTTTTGACAAAGGTGCTGAGAATATAAGACACTGGGGGAAAGAGTGTCTTCAATAAATGGTGCTAGGAAAACTCGATATTCATATGCAGAAGAATGAAACTTGGCCCCATCGCTTGCCTTAACAAAAATCACATCACGTAATACCAGCACTTTGGGAGGCCAAGGCGAGTGGATCACAAGGTCAGGAGTTCAAGAACAGCTTGGCCAACATGGTGAAATTCCATCTCTATTGAAAATACAAAAGTTAGCCAGGTCTGGTGGTGCATGCCTGTAGTCCCAGCTACTCAGGAGGCTGAGGCAAAAGAATCACTTGAACCCGGGAGGCGGAGGTTTCAGTGAGCCGAGATTGCACCACTGCACTCCAGCCTGGGTGACAGAACAAGACTCTGTCTTAAAAAAAAAAAAATCAAAATGGATTAAAGGCTTCAATCCGAGACCTTAAAATATGAAACTACTACAAGTACTACAAGAAAACACTGGGGAAACTCTCTAGGACACTGGTCTGAGCAAAAATTTCCTGAGTAATAGCCCACAAGCAAGGCAACCAAAACAAAAATGGCCAAATGAGATCACGTCACATTAAAAAGCTTCTGCATAGCAAAGCAAACAATCAACAAAGAACAAAGTAAAGAGACAACTCACAGATGGGAGAAAATATTTGCAAACTATCCATCTGACAAGAGATTAATAGCCAGAATATATAATGAGCTCACACAAACATTATAGGAAAAAAAATCTAATAATCTGATTTTTAAATGGGCAAAAGATTCTAATAGACATTTCTCAAAAGAAGATATACAAATGGCAAACAGGCATATGAGAAGATGCTCAACATCACTGATAATCAGAGAAATGCAAATCAAAACTATGAGATATCCTCTCACCCCAGTTAAAATGGCTTTTATCCAAAAGTCAAGCAATAACAAATGCTGGCAAGGATGTGGAGAAAAGGGAACCCTTGTACACTGTTGGTGGAAATGTAGATTAATAAATCACTACAGAGAACATTTTGGAAGTGTTTCAAAAAACTAAAAACAAAGCTGCCATATGATCCAGCAACCCAAAATAAAGGAAATTAGTATATGGAAGAGATATCTTCATTCTGATGTTCATTGCAGCACTGTTCACAATAGCCAAGATTTGGAAGCAACCTAAGTGTCCATCAACAGATGAATGGATAAAGAAAATGCAGCGCATATACATAATGTAATACTATTCAGCTATTAAAAAATGAGATCCTGTCATTTGCAATGCCATAGATAGAACTGGAGATCATTAGGTGAAATAAGCCAGGCACAGAAAGACAAACATTGGATGTTCTCACTTATTTGTGGGATCTAAAATCAAAACAATTGAAGTCATGGACATAGAGACTAGAAGGATGGTTATCAGAGGCTGGGAAGGGTGGTGAGGAGGAGGGGAAGGTGGGGACGGTTAATGAATATAAAAGAATAGTTAGAAAGAATGAACAAGACCTAGTATTTGATAGCACAAGAGGGGAACTATAGTCAAAAATAATTTAATTATACATTTTAAAATAATTAAAAGCATATAGCTGAATTGTTTGTAACATAAAAAAACGCTTGAGGTGATGGATACCCAATTTTCCTCGATGTGATTATTATGCATTGCATGCTTGTACCAAAATGTCTCATGTACCTCATAAGCATAAATACCTACTATGTACCCACAAAAATTAACAATAAAAAAGTTGAATAAAATCGGTCAAAAACTAAATCATCCAGCAATTCCACTCTTAAATGTATATCTAAGAAAAATCAAAACATTTATCCATGTAAAACTTATATACATATATTCATAGCATCATTATTTAGAATATCCACTATTGAAAAACAATCAAAATGCCTATTTAATGTTATCAGTATCAACTGATGAAGAGACAAACAAAACACAAACATATAATAGAATATGATTTGGCAACTAAGAATAAGATGAAAGAAGTACTGATACATGCTATCACATTGATAAAAGTTGAAAACATTTAAGAAACCAGTCACCTATTCTAACGGTTCCATTTATATCAAAGGTACATTACAGGCAAATTTATAGTGATAGAAATTAGACTATTGGTTACCAAGGGCTCAAAGAAGAGTGGCAAGGATAATGTGGGGTGACTACCCCTGAGTGAGTAGCTTTCTCCTTTTTGCAGAGATGAAGATGTTCTAAACCTAAATTATGGCTGCACAATGTTGTGAATATACTGAAAGCCACTGGACTGTACACTATAATTGGATGAATTTTATGGTATATGAATCATATTTCAATGAAGATGTTTTCACACAGGCAAAATAAAAATATTTTCAGCCATGCTGAAAGGGTATAATATTAATTGAAGGTAGACTGTGATAAGTTAAAAATGTATACAATACTATAAATCTTTAATGCAACCACTAAAATAACAATATAAAATTGTAGTTACGGCTAATTAGGAAAATAAAGGAAGACAATCATAAAAAGAGGGGAAAGGAGCAAAAAAAGAAAGAAAAATAAAAAGATCATAAACTGAAATCAAACTGCATCAATAGCAACAGTAAATATAAATGGTCTAAAGACTCCAATTTAAAGGCAGAGATTGTTAGATTGGGCTTTTTTTTTAAAGGCAAGATTCACCTATATGTCATCTACAAGAAACGCATTTTAAACACAAAGACAAACATAGGTTAAAAGTAAAAGGATGGAAAGACGTATATACCATACTAACATTAGTCAAAGAAAAGCTGAAGTGGCTATTTTAACACCTGACAAAGTAGATTTCATAGCAAAGAATGTTGCTAGGTATAAAGACGTTCATTATACAATGATAAAGTGGTTAATTAATTAAGAAAACATAAAAATCCTAAATGCATTTACCCCTGGTAATAATGCTTCAAAATTCATGACTCAAATACTGATAGAACTAAAGAAAAATACAGCTACAGTTATTGCTAGAAATATCAAGATTTCACTCTTGGTAATTAATAGAAATAGATAGAAAAGCAGCAAGTAGACTTTAACAAAAGTATAAACCAACTTCATCTAATTTGTCTAATTTATGAAACAACTGCATCTAACAACAGCAGAATATACATTCTTTCCAAGTACACAGCATGAGAGACCATATTCTGTGCCATAGAACAGCTCTCAATAAGCTTAAAAGAATTTATGTTATTCAGAGCATGTTCTTTAAGCACAGTGAAATTAAATTAGAAATCAATAACTGAATGATATCTGGAATAACCTCAAATATTTGAAAAATAAATACCACACTAAATATTCCATTGGTCAAAGAAGAAATCAAAAAGGAAATTAGGAGCTATTTTTTATTGAATGTAAGTGAAATTAAAACACTGAAATCTGTAGGATGCTAATAAAGTAATACACAGGAGGAAATTAATGACACTAAATATGAAAATTAGAAAAGAGGAATTTATCCATTTCTTCTAGATTTTCTAGTTTATTTGCGTAGAGGTGTTTGTAGTATTCTCTGATGGTAGTTTGTATTTCTGTGGGATCGGTGGTGATATCCCCTTTATCATTTTTTATTGTGTCTTTTTGATTCTTCTCTCTTTTTTTCTTTATTAGTCTTGCTAGCAGTCTATCAATTTTGTTGATCCTTTCAAAAAATCAGCTCCTGGATTCATTGATTTTTGAAATGGATAAATTCCTCGACACATACACTCTCCCCAGACTAAACCAGGAAGAAGTTGAATCTCTGAATAGACCAATAACAGGAGCTGAAATTGTGGCAATAATCAATAGTTTACCAACCAAAAAGAGTCCAGGACCAGATGCATTCACAGCTGAATTCTACCAGAGGTACAAGGAGGAACTGGTACCATTCCTTCTGAAACTATTCCAATCAATAGAAAAAGAGGGAATCCTCCCTAACTCATTTTATGAGGCCAGCATCATTCTGATACCAAAGCCGGGCAGAGACACAACCAAAAAAGAGAATTTTAGACCAATATCCTTGATGAACATTGATGCAAAAATCCTCAATAAAATACTGGCAAAACGAATCCAGCAGCACATCAAAAAGCTTATCCACGATGATCAAGTGGGCTTCATCCCTGGGATGCAAGGCTGGTTCAATATACGCAAATCGATAAATGTAATCCAGCATATAAACAGAGCCAAAGACAAAAACCACATGATTATCTCAATAGATGCAGAAAAAGCCTTTGACAAAATTCAACAACACTTCATGCTAAAAACTCTCAATAAATTAGGTATTGATGGGACATATTTCAAAATAATAAGAGCTATCTATGACAAACCCACAGCCAATATCATACTGAATGGGCAAAAACTGGAAGCATTCCCTTTGAAAACTGGCACAAGACAGGGATGCCCTCTCTCACCACTCCTATTCAACATAGTGTTGGAAGTGCTGGCCAGGGCAATTAGGCAGGAGAAGGAAATAAAGGGTATTCAATTAGGAAAAGAGGAAGTCAAACTGTCCCTGTTTGCAGACGACATGATTGTATATCTAGAAAACCCCATTGTCTCAGCCCAAAATCTCCTTAAGCTGATAAGCAACTTCAGCAAAGTCTCAGGATACAAAATCAATGTACAAAAATCACAAGCATTCTTATACACCAATAACAGACAAACAGAGAGCCAAATCATGAGTGAACTCCCATTCACAATTGCTTTGAAGAGAATAAAATACCTAGGAATCCAACTTACAAGGGATGCGAAGGACCTCTTCAAGGAGAACTACAAACCACTGCTCAAGGAAATAAAAGAGGATACAAACAAATGGAAGAACATTCCATGCTCATGGGTAGGAAGAATCAATATCGTGAAAATGGCCATACTGCCCAAGGTAATTTACAGATTCAATGCCATCCCCATAAAGCTACCAATGACTTTCTTCACAGAATTGGAAAAAACTACTTTAAAGTTCATATGGAACCAAAAAAGAGCCCGTATCGCCAGGTCAGTCCTAAGCCAAAAGAACAAAGCTGGAGGCATCACACTACCTGACTTCAAACTATACTACAAGGCTACAGTAACCAAAACAGCATGGTACTGGTACCAAAACAGAGATATAGATCAATGGAACAGAACAGAGCCCTCAGAAATAACACCGCATATCTACAACTATCTGATCTTTGACAAACCTGAGAAAAACAAGCAATGGGGAAAGGATTCCCTATTTAATAAATGGTGCTGGGAAAACTGGCTAGCCATATGTAGAAAGCTGAAACTGGATCCCTTCCTTACACCTTATACAAAAATCAATTCAAGATGGATTAAAGATTTAAACATTAGACCTAAAACCATAAAAACCCTAGAAGAAAACCTAGGCATTACCATTCAGGACAAAGGCACGGGCAAGGACTTCATGTCCAAAACACCAAAAGCAATGGCAACAAAAGCCAAAATTGACAAATGGGATCTAATTAAATTAAAGAGCTTCTGCACAGCAAAAGAAACTACCATTAGAGTGAACAGGCAACCTACAAAATGGGAGAAAATTTTCGCAACCTACTCATCTGACAAAGGGCTAATATCCAGAATCTACAATGAACTCAAACAAATTTACAAGAAAAAAACAAACAACCCCATCAAAAAGTGGGTGAAGGACATGAACAGACACTTCTCAAAAGAAGACATTTATGCAGCCAAAAAACACATGAAAAAATGCTCATCATCACTGGCCATCAGAGAAATGCAAATCAAAACCACAACGAGATACCATCTCACACCAGTTAGAATGGCAATAATTAAAAAGTCAGGAAACAACAGGTGCTGGAGAGGATGTGGAGAAATAGGAACACTTTTACACTGTTGATGGGACTGTAAACTAGTTCAACCATTGTGGAAGTCAGTGTGGCGATTCCTCAGGGATCTAGAACTAGATCCCTGTTTGACCCAGCCATCCCATTACTGGGTATATACCCAAATGACTATAAATCATGCTGCTATAAAGACACATGCACACGTATGTTTATTGTGGCATTATTCACAATAGCAAAGACTTGGAACCAACCCAAATGTCCAACAATGATAGACTGGATTAAGAAAATGTGGCACATATACACCATGGAATACTATGCAGCCATAAAAAATGAGGAGTTCATGTCCTTTGTAGGGACATGGATGAAATTGGAAATCAACATTCTCAGTAAACTATCGCAAGAACAAAAAACCAAACACCGCATATTCTCACTCATAGGTGGGAATTGAACAATGAGAACACATAGACACAGGAAGGGGAATATCACACTCTGGGGACTGTGGTGGGGTGGGGGGAAGGGGGGAGGGATAGCATTGGGAGATATACCTAATGCTAGATGACGAGTTAGTGGGTGCAGCACACCAGCATGGCACATGTATACATATGTAACTAACCTGCACAATGTGCACATGTACCCTAAAACTTAAAGTATAATTAAAAAAATAATAATAATAATAAAAAGAAAATTAGAAAAGAACGTCTCCAATCAATGCCTTCGTCTTCCACCTCAAAACTAGAAAAACAACACATGAAACACAAAGTAAGCAGAACGGTTATCAAAATGGAAATCAAGGAACTAGAAAACGGAATAACTATTCCGATTCAGTAATTCTTGAGGTTGGGCTCTGACTTCCAGCTCTTCCGGCAGTTCTGACGTAATGCCAGGTTTGTGAACTGTTGGATTAGATGTCCTTTAGAATCCCTTCAAACCATGATATCCTAGGAAACTATGATCTTGCGTTTACATTGGTCCTTGAATTATGGATTATGAGAACGATAATCTGATCAGTATAGGCACAGTAATACTTCATAAGAGGATCTGTAAGATGTCTTGGATATGGATGTTAATTACAGACTGATGAAATGCAGACAGCTGAACTGAAAGTTCAATGTAAGGCAAAGCATTTATGACAGTAAAGTTGTCTAAGGGCTCTATTCCGGTACTCACAAACCAACCCGAAACAGGAGCCGAAGCACTGTGCGGAGCTGGGAAGTATGGAAGGCACCTGATGCCCCCTGCCATCTTATGAATTATGGTGTGATCTCGGCTCACTGCAAGCTCTGCCTCCCGGGCTCACGCCATTCTCCCGCCTCAGCCTCCCGAGTAGCTGAGACTACAGGCGCCTGCCACCACGCCCACCTAATTTTTCTGTATTTTTAGTAGAGACGGGGTTTCACCATGTTAGCCAGGATGGTCTCAATCTCCTGACCTCGTGATCCGCCCGCCTTGGCGTTCCAAAGTGCATTACCTGTAATTCTTACAGCAGGACTTGGAATATAGGTTTAATTATTTCGTTTAGAGACAGAAACCCACGGTCCAGTGAGGCTGTCTCTTTCACTCTGAAACCTGCTGGTAACTGGTGGGAGAACTCATTATGTGAGTCCAGATCTTTTCTCACTCAAACACTTTCTAATCCACATTGCTCAATTCCTGAAGCAGTAATGAATAAACATAAGAAACAGATCATTTGTTATTCTATGAACTGAGCTGAATATTCAAATCAAGACCAGTCACTAGATTATACCTCAGGACATGTCACCTGAGTTATTTGCCAAACAGCATATAAGAAAAAATAAAATACTTAGATGCTGAAACCACATTATATATTCCCTAGTTTTGAAATCCAGCACATATTTTTAATGAACTGTGAAGTGCATGAGTGGGCTCCAACACAGCACTGTCTCACACGGAGCTTTACCTCAATAGGGGTGGCATGGTGCAATCCTAGGTGCTCAGGTGTGTGTGCGAAGGGTCAGCTGCCCAAAGTGGTGAGGAAGAGGTGGGGAAAGTTCAGCCGCCAACGTGTGTTAAGCTGAGGTCTGAACTCGGTGGCCTTTGGATGTCTACTTAGTCTCTCCTGGAGATGACAGGTATAATTTCTCTACAAAATTTATTCTCCACCTCCCTTATGCATTTGAATTAACTTTGTGAGAGAATCAGTTAACTAACTCTACAGTAATAGCTTTTACTTCAAGCACAGCAATTAAGAATGTCTGTTTCCTCTCCTCCTACATCTGTTCCGAGAGTGGAGTGAATACATTTGAATTATTTTCTGGATATACAGTAATTGCTGGTAAATGACAAGTCATTCGTATGCACGGTGGGCTGTGGATTTCAGGTGAGGACTGGCCAGGCTGAACTACATGAACAGCTAACACAGTTACCAGATGTGCATGGAGAAGGAAAAGGTTGGTTTGATTCACTGAGTCAGAGGGGTGGTCTGGCACGCAGTCACCAGCCTGGGGCACCTAGATGGTGAGTCATCAGGACACAGTGGATCGAGGGACCCCAAAATATCCCACACTCTACCTCCAACTCCCACTTCCTTCACCTACACTGTGGCATTTGTACTTTACTCCTTTGGATTAAAACATTGTGTCTCCTATTTTTCTTAAAATACGGAAACAATCAGGATGAAGGACTATTGTATGCCTTCATTATCAATCATAGTATCTTAATCATACATCTGGTTCTTTGCACGGCCCTTCATACACTCCAAAATTCACTTAAACAGGGCGTTCCAACATAATCTCTCAAAACCTGTGGCAGGGCATGGCGAGGTTATTCCATTAACACCAAGACCAGCTCAGAAAAATGCAGGTGGGGGGCTTTGTCTGCTTTCCACTGGCTAATCCAATCCTCCTGGAGGTGGCCCATCTGTGACCAGTGCTCCCTCAGCTTCCAGCCTAGAGTTCTAAGGCAACTCAACTGTGCTTATAATTTTTCACTGAAAGACATCAAGGAGCTGCATAAGAAGACTCATTTAAAAATTATAATTCAAGGCCCATATTTTATTGCTTTTAGTTGTTTTAAAACCTAGTATCTGCAACAAAACTAACTCCTGACCTATTTGGGGGACACAGCCCCACTCTACAGCCATTTTCTGTTTTCCCTTCCTCATCCAGGAACGGGCAGGGATTCCTCTTGCACTGCCCAGCAAGGAGTTGTCTGCATCATCTCAGCCATCCTGAGTCAGTGCCCGGTGTCATGTCCAGCCTGGAAAGCTGGAAGAAAGAAAGCCCTGGTGGCACCTTCCTCCAGCATTCCTGCCCAGGTGGGGTGTGTGGGCAGCCCTGGCAGAGGAGGAGGCTGGGATCTCCTGTCATGGGCTGCAGCCATAACACACCTCACCTCCTCACCATGCTTCAGCACATACTGAATATTCTTATTCCATATTTAGCAGAAGTTTCAACTGAACTGGGAAAATACATTTTAGAAAAGCCCGGAACAGAAGTTCGGATATGCAAACACTTGAAGAAGCCCTCTAGCCATTGATACAGCCAAGACAAGATGATTCAGATGTTTTGCCTGGATTCAGTGAACCCATCAGTCCGCGTTGCCCAGGACTCCACAGAGTGTCTATTCACCTTTAAAAGCCAATATGTAACCTTCTATTTTTCCCAGCATGACCATATTTGGCACAGGTTGATTGCCCACATACTGGGGAGGGAATCTGTATTCTCTAATCATCTGTTTTCAGTAGAGTGGTTTAAGTTTCTTGAAACCCTGAAGGAAGTGAAATTTACTTAGGCCATTTCTCTTCCTTTTCATGATTTTCTTAAAAGGTTTATCCTCCTCCAGCCTTTCCCAGCTCACATGACAAGATCTGTTCCAAGAAAAATGACACCCTACATCACCCTGAACCAGCTAAGGACAGGGCTGAAGCATTACCTAAAAGGATGGATAAAGAAGGGAACTAAAACAGATATATCCATAATTTAGAAGTCAGTTGAGAAGAAATAATGTCTAGGAGAGGAGTCATTATTTTTAAAACATAATGATCACAATTTGTATTATGAAAACTAATTAGAGGATTCCATGCAGATTTGTTACTTCCACGCAACATGAACGAACGAGTCTATTAAATCCCATCTATTTGTTGTTAAAAATAACAGTGATGCACAATTGTTTCCTGATGATGGATCGCCCTGCTGCATTTGGACCACGTATGTTGGGAGATGCCAACATACATGGATGCCTCTATAGTTAGGAATTGGAAACAGCGCCCTAGAGGGGAAAAAAAAGACCAGTCCTCAGCTGTACAATGTGGAAAGTACACAACAATGCTGTAGAAACTGTTCACGTCACACCATACCACATTATCCTCAAGACAGGCCTTCGAAGTGTATTATCATTGTTTCAAAGATGAAAAAACTGATGCTAGAAGAAACTCACCACCACAGTGGGGAGGTGGGGAAGGGACACGAAATGAGGGAGGGCTTCCTGTAGGGGGCGACAACGAGGCTCGAAGACAGGCATGGTGAGCTCAGCACAGACGGGGGAAAAACGGGCCAGGACAGCAGCAAAATCAAGGGTCCAGAAGAAGAAAACAGGAGGTCTAGTGTCCCTGAAGTACCCGGCACATGATTCACAGAGTCAGCAAACGGTAGTGGAGAAGTAGAAAAGAAACAGATAATAGTTTGAGACTTGAGGCTTGTCTCTTTATGTCTTTTTAAAATTATTTTCCTTTTAGAGACAGGTTCTTGCACCATCTACCAGGCTGGAGTGCAGTGGCACAGTCATAGCTCACTGCAGCCTTGAACTCCTGGACTTAAGCCATCCTCCTGCCTCAGCCTCCTGAGTAGCTGGGACCACAGGCATGTGCCACCACACCTGGCTATTTTTTACTATTATTTTTGTAGAAACAAGGTCTCTTATGTTGCTCAGACTGGTCTCGAACTCCTGGGCTCAAGCAATCTTCCTGCCTCAGCCTTCCATCTTAATGTCATTTTTAAGGGGCTTGGTCTTTATCTGAGAAGCAAAGTGCAACTTTCAAGAGTTTCAAATTAAACAGGTTAATTTAGACCAAAGTGGGGGTGCCCCTATCTACTCCGAAGTGCTATCTGGAGAGTCCCCTTCCTTGTCTGTCGCCATCAGAAGATCGCAAGTGTGGAGAGCCTCCCGGGGGCTCCCAGGGTGCACCAGGGTCGGGGGTGTCAAGGAGGTGAGCAATGAGCTGGCCTCTCCCACAAACTAATAGTAAATCCACGTACAGCACATTATGTACATATAAGTTGACTGCACCTTGATGAGGGATGAGAAGACCTGATGGTTATAGCAAATGAAATTGGCTAGATTTGAAAAAAAAAAAAAAAGTCATGAGAAAAGAAAAGGGATTCAGATGTTTATAGGAAGTTCTCTTTTAAAGCAGAGCCCTTCTGAGCCATGAAAGAAAATGGTTTCTAATTCAGTATCTTTTACCGGGAGAGCTGTTCTTGGGTAGTGACTCTGTTTTCTGATTGAATATCATCAAGTTGCTGGGTTCTGCCAACGACACGTGATTTAGCATTTAAACGAGACAGGCAGACAAGTCGTAATTTGTCCCAGGGATCATGGGTGCTTTCATCAGCCCCCTCTGCTGCCCCAAGGACCGGACGATGATCATGGTGGAATGTTAAAGTCACAAAACCAAAGAGGAGCATCCTACCTCATAACCTTATGTTTAGTTGTTTGTTAAAAATCTTTTCACTCACAAAGCACAGAGCATGTTCTCACATGTGATGATGACTTATGAGGACTAAATGACAGGATGCTTTAGGGGAGTTGCCTTCTTTGAAATGAACACTTGTTCTTGGTGTGTACATATGCTGTTTTATTTGGGAAATTCACAATTCCTTGTGTACACAGTGGAAAAATCTCTAGGATTGTGAATTCTGCTTGCCTATTGCACATGGCAGCACCTTAGTATATCTTCTTGCAAGTGCTGCATTGTTGGGGTGTGAGGAATATTTCTGAATAGGCTTGCCTTGAGTTTTCTACAAATAGTGCAATGGTCAAATCATCTTGCTATAGAGCCAGAGAGATCTGGGTTGGAAGCTGAGCTCACCCACTGTCTCCCCATTTGCAATTTTCTACCTCAGGGGATTCATGTGGTGCCCAGTGATACCATGAGGAAGGTGCTTCACTGTAGCCTACCACAGGATACATGAACTTCCAACTGGACTTAGCTTATCCAGAGGGGCAAGGAACCAGTCTTGGGTATCTTTGCTCTCTGACTGAGCAGTGTCTGACAATCAAGGAGGAAATCAGTAACATATTCTAAAGCATCTCTTTCTATATAAATGTAGAAGAATTGCTGTACACTCTTCACACTAGAAAGATTTTCTGTCTAATTAGGATGCAAACACTGTGGTGACAATTGAATTTGTGAACTTGTGCAATGGTAATTTAGATATATCACTCACTGAAGAAATATTTTAAAGCTGGAAGGAAAAGTTAAGAGTCATTTTAGTCCCTCTCTTTCATTGCATAGGAGAGGCAACTGAGGCATGAAGGATGATGATTTCTCCAACACTGCACTAGACCCACATCTTCAAAGTCTCCCACACTACACACATGGATTTTGAAATTCGATGGTTACTGGAATCAGCATAGTTCTAGGTCCTGCTACAGACATGCTGGAGTCCTGGGCTTGCAAAAATGGAGGGACAGTGTGCCTGGGCAGTGTGAGTGCTAGGAAGCTATCAGGCAGTGGAGCCTCCTGAAGGAGAAGAAGCAAGCCACGGTCAGGCACATCCTGCCGACGGTGCGTCTGCTGCAATCCCCACTTCCCCTTACTGTCACCACAAGGCCAGTGCATGCCTGTACCAGCAATTGTATGTGCCACTTCCCTCCTGGCCAAATATACCACCCCTCTCTTGGGTCAGAATCTGCTTTTTAATCTATCAATTGTCAATCTATTCAAATAATCAATAAAAAACTAGACAGAAAATAGGCAAGGATATAGAACTGAACAACACTATCAGACAACAGGATCCAGTCCATCCATTGATGACAGGATACATACTCTTTTCAAGGCCATGGAGCATTTGCCAAATAGACCATATCCTGGATGGTAAATCAAACATTAACATATTTAAAAGAACTAAACTCATATAGAGTATATTCTCTGATCATAGTGGAATCAGGCTAGAAATCCATAACATATAATAGGAATATGTGCAAGTACCTGGAAACTAAAAACACACTCTCTTTTATTGTACAGAAATGCTCACAGCAGTTTTATTCACAAAAGCCAAAATTTGGAAACAATTCCATTTCAAAACCTAAAACACAATGGTTAATCTCCCTCTTCAAGAGTAAAATTTGGGAATGTTTCTCAGTTGAAAAATCATGCCCTTGTTGGGATGAAAGTTCTCTATGAAACCAAGCTTGTTTTTTTAAAAAACTTTTATTTTAACTTCAGGGGTACATGTGCAGGTTTCTTATATAGATAAACTCATGTCATGGAAATTTGTTGTACAGATTATTTCATCACCCAGGTAATTAGCCTAGTATCCATTAGTTATATTTGCTGATCTTTTCCCTCCTCCCACCCTCCACCCTCAGATAGACCCCAGTGTCTGCTGTTCCCCTACAAAACAGGCTTCTAAATAATTCATGAGTTAAAGAAAAAAATCTCAAGGGAAATTAAAAAATACATTTAACTGAATGAAAATGAAAATACAACATACCAAAATTCATGGGATGAAATTAAAGAAGTACAAAAAGGAAAAGTTCTTACATAAGAAAAGAAGAGTCTCAAATAAAAGAATCTAAGTTCTTTTTTTTTTTTTTTGAGACAGAGGAGTCTTGCTCTGTGGCCCAGGCTGGAGTGCAGTGGCGCCATCTCAGCTCACTGCAACATCTGCCTCCCAGGTTCACGCCATTCTCCTGCCTCAGCCTCCTCAGTAGCTGGGATTACAGGCACCCGCCACCAGGCCTGGCTAATTTTTTTGTATTTTTTAGTAGAGACGGGATTTCACCGTGTTAGCCAGGATGGCCTTGATCTCCTGACCTCGTGATCCGCCTGCCTTGGCCTCCCAAAGTGCTGGGATTACAGGCATGAGCCACCGCACCTGGCCAAAAGAATCTAAGTTCTACTTCAAAAAGAAGAAAACCAAAATAAACCCAAAGCAAGAAAAATAAAGGAAATAATAAGTATAAAAGCAAAATTGATGTAATTGGGAACAAAAATAACAGAAAAACTATCATACAAAAAGTTGGCTCTTTAAAAAGGTCAATAAAATAAACCTCTAGCAAGACTGACAAAAAAAGGAAGATGACACAAGTTACCAGTATCAGAAATGAAGCAGGGATATTATTATAGGTCCTACAGACATCACAAAAGATTATGAGGGAATATCATGAACAATGCTAAACACATAAATTTGACAACTTTAAAGAAATGGACCAATTTCTTGAAAAAAACCACCACAACCCTAATATGAAAGTGATAATTTGAATAGACTTATTAAGGAAATGAAATAACTCCCAGAAAAGAAATCTCCTGGCCCAGAGGGTATCACTGGAGAATTCTATCAAACATTTAAAGAATTAACACAAACCCTTATATAATCTCTTCTAGAAAACAGAAGATGAGGGAGTACGTCCCAACCCATTGTATAAAGCTCATATTACCCAAGACTCAAAAAAATAGTCCCTTAAACATAGACATGCAAAAATCCTTAACAAAATATTAACAAACAGAATTCAGCAATATACAAAAGGAGGTATTATTAAACACCATGACTAAGTGGGATTTACTCCAGGAATGCAATACTGATTCAATATTTGAAAATCAATTAATATAATCCACCATATTGACAGACTAAAGAAAAAAATCATATAATCATACCAATTGATGCAGTAAAAGGAAGTCTTTGGTGAAATTCAATGCCCATTCATGATTTTTTTAAGTATCATGAAACTTTTTTTAATGTATCAGAATACTAGGAATAGAGAGAACTTTCTCAACTGGATAAAGAACATGTACAAAATACCTCCAGCTAATATCATACTTTATGGGGAAAGACTGAAGGCTTTGCCCCTAAGATCTGGAACAAGGCAGAGATGTCCATTCACACCACTGCTGTTCAACACAGTGCTGGGAGTTCTAGCCAGTGCAACAGGCAAGAAAAAATAAATAAAAGATACCCAGATTGGAGAGCAAGAATGAACACTCTCCTTATTTGCAGATGACAATGATGGTGTACACAGAAAATGCCAAGGAACCTACAAAACAAACAAACAAAAAAAGTCCCAAACTTCTATAACTAATAAGTTCAGCAAGTCAGAGAACACATCAACATACCAAAATCTATTGTATTTATGTATATTAGAAATTAACACAGGCAAAAAGAAATGTTAAAATACAGTACTATTCGCAATTGCTCCAAAAAACAAAATACTTAGTCATAAATCTAACAAAATACATTCAGGACATACCTCTTGAAAACTAGAAACCACTGATACAAGAACATAAAGAAGATCTAAATAATGAAGAGACCTATCATATGCATGGATTGGAAGATGCAACATAGTAGAGATGCCAGTTCTTTCCAGATTGATATCTACACTTAACAAACTCCTACCAAATCCCAGCAGGATTTTTCCGTAGTTACAGAGAAAATTATTCTAAAATGTATATTGAAAAGCATACGAACTATTAGAAGTTAAGATGAGCTAATGTTGAAAAGGAGGAATAAAGAGGTTGAATTACTTGATCCAATTTGAAGATTTATTATACAGCTATGGTAATAAAAATTGTGGGTATTGACAGAGTGACAGACATACAGATAAAACAGAGCGAAACAGAGAACCAGAAATAACCCACACCAGTCAAGCCAGCTGATTTTTGACAACTTCATAAACGCAATTCAGTCAAGGAAGGATAGTCTCTCCAACAAATGGTGCTGGAGTAATTGGGCATCCATGGAGGGTGGGGAAAAGAAATTAGATCTAAATCTTACATATTTATTTTATATAAAAATCAAAACATAACAAATTAAAATGTAAAGGATGAAATTATAAAACTTTCAGAAGAACACAAAGGAGAAAATTTTCAAGAGCTAGGGCTTCATGCAGAATTCTTAGACAATACTCTAAAAGCATGCTCCATAAAAAAAAAATCAATAAATTGGATTTCATCAATATCAGAAACTTTTCCTCTGTGAAAGATGCTATTAAAAGGATGAAAAGCAAACTACATATTTGACATAAAGGATCATACCTAGGATATACAGAGAACTCTCAATTTCAGCAGTAAAAAAATAAAATAAGACCAAATAATCCAATTTTTGAAAGGGCAAATAACATGAAGAGACAATTCAATGAGAAGGCTATACTGATAGCAAAATAAATAAATAAAATAAAAGAAGAGTTCAGTATCACTAACAATTAGGGAAATGCAAATTAAGACAATGAGGTATCAACCTATTAAATATATACCTATTAGAGCAGCTAAAATAAAAAATAGTGAAAATACCAGTTGCTGGTGAGGACACAAAGAAACTGGATCTCTCAGATATTGCTGGGGGAAACGAAAAATAGTGTATCCACTTTGGAAAACAGTTTGACGGTTCCTTAAGCAATTAAACATACTGCTGTCGCACAACCCAGCAATCGTACTCCTGGGCATTTATCCCAAAAATACAATCTTATGCTCACATAGAAACCTGTATACAAATGTGCTCAGTCATTTTATTTGCAATAGACAAAAACAGGAAACAATCAAAATGTTCCCCAACAGATGAATGGCTAAAGAAGCTGTGATACACTCATACCATGAACAACTATTCAGCAGTAAAAAAGAACAAACTACTGACACATGTAACAACTTGAATGAATCTCAAAATCATTTTGCTGAATAAAGAAAAGCCAGTCTCAAAAGGTCAATGATTCCATGTACGTGACATTCTCAAAATGACAAAAAATAAATAAAAATAAAATAACAAATTGAACAAATTTGAGGCTGACAATGGTTAGAAATTTGGGGGGAAGGAAGCAGATGTGACAGTAAAGGGATAGCAAGAGGTGATACGAGATCCACTTTTGGTTGATGAAGGTGTTCTGTATCTTGACTGCAAGGATCATTACATAAGTCTACATGGGATAAAATGACACAGAGCCATGTTCCTGCATGGCACCAGTGTCAGTCTCCTGGTTTGGTATCACACTAAGTTATCTATTGTGTGACAAGTACAGGAAACCTTTCTGCACTATCTTTGCAATACTCTTGGAATTTACAATTACTCAAAAGTAAAAACTTCATATCACTACAGCATATTTTTCTATTAGAATAACAAAAAACAACACTCACTTCCAATATCTGGCCTCAGCTTTTTATCATATTCTCTTAGCAACTTGTTGAGAATAAGAGTCACGTCGGTGTCTTGGGATTTTGGAGCCAAGACCCACTTTTGGTTTGATGATGAATCTTCATATTCATCCTCTTCCACCTTTCTGGACCTGGAGTTATAGCACAAAAATGCGACATGTAAGTGGCAGCAATGGCTCTAGGAAGAGCCTAAGTTTGTCCTATCCAAGTACCATGAAATGGGTAGAAAGTCCCCAGTACCCACAGCCCAACCACACACGTGAAAACCCGAAAATATTTTTTAAAAAGAAAGAAACACAAAATACGAATGATTCCATAGGAAGAATGCTACTGCTATTAACATGGTATGTTTTTATTAAATGCCAGAAGACCATTCCCCATCCCAGTTAAACTACAGACAACGTGGCAGGTAAACAATACCAGAGGGCCAACCAGCATGCAACACACCCTTGGATCCACCCCGATAGCCTGTGAAGGTCAAGGCACAAACCTTCTTGGGTTTTCTATATGGTGACTGCATCGTGGTGTTTCCACCCTGACCACCAAGACCTCATTTTCGTTGAAGGTGAGATTAGCTTTTGCAGGGTGGACTCATTCAAAATAGTTGAGTCTGACTCAGTGCTTCTCTTGGAGGCAGGAATCTGGGGGTCTAGGCACTTGAGCATTGTGAGGGGGTCTGCTTTGCCGGCACTCAGATTGGAGGCAAGGACAGCGATGTCCACTGATGACTGAAGACCCTCTAGCAATCTTGCACGCCTCGGTCAACACAAACTGATTCATCTCCTGCACAGCAGGCTAACACAGACATGAAGAACTAAGCTTTCTAATAAGTCTTCAACATTCTGACTTCTTAGTAAATGAGTCTCAGTGAATGCCTGGGCATCTCTGAGCTTGTTTTGTGCAGGGAGGAGCTGGACAGCCTCCTCTCCCGTGTGACACACACTGACAGGAGTGCCTGAATGGAGAGGCCTCAGGATGACCGGCTAGTTTTCCCTTTTTTTTTTTTTTTTTTTTTTTGGTTCTGCAGTTTTGGGTTTTTTAAAAAATGTTTGGTTTATAATTGGCACACACTTGTACTTGACAAGCTGGTTTTCTCAATGAGTGAGGCCGTCTCAACACCATAGTTATTTGGGCTTGGAGAGCAGACAGTCTCTTTCTGCCTTAAAGCAGCATTTCCAGGCAGACTACCATTGACCCCAGCAAGAAAGCACGTGAAACAAACCAAACTTTTCCTTTCTAGTTTGTCAGTGTGGATGCTTTAATGACTTTTTCTTCACAGAAGAGAATAAAAAGAATTGAAAACTGCACGGAGGCGGATTTGTCCTGAGTGGATATGAACTCTTTTCTGTTTAGCTTCCCAGATGGGAGCCAGAATGTTACTGTCATGTCAGGACACTTGTGCTCTGGGATGTAAGTTTCTTGAACTTAATTTTGAGAATTGCCTAAATTATCTATAATTAACAAGATGTTAATTTAAAAAAATAAAATTTCATATTCATTTTTTCTACTTAATTTAGGTCTTCATATATATATGCACATGCATATTTATGTAATATATACATGAGTCTTTTAAAGTGTGTTAACTAGCCATAACGTAGACTAGAGTGTTGGCCAGATAGTCTACACCTGTATGAACATGTACATAAATGAGAGATGTTGACAATGAGTATACGGCATATGTCTCAAAGAATGACTTCCCCACTTACGTTTTTCCTAGGCTGATCTTAAAGTATAATTCTATTTCTTGAGTACCTATTGGCTAGAAGGTTAAATTGAATCATCCATAGAAACTATAAATTTTTATGCACATTGGATATTCACGATCGATAGGAATTTTTAAATGTGGGGCACCTATTCAGTAAGGAATATGTTGCATTTCATTATTTATTAAAGTGAACATTTACAAGTAATACTACAGAATTTTAAATGTTACTCTAAAATATTTCATGTCATCTGGCCGGGCATGGTTGTTCACGCCTGTAATCCCAACACTTTGGGAAGCCGAGGCGGGTGGGTCATCTGAGGTCAGGAATTCCAGACCAGCCTGGCCAACAGGGTGAAACCCCGTCTCTACTAAAAATACAAAAAAAATTAGCGGGGCATGGTGGCACATGCCTGTAATCCTGGCTATTCAGGAGGCTGAGGCAAGAGAATTGCTTGAACCCAGGAGGCAGAGGTTGCAGTGAGCCGAGATAGTGTCACTACACTCCAGCCTGGGCAACAGAGTGAGACTCCATCTCAAATAATAATAATAATAATAATAATAATAATAAATTTAAAAAATAAAATACTTCGTGTCATCTGAAATATTATCAGAAATGTTAATTTTATCATCTTGCAAAATTTTTTTAAAACTTAAAGAGCAGGTTGAAGCATTTAGATAGCTAGGAATCAAGCACTGCCCACGGGACAGGGCAAATCACTCCACAGCAAGGGCATCCGGGGCAGTGAGGAGAGGCCGGTAGCTCATCTCAGCAGAATCAGGCACAACATGCTCAGGACACTTGGCGACTCAGCCCAGGTGCCTTCCTCCCTCCCTCTGCTGTCTCTGTCTTGGGCACTGTGAGGGGGTCTGCCTCACTCTTCTTCCCCTCCCCTCCCGTTCTCCTCCCCTCTCCTACCCCTACCACTACAGAGCCAGACCACAGCCTCCACCCTCTGTTATTGTCTATGGCCCTGATAATCACATACACACAAACCGAGCACAGTAACCAGCTTTTCATCATTCTCTATATACGCAGCCTTAGTTTTTGAAAATTACTTCCAGCTACTTACAGGTATTGTAATAAGCCTAATTCTCCCTCTAGTGGTGATGAGAGGGTTTTCCTGAAATTGCAAGCGCTTCCTCCTTAGAGGCCAGGACAGGTGGCAGTGAGGGGGACCAAGAAAAAGAAAGCAGGAACGTTCTCTTCCACCCCTTTGGGAGGCATATCAGGGCCCCAGCTGTGTAGCCTGGTTGGGTAGGCAGTGGGCAGAGTGAGGCCGAGATGCTCTAGGTCCCTGGGCAGTGAGCACCCCTCTCCCTCAAATCCTGAAAATGAAATAGAAGCCTCACATTGCTAGTGCCAGACCACCAGGCCCACAGGAAAATCCTTGCTTTGACAAAAATGAAATCTCATCTCAGGGGATCCATTAGAATGTGGATAATATAGAAATATTCTCTTTTCCCTAAATTCTAAGTAAGTTATATATAATCTTTATGAGCACTGTTACTTGCATTGTTGGATCCTAAACACCATTACTGAAATTAGCTTTTTCTTAAAAATAAATCAGTGATGTATTGTCATAGTCAAACAACAACTCAACCTTCAGATGTTATTTTCATGTCTTACACCTTAGCTTAAAGCGGAAGGACAGAGAAAAAGTCTGAAGTATTTTTAAGCATTAAAAGAGTTCCTAAACCTCAGAAAGCAGTTAAGGCACCACCAAGGTCTGAGTGGGAATCAGTGCGTTTTATGATGCCCATGGGTGTCAAAATGGGAAGTCCCCCCCTTCTGGGGAGCTGCTGAGCCATCACCACAAAGCACAGCCATCAGACCCTTATCCAAGGAACTTCCACAGCAGGAAGGGACTCAGAGTGCAAATGAGAAACCCCTCCAAATTTAAAACAGTTTTGAAAGATGACACTGCACATCAGATTATTTCACATGTCTGTAAAACCCATTCAGAGAGCAAAGACACTCTCAAAGAAGAGGCATATAGCAATAAAGTTAGTATAAAATTTGGATTTTTTAACTGATCTGCAAGCTCTATTATGAAAGCTGGGGAACGAGCCCAAATAGAGAACAAATGAAAATCATTATGTCTGTCTTAGTAGAATGGAAGGATGAAGAATCCCAAGAGATTTTGTGTATATTTGGGAATCCCCAGTAACCGGACTGTTTTAAGGCAGAGGCTGAGGTATCTTCCTACTAAGCACATGCAGTAGTGAGGACAATAGGCAGTGTTTCTTCTAGAATGTTAAGAATCCAGAGACCTAAACAGTTGATTACTGAACCCTGAATGGCTGGTCACTCGTTTGAGTTGGTGGCAACAGACAGGTGGCAGAGATGTGACTGCCGGCCTCAGCGTTATGCCCGGTGCTGTCTGCCTCCCTCTCCAACTCTAAACAGAGATACAACCAGGAAGAAGCAACCTCAGAAAGCATGTTTCCATTTCTTGCACCAGCTGCCTCTTGAGACAGAAAGAAACTTCAGCTGAAAGGCCCAAGGAGTGCTCTGTCTCTTTGAAAGAGTTGCCTGTGAGTCACCGGTGGAGTCGGTTTCCACACTCAACTCAGCAAAGAGGAGCAGTTGCAAGGGGGAGGGCCAGGGCTTCCTTCCTCAGGGTAAGCACCTCTGCCCAGTTCAGGAGTGAGAACTGGGGCCCCCTTCATGTTTAGTAGGATTTATTCATGTGTCTTCCTAGCTCCTTGGTAGTTCACAAATAGGAATGAAAAGGCAAGGCCTCCTGACATTGCCTCCTGATGGTGGCCAGGTTTGTGCACGCAAGGATGCCCTCTGATTCTCTAGCTCCCAGACCCAGGAAATGGAGAAGCGTCAAAACAAGAGGGTTTGGGGGATAGGGGCACGCTGAGCTTCCTAGGGTGGGGAAAGAGGTAAAGGCCAGACACTGCTCCAATTTTCAAATAACAGGACAGTCTGCAAGCTCTAGCCAGAAATCCAGCCAGAGAGACAGAATTAAAGAAACTAAACCCAGAATCTCCAGTTGTGTTTACAGCAACAGGATTTAACCCTTTGGGTCCCACTGTCCTTGTATCCTCATGAGCCCTCTTCATCTCTTCTAGAGTGATTCTAAGCTCCCATTAGCCGGTTGGTGTACTGGGAGGAAGGTTGCGGAATTTATGGTGAGATGATTTCTTACATTACCAGGCAGAAGCCTTATTATCCATTTCGACATGCGTGCTTTATGGGGGTGGGAGTGCGTGTGTTCCTCTGTGTGAAAGTGGCTGATGTGGAAGGTGTGTGTGTGTGTTTGCAGGACCTGGGAGGGGAGTCCTCTCGGACAAGCAGGGCTTTCTGCTGCCCACCTGGTTCCAATCCCCCCGCGCCTGCCTCCAATGCATTAGCTCTTTCCAGCCCGGTCTAAACTAGGCAGTTAGAACCACGGTTCCCGGGTTCTTGGAAATTTCAGAGTGATGGAAATGACAGAGAATGTCAGCCAAAGTGTGTGTGTGTGTGTGTGTGAGCCCCTGAAACAGCTGAGGTGGGAATTAGGGGTCGGTAAGGAGCCAGAAATGGCCCCTGCCCCCTGAACCTGGTTTTCAAAACCCCTTAAAACCACCAGATCCTAAAAGCGTCAGGAGACGAGCCCATTAATCTGAGTCCCCACACTCCCGGCTGCAGAGGAAAAAGCAGATGACCGTGTCCAAGGGAGCTGGGACAGGTGAGGTGCAGGCCGACTTCCCAGTCCCCTCCCGGCCCGCCGTGCCGCAGCCCAGCCGACGGCTGGCGCGCCAGGGACTCCAGCAGACAGCGCCCCCCGCCGCCCTGTCGCCCAGCTCGGGGCCTCCGGGGATGCGGCCCCCGCGCCACTTACCGCGCGTGCAAGCCCGAGAACAGGCAGAGGAGGAGCAGCAGCTTCGGGGCCATGGTGCCGTGGAGCTCGGGGCGCAGGGGCCGGGGCCTCGGCCGGGCGCGGCTTCCTCCGGCGCGGACCTGGTCTCCGCCGGCCCTCTTTGCCCTGGCTTCCTCCGAGGCTGCTGGCCGCGGCGGGCGGGACAGGTATCTACTCTGGCGCTGGCCGCGCCCCCGCGGGGCGCACACGGGACGCACACGGGACGCCGGGCCACCGCGGCGCGCCGCCCCCACCCGCGCACTAGCGCCGGTCCGCGCAACCGGGCGGCGGGAGCAATGGGCGCCGGGGACCCCCTGGCGCGGCGCCGCCCACCCCGCCTGGAGCCGCGAGCGGGAGCGGGTGCCCAGGCCGGGGCTGTGTGCGCTGTGCTAGGAGGTGGGGGCAGCTGGGCGGCTGTCCTCTGGCAGCGCCTCCGAGGCGGTCCCGGCGGGGAGGAGTTTCCCCAATTACACGCCTGACAACGCGCAGGGCGAGAAAGGCGAGGTTTGAATGGACTCGGAGTTTGAGGCCAGGAAGGGGGCGGAGCTCCGAGGGGGAGGGGAGGCTGGGGATCCCGCAGGGAGCCTGAAGAAAGGTCCCCGGGGTTGGCACCTTGAGAGCGAGCCCGCGGTCCGCCTTCCTCCAGCCATTTCTACCCCAGTGCAGGTTTCCTCCAGCGCTCCCTGACCTCCCGTGCCCGCCGTCGCCCGGGGTTGAGACGGTTTGCCAAAAGCAGCCCTTCCATCGCACTCTTCGTGCTAAGTCCGCTGAACTCCTAGGCACTGATAAGATTCTGTGCTTGGAAAGGTGGCTTTCTGCGGGAATATTTGGGGAAAAAGCACCCCAGATTTATGCCTTTCTTACAGAAAAGAGAGACTAACACATAGCAATAAACAGTAGAGGTGGAAAGGCATGTTAAAGGTAGGAGCTAGAAAAATCCTAAGGCAAGAAGCCAAAGACGTTCCGTTTGGTGGAAGCATGAGGTGCGCCTCATTCCATGTATTTTCATATTCCAAAAACCGAAAATGGCATTTACGCTTTCATTTGTCATAATCATTCAGAAAGTTAGTCTTGCACCATGTAAGTATTGCAATCTCAACAGTGTAGTAAATCCACTAGGAATTTTACATTTCTATCATCCCCAAAAAGTTCTTAGAAAATGTTTTATAACTGCTATTCATAGAATTATGTAAGGGTGTGATAACTGTTTCTTTAATATTGTCAAATAGCTTTGTTCGGCCAGGCACAGTGGCCCAAGCCGGTAACCCCGGCACTTTGGGAGTCCGAGGCAGGCGGATCACTTGACCCCAGGAGTTCGAGACCAGCCTAGGCAATGTGCAAAAACCCTGTCTCTACAAAAAATAGTAAAGAATTAGCTGGGCATGGTGGCATGGGCCTGTATTCCTCTGGTGTGTTCCCCCTTGTTTCTGGATAGGCATGAAGTGGAGGGGAGTGCAGTTGTTAATGACAATATTGTTTTTCAACAATGGAGCTGTCATCTCCCTGGCATCACCTTTCTGTCTCTGTGAGGTGCTGAACTCACCCAGCTCCCCCCCTTTCCAGGACTCTTTCTGGCATTCTCATCCTCCTCTGCCCAGCACATCCCTCCTACTTAGGTGCACATGCCCTATAAGGTCCCCTCTTTGATGAAGACTCTGATGCTCCTGCATTCTTCCACTTCCAACACCTGTACCACTCCTTTAGGCTTCAGGGGAATATGAGCCTTTATCATACTCTGCCCTAATCTCTAATTTTCTGTACCAAAATCTGAGCACTTTAAAAATCAATTAGATGATGATTTATTGTTCCTTCATTGCTTATGTCGTCTCCACATAAGAGACTTGAGTCTCACTCTATCGCCCAGGCTGGAGTGCAGTAGTGTCATCTGGACTCACTGCAATCTCTACCTCCCGGGTTCAAGTGATTCTCGTGCCTCATCCTCCTGAGTAGCTGGGATTACAGGCACACACCACCACGCCTGGCTAATTTTTGTATTTTTAGTAAAGATAGGGTTTCACCATGTTGGCCAGGCCCTTCTGCAACTCCTGACTTCAAGTCATCTGCTCACCTCGGCCTCCCAAAGTGCTGAGATTACAGGCATGAGCCACCACGCCTGAGTGTGCTGCAAGAATGCTGCAAATAGAAACAATTCTTTTGTGTTTCCCTTCTTAACACAGTAATAGAAACATAAGTAAAAATAACCATCTGACATTGATCACATAACAGGGGCCAGGGCCGACAGGAAGGCTTTACATTGATTAACTCATTTTAACTCTCACATCATTATTTCCGTTTCGCATATAGAGAAAAAGCACAGAGAAGTTAAGTCGCTTACCCCAAGATCACACAGCTAGTAGGCGAGGACTGGGGGTTAAAAGCCAGGCAGCTGGCTCCAATGTTTCATTCCTAATCACTATACCATACTGTCTGCCTGAGTAGGTGCTCAGCTGACATTTGTTGTTGGGCTAGTTGATGAAAGTTTTGGACTCCTTACCATATTATTTATTTTTTGAGCATGAGTTAAAATACTCACAAGTTGTTTATAATAGAAATAGACTGTTACTTGAGTGATTTTGTAAAATATCAGTAAACAAGAAGTGTCCTGAGATTTGTTTGTTGTTATTATTATTTTTACAATTCAATCAGTGAACAAGAAAACGCAATATTGTTTTTACATCCCTGTGTTCTTTATTCTTCTCCTTTCTTGCATATTTCAACGTGCTATTATGAATGAATGCAAGATGATCCCCTCTGGCCTTTGGAATGCTTCGCTTTATTTATTAGATTGAGTAGGTCAACTTGATACGTCTGAACATTTTCTCTTGGAAAGCCCCTCCCCTCTCCCTGGAACGAGATTTTGTTTTTTAAAGCTAAATGAGCTGAAAGGTTGGGGAAAAATCAAAGCAAGCTTTCTAGGCGTTAAGTGTGAAAGCAAAATGCAAGGTTAAGAATCTTCAAAGGAGAAGCCACAGGCTTTCATGTCGCTGCCTTGCCCCGGTTGACCTGCGGGGGATGCTCTGCGGAGCATGCGCAGTGCGCACTCTCCAAGCCGCCTCAGCCTCACCATTTTCAGCCCGGGAGAAGCGGGCGGGATTTACACTTTCTCCCCCTAGCTCGCGGGAATAGAAACGGAAATAAAAAGTAAGTGAAAGCGAGCGCCACCAGAAGACTGGCTCTTAGTCCTAAGAGGTTAGGGTAACGAATCGGTTCTCACAACCGAAGCGCAGACGTGGCGGTAATGACGGAACAGCTCCAGCCTGGCGCGCTGCTTTGCTCCTGGCTTGGCGCTGGGTCCTCGGCTCCGGAGGTTCTGGGGAAGACCTGGGCTGCCCGCGCAGCTGCGGGTTGGACTGCACCTCGGCGGGGGCGGCGGGACCCTAGCAGCGTTGCCAGGAAGCGCCTTTCAGATCCCGCGGTGGCGCGCTGCGCCCCGCAGGCCGCGGAGCCACCCCGCTACCCACGCGCCCTTCAGCGCGCATCCGCTGCTCCGTGGTTGCCCCAGGTTCTGCTTTGAGAAACATCTCTCCCACTCCCAAAACTGTACTTCTGGGTTACATGATGTTTCGTGGTTTTATATTTTGAAAAAGCGCCTTTCCCTTGTCAATCAAAACGGTACTATCAAGGGATAATGCACACACAACAAAAATGCACCGATCTTAAAAGTATGGCTCAGTGAACTATTTCGCATGTGTATACCACATGTATATGAATAGCATATGTATAGCATCTGGATTATTATATATAACAAATATATAATTATGTAATTCCCAGTGGCTGGGCCATCTTCAAGTCAGTGCCGACACTGGGTAACCAACTATTCAGGCTTTGGCCACAGAAGCCTGGTTTTGCCTAGTCTTGCACCTCGCATAGATGTGGTCATGCAGTATTATCCACTTAGCCTCCGGCTTCTCTCACTCAGTGCAGTGTCTGTGAGATGTACCCTTATTGCTACATTACCAGTCATTCATTACTTTTTACTGCTGTGCATGATAGTTCATTGTGTGAATACACCACACGTTATTTATTTGTTCCTATGCCAATGGATTTTTGGGTTTGAAACTTTGGGATGTTATGAATAAAGCTAACATGAATATTCTTGTCTTTTGATGGACATATGTGTTCATTTCTCTTGGTTATCTGACTGAAAATAGAATATCCAGATCACAAGGAAGGCATGCGTTTCATGATTATAAATATTACTACAGAGATTTCTAAAGCAGTTATATTCATCACGCATTGGCCATGTATGAGTTCTGGTGTATACCCTTGATGAAATGTGGCCTTGCCATTATTTTTGTCACCATTCTGATATTTCTTTTTTTTTTTTTTTTCTATTAGACGGAGTCTCGCTCTGTCACCAGGCTGGAGTGCAGTGGCGCGATCCCGGCTCACTGCAACCTCCGCCTCCCGGGTTCGAGCAATCCTCCTGCCTCAGCCTCCCGAGTAGCTGGGACTACAGGCGCACGTCACCAGACCCAGCTAATTTTTTTGTATTTTTAATAGAGACGGGGTTTCATCATATTGGCCAGGATGGTCTTGATCTCTTGACCTCCGTGATCCACCACCTCGGCCCTCCCAAAGTGCTGGGATTGCAGGCATGAGCCACCGCGCCTGGCCTGCCATTCTGGTATTTCATTCTGGTTTTGATTTCATAGAACTTCTTTCAAATTTTTACCAGCCATTGGAATATCTTCTTTTATGAAGTGTCATTTAAGTCTTTTGCCCATTTTAAAACTAGACTGTTGGCTTTCTTTTTATTTGTAGAAGCTCTTTTGAGTTTTCATATTTTTTTGTTTACCATTACATCTATTGCTTTAATAAATACCACCAATATTATACAAATATATGATTTACAATATCCCTATTATAGCAAAGAATAGAGTCATAAAATAAAATGTCTTTTAGGCATGTATTATGCCAAGCATGCAAATTATTGTTCTCATTATGACATAAGAATAATACTCTTTTGGTGACAAAAGATATATTGTATTAGCTCCAAGTCCACTGAAGAGCTTCCAGGAAGTTCTAAAGTAAAATCTGGCCATGTTTTCTATACAATAAACAGAACAGCAACAACTTCTGCTATCCCTTAAGCATAAACTATCCCTTTACATAAACTTAAGTAAATGGCTTGTTACAAATAAAAATAAATAACATTTTAGAAACTAGTTAACATCACTGGCCCAAATGTGGTTTTTACTTTCTTGCGTATGTCTAAGAAATTTCAACATGAAGTATATATTAAAAATTAACAATAATTTCTAAGGTATACATGAGCCAAGCTGCTCACTCTTACTGTGGAAGCAAAACTTACTTCTGAAAGTAATATACAGAAATAATATGTAAACACATAGAGCTTGAGATAGACTAAGAACATCCTTCTGTGTTCTATGGACCAAAATACAAAGGTCTCCATTACATATGTAAATGAACACACTTTCATTAGTTTGGGATATATTGATATTACATGACTGTGTGCATATTTTATGTATACCATAAAACAAATGTTGACAATGTCTTCAGTGACAACATGCATTCTAGCCCCAACTACTGGAAAGGATATAAAACCTTAATAAGAAAACTACTTTGCTTTGCTTTAACTAAAGATTTTAAGTGAAAAACAAAGCCAACATTCCTTGTTGCATCATGGACCGAGGTCTAAAATGTTCAGAGTCAACAATCTGTTTGCTCCCCACTGTAACAAAGCACATAAGCATTCTCTCTCTGTTCACAAAGTCTGATCATCCTCAGTGTTTTGTCTTAAAAACTGCTTTCCAAGTATGAGGGACCCATGCTGGTTACATTCTTTCCATTGCCTATTTACACCTGATGTAGCCATATAGGTTGGCACCTTGTAGTACCACACCCATGATAACCACTGCTAACCACTTTACCCTGAAGGAGATGAGGCCACTGAAGATAAATATCACCCACAGCACTGGACAGGCATTAAGTCCCAACCAAAAGATTTGATTCAGCCTCTGAGACAGTTTTGTCCTCCCGAGAGGATGCCTTTCTGGACTCAAGCACCCAATGGCTCTTTCCATCTTCATCATGTGATTCCAACACCGTAGACCCACCACTAGTCTACCTGTGACATTCGTCACTGCCCTAAAGTCACATGACAAGATAGTTGTCACCATACAAGCAGTAAAGCTGCTGCTGACCAATTTGCAAAGAAGGTAGACCACAATTGCACAGACTTGAAAGAATAGCTGGAAACGTGAGGCCACTGGATATCTGATTTTGGATTGTTTTGTTTTGTTAGTTGTCTCTTCCACATCCAACACTGAAATGTCTTCAGTGTCATCATTACTGTACTGATGCAACATGGTAGCCCTGTGCCGGCCCCCTAATATCACATTTAAAAAATTACTATGGCCTTTTATTTTCTTAATATCTATTATTGTTAGTTCTCTGAATTTGTTCATTTATTTGTTTATTTATTGCTGTTCTAGGTTGTTTGCATCTCCGTATACATCAGCTTTTAAATTTTCCCCCAATTTTTAAAACTGTTCTCTTGGAAGTATTCACAAGTTTACAAATAATGTGTAAAAATAATACTATAAGTTTCTATAATATTATCTAATCTACAGTACATAGTCTAATTTTTCTAACTGATCTAATAATACCTTCAATAGCATTTTTCCCATATAGCCCAGGAACCCATTCAGGATCACACATTTCACTAGTTATTGTGTCCACTTGGTCTGTTTTTAGTCCAGAACAGGTTGTGGCCGTTCTTGATCTTTCACAACACAGTAGTTTCAGTAGACAAAAGTATTTTGTAGAATGTACCTCTGTGTGAGTCTTTCTCATGATCAGATTCAGGCTATGTATTTTGGGAAGAAATATGACATAAGTAATGTTGCTTTTCTTGGTGCGTTATTGTAGGAAACACACTATGTTGGTTTATCTCATTGTGGGTCACACTGATCACTTAGTGAAGCTGGTATCTGCCAGCTTTCTCCACTTTAAAGTTACTTCTTTTTCTTTCTAAATGGCTGACTGTTCTTTGGGGAAATTATTTGAAAATGTTTAACTATCTTAGTTTTAACATGCATTGATGATTCTTGCTTGCTGCTTGTAAAATGGTGATTTTCTAACTTTACTGTTCTACATTTATTAGTTGGTATTATAGGAAGCACTCCTCCTCTTTTTCTAGTGTTACTTTCTGTAGAGACTCATGGTTTCTTGTTTTATTTAATGCACTTTGATCCATTA
This sequence comes from Pan paniscus, assembly GCF_029289425.2. Lineage (NCBI taxonomy): Eukaryota > Metazoa > Chordata > Mammalia > Primates > Hominidae > Pan > Pan paniscus. The sequence continues at coordinate 8,313,395 of NC_073265.2, forward strand.
CTGTCATTATTTATTGTTATTCTCAAATCATCCAAGATTTTGACAATAGGAGCCTCTTCAAGCTGACTCCTGTATTTAGCATGTCCCCAATATTTATTGTTTGAGATTTGTCTCAATTTTTTTATCTTTAAAAAATTTAAAATTTTCCCCAGGTGTATTGAGGTATAAGAGACAAACAATACAGTACGTATTGAAGGCACACAAGGGGATGATTCGATATAGGTATACATTGGGAAGTGGTTCCCCTATAAACCAGTTAGCAGAGCCTTCACCTCACATAGTTACCTTTCTTTCCCCGCTCACTTTCTGAAGCAACAGGATTGCCACTCATATTTTCTTTTTCCCTACCCTTGAATTCAAAATTTCCCCTTGGTTCCTTTTAATAGAGAATGATATTTGGAAAACAAATCTAGTTGCTCTGAAGTATTATTGCTTTGAGACCTTTTAGAGGACAGAATGCATAATGTCATATATTATGATATAATAATACTATTTCATTACACACTAGAATTAATGAGTATGAACTTATGTCACCCATAAAATCCTTCCTTGTCTTTGAACTTTCCCTATTTGTAACTCCTTCCATAAGATTCCCAATTTTCAACAAAATTAATATATTTTTTAATTTGCTCAACGTGCAATATACACGATATAGTTTCAGAATTACAGTAACCATGTTACAATGAAAAGAAGACCCCTAGGTTGAGTTCAGAATGTGTTTTCAGATGTTTCTGCTCTCCCCCTTTAAGCTAAGAATACAAGAGAGTAATCAAAATGCTATGCTCAAAAGTTATTTGATTTACTTTTTTTTCTCCAGTGCAGTTATGTTATTAATTTAAAGTGGAGCTGAGTTCATTAGTTTCTATTTGTATTACACTTTAGGGCTTTTCCTCATTATTATGGATTTAATTCTATTTTTGAATATGTGAAATTTTAACATGATCCCAAAAATCCACACTATACAAAATGAAACAAGACATATCAAGAGAAGTGCCATCCCACCCCATTGTTTCTACTTGTTTCTGCCACACAGATACACAGACACCTCCTCTACATAATACATTTCATGAATTTCTGCTTTATTTTTTCTTTTTCCAAAAATAAACAGAAAAATAACTATTTTCTAATTCTACTTCCTTTCTGACATCAAACATCACACGCTATATAAAACTTTTGCATTCTGATTCTTTAACTTCTTCAGTATTGTACCTTGGAAATACACCAGTTAATGCAGCTCTTACTTATCCTTTTTACATAGCTGCATAGTATTCTATTGCATGTAAATATCATAATGTTTAAATTAATGTACTTTGTTGGGGTATTTTCATAGTTTCCAATATTTTGCAAATACATATAATACTGAATCATATAACTTTGTGCATGCCAATTTTTATGCTGTTGAAGGTGTATTTTCAGGGTAAATTTCCAGAAGTCAGATTTCTAGTTCAAAGGGTACATGTGTAATTTTATCATATATTGTCAAATTTCCTTCTCATAGGGAAGTTTTCTCCATTTCTCATTCCCACTATCAATGAAAGAAGACACCTATTTTTCAATAGTCTTGTCAGTAGTGAATTTTCAAATTTGCTAGATTTTACCAAGCTAAGGGGTAAAAAGTGATATCACCACACAGTTCTAATTTGTGTTTTGTTAATTATGAGTATATTGAACATTTAAAAATATTTAGGACCAGCTGGGCGTGGTGGCTCATGCCCGTAATCCCAGCACTTTCAGAGGCTGAGGCAGGCGGATCATGAGGTCAGGAGTTCAAGACCAGCCTGGCCAACGTGGTAAAACCCCATCTGTACTAAAAATACAAAAATTAGCTGGGCGTGGTGGTGGGCGCCTGTAATCCCAGCTACTCAGGAGGCTGAGGCAAGAGAATCATTTGAACCTGGGACGTGGAGGTTGCAGTGAGCTATGATTATGCCATTGCACTCCAGCCTGGGCAACAGGGTGAGACTCCGTCTCAAAAAAAAAAAAAAAAAAAAGAAAAGAAAAAGAAATATTTAGGACCATCTTATATTTTAGCAAATTATCTTTTTTGTCCTTTGCACAATTTTCTATCAAATTTTTTCATATTTTGTCCTCAAATTTTACATGTTACAGGCATTTTTCTGTGGCATAAGTTGCAAATAATTTCTTCCCATTTATCCGTTGTCTTTTGATTTTGGTTATACTTTACTGATCATGAAATTTTTACACCTGTTTCTCTAGTCAAATTTATCAATATTTTTTGCATCTGGATTTGGGGAAATAATTAGAACCTTTCCCGATAACTTTCACCCAAGTTATAAAAGGGTTTGCTCATGAATTATTCTGGTATCTCTATGATTTCATCTTCTACACTTACATCTCTGATCCATTTGAATCACAGTCTTAAGTAATATGTAAAGTATTGATGTAATTTAAATACTTTCCATCTAACCATCCAGGTCTTCCCATACTTATTCAAAAGTTCAACTTTGTCACACTAATTTGAAATACCATAATTACCATATGCTAAGTTTCCATGTATACCTGGATCTATTTTTGTATTTCTTTTCAATAGCTAATTAATGAGTAATCTGCTTGTACCACTGTGTTAATTATAAAGATTTTGTGTGTGTTTTAATATCTGGTTGGGCTACGGCTAGCAGTTCATCTTATTCAGTATTTTCATGTATTCTTGCATATTTTTTCTTCCAAATTAACTTTAATCTCAACATATATAGCTTCAGAAAAAAAATTCATATTTTATTGGGGTTCTATTACATGGATAAGTTAACCGAGGGAGAATCTGCATCTTTATAATATTGAGTTATCCTACACAATAACAATGATTACATTTTCTGTTTGTTCATAAGTACTTCTCATCGGGTTTTCATACTTCTTACTAAGTTCATTTGTGAGAATATTATCTATCTTTCTGATACTATTTTAAATGGTATTTTCTCTTCCAGTGTCCTCTGATTGCTTACTAATCATGAATATAAGCATTTCTATTATTTTATGTAATTTTTATATCCTCCTTGCTTTCTGAATTCTCTTAATATTGTGTTAGTTTTATCACTGGTTCTCCAGTGTTTTCCAGTTTTACTATCATATTATCTGCAAGCAGAAATAGATGTACTTCATCATACCCAATTTTCATGCCCCTAATAAATGTCTTGTGTCTAACTGCAGTGGCTAATGCCTTCTGTAAAAATGATAAAGGCAGGAGATAATAGGCACACTCTTCCTATTCCAGATCATCCTGGAAAGGTCTCTTGTGGAGGCAGACAGACTGACAGAAGGAGAAAACAGAGGAGATGCCCATACCTTACTATTTTCAGGGTTTCTATAAAAAAATCAAGAATGGGTGTTGAAACTTGTCAGACCCAATGGGGAGCATCAATGGAGAGAAATATTTCTTCTCCACAGTAAATTATATTATTGAATTTCTTTCTATTGAATCATTCTTCTACTCCTAAAACTAAATTTGTAAGTTTTCCTTAATTTTGTATGTTTTGGAAAAATTTATTTGGCATCAGACTGGCATGATCTTTATATGTTTGGTAGAATTTTCCTGTAAAGGCACCTGGGCCCTTTGTCTCTCTCTCTTTCTCTCTCTCCCTCTGTGTGTGTGTGCGCGCGCGCGTGTGTGTGTGTGTGTGTGTGTGTGTGTGTGTGTGTTGGCGAGTAAAAGTTCCTTGGTAATTTTCTCTTTTTTCCATAGCAAATGGCCCCCTTAAGCATTCTATCTATAATGGGGTCAATTTCAGTAGTAAAATATATTTCCCCAAGAAATTCTCCAATATGTATATGTTCTAAATTTTTTGAATAAAGGTGGGTAAGTCATCTGTTATGACTTTCATTTTTACTGTGTCATTTCTTATTTTATTTATATTCCCCATTTTTTCTTAAATGGTTTGTGTATTTCATTTTATTAATCACTAGAGTTTTGATTCATTCATTACATCTCTTGTTTTTATATTATCTATCTGATCAAATTCTGCTTTTATCTTTATTTTATTTACTTTGTGCTTTCTTTTGGTTTATTTCTAGTTTTTGAGTGGGAAGTTAGTTCAGTTTCTTATATTTTTTATTGATATTGATATATGCTTAACAATATGAATGTTCTTCTAATATGCTTTAAAAGTATCTCATAAACTTTTAAAATCAAGTATTATTCTTTTTTAGTTTATAATTCCACTTTTTAAAAATTGAGAAATAATAATTGGACATATATTTAGGATAAAATGTGATGTTCCATTTGTATACACATTGTAAAAAGGTTGAATCAAGCTCATTAGCCTATCTACTACCTCACCTGCTGATCATGTTTTGCAGTAAGAACATTTAAAAACTATTTTAGCAGTTTTAAAATAGTCAATACATTATTATTAACTACGGTCACCATGCTGTGCAATAGATCACTAAAACTTTATTTCTCCTCTCCGAAACTTTGCACCCTTTGATGAACATCTCCCCCTTCCCTACCCTCACCCCTACCCTCTGGTAATGGCCGTTCTACTCTCAGCTTCTATGAATTTGTCTCTTTTAGGTTCCATATATAAGTGAAAACAAGCAGTATTTGCCTTTCTCCACGTGGCTTACTTGAGTTAACATAATGTCCTTTAGGTTCATTCATGTTGTTGCAAATGACAGAGTTTCCTTCTTTTAAAGACTGTGTAGTATTCCACTATGTATATAGACAACATTTTTCAATCCATTTATCCACTAATGGACACTTAGGTTGCATTCATTTTTTGGCTGTTGAAATAATGCTGCAGTGAACATGGAAGTGCAGCGAGCTCTTTGACAGACTGATTTCAGTTTCTTTGCATATATACCCAGAAGTAAGATTGCTGGATGATGTTGTAATTTTATTTTTCATTTTTTCAGGAGCTTCCGTACTGTTTTCCCAAAATAGCTGTACTAAGTAACATTACTACCCACAGTGTACCAGGGTTCCCTTTTCTCCACCTCCTAACACTTGTTATCTTTTGTCTTTTTGATAATACTCATTCTAACAGGTGTAAATGATATCTTGTTGTTTTAATTTGAATTTCCTTGATAATGAGAGATGTTGAGCATTTTTTTCATGTATCTGTTGCTCATTTGTGTGTCTTCTTTTGAGAAATGTCTGTTCAAGTCCTTTGTTGATTTTTTAATCCGGTTATTTGTTTTGTTGCTATCGAAGTGTTTGAGTTCCTTATATATTTTCAATATTAACTCCTATAGAAAATATTTGAGGTGGGTGTGGTGGCTGAGGCCTGTAATGCTGGGAAGGCTTCCAAGGTGGGTGAATCACTTGAAGCCAGGAGTTCAAGACCAGCCTGGCCAACATGGTGAAACCCCATCTCTACTAAAAATATAAAAATTAGCCAGGTGTGGTGGCGTGCACCTATAGTCCCGGCTACTTGGGAGGCTGAGGCAGGAGAATGGCTTGAACCAGGGAGGCAGAGGTTGCAGTGAGCCGATACTATGCCACTGCATTCCAGCCTGGGTGACAGAGCAAGACTCTGTCTCAAAAAAAAAAAAAAAAAAAAAAGAAAGAAAGAAAGAAAATATTTTATTTGCAAATATTTTCTCCCAGTCCATATGTTTTATCTTTACTCTGCTAGTTTTTTCCTTTGCTGTGCAGAGGCTTTTTAGTATGATACAATCCCATTTGTCTATTTTTGCTTTTCATTGCCTGTGCTTTGGGGTCCTATCCAAAAAATTATTGCCCAGACCAATGTCACAGAGCAATTCCCTTAAATTTTCTTGTACTGTATACAATGAAGGCCATATATGACAAGCCCATAGCTAACATCATACTCAATAGTGAAAAGTTCAAAGCTTTTCCTCTAAGTTCATAAATAAGATGCGGATGCTCACTCTTATCACCTCTATTCAGTATAATTCCGGAAGTTCTAGCCATAGCAATTAAGCAAGTAAAGGCATCCAAAAAGTAAAAGAAGAAATAAAATTGTCTTTTTTATTAAAGATTTTCTATGTAGAAAACCCAAAAGACTCCACCAAAAGGTGTTAGAACTGATAAATAAATTCAGGGAAGTTACAGGATACAAAATCAACATAAAAAATCAGTAGCATATCTATACACTAACAACAGACTATCCTAAAATAAGTAATGAAACAATCCCATTTACAGTGCCATCATAAAATAAAATAAAATAAAATACTTAGGAGTAAATTTAATCAAAGAGGTGAATGATCTGTATACTGAAATCTATAAAACATTAATGAAAGAAATTATGAATAACACAAATAAAAGGAAAGATGTCCTATGTCCATGGATTGGAGGAATTAATATTATTTAGATCTCCATACTACCCAAAGCCATCAAAGATTCAATGCAATCCCTATCAAAATTCCAATGATTTTTTTATAGAAATAGAAAAAAATTCTAAAATTTTTATGGAAACACAACAGATCCCGCATAATCAAAGGAATCTTGAACAAAAAGAATGAAGCTGGAGGCATCATATTACCTGATTTCAAAATACATTGCAAGACTACAGTAATTTAAGCAGTATGGCACTCACATAAGAACAGATACATAGACCAGTGGCTAGAGATAGAGATAGAGAGCCCAAGAATATACTCACACAAGTACAGTCAATAAATTTTCCATGAAGATATCAAGAACACACAATGAGGAAAGGACAGTCTCTGCAATATATTGTGTTGGAAAAACTAGAAGCCACATGTAGAGGAATGAAATTGGGCTCTTATTTCACACTATGCACAAAAATCAACTCAAAGTAGATGAAAGACTTAAACGTAAGACCTGAAACTATAAAACCATTAAAAGAAAATATAGGGGAAAACTTTTGCTACATTAGTCTGAGCAATGATTTCTTGTGTGTCATAAATTTTTATGTGTAATTTTAAATTAAATTTGACTTTTCGAAATCTTATGACATTTTAAAATCTTTATTTTCATCCTTTTGTTATTAAATAGAAGAAATTTTAAATTTCTAGTTGGAAGATACTTTTTTTAAAAGCTGTTTTCATTTGCAATATTATTACTTATGACCAAAGTGTTATTTTATAACATTTTTATATTATTGGCCTGCATGGTGGCTTATGCCTGTTATCAAGCACTTTGGGAGGCTGAGGTGGGTGGATCGCTTGAGGGCAGGAATTTGAGACCAGCCTGGGCAATGTAGTAAAACCCTGTCTCTACCAAAATAAAAAAACTGGCCAGTTTCATGACCTGGTCTCAAAAAATATACATATATATAATGTCTATATTATGAATGTACCAATATTTTTAATATTGATATATGACCCAGCATGTGATTAATTTTGTAGATTTTTCATGTGTACTTGAGAATGATAAATGCTTGAGGTGATGGATGCCCCATTTACTCTTAAATGATTACTATGCACTGAATGCCTGTATCAAAATATCTCATATACCCCATAAATATATACACACACTATGCCTAATACCAATACAAATGTGAAAGATAAAATAGGAATGGGGCATGGTAGAATTTAAGACTAATTCATTGGAAAATAAAGTGCATGTTTCTTACAATGACCCAATTAAAATTGGTCTAACAGAGGCATTGCAAACTCAAAGGCCTACAGGGTGAGGCAGGCTTCACACTGGAGATGACTAAAGTATGGATTGGATGAGAACTATATGATGGATTCCTTGCTAAAGGCAGGATGAGCACAGGTTCTAATTTGCTCAAGAGTATTTTAATTTATGCCTGTTGTTCTGATGTAATTATTATCGTTAGGATTCTTAAAAGTGTCCTGGTTTGAAAAATAGATTCCTAATTTAATTCCATTGTTTTTTGAGAACATACTTTGTATGATCTCAATCTCTTTAAAATTATTAAGACTTGGTTGGGCACAGTGGCTTATGCCTTTAATCCTAGCACTTTGGGAAGCTGAGGCAGGTGGATTTCTTGAGCTCAGGAGTTCAAGACCAGACTGAGCAATATAGTGAGACCCTGTCTCTACAAAAATAAAAATTAAAAAATCAGCTGGGTGTGGTGGTGCATGCCTGTAGTCACTTGAGCCTGGGAGGTCAAGGCTGCAGTAAGCCCTGATCATGCCACTGCACTCCAGCCTGGGTGACAGAGAACAACCCTGACTCAAAAAAAATAAAAATAAAAATAAAATTATTAAGCCTTGTATTATTGCATTAAAAAATGCTCTATTCTGGAGAATGGCCTTGAAAAGGATATGTATTCTGCTGCTGTTGGGTGCAGTGTTCCTTAGATGTCAGCAGATCAAGTTGGTTGATAGTGTTGTTCTGGCCTTCTACATCCTGGCTGATTCTGCATCTTGTTGTCCTACCAACTATTAAGAGTGGAGAATAAAGTTTCCAACTACTATTGTTGCACTGTTTATTTCCCCTTTGAATTCCATCAGTTTTTGCTTCATATATTTTGGGCTCTGTTGTTAGGTACACAGATACATATCTGTTTTTAATTGTTATATATTCCAGATAAATTAACTGTTCTACCATTATAAAATGTCCTTCTTTGTCTCTAGTAATATTATCTGTATTAAAGTAATTTTTTCTGATATTTGTATAGTCATTCTAGCAGTCTTTCAGTTACTGTCTGCATAGTATATCTTTTCCATCCTTTTACTTTCCACTTATTTGTGTCTTTGAATCTAGAACATACCTCTTATTGAAACTATATGGTTATGTCCTTTTTAATTAATCCAGTCTGACATTCTCTGCCTTTTGATTGGACTGTGTAATGCATTTTCATTTAATTATTGATGTGGTTGAATTTATAGCTGCTATTTTGCTCTTTGTTTTCTTTTGTGTTATTTTCTAGTACACTATTTTAATTTCTTTGGATTGTTCACTACCTTTTCTTTTACTTATTTTTTGTGGCTGCTCTGGGGATTAAATATGCATCCTACCTTAAAACAATTTAGTGCTGATTATTACTAACTTAATTTCAAAAGTACATAGAAATTTCCTTCCAATATCATGACTTGTCCTTCTCCAAGGTGATAGTATTGTTATACAAATTATGCTTATAAACTCAACAATATAGCTTCATAATTATTGTTTCATACAATTGTCTTTTAAATTGGTTGAAAGAAGAAAGAGTAAAAACTTTATTTACATTTTATATTTACCCATGTAATTTCCTTTATGGTGATCTTCCTTTCCTTGTGTGAGTTCAAGTTAACATTGATTTATCATTCCTATATACCTTAAAAGACTTCCTTTGGTATTTCTTGTAGAGTAGGGCTGCTATAAATGTATTGTCTCCATTTTTATTTACCTGGGCATGTCTTTATTTCACTTGCCGTTTTGAAGGGTAATTTTGCTCAATATAGAAGTTTTGGTTGATGGTGGGGGGTTCCCTGCTTTGTTTCAGCACTTTGAATATATTGTCTCACTACCTTCTGGCCTCCATGGTTTTTTATGAGAAGTCAGCTGTTATTCTTATTGAGGATCCTTGTATATGATGAGTCTCTTCTCTCTTGCTTTCAAGATTCTCCCTCTGTCTTTGGCTTTCAACAGAACAATTACGTTGTGTCCAGGTGTGTATCTCTTTAAGCTTACTATATTAAGACTTAGTTGAGCCTCTTAGAAGTGTAAATTAATGTTTTTAATAAATTATGGGAAGTTCAACCATTATTTCTTATTATTATATATTATATTATTTATTCTTATTATTATTAAATAGCTGATTTAAAGTCTATTTACTAAATCCAACTTCTGGGCACCTTGAGGGCCAGCCAGTATCTTTTGATGGTTTTGTTTCTTGTATACAGGCTGCACATCCCAATTTCTTTGCATGCCTCCTAATATAATAAACTGGAAACACTAGCCATATATTTTAATACCATTGAAATCTAATCATCCCTTTCTCCCACTATTTATTGTTGTTGTATTTTGTTGTTGTTGGGGTTAGGCTTTGTTTGTTTACTTTCCTGGACCAGTATGCTAGTGTTTGCATTCCCTATACTGAAGTCTCTGTCTGTTTTCATTTTTAGTCCTGGCTTTATAGGGGTCACCCATATGTCAGCATAGCTTAGGGCAGCCAATGATCGGTCTTTAGTTTTCTTGAATGCTTTATGGTAATACGTTTTTCACCCTTTGCTGTGAGGATCTGTGTGTAGTTTGGAGCATGCTTTCAAAGTTTAGGCAGATTAAGTCTTCCTTGTCTTTCACTTTTTGCTTTCATGGGACATCAAGGTCAGCCAGGGATGAGTAAGTAACTAAGACTCTCTCTGCTCTTTCTTGACTGTTCACACGACCCTGCACATACACACAGGCTTTCAGATCCTCAGGAATATGTCTGAGATTTTTATAGTCCACTGTGAACTAGATCTGATTCCCCAGATCTTCCTTTTACATGTTTGGCTGGTGTCTTTCTTGCCTTAGCTGGCATCACTGTCTTGAAGGCTTCAGAGTTCACCTTCCTCAAGTGATGCTGATCATCATTATCATCAACAATGCTTTGGGAATAAAACTTTCCCATGGAGCTCCAAGTTGGGTCAAATAGTGGCAAAACTCTGGGGATGGGGCATTTTGTAGAGTTCCAAATTAAATCATCCCCCTCTGGTGGCAACAAGGCTTCTGGTCTTCATGGTACCATGCCAAGGAGCTGAGAGGGATATAGGCAAATCTCTAAGTTAAAATGGCGTAGACCTCACTGTTCTTATTGAAGTTCAGTACTGTTTCTTCAGTAAACACTTTTAATTTGTTGTATGCCTTTGATTTTATTTCCAGAGTTCTGAAATGTCTGCTTTTATATAATCTTGCCAGCGTTTTCATTGCTTTTTGTGGAGAGAGGATTTACGGAGGACCTCAATCCACCACTATGCAAGTCTCATGTCTGGATGATAAATTTACGTGCTCACCCGACCTAAAGGAGCAGCCTGTCACTCAAGCCCAGACAATTGTCACCTTGTGGGATCATGTTCCTCGTGTTGTTAGGTCAACTATGGATAGGTTTACACAAATCTTTGAAATTCTTATTTTATAAATTCTTAAGAAAGGATTTCCTTTGGGTGGAATATTACCACCAATTTGCAATCCCTACCTGAAGGAGTTTCATCAAATCCAGTCCACCCACTTATCAGGATTCATTTCTTCAGTCAGTTCACATTCATCTAGCTCCTGCTACAGGCCTGGAATAATACTGGCTGGTAGGGAGACAATGATAGCATCGTGAAGAATGTAGAATAAATTGGATTTAAATGAGCATATTGGATCAATTAGAGCTCACTTCAAATTTTTCCTTCTGAGGTCTTACATTGCAAAATAGAGTGCCTGATCCTTGGGTTATCTGATTTTCAATCTGAACTCAGAAAAGTTAAGTAAACATTTCTTCAGACTTTTTTTTCCTTAAATATCTCTTCAGACTTTTATATTAGGGAAATTGTGAAGAGTAAATATTTTTCAAATTACAAGTTTCCATAAAGAACCCACACTCATTTCAAAACAGGCTACAGAGCATTTGAATTTAGAGTAGAGATAGTCTATTTAAAATGACAGTGAAAAACAGATAATCATGTAAATCTTTGATGAAATGAACCTTTTTGCAGACTTCAAAATCATTACCTTATATCACTGCAAACCTGGCAAGTAATTTCAGTGATCAGAGTAATTCATATTCAAATGCTCAACGTGTTTGCTCAGGGCACTGATTGTCCCAGATGTGCTAGTATATGGTAAAAAGACATTAAGACTAATTTTTAAATATTTAAAATACTGTTTTCACTGAGTAAACTGTGGAATTTCCAATTTTCCAAAGAAAAGGTTCTTTTTGATTTGAAGTTAGTTCTTACAATGAAGGATGATGTTGATTGAAGACTCAGGGTCACAGTCAGTTATGCTTTCTCTTGAGGCAGATCCCTCCCAAGGCAGTCACATCATCATTCAGGTGGGAGCTCGGGAGGAACAATCACATCAAGATCCTTGGCTCTAGTCAATCAGTGCTCCTCTCTCTCTCTCTCTTTCTCTCTCTCTCTCTCCTTGAAGGGTAGTTGGGGGGAGTGCTACCCTAACACAGGTCCATTCCATCAGGAGAGGTTTTGAAGATCACAGAAGCACACCCTTCTTTATATAAGAAGGGGCAAACTTAAAGATGATGTTTTCAGTGCAAAAAAGTGCAAAAAAAAAACAAAAAAAAAGTTTCTCTAGGGCATTGTTTATAGATAATCACTCAACCAGGGCTTGAAGCAAGATTTTCCATTTTAGGTTATATTTTTGTTCTAAATCAACTTCCATCTGGAAGCAATCGCATGGTATTGTGAGCCCTGGGTTAGAAATTATGAGGACTAAGATCTAGGCTTGCATGTCCTCCTAACTTTTGATACGATTCTGAGCCAATGGATTAACCTCTTTGGGCTGCAGTATCCCTGTTTATAAAATAGAGGTTACTCATTTAGTGTACCTGCTTCTCATAATTTGTCCTGTAAACTAAGAGTGTCTGACTGAGACAGGTCTTCATCAATTTAGGAAGTTTATTTTGCCAAGTTTATGGATATACGCATGACACGGCCTCAGGAGGTTCTGACAACATGTGCCCAAGGTGGTTGGGGCACAGCTTGGTTTTATACATGTTTGGGAAACAGGAGACATCAAACAATATATGTAAGATGTACACTGGTTTGGTCCAGAAAGGTGGTACAACTCGAAGCGGGGAGAGGGCTTCCAGGTCATAGGTAGACAGCCTGGTTTAGTGAACCAGTAAAGCAAAGGAAGCAATCAGATATCCATTTGTCTCATGTGAGCAGAGGGATGATTTTGGGTTTTGCCTGTCCTTTGTCCACAAGGAACTTCTTTGTGGGCAAATTGTGAGGGAGGTATGTAGCTTCTTATCTTTGTAGCTATCTTATTTAGGAATAAAATGGGAGGCAGCTTTGCCTGAGATAGTTCCCAGTTTCACTTTTCCCTTGCTTTAGTGATTTTGGGGTCTTGAGATTTATTTTCTTTTCACAGTCCCATGAGAGACATAAAGCATTATTTCTAAGACATGAGAAGGACAAGTAGGTCAGAAGATTTACAACCTCCTTGTCAATCTTCAACAGAGGATGTTTGCTGTGCTATTTTAAGTTTGATAGTTACTCCAGAGGCATTTGAACCCAATTTTTTGTATACAGACACATACTTTGAGGCCAACATTAGTCAAGGCTTTTCCTGGATAGGTCTTTAGATTCCAGAGAAAGTACAGAAGTAATACTGATTAAAAACATATTAGAATATTCTCTCTATTTGTGGTGATGTCAAAAGATATTTAAATATCCTTGCTCTAAAAGTATGGTACTGTAATTTATAATTATTTTCAGAACTTTTTATTTCTTGCCTTGTTATCATTATCCCCAAGGTGATTCTTATTATGTTCTCATTAAAAATAACAAATGCTGAAATATCTACAATACAAAATCAGAAAGTAGAAAGCTAATGTGACCTTTTTCACTAAATATTCATCAGAATTAAGGTTCAGCAGCTTGTAAATGTGGTAGGCATATCTTCAAACTGGAGCTCATTGGAGGTTTTCTGTAATGAAGGCTAGAACTTGTCAAGAAAGTTACTGACACCTGATATGGAAAACATCGTTTTCTACTGTGGCAGGGATTTGAGTTACACACAATGTACGTATTTGTCCACACTCAGCAAAGGTGCCGTTAATACTTGTGTATTTCACACTAAAAATTTTGCTTCAAATGAATAAAGCAGTAAGCTAGTATTGGACTCTAGTTATAATGACATGCATGCTGACATATGGAGTGGGAAATGCATTGCCATCTGAAATTTATTTTGAAATGTAGCAAAAAAAAGAGATAGATTGAGGATGGGTGTATTGATGGACAGATAGAGGGAGAGATGACAGGTGGTGAGGACACCTGTTGCTTACTCTTCTATCGATGGATTGAGATGTTTAAAGAGGGTGTTTATGCATGTAGCCATTTGGACATAATTTACAGTATATTTTTCTCCAAACCACAGCACAAAGCTAAACTCTACAGACTATAGGAGAGGAATGTAACTATATAGTATACGAAAACAGGATCTTCTATTGAGCCTTAAGTTTGTTTTTTGTTTTTTTGTTTTTTTTTTGGCTGGGATTTTTGCTGTGGTATAATAGAAAACACTCTCATTATACAAATATCATCATTATTTATAATAGGGAAATGCTTCTTCATGTGCGCACTGAAGAGGATCTTTTCTGCTGGTCTTTACCCTTCCATTTGTGAGATCCTAAAACCAGTTAATGAAGGGGCAACGCAGGAGTTCAGGACTAGCCTGGGCAACATAGTGAGACCCCTGTCTCTATGAAAAATTTAAAAATTAGCCAGGCATGGTGGTGCATGCCTGTAGTCCCAGCTACTTAGGGGTCTGAGGTGGGAGAATTGCTTTAGCCTATGAGGTTGAGGCTACAGTGAGCCATTATTGAGCCACTGCATGCCAGTCTGGGCAACAGAGCAAGACCCTGTCCCAAAAAAAAAGTGGGGTGGGACGGGGGGATAATGAAATCTTCCCATATGTAAAGAACCAAGTAGTCACCATGCCCACAACAAACACCCACCTTGAAACACACTCAGAGAAGACTCTATCAAGTAGAGGCCCAAGCGACACTGCACCACTGAGAAATTTGTGATGGACTATACCTGCTTTTAGCTGTCTACCCTCGCTGTGGTTTAAGTAAGTTTTCTCTCCAGGTGCTACTCTGTGGAATTAGGTTGGACCAGAGACAAGCCACCAAGTAAACGTTTTGTTTTGTTTTGATTCGTTCCCAAGCAATTTCACGATGGGTTCCATTTATGCCACTTTCAGGAAATGAGTCCACCAAAACATGAAATTAAAAAAAAAAAGAATCCTATATGTCCACAAGATCAGTTCATTTTTTATTTTTTAATGAACATTTAAGATTCATATACAAAAGCTGACAGAGCAGTAAGTCCAGTCATGAAATACATACAAGGAAATAAAATGGAAAATAACTCAATTACAATTTCTCACCACTGAAGCACTACACGCTGGCTGTAGGGAGAGGTGGTCAGTGTTTCAGAGACAGCGATCACATGGGCCAAGTGCTGAGAATGTCATCAAAACACTGTTTGTTTTAACATCTCCTTTCCTTTCTTGGCTATTGTTCAGGTAGTGGGTGGTGTGGGGTAAGAAATGTTTCTTTTTCTTCCCAAAAAATTTAAGCAGTTAATTTTTTTTCCTCAGGGAAATATTTTGTGTATCTAACATATGATGTATTTCTGTTATTAATCTGTCTGCATAAAAGTTTGCCTATTCTATTTCTTCGTGTAAGATCATGCAGTACTTTCCTAATTTCAGAACAGTAAGAATTATCAAAGGCAATTCATTTTGTACATAAATGTCCAAGTTTCCTCATAATGGAAAACGTGCTCTTTATGATCTCTGTTTCTCGCAATATAGTTGGTCAACTAATAATCATGGAGAGTTTCCTAAAATATTTATTCACTGGGAAAATTTGTATGAAATGACATTTGAAGTATAAAAAACATTGTTAGGTAACACTTGAAGCAGTTAAAAATATACGTATCTTGTTTGTAAACTATCAGCGTATGATACTGGGCATCTGAGTGTCAGTCATCGTATCCTGTTTTTCCAGAAAGTTGTTTGCTTGAATTATCAATGGGACATCTTGGAAACATCTGAAGTTACATATAGAAACATCAAGGCAATATTATTTGTACATATTATTAAACATGCAAAAATTTCCTGATAGTGCTCACATATGGAGAGTCCCTGTGAGCAAGACCTCTCCTTGGTACCATTTTGCTGGAAGTATGGCTGTCTTGGAGTTTGGGAGTGTGGCCGGTTATTTTGGAGAGGCGGCTCCTTTTATCACCGGCTCCCTATTCAAATACGTTGCCCAGTAAACTAAGTTGAAAGTGCCGAACAAGACTGGGAATACGATTCGGGACATTTTGTCAATTTTGCTGATACTGTTGTAAGTCTTTTTGCTTTCAGAAGTCTTCTCTTCAGAGGGTTTTACTGAGACTGAGGTTGTATTCGAGGTCCCTGCTGGGGTCTGTTCCTTCGGAATGTTTGGGGGGTGAGACATCTTCCCAGTTGTAAAAGCGTTTGTTGACTTATTTAGTATGACTTCACGCTTTTTCTGCAAAATATAATACGAATGTAAGGACACGCCATTTGCAGGCAACGGTCAGCTCACCTTGGAGTTCTAAAGGTATACCTCTCAAAAGAGAGAAACACCTGTTTAGCCTGGGAGAGGGCCCTCCTCCACTGATGTCGCCAGGTAGCCTGCAGACAGCGCACACATGAGAGCTATGATTGCTATTAAAGTCTGGCAATCCCACAACGGGATACATTCCCAGAGGAATACAGATCATTCTACCATAAAGACACATGCATGAGAATGTTCACTGCAACACTATTCACAATAGCAAAGACATGGAATCAACCTAAATGCCCATCAATGACAGACTGGATAAAGAAAGTGTGGTACATATACACCATGGAATGGTGCAGCCATAAAAAAGAATGATAAAAAGAATGAGATCCTGTCTTTTGCAGGAACATGGATGGAGCTGGAGGCCATTATCTTTAGCAAACTAACACAGAAACAGAAAACCAAATACCACATGTTCTTACTTACAAGTGGAAGCTGAATGATGAGAACTCATGAACACAAAGAGAGGAACAACAGACATTGGGGTGGAAGGTGGGGAGGGGGAAGAGGAGCAGAAAAATAACTATTAGATACTAGGCTTAGTACTTGGGTGACAAAATGATCTGTATAACAAACTCCCATGACATGAGTTACCTATACAACAAACCTGCACATGTACCTCTGAACCTAAAATAAAAGAAAAAAAATAAAGTCTGGCATTTCTCAAGATCTTGCCATAAACGGAATTAGGACTTGCCCCCTGCAAGGCAGCCATCGCTTCTTTACCTTCAAGTGCACCAGCGGGAGGGAATACGGTGTGTGGATATAAGGGAAGCCCTAAGATGTGGCCTGCCGGGAAGGAGGAAAGGATGCGATTAAACATCATGGTACAGAATGCATTCTTTTGGGAAGGTATCTTCCACCCAGCACAAGGCTTTTGAGAATCACCCATATTGCTGTGTATATCAGTCGTCCCCTCCTTTTTATGGCTGAGTGACCTACCTTTGCATGAATGTGCCACCGTTTGTTTACTATCCTATCGATGGACACCTGGGCTTTCTAATCTTAACTCTTATGGATTAAGCAGCTATGAACATTCTTGTATACATTTTTTGTGAATATTTTTTTTTGGATATAAAATTCTAAACAGGTAAGTTACATTATGGTGGAAGAAATAAAAATAGTGGATATGTTTGGAGAGGTGGGGTCAAGCACTGCCTGGGAAGAGGCATGGTGAGCTTTCTGGAGGCTGGTGATGTCCTCTACTGTGGCAGGGATTTGAGTTACACACAATGTCCATATTTGTCCACACTCAGCAAAGGTGCTGTTAGTACTTGTGCGTTTCACACTACAAATTTTGCTTCAAAGGAATAAAACAGTAAGCTAGTATTGGACTCTAGTTATAATGACATGCATGCTGACATATGGAGTGGGAAATGCATTGCCATCTGAAATTTATTTTGAAATGTAGCAAAAAAACAGATAAATTGAGGATGGGTGTATTGATGGACAGATAGAGAGGTGACAGGTGGTGAGGACACAGGCATACGTAAGTGTTAACAGCAGACAGGTTTTCACTGTAAACCTCTTTAAACATTGCTGTGTGTTTAAAAATGTGCACAATAAAATGTTAGACAACCTGTGTTCCACTACTAAAGTAATATAGTCTCATTAATTAAAACTTGAAAAACACAAGAGAGTGAAGAAAATAAGTCAACCATTAAGAATAAAGAAAAGATAAAAAGCAGAAAGCCCAAGCGTGGAGCAGGCGTCAGGGGAAACAGGTGAAACAGGTGAACCAAAACCAGGCCAGGGGCAGGGGCATGAGGACCCCCTGGGGAAACCGTGCAGGAGCTTGAGGGAGGCGGGCCACACCTCGGAAATGCGATGGCAGTTTTGCCGTCCCCGCCTTCCCCACCATCACTGAGAGCTCATGCAGATCTGCCAGAAGAAATCCATACATGTGAGTTACTGCTTAGAATGGTTCTGTCTCTGGGTAGAACCAAGTGAAGGGCAAGCCCTTTAGAAGATACTGCTCTGTCCTGAGGGTGTGCGTTTTTACTGGGAAGGAATGTGCAGCGGGGGTGGGGGCGGGTGGCAGGGAGCACCCGCCTGGGACTCAGCATAGTCACAGCGCTGGTGGTGATTTACACGCGCCCTGGAATCCGCCTTGCCAGAAGGACGTGCTCCCCAGCTGCAGGCAGTGTGGCCAGGTGTCAGATCTTCTGGCAGCCTGAGTTGCAGAGGGCTGTCTGGCCAGAGTCAGGCCCTTCCTGGGGAAATCAGACACATCTGGTGGGCAGCGAGGCAGGAGTCTAAAGCCCTGGCCACATCCCTGACATGAGGCAACTCCACTGGGCATCAGCTCACACTCCCCAGCGGGTTAGCCTGGGCTTTGCTGGGCCTGCATCATGGTTCAATTTCTTCCTCTCTGAATCTCACTGCCTCCTGTTTCCTTTCCCAAATGTTCACTCCTAAAAACTGCCTTACACCCCAAACTCTGACCCAATGTTTGCTTCTGGAGATCCCAACTTGGAACGATGGTGAACACAGTCTATTTTTTTAAAGTCCTCTCTACTTCCATGGAACAGTTTACTCGAGTAGGCTGACACCAGGCTGTGGTATTCACGCTCGTGGCCGGTGTCTGACCGCGGGGTGTGCAGCCTGCATGCCTGCAGATGCACCATGGCTTCCAGCACGCAGAGCCTTCCTGGCAGCAGGGGTGGAACCCCCAGCGCCATTGCCTTCCCAGGAACGAGTCTTAACATTCCACAAGCCAGCTTGAGGCACGCGGCTTATTCTAGAAGACCCTTTCTCTCCTCGGATTAGACAATGCGGGTCACTTTCATCCTCTCTCCTCCCTCCAACCCTCCATTCAGAATTCAGATCTATGGTGATTAGATCAGCCGCCACAGGAGGCAGAGCGGACATGGTGATTGACAGTGTTGGCGACACCCAACAAGAACACCCAGCCACAGGTGTGCTCTCTCCATTCACCCGGGGGCTCACGTTCCTCCTAGACTCACAGGCATAAGCACAACAACCTCAGTGACTGCCAGGGACTTCCGGCTCCTCCCTGACCTCAGACCAGGCTCCAGCCCACTATCCATCATGCACCATCTATGTCCCAGGCAGGTGACAAACAAGCACCTTCCAGCAACACAGTGCAGGGTGTTGGGAAGCCCCGTCTCCCCAGACTCCATTCTCGTTCCTACCTGCACAGCACCTTCTCTGGACCCCTGGTCTGCAGGAACAAGTTCAAACGTGTCGGCCAAGAACCTCTATCGTCTGAGAACAGCCTGCTCCCAGCCCCCCAGTCCCTATCACCCAGTGCAGTCAGATCACTCCTGTCCCTCCTCTCAGCCCTCAAAGCATACCCGTGCCCGAGGCCCTTCCTCCGGTTTCCCCTTTCCTCCCTTCATGAGAGCACCCAGAATGGGTCCTGCCAGGCCTTCCTCCAACCCGGGAGCTAGGCTTGGAAGTGGGGCTTCTATGCTGAAACTACAGCGGGGGAGGGGCTCCTGGCACTTGGAAATAGTGAAGGCCCAACGGCGAGGTCAGGCCAGAGCTCCTGACAGCAGAGTCAAACCCTCAGAGCAAGCACAGGGCTGTGGATGGGATGGAAGCAGGTCTCCCAGGGGAACCAGGGCCTCCTGCTCTGCTGTAACTGGCTTGAGGCCCCTGGCTGGGAGGTCGGACTTATACTTCGAGGCCTCTCTAACGCCTTCCAGGACTCCCTTCATGCTGATTTTCCAAAGGACAGATTAAGTTTTACTTTCAGGTCGCCCTGATGGCTCTGACCTCCTGTTCTCTCCATACAGAGATTTGTGTGTTTGTTTTCTGTGTGGTGAAATTAGCCGTTCACCACATGCTGCTTTATTTACTGTCCACGAATGTTATTCTTATCTCCCCAAGGAAACAGTGCAGCTTGGAATAACATTTTTTCTTCAAATGTTCTTAAGATTTGGGCATAAATCAACCTTTAAATACTTGGTGGTTCTTTGCTTTGAACAGAGTAATGCTTTCACAACAATTTATGTGCCTGGTGTAAGGGGGTTCAATCATGCACTCGGTGGGGCTTGGGTGTGCTTTGCTGAGGAACACCTTCCATTACATTGGTGCCCCCTTCTCGACCTGAGGGCCACCTGAAGAGGACACCCTGCATGGTGAAATGAGATAAAATGAGCGTAAGAACAGATTCCACAACTAAAACCAGACAAGTCGTCCCTCAAGATGCAGGAGTTACTTCTGCCAAAATAATAGGCTTGAATATAAATAGGCCCAAGCCATTCACACCCCATCGCCTTTTGCTGGAGTGAAAGTTGGACCTGTTGTCAGTAAGACTTGGTGAGGGCCTTGAATATGAGGAAAGGAGCATTTGGGGGCTGGCGGGTAGGAAGGAGCAGCACCTTGTCTCATGTTTGGATAGAATCAGGCACACTTTCTCTGTCAAGGGGACCTGGAAGAAAGGAGGAGAAATAGTCAGTACCTTGATCTTGGCTGCTTCCAAGGCTTTTTTGCCATCCCAGGCCCAGCCTCTCTTGGTAAAGTAATTGACCGTGGCAAACTCTATCAGCGCCGAGAAGACGAAGGCATAGCACACGGCTATGAACCAGTCCATGGCGGTGGCGTAGGCCACTTTGGGCAGAGAGTTCCTGGCGCTGATGCTGAGGGTCGTCATGGTCAGCACCGTGGTGACCCCTGCGGGGGTCAGGCAGGGCAGAGTGAAAAATGGAAACAGGGGTCAGTGCTGGCACCCAGGACCCCAGTACAACACGCCCAAAGTGATAGACACAAAGGGGACTAGTGATTTTTATTTTTATCTTGAGACAGAGTCTTGCTTTGTCGCCCAGGCTGGAGTGCAGTGGCACGATCTCGGCTCACTGCAAGCTCTGCCTCCCTGGTTCAAGTGATTCTTGTGCCTCAGCTGCCTGAGTAGCTGGGATTACAGGCAGGTGTCACCACACCTGGCTAATTTCTGTATTTTTAATAGAGACGAGGTTTTGCCATGTTGGCCAGGCTGGTCTCGAATTCCTGGCCTCATGCGATCCACCCACCTCGGCCTCCCAAGGGACTGGTGATTTTAATCCCAGCCTGCGCCTTCCTCTACTGTTTTGCTAACATCTAGCACATTCACAGCACTTAGATAGACAATTGCTGATGTTCTGTGTCTTGATTGTCCCTTCCCTTTAGAATGTGAACTGAGGAGGGCAGGGATTCAGGTCTGATTTTGGCTCCCACTGCCATGAACAAAGCCAGGCAAACAGCCAGTGCTCAACAAAGACGTGTAGAGCGAGTGATACGATTCTGCAGCACTAAGGCAAGATCCAAGGCAGAATGACAGTCACATTCATGCCGCAGCGAGTAGGTGCCTCCCAGTGATTTACTATTGCACCTGGAAGTAGAGGGCTCCCTGCAAACAGGTGAGACAGACTTTCACCCGACTGCAGACTTGTAAGAGCCAGAGAGTAACAGAAGCGCCATATCTAAATCTGGGTCTGGGCATGTCACTCCCTCAAAGAGGGAACAGTATCCCCTGGAGCCTGCTGTGCATGGTGCCTGTGGCCACTAGGAAAACTTTGCAGTGACCACACAGCCAGGCTGGATCCCTGGAAGGGGACAGTCCTTTGGACTGGCAGATTATGCACCAGCTACTGGGTCCACTGAGTGTCAGACTGTAGTCTAAACTGCATTCTGGATGGGTGTCAGTATCCCTGTTTGGCAGGTGGGGGAGCCTGAAGATTTAAAAGTATTTAGCAAGGTGCCCAAGCTCGCCAGCAAGGAGATGAGACTACCCACACTGGGAGCCAGGCCTGCTGGACTCTTGCAGTTCACATAGCTTCCACCTGCTAGCCCTGCCTTCTGCATAAGCGTGCACCTGTGTGGGCGATGGGGGTGTAACACACCTGCTATTGGTCAAACTGTGGGCCTGCAAAATTCATATGTTGAAGTCCTAACCTCCAGTACTCTAGATTACAGCCTTATTTAGAAATACAGTATTTAAAGAAATAATTAAGTTAAAATGAGGTCACTGGGATGGGCCCTCATCTGCTATGACTGATGCCCTTATAAAATGGGGAACCTTGGAGACAGACATGCACACAGGCAGCATGCCGTGTGAGGGCGGGAGTGATGCTGCCATGAGCTAAAGAGCTACCAGAGGCCAGGAGACAGGCCGGGAACAGATCCTTCCCTTACAGGCCTCAGGAGGAGCTAGCCCTGCCAACACCCTGATCCCAGCCTTCCAGCCTCCAGAAGTGTGAGATGATACATTTCTGCTGTATAAGTCCCCAGTGTGTGGGACTTGGTTACGGCAGTCCCAGGAGACCAGCACAGCACCAAGGACATGTAGTATGGCTGGGGCTTCATTCAATGCCATCCTTCACAGCTCTACAAGTACTCCATGAACGTCATTCCCTGCATGAAATCAACACTTCCAAAGGAATCAATAGAAATCTTTGATTTTTTTTTTTTTTTTTGAGAAATCCAGTTAATCACTGTGTTGCGGGGGAAGTGTTCCATGCATGATCTTAAACAAGCCTCTTGAGTCTTCTTCTTGGGCCTTTAATATCTTAACATGCATTGGGAATCTCCCTCCACCCCCCACCAAAAAACCCAACAATAACAGGCAATACCCTCCCAGCGTTTTTTCTGCCTACCAGCTAAATTTCCCCTAAAGAGTTCATCAGGCACATTAACTTGGGGAGCACTGCCTGGTCACCAGCCAACCTCCACACCTTCCTGAAACAATCCTGATGCTTGCTCAGGCTTGGTAAGTGAAGCTGGACTCTTGGCTGGAGGCAGAGTGATGATCAGACGGGAGCACCCCTGTGCCACTCACTCCTGAACTCCCTGTGCTCTTGGTCAGCCTACACCCTGGGGGAGCATTAAGATAAAATGCACGCTAACATTTTCCTGCTTTGGAAAGGAAACTGCAATAGCAAATGCTGATGTGTGAATCGTACTTTACAGTTTACAAAGATGTGAGCATCCAGGATCACGACTGACTGGCAAAACTGCCTTTAGTATCTTCCTGAATCTGAGGAAGCTGAGCTTCGAGGTAATTAAGACTCAGACACTCAACTGTGCCTGCTGGGCCAAGGTACCTCCTGAGTTAGAGCTCTCCCAATTTAGTTTATGTCTTAGGGATGTAAAATGATGCTGCTCTAGATTCTTATCAGGTATATATATTTAATTTATTACTATTGTATCTCATTGATTGTTATTTGGTGGTTAATTTTAAAGTGGCAGGCACATTTCAAAGAAAACTACCTAACTTACAAAGTCATACTTGGTGAGAACCAAAAATTCTACAGACTGAGTATCCTTATTTTAAAAATCCAAAACCTGAAACGCTACAGAATCCAAAACTTTTTGGGCACCGACATAATGCTCCAAGAAAATGCTCCGTGGAGCTCATTTCGGATTTTCAGATTAGGGATGCTCAACTGGTATCATGCAATTCTTCCAAAATTTAAAAAAAATCTGATATCCAAAACACTTCCGGTCCCAAGCATTTGGGATAAGGAATGCTCAACCTGCATAGCAAAATCTCACATAAAACAGATACATGCTGGCAACGTCAAACCACACAAAAAGGCTTTTCAACAAGGAAATAACTATCAAATAGACCAAGTGATATTCCTTAAACCCTTCTTTGGAGAGAAATCCTAAACCCTAATCCTTAACATTAAATTCTTAATTAATGGGTCAATTTCTTTTCCAGGTCACACAACAAAGAGGCAGCACTAGAAGTTTCGTGGAGGTTGTTGCTGTTGCTTCGGGGTGGTTAGGGTCAGTCACAAAACACCAGTGTCCAGGCCTGGCTTGGGGACACTCACCAAAAACTGTCCTGGCTGGGACTGATTCCCGGTTCAGCCAAAAGGACACCTGTGATAAGATCACGGTCATTATGCAGGGAAGGTAGGTCTGGATGACAAAGTAGCCAATCTTCCTTTTCAGATGGAAGTGAGCTGTCATGATTGTGTATTCGCCTGCAAATAAGCAAATGACTGCACATCAGTCCCCTAGAGTCTCTGCTTGCTGCATCCAAGGAGTTCACCAGGAGCCTCCCTTCCACTCCCCTGTCGGGTTGGACAAGCATTCATTTGTATGATCTGGGTTAAGGAGAGGACACAGGAGGATGCATGAATTTGTTATCGGTCATTTTATAAGGAAGTCTTATGACCCCTGGTCTCTGAAGAGCCTTTGATGACGGATGCTCTTCCTGGGGAAAATCAGATTTGTGTGTTTTACTAATCTCCAGTCACAATCTGTGCCTCTCTACCCCCACTCCCTCGCCTGCTTCTGCAATTAGGATTTCAGGATTTAGCCTCCCCAGATGTAACTCAGGATTTCACAGAGCCCTGCAGAGGGTGGACAGAGTCCTTCCTGTTTCCAGCCTAGAGGCTCCAGGGAGGTGAGACGACCACTCCCACCAGCAGCAGGCCCTGTGCTGGCTGTGTCGCAGGTGCAGAGTGAGATGCAGCAGCTCAGGAGGCTCTGGGTCCTGGCAGCTCAACCCTTCTGCCACCTACCAGAGAGGTGTCACCTGTTTTCTGAAATCGGGGGCATTTCGTTGGCGATGCCCCAGTGCCTTCTCTGGATTTGCCTGGCTGTGTGGGAGGCACGAGGAGACCTCCCATTCATTGCTGAGAATGATGCCGTCCTCACGGTGAACTGGTAAGGAGCTGAGGTCGGGGGCTGTGGTCAGAGAGTGTGAGGCCCGCTGGGCCAGTCTTCTTGCTACCTGGATTTGCCTCACCTTGGGGAGATGGGAAGTGTTCTTTGAGGGGTGGAGGAAGAGCAATTCAAAAAACTTTGGCTGAATTGCGAGGAGTGGATGGTGTGGCTGGAGAGCTGGGATGCACTGTGAACGTGGGGAGAACAGGCTTTGGGGGCTCCATCAGCGCAGGCTCTGGTCTGTCTGTCAGAGTAGTGGTCTGCTGCTGCAGGAACTGCGTGTTGGGACATTAGAGTCTGACAGCACAGTTGCAGTGCTTACTGTTGGGATGGAAGCCCACAGCTCAGCAAGGGCCACTGTGGATGCTTCACTGAGTGCCAACTCAAAACATGGCATATGTCGGAGACGAAGGAACCATAGCAATCACATGTGGCAAAAATCTGCCCTCTAACACAAGAGGAGCCAACAATCTCAGCAGTGCCTGGACAGGCCCGCAGTGCAAAGGTGCACTTTCCCCATAGTCCGCAGCAGGTGAGGGAGCAGAGCCGAGAAATGGGCAAAGAAGAGGGAGAGGGTATGTTGGTAGCAAGGACTGGATCTCTACTGGTGATCCAAGTCTTTGTCTCCTTAGCACTTGAAGAAGTGAAATGGCATTCTGTTTTACAGTAGGGCTTGAAATTACTCTCCTACTTCTAATTATTTTGGCGGTAGTTCTTTTCATTTTGTTTTATTTTTGAGTTGAGGGTAGGAAAATTTGGTAGTGTTTGTTTTAAAAGACTGTAGAATGCAAATAGGAGTAGAAATCCCAGTTATTAATATTTAAAGAACTACATGAAACAGCTCCAAACTGGAGCATCGCAATTGCTTACACCAAACTCCTGCTGCACTACTTTCCACTGGTTTGCATAAAACCGGCCGGTCCCTCTGCCTTTCCCTTTAACATGGTAACCAAATGGTGAAGCCATCCTCCCAGACTCTCATATCCCCCAGGGATGCCCAGCGCGCAGGCCCGTGGGTCAACAGGGTGCTGACTGCGTGTGTGTGCATGCAGAACAGGCTATGCACTAAATGGCCTGTGTGCTCGGCCAGCTGCAACGGTAGGGGTGCTGACAATCAGCTATGCTGACAGAGCGTTCCCCTGAAAATATCCTCTGGGGCTTAGAGCTCTTTCTGCCATCAGGGCCCCCTCCCTCCCTTTAGGCTTTTCTCCAAGGCTGCAGAGGCTCTTTGGAGCTCAAAACCCCCTCCCTTGCTCACGGTACCCTTGGTGACCTTGACCTCTATGGCTGGGCCTTCCTGTCCTGGAAACATCTGGCCACATAACTTGCAGGCTCTGGAGATGCAATGCATCCTGTTTCTTTGGTTTCCCCACCAACTTTGTGTCAAGGGAAGCCAGGCTGGGATGGGGCTATATTGGCCCTGCAGGGCTCAGGCCAGCCCAGGGCACTTGGCATTGAGAGCATCTGCTTCCTTCTTGTACATTTCAGCTCTTCTCTGTAGGCTGCCTGGTTGTGCTTTCCCAATTTCAACTCCAGGGAAATCTCTGCACTGTTTAAAGCAGGAGGTGGGGGAGCAGGTAACTGGGGTATTTGTAGGAAGCTGTCTACCTTTCCTGCTTAGGCAGGTGTTATATAAGCAGGTCCACCGCAACCCCTGGCCACAGCTGGTGCCTCTGTGTGCAGCTGCAGGGAGGGGCAGGCTGGGAGGATTCCCTTGGCCAGCTCTCATACAGCTGTGGCCCATGGAGAGCACAGCTGGTCAGGACAGGGTGTGTGGGAGGCTGCTGTGCGGCCTCCCACGTGGCCCCTGCAGAGGGGTGCTGGGAGCAGCGAGCTCTCCGAGGGTGTGGTGTCCTGAGTGCGCCTGGGAGCACAGCACGTGCCAAGCCCTCACCTGTGCTGGTGCTGATGTTCTCAGTGCCCACCGTCTGCCCCATCAGGTGGTACTGGTTCAGTCTGGAGCCATCTTCCGCCACCACCACCGACTTGGTGGAGCCGTTGGTCCAGACGTAGACGACTTCAGAATTAGGGTACGCATCTGTATGAGGAGGGGGCAGAAAGTGACATAAACATGAAATCATTCCCAGCCTGGAAAACACAGAAGCTTTTACTAAAGTAGCAAGAGAGAGGATGAGAACGTTTGAAAAGTCAAGGTTCCACGACTTAAAGAATGCATAGGGTGGTTGGACCAGGGCAGACGCCACTGCAGTTCGGCATCTTCCCATGTCTAAAGGCCTGGGTGCCAGGCTGCTGTCTGGCACTTCCCGGTACACTTGTGTTTCTCTGCAGAGCGCACGATGGTGCAGGAAGTGAGAATATGAGCTCTGAGACCTGAGTGCCTGGGTCCCTCCAGCTCTGTGACTTTGGCAGGTCACTTATTCTGTGTGCCTCAGTCCCTTCATCATAGAATGGGATAAAAACAGCAACCATGTCTGAGGGCTCTGGCTATGACTGCGTGACCTACATCGAGATTTACAAGCACAGAGCACCTGAAGCAGCGCCCGGCCGCATTCCCTACTCCAAGGCTTCCACTCTGCAACAGGCACCTGCTGTCCATGCCATCCTGGGTGTGAAGGTGGTGTGGCAAGCAGGACCTGCACCCCTGGTGTCACACTTGTGAATATGGTACCTTACTTGGCAAAAGACACTGCTGCACATGGAATTCAGGTTCTGGACCTTAATATCAGAAGATTATATGTGATTTTCCCAGGGGGCACAATCTAATCACTTGCCTCCTTAAAAACAGAGAACTTCCCTAATCAGAGAGATTAGAAGCATGACAAAAGGGCTCCACTCACCACTGCTGGCTTGAGGATGGAGTAAGGGGGGCCATAAGCCAAGGAGAGTGGGCAACCTCTAAAAGATGTGACTAGGCTGGAATATATTAATCTGGAAGCTTGCAAAGGAGCCCAAAGCTTAGGGCAGTTCTGGGAGTCAGGGACTGTATTAGTCCGTTCTCACGCTGCTATGAAGAAATACCCAAGACTAAGTAATTTATCAAGAAAAGAGGTATAATTGACTCACAGTTCCACATGGCTGGGGAGGCCTCAGGAAACATACAATCATGGCGGAAGGCACCTCTTCACAGGGTGGCAGAAGAGAGAATGAGTGCAAGCAGGGGAAATGCCAGACGCTTATAAAACCATCAGATCTCGTGAGACTCACTCACTATCATGTGAACAGCATGGGGGAATTGCCCCCATAATCCAATTACCTCTACTAGTCCCGCCCTTGACATGTAGGGATTATTATAATCCAAGGTGAGATTTGGGTGGGGACACACAGCCAAGCCATTTCAGGGGCCATCTGAGAACACAAACATTCATCTAAACAGCGTGCAGAGCACAGGAAACAATGCCGCCCTCATCAGCCGATGAGGAGCTAACAACTCAATGCCAAATCTGCTCAAGGATGAAAGGGAAGCAGGGAGAGGAAGAGAAGGAGAGATGCAGGGAGGAGGATATAGGGGTCCTCTGGGACTTGTAGGGGTCTGAGGGTGGAGAGGCCTCCTGCAAAGGCCTGGAGGGAGGCAGACTGAGGACATGAGACACGATGGGATTCGTGAAGTGTGGAGGCTGTGGCCCACCCATCACTTTCCTCAATCGGACTGGGGACGGCACAGTCACTGATGGCTCCTCCTGGACTCGAGGCCAAGTGGCATACTAACCCGGGACCAGGGGCACGTGCCTGAGCACTGCCAGCAAGGAGAGCTGTGGGGAGGCTGGCTGGGGCCGAGGCCAGCCTGACCTGAGGCCTCGCTGGGTGCAAGTCCTGTGAGCCGCTTTCTCCATGGTTAGGGGGCAGAGGTTGGATGATAATCCTTACCTTACAGGAAGAATCCAATGAAATAATCATTGTAAGGATGAAAGATACCTAGAATCACTGAGTGACATATAATGCATCATCATAATTCACGTGGTCTTGTTTTTCAAACTACTAGTGAATATTAAATGACCTCTTGATATTGACGATGTTAATAGCATTAATAATGACAGCAGCAAGAGACAATGTGGTTGCAGTGCGTCAGCTGGACATCACCAAGTTCTGCTCTCCTCATCACATTAAGGGTGGGAATAAATGACCCCTTGTGTCCATTTCAGCTCCACCGTTCAGCAACCAACACTAAATTCCTTCTCTGTGTCAGCAGTGTGGCGTTCAATCTTTTTGCCGGGACAAGAGTAAATGAGGCAATCAGGTTGCAGTGCCAGCATTTGTCATGATTTAGAACTCCGGAAAACATAAAGCTCACCCTCTTCTGACCACACATCAGCAGAGCCAGGCAAGAAGGTCTGAAACATTTTCACTCGCATAGGGCTTGGAAATTCATCACCGTTTTCCTTCAGGCTTCTTCCCCTGAGTTGACCCTGCCTGTCCTGTCCTAGCCTTGCAAATCCTGAGTGGGAGGTGGCAGTGGCACAAATTCTCAAGGTATTTCAGAAACCATGGGTCTTCTGAATAACTACAAAGGAAGTAAGGCAGCATGGGCCTGACACTCACTACCAGGGTGGCCTTGAGCAACCTCTTTGAGCTCTCAGCCTCAATTTCCCCATCTGTAGATCAGGGAAAATAACCCCCATCTCCTAGTTCACTGATGACAAAGTGGATATGTGAATGTCGAGTATTTAGCACGCACCTGACTCACAGTAGGTACTTCATCAACAGCAGCTATAATGGACATAACCGTGTGGGGAATGATTTTTGCTTGGTGTCAAATCCGAAAAGGTCTTTCTACTTTAATTTACTTTCTTATTCTTGGTCCAAAGCAAACTCAGTTTGTGAGTCTCTGGTAAGCTCCGGCGACTGTGTGACTCTGTGTTTTCACTGCTTGTGACAATGCAGATTAGAATGTAACAGGTTCTTGGAATTTTTGGGATTTGAAAAGGTACAGGGTTTGAGTTATCTAAACCCATATCTCTAGGCTTCCCATTCTTTCTTTCTTTCCTTTTTTTTCTTTCTTTCTTTTTTTTTTTTTTTTAAACATTCTCTTTCTATCGCCCAGGCTGGAGTGCAGTGGCACGATCTTGGCTCACTGAAATCTGTTTCCTAGTTTCAAGCAATTCTCCCACCTCAGCCTCCCGAGTAGCTGGGATTACAGGTACCTGCCACCATGCCTGGATAATTTTGCATTTTTTGTATAGACGGGGTTTTGCCACGTTGGCCAGGCTGGTCTTGAAGTCCTGGCCTCAAGCGATACACCCGCCTCGGCCTCCCCTCTCTTTGAAAGCCTGGGTGGGAATGAGCAGAGTAACAGCAGCACAAGACCTTGTCACAGCACCCCAATGACACCATCTGCAGTCTCCTGAGCTGAACACCAGGTCAGCACCTAACACATCAATGGTAAAACTTTGAAAAATACAAACAGATAAAGACATGTTATCTCTGATGGCCTACTGGACACCCAATATCTCTGCTTTAAATTTGACAGTAAAAATGACGTGAGTGGGGTTTGGCCACACCCTTTCCCTTGCCCAAGATCAAATGGGAAGTAAGAGGAATAAGCCAATGGGGATGAACAGATAACACGTCTGCCCAGGTACCAATAAAGATACACTCCCATCACTGTGCCACAGTAAGACCTTGCAGAATCACATAGGGTTATGGCCATGACTGGCCTGACAGGGAGAGAGTCAGAGACCATGCTGTTACTATTTATGAACTTAATGGGCCCAGATCAGGAAAGAAGAAAAAGGACTGTCACTCTCCCAGCAGAAAAGACTGTCTGCCCTGCAGACAGCAGTGAGAAGCAAGGCAGGAGGCCAGCCGTGTTTAGGAAGAAATCTCTCATGTAACAATTGCTTACCCCTCCCTCATACGCCAGTTGGCTTTTTTACCTTCAATTCACCAGCTCCTTCCAATTATTTCCAATTTCCTCATGGAAAACAGTATTTCCCAAGTCATCTGGTCTTAAAATGGAGTGGCTGTCTTTGAATTACGTCCCTCTTTTCCCCTCTACATCCACTTTTCATATCTGGCCACCACCCTGCTCTCTGCTCCCTCACTTCTAACGACTTCATGGGAATTCCCAGCTTTTGGTTTCAACTCCACAAATAGTGATTTTTGCATATTCTTCGTCTGCTCAACAAACATCACTCAAACTGCCTGCTACTTTTTTTTTTTTTTAAGTTCCGGGATACATGTGCAGGATGTGCCTGTTTGTTACATAGGCAAACATGTGCCATGGTGGTTTGCTGCATCTATCAACCCATCACCTAGGTATTAAGCCCAGCATTCATTAGCTATTTTTCCTGATGCTCTCCCTCCCCCCACTACCCCACCACAGGCCTCAGTGTGTGTTATTCCCCACCCTGTGTCCATCTGTTCTCATTGTTCTAGCTCCCACTTGTAAATGAGAACATGCAGTGTTTAATTTTCTGTTCCTGTGTTAGTTTGCTGAGGATGATGGCTTCAGCAAAGGACATGATCTTGTTCCTTTTTATGGCCGCACAGTATTCCATGGTGTATATGTACCACATTTTCCTTATCCAGTCTATCATTGATGGGCATTTGGGTTGATTCCATGTCTTTGCTGTTGTGAATGGTGCAATGAACATATGCGTGCATGTATCTTTATAATAGAATAATGATTTATATTCCTTTGTATATACCCAGTTATGGGATTGCCAGGTCAAATGGTATTTCTGGTTCTAGGTCTTTGAGGAATCACCACGCTGTCTTTCACAATGGTTGAACTAATTTACATTCCCACCAACAGTGTAAACTCATTCCTATTTCTCCACAGTCTCACCAGCATCTGTTGTTTCTTGACTTTGTAATAATCACCATTCTGACTGGTGTGAGATGGTATCTCATTGTGGTTTTGATTTGCATTTCACTAATGATCAGTGACGTTGAGCTTTTTTTCATGTTTGTTGGCTGCATAAACGTCTTCTTTTGAGAATTGTCTGTTCATGTCCTTTGCCCACTTTTTAATGGGGTTGTTTTTTTCCTTGCAAATTTGTTTAAGTTCCTTGTAGATTCTGGATATTAGACAATTGTAAGATGGATAGCTTGCAAAAATGTTCTCTCATTCTGTGGGTTGTCTGTTCACACTGTTGATAGTGTCTTTTGCTGTGCAGAAGCTCTTTAGTTTAATTAGATCCCATTTGTCAATTTTTGCATTTTTTGAAACTGCTTTTGACATTTTTGTCATAAAATCTTTGCCCATGCCTATATCGTGAATAGCATTGCCTATATTTTCTTCCAGGGTTTTTATAGTGTTGGGTTTGACATTTAAATCTTTAATCCATCTTGATTTGATTTTTGTATAAGGTGTAAGGGAGGGGTCCACTCTCAATTTTCTGCATATCCTGCCTGCTACTTTGACTCTTTCATATTTAAGACCCTTCCTGTTTGAGTGGTAATGCTATCCTGTCACTTCCCCAGATGAGGCTTCTCCTTTGTTTCAATATCTTGACAACTGATCGGTGGCCATTTGTGTTTTGTTCTGTTTTCCGTTATACCTCTTTCCATTCAAATCCTACCAGATTCAGCTCAAAGCATGGTCCTCATAATAAATATTTCCATCTATGAATTCCAAATGGTTTCAACTGCACAAAGGTATTTAACCCAATTTTCCAAAAGTGCCCATAATGAGCTCCTTGGAAACAGACCATGGTTCATGCTTCTGTGTTCCTCACTGCACCTAGCTGAGTGCTGAATGCTTAACACACCTGCTATAGACTGAAAGTTTGTGTCTTTCACAAAATTCTTCTGTTAAAATCTAATCCTAAATGGGATTGGTTGTAAGAGCCTTCGAGAGGTGATTAGGTCATGATGGGGGAGGCCTCATAAAAGAGGTCTCAGAGAGACCCCTCGCTCCTACCACCATGTGAGGGCACAAGGAGAACATGGCCATCTGTGAACCAGGAAGCAGACCCTGACCAGACATCAAATCTGCCAGCACCTTGGTCTTGAACTTCCCAGCCTGCAGAACTGTGAGAAATACATTCCTGTTATGTATGAGCTACCCAATATTTGGTATTCTGTTATAGCAGACTGAATGAACCCAGACAGAAATTGGCGGCCGGGCGCAGTGGCTTGCGCTTGTAATCCCAGCACTTTGGGAGGCCGAGGCGGGTGGATCACTTGAGGTCAGGAGGTCAGGAGTTCAAGGCCAACCTGGCCAACATGGTGAAACCCCGTCTCTACCAAAAAAATACAAAAATTAGCGGGGCATTGTGGCAGGCGCCTGTAATCCCAGCTACTCAGGAGGCTGAGGCAGGAGAATTGCTTGAACCTGGGAGGTGGAGGTTGCAGTGAGCCAAGATTGTGCTACTGCACTCCAGCCTGGGCAACAGAGTGAGACTCTGTCTCAAAAAAAAAAAAAGAAAGAAAAAAGAAAAGAAGAGAAAGAAAGAAAAAAAAGAAAGAAATTGGCACCAAGAGTGGGGTGCTGCTATAACAAATACCTTGAAATGTGGAAGTGGCTTTGGGACCAGGTTATGGGTAGAGGCTGGAAGAGATGTGTGCTAGCAGAAGCCTACATTTTCATGAATGGACTGTTTAAAGCAACTCTGGTGAGGGCCCAGAAAGAAAAGAGGAGAGTTGTAGAGAAAGTCTCCATTTTCTTAGAGAATATATAAGCAATCCTGAGCAGAATGTTGGTTGGAATATGCACAGTAAAGGTCATTCCAATGAGGTCTCAGACAAAAAATGAGGAACATGTTATTGGAAACTGGAAGACAGGTGATTGTTGTTACCAAGTGGCAAGGAGCTTGACTGAACCATGTTCGTGTTATAGTCATAGTTTTCGTGGAAGGTGGAACTAGGAGTAATGGAGTTGAATATTGGCTAAGGAAATTTGCTAAACAAAGTGTTGAAGTGACCTGTTTCTCTAACAGCTTATTGTAAAATGGGAGAAGAGGGAAATGACTTAAAGATGGAATTGTTAGTTAAGAAGGGAGCAGGCCGGGCATGGTGGCTCACGCCTGTAATCCCAGCACTTTGGGAGGCTGAGGCAGGCAGGTCACCTGAGGAGTTTGTGACCAGCCTGGCCAATATGGTGAAACCCCGTCTCTACTAAAACTACAAAAATTAGCCAGGCGTAGTGGCGGGCACCTGTAATCCCAGCTACTCGGGAGGCTGAAGCAGGAGAATCGCTTGAACCCGGGAGGCGGAGGTTGCAGTGATCGTGCCATTGCACTCCATCCTGAGTGACAAGAGTGAAACTCCATCTCAAAAAACAAAAAAAAAAAAAAAAAAAAGAAGAAGAAGAAGAAGAAGAAAGAAGCAGAATTTAAAGATTTAGGAAATGTTCAACCTATCTATTTTGAAAGGAATGAGAAAGCCTGTTTGGGAGAGAATACCAGGGTGGGTGTGGCCAAAGGACCATTTAATAAAGACATTCATTAGTCAGCCATCCCAACAGAAGCCAAGAGCTGCTGTGCAAGACAATGGGAGAATGCAAAGGTGGGATGCTGGTACCTGCAGGACAGAGAGGCGCCCTGCCCTGCCCTGCCCTGATGTGCACTGCCTTACCTCTTGGGCTCTGCTCCCTGCTCTCCAGCACCACACTCCTCAGCCACCCCAGCAGGGGTTCTGGGGGGCCCTGGTGTGGTGAGGGCTGCGCTCAACAGAGCAGAGGGGGCACAATGGCCTCCACCTAGATTTCAAAGCACTGGGCTTCCAAGCACAGCCATTAGGACCCCAGTCCCAGAGAGCTGTGGGGCACAGGCATAAGCTGCTACAGGGGCAGGGGATCCCCAAAGTCATGCGGCCCAATCCCTGCCTGGCAAAACTGCTGGGACACAGCTGCTGCCCCAGTGTGACTGGAAGATATGGACCTCTTTCCCCATGGGTCTGCAGGGCAGAGCGTGGGCCAAGGAGGGCTAATCTGAAGCTTTAAGGTCTGATGGAACTTGCCCCGCTCGGTTCTGGACTTTCTCTGCACCTCTCACTCCCTTCTTCCTTCTCATTTCTTCCTTTTGGAATGGGAATGTCTATCCTGTGCCTGCCCCCATTGTATTTTGGAAGCACACAACTTGTCTGGTCACAGTTTCACAGCTTGAAAAGAATTCTGCCCAAAGATAAATCATACCTTGGGTCTCACCCATATCTGATTTAGAGGATATTCAGCTAAGACTTTGGGCTTTAGACTTTTGGATTGAAACCATGTGAGAAGAGCATGAATGCTGGGTGTCCAGGGGAAGAATGTGATAGACTAAATAACTGTGTCCCCCCCAAAATTCATATGTTGAAATCCTCAGCCCCAAGATGATGGCATTAGCAGGTGGGGCGTTGGGAGGTGATTATGTTATGAGGATGGAGCCCTCATGAATGGGATTAATGCCCTTATAAAAGGTGCCCCTGGGAATTCACTCACCCCTTCCATCGTGTGAGGGCACAGTGAGATGATGCTGTCTTAACCAGAAAGCAGGCCCTCACCAGACACTGAAACTGTTGGTAACTTGATCCAAAACTTCCCAGCCTCCAGAACTGTGAGAAATAAGTTTCTGGTGTTTTTAAGTCCCTCAGTTTATGGTATTCTGTTATAACAGCCAAACCAGACTAAAGCAACACTCAGAGTATCTCTTAGATGGTAATTGTTTTAGTCTGCTTGGGTGCCTTCTCATTGTCCTCACATGGCAGAAGGGACGGGAGAGCTCTCTGGGACCTCTTTTATAGGAGCACTAATCCCACGCAGGAGGACCCCCCACCGTCACGTCCTAATCACCTCGTGAGGGCCCCACTTCTTAATACACTGGGGACTGGGTTTCAACACATGATTTGGGGAGGAGACAAACATTCAGATTCCAGTGACAACCAAGGGTAACTAACGCATCAACGTGATTGTTGAAACAATCTAAATTCAGACACCGCACAGTTGAAACTTCGGTATGTTTCTACAACTGTTGAGACTGTAACATGTTCACACGAGGCAGTCAGAAACCTGTGTTCTAGATCATCCACGCTCATCCTGAGTCACTAGAAGCTGGGGATGATGAATGCAACAGCAGGCATAATTCATGTGTCTGAATGGAATAGTAGCTCACTCCGGTGAAATTCACCCCTCATTTCCTGAAATTCTCTCTACTGGATGACTACCAAAGAAGCTTCCAGTTCTAATTTAGTACATATTTTCGTGAATCCAGATGTCATCTCATGGCTTAATATTTAATGAATCACTCCACAAATAAAATGAATGACATAATCTAAATATATTTTTTTCCTAAATAGTCTTGTTGTGTTTAAGTATTTGCTTCCGAATGGACACCATGCCATTATCTTTAAGGAATTTCCTTATGGACCGAGAAACATCCTTTTGTAAGCTGAGACTAATTTCAAGATTTGATGGAATTCTTAAGAGTAGAGATACCAATAACAGAAATGTCTGTTAATTCAGTTCTGCATTAGAGAAACTAGAGCATGTGGCTCATTAGAATAATGACACATATTGCATTCCTTTGTCTCCTAATAGCAGAGAACTGTTGAATTGAGTAATTTGAAACTCATTATACTATCACATTTAGCCTCTGCATGCTCAGATGCCAATGGTATAAGTGAACAAGTTGGCCAAGCATCTATTTTTAGTAAATCTAAAAGATGAAAGACAAGTAAGAAAAAAACTTTGTTGAATAGCAATTCTTCTCTTAGAATTATCATGTGCTGAGCTGAAATCATATAACTGAGGAAAGGTGACGTGTGTACAGTTTTCTAGCTCTTGGTCAACAGTTTACACACAATACATGACATATGAATAAAATCATTCTTATTGTTTTTCATAGTAATAATATTAACAGTAAATATAAATGAATGATCAACCTCTGAAGCAAATCATATCAATCTCAATAGCAGGCAGATATGCCGGGCGCAGTGGTGCACACATGTAATCCCAGCACTTTGAGAGGCCGAGGTGGGTGGATCACGAGGTCAGGAGTTCAAGACCAGGCTGCCCAACATAGTGAAACCCCAACTCTACTAAAAATACCACAAAAAAAAAAAAAAATTAGCTGGACATGGTGGCGGGCACCTGTAATCCTAGCTAGTTGGGAGGCTGAGGCAGGAGAATCCCTTGAACCTGGGAGGGGGAGGTTGCAGTGAGCAGAGATTGTGCCATTTCACTCCAGCCAGGGTGAGAGTGTGAGACTCTGTCTCAAAAAAGAAAAAAAAATAGCAGGCAGATAAAAATAAATTTGACATAAGAGTTCAAAATTCCTACTGAGTTCAAGGAGCACTTCTATTGGTTTTACTTCTTATATATAATATGAATCTTATTTTATTTGATTGAATATAGAAAGTGAAGAGCTTTCACTGAATGAGTATTTTAGCTTTGAGTGTGATAAATGATTTAACTGCAGTTGGTTCGTTGTTAAAGATGAAAATTTAGGAAATAATCAGGTCATCACGTAGTTTTCTTTACCAAAACTTACTTTTGTGCTACCTGCCCTGCTCACCAGTAGCATTACATCTGGGTATCACGTTGACTTGAACTTAACCAATGATCAAAAAAAAACATCTTTGACTTAGAGTGTTTTATTTTTGATCACATCAAAAGCACAATTTTCATATACAAAGAGTGGCATAATTTCAAGTTGTACAACTCCACTTCCTCTGAGGATATAAACAAGTAATTTTCTTTCAAAGACATCAATCAGTGATTCCCAAATGAAATGCCTCAGGGATCTTCAGAGGGTCCTTTGTTCTAAGTAATGATGTCCCCAGCCACCCCTTTCCATTATACTGGCCTCCTCAAATAAATGTATATCTTAATCTCTGTATATATCTAAAGATCATAGTTTGAAAAAGTTGAATTATTTCCATCTAACCTAACTTTTGGCTCATCACTTATAATTCCTCTTCTAATTCCAAAAATCTCTTTGGAATGATGGAAGTAATATAAAATGAAATTCTTGAAATTAAAACATTTTCTGCATCCAGGAATGGCAGAATGCCTGCTATTAGGTAACATCCATTATCTCTGGATGTTAGATGAAAAACTACTCCCTGAAAGCCCCGGAGAGACTCAAAGACAAGCAGAAATGGACAGGAGTTGCCATTTAGAGGAAAGAATGGCTTTTCACTTAAGAAGCTGTGGGTCAGCGCTGCAAGGCAGCTGATGCTCAGATAGGACCCCTCCGTCTCCCTTGCTTGAAGAACCTAAAGAAGAGCCTGGAGCTATTAAAGCAGCAGCTGGAGAGTGAGGTGCAAAATCCTAGAAGGAAAAGAACCACAAGGGAGGCCCACAGTGATGTATACAGATGTACATAATCTCTCCCCAGATCTCTAACTCGCCCCTCAATTATGCATATGCATGCGGGGAGCATAAGCCTATACCAGCCCAACTCCAGCGCGAGAACCACCTGTGTTTCAGGGCTTGCCTGCCACAAGGAAGACAGAGCTGGGAGTTCACACTCAGCCAAGTTAACTGGCTTAAAAACAAATAAATAAAAATGAACACTTTAAATTTAACAGAATCCAGAGCCTGTACAATATAACCATAAAATATCCAGGAGACAATTCAAAATTATTATACGTAAAAGAAACAAAAAAAAAGGACCTGTGCTCAAGAGAAAACGCAATCAGTGCAGACTAATCCCAATAGGATTCAGATGATGGATTTAGCATCTAAGAATTTCAAAGTAGCTATTATAAATATGCTTAAGAATACAAAAGAGAATATGTAATGCTTTATAATAAAAAATTGCTGTAATAAAAAACTAACAGTAAATCCTAGTAGAGAAATTGAAACTTTAAAAGAATCCAATACAAATGCTAAACCTGATACATATTGTATACTGAATAACGAATTTATTGTTTAGGCTTAAGAACAGGTTGGAAATGACTGAAGAAGTAGTCAGTGAACTTGAGGCACTAAATATAAATTATCCAATATAAAAAATATAGAGGCAAGACAATGGTTAAAAACATGAGCACACCCCTAGTGATCCATGGGATTATACCAAAAGGTGTAGTACATGTAATTAGAACCTCAGATAAAAAAGAGAAAGAAGATGAGAAAGAAAAAAAAAATTAGAAGAAATAATGGTCAAAATGCCTCAAATTTGGTGAAAGACAAATTTAGATTCAAGAGGCTCAGAAAACCACAAGTATAAATTAAAATGAAAACAAATCTAGGGGGATTGCCACTTTCAGAAAGATGAAAATGCATTTTCCTCTATTCCTCCCACTAAAAATAAATATCATATATTTATATTTATAAATAAAAGTGCATATTATACATAAAATAAATGTAGGAAAAATCTGAATGATAGAAAGAAGCAGGCAGATAGGTCTTGGAACCGAAGGGATGGCCTAGTGGTGACTGTCTGGTTTTCTTCCTGTCTTACACATCCCAGGTTTGGAGCTAAAGAAGCTGGCAACTTGGAAACACCAACGGGCACAAACAGACAAAAACTGATGCCTGTGCGATCTAGCCACAGGACCAGAAAGGGTGCAACCTAGTAGGACAAGAAACTTTTTAGACACTGGCCACTGTACTCCAACCAAGCATCCCCCCAAAAAACGTGGCCCTGCCCTATTCCAGGCTAGCAAATGCTGAACAGACAGCTAAGACTTCTGCCCTCACCAGGTGCCCAACCCACTGATGGAGTGACACCAGAGAAGGCCACAGACTAAGGGGGCCAGGATGTTGATTCCTGCCAAGCTGCAATGAGGCCCGTCCCCTAATGGTAGTAAAAGCCATGTGGGAAGCCTGGAGTTTCATCTAGACCAGGAGGGGCAACTCCCTCTTGCTCTTTATGGGAGTCACGTCAGAGGATTAGTAGATGTTCCAAACTTTCTCCACCACTTGGCAGTAATGAGGCCATGCATATGGTGTCAGTGAAAGCTATGTGGAAAGTGACAAATCACCTCAGCTCCTCCCATCTAGGGAACTATCAGTAGAGGCCTAGCATGGATCTGGAAGTCCTGTACACACTAGCATTAACAAGGAATTCCAGGAACTCTTGTATCAATAGAGGCTAAGCTGGAACCTGATTTCTACCCTGACCCAGTGGTAATGAGGCTGTACCACACCTTCCCCTGACAAAGCAGTGAGAAAAAAAAAAAAAAAAAAAGCCTTGTATTATAATATACAGAATATCCAGGTTATGATAGAAAATTATTCGTCAAACCAAGAATGAGGGAGATGAAACTCAATAAAAACAAATCAATAGATGCCAAAGCAGAGATGACAGAGATCAGAATTACTGGACAAAGGTGTTTTTAAAGCAGCCATTGTAAAATGATGCAGCGACCAAGTACAAACATGCTGGTAACAAACTTTTAAAAAACTGAAAGTCTCAACACAGAACAGAAGCTATAGAAAAAAAAAATAGAAGTTTTAGAATTAAAAAATAAAATATCCATGATAAAAAGTTCCTTAGAGGAACAAAATAAGATGGAGGGGAAAAAGGAAAGAATCAGTGAATTGAAGACAGAACAACAGAAATTGTCCAATCTGTAAAACAGAAAGAAAGTAGATGAAAATGACAGTGTAACAAAAGAGCTGAGATCCATGTCTTGGAGGTCAGGGAAGAACAGAAACAGGCTGGGCCAGAAAGAGTGTTCAAAGAATTAATTCATAAAACTTCCCAAACTTGACCAAAACCTACAGAAACAAGCAAGCACACCAGAAAGGTTATTGGTGTAGACCAATAAACCTATAAATATCATACGCCTACACCAATAAACATCATAGTCAAACTTCTGAACACTAAAAACAAAGAAAAAAAAGTCTTTAAGGTAACAAGACAGAAATGAGACCTTACCTATAAAGAAAAAAAATTTGAAAGACAGATTTCTCACCAGAAACCTGGAGGCAAGAAGGAAGTGGCACATTTTTCAAGTGCCAAAAGAACTGTCAAAGCTTAATCCCATATCCAGTGAAATATCCTTCAGTAATCAAGGGCAGAAGTCAAGACATTCTTAGATGAATAAAAACTAAGAGAACTTATTGCCAGCACACCTACCCTGAAATAATGGCTAGAGAAAGTTTGCTTAACAGAAAGATAACCATAAAAGAATGAATCTTGGAACACTGAGAAGGAAAAAAGAACACAGTAAGTAAAAATATGGATAAATATAATAAAATTTCCTTTGTCTATTGAGTTTTCAAAATTAAGTTTGATGGTTCAAGCAAAAATTGCAACACTCTCTGATGTGGTTTAAGATGTATGTAGAGGAAATATTTAAGACAACTGTGTTATGATTAGGGAAAGGTAAAGGGACATAAAGGGAGGTAAGGTTTTCATATTTCACTTGAACTGGCAAAATGAGTATCCAGCAGAAAGTGATAAATTTTGTATATATAAAGTAACACTGGCCAAGCACAGTGGCTCATGCCTATAATCCCAGAACTTTGGGAAGCTGAGTCTAGAGGATTGCATTAGGCAAAGAGTTTGAGGCTGCAGTGTGCTATGATCACCCCATTGCACTCCAGCCTGGGCAACAAAGCAAGATCTTGTCTCTTTAATTAATTAGTTAATTAAGTAAGTAACACCTAGAAGAACCACTGAAAAAGCTATACAGCAATGTACTCATGATAACATTATAAATAAATCAAAATGGAATAGTAAAAAATGTCCACAGTGAGACAGACAAAAGAAAACAAAGAAATAAAAACACAGAAAAAGCAGAAAGCCAAAGAAATGGCAGACTTAAGCCTTAACATTTCATTAGTTACATTAAATATAAAGAGTGTAAATATATCAATTAAAAGATAAATATTGGGAAAGTAAATTTAAAAATCTGAGCTATGCTATTTATAAGAAACTCACTTTTTATCTAATGATATATAGAGGCTGAAAGTAAAAACATGAAAAAATATTTATCATTCAAATATTAATCAAAAGAAAGCAAGACTGGCCACATTGATATCAAGTTATGTGGACTTCAAAGCAGAGAAAAATTTCCAGAGACAGAGAGAAATATTAAATAGTGAAGACAAACAATTATATATGTGTATGCACCAAATAATACAGCTAAAAAATATGTGTAACAAAAATTGATTTACTTGAAAGTGGAAATAGACAAATAGACAATTATAGCTGAAGATTTCAGTGCCCCTTTATTAACAACTGATCCACAACAATGAGACAGAAAATCATCAAGGATAGAGGTGAAGTCAGCACCATCATAATCAAGATAATATAATCAAAATTTGTAGACAATCCACCCAGCAACCACAAAATGCACATACTTTTCAGATGTTCACAGAATAAATATCAAGTAGGCCATATTGTGCATAAAACAATGCTCACAAATTTAAAAGAATTGTAATTATACAGAGGGCATTCTCTGGATATGGTGGAATTAAACTAGAAGTCAATGACAGAAAGATAACAGAAAAATCTACAAACAGTTGGAAACTAAATAACATATATCTAAATAATACGTGGGTCAAAGGGAAAGTCTTAAGGGAAATTTAGAAATACATTTAATGGAATGAAAGGAAAATACAATGACTAAAAATTTGAGCAAAACAGCTAAGGCAGTGCTATAGAAACATTTATAGCATTAAATGAGTACACTAGAAGGGAAAAAAGTCTCAAATCAATAACCTAAGTTCCCACCTTGAGAATCTACAAAAAAGAAATGCGAACTAAATGCAAAGTAAGCAAAAGAAAGAAAATAAAAAGATGAAAGCAGAAATCAGTGAAATAAAAAATAGAAAAGCAATAGAGAAATCAATGAAACAAAGAGCTACAAATAATAAGATCAATAAAATTGAAAAACCTCTATCAATCTTGCTGAGAGAGTAACACAAATTACCAACATCAGAAATAAGAGATATCACTACAGACACTGCAGACATCAAGACAGTAATATAACAACTATGAACAACTCTACACAAATTTAATATAACTTAGATAAAATAAACCAATTTCTCAAAAAGCGCAATTTACCCAAACTCACCTAATAAGAAGTACATAGTTCAAATAGTCTTAAATACTAAGAAAATTTAAATCATAAATATCTCCCTAAACAGTTACCTTCAAGCCCTGGTGGTTTCAGTGAAGAATTGTAACAAACATCTTAAATAATCAACACCTATTCTATACAGTATTTTCTAGAAAATAAAAAAGGTGGGAATACTTCCTACTTTATGAAGCCAAGATTACCCTGGCACCAAAACAAAAGATATTATAAAAAATGAATATATATGCAAAAACTCATTTACAAAATATTATCAAATTGAATTCAACAATATATAAAAATAATTATATGTGATAACCAAACAGAGTTTATTCCAGGGCTGCAAGGCAGGAATGTAACCCACCATTTTAACTGGCTAAAGAAAACTCACATGATTA
The DNA here is from genome assembly GCF_029289425.2 of Pan paniscus. NCBI lineage: Eukaryota > Metazoa > Chordata > Mammalia > Primates > Hominidae > Pan > Pan paniscus. The sequence goes on from NC_073265.2 coordinate 8,356,413, forward strand.
TATCAACTAATGCAGAAAACGCAGAAAGACAGCTTCTCTGAGGGCTATCTGAAGAACCGATTTCAGTCTTGCTTGTCTCTGAGTGCTAGTGGGATCCAGCAGACCCTAGATGCCTAGGAGCTGCTTAGAATAAAGAAAGTGAGTTTGACTAGCACCAAGGTTGGAGAGGTCCCCAGAATCTCTGGCAAAGGTGGACTGGTGAAGGTCTTTCCCTGTACAATGCCAGTTTATGAAGATTGGGAGAGGTGAATGTTTTATTTAATGTGCACACCAAATACAGAATATAAAGAAATGAGGAACAGGGATATATGTTCCATAAAATGAAAGAAGACAAATCTTCAGAAACTGAGCCTAATGAAATGGAGTTATATAATTTATCTGACAGAGAATTCAAAATAACCATCATAGAGATACTTACTGAAAACAATATATGAACAAAGTGAATTTTCAATAAAAAGACAGAAAATATTTTTAAATTACCAGAAAGAAATCACGGAGTTAAAGAATACAATAACAGAACTGAAAAATTCCTCAGAGGGATTCAACAGCAGACTAGATCAAGTAGAAGGAAAGATCAATGAATTCAAAAATAGATCACTGGAAATTATTCAGTCAGAGGAGCAAGAAGAAGAATGAAGAAGAGAAAAGAAAGCTTAAGAGACTTATGGGACACCATCAAGTGACTAATATGTATACTGAGTTTCAAAAGGAGAAGAGAGAGAGAAAGAACAACAACAACAACAACAACAAAAGCTTATTTAAAGAAATAATGGCTGAAAATTTCCAAACCTGGGAAAGGAAATGGAGAAACAGATCTAGGAAGTACAGAGGATTCCAAATAAGGCAAACCCAGAATCCACACCAAGACACATTAAATAAATTGTCAAAAGTCAAAGAAAGAATTTTCAAAGCTGCCAGAGAGAAGCCAGTTGTTATAAATAGTCATGTCATAAGATTATGAATGGATTTTTTTATCAGAAACCTTGCAGGACAGCAGGGAATGATAAAACACATTCAAAGTGCTGAAAAAAAAGTATACCTGGCAGAACTCTCCCTCAAAAATGAAGGCAAGACAAAAACTTTTCCAGAAAAACAAAAGCAGAAAGTATACAAAACCACTAGACCTGACTTGCAAGAAATACTAAAGAGAGTTTTTCAAGTTGAAAGAATGCTAAATAGCAACACAATAGCATAAGAAAGTATAAAACTTGTTGGGAAAGGTAAATACACAGACAAATAAAGAATACTGTATTATTGTAACAGTGATGAATGTCACTTTTAATTCTCGTATAAAAGTCAAAAGGCAAAAGTATTAGAAATAATTACAACTAAAAATGTTAATGATGCACAATATAAATGGATGTAAATAAGTGTGTGGGAAATAGTAGTAAGGTGTAGTCTTTATATGTAATTGATGTTAAGATATTATCATAAGATAGTGTTATACGTTTAAGATATTTTATATAAGCTACACTGTAACCACGAAGATAATAACTATAGAAGTTACAGAAGAGAAAGGAATCAAAGCATATCAATACAAAAAAAATAATGAAGCACAAAGACAGCAGGAGAGTTAAAGAGGAGCAATAGATAAAAGACAAATAGAAACAATTACCAAAATGCCAATAGTGAATCCTTCCCAATCAGTATTTACTTTAAATGTAAATGAATTAAACTCCTCAATCAAAAGACACAAGAGAGTTTGAATGGATAAGAAAACAAGATACAACTCTTTTTTTGTGTGTTTTTTGTTTCTTGAGACAGGGTGTTACACTATTGCCTAGGCTGGAGTGCAGTGGGGTAAATATGGCTCACCTCAGCCTCTGCCTCCTAGGTTTAGGTGATCCTTCTGCCTCATCCTCCCAAATAGCTGTGACTACAGGCATGCACCACCATGTCCAGCTAATTTAAAACTTTTTTTTTTTTTGTAGAGATGGTGTTTTCCCACATTGCCCAGGCTGGTCTTGAACTCCTGGGCTCAAGCAATCCACTCACCTCAGCCTCCCAAAGTACTGGGATTACACAACTCTATTTCATCTACAAGAAACTCACAGTAGATTTAAGGACACACATAGACTGAAAATGAAGGGATGGAAAAGGGTATCTCATGATAAAGGGCCATGAAAAGAGAGCAGGGATGGCTATATTTACATAAGACAAAATAAATTTAAGTTAAAAACTGTCACAAGAGATAAAGAAGAACAATATGTAATGATAAAAAGATTGATTCACCAGAGAGATATAACAATTACAAGTAAATATGCACCCAACATAAGAACAACTGAAAATATAATGCAAACATTGACAGAACTGAAGGGAGAAACAGCAGTGCAATAATAGTAGGAGATTTCAATACCTCTCTCTCAGTTATGGATAAAACAACCAGATAGAACATCAACAAAGAGGTACAGTGGGCTGGAACAACACCAGACATACATAAAACATTTCACCTGCAGCAGAATACACATTTTTCTAAAGCACACACAGAACATTCACATTTTATGTCACAAAACAAATGTAATCAATTTAAGAAGACAGAAATTTCCTACCACATGGAATGAAACCAGAAATCCACAGCAGAAGAAAAACTAGAAAATTCATACATATGTGGAAATTACACAACACACATTTGTACAACCAATGGGCCAAAGAAGAAATCAAAGGGGAACTTAGAAGATACCTTGAAACAGATAAAAATGAAAACGCAGCATATCAAAACTTATGGCATCTAAGAAAAGCAGCACCAAGAGGAAAATTTATAAACAACCTAACTCCTTCAGGAATTAGAAAAAGAAGCACAAACTAGTCTAAATGTAGTAGAGGGAGGAAAATAATAAATATTAGAGCAGAAATAAACAAAGTAGGGAATCTAAAAACAATAAAAACGAATCAGAGAATCAGCAAAGAGTTTGTCCCTTGAAAAAAAATAAAACTGACAAACTTTTATGTAGATTCAGAAAAAAAGGAAAGTCAAATAAATTAGAAATAAAAGGAGACATTGCAACTGATGCCACAGAAATAAAAAGATTTGTAAAAGACAACAATGAACAATTATATGCCAATAAAATGAATAATCTAGAAGAAATTGGTAAATTCCTAGATACACACAACCTACTAAGACTGAATCACGAAGAAATAGGAAGTCTAAATAGATCAATAACTAGTAAGAAAGTTGAATCTATAATCAAAAACCTCCCAACAAAGAAAAGCCCAGGACCAGATAGTTCACTAGTGAATTCTACCAAACATTTAAGGAAGAATTAATGCCAATCCTTCTCAAACTCTTCAAAAAAAACTAAAGAGGAACAAAGACTCAAACTTATGAGTCCTGCATTACTCTCATATGAAAAGTGGTCAAAAATATTCCAAGAAAAGAAAACAAGAGGCCAATGTCCTTGATGAATATAGATGCCAAACTCCTCAATAAAGTATCAACAAACTGAATTCAGCAACACATTAAGAGATTCGTATCCAAGCAGAATTTATCTCTGGGATGCAAAGAAGGTCCAACACATGAAAATCAATTAATGTAATACATCACATTAAGAGAATGAAAAACAAAAACCATTTGATCATCTCAGTAGATGCAGAAGAAGTGTTTGACAAAATTCCACACCCTTTCATGATAAAAATTCTTGATACACAAGGAATAGCAGAAAATTACCTCAATATGATAAATGCCACATATGAAAATCCCACAGTGAATTGCATAGTCAATGGTGAAAAACTGACAACTTTTTCTCTAGCATCAGGGACAAAGCAAAGATACCCACCCACCATTACCACCTCTATTCAGTACAATACTTTAGGACCTAGCCAGAACGATTCAACAAGAAAAGGAAATAAAAGGCATCCAAATCATAAAGGAAGAAGTGAAACTCTCCCTATCTATAGATGACATCATCTTACATACAGAAAACCCAAAAAACTCCACCAAAAGACTTTTAGAACTAATCAATAAATTCATTAAAGTTTCACAATACAAAATCAACATCAAAAATCAGTTCCATTTCTATATATTAACAATGAACTATCTGAAAAAGAAATTAGAAAAACAATCCCACTTATTATAGCATCAAAAAGAACAAAATACTTATTAATAAACTTAACCAAGGAGATGAAAAATCTATACACTGAAAACTACAAAATAGTGATGAAATAAATTAAAGAAAACACAAACAAATGGAAAGACGCCACTCGTTCATGGATGAAAAACTTAATATTATTAAAATGTCCACACTACCCAAGTGATCTTTAGATTCAATACAATGCCCATCAAAATTCCAGCAGCAGTTTTTATAGAAATAGAAAAAACAATGTTTAAAATCATATGAAATAACAAAAAAACCCAAATATCCAAAACAATCTTGGGAAAAAAGAGAGCTGGAGGCATTACATGTCCTGACTCCAAAATATGTTACAAAGCCACAGCAATTAAAACAGTATGGCACAGGCATAAAGGTTGACATAGAGAACAATGGAACAAAATAGAAGGTCCAGAAATCAATCTATGCATATACAGTCAACTGATCTTTGACAAGAGTGCCAAGAATACGAAAATGAGGAAAAGATAATCTCTTCAACAAGTGGTGTTTCTTTTTAAAGAGGAAAGGAAAATAACTGAAACAATAAGTGTAAAAAAATTAATACTTGGAGAAATAAATACTTCAGGAATATTTTTAAACATTCTAATTGTCACAGTAAGGAAAATGGAATACATTTTCCAGTAAGACACAGAACTTTTCAACTTGGATATATAATAAAACAAGAAACAGACAAAAAAGGAGTAGAAAGATATCCCTGGCAAGAATTAAAGAAGAAACTGGTGTGGCAATATTAATATTTGACAAAACTTAGTTCTATAGGCATTACATGGTGAAAGAGAGATGATTTATAGTGATGAGACATGCATCCTGTCAAGAAGCTATAAATATAATGAACTTTTATGGTAATGATGATGATGGGCATTTATTGAACACTTTAACTGGTGTTACTCTGCCAGTTTCAAACATATTATAACAGCCCTCATCTATTTTACAAATGAGGAAAGAGGCTCAGAGAGTCTAATTAACTTGCCCACAGTTACTCAGCAGAGGAGTGGGATAGCCAGGATTCAAACCCACACAGTTTTCATGCTTCATCTCAAGGAGAACATTCTGCTTTCAAAGTGAAAACTTCATATAGCATGTGCACAAGTGAAGAGTAGAAAGAAAGATGGAAACTAGATCAGTTTCAAGTCTGCTCCCAATAGCTCACATGTGGGGATGATGCTGAAACAAGTGTAACAAAATTTAATACTTGGAGAAATAAATATTTCAAGAATATTTTTAAACATTCTAATTGTCACAGTAAAGAAAATGGATTACATTTTCCTGTAAGACACAGAACTTTTCAACTGTCTCAACTGTCAATTCCTCTGTCTGGAATGGCTGGAATCCAGGAATTCCTATTAGAATTGTATAAGTGTATACCTACAGTATTGTGATATGAATAATTTGTTTATTTGTTCAAGCAACACATATTTCCTAAAATGCTGAGTGTTGTGGGTGAGCACTGACTATGAACATGACAGATGAGGCTGTTGCTCTTATGGAACATTCTAGAAGAAGTGAGTCAACACAGCAATGATTACAGCACAATAAAAAATATCACTGGCTGAGTACTGGGTACTGGTCACCTTTGACCAGGTGACCTGTAATCTGAGATGCAAAAACAAAAAAGAACTGCCCGGTTGAGATCTGAGGAGAAACACCCCCAGAGGGGCACATTCCAGATTGTTCAGTGATGTCACTGGCATTGTCATAGTTTATCCTAATCTGTGATGTATGGCAGGTGTTAATGACCCCATTTTGCAGACAAGAAAGCTAGTCTGGGGAGAACAATACACTCTCCACGCTTCTTAAACAGACTGCATCCTATTGTGCTTATGTATATGCAGAACCTAAATTCTTCTGAATAAATGTGGAATTGATCCCCAAAGTATATGTCCAAGGCTCTTACTTGTGAAAATAACTTACAGCTGCCAAATTTCAGAGGGCAAGCGTGTGCATCCATCGGGAAGTCCTCAAGCTGCATGGGGCACTCTGCAGAGATGGTCAAGCTGAAAAATAAAAGATGAAGACCTTTGAACGACTCTCTCACTCTAGCCATTCACTGAGCCACCATCGTGTCCCAGAAAGCCATATTAAGTACTTTTAAAAATTAATGTCTCTTATGAGATTATCTGAACTATCCCCACCAAATTATGTAAGTTTGTGTTGTAGGTGAATATCATTCAGAAATAAGGCTTAAATCAAATCTACTCAGCAGTTCGGTGGCTTAGGGTGTGTACCTATACATATATTACTGCTTGTAAAGCAATTTAAGATGCCTTTAAAAGTTATTTATTCTTTGTTTCCTATCCCTTATTGAGCATTATCATAAAACTTTCCTTGACGGGACTGAAAACATGCATTTTCTAAAATAGCTTATAAGCTCAAAAAATATAAATGTAGAATAAATGCACATATATTCGTAGAATATGGGAAAATACAGAAAAAGTTGAAGTAATACAATTACAAATATCCACTATTTCACTTATAACTTCACGTGGTACATTTAGTGCAGAGTTTTCCTACACGCCCAAATTTTGACCGGAACCTGGCTATAACCATTGTGTAATGGGCCAATATGAAACTGTATAGTAAGTGAACCTGTAATATCATAACAATCTTCTGGTACACCCTAATTATTATTTTTTAATCCAGGCCTAGTCTTCCAAATTATAATATCACCGAGCACTACCACTGTCACTGGTAACTACAATAATGATGGTAACAAGAGCTGGCATGTCTGTGCCAGGCAGCCTGTGAGGGATTCTACCTGCATTGACTCATCTCACCCTAACAGCACGGGGAGATCTGGTGCTATAACCATCTCAGTTTACAAAGAAGAAAAGTGAGGTGCGGATATTAAGGAATTCGGGGCCTAGAATGCAGAGCTGCTCAGTGGTGGAGCCATGACAATAACAATCACCCAGGCTGCCTTGCCCTGGTTGCAGAGGTCCCTGAAAGGCACCACCACAGGCGGCATAGGCAGGGCTCTGTTGTGTAGGAAGCCAGTGCACTCCCAGAGCTGCCACACCGTGGTGCTCTCATTTCTCTACCACCTTTGCCAATTACGGATGGTTCTAAATTTTATTAATGAGCCTATCTTCTGTTCGTTAGTTTTTCTTTCCATTATTTAAAATAAATGAAATTACATACAATGAAAGATGAAGATACAAAACGTTCAACTTCAAGTGCATGTTATAATTCTATTTTTAGAGCAAATAATAATTCAAGGTTACATTAGTGCTATTGTTCATTCCTTGTTATATAAGACTGAATGTCGCTGGTTAGCCTAGGGTGAGAATCAAAACATAAACATCCATTTTTGCTTTTACTACTTCCTTCTGTGAAAATAGATTAACCTTTTGCTGTTAAATTGGTCACATAATTCACACGGTAATTGCAGACTGAGTAGTCAATGTATGTATTTTCTGAATGAAACTAAAATACATGTCAGTGGAAGGGAGGTCTGTCCATCAAAGATAGGAAATCTTCTGTTGCCACAACTTTTGATGGTAGGTTTCCCCAAAGATGGAGTGACTCACAGAGGCTTGTGTGTGTAGATGACCTAGAACACAACACAAAAGTCTCACATTCAGGCAAGGAGAGGATTTTTTTTTTTTTTTTTTTTGAGACAGAGTCTTGCTCTGTTGCCCAGGCTGGAGTGCAGTGGCGCAATCTTGCCACACCACAATCTCCACTCCCGGGTTCAAGCAATTCTCCTGCCTCAGCCTCCTGAGTAGCTGGGATTATAGACGCCTGACACCACACCTGGCTAATTTTTGTATTTTTAGTAGAAATCATGGTTTCACCATGTTGGCCAGGCTGGTCTCAAACTCCTGACCTCAGGTGATCTGCCAGCCTCGACTTCCCAAGGTGCTGGGATTACAGGCGTGAGCCACTGCATCTGGCTGGGAGAGGAATTTTTAAATGATTTTCCACACATATTCACAGAATAAGAAGATAATTATAAACATCGACCACTTCACTTACGATTTCACCTTCATTTAGCCCTGAGTTTTTCTACATGTACATATATTTTCTTTTCATTCTTGGTATATAAAAGTCAGTCTTGTTTATACCTAGCATTAGAACAGAAGTACTCCCCCCATCACCAAAATCTTTATATAATCATGACATTGAAAGGTTAAATATTTGATTCTAGCATCCATGTGTATGTGTGTGTTTCTGTCTGTATGTGTAAATTATCAATTAGCTGTTGCTGGACTTTTATATTATTTTACCTGATAAATAACCTGCAATTGACCTCTTCAATCATAAATTATGAAAAAGGGCTGTTATTAGAGACTATGAAATTGGTAAGGTAAATAAAGAAAAAACTTATTGGAATTAGGAAAATTAGAACTTTTTAAAAAGTCACCTATAAGGATGGCATTCAGCCAACACAAAGGAAAACAGGTTACTTTATATGGTTGTTAGCAAATTTAAGCAATTTGTCAAGTGATGCAGTACTGGAACAGAGAATCTCAACGGGTCAGATGTGTTCTTGAAGACAAAATCACAATGATCTGAAAATATCTAGAATTTCCTTAAGAAGGAAGACTTTAGTCAGGAAATAGGAAGTATATACAAAGCTGTAAGATTAGATCCATAGCAATAAATGTGAAGACGAGCACATGAGGAAACAGCACTGTGGGAGTTTAGAGAACACTTCTGATCAGGAGAGGCATGCTTTGCGCTCGCCTGTGGCCTTGGCTGTAACAGGAACACGCGGGGCTCACACGGGAGCAGTCTGAGGTGGGATGGAGGGGAGGGCGTTTCAAGTGACCTGACTGTCTTAGCCCAGCTGTGCTACTGAAGACCTCAACCAGCAGCCCTGGCTTTACTCTTTGAGTCTTCTGACAAAGATGCTAACAACACTATAACCCCACACAGTCTATGCCATCGTCAGGGTGGATATGGAGATGGTCATCTTCTCTCCAGACACTGCCATGTCTGCCAGACCCCGGCAGGCACTCAGTTTCCCACTGGGTCTGGAAGCAGCCTAGAAGTCAGTCTACGGGCTGAATTCCTGACAACTTGGAGAGTCTGAGTTACCCCCAACCCCTTGCTCTGTGCTGGCATCCAGCTCCAATCCACCAGGCCATTGCAGGCACCAGACGTGACGTTTCTGTTGCATGCACCTACTCTCAGAGCAGACCCCAGGGAAACCTCATCCCAAAGGCCTCGTGAGGCACTCTGCCAGCTCCTGGTTCATTCCTCCTCCTTTCCTGGGCAACACCGTGTGTTTATAAAAGGGACCAGAGCCGCTCCTTCTGCCACGGTGGGCTTCATTCTAGCTGTTTGGCCCTGAGAACTGTCCACCTTCCGAAAATTACTGCACTGACAATGTTGAAAGATGGCATTCTGACAAGGAATGCACACCAAGGAGCTGGCTTTTAGCATATTGCAGGAGTGTGTGTGTTTGTGTGTGTGTGTGTGTGCATGCAGCAAGGGTGGGGGCAGGGAGGGTACACAAACACAGGTGGACAGCATTTAGCTGGATCTAAAAAAAGGACACTTTTAAAGAAAAAATAACTCCAGTAAAAATGTAAAAAAGACAGTTTTTCTACAATTACCATCTCAATAAATGCTATTATTAGAGCCTTGTGACTTCTCCCAATTTTATAGAGCCCCTTAGAATTAGAATTCTAAACCTCAGGAAAGTATACTTCATCTATGATAGTGTCTCTCCTCTAACATATGAATGTATTATTCAGATAAATCTCTCAATAAGAACTGTTTCAGCCTCAGTCAGGAAATAAATTTAAATTTTCGATCCCTCTAAACATTTCAAAAATGGCCTATGCTTTTATAATACTCAAAAAGTATCTCTAAGTGAAAGAAAGCCTTCTATTCATGGGGCTCTTGAAATGTGGAATGCTTTGATGTGGAACCAGCCGCCTCCACACAGAGCTGAGATCAAGGCCTCTGTGGAGTGGGTGACTGTCATAACGCAAGAGAGACAGCTAGGTCATCTGCTTGAAACCCTCACTTTTTCGATAAAGAAAATCAAGCCCAAAAGGTTAAGAAACTTGACTGTGGAAAGACTTCACTGAATTACTGGAAGACCCAGGAATCCAGTATTTTTCCAAAGGTCCAATTTCTGTTTTACTTCCAATTTCTGTTAAGACATTCAAGCATTCACTTATTGAAGCATAATGTCCCATTTTTGAAGAACATCTTGATTTTAGGATAAGGAAATGGGATTTTTTTTTTTTGACGGAGTCTCGTTCTGTCGCCCAGGCTGGAGTGCAGTGGCATGATCTTGGCTCACTGCAACCTCCACCTCCCAGGTTCAAGCTATTTTCCTGCCCCAGCCTCCAGAGTAGCTGGGATTACAGGTGTCCACAACCACGCCCACCTAATTTTTGTATTTTTAGTAGAGACAGGCTTTCACCATGTTGGCTAGACTGGTCTCAAACTCCTGACCTTGTGATCCACCTGCCTCGGCCTCCCAAAGTGCTGGGATTACAGGTGTGAGCCACCACGCCCGGTCGGGCATTTTTATAATTTAAGATAATTGCTTCAACTTGGATTTATGTCATCGTAATTGAGGGCTTAGGGTCCTAAACTCAAGAAAGAGCTCTCTGCTTGGTCAGGAGCAGCTGATGGGTGAAGAGTGCTTTATGACGGGTAAAATGGCCAAATTCTAGAGTAGCTTTGCTATTAACTAATTGTGTGACCTTTGCAAAACTGCCTAACCAATCTGGTCCAGTCTTCTTGTGTGAAAAAAAAGAAAAAAAAAACATTTATTTCATTCTCTGAAATAAATAATTGATAGGTATAAAAAGGGTAAAAAGGCTTTGGCTATTACCAGTTCAATGACAATGAGGTGATTAAAGAAAGTCTCCAAAATTCTACTAAAATCTTCTTCAAATCAAAGCCTTCCTCATTCTTGTGGAAATCCTGCATCAATGCAGTAGGTGTGACAGTGGCAGGCAAAATAACAGCACTGCAAATATGTCCATGTGCCAATGCACAAAACCCCAAACCTGTGAGTATGCTACCTCACTCAGCAAAAGGGCTTTGCAGATGTGATTCATTTAAGGATCTTGGGATGGAGAGATAATCCTGGATTCTCCATGTGAGCCCAATACAATCACAAAGGTCCTTCTAAGAGGGAGACAAGAGTGTCAGATTCAGAGAAAAACATGTGATGAGGAAGCAGAGGTCGGTGCAAAGTTGCCAAGAGTCTAAGAATACAAGTGTCCTCTAGAAACCGGAAGAGGCAAGAAACAGCCTCTCCCCTAGAGCGTACAAAAGAAATGCAATCCTGCCAACAGCTTGACTGTAGCCTCCTGGGACCCTTTTGGAATTACAAGACAATAACTTTGTTGTGTTTTAAGCCAAAATTTGTATTTCCTATTGATGCTATGACAAAATGGTGGTCTCCAAAGATGTCCATGTCCCAACCCTTCCTACCTGTCAATATGTTTCCCTTATAGCAAAAAGGACTTTTCAGATGTGGTGAATTTAAAGCTTTAGAGATGGGAGGTTTTCCTGGGTTATCAGGGTGGGACAAATGTCATCATGAGGTCACGTAGAAGAGGAAAATGGGAGTGTCAGGATCAGAGCAGGAAATCCGATGGCGGAAGTGGAAGCAAGAGTGACGCAGGGCCATGAACCAAGGAATCTGGCCCCTCCAGAAGCTGGGAGAGGCAAGGACACAGATTGTCCCCTAGAGAAGCCAGAAGAGAGGCCATCCTGCCCACAGCTGCATTTCAGACACACAAGACCCATTCCAGACTTCTGGTCTCCAGTGATGTGAGAGAATAAATTTGTGTTGAAAAGCCAATAACTATGTAGTAATTTGTTAAGCAGCAACAGGAAACTCATACAAGTCTAATGACCAGCAGTTATTGTGCCAAAGAGCAGCCCCATGCATATTTTGCAATCATTTTCACAAAGGTGACAAATAAATTTAGTAATATTAGCCAATTTGTAAGTAGCTCACATCATGTTCACTGTAGTGAAAATTCAGACTTTGATAATGAAATAGACATCTCATGTGAGGCATCCTAGCTGGGTCAGTTATTGAACAGCATGCCGTGCCTCAGCTGGAATTACTGGAAACATGACCTCCCTGTGAAGATGCTACCAGTGACTCTCAGGCAATACAGGAATTTATTTAGGGACCCTTGAAATTCAGTATCAGCACAGTATCTAAAGGTTGATGCTACAGAAAAGAAATAAGGCTTAATTTCATCATGATCTTTGTCTAGTCCTGAGAGGCCTTGTAAAAAACACACCAATGCTTAACTTAGAAAACTTTCTACGCACCAGAGCTGTGCCCATCGGAAAGCCTGCAGGGTTTGGAGACACAGGGTTTGGCATTCTGCAGCTGGCATGACGGCAGGCAATATTCTTCTATTGGGCTGCAGCCTGACTCTGGTGCCTCTGGTGTACTCATAGCTACAAGTCTGTGCAGGGCTTATTCAGTACGCCAGTAGGGATGCTGCTGGTGAATTTTCACTCTACACCTGAGTCACATCCTTAGCAAGGATGGAAGAGGAGATTCACATCATGCACACGGAGCATAGTTTGTGCTATGAGTGGGGCGTCTTGGAAAGGAAACCCAGCTGTAAGGATTACAGGCCTGTTTCCCTATAACTGACTCAAATCAAGATTAGCAAATGAAGATATACTGATCCAAATATTCAGTTAAAAAGAACTGGCATACATATGCATGCATACAAATGTATAAATACATACATACATATATATTTAATAAGTTACTGATGCTAGCAATACAGGTAGCCTGTTTCTCCTTCAGAAACTTTCCCATGAGCCCTGCCTGATGCCCAAATCCTGCCTGGCTAGACTTTTCTCCTCTGTACTACTGCGCTCATAAAAATAACTCCAAATTTGTTTACTAAAGAATGCACGGATGGATTTGTTTTATTATATGCAGTCAGTATCATGATGTACCATATGTGTTATTTGTATACCTGTAGTTAGGCATTGCTTGATTTTCTAGGAACCTAACTTCAGCTTACAATAATATTTCAAGGAAAAATGTGTTCTGAAGCTCAGTCAACTATATGAAAACTGAACTTTTGGAACAGAAACGTTGGTAAGTCAGGATCAGAGTATGTCGGAACCCAAAGGCCATTGCCAGGTTCAGCAATTCCCTCGCCTTTTTTTCTGACTGTGACGTGTGTACTGGTCCCATTCTGTGATGGTTGTAGATCCACTGCAGTTGTGTTTGATCCAGACAAGAACTGCAGACCTAGTTTCTTTCAGTGCCTGGCCATTGTGATTGTCCTGGTTAGCCAACCTCCTAAGGATCTTTACCTTAGCACTAAGTCTGACCCCGTCAAATCCAAAGCAAGATTTTGCCTGTCATAAGAAATAGATGAGACATCAAGTCCTGCTGTGGGGCAGGAATGGAGAGTAGGCAGCAGAAAGCTAGAAGAATAAAGTGTACATTGACCTATTTTATACATAATAGAATTTAAACTCAGTGAAGGGCAAGCTTGTAAAAATCAACTTAGGGTATTACTGAAATTTTAAAGTCTTTCAAATAAGAATACACTAAAATGATCCACGCTTTGGTTTATATTACTGTAGAGTTCCTTGCTTTAAAATATCTGCTATTGAGATAACAAAGTGTCTCCTTTTTAAAAATAGATCCAAATTATACGGCTTACTTTGAGTTTGAATTACAGATTTCATGAATTATTTTAAGGCTAATGGATTTCTTTTGTATCCCTGAATGTAGTAAGGAGGTACATGAGACCAACCATCAGAATTATACTGGGCTAAAACTTCTCACTGTGCTTTGCACTATTAGGATCCTCATTCCTCTTTGGCCACTGAAAAGAAGATGTCAGCAATTCCTATTTATGTTGGGAAAACCATCGTAAGTTTGATAATTTTGAGATGTTAGTATATTTCTTATCCAAAAGAGATATAAAGTATATTGATCTATTTTGATTAACATAGCTGTTGCTTTTTTCTAACGCTCATGTTTCTCAGGAGGACATTGTAATAATTGACGTGAAATGGAATTATTTTTGTTTAATTTGTTATGTGCGTCTACACACTCCATAATAAATCTTTGTAACAGATCAAATGTAGGAAAATACACATAAGCCTGAATGATTTTTTAAAAATACTACAAAAGAGAAACAGCACAAATCCACAAAAAAGGTTCTTTCTCACAATAAAATTCAAAGTTTAACTTTAAGAAATTAAAGCATTTATTTCATCATAAAGCTAGGAAAGAAGAGGCTGAGGAAAGGTATACGTAATGAACAAGGGCTGTAAAGCTCCCACTTATACCAGGAAATCTAAGAGGTCACGTGCATGCCCAGGGCTGGACACATACTAAAAAAATACCTAAAAAGACTCAAAGTTTTCATGTCTGGCTGACCTTCAAACTCCACACAAGAAGAAAGCAAAGTTACAGCAATGTTGTAAACTATCTGGCTAGGCACTGAAAGAGTGTTTTAACATGCACACAGACCCTATCTGCAAAGACAGAGAGAGGCTTTTATTGTTTTGGTTTTTAAATTTTGGTTTCAGGCATTAAAAATATCTCTGTCAAATCATTAGTTGACCAATGAACTAAGGGAAGAGTGGCCCTGTAGAACAAACAATACAGATTTCACAATATTAGCTCAAAAACTCACCAAACAAGCAAACAACAATAATCACAACAGGCATAAACAAACAAACAAACAAAAACCACTATGGACATGGGAGAATATAACATCCAGGGTCACCACATTATAATAATCAAAATATCCTGTTTTCAAGAAAAAAATAAAATACATCAAAGAAACAATGGCCTGTTCAAAGGGAAAAATAAATGAATGAAAACTGTCTCTGAGGACACACAGACATTAGACTTACTAGAAAACATGTTAAATCAACTGTCTTAAATATCAAAGATCTAAAAGAAATAAGAAAATAAAGGAAACCTGGAGAACAATGTCTCAACAAATAGAGAATATAAATAAAAAGAAGTTATAAAAAGAACCCAAAAAATTCTGGAGGTGAAAAAAAACAACAACTGAAGTAAAGAATTCACTAGAGGGTTTCAACAGCAGATTGTTCAGGTAGAAGAAAGATTAAGATTCAGCAAATTTGAAGATAAGTCAAATGAAATTATCCATTCTGAGGAGCAGAAAGAAAAAAAATGAAGAAAAATGAACAGAGTCTAACAGACTAACAAGACACCATCAACAGTATCAAATTATACATAATGGGAATCCCAGAACAAGAGAAAAAGAAGAAAGGGACAGAAAGAATATTTGAAAAAAATTATGGCTGAAAATGTCCCAAATTTTATGAAGGAAAAGAAACTCAATGAACTTCCAGTAGTATAAATTTAAGAGATCCAGACTGAGCTGCATTATAATCAGACTTTCAAAAGCCAAAGATGAGAGAATCTTTAGAGCAGCAAGAGAGAAGAAACTTATGCACAAGGGATCCTAAGTAACATAAATAGGTGATTTCTATCAGAAACCATGGAAGCCCAGAGATGGTGGGAGGAAATACTAAATGTGCTGAAAGAAAAAAAAAACTTGTCAACCAAGAATTCTATTTCCAACAAAATGATCCTTCAAAATGAAGAAGAAATTATGATATTCCAGATAAACAGCCACTGAGGGAGCATTCCAAAATCAATTAATGTACCCTTCATGTTAAAACTCTCTAGAAACTATGTACTGAAGGAACATACCTTAAAATAATAAGAGCCATCTATGACAAATCCACAGTCAACATCACTCTGAATGGGCAAAAGCTCGAAGAATTCTCCTTGAAAACTGGCACAAGACAAAAATGCCCTCTCTCATCACTCCTATTCGATATAGTACTGGAAGTCCTGGCTAGAGCAATCAGGCAAGATAAAGAAATAAAGGACATCCTAATAGGAAGCAAGGAAGTCAAACTATCCCTGTTTGCAGATGACATGATCCTACATCTAGAAAACCCCATAGTCTCAGCCCAAAAGCACCTTCAGCTGATAAATAACAAAGTTTCAGGATACAAAATCAACATAAAAAATCAGTAGCATTCCTATACATCAGGAACAGCCAAGCCAAGAGCCAAATCAGGAATGTAATCCCATTCACGATTACCACAAAAAGAATGAAATACCTAGGAATACAGCTCACCCAGGAGGTGAAAGAGCTCTACAATGAGAACTATACAACACTGCTGAAAGAAATCAGAGATAATACAAACAAATGGAAAAACATTCCATGCTCATGGATAGGAAGAATTGATATCACTAAAATGGCCATACTGCTGAAAGCAATTTACAGATTCAATGCTATATCTTATCAACCTACCAATGACATTCTTCACAACAGTAGAAAAACTATTTTTAAAATTCATATGGAATCAAAAAAGAGCCTGAATAGCCAAGGCGACCCTAAGCAAAAAGAACAAAGCAGGAGACATCATTCTACCCAACTTCAAACTATACTACAGATGTACAGTAACCAAAACAGCATGGTACTGGTACAAAAATAGCTGCATAGATCAATGGAACAGTACAGAGACCCCAGAAATAAGGCCACACACCTACAACCATCTGATTTTCAATAAAACTGACAAAAATAAGCAATGGGAAAAGGACTCCCTATAAATGGTGCTGGGATAACTGATTAGCCATATGCAGAAGATTGAAACTGTACCCCTTTTTTACACCATATACTTAAAAGTATATTAAAGATGGATTAAATACTTAAAAGTAAAACCCAAAACTATAAAAACCCTACAAGACAACCTAGGCAATACCATTCTAGTCATAGGAATGGGCAATGATTTCATGATGAAGATAGCAAAAGCAACTGCAACAAAAAGCAAAAATGAACAAATGGGATCTAATTAAACTAAAGAGCTTCTGCACAGCAAAGGGAACTATCAACAGAGTAGGCAGACAACCTATAGAATGAGAGAAAATATCTGCAAAAGTCTAATATGCATCTGACAAAAGTCTAATATCCAGAATCTATAAGGAACTTAAACAAACTTACAAGAAAAAAAAACAAAACATCCTGTTAAAAAGTGAGCAAAGCACGTGAACAAACACTTTTCAAAAGAAGACATACATGCAGCCAATGAGTATATGAAAAAAAAGCTAAATATCACTGATCATTAGAGAAATGCAAATCAAAACCACAGTGAGATATCATCTCACACCAGTCAAATGGCTATTACTAAAAGGTCAAAAAATAACAGATGCTGGTGAGGTTGTGGAGAAAGGGGAATGCTTATACACTGTTGGCTGGAGTGTAAATTAGTTCAACCATTGTGGAAAGCAGTGGGGCAATTCCTCAAATACCTAGAGGCAGAAATATCACCGACCCAGCAATTCTGTTACTGAGTATATACTCAGAGGAATGTAAACCAGTCTATGATAAAGAGACATGCACACTTACATTCATTATAGCACGATTCACAATACAAAGACAAAGAACCAACCTAAATGCCCATCAAAGTTAGAATCGATGAAGAAAATGTGGTACATATACACCATGGAATACTATGCAGCCATAAAAAAGAAGATCATGTCCTTTGTGGGGACATGGATGGAGCTGGAGGTCATTATCCTTAGCAAACTGATACAGCAACAGAAAGCCAAATACCACATGTTCTCACTTATAAGTGGGAGCTAAATGATGAGAATACATGGATGCAATGAGGGGAACAGCAAACACTGGAGCCTTCTTGAGGGTGGAGGGTGGGATAAGGGAGAGGATCAGGAAAAATAACTATTGGCTACTAGGCTTAATACCAGGGTGACAAAATAATCTATAAACAAACCACTGTGACACAGTTTATCTATATAACAAACCTGCACATGTACCCCTGAACCTAATACAAAAGTTTTTAAAAAACAAAAATCAATTAATGTAATCCATTACATCAACAGGCTAAACAAGAAAAATCACATGTTCATATTAATAGATGCAGAAAAAGCACTTAACAAAATCTAATACCTGTTTATGACAAAAACTTTCAGTAAATTGGGAATAGGGGGGAACTTCCTCAACTTGATTTTTTAAAAATCTACCATAAACCTACAGCTAACATCATACTTAACAGTGAGAAATTAAAAGCTTTCTCACTAAGATCAGGAACAAGGCAAGGATGTCTACTCTCACTACCCTTTCCACATTATACTGAAAGTTCTAGCTAATGTAATAAGACAAGTAAAGGAAGTAAAATTTATATAGATTAAAGAAAAAAAGAAACAAAATTGCGCTTGAGCACAATTGAGCTTGAGCATGCTCGTCTATGTATAAAATCTGAAAGAATCAACAGCAGAAAAGTCCTGGAACTAATACATGAATAGAGTAAGCTTGCTGATACAAGGTCAATGTATGTAAGTCAATTATTTTATTATATATCTGCAATGAACAAATGAAATTTTAAAGACACAATACAAGTTACATTAGCACCCCAAAGTGAAATCTTTAGGTATAAATCTAACAAAATTAGTATATAATATTTAGGGGAAAAACAAGAAAACTCTAATAAAATAAATTAAAGAACAAAATGGAGATAAATTCCATGTTCATTCATAGGAATACTCAATATTGTCAAGATTTCAGTTCCTCTCAACTCAATCTACAGATGCTATGCAATGCCAATCAAAATTCAAGCACGTAGTTTGGTGGATATTAACAAACTGATTCTAATATTGATATGAAGAGGCAAAAGACCCAGAGTAGCCATAATGATATTGAGGGAAAAGAACAAAGTCAGAGGACATACACCACCCAATTCAAGACTTATAAAGCTATAGTAATCAAGACAGTGTAGAACTGGTGAAAGAATAGACAACTAGATAAATAGAAGAGAACACAGTCCAGAAATAGCCACCCAAAAATACAGCCAACTGATATTTAACAAAGGAGCAAAAGACCATACACTGAAGACGAGACAGTCTTTTCAACAAGTGCTGGACCAAATGGGCATGCACGTGTATAAAGATGAATCTAGACACTAACCTTATACCCTTCACAAGAATTAACTCAAAATGGATCACAGATCTAAATGGTAAATGCAAACTATAAAACTCCTATAACATAAGAGAAAATCTAAATGACTTTGGGTTTGGTGATGACTTTTTAGATGAGATACCAAAAGCACAGTCTGTGAAAGTAAGAATTCATAAGCCGAATTTCATTAAAATTAAACATTTCTGTTCTGTGAAAGACACTGCGAAAAGAATGAAAAGACAAGTCACACAGTAGGAGAAAATATTTGCAGAAGGCATATATGACAAAGGGCTGTTATCCAAAATATTCAAAGAACTCATAAAACTCAGTCATAAGAAAACAACCCAATTAAAAAATGATAAAAGACCTTAACAAACATCTCACTAAAAAAGACATACAGATGATAAATAAGCATATGAAAAGATGCTCCATGACATATGTCATCAGAAAAACACAAATTAAAGCAACATTGAGATATCACTACACATCTCCTAAAATGGCCGAAATCCAGAACACTGCCAACAGTAAACACTGGAGAGGATGTGGAGCAAGAGAAACTTGCTCATTAACTGCTGACGTGAATGCAAATTGGTTCAGCTACTTTGGAAGGCAGCTTGGCAACTTCTTACAAAACTAAACAAACCCTTACTGTATGATCCAGCAATTGTGCTCTTTGTATTTACCCAAAGAAATGGAAAACTTATGCCTACACAAAAGCCTTCACAAGAATGTTTATACCAGCCTTATTCATAACTACCAAAACTCGGAAGCAATCAAGATGTCCTTCCATAGATGAATGGATAAACTATAGTGTATGCAGATAATGCAGTGTTGTGCCAAGGAAACTCAAATGCATTTTACTAAGTGAAGTGAGCCAGTTTGAAAATATGACACACGGTATGATTCTAACTATTTGACATTCTGGGAAAAGGCAAAACTATAAAAGAAGTAAAAAGGTCAGTAGTTGTCAGGGGTTCAGGGGAGAGAGGGATAAAATTAAGCAGAGCATAGAGGATTTTTAGAGCAACAAAAATACTCCTGTGATATCATAATGGTGAGTACATGTCATTATAATTTTGTCTGAACACACACAATGTATTCCACCAAGAGTGAACCCTAATGTAAAGTATGGACTTTGGGTAATAATGATGTGTCAATTTAGGTTCATCAGTTGTAACATATGTGCCACTCTGGTTGGGGATGTGTAAGGAGGGAAGCTATGCATGTGCAGGGACAGGGGTTTATGGAAAATTTCTGTACCATACTCTTAATTTGTCTGTAAACCTAACTGCTCCAAAAATGAAATTATTTTAAAAATACATTCTTTAAAAACTGAGGGAGTTCATTGCTATAAGACTTGCCATATAATAAATGCCAAAGGAATCCTTTAGGCAGAGATAAAAGGACACAAGAGGATAACTCAAAACCATATCAAGAACAGCAGTAACGGTAATGATGTAGGTAAATATAAAATCAGTATGATGATATTTTTGATTTGTAACCCATTTTTTATCCCATATGACTTTAAATACAAAAAAATTGTATAATTATTTAATAATGCATAAAATAATGCATAAAATAATAATTGTAAATCTATGTTAATAAATATTTACAAATCTATGTTATACAAACTATGTGTAAAGATACAATTTATGACAATAACAATGGGAGGACAGAGCTACTGGAGCAAAGTTTTTTATATATGACTGAAACTAAGTTGGTTTTAACCCAAACCAGATTGTTATAAATTTAGATGTTAATTTTATTCTGCAGGGTAACCATTAATAGAATAATTTAAAAATATACAGTAAAAGAAATTACATGAAAATTAAAGTGGTATGCTAAAAAACATCAATTAAACACAAAAGAAGAAATGAAAGAACTGTAGAACAAGAAATGAATAAGCAATATAGAAAGCAAATAGAAAAAAGGTAGAAAGTCCTTCCTTTCAGCAATTATATTAAATGTAAATTGACTAAATACTTCAATTAAAAGGCAGGTATTGGCAGAATCAATATAGATATATAAAATAATTCTTTATCATGTACGAGGACTCATTTTAGTTCCAAAACCATAAAAAAGTCAAAAGTGAAAGGATGAAAAAGGCATTCCATTGAAATCAAAACCAAAGAGAACTTTAAGACAAAATTTGTTGCAAGAGACAAAGATATTACATGATAATAAGTGGCTATATGAAACTCAAAATGGAAACTCAAAAATATATCAGACCAAACTAACAAACCTCAGAGAAAAATACACTATTCTGCAATATCAGTTGGAAACCTCAATATCCCATTTTCAATAATGAGTAGAGTATCTAGAGAGAACATTGACAAGACTTTGACTATACTATAAAGCAACTGGACTTAACAGGCATATATAGAACACTCTATCCAACAAAAGCAGAATACACATTCTTCTCAAGTGCACAGGGAGCATGCCCAGGATAGACAATCTGTTCAACTACAAAACAAATCTCATACTTTAAAAATGTAAAATCATACAAAGTATCTCTTCTGACCAAATGTAATGAAACTAGAAATCAGTAACAGAAGGAAAATTGAAACTTTCACAAATATGTGGAAATTAAACACATTTCTAAATAACAAATGGGTCAAAGAGTACATCATAAGAGAAATTTTAAAAATTTTGAGGCCAGGAATGGTGGCTCACACCTGTAATCCCAGCACTTTAAGAAGCCAAGGCAGGAGAATTGCTTGAAACCAGCAGTTCCTAACCTGCCTGGGCAATATAGCAAGACCCTATCTCTACAAAAATAAAAGAAATTAGCTGGGCATGGTGTCATGTGCCTAACTACTTGGAAGGCTGAGGTGGGAGGATCACTTGAGCCCAGGAGTTCAGGCTACACTGAGCTATGATGGCACCCTGTCCCTAAAAAAAGAAAAAAATGTTGAGATAAATGACAACAAAAACCCAAATTATCAATACTTATGGGACTAGCAAAAGCAGCGCCTGGAGTCAAATTTATAGCTCTGAATGCCCACATTAAAAACGAAAAACGATTTCAACTGATAACTGAACTTTACACATTAAGGAACTTTACACATTAGAAAAAAAAAAAAAAAAGAGCACGCTAAGCCCAAAGGTAACTGAAAAAAGGAAATAAAGATTGGGTAAATGAAATGGAGACAAGAAAGCCCATAGCTTGTTGGGCTTACAGGCAGGTCAGAGGGAATGCTGACTGGGGATGTGAAGGCCCACAGGGTCCCTGCCTACAGGTGCCAGTCTTCCATCCTACAGATGTTGCTGCTTTCAATCGCTGGATCTCCTCTTCCACAATTCTGAATGCCTCTGATAACCAATGAATACTTTGAGCTAATATTTATAATGCCATTTAAGCACTTTGTTTTAACAACGCAGACTCTTTCAAATGATGGCACCACATCCCCTCTCTGGGGAGTGGAGAGAAAGGGTGCTTGTTGAAGCGTGTGGGTGAGTGGATAGAAATTTGATGTATAAAGTGACACTCAGAAGCCCACCTGAGGGTAGCCTCACCAGCACGGCTGTACAGCATCCTCCACTATGCAAATATTTGGTTTACGTTTCCCATGGGCCTTGACTCACTGAACAGAGGATTTGTTTTTCCATACTTGGAGACTTGACAGCAATTTTCCACCTATCTGCCAATCAGTAGCATTCTTCTCAATTTCTAAGAAAGTGATCCAACCCTAAATCTCTTCTTTCCAGTGCACGTTTCAAAATGCTCTATTTTCTACCACGGCAACTCATTTTATGTCAGTCTATCATTACCCCTAAGTGGCCAGGCAAATATTCTGGGAACATCTGGAGTTTCTGTGAATGAGGAAATGTTGCAGGTTGTTCTTGCTGTCGTTTAAATTATTGAGCTCTGAGTTACCAGTCCCCAAGTGTCATGAACTTGGAAGAGGTGCATTATTTTTTAGAAAACAATGTGATAAAATGGGCACTAAAAAGCCCCTCCGTGGGTCAGTTGCATCCCCGAGACACAGGGGATGTTCAACATGTGATGTTGACTGGTCTACTTCTTTTAAGTTAGTGCAGCAAAGAATCAGAGACTTGTGATGGAGGAATTGACATGTAACAGGGAAAGTAACGAGAGGCATCTTGTTCCACCCTCTCTATGATTAAAAGACATTTGAATCCTGAAACTTTAAGTGTTATCAAGGGGGAACTTGTACTCCTGTTGAGTTTGTAAAGAAATGGATTGACACCTTGAGTGTGAAGTTGATGCAGCGTATCTGCCGAGTCAGGGCTCTTCATTTGCACAGCACTGGAGCTTCTGTAGTAGTCTGCTGGGGCTGCCATTACAAAGTACCACAGGCTGGGTGGCTTAAACTACAGACATGTATTTTCCCACAGTTCTGGAGGTAGAAGTCTGAGATCAAGGTGTCGGCAGGGATGGTTCTTTCTGAGGCCTCTGTGCTTGGCTTGCAGATGGCTGTCCTCTCCCTGTGTCCTCGCATGGTCTTCCTTCTGTGGGTGCCCGTGTTCTAATCTTCTCCTCATTGTATAAGGATCCAGTTATATTGGATGAGGGCCCTTCCTAATGACCTCAAATTCATTTAATTACTTCTTTAGAACCCCTTCGCCAAATGCAGTCGCATTCTGACAACTGAGAGGTTAGGACTTAAGAATTTGGAAGCAACAAAGGCATGTCACATAGCTGCTTTGGCTGGTTAAAATTCACGCTCATGTATTCGCTATAATGGCAGTGAAGGGACCTCTCTTTCCATAGGTGCTGTCATAAATGTGTTGTAAATGTGTTTACATCTAGAGATGTAAAAATCTACATCTCTACATCTCTAAGATGTAGAGATTTTTTTCTCTACATCTCTAAGATGTAGAGATTTTTTTCTCTACATCTCTAAGATGTAGAGATTTTTTTCTCTACATCTCTAAGATGTAGAGATTTTTTTCTCTACATCTCTAAGATGTAGAGATTTTTTCTCTACATATTAATTTACACTGCTTAAATTCACATAATAAAACTTTTTGAAAACATATAGAAAAATAAATCACCCGAGGAAATGGAGCAGTGATATAGATACTTGCTCAATCACCTTGGGCCAACTTGGTGATGACTGGGTTAGCCAGGTGGTAAATTAGCATCCTTCTGATGTTTAATTCACACTCATCACTACGCAATTTCTTTTTTCCTTCATATACTCCCTCAACATCTTTAGGCCAGTGTGTATAATCACACTAGCACTTCTCATTGTAAAAATAAACCTACCAATTCCTATTTTGGGGTACTATAAATTGAAATAATAAATTATTGCAAAGTAGTAATTGCTTAACACATGGACCTGGTTAAATGAAAAGATGGAGAAAGTCTTGTGACTGTTTATTTCTAGTAAACATTATTTGTTCTTCCCCTAGAAAAATAAAAACAAATTTGGAAGCAACAGAATTCAGCCCATAGTAATATCCAATTAATTTTCATTTAATTAATTGAAACCCACTGGGTTTCTGGCCTGACAAATGATGGGAGAGAGACTGACACAGACCATGAGGAAATCTACTCAAATTAGTTGAATCATGATTGTTGGTCAGCGAGATTTTAAAGCAGGGTTAAAACATTTGAATTTCTGAGAGAAATTATGTCCTATTTCATACACCTCTTTTGTAAAGCTTTTTTTTGGCTACTTTGCAGAGACACCGATAAATGTTTGTTTCTTTGGAGACAACATGAACACACTTACACAAAGACACATCGGAGCCCTTAAAAAGGAAGAAAATACATTCCAAATCATTGAAGACTCTGTATGATGTCGGGCAAAGGAGCGGTCAGCGGTTGCCCAGCAAGGGAATGACTGAAGGGTGGGAGCAATGGGCACTGATAACCCGGAGGAAGAATGTGCGACCACAGGGTGCAGGGAAGGATGGAAGGGGATCCGGGCCACTGTGCATGGAGGCAGGGGGAGGCTGGTTCAGCTCTCGGGGAGACTCTGGACCCAGCATGGCCAACAGGAGCTAAATGAGTATCTCTAGGCTGGGTGCTGTGAAAAAACTCTTTTCACTTATATTTTCTTTTTCTTCTTCTTCTTCTTCTTTATTTATTTATTTATTTATTTATTTATTTATTTTTTTTTTTTTTTTTTTTGAGACGGAGTCTTGCTCTGTCGCCCAGGCTGGAGTGTGCAGTGGTGCCATCTTGGCTCTCTGCAACCTCCGCCTCCCGGGTTCAAGCGATTCTCCTGCCTCCGCCTCCCAAGTAGCTGGGATTACAGGCGAGTGCCACCACGCCCGGCTACTTTTTTTGTATTTTTAGTAGAGACGGGGTTTCACCCTGTTAGCCAGGATGGTGTCGATCTCCTGACCTCGTGATCCGCCAGCTTCGGCCACCCAAAGTGCTGGGATTACAGGCGTGAACCACCGCGCCCAGCCTCATTTACATTTTCAACAAGACTAGGAGACAGGTACTATTTCTATTCCATAAGGCATGAAGCAGTTGGATAACTTCTCCCAAGTCACACAGTTAGTGACGGAGTTCGGATTGCACCCCAAGCAGAATAGTGGCAGAGCCTGCACAGGCACAGAAGTGGAATTACGAATGCGCAAGTTAGTCCACAAGCTACAAATCTTTAACATGGTAAGTCCGGGTGGTCTTTTACGTTGGTCCTGGCATCCATATTCAGAAGGAATATTAATAGGAGAGAGAATCTGGCAACAAGGAACCAGCTGTGGCAGTGGCAGCCATCTGTGAGGTGGGGGGACTGAAGGGTAAAGGGGGCGGCAGGTGGGGTCAGGACGTGGTGGGCGACCTGCAGCAGTAGCCAGGGGCTAAAAACGAAGGGCTTGTGCCCCCGGGTAGAGAAAGAACGAAAAGGAGCCATCCATACATAAAACCAGCTGGTTAGCAGAGAACCAGGCAGCAGCTCCTGTTTGAGAAGAGCTCTGGGCTCAGTTTCGGACCCCAGCAGGATGCCTAAGAGGGGGCGCCCAAGGAGCCACCGAGAATGAAATCGGGGCTTGGGTGTGTTTTAAACCATGTCAGAAAACAGAATAGACAGAAGTCGGACCCACGGAAACAAATGAATTTACAGAAAAGATACTCAAGACGGAGACTGGAAGACAAAAACATTGGAGGAACCAGATATTCTGCGGCCGGACTGTGCCTATGGATCCGCGGGGCTTCAGAAAGGTCCCAGAACTGAGTTCCATCACCTGCAAAATAGGGACACCTCCTCCAGTGAGCGCACAGCACACTGCCAGGCGCTACATATAACATCATTCCTAGAGCCAGGATCAGAGAATACAGGAAATCAAAGGTTCATGCAGCCGAGAATGACGAAGGCAAAGGGATCCCGAGGAAGGAAACTGAGGGGAAACTGGATTTGACCAGGAGAAGAGGCTTGACATCATGGGACCAGCTGTTACAAGTAGGTGACAAAGAACAGCCATCTGAAGCCACGGAAATTGCAAATTGTGTGGAAGAGGAGCAGGCAAGAGCCCGGGGGGAAGGAGGGGCCCGGGATCGTTCCGGGAGCGCTGCCCGCACCATCTCACCCGGGGACCCACTGGCTGCCCGCGAGGCCGGCAGTGAGAACAGACGCTGGGTGCAGGCGCGGCCTGTGAAGGGGTGGCCCCGGGACGCACACCGGCCTCTCTGGAGTCGAGGTTTGCGTTGCTAGCCTGGCCTGAAGAAGGAAAAGCATCCCGAGAGAAGTGTAGTGTATACGCGGGAATACGCATCCCTCCCAGAAGGCTTCCGTTTCCACGTTTGTCCAAGTGAAGGCTGGGCTGCTCGCGGAGTCCGGGCCCAGGTCCGGCGCCGTCTGGGCAGGGCTTCTGCCCGGGCCGCTGCGCTCCAGCCTCCGGCCCTTGGCTTTCTCAGTGCAAAGGGCGTCTGGGGAGCACAGGGGGCGCGCGGAGAGAACTGCCTCCCCTCTCCAGTCCTCGACCTAACACTCCTGGAGGCCCAAAGGAAACAGTGACCAGCCTTCAAGCAAGGGTCCTTGGAATCTGTCCCCGGCCACCTTTGAGGTCTGATTTCCTGCTCCCTCTTGACCGGCTGCCGCCGCCCCGCGCGCACATAGGTCTCACATCTTGCACTCTGACGCCCCGGTCCATGCTGCTGCCCAAGCGGGTCCCCGGGCCCAGCCTCTCCACCTTCGCAGCTCGAGCTCACCCCAGACTCCGTGCCCACCGCCTGGTCGCCGGGCCCTGCTCCCCGCACTCCCAGACTCAGCCCCTCGCCCACTCCTGTGCCCCCAGATCCTCCTGTTTCCCCTGCGCCACTCCAGGGTGAGCAGGCCCTGGGCTCCGCAGACAGGGCTCAGTGCAACTGAGTGGTCGAAGGGATGGGCGAGCGGGAAGGACACGAGGCACAGAGGAAGGGGAGCCCTAGGCAGCCCGACCAGCTGCAGTCCTCCCCACCGCTGCTCCCATCAGATCCACACGCAGGAGGGAGGTCCAGGCCCAGGCCGTGCCCTGCTCATAAAGAACTTCACATAGGGACCTGAGTAGGGGCAGTCACACACACGCCACACACTATACACACACACACGCCACACACACACCACACACACACACCATACACCATATACACACAACTATAAACACACGCCACATACTATGCACACCGCATGCACACACACACACACCATACACACACACCACATTCCATACACACACGCCACACACCATATACACAGAACAATACACACGCACTCCACACACTATACACACACATCATACACACGCACCACACATGCACACACACTGTACACACACGCTACACACCATACACACACACAACCACACACTACATATACACACCATGCACACACAACACACCATACACATACACCACAGCATACACACACACCCCATATAGCCCCCACACACACCACACACCATACACACAACACACCATACACACACAACACACCATATACACACACACCACACACCATATACACACACACCACACAGTATACACATACACCATATGCACCACACACGCCACACACGCACACACACGCTGTACACACACACACGCACCACACATCATACAAATATACACACACCACACACTACATACACACACCATACACACACAACACACACAACACACCATACACATACTCCAAATAGTCCCTCCACATGCTACACACCATACACACACACAACACTCCATACACATACAACATGCCATATACACACAACACACCATATACACACACGCCATACACCATACACACACACCATACACACACAACACACCATATACACACACGCCACACACCATACGCTCACACCATACACAAACACACTATACACACACACGCCACCACATACACACCCCACACACGCCACACACCATACACATAGAAACACGCCATACACACACACTAGACACACACATGCCACACACCATACACCCCCAAACACGCCACACAGCGTACACACACAACAGACACACCACACTCCATACATACGAACACACCATACACACAACACACTACACACACACGCCACACCCTATACACCCCCCACGTGCACCACACACCATACAGACTCACAAACTACAAACACACACTCACGCATCCATACACACATCACACACACACAACCTCATACACACACACACCACACATACCCATACACACCCACACACTGCTCCGTCCTCCCCGCACAACTTGCTCAGAGAAGCCTCCGGAAGCCGCCCAGACCTCTCCTGCCCCAAGGGGCCCTTCAGCTGATTCCATCCCACGATCCTCTTCTCCACGTGTGAATGCTAACGGACAGTAACAGCCCCTCTGCTCGGACCTTATTAATATTGCTTGAAGCAATGCAAAAAACTTGAGATCCTATTGAGAAGAAAACTAATTTCAATAATAAAACTTTAGATTAGCAATGGGTATTCGTTTCCTGCTAGATGTCATAGTTTATTTGATCATTCAAACTTCTAAAATGCTCTAGAAAAATCGCCTCCGTTAAAAGATTGTAGCATAAATACTCTAACTTGACTTGAAATATTTTAAAGCTTCCCTGTGTCCGCGGACTCGCAGGTCATGTGCGCGCGGCCGGGGAAGGCAGCCCCCCACTGCTGGGCCCCCGGGGCGCGGGCTGGGCAGGGCCCGGAGAAGGGCGCCTGGGGCTGCCACGGGGCTGCATTCCCCCGGGGCTGGGTGACGCCGCTGTCCACACTGCCCGCCAGCGCGGAAGCCACCGTTCACAGCCGGCTACCCACTGCTGGGAATGTGGCTGGCACACGGGGGACCTGGATTATTAATGTTTTTCGACCTTAATTTTAAAGTGTGATAAATGTCTAGTCACCGTTTCAGACAGTGCAAATCATAGGAGTGAAGACCACAAAAACTCCGGATTCCGGGCCAACCGGGAAACACTTTGGGCACGGAGGCCTCTGCCAAGTCTTCCTTCTCCAGCAGCATGGGGCATACGCCTAACTATTCTCAGGGTAAACATGGAAATCCTAATCGCATCTGCCTCACTCCTGCCAGGCGGTGGCTGCTCCGAATTTTCCACCACCCGGTGCGCTTGGCCAACGTTTCTGGGGCATTTGCGCTCAAGGCCAGAGAGCGTGCAGGAGATGAGACCATCAGTTTCGGCCTGCTGAAGGGACCACCGTCCGAGCTGAAATGAGCAGAGCGGGTGACTTGGCTTACTTTTCCCCGCTGGCCGGGAGGGGAGGGATGCCTGCAGCAGCACTGTGGCCCTGACTCGGGACTCTAGTGTTCGGAAGCCCGGTGGTGGGTGCAGGCTGGCTGCGCACTAGGGGAGGACCTGGGGCTGAGCGCAGCCTCCCTGGCTCTGAGCAACCTCAAGGCCGCGCAGACCTGCCAAGCGGCTCGGGAACACTCTGCAGACATGAAGCACTTTGTCTTCCCTAAACGTGCTTCGGTGAATCCGGGGCTTTAACCGGGCTCTAGAATGCCCTCCTGTCAGTCTTCCCCTCGATGCACGAGGCCACGGCGCCACCTCGTGGACATTATTTTCAGTCCCCATGGCTGAATAGCGCGCATAGCTAGCTTCCTGTTGCATGCTTGATATATATTCTATCTATGCAAATAGGGAGAGGCCAGGAGGTTTGGCACTTGGACATTATCGATGGGCTAATTGCCATGTGATCATTTTTACCTGTTTCATTTATCACATCTGTTGTGAAGGACGATAAAGATACTACCAAATGTTAGGGTGTTACGTAGTTTAAATGCGTTTATATTTCTGAAGCTCCGGTTTCTGTCTCACTAGGACGAGGATGTCTGCAGCCTTTGTGGGGTCAGGCCCTAAGAAAGCAAACATGTGCTGGAGATGGTCCATTTGCAAAGGGTGATGTGGTCCTGTGTGAGATGTGTGCCTGAGAGTCCAAAGCATGGCCTGGCCAGACGGAACTGCCTGCAGTGGCTGCAGACTGATGGCCTTCTCAACAGGCCCAGAATATGTCTGGTCACGTTTTCAAACCAAATATGCAAGAAATGTGTGTTGAAATGTCCTTATTTGTATGCTGCAAGTACAATTTTAGCAAAACTAAATCTGACTCTTTATTAAACTGGCAGAAACCTAAGCACAGAACATGTCTGTGAACCAGACATTCTCTGGATCTCTTTCCAAGTCCCTCATACTAGGGTCTGGGTGGTGAGATGGCCTCATTTAGGAAAAGGAGATCTCATTCATTCCATTATGGTTCATTCATTCACAAGCACACACATAAGTTCCTCCTGAGTGCCCAGTGCCGGGATGACAGGGAGTATATGGAATTACACAGGACACGTGTATCATGCATGTGTCATACATGATTGAGACATATATGTCCAAAAGACGCTCTGCGGGGAACACAGAACTTCAGCTGGGAAGTCAAAGGCAGTGGGGCCACAGCAGGCTGGTGCAAAGTCTCTGTCTTCAGTGACTGAGGACATGAAGGATGGTGCGGCTGCATGCCTACGGGGAGATCGGCGGGACCAGACAGAGGAAAGGGCAGTGGTGTCCCAGGCAGGCTCCATGTCTCCAACCTTGGGAACAAGGCTCAATTCAAGTTAAATCAGGACAAGGGAGCTCTGTGAGGCACGTCCCGAAGCAAAAAAAAAAAAAAAAAAAAAAAAAAAAAATTGAAGTGACTACAAATCTTGAGATGAGTAACTGTTATGCATGGTTTTCAATGGACTGGCTAATTGGATCTCATGTAGCAAAATGGGCAGAAATTTCATGTTCATTTTTGTATATAAGGTGCCAGAGAGGAAGTAATAGGTGGTCTCTACTCTCACTGTTGATGGAAGTGAAACTGGTACTATTTTTCTAGAGAACAGTTTGAAAATCTGTATTAATATCAAAAATGTATGTTTTGTCCAATTCCTGGGATTTGTTCAAAGGATATACGTAGGTGCTTGGACCAGAATGTTATCACAGAGAAAAAAAATAGATGTATCATGAATTTTTTTACAGAAATCATATAAACACAGGATAACCACATGATGGGATGTGCTATATCACAAAGTTTCAAAACAATGTTTAATGACATGGGAAATGTTTTCAATGCTGTATATTTTAAAATTGTAAAGCTCTTCACAAAAGTTTTCAGTGAATGAGGCCACTCAAAAACTATAGGAGACTATGCAAGCATACACACAGACATACACATATGTATTCATGAATGTCTATACGCAGAGACACATAAAGATGATACACACCAAAATATTAACATTGATTCTCTTTGGTCTTGGTGTTATCATAACCATATTCCACACTTTGTAATTTTTTATGTTTTATAAATTTTTAAACCATATTTTGATTCTTGCCAATATAAAATGTGTTACCTTAAAAATTGCAAGTCAGCCAATACATCTGGTTTCAAAGAAGCTTTGAACTTGACACTTTGAACTCGACAATGTATAGCTATGCATGCTTGTACATATATACAAACACATCTCAGTGTCTAGTTCAAAACTTCCAGATACGTATGTATCCAAGTTACCTATTAATGCTATTTGATATTGACTACCAATCATGAAGCAAAAATGTGACAATGCTGCCCCCAAGTGGCCGTTCAAGGAATATGTGTATTTACTAGCCGTTTTCAAATAACGAAACAGACTGCAGCTAGCTATACTGCATTAGAAAAGAGAAAAACCAAAACCAACCAACCAGAAAAAAAAAAAGACAGTGGCTCTAGGAGATTAAAATATAATTTCCAAGGACTCATGACTACTAAATGACAGTCAGGACCTGAATTTAAGTCAGCCTAACTCCGAAGTCCACGATCTTTTCACTACATCGTATTTCCCCAATTCATGAATTAAGCAGGGGTTTCCACTCATGGGGAAAATCCAAATGGAGTGGAGTGTAAGCAATCATCAAAATATGTCTTCCTTAAAGTAAAAACAGCACAGAGGAATACATAGTGTGCAAAAGAGATGATGCAGAGCGGTATTCAGTGCACGACTGTCTAGTGTTATTTTACTCGGTGCAGCGTATCTACTACAACGTAAAAATGTCAACATTCTACAATGTTTGCCCAGATCTTTCTATTAAACAGGCACGGGCAAGTGACCTTGGGTGGAGCAGCGGCCGGGTTCTCTGAGCCAGGCAGAACCACGTGGTGCAGGCAGAGCCAGCCTTCTAGGGACTCCCTCCTTGCCTGTTGCAGTCACACAAGAGCCTACCAGGGGGACTTGCTCTCCTGCCAGGGGCCCAAAGACCAGGGGGACATTCCCTAAGGTGACCCTCACTGTGTGTTCTCACATAAGTTGGCACTTTTAGAAGGTGTGGGAAGATGGCAGATGAAAGGGAGCCATTGCCTCCCAATTCACTTGGTTATTATCTCTATATGCTCTTTATAACTTACATAATGGTGTATGTATGTCAGATCTGGTGGGGTCTCTGAAACAGGTGGCCACCCTGTACTTCAGGCACTTATCTGGAGGGGACTATGGACCTGCTGCTATGTAATGACAACCAAAGGCTCTATCTCCCCTCACCCGAGAAAACAATTAAGGGACGGTCATCCATCTGGACCCTAGATGACCTCGGGCCAGTCCCTGGGTTCAGCTCCCCTAACCTCTCCAGCCCTGCAAAGGAAGGCGTGGCGGGGAGGAACTGCTCTGAGCTTCCTTGGAGTGACCTGACTGCCCTGCCTAATGCTGGAAGCCTAATTCTGGGCATGGTTCTGTAAACTGGCTCACTCCATTTGCTGAAAAATGGTCCTCAAAGAAATTGTTCAGTACTTTATAGGCAGCATCTTGAGGACGCAACAGGAGATGTTTGCTGCTCTCTTTGGGCTGATTCTGAGAAGCTACTGAATTTCACTTGTAAAATTCAGTGAATGCATGACCCACTCATGGTAGGAAGTTCTTCAGAGCCAACATCATGGATAAGTTCCAGAAAAATGCCTCGGGCTCACTGCCAGACATTTGGGGGAGCAAACAGCATACATTCCCTCAGCTTTTTCTGAATATCTTATGTAAAGAATTCCAGCTCACTCAATTGTGTGTAACTCTGAATACTAATTTAAAGGAATTTGGAAACATGGCAGGGATTTCCCATTAAAAAATCTTATTCAATACAGTTAACTGTAATTTATTGTGTATTTTCAAAAAGGTAGAAGAGAGGGTTTTGAATGTTTACAACACAAAGAAATGGTACATGTTTGAGGTGACGGATATGCTGACCACCCTGATTTGATCATTATACACTGAATACACGTATCAGTCTGTATTTCATCTAGATGTGCAATTATTATGGGTCGACTAAAAATAAAAGGGAATTTAAAAATATATATATTTAAGTACAATAACCTATATGGAGTCACTTTTAAGAAAATGGTAAGTGAACTCCTGCAAACATTTCTAGATGTTTGTCTCAGGTTAAAAGGGCATCATGGGGGCTGGGTGCAGTGGCTCACACCTGTAATCCCAGCACTTTGGGAGGTCGAGGTGGGTGGAGGCCGAGGCTGAGGTTAGGAGTTCAAGATCAGCCTGGCCAATATGGTGAAACCCCGTCTCTACTTTAAAAACACAAAAATTAGCTGGGCATGGTGGCAAGCACCTGTAATCCCAGCTACTTGGGAGGCTGAGGCAGGAGAATCACTTGAATCCGGGAGGCAGAGGTTGCAATGAGCCGAGATCACGCCACTGCCCTCCAGCCTGGATGACAGAGCAAAACTCTGTCTCAAAAATAAATAAATAAATAAAAGGCATCATGGAAACCTAGTTTGTTCTACACTTTCATATTTTGTCTTTTTACTTAGGTCCAACATCTGAAAAAAAATTAAAGATACCTTTTCATTTGAAAAATTTACCAAATTTTAATATTTCTTCCAATGTTTGGTATCATAAGTAATATAATAGACACCTTTGTGCATAAAGCTTATTCCATAGTCCTAATTATTTCCTTGAGATGGATACTGTGTGGGAATGACTGGATCAAAGTATACCATTGGCTTTCCATGACTTGACAGTGTGGCGTCTTCCCAACCAGAAGGACCCTGGCACTGAAGTGCTCAACCACAGGGTGATTCGTGCTTTAGTGATTCCTATTTCACCAGTAGTTTGCATAGCCATTTCACCAGCTTTGCTAAATCAATAGGTAAAACTGCCGTAGCATTCTAGCTATAGCTCTATCACATTAAAATTCATAACACTTGGAAGTGGAACTATTTCCACTTTCCAAATGTTGTATATGACTGAAAAAGAAAACTCATTATCAACCTTGCAGCTCATTAGCAGACTCTTCCTCCGCACAAACAGCCACTAATTACCACTGGCAAGTCGCTCTGGTTCTCACCTCTCCTTGGCTCCCTTCTGGGCATGACACTCCCAAAAAGCCACTCTCAATCTAATGATGCTGTGTCCCTCGAATTTTCAAATGTGGTGGATTAAACAAGAACATTGCTCAGAACTGAGCTCAAATTCCTGTGACCTCCTCACTAGCTGTGTGATCCTGGGCTGGTTACCAAACACCCCTAAGCCTTACTCTCTCTGTCCATTATGGTCACAGTGTCACCTGGTTGGCAGGGCTGTCTGAGGGCTGAAGGACGCTGTGTCTGTGAAGTTGCCTGCTATACAGACTCAGTAGGCGGCCCCATTCCTGCCTCTTCCCCTTGTAAGGAATGACACTAACTCTCCATCCCATTCAGACAACAATGCTTCAGAGAATAGAGTGTGTCCCATTGTCTTCTAGAATTAAAACTGCTCACCTTGGCTGGGCACGGTGGCTCACATCTGTAATCCCAGCACTTTGGGAGGCCGAGGCCAGTGGATCACCTAAGGTCAGGACTTCAATACCAGCCTGGCCAATGTAGTGAAACCCCCTCCCTACTAAAAATACAAAAATCAGCTGGGTGTGGTGGCACACGCCTGTAATCCTAGCTACTTGGGAGGCTGAGGCAAGAGAATCGCTCGAACCCAGGAGGCGGAGGTTGCAGTGAACCGAGATCGTGCTATTGTACTCCAGCCTGGGTGACAGAGTGAGACTCCGTCTCAAAAACAACAACAACAACAACAACAATGGCAAACTGCATATACGTGATACACTTTTCAGGCTTTGGACCCAAAGATTAAATTAAGATTAGATTTAATTAGGATGAGAATCAAGAACACTAGTCCGACGAGGACCAGGAGTATATTCTCATTCCATGAGCAGAACACAGGCATCCCCACAGTAACCACATCCAGCATTCCTCCCAGCCCTACGTGAACCCCTAGACATCCTCCAACACCTCGGCCTCTGTCTCCAGACCTGCTGTCTACACACAGGGTTGAGACTGCACTCGCTTCTCTCCAAACCCTTCCTTTTTCCATGGACTGATGGCTAAGGACTTATTCTCAACCCTTGAAATATTTCTCAGGTTTTCAACAACCTCTCTAAATCAACAAGGTAATGTCCAAGGACACTGATGCTCAAAACTCACATCTCCATCTATGGGCAAACACGTTCAAGATCAATGCGAGGAAAGACAAAATGCCAAGTTGTGTGCTCTAGGCTCACTCATCACAGCTCCTTATTGGGCTGTTACCAGGACAGTCCTGCTGTCAAATAGATTTAGAACTGTGAGACAAGGTAACAAATGTGAGAGAAGCCACCTTTGCTCATTTCCACCTGCCAGCATCATTTCATAATGCCCCTGATTGTGTCTCCAGAAAGATGCTTTGAAGCTCAAACAGGATAGAGCTCACGCCCCCCACATCTCTTGCCTGAGTCACCACATTCTTTTTTTTTTTTTTTGAAACGGAGTCTCGCTCTGTTGCCCAGGCTGGAGTGCAGTGGTGCGATCTGGGCTCACTGCAAGCTCCGCCTCCCAGGTTCACGCCATTCTCCTGCCTCAGCCTCCCAAGTAGCTGGGACTGCAGGCATCTGCCACCATGCCCGGCTAATTTTTTGTATTTTTTTTAGTAGAGACGGGGTTTCACCATGTTAACCAGGATGGTCTCGATCTCCTGACCTCGTGATCCTCCCGCCTCGGCCTCCCAAAGTGCTGGGATTACAGGCGTGAGCCACCGCGCCCGGCCCTGAGTCACTACATTCTTTACAAGATATGAGCACCAGTCCTTGCCTTTTCCTACACAGAAGGTAGGGACTGAGGGGGTTAGTGATTATGCCTCCGCAAACCATAACCAAATGTGCTCTTGCACCCAAGCTGCGATGAGATGTTGCATAGGCTGATTATCCAGCACGAGTGCACAGCAGCGGGATGAAACACTGTGCCGCGCCGTTGGTAAATCCCCTCCAAAGGGCGGCTCCCAGGCTACAGGCCTCAGTCTGCAGCCCCTTGTAAGACCTCTGAACAAAATTTAGTTCTTTGAAAGCTTGATTTTTTTTCCCCCTTTAATCAACAGGATACAGTGTGTTACAGTATTCACCAGAACATATGCTAGGAAACACAGATCCTCCTAAGATGAGAGCATCAATATTAGCTTCCACTATGATTACTCTTTTTAAACATAAAGTTTACTGTGAAAAATTGTAGCAAGATAGCGAAATTCCAGTACCTACGCAAAAGGAATGTGCTTCCTTTTTTTTAACTTGACTTTAATGCTGTTTTTTTCAATTTAAAAAATATTTTCTGAAGCCTACTTCCATAGACCCACTTTGGAAACTTTGAAAAACTCTAAAGGAGCCTTTCTCATTGACCAATTTGTTGATTTATCCAAGGCAATGAATAATTCAAAATTTTAAAAATGACTAACAGTTCATTTAAATTATAAATACTAAAACTTAACCTCAATATTGGAATGTTATCCAAGCATGTGAGAAATAGGCTTTTAAAACTTCCAAAGGCTACACAATTGCAACAAAAGAAAATAAAAAATTCCCTTCTTTTTTTTTTTCTTTTTTCGAGACAGAATCTCACTCTGTCACCCAGGCTGGAGCGCAGTGGTACAATCATGGCTTAGTGCAACCTCAAACTCTTGGTCTCAAGGGATCCTACCACCTCAGCCTCCCAAGTAGTTAGGACCACAGGTGCATGCCTCCTCGCCTGGGTGAATTTCTTTTTTTTTTTTTGTTTTTGGTAGAAACAAGGTCTCGCTATGTTGCCCAGGCTAATCTCGAACTTCTGGCCTCAAGCAATCCTCCCACCTCAGCCTCCCAGAGTGTTGGGATTACAGGTGTACAGGCATGAGCCACCATGCCCGGTCCTCCTTAGATGTTTAAGTTTAATATAATAATTTTTCCCTATCCGACATTATATGGGCCATGGTTCCAAAGATGCTCTTGAGCTTGAACCGAATAAACGAGTCCAAATGACAAACGGCCACGGACCTATGGCAGCCCTGGGAAAGAACGTCCAAGAGCGCTGGTGTGGGCAGATGGCAACGGGGAACCCCCAGCACACACGCGCCGCAGTCTCAGACCTATGGTCAGAACAGCTCCGCGGCGCGGCTCTTGCGGCAGGATGGGCAGCCGCGCCTGCCCCGCACCGTCCCCCGGCCCCGCCCGCCCCCGCCCGGCGCTCACCGCATGGTGTAGAGCAGGGTGCCGTCGTCCTCCAGCCGCAGCAGCTTGTTGGGCGTGGTCATGTTGTGCGCGATGGACTTCTTCCCGTTGTGGAAGAACGTGTCTGGGGTCCAGATCTTGCTGGCAAGGAGGTTGTTGAGAGGGAGGCGCTGCATGGGCCCCTTAAACCGAAGCCTTTCATCTTTCCAGCTTTGTCGGAAAAACACGTCTATGGTGTACTCCTGGTGGAAAGGAAGGCACGAGGCAGTCAGAGGGCACGGGGCCTGGGCGGGGGCCTGCGGCGCGGAGTAAGAATTGTCTGCCCAGCCATGCCCCGGGACCTACCATTTCCGTGTCGGACACCGGGCCGAAGCTGGTGACGTAGATGTCGGTCCTCACCTGAGTGATGCGCTCTGAAACACAGACACAGGTCCCTGGGCTGCACCGACCCACCCTGCGCGTCTGGCACACCCTCGTGCTCTCAGTCCAGTAACCAGGGTCACCCTATGCAACTGGGGGCTTTTGCAGTGCGTTTGGTAAATTTGGAGGACTTGACAATTACCAGATGAAATCGAGCTGCTCCCCGCTATACCATGAAATGAAATTCCCATCATACAGAACACAGCTTGGCTCTCCTCCTCCTTCTGCTCCCTGGGGAGCAGTCCTGGAAAGACCTGGGCTGAGGCCTCGCCGTGGGGCCTTGGGGTTTTGCAAACACCTGAGCTTCCATTTCCTCCTCTGTAAACCTGGAGCAATGATGCCAGCCTGGCAGCTCAGGGCCATGCCGTCGCCATAGAGAGGGGCTTTAAAAAGCATCAGACAATTCAGGATGAGGGGAGCTGACTTTCCAATCAAAGCAGAAGGTCCTGGGTGGTCTCTAGGAAAGGATGTTGAGAATGTGCCCAGTGCGCCCTGAGACAGGAAGGAAGACCCACTTCTCCTTATGTAGCATTTCGAATTGTTATTATAGAAAGCCCTATCATGGGAGACTGTGATTTCAAACAAAATTATTGGAAATAGGTAAAGTGATAAAAGTGGCTAATAATATTTGGGGGAAAACCTGTGTACTTCCCTGGGCACTACCACAGCCCTATAAGTCCCCGTGGTCATGAGTAGGAAGCAATTCAAAGTGCACCGCAGCCCACACCGGGTAACTTCCAGCCGCACTGTGGGCCTGCCTCTCCAGCAGCTAGCGGTGCGATGATCGTCTGTCTGCATGGCGTGCATCTGTGCGTGGGCAGGTGTCTGTGTGATGCTGTGTGTTGTATGATGCAGTGTGCCTGTCTCCTCACTGAGATGCCAGCCCCAGCAGGGTGGCCCGGGAGGCTTTCCATGGTATCCTCCTACTCTGTAGGACTGGAAGGCAGAGAGGATGAGAGAATACCACAAGCACTGACAGCAGCTTAGGGCTCCTCTAGATGCTCTGACCCTTCTGAGTGTGGTCAAGGGACTGGACTGCTGGGCACACAGGCCTAGGAACATAATTCAGAGGGCAGAGTAAGAGACTGTCAAGGAGCCTGTGCCCAAAAGGCAGAGAGTGGCAACTCATGCTTTAAGTGGATCTCCCTGTTAAAAATGCAAATACTAGGCGGGGCACTGTGGCTCACACCTGTAATCCCAGCACTTTGGGAGGCCGAGGTGGGTGGATCGCCTGCGGTCTGGAGTTTAAGACCAGCCTGGCCAACATGGTGAAACCCCATCTCTACTAAAAACACAAAAATTAGCTGGGCGTGGTGGTGTGCACCTGTAATTCCAGCTACTCCGGAGGCTGAGGCAGGAGAATCACTTAAACCTGGGAGGCAGAGGTTGCAGTGAGCCGAGATCATGCCATTGCACTCCTGCCTGGGCAACAGGAGCGAAACTCCATCTCAAATAAAAAAAAAAAAAATGCAAACACTAGACAACTAAATTTTTTCCTCCAAGAATGTATTCACTGGAAAGTGTCTACCTCACCTAACCCAACAAGTTCAGACTCCACATCTAAACTGTAGAGCCAAGGGGATTGCACATGCCTGGAAACTGCACACAATTCTCAGCACAACAATGAAGCTGTGCCAGGTGCGCCCTACAAGAACAATCTACATCAGTTCATTTTTATTGAATTCCATAAAGTCAAAGTAAATACTAGGACTATAGCCATAGTGAAGCACTAAATGCATAACCCATAAAGATATAAAGGATGACTGCATTCCACAGGGGATTTCTGAAAAGGACTCGCATAGATACATGACTATGAGGTTGATTTTATATTATTTCTTAACATAGGGTAATCTCAGCTTTAGTAACGCCTAAAAGCTGGTTCCTCCTTAAGTTAACCAGACTAGACATTAAGACTATCTGGGAAGAGGGGATTTTGCAAAGATGTTTGGGAAGACCACTTCCCCCAGCTTCTTCTGCCTAGAAATAACAAAGGATCTTGCGTCTAGAAAATAACAAAGGGTGCATGATTCTTGTCAAGAGTGGAACAGCCATCATACCAAAATCCTGGCAGGGAAGCTCTTTTAGGAATTGTTTGAATCAGCGCAAACACAAGCTTGAGACGAGACTTAAGCCCTTCCTGGATCCTTGCTGGGCTCAGCTGAGGAGAGCACACTCACCTCCCAGCCCGGGCCGAAGTCTGTTGTCGTAGCCATCCAAGAGCCCATCCAAGATCCTGGTAAATATCGTGATGTTGTCATTGGTCTCATCTTTCACTGAACTGGTTGGCATCTGTGAAAAGCTTTTAAAAAGAGAAACAAGAGGAAGCGTTAAAACGTATTATTTCTTACAAATTCTTCTCAAGATACAGAAACCAGAGAGTCACGTGGAGGCTTGTCTCCTGAGACGAGGATCTGAGAACACAGCTCCCATACTGCCTAGGGGATTGTTTGGCCTCGATACACCTCAGTTCTCCAACATCCAAGGATACTTTGCTTGGGGCTAGTTATCCAACCACCTAACCTGAGGCTCAAAGTCTATCATTCTGTGATTCTAAGGAATTGGTTTATGTCAATATTTTAGCCATTTTTAACAACCAATTAGCCATTGCGCATGGACTGGCAGAGCCTAATCCACTCACAGGGGATTTCAGAAGTTTGGTTTAAACACACAAAAACCGCGTTCTCGTATTGCTAGAGTCACCTGCACTGTGCGCTGGGGCATGGAGGGGACGCTGAGAAACTTTCCGAGGTGGTTGTTCCCAAACCTCACTGCATCCTTAGTTGGTCTGGGAGCATTTGTGCTGTGAATAATATGCCAGGATTGGAGAGTGAGTGACAGACATGATGGAGTCTGTGTCATCTCTGGGGTCCTGCCCCTTCAGTGTGCTAGCTCACAACACATTCTGTGGGACCCAGCGTCACACAATAAGCCCTCAAGAAAAGTGGGCTGACCCTCAGGGAAGACACAAGAACATTTTTTGTTTGTTCAATCAAGTTATCCAGATTCCAAAAGCTTATGTAATATGAGCAGAACAAAACTAGAAACTGCCCTAGCAGATCTAGACAAACTGAGGATGGTATCTGGGGGGACAGAGAGACCACAAGCCCAGAAGACAGCCCCACAGCTGAAGAGCATGGATCCCACCTCAGGGTTCTACAGCTGCTTTCAGATGTGCAAATAGCAACTGGTTTTGAATTACTGAGCACTTGACTGCAAATTTGGCTTCAAGGGGACTTACCAAACTGAAAGCCAGCTGTGGTTCCCAAGAAGCGAGTGCCCTGGGCACTTGGGAGAAGAACATGTGATTCCTGGTACTTCCCTGAAGTGCCCAGCTGTGGGGCCCTAGCTGTGCTTAAAGTGCTTTCTCTCCCATGAAAAGGCTGAAATCAGAGCTGAGAGCCACCAGCCATGGAGAGATGCTGAGCTCAGAATCGATGCAGGCCTGCTCCACCCTGTTCTTAAAAGTCAGTCATTTTTATTGATTGCATCTAACAGATCAATTCTTTGCTGGCCCTAAAGCTATTCCCTTTTGAATAGAATGAGAGAATAAAGAATAAAGGAATAATGCTCTTTTGATCTAAGTTTCACATCACCATAAAAATGCATATACTTGAAGCTCTAACAAGCTAAAATTCACTCCTGTTAGTATGGAGCCCACAGATGTATACTTTTTTAACTCTGTGATTTCATATTTAAAAACATTAAATTCCCCTTTCTCCAACATCCATGGTAGTTGCACACTTCGGAAAGACATAGCACTAAGCCTAGCACAGCTCCTCCCAGTGAACAGCCTTCTTATTCAGGGTTTTGCAGGGGGAAAAAAGAAGGTTATATTTTGTACCTGCCCAGTTGTGTAACTATTGGTCAAACCAGATCTGGCTTCATGATGCACTTCTCATGGACTTCATAATTGTCACCGAGTTTGCAACTCAATTTTAGACCACGTCCAGGTGCTCAATTTTTGGAAGGTCTTTGCTGTCTCTTTATCTTACCAATTGAGGTACTAGTAGAAAAAGCAGATCTTAATGGTGAAAGTAAAGTTTTCTAAGCTACTCCATTCTCTGTTGTGAAAATGTTCCTAAATTGTGTTAGATGGTAACAGCCCTGGCTGTCCAGAGACAAGGGCTTGACTTCATGATTGACCATTTGGAGGCTGTGCAGCCACAGTGATGTCTCTGTGAGCGTTGTTTTCCGTGGCTCTCTCCAGAAGCGGAGATAAAGACACACCTGCTCTGCCAGTTTTAGGGAAACACCATCCCACTGGGCTCTGAATCCCACTCACAAATACCCTAATCATTTCCCACAGTGACGGAATAGAATGCTATGCTTAAGAATTTCAAAGCTCGGATTCTACTTCTTGATCAAAATTATTTTCATTAGTTTCAGTATATCTACACACATTTGCACATAATTACACTTTTCTTGGAGGAATTTCAGTGTCTGCCCTTTCCTGCCATAACTGCCTTTTGCATTTATCTGTAGACCTTTCTTTGTATGATGGGGCCATGGCTGGGGATTTGCAGTGTTGTCCTTGCTGTATTAACTGAAGATAGCCTCTAGGAGGGAAGAAACAGATTCTTAAAAAGCTCTGATGATGCCTATCGGGGTAGGAGCAGAGGGTTTTTTTTTGTTTGTTTGTTTTGTTTTTTCATGAACTGGAGGCCCTCCTCTGTCCATAGGCCATCCTCAAAAATGCTTCATCTGCAGTGCGTGGTTATGAAATACACCGCTTTCACAGCCATGGAGAGAAAGGCTCGTGCTGTATCATAGAAGGCAAATGCTGGGTTTTCTCAGCCCCTGGTGTGTAAGTGCCTTCATACAGGAGACCTTCACACATGCCTGGGGAACTGGCTAGCGCCTCTATCAAGCTGTATGATCTTTAAGAACTGCTGCTAAGCTAGGGAGGAACTTCAGCTTGCTTTGTTCCATTTTGGCTCATTGAAAGCACTTGAAAAACAAAATAACACAGAAATCCAGGGCTATGCCTTTGGTGAGCACTAATGTGCAGCGTGTGACGGATGAGTCCTACAGGTGGAAACCAAGATGTCCTCAGCCCATAAAGTGCTCACTCCATTCAGGGTCAGCAGGCAGCCTGCACTCGCCGACACTCCACTTCTGCTTTTCTCAACTGCACTGAGTACAGCCCAGGAGCTCTGCTCATCCTGAGGTCGACTGGAGTCCACGAGTGCTTCAAGGACAAATAAAGGCTCCATTCTTTGGGGAAGTGAATTTTTGTGAGCTGAGATTATATCCCTGTTACTAACAACAGTCTTAGACATAACAGAAATACTTGAAAATTTGGTGACTTACCCTTCAATTTTAGTCTGGGTTAATTCACTAGGTTCTCTTAAAATAGGAATTATTTCCTTATATTGAATGCATATTCTCTACAAAACATGTCCCACTTATGCCATATTCTCAGTTCCAACATTTTCCTTATTTGGTACTTGAAAGAGTACAAGTTGTGGCGTCATTTCTGGAGAAGAAAAAATCTTTTCGGTATTGTCATTCCACCACGGGTGCTAGTGAAGGCAGTGTGTGACGTGCTTCTTTGTGATGTAATCTTCCTTATATGGATGACCACTTCTGACTTACATACAGTGAGTTCGATAATGGCAACTGCAGACGGATTTTGACTGGAAATTACTTTGGACGTTGAACTGCGCTTGTTTTAAGCTGCAGCTTATCTGTCTTCTTAAATTTTGTTCTTCCCCAGTATTTAATGACTTCTGAAAAATGTCTCTTCTGTTTATTTGTCTGTTACTTTC
Organism: Pan paniscus; assembly: GCF_029289425.2. Lineage (NCBI taxonomy): Eukaryota > Metazoa > Chordata > Mammalia > Primates > Hominidae > Pan > Pan paniscus. The sequence goes on from NC_073265.2 coordinate 8,400,549, forward strand.
AGGTCATTAAATGAGTACCTCTAAATGGCACCATTGTGTGATGTTTTCCTCAAATGCCCATTACCCATCACTTAAGCACCATATTAGAAAAACAACAACAATGTAACAGAAAAACAAAACCAAGATGGACACTGGCTGGACAGTGAGGGTCAATCCTAGGGTTCCAAATAACAGCTTTCCCCTCTTAAGGTGGAAAACATGGACAGGCACCACATTGTTTTATGAGGCTCTGAGTCTGTGCCATGGAACATCATGCTAGAACTCTCCGATATTCCTGCCAAATCCTAAAATCCCCGAGTTCTCCCTGCAGCTCCTGAAATCCTACTGAAGTGTATTCCTCAATCTTCATGGAGGTTCTCCATTCTTGCCCTTGGCACTGCTGCCCAACTCAGAATCCTGCTGCCCACAAGGTAAAACCCAAGCCCTATGGCCCCACAGGCCAGAGCCACCTCTCCCACCCTGCCCTCCTTCCTAGACTCAGCCCTGTTCCTCCTCCCAGCCACACTGGGGGTCCTGCATAGGTGATGACACAGTGATGTTCCATCCCAGTCCTTACACACATTCTCCCCATTCTCTTGCCATGCCCATCAGCAAGCACATCTGCTCTAATACCACTGCTCTTTAAAAGAGCCTTTCATTCACCCCATATTCCCTTCCAGTCACTGCTCCATTCTTTGCCCGTCTTCCATGAAAACTCACTGGGAGATTTGTCCATATGAGCAACCCCCGCTGCCTCCCCTCCCTTCTCTTGTAACCACTCTGCCAGGCCTTCACTACCTGCATCCCAAGGAAGCTTCTCTTCTGGAGGCCAGTAATGAACTCCACATGGCCAAATCTGAAGATCAAGTCTTGGTCCTCAGCTTAGTTGACCTGTGGGCAACATTCCTACAACCCTTTCCACTTGGTCTCAGGGCACGGCTCTGTCTGTCTTTCCCTTTACTTGCCTCTTCCCCTCAGTCTTGCTGCCTCTCTTACCTTCCTGACCTCAGAACACAAGCATGCCCCAGGGCACGATCCAGACACCCTTTCCTTTTTGTGTGCACTTAACCTCTGACTGTCTCATCCAAACCAGTGGCTTAAATGCCTCCCAAAGTATGGAAACACCTCAGGTCCACACCTCCAGCCCAATCCCTCTCTGTCCTCCAGACCTCTACATTCACTGGGAGACCTAGTGGTGTCTCCAGGGGCTTCCCACACCACCACTGCACCTGTGACCTTCTGTACCCAAACCTCTTCCCTACTGCCCTCTCCAGCTCGATCATAGGCAGGTGAACCTGTTGGGTTCTCTAGCAAAATACCTAGGGGTCATCCCCGACTTCTCTCTTTCCTTCATGCCCACAATAACCTATCAACTAATGCTGCTGGCCAAAACAGCCACTCCCCTGGGCCACTGCAATCACCTCTTCACTGTCCCCACTGCGTCTCGGGTTAACCCCCTCTCACCTCACTCCAGATTCCATTCTAATCTTTCACTCTGCACCCAGAGTGAGCTTCAACGTTTAAGTCACATCATTATCACATCTAAATTGGATCATGTTTCAAACCTACTCAAAACCACTCAGTGGCCCTCTCTGCCCTTCCAGATAAAAGTCAACTGTCCTTCCTGATACTCCCCTGCATGGCCTATAGCACTTTTGGAATGTGATCCCAACCCCAGCCCTTCCTCCCTGACGACGCTCCCTCCCCGTCTCCCACTTCCTCACGCCTGCCCCTCCGCTGTTCCTAACACGTCAAGCATGCACCTGCCACACAGCCTGGGATTCACCCGCCATTCCTCCTGCCAGTTCAGGTTTCTCTGCCAACAGCTTTGCTCACATCCTCACCTCCCTCAGATCTCTGCTCAAGCATCTCTTTCCAGCACACGCACTGTCTCTTACTCTGAATTACTCTTCATAGCAATCATCATAACCTACTAACACTTACTCCATGCACACCAGAGTGTACCCTCCTGGGAGGCAAGCCCCACTCTGCCCCTGCTCTGCTCTGTGCATCTCAGTACCTGGAACAGTGCCTGGTGCATGGTGAGAGCATGGTCCACATTGGTGTAGCTGCAGGGCAATGTCCCCCAGGATGCCCCTGCGAGGGAGACATTGCAGATGTGGGCAAGGCAATGACCTTGCTGTGCTCAGGCTGAGGCCAGGCACCATCTCACACTCTGGGTCCAGTAAACCCCAGGAGTCTCCTGGACACAGAACCCAGAATGGCTTGGTGCACTTAGCATACCCTCCCCTGACACAGACCTTGGCTTGCTTAAGCATTTGGCATAGGTTGGCAATTGATCCTTCACACCAGCCTTGTGATCCTGGACCCATGATTAATCCCACATTGAGATTAGAAACTGAGTTGCAGGCAGGTGAAGTAACTCTTCTGACGTCACACAGAGAGCATGTGGACAGAGATCGAAGCCGGGCAGCTACACTGCCCTCTGTCAAAATGACACTTAATGCCATCCTAAATATTCACCAGCGGTCCTGAAACAGGAACCGAACTGACAGTACAGTGATGGCCCAATTGTTCTTGTTAAAACTAAAAATTAACTGGTTCTGTGCTTCATTCACTTTTAGGTTGACTTTTTTTATTTTAAAATAAGTTGTTAAATAAATACAAATAAAATAGAGTTTTCAATGAACTGCTGAAGCCTGTTTCACTGCAGGTCTTACTCTCACTAGCAAATGATCTTTCTCCACAGTATTCCAGTTCACAATCTATATTCCGTGTTGGAGTTTATTTGGGCTGCAGTAGACAATGTTTTCATAGTGGTAACATGTGAGTTCTAGATTAGGATATTCTTTGGTTTCCCATATATAGTCCTCCCCCGATTCCTTCCCTTTTCAGGGCACCATAATAAAAATTAGGACATTCTGGAGCAGGCCCTGCAGTGGAGTGCGCTAGCCCAGCCTGCATTCTCAGGGATCCCTTGCTTTTATCACTTTTAGATGGTAAAACTTGGACACACTTCTCTAAGCTCTAACACCTGAGCTCTTTTCACCTGCAAATCAAGAATTTTGTGTAAATTAAACAGTGCATTTAAAAAAAAAATGCATTGTGAATATTAAGGGGATACACTCATATACATGCCGATAAATGAGCGTATATGATACACTCATATACATGCTGAAGTACCAGCAGACTTCTCTGATGAGATTTCTTTTTATTTTTGCTTCTAGTACTTTCCTCTGAAATTTCTCATTAATTAAAATGAGCATCTTATGCAATTTGAACCTTTGTAAAAACCCGAAAGCCCACATGCTCCTTCTCCCCTTGAAGGGAGTCGGTGACTCACTCCCGAGCTGACTGCCAGACAGTCTTGGCGGAGAGCTGCGCTGGCCGACTCTCCTGCCTGCTCAGTGCCTGCTGAACACGCTGAAAGTTTCCTTTATAAAGCAGATAACTGGGAATTATTTACTTTGGGTACCTTTAAAAACATGTTGGACATTCCCCTATAGTCCTCTTTTAACCACCTACATTTTTTGCCACGTGCAAGAACTGCCTTTTGGCTCTCCCAGGGTCGCTGAAGGCTTTAGGTGTGCCACCACTTGTGTTCCCGCTCCCTGCTTCAGTGGGCTTTCTGAGTGCTTTCAGAATTGTTATCATAACTGTCCCGGGCCTCATGAACCCGCAGCTATGGTGCAGGAAGAATTTTTCATCTGGGGATTCACAAGGGAGAACTTTCCATTTAAAAAGATATCATGAGTACCTGCGTGATTCAGAGAATGTACTTTCTGCTCTACTTAAAAGAAGGGAAGTGTCCTTGAGTGAGCGTATGGAATGGTTCTCTTCACAAAAACAAACGTCCACACTGGCACACTTGTGTAGACAGATAAAGAAGACTCTATCTGTTCATGTTCAAAAGCCACTTCTCCAATAACATACTTTTAATTGCTGCTTATAAAATCTTGTTTTCCAAAGTCTATTTGAGTTGCAGCTCCCACATATTAAAATTGTTCAACAGATCTTTTTATCAATCAGTAAACCTCCAAAATATATTTAAGACAATAAAATCAATGGACTCAGCCTTTACCTTATTATTAAGCTGATAATCCTCAATTTCATCTCACAATTGTCACTGGTCTATCAGGTCTGATAAAGTATGATTTTCTTAATGATGATAAATTAATTCCAGTTTAAATCTAATATTATGTATTTTGACATTATATTGGTGCCAATATTGTTTCTGTACTGGTTTTTCTATACTCTGTACTTTTGCTTACTGGTCTTACTACAATAAATATAGTACTTCAAATAATCCCAGGTCATCAAACGTACCTTAGCACGGGGCTGAGTGTCCAAAAAGGGCCTTATTGTATTGTATACTTGACTCGGTCTCTGTTCCATAACTTAAAACTAACAGAAGAATTAGGAAGACTATTGCAAATGAGCTGCTGGTGACTCCAATCAAATTTAGAATATGACCAAGAGAAGGAGAACACTCGTGTATTTTCAAAGCAATTTCACATCAGTTATCCTATATAATCACCAAGTACATTGCACTTATCACATCTATAACTTTTCCAACTGCCAGTGCCACACACGTTTCACAAACACTGCATCTCGACTTGGTCCACGCACATAGCCCTGCTCTTTTTCTTTTTCCTTCTTCTTCCCTGCCTGATTCTCTGTAGTCCTCCTCACCCTCTGCCAGTTCTCTGGCCTCTCAGGAGTCAGCACTTCTCTTGTCCTAGAATCAGGTTCCAATTAAACCCTTTGATGCTTCTCCTTTCCCCTTTCTTTTGAACCCAATCACATAAACTCTTTCTTTGGAGGGAAAATAAACTGAGCTGACCCAGACTCTTTTTTCCCGCCAATCCTCAAGTACTGAAAACTCTCTCCACTCTGAAGCAGGTACTACCTTTCAGAATTATGTTCCCTCTTGTCTAGACTGGTTTGATCCAGGGCTACCCTGCAAACTGTGTGCATTCAAGTCAGGGAGCCCAAGAAGTGACAGGGGGTGGAGTCACACAGGAAGCTCCGAGTAAGGACTCCTGACTTCTGAGGTTACGCATTCATCCTCCCTCCTTCCCAGCTAGAAGATGGGCTAACGGTGCTCAGCGCATACAGTGGCTCCTAGGATTCATCCAAAACCAAAACACGAAACATAAAGACAGGTGCTCCACGTTGTGGTAGCTATTTTTTCAAGATTTAAAGTTAACTAAATATTAGGAAATTTCAATCGGGATTTGACACAATTATTCTTAAGTCCATTTAGATAATATACAAGTGAGAGGAGTCTCCTATAGGAAGGGAAATAAATAGGGGCTTGATGTATTTTATGATGTCTTTTGTGGCTGTTGAAAAACATGCCCTGCTGGCCAGAATATGTGAACCTGGCTTCCCGCTTTGCTAGAAACCCCACTTCTTCAAAAGCAATTGGGCGCGCAGGGTCAAGAGTGAAAAGTGCTCAAAGAACCTGATGTAAAATTCCTCTTACAAAAATATCTTCTAATATAAATAATCTCAAATACCTAAGAAAACTTGTAAGCCAAATACGTTCACTACAGGAAAATTTATAACAGCAAAATCATTCACAACGTAAACATCCCCAATTAGGGAAGAAGCTAACACAAGGCGCTCTTGCCCTGTCAAATATGCAGCCATTTAAAATAATACATTTTAAAGAATTTGTGATAACGTATTGGGTAGGAAAAAAGCACAGTACCAAACTGCACAGCCTGATCCCAACTGTATAAAAAACATGCACAGAAGCAAGGGGAAGTCAGTGCACCAAATGGGAAGCATGGTTGTCTCTGGGTGGCGGAATTAAAGAGATTCCTTTCATTATCGATTTCTGTATCGCACATATTTGCTGCAATTAGTCGGTGCTGTTTTATGATGGACTACTGGCCATATACCTAAAAGATTAAAAACTGCTCCAACAGTTAATTTTCTGGAAAGTTTGAGGGGTATTCTACCACTTACTCAGTGTTAGCTTTCAGAGACTAAGATACCCCTCTATTTTGAAGATGACCTCAGCAACTAAATAAGACTAAATAAGAAAGCATACTTGCTTCTTGGGGCTAAACTCCTTACACACATTACTTCCTATTTCAGACCTGCATCTACCAGGGAGTGAAACCATTTCATTCTTATTCAATGCAAATTCATAATACATTTGGCTAAGATTTTGTTTGTTTGTTTGTTTTGTTTTGTTTTTGAGACAAAGTCTTGCTCTGTCGCCCAGGCTGGAGTGCAGTGGCATGATCTCAGCTCACAGCAACCTCCACCTCCCAGGTTCAAGCGATTCTCCTGCCTCAGCCTCCCAAGTGGCTGGGATTACAGGCATGTGCCACCATGCCTGGCTAATCTTTGTATTTTTAATAGAGATGGGGTTTCACCATGTCAGCCAGGCTGATCTCGAACTCCTGACCTCAGGCGATCCGCTCCCCGCTTGGCCTCCCAAAGTGCTGGGATTACAAGCATGAGCCATCGCGCCTGGCCTAGCCAAGATATTTTAAAGAAAATATAAGTTTCCAATCCTGATATATTCTTCGCCACCAAAATGCTACCAAATATATGTGGTATATCAAACAAACCAACTACCTAATGCATTAGATGACAAATTTGAATATTCTGTGTGATTTCACTTATGTACAGACATTTCATTCAGAAGAACATTGTGAACATGCTAGTTTACAGGCTTTGGCAGCTGCAGAGAACTTGTAAAGGAAAACATTCATTTAATAGATAAAAAAAAATCTGAAGGCATGGGAAGGGAGGCATCCACTCAAGATAAGCAAGGCAAGAGCCACGGCCAATGCTCTTTCCCAAGGGAATACTTAGAATGGCTCAAAGGGCTGAGACATGCCACACACCTGTTCCCGTCAGTGTGGTTAGAGTGCACACACTGCCTGGCTTCTGTTGGTGAGGGACAGGCATCTTCCTTAGCTCAGCTCTGCTGGACAAAGTCTCAGCTGATGGCTCAGGCTTGCACCCGGGTGGATGTGGACTACAGTCCCAATGCTGTCTTCTACCAGCCACTGCACCTGAGCAAGGCCCCCACACCCACCCCTTTCTCTGCACAGAAGAGTCAGAAGAGCAGAAAATGTACAGAGGACAGACAGAAAACATCGTGGCCCTGGGGATGTCCTCTTTCCCCCCAGATGGGAAGGCTGTCTACAGGCTGTTGCCAAGCCACTGGGTATTCCCCATCCTGTGATTATTTACATAAATGCAGATAGGCTGTGAAACCTCTGGACCCCATTTTTGCAGCACTAACGCTTGGCAACTTTTGTCCTGACATTTAATTTCTTAATTATATGCCATCAACTTCAAGTTACAATCCTTTTGATTAACCAGAACAATTCTAGGGCACGGGTCAGAACAGGAACAGCAGCCTCATAAGAACATTCATCCACGATGTCGGTTATCACTAGTTTCATGAAAAAAAAGGTTAGAGTTGGTATGCGGATACTAAAGGCTAAAATGAAAGAGGGGTTACTGGAAATGATAGTGCCAGAACCTCAGGGGTGTCTTTCAGATCTTCAGGCACCTGTGGTTTATGGTGTCTGCACCTGCATTCAGATGGTCACAGTTCTAGGGCCTTGGCTCAGGCCAGGACCATTGTGAGTCCTTTTCAATGCCAAGTAGCATGGGCCTGGCTTTCAAGGCAACTTTGATTGCATAATGGAACCGTGGAGGGCAACTGAAATGTTGGCACTGCCTTGTCTAACAAGCAGTGACTGTCCTTCATGCATGTGAACTCCTGAATCTTGTTTTAACCTGAGTAGGAAGAATCACAGCTGACTCGGATATCATCTTCAGCTTCCATTTCTGAAAACATAATCTGCCTTTTTTTCTCTGACTCACTTCAGAGACCCCACGTGAGGAGCAGCCTTGCTCAGGAAGAAAGCGTGGGTCAGGGCAATGACTCCATTTATTTACAACAAGTGAAGGGCTTGGGACTGCAATGGTGGCAGGCGAGGACTTGCTCAATGGATGTGCTGCTCCCATAACATGTCTGAAAGGCACCAGTGTCCCTAACATCATAAAATAAAAGCACAGATGGTAACTTACCCAAAGTGACTGGATAAGTTCATGGAAATACAAAAGAGAAGGAGGTTTTTGATCATGATAAAACCAGAGAACATTCCATTGTCCATTCCCAATAAGAATAGTAGTTGAAGCAGGTGAATATGGAGGAATAACTCTTCCCTTCTCCAGCTTGTTCTTGAAGCTGAAAAGCACACAAAGCGGGGAAGCACGTGAACATCAATGCTGTTGTGTCACAGTTCCTGGAATCAAATCACACTGCTATCACAACAATTTGCAAAGAAAGGAGCCCGCTGTCCTTCCCCAGGACAGCTGCACACCAGGTATTTTCCACCACCCTCACTGGGCAGTAAGTTGGAGCATAAAGGCTATTTTTACTTCTACTCAGGGTGCAGAATCATCCTAATTCGTTGTTTTCCACTCAAATACTCTGTTTTGTTTTTTAGCATGTTATCAAATAAACCATTAGTCCAATTATTAAAATAAACGCTGTAGTTATCTGAGCGACTGTATTTTGTATCCGTCAAATCCACAAGTGTAGTAATTTTACCTTTCTGAAATATCTGCCACGCCACGCGTTCAAAGCCAGCAAGCTACTCCTCTCTCTGCAAGGCACTGAGAAAGTACGTGGAAAGAAGTGGGGAAAAGCACATTTAAGAAACAGGTTTTCTGCAGGATCACAATACTGTGACAACTGCCTATAAAAGAGTGTGGCTACTTTCCCGGCATTCGGTCCCCGTGACTACATAACTTAAGCACTGCATCTGTGGAAGTCTCTCCGCTCAATGCTGGACCCTAATTAATGTATTTGAGATCCAGGCAGACATTGTCCCTGGGCTCAACGACTAACCTTCCTGAAAACACGCATTTCTCAGTATGCGCATAACGCAAATAGGTGCTCACAGGCATCCGAACAGTATGCTTCGAAAAGAAGCATTTTCCCAAGAAGCCCCCCCCCCAACCCCCATCCCCCGCAAACTCCGGAATTGGGAGACACAACAGGTACTTCCACCTCGGAAGCGAAGGCCTTCTGCGACTCCTGCCAAGAAGGGCAGGGTGCCATGCGGTGGTCGCCTGGGCGCGTCCTGGGGCTCGTCGCGGGGCCCGGGCCAGAGCCAGGCGGCGAGCACGCGGCGCTGCATGCGGGAAACCCGGGCGGCGCCTCCCGCCGCCCCTCAGCCCCGAGCCAGGGACCCCCAGGAGAGGCTGCGCTCCCACGACCCTCCGGACCCCCACAGAGGCTCACCAGGGCCGGCGCGCCAGGGCAGGTGGGCGCGGGGGCTGCACTGCGGAGCCGCAGCCTGGGTCGCTCTGGCACCCGCGGTCGCCGCCCGCGCGGTCCGCAGCGGCACGCCGAGGGTCTCCAGCTCCCCGGCCCTCCCCGGCTCGCTCCCGGCTTTCGCAGACCTCCCCTGCTCCTGCCCCGGGTACGAGACAAGCGCTCCGCCAGGCAGCGCCTTCCTCCTGGGCTGGGAGCGCGCGGTGCAGCGGCGGCTCCAAGTCCCCTGGCCTCGAGCAGCCCGCGCGACACGCGCGCGACACCCCCGCGGGGTCCGAGTCCACCCCGCGAGCAGCACCGGGACGCCGCGCGCCTCAGAGCCCCGGGGCTGACGCTGGCTTTCCAGGTGGGCGATCTCACCCCTCCGGCTCCCGTGATGGTGGCAACGGGTGTCCCCCACCCCCAACCGGTCACCGCGCCCTGGTGCCCCGTCCGGCAGGGATGAGCCGCCCGGACCCCGCTCTCTCCCGCGCCCGGCTTCAGCCCCGCAGTCGCCAGGGTAAAGTTTGCGCTCTGGCCTGGCTGCGCGCCCCGCCTGCTCTGCACCTCTCCTCCCCGGCCACGCAGCCTGCCGCTCAGGCGCCCCGAGGAGAGGGGTGCGGACCGAGCCGGGGCGGCCGGTCCTCTTCCCCGCTCGCGTCCTCTTACCCCACTGCCCCGGCCTGGCGCGCCCAGGGCTCACCCTGCGCGCCGGCCCCGGGAGGCGAGCCGTCGGTGAGGATGCATCTTCCTTCTCCTCCGCCTGCTCTCGCCCGGCTGGCAGGCGCGGAAGGCCGGTGCGGCGTCACCGCCCCATGCTGCCAGCGCGAACTTCCCCGGCACTCCCGGCGGAGCGGCTCTTGCGCCCCGCGCTCCCGCCGCCGCCCTGCAGCTCCGCTCCGCTCCGCGCCGCGCCCGGGGCCGCGCGCCGCCCGCCGCAGAGCCCCCCAGCGCCCCCGGCGCACTCGCGCCCGCTCTCACCTCGCCCGAGCGCCACATGTCGTCTCTGGGCTGGAGGATCGGCCCTCTGCAGAGGTGCTCCGGTAGAGGCCGCCAGACGCTCAGCAAACGCGCCCTCGGCCGAGCTGGGCGGAGGGGGAGGGCGCAGGGCCCGCAGCTCGGCCTGCAAGGGGAGAGGCCCTGTTCTGCTGAAGTTTCTCCAGGGCCCTCAACAGCATCTTCGGCGCCTCGTGTAGTCACCACCGCCCGCTTGTAGAGCAGGGATGGGAGGGCAGTGTCAGCAGTCGGGTGATAGAGGCCTGGACTCCGAGAGCTTTGCTCCCTAGAGCCGGCCCCAACGCCTCCCTGCCCAGGCCTGGGTCCTTCCCGGGTGCTCCATGGCACCCCTTACATGCGCATCTCTTAGGCGCTTCTGAAAGAAGCTGGCCTGTGGACATTCTTTTCATCTCACTCATAGACAGGAATGCATAACTACGGGAGGGAAAGCCAGGGTCACATTGGACTCGATTAGAATGAAATCCTTACCTAACGCAGTGTATATCTGGGGGTTTTCTGAAGTTCCATTTCTTGACAACAAGCCGCAGTGGCAACGGGAAAGGGCCAGGAGCCCTGGGGGCTGCAGGTCGGAGAGCGCGTCTGGGGTGACGGGGCCGGATCTCCCCAGCAGGGCTTCCGAGCCACGTCGGGTCACTGCCTCATTAGCCATGTACATGGGGTCTTACTATGGTCATTACGTCGGTGTGTCGTCCGTCCTAGTGGTGCAGTTCCTGGGAGGTGAGGGTGGCATTAATGACAACTGCGCGGCAGCAGGGCCCCTTCAAACAACACAAGTAAGAGCGCATCGTCTCGGGGTTGCGAGGTCTTGCTTCCTCAGGAGGTGGGGGACTCTCGACTATAACACCCAGTGGAAAACGTTCAAGACCCAAAGGAAAGCCACTGAAAACGTGATGGGGAGGTTTACTTACACCATTGTCCCATTCCTTTTGTGAAACTGCATTATTCATAATCTCTTTTAACAGAATAATGGTAAGTAAAGGCAAATTCCTAACTCCCCTCCGGGAAAGATCTTTGACCTTCCAGTGTAGGAAGCCTCTCATTTTTCCAGTTATCTCTAATACAGTGTATTCCAAATCTAAGTTACCTGTTAATACTTCTGCACATTCCAGAAATTCTGAAATTTTCTGAAAAACAAAACTTGTAAATCTATTCCAGGAATAGGACATAAATATACATAAATGTGCAAATATACAGGAAGTGTTTCTCTGAATATACATTTAGCCACACTATTAAATAACTGTTTCCAGTGGTTCTTCAGGAAATATGAATGAAATAAGATGCTAATTTGAATTTTCTAATTCTAAAATGGATCACTGAACGTATGCATTTCTTCGTTTTCTAATTTCTCAAAAGATGTACCACTAGGGTGAAATTCCTTGGGAGACATTAAATTTTAAAAAGTTAACAACATGGTTTTATGATCAGCCTAATATAATTTTCACCTATTAGGTGTTGGAATTCTAACACCTAATACCAGCGACAGCTGCTCTTCTCTCAGGATTAAACAGCATAATGCAAATCAAAGAGTTGGAAGAATTGGTAAATTTAAAACTTCACAGCTTGTCACACAAAGTCATTCGGTGTGAGTTTGCAAAAATAAATGTATATAAACAAGGGATGATTTTTGTATTAGCGAGGGTTATAGACATTAATTCTTAATAATAAAAGAAATGTCAGCTGTAAGGAAATATGTTCTTTTGATGGATTATGTTTAAAGCTTCCACTTTTTTTGGTACACTTTCTATCAGCTTTATGTCCACACAACACATATTATTGAATATATAAAAATCATCTTAAGTTAGAGTCATTCTTTAACATTGTATTTCAGCATGTTGCTTAAATTCTTTTCTCTTCCCTGTAATGAAACGGTATGCCACTCTCTCTCCTCCTAGTGTTTATGTAACATAACATAGCCTCACTTTAGATGGACTGCCCTGAGGGGACAGTGAAATCGTAAGGCCCATCAGAACCTTATAGAAACTCACATTGCTAGAAGAGTGCTTACTACCATTTCAATGATTTTTGTTTTACTATAGAATTCTGTATTTGTGCTGAGAAATAATGGGCTATCCGTTGAATTCCCATTTGTTTCATTAGCATTTTCTCTTTATTGAATGAAATTAAGCAATGTCGTGATCGTTGTAGAAGACAGTAGAGGGCACCCTAGTTCCACACAACCTCGGCCTTGGACCAGTCTTCATAAGAATTTCATTTCCAGTGTCAGAGCCTAAAATAGCTGAAGGTGGGGAAGCTGGGCCATGAGTAGAACACGTGTTCACAGAGCACCCACCCTGTACCCCGGTCAGGGGCAGGAACTGAGACAGTAGCTGTGTTTGCGTGGTTGGGTGTGGTAGATGTGGCTGAGACATGAACACAGTGCCATGGTATAAGTGAGATCATGTGCTATTTGTCTTTCTGTGCTTGGCTTATTTCACCAAGCATGTTCTCCAGGTTCATCCATGTGGTCAAAAATGGCAGGATTTCCTTCTTTGTTAGGGCTAAATAATATACTGTCGTATATGTACGTTATACATACACGTGTGTGTGTGTGTGTGTGTGTATGTGTGTATGTATCTCACAGTTTCTTTATTCATTTATCCATTGGCAGACACTTAGGTTGTTCCATTATTTGGCTATTGTAAAAAATGCCAAAATGAACATGACAGTTCAGATCTCTCTTTCAGATACTGATTTTATTTCCTTTGACTATATCCCCAGAAAGGGGGTTACTGGGTATATAGTGGTTGCCACGGGCTGGGAGAAGGAGAGACGGGGAGATGGGGGTCAAAGGGTACAAAATTTCAGTTATGCAAGATGAATAAGTTCTGGGGATCTACTATACAACATCGTGACTACAGCTAACAACACTGCGATATATACTTGACACTTGCTAAGAGGGTAGATCTTATGGGTTCTCATCACACACACAAAAGAGGGCAGCTCTGCGAGGTGATGGAAATGTGAGTGCATGTGATTGTGGTGGTGAAGTATACATGTATCAGTCATCAAGCTGAACACCTCAGAAACCAGATTTTACATCAATGAATGGATGAATGAACAGATCTACATTTCTGGATTTAAAAAAATAAAAAGAGAAGACACCCCACAGCTTTAACAACATGGGGCATCCGTTCCCACCCTCCTGCATCACCTCCATTCTACTGACACCTGACATGGGTCCTTAGAAGAACATGGTCTATTCTTTTTCACACTTTGCCTTCTTTATGTAACTAGGAAAATAGAGGCATATGGGGCTTTTAAAATGATACTAACTTTTTTTCTAATTTCATTGTATCTATTTTATCTTCTTTAGTGTTTTATTTATCATATCTCTATTTTGCCATATTTCATTTTATTTTGTGATAGCTCTAGGGTTTACACCAGGCATCTTTAACTCATCATAACCTATCTTTTTTCTTTTTCTTTCTTTCTTTTTTTTTTTTTTTTTTTTTTGCGACAGAGCCTTGCTCTCTTGCCCAGATTGGAATGCAGTGGTGAAATCTCAGCTCACTGCAACCTCGAACTCCTGTTCTCAAATGATCCTCCCATCTTAACCTCTCAACTAGTTGGAACTATGGGCATGCACCACCACACCCAGCTAATTTTTGAATTTTTAGTAGAGACCAAGTCTCACTATGTTGCCCAGGCTTGTCTTGAACTCCTGGGTTCAAGGGATCCTCCCACCTCGGCCTCCCAAAGTGTTGGGATTACAGGCGCGAGCCACCATGCCCGGCCTACAGTCTAACTTTAATTAACATAATACCATTTCATGTACAGTGTAGTGCATGAAACTTACAATAATATACTTCTTTTTTTCTTTCTGTCCTATTCACTCCTGTTGTCACACATATGACTGCTGCATTCAGTGACTTATATTTTACTTTAACAATCAATTTCTTTTTTTTTTTTTTTAGTTTGTGAATGTAGAATATCAAGGTGCCAACTCTTGTTGACATGTCCTTTCTTTTTAAAAAACATTCAATAGATTTAAGGACACAAGTTGTTTTTGGTTACATGGATGAATTGGACAGTGGTGAAGTCGAGGCTTCTAGTGCATCTATCACCCAAATAGTGTACATTGTGCCCAGTAGGTAACTTTTCATCCAGTAGGTAACTTATCTTTCACCTCCCTCCCATCCTTCTCCCTTCTGAGTCTCCAGTATTCATTACTCTGGATGTCCCTGCATACCCACAGCTTCGCTCCCACTTATCAGTGAGAACATGCAGTATTTGGTTATCTGTTTCTGAGTTACTTACTTAGGATAATGGCCCCCCAGTTCCATCCAAGCTGCTGCAAGTGATGTTATTTTATCCTTTTTTATGGATAAGCAGTATTCCATGGTCTATATATGCACCAGATTTTCTTTATCCACTCAGTTGATGGGCACTTAAGTTGATTCCATATGTTTGCAATTGTGAATTGTGCTGTGATAAACATAAATATACAGGTCTTTTTGATTTAGTGACTTCTTTTCCTTTGGGTAGATACACAGTATGGGGTTGCTGGATCGAATGGTAGATCTACTTTTAGTTCTTGGAGAAACCTTTGTCCTGTTTTCTGTAGAGGTTGTACTAATTCACATTCCCACCAACAGTGTATAAGGACTCCCTTTTCATCACATTATTGCCAACATCTGTTGTTTGCTGACTTTTTAATAAGGGCTATTCCTGCAGGAGTAAAGTGGTATCTTATTGCGCCTTTAATTTTCATTTCCTTGATGATTAATCATGTCGAGCATTTTTTCATATGTTCATTGTCCATTTGTACATCTTCTTTTAAAACATGTCTCTTGATGTCATTTGCCCTCATATGAATGGGATAATTTGTTTTTCTTGCTGTTTTGTTTGAGTTCCTTGTAGAACAATCAATTATTTTTAAAATAGGTTTTCAAATGAGAAAAAAATTTTATTGGATATGACTTTAATTCTGCTCATAGAAAACCCTTCGTTACTTCCTGCAGCACAGGTGTTCTGTGATGAGTTCTACAAACTTATTTCTCTGAAAACGTTTTTCTTTCATTTTTCACTTTTTAAAGATACTTTTTCTCAGTATAGAATTCCAAAATTCTGAAAATTTTTGAATGTATCTGTATGTATCTGTATATACAGATATTTTTATATGTACAGATGTTCACCAACTTACAATGGTTCAACTTATGATTTTTGACTTTATGATGGAGCAAAAAGTGATGTTTCGGGAGAAACTATACTTTAAGTACCCATCAACCATTCTGTCTTTGACTTTCAGTAAGTAGTCAATAAATTGCATGAGATATTCAACACTTTATTATAAAATAGGTGTTGCTTTAGATTATTTTGCCCAATTATAAGCTAATGTAAATGTTCTGAACACGTTTATGGTGGGCTAGGCTAAGCTATGATGTTTCGTAGGTTAGGTATATTAAATGCATTTTCGACTTATGATAGTTTCAGCTTGCAATGGATTTATCAGGATGTGAGCCCATTGGTCAAGAAACAAATACAGTCATACAATGTAAAATGACATTTCAGTCAACGATAGAATGAATATACAATGGTGATCCTATAACATTACAATGGAGCTGAAAAATTCCTATTAGCTAGTGACATCATAGCCATTGTAATGTCATAGCACAACTACTTAGTTTTTTTTAAATTTAGTGTAGCCTAAGTGTATAGTCAGTGTTTAAAAAGTCTACAGTAATGTCCTGGGTCTTCACATTCACTCACCACTCACTCACTGAATCACCCAGAGCAATTTCCAGTCCTGCAAGCTCCACTCACGGCAAGTGCCTTAAACAGGTGTTTCATTTTTTATCTTTAATGCCAATAGGCTATGCCATACAGCCCAGGTAGGCTATACTATCTAGGTTTGTGTAAATACACTCTGTGATAGTCACACAATGACACCAATCAACTAATGATATATTTCTCAGAACGTATTTCTATTATTAAGTGACCCATGACTGTATGCTAAAGCCCTGTTCCACTGTCTTCTGGCTTGCATTTTTTCTAACATGAAGCCTGCTGTCATTCTCCTCTTTATTTCTCTATACGCAATATGTCTTTTTCTTGTGTCTGATTTCAAGATGTTCATCTTTTTTTTTTTAGTATTTCAATTAGAATTTGTGACTTGGTGTATTTTTCTTTCCTTTATTCTTTCTTTTTTCTGTTCTGTTTTGGAATTCTTTGAGCCTTGGATATGTTAGCTTATAGTTTTCATCAAATTTGGAAAATTTTTATACTTTTTTTTTTTTACATCTTTCTTTCTGTCTCTTCCATTTCTGCTTTCTATTGTCCCCATAGGTCACTGAGGTTTGGTCAGTTTTTTTTTCCTCTGTACTTCACTTTAGATACTTTTTATTTCTCTTTCTTCAAGTTCATTGATCTTTTCTTTTGCAGTGTCTGGACTGCTATTGAGCCTATTCAATGTATTCTTCACTTCAGGCATTGCATTTTTCATCTGTGGAAGTTTTGTTTTTTTCCTTAATATATTTCATGTCTCTCCTTGTTATTTTCATATTTAAATCTAAGAGCATATTTATCATAGCTATTTTAAAGCCATTGCCTGCTAACTTTATCATCTTTTGGTTCTATTTATGTTGACTGCTTGACTGATTTTTCTCCTGATTATGAACCACATTTTTCTGCTTCTTGTCACTTCTGCTAATTTTTCGTATTGGAGGTTACACATTGTTCATATCCTGTTGTTGAGTGTCTAGGTTTGGTTGTCTTACTTTCAGGAAGGTTGTACCTCATGCTGGCAGGAATTTAAATTACTTGAAGTTCAGGTGGATCTTTTAGAAGCTTGTTTTCAAGCTTTGTTACAGCAGGTTTATAGTAGCTTTATTCTAGAACCAGTTTAGCCCACTCTAATATGTGTCTCCTGTGGTGACTCCATTGAATGTCCCAGGCATTCAACAAGGACCTTCCACTTGATTCTCTCTCTCTCTTTTTTTTTTTTTTTTTTTTGAGATGGAGTCTCACTCTGTCACCCAGGCTGGAGTGCAGTGGCATGATCTCTGCTCAC
This sequence comes from Pan paniscus, assembly GCF_029289425.2. Taxonomy (NCBI): domain Eukaryota; kingdom Metazoa; phylum Chordata; class Mammalia; order Primates; family Hominidae; genus Pan; species Pan paniscus. The sequence continues at coordinate 8,417,819 of NC_073265.2, forward strand.
AGCAACTTCTGCCTCCTGGGTTCAAGTGATTCTCCTGCCTGAACTTCCTGAGTAGCTGGGATTGCAGGCATGCGCCACCATGTCTGTCTAAGTTTTGTATTTTTAGTAGAGACGGGGTTTCACCATATTGGTCAGGATGGTCTCGAACACCTGACCTCGTGATACACCCACCTCAGACTCATTTTTTTTTATTTTTTTATTTTTTTGAGAGACACAGCCTCATTCTGCCTCCCAGGCTGGAGTGCAGTGGCACCATCATAGCTCACTGCAACCTTGAACTCCTGGTCTCCAGCGATCCTCCCACCTCAGTCTCTGGAGTAGCTGGGACTATAGGAACATGCCACTGCCCCCAGCCCAATGTGATATAAATATGTATTGTGAAATAATTACCACAATCAATCTAACCTGTCCATCACCTCACATAGTTACAGGGTGTGTGCATGTGTGTGTGTTTAAAACATTTAAGATTTAAGAAACTGGCAGTTTCTCAAATATCAGTTGCAATGTGGAATCTATGTACAAAGACTATTTTATTTCTTCTTCACAATCTGCATACCTTTTATTTCCCTGTTTTGCCATATTGCACTTGCTAGGACTTTCAGTAGGAAATTAAATGGAAGTGGTAAAAGAGGACATCCTTGCCTTGTTCCCAATCTTAACTTTCGCATTTTTAAAATAAGTTAAGAATAGGAGTCAGTAAACCATTGTTGAAATCCAGCCTACTGCTTAGTTTTATAAACAAGGTTTTATTGGAAGACAGCTGTTCATTTGTACATTGTCCATGGATGCTTTCTTGCTGCAATGACAAAGGTGCGTAATTGTGACAGAAATCAACTGGTCTGCAAAACCCAAAATACTTATTCCCTCGTTCTTTACAGAAAAAAAAAAATTCTGACCCCTGGTTTACACTATTTGCAGTGATAATCATCAAGTATACATTTGCATTCATTTTTATACTTTCTCCCATCCTATTTCATGTTTTTATTTGCTCTGTCATTTTTATTCTTCCCTTCTTATCTTTTTCCCGATTCCATTTATTTTTCCTCTAACAAATTGAAGAATTTTTTCTCTACTAAGTGTTTTTCCATTTAAATTTTCAGAGTCTGGCTGGGTGCGGTGGCTCATGCCTATAATCTCAGCACTTTGGGAGGCTGAGGCAGGCGGATCACTTGGGGTCAGGAGTTCGAGACCAGCCTGGCCAACAAGATGAAACCCCCTCTCTACTAAAAATACAAAAAAAAATATATATATATATATATATATATATCTGGGTGTGGTGGCGGGTGCCTGTAGTCCCAGCTTCTCTGGAGGCTGAGGTACAAGAATCCCTTGAACCCAGGAGGCGGAGGTTGCAGTGAGCCGAGCCGAGATCATGCCACTGTGCTCCAGCCTGGGTGACAGAGCAAGCCTCCATTTCAAAAAAATAAAAATAAAAAAATAAATTTTAAGAGTCAAAAATTCATCAAGAGTCCACCCTCTGTCTGATTAACTTAAGTGCTTTTAAAATCTGAGCACCTATCATCCTTGACTGGACACACTGTCATTTCCAGTCACTATTTTAAATCCCTCTTTTTTATAACACCATGGATTAGACACTATTATTACTGTCATTTCTACACAGTATTTTTTAAAGTTTTACCTTTTCTTTCACTATTTTTACTATTGAAAATCTTTTTCCTGGAGTCTTTTTTCTTCCTCTTCTCTGCTGAAGTTCATTGTTTAGATTTCCTTAGTATATGTCTGCTGGATTACATGCTTGTGTGTGTGTGTGTGTGTGTGTGTGTGTGTGTTTGGGATTTTTTTCAATCTGAAAAATATCTTGGTAAGACCCTCCCCTTCTCTCTTTCTTTGTCTCTCTTTTAGTGTTTTTTGAGTATACTCAGTGTGTCTCAGTGTACATTTTTAGATGCTTTTCTATGTGGAATGTATTGTATGCTTTTCTATTCTATGATTTTGTGGTTTCTAATACAGTTTTAAAAATCTGGACTGCTCCCTTGTTCTACTTATTTTCTCATTCCAGCATATTAACGAGCTATCATTAGGACTTCTCACTCTGTCATCCACATTTCTTAATTTCACATATTTCCAACTTGCTTTTCCGTGCTACATTTATTTTTATTTGCCAGTTTGTGAATTTTCCTTCATGCTGTCTCATTTATTTAAGCTATGGATAAGAATCTAGTCTTAATAACAACATTTATTTTCCAAAAGTTGTATTTGGTTTGTCAGATGTGCCTTCTCATTTTGACAGTTTCCTGTTCCTTGCTGACTTTTCTTATTTATTTATTTATTTATTTATTTATTTAGAGATGGTGTCTCACTCTGTCACCCAGGCTGGAGTGCGGTGGCATGCTCTCAGCTCACTGCAACCTCTGCCTCCCAGGTTCAAGGGATTCTCATGCTTCAGCCTCCTGAGTAGCTGGGATTATAGGCATGAACCACCTCACCCTGATAGGTTTTTTTATATTTTTAGTAGAGACAAGGTTTCACCATATTGCCCAGGCTGGTCTCGAACTCCTGACCTTAAGTGATCTGCCCACCCAGTCTCCCAAAGTGCTGGGATTACAGACATGAGCCACCGCACTGGCCTCTAACATTTATATATCTTCTAAATACAATAATTATGTGCATATAGACATAAATCATATATATAATTTTGTATTTAAAATATATAGTAATGTCAGCATGGCTATTTTATCTAGATGTCTGAATATTCCGGTACCTGAAGTTTTTGTGGGTCTAATTTGTTTCTCCCATTGACTGCCTCTGCGATGATGCCTTGTTTACTTGTGTTGGGTAATTGTGTACCTATGTATGTAAATTCTGCAAGTTGCAATTGGGAATACTTTTCTTCCATGAGGATTTCTATTTTTTCTGCTTGTGTTGGGTTTACCCACCTGGATTTACTTTAATCTAATTTTTTGTCATCGTTTTTGATTTTTCTCTGACCAAGAGGTTGGTGTAGAGTTGATTTCCAAACTCCAAGGCAGTTCTGCAGCCTCACATATTCATAATAGACTCTCCTCCTCCTCCTGTTCCTCTTCTCCTCCTTCTCCTTTCCTTTTTCTTCTTTTCTTCAGAAGCCACAGCAGAAACAAGTTTCCTAAAAAACTCTCTTTTCTGGAAAGCAGCTTTTTAGCTGGCCCTCCCCTTCACTGCGATTGTAAGAATTTACGTGTCCTAATTGAATGTAGAAATATCCAGTTGGGCCCCCACTTTCCTTGGGTCCAATGCATAGTCTTCCATGTCTCCGAGGTAACTACTCAGCAGATCCAGCTCGTTGTTTCCTTCAACATTCACCCTTGGGAATTTCACTTACTTTCTATGAAGCACATCACTACATGGAATAGGTCTGTCATAATTTACCCTTGATTTACTTTCATTGTGTAGGTAGCCATTTAGAGAATCCCATTATATTTCCAGAAATAGAAGTTTCTATTCTAGTTTTATACCTATTCTAATGCAGGTTACATTTAGAAATGTTTTAATTTTTTCTTTATGTGATTGTGAGATCAAGAAAGAAAATGAATTGACCTTTAATACATGCATCCATATTCTGATAATGAGGAGTGTGCACCACGTCCTCTGTGTTTTATGAGCTCCAGCAGGCCAATTCTGTGTAAAGCTGGTGAGCATTTATGTTTTAGCTACGAAAAAACACAATGGGGAGCTTACCCAGCTCCGTAGAAAGCTCAGTAGAAGCAGGGTCATGATCACCCTCCAAAAGCAAGTCTTACGGCCCATTACATCAAGCAGGTAATTCCTACAAATCGTAAGAATTGTGGACTAGAGTTACCGCTCAGATCACAACTAATTGTTTTGGGAAAAGTGAGACTCATGTGAGACTGAAGTCACATGTTTATCAACATTTGTCTGGAAATTTGTAAAAGTAATTATTTATCTTAGACTTTGATATGTCAGGATACATGAAATTCTAAAGTAACCATGCAAAGGTGCTAAAGATGACTTCCATATGTGCTGTTGAAGGAAATACACATTAAAAGCAAGGATTTAGAAAGTTTGAAAGTAGAGGATGAGAAAAGATAGACCATTTGGCCACTAACCAAAATAAAGCCAATATAGTCATATTAATATCAGATAAACTAGACTTTAAAGCAAAAAGGTTTGCTAGAGATAAAGAGACGTATCTCATAATTTACTAAGAAGATATAGTAATTTCATATTTCAAATAATTAATAATTCCAAATTTCTGAATAATTCCAAAGTTGTAGTATCTTTTAAATAATTAGACTCAAGTGTATATAAATTGTCAGAATTATCAGAACTTAAGAGAGAAACAGAAAAATCTCCAATCATCATGGAAGGGTTTTACTCACTTCTCTCAGCAGTGATTTTTAAAAAGCAACTGAAAAGAACGGGTACATATACAGAAGACTTAAAGAATCCCCTGTTTTTAACACTGTTTAAAGTTACACGGCCACACACTGAAAACACTGTCCCCTACAAGGCAGAATACACATCAATTGGGTAACAAAGAAACAAAGAGTATGATCTCAGAGTATAGTGAATCAAGCTGAAAATCAAAAACAAAAAACATACAAGCAAAAACCTCACAGAATAAGAAAAAAGAAACCTGTAAAATCTCAAAATATTTCAAAGTTAGAAAGCATACTTCTAAATAACTCTTTAGTCAAAGAAGAATGCACAAAAGAAATTTTAAAATATTTTAAACTGAATGATAAAAAATATGCCACATCAATACTTCAGGAGACAGCCAAAGTTATGATCTGATGGGAACTGAAAATTACATACACACAGAAAAAGCCTAATTATAAAAAAATTTACGAAAAGGAAAACATATTAAATACAAAGAAAGTAAAAAGAAATATATACAAAACTAAGAGGCCAGGCACAGTGGCTCACAGCTGTAATCCCAGCACTTTGGGAGGCTGAGGTGGGAGGATCACTTGAGGCCAGGAGTTCAAGACGAGCATGGACAACATAGTGAGACCCTGTCAGTACAAAAAATAGAAAAATTGTCTGGGCACAGTATTATGCACCTGTAGTCCTTGCTACTCAGGAGACTGAGGCAGGAGGATTTCTTGAGCCCAGGAGCTCAAGGCTGTACTGAGCTATGATCATACCACTGCACTCCAGCCTAGGAGACAAGAGTGAGAACTTGGCTCTTAAAAATAAAAATAAGAGCAGAAATAAATTTAAAATAACAGCTGTCTCTATTCGTGTTGCTATAAAGGAATACTTGAAGTTGGATAATTTATAAAGAGAAGAGGTTTATTTGGCTCACGGTTCTGGAGGCTGTACAAGAAGCAGAGTGCCAGCATCTGCATTTGGGGAGGGCTCAGGCTGCTTCCACTCAAGGTGGGAGGGGAGGGGGAGCCCGTGTGTGATGAGATCACATGGTGAGAAAGAAAACAAGAGAGAGGAGAGGGAGGCGCCAGGCTCTTTTTAAAAAGCTTTCCTGGTAACAAACAGAGGGAGAACTGCCTCTCTCCCTCCCTCCTAGGGTGAGCATTAATCTTTTCACGAGAAATCTGCCCCCATAACCCAAACACTGCCCTTTAGGCTCCACCTCGAAAACTGGGGATCAGATTTCAACAGAAGTTTGGAAGGTCAAATATTCAAATTATAGCAACATCCAATAGAAAAGGCCAAAAGTTGGTATGAAAAGATAAATAAAAATGATTCACTCCTGACCAGATTGATCAGGAACAAAGGAGGGAAGGTAGGGAAGGTATACATAATTGCTATTATGAATTTTAAAAGGGTAATCACTACAGATCCTATAAATATTAAAATATAATTTTAAAAATTGTTAAAAATTAATGCCACAATTTGACAGTTTGGGTGAAATGAACAAGTTCCTAGAAAAACACACTTCTCACAACTGATGCATTAAAAATACAAATATGAATAACATTACTACTAACAAAATTGGATCCATAATTAAAATTAATGGAGAAAACTCTAGGCCTGGATTCCATAAAACATTTTAGAAAGACATAAAACAAATACTTCACATATTCTTCGAAGAATAAAGAAATATTTTCCAACATTTTTCTAAAGCCAAACTGCAATACCAAAATCTAAATGGAAATTGCAAGAAAGAAAATGTTCTGGACAATCTCTTTGATAAAAAGAGGTATAAATAAATATATATCAGATAATATCCAGTAATTTATAAGTATGCTAAATATCATGACCAACTTGGACTCATTTCTGGAATCTGAAGTTAGTTTAACATTTGCACAATTCTTACAGCTCACAAGTAACAACAACCAAAAAACTTTATTCTCATTTAGTAAATATAGAAAAAATTAAATTATCTTTCATAATTAAAAACAACATGAAATATCTAAAGGAATATATTTAATCTGATGAAAGATCTATTATCAACACATCAGTTAAAATAAATAGAAACTTAAGAAAGAGCATCAGAAGGCTGGGTGCAATGGCTCACACCAGTAATCCCAGCACTTTGGGAGGCCGAGATGGGCAGATAACCTGAGATCAGGAGTTCGAGACCAGCCTGGCCAACATGGTGAAACCCAATCTCTACTAAAAATATTGGCCGGGCATGGTGGCGGGCACCTGTAATCCGAGCTACCTGGGAGGCAGAGACATGAGAATCACTTCAGCCCAGGAGGCAGAGGTTGCAGTGCGCCAAGATCTCACTACTGCACTCCAGCCTGGGCAACAGAGACTCCATCTCAAAAAAAGAAAAAAAGTAAAAGGAAAGAAAAGAAAATGAGAAAACTTGTATTATAACTGGATTATATTGCTATGTCCATAGAAAAACCAACCATTGAGATAAATTATTAATATTAATACATGTGTTTAGTAGATTGCTGAATACAAGGTTCAGGTATAAAACCAATTTTCATTTACACATATTGGCAACATGCAAGTGACGAACACTAACGGCCCTCCTGGCCTTGGCTGGTATTACATAAGGCCGCACTCAGCAATTGCAGAATATTCTTTTTTGTATTCTTCAAGTATGCATGATACTTTCACCAAAACAGAGCATATGCTGCAGCAATAAGCAAGTCTCAATAATTTTAAAGAATCATATGGAGTATGTTCTCTGACCACATGTAATTAAGTTAGAAATTAATAATTAAAAGCTTTCTGAAAATGTCCCCTAAGTATTTGGAAATTAATAACACATTTCTATATAACCTACAGATCATAAAAAAACAAGAAAAATTAGAAAATATTTTAAATGTAATAATAAAAATGCAATATATGAAAATTTGTGTGGTGAAGATAAAGCAGTGTATAAGGAAAAACTTATAACTTTAAATGGTTCTATTAGATAAGAAACAGAATCTAAATTCAGTTTCCCAAGATTTAACCTTAAGAAGATAATTTTTTTTTAAAAAAAGAGCAGTATCTGCCAAACAAGTAACAAGACAATACTAAATATAAGGCAGGAAATAAATGAAATGGAAGACAAAACAGAAAAATTAAGCCAAAAGTTCTTTCTGAAGAAAAGATTAATGTAAATCACTAAGCTCATAGAGAAGCAGGAGAGCAAGAGCACAAAGTGCCATTTCTCAACAGATGTTCGCTTGATGATAAATTGTTGTCCTAAATATTTTGTTGTGTGCACTTTGTATGTGATTTTGTTTTGCAATACAAATAGTTTCAAAAATAAAAAAATAAATAATCATGCATATGCCTACTGCTATTTCTATGAGGATAACAATGGTAATTTGGTACTAGTGTCAAACACGTGCTGTCTTGCACACATGGCCCGGCCACAACTGCTATCAGCTCATGGCCAGTCCTGTGACATCTCTACCCTCACTCGCTCATACCCTCAGAATTAAGTTTTAAGCAAACTTAAGGTATCATATCTTTTTATCCATAAATAATTCATTTTGTTTTCAATACACATATTCTTAAATTTAAAAAAAGCAAATTACATAACAATGCTTATACTATGAAGCTATTTTTAAAGGTTTAGGTGTTTATAGCCTAATTTGGGTGCACGTATAGAAAGCCTTGGAAACTTGCACATCAAGTCAGCATATAAATGCGTTTTGCTTCTCTGAAAGGAATTGTAAGATTATTTTCTTTCAGGATATAGTGTTTCACACCCTGTTTGCTTCCCCTAGACACAAATGTTGGACCTTATGATACCCATTTCAGCCTGTATTTAAAAATAGGACTTCAAATACATCTAGAGTTGACCACATACTTGCCAAGAAGGAGAGGAAATATCCATGTCTGGTAGCTTAAACACACACACACACACACACACACACACACACACACACACACACACACAAGGAATAGTTTATTGTAGATAAATAAAATAGGTAAGAGGGTAAAAGTGCTGGGAAAGGCAGAGACAACAGGTCCAATGTAAAAGTTTAGCATGCCTTGACCACACACCATCGGTAAGGCTCTGAACAAGTAACAGAGGAGAGTGTGGGAATATCAGCACGTGGTCCATTCTTGCAGCATCTATAGTGAGAATGATCATCATTCTCAACAACCAGACAGTTGACCTCTCATAAAATGTCAACATCACTTAGAAGGGACATCCACATTTTATGAAGGACCCCAAAAGAGTCCTGCAGAGGAACCTCAATCACATCAATGTGAAACTCAGCTTCCTTGGAAAGAAAAACAAGCAGCCCTGGGTTGATGAATGGTAGGAAAAAGAAAGAAATCAGCTCTTTTTTGCACTCTATATTGTCATTGACCAAACATGATCAAGGATCTCCACTACAAAATGAAGTTGCCTGCATTCACCTTCCCAACAAAGTTATCATTCAGGAGACCAGGTGTCCTGCTGACATTCACAACTTTTTGGATAAAAAATATATCTGCAAAGTTTGGATGAGGTCAGGTGTTTCTTGATATTTTAAGCCCAGGAAAATAAGTTAATTCCTAAGTGAAATGGCATGGAACTTGTATCAAGTTCAGCTGCATTGATTCAGCAAGCCATGACAGGTTAAAAAAATTAAAAGAAGAGGCTGGGCGCGGTGGCTCATGCCTGTAATCTCAGCACTTTGGGAGGCCAAGGTGGGTGGATCACCTGAGGTCAGGAGTTCAAGACGACCAGCCTGGCCAACATGGCGAAACCTCGTCTCAACTAAAAAAAAAAAAAAAAAAAAAAAAAATTTAAAAAATTTAAAAATTAGATGAGCATGTTGGCAGGCACCTGTAATTCCAGTTACCTGGGAGGCTGAGGCAGGAGAATCGTTTGAACCTGGGAGGTGGAGGTTGCAGTGAGCCATGACCGCACCACGGCACTCCAGCCTGGGCAACAGAGTGAGACTCTGTCTCAAATAAAATAAAATAAAATAAAATAAAAAGAATACCAGAAGATTTGGAATGGTATCTATTTCTGTGAGAAAGAAAGCTGACGAATAAGATACAGAAGTTCTTCATTGAAACAAGATGCTGAATGATACCTAAGACCAATTTGTCATATATTTTTAAGAACAATAAAACTATTTTACTGATCAATGGAAGACCCAATACATATTTGTACAGAACCAACAGTATGTTGAGTTGGGAGAGGTAAAAATAGACCACAGTACACTGATCTGAATTGAGAATGTGATACAAAAGAGGTGGCAAGCACCCGGGAAACGCAGTCTCACACTAAACTTCCATTTGAGTTAAATCGTTCACATTCACAGGCTATAGCAGTACTTGCTAAATGTGGTTAAAATCCCCACTTTGACAAAATAGCAGAGACATCTCCAGATTGGCATGTGCCTGCAGAACAGTTTGCCTTCCTCAAGGAAAGGTGCTGCCTACTATGATGTTGTTAGCTTTGTTAGCTTTTGGTTTTGTTTTGATTGGATGTTTTCCAGCCTTCAGAATTTTGAATTACTGTCATCTTTTGAAATAATGCCATACTAATTCAAATGCCAGCATAAATTAAAATACTTCTTAAGCGCTTAGAAGAAATTAACATCAACGAGCCACATAGTTTTAAAAGAAACATAATGATTTCTCCTAACGTAAGCAAAGAAGACTTCCAATACACACTCAACAGATGAAGCTGCTGCTGAGTGACTGGAAACTGAGATTCCTGGGACTCTGTTCTACCAAAAACAGTATTGGCAGTCAGGAGAAACAGTTCTGAATACAGATTTTGGGGTCCGACGGATCTGGGTCCAAGTACTGACATTGTACCCAAATTACTATTTGGGTGACCTTCGTGCAAGGGATTTGGGCCCTTTGGTCTTTCATCTCTAAATAGGATGATGACAGTTGCCTCCTAGGAGGGAGATGAGGAGAAATTGAGATAATGTATGTGAAGGTGGTGTGCCCACCTAGCCCAAGTGCCCAGTAACTATCAGCTCTCAGACCACTCTTTTGCTCGCTTGACACTCCGTGTTCATCCAAGTAAGGGGGCTACACTTTAACACAGAAGGTAAAGTTCGGGCATAAAATGAAAACAAACAACACTCTTCTTCCCCTAAAAGTATGAATTATTGTTATAAAGTATCATTTTTAATGTCCCCTTAAAACATTCTCCCATGTCCCATGTGTCCACATCCACATAAGTTTTGTCCAGTTCTTCATCACATCTCTAAGGCATCTCCAATTAGTGGAAATCCTAGAAAGATCATCACTTGGACCCAGGTGTATTCACTTGCTAGCCCTGCCCTGTTGTTCAAGTCATTTCAACTCCCTGAGTCCCAGCCTTGCTCTTTGTAAAATGGACAACAATGTTTACTTTAAAGAGCTTATGTTCCAGTGGAGAGATGTCAAACACAAAAGAAGGCAGGTATGGTATGTCAGCTAGTGATAAAAGATAAGGAGAAAAATAAAATGAAAGTAGACAGGAAGTGGTGGAGGAGGAACAGTTTGAGATTTTACCTATGGTGTCCAGAGAAAAATCACATATGACTTGAAGAAAGTGAAGCAGTGAGTCCTTCAGAAATCCAGGACAAGAACAACAAGGAGAAAAGTACTGCAAGTTCAGGAGATGTCAGCAGGAGGGCACCAGGTATACTCAAAGTTTGGAGCTGAGGCCAGTGTGGTGGGAGGGTTAGGTGACTGAAGCTTGAGGCAGTGAGGGCAGAGAAGTCTTAGGGCCAGCCATATGACCCTATAGGTAACAGCAAGACTTTTGGCTATTTACTCTGAGAAGTGAAACCACCAGAAGATTTGGGCAGAGCAATGACTTGGTCTGATGTTCTTTTAGCAAGATCTGTGTTGGGAAGTGTTAAAAGAAAAACTTTAGACAAATTAAATTAAACAGAATTTAATTGAGCAAAGAATGATTTGAGTCATGAATTGGGCAGCACCCTGAACAGGCAGAGTTTCAGAGAGCTCCACCCAGCAACATGGGAAGGCAGTATTTATACATTAAAAAGGGAAGTGCCATACAGAAACAGCTTGATTAGTCATGGCTGGGCATTTGCCTTACTGGGGCATTGCGTGGTGATGAGGCATTTGCCTTATACAGGCATGGTCTGATGAGTTGGCAGCCTGTGATTGGCTGAAGCTCAGTGGCTGTGACTGGCTGAGACTAAGATATTTGTTACAAGAATAATACCCTTAAGTTAGGTTGCAGTTGTTTTTTGTATACTAATGTGGGTTACAGTCCTCTATGCAGGAACTTGAAACACGAAGGCAGTTTCAGGCCACATTTAATTTAATTTAACAGAAGGAGATGCCTGGAAGCCAGGGCAGCAGGGTGGAGTCCAGTTGCAATAATTGAGGTAAGAGATGATGATAGTTTTGGCCAAAGTAGTAGCAGCAGAGGTGTTAAGAGACTGTTGAAGACAGAGCCACAGACTATGCTGCCATTCAGACGTGAGGTTGTATGGGAAACAGAGAAATTAAGTTCTGAACAACTGGAAAGATTGCCAGTTACTTAAAACATGGAAGACTGCGAGAAGATCAAATTTGAAAGGGAGAAAGAAATATCACCTTAGTCTTATGCATTTTAAGTTTGAAATGCTTATTAAACATGAATCTTGAGTTCTTGGGAAATGTCTGAGATGAAGATGCACATATAGGGTCCTTCTACTCAAACAATTTTGTCTATAGACATAGAAATGCTGTTAAGAAAAAGATGGCATAGACTAAGGGGCAACTGAAAAAAGTTTCATGAAGGGCACCAACAATGGTCACCATTAGAACTCAGAGCATAAAAATGGTAGGAAGCTGGTGTAGACTCTGGGGAGAGCGGTCTGTAGCCATGGGAGCAGGACCACCAGAAAGGGCTGTGTCACCGGTAACAGGACAATGCCATGGACAGACCACGTCCTGGCAGTATAGGAGCTGAAGCACGGGCACTCCCAGCATCCCCCTCTACCTGCTCACTGATCAACTGCTGATGCTTGCCATTGACTGAGCCAAATGAGACAGCAAGGAAGCCCATTTGTTATAGCCCACAGATTGAACATCCAAGACACAGAGACGGCAGTGAAGGGTGGACAGGGAGTATCGAGAGGCAAAATGAGAAGAGCAGACACTGTGAATCACGTAGGGAGCATGCATAGAAAGAAATGAGACGTTCTATGGCTGAACAATGGGCCTTCCAACAATTAAAAAAAAAAAAAAGGAGGAAAAGAAGATTCACAAGGGAGACTACAGTGATCAGCCAACTCAGGGGAGGAGCAGAAGCCAGGTAGGGTGCAGAGGTGGCTGGGCGCACTGATGCCTCCTGGACTCAGACCAGCCTATGTGCTCCTTCAAAGTTGACAGATCACTGAAGGTCACTGGGCCTCGGTCTCCTCATTTATGTATATATTTAAAAAAAACACATTAAACTGGATTATCACTATGATTCTCTTCATTTCTTTACTATGCCATTTGTATATCTCTGTTGGACCTTGAAGAGGTGGCTCCTCCTCGCTGTAGGGCCATTCCTTATTTCCAGAATACAAGACAAAGTTAACGTGGATGCCCTCAAATGTTTCTTCAGCCCACCCGTCATCCTATCAAGTGTCCTCCCATGTCTGTGATGAGCTAAAGAACTCAACAGAAAGTGACAAGAAGTGGGTTCCTGTAGGAGTTCTGGACCTGAGTGAACTTGCAAAGTTTCCAAAGCTTTCTCTGCCTCAGCTTCTTCCAGTATAAGGAAAACATCTGTTCTGGCGAGATGAAAGAAATGCACAGCAAGTTGTTTGGAAATCTGTAAATGCGATGCAAGTGAGAGCTATTATAACGCAATTAGGTCAGTGTGCCACGCTGTCCCCCAACATGTGAGTGAAAGTATTATTTAGGATATTTAGGACAGCAGCAACTATATGAAAAGCAAAATCAGCGGGGTTTTGGTTCAACTAAGTTCATCAAATTCTGGTTTAAAGAGATGCATGATTTTGAGGCTTCTCAGAGCTTTTCATATGCTAATCAGTTTTATGACCGTCTAAAAGAGAGAAAAATGCAATGATTCCCGAAGTAACTCAGCACCAAAATCCCTTTTTCAAAGAGCATTTCACAGACCATATTCGGTTATTTTTTGCTGCACACCCAACAGAAATGCCAAGTGACTGTGATCATAATCCTATTAGCCGAAGTAACGTGTATTGACTGTCTCCTGGGCCAGCATGGCCGTTAGGTGCGGGCCTCGGAGTCAGACAGGTGTGTCCACTGTGTGCCTCAGCTTCCCCGTTTCAAACGGGTGTCTCAGCTTTCCCTTTTCTTTACATTGGAGGTAACACCAATTCCTGATGCTTAGGGTGTAGTGAGGAGTCTGCGAGCTAAAGATTGACAGCATTTGTCCCAGTACCCGCTGCTTGGGAGCACTGCACAACCGTTGTTTTGTTGGTTTGTTGTTTTTGTTTTTTTGTTTTGTTTGTTTTGTTTTTTGAGATGGAGTTTCGCTGGAGTGCAGTCGCGCGATCTTGGCTCACTGCAACCTCTGCCTCCCGGGTTCAGGCGATTTTCCTGCTTCAGCCTCCCGAGTAGCTGGGATTACAGGCACGTGCCACCACACCAGACTAATTTTTGTATTTTTGGTGGAAACGGGGTTTCACCATGTTGGCCAGGCTGCTCTTGAACTCCTGGTGTCTGGTTATCCGCCCGCCTCGGCCTCCCAAAGTGCTAGGATTACAGGCATGAGACACTGCAGCGGGCCTACTACTTTTATTATTAGTCATCACAAACCCCTCCTGAGGTGGGTTCCCTAATTATTTCTTTTGATGCACAAGGAAACTAAGGCTCAGAAGTAACTGATCTGAAAGCATGCTCTCGTGCTTAGAAAGCGGGAGGGCTGAGTTCTGTATGTGCTCGGTGTGAATCCACCCCACCCAAAAAGCGACGGCAAACTCATTCCCACTAGGGATGGAGCTCTGCAGGGGGCGAGTGTGTGATTGTCTTGGGTTGGACATTGGGACTTGCAGTGCTATGCAACACTTCATGTGCACATCTGTACTGACCTCAGACAACGTTCTGCACTTCCGGGAGCTGGAATAGGTTATTTTTCAATGGAATTCAGCACTTCCCAGTAGAAAAGCTGGAATGTGTGATGTGAATACTATTAAGCAGTAGCTTGCATTTATTGATTACTTTGGGTTTCAATTTTGGCTTTTCACCCTTCTGCTTTGATTCTTTTCCATTATGTTTCTCCCTGTTCGTTTTCACCCAGGTCATTCTTGCTAAGGGAATATTGATCCAGTTCATTCTTAACCAATGAACTTTAATATGCTTTAATTATGCCTGGTATTTTGCAATATGAAAGGAAAACTAAAGGAAATACTTTCTAAGGGTAGAATTTAATGTGTTTGTCATATCTAAGTTAGGGGAAAGAAGTATATTTAGATAGCAGGGTCTTTCTTCATGTCCCCAAATCATAAGGGGAGTTGGCCTTTATTTTTTTCTATCCCCAAGGCTGGCTTCACCTACACACATGGTTTGAAAACAATGGTCAACCTCTGACTCTTTGGAATTGGATGTTTAATCCATTTATTATCATTTTTTGCTAATGCAAAATTAATTAAAATTTAATAATGAATAATCTTAATTATCAATTTATAATTTTATATTTTAAATATATATTATTAATATTTAAAGCATTATAATATTAAATTATTTTAATGCCTAATTTAAGTAATACTTTTAATATTAATTTAATAACAAATTAAACATTATTTTTTTGTCAGGCATATACTTTATATCACATTTTTGTGTTTCTCCTATGTGATGGGTTTTTGTTTGCTTTTGAGATAGAATCTCACTCTGTCACCCAGGCTGGAGTGCAGTGGTGCAATCTTGCCTCCAGGTTCAAGTGACTGTCCTGCTTCAGCCTCCCAAGTAGCTGGGATTACAGGGGCACACCACCACAACTGCGTAATTTTTGTATTTTTAGTAGAGACGGAGTTTCACCATGCTGGCCAGGCTGGTCTCAAACTCCTGATCTCAAGTGATCTGCCTGCCTCAGCCTCCTAAAGTGCTGAGATTACAGGCGTGAGCCACTGCACCTGGCCTTGTCATGTTTTTTCACAGTGTAACTTTACGAAGAATTTGCATTTTCCCTTTAAACCAAGACTTTTTAAATGGAGACATTATTAGGGAATACGTAGAGAAATACAGTGTTGTTGCTATTTGTTTATTTCTTTCCTAGTTTTATTGTATGGCACATTATTTCTTTAATTGTGATTTATAGAGTTTTTTTCTTCTTTGTGGCCTAATACTGTATCAATTTTTATAAATTTTTATTTGCACTTGAAAAGAAGGTATATTCCCTTATGGCAGAGTTTTGAGGTTAATATATTTCTATTAGAGTTGCTTCATTGAATAATTTTAGATCTTCTATATTCTAACGAATGTTTTGACTCTTTGATCTGGCCTTGTCTGAGAGAGGCATGTTAATGCCTCTTGTTAGGAGTTTCTATTTCTCCTAGGATCTCTTTCATATTCTGTGTCCAAAAGTTGTTTATTTTTTATTGGGGGCGTAGATATTTATACCTTCTATATATTCACATGGGAAGGTAGCCTTTTATAAAAATACCCATCTTTTTTCTCATTTAATACTTTTTATTACATTATATACCTTTCCTAATATAAAAATCACCATTCCTCCACTTTTAAAGTCAATAGAGAATTTTTAAAAGAAGTTCTCAGTTGATACAAAAATTGAGCAGAGTGCAGAGTCCACAATGCCCCCACACACCTCTTCTCCCTCCAAACAGTTTCCCCCGTTATTTACATCTTGCATAGTTGGGGTACATTTGTTTCAGTTGATGAACCAATACTGATAGATTATAATTAACTAAACTCTATGGCATATACTAGAGTTCACTCTTTGTATATTTTGAGTTTTAACAAATGTATAATGTCATGCAGCCTCCATTACAGTATCATATGGAAGTCTCACTGCCCTAAAAAATCTCCTGTGTTCCACCTGTTCATCCTGCCTTTCCCCCAACCCCTGATACCCACTGCTCATTTTCCTGTCTCCCCTGCTTTACCTTTTCCAGAATGTCATAGAGGTGCAATCATGCAGTATATGCCCTTTGGAGCCTGGCTTCTATCATTTATGCAATGTGTCTTCAATATTTCGATAAAATGTTTTTATTTTGTTAAAGTTTTCTAGAATTCTAATTTTAAATATTTGTTCTGTTTCATCGCTGTAGTGTACTGGTTTGGGAATTTCAGTATTACACATGTTAGATCTCCCTTGCCTGTCTTACATGTATTAGTTTCTCTCTTGCCTTTTTTATATTTTTTTCTATTTATTGTTGAACATTTTCACTCTTCTTTTTGTTTTTTATTTTTCTTCGTGTGTTTTTTACGGTATTTATCAATCTTATAGTTTTTTTTAATTTTCAACCATTCTGAAATATTAGATTAGAGGTTTTGTCTTTAATTTGGGTTTTCCCAGAAGCAGACCATGGGAAGTGGATGACAGTGAAGCGTTTTTTGGAAAGGACGATAACCAATTAAGGCTGCATTGTCAAGGAAGTTTCCTTTCTGTAGAATCGCAGCATCTTCCCCTGGGGAACTCAGAAAGCTGAGGTAAAGGTGCTCTCCTGAACAAGCCACCTAAAGGGTGCTCCAGCTAGGTACTCAGCAGCCCCCACCACCGGGGGAAGGGTGCTTCACCTGGGTACTCAGCAGCCCCCACCACCGGGGGAGGGGCGCTCCAGCTGGGTACTCAGCAACCCCCACCACCGGGAGAAGGGTGCTCCAGCTAGGTGCTCAGCAGCCCCCACCACCGGGGGAAGGGTGCTCCAGCTGGGTACTCAGCAGCCCCCACCACCGGGAGAAGGGTGCTTCACCTGGGTACTCAGCAGCCCCCACCACCGGGGGAGGGGCGCTCCAGCTGGGTACTCAGCAACCCCCACCACCGGGGGAAGGGTGCTCCAGCTAGGTGCTCAGCAGCCCCCACCACCGGGGGAAGGGTGCTCCAGCTGGGTACTCAGCAGCCCCCACCACCGAGGGAAGGGTGCTCCAGCTAGGTGCTCAGCAGCCCCCACCACCGGGGGAAGGGTGCTCCAGCTGGGTACTCAGCAGCCCCCACCACCGGGGGAAGGGTGCTCCAGCTAGGTGCTCAGCAGCCCCCACCACCGGGGGAAGGGTGCTTCAGCTGGGTACTCAGCAGCCCCCACCACCGGGGGAAGGGTGCTCCAGCTAGGTGCTCAGCAGCCCCCACCACCGGGGGAAGGGTGCTGCAGCTGGGTACTCAGCAACCCCCACCACCGGGGGAAGGGTGCTCCAGCTGGGGGCTCAGCAGCCCCCACCACCGGGGGAAGGGTGCTCCAGCTAGGTGCTCAACGGCCCCCACCACCGGGGGAAGGGTGTTCCAGCTAGGTGCTCAGCAGCCCCCACCACCGGGGGAAGGGTGCTCCAGCTGGGTACTCAGCAACCCCCACCACCGGGGGAAGGGTGCTCCAGCTGGGTACTCAGCAGCCCCCACCACCGGGGGAAGGGTGCTCCAGCTAGGTGCTCAACAGCCCCCACCACCGGGGGAAGGGTGCTGCAGCTGGGTACTCAGCAACCCCCACCACCGGGGGAAGGGTGCTCCAGCTGGGGGCTCAGCAGCCCCCACCACCGGGGGAAGGGTGCTCCAGCTAGGTGCTCAACGGCCCCCACCACCGGGGGAAGGGTGCTCCAGCTAGGTGCTCAGCAGCCCCCACCACCGGGGGAAGGGTGCTCCAGCTGGGTACTCAGCAACCCCCACCACCGGGGGAAGGGTGCTCCAGCTGGGTACTCAGCAGCCCCCACCACCGGGGGAAGGGTGCTCCAGCTAGGTGCTCAACAGCCCCCACCACCGGGGGAAGGGTGCTCCAGCTAGGTGCTCAGCAGCCCCCACCACTGGGGGAGGGGCGCTCCAGGAGGGTTTACTTCTAAGGCGGACCCAGTGTCTCTAGGGACGCAGCCACAGAAAATGCCCCGGCAATGCCGAGCAGACGCCAGGAGTGGGCTGGCATGCCCTGAACATGAGAGAGGGGTGCTCACAGCACCAGCTGCAGTTTTCATCTTTAGGTTTCTTTTCATCACATTTTTTTCCCCGGTAGGTTTCAATATTTGTTGGAATTTAAACATTTTTCCAAGTACGTGTTTTGTAATCCTTTTTTGTTTTTTATCAGGACAACTCTGTGACAGCAGCGACTGTCCAGGGTCTCTTTCAACTCATGGCTCAAGGACACCCTTTTAAAAGGACAACTGTCTCAAACTATTAAAAATACCCTCGTGTGTCCGCTCCTGTCCCTCAGGATGCAGTCTGATTGGGGAAGCTTCCCGTTCCCACCGCAGAGCACCGCCTGCACCTTTACCGGCTCTGTAGGGCCGCCTGCAGCCCCTGCCCCTGCCCCGATCTCGGGGCCTTCTTTTTCCTAGGATCCCAGGATGCCCACTTTAGGTTTTGTTGCCATTCGTTTTTCTTTCAGGTGGTTCCTTGTCCTTTGGAGAGAAAGTGTTTGTTTGCTCTTCCTGGCATGCCAAGTGATGTGGGTTTCCCGTTTAATGTTCACCTATCCGTTAAACTTACTTCTAACTGACGGAAGCCTTTGGGGCTGTTCTGGTTTTTCTGGGATTCATTCCTTTAGATTTTTGCACAGCCTACAGTTTTCTTACTGAGGCAGTGGTGGGCGAGTGAGTATTTCGTTTTCCTTCCAGGACTCCTAGGGCCAGGCGATGCTTCCATCTTCCCTGCCACTGCAGAGTAGCTGCTGGTCCCACGGAGACTCGCAGCTCTCCAGTGCTTGCCTGTGCCTTCCTCTACCATGGGCCTCACGGGGACTCTTTCTCACCTGGTTCTGCTGAAGATGCTGCCAGCCCCAACGCTCACCTCGGCTACCCTACTTGCTTGCTTTGCTTTCACCACTGTACCCTCAGACATAAAAGGAACAAACAAACAATAATCAATAAACCTATGTTGCAACCATATTTTTGCTGCTAGACTTTCTCTGTTCTTTTTTGGGTCTGTCTTGGTAAGATTTATTTTTGTCCGAAAGTGATCATTTTATCTACATTTTCAAAGAATATTAGAACAAAGATTTTCACAATATCCTCTTATTATTTTTGTGATTTGTGTAGTGGTGCTCATGTTATATTCCTAATATTGATTGTGTTTTTTTTTTTCATTCTTGTTGGAATTTCACCAGGGATGTCATTATTTTTTGTCTTTTCAAAGAACTGAATTTTGGCTCTATTATCTTTGTTATAGGTGTGTTTTCCTTTTCTTTAATCTCTGCTATTTTATTTATTCATTATTCTTGTCTTCTATTTTTTGAGAATTTGGTTTTCTTTGCCTGCCTTCCGGGAGTCTTTGGACATCTTTTCTCTTCCAAAATAAGCATCTATGGCTATAAATTTTTTCCAAATAATTTTTAGTTGTATTCCACAAGTTCAAAGTAGTTTTAAAAATATAGTTCATTTTGGATTTTTTAAAATCCTTATTTCTTCTTTGATCTATGGGTTGATTACATAGCAAATGGCAATTTTGTGTTTATCTTTTTCCATTGGTTTTGAAATTAATTGCATTTTGTTTAAGGAAAGTAGTACACTACTTTCTCCTTTTGAAATTTATTGAGACAGGCTGTACAATGGAATAACATTTGTAAATATTCCACCTGACCTTGCAGAGAGCATGTATTTCACATTTATTGGATAGAGTGTTCGACATGTGTTCATAAGGTCAATTTTGTGAATCACAGCGCTCAAGTTTTCTATAGCTTCACGAATATTTTGTCTATTATTAATAGATATGTGTACTGAAATTCTTACATTGTTATTGTAGATTAATCTGCTTTCCCTCATATTCCATAAATGTTTTCTTTAAAAGTTTAAAAGAATACATTGGTATATGAAAACAAATTTCAAACAGTTTATCTTTTCAGTAAATTGGATAATTTTTTTACTCTAAAATATCCATTTGATTTCCAATAATTATTTTGCCTTAAAGTCTACTTAAAGTAGAAGTCTACTTTGATTGCCTTAAAGTCTGCAGCCACATCAGTTTCCTTTAGGGTAATTATTTCTAGTATATATCTCTGCATTCTCTATTTTTAATCTTTCTATTGAGTCGGATCATAGCTGAAATAGACATTTTTGTAAGTAAACATGAGTCACAAGCAATGTATCCTGTGGTAGATGTGTCTCTTGTAAACCATGTGGCTGGATTTTGCTGTTTGAAAAATATCCAGCCAATTTGAGAATTGTTTTAAATGGATTATATATTTTATTCATATTTATTGACAATTTTTCAATTTAATTTTGAACCACATATGAAATCACCATTTTTATGTATTTCTGTTGAAGTTACCCTCCTTGTCTTTTAGTACTATTTAGAATGCTGTCTCCAAAGCAAAAGGGCAAGAAAGGAAAGAAAGGGCATGTGTGTTTTCATCTTCAAGTGCTGTCATTATATACAGAGAAAGCCCAAACACTGAAATAAATACTAGAAATTGTTTTTAACAGTTTACAAAGGTGGCTGGCTACTTAATTCACATGTGTTCTAAGTGAAGCCTTACAAATCATCAAGAAGCATGTAAAACTACAAAGATAATCTCTTTCACATTAAACACAGTTGACAAAACACCTTAGAGTAAATGTAAGTACACTAAGGTTTTAATGAATAGAATCACAAAAAGTCATTGAAAGATGTAAAAAAGAGTTGAATAAAAGGTTAAGAGTGAAAATATCTGGCTGGAGAAACCCATTGAACATACGTCAGTTTCCATAGGTTTTACGTTACCGTGTCCAAATATGGGAGCAAGCACTAAATTATAGAATTATTAGTACCGTTATAGCTCGGTCTGCTTTCATCTCTAATGTATGCACACTGCAATGAAGGACAGCATATATCAAACAGCACGTTACTTAACAGGGGGAAAGGCCTGCTTTTAATTTTTTGTGCATTGCACAGGCTTACTTTGAAGCATTAACATTGGAGCTTTCACATATGTGTCTGTTTTTATACATTGCTTTGATATTCGACATTTATTATAACAAAACATAAAAAATAAAAAGGAAGTTGAAGGAGAAATGAACACATACGGAAAAACTGTCCTTTTGGAGAATGAATGAAAGTTGCAAATTTTCACCTTCTTTTGATTGTAATTAACTGACATTCAAAGGGTCTGAGCTAGGGCTCAGTCCTAGTCTCCGCCCGCTGGGTTCCGCTGAGCCCTAACTCGCCCTTCTACAGCCTCCTACACCTCTCCAAGCCCCCATCTCTCTTCCTTGGAGAATCCAAGTGTGATCTTTACAAAAACAAAACAAACAAAAGAAATCCCATCAGCCCCAGCTCAGTGGGTCCTCCTCACACTTAGAATAAAATGACAGTGACACCTGAGAGCCCCACAGGCCCTACATAATCTAGCCCCTGTCTCCACTCCGTCCTCCGTGCTCTCCCGCTCCATCTCACCCCTCTGCGCCGTTTCCACTAAGGTAGAGTCGCAGTTTTCTGAAGGAGGCTGGAGGGGTGACCTGACCTCCTCGGAAGGGCAGGGCGAGCTCCTTTTCGCCCTCTTGTGGCCATGAGGAGAACTGTCCGATCGTGGCCAAAACGCCGCAGTGGGTGATGGAAGGACGCCAGAGCTGCCAATAAAGAGAGTGGGGCCGCCGGGCTCCAGTGTTCCTGCAGAGTGACCCAAGAACTCCTTAAGTACCAGCAAAACAGCTGAACGACGAGACGTGGGCATCAGAGGACATATATCACACATTTAAAAATCTAGATAATGCAAAATAGATGAAGACGTTTGAGTGATGAAACAGTAGAAGCAGCAAACACCTGGCTGCCTAGAGAGGGAAACCTTAGAGAAGCTGACTGCCGGGTGCATCCCAGAGGGGGACTCCGGACTCAGAGAGCGGGAGAAACACCAGGCAAGATTGCTAACCGGGACAGAAACCAGGAGGTTAGTTATGTCTATGAGGAAGCCACGCAAGAGACCCCATAGCCAGACTTGCGCATAGAGGTAATGTGTATAACCCACAACCAGACCTGTGCACAGTGGCAAAACTTGGGAGGACCATTCTCAGGAAAATGCACAAATGAACATGGTCATAATTGGAATATCAGAAGGAGAAGTGGAAAGAATGGAACAAAGGAAATAATGGACAAGTTATTTACAAAATAAATGAAAGACACTAAAGTACAGATCTAAGTTCAGAGAACATCAAGCAAGAAAAAATGGAAACAAACAAACAACTAGGCATATTAGAGCCAAAGTGATACATGTGTAAGACTAAGAGAAAATCTTCAAGGCAGCTGGAGGAAAAAAATATACACTATTAGGTTAGTGCAAAAGTCATTGCGGTTTTTGCCATTATTTTCAAATGACAAAAACCGCAATGACTTTTATACTAGTATAATATAATATATTCAAAGGAACAAAGATAAGCATTACGGCTGACTTCAGAATCCATGCAGCTAATAGACAACAGAGTGACACTGTTAAAGTGCTAGAAGAAGGAAAGGAAGCAAAACCCCCTATTATGTATTCAGTGAAAGTATCATTGAAAATGAAGTGGGTATAAAGACTTTGTTGGACAAAAAAAATTGTAAGAATTTATTACCAGCAGTTCTCCTGAAGAAAATTTAAGGAAGGTCTCCAGGAAGAGAAAGATGATACCAGATAGAAGTTAATATACACAAAGGAATAAAGAACACTAAAATGTAATCAGTGAAGGTAAAAATAAAATTATTTATTACATTCTTTTCCTATTCAAATTGTTCTAAAAGATTACTGACTGCCTAAATCAAAAGAAGGAAAAATGCATATTGTATGATTATAGCCTATGAAAAAGTAAAATTTACAATAACACAAAGGATATGAGAAATAAATTGGGAAAATACTGTACATTTTTTCACTGTTTTATAAAGTGGTATGATATATGAAGAGAACATATGAATAATTAAAATGTATATGGAAAACTCTGTGGTAAGCTATAAAAATGGAAAAGATTAAAAAAGTCAATAGAGAAGATTAAATGAGTAACAAAATGCTCAAGTAACCCAAGAAAAGGTAAAACAAGAGGGAAAAACAAAAATGAGTTGGAAGAGATAAAAAAAAAATACTAGTAAGAGGGACATACATAAAGGGGGAATATGTCTCCAGGAAGACACACAATCCAAAATGTGTATGTACCTAGCAGTAGAGGTACAAAATACATGGAGCAAAAACTGATGGGATTAAAGAGGAAATGTACACATACATAATTATACTTGAGACTTCAACATTCCTCTTTCAGTAACTGACAGTGAAACCAACCCAATAGTCCCACAGACTGTCCATTTTGAATACACATAGAAATGTATCCTTTTGGTCTTAAAGCTTGAAACTTATATTTGCTTTATCTGCATTCCTTCCCCAGGAAAGGACCTTCTGGCCTCTTAAAAAAAGTATCAAAGAACTGAAACTCACCATATCAGTCTTCTCAAAAAAGTATAAAAGAACAGAAACACACCAGATCACATCAGATGCCAGGACCCTCATTTACCATGATTGCGTCTTTGCCACTCCCTAGGTTTTTTCTTACACATGGTTACATTTCTTCACTACTATACAAACCCCTAGTTTTATTTGGTCAGGGAGATGGATTTGAGACTGAGCTTACATCTCCTCGGCTGCAGCACCCAATTAAAGCCTTCTTCCTTGGCAATCCTTGTTGTCTCAGTGATTGGCTTTCTGTGCGGTGGGCAGCAGGACCTAGATGGAACCTCTGGTGTTTCAGTAATAATAGAACAGTAGGCTGAAAACTGGTAAGGATCTAGCTAACCTCAACAATACTATCCAACAACTTGACTGAATCAGTGTATATAGAACACTATAGTCAACAATAGCAAGCATGTGGATATTACAACTTCTCTGCAGACATTAAAAAGATAGCAAAGAAATGATAGCAACAACTCTATGCCCATCAATTCACAAAATTAGATGAAACCTAAAAATGATTTGAATGATACAGGCTATCAAAACTTGCTCAAAGGGAAGTATGTAAATGAATAGTTCTATGTCAATTAGATAAGTTGAATTGATAGCTCAAAACCTTCAATAAAAAAATTCCAAGCCCAAATGTTTTCATTGACAGATCCTATAAACGTTTAAGGAAGAAATAATACTAACTTTATTATACTTTCTCCAGTAAATAGAAAAGAGAACACTTCACAGTCACATTTTCAGCCAGAATTGCCCTAATAACAATATCAGATAATTATATCAAAAGAAAACTACAGTTCAATATCCCAAAAAACCACTAATACAAATAATCCTTGACAAAATAATAGCAAATCAAATTCAGAAACATATAAAAAACTTACATCACAATCATGTTCTTATCTCAATG
Source organism: Pan paniscus (assembly GCF_029289425.2). Taxonomy (NCBI): domain Eukaryota; kingdom Metazoa; phylum Chordata; class Mammalia; order Primates; family Hominidae; genus Pan; species Pan paniscus. The sequence continues at coordinate 8,442,521 of NC_073265.2, forward strand.
ATGGAAGCCTAGTTCGATATTTAAATATCAATCAATGTAGTTTACTGTACAACAGACTAAGAAGGAAGTCAAATAATTATCTCAATAGGTGTGAAAAAAACAGGCAAAATTCAAAAGCGATTCATGATAAAAACTCTTAGCAAAAATTAATGGATGTAAAAAACCATATTAATAAATAGAAAATAAACCATATGATTATTTCAATAGATGCAGAAAAGCATTTGGAAAGATTTAACACTTTTACATGACTAAAAATAAAACACTCAACAAGCTAATAGTGGAAGGGAACTTCCTCAACTTGATCAAGGGCATGTGTGAAAAACCCACAGCTAACATCTGCTAAGATCGGGAAGAAGATAAGCGTATCCCTTTTCACTGCTTCTATTTGACAATGTACTGGAATTTCTAGCCAAGGCAATTAAACAAGAAAAAAGAAATAAAAAGCACCTAGATTGAAAAGGAAATAAAACTGTCTCTATTCACAGATGGCATATCTTATATATAGAAAATTCTAAAGAATCCACAAATACATACTCAAAAACCTATTACAACTAATAAACTAGTTTAGCAAAGTTTCAGGATACAAATAAATATGAAAAATCACATGTATCTCTATACATTAGCAATGAACAATCTGAAAAGGATATTTTAAAAACAATTTCATTCACAATAGCATTGAATGGGATAAAATACTTAGCAGTATATTAAGTCAAGAAAGTGTAAGTCTTAACACACTGAAAACTACAGAACATAGTTGAAAGAAATTAAAGAGGACCTAAATAAATGAGAAGATATTCCATGTTCATGGATTGGAAATTTTAATACCATTAAGATGGATTTCTCCCCATATTCACTACAGATTCAGTGCAATCCCTATAAAAATTCCAACTGCCTCATTTTGCAGACATTTATGCATCCATCCTAAAATTCATATGGAAATGCAAGGGACCTCAAGTAGTCAAAATAACCTTGAAGAAGAGGAACAAAGATTGAGGACTCAAATGTCCTGGTTTCAAAACTTACTACAGAGCTACAATAATCAGAATTGTGTGATATTGGCATAAAGATAGGCATATAGATCAATGGAACCAGATTGAGAGTCCAGAAATCAATCCATGTATCTCTGGTCAATTGATTTTTGGCAAGGGTGCCAAGAGCATTCTGTGAGGAAAGAATAATCTTTTCAATAAATGGCACTAGAAAAACAGATATCCACATGCAAAAGGATGGATATCCATGTCACACCATATGCAAAATTTAATTCAAAATATAGCATGTATAAATATAGGTGATAAAACTATAAAATTCCTTCAAAGAAATGTAGGTGTAAATATTTGTGACTTTGGATTAGGCAACAGTTTCTTAAATATGACACCAAAAGCACAAGTAATCAAAGGAAAAAAATAGCTAAATTGAGTTTCATCAAAATCAAAAGCTTTTGTGTATCAATGGACACTATCAAGAAAGTGACAAGTGGCCAGGCACCATGGCTCACGCCTGTAATCCGAACACTTTGTGAGGCCGAGGAGGGCAGACTATGAGGTCAGGAGATCGAGACCATCCTGGCTAACACGGTGAAACCCCGTCTCTACTAAAAATGCAAAAAATTAGCTGGACGTGGTGGCATGTGCCTGTAATCCTAGCTACTCGGGAGGCTGAGGCAAGAGAATCGCTTGAACCTGGGAGGCGGAGCTTGCAGTGAGCCGAGATCGCGCCACTGCACTCCAGCCTGGGCGACAGAACAAGACTCCATGTCGGAAAAAAAAAAAAAAAAAAAAAATAGAATTTATCATGTGATACAGCAACTCCACTCTTAGGGATTTACATAAAATAATTGCAACCTTATGTTCATACAAACATATATGAACATATAGGACTTTTCATAGCAGGATTATTCATAACAGGCAAAAGGTGAAAACAACCCAAATGCTCCACAACTGAGGAAAGGATAAACAAAATGTAGTGCATCCATATAATTTGTTTCAGCCACAAAAAGTAATGAAGTACTGCTACATAGTAGAGTAAGGATGGATCTCGAAAACATTGCACTAAGTAAAAGAAGAGAAACACACACACACACAAACACTACTTTATGATTTCATTTATATGAAATGTTCATAATACGCAAATCTATAGTGACAGGAAGTAGATTAGTGGTTGCTAGGGAGTAGGAGAGAGGGGAATTTGGAAATACCGGTTTCTTCTGGAGTGTGGAAATATTCTGGAATTAGACAGTAGCTGTGGTTGTACAACATTGTGAAAATACTAAAAATCACTGAGTCATAAACTTTAAAATAGTTAAAATGATGAATTTTCTGTTATGGGAATTTTATATGAATAAAAGAAACAAATACAAAACTCTTAGTAAACTACTAGAAAGGGACCTCCTTAACCAGTTCCAGGGCATCTACAAAAAATCTACAGGTATCATCAATCTAAATGTGAAAGAATGAATGTTTCCACCCTTAGCAGATCACCCTAGGAGGCCCCTTCCTTATACTGCTAATTGACATTTTCCTGGAAGCTGTACCCAGTGCAGTAAGTCAAGAATAGACCTACATATTGTAAATGAAAAGGTAAATCCTGTCTGTACTCATGTGACATAATTGTCTAGAAAATTCAAAAGGATCTACAGAAAAACTTCAAGAAAAAGTGAGTTCAATCAGATCTTAAGAAACACGGTCAATATACAAAAGTCCATATAATTTCTACAGGTTAGCTATTGTCAAATGGATTTTTTAATTTTAAAAATATAATTTATATTTTTAAATTCTTAGGTATATATTTAACAAAATACATGCAAAGTCTGTACACGTATAAAGAGGTAATGGAAGAAATCAAAGAATACCTAAATAAAGGGAGATATATCATGTTTGTGGCTTAGAAGATTCAATATGTTAAAATGTCAGGTTTCCCCAACTTGATCAATAGATGCAAGGTAATTTCAGTTGAAATCTGAGCAAGGTTTCTAGTGATATTTCTAGTGATATTCTAGTGATATTAAGCTGATGCTTAAATATAAGGAATGTCAAAGAAAATAGAATAGCTAATACAAACATTAAAAGTAACAAATTTGGAGGATTCGCACTACCTGATTTCAAGATTCACAACAAAATCACGATAATCAAGAGAGAGTGGAATTGATGAAAATTTAGAGACATAGATCGATGAAACAGAGTAGACAGTCTAGAAATACACCAACACAAGTCAGGTCAACTGACTTACGAGAAAAGTGCAAAAACAATTCAATTGAGAAAAAGTGGAATTCTCTACAAATGGTGCTGGAACAATAGAATATTCATATTTTAAAAAAAACCTTACACAAAATGATGTAATTAAAAGTGATCATGGATCTAAATATAAAATAAAAGGTGGTAAAACTTCTAGCAGAAGGAATAATAAACATCCGTGAAAGTCGTCCGGTTTTGGAAGAAGTTAATTGTAGATATGATGTTAAAAGCACGATTCATAAAAGGAAAAAATGATAAATTGGCCTTCAGCAATGTTTGCCCTTTGAAATATACTGTTAAAACGAAAAGACACGCCACAAGCTGGAAGAAAATATTTTTAAGCCACATATCTGATAACCGAATTTATCAGATACAGATTCTACCCAGAATATATAAGAAGCTCTCAAAACTGAAAAATAAGAAAACAACACACTTTTTTAAATGGGCAAATGATCTGAACAGACATTTTACCTAAGAGGATACATGAATGGCAGGTAAGCATATGAAAAGATGTTCAACATCACTAGTTATTGGAGAAATGCATAGTAACCTACAATGCGATACAATTACACATCTACTGGACTGGCTAAAACTTAAAAACAAAACAAAACAAAACAAAACAAAACAGAACAAAAACAAGAACTGAAACCATCAAGTCCTGGTGAGGATGCAGAGAAACTGGATCTCTCACACATTACTGTTCGCATCCAAACCGGGCCACACAGCAGGAGGTGAGCGGTCAGCAAGAGAACTTTGTACTTATCTGCCTCGCTTTGCTCACATTACTACCTGAGCTCCGCCTCCTGTCAGATCAGCAGCTGCATTAGAGTCTAATCTAATGTAACTTTGGAAGTCCATTTGGCAGAGTCTTTTAAAATTAAACACACACTTACCACCTAACCCAGGAAAGCCACTTCCAAGTATTTATACAAATGGAATGAAAATTTACATTCACACAACCTTTTTGGCACCAGGGACTGGTTTCACTGAAGACAATTTTTCCACCGATTAGGGCAGGATGGGGTGGGGAGGATGGTTTCAGGAGGATTCAAGCACATTACAGTTATTGTGCACTTTATTTATATTATTATTACCTTGTAGTAATGGAATAATTATACAGCTCACCGTAACGTAGAATCAATGGGAACCCCAAGCTTGTTTTCCTGCTGAGAGGTGACACCGGGTTGGCAGTCCTCATAGCCGTCGCTCGCTCTCGGCGCCTCCTCTGCCTGGGCTCCCACTTTGGCGGCACTTGAGGAGCCCTTCAGCCCACCGCTGCACTGTGGGAGCCCCTTTCCGGGCTGGCCAAGGCCAGAGCCGGCTCCCTCAGCTTGCAGGGAGGTGTGGAGGGAGAGGCGCAAGCGGGAACCGGGGCTGCGCGCGGCGCTTGCGGGCCAGCTGGAGTTCCGGGTGGGCGTGGACTTGGCGGGCCCCGCCCTCGGAGCAGCCGGCCGGTCCTGCAGACCCCGGGCAATGAGGGGCTTAGCACTCAGGCCAGCCGCTGCGGAGGGTGTACTGGGTCCCCCAGCAGTGCCAGCCCACCGGCGCTGCGCTCGATTTCTCACCGGGCCTTAGCTGCCTGCCCGCGGGGCAGGGCTCGGGACCTGCAGCCCGCCATGCCTGAGCCTCCCACCCCCCCTAGGGGCTCCTGTGCCGCCGGAGCCTCCCGGATAAGCGCCGCCCCCTGCTCCACGGCGCCCAGTCCCATCGACCACCCAAGGGCTCGGGAGTGCAGGTGCACGGAGCGGGACTGGCAGGCCGCTCCATCTGCAGCCCCGGTGCGGGATCCACTGGGTGAAGCCAGCTGGGCTCGTGAGTCTGGTGGGGACGTGGAGAACCTTTATGTCTAGCTCAGGGATTGTAAATACACCAATCGGCACTCTGAATCTAGCTCAAGGTTTGTAAACACACTAATCAGTACCGTGTGTCTAGTTCAGGGCTTGTGAATGCACCGATCGACACTCTGTATCTAGCTACTCTGGTGGGGCCTTGGAGAACCTTTGTGTCCACACTCTGTATCTAGTTAATCTAGTGGGGACTTGGAGAACCTTTATGTCTAGCTCAGGGATTGTAAACGCACCAATCAGCACCCTGTAAAAACAGACCAGTCGGCTCTACCAATCAGCAGGATGTGGGTGGGGCCAGATAAGAGAATAAAAGCAGGCTGCGGGAGCCAGCGGTGGTAACCTGCTGGGGTCCCTTTCTACAGGGTGGAAGCTTTGTTCTATCGCTCTTTGCAATAAATCTTGCTACTGCTCACTCTTTGGGTCCACACTGCTTTTATGAGCTGTAACACTCACCGCGAAGGCCTGCAGCTTCACTCCCGAAGCCAGCGAGACCACAAGCCCACCGGGAGGAACGAACAACTCCAAAAGCACCGCTTTAAGAGCTGTAACACTCACCGCCAAGGTGTGCAGCTTCACTCCTGAGCCAGCGAGATCAGGAACCCACCAGAAGGAACAAACTCCCAACACATCCAGATATCAGAGGGAACAAACTCCAGACGCGCCACCTTAAGAGCTGTACCAGTCACTGCAAGAGTTCTCGGCTTCATTCTTTAAGTCAGTGAGACCAAGAACTCACCAATTCCGGACACACTGCAACTAGACAGTCCTATCTGGGGGCGATGGGAGACAGTGACAGATCATCAGGCATTAGAGTCTCATAAGGAGCATACAAAGTAGATCCCTTGCATATGCAGCTCACAATAGGGTTCATGCCACCACAAGAATCTAATGCCCCCACTGATCTACAGGAGGCAGAGCGCTGGTGCTAATGTGAGTGATGGGGGACGGCTGTAAATACAGATGAAGCTTCACTCCCTGGCTTGGGGAACACTCATCGGCTGTGTGGCCCAGTTTGTAACCATGGCCTGGTGCATGGCTGGTGGTTGGCGACCCCTGCTGAACATGAAATATATAGCACCTTTTTTCACGCTTTGCAAAGACTGAAACAACCCAGACAGCCTTCAGCAAATGAATGGATAAACAGTCTCTAGTGCATCCATAACGTGGAGCACTATTCAGTCGTAAGAAAGAAACATTTATACATTCATGCAACATGGATGAATCTGGAGTGAATTTTGCTTAGTGAAAGAAACCAAACCCAAATGACTATGTTGTTTGATTCAACTGTTACAGTGTTTTGGAACAGGTAGTACTATATCAAAGAACTGATGGGTGGTTGCTCGCAGCTGAAGATGAAGGATTGATGACAGCCAAAAAAGGCCATGCAGGGATAATTGTGTGTTTGTGTGTGGGTGATGAATTGTCTATTCTGTGTGGTACTTTGCTGATGGATGTATAATCCTAGGCATCTGCAAAAACCCATGGAATTATACACCACAAAGAGTTAAGTGCATATTTTATTCCAATTTTTAAAATCAACGAGGATATTGATAGAAGCCAAGGTCGAAGCAAACTGTGACCAATGAATCTAACTCTATTACAAATAAATGTTGTAGTCATGTTGAAGGAAAAGGCTGCATTGGTTGTCTCAGGTGTGAGGACCCTTCGAATGCTGGGAAGAAACTTTGTCAGTCCCTTTCAGGATGGCCCGACGTGTATGTTCGGCCTGAAGGGCTTCATTCATTCTGTTTTCTCTCATGTGGACAGTCAGCCTAACTGAAATATCAGAATGCTTGAAGAAAGAAGGATGGAGTAGAGAGGATCCCAGAGACGTTAGAGACGTTGGAACCAGAGCGAATCCATTTGAGCAAGGGCTGGGAAAATGAGGCGGGACTTACTGGGCTGCATTCCCAGAAAGTTAGGTATTCCTAGCCTCTAGATGTTTATGGTTAAGGGAACAGACTGATAATGTTTACTAAACAGACCCAGACTTGGGAATGCCCAGATATCCTGATATCTGGAGAACAAACGCATTCCTAATTTTTCTTTCAAGATAATAATATTTCAAAATATAGTAATTAAGAAAATTAATTCTTTATCACAAACCTTTGTACCAGAGCACATCTCCCCATGACCTTTTTTTATCCTATATACATACACACACGAGCATTGTACCTAGGGTGGACTCGTTTCCTCCTCTTACTTTCAGAAATGCCCGACTCTGTCTATGGAGTAGCTGCACTTTCAACACTTTACTTTCTTAATAAACTTGCTTTTGCTTTGCACTGTGGACTCGCCCTGAATTCTTTCTTGTGCGAGATGGAAGAACCCTCTCTGGGGGTCTGGATCGGGACCCCTTTCCTGTAACAGTGGGACAGCTCAGAGTCTGGATCCAAATGTGTCTCCCACCTACCCCACTTACAGACTCTTCAGGTAAATAATTATTAAATTCCCATTTTTTTCCTCCAACAAATTTTGCTACTGGTAATCTGAGCCATCCTATGGGATGTACCTTCTGTGTACCATGTTGAGGAATTTACTCCAGCATGTGCTTCTGTACAGTTGGTGAGGAAATCAACATTAAAAAAAAAAAAAACACCTGAGATTCAGGAAACTGTATCCAACAAATGAATGCAACTATTGGAAGTCCTGGTGTTACAGGAAAGGGGCCCCGATCGAGACCCCAAGAGAGGGTTCTTGGATCTACTGCAAGAAAGAATTCAGGGAGAGCCCTTAGTGCAAAGTAAAAGCAAGTTTATTAAGAGAGTAAAGTGGAGAAAGAACAGCTACTCCATAGACAGAGTGGGACGTGGGACATTCCTGAAGATAGGAGGAACGCATCCACCCTAGGTACAATGCTTGTATATATGGGGAGATGTGCTCTGCTACAAGGATTTGTGATAAAGGATTAATTTTTAATCCTTACTATATTTTGCAAGAATCAATATTATTATCTTTAATGCAATATTAGGAATGCCTTTGTTCTCCAGATGTCGTGATATCTAGACACTCCCAAGTCTGGGTCTGTTTAGTAAACATTATTAATTTGTCCCCTTCATCTTAAACATCTAGAGGCTCAGGATACCTAACTTTCTGAGAATGAAGGCCAGCAAGTCCCAGCCTTATTTCCCCAGCCGTCACTCAAAATGGAGTCGCTCTGGTTCGAAAGCCTCTGACACTCAGATCACAGCTGCTGTGCAGCAAGCAAGAAAAATAGCCAGTGTGAGCTGGGGCAGGAGGGAGCTACCTGGGTGAGGCAAGATGTTATGGATTAGATATTATACCTCAGGGTTTGATAATGGCAAAAATATTATGCAGAGTAAATAAGGGGTCATAATCAGTAGGAACCAAATGTTTTGCAGAAGATTCCTAAAGACCGTCCCCTGAGATTGCGTTGGCAAAGACTGGGTCATAAACTTTCACATCCCACAGGCAGGGAGACATCATTATTAAGTAAAAGGCCAACATCCTTTGAACTTAATGGGACTTTGCACACCCCGAAATAGCTATCTTCTGTCATCAAGAAAGTAAGTGGGGAAGTCAACACTTTCCACAGTAGCATTTCACCAACCCATGAGAAAAGACTGCAAACTTGGGCCCAGAGTCTCACCTTCCCACAATGCCAGGACAACAACATCCCTAAATCTTAGGTCACCCCAGGAGACAGGAAAGAGAAGGGAAGCAGCAGACTCAGAACCAAGTGGAAGTTACAAAATGCCTGAGGAAATTACATAGGTACATAAATTGTCTGCACTTGGCAGGTGGGGGCTTGGTAAGTACAATTATTTGAATTAAATGGTTGTGTTTGCACACCAGAGTCTGTGACTGTAAAATTCACACTACTTCTGTAATAAGCCTGCATTAATTTTATAATCAGAAAAAGGCCATGTTTTAAAAGTAGCAAGATGTAGCTGGGCGAGGTGGCTCACGCCTGTAATCCCAGCACTTTGGGAGGCTGAGGTGGGCGGATCACCTGAGGTTAGGAGTTCAAGACCAGCCTGGCCAACATGGTGAAACCTTGCCTCTACTAAAAATACAAAAATTAGCTGGGCGTGGTGGCATGTGTCTGTAATCCCAGCTATTCGGGAGGCTGAGGCAGGAGAATCTTTTGAACCCAGGAGGTGGAGGTTGCAGTGGGCCGAGATCGTGCCACCGCACTCCAGCCTGAGCGACAGAGCAAGACTGTCTCAAAAAAAAAAAAAAAAAAAAAAAGTAGCAAGAGGTATGCAGAAAGCACAGCTAGTCATGGAACTGGAGAGAGGTGTTGGCTTTTTGCAGATGAAGATGGTAAGCCATTATTCTATTAAATGGCATTAATAGAATAATTAATAGAAGCCATGCTTCTATTAAATGTGTTGTGGGAAGGCTTGATACCCATTTGATCAGTCATAGTAATCTCCTTGGCAATAAGCACTAGTTTGATTTTACAACAAATATTTCCATACCAAGATTGATTTTGTAGCTTTTCCTGTGAATATTACTGGTGTTACTAGACTTGCAATGGCAGCTTCCACTTACATTGCAATTGATTGCATTAAAAAGGCTTTGCAAGGCAGAGAAATTCAATTTGCCAGCCATTTACTCCAAAGATATTTTTCTGAGCAAGAAGAAAAGCAAAAGATTTCTCATCACTAAGAAGATTAAGAAAGTTTCAGAGCCTCAGGAGAAAATGTAAAAAGAGGCTGGTCAAATAGTCAGAAACTACATTATTGAAGAGCAATTCTGTAAAAGTCATCGAGGCTTTTTCGTCTTCTAATGACTGTTGATTGTCTGACACTGCTCAAGGCTTGGCAGGTTCTGGGAAAAAGAAATACCAGCATAACTGCTCATATACTTGTTTTGAGCTACATTCATTTTTTTGATATAATCGTTATGTAACATATATCCTAAGTGTTTTAATTTTTCTAAAATATACATTATGTTTAAAATTACAAGAGATTTAAAATTTTTTTGAAAGATATTTTCCTATAATCTCAATTCTATTTTTTAAATTCATCTATAATTTATAGTCACTTTATGATTATGAAATGGTATATGAATTTGGACACTACAAAAATTAACTCGTTATTTCAATACTCAGAGTTGTGCATTATTTAAATTTCATCTATTTACTAAGCATACACAGGCAAGGTTTAGTATTAGGATGTCATTTAATATTGTGTTGTGAGCATTTTCTTATATCATTAAAGATTATTGAAATAGATGATATGTCTGATTAATATTCCTTTAAAAGTCTGTTACCATATTTTATTGAACAATTTCTGTATTGTTGGACACATACTGTTTCTAATAGTTTAGTGGTAAAATGTATTGAGATAAATATCAGCTTTTTTATAATCAGCTTTTTGGCCATGAGCTTTTTTAATAATCAGAAATCAGCACGTTATTTTCTACAAGCAGATTCCCACATTTGTAATTACTACCCAGCTATTCACTGTTTAATTTTACTATAAATTATTTTGAAGATATTATCAGTTTAAGATATTTACATATCATTCATTAATCATAATAGTACTTGGACTATGCAGGAAGTACCATGAGGATGTACATATAGTTCATTGAAGAACATGTAAATTATTTATATGTTAAAATAATAATAATAACTCTTATTCTTAGTTTATTAAAATTTTGTTTTAAAAATAAAAGAAAAGAAGTGTTGGTTTTTATTAAATATCACTTCTGCAGCTATTGATGGGATGGCATAGCCTAGTTCATTTGTTATTTTGAAGCAATGTGATATATTGTAAGATTTTAAAAATGGGAAAGAAAATCCTTCATTGCAGTAAGTACTATTTGGTTATTGAAAATTTTCTTTTAAAATTATTGTTGAGATTGACTTAATTCTTTTTGGGATTTTTGTCTAGAGAATCAAAAAAATTGATTGCTTTTTCTTTGGAACTATACTGGGTTATTGTGTGTAACCTGTCTTAATATAATGAGTTGATTAACCTTCTAATTTACTGCATGCTTTGAAACACAATATATAGTGTCCTAGAATCATTGCGAAAAGATTTCCCATGAAGTTTTCCACACCTAGAGCTTGTAGAAGGTAGTTTTCACCACATATGTAAACTTCAGGCTAACTTCAAGGTAATCGTGCCTTGAATCGCAGTAAAGACTGCGATTGCAAAGCCCCTCTTTCTTGATTTCTAAATATAGATGGCATTTTACTTTCTCTCTCTTTCATATCCTAATTCCATTCCCCTGCCATAGGCAGCCATTCAAATATCACTGATACATATTCTTTCATTTGTATTCGTTCTTACCCAGTTTGTAATATTACTTTCTGAACATGCACTTTTACATTAAATAAATAGCTTTTGATATAGACTTTAATCTATTTCTCGTTTTCCACTCCAATCTATGTTTCTATTTTGTTTTGTTTTGTTTTTGAGACAGAATTTCACTCTTGTCACCCAGGCTGGAGTGCAATGGTGCGATCTCAGCTCGCTGCAACCTCTGCCTCCTGGGTTCAAGCAATTCTTCTGCCTCAGCCTCCTGAGTACCTGGGATTACAGGCACCTGCCACCATGCCCGGCTAATTTTTTGTATTTTTAAAATTTATCGTCTATTTCAGTGCTTACAACTATTTTGTGACCTATTATTTTTGCGTAATATTTTCCGTATGAATCCATTATGTCTTAAATTTCCCCAAGTTATGGACAGCTTGATTGCCTCTAACCACCACTCCCAAAGACAATGTTCTGATGAACATAATTGTACACATCCCATCATCAAACTGTGTGAGAACTGTTCTCTATATGGTCACAGCAGCGGGACCGATGGTCACCACATCTGGGCATATTTAACTGGACCAGGGCCCCCAGGTTCTCTGCAGAATGGCTGCACCTGTCTGTATTCTTATTGGCTGCAGATTAGGTTTCCTCTATCCACAGAATTTTACTAACACTGCATTACCCAGCTGTTTTTGCCAATCTCTTATGAGTAAAATGATATCCGATTATTGTTTTAATTTGCATTCCTTTAATTACTATAATGTTTGAACAACTCTCCAAATGCTCTTTTGCTTTCTGGCTTCTTTTCTGAATCACTTTATCTGTTCATATCCTTTGCTTAGTATTTCAACTGATGTGCCTACATTTCTTCTTGTTTACTTGAGGAGTCCTTGTGTAATCTGGGTATGGATGCTTTTTGGTATTAGACTTGGCAAATAGTTCCCCACAATCTGTGATCTGTCAGTAAACTGTGTCATATTCCATATGGAACATAATTTTTTCTTTTGATATAATCACATATCAAATATAGCAATATTATACCTTGTGATTTGTGCTTTCGGCATTTAGGTTATGAAGACCATCCCTGCTTTTAGGTTACAAATGTATTTTCCTACATTGCCATCTATTCAATTTTTTTTCCTTTCACATTTAGTTTTTAAGATACCTGGAACCAAATGCTTCAGATATGTTTATTAAAAGCAAAATCTATGTATTACTTCATTTCTTTCAGACTACACTGTGTTATTATGTATAATGTCTTGAAAAAGTGAATTGATTAGTTTTCCAACTTACTGCGTTATTTGAAACAAACACATATTGCCCTAGAATAATGGCAAATAAACTACCCATAACATTGCCCACGCCTAGGGCCTATGGAAGGTAATTTTCTAACGTTTTAATTAACTATATATATCATAGTATATATATATAATATAATATATAATATGTAATATAATATATTATATATATTATATATTATATATACATTATATATATCATAGTATATATAACATATATATATAGTCTGATATATATATATCAGACTAACTTCAAGGCAATCATGAAATTGTATTTTTATATTTTTCTTTATGTAGTGACTCAGTTTTTCCAAAACCTTAAGCTAAAATGTCCCTTTGGCCATTGGTTTTTAGTACCAACTTTTCCAGATTTTATGAGCCTATCTAAGTTTAAATATGTCATTGAGATCTCTATTGTGTCACATTAGCCTTGCAGATTCTTGTTGAGCCGGCACCTTACTGGTCTTATTTTTATAACTTTATAACTTATTTTTATAACTTTATGGTATATCACAGTATCTGATATGCTTAATCATTCTTCTTTGCTTTCTTTTAAAGAGTTAATTATTCAAAACATTCTGTATCTCATAAATTTTTGAATCAATGTATTGAGTTTCTCAAAAACTCCAGTGGGAATTTCGATGGAAATGACTTGAATCTATAGATTAATTTAGGAATAACTAACACGTTTCTATTTTTAGCTCGTCGTAACCATGTGCAAGAAATATCTTTTGTTTTAGAAAACGTCAGTCACTTAAAAAAGTTACTTTTAACGTTGATTGTGTGTTTATGTTTATTTTTTCGCTGTTTGTAATAAAGAGTCCGACCCTAATTGTTTAATGTCTGACTCCGGAGACAGCTTTTTTTTTTTTTTTTTTTGAGACGGAGTGTTGCTCTGTCGCCCAGGCTGGAGTGCAGTGGCGCGATCTCGGCTCACTGCAAGCTCTGCCTCCTGGATTCACGCCATTCTCCTGCCTCAGCCTCCCGAGTAGCTGGGACTACAGGCGCTCACCACCACGCCCGGCTAATTTTTTGTATTTTTTAGTAGAGATGGGGTTTCACCGTGTTAGCCAGGATGGTCTCGATCTCCTGACTTTGTGATTCTTCCGCCTCGGCCTCCCAAAGTGCTGGGATTACACGCTTGAGCTACCGCGCCCGGCCTCAGACAGCTTTTTAAGCCTCGTTCCTTCTTCTTACCCTTGCGCCTCATTTCTGGGCAAGCTTAGAAGAAAACCTGGTGCTCTCTCCTTTGGCACCAGTTGGGGTTTCAAGCCAGGCAACCACCTACTGATGTACGGAATTCCTCACCCAGGCGGCCCCACTCCCTATATGCAATACAAAACCCTAGCCAAGCCAGGTGCAGTGAGTGGTGTGTGCCTGCTGTTCCAACTACTCAGCAGCTGAAGCAGGAGGACTGCATGAGCCCAGGAGTTCCAGCCTAGCCTGGGCAACATAGTGAGACCCTGTCGGTATTAAAACAAAGCAAAACAACAACAACAACAACAAAAACAACCTAGCCAGTCTCCTCCCTTTCCCCACTCTCTCAAATCACTTTAAGTCCAGTTTGGGAAGCCTGCCACGCTGTCCCCCAAGATCTCTGCTATGCGAGTGATAAACATTTCACGCCCTCTCAGTTTGAGTGTGGCAACAGCCAAACCAGATTTTGGATGAGGGTCCATCTTCTTTCTGCAGAGCAACAGCAACAATATTTAATTATATTTTACTTTTATTATGGTCTTATATTTTGTAAAGTATTATATTTTTTAGTAGTTTTACTTTTGCAGAGAAATATTTGGTTTTGGAAATTGACCAAAATCTGACATTTTGCCAAACTCTTGTTGTTTTAATAATGTATTTGTTTATTATCTTATTTTTTCTATTCAAATTATCATGTGATCTAACATAACAATAGATTTATCTGTTCCTTTCTAATCCTGACACCTGATAACTCTATTCCTTTCCTAGATTATTATCTAGAATCTGCAAAACGACATTAAATTAACATGACTCTAGTGGGCATTTTCACCTTATCCTGATCTTAAAGAGAGGGCATGTAAAAGTTCTCTGTTAAGCATGTGTATGCTACAGATTTTATATGCTATGTATATTTTTGGAATGTAACATCTTCCAAGATTAAGAAGTTTCCTTCTATTTCTAATTCGCTGAGTTACTTTTTAAATCTTCTTTTATGTTTAATTTTTGTGGGTACATAGTAGGTGCATGAGATGTTTTGATACAGACATGCAATGTGAAATAACCACATCATGGGGAATGGGGTATCCATCCCCTCAAGCATTTATCCTTTGTGTTACAAACAATCCAATTACATTATTTTAGTTATTTTAAGATGTACAATTAAGTTATTATTGACTATAGTCACCTGGTTGTGCTATCAAATAGCAGGTCTTGTTCATTCTTTCTATTTTGTGTACCCACTAACCATTTTTACCTCCCCCCCAACTCCCCACTCCCCTTCCCAGCCTTTGGTAACCATCTACTCTATGTCCACGAGTTCAACTGTTTTGATGTTTAGATCCCACAAATAATTGAGAACATGTGATGTTTGTCTTTCTGTGCCTGGCTTATTTCATGCCACATTTCTTTATATACAGCAGGCTGTACAGTATTCCATTGTGTATATATGCCACATTTTCTTTATTCATTGATCTGTTGATAGACACTTAGGTTACTTCCAAACCATAGCTATTGTGAACAGAGCTGTAATAAACACGGGAGTGCAGATATCTCTTCCGTATACTGATTTCTTTTCTTTTGGGAATATACCCAGCAGTGGGATTGCTGGATCATATGGCAGCTCTATTTTTAGTTTTTTGAGGAAGCTCAAAACGGTTCTCCATAGTGGTTTAACTAATTTATATTCCCTTCAACAATGCACAAGGGTTCCCTTTTCTCCACATCCTTGCCAGCATTTGTTATTGACTGTCTTTTGGGTATAAGCCATTTTAACTGGGGTGAGATGAGATCTTATTGTAGTTTTGATTTGCATTTCTCTAATGACTAGTGATGGGGAGCACCTTTTCATGAACCTGTTTCCCATTTGTATGTCTTCTTTTGGGAAATGTCTATTCAAATCTTTCGCCCATTTTTTGATTGGATTATTAGTTGTTGTTGTTGTTGTTGTTTTCCTATAGAGTTGTTTGACCTTCCTGTACGTTCCGGTTATTAATCTCTTGTCAGATGGGTAGTTTGCAAATATTTTCTCCCATTCTGTGGGTTGTCTCTTCACTTTGCTGTCTGTGTTCTTTGCTGCGCAGACGCTTTTTAACTTAATGTGATCCATTTGTCCATTTTTGCTTGGGTTGCCTGTGCTTTTGGGGTATTGCTCAAGAGACTTTTGCCCAGACCAATGTCCTGGAGATTTTCCCCCAATTTTTTTGTAGTAGTTTCACAGTTTGAGGTCTTAGACTGAAGTCTTTACTCCATTTTGATTTGATTTTTGTATGTGGTGAAAGATAGTTTTCCAGTTTTATTCTTCTGCATAGGGATATCCAGTTTTCCCAGCACCAATTATTGAAGAGACTGTCTTTTCCCCAGTGTATGCTCTAGGCGCCTTTGGTGCAAATGAGTTCACTATAGGTGTGTGGATTTATTTCCGGGTTCTCTATCCTATTCCACTGGTCTGTTTGTCTGTTTTCATGCCAGTAACATGCTATTTTGGTTACTATGACTCCGTAATATAATTTGGAGTCAGGTAATGTGATTCCCCTAGTTTTGTTCTTTTTGCTTAGGGTAGCTTGGCTATTCTGGGTCTTTTGTGATTTCATTTAATTTTAGGTTTGTTTTTTATTTCTGTGAAGAATGTCATTGATATTTTAATAAGAATTGCACTGAATCTTTGCAATTGCTTTGGGTATTATGGCCATTTTAAAAATATTGATTCTTTCAATCCATGAGCATGAAATATTTTCCATTTTCTGTTGTCTTCTTTAATTTATTTCCTTGGTATTTTATGGTTTTCATTGTAGTTTTTTTTTTTTTTTCACTTCTTTGGTTAAGTTAATTCCTAGGTATTTAATTTTATTTGTGGCTATTGTAAATGAGATTACTTTTTAAATTTCTTTTCAGATTTTTTACTGTTGGCATTAGGAAAGCTACTGATTTTTGCCTGTGGATTTTGTATTCTGCAACTTTACTGAATTAGTTTATCTGTTCTAATAGTTGTTTTGCGGAGTCTTTAGCTTTTGCAATAGTTGAGTTAGTTTTTCATATCACAAAAAATTTTTGAACTTTTCAGAAGCTTTCTTTGAATCTGTTCAGATAAGCGTATTTTTTTTTCTGCATTCCAACATGGTATGTTCCACTGACAGATTTTCTAATGTGAATTCTCCTTGCAGTTCTTAGTTAAATGAAATTTTGGCCTGTAGTGTATTCATTGCCATCCATTTCTGAGTATTTATAATCCTCAAAATTATTTTAAATCTAAGAATCGTTTTTCCAAAATACGTAAAATTTTAGCAGGAATATATTGTATTACATTTAAAAAACAGTCTGTATGACACTGGTTCGTTGGAATTGGTGGAAGATTTTCCTTTATGGCCTAAATAATGCATATGTTACTAGATCATTTAATGTCTCTATCCCAGGTATAGTGCTCAGATTGGCTCAAGTTTTCATTTTAAGTGATGTTTTAATTTTAAATACAACTCTTTGTATAGTTATTTTTGTGGTTGCTCTAGGGATTACAATATACATACTGAATCTTTAAAAGTCTATTTAGAATAAAAATTGTACCTGCTTAAGTGCAGTATAGAAACCTTTATAGGTCCCTTTAAACTTGGTTTTGTTTTTTTTTTTTTGGTATATTAGCCCATATATTTTCTGTGTTGTACAGACTCATTTAATCTAAAATAGTTCTTGTTGAATTCTGGGAAATTTGTTCTAATTTTATCACAGAACTTATTTCCTGGGGAGTTTTCTTTTTTTGCACTTCTGTTATTTCCTATTTTCCAGATGTTGTCACTTGCATATTTTCTCTCTCTTTGCTATTCCTAACTCCTGATTCTTCGGTGCTGCTTTTGAGACTCCAGTATGATCTTCCAGGCCACTCACTTGTTCTTCAGTCATTTACATTCTATTTATTCCTTTCCACATGTTCTTTCTTAAAACAGTTTCATATTTTATAACTGATACTTTATCATATTCTTTTTTATGTCATTTCATCTCATGCTACTAATATTCTCTTGTGTCTTTGATATATTTATTTTGCCTCTTTTACTTTATTGCCTCTTTTACTCCATCTTTGTCAGTAATTTCACTTCATGTCAAAAATGTTATCTGGTTTTTCCTTTTTAATTCTAGAAGTACTTTTTAGATGTCCAGTAATTCTGTGTGAGGCAGCAGCTGACCTGCCTCGTGACAGGTGTCAGAGAAAGGTTAAAGGCCAGGCCTCAGGTTGTGTCCTTCCACATCAATGACACATTTTTTTTTTTTTTTTACTATCAGTTATAGTTTTCCTACCTTCAGTTATGGATTTGTCTTTCACTTGTTTACTTGCCTTAGTTTTCTTATTTTAAATGACTCTTTCAGCATAAGAAATACAGTGCCTTGTACATAGTAATCAATACATAATTATCATTTCTATTGTTACCATTAACAATAAGGTTTAATTCTGCATATGAATATCCAATTGTTCCAACACCTTTTGCTGAAAAGCTTGTTCTTTGTCAAGAATGATTTACTGTATTTCTGGAGTCACTGTTTTATTCAATTGACCTATATGTCTCGCCCTTTCACCAATACCATACTGTCTAGGTTGGTTTACTGTGGATTTATGGTAATTCTAAAAATGTTAAGGGTGAATCATCATTCACCATTGTATGATGATGGTGAAGGGTGAAGATGTTGATGATTTTTTTCTCAAAACATACTTGATGCATTTATACCTTAGGAACTTTGAACTTTGTATTGCCTCTGTTTTCCCACAAATCTCATGGTTAACTTCTTCCATGCCTCGGGTTCCAACTAAAAATTTGTTCTCTATGGAAATTTTTATTTTCTTTTTTTTTTTTTTAATACAGGGTCTTACAGTGTTGCCAAGGCTAACGTGCAGTGGCACAATCTTGGCTCACTGCAGCCTTGACCTTCTGGGCTCAAGCAATCCTCTCACCCCAGCCTACTGAGTAGCTGGAGTACAGGCATATGCCACTATGCCCTGTTCATTTTGTTTATTTTACTTTATTCTTTTTTGAGACAGGGTCTTACTCTGTTGCCTAGGCTGGAATGCAGTGGTGCTATCTTTGCTCACTGCAGCCTCGGCCTCCTGGACTCAAGTGATCCTCCCACCTTAGTCTCCCAAGTAGGTGGAACCAGACCTGCACTACAAAACCCAGCTAATTTTTGTATTGTTTTTGTAGAGACAGTGTCTCACTATGTTGCCCAGGCTGGTCTCAGACTCCTGGACTCAAGCAATTTTCCCATCTAGGCCTTTCTAAGTGCTGGGATTACAGGCATGAGCCTCCGAACCTAGCCAATGAAACTTATTTTTTTGCATCCTATTTAATATGGCTTCTCTCACATGATTTTCTATTATAATATTTTATTTTAATTTTGTTACTGGATATACCACAATTAGAAATTATCTTTATTGTTTGTTTTCTGTCTCCTTCGCTAAAATTTAAACAGTGGTTCAGTAACCACGTTAGCTACTATTGGAGCAGAAATCAGGCCTAAGCTTATCTAATACGATGTGTATTACTTTTTAAAAATGTGTGTACATTTCTTTAAATATTATTTCTTGATTTTCACAAAATGCTAGTCAAGATATCTTAAATAGACAGAGTTTGGGAACATGCTTATTAAAGGACTTTTAGACCTTAGCAATAATCATGAAGATTACCTTTTATCCTTCTTTGTGTTTTTTTTTTTTTCAGGAACGCAGTCAAAGAACACAGAACATTTTATGCCATTTATGAAACCAGGTACGTCCATGATGCCTGCATTTTATCAATGAAAGGTTTTCACTTCTTACTAATGCTATGAGTATTAGTAGTGATTGTAATATAAGTCTATAACTTATTTTATGTATTTTGTTGTTGAAATGCTTGTCTAAATTATGTTAAGGAATACATAGAGAGAGACTAAAAGAATATAATGATGAAATAGTATCACCTTAACTTGTGTAATTTTGCTATAATTTTAAATGAAAGTTTTGTTGAATTCTATCAGGGCATCTGATTCTAGGACTAAGTGTATGCAAGTTTGAAATCAAGTGATTTAGCATGGGAAGGAGCTTCAGACGTCCTCATCTGCCATGTTTCAAAAGGTAGCCCACGAAGTTTAGGCTTGTCCAAGATCACACAGCTACTCAGAAGAGGAGTTAAAAAAAGAAAACATGTTCCTTACCTTTATCACCATGCTCTCACATTGCTCCACAATGACTGGCAAAAAAAAAAAATGCCCATGTAATTATTTTGTGCATATAAAATCATATTCTCCAACTGATATTCTCTTAGAAAGAAACAAACTGACAACAAAATATTGCAGTAACTGTTTGGAAGTCATATATTTAAAGAAAACTAATCATGTAATACTTTCCTTTAATCTTTAAAGATTCAGCTACGCTACAATTTCACAGTTAAGACTTCTCTAGATACCAACCACTCCCAGCCTCCAAACCAAATCAGCTAGCATTCCAGCCAAAGTTCATTCTTCTCTGGGCCCATTATTTTTTAATGTTCAAAGCTTTTCTATGTAAAAATATAACGGCTCCTTCCTTCCTATTTTCTTTCCTTCCTTCCTTCCTTTCATATACCCAATCTCAGTACTGTAATATAAACTATAGTAGTTGTTAAATATTATTGGTAGAATTCATAATTTATTATTAAACATAATTCTAGTTTATCATTTTTGCATATATATAATTTTATTTACTCATCCACATGTGAGCATCAAGAAATGCTCCAATGGATATCTGAAAATCAAATATATTCCTGTCTGTAATCTTCCTCCTCATAATGACGTGGGTCAATTCCCCTGACCATATGGCAACTCCAGTTTTAGCCATCAAGTTTACTGGCATGAGAAACCCAAAGTGACCAAGCAACAATAGCTTCATTGTTATTGAGGTTATTAACGTGCCCACTTGTGGGAGTGTCCCTTTTCTGAGAACCAGGACAAGTATACCCAAAATATTGATGTTTTTTATTATTCACTATTAACATTAGGGTTCACACTTTGTGTTGTAAATTCTACAGCATTTGAAAAATGTGCAATGACATATCCGTACTTGAGAACAAGTATAGTATAATAGTAACATATTCTGTGTGTATTATAGTATCATACAGAGTAGTTTCACTGCCCTAAACACCTCCTGTTCTTAATCTATTCGACCCTCCTTCCCTCCCCCTGAAGCTTTAAGAACCATTAATCTCTTCTTACTGTCTCCATCATTTTGCCTTTCCAGAATGTCATATAGTTGAAACCCTACAGCATGTACCCTGCCAAGACTGGGTTCTTGTGCTGAGCAGTATGCATTTAAGAACATTCCATGAATTTCTGTGACTTTATAGCTTATCCCTTTTTATCTCTGAGTAATCTTTAATAATATGAATGTGCCACAGTTTGTTTAGACACTCAATTATTGAAGGATATCTTGGCCGCTTTCAAGTTTTGACAATTATGGATAAAGCTACTATAAACTTTCGTGTGCAGATTTTTGTGTGGACATACATTTTGAACTCAAATTAATAAATACCAAGAAGCATGATTGTGGATTAAATGGTTTATTAGTCTGTTTTCATGCTGCTAATAAAGACATGCCTGAGACCAGGTCATTTATAAAGGAAAGAGATTTCATTGACTCAGTTCCACATGGCTAGGTAGGGCTCATAATCAAGGCAAAAGGCAGATAAGGAGCAAAGTCATGTCTTACATGGCAGCAGGCAAGACAGCTTGTGCAGGGAAACTCCCATTTATAAAAATCATCAGATCTCATGAGACTTACTCACCACAAGAATAGTATGGGGGAAACCACCCCCATGATTCAATTATCTCCACCTGGCACAACCCATGGTACATGGGGATTATTACAATTCAAGATGAGATTTGGGTGGGAACACAGCAAAACCATATCAAATGGTAAGAGTATCTTTAGTTTTATAAGAAACTGCCAAACTGTCTTTCAAAGTGGCTGGACTACTTTGCCTCCCAGCCAGCAATGAATGAGAGTTTCTGTTGCTCTATGGCTCAGTCAGCATTTGGTATTGTCAGTGTTTTCAATGTAGCCAATCTAATAGGTGTGTAGGGGCATAGCATTTATGTTTTATTTGTAATTCCCTGAGGACATGTGATGTTGAGCATCTTTTCATATGCTTATTTGCCATCCATGTTTCTTCTTTGGTGAGGTGTCTATTCAGGTCTTTTGCCCAATTTTGTTTATTTTTATTTTTGTTTTATTTTAAATTCTGGGATACATGTGTAAGATGTCCACATTTGTTACAAAGGTAAATGTTAGCCATGGTGGTTTGCTGCACCTATCAACCCATCAACTAGGTATTAAGCTTAGCATCCATTAGCTTGCTGTCCCTCCTACCCCCTCCCCCAGATAGGCCCCAGTATGTGTTGTTCCCCTCTGTGTCTATGTGTTCACATTGTTCAGCTCCCACTTACAAGTGAGAACATGCGGTGTTTGCTTTTCTGTTCCTGCATTAGTTTGCTGAGGACAGTGGCTTCTAGCTGATCTATGTCCCTGCAAAGGATGTGATCTCATTCTTTTTATGGCTGCATAGTATTCCACAGTGTATATGTATCACATTTTCTTTATCCAGTCTATAATTGATGGGCATTTGGGTTGATCTTCTGTCTTTGCTATTGTGAATAGTGCTGCAGTGAATATACATGTGCGTGTATCTTTATAATAGAATAATTTATATTCCTTTGGGTATATACACAGTAATGGGATTCTTGGGGCAAATGGTATTTCTTGTTCTAGGTCTTCGACGAATTGCCACACTGTCTTCCACAATGGTTTAACTAATTTACATTCCTATTAACAGTGTAAAAGTGTTCCTATCTCTCCACAGCCTCACCAACATCTGTTGTTTCTTGACTTTGACTTTTTAATAATTGCCATTCTGCCTGGCATGAGATGGTATCTCATTGTGGTTTTAATTTACATTTCTCTAATGCTCAGTGATGTTGAGCTTTTTTTCATATGTTTGTTGGCCACATAAATGTCTTCTTTTGAGAAGTGTCTGTTCATGTCCTTTGCCCACTTTTTAATGGTGTCATTTGTTTTTTTCCTGTAAATTTGTTTAAGCTCCTTGTAGATTCTGGATATTAGACCTTTGTCAGATGGATAGATTGCAAAAGTTTTCTCCCATTCTGTAGGTTGTCTGTTCACTCTGATGAGAGTTTCTTTTGCTGTGCAGAAGCTCTTTAGTTTAATTAAATCCCATTTGTCAATTTTTGCTTATTTTTTTTGCAATTGCTTTTGACATTTTCATTATGAAATCTTTGCCCATGCCTATGTCTTGAATGGTATTGCCTAGATTTCCTCCTAGGGCTTTTATAGTTTTGGGTTTTACATTTAAGTATTTAATCCACCTTCAGTTAATTTTTGTACAAGGTGTAAGTAGGGGGTCCAGTTTCAATTCTCTGCATATGGCTAGCCAGTTCTCCCAATACCATTTATTAAATAGAAGACCCTTTCTCCATTGCTTGTTTTGTCAAGCTTGTCAAAGATCAGATGGTTGTAGGTGTGCAGTCTTATTTCTGAGCTCTCTATTCTGTTCCATTGGTCTATGTGTCTGTTTTTGTACAAGTGCCATGCTGTTTTGCTTACTGTAACCTTGTAGTATAGTTTGAAGTTGGGTAGCATGATGCCTCCAGCTTCGGTCTTTTTGCTTGTGAATGTCTAATTCTGTGAAGAACGTCAATGGTAGTTTAATGGGAATAGCATTGAATCTATAAATTACTTTGGTTTTGTCCAATTTTTAATTGGGACATTTGTTTTTCTGTTGTTGAGTTTAAGGGTTTTTTTGTTTGTTTAATAGTTTGGAAATCAGTACTTTAACACATGTGTTTTGCAAAGATTTTCTGCCAGTCTGTGGCTTGTCTTTTCATCCTCTGAACAACGTCTTTCATGGGGCAGAAGTTTTTAATTTTAATGAAGTTTGACTTACCAATTTTTTGTCATTAATAGTGCTTTTTGTGTTGTATCTAAAAAGTCAACACCAAACCTGAGGTTGCCTAGGTTTTCTCCTACATTATCTTCTAAATGTTTTTGCATTTTACATTTAGGTGTATGATCCATTTTTAGTTAACTTTTATGAATTTTTATGAAGGTATGAGATCCCTCCCCCTCTCCATATCTATATCTATGAGGCATATGTATATATGAGGCGCATATATATATGAAGCACATATATATATGAGGCATATATATATACACATATCTTTGCATGTGGATGTGCAATTGTTTCAGCGCCATTTGTTAAAATTCTATCCTTTGTGCATTGAATGGCCTTTGCTATTTCATCAAAGATCTGTTGACTCCACTTGTGTGAGTCTGTTTCTCAGCTCATTGTTCTGTTCCCTATATACATTTATGAATTCTTTCACCAATACCACACCCTCTTGATAATTGTAGCTTTATGGGAAGTCTTTTATTTTAGGTTCAGGGGTACATGTGCAGGTTTGTTATAAAGGGAAACTCATGTCATGGAGTTTGTTGTACAGATTATTTCATCACCCAGGTACTAAGCTTAGTACCCAGTAATTATTTTTCTTGGTCTTCTCCCCTCCCACCCTCCACCCTCAGGTAGGTCCCCGGTGTCTGTTGTTCCCCCTCTATGTGTCCACGTGTTCTCATCATTTAGCTCCCACTTATAAGTGAGAACATGTGGTACTTGATTTTCTGTTCCTGCATTAGTTTGCTAAGGGTAATGACCTCCATCCATGTTCCTGCAAAGGATATGGTCTTATGGCTGCATAGTATTCCATGGGGTATACGTACTACATTTTTTAAATCCAAACTACCATTGACGGGTACTTAGGTTGATTCCATGTTCTTTGTATTGTGAATAGTGCTACAGTGAATACACAAGTTCATGTGACTTTATGATAGAATGATCTATAATGCAATGGGATTACCGGGTCAAATAGTAGTTCTGTTTTTAGCTCATTGAGAAATCACCATACTGCTTTCCACAATGGTTGAACTAGTTTATACTCCCACCAACAGTGTATAAGTAACCGCTTTTCTCTGCAAACTCACCACCATTATTTTTTGACTCAGAGCCTTTCTGACTGGTGTGAGACAGTATCTCACTGTAGTTTTTATTTGCATTTCTCTAGTGATCATTGATATTGAGCTTTTTATCATATGCTTGTTGGCTGCATGTATATCTTCTTCTGAAAAGTGTCAATTCACGTGCTTTGCCTACTTTTTAATGGGGTTGTTTTTTTCTTGTCAATTTGTTTAAGTTCCTTCAGATTCTGAACATTAGACCTTTATCAGATGCATAATTTGCAAACTTTTCCCCATTCTTTAGGTTGTCTGTTTACTCTGTTAACAGTTCCTTTTGCTGTGCAGAAGCTCTTGAGCTTAATTAGGTTCCATTTGTTAAGTTTTACTTTTGTTGTGATTGCTTTTGGTGTCTTTATCATGAAATCTGCTGGTTCCTGTGTCAAGAATGATATTGCCTAGGAGCTTTTGGGCTGAGACTATGGGGTTTCCTAGATATAGAATCATATCATCTGCAAACAGGGAGAGTTTGACTTCCTCTCATCTTATTTAGATGCCGTCCCTTATTTCTTTCTCTTGCCTGATGGCCCTGGCCAGGCCTTCCAATGCTATGTTGAATAGGAGTGGTGAGAGAGGGCTTCCTTGTCTTGGGCTGGTTTTCAAGGGGAATGCTTTATAAGAAGTCTTGAAGTTGGGTAGTGTCAGTCCTCTGACTTTGTTTTTCTCCTTCAGTCTTTTGTTGGCTATTTTGGCCCTCTTGCCTTTCCATATAAACTTTAGAATTAGTTAGTCAACATTTAGAAAACAATTTGCTGGAATTTTGATTGGTATTATGTTTAATCTATAGATCAACTTAGAAAGAACTGACGTCTTGGCAGTGTTGAGTTTTCCTGTTCATGCACCTGAAATATCTCTCTGTTTAGATCTTTGATTTATTTCATTGAGGTTGTAGTTTTGTAGTTTTCCTCATATAGATCTTCTACATGTTAGATTTATTCCTAAGTATTTCATTTTTATGCCAATGATCAAATAGTTTTAAGTTATATTATCCTTTTATTGTTTACCATAGATATTATAGTAGGCATTCTTTTAGTAGAGTCTCATATGAATTATAATTGTCCTACTCCATAATTATCATTAATTTTAATTCTACATACATTTTAAACCCTACAAGTTGTTATAATTAGCTTAGAAGTATATTTTACACATTCAATATTCATTTAGATTTACTGACATATTTACCACTCGTGCAGTTCTTAATTTTTTTATACACTACCATGTTTCTCTTAGCAAGTATATTATGTATGGGAAGGACTCCTTTCAGTATCTCTTAGTGCAAGTGTACTGACAGCAATTTCTCCAAGTTTTTTGTCTGATATGTCTTTATTTTTCCTTCAAAAGTGAAGCATGTTTTCACTGAGAATAGAATTATTTGTTGGCATGTACTTTCTTTCATCACTTTAAAGATCAGATTCCAGTGCCTTCTTTGTTGTCCTTTTTCTGTTAAGAAGTCAATTACCGTCAGTCTTACTGCTGCTCTTTGAAGTTAATTTGTGCATTTTGGGGATGTGTGTATAATTTTTCCTTTGATTCTGATTTCCAAAACTTTTACTACAGTGTCATTTTCTTTCTTTTTTTTTTTTAGATGCTTTGGTTTCATAGTTTCTGTGAATTTGTGGCTTAATCTCGTTTTACCAATTTTAGAAATGCCTTCTTAGCCATTATCTCTTCAAATATTGCTTCCACACCATTAGATCTGTTCTCCCCTCCTGGAACTTTAATTAGAACCATGTTACACCTATTTCATCATAGTCTTAGGTATTTTATTCTCTTTTCTGTGTCTCCATACTTCATTTTTTTTTCCATGCTTCTGTCTGGTTATTTCTTACTGACCTATCTTCCACGTAACCATTTCTCTCTTCATTGTATCTGATCTGCCATTTGGCCCATAGTTTGTGTTCTTAATTTGCCATTGTATTTTTTATTTTCCATTTAATTAGCTCATACAGATTTTCATTCTTGGACGTCTTTTTCTATCTTGTCATCTATGTCAAGTATATTAATCAAAGTTTTGTTAAAGTCTGCATCTGATAACTCTAATATCTGGATCACCATGGTTACAATTTTATTGCTAGTTTTTTAGGTTCTAGGTCCTGGTATGTTTTTTAAATTTGATTTAATGCCAGAGATGTGCTTTAAAATATAAAAATTCTAGATCAATATTGTGCAATAGAACTTTCTATGGAGATGGAAATGTTCTATGTGTATGCTGTCTGATATGGTAACTATTAGCCACATGGAGCGTTTGAACGGTTGAATTATGATTAGTGTGACTGAGGAAGTAATTTTTAATTTTATTTACTTTTAGTAAATTTAAATGTAAATAGCCACATGTGGCTTGGGGCTGACATTGGTCAGCACGGTTCTAGATGAAGTTTCTTTGCTCTCTCTGGTTACCCTGCCTCTTAGTTTGTCGTTCCCCAGGGTCATGCATGAAAGCCCAGCATGAGAACCTGGGCCTCTCCACCTTGCCCAGTTCCGAATCCCAGTTTTTGTTTCCTAGAATGACGGGAACCCTGGTGGTTCTCCTCAGCCTTCCAGCCTGTCACGACCTGCCAGCTGCTCAGCTTCTCTGCCTCTTGGCCTGTGCTGCTCAGGAACTGGCAAAGGGCTTAGGAGAGTAACGGGTCAAACTCTTGAAATCACTTTTCTGCACTTCTTTTTTCCCGGATCTTGGCCTCGCAGGCCCTGGCTGTGTGGCGGCCCTGATCCTCCATTTTCATCTCATTAGGCCTGCCAGCCTAATGAAAGCTCTCCTCAGCCTCGCGCCCTCCGCAGCTGCTTTCTGTTCAGCTTCACAGCCTCTGCCCCACACAGCGAACGAATCATCAACTGGGCTGCCTTAGTGCAGACCCTGAGATAAATGTTACAGTAAAAGTCACTTATTTGGAGGCTGCAAGGGACACTGGTCATGGCATGGGGAAGTGATAGAGAGGGGAGGGCAGCTAATAAATTTATTTCATTAAGCCAGTTACCACGGGAAGCAACTGGGGCTGAGCCCTTCAAGGAAACTCTGGAAAATGGCTCAAAACACATGTCTCATATTTGTCATACTTCATTTTTGAGGGATCTAGGGGGTTTTGTACCGACTCCCAAGGGCTGCGTTGGGAGGGAGGTGGTGTCTGTATCCCCCACCCTACCCCCACCTCATATCCAGCCTGCCACAACTTAGAAGAGCCTTCTAAACTTCCCCAAACCCCAAATTGTCACGCACTGAGAGAGATGCACACACAGACATTGGAGGTCTACTGGAGCATACCCAAAGGCTGCCAGCTGCAGCACAGCAAACGTTACACAGAAGGTCGGGTTCACCTCAATGAATTTGTTTTCCTTCCAACATTTCAGTCTCTTCAGTCCTGGCTACTTTAAGAGCTCTCAAACTCCCTCATACATATATAGTTTTTTTTTTTTTTTCTATTTTTATCCATTTATTTTCTGCTTGTTCTAAGTGGGAAGATTAGTCTTCCAGAAAGTTAGTCAGTCATAGCTGACAAGCAGAAAGCTAGGTTGTTATATTTTGGACACTAAAAGTATGTTACTGAATGATTTATGGGCCTGAACACCAAAATATCTTTCTATTGATTTGGAATTTGGATAACTGTTATCCAATTTGTACCAGTGAAATGAGAGTATTTTAAAGACCATCAAGCAATTCTCAACAAACGCGGACCCACTGGAGACCCACTTCCCCATCTCATTGACCTACTGATGTACGTCCCTTCCAATTAAATGTCTCTCCTACTGTGTTTGTTATTTTTTCATATGTGATTATCTATGAAAAATTAAAGAAACAGAGTAAAGTCTTCCAGTATCATCCTTCCACACAGTTCATTGATGGAATCACTTTGAGAACAAAATGGAAATTGCTAAGCGGGGGAAGAGTCCTCCCTGATCTGTAGTGTTCATGCTTGCAGAATTGTAATGTTCCTGGGCTTGCTGCCAGGCCACAGTCAGGCCCTGTTGCTGAGAAATCCTGGCCTCTAACTTGCTGAGAGCTCAGTTTCCCTTTTGGGTACTGCCGTCGGTGTCAGTTCTCGTGCTCTCTGAAGCATCTGCCACATCTTGGCTGTGTTTTACTACTGATTGACAACTGTCAATGTACATCGTCTCTTGGCATCCCTGGAACTCCCACTTAGGTACTTCCTTGTTCCCCAGACGGGCTGCCCCCGACCTCATGCCCCATGCCCTGTGCACAATTCTATCAGCACAGACCATGCCAAGCAGTAGGATGTGCATCAGGGGCCAGAAGTGGAGAGTTTCTGTGGACTGTCAGAGGCCACCGGGCAACAGGCAAGCAGTCGCCTTCATAGCAAGTTCAGGGAATGTGGACTAAGGAAGGAGGAATTTGAAGGAACAGCTTCCACCAAGCATTTTTGGTCATACATACTAACAGTAAAATATAATTCAATTCTACCCATATATACATTATGCTTTTTGTAAAATGCATTAATGCAAATGAGATTTTTTTTAATGTCCAAAAAAAAAAAAGAGCTCTCATTTTCTACCTCCAGCAGACCATTTTAATGACCTCTTGGGGAAATCATTAACATAGACAAGAAGAAAGCCAGGTACCAGGAAACCCAAAGGCACTGCAACTGGAAAAGTGCCATTGTAAAGCAACCCAAGGTCAGTCCTTGGGGTAGAAGTGACAACAGGCTGAGAGACCAGTGTGTGCCAAGTTCCACAGGATGCAATCACTGAACTAGCTTCCCCCAGGACAGAATCCAATTTCAGAGGAGCTTAACTAAGCCTTGTAAGCAGAATGGTTAATGAGCAGCTTCGAATTGAAGTGGAATATATAGAGAATTAGTGTCGTTTCCAGTGAGAAAAACCAAAGAGATCCTGAGCTTGCACTGAGTTAGTTTCTTTGCCTTCGAAACCTTACATTCAATGCAATATATACTCCACTGTGCAGATATATTTGTATCTGTTTTCCAACACTGAACATCAGGGTGGATTTTCTATCTATTGGGGTGCAATTCAATCTCATTTTACTTACAGCAGAAATTAAGTGTAGCATGACTTTTTTGTTCCATTGTTTAAATTGAATGAGTCAAAATCTGATATTGGCTCTTGCAGTTAATGCTGAATTGGGAAAAAAAAAAAAGCAACGGATGGTAGTTGTAAATGTTAGCATAGATTTGCAGGGGAACATTGCATTTATGCTTCTCCTGTCCAGCGTTTTTCACATCATCTATATTTGGCAGCAATAGTAAAAGTGTGACTAGTACTGTGAAGGTACCGCCAATATTTGTGTTCCTTTTGATCACCGTCAGAACCTAGTGCAGGATCCCCAGTAGGAGGAGATAGTACAAGGCTCCTTGTCAATCTTCATGCAGATGGGAGGCACAGTGACGCATGCTGCCACCTGACCCTCCTTCTCATCAAATGGAGAGTATCAGGTGGCTTCCGACTTACGTATCTTTATTCCTGGTACTTATCTATTAATACCATACTCCAGACAGGTTGACATCACCAAGCTCCTGGAATGAGAACACCTGCAATTATTTTCCAACCAGAGCACTGTAGCCAAGAGAAAGTGGCCTCTGCTCCATTCACAGTCATATGTGTCTGACCCATCATGACAAGATCCGAGAGAAAATCTGGTCTAAACCTTAGGAGAGTATATTTTGTCCTAGGAGTGTCTGCTTTCCCTTTCCTTGAAAGCTTGTAAGCAAATATGTTGTGAATATTAGGCAAAAAAAGTGATTATCATCATTTTTGTATCTGGCTTTATTCCACTTTCTGTCCACCTATAAATTTGGCACCAATAAGTTTGAAAATAAGAGTTCTGGCAGGGTGCAGTGGCTCATGCCTGTAACTCCAGCACTTTAGGGTCCACGCAGGAGGATCAATTGAGGCCAGTAATTTGAGACCACCCTGGGCAACCTAGTGAGACCCTCAACTGTACAAACATTTTTTTAAAAAAATTAGCCAGCTGTGGTAGTACACACCTGTGGTGATAGCTGCTGGGAAAGCTGAGGCAGGAGGATCACCTGAGCCCAGGATGCTATGAGCTATGATTGTGCCACTGCCCTCCAGCCTGGATGACAGAGCAAGACCCTGTCAAAAAAAAGAAAGAAAAAAAAAGAAAGGAAAGAAAGAAAGGAAGGAAGGAAGGAAGGGAAGGGAAGGGAAGGGAGGAGAGAAAGAAAGAAACAGAAAAAGAAAAAGGAAAGAAAAGAAAGAAACGAAGAGAAAGAAGAAAGAAAGAGTTCTGTTGAGTTTATATATTTGAGAGCATTAGGAAACTAGTCACAAAACCATCAGGGTTTTCGTGGGCCTACAGTCAGCCTCCTTTTATTGTCTGGCCCCTGCTGTCTCAGGAATGTGCGGTGGGACAGCCGCGGAAGCCTTTCCCACACAGAGGCAGTCAGGGCGGTGCTGAGTGGCAGCTGTCTGCACGTTCCACCCAGGGACTTTAATGGGCTCACGGCTGTGATCCCTGTGAGAGGAGCAGCAAACGAGATACGGCTTCTGGTCACTGAGATTTCCGCCTGGACGTAATTTCCAGAACTTGGCTGAGGAAAGGGGAATCCCAGTCCGGCAGCCTGGTTGAGCTGAGGAGCGGGAGAGGGTCCTCAGAGGCTGAGGTCATCATTACATGGTGCAAGACTCTCAGAGTGGAGGCAGATACACAGAGAAGGAGCTGCAGACACAGGCTTGGGTGCACCTGAGACTGAACATCCATCTGCACGTGCGTAGGGCAAACCTGCACGTGGCCAGGCAAAGAAAAATGTGCAGGAAAGACTAACTAGTGGGAAATTAAAAGTAAAAAAAAAAAAAAAAACTCAGAGATCACCCAGGGCCAAGAATCATTTGAATTCCCCAAATCCAGAGTGGAGAACACTTGAATACATGAGGTTTTCAGTAGGCCCCAGAAAGATGTCCTAGTAATGAGGCGAAACTAGACCTTCAGGAATATGGTATGCACCGGAATCCATCATGAAAAAAGCTTAAAAGCCAGTCTTGAAAACATCAAACTTATCCAGAACAGTCACAGGAAACTTCGTAGGCATACAGCAAAGCCCAGACTCAAAAATGTAACATTCACAATATGTGGCATTTCACTGTATGTAAATTATACCTCCGTAATAGTTGACTTTAAAGAAATCAAATATTCTCGTCTCAACAGACACATTAAAAAATTGGTAAAACTTAATACTAGCTCATTAAAAAGCAAAAAAACATTTAGCAATCTAGCAATAGGAGACAGCATCCTAAAGTCTACGATGGGGCATAAGGCTCTATTAAAATCACAGTTAATAAGGAAGCATTAAGCACAACCCCTTTCAATCTTTAACATCTGCTATCAGCATTTGTATTTATCAGAATACTGGAGGTCCCGACCAGCAAAATAAGATAATAGAACAAAATTAAAGATAGAGGGAAATAAGATAAAGAATTAGAACTTCTTACATAGTTACTGGCTGCATATAAAGTCATATATATAATAGCAAAACTGCTCAAACTCGGAGGGTCTAGCTCTAGAATACTTGAGTTCCCCAGCAACAACTAATTAGAAAATGGACTTTATAGTAACCAAGAACTCCAACTTTTTACAGCTGAGTTGTATGTCATTCCTAAGCATATGTGAAGACCTTGTGGAGAAGATTAAAATTTTATTGAAAGGCATAGAGAAGACCTAAATAAATGCAGAAATATGTTATGTTCATGGATGGTATTATCGTAAAGGTGGCATTTCTTCTCAAAGTGATAGTAAATTCAACATAATTCTAATTATTCAGCAGGGCTCTTTCTAAAACCTGACCTGGTGATACTAAAATTCAAGAGCAGATAAGACAACTGAAGAAGAGGAGAAGTAGCTAGGGACCAATTCAACCACATTTTGGGTGTTACAGCAAAGCTATGGTAAAGAAAATGTGGTTCCAGGAAGGTCACTAGGTAATGGACTAGACCAGAAATCCCAAAAATAAAGCAACAGGAGCACAAGAATATGGAGTGTGATAAAGGTGGTGTCATAAATCAGAGAGGAAAATGTGGATTTACTCATTCATGACACTAGGATAACGGGCCATGCATGCAAAGGCAATAAAGCCAGGTCCGTATCTCGTCCCTTACACGGAATTGGCACCAGATGGATAAAGCCAGGTCCGTACCTCATCCCTTATACGGAATACCTCATCCCTCACATGGAATACCTCATCCCTTACACAGAATTGGCACCAGAGGGACAAAAGACAAAAAAATGAGGAAATAAATTGTAAAACTTGAATAGAACAAAACACGAGAGAGTATCTCGATGATAGTGGTGGAATAGATGCCCTTCTTGAAGTACACACACACACACACACACACAAAAGCACACATTGCAAAAGAGAAGGCTGATAAATCAACTTTGCCAAAAATTACAACTTCTGTAGGAAAAATGTGAAAATACAAGCCCAAAATTCAAATGTGTGCAACCTTCAGTAAGCCATAAATAATATGAAGAATATATATATGTGTGTGTGTATGTACATATATATATTATACACAAAATGGGCAGCAAATATGAATGATTAGTTCACAAATGTTAAAAAAATCCCAATAACTAATAAGCACATAAAAGTTATTACATTTAATTAATGATAAAGTAAGTGCAAATTGAATAGTAATCTATTACTAGTTCATATTCATTATATTTGTAAAAATTAATGTTTTATCATGCCAAGAGTGTTAATGATGTAGGAAAATGAAAAACCCTTATGTGGAACTGATGACAATAGGTAAGCCTATTGATAACACATTATAATGTATAACAGGTTATGATGTATAAATGGGTACAACAATTTTGGAAATTAATTTGTCAATACTAGTAAATTTAAAGATACAAGTAATAGATGATTCTATTTCTAAAGAAATTTTCATCCACTAAGATTTATGTACCAGGATAGTTATTTCAGCAGTAGGTAACAGTGAAAATAAAAAAAAATTTAAATCCTAACCTTTTTAATGTAAGGAAATGGATAAACTAAGGAAGCAGTGATTGAAAATTAACACCTTTATCTTGTTGACTCTTCCAGTGCAGAAATAAGATGGATCATTTTATTTCCTTTCCTTTAGCTTTTCCTTTATGTAAGCTTAAGCTTTGTAGTTAGGTTCATTCCAAGAAATCTTGTATCTTTTATAGTTATTGTTAATGTGAGACTGTTTGCGAATACATTTTCTAATGGTGTATAGGAAATCTTTTATTTTTCATGTTGGCTTTTTAATGTGGCTACTTTCCTTCCTTCCTCCCTCCTCATTTAGACTAATTTTATTGTTCTTTTAAAGAAAGCATTGACTTGAATATTTATTTAGTTCCCAAATTTCATTCCTTCTAACTGTACAATGAATTGATTCAAGGCAACAATTTTCACATGTGTTTTTTGGGGGAAGGTGCAAATTTATGACATTCTCTTGTTTCTAAATATATAGTTGTTTCAGTTTTCCTTTCTCCTAGTGATTTAATTTTTAGGTGAAGAGATATTTTGGCTATCCTTTAGTTCTTAATATGGAATTTTATTACATTGGTTAGAGCACATTGATTTCTGCTTTAAAAAATTTGTAGACATTTGCTTTTGCATAATGTCTTTCCTGTGACTGGTCTGTACGTGTTTGCAAAATTTCTGTTGGTTATATGTACGTACATTATCGTATTAGGTTATTTTTTTCTCCAAGCTAGTTAAACTTGTTATGTAAATCTCTTATATTCTTATTTATTCTGAAAGAGTTCTATTAATATCTCTCACTAATTTTATGGGTTTGTCAATTTCTCCTTACATTACTATTTATCTTTATCATTTACTTTATATACATATATTAACATCATTAGAGAAATAAAAGAGGAAATAGAACCTGCATTACAAGAGTATGTTGCAGGTTACTCATTTCCAAGATGTCCATATATTGCTTATGTTTTAGAAAGACCATTAGTGATCTTGGAAATAAGGCATAAAATTATCCAAATTTAAAAGTAATAAAAGTGGCTGGGCATGGTGCCTCATACCTGTAATCCCAGCATTTTGGGAGGCCAAAGTGGGAGGATGGCTTGAGCCCAGGAATTCAAGATCAGCCTGGGTAACATAGTGAGATCCTGTCTGTACATCTCTACAAATACTTTTAAAAATGAGCTTGGTGTGTATGGTGGCATGTGCCTGTAATCCCAGCTACTCAGGAGGCTGAGGTGAGAGGATTCCCTGAGCCCAGCAATTTGAGGTTGCAGTGAGCTGTGATTGTGCCAGTGCACTCTGGCCTGGGCGACAGAGCAAGACCTCATCGCCAGAAAAAAAACAAAAATAAAAAAGAATAATTTGTATGTTGAAAGTGTACATTGAAAAAGTCAAGAATATACACTAAAATGATAATGATATTATTTTGTGTTGGGAATAAGAGCAATCTTATATTCTTTTTTATTTTCCAAAATGATACGTATTATTTGTATAATTTTAAAAAGACTAAATAAGGGCAAGTTTGTGTAAAATGAGAGGGGAACTATATGCATTGTTAATACTTAGTTTTAATGGATAATATTTTGCATTTCATTTCTTGTCTTTGAATTATAAATAAAGTGATATATATTTTAATATTTGATCGTGCTTAGGGTACTGGCATGAACTACATGAAGAAGCCTACAGTAATACTAAACAGTTATATTGATGGAGAATATTTTGAAAACTCATTATTTTTATCACACCCCATCACATAATACTTGTTATCAGTTAATGCCTTATATTAAAAAATTAATTTCATGAGCTCACCTGGATATTATACTCAGACAGAAAAATGTAAGAAGGCTATTGCATATGAGTATAAGCCAATTTGTCAATTGCTTTTAATTAAACAATATATTTAAGGCTTCGGATTTCATCCTTACCATATAAAGGAACTTGGAGTAGTCACTGCTGTCCTTACAACAAGAAAAGTCTCAGCAAACTGAAAATGAGCAGCTTTTCTAGGACTATCAGAGCACTGGAGTCGCGAGTCAAATCGCCTCCCAGAAATCTGGAGACACAGGGCAATTCAGAGGGGCAGAGCAGAGAGCCGGGGGTGCAGCGGGGGCTGCTGGAGTTCACCCCAGAAAGATTCCTCATGGACAGCCTAAAATGTACTTCAATTTTTATGCAAGGGTATAAAAACAATTTATCCTCTACTTCTCGGAATGAATTTTAAGATTCTTAAAATCAACATCCATGTGTGGGAACACGTACAGGGTCATTCTGATGACCTGATGGAGGCTGAGCACTGACGAGGCACGGTGTGAAAATCCTGGGGGCTGCAGTCTTGGGACGTGGTCCACACTCGTGTGGATTTTACCTGCAAAAATGCCACCAGGTTCTCATGGGGAAGATCTGAGAAACAGTCCCTAGTGTTCTGACAGGAGAAGGGGGGAATTAATTATTATTTTCTCTGCCACAAAAGCCTACACTCCAAGGAAAAGAATTCCCCTGAGCCCTATCCCAGCTGGTGAAAGATATTCTTCCCACACCAGACACCTCTAGACTACCTGCCTCGTGGTAAGGGCTTTTTTTATTTTTTATTTTTAAAGGGCATTACTACTTTGGAGAAAAAAAATGTAATCGTGAAGGTCATAGCCTTTACACAGGATGGTAAAATGCTGAGATTTAAGTATTTTATATATACTTTATATATGTATATATATTCACACACACACATATATACATATATATAGGAAATATATATATAAAGGAAAGGAAATAAAATGTGTATATATATGTGTGTGTGTGCGTGTGTGTGTAGCAGAATGTTCAGGAACCATGGCACAATTTTATTTGTTTGAGGCAGGGTCTTTGTCACCCAGTACACTTGTGTGATCCGGACTCACTGCAGCCTCAACTTCCTGGGCTCAATGGATCCTCCTATCTCAGCCTCCTGAGTAGCTGGGACTACAGGCACACGCCACCATGCATAGCTAATTTTTTGTTTTTGTAGAGATGGGGTCCCACTGTTTTGCCAGGCTTGTCTTGAAC
Source organism: Pan paniscus (assembly GCF_029289425.2). NCBI lineage: Eukaryota > Metazoa > Chordata > Mammalia > Primates > Hominidae > Pan > Pan paniscus. Next base: position 8,479,369 of record NC_073265.2, read on the forward strand.
TCCTGGGCTCCAGCGATCCTCCTGCCTCGGCATTCCAAAGCACTAAGATTACAGGCATGAGCCTCTATGCCCAGCCTTAATCAAAACATTATAAACTATTCTCCTTTCCCATACCTGGCCACTACACCAACAGAGCTTCTGTAGAATAACAAGGAATTGCAGTGGAAAAATATGAAAAGCACAGAGTCTGTCTACGAAAGAGTAATTTGGGAGCCCAAAATCAAGAGGGGAGACAAAAACAAGAACATTGGAGGAATTGGAAACCCCTGGCAACTAAAGCCACTGCACACATTCAGTAAAGGCCAACTCCCGCCCAGGTTCACACAAACACTCACACTAAAGGCCTCTTTACCGCAGCCCCCATTACATGATATGAGTTTGACTTTCAACAATAACTACAAATAATGCCAAAAGGCTAGAATAACAGAATAGTCTGAAGTAAACAACAAAACTAGCCGCAGATAGGACACAGATGTTGGCATTACCAGAGAGGGACTTTAAATAACTGTGATTAATGTGTTTCCATTAGAGCCCTCATGGGAAAGGTAGAAACATGCCTGGACAGATGGATCATGTAAGCAGAGAGATGGAAACTCTAAGAAAAATTCAAAAGGAAATGCTAGAACTCAAAACTCAAGAACAGAATTGAAAATTCAACAAAATCGAGAATGCTTTTGATGGGCTTCTCAGGACCCTGGGCATGGGCAGGGAAGAGTCAGCAGATGGAGGGCATAGAAGCTTCTCAAGCTGAAATGCAAAGAGAACAAAAATCAGCAGAACGTTCAGGAACTATGGCGCAATTTTATTATTTCTTTATTATTTGTTAAGAGGCAAGGTCTCACTCTGCTGCCCAGGCTGGAGTGCAGTGGCACAGTCACACCTCACTGCAGCCTCTGACTCCTGGGCTCAGGTGATTCTGCTGCCTTAGCCTCCAGGCTAGCTGGAACTACAGGCTCACACCATCATGCCCAGCTAATTTTAAAAAATTTTTGTCAAGATCCTGTCTCACTGTGTTACTCAGGCTGGTTTCCAACTCCTGGCCTCAAATGATCCTCCTGCCTCAGACTCCCAAAGTGCTGCAGTTAGTCATGAGCCACCGTGCCTGGTCACTGGGACAATTTTAAAACGTGTACATTCTCATAACTGGCATACCAGAAACAGAAGAAAGAGAAAGCAGAGGCAAGAGAAATATTTGAACTGAGAATGTCTGAGAATTTCCCGAAATTAATGACAAACACCAAACAAGAGATGCAAGAAGTTCAGAGAACACCAAGAAGAATGAATACCAAAACTAAAAACCAACAACAACAGAACTAACAGACAACACCTAGGCATATCTTATTTAAACTTCAGTAGACAAAAAACAAAGAGAAACTAGAAAGAAGCTGGCAGTGTGGAGCTGGGGAGAGCTTCACCTCTAGAGAAGCAAGGATAAGAGTTAGAGTGTACTGCTGTTCAGAAACCATGCAAGCAAAAGGAGTGAAATAAAATATTTACCATATTGAACAAACAAACAAAAACCAACCCACGATTCTATATCCACTGAAATTGTCCTTCCAATGTGAAGCAGAGATCAATTCTTTTAAGACAAACAAAAACAGGGAATTCAAAATCAGTAGACCTGACTTGCAAGAAATATGAAAAGACTTTCTTCACTGAGGAGAAAAATTGTATAGGTCAGATTTGGAATGACAGGAAGAGATCAGAGAAGTTAGAATGTAGATTAAACTAATCTAAAATGTAACTATTTCTTTAAAGTAGGTGTTGTCACCATGTATTGAGTGATTATAGCACATAGATCATTGAAATGAATGACAGCAATGTCATAAGGGAACTGGAAATAGTTTTAAGGTCCCTGCGTTATGTGTAATGAAGTATATTGTTTTTTTAAGGTGAATTTGGATTTATTAAAATATATAGTAAACTCTAGGGAAACCCTTAAGAACATTAAAAAATAAATAACTTATTACATTTATAATAATAAAAAATAATGTGTTAATAAAGGCAACAAATCAAACCACATAAAATGCTCAATTAAAGCACAAAAGAGAGAAGAAAAAAACAAAGAACAAATACAATGAACAGAAAACAGTTACCAAGATGATGGAGATTAATTTAACTACTGTATATTAATAATTACTTTAAATGGAAATGGAAATGGTGTAAGTACAACAATTAAAACACAGAGAACAAGACTAGATCAAAAACCCACACCCAAATAAATGTTTTCTAAAAGAAACCCATGATAAAGATAAAAATCATAGATTGGCTGGGCGCAGTGGCTCAAGCCTGTGATCCCAGCACTTTGGGAGGCCGAGGCGGGCGGATCACGAGGTCAGGAGATCGAGACCATCCTGGCTAACACGGTGAAACCCCGTCTCTACTAAAAATACAAAAAATTAGCGAGGAGTGTTGGCTGGCAACTGTAGTCCCAGCTACTTGGGAGGCTGAGGCAGGAGAATGGAGTGAACCCGGGAGGCGGAGCTTGCAGTGAGCCAAGATTGCGCCACTGCACTCCAGCCTGGGCGACAGAGTGAGACTCCGTCTCAAAAAAAAAAAAAAAAAAAAATCATAGGTTAAAAAAATAAGAACGTGAGGCCAAGTGTGGTGGCATACACCTGAAATTCCAGCTACTCAAGAGGCTGATGTGGGAGGATTGCTTGAGCCCAGGAATTCGAGGCCCCAGTAAGCTTAGATTAGGGCACTGCACTGCAGCCTGGGCAACACAGTGAGACCCCATGTCTTAAAAAAAAAGGTGGGAAAAAACGTAGCAATGCTGTGCTGGGTGGAATAGTGTTCAGCGTCCTCCCTAAATCATGTCCGCACGGAACCTCAGAACCGGAACCTCAGAACCAGAACCTCAAAACGTGACCTTGCTTGGAAATGGGGTCTTTGCAGATGGAATTAGTCAAGATGGATTCCAGTGGCTCTAAATCGAAAGACTGGCATCCTTACAAGAAAGAACGTAGATGCACAGGACACAGAGACACACAGGAAGAACAGCATGTGACGATGAAGGCAGAGGCTGAAGTCACACAGCTGACAGTCAAGGAGTGCCACGGATTCCAGCCACCACCAGAAGCCAGGGAGAGGCAAGGAAGGATTCTTCCCGAGAGCCTTCAGAGGGAGCATGGCCCTGCCTGCATGTTGATTTCAGACTTCCAGCCCCAAAACTATGAAAGCACCCACTTCTGTTGATTTTAGCAACCCAGCTGGTGGTTTATGACCACAGCCCCGGAAAGCCCTGTGTTGACACTACGAAAGCAAAGCTAGCATCGCCACAGTCATTTCAGACACAGTAGACTTTACAAGAAAGAAGATTATCAGGGTAAAGAGGGAAACTGTGGCTGGGCATGGTGACTCATACCTGTGATCCCAGCACTTTGGGAGGCCGAGGCAGGCGGATCACGAGGTCAGGAGTTCAAGATCAGATCAACATGGTGAAACCCCATCTCTACTAAAAATACAAAAATTAGCTGGGCAGGGTGGTGGGCACCTGTAATCCCAGCTACTTGGGAGGCTGAGGCAGGAGAATTGCTTGAAACTAGAAGGCAGTTGTTGCCATGAGCCGAGATCGTGCCACTGCACTCCAGCCTGGGTGACAAGAGCGAAACTCCAAAAAAAGAAAAGGAGACTGCATGATGATAAAGGGGTCAACTTTCCAAGAAGGCATAACAATTCTCACTATTAAGAGTAGCCTAAGAAGACACGACTACTAAAAAAAACAGGGGATCCTGAGTAGTATCCTGGAACAGAAAAAGGACATTAGATAAAAGGAAGAAAACCTAGATGAAGGATAAACTTTATTTATGTAATGTATCAATATTGGTTAATTAATTGTAACAAATATGCCTGTTATGTCAGGTGTTAATAACAGGGGAAACTGAGTGTGGTTTATACGTTAACTTTCTGTACCTATTCTGCAACTTCTCTGTAAATCTAAAACTGCTTTAAAATCAATTGTGTGTGTGTATCTGTGTGTATCCCCTTAGAGAAATGCATGATTACACAATTTAAGAAAAAGTAAAAATGTCTCATTTAAAACATTTTACCTTAATAATAAAAGTGCCGTACTAAAAAAAAACAAAACCCTTGAGTTGCTATTTTTCACTCATCATCAAATGCTCACAGATTAGAAGATGAAACTAACATCTAGGTGGGTATTCTGAATTAATGAGTGTCATACTCCTCACGTGACTTCAACTTATAAACTTTGGAAAAAATAATTGAAAATATTACTATATCCTTTTTATAAGGTCCACACCATTTGACTAAATCATTCATTTCTTGAAATGTTCTAGAAGGCAAGTGTCAAAATGGAAGCAAAGGTTTTGGCCCCAAGACTTCAGACAGGACACTGACTTATAATATTGCATATTAAATAGAATGTGTCTTGTATAATGTCTAGATACAGCTAACAGTTTCCTAGGAGAAGGCCACTTTGTTCTTCGTATTCTGTTTTTATAAAATGCATGTCAAGAGCTGAGCTGGAAAGCTGAGCTGCCAGTTGTTGGAAGTCATTGATTAAGACAAGCCAAAATGAAGGTAATGGCCAAGCCTTGGGTCACCGACTCTGAGAGTATAAGCAAGAGGCTACTCAGGACAAAGTGTCCGTCCTAACCGCCACTCACCAGCCCATTTTCCCCACAGAACAGTGTAAGGTGTGGGGCAGGTGGATCAGCTCAGAGGTGGGGATCATAGCTCTTCTCCAAAGAAAGGCTGCTTACATTTATGAACCTGGGGGCTACGAGGATGGGTCAGGGCAAGGGCTAGGAGTGGAAAAGTACTAAACCCTGAGTCAGAGTGGAGAACGTGCCTTCAAAGTCATCTATGCCTGATAAGAAGGGTCCCCAGTCAACAGGCCTGGGAGATAGGAATAGAGAGATGCCTAACAGCATGGCTGGCCAGGGCCTGGTAGTTGCAGCCGCTCCCATCAGAGACTGCAGTGCACTGACTGTGCACCAGGTCTGGTGTGGGGAGGGCAGCTTCCCCCATGAGACTGCCAGGTAAAGCATCTGTAATTGTCTGTAGTTGGCCTGAAAAATCACACACAAGACTTTGGCCAGGAGCTAGATTCAACATGCTCATCTGTTGAAAGAATGCTTTTCTGTTGCTGTTTGCATAAGGGGAAATAGACTCATGTTTCCAAGAGCTGTATATTTTTAAATGAAACGATGTGTGGTAAAATTCTTAAGTGATATTCCTGTTACAATAGACAGAATGGTAGAATCATACACAGATGTTTTGAAAGAGTGTCAGGAATAAAAAACATGCCAGGCACAGTGGTACCTATCTGAATAGTTCCAGTTTATCAGGAGGCTGAGATGGGAGGATGGTTTGAGCCCAAAAGTTCAAGTCCAGGCTGGACAGCACAGCAAGACCCACATCTCTTAAATAAATAAATACAATTTAAAAAGTATTATTTTAAAAAGAAAAAAAGGACATATCGAGATATATCATGTTGCTGAGTGCAAAGTAGCTGTTAGTTAAAAACCATACTTCTTGTTTGGTGCTCAGGAAGTGATGTGATAAAAATTCTACAGCTTGGAAAAAAATTAATGATAAAGTGATAGCAATAAAAACGTTTAACAAATGTTTCTCCTATCTTTGTAAAACAAGGTGGCAAAAATAAAGATTTCTAAAACATATATCTGAATCATATAATCAATGGCTTTTTGCCTAAACTTACCAACTTCGATAATAGAGAAGCACTACAAACTCCTCTCTAAATGCTTATGAAGCACTTATAACAATTGTTCATATATTGCAACACACCAATAAACTAAAAATAACAGAAAAATATTGATCAATGTTCTGATTACACTGCAAAAATCTGGAAATAATCACATCATATTTTTAAAAATTAAAACAAAAAATAAAGTAAAAACCTTATTACTTGGAAATTTTTTAAAGTATTTTGGGTCAAAGATGAAATAAAATTAGCAATCATGGAGTATCATTGTATACTGAAATCCACTAATGTAGCCAAAGCTGATTCAGAAGAAAATTTATAGCCTTAAACAAACAAACAAACAAAGAAAAAACACAAGAAATAAAAAACTTCATGATTTTAACATTTAAGTCAGGAAGGGGGATGAAATCTAATAAATACACACAAATACAGAAGAAATTAATGAAAATATATATCAGTAATTTAGAAAGCAAATAAAGAATAGAAATGATGTATGAATCCAATATCTCTTTTTGGGAAAAAGAGTAAAAGGCAATGACAAATATTCTAATTTTAAGAAAAGAAAAGGCAAAAATACATGAAATTGCATATAGAAACACTGCCAATGTGGTTTTTAGGCAGAAATCTGTAAATTCATAAATCAGTGAAGATATATAATATGCATACAATCTCAAAAATATAATTCAAGATTCGTTATCAGAGACTTAAAAAGAAAGAAAATTCATAGTGATGAGTAGACTAATACTCCTTCGGATGTTAAAAAAAATACCCATTTTTACTTATTATATGATATCTAATCTTAATATGAAGAATAATATATTTTACGTGTCAAATTTTATTGTGAACAAGTAATCATCAAGGAACTATTAAAGTGAGATGACAAGAATATCTACAATAATCAATGTTTAACATTGTTTTGTACATCAGAGGCAATGCAATAATGGCTAAATTAATGTGATATTAGCAATTGACAAGAGAACACACATTTGTCTTATTTCAGATGTTATAAATATTCACCTAAAATACCAGGAAAATAAAGTTTTACAGTATTTAGAACCAAAAGAAAAATATTCAGTAAGTCTTGCACCTCAGAATTAGCATAAAGTTAATAATTTTCCTGCATGCTTTTTTTTTTTTTTTTTTGAGACGAAGTCTCGCTCTGTCGCCCAGGCTGGTGTGCAGTGGCGCTATCTCGGCTCACTGCAAGCGCCGCCTCCCGGGTTCACGCCATTCTCCTGCCTCAGCCTCATGTAGCTGGGACTACAGGCGCCCGCTACAACTCCCGGTTAATTTTTTTGTAATTTTAGTAGAGACGGGATTTCACTGTGTTAGCCAGGATGGTCTCGGTATGTTTCTAATAGTCATTAAAAAATACAATGAGGAGCTGGGAGCGGTGGCTCACGCCTGTAATCCCACAACTTCGGGAGGCCCAGGTGGGTGGATCACTTGAGCCCAGGAGTTCGAGACCAGCCTGGGCAACAGGTGAAACCTGTCTCTACAAAAAAAAAAAAAAAAAAAATCAAGGCATGGTGGCGTGTGCCTGTTGTTCCAGTTGAGGTGAGGTGAGGGAGGCTGAGGTGGGAAGATTACCTGAGCCTGGGATGCAGAGGTTTCAGTGAGCCATGACGGTGTCACTGCACTCCAGCTTGGGCAACAGAGCGAGACCCTCTTTCAAAAATAATAAATAAATAAAATAAGATAAAAATAGCTTAAAAATACAATGAGAAGCTTCGGGCTGAGGAACGTTGGTGTGGGAGCAGTGGGTAGTGAGGCTGGGTTTGATTGCTAATGTTTACAGGGCTTCTTTTAGATGGATGAAAATGTTATAAACAGAGATCGTGGTGTTGGTTGCAAAACCCTGTGAATAAACAAAATTCAAAGGAGAATAAAAGCAGAATAACACAGGAAAAAGGGGAGGTTGACATTCTTAGCATGTGAAGCACTTGTCCAAAAAATTAGCATGTGACAATCCATAACCTATGATTCAGTAAGAAAAATAAAGTTTGTCTTTGTCTGAAGGTACAAGCAAATATAAACGGTCAGAAAATCTGAAAAGATTTCTAAAGTTATGAATAAACAGGGAACTGCAAATTATCACTGCACTACTATTTCATTATAGAACAAATTGACAAAAATGTAATTCTTGGTATTACAGAGAATTATTGAATATATAGACCAAAGAGAAGTTTCAAGCTCTGCTATTATAACTGTAAATTGATACAGTCCATTTGGAAAAGAATTTTTGTCAATATTTAGTAAATACAAAGATGTATATATTCTTTGATAAGACATATTTATATGTGTGTGCAAATTTACTGGAGCCACATTTATTAATAGGGAGAAATCTAAAAATCATAATCTTAAGGAATAAAAGCTAGTTACACGAGAATAGGAAGTCTAATGATCTGCACAAGCATTTGGGTATCTGGGGGCCATCCATACACATTATTACCTCAGTAGAAGTTCTTTGCACAAGGAGAGTAGAGTCTTCCCTCCTCCACTTCCCTCCCTCTTCGTGGTGTTACCATTTAACTAGCACATTGCACTTGTCTTCAGCTGATAACTGAAGCTACTATTTAACAAGTGTACTTTTGTGGCTCTATGAACATCTCCAAATGATAGTCAAAGAACACAATTGTAGTATGGATGGCTGAAATGCTTGCTATTCTAGCACTCTGCAGGCTAAAGTCAGCTGATCTGGTGGAATAAAGTTTGTATCTTCCTCTTCTGTCACCACTCCATGACTTTTCTTAGCAGGTAAGCAACTGACTTTAGTAATGAGAGGTGAAGCTGACTGGGCTTCTGGGTTGGGTGGGGACTTGAAAAACTTTTCTGTCTAGCTAAAGGATTGTAAACACACCAATCAGTGCTCTGTGTCTAGCTAAAGGTGTGTAAAAGCACCAATCAGCACGCCGTAAAAACAGACCAATCAGCACTCTGCAAAATGGACCAATCAGTGCTCAGTAAAATGGACCAATCAGCACTCAGTAAAATGGACCAATCAGCAGGATGTGGGCGGGGCCAACTAAGGGAATAAATGCTGGCCCCCCAGAGTATCTGTAGCTATGTGCTTGGGTCTGTGGAATGTTTGTGTTTTGGCTGTTTACAGTAGATCTTTCTGCTGCTCACTTTTTGGGACGGCGCTGTGTTTATGAGCTGTGATACTCGCTGCAGAGGTCTGTGGCTTTTCTTTTGAAGTCGGCAAGAGTAACCAGCCCACGAACCCACCGGGAGGAAGGAAAAACTCGGGATACGCTACCTTTAAGAGCGGTTAACACTCCCTGCAAAGGTCTGCAGCTTCACATAGATAATGAACTAAGAGTATCAACCCACCAGAAGAAAAAAAAAACTCTGGACCCGTCTTAACAGCTGGAGGAACAAACTGCAGGCACTGCATCCTTAAGAGCTGTAACACTCCCTGCGAGAATTTGCGGCTTCATTTTTGAAGTACGTGAGACCAATAACCTGCCGCGCAGTGTAAGTTCTGGACCCAATAGTAGGTAGGGGCGTCTTGAAGTTCTATTTGTTCCATCTCGTTAAGTCCTCCTCTTTTTGTCTGCCTTGGTAGGGTTTTTATGTTAATGCTTGGCTGCAGCGCCTCCCATTTTTTTCTTAGTGAAGCTTTATAGTGCTGTTGTCTTCCTTCTTAAATTTAAGGGAAAGAAATGGATAATCTCTTTGAGTTCTTACATAGGCTTTGCAAATTCCACTATCACAAGCTGTTAAAAGGCAAGAAGTGTGTTACATTTATATTTTTGTTCGATAAATTTGTTAGCAAAATGGCTAAGATAAGGTAGATTTCAAAAATGGTGTAATTTAAATGGATGCTTAAATATAAAGAGACAGAAACCTGAAAGCATTTTCAGACTGGCTTCTAAACGTTTTAGATAACAACCTTATTTGCTTAAATTATACATTATGTATTTCAACATGGCTATATATACTATTATATAATGGAGTAATTGTGAAGCTTAAATATTCTTAATATAAGTTACAGTACATATGTTGAAGACATGGACTGTAGAGTACATTATTTTAAGTTTCACAATTTATTGCTGTATAATACAGAATGTTAAAATCCATGGTTTATAATTTATGATTTAGACTGTATTATATACTTAAATGTAACGTATAATGAAATATAATTTAACACATTAACATGTTAAATGCTACAGTGTATTTTCTAAAAACATTTTGAAATTATTTCAAACTTACTGGAAAGTTGCAAAAATCATACAGAACTACCATGCACGTTACTCAGATGTAGCAGTTTAAAATATTGTTCCACATTGTTTTTTCATCTGACTCTACAAATATAAACACACACAAATTATTTTTGCCAATATATTTCGATATAACTTGCGTACATCATGTCTTTTTACCTCTGATAATTCAGTGTGTACTTCGTAAAAGAAAGGGCAAGGGTGTTTTTTCTCAAGCTAAAGAGACTACTCAAAAATTCAGATGTATTGAAATGGTGCAAGATTTTTTCGTCTTTTTACTTGTGTTTTGATTTACACTTTTCATTAAGATGCAGCCCTATGGTGGAGTTAGGCTTTCAAGCTTGTGTCAGTTTCCTATTTGTATGATCTTAAAACACAAAACAGTTCTCTATTTTTTCTGTGTCTCTCGTTGCACCCAGCTTATACTTGTGAGTATTAGGCCATCTTTTCACTATTTGTGATCATCATTGCCATTTAGTCAAGTTAGGAAGGAGACCCACACAGAGAATGACTCAGGAGAAGAAGAAAAAGGGGACCATGGCATGAATCTTAAAAGAAATTAATGATGTTTTGGAAATCACTGATTGACTGATAGACTTCTAAGTTCATTGTTACTGAATATGTTAAAATCTGGGTAATATGTCAGAAATGCATTGTATCATCATTGGATTAAGCACTTGTGGTGTTTGTGGTGTAAGTAGAGTATTTTTGGAAACCTTGGGTGGTAAAATGTTCCAGAGGCAGGAAGACGACAACAAACTATATGATTTATTATTGAAAAATATTTTACGTTATCACCAGTAATCATGTTCTTCAGGGCAATTCTTGTCTTCTATTTCTTTGGTTAGTTAAAAATTAGCCAAGCAGGTCACGTCTTTTCCCCTCTCCCTATTGGCATTTCAGCAACTATTCCAGAAAGAAGGGTTTTAAATTAGTTTTTCTGATTGGGATTTTGCCATAGGTGTAAATATACTTAACAGGATATATATACATACTTCGCTAGTAAAGTTATGAATTTAATGAGATACTGAGATAAGAACCTTTGCTGCTTCTAGTTCAGTGTTATGAGAACAATGACAATTACTCAGTAATTGCTCTTAGTAACATCAATAGTCATTTCTCTGTAATCAAAATCAGCTTGAGTTCTCCTTCCAGCAATAATGAAGTAAATGTGACTAGACTTGCTTTTCTATCATAAGTCACTAGAAAAGCTGAAGAAAACCTATGAAACAACTGTACGTAGTCATTAAACAATAGGTAGTTCGGTACTGTGATCCCTTAGAGAAAGGAAACAACCCTACAATTGACTTGGCTTTTTGCATAGAGACCTTTATGGACTACAGTGTGGTGAAAAGAATCTTAAGCAGGACATGGCAGATCACTAGATTGAGAGGACAGAGATCAGCGTTCTGAGAAAATGCAGCAACTTAAATTTGCCGAATTATAGAATGAGGAGGATGCTTTGCAGAGAGAGAGCTCAAGACATCTGGGTTCTCTTGCATTTGTTGGTGAGTATTAAGCTGTACATGCATAGAGTGAGTCTCCATAGAGCTGAGTAGATAATAAGCCGGGACCTACAACCTATATGATTTTGGGAGTTTACACAAGACTACATGACTTTCTAATTCTAACCAGCAAGAATGGAGGATCTTTATTAAACATATAAAGACCATTAAATAGGACCATTAAATGGGCATATTAAGTAGGTATCCCAGAAGGGTAATGCTTTAGTAGGACTAAAATAGCTTTAGGTTAAAGGCCACCTTAGACCTTCCCTTTGAAGAACTTTAAAACTAGTCTCGAAAAGATCAAACTGATCCATTACGTAACAACTGCTGGAATAAAGACAAACACCCTTTAAAAGAAGATGGCAAAATACAGCACAGAACAACATAAAATTCACAATGTGCAGAGTCTGAAAAGAATTATTAGCATACCAAAATTCAGGAAAATGTAACCATAAGCCGAAAAAAAAAAACCACTCACTATAATAACAGCGCAAGAAATGATTGAATAACCAGACAAGAAAATGATAAAACTACTGTTGATGAGCTTAATGGTTTAAATAAAAAATGAACACAATGAAGGCAATAATGGAATATATAAGAAGAACCAAATGAAATTTTTAGAGCTCAAATACAATTTCTGAAAAGATTGTGTCACCGGACAAGATTCAAAGCAAATTGCATAATGCAGAAGACAAGAGAAGTTGGGATTCCCACTGTCCCAACTGTTACTCAACATAGTATTTGAAATCCTAGCTAGAGCAGTCAGACAAGAGAAAGAAAGGGCATCCAAATTGGAAAGGAAGAAGTCAAATTGTCCTTGTTTGCAGATGATGCAATATTATATTTGGAAAAACCTAGCGATTTCACAAAATATATATTAGGTTGGTGCAAATTGTGGTTTTTCTCTCTAATATAATTACACATGTTAGAAAATTACACAATTACATAATTGCATAATTCTAACAAAATATAGTTAGAATGCATAAGATGTATTTGATAGCACAATAGGATGACTACAATCAACAATAATTTATTGTACGTTTAAAAATAAAGTATTCAGAGGCCTGTGAGACTGTATCAAGGTGTCACACATATGTGTAATTGGAGTTTCCCAAGAGGGGAGGAAAAATGTTTTTGAAAATGTTAGCTGGAAATTATCCAAATGAGATGAAATCTATAAACACACAGACCTGAGAAGCTCGATGAGTTCCAAGAAGGATCAACAAAAAAGCACATCTAGGAACATCAAGATAAAATTGGTGATAAGTATTGATAGACGGAAAAACTTAAAGCCAACTCAGGTAGTGTATATTAAGATGTTAAGGGCTGGGTGCAGTGGCTCATGTCTATAATCCCAGCACTTTGGGAGGATCACTTGAAGCGAGGAGGTTGAAAGCAGCTTGAGCAACAAACTGATACCCTGTCTCTACAAAAAAAAAAAAAAAATTAAAAAGTAAAAAATAACTTAGCTGGTCTCAGTGGCATGCACCTGTAAGTCCCAGCTACTAGGGAAGCTGAGCCAGGATGATCGTTTGAGCCCAGGAGTTTGAGACTGCGGTGAGCTATGATTGCACCACTGTACTCCATCCTGGGTGACAGAGCATGACCCTGTCTCTGAAAAAAAAATGTACATGAGGACAGAGATAATCTATTTTTATTTATTGAAATACATAAGTTGTTATTAATTTCTTATGAAATAACAAGGGACTACTATTTTTAAACTGCTAAAAGAGAGCTTGTGAACTTTGACTTTTACATCTACAATATAATCTCATGAAAATGTAGGCAAACAAGATTTTCAGTCAAGAAAAGCTAGAATTGTCACTAGCAGATGTGCTGTAGAATAAATGTTACAGTAAGTTCTTTGGACAAAATGATGTCAGATGAAAACTTGTATAACTACAAAGTAATAAAGAGTGCTATAAACAGCAAATATGTAGAGAATTATTTTATTTTAAAATATTTCTTGAAAGGTATAGCAATATCAATGTGTTACGGTATTTTAACATATATAGAATATAAGAAAATAGCACACAATTTGGGGGTGATACAATTGCACTGTGGTAAGGTTCTTGCATTAAACTTTAAATAGAATTATAGTATTTGACACTAGCCTGTATTTAAACGTTGTAAACCTTAAACACCAGAAAAAAGGCGTAGTTTATAACCCCACAGTAAATATGGAATTGAATGCTAAAAAAAAAAAACGATCTGAGGGGTTTGTTTCTTTGTTTGAGATGGAGTCCCACTCTGTCGCCAGGCTGGAAGTGCAGTGGCGTGATCTCGGCTCACTGCAACCTCTGCCTGCCGGGTTCAAGTGATTCTCCTGCCTCAGCCTCACGTGTAGCTGGGACTACAGGCATGCGCCACCACGCCCAGCTAATTTTTGTATTTTTAGTAGAGACAGGGTTCACCAAGTTGGCCAGGATGGTCTTGACCTCTTGACCTCGTGATCCGCCTGCCTCAGCCTCCGAAAGTGCTGGGATTAAAGGTGTGAGCCACTGCACCAAGCCGAACTGAATTTTTTAAAAGGCAAGAAAAGGTGGGAAAGGGCAATGAACACATGAGACAAACAGAAAACAAAACAAAAGAAAGTAATGATGCTTGGCTTAAACTTTACCACTTCAATAATGACATTAAATACAGGTAGTTTAGATTTGCATTGTGCAAAATGGTAGCTAGTAGCCACTTGTGACAATTTAGCACCTGAAATGGACCTACCCCAAATTAAGATGCACTGCAAGCGTCAACACCAGATTTTGAATACTTACTATGACACTTTTTTTCATTACATCGATTAAAGGTTGAAATATATTTTGGATATATTGGGTTAAATAAAATATATTACTAAAGTTAATTCCACTTATTTCCTCTTTTTAATATGGCTACAGAATGTTTTTGAAAATTTCAGTGTGTGGCTTACGTTACATTTCTATTAAATAGATCTGAACTGGACAGTCCAACTAAAAGGCAGGAATTATCAGACATGATAAAGAAGCTTGGCCTGACTAAATGAAGCCCACAAAAATGATTTTAACTCTAAGCAAATAGGTTGAAATAAAAGGAAAAATTATAAAAGAGTTGGAGTACTTACTAAGATAAGACAAAGCCGGCTCTATGCAAAGAATACTACCAGCAACAAAGAGGAACATTTCAGATAATAAAAGAGACAATTCATTGGGTGGATCACAGGCTCAGGAGTTCGAGACCAGCCTGGCCAAGATGGTGAAACCCCATCTCTACTAAAAATACAAAAAACTAGCCAGGTGTGTGGTAGTGTGCACCTGTAGTCCCAGCTACTCAGGAGTCTGAGGCAGGAGAATCGCTTGAATCCTGGATGCAGAGGTTGCAGTGAGCCAAGATCATGCCACTGCACTCTGGCCTGGGCAACAGAGCAAGAATCCATCTAAAAAAAAAAAAAAAATCGTAAAACTCCTGCATGCCTATGCACCAAATAACAGTTTGAAAAGACAAGTAGACAAGTAGCAGAAACTCAAAGAATTGAAAGAAGTAATAGACAAATAATAATATTTAAAGACATCAACATTCCCCTCTCAGTAATTGACTTAACCAAGTACACAGAAAATCAGTAAGGATATATAAAACCCAAACATCACTGTCAGCCAACTTAACCTAATTGACATTTATATAATACTCCATCCCCAAAGAACAGAATGCACTATCTGCTCAAGTGTGCATGGTATAATCACCAACCTAAACCATGCACAAGTCAGAAATTTTATCACAGCAAATTTAGAAGAGCTGAATCTATAGGAAATACGTTCTCTAATTATACCAAAATTAAAAATAACAAAATAGAATCTAGCATCTTTTAATGGTTTGAAATTAGAGAACATACTTCTAAATACCTATGGCTAATAAAAATCAAAATAAATGAGAAAATACTATGAAGTAAATTAAAATTAAAATATAGCATGCTAAATCTTTTGGAATACTAATGAAGCTTAGAAATACATAGCTTTAAATGCCCGTATTAGAAAAGTCCTAAAAATCATTAAGCTTCAATCCTAAGAAACAAGAAAAGGAAAAAGCAAAGTAAGCCCAAAGAAAGTAGAAGAAAGGAAATAGTAAAAACAGAAGCAGAAATCGATACAAAACAGACAAATAATAGAGCAAAGTGGTACAACCAAAACAGATTATTTGAAAAGATGAATGAAAGTAAGCAACTTTTAGCTAGACTCATCAGTATAAAAAAGAGGACACAAACTACTAATATCAGAAAAGAAAGTGGGAGCATAACTACATGCACTACAAACTTTAAAAATTATAAGGGAATGTTATAAATATTTTTTATTAATAAGTTTAGAAATAAGAAATCTAGCCTATGTCTG
Source organism: Pan paniscus (assembly GCF_029289425.2). NCBI lineage: Eukaryota > Metazoa > Chordata > Mammalia > Primates > Hominidae > Pan > Pan paniscus. The sequence goes on from NC_073265.2 coordinate 8,495,144, forward strand.
CTGAAGATAATGTATTTATTATTTAAAAATTAAAATGTTCAAACTTCATTGGCTTCATTGGCTATTTAAGAAAGATGTAATGACAATCCTACAGAAAAATCTTTCAAAAATTACAGGAGAAAGTAACACACATGGAACCTTGCTTTCTGAGGTCAGCATCGCACTAATACAAAAACTAGGCGAGAAAAGGCAAACATAACACCAAAACACTCATGACCATAGGCACACACATTTTTAATAATAATATTGGGCAATCAAATACAGTAACAGGTAAAAAGTATAAGCAAAATGACCAAGCAGTGTTTATCCTAGGAATACAAATATTGCTTAACATTGAAAAATCAATGTCATTTATCATGTTAAAAGAGTAAAGGAGAAAATTAATGATTATCTCATAGATACAAAAAAAAAGCATCTGATGAAATTGCATACGTTTTTTGATAAAGACTCTCCATTAAACTAGGAATAGTAGGCAATTTCCTTAATCTGATAAAGAGCATCTGCAGAACTTCCTTACACTTTTTTTTTTTAGTTTGAAGTCAACATTACAGAAAACTTTTCTCACATATCTTAGTGTGGTTTCATACATACAAAGAGCCTTTCAGTGTTATTACAATACAACCATCAAAATATCAGGAAATAGATATTGTTAAATTATTGCCATTCAATCTTTACACCCCATTTAAGATCAATCAATTGCCTCATTAAAATATTTTACAGCAAAATGATGGAGTCCAGAATTATGCATGCATTAAGAACTCCTGTCTCTGGTTTACTTTTGTTTGGAGTAGTTTATCAGTCTTTTCTGGACTTTGATGGTGAGAGGTGACAGCGTGCTGGCAGCACTCACAGCCCTCACTCGCTTTCGGGACCTCTTTGGCCTTGGCGCCCACTCTGGCCACGCTTGAGGAGCCCTTCAGCCCGCAGCTGCACTGGGAGAGCCCCTTTCTGGGCTGGCCAAGGCTGGAGCCGGCCCCCTGAGCTTGCCGGGAGGTGTGGAGGGAGAGGCGCGGGCGGAACCGGGGCTGCCTGCGAGGCTTGCTGGCCAGCGCGAGTTCTGGGTGGGCGTGGGCTCAGCGAGCCCCACACTCGGAGTGGCCAACCGGCCCCGCCGGCCCCAGGCAGTGAGGGGTTTAGCACCTGGGCCAGCAGATGCTGTGCTCGACTTCTTGCCAGGCCTTAGCTGCTTCCCCGTGGGGCAGGGCTCGGGACCTGCAGCCTGCCATGCCTGAGCCTCCCCGCCCTGTGCCTTGGACTCCTGCACAGCCCGAGCCTCCTGGACGAGCGCTGCCCGCTGCTCCATGGCGTCCAGTCCCATCCACCACCCAGGGGCTCAGTGTGGGCGCACTGCACAGGACTGGCCGGCAGCTCCACCTGCGCCCCCGTGTGGGATCCACTGGGTGAAGCCAGTTGGGCTCCTGAGTCTGGTGGGGACTTGGAGAACCTTTATGTCTGGCTAAGGAATTGTAAATACACCAATCGGCACTCTGTATCTAGCTCAAGGTTTGTAAACACACCAATCAGCACCCTGTGTCTAGCTCAGGGTTTGTGAATGCACCAATTGACACTCTGTATCTACCTACTCTGGTGGGGACTTGGAGAAGCTTTGTGTGGACACTGTATCTAGCTAATCTAGTGGGGAGGTGGAGAACTTTTGTGTCTAGCTCAGGGATTGTAAATGCACCAATCAGCACCCTGTCAAAATGGACCAATCAGCTCTCTGTAAAACAGACCAATCGGCTCGCTGTAAAGTGGACCAATCAGCAGGACGTGGGTGGGGCCAGATAAGAGACTAAAAGCAGGCTGCCAGAACCGGCAACGGCAACCCGTTTGCGTCCTTTTCTGCAGTGTAGAGGTTTTGTTTTTTTGCTGTTTGCAGTAAATCTTGCTGCTGTTCATTCTTTGGGTTCATCCTGGGTTTATGAGCTGTAACACTCACCGTGAAGGTCTGCAGCTTCACTCCTGAAGCCAGCAAGACCACGAACCTGCGAGAAGGTAGAAACTCTGAACACATCTCATCGTCAGAAGGAACAAACTCTGGACACGTTACCGTTAATAACTGTAACACCACGAGGGTCCGTGGCTTCATTCTTGAAGTTAGTGAGACCAAGAATCCACCAATTCCGGACACAATGGCATTTGCACTTTTGGATTATTATAGGGTTATTATGTTGTAGGAACTCTCTTAATTTGGGTTTGTCTGATGTTTCCTTGTGATTGGGTTTAGCTTGCATATTTTTGTGAAAATGACAAACTGATATAATCTCACTGCATTATGTCATGGGATGCATAATTTTGAGATATCTCATTTTTAAAATTTGTTCATACTGATCTGTTGATTAAAATAGCATTGGCCCAGCTGAATTATAAATATACTGTTTTCAATTTATAATTAATTTTAGTTAATTTTATAATTTTGTGAAACACATACTTAAATGCTATGTAATATATTAACGTTAATGATCAAAATATTCATGATCAAACACAATGTGTATGAACTCTAATTTTCCTATTTTTTCCTTTGGGTTGTAATTCATTATTACTTATTAACTTTACTCAAATCATTCCAGAATTAGGCAGTATAAAAACATTCAAGTTGGATTTTGTGTCTGTATGACATGTTCTCATCATTCTTTGCACACCTCTTTGCTCTGCCACAAATGTTCCAATCCCGTCCTACACTTTCCCTGTCTGTTTTTGGAAGTATCCATTTTCCCAAGTAGCTCTGGTTCCTTTCAGTAGAAGATAGTATGGAGAAGCCAAGATCTGGGTGCAGAGGGTGCTCATTGCTATTGTGCTGTCACTGTTCCCAGGCCCTCTTGGTGGGTAGAAGCAGAGAATATATATACACACACACACACGTGTGTATATGTAGGTATACAGTAAGTACATATATACATGTCTATATATGTATATAGTTGTATTTATACATATACTTTGAAAATCAGTAGTTCACACTAATACATTCAATTGCAATCATACCACAGGGATTATTTCTCCTTTTATTTTGTGCTTGTAATTCCCATCTCCAACAGAGAGAAACTCGGGTTCCATTACTCTTGGTATATGTATTTATTGGATTAAGTTCCCACTATGTCTCCCATTGCTGCCACTGTTTCCATTCCCTGCTGGCATTCTCCTCTTCCTGTTCAGGTTCTGACTCCCCATTTTGGGCCATCCCAGTACATGGATGCCTTCCTGACCTTGCTTGGGCTGTTTTTCCACAACAGGTCACCTTATCAAGTGAATGCTCCCCTCATCTTCACCTTGTGTATGCCTTCCTGTGGGGGAACCCTCCTAGCACTGTGTGAGCTCGAAGTTTGTATGCCAGGCTCGCCCACCCAGTGCTTGCCCTCCTCCTCCTGCGTGGGCTTAGACCCTCATGCAGGGCAGGCTTTATGCATAGACACTCTCCTCACCCTCTGAAACAGACTGCCAAACCAGACCAGGCCTCAATGGGGATGTTCTCTTAGCTTTGCTTTGGCTGTAATTTCAAACACAGGCTACTTTGCCCACATTCCATGATCTGAGAACTATGGCTGGCTCTCCCTCTCCAGGCCTTCCCTACTTCGCTTTGGCTGTGATTTTCAAACTAAGCCTTCCATGTGAAATGGTGCTTTTCTGAGTTTCTCAAGCTATGAAGCTTCGGTGCCGTCTTCACACTGCGTGGACTCTGGCCTGAGAGCTCCCTACTCCTTACCAGGTGCACACCATGTACTTCTCTACTCTTAGGACTAAACTTTTCCAGGAGATGAAAGAAAAGGAAGAGAGGGGAGGGGAGGGAGAACAGAAGAAAAATAAGAAGATGTCAACACCATACTTAATGGTAAACAAACGAACAAAAAACAAAAATCCCGAACAACAGCAACGACAAAATCTGAATATTTTCCCCTAATATTGGAACGAGGCAAGGGTGTCCACTCTTACCACTTCCTTTCCACATTGTACTGGAAACCCCAGCCAGTACTGTAAGGCAAGAAAAAGAAATTTAAAATATCTACATATAGGAGAAGAAGAAATAAACTGTCTATATTCACGGATAATGTAATTATCTCTTGGATATAATCCTAAGGAGTGTACAAAAAAGTCTATTAAAATAATAAGTACATTGAGTAAGGTTGTAGAATGTAATGATAATATAGAAAAGTTAATCATATTTATATGTACTAGCAGTATGCAATTGGCAATTAGATATTTTTAAATCACTTATAATAGCATAAAATATGAAATATGTTAAGATGTCAATTTTCCCTAGATTCATCTACACAGTTTATGTAATACAAATTAAACTCCCATCAGGCTTCTTTATAGAAATTGAAAAGATCATTCTAAAATATTTATGAAAATGCAAAGACATCACATAGTTAAAATAATTTTGGAGAACAAAATTGGATGGAATATGCTACATTATTTCAATATTAACTTTATAGCTACATTAATCAAAACAGTATGGATTAGTATAAAGATATATAGATAAATTAATGGAAAAGGGTAAATAGAGTAAAAAAACACAGCCACACATATAAGATCAATTGATTCTCAACAAAAATACAAAGGTAACCAGATTGAAGGAAAGAATATTTCCAACAAATCATGGTTCATGATATGGTTTGAATCTATGTCCCTGCCTAAATCTCATGTTAAATTATAATCCCCAGTGTTGGAGGTGGGGCCTGGTGGGAGGTGATTGGATCATGGGGGAGGTTTCTCCTGGTTTAACACCATCCCCCTTGGTGTTGCTGTGACAATAGTGAGTGAGTTATTGTGAGATCTGATTGTTTAAAAGTGTGTAGCACCTCCCCTCCTCTCTCTTCCTCCTGCTCTGGACATGTGACATGTCTGCTTCCCCTTTGCCCTCTGCCGTGATTATGTTTCCTGAGGCCTCCCCAGAAACAGAAGCCACTATGCTTTCCACACAGTCCGCAGAACTGTGAACCAATTAACCATTTTTTCTTTACAAATTACCCAGTCTCAGGTATTTCTTTATAGCAGTGTGAGAACTAATACACTTCATTTGGAAGAACCTTGATCCTTACATCATCCACAAAAGTTAACAAGTAACAAGTCTAAATATTAATGCTAACTTTTAGATAACATGCAGAAAATCTTAACTTTTAATTGGGCAATGATTTCTAAACTAGAATATCAAAAGTGTGAACCTTAAAAGAAAAAAATGGATAAATTGCATTTCATCTAAATTAAATTCTTCTTTTCTTTGAAAGATACTATTAAAGAAATAAAACAGCAAGGCTGCAGACTGGGAGAAAACATTTACATTACATATATCTGACAAAGGATTTATATCCAGAATATATAAAGAACTCTAGCTGGGCATGGTGGCTCACGCCTGTAATCCCAGCACTTTGGGAGGCCAAGGCAGGCGGATTACAAGTTCAGGAGTTCAAGACCAGCCTGGCCAACATAGTGAAACCCCGTCTCTACTAAAAATATGAAAAATTAGCCAGGCTTGGTGATGGGTGCCTGTAATCCTAGCTACTTGGGAGGCTGAGGCAGGAGAATCACTTGAACCCAGGAGGTGGAAGTTGCAGGGAGCTGAGATCAAGCCACTGCTCCCCACCCAGGGCGACAGTGTGAGACTCCATCTCAAAAAAAAACCAAAAAAAAAAAACCAAAAAAAAAAAAAACCTCTCACATCGCCATAAAAAAGATGGAGAATGCAATTAAAATGGGCAGAAATCTTGTATCTTCGCAAAGAAAATGTGAGTGGCCAATATGTAAATGAAATAGGCTTACTTATATATCACCAGGCAAATGCAAATTAAGACCACAATGGGTTGCCACTATACACCCAACAAGATGAACCGAGAGGATGTGGAGCAGCTGCATTTCTCTTGCATTGCAGGTGAGATGCAAAATCCTCCAAGTGCTTTGGAATATTTTGGCAGTTCCTTATAAAACTAAACATACACTCACCACATGATTTAGCCATTTTACTCCTAGGTGTTTGTCCAAGAGAAATGAAACCTCATGTCCATATAAAGACCTGTATATGAATCTTTATTCATAATCACTAAAATTAGAAAGACCCATCAACAGGTGAATGGAATACTATTTGGCAATACAAAGGAACAAACTATGGATCTGCAACAACATGAATAGATCTCAGAAACATTACACCCAGTGAAAGACGCCAGACATGAAACAACGTATAGTACATCATTCTACTTTTATAGAATGCCTAGAACAGGCAAGGAAAAAAAAGTAACAAGTGTAATGACAGAATCTATGTGGGTCAGAGCTTGTCTGGAACCCTCAGTTGCAGATGGGTCAAAGGGTCACAAGAGAACTTTGGGAATGATGAAAATGTACACTAGTTTATACATTTGTTCAGACTCAGCTAACTATACATGCAACATTTTATTTCATGTACTATGAGTTGTTTTTTTGAAGAGCATTAAAATGTAGTGCCAGAAAATTTTGATACTGTTTAAAAAAACAAGTTTTCTAAAAGAAAGAAGAGTGACTGAACGAAATAGTTTGGGTAAAAGGCATTTGGGTCAATGAAAATGCACAAACATGGATAAGGTAACGTGATCACCTGATGCCTCCCAGCTATCTGCTTCCCTTCCTTCTTTTTACCTTGAGAGTCTCCAAATATTCTTCTAGACCATTTAAAACCACCTTCCTATGAACAAAATGCCATTCATCTCCTTTTCCTTCTGCCATGAAAAATTACCCTCTGTGGGACTCCTGGAGCCTTTTTTTCTTCCAGTCTAAAATGAATGCAAGTAAGAACTGAATTAATAATTTTCTGCTGATTTGGCTAATACGTAATTACTATCTAAGCAAGAGAGCACAAGGATGTGGGTGCTGGTGTTCAGTGCTTCTCCACCCCTCCCAGATGGCTGCCTATGTTGGAGGGAGCTGAGAAAGGAGGAAGGGCGGCAGGCTGCATGTCCACCCTTTGTTGCGGATGTAGGTGCAAGTTGGGCAGCGACTGTGATGTGCAGTAGTGTGTGGGTGTGTAAGGACCTTATAGCCCATGCATCCTGATCACACCCTTGCAGTCTTTCTCTTTGATTTTGCCTTTTGAAAGAGACTGTGTTTTAGGTGACACTTCTAGTGACTTGCCGACTAATTTACAACTCAGCCTAGGTTCCCCAGAAAACATATCCTGAGGCAAAATTTAGGTGGTGATATGTTACTAGGATGTTTGATTCCAATGAGAACAGGAGCAAAGGAAAAGGGAATTGTGGCATGGAAAGAGAGGGAGCAGATAGGAGGGTTCATTACCAGGCAGACCACCCACTGCTGAGTATAAAGTACAAAAGATGGATCCATCTCACAAGATCATCTTTGAGAGGCCAACAGCGACTGCATCTCAGGACATTTCTTAGGAGGCAATAAAGGGAGACTCTTTGATCCATGGATATGTGTCCATTAGACAGAAGTCTGCCCCATAGACTTCTAACTTGCCTGAAATTTCAGATTGCATATATGTGAGTACTGAGCAAATCCCGTGGTATCTCAGACCTTGTGGATATGAGGTGAGCATATCCCATGTGGGCTTGTTCCCATGTAAAGCTGATCAGACCTCTTGCAGAACTGGGTGCTGAGGCAGCAGCTGGGGTGATAAAGCCAAAAGCTCCAAAGAAGGTGAAGCCAAGAAGGTCTGATGTGATGCACGGTTGGATAACAATGTTTGTAATGTGGTTTTGCAAGTCTTAGAACATATAAACTGGTAGTAAGGGGGCTAATTCTTGCTATGTTGTTGGTTTTATTAAAACAACTTCTTTTCATTGTTTACTTTTTATAGCCACGATCCCCAGCAGGGCATTTCTCCAAAAGAACTGCATGCAAATAGGAGAAATAAACTGAAATATGAATGTGTGTGTGATACAACAGATATAATTTTCCAGATAATTCCATTGTGCATTAACATTGAATGCAAAGCAGTGGTGAATAGACTTTTCCAGAAAATAATTAGGGTGCTATATTTATCTCTGAATCTTTCAGGTACTGCGGTCACATTTTCTGTTCCAAAAATAAAATAGCTGATTTTTTAAAAAGGCAGTATATTTAAAATTAATGCACAGAAACATGCCAACGTGAGATTTAGGATCTAGATTTAGGTATTTACTAATATAAAGTCTCAACGATGTTAAAAGCTTAAGCTTCACGGGAAAAAAAAAGAGTCAATACAGGAAAGTAGTTATCTATTATTAACCATTCATTAAGTCCTGGAATAATCTGAAGAAGTCTACAGAACACAAAAACGAGCTTGATGTGTAGATTTTGTTAGTTGGCTACAAGTGGGATTGTGTAACCATCTTCTTCAATATTAGAAGTCCGAGGTACAGATAAACTTTATTGGGGATCACTCACTAAAATATAAAACCTGTGGCCGTAGGTGAGTGGCCCCTTAGGTGTGCGGTGGTGGTCCAGAGGGCGGGGTGCATCCGGTGTGCACTGGTACACCAGGGTCCTTGCGCCAGTGCGCCAGTAGCCTTCTAATGACAGCCGAAGGAGGCCTGCTGCAGGGAAGCAAGGACCCTTGCCTTATATTAAGGACCACGGATAGCTCTGGGCGGCACCAAAAAAGGCACGTATTTTACCTGGAATGACAATCCAGTCTCCAAGTCTGGCTGGGATTCCAGTTTGCTGATAACAAAACACATATTCAGGCCTCACTTAACCATCCATTATATTTGTATATATGTGAGCAGAAAGGGCTCAGTGCTCCCAAGAAATGTTCAGGAGTGAGGGTAAGAGGTGCAGTTTAAGGAGCAGCTGTTTAAAAAAAAAGGTCCAATTTTATAAATGAAAAATAGGGCCGCCACGCCAGGGGCTGGAAGATGGGTCAGGCGGGAAAGCCTGGGGGTGGGGGTGGGGGTAGGGGCGGGGATCCCTGCGTCGCCGTTTGGCTGCTCGGAGACTAGGGGGGAGAGCGGATCCCAGCAGGTTAGGCCGGAGGAACAGCGCCATGTGCTCCGGGCTCCTGGAGCTCCTGCTGCCCATCTGGCTCTCCTGGACCCTGGGGACCCGAGGCTCTGAGCCCCGCAGGTGAGGCGGGGGCTTCCCGGCGTTCTGCAGGCACCGTCGGGAGGCGGCGGGCAGAGGCGCGGCACCCGGGGGCTCTCGGGCTGCGCTGCAGCGGGCGGTGGTCGTCGTGCGGGGCCAACTTTGGGGGCCGGGGTAGGCGGGCAGCGTTTCCGCCGCCGCTTATGCCGGCGCCGAGGCTGCCGACAGTCCCCGCACTCGCCCGGCCGCCGAGAGCCCAGAGGAGCCGGCTCAGTGGACGACCCCCCGCCCCTCCCGACTCCGCGCAGCCGCGGCTCCGCTCGCAGCGTCCGGCCCAGGTCGCCCCCGCACTCCGCGGTCCCAGAAGTCCGAGTCCCGTGCGGCGGCCGCCGAGGCGGGAGGGGAGCGCCCAGGGCCCCGGCCTCGGGCCGCGGCGAGCGTGGGGGAGGGCAGGGTGCGCGGCGCGGCGGCTCCGCCTCCGACTCTCCGGCCTCCTCCCCCGCCCCGCGCCCGCGCGCGCTCCTCCCTCCCCGCTCCTCCTTCCTCTCCCAGCGCCCGCTCCTCCCCCTCCTCCCCTCCCCCTCCGCCCTCCTCCGCTCCGGGCCAGCGCGGCGGCGGCGGCGGCAGCAGCAGGAGCAGCCCCGGCTGCGGGTCGCGACGGCGGCGGGGCGCCCCCTCCCCCGTGCCGGGGCGCGGCGGAGGGATGTGGGGCCTTGCGGGAGGAAGGCTTTTCGGCATCTTCTCGGCCCCGGTGCTGGTGGCTGTGGTGTGCTGCGCCCAGAGGTAGGGTCGCGGGTGGGCCGGCGGGCGGCGGGCAGGGCGCGGGGTGCGCGGGGCGCTGGCGGCTGAGCCGCCCCTGACCCTGCTGTTTGTGCTCCCCGTCCCTCCCCCAGTGTGAACGATCCCGGGAACATGTCCTTTGTGAAGGAGACGGTGGACAAGCTGTTGAAAGGCTACGACATTCGCCTAAGACCCGACTTCGGGGGTAAGTGGGCTGCGCGCGGCCGCTGCGGGAAGCGCGACCCACGGCGGCGGCGGCCTGGGCAGAGGGAGGCGGGGGCCGCATCCGCGGAGCCGCGGCGGGTGGGAGTGGGGGCCCTTCGCCCGCGCCCCTCCTGGGATAGCCCCCAGTCCTCAGAGCCGCCCGCGCCCCGCGCCGGAGCTGGGCTGATCGCCGTGTCCTGTGCTTCCCGCAGGTCCCCCGGTCTGCGTGGGGATGAATATCGACATCGCCAGCATCGACATGGTTTCCGAAGTCAACATGGTGAGTGCCCGCCCTCCCAGGGCGGTCCCTGAGCCCCCGGCCCGCTGTCTGGGATCACAGGCGTCCACAGTGCTGGGCTGGAGGCCTCTTCGGCCGGGGCCGAGTTTCCCCGGTCCGCAGAGGGAGCCGCGCTCCCAGGCGCCGGCCCCTCGCTTGCCCGGCTCCCTGCACCCGCCCCGGGCGCTCGGGGGCCTGGCTGGCGTCGGAGCCGCGAGGGCGCACCCTTCCTGCGGAAGGGTCCTGGCCGGCCTAGTGCTCCCATCTGCCGCTGCCCGTGGGCTGCCAGCTCCTCCAGCGCTCTGTCGCCTGGTCCCGAGGTTTCCCGAGCGCTGTCTCGCCTCCTTAGCAACAGGCGCTGGGGAACCGGGAGAGGCGAGATGTGGGGGTGGCTCCTATATTCTAGGTAAGAGGTACTTAAGGTTTCCTTTGTTGTCGTTTGGAAAGAGATTCTGGCTGCAGGAAAGGGGAACGAAGACAGTGGTCTGTGCGTTCCAGGGGTGTCTCTGCGGTTTTTCCAAGGCTGCCTCCTGGACTGGGAGACCCGGGCCCGGCACCGCCAGTCTCTGTCCGAGGTGCTGACAGGCTTCCGCTGCTTCAGAGAGCGGGAGGCCGCGCCTAGGCGGGCTCTGAGAGGAGCCGCTCTACCGGGAGAGTCGGAGGCTAGTGACCCAGTGTCACTTAGGTCTTCTGTGAATGCAGACTGGATTCAATATTCTGACCTGTGGGAAGCGGAGGTCAGTACCCCGAGGTGCGAAGCGGGCTTTTGTCAGGAGTGCTTTAGGACGCCAGGGAATCAGGAGAAGGATGGCTCTTTCATTTGTTAATTGAGCTGAAACGCCGTGGGATTTGAAAACTAGTTTAGTTTTCTGCTGAGAGACACTCTGGAAGGAGCATTTGTAAACAGTATTTTTTTTTTTTGGAAGAAATCGTTTGGCAACTTTTCTTTCGGACATGCAACATTGAGAATACAGTGAGACATGGTTTTAGATCCACTCTGTAGGCTTCTTAACTCTCGTGTACGTCGGAATCACGTGGGCAAACTTGCTTTAAATGCATGCCTGCTAGTTTCTCACTCCAAGGGATTCTGATCAAGATAGGCTGGAGTCTTGGGGTCCCTGCATTTAAAACTACTTCTTCAAATATTTTGAAGCGGGTATTTTGTGGACAATATTTTGAGAAACTTTGCAGTAAGTCACAGATATATGAATATATACAAATAAAGTAAAGCTATTTTTAAAAATAGACGTTAGTGAGATACTTTTAAAATACCTACCACTAAGGATCTTATAGGAAGAAACTTTTGACCACGCCAAGCTGTTCTCATTAATTTTTCACTGTTAATCTAAAGCTTTTAAATATACAATCCCATGTATTTAAAAATGTACTTTTTTCCAAAGTATATCACTTAGGACATTTGTAAGTCAAATATTGTATCAGTAAAAGTGTTAGCAAGGAACACAGAAGGAATGTGACTGCATAAATTACCTTACAATAAAAATTAACATTATGTCTATTTTACTTTTTATGTAATACTATAAAAATAATTTTACTCAAAATGTTTGTTTTATGTTTTTAAGGAAACAAGTTAATACATTTAAGATCCACACTGTGTGATCTGAGATTTTCTCAACTGGGGACTTCACATTCTCTAGAGAAGACAATTTAGTACAGAAGTTAATTGATTATTTAGTGGATTATTATGTCAAAAATAATTGTCAGAGGATGGCAGGTGGAAGAGAAAATGTATTGATTTGGCCCTTTAAGAACTCTACACAATAGTAAAATAATTCGGGGAGTGAGGAGAGTGTGCTGTTGCACACCATCACATATTTGTTTGAATTATTTTTTAAACTTAGTTTTCCAGTTGTTCTGGCATCATGTTGATAGTTGGTACGTTTAAAAACTTCATCAGTGTTTGCCTAATTTGTAGTCTGTGATTTGAAGTGTCTCAATTTTCTCTGAACCCAGTAAGAGAAAGACAAATGGAAGATACAGGCCATTGTACTGAACAATCTGTAAGTGTATATTCCATAGCCAATAGGTATGCATAGCATGCCAAAATATACTTGTACGCATTTTTTTTGCATTCTTATGACAGTAATTTTTCTGGCTCTGTAAACACACACCTATTATAAACAAATATTGAGGATCCCAGTAGGATTGGAGACTGAAGGCTATTGGGCAGATGTGAATGTCAGCCATTTAAAATGTCTTCCTCCCACAAGCAGATTGGTCACGTCATGTTTTAGAAAAATCTGATTTTCCTTAAAATATTTGTGCATGATAATAGCTATGGTATTTCACCTGTTCCTAAAGGAGCCTCAAATAGAGCAATGGTTAAATATTTAGGGACTCACGTTTTAGAGGGGAAGAACAGAAAATATATGAGCATAGGATTAGAGCTGCCACTCAGTCATGTTGTTTGAAAACAGTAAAATCTATTCATGAGCTTTATTAATCACCTTACTGGTCACACAAAACTAAGTGTGGTAAGTTATGAAACTCAATAAGAAATGGTCTCACTTTAAGTGTGTTGTAACTCTTAGAGCAGATATGACAAACGGTTGTTCACAGGTAGGATGTGGCAAGTCCCATTAGAGGAACAAGTGACAGAGGCACACAGAAGAGAGAGGGAGGGAGGAGGAGGGACGAGAGAAGCTGGCTGGGAGGAAGGAGGTATTTGATGTGGAAACTTTCATGAAATAAGTTATATTTAAATTGTGTGAGGGGTATGAATAGAATTCTGACTGGCTTACTTGAAGGAGGATATTCTGGGTTAGGAAAGAAAATGGCAGAGTTACAAATGGGTGGATGAGCAGGATCAGAGATTTAGAAGGGGAGATTCCAGAGACGAAGTTGGAAAAGCAAGACAAACCCCTGTGCACCTAGGCCGTTCTGCAGGAGGCCAAGGCCTTCACATGATAATTTCAGGAAATAAGGAGCCTATAAATGGTAAAGGTTTTAAAGCAGGTAATTGACATGATTTGAGATGTGGCGTAAGATGACTATTTTGGCCATAAAGTTAATTTAGATAGAGGATTAGCGATGGTGAGGTAGAATGAATGAGGGATAAATGATCTTGGAAGATTCTTTCTTGAAATTTTCTCCTCAGGTTTTGATAGATGCATTTTTGAAAACGTGTATGTAGTGAAATAAATACAAATTCACCAAAGTTCAAAACAAGGACTTTGAAAAACACATGTATCTCAAAATGGGGAGAGATGTGTATGCATTTGTTCAAGGGCTTTTTTTAGTGTGATTGCAGAGAACAGTAACAGATACTACACAAGAATGATGCTGTTGTTGCTTTTTGCTTTAAACAATTGTAGACTCCAGTCTTTATCTACTGGTAGCGTGTGTAGATGATGCCTCCAAAAAATGTCTCCGATCTCAAATAAACACATATATAGATCAGTTAAGCATGTAAATGCATATCTCATCATTCATTTTGGTGTTTTGTGGAAACAATCTAGGAAGGGATTTGAATGTTTTAATATTTAGCATTGGTTTTGCCATAGCTTGCTTCATGGATAGTGGAGTTATGCATTTCCATTTTTTTTCTAAATCTTTTAATGTTTCTTTTCATACATTCTTTTTTTTTTAAATTAGCTGACCTGATACTTGTCAAAGAAAATTTTGTTTTGTGTAACTTCCCTCTTGTTTCTCTTAGCCCCTGTTTAAAATTTTAGATAATCTATAAAAATTATACACGGCTAGATAATTATTGAGATTTAGTTTGTATATTTCTATAAGTGAGATTGCGTATGTCCAATAACACTGTCTGCTGAAAATTACTGTGTGTGTTATAATTTTGGTGCTTACCAGTGGTTCTAGTGAACAGTAAATGTGTTGAGTAGATAGATGAAGAGATCAACAAATGGGAAAAACTTTGCAAGTACAGGAAACATAAAATATTGAAAAACAAAACAATTAGGGATTTTCAATTTAAAAACAGTATTTTAAAATATGAGTTTTAAAAAATTTATTAAAATGAGCCATTGTTTGATCTGTTAATTTGGAGAAGTTACATGTACTTACTTTTTACTTCGTTAACTATCTGGTATTAGGGACATAAAACTAGATTCAGACTCTAGTGATAGTAATGATAATTCCTGTGATTTAACTTGCACTTCGCTATTACTTCATACTTAATTAATCCATTAAAATTAACTCAAACCTAATGAAAGTGTAACTACAGGACTTTTTTTTTCTCATTTCATGTGTATAAATAATAAATTATTGTTTTTTGTTTTTAAAAATTAGAGTTCCTTTTGGGTAACATACAATGTGTATTTTTAGTTGTCATGAGACATACTCATCCATTATGCTAGCTGTTTTGTGTTCACTTCTCACTTGTTGCATTTTCTTATAAAATCCATTTTTTAATGTCTAGGTGTGAAATAAGTGTGCATGTGAACATAATTTTAGCACATTTCAAGAAGCAGCTTTGGAGCTGTATCACTACTAAATGGATACAGTCATACCCATGTACAAAAATCACACACACACACATTTGCACTATTATTTTATGTTTTTCTTTCTTCTTTTTAGAAGAGGGGCAAAGAGGAGAGGCAGATTCAGGCTAGAGTGAGCTAGGGTTAGAGGCTTGGAAAATGCAACTTTTAGACATCTTTTGACTAAATTTATGTTAATTAGTCCTCCTTCCCCCTACTTCAGGGTCTAGAAGCTGCTTTGCCGTCAGTGAGTGCTGAATGAACACAGTGCATCTAGTCCCTGGCCAGGTTCTCAGGCAGGAGGAGCTGAATCCCAGGGGTCCATGTAGTGTGTTTAAAAAAAGGCTTATAGCATTGGGAGCTATGGGTTCTGTTTCCAAGTCCCTGGGAACGTCTAGCCTCAGGCAAGTCACTTAATCCTCAGGAATTCAGTCGGAGGTTTCCAGATGCCCATTGTGTGGGGACACAATTGATACCAAAGTGATATCATAAGAGGCTGAGCTCTACAGAGAAAATCTCAGTGAGGACACCCACACTATCACATGTTAGCAGGCTGTCCTTTACTGATTGCTTCTGGAGAGCCCTGGGCCATATTCAGAGTTTGCATATGAATTGCTATTAGCAGTTTAAAGGTAGGAAATGCGCTAATGCTTTTATTACAAAGCACGCTGGGGGATGACTCAGCAGAAAGGAAGAGTTTCCCTGACCCAGTTGGGGTTGGAAAACTGCTTACATGGAAGGCACTTCAGGGGTAAGGTCCAGGGTGTGTGTCTGTGCTTGGCTCTAGGTTGCTCCATTTGGGAGGTAAGGGTGTTTATTGAGCACATTACTTTTCACTGACAGTATGTTTCATGCATAAGTTATGATCATACATCGATGCTGGGGCACTGATAAGAAAGCATATAATGAACTTCAGAGATGGAAGACAATAATACCTTATATAATATGCTCCTTAGTAAGAGAGGCTTGTGTTTAATATTAGAACGTATGGTATAGAGAGCAAAAAGAGAATGCTTTTTGCCTTTCCCCTCAGGAAGGTTGTAAAGCTTATGTTACATCTCTTAAAAAAATGGATCTTACATGCATGGTTCTGTTGTGGATGGCCTCTTGCTTGAGCCCGTGCTGGGCTCTAGGATCTTATGGTATGTTGTCTTTAGTTTGATGTGATGGGGCAAATCTGCTTATTTACAGGTAGTTAAAGAATTAACTACCTGTAAATAAGTTAAATCTGGTAGGTTGCAGTTGGAGTTGCAGTTGACAAATTAGGACTGGTGTCTGTCTTTGACTCCAACATTTGGTTTTTCCAAAGATAAAATATTCTGTTTATTTTTCCTTGGATAATGGTAAATAAAATGAGTTCAAAAAGATAGCTGTTGCTTCTTGGGCTACTTGCCAAATGAAGGTATCTTGTAGATTTGGTCTTCATGTAAATGAAGAATGGAGTAGATGTTAATGAGGAGGGTAGTGTTCTTTTAATGAAATGCATGCAGGAACAAAAGAAATGGAGAAGTGTCAATAGCAGGTGTAGAGTTCTCCTAGGGTGTCACATCTCTTGGAAAGAAAGGCTCATGTTTGGGACTGCAGACTTCTTGATTTTCACAAGTAATACCATCTGAATTCATCAACTGACTTTTCAGAATCTAATATGGGTGACAGCTCTTCTTTTTCGTCTATGAGTAACTGAACCTTTCTTTCTCATAGGGGTCTGTGTCTTACGCATGCTGATCATTGCATTTTGATGACTACCAAACATTTGGAATAAATAAATGAAGCCTATCAAACATTTGAAATCTTTTGTCATTCATAATGAGGTGTGACCTAGGGAGTTGGTAACTAACAGTTTTACACCATTCTGCGGTTTATAAAATGCTTCAGGTATTCTGTCACATTTGATTATCAAACTTGATCCATCAGCTGGTGAGGTAGGTAATAGAGGTGTTAACCTCATCTCCATTTTTTAGATGAGGAAATAGGCTCAGAAATAGCACCGACTTTCTCACTCTTACTGCAGGACAAAGCTGGGAACTGGTTCTGCTTCTTTGATCTTTCTACCTCATCATGCTACAGGACAACAAAAGATGCTCCATTAAGGGCTCACAGGACTTTATCTTCTTCCATGACCTTCACTGCTATCTAAATTAGACGTTTCCCATTCTGCATTTCTGTGAAAACTTATTCTTTCCTGCAACACTTATTATAGTGTTAAATGTTCTTTGGGTGTGGTTGTTTGCTTCGTCTTTCTTCTCTATCTCTCTCCATTAGAGCATACACTCCGTGAGGCAGGGCTGTTTCTATGAACCGTTCTTTGCATAGGATCCAATAGGTACAAATATTTGTGGAAAGGAATATATGAATGAAGAATAAACAAATGAATAAATATATAAGTGCATGAAGAAAGTGATATGTAAATTTCCAATGAAATACTTTAATGTCTCGGAATTTGGACTCAGGACAAAGAAGAATCTTACAGGCTAAATGTGATGTATACAGTGTTTACTTTAGAGGACATAATTCAACCATAATTTGTGTGATTGTACCCAATTATAATACCACCAACCAAAGATCACAAAGTCTGTAAAGTATTCTGTAGCTGGTACCCCTTTCACTGGGGAACTTTTATGCTAATTTCAAAGCAGAAAGAAGAGTAAAGGATTGCAGTGTTCTCTCAAAATTTAGCCTATGTAAGCGCTGGTGAGGATATTCTAAGCACCAATCACTGGTACCTTTGCACACCGAAAGTTTTGTGTCTCCTTAGAAAGTATATGAGGGTGGAGCTTTCGTATATTATAGGGAAGTTTTGACTTTTTTTTTTTTTTTTTTTGAGTCGGTGTCTCGCTCTGTCACCCCGGCTGGAGTGCAGTGGCGTGATGTCGGCTCACTGCAAGCTCCGCCTCCCGGGTTCACGCCATTCTCCTGCCTCAGCCTCCCAAGTAGCTGGGACTACAGGTGCCCGCCACCACGCCCAGCTAACTTTTTGTGGTTTTAGTAGAGACGGGGTTTCACTGTGTTAGCCAGGATGGTCTCCATCTTCTGACCTCGTGATCCACCCGCCTCGGCCTCCCAAAGTGCTGGGATTACAGGCGTGAGCCACCGTGCCTGGCCTTGACGTTCTTTTTATACAGGGATTCTTTGGGCTATGTCTTCCCTTCCGCCTGCCCACTCAGCAGTGCAGTGGAGCAGAGGTGGTTTTCATTTGTTTGCAAGTTTCTGGTGCAACTTACTTCTGGGCCATTTATGCCAGCCATTAAGAGGATTGTCTAGCTGCAAAATTTGGAAGAAGAGGACTAAGATAGGTCTCTTGGCGATTTGCTCAGTGCCATTCAATCAAGATAGAGTGAGTCTCTTGATCTCTGTAGCTGGAAATGTAGATTGCCCCTCATTCCTTTGTAGTCAGGAGACCACATCCAGAATTAGAAGCCATGTGTAAACATTAACTAATGTATCTCTTTTTGCATTTTTCCACTGAACTTAAACATCTCACAGAAGCATTTACTACAGATATCAAAAACTTTGGCATGTGCGGTGCTAACATTTCACATGAATAAGAATAAGATTAAGATCTGAGAACATCGCAGTTCTTTAAGTGTCCTAATTTGTTTTTAAAAGAGGATATGAATTCTATTGATTACATCATCATCATGTTTTACCCCAGTTCTACAATAAAAGAATTCCTTTTACGTAACTGCTGAATCCACATGCCATGATTCATGACACTATATATATATATATATATATATATATTTTTTTTTTTTTTTTTTTGAGACCGAGTCTCTCACTGTCGTCGCCCAGGCTGGAGTGCAATGGTGCGATCTCAGCTCACTGCAACCGCCGCCTCCCGGGTTCAAGCAATTCTCTTGCCTCAGCCTCTCCAGTAGCTGGGATTACAGGCGCATGCCACCGTGGCTGGCTAATTTTTTTAATTTTTATTTTTAGTAGAGAAGGGGTTTCACCATGTTGGCCAGGCTGGTCTTGAACGCCTAACCTCAGGTGATCCACCCGCCTCGGCCTCCCAAAGTGCTGGAATGACAGGTGTGAGCCACCATGCCCGGCCCATTTGTTTTATTTTATTTTGTATTAACTTTAAAGATTACAAAATCTGCTAGCTTAAAATGATATAACCCTGACTGTGTTTGCCATATATGTGTAAAATATTTGTCAGCTAGCTCAACATCACATCACTGTTCTTTTAAATTTTATTTTTTTGAATAAGACTTTACAATAATTAGTTTTAATGAGTAGAAGGAACAAGTTTTCTGGGTCATCCATTATTCCATGGTGTGTGTGTGTGTGTGTGTCTGTGTGTCTGTGTGTGTGTATCTATGCAGACCAAAAATGGTTGTGAAAGAACAAAACCAATTGGGATAATTTATTGTAATATTGTTAATTTTTGCCAATTATGCTGACTGTAATTCTCTATGTGAGAGATAAATCCATATATCAGGTCAAAAGTATACTAGAATGGCCACAGAGCACAGTTCTTGCCAGGTAGGATATGCTTGGTAAATATTTGTTGAGTGAATTCTTGGAGTCAATGGCCCTTGCAGTAAAGGTGTTTTATTGCAGAGATTCTCTTTTTTGGGTGTTTAGCCCATAAAAATTAACCGTAACTTTAAACATGAAGATCCCTGTGAACTTGTCCCAGAAAAAATATCTGAGTTATGGAAAACAGTGCCATCCCTATGACCCAGACCAGTGGTTCCAAAGCTATAGGCCAAGAACCCTTGGGAGGCGTTGGAGTTACTGCCAGGTGCCCTCCAAGTATAATTTCTCACCACTGATACACACTGAAGGCGCAGAGTCCACAATTAGGGCAGAGCCTGCAAAATGCCTTGCCTTTCCAAGGCAGTATGCATGCTAGAAAGGGGGCGGGGATACCTGTCTGAGGACCTGGATTGATTGTGCGATATTCTTTGTTGAGGCTCTTAAACATTCTGCAGTTAACTCATTGGTATGAGGGTATATTGGACTGTGCCATTGAATGAGTTTTCATTTCTGAATCTTTCTTTTGATTTGGCCCTGGGCACCAAAATTCCCTGTGAGGTGTCATTCCTTGTGGCATGGACTAAAACAATGGTTGCTTGGAGAACACCATCCTATAGAATGTTAATGTGTGTCCTGTAATCATTCCCTGTGAGATGTCATTCCTTGTGGCATGGACTAAAACAATGTTGCTTAGAGAGCACCGTCCTATAGAACGTTAATGTGTGTCCTGTAATCTAAGTGTTTCTGCTCAAATAATATTGGAAATTATGGCCAACACATTAAATAGGTTTCTTTGCTGCAGGAATTGTCAGATTCTTTAATACATTAATGATTTTGCAAATCTTCATGAGGGGGTGAAGAATTCAACGTTTTCCAGATATATTTGACTGGAAATTTTTTTTTCTTTGTGAAGGGGTGAGGGGCCCTTAATTAGCACTTCTTCACAGAGGTTTTGGTAGAATACAGTTTAAGAAATATGGGGCTAAAGGACTGAATCAGAATGGTCTTCCATATTAATGACAATAGCAGAGAAGAGTACTGTATTAGCAAAGCCACTTTGACTGACAGTGCCCACATCGTTGAAGGCAAAATTTTGACAAATAATCTACTGGTTTACAAGGAGATGAGTGATATTTTGCAGAAATGAAGATTAAAGCACTTGTTATAATTAATTGATTTTAAAAAATAAGATATTTTTTGTTTTACAGTAACACTCTCTGTGACATTGAGGGGAGGTTTGTATGTATTAAGCCTTCTTATGTTCTTGTACCTATTATAAGAATAAATGATAAAGAGGGCTGGGTGTGGGGTTTTATGCCCGTAATCCCAGCACTTTGGGAGGCCAAGGTGGGCGGATCACCTGAACTCAGAAGTTCATACCAGCCTGGCCAACATGGCAAAACCCCATTTCTGCTAAAAATACAAAAATTTGCCGGGCATGATTGCACTCTCCTGTAATCCCAGCTGCTCGGGAGGCTGAGTCACAAGAGTCTTGAACCCGGGAGGCAGAGGCTGCAGTGAACTGAGATCGCGCCACTGCACTCCAGCCTGGGCGACGGAGAGAAACCCTGTCTCTAAATAAATAAATAAATAAATAAGAGGGATAGAGGTGTGTGTTGAAGAGGAGAAAGTGCAAGAGGCGTCAACAATAGTAGCTTAATTTGGAGAACAAAATACGGCTCCCTGAAGCTACTGGGCGTGGCCGTGGTTGGTAGCCTTGGATACCTGGAGATTCCTCCTGGGGGCTGTAGCAGCAGAGGAAACAGGCGGTGCTCAGACACTGCATCCCACTAGGGAGAGTCCCATTCCATCTTTGAATATATTCTATTATATACACAGGTATGGTGACATGTAATTTATATTATACACAATGAGAATATATAGTATAGCATATAATTTTTATATCAGATATATTTACGTATAAAATGAAATTCTGTTTGGATGAAAGATTCTAGTGATGAAAGTATCTGGCCTGCTCTGGAGGAAGTCATCTCCAAAATTTCTCTTATGACTAATATTGTATTTTTTTTTTTTTTTTTTTTTGAGATGGAGTCTTGCTGTGTCACCCAGGCTGGAGTGCAATGCCGTGGTCTTGACTCACTGCAACCTCAGACTCCCGGGTTCAAGTGATTCTCCTGCCTCAGTCTCCCAAGTAGCTGGGTCTACAGGCGCATGCCACCACACCTGGCTAATTTTTTTGTATTTTTATTAGAGACGGGGTTTCACTATGTTGGCCAGACTGGTCTCGAACTTCTGACCTGGTGATCCTCCTGCCTTGGCCTCCCAAAGCGCTAGGATTATAGGCGTGAGCCACCGCGCCTGGCCTAATTTTGTATAATTCTATGAAGAGTGTATACCTGTTCAGGAATAGTCACTAACAGTAGCTCGGGGGCAGATGCATTTTCTGGACTCTTCTGTAAAGCACAGTACTCTCATAAGAGGACAATATTGATTAACCACCTCTGCAGAGGCATCTCTGGGACCTGGCCTGTACTTGGCTCAGAGATTGTGAAAGGCTGGTGATCATGGCTGAGTGAATGAAAGCAGATCCAGAAATTCAAAGAGATTCAAAAATGTTAATTAATTGTGGTGGGTTTTTGTTTGTTTGCTTGTGTATGTGTGTGTGTGTGTGCGCGCACGCGTGTGTGTTGGCATTTAGAAGCAGAGAAAAACAGTTTTTAAAAGAAGCATTCTTATTTTGGAAATACAGTGCTTATCTATGTATATCTATATCTGTATCTATATCAATCAATCAATCAATCAATCAATTATCCATTTATCTTTCTTTTTCTCCTTATGCCTGGAGAACCACTTTTCAATCATAAAATAAAGATAAAGTTTGAAGCAATACTAAATATGCTAAATAAAACATGGTTCTCCAGGCTTAAGATTTTACTCTATTATTATAAACTGTTTGGAATGTTAATTATCTAGGCAATTTCCTCCATACTTCAGGGTATTTTGCCTTTAGAGAACATAGAGGGTTTAGCTTTCAAGCTCGCCCTCTGCAGTGGAAAATCTGAGGTGTAAGAGCGTTTAGATCCTAAGGAAGGGTTTGTGTGAACTCTGGCAAGTCGTTCAGACTCAGTTTGATCATCTTTCTAATCAGGGTGCTGGAATGGATGCTCTCTGAGTTGCCTTGCAGCTCTGATTTCCATGTTTCTTAGAGTCCGTGAGCTGTTTGAAACATAAGGAGACCTTCTATTTGCTTTACACAGACCACAGCTTCTTGTCATTTGATACTGCATGTGGTTTAATTGGTTGTCCACGTGGTGGTCAGTGGCACGGAGCCTATCTCCTCTGGCAGCTTGCAATTGTGTTGTCAAAGCATGGTGGGTGTAGAACCCGGGAACTCTTTCTTCAGGTTCCCTTTGCTGTATGCTATGAGCCTCAGCTACTTTGTACATAAACACCTGGGATTTAACATCCGAATCCATGCTCAGTAATTTTCAGGTCTCAAACATAGTTGCATCAGTTTTTTTGGTCTGAATTTAGAATTATTAGTTTGTGAATAAAACCTTCAGTGAGCTATTCAAATGTTTCTCTTGTATCCAAAGCATAACATTTCCCTTGTTACCTAAGAAGAACCATCCAGTAGAGAAGTACCTTAGTTTTTGTTGTTGGGTTCCAAATTGTCCATATTCAGGTTTTTTAGAACATTTTTACATACATTTAATTAATGCACCATTTTTTAATCTTTTGTGGTATTTTAGTAACAATCTTAACATTCTTTGAGTTCATAATCCAGATCAAAAGGAAGAGGACAGGGGTGTGGTCAGTATCGTCTGCAGTGCTGCACTCGGCCAGTGTGGGGCCAGGAGCCAGCATTTAATGCAGATAATTTTAAGCTTGGACGTCAATTATGGCATCTCTACAAAAAATAATGTTTTGGCTGGGCACGGTGGCTCACGCCTGTAATCCCAGCACTTTGGGAGGCCGAGGCAGGTGGATCACGAGGTCAGGAGTTCAAGACCAGTCTGGCCAACATGGTGAAACCCCCTCTCTACTAAAAATACAAAAATTAGCTGGGCATGGTGGCGTGTGCCTGTAATCCCAGCTACTCAGGGGGCTGAGGCAGGAGAATTGCTTGAACTGGCACCCGGGAGGCGGAGGTTGCAGTGAGCCAAGATCGCGCCACTGCACTCCAGCCTGGGCTACAGAGCGAGACTACATCTCAAAAAAAAATTTTTTTTGCTATATGCTATTTTTTTGATTCCTAGTCTTATTAATGAAAAAATTTTATATACATAAAGTCTGAGCAAGTAAACCACTGCAGGTGTAGAGATGAAGACTTTGGTCTGCTTGCAACAGAGATGTGCAAAGAGACCAGGAAAATTGCTTGATTTTATTCTGTCATAGGAAAAAGGTGGATGTGCAAATTATTAAGTTTTAGGAAACTACCCAGTCAGGATTACGATTATATAGATCCAAATGTGGAGTGTGTACCAAACTTGGAAGTAGCCAGTGACCCCCACAAACAATTTCCAACTGTTTAACTTAGGTTTTTCCGCTGTAGATGAAATCCTGTTGGTAATGGATTTAGTGTTTGTGTGGAAGAAATTACAATGTAAAGAGAGTAAATAAGTGATTTGCGCTAATTTACCACCTTGACATAATTTGTCTACAATGGTGGTGTCACATATGTTACTTAAGGTTGTTTTTTTTTTCTTTTTTTTCTTTTTCTCTTTCAGAAGTATGACTGCTTCTTGCAAAGTTCAGATGCTTACCAGGGGAATGCACTTTGTTCCAAATGTAACCAAATTAGCACACCTGGGGTAGAATCAACTCTGAGAATTGGTGGGTGGGTATAGATCGTGGGCATTGGTTGGTTTGTTGAGATTAAGAAGAAAAGGTCAATTAATGGGGCAGATTGTCCCGCACTGGTTCTCAGCTGCCTGCTTGAATGACATTTACCTCTCCTTAGGAGATAAGCAGTGATGGCTTTACCTGCTGGTTTCTGTCTCCAAGTTTGGATACCTCATGAGTCTGTTTGGCTCAGTATTTTTTCTCTTTTTATCGCATCTCTGAGTTTCTAAAATAATTAAGGAAAATTCTCTTCTCCAACATCCTTCAGAGGAAAGCAGATGGAATTGTTGAACAAAGGCTGACAGGAAAGCAAGCCTCTGTTAATTGACATCTCATTTCCTGATATGGCAACCTTTGCCCAAGACTATATTTGATTATGCAGTAATGTGCAAACAGAAAAATCAGAACCTGCTCATGCTGCCATATTAATAGGAACCGTCAGTCAGCCAGAGAGGGACTCACATATCAGACTTACATATTACTAAACTATTTTCTGTGTATTATCACAAAAGCGTGAATGTTTCTAGGTTGCACCTCTACGGTTTTTTTTTTTTTTTTTTCTGTGTGGCTACTTGCATTATAAAGGAAACTGTGAAAACAACAACAACCAGAACAAAACCCTGAAATGTAAAACAAAACATGTTAGAATTTCATTATACTGATAGTGGAGCCCGTTGAAATGGTAGAGAAGAGGGCTTGTAAGGGACTGGTTTTGTGAATATGTATGGCAAAACACTAGTTTTGGTGCTTCACAGTGAAGTGCTGTTAACTAATTTACACTTACTCTAACAGGTTAGTGCAAAGTGAGCTATATAGAGAGAGATTTTTAAAATTCTAGACTTATCAAAGCGCTTTGCATTTTGTAGGTTGACAGTGGGAACTAACTGGAAGGAGGCAAAACAGTGAACTTTGCCATTTTTGATTTTCAAAATACATAATGTCACTGAATAATTACCTCTTGTATTCTCTGCTATGACTTGATTTTTAGTTCAATTGCTCCGTGTTGATTAGTGTATTCTTGCTCTTTCCTTCTAAATACTTAAGCTTTAAGAGGCAGCTTAACTCTGTTATAACTGCTCTTGTAACTAAATGAAATGTCCAGTGACATAAATCCAAATGATGATAGTTTGGGATTTTCCACTTTTTTAGTGCCCCCGTTCAAGCTTTGCAAGTTTGACTTGTGACACTCATAAGTCCTCAAGGCCACATTAAAGTTACTGAAGAAACTCATGAAGAGAATGTTTGGTTTGAGCCCAGGAGCGAGTGAGCAATTGAGCGCGCCAGGCAAGGAATGTGTGAAGAATGAATAATTACAGCTCCTAGGGACACTGTTGGGCCGTGGTTGCAGGGCAGGAGCGAAGAAAGGGATGAGTTTCTGGGCACTTGGCCTGGGGAGCTGACACTTAGTCCACAGCAGACTAGAAGGCATGGAAAGACCCAAGGGAACCACGGTGGGATACGAATAGCAAAAAATGGTAAAATTGGTATAAGAAACAGGAGTTTTCTTTCTTTAAATACTTGGGACACTGGGATATCTTGCTATGTTTCATCAGAAGGTAGATATATACCAGTTGCTACTGTGCCCAAAATTAAATTCTATTTAGTTTAGCTCTTAGTATGTTTATCCCTGATACAAGTGAAACCGCTGGGGGTTTTGACTACCTGAAATGTTTCTACCATCATCCTTCTGGTGGCAGCCATGTTGGGTACATCGTTTCTAAGAGGGTTACAACCCGCAAGGAGCTGGTGCAGAAGAATCTCCAGGGGTTTTCAGAGCTGCAAACTTATGGGGTGCTTAGACACCTGCTCTGTTCAGATGTGATGAAAGGGAGGAAAGCAGGTAGGAGAATGGTTAAGTAGAAAGAAGTGAGGCAGACATTCTCCTTTACTTAGCTGTGAACTCTATACATGATCTGTACACCCATGGGTTTTTATACATAACACATATGTGACTTTATACATAACACATATGTGAGATTACATTTTTATATATTTTTTAGCATTGTGTCAGGTGCAGGAACTTTTTACCTGTGTGGAGTGTTCTGTACTTTAAAAAATTTTTTTTGAGACAGGATCTCGCTCTGTCGCCCAGACTGGAGTGCAGTGGTGTGATCTTGGCTCACTGCAACCTCTGCCTCCTGCGCTCAAGTGACCCTCCCACCTCAGGCTCCTGAGTCACTGGGACTACACGTGTGCACCATCACACCTGGCTAATTTTTCTATTTTTTTTTTTTTAGTAGAGAGGGGGTTTCACCATGTTGCCTGGGGTGGTCTCGAACTCCTGGGCTCGTGATCCACCTGCCTCAGTTTCCCCAAGTGCTGGGATTACAGGTGTGAGCCACCATGCCCAGCCTGTTCTGTATATTTAAATTGTGAAATGAAGACCCATCTGGAGTCGATAAGATCATTATTTAGGAAATTTGATACTCATTACACTTTGACTGCTTCCACAAAATAATATCTATTATTTTCCAAAATTAAAAAAAGTTGTCATGAAGAAAATTTTATAATATGTGAATACATTTGGATGTATTTCTTTTAGTTTTTCATGCACATTTAATATGTATGCACTATTATTTACACACTGTACATACAAGTTACTATCATACTTTTACATGTAACTTTATATTATAGATACTCTTGTGCTATTAAATATGTTTTACATTTATTTTAAGGGCTGTATAGTATTCCCTTGACTGGCGAAATAATGTATTTTACTTAGTAGTTTTCTATTGTTGGACATTTAGATTACTTGCTCTGATTTGGTTGACTAAATAATGTTATGATGAATATCTTTATGCCTAAGTTACTGTATGTGTTATGGATTATTTCTTTGAGATATATTTCATTAAATAAGATTGCTGAGTCAAATGGTATGAATATTGTTTTCAGGTTTTTTATCCAAGTAACCAAGTAGCTTTCAAGAAAAGATCTTTCACTTTGGGCTCCCATTGGAATGTCCAAGAATGTTCTATATCTATACTTCTAGAATCAATTTCTATTAGTAAATGGGAAGACAACTGTAGCCCAAAAAACATTAGAATGCAAAGTAAAATTGAGTCAAATCCCCAGATATTCTGAATATTGCCATTATTCCAACATGATCTCATATAATAGTAAAAAATAACATATACTTTGGTTTTACATTAAAATTGACTTTAATTTAATTACATATTTGATATTCTGGTAGGTGAGCAATAGAATACACATGTTCAAGTCATTGTTTTGGTTTAGTCATTCAGACTAATTCTAATTTCCGCAGCAAATCTTACACAAGAAAAGAAAAAGTTTCTCAGAAGTCAGGCCTAAGAAGTTGGGAAAAAAATTGTTAGGGGTGGCCGGGTGCGGTGACTCACACCTGTAATCCCAGCACTTTGGGAGGCTGAGGCAGGCAGATCATAAGGTCAGGAGATCGAGACCATCCTGGCCAACATGGTGAAACCCCATCTCTACTAAAAATACAAAAAAAATTAGCCGGGCATGGTGACCTGCACCTGTAATCCCAGCTACTTGGGAGGCTGAGGCAGGAGAATCGCTTGCACCAAGGAGTTGGAGGTTGCAGTGAGCTGAGATTGCACCACTGCACTCCAGCCTGGTGACAGAGCGAGACTCCGTCTCAAAAAAAAAAAAAAAAAAGTTGTTAGAGGCTCTAACCATTTTTATCTGGAGTTCCATATGGTCAGATTCCACCAAGGGATTTAAATCTCCGTTTAATCCTGTGTTTTATCTCCACGACTGAGCCGAGCCTCGACCCCTCGGGTGTTTGAGTGCATGACACAGTGGTGAAATAAAGCGTGGGAAAACTGAGGTCTCAGGCTTGGCACTGAGAGGAGCCCATCATCACTGCACACACCTCTGGGGTAAGGGGTCCTCCTCTGTGTCGTTGCCTTGATCTTTGTTGGAGTGCAGTGAGGGTGTGCCAAGTGAGCACCGATTCATTGGAGGTGTTGTTTAGTGAACCATTAGTTTACTTTGCCTACATGGGTAACATTTTCGGAGACTGTTTTCCATGTAGTTAATGAGAAAAAAAAAGTCAGACATCATTTAATATGATTCAAAGTTTGGTCTACTGATGCAGAGACAAAATGTTAAGTGGCTATTAACATGTAATTGGGAAGGGCATTTGGACTAATTTGGATTTTTCCACATTGACTGTGAAATGAATCAGTAACTGTTTTTCCTCCCTACCCTAATTCTTACTCCTTCCAGCATGCCCAGAAAAGCAGCACCTTGGTGAAATCTGCTCAGAAGGGACTTCACATTTCTCCAAGTTTCTCAACTACTTCTGATCTCTCTCTGTCTGTCTCTGTCTCTCTCTTTTCTTGTTTTACGTTGTCAGGCATTTGAGCAAAGGTGCTCTTCTGCTTTCGAGAAGACCGTTGTTGCTGGTCGTCTTCTCTCCCTCTCTCCCATTCTTACTCTGCCTTCTGCTCTGTCAGAAATTTTAGTTCGACTCGTGCTTAATGGCCTGGTTCTGCCTCCCATCTTAGGCAGCAAAGAAATCTGTTTCAAGTCCCTCTATCCCCTTTAAATCATGGGTTTATGTTGCTTTTTTCCAGCCTTCCAAAAGTTGCTGGGGAAAACGTCTGAAGCAAGCCCACACACTGGAGAAAATGGTCTCTGATGACAAAATGTCTCCTAGTAAATACATGTATTATTTTATCTTCATTGTCTTCACCACCCAGAACATTCTCTGTCCTCAAGGCCTTCATCCTAACATCCCATCTTTGCTGATAGTTATGGAACTCAAGTTCTGTTTCCATCAGAAGACCAACAGCATTGGTTTACCTGTAGCCTGCCCTCACCCCAGACCAGTGTATTTCTCACAGAGATGCTGCTCCCCGCGGAATTCACCTCTCTACCCACCCTCTATATTCGGCTTTTCCTGTACCCACATTCACTGTCTCCTTTCTAAAATGATAGCTTCCTCTCCATCAGGTTCTTTCCTTTAATCTTCATATAGGAAATAGAAAGTATCTGTATTTAAAAGAGACTGGCCAATCCCTTTGCTTGGCTGCACTGCCTCTAACGGTTGAGTTCTTTTTTACAACCACCTCCCACCATGTATTTCTGGACAGTTTCTGGGACCAAAGTCAACCTATATCCTTGCCCATGCCCTGGTTATTGGCCAGGTCTCCTGAATTGTGCTTCACTTGTCACTCAGTCCCAAAGATCATCTTCATCTCTTTCTTCTTTCTCCAATATGTAATTATTCACCCAGTCTTGCCTAGTAATTTTGGTAATATAGTGAAGACTGCTCCTTTTTTCCCAGTGCCTCAGTGTGGAGCCCTCAACTGCAGTGGTCTCTGATCTGTCTTTCACCTGTGAATCTCCTGTGGTCTGGTTCCTCTTACACAGTATTATCAGTCGATTCTTCCTGCCACTCCCAGCGTAGGTAGCCCTCACGGCTCTACAGTGCCCGCTTGATGTGTGTCGTGAAGGGGTAACTGGAGCCAGTGTCTGCGGTGACGGGACACTAAGAATAAGGACCAGCTCCACCATCTGGGGAAAGTGCCTGTGGACATCCAGGCAGCCCTCAGTGCCTGGGGCAGCTCAGAAGTTAGCTCAGAAGTTAGGGAGTTCTGAGGTTCTCAAGAGGTATCAGAGCCTGCAGCACCATTTGGTCAGTACAAGAAACAAGATTTAGCTTTCTTTCTGAGAAAATGCCAGAACAATAGAAGAACAATAGACACCTCAAGCACGTGTACTGGTAGTGATGCTATTTTGATTGAGGTGACCAGAGGCAGAAGAGGACCTAATCTTCAAGGAAAGCCTTGCCCAGAGAAAGAGTGCAGTGGGGCAGACAGAGCCAGATGTTGTCCTGGCGTGTAGTGTCCCTCGGAAGGAGGATGCTCTGGAGAGCTACTGTACAGCGTGCCGACTGTAGTTAATAATAACGGACATGTGAAAATTGCCAAGAGGGGATTTTAAATATTCTCACCACAAAAAATGCTAAGGATGTGAGGTGATGGATATATTCATTGGCTTGATTATACCATTCCACAGCAGGTACACACATCAAGGCCTGATGTGGTACATCATAAATATGTACAGCTTTTATTCATAAATTAAGAATACACATGAAAAAATGCTTATTAAAGGAGAGGGGCCGGGCGCGGTGGCTCATGCCTGTAATCCCAGCACTTTGGGAGGCTAAGGCGAGCGGATCATGAGGTCAGGAGATCGAGACCATCCTGGCTAACACGGTGAAACCCCATCTCTACTAAATATACAAAAAATTAGCTGGGTGTGGTGGTGAGCACCTGTAGTCCCGGCTACTCGGGAGGCTGAGGCAGGAGAATCTCTTGAACCCAGGAGGTTGAGGTTGCAGTCAGCTGAGATTGCATCATTGCACTCCAGCCTGGGCGACACAGTGAGACTCCATCTCAAAATAAATAAATAAATAAATAAAATAAAGAGAGCAAGCGATCAATTCTGAAATTTTGAGAGTCTGCAGGAAGTCTGTCCATGTCTGCTAGTTGCTGATCACCATTCCCTTAGGTACTGTGGTTACAGGGAGAACCAGAAAGGAAAGACAGAAAGAAGGTGTGCATGAGGAGGCTCTTGGTGTGCTAGTTAAATAACACTAGGTTGTTGACTTTTAAAAAATGTTTTAAAGCATGCTGTTTTTTATATAGAACAATTTATTTCTTGGGAGAGGCAGACATGCCACCTCAGATACATTTATATTTTTTGTTTATTAGCCCATGTTTCCTCCTTGCCAAGCACCCATTGAAAGCCATGTTACATAGTTTGCCTGAAAATCAGCAATGCATGTAAGGTTTCTAGTTTACTAGTGTGGTGCAAGAACATGGCTTTTTTTCCTAAAAAATAAAAATCTGAAATTAGCTAGGAAAGGAACAAATTTGACAGTATGAAATCTAGAGAAATGAAGGCATGATTTATGCTTGGACCAAAATTTATTTACTGGAATGCTGAATCAACAGTAACATAAAGGACCCCCTTATGAGGGGTCCCCCAACATAAGGGACCCCTCATTACCAAAAATACTAATGAGTTAGATATACTATTGATTTTTTTTAAGGGTGCTTTGGAAATAATAGGCTATAATGAAAATTAGGAGTGTAACATCAAATTCTGAATCAGGAGGAGGCAGTGGAGGTGGTTACTTTCAGATTCTTTATCTCATGATCTTCTGTGTCTAGAGAGCCCTTTTTTAACGAAGGAAATCTGATCACTGCACTGTTATTACTGCTGGGCTGTGTTCCAGGAGTCGGAAATTGTAGCCTTTGGAACAATGCAGCTTTCCCTCTGCAATTGTTCTGGACACATTCCTGAGCATCTCTGGTTTGAATTTCTACAATGTAATTGTTGCCAGTTGATGTTTAAAAGGTTATTATTTTAAATATTTGATTAACATGGATAGTAAAACGTGCTTTGTTAAAGAAAGAAAGGAATCCTGTGAATTCTAGATAGCCTTATCATCAGAAACCATTTTTTCCCCAAGTTGACTAACATGGAAAATACAAAAGCTCAGATTTTGAAGAACTTTTGTAAAAACGCATCACATATGTTTCAGCATTAGCAGTTCTTCAATCTTTTGTTATCTGGAAAGATTATAAAAATCTAGAGATTTCACTATTCTTCAGTGTGAATTGTATTTTATAATACATAATTTTAGAGGAAAAAAAGGGCCAAATACTGACTTGTGTTACTTGAGGGACTTAAGAATAAACACATCTGATTATATCATAATGAAATCTGAAAATAAATGTTTGGCAAAATGTCTGTAATTCATGATATTTCTGAGTTTCATTAAGTAATTAGCAAAAAAAGTACTTTTCTTATTCATTCAATATAACAGCATTGCCTTGACTTCTTCACTTTCTAGCCTGCATCACAGGTTTTTACAGGCTTTCATATCTCTGGCAGTTTTCTACTATTTATGAGTTGAGCATTTTATGAAATTCTATTTTTTTCAATTTAATAATAAAGCCA
Organism: Pan paniscus; assembly: GCF_029289425.2. Classification (NCBI taxonomy): domain Eukaryota; kingdom Metazoa; phylum Chordata; class Mammalia; order Primates; family Hominidae; genus Pan; species Pan paniscus. The sequence continues at coordinate 8,527,091 of NC_073265.2, forward strand.
TTTTACTCTAAAGAAGCTTCTTGCATTAACTTTTCTCTTCATAATCAGCTTAAATTTAATGTAAACACACATTTTAGTTAATCTTAATTCACTTGTCTCTGTGTATTCTGCCCAATTCTTATTATTTAACTGAGCATGCCTCGAAGATAGGTACCATGTCAGCTGGTCCCTTTGCTTGACACACAGCAAAGAAAAATTTTAAAGCATAATTTATGCTTTCCTAACAAAAAAATTGACATTTCCATTATATCATACAGTTTCTCAGTTTGAGTGGGGAATACCCTATTCTCTGAGCAGTTCATCTAGAAAGCAACGGAAGGGCAGTATCTTGGTAGTGAATGGGGTCTAAGCCTTAGTATTCCACTACTGCTAATTGAGGGCTTGGGTTGAATGGATAATTAACACCCACAGTTTATTGGAAACCTCATTTTAGTAAGTAGTTTTAACTTCTTCCTTCCCTGAACCTCTCCTAGAGTTGCTAATGTGTAGCAACATGGCCTGATTTGAATTCCAACTCCTTTAATTTCCCAGTCTTCTTTCTGTTGGAGGTGCTTAGAAGCAGGAATACCATCAAAAGGCGTGAAGACACAGGGGAAGAAGAAATCGAAGGGAGAATAGAAACAGTTAAAAAATTTTTCTAAACAGATTTCCAATTCTGGCCAAGATGGAATAGTGCCATTCCTCCCAGGTCCTTCCTCCTGGAACACAAAACTCTGGCCATAACACAACAAATAAACACAGGAAGAATCTGAAGGTTGAAAGAGAAAGGCAGCTTGCCTGAGAACCTCAGGACTTGAGGAATGATGCTGCGTTGAGTTCCTTAGGCTTTCTTTTTGCCTTTCATGTATCCCAGATACTGCTCTGGGAAGTCTGCAACCTGACACTGCTGACAAGCAGACAGACACACAAACAAACAAACACCAACAAAAAAGCCCCCGCGAAAGGACCAGGAAAAAGATGGTCTAAGAGCACAAAAAACTTTTTGATAATGCCTACCCTACTCCAGCCAAACACCAACCAAAAGCTGCATGCACTTCCTCCTCGTTTCAGCAGTCAAGCTGGGAGCTAATCTTTCACCCACCACTGAGTAGAAACAGGAGGATGTGCTCCCAACATACAGAAGAACCAAATGACGCCATCAGTCAACAGGATTTGATTGACATTTATAGAACATTTTACACAACAAAAGCAGAATAAACATTCTTTTCATCCGCCCAGAGAGCATTTCAGAAGATAAACCATACCATGAGTCTTAAACAAACTCTAGTACATTTAAAATATTAGTATTATACAGTTTATGTTTTCTAAGCATAGTGAAATCAAACTAGAAATCAGTGACAGAAAGATAACACTAAATCACTAAACTCTTGGAAGTTAAACAGTAAACTTTTAAGGAATCCATAAGTCTAAGAGAAAGTCTCAAAGAAAATAAAATGATACATAGTACTGAATGAAAATGAAAATGCAGCATATCAAAATTTGGAGTGCACAGTTAAACCAGTGCTGATGGTGAAATTGTAGCACTGAACGATTAAAAAAAAAAGAAAGAAAAAAAACTCTCAAATTTAAGTCCTCAAAAACTAGTAAAGGTAGATCAAAACAAACCCAAACCAAGCAGATGATTTTGTCTTATTTTTATTTGTTTATTTATTTATTTTGAGATGGAGTCTCATTCTGTTGCCCAGGCTGGAGTGCAGTAATGCTGTCTCTGCTCATTCACCCTCCACCACCTGGGTTCAAGTGATTCTCCTGCCTCAGCCTCCCAAGTAGCTGGGACTCCAGGTGCACACCACCACGCCTGGCTAAATTTTGTATTTTTAGCAGAGACCGGGTTTCACCACATTGGCAAGGCTGGTCTCAAACTCCTGGTCTCAAGTGATCTGCCCACCTTGGCCTCCCAAAGTACTGGGATTACAGGCATGAGCCACTGTGCCCAGCCCAAACCAAGCAGATGTAAGAACATTATAAAGATAAAAGAAGAAATAAATGAAATTGAAAACAAAAACCAATAGAGAAAGTTAATCAAATAAAAATTTTTATCTTGCCCCCCAAAATCAATTAATTTGATAAACCTTGGACAAAAATAAAAAGAGAAAGACATCAATGTCAGGAATGAAACAGAAGCTATCACCACACATCCCACATACGCTTAAAAGAAAATAAGGGAATATCATGAACAATTTTATACATATAAATTCAACACTTCAGAAAAAATAGACCAATTCCTTAAAAAACAAAAGTTACTAAAATGTACCCAAGATGAAGTAGAGAATCTTAGTAGTCCATTAATGACTAAAGAACTTGAATTTGTAATTAGAAGTTCCCAAAAAAGAAATCTCTGGGCCCAGATAATTTCGCTGGAGAATTCTATGGTACATTTAAAGAAGAATTATTACTAGCTGTATGCAGTCTCCTCTAGAAAATAGAAGAGGAGGGAACCATTCCCAACTAATTTTACGAAACCAGTATTACACTGATACCAGGAAGAAAGACAGTGTACTAAAGGAAATCATGGAACAAAATCTCTCAAGAACAATGGCACAAAAATTCTGAACAAAATATGGGCAAATCAAAGCCGGCAATATCTTAAAGGAATTATATGCCATGACCAAGTGTGATTTATTCCAGGTGTGCAAGGCTGTTTGAAGAGTTGAAAATCAACCACTGTATCCACAGTATTGACAGGTTAAAGAAAAAAATTGTAGGCAAAAAAAAAAAAAAAAGCATTTGAAAAATACAGTACCCATTCATGATAAAAATTCTAAATAAAAAAAATAAATTATCAAGACTTTTACAGAAAAAGGAAAGAATAGGGGAGAATTTCCTTAATTTATAAAGAGAATCTACAAAAATCCTACAGCTGTCATTATAGTTAAAGGTGAATGACTGGATTTTTTCCCCCGATTGTGAACAAGGCAAAGATATCCACTTTCACCTATCTTATTTTAGCTACTTCAGTAAAGCACAGGCGATAAATAGAAAACATACAGATTGGGAAGGAAGAAATAAAACAGTCTCTGATTGACATGGTTATCCACATAAAAAATCCCAAAGAATTTATATAAAAACTTCTGGAACTGATAAGTGAATTAAACAAGATTACTGGATACAGGATCAACACAAAAATCAATCACATCTATACGCTAACAACAAATATGTGGGAACTGAGATTAAAATAAAGACATAACATTCAGAATCACTCTAAGAAAATGAAGTACTTAGGTATAAACTTAATAAAACAAGTGTAGAAACTGTATGCTGAAAAAATGCTGTTAAAAGAAATGAAAGAAGACCTAACTAAATGGAGAAACTTCCCGTTTTCATGAATTGGAAGACTTACCGTAGCAAAATGTCAATTCTCCGCAAATCAATCTATAGCTTTTATGCAGTCCCTATCAAAGCCCCAGCAAGGATTTTTGTACACCCAGACACACATACTCTAAAATTTATATTGAAGTCTGGGAGAAGGGGATTTATACTGAAGTCTGAAGACAGGGATTGCATAAAAGCTATAGACTGATTTGAGGAGAATCCCAGTCTGGGAGGACACTGTGGGGGAACATTCTGCACCATGGTTATGCTTGCTGTATTACCACAGTAGTCAATGGAATAGAATAGTCAATTCAGAAATAGACCCACACAAATATGCCCAACTGATTATTTGTTTGTTTGTTTATTTATTTATTTTGAGATGGAGTCTTGCTCTGTCACCCAGGCTGGAGTGCAGTAGTGCGATCTCTGCTCACTGCAAGTTCCGCCTCCCGGGTTCATGCCATTCTCCTGCCCCAGCCTCCTGAGTTAGCTGGACTACAGGTGCCCGCCACCACGCCCGGCTAATTTTTTGTATTTTTGGTAGAGATGGGGTTTCACCGTGTTAGCCAGGATGGTCTCGATCTCCTGACCTCGTGATCTGCCCCTCTCGGCCTCCCAAAGTGCTGGGATTACAGGTGTGAGCCACCGTGCCTGGCCACCCAACTGATTTTTAACAAAGGTTCAAAGCAATTCAGTGGAGTGCCTTTATAACAGTGGTGATGGGCAAATGACTTTGACCTAAACCTCAGACTTACACAAACTCCAAAAAAAAAAAAAAAAAAAACGGACTTAAATGTAAAATGTAAAACTTCGGAAAAAAACATAAAAACATCTTTAGGACATAGGGCTAGAAGAATAATTCTTAAATTTAACACCAAAAGCATGATTCATAAAAGGAAAAATTGGTAGACTGAACCTCATCAAATTAAAACATTTGTTCTGCAAAAGACTCTAAAGACTCCGTACACTTAGAAAAAATATCTCCAAACCATGCATTTGACAAAGAACTTGGAGTATATAAAGAATTCTCAAAATTCAGCAGTAACAAACAATCCAGTCAGAAAATGGGCAAAATATATGCACTGACATTTCAGGAAAGAGTATATACAGATGGCCAATAAGCACATGCAAAAATGTCCAACATCATTAGCCATTAGCAAAATGCAAAAAAAAGCCACAGTGAGATATTCCTAAACACCTATCAGAATGTCTGTAAGAATAATAAAAAAAAGTGACACTTTAATACTGGGTAGAAGGTAGAGAAGCTGGATTGATCACTCCTACGTTGCTGGTGGAAATTAGAAAATCATACAGCCACTCTGGAAAATAAGTTGGCAGTTTCTTATAAAATTAAATCTGCAGTTACCTTACAACCCAGCAATTGCACTCTGTGGCATTTATCCCAGAGGAATGAAAACCAATAGTCACACGAAAACCTATAAACAAATGTTCACAGCATCTTTATTTTTAATAGCCTGAAACTGGAAACAAACTAAAATTGTGAATCATTAAACAAACTATGGTGCATTCACACCATGGAATTCTATTCAGCAACAAAAAGAAACTATTGATACAGGCACCAACTTGGATGGCGCTCATGGAATTATGCTTATTAAGCGTAAAGGTTACACTATATTTTATTTACATAATTATTATGAAATAATAAAATTACAGAGAAAGAGGACACATTAGTGGTTGCCAGTGATAGATGGCGGAGGCCAGTGGAGGAGGGGTGTGGGTAAAGAAGGTGACACCCGGAGCCTTGTGGTGTGAGAAAAAAACTGAGCCCAGGAGGTCGAGGCTGCAGGGAGTCTACGCCTATGATAAAATTGCATAGACCTATAGCTGTTCCTGCCCACATATGAATACACACCCATGAGTGCATGAAATCCTGGTGAAATCTGAATGAGGTCGTGGATTGTACCATATCACTTTCCTGGTTTTGATATTGTACTATAGTTACACAAGATGTAAACACTGAGAAAACTGGGTATGGAACCTCCCAGTACAATTTTTTTTACAACTTCTTAAGAATTTATTTTTCTTTCAAAATTAAAAAAATGTTAAACTTTCTGAAAACCTATTGATATAGTTTGAATATATGTTTCTGCCTAATCTCACGTTGAACTGTAATCCCCAGTGTTAAGGTGGGGCCTGGTGGGAGGCGTTTGGGTCATGGGGACGAATTCCCTCATGGCTTGGTGCTGTCCTCATGGCTGTTAGTGAGTGAGTTCTCACGAGATCTGGTTGTTTACATGATGCGTGTGGCACCTCCCCCTGCCAATCACTCTCTTGCACCTGTTCTCGCCAAGGGATGTGCTGCTCCCACTTTGCCATCCACCATGAGTAAAAGTTCCCCGAGGCCTCTCTAGCACCATGCTTCTTGCATAGACTGTGGAACTGTGAGCCAATTAAGCTTCTTTTCCTTATAAATTACCAAGTTTTAGGTATTTCTTTATAGCAATGCAAAAATGGTTTAATACACAAACACACACACGTATACACTTATATAAATAAATGTCAATAAGTAAAAATTTTCTTGAGGATATAACTTGAAAATTGAAAATATGATTTTTGATGTCGTGAGTTTGATACTGGTTATTCAAGTTTTAATGAAAGTTTCTGTTATTGGTTGGGCACAGTGGCTCACGCCTGTAATCCCAGCACTTCGGGAGGCCGAGGTGGGCAGATCACCTGAGGTCAGGAGTTAGAGACCAGCCTGGCCAGCATGGTGAAACCTCGTCTCTACTAAAAATACAAAAATTAGCCAGGCATGGTGGCAGGCATCTGTAATCCCAGTTACTCAGGAAGCTGAAGCAGGAGAATTGCTTGAACCCAGGAGGCAGAGGTTGCAGTGAGCTGAGATGGCACCATTACACCTCAGCCTGGGCAACAGAGCAAGACTCTGTCTCAAAAAAAAAAAGTTTCTGTTATTGTTGATGAGTTAAGTTGAACACGATTTCCACTGTAGTTATTAACTCTTTATTTCGATAAGGAAGCATAGTTTAAATTTTTAAAAATTACAAAACCAAAAGCCATGGGAGTTACAAAATTAGTTAAATGTTTATACAGGCTATCTAATTTTTTAAGTGAAATATCTGAGAATTTTCATGCTTGATTTTAATATCAAATGCAATTACTCAACTGCTGTGTCCTGAACCATGCCCAATTGCATGGATAAGAGCATGTAGATTGTGCTGTTTTTGTATGGGTCACTCAGAAAACCTCGCCCTGTGTAAAATTCCTTCTCTTTAGTTTGTGTGAAGCTTGGCTGGTGTTTTAGTGGGAGACACGATGTTGGTCACACTGGGAGGGGAATTAAGTACATAAGACTTTGTTTTGGGGTGACTGGTCTCATTCTTTTTCCCTAGTTTCCTTCCCCATCAGTAAATGCATTCTCTTTCCTACTTAGCAGGGAGAGTTGAGAAAGAAGTTTGTTTTAGAGAAATCTGAAATGAGTTTCTTAGAGACGAGTGCTCAAAGCATACAAATTGCTGTTGATATTTGTGTGCATCTGCATTCATCTCTGGTGACCAATCTAATCACAGCTTGGAGTCAGTTGCTTGGTAGGAATGCAACTGGTGCAAGGTAAGTGTTCATAAAGAGAGGTGATCAGCAGATGGGGAAGACAGTCACTGTAATGACAGAAAATGGCCTTTTCCTATTAAGGCTGTCGGATTACATTTTGCTGAGTAACAAAACATACAGAAAAACTAATGATGTTCACCTTCCCCACAATGTTGGATTTTCTTCGCTCTGGCATAGACTGTCCATTGATCTAATGAAACCTTTATGTGAACACTTAGCTATACTCTGGCATCATTCTGACTTGAGAAATATTTACAATAATATATACCAATAGCCAAAAGCCTACAATTTAGGGCAAGTTAAAGATTATATGGTTAAATAACAACAGCCATCTGTCACAGTAGAACACTCAAAGAGACTAAGTAAATTTCTCCAAGGCATGTAGCCTTCGTGGAACTGGAATTCAACTCCTACCTGAAATGTTTCTCCTGCAGAGCTGAGGGGTGTGTTAGGGGCTGTGGGAAGAGTAGAGATGAGAGGCAGAAGAAAAGAGTATTGTCTATTTCATGTGTGCCATTTTCAAGGAGAAAACAAACTCCAGCTGGGCGCGGTGGCTCACACCTGTAATCCTAGCACTTTGGGAGGCCGAGGCAGGTGGATCACGAGGTCAGGAGTTTGAGACCAGCCTGACCAACATGGTGAAACACCATCTCTACTAAAAATACAAAAATTGGCCTGGCGTGTTGGTGCATGCCTGTAATCCCAGCTACTCAGGAGGCTGAGGCAGGAGAATCGCTTGAACCCGGGAGGCGGAGGTTGCAGTGTGCTGAGATCCTACCACTGCACTCCCGCCTGGGCGCCATAGTGAGACTCTGTCTCAAAAAAAAAAAAAAAAAAAAAAAAAAAGAATCTCTAATGGCTAATGATAAGGTGAGGAGGCTTGTTGTATAGATACTAATCATTCCCAAATTAATATGTAAGATGAAATTCCAATTGGAATTATAACTTTTGGCAAGAACTTAATAAATTGATAAAGTTCATGTGACAGAATACGTGGGTGAGAATAACAAAGTTTGGGAGAAAAAGATGAATTACAGGACTTTCCTTAAGCATTTAAAAAGCAGTTGGAAACGAGGGCCGGTCAGTCACAGCAGGATGATATAGTGAATCAGTGGAAGAGAAAAGACAGTTCTGTAGCAGACACATTCATACATGGGAATTTAGACAGGTAATACAGATGGTGCGTCAAGCCTTGGCAAAGGGATAGTCTACTTAAGGTGTTGGGTGAAAACATTAGACACAGTTTTCTATCTCATGCCATGTATGAAATATCTGATGGAGCAAAAGCTTGCGCATTTTAAAAGGACTTGGGAGAAAACATAAAGGAATATTTGGACCACATCTTGAATATAAGTTATAATCCTAGAGTAGGAGAGGCTTTTTTTTTTTTTCAATACATCATAGACCAAAAACTAAAGAAGAACAGAGTTTAAACTAAAAATTGGGTAAAGAATGGATGAGACAATATTCACGCCAAAGGGTAAAGATCCAATGCAGTAAAAGGACTCCCAGGCTTCAAAGACATCAGAGAGCCAGTCCTGGGAAGGACCCAAGAGGCAAACTCTAAGAGATACATGGATAGTGGTAATGGGGGGGCAGTCAGTATCGATGATATGCTTAGAGAGACATAAGGATAAGTCACTTTTCACCCAGCATTACTAAGGATATGGGAAAATGTGCTTCTGAAAAATGTCATGTAGGAGTGCATAAGGGGCCAGTATAAAAAAAACTGCGTACTTTTAACCCAGAAATTGCATTGTGAGGATTTTCCTCCGAAAATATTTACATGATTGTTACAGAGATTCTAATTGCATCCTTTAGAACTGCAAATACTCATAGTAGGAAAGGCTGGTTAAATTAGCATAAATACTGTCAGACAACTGGATAAAACTCTCCAAAGAGTGAGGAGGGCCAAGGCAGGAGCATCTCTTGAGACCAGGAGTTTGAGACCAGCCAGGGCATGATAGCGAGACCCCCATCTCTACAAAAAATTAAAAAGTTTAGCAGACATAGTGGTGCATGCCTGTAGGCTCACCTACTCGGGAGGCTGAGGCAGGAGGATCGCGTGAGCCCAGGAGTTTGCGACTGCAGTGAGCTAGGATCCTGCCAGGGCACTCCAGCCTGGGGGACAGAGTGAGACCCTATCTCCAAAAAACAGACAAATGAAAATGAGGTGTATATATTCACATGATGCTGCAGTCATAAATATTTGCAAAACCAGCATACGTAGGATGGACATGAGTTTAGAAATAAATGTATATAAACCGGAAATGACCAAGAAGGGTTATGTGTTTAGTTCTTTTAGGAGGTGTCAGGGAGATGAAGTCATAGGTTGCTTACATGTATATGTGTATAAGATTGTCTTTTTAATGGAGATGGAGATACTGGACAGCAGACTGTGATGACTGTGATGGGTCTCGTGTGTCAGTGTCTGGTAATGGCACTGTGCCCAATGGAAAGGCTACCATGTTTATTTTCCTTTTTTTCTTCTCTGAAGAATATGTAGAAATCACTGAAAGCAACTATTCATCATATGATGGGGAACTCAATTCATATAAGGCTTCTGCATTTTCCACTCTGACCCTAAGCTTGGTACTTCAAGGGATGAAAGATTAAAAAGAAAAGGAAGTAACACCAGATAAAGTCCATATAGGATTTTTTTTGCTATGTGCTTGTATAAAGTACTGGTGTACACACACACACACACACACACACACACACACACACACACTCATTCCTCCCTCGCCCATCCTGCCATTCTACAGGTGAGGAAATCGAGGCATTCTGTGGGTTCTCCTGGCCCATCTGAAATTCTGACTCAGAGTCGGCTCCGTAACTTGGCTGTGTGCCGCTCCCGCCATCTCCCCCTCCAAGTACTTCCAGGAGTGCTTGTGTGTGTTGGGGAACCTGGGAGGAGTCTTACGGCACATTGTGCACACCAGCAGACTCTGAGAGTGAATGAGTACATTTTCAGTACTCTGCTGGGACAAGCAGGAGTGGCCAAGGCTGTCCTGGACAACGTGGGGCCACCAAAACTGACCATCACGTTAGATGTGGCTCCTATTGCCTGATACTGTGAATGTGCTTCACAGCACAGATTAGGAAAAGTCCTGTGAGGATTCCAAGGAGGGAGAGCCAAGCCTCAGCTATGGAGACAGGGAGGCTTCCTGGGGTGCCCACGGGACAGAGGGAGGTTGTCCTGGTCCCTTGGGTGCTCCAGAGGAGGAGGAGAGAAGACTGACCCAGTGAGTGGACCAGGTGCTTTCGGGCTGCAGTGGACGTCAGATACAGGTGCTCCTTCAGCCATTTCTCCTGCCAGGAACACAGCCCAGTCCCCAGGTCCTCACTGCAGCGTCCTTGTCATCTGCTTGGCGGTATCCTTTGATCCTTGAAGAGCCAGCCTGTCTTCCCCCTCATAGTGAACCCCCTCTTCCATTCAGCCAGGGTGAATTGATCACTACTTCTACCCCATTGGGCCCCTGAGCCCTGCATTCACTTCAGCTGCACTTTTCACATTATCCTGAGTGTTGGCTCATTGGAGTGTGTCCCCTGTGGGCTTCCCGTTCCTACAGAACAGAGACCCCAGCCTAGCTCCCCTGCCTGCTCACCAAGCCTAGCACCTGGCACACTGTGAGGATGGGAATGGTGGGGGGATCTCAAGTCACTTGGTCAGCCCTGGGAAGCTGCCGATTGTTGTTTCAGCAAGAGAGTGATGATACCCACACTGGCTTAGAGGAAGATTATTTTGTTGACAAGTTGTTTAAAAGCAAGGGAGTCTTGGAGACAGAGACAAATGAGCGGCTCGTGCAGGTGTCACGGCAGGAAGTGGAAAGGTCTCTGTTAAGAGGCTGGCTCTAGCAAATCTCTTGTGTGCAGCCCCTTTTGTTTTCTGAAGATAAGAATGGATTTTATCTTAACCCCATTATTCTGTTTTCTGTTTTATAAATTCTTTTCCTAGCATAAAGGAAAGATAAACGATGGATAGTCCAATTAAGAAAAGTGATGGATATTCCAATTATCCTGATTTGATCTGTACACATTATGTGAACATAACAAAATATCACATATACCCCCCAAATATACACATCTATTATGTATCAATAAAAATCTTTTTCTAATAAATTTTCAAACTTCATTTTTCCAAATTTATAGTCTAGACACACCTTGTATTTGTTATTTAGAAATACCTGGTCAATGAGAAAAGGAACGCTCATCCTGCCTGCCAAATCGGCTCCTCCTTCCATCGTGAATATTTGGTGTAGAAAGGTGAATTAATTAATGCATTAATTCACTCAGCAAATATTTACTGAACACCTGCTGATCCCTTCATCGATTTCTATTTCCCAGCAACCGTATCGGACCAACCATTGGCTATAAACAAGTAGTTTTTGTCAATAAGGATAAAGCTGTCTGGATTTTTAGGGAAGTTAACTATTCCTTCTACTCGGCACTTCTGAAACAAGCAGAGACGAGAATAAGCTGCACACAGTGGTATCTACTTGGCCAAGCGTCGCTGTTGTTTGAGAACAAGCTGGTGTAGGTTTCTGTAGACACTGACCTTACTGAGTGTGATGTAGGACGGCCAAGTGGAGCAGACAGGGCTGGGCTGGGCGAGGCTGGACAGAGGTGCCCTATCCGCCTCCCAGTGTCAGCTGTGCTAGGACTCCATGGAGCATCAGCACCAGGCAGTGATGAGCTGGGTCACTGTGGGCCACGGTGTCCCTTCTCTAAGCCCATATTTGAGCTCCTATCTTTGCAATTTATCTATCAGGGTTGTTGTTGGAATTAAATTAGACATATTGTTAGGAAAGAAAACTGCACGTGCTGAATACATCCTAGGTCTTTCTTCCCCTTTTTTTCTGTTTACCTCATCAAATGTGAAAAACCCACTTTCTCTTCCTCTGTTATGTAATTGTTTCTGTTTTATTAAGATATATGGCTAATTTCTCATGGATAAATGCATCTAACCCTCAGGCTGAGATAGCTCAGGGAGCCAGGGAATGTGGACAGAGAGTAAGCCCTGGTCCTCCTGGAAAGTGAGACTGAGCCTCTCTCCTGATTGCAGCAAAGTTACATGTTGTCTGGGAGGGAATTCCAAGGTAGGATGGGAGGTGGTAACAACAGGTGCAGTTACAGAGGGAAGATAAGTGCAAAGAAGGGGGTGACCAGGCAAGGGTGCCGTGAGAGTCAGTCCTTGCGGTCTGCAGTCTCAGTGTATGAGAGTATTCACTACAAGCTTAGCTTTCTCTGCCAATGTTTTGTATTGTTTATTGAGTTCCCTTTAAATAGTTTCAGCCAAAAAAGGAATTATAATTCTCATAGAAGACAAGGAGACAGGGACAAAGGTTCTCTCAGGTGCAGCTGGTAGAAAGAGAAATCGGTCCTTTTTGTCAATAAGCCCAAGACTGGATGGGTGCTGTGGCTCATGCCTGTAATCCCAGCATTTTGGGAGGCCGAGGCGGGTGGATCAACTGAGGTCAGGAGTTCTAGACCAGCCTGGCCAACATTGTGAAACCCCGTCTCTACTAAAAATACAAAAATTAGCCAGGCATCGTGGCGGGTGCCTGTAGTCCCAGCTACGCGGGAGGCTGAGGCAGGAGAATTGCTGGAACTGGGGAGGTGCAGGTTGCAGTGAGCCGAGGTCACACCATTGCACTCCAGCCCAGGCGACAACTCCATCTCCAAAAACAAAACAACAACAAGAAGAAGAACAAAAAAAAACAAAACAAAACATAAGCCGAAGACTCTTCAAAAAGTCGATAAATTTTGCCTAGTAATTTCTCTTCCAGCAATCAACCACACAGAAACATTCAGGAACTTAGACAAGGACTCGTGCCACATTGTAGTTTTAGTAGCAAGAAAGGAGAAACAAACTCAGTGTCCAGTGAGTAATTGTATATTGAAACGATAGAATATTACACAGCAATAAAAATTCATGTCTTCAGAACTATTTCCTTATGGCGGAATGTTTATATAACATTAAGTAAAAAAGTATGATATGAAAGTGTATGAACAGAATGATCCCCTAGTGTGTGTATATATAAGAACTGGGCTGGACAGTGGTACCCTGTCCACATCCCAGGGTCAGCTCTTGTATATATAAAAGAGTTGATTTTATTTTAACCCCATTATCCCCTTTTGTACACACACACACACACACACACACACACACACACACACATTGTAGTAAATTAAAATGATTACGGGAAGTTCTTTTGGTTTATTCTGTGTACTTCTTTATTATTTTTCAAGTGTTCTATCTTCTACCCTCTGTTATTCCTGCCCCTGTTCTAAAGACATTCATTGAGCACACACACATAGCAGGGGCCTGAGGACTGACCGGAAGAGTTTCTTTCCATTGTCCTGCAACATTCATCTTTAGTTTCACTTTTTATCTTGGTGAAAATGTTGTCATTTATATAGTCAAAGAAACAAAACGCGCCTGATTTCAAATCACTTTGGTGGTTGACTGTGCAGTCCTCTTGTTTTCCATGCTCAGTCTTGTTTTGTACAGCGAGTTCTTCCTTCCCTGGGCTATTGAGTCATAGCTGCTTTTGAGGTCCCAGCCTTTTGAAGCATGCACCAGCATCACACAGACAGGGACCACTTTTCCAGTCAGATATCTCACTAGCAAATCACAGAGGGGGCAAGCTCCAGTGGCCTCAGCCGTGTTCTCTGGAACAGACCTAGAGAGTTTCTCTCATTGCGACAGCACTTTAGAGGGTGGTGGTGTTCCTGGAGGCCTGGTGGTGCCACAGGTGGCTAAGAGGGAAAATCAAGGACGTTAAACCCAAAAGGACAAGGCTGTGCTTTGCCAGCTGCCCTCCTTATTGGAAAATGCACTCTTTGCAGACCTAACCTGGGAAGTGCCGGTGACTTTTGCATCAAAGTCAAAGGATGTTCTCATTCACCCAGCAGCTTCAGACCCCTTTGGCCCTCTCCCTGTCCAGGCCTGTGGCCATTGAGTTATGGGTTCATTCAGTCAGTGTTCCCTGAGGATTTGCTACCTGCCTATCCTCACAAGAACCCACATTGTGTGATGTGCAAATGGAACACATTCTAGCGAATTCCTTTCTTAGGTCACAAAGCTACCCCATGCTCCAGATCCACAGTCCTGCAGCACCCCACCCTATGGAAGTTGGAATGCTGGCCTCTCCTGCAGGAGCTGGGCCTCCTCCCTGCTGCCCCGGCTCACTGCCAAGGGGCAGCTCACAGAGTGACATTGCAATATGCTTTCCTCAAACTCCGGATTGAAGTTGCCTGATACAAACATTTAGCTAACAATTTCAGAAGGAGTACTTCTCAAGACAGCAATTTCTGTCATGTTTTATTATTTCCTTCCCTGTAAACTGTTAACCATTTACCTCAGGTTAAAATGAAGCACAAGTTATGCCTTATAATTTTATCATGTTATTGAGTAGTGTATTTCTTGTCTGCTTTATACTAATGGGAAAGTAACTTTATTTGATTCTGCCAATGATGTGCCTTATGTAAGTAGCTTATTTAAAAAATTATTTATTTTTATTGATGTAAAATACATAAAATTTATCATCTTGACCATTTTAAAGTGCACAGGTTAGTTGCATTAAATGCATTTGCACTTTTGTGCAATAATTGCCACTATCCTTCTCCATAATGCTTTTCAGCTTGTAAAACCGAAACTGTGTACATTAAATAGTAACTCTGCACACCTCTCCCCTCAGTCCCTAGCAGCCATCACCTTACTTTCTGTCTCTGTGATTTTTACTGTCTAGGATCTCATATAAATGGAATTATATAGGATATGTCTTTTTAGAACTGGCCTTTTTTTTTTTTTTTTTTTTTTTGAAGACAAGGTCTCTCTCTGTTGCCCAGGCTGGAGTGCAGTGATACGGTCATAGCTCACTGCAGCCTCAACCTCCTGGGCTCAAGTGATCCTCCTGCTTCAGCCTCCGAAGTAGCTGGGACCACAGTCATGTGCCACCATCCCCCACTAATTTTTTATTTTTATTTTTTTGCGGAAATGGGGTCTCCCTATATTGCCCAGGCTGGTCTCAAACTTTTGGGCTCAAGCGATCCTTTTGCCTTGACCTCCCAAAGTGCTGGGGTTACAGACATGAGCCACTGGGCCTAGTATGACTAGCTTCTTTGACTTAGAATAATGGCCTCAAGATTTATCCACATTGTAGCTTGTGCCAGAATTTCCTTCCAGCTTAAGGCTGACTAATATTTCCTTCTATAGATATACCACAATTTGTTTACCCACTCATCTGTGGATGGATTCCTGGGTCACTTCTACATTTTAGCTATTGTAAATACTGCTGCTATGAACATGGGTGTACAACTATCTTTTTGCAAACTTGCTTCCGATTCTTTTCGGTGGGATTCCCAGAAGTGGAGTTGCTGCAATTTTATCCAGAAGTGGAACTGCTACCTCATATGGTAATTCTATTTTTAATTTCTTTATAAAGGCCACACTGTTTTCCATATTGGCTATACCATTTTACATTCCCATCAACAGTGCATAAGCATTCCAATTTCTTCACATCCTGATCAACACTGGTTATTTTCTCTTTGTTTGTTAGTAGCCATTCTGTTGGGTATGAGGTAGTATTTCATTGTGGTTTTGATTTGTAGTCCCCTAATGACGAATGAAATTGAGCATCTTTTCATGTGCTTATTGGCCATTTGTGTATCTCCTTTGGAAAAATGCTTGTTTATGTCCGTTGTTCATTTTTGAAATGGGTTGTTTTTTTGTTGTTGAGTTGTAGGAGTTTTCTATATATTCTGGATATCAATCCTTTATCAGATATATGACTTGCAAACATTTTCTCCCATTTTGTGGGTTGCCTGTTTACTCTACTGATAGGGTTTTGTTTTGTTTTGTTTTGTTTTGTTTTTGACTGGTTCTTGCTGTGTCATACAGGCTGGAGTGCAGTGGCACAATCACAGCTCACTGCAGCCTCAACCTCCCAGGCTCAAGCCATCCTCCCATGTAGCTGGGACCACAGGTACACAACCACCACTCCTAGATAAATTTTTGTAGAGATGGGGTCTTGCTGTGTTGCCCAGGCTGGTTTTGAACTCCTGGATTTAAGCAATCCTCCCTTGGCTTCCCGAAGTGTTGGGATTACTGGTATGAGCCACTACACCAGGCTTTTTTTTTTTTTTTTTTTAATTTGAGACTCACCCTGTTGCCCAGGCTGGAGTGCAGTGGTGTGACCATTGTTCATTGTATCCTTAAACTCCTAGGCTCAAGTAGTCCTCCAGCCCCAGCCTCCCAAAGTCCTGAGATTGCAGGCATGAGCCACCTCACCCAGCCAGATAGGGTTTTCTGACATGCAATGTTTTAAAATTTTGATTACATTCAGTTTGTCTGTTTTTTTCTTTTGTTGCCTGTGCCTTTGATGTCATATCCAGGAAGTCACTGCTAAATACAATGTTGTGAAGATTTTGCCTTGTGTTTTCTTCTAAGAGTCCTATAGTTTTGTCCGGGTATGGTGGCTCATGCCTGCAATCCCAGCACTTTGGGAGGCTGAAGCAGGCGGATCACCTGAGGTCGGGAGTTTGAGACCAGCCTGACCAATGTGGAGAAACCCCATCTGTACTAAAAACACAAAAAATTAGCTGGGTGTGATGGTGCATGCCTGTAATCCCAGCTACTCGAGATGCTGAGGTAGGAGAATTGCTTGAACCCGGGAGGCGGAGGTTGTGTTGAGGCAAGATCACGCCATTGCACTCCAGCCTGGGCAACAAGAGCGAAACTCTGCCTCAAAAAAAAAAAAAAAAAAAAAAAAAAGCCCTATAGTTTTAGGGCTTACATTTAGGTTTTTTACCTATTTTGAGTTAATTTTTGTATACGGTGTTAGATAAAGGTCCACCTTCATTCTTTTGCACGTGGATATCCGGCTTATCCAGTAACATTTGTTCAAAAGACTGTCCTTTCCCTGTTGAACAGTCTTGACTCCCTTGTCAAAAGTCATTTGTTCATATATTCCAGCATTTATTTCTGAGGCCTCTATTCTATTCCACTGGTCTGGTCTGTGTGTCTGTGTTTACATCAATGCCATGTTGTTTTTATTACTGTTGCTTTGTAGTAAGTTTTGAAATCAGGAAGTGTGAGTGCTCCAGCTTTGTTCTTTTTCAAGATTGTTTTGGCTATTAGGGGTTCCATATGAATTTTATGATGGGCCTTTCTTTTTCTGCATAAAACATCATTGGGATTTAGAATTGTATTTAAAAATCTGTAGATCACTTTGTAGTATTGTCATCTTAACAATGTTAAGTCTTCAAATTCATGGACTTTGTTTTCATTTATTTATGTCTTTATAGTCTTTTAGCAGTATTTCATAGTTTTTATTGTACATGTCTTTCACCTCCTTGGTTAATGCCTAAGTATTATTATTTTTTATTGTATCATGAATAAAATTTTTTCTGTAACTTTCTTTTCAGGTTGCTCATTGTTACAATATAGAAATGCAGGTAATTTTTGTGTGTTGACTTTGTATCCTGCTACTTGGCTTAATTTATATCTATTAGCTGTAACAATTTGTGTGTGTGTGTGTATGTGTGTGTAGTATGTGTTTTCTACATAAAATATCATATCATCCATAAAGGGAGAGAATTTTACTTTTTTCTTTCCAATTTGAATGCCCTTTATTTTTCTTGTCTAATTGCTGTGGCTAGAACTTCCAGTACTACGTTGAATAGAAGAGGCAACAGCAGGCCTTCTTGCCTCGTTCCTGATCTTAGAAGAAAAATTCAGTTTTTCAGCATTGAGTGTGATGTTCACTGTGAGTTTTTCATATATGGCTTTTTTTTTTTCTGTTAGAGACAGCATCTTACTCTGTCACTCAGGCTGGAGTGCAGTGGCACAATCATAGCTCACTGAAGCCTCAAACTCCTGGGCTCAGGGAATCCTCCTATCTTAGCCTCCAGAGTAGCTGGGATGACAGGCACATACCACCACTCCTGGCTAATTAAAAAAAAGAATTGTATTTTAGTAGAGATGGGGTTTCATCATTTTGGCCAGGATGGTCTTGATCTCCTGACCTTGCGATCCACCTGCCTCGGCCTCCCAAAGTGCCGGGATTACAGCTGGCCATGGTAGCACATGCCTGTTATCCCAGCTACTCAGCGGGCTGAGGCAGGGGAATTGCTTGTACCCGGGAGGTGGAGGTTGCAGTGAACCGAGATAGCGCAGCTGCACTCCAGCCTGGCAACAGAGCAAGACTCCATCTCAAAAAAAAAAAAAAATTTTTTTTGGTAGAAAGAGGTCTCACTATGTTGCTCAGGCTGGTCTTGAAATCCTGGTCTCAAACAATTTTCCCATCTCTGCCTCCCAAATTGTTGTTCCCTGTTTTTTAAGAATCTTTAAACATGATGGAAGTCTTTGTGTTAATGGATAATCATACTGGAAATTGGGCTGTAAGAAGAAGTGTGATTCATAGATGTGCTGTTTATTTATCTTTCTATTTACTCATCCATCCATCCATCCATCCATCCATCCATCCATTTATCCATCCATCCATCCATCCACTTGTCCATCCATTCATCCATCCATCCACCCATCCATCCATACATTCATCCACCCTTCCATTGATCCATCCATCCATCCATCCTTCCATCCATCCGTCTGTCCTTCCATCCATCTATCCATCATCTATCCATCCATCCACCCATCCACCCTTCCACCCATCCGTCTACCTGTCCATCCATCCATCTGCCCATCCATCCATCCACCCATCTGTCCATCTGTCCACGCGTCCATCTGTCCATCCATCTGGCTATCATCAATTCACCTATCTGTGAGAAGCTGGTCGTATCTAACCAAATTTTATACTGACTTTGTTACCAGGAAATAAACATAATCGGTACCCAAATATCATTAAATCTTCATTTTAGCCACATTTACCTTGTTGAAGAGGTAAAGGTTGTTTTTTTATCTTTTTAAAAACACAGCTAAATGGTATGCAGGATC
Organism: Pan paniscus; assembly: GCF_029289425.2. Taxonomy (NCBI): domain Eukaryota; kingdom Metazoa; phylum Chordata; class Mammalia; order Primates; family Hominidae; genus Pan; species Pan paniscus. The sequence continues at coordinate 8,545,950 of NC_073265.2, forward strand.
TACTTTTTCGTGTTCACAACTCTGCTGTGCATGTCTGCTATGTTTGTTTGTTTGCTGAATTTTGGCATAAACCATTTGCAGTTAGTTTCAGTGTGTGCAAAATTACATGCAGAAATAAAAATGCAGAGTGTGAGAATATGAATATGGCGGGGAGGGAAGGCCATTATCTTATAAACTGTAATCTCCTGGTTGAGCTGAATTTCAAAGGAGGGAGCAAAAATAGGTCTCCTGCTGGCCTGCATCCCCCACTGGCATATCTGTGTGGGTATATGTCTACTCTGCTTTCCATGTGGGTACCAGAAAGAACCACTGAGGTGCAACCTCCTCTGTATGGACTCCAAAGTGAGGTCCATGGAGCTGGCAAAGCCTCAAAAAGGTTTTATTCAACTCAAGAATTCAACAAGGATATGATTCTGGCAAGAATTGTATACAATGAAAAGTAACTGCCTCCCTGGTGGGAAGCAGTCTTTTGAAAACTTCAGTAAAAATGCTCATTGTAGTATGTATGTATGTCTGCTGGTTTTCTTCATGATGTTTATTTTTGTTATACTGTTGTTTGCTGATTTCTTTCATTATTTTATTTAATAGGTCATATGTGTTCTATAAAATGATCTCATTTTTAAAACAGAACTGTGAGATCAATGTCAATTATAATCTTTGTATGAAAATAGTCATTGATTTGTTGAAAAGATTAATAGAGAGAGAGAGAGTGAGTGAGAGAGCCTGCATCATTAATACTGGTGTTGCTGAAAATAAGACTTCGCAGCAGTGGCTGAAAAGATCACACCTGTAAGGTTAAATGTTGAACCCAAATTGTATTCATTATTGCTTGATAAAAGTAATCTGTTAGCTTCCATTATAAGTGCTGCATATGTGTGAGTTCATTTGCTGCTTACAATGCTCCTATGAGAAAAGTATTTCACTCTTAACCCTGTTTTACATATGAGGAAACTGAAGTGTATTTGGATTGAGCAATTCACGTGATATGGCATAACCAGCAAAAAACAGATGGAGGATTTAAGCTTGGACATCTGGCACTGACTTTTGTTCTTATCTTCTCTATTATACTACTTTTCATTAGGTCATTCATTAATATAGATACCAAACCTAGAAAAAATCCAAAATGGTAAAATGACTCTAAGATGTAAAGGAAGAATAATGGTCCTAAGGACCCAGCCCCACCCTGGCCATTCGCTCTGTGGCCCTGGGCTGAGGGCTCTGGCCTCTTCAGCTCCTCTTCTTTCTCTCCACAATGGGACGTGACCGCATTCATCTGCACGGGGGGTGGTGAGGTACCTGTGCACTGGGAAACTGTTGTTTCATCCTGCAAGTCTTATTGCCCTGGTCTTATTCAATTAATCCAGGGGCAACAGGGCTTCAGGAAATGGGATATAACCAACAGAAGAATGATACATTTTCTCCACTTGGACTGTAAAAAGAAATATTTGCTAGATGTCTCAGGAATTTAGAATATTTGAAAGCCAGGTTTCTTCTAAATTTCTTTTGTGTATATTGGTGTTCTTCCTGTAAGTATAGAGACGATACTGCTTCTGCCTGACGTGGCCAGGCCATTTATGAGTTCAGCATTCATTTGACAATATTTAATGCATATCTCTTATGCACCTAACTTGGTTCTAGGTACTGAGGTTACATCAGGGAATAGAATGAAGCCTCTGCCATGCTGGGGCAGATGTTCTGTAGAGAGAGACAGACTACAAACAAACATGCAAGTAAACATCTATTGTGTTGGATGGTAGTGTGTGCTGTTGGGCACGGCAGAGCCTGGCAGGTAGGGAGTGCAGGGAAGGCCCTGCTGCTTGGGTGGAATCTGAGCGTGCACCCGGAGGAAGTGACGGAGCTTGCTGGGGGCATAGGGAACAGATGGTGTGAACCTTTCTGCCCTGAAAAAGGAAAGCATGAACTGATCTATTTTTGGCTCAAGAGGTTATAGGGAGAAGTGAGATTTTGTTCCCCACCCTCCACATCCACAGAGAATTTGGGGGCCTGATCCATGGAGGCTTTAGAAACACCCAGATTAACTTAAAGGCTTCTTCTGCAGGGGTTGTGTGCAAAGTCTGCAGGCCTCCTAAAAGGCTAGCCATTAGCTTGGCGCTTTTGTCCAGTGTGCTGTGCAGAGGATGATGGAGAGGTGGCAGTCAGTGGCTGGATCAGTAAAGGCACCAGAGTCCTCCCCAGCCTTCTTGGGTTCATGAGCCTCCGAGGAAGGGGAAGGTGGAGGGGACAGCTTCTGGGGTGGGATGGTGGGTCAGTCTGCCAGACTAAAGCTGTAGGTTTGTTACCTACATGTCACTCCCGAGGGCCAGTTGGAGACAGTGTTGCTCAGTGTTCTCCAGGGCGGGGAGCTGAGCAGTCTGAATACACTGTGCAGCGGGACCACTGAGAACACAGAGGCCCCCGGCCCCTTGCCCAGACCTCTTTCCTGCTGCAAGATCAGCAGATGCCCACTTGCAGAGGCGTGGGGGAAAGCAAGTGAGATCCGAATGATAAATATATTTTTAAAACAGGTGAAGTATCTTTCTTATAAGTTACTAAGTCAGACTTAAGTCAGACTTGACTCACGTATACTCAGTATAGGGGTGTTTCTGTTATACCACCAAAACCTGGACCTTCTTGAGGAACACTACATCAGGAAGCTACATTTTCATTGCACATTTTAGTGTTGTGTGAGCAAATTTATGTAACCATATGCATTTAAATTGCTTAGCACAAAGCCTTGCCTATATAAGGGATGAAATAAAAGCCAGCTGCTGGTATATGAGCTGATAAATCTAGACAGGACCAGAGATCTTTTGGAAAATAACATACAGGTAACAACATGAGAGTCCTTTGAGTTTGAAAGTCTGAGGAAAGTCCTAGAGCAAATACGTCATGAAAGATGAAATACGTTAATGATGACTGCATAGAATACCACTACCAGAGCTTTTGGAAAAGGCACTTTAAGTGTATCTCTCCATTATGAATATTTTGTGTTGGCAGCGTGTGCTGTGTGGCCTGCTCACCATATCCATGGTATTTTCTCCCTTGGGCCTGGAGCTAGCCCACCCTTCCCAGTCTCTATTGTAGTTAGATGAGACCTCGGGCTTGAATTTCAGCAGAAGTGATGTGCATCCTTATAGTCACTGCCTCCACTCCAGCACGCGGTCTTTATTTTCCATAAAGACTCTGTGCGTGTTGGACTGGAGGCAGTCCCTGGGCCAACCATGGAGGGCAGGTGCGGAAGATGACAGAGTCTCCATATGTGTGGGAACCAGAATATATGGAGGGGACACTTTGCTCATTTATTTCCCCTGTCTAGTGCTGTTACAGAGGGAAGATTTAAACTTTGATAGTGTTTGGGGTTTTGGTCTCATTGATACAGTTGTGAGCCTCACCTAGTAGAGTGAGGTATCCTAAGCCATTTGACAGAGAATCCCTCAGTTGTTCCCCTGGAGGAATGTCTCACTTCCTGTTTAAATGTTACCTTTAGATGCAGTGTATCTGGACGGGCTGGGATGGGCAGAATCAAGAATCAATGTAGGTAACTTGGAAAAACAGTCTTTTGACCATTGACTAGAAGGGAATAACAACTCCTCTCAAGTATTGTATTCTAGTTAGTAAGGATTTTAGTTTCTCTCAGGGGTACATGATAGAATTTCTGAAATTATCTGTATTCTAGATGTGAGTAAATAAGTGGGTATATTCAATAATAAGAGCAAGTTTCTCATTGTCTAAGAAAAGAGTGATAAACAAGGAAGCAAGTAAGGCTTGTATGAACCTTTTGATGTTGAATTGGAATCAGTGGTATTGGTATGAACACATGAGGTCATGATATATATGCAGAGAGAGATAGAGAAATGGATGTGGCTGTGTGTAAATGGACTCAGAGGTCCCAGCTCTGGCTACAGCGATGGCTGAGAAGCAGTGTCATTTGAGCATGCCTGGCTTCCTGATCTTGGTTTCTAATATCCTCCAATAAAATGAATCAGGGCTTCTAGGAGCAATCCCTGATTTCAAGGCTGGGGTAGGGAAAGTGCTAGGTAAGCTTAGGCGAGCATTTAGTATCAGAAAGTAAGAAAGTGCTTACAAATGTTGGGAGTCTATTGAAACAGCATAGAACAGAATAGAAGGGTCTCCTGATGGCCAAATCGGGGGCAATTTGAGCAACAAAATAATGACATCATTTTGTACTAAAACCTATAGAATAAAAGTGTTCCATAGAATAAACTATCCATGAGTCCACACTGATACAATACATAATTAAATAGATATATACATAAGTAAATACCTAAGGAAGGAGGGACATCTCTTCCTTACTGTAGAGGATGATGGAATTAGACAGTCGTCATTTGACAGGAATCATAATAACCAAAATTTCAGGTGAGAGTCATTAGTACATGCTAAAACTGGTGAGTGATTTTTTTTTTTCCTGAGACCGAGTCTTGTTCTGTTGCCCAGGCTGGAGTGCAGTGGCATGATCTCAACTCACTGCAACCTCCACCTCCTAGGTTCAAGCAATTCTCCTGCTTCAGCCTCCCTAGTAGCTGGGATTACAGGTGCATGTGACCACACTCAGCTAATATTTGTATTTTTAGTAGAGATGAGGTTTCACCATGTTGGTCAGGCTGGTCTCGAACTACTGACCTCATGATCCGCCTGCCTCGGTCTCCCAAAGTGCTGGGACTACAGGTGTGAGCCACCGCTCCCGGGTGTGAAATTTTAATGAGAAATAAAATATTTGCACAATCTCAAGGTATCTCCCCATATGATGCCTCTTAATTGCGAAAGGAAAAGCAAAACAGTGACTTTGCAGTGTAGAAACCCAGCAGATACCAGCTTGACCAAGTGGTAAAAGTTAACCTTGCTGACAGTGGCACAAAGAGACATCGTATGATCATCGTATGATCATACTCCTTGTATGATCACCAAGAAGGGCACAGCATCACCTCTTATGACATATTTGCCAAAAATATGTAACTTGAATTGAGTCACGAGGAAACATCAGGCTATCCTAAATTGCAGACATTCTATAGGATACCTTCTCGGAACTCCTCAGTGGTGTCAAGATCATGAAAGACAAAGACAGATTGAGGAAGTGTCCAAACTTCGAGAAGACTGCTAAATGCAATGTCCATCCTTGTTTGGAACCAGGTCCAGAAAGGAACTAACGTGGAACTATCAGTGACATTCAAATAAGACTGGTGAATTAGTTAATATGAGACCACTGTTGATGTCCTAGTTTTGATCATTTTACTGCAGTTATGTAAGATGTTAACATTTGAAGAAGCTAGACTAATGCTATATGGGATATCTTTACACATGTTGAGCATCCTTAATCCAAACATCCAAAATTTAAAATGTTCCAAAATCTGAAACATTTTTAGTGCTGATATGATACCAACAAGTGGAAAATTTCACATCTGACCTCATGTGATGGGCTGCAGTCAAAATGCAGGCACACAACATACAGTTCATTCAGTATCCCCAAGGGAAAAAACGACCCTCCCAGCTCCCTCCAGCTGTGATATGTCTTTTCTGCGCATGCCCAGCATACCCAGATTCCCCCATAGTAGCACACCCACAATGAGGAGTAAAATGACACACGTGCAGGCTGGACATGCCAAAGCAGGTTCCCACATGGGACCAAGACTCATGAGCATTACTCACTGTGTTTTTTGGTGGTGACGCTGAACAACCACAGATTGTCTACATGGGTGGCTGAGATAGTGACACCTTTGATTTTTGATGGTTCAGCATATGCAAACTTTGTTTCATGCACAAAATTATTAAATATTAAAAATGTCATACACAATTGCCTTCAGGCTATGTGTATAAGTTGTATATGAAACATAAATGAATTTCATGCTTAGACTTGGGTCCCATCCCCAGGATATCTCATTATATATTTGCAGATATCCTCAAATATGAAAAAACTCCAAATTTGAAACTCTTATGGTCTCAAACATTTTGAATAAGGGATAGTCAACTTGTTCTAGATTTGCAACATTTTCAAAAGTTTGAAATCATTTCAAAGTGCAGAATTAAAAATTAAAGAATTTAGAAGTAATTTGCATGTAAGCATCATTATCAGCTACTTACTATGAGATCAAGGTTCATAGCAAGTAACATTGGCGCTTTTGTCCAATGTGGTGTGTGAAGGATGATGCAGAGGTGGCAGTCAGTGGGTGGATCAATAAGGGCACCACAGTCCTCCCCAGCCTTCTTAGATCATGTGCCTCTGAGGAGGGGAAGGTGGAGGGGACAGCTTCTGGGGAGGGATGGTGGAATTATAAACTTATTTAAAGACTGTGCATCAGCCTGAAAAGACACCTGAAGTTACAGCTACTTAGTACCTTCCCAGAAAAATATTCAGTCAGTTGAAACTCCTCACAAGGCTATGAAAATCCAGACCTTTGTGTGTATGTTTGAGGGAATAAGGCACCTTTTCCTAAGAACCAATTCATTCTACAGATACCTGTAGCATGAGCTATGTACAAGGAGGGGAACTGTGATGGGGGGACAGCAGTTAATTAGAAATGGCATTGTCTTCAAGAAAGTGACACTATACCAATTGCCTTTGACAAGTCATGGCCAACATTCACATAGTGTATTGTGAGCTCCATGGGCTGTGTCAACGGAAGAATGTCAAGGGTCATAAATTTGGAAAGGGGAGCTTTATTTCTCATAAAGGGTTGCAGCCTGCATGGCCATTCTGATAGGCTGGGAAGTGTAGCCTCCCATTAGAAGCTGGAAACAGACACTTTGAGGGGGGGCAAAGGGAACAAGAATTTATGCAGACTGGGGTGGCTAAATATGCATATTTAATACACTGTAGGAGGAGTCATGAATATTTATGAAGGAAGAAAGGAGAACCGTGCACATGTGCAGTTAGTCTCATGCCTCTCCATGGGACCTATGTTTAACAATCTGTGGTGTTATCATCTGAGGGTGGAGTTTTCAGCCCTCTGACATCAAAAGGTGAAGCAGAGGATGCAATACCCCTCACTGTACATCTGCTGTAGACTGGCGCCAACCACTCCATGGTTGGTGGTCTCTTATCAGGAAAGAATGCTGGTTGGTTATTTTGCTGAAATTGTACAAGCAAGAGGCAGCCTCAGACAGTTGGTTGCTATCGGTGGAGTCTTTCAAAAGGGCTGGTTTCTGTTTAGCCCCTGGGAAGAAAGGTGGTTAGCAAGGGAAAGGATATATAATGAGGCATTTCTGACCTTGCATCCCATAATGGCCAAGAACTCAGCTTCCAAAATTTCCCTAGGGAATTCTTGGCCAAGAGGGGGTTCATTCAACTGGTTGGGGGTTTTAGGGTTTCATTTTTATTTCTCAGCTGTGATGGCCCAGGAGGAGAGAGGATCCACTGATACTGTTAGATTTATGTGACATGGAGGAGAAAAGAAGAGTTTCAGAACAAGTGACATTTCTAGAAGATGGGCAGAATGTTCCCTGGCAGAAGAGTGTTGTGGGTGAAGAGCTCTGCATAAGTAACAAAAAATGAATATGAAAAGCTTAGCTTGTGAACCAGGCGAGCAGAGTGATGTACACGTGGACTGTAGCAGCCAATGAAATGTGGGAAACAACACCAAAAAGGAATCTGTCCACATTGTGAGGTTCCCTGCTCAGGAATGTGCCCATTCCTTGGGGCTAACCAATTACCATTCTTGTTTATGACATTTTTTTTTTCTCACAGAAAAGGAATTCAGGGAACACTGGTACAATTGGTTTACATCACGTGTCTGATAAGTTTTTCTTTGTGAAAAAACAGTGGAGCATAGGAATCGTGGCCTTGGTTTGCCTCATGGATAATCAGAGAGAAATGTGGTAGGCAGTGATATCCTCATTCACAAAACAAGCATTTCTGTTTACCTGTGTGTTCCTCACGTTCCTGGTGACCTATATTATTTTCTGAGTTAAAACATACAGGTTTCCAACTGACAGAGTCAGTGAACTAGAACTTCTAGGAGAATTCATCGAGACAATGACCATGGCTGGGAGGTCAGGTGTGTCCCCTCCAGGCTGCACTTCCCACCCATGGGTGCTCAACACTGTGTCTGCAGGCAGAAGCACATTCTATCTTCATATCTGTGAAGATAATTATTTACTTAAATTAAATGTGGGTAGTTCATTCTTTGCAACATTATAGCTGATGAATGCCAAAATGTAGGATTTCTTAGTGTGAAAATAACTACCCTAGGTAGGGAGGGGTTATATTCCAAGATAGTTCCACACTTATCAGGATGTGGAATTAGAAAGAATGCCTTCAGCAAAGCAGAATACAACATTCAAAAGACTCAAATTATTTTCACATAGGAAAAGTTAAAAGATGTGTATAACTTGTTCAAAGCGCACATAATTTTATATTGTGACCTTGTAAAGACTCTAATGATAAAATTAGTTTGACAGATATCTTCTGCAAATTGAGTGGAATTTTTCTATGATTTTTTCCCTCTGATTTGTGTAAACTTCAGGGCCTCTACCCTTACCCCTTTATTAATGTGCTTACCATGATTGAAGAACTTGGAATCTTCTCAATGGAAGAAAAGAGGCCCTTTTGAGTGACATTTTGGAAGCTACTCTAAATGTCTTAAGGTTGAGAGCTTTCGTATTATTATTAAAATGAAATCACTCTCCTGGGAAATGAATGATACAATCTAACATAGTGTGAAGCTGATAGGTCCCTGAGGCAAAGCAGTGGGCAGGGAGAGGCAGTCACAGTTGCAGCTGAGCAGAGGCACCCAGGGGGAGTGCAGGGCTTGGCTATGGCATGGGGAGCCAGAACGAGGAAGCCCAGCGCTCGGATCCAGTGACTCACATCTGAAGGAACAGAAAGAGTGTTATGGGAGGAGTCAGAAAACCCTGATTTCTGTGACTGCTTCCCGGGCCAGCCATGGTATTCCTGAATGAATGCCTTTGCCTTCGGCCTTGGTTTCCCTATCTATAAAGTCAAAAGTGTTGCCAAGAAGATACTTAAAGACGACAATGCTGCCAAGCTTGAAATTCTGTCAGATTACGAGGACTGAATATTAACGTAAAGTTCAGTGAATAAATTGCCTTAGAATTTCCCCCTTCAACTGCAGCCACAAAGAAGAAATGAAGGTGAGAAGCCAGTTTTGATTTTCACAGCACGTCATGTGGTTTGTTTTCCATCTGAGTGCCTATGTCGCCAAGACCCTAATTGGCCCAGAAGAATAAACAACTGGAGGGCCTCAGTGTTTGTGAGATGGTTTAGTCCTGCATTCTCAAATTCTCTCTCTTATAAACAAGCAACCCAAACAGCCATCCAGAGATCTTGGTCGTTTGCTGCTCAGGTCTCCTGCCTTTCGTGAGATAGTTTGGCAATTCCCGAAACCATCTTACAACGCATCCTGATAACCCATGCTCCACCCCAGCCCAACTGAAGCTCTCCAGGTTGTTCTAATGAGCAACCCTTGTTGAGGACCTAGATGGGGCAAACTATATCTGAGCAAAGAGAAAAGAAGGAAATTAGGTGAGGTAAGCTAAGATTTATTGCATGGAACCTGCATATACTGGGGCTCATTAAAAAAAATGGATTGCATTTCAATTTAAAGAATGTAAAACTTTTTTCTTAGCAATATTGAGTAGATGGAAAACTGAGCTTGGTGTGGAACTACAGTTAGAAAAGTAACCTGTGACCACATCAGGAAGCTTTAATTGAATTATCATGTACAGTGGTCTTTCTTTGATGTTCTCAGATGCCACTACATCCTCTGGGAGCAATGAAGGTGCAGCTGAAATCTGCTAGTCCTGGCTCTTTCTTGGTGTCTCCACTGACTCACCAGGCAGCCGTGTCTCGTCAGATTTATGATGCCTGTCAGGGAGCACTGTAGACATTTGAGGTGGGCTCTATATTTTGTGGTGCAGGCTCTTTCCCTTAGGTAGGGGTGCAGGAGTGGACAAATCATTTCCCCTCTACCCTTTACAGTTCTTAGTTGAGATGGAGCTCTGTAACAAAAGACAGATCAACAAGAGAAAAACAAGCAGAAGATTAATGCATGCCCATGTGCAGCTGTGAGATACCCAGAGAAATGAGTACATCTCAAAGAGGTGGCTTTGAATTCAGGTTAACTGTCATCCTCTGCTGAAACGAAGAAGGGAGTGGGGAGGCCTGGCTTGGGGAGGTGACCTAGAGGAGCAAGAATAAGGCTTGTTATGCAGATTTCAGCGGGTGCCTCTCCATTGATGAGTGATTTAGAGTCCTCTTCTTCCTGGTACCCAGAGGAAGACACCCTTACAAATGGAGATTTCCTTCTTAGATGCAAGTTTCCCTTCCAAAGGGCCACTTCTGCTCTGTTTCCAGAGCTTCTCCTGCCTGCAGTTTCTCAAAATTACCAGCTTAAAATCATCATTATGCCAAAGAAGCATATTTTGGGGTGGCATATTCTGGACTCCTACAGGAGGTTCAGCTTCTCTGTCCCTACTTACTGCGCCTAGCAGCACTCCCTGCATTCCCACAGCCGGAGCATCCACACATTTTCGGGTCCCCTCAGGAGAGCTTGTGGGGACCCCTGGGCGGATGGAGGAGGGTGAAAGCCTTGCAGAATGAAGTGTTTACTGAGATTTGACATGTTGGGGCGGTCTCCCCCCTACACACACCCCTGCAGGATCTTGCTTGCATCGCCTTTGAGTGCCTTATTTGGGCCAATGATAATATTAACATTTTTTTTAACACTTTTGTGATAAACAGAATCTTGGGGATATCCGCACAATGCACTTCACTAGAATATAGGTTCCATGTTGCAGAAGTAAGGTGTTCCTGTTGCTCAGCAGTTCGTCCTTCAGCCTCGATTCCGGGTTCCCTTTTGGGGAATCTTCCTCCCTTTTGAAGTAGCTAGAAAATCCTCAGGGATTGCGTATGTGTAAAGGCCTTATACATGTATAAAGAAGGTTTAAGGAGAAAGAATGTAACAGCTCATGAATCAGAGACTCTTGGTATTCCTAAGAGAAGGTATTTGTGGTCCAAGTAAAATCTAATTCCTTTTGGTGGGGAGAGGGGAAGAGATGGTACAGTTGCCAATTTTTAAAAACCTGACCGTCTGGGTCCCTGGATACTCTGAAATGATGCCTGCTGGCCCCGGTCTCGTCTTCCTAAGTCACAGCACCTTTGAATCTTCATCACATGGATATTTCAGACACCAAGTTCTACAATGCTGTGTGATTGAGCTAGGGATCAGAGAGCCAGGAGAAACATAATGACTGACAGCAGCTGATAGAGGTGACAGGTAAGTTTCACTCGCGTCCGTGTGAAGAGACCACCAAACAGGCTTTGTGTGAGCAATAAAGGTTTTTAATCACCTGGGTGCAGGCGGGCTGAGTCTGAAAAGAGAGTCAGTGAAGGGAGATGGGGTGGGGCCGTTTTATAGGAGTTGGGTAGGTAAAGGAAAATTACAGTCAAAGGGGGGTTGTTCTCTGGCGGGCAGGAGTGGGGGTCACAAGGTGCTCAGTGGGGGAGCTTTTTGAGCCAGGTTGAGCCAGGAGAAGGAATTTCACAAGGTAATGTCATCAGTTAAGGCAACGACCGGCCATTTTCACTTCTTTTTTGGTGGAATGTCATCAATTAAGGCAGGAACAGGCCATTTAAATTTCACTTCTTTTGTGATCCTTTAGTGACTTCAGGCCATCTGAATGTATATATGCAGGTCACAGGGGATATGATGGCTTAGCTTGGGCTCAGAGGCCTGACAGTAAGACAGGTTTCAATGACCAGTCAGGTTTGGTAATTGCCGGTTTGGGGTTATGATATCAGTTATTGGGTGAATTTTTGGATTTAACTGTTTCTCATCTTTCTCTTATTGTCCTAATTTCTTCAACTGGCTTGTGAAGTTAATATTCAGAGCTGACCATTCTTAGCATAGCTGTGTCCAAACTGATGATCTGACGTATTTCATGACAGAAACAGTGGTCAATGTAGGACGATAAGCTACAATGCAGGGATCAATGTGTTCACACCTCGAGACATTTTAAAACACTGTGCTTGAATGATAATAAATATCTGCTAAGTAGTGTTGTCAGCCATTCAAAGCTGAATATTTAAAACTTAGCTTTTACCCATGGATATTGCAAAATGGAGCCTATTAAAGTGTGAATAAAATTTGAATAATAACAATTTTGGGAACGATTGACAATTGTTTGAATCATTGTGCCATGGATTTTCATATAATGATTTTATGCCTGATTTGAAGTGTGAAATTGAAACCAAGCACATTCCATTTATAGAGGGTGCCAACCTGAGTTCCTGGAAAGAAAGGCATACCTGTCAGTGTGTGTGCGGAGTCCTGGAACAGTCCGTGCTGAGCAGGGTCGTTCCTTCACTCTTTAGTTGGTCCCACATCTGTGGAGCAAACACTCATGGGCACCTGCCGTGTGCCTAGCACTATGCCAAATGCTTCGCATGCAGAGCGAAGACCAGGAGCTTGCTGTGCTGTTGTGGACATGGCAGGAATAATTACAATTCAGACCAATGTGCATGTGCCCGCCCAGAGGTCAGTATGGTGCATGCAGGCAACCTGTAGGAAGCCCCACTTGCCAGGTGGCGGTGGGGACCATGAGGAGATGCACAGAGGGGCCTGGTGAAGGGCAGTGGAGGAAGCATTGCAGCAGAGGAAGAGCTTGTCCAGGCCACCAGAGGGTGAAGTGGCCCCACAGCGTGTCAGCAGCGAGTGTGGGGAGAGGCAGGCTGAAGAGGGGGTCAGATCTGATCACATTGGGCTTGCGAGCTGAGCCCAAGAGGGCCACACTTCAGCAGTGTGGGAGCACGGAGGTGTACAGCTTCAGGAGTAACAGGATTAAGTTGGCATTTTTGAAAAATCATTCTGGCCACCTTGTGGAGAATGATGGATGCTGGGTGGTGTTCTGAATATCTGAGATAGCTACAGCCATCCAAAGCCTGCTGCTAAGGAGGAAAGGTGGATTATCTGGATCAGCTGGGGAATAACTATGGACAAGAGTATAATAAGAAAAAAAACACATTGAGCATCATATTAATCTTGAGATTGTATGCAAAATGTTTTGCAGCGTTAGTATGGATTCTTTATAAGTATTAATAGAAATAAGCTATTAAGGCTGGGCGCGGTGGCTCACGCCTGTAATCCCAGCACTTTGGGAGGCTGAGGTGGGCGGATCACCTGAGGTCGGGAGTTCGAGAGCAGCCTGACCCACATGGAGAAACCCCATCTCTATTAAAAATGCAAAATTAGCCGGGCTTGGTGGCGCATGCCTATAATCCCAACTACTTGGGAAGGCTGAGGCAGGAGAATCACTTGAACCTGGGAGGCGGAGGTTGCGGTGAGCCGAGATGGTGCCATTGCACTCCAGCCTGGGTAACAAGAGCAAAACTCCGTCCCAAAAAAAAAAAAAAAATAAGAAATAAGCTATTAAATTGTACAAGTTGTCCTTTGCCAATTCTGGCCTTTGACTAGACCTTTGGGGAAGTTTCTTTTTTGTTTTCAGGTGTGTGCAGGACCAACAGCTTCCAGAAAAGAACACTGCTGCCATAGATAGGTTATGTATGACATTTTTTTTGGTTGTTTTTCTTTTCCAAAGTGGGCAAAAGAGAAAGAATGAGACAGAATGAGAGATAAACTGATTGTGGAAGTACTTGCAGAAGTGAGAACTCTTCTTCCTTTAAAATGATTAACAGAGGATAATATCATTTACAAGGATCAAGGGATCTCTACCTTTGGCCTAAGAGGCAAATGGCTTTGGAATGCTTGGATTTGTTACAGCTGTTGAGTTCTGTTGGTTAACGCCAAATACCAGACTGACAAGACGAAGATCCAGCTCAGCTTGTAAAGAGGTGTCTGTTCCAATGGGAGAGAAGAAAAATATGGAGCAAGGGAAAACAAAATCAGTACCCCTAAGAGAAGCATGACGCATTACGTGTGATGGGTGAGGGAGGGAGCCAGGGGGAGAGAGAGATTCCATCCAATTATCAGATCTGAAGGACTGTCTTTAAAAAATGTGGAGTTCCAGTTCTGGATGAGCCTTGTTGGGAAGGCATGGTTTGGACAAGGGGAGAATTCAGGGTAGCATCTTCCCTGGAACCCACAGCATGTTACTGTTTTGGTGATGGGTAAGTAATCGAAGTGCTAGGATGTGTGGTCTTAGCTTTACACATGGTCCACATTATCCAGTCCCTGGGAGCTCCAGAGCTGGAGAGCAATGTCATTAGAACTGGGCTGTTGTTGGGTGGATATTAGAGCTGGGCTGTCATTGGGTGGAGGTCCCCAGAGCTGGGCTGTCATAGGATGGAGGTCCCCAGAGCTGGGCTGTCATCGGGTGGATATCCCCAGAGCTGGGCTGTCATAGGGTGGAGGTCCCCAGAGCTAGGTTGTCATGGAGTGGAGGTCCCCAGGGCTGGGCTGTCATAGGGTGGAGGTCCCCAGAGCTGGGCTGTCATTGGGTGGAGGTCCTCAGAGCTGGGCTGTCATTGGGTGGATGTCCCCAGAGCTGGGCTGTCATTGAGTGGATGTCCCCAGAGCTGGGTTGTCATTGGGTGGAGGTCCCCAGAGCTGAGCTGTCATTTGGTGGAGGTCCCCAGAGGTGGGCTGTTGTTGGGTGGAGGTCCTCAGAGCTGGGCTGTCATTGGGTGGATGTCCCCAGAGCAGGGTTGTCATTGGGTGGAGGTCCCCAGAGCTGAGCTGTCATTTGGTGGAGGTCCCCAGAGGTGGGCTGTTGTTGGGTGGAGGTCCTCAGAGCTGGGCTGTCATTGGGTGGATGTCCCCAGAGCTGGGCTGTCATCGGGTGGAGGTCCCCAGAGCTGGGCTGTTGTTGGGTGGAGGTCCTCAGAGCTGGGCTGTCACTCGGTGGATGTCCCCAGAACTGGGCTGTCATTGGGTGGATGTCCGCAGAGCTGGGCTGTCATCGGAGGGAGGTCCCCAGAGCTGGACTGTCGCTGGGTGGAGGTCCCAAGAGCTGGGCTGTCTGTCATTGGGTGGATGTCCCCAGAGCTGGGCTGTCATTGGGTGGAGGTCCTCTGAGCTAGGCTGTGGTTGGGTGGAGGTCCTCAGAGCTGGGCTGTGGTTGGGTGGAGGTCCTCAGAGCTGGGCTGTGGTTGGGTGGAGGTCCTCAGAGCTGGGCTGTCATTGGGTGGAGGTCCTCAGAGCTAGGCTGTGGTTGGGTGGCGGTCCTCAGAGCTGGGCTGTGGTTGGGTGGAGGTCCTCAGAGCTGGGCTGTGGTTGGGTGGAGGTCCTCAGAGCTGGGCTGTCATTTGGTGGAGGTCCTCAGAGCTGGGCTGTTACTGGATATATGCCATGTGAGCTGGATGGCCTGTGAAAGAGAAAGGCAGTTGGTGATAAAAATAATTGGATGATTCTTAAAGAAATAGAAGAGACTTGCTGTTGGCAGTGAGAACCCACAGGAGGCCTCTAAGGAGATGTAAGTAAGTGGGATTCACAAGTTGATGTGAGGCAGGCTGTGAGAAGTTGGTGAAGACGGTTTATGGGTTTGACCTGCTTGGGGAACTTGCACACATTGCTCAAACCCCCTGAGCATCATTTCTTCATGGCAATTGTGAAGATGGGTTAGGTGCTGCATGGTGAAATACAGAGGGGAGCTCTTAGCTCTGAGGGACTTGAATGTGCTGTGGTATGACACAAAGGGCTGAGATAGGGGTTTTAGGAGCCTGTGGTTCTCTATAAATATGAATGCAGCATCATCAGCTACATCGGGTTCATTATCCTACCTCTTTGTTGGATGTGCTTCCACCTCCACTCCCAGTGCACACCCATCACACACACAGCCACGTTCAGTGGGAAGAGGATCAGCATGTAGCATTCAGTTGCTGAGAGCTGTTTTGCAGTTTGTACTCTCTGGGCCTTTAGGAGAAAAAAGTCAATACAATCTTACATTTTGAAGATGAGACTTTTCTGTTTCTTTCCCTTGAGTCAGGATATTGATCAGCGCATGTATAGCTTGAGTTGGATGCACTTGCTTTAGAAGGTGTGGGGAATTCCTGCATGGCTCGACTTTCCATTCTAATTGAAAACCAGCACTGTGTTCACAACAGTGTGTGTTCTTACCATGGCTTGTTCTCTGTGTATTTTGCTTTTTGTGTCTGGAAGATGTAGCAAGTCTGGAAATCTTAGAGCAAACTATGGAGTGTTGAGGTCACATTCTCTACATTATAAATGAGTTGCAATAAAGAAGGCCCATAAACGCCAGACCATGGATGTTTTTAATAGTTTACTAATAAAAGAATGGATTTTGCACACAAGACAACAGATGATTCAGGCACGGGATGCATCAGAGTAATCTACTTATCATTAGTATATTACATATCACAATGCAACCAACCCCATGCACCTTAACAACATTTTCTAGCATTTCATTATCTATATTTTTATCTGAAAACATATTCTATGTGCTCAGGACTAGTAAGAGAATCGGTTTATAAATAGTTATTATTTCATAATTTCTTCAACATAATTACCAAATGCTAAGTCATGTCCTTCTCATTCCTGCCTCGGCACTTAAGGACTTATTGTCATAATTTGGCATTTTTGTGCAAGTCTTATTACATCGTGTGGGTTTTCTCTCCTCTCTCTTCTGGGATGTAGCACATCCCACACACAGCTGCAGGGAAAAATTCTCTGTCACCATCATATCTGTTGCTCTGTTTCCTGCTCAGTTCTTAGAGAGGATTCTGAGGACCCTCAAAACCCAAAGTTAACTTTGCTGGCTGGAAATGGCAGCTTCGAATAATTGGTTTTTCTGCTGTCTCCCAGATTTTTCTGACCTCTTCAATCACCAGCCCAAGTCTCCCACGTGTGTTCCTGCCTCGTTCCAAGGCTGGGATGGTTAGAAAAGCTCGCTGGTCCTGGTGAGAGAGACTCTCTCCTTGCTCACACCTGCCTCCTGCTTCAAGCTCAGACCCCCCCAGGTCCTCAAGGAGCTGCCCATGAACCCCTCTTGCCCTCTTGTCTGCATGCCCTCAGTATGGATATATTTACCTGGCACCTTGTTTTTTGTGCCTAACTACTATGTGGCTTTGTAATTTTTTTGCACGTGGCTTTTTTGGGATGTGCTTTATCTCCCCTTGAGGCAGCGGATGGTTGTGTTTCTCTGTTTTTGGTGTGACCTCTGAGAACTTAGTGTTCTCCACAGACTTCAGATTTGTCTTTCACTCCTATTTCCTGAACTGCTGTTCATTGAGACAGTCCTGAGTGATTTCCTATGCACCTTTAATAATTACTAACAGTGATAATGAAAATAATAATAGATAGTGTGAAAGGAAAATAAATCTTGGGACCTCTAAATCACTAAGCTAAAGGGAAAAAGTCAAGCTGGGAACTTCTTAGGGTCAACCTGCCTCCCATTCTATTCAAAGTCGCCCCTCTTCTCACTGAGATAAATGCATATCTGTTTGCCTCCTTTGGAAAGGCTAGTCAGAAACTCAAAATAACTCGACCATTTGTCTCTTATCTACCTATGACCTGGAAGCCCCGCCCCACTTCCAGTCTTCCTGCCTTTGCTTTGAGTTGTTCGGCCTTTCCAGACTGAACCAATGCTCATCTTACATACACTGATTGATGTCTCATGTCTCCCTAGAATGTATAAAACCAAACTGTGTTCTGACCACCTTGGGCACATGTCATCAGACCTCCTGAGGCTGTGTCATGGACTTGCAGCCTCAACCCTGGCAAAATAAACTTTCTAAATTAACTGAAACCTGTCTCGGATTTTTGGGGTTCACAGTAGTTATGGGGGCATTGTTATATTTCAGGCACTGTGTCAAGCAGTTTCTGTGTATCATCTCACTACATCTTCACACCGACCCCAATGCAGGGACACTTATGAAGCTCTTTTTACAAGGGAAGAAACTGAGGCTTAGGGAAACTAGGTGATTTGTCATAGCTCAGACGTCTAAATATTCTGCACACCTTCCTTGGCTGTTTTCCATGTGTTTGAATGCAGTGACAAACATATTCTCCTTATTATTGTTCTCGTTGCTGGCACGTGTTGAGTTTCCTTCTGGGTCAGAGTCTCTGCCAGAGTGGTCACCTCAGCCCCGCCATGGCAAGTGTGCCTGGGGAAGGCACTTTGGACACTCACAACATGTGGCCGTTCAACCTCCACCAGCCGTCTCTGATCCCTGGTTCCTCTGCTGGGTTTGCTTCCTTCTTGGGTCTCTTCCCCTGAGGGTGTGTGGTTTGCTGAGGTACAGCACACCTGCAGTAAGGAGGCAGAAGTGGGCACAGGAGTGTGCTGCCTGATGAATGCTCACTTGCACATAAGCTCATGCAACCAGTGCCCAGATGGAAACGGGGAGCATGCTGTCTCCCACCCACGACATCTTATGGAAACAGCGTGTTGCGGCCACCAGTTCTCACTCCTTCCTGTGCCAGCATTGCCTGTCCACAGCATTCATTCTTCCCACCCTGTTGGCCCCTCTTGGAGAATCTTTTTGATGCATATCTCTGATGTTTTTCCAGCCTCTACCCTACAGACCTCCAGGCTGGATCATCCCGGTAGCCTCTTCCTCTCTCCTTACTCCTGAGCCCAGCATTGTGTTTCGGGGCCCACAGAGATGACTGATGGCACCAGGCGACTGAGCTGCCAGTGTTGCTGATAGGGCCTGGGTCTCCCCTCTCCTGTGCATCCACTCTCTGCCTGTCCATCCTCTGCCTCTGCTACCATTCTCTCTGCCCGCCACATTCTCAGCAGACGGCCTCACACCATGAAAAAATAATAAAAAGGTTATCAAGAGGAAATTCATTTGGCTGTCCTCCCACTACCACTGCCCCTTCCCCTACAGTCACGGCCTCCTGGGACACCTTTCCCACTGCCGCACCCTGCCTCAGCCGCTCTCAGGAGCTGAGCGCCACCTGGTTGCCCAAACCAGAGTCAGGAGGACCCCGACCGTTTGCTCGTCCTTGCCCTCATGGGCACCTTGACCAGCAGAGCCTGGTTCTCCCAGTTCTTAAAAAGCTGTCCTTTCTTCTACCCCTACCTGACCCTGGAACTCCCCCATGGTGGCATGCTGCTTCTGGCCAGCAACCTCGCCCCTCCGTCTGCCTTCGCTGTGCAGCCAGCATGATGCGGAGTTTCCGAAGCCTGCAGCCCAGTGTGCTGCCTCCTGTGGCTGGCTTTGGGTTTCCCTGCACATCTCCTCAGCCTCTGCTCTGGCCACGATATCTGCTCTGTGCCTCCCAGTTGTTTGCTGTGGTCTCCTCAAGGGCATCTCCTCCCCACCTTCCCGAGGTGGCCGTGGGCACAGGGCCCTGGCTTCTTCTTTCTCTCCCCCTCCTCGCCTTTCCAGTGCCTTCCGCACACTGCAGTAACACTGACATGTAATACAAGCTGTCACTTCTCCCAAGGGCCAGACTCACATCCTAAATGACCACTTGGAGGTTTCAGCACCGCAGATATCAAATGTCCACAATAGGATTCTGGAGTCACGGGCTCTCGGCTTCCCCACACTCTAGTCCTTGTTCGTCAGAGAATCCTATAGTGTGCTGCCTGCAACAGCTGCACAGATTGAACCCCCCCTCACCACTCCTGCCCACCCCTGCTTTCCCACAGCTTCAGCGTCTCCATCTGGACACTTCTCCCAGCCTCCTTGCTGCTCTTCTGGTTCCCCTGCTTCTTACATAGTAGCCAGAGTAACCAGAGAAAACCACATTTATTCCCTTAAACAACCCACTGATATGGGCAGGCATGGTGGCTCATGTCTGTAATCCCAGCATTTTGGAAGGCTGAGGTGAGAGAATTGCCTGAGGCCAGGAGTTCAAGACCAGCCTGGGCAACATAATGAGATGCTGTCTGTATAACAAAAAAAAAAAAAAAAAAAGAAAGAAAAGTCCACTGATGTGAGCATTCTCCTTCTCCTTCACATCCTTCCCAGTCTTCCCTCTGCCCACCTCCCTGGCCTCCCACTTAGGCCCTGTGCTCCAACCTGCTGTCTCACCAGTGCATGACGTCTGTGCCCACCCAGGGTCCTTGCCCTTGCATCTCAGCTGCTCAGCCTGCTCTGCTCGTGATCTGCACCAAGCTCTCTTCTTCTCAGTACTCAGATCGATACTAAAATGCCTTCTCCTCAAAGAGCTCTTCCTGTTTCCAAAGCAGCTTTTCCTCTCCATGCAGTCCCTCTCTCTCCCCTTACTTGTTTTACTTTTCGCGAATTGACAAGTGTTAAGATTGCAATGTGAAATCATTAGTTCATTTCATTACGTTCGCTACTTCATTACAATACCAAGACAGGTGGTTGATGCTGCTGGCTGCGGCTGTAAGAAAGGAAAGGCTTCTTCCATGCTAGCGGCAACCAGAGCCATTCCAGGCAGGAGCTCAGGTCGGTTCCCCACATTTTCGGGCTCACTCTGACATGTCCTGCTGTGATCATGGGCTTTGTACGCTAAGGCTCAGAAGAATGGGAGATGGGGAGCCTGGGGCGGGGGAGGTAGTGTTGACAAATCTAGATAACAGCCAGTCAAAATCACTCTCATGCAAACACAATAGAATACATTCATAAAATGAATATGAAGCAGATGGAAATGATATGAGGCCCAGCGGAGCAGTGGATTTAGAATATGCCACATCCGTCACGAAGCTGTAATATGTGAGATCCACAAATTATCATCCAAGGGGGTCGGAGGGCCAGTTTCCCAGAAGGAGAAACTTACTGTTATGTGGTGGTGTCTACCCGGGAATCAAACTTATTGCTTAGGAAAATACAGTCATTTCTGTCTTCAAGACCAGCCGACATCCTCATAGAAAAGGAGGAGTTCTTTGCCATATGACAATGTCCTCAAAAACATCTTTAAAGTAAACACAGTGATATATTTTGCTGGCCTTTCCTCATTAATATAGGCCAATGATATCATTCCAAAGGGAAGATGGTGGAATCCATTTGCCAGATGAATTGGCTGTAGAATGATCTATCTAGATTTGTTTTGGAATAGATGGTGTTGAACTTGATAGAAAACACCAAAAAATTATAAGGTATTTTCAGACTACTTCCAGAGCTTATGAGGCATAGTATGTGCTTAGATTAAAGGAGATGTCAAAAACAGTCTCCCAGGAGAAGTCAAAAACAGTCTCCCAGGAGAACTGAGAGATGAAAAAAAAAAAAAAAGATCAAAGTGTTATTCATTAAGAAAATGAAAAGACAACCCACTAACTGGGAGAAAATATTTTTAAAGTACATATCTGTCCAGTATATAGAAAAAACATTTATAGCTCAATAGTAAGAAGACACAACCCAGTTGAAAAATGGGCACACTCTTTGTATCAATATTTCCCTTGAAGATTGACAATACTAAGTATTAGGAAGCATTTGGAGAAATTGGAGTCTTTATACATTGCTGGTGGGAATATAAAATGGTAGACACTCTGGAAAACTATTTGAAGGTTTCTTAAGAACTTAAACATAGTATTACCGTATGACCCAGCAATTCTGCTTCTTAAGTATCTGCCCAAGAGAAATGAAAATATAGGCCATCCCAACACTTTGGGAGGCCAAGGTGGGAGGATCACTTGAGGTTAGGAGTTGGAGACCAGCCTGGCCAACATGGAGAAACCCCATCTCTACTAAAAATAGAAAAATTAGCTGGGCGTGGTGGCAGGTGCCTGTAATCCCAGCTACTGGAGAGGCTGAGGCAGAAGAATCATTTGAACCTGGGAGGTGGAGGTTGCAGTGAGCTGAGATTGCACCACTGCACTCCAGCCTGAGCAACAAGAGTGACACTCCGTCTCAAACAAAACAAAAAAACAAATTATATGCCACATGATTTCTGTGCAGGGTATTCAAAACAGCCCTAAACTAAAAACAACCCCAGTGTTCAACTGTTGAATGAATAAACAAAATATGGCCTATCTGTACCATGTAATACTATTTGGCAATAAAGAGAAGGTACATGCAACCACATTGATGAACCTTAAGGAACATTATGCTAAGTGAAATAAGCCAGACACCAAAGACTACATAGCCTATGATTCCATTTATATAAGAAAGGCAAAACTATATTTAGAGAGAGTAGATCAGTACTTGCCTGGGGGTGAAAGTAGAGAATGACTGCAAAAATGCATGAGGAAACTTCTTGGGGTGATGGAAATTTTCTAAAACTGGATTGTGGTTGCCTTAGTCTGTTTGTGTTGCTATAAAGGAATACTGGAGGCTGGGTAATTTATAAAGAAAAGCGGTTTATGACTGGGTGTGGTGGCTCACGCCTGTAATCCCAGCACTTTGGGAGGCCAAGGTGGGCGGATCACAAGGTCAGGAGATTGAGACCATCCTGGCTAACAGGGTGAAACCCTGTCTCTACTAGAAATACAAAAAATTAGCTGGGCGTGGTGGTGGGCACCTGGAGTCCCAGCTACTCAGGAGGCTGAGGCAGGAGAATGGCATGAACCCAGGAGGCAGAGCTTGCAGTGAGCCGAGATGGCGCCACTGCACTCCAGCCCGGGAGACAGAGCAAGACTGTCTCAAAAAAAAAAAAAAAAGAAAGAAAGAAAGATAAAAAAGAAAAGAGGTTTACGTGGCTCATGGTTCTGCAGGCTGTGCAAGAAGCACGGCACCATCAGCATCTTGTGAAGGCCTCAGGAAGCTTCCAATCATGGCAGAAGTAGAAGGAGGGTCAGCATGTCCTATGGAGAAAGAGGGAACAAGAGAGGGGAGGTAGGGGGTGCGGGCCTTTTAACAACTCTCCTGTGAACAAATAGAGTGAGAACTCACTCCTTGCCCAGAGGCGGGCACCAAGCCATTCATGAGGTCTCCACCCGCATGACCCAGACAGCTCCCACCTCCAACATTGGGAATCAAAGTTCAACATAAGATTTGGAGTGGACACATATCCAAACTGTATCAGTGGTGATGATTGCTTGACTATAAAACGTTTGCTAAAAATTGTTGAGCAGTACTCTTAGAATGGATGATTGTTTTATCTATAAACTGTACCTCAATAAGTTGCTTTATGAAAGTAAAAAATATATCCATATGATCTTTTAGCAGAAAAGATAATAATCAATATTTAAATTTTCTTAGAAACATAGTACAAAATAAGATATGCAATACTAATAGTAATAGCTAATACATACCAGTTATGTGCTTCTGTGTGATAGCTCTCTGGATCCTTCCAAATAGCCCGCATAAAGGTCCTCATTTTACAGACAAGGGAGCTGAGGAAGGGAAAAGCTGGTTATATATACCTTGCCTAAGGTCACACAACTTTTAGCTGGTGGAACCAGGATTGAAACTCTGATAGCCTTGGAGTTTGGCTAGCAATCACGGACAAGCTGATGACCATGGATGTGGCATGCTGTCTTCCACTTCAGGTCTTTTGCACATGCTGATTTCTCTGCAGAAACACTCTTGAACCTTCTCTTCCCTGTGATGACTCCTACTCTTTTTGGAGTTGAGCTTCATCGCCTATTCCCTGGAGGTATTCTTTCACCCCCTCCCATATAGCTCCTCTCCTCATGCAGTGCCCTAGTACCCAGGACTCTCCTTGTGGAAGCAGCAGTCACTTTTGCCTATGCCCTCATTCCCTCATTGACTGCCTGTCCCTGGAGTGTACTGCCTAGTACAGTGCCTGCACCTGGTAGCTGCCCATTTCTTGGCACTATCTGATCTGCACCTGTATTGAGCAGGAGTTAGTCAACAAGTGAGCTGAATAGTAGTTGGTAAATGCCATCTGTGGATCTGTTCTCACTTTCTGCTTCATCATTTCTTAGGGAGCCAA
Source organism: Pan paniscus (assembly GCF_029289425.2). Taxonomy (NCBI): domain Eukaryota; kingdom Metazoa; phylum Chordata; class Mammalia; order Primates; family Hominidae; genus Pan; species Pan paniscus. The sequence goes on from NC_073265.2 coordinate 8,569,652, forward strand.
CTGGGACATAGCACACATTTCTTGAGGGCGACTGTCATGTAGAACAATCAATTGTACTCATCCTTTTAAAGATTCAAACTCTAGAAGAACATGAACATTTTTATTTCTCATAGAACATCTCTAGGAAAACTAGCATTTCCAGAATTTTCTTGGAAGTTCTGACCTGGTCATGTATTATAGGCTGAGTATTTTTAATCTGAAAGGCTGAAATCTGAAATGCTTCGAAATCTGAAATGCTTCAAAATCTGAAATTTTTTCTGTGCTGACATGATGCTCAAAAAAAAAAAAATGCTCACTGGAGCATTTAAGATTTTGAATTTTGGGGTTGGGGATGAGCAGTTGGTATAATGCAAATATTCTAAAATCCAAAAAATTTGAAATCTGAAACACTTCTGGTCCCAAGTATTTCTGATAAGAGATCCTCACCTATGTATCATTTTGGGGGTCATTCTTTTCCTCCTCTCCTCTGCAGTCTTCCCATTTCATGTAACTTCTGCCCCATCATTATGCTGAAACACCTCATGTTTAAAAGGCCTATGTCCACCTACTTGCCAAGCCTAAGTGACACTGTTCACACTTATAAGATCGGGTCCTCTTGCAGCATTTGACAACTTAGCCTGGGGCAGTGAACCCTAATTACCTCTGCAGCTAGGAAATGTGTCTTGCTCTGTGTGGCAATGCCCTCCACATCTCAAATGCACCATTGCCAATAATGAATGCATCCTCTTCTTCCTGGACCATATTCTCTCTTTTTCCATGACCTATGGCGGAAACTCAGGCTCACACATGACCCTTTCTTGCCCTAAGCCTGCACTTCTAATTAAACATTCACTCTGAGTGACTGTATCCTAGATATTTTTCAAGTCTCTGCCGTCTTTTCCAGCCTAAACACCACAGTTTTCATTCAACATCTTGCCATTTCTTGCCTGGACTTTGTAGTCATTTCCCAACTGGTTCCCCTGCCACTGGTCTTGCTCTCCATCCCCTGTGCTGACACGATATTCCTTTAATATCTATCGGTCTTACCTCACAACTTCCATACAAAAGAGTTCCTGGGAACATGCCTGTCCTGCTCTTCTCACTGGGAACCTTATCCACAGTGCTCCGTGCAATTCTTCCTTCTCCGTGAAGCCTTTCTAGCCTCCAAAGATACTTTCTCTCTTATGATCCTGTGGCATCTGGTGCATTTTGTTAAAATATTTATCATGTGTTTGCAATCATGTATTTCCCTGATTCTTTCCCGTTGATTGTGTGAGTGCCTCCAAGGTGGAAACCACAGTCTCATCCTTCCTGGCACTCCGACACCTAGCACCTTGGCCAGCACAGAGTTGCAGCTTCAGCACTGCTTCTCAAATACAAACCCTCCTTCCTATCCAAACTTCCATCTCCACCTTTACTCCTCACAGAAGGACTGAGGGTAAAGGAAGATGGCTGGGAGGCTGAGACTCCCTTTTATTTTCATGCAGAATATCTGTGTACAGATTTAGGGCATAATGGCTTAAAGAATTTTTGTTGAATGAATGAATACATGAACACATGGATAAATGAATGAAAAAACACACCCTTCCTCCCTGAAAACCCTTGTTCATGACTCTGCTTCACTCATTCCTTTTTTACTTTGAGGTCCTTTTTACTCTATTCATGCATTTACCCCTATTTTCTCGTTTTTTAAACCTAAGTTGTTTTAAAACAAATTAGTGCAGATTTTATCAGAAAAGGAAGCAAACCTTTTTTCTCCTTAACTGCAGTTAGTCCATTTCTTTGTGTACATTAGTTGCTAAATAAATGTTTGATGAAGCAATGAATATATTAACAAAGCATAACATGCCATAGAATGAAAAGGAACAGAAAAAAGAAAACCCTCAATTTGATTCCAAAGCCCTAAGTGACTATTACCTAGGTTTTTGAAAATAACAGCTAAGTGTGAATTTCCAAGGAAGGATTTCTAGGCTCCTGTAACACTTCTGTATGAACTCTTTTGTATGAAGATTTTATGGATAAGTATGTGTCATGCCTGGTTGTTTCGTTGCATGAGGCGGGTATTGCCTCAGGCGCTGTGCCAGGTTCAATTTTTGTGCTGGGACCCCGTTGAGTTTCGAAGGTGGGTAGAGCCTGAAGCATCTTCTGATTGAAGTGAATGAACATTGAGTGGAGTGGGATAGTCTTTGTTTTGTTTAGTTTTTTGGGGCATAATCAACATCCATGTACTGCACGTATGTATTTATCTATTTATTGTGTTTTAATTTTAACTTTAGAGTCAGGGGAAACATGTGCAGGTTTGTTACAAGGGTATATTGCATGAGGCTGAGGTTGGGGCTTCGGTGGATCCTGGAACCCAGATGGTGAACATGGTACCCAATAGGAAGTTTTTCAGCCCTTGCCTGCCTCCTTATCTCCCTCCTTTTGGAGTTTCTAGTATCTGTTGTTCCCATCTTTATGTCCATGAACTGCCCATATTTAAATGATACCCTATGGTGAACTGTGAAAACCCAGGAAACCATCACCATCATGAAGGGAATGAACATATTCATCTACCCCCAAATGTTTCCTGCTGCTCCTTCATAATTCCTTCCTCTCATGTGTCCCCCCTCATCTTTTGTCTGCACTGATTGGTGTCTCCTAGAATGTTCTATACATATAATTGTATAGAATGTACTCTTGTTTGTTTGGGTTTTTTGTTTGTTTGTTTTGTTTTGCTTTTTGCTCAGCATAGGTTTTTGAGATTTATCCATGTTTGAGTTGTATCAACACTTCATCCTGTTTTATTGGTGAATAGAGTTTCATTATATAGATATATGCCAGAGTTTGTTATCATTCATCTGTTGATGGACATTTGGGCTGGACTATGTTTATGTCTCCCAAAATTTGTATGTTGAAATCCTAACCCCCAATACGATATTGCTGTGGTTTGAATGTTTCCTTTTCAAAATTCAGGTGTGCCAATGTGATAATATTAAGAGGTGTAGCCTTTAAGAGGTGGTGAGGCTTCTTCCCTGTGAATGAGATCAGATGTCTTTATAAAGGCGCTTGATAAAGGCAGTTGGTTCCCTCTTACCCTTCTGCCTTTTGCAATGTGAGGACACAGCAGGAAAGCCCTTACCAGATTATGCCAGCACCTTGATCTTGCACTTTCCAGCTTCCAGAAATGTGAAGGAATACATTTCTGTTCGTTATATATCATCTAGTCTCAGGCATTCTGTTATAGGAGCACAACTGGACTAGGGCAGGACTTGATAGGGTAAGTCAGAGGAGGAGAGTGTTGCTATAACAAATACCAAAAAACGTAGAAGTGGGATTTGAACTGGGCAGTGGTTAGTGCTTGGGACAGTTCTGAAGTGAACGCTGGAAAAAAGCCTATATTGCAGTGAATGAAGCATTAAGAGTGATTCTGGTGAGAGCTCAGAAGAAGAGGAGAGGTGAAGGGAAAGCCTCATTCTCCTTAGAGATTACCTAAGTGGTGTTGGCAGTGATGATTATTTTGATGAAGTCTCAGAGGGAAATGAGGAACAAGGTATTGAAAACTGGAGGAAAGGTCACCCTTGTTATAAGGCGGCTAAGAATTATATACATGCTGTAGGACTTTCTGGAAGGCAGCAATTAAAAGCAATGGCTAGGATATTTAGCAGATGAAATCCCAAAGCAGCAAGGTGTTCAGGATCCTTCGTGGCTTCTCTTACATGCTTACAGTAAAATATGAGAAGAGAGAAATATTTAAAGATGATTTATAATTAAAAGGGAAGGACAACGTAGAGATTTGCAAAATTCTCAGCCTGGCCATTTAAAGACTAAAAAAATGTGTTTAGGAGAGAAAACCAAGGGTGTGGCCAAATGACTGTTTGGCAAGGAGATTAGTACGGATAAAAGGAAGCCAGAGGCTATATACATCAAGACAATAGGAGAATGACCTCAAAGACACTTGAAAGAGGTTCAAGGCCTTCCCATGGCAGACTCCAAATGCTACAACCTTGAAGGCAGAATGGATGCAGGGCACCTGTGGGACCTCAGGACTTACTTCCCAAGGGTACTTTAAGTCTTTTCTCCACATTCTGGCACAGCACTTCCCAGACACCCTGGCTGTTGCTGAAGCAGGCTGAACTGTGGCTCTGACAGTGGCTCTAGGCCTTGGCAGTGTACCCTTAGTACTGATTCTGTGGGTGCACAGAATGCAAGAGCTGTGGTGGCATGCCTTCCTCCTCCCAGATGTCAAAGCCTATCTCAGAGAAGGCCCATGCGGAGAACTGCCACAGGGGTGGAACCATCACAGACAGCCTCCATAACGCATTACGTAGTGGAGTCTTGGGGCCTGGCTGCCACCAAGACCCCAGAATGTAGAGCCATCAATATGCAACGCCAGCCTGGCAGAGCCATAGGCATTTGACTTGAATGTATGAGAGCTAAGGTGTGGGTCCCGCAAAGCCAGCAAAGTGGGGCTGCCCAGGGCTTTGGGGGTTCATCCTCTACCCCAGTGTGTCCAGGAGGTAGTACATTGAGTCAAAGATTGTTCTTCAGTCTTAAGATGTAATGCTTGCCCCCTTTGGGTTTTGGACTTACTTGGGACCTGTTACCCTGTTCTTTCCTCTCTTTTGGCACTATCCTATGCCTGGCCCTCCATTGTCTTTTGAAAGTATATAACTTGTTTGATTTCACAGACTCACAGCTGGAGGCAAATTTGCCTTGGGATGAATTATACCTTGAATGTCACTCATGCAATGTTTGGATGAGATTTTGGACTTTAGACTTCAAAGTTGATGCTGAGATGAGTTAATACTTTTGGGCTATTGGCATGGAGTGAATGTATTCCAGATGTGAAAAGGACAGCGTTGAGGGGGCCAGAATCAGATTGTTGTGGTTTGAATGAGTCCTCAGGTGCTGCCAATGGATAGGATTAAGAGGTGGAACATTTAAAGGATAACTGGGCCATGAGGGCTCCTCCCTTGCAAATGGGATCAGGTGTCCTTGCAAACGGTCTTGACTGAGGGATTGGTTTTCTGTTGCCTTTCTGCCTTCCACTGTGTGAAGATGCAGCACCCCCACCAGGTGCCGGTGCCTGAATCTTGGAATTTCCAGCCTCTAGAACTGTGAGGAAATTAATTTCTGTTCTTTATAAATTCCCCAGTCTTAGGCATTCTGTTATGGCAGTACAAAATGGAGTAAAATGATGCTTATTAGGAGGTGGGGCATTTGGGAGGTGATTAGATCCTGATGTCAGAGCCTTCCTGAATGGGATTAATGTCCTTATGGAAGAGACTGGAGAAAGATTTCTTGCCTCTTCCACCACGTGAGATTAAAGCAAAAAGGCCATTTATGAACCAGGAAGAGGGCCCTTAACCAGACACCAAATTTGCTGGAGACTTGATTTTGGACTTTCCAGCCTCCAAAAGGCTTTAAACAACAGAAATGTATTCCTCACATCTATTTGAGAGATGGTATTTATGGTATTTTGTTACAGCTATTTCGTTATAACTGCCTGAATGGATTAAGACAGGCTGTCTCCAGGTTTGACTATTAAATTAAAAAGGCTGCTATGAACATTCATGTACAAGTCTTTGTGTAGACATATGCTTTCATTTCTCTTGGGTAAATACTCAGGGGTGTATTGGCTGGATCATACGGTAAGTGTTCATTTAATGTTTTCTGAAATAACCCACAAGTTTTCCACTGTGATAGTATCATTTTATGTTCTCATCAGCAGTGGGTGAGTGTTTCAGGTTCTCCTTATTTCTGTCAACACTTGGTATGGTCAATCTCTTTAAAATTAGCCACTCGAGTAGATTTGCAGTGCTCCTGATTTGTATGTCCCTAAGGATGAGTGATGTTGAACACCTGTTCATGTGATTAGTTGCTGAATATTTTCTTAGGCAAAGTGGCTGTTCCACTCTTTTACCCATTATCTTATGGAGTTGTTTATTTCCTTATTGTTGGATTTCAAGAGTTCCTTACATATTTGGATATTCAGATATATGCTATACAAATATTCTTTCCCAGTCTGTCTTTTCATCGTCTTTTAGCAGTGTACTGTATGTTTCAAAAGACAAAAGTTTTTCAGTGTAGTGAAGTGTTTTTTACAAATTGTGCTTTTGGTATTGAACCAAAGAAATCCTTTCCCAATATAAGATCATAAAGGTTTTCTTCCTGTGTTTATTTCCAGAAGTTTATAGTTTTAGGTTTTACATTTAGGTCTCTGGTTCTTTTCCACTTGATTTTTATGTATAGTGGAAGGTCTGGGTTGAAGTTTTTTTTGGGGTATGGATGTTTTCGCCTATGGATATACAGATGTCAAATTAGTCTAGCAGTATTTATTGATGTTTCTTTTTCATTGAACTAACTACCTTTGTCAAAATCTGTTGTTCAGGTATGTTTCAGTCTATTTCTGGACACTATATTCTGTTTCATTGATCTCTCCATGTATAGTTATACCAATACCACACTATCATAATTACTGTAGCTTTAAAATAACTCTTGAAATAAGGTGGTGTTAGTTGTATGACTTTATCCTTTTTGAAAATGTTGTTTTGGCTATGCTAGGTTCTTTGAATTTGCATGTGAATTTTGCAATGTTTGTCAATTTTTGCATTGAAAAGCCTGTTAAGTTTTGATTAAAATTGATTTGAATACACAGTTAACTTGGGGGAGAATTGACACCTTAGCAATATGAGTTTTCTAACCTGTGAACATGGCATATCTCTCCATTTATTTAGGTCTGCTAAAATTTCTCTGAAATATTTGCTGGTTTCCATTGTATAGGTCATTCACGTCTTTTGTCATATTCATCTCTATTTCTTATTTTTGTAGGCTATCATATAAGGAGTATTTTTAATGTAAATTTTCAATTGTTTATTGCTAGTATACAGAAATAAAATTGTTTTTGTGCATTGACTTGATACCCCACAGTCCTGTTAAACTTGTTTATTAATTCCAGTAGCTTTTCTGTAGATCCCATTGGATTTTCATGTCATCTGTGAATAAAGACAGTGTTGCCTCATCCTTTCCAATCTAGATGGCTTTTCTCTCTATTTTTTTCCCCCCAACTTACCACACTGGCTGGATCTCTCAAGTGTTGAAAAGAAGTGGCAAGAGCAATATCCTTGTCTTGTTCCTGATTTAGAAGGAAAGCAGTCAGTCTTTTTACTGTTAAGTATGTTTGTAATAGTTGTTTCACAGATGCTCTGTCTCAAGTTGAGAAAGTCCTCTTCTCTTCCTCATTTGCAGAGTTTTTTTGTTTTTTTTTTTTTGAGACGAGTCTCGCTCTGTCTCCCAGGCTGGAGTGCAGTGGTGCGATCTCGGCTCACTGCAAACTCCGCCTCCCAGGTTCACGCCATTCTCCTGCCTCAGCCTCCCAAGTAGCTGGGACTACAGGCACCCGCCACCACGCCTGGCTAATTTTTTGTATTTTTAGTAGAGACGGGGTTTCACCCTGTTAGCCAGGATGGTCTCGACATCCTGACCTCATGATCTGCCCGCCTCGGCCTCCCAGAGTGCTGGGATTACAGGCATGAGCCACTGTACCCGGCCGAGAGTTTTGTAAGACAAGGAAAGGATGCTGACTTTCATCAAATGTTTTTCCCATGTCTATTGGGATAAACCAATTTTTTTTTCTTAGTATGTTGAATTACATTGATTGACTTAAAAAAAGTTAAACTTTCCTTGAATTGTTGGAAACTTGGTCAAGATATATTATCCTTTTATATGTAGTTAGATTTGATTTACAAAATTCTATTGAAAACTTCGGCCAAAATGTTCATGAGGGATACCGATCTGCAGTTTTCCTCCCTTGAAATTTACTTGTGATTCAGGGGTCATGGTAATTTTAACCTGAGAATAAACTGGGAGGTGTTCTCTACTTGTCAGTATTCTGGAAGAGTTTACATAGAATTGATATTAATTCTTCCTTATATGCTTGGTAGAATTTATGCTTGAAATCATGTTTGTGGGAAGGTTTTTATCTAAAAATTAAATTTCTTTGATAGATAGAGGTTTATTCATGTTATCTATTGTTTCTTGAGTTTGCTTCAATAGTTCATCTTTGAAGAATTTGTTGCATCTACATTGTAGAATGTATCAGCATAAAGTTGTTCATAACATTCCCTTAGTTTTCTTTTTGACATCTGTAGGCCCTGAAATGATGTCTCTTCTTTTATTCCCAATGTTAGTAATTTTGTTTATTCTCTGTTTTGTTTGTTTTTTTTCCTTATCAGTCTGGTAAAGGTTTATTGATTTTTTTGAAGAACTTTTTGTTTCATTGATTTTTCAGTATTGTTTTTGTTTTCTATTTTATTGACTTCTAATCTGATCTTTATTATTTTCTTTCCTCTACTAACTTTGGGTTTAATATTATCTAATTTTTCCAGTTTTATAAAGTGGAAGCTAAGGATATTGATTTGAAACATTTTTTTTTAAAAAAATAGACCTTCAGTCGTTGTAAATTTTCTTAAATATTTCTTACTTAAGCAGCCCACAATATTATGTTTCCATTTTTATTCAATTCAAAAATCTCACTTACGCTCTTTTATTTTTTCTTTTGTTTGCTCTCTATATTTTATTTTGAGTTGTTTCTAATGCAAAGTCCTCAAATATACTCACTTTTTCTCCTGCAAGTTCTAGTGTATAGCTACTTCCATCTGTGTATTTTCATCTCAAATATTATTGATTTTATTTCTAGAAGATTTATGTTATCTTTCATGGATCTAGTTAACTTTTTGAGTATTGAGAATAGACTTATAATAACTTTTAAAATGTCTTTGCTAATTCTGACATTTAAAAAAGTTTTGAGTTTTTTTTTTTTTGATTCATCGATGTACTTCCGTATTATGGGTTATATTTTCATGCTTCCTTACTTGTCTGGTAATCTCTGTTTGGATGCCAGACATTGTGAATTTTAACTTGCTGAGTACTGGATATTTTTGCCTTCCTAGAAATATTCTTGTGCTTTGTTCTTTGACACAGTTAAGTTACTTGGAAACATTTTATCCTTTTGGGTCTTGCTAATATTGGTTAAGCAATACTGGAGCATTGCCTAGTCTAGATTTAATCATTACTATTACTGAGGCAAGACCTTCTGTGTACTCCATCTCATGCCCTATGAATGCTGCTCTTGTGGGAACAGATACTGTTCCCAGTTCTGGAAACTTCTTCTTAAACTCTGACAAATTTTCCTCTAATATTTATATTCCTGCTTCTCAATGCACTTTGTGTCCGTTTTTCCTTTTTTTCACTGTTCTCATAACATTAACTTAATGTAAAATCAAATGCTCATCACACTATATGAATGACGTTCCTTTTTCTCTTAGTTTTATTAAAATTTTAATTATTTAATCTAAAATGGGCAATTATGTCACTATTATAGAGGTTCAACATAGCTCACTCAAAAATAAATGTTATGTTTTTGTCATTGTTTTAGTTGATGAATTAGATTTACTATATCGGCTTTCTTTTTCACAGTCTTTGAAGCTAACATTTTAACAGATGAAGTTTCTGACAGCTGAGTGCAGGGAGAATAAACATGCATCTGTGAACACAAGCCAGGCGGGAGCCTTTGGGGAGCGACAGGGGAAAGGCAATAATGAGCCCGAAAGAGGGAGGATTAGCCCCATAAATATCGCTCATCTCCCATCAGACCCTCTCTTAACGTTGCCCCTTCCCTCCCTCTTCATTCTGTTTTATCATTTGTTTTCTCTCTTGGATGTATACTTTTTGTCATTAAAATTTTTTCTCTCTTCTATTTTTATCCTTTTGAACATTTAAAGACTCTCTTCCTTTTTTCTTGTTGCAGGTCCCTTGTCACAATGTTGTTTATATTTGCAGAGCAGTACCCTATAAATGTGTATATAATTGTGATTCCCTGAGTGTGGTCACAAGATGATCCGTTGAATTCTAATAGATTTCACTTTGGAATTCATAGCCAGTTCACAAAAGAAATGGAAGAATATGTAATAAAGAGTAAATACATCTTTTAGCAATATTTTAGCAACCAAAATATTACCCGACCCTAACGTTGTGGAGTCTATGGGTAAACACTTTTGCATTTTCTCCCTGTTTCTAATTCTCAGAGGCAAAGAGGCTAATGACGTTATTCATGTCAATCCATCTGTCCCCTTTCCTCCTGGGGTATAATCAGTTGACATTTCTTTGGCAGTCTGGGAGGCTAACCTGGCAGCTTCCTTTGCATCTGTCTTTTGTGCAGATTGCACGGGGGCTGTTGTGTCTCTTTTGCTGGGCATGATTCACGGAGGCTTGCTTAGTTGATGAGCTGGGACTCCTTTGATCAGCTCTAAGGTGATGAGGGAGGTGGGTAAGTTGAAATGCCAGATGAGTTCTAAATTATTTCATAGATCTGTAATTCAACAGAAAAATAAAAGTATTTGGTGGCATCTCTTTTGATAAGAGCCCGGAGTTCTGCGGGGAGAAACAGTGAACGTGGAGAAACAAATGAGAGCAGAGCGTGGTTGCCTGGTCCTCAAGAAGCTTGTATTTAAGACCAATTTTCTTCAGTGAGGGCTTGCAGGATTTACCAGCTCAGTGACCTCAAAAATGTTTGGATTGGAGGAGGGGGATATAAAGAGATATTGCAGTCCCTTTTTTCAACCACAGGGGACAGGGGACACATTGGACTTTTTGCACACCGTCTCTGAAGCCGTGGGATGAGAATTGAAAAGCAGCATTTAAGGGTGAATGTGGGTATGGACTGGCATATGTGCTCCCTCTTCCTGCATTATCTGAGGTCCTGCTTCCCTGGAGGACTTGAGAAGGACCTGAGAGAGTGTGCCAGGGTGGAGGGAAGGAGAGAGGCCACTCTCAGCAGGGGTAGGAGGCTTACCCTTGGTGGTCAGGGATTGAGACATTGATTCATTGGTCATTGAACAGATTGTGCTGATAGACTTTGCTTCTCTCCAGAAAATGTTCTTTCTCAAGCAGAAATCTAGTAATTTACTTTTTCAAAGAAAAGCACATATAGGTTATGTTTATTTCCAAGGCATTCAAAGGAAAATCACATTATTTTAATAATAAGGAAAAGCTTACCCTTTGAGAATAGATCATTACTTAGGGTAATGTGTTTCTTAAGAAACATTTTTCATAATCTTGTGCTTAAAAATAATTGAAATCTTAGAATTACACTTTCCATGCATTTAGCACTCTAAGGAATCTGTGGGGATCTGAAATTGCAAGGCCACAAGTAGGTGGAAGTAGCCAGAAGAGACTTGTATGTTGCAAGGATTCTTAACAACTCTGTGGGTTTGGATATAAATGTGTTTAAAGCACAAGTTTTGATGTATCATTTCTTTTAAAAAAATTCCCTAAATTTGATTTTATCATTTGTTGACATTCCCTTAAATTCACTGCATGTTGGCCATTGTCGGGGTGCAATATTGCAATGTCAGAAGTAGCCCAGTGTTGCGGTGCCAGGGGTCACAGAGCACACATGCTTCATATGCGAGTTTTTTGTGGGAGCATTTTGACATCAAAGTCTCCCACCCGCATTGGTGTTCAGGTACTCTCGATTGTACTGTGGGTCCCTGAGACCCTCTGCAGGTTCCAGCCTAAGTGTGGTGAATGGGTCAACGTGGCAAAAGGCAGTGTGGCTGCAGGTTGCTGGGGAGACAAGAGTCAGATTGCCTGGGACCCTGAGAAGAGAAACCCCTGTCTAGATTCAGGTAACTGTTGATCCAGTGTCAAGCTAAGAGTGTATACAGGTTTGCTGTATTGAAAATCCATTCTGACTGAGTACATGGGGTTATACCAGGCATAGCATATCTCTGTCCCCAGGAAAAGATGATTATCTGTATATGGGAGGTAAGATTGCAGGTCCCAAAGTTTGGAGTGCAATCCTGCACCTTTCTGCTCTACGTCATCGGGCCTCAGTTTATTCATTGTTTGAATGATAATAATAATAACAGTAATTATAATAGTAATAGCAGTAGTACCTATCTTAAAAATGTGTGTGGGGTTTAGATGGGAAAATTTATATACAAAATGCTAAACACCATGCCTAGTCACAGGAGGCACTAAAAACAGGTGACTATTATTAAAATAAAAAAAAAATAAAGTATGTGACAGAGTGACAGAGACTGCACTGTTTACTTTATCAGTATGTGTGCACCTGTGGAAATAAGCTGGAGGAGGAAGGATGTTTATAACCTAGATTCCTATAAGTCCAATATGGGAAGAGACCTCAAAGAATGTAAAATTTCCATCTTAGAGAGAAATAATTTCAGCTTCCAAACACTGTTGCTTTTTGTTTCCGGTTTTGCTTTGTATTGTTTCATGGTTCCCCATGTAGAATTTACTTACTAATTTCTTACTTAAACCTACCGTGGAAGAAAAGACTTTTGGGAGTTTTCATAGGCAGAAAGAAAAGACAAATTGCCTCTCCATGCCTGAAGATACAGTTTCCTTGGATTTACTGTCTCAGTATCAAGGAAAAGCCTCTCTGCTCTCTGTTTCGGCTTCTAGGATCTGGGAAGAACTTCCAGGATGTTTTGCTTATTTCACCTATCCAGAAGCTGTAGTCACCAAACCCATTGTTGCTATTATCATTTTGAACAGTTATTTGTTAGATCAATTAAGAATTAGGAAAATAAAATATTTTATTTTACCATCACTTATTTTTTTTCTTTAATGCTTTCCCTTTCTTTATACAGATCTGAGTTCCTGACCTATGTAAATTTTTTTTCTCTCTGAAGAACTTCTTTTAACAATTTCTTGCAAAGCGGAACTACTGTCAACAAATTTCCTCAATTTCTGTTTGTCTGAGAAACTATTTCTCCTTTGCATTGCAGGGATAATTTTGCTGAATAAAAAATTCCAGGTTGTTAGTTATCTTCTTTCAACAATTGAACTACGTTACTCTACTCTATGTTTTCATGGTTTCTGAAAGAAAATTTGATGTAGTTCTTATCCTTTTTCCTCTGACTTTCTTCCAGCTCTTCACTCTACTGTATGTTCTCATGGTTTCTGGAAGCAAGTCCGGTATAAATCTTATCCTTGTTCTTCTATAGACAAGGTGTTTTTTCCTTCTGACTTTCTTGAAGATCTTCTCTCGGTCCTTGGTTTTCTGCAGTTTGAATATGATATGCCTAACTGTACATTTTTTGGGGGTCATTTATTCTATTTAGTCTGTCATTAATTTTGGAAAATTCTTAGCCATTGTTACACTGACTATTTCTTAAGTTCCTGTCTTTCTTCTGTTATTACCATTACATATATGTTTGTTATACCTTTTATAATTGCCCCATGGTTCTTGGATATTCTGTCAATGTCTTTTTTCCCTTTATTTTTCAGTTTGAAAAGTCTCTATTGACATATTTGTGAGCTCGCTGATTCTTTCCCCAGCTATGTCTGATCTACTGATGGGCCCATCAAAGGCATTCTTCATTGCTGTTACAGTGTTTTTGGTTTCTAGCATTTTCTTTCAATCCTTATTTAGTGTTTTTATCCCTCTGCTTACATAACCCATCTGTTCTTGCATACTGTGCACATTTTTTCTATTAGAGCCCTAAGCATATTAGTCATAGCTATTTTTTATTTTTTGTCTGATAATTACAAAATCTCTGCTGTATCTAAATCTGACTCTGATGCTGACTCTGTCTCCACACTGTGTTTTTTGCCTCTTAGTGTCTCTTGTAATTTTTTGTTGAAAACCAGACATGATTCATTGGATAAAGAGAACTAAGTTAAATCAGTCTTTAGAGTGAGGCTTTATATTTATCTGGCTAGGGGTTCGAGTGTATTTACTCTTTGCTGTAGCTGTAGATGTTAGAGGTTAAAGTTTCATCTAGTGTTCTTGTTTTTGTCTTCTCTTTTGTCTTTGGGTTTCTCTAGACGTTCCTTCTTAAATAGAATCTGAGCCTTTCAGTTCTTCAGTGGTGATTCCTTGTTACTACACAAGAGCCCTGTTGGGGTCATGGTAAGGTATCAGGGAGAAGTATTTTATATTTCTGTGATTAGGTCACAGTTTTTAGTAAGTCTGTGTCCCTGGCCTGTGACCTTCACAAGTGCTTCTCAGCTCTTTTTCTCCCCCTTAAGTGAGAGAAGAAGAATAGATTTGTCTGGAATCAGGTACTTTCCTTCCCCCATATTGGTTAGGCTCTAGTAAAGTAGTTATCCTTGCAGATAGGCCTTTGTTAAGGGAAGAAGGCTCTATGGGTGGATTTTAAGATGATTTCTTTTATAAAAATTTTTTTAAGAGACAAGATCTTACTATGTTGCCCAGGCTGTTCTCAAACTCCTGGCCTCAAGTGATCCTCCTACCTCAGCTTCCTGAGTAGCTGGGAGAACAGGTGTCAGCCACTGAGCCCAGTGGAAGATGATTTCTTTTCCCCCCTTCCTGCTGGAAGAACAAGGGGATTTTTCTGTAGTCTTCTTCTGAGAACTTGATGGGCCTATTGGTGGGAAAAATTCTCAAAAGTATAGGGGCTCTCCTAAGACTGGGCCCCCAGGAATTTTTAACTCTCAAGGTAGGCTATGCTCCATCTACAGTCTCAGCAAGTATGTTTTCCCAACAGTTGCTGGCTACAGTGGCAGTTTCCCCTCTTAGTGAGCTATGATTCTCTGTATCTATCTCTCTCTCTCTCTCTCTCTCCAGTTTTCAGGGCTTTGTCCTATGGATTCAGTTTTTGGATGGATCTAATAAGAGTTGTTTTGTTTTGTTTGTTCAGCTTTTTTTTCTTGTTGTGAGAACAGGAGTGATGAACTTCAGGCTCTTTACATGTTGGAGTGGGAGGCAGAAATCTGCCAGAGGTTTCAAGATCACCTCCTCTGGGAGTGTGAAGTGTAGCTCTCATGTGGTGGAAATACCGCTCTGGTGGAACTCCTCATACCAGGCCAACAAGGGCACATGAAGTGCCTGTGTATTTAGCATGATCGCATAGGGGAAATTCCTTTCCATTTCCTCTCTTATGTTTCCTCTTGCTGTTTCATTTTTCTGGAAACGTTTAGAGACTGCTAGGAACACTGAGCCAGCTTGGGGCTCTGCCATTAATCAGCTGAGTGAATTCAGGCAACTCAATAATCTTTCTGTGCTTTGGATTTTCTTACCTGTGAAAACATTTACTGATACATGTATTCTTCACCTGATTCTTGTCAGAGTCAAGTAAAACAATGTACAAAGGCTCTTTAGAATGAGAAATCCCTGTTCATAGATTATTGGTATGGGTTTATTTTGGCCAGCCGGAACTGTTGTGACATTAGATCCTTAACATTTGAAAGACGTCTGAGCCTGGGAGCGGGAGAGATCTTCCTGTGCAGTTCTGGTTTTCATGGACTCCAATTTTTGCATATATTCTCCCTCAATCCTTTGTGTAACCAATAGTTTTCTTAAAGTTCGGATCTAAATCCTTTGCTCTTTAGGGAAAATTTTTGTCCAATAGAAAAGAAATGAACTTTTCTCAAAATTGGAAACATTAGAACTAGGCTAAGTAAAACGAGATTTCTTGGTCTGATTGTGTGTAGTTCTGATTCACAAAGCATCCTAGTGTGCATGCATTTATACTATACCATTATCAAAGCAGTATAAATAATACGAAAAAGATTTTTTTCTCTGCCTTCATTGCAAAAGCTATTGGGATTATCACATGTAGACTTGTGACTAAAGTAAATATGCATGTATCCTTATCAGCTACCTCCAAATAGTAGTCAGCCATGCATGATGCAGAACATAAGCCTTTGAGTGCAAAACTTAGGGAATTAATAATCACAATTTAATGCCATCTCTAGCTTCCAAGCTAGAGTCAAAATACTTGCTTTTTTGAGTTGATTACAGTCTTGGCGGGATAGAAAATTACTTTTGGACTATAACTGATTGTTTTACCAAATACTAATATCTAAAGATTTCACAGAAATATAAAGGAGATCTTTGTGATGTTCAAACATGGGAACTTTTGTATCTGAAAAGGTTTCTGCTGCCACCAAGAAAAGGTAGTTTAGCTGTAACTACCTTCCTCCTGCATGCAATCTGTTTGGCCTCTTATTTCTGTGTAATGTTAAAGTGTATTTCAGTTGGATACCCTCTCTCTTAGACAACCACAAACCAGAAAAGGGATTGTTTCTGAGAAGAGAAAGATCACCTCCATGAGATTAATTCATGTTTGGATGGCAGAAAAGACACTTGGCTTGAAGCCCGTCAATATTGAGTTGATCAATGTGGGAAGTATTGAAGCAGAGGTTGATATGTTCTTCTGGGTTATTTTCAATTCTAATTTTTATAATTATGTTCTCTTTAGTCTAATTTACTATAGACTGATTTGTGGCAAGCTACTGAGAAGAATCAGTAAATTCTAATCACAGCCACTTGAACCAACACATGACCCTGGTGTAAGGCTCCAGTGAGCAGGTTAGTTATAATAGATACAATATAAATAATACATTTTGATTAAGGATGCTAAAACTGGAAGATACACCAATATATTTGTAAGATCCATGAGCTGCACATAAGGAATGGGTTGTGGGGCAGATTATTGAGTCACTAGCAAGGCCTTTCTTTCTTTCTTTGTTTTCTCAACTTGTTGAGAATTTTTGAAATGACCTAAAAATTGGGTCTTGATATCAGTAGGTAGGAAATTAATTAAGTATAGAAGAACCCCAAGGGAAGGAACAGATAAGTAACCTTATTTCTTGTAATTCCTTTTTCATGAGATTAGGTCATTAAACAAATTGTGATTCAATTTTTTTTCTTCCTTCCCTTCCCCGAAGAACCTGCTTGCAAATTCCCTTCGCCATGGGTCATTTACTTCCTATCTATCCTCCTTACTCTGAGAGGCTGCTAGCTCAGCTGAGGTAGCTGCCTGGAAGCAGAGTGGATGTAATGAATGGAAGGGATGCTAATAGGGCCAGAGGCTCCCTGGGGTGGCCTTTTTGGGATTCACCCATGTGAAGTCCCCTAATCCTTTTTACTTTCTATTGTTCAGGCTTCTTTTTTCTTCCCCGTCTTTGCATCTTGATGGTTCTTTCCTTCCGTACTAGGAAATTTATAAAGAAATCATTTCTTTGCTTCATGTTACCATAGAAACTCATATACAAAACTCATATATTAAAAAGGGGAAAAGAGGGAAAAAACAAGAGGAGCCTAAGGGATGTTTGAGAAGATAGAAATGAAAACAGAGCCGGGAGAGCAAGACTGGGCCTCAGTGTCTCAGTACCAGCTGAGAAGGTATTTGCTGTCCAACCTGTGCTGAAAGAATCCTGAAGAAAAAAGAAGGGGAGGAAGAGGAGGGAATAAGGACCAGGAATGGGAAGATGCATTGCGAACAGGAGGAGGGGGAGTGAGTGGGGAGGGGAGAAGAGGACTGGATCACGCTGGGGTTTGAAAGAGATCTGTAGAACAAATGCGATTGGCCAGAACTGTTGCATCACCACTGATGTAATCATGTATCTAATGATGACAGGTTTTGCATAATTCCTTGCACCAGAATCAAACAGAGCAAGAATTTTGATCTCTGGTTCCAGGAATTATGCAAAACCTGTCATTAATTACCATAAACATGGCATGATTTGGAGTCAATGGCAAGTATATCCAATGCCTTTTTCTCCCTCCAAGTCCTGGTTACTGGATGGACGACTGTGCTGGGCACAGCACAAACACTAAGTGGGAACATCAGCCCCACGATCACTGGGACAGGATGAGCAAATGCCAGCCGTGTGCCCTGGAATGACCAGAGGGTGCCCACTACCCATCACCAGCTCTATGTGCCCACCTGATCTACGTTTTGTCCTAATGTCCATGCTGACACCAACAGGCCAGGGCTGAGTGATAATTTGACTTGGCTCAGGATTAATCTTATTGGTAGTCAAGAAACCATTTCTTTCTTATTTGCCTAGAATGAAACCGTTAGTGCCTCCAATGTATTTGTCCCCAAGTCTTTGTAACTGCTTTTGTACAAGAATTTCAGGCCTGGCATGGTGGCTTATGTCTGTAACCCCAGCACTTTGGGAGGCCTAGGTGGGAGGGTCACTTGAGGCCAGGAGTTCAAGACCAGTCTGGGCAACATAGCGAGACCCTGTCACTACAAAAAGTTAAAAAAATAGCTAGGTGTCATGCCATGCACCTGTATTCCCAGTTACTCAGAATGCTGTGGCGGGAGGATCACTGAGCTATGATTGCACCACTACACTCCAGCCTGGGTGACAGAGTAAGACCTTGTCTCAAAAAAAAAAAAAAAAAAAATTCCGTGTACCTTCTCATTCTCCAGATTGGTAAAAAAAAAAGAGCTGCATCTAGTGGGGTATGGCCAATACCCTATTTTAGATGTATTTTAGAGCTGTTAGTTTAGGTTAGAGAAATAAAAATGAAATTCTAAGCCCTCCAGCTGACTGAATGGACACCCTCTTGGCCGAGGGCACCCTAGAGCAATCTTGAAAACTTTCCCAGCCATGGCAGGAGGGGAGATCAGGCACGCCTCGTTATCATCCCTCCCTTGCTAACCATGATTAGGCTTCTTTCTTAAGAATTAAACAGACCAGCCCTTTGGAAAGGCTGGCTTCACCGCTGATGGCAGACAGCCTCCCCAGGCGGCCTCTCCCTTGTAATTTCAGCAGAACAACCGGCCAGCATTCCTTCCTGCTTGGGGAACACCCAGCACAGAGTGGTTCTGGTTGGTTGACATGGATGCACAGTGAGGGGTTTCGTGTCCTCTGCCTCACCTTTTGATGTCAGAGGGCTGAAAACTCCACTCTGGGGTCATGCTAACGCCACCATTTTTTGAACATGGGTCCTAAGAAGAGGCATGACGTGTAATGAGGCATGAAGTGTAATGTTTCTCCTTGCATAAATATTCGTGACTCCTCATAGCTTAATAAACATGTTTACTCGACCACCTCACTCTGCATAAATTCCAGTTCCTTTTGCCCCTTCCTGGAAGTGTCTGTTTCCAGCCTGTGGTGGGTAGTCAAGCTTCCCAGCCTGTCAGAATGGCCATGCAGGCTGTGACCCTTTATGAGAAATAAAGTTCTCTTTTTCAGGTTTATGAACCTCGTCATTCTCCAGGTGACAGGTGTGATTGAGTGCACGTTTGCTGTCCCTTTTCCTGTGGTGTGTGTAGAAGCATCTGAGTCACCAGGGCAAGTCTGCGATGGAGGTCGCAGGAAGCCAGGTGCGGGAGACCAAGACTCTCCCAGGCGGGGCACTGGGGGACCTGGGACTAACCCCGGCCATGCTGGGTCAGTCCTGAAATTACAAACCACTGAACTCACTTCATAAAGAGGCCTTGTGATTCCACCAACCCATCTCTATTCTGCAGGAATGTGGCGAGGACAAATATGAGTTGAAATCTCTGTGAACCTTTTAAAAGAGAGGCAATTCCAGGAGTGTTCTTCCTGCTTTAGGATCTGCATAAGAAAATGGGGCTTAAAGAAACCAGAATAAAGAGGAGCTGAAGTTTTATTACAGATTTGTGCTTTACAGTCCTGTCAACAGCTTAGCCATTCCTAAGACAGCTGAAATCATCTATGGAAACCTTTGTAGGTTTCTTTGAATATTACTGTGTTCAGCCTGGGTAGCCAGCTGTCAGTGGCTAGCTTTACGTAGCATCGGAATTTCTCAGCCACTCCTCAAAAGTGACTTCTATGATTCCTGTCCCATAGAACCAATGCAGTGAATGTGGATCACAGTAGCCTTTATCCAGTATGGTTGAACTCCAGATGGACATAAGCAATAACTTAGGAGATGGATCACAGAAACTCCACAAATAGCATCAGTGACACACCTATGGCTCTCATTTTTATTGATTCCTTCAGAGCATGTTTGAAGAGTCCTCTGCTTCTCTGAATTCTTTATGCCCCACCCCCAAAGAAACACAAAACAAACAACCACAAAACCAGTATCGGCACAGAGTCCTAGAAGCTTACTCCATGGACAGATAATTGTAAAATGCTGGTTCAGCCTCAAGTCAGCCATCGCCCCTGCTGAAGTTTAGAGTGGGAAGGGCTGGCTGGGGTCATAGAGCTGGTGATGGGTAGTGGGCACCCTCTGGTAATTCCAGGGCACACGGCTGGCATTTGCTCATCCTGTCCCATTGATCATGGGGCTGATGTTCCCGTTTAGTGTTTGTGCTGTGCCCAGCACAGTCGTCCATCCAGTAACCAGGACTTGGAGGGAGAAAAAGATATTGGGTATACTTGCCATTGACTCCAAACTATGCCATCTTTATGGTAATTATTGACAGATTTTGAGCTTTCCACTCAAATGACCAGTCTTGTGGTCATTATGAAATGAAGAAAACTTTCTAATTTTAGTTTCTTACATTTTTTGGCTGAAGGTCATATGTCATAAAGTCAGAGTGTCTTTCTCAGTAATAGGTTGTCCACTGGAGTCAAAAAGCGTGCTCTGGAAAAGATGAAAGTTACTAAGATTCAGTAATTGTAACCTACTACAAATTAAAATAATAGGTGTTTATTCTAGGTAATTATTTGGTTTGAAGCTGGGCTTCTTTTTGAATACACATTTTCTAATGATGTGAAAAGAACATTCGTCACAGAAGTACTTATTAAAACTTTCAGTCAGCAGGTGTAATTAACAGCACCAGATATGCTACAGGGCAGCAGAAGCAATCGGTATGGAAAATGCAAGACATGCCCCATTTTGCTCTTGTCAGTCAAACTTTTCTCAATTAAGTGAAAAACGAAACAAAGGATGTGATGGTTCTAAATATTTTATATTATACTATTTTTCATCATTCTGAGAAATGATTGAGAAGGAAGGAAGGGAGAGAGGGAAAAGGGAAGAGAGGAAGGAATGAAGCAAAGAGAGAAGGGAGGGGGATGGGAGAGGCAGGCAGGCGGAGGAAAAGAGGAAGAGAAAGAGAAGCATGATGTCGGGATGTGTCAGGTCACGCTGATTTAGGGCATTGCATGGACACGTATCCTGTTAGCGTCACCTCCTCTTTTGTATCTAGGCAGTTGCATCTGTATGTGGTTACTTATGTGAGTGAACATATGATTTAATAAAGCTCTTTGAAATTTTAAAATCTTCACCAGATTCTAAATCTCACATACACATATATAATTTTGGTCTTTGAAAAGGTGGCATTGATAAATTTCTTGTGAAATATCCTTAAAATAAATTATGAAACTGCACGAGAAAGCTGAATATGTAAGTGTTCAATCTAGCTCCCTGGAGCACAGTGGAGAGTCATCTGACAGTAGGATGAGGAGGAAGACACGAGTCAGAACACCCAGAGACTCCTCCCTGCACCCTCACTTTCCAGAGTGGCAGGGGAAGGCCCTAGGTCCCAGAGCCAGCTCGCCGTCCCTGTGCGCCTCTTGGCATGCAGCCCCGTGGTGCACCAGAGCTGGCGGGTGGCTGCGTGGTCATCTAGCTTATGCCCGTTGTGCTGAGCTTGTCAGTTTCACCTTGGCACTTTCCCAGATGCGGCTACTATTGATACTAGAACTTCCATTTTGTGGAGAACCATCACACTCTAGGTAGAGCTTCTGTTAAATATATTCCTTCCAAAGCAGACTTTGTGCAAGTTGGCCATTCACAGCGACTCCTGGATGGCATCCCACGCCGGGTGCCCTGTGGCCCGGTAGCGTCACTGTGCCAGCACGCTAAGGAGGCTGTGCTCATGCTGTCTCAGCACTTCCCTGGGACACTGTCAGGGCAAGGCAAGGCAACACTGCTGGCCTATTACCTTAACTTTGTGAAAACCCTTTGATCTGGGGTATATTTCCGTGAGCTGTGACACTATTATCACGTTAATTGTTAAAGCCACACAGTATGACCATCAAAATGTCTCTGAGTTGTCAACACCTATTCTTGCCTTCTGATAGGAGTTGCATGATTTTTAGAGCTTTGTGTATAGTAATGGATCTCATACTGTTATTTATCAGTATCACTTAGTTATTTATCAATATCACTTTGTGAGGGTACTGAATATTCTCAACAACAGCAAAGAGGTGAGAATGCCTCCTGAAAACTTCAGTGACATCTCATCTTCATTTGTTGAAAATCTATTTTTATATCCAGTCCTTTTTCAAAATAGTTGGTGGTCATTTTTATAACAGTCATTCATATTTTAGGAACGTAAGAACCACCTTAGAGCTGGGTGCAGTGGCTCACGCCTGTAATCCCAGCAACTTGAGAGGTGGAGGCAGGAAGATCCCTTGAGGCCAGGAGTTCAAGACCAGCCTAGGCAACATAGCAAGACCCCATGTTTCTACAAAAAATAAAAAATTAGTCAGGTGTGGTGGCACACACTTATAGTCCCAGCTACACAGGAGGCTGAAGGAAGATAGCTTGAGGCCAGGAATTCGAGACCAGCCTGAGCAACATAGCGAGATCCCACTCTACAAAAAATTAAATTAAAAAAAATTAGCTGGGCATGGTGGTGAACACCTTTTATCCTAGCTACTTGGGAAGCTGAAGCGGGAGGAACGCCTGAACCCAGGAGTCTGAGGCTGCAGTGAGCTATGATTGCACCACTGTACTCCAGCCTGGGTGACAGAGTGAGACCCCGTCTCTAGGGGAAAAAAAAAAAAAAAAAAAAAAAGACCATCTTACTACTGAGATCAGTCCAATATTCCTGCCATCGGCTGTACATTTGCGGGTCTTTCCTAGCCATCATTTTGACAAGTTAGAGGCCCACTCCTACTATCACTAGATCCCTTTAATAATTTATTTTGAATAAACTGTTTCATAATTGTACTGAAAGTATTCTTGAATCTAATGATTTCTTTCATCCTGCATTACTTTTTGAGATAATCTCATCTGCTTGATACCTAAAACGATCTCATTTTTTTCTACATTATATTTTTTTATACTCGTATATGGGGTAACACATAACACAAATGCTTGGTGAAGTATTTTCAGAAATATAGAAAACAAATCCAAATTCTCTTTTCCCTTGGAAATTGTGCTGTTATAGAGTTGGATCCTATCTTTATGTCTTCCCATTCTAATCATCAGCCATTCGTGCCTCCATTCCTGTATCATCAGCTCCATCTCATAGGGGGATGCGTTAGCCTCTGTGCTGCAAGATTCCTCAGCTCTGCTATGAATTGCCTTAGTTGGCTCCCCTGTAAGCAGACCCTGAGAAGATGAGCTGAGAGGAAGGGGCTTCATCTGAAAGGGCTGTGAATGCTGGCGGAGAAGTAGGGCAGTGACCCAGGTGGGAAGGCAGCCACCAAAGCCCTGTGGTTAATTCACTTGTCACCGCCTGGAGCTTCATCCCATGGGACCTGCAGGGAAAGGCTATGCTTCAGTGTCATCTGACCCCTGAGAAAAGGAGGAGGCACAGTGCAGGCACATCTAACTTTATCACACTTTGCTTTAGTTACTGTGTTTTTTACCAACTGAGGGTTTGTGGCAACCCTGCGTCGAGCAAGTCTATTGGCGCCAGATTTTGAATAGCATGTGCGCATTGAGTGTCCTCAAGTTATATTTTGGTAATTCTTGCAATATTTGAAACTTTTCTGTTATCATTCTGTCTGTCATGGTGACCTGTGATCAGCGATCCTTGATCTTACCACTGTAGTTGTTTTGGGGCACCATGAACAGCACCCATAGAAGACGGCGAGCTGAATCCATCAGTGTTGTGTGTGTTCTGACTGCTCCACCAACCGTCTCTCTCTTTCTCTCTCTCCTGTTTTTGGGCTTCCCTTTCCTATACCCTGAGACCTAGCACTATCGGAAATAGGCCAGTTAATAACCCTACCATGGCCTGTAAGTGTTCAAGTGCAAGGAGGAGTTGCACGTCCCTCAATGTAAATCAGAAGCTAGAAATGATTAAGCTTAGTGAGAAAGGCACGCCGAAAGCCAAAACAGGCCGAAAGCTAGGCTTCTTGCACCAAACAGCCAAGTTGTGAGTGCAAAGGAAACATTATTGCAAGAAATTGCAAATGCCACACACTGGTGCACTCTGGTGCGTTTTTCTTCCCATATGTGAACATTTCTCTCGTACTCCCCGTCATCTGTTCTCCTCACCTAGACTGACCGCCTTCAGCTGCATTTCCGCGTCCCTGCCTGTGGCCACCAGACCTCCACCCTGCAACCAGGAATAGGTGGCAATGTGGGGGTGTACCTATTGTCTCTTCGTTGTCAATTTCCATCCTCCTGGGTGGATCCAGACTCGTATGTAAATTTCGGACTAAAGAAAATGTTAGGGTCTTCAGGGGACGTCCTGAGCATATTCCTCACCCCCCCTTCCTAGGTTGCAAAATGAGAGTGTGGAGCTGTTCATTTGGTAAGTCAGTCTATTAACCTAACCATGCACACCCTGAAGTGCCACCTGCTGTCACTCTTATGCCTAAATCTCACTCTCAAAACTTCTTCAGTGGTTTTTCCCATTCCTTGGATGAAGGGAACCTATTATACTCCTTATAGTAACTCAGCAGCATCTGAAAACCTGGAGGTGGATTTGTGCCCTCCTCCTTCTAGGTCAGTTATGGAAACGTCACAGCGATCTCCACACCTCCCTAGAGAGGTCTCCAGTCCTCTGATTGGAGACATTCTTCATGCCATTCTTTCCTTTTCCACAAGCCAGGTCCCCACTCATGAGTGTATAAGAGTGTATAATCCTATGTAGTTTTAGAGTGGCTAACAGGCTGTTTGTGTTTTGTTCCCCCCGACCCTGCCCCCTAGGAGCATGTGGTGGAAAAGCCATGAAAGTGTTTTTCAGGTCTAAACTCATGATCTGTATTGAGATTCCTCCTGTCTTCCAGTTCCAGGAGACGAGGGTGGCAGAACATCTGACATAGATCAGGTTCACGTATGTCTTCTCTGCTACGACAATCATGTCTGCACCTAGAGGTCAATGGAAAGGTGTCAATCTCGTCCATTGATTCATTCACCAACCTTTTAAAGCATTTACCGTATATCAGGAACTGGACTAGGGGCTGGTGATGGAGCAAAGAACAGACCAATTGGGTAGCCCTCATTCCCCACCCCACCCAGCAATGAGCTGTTTCCTACCAGGAAACCCAGCGATGGGGGAGCTCTGAAACTCCAGGTGGGTGCCTAGTCTGGAATTAAAATCGACCCTCAGATACCTAGAGGAAGTTCCAGCTCACATATGCTGTCTTTATTATTTTGTAATAATGCAATTTATTAATTTTATCAATTCTCTTAAACATTTATTATAAATGTTTTTATTATTTTATAATAGAGGCCTGACAAAAGAGTGTTTACAATCCGCATCACACCAACATCCAGCGTTGGCTGCCAGCAGCTTTGTTGATGGAAGAGTTTTTTGTGAGCAGCTCTCACCTGGCTGGCCTGGGGAGTCTGTTTTGAAGCAGAGGAAGAAGTGCAGGCCCTGAGTTTGTTCCTAGAACCCAGTGAGCCGGCTGCTGGGGGCAGTGGTGGGGGCAGCACTCTCTAGTGGCCAACAGCCATTCAGGCCACAGCTGCAGGAGCTCCTGGCACTGTGAGAGGAGCTGCTCTTTGGGCTCCAGGCTGAGTGGCCGGCCGTGTCCCCAGCTTGCCGAGCGTTCTGGGAGGTCGATGGGTGTATTTGCAGGGTAGTGATGGCCCTGAACAGAGGGGCAGTGCCCCCTATGCATGGAGGACAAGGGATGTCTTTTCAGAGCCTCCAGTCCTCCCACCTCATTGTCTAACAATACTGGGCCTCCAGACATGAGGGAGTGTAATCCCTGAGTTGGTACAAATCCATCATTATGTCAAAGGACATTAAGGTACAAGGGATGTGACCTCTACTCCAAGTCACCCTGCTAGTTAGGGGCAAAGCTGGGACTCAGAACTCCAAACTCCCTTTCAGCATCAGGCTCCTACCAGCACAAGAGTGAGTTTTCTATAACATTGTGTTGATGCTCTTTCATTTAAGTAAGCTCAGGGGCTGTCCCGTGCCGGGCTCCGTGTCTGTACATCCTGCATGGGGTTAGGTCAGTACTGGTCTTTTCACGGGCTCTGCTCAGATTTCATTTTGCTCCATGATAAGGCTTTATGTGCTCTGTGCCGGCAAATAATGGGGAAGCTTATGGAAACCCGCCCGGGCATTTTCCTTCAGTATAACAGTAAAAAGGGCCAGTTGCACAGGGAGTGGGAGAGGGAGGAAGGTATTGAAGCGCTCATTCCAGGATTTCATGCAGCCTTTGTTGAGGACGTTGTGAATGTGAAGGGGAAAGTAGAGTTGCTTGCGCTGTGGATGAGTCACCACTGCCTTCGCAGCACCGTTGAGAAATGCAAGAAACTGACGGTCAGACATTAGCACCAGGCCTTATAAGGACAAACCTAAGGGTAAATCATTTGAGTCAAAGATTTAGTAATCTTCCTCCAAAAAATAAAATAAAATGAAAAGACCCAGAAAATATTCAGGGTAAATAGAAGCAAGTAGTTAGCAATGCTGTGATGATTTTATGAAATAATGATTTTTTTTTGAGACAGAGTCTCACTCTGTCACCCAGGCTGGAGTGCAGTGGCTCAGTCATAGCTCACTGCATCCTCAAGTGATCCTTCCACCTCCACCTCCCAAATAGCTGGGACTAGAGGCACGTACCACCATGCCTGGCTAATTTTTCTTATAAAACATTTTCTTTGTAGAGTCAGGATCTTACTATGTTTCCCAGGCTAGTCTCAAACTCCTGGCCTCAAGCTATTCACCCACCTTGGCCTTCTGGAGTGCTGGGATTACAGGCATGAGCCACTGTCTCTGACCAAAGACATTCTTTTACATCATCGGAAATACATTTCCAAGCTGCAAGGCCTGGGAATGCCTGGCATTAATTAGAACAAAGATAAATTTACAGTTTCTGTTTTGTAACATGGAAAATTATATATATCTCAACTCTTGAAAACATCGAGAAGGACAGGAATCCATAGCCCGTTGGAGGAGGGACAAAGGGACTTTTCCTGGGTGCTCTGACTTTGCATACCTTAGCACAGACACAACGTGAAGCAGAACCACTTCATGGTCAGGTGTAGCACCTGGGTTCTGACAGTATCCCCTTTCCCATACGGGGGCGCAGAATATCAGTTTGGATATTATTTATGTTTTTAATAATCTGATTTCGAGGGAAAGTAATAGGCATTTAGAAACTTGCACTGATTTTCTCCCTGAGGAAGGAGATGAAAGGCAAATTATATCATCCCTTCACCTTGTCATTTTGAGTCTTAAGTTCTGAATGAAATGAGGAAGGAATCCAGGATGATCGCATCCATTTCTAATATTAGAAATGCCGCTGGTTGGTTGGTTTGTTTATTTCTCATCACATCCAAAAGACTGAAGGCAGCTTACAAAAATACATAATGAGCAATACGATTTTTAAAAGGGAGAGATTTGAAATCAGGCCTAAAGGAAAACAAGGATTAGAATGAAGTAATATAAAGCCATGAAGAGGGTTAGTCTTACAAAATGCATGCATTCATGGCTGCTACAATTGCAAGAGGAAGGACACAAGTTTGCTTCCTTTTTTCTAGCAAGCAGCATAAAGGAGACAGGATAGTTATTCAGTAAGAATGTGGTGTTCCTTGACCTGAGTTTGACAACAAACCCCTCTCTGGGGCCTCAAAAAGGGAGCAAGCTGCATTCTCCACTCCCTGCTGCCACCATTTAACGTAGTGTATCTCTTAATGATGATGTTGAATAATCATGCCTACTTATTGGATCTTTCTCATATCCAATTCTATGGAGTCAGTAGCTAAAAAAGTTTAGCTGCCTAGTAAATGATTAACACTGCAGTCAATCTGACCACCACAAATTTGCTTTTAATCATGTGGTAAATGAAGAGAAGAACAAGTTTAGGAATTTTTACTCTGAAAGGTAAGCATCATCTATTCCACAAGACATATCGAACAGTGTTCCCATGTGTCATTTTTGGCTACCATAGAACTTGACTGTTACACCAAGAAGAGTCAATTTCATAACAAGGCTGTAGGGTGCCCATAGGGTAGGATATAGGGTGTGAGCAAGGGAGGACTAGGAGGCCAGTTCTTCCAAGGTGGGGATTCATTTCACTTGCAGTGTTAGGAAGGGAGCAAGAGTGATAAAGTGCCTGTCAGCCTTCTCCAGAGAAAGAGAACCAATAGGATGTATATAGAGAGATACTCATTTTGACCAGTTGGCTCACACAATTGGGAAGCCTGGCAATTCTGAAATCTGCTGTGCAGGCTGACAGGCTAGAGACCCTGGAAAGAGCTGATGCTGCAGCCTTAGTCTACAGGCAGTCTTCCTCCTGGGAGGACCTCAGGCTTCTTCAGGACCTTCGACTGATTGGATGAGGCCCACCTTCGTCATGGAGGGGAATCTGCCTTACTCAAAATCTATTGATTTAACTGTTAATCCCATCTGAAAAATAGCTCCATAGCAACATCTAGACTTGTGTTTGAACAGACATCTGGGCACCATAGCCTACCCAACAAAATGAATGACACGTGAAATTAACTACCACACCAGATTATGAAAGAAATAGAGGGAAGATGCTAATAAGAAAGTTAATCTGTAGAGTAACCTGGCCACAGATCAGGGCTCAGTCTCTCCACATATGATTGACAAGTGCCTCAGAGAGTAAGGAGTTAGATTTATGCTGTGGATCCAGTGGGTCCCAGTCCCGGGATGCAGCTTTTCATCTGATGCAGGGAAGAGCAAGTTGCCCTGCTCACTGGGACAGGCTAATTCCCCCATCTCCGGAAGCTTTCTGGAAGCAGTGAGATTGGCTCTGGGCTTTTGTGGAGGGAACTGTTTCTGGCTCTGGGTGGTCCTAGATTCAGTTCTAATATTCTCTGCTATTCTCTATTAGAGAATATTTAACTTAAGATATTGTGATCATCAAAAATGATTTCCTTTCCAAAATAAATGGTCAACCTGACCTTGAAAGTAGGGAGGTGGGGTGAGGTAGGGACAAGCATCTGGGTTTGTGATGTGAATGTATAATAGACACCACATCATAGAGCAATGCGTGTGACCGGATCAGAGTGAAATGCTAGTACGTATGTGCGACTTCTCAAGAGCAGGTGAGTGCGATTCTCACTGTTTTATTCTGAAAGTTCAGGGAGGATATTTTAGAAAGGTAGATGCCAGCCTGTGCTTACACTAAGGAGGTCAGAAACAGATTTCAGTGGACAGTGTAGCCACATTGCTCAGTGAGTGAGGGGCTAAGAAGCAAGTACCAGAGGGCAGAGGGACTTTCCCACCAAAAGAGTTAATGTTTTCATTTTGATTTTACACATTCAAATAAGACAACAACCCACACCTCATGTCCCATAAGGTATGACTGAAGTGTTGGTTTCATCGCCAATGATATAGACCTTGTTGGTGCCCCCGGGGCGGATGCTGGAGGTCTTTCTGCAGGTTCTGGGTCTCCTGTTCCATAGAGACCTGCCTAGAGGGACCCTGCCCTGTGGGTCTTTGCAGAGAACAGCCTCCCTTGAGCTATCCCACTCTGTCTGTAGAGTTGAGGTTCATAGAAACTCACACTAACATATCGTGGGTTCCCACTTAATGGAAATTTTACAATCACTGGGCTCCTCTGGTTCTTGAACTGAAGTCAGCCTCAGTGAGGTACACTTTCATCTGGGACAGAGAAACACCAGCCCCCAATTGCCTTTTTGCTCCCAGCAACCAGGGCTCCAGAAAAGCAGCTTCCCAGTGTATACCTGGCTGTCCTTCAGAACTCACCTTCCTGGGTGGGTTGAGAGCCATGGTCACCTCAGAGTCGATCCATCTGTATTTCCTTTAGAATCTCTCTTACTGTTTCTCTTGCTCTGGCTTTTTCTCTGTTTTTCTTCCTCTCTGTATCTCTCTCCCCCTCTCTTTGCCTCTCTCTGTCACTCTCATTCTCTGTCTCTCCCTGTGTTGCTCTCTTTCTCCCTCTGGCTTTCTTTCTCTTTCTTTCTTGTGCTTTCTCATGCAATAAGGTTCACAGAGAAGCATGGAAGAGCACAGGGCCTGGGCAGGCTGTTGCCAGGATCTTCCCCGCACTCTGCAGTCAGGAGTGTTAGTAACACCGTGCTTGCCGAAGGCCGGGAAAACAACATTGTCGGGAGCCTGAAGGAGGCACTAGAATGTGTGCCAATTAATTTAGAATAAGAAATTGTCAGCAGCCTAAGCATAGAAGTCCACAGGGCCAGCTCATTCTCTCCCTGCAGTCAGCCTCCTGAGAGGCCAAATCATAATGAGAATGTTGCTGTGGTTGGTGAAGATAAAAATCACAAAGGATTGAGTGGGTCTTATGAAGATGTCTCAAGAGCGTTTGGGGGCAGCCCTATCCTAGCCCTCACATGGTTCTGCTCTCACTCTTGTTTTGGGCTTTCGTTTCTTTGGTGCCACACCCACTCTGTTTTTTTCTTTGGATTTGTTACTGGCACTAGTCAAATTGCTAAAATGCCCACACAGCGCAGTTTTAGATAGAGCTGGCCCCCAGTGCCTAATTAGAAAATAAATTCCTGACCTCTCTTTCACAGATGTAGTGGAGGCTGCTTCATGTGTTTCTGGAGGCCCTCGTTGAACAAGATTTGTCTGATCTCTTCTATGGATATTTGCGTTTAAACGGTCCATGTTTGAAATCAGCGAAGGGAAAGGTGTTCTAACTGGGAATTGGGGCACCTTTCATCAAACAGGGAACGTATTTGGGGGGCAGAACAGCCTTCCTACCTCTGAAATCACAGCTGTTTTCAGTCCTGCCCTTTTGATCTAAAGGACTTAAATTTCAGATGTTTTAGATGAGGCCAAAGGATAAAAGTAATATAGAGGTCAAAAGAGGCAACTGGGATCCAACTTATCGATGTTATTCCATGTGCGACCGTTTCAATCATGGAAGAGTTCTTCCCAGCACAGGTACCAAACCTGTCATACCCAGTTCACTCAAAAGACAAGCCTAAAATGAGCAGGCATGAGCCACTTCTCTAGTTAATATTATTGCTAAAATAGATTTTTAAACCAAAGTCGCTATATAAATTTTTAAAAATCTAAGGGAGAAAAAATTCATAGAAAAAAATATATAATATCTGGTATCATGTGGAAATTGTAATCATTTATTTTATCTTGAAAGTATTATTTGATTAACATCATTCATGCTTAGGTCTGTTAGTGGGGGAGTGTAATGTAAATGATGGAATTAACAAGATGTATTTAAGACTGATCTATTTTAAGCCTGATGGAGATGTTTAAGCATGGAGAATTTAGGAGTGTATGTATGCCTAAGAAACTGAAATCTAAGATAGCAAGATAGAATAGCTCACTAAGTTCTTTTCTTCCTGTGTTAGTAGCTTGAACTTAAGAGCCATTTCTGGTAAGAAATTGAACACTTATAAAGAATTGGCAGTTCTGCCCCTGTGCACCTGTGTGTGTATATGTGTGTACACACATAAGTGCAGTGCCTTGAGTCTCTGTGATCTTCCCAAGTGGTAGTTTTAGTCCTACCGGGTTCTGTTTCGTGTCTGGGAGCCTGTCCACTCCTTGTTGGTCCACTCTCATCTCACAGATTGATGGACAATGCCCTGAGCCAGCCTTCCACCCCCAGGGACTTGGCAGGACCACAGTCAGAAATGAAAAGAGAAGAGGAAAAACCCTGGGGGGAGCCGCAGAAATTTGATTTTGTGTAACTTAATCAAGTGCTAGTCACAAAGAGAAGTCTGTTGAAGCAAAATAAATAGTTGCAAGCAGGTGCTGAAGAATTCATTGCTTAACAACTCAGGAACTTTGAAAGGTGTGCTCTGTGCTTATGGATGCAAAAAGATAGAGGGTCTAGTGGTGACTCCTTAAGCACTGTTAATTAATTAGCTCAATTCCTTTCTTAAGGACACTTGCATACTGCATAAGTTCTGATGACAAAGAGTCTCTCCTTGACCAAACTCTAATCAGGCCTTTCTGAACTCACTTCTCAACTGGGCCCTGACCTTTGGGTGTCAGTGTTCATCTCTGCATTGGAAACTTTTAGCAAGAACCCTGCGAAATCATTTCGACCAGAACCCCCAACCCTGGATATCTGACTGTCTTCGGTATCTGTTCAGTTTTCTCATTTACCATCTGCCTGGTGGTGTTTGATCACCCTGGCCTGTCTTTAGCAAAAACAAAGTTAGGTCAGTTTTTCCAGGATCCTCCCTTACCCTTGATGTTACCTCCTAGTAATTTTGCTATTGACTGACCTCCCCCCACCTCCAACATAAACACATTCTGCTCTTTTGCCATAAATTCCCACCTTTCCTTGTTGTATTGGGAAGTGAGCCTGACCTTCCTCCCCAACTGCAGGATCCACTGCAGTGGTTCCTATACCTATCTCAACAGCCCTTATACCTATCTCAATGGTTCTGAATAAAGTCTGCCTTATTTTCTTGAACAAATGTCATGAGTAATTTTTAACACTGCTTACCTCTACTCCCAACACGCGCACACACTCACACACATGCACAGGCACACACACAGACACACAAGGTAGGGGGTGTTCAGAGTCATCCAGTCTTTAAACGGGTTCCTGGTTGGGTTAGGTCCTCTTGGAAGGGCCCGAGTGTGGATGTGAAATGAACAGAAGGTGGTGGAGCTCCCTCTTTTGAGCCAGTGCTCCACTCTTCAGTAGAACAGGGCACCGATTCCAAATCAAATCTTTGGTTTTATAAGCTGCAAAAGATCTTTAACATGTTTTGTTGTTGTTCAGAAAATTGAGAAAAAGAAATAGCAGTGCTATGAGAAATCAGCTCCACAATCTCAACTGGACCCAGAGCTCTCGAGTGTAATTTAATATTCAGTTCCTCATTAAGAGACCCAGGGACTCCTGAGACTTTTGAAACCACAAGTAATTATTTCAAAGGAAGGCCCACTAGCTTGATCAGTTTGATCCTACCTTCTCAGGGAGAAGGAAGGCAGATGCTTGGATTATATAAGGTTAACTCCTTGTGGTAACTTCGTTTTATTTGATACGTTATTAACTTGACCTCAAGGAGAAAACAGTACATCTAAAATGAAGCCATCCCTTCCATTTATGCAGGAGTGTCCTGTTGATCCTGTAAGCCTTGCCCTTCTCAAAACTGGTGATTTCTGTTGAAATCCTTTCCCATAATTTTGCAGCCACTCTTCCTGGTTCTAATTTCACGATTTCAGATCTCGTTTGGGCACATGCCCTCAGGTTTCTGCTCAAAGTCATTCCCCAGAGAGGCCTTGTGGCATCCCTGCCTGCCCCTTCTCATGGCTCTGTTTTTCCTCATAGATCTTATCAGTCTCCCTCATTTCATTAAATGTATATGGATTTGTTTGTTATTTTTTTTCTAGAATTTCAATGCTGCAAGTACAGGGTCTTATATTCCTCTCTGCTGTGTGCATAGTTTCTTTTTTTTCCTTTTCCTTTTCCTTTTCTTTCTCTCTCTCTCTTTCTTTCTTTCTTTTTCTTTTCTTTTCTTTTCCTTTCCTTTCTTTTCTTTTTTTTTTTGAATCTGAGTCTCGCTCTGTCACCCAGGCTGGAGTGCAGTGGCGTGATCTCGGCTCACTGCAGCCTTCGCCTCCTGGGTTCAAGGTTCACTGAGCCTTCTGCCTCAGCCTCCCAGGAAGCTGGGATTACAGGGACCTGCCACCATGCCAGGCAAATTTTGTATTTTTAGTAGAGACAGTGTTTTACCATGTGGGCCAGGCTGGTCTCAAACTACTGACCTCGGGTGATCGGCCCGCCTCGGCCTCCCAGAGTGCTGGGATTACAGGTGTGAGCCACTGCGCCCTGCTAGCTCTGCCCATGGTTTCTAAAACACCATCTCAGGAAATACTAAAAAAAAAAGGGAGGGTTAAATATGTGATTGATTGATTGAATTAATACATTAATGTACACACTCCTGAAACAGTTTGGCTTTTGCTGCCAGATAACACGTTTTATAGATTAACAATGTTAGGCGTATATATCTTTAAGAGAGGACTTACATAACAATACTGCTAAGGTAAAAGATATAAATAGAAACAGAAATCTGCTTTAATGTGGAGTTTTCCCCATAATGGGTCATTAATTAACTTGTCACATTCTAGCTCTATTCCATTCCAAGAATAAAAGCTTTGGACAAAGTTTTTAACACTCTGGTGCATTTCTAGATTTATGCGTGGTGGGCAGCTGCTGTGAAGAGTGGCATTTGGGGCTGGCTTCTCCTTCCTGCCTGGGACCTTTGTCTTGTGATGCACGTAGTTGTCTGATTTGCTCTGAATGAGGGAGCTTCTGGTGGCTTTCACAGTCACTGCTTTCACAGGCATGCTGGATAGGGTCTTTGCTCCATGTCTAAGAATGGAAGAATAATTCGTATCATCAGTGTCACTGTATGGCCAGGATTTTGAGGTTACCGTTCTATCTTACTATACTCCAAGTACCTTAGGGGATGAAGTGAAATTTTAGGTGAACAGGTACAGCTGCTGACATTGTCCGGTAAGTAATAAATGCAGTGGCCACAAGAACTCACTTTCCAGAGAGAATGTGAAGAACATGAATAAGCTGAAGTCTGAACTCAGCTATTCACTCATCTATGGTTTAAAACGATGTGTTAAAATAAGCCTTGTTACTAAGTCGCCTGCATCTACCCTCTAAGGAAGAAGGAAGGAAGGAGGAAGGAGAGAAAGGAAAAAAGGAAGGAAAGAAGGAAGGAAGGAAGTTACAATTGCGACTTTTTTCTAGCAGAATTAATGAATGTTGAGTTTCAAGAGTTACTTGAGTTTTAAGAAATGCCCACTTTCTGTGCCCGGCTTGTTTGGAATTTAGTCCCAGAAGGAGTGACCCCAGAAAAACACGATAGGAGGTCAATTTGTAGCTCCATTATGATATACTCTGATTTTTGCTTAAAATGCAAGTTTTTCCATTTTGTGCATTGGCTTTTGATAGGTAAGTATGACATGTGCTTGTAATGTTTTTATGAAACAGAGTTTAAGACTCCATGAAGTAAGTAGTTATTCAACCCCAACAGGCCTACATTTTCTTTTGCTGTCTCCTTTCTCTTGGTGTTTTTCTCTCTTTAATGGCATTTTATCATTCTTCCTCCATCACATATTTTTCATCCGTCCTTGTAAACATTGCGCATCTGCTCTGATCATGATGTTTGAGCCCACAGACATTCCCATCATCAAAACTTTAATTTGTGTGTGTACATGGAGAATTATGCCAAGAAAAGAAATCAATGGTATTGGACAGTGTAGGGAAGAAAAATTTTTTTCTCCACTCTCTTAGGTTCAGGGGCTGGGGGTGGAGGGCTGTGAATTAAAGCAACGTCAGACAGGTGAACAGAAGAAAAGGCCTACTAACTTATTACTGCTAAATTTTATGTGCATAGGGGCATCATGGAAAGAAGTGAATACGCAAAGGAGAGGTGAGATTTGAGAGCTGATACCAATCTTCATAGGGGAAAGAGAGAGGGAAAAACTCCATTTACGGAAGAGCAGATGATCTTCAGGAACTATAAGTGGGTCTTAGGAGGACAGATGGGCCATGTGGTGGCTTGTGACGATGTCTGGGTGTGGCGCTGACTTCTCTGCTCTCTTGTGATAACAGTCAATCTTCCCTGGTTATAAAATGCCTGGAGATGGGATTTATGACAGCTGAGGTCTTTTTGAAGGGTCCCTTTTTTGGGCAAAAATGAGAATTTAGAGAAAGTTTCTTCCTGCGTTCCTTGATTCTCAAATGTCTTCAGCTCAAAATAATCCTATGTCACTGTGGCACGTTCTGGACCTTCCAACAGTTTGTAAAGTTCTAAGCACGCAAAGAAAAGGAGGGAGGGAAAAGAAAACTATAGGAAAAGAGAAAAACATTAAGAAAAAACAAGAAGGATACAGGGTAATTATTCCAAATTTTTCTCGGTATGACCCATTGTTTCTATAGTGAAACCATTTGTTGATATATATCAAAGTGAATTAGCAAACTTATAGATGTGAAAATGACAAGTAACTTTTTCCCTGGGATCAAATGAGCTCAAACTCTTTGAGACAGTGACTAGGAGAGAAAACAGATTTCCCTGCGTGTGGTCTGCTCAGCAGGCTCAGAGCCCTCACCACCTTGTCCCCCCGTGGCACTGAGGAGGGGAGGAAAGGCCTGATTATGCACTTCCAAAACTCATTTCAGCTTCTTAATAGTACAAAGTAAATTGAAAACATGTCAACCATAAAATTGATGAAGCACAATAAAATCAGTCTGAGATTCTAGCAGGAAAGCCTACCCCAACTAATCAAATAAGAAATTTATAATTCTTTAATACGACTCATCCATAAAGCACCCCCAGCATTTATAAAGCACACAACTCTCTTATAGATTCTGTTGGTCTCTTGATGAATGTTTAAAGCACTCTCGAAACGGGAAGCCCTCACCCAGAGATTCTCTTTTTAGTGGCACTGGTTTCATCTGGGAACTTGGAGGAATGTGTCCCTGCTCCAATCTTAGCTGGTCTTCTTGTCCTTCCGGCACAACTGTGGTACAACTAAGGCCATCTCTGGCATGTTTTCTTAGACATATTTGAAAAATGAATTTGGAGTTTGCTACAAATTTGCCAGATACTTGAGTAGCATAATGAATTCTGTTTATTTCAAATCACTTAGTGATGGAAGTTTCTCCTAATTTATTTTATCATGGAAAAAATTTCAAATCAATCAAGAACCTGAAAGGAAAATGACCAATTATTCAGCTTCTGTTCTGAGGACATTTTTGGAAATAAAAGGCCTTATTTCTCTTCTTGATTGGCATAATGTTGTCATTTCTTTACACATCACAGTATTTCTTACTTCCTTAAGTGACCTAGGGCTTATTCCTCAGCAGTCAACTATCTCATAGATTAGCCAGGCATGGTGGTGCACACCTGTGATCCCAGCTACTTGGGAGGCTGAGGCAGGAGGATCACTTGAGCCCCGGAGGTTGATGCCGTAATTGTGCCACTGCACTCCAACTGAGCGACGTTTCTCTGAAAAAAATAAAAATAAAATAAAACTATTTAAAAAGTAAATATCTCATAGAGTAGCTGTGTGATAAGGATGTTTAGCTATGAATGGTCTTTGGAAAAGGCAAGGGCTTAAAAGAAAGAAAGAGGCATAGGAAAAGCGAGTTTTAAATTTTTTACAAGTTGTAGCTTGTGTCTTGTGTATGCATATATGAATCTCATCAAATTGCTCAAAGTACAGTTACACTTCATAATTTTCTCAGTGTCAGTAGTATCATCCTCCCAAATCCCAGAATTGTAATTTTCCTATCTCAATATTTATGGGAAAAGCTGCAGCCGGGGTATGGAAAGCCCAGCCGGAGTGGGCTCCTGGGACGGCCGCGCGGCTCGAGAGCTGGCGTGGAGCTGCGGTCGGCACGGGCCTGGGCTCCTCTTCTCCTCCCTTCCTCCCTTCCCAGGCCGTGCTCCGAAGCCGCGCCTTGGCGGCCAACTCTGCGCCCAGCCTCCCGCGTCCCTCTGCAGCCAGCCACGACCCTGCTGTCGTCAGACCTGCACCTGCCACCTCCCGGAGCCCATGCTGCAGTGCCTGGACCGGGTCTGTCCAGTGCGCAGTGCCCTGCCCTGCTGCTGCAGACTGTGTCCCGGGCCCCTCTTCCCGCCTACCCTTACCTCTCCCGCCCCTCCATGCCCACCTGGAGCATCCTGCACATCTCTGCCTGGCCTCCCTCCTGCTCGCCGCCCCGCCCCGCTTACCCGCTGGGCTTGAGCCCGCGTTGGGGCGTAGCGGTCTCCGCGCTCAGCCCTGTAGGCTCCCGCACCGGGAGACTTCTTGCGTCTCCTCCCAGGTGAGGCTCCGGGGCGCTCGAGCAGCAACCTTCACGTGGCTCTGTGCCCGTGACCGTGACTGTGACCTCCTGCACAGCATGAGGGGTGCATTGGAAGATGGACAGGGCCTCTCTGGAAGTGACACTGGATTCAGACACACATACTGCAGGTGCAGTGCACGGCATCAGGAGAATGCCCAAAAGGCAGTGGCACCCAATCCTGAGAAAGGGAATCACAGGAAAGGTTAACTTGACCCAAAAGAGAGAAAGGATCAGGATCAAAAGAAGAACCGTGAAACAACTCAGAGCTCTTACAGGGAGTGGGTGATGGTGGTTGTAGAAGATGGAAAGAAAAGGTAGCAAAGGAAAGACAGCAGAAATAGGAAGTCTTGGACCAGTATTTAAGTAGCCAAGAGAAAAGGTCAAAGAAAGGGACATTTTTATGTCAGAATAGGAGGACTACTCAGGGAGTGCAAGTTAAAGGAGAGGGGTGGGGGAGAGAGAGAGAGAGATAGAGTGAGTCTTGGAAAGAGGCTGTGGGTGATGAGAACATCACAAGATTACAGGCCACAACGTTCTTGGAGGGAAAAGCAGGTTGTGGTGTGAACTATCAATAATTAAGGAAGTGAAATGATAATATTAACATGTTGAACACCTACCCCATGGCAGACAATGTGCTAGGTGCTTTGGACAGCTTATATGATTCACTGCTCACTGCACATCAACGAGGAAGATACCAGCATAATCCCCAATAAGCAAATGAGGAAAATGCAGCTTTGGGATGCCACACACTTAGCGAACATGCAGCCAGGACTTAATCCAAGCTGTCTAAATTTTGGAGATACTTCCCTAAGTAGGAAGGACATCACTGAAATGAAAGAGATAAAATTCCTGTGGTAAGGAAAGGGCAGGATTCTGTGGGGGTCACAGAGCAGATACACCAGGGGTTTGAGAGGTGGGAAAAGAGATAAACCAAGAAAGGAGACAGAACAAGAAGAGGGAAACAGACAGATAGACGGAGTGTGGGGCCGTTTATGGAAGAGCAGTGAGCCTTACTCTGGGGAATCAGATAGTTTGACACCAGGACTTTCCAGCTGCCGTTATGGAGGGGCAGGTACAACAGTTATCTGGATGCATAGTCATCCTCATTGTGTTCGATATGGTGTGATTAATCTTAGCCTCGCTTTTCACCCAAGGGTACCCTGCAGGGAATATGTT
The DNA here is from genome assembly GCF_029289425.2 of Pan paniscus. NCBI lineage: Eukaryota > Metazoa > Chordata > Mammalia > Primates > Hominidae > Pan > Pan paniscus. The sequence continues at coordinate 8,608,445 of NC_073265.2, forward strand.
CATTTATGAATCAATCACCCATGCATTCATTTAAACTTTGTTTATGCTTCTTAAATCATAGCCCTCTACAACCTTGGGGAGTATGGAACTTGATATTTTGAGGGCCTAATATGTACAGTTTTTGCATAGAGAGGTTTTGCTGCTCACTTCCTCAGATGTTATAGTCATGCAATTTATTCCCCTTGATTAGGGAACTCTATTTACACATGATTTAATCTTAGCTATGTATTATTTTGTGGAGTACACATTAATTCTTCAACACCACTGATTAAATAACTTTCTCAAGAAAAGATAGAAAAGAGGGAGTATTTAGGGACTACATGCTCTTAGCAAGAGCTGACAGGCCAATTGACAAAAAAAAACACATAAATTACATCCAAGGTAAAGGGAAAACTGTATGTATGAGGCTGAGGGTTCTCAAAAGAAGAGTGAGCCTTGGTGTGACTGAGTCAGTTCGGCCCTAGGCAGGGGCTGCAGGCATTCCCAGCCTCATGTAGTAAGCGCTTATACAAATGATAGTCATAGAATATTTGCTTTCTGCCAATCATAGTATCAAATCTTGTTTTCATATTTTTAATAGCACATTAGCACTAAAATAGCTAACACTATTTACCTTAAAATATCTTAATTCCAATTTACTTTGCTAAGTTAAGTAAATTGTATTCATTTTGAGTAGGCATATTCCTTATTTCCTTGCTTGCAAAGAAACCTGTGAGGTAGGTCCTGTTACTGTTCCCTTTCTACAGGGAAGATAATCAAGGTTCATGGAGAATGGCCTGCATTATAAGGAAGTAGCAAAGCTGAGACTCTGACTCTTGTCTGGGTGACTCCAGCAACTGTGGTCGTAAAACCACTGTTAGGCAGGGAATCTTGTTTCCTATTTCTGGAATTATCTTCCTCAAACCTCGTTTTGATTGTTTTATTTCTCTGGCCAACCTCACTACAGTGCATTAAATGCAAGTCCTTGGCCTGCTGCTCTGAGCTTGCATCTGGACTTCCTACTTCATACGGGATTTGCAGACCCAAGGTTCTCATGCTTGAGCATGCCTCTGAGTCACGTGGAGGGCTTGTTTCAACACAGCTGGCTGCATCCCACCCCCAGAGTTTCTGAATAAACTGGTCTGGGATGAGGCCCAAGAATGTGCATTTCTAACAAGTGCCCGGGTGACGCTGATACTGCCGGTCTGGAGATCCCACTCTGGGAATGAGTGCCTGAGACCACAGCAGAAGGAATTACCGTTAGATTGTTTTAACTCAGTGATTAGTGGAGGTCACCTTTTAACACCAAAGAGAACATATTATGAATTTAAGAATTTAAAATAAACCTGATTAAACCACACCTTTTGTAGAGGGCTGATGCATTTTAAAACAGCCAGCGCTAGCACCCCGCCTTTGGAGTTCACATGCTCCAGGTAGAACTGTGTCACATAAGAGTTTACCATCCTGAACTGGTTCTTCTGGCGCGCTCCATCCGGTGGCCGCATTAGTCAGAGCAGTTAAGATGAAAGGGGGCGGGTGAAAATGTCCCGTACTGTGTCACCCCCAGATCCTACTAGAAATAAGAAAACTCCACTGCCAACATCTATGGTCCCCACAAGTCCTGGGAGGCTCTGCTGCTTGGCAGTTCACTCCTCGGGCTCTGGCATTGGAGACTTTGGCTGGAATCGTGGCTGTGCCCTAACCCAGGTGTGAAACCTGCAACCGTGACCCTCTGTTTTCCTTCACTGTAGAACAGAGACAGTAATACAGGATGCGTTCGGGACCGAAGCGAGGTGATATTCATGTAGTTTGGAGTGGTGTGCTCTCAATCAATCCATGTCCTGTTATTTTCACACCAAAAGCACCTAACCCCTGCAATTGGTGTGCACGGGGGTAGGCACCAGTTCTTGTGCTGGCCGAGGTCATTTTCAGAAGGGATGGATAACTCCTTGCCTCCCTGGAAGAAGGCAGAGATGAGTGTTCAGATCTAGAGGTGGCTGTAGTGGAAATAGAGAGCCCTGATCCTTCTTGCTCAACGCTTCCTGGGCCGTGAAGCGACTGGCTTCATGTTTCTTCTTCCTGACACGTCTTCCCTTTGAGAGCAACTCTGGCTGTCTAAATGTGTCCTAGGACCATGGAACATTGCTTCTGCACAAATCCTTCCTCTTTCAAGGCAGGGGGCGCCCCAGGCCTCCATTCCCGTAGGTACCCTGAGTCCTGCAGGTGACATAGGAATCCCTGAAGAGGCAAGAGGCACTCGATTGCCTCCCTAGTTCCTGCCCTGCCCTGCATTTGACATGCGCTGATGATTAACCATACAAGTAACGACTGTCAGGCTCTCAGCGGCTTGCAGACCATTTCGTATCCTTCCATGTTCGCCTGTAGTTTCTGAACTGCTTCATGTAGAGCAGCCAATGGCTCGTGACAAGCCTGGCAGGGTCACTGCAGCCCTCGGCCTCCCCCTACTTCACCACGCTGAGTGACTTCCGTGCGTGCAAGAAGCCGGGTATGCTGCTGCTGAGTGGAAAGTACATTACCTCTGACAAATTACTTTTCAGAAAGAGTCACAATAGAAATATTCTGTTTTTGCTTCCCATCTGCCAAGCAATAGAAATACGCTACTCAGTTGGTGCCTTAAAAATTGTTTGACCATAAGTAATATGGTACTTGGGTAGAATGAAGGAGTAATGCTTTCATCTGAACAATTCATTTCCCCTGAAACCTAAAAATAGCATCACACTTGGCTGGATTATTGAGGAGTTTCACAGAGGCCATTTTTCAGTGCTAGTGTACTTATGTAAGCATGCTTTCCTTTAGACAGTGGCTTCAGGCTAAAAAGCTGGTCTGTGTGTGCATGTTTGTGCGTGTGCTTGGTAAAATAACAGTCAAAGGTCAGGGGGTTTCTACTTTGAATTATCTGAGGTTGAGAAAGGTTTTATACTTGTAAACCTACTTGTCTCAGTGGCTTACCACACGTGCCATTTCAACACAAATGCACACTTTTTATTGTTATCATCCATTATAAATAGCCAGGTTTATACTTTTTCTTCTGTACAACTTTATAATTTTTCCTATTGCTGTCATATGAAGTAGCTCATTAGCACCTTTAAAAGAAAAGAAAAAAAAGCAACAACACATAAGCCTGTATGGCAGTTAGATGAGGTTTTATCATTTCCATTTTGAAGATTAGGAAATGGTGCCCCAGAAAGATGAAATGATTTGTCGGGAGTGCCCAGCCCTTCCAACATGAGTGCCCACATGAGCATTTATGGTCTCCTTTTACCTGACACCAGCTCCTTTTTCTCCGTTATTTCCTATTCCTCCTCTTGTCATGCATGGGAAATGGAATGTCACTTAAGGTGGGCCACAGGGTAAATATCAAAAAGAAAACGTTCATTTGCTATTATTACTGTCATTACTATAGCTATTTAAAAGATACTTTTAGTTTTTAAATCTTGGTTCTTTAATTTTATGTTTACATCCAGCCTTACAAATAACAGTTTGGTAATCTCTGCTACCTTTGCAATTTTGCATGATGATTCTGTTTTGCATTTGTTAAATGCGAGTATTTAATTCTATGATCTTGAAGATTTCTTCCCCCGAAATTGAACTCATGGAGAGAGAGTAGAGTGGTGAGGCTGGGAAGAGTGGCAGGGAGTGAGGGATAAAGTGGTCATGGTTAACAGGTAGAAACATACAGATGGATACAATGAATAAGATCTAGTGATAGGTGGCACAGTAGGGCGACTATAGTTAAAAATAATGTATTTTGTATTTTAACATTTTAAATACTTTAATTTTAAAATGCTAAAATATAAAATGTTATATATAAAATATACATTAAAATGTTAAAAAAAAATAACTGAAACAGTAGAATTGGAATGTTCCTAGTGTTCTTAACCCAGAGAAATGATAAGGGCGTTCACGCCTGTAATCCCAGCACTTTGGGAGGCCAAGGTGGGTGGATCACCTGAGGTCGGGAGTTTGAGACCAGCCTGACCAACATGGAGAAACCCTGTCTGTACTAAAAATACAAAATTAGCTGGGCGTGGTGTTACATGCCTGTAACCCCAGCTACCTGGGAGGCTGAGCTTGAACCCAGGAGGTGGCAGTGCAGAGGTTGCGGTGAGCTGAGATTGCACCATTGCACTCCAGCCTGAGCAACAAGAGTGAAACTCCACCAAAAAAAAAAAAAAAACAAAGAAAAAAAAAAGAAATGATAAGGGCTTGAGGTGATGGGTACCCCATTACCCTGGTTTGATCATTGCACACTGTATGACTATATCAGAACATCACATGTACCCCATAAATATATGCAACTATGAGGTACCCATAATAATTAAAAATAAATAAATAAATCGATTTTAATATGCAAAAAAATGATTTCTTTCCACCATGAAACATACACAGTCAAGACTGAATGAAGTTATAAGTGAAGATGAGGCTTGTAATTCTGGCCAACATGGCGTATCCCTCTTCCTCCCATGCCCTGTCCACAACTAAAACACCCTGAACATGGTATGAGTAAATGAGTGATAAATACAATAGGCTGCCCCTCTCATGAGTTTTTTTTAAAGTATGTTTGAAGATTGAAACAAAAATTAACGTTACTATCTGATGTAGTGTTCAGTGAATGTAGAGGAGGCCTGGGCAACATAGCAAGACCCCATCTCTACAAAAAATTTAAAAAACAATTAGCTGGATATGGTGGCACATGCCTGTAGTCCCAGCTACTCAGGAGGCTGAGGTGAGGGTCGCTTGAGTCCAGGAGTCCGAGGTTATAGGGAGCTATGATCACCACTGCATTCCCACCTGGGCAATAAAGTGAGACCCTGTCTCTATTAAAAAAATGTGGAGGAAATTCTTAAGACATTTCTATTTTAAAAGATGGGAGAATAAAAGGACTTAATAGAGGGCAAGTTTTTAAATTTTGCTTGAAGTGTTAAAATGCTGATACCAGTAGGCTCTGATGTATGACTTACATATATGTTAAAACTTAATCACTAAAAATCATACCAAAATATATAATGGAAAACACTATAGAAAAATTAAAATGGACTTCCAAAAGATGTTCATGTGATCTATAAGAATGCAAGAGGAAAAGCAAACAGAGGTATAGAAAACGGAACAAACAGAAAACAAGAAATAAATTGGCAGGCTTTAGCCTTGACCTCTCAAGGCTATTAAAATATCTACTTTAAATATAAAAGGTCTAAACATAGCAATTTCAAGACAGGGATTTTCAGAATGAATAAAAACTAGGATGCAAATTCAGTGCATGCTTTCCGATAAACTCACATCAAACATGACAGCACAGGTAAGTTGAAAGTCAGGTGATGAAAAAAGATATATTATGCAGGCACTAACTTTTAAAAAAGCAGGCATGACTATGTCAGATAATGTAGATTAAAGAGCAATGAAAAGGACATCACATCACAATTTAAAACATCAGTGTAGCAATTAGACATAGCAGTCCCAAATATGCATGCATCAAAACCATGAAATTCGTGATACCAAAACTAATAGCTTAAAGGAGAAACAGACAAATTCACAATTATAGCTGAAGATTTCAGCACCCCACTTTTAGTAATTTGTAGAGCTATTAGATAGAAAATCATATAATGTTCCTAAAAATAACAAAATTGAAAAGTTGAATACGTCAGTCATTGCCAGGGTTGGGATTAGAGAGGAGGGAGGCTGATGTGGCTATGAAGGGGGTCACGAGGGAGACCTGTCACAATGAACGGTTCTGATTGGTTCTGTATCTCAATTGTAGTGGTTGCACAAACCTATACATGTGATGAGATTGCACAGAACTGCACACAGAGACACACACACACGTTTACATCTAAAGCTGCTGAAATCTGAATGTGATCTGTGGAATGTACCAGTGTCTATTTCCTAGTTTTTGATATTGTGCTAGAATTATGCCAGATGACAGCCTTGGGGGACACTGGGCATGGGGTATGTGGAACCATCCTGGGCTTTTAAACATTTGCAACATCTTGTAAAGCTATAATTACTTTAAAATAACTGTAAAGCAAATGAAGAATGCTAACACTAAAAGATGTGTTGGGTCTGTTGGAGTTGCCTCTGTGTTCCTGGTAATGCTTTTCCTATCCTCATGTGACTGTGTCTTCCTTTCTTGATCTGATTTGGATTGGGGTTGTAATGACACTGCCCTGAAAGGTATGCCTGTGCACTGTGCATTAGAAGTGAGGGCCTTTCTCTCGTGATTGCTGGGGCGAGCTGTGCGTGCAAGGACCAGGGTTGTGGGCACCTTTTTTCTAAGGCCAAGGCTCTCCCTGTTCATCTGTGCAGAGGCACCGTGGCATGGAGCTGCACAGAGTAATGAGGCCTAATTATTATGGGGTTTTACACAAACCACTGAAAGCTAAAAATAAGGCCGTTTGTTTCCTGATGCAGGTTTAACAGCTGTGGAAATGCCCCTGGCTGTGAACTGGGCAGCGTAATCCAGTGAGGGAGTCGTGGTTGGATGTGTCTGTGGAAGGGAGGGAGGATGGCTGAGCTTACCCCCTTGGATAAACCTTCTTTTCTGCCCAACCCAATAGAGAGTTAACCCTTTATATCCTGTCAGGGTTCTTTTAGAGCTATCTTTGAAAGCACAGAATCTTTGAAAATTGTAGCATTCATGCTTTTCTATGGTAACAGCAATGCCTATTTTCTTTGTATAAAATGTGGATAAAGATGAAAGGGGATAAGTATAGATCAGCTGGGAAGATATATTTCTGGTAAACATACTTCCTTTGTATGCACTGCACAGGTTCTAAAGCCTCCGTTCATTCAAAGGGATTGTGTTTTGATGGTTATTAAAGATGGCATCTGAGGAAAGTTAGGAAGTACAGTGGAGATGAGTCATCCGTGGGTTATATTTTAATTTGACTATCTCGGCTGCGTTTAATTGAATACTCAGTGTCTGTTATATAATACAACATTTTTTTTCATGTGGTTTGTGGCAATCAGAGCTACACGTCAGACATAACAACCATATTAATAGCTCAGCACTCACATAGCCAAATTCCTTCCTAGGCAGTACTTCGGCCTGAGGACTGGGAGGACGCTGTTCCATGCGGGTCCAGGTTCACATCCTGGCTTGCTTTCCCCCTGCTTAGCTGGGCTCTTTCCGGTGGGATGAGCTCCTGCATCTCCTTGGGTGTCCCCTCACTTCATTGCAAGACCCCTTCCGATCCCCACTCTCGTCTTCTGTGCATCCCATATGCATTTCCCTCACCATACCTGAAACCCCTTCTTGCTCTTGTGCGTGTAAGCCTTTCCCTGCATGCTACTATGCTCCACTCCAGAGTTCAGAGGTGCTGCTTTTGTCTGCGTTCCCCAAGCACCTTGTAAATGTTCCCTGGCTGACGAGTGAATATGATGATGAAAAGGGATGCCTCGTGTAGACATCTAGCAGGGGTCTTGCATACAGGTGCTCAGAATTAAAGGAAACTTTAATTTGACTTGGCTCTCAGATACCAAGTGCCTTAGATACTTAAGAGTTTGCAAATAATTAAGGGGAGGCAAAGAATTGTGTGCGTGTGTGTGCGTGTACATGTGCTTTGTGTGTGGGTTTGTATGCATGTGTGTATGTGCATGTGTAGGCATGTGCATGTATGTGGGTATGTCATAGTTTTCTCTTGAGCATGTCAGTGTTGAGAATTCAGTTGAGAATTCAGCTGGTGATCAGGAACCATGAGTCTCCTTCACTGTGACTATCTCAAACTACTCAATTTGCCTGTTTTCACCTACACTAATTGTCAGTGAGGAAATATTTCTTTTAATTTGGTTTTTATTCTTGGCTGGGCGCAGTGGCTCAAACCTGTCATCCCAGCATTTTGGGAGACCAAAGTGGGCGAGGATCACTTGAGTCCAGGAGTTCAGGACCAGCCTGGGCAACATAAGGAGACCCCCACACCTCTACAAATAATTTTAAAAATTAGCCAGATACAGTCGTGCATGCAGGATGCAGTGAGCCATGAGTGCACTCTACTGCACTTCACCCTGGGCGACAGAGCGAGACCCTGTCTCAAAACCCCTTGCCCCGCCAAACCAAACAAATATCTTTATAATTCATTATAATTTCCGGATGTGGGCACTTGGCATCTCGCTTTAACATCGTAACAGATCTTTGTGGTGTACCTAGCAGGTTCTGTCTCACTTTGCAGGTGGGGAAACTGAGGCTCACAAGAGTCGTGACCAGAAAAGGCAAAACCAGATCTACAACCCAAGTTGTCCGTATCCTGGGTGCTTTCCCCAAAATATCCCACAGAATCTGGCTGCTGTGTGGTGGTGGTTCTCTCTGTATGATAAACAGGCCTGGACTTTCGCCAGATTTGGGGAATAGTCCTTGTCAAAGCATTTTGGGCAGTTGCCAGTTGCTTTTCATTCTAAATTAGGCAACTATTAACTCTGATGTATTTATCCTCTATATATAGAAGCTTAGAGGAGAGAAACGAGGAAATTGACTTGGGATTTCAGAAATCCCTCACCATCTGAGATCCAGTGGTTTTAACTACAATGTAACAAAACTGTTTATTACACACATTCGGTTGCTATGGAAATAGCCATAGTTCTCCTAATCAACTGAATATCTAGAGGATCCCAGTGTCGCCACATTTACACGTATATTTTCCCTTCTTTTTTTTTTTTTTCCGAGATGGAGTCTTGCTCTGTCGCCCAGGCTGGAGTGCAGTGGCATGATCTCGACTCACCGCAACCTCCACCTCCCGGGTTCAAGCAATTCTCCTGCCTCAGCCTCCTGAGTAGCTGGGATTACAGGGGTGTGCCACCATGCCTGGCTAATTTTTGTATTTTTAGTAGAGACCGAGTTTCACCGTGTTGGCCGGGTTGGTCTCAAACTCCTGACTTTGTGATCCACCCGCCTCGGCCTCCCAAAGTTCTGGGATTGCGGGTGTGAGCCACCACGCCCAGCCTCATTTTCCCTTCTGATGGTCAGGCCTTCTGTTAGTTGCCACTCCCTGAAGTGTGCTTTTTAAAGGGATTCCTCCATGATTCCTGACAATACTGGCAACAAGATGCTTTTACAATGTAACTTTCTGTGTGTGCCTCCCCATGGGTGGCCCAGTGCAGGCCGGTGCTCATGGTGGATGGTGCTTGCTCTCCGGGAACATGCTGGATTATGCTAATAAACTACTCCTTTCTTGACAAAGAACATGTATTTCTTCCTCATTTCCATCTTCCTCTTTCTACTCTCTATTCAGACTACCAGGTGAACCTGTTTGGAAAATGGTATATTTCAGTCAAGTTTGTTGAAAATAGTCTCAAGATTTTCAGCTTTCCATTTGCCATCATCATGATACTTAACCTGTTATTTATTTATTTACTTATTTATTTATTTTTTTGAGACAGAGTCTCTCTCCATCGCCTAGGCTGGAGTGCAGTGGCACGATCTTGGCTCATTGCAACCTCCACCTCCTGGGTTTAAGCGATTCTCCTGCCTCAGCCTCCCAAGTAGCTGGGATTAAAGGCGCTCCCCACCACGCCTGGCTAATTTTTGTATTTTAATAGAGATGGAGTTTCACCACCTTGGCAAGGCTGTTCTTGAACTCCTGACCTCAAGTGATCCACCTGCCTCAGCCTCCCAAAGTGCTGGGATTACAGGCATGAGCCACTGCGCCCAGCCTTAACTTGTTTTAGATAAATTATTGGTTTCATTTTTCAAACAGAAAATGAAACTTCAACAAGCTAAAGAATAGTGCATGACTTGTACCATTGACAGTGGTTCCATGGCTGCCTCCAACAACCTCCCAGGCCCCTTCCTGAGCCATCACAGGCATCTGAAGGCACCGTCTTTACCCCTTGGTCTCAAGAGCAAAATAGAGTGGATGCAGCCTCTGTATTCATGTGGCTGAATAGGAAAGTGAAAACAAATTCCAGGGACTGAAATGGAATTGCTTGTAGGAACAATTTGATCAATTTATTTTAGTGTAGTGATTCTCACCTATGACCTATCATCCAAATGGGTATCCTGTGACTTCCTTTGTTGTTGAATAATGGTTTTGAGTGTTCCGTTTCAATTGGCAACATAGCAGTTCCAGAATGTTTGCAATCAAAATGGCCAATTTCCATTCAAATATCAATTACTATGGGTGAGGAAATCAGCATTACGTCACAGATGTGTGAGCACCTACACAAAGCCTCCAAATGCTGGACAGAGAACCTCGTGCAAATAATATGGCAGTATTGGCAGGAATGATGGAGGAATCCCTTTAAAATGTACACTTCAGGCAGCAGCAGCTAACAGAAGGCCTGACCATCAGAAGGGAAAATGTACATGCAGATGAGTGTGTGGCAGCACTGGGATCCTCCAGATATCCAGTTGATTATGAGAACTATGACTATCTGCATAGTCAGAGTCATTCTTTGGAATCAGACAGATGTGTATGGGCTGGAGTATGTACATATTAGGGCCATAACAATGTAAGTGCCCGTCGAGTTCTTGACTGCTGCCTAGATAGAGCTGATTTATTGAGATACAGGAATTGCAGTAGAGAAAGAATTTAATGCACACAGAGCCTGCTAGACAGGAGACAGGAGTTTTATTATTTCCTCAACTCAGCCTCCCCCCACAATTAAAAAATTAGAAGGCTGGGGTTTTTTTAGAGATAGTTTGGTGGGCAAGGGGCTGGGGAATGCTGACTGGTCAAGTCGGGGATGAAATCATAGGGAACAAACTGTCTTCTTGTTTTTCATTCCTGAGTGGGATCACATAAATAGTTGAACCCGTTTACTGGTCTGGGTGGCACCAGCTGGTCCATCACAATGCACAGTCTGAAAAATACCATAAACATCAGTTTTAGGTGTTACAGTGGTACTAGTTATCTGTAGGAGCAATTGGCCAAGTTTGGAACCTTGTGGCCTCTGGCTGCATGACTCCCTAGCCGTAAATTCTAATCTTGTGGCTACTTTGTTAGTTTAACGAAGGCAGTCTGGTCTCCAAGTAAGGACGGGGTTTGTTTTGGGGAGGGGCTGTTATCTTCTTTGTTTTAAAGTTGAACTATAAGCTGAATTCCTCCCAAAGTTAGTTAGGCTGGGCCCAAGAATGAACCAAGGGCAACTTAGAGCTTAGAAACAAAATGGAGTCAGTTAGGTCAGATTTCTTTCACTGTCATAATTTTCCTAGGTCAGACTTTTCTGTCATAATTTTTGCAAAGGTGGTTTCATTAAGTGAATAAAACCCTTTGAAATTCAGTTACCTATGAACTGGAGATGATACTTCTGCTTCTCATGTTTGCTGTGAGAATTCAACAAGGCCACATATATAAAGCACCTAACACAGTGTCTGAGACATACCATGCATTCCCTTTTCTGGTCTTCAGCTCACTGTGTTTAGAAAATAAATACAGTTTTACCTACACTTGAGCATATTGGGTGGCTAGCTTGTCACCTAACATCCATCCATAGATTTAGACCGTACAGGTCTCTGTTACTAAACTAGGGCAAGTGAGTATTAATGTGTTAATGTTTCATTGTCGGAATAACTTTGGATTGCATTTGGCAATTAGGATTCAAGTCAGAGAATTATTAACCATTGATCACCAGTTTTCTCTGAAATAGTCTGAAAACTGGTGAAGAGAAGCCACTCACCATTTGCTACTAACAGCTCAAAGGTGAAGAATATTCCATTAAATAAAGCACTAAAGAAGATAAGCCTCTCCTCAGGCGACAAAGGGCCAACCCCAAATGAAGTCCATGCTGCGGGTCTTAAGGTCATCTCCTGCTCATAAGAAACTGGTCACTTCTGGTGTGAGTTAAGATGAATGGAGAGAGAATTGGTTCCCAGAGACCACAGTGAAAAAGGTTAAGAACATAATAAAGACCGTAAGTTCCCCAAATAGTGAATTGTGTTTCCCTTCTTCCTAAATACAGAAAGGAAGGGTGCTACTTTTCACTCTGAGACAGATGGAGCTACTAGGTAAAGCATCATTATTGCTGTTTCAGTCTCTATTTGAAACATCATTTCCTGGGACTTAGATCAATAAGGATCTCAAAACTCAGACAAGAATTTTTTATTTTAATCCTGCGTTTTAGGACAGGGTCCCCAACCTTTTTGGCACCAGGCATCTGTTTCGTGGAAGACAATTTTTTCCACAGATGGGCGGTTGGGGGAGGGGTATGGTTTTGGGATGAAACTATTCCACCTCAGATCATCAGGCATTCGACTCTCATAAGGAGTGTGCAACCTAGATCCCTCACATGTGCAATTCACAATAGGATTTGTGCTCCTATGAGAATCTAATGCTGCCACTGATCTGACAGGAGGCCAAGCTCAGGCAATCAGGTTCACTCACCTGCAGCTCTCCTGCTGCTGTGTGGCCCAGTTCCTAACAGGCCACGGACTGGTCCCAGACCACAGCCCAGGGATTGAAGACTCCTGTTCTAGGATAGGCAAAGTAAAATGAACAAATGTTAGCCATGTGTAAGGTACTTAAGGAAAAATCGTAAGTTTGCAGCAAACAAATCATGCCCCTCAGGTTGTCTGAGAGACTCTGATTTTATGTGTCACCTAATCCTTATTGGCAACATTTGCTATTTATGAAGTTTAGGAAGGATGAACTGAGTTTGCCTTGCACTGAGTCACTAGACAGTTTATCTTTCCGGAGCTGGAGGGAAATGAGAGACGACAACTGGCTCCCTTTTTTACAAGTGCGGAGGCTGAAGCCCAGGCAGGTGAGTTCTGCTGAGAGTGACAAAGCTCAGCTCGGGACTGTCACCTGTACCACGCGGCCTGACAGAGGAGGCAAGCTCTATCTGACCGCTGTGAAAATATGCATCTGTATCTGACGGCTGTTAAAACGTGCACATCCCAAAGTAACGAAGAGATGAGAGGCAAATAACAGAAAGGAAAACTAACTTGCCAAAATACGTTAGTCAGAGGTTTAATAACCATAATATAAAAAGAATGCTATGATAAGAATAACTCCAACCCTCAAAAAAAACAGTGATGCAGATTACTTGTGCTTGGAAACAAAAAATGTAAATGAAAACAATAATGAGCTTTCTCTTTGGTCTGTCTAATGAGCTGATTAGCAGGTGCCTGAGTTGTGAGGCCATTCAGGTATACAGGCACCAACAGGTACAAGTACACAGGTATGCAGAAACCGAGGGTTTTTTTTTTTTTTGAGACAGAGTCTCGCTGTGTCGCCCAGGCTGGAGTGCAGTGGCACGATCTTGGCTGACTGCAAACTCCACCTCCTGGATTCAGGCCATTCTCCTGCCTCAGCCTCCCGAGTAGCCTGGACTACAGGCGCCCGCCACCACGCCTGGCTAATTTTTTGTATTTTTAGTAGAGACAGGGTTTCACCATGTTAGCCAGGATGGTCTCGATCTCCTGACCTCGTGATCCGCCTGCCTTGGCCTCCCAAAGTGCTGGGATTACAGGCGTGAACCACCATGCCTGGCCTAAACCGAGGGTTTTTCCATGTGATCATAGCCATAAAATGTGCATTCACCCCCAGTCTGCATCCTACAAAATAATAATGTGGAAACTTGCCTTTATGGCTATGGAGGTGTTCATCATTATGTTATTTACAACAGTTAAAAGGGAGGTGGGTTAAATAAATTATGATATATCAGACAGTAGATTTTCACATAATAAAGTGATTATTAAAGGATTTTGAATGTGGAAAGATGTTCAGCATGAAATTTTACATAATGTGAAGCATGCAGCACAAAATTCAATATAAGCATGATCTCTACTATATTAAGTTAACCCATATGTGCAACACAAACTTGTAAATCAATTCACCAAAATATTCACAATCCTTATCTCAAGATAGTGAGGGTTTTGTTTGCTTTACTTTTTATAAACATTCTACAATAAACAGAAATTATTTTATAATCAGAGAAAGGAATATACTTATTTAAAAATAATTGCTAAGCAGGGCATGGTGACAGTCTTAGCTACTCGGGAGAGTGAGGTGGGAGGATAAGCTAACCCCAGGAAATCAAGGCTGCAGTGAGCCGTGATCGTGCTGTTGTACTCCAGCATGGGCAACGGAAGTGAGACCCTGTCTCCAAAAAAGGCAAAACTAAAACCAAACCAAAAACAAACAAAAAAAATTTTACAAAGATAAATGAAATTGAACCTCCCTCCCCTTTTTTTGAGACAACGTCTCACTGTGTCACCCAGGCTGGAGTGCAGTGGCACGGTCACTGGTCACTGCAGCCTTGAATTCCTGGTCTCACATGCTCCTCTTAAGTCAGCCTACCCAGGAGCGGGGACTACAGGTGTGTGCCACCTCTGCTGGCTAATTTTTTTAAATTTATTTCTTGGAGAGACGGGGTCTCACTATGTTGCTCAGAATGGTCACAAACTCCTGGCCTCAAGCAGTCCTCCTGCCTCGGCCTCCCAAAGTGCTGGGATTACAGGTGTGAGCTACTGCACTTGGCCAAACCCATTTTTAAGAGCACCTTTATTGGCCGGGCACGGTGGCTCACGCCTGTAATCTCAGCACTTTGGGAGACCAAGGCAGGCAGATCACAAGGTCAGGAGATCGAGACCATCCTGGCTAACATGGTGAAACCCTGTCTCTACTAAAAAATACAAAAAATTAGCCAGGCATGGTGGCGGGTGCCTGTAGTCCCAGCTACTCAGGAGGCTGAGGCAGGAGAATGGCGTGAACTCAGGAGGTGGAGCTTGCAGTGAGCTGAGATCACACCAGTGTGCTCCAGCCTGGGCAACAGAGCAGGACTCCATCTCAAAAAACAAACAAACAAACAAAAGAACAACTTTATTTACCACAAATTTAAAAATTTGAAGTCATCAAACTTTATATATTTATAGTGCATCTTCTGTAGATTGCAAGAAATAGCTATTGCCGACCTCATAATGGTATTATTTCCTGGTGTTCTTTGCATTTGGGATTTATTGTTTTAACATTTAAGCAGTTTATTAGTCCGAATAAACATTATAGTCATGATCTGGTTGAGTACTTTTCCAAGCTGCTTCCCAAATTTTCCATGAGCCTTGAAAACAGGAACTTATCTAAATATTCAAACACTGCAGTTTATTCCTTCTCAGTTTCTACATGCTTCCTGTTTAAAAAATATTTAGGCCAACATTTATTTGATGTATGGAGAACTTTACATGCATAGTTCTGAAACTGCCTTTGCAAAAATTATGACAGTAAGAAAATTATGACGGTGAAAAAGATCTGACCTAACTGTAACCACCCAATGGGTTCATTTTGCCTGCTGCCCAGATACAGCCAATATATCAAGATAGAGGAATTGCAATAGAGAAAGAGTTTAACTCATGCAGAGCCAGCTAAAAGGGAGACTGGAGTTTCTTTACTCAAATCAGTCTCCCTGAAAACTCAGAGTCTGGAGTGTTTAAAGGATTAATTTGGCAGTTAGGGGACCAGAGAGTGGGGAGTGCTGATTGGTCAGCTTGGAGATGAGATCATAGGTGATTGAAGTGGATTCTTCTTGCTGTCTTCTGTGCCTGGGTGGGATTGCTGAACTGGTTGACTCAGTTTACTGGTATGGATGGTGCCACCTGATGCATTAGAATGCAGGGTTTGAAAAATACCTTGAACACCAATCTTAGGTTTTACAATAGTGATGTTATCCTTAAGAGCAATTGGGGAGGTTCAGAATCTTTTGGCCTCTTTCTGCATGACTCCTAAACCCTAATTTCTAATCTTGTGGTGAATTTGTTAGTTTTACAAAGGCAGTCTTGTCCCCAGGCAAGAAGGGGGTTTGTTTTGGGAAAGGTCTGTTATCCATCTTATTTTAAAGTTAAACTATAAACTAAGTTTCTCCCTAAGTTAGTTCTGCCTACTCCCAGGAATGAAGAAGGCAGGTTGGAGGTTGGAAGCCAGATGGAGTCGGTGAGGTCAGGACTCTTTCACTGTCATAAGTTTTCTCCCTGTTGCAATTTTTGCAAAGGCCGTTTCAGTTTTACTTGGTACTCAAAACAATCCACTAAGGTGTGTACTCGTGTTATCCTTATTTTAAAGAGGAGGAAAGCAGGACTTAAACTTTAGGCTGTCAGACTCTCCCTTTCCTGCCCCACATCATTCATTTTCAATTTCCTGTATGCTGGAGATAGAATAAATCAGCGTGAATAAACATTTTCATTGTTGCAGTACAAAAATATAGATTTACCCTCCTTTTAGGGTACAACTCAGTGGTCTAGGAAACTGCAAATCTTCCCGTGGTTTTTGAAGCCATAAATTGGAAAGGATTAAGGGTTTCATCTAGGCTAATACTCAACTTGCTGTTGACTATTTCCAGGAAAGGTTTATGGCCTCTATTTATACTTCTACATATATATTTATATTTTTAATATATTTTTATTAAGGACACATTTATGTTTTGATGGAATTATGGCCCCAACTGTTTCTATTGCATCATGCAGTTAAAATTCATGTGATTTTTCTTTGGTAATATTTGTCATTTTTGTTCCTGGTAAGATGTTAGCCTCATGATTGTAAGAAAACCAAATTCTGCCAAAATACATTTAAAGAGGTTTATTCTTAGCCAATAGGAGTGACCATGGTGCCGAGTAAGAGCGCCTGAGGCCGTTAAGTTACAGTTTGGTTTTACAGTTTGGTTCAATATGTGAATTGCAGATAAAATTGTCAGTACCTGGAAGGTATACATTGGTTGTGCCATGAAAGGAGGAACATCTTGAAGCCATGGGGCTTGCAAGTCATAGGTGGGTTTTAGAGATTTCTTAGTTGACAGTTTGTTGAGAGTTAAGCTATTATCTAAAGACTTGAAGTCCGTGGAAAGGAATGCCTGAGTTAAGATAAGGGGGTTGTGGGGCTAAGGCTCTTGTTATGTAGAGGAAGGCTCATAGGTGGCAGCCCTCAGAGAGAATAGATGGTGAATGTCTCTTCTCAGACCTTAAAGGTGTCAGGCTCTCAGTTAATCTCTCCTAGATCCGGGAAAGGCCTCGAAAGGGAAGACCTGGCTGCATGAATGGAGATGCACTACAGATGAAAATTTTCCCCACAAAAGGTGGCTTTGTGGGGGATATTCCAATCTGTTAGCCCTGTGGCAGCCATTTCAAAATATGTCAAAGAAATATATTTTGGGATAACATGGTTGTACCAGAGTGAGGTTGGAGAGCAAGGCACATCATATCGGGTTAAGAAAAAAGCCCATCAAAATGAGATGTTGTGGTTTGTAGGGTGTGACTCCTCAAGTGCCTTAGATATGTATTTTGGCAAGAGAAAAAAAGGTCAGAGTTTAGTTTTCACTTGAAAGCATTAACCATGTATAAGAATTATTTCCCTTTCTGATCTTCTTAGCATTATCTTAGCATTTAGGAATGGGGTCTAACCACGGATTTTTCCTCAGTCAGAAACCACTGATATAAGGGATATTTACACCTGATTTTTATAGCTCTGAGCATACTTGAATGTTCCCACAAGTCAGTACACCCTCTGGTTTTTACCAGCAAGTAGCTGAATGCAGAAGGATGATACTAAGGCTGAAGTTAAATTGATGCAGTATTCTTCTTGGCCCCTTTGCTGGACACACCACAGGGGTGCCCTGTTTATTCAGTCCACCTGCTCAACCCCTTGTGGGAGGGAGTGTGTGAACAAGCGGGTGAGGGATCCAGTCAGCTCCTCTGGACGCCAGCAGGGGCAAGCTCTGTGTGGGGCCTGCAGTGGTGCCTAGGTGGCGTGTTCCAGTGCTGTCCTAGCTCCACTGTCTGCAGATGGCAGTGTGTTAGCAGCTCAGTTGGCCCCTTGTGGCAGTGCCCAGAGCAGTTGCCCTCTGTCAGTGAGGGCAAAGGGCCTGTGTAACAGCCTTTTTGGGTACCCATACTCAGTGGGTCCCTAGCCCTTGTCTGGCATCCAAGAAGAATGAGGTCGGGTTGGTCGCACAGACAGTTGAAGGATGGTGAAGCCGGATAATTTTCTTAAGTGATGAACATGGCTCTCAGTAGAGAGTGGAGCTGGAGAGGGGACAGGAAGGGCAGGCCATCTTTCCTGAAGTCTGATCGCCTCTTCTCTGAAGTCCGTCTCCTCAAAGTCCGACCATCTCCCCATCTACCAACTGAGTCTGGGGTCTTTATAGGCACAGGATGGGAAGTGCATGCTGATTGGTTTGCGAACACGCAAAATAGGTTAAAGTGAAGACACCACTCAATGGTGGGCACAACAGTGCAGAAAACCAATTAGGAAAGGGTAGGCACATGTAAAATAGGTGAAGGGTGGGGATCAATCAGAAGGAAGGCAAGTTCTCAATCCAGTCTGAGGATTTAACTTAAATTTGGCTTCCAGGCTTTAAATTGTCTTCAGCTTGGAGGTGGGGCTTCACTGGGTACCCACCCCATCTGTCTAGGCATTTGGCTGCCTCCTGTTGCTATCAAAAGAAACTATTTCCATTTACTTCTGAAGTCAGAGGGATCCTCTGAAAATCTGCTTCTCTTTTGGCCCTACTGGGTCTTCAGCCTGACCTCTCCTCATAGGTTAAGTCCCTCTCTCAGCATCACCCACTCCAGCCCAGTTACCCAGGTCTGAGTCCTTCACTGCTCAGATGGGGCTAAGGGTATGCATGGGGCTGGGGTGAGGCCAACTTGACTCCACTTTTGAACTGCTGTGAAATCCCAAGGGAGTTCATTAACCCAATACTCATCTTTCTCACCTGAGAATTGGTGTGATAATGTGAGCCTTGGAAGGTGGTGGGGTGTGTACATGAAGCACGCAACAGGGCTCTGGACAGGAACTGAGTGTTTCAGAGATGCACAGCCTTGGCGTGGTGATTATTCCAAGCTCATTGTTGCTGGGCTGCTGAGGGTAGCTGAACAAGGCCACATAAACTTGCTGGCTGGCTCCACTACAAATGCACAGTTTCAGTCTCTGTTGGACACTCAGAACTGCTCAGAATTTTGTTTGGGTTTTGTGCCCAATTATCTCTAAACATAGAATTGGACTGTTTTATCTCACTAATAAAATATCCCCTTTGTAGGAGATTCGGAAATTACAAAACATTATTAAAGACTGAAATTAAAAACTCATGATCCCACCCCTCAGAGACAGCTTTGATTCCATATTTCCATAATTTAGTGTATTTTCTTATTGTCTCCATAGCTACCATCTATCTATGCATCCATCCGTCCATTCTTTTATCGACTTATCTTCTCTCTCTCTCTGTCCTAATTTCACACACACACACACACACACACACACACACACACACAGACACACACACACACACACACACACACAGCCTTGGCTCTGTCCTGCCTTCTTCTATGGGCTCAGCACATTTTCCTTTCTCCTCATCAGCTCACTTTCCCTGTAGCGGCTGTTACAAGAACCTGACCTTTCTCTTTATGCTACCTCCAGTCATGCCTGTCTTAGTCCATTCCTGCTGCTATAACAGAATACCACAGACCAGGTAATTTATTAACAATAGAAATGTATTTCTCACAGTTCTGGAGACTAGGAAGTCCAAGGGCAAGGTGGCAGTAGGTTTAGTGTCTGGTGAGGACTACGGTCTGCTTTTAAGGTGCTGCCTTGTTTCTGGGTCATCACATAGTGGAGGGAGAAGAGAGAGAGGAATGCTGTGTCCTTATATGGAAGAGGAGACAGAAGGCATCTCATGTCCCTCTAGCCCTTTTACAAGGGCACTAATCCCTTTTGTGAGGGCAGAGCCCTCATGACCTAATCACCTTGAAAGTCCCCACTTCATGACTATCACCAAGGTGATTAGGCTTCAGCATATGAATTTTGCAGAGATGCATACATGCACATCATAGCAATGCTTCTTACCGTAGCAAATGACCCAGCTTCTGGATCCACCAAGAAAACAGCGCGAGAGAAGTAGATGGTTCTGCTGCCTCCCTGCTCGCCCAGACCCTTTGTGTCTTCTCATCTCTTAGCTCTTTGCTGTTTCCACACCTGCATCTCTGCTTACCTCCTCCATGACTCAGCTCCTCCTGCCACCCACTCTGCAGGCACCCCACAAGCTCCAGCCCCTCCCTGGAACCCCACCAGTCATCCACATTCTGAAGGCACCCACTTCTGTCTGCCCACCTGCTGCTCAAAATCCCAGCCGCTGTCAGTTCTTTCCTTCCCCATCAGAGAGGAACCATGGTCTCCACACTAGTGATTCTGTCTCCTGCCTCGCCCTGCTGACGCATCCTTGGGCTTCTGTCTGTGGTTTTACAGACACTGTTTCTCTCCTGTGACCTCCTGGGTCCCCAAGACCTTGGCCTGTTCTGTATGCCTTGTCTCAAATTTTTTGCCACATTATTCTTGGCTACCTGGGATTCCCACTGCCTGGTTCTCCTGCCGCTCCCTCACTGTTCCTCCTCAGTATTTTTAACTGATGGCCCTTTCTCTGCCCCTTTCTTCGGGATCATAAGGTTCTCACTGTATACCCTCTCCATGGTTAGTTCATCCATGCCAAAACCTCCACTTATTTTAAATTTAGAGCTTTAGCGCTTCTCTTCCACATGCACAGTGATTGCTTCTCCCTAGTTTGCCCCACAGGCACCTCCAAATTACTCTGTGCAAACAGAACATTCTTACAATAAATTATTGTTGAGCCTTGAAAAGGAAGAAAAGTCTGAGACATGTTTCCACATGGATGAACCTTAAGGATATTATGCTAAGTGAAAAAAGCAGTCACAAAGGACAAACGCTATGTGACTCCACTCATATGAGGTCCCCAGAGCAGTAAATTCAGAGACAGAAAGGAGAATGGAGGTGGCCAGGGGCTGGGGCTAGGGGCAGGGGAGTTGGTGTTTAATGGGCACAGAGTTCCAGTTGGGGTGATGGAGAGTTCTGCAGATGGATGGTCATGACGGTAACACAACAATGGGAATGTATTTAATGCTGCTGAACTGAACACTTACAGATGGTTAGTCTGGTAAATCTTGTTAGATGTGTTTTACCACAATTGGATTAAAAAAATAAGTTTTTCCCCTTCTCTTCTGTCCACTTGCTAACCAGGGTAACCCGTTAGTTGTCTCTGTTTTGAGAAGGCTGTGGGCCACTGCTTTTCCTCCTTGACTAACAGTGGGGGAGGCAGCTGTGCCCCTGGATCCTTCAAATTGTCCCTAGTGCTGGCCAGGCAGCCCCGCTTTGGGATCTTGCCTTATCCTGCCTTTTCTAACAGTCCCACAGGTCCTGCTGTGGCCTGGCTTTGGTTTCATCTCTTGAGAACGTCTGCCACTTCTGTTGAGTCTACAGACTGCATTCCAAATGGTCTTTTTTCAAATTGAAAAAAAATTCAAATTGTACCCCGTTCTGTAGAATGCCTGGCCTTGGCACCTGCTCTCTCTTTACCAGGCCTGAGTGCACTGTCTCCTTTCTATGACAAGCAAATTTACAGACCAATGATCTGCACACAGAAACAAACTCAAAATGCATCCTCCACCTGAATGTAAGATCTGAAACCATGAAACATTTACAGAAAAAAACCTTAGTACTAAATCTTCCTGATCTTGGGCTCAGCAAAGATTTCTTAGACATGACTTCAAAAGCCCAAGTGATGAAAGGAAACATTGATAATTTGGACTTCATCAAAATTTAAAACTTCAGCTCTCTGAAATACTGTTAAGAGACTGAAAAACAATTCACAGCCAGGAATAAAATATTTGCAAAGCATATAACTGACAAGGAACATGTATTCAGACTATGTAAATAACTCTCACAACTTAACAATAAGAAAAACAAATTTTAACATATGTGGGCAAAGAATCTGAATAGATATTTCTCCAAAGAAGTTATATGAGGCTGGGTGCGGTGGCTCATGCCTGTAATCCCAGCACTTTGAGAGGCCGAGGCGGGTGGATCACGAGGTCAAGAGATCGAGACCATCCTGGCTAACAAGGTGAAACCCCGTCTATACTAAAAATACAAAAAATTAGCCAGGCGTGGTGGCAGGTGCCTGTAGTCCCAGCTACTGGGGAGGCTGAGGCAGGAGAATGGCATGAACCCGGGAGGCGGACCTTGCAGTGAGCCGAGATCGCACCACTGCACTCCAGCCTGGGCGACAGAGCGAGACTCCATCTCAAAAACGAACAAACAAAAAAGAAGTTATATGAATGGCTGATAGGGAAAAGACAGTTAACATCATTAGTCGCTAGGGAAATGCAAATTAGAACCACAATGAGATACCACTTAATTCCAGCTAGGATGGCCATAATTTTAAAAAACAGAAAATAATAAGTGTTGATGAGAATGTGTAGAAATTGGAAACTTCATATGTTGCTGGGGTGAAATAATGCAGCTACTTTGGAAAAACATTTTGGCGGTTTCTTATGTTATTTACCATATGACCCAGAAATTCCACTTCTAGGTATATACCCAAGCAGAATGAGAACACTATCCCACACAAAGACTCATACATGGATGAGTTTAGCAGCACTATTCACAATTTCCCTAAAGTGGAAATAACCCACATGCTCACTAACTGGTAAATGCGTGAACCAGTTAGTTTATTCATACTATTTAATCATGTTTGGCAATAAAAAGAAATGAAACACTGATACATGCTACCATATAGATGTACCTCAAAAGTATGATGCTAAGTGAAAGAAGCCAGGCACCAAATACCACGTAGTATATGATTCCGTTTATCTGAAATGTCCAGAATAGGCAAATCCATAGAGCCAGAAAGTGGCTTAGGGGTTGCTTGGGGTGATGGAGTGTGAAAGGAGAGTCACTGCAAATGGGCACTGGGTTCATTTCTGGGGTGAGGGATATGTTCTAAAATTAGACTGCAGTCATGGATGCACGACTGTCAATTTACTAAAACAAATGATTCGATTGTACCCTTAAAAACAACTGAAATTTTTGGTGTGTAAATTATACCTCATTAAAGTTGTTAAAAAAAATAGGTCCCATTATTTGGTAAAATATTACTGAAATGTGGAAAATGATTTTTCATATATTCTTTTTTTTTTTTGGATTGCAAAAATTTATTAAAATTGGAGACATTGTTTTAATCTTCTTGTGCCACGAGACTCCATCAGGCGGTCTACAAAGACCATTGGGAGGCTGAGGATCACTTGAGCCCAGAAGTTTGAGGCTGTAGTAAGCTTCAAAGGCCACTGCACTCCAGCTTGGGTGAGGCAAGACCCTTTCAAGTGGTAAGCTGCATGCTTGCTTGCTGTGGTAAAAACCCTAGTTTGGGATAACAGGTCTGCCTGCATTTCTTCAAGCATGAATTCTGAGTCCTTTAAAAGGTCTCCAAACATCTGCACCCAAGCAAGCCATCCACGGACAAAAATGTTACCAGGATTAGAACCATTAAGCTGGTCCAGACAAGTTGGACTCCACCATTTCAACTTCCAGCTTTCTGTCTAATGCCTGTGTGCCAATGGCTTGAGTTAGGGTTGCTCTTTAGGACTTCAGTAGCTATTCTTATCCCTCCTTTGGGGACACAACTGTCCATAAGGTGCTATTGAGAGCCACATTGCATCTGCACCCATCACCGTACCTCACAGGAGTCGACTCCTACCTCGAAAGGCTGTATTCTTAATATGAGGCATGTAAAGATAGTTCCATTTCTGTTAACAAGTCACTATCTTTGGATACACACATCCAGATATGTACTGTCACTGTCACACAGAAAATGACCAAAAGAGTTCACCAGAGCAGGAACAAGTGGCTTTTTTTTTCTTGGAGGGGGAGACATGGTCTCACTCCGTCGCCCAGGCTGTAGTGCATCGTGCAATCATAGCTCAGTGTGACCTGGAATTCCTGGGCTCAAGCACCCTTCCCGCCTCAGCCTCTAGATCGCTGGGACTACAGGCGCACACCACCAGGCCTGGCTCACGTTACACATTTTTGTAGACAGGGGGTCTCACTCTGTTTCCCAGGCTGGTCTCAAATGCCTCAAGCAATCCTTCCTTCTTAGCCTCTTACAAAAAGTGTTGAAATTACAGGAACGAGCCACTAAGTGTAGCTTTGTATTGGAGACATTGAAAGTGTTTTTCATTTTCTCCTTTAAGCTCATTTCAAAATTTTACTACAAACCTATCAAGTTTTCTGTGAGTCTCCATCACATGCTGATGTGTCCCTGAGTGGAACTGTTCTCATATGGACCCACCTTGGACTTGCTTCTGCTCCTCAGGCTATGGACAAATCATCAGGAAGACCCTGTTGTTTGGCAGCTTAAATTTCTCCCCAACACAGCCATGTCTGACTGTCACTGTCACCACTCCTCATGGGCTGCAGCAGTGTATCCATCTGCTAGGGCTGCCATGGCAATGTACCACAGACCGTGGTCTTCAACAACAGAAGTTCATTCTCTCACAGTTCCGGAGGCTGGAAGCCCCAGATCAAGGTGCCAGCAGGGTTGGCTCCTTCTGAGGACCTGGAGGAGAATCTGCCCCAGTCCTGTCCCCTCCTTGTGGTGGTGGCTGGCCATCTTTGGCATTGCTTGGCTTGTACAAACATCACCCTGATCTCTGCCTCCTCCTTCACAAGGCCTTCTCTCTGTGTGCGTGTCTGTCTCCAAATCTCCTCTTTGTATCAGGACATCAGTCATGTGGGATAAGGGCTCACCCTAGCAACCTCATTTTAATTTAATCATCTCTGTAAACACTACATCTCCAAATAAGGTCACATTCTTGAGATACCAGGGCTCAGAACCCCAACATATGAATTTGTAGAGAAGACTGTTTTCCATGTAGCAGGAAGACTGAGATTTTTAGTGCAAACCCAAAAATGTGCAATATCTTCTCAAGGCTTTCCAAATAAAACCAAAAATCTGTACCAGAGCCTCTAATCTTGGAGTGACTAATCCTGCCCTCTGCTTCTGGTCTGAATGTCCATCCCTGCAACCGCTGGTAGGCCCCTCAGCCTGGAATTCCTTCCCTCACCACCTGCCCTGGGTACCCTCAGTCATCGCTGCCCAACTCCCTGTCACTTCTCATGGTGTAATATTTCTGTGGATGTTTGTCAGTGTCTGCCTTTCTCACTGAATTCCATGAAGCCCCACTAAGGCAGACAGTGTCTGCAACATAGGAAGTGCTAAACAAGTACTTGTTGAGTGAATGGAAAAGGGAAGGATCCGCAGTTTGGGTCTTTGCTAGCCTATGAGCAAGATCCTGACAGTGTCTTATTGTGTCCCCTATGACGGCAGGTGGTGGGTCACCAGTAGTGTTTGTTGGATGAATAAATGAAAAAGTAACAGAAGAGGAGGAAAGTTTGCACTTCGGAGGTCAGACTGAGGTCACCCGGGGACTTCCTGTGTGTCAGAACCAGTAGGGTGAACCCCCACACACTCACACGCGTGCACACACACACACAGTGTCATGAAAGCTGGGGTGCATGTTGGTTCTATTACGTTCTCCTTGTTCAAAGAGAATGCTGATGATAGGAGCGTTGACCTCTGTGTCATGGGAGGGAGACTGAAGACACCACAACATGAACATTGCTCCTGCCTGAAGTTGAAAACTACCCTTTGGCTGGTACCCTTAGCTGTTGTTTTCGGAGTTTGCTGTATGGAGTGACTCTGATCTTGAGGGTTTAAGGTTGCCTGGTGGATGTGCTCAAAATGGGCTGTGCCATCTCTGACGGCTCCTCGTCTCTTTGCATGGCTTGCTCTTCTGCTTTCTGGCATCCCATCATTCTGAGGCTGTGTTCCACCATGACTGCAGTCAGGCACCTGGCCCCCAGGATGGGGACACAGGGCAGTGCATGAGACCAGGGGAGAACAGCTCCTCGGTGAACCGTTATATAGGGCCTGTGGTGTTGTGGAGAAACATATAATCTTCGCAGGGACAGGATCTTGCTGGCCATTAAGGATAACCTTCTTATGTTAGATGAGCAACTGACAGAGTGTAGAATGGAGGAGACAGTCTAAGAAGGTCAGGGTGGAGGTGTCAGCTGAGGGTTCTTTGGTGAGATGGGACAGACGGGAAAGACTTGTGAGATGGTGAAAACAGAGGAGGGCCATGTGAGGAGAGTAGCAGGGAAGCCCCGAGGGACTGAGAGACTGGCGATACCGGTGTAGTAGCGAAATCAACCCCAAAGCTGTGGACTGAGTCCATGACATATTTCTTTTATAAACTTGGTGAGGCAAATATAATGAATAAATTAATAGAAAATGATGAATGGATAAACACAATAACTGAGTTCATAAATAAATGAATTTATTTAATAAACGTTCATCTGTTGAGTGATAATCTTTCTTGCAAATAACTCACAATATTTAAAAATTGTGTATCAGTGCAGCTATCTATTGCTGCTTTGGTGTGTGTGTGCGGGGGTGGGGTACACTTACATATATGCTTATATATGCAGGTAGAGAGGAGGGGGGATTATGTGTAGGATAGCACTTAGACTATTTTTAAAATGAGAACAGTAATTCAAAGTGTCCTTCATGTTTCTCATTTCTTTGCAGGCTATGCAGGAACTGCACAGCTAGGATTCAGCCACTGTGGAACTAACGTGGCTTATAGATTCATTTTTTCCTTTCCAGGAGTCTGGAATTGAAAATGTATGTATACATATATATACACAGTTGCCCCTCAGTATATTCAGGGGATTGGTTCCAGGACCACCCCCATACCTCCAAGTACACCAAAATCCACACATATTCAAGTCCCATAGTCAGTCCTGTGGAACCCAGGTATACCATACACGAAAAGTTGATCCTCTATTTTTGACTCACATTTGGCTGCAGATTCAGAACCAGTGGATATGGAGGTCCAACTATATTTATTGAAAAAAATCTGGGGGGAAGGCTTGGTGGCTTATGCCTGTTATGCCAGTGCTTTGGGAGACCGAGGCAGAAGGATTGCTTGCGGCTGGGAGTTCAAGACTGGCCTGGGCAACATGATGAGACCCTGTCTCGCAAAAAATTCTTTAACAAATTAACTGGGCACAGAGGTGAGGGCCTGTAGTCCCAGCTACTTGAGAGGCTGAGTTGGGAGGATTGCTTGAACCCAGGAGTTTAAGGCTTCAGTGAGCTATGATCGAGTCACTGCACTCTAGCTTGGGTGACACAGTGAGACCTTGTCTCTAAAAAAAAAAAAAGAAAGAGAAGAAAAAGTAAAACAATCTGTGTATAAGTGGGCCCCTACAGTTCAAACCTGTGTTGTTCAAGGGTCAGCTGTCTATTTTCCCTGTTCTTTATTCCTGATGCCACTTCATTAGTGCAGGACATCAGTATGGGTCTTGCTGTCAGCTGTCCTCCATCACAGCCAGGGAAGCCAAGGGGCATCTGGCCATGGCCCAGCCATGAACTGGTAGGGTAGTGTCGGCATGGTAAGTGTGGCCCACAGGCAGTGCTGATGGAAATGACCAGAGGCAGATGTGATCTACCTGTCAGGTCCAAAGGCTTCAATCAAGGACAGTTGAGGGGCAAAAATAGAATGCTGGAAACCTTCATTCTAACCAAGAGTTTGTATTCCATAGGAATGCTGGCTCCTGCACTTCAGCACCCTTCTCCTTTAGTGTCAGTTTTGAACCTCAGCTATGCCAGTCAATTCACTTTCCTCTCCCTTCAGTGTCTTGCCTTCCTCTGGCCAGTGCCAGAGGGAAGGCATCCCAGAGAGGTGAGGGGAAATGCCAGCTGGCTGAAGCAAGCCTTCTCTGCAGAGTCTCCCAACGTGGCTCCAGCTCTGGGAAGTCGTAGCATGCAGCGAGCAAGTTCTAGGTGTTATTTCTCCGCCTCATGTCCTGCGTCAGAAGGCGATCTGATAATTGCAGGCTGTCATTCATAAAGGTATATTTGATAATGGGCTGTAGTGCTATAGAGGCTGAGATGGGAGTCTACGGATCTTCATAGATGTTCGCCACTCCTCATACTGTTCTGTTTAACCTTGCTCCTGGACAAGGTTAGAAGAGGGTGTTGGATTTTGAGCCAGGGCATAGCAGGAGACAGTCAAAAGGATTGCAGCTTTTGTGACATCACATCCTATACATTTTAAGTGACATCAGTTTCACAGTTTTAAAGGTGAACGTAAAGCAAGTGAATCATGACTGATTAAATTACCATCTGTTAATTATATTGCCGGTTATAAATTATAAACCCTAATTCTGATTAACACAGCAGCTAATGAATTGACATCTCTGGTTATGTTACAACTGAATCTGGCATGCACAATTCCAAACTCATGGGAGGTTTGGACAGTGTATCTCTAAACTGTGTAATCATCTCCGCGGTGGCTGAATCCTGGCTGTGCAGTGCCTGCAAAGGAATGAGAAACATAAAGGACACTTTGAATTATTGGTCTCACAGTAAAAATCGTCTAGCTGCTATCCAACTTGAGGCAACTCTCACATATGGAAAACCTATATTTTAATATCCAACCTTACTCACAAAATCAGGAAAAGGTACAATTAACTTGATAGTTGATGCTTTAACCAGTGCCATGGTGAATAGAGACCTTTTGCTACTTTTTTTTTTTGAGACGGAGTCTCGCTCTGTCGCCCAGGCTGGAGTGCAGTGGCGTGATCTCAGCTCACTGCAAGCTCCACCTCCCGGGTTCATGCCATTGTCCTGCCTCAGCCTCCCTAGAAGCTGGGACTATAGACGCCCGCCACCACACCCAGCTAATTTTTTGTATTTTTAGTATAGATGGGGTTTCACTGTGTTAGCCACCATGGTCTCAATCTCCTGACCTCGTGATCTGCCTGCCTCGGCCTCCCAAAGTGCTGGTATTACAGGCATGAGCCACCGCGCCCGGCCAACGTTTTGATACTTTAAATCACCATCTGAATGCTACTGGAAAGTTTGCATTCAGTGGCCTCAAGTTGGCTTGGCTGGTCCATACCTCTGTCATAACTCCCTCGAGCTCATTTGAATATGAATAGTGTGAGATGTTATGCTAAAGTTTAACAGGACTACAGCTTGTAGCTGAGGGAGTGCCCTGCTTTATTAAAACAATGCTCTCCGTTTTGAGTAATTTAATAGTTCTTGTTTATTTACTGACTTTCAAACCAAAATATGGCGATTTTTACAATGAAAATCATCCATTCACAACTCTTGTTGGCATCATAGACATTTCACCTTCTTTTTGTGAAACCTAAATCTTCCATCTGCCTGCCTGATATGTGTGCATCATCACTGAAAGGGAATAATTAGAAACATCTGTTTACATTTACCAGGAGCAGATATTAGAGGAATTAAAACAAACACAATCATTACCCAACAGCTTAAAGAAATCGAATGTACTGGCATGTCTGAATTTCACAAGAGCAAGGGATTTCTATATGAATACACTATGTGAATACACTGTAGGATATGGAAGTATCCTTTACATAATGATAGGAGCCAGCAAGCAAAGTTAACAGGTACTGGGTATGTACAGTTTTCCCTCCATATCCTTGAAGGATTGGTTCCAGGACCCCTTGAGCATACTAAAACCCACAGATGCTCAAGTCCTTGATATAAAATGATGTAGTGTTTGCATATATCCTACACATATCCTCTCGTATGCATTAAATCATCTCTATTCTCATAATTCCTAATAAAATGTAAATGCCATGTAAATAGTTGCTATACTGTATTGTTTAGGGAATAATTACAGGAAAAAAATGTACCTGTTTGGTACAGACATAACCATCTTTTTTTTTTTTTTTTCAAATATTTTCCATCTGAGCTTGGTTTGACTCCACAGATGAGAATTAACAGATACAGGGGGTCTACTGTATTCTGAAGTATTCATTTCTGTTCTTAGTTTTACTGAAACACCTAGTCATTTTGGAATTAACAACGGGCATTGGGTTGATGGCCATGATTATTATAGCATCAGGCCCTGGACGAAGGCAGGTCCTCATGCTGAGGCCATCCTCAGACACCTGTGCTGCCATGAGAACCATCTGAAAACCGGTGATGCTAGAGCCATGACCTGTGTCTTCTTGCTGTCATGTCAGGTGTTGACATGACATTGATGGCTTTTTGGAGACCCGCTTGAAACGGTTTGCAGCAAGACCATATTGACATCCACTAGAATCCCAGAAGCGAGTGGAAGACTGTGTTCTTGCACCTCACCGGAACAGACTCTTCCTAGTTCCCGGCGGAGCGTGGTGGGGGCTGTTCCTCTGCCAGTGGCTCAGCACACATGTGCATGTTTCTAAATATAGACTGTTGATTTCAGGAAATAGAATTTTCTGATTTGAGTGAAGTTGAAAGGTTTAAATCAAAATAGTGACCAGAATATGTATTAATGTCATAAAGACTGATTACATGCAAAAATAAAAATTCCAAATGGAGCTTTTAAAAAAATGCCAGGCTTAGGCTTTACCTCCTGGGATTCTGACTCAAGGCAACTGGGGTGGGTCTTGGAACTGGATTAGGAAACAAGGAAAGAGAAGGAATAAAGATGACAAAGAGACTACAAAGTAGTGCTGTCAGAAGAGCAGCTGGATAAGGGATTGGCACTCAGAGGGGTCTCCGGCCTTCAGCCAGAAATGGGTGTCATCAGCTATGGTTTTTGTCAAACATCTTAGGAATGATTGAGATCACCTTGGAAGAGAGGAAGGAAGGAGCAGGGCTCAACTGAGGTAATCTAACCTTTAGACCTAGAACAGAGGTGCCGTCTATCCTGGGAGCCCTGAGCAGAGCAGCCAGCCAGTGAAGTAAAAAGGCAAGAGGAGCAGGTATCACAGAGACTGGGCAGACAGGCATAAAGAGAACAAGCTCTCAGCCCTGCTGCATCTGCCTAGATATTGAGTAGGATGAGGACAAAAGAGTGCCCTCTGGGGGTCATTGTGTGACCTTGCTCTGACCAGGCTTGGACCAAGTTCAGAACCCTGGTGGGCTGATGAGGGATGGGGACTTCAGTGTCCAGAAATATGATTGACTACCAATTCTAAAGAACTCTCCATATAAAGCCACTAGAAATGGCAGATGAATTATAATGCACATTATTTAAATATATTACTTAATTCATAAGAAAATAATAGGAAGTCCCAGCTAAGAGTGAAAGCATTGTAAGCTGCACTTGGAGGATGGAAAGCCTGAGGTCTTTTGCCCTTGGTAACCAAGTGGCTTGGTGTCAGTGGCTAGGCAGAAACAGGAGGCTAGGGACTAGGCAAGTCCTCCAAGCAGAGGGCTGAAATGGAGTCCTCATAGAGCTGGTGCAATCAAAGAGGTACACAGTAAAAGGGTGTTCTAGAACAATGGTCGCCAACTATCAAACAAGGAAATGTGTCTGTCTCGCTAATGCTTCAGGTGGCCAAGACAACGTCTGCCCCAAGAATTTGTATCCCATGCCTGTGCTAATCTGGATTTGGGGTTTAACTTTAAGCTGCAGAGACATTTTCACTGGAAGTAATCCAAGGCTATCAACCAATCTGGAACACCTCTGTAAAAACATACAGATCTTTTCTGAAGGGACACACCAACAACCAGGTTATACAGAACTTCTACACACTTGTTCAGTAGATTTTTATGCAATGCCTAATTTGTGCTCAGCACCATCCTAGATGCTGCAGATACGTCTACGAACCAAAGAGAAAGAATTTCCTGCACTCATGCAGCTGATGTTCTAGCAGGGGGAAAAAGGAAAGAAACATAATAAATAAGTGCAATAAATAAACCTATCATCTAGAGTATGATTAGGATTAAGAGGATGGGAGCGTGTAGAGGGTGCGGGTTGCCACTGTCAGGAGGGTGAATCTGAGCAGACTTGACTAAGGTAAGGAAGTCAGGAGAAGGTTGTTAGGGGAAAGAGAGTTCAAGGCAGAAGGAACAGCGAATGCAAAGTGGAAGGATGCCTGGGTTGTTTGAGGAGCAACGTAGAGGGTGTTGTTGCCAGAACTAAGCTAGCAAAGGTGACAATAATGAGAGGTGAGGTCAGAGAGATGCTAAGTGGGCCAGAGCATGTTGACTTAGGCTTTACTTAGGCAGGGAGCCACTGTAGGGTTTTGAACAGGAGAGCAAATGATCTGACTTCAATTGTTCATTAATCATTCTGGTTGCTCCGATGGGAACAAGACCGTGGGAGAGAAGAGTGCAAGGACCCAGTTAGGACACCCCTAGACTAGGAATGGGGAGAGATGGTGTGTTTGACAAGGGTGGTAGAAACAGTGGTGATAAGGTATGGTGGAACCTGTGTCTGTGTTTAACATGGGGTCAATAGAATTTCAGACAGATTGATGAAGAATGTGAGAGAAGAGATGAGTGAAAAATGACTCCAGAAATGTTGGCTTGAGTAACTGCAAGGAGAGAATGCCGTTGTGTGAACTGGGAAGACCACAAGTGGATTGGTTTTGAGAGTAAGATCAATAATTCCATTTGAATGTGTTGAGTTGATTCTGGAGTTTGATTTAAAAATTTGGTTGGAGACAACATTTAGGAATTCTAAGCATATAGATGGAATGATCAGGATCAGCCATGCAGCTAGAGGCAATCACTTAAGGGAGGGAGTGCAGATAGAGAAGAGACCAGGGTCTGGTGGAAAGGGTGGGTGGATGGTGGCATAAAAAGAGGAGCGCTGGGGCCCTCTAGCATTAAAAAGAAGAGGCAGAATTGGAGGGAGTAGCAAAGAAGATGAGCCATTTAGGTCGGAGGAAAGGCAGGAGAGCATGTGTCCAGAATGGTGGAGAGTCTGTTTTGCCCTAATTACAAGCTAGCTAGTTGGTGCCATGGATGCTGGAGGAAGACATGGATCTGAATGGTCAGAGACAAAGGACAAGGTTAGTTCACAAGCAGGGCCAGCTACCTAATTTGAGGGGCCTAGTGCAAAATGAAAGTACAAGGTCCTTTGTTCAAAAAGTAGAAATAAGGTGCTGTTATTCTCCAATCTAAAGGTTAACACTTGTGTTTTCCCTCCTTCGGCACTGTGCTTGATTGGGTGTATGAAACCTGCATGGTAGTTCCTTTCTGGCTACCTGGGCTTTGATTACAGTATTCCAGAGGAAAGGGCTGCTTTATGCAATGCCTTGCAGAGATGTCCATCCAAATATTTATCCAATTAATAGCAATTCAGAAAAGACAACTATCAAACTAATATTTCTCGGCTATATTAAGTGCAGTACTGTTGATATTGTGATTTATCTAACAGCAATAATCTAATAAGTTCTGCACAGAAACTAGAAATAGGCATGATCTCAGAAATGAATAGACTTGCTCTCTAAAAATAGCACATCTCAGACATTGAAAGAACTCTAAAATGTGTGGCATCACTAATCCACGTGATTTGTCTTTGAGGTGAGGAAATCCATTGACAAATCCTGATCTAGATGCATATATATGAAATCAAAGGGCAATTGAATTTTCACAGTGTAAGGGTATGGGAGCGGTCTTAAGACAGAAATACTCATTCTGTAAATGAAAGGGAGTAAAAAACCCATTAAGAAAGGTTGACTGGTATGGTTCTGGCATTCACTTGTGCCAAATATCAGAAATTATTCCTCCTGATAAATAAACGTCTTTGTTTCTGTTTAAGCATTTTTTTTTTTTTGCCTTGTCTGCTCTCTTGAAGGGATTCAGAGAAGTAATTTTAAGTGATACTCAGTTTAGCAAATCTAATAACACAAACTCCATAAATCATGCCACCCAAGAGAGGACCATCACTATTTAAGAACATAGAATTCTTAACCTTATGGTCATCTGCAGGAGCTATGTTTAAGCAGGGGAAGAGCACAGAGGCATGGATCATCCAGCCTGATACACGTCTCACAGTCAGAATGGGGATGAATCACTCGCCAGTCTCCAGGGGTAATGTTCACCCAGTTCAAGTACCTTTGAAATATGGAGATTGAGGGTGCCTTGTCCAAGCAATATGGATGTTTTTCACAGCCAGTTCTCAGAGCATCTTTGGAAGAATGATATCACTGGAGTCACTGCATTCCCTTTTGGAATTCTCTTAATTAAAGATAGTTGCCGGAAAATAAAACTATGGCTTTGATTAGTACACATATGTTTCAACATATAAAGTCTCTCTCTCTTCCTCTCTAAATATATATATATATGTACATATATGTATATATATGTATATATATATATTTAGAGATACATATATCTCTTACTTGGGAAAATTATCTAATCTTTAGAGATTATCTAATATTTAGAGAGATATATAATTTTTAAAGTTTTTTCTCTCTCTAAATATGTGTGTATATATGTGTGTATGTATACATACACACACAAACACATATATACACACGTATTTAGTGAGTATTGTTCAGATAAATACCTGTTTTAAATAAAGGAGAGTATGCAATGACTCTGCAGTTTACCAGCACATTCCAGAAATTCATTCATATAATATTGTGTTGAGTTGGAACATCTGCTCCCTTATAGAGTGTGAGGCATCTGGTCATTCCCTATATTATTCTATTTAACCCATAACATGTCTGAGGTTTGGTATTTGACCTCCATACTCTAGACACCATGGGTAACATGCTTCTGGGATGCAATTTGTGAGTCTAGGCACTCATCCTCTAATCCGTTGCCATGGCGACATCAGTGTAAACACTCCAGCCCTCAGCACTGCAGCTGACCTCATGATCCCATTCTAGAGATGAAAGATTTTTAGGAAATAGTATCAACAGAACATAGTGGCTGAATGATTGTTGGAGGTTAGGGTGAGAATGAAAGAGGCTGGTATATTGCTTCTGGTTTGGGTTGGGTTGCGTGAGTGGGCGGGTGGGTGAACACATTTGAGGCACGAAGACAGTGAGTTAATTTTGGACATGATGATCTTGGGTTGCATGTGGGGCATCTGGATGGAAAGGTTCAGAAGGCAGTGGGATCAATGCATCCAAATCCCAGGAAAGTAGAATGGGCCAGAGACAGCAGTGGAAGAACGAAGACCCAGAGGCTGATCAGGAGTGGGAAAGGGGGGTGCCCCTCTCCCTTAGCTCTTTGGTGCCCAGTTTGGGAGAAGAATAAACCTCTCCAAAAAAAGGCTACAGTAGGTCACCAACTTACAACTAAAGGAGGCTGCAGAGGGAATGCTTATTGAAAATGTTCCTTATATGGAGGAGTCACTTTGTTGTACCTGAGCGAGTTAGAGAAAACGCCACACTTTGAGACGAATTAAGAGTCCGTTTATTTAGCCGGCGGCCAAGAGACGGCTAACGCTCAAAGTTCTTTCAGCCCTGAAGAAGGGGCTACATTTTCTTTTATACTTTGGTTTAGAAAGGGGAAGGGGGTCTAGTTAAAACAATTTTACAGAAATAAAGTAGGCAAAAAAGTTAGAAGGATAAATGGTTACAGGAAAGTAAACAGTTCCAGGTGCAGGGGCTTTAAGACTATTACAAGGTGATAGACGTGGGGCTTTGGGCGTTATCAATCAGACGAATTCCTGGGAACTGCAGATATTGCTCGCCACAGTATCTTATCAGTTAATTGCATTCTTGGATGTGCTGGGAGTCAGCTTGCACAAGTTAAGTCCTTGAGGAAGGGGCTGCCGGTGAAAGAGCCAAGATGGAGTCTGTCTGGCTGTCTTAGCTAAGGGAGAGTCAATTCAGGTGGAAACAAGGCTAGGTGATTAAAGGAAAGAGGAGAGTCTAAAAACAGGGTTAGTAATAACAGGTTGGGCATTACACTTGACTATAGGATGGGGTTTTCTAAAGGTACAGGGAAGAGAGAGTGGGTGGGAGGTGAGTCCTGGAGCACTGGAAGGGTGGCTGTTAGGGTCAGCTGCAGTAGGATGGCTGGTGGTGGTTTCATTTTGATTAGCACTGTAGCTCTTTTATAAATTTGTGTTTAATTTTAATTTATAATTTCAAAGTAATTCACAGCAGAAAAAATGTTTTATGAAAAAAAGCTAGTGACCTGATACATTTCAGGAAACAAGCTTGTATTGCATTTGGATATTGAGTAGACGATGAAACTTGGGATTTGAGAGCAAAGGGTGAAGCCTGCTCCAGATAATTTTGGGAATTCTACACCATTGGGCTGGGATTTCTTCACCTGCATCTCAGGAAAACACAGCACATTTTCATTTGTGGTTTGGTGTGTACTTGCTGTAGAATAGTGGGGCTGGGGGCAGCTAATAAAGAGGGTCCTTTTTCATTCGGTTCTGGAGGGTCTTCTTTCAGGGGTGACTGGCCCTGCTCTTGAGACAAGAGAAAGTACAATTTTCCAAATGCCTGTTATGAATCCAGCACTGTGTTAAGCATTGTTAGATCAATTAATGGCTACAGCACTTTTGCAAAAGGAGCATTTTTAGTTTCATTTTTACACAAGAGGTTGCTAAGGCTCAGAATAATTAGATAACTTTCCCAAGTAAGGCACATGGCAAGGGTGTCACCCAGCGAGTCTGACACATTTTGCTCCAGCACACTCAACACCGTCGGCAAACAAGCACCTGCATGAACAGTTTATTTAGTGAAGGGCATCTCTCTTACATTTCCCTGGTTCTCATTGGCTTAGGTTGAATTCTCCAGAGTTCTTCTCACAGTACAATGTATTTGTCCTCTGAATGTAGGTCAGTGCAATCATTTTGCTTTTCAAACTTACTTGACTCCAGAAAAGTATCTTTTTAGACTTATAAAGAAAAACATTTTCAAAATAATTCCTATCCTATGCCAGCTTTTCAGATGGCTTTAGGGGCCTGGGAGACTTATATCTCTTTTCACCAGCCCTTTCAGATTTCATACAGAGGTGACTACTTCATCTTCTGACTACATTTAGCATTTAGATGGATGAATAAATGCACACTCTGCCTTTCGGCAGGTATAAAGGCTGAAAAGCCTCAGTAACTGGACTCCTCTCCTGCCAGCCCTAGGCTGAGTGAGAGGACCCTTACATATATACTTCTTTTGCATTGCTGTACACTTAACTCAGCACACCATGTCCTCCCCATGCTAAGGACTTCAGAATGCGTGGCAGGCAGTCTTCACAGATCCAGTGACAGGCATAAGACAGTGAGGTCGCCTGTCACTTGCTGGGCCAGTAGGAGGCCAACTTGAGACTTCAGCACTTTCGCTTCCAAAGCTGCTTCTCCTAATCACTCTTATTGTACTTGGATCCATTTTTCTTTCTCCCCACTAGATTGTGAGCTTTTTAAAGGTACCAATTCCGTCTTCCTTATCTCTGGATCCCTAACACTAAGTATGGTTCTTGGCCTATGGTTGATAATCAATGCTTAAAGCAAGATGGAGGGAGGCAGAGAAGGAAGCTGTTTTATTATTAAACATCAAATAGAGTCAACAAATGGAAAGCTAGATACCATCGAAGTCTGTTGTGGGAGGAGAGTTGGTTGTGATGTTAGATATTTAGTTTTTGGTCATTAAATGGAATAGATTGGAATTTCCAAAATAAATTTTGTTAATAAAAGTGCTGATTCCCTGAGCCTAACCTTCCTTGTAGGAATGACTGCAAAGGAAGTCACCACCACCTAGGGCTTATGTAATCTTCTCAAAACAATTTTCCATCTTCCCTGACCTGAGAACAACTTACCTGCAAGGTTTTGTATCATAAACTTGCTGAACCAGATGCAAATGCAGGTGTCCTGTGGTTTTCACAGCTGCAGTTAAATATTTAAATTTGGTTTAGAAATTGCATTTCTTTCTCAGGGATAGTAAATTTTTTCTTCATTTCCTGTGCTAAGGAATGTAGTCAATTACTTAATTGCAGAATAATGAGCAATATTTCCACTTTCAAATGTGTATTCTTGTCATTTTAATGTCATAAACGCCAAGAGATTTGCAAAAGCAGGAGGAAACTTTGTTGTTTATATGTCTTACTGCAATTCATCTGAGCTGCCTGAATTATACACCTAAAGATGAGCTGAGCTTTCATTTTTGTTGTTGCTGCTGCTTGTATATTCTCAGGAGATTTTGAAAGGGCAGTCACTATGTATAAATGCTTCACTTGTGGGTGGCTCATATTCCAGAATGCCTGCTCCCGGCACTCAGGGCTTCCTCTACAGCTTCTAGGTCCAGCAATACTTTCCTCGCCTCCCAGCGGCACTGTGGCTCCAAAACAGGGAGCCTGGGCTAGTCCTCGTGTCTCACCAGGAACCGTGGCTTCTTACCTTAGCATGAAATGGTTTGATAATCTGGAGTGAAACCTAACAACCCTTTTTGTCATATTTTTTTCTATAGGAAAACACTGCAGACATCCTAAGCAAATGATGTACAAATTTGTGGAACTCCACCCACTAGTATTGAAAGCAATTTGAGCTTGTAAAACACGCATCCCATGAACTTCAGGGTTTTGTGCTAACTGATTGATACACACACCAATACTGAGAGAGATTGTATTTTCTGTGGAGAGGGCCCCCGATTTCATTAGATTATCAAAGGGCTTTATGATCCCCAAAATAAGCCAAGATGAATAAATGACTTTTTAATTCAAGTGATTTTGTTTGCAAAGTTTTTAAGCAAGACCCTTTTTTTAAAGAAAGGTTCTGTTTTTAAGAAAGACCCTTTGCTCGAATATTTCTTCATGCTGATTCTAAGTTCTTCAGAAGGCTTTTATGAGAGAAAGGTATTGATTCAAGACATCTTATCTAATGATTTTGATAAACTACAATAGTTCAAACCACTATAATTCAGCAAAACAACTCACATGCTCCAGAGAGTTCCAGTTCCCAGTAGACTGGAGAATTCCCTTGTGTTTTCCTCCTCACTGCCTGAGCACTCTCCATTAAATCCCATATCCCAGGGCTGCAATGTCCACAGGAACCTGTCACGGTATAACCAGAGGTGCTGGCAGCTTTCCCTTCTGTGGACAGCTGTTTCAGGTACAGAGGGACTGGGTAGAGCAGGGGCCCAGAAGGTTTCTGCAGGTGCCCTGGGCTCCTGCCCACCCAGAGGAAAGAGCCTCACCTCCGGGAGCCTGGCAGAGGAATGCAGGAGTCCAAGGGTAATTGCTCCACAAGGGCTTCCCCAGCGGCCTTCCCTGGTGAGGGTTTGGGGTTGAACAGCTGAGTAAATGGGGTGGCAGAGGTCGTGGAGGGTTGCGGGGTGCCAGGACCTCTCATTGCCTTTACCTACAGCCTTCTAAGTACTGTATCCATCCAGGGCCAGCCCCATCTCAGGATTGGCGCTGCACCTTAACCAGAAGCCAAACGTTCTCAGGGTGCCCAGGGCTATGGAGACACGTGCTAACAAAATAAGTTTGAGTCAGTATTGGTGAACACACATTCAGTGTGTCAGTTAATTAATTTACAGGAGGGATATTTTATAAATGCTTGAATGGCTATAAATCTCAACTCCCACTAAGACTGTAGTTTTCTAAAGTCAGGTTACATCTAATTATAACCAGAAGGGGCTCGGTGAACTCAGAAGCTGCACCAGGGCTGAAGAGTTTGGTGATGTGAGAAGTGGAGTGTTACCACCTTCGGTTTGTGGGGCTCACCCACAGCCGAGGACGAGGACACTTCTGCATCCCCTGGACACGGGGCTGTGTCTCCGCAGCCCCACTGGAAGCTGCTATTTTTGCAAGCTCTGACCTCTCCACCAATACCCCCTCCTCCTCCTGCCAACACATTCGGTCTAGATGTGCTGATAAGGCTGGTTGTGCCACAGCCAAGAGCCAGTGCCAGGAGACAGCCTGTCTCTTCCCGGTGTGTGCTCATCTAATCAGGCCCACTCTCCCAGGGCGAGGTTCTCCACGCGGCACAGCGCCGCGCACAGGGAGGAGCTTGCCCGCCAGGCTCCTGAGCTGGGCCACGCCTTTTCCGCTACGGGCCACGCCTTTCGAGCCACAGACCACGCCTCCCCGCTCGGGGTCAAGCTTCCGCGCTGCCCTCTTTTCCAGGCCCCGCCCCTGATTGCCGCCGCTTCGCAAAGCCCTGCGTTTCCCGGGAGCTGCTTCTCCCCACACTCCACCCCTGCGCCTCCCCGAGCTTCAGCCTCTCCTGTAAAGAGCAGAGATGGAGAGGAAGCGACCGTCACAACTTCCGGTTAGCGTGGCGGAGGCTCTCGGAGTCTTTGGGACCTCAGCACCGGGATACCGGGAGACTCCCTCGTGTCCCCATGTGGGCCACCTACCAGACAGAAGAGGTAAAAGTCGGGGACGCGGGCTCTCGGCAGTCACAAGGAGTGGAGGCGCTCGCTCTTGCACCTGACTCCCCCACACCTCCCAGCTCGGATTTCCAAGGCCTGAGAGCCTCCGTTTGAGGACTGCCGATTCAGGCCTCTGCTGGCCCCCTTTCGTCTCTCTAGGGCTCCCTCAGCTACCCTGGGGGGGTCACCAACCTAGGTAGAATGTGAGGTCCACCCTGTGGAGCCATCTCCTCTGCCTAGCCCTGTGGCACTGTTTTTGTTTTTGTTTTTGCGAAAATAGCTGTGTAGGGTCAGTTGATAACAGGAGCTGCTTCGTCCAGATGTCCATACCCAAGACTGGCCCTCCAGGGGCAGCCGCCCTTCCCTTCACATAGCTGAATCTTTTACTTCTAGGTTTAGATCAGATGGTTGTTTTTCCAAGAATTCACCTGTAGTCATCCTTCCCAGAATTGGCTTCTTTTTCTGATTGCCATATCCCTTCGTGTTTAGTATAGCACTTAACCTAGATTGCTTTTGAATTGTTGGAACCTGCAATTATTGTCTCTGCCACATGGGCAGCCCCTGAGGGCTCACAGTGCCTCAGGTTCATCTTCGTCTCCCCCAAGTTGCCTAGCAGGCGGTAAGCACTCAATAAACATTTGCTGAATAACTGAGTAAATACAGGCACACCCTCAGAGATACTGCAGGTTCTGTTCCAGACCATTGCTGTAAAGCAAATATCATGAAGTGAGTCACAAATTTTTTGGTTTCCCAAGATATATAAAAGTTATGTTTACACTACATAGTAGTCTATTAATTGTCCAATAACATTATGTCTATAAAATATACATACCTTAATTGAAAATACTGTATTGCTAAAAGTGCTAACAATCAGCTGAGCCTT
The DNA here is from genome assembly GCF_029289425.2 of Pan paniscus. Taxonomy (NCBI): domain Eukaryota; kingdom Metazoa; phylum Chordata; class Mammalia; order Primates; family Hominidae; genus Pan; species Pan paniscus. The sequence continues at coordinate 8,649,191 of NC_073265.2, forward strand.
CAGTGAGTCATGATCTTTTTGCTGGTGGAGGGTCTTGCCTCAGTGTTGATGGCTGCTGGCAGATCAGGGTGGTGGTTGCTGAAAGCTGTGGCAGTTTAAGACAACAATGAAATTTATTACTTTGACTATTCCTTTCATGAAAGATTTCTCTGTAGCATTGGATGCTGTTTGATAGCATTTTACCCAGAGTAGAACTTCTTCCAAAATTGAAGTCAGTCCTCTCAAACCCTGCCACTGCTTTATCAACTAAGTTTATGTAATCTTCTAAATCTTTTGTTGTCATTACAACAATGTTCACAACATCCTCACCAGGAGTAGATTGCATCTCAAGAAACCACTCTTTGCTCATCCATAGGAAGCAGCTCCTCATTCATTCAAGTTTAATCATGAGATTCCAGAAATTCAGGGAAATCTTCAAGTTTCACTTCTAGTTCTGTTGCTATTCCCACCACATCTGCAATGACTTGAACCCCTCAAAGTCATCCATGAGGGCTGGAATCCACATCTTCCAAACTCCTCTTGGTGTTGATATTTTGACCTCCTCCTATAAATCATGAATGTTCTTACTGACATCTAGAATGGTGAGTCCTTTCCAGAATGTTTTCAGTTTACTTTGCCCAGATCCGTAAAAAGAATCACTGTCTATGGCAGCTACAGCCTTGTGAAATGTATTTCTTAAATATTTTATAAAACTTGAAAGTCAGTTTCTCCTTGATCTATGGGCTGCAGAATGGATGTTGTGTTAGCAGACATGAAAACAACATTCATCTCTTTGTACATATCCATTAGAGCTCTTGAGTGACCAGGTACATTGAAAATGAGCAGTAACATTTTGAAAGGAATGTTTTTTCTGAGCAGAAGGTCTCAACTGTGGGTTAAAAATATTCAGTTTTGTAAATGTGTTGACACCCAGGTTTTATTGTTGCATTTTTTGAGCATAGGCGGAGTAGATTAGCAGAATTCTTAAGGGCCCTCCCTGGGATTTTCAAAATGGTGGGTGAGCATTGGCTTCAACTTAAAGTCAGCAGCTGCAATTAGCCCCTAACAAGAGAGTCAGCCTGTCCTTTGAAGCTCTGAAGCCAGACATTGACTTCTTCTCTCTTGCTATGAAAGTCCTACATGGCCTCTTCTTCCATTAGAAAAGACTTCTTCCAAAGTCTACACTGAAAACCTGTTGTTTAGTGTAACCACCTTCATCAGTGATTTTAGCAGGATCTTCTGGATAACTTGCTGCAGCTTCTCCATCAGCACTTGCTGCTTCACCTTGCACTTTTATGTTATGGAAATGGCTTCATTGCTTAAACCTCATGAACCAATCTCTCCTATCTTCTAACTTTTCTTCTGCAGCTGCCCTACCTCTTTCAGCCTTCACAGAATTGAAGAGAGTTAGGATTTTACTCCAGATTAAACTTTGACTTAAGGGAACGTTATGGCTGGTTTGATATTCTATCCATATCAGCAGTAAGGCTGTTGGACTTTCTTATCATTCCCCAGAGCAGCACTTTTAATTTCCTACTAAAACTTTTTCTTTGCATTCACAATTGGGCTAACTGGTAGAAAAGGCCTAACTTTAGGCCTATAAAAATCTTTTGCACATCAATCATTTGACCTGCCTCCCTCACTAAGCTTAATCATTTCTGGTTTTTCATTTACCATGAGAGATGGGTGACTCTTCCTTTCACTTGAACCCTTAGAGGCCGTTGGAGGGCTACTAACTGGCCTAATGTTGATATTGTTGTGTCTGAGGGAATAGGGAGGCCCAAGGAGAGGGAGAGATACAGGGTTAAGGGTCAGTTGGTAGATCAGTCAGAGGACACACAACATTTGTACGATGTTTGCCATCTTATATGGGTGCTATTCCTGGTGCCCCAGAGCGATAATAATAGTAATATCAAATATCACTGATTATAGGTCACCATAACCAATATAAAAATAATGAAATACTAAGATTGAAATCTTGTGAAAATTACCAAAATATGACCCAGAGACATGAAGTGAGCATATGCTGTTGGAAAAACAGTGTTGTTCAACTTACATGCTCAATGCTGGGTTGCCACAAACCTTCAATTTGTTAAAAATGCAGTATCTGTGAAGCACAGTAAAGTAAGGCAGGCGTGTATCTAATGATACAGATAGTTTCTTGTGCAGCCTGGGGGTCTGGCAAAAGAGGGAACGTTAGCAACTCAACTGGTGGAGGACGCGGGCTGCTTCTGTAAACGATATCAACAGTCTGTCTCATTTGGTGTCCACTGCTACCTCCCCAACCCCTTGTCAGCCAGCAGGAACCATAGCAACAGGGATCCACCCTGCCCCAGAGTGGCCAGCTTGGCTGTTCTTTGAGAAGCTCCACCCTTCCCAGTCATTTCTTATTTTTGTACCCAGACATCGCCTGAGTCCACCTCGAGCATTAAGGTTAAAGAACAAAGGCTTAATTTCCATTTCATGTTCTGTGAGGAATCCAGTGGCCCCTCTGCTCCCCACAGCCAATATTCCTTTAATCCTTGGAGCTTTTAAAGTCTCAAAGTATCTCAAAGACCCAAACTGAGAGGCGCTGCTGGTGGTGCGGAGAGCGACACAGTCCAAAATAAGACGCGGAGCCCGAGCTGTCAGGCTGTGAGTGACAGCCGGGCTCCCAGGGCTGACTGACAAGTTCTCTCCCTTCTTGTGGCAAGCCATGTGCGAGCCCATCCGGAGGGACTCTGAGAAGGGCGCTAGACATCGCGACTCAGGCGTAAGCTTGCAGGGTTAGGAGTAAAGAAAGAAACAAGTGAAACTTCTATTTCAATACGAGTGTAACATGGAGGGTGATAGTAGAGAAACTCTGTGGTCGCCACCACTAACACATCCTCCTTTTGTCGTGAAACCACAGCTTTGCACGCCTCAGTTCCAGTGCACCGCCCACACCAGCGAAAGGTAATGGTGATGAAGGGGCGGAATATGCCCTGTGAAGGTGCATTCTCATCCTGATGTTCTGCATCAGCCCAGTGTCCGAGAACCTTTCAGGCCTTTGCTTTACCCACCACTCAGCACTGTCCACTCCTCGGAGGCCTCTGCACACCATCCCTTCTACCCCTTGAACTCACCATTGCTACGCTAGTTTTCCTCACAGGCGGCTTTGTGTTTTAAACTGGAGGTTTTATTATTATTTAGGTCAGGCAAGGCCGACAGATCAGGAGACAACTGCCATTGAGAGGAGAGTGTGTTCCTTCCAGTTCCGGAGCAGCAGGGAGCCACACCATGCCATGGGGGCTGCTCAGGGAGTGCCAGGGTGGGTCAGGCAGCAGAGGGAGGGGAAATGCCTTTATTGTGGTTGCTGGGAAGGAATGGGTGACACGGGGTGTGCAGGCTCAGAATTGGCTGATTTAAATAATTTCAGGCCCGTGGGGCACAGGGGCTGTCTTTAGTTGTCCATTACCTGGACCTGGGGCAGTTTAAGCGGGTGATAGGGACCCCAGAATGTGCAAGCTCAGTAAAAGAGGTGATTGGAGTCTAAGCCGCTGAAATCTATGCCCTATGAATTTATGGCATAATAGGTATAAAAAATAAAAGACCTCTGGACTGTAAAAACAAACAAACAAAAGAGATGGTTGGGGTGTGGGTTCTGGATTGGTTGGTTTGCATGTGAAAAGTACACTCCTAGGAGAGTTGCTAGCCGTCTCTAGGAATTAGCCAGCCCTGGAAGGGGCCCTCGTCCAAGGTCCACAGGGTCGCAGATCAAAGCATCAGAATACAGAAATAAAAGACACGGTTAATACTCTTGGTCATGGCTCTCTGCTCCATGGAAACTATCAGTGGCTTTCATTGGCTGCGAAGGTGGCATTCTAGTTTCCACCTTGTGGTCACTGCCCTGGGGTCTAGCCTGACTCATCGCTCTGCTCTCTTTTCCCCATAAACCCAGCATTCCAGCAAAACTGCACTCCACAGGCTTTTCCATCAGGCCCTTAAGAGCAACACTCCATGTGTTTTTTGATGTGCTGTACCTGCTGTCTACCTAGCCGAGGGTTATCTTTAGTGTCACCTGCTCTGTGAGAATCTTTAATTGGTGGTGGTGGTGAGGGCCCCCATAGGTTATTACTAGGCACAGAGCTGTGCCCACAAAAGTGTCTGGAAAAAAAAATGCCTGCTTCTTTTCATCTGCTTAAATGCTGCCTCTCCTTTAACTTGAAGACAAGGCCTCTCCAATGACTGTCCAGCCCATTTGGACTTTCTTGCCTTTCCTTCCACTCTTAATTTTTATGGGACTCAAAGCTTAAAAACGTATTTTGTTTACAGTGATATAGTACAAGCTGGTTTTGTTTCCCCTTCTTGTGGCAAGCACCTGAAGACAAATCGATGTCCTCTATCAGTCCCTAAGCCTCTATATTCCAACACTATTGAGAGCAGCAATAAACAGCCATCAGTTTAGCAACACCGTGAATTGCCCTGCAAGAAGCAAAAAGAATACTGGAGGGGTTGTCAGGAGGCCTGTGTCGAGACTGGATTCTTCAACCGATTTGCTCTCCATCTCTCGCTGTCCACAAGTGAGGATGTTTGCAGACATGATCTTAAAGTGTGTGAACTCAGAAAGCTGCTTTTGCAGAATGGCAGCAATTTTTTCCCCTCCGTGGTTGGATAATTTACCTCCTAACCTTTGATGTTTTCAGCTTGTATCTTTCCACAGAAGGGTGCAAAATGTCCTGTGAATATCACCAGATTTTTAGACTTGGTCATTCTAGAACTGAGTAGTGATTGTCCCCAACAAAAAGAGAATTTCTTTTGTTCCCCCATGTCTAGCCTCTGATTTGTCTTTTTTTTCCACTTTGTTCTCGATAAACTAACTGCTTTGGCAAAACGAAAGCAGAACCATCACGTAGATATTTGGTAATTTTGTGGGCAAGCCTGTGGACAACACCATGGCCCTGTCTGTCTCCCACCTCCCATATCCTGCTTGGACCTCAGGTTCCCATTTTCCTCAGGTGAATATGTCATCATCTCCGGGTGATTTTATGGTCCAGTTAATGTAGAAATGGCCACAGCAAGCTGGAGGAAAAAGGAAATACAATAGGTAGGGCATGGAGACCTCCCACAGTCCCTTGTGTCTCCAGAGGATGTTTATGGAAGGTTTGTATTTATAGCCCTCATGGAGGGCAGAACCAGAGGAAAGTGGCTCAAATTGCAGAGAGAGAGTTTGTAGATAGAGCTCATCTGTTGTAGGTGGTTAAAGCACCTGTCTGCCTGGTGGGAAAGAGAACATCCATGGGAACAATCTAGTTCCCCGCCAGCAACCTGATTTTACGATGACTTTTTCCCGTTTATTTCTATGCTGTTATCTGTTAAATGCCAGTTTGTCTAGTCTGCTTCTTAACCTAAGTAAAACAGAGGACATCTATACGTGACACACACAGACTCATGTACCTATTAAAACTGGTATTTGCATTCACAAGAAAGCAGCCATTGCTTCCCATCCTGCATAAAAATGGCATCCGTTTCTCCTGGTTATTCACTGTAGAGCCTAGATTGCAACCTGAATTTGGCTGGTCGTGGAGGAAATACACCTGTGGCTGAGTACAAACTAACTTTCTTTCTTTTCTTTTCCCCCCAGGATTATACCTTAACCATGTATTTTCAACAATATTGGAGAGATAAAAGGCTCGCCTATTCTGGGATCCCTCTCAACCTCACGCTTGACAATCGAGTGGCTGACCAGCTATGGGTGCCCGACACATATTTCTTAAATGACAAAAAGTCATTTGTGCATGGAGTGACAGTGAAAAACCGCATGATCCGTCTTCACCCTGATGGGACAGTGCTGTATGGGCTCAGGTCTGTGTGCTTCTTCAGGACCAATTTTGCTGTTGCATGGTGCATGGGTGTTGAATATCTCACTTGAGATGATTATTGTAAGTGAGGCAATGACCTCAGATAAATTAGGAAGCATCTATGAAGCACTAAAGCTTTGCAGAAAAAAAATCTCATAACCATAAAATTTGGGGCATTACTGTTACTGTAAGTAGTCATCAAGCAGTTGAAAAACAGCCACCTTTGGATCAATTGTATATAATTGGATTGCCATGTCTAAGAACACAGATTCCCTCAGGATGGATTTTCCATATCATAGCCACAGAGGCCTGTAATTAATATCGCCCTGACACTGCAGTGGCTTCAGTGAAGTTTTTTTCAAAGCTGTCTGCACAGTTGAAAAAAAATGTCTGTTGCGCAGATTGTAGGGTTTACTCTCTACGGAGCTTTATTGAGGTAGTGCCACGAATATTTATGGGAATGACTAAGTGAGAGGTTTCCTGATGAGAAACAGCTCTCTCCAGCTCTCATAATATAATCACTCAAATCAGGAAACCAGGCTGCCTTCCTGAGTCCCAGTGAGGAGGCCCTGGGCTTCCCTGGTTGCCCTGGAAACCGCCAGGCCTTTCCATAGAGCTCCATCCCAGCTGGTCGTCAATTATTTTGAATATCACCTTGCTAAATGGTGCTCTTAAAAACCTTCTGTCTCTTGCATAGATTTTTGCCTGATTTTTGGGTTGTTTTATTTAGAACAGTATTTTGTGTGTAGGTGTCTGTTTCTTGCTCTCCTGGCCTAAAAGTGCCCTTGAGACCCTCTAGCAGTGGCTCTCAGTGTTGAGTGGGACACATGTGGATAGCTTGGAGAAAAGATGTATCTGAAAGTGTTGTGAGCCCAGAGTCTTTGAACTAAGACTTTAACAGCTATAAGCGAAATCATAACAGTATATATTTAAATCCACATCCCTGGGACTTTCATGCCTCAAGACGGGTAGAGTGAATGATTTAACATAGCCTCAAATAGAACATGTGAGTGACTTTCTCAGAACCGCAGTACAGAGAGCAGAATTTGGGATTTTAGCAAAACCAGATGTTTTTAGTGGTAAGTGGCACATGTCAACCAAGCCATGGTGTTCCTTTAAAAAGAGTCTAGCCTGGAGTTTCTTTGGGAGGTTTTCAGCATTTTATGTTTTTGCCTAAAAATGAAACCTGTGGTTGTAAAGCTCCGGAGGTTCAGGTTCTGATAAGTGCATTAGCTATACAAAAGACTATTCAGAAGTCCTGGGAATGTAGAATGAGGAGCCATTTACCTGCCCCCACACCCAAAAAACTAAAGTGAAAGAAGCTGATATGTGTGTGTAAATGCATGTGAGTTTGTGTGTGTGGGTGTGTGTTGAGTTTTGGGTGTGTGTGGTATGTGATGTGTGTGGTGTATACTTTGTGTGTGTGTGGTGTGTGTTGGGTTTGTGTGTGTGGTATGTGTTGTGTTGGTGTGCATTGTGGATGTGTGTTTTGTGTGGTAATGTGTGTGTTATAGGTGTGTGCACATATGTGTGTGATAGGGAAGAGCAAAAAGAGCAAATATCAACAAAAATTAATCTAGGAATTTTTGGCTTTTTAAACAAAACATGCTATTTCAGTTTTCTCCACTTTTATTTTTGCATTCTTTATTTTTTATTTATTTATTTTTATTATTATTATACTTTAAGTTTTAGGGTACATGTGCACAATGTGCACGTTAGTTACATATGTATACATGTGCCATGCTGGTGTGCTGCACCCACTAACTCGTCATCTAGCATTAGGTATATCTCCCAATGCTATCCCTCCCCCCTCCCCCCACCCCACAACAGTCCCCAGAGTGTGATGTTCCCCTTCCTGTGTCCATGTGTTCTCATTGTTCAATTCCCACCTGTGATTAAGAATATGCGGTGTTTGGTTTTTTGTTCTTGTGATAGTTTACTGAGAATGATGATTTCCAGTTTCATCCATGTCCCTACAAAGGACATGAACTCATCATTTTTTATGGCTGCATAGTATTCCATGGTGTATATGTGCCACATTTTCTTAATCCAGTCTATCATTGTTGGACATTTGGGTTGGTTCCAAGTCTTGGCTATTGTGAATAGTGCCGCAATAAACATACGTGTGCATGTGTCTTTATAGCAGCATGATTTATAGTCCTTTGGGTATATACCCAGTAATGGGATGGCTGGGTCAAATGGTATTTCTAGTTCTAGATCCCTGAGGAATCGCCACACTGACTTCCACAATGGTTGAACTAGTTTACAGTCCCACCAACAGTGTAAAAGTGTTCCTATTTCTCCACATCCTCTCCAGCACCTGTTGTTTCCTGACTTTTTAATGATCGCCATTCTAACTGGTGTGAGATGATATCTCATTGTGGTTTTGATTTGCATTTCTCTGATGGCCAGTGATGGTGAGCATTTTTTCATGTGTTTTTTGGCTGCATAAATGTCTTCTTTTGAGAAGTGTCTGTCATGTCCTTTGTCCACTTTTTGATGGGGTTGTTTGTTTTTTTCTTGTAAATTTGTTTGAGTTCATTGTGGATTCTGGATATTAGCCCTTTGTCAGATGAGTAGGTTGCGAAAATTTTCTCCCATTTTGTAGGTTGCCTGTTCACTCTGATGGTAGTTTTTTTTGCTGTGCAGAAGCTCTTTAGTTTAATGAGATCCCATTTGCCAATTTTGGCTTTTGTTGCCATTGCTTTTGGTGTTTTAGACATGAAGTCCTTGCCCATGCCTATGTCCTGAATGGCAATGCCTAGGTTTTCTTCTAGGGTTTTTATGGTTTTTAGGTCTAACATTTAAGTCTTTAATCCATCTTGAATTGATTTTTGTATAAGGTGTAAGGAAGGGATCCAGTTCAGCTTTCTACATATGGCTAGCCAGTTTTCCCAGCACCATTTATTAAATAGGGAATCCTTTCCCCATTGCTTGTTTTTCTCAGGTTTGTCAAAGATCAGATAGTTGTAGATATGTGGCGTTATTTCTGAGGGCTCTGTTCTGTTCCATTGATCTATATCTCTGTTTTGGTACCAGTACCATGCTGTTTTGGTTACTGTAGCCTTGTAGTATAGTTTGAAGTCAGGTAGTGTGATGCCTCCAGCTTTGTTCTTTTGGCTTAGGATTGCCTTGGCGATGCGGGCTCTTTTTTGGTTCCATATGAACTTTAAAGTAGTTTTTTCCAATTCTGTGAAGAAAGTCATTGGTAGCTTGATGGGGATGGCATTGAATCTATAAATTACCTTGGGCAGTATGGCCATTTTCGTGATATTGATTCTTCCTACCCATGAGCTTGGAGTGTTCTTCCATTTCTTTGTATCCTCTTTTATTTCCTTGAGCAGTGGTTTGTAGTTCTCCTTGAAGAGGTCCTTCACGTCCCTTGTAAGTTGGATTCCTAGGTGTTTTATTCTCTTTGAAGCAATTGTGAATGGGAGTTCACTCATAATTTGGCCCTCTGTTTGTCTGTTATTGGTGTATAAGAATGCTTGTGATTTTTGTACATTGATTTTGTATCCTGAGACTTTGCTGAAGTTGCTTATCAGCTTAAGGAGATTTTGGGCTGAGACAATGGGGTTTTCTAGATATACAATCATGTCGTCTGCAAACAGGGACAAGTTAACTTCCCTTTTCCTAATTGAATACCCTTTATTTCCTTCTCCTGCCTAATTGCCCTGGCCAGCACTTCCAACACTATGTTGAATAGGAGTGGTGAGAGAGGGCATCCCTGTCTTGTGCCAGTTTTCAAAGGGAATGCTTCCAGTTTTTGCCCATTCAGTATGACATTGGCTGTGGGTTTGTGATAGATAGCTCTTATTATTTTGAGATACGTCCCATCAATACCTAATTTATTGAGAGTTTTTAGCATGAAGTGTTGTTGAATTTTGTCAAAGGGCTTTTCTGCATCTATTGAGATAATCATGTGGTTTTTGTCTTTGGTTCTGTTTATATGCTGGATTACATTTATTGATTTGCGTATATTGAACCAGCCTTGCATCCCAGGGATGAAGCCCACTTTATCATGTTGGATAAGCTTTTTGATGTGCTGCTGGATTCGGTTTGCCAGTATTTTATTGAGGATTTTTGCATCAATGTTCATCAAGGGTATTGGTCTAAAATTCTCTTTTTTGGTTGTGTCTCTGCCCGGCTTTGGTATCAGGATGATGCTGGTCTCATAAAATGAGTTAGGGAGGATTCCCTCTTTTTCTATTGATTGGAATAGTTTCAGAAGGAATGGTACCAGTTCCTCCTTGTACCTCTGGTAGAATTCGTCTGTGAATCCATCTGGTCTTGGACTCTTTTTGGTTGGTAAGCTATTGATTATTGCCACAATTTCAGCTCCTGTTATTGGTCTATTCAGAGATTCAACTTCTTCCTGGTTTAGTCTTGGGAGAGTGTATGTGTTGATGGATAAATTCCTCGACACATACACTCTTTGTTTTTTTTTTTTACCAGAAGTAGAGTATGTCAGTCTGTCTCTGTATGTCTTTGTTAAAAGCAAAGAGTTTCAACTCTGTTAAAATAGAATTATGTAATACATAAAAAAGCTCTGTAATAAATTCCACAACTCTTTGAAAATGTTGGATTTTAGGTAAGAGTAAGATCAACCAAGAAAATAAAGATTGCTTGGTCTGTAAGTTCATATGTAAATGTTAAATAATAATGTAATAATAAGCCATGGGAAACCTTTAGTAGTAAACTAATATAATAACCTAAAAAAGCATTAGTCAAATTTATATCCATCATGCCTCTCAAACAGCCTCTTAAATCAATAAATGGATTTTTAAGTAAGTAGCTGGTTTTTTTTTTTCAAGTGTAGTATAGGTATACTCCTTGGCTCTTTATTTAGAGCATCATATTTTTGAAACACTTCTTCAGAGTTATATGGACCTGGATAAGCTGTCATGAAGAAAATCTCCAAAGTGCAGACTGACCACCACATTCTTCATGTGTTTAGCAGCTAAACTTACATCATCTGCTCATTAGAAATTCGCTATTCTAGAAATTTCTGCCTTGATATTTAAAAAACATGTAGCTCTAGAGATTGATTTGAACTACTGGACAAAAGAGCAAATTAATAAGTCTCAACCCTGATCATTAAACTCATATATGCATATTCTTTGCTATCCTATATAAACTTCAGTACCATTTATATATTTTACATGTGACTTTTGATAAAAAACAAGGTGTGAGTGCTCACATGGATCAGCCACCCTCCATCCTCTCCTTGGCCCCAAGGCCCACCTTCCCTCCCGTGTCTTTTTACTGTTGCACTGGCTGGATGGTGACATGGCAGGCCCGGAGTGGGCCAGTGTGTGTAACCCAACAATGCATTGCATCCTTTTGGTAAGTAGGTACTATGGCCCTGGCCTGGAGGAGGTCTGGCACAGCTGAGAACACTGAAGTTAAATTCCCCATGGTGGAAGGTTTGCAGAGAGCTGGGGTTGTTCCTGCTGTTCCTGCTTATAATGTACTGCTGGGGAAGGTCCTGCCCAGCAGAGATTGCTTTCCTACTGATTATGTGCTTGAAACACTGGTTGGACTGGCTGTATCACTGAGACCTTCAGACTGAATTTCTCTCACCCCTGGACACTGGGATTGGCTCTCACCTTGTCTATCCAGCAGTAGCCTACACTGGTAGGTCAGTGACCACTTAGCTCCTCTAGGCTTCTTTTGTTATTCATGCCCAGCCATTATGGGAACAGCATCAGTGGGCTTTTGCTTTATCTAGGCTAGATGAAGACCTTTGGCTGTAGATGAGCTGTCCGTGACGTAGGTTTGTACGTCAACTCAGCCTTATTCTGGGAAATCATTAATCCTTAACTCTGATGACTCTGCAAAAGTAGTCACTGACCACTCACGCAGATGCTTGAGAGTGATCACATTCTTGTAGTGATAAAAGGTTGTTTTAAATCATGAGCCATTTTTCCCATGACTCTTGTAGCCCCTTGAGCTTGAAACTTGGGGTAACACTAGCTTGCTCTTCTTACCAGCTTGAGCTCAGCTGAATACGACGGTGAACTGAGATCCCTGCACCAGCTTGTCAGCATGTGATGGGAGAGAATGCTCTGGACAGGGTATGCATGCCATCCTAAAATAAAACATAAATCCTTGACAATTTCCTTTGGACAGTCAAACCATTTAAGGAACTAGGAAGATCTTGGCTGACCAAGAGACTAATGGTCCTTTGTCCTGTCCCAGTCACAGCTTTTCTGTTTTCTTTGACGCTGCACTGAAGTTTTCTTCTATTTGTAAAAAGGCAGAGTTATCATCCCTTTTCCTAACTTTCTTTTTCAGTCTCTTGGCCCTCGGATGTCATTGAATGTCTCACCTTGCATCATTAAGCATACTTTGTAATGTGGTCTTTTCTTCATGCCATACATGTTGTATCTGATGCTATGAGTTGGCGAGGGGGAGTTCACAAAATAGTATTCAGTTTGCTCCAAAAAGCACCTGGGAATCTGAGGCTGAGTCATCAAAGCAACATAATCCATATTTTGCCTGAGAAGTGTATTGCAAAACCTGTTGGACAGTACATTATAAAGTTCCCACTTGTGGCTAAAAATTGCTTTAAGTTGGCAAAATTGCCATTTCTATACTTAAAGATTGAAAGCAATATTAAAATGAAGCCAGAACTTATATCAGAAGATTCAAATTAAGTCATCGAATTCGTTTGACTAGCATCTTATTCTGAAACTGTTTTATACGGTGGTTCTGTTAAAATACTTTTCTCCTCAGAAAAGTTGTCAACTCACAGAGGTATTAGGTCTCGTGTGATTTTTATGCAGCCGTCCCTAACTCCCAAACCCTTGTTTTGTCACCATCTCCCAAATTATGCAACTAAAAAGCATATTGATAAATTTCTTACCAGATGGGATTATGCCAATTTACACTCCTACCAGCAATAAAGTATATATTAGCTTTAGGATTGTGATGCCTGCTTTGGAATTTATTATTACTCAGGCTACTGCAAGTAATCTATCCATTTTCTTCATCTCTCAAAGCTGGTGAAGATTGCCTGACTCACTTTAAATTCTGGCTTATACACTTCTCTGCTCCCCACCCCCAGCATGTTTTATCCTTCCCCTCCTTATAAGGACTCTTCTCACCTTCTCTGCAAACTCTCCCCTCACTTGGATTTAATGAGGTTACTTCAAACTTTAGTTGGAAACACAGAAACTTCATCTTTGCATTACAAAGAGCCCACCTGAGCTATCTGTTGGCTCATTCTTTGCCTCCCCTATCAAAATGGGGAGCAGCTCGGCATCCTGACCATTTCCAAAATGAGCTTCACCTTGGCACCCTGTCACTACTGGAGGACTTGGCTCCTGCAGTCCTGACCTTGCCCTTTCTGCTACTTTCCTCCTCCCTCATCATGCTTCCAGTACACACACTTTCCTTCTGCTCTTCAGAAACATCAGGCATGCCCCTGTCCTAGGGCCTTTGCACATGCCCTTGCTGTATATGGCTACACTGTGTCTAGATGGTTATGTATTGAGCATCATTAGAAGGTAATTAGGTAACTAAGGATTGCTCAGCTGTCACACTGATAGGGAGAGCCCTTCTCTGATCATTCATTCACTTTCTATTACATTACCTTTCTGGGTTGTTATCATAGCACTTATCCAGAGCTAACATTATCTTGTCAGTTTATTGCATTTCTTACTTATTGACTCACTATTCCCATCCATGATGACGGGGAAGCCACTATGAGAATATAAACTCTTTGAGAAAAGAATGGTTTCTGTCTTGTTCATTATTCCATCCCCAAATTCTAGAGTAGTGCTTCATGGAAAAAAAAGTATGGCATGAGAGTTAACTTTGAATTCCATTTAGCCTTTCCATAGTACTTATATTTTCATATTTTCCATTTAGGTGTTCAATCCCTTGGAATTTATCTTGGTGTAGGATGTGATGTAGCTATCCACATTTTTGTTTCCTTCCTTCCTTCCTTCTTTCTTTTTCTTTCTTTCCTTCTTTCTTTCTTTTGAGATGGAGTCTCGCTCTGTTGCCCAGGCTGGAGTACAGTGGCGTGATCTCGGCTCACCACAACCTCCACCTCCCAGGTTCAAGCAATTCTCCTGTCTCAGCCTCCCGAGTAGCTGGGACTACAGGTGTGCGCTACCATGTCTGACTAATTTTTGTATTTTTAGTAGAGATGGGGTTTCACTACGTTGACCAGGCTGCTCTCGAACTCCTGACCCCGTGATCCGCCCGCCTCAGCCTCCCAAAGTGCTGGGATTACAGCCACTGCACCCAGCCTGTTTGTTTCTTTTGAGACAGGGTCTTGCTCTGTTGCTCAGGCTGGAGTACAGTGGCACAATCATGGTTCATTGTTACTTCCAACTCCCAGGCTCTAATGATCCTCCTGCCTCAGCCTCCTGAGTAGCTGTGACTGAAGGTGCAGGCCCCCACAACCAGCTTTTCTTTTTTTTTTTTTTTGTGAAGATGGGGTTTTATTATGTTGCCCAGACTGGTCTCAAACTTCTAGCTTCAAGCAGTCCTCCAGCCTTGGACTCCCAAAATGCTGGGATTATAGGCATGAGCCACCATGCCATGTCCAATTTTTTGTTCTTACATGCTTAGCTATTTGTCCTAATAGTTACCAGTTTATTCTTCCACATTAACTTTAGAATCATTTATTTTATCAAATTCCCAAAAGTATAGCTTGTGTTGTTTGTTGAAATTATGCACACGTAGCACTACTTTGGCAAGAGCAAAAGATATACTATATTCAATGTTTCTTGCGTGAACATGGCATGTCCGCATTCATGTCTTTGTTTATGGCTTTTAGTAAAGTTTTGTCATTTACTCCACTGACTGCTAAACTTTCCATTTTTAACTTAACATTTCTTGCTAAACTTACTCCACTTTTTGAAAGTGTGATGCTCTTAGAAGTGGAATCATTGCTCCATTATTTTTCTAGCTGGCTTTCCCCGGTATGTGGGAAGGCTCATGGTCAATTTGTATATAACTACCTTTAAGTATGCATCTATCAAAAATTATATCTAGTCAGTCTGATGTTTCATTATTTTCAACAGTTTAGTTAATCCTGATTATTTTAGTCTTACAATCATATTGCTTATAATGATGATTTTTAATCTTCATTTTCAATTGTTTTTATTCCTGTTTCTGTTTTATTGTATTTCCACCTTCCAGAATAATGATAACCAGTGATAACAGTGTTAATATCAGCACATTTTTCATTGCAATGGGTGCTTCTTGTGGCCCACCATGAAGGATGAGCTGCACTTTTAGTTTAATGTAACTATTCCTTATTCTTTTACTTCCATTGTTTTTTGTTCCTGATATATAAATTAGTATCTTTAAGTCCACCAACACCACTATGCATTTTGTGCAATTTAGAAATTACTTCAGGCATGTGACTAGTAAGCATGTTAGTGCTAATACTATCTATGCAGAGGAGCAAGTACAGTGTGAAATAAAGGAATGCGAACATTTATGTGAAATGTGTATTCATGCTAAATCTGTCTTTAGGCTTAACTCTATTAAAAAGGAATTGTCAAACTGCCAATGTATTTCATTACAATATTTCTTATTTACTTTCATCAACGCTAAGAGCTTTAACTATGACCGATGTTAATTAAACCAACTTCTCCAATTTTCTATCTCATTTTAAAACAATTATTATCTAAACTTTTTCAACTTTCTAGTTCCTCTGCATGTGCATGAAGATAGACATACAGAGAAACAAACAAACAAAAATTACGTATGCCTTACACAGACATGCTTGGACTTTCTGTTTTTTCATGCATTTTCTGTTTTTTAAGTAACCAGTCATTTTACTTTAGGACAAAAATTTAGCATAGGCCATAATTTGAAACAACTTTTAGATCAAATCTGAATTAGACAAAAGTTATTCTTTTATTCAATAAGTACACATCTTCTTTGGCATATTTTATATACAAAATTATTCACTGCAGTTCTTATTCTTAATAATATTAAATTTTGTGAAAACCTAAGAAGCAAGAAATCCTGAACTGCCTATCAAATGTTAGCATTTTATATATGAGAACCATTCTATAATTTATAGAAATGTTTCCTCATAATTTTTATTTGACTAGAAATGACCCAGACATCCAATGAACATGAAAAGAATTTTAAGGTTTTAAATTACACAAAAAGTTCACCTACAATGATTTATTCTATTTACATTTACTCAAGCCTTTCATTTTTTAAAGAGTTTATCTAGATTAATTCTGAGAACTGAGATATTATACAAAACTAGTTATCATTTCCAGTTACTTCCTTGTTCGCCATTTTTTAAAATAGTCTGTGAATATCAGGTGTTCACCTATGTAAGAACCTTAAGGTTAAATACATGGGTATTTTTGCCAATAACTCAGAAGATTCGGCTGTTTTCATTAAATCAACAAGCCTAAATTAGTCATTTCTCAAACAATGTCACATAAACAAAGATCATTTTGTTTTGGCTGAGTTATAATTTTATAACCTTCTTTGCTAAATCCTGACACCTCAAAATATCTAGCAGAGACAAATATAAAACCCAGACAAAAATGTATGCTGACAATTCTGAAGACATTGCTATTTTCATCTTTTACTTTGGAACTCTAGCAATGAGATAGCAATACAAACCCACGAGTTTATGAACAGGTTTACATGCTTAAAATTTGTTCTGATAGGTAATCCAGTGAAGGCTGTGAACCACAGTTTTAGGTAAAGCAGTTTCTAGTTAGGCTCCAGAGATCACTGGGGCCAAAAAGTACTACAGAAGATCATCACATAACTCCATCCCACTTTCCCATTTAACAGCAAAATGAGGTCCATAGGGAGCCCAAACTTCTCCAGATTCTAAAGAATACTGGGGTCAAACAGTATTATAAAAGAATATCAGCTTATCAAATTCTGATTTCCCATTACTATGTTGATACATACACAATCAACCACCAAAACACAATCCGCCTGCTGCAACAACCAACACATTTATGATCACGGAACCAAAATCTGTTACTGAAATACCAGGGGTTTGGTCTAGGTCTGGCTACAAGCCACACAGAAAGCCAATCACTGAGATGAGTGTTGGCAAGGAACAAGGCTTTCTCCGGGTGCTTCAGCTGAGGACATGGGAGATCAGTCTCAAATCCATCTCTTCAACCAACAAAAATTAGGGGTTTATATGCAGTTTTTGCTATTACTTTTAATGGCAAAAACCACAATTACTTTTGCACCAACCTAATATATTAGCAGGGAAAAAAAATCTGTATATGGGAAAACAGTAATTAGGGAGGGATAAGGAAGAGGAGTTGGTCAACAGGAAGCAGATCAGGCAATCATGATGTGTGAAGGGTTTGGCCTCTCATTGTCCAGATGTGGTGAGCCAGTATGTTTCAGTTCCTTGATACCGTCTGCAGGACCTGATGGTTGGTTTCCAGAAAAAAGAACTCAGGTAAGACAAATGTAAGTTTTTCCAGTTTGAAGATGGGGAGGGTCAATTTCTATGGTTACTCAAAAGAAACTGTAAACAACAGTTCTATGGGACAATTGGGTCAGTTTCAGAATAATTAAATCAAGTGAGTTAACGTATTTATCTAGCTAGCTAATATTTGAACTAAACTTTTTTTATGGTAAGCACATTTCAAATTTATTCTCTCAGCAACTTTGAAATGTATAAAACTCTATTATTAACTATATTCACCATGCTCTTCAATAGAACTTAAAAATAACATATTCTTCCTGCCTAACAGATTTTTTAATAATAATATGGGAAGTCCTTTATTTTATTATGTGACACTATATAGCAGCTGCCTAACCACACAATGTAGACATGAATAGGGAAGATGGCTCAGAAATAGCAGTACTAGTGACTCAAGTAGTTAGCTTTATACAATAAAAGGAATGAGTTTTGACTGACTTATGAGAGTTTTAAAATGCGTTTTATATTGAGTAGATTTGTTTCATGTTTTCTTAAAAGAATTATTGTATTGAACCAAAAATAAACTAGATATAGTTTGTTCACATAATGAATCTACGTTCGAAGACATGCTTACAGATTACCATTTGATAATCATTGCCCCATTCCCCCCATCCTCCATTCTCTGTAACCACTGTTCTGTTCTCTGCTTATATGAGTTCAACTGTAGATCCCACAAACAAGTGAGAATATGTGGTATTTCTTTCTGTGACTGGCGTAATTCACTTAGTGTAATGTTCTCCAATTCCATCAGTGTTGTCCCAACTGACAAAATTTTTTTCTTTATTAATACTGAATAGTATTCCATTGTGTGTGTGTGTGTGTGTGTATGTGTGTGTGTGTATCATTAAAAAAATCAATTTATCTGTTGATGGACACTTAGGTTGATTCCATAACTTGGCTACTGTTAATAGTGCTTCAGTGAACTTGGGAGTGCTGACATCCCTTCAGCAAATTTATTTCAAATCTTTTGGGTAAATACCCAACAGTTGGATTGCTGTAGCATATGGTAATTCTATTTTAAGTTTTTTGAGTTTTCCATAATGTTTTCCATAATGACTGCACTAATTTGCCTTCCTACCAACAGTGTACAAGGGTTCCCTATTTTCCACATCCTTGCCAACACTTATCTTTCATCTTTTTGATACTAGTCATTCTGACAGGTATTAGATGTTATCTCATTGTAGTTTCAATTTGTGTTTCCCTAATGATTAGTGATGTTGAACTTCTTTTCATATGTCTTGTTGGCCATTTGCATGTCTTCTTTTGAGAAATGTCTCTTTAGGTCCCTTCTCCATTTTTTAAATTGAGGTTTTTTTTTGTTTTCTTGCTGTTGAGTTGTTTGACTTCCTTAAATATTTTGGATATTAACCCGTTAATGGATGGATTGCTTGCACATATGTCTTCCAATCTGTTGGTTGTCTTTATATAGTATTCATTGTTTTTGGTGCAGAAGCTTTTTAGTTTGATGTAGTCTCATTTGTCCTATTTTTGCATTTGTTGCATCAAATCAAATTTTAAAAATCATTACCCAGCCTAATGTCATGTAGTTTTCCCCCTATGTTTTCTTTTAGTAATTTAACAGTTCCTAGTTACATTTAAGTTTTAATCAATTTTGAGTTGATTTCTGTATATGGTGTGAGATAAGGGTCCAATTTCATTCTTCTGAATGTGGATATTTAATTTTCCCAACATCATTTATGGAAGAGATTATTCTTTTCCCATTGCATATTCTTGGCACTTTTGTCAAAAATCAATTGAAAGTAAATGAATGGGTTTATTCTGGGCTCTCTAGTCTATTTCATTGGCTGATGTGTCTTTTTTTTTTTTTGCCAGTACCATGCTGTTTTAATTACTATAGCTTTGTAGTATAGTTTGAAATAAGGTAGTGTGATACCTCCAGCTTTGCTCCTTTTGCTATGATTGCCTTAGCTATTTTGGGTTTTTTGTTTTGGTTCCATATGAATTTTGTAATTTTTGTTTCTATGGAAAACTACATCAGAATTTTGATAGGGGTTACAATGAATCTATAGATCATTTTGAGTAATGTGGACATTTTAATAATAGTAATCCTTCTAATACAGATATATTTCATTTGTATCTTTTTTATTTTTTTTTATGAATACTATAGTTTGCAGTGTACAGATCTTTCATTTCCTTGGTTAAATTTATTCCTAAGTATTTTATTTTATTTTATTTGAAACTATTGTAAATGGGATTGTTCCCTTGATTATTTTTTTCAGATAGTTTAGTGTTAATTTATAGAAACACTACTATTAATGTTTTTTGTAAGTTGTTTTTATATCCCGTAACTTAACTGTTTTGTTTTGTTTTGTTTTGTTTGTTTGGTGAGTGTTTTTTTTAGACAGGATCTCCCTTTGTCACCCAGGCTGGAATGCAGTGGGGCAGTTATAGTTCACTGTAACCTCAAACTCCTGGGCACACAGGATCTGCCCACCTCAGGCTCCATAGTAGCCATCACTAAAGGTGTGTGCCACCACACCTGGCTAACTTAAAAAGACTTTTTGTAGAGATGGGCCTTGTTATGTTGCTCAGGTTACTCTAGAATTTCTGGTCTTTAACAATCCTCTTGCCACATTGATTTTACTTTTAAATTAGTTATATCAGTTCTTTGGTGGAGTCTGTAGATATACATAGATAAAAGTAAAACTTAAGCTGAATTAAATGTAAGAGAGTTTAATTGAGCAATGAACAATTTGTGAATCAGGCAGCCCCTAGAATCATAGTAGATTCACAGAGACTCCAGGGGTGCCTCGTGGTCAGAACAAATTTATAGACAAAAAAGGTAAAGTGAGGTAGGGGAATCAGAAGTGAGGTACAGAAACAGCGAGATTGGTTACAGCTCGGCGTTTGCCTTTTTTGAATGCAGTTTGAACATTCAGTAGTCTTTGAGTGGTTGAAGTATGGCCGCGGGGATTGGCCAACACTCAGCCATTGTTAGAGGTGCATACTATTAAGTTAGGTTTTCAATTTTGTGTGACTATTAAGCTAGGTTACAATTCATCCAGAAGGACTCGAATATAGAAGTGTAGAGTCCTTCTCAGGCCATATTTAGTTTGCTTTAACCATATCTATCTATCTATCTATCTATAGATCTATCTATCTATCTATAGATCTATCTATCTATCTATAGATATATCTATCTATAGATCTATCTATCTATAGATCTATCTATCTATCTATAGATATATCTATCCATAGATAGACAGATATGTATGATATGTATGATAGATATATATGATTACGTTGACAATTTACCTCTTCTTACTTGTTCTTTTCCGATTTGCATGCCTTTTCTTTCTTTCTTTTGCCTAATTGCTCTAGCAAGGACTTCTATTATTGTGTTGAATTAAAGTGGTAAAAGTAGGCATAGCTTTCTTGCTCAATATCTTAGAGAAAAGGTTTCAACATTTTACCATTGAGTATAATGTTAACTATGGGCTTATCATATATAGCTTTATCGTGTCGGAGTATATTTCTTCTATTCCTAATTTGTTGAGAATATTTTTTCAATTTTTTCAATTTTTAATTTTTGTGGGTACATAGTAGATGTCTATATTCATGGGATACATGAGATATTTTGGTCCCGGCATGCAGTACATAATAATCACATCATGGAATATTGGGTATGCATTCCCCTAAGCATTTACTCTTTGTGTTACAAACAATCCAATAATACTCTTTTAGTCATGTTTAAATATACAATTCAATTATCCTTGACTATAGTCCCCCTGTTGTGCTATCAAATATTAAGTCTTATTCTATTTTTTTGTACCCATTAACCATCCCCACCTAATATGGTTTTGATCTGTGCCCCTGTCCACATCTCATGTTGAATTGTAATCTCCAGTGTTGGAGGAGGGGCCTGGTGGGAGGTGATTGGATTGCCGGGCTGATTTCCCCCTTGCTGTTCTCATGATAGTGAGTTCTCAAGAGACCTGGTTGTTTAAAAGTGTGTGGGACCTTCCCATTTGCTCTCTCTTCCCCATGTTCTGACCATGTAAGACGTGCCTCCTTTGTATTCGACTTCCGCTGTGTTGTGTTTCCTGAGACCTCCCTAGCAATATTTCCTGTACAGCCTGTGGAACTGTGTGCCAATTAAACCTCTTTTCTTTATAAATTACCCAGTCTCAGGTAGTTCTTTATAGCAATGCAAGAACTGACTAATACACCACCTGTTCTCTGTCTCCCTGTACCCCCACTACACTTACCATCCTTCTAGTCTCTATCTCCATGAGTTCAATTGTTTTGATATTTAGATCTCACAAATAAGTGAGAATATGTGATGTTTGTCTTTCTATGCCTGGCTTATTTCAATTAACATGATGACCTCCAGTTTCATCCATGTTGTTGCAAATGACAGAATCTCATTCATTTTTATGACTTGGACTTATACACAAGTACTCCATTGTGTGTAAGTACAACATTTTCTTTATCCATTCATCTGTTGATGAAAACTTAGGTTGCCTCCAAATCTTGGCTGTTGTGAACTGGGCTTCAACAAACATGGAAATGCAGATAATTCTTCAGTATACTGATTTTTCACCTGTTGGGTGTATACCGAGCAGTGGGATTCCTGGATCATATAGTAGATCTATTTTTAGTTTTTTGAGGCACCTCCAAATTTTTCTCCATGGTGGTTGTACTAACATACATCCCCACCAATAGTATTCGAGGTTCCCTTTTCTCTACATCCTTGCCAGCAGTTGTTATTGAATGACTTTTGGATAAAAGTTATTTTAACTGGGGTGAGATGGTATCTCATTGTAGTTTTGATTTGCATTTCTCTGATGATCAGTGATGTTGAGATTCCTTTTGTATACCTGTTTGCCATTTGAATGTCTTCTTTTGAGAAATGTCTATTCAACTCTTTGTCATGTTTTAATTAATGACACTTTGTTCTATAGAGTTGTTTGAGCACCTTATACATGCTGGCTATTATTCTCTTATCAAATGGGTAGTTTGCAAATATTTTCTCCTGTTTTGTGGCTTATTCTGTTACTTTGTTGATTGTTTCCTTTGCTGTGCAGAAGCTTTTTAACTTGATGTGATCCCATTTGTCCCTTTTTGCTTTGTTTACCTGGCTTGTGGGGTGTCACTCAATATTTTCTTTTTCCCAGACCAATGTCCTGGAGAGTTTCTCCAGTGTTGTCCTTTAGCAGTTTCGTAGTATCAGGTCTTGTATTTAAGTGTTTAATGCATTTTGATTTGATTTTTGTATAAGGTGCGAGATAGGGGTCAAGTTTCGTTCTTCTGCATCCGGTTATCCAGTTTTCCCAGGACCATACATTGAAGAGACTGCCACTTTTCCAGTGTATATCATGGCAGCTTTGTCAAAAATGAGTTTACTGTAGATGTATAGATTTATTTCTGGGTTCTGTATTCTATTCTGTTGGTCTGTATGTCTGTTTTTTTGCCAGTACTATTCTGTTTTGATTACTCTAGCTCTATATTATAAAGTCAGGTAATATGATTTCTCCAATTTTGTTCCTTTTGCTTAGGATAGCGTGGGCTATTCTGAGCTTCTTATGATTCCATATAAATTTTAGGATTGTTTTTTCTATTTCTGTGAAGAATGTCATTGGTATTTCAATAGAGATTACATTGAATCTGTAGATTGCTTTGGGTAATATGGACATTTTAACAATAATGATTCTTCCAATCCATGAACATGGAATACCTTTTCATTGTTTTGTGTCCTCTTCAATTTATTTTATCAATGTTTTATAATTTTCATTGCAGAGATCTTTCATTTATTTGATTAAGGTAATTCATAGGTATTTAATTTTATTTGTGGCTATTGTTAATGGGATTTTTTAAATTTCTTTTTTAGATTGTTCACTGTTGCCATATAGAAGTGCTACTTGTTTAGTATGTTGATTTTGTATCCTGCAACTTTACTGAATTTAGCAGTAAACAAATAGTTTTTTCATGGAGTCTCAAGGTTTTCCAATTATAAGATTATACCATCTGCAAACAAGGATAATTTGACTTCTTCCTTTCTAATTTGGTTGTCTTTTATTTTTCTCTTGTTTGATTTCTGTAGCTAGGACTTACAGTACTATGTTGAACACCAGTGGTGAAAGTGAGATTCCTTATCATGTTCCAGATCTAAGAGGAGAGGCTTTCAGTTTTTCCCCATTCAGTATGATACTAACTTAGGGCTTGATATATCAGGCTTTTCTTATGTTCAGGTATGTTCCTTCTATCTTAGTTTTTTTAGTGCTTTTTTATCATGAAGGGATGTTGAATTTTATGCAATGATTTTTTAGCATCAGTGGAAATGATGATATAGTTTTTGTCCTTCGTTCTGTTGACACAGTGTGTCACATTGATTAATTTGCATATGTTGAACCATCCTTGCATCTCTGGAATAAATACCATTTGGTCTTGATAAATGATTGTTTTAACATATTCTTGAATTTCGTTTCCTAGTATTTTGTTGAATATTTTTGCATCAATATTCATTAGAAATATTGGCCTGTAGTTATTTTTTGTTTGTTTTATTTTTTGTTTTTGTATATATTTTTCTGGTTTTGGTATCAGGGTGATACTGGCTTCAGAGAATGAGTCTGGAAGTATTTCCTTCTTTATTTTTTGGAACAGTTTGAGTAGGATTTACATTAGTTCTTCTTTCAACGTTTGGTAGAATTCAGCAGTGAAGCCATTGGGTCCCAGGCTTTTCTTTACTGAGAGACTTTTTATTGTGACTTCAATCTTGTTACCTGTTATTCATCTGTTAGGTTTTGGATTTCTTCGTGGTTCAATCTTGGTAGGTTGTGTCTAGAAATTTATCAATTTCTTTTAGATTTTTCAGTTTATTGGTAAATAGTTGCTTATAGTAGCCACTGATGATCCTTTGAATTTCTGCAACATCAGTTGTAATGTCTCCTTTTTCATCTCTGATTTTATTTATTTTCATCTTCCCTCTCTTTTTTTGTAGTTAGTCTGGCTAAAGGTTTGTCAATTTTGTTTCTCTTTTAAAAAAACTTTTAGTTTCATTGAACTTTTGTATTGCTTTCTTCATTTCAAATTCATTTAGTTCTGCTCTGATCTTTATTATTTCTTTTCTTCTATTAATTTGGGGTTTTGTTTGCTCTTGCTTTTCTAGTAAAGATACATCAGTGGAAATGGTTATTTAGTTGAAGTTTTTCTTTTTTGATGTAGACACTTACAGCTATAAATTTCCCTTTTAGTACTTACTGCTTTTGCTATATACCATAGGTTTTGGTATGTTGTGTTCCCATTATTGTTTGTTTCAAGACATTTTTCAGTTTCTTTCTTAATTTCTTCATTGACCCGCTGGTCATTCAGGAACATATTGTTCAATTTCTATGTGCTTATATAGATGCCAAAATTCCTCTTATTATTGATTAGTAGTTTTATTCTGTTTTGGTCACAGAAGATGCTTGGTATTATTTCAGTTTCTTTCAACGTTTTAAACTTGGTTTGTGACCCTAACATATGATCTATCCCTAAGAATGATCCATGTGCTGAGAAGAAAAATGTGTATTCTGTAGTCATTGAATGAAATGTTCTATAAATATTTATTAAATCCATCTTTGTTCTATAGTACAGATTAAGTCTTATGTTTCTTTGTTGATCTTCTATCAGGGAGATTTGTCCAATGCTGAACATGGCTTGTTGAAGTCTTTAGTCATTTCTGTAAGGACGCCTATCTCTCTCTTTGGCTCTTATAATATTTGTTTATGCATCTGGATGCTCCAGTATTGGGTTCATATATGTTTGCAATCATTAGTTTCTCTTGATAAGTTGACCCCTTTATTATTATATAGTGACCTTCTTTATCTCTTCTTATATGTTTTGTCTAGGAATATAATTTGTTTGATATATGTACAGGTACTCTTGCTCTTATTTGGTTTGCACTGGCATGGAGTATCTTCTTCCATTCCTTTATTTTCAGTTTGTATGTGTCTTTATAATAAAGTGTATTTCTTGCAGGCAATAGATCATTAGGTCTTGTGTTCTCAACCATTCAGCCACTCTATGAATTTTGATTACATCATTTATTCCCTTTACCTTCAATGTTATTATTGATTAATATGGACTTACTCTTGCCATTTTGTTGTTTTCTGGTTCTTTTGGAGTCTTCTCTTCCTTCTTTCTTCTTTCCTGTCTTCCTTTTTGTGATGGTGATTTGCTCTAGTAGTATGATTTAGTTTCCTGATTTTTATTTTTTATGTATCATTGTATATTTTTTGATTTGAGGTTGCTATGAAGCTTGCAAATACTGTCTTATAACTCATTATTTTAAGAGGATGACAATTTAACACTATTGCATGAACAAACAAAACAGTTGAAAATAAAACTTTGTCTCCACTTGGTAACTTTTTGTTATTTCTCTTTTTTTGAATAGTTAATCCATTTATATTTGAGATAATTATTGATAGGTAAGATCTTACTACCATCATCATGTTAGTTATTTTCTGGTTATTTTGTAGATACTTTGTTTCTTTCTTCCTTTTTTGTTGTCCTCCTTTGTGGTGGCTTTCTGTAGTAGTATGCCTTGAATCCTTTCGATTTTTTTTTTTCTTTGAGGCGGAGTTTCGTTGTGTCGCCCAGGCTGGAGAGCAGGGGCGCGATCTCAGCTCACTGCCACCTCTGCCTCCCGGGTTCAAGCAATTCTCCTGCCGCAGACTCCTGAGTAGCTAGGATTACAGGTGCCTGGCTAAGTTTTGTATTTTTAGTGGGGACCGGGTTTTGCCATGTTGGCCGGGCTGGTTTCAAACTCGACCTCAGGTGATCTGCCCACCTCGGCCTCCCAAAGTGCTGGGATTACAGGTGTGAGCCACTGCGCCTGGCCAAATCCTTTCTATTTTTATTTTGAGCTTCTTCTAAAGATTTTTGCTTTGTGCTTACCATGAGCCTTACGTAGAACATCTTATACTTACAGCATCTCATTTCAAGCTGATAACAGCCAATTTTGATTACATACGACTGTACACTTACTCCCCCCCACACATTTTATGCTTTGATGTCAGAATTTACCTCATTTCGTGATGTGTTTTCCCTGACAATTTATGGTAGCTATAGTTGTTGTTAATAGTTTTGTTATTTAACCCTCATACTAGAGATAACATCTTACACATCATCATTACTAACCTAGAGTATTCTGAATTTGATGCTGTTTTACTTATATCATTGAGTTTTATTCCTTCATATGTTGTATATTACTACTTTTTGGCTTTTTGTTTCAGTTTAAAGAATTCCCTGGCTGGGCGCGGTGGCTCACGCCTGTAGTCCCAGCACTTTGGGAGGCCGAGGTGGGCGGATCATGAGGTCAGGAGATCGAGACCATCCTGGCTAACACGGTGAAACCCCGTCTCTACTAAAAAAATACAAAAAATTAGCCGGGCGTGCTGGCAGGCACCTGTGGTCCCAGCTACTCGGAGGCTGAGGCAGGAGAATGGCGTGAACCTGGGAGGCGGAGCTTGCAGTGAGCCGAGATTGTGCCACTGCACTCCAGCCTGGGCAACAGAGCAAGACTCTGTCTCAAAAAAAAAAAAAAAAGAATTCCCTGTAGCAATTCCTGTAAGGCAGAGCTAGGGGATAGTGATGTCTTTTACATTTGTTTGTCTGGGAAAGTTTTTATTTCTTTGTCGTTTCTAAATGACAGCTTAACTGGATAAATATTCTTGGTTGATAGTTTTCTTCCTTTATCATTTTGAATATATCATACCACTCTTAGAATGCAGGGTTTCTGTTGATAAGTCTGCTGATAGTCATATTGGCACCTCTTATATGCGATATGTTTCTTATCTCTGGATGCTTTTCTTCTTTTTCTTTGTTTTTGATAATTGGTAGTTTGATTATTATATGTCTTAGTGTACTTTATTTGGGGTTGAATTTGATTGGTGACTTCTGTATTTCCTTAACTGGATGTTGGTATCTATTACTAGATTAAGAACGTTTTCAGCCACTATTTTTTAAAATATGCTTTCTGGCTTTTTTTTCTCTTCTACTTCTGCAAATCCTATTATGTGACTGTTTAGTCTCTTGATGATGTTCTATGATACCCAGAAGCTTTCTTCATTCTTTTTAAATCTTTTGTTGTTCTTGTTTATCTGACTGGATAATTTCAAATATTTTGTCTTCCAGCTTACTGATTCTTTCTTCTGCTTGGTACAGTCTGCTGTTGAAATTTTCTATTAAATTTTTTAGTTCAATCATTGTAGTCTTTATCTTACAGATTTGTATCTGGTTCTTTTCTATTCATTCTATTTCTTTGTCAGTGTTTTGCTTTGAGTATTGTTTTTCATATTGTATTAAATTTTATCTCTCTATATTGTTTTAGTTCACTGAACTTCTTTCTGAATATTATTCTTAATACTTTACTAGTCATTTTATAATCTCCATTTCTTGAGGGTTCATTGTTGGAGCTTTATTAATTCTTTTAGAGGTGTCATGATTTCTCGATTCTTTTTAATCCTTGTGTCCTTCCATTGTGGTCTGCACATTTGAGGAGATAGCTCTTCTTCTGGCCTTTACAGGTGTTTTTGTTTTTGTTGTTGTTTTGTTTGTTTTTCTGTTTGGCAGTGATAGACCTTCACTATCTCATCCTCTCTGCCTTCTAGCCTGTGATTCTGAAAGGCCAGCTCATGACAACCTTGCAGAGGCAGAGCTTTTCAATTCTGTGGTTGATGGGTCTCTGCCTTTGCTTTGATGTTGAATGAAGCTGCTGACTGTGCTCTACTCTCTGGTGAGGCTACTGGCTGGACTCTGCTATCAGGCAGAGCTGCTGGCTGGTTACTGTGATGGTTCCTGGTCAGGCTGATTATGGACTGTATTCCCTGGCTGGGCACTTTTGCTATTTGGGATCTGTAGTTGAGCAGGGCTGCAGGCCAGGCCCTGAGTTTAGGTGGGGTCACTGTTCAGGATGGGTGGAGCCCATCCTGATGTGGAATCACCTTTTTGTTGAGTTCAGTAGCTGTTTGACCTCCCAGCTCAAGCTGGAGGAGCTGGATGCTGATGGAAAGGTCTAGCCCCTTTCCATCTCTGGAATGTGCAAAGATAGAAGTTTCCTTACCAGGTGGGGTCATTGAGTGGACATTCGGCTAAATGGAACACTGCTTGACTTTCTGGTTTAAGCTAGTCTAGCCCCTTTACTTTTCTAAAGTGCATAGAAGTGGGAGTCTCCCTTCCTGGGCAAGGTCATTGTGCAGGCTTTTTGGCTGAGTGGAATCATCTTGACTTCCTGGGTCAAGCTGGTCTAGCTTCCACACTTCTCCAAAATGTGCAGAGGTGGGAGTCTGCCTGCCTGGGCAGTGTCATTGAGTAGGCCCTGAGGCTGAGCATGTTGACTAGCCATCTAGAAACTCGAGCTAGGTTAAACTTCCCACTCTGTTTCTGAAGGCAACCAAATCAGCTTTGTGGCTAGTTTATGAGGTGTGGTTTGGTGCCACAGCTGGGAGAAACAGAAGTGCCACCCAGATTTGTTTGCTGGTGACTATGACCTCTGCCTCTTTTCTTTGTTTCTATCTAACCCTGGGCAATCTAGCCATGTTATTTCCCCCTAATGTTCTTTGTGAGGTGAAACTAGGGTGAGCTTCCTGGGAAGCCTTTCCAAATGCTTGGAAAATGGGATGACTGCCTCCAATTTTCTTTTCCCCATGTAGAATATGTGTGCCCATAGAAATCCTTTTTCATCTGGCATCCTGCTGACTTGGGGAAGGGGAGTGCAGTCAAAGTAAGACCTTTCTTTTTACTCTTCTAATTTGGATTTCAATCAGTTCTGCAGACCAAATGGATGTCTCAGGCTTGTTTCAGTATTGAAATTTTCAAAAGGATGTTCTGGTCTGTAGACAGTGGCTATTTGATCTTTCTTTGTGGGGTGGAGGGGTGAAGGTGGAGTCTGACATCCTATTCCACCACTTGGTGACATCACTTCCCCCACCCAATCCATTCAGTTTCTGGGATAAATCCTATTTTATGTTGATGGATAATTCTCTTATAAAAACTTTAATTTCGCTTTGCTCTTGGTTAATTTACCTTTTTTTTTTTTTTTTGCTTAAAAATTCTTATTCGACCAGTTTATTGATTAAAAAAAAAAACTTGTGATCTAGTCATAATGCAGTTATACCCTACTATTAAACTTTGTTCAGGGAGGTGTAAAATTTCTCTACCTTGGCGAAATTTGGACAGATCTCATGGTTTTCTGCCAATGTTTTGGTAAAAGTTGTTTTCTATCTTTATGTTACACAGGTATTCTCAGTTCAGTGTTTAATACTAAATTCAGATTTAGCATTAACATTTTCCCTTTCCACAGCCCATTTGTACTTCAGGCTGGAAGCCTGCAGTGGCAAAGAGCAGGGACTTGGGGCTTCTCAACCTCTCTGCCTTCTACTTTCTCTTTTCCCTACCCCTACCCAGTATGATAAATTACATATGACTTCCCCAATTTTAAAGATTTAATTTTGAGGGTGGAGAAAAAATGGATAAGAAGTTTTACATTAACTGATACTGTTTTCTGGTGGCTTCATACTCTGACTTGGAAAATATTGAAAATTAACTCTTCTCAGAGCTTTCCAGCAAATTCCTTGGCTGAAATTGGGTATTGGTGGTGGAGCCAGTAGGCAGGTTTTCTATTCCATGGAATTTCTTGGGGCTTTTGTTAGCTCTAAGAATGTATCCTTCATGGTCATCTTCCATTTCTCTGCTCATCTAGGCAGCTCTATTGTAGAGGATCCATGATAAATCCAGGACCTCCATTTCATCCATGTAGCTCATGTGTGTGCAACAGGAAATGTGCCTGCATTCTTCGTAATCTGAAAGGCCAATTCCTATTCAGTCTCCTCTATCTTGTCACCTTAACAACACTTTTCTCAGGTGTAAAGTAGGCACCATTACTCCTTGTATGCCACTTGGAAGGTGCCAACCTTCCTTCAAGATGTGTGTAAACTCTCCCAAGAAATCTATTTCCAAGTTCCCTCTTTGTCATCTAACATCATGGCTTGGCTGAAGTTTCTAAGAAACATGAGCCAATTTATTGAAATTTCCTAGATAAACTATCCAATGTAGAGGTGGTAGTAGGAAGCCCTGCAATGGTTTGAATGTCCCCTCCAAAACTCCTTGAGTTCCAAAACTCACTGAATCCCCAATGTGGCAGCATGGAGAGGTGGGGCCTTTAAGAGGTGATTGGGTCATGATGGCTCTGTCCTCATGAATGGATTAATGCATTTATAGATTAATGGATTATGGGTATTCATGGGAGAGGAACTGGTGGCTTTATAAGTAGAGGAAGGGAAATCTGAACTAGCACATGAGTCTGCTCAGCCCCTCTTGCCGTATTATACACTACACTGCCTCGAGACTCTTCAGAGAGTTCCCTCTAGCAACAAGGTTCTCACTTTCTTCAGATGCATGTTCTCTACCTTGGACTTACCAACCTCTATCACTGTAAGAAAGAAATTTCATTTCTTATAAATTATCCAATTTCATGTATTGTGTTACAAGCAACAGAAAATGAACTAATGAAGGTTGTCTCGCCCATTTATCTGTGATATATACCATATACAGTCTCTTAAATATAGTAACAGATTATATATGTCTTCTTTTTTTGTGTGTTTTGTCCTAACATGAATCAAGTAGATTTCTCTCTTTTTTTTATGTTCTGCAGTGGATTATATTATATGGGAAATTTCTATACCTGAAAGGGTTGATATTCCTATAAGTATTTAAAGGTTTACCCATAAATGTATAATTTATATGAAATATTTTTGGGGGGAATGTTTTATAAATGCATGCTACTTTGTAAAAGATCTTGAATAACATTTTCCACCCTGACACACAGGGCTTCAGTTTCTGCAATACTTAATGGGTCTCTAGGTTTTCTGCTTGCATTAACCATGAGAATTCATGTTTTTCAGGAAGATGTCATTTTTATTTGGCCTTTCTAATCATTAGCATGCACATGTACATTGCTTTTTCTTATGTTTTAAGCTTCTTAGAACATACTGTTACATTCCCTTTTTCATTTATAACTGTGTTTGTTCGTATCAAGAAATATCTATTTTATTTATATTTCTAAAGAACTAGGCTTAGACTTTATATCATAATTCTATTCACTAAATTCCTATCTATCTTTGTAAACACCCTCCTTATCTTGCCTGTAAAGACCCTTCTCTTGCTTTGGAAACACCCTCCCTCTCCTGCCGTGATCAACCCTGATGTTGGGTTGTTCTGCAGTGGGCAGGTCTGTACACGCCTACCCCCAAAGGCTGAGGAAGCTGAGAGGCTAAAGAAAGAGGCTGACAAATCCAGTTTGTTAGAAAGACACATTTAATGAGAACTTATGAACAGGGGCCATGTCTTTGTCTCAGGCAGCAGTGAGACAAGATGGTGGATCCTCACACCATTACCCTCAAGATCCAGGGCTTATATAGCATAGGGAGGGAATGCATAGGACAATCGAAGTTGACCTCTCAGGGAGAGGCAAGAATGCTGTGTGAATCTGCCTAAGGGCAAGATTTATGGCCCAGGCTCTTTTGACCTAAAGTCAAGATTTATGGTAACAGTAGAAAAAGTAGAAATCTTAGAGGCATTCCTGGAACAGGGGTTAATCAGAAGTCAGAATGGCAGATTACCATCCAAAATGGGGTTGCTTTAGGCTCCACTTGGATGGTAACATCAGCAAAGTGGCAGACTAAAAAGCTCCAAGCTCTTGTCCCCTCACAAAAACATCAAAATAAAACAAAACAAAAACTAGAAGCTGTCTGAACCAACCTTGTAGAAGCTCTGGAAATCAGTTTAAGGCTCACAGTAACCAGTCAAATGCCCAATCAAGAAAAAAGCTATATTAAAAACAATAGGAAAGTTTTGTGGCATTTTTCACTTGCCGTTTCCCCCACCCATATCCTAGGGCAGGGATTGTTTTGGTTTTGAGCAGGCAGCAGCCTAGTTCCCAGTTCTCCCTCTCCTACCAGAGGGAGCAGAGCAGATCTTATTTGCAAATTATTGTGTACATATGTTCTAAACTGTCTGGAGGATGCCTGAAGGACTGAAGCAAGATGTTCATCTCAGCTTTGCCTAACTCAGAATGCAAGTAAGAGAAGGGGCAGGCAGTGCTCATTAAGGCTACAGGGTTAAGACAAACCTAAAGATGCCTGAGTTGGGAGATTTTGGATGGAATTATAAAATACACCATCTAAGGCTCAAAAGAGAAGCTGGGATGAGACTCTTAGAGAAATTAGGTCATGCAAAAGCAGCCACATATGTAGAAGTACTTAAAACTCCATGCACATGCCTAGACAAGAAGTATGCTCAGAAAAGTCCTAAGGAACCTCCAATTTTTGCTTTTGGCCAATCCCTAGGCTTAGAGGAAAGTGTGCCCCAGCACATAGGCAGTCTGCAAAGACTGAGAAAGAATGCTGTTCTCTTTTTCGTTTGTGTGTTTTTTGTTCGTTTGTTTCAGCTCTTGGCACTTAAAGAAATTCTTGTTAAAACATTTTCCAGGCATGGTGGCTCATGCGTGTAATCTTAGTGCTTTAGGAGGCTGAGGTGGGAGTATCAGTTGAGACCATGAGTTTTAGACCAGCCTGGGCAAGACCCCATCTCTACCAAATAAATGAGTAAATAATAATAAAGAAAAAATCTAGCCAGGCATGTTGGTGCAGGACTGTAGTCCCAGCTACTGGGGAGGCTAACACAGGAAGGTCACTTGAGCCCAGGTGTTTGAAGCTACAGTGAGCTGTGGTCATGCCACTACACTCAGCCTAGGCAATAGAGTGGGATCGCATCTCTGACAAATACATACATAGATAAATAAATTTAAAACATTCTCTAAACATGAGCTAAAGCAACAGAGACTTCACTGATTAAACTTGACAAGAAATAATCTTTTCAGAAAAAGTTTTGAAATGATTCAAAATAAATGGACTCATAAAGTTAAAAGCAGCAAATCCTGGGCAAAGGAAAGAATCTGAATTTCAGAGTGACAGCATTATAATGATGAAATGCCCAAGTTTCAGGGGAAAAAAATCACAAAGCATACAAAGAAAGAGGAAAACATGGCTTAGTCAAAGGAACAAAATAAATTGGCAGAAATCTAATTATTGGACTTACTTGATAAAGACTTTAAATAATCTCTTTATTCAAAGAGGTAAGGGAAAACATGGACAAAGAACTAAAGGAAATAGGAAAAAAGACAACAGCCATCCTAATGTGTGTGATATAGTACTTCATTGTGGTTTTGACTTGCATTTCCTTAAACCACAATGAGATACTACATCACACACATTAGGATGGCTATTATATATATATATATTTTAAAATGAGAAGAACAAATGTTGTCAAAATCAAGAAAAAATAGGCACTTAGGGATTGCTGATGGGAATTTAAAATGATTCAGTCACTGTGGAAAGCAGTATGGTGGTTCCTCAAAATTTAAACGTAAAATTAACATATGATCCACAATTCCACTTCTAGGTATATACAAAAGAAGTGACCCAAACAGATATTTTTACGCCAGTGTTTATAGTGGGATTATTCATAGTAGCCAAAAGGTAGAAACAACCCAAATGTCTGCCAACAGATGAATGGATAAATAAAATATGGTATATCCATATAATGGAATATTTTTCAGTTTTAAAATTGTATGAAATTCTTGTACATGCTACACCATGGGTGAACCTTGAAAAAAATATAGTAATTGAACTAAACCAGGCAGAAAAAGACAAATATTTCATTTATATGATTTCACTTATGTGTGGTGACCCATAGAATAGGTCAATTCATAGAGACAGTATGTGAACAGGTTACTGGGCCTGGGGTTAGGGTAATCGATGTTATTGTTTAAAAGGTACAGAGTTTCTGTTTGAGATGATGAAAAAGTTCTGGAAATGGATAGTAGTGTTGGTTGCACACCAATGTGAATGCACTGAATTATATACTTAAAAATCACGAAAATGGTACATTTTATATTGTGTGTATTGTATTTTAATTAAAATTTTTTGATTGTTTCATGTTTAAGTTTAATTTGTTAATTTGGATGCTGTTTGGTCTTGCTCTAATAAATCTCAGTTACATATCCATTTTATCCCCTCAGTATCTATCATCTCCTCTGTTTTCAAAGCTTCTGCCTTTGAGTAGGTTTTACAAGTTTGCCCTCTCCTTTCTACTCAAAATAGGGTCATCCAGACCAGCATCAGCATCACCTGGGAATGTTATCTGGGAATTTCGAATGAAAGACCCACCCAATTCCAGAATCTGGATTTTTTTTGTTTTTTCTTTTTTGACGGAGTCTCACTCTGTTGCCCAGGCTGGAGTGCAGTGGTGTGATCTCAGCTCACTGTAACCTCCACCTCCCAGGTCCAAGCAATTCTCCTGCCTCAGCCTCCCAAGTAGCTGGGACTAAAGGCATGTGCCACCATGCCCAGCTAATTTTTTGTATTTTTAGTAGAGATGGGGTTTCACCGTGTTAGCCAGGATGGTCTCAAACTCCTGACCTTGTGATCCACCCTCCTCGGCCTCCCAAAGTGCTGGGACAGAATCCGAATTTTAATAAGGTCCTTTAATAACGTACGTGCCCATTAAAATGTAAGAAGCTTTCCATGCCGTTAAAGGATTTTCAGCCATGTTAATTCTATTCCCTTGTCTTCAGTACAGATTTCAATTTGGCATTTGTGGCTAGGATTTCTTGCATTCATCTCTCAGTGTTGCAGCTTCTTCTCTCTGTCTATGCCTTCATTTCAGAATGTTCTTTTGCCTCCCTGTTCTTCTTGAAAAGAGGCCATATCCACTCATACATTTAGTAACCAGACACAGGTCATCTAAATTTTTCAACTTTAGCTTTTTCTATGCTTCTATTGCTTTTCATAGAACATCTCTTCTTTTATTCAGAATGTTTATGCTTTGGTGGGACAGATTCATAGAAACAAAGTGACTTTCTAGTGCCAATATGGATGTGGTGATCTTGACTTCAGTTTCACTCTCATATTGGAGGCTCTAGCCTCTAGGATATAAATGTGAAGGTCAGGTTAAGGTGACCCATTTGTTACGCCTAATTGTCACTTAATTAGGGTAGGTCTTTCTGTCTGGCTGCTGAGTTATAACTAAACCTTGAAATCAGACACACTTTGGGTAGAGTCTTGAGTGACATTTTCTACCCCAGCATGCAGGGCTTCCTCCAGCTGTGACAGCTTACGTTCAAGCCTCTGGGTTCCATGCATTTGACCATATCCCCCCAACTACATTCATCCAGGGAGTCATGTTCTCTGAGGCTAGAGACAGATAGCAAGCTATTATTTTTGTGCTGTCTGATGGAGCTTTCTGTGGTAATGGGGGTAGTCCGTAATCTGCATAGTACAGTAGCTACCAGCCAGTCACAGAGGGCTGTTGAGCACTTGATATGTGACTAGAACATCGGAGGAGCTACATTTTTAATATTATTTCATTTAAATTGATTTAAAATAATTAATTCTAAATGTAGATATAAATAGTCACACATGGTTGGTGGTTACTGTTTTGGACAATGCAGTTCTAGATTGTGAAACCCCCAAGTGCCATAATTAGATCCAGATAGTTGGAGTGACTCAAAGTACTTTAGTGATTCTTTCAAGCTGTTTTCTCTCTTCCTCTTCAGAGGGTTGAACCTGTGGTGTAGTCCTTAAGAACTTCTCATTCCACCCTCTGGGCAGTTCCTTTCTTTCAGGTATTCTAGAATCTGGCATACCCCTTTCGTTCTGGCTTGAGCACTATTGCCAGTTTGCGGCTTTGTGTAGCGTGTTGCCAAATTCTTTGAAAATCAAGAGGAGGTACATTGGGCCTGTCTCATTTGCCTGATGGGACTACTCATTCACCAAAATTAGGATTCCTAAATGGTAGTGGAGTTATGCTTCAATATAGAAACAGATGTCCCTCTTTTAGAAAAATGCTGTTTGCTAAGGGTTTTGCTATCTTATGACACTCCTCAGAAGTATCAGGTTGTGATCCCTACGTAGCGATAAGAGAATTTATGCTTCTGTGTGTTTGCAGTTACTTGTGTTGACTATCGTATTGGTTATCTATTGCCGCAAGAGTGCTGTGTAACAATCAGCTAGAAAGCCTCAATGCATACAATAACCCGTGGACAGGAGCAATAAAGTCCTGCTCTTGTGGGCTCACCTGGGGGTGAGTGAGGGGCCAGCAAGCTAACAAATAATGGACATTCTGATTTGTAGGTGTAATGAAATGTAATGAAAACATTCAAAAGGAGGAAGCTGAGGAGAGATAGAGACCAAGATTGTTTAGTACCAGAAGCTTCTCTGAGAAAGCTGGTCCAGGACCTTGGCATACAGTGACCAGCCAGGGACATCAGAATCAGTGCTTGCAATGGACATTTTAATCTGTTCTCTCCAGTGTTTACAGTGAATCAAAACTATTCATACAAATGGGGGAAGAGATTGTGTGCATTGCTGGATTCACTCTAAGCATGAATCCCAGACTCTGACCATATCCAGCCTTTCCCAGCAACACTGACAAGGAGCACTTTTATACCTAAGTCAACAGGTAGATGTTTCAGACAAATGTTTGCAGAAGTGAGCAAGTCCCTGACCATCAGACAGCAACATTTACACAGCAGTCCTTATGCAGAGAAGTTTGTATTTATGCAATTCATGAAGAGTTTGCATCTGCCCTTATTATGATTTATCAATGTGTGAATATTTTAAAAATGGAAATGCTAATGCCAGAAAGTATTTCACAAGCTTAATACAACTGAGACAAAATGAAAACCCTTCAACACACTGACATCCGTGGATCTTGACATCCTTGACTCAGGCGTGCAGGGAACGGTCTGTAAGGGTAGCTGAAGACAGCGTCCAAAGACAGTGCGTCACCAGAATCTCAAAATATGATTTTACACTTACTAGAGATAGTGCTCTCCTTACAACTTCAAGTTTATTTCTTACATGTTAATACTTTTAATTCTTAATCATATCTTTAGACATGTATTATTTGTAAAAGCAGGAATGATCTAATAAATGACCCTATTCCACAATGGGTGGGAAGCTGTTGCATTAAATGTCACTATAATTACTGTAGGAATAGCACGTAGAATATTTATTTTCTGCATTTACTCATTATATTTCCAATTTGACATATCTAATGAGAATATTATGAATATATATGTATATATATGCCTATAATATGTGTAAGTATCAATATTTATATCTCTGTCTACATAAATTTATCAACCTTATTGCTCTTCATTCAAAACAAGATTCTCATTTCCTGAGTAGGCCTTTAAAAGTTGAATGTATCTTGTATGTTTAAGGTAAAAGAGGTAATATAGATGTAGCAGAGCATAGGGTTCAAACTGCTTGGATCTGAATGCCGCATTTGCCTTCCAGTGGCATTGGGAAAACGTGGTCAAGCTGCTTACTCTTTCCAAACCTTGGTTAACTCATCTGCACAATGGATATAATAATAACAATACCTCTATAATATGGTTGTTGTGAGAGTAAACACGTGTGTATTGAAGTACTTGGCACAGAACTGGGCACTGAGCAACTGCTCAACTGGTGTTCCATAAAGTACAGATATGACTGGTGGTTGTCCTGGGCCCTGAGATGATGAATTAGCACCATCCCTGTAACGTTGTCCCGTTCTCTAGTCCTCAGTCCTCTGTCTCTTTGTCGACTTTTTTGTTTGTTTTTTCTCTCTACTTTCAGCATTCTCAAAGTATGACTGTAAAGAAAGGATATATTGGACACAGGCGTGTCTTCTGTCACTTGGCCATTATCTTCCTCTGCTTCTCTATCAGAAACATACCTCGTAGTCACAGAGACCCTAAGCACTGCTTTCTCTCAATCATAAAACAAAACATAAACAATCGAAAGAAAAAAAAGGAACCTACTGAAGAGTAATACTGAGAGAGCCTCACCCAGTCCTATTGGATTCCGATTGCTGAGCTTCACCACTTAGGAATAACAGTGGAATTCTCAGATCACAGAGGGCTGGAGAAGGTGGCACTAGATGTTGGTTAAATTATTCTGTCAGAACGAAAAATATATATATTTATTAGGGAAAATATAAAACCATGTGTGTGAGTGTTGGGGATTACACAAGTGGAGCCCAGATGTCACTGTGGCCTATCTGCCCTTGGTTGATCTCCGTGCACTAGGCTTGAACTCTCAGTTCTACCGTCTGTGAAATTCCTCAACCCTTCTGTAACCCTTCTCAACCTTAACACAACTCCTGCACAAGCTTTGAGAAGCTGCTCCCTGGAGAGGTGGAGCACACATTCGATGATTTCTGCAACGTCCCAGGGTCGATTCACTCAAAAGGCCCACTCTCCCAGCCTATGATGAGTTTAGCCAACTTGGATGAGGATTTTGTGGCTTAGGGAGGGGCATGCTCCTGCTCCACAGCCTACTTCATCGCTCTGCTCCCCACCCCTACTCTCTCTCTTTTTGCCTTTTTATCCCAGCTGTTCAGCTACTTCTTCTATCTTGATGGTTACCTTTTGCCGCATGAGCAAGAGCAAGCTCATGTGCCTCACTCTTCACTCTGAGAGGGTTTTCTGAGTATTTCTTCCAAATAAAGAAAAGTAGTGAGTAGATGTGTCTACCTTATTCCTCACATAAAAAGAAAAAAGTGGCTCCATTTTTTTAATTGTAAATTGACAGTGTATAATTGTATAGATTTATGGGTTCTGTGAAGAGGGAGTTGCGTGGCGGAAAAATGTATGGGGCACAAAATGATGTTACGATTTATGAATCTAATGTGAAATAATTAAATCAAGCTAGTTAACATATCCATCACCTCAAATTATTAACATTTTTTTGTGGCAAGAACATTTGAAGTTTACTTAGCAATTTGAAATGTACAATACTCTACTGCTAACTATATTCACCATGTTCTGCAATAGAACGCACGAAAAGAGAAAACATATTCTCCCTGTTTGAAATTGTCTACCCTTTGCTCATCACCTCCCCATTTTCCCTCCTCCAGCTTCTGCCACCACCATTCTACTCTCTACTTCTATAAGTTCATTGTTTTAATTCCACAAATAAGTGAAAATGTGATATTTGTCTTTCTGGGCCTGACTTATTTCACTTAGCATAATGTTCTCCAATTCCATCAATGTTGTCACAAATTTCAGAATTTCCTTCTTCTCTTTCTCTCTCCCTTTTTTTTTTTTTTTTTTTTTTGAGATGGAGTCTTACTCACTTTGTCGCCCAGGCTGGAGTGCAGTGGCCCCATCTCAGCTCGCTGAAATGGGGCTCCATTTTATAGCCAGCATTATAACAGAATGAGAAGACCTGGACAGCTACTGTACTTGGTGTACTTGGTGGGAAAAGGGCATGCTGTCACCAATTCTTCTAGCCTCAGGTTCCCCTTCTCCCTCCAATAATGTGACCACTGCACATGGTGTCCCCAGACAATTTGGGCATGTTTATGTGTGTGTGTGTGTGTGTGTGTGTGTGTGTGTGTTAGGGGTGGTTTGAAAAGTGAATAAGAAAACAGTAAAACAGTAATTTCAATCATTTACTCAGTTCAAGTGAATAGGTACCAAAATATATAAGAAAATTAAGCCAGGCCCGGTAGCTCACGCCTGTAATCCCAGCACTTTAGGAGACCAAGGCGGGTGGATCGGGGTCAGGAGATCGAGACCATCCTGGTTAACACAGTGAAACCCTGTCTCTTCTAAAAATGCAAAAAAATTAGCTGGGCGTGGTGGCAGGCGCCTGTAGTCCCATCTACTTGGGAGGCTGAGGCAGGAGAATGGTGTGAACCTGGGAGATGGAGCTTGCAGTGAGCCAAGATTGCGCCACTGCACTCAAGCCTGGGCGACAGAGCAAGACTCTGTAGCAAAAACAAACAAACAAACAAACAAAAAGAAAATTAAAAAATTTGAACATTGTCAGTGAAGGTTCTTTTCTTCTTCATAAAGATTCATAATTTTAGCAGAACTCTATTCTAATTTTGCATTATAGGCATCTTGTGTGGTTATTGGGTTGTCAATCTGCCATAACACATGCCAGAGTTGAAAGGTGTGAGTCTGGAACTTCAGTTGGCTAGAATGTTAAATGCTGTAGAAAAATATGCCAAAGAGCTATGTGTTGATTTGGGATCACAGAATGTAATGCACTCCTTGACTCCATGGATAAGGGGAAGTGTTATGACATTTGGAAGGAACACACTTTCACCATTGGTATGGATTTTATTGATGATGTCTGCATGGTGCATGCATGCTATTTGCATAAAAAATTAAGCATTGACCTGTGTGCTAAATATGTTGGCATTATCCCTCACTGCTTCTCTCAATCTTTGGAAAGTAGAATGTTGCTCAACCTGCTTGCTTAACCAGATGCTAATGGAAGGACATACTTTACTCCATTATTTCCTTATCACCTGAGTTTAGGGTAAATGACACAAGTCCATCAGTATTGGCACATGTCTAGTGTTTTACAGGTGTTTGGGTTAGGATCTGTTGGTAAGAGTCGGGCTTGCTCATTACCTGCAGCATTAGTAGGTTTGTTGTGAATATTCATAATGAAGATCATTCAGAAAAAACTCAACACTGGACTTCAAGAAAGATGAAACCTGAAGGACAGCTGGGGATTGAAGGTGACTCTAGGGATCTCAGGAGAAAGCATTCTCACATTTTCATTCTTACTCCCCATCACTGAATGGGCATAGCCAGGACTGCCAGTTACACAACTCCTGCACAGGCTTTCAGAAGCTGCTCCCTGGAGAGGTGGAGCACACATTCAGCAAGGCCACCCGCTGTGGCCTGGGGCACAACTACGACTGCAACCTCAACTCTACTTGCTGTACCTTCTCTCCCTCTATGATGCTTTCTCATCCTTTGCTCTCCAGTTTGAAAACAGCATCACAAGCCTGTAAACCATGGCCTTGCAGATGCACTTCCACTCTTATCTTTACTGTTCAATTCATTCCTATGGAAGAGAGTCTCTTTAGCTTCACTCTGCCTTTCAACTCAGGCCATGTCATGTATCTCTCACCCACTAATGGCTTGCTGTCTTTGACTCAGGAACCCACCACAGTCCAGTCACCTTTGACAGTGGTGGGGAAAGGGTGGGGTTCTAGAGATATGTAGTGTAAAATATAATAACCCTAATAGTTGCATTTTCAAAGAAGCAGCTGTGAGTAAGTTGGTCTCCCTAAGAGAAGGCTGCAGGCAGAGTAGGAAATGGACTTGACATTTCTAGAAGTATTGTTTCTCAGTGTAGGGTTGGCTTAACCATTGCATGGTGGAGCCTTAACTGCTTTTGGGAAGCAATTATTTCCATGGCTTTAGCTAGCCCCAAGAGAACTTAACCCACCCAATTTTGGTTCATAATTGATAAAATAGGAGCCAAATATTTGTTTTGAAAAGATAGATGATCACACAGTAAAAAAATTTCTGTAATAGCAGAATCCAGCCCAACAGACAACTATAATAAAATAGAAAGAAGCAGAGGTGAGGTTTAGAGTTTCAAAGTGTATCTGTAGCTACTTTAACACTTCCCTTGGATAGTCAAAGACCTCAGTCTTAACCTAATTGGTGGTGTCCCACACATAGGCTCTGTCTGTACTAGAGAGGCTAGAGAGCCTATAGACAAGAAGAGAAACAAAAATTGAAGGTAAGAACTCCCTTGGAAACCCCTTTCTCTGCCACTGATTATCCAAAGTCAATAAGACCTAGTAAGTTTTTGGTACAATATGGTGACTATAGCTAATAACAAAGTGCTGTATACTCAAAAATTGCAAGAGGGTAGATTTTGCATTTTCGTTACACACAAAAAGAGCTAAATGGGTGATACAGGCCAGGTGCGGTGGCTCACGCCTGTAATCTCAGCACTTTGGGAGGCCGAGGCAGGCGGATCACGAGGTCAGGAGGTCGAGACCATCCTGGCTAACACGGTGAAACCCCGTCTGTACTAAAAAATACAAAAAAATTAGCTGGGCCTGGTGGCGGGCGCCTGTAGTCCCAGCTACTCGGGAGGCTGAGGCAGG
Organism: Pan paniscus; assembly: GCF_029289425.2. NCBI lineage: Eukaryota > Metazoa > Chordata > Mammalia > Primates > Hominidae > Pan > Pan paniscus. The sequence continues at coordinate 8,691,422 of NC_073265.2, forward strand.
AGAACGGCGTGAACCTGGGAGTTGGAGCTTGCAGTGATCTGAGATCGTGCCAGTGCACTCCAGCCTGGGCGACAGAGCAAGACTCCGATCAAAAAAAAAAAAATAGGTGATACAATACATTTGTTAATTACCTCAATTTAACTATTTCACAGTGTATATATATTTCAAAACATCATGCTGTATATTACAAACGTATACAATTTTTATGTCAATCAAAAAATAAATGATTAAAAATATATAATAAAATAAAGTTTTGTGTTTTTTTTTTCTTGATAAATCTGGTCTATATTATGCTGAAAAGAGTTTCTTATTTACTCAAGTTTCTCTCTATATATAGTGAATGATGTTTAGCCAGGCGTACTTTGGGCAGGGTTCCCACAGGGGCTTACTCGTTTATCTAAGAGCAGTCTCCCTGATACATTTCTCAGCCCTTCTTTAATGTCTTCCCTCACCCTGTGTATTTCAGAATCACCACGACAGCAGCATGCATGATGGACCTCAGGAGATACCCCCTGGACGAGCAGAACTGCACTCTGGAAATTGAAAGCTGTGTGTATCCGTATCTGTGTTTCTTTCTCCTCCTATTTGTACTTTTGATCCTTTTGTCATTATTTAGCATCTTTTTTCAAGGCATCCATAATTTTTTTGACATAGAAAGAGGGGAAGACACAGAGAGAGAAACACAGAGAGAGAGAGAGACTCAGTATAAAAGAGTTCTTCATTCTAATCTGATTAAGAGAGTCTGTTTGCTGTGCTGAAATAGAAGAAAACAAATGCCCCTCATTTCAGTCCTTTCAGTGAGAGGAGAGCAAACACCGAGATGCTATTTTCCTACAATATGCTTCATCACTCATGAGTGGCTGCACTGCTGGGACCCTGGGCGGTCAGAGTAAAACTCATTTCCCATCAGGAACTCGGCTTGACAAGCAGGCTATTTCTGCATCTCGGCAATTTTCTTCAATTTGAGTAGTATTCAGATGCTTTATTGATAATTCAGCATTGAGTACTCCTATATGAGAGATGAGAGCTGCATCCATAACATCTAACAATGACCCTCCTGCTACCTAAACTACACCTCCTGGCATATCAGGATATGGTTTTTGTTGTTGCTTATCTTGGCCTATTATGAACTGGTTTATAACTAGTCTCAATTGGATTTAGGCTTGTCAATATTTATACTGAATTTTAGGGGGATAAATGACTTTGACTTTGCAGTCCCACTTGAAACAATTGTGGTAAGAAGCGAATGTCTTTGTGAATGAACATATTGAGAAACTGCACTGGTGGTAGGCTAGTGTAGATCCTGGGTGAGGCTGGCCCCATGGTGCCCCTCACTTCCACCCTACATCACTGTCGTGTTTTCCGAGAGCTGTGCTTTCACAGAATAAGAAAGACATAAAGCCATGTCAAGTGATGCATAGTTGAATTCTCTGGGGACTTTTACCTTAGAGGACAGAAGGCTCAGGGAAAAGATGATTTCCCAGTATTTGAAGGATGATCTTAAGAAGTTAACTGGCTTCAGTGTGGCCAGAGAGCACAGATCCAGTGAGGGCACAACTCCAGTGGAGGAAGTTTCAGGAAGGCCAATTTGGAATCTAAGTAAGGCAGCAGCTCCTATTTCAACTGTCAAGTCACACAGTGCATGACTCCTGAGAGAGAGGACTCTGCCGCTGTGGTGTATGGGCAGCGGTGTATGATGAGCAGGAAGATCTGCTGTAGAAGAGGTTCTCTCCATGTGTGAGGTCCCTTCTCTGCAGAGAATCATGGTTTAATCATTTGAGTGGAAGAAGGGATTCTCCTGATTTTCTTCTGGTCTGACTACACATGTCTCCATATTGGGAATAGATAAAAGAAAAATGGTGTCTTTATTTCCACACTTGAGGGCAAATTCATCAACCCAAAGTTTATCCAACAAATACTTACTGGACATTAACTCTATGTAGGCACGGTTGTAAGCAAAGGGATATTTAGAGATGACAGACAAAACACCTGCCTTTGTGGAGCTTATAATCCACAAAAGACAGGAAGCCATTAGACCAAAATCAAATAGTGGTAGTGCTTTGAAGAAAGTAAAGTCTGATAAAAGCATAGTGAGTGATTGCGAGGTTGCCTGTGAGATGGAATGCCAGGGAAGGCTTCTGCAAAAGGTTTTATTTCAGCCAAGATGCAAATGTGGGAAAGAATGAGCTATGTGAAGATCTGGAGGTGTGTCCCTGCACAGGACCCAGGAGCTCTGGGCAGAGCACGCTGGTCTGAGCTGCAATAAGAGACCAGTGAGGCCTGGCTGGGTGAATGAGAAAGGAGGGCTGAAGGCCCAGGGGTCAGGCCTGTAGGTTCTTGAGGTTCTTGTAAGGAGTTTGTACTTGTTTTGCTATTAATAATTTCACTAGGAAGCATTTGCAGGTTCTAAGTAGAGTCTGCCACTTACCATGTGGAAAGATGCATGTTTTATTAAAGAGAGGAGAGTAGGTAGGACCAGGAAGGTGGCATTAGCTGTGGGGAGCAACTCTTCCCCACCCTACAGCTTTGGTCCATTTGTTTGACTAACATTAAATATTGAGTGAATATTTTTTCTTATATTTTATGTTCAAATTAAAAAGTCTTTTATATTGAGATAATATTGTTCTCCCAATCTCTGCTTTAAATGATCTTATTGACAAAGTTGACCTAATGTTTTAGGAGACTCCTGGGTGTTACAAGTAAGAATGCACCTATTGCCCCACTTACTCATCCTCAAGAAGCCATGGTTAATCACCCTGTAAATATGAGCACTGTGCTAAAGCTGGATTTGGAGCTATAATCCAGCTAACGACCACTGTTCTTTCTGATGAGACCACCTATGCCCATCTCTAAGGGTCAGGAATATCCCAAGAACAGGCATTTCTAAGGTTGGCAAACTTCATGGCCAGGAAGAGCTGATAAAACCATCCAAATATGCCAAGGAGAACATTCCTTTTGCTCTGAGCTTACCTCATGTAATCAACCACTGATTGGTGAAATTCACCTTCAGTATTTGAACTTTGAACTCTCTCAGAAGCTCTTGAGAGGAGTATGCCTTTCTGGAATTCTTCATACTTCAATTCTCATTCTCTTAAAACTATCTTATTCATTGCAGTTAAATTCATCTCTGTGTGGTGTCTGGGTCAGCTCTGAAGTTACACTTCGCAAATAGAACTCTGGTCAGAGCACCCATTCTCCCCAGCTTCTCGACTTTTCAGTACCAACCTGGTACAAATAAAATGGCAGCAGTCACATGAGAATATTGGAGAGTTAGTTCTTTGATGACACTTCCCCTAGGCAAGCACATTAAGCAAATCTACTCAAAACATAGCAGAGCCGCAACCTCCATGTTAATGATAGTTTATTTAGCCGTGCATTTATATGAAATGGTGATGTTTGCTGTCTCCCTGCTTCTCTCTTGGCAGATGGCTACACCACGGATGACATTGAGTTTTACTGGCGAGGCGGGGACAAGGCTGTTACCGGAGTGGAAAGGATCGAGCTCCCGCAGTTCTCCATCGTGGAGCACCGTCTGGTCTCGAGGAATGTTGTCTTCGCCACAGGTGAGTCCTGCATCCACTTATAGTCCCTTCAGGGGCACTGGCTCCATGGGCGTGACTAGAGTGACAAAATGTGCTGCCATAGACTCACAGCACAGGATCATCCGAAGGAGTGCTGTTATCATTCACACATCACACACACCCCTCCTCTCTGTATCTAAAGGAGAGTGATAGGCTTTGATGGGGAGGAAGGCTCACCTGAGAAGAAGATGCTCTCTGGGACTGGTTATTGAAAAGACCGAGGATGAATTTCACCAATCAATGTTTGATAACATAAGAATCTCCCATCCTTGGGCAGACAACAGGTCATTGATGACCTTGGAGGCAGGAAGGAAGAGGAAGGAAAGAGGATGACCAGAGGAGGTAGGTGCTGTTCTCCTCCCAAGAGTAAGCTGCCTTCGCTCCACTGGGGTTAGCAGCCAGCCTTAGTGGTCCAGGAACTTGCGCCACCTCCAGTCCGCCTTGCCCCATTAGACATGGTCATCTTCTCCTGATGTTACCTGATGAAGGTTGCCTTAGCCTGGGTTTCCTTGTCATCTTTATATCAACTGCCCCAAGATTGAGATGGCGTCTTCTGCTCCTCAGTCTGTTCTTGCACAGGTTTTTACTAAATTACTAAATGTATATTTTGCAGTGTGCAGTGCTGACTGTGCTTACTGAATGCTATGCATTGTAATTGGTATAATAAATGAAAGTGCTTTGTAAAATGTAAAGCATTTCAGAGATCACCAACTCTGGGTTGAAAATGCTAAGAGAAGGCAGAGCTGTTCATGTAGCTTGAACAAAGAGTGCATAAAAATTGACCCCAGTCCTGTGATGACAACCATGAAGCCAGTGAATGGGTTGGTTGAATGCTCCTGACCCATGGCCACCAGCTTCGCCTTCATGTGGCTAGCTCTGACTCATTCTTAGGCTTCATCTGGCGCTACTTCCTCTGGGAAGCCTTTTCAACCTGCTTGACCCGGCACAGCCCCCCAGGCTGGATTAAGTGGCTGGGGTGCATCTCCACAGGGCAGTACTGACCACCTTCCAGCTCTGCTCACAGCTCATGGTGCCTGCATCTGCAAGGGCACACCTCCCTGAGGAGGGACCTGCGTCAGTCATGCGTGGTTCATCCTCTCCCCACCCCCATCTTGAGTAATGCCCAATGTGTCCTGGGTGTGTGGCAGTTGTCACTGAGTAAGTAATTGATCAGTCAAGGTCACCAGCAACGTTCCCTCCTCTCCACCCCAGCCCCTAAGAGCCAAAGTACATGATAAGTAGATGTAAAAGCCTGAATTTTTAAGACACCAATCAGATCCTTTTTTTATGCAGTGCCACTTTATCCTCCACCTCAAGAGCTCTTGCAGATGTCCCTGCATTCTCCGGAGAAGACGCACTGAGAGGTTTACCTCAGGGAGAAATGAGAGCCAGCAGGAACTTGGGCTTATCATTAAGAAATAGTGTCCACAACCAAGAACGTTGGCCTGTGAGGCATTGAAAAAAATGCTATGTTACTTCTAAAACTGGGTTTCAAAGTGTACCATGCCCTGAGTGGTAGGAGCTAAAGGTCTGCTCAGAACAGAGGCTAGCACACTCACTGTGGAGTAATCCTGCCCACGCAGCCTTTGCCTAGAAAGTTGCAGAAATGGCCATGAGGGTGCTGCTATGAGGATTTCTTACTGCATTTTCATGCAGCCTCATTAGAAAGCCAGGTGAGGTGTTTGTAGAGGGTATGCTGCTTCCGTGGGGGACCACAGCCACTTAGAATGACTTCCTGAATCCACTAACTTGAAAGCACTTAGAACCACCTTCCTCCAGGTGCAATCCCCATCTTTCTTTTCAGTCTGTATGTGGTAGAACACATCCTAAAAATGTCTGGAGAAAATAGGCACTACAGGTATGTGGCAGAACACTTAAACTATTCACAGACCCATGGGGCTATCAGAATGCAGTATCATGTCTTCCTTCCAGCACATACTGAGTCCTGCATTTACTGGGTGTAGCGCAAGAGCTCCACATCAGTCAGTTACAAAATCTCCCAACTTTCAAAAGCTTGCGCTTTAAAGTTATTCTAATTCACCTGTGCATGAAGAAATGGCATAAGTTGCAGTGTTCTAAAGATATTTTAATATTAAATGTTATCCTAATTTATTTTCCTTTCCACAAGTATTCTGAATTAATAAGAATGTGACTAGTAAACAAGATTGAAGGACTTTCTAGCCTGAGAGAGTATTCCCGAAAAAGGGGATTAGAGGCTGGGCACAGTGGTTCACACCTGTAATCCCAACGCTTTGGGAGATCAAGGCAAGAGGGTCAGTTGAGGCCAGGGGTTCCTGCCCAGCTTGTGAAACACAGTGAGACCTCATCACTATAAAAAATAAAAGATTTAGTCAGGCCACGGTGGCAGCATCTGTGGTCCCAGCTATTCAGGAGGCTGAAGTGGGAGGATTGCTTGAACCCAGGAGTTTGAGGCTGCAGTGAGCTATGATTGTACCAGTGCAGTCCAGCCTGCAAGATGCTGTCTCCCCAGAAAAAAGGTGTTGGGGGGAGCTAGAAAAGAACAAACACTCTGAAAGTTTGTTAGGACCAGACTATGATGTCACCAGGCGGTAGGAATTTTTCAGCTCCCCTATAATCTTATGGGACCCTGTCCATTGACTTACAGGTCGTTACGAGGGGCACGACTGTAACTTGTTTTTCTCCCCCTGCAGATGACTTTGTGATTTTTCTCTTTGTTTTTGGTTTTCATGGGCATTATTATGATGTACCAAGTTGCAGCTTTCTCTGTGATTATTCTTCTTGGAGTTTTTTGTTTGTTTTGTTTGTTTTTTTCAGACAAAGTCTCACTCCGTCACCCAGGCTGGAGTGCAGTGGCACGATTTCCTCTCACAGCAACCTCTGCCTCCTGGGTTCAAGCGATTCTCCTGCCTCAGCCTCCCTAGTAGCTGGAATTGCAAGCACATGCCACCATGCCTGGCTAAATTTTGTATTTTTAGTAGAGACGGGGTTTTGCTGTGTTGGCCAGGCTGGTCTCGAACTCCTGACCTCAAGTGATCTGCCTGCCTCAGCCTCCCAAAGTGCTGGGATTGCAGTTGTGAGTCACTGCACCTGGCCCTTCTTGGAGTTTATGGACCTTCTTGAATCTCTGGTTGGATGTGTGTCTGAGGGTTTGGAGCATCACTGGCCATCATCTCTTCAAGGGCTGCCTCTGCCCCGTTCTCTCTTCTTCTAGAACCCCAATTACACACGTACCCGATCTTGTCATCATATCCTGCCTATCTTGCTCATTTCTTTCTGTATGTTGCATTTCATTTTCTTCTCAGGCTTCATGCTGGAAATGCTCTTTTGGTGTATCTTTTAGAGAGGATCTATGCTTGCTTCTACTAGACAGCTGGAGGCATTAGCAATCTAGGATAAGCTTCATCTACTTTCTAGGGTATGAGTAATTCTGAGTTCAGGCTCAGTCTTTGAACATGCATAAGTCCGTCTGGTTTATCTGTACATCTTGAGCAAAACTCTCTGTGTAAGTATAACCAACCCAAGCTGTAGGAGGTTTAATGTGGCCCCCTTCTTGATGGCCTCTATGTCCAGTGCCTGCCCCCTTAGTCCCCTGAGTCTTGGATGTTCTAATTAGCTTCTCATCTTTCCCTTATGAAAACTGCAGGTATCTGAAACATGGAGCTCTTCTCTCTGTTTTCTTTCTCTCTCACACCTTGATACAGATTTCTTACTGGCTTTTTATCTCTCCATTTAAATCTCTCCAGATTTAAATAAATCCTCAAGCAGATTTATTTAAATTCTGTCCATTTTTTCCAGTCGTTTTCAGTAGACTCTATAATACCCAAACCCATGTTTTATTTTTCACTCCTCTTTATATTTCTCAGAAAAGTTTCCAGTTGTTTTGATATGTAATTCTTATTTAATTTGCACTACTAATACATGAGCGTAAAAAAGAAGAAAATTTAGGAAACCTTTTTTAAAATTTCATTTCAGGAAATTCTGTATTTTTCTGAAAACATTGTAAAGAGGAAACATTTATCCAGAATACTCTGTTGTTGAAGAAAGCACTATAAAGCTCAGTCAGGATATTTGAGCCGTTGGCTGTAACAGTTACAAGCTGTGAAAACGTGAGCAAAGCGCTTGCATAACAGACAGATTACGGGATCAGGTTAAAAGAAATACTGAATTAAATTTATTTCAACAAACATATTCAGCTAAAAATCAAAGAGCTCCTCAAATATCACTGTGAACACACTGATCAACAGATTGAAACTTCAGCTTTGTACTGGTCTTGAAAATGTGTCCCGCTCACCAGCAAAATGTGGGATATACAGTTTTTGCCAAATCTGAAATTTACTTGTCACTTCAGAGTTGTCTTTGAACGGAAAGATTGAGATTTTCGCAAGATATGTGGAGAACAGATGATTTAATATGCTTCTTTAATTTTGTGCTGTTTGTCTTTCTCTTCCTTTTTTCTTTGGTACATTTGGACAGTGATATATTCTGACTTTATTTCAAAATACTTTGGCTAAGATTGGAAGAAAAAGAGAAGGGTGCAAAATGAATAATGATGAGACATTTCAGTTAAGATATGTGAATTTTCTTTTTTTCAAAAATCAGTTTTCAAAATACTGCTTTATTTTCTTATTAATGATCATGACAAATTATAAATTTTTTTAAAAGTCCACCTGTCACACTGTTTGTAAATACATGCACTCAGCTTTCTCTTTAAGAGTCCATTTGTGAACTCCAGGCTTTAGTCTGCTTAACTAAAGCCTAGGATCCAATTATTGCCCATTCAGTCTATAAATACTGTCTACTAGAGGTATAGAAAAGATAGATGAAACATTAAAAGGAAGAATTACCATCTGTCTTTTATTTGTAATTTAATTTGACCTTAAATTCCAGAGAAAAATTTCTATTTCTTTTCTCCCCATTGACTTTTGTTACTGGGATCCTTAGAGACAATTCACCTGTGCTTCCTAGCTGGTTACAATCCCTAATCTCTCAGTCCAAAATGCTGGACCAGAGCGTGCTCACTCCCAGGGCCAAGGCAGCGCTTAACTGGTTCTCTTTTTGCTGTGACATCACTTTTTATAAGGGCTTCTGACATATGAAACATGTCTCATTACAGAAGACAGACTTCTTCAGAAATTCATTGCCTTAAATCTTTTTTGCAAAAAGAGTTTTTAACTACCTTCATCCTTTTGAATTGCCTTTAAGACCTCCAGCAAAAATTTAAAACTGTGCTCAATGGTGAAATCCCTGATTACAGAATCATGAATAGAGAAAGCACCAAAGTAGGAGAAAAAGAAAAGAAAGAAGGAACTTGTATTTATTGAGTGTGTACTTTGGGTCAGATAGCATGTCTTATAGTTGATGTGAATTTGATTGCCAGTAAAAATACATGTAGTAAACATTTTTTTTTCCTTATAATGGATCTATTGAGATACAATTCGCATACCATACAATTTACCCATTTAAAGGGCACATTCAGTGGTGTTTAGTATATTTGCAGAGTTGTCCAACCATGACCAAAATCAATTTTAGAATATTTTTATCACCCCAAAAAGAAGCCCTGTATCCATTAGCAGTCTCTTCCCATTTCTCCCAACCCTAGACAACCACTAATCTAGTTTCTCCTTCTATGGATTTGTCTCTTCAGTACATTTCATATCAGTGGAATCATTTGTGTGGTCTTTCGTGTCTGGTCTTTCACTTGCATGATGTTTTCAAGGTTCATCCATGTTGTGCCATGAATCAGTACTTCATTCCTTTTTATTGCCGAAGAAATATACTGCATTTTCTTTATCTGTTCATCAGCTGATGAACATTTGGCTTGTCTCCCCTTTGGGCTACTAGCTATAAGGCTGCTATGAACATTCAGGTATAAGTTTTAGTGTAGATATATGTTTTAATTTCTTTTAGGAAATTAACTCATATACTTAGGAGTGGAATTCCTGGGTCATATAGGGTAACATCCTTTTGAGGAACTATCAGACTATTTTCTAAAGTGGTGGCCTGATAATATTCCTGCGGGAAGTATAGGAGGGTTCCAATTTCTCCATATTCTCACCAACACTAGTTATTTTCTGTCTTTTTTATTGTGGCCATAGGGTATGGTGTGGTATCTCATTGTGGTCTTGACATGCATTTCCCTTATGACTAAATGATGTTGACCATCTTTTCATACGCTGTTTTGGCTGTTTCTCTATCTTTGGAAAAATATCTATTCAAAGCCTCTTCCCAGTTAAACAATTTCAGTTATTTGTCTTTTTTATAAGCATTCTTTTCTTTGAGACAGGGTCTTAGTCTGTCGCCCGGGCTGGAGTGCAGTGGCACAATCTTGGCTCACTGCAGCCTCAATCTCCTGGGCTCAAGCGATCCTCTCATCTCAGACTCCTAAGTACCTAGGACTATAGGCGTGTGCCACCATGCCCAGCTAATTTTTGTATTTTTTTGTAAAGATGGAGTCTCACTGTTTTGCCCAGGCTGGTGGTCTTGAACTCCTGGGTTCAAGCAATCCTCCCGCCCTGGCCTCCCAAAGTGCTGAGATTGCAGGCATGAGCCACCCAACCAGCCGCATTCTTTATGTATTTTGGATATAAGTTCCTTATCAGATACATGATTTGCAAATATTTTCTCCCATTCTGTAGGTTGTCTTGACGGTACACTTTGGAGCGTAACTGTTTTTAATTTTTATGAAGTATCATTTAATGTTTTGCCACTTATGGTATTCTTGCCTTGATTTTACACACAAGGAAAGAGAGGATAGTAATCTTCTCAAAAAGGAGTATCCCAAATAATGGAGAGGCTGGATTGTTGAAACAAACATCCCTGTTCTTTGCTGCACTGTTATGTGGTTCAATGCTGGTTTTTCTGTGGAGGATTAGAAAGGACTCATTGTCTGGTTGAGACAATATTTCAAACAATTTTTTTTAAACCCCAATCCCATTTTTCTTCTCTCTCTTTTCTATTTCATATATTTCCTTTTCTTAATGGATTTTTTCAACACATAATAAGGTGACTAGTAATGGGAGTAAAAATTAGAAACACTATTTTTAATTTTAGGCTGCATTATAAAGTAAAAGATAGATAATAAATGAATCATATAGCATGATAATGGGCCCAGAACGGCTCTAAGTGAGAGCTCACAAAGCTTCCCAGGCTGCAGTGGGAGTGCCTCACCATGGCGGCTTAATGGGAAGAGGAGCATGTGATAAGTGAGCTCTGCTGCAGTTGCTGAAATACCAGCTTATTAGTTCACAGATGCATTTGAGTGGCTCTTAGCACTCTACAAAGCTGGCATGACCTTCTGTGTTCACATTTTTAATGAGTTCTTCAAAAATATTAATGCCTAGAGAATGATATAAATTCAGGCTGGATTAGAGACCCAGAGCTGTGTTTTTGGCATAATGGTAACTGCATCTGAGGAGAAAGGGCCGGGATCAGCATCTTCACTAGGTAGTTTTGCTAAGGAATCCCTGCCTTGGAACAATGCACTTGTGCCCAGGGACTGTGCCTCTGTCTGTTGGCTCAGCATCTGCCTGGGGACCTGACCACATCTGCATTGGCACACAGACATTAGGGCTTCAGCGCATTTCAGTTGTAAATTCAAGCTTCTGTTTCATTTTAAAAGGGATGTCTTAGTGCAGCTGACTCATTACTTCTCAACTTCAAGTTATTCGCCACTAGCTGTGATCACTTGGGAGTTTTCCACATAGATACCGCCTATTTCATGGCATTCCATCCTGCCAGTGTAAGGACTTTGTCTACCGGAGCTACAAAAATACTTCTATGTACTCTTTAAGATGCACATCAAATGGGAAAAGCCTTTGCCTAGCAGAATAGATCTATTACGTCAGATAATTCTTGGGTTGACTAACATTCTGAGGTCTCTGTCTCGTGGCATCTTGAATGGCTCTGCTGGGTCCATTACCTTGAAAACTCTCCTTCATCCCTGCCTGAAGGAATCCTATTTAACCATGAATGTCTCATACACCAGAGGTGCATGCAATGTGAAACCTCTCCTAAATCACTTAGGCGTGTGCCCTAGCATATTTTTATACCTCCAGGATAGTGCACGCCACAGCTTTATGGAGGCCAGTTCTGAATGAATCTGTCTGACATGGGTCAGGAGCTATAAATAGTTGGGAAGGTAAACTGTGCTTTTATTCACCTTCGTTGTTTGCCCCACTTACTGTTTCCACCTCAGAGACTAGGATGTGTGGGGCATGCGCCGAATACCGGAACATTTTGCTGATTGGAAATGGCATTTTCCCTTTTTTTTTTTTTTTTTTTTTTCTTGAGACGGAGTCTCGCTCTGTCGCCAGGCTGGAGTGCAGTAGCTCAATTTCGGCTCACTGCAACCTCCGCCTCCCAGGTTCAAACGATCTCCTGCCTCAGCCTCTTGAGTGCTGGGATTATAGGCACCTGCCACCACGCCTGGCTAATTTTTGTATTTTTAGTAGAGACGGGGTTTCACCATGTTGGCCAGGATGGTCTCGATCTCTTGACCTCGCGATTCACCTGCCTTGACCTCCCAAAGGCATTCTACTTTTAACAAATAGAATGTATTTGCTAAACAAATGCAAAAGAAAATGGTATATTTTCTTACTTCCAAATTCTGTGTCAATGAGTATCTTGGCGAATTTCCAGAGAGTAATGTGTTTTTGAAATCAGTTTTGTATTCTTCTTCAAGGTCCCTAATGATCGTCCAAGTGTTTGTTTGACTGTACAGTCATGGCAGTCAATAGTGGTTTCTACTGCCCACAGTTTCCCTGAAGATGTACTTTGGAAAATGTTTAAGAAAGTTGACTTGGCAAATGGAAAGTTGGAAGATATAGTAAATTACATTATCATTCAAAAATATTTGCTGTTCTTCTCTGGGAGACGATTAAACGTTCCCGTTCTCCTGACATAAAAGTTGGCAATGAGACTTGCTCTGGCCACAGAAACATGATGGGAAGTACGTATAGCTCTTCTACCAGAGGCCAACAGTGTTGCAGACAGAGGGAGCTAAGTGGATATATTTTTTATAAGAAAAATTTTTGTTACAAACTACTGAGATTTGGGGGCTGTTTGTTACTGTAGCATAAGCCAACATGTCCTGACTGATGCAGAGACTGTTCCATGTATGGTGGATTATAGTAAGATTTACCTGAAGCAAAGAGAAGCAAATAAGTGATAAGAAAGGTCTGAGGTTGCCATGAAATTGCAGATTAAGAGCCAATATTGAAGTTACTTCAGTAAAGATATTGAAGTTACCATGGGATTTCAAGCTACAATTCAATAAGGATGTTGAGCCTTTTGTGTATTAAGCTCAACTAAAGAGTCACATAAAGAAACTAAATACTCCTATTTTCATTCATTCAGCCTTCAGAAGTATTTATTCATAACCTATGATGGTTTTGACATTTACCGAGGCATTGTAGTATATAAAAAAAATTACCTCACAAATTCTGCCCTGGGGACTGTACAGCTTATTAAGGAAGATCTTACCTTTGTAAATATTTATAATTATAATAATATGAATGAGAAAAAAAAATTCAAGAGGGTGATTACTTACATTTGGAAGGAGAAAAAAGAAAGGATTCATGGAAGATGGGGCTTTGACCAAGACCTTGAGGTATAGATAAGGAAAGACACGTCTTCAAAACTGGGATGTGAGTCAGCAGAGGCAGGAAATAGAGATGAATATTTTGAGGCAGTGAGAACCTCTTTGACTAAAAAATGTTATACTTAATGCAGAAACATGGTGGAAAATAAAACTGAAGTTAATTTGGGAAAAGATGGAGAAACTGAAATTCCTGGATGCGTGTTTTGATGTTTGTGGGAAGCAATGAGCCGTAGAAGATTTTGAGTGTGGCATGACAGTGAGCATCATTTCCATGTTTCCCAAATGTGCCCAAGTCGCGCAAGGCCCAGAGCCAGGAGGGCGAGGCCCGCGAGGAGGGTCTGGCCCCCGTGCATGGTGCGCAGGCCCATGATCCACATTTACAAGAAACGGAGTCTTAAAAACAACAGAACTGTGTGAAATGTATATGAAGGGAAGCCTCATTCTACTGATGGTGTTGGAGAAACCGGTTTGCTGTTTGTGGAACCAAAATCCACGTATGTTTTCACCTCATGTCAAACACTGAAATAATTGCCAACCCTCAAAATAGGTTTGCAGGTAGATCTGTATTGTGAACTTACCTAAGGCTAAACACAAGTTTTAACAATCACAAGGGAAGAAGTGAAATGGATAGAAGTAATTGCATACAAAAAGTTAGGGATCTGTGTGTCCTCCACTCAAAGCCATTACAAGGTTTACAACAGCAACTGGGAGAATGCTCGCAGAGAATACAAGCGAGGATTAGCATATAAAGTGTTTCAATGAAAAGGTAAAAACCATCAGAGGAAACAGAAATGAGAAAAATAAATGAGTAATCAGATGACTTACAAGATTAAATATAGAGAACAAACAAACATTTAGGAAGTATTCAATTTTTAAAAAAGTAATTGAAAGGACAAGGTTTTCCCAAGGGATTTAGCAAAAACTATTTATAAGAGATAATGTATAATGTCATATTTGCAAGGTGTGCTAGGCACTTTTATTAATCTGCTGATAGTGGCAGCGGCATACATTGGTTTCATACATTTGCAAAGTAATTTGACAATATTTATCAAAAGCTTTAACCTTTGGCCTAGCAATCCCTCCTTTGGCATATTCATCCTCAAGAAGTAAGTCTAAATATGGAAAACCGGCTCTGCACAAATATATCCTTAAGAGTACTATTTATAGTTTTATAAAAATCGAAAACACCTAAATCTACAGCATTCAGGAATCTGTATTTATAGAGTCCTTGTGGTGATATTTGATGGATCATTAGGAAGAATCGAAAATTGTGTTTACAAATAATTTGTAGCAACTCTAAAAATTATTATACTATGATGACATGTGATATATGCATTTGATCAGAGCTGTGTAAGAGAAATTCTACACAGACACACACAAAGACTGGAGGAAATTTCTGAGACTGTCAGCCTTGAAGTGCTGGGTATGTTTGGTGATTTCTTTTCTCTTTTATATAATCCTGGCTGCAAATGTGGTTGATGCTAAGGTAGGAGGCCTAGAGATAAAATCGTTCATCTCCTGCATAATGGTAGTAGTCATACGAGTGAATCAGACTGCCAAAGAGAAGAATCTGGGGACAGACACAGAAAGGGACATGGAATAAAGCCTGAAGAATGCATATATTTAGGGGCAGGAGGAGAATAGGAGCCTGCCAGGCTTGGAGTAGGAGGAGATCAGGAAAGGTGAGGCGTCTTGGAGTTTAGGGTGTGGGCAGCTTCAGAAAGAAGGCACCTGCTAGTGTGGGGGAGCAATCAGAGGAGCTGATTAGAGAGGGTCATTGGGTTCTCACTGGCTGGCCCTCAGGCAGCTCCATCAGAATCCAGAAAACAAGGAGTGGTAGGATTGGAACTGAGAAAGTGGCCTATTGAAACAAACGGGGAAACAAGGCGACACTTGCCTTGCTCTAAGAAAAGCAAAATAGGCCGGGCTCAGTGGCTCACGCCTGTAATCCCAGCACTTTGGGAGGCCGAGGTGGGTGGATCACAAAGTCGGGAGTTCAAGACCAGTCTGGCCAATATGGTGAAACCCTGTCTCTACTAAACATACAAAAAAAAAACCAAAAAAAAAAAAAAAAAAACTAGCTGGGCATGGTGGCAGGCACCTGTAGTCCCACCTACTCGGGCGGCTGAGGCAAGAGAATCGCCTGAACCAGGGAGGTGGAGGTTGCAGTGAGCCAAGATCGTGCCACTGCCCTCCAGCCTGGGTGACAGAGCGAGACTCCATCTCAAAAAAAAAAAAAAAAAAGGAAAACAAAATAAGACAGAAAAGGCAAATATAGCGCTGAATGTGGCGTGATAAATGGCATATTTTCTCACTCTGTCATGGTGGTGGTGGTAGGATTCCAAAATGTGTTGAGTGGAATGTTCACATCCGAGAATTAACACTGGGACTCATGGGCAAGAAGGCAGACAGGTGCTCCTTTGAGACTCTCGTTAATGCCTCTTCTGTGGCCGAAGCAGAAGCCCTCAGTGTGCACCACTGCTTTCTCCGGGACTGGACTTGCTTCTCTGCCTCTCTCATTCTTAGGGTGCCCCTGAGCTAGCCCAGTCACTCTAGGGGCAATGCCTCCAACATCTGTATTCAGGGCTGAACTCCAGGTGGGCTGAAAGGACAACTGGTAAAAGCCTTTCTTGCCCAGTAAAGCCTTGAGCCACATCTCCCCTGTCTACAAGGAAGAAGGGGATAATCATTCATTAAAGAATAAACAAGGTATTTGGCATTATTCTGGATTCTAAGCTAAAAACTAATACGTTTTTCCAAGTTCTCAACCGAGCGTTTAGCCTTAGAAGAGCATCCTCATCACTATCTTATAAATAGACCGAAAAGCACCCCCCTCCTAATTCTTCTATAAATACCGCTAGCAGACAGAAGCAAACTGCTTGGTGGTGGGTCACCCCTTTATTCGCAGACTTTTCCATTGCATGTTGTTGACCTATGGAAGTCAAAGCAAACTCTTTAGTCTGCCATGTTGTTTCTCCAGTGTAATATCCTTGTCTGTTTCCCATAGGTGCCTATCCTCGACTGTCACTGAGCTTTCGGTTGAAGAGGAACATTGGATACTTCATTCTTCAGACTTATATGCCCTCTATACTGATAACGATTCTGTCGTGGGTGTCCTTCTGGATCAATTATGATGCATCTGCTGCTAGAGTTGCCCTCGGTATGTGCTATTTTTAAGTGATATTTAAATGTAAAGTAACCGTATCATTACAGTATTAAGAGAGTTCAAAGGCTGTAGTTCAACTACCATTTTTTGACAGCGTGACACAAGCATTGCCCATATAGTCACTTTTTATCTTGAAACACTAATTTCACGCACGATTCCCTTGATGTGTTAATTTAATTATAAGGCTCAAATGTGAATTTTCATGCCCATGAAAGGGAAAATATGCTTGCAGAATATTTGCATGATAAAACTATTTTTGACACTAATTTTAAAGCAAGGATTAACATCTCCTGTTCAAAATTATTCCATGGCCCAGAAAGAAGACTTGATTAATTGTGCATTCTTCTTTTTTAAGTCAGAAAAATAGTCCAATATTACAGCATAGAATTGGAATTACACAATTTAATGAGCATTAAAATATGGAATTCAATTCTGAATGATTCCCAAAGGCTCTAGTGATCTTTTCTGACCATTGGTTATTTGACAGCTGGATTATTAGCTGATGTACAATATGTATTATAGGTTCCAATATTATTTTTAGCATTTTGATTATTAAGGGAAGGCTTATATTTTCAGAAACATTATTCTCTATTCAGCTGATTAATATGAAACTGCATAGAAAAAATAATTATTTAAATATGTTTATGTAAGTACAGAGCTGATGCAATCTGCAATCCATCCCTTTGGATAGGGTTGAATTTATTTCCTGAAAGTGAACGTATCAGTAGTACTTATAAAAATTGATGGAAAAGAATTACCAACACATTATCTGGCAAAGTACCTTACAAAAAAACATAAGAATTCAGGGTTCCAGTTATCCCTTCTTTCCTGTTCTTTTCTTTTTTTTGAGACAGAGTCTCACTCTGTCACCCAAGCTGGAGTGCAGTGGCACAATTGTGATTACGGCTCACTGCATCCTCAACCTCCTGAACTCAAGTGATCCTCTCAACTCTACCTCCTGGACAGTGGGGACAACATGCACACACCACCACACTTGGCTAATTTTTTAATTTTTTGTAGAGATGGGGTTTCGCCATGTGTCCCAGACTGGTCTTGAACTCTTGGCCTCAAGCGATCTGCCCACCTCAGCCTCCCAGAGTGCTAGGAGTATAGGCGTGAGCCACCACACCCAGCCCTTTTTCTGTTTACCAACTTTTCCCAGGACCTTAAATTGAATAACATGTTTTCTTTTCTAATAAAATGTAAGTACATGTGTGTATATGGATGACAAACATGTGACTTGCATAGTTGTAATCAAGATCAAATTTATTTCCCAGGAAATAACACGTAATTATGGCTTGAGAAAATCAGGTAGCTATTCCTAAGGGTGTTAAGTGGATAAGAAAACCACTCTATGAAGAGTAAAGCTGCAAAAAACTGAAAGTGCTGTTTTAATTGTTATGTATTTCTAATAGGTATCATAAGCACAGTTCTCTAAAAAAAGAAAAAAAATCTCCAGGACTTTTCTACAGCCTGCAGATCTTCCCCAGTAATGTCAGTCTTTATGTAGCTTTTACTTTAAAAATATGTATATTGCTAGATTACTCTTTGTTAAACTCTTTTTTCACTTGGAAAATTCAAAGATACATTTGTAGGGGCAGATCTAAATTATGCAGAGCTGTTAGCTTATACAATTTCAAGCACCCCCTTTTAAGAAAAATAATATGAAATATACAAATACAAAGTTGCTGGGACCCTTCCCCAAGCCTAGAAGAGGCGTATGAAAGTGGAGACCGATCTGAAGCATCTGCTACAGAGAATTTGCCGTCACTGCGATAGTTAGTGAAATATGAGTACCAAGGAACCATGATTATCTGACATCACAAGGGGTGGGGTGTACTGAAAATGTGCATATCTGAATTTCCCAGCCATTACAGATTCTCTCCCTCCCTAATTGTAAAGTATTGCCTTCTACAGTATTAAATCGTTAATACCCCGGAAGTGAGTTACATTCAACCCAATTTCATTAAGGTATATGAAAGTAGATTCCACTTTTTCTTCATGACAGCATTATTAATATAAACAAACTGTGCCTCTGTGGCTTTGCTGGGATAAAGGCATGGGCTGGCTAGGGTTGCTGAGGCTTCAACATTGGAGGATTGACGCTTGTGCTCTGGGAGGCAAGCATGAGAGCCAGAGTGAAGGGGATATTCACTAGAGTTAGGGTGACCCCGCGGTCAAGAGGGCAGCTGTGATCTTAGGGCTGTGGGTCTGGCCAGACAAGAACCCAACAGATCCAGCTCTCAGAGTATGACTGACACCTGCACATGCATTCCCTCTGTCCCTCCTGCCAATACAAGACTGAGTCTAGATCTACAGTCACTGGGAAATGTCAGTTGGTGAATTCAGAAAAAGTATGACGCAGTGTCAGGAGCACTGAGTAACATCATCATCATCATCATCAATACAACAGACAAGATTAATAAAGGCTGAAAATTATCACATAGTTAGGTGCCACATTCTCTGCTAAGGCCATTCATGTAGTTATCGGTTCTGGAGAAGATTCACAGCACAGTACGAAGTATTATTGCTCCAGTTTTACAGAGCACAAAAATAAAATACAGAGAAGCTAAGTAACTGGTACGAAGTCATATAATTACCAAGTTTCAGAAGAAAGATTTCAATCCAGTTAGTATAACTTCCAGACCTTCTCCCTTAACTACTGCATATAATTCCTAAAGTGTCAGTAAAACTACAGTAAAGAGTTATTTGGTCTACTATGTTGTAAAAGTCATGGATTTGTTTAAGAGAAGAAAAAAGCTAACCAAACATTATGAACTCTTATTATTGAGGAATCCCTCATAACTGTTAAGATGCTACTGAGCTCCATAGGATACAGCTATAGTTTGGAGGGCTTTCATTGGAGAAATCCCCCTTCCTGCCACCCCTTCCCAAGCACCTAGTCTTATAGCACAGCTTTGAAATGCTCACAGTGCTTTTTGCATTCATCCTAAGGGACTGCACTGTGATCAATACACATTGCTTCTAAATGCATGATAAAGGTGCTGCCTCTGCACAGGTAGGATGGGTGGGGCTCGGCAGAGGCCTCTATTGAGGGCTCACCCTTGGGCTCTGGGCACTGTTGGACCTGGACTCAACGCGGGAGGGACTCAGGGCCTGTTCTGCTGGCTCTTCAGACAGCCGTGCTCCTCGGCTGCTCTGTGGGCTTCAGCATGATATGCTTCTGCTGCCCGGGGTCTGACCATCAGATACATTGAACTGTTAGCGTTAACGACCACCAAACTTTAAAGTGGGAAGTTGTAATTAGATGGCCTCCCTCAAAACCCTCAGTGAATACAGGTTGGGTGTCCCTTATTCAAAATGCCTGGGACCAGAAGTGTTTTGAAAATCAGATTTTTTTCTAATTTTGGAGTATCTGCATTATACTTAGTTTGAGCATCCCTAATCCAAAAATCCAAAATCTGAAATGCTCCAATTAGCATTTCCTTTGAGCACCATGGAGGTGCTCAAAACGTTCCAGATTTTGGAACATTTCAGATTTTGGATTTTTAGGTTAGAGATGCTCAATCTGCAAAAGTACTGATACTTCTAAAGGTAAAAACGTATACTGATAAAATTTAGGCCAGATTATTTTTATCATGAGGAAGAGAAACAAAATATTTTGACTAAATAATGCAAAGAGATTATATTTTTATTTCATATTCATTTTTATAAATACAGCTTTCAAATACAATATTTCATACATAATCTAAATGACAAATAAGCTGAGGCTAGCAATTTACAGAAAGACTTACAAGCCTGGTGAACGTACAAAAAAACACGAAAGCCACCACCCAGCCATTTCCTGTACTGCAGCTGGATGATTTCCCTTTAGAGAGCAGAAGGTCTCAAGGCAAGGCCAGGAAGCCTAGAGGCTACCGAAGAATGATTTTTCTGTAATGATGATAGTCATATGATTATTTGTTGTTAGTGTTAACAGTGCCGGTTACTATTTATTGGCACATCAGAGCTTTTCAGCCATTGCCATTAGATTTCCAACAGCTTGAAATGATGGCTACAGACCCACAGAGGCAGAGCTGGGCTTTGGGTCTGGGCCATGTGGCTCCCCTTTACAGGCTGTGGACCACCACAATACACCACCATCCACAGTATCCCATATAGCAGGTAAAGCAATAGAAGGACTTAGTAAATGCATTGGCCTCTTAAGCTAAGAACTCATGTGGCATGTGGGTCCAAACTAGAAAGACCTGAAGCACTCACTGTGAAATCTTATTGTTAGGGATTCCTGAGCCTGTGCCAATCAGCCTGGATCCAGGGTCCTAGCCCAGGTCCCTCTGGGGTTCATTTACCAGGCTGAGTGCCTGTGAGATGTGCTGGCTGTACCTATTCCTGTGTGCCTTCAGCCCATTGTCTGGGACATCTGCCGAGGCCTGTGTCATACATGTCCATTCAAAATAGCCAGCAGGAGAGGCAAAGCCGTGACTAAAGCAAAGCGCTCTGTCTTCCCAAATCCACGTTGAAGGGGGAGAGACGGTAGTGGCAACATTACAAACTTTTTGAATAATGGTGAGAATGCCTAATTTTGTAGCATTTGCATGGTGTTTTCACATTTATTTGTAAACAGTAATTATCCCATTGCCATTTTCAAATTTAAAAAGTCCCCAGGTGCACATGAATGTGATGTTAAAAGAGAATCTTAAAATATTCTGACATCTTGGATTTCCATACATTCCGTCAGCAACCATGGTTTGCAGTTCTACATAAAAAGAGTTTCTCAAGTCTTCAATTCTCTTCTTAGCTTTTAGTAGCAGTTCAGAGCTCAGTGGAGGGAGCACTTGTGTTGGAGATGGAAGACTGGGCTGTCTAGCTTGCTCTCCAGCTGATTCCCAGGCCAGCTGAGCTCTGCAGTCTCAAGGTCCTCCCTGTGGGACACAGAGGATGAGGATGCTGCCTCCCAGGATAGGATGGGAAATCAGAGGGCATGAAATTGGAATGCTTAGTAAATTCAAACTCTTCCCTGGAGGGCTGGGCTGGGACCATGTGCAGAATGGCCTGGGCTCCGTCCCAGAGTACATATCTGGACAGTGCTGAACTGTAGGGCTGGCACTACCTCTTGGCCTCAGTGATGTCATGTGGGTTTTGGGTTACTGAGGATGAAGGATTATGGTTAAGCTCTCTCCTTTGAAAGTCTCCTTTTTCAGGGAAGCCTGACAAAGCAATGCAGAGGAACCTATTCTCTTTATTGGGTCCTGAAACCCACATCTTCACATTCAGTGGCATCAGTGGCATATGTAGAAAAGAGTTCAGCCCTCAAAGCTGTCTTGCTTCCTTGAGACATATTAATATGTCAAAAATACAGTCTCCAAGAGAGCGCGTCAGCTGCAGTACTACCATCCCACCCTACCACAAGGGAGTGATCCGTGCCTTTCCTGTAAGCGCAGCGTAACTTAACTCCACAAGCTCTGGGCATGTCACTGACTTGCCTCCTGGTGTCTATGGCCTCAGATGATTCAGTGCAGAATCTTATGTCTATTGCTATGGGAGGGAGAATTGCAATACATGGTCCACACATGGTTTTAGACTAAATTGAGCTCTATTTGGGAAACAATGAGATCATCCATACAATACTATGTAAAGAATTCAACATAACGACATTTAAAAAAAGGATCTGATGAGTTGCGCCAGAGTATGGTGGGATTCTATAAGATGAATGAAATCATTAACTCTTAACTTGAGCAAACATTTCCTAAGCAGCTTGTGTACAGATTCTTTCTTAGTTGAGGAGGGAAGTCGCTCTCTGAGATCATCTTCCCTCAGAAGCTTCACTCAGCTATTTCTTTCTCTTTGAGCTCAGGACTGGATCTCATGGCTAATAATTTTAAAAATCATTGCCTCATTCCTCTTGCTTCCAATAAGCATTGTAGTAGGAATTATTTTCTTCTCACAGGCTGCCTCACTGAGCTCTCGCTCATAGCCTTGCCTCTGCAGCCACAGACACCTCAAATTCATTCTTTTTCCTGGAGGTTTCTCATCTAGACACTTTGTGCTTTATGCTAAATTCTGGGCTTATTTTTATTTTTTCCAGCATTCATAAAAACCACATTCTTTTTTCCTGCTCTACATATCTCTTCTTCTACTCTCAAAATTCCATCCTGTGTGATAGCAAGGTGTAGTGGGCAGGGGGGTGGGTGGGGGAGGGAGATGCCCTGCACGGCTTCACTTCCCCAGAGTACAGATGTCAGCTTGCTGTTCTGAGTGGTGACGTGCGGTGCAAATGACAAGATGTATGCTCTGTTGCATTCCAGTCACCCCACAGTATTCAACCCCTTATCTCTGACTACATAAAGCTGTTTGAGAAAACATAAAAGGAAAGTGAAAAGTGAAGACCAATGTGGCAAAGTTTCAGCCTCTCACCACTTTGTTTCTTTTCTAGGGATCACAACTGTGCTGACAATGACAACCATCAACACCCACCTTCGGGAGACCTTGCCCAAAATCCCCTACGTCAAAGCCATTGACATGTACCTTATGGGCTGCTTCGTCTTTGTGTTCCTGGCCCTTCTGGAGTATGCCTTTGTCAACTACATTTTCTTTGGAAGAGGCCCTCAAAGGCAGAAGAAGCTTGCAGAAAAGACAGCCAAGGCAAAGAATGACCGTTCAAAGAGCGAAAGCAACCGGGTAGGCTCTCCACCACCTTGACCCCACCTGGTCCCTGCAGCTCAGCAGCTACTGCATTTACTCGCATGATATTTCTTTGTTTTTTCCCCAGTAGTGTATGTCAAGCCACACACCCTTCTTGTACTTGTGATATAGCCCTCATGACATGGCACCCAGGTGTTTTTTATTCAGGGGTTGCTCAAACCAGTCCAGTGGAGTCCTGGCCATCTAGCTAGGACTGGCCAGAGTTCACTGAAACCAGTGGTTGTAGGCTTACACAAAGAGGACTATTGGATTGGCCAACAAAATTGACTTTTGACATATCCGTGCACATTGACCCTGGCCCGGTTGCTTTTTGCCCAGGTAAAGCATGCCCAACAGTCGCTTTCATTACTCCAGTCTACCCTCAGGGCACAGACCTAGGCTTTCTTCCTCTCACCAGTAAGCCCCTTAAAACAGCGTCTATCTGGATGGGCAGCCTATTGAGAAGTGGAGTGCATTCTTGAATTTGGGTGAGGGCATTTGGACTGGGGCTGGTTAATCTCTGGCCTAGTGTTGAACACAAGGGAGAGGGTCAACATGGAGCTGGCAATGAAAGACTCCCTTGCCCTTTCTGAATTCTCCACTTACAGAAGTGAGTAACAGGGCCTAATGGTTTTTAAATATACTTGCATCAGCTTTGTGTAGGACTTGGGCAGGCTTGATGATCATAATCTGAAATATTTCCTTGTGCATGTCACAGGGTTTCCTGTAAAACCAATATTAGTGTTGATGCTGGAGAAGCCAAAATCATCTATAGTTTCCTACAAAGAGAACAAAACCTGTGGGTCTGGAAAGAATGAAACGCTGGGGTGGAGAGTGTGAATTTGTTCTACGGAAGCATTTTTCCAAAATGTTTCAATATTCCTTTAGTTGTAAAATTATCAATTTGATGATCCAGCATGCTGCCATTCTTTGCACTGGAGCAGGCACACCATCTTTTGTCCACCTGCCCAGTGGCCACAGTCTTCTAGAGAAAAAGCAAAGTCCAAAAGGAATGCACAAGGCAGGAGCAGTGCTCTTTCTGGAAGCTCTCATAGATCTGCCGTGGCCCTGGCCCCTCCCGGTTGTGTTCTGCAAAAAGCCAGGGTTGGGCAGACCTAGACACTTTGTTTTATGAAGTCCATGAACTTTCTAAAGCCCTTGCACACCCTCCTCCAGCCCAGCCCAACTCAGCAATGCTGTTACATCCTTCCAACCACAAAGCCACTTTATCTTTAGATGACATTTCAGCTTATATAAAAGCAGTATGTTATTGTGATTATAAACAACGTTTGAATGAAAGCACATTATAGTTCCAATATAATTTTTAAAATTTATCTTTCCACCTCTTCTATCCCCTCAAATCCTCAAGTATATATTTCTACCTGTTTACATGTTGGGTTTCTTCCCACATTTTTTTTTAATTCTTCTTGTTAAACTTACTGTTAGGCCATTGTTCTGTTGCTATAAAGGAATACCTGAGACTGGGAAATTTACAAAGAAAAGAGGTTTAATTGGTTCACAGTTCTGCAGGTTTTATAGGAAGCATGGCAATAATGTCTGCCCAGCTTTTGAGGTGGTTTCAGGAAGCTCACAATCATGGTGGAAGTCAAAGCAGGAGCTGCAGGCAACTTACATGGCAAAAGTAGGAACAAGGAGGAGGGGAAGATGCCACATACTTTAAAACAGCCAGATCATCTCATGAGAAGTCACTGACTATCACAGACAGCACCAAAGGGATGGTGCTAAACAATTCATGAGGAATCTGTGTCCCCACCCAAATCTCATGTCAAATTGTAATCCCCAGTGTTGGAGGTGGGGCCTGGTGGGAGATGATTGGATCATGAGGGCGGTTTATCATGAATGGTTTAATACCACAATACCACCCTGCTTGGTTCTGTCCTCGTGAGATGTGCCTGCTCCCCCTTTACCTTCTGCCATGATTATAAGTTTCCTGGGGCTTCCCCAGAAGCCAAGAGGTGCCAGCACCATGCTTCCTGTACAGCTTGCAGAACTGTGAGCCAGTTAAACCTCTTTCTTTATAAATTACCCAGTCTCAGGTATTTCTTTCTTTCTTTCTTTCTTTCTTTCTTTTTTTTTTTTTTTGAGATGGAGTTTCGCTCTTGTTGCCCAGGCTGGAGTGTGATGGCGTGATCTTGGCTCACAGGCACCTGCCACCACGCCCAGCTAATTTTTATATTTTTAGTAGAGACAGGGTTTTGCCATGTTGGCCAGGCTGGTCTCCAACTCCTGACCTCAGATGATCCACCTGCCTTGGCCTCCCAAAGTGCTGGGATTACAGGCGTGAGCCACTGTGCCTGGCCCAGTCTCAGGCATTTCTTTATAGCAGTGAGAGAATGGCCTAATACACCTCCCACCAGGCCCCACCTCCAGTACTGGGGATTACAGTTCAACATGAGATTTGGGCAGGGACACAGATCCAAACCATATCACATACTTATTTCTCAAGCCTGTGGAGGTTTTCTTGCTCTATCCTGTGCCCTCCATGCCTTTATGGGTCCACACCTCCCAGCGAACACAGTAGCTCCTTGGAGGACTGCCTGTGCCCATAGGCCTGGCAGAGGCCCACGAACATTCATGAACCCATGGAAGTACATTAAGTGAATGTAAATGGCTCCTTCCTTTCAGCACAGCATAAATAAGAGTTGGTCAGAAAACTGAGGGTCTGTGAATAAAACCAGATTTTTCACAGGCAAAACTATCTTGAATTTCTTAGTGGAAAATATACTTAGTATCATACTGTTATGTTTCTAAATAGGTCCACATCCTACTAGGAACACACAATACACTTTGGTCATGCTGTTTCCAAGGAAACTAGAATTCATCACATCATTATTGTTTCCATCACAGAGGCACACGTATCCACACATACACATACACATACAACGCTGTCTTTCCAAATTTCCTCTTAATTTAAACAGGTTATAAATTTTTTTCTTCTAAATGTGACTATTTAAAACAGTCAAACTGTGGTGCTGCAGAAATACCTTTATGGGTACGAGGCTTAAAATCTAAGATAAATCCTGGCTAACACGGTGAAACCCCGTCTCTACTAAAAAAATTAGCCGGGCGTGGTAGCGGGCGCCTGTAGTCCCAGCTACTCGGGAGGCTGAGGCAGGAGAATGGCGTGAACCCGGGAGGCAGAGCTTGCAGTGAGCCGAGATCGCGCCACTGCACTCCAGCCTGGGCGACAGAGCGAGACTCCGTCTCAAAAAAAAAAAAAAAAAAAAAAAATCTAAGATAAAAAGACAAAAAAACTCTAGCATCCATAGAGAAAATTAGCAGGATGTAGAAAAAGTATATTATAAATTAAATGCAAAAGAAATTTTTCGTTGATTCATGAGTCCATGTTTATTGTTTGGTTTTTCAAAAATCTGTTTCTCTGTTTTCTCGGCAATCTTAGTAAGGCCTTTATATATTTACATGGTTAAGAATCTGTATTGTAGATCGGTACTTAAGGTTTGAAGTCAACGTATGATTATGTGTATGCTAATTCTAAATGCATATTTGATGCTCCTAAAGATAAACATTAAAAATTGTTCCTGAGTACACCTAAGACTTTAGTGATAATTTTTAAGTAGAAATGTAACTCCCAAAAAGTTTATATCAAGTAATGTGGATGAATGAAAGGAACATGAGAAAAGAATCAAATTTTACGTGAAACAGAAGTGGTACTGTATACACAACCTAACAGCTTCTACAGTCCTTTGTTTCTTTTTTTAACTATTATCTTAGCTTCAAGGGTACATGTGCAGGTTTGTTATATGGCTAAAGTGCATGTCACAAGGGTTTGGTGTACCGATTATTTCCTCACCCAGGTAACGAGCATAGTGCCCAAAAGGTAGTTTTTTGATCCTCTTCATCCTCTCACCCTTCACACTCAAGGGGTCCCTGGTGTCTGCTGTTTCCTTTTTTTCGTCCATTCATACTCAGTGTTTAGCTCCTACTTATAAGTGAGAACATGAGGTATTTGTTTTTCTGCTCCTGTGTTAGTTACCTTAGGATAATGTCCTCCAGCTCCATCCATGTTGTTGCAGAGGACATGATCTTCTTTTTATGGCTGCATAGTATTCCATGGTGTATATGTACCCCACTTTCTTTATCCGGTCCACTGTTCATGGGCATTTAGATTGATACTCTGTCTTTACTATTGTGAATAATGCTGTGACGTGTCAGGGATAGCACCTGGGATTGCGTCTCAGTGTGGCCAACAACACCCTGCAGCTTCGCCCTGACTGGCAGCTGCTGGCTCCACAGCAGGGACTTGGCTTGTCATTGTCTTTCTTGAGACCACTTTCTGTGTCCTGTAAGGCATCTCAAGAGAAAACAGTACCCTTATGGACACTGTAGGCCACCAGCAACTGCCTCTTGGTACTATGGTTTTAGTGACCCTACTGTAAAACCATGAGTAGGTTTTCCTTATATTTAGTATTTATGCCATATTTTAACCTAATAATTGATTCATGAATGCTTAAGACATTCACATATTCACTTAGTATCTCCCCAGACTAGTGGTACCATGTAAGCCTTGACCTTAATTTATTTGTGCATACCATCTGTTTGTTCCTGAGTTGTTTCTATACCCAAGAGTTCATCTTTGGTTGTAATTCATGCATTATGGTTACAAGCCTTACGATACTTTACAAGTTGACCAATTAGTATTTGAATTTCATGAGGTGGTAGAGAGTCATAATTCTTGGCAAGGAATCAGAGCTGCAGACTCAACATCATTCTTACTAAAGAGCAAGATTTCATTCTTCACGTGGCAAGTCCTTTCTCATTCTTCTAAAACGACAGTATTTTACTTAACTAGAAGCTGGAAGAAAATTAGAGAATGAGATATCAACTGTGTGCCAATCTGGTGACATATTTTAGGAAAAAACAAAAAACCTCTCTGTGCTATATTCTGAATGAGATGTTTTTAGTCTTTGAATGTTTGCACCTGTCAAGGTTATAGAGCAGGAAGAAAAACTTCATTGAAATCAATGGTTCTAATTATAGTAGATATGAGATGAACCCTTCAAAATAAAGAGTATTCATGAAATGATTTAAAAATTGCAAGTCATCTGTCATTCTATGAAGGGCATTTCAGCCTCGTATTTCACCCACAATCGCTTCTTTCTACTTTAAGACGTAAATTCTAGATGATAGAAAAAGACTTTCTCTTGGAAATATCTGTTTATTTGGCTCCTAAGATTTCACAGATTTTTAGTAACCCTTTAGTTCTTTCGGAAAAAAAAATCCATGAGTAATTTTCGTGGAAATTTTCTACATACTGGTTCATGCTTAAATGAAAACCATACAAACGTAAAACCATAAATAAAGCAGCCAAACTATTTAACACTAAGATCTTATTAATTCAATATATATTCAGGTTCCTTTTCACACTAGAATGAGAGTTACCTGCACTGTTGTTTCCGTTACAAGTGTTCACCCACTCTGAAATAAGAATAATGTAAAATTGTATTGGTTCTTGAGTTCTTTCTCACATGTGCTGTGTCCTAAGACAGCTACCAGTTAGTCATACATGTCCAAAGCCCCCAAGAGCACTGTAGTTTTGTAAATTATTAACAACATAGGTGGGGAGGTGGGTTTGACTTCCCTCAGTCTAAGTTTTCTTCACTAGAGTTCAAGGGCACAGCCTTAGAGACCCACGTTCGTGAGGTCGTTTCCCAAACACAACAGTGGCCACAGCGCTGGGGAAGACAGGACATGGATTCATACAGATTTGTATCTAAATCTTGAAAACTCAAGTCAACATTCATTTTACCCGATGTCTTGTGTCTTCATTCTCCCTGTGCAGTTCCTGAAGTCCCCACCTACATGATGACCCATTCCCCTTCCATTGTCCTGTCCTCTCTACCTAGAATGCCTTTCTTCTTGGTTCACATTTTCCCTCCAAGATCTAAGCCAGATGTTTTCCTCCATGACATTTTCCTTGGTTGTTTTTTGTTTTGTTTTGTTTTTATGACGGAGTCTCGCTCTGTCGCCCAGGCTGGAGTGCAGTGGCGCGATCTCAGCTCACTGCAACCTCTGCCTCCTGGGTTTAAGCGATTCTCCTGCCTCAGCCTCACAAGTAACTGGGACTACAGGCACCTGCCACCACACCCAGCTAATTTATATATATATATATTTAGTAGAGACAGGGTTTCATCATGTTGGCCAGGATGATCTTGATCTCCTGACCTCGTGATCCGCCCGCCTCGGCCTCCCAAAGTGCCGGGATTACAGGCGTGAGCCACTGTGCCCAGCCAACAGTTTCCTTGACTTTTTTTGCCTACCACTTATCTGCATCCTGCCCCATCACTCCCTGCTCTAAGCAGTTGGTTTTATTTCTGTTCTCCCAACTTATGGGGCACATGCTTTATACTTGTGAAAATGGCAGATCACTCACGTCCCACGTGCCCAGCAAGCTTTGCCTCCTAGACAGCATCTGACTCTCTGCATCTTCCAAAATATGCACACCCATGACGCGGACGTGGTACACGTGCTCTTGTAACATGTGTCCATGAATGAGTGCTATTTGTCATGGATTTGGTCACACTGGAGAGGTATGTTTTTTCCACTTTCCTAGTGGGAAGAGAGGACAAGGCTTATAAATGTCATCTTTATAAAGCTGGGTAAAACTGAGTCATTAGAATCGTCAAAGTTCATCTGACTAAACAGATTGCAAAATACTCCCCTTTCTTCCTTTAAGAAAAGACATTCCTCCCCTTGGTATTTCACTCCACGAATTTGTTAATTCTGGTCTACTAGATTTTGATAAAAGGAGCTTTTTATATGTTATCACTAGAAAAGAGATGGTATTTAAAAGTGTGTTTAGGCCAGGTGCGGTGGCTCAAGCCTGTAATCCCAGCACTTTCGGAGTTGGAGGCGGGAGGATCACTTGAGCCTGGGAATTCCAGATCAGCCTAGGCAACAAAGAGAGACCTTGTTTCTACTATATGTATATATATATGTACACTTTATATATATATATATATATATACACACACACTTTATATATATATACACACTTTATATATACACACACTTTATACATATATACACTTTATATATATACACACTTCATATATAAATAAATATAAATATATATATATATATAATAGCCAGGTGTCAGCTACTCGGGAGGCTGAGGTAAGAGGATCACTTGAGCCCTGGTATTTGGGGCTGCAGTGAGCTATGGTCACGCCACTGGACTCAAGCCTAGGCAACAGAGCAAGACCCTGTCTCTAAAAAGTAATAATTATCAATGTGTTTAAAAGGCAACATGCAGTATTTTTTCAAATGCACTTGTTGATTATTTAAGGTCTCATCAGTTAGACCCCTTGAGGGTGAGGACCTTCTTGTGTTCACTTTGTACTCCTAAGGACAGGGCAAGATGGTGACATGTAGCAGCCACATGGTAATGTTTTAATGAATGGTCTCGAACAATCCCAGCCCCTTCGTGGAAGTGCATTCTCCAGTGAGGCATCGCACGTCCTGAAGTGGACGACTGGGCTTTTTTTCATCTTACAGTTTTGTTATTTACAACATTGCATCGTCTGTAGAGAATATTTTTCTAAAGCTAAATAATGCTTTCTGTTTTTTTCTGTCTTCAGGAAAACGATTTCACTTTTCTGATATCGTAATTCCCAAACCATTTAGTATTATTGAAAAGAACAAATTCTGCGTTACTACGCAGTGGCTCATGCCTGTGATCCTAGCACTTTGGGAGGCCGAGGCAGGAGGATCACAAGGTGAGGAGATGGAGACCATCCTGGCTAACATGGTGAAACCCCGTCTCTACTAAAAATACAAAAAATTTGCCGGGCGCAGTGGTGGGCGCCTGTAGTCCCAGCTACTTGGGAGGCTGAGGCGGGAGAATGGTGTGAACCTGGGAGGCAAAGCTTGCAGTGAGCCGAGATCACGCCACTGCACTCCAGCCTGGGTGACAGAGCGAGACTCTGTCTCAAAAAAACAAAACAAAACAAAAAACACCTACAAGCATCTTCCACCTTTGATTATCTTCTGACTCAACATCAGATAGATTTTAAACATATAAGCTTACCATTTAAGTAGAACTGTTTAAGATGCTGGACATTCTAATACAATCGAATTGAGCTTATTTGATAAATGACCTCAATTTATCAAATCCCTTTTCATGGTAACCAAATATGCTTTCTCTCATGATTCAAAATCAGACATATTTGGTGGGGTACCAAGCATATTCGTTGCAGTAAATGGAATGAATGGAACACCCCAAATGAACAGGAACACATTGGTTGAACCCCCCTCCCAGGCCCTCTCCACAACAAGATTCCCAGTGTGAGCCAGGCAGCTCATTCTCTCCACCCACTTCTTTCCTTTGTGGCACAAGGTACGGTAGAAGATGCTGGAAGGAGATAAAGACCAGTGGACAAGCTTCTGTCCTGGAGAATCTTGCTGTGAATCGTTCTTCTTGCAAAGACCAGCTGGGCTGCCCAGTCAAGCCCTCCTCCCTGCAGCATCCAGGGCAGGTTCAGGTTACCCCTTCTTAGGGATAGTGAATGACTACTCTTGGGCAGGAAGATGTGGCCCTAGCACTCCCACAGCTAGCCCTAGGTGGCCTGCACAAGGGACATGCTACTGCCATGGGCACCTGTTTCAGCCACACCTGAATTTAACTGTTGGGCTTCTCCTGCCATTATCCTCTTGGTACAATGAGAAACTCTGTCTCCCAAACCAAGGAATGCTTCCATTGTCTCAAAGACATGCAGACACACTTTGTCATTTAAAGAGTTTTGCTGCTAATCATCCCGTGGAAAGAAAACAGAAAGGACAGATACATAACAGAAGGCCGGGTGTGGTGGCTCACACTTGTAATCCCAGCACTTTGGGAGGCCGAGGTGAGAGGATCACCTGAGGTCGGGAGTTTGAGACCAGCCTGACCAACATGGAGAAACCCCATGTCTACTAAAAATACAAAATTAGCTGGGTGTGGTGGCACATGCCTGTAATCCCAGCTACTTGGGAGGCTGAGGCAAGGAGAATCGCCTGAACCCAGGAGGAGGAGGTTGCGGTGAGCTGAGATTGTGCCACTGCACTCCTGCTTGGGCAACAAGAGTGAAACTCTATCTCAAAAAAAAAAAAAAAAGTCAAAATTTCACCAAGGTCTGACATTCCAGGTGCTTTTGAGATACAAGCTCCATTAGAATTTTCCTTCTGCTGGATAAAAAATATAAGAAAATGCCCTCCTCACCTCCCCACATCACGTGTCTCCATGAAGGGCCTTCTTCCAGCACAGGTGGTGTGATCTCGGTCCATTCCCATCTCCAAGCACTCAGCCTGGCTGTCCTCCATTCTAAGGAGACCACTCCGTCTAGTGGAGGACAGATGAGGTCACTATCTGACGACTTCTAAACCAATGCTGCCTGTAAACTATAAAGAAGACCCCGTGGTGACACTCTTCATCCTATAACTGTAGGATGTAGCATTGGTTTAGAAGCACTGGCACGACCTGGACTCATGGCACACTTGCTGCAGTGTGGACGCTCCTGCTAGGAGCTCACAGGGGACAGGAGTGCATGGACCGGGGTGGGATTGGAGTGCTGAGTGACTTTCCACTACTTCCCCAGCCCCTGAGCTGCGGAGATTCAGCACTGGGCAGGCGAAGGCCCAGCGTTGCTGCTGTGGGCATGCCGTGTGTGTCTCGAGGCTTAAGGAAAACCTCGAGATATGTTGCAGTGGCCGAGGGAGCAGTTATTCATGGGCTTCAGGCATTTCTATTCCAGACTCCACTAAAGGAAACAGAAACCATTGCAGGGCGCTCTCCCTGGGGCCCCTCTCTGCACTCTCTTCTCAAATTCAATTTCTTATAGCTTGAGTTGCACTTCAGAAGTCTATGACTTTCTACCTAGAAAGTACTCTTCTTCCTGTTTCCTAAAGAGTTAAATTGAAATTCTTTCACATGACATACAAAAAACAAAAACTTCACTGGCCTAAATCTAATCTGTGCTTCCACCCAGCACTAGGTGTACTTTCCTACTATGATAAGAGGATACAAAAGTGATAATGACAGTGATGATGACAGTGACCTCATCTGTCTCAGGCTTAGTATGTGCTGGGAACGGTGTTTGCCTTTCTCAAAATATTTCAGGTGCTCTTTAAGTCTTTGCTTTTGATGTTTTTGCTGCATTTTGTCTGAAAAATTTCTACTCGTTCTTTGAGGCACAATGCAAATGTATCTTCCCTCTCACCTCCTATAGTAGTTTTGATTGCCACTGTAACAGATTACCACAAATTTAGTAGCTTCAAATAAGACCGTGTTTTATCTCATGATTCTGTTAGGCCACACGTGCAGGTACAGTGAGACTTGGCTGGGTCCTTCCCTTAGGGTGTCAGGAGGCTGAAATTAAAGTATTGGCAATCTGTGCTCCTTTCCTTTCCACAGGCTCTGGGGTTAACTGTGCTTCCAGAATCATTCAGGTGCTTGGTCAAATACAGCTCCCTGTCGTAAATTGAGATCCCCATTGCCTTGGCTGGATCTTATGGTAGTTCTGTTTTTAGTTATTTGAGAAACCTCCATACTGTTTTCCATAATGGCTGTACTAATTTATATTCCCACCAATGGTGTTTAAGAGATCCTATTTCTTGGCTGTCTTGCCAGCACCTGTTATTTTTGTCTTTTTGATAGTAGCCATTCTAACTGCGGTGAGATGATATCTCATGTAGCTTTGATTTGCATTTTCCTGATGAGTGATGTTGAGCATTTTTTTCAAGTGCCTGTTGGCCTTTTGTATGTCTTCCTTTAAGACATGTCTATTCAGATCCTTTGTCCACTTTCTAATGGGATTATTTGATTTTGGGCTGTCAGCTGGAGCCCATCTTTGCTCCTGTCAGCTGCCTTGTTCCTTCTTATGTTTTCCCTACAGCCTTTCCATCAAGGGTGACTCAAGTCCTCAGTTTTTGAGTTCCTCTGCTTTTATCTCTCTGACTTTTTCTCCTGCTTCCTGTTGGAGAAAGTTCTCTACCTTTGAAGGTGTGATGAGATCGAACCCACCTGGACAATCCAGGGTCATCTTCCTATCTTAGGGTATGTGCCCTTAATGACATGCACAAAGTCACTTTTGCATAGGGTTACATACTCACAGAATCTGGTGAGTATGGTGAGCTTGGTACTGAGCAATGAATGGGCTCACTGCCTGATGTGCTGGAAACCAATACGATGGCACCAGATTTTGAGTAAATAAAAGTTTTATTGCAAGTCAACTGGCAAGGAGATAGGAGGAAATGCTCAAATCTGTTTCCTGGAACTGGGGTTTGGGGCAGGTTTTATAGGCAGAGGGTAATGAGGCGTGTTCTGATTGGATCTTGCAATGAGGTGATGCTGGGAGGTATGGTCTGACTGCATCCTGCCATGGGCTCAATCTGATTGGATGCTGGATCCTGCCATGTGGTGGTTGCTTCTTAACTCTTCAGTCTGAGCACTTAGGTTCCACTCATGGTTGTATGCTTGGTTCATCTGGGCATGCTTAGGTTACATGACCTTCAACCTAGGGGTTCATGGCAACTGAAAATAACTCACCATGTTATTACACAAGGTTGAACCAGACTGGGTTGATCCTGTGGTTACAACCTCCCTGGGGGCCATTACCCTAATGACCACCTCACTTTCCCCAAGCATAATGAGGTGACCCAGAATGGTGTTACCAAACCTGTAGACATCTGAGAGTCCTCTTTGGTGCCTTTCCACCACAGTCTGAGTGGTCCCTGGATGTGTGCAGCCCTTCCTGTGTCACAGCCCCCTTGAAGTCTGAGGCCATCCCACCGGCGGTCTTATCCCTACTTGGAACTCCATACAGGCCCGACGCCTTCTCAGGCAGGACTCCTCTCACCACCTCACCTCCTGCTTATCTAGCTGGATGCCATTGATGAAATTAAAGTGTATGCAGAAGGCGGGAAGACACAAATTAATACGGCAATAAATTATTCCTACACAAAATAACTGTGTTTTGTGAAAGATTCATGGAGGAAGCCACAGACACTTAATCTATTACAGGAACACGGGGTGGGCTTTCCACAGCCTAAAACGGGGCAAAGAAAATGGCCCTCCAGGCAAAGAAAGGGAAGAGAGATAGGGAAGTGTGGGGCTTGCTGGAGTGAAAGCCCAGGGGACTGTGGAATGGTCCTTGGGGCTGTGGCAGGGATGGGTACAGCTCAGAAAGCAGATGCTACTAGTTCATTTAAGAAAGGACTCTACTGGGGCCCCCAGCCCCAGGATGTTCTGTGAAAGGTTGAAAGTTCCAGTGCAGACCAACCCACAAACAGAATGGACCTTTGGCATCATCATGAAATGTCTGAAGCTAAATTTGGCACAGAATAAAATGCTATCATTGTAAAGTTTGGCTCCATTGTGGGAAGGGAATTTCGTCTATTTTATATATAGCCCTTCAAAAAGAAGTCTCCTGCCAGAACCAGTATTGGGCAAGGAGAGCCTACCTGAGTTGGGGTGGGGGGGTGTCTGTATCTACTCCACGGAAGTCATCAGGAATGATCTTCGATCACAGGACTATTCATGTGTTTCTCTGTAGTAATTTGGGTGTGTTATATCATCAGAAAAGGGAACAAGATGACTTCCAAAGACAAATGGGAGAATATAGTTTTTATTCAAAGTATAGTTGTGAAAATGGTTAGAGCACCTGAGTTAACATCTTGAAAATCATTTGTACTTTAATCTTTTCAGTAAGGATTTGTATCCATAATGTGAAATTGCAATTTGAAAAAGCCCCTCCCCCTTATTTCATCTAATCTCTTACATGAGCATTTTTAGATCAAGGAAATAAAAATCTCTCAACTGCAATTAACCTCCAAAATGACATTTTCCAATAAAACGGAGTGCTGGATTTGACAGATGTACAGTTTCTCGTAAAACATGCAACGTGATGGCATGACATCATTCTGTCCGGGATCTGCATAGGGAAATTATGCTGCTGGCTGTCTAACCATGTGCATTTTCCTTCCAATTAGGTGGATGCTCATGGAAATATTCTGTTGACATCGCTGGAAGTTCACAATGAAATGAATGAGGTCGCAGGCGGCATTGGCGATACCAGGAATTCAGCAATATCCTTTGACAACTCAGGAATCCAGTACAGGAAACAGAGCATGCCTCGAGAAGGGCATGGGCGATTCCTGGGGGACAGAAGCCTCCCGCACAAGAAGACCCATCTACGGAGGAGGTCTTCGCAGCTCAAAATTAAAATACCTGATCTAACCGATGTGAATGCCATAGACAGATGGTCCAGGATCGTGTTTCCATTCACTTTTTCTCTTTTCAACTTAGTTTACTGGCTGTACTATGTTAACTGAGTGACTGTACTTGATTTTTCAAAGACTTCATTTAACACTGAGTGAAATATTACTCTGCCTGTCAAGTTTTTATACCTGTACACACACAGACACACACACAAGCAGACACACACATATATACATACGCAATTGTATATATATGTGAACTTTCTCAGCATATATATAAAATACACGTGTATATGAGGATGTATGTGTATATGTTTATACACACAGGAGTCAGTGCCCATGTGTATGGAAGACAAATACACATACATATATACATTTTGCAGCTATGGACAATTTACCACAGGATGCATATTAAAGAAAGTCATAGTTTTTTTCTTTTTTAATTGAAAGGGACAAGTATCATCTAAATATTATGCCTTGAGAATGAGGGCGTGAAACACAATATCATCCCCAAATGTGTATTCTATTATCATAAGTTAGATGTTTTAGTTTAAAAATCAGAAAGACATTCTTAGTTAATCTTTGAAAACTCATACAGTGGTATTGCTAGTTTAAAATGAGTCACTTACTTCATATCCTCTCGTTCAGTTTAGTAAGCGAAGGCT
Source organism: Pan paniscus (assembly GCF_029289425.2). Classification (NCBI taxonomy): domain Eukaryota; kingdom Metazoa; phylum Chordata; class Mammalia; order Primates; family Hominidae; genus Pan; species Pan paniscus. Next base: position 8,728,289 of record NC_073265.2, read on the forward strand.
TCTTGGCTTCTCTGGTGATGGGGTTTGTTTTCATCGGGCATACGTTTTCTGCAATGGTTTAGTGGCTGGGGTGAGCCACTGGCAGTGTGCTTACCTGTTGTCTTAAACATAGATAGATCCCACGTTGATGTCTGAACGACCGTCTTTTGAAAACTCATCGGGAGTGAATGGCATCTCGTTGTAAGTACTCTAATATACAGTGTGTAGTTTGTTTCTGTTGTTCACTTGGAGTGGATCCAGCTTCACTGTCACGTGCCAACACAGTGACACGTTTGGCCAGTGACATTTCAATCACGGAAAATGTGCTCTACATCTCGTATGGATTTCTAGGCCTGATATCCAACAGAAAGCATAGACGTCTCAGGTTATTCGTTACTCTAAGGTAAAACCATCTAGGATGATTTTCCCCCTTGCAGTTATGTTATCATTCTTATAACATTGTATGTTAATAGAAAATATATTTGCATAATATGCATATATATGTATATTTACCAAGATTTTGTTTCTTACGCTTGCTATCATGGCAGCATGCGATGTCATATTTTCCTTTATGTGATGTAACTACTTTCTGTTATCTAGAAATTAAGATTGAAGCTAAAACACTTCTACTGTTCAATTTCAGAAACTAAGAATCATCCTCATGCCTTTATTTCTGTATCTGACATATTTCATAAGCACATCCAACTACTCCTAGACTGACTAGGATTCTGCAGGAACACGACCCGTACACACCACGCGTCACCCAACGACCCATGACCGTTCTCTGAGGCAAAGGAGGGCAACCTGACAGCAAACACAGTCACTGTTGGTTCCTTCTGATCCACAGCCTCATCAGTATTTGGACTTTTTAAAGCTCGTAGAAACAAGACAAGGTGCACCGGTTTCATAGACGCAACCTTAACTTACTATTTAGATGAGATCTTTCTAAAGAAAAAAAAAAGAGATGATATATTTTTTGTAAACAATATTTCTATCACAGGCATCCATAAACTGAAATGACTACAGTTGTGCAAACAGGTGTCACAGTGAAGTTGAGCATTTGGAGAAAAAAAAAAAAGCGAAATTTGCAGGAAGAACTGCTAAATTAATACTTTATCCCAAAATGCCACGTATGCCTCACCCTCTCTGTTCTATCCAAAACCAAGGACCAGAGTGCTCCAATGGTAGGCCCCAGTTGTCTCGATGTAGGTAGAGGCACCACCCTCCCCGAGGATGCGTGTGGTGTGGACTATCCCCATGAGCTGACCACTACTTGATTTTTCTTTGGTGGCCGTAACAACCTTTAATTTGTGGGCATCTGCAACAGTTCATAACCCACCATCAGATAAAACATAATCCACAAAATCTCACGCTAGAGGCAATTACCTACTTTTAGACTCTTTTCCCTCTTTCATTCCTATCTTTTTCCTCCTAATCGCTGCTCTCTGGTTTTATTTTCATCTGGAGACTAGCCAGGGATTTCTTTGGCTTTGGCTTTTCTCTGACCATTTTTTTCATGGGTAACAATGGGGGATCCTAAAAGTTAAACAGATTGGGAAAAACCTTGTTAAGTGGCCTTATCATTATTATCATGTTAAAGAAAAAAAATACATTTGCAAAGACCTTATCCCTTTCAATACTTCAGGTATCTTTTTCTGTATCCAGTAATTAAAGGTGTGAGGTCCACATGCAGAAGAGGGACCCCAAAATGTAAATGGATGTGGACAAAAACAGTCAATGGTCTATTTAAGTGTATAATTTATACTATTCAGAACTGTGACATTAATTCTTTCTGGGAGAAAAGTGATTTAAAACTTTTTTGATGCATAGTTGAGGTACCCAAATATCAAAGGCAGAGACCCCATGGGGCTCCAAAGAGCTGCAGTCTCCTTCCCAAGGTTTTCTGGATATAAATTTGCATGGTATAGTCATAATAGCTTTTGAGCTTTTTATATGCATTTGGCACCAAGACTGGGATCCACAACTTTGTAGACACTGCGATGAAGTTAACATATTAGCTATACTATAAATAGTGTTTGTAACTACACACACACACACACACACACACACACACACAAATACATACATATATTCTGTAAAAACAAAAAAAGAAAACTTTTTAAGATCCTTGGGTATGTGTTTGCTTTACTCCATTTCAGAAGAAAATTACTTTTCTTCTAACAAAATTATTTTATAGCTTCTCCATTTTTAAAACTTGTGAGAGCATTGAGAAGAGAACTCTGACTGTGTTAACAGAAGAGAGTTGAATTGGAGTCTCTGTTGTGTTAAAATGACCTCTCGTTACTCCACAGTAGTTATTTGAGCCAGTGACTGAGTCGCGTTGAGGAATTCTGAACCCGGACCTCTGACATTGTTGGGAGGTGGCTGTTACCCACACCCAGACTTGGGTATGGACAAGTTTCTGTCTTGAGTAAGGACAGAAACGTTATCATTGGGGATATAATGAGATTTCTTTCTTAACAATTGAAAGTAATAAAAAGTTAATTTTCTCAGTAGTCCTGTCTTTCCAAAATGCGCCACAGGGGCTCAAGATCTACAGAAGAATCTTGTTATGACAGTTTGTTATTACCCATATTCAGATATCCTTGAGATAATGGAAGAGCCCTGCTACATAACTCCCTACAGAGAAAGACTGATAGACTTGAGTAGTCCTTAAAACAAGTGTTATTCCTGTTCACCAACCCCGGGACTGTGGAGGGGTTTCACTGTCTATACCATGCGACATCCATTTCCCCTGAATCTCAAACGAACTAGAAAGTATGTCATGATAATGTTTCCATTAGATTTGGAAGCTACCTGTACATCTGCAATATCATGTGTTTTTAACGCCAGCACCCAGAACTTTGACATGTTCAGTCACTCCCTGAAAGGCACTTCTCTCTTGTCCAAACACAGCGTTGACATTTTTACCGAGGAGATCATCTCAAAGGTGATGCCAAACGAGTCTGGGGCTGGTTTTAAGGGGACAGGCACATTGCAGTTGTAGGTGTTCATTTTCAGCATCTAGTAGATAATCCATTGGTGTTTGTCCCACCATTGGTGTATTCTAACAAGAATGTGTCCAACTTTGAATCTCCTGGCTTGAAAGTATAAACCATCACTTAATTCTTATTTTAACTCTCCACCTGAAAACCAGTTCATATTTCTGGCCATTTTATGTAAGCAAAACTGAACAATTGGTGAAACATTTTGTTACTCTTGGAATTGACTCTGGCTGTCAGTGTGAGCCATTAGAGTAACATCGAATCTTGGGGCAAAGAGCTGCCCAGGTGAATTAAATTTTTCCAGGACACTAGCTAGTGTGCCTTGGATTGCTTACCTCTTCTACTGCATTGAAAGGTGCCATGTTTTCCTGAAATACTAAATTCCCAACACCTGGGTAAACAATGACGTCCCAGAGAGTGGCTCCCGTATGCCTCTCCTTAGGACCAACCCCATGAACATGTTTTGTCACGCTTGTCTCACGTTTCTACTTCACAAGTCAGTGAGTGTGTTTAAGGTAAGTACAGGATTATTCTAGTAGGAATAGGCGATTGCTGTCATAATCAATTCTCATGTTGATTTCATTTTATTGTAAAGATAAATTTAAACCCAGTTTTGCTTAAGCACATTGATGTAATTTTTTGGTATTATTTGACATGAAAAAACAGCAAAATTGAGTGATAGATACAATATGAAACTTGTTGATGAATGAATTCAAATTTATTAAAAAAGGAGTAACTGACCTAAATGTGAAGACTGATTTTTTTTTTCTTCCTTGGCTATCTTGTGAAGATGGTGTGGTTATTTTAATTCTAGTCATTCTTGCACATGCCCTTTTGGGTTATGCTGAAAGTAAAAAAAAATAAGCCCGAAATTGACTGCATGTGAGATCAATTGAACTATGACTTAAAAAAACGAAAATCACAATTTATCCTCAACTTCAAAGGACAACTAGACACACAGAGATCTAACTTGTCCCTGTCTTCAAATAGGTATTTTAAGCAAGTAATATTTTTATATTAAAAGTCAGGGAGCCAACCTACCTATAAGCTCTGGCCAAGGTGGTATTGATCCTTATCTTGAGTTCTTTAGGCAATTTCTTTGTTTTTTTTCTCCAGTGAGAAAGTACCAAGCAATGTCTCAGAACTAATTAATTAATTAATTCAGATCCTTGGACACTTTAGGTAGAACTTTTATTGAGAAATATATTTCTAGGCCTCCAGAGAAGCTGTTGGTTCGCCTGCAAACACCTTAAAAGGAAGGTTCCCCAATGGTGGTTTAAGTCTCACAAAATGCCCTCAGGCTTACCTCCAAATTTCCTAACTCTTAAGCAAAATAATGCAGATTCTTTGGGAATTCTTTACAGGTCCTGTTTTCATTCTTTTTTTCCCTTGTTTGGACAAGTTTTTTACATTCCTGGTCTACTTGGGGACCCCAACTTGGACATATTCCACACTAATTCTTCGTCTAAGGCTGGAACTTCACGAATGGGGACAGTTCTCACCCATTTCACTAGGTTAAAACCTTATCCATCCCAGGGGACAATCTTAAATTACCATAACCACAGAAGAAAGGATTTTCAAATACTGACTGGATTTCTAAAAGCTTTTTCTTTAAAGAGTATTCTTCTTTTAATTGGTGGAGGAAGCCTCCCTGCATGTGGGGCCCAGTGATACCCAGACCATCTCTGCACAGCCTCCTCACTCCTGTCTCATCACTGCCCTGCCCACACCCACATGTGACACCGTCTTACAATTTCTGCTCTAACTTCCTTTTTACCAGCTTCTAAAGGGTAGGCTTTATGAACCCTCCTATGAATGGGAACATTATTCTTCAAAGAAGACAGACTCTTTGGAACCTGTGATACCATTTTTAAGGTAGGACATGCAGCCCCATGTTGCTAAACCAGCAATGGTTATTGATTGAGGTACTCCTGGCATTAGAGGGACTTGTGCTTCATGGCCCTTGGTTTTTATAGAAAGAAGTTCCAGTTAGAATCAACAGGCAAGCAATGTAGAGGGTACTTGTAAGTAAAATGCAATTCATTGAAATGGCATGTTGGGTGTGGGTGTGGGTCTGTGCCCACAGAAACCAAATAGGAAACTAGTTAGTGGCTCTCATAGCCAGGTGGTTTTAGGAAAATGTCTTCATAACCTACATCTCCATTTCTTATTTCACTAGATATGGGAATTTGTCTCTTGACTTCCCATTTTTTTAGATAAAGATACAATGCCCCCATCCTTCCATGTGTTTCTCTTTCTCTTTTCCACCTCCCATCTTCTGTTTGCTGTAACTATAATTTTACATTATCTAGGTGGAAAGCATTTACACTGAGATCATAAAATTATATTTCAGTATTTAATATTATGTTTACAGATTGATCCTAAAAGTTGAAAACTAACAACAACCCACATTATTGAGCTGTACTATGTAAGTATGGTTCAAGGTTTAGTATTTTGTTTGAATATGTAAAGATAAACATTAGAAGAAGAAGAATAACAGAAATACTGTAGTACTTTTAGCCTGGAAAGTGGAATTTGTTGATGGCATGTGAAAAAAGAGATGTTCTATCAGCTGTTACTTCGTTGTCAAGATCCAGAACTTTTACATTTGGCACTCTAACTATACTTCAGCCTTGAGGGGTTTACTTATAAATAAATTCTGAAAGTTACAAACAAATTAACAACTGTGATGTTATTAAGATTATATAAATATTATTGAAAGCAGAGCTAAGCAGTTTGCTTGGGTTTCTTTCTCACCTTTAGAAGTCCAATGTCTCAACTTTGGGCTATTTCAAGGAGAATATTCCTAGGATTGAAGTCAAATGAATTATTTTTCTTACATTCCTTCAATTGATCCAAACCACATGACATTTATGTTTGCATCAGGACCTTCTTAGGTTTCATTTCACTCTGTCACCCACAAATATCTATTCTGGAGTTTCTAATTTGCATTCTTTTTTAATGAAGAGAGACGTATGTGCCTTCTTGACTGTGTGCATAATATTACCACCACTTCAGTCATTAAATTTATTATTGGGAACCTTTTCCATTTTCCTTCATGAAAATATTCTTCTTGGCATTGACTAACTTCCCGTACAAATTAGGATTGTTGCAAACTAATTCCTCGTTATAAATCTCATCCCGTGATTTATTTTCACTAAACTCCTATATTCCGTAATTTTTAAATATCGTTCATGTTTTTCCTTTTTTCTGGTTTTGTCCCCATTTTGCCTAAGTTCATCTTCAGTTAATGTCTCAGGAAGAGCATAGGTGACCAGAGGTTTCGAGGCTTCATGCGTCTCTTGACTCTTCCTTTGGTCCTTCATGTTTAATTGGTAGTTAGCTAGGTATTGACTTGTGTGTTGGAAAGTAATCTCCCTAGAACTTTGAAATCCTTGCACCATTGTATTTTATCATTCAATGATGCTGATAACAGGCTTGATGTCAGATGATCTTATTTGCTTATAGGTTACTCACCCCCAACTTCTCACTTCCCCACTATCCCCACCCAACCAACCCTGGCCGAGTGAGGTTTTTCTGGTATTTCATAAAGGTGAATTTAGTATGAATCTTTTGTTTATGGTGTTGGATCCTGAGCGAAACTATGGTGTTGGATCCTGAGCGAAACTCTCATCCTAAAGATCTGCATCTCTTAGCTCTAAACATTTTTCTTCTATTACTTTTTAGAAAATTTCTTCTGCCTCTTACTAGTCTGATTTTGCACTTAATGGTTTGATTCTTAATATATAGTCTTTCTGTCCTGTTCTAGATTTTTTTTTTTTTGTCTGTTAGCTATGTTTTCTGGGAAATTGTTTTTATCTTTCAACAATTCTATTTTATTTTCTAAATGGCATTTTTAAATTATAAATGACACACAAAAACCACACATATTTAAAGTGTGTAATTTAATAAACTTTGACATCATGAAACAATCTTCACAATCAAAATAGAAAACATTCGTCCCCACCAAAATTTTACTAGCATCACTTTATAATATCTCCACCCCACTCTAAGCCTTCCAATCCTGTCTCCAAGCAATAACAAATGTGCTTTCAACAATTGATACACTAGGGAAAAGTTTGCATTTTCTAAAATCTTATATAAATGAAATCAAATAGTACACACTCTTTTTTCTCTACCCTTTGACTCAGCATAGCTATATAAGATTCATCCATGTTGTTGTGTGATCAGCAGCTCAGTTTTATCACCGAGTTGTATGCATTGTATGACTACACAACAATTTGTTATCCATTCACCTGTTGATAGACATTTGGGTTTCTACTTTTTGACTCTTGAATATAAAGCTGCTATGAACATCCATGCACAAGTCTTTGCATACTTCTGTGCTTTCATTTTTCACTTGATCTTAGCTAAAAGGCCGAAAAGTGAAATGCTTTCATTTTTCTTGGCTAAAGACACAAGAAAGGATCTTATGGTGGTATATGTTTAACTTTTTATGAAACTACCAAACTGTTTTTCAAACTAGTTTCACCATTGCACATTTTACCATTTGTGTATGAGAATTTCAATTCCTCCACATATTCTCCAATACTTGGTGTGGTCAGTCTTTCAAATTTTAGCCATTCTAAGATTGTGTAGTGGTATTTCTTTTAGTTGCAATTGGTATTTTATTATTAATTAATGATATTAAGCATCTTTCCTTATGTTTACTTGCCTGTTTACATCTTCTGTCCATTTTAATTGGTTTGTTTCTTATTGTGTTTTGAGAGTTCTTCACATAGTTTGGATACAAATCCATTATAAGATATATGCTTTGCTTTGTAACTTTTCCCTCCTATTCCTTGGCTTCTCTTTTATTCTCTCAGCAGTTTTTCAGAGAGTATAAGGTTTTAATTTTGATGAAGCCCAAATTATTTTTCTCTTATGGGTCATGCATTTGGTATTGTATTTAAGAAATCTTTTCCTGACCAAAGGTCCTCAAGAATTTTCCTTATATTTTTTTCTAGAAGCTTTATAGCTTTAGGTATCACATTTAGACTTATGATACATTTTGAGTTAACATTTGCATATACTGTGAGATATAAATGAAAGTTCATTTTCTACATATGCATACCCAATTGTTAAACACCATTTGTTAAAAAAGAAAAAACTATCCCTGCTGAATTGACTTTGCATCCTTGCTGAAAACCAATTGTCTGTATACATATGTTGGTTCATATCTAGACTCTCCTGTTCCACATGGCTATGCTGCAGTCAATGTCACACTGTCTTAACCTGTGGTTTTATAATAAGGCTTAAAGTCATGTAGTGTTAGTTTATCAAATTTGTTATTCTTTTTCAAACGAGTTTCAGCTATTTTAGGACCTTTTCATTTCCTTAAGAAGTTTAGAACTGGCTTGGTAATATATACACACACACAAAAAAAGCCTTCTGGGAATTTGATTGGAACTGCATTGAATTTATAGATTTGTGGAGAATTGCTACCCTAACAATGTTAAGTCTTCTGGCCCATAAACACTGTTTACCTCTCCACTGTGCATCATTGCCAGGGTTTCTCAGCCTTGGCACCTTGACATTTTGGACTGAGTAACTCTTTGTTGTGGGGAACTGTTCAGCAGCATCCCTGGCCTCTACTCATCAGATTCCAGTTGCGTAACTTGTTTTCCCCATCCCCAGGTGTGACAACCAAAAATGTTTCCAGACATTGCCAAATGTCCCCTGAAGCAAAAAAAAAAAAAAAACCAAAAACTGACTGAAAACCACTAGTTTAAGTCTTTTAACATTTCTCTCAGCAGTAGTTTTCGGGTTTTTTTTTTTTTTTTCTGGACGGAGTTTCGCTCTTGTTGCCCAGGCTGGAGTACAATGGCGTGATCTCGGCTCACTGCAACTCCTGCTTCCTGGGTTCAAGTGATTCTCCTGCCTCAGCCTCCCAAGTAGTTGGGATTACAGGCATGCACCACCACACCCAGCTGATTTTGTGTTTTTAATAGAGACAGGGTTTCAGGCTAGTCTTGAACTCCCGACCTCAGGTGATCTGCCCGCCTTGGCCTCCCAAAGTGCTGGGATTATAGGCGTGAGCCACCGCGCCCTGCCAGTTTTCAGTTTCCAGTGTAGAGACCTTGTATACCTTTTGTCAGATTTATTCCTATTATTTTATATTTAGGGGTGTTACTGTAAATGCTAATTTTAAAATTTCAATTTCTCATTGTTGCTGGTATGTAGAAATGCAGTTGACTTTTGTATATTGACCTGTATTTTGAAATATTACTAAACTCACTAATTAGTTCTAGTAGCTCTTTAAAGTGACTCCCTCAGATTTTTTACATAGACAGTATTGCTGTCTCTAAATAAAGAGAATTTTACTTTTTTCTTGCCAGTCTGGATGCCTTTTATTTCTGTTTCTTGCTTTATTTCATCAGCAAGAACCTCCAGTACAATGCTGAATAGAAATGGCAATAATGTTCTGGCCTGGTTCCTGACATGACAGAGAAAGCATTTAGTCTTCCACAATGAAGTTAGTGTTTGCTGTAGGTTTTCATACACGCCCTTCATCAGATTGACAAAGTTCCCTTCTTGTCTTAGTTTTCTGAGTGCATTTCATCAGGAATGCATATTAGATTTTTTCAAATGCTTCTACTCCTAATGAGTTGATGGTAAAGCTGTTTTTCTTTTTTTCATGTGATGAATTATATTGATTGGTTTTTGAATGTATACATATATATACATACAGACATACATTTTATATATATATATACTTTAAGTTCTGGGATACATGTGCAGTACGAGCAGGTTTGTTACATAGGTACACACGTGCCATGGTGGTTTGCTGCACCTATCAACCCATCATCGACGTTAGGTATTTCTCCTAATGCTATCCCTCCACTAGCCCCCCACCCCCTGACAGGCCCCGGTGTGTGATGTTCTCCTCCCTGTGTCCATGTGTTCTCATTGTTCAAGTCACACTTATGAGTGACAACATGCAGTGTTTGGTTTTCTGTTCCCGTGTTAGTTTGCTGAGAATGATGTGTTCCAGCTTCATCCATGTCCCTGCAAAGGACATGAACTCATGTTTTTTATGGCTGCATAGTATTCCATGGTGCATATGTGCCACATTTTCTTTACCCAGTCTAACAATAATGGGCATTTGGGTTGGTTCCAAGTCTTTGCTATTGTGAATTGTGCTGCAGTAAACATACATGTGCATGTGTCTTTATAGTAGAATGATTTATAATCCTTTGAGTATATACCCAGTAATGGGATTGCTGGGTCAAATGGTATTTCTAGTTCTAGATCCTTGAGGAATCACCACACTGTCTTCCACAATGGTTGAACTAATTTACACTCCCACCAACAGTGTAAAAGCTTTCCTATTTCTCCACATCCTCTCCAGCATCTGTTGTTTCCTAACTTTTTAATGATCACCATTCTAACTGGCATGAGATGGTATCTCATTTTGGTTTTGATTTGCATTTCTCTAATGACCAGTGATGATGAGCTTTTTCTCACATGTTTATTGGCTGCATAAATATCTTCTTTTGAAAAGTGTCTGTTCATATCCTTCACACACTTTTTGATGGAGTTCTTTGTTTTTTTCTTGTAAATTTCTTTAAGTTTTCTTAAAGAAATTTCTTGTAAATTTCTTGTAAGTTCCTTGTAGATTCTTGATATTAGCCCTTTGTCAGATGGATAGATTCAAAAATTTTCTCCCAATTCTGTAGGTTGCCTGTTCACTCTGATGATAGTTTCTTTTGCTGGGCAGAAGCTCTTTAGTTTAATTAGGTTCCATTTGTCAATTTTGGCTTTTGTTGCCATTGTTCTAAATTTGTTGTTTAAGTCATGAATTCTTTGCCCATGCCTATGTCCTAAATGGTACTGCCTAGGTTTTCTTCTAGGGTTTTTATGGTTTTAGGTCTTACATTTAAATCGTCAATCTATCTTGAGTTAATTTTTGTATAAGGTATAAGGAAGGAGTCCAGTTTCAGTTTTCTGCTTATGGCTAGTCAGTTTTCCCAACACCATTTATTAAACAGGGAATCCTTTCTCCATTGCTTGTTTTTGTCAGGTTTGCCAAAGATCAGATGGTTGTAGATGTGTGGTGTTATTTCTGAGGCCTCTGTTCTATTCCATTGGTCTATATATCTGTTTTGGTACCAGTACCATGCTGTTTTGGTCACTGTAGCCTTGTAGTATAGTTTGAAGTCAGGTAGCCTGATGTCTCCAGCTTTGTTCTTTTTCCTTAAGATTGTCTTGGCTATACGGGCTCTTTTTTGGTTCCATATGAAATTTAAAGTAGTTTTTTCTAATTCTGTGGAGAAAGTTAATGGTAGCTTGATGGGAATAGCATTGAATCTATAAATTACTTTGGACAGTTTGGCCAAATTCATGAAATTCATGAAAACTCACAATATTGATTCTTCCTATCCATGAGCATGGAATGTTTTTCCATTTGTTTGTGTCCTCTCTTATTTCCTTGAGCAGTGGTTTGTAGTTCTCCTTTAAGAGGTCCTTCACATCCCTCGTAAGTTGTATTTTTAGGTATTTTATTATCTTTGTAGCAATTGTGAATAGGAGGTTGCTCATGATTTGGCTCTCTGTTTGTCTATTATTGGTGTACAGGAATGCTTGTGATTTTTGCGTATTGATTTTGTATCCAGAGACTTTGCCAAAGTTGCTTATCAACTTAAGGAAAGTTTTGGGGCTGAGACGATGGGGTTTTCTAAATACACAATCATGTCATCTGCAAACAGAGATAATTTGACTTCCTCTCTTCCTACTTGAATATGCTTTATTTCTTTCTCTTGACTGAATGCCCCAGCCAGAACGTCCAATACTATGTTGAATAGGAGTGGTGAGAGAGGGCATCCTTGACTTGTGCCAGTTTTCAAAGGGAATGCATCCAGCTTTTGTCCATTAAGTATGATATTGAATGTGGGTTTGTCATAAATAGCTCTTATTATTTTGAGAGATATTCCATCAATATCTAGTTTATTGAGTGTTTTCAGCATGAAGGGGTGTTGAATTTTATCAAAGGCCTTTTCTGCATCTATTGAAACAATCATGTGGTTTTTGTCACTGGTTCTGTTTATGTGATGAATTACATTTATTGATTTGCATATGTTGAACCAGCCTTGCATCCTAGGGATGAAGCTGACTTGATTGGGATAGATAAGCTTTTTGATGTGCAGCTGGATTTGTTTGCCAGTATTTCATTGAGGATTTTCATATCAAAGTTCATCAGGGATGTTGGCCTGAGATTTTCTTTGTGTGTGTGTGTCTCTTCCAGGTTTGGTATCTGGATGATGCTGGCCTCATAAAATGAGTTAGGGAGGAGTCTTTCTTTTTCTGTTGTTTGGAATAGATTCAGAAGGAATGGTACCATCTCCTTTTTGTACCTCTGGTAGAATTTGGCTGTGAATCTCTCTGGTCCTGGGCTTTTTTTGGTTGCTAGGCTATTAATTACTGCCTCAATTTCACTTGTTATTGGTCTATTCAGGGATTCGACTTCTTCCTGGTTTAGTCTTAGGAGGATGTATGTGTCCAGGAATTTATCCATTTCTTCGAGATTTTCTACTTTATTTACATAGAGGTATTTACAGTATTCTCTGATGGCAGTTTGTATTTCTGTGGGATCAGTGGTGATTTCCCGTTTATCATTTTTTATTGTGTCTATTTGATTCTTCTCTCTTTTTTTTTCTACTTTTTTTTCCTTCTCTTCTTTTCATCTTTTTCTCTCTTTTCTCTGGCTAGTGGTCTATCTATTTTGTTAATCTTGTCAAAAAACCAACTCCTGGATTCATTGATTTTTTAAAGGGTTTTTCATATCTCTATCTCCTTCAGTTCTGCTCTGATCTTAGTTATTTCTTGTCTTCTGCTAGCTTTTGAATTTGTTTGCTCTAGCTTCTTTAGTTCTTTTAATTGTGATGTTAAGGTGTTGATTTTAGATCTTTTCCGCTTTCTCCTGTGGGCATTTAGTGCTATAAATTTCCCTCTAAACACTGCTTTAGCTGTGCCCCAGAGATTCTGGTACATTGTGTCTTTGTTCTCATTGATTTCAAATAACTTATTCATTTCTGCCTTAATTTTGTTATTTACCCATTAGTCATTCAGGAGCAGGTTGTTCAGTTTCCATGTAGTCGTGCAGTTTTGAGTGAGTTTCTTATTCCTGAGTTCTAATTTGATTGCACTGTGGTCCAAGAGACTGTTTGTTATGATTTTTGTTCTATTGCATTTGCTGAGAAGTGTTTTACTTCCAATTACATGGTCGATTTTAGAATAAGTGCTATGTGGTGCTGAAAAGAATGTATATTCTGTTGATTTGGGGTGGAGAGTTCTGTAGATGTCTATTAGGTCTGCTTGGTCCAGAGCTGAGTTCAAGTCCTGAATATCCTTGCTAATTTTCTGTCTCATTGATCTAATATTGACAGTGGGGTGTTAAAAGTCTGCCACTATTATTATGTGGGAGTCTAAGTTTCTTTGTAGGTCTCCACAAACTTGTTTTATGAATCTGGATGCTCCTGTATTGGGTGCATATATATTTAGGATAGTTAGCTCTTGTTGTTGCATTGATCGCTTTACCATTATGTAATGGCCTTCTTTGTCTCTTTTGATCTCTGTTGGTTTAAAGTCTGTTTTATAAGAGACTAGGATTGCAACCCCTGCTTTATTTTGTTTTCCATTTGATTGGTAAATCTTCCTCCATTTCTTTATTTTGAGGCTGTGTGTGTCTTTGCATGTGAGATGGGTCTCCTGAATACAGCACACTGATGGATCTTGACTCTTTATCCAATTTGCCAATCTGTGCCTGTTAATTGGGGCATTTAGTCTGTTTCCATTTAAGGTTAATATTGTTATGTGTGAATTCCATCCTGTCATTATGATGCTCGCTGGTTATTTTGCCCATTAGTTGATACAGTTTCTTCATAGTGTTGATGGCCTTTACATTTTGGGTTGTTTTGCAGTGGCTGGTACCGGTTTTTCCCTTCCATATTTAGTGCTTCCTTCAGGAGCTCTTGTAAGGCAGGCTGCCTGGTGGTTACAAGATCCCTCAGCATTTGCTTGTCTGTAAAGGATTTTATTTCTCCTTCACTTATGAAGCTTAGTTTGGCTGGATATGAAATTCTGGGTTGAAAATTCTTTTCTTTAATAATGTCGAACATTGGTCCCCACTCTCTTCTGGCTTGTAGGATTTCTGCCGAGAGATCCACTGTTAGTCTTATAGGCTTCCCTTTGTGGCTAACCTGATCTTTCTCTCTGGCTGCTCTTAACATTTTTTCCTTCATTTCAGCCTTGGTGAATTGGACGATTATGTGTCTTCGGGTTGCTCTTCTCAAGGAGTATCTTTGGGTATTCTCCATATTTCCTGAATTTGGATGTTGGCCTGTCTTGCTAGGTTGGGGAAGTTCTCCTGGATAGTGTCCTGAAGTGTGTTTTCCAACTTGGTTCCATTCTCCCCATCACTTTCAGGTACACAATCAAATGTAGATTTGGTCTTTTCACATAGTTTCATATTTCTTGGAGGCTTTGTTCATTCCTTTTCCTTCTTTTCTTCTCTAATCTTCATGCTTTATTTCATTAAGTTGATTTTCAATCTCTGATATCCTTTCTTCTGCTTGATCAATTTGGCTATTGATACTTGTATATGCTTCACAAAGTTATTGTGCTGTATTTTTCAGCTCCATCAGATCATTTATGTTCTTCTCTAAACTGGTTATTCTAGTTAGTAATTCCTCTAACCTTTTATCAACGTCCTTAGCTTCCTTGCATTGGGTTAGAATATGCTCCTTTAGCTCAAAGGAGTTTGTTATTACCAACCTTCAGAAGCCTACTTATGTCAATTCGTCAAGCTCATTCTCTGTCCAGTTTTGTTCCCTTGCTGGCATGGAGTTGTGATCCTTTGGAGGAGAAGAGGCATTCTGGTTTTGGAATTTTCAGCCTTGTTGCACTGGTTTTTGCTCATCTTCGTGGATGTATCTACCTTTGGTCTTTTCTGTTGGTGATCTTTGGATGCAGTTTTTGCATGGTCGTCCTTTTTGTTGATGTTGATGTTATTGCTTTCTGTTTGTTAGTTTTCCTTCTAACAGTCAGGCCCCTCTTCTGCAGTTCTGCTGAAGTTTGCTGGGGGTCCACTCCAGACGCTGTTTGCCTTGCTATCACCAGCAGAGGCTGCAGAACAGCAAAGATTGCTGCCTGTTCCTTCCTCTGGAAGCTTCATCCCAGACGGGAAGCCTCCAGATGCCAGCCAGAGCTCTCCTGTATGAGGTGTCTGTCAACCCCTGCTGGGAGGTGTCTCCCCGTTAGGAGGCACAGGGGTCAGCAACCCACTTGAGAAGGCAGTCTGTTCCTTAGCAGAGCTCGAGCACTGTGCTGGGAGATCCGCTGCTCTCTTCAGAGCCAGCAGGCAGGAACGTTTAAGTCTGCTGAAGCTGTGCCCACAGCCACCCCTTCCCTCAGGTGCTCTGTCCCAGGGAGATGGGAGTTTTATAAGCCCCTGACTGGGGCTGCTGCCTTTCTTTCAGAGATGTTATGCCCAGAGAGGAGGAATCTATAGAGGCAGTCTGACTACAGCAGCGTTGAGGCACTGCCGTGGGCTCTGCCCAGTCCAAATTGCCCAGCAGCTTTGTTTACACTGTAAGGGGAAAACGGCTTACTCAAGCCTCAGTAATGGCAGATGCCCCTCCCCCCACCAAACGGGAGCATCCTAGGTCAACTTCAGAGTGCTGTGCTAGCAGCAAGAATTTCAAGCCAGTGGATCTTAGCTTGCTGGGCTCCTTGGGGGTGGGATCTGCTGAGCAAAACCACTTGGCTCCCTGGCTTCAGCCCGCTTTCCAGGGGAGTGAACCGTTCTGTCTCACTGGTGTTCCAGGTGCCACTGGGGTATGAAAATAAACTCCTGCACCTAGCTTGGTGTCTGCCCAAATGGCTGCCCAGTTTTGTGCTTGACACCCAGGGCCCTGGTGGTGTAAGCACCCGAGGGCATCTCCTGCTCTGTGGGTTGCGAAGACTGTGGGAAAAGCATAGTATCTGGGCCAGATAGCACCATCCTTCACAGCAGGCACAGTTCCTCATGGCTTCCCTTGGCTAGGGGAGAAACTTCCCTGACCCCTTGCACTTCCCAGGTGAGGTGACGCCCCACCCTGCTTCTGCTTGCCCTGTATGGACTGCACCCACTGTCTAACCAGTCTCAATGAGATGAACCAGGTACCTCAGTTGGAAATGCAGAAATCACCCGCTTTCTGCATTGGTCTCGCTGGGAGCCGCAGACCAGAGCTGTTTCTATTCAGCCATCTTGCCCGAGAATCAAAACTGAAGATTTTTAAACCACTAAAAGACTACTTAAGTAATCTGTTTCTTCTTGAATAAGCTTTGCTAGTTTGTAGTTCTCAGGGAATCTTTCCATTTAATTGAAGTTGTTGAATTTATTGGTGTGAAGTTGTTTGTAAGATTCCCTGATTATCCTTTAAATATCTATAAAATATGTAATGATATTACTACTTTCATTGTTGATGTTGTGATCTGTATCTTATCTCTTTTTATTCTGATTAGTCTGGCCAGAGCTTTAGCATTTTACTTATTTTTTCAAAAAAAAGATTTTGGTTTTATTGATTTTTCTATTTTTTTATATTCTATTTCATTAAGTTATTTCCTTTTAAATTTGAATTTATTTTGCTCTTCTTTTTCTAGTTTCTTAAGGTATAAGCAGAGGACATTGATTTGGGACTTCTCTCCCCTTTTAATATAGATACTTAGGACTATAAATACCACTCTAAGTACTACTTTAGTGGCATCCCACACATTTTTGTTTGTTGTATCGTCATTTTTACGCTGTTCAAAATATTTCCCAATTCACCTTTTGAAATCTTCATTGATCTACCAGTTATTTTGAATTGGTTTTAAGTAGTTAACAAATATTTGGTCATTTTCCAGATCTTTCTAATTCGGTTCCATCTTGGTCAGAGAACATACATACAGGATCAAGGTTTGTCTTGTGGCTCAGAATGTGGTCTATCTTGGTCATGTTTCATGAGCCCTTGAGAAGAATGTATATTCTGTTGTTGGATGGAGTGTATGTCTATTTGATCACCTTAGGTGATAGTATTGCTCAAGTTTTCTATATCCTTATTGATTTTCCGTCAACTTATCTTTGTGATTATTGAGAGAGTTGTATTGAAATCTCTGCCTATAATTGTTCATTTGGCTATTTCTTATTGCATTTCTATTAGGTTTTGTTTCATGTATTTTGAAGTCCTATTACCAGGTGCTTTACATTTAGCATTATTATATCCTCTTAATGACTTATTTAATATTACAAAATGCCCTTCTTTATCTTTGCCAATTTTCTTTGCTCTGAATTGTACAATGTCTAATACTGATATGACCACTTCAGCTCTCCTTTGCTTAGTGTTAGTATGATATATAGTTTTCTATCCATTCCTTTTTTTTTTTTTTTTTTGAGACAGAGCCTCATTCTGTCACCCAGGCTGGAGTGCGGTGTTGCAATCTCAACTCACTGCATCCTTCGCCTCCTGGGTTCGAGCGCTTCTCCTACCTCAGCCTCCTGAGTAGCTGGGACTACAGGCGTGTGCCACCATGCCCAGCTAATTTTTCTATTTTTAGTAGAGACAGTGTTTCACCATGTTGGCCAGATTGGTCTCAAACTCCTGACCTCAGGTGATCTACCTGCCTCAGCCTCCCAAAGTGCTGGGATTACAGGCATGAGCCACTACACCAGCCTCTATCCATTTACTAAGAAGCTATATGTGTCTTTATTTTAGAGTACATTTCCTGTAGGCACATACAGTTGGGTCTCATAGGTACATACAGTTGCTTTTTTTAATCCAATGTGATAATATCTGCCTTTTAATTGGTATGTGTAGATCATTTACATTTAAAGCTGATATGGTCAGGTAATTATTTTTCTGATTATCCTGTTGTTATATCATCCTATCCTTTGTGGCCCTTTGTGAGTTTTTGTTTGTTTGCTTTTTTTATAGAGGCAGTGTCTCACTCTGTTGTCCTGGCTGGAGTGCAGTGGTGTGACCAGAGCTCACTGTCTAACCTCGAACTCCTGGGCTCAAGTGACTTTCCCACTTAAGCCTCCTGAGTAGCTGAGATGACAGGGGTGTGCCACCATGCCTGGCTAATTTTTTTCTTTTTTTTTTTTTTGCAGAAATGGGGTCTTGCTATGTTGCTCAGGCTGGTCTCAAACTCCTAGCCTCAAGTGATCTTCCTTTCTTGGCCTCCTAAAGTGATGCCATCCTATTCTTGATTTATATAGTCTATATTTCCTTACCTCTCTCCAAGAATAGTAATGACTTTTTTTATCCACAAAGTATTTATTTTTAATGCTATTTTTTATCTTTTATTTAATTTACTGTGGTCTTTTATTCCCCTCCTGTCAGTGGTTTTCATTCTAAGACTGAATGATGACCTTTTGTGATCCATTCATATTTTAAAGTGCATACTGGTTTGAATTTTTGTGGTAGTTTTCTCATTTTTTGTTAGCACATGTAGTTATCTTTATCATATCTCATGTGGTTATCTTTTGCAATCTACTAAGAGTAAATAAAAGGTCTGGATATGTTTCTGGGATTTCAGCAGACATGTTTTATTTTAAGGTTAGTAAACAGCTGACCCAAGTGGTGGGGCACCCCCCCGTCTCAGAATAAAAAAGGCCTTTCTTTTCTGGGCTCCTTAAGCCCTCTTTAGAAGGCTAGTTCTTCATTGGTAATTATATTTAAATGTCTTTATTAAAAATGTCTGAAGATTTTGTTGTTATTGTTGTTGTTTATCTATTTGTTTGTTTCTTTCATCCCGATAATAAAATACATCATGCATGGGTTGGAGGGAAGAGGACAGGATGGTGGTGAGTTTGGAGACCCAATGGGACTGATAGTTCCAAACAAAGGTCTCCAATTGCTTTTCAGCTTTTTGGACACCTCTTTCTCATTCTGCTAACATTCTTTACCTTCATACTTGGACTGAGTCAGTTTTCTTCTTGGCTGCAATGCTCTGTTTTATGTTCTGGGAGTATTTTATTCATGTTAGTCATCAACAGGTTACCATCCACTTTTCTACTCTAAAGGTTTAGTGGAAATCAGTTGGCCGCTGATGGTTAACTTCACTGTGATGTGCATATTCCTTTTAATAATCTCAGTTTAATGAGGTATTATGAAGGAGGGGACCCAAGTACTTGTGCTGGGTCTGCCAAATTGATTTGAGACTTTTGGGAAACATAATTCAAGGGTAGAGAATCAAACTATTAATTTTACATGTTTGTTTGGGGTTGTTTTGGATATATTCTTTAGAAAATTAGAAAGAGACATCTTCTGAGGATAAGCCAGAAGGCTTATTGATATGTTTACGTTGGTTGTATATTTCGATAAATTAGGGTTTGGCAAACTACAGCCAGTGAGCCAAGTCCAGCAGTATCAGTTTTTGAAAATAACGTTTTATTGGAACACAGCCCTACTCACTTATTTATGTATTTGTCTATAGCTGCCTTTATGCTACAATGGCAAAATTGAGTACTTGTTACAGAGATTGTGTGGCCTGTAAAACCTAAAATATTCACTTTCTGGCATTTATAGAAAAAAATTTTCAGATCCTATATTTAGATGAACCTGTAATTAGAAGCAAATCGTTCAGAATCCAACGTTTTAGGTAAAATCACATTCCAGTCTTAAGTCCCAAAAGGATTTTCTCTTTGAATAATTATTATTATTTTCACTACTGTGGACTGAGCACACTAAAAATTTCCCCCATACCACATTGAGTTAGAATGGTCTTTTTCCATCAAATCTGTATCTGGCCATAGTTTTACTCAACTAAAGCTGGTAGCTCCTTTAGGGCAGTCAAAAGTTCCTTTAGAAGATAAGCTTAAAAGCAAGATTTAGAATCAAAATTCCAATTTTACATTTTAAAATAACCCAAGTCAAAACAATTTAGTATCAGTGCTTTGGAAATGAAATTATCTTACTGACCTGAAAGCACGGGAGTCAGTGCTGGACTCATTCCATTGGTAATCCCTCACTCACAAAAGAATAAACCTCACAACGGAAAGAGAAAAAAAGCTGTTTTTGTGGGATCTACTCTGTTGAGTGATTTACACACCTTGTATACATTACCTTCACAGAAAAAAATGGTATTATTTCTCCAAATAATAAGTAAACATGAACTAAAGGGAAACAAATTTTAGAGCCTTGCATCTTTGATAGACAAAGTCCTGCTTCCTGCCCCATCCATTAAAAACACAAATGGTTATTTGTGGAGATAGCTCACAGAGCATCAGATTTCACTCTGAGTATGTCTCTTGCAATTACAAATAATTAAATGAAGCTGATTGTCTCTACTAGTAATAATTAAGTATGAATGCGGGAAATCAACAGAACCAAAAAGTGGTCCATGAAAAGATCAAGAAAATTGACAAAACTTTAGGAAAATTTATCAAGAAAAAAAGAGAGACTAGTTAAATGACTAGAATCAGAAACGAAATAGGAGATGTTACTATTTATTTTACAGAAATAAAAGAATTATAAAGGAAAACCATGAATAATTGCACACTAAAAAATGAGATAACTTAGATGAAATGGACAAATTGTTACAAGCAAACTGCCAAAGGGACTCAAGAAGAAACAGACAATCTGAATAAACCTATAACAAGCAAAGAGATTGTATAATTACTTTTAAAACTTACCCACAAAAAGTCCCAGGCCCAGATGGTATATCATTGCTGAATTCTACCAAACATTTAAAGAAAAAGTAATATCAAAATTTCACCAACATTTCCAAAAAGTAGAAGAGGAGAAAATCTTCCCAAATCATTGTATGATTTCAGTATTACCCTGATACCAAAATGAAAAATATTATAAGAAAAGAAAACTTTAGACCAATATATTTTATGAATATAGATTCAAAATTCCTCAACAAAATTTTAACAAACCAAGCCATGCAACATATTAAAAAAATATGCACCATGACCAAGTGGGATTTATCTCAGAAATCAAAGGTTGGTTTAACACCCACAAATAAATTAATGCAATAGATTATATCAATATAATTTAAAAATCACAATGATCTCAAATGCATAAAAAGTATTTGACAAAAATCCAACACTTATTCATGATATTAAAAAAACTCAATAAACTGAAAAAGAAGGAAAATCCCTCAACCTGACAAATGATATCTACAAAATCCCACAGCTAACATTAGACTAAATGATAAAAGAGCAGGTGCTTTTCCCCTAATATCAGGAGCAATTCTATGATGTCTTCTTTTGCTACATGTATTCAACACTGTAGAGGAGGTTTTAGCCAGGACAATTAGCCAAGTGAAAAATAAAAGGCATCCAGCTTGGAAAAGAAGAAGCAAAGCAACTTTATTTGCAGATGGCATGATCATATGCCCAGAATCCTAATGAATTCACTAAAAAATTAATAGAACTAGTAATTAGTTCAGCAGGGTTATAGGATACAAGATCAACACACAAAAATTAATTCTATTTCTCTATATATGCAACAAACAATTCAGAAAATAAAATCAGAAAAATTAGAATGGTCTTTTCAGTAAGTGGTGTGAGAACAGTTGAATTGTCATGAAAAAGAATGAAAATGGACCCTTACCTCACACCATATGCCAAAATTAACCAAAAATAGACCAAAGATCTAAACATAAGAGTTAAAGCTGTAAAACTCTTAGCAGAAACATAGGATAAATATTTACAACCTTGTATTTGAAGGATTTTTAGATATGACACCAAAAGCACAAACAGCAAAATTAGATAAATTGCAGTATTAAAGTTTAAAACTCTTGTGACTCAAAGAACATCAGCAAGAAAGTGAATAGACAACCCACAGAATGGAAGAAAACATCTGCAAATACTGTATCTAAAAGGACTCATATCTGGAATATATAAAGAACTGTCATAACTCCATAATAAAAACACAAATGAACTAATTTAAAAATGGGCAAAGGATTTCAATAGACTCTTCTACCACAGAGAAATACAAATGGCCAATAAGCACTTGAAAAGTTGCTCAATATCATTAGTCATTGGAGAAATGCAAACTAAAACCATGATGAAATACCACTTCATATGCACTAGGATAGTTAGAACCAAAAAGTCAGATAGCAAGTGCTGGCAAGGATGTGGGGAAATCAGAACTCATGTACACTACTGGTAGGAATGTAAAATGGTGCAGCCACTTTGGAAAGCAGTCTGGCAGTTTCTCAAGTGGTTAAACAGAGAATTAAAATTTGATGCAGCAATTCTACTCATAGGTATATGGCCAAGAAATATGAAAACATGGGCCGGGCTCGGTGGCTCACGCCTGTAATCCCAGCACTTTGGGAGGCCAAGGCTGGCGGATCACGAGGTCAGGAGATCAAGACCATCCTGGCTAACACGGTGAAACCCTGTCTCTACTAAAAATACAAAACATTAGCCGGGCGCAGTGGCAGGCACCTGTAGTCCCAGCTACTCAGGAGGCTGAGGCAGGAGAATGGCGTGAACCTGGGAGGCGGAGCTTGCACTGAGCCGAGATAGCGCCACTGCAGTCCAGCCTGGGAGAAAAAGCGAGACTCCGTCTCAAAAAAAAAAAAAATGAAAACATTTGCCCACACAAAAACTTGTACATAAATATATATAGCAGCATTAGTCATTAATAGACCAAAGGTGAAAATAACCCAAATGTCCATCGATGAATAGATAAAAGGAATATAGCCATAGAATGGAATATTATTTGGCCATAAAAAGGAGTGAAGTACTGATACATGCTTCAACGTGAATGAACCTAGAAAACATGACAAGTGTAAGAAGCCAGATACAAAAGACCATATAGTATATGATTACACTCATTTGGAAGTCCAGAATGGGGACATCTGTAGAGAAAGAAAGCAGATTGATTAATGGTTCCTCAGGGCTGACTGTTGTTATGGTTGCACATATTTGTGAATATATTTTAAAAGTTGAAATGTACACATTAAATTGATGAATTTTATGATGTATCTTAACAAAGCTGTTAAAAATTGAGTTTGGTTGGTAGTAAAAAAAATTAAAACAATGGTTTTAATAAGATATGTTTAATTTTTCTCACATTCAGAAGGTCTGGAAATAGCCAGTCTATGGCAAATATGGCAGTCCAAAGTTTCAGGGACTTTGGCTTCCTCTGTTTTATTGTTCTCAAGGTACCTCATGATCTAAATGGCTTCTGGGGTGCCAGCCATAAACCTGACTTTTAAACAACAGGAAAAAGGAAGAGGGGAGAAAGTTAAACAACTCCCCTTTTCATGACACATCCAAGAATTACATGTATCATAATTGGCCACAATCTGGTCACATGTTTGTACCTGTATGAAAATGAAGGTGGTAAATATAATCTTTTTATTTTATTTTATTATTATTTTTGAGACAGAGTCTCTCTCTGTCACCCAGGCTGGAGTGCAGTGGCACAATCTCAGCTCACTGCAAACTCTGCCTCACGGGTTCAAGTGATTCTTCTGCCTCAGCCTCCCGAGTAGCCACCACGCCTGGCTAATTTTTGTATTTTTAGTAGAGCCTGGGTTTCACCATATTGGCCAGGCTGGTCTCGAACTCCTACCCTCGTGATCTGCCCGCCTTGGCCTCCTAAACTGCTGGGATTACAGGTGTGAGCCACTGCACTTGGCCAGTAAATATAATCTTTATTCCAGTAGTACTATTGCTATCAAACAAAAGAGGAACATTTGTAAGTGGATATCAGCAACCTTTGCAATGTTAACAAAATAAATATTTTATCAAGGTTGCTATAAAAATGCAATGTTCAATGAAATTCTAAAATGACTTAATTCTGAGCATAGAGTGAAGGAAGGAGAGGAGAGATAATATTTAATTAAAAATACAAAAATAATATCAAAATTCTATATTAAGGGTTCTGAGTGGCAATGTAATCATTATAACCAAATATCAAATATAAAGATTGTATAAACTACAGAGAACCAAGCATAAGCTTCAAGAAAGCACCTGATTTAAGGCAGCACTGAAGAAACAGGAAGATAGATGAAGTTTGGCTTCTCCATGAAAGACAAGACAATTAAGTTACTGAAGTGTCAACATCAAAAAAGCAAGTAAAGAAAAGCATATGCAGATCAATTAAAAGTTCAAGGATGGTCTCCTTTTTATACCTTGTCTTGTTATTATGAAATAGAAATGTATATTAAGGAAAGTTTTGATGAGTGATGATATTTGGGAGTAAAATCTCTTTATTACAAAGGCATGAGAGCCAAAAACAATCAGAGTGCAGTTAGCAAGGTAATTTAATCTGCAGCCCATACTATTGCCTGATTTTGAATATTAGCACAATTGATGGTGTGTTGAGGAAATTTAGCAGCCAGAGGTGTTTACTTTAGCTTCAATTCTTAGTTCACTTGGAGGGGTTGGCAGTGCCCTCACTTCCGTCAAGGAATGTAAATAATACATGAGGAACTATTTAGTAGCCAGAGGAGGTGTTGATGTTTAATGAGGTGACATTTTTAATTGTGCACTACACTGAGTAAACCAATACATTTGTATCTTCAAACTTATAAATGTAAAATAACTATTATAATTTAAATAATTATAAACATTGTAAATAATAGCTTACAATAACATTCTTGGAAATTGAAGGAACTCATTCATGGGTAGAACTTATTTGCAAGTGCAGTGGAAAAGAAGATAAATAATGTGTGTATATAAAAACAAAGAACCAAATTTGCCCAACTTTTCTTTAAAAAGATGTTACTAAAATTACATTTAAGAACCTTTGATGAACCCTAAGAAAACTGGGTTTAATGTCACTTCCTAGCTGTGTTACCCTGGGTAAGTTAATCAGCCTTACTGAGCTTCAGTTGCCTCTGGTACAGAATGGTAATCCCCGCCTCGTATCAAGAGGAGATCACTGAAGTGCTTGGACTATATTAGGTACTAGATATTCCCTACCCCACCCTTCCTCTTCCCTTCTTTATGGAAATGCATCAAGATCATCAGTATACTATAAAGCATGGGGCAGTGGAAAAATGGGAAGGCCCAATTATACAGGCCATTGACATTTAGTTTTTCCATAATTAGTTCCCAAATTGGTATTTAGGTTACAATTTGGTTGAAGACAACAGCTGATGTAAGATGCAATGATCAACGTGGGCTTTCAGCTGACACTGATCCTAGAGTGTTGGCCCCATCCATCACAGGATGTTTCATTTCACATCATTTTGCCAAGTCCTGAGTGCACGCACATCTTCTCATCGGTTTCTGGAAGCTTGTGGTGAATAGACTGCGTTAGAAGCGCAGGAGTCAGACTTCCTTCCTCTCCTGCCCATTGGCTGAATGAGCTTCACAAGAGCCTTTCTATCCACGCTTTCCTCTCTCTACATGGCGCTAAGTACTGCCATGGGACTAATAAGCACATGCAGAGGAATGACTAATAATATCTCTACCATCAGCTCTCGTTTATCACAGCCAGATAATTTGAATTTCAAATTATCTCCAGAAAGCCTCTCTTTTGAATATTTATTGACATTTCAACAACTCTTCTTAATTAAGTAGTTTATTGGAATGAACAAGATCTTTGTTTACTCTAGTTCAGCAGAAGTGTGAAGAGTCAAAATAACAGCATTCCTGCTCTGCAGAAGACATCAAGGAGAACTTTGTCAAGAAATCTTTGTTCGGCTGTAGGTTTGTTATTCATTTCTCCAGCTGTCAGTGAGTGCCCGTATACAACAGACATGCTGCTGGGCACATGTAAATGAAAAAATACGTTTGTTGACCTTAGGAACCCCAGAATCTCCCTAGGAAAAGAGACATGCAAAACATGATAATATAGAAAGAAATGTATCTCGTGGGAAGTGCAGTAGAGAACAGGAGGAGACGTCTAAATCAGCCTTACAGAATCCAAGACTGAACAGAGGAGAGGATGGTACTTGGGCTTGGCCTGGAGGTGGGGGTCGGAGTGTGTGTAGCTGACTACCTGGGAGGGTGGCTGTGTAGTGGCACTGCAGCGGCCACACAGAGGCAAGGGCAGTCCTTGGCTTCTGATGTCAGTTTTCTGAGTGGTGCTGTAATCTGTTTCCAACAGAGGGTGGATTACGGAAGCCGAATGCCCGTGGTGGTTTCCCTCTTTAAAGTAACATGTTATGTGCGCTCAGATTATCAGGGGCTCCTGATTTCACACTCTGAAGTTAAATAAATCAAGATCATTAACTTGTATCTGCATGATTTATTATTTCAGGCATTTCACGCTGCTAGGGAAAGGTTCTATTTGGATTGTTACACTCTACAACTCTTATCCCAGGAGGAAAGATATACATTGCTACTTTGGTTGCCATCTAAGCAACCCTACAAAGGATAATAAAGGGCTCTGTGTATTGAATTTTCATATATAGTATCTCATTAAACAACATATATTAATAATTATTTTTATTTATGGTTGTTTAAAAATATCTGTAAATCTCCTTGTTAGAAAAGAATTTAGCTTCTTTTCTTAATGCAAACTCTAGTTTTTAAACAAAAATAATTACCTCTTAACTGAACCAATACTAATTCTCTTCAGGTTTTGTATGATATATAAATAAGTCATTAATTAAAAAAAGTCCTTGGCATTTTTTTACCATCATATTAAATACCTCATGTTTATTTCATGTTTTCAATGAATAATGAATGAAATTACTATTTAATAATTTGTTTAATGACTACTGAAAATGACTAAGAATAAGCGTGTATAGAGAGGTAACCATTTAGAGAGGCATAAATACATTACCCAGATACAATTATTGGAGTCAGAGCATCTTTGAGTGGTAAGAGAATTGTGGTTTTTTTTAGACGGAGTTTCACTCAGTTGCCCAGGCTGGAGTGCAATGGTGTGATCTCGGCTCCCTGCAACCTCTGCCTCCCAGGTTCAAAGGATTCTTTTGCCTCAGTCTCTTGAGTAGCTGGGATTACAGGCACATGCCCGGCTAATTTGTTGTATTTTCAGTAGAGATGGGGTTTCACCATGATGGCCAGGCTGGTCTCAAACTCCTGACCTTGGGTGACCCGCCCCCCTCAACCTCCCAAAGTGCTGGGATTACAGGTGTGTCACCACGCCCAGTCAGGGAATTTAAAGGTCATCTTTCCCTGAACCTATCCAGTGCCTGTGTGAATCTACAACCCTTTTTTTCTCCATCTGACCTTACCATTCAGAATTTTTTTACAAAAGCAAGTCATTTTTTAAGCTTTGAACAAAAGGGTAGGAAAAAAAGAAAAACCCCCACTTGGGGAAAAGGGGGAAAACTGGTAAGGTGGGTGGTGTTGTGTGGAGTCATGCCTAAACTGGTGTCTTCAGCCACCTGTGGAAGTTTTCCCTTGCCTTTGTCTGGTCTCCCTTCCGATTTATTTCTCTGAATATGGAATTGTAAGTGGGAAGAGTAATGTGTACATATCACCATGGCCTGGATACATGAATGGCTCTGCGTCCTCATTACCTTCTGACTGACAGGTGTCAGGTTCTTCTCACTGCTGTTGGTAATTGGATAATGGGTGAATTACTTAATGTATTTCTTCAAGACAAATATTAACATTGGGGTTTTCCATTATAGAAATGAAATCTTTCAAACCAGAATATAAGGTCAAACCATGCCATCTGAAATAGTTTGATGCAATATTTTTCCCTTGCTTTAAACGTTTAAGATGTTACTGTTGTGTAAGTATAATGTGATACATGCATCCCATTTTAATTTGACTTACACATGATTATCTAGTGTGGATGACTTTTTTCAAAGAGAATGTCATTACATCAGT
The DNA here is from genome assembly GCF_029289425.2 of Pan paniscus. NCBI lineage: Eukaryota > Metazoa > Chordata > Mammalia > Primates > Hominidae > Pan > Pan paniscus. The sequence continues at coordinate 8,756,015 of NC_073265.2, forward strand.
GCTGTGTTAACAGGAAAGTATATTAGCTTCTGTTTGTCAGTGAATATTAAAGGCTAGGAATATAATTTTTGAAACAATGGCACGGTGCTGCTGAAAATCACAGCCTTTATTTTCCAGTTGCCCACATTGCAAAATTAGTTAACATGACTCAGAAAAACAGCCACAAAACAAATGAAAGAAAATCTCATAACACATCCAGATTGCTTTCCTTTAAAAATAATCTTGCCCTTGTCTTGAGCTGGGTGCCCTAGAAGCAGATCCTGAAGCAGGTATTCAGGTTCAACCGATTTAGTGGGGATGTTCTCAGGTAAAGGGGAATGGGAGTGATCTACACTCAAACTGGCTTCTGTCCAGTCCCATGGGAGCCATGTGAAGGACCCTGCTGGGGTAGCTTCTGCACCCACGTCAGTCACTGGCCCTGGTCAGAGAGGACACAGCTCCTGTTTGGAAGTCGGCAGTTCTCTGGAGAGCAAAGGGCAGTGAGGTGCCATCGCCTGGCCACAGTGTGCCCCATGATACTCGGCCTCCCAATGACAGCTCGGGCTGTCACCTGGCTGTGAGAAGTGAGCAGAATTCAAGCAGTAGCTCTAGCTGGCAATCATCTTCAAAGATGGTGTGAAGTTGAGAGGTGAAGCCAGCTGGATTTCTGGGCCAGGTGGGGACTTGGAGACCTTTTCTGTCTTACAAGAGGATTGTAAAATGCACTAATCAGCACTCTGTAGCTAGGATTGTAAAACGCACCAATCAGTGCTCTGTGGCTAGCTGGAGGTTTGTAAAATGTGCCAATCAGCACTCTGTAAAAACACACCGATCAGCTCTCTATGGCTAGCTAGAGGTTTGTAAAATGGACCAGTCAGTGCTCTGTAAAATGGACCAATCAGCACACTGTAAAATGGACCAATCGGCACTCTGTAAAATGGACCAATCAGCAGGACATGGGCGGGGACAAATAAGGGAATAAAAGCTGGCCACATCCACGCAGCAGCAGCAGCAACCTGCTGGGGTTACCTTCTATTCTGTGGAAGGTTTGTTGTTTCACTCTTCACAGTAAATTTTACTGCTGCTCACGCTTTGGGTCCATGCAGCCTTTAAGAGCTGTGACACCGTGAAGGTTCGCAGCTTCAGCCTTCAAGTCAGCCCGACCAAGAACCCCCGGAAGGAACCAACTCTGGACATCCTCAGTGGTGGTAGGTGGGAAGGAGCTTCTTGGGGTTTATTTCATAAGAATGCTAATGCTATTCAGGTGGGCTCCACCCTCATGACCTAATCACCTCCTAAAAGCCCACTTCTAAAATTACCACTTTGGGGTGAAGATGTAAACATGATCAACTTGTGACACAAAGAGTTCAGCCCAGCGTGGCATTCCCACAGAAACTCTGCTTGCAGCTGTGCAGTTAGTGGGGTGAGCACCAGCCGTGCGAGAAAAGCCACAGGAAACTCAAGCCTGCCAGTTTATTGTATGCTTACACCTGGGAATAAACTAAGAATACTGGGAAAAGGAGAATGACAAAAACAGTGAGGAATTGCTTAACACCAAAAAGAAAGGTGACTCTAGAAAGCTTGCCTTATTTGCTGAGCAAATGTTCTTCAGCTGTGGTGGTGGGGGACACCTGAGCTTACATTTCGGGGGTTGGGAGAAAGCAGAGGCTCACTGCCCTGACTCCGCCGCCTGGAAGGCCCAAGGGGGTTTCCCTCCACAGTTGCCAGGGCGTGGAGCTCACATTATCACCAGGTGGAGGGACTGTGGAACCGGAGTTCCAGGTGGGTGGTGGGGGGCGTTCCGCGCTGCACTCTTGCCTCCCGTATTTCCAAGTCAGGGATTCGCCCAAAAACGTGCGTTTAAAAAGTTACCAGGTATTTAACGCATTCACTTAAAATAGCGTCTCCTCCCTAGAAAGCGTGCACGCGGTCAAATATTGATGTCCATTCAGCCTTCACTGGTCACTGGCTGGGCCCAGCACTGCTGGTTTTGTGAGGCATAGATGGCAGTGCTGATGTCCCTTGCTGGGGTCTCGGCACCACAGCAAAGGAGTTTCCTAGGTGGATCAGCCCGTTCTCTTGCTGCTATAAAGAAATACCTGATTGGGAGGCCGAGGTGGGCGGATCACGAGGTCAGGAGATCAAGACATCCTGGCTAACACGGTGAAACCCCGTCTCTACTAAAAATACAAAAAATTTAGCCGGGCGTGGTGGCGGGTGCCTGCAGTCCCAGCTACTAGGGAGGGTGAGGCAGGAGAATGGCGTGAACCCGGGAGGTGGCGCTTCTAGTGAGCGGAGATCGTGCCACTGCACTCCAGCCTGGGTGACAGAGCGAGACTCCGTCTCAAAAACTTAAAAAAAAAAAAAAAAAAAAAAAAAAAAAAAAACCCTGAGACTGGGTAATGTATAAAGAAACGAAGTTTAATGGGCTCAAGGTTCTACAAGCTGTGCAGAAAGCATGGCAGCATCTGCTTCTGGAGAGGCCTCAGGGAGCTTCCACTTATGGCCCAAGGCAAAGCGGGAACAGGCCTCTCATACAGCAGGAACTGGAGAAGAGAGATTGAGGGTGGGAGGTACCACACACTTTAAAACCACCAGATCTCGTGAAAACTCTACCACAGCACTAAGGGAATGGTATTAAACCGTGAGAAACCACCCCCATGATCCATTCACCTCCCACCAGGCCCCACCTCCCACCATTGGGAATTACAATTCAACATAAGAGTTGGGCAGGGACACAGATCCGAACCACATCACTACGTGACGGGGAGCTAGTGACATGGAGGGTGTTTCTGATAGGCCCCATCAGTGCACAGTGCTGTGGAGCCTGGCAGGTCCGGCAGGAAGTATTGCAAGGATGCTTGTGGTGGTAGTGGCGGGGCAGGAGCAACCAGACCTTGGCTTCTCACAGATGCTGACCTCATTTGGTGTGGATTCGCATCCGTTCCTCTCCTTATCATGTGAGAAGTGCCAAGGTGCTCCCTGAGTCCTTCATTGGCCGCCTGCACTCCAGGGGAGAGCTGGAGTATGTGGTCCATCATTCTAAAACAGCAGGCGCTAAATAAAGGTTGGTGTTGGAGGTGATGTAACCTCTCCTAGGAATAGATTAGCATTGAAGAAATATAAAGCTTTAAAAAACAAAAGGGGTTATCTTTACAAAGTGGCTGTCTTCAGTGCTGACCAGGGAGCCTCATGCTTTCTCTGGCAATCCCCACCGGTGTGCGGAGAGCCACAACTCAAACATCCACAGATGCTGCCTCTCCAGGAGCCTCCTGCTTTGCCAGTGCTCTGCAAGGGGCCAGGGGATCCCACAGCGGGATGTGGGTAACTGCTCCCAGTGGCTCTGGCTTCAGTCTCACCAGCCAGTGCAGCAACCAGGCACTTCTCGGCCTCAGATGTAGTTTCCAATTCAGTTGCAAAAGGTCAAAAAGCAATTTTGAAAATAATCACTTTTGTAGCCTGGATGCTGTGCTGGGTACCTTTTTTTTTTTTTTTTGAGACGGAGTCTCGCTCTGTCGCCCAGGCTGGAGTGCAGTGGCGCGATCTCGGCTCACTGCAAGCTCCGCCTCCCGGGTTCACGCCATTCTCCTGCCTCAGCCTCCCGAGTAGCTGGGACTACAGGCATCTGCCACCACGCCCGGCTAATTTTTTGTATTTTTAGTAGAGACGGGGTTTCCCCGTGTTAGCCAGGATGGTCTCCATCTCCTGACCTCGTGATCCGCCCGCCTCGGCCTCCCAAAGTGCTGGGATTACGGGCGTGAGCCACCGCGCCCGGCCTGTGCTGGGTACTTTTATAAGCATTTTTATGGTTTCCTCAAACCCTTAAGACAATTAGAGAAAGGTAGCATTATTAGCTCCCCTTGACAAAGGAGAAACCTGCTGCTGCTTTGTCAGTTATGTAGTAAGTGGCAGAGCTCAGGGAACTGTGGGTTTAACTTGAATCAGCTGGTGCTGGGGGGCTAGAGGTGGTTTATAGACTAACTACTGATTTGTTCATATGTAATTGGAAAGTTAGACATTACGGGAACACAGATGAGGGACACCTAAGCCAGCCTCCAGGAGACAAGGAAGACTTCCTGGTTTGTATTTCTTTATGTGTTGCTAAGACCGCAGTAATGAATTCTCTTGTTATATAAGAGGTTTAATATCCAAATACCTCTGAAGAGTAGTGCCTTTATAGTGAAAGGACTAAGTTTATCTGAATGTTTGAAACGTCTTTAGCTCACAGTCGGTAGTGCCTTCACCTCAAAGCAGCAATGACTGAAAAAAAAAACATCCGGAAGTCAAAGCTTCATGTGCACAGTTTCTCTTGCCCTGTATCTTGAGGGCAATGCAGGGTGGTTCAGGGTGATGTCGCACACTCGGTGGGTCTGTGTCACAGCTAAGTAAATCCGAGCTTAGGAAACCTCAGTCTTATAAGGGGGTTCCAAGGGAACTTACTATATATTATCCTGACAGGAAACAAATATGTCCTCTGGCCTGAAGGGAGACACCGTCTGTCTTCCAAGGCTATTTGCTATAACATCACCCTTGAAAAGACAGCCTAGGAGGAAGGCTGCAATAAGACACAGAAACACTGTAGAAAGTTGCCTCCAAAAGGCATGATCTGCAGCCTCTTAGGCAAACTCCAAGCCGCTACTACCCACAACCACTATTACTTAGGCAAACTCCTACCCACAGCTGTGCAGGCTGGCCAGGTGCTTTCAATGCAGTGACGTAGATCATTGTATGTGTAAATTGGAGCTGTCCTCAAATTTACCCACGTATCCTGGATTGCAAGGTCTTTGTCTCCACTACATAGTCATTGAGATACATTTATAATGTGATTTCATTGATGTGTGCAACCTTTTTCTTTTAATCTTATACAATTATAACATTGAAATGCAGATGACAGTTTTGACATTCGAAAAAAATGTAATTTTAATTAGTGTGTTGATTACTTGATCTAAGAAGCCAGATGCCTAAATATCATGAAAGGTCACAAGAACAAATTTTCAGTTTTCATCTTTTGATATTCTAATTTTATTGAATTAGAAGTAATTTAATTTAGTTGCATTAGAAGATGATTTTATTTAGCTCCCCACCCCCCCCTTTTTTTTTATTCTTTAGGATAAGTACAGAAATTCAAATCTCATAAAAGGAAAAAAATAAGGTTACCCAAGCCCTACCCATATCAATTTTCTTTCCTTTTTTTTTCCTAGTGGTGAACATTGATAATAAAAGCTCAATGACTTCTCTTCTGAATAGCAGCTTTGTAACAATAGCAATATAAGGAAAAACCCTTTGCTGGGTGCAAATAACTAGAAAGACAAATATGAAGAGACCTCCATTTGTAAAGTGGTTTTAACAAAACTATTATTATTTCTCTACTGTGTTCTCAGTGTTTCATAAGTTCCCTGTTAGATTTCCAACTAGGTAAAAGAACCATGTCCAGTTAGGTGAACTTTCCACAATCTAATTTGAAGTTAAAATATTGTCAACATTCCCTGTACTTCAAGTAGTTTGCCAATGGAATTAATCACATGGTTCTTATTCTTTGGTAAATCTAATCAGAGGTATAACAAAACAGTTCATTAAACACTTCCTCATCTGCCCCATGCTGGAAAAAGAAAACTAATAATGGGGCAATTACATGAAATTTGAAATTCAACTCAAATTCATACTAGAACAATTTCCAATCTTGTTGTGTGGAGTTATCCTAGTTCTATTATTACAGAATCTCCCATCTCTTCGAATCCTAAGGATTTGAGCATCTTGTAACCTCTTTTATTTGCCTAGACCTTGCAGTGCTTTAGTAGTGATTTGTCTTCCTTTCTGTTTCAACTTGAATTAATGTGTGAAATTATAAGTTTCTTTTATTGGATTTTTATCTCCTTAATACAATATAAGAACACTCAGTTAAAAAAAAAACTAGGATTTTAGCCATGTAATGAATTATTATAACCTTCTATAATGTAAATTATTGCCTACTTTTTGAAGTGTGATTTTATATGTTTTGATTAATATGCACAGTTAGACTCACCTACCTTAGTATTCCTGCCTCATGGGCTGTGCTCTGACAAAGCAAAACTGCTTGATGTTGTCTGTCCAGAATCCCACATTGGCATAGGCAAGAACTGAGCCTCAGCCTTTCATTCTCAAGCCAGCATTTGATGAACTAGACCACTCTGGGATTTCCAGTTTTATGCAAAGAGCTTGGAAGTTGTAACTCACATACTTAAGAAAAAGCTGACAAACGGAAATCCAGTGACATGTCCTGCAAATATCAGAAAACTGAGATCACAAGTCAAACTACAATTCCACAATGTGGAGAGTCAGGTGAATACAGTCACAACAATGATCTTCTTACCTAAAGCAGAAGCCACTGGAGCCATAAACTGGTATGGACACTTAAGTGGTAATTTTGATACATTGAATAAGACTGAGTATGGACCAGCCCAATAATGAGAAACTCTGGGGAATGTAGTCTTAGAGGAACCACCATAGGAATCCTGCCAGGTATGGTGACGATCTGAGAAAGACCCTCTCATGGCTTTGTCATGGAAAGGGGAAGAGGAGTCACTGGGTTATATGCGCAGATCCTTCTCCATGACACTTGCTCTCCAGAGAGAAGCAGTGATAAGCCAGAGGAAAGAAATGCCAGGAGAAAGGCATTTCTCTCAATCCAGATGCCCTTAGCTCTCCTGTTTCACCTGCAGGTTGGAGCAGGGAAAGGTGGAACTATAGTCAACACTACAAAGAAAAATATAGATGGTGAACACTGCAGCCAGGAAGGGAAGTAACCCAGGAGGGAAAAGCTGTAGCACTAGAGAAACACTTGGGAAAGTCACAGCCCAGAGACACAGTCTCCCTAAAAGACTGAGATTTAATCGTAAAATTATAGAATCCTTTCCCTGTTCATTCCCTATCACTACACCAAAAGTGCTGCAGTATAATAACAGTGGGTGATAGCTGAAAGATCTGCAAGACACACTCTTTCTAGGAAGAATACTTAGGAAAGTCTAAAGTCAATAGGAAAGACAAAAACTGTTGTGGACATTTGAGGAATGATTGGGGCAATCTGTGTATGAACAATATTGAATTAATGTTTTTTTTTAGGTGTAGCAAATACTTCTGTTTGAGAAGATTTATGTCATACTGAAATATTTAGAGGTAAAATAGGATTTCTGTAATCGATTTTCAATTGTTTAGCAAAAGAAAAATGTGTCTGAATGGCATTACCAATAAAAGACAGATCACTTGAGAAAAAATAACAAAAAACAAGGATACTTGAGCAACTGTGTCCTATAGGTACACAAACATTAAACACAGCCCAACTCCTAGCCCAGGTAACATAAATATTTACACTAAAAGCTGATTTACTTTAGTTTCTAGCACGTGATACATGTTCAGCTTCCTCAAAAAAAACAAAAATTTAAGGCATGCAAAAAGATTTTAAAAATGGCCGTCATCAAAACCAGACTCAGATATGACACAGATGTTGGGATTATCAGGCAGGAACTTCAAATAATAATTAACATATAAAGGTTGTAATGGAAAAAGTAGACACTGTGCCAGAATGGATGCATAATGAAAGCACAGATGAAAGTAAATGCTAGAAATCAAAACACACTAAGAGAAATAAAGAATGCTTTTGATGGGCCCATCAGTACACTGGACACAGCCGAGGATAGAATCAATGAGCTTGATAATTAGTCAACAGTAACTTCCTAAACTGAAAAGCAAAGAGAAAAAAAAAAATGAAGAAAAGAATCCCACCATAGACCATCCAAGAACTGTGTGAAAAATTTAAGAGGTGTAACACATACATAATTGGAATCCGTAAAGAGAAAAATAGAGAATGCAGTAGAGGAAATATTTAATAATGGCTGAAAACTTTCTAAAATTAATGACAGAAACCAAATCACAGTGCTAGAGAGCTCTGAGAATACCAGGCAGGACAAATACCTTAGGAAAACCACACCAGGGAATATTGTCATATGAAAACCACAGAAAAGCAAAGAGAAAAGTCTTGAAAGATGCCACGGGGAAAAAAAAATCACTTACATATAGAAGAACAAGAATTAGAATTACAACAAACATATCATCAGAAACCAAGCAAACAAGAGGAAAGTGGAGTGAAACTTGATATTGAAGGAATAAAAAGACCAATTTATAACTATATCCAGAGAAATGGTTCTTCAGAAGTGAAGGAGAAACAGGCTTTTTTAATACAAAACCTAAGGGAATTCATCACCAGCAGACCTCCTCTGTAATAAATGTTAAAATTTCTCCATGTAGAAGAAAATAAGTCATAAATTTAGATCTGTGTAAATGAAGTATGTCATAGGTAGAATAAATGTAAATCAAATAGTTTTCAAGTTTTCTATTATCTAAAAGATAACTGTTAAATAGTACAACACATTGAGTGAGTGTAGCATTTGGATGAATGAATGACAGCAATGTCACAAGGAATGAGAAGAATTGGGAATAATCTTCCATAAGATACTTGCACTACACATGAAGTAGTGCAGGTATCTTATGTTATTTAAAGTATGTCATGCAAGTATATTATGTTATTTAAAGCTAGACTTAAATTAGTTAAAATGTATACTGTAAACTCTAGAGCAACAATTATTTTTAAATGAAGCACAATGAATTATTCTGATGAAATCATATGAAATGCTCAGTTAAATCAGAGAAGGCAGAAAAAGAGGGAAAAAATAAATTCAGTGAGTAGAGAACAATTAGAAGCATGGTAGAATTTAATTCATTCACATAAATAAGTGCTTAAAATGTGAATGGTCTAAATACAGCAATTAAAACAGTATATATATATATATTTGTGTGTATATATATACATATTTGTGTATATATACATATTTGTGTATATATACATATTTGTGTATATATACATATTTGTGTATATATACATATTTGTGTATATACATATTTGTGTATATATACATATTTGTGTATATACATATTTGTGTATATATACATATTTGTGTATATACATATTTGTGTATATACATATTTGTGTATATACATATTTGTGTGTATATACATATTTGTGTATATACATATTTGTGTATATATACACATATTTGTGTATATACATATTTGTGTATATATGTATTTGTGTGTGTGTGTATATATATATATATATATAAAGAAGTCCAAGACCCAGCTGTATGTTGTCTACAAGAAACTCACTTCCAATATAAAGACAGCTACGTTAAAAACAAAGGAATGAATAAAGGTATACTATACTAACTCTAATCAAAAGAAGACTGGAATATCTATATTTCAGAAAAAAATACGCTTTAGAACAACGAAACTCATCAATAGTAAAGAAAGTTACTGTCTAATGTTAAAATGGTCAGTACTTCAAGAATACAAAGCAATCCTGTGTATGCACCTGATAACAGAGCAATAAAATATATGAGGTGAAATTGATAGAACTAAAAGGAGACATACATAAATCCACTATAATAGTTGGAAACTTTAGTATACCTCTCTCAGTAATTTGATACATCCAGCAGGTAGAAAATCAGTAAAGATAACCTGAAAAGCACTAACAATCAACTTAATCAACTGATATTTATAAAATACTCTACCCAACAAAACTGGATTACTCATTCTTCTTAGGCTCATTCTTTTCCATAACTATATTCAGTTGTCACAGAAACATTTGTCAGAAAGACTATATTTTTTCTCCCTTTGAGTTGCCTTGGCCTCTTTGTTGAAAAGCAGTTAGCCATAAATGTTAAGAGGTTATTTCTGAATTCTCAATTCTGTTTCATTAATCTGTACAAATTGGCTTGATTGCTACATTTTATAGTAAATTTTGAAATCAGAATGTGTGAATCCATTAACTTTTTGATGACGTTTTGGCTGTTCTGTGTTCCTTGCATTTCCATATGAATGCCTGGATCAACATGTGTATTTGCTGGGATTTTTCTCTACACAAGATTATTTAATCTATGAATAAAGAAAAATTTAGGCTGGTTGAGGTGGCTCACACCTGTAATCCCAGCACTTTGGAGGTCAGGGTGGGCAGATCACCTGGTCAGGAGTTCAAGACCAGCCTGGCCAACATGGTGAAACCTCATCTCTGCTAAAAATACAAAAATTAGCCAGGTGTGGTGGTAGACACCTGTAATCCCAGCTCCTTGGGAGGTTGAGGCAGGAGAATCACTTGAACCTAAGGAGGCAGAGTTGCAGTGAGCTGAGATAGTGCCACTGCACTGCAGTCTGAGCGACAGAGTGAGACTCCATCTCGATTAAAAAAAAAATTAATTCTTTCTTGCTAAATTCCTTTTATTATTTTTTACCCAGTTGATCTTATTAAAACCTCCAGTACAGTATTGAATGGAAGAGGAAAGAGATATCCTTGTTGTGTTTCCTCCATTGGGGGAAAGCATTCAGAACTTTACTGTTTAGTATGATGTTAGCTGTAGGCTTTTCACTGATACTGTTCGTTGGGTTTAGATTCCCCTCTAGTCCTAGTTCATAGGGTAGGTTTTAATCATGAAAGAGTGTTGGATGTAGTCTAATTATTTTTGTTCATCTATTTAAATAATCATGTTTTTTGTCCTTTATTCTATGAGGCGTATAGTACATTGATTTTGGATGTGAAACCAATCTTCTGTTCCTTGGTAAATCCTACTTAGTCATGTTGTATATCTCTTTTTATATGTTACCAGATTTGGTTTGCTAGTATTTTGTTGAGGATTTTTTGCATCTATAGTCCTAAAAGATGTGGCTTTATAGTTTTTAAAATATATATATTTTTGGTTTTGCTATTATGATAATACTGATCTCAAAGAACAAGTAGAAAAGTGTTTCCTTTCCTTTATTTTCTGGAAAAGTTAGTAAAGGGTTGGTGTTCTTTAAATGTTTCATAGCATTCACCACCAAAGCCATCTGCATCTGAGCTTTTTTTAATGAGAAGTTTTAAAAGTATTCTATTTCTTTGCTTGTTCATTGGTCTATTTATATTTTACATTTCTTCTTAAGTCAGTTTCAGTAATTTGATCTTTCTAGGATTTTTTCATTTTATCTCTGTTATCTACTTTGCAGCATATAGTCATTCATATTATTCCCTTATAATTCTTTATATTTCCATAAGGTCAGTAGTGATTTTTTTTGTCAACTTAAATCTACTGTTGAGCCCTTCTAGTAAAATTTATATCTTAGTTATTGTATTTTTCGATCCCAGAATTTATGTTTGGTTATTTTTAGAATTTTTATATCTTTATTGACATTATTTGTTGAATTATTGTTCTCATATCTATATGTGACTTTATAAATATAATTTTCTTTAGTTGTTTTCAGGTCTCTCTGTATTAAATTCAATATCTTGCCCCTGGTAAGATATTGGTAATTGTGTTTCCTACATTAGGGGGAAAGTATTCAGAACTTTACTGTAATTTCTAGTGGCTATTTTATTTCCTATGAATGGCCTACACTTTCCTAGTTCTTTGCATGTCTCATACTTTTTGGTTAAAAACTGGAAATTTTACATAATATATTGTAGCAATTTGGATAAGGACATACACCCTCCTTCTGGGGTTTTCAGGTTTTGTTGTTCAATCACTGTGTTTACTAATTTGGTTGGACTAACTCTTTGATGTCTGCACAGTATGCAGCAATCTGATGTCATTGCTCGGGATTTTCTCTTTATTTTTAGCCTGGCATTTTTTTTCTTTTCTTAGCACAGAGTCTTCCTCTGTCACCCAAGTTATAGTGCAGTGGCAGAATCTCTGCTCCCTGCAACCTCTACCTCCCTGATTCAAGCAATTCCCCTGCCTCAGCCTCCTGAGTAGCTGGGACACAGCCATGCACCATCACACTTGTATTTTTAGCCTGACTCTCTAAGGGTCATACTTGGAGTCTGCATTGACTACATTTTGGTCAAAAGTTGTGCTTAACTCCCCTTAATCCATTACATTTTCACCCATTGCTGTTGGTAATAAGTGCAGCTTGGAGGCTGCTTTCTCTGCTTGGGAAATTTACAGTTTTTGTCTTCTCCTACCTCAGTGATCATCCAGAGACACGTTCTGAGGCTACGTCTCCAGTGACACCCAGCAGAGCACAGCCTTAGGTCTGTGCACAGTTGTTCTGATGACCAGGGATGAGTGAGATTTCATTTTAAGCTTGTCTTCCCATGAGCTGCCCCAGGTCTAAGTAGCTTATTTTTCTGCCAGTGTCTGGTCACAGGTTGTTTTTAAGCTCCTGGAAACTTTAGGGCTCACAAGTTTTTTTTGTTGAGGGATCTGTGAATGGCTTGAGGTGATTTTTTCAAGCCTTTACCACACTGTGCTTTGATTTTCCAGAGTGGGTATAAGATAGTGCCTGTGCACACTCTTATGGCCCCTCAAGGATGAGGGAGTCTCCAGGATGAGTCTTCTTGGCTGTCCCTTTCCTTGTTTTCTTCTAATAAACCTCAAACTCAGTGTTTGCCAACAGAGGTTTTTAGACTTCCTTAAGGGCTCTTTGTCTGTTTGTATACTGGTCTAACCCACATCGGATGTACCAGGAGGAGGACAAATTAGACAACATCTTGCTTGATTCCTAGTGTTTAGCAAGGTTTCTTTTCACACAGTTCTGGTCAGCATTATATTTGCTCTCAGTTATTCTGAATAGAACGATACACAATATATTGCCTCTAGCACTCTCCTCACCTTCACCCTTCCTACAGGAATCGTATTTGTGAAGATTATATTTTCTGGAGTATAATACACTCTCACTTCTCCCCAACCTCTGAATAATGCAGGTGGAAGGATGAGAATACTTTCCTGGCCAAAAAAAAAAAAGAGAGGGAGAGAGAGATATTTTATGATCAAATGGACAGCTGTATTAGTCTGTTCTTGCACCTCTGTAAAGAACTACCTGAGACTGGGTAATTTATAAAGAAAAGAGGTTTAATTGGCTCTCTGTTCTTCAGGCTGTGTAGGAAGCATGGCTGGGGAGGCCTCAGGAAACATACAATCACGGTGGAAGGCAAAGGGGAAGCAGGCTCATCTTACGTAACTAGAGCAGGAGGAAAAGAGAAAAAGGGGAGGTGCGACACACTTTTAGACAATCAGCTCTCATGAGAACTACTCACTATCACGAGGACAGCAAGGGGGAATTCTGCCCCCATGATCCAATCACCTCCCACCACGCTCTTCTTCCACTATTGGGGATTATAATTCAACATGAGATTTGGGTAGGGACACAAATCTAAACCGTATCAACAGCCATCTATTATTCTATTGATATATAGACGCATGAGTTGGGTTTTCTGTAGCACATCTAAGAGAATACTTTCTAGATACTTTCAGTAGGACTGGCAGACAGCATCTTAACAAGACTGGCACATTTTACAGTTTTCAATTCCCCTTTCACTATAGTTTGAACATAAAGTTCTTGGAGATCTGACACTATTGTCAATCTTATTTTTCAGCATTTTAGTAAGATTAATGTTTTATTAAACATTATTTTAGTAATGTTTTTGGGTATTCATAGGTATATTAGTGATAGACTGTGGTCAGGAATTCTCAGCTTTATGACATTTTAAATTGAAATCCCAATACATGCACTCTGTCGTTAATGTATAAGCATAGACTGAGGATGAATTGGCTAGTTAAGTTAGGTCAGTATTTCTCACTATGAGCTCTATGTCTGGGAATAGAAAGGTCCCATAAGTCCATAATTCTGTTCCTCAACCATTGGCAATAAAGAAACCACACTATCATATAAAGGCTGTGAGAAACCTTGTAGTGGGGAGACTTCTTGATTTTTTTGTATTTGGCACAGCAATATAGATCTGTATTTGGCAGAGCTACAATAACTTAGGTGACAGTTCGGTTGTTTTGACTTTGTTGTCATTTAAGTTAGTCCAAATAAAAAAGGATTGGGTGTGGTGGCTCATGCCTGTAATCCCAGCACTTTGGGAGGTCGAAGTGGGTGGATCATGAGGTCAGATTGAGACCATCCTGGCTAACATGGTGAAACCCCGTCTCTACTAAATATACAAAAAATTAGCCAGGCGTAGTGGCTAATTTTTTTTTGAGACAGTCTTCAAAAAAAAAAAAAAAGGATTGAGAAGATGTAAAAGGCAATATTACAAAAAACCCAAGCTGTACATAAGACTGGACAGAAAAGTGAAAAACAAGCTCTTCCTTCCATCTCTGGTGGAGATGTCTTTTCCACGTTGCTGGTCTGTTGTCTTCTCCTGTTCCTCGCGCAGACAGGCTTTTTCTATTTACTCTGCTCATCTTGACTGAATTTTAGTTTGTTTTGGAAAGGAGCAACTCCATCCCAGTATATATGCTGTCTTTTAGTTCCATCTCCTATCATAGTTTAACTGGCCTAGCCTCTCACTGTTTTAGGTAATCGAGAGACAGCAGATACCCAGCATGGATCAAAGTCTCCCCTTGATAGGCCTTGTGGAAAGTGAGACTTTTCAGGGTTGTGGGCAAGATCGGTTTTCAAAGATGGGAATTTGAAGCCAGGCATGGTGGCTTACACCTGTTATCCTAGCACTTTGGGAGTCCGGGACAGGAGGATTGCTTGATCCCAGGAGTTTAAAACCAGCCTGGGCAACATAGAGAGACCCTGTCTCTTAAGAAGAAAAAAAAAAATGAAAATATGGGAATTGGAGTGTAGAGGAGGTGACTGACATCTCTGTCTACTCTATTTACCGTCATATCATAGTGTAAGCTTATTTGATAGCAAACATTTCTTTGGCATGAATGACACCTGTTAACATCCATTACAGATGGAAAAGATTAGGGAACACTAGCATAGATAAGATGGTAATGTTGATGAAAGTGGTCTATGGAGGTAATTAAGATGACACAGTATTGGAAGTTCTGATGTGAGAGGGTTCTGCTGGACTGGGCTTGTTGAGAAAACTGAAAGATGCTTCCATGTAGCAAGAGACACTGTATGTGTACTGAAAACTCAATGTGGTGGGAAATGGTATGGCTTAAAAGGTAGAAATATATTTAGGTAGGAGTCGCTGCTTATTCCCCTGGCTTCTTTGCTGAGGAAGTTGATGTAAAGAAAATGAAAACTAGAAGGGAACCAGGGAAAAATGTTATTAAAAACTAGGAAGGTGCCTGATATTCTTGGGTAAAAGCTGAATTTGTGTCTATGGTCTTAGGAAGCTTCAGTGAGATCTGAGATCTTTCTTTCTTCTCTGATCATTTTGTGCCTACCTCCCCAAGCACTCATTATATAAGATTGTAATCACTGCAGTCTGAAGAAAGGCTAATCCAAAGTATACCCGTAAGTGTCAACAAAGGAGTAGCAGCTACACAACAAGAAACAGTTTCTCCAGTGCTTAACAGCAAGCTAGCCTAGACCCCATAGCCTGTGTCCAAGCCTGTACCTGGCTGCCATGTGGAAAGAGAGAGAAAATGACTGGCTTGCTTTGCAAGAGCTTGTTACTCTTAGCACTGTCAAAACAGTGGAAGGCAGGGCAAGAGGACATACCCCATGTAAGCATGAAACTTCAACACATGATGTCAGTCACCATGACTCATAACAAGACACATGGCCCAATGACTGGCATGCTTTAACAAAGCAAATTAGCTGCCCCCTATGCATGACATGTTTTAGTAACAGGCAGAAAGAAGAGCCGGGATTGTTTCCTCTGCCCCTTTTCCATTATGGGGAGGGCTTGGATAGAAATTTGGTCTTGCCTGGAGCAGAGGCAGAAACGTGACAACAAAGGGACAGCTGTTCCTTCTTTGGCACTGTACTCTATCGGGTCCATCTAAGGGGGTAAAGAAGTCAGATACTCCTTTGTGACCTGTGCTAGTTACTTGATTTCACTAATTTTCAGATTTCTCATCTGTAAAATAGGCATAATAATCCTACCTTCATTGAGTGGAATGTGAAAGCCTGAAGCAATAAAAGAGCTCAGTAAATATTAACAATTGTTATTATTAATATACCATATTTATAAAGATTAAGTGCTTTACTGTGTAAGTCAGTGCTTATGCATTCAATAAATTATGTGTCTTTGCTCATTCTACTGTAAAATAACTTGATAGATAAATTGAATAAAGACAATCAAACTACTTGATTGGTTCACAAGGTGTGTGGACATATTTTAATATATTTTCCAAAAGCATAACTTATTTTAGCCAAAGATGGGAGTACTAAAATTTAGTAAGATTAGTCTTTGGAAAATCACCAGTTTCCATCGGACCTACTTTTAGTTTTTGAGTTCCTTTTTTTAAGAAGTTCAAGCTATTTATAAGGATTTATATTTATAAAACTCTTATTCTTTCTTAGAAGTCTTCCAAAAATGAGTAATTTTACTTATTTTAAATAAAATCACATATTTTATTTTATAATTATCATATGGGTCCATTGGACCTTTTAATAAATCTAAGATACAGTATGAGATCTTAGTGATGTTATTTTTGTCTTGAAATATTTTTTATATTTAGCTGTCATAGAAATTATCTCATCATTGCCCGTGAATTATTCCCAACTATGCTACAAAAGTTGTAGAATAAAAAGAAAGTAGAAGAATGACAGTGTGACAGGCAGAATGAGCTCTCAAAGATGTCCACACCCTAAACCCTGGACCCTATGAATATGTTACACTACATGGCAAAAGTGGTTACCAACTTTATGATATGGAGATAATTCTGAATTATCCAAGTGGGCCCATCTAATCACATGAGCCCTTAAAAGCAGAGAACCTTCTTTGGCTGGAGTCAGAGAGATTAAGCACAAGGAAAAGTTGGGAGATTTGTTTGTTTGCTTCTCCATTAAGTTTGAGTCACGAATGGTGTCGGCAGGGCTGCCTGGCCTTGTGGAAAGTACACATAAAAATCAGAAACTTGGATCCTACTCAGTTTGTCCACTTACTAGCTAAGTAATCTTATTAATCACTAAAGCCACACATATTTCATAAAGTTGTTATGGGTCGTAATAAAATAAGAGGGTATACCTACTTTATAATGGAGAATACAATTACTAGATGGTAACATGGCACTGAAAACTGTCGGCCCTGCTCATTCTTCTCATTTTTAGATTTATGCATTCTTAATTTTTTCTTCATGGTTTTTTTAAGTTTCCTGTTCACCGAAACATTTATATGATCTTGCTTTACTTTCCCACTTTTTCTATTTGTCAGATATCTTGGCACATAAAATCAGTAAAATCAAGTGAAATGCAAGTATTCTTCACTCAATCACGATGACTATTATAGAGTACTTTGTTAGAACATAATTGTGTCACAAAGTCAGAATTTCTGATATAAATACATAGATTGACTTTTTTTCTAATTAATGATTTGAGCTCATATTTACCTATTGCCTGCTAACAAATAAAAATAAACAAGAAGAGGAAGGGGCAGAGCAAGACAGTGGAATAGAAGGCTCCACCAATTGTCCTCCCTGCAAAAACACGAATTTAACTATCTGTACAAAAGCGTAACTTCATAAGAACCAAAAATCAGGTGAGCACTCACAGTACCTGTTTTTAACTTTATACTGCTAAAAGATGCACTGAAGAAGTAGAAAAAACAATCTTGAATCACCAATGTCACTCCCTCCCATCCCCCAGCCGCAGCGGCATGATGCAGAGAGCATTTTTGTGTGGTTGTGAGAGAGGGAGAGCACAGCAATTGTGAGGCATTGAACTCAGTGCTGCCTTGTTACAGCAGAAAGTAAAACTGGACCAAACTCAGCTGTTGCTTGCCCAAGGAGGGAGCATTTAAATTAGCCCTAGTCAAAGGGGAGTTGTTGATCTCAGTGGTTGTAACTTCAGTTTGTACAAGCCTCATCACTGTGAGCTAAAGTGCTCTGGGGTGCTAAATAAACTGGAAAAGTAGTCTAGGCCACAGGGACTAGGTGAGTCCTAGGGCTGAACCAGGCCCAGAGCTAGTGGAGGGGTGGTGGGGGCACGCAACCTACTGAGACACCGGTCAGGGTAGCTAAGAGAGTGCTGGCATCACCCCTCCCCTAATCTCAGGCTGCACAGCTCACGGCTCCGAAAGAGATGCCTTGCTTCCACTTGAGGAGAGGAGAAGGAAGACAGGGGAGGATTTTGTCTTGCATCTTGGCTATCAGCTCAGCCACAGCATGATAGGGTACTGGTCAGAGTCATGAGGCCCCTGGTTCAGGTCCTAGCTCCCAGATGACATTTCTAGACATATCCTGAGCCGGAGGGGAAACTGCTTCCTTGAAGGGAAGGACCCATTCCTAGCACGATTAATCACCTGCTAACTGAATAGTACCTGAGCCCTGAATAACCATCAGCAATACTCAGGTACTGTGTCAAGGGCCTTGGGTGAGCCTCTGACACTTGCTGGCTTCAGGTGAGACTCAATACATTACCAGCTGTGGTGGCTATGTGGCAAGAATCTTTCTGCTTGAGAAAAGCAGAGAGAAAAGAGACTTTGTCTTGCACTTTAGAAACCAGCATGGCCACACGGGGGTAGAGCAACAGGCAGGCTCTTGGGTCCCTGATTATAGGATGTGGCTCTTGAATGGCATTTCTGGGCCTGTGCTAGGCCAGAGAGGAGCCTTCTGCCCCGAAGGATGAGTCCCAGCCCAGACAGCATTCATCACAAGCTGACTTAAGAGACCTTGGGCCTTAAGGGAACACTAGCAGTAGTCTAGCAGTACTTCCTGTGGGCCTATAGTGGTGGTGGCCAGGAGGTAAGGCTCCTCTGCCTTTGGAAAGGGAAGGGAATAATGGAAAAGACAGCATCTTGTGGTTTGAGGGCTAGCTCAGCCTCAGCACAATAGAACACCATGAAGACTTCCAAAGTTTTTTACTCTGGTTCCTGGCTCCCAGATGGCATGTCTGGACCCACTCAGGACATGAGGGATCTCACCACTCTGAAGGGAAGGACACAGGCCTGCCTGGCTTTGCCACCTGCTAAGTGTAGAGCCCCAGGGCTTTGAACAAACATAGGCAGTAGCCAGGGAGTGGTTATAGCAGGCCTTGGATGAGACCCAGTGCTGTGCTGGCTTCAGGTCTAACCCAGCACGGTCCCAGTGGTGGTGGCCACTGGAGTGCTTGTGTCACTCCATTCCCAGCTCCAGGTGGCTCAGAACAGAGAGAGAGAGAGAGGTGGGGAGAGGGAGAGAAAGGGAAGAGAACAGGAGTCTCTGCTTGGTAATCCAGAGAATTCTTCTGGATCTTGTCTAAGACGATGAAGGCAGTACTTCTGTAAGTCTGCAAAAACCATAGCATTAGCGGGCTTTGGGTACCCCCTAAAGCATATACAGCTTAGATCACCACACCTAAGCCCTTTAGAATATCTGGAAAGACTTCCCAAGAAGGATGGGTACAAACAAGCCCAGACTGTGAAGACTAAAATAAATAAGTAATTCTTCAATGCCCAGACACAGACAAACATCTACAAGTATCAAGACCACCCAGAAAAACATGACCTCGCCAGATGAACTAAGTAAGTCACCAGGGACAAATCCTGGAGAAACAGTGATATGTGATCTTTCAGACAGAGTATTCAGAATAGCTGTTTTGAGGAAACTCAAGGAAATTCAAGATAACATAGAGAAAGAATTCAGAATTCTGTCAGGTCAATTTAACAAAAAGATTGAAATAATTAAAAAGAATCAAGCAGAAATTCTGGAGCTGAAAAATGTAGTTGTCATACTGAAGAATGTATCAGTCTTTAAATAGCAGAACTGATACAGCAAAAAAAAAAAGTGAATTTCAAGATAGACTCTTTGAAAATACACAGTCAGAGGAGACAGAAGAAAAAAGAATAAAAAGCAATGAAGCATGCCTACCGGAGCTTAGAAAATAGCCTCAACAGAGCAAATCTAAAAGTTACTGGCCCTAAAGGAGAGGTGGAGAGGTAGAGAAAGATAGTGGTGGAAAGTTTATTCAAAGGGATAACATCCGAGAACTCCCCAAACCTAGAGAAAGATACCAACATTCGAGAAGGTTATAGAACACCAAGCAGATTTAACCCAAGAAGACTGCTGCAAAGTATTTAATAGTCAAACTCCCAAAGGTCAATGATAAAGAGAGGATTTTAAAAGCAGCAAGAAAAAAAAAACGTATAAAGGAGCTCCAGTACATCTGGCAGCAGACTTTTTAGTGGAAACTTATGTGCCAGGAGAGAGTGGCATGACATATTTAAAATGCTCAAGGAAGAAACTTTTACTCTAGCATAGTATATCCAGCAAAAATAGTTTTCAAACATGAAGGAAAAATAGACTTTTCCAGACAAACAAAAGCTGAGCAATTTCATGAACACCAGACCTGTCCTACAAGAAATGCTAAAGGAAGTTCTTCAATCCGAAAGAAAAGAATGTTAATGAGCAAGAAGAAATAATCTGAGGAATAAAATTCACTAGTAATAGTAAATATACAGAGAAACACAATTTTATAGCACTGTAACTATGGTTTGTAAAGTATTCTTGACTTAAGTAGAAAGTAGTAAATGATCAATAAAAATAACTACAACTTCTCAAGACATAGTACAATAATATTTGAATAGAAACAACAAAAAGTTAAAAAGCAGAGGGTTGAATTTAAGGCACAGAGGCTTTATTCATTTTCTTTTTGCTGATTTATTTGTTTTGGCAAACGGTGTTATTATGAGGTTAAAATGAGTTGTAGGATAAAATTTGCAAGCTTCATGGTAACCTCAAATCAAACAACATACAAAGGATACACAAAAAGATAAGAAGCAAGAGAATAAATCATGTCACCAGGCAAAATCACCTTCACTAAAGAAGACAGGAAAGGAAGAAAGAAGGAAGAGAAGAACACAAAACAACCAGAAAACAAGATGGCAAGAGTAAATCCTTACTGATGGATAATAACATTGAATGTAAATGGACTAAACTCTCCAATCAAAAGATATAGAGTGGCTAAATGGATTAAAAAAAAAAGACTCAATGATTGGTTACCTGCAATAAATGCAATTCACCTAAAAAGACACACATAGAATGAAAATAAAAGGATGGACAATGATATTCCATGCCAATGAAAACCATCAAAGAGCAGGAGTAGCTATACTCATATCAGACAAAATAGATTTCAAGACAAAACATGTAAGAAGAGACAAAGAATATCACTATAAAATAATGAAGGGGTCAATTCAACAAGAGGATATGAGAAGTTTAAACGCATATACACCCAACACTGGAACACCCGGATATATTATAAAGGAAATATTATTAGAACTAAAGAGAGAAATAGGACCCAGTACAATAATAACTGGAGACATCATCAACACGCCACTTTCAGCATTGGACAGATCTTCCAGATAGAAAATCAACAAAGAAATATTGGACTTAATCTGCACCATAGAACAAATGGGCCTAATAGATATTTATGGAGCATTTCATCTAACAGCTGCAGAATACACCTTCTTTTTCTCAGCATATGGATTGTTCTGCCATTCTCAAGGATAGATCATATGTTAGGTCAGAAAACAAGTCTTAAAACATCTTAAAAAATTGAAATGATATGAGGCATCTTTGATCACAATGGAATAAAACTAGAAATCAATAAGAGGAATTTTGGAAGCTATACAAATACATGGAAATAAAATAATATGCTCCTGAGTGACCAGTGGGTCAATAAAGAAATTAAGAAGAAAATTGAAAAACTTCTTGAAACAAATGATAATGGAAACACAACATACTAAAACCTATGGGATATAGCAAAATCAGTACTAAGAGGGAAGTTTGTAGCTATAAGTGCCTACTTTAAAAAGAATAAGACTTCAAATAAACAGCCTAATGACACATCTTAATGAACTAGAAAAGCAAGAGCAAACCAAACCCAAAATTAGTAGAATAAAAGAAATAATGATAAGAAATGAATGAAATTGAAATAAAGAAAACAATACAAAAGATCAATGAAACAAAAGTTGGTTTTCTGAAAAATTAAACAAAATAGACAACCTTTGGCCAGACTAAGAAAAAAGAGAGAAGATCCAAATAAAATCAGAGATGAAAAAGAGATATTACAACTGTTACTGCAAAAATTTAAAGGATCATTAGTGGCTACTCTGAGCAACTATATGCCAAAAAACTGGAAAACTTAGACTAAATGGACAAATTCCTAGACTCATACAACCTACCAAGATTGAACCGTGAAGAAATCAAAAATCCGAATAGAATAGTAACAAGAAATGAGATTGAAGCTGTAATAAGTCTCCCAGTAAAGAAAATCCCAGGATCCAATGACTTAACTGCTGAAATCTACAAAACATTTAAAGAAGAACTAATACCAATCCTACTCACACTATTTTTTAAAATAGAAGAGGATAGAATACTTCCAGAGTAATTCTACAAGGCCAGTGCTTTTGCGATACCAAAACCAGACAGACACATGAGAAAAAGAAAATTATAGGCCAATATCTCTGATGAATATTGATAACAAAAATTCTCAACAAAATACTAGCAAACTAAATTCAACAATACGTTAAAAAGATCATTCATCATGAACAAATGGGATTTATCTCTGGGATGCAAGAATGGTTCAGCATATGCAAATCAATCAATTTGATATATCAACAGGATGAAGGACAAAAACCATATTATCATTTCAATTGATGCTTAAAAAGCATTGAATAAAATTCAACATCCCTTCATGATAAAAACCCTCAAAAATCTGGGTATAGAAGGAACAAACCTCAATATAATAAAACCCATATATGACAAACAAACATTTAGTATCATACTGAATGGGGAAACACTGAAAGCCTTTCCTCTAAGACCTGGAACACAACAAGGATTCCCACTTTCACCACTGTTACTCAACATAGTGCTGGAGGTCCTAGCTAGAGGAATCAAACAGAAATAAGGGGCATCCAAATTGGAAAGGAGGAAGTCAAATTATCCTTGTTAGCATGTGATATGATCTTATATCTGGAAAAACCTCAAGACTCCACACACACAAAAAATTAGAACTGATGAACAAATTCACTACAGTTTCAGGATACAAAATCAACATACAAAAAGTCAGTAGCATTTCTATATGCCAACAGTGAACAATCTGAAAAAGAAATTAAAAAGTAATTCCATTTACAATAGCCACAATTAAAAATACTCAGAATTAACCAAAGAAGTAAAAGATCTATATAATGAAAACTATAAAACACTGATGAAAGAAATTGAAGAGGACACAAAAATGGAAAGATATTCCATGTTCATGGATTGGAAGACTCAATATTGTTAAAGTGTCCACACTACCAAAGCAGTCTGCAGACTTAATGCAATCTCAATTGAAATACCAATGACATTATTCACGGAAATAGAAAAAAATTCCTAAAATTTATATGGAATCATAAGAGACCCAAAATAGCCAAAGCTATTCTAAGCAAAAAGAACAAAATTGGAGAAATCACATTACCTGACTTCAAATTATACTATGGAGGGTAGAGTAAGCAAAATAGCATAGTACTGGCATAAAAACAGACAAATAGACAAATAGAATAGAATATAGAACCCAGAAATAAACCCACACACCTACAGGGAACTCATTTTTCACAAAGATGCCAAGAACATACACTGGAGAAAGGCAGTCTCTTCAGTAAATGGTGCTGGGAAAACGGAACACTCATATGCAGAAGAATGAAACCAGATCCCTATTTCTCACCATATGCAAAAATTAAAACAAAATGGATTGAAAACTTAAAGGCTCAAACTATGAAACTACCACAGGAAAACATTGGGGAAACTCTCCAGGATACTGATCTGGGAAAAGATTTCTTGGGTAATGCCCCACAAGCCGGACAACTAAAGCAAAAATGGAGAAATGAGATCACATCAAATTAAAAGGCTTCTGCACAGCAAAGGATACAATCAACAAGGTGACAACACAATTTATAGAATGGGAGAAAATATTTGCAAACCACTGTTCTGACAAGATATTAATGACCAGAATATATAAGGAGCTCAAACAACTCTATAGAAAAAAATTAATTAAAAAATGACAAAATATTTGAATAGACATTTTTCAAAAGACATACAAATGGCAAACAGGCATATGAAGAGGTGCTCAACATCACTGATCATTAGAGAAATGCAAATCAAAACTAAAATGAGATATAATCTCACCCCAGTTAAAATGGCTTATACCCAAAAGACAGGCAATAATAAAAGCTGGCAAGGATGTGGAGAAAAGGGAACCCTCATACACTGTTTTTGGGAATGTAAATTAGCACAACCACTATGGAGAACAGTTTGGAGGTTCTTCAAAAAACTAAAAATAGAACTACCATATGATCCAGCAATTCCACCACTGGGTATATACTCAAAGGAAATCAGTATATAGAAGAGATATCTGCACTCTCATGTTCACTGCAGCACTGTTTACAATATCCAAGATTTGGAAGTAACCTGTGTTCATCAACAGATAAATGTATAAAGAAAATGTGGTACTAATACACAATGGGGTACTATTCAGCTGCAAAAATGAATGAGATTGTTATTTGCAACATTGATGGAAATGGAGGTCATTATGTTAAGTGAAATAAGCCATGCATAGAAGGGCAAATACCGCATGAATCTAGGATTGCTACCTTGCGCTGGGTACTGAACCTTTACAACCCCACTTTCTTTATCTAAACAATGTTGTGAGGATAATAAGATTATGTATATCCAGTAGCTACTTTGGTGCACATAAGTAATATATTTTAGAATTGTTAATATTATGTATACATATGTCTCGTAGTGAAACCCCAATGTCTGTGAGCATCTGTAAAATGAAGAAGAAATAAAGGGTTATATTTAGTTTTATGTTGTGAAAGATTGTGCTGTATTTGTCAAGATTACCTGTTTCAATATTATATAGCACAAGAGGTAAAATTTCAAAATTCTTCTTTACCAACTTTAATCACTTGAATGAGAAAGTCGTTTTAAATTAGATAGTGTAGGTCAAGAATCCTCAGGAATTTGAGGATCCAGATTCACTGTGTACAGACATGAAGGATTTTTTTCCTGCGACGTCTTTAAGTTATCTCTTGGCCTCTCCTAACAAATTTCCCCCATCTGTTACTGAATTTATGTCTACTAGGCTATAAATTCTAACAAATGTAAAGGATTATACAAATAGAAAGGCCTACTTAGAATGGTAAGTGTGCTGAAACTTTGTGAAAATTCAAATTATCAAATATTTTGAGAAAAAGTAAAATAGAATTGGGAATTTCAATGGTTTTAACATCTTAAGGTTAAAAATGAAACATTTGCAACTTAATAGATGGTTCAACACTAAGTCCCCAAAGAAGCAAACAGTTAGCAGATGTGTTACTGGCAATCTGGAGTATTCAAAAACAGTTGAGGCTTGTCAGAACCAAATGAACACCCACCATGCCATCTTCCCAAGCTGACTCTTGCTGTATGTGGAAAATATAGAAGAAACTCTTCCCATTCCACATCCTGACTCAAATCCAAAACACTGCAACTTTCAGTACATGCCATCTCTCCTCTTTCTCAACATATCCAGACCAGCTTGTTTTACAAGTGAAAACTATGTGGTTTTTGTAGAATGCTATCATTAAGCAATTAAGTACTTCCAGAGCCACCAAGCCACACTTTTCTAGCTCTGAGATGATAATATGATTTTCAAAATGTTCCTGTATTCATAATGTATGTTATTTCACTACCCAAGCATGTGTATTCTGTTAACCTTTTGGCTAGCTATGGATTTATTCAATTTATTTGTCTTTTTACTGTCAAAGTAGCTGCTCATCTTAGATTAATCAATCAGAAATGCTGTCTACTGTGTAAAATTATTTTGATAGACTGTCAATTACTGACTGTATTTTATACTGACAGTGCTTACTGATTTTCTGCAGACTGATTGATTCTCCTAATATTCTTTTTGATAAAATAATATGTTGTAATTTTTTCATGGATTTATTAAGCATTTGAGAGTTCTAAAATTCAACTTTTAAATTTTATAAATGAGAACATTCATTAACACATGCTTATTATGTACCTATTTAAAAAATTTTTTTTGAAATAGCTTTAGATTTACAGAAAGTTGCCAAGATAGTACAGCAAGTTCCTGTATACCTTTGCTCAGCTCTCCCAAATGTTATCGTACATGACCGTGGTAAATCTAGCAAAACTAACAGAGTACATCACGAATTACTAAACTCCATACTTTATTCACACCTTGCCAGCGTTGCATAATGTTCTTCTGTCCCAGGGTCCAACCAGGGCCTCATACTGCCTTTAGTTGTCTTGTCTTCTTGTCTCCTCCCATCTGAAATGGCTCCTCAGTCTTCCCTGGTCTCTCGTGACTGATGACAATTTGACAATTTGGGTTTATTTATGTTTTCTCTTGGCTGGATTGAGGTTGCCCCTTTTGGTTTGTTCAAGAATATGACAACTGTGTTGTGCTTTTCTCCGTGCATCATATCAGATAATCCATGTCTGATTATATCTTGCTCACTTGGCTAGGATGGTGTCTGCTAGGTTTCTTCACTATAACATTACTATTTTTCTCTTTGTAATTAATAAATATTTTGGGAGAGATACTTTGAAACTATGCAAATATCTAGTTTTTCCTTTTTTTCCATAGATTTTGGCATCTGTTAGTGGATCTTGCTTACAATTTCACTGTTGTGTTTGCTTAATGATACTTTTGTGTCTTCCTCACTCTTTCTACATTTGTTAACTGGAATTCTTCTGTAAGGAGAAGATATCTCTTCTTATTTATCCAATCTTTTTTGTATATCAGTATTAACTCAAGCATATTTCTTATTTTATCTTATGGCCTGCTATGGTTATTCGTTTTCTTGATCAGAGTGTTTCAACTTTGGCCATTGGGAACGTTTGCAAGTTGGCCCCTCAGTGCTTTCAACATGCCACCATCATTTTTTGAGCACTTCCTTCCTTTCTGGAACCACAAGGTCCTCCAAAGCTCATCTTGTATTTTTGCTGTTCCAGTCCTGGAATCAACCACTTCTCTAAGGAGCCCCAGTTTCTTCTGTTGGAGAATGGTATTAAAAACTTCAATATAGGTGCTGGTATTGAGCACTTATTAAGTGCTAGGCTCATTTCTGGAAGTGTGGTGACTAATTGTGAGCAAACAGACCAATATCCAGTCACTTCTGGAGCTTTCATTCTAGTGTGGGAGCATAAACAGTATTATAATAAATAAGTAATGTCTCTACCTTGAAAGAAGGTGCAAAGTGCTATGAGTAAAATTCAGCAGGAAGAAAGGAAAAAGAAATGCTGGAGACAATGGGAAGATTGATGGAGATCAAAATGCAAAATTAAATAGAGAGATTAAGATGAACCTCATTGAAAAGGCAACATTTGAGCAAAGACTTGAGGGGGTAAAGAACTTGTCTTCATTGATTTGGGCCGCTATAACGAAATACCATAGGCTGGGTGGCTTAAATAACAGACATATGTTTCTTACAGTTCTGGAGGCTGGAAAGTCCAAGATCAATATGACGACTTATTTGGTTCCTGGTGAGGACCCACTCTTTGGCTTGCAGATGGTCACCAGGTCACTGTGTGCCCACACAGGGTTTCTTCATGTGGAGAGAGATCTGTCTTCTCCTTCTAATAAGGGCACCAATCTCATCATGAGTCCTATCATGGATTAGGGCTTCAACATATGAATTTGGGGGGATAAAAACATTCAGTTTGTAACAGAAGTTGACTGCCAAACATCTGGATAAAGTACATTCAAAGAAGAGAAAGTCTTTAGGCTTAAGAGAGAGACTGTGTGCTCCAGGACCATGACAAAGATCAACGTGACTAGAGGATAAGGTGCAGGAGATGAGGCCCAAGAGGCAGGATGAGAGACAGGACCACCTAAGGCCAAATAACTTAGGGCCCTACAGGTCATTGTAAACCCAGAGGTTATGAGCAGAGGAACAGTCAGATCTGATGTAGGTTTTTAGGTATCACATTGGTTGCTGCATTGAGAATGGACTGTATGGTGGCAAGGGTAAATATTGGTTGACCAGTTAGGGGACTGCAGCAACCCAGGCAAAAGATGAGGGCAGTTCAGGTTAAGGTGGCAGTGAAGGAGGTGATAACAACAGAGAGCTGGGTATTTTAGGTATTTTGATTTAGAGCTAGCAGCACCTCACTTCTTGCTGGATGAGATGTGGGGCAAGAGAAACATTGAATTGAGATTTTGGTTTGAGCAGCTGGAAATATGGAGTTGTCATTAACTGAAATGCAAAAGGCTTTATGTCGAGCAGGTTCTGGAAAAGGATCAGAGCCTTTGCTTTTTTATTTCCGAACAGTATTCATCTGATCATGATGCTCTTGTGATCAAATGTATCTAAGGCTCATAACAGCACCTGGCATCTAGTAAGAGCCAAACGGATCGTTATAGTTGTTATATTCTTTGTGACAATGCCCATCATCATCATCAACATCATCATCTCTGACATATCCCAGAGTCTGTAAGAGGAGAAGAGAGGCTGATAGAAAGAGCTGGATGTTTTTGCAAACCAGTGACTGGCTAGTTTAATCCCTTAATTTTGCAAAAGAGACAATTTTGAACTGAAGTAGTGAAAGAACCTTTCGTGATTCTCCAATTTCCCTGTTCCTTTAGAGGATACTTTGAGAGAAAAATAGATGTTTATGTATTAAAGCAATGAGATTGTGAAATAGTTTGTTAGAGCACTTTGTTAGAGCAGTATAAGCTTAACCCTTTTGACTGACAACCACAGTAAGCCATTATAGAAGTTCACATTCTGATTTCTAGTTACACCTTCCACTATTCCATGATGATATATGATTGTGCATTAAAAATATCCCTTAATAAATTATAGTGAAAATGAATATGATGGTGTATATAAAGGAAGGCACTAGCTTGGGAGAAAAGGTGATTGTCTTCATAATGGGGTAAAGGATTTGTCTGTTGCAACCATCAATATGTTAACCATACACTGGGTATCCTTCTAGGAGTCAGGATTTGGTGTGGCATGAAAGAGAGAGAAAAGGCTGGGTGCAGTGGTTTACACCTGTAATCCCAGCACTTTGGGAGGCCAAGGTGAGTGGGTCACCTGAGGCCAGGAATATGAGACCAGCCTGGCCAACATGGTGAAACCCTGTCTCTACTAAAAATACAAAATTAGCTGGACGTGGTGGCATGCACCTGTCATCCCAGCTACTCTGAAGGCTGAGGCAGGAGAATCACTTAGAACCTGGGAGGCAGAAGTTACAGTGAGCCAAGATTGCACCACTGCACTCCAGCCTAGGCAACAGAGCAAAGACTCTGTCTCAAAAAAAAAAAAAAAAAAAAAAAAATGAGGGAGAGAAAAAGCCTTAGTGCCCTCGCCTGGGCTCCAGATGGACTGCTTCTGGGAAAGATAACTTCACCTTTTCTTTTGGAGGGCTGTGCAATTGCAGAGTGATGGGACCTCACTCAGGAGCATTATCTAAGGAACACTGCAAGGCATTAGAAGTCTTTCTAATTTAGTTTTCACCTTCCTTCATGTAATGCATCTCAATACTTTAAAAGAATCAATTTTTCAAAGTTTATTATTGAAAAAGTACTCTCCAACACCTTCCCAAATCCTCTTCAACAGAGCCTTTGACATTTTGAAGTGTTTGTTTTGGTTTCTATTTTTATATTTCTAGATAGATAATCATATTGCCACTTCTTCATTTTTTCAGTTTTTGACCTTATGAGAAGAGATTTTATCTCTTGTTCCTGTTGCTTTCAATACACCACACACACACACACACACACACACGCACACACACACACACACACACAATTTCCTCATCTTCAATACTCTCAGTATAATTATAACATATTTTAGTTTAAATCAGTATTTACTGTTTACATATTACTATTATGAAATATTATTCAGAGCTGAATCTACTAGCACAGTGCAATTACTTTTCCTTTTTGCTTTTATTATTTTTGTCTTGTTTTCATTTGCTTACTTTTCTATGAACTTATCAGCATTCCCACCCCAAACTCTCCCCTAGATGTTTAAATCTCATTAAAATACATCAATTCTGTATTTTTAATTTTTTTTTCATTTCTGCTTCTTCTGTACAATTCAGTAGTCTTAAAGAACGCTCTGCAATGGACTTTAGATCTTCTCCAGGGCTCTCTGGGCCTCCCCAGCTGCCAGCCTGGAATGCCCCTCTTCCATGTCCTGAGGACGCCCTTTGGCTCTTTCTTGACATGGACCGCTTATATTCAGGATGCTTGGACCCCATCACTGAATTACTCTTATTTCCGTACAGCTCCTCGTCAGGCAGCTTCCTGAGAAAAGGTAGAAGAGAGGCATGTTTATACAATCCTCACATTTAATAGAACTTTTTTCTAGGTTTAAGATTGGAAATAATTTCTCATCAGAACTTTAAAAGTTTTGTTTCATTGCTTCCAGCTTACAATTTTGCTACTGAGAAATACAAAGACATTTGAATCTCAATCTTTCATATCTGACAGTTTTTCTTCCTTTAAACCTTCAGATATACTTGTTCTCAGAATTGTGATATTTCACAATGTTAGGCTTGATTTTATTTAAAAAATGTATTGTGTTGGCTACTCTATCCACTTTTTAAATTTGAAATTTATGTCCTTCAATTTTGGAAAACTTCCTTGAAGATTTTAAAGATCATTTTTTACTCTCTTAATGTGTTGTGCTCTTTCTGAAAGTCTTTTTTGAGTTTTGAGTATTGGATCTCCTGAGCTGATTCTGTATTTTTTATATCTTTTCTTTCTTATTACTCACATATTTGACTTTTTGTTCTATGTTTGGGAACTTTTCTAATCTTCCAACATATTTACTGAATTTTTCACACATCTTATCTTAGTTTTTGTTTATCAGAACTTCTTCTTACCTTTTTT
Source organism: Pan paniscus (assembly GCF_029289425.2). Lineage (NCBI taxonomy): Eukaryota > Metazoa > Chordata > Mammalia > Primates > Hominidae > Pan > Pan paniscus. The sequence goes on from NC_073265.2 coordinate 8,786,777, forward strand.
TTTTTTTTTTTTTTTTGAAACGGAGTCTCACTCTGTTGCCCAGGCTGGAGTGCAGTGGCACGATCTCGGCTCACTACAACCTCCACCTCCTAGGTTCAAGCGATTCTCCTACCTCAGCCTCCTGAGTAGCTGGGGTTACAGGCACCCACCACGCCTGGCTAATTTTTGTGTTTTTAGTAGAGACGGGGTTTTGCCATGTTGACCAGGCTGGTCTCAAACTCCTGACCTCAAGTGATCCACTGGCCTCGTCCTCCCAAAGTGCTGGGATTACAGGCATAAGCCACCATGCCCGGCCTTCCTTTATTTTTTTAGTGTGGTTTTAAGTTCATGGCAAAATTGAAGGTAAGGTACAAAGAGTTCACATATACCCTCCCTGCCCTCCACCAGCCTCCCTCACTATCAACATCCCCCAGCAAAGGGGTACGTTTATTACAATTGATGAACCTACGTTGGCACATCATAATCCATACAAGTCCATCGTTTACATGGTTATCCATCAAAGTCCATAGTTTACACGAGGGTTCAGTCTTGTACATTCTGTGGGTTTGGACAAATTATATGGACGAGTATCCATCATTACAGTATCGTGAAGAATATGGCACTGCCCTTAAAATCCTCTGTGCTCCACCTATTCATCACTCATTCCCCACCATTCCCTGTCAAACACTGATCTTTTTGCAGTCTCCATAGTTTTGCGTTCCCCACAATCTTATATAGTTGCCGTGATACAGTACGTGGCCTTTTCAAATTGGCTACTTTTACTTACAAATACACATATTTAAGTTTCCTCCTTGTTTTTCATAGCTTAGTTTCTAGTGCTGGATAATATTCCATTGTCTGAATGTTCCACACTTTTTTTAGTATTCAACTACTGAAGAACATATTGGTTGGCAATTATAAATAAAACCGCTATAGACATATGTACAGATTGTTTTTGTGGACATGTTTTAAGCTTCTTTGAGTAGATATGAAGGAACATGATTGCTGGATTACATGGCAAGAGCATGTTTACTTTTTTAAGACAATATAAAATTGTCCTCCAAGGTGACTGTATCATTGTGCATTCACATTGGCAATTGCCTTTTTTTAATTAATAATTGTTTAAACAACATCCTGTTCTTATTTCCTGGATGCGGTATCTTCCCTTTCATTTTCTTTATAGGAATACTATAATAGTATAGTATGGATATGCTGTAATGATAGCGTTATAATTACTAAAGGTTTATTTCCCTGCATAAGCTCTCCTTTCTTCAAGTATCCTTTTCCACATTGGTAGGTTTTGCTCATTAACTTTGATAGAAGAGGCTTCCCTAAGATAATCTAGTCATTCTTTCTGTGTGTTCTGATTTAAGGATGGGCCCCCAAGATAATGAGTGGGAGATCAGCACGTGGAATGCTCAGTGGTGGGCTTCACACATTGCAAATGGGGTGGACAAGTGCCATCAGGGAGCCCCTGATCTTATTGTAGGTTCTTCTTCTCAGTCTGTTAAGGATTTCTGCAGAAGTCCCTTCCCATCTCCTTCTTGGAGCTGTTAGAGTACCTTGTAGATTTCTGAGTATCAAGTAGGGGAAGAGGACTAGGGGATTCACATTCAGTATATAAATTTTCACTTAATATCCCTGTGTTTAAAATTATACCCATCTTCTCACTGCACCTCAGCTTTTCCAAGTGCCTGTGTCAAGTGACCTCTATGTTACTCTCCGGAGAGGATAAAACTGCAGGAGTTCTGCCGGGATCATGCAGCTCTCTCTCTCTCTCTGCGTGTGTGTGTGTGTGTGTGTGTGTGTGTGTGTGTGTGTGATTTTGGTGGAGGAGAGGGATATCTGATAATGTAACAGTTTCTCAAATAACCTTTAACTAATCCTATTCATAATCTACTTCCATTTCCAAAGCCATCTGGGTGCTTCTAATTCCTGAGATTTCTGGAAATTCTGAGCTGACACAAGGTTTTCTTCTTGGCTGTCATCGCTGCAGGCTCAGGATTCAGTTTTCTTAGTTCTACAAATAAGTTTCCATTTTTTCTTTTGCAATTATATTAATATTGTCTCTTGTCCTATACCCTTCGTCCTAGTACCCACCCGTATCACTTAAAAAAGAGAAAAAAAACCTTTTTTCTCTTGTTCCAGTGAAATTTTTCTGAAAAACGAAGTTACATGATGTGTCTAGTCAGCAACAGTTTGCAACTTAAATGTTACTTAACAGTTTGTCGTAATTATATAGCCTTTTCCATCTTGGTAGATTTGTTAAGGAACATCTTAGGGTTTTGCACAGAGGCCTTAAAGTTGAGTAATGCAGCTGGTCTTCATTGAGAATATTTTTTATTTCCAGTTTCCTTCATTTACTATATGCTATTATAGCATTTTCAATATAATTATACACACTGCAGCAAAAACAAATATTAATTACATTCTTCTGCTGCAGAATCCCATCCAGGATACCACATTACATTAGTAATCATATCTCCTTAGGCTTCTGTAGACTGTGACTCCCTTTCCTTATTATCAATGACTTTGAAAATTTTGAGGCGTACTGGGTTAACATTTTGCAGAATGTCCTTCAGTTTAGATTTGTCTGATGATTTTCTTACAACAGGATGACAGTATGGGTTTTTTGGAGGAAGACCAAAGAGGTGAAGTGCCATTTTCATCATATACCAAGACTGCAGACTAGTAACATGCCATGTTAACCTTGATCACATAACTGAGATTGGCCAGATTTCTCCACTGCTAAGTTACTTTCCTCCTTCCCATATTCTCTTCTTTGGAAGCAAGTCACTATGCACCGCCCATGCTAAAGAGTTGGGGAGTTCTGTTCCACCACCTTGATGGGGAAATACCTGCATAAATTATATGAAATTCTCTCTATGTGAGATTTGTTTTTCTTCCCTATTTATTTATTTATTCAATAGTTTATTTATCTCCGTATGGGCTCACACATTTTTAACTTATACTTTGGATTATAATCCAATACTACATTACTTATTTGGTCCAAATTGTCCAACCTTCGGCCACTGGGAGTCTTTCAGTGGACTCTAGTGTCCCTTTGACATGCCCCAATCCTTTTGTGTTTTGGGTACTTCTCTATTTCCTGGCACTACAAAGTCCTCCAGGCTTATATTGTATATTCCCTGTCCCAGTCCTAGAATGAGCCCTTATTCCTTTTTGTGGAGAGTAATACAAAAAACTGAGATCTGCATACTGGTGCACTCATCAGTACTGGGATGTCCTTGCTTCTAGACCTTCTCAATGAACATAGCTAGATGACATGTGTGTGCATACTAACCCATGTACACACACACACACACAAACACAGATTTCTATATGTAACCATCTGGGTCAATATTAAACTAAACATGAGTTCATGCTGATGTCTCAGTCTAACCCAGTACCACACGCCTCATTCTATCCTTCCTACCTTGCATGTCTGTAACCTTTCACTCCAACAGTGAGAAACTTGATGCCCACCATCCACCATTCAGTTACTTATTTGTTCAACCCCAGTACACATGTACTTATGGCAGTTTCAATATTGTAAATCCATACCAACTAGCACAATCTACTGTACAGTTCCTTTTGTTTTCAGTCTTATGGACTGGTCCTTTCCAAAGTTACTTACATTAGTATCACTTTTCCTCACCCTCTTCAGTGAGGTTATGACATGCATTTCTGGTACTGTTGGATTATTTTATCAGTTTGTAGTCTATGCAGGTCCCCCAGTTATCCAAAATCTTAAAAAAATTGTAAACATTAAGCTTCACTCTTTGTGCTGTAAAGTTCTAAGGGTTTTGATGAATGCATAATGTTGTTTATCTACTACTACATTACTGTACCAAGTAGTCTCATCTCTCTATAAAATCTCCTGTACTTCACATAATCAAAACTCTTCTCTCCCTAAATCCCCAGGAACCACCCATCTCTTTTCTGTTTCTGTAGTTTTGCCATTTCTAGAATGTCATATGAATGAATCATACAGTATGTGGCCTTTTCAGACTGGCTTCTTTCATTTAGCAATACACATTTAATACTCATACATGTTATTGCATGGATTAATAGCTTATTCCTCTTTATCAGTGAATAATATTCTATTAGTTTATTTATCCTTCACCCATTGAAAGGATATCTTGGTTGCTTCCAATCTTTGGTGATTATAGATAAAGCTGCTATAAATATTAATGTATGGGATTTTTGTGTCAACATAAGTTTTTAAATCAGTTGGGTAAATACCTGTCATTGTTAGATCACATGGTAAGACTATGTTTAGCTTTGGAAGAAACTGCCAAACTGTCTTCCAAAGTAGCTATATAATTTTGCATTCCCACCAATAATGAATTCTATTATTGTTCTATATCCTTGGTAACAACTGGTCAGATTTTTTCTTTTTTATTTCAGGCATTCTAATGGGTGTGTAGTGGTATTTTGTTCTTGTTTTAACTTGCATTTCTACTGTGATAAATGGTGTTGAGCATCTTTTCATATGCTTACTTGCCACCTGTATATCTTCTTTGGTAAGGGATCTGTTCAGATCTTTTCTCCACTTTTTTGTCTTTAAGTTTTTATTTTGAAATAATTTCAAACTTACAGAAAAGTTGCAAGATTAGTATAGATAACTATTATATAACTTAACTCATTTTCTTAATACCTATATACTTAAATATTACCATATTTACCATAATTCCTTCATGTTTTTTTGTCTCTCTCTCTCTTCCCAAACATACACACATATATGTCTATCAGTAAAGATATCTACATCTAGGTAGATATCTATCTAATCTATCTAAAATTATTTGAGAATAAATTGCAGATATGCCCAAATATCCCTTTTTTTAGTGCAGAGTTCCTAAAAATAAGTATACACTCTCATACAAAAACTCAATTATATGCCTGACAATCATAAATTAGATTACGTGGCAGTATCATGTCAGTGATAGAATTGCCACAATCTCTTCGTAGATCTCATGAGTCTTGACTATTTCTTTAGCCTTCATTAGCCTTTCTCTTCCCTTGTCTTTTACGACCTTGGAATTTTTGAAGAATAGAGGTCAGACATTTTGTCAAATGCTCCTTAGTTTGAGTTTGTTTGATATTTTCTTATTATTTAATTCACAACACTTATATTTGGCAGAAATGCCCCAGATGCAATGCTGTATTCGTCTCCAATTATCTTATCAGGAGGTATAGGATGTTGGTTTACCCACTTACTGTTGATAAATTTGGTCACTTGATTAAGATGGTACCTGTATTTCTCCATCATATTTTTGCTTTTTCTGTTGTTTTTCTTTCCTTCCTGATGGTCCACATTTTCTCCTTTATTATTTTGTTTATGTTTCAAGATTCCCCTTAGACATTCTTTTACAGATCTGCTGGTGACAAATTCTCTTAGGTTTTTTTGATCTGGAAATGTCTTTACTTTCCCTGTATTCCTGAAAGATAATTTGGGCAAATATAAAATTTGGAGATGACATGTCTTTTCTTTAAGCACTGAAAAATATTTTGCCACTTTTTTCTAGCTTCTCTGCTTCCAGTAAGAAGCCCACTGTCACTCAGATTGTTTTTCCCCCAATAGATAAGGTATCATTTCTCTCTCACTGCTTCCAATATATGCACATTGTCTTTCATTTGCAGAAGCGTGTGTCCTCATATGAATTTCTTTGGTTTTATCTTGTTTGAGAATCACTCATCTTTTTGAATCTGTTAGCTTGTGTCAAATTTGGAAAATTTTCAGCCATATTTAGTGTGAGGTAGGGTCAAAATTCATTCTTTTGCATATGGCTCTTGTTCCAGCACAATTTTTTGAATAGATAATCCTATCTCCCTTGGATGGTCTTGGCACCCTTATCAGTTGACCATAACTGTGTGGGCTTATGTCTGGACTCTCACTTCTCTTCCACTGATTTTCATGTCTATCTTCGTACCAGTGCAACACTGTCTTAATTGCCATTGCTTTTGTAGCACATGTTTAAAATGGAAAGTGTGAGTCTTCCTACTTTGTCTTTCTTTTCCAACATGGTTTTGGATATTCTGGGTCCCTTGCAATTCCACTTGAATTTTGGAATCATCGTGTCATTTATATACAGCAGTCAGCTGGAATTCTAATAGGGATTATATTCAATGTATAGATCAATTTAAGGAGTATTGCCATAGTAATAATGTTATATAATTCATGAATATGAGATATTTTTCCAGTCAATTAGATCTTCTTCAACATTGTTTTGTAGATTTGAGTACACATTTTTCACTTATTTTGTTTAATTTATTCTTACATATTCTTTTAAATGCCATTGTAAATGGAATTGCTTTCTTAATTTCATTTTTAGATTGTTCATTAAAGGAATATAGAAATGCAACTGACATTTGCATATTAATCTTATATTTTTCCACCTTTCTGAACTTGTTTTTTAGTTCCACAGTTTTTTAGTGGATGTCTTAGGATTTTCTATGTACAAGATTATGTCATTTGCAAATAAATAGTTTTACTTCTTCCTTTCTAATCTGCTTGTTCGTTCGTCCTTCCTTCCTTCCTTCCTTCCTTCTTTCCTTCCTTTAGTTTTTTTTTTTTTTTCTTGTTGAACTGTTGTGGCTAGAACCTCTAGTACAATGTTGAATAGAAGTGGTGAGAACATACATGCTTGTCTCTTTCCTGATGTTAGAAGAAAATATCCAATCTTTCATCATTGAGCATGATATTAACTTGGAGATTTTCAAAGACTTTATCAGGTTGAGGAAGTCCTATTCAATTCCTAGTTTGTAGAGTATTTTTAAATCATGAAAGGCTGTCAGATTTTGTAAAATGATTTTTCTGTGTCAATTGAGGATCTTTTTTTTGTTTTTTATTCTTTTTGTATAATGTATTACATTAATTGATTTGTGGGTATTAAACCAATCTTGAATTCCTAAGATAAATCCAATTTGGTCATGGTGTATAACTCTTTTTATATATTACTCTATTCACTTTTTGCTACTTTGTTGAGAATTTTGTGTCCATATTCAGAAGAAATGTTGGTCTGTGGCTTTCATATTTCTCAGAATGTGGTCTCATTTGGATACAGAACATTTGCACATGTAATGAGTTAAGATGATGTCATACTTGATTAGAATGGGTCCTAGTCCAGTGACTGGTGTCCTCACAGGAGAAAATAGACACAGACAGATAGATACACAGAGATAATTTCATGTGATGACAGAGGCACAGACTAGAGTGATAGTTCCTCAAGCCAAAGAACTCCATGGAGTGACTACAAGCACTAGGAACTAAAAGGCAGAACAGAATCTTTCCAGTGATGCCAGAGACAGCATGGTCCTGCTGAGATCTGCTTATTTTCTCAATGGAAGCATGGTAGAAAGGACAAAGGAGACCTGGGGGTTTGGTGGCATCTCTAGGTCATCTGCCACTGCGTCGCCTGTCTAGTCACATATTCTCTGCAGTTTCTCAAGAGCACACTCTCCCCACCCCATCCACTGCTCCTCTGGCTAATTTCTACTTACCTGTGTCATTGCCTTAAAGATGCTTTCCCTTGCTTCAAGTTTAATTAGGTTCTGCTAATTGATCCCTTTTCCAATAAGCCTTATTACTTTTTTCTTCAAATCTTCTGCGATGCTTCGTAACTATATCCTTTACTCAATGGTCCCTAAGATCGAGGGCAATTTGTCTATTTTCTTTATCATTATATAGTGCCTGACTCAAAATAGGTACTAGACAAACATATTTTGAACAATGGTTGAGGAAATGGATCCTTATTTTTCTGCTCATTAGTTGGTCAATTTATTAGTTGTGTGATTCTGAGCATACTTCTTTAAGCCTGGCATTCTTGTGTCATAAAATGTGAATCATATTTCTAATTATGTATAAAATCACCGGGCAGAGAATAATAAATACCCAATGGTTTATTAGGATGTTAGCTTAATACAATACTCATGAAATTGTACTCCAGTAATCACAAAAATCTACTGTATGAATATGTACTTTAATTTTTTTTTTTGCTGGGACCTGGATGTAAATAGATGCTCCTTGAGTGTACGAAAGTAGAGGAAAGCATCCTTCTCTAGGCATGTTACATGGAACTTTTCAACAACGTCCACATTTGAGAAGTCTTCCAATTAGGCAGTTAGCGTCACTTACTTGCCTGCATACTAGCCACACTGGCACCTTCAGGGCAAGCTTTTCTAAGCATGTTGTTCACCTTCCTTCACACCAAGCTTACGAAGATCTTTTGGGGTAGTCATGACACTATATTGCAATTTATGCTTTAAAGTAACCTAAACCAGGAATATTAACTCTACTGATACCAGTATATTCCTACACTCCAAAAGTCATGCATAGTTGAAGGTTTCCCCTCAGAATCATTGGAATACAGTCACAGGATTAACTGTAACTGGATGCCAAGATTAAGCTTTGGAAAAGTTGAAGTAAAGAAGTTCAGAAGTGGGGAGGAGGGGTAAGAAATGCTGTCTTAATATGTTTCAAGTCAGCTTCATTGAAAGGTCTTTCTCTCTGGCCCACAATTTCATTCAAAAACATTACAACAAACCTACATTGAGAGCTTTTTATGTGCCAGCATGGAGCCTTGTGCTGATATAGAGCAGGAGTTTGGATGAAGATTGGCTTGGAGATGTGTTCTAGGTCATTCAACTTCCCACGATGGCTTGCCCCAAGATAAGTTCTAGGAAAGGCAAGCAAATGCATTACACCGCACCCAACCATCTGTCCCACTTACAAATCCCCCAAAATTTAAATCCCTAGAGGTTGTGTAAACCTGTATCGAGAAAGATGACTTAGTTCCAAAGTATAGTCTGAGACAAAATAGCCTATCCAGGGTGCTGAAAACCTCTTGGAGAGAGTGGAGCCCAGATGTGCTGAGGCCCCACCTTGACTCCCAGTCCTTTCTTCTAAGACCTACCTGCCCTTCAGGGCTACTCTCCAGTTCCATAGCCTCAGTCCAAGCATCCCTGGAAATGTGCACTGTGGTCTCTCTCATCCCTGAATTCCTGCAGTATTTGGCAATTTGCATTGCTGTAGATGTAGCATCTGCAACATGTTGGCTTCATTGGACTATGGCCCCACTGGCATCATAAGAGGGTTGAGAGGGGACCTGCTGTGTGAGATGTTGAAAAATGACTGACTGAATGAATAAATGATAACCAGGGCTGGGACTGTTTCTATATATTTATTTCACATCACCTGGCACAAAGTCATACTCTAAATATGTTGCTGATCATGAAGGTGATCATTGATGCTAGCTTGATCCATGCCCTAGAGAGATAATTTTACAAAGATTTGCAAGAAAGTTTCCTTCTCAAGAAACATAATGGAGTAAAACCTATTTTCTTTGAGAAGAAACTGTTCTGCTGTTTTATGTCAGATTCTTTTTTACTTTTAGAATGTGATTTGTCTAATATAGGGCTAAAAGGAACGAATTCTACCCATAGAATTAAAAAAAAAAAAAAACCATTTGGAAGACCAACAAAGAACTTATGAGGACTGAGTATGGACCACTTCCTGCTTGGACTTGATGGACCTGAGGCTTGAGGAGCACTCTAATTCTCTCTGTGTCTGTTTTGCACCTTTGTTTAATCAGAACCATGGCATTATCTGGGTCATGAGCGTGCTGCTTCTTTTTCCTTTAGCGATCCAAATGGTTACCATCAATAATGTAAATCAGGAAAGAAAAGGCCAGGTGCAGTGGCTCATGCCTGCAATCCCAGCATTTAGGGAGGCAGAGGCGGGAGGATAGTTTGAGCCCAGGAGTTCAAGGCCTGCCTGGGCAACATAGCAAGGTCCTGTTCTCCAACAACAACAAAAAGGCTGGGCGCGGTGGCTCATGCCTGCAATGGCAGCACTTTGGGAGGCCGAGGTGGGTGGATCACTTGAGATCGGGAGTTTGAGACTAGCCTGACCAACATGGAGAAACCTCGTCTCTATTAAAAATACAAAATTAGCCAGGCATGGTGGCACATGCCTGTAATCCCAGCTACTCAGGAGGCTGAGGCAGGAGAATCACTTGGACCCAGGAGGCGTAGGTTGCGGTGAACCAAGATTGTGCCATTGCGCTCCAGCCTGGGCAACAGGAGTGAAACTCTGTCTCAAAAAAAAAAAAAAAGAAAAGAAAAGAAAAACAAATAAATAAATGAGGGAAGAACTGATTTCCCTGTTTTCCTGTTGTTTTAGTCTTCAACCTTAGATGAAATTACAAACCAGATATACCAAAGCCCACAACTTTCTATATTAAATGCCACAGTTGGTTTTCAGAAATCTAACTGTGGACTTGAGATATCATGACTGCAATTTTTCCAGACATTTAAAAATGCAAATTACATATTATGTCAAAATATTTTTTAACATGGCTTTATTTCTTATTGTTTAGGATTAAATTTAGAGCTTCTTCTTCTTCCATCTTGGAGAATTCTCATAGTTAAAGAAATCAAGTAAAAATTAGTCCTCATAAGTAGATTAAAACAATGAAAGCCAGGCCACTGACTGAATGATTAAGTCTGTGCTGGGCATGACAATGAATTTAACCCTCTTGCCAGCCTAGGAGAGCACACAGATGCAGGAAGAGGATTGAAAACCTACTTTTCAATTTTCTCTTCTTCCTCACCCCTTCTCTAATTTGCCTGACCTGTTTCCTTTCAAAACCTTGCTGTTATCAGTACCTTGTCCATTTTCACTCTGTTTCTCTTTGTAGACTAATTCCTTGCTGCTTCCTCATGGGAGATAAACTCATGCTCATGTAAGAAGAACATCTGTCTTGGGCTAGGAGGAGCACAGGAAGATGCCTTTATCTCAAAAGCTAGGAAATAAGGCAACTGTATTAAATTGTCAAGGGAGGACAGCAGACCAACAAGGATGAAGAAGCTTGAAAAATTCTTCATTGCAGGTAAGCAAATACTTTCTCCTTTTAGTCAAATAACACTGAACCCCACCAAGTGTGGGCAGAGGGGTGCAGGTGCTTGCCAATGCAAGTGCAACAGATTAAGAAAAACTTTCCAAGGCCCCAAGGAATGAAAAAAATTTATCTGAAATGCTGTTGTCAATGATCTTTTTTTTCCCTCATAAAATCATGAATAAAGACAAATATACCAATTAGATTAAATTAGCCCAGCAGCAGGGACTTCTATATTTCACTTGTGCTTAGCAGCTGGTTCGCTGTTCGGCATCTGTCAAGAATAGTTACCACCAATTCCGAGAGGCGTGTCTAATTCACTGTCTATTTTCACATAGGAACAAGAGGTTAGGTAACATAGCTAATTGGAGAGAGATAAAAACATATGTAAAATACCAAGCAGTGAATGTGATTATACTTCGGTTCAAATGTAGTTTCTCTTGCTCATAGGATAAAAATAGTGCCTGGTAAATCTCTCTCACTTGAGCTTAAGAGGGCTCATCCTTTGGCAGGCCTTGGTGTTTGTATTACCTTTTCCATTTTAAAAACATCCTGGTTGGGTTTAGCACATCTTAACAAAAGTGCATAATCTTGAACATTTTCCCTTCTGCCTCAAGCCTAAATGGGAGGAAATTTGGCAGTGTCAATGCCAGGAAATAGAAATCAGAAGCCTCGGGAGCCACCACAGTTTAGTCTCACTAGAAAACCTACCAGAAACCTCATCACGGCCTGAAATGAGATTTAAGGCCGGAGCTCAGAAAGTCTCCAAATATTGAAGTCCGTTTCAGAATGTCATTTGCAATGCTTCTTTCACCACTCCCTGGCAGATGAGGACAATCTCACAACTGCTTCTATGGAAAAGCAAGGGGCAGACAGGGTGTGTGGGGTGAGGGGAGACTGGCAGGGAGACTGGCCCAGCAGGCAGCTGACTTAGACTCCTGGGCTAAGACAGGTGCCTTTCTCATCAGAGTGCTCCTTCCCAGAGGGATTAAGAATGATATGTACAAGAACTCGATGCAAAGAAAAGATGGAACACGTCATATACATCATTTACCAACACTGGGATGCTTGACAAAGCATTGAAAACAAGGGACAACCTTATTTCAGAGTAAAATCCATTATGCTACTTTTCAAAGCTTCTTATAGAATCCAGATTTCTAAGTTTACAGATTAGAAGACTTTTTATCTGGACAGGAAGAGGAAAGTGCACCATAACATGAAACAAGCTTCTGGGAAAAAGTTGCCCATTGATCAGAGTCCTCTCTGAGAAGAGATGACTAATGAGGGGCACTAGAATGAAGGTGTCAGCCGTGGGACAAGGCAATGACCTCTCTTCAGCCTGCCCCTGCTTCACCACCAGTCTGTGCCCATGGGCACCCCTCTACCAGCCTCAGGCCTCTGAAGACCCCCCTGGCCTTCAGATTGGTCTTTCCTTCTAAACATCTCCAGCTGCCTCGAAGGAAACAGGTTTTTAAAGGTTTAGGCCTGTCCTTTAATCTCCTCTTGCAGGCTTTAAAACCCAGTACTAGAATTCAGTAAAAACCATTCTTTCTCTTTGATTTTGGAATGAAATGATTGAATGTTCTGCGTAGTGGAAGAAAGGAAACTCCTTCTAGCTTTTCCTCAGGAGCCTGTAGATCTTATGGTTTTTCTTTAACACAAAATTCTAACATGTCCTTGAAAGATGCTTAAAGAAGTTATATATATGTACAGCCAAATTAGGCAGTGTATATCATAAACAGATGACCAGAATCTTCTGTAATTCTTTCCCTAACATATCTTTACATGAAGAAGATATTTACCAGTTTGTGTGCTATTATGTGTAATTAACTCAGAAACTGTCACACTCTGAGTCTTTTCTGTCCAATGTATGACAAACATCTTGCCCTTAACATTTCCTAAGACCATGCCTAGCGCAGTGAAGATGGGTGATGTCTATGTTTCCTCCAGACCCACCTGCAGGGGTCAGGGCTCACTGCAGGACGCAGGAGTCACTCCAGGGCCGTTAGTCAGGAAATGATACAGTACACAGAAGTAGATACGCACACAGCTGGTGGAAGAGCTGAAAGCAGGAGGGAACAGGCTGGCCTCCAGAAACGGCCCTGAGTACACAGGTCCCACCCACAGGGAAGTTCCTACCCCTGAGGCTATGAAATGTGGCCTCTAAATCTCTCCTACAATTGCAAACCATCACAAAGCTATGTCCCCGCCGGCTGCCTCTTTCACTCAGGGAGCAAGAGAAGGGCCCCCGGGAGCAAGCTCCTGCCCAAAGCCTCCTGTTCCTATGACGTTGCTTGTGCACAGAACCAACTAACAGACGGGAGTCCAGCCTCCTCGCGTCCTCTCTTCCAAATCTTGAGCAAATCGTCATGAATTGGTTTAATAAATAGAGTTGCTGCCTCAGCACCCATTTTTAGGCTTGACATAAGTTGTTCGAAATGGTCCTATCTGTCCATTTTGACCTAGCTAAACCTTCCCTGCCCTGTGTGGTTGTCTGCAATATTGTCTGCTGGCATCTTGTTCCACTGACCCAAAACCCAACACACCCTGCAGCTGCTGACCACAATAACAGCAGAGTCATTTAAAGAGGTTTCCTGCTTTGTGCGTCTTTTTTTAAAACTAGCCAACTCAAAACCCCATGGGAAAGCCTAAGGAAATGCCCATGGGCCTTAATGAAGGCCTAGTCCCAGCTCCTGCCTCTCTTCCTCTCACTGGTTGAACTCCCTCCCCCTCCAGACTTCCTGTCACCACCCCTAGCCTCTCTGGGACTGGGAGTAATACATTTCTTCTGCTCCCTGCATTTTGGTTTTACTTCCTCTTGTGTTTTAACTGACTGACTCACATGAACTTAACTTTCCCTTTGTCAGTCTTGTCCTAGAGAGTGGTTCTGTCTTGGCTTCCGACCCTCTCAGGAGAGAGACCCCCAAGACCAAATTAAAAAGAAACAATAACAATGGAAATCACAACACATGCTAATTTAGTTGGCAGGGACTAATCAGCACCCTAGATCCTAGCTGCAAGAGACTCCAGGAAATAAGAGTGTTTAATTTTCAAGCTTCTCCAAGTGGAAGGTAGTGATACAAACTGGTTCACAGCATCTAGTTCTTTTTCTGTTTGGGAAATGAAGAAGCTGAAAGGCCTGATGAGTGTGAGAGGCTCTCAAGCAAACCTTGCAGCTGAGATGGGCAGGGAGTTGGTCCAAGTGAGTCAAGAACAGCAAAACCAAAGGAAAGTCCTTAGGACTCTTGACCCAGTACTCCTATGAGGACTAGAGGTTGGCCTCAGTGAAGCCCTGGGTCACTAGGGTATAGTGATGACCATTACTGTGATCCTACCAAACTTCACATTGTCACCCTGATGGGTCCCTGTGCTGGACTGGGACCCCATCCCACTCAGTGCCTTAGCAAATGTGGAACAGACAGGTTATAGATGATAGATGATAGATGGTAAGTGCTGCCTGGGGTTTAGTTGCTGTTCTATGGTCACAAAGACTGACTGAGTAAGAAGTAACCCAACTGCCTTGGGTGTGCTTTCTCAGGACCTCTTGAGATTATGTAACCTGGGCCACGGCCATTCCTATTGGCTCAGAATAAACCTCTAACATGTTTTGGCAGAATTTGGACATTTCTGTCATCACTGTTTTAAACAACACAGTAAATAGGAATAAAAACTAAATAAAATGGGCAAAGAGGATTTGTGTTAGAGGCTGGACCAGGCAGGGGTGATCTGGAGGGAAAATTACCATGTGAGAAGAGCAGCAGCCTGCAATTTGGAACCAGAACACCTGGGTCCCTTTCTCTGTGCGTCCAAAATAAGTCATTTTACCCCCTACCTTGTGCCCTCTTCACTCATATGCAAAATGAGAAGACAGGGATTGCTAAGATTCTTTCTATGGTAGAATGCTAAGAATTTTTTTTCACATGTCTTTAGTGTTTTCTTCCCTTTATTTATGTAAGTTCTATGTACTGATGAAAAATACTTTGCCTGAGAAAAAACATGCAAAGAGACATAGGAAACTTTTGGAGGAGATGGATGTGCTTATTACCTTGACTGCGGTGATGGTATTCGGGTGTCTGCAAATGTCCAAACTCATCAAATTGCATACATTAAATATGTGCAGTTTTTTTGCATATCAAATTCACTTCTATCAAAGCTGTTAAAAGTATTTTTGCCTCTCCATTTAGACAGCACTTAGACAACTGACAAGACTTCATGCCTCATCCTTTGTTGTTATAGGCATTGGAAAAGAAAGAATTAATATAAAATTCTAAATAACACATTAATTTTAGAACCTCTTCTCCCTACCTTTTGAGAATAGAAAAATAGCTCCTGGCAGTGTGAGCTGTGTGAGGTATTGCAAAATGTATCAGGCTCAGGGAAACCTGAGTGTGGGACTTCAGTCACACTCCTCCTTCCTTGGAGGCAATTGCTTAAAGTCATTTTGTTTCTGACTGTCTGCTTCACCTAGTATCTTCGTGTTCCTTGAATTTGTGATACAAAGAACAACGTACAGCCAATCAATAGCTTATGTTATTTTAATGCAAATTCTTGGTAAACAACTCAGGAACTGCCTCTTCTTTTCCTTTAAAAATCGACTAGTAACTGTTCCTAATCAGAGTGGAGATTCAGGGCAACTTGAATCTATGCTCCCGGGTTGTAATCCTCAAGCTCGGCCCAAATAAACTCTCTACTTACATTAATTTCGCCTCTGCTTCTTCCTTTCGGGTCAGCATTTCTCATCTTAACTACCATGGTTTCACAACATTAGCTCTAGCTCTGGCACTTTTTCAACAGAAATTTTCAATCGTTTTGTTACATTTGGTTGAATCAGTGCTGTACCAGCACAGTTACTAATTCTTTTCGTTTGATTTGATGAAAGCTGTAATTCTTCAAAAAGAATAGAAACTTAAATCCTCTTGTGAGTTGTTAAAGAAAGTACTCGTTTCAAAGATCTTGGCAAAAGCAACATTTTTTTTTCCACTCTGTGAGATCTAAAGTGTGGATACTTGTTCTATATTTAAGTGAAAAGAATATGACTTTTTTTTTTTCTGCAGAACAAGATTCTATGGAAGTCAGACCTTTTCAGACTTTAACATCAGCCCTCTATCTTAATAATGTGGTTTATAAGTGATGAACTATTGTTGTGCTTTATCCAGGAAACACTTTTGTCAAACACAGGGGGATTATATACATGTTTTATGGAAGAGGATGCCACAGACAAATATAATGCTATCAAATGGAAGATGATGGCATTTTTAAAATGTGAGGTCCAGAAGAAAGAAAAAACTGAGGCAAATTAATACAAGTAGAGAGTTTATTTAGGCCATGTTTGGGGACTGCAACCCGGGAGACATAGATTCAAGTTGCCCTGAAAATGTATACTCTGATTAGCAACAATTATAAGTGGGTTCTTAAAAGGAAGGGGCAGTTCTTACATAGGTTCATTAAAATAACATTAGCTACTGATTGGTATACATTGTTCTTTGTATCACAAATTCCAGGAACATTAAGATAATAGGTGAAGGTCACTGTGCAACTTGTGATAACATTTTAGGTAATTTATCAGCTTGCCTGGAAACTACAGGGAAGGAAAAAGAGCAAAATGCCTTTAAACAATTGCTCTGGGGAATGGGGGGTGTTTGACTGCAGCTTCATGCTCATGGCTCTTTGGGCCTGAAAAATTTTGCAGACCTCACATAGCTCAGACTGCCCAGAGCTACTTTTCTTTCTCAAATGTTTACATGTGTTGGGGCTCAGAAAGCAATATCCCAAACACAGGCTTTGCCATGCTAAGAGGCCTTAAGAGCTGCCTCAGAACCAAGGTCCCTCTGACCTTGGTAAACAACTCAGGAACTGCTGCTTCTTTTCCTTTAAAAATCAGCTTGGGGCCAGACACGGTGGCTCACGCCTGTAAGTCCAGCACTTTGGGAGACCAAGGAAGGCAGAACACGAGGTCAGGAGATCGAGACCATCCTGCCCAACATGGTGAAACCCTGTCTCTACTAAAAATACAAAAATTATCTGCGTGTGGTGGCATGCACCTGTAGTCCCAGCTTCTTGAGAGGCTGAGGCAGGAGAATCATTTGAACCTGGGAGGCGGAGGTTGCAGTGAGCCCAGATTGCACCAAGGCACTCCAGCCTAGCAACTGAGTGAGACTCTGTCTGAAAAAAAAAAAAAAAATCAACTTGTAACTGCTCCTAATCAGAGTGGATATTCAGGGCAACTTGAATCTATGCTCCTGGATTGCAATCCTCAAGCTCGGCCCAAATAAACTCTCCACTTTTGTTAATTTCACCTCTGCTTCTTCCTTTCAGGTCAACACTTCTCATCTTAACTAACATGGTTTCACAATATTAGCTCAACAGAGTCCCTCCCTGTGCCCATGCTCCCACCCGCAAGCACAGGAAGGGACTCTAGGATTTTGTTATCTGACCAAGAAAGCTTCTTTCCAGGGGAAACCCAGTTGCCTTCAGTTCTCTGCCTGAAATCTCATTATCTATCTCAGAAAAGAAGACTGGGGAATGAAGCCACACTCGGGAGGACTTTTCACAAGGTACCGCCTGCCTCTCAGATGCTTTCAAATTCCAAAGACAAATTTTACAAATTAATTTCTATCTCCAGGGTCCACTCATTCTCTCTAATGATTTGCTGCTCCTCAAAAGAATGTCTACACTCCTGATTGCCCCTTTTGCCATGAAAAAAGGTATATATGCTTCTCTTCCCCCACTGTGGTATTGGGTAATCATTCTCCTTCAGTTCTCCCATGCTATGTACATTAAAATGACATTTTGGATGCCTTTTCTCAGACTATTCTGTCTTTTATCAGTTGATTTTCACTGAACCTTCAGAGGGTGAAGAGGAAGCTTTTCCTTGACTTCTACACAGGCTGGAAATAAATAACCTCTGCTTAGGACACCCCTGGCAGGGGCTTTCCACACCACTTCCAACCCTGGAGAGAAAGATAATGATGTGCCCAAACAAGTAAGTGACAGTAAGAAATTAGTGAGTGTGGCAGATGTTGGGGAAAGGCCTGCAGCCTATTGCTTCTGCTCTTTGGGATTTCAAGTCTCAACTGTGGTCATGGCAAAGCGCTGTAAAAGAGGTGGGTTGCCAGTGCTAAGGGAATGGCCAAACAAAATTACCCAAGGATATTGTAAGCAGTGGTGAATCCGTATAGGCCTTCAGCAACCTCAATGTTCTGTCCTCATCAGAAGAAAGAATTTGACTGAGGGGCATAAACCCAAGTGAGAGACTGAGGTAAGTTTTATAGCAGGAATGAACGTTTATTAAAAATCTTCAGAATAGGAACAAAAGGAAGTGTACACTTGGAGGCAGGCCGAATGGGCAACCTGAGCGTCAAGTGCATGGTTGACCTTGACCCTGGGGTCTTATACGTCAGCATGCCTCTGGGCCTTATGTCACTTCTCCCCCGATTCTTCCCTTGGGGTGGACTCTCACACGTGCAGTGGCCTGCCAGCACTTGGCAGTGGGCGCACATGCAGTGTGTTTACTGGAATTGTGTATACGTTCAATTGAGGCATTTTCCCATTACCAGTCGAATGCTCCTAGAGGAAGGTCATAGACCACTTAGACTCTGCCATTTTGCCCCTTAGTGGTCATAGACCACTTAGACTTTGCCATTTTGCCCCTTAGTGGTCATAGACCATTTAGACTCTGCCATTTGCTCAAGCCTACTCACCCAGATCCTGATATCCTATCCAGATGCCAATCACCAGTTTCAGGTGTTTTCTCTCTGTTGGGAGACGGCCGTTCCCTGGCACCAGCTGCGACCAATTATTATTTTGGAGAAACAGCTTAATAATTGCCTGCCCATCACCTGATTGTTGCCTGACATTTGTGGTGGGACGGGGGCCTCTCCTGCTCTGCTCATGTCTACCTGGCTGCCTACTGTAACAATGCTACATCTAAGTGTCATCCAAAAGACTTCCAGGATGGCTAAATAGCAAAGAATGGAAAGCTGTATTGGTGATAGCAGTTTGGAAACTGAGAAGAGAAATGTCTGCAAAGCAGACTGGAGGTGTTCTCTTTTCAAAGACGGGAAGGACAGTTGGGTTTTATCCCTTACAGGGCCTGAATCAAACAATAGAGTCAAACATATTCAGCAGGTTTGGGGAAAAGCTGTACCAATTTCTGAGGAGACCCAAGCACATTCATAATGGGTAAACATATACGTAGCATACGTCCCATGCTCACTTTGGGGTGGGTGTTACCATTAAAGTGAGGTGGAATTTGGGTCTTTATTTCACAAGAGGTGAACTATAGCACACAAAGACAGTTTGTATACCGTCTCTATAAGCCGCTGGAACTGGCTTAGGGTCTGCAGTTGCTTATCAGGAAAGAGCATCTGTAAGGGCAATTCTCTAACAGAGTTCTAATGACCTCGGTTTAAATTATCCTTGTAGCATTAGGGAGTTTAGCAAGGGTGTGGCCTTTCTTGTAGTCCCAGGAATTTAGAAATTTGCCATGCCAGCTGGGTCCTGAACCCTCATAGGTAACTTTCTTTTTCTTTCTTTCTCTTTCTTTCTTTTCTTTCTCCTTCCTTCCTTCCTTCTTTCCTTCCTTCCTTTCTTTCCTTCTTTCCTTCCTTCCTTTCTTTCCTTCCTTCCTTCCTTTCTTAATTTCTTTCTTTCCCCTTCCTTCCTTCTTTTCTTTCATCTCTTTCTCTCTCTCTTTTTTGAATAAAGTTCAGGGATACATGTGCAGTTTTGTTATATGGGTAAACTCATGTCATGGGGATTTGTTATACAGACTGTTTCATCACCCGGGTATTAAGACTGGTACCCATCAGCTATTTTTCCTGATCTTCTCCCTCCTCCTGCCCTCCACACTCCAATAGGCCCCAGAGTGTGTTGTTGCCCTCTATGTGTCCATGTGTTCTTATTGTTTAGCTCCCACGTATAAGTGAGAACATGTGGTATTTGCTTTTCTGTTCTTATGTTTGTTTGCTAAGGATAATGGCCTCCAGGTCCATCTATGTCACTGCAAAGGACATGATCTTCTTCTTTTTAATGACTGAATAGTATTCCATGGTGTACATGTACATTTTCTTTATCCAGTCTGCCATCGATGGGCATTTAGATTGATTCCATGCTTTTGCTATTGTGAATAGTGCTGCAATTAATATACATGTATGCACGTTTTTATGATAGAAAGATTTATATTTCTTTGGGTATATACCCAGTAATGGGATTTCTGGGTTGAATGGTAGTTCTGTTTTTAGCTCTTTAAGGAATCACCACACCGTTTTTCACAATGGTTAAATTAATTTACACTTCCACCAACAATGTATAAACATTCTTTTTCTCCAGAACCTTGCTAGCCTTGGCCTGTTATTGGTATATAGGAATGCTAGTGATTTTTGTATGTTGATTTTGTATCCTGAGACTTTGCTGAAGTTGTTTATGAGCTTAAGGGGCTTTTGGGCTGAGACAATGGCGTTTTCCAGATATATGATCATGTCATTTTTTGTTTTTTGACTTTTTAATTATAGCCATTCTGACTTGTGTGAGATGGTATCTCATTGTGGTTTTGATTTGCATTTCTCTAATGATAGTGATGTTGAGGTTTTTTTTCATATGCTTGTTGGCTGCATATATGTCTTTTTTTTTTTTGAAAAGTGTCTTCGTATCCTTTGCCTCTTTTTAATGAGGTTTTTTTTGTTGTAAATTGGTTTATAGATGCCAGATATTAGACCTTTGTCACATGCAGAGTTTGCAAAAATTTTCTCCTATTCTGTAGGTTGTCTGTTTACACTGTTGATAGTTTCTTTTGCTATGCAGAAGCTCTTTAGCTTAATTAGCTCCCTTTTGTCAATTTTTGCTTTTGTTGCAATTGCTTTTGGCATCGTCATCATGAAATCTTTGCCCATTCCTATGTCTAGAATGGTATTGCCTAGGTTTTCTTCTAGGCTCTTTTTATAGTTTCAGGTTTTACATTTGAGTCTTTAATCCATCTTGAGTTGATTTTTGTATCTGGTATAAGAAAGGGGTCCATTTTCAATCTTTTCCATATGGCTAGCCAGTTATCCCAGCATCATTTATTGAAAAGAGAGTGTTTTCCCCATTGCTTGTTTTTGTCAGCTTTCAAAGATCAGATGGTTGCGGGTGTGCGTTCTTATTTTTGGGTTCTCTATTCTATTCCATTGATCTGTGTGTCTGTTTTTGTACCAGTACCATGCTGTTTTGGTTACTGTAACACTGTAGTATATTTTGAAGCCAACTAACATGATGTCTCCAGCTTTCTTCTTTTTACTTAGGATTGCCTTGGTTATGCAGGCTCTTTTTCAGTTCCATATGAATTTTAAAATACATTTTTCTTCTTTTGTGAAGAATGTCATTGATAGTTTGATAGGAATAACATTGAATCTGTAAATTGCTTTGGGCAGTATAGCCATTTTAACAATATTGATTCTTCCTGTCCATAAGCATGGTATGTTTTTCCATTTGTTTGTGTCATCTCTGATTTCTTTGAGCAGTGTTTTTAGTTCTCCTTGTAGAGACCTTTCACCTCCCTGGTGAAAGCTCTAATTCTAGTTATTTCTGGTCTTCTGCTAGCTTTGTGTATTTCTTGTTTTCTGCTAGCAGTATTCCTTGGTATTTTATTCCTCATTTGGCTCTTGGCCTGTTTTGTTTTGTTTTTGTTTTTGTTTTTTTGTGACAGAGTCTTGTTGTCTCGCCCAAGCTGGAGTGCAGTGGTTTGATCATGGCTCACTGCCACCTCTGCCTCCAGGTCTCAAGTGTTTCTCATACCTCAGCCCCCCAAGTAGCTGGGATTACAGGCATGCACCACCATGCCTGATTAATTTTTGTATTTTTAGTAGAGATGGGTTTTTGCCATGTTGGCCAGTCTGGTCTCAAACTCCTGGCCTCAAGTGATCTGCCTACCTCAGCCTCCCAAAGTGCTGGGATTACAGGCAAGAGCCACCATGCCCAGCCTTGACCTGACTGTTATTGGTGTACAGGAATGTTAGTGATTTTTGTACATTGATTTTGTATCCTAAGACTTTGCTGAAGTTGTTTATGAGCTTAAGGGGCTTTTGGGCTGAGACTATGGAGTTTTCTAGATATGTAATCATGTCATCTGCTAACAGGAATAGTCTGACTTCTTCTGTTACTATTTGGTTGCCGTTTACTCCTTTCTTTTACCTGATTCCTCTGACCAGGGCTTCCATTACTATGTTGAGTAGGAGTGGTGAGAAAGGGAATCCTTGTCTTGTGCTGGTTTTCAAGGGGAATGTTTCCAACTTTTGCCCATTCAATGTGATGTTAGCTGTAAGTTTGTCATAGATGGCTCCTATTATTTTGAGGTATGTTTATTCAATATCTAGTTTATTTAGAGTTTTTAACATGAGAGGGTGTTGCATTTCATCAAATGCCTTTTCTGTGTCTGTTGAGATAATCATGTGTTTTTTGTCTGTAGTTTAGTTTGTGATGAGTCACATTTATTGATTTGTGTATGTTGAATCAACCTTGCATCCCAGGGAAAAAAAGCCTACTTTATCTTGGTGGATAAGTTTGTTTGTTTTTGAGATGGAGTCTTGCTCTGTTGCCCAGGCTGGAGTGCAGTGGTGCGATCTTGGCTCACTACAAGCTCCACCTCCCGGGTTCACGCCATTCTCCTGCCTCAGCCTCCTGAGTGGCTGGGACTACAGGCGCCCACCACCATGCCTGGCTAATTTTTTGTATTTTTAGTAGAGACGGGGTTTCACCGTGTTGGTCAGGATGGTCTTGATCTCCTGACCTTGTGATCTGCCCACCTTGGCCTACCAAAGTGCTGGGATTACGGGTGTGAGCCACTGCGCCCGGCCGGATAAGTTTTTTTGATGTGCTGCTGGATTCAGTTTGCCAATATTTTGTTGGGGATTTTTGCATCAATGTTCATCAAGGATATTGGCTGGAAGATTTCT
Organism: Pan paniscus; assembly: GCF_029289425.2. NCBI lineage: Eukaryota > Metazoa > Chordata > Mammalia > Primates > Hominidae > Pan > Pan paniscus. Next base: position 8,809,581 of record NC_073265.2, read on the forward strand.
TTTTTTGTTGTGTCCCTGCCAGGTTTTGGTATCAGGATGATCCTGACCTTATAGAAGAAGTTAGGGAGGAGTCTCTTCTCCTCAATTTTTTGGAATAGTTTCAGTAGGAATGGTATCAACTCTTCTTTGCGCATTTGGTAGAATATGGCTGTGAATCAATCTTGTCCTGGGATTTTTGGCTGATAGGCTATTTATTACTGATTCAGTTTCAGAGTTTTTTACTGGTCTGTTCAGGGTTTCAATTTCTTCCTGGCTCAGTCATAGGAAGATATACATATACAGGAATTTATCTATGTTTTTCTATATTTTCTAGTTTATGTGCATAGAAGTGTTCACAATATTCCATGATGGTTATTTGTATTTCTGTGGGGTCAGTGGTAGTGCCACCTTTTTTGTTTCTAATTGTGTTTATGTGGATCTTCTCTCTTTTCTTCTTTATTAGACTAGCTAGTGGTCTATGTATTTTATTAATTTTTTCATAAAAACAATTCCTGGATTCATTGATCTTTTGAGTATTTTTTTGTATGTCTCAATCTCCTTCAGTTCAGCTCTGATTTTGGTTATTTCTTGTCTTCTGCTAGCTTTGGGGTAGGTTTGCTTGTGGTTCTCTAGTTTTTTTAGTTGTGATGTTAGATTGTTAAATTGAGATCTTTCTAACTTTTTGATGTGGGCATTTAGTGCTATAAATTTCCCTCTTAACACTGCTTTACCTGTATCCCAGAGATTCTGTTATGTTGTATCTTTGTTCTCATTAGTTTCAGAAAACTTCTTGATTTCTGCCTGAATTTCATTATTTACCCAAAAGTCATTCAGGAGCAGATTATTTAATTTCCATGTAAATGTATGGTTTTGAGCACATTTCTTAGTCTTGATTTCTAATTTGTGCTGTGGTTCAAGAGATTGTTATAATTTCAGTTCTTTTGCATTTGCTGAGGAGTGTTTTGTGTTCAATTATGTGGTCAATTTTAGAGTATGTGCCACATGGTGGTAAGAAGCATGTATATTCTGTTGCTTTTGGGTGGAGAGTTCTGTAGATGTCTATCCAGTCCATTTGATCCTGTGCTGAGGTCAGGTTCTGAATATCTTTGTTATATTTCTGTCTTGATGATCTGTCTAATACCGTCAGTGGGGTGTTGAAGTCTCCCACTGTTATTGTATGGGAGTCTAAGTCTCACTGAAGGTCACTAAGAACTTGCTTTATCAATCTGGGTGATCCTGTGTTGGGTGTATATATATTTAGGGTGTATATATATTTAGAATAATTCTTGTTAAATTGAACCCTTTAAGATTATGTAATGTCCTTCTTTGCCTTTTTTGATCTTTGTTGGTTTAAAGTCTGTTTTGTCTGAAATTATGATTGCAACCCCTGCCTTTTTCTGTTTTCCATTTGCTTGGTAGATTTTCCTCCATCTCTTTATTTTAAGCCCATGGGTATCATTGCATGTGAGATGGGTCTCCTGAAAACAGCATATTAATGGGTCTTGGTGTTTTACCCAGCTTTCCACTCTGTGCCTTTTAATTAGGGCATGTAGCCTGTTTACATTCAAGGTTCACATTGATATATGTGGATTTGTTCCTGTCGTGATGTTAGCTGGTTATTTTGCAGACTTGTTTAGATGGTTGCTTTATAGTGTCACCGGTCTGTGTACTTAAGTGTGTTTTTGTAGTGTCTGATAACAGTCTTTCATATTTACTGCTTCCTTCAGGAGCTCCTGTAAGGTAGATCTAGTGGTAACAAATTTCCTCAGCATTTGCTTATCTGAAAAGGATCTTGTTTCTCTTCATTTATAAAGCTTAATTTGGTCAGATATGTAATTCTGGGATGGAATTTCTTTTCTTTCAGAATGTTGAATATTGACCCCCAATCTCTTCTGGCTTGTGGGGTTTCTGCTGAGAGGTCTGCTGTTAGTCTGATGGGCTTCCCTTTGTAGGTGACCTGACCTTTCTCTCTAGCTGCCTTTTACATTTTTCTTTCATTTTGACCTTGGAGAATCTGATGATTATGTGTCTTGGGGATGATTTTCTTGTGAAGTATTTTACTGGGGTTCTTGAAATTTCCTGAATTTGAATGTTGGCTTCTCTAGCTAAGTTGGGGGAATTTCTCATAGATAATATCCTGAAATATGCTTTCCAAGTTGCCTACACTCTCTTCATCTCTTTCGGGGACACCAGTGAGTCATAGATTTGGTCTCTTCATATAATCCCATATTTCTCACAGGGTGTGTTCATTCTTTTTACTATATTCTTGTCTGTCCTATTTCAGAAAGTCAGTCTTTCAAGATCTGAGATTCTTTCCTCAGCTTGTTCTAATCTGTTATTAATACTTGTAGTTGCATTATGAAACAGAGTCTTGCTTTCTCTGCCAGGACTAGAGTGCAGTGGCACGATCTCAGCTCACTGCAACCTCTGCCTCCTGAGCTCAAGCAATTCTCCTGCCTCAGCCTCCCAAGTAGCTGGGATTACAGGCATGTGCCACCATGCCTGGCTAATTTTGGTATTTTTAGTAGAGACAGGGTTTCACCATGTTGGCCAGGTTGGTCTCGAACTCCTGATCTCACGTAATCTGCCCACCGCAGCCTCCCAAAGTGCTGGGATTACAGGCGTGAGCCACCATGCCCGGCCGTGAAGTTCTTATAGTGTGTTTTTCAGCTCTATAAGGGCAGTTACAGCCTTTTCTATATTGGTTATTTTGTCTGTCAGCTCCTGTATTATTATGATTTTTAACTTCCTTGGATTGGTTTTCGATGTACTCCTGCATTTCAGTTATCTTCATTTCTATCCATATCCTTAATTCTCTTTCTGTCATTTTAGCCATCTCCACCTGGTTCAGAACCCTTGCTGGAGAGGTGGTGTAATCGTTTAGAGGAAAGAAGACACTCTGGCTTTTTGAGTTATCAGAGTTCTTGCATTGGTTCTTATCTTTGTGGGCTGATGTTTCTTCCATCTTTGAAGCTGTTGACCTTTGGATGGAATTTTTTCCCTTTTATCCTATCTGGTGACCTTGAGGATTTGATTATGGTGTAAGGTGGATTCAGCCAACTGGCTTTGTTTCTGCAAGATTTTAAGGGGCCAATGCTGAGCTCCCAACTCTTGTACTGTGTGCCCTAACTCTGGGGGACTTATATTGGGCCCTGACTTTGTTCTCTGGCTCCTTGAGTTTGTGAATCCACCGCACTAGGGGGCCAAGGTGCTTCTGGACCATTGGTCACTACTCTGGTGGGTGGTGTCAGCCAAAATGTTTATAGTAGGGAGACAGCTGGATCTGTCCTTGTTTGCATGTGCCAGCAGCAACAGCAGTGGCAACACGGCAGGGTGCTAGCATGGGCCGGGGTGCCTGCCTCCATGTGGGTGTTCACCACAGTGGTGGAAGAAGCACAGCTCCGGGGTGAGGGGCCCCTGATGGTGACTGCACATGTGGTCATGTTGGTAGTGGTACTAGCAGCAGGGTGGGGCGCTGGTGGGCACAGGTCTGTGTGTGTTCTCTGTGCACCGCAGTCAGGAGTGGTCACTCAGGGAAGGGGAGGGTCCACTGTTCTCCATGTCTAGTTTTAGTCCCTCAGAAATGTTGACACAAGGGTAGGATGCTGGTGGGGGTGTGGCTGGCTGGCTGTATACCTGTCAAAGCTCCACTGTTGGTTTGGTGGGGGTAGAGTGAGCGGAGTGCACTCCCACCACAGCAGTGGCAGGGCAGGGTGCACACACACACACGCCCGTGCTAGTGAGACAAGGAAAGCAAATGCATCTGCACACACACATGTTGGCATAAGTAATTTAGGGACTGGCTGTGGGTCCATGGGAAGCTTCAGTGTGGGGAGGGGGTATGCAGGATAGTGTGTGGTCATAGGGGCTGCCCCGATGGAGCTCTCCACTGGATGGGCATAGTCTACCAGGGCAGGAGGTATGATACAGGTCCCCAGGGTATCCAAGGCTGCTCTGCCAGTAGGTTGGGGCCCTGGGAGAGGCCAGCAGACCAAGGGATGCTCAGATTGGACAGGACCCATATGATGGACAAGACTGCCCTGCAGAGATGAGGTCTGACAGTTCCCCTAAGGCTAATATATCCTACGGGAGCAAGTGGAGGCAACAGGAATGGGCTTCCTTGGCCATGCTCCACTACAGATGCTCCAGCTCCAAACCCTCTGAGCTCTGCTTCAACAGGCATGCCACCCCTATCACTTCTCTAAGCAGCTCTCTGCCAACTGGAGTGTCTGTGCTGGTCAAAGGGTCTCCTCCTGCTAAGATTCCAGAGGCTCGTGGTGAGACAGGGTTGCTCAGGGTTGCTCCTTGCCAGTCCAACTTACCCATTCCCCTAGAGTTGTTGGGGGCCAGGGATGAGTCTGCAGGCTGCACAGGAAGCATTGTTGAGGAGGCCTCAGGAAACTTACAATCATGGGGGAAAATAAAGGGGAAGCAGACACATCTTACATGGCCAGAGAAGAAGAAGACAGAGCAGAGGGGAGGTGCTACACATTTGTAAACAACCAGATCACAACAGAACTCGCTCACTATCAGGAAAACAGCAAGGGGAAAGTCCACCCCCATGATCTAATTACCTCCCACCAGGCTCCTCCTCCAACATGGGGGATTACAATTTGACATAAGATTTGGGCAATGACTCAAATCCAAACCATATCAGAAATCAAGAAACGTCTCCTGCTTTCTTTATTAAAACACCTCAGCAAGAGGGAGATGAAAGAATCTGAGGTGTTGCCAGTCCTGCCTTCTGTGTCAGTGTCAGTGGGACTTTCCTGGCTACACCTTTGCTTGGCATTGCCCGTTCACTCACCCATTCATTCATTCCTTTTGCAAACTGTTATGTGGTATGTCCCAATACACCATGTTTTAGGGGCTGACACTGCAAATAAGCAGTGTATAAAACAAAATCCTGGGGTCCCCATTTTAGTCACTGAAAGCCAGCTGATGAGCAGACAGGGAGGGAGGGATGAACAGGAGGAGCAGAGAGGATTGCGGGGGCTATGAGACTGCTTTATATGACACTACAGTGGCGGGTACCTGTGATTATGTACTTGTCCAAACACATAGAGTGCACAACACTAAGAGTGAACCTTAATGTAAGCCATGAACTCTGGGTGACAATGATCTGTCAATGCAGGTTCTTTCATTGGAGCCAATGTGCCACTGCAGTGCAGGATGTTGACTGGGGGAGGGCCATGTATGTGTAGGGGTAGTGGGCAGATGGGAACCTGCGGTACCTTTTGCTCAAATTTGCTGTGAACCTAAAACTGCTCTAAAAAATAAAGTATATGAAAAGAAAACATAAGAAGAAAGGCATAGGATAGTGGTAGGAATTCTCCAGATAACTGAGTAGGGTGAGGTGCTGGACAGGGGATGTGTCTGGACCTGGACTACTTTCAAGATCTCTGTGCACACTTGGCTGCATGACTTTGCTGACACAGTTCAGCTGCACAACACGCCACCTACCCTTCTACAGAGGTCAGCAACCTGGGAGAGGACCCAGTCAGTTCCGGGGAGTGAAATGCCAAGACTGTTTGATGGGCATTCCAGGAGAGTGTATATTGTGTTGTTAACTAGAATGGAAACGATTTAGAGCTGCCAGGGGTCTTGGACAATAGCTTATGCAAACTCCTCATTTACAGAGATTTTATGGACCCTTCAACATCACTAAAACACTATTGGAGCCTCACAAGCTTATAAAATCCAAAGGACAACTGGATAATTCTATATAGACATTCTTAAATTTTTGACCTAAAAGGAAAAAGCTGAAGTAAAATTAATATAAGTAGAGGGCAGGGCACAGTGGTTCACAACTCTAATCCCAGCACTTTGGGAGGCTGAGGCAGGAGGATTGCCTGAGGTTAGGAGTTTGAAACCAGCCTGCACAACACGGTGAGACCCTGTCTCTACCAAATCAAAAAAAAAAATTAGCCAGGTGTGGTGGCACATGCCTGTAGTTCCAGCTACTCAGGAGGCTGAGGTGGGAGGACTGCTTGAGTCCAGAAATTTGAGATAACAGTGAAGTGTGGGTCATTGTGTTTGGTGCAGCATTATTCGGTTAATTTCTAGCTACCTGTGGCAATAGTAAGTAGTTGCAAGAAATGAATACATAGCTCATGGGTTAAGTAGGATGTGATTGTTATCTCATTTTATGTCTCTCTGGGCCTGATAAAAGGATTCATATTCCTCGAATAAAAGTTATCTCCTTTTCTCAAGATCAATGGTCCCTACTGGCACCTATCAAACTGGCCATGCCCATGCCCATTCTGGGCCCATATGGAAGCTCTGTTTGCACCTTTTGGTTGACTTCTGAGGAGCAGCTTGGATACCTTCTTCCCCTTAACACTGTAGAGGCTCTCTCTGCAACAGAACTCCCTACATCTCACAGCACCAGCCTCCGTTCTCCTACCAAGTGTGATTTGTGTGTCTAGCCTTCTCTAGGACTTCTGCCAGATTGGGTGAGTCCAAAAAATACTGACCTTCTTAACATTTCTTTGTAAAAACAGCTCTCATTTCTCTGTTTTTATATTTCTTTTACTTTCCTCCTCTTCCTCCTCTTTCTTCTTTTCCTTTTTTTAGAGACAGGGTCTTGTTCTGTTTTCTAGGCTGGAGTGCAGTGGCATGGTCATAGCTCACTGCAGCCTCAAACTCCTGGGCTCAAACCATCCTCCTGCCCCAGCCTCCCAAGTAGCTGGATCTACAGGTGCTTGCCACCATGCTCAGCTAAATTTTTAAAAAAGTCTTTTTTTTTAGAGGTGGACTCTTGTATTGTTGCCCACGCTGATCTCAAACTCCTGGCTTCAAATGATCCTCTTGCATCAGCCTCCCAAAGCCCTGGGATTACAGGTGTATGCCATCACACTGGGCCTGTTTTTCATATTTCAAAGACACAAAGCCACCCCAGTAGAAGGTAGGGATTTGAGTGAGATCTTTGTGATTATTATGTGCTCTCCTGAACTAAATTCAAGCGTGCACAAGTCCATGTCTTCTCTGAAGAACTGAATCCATAATGGTAAATATTCTACACACAATACACCTTGTATGCAAGTAGGCATGCATGAGCACATCATCTTTAAATAATGAGATTCAGAAAATATGATTTAGTATAGAGTTTATTTGAGGGCAATACTTGAGGAGAGCCACCTGGAAACACTAACTCAACATGAATGGTGTTAGCATTCTAAAGTGGAGAAGTTAGTTTCACCTAGATAGAAATATTATTAGCAGGATTAGGACATTTTCCAGACAAGACTAGTGCATATACTGTAGCAATTGATTGCTTACAGATTGCTATATTCCAGGGAAGATTATTCCTCCATGAGGAGGAACAGTGATACAAGAGGGTCTTACCTCTGGCACTGTTTGATCTTAATAATTTACAGAAAAAAAAAAAAAGGAGTTGCTGCTCCCTGCTATGTGACTCAGTCTGCATAGCCACATTCCTCTCAAGGCTCAGAATAATTTAAAATTCCAACATCTTAAAGTTTAAATTATTTAATTTCACAAATGGTATATTTATGTCTTTTCACCCTTAGCCTCTCTTCAGGTACAGCTAGGAGAGCCACATTCAAAACCAAGAAGAGAAAGGAGTCATAGAGCCACAGCCAGAATGTTTAGGATCCAAGGTACGAGAACATGCCAAAATGCATCAAAATCTAGCAAGGTCAGGTGGTAGAACTTTACAAATACATAAATGCTCAATGCACACTTCAAACCTTTAGGTAATTGCTTAAGAATAGTTAATAATTGTGCTTGGTATTCCATCATTTGATTTCCCAAGTAGATTACAAATTCCTGGAAGGCGAGCTGACCTCCGGGAAGCCAGGCTCAGCAGTGGGTTCTCCCTTCAGTACACCCAATGCCAACCGAAAGTTTGGGCATGAAAGGAAGTGTGGACTCCTAACCCAGTTAAATGAAGATTTCTTTAATTTTGAGCTCAAATATAGACCTATAAGAGTGGAGGGTATGATATATAACACCTTTTAAGATTTGAATTTTTGTTACTAAAACACCAGGGGTTAGGTCCAGGTCTCTTTGCTCACTGAATGGAAAGACAATCTCTGCAATGACAAATATTGTCCAGGAAGAAAGCACTATTTGAGTAGTGTCAGCCAAGAAGACAAGAGATAATTCTCAAACCTGTCTCGCCCGCTGACTAACATTGGGGTTTAATATAGTGCACAGGAATGTAACTACATGCAGAAAAACAGAAATTAGGGAGGCATGAGGAAGCAATCATGAAGGATGAGGGGTCTGGTGTCTTAGAGCCTGGATGTGTTCATCTAGTGAGTTTCAGTTCCTTGCCCAAGAAAGGAACTCAGATAAGACAAATGTAAGTTTCAAGTTTTAAGATCAGAGGATCAATTTCTGTTTATTCAAAAGAACCATCGAAACCTGGTAAACATCATTTCCATGGGGAAACTGGGATGGTTTCATTTTGAGATCAGTAATATCGACACCAATACTCCTGAGAATGGTCCAAGGAGCATCTGAGTTAATGTGCCTGGGAAGTAATAAATGACATAGATTTTTGGGTCATGTGCTCACCTAATGCTGCAGAATGTGGAGTCAGGCCTTGGGAGACTCCCTGCTCACAAGGATACCAAGTGATTTTTATGCAAATCCTATTCTGAAACACAAGTAGCTGCTGTCAGTCAAATGGGACATCCACCTGAAATGAGGATGGCCTTTTGATGTCGGGTGTGATGTGCCTTGGGGCTTGCAGGATTTGAGGAGACAGAGGAAGGGTGCAGCTTTCCAGTGTCTCAGGCTGAAGTTCAGAGGCTGAGATGTGAAAGGACACAGTGGAGGCCACTGTTTTTCCTATTTCTACGTTTAGGGTTCACCTGGTTTTAAGGAAGCTTCTAGCTGCTCTGGCTCTGACTTTGAAAGAACATTTGGTTGAAATGCAAATGCCCCAGCCCGGGCAGCCACCACAGCATTTCTATAAGAAAACAAGCTGTTCACAACTGTGTCAGACCTGTGAGCTCACATGATGTTTTTCCTCTGTGCCTTAAAAATAATTTCCAAAATTAGCTTTGGATCTTTAAACTGAGATGTAATGGTTATCTCACAATGAGAAAAGTGTTCACATTTCTCTTTGTAAAACCACTTCTGAGTCTGCCTTTTGATTCAGTGGGGATATCGCCACCTAGACCCATGCTCTGAAAACTCCCACGGTAATAGGCAGAAATGCTTCTTTTTGGCTCACACAGGCAAATATAATTCCAGTAAACAAATAACTTTTAAAAAAGCATTCATATTATACTTTACACAGCATGGTGAATATATTTAATTTCAAAAGTGAAGACTTTACAAATATTTGTCAATACTGACAAATAACTTATGTCAGTATTGGGTTTGGGTGTGTTTGGCTGAGACATCCAGAATAAAAGAGCTGATAGGAAGTGGAATTTCTTTTTTTTTTTTTTTTTTTTTCACTTTAAAGAAGCCCAGGATAAGCAGTAAGTTCCCCAGGGGCCCTTGCTCCCTTCCGCCAGCCACTCTGCCTGCCTTAGCTGGGGCTCTTAATCTTGTGCTCCAAGGTGGCTGCCAGGACTCCAGATGTCACATCCCTTTCCCAAGCAGCAGGATGGAGAGAGAAAGAGAGAAGGTCGTCCAGTCTCTCTTTGAGAAGACTTCCTGGAAGAATTGGTAAGATTTCTACTTACATCTCTGTTGGCCGCATACCTGGACACAAGGCCACACCAGCCTCAAGTCGGCTGGGAAGTGAGGGCTCTGTCCAGAGGAGAACATCACAGCCAAGCCCCTCATTCATTTCTGACTCAGAACAGGAGAATGAATATTGGGTGACAAGTAACCTGGCATGCCTCCCGTGTTATCACTCTGAGCGTGGACAATGAGAGACATGTGATTCTGAGATAGGAAGTTGGCAGGACTGTTTTACAAGACCTAGCTCAAAAAACAAACCAACCAAAAAAACAAAAAAAACCTGATAAAACAGGATGCAGTAAAGCAGCCAGCCAAAACCCACCAAAACCCACCAAAACCAAGATGGCCACAAAAGCAACCTCTGGTTGTCCTCACTGCTCATTATATGCTAATTATAATACGTTAACTTGCTCAAAGAAACTCCTACCAATGCCATGGCAATTTACAAATGCCATGGCAGCATCAAGAATTACCCTATATAGTCTGAAAGGGGGGAGGAAACATTAGTTCCCATAACTGTCCTCCCATTCCCCCAAAACTCATGAATAATCCACCCCTTGTTTAGCATATAACCAAGAAATAACCATAGAAAAAGCCAACCAGCAGCACTCAGGGCTGCTCTGCCTATGTCATAGCCACCCTGTTATTCCTTTACTTTCTTAGTAAACTTGCTTTCCCTTCACTCTGTTGGCTGACGAATTCCTGCCTGCACAAAGCCGAGAACCCACATGGCCTCCCAGGCTGAGTCTCAATTTTTGAGTTGGCCCCGTGGCACTTCATTGTCATGAGGAAAGTATTACTTTTATGAAGACCTGTGATCTTGGCCTCTGTGTTAGACTACTGCAGGTTTCAAGGATCAGATATGTCTTCAGGTAACCTCTAGTGAGCACTTCTTTTTAAATAAGAGGACACAGAAAATGAAGTGAAGGAAAGCCTCTAAACAGCCAAAATATTTATCATATTCATTTCCTGAGAAACTATTGAGTGCTTACCTTACACTAGGGACAGCATCAGTTATTTAGGCATGAGTCCAGTCATCTCAGAGAGTGCAGGGTTGAAAGGTATATGTGTGTATAGATGGCAGATATAATGCAATGGTGCACCCATTAGGCCAGAGGAAGTCTGTAGGAGGATCAGGAGGGACAGTTCCATTAGTCTTCACAGGGAGCATATATCCTTTCTTTGAGCTGCGGTGTACGGTGTACGGAGAGGTATTATATGAAGAGAGGCCATGCAACAGTTCTGCCAAAGTGGAGAAAAGGGCTCAGGTATGGTCTCGTGAGTGGTGCGAGGTCAGAGATAACCAGGTCCATGCAGGCTTGTGTTGTTCCACAGTGTCAACCTTTTATTGATGCTATTTCAATCACAAAAGCCACGAACTTCATGGAGTTCCCAAGTAGACAGTTCTCCTTAGTACTTCCCATTCACTCAGTAGTCAGAGCCGCGGGGACACAGGTTCAAGCCACTCCATAAGTCAGTCAATATTGCAAACCATACATAATAGTATACTTAATCAGTATATAAACGTTACAGATTAAACATTCCACAACAAACAAAGTCACATTTAGCGTTAAGAAAAGATAGGAAAAAGGGTTAACAAGGCAGTACAGGGAGAGTGACAAAAAGATTAAAAGAATCTCCCCGTCTGGCCCCAGCAATTCGTCTTGCAAGGAAGAGTCTTCGATGTGGGCAGATGTTGGGTGCTTATCACAAGTGACAGCAAGACGATGTCAATTAACGTGACCGTTTTGAACAGCTGAAGTCCTGCTCTTTTTTGGGCCAGAGTCCTCTGGGGAGGGCCGGTAGTGGAAGAGTGTGTTTATATCTTTATCTGGTTGGATGCAATCTTTATTAGGCAAACTCTCCATTGCAGTGTATCCTATGAACTGTAAGATGATGGAACCACTTATGTCACGGGTGCTCTATATACATGGTTATCTAAAGCCTCTGCAGACACACATCATGTGGCTGGGGGAGCTGGTCTTTCACTGCCCTCAAGGCAGGCACTGGTGGGTCTGTGCCTGTCTCGCCACCTCATTCTCCCTGTGTCCTTGGTGCTGATCCCCTGGCTGCTTCTGCTGAGGGTGCTGGTTCTGGTTCAGCTGTGCCAGCTGCTCAGGGTATATAGCAGTGCTTGGTGGCCCAGGAGCAGAATTCTTCCCCAGTCTGCACTCCCCACTCTCTACGTCTCCTCCTCCTGTCCTCCCTTGAACCATTCCATGTGGGTTAGCCCCACCGGTCCACCAAAACTGGCCTTGTCGCGGCAAACAATGACCTCCATATTTCCCAACCCAGCAGCCTTCCTCCTACTTGATCTTTGGGGAGCGCCTGGCCCAGGTGACCCCCACAACTGCCTCTCCAATATCCACATTGGCATGGTTCTTTCCCTCGTTGTCTTCGGGTCTCTGCTTGAATGTCACTCAACCTGAGCACCTCTGACTGCTTAGCTTCCTTTCTTGATGATCGCCCGTCCTGGCTGCTATCACAGGGCATATTGGATACCATCTCTCTTTCCCACCACCACGAGAGCAGAGACTGTCTTTCCTTCTCACTGCTGTACCTCTGAACCCAGTGTGGTGCTCTGCACCCGGCACTCATCTGAGACACATTTACTGGCTGCATAGATTCTATGGGGTGGGGCTGAAGGGACTGGAGGTGTCATGCACCTCGAGTCTCTTAGATTCCTCTCTCTACCACAACCATGGCATAGTGGTTTTAAGTGTCAACTTTTCTTAGTGGCTGCCTGTTGGGCAACTTAATAAGCACATTTAATCAGATGAGCGCTGTCCCTCCCGAGGGTCAACATGGTCAGACACAGGTACCCTAGTTCCACTGGGGCAGCTGAGAGGACTTTAGAGCCCTGGTCATATTTAATGGTGGCAAATATGTGAGCTTCTAAGAGCATAGTACACATTTAGAGACAGAAAAATGAGTTTTGAGATTATGCTGTTCAATCCGAATCATTTTTTTTCTTTACTCAAACATAATCTGGAAATAAATGACTGAGACCAGTTGTTTTATGTGCAGCATATGCACTGGGTTAGATGATAATTATACAAGCGGTCCTCTGAAAATGATGTAAATAGAGGCAGCAATTTCACGGCAGGTACACAGCCTTAAAGAGGACTACCTTAACGGACTTCCCGTTTTGTTTATATCCCTAAAATTAGATTGTAAATAATTTATGAAAAAATAAACTGCTTCGTAGCTGAACCTAATATACATTTTACTGTCATCTCTAGATCTTATGATATTCCCAATTCTACCTAGCACTGCTACAGATCTTTACATGATATGAGTTGTTAGAAAAAAATGTTTTCCTTAAGGGCCTAACATAAAACCAAGAGTGATGTTGGCAGTAAAGGACAAGGTAATGGGTATGTTAGTGTGAGTAATAACTTTTTGGAAAATAAAAATATCAACATTTTCAAAATAGAATTCAGTGACTTGTATACTTCATCTTTATCATTATTCTCTACCCTTATCCATTCTTAATGTTGTTCAGGGTCAATGACAATATTTTGAAAACTACATTAGGAAAAAAATCCAACTCTCTCAACTAGATAATAAAAGCACTCAGCTGTGTTTAAAATACCATATGTAAAATATCTTTAAAGAGCAGTCATCGATAATGAAAAACTCTCCAGTTAATATAAAGTCAAAATTAGTTTTTTCCATCTCAATTTAGAAAACTAATGAAATAGTATTACAATAAAATCTCTCATCTGCTTTTTCTCAGGTATAATGATAGATTTTTAAAAATTCCTCTGTTTATAAACATAATGAGAGCTGTTCACTAAACCAAAGTCATCTTTACAAAATGGGGTATCCTAAGTCAATTTGCAAAGCAGATGAATCTTTCTGTTGGTCCCAGATCCTTGTCCTATTTTTCACTTGAGATTAACTGGCAAGGAGTTGTTGTGACATCTTGAATTACTAAAGCCATCTTACCTGTCCAAATTGACAGCACATCTGCAGATGTTCCGTGGAGCATCATCACCAAAAATGCACACAAAACTGCCACTAGAAGCAAATGGAGGAAGCACACAGCAGGACTGGGTGTCTTTAATTGCCATTGTGGTGAGAGGTTTATTTGCTCTTTTAAACAATTAATTCTAACGTGTACTTGAGTCGCTAGTAACTAATATCTGTATAGGTAGAAATACTTTAAATAAATGGCAATGATCATACTGGAATGCACAAATAACAGGCTATTTGACCTGGAAGAGAGTTTCATAGTCATTGAATCTAATATGCTTATTTGACTAACAGAACATGTGTCCAGCTTCACCACGTGAATGATTTGCGGCACAGCCGGGACCTGGCTCAGTTCTCTCGACACATACATCAACTCGCAAGCACTGAAGTGGCAAGGCTGTTTGCAGAAGACATTTAAGGCAAAAATAGATTGCATCTTAAAAGTGAGTGAACTCCTTTATATGGGATAATTTAGGCACTGATATCTTTCCTTCCTAATCACAGCAAAATCTATCTTATTATTTCAGCTAAAGGAAAGGAAAAATTGAGATTTGTGTTTTAAACCATACCTAGATGATATCACTGCTGCTGTGAAAAATATTTCAAGTCAGTGATTTGTTACTTAATTTTGGAAATTAGTAAAAACCCTGCAAGTCATTTTTTTTTTTTTAGCGTTGTTCTTAGTTTTCCAATCTGCCCTTGAGGTCTTGCCTTTAATCATTAAGTATGTATGTTAGAGTTTGCTGCAAGAACATTGAAACTTCAAATTTTTTTAAATTAACAAATTCAAGGCCAACTAGTCAGTAGATAGAATGATGAGGTGAGAGTTGGTGGCCATCCCAAGCTCTGTGTTAACCAGGAGCAAATCATTTAACCACTTCCTTGGCACTTCTATTTGTTAATTGATAATTAATTGATTCATTTATTCAGTTGTTTTGTACACTGGAAGAAATGCTTCATTCATTTATTTCATTTATTCTTTAAGTGTCCAAGTAATGTATCAAATACTGGTGATTAAAAGAAATTGCACAAAATGAGACTTTTAAGCTGAGGAACTCAGAGTTTACTAGAAGCGACACACATATAAACAGATGAAACACAGACTAACACATACCTGGCAAGATAAGAACCAAGTACAGAGTGCTGGAACAGAGGGTAGCGTGTCTGTTTAGGTGGCTGCAAAGATCTCCAGGATGTAGCCAGGTGCAGAAGCCATGCAGGCATGAAGCCTGAGGGTTGCATCTATGGTAACAGCAGTACAGTGCTATCTCCAAGGAACAGGAGGACATTCTGAGAGAGGACAATGTAGAGTTTGGTGGTACAATGGCAGTGGATGACATGGGATAGAATAAGATGGGATAGAAATTTTGTGACAGGCCAGGCGTGGTGGCTCACGCCTGTAATCCCAGCACTTTGGGAGGCCAAGGCGGGCGGATCACAAGGTTAGGAGTTTGAGACCAGCCTGGTCAATATGGTGAAACCCCGTCTGTACTAAATGTACAAAAATTAGCCGAGTGTGGTGGTGGACACCTGTAGTCCCAGCTACTCGGGAGGCTGAGGCAGGAGAATTGCTTGAACCCGGGAGGTGGAGGTTGCAGTGAGCCAAGATCGCACCACTGCGCTCCAGCCTGGGCAACAGAGCAAGACACTGTATCAAAAAAAAAAAAAAAAAAGAAAAGAAATGTGACAGAAAGTGACTAGCTTTGTTTGCCAAATCAAGGAAACAAAAGTTTAAGGAGAAAAATAAGTCTCTGAAAGATAATCTTCAATTGCTCTGTGATCTCAAGCTGGACATTTTTCCATAAATGGAAAGTATTCATAGTTTAGTACAAAGCATTATGTAGAATCTAGATAAAGCAAATCAATCAGAAAATATTTAATAAACCAATGTACAGTGATAATTGATGTTTGGAATATTGCACTTGGACACCAGAAGCATGCACCTTATGAATCAAAACCAGTGTAACCTTCAAGGGCTTAGGTATGAATTCATTGCTTTTGTAATTCTAATTCTTTGCTAACCAGTGTTTCCTTTTATATTCTTGATGATTGGCTAATATTCTTGTTAACCAGAAAATCAAACCAAGCTCAGCATCCCAATTCTTAACAGATAGATAATAAGGAACTTACCATAACTAACTAACTTTAAAAAGAATATTACAAAGGAAATTTCCAAGTTTGACTGAGGTTTTCTTAGTCTCTTTGTACATTCACTTGAAGGAGGAAAATATATAGAATAATCAATGACGATAGAAGCCAGGGGTATAAATCACAACAACTGATAAGGAATCTTTACAAACAAATCTCCAGGAGGCAGGCTTGTTGACATTTGCTGTCACTTATAATGAGCCACAGATTGCTACTGTTGACACATGGGAACAATATAAAAATGTTTGTTAGCACCAGTGGAATGTGGAGAATGACACCTAAATTATGCTGAATATGATTTTATTCTTAATGTCTGAGGCAAACTAAAAGTTAGAGGTAACTATCTGCTGCATCTGAAGAGATAAGAAAGCGACAGAGCTGAGGCTGGTCTCAAGACTGGGGGTTATGGTTATGGTTTTAACACACCACTCTCCGCTACAATACGATCAGTGTGATGATTTCAGTTCATTGGAAGGTGAAGCAAGGAGGGCCCAGACAGCAAGGCATTCCATTCCAGTGAATAGGAGAGTCAGGGAACTTAAAAACGGGTTCTCAGAGTTGCTCGGCAAACCAACCTCTGTGACCTATGGCGAGAACCATGCTATTAACATCTATACAAAGGAGCTGCTCAATCAGCATTTCCTGAGTGAATTAATAGCGATAGAATGAGTCAACATAGAAGGAAAGAGTAATCAAGAAGTTCCACATCTTTATTATAATAAAGTATAGAGCTACCAATATTCGGTTCTTTTTGCTAATGAGAATATAAATTAGTGGGTGAAAAAAATTTTAAAGTTCTTCAAATTATTTCAGGTTTCTTCTCTACCTGAAATTTTTCCACAAAGGAATAAAGAAAGCAAAATAATATTTACTGACCACCAAGCAATGTATGTGCATCGGGTAACTGGAGTCCCAGCAGGCCCACTGGGTAGATATGCCATCCTTATGAATAGATTAGGAATATCAGCCTCCTATGACAATAAAAACAAGCTCATGATATCACGTATTATAACCTTTAGTATGAAAATTCAAATCCTCTGGCCCGAAGCTATAGTCTTCATATTTTATGAAATGGGTACTGTCTGCCTCATAAAAGGAAGACTAATAATATAGCACAAGGTGTGAAGTCTACTAGGATTGGCAGAGAAGCATATATGTGACAACAAATTATTGAGTGATCTATGGCATAACACAATTCTGCATTGTGATTTCAAGTTAATCTATAATGATCACTTTTTTAAATTGGTAAAAATGTTCTACAAAAAAAAAAGTATTAGAACTTTTCCCAATTTTAATTCCTCAAGAATAATTGTGTCTGTTGTTAAATGTTCAAGACTGTCTGCAACTTTTATAATTAATTCAAGGACAGTAGATTAATGTTGAGTTGCTTGGCAAATTCATGCCAAATTTTATAACGGCTTAAAAGCAAAAGTAGTTTATTTCTCACTCCCTTAAAAGTACAAAAATGGGGCCAGGGCACGGTGGCTCATGCCTGTAATCCCAGCACTTTGGGAGGCTGAGGCAGGTGGATCATGAGGTCCAGAGATCGAGACCATCCTGGCTAACACGGTGAAACCCTGTCTCTACTAAAAATACAAAAAATTAGCTGGGCTTGGTGGCGGGCACCTGTAGTCCCAGCTACTCGGGAGGCTGAAGCAGGAGAATGGCATGAACCTGGGAGGCGGAGGTTGCAGTGAGCCGAGATTGCGCCACTGCACTCCAGCCTGGGCAACGGAGCGAGACTCCATCTCAAAAAATAAATAAATAAAAATTTTAAAAAAGTACAAAAATGGATGCTTCTGTTTGGAGGACAGCTTCCCTTCAACCAGTGTTTGCAGTGATTCATACCTCTTTCACTGTGTGGCTCGGCCGTAACACTTGTTTTTTATGCCTTGTGCTTACAGAGTTGCACCATTAGTAGCTTAATTCTTAATTTCTAATTGCATTGAGGCTTACAAATTTTTTTATGCTTTTTAGTAGACAGAGTAAAACTACAAAACCTTCCAAAAGCTATGCAGGCTCCATATTCACTGAATTATAAAAAGAAACTTGTTAAAGGCATAAAAGAAGAGCTATAATTGGAGACATATCACATATTTATGAATGAGAACAATCAATATTTAATGATGCCATTTTCCCCAAATTAACCTAAAATTCAAAACAATTCCATTCAGAACACCAAAGCCTTGTTTATTTTTGGTGAAAAATGAGAATATAAATAGATATTAGTCAGGGTTCTCCTGAGAAAGAGAACCGACAGGAGATCTGTTACAGGAATGTGCTCACTTGAGTATGGAGGGAACTTTTATTTATCAAAAGTTACTGTAGAAAATGTGAAAAGATAAATTAAAAATTGGAAAAGCTGCAATACAGCCATACCCTATGACTTGGCATTTTTCAGCGTACACAATCTTAGGAAACTGCTCATATCCATCCAGAGACACACACAAATCAGCTTATAGCAGCACAATTTATAATGCCAGAAAACAGACAAAACAAACAAACAAGCCTAAATAGCCAAAGAGGTAGATTTTTAAGTTGTGGTATACTCACAAAATGGAATATTTAATATCAGAATATTTCATCCAGATCAGCAAACTTTTCCTGTAGATGGTCAGATAAATATTTTTGGCTTTGCAGGCCATATGGTTACAACATTTCGGTGCTATCATTGTAACAGAGATGCTGTAGTCAATACTAAATTGCTATGTGGAAGAACAGAGAAAAAGAGAAGAAAAAACACCAGGAATTTCTTCCACTGTCTGAGTTTTAGGGGGTCTCTTTTTTCCCTTCCAGCCCAAACTGGAGGATTTCTTCTGCATCTCACTGTATCCACTCCATCATGCTCACTTCCAAGTTTCAGGCTGTGTCGAGTTAGGATAGGAATAGGAACACAAGACCCACTAAGTATGAAACTCACTTTTTCGAGTAGATTTCAGATTCTCTCGCTCTTCCCTGATGATGGGCTCACGTCTACTTTTCAAAGTTTCCAGTAGCTGCCTTTGCATTCTCTCCAGATTTTTTTTGGCTGAATTACTGAGAAATAAAGGGAAGCATGTCTCCCCCATCTCTAAAACCTGGAGGACATATTCTAATGTTCTATTTTTAAAAAGACAAAAAGGAATGGAAGATTTAAAAATTCCTAAATATTGGATCTATTTATCAGTGTAAGCTCACTTGATAATTCACAATTTGAATGGGTTTTCTAAGCATATTAAACAATGAGAAGTAGGGATTTGGCAATTTTATGGTTGGTTAATTAGGTCACTGTTCCTGTGAATTGTGAAAGTTCTTCTGACATGTGGGCATTGTTTGTTTTGAGGCAAAAATGAACGATGCTTCTAGTAAAATGTGGGTCCTTTTCAATTCCCACATGAATGCGTAGATCTCTAGGATATACAAGACAAATATCCACAAGGCACAGTGGACCTGGGCACCTTCTATTTGATTTTTTAAAAATGTGTTCAAAGGGGTCTTACACAAAATCAGTATAATTAACACTTTTTTCTCTTGCTCTCAATTTCCTGTTTTCTCAGATTCATTTCATTGTTGATGTTGTTAGTCAATGACCTGGAAAATAAAACAAAGTAAGTTAGGGAAATATATATATGAAGTTGCTGATTTTTATGGCTTGAATTTTATCCCTTCAAAATACATATGTTGACATCCCAACACCCAGTACCTCAGAATGTGATCTTTTTGGAAACAGGATCATTGCAACTATAGTTAGTTAAGATGAGGCCATGCTGGAGTAGGCTGGGCCCCTAATCCAACATGACTGGTGTTTTAAGAAGAAATGATTTGGACACAGGTACCACACAGGGGAGAACACCATATGAAGATAAAGGCAACAATGGGAATGATGCTTTTGCAAACCAAGTATGCCAAAGATCACCAGCAAACCACCAGAAATAGAAAGGCGTGAAATAGAGTCCCTCTCATTGTTTTGAGAAGGCACCACCACCCTGTGGATGGCTTCATCTTGGGCATCTGGACTGTAAGACAATGCGGTTCTGTTGTTTGAGTCACCCAGTCTGTGGTACTTTGGTACACCAGCTCCAGCAAATGAATACACTGAGAAATGTAACAATTGAAAAATAAATTTTTAGAAATACGTTTGTCCTTAAACAATTTAGAGGGTTTTTTTTTTCTTTTTGGCCAGTGTAAAATATATTTTGGGAGTCATGTTAAATCCTATCAAAAATAATAACATAGTAAAGATAAGATAAAAAATTATAGGTTAGCTATCTTAAAAGTAGCTGTGCAAAGAAGTCTTGAGAGTTATTAGCAGAAAAATTCTAAGGTCTCAGTGCTGCACTGTGCAAAATAAAATGAAATAAAAAGTTGGTTATACTCACACATATATCCAGCCTATATAAAACGAATGCTGGTAGGACATGACTGGCTCTGCTATTAATTGTACCCCAAGTAGAGACAAGACACAGCTGGAGCTGGAGAAGATTCAAATTACACAGGGAATACAACACAAGGGCTTACAAATATCAGTTGATGTGGGTTTGTGTGTTGCATTGGGGGAAATTGTAACAATTTAGGAAAGTAAATGCCAGAAGCAGTGGCCCAGATGGATGAGATAAAGGCTTTATATAGTAACATTAAAAATGTTATTGCAAATGCTTCTGGCTTTTATTAATCTTACTCTATTAAAAGGTGCCATAAGGAAATCATAATAAAGACAAAATGCAGTCAACAATTATGGTATGAGGGGCTCAGGGAAACTTCTCCCATGGAGAAACATATATTAAGTTGGTAAGATTAGCATATACATCATTCAACATCATTGGGGGTCTAATCAAGGGATTATAACTAATTGACAACTATATATAGCAAGCTGAGAACCATTTATTCAATGAAACCTATGGAAACTCAGTAAGAACTGTGATCTGAGAGACCAAAACAGACTCCCCTTCATCAACCATGATGGACACTAAGGTTAAGGAAACAAAAGTTAATGATGGCTGGAGGGTTCAGCTTGGCTGGCATGGCATCTTCCTAAATTCCTATGGCTACAAGAAACCCACACTTTTGTTAAATTCTCTAAGAATGGGAGTTAGCAGGCAAATGATCAGATCCCTCTTAACCCTGATTTACAACCCAGGTCACTGCAGCTCTGAATGGACAGAGGACTGGCCTCACTGATGCTCTTTCCTGATAAGCGACTGCAGATCTCAAGCCAGTTTCAGCAGCTTCTAGAGACTGCATACAAACTGTCTTTGTGTCTATAGTTCACCCCTTTTGAAATAAAGACCCAAATTCCACCTCACTTTAATGCTAACACCCACCCCAAAGTGAGCATGGGACGTATGTTACATATATGTTTACCCACTGTGAATGTGCTTGGGTCTCCTCGGGAATAGGTACAGCTTTTCCCCAAACCTCCTGAAGACGTTTGTCTCTATTGTGTGATTCAGGACCTGTGAGGTGAAAAACCCAACCTGTCCTTCCCCGTCTTCAAAGAGAGAGCACCTGTGGTCCATGCTTGAGATGCAGTTTCCAAACTGATAACACTGTAAACCAGAAATAACATTCTAAGGCCTCTCAGTTATCTGAAAGGACCTCTCCTTTTGGCCGAGGGCATTGCAAAGTTAACCTGAAAGAGTAGTTCAGGCCATGATGGGAAGCAGGTTTGAACATATCTCATTATACCATCCTCCCTTTTGGAATTCAGGAAAATTCAACCAGCATTTACAATCTATTACCTTTGAAGCCTGCTACTTAAAGGCTTCATCTGCATGATAAAACCTTGTTCTCCACAACCCCTTATCATAATCCAGACATTTCTTTCTATGACCTGGAACCCTGCTTACTTTGAGTTGTCCCATCCTTCCAGATCGAACCAATGTAAATCTTACAGGTATTTGATTGATGTCTCATGTCTCCCTAAAATGTATAAAACTAGGCTGTGCCTGACCACCTTGGGCACATGTTCTCAAGTTCTCCTGAGGTCATCCATTTTTGGCTTAGAGTACATCTCTTCAAATATTTTACAGAGTTTGACTCTTTCCATAAACATCACCAGTCAAGCTCTCCTTTCTACCATTTAGCCATCCTGATGGTCTTTTAGATGACAGAAATGTGGGAGGCTATGCCATATGGGGGAGGAATTAAACCCATTTCCCTCAACTCTGCCTCATGGAGCAACTGTGTATCCTCAGCACATGAGCAGCTGTTGTCATCTCCCCAGCTCCTGGAGGTGGAAAAAGTAGCTACTTTAGGTGGTCTTGCCAGCCCTTGAACATGAGAAATACCATTTTTCACAGCTCCATGCAAAGTAAGGCCCATATCACATGAACACCAGCAGCTGGGTGCTGCCTGTTTGCCCACACCCAACTCCTGCTCTGTAGGGAGGATTTCGGAGGGGCAGCTGGCAAAGAGTACAGCCCTTGCATCCCTCACACATCTGTGTGGCAGGACAGCCACTTCAGCAGGCATGGCTGTTAGTCACACCTCCCATCTCTCCCAGCTTCCTAAGGTGGAAGCTCTGCTCCAGGCAGAGGTGGCAGCCAGTGGACATCAGCCCATCTCATCTCCTCTGACCAGGTTGTGAAAGACCCATAGTGGATGATGTGGCAGCAGTTGGGTTACAGCACCAGTGCCTCTGCCACACACAGCTCCTGCCACACAGAGAGGATCTGTGTGAGGTAGATGGAAGAAAGCAAAATCCTTCCTCCACCTAGGTTCTGCACCACAGTGCAGAGATGCTGCCCCAGAGAGGCTAATTCTTTGCCCTTGCCAAGGAGCCTGGGTTCAATTGGATCAGACTTTGGAACAATTCATACTGCAGGACATTGTCAAAAACAATACATGAATCAGGCCAGGCACAGTGGCTCATGCCTATAATTCTAGCACTTTGGGAGGCCAAGGCGGGTGGATCACCTGAGGTCAGGAGTTCAAGACCATTCTGGATAACAAGGCAAAACCCCGTCGGTGTTAAAAATACAAAAATTACCTGAGTGTAAACCAGAAATAAAATTCTAAGGCCACTCATGGTGGCATGTGCCTATAGTCCCAGCTACTCAGGAGGCTATACTGGGATCACAGCTGGGATTGCACATGTGCCCCGACCACCTTGGGCACATGTATCAAGACCACCTTGCCATGTGCCCAACCACCTTGGTCACATGCGTCCAGCCATCTGAATGGACCCCTCCTCTTTGCCAAGGGCATTCCAAAGTTAACCTGAAAAAGTAGTTCAGGCTATGATGGGAAGAAGGAAGTAGGTAGACTCATACTTATCAATTTCAAAATTTACTACAAAGATGCAGTAACAAAGATAGTGTGGCATTGGTATAAAGACAGATAGATACATCAAACAAATAGAATTCAGAGTCCAGAAATAAACCCTTACGTTTATACTTATTTAATTTTCAACAAAGGAGCCAAGACAATTCAGTGTGGAAAGAATAGTCTTTTCAAGAAATGTTTTTGGGACAACTGGGTATCCTCATGTAGAACAATCAGTTGTCTTGTTATTGAGTTGCTGGGGTTTCTTTTACATATTGGATATTAGCCTTTTATCTATTACATATTGGGTATTAGCCCTTTATCAGATGTCTGATGTCCTAATATATTCTCCTGTTCTGTAGGTTGTCGCTTTGATTGTTTTCTTCACCGGGCAGAAGCTTTATAGTTCAACTTAATCCAATTTGTCTGATTTTCACTTTTGTTGTCTGTGCTTTTGGGGTCATAGCCAAAAAATAATTGCCCAAACCAATGTCATGGAGCTTTTCCCCTATGTTTTCTTTCAGTGGTTGTACAGTTTTAGGTCTTAAATGTAAGTCTTTAACTCACTTTGAGTTTATTCTTGTTTGTGATGTGAGATAAACGTCATATTTCATTATTCTGCCTGTGAATATCTAGTTTTCCCAACACCATTTATTAAAGAGACTGTCCCTTCCCCATTGTGTGTTCTTAGCACCTTTGTTGAAAATCAACTGACCATAAATGTGTGAGTTTATTTTTGGGCTTTCTATCTTAGTCCATTGGTTCATGTGTCTTTTTTTATGCCAGTACCATGCTGTTTTGATTACTTACAGCTTTGTAATGTGAAATTAAGTATTGTGATGCTTACAGCTTTGTTCTTTTTGCCCAAGATCACTTTGGCTATTTATGGTCCTTTGTAATCCCTACTTCATACCATACACCAAAATTAGCACAAAGTGGATCATAGGCCTAAATGTAAAAGCGAAGCTTTAAAATTTTTGGAAAAAATACAGGAATAAATCTTCAATATCTTGCTTTTAAAAATGATTTCCTAGATATAATCCCTAAACACAGCTAATAAAAGGGAATATAGATAAGTTGGACTTCTGAAATTATAGGTAAGTTCCAAAATTTTAAACTTTTAAAAAAAGTTTGTGCTTTAAAGGGCATAAAAGAAAAAGAAAACACACAAATCGGGAGAAAATATATGCCAATCATATATCCATAAAGGGATTTTTATGAAAAATTTATATGAAAAATGCTTACAGTTCAATAAAGGAAAGACAAATAGCCCAAATAACAAATGGGTAAGAAATTTGAATAGTTATTTCTCCAAAAAAATATGAATGGCTAACATGCAAATAAAAAGATATTCAATATCACATTATTAATTAGAGAAGTGAATGTGAAACCACAGTGAGATACCATTTTGCACTCACTAAGATAGGTAAAATAAAACAGACAATAATAAGTGCTGATGAGGATGTGGAGAAATTGAAGTTCTTATACATTGGGGATGGGAATGTAAAATGGTCCAGGAACCTTGGATAATTCCTTTTTTTTTTTTTTTTTTTTTTAGACGGAGTCTGGCTCTGTCACCCAGGCTGGAGTGCAGTGGTGCGATCTCAGTTCACTGCAAGCTCTGCCTCCTGGGTTCACACCATTCTCCTGCCTCAGCCTCCTGAGTAGCTGGGACTACAGGTGCCCACCACCATGCCCTGCTAATTTTTTGTATTTTTTTAGTAGAGATGGGGTTTCACCTTGTTAGCCAGGATGGTCTCGATCTCCTGACCTCGTGATCTGCCCGCCTCAGCCTCCCAAAGTGCTGGGATTACAGGCATGAGCCACCGCGCCCGGCTGAGAATCCTTTTGTAGTTCTTGAAAATGTTGACTCTACAGGTACCATATAAACTGACAATTTCTATCCCCTAAATATCCACCCAAGAGAAACAAAAACAAATGTCAACACAAAAATCTAAACATGAATATTTGTAGCAGCATTATTCATAGTAGTCAAAAAGTGGTAACAAACCAAATGCCCATTAATTCTTGAATGGATGAACAAAATGTGATGTATCTAGAATGGAATATTACTTGGCAATAAAAAAGGAAGGAAGTACTGATACCTGCTACAACTCAGATGAACCCTCAAAATGTGCTAAGTAAAAGAAGCTAATCACAAGATAGCACTTGTCTTATGATCTAATTTATATGCAATAGTTAGAACAGGCTAGTCCATAGAGGAAAATAAATATGTTGTTGCCAGTGACTGGTGGGGGGAGCCAAAGGCAGGGATGATGGGAGTTACTTTGCATTGTTTCTTTTGGGACATTTTGGAATGAACATGTTTGAAAATTACATTATGGAGATGATTGCAAAACTCTATCAATATACCAAAAACTATTGTACATTTTGAATGGGTGAACTTTATGGTATGTAAATTTATCTCAGTAAGGTTGCTTTAAAAAGTTATGGAGAAATGAAGATATTATCAGACAAACACAGGGAATTCATTGCACCCAGGCATATTCTACAAGAAAGTTAAGGAGGTTTTTCAGGTGAAAGGTAGGTGATGTGGATTAGAAACTTGGGTCTACACAAAGATATAAAGAACATCAGAAGTGAAAGACAAAAACTGCATGACCTCAGTCATATGTGTAATCTAAAAATATTGATCTCATAGAGGCAGAGGGTAGGAAGGAGGTAACTAGAGGCTGGGAAGGGTATGGGGAAGGGTGGTTGGAGAGATGTTTGTCAAAGAATACATACAGTTAGACAGGAGGAATAAGTTCAAGAGCTCTGTTATACAGCAAGGTGACTATAGTAATAATGATATCGTTAAAAAATGCTAGGAGCGCACTGTGCTGGGTGGGAGGGGACACAGAAGATTAGGCTTGGCGTGGGGACACTGAGGAGAGAGATTAGCTCTGGCAGGGGATACTGCCAGTAAGTGTTCTTACCACGAAAAAACCAAAAATAACTGTGAGGCAGTACATTTGTTAATGAACTAGAGTTAACCATTTCACAATGTATGTGTACTTTAAAACATCATGTTATACACAATAAATACATAAAATTTATGTCATTCTAAAAAATAAATAAATTTGGGGGAAATGTGAAATAGAGGTGAAATAAAATATTTATATAATTTTAAGTTTCCCTACAAGGTAACAGGCTGCTAACACATTAACTTTATATGCTTCTAACAACAATGCACTGTAAGTTTATTACATACACATAAGTGAAATATATAACAAGCACAAGTGGTAAGGATGGAGAATCAGGGAAGAGAAAAAGAGCTGTGCTAACCTTTTTATTTGCAATGCTTTATGAAAAATAGGGAAGAAAGAAAAAGAACAGAAGTGAGGTTAGTGGGTAATGAAAGAAAAACCTGAAGAGATAAGCTGTCCACTTTCCAAGTGGCTGATCATCTTCCGTAGAATCCAAACTATCCATTCCAAATGATGGGAGCATGGCCCAGCAGTTAGGGAAAAATCAAATGCAATGTCCAGAGACCCAAATAAACAGAATGCAGGAGTGCTCAGTGTGTGATTGCTTTAATCTGCACGGCCTTCCTATCCTAGATGACTTGGGTGCAAAGGAAGAAATAAGCATGCACTGAGAAAAATTGGAAGGACATGTATTCCCAATTCCTGGTAAGGAGAGGGAGATGGGAAACCAAATAAGAATGTCCGAGAGTCCCAGCTAATAGATTTGCTGGAACGGAATTCTATTTTAACACGACTACTTGTACTGGTACTACTACTCTTGCTACGACTGCTGCTAACAGCTACTGTGGACTGAATGCTTGCTGCTTGCTGGGCTGTGTGCTTTGCATGGGCTGCCTCGCTAAGTCCTTATAAGGATCCCAAGAGGAAGTTACTGTTAACCCATTTTACACACATGGAAGCCAAGGCTTTCAGAGTCTAATCGCACCACTCAGCGCATTTGCCTGTTGCTGTGACGACACTGCTCTCGCTGTGACACTGGTCTTGCCTTGACTGTCTCTTCCACAGTTTGTGCTCAAGTCACTGTGCTGGGTGGGAGGGGACACAGAAGATTAGGCTTGGCATGGGGGGCACTGAGGAGAGAGATTAGCTCCGGCAGGGGATACTGAAAAAGTACACAATACATTCTGTAGTGTTCAGGGAGGTGGCATTCTTGCTGGTACAGGGATGAGAAAAGCAAACAGTAATTAGTAGAAGGCACCAGCACAGCACAGAGGAAGTATTGTTGAAAAACGTCTAAGGCTGAATAAAGGCTCATGAGGGAAGCAGCAGGCAATAAGTTGGAAAACTGAGCTGGGGCTGGATGCGTGGGTGTGAGAGAGGCCTGCAAATGCCACATTAAAGGCTGTTGTTTTGTGCACTGTGAGTGCTAGGGTCTAAATGTTTGTGGCCGCCTTGAATTCATATATTGAAACCTAATCACCAATGTGATGGTGTCAGCAGATGGGGCCTTTGGGAGGATATAGTCATGAGGCTGGAGCCCCTGTGATGGGATTAGTGTCCTTATAAGAGGGGCCCCAGAGAGCTCCCTCACTCCTTTCATCATGTGTGGACACAGACCCCTCTGTGAATCCACTGATGCTTCAGTGACCTCTGGGCAGCGAGGGAGAAGTGGACACTGAAAGGTCTCCTAAGGCCCAGGCCCAGGAGTCTTGAACATCTGCCATGTTTTGTTGGTCAAAGCAGGTCACACAGCCAGCCCAGCTGGAGTAAGGCAGAATCTACCTCTGGTAGAATGAGGGATAAACTCCCATTACCTGCATACCAGGACAAGGAAAATGTATGACTATTACTCAGCGTCCCCCCTCCCCCCAGATATCCTATGTGTGACACACCCAGCCCTTGAGCCCACTTCAGAGTATGGAGGGCCATGGAAGAGCAGGGCCTTATCACTCACTCCAAGCAGAAAGCACCTTCACACCCGGTTCAGATCCAGCAAGGACCATGTCTCTGGGTCTAAGAGAGCCCTTACCCTAAGACTAGAAAGATGAAGGAGGCTTGCTCAGTTTCCACTGAAAATAAAAGAACCACACAAGACTAGTCCCCCTCCGTGGGCACAGACCAATCCCATTTTGGAACATACTGCAATCAGTCCCAGAAGGACGATGGGCATGTGAAAGACCCTGCCCAGGAAGCATCTTGTTCCTTACCTTGGCCTTCATGTGGGGGTATTTGAGGACATGCCCTACACTAGATTTAAGAGAAGATAGTATGCTAGTGAATCCATGCAGATGGAAGTTGCTTTCACCTGTCCCCAAATCTTCATGATTCCCCCATTGTCTTAGTCCATTTGGACTGCTATAACAAAATGCTATAAACTGGAGTAAGATAAATCAATGCAACTTACATTTGTGGAATTGATGCTGTGTATATGCCTTTTGCTAGGTGCTAGGAATAATGACAACACTATGAACCTTAAAAAAGTTTCAGTCTAGTGGGTGAAATGGAGCTACACATAAAGGAGCCTGATTCAAGGCAAAATGGGATACGTACTATAACAGAGAGAGCAAAGAGATGACGTGTGAGAGATGCAGAGACATGTACCAAGCTACAGGGAATTAGAAGCTTTAGAGCCAATTGTCCAACTCATTCAAATATGTTAAAATTTTTACATCCTTTTTTTGTGTGTGTGCAAGTGCCATTCCATAAATGTGTTTTGCATTTGTTGTTAAGTCAGTGATGTGCTGGACCCGCTGTGCCCACAGGCCTCTTCAGGAACTCCTTGCACTTGGGTCACTTTGACCTTCGTCTGGACCCACAGTCCTCATCACAGTTGAGGGGGCCGAGCCAGGAGCTGCTGTCTGGCAACAGCTCCCTGGAGGTCACCACCGCAGGTGGGGAGCAGCCTGCACAGGACTGGAGGAGCTAACCCATTCTGATGCCTCAGTGTGAGCCCTAAAAATAAGTGTCAGACACCCACACACACACGGGTCCACACATGCACAGAAAGTTCTAGAAGAACCCACGAGGCAGTGTGAGCCTGAGAAACAATTACAAAAAAGAGAACGGAGCAAAAGTCATAGGCAATGGCAGAAGCAGCAGAGCCAGTAAGGACCAAAGTATTAGAACCCGTGTGATGAGATAAACCCGGAGCCCCACCACGTTAGGTTCGGTGCCAGGAAGGTCTGCCGGAGGGCTCGTCAGTGTGGCCCAGTTCCTCCATGGATTCCTGAGATGCTGTGGAGGCTGGAGCTACCAACGTCCTCCATCAGAGCATCATCTCCTATTTTGACCATGTCTACAGCCCTTAATTATACCCCTTGCATCCATCGTCTGTCTTCTGCCCCTTGGACCCACTATTACACGGTTTCCAAACTCTCAGGCGATGGCTCAGTCTCACCCTGCTGGGCTCCTGTGTACACTGTCCCCTGCCCACAGTATGAAGTCCAAGGGTTTAGTGGGGCCCAGCAGGCTCTCCTCCCTTTGCCTCAGGTCCAGGGTGCAGCAAGCTCCCGTGTACATGAGAAATTCTGATTCACCTTGCCATGTGGAGCCAAAGAGTCCATAAGCTTTCTTCATTAAAAATTTATTTTATTTTTAAGCAAATAAACACTCACATAGTTTAAAACCATAAAGTATTAAGGGATTTTGAAAACTCTGCTTCCCATCTTTAGACTCAGACCTCTATTCCTATCCTCCTCCCTCAATATCTTGTTTATTCTTGTACAGCATTTTGCGCATGTATTTGTCAAGATGGAGATACACTATTTTCTTTCCTGTAATACAAACATTTACATACAATGCAGGCTGAACCCAACGTTCAGGTGCTTTCTGTTCACCCATGACTTCCACACTCCTCCCTCCGAAGAGTGACACATATTGAGTGGGCAAACACCTCTGGCACAGTAGCCATCATCTTCCCAGAAAGATATTAAAAGAAAAAAAATACAAGTTATAATGGTTGACAAAATAAAATCAATAAATAACTTTGAGAGAAGGAAAGCTAAACACATCTCTCATTTCAAAGGAAAAAGCATTTGTAAAATGTAAGATTCATGCAAGTTTGTGATTTACATTTTTTTAATTCAGAAAAATAGTGCTAAAGAAATTTATGGTTTAGAATGGACACAAAAGCCTTAATGGCAAAAAGGCCAAGAATAGAATTTGCTCATGTTTTCCAACAGGAAATAGTGCCTGGCACATAATAGGTGTTCAGTAAAAGTTCTGATGAAATCATATGTGTATGAATGAATGATGGGCCCAGGGGCTTTGAGTTGGGGGAGAGACAGACCTAACAGCATAGAAATAATGAAATATCAGTGGCACCCAAAGAAAGATACTACTAAACGTGTTTTGTAATTCTGATGCAACACTTTCCTAATCTGTGTGAAAAATCATTTTAAAAGAATAATGAGATTTGAGTTGTGATTTAATTGACTCAAACCTACCTTAAAATTCACGTAATAATATGTATGTGAGTTGAGAACAATCACTACTGTGTTAGTCTCTAGTTGCTGTAGAATCACATTCACAAAAGCATCAGAGAGGAAAATAATCTAGGATTATTATGTCTCTCATCAGCCTGAGACAAGCTAGCAAGTCAAACAAGGGCCCTATTTTTCGCTTAGAGGGATGAACCCATTCATGGCCCCCAAAATGCAAGAGAGAACATGCCACCCTTAAAAATATAATAATGAGGCCGGGCGCGGTGGCTCACCACTGTAATGCCAGCACTTTGGGAGGCCGAGGCAGACAGATCACAAGGTCAGGAGATTGAGACCATCCTGGCCAACGTGGCAAAACCCCTTTTCTACTAAAAATACAAAAATTAGCTGGGTGTGGTGGTGTGCAGCTGTAGTCCCAGCTAATCGAGAGGCTGAGGCAGGAGAATCAGTTGAACCCGGAAGGCGGAGGTTGCAGTGAGCCAAGATCGTGCCACTGCACTCCAGCTTGGCGACAGAGCAAAATCATTATCATAATAATGAAAAAGTTGGGAATAATATGACACATAGGGACCTCGCTTAGAGGCCTGCCACTCCTTCCTCACAAGCATGGAAATACAGAAAAACCCTGTGTTCCTCCGAGGAAAATCCTAGGCCCCTAGCTATCCCTAACCTTTTACAAGGTTAAAAAGCAACCTTGTAAGCAGGAAGGTAATCGAAGCCTAAAACAATAGTCAAGGAAATTAAAGTCACGAGATGTTCGGTTCCTATGGAAACTAAAGAGAACATGTTAGCATATACCCCTGAGTTCTTTTTCAGAAACTCATACCTCCACCAAAGGGGCAGATAATGGGCAACCAAGGACTGAATTCCAACGACGGTTCTTTGTTCTTAATTTCTTCCTGAGGGCCCAGAGGAAGTCATGCTCACAAGCCAGACCTAACATTCTTCTCTGCCTACCCCAAGACTTTAGTCAAAGCTTCCCTCCTTAACCAATTGCAAATCAGAAAAACCTTGATTCTACCTATGACCTGTAAACCCCACTTTAAGATATCCCACCTTTTCAGTTTGAACCAATAGTGAACCTCCATGTATTGATTTGCGATTTTGCCTGTAACTTCTGCTTTCCTGAATTTCCTGCCATTAAAAACCCTTACCTGGAAGCCACTGGGGAGTTTGGGTCTTAAGTGTGAGCTGCCCGATTCTCCTTGCTTGGTGCCCTATAATGAATGCCTTACTTTCCCTTGCTGCAAAACCCAATGTCAGTGTTTGGCTTTGCTGCCCGAGATAGGCAGACTCAAGTTCAGTTCGGTAACAGTAATGCAAGTGCTCTGGAGAATGACTGACACTGTGGACCAGGCCCAGGTCCTCCTTGGGTCTGTGCCAACACAGCTCCCTGGCTCACTCCAACTTCCCAGCTGGCCACAGGCAACTTAGTATTCAACCTCAGCAGGGCCAAGAAAAGTCTCCCGTTTATTTCCTTCCCCAGGTTTTTCCTAATCCCTGGAAAAGCGATGTGATAACCACCTCATTTAGGGGCCACTCCAGGGCACCATCTGGCTGCATGACCCACACACATGTAGCCAGTCTCATGGCCCAGCCTTCAATATTAGCAGATATGGGAAATCAAGAAAAAATACGCTTGTTACTTTCGCTTGATCAAGGATCCAAAATACCTGAGTCCATTTCCACACGGCAGCCACACCTTCAAGCCCCACAGAGAACTGAAAACATGAGAGCGAGGGATCCCAGCTGCTCCAGTCTCCACAACAATTCAGGAATCCCATAGAGGACCTGGGTGGCACTGATCCCCTCACTGTCAGCTGCAGACCTCCCTGGCGCCCCGCCTGAGGCTTCGAGACTCCTGTCGGCTCCTGGTTCTGCCCTTTACTGCTCTGTGCACACTGGCTCTGCTTCTCCCACCATTGTCCGTGAGTTTCCCTCTGTTCTCTTTGTGGTTTTGCTTCTCAGGCTCACACTGCCTCCTGGGTTCTTCTAGAACTTTCTGTGCATATGCACACACCTGTGTGTGGGCATCTGGCACTTACTTTTAGGACTCACACTGAGGCATCTGAATGAGTCAGCTCCTCCAGTCCCGTGGAGGCTGACCCCCAACTGTGGTGGTGACCTGCAGGAAGCTGTTGCTGGACAGCAGTTCCTGGCTTAGTCCCAGTCTCTGCCCCCTTGACCGTGATGAGGACTGTGGGGTCCAGACACGAAAGTCAAAGTGACCTAAGTATAAGGGGTTCCCCAAGGGGTCTGTGGGCACAGCAGGTGCAGCACATCATTGACTCTATGCCAATACAAAGTACGTTTATGAAATGGCACAAAAACGAAAAGATTTAACATATTTGAGAAAAAGTCCAGTATGATGTATATTAACATATTAACAGAATCAAATTGGACTATTGAGAATGAAGTCCCCTTTTACCGTGAACCTCCTCGGACAAGAACACTTGATTCTTGAAAAAATCAAGTGCACAGGAGCCTTCCTGTGTGTCTGCTTTGCTTGTTCATTCCTAGAATAACTTTCCCCATGCATGCTTTAGACTGTCTTTTAGAGAGAAAATAATTACATATCCTTAGCATTTAACTCATATGAATGACATGACATTTCCCAAAAGTGAAATGTGGCTCAGTATGTGGTATTTAGTCTATAGGGTATTGTACATCACGACTGGAAAATAACAAATGGTTTTCATCTTGAGGGTTGACTAACTCAATGTCCGTTTTTAGCATTGCCATAAGGTAGAGCTCTGTCGCTGAGAAATAAGTTGTTGTTACTAGGAGGGACGCACTAGTCTGCACAACTTTACTAATTTTTTTTTTTTTGAGACAGTCTCACTCTGTCACCCAGGCTGGAGTGCAATGGCATGGTCCCAGCTCACTGCAACCTCTGCCTCCCGGGTTCAAGCAGTTCTCCCACCTCAGCCTCCCGAGTAGCTGGGACTACAGGCGTGTGCCACCATACCTGGCTGATTTTTGTATTTTTAGTAGAGACGGGGTTTCACTATGTTGGCCAGGCTGGTCTCGAACTCCTGACCTCGTGATCCGCCCGCCTTGGCCTCCCAAAGTGCTGGGATTACAAGCGTGAGCCACTGCGCCCTGCAATTTTACTAATTTTTTTAATTGAAATTTTTCTAGTGATAAGTGAAGATTCACATGCAGCTGTAAAAAGAATATAGAAAAACCCCTTGTACGCTGCTCATTTTCCCCAATGATAACATTTTGCAAAATTATAATTTCACAATCAGGATATTAACATTGATGTAATCCATCAATCTTATTCAGATTTCCCCAGTTTTACTGATACTCATGTGTGTGTGTGTGTGTGTGTGTGTGCGTGTATTAGGCTGCACACAAATTTCTCACCTGTGTTGGTTTGTGTGTCCACTGCAAGAGTACATACACCAAACAGTTTCCACACCACAAAGACCCCTTTTGTTGTTGCCCTCTTATAAATACACCCACTTCCTTCCCCCAACTCCCTGGCAACCACAATCTTTTCTTCATTTCTAAAATGTTTTCATTTAAAAGAATGTTATATTATTGAAAAATACAGTATGTAACCTTTTGGGATTGGCCTTTCTTCACAAAGCATAATTCCCTGGAGATGCATCCAAGGTGTTCCATGTATCAATAGTTTGTTCCGTATTTCCAAGTAGGATTCCATGGCATTCTTATAGAACACCTTGTTTATCAATGTACTTACTGAAGATCATGTGGGCTGATTCTAGTTTTAGGTGACTACAGATAAAGTTACTTTATCTACAGGTTTTGGTATGAATATGATTTTTATTTTTCTGGGATAAATGCCAAGGAGTGCAATGGCTGGCTCACATGGTAATTGCATGTTTAGTTTTATAAGAAACTGACAAACAATTTTTCAGATGAGTTGTATTATTTATACTCCCACCAGCAATATGTGTGTGTATCCTTGCCAGCATTTGGTAGCATGAGTGTTTTTTTCCTTGTAGCCATTCCTATATATATATGCAGTGATTTCTCATTGTGGTTTTAATTTTCATTTTGTTGATGCCCCATGAGTTATACATCTTTTCATCTTATTTGCCTCTTGTATTACTCTTTGGTGAAAAATATCTTCATGACTTTTGCCCATTTTCTAATTAGATTGATTGAGTTTTAAGAGCTGAGTTTTAAGAGCTCTTTGTATGTTCTAGATACTAATCCTTTGTCAAACGTGGTTTGCAAATATTTTCTCTCAGTGTGCAGCTTGTCTTTACATCCTTTTCACATGGGGGTTGACAGAGCAAAATATTCCACTTAAATAAGGTCCGATTGATTGATTTTTCCTTTTGCAGATAGTGTTATTATGTCAAGTCTGAGAACTCAACCTAGTGACAGATCCCAAAGATCTTATGCTGTATTGTTTTCTAAAACTTTTATGGATTTACATTTTAAATTTAAGTCTGTGGTTCATTTGAGTGAATTTTTGTATAAGATATGAAGTTTAGGTTGAGGTTCCTTTTTTGCCTGTGGGTGTCCCATTGATCCAGGACCATTGGTTGAAAGGCTATACTTCCTTCATTGAATTGCTTTTGTACCTTTGTCAAAAATCAACTAAGTATACATAGGTATTATGTGTCAATTATAAATAAAATAAAACTTTTAAAAAACCAATCAAGGCCAGGCACAGTGGGATGCATCTGTAATCTCAGCACTTTGGGAGACTGAGGCAGGAGGAATGCTTGAACCCAAGAGTTTGAGATCAGCCTGAGCAACATAGCAAGAATCTAAGAATCCGTCTCTACAAAAATAAAAATAAAAATAAAAAATAAAGAAAAATAGCCCGGCATGGTGGTGTGTGCCTGTAGTCTCAGCTACTCAGGAGGCTGAGGTTGGAGGATCACTTGAGCCCTGGAGTTCTAGGCTTCAGTGAGCTATGATTGCATCACTGCACTCCAGGCTGGGTGGCAGAGCAAGACTCCATCTCTTAAAAAAAATCAATGGAGCTTACTTTTGTGGGTCTATTACTGAGTTTGCTATCTTATTCCATTGCTCTATGTGTCTATCCACATCCACACTATCATGATCAGTGTAGCTTTATAGTGAGCTTTAACACAAGGTATAGTGATTCCTCTTGCTTTTTTCTCTTTGTTCAATATTGTTTTAGCTATTCTAGGTTCTGTTCTTTTCATATAAATATTACAATAAGCTGGTCTATATCTATAAATAACTTTTATAGGACTTTGATAGGTATTTATGTGAAAACTATAGATAAATTTGGTGAGAATTGACCTCTTAATATGTTGAGTCTTTCAGTCCATGAACACAGTGTCTTTTTATATTTATTTAAGTCTTTGATTTCTTTCATCAGCATTTTATGATTTTCATCATACAGATCTGTACATGCTTTGTTACATGCATATCTAAGTATATCATTTAATTTGAAGTGATGGTGAGTGGTATTGTGTTTTCAATTTTGGTTTCTGTATGTTCGTTGCTATTATATAGATATGTGATTAACTTTTGTGTGTTGATCTTGTGTCCTGTGATGTGCTTAAAACACTTAAAAGTACTAGGAGTTTTTGCTTTTTTTTGTATATTTCGGGAGATTTTCTATGTACACCACTATGCCATTTGAAATAAGGACAGTTTTATTTCTTCCTTTTCAATCTGTATGCCTTCTATTTCTTTTTCTTGCCTTATTACACTGGTTAGATCTTCCAGCACTATGTGGAATAAAAGTGATGAGAGTAGATATCTTTGCCTTATTCCCAATCTAGGTGGAAAATATTCAGTCTTTCACCATTAAGTATGATATATACCATAGTTTTTTGTAGAGCTTCTTTGTCAAGTTGAGGTAATTCCTCTTTGTTGATTTACTGACCCCTGACATAAGTGATGCTTCTGGGGTGTTGGCTTTTTCTTCTCCTGGGTAGTGTTACACAGTGCTAGACAAATTGTTGAACTTTGTACTAAGTCATCAATTGTGTGTTTATATTTTCTGAACTTTTATGTATGTGTGTCATATGCCAATATATGTTTTTCAATGGCTGATAATTTTCTGGAATCAAATTTAACAAAAAGTATGCAAAGAATTCTAAAAGCTACCAAAGAGAGGGAAAAAAAAGGATAACCTACAAAGTTGCAAGAATTAGTCTCTCATGAAAAACAGTGAACCAAAGAAGATAATGAAAGACTATTTTTAAGATGCTGGAAGAAGGGTCCTTTTAAGCTAGAATTCTATATTCAGTAAAATTGCATTCAAATGTAAGAGCAAATGATGACTTTTAGATCATCAAGAATTCAGAACTTTTATCCTGATAGACTCTTTCTGTGAAAATGAGCAGAAATTATATTTCAGCAAGAAAAAATAACATGAGGAAGAAATAGAACAGAAACAAATGATGAACAATGACATTAGTGAAAGATATTTTTCCTTATATGAGTTGCTTTTCAGCTTAACAATATAAATCTGGCAATAAAATGCCAGATTATAACATGAGGGAGGCAGAGGTAGGGGCGTGATTTCATACTGAGACTATTACCTTGTTTAGAAGGATACGGACATTGATTAATTGTTGATTTTTTCAAATACATATGGTAATAAATTATAGGCAACACCAAGGAAAGAAAATGTATAAACTTCAATCAGTAGTTCAAAACTGAATAAGCAATTATGAAAAATAAAATAAGTAATGAATTGAAGTTTTTTATTTAATTCTAAAATGTACTCCTTTGTGCGTATTTCTGTTTCCTTTCAAAGGATCCAATTATATGAAAACAGCACCTGCCACTGAAACTACTTCACAAGCAATAATTTTCATTATTTTGACTGCAATAGCAAAATTCTGACCTGTTATCTGATTTGCATTTACTGAAATAGCTCTCAAAAGATTCAAAATGAATTTCTGAATAATCTCACAAGTGAAAACTCTAAAATTAACAGGAACTCTACTAAAACCACTAAAGTTTCAATTTCAGAAATCAAAGAAGAGATCCTTTTGCATTTTGCTTTTTCCTGTATTGGTGCTGAAGTCAAGGGAAAAAGACTGCAGAGTAAGCTGAACAGGAGCTATTCAAATTGTTTAATGGCAGTGATAATTAATGACCTACCCTGTTATCTTACAAAGCTGGTAGGGAAAGCAAGTCATATTAATAGCCATATTAACAAAGTCTACATGAAAATTTAAATATGTTATCATTTGCACAGAGGAATAAAAAATATGAGAACATAGGACCTCTTAAAGGAGCTATAATTTTTCTTTATAAATATTGAGAAAAATTGGGGAAACTGCAATATCCAACCACAACTGGTATGTTAAATGCGTTTATACAAGAGAGCCACTTAATGGGATTATTTGGATATATACATTTTTAACAGCAAAATGTTTTTATAATATAATAAGTGAAAATAATCACTTTACCAAGCAAGATATATATAGAAGAATTCCATTTTTAAAAATATGTATTCTACAAAAAATTTGCCAGGCGTGGTGGCGGGCTTCTGTAGTCCCAGCTACTTGGGAGGCTGAGGCAGGAGAATGGCCTGAACCCGGGAGGCGGAGCTTGCAGTGAGCTGAGATTGCGCCACTGCACTCCAGCCTGGGTGACAGAGACTCTGTCTCAAAAAAAAAAAAAAGTATTTTAATACAAAAGTATATTTATATCTATATCCATATCTATATGTACAGAGGGGCAGGAAGGCCTGAAGCATGAACATAAATGTATGCATATGGTGCTACATTTTTGGTGTTGCATTCTTTAGTTTAGTTTTTGATTTTCCTAATTTTCTAATCCAATTAACACATATTGCCTGTGTACCAAAAAACAAAGGAAGGAGGGTATCCACTAAAAGAATAGTGAGAAAGACCGTGGCAACTATTTCTATCCAATTTCTCTTCAAAACCCAAAACAAACAAAAATCAACTAACATCACATAATTATACAGATCAATAAGAAAAAGAAATGCAACTAAAAAAAATTCCACAAAAATCGTAACTAGAAGTTTGGGAGCACTAAAAACTCTAAAATACTTGTAAGTAAAACATAAACACCAAATTCAGCAGAGCTGTAGCTGAAGCTTCTGCTTGCAGGCATTTGGGGCAAACAGGAGGAATCTGATTAAACCTGTGAAGGAGAGAGGAAACAAAAGAGAGCCTAAGATGGAACAGAAATCACAGCCTGAAGTACAGTCCTAGATCACAGAATTGATTTCAGGGAGGAGATTTAAAATTCCATGGGGTCT
This sequence comes from Pan paniscus, assembly GCF_029289425.2. NCBI lineage: Eukaryota > Metazoa > Chordata > Mammalia > Primates > Hominidae > Pan > Pan paniscus. Next base: position 8,848,178 of record NC_073265.2, read on the forward strand.
GAGATAATAGCCCCAAACATGCATGCATTGCTTCTGGAGGTAGGAAGTGGATAAAAATGTTGAAAAGGAAGATGAGCCCTGTGGGTATGGGGTGGTAAAGAAGAACAGTTTAAGAATTTAACAGACAAAAGAAAAAATAGAAAGGACTCATAGTCCATTCCTTCCTATGCAGGCAAGAGTTAATTCAACAGACCTAGGTTGTTCAAACCTTGCACATTCCCACTGCACCACCCCTCTCCAAAAAAAAAAAAAAAAAACCCTGTTTTAAGAACTGGCCCTTGGCTACATCCTTGGAGATGAGCTCTGAGCCCTAGGAATATTCGGCCTGATAAGAGTGATTTGGTTGCCTGAGGCCTTGTGCCACACTGTGTAAGTTTGATCAGGTATTTTATGCTAATAACTGTGGCTTATGGCGATTGCCTGTTTTTGCTCTGGGGGGCTGGAGTCTGGGTAGCAGAGGTATGTAATGCAGTTGCTGCATGGCTACATAACTAACCTCCAATAACAACCCTGGACTCAAGGCTCAGGTGAAGTTCCCTGATCGGTACACTTTGTACCTGTTGTCAGCCATCATTGCTGGAATAGTTAGCTGCATCAGCATGCCTTTACTGGAAAGGACACCTGGAAGCTTGCACTCGATTTCTCTTGGACTTTTCCCCATGCATCGTTTCCCTGTGTTAATTTTAAACTACAATTTTGCTTTATTAAACTGTAACAAACATATAGCTAGACTAAGAAGAGAGAAGACAATAAATAAATGAAATCAGAAACAAAAGAGAAGACAATATAACTGATACCACAGAAATACAAAGGATCATAAGAAATGACTAAGAAGAATTACATGCCAAAAAACAGATAACATAGAAGAAAGAAATACATTTCCGAATGCATACAACTACCAAGACTGTACCATAAAGAAACAGAAAATCTGAACAGAACAATAATGAGTAAAAAGATTGAATCAATAATAAAAAGTCTCCAATAAAAAAAAAAAGCCCCAGATCTGATGAGTTTACTGCTGAATTCTACCAAACATTTAAGGAAGAACTAATACCAATCTTTCTCAAACTCTTCCAAAAAATCAAAGACAGAATAATTTCAAACTCTTTTTACAAGACCAGCATTACCCTGATATCAAAGCCAGAAAAGAGCATTACAAAAAAAGAAAATTATAGGCCAATATCCTTGATGAACGTAGATGCAAAAATCCTCAACAACAAAATGCCAGCAAACTGAATTCAACAACACATTAAAAAGATCATTCACCGTGATCAAGTGGGTCCATCCTAAGGATGCAAGGATGGTTCAACATATGCAAATCAATAAGCATAATACAACATATTAATAAATCCAGGACAAAAATCATATGGTCATCTCATTAGATACAGAAGAAGCATTTGACAAAAATCAACATCCTTTCAGGATAAGTACTCTCAAATTAGGAGCAGAAGGAATGTGCTTCAACATAATAAAGGCCATATATGATAAGCCAACAGCTGACATTATATTCAATGGTAAAAAGTTGGTACCCTTTAATCTCAGATACAGAAGAAGAGGATGCCTACTTTCATGACTTTTATTCAACATAGTATTAGAAGTTTTTGGCAGAGCAATTAGGCGAGAAAAAGAAATAAAAGGCATCCAAATAGGAAAGGAAGAAGTGAAACTGTCACTGCTGACACATAATCTTTTATTTAGAGACCCCTGAAGATTCCCCCAAAAGCTGTTAGAATAAAAAAATACAATAAAGTTGCAGGATATAAATTCAACACACAAAAATCAGTAATGTTTCTATATAATAAAGACAAATGATCTGAAAAGATAATAAAGAGAACAATCCCATTTATAACAGCTGCAAATAAAATAAAATAGTTATGAATAAATTTAACCAAGAAGGTGAAAGACCAGTACAGTGAAAAGTATAAAACAGTAATTGAAGAAATTGAAGAAGACACAAATAAATGGAAAGTACTCCATGTTCATGTATTGGAAGAATTAATATTGGTAAATTGTCTATAGTATCCAAAGTAATCTACAGAGTTAATGCAATCTCCATGAAAATTCCAATATAACTTTTCATAGAAATAAAAAAAATCTTATAATCCATATGGAACAGGAAAAACCCCTGACTAGCCAAGACAATCTTGAGCAAAAAGAACAAAGCTGGAGGTATCATACTACCTTATTTAAAATTGTACTACAGAGTGATTGTAATTGAAAGAACATGATACTGGCATAAAAATAGACACATCAGCCAATGGAACAGAATAGAGAGCCCAGAAATGGACCCACACTTGTGAAGTCAATTGATTTTCAACAAAGGTGCCAAGAATATATGATAGAAAAAGAATAGTCTGTTCAATAAATGGTATTGGGGAAAACTGCATATCTATATGCAGAAGAATGAAATTGGATCTTTATCTCATACCCTATATTTGAATAACTCAAAATGGATTAAAGACTTAACATAAATACCTGAAACTGTAAAACTACTAGAAGAAAACATAAGGAAAAAGCTATATAACATTGGTCTGGGCAATGAGTTTTTAGATTTGACCTCAAAAGTACAGGTAGCAAAAGCAAAAAATAGACAAATGAAGTTACATCAAAAAAAAAAGATTCTGTACAACAACAACAACAACAAAAAAAACAGAATGAAGAGATCATCTATGAATCAGAAGAAAATATTTGCAAGCCATACATCTAATAAAAAATCCAAACATATAAACAATGCAAACAACTGTATAGAAATAAAGAAAACCCAATTTAAAAAGTGGGCAAGTGATCTGAAAAGACGTTTCTCAAAAGAAGACATCTAAACGGCCAACAGATACATGAAGAATGCTCAACATCATTAATAATTAAGGGAATGCAAATTAAAATCACAATGAGATATTTCCTTACACTTGTCAGAATGGCTATTATCCAAAAGACAAAAGATAAGGAATGTTGACAACCATGTGGGGAAGAGGGAGCTCTTGGGCACTGTTGATAGAATATAAATTAGTATAGCCATTACTGAAAACAGTAGGGAGTTTCCTCAACAAAATAAAACTAGAACTGCTATATGATCCAGCAATCCCACTTTTGGGTGTTTAACCAGAAGATTTGAAATCAGTATGTTGAAGGTATTTCTGCATTCCCATTTTCATTGTAGCATTATTCAGAATAGCTAAGTTATGGAATCAACCTCTGTCCATCCCCAGGTGAAGGGATAAAAACAATGTGGTGTATATACATAATGGAATACTATTCACCCTTAGAAAAGAAATAAATTATGTCATTTGCAGTAACATAGATGGAACTGGAGAACATTATGCTAAGTGAAATAAGCCAGGCACAGAAAGACAAATACCCAATGCTTTCACTTACACGTGGAGTCTAAAACAATCAACCTCACAAAAGCAGAGAGTAGAATGGTTGTCACCCGAGGCTGGGGTAGGAGGAATAGGGAGATATTGGTCAAAGAGTAAAAAACTTCAGTTAGAAAAGAGAAATAACTGGTTTTTGTTGAGATTTATTGTGTAGTGTGATAAATGTAGTTAATAGTGTATCCTATATTACAAAATTGCTAAGAGAATACATTTCAAAAGTTCTTACTGCAAACAATGATAAGTATTTGAGGTGACAGATATGTTAATTAGATTAATTATTCCACATTGTAGTCATGAGTCATAACATCACTTTGTACCTCATAAATATATACAACCATAATTTGTCAATTTTCAATTTCAGAAAATAAGGGGGCGTAAAAAGTATCAGAGACAAAAGAGTTGAAATAGAAAATGGGTACATGAGATCCTGCCTTCTTATAATTGCAATCCCTGAATATCAAAAACAAAAAGATAGAATAGAACCAGTATTTAAAACTATAATCCAAGGTCATTTTTAGAAGAAGACTGGAGTCAACATACTGAAAAAAGCTTCAAGGTACGTGGACAAACTAACCCAGAACGATTAACTGTAAGACATATCTTAAAATGTTCAGACTTTAAAATGAAGAAAAAAAGAAATCTCAGGGCCTCCAGGAAAAAGACCAAATAACCTACAAAGACAGAAGAGGCAGGCGCCGGACGTTCCAAAAGCAACACACAACTCAAGGCAATAAAGGTGAAGCATTTTTAAGACACCCCAGAAAATAAAGTGTGAACAAAGGATTTATATCCAGTCAAGCTGTCTTTTAAACAGTAAGGCTATAGAAGAAAGGTTTTAAATAGGTAGGCGCTCAGAGAATACTGAACTCATGAACCCCTCTCCAAGGAGCCAAGTTCATCCAGCCAAAGCATGGCTGGGGAAACTTTGTCAAAAGGACTGTTAACTATGAGGTGTTTAAAGGGTGCTCTTTTCATCTTTGTACTTCCAGCCCTGAGATTAGCACCTGGACAGGGCAGTTTATCCCACTTTTACTGTACAACGGAGGTTTTAAGAGGAAAGAAAGAAATCTTGTAAACCCTCCTACATGTGGGATTTTACTAGGCTTAGCTGTGGGGTGTGAGAAGACCTCCCTATTGGAGAAATACGTATAAGAGGAAGATAGGAAATGAATTTACAGGAACTAACCTAACCATGGAACCAACAGCAACAGTGAGCAGTGTGGGGGCAAGCAGTGCTGGGTCCAAGCCAGTACCAAGACTCTTTGGCAGCTAAAATATCAGGAGAAAGAAGAATCCGATTCAGGCAACAATTGGTCCACATTCTTTAAGGCAAAGTTGGCTCAGCTGAGTAGCTGCTGCCCCTTCAAATGGTCAGGGGCTTTCTCCTTTGCTGGAGAGCCCACTACTCACTACTGCATCCCTAATATAAGGCTAGATGCCAGCTCGTATGTGTCATTCTTCTTTCCCAGTTCTTCTGACGCTTCCCTAATGTGAGTTCTCTCTCTGGCACCTGTATGCACTTGAGAAAAGAGTTCAAAACCCTTATTAAAATGTAGAATGTTCCATTTGTACAGAGCTAGTAACAAGCTTACTCTGACTTCAATGTGCTGAGGTTTCATATGGCTTTTAAAGCATTGATATGGTGTGTAACTGAAGTCAAAGACTCGACACATTCTCAAAGAGAATTAAAGAGATTAAAATTTAGTTCTACTATCTTTCCGGGAATTGTAAAGCAGTTCATTCAGTAAAAAAACTGATAAAGCATAGCTCTTGAAGTTCATCCAAAGCTTTTGACACTTCTAGTTCCCTTTTTAGAGGTATCACTATCATCAATATGATATGAATCCTTTCACACCTTTCTCTAAACACATGCACACACTCACATATGTATATATAGTGTGTTTATGTATATGTATATAATATGTATATATCCCCTCTGAAAATATATAACATCCATACGCATACTAACACAATGTTGAACAAAACCTCATTAAAAAAAAGAGTATATGAAGTTCAAAACACAGGCAAAATTAAATAAAGTGCTTAGGGCTACACGCTTAGGCAGTAAAACAAAAAAGAACAAGAAAGTAATTACCAGAAAATCAGGATAGCAGTTAACTTTTAGGAGAAATAGGTGAGGGGCCGGTGTGAGGGTGGAGGAGTAATTGGTAGTAAACACTGGTGGTTTCCAGGTTGGTGGCAATATTATATTCCATGACCTGGGAAATATTCTCACAGGTGTTGACTTTGTGATAATTAGTACAATGTTAGTACAATGGCTACCTTTATTTTGAACACTTTATTGTGTATACGATATACAAAGAGTCAGTAAGAATGGTGCAATTGTAAAGAGCCCTGCTAACAAAAAGCAGCCAGGGGTCACGCCTTCTCAGACACGCCCTTCCCCACTGGCAGACACTGAGCAGATGGCCAGGAAGTCCTGGGAAGGGGATCCTGCCACAAGTGCGCAGCCCAGCAAGCCTTGCCTCCAGTGGCAGAATTAAGACTTCCCTCCCCCATGGAGAGACACCAGGTGGCCAGGAAGTGCTGGCCCAGAAATTTCAGCCACAACAATCACCCAAGAGAGCCTCTGGAAAGCCTCTGTCTCCTGGCCTGAGACTCCACTCCCTCCCACAGAGACCACTGGGGGTGAGCAGCACTGCAATGGGAATCCCACTGGAGCAAGTGGGCTGAGAAGTCATTTCTTCCCTCAGGCCAGAGACTCCCTTCTTCTCTGGGAAGTCCTGCCTGGGGAGGGCTCTCTGTGACTTCAGGAAGCACCAGGGAATCCCATGGGAACCACAGCAGCACCCCATAAACCAAGCTAACTGGAATAGCACTGGAAAGGCTTTGAAAATGTTACTTTCACTGGAACCACGGCCCACAAAAATAGGCCATGACCTCTGTACTGAACAGTGAGACTGCTTGCCAATGAAGAAGCTAAGATAGCATCTACGGTCTCAAAATATAATATCTCAAATGCCAGGACACAACTGAAGATCACTTGTCTTGCCAAAAGCCAGGAAAGTCACAACCGGAATAAGAAGACAATCAGCTGATATCAGCAACAAGATGACTTAGAAGCTGGAATTATCTGGCAAGGAATTTAAAGTAGCCAACATAAAATGCTTCAATAAGCAATTACAAAATTATCTTGAGGCAAATTTTAAAAATAAGAATTTGTCAGCAGAGAAATAGAAGTTATAAAAAAGAACCAAGTGGAAATTATAGAACTGAAGAATTTAATAATTTTTTTAATGCTGGCAGATGTGCTTAAAAGTAGACTGGAGATGACAGAGGGTAACATCAGTGTATTTGAAAAAAGATCAAAAGATTCACTCAATCTGAACAAAAGAAAGAAAGACTGGGAAAAAAAAGTGTAGAGCCTTTGGGCTTGTGGGATAATAACAAAAATTCCAGCATTTGTATCATTGGAATTGCAGAAGAAAAGAATGAGAGTGGAACTGAAAGAATATTTAAAGAAATAATAGCTGAAAACTCCCCAAATGTGGTAAAAGACATAAACCTAGAAACTCAAGAAGCTTAGAGAATCCCAAATAGGATAAATCCAATGAAATCGACATAAAAACACATCATAATTTAGACTTTGGCTCATTTTTAATTCAATTGTTTTCTTATTGTTGAATTTTGAGGATATTTTGTTTATTCTGGATACAAGATGTTTGTCAGATATGTGATTAGCAAACACATTCTCCTAGTGTGTGCCTTGTCTTCTTATTCTCTTAACAGTATCTTTGGCAGTGGAAACTTTTTTTTTTTTTTAACTTTTATTTTAGGTTCGGGGTACATGTGCAGGTTTATTATATAGGTAAATTCGTGTCATGGGGGTTTGTTATACAGATTATTTCGTCACCCAGGTACTAATAAGCCTAGTACTCATTAGTTATTTTTTTTCCGCTCCTCTCCCTCTTCCCATCCTCCACCCTCACCACTACACCCCAGTGTCTGTGTTTCCCCTCTTGTGTCCATGTGTTCTCATCATTTAGCTCCCACTTATAAGTGAGAACATGTGGTATTTGCTTTTCTGTTCCTGCCTTAGTTTGCTGAGAATAATGACCTCTAGCTCCATCCATGTTCCTGCAAAATATATGATCTTGTTCTTTTTTATGACGGCATAGTATTATATGGTGTATATGTACCAAATTTTCTTTATGCAATCTATCATTGATGGGCATTTAGGCTGATTCCATGTTTTTGCTATTGTGAATAGCACTGCAATGAACATTTGTGTGCATGTGTCTTTATGACAGAAGGATTTATATCTCTTTGGGTATGTACCTAGTAACGGGAAGGCTGGGTTGAATGGTAGTCCTGTGTTTAGCTCTTTGAGGAATCACCCTACTGCTTTCCACAATGGCTGAACTAATTTACACTCCCATAAACAGTGTATAAGCCTTCCCTTTTCTCCACAACCTGGAAAAGTTTTTAATTTTAGTAAAGTCTAATTGATCAATTTTTTCTTTCATGGGTTATGCATTTGTTGTCTTATCTAAAAACTTGTCACCAAACACAAGGTCATACTGATTTTCTCCTGCATTTTCTTCTATAAATTTCACAGCTTTGCATTTTAATTTAGGCCTATAATCCATTTTGGATGATTTTTCTGTAAGGTATAGGGTCTGTGTCAGGGCTCATATTTTTGTATATGGACATTCGATTGCCCCAACACCATTTGTTGAAAACGCTGTCCTTTCCATTGAAGTGCTCTAGCACCTTTCTAAAAAAATCAGCCAACTGTATTTATGTGGGTCTGTTTGCACAGGGTCCCTGTTATGTTCCATTGATAAATGTGTCTATTTTTATAACCAATACCCTGCTGTCTTTAGTACTGTGGCTTTACAGTAAGTATTGAAATCGAGTAATGTGAATCCTCCAACTTTCTTCCTTTCTTTAAACATTGTGTTGGTTATTCAATTCATCAAGAGATGTGGGCTACTCAGGTTATCTATTTCCATGTGAGTCTGGTAGTTTGCATCTTTAGGGAAGTGGTCCTTTTATCTAAATTATCATTATGGGATGAGAGTTGTTAATAGCGTTTATTATTATTTTAATTATTATTCTTTTAATAACTGGAATCAGTAGTAATTGGTAATTCATGCCTTCTCTATTTTACTTCTTGATTAGTCTGGGTAAAGAACTGTCATTTTATTGATCTTTTCAAACAACCATCTTTTGGTTTCATGGAATTTCTTGATTGCTTCTGTTTTCAAGTTTATTGATTTTTAACTCTAATATTTATTATTTAGTTCCTTCTGCTTGTTTTAGGTTTAATTTGATCTTTTTTGTCTCTTATTACTAAGGTAGAAGCTTGGATTATTTATTTTAGATCTCTCTTCTTTTCTAATATATGCACTTAATGCTACAAATCCCTTCTAATCATGGTCTAAGCTGCATTTTATCAATTTTGATAAGCCACATTTTCATTTTCATTTAGTTTAAAATATTTTTTTAAATTTCTCTTCATACCCCTTTGACTCATAGATTGTTTAACTTCCTAAAATTTGGGAATTTTCCAGATATCTTTCTGGTGTGGATTTCTAGTTTAATTCTATTGAGCTATTAGATTGTATTTTGTATGATTTCTGTTGTTTTTAATGTATTAAGGTGTGTTTTAAACTCAGAGTATGGTCCATCTTGTTGAATGTCCTATGTGCACTTGTAAAGAATATGTATGCTGCTGATGTTGAAAGAAGTTTCTATAAATATCAGTTAGATCAAGTTGATTGATAGTACTGTTCAGATCATCTACATCCTTACTAATTTTCTGCTTTCTTGATTTATCAGTGACTGACGTCTCCAAATATAATTGTGAAATTGTCTGTTTTTCTTTTTAGTTGTACAAGTTTTTGCCTCATATATTTTGGTGCTTGTTTTTAGGTGCATACACTTTAGGATTTTTATGTCTTCTTGGAGAATTGATCTCATTTATGATTATGTAACATCACTCTTCATCCCTGGTAATCTTCATTGTTCTCAGCTGTGTCTTAAAGCAATGTAACTATTCTGGCTTTCTTTTATTAGTGTTGGCATAGTATATGTTCCTCAATTCACTTACTTGTAACCCGTTTGAGTTTTACATTTAATGTGAGTTTTCTTAAGCAGTATATGGTTGGGTCTTTTTTATATATCCAATCTGACAATTTCTGTCCTTTATCTGGTATATTTTGACCATTAATGTTTAAAGTAGTAATGAATATAGTTGGATTAAAACCTGATATCTTAGTAATTGTTTTCTATTGCATTGTTCTTTTTTCTTCTCCCCATTTTTCTGCCTTTAGGGGTTTAAATTGCATATTTTATATAGTTTCTATATATAGAAACTATATATAGAAACTATATATAGAAACAAACTATATATAGAAACTATATATAGAAACAAACTATATATAGAAACTAAACTATATATAGAAACTATATATAGAAACTATATATAGTTTCTATTGCCTCCTTTCTTTATATATCAATTATACTTTATAAGTTTTTTGCGGTGATTGTTCTAGGGTTTATAGCATACATTTTAAAACAATCTAAGTCCACCTTCAAATAGCATTATTTCATGTGTAGTGCTAGTACCTTATAACAGAGCATTCCCAATTTCTCTTCTGTCCCTTACGAAGTTATTCATTTCATTATTCTATATGCTGTCAACTTCAATATGTTAGTATTATTGAACTCAAACAGACAGTTCTCTTCTAGCTCAATTAAGAATAGAAAAATAAAATATTTATTTTACTTTCATTTATTTCTTTTGATACTTTCTCTCTTTTGTGAGAACAAGTTTCTGACCTATGTCATTTTCCTTCTGCCTGAAGACATTTTAACATCTGTTGTATGGTAGGTCTACTGTCAATGAACTGGATCAGATTTTCTTTGCTGAGAAATATTTTTCCTTCACTTTTAATAAAAATAAGATAAAAAATTTATTGGATATCAAATCCTATATTGGCAGGGTTTTTATTTTCTTAAATATTTTACTCCAATCTTTTCTTTCTTGGATGGTGTCTGCTGTTATTTGTATTCTTATTCCTCTGTAGATAGGTTGTTTTGTCCCTTTGTCTTCTTTCAAAATTTTGTCTATTTCTTTATGGCTTGAATATGTGTTTTCTAGTTTTTTTTTTTTTAATTTTATACTCTGCTTGTTATTCTGTGAGCTTCCTGAATCTGTGATGTGGTATCTGTCATTGATTTTGAAACTCCTTCGTCATAATTTCTTCAAAGATTTCTTCTGCCCCCATTCTCTTTCTGCTCCTTCTGGTGCTCCAAAAATGTGCATGTCACACCTTTTCATATTGTGCCACAGTGCTGGGAACTTTTCTTCTGTTATTTGTATTTGTGTGTGTGTGTGTGTGTGTGTGTGTTTCCATTTGTGAACTATTGACCTATCTTAAAGTTCACTGATTTTTTTCTTCAGCTGTGTTGAGTCCACAGATGAGCCTGTCAAAGTGATTCTTCATTTCTATTACTTTTGATTCCTAGCATTTCTTTTTGATTTCTATAGCTTCCATCTCTCTGCTACCATTCCTATCTGGTCTTTTATGTTATTTACTTTTTCCATTAGTACCTTTACCATATTAGTCTTTGCCTTAATTCATTTAGTGTTGCTATAAAGAAATAGCTGAGGCTGGGTAATTTATAAAGAGGCTTATTTGGCCCATGGTTCTGTAGGCTGAACAAGAAGCATGACACCAGCATCTGCTTCTGGTGAGGCCTCAGGCTGCTTCCACTCATGGTGGAAGGCAAACAGAAACTGGTCTATCTGGAGATCACCTGGTGTGGGGGGGGAGAGGTGCCAGGCTATTTTTTTAATTTTTAATTTTTTGCAGGTACATAACTTATGGGATACCTGAGATATTTTGATATAGGCATACAATGTGTAATAATCACATCAGGGTAAATGGGCTATCTGCCACCTGAAGCATTTATCCTTTGTGTTACAAACAATTGAATTATACTTTTTTAGTTATTTAAAAATATACAATTATTGACTATAGTCATCCCATTGTGCTACTAACTACTAGATCTTATTCTTTCTAACTATATATATATATATATATATATATATATATATATATATATTTTTTTTTTTTTTTTTTGAGACAGAGTTTCTCACTGTCACCAGGGCTGGTGTGCAGTGGCACAATCTCAGCTCACTGCAACCTCTGCCTCCCAGGTTCAAGCGATTCTCCTGCCTCAGCCTCCCAAGTAGCTGGGACTACAGGCATGTGCCACCATGCCCGGCTAATTTTTTAGTAGAGACAGGTTTTCACCATGTTAGCCAGGACGGTCTCGAACTCCTGACCTTGTGATCTGCCTGCCTTGGCCTCCCAAAGTGCTGGGAATACAGGTGTGAGCCACTGCATCCGGCCACTGTATTTTTATACCCATTAACTATCCCCACTTCCTCCACGACCACTTCCCCCAACTTCACTATCCTTCCCAGCCTCTGGTAACCATCCTTCTACACTCTATCCCCATGAATTCAATCGTTTGAATTTTTAGCTCCCACAAATAAGTGAGAACATGTGAAGTTTGTCTTTCTGTGCATGGCTTATTTCACTTAACACGATGACCTCCAGTTTCCTCCACGTTGTTGCAAATGACAGAATCTCATTCTTTTTTATCTTTTTATGACTGAATAGCACTCCATTATGTATATATACCACATTTTCTTTATCCATTCATCTGTTGATGGACACTTAGGTTGCTTTAAATCTTTTTTTTTTTTTTTTTTTTTTTGAGATGGAGTCTCGCCCTGTCACCTGGGCTGGAGTGCAATGGCATGATCTTGGCTCACTGCAACCTCCACCTCCTGGGTTCAAGTGATTCTCCTGCCTCAGCCCCCCGAGTAGCTGGGATTACAGGCGCATGCCACCACACCCGGCTAATTTTTTGTATCTTTAGTAGAGATGGGGTTTCCCCATATTGGGCAGGCTGGTCTCGAACTCCTGACCTCAGGTGATCCACCCACCTTGGCCTCCCAAAGTGCTGGGATTACAGGCGTGAGCCATTGCTCCTGGCCAGGTTGCTTTAAATCTTGGCTATACTATATAGTGCTGCAATGAACACTGGAGTACAGATACCTCTTTGATGTATTGATTTCTCCTCTTCAGCCTACATATCTAGCAATGAGATGGCTGGATCATATGGTAGCTCTATTTTTGTTTTTTTGAGGGCCAGAATATATTTAACAACCAATTCTTGAGAGAACTAATAAAGAACTCACTCAACCCACCCATCATCAAAGAAAGCACTAATCTATTCATGAGGGATCCACATCTAAGGCCCAAACACCTCCCACCTGGCCACACCTCCGATGTCTGGGATCAAGTTTCAACAAGAGATTTGGTGGGCACAAACCATATCCCAACTATAGCAGTCATAGTAATTTTAAATTCCTTGTCTGATAATTCTGACATCTGTGTCATATCTGAGCCTTGTTCTGATAATTACTTTGTGCCATCAGACTGTGTTTATTCTTGCCTATTGGCATGGCTTTTAATATTTATAGAAATTGGCCCATTTATTTTTTATTTTTTTTTTGAAATGGAGTCTCACTCTTTTGCCAAGCTGGAGTGCAGTGGCACAATCTCGGCTCGCTGCAACCTCCACCTCCCGGGGTACAAGCGATTCTCCTGCCTCAGCTTCCCAAATAGCTGGACTACAGGCACATCCCACCATGCCCAGCTAATTTTTTTGTATTTTTAGTAGAGATGGGGTTTCACCATGTTTCACCGTGGTCTCGATCTCTGACCTTGTGATTTGCCTGCCTCAGCCTCCCAAAGTGCTGGGATTACAGGCATGAGCCACTGCACCTGGCCCAGAAATTGGCCCATGTTTTATAGAGTAACAATTACTGAGATGAATGCCTTTAGTGTGTAATTTGAATATCTGCTGGGCTGTGTTTCATGTTTGATGTAGGTATAGTAGCAGAGCCTTCAAATGATTCTACTGGGCTTGCTTTTTCTCTCCTTTTGGCTTTGGGGTTTCTCTTTGTACTGCTCCTTAGAGACTCTGTGTCTTGCAGCTCTTTAAACTGCAATCCACTGTTATTAATGGAGGATTGTTGGTTTGACGGTATTATGTGAGGGAGAAAGGTATTCTCTGATCTTCTGATTACACGTCAGTCTTTTAGTGGGTCTGTGACTCAGGGATGTGTCCCTCAGAAATGTCTTAGGAGTGGCCCCCAAGGTGCTGAGCATTCCCAGGCTATTTTCTTTATGCCCTCTCCTCTATTGACTGTGGCTTTTTTTTCCCTTTGGTGTGACAGGAAGGCTGGAGCAGCCTAGATGGGGCAGAGGTTTCTTCCCCCAACAAAAACAAGGTTTCAGAATTGGCATTTGTTTGTGGAAGGATTTGGGAGGGTTCAGGATGGCTAGTCCTCCCACCCCCTGCCAGGTCATGCTGAGAGCTCTCCCAGATCCTCCTGTGAAAACTTGGTGGAGATCCTAGAGGAAAAGCCTGGGAAAATGCAGGAGTTCCCCTCAGACTGAGGGAGCTCCTCAGCCTCTGGGAAATCATCTGAATTGTTATTAAGTGTTCCTGCTCACGTCTGGCATCTGATGCCTTCTGCTCCAGGTAAGCAACTCTTGAGTCCTGTATCTCTTGGGATGTGCCAGATTCTCCTGATTTTGTAGTGGTGATTTTTCTTGTGACCTCAGTGCTTTACGTGGTTGAACAAAAGTCGGAAGGCCTCCACTGCTTTTTGTGACACTCTGCTGGCTTTCTTCCAGCCACTTACGCCATTATTTTTCAACCAATCTTTCTTTTGCCTTATCTTTCTTGGTGCCATGTAAAGGCTGGTGTTCCTCAGGGTTCTGCCTCTGGATCTCGTCAGTATGAGAAAACATTTACTTTGTCCAACATATGCACCTCCATGACTTAATCCATGATTTATTGCAAAGAAAAAAATTGCAGATTTCTCTAACTCTGTCCTCCTCCTTTAATTTTAGACACAGTGTTTTAGAGTCGCCTCAACCTCTTACAAACCGTTTGAGCATCCTACCCTAAACTGAGGTTGTAATGTTATCCTCCCTATCCTCAGTCCCCACATACTTCTCCCCTTAGCACCGCCATCTCCCATTCAGGTACCAACCCTACCTGTGAGTCAGCCTTCCTCTTTGATCCCACATATCATGTCAGTTGCCATGTTTCAATCCGTCACCACTACTACTTTCTCCAGTTTCAACCCTCAATAGGATTTTTCCCTGTGCCAAAGTAATGATCCCCTAAAATGCTTTTCTAACTTGTCAATCACTTCTGCCTAGGCTCTGCAGTTATTTCAGAATTGTACAAATTAGATAGTGCTCTTCTCCTTTGTAATATTCTGCAGGACTTTTTTTGAGACAGAGTCTTGCTCTGCCACCTAGGCTGGAGTGCAGTGGCGTGATCTCGGCTCACTGCAACCTGGTTGCTTTTAAGATAACTTCTTTCACAAGGCTCTTCATTATCTGGTCCCACTGTTCTCTTCTCCCCCAGACACAGCCTCGCATGACTCTTCAGCCTCAGTCTCATCAAGCTTCTTTAGCAGGTCATGTTTGTTCAAGCATTTCACCTGCTCCATCCTCATCTGGACAGCGCCTCTGCCTGGGGTCCTGGCTACCACTACCAGTCCCTCAAGATTCAGCTCTCAGGTGGCCTCTTTAAGAATGGCTTCATTGGTTTTGGGTTAGGAGTGCCCCTTCTGTGCCCATAAATCACATGGGTGATTTTCTTTTCTTTTCTTTTCTTTTTGAGATGGAGTCTCGCTCTGTCCCCCGCGCTGGAGTGCAGTGGTGCGATCTCGGCTCACTGCAAGCTCTGCCTCCCTAGTTCACGCCATTCTCCTTGCCTCAGCCTCCCGAGTAGCTGGGACTACAGGTGCCCGCCACCACGCCTGGCTAATTTTTTGTATTTTTAGTAGAAACAGGGTTTCACCATGTTAGCCAGGATGGTCTCAATCTCCTGACCTTGTGATCTGCCCGTCTGAGCCTCCCAAAGTGCTGGGATTATAGGCGTGAGCCACCGTGCCTGGCCTGGTGATTTTCTTATTTATGCCCTCAGTAATCTTTGAGCATATTGAGGACAGGGGCTATGTCTGCTGGGCTCATGGTACATGCTCAGTGAATATTTGTAGAATGAATGGATGGATACATGGGAAAACGGCACTTTCATTTATTCGAGGTTCACCTACCGCCACTCATTTTATATTACCCATGGTGCTGCCAAATCTTTTTATTCTTATAGGATTAACATTTTGCTTGCTTTTTTTCCCTAACTTAAATCCCCAGGAAGCAGCTCTGGAGTGAGGCTGTAATGACAACGTGCTTGGGGCCTGCCACTTGCTCTGTTGGGCATGTGGCCTGATGCGTTGGAGGTGGTCACAACCCTCCAGCTTCCTGCACAGCCTGTGGTGCACGGACGAAGACCATGCAGATTAGTCTCTTTCCCTCACTCTGTGACTGTGATCATCTAGTTCATTGCTCTGTGTCACCATCATCTGTGACCCCAGAATGATGGTGGTAGCAGATTGCACAGCCTTTCTTTTGATGTGGAAAGGAAGAGGATACATCCACAGAGCATTAATCCTATCCCTTTAAGTGTGGCATCTGAAAAATGTCACCTGAAACGTGGACAAAGAAGAAATACTTTAATCTGCACATGCTTATTACTTCTTCGGGCCATGTCAATTAACTTTTACCAGAATGCCAGATTCTATTACAAATAATAACTATTGTCTAAATACCACAAGAGAGACATTTGTCAGGAAAAATACTTGAGCTCCAGGAACTGATTATCTTTACATAACAATGATTATGTGGAAGGTTGTGTGATCCGAGGGCACGCGGAGGGAGAAGTGGCCAAGGCAGGCCTTGTGAGGAGCGTAGCCAGGTGCTATGCCAGCTGCACATACAGGAAAGTGCCATTCGTTTGTGTGCACAATTTTGCTCTATTTCTTTTTTTTTTTTTTTTTTTTTTTTTTTGAGACGGAGTCTCACTCTGTCACCCAGGCTGGAGTGCAGTGGCGCAATCTCGGCTCACTGCAAGCTCCGCCTCCCGGGTTCACGCCATTCTTCTGCCTCAGCCTCCTGAGTAGCTGGGACTACAGGCGCCGGCCACCACACCCAGCTAACATGTTTTTTTTTTGTATTTTTAGTAGAGACGGGGTTTCACTGTGTTAGCCAGGATAGTCTCGATCTCCTGACCTCATGATCTGCCCGTCTCGGCCTCCCAAAGTGCTGGGATTACAGGCATGAGCCATGATTCCCAGCCTGCTCTATTTCTTGAAAGCAGGGTAGACTGCAAGTATTTTACAGCACAGTTGCTATTTAGGGTAGCATAGATGCAGGATTTCTATTTGGGTTTTATTCCTACTCCTATCATTACTAGTTATATGATAGGACAGGTAGGTATTTTACAGGTAACTGAGATTGAGGGACATTAATGTGTTCGAGCTGGTGTCTGAGTACTAACAGTTCCAGGATGCCACAGCTGAGGAGGAGGGAGAGTTTGAGGAGGAGTGTGCCGAGGAGGAGGTGGCCTAGGTCCTTCCTTTACCAGGTAAAGAGTGGAGGCAGTGTGGATTCTTTACTTATGTGTTCTGATAGCCATGTGTCACTGTGCAGTTGTTCTTTATGTCTTCACATCACATCCTGTCGCAGTTTAAAGCATTTTCATAGTATGCAGTTTTGGCTAATAAAGCATTCCTTTTTTTTTTTTTTTTTTTTTTTTTTTGAGATGAAGTCTGGCTCGGTCACTCAGGCTGGAGTGCAGTGGCGCCGCCATCTAGGCTCACTGCAACCTCCACCTCCCGGGTTCAAGTGATTCTCCTGCCTCAGCCTCCCCAGCAGTTGGGACTACAGGCATGCGCCACCACACCCAGCTAATTTTTGTAATTTTAGTAGAGATGGGGTTTCACCGTGTTGGCCAGGCTGGTCTCGAACTCCTGACCTCAGGTGATCCGCCCCCTCTTGGCCTCCCAAAGTGCTGGGATTATAGGAGTGAGTCACGGTGCCTGGCTAAAACATTCTTATAGAAAAAAAAAAAAAAAAAGAAAGAAAAAAAGTTAATGTCCCTGAGACTCAGTTATCTGTAAAATGGGGAGATAATAATACCTGCCTCCTACAGTTGTTATGGGATTAAATAGGAATATCACCAGTGAAGTTCTTAGAACAGAGCCTATACATATTATGCATCTAATACATGTTAACTATCATCATCATCATCTTTGTTATTTTTACAATGCAAAGAGTCCTGGCAATTTGGGAACATAAAACAATCCCGGTTTGGCTCCTCTACATAGGTCTACACTGTGAGCTGAATACTGTTAACATAATGTGGCTGATCTTTACCTGCAGTCTTGGAGTTTCGCTTTGGTACCCTGCTGTTATTACTAAGTTATATACTCTCCATGAATGCATCCCAACCCAAGGAAAAAATGTTGCTTCTTTCATTTATTCTAGGGTCACCTGTCACCACTCATTTCATATTACCCGTGGTGCTGCCAAATCTTTTACTTCTTATGGGATTAACATTTAGAAAAACCTGGCACTCCAACTTTTGATACCATACTCTCTATGAAGAGTACATGCTTGGTCTGTATACCTTTCTGTGGACATGAATTTTAGACATTCTCACTGAAGCAGGAGTTGCCCCAACCACTTTTAAGCCTCTGCTGCATAGCATGGTCTAAGGCCAGAGGAAAACGTCAGGCAGGAGGCATCACTGTTTCATTCTTTGTGAAGGATAACCCTGTTCTCTTTTGAATATATTGATTAATTAGGAAACAAAGTAAGTCCTGTTTTAAAATCTAGTGAGAATATTTCTAGTGGGGTTTGGATGTAACTATAGTCCCTTAAGTTAAGTCCAAGCAGTTCTTCTCAAAAGGCTAATCTTTCTCCTGAGGCTGACTCCTGTCTGTCTTAAGAAATCTAGGGCCAGCATGGTGGTTCACGCCTGTAATCCCAACACTTTGGGAGGCCGAGGCAGGTGGATCACGAGGTCAGGAGTTCAAGACCAGCCTGGCCAACATGGTGAAAACTGTCTCTACTAAATATGCAAAATAATTAGCCAAGCATGGTGGTGCATGCCTGTAATCCCAGCTACTCGGGAGGCTGAGGCAGGAGAATTGCTTGAACCAGGGAGGCGAAGGCTGCAGTGATCCGAGATCGCGCCACTGCACTCCAGCCTGGGTGACAAAGTCAGACTCCGTCTAAAAAAAGAAGAAAAAAAAGAAAAAAGAAAAAGAAAGAAAGAAATCTGACAGTTTCTGGGTAAACTCTCCTTGGTATTAATATTACAGAATAGAGCATAGAGGGTGCTGGGTGAGGATACTCCACTTTTCTCTGTATTTTGATACATGCTGGCAAGTCTCCTTTTTTAGGTGCATCAGAACCAATCAGCCTTTTTAGAGTGTCTTTTGACAAGGCTGCAATTCAAAGTGCGCAAGCCTGGTAATGTATGTGGAAACTCCTCTTATGAAAGCTGTCAATCAATTCTGTTATTGGACAGCTTATATGTTGGAAAGACTGGGTTTCGGTTGAGAGTCTCATCAAGTCAGATAGTTACTGCATTTACTGACATTTTAGTGGTTACAGCTAAAGGAAGTTCCATCGGTTTTTGAATTGAAAAAAATTATATATATACACATAAACATATTTGCAATAAAAGCAAGACTGATTGCTATAGGTTCCCAGAAATACACTTTTTGAATTAACTTTTAAAAATAAAATCATATTAAGGAATTCTGATAGAGTAACTGAAAAGTCCTGATATAAGCAGAACATAGCTCTAAATCAAACTTGATTTATAGTTGATAATAGAAACCAATCATGTACTAGGAAAGGAGATGTGCTGAGAAGGCAGTTCAGTCTCCTTTTTTTTTTTTTTTTTGCTCAAGGTATCTCACTTGATTGTGCTATTTTCAGAACGACATTCTGCTTACAGCCGAGGAACTCAGATGAACTAAGATACGGTGTGCATGATACCCTTGCCTTCACTTCATCACCTTCTCGCTATTGACACCCTTATCTTCTCCATGGAAGGTAATTCCATGGAGACAATGCCTAGTTCCTGGTCTCTGTACATATCCTAATGGAAGAGATTATGACTGTGGTATGCTAATGAAAAATTGCCAAGGGTTTTTGGGTGTTGCAATTTAATCTCTTGATCCATTTTGTTGCAGAAAAGCTAAATGTACTATTCCTGGGTGCACATTAGAATCACTAGGGGATCTTTGAGAAAATATGCAGACTTCTCCCTACCTCGGACATTCTGATACAGTGAGGGCCTGGGCATAAGCATTTTTAGAGTTCCCAGGGGATTCTGTTGCAGAGTCATGGTTGAGAATTTTGCTAACTGTGAAAAGATATGCACAACAGTTTTTATTGACACTCTCCTAATTCCTATAGCTTGGTTCTATATACCTCCTGAATCTGAGGATTTTAAAATGATGGATTCCTCTAAAAGACTATGGTACAAAATTGTAGCCTGTAAGATGTGCTAAGTCTAAATAGCCTTGAGGAATTATCTTAGAAATAATGTTCTACAAGAATTGACATGTACTGCCATGGTTACCAGTGTGAAAGACAAAGAGTAAATCATCTGTTTCATTAGTGACAAGTGACTTTCCATTAAAATGCCTGGCATTTTTACTACTTATCTGAAAACAGATGTAAGCATGCAATCTTCTGACATTCAGATACAACTGCACCTCCCAGGCTACTAAGAAACATCTCAAATTCAGGGATCCATTTCAGAAAATTTGGCAAGTTAGATACATTTTTGCCAATCCCATTGCAAAATACATTTTATGCAGGCAAATAATGTGTTTAGATTAACACTGTCACTTCTGTTCTCAAATGTCTTTACATAAGTGTGACCACTGAGAAGGCAGCAGAGCCTGGCAGGCTACTCAGTGACCACATGGCAGGAGGTGGGCTCTGCTCAGAATCTCAGGACGAGCAATGTGGGCCACCCGACTCTCCTTGGAGAAAGAGGAGAGCCACTGCAGGGCTGCACTTCTCATCCACAAGAGGCTTCTGAGGCTCCAGTGAAATCACATGTGTACAATCACGATGAGGGAAATAAACCGTACACAAATGGAATGTAAAAATAAGGAATTTCCACCACCTTGTAGAATCACTGGGGCCAAAGACAATGGCTTTGTACAATGCAGGAACCTTTGCTTGGCTCTCTGGTTGAACACGTGCTTAACGACTGTGCTGTCCAGGGTGATGAGGCTAATGCATGAAAAAGTATAATGAAATAAGAAATGGAATCGAGTATAGTCTTTCAAAGAGTTGGAGAAAATTCAAGCATCCCTTGGTCATCCAGCTTTGAGTAGCCAGGAGGTAGCCTTTCCTTCCTTGTCTGCCTGCCTCCCTTCCCCCATGTGCCTGGCATACATGAGTAGCCTCTCATTTGTCTGGGCCAGAGTTTTGGTTACACATGGGAAAGGGTTTAGTTCTTTCTGATACCCTTTCTGCCGTAATAAACAGAAGTCAACTGCTTTACATATCCATTAATATTTTCCTTCCTTCCTTCCTTCCCTCGTTCGTTCGTTCCTTCCTTCCTTCCTTCCCTCGTTCGTTCGTTCGTTCCTTCCTTCCTCTCTTTCTCTCTTTCTTAGATGAGTCTCACACTGTCGCCCGGACTGGAGTGCAATGGCACTATCTTGGCTCACTGCAACCTCTGCCTCCCAGGTTCAAGCAATTCTCCTGCCTCAGCCTCCCAAGTAGCTGGCATTACAGGCACCCACCACCACGCCCAGCTAATTTTTTGTATTTTTAGTAGAGACGGGGTTTCACTATGTTGGCCAAGCTGGTCTCAAACTCCTGACCTCGTGATCTACCCGCCTCAGCCTCCCAAAGTGCTGGGATTACAGGCGTGAGCCACCGTGCCCGGCCAGTATTTTCTATAATGTGACATAGCTATGCTGATCACAACAGGAATTGCTAAGCTCATTTCTGTAATTTCAAGTGGAAGTATCATTCTTTCACATAACAAATAGCTATTCAGAATTACTATATATCAGATACTGCTCTAAATACCAAAAATATTTTGTGACATAGAAAACTAAAGGTCAGACAACAAAATCTTATATGATTACATGAGATTCACTTCCTCATTTAACAAAGTGTAGTATTACAGGTTCTAACCCTGGCTTTGCTTAATCTTTCTTTTCAATACACTTCTAGCACCTTCCACCCCATCTTATCCTAAGCCATTAAGGAGAAAGGATAGAAGTATTACATATCAAACAGTCTAATCCATCCTGCATCTTCCGCACTGCTATTGTGTCTCTACTAAATTTATTTCTAAATTTCTGTTATTATTCATTCTTCTTGTTGTTGTTGACAGGGTCTCACTCTGTTGCCCAGGCTGGAGTGGAGTGGCATGATCATAGCTCACGGAAATGTCTAACTCCTGGGTCCTCAGCCTCCCTAGTAGCTGGAACTACAGGTGTATGCCACTGCACCTGGCTAATTATTATACTTTTTTTGGTAGAGATGAGGTCTCTGTAGGCCATCCAGGCTGCTCTTGAACTCCTGGGCTCAAAACAATCCTCCTCCCTTGGCCTCCCAAAGTGCAGGGATTATAGGCATGAGCCACTGTGCCCAGCCTTATTATTCATGCTTGACCAGAAGTCTCTGCTGTATTTTACAATGGAGATAGAATAGATCAGCTATGTCTGTTTCTGGATCTGTATTCTCTTCATTCAGACTTGGGAACACAGTGCGAACATGGCATTGTCTTACTTGCCTTACAAAAAATACTAGAGCCCTTTACTACCAAAACCAGAGTCTCAAAAGTGACTACAGCACACACATTTGGTTAAGAGAAAACTCATAAAATTGAGTCTGCAAGCCAGATGGGAACCCATAAGAGTCTGTGCTGGCATTAGAAAAACAGTGAAGCTCATTTAGTCCATTGACCATCAGCTATCTGAGTTTCTCTGCACAGCTCTTAGGGGTGACCACCCAACTTAACTGATTTATTTAGTTCTGTAGTCTGTCTATGATTTGAGGTCATGTAAACCAACCTTAATGAAAACCTCCAGTGAAGGAGAGTTCAGAAAACTCCAGGCTGTCAGAAAGTGGTTTTGTCATTGTTGTTGTTGTTAACGGTCACTTTCATATTCTGGTATTTTCTGATATTCTGATATTGTTTCAGTCTCCTTACAGGACATAGGTGGCACACTGAAGAAAGCTTCAATGCAACAATAATTTACAATAACATGGGCACAGTAATGGAAAACAGCAAAGAACTGTGAGGAACTTTGCTGGCACTTTTTCCAGGGCCAGCAGCTGGAAAGAGGGGCCACAAAACATCAGCAAGGAAACTGCTGTTCTAAAAGAAAGACACAAGAAGCTGTGCTTCCAGAAGAGAAAAGTAGTCACTGCCACCCCAGGAACCTGGCATGGAGGGATGCAGTGGTGTAATACCACTCTCTCCTTGCACCACCCACAAGCCCAGCCCATCCTGGGGACAGACGCATGCTGAAAGTGGAGGGCGGGTCTGGAAGGGCAAAAGCAGATGGCCCAGCATAGCCCACCACTTTTCTTTGTCAACATCAAGTATTTCTGTGTCTGTACGAAAAACCAAGGTTCTGTCCCAGGGAAATGACTGAGTCCCATCAGCTACAGGATCATAACAAGGAGATGTCGATTCAGTCATACTCGCCTGAAAGCTACAGCACCTTGAACGGTTCACCCAACCACCTCATCTGCAGGTGGTTCCCATGGCACGTAAAGCCCTAACTGGGTGGTCTCAGTTTCACACCGCCATGACTTTGTTTTCTGCTGGAAGCAGTTCCCCTTATCACCAGAGCCTCCAAACCTAGAAAAGCCAAGAAAGCAGAGATGGAAGCAATTCCTGATGTGGGCTATTTGGGGCAAAACTGGTATCTCCCCTTATGTCCCCCGTGAATAAGCATTCCACAGACAGTTTCAAAACATTATGTTGTATACTGATGTACACCAGAAATAATAAAACCATCAGAATTCCCTGTCAGTTGCTGATTCTCTAACAAAAATAAATCCAACCTTGGCCCCTAATATAACTGAAGATATTTGAAGATAAGTCATGTCTTTGTGGATATGATAATATGTGAGAAAATTACTTTCTCCATGATAAACAGGTTACGTGAAAACTCATTAACCTCGACAGGTTTTGAGGAGTTTTTCCCATTTAAATGCCTGTTATGTTTTGACTTGCTGAGTCATCTGAAGCCTCACTCTTTTGCATTTCTTTTTTTTTAAAAGAAGTAAAAAAAAACTTTAAAAAAATACTTTTGTATTTAATTCTTCTTTTCATATGTCCCTGGATATCTCACTAATATGTCATATCCCTAAACATTTGTAGGACTTATTTCTCAGCCTGGGATATGCATGGGTCTAACCAAGTCTGTTTGCTACCTCCTACTTTGAAGATCCAGTTAGTATGATGACATTATTATAATGGATCAGTGTGAGGTTTTGTGGATAATTAGCAAAATCAGAGTCTCTCAAAACAATATACCAAAAGAGAATAGGAGAGCAAACCTAGCCTGGAGGTAAGACACTAAAGGTATATTGCTGCTCTTGTCACAGGCAAACTGCATAAAACCATTATCTTTGCTGATAAGATTTAGGTGGGGAAATGCTAGGGCAATAGCTAAATAGCAGGTGCCAGGGACTTCACTGATTTACTCCAGTTAAAATACTATATTCTGAGCAATGTCTCTATCTGATTAATTGTTCAGCAGTCCCTGATCACCCTCCAAGATCTTTATAATTTATTGCAGTAGTCATAAAGGAGAGTTACATAGACTATACTGGGAATCACAATACCTTTATTTTTCAAGAGCTTTATGGTGGCATTAATCTCTGAAATTTCCCCTGGAATGTGGTATTGCTTTGTTAATAACTTGGAGAGTGGGCATTCCAAAGTCTTTCCTACTAAAATCACATTCATTACACACCAGGAAGCTAACGTGAGAACTCTGCATGTTACTAAGCATAACTAGTCCCAATTATATTCTAGGATCAGAAACTTACCTCAAGGTGTGTGTACAAACCATAGGAGCCAGTATGAGTTGAATTCAAGTTAAGACTGTATTTCACTTCTATGAACTATGGCACACACTCTCAATGATAGGCCACACTGACTTTCTGGGGACCTAGAAATTAGCATGTGAATATTTTCCTTTCCAGTGCACAGTAACTCTGGCAGATAGCAACAAGCCCTTCTGGGGAAGGTATAGAGTTGCAGTGTGTATGTATAGCTGTCAGTCAGGGTCATCCTTCAAAACAAACGAGCTTCTCCGTCAATCAGAGAACTTCAGTTATGTGAACTGTCCTTGGGTTTAGGAACTGGGCAAAAAAAATCTAAAAATCCCTATAGAGCAACTCATGTCACGTTTCTGCCTAGTAGACTTAGAGTATTTCTACTTAGAAAGACTCTAATCAAAGATGCTTTAATTCTTAAGGAATTTATGATCAACTAACCACACCACAGGTATGTAGGTCAAAATAGTAATTGTTGAGAGAACACATATGTCCTACAACCCACACCCACCATAACAAGTGTAGAATAAGAACCACAGTGGGGTATAACTCAGAGAGCAGCAAAAGGCAGACTCTTTGGGAAGCAGCACAAAGGGAAGGCCCCAGTGCAGTGGTGAGACAAGCCAGGCATCTTTTGAATAAGCTGAATCTGAGCTTTCGCATGCACTGTGGGTAACCCCGGCAACAACAAACTCCAAACCCAGCCCAATCTATAAGTTCACTAATGCAAAACCCATTGTATACATGGGCCTAGGAGAAGAAGATGCAGAAAATGCATTTAGGGAAATCCAACACCCATTCATGCTTGTCTCAAAGCATGAAAACTATTTACTCAATATCTAATTTCTTTTTTTTTGAGACGGAGTCTCGCTCTGTCGCCCAGGCTAGAGTGCAGTGGCGCGATCTCGGCTCACTGCAAGCTCCGCCTCCCGGGTTCATGCCATTCTCCTGCCTCAACCTAATATATCTAATTTCTTATAAATATATCTGACTTTCAAAAGAAAAATTGTAGAACAAACAAAAAGGCAAGAAAAAGCATAGTTTGAAGAAGCAAAGCAATCAGAACCAAACCCAGATATGACACAAATGTAGGCACTATCATACAGGGAAGTTAAAATAACCAAACACACCTAAGGATGTGAAGAATGCCATCCATAGGTTCTTCATTACACTCCACACAGCTGAACAAAGAATTGGGGCACTTAGAAAGGTACAAAGTACAATAAAAATGGCCTAAACTAAAAGGCAAGAAGAAAAAAGAAGAAGAAAAAAAAACCTCCACAAAGCAAAAGAGCTGTGTATTTATTAATATATAAGTAATCAGAAAATCCAGAAAGAAATAAAAGACATTAGAGAAGAAATAATTGAAGAAATAATGGTTGAAAATTTTCCAAAATCATGCAAACCAGAAAGAATGGAGTAACACAGGTAAAATGCTGAAAGATTTTTAAAAACCTGCCAACTCAGAAATATAAGTATATTCTGGTATTATCCTTTAAGAATGAAAAACTATGAAATGACTTAACAATAGAATTTAAGTTACATAAGGCTAAAAACTGGTAGATTTGAAAGCAGGAATAGACAAATCTATAATTATAGTTAGAGACTTCAATACTTCTTTTTCAGTAATTGCTATTACAGTACAAGCAGGCAAAAAATAGTAATGTTAGATGACCAAAAACATTCATAACCCACCTAACCGAACTGATGTGTAAAGCAACCCCAATAACAGCAGGAAAAACATGAAACGTTCACTAAGATACACCATGTTCCAGATCAGTACAAAAACAATTAAAAGCATATTTTTAAAAATTAAAAATAAATCTGAAATAAAAATCATGAAAAGTCTGTGTACCATATAAAATAAAATAAAAAGCAATAACAGAAGATATCTGAAAAATTCTCAAATATTTGGAAACGTAAAAACTCTTATCAATAACTCATTGCTCAAAAGGAAATCTCAGGAGAAATTTTAAAATATTTTGAACTAGAAGAGAATGAAGAGAAAAACCTTCAACAAAATATTAGTAAGTTGGACTTAACAACGTGTAAAACAAATTATATATGTCATGACCAAGTGGTATTTATTCCAGGTCTGCAATCCAAAATATCATATGATTGTATCAAGAGATGCAGAAAATGCATTTAGGGAAATCCAATACCCATTCATGACAAGAACAACAAAGGAGAAATATTGAGGAACTTTCTCAAATTGATAAAATACATCTAAAAAATTCTACAATTAACATCACTCTTAATGGTGAGAATATATAGATGCTTTACTATTAAGACCAGAAAAAAACAAAGAATGTCTCCTCTAATCACTCCTATTCAACATAGTACTGCAAGTCCTAGCTAATGCATTAAGATAAGAAAAGGAAATGGAAGGTAGGTATATGTAAAGGAAGAAATAAAACTTTGTTCACAGATAACATGATTGTCTACATAGAAAAATCTCACAAAATCAACAATAACAGAACCCCTGAAACTAAGTGATTAAAGCAAGATTGCAAGTTATAAGGTTAATATGCGAAGTCAATTGCTTTCTTATATACCAGCAATGAACAATTGAAATTTGAAATTAAAAATACATTATCATTTACATTGACATTAAGATGTAAGTATAAATCTAACAAAAAAGTACCAGATTTATCAAAATATGTGCAAAATCTATATAAGGAAAACTATAAAACTGTGATGAAACAAATCAAAGAAGATTTAAATATAAAGAATGATATTCCATGTATATGGAATATTATCAAGATGTCAGTTTCTCCCAACTAAATATAGAGATTCAATGCAATCCCAGTAACATTTCCAGCAAGTTATTTTGTAGATATCAACATACTAATTCTAAAGTTTTGTATAAAAGCAAAAAACCGGAATAGCCAACACAATATTGAAAGAGAAAAACAGTCAGCAGACTGACACTACCTGATTTAAAGACTAACTATAAAGCCACAGTAATCAAGACAAGGAAAGAATGGCTAGATTATGAAACATAACAGAGAGCCCAGAAAAGGCTCACATAAATATAGACAACTGATTTTTTTGACAAAGGAGCAAAAAAGCATTTCAATAGAGAAAGCATAGTCTTCTCAACAAATGGTGCTGGAAGAAATAGACATCCACAAACAACAGCAACAACAACATAATCTACACACAGACCTCACACTTTTCTCTAAAAGTAACTTAAGTTAGATCAGGGATCTAAATGTAAAACACAGAACAATGCAACCTGTAGAAGACAGCATAAGAGAAAATCTAGGTGACCTTAAATTTGGTGATGACTTTTTAGATACATTGCTAAGAGGGCAATCTATGAAAGCAAAATTTTATGGATTTTATTAAAATTAAAAAAGAGTTGGACTTTATTAAAATTAAAAACTTTTGCTCAGCAAAAGACACTGTCAAGAAAATAAAATGAGAAGCCACAGACTTGGAGAAAATATTTGCAGATCTGATAAAGGACTTGCATCCAGAATACACAAAGAACTGTTAAAACTCAACAATAAGAAAACAAAGCAATTTGAAAAAACAGGCAAAAGATATGAACAGCTCACCAAATATGATGAAAAGATGGCAAATAAGCATATGAAAAGATTCTTAACATCATATGTCATTTGAAAATTGTAAATTAAAACAATAGTAAGCTATTCCTATACATCTATTAAAATGGTTAAAATCCAAAACACTGACAACATCAAATGCTGGCAAGGATAAGGGGCAGCAGGCATTCTCATTCATTGTTGGTAATACAAACGGTCACTTCCCACACAGCCAGTTGGGAAGAGAGTTTGGCAGTTTCTTACAAAATTAAACATATGCTTACCATATGATCCAGCTATTATAGCCCTTGGTATTTACCAAAATGAGTTGAAAACTTCTGTCCATACAAAACCCTGCACACAAATATTTTAGCAGTTTTATTCATAATTACCAAAAGTTGAAAGCAACCAAGATGTCCTTCAATAGGTGAATGGATAAAGGATAAACTGTGGTGCATCCATATACTGAATTATTATTCAGTGAAAAAAGTAAAAAAGTATTATTCAGTGATAAAAAGTTTGAGCCATCAAGCTGTAAAAATACATAAAGGAAACTTAAATGCATATTGCTAAGTAAAAGAAGCCAATTGGAAAAGACTTCATACTACATGATTCCAACTACCTGATATTCTGGAAAAGGCAAAACTACAGACACCGTGAATAGTTCAGTCATTGCCAGGGATTTGGGAGAAGGAAAGGACAGATAAACAGTTACAGCACAGAAATTTTTAGGGCAGTAAAATTCTTTTATAGGATACAGTAATGGTGAATAAATCATGATAAGTTTGTCAAAACCCGTAGAATATACAATAAAAAGAATAAATCCTAATGTAAATTATGAACTTTAGTTAAAATAATGTATATATTGGCTTATCAACTGTAACAAAAGTACCACACTAATCCAAGATGTTAATACTAGGGTAAACTGGCCGGGCGTGCTGGCTCACGCCTGTAATCCCAGCACTTTGGGAGGCCGAGGTGGGCGGATTACCTGAGGTCGGGAGTTCGAGAGCAGCCTGACCAACATGAAGAAATCCCGTCTCTACTAAAAATATAAAATTAGCCAGGCATGGTAGCAGATGCCTGTAATCTCAGCTACTCGGGAGGCTGAGGCAGGAGAATTGCTTGAACCCGGGAGGCAGAGGTTGCAGCGAGCCGAGATCACGCCATTGCACTGCTGCCTGGGCAAAAGAGCGAAACTCCATGTCAAACAAACAAACAAACAAACAAACAAACAAGCTAGGGTAAACCGTGTGTGCGTGTGTTTGGTATAGATAGGTATAGATAGAACTCTCTGTGCTATATGCTTAATTTTTCTGTAAGCCCAAAGTTGCTCTTAAAAAGTGTATTAATTTAAAAAATGAAAAGAGAATGAAAATAAAACATATCAAAATTTGGGGGAATACAAATAAATGCGTGCTTAGAGGGAAATTTATAACATTAAAGCCTTATATTAGAAAGAAAGATTTAAATTTATTAACTTAATATTCTACTTAGGAAAACTAGAAACTAGAGAAAAGAATAAAATTAAAACTAAAACAAGCAGAAAGAATAAAATAGAATAAATTAGAGCAGGTTGATATAATTAATAACAGAAAACAGAAAAACAACAGAGGAAACAAATCTTGTTCTTAAAACAGGATCAATACAATTGCCATAGCTGTAGTGAGGATCATAAAGAAAACAAGAAAACCTAGATTATTAATATTATGACTCAAACAGGAAGCATCATTGCTGATCCCACAGACATTACAAAATAATAACAGAATCCGCAAAGCATCATTATGCCCATAATTTTGGAAACTTATGTGATATAGACCAATTCCATGGAAGACTAAAATTATCAAAACTCATTAAAAAAAGAAATAGATAACCAGTAGTCCTATATCTATTAAGGGCATTAAATTTGCAGGTAAAAACTTTTCAATGAAGAAAATTCTAAATAAATTTTGCTAAGTAAAAGAAGCAAGACCAAATGGCTATATAAATACATGTATATAACCTTACCAAAAAGGAAAAAGCAAAATCGTTGTATCAGAAAACAGACTGGTGGCTTCCAGGGGCTGGCACAGGTGGGGTTCACCTGCAGTTTCCTCAGAGCCACTCTGTGTACTCAGAGAAGAGGTGGTCAGGTAGGCAGGGGAGTCAAAAGCAAGTAGTGGCTAACTTTCTGGGGACCTCAACAAATTCTCTTTCAAGTGGGCTTTGACCTTGGATATGCTCCTTAACATCTCTGAACTGCAATTTTCTCATCCCTTCAATCTCCCACTCTAGAAGACGAAAGTCAAGGAAAGTGGCCGCAACAAAAGGTTGAAGAAAGTGCCCAGCCCGGGCTGGGCAGAGATGACAGGTGGCAGTGCCATGTCAGAGGGGAAGGCACCCCTCCAGGACAGAGGGCCTAGGGATGTTGCACAGAGAAGGGGGGCTTTGAACTGGAGGACAAAAAGAAAAATAAACAAAATACAAATAAAACCTGGTTACTAGGAATTAATTGGCATCAGGAATCAGGAGCTGGGAACCTGGTTCTGCACAGCTAAGCTTCACTAGGCCACTTCCCCATTCTGGGTGTTGGTGCAAGTGTGTGGCCACATAGTCTCCAATTTCCCTCCAGTCCAGCACTTTATGTGTGTGTCTTAAACAAGCCCAGTTGGATGTACTGTGGGAGCCACACTTTTTTAGTTCCCCTTTCTGTCTAATAGCTTCTCCAGCATTGCCAACGACACAGACAACACGCTTCGCAGCAGAGAGGATGCTCTCCTGCCCACTGCTGTCACTTGTTTTCCATTGTGCCCTCATTTTTATCTTGCTTTATGTCCCATGGAGCTGAGTCAGTCACACCCATTCTCCTTTTACTCAGAATCATCAACCAGATAGAGGGTCAAAGAATGCAAGCTTTGACTCTGATCCGTTTTAAATCTTTAAAACAAAACAGTGAAGTGGCCTGTTAGATGCTGTAGTCAGTCCCAGCAGTAGAACATATTAATAGAAATAAGGTCTCTAGAGAGTTGCTGTTTTAATCTGAAATCAGTGCCGCTCACCCATCTACCACCTGAACCCTGTGATTCAAGCACGTGCTGAGTCAGTAGGACCACCTCTCAGTGCAGCTGGCTGGTCCAGATAGTAACGTCAACACTCTTAGAAATGCAGGAATCCCTTTTCTAGCTTCAGAATTTATTTCCTGACGTTCAAGGGCAGACATAAGATGATGTTTACCACTCAGTTATTTTGCTGTTACTAAGTGTGTAAGATTTTTTTTTAAATCAAGTTTCATATTTTATTGGTATTTTTTCTTTTATTTTCAGTTGACACATAATGATTGCACATATTTATGGGATATGGAATGACATTTCTATATGTATATAAAATAGATCAAATTGGGGTAATTAGCATATCTATTACGTCAAATATTTATTATTTCTTTCTGTTAGGAACATTCAAAATCTTCTAGCTTTTAGAAAACATAAAGTATTCTTAACTATATTCACCCTCAGTGCTATAGAGAATTAGAACCTATTTTTACTATCTAACTATAATTTTGTTAAGTTAGTGAGATTTTGATATATATATATATATATATATATATATATATATATATATGAAGAATCAGTTTATCCAAAACAAAGTAAAATCTCAAAGGCTTACCTAAGAGGAGTCCTAGGATTCAGGAGTGCACAGCGCCCTCGGTTCTCACTTGATGGGCCGTCCACCTCCCTGAGACCCCCTCATGGCCTCAGGGGATTCTCCCGATGGCGGGGAGGGCTGCTGGGAAGCTGCTTCCCACCACGGCTGTGTTCCCATGGGGCTTGCTCAGGCGAGGTCAGGCCCACACTGTCATCAACACTTAGCTTTCTCTCTCACCCACATCGAGTGATTTTATGAGGCACGAGTTACCAGCACTCCATGTTACAGATAAGAAAACAAGGGTCCTGGTGTTAAATGACTTTCCCAGATCACAAGTGGATGGGGGTGGCTCTGGCGCCCAGAAGCAGGCAGGGTCTGACTCCCTAGGCCAAAGCTGAGCCTGCAAGCCATCCACGTGCAGTCCCACGGGCCCCAGAACTCAACGCTCAGCCTGTTATCTCCCACACCTGCGACTCTGCCTTTTGATTCTTTTCTTCTCTGACAAGTGCCAGATGGTTCCACCTAAACCAGGCACTCAGGATCATTCTTCATTGCCTCCTCACCCTCACTCTTTTCCAATCTAGGAATGAGCCAGTTCTGCTGAGTTTACTTCCTTAATAGTAACCCCTACACTAGTTGCCTTCTTCAGGTGGCGTTTCAATAGTGTTGATCACAGATTCTGGATTAAGCGCATCTAGGTTTGATTCCTAGATAAGCTTCTGAATAGCTGTGTGACCTTGGGCTAGGTACTTAACTGCTCTGTGTTTCAATGTCCTCACCTTTAAAATGGAGTAATAATACCAGCTAACTGTATAAGATTGTGTGAAGATTAATTCATGGACATTTTTTGAGATGGAGTCTCGCTCTGTCACCAGGCTGGAGTGCAGTGGTGCTATCTCAGCTCACGGCAACCTCCACCTCCCAGGTTCAAGCGATTCTCCTTCCTCAGCCTCCCAAGTAGCTGAGACTACAGGCACGTGCCACCACACCCAGCTAATTTTTGTATTTTTTAGTAAAGATGGGGTTTCACCATGTTGGCCAGGATGGTCTTGATCTCTGCCCATCTCAGCCTCCCAAAGTGTTGGGATTACAGGCGTGAGCCACCGAGGCCGGCCAATACATGCATATTTTTTTGAAGAGTACATGCAAAAAGTGAGTGCTTATGTTTGCTGCTGTTTACTGCATGGTGGTGCCTGACTTTTGGAGGGTGTATTTTGTTAAATGAGGGTGCCTCATTTCCAAAGATGCTTATAGGCAGGCGGTTCAAGAACATGGGGACATGTTGGTCATAACCCTCGTGGATATGGCAGCAGGAGGCCGCATAGACATAGACCAAGTGGGAAAAGCAGACCAGGGAAGTACAAGAGCTGGAGGTAATTGCCTGGAAATAAAGGCTGGAGCCAGAGGAAGACCCAGCCCAGCAGATGCATGTAGCCCTAGAAGAGAAGATGGATTCAACTCAGAGGCCTCTAGCCAGCAGTGCTCACCAGCCTTTTTATGCTTCAGCTTTTCCAATGAACAATGGGAAAGTTCCTTTAACTCTCAAAATAAGTGCTACCTTCTAGGCTCCAGAGTAAGCCGGGCACATTCCCTCCTCCCTGCAGTGCCCCTAAGAAGCAGCAGCGAGTTTCTAAAGGGACATCAGCTCCATGTTCTGAAGACGGGTTGTCTTTTTTGAAACAGGTAGCTGGCCCCAACTAAGGCATCAGGAGCCCGGGCAAGTACTTCCAGATGGGGCCCTGACTCAGCAAGACACCGATGTTGAAGAACAGAACAGACAAGAAGGGGCTAGGGAAAAGTGTGTAACTTGGAAGGCAAGCAGGGGCTGGGATCATTATGCCCGCCTCCATGATGCATCTTGACCTGGCCAGGATGAGCTCTGGAGTCAGGGTCTTCCCCTCTCCACACTCCCACCCCACCAGTGGCTCTCAGGCTGGCCATTCCACTTGTCCCACTCCACAGATAGCCATGGGCTCACAGCCTAGCATGGCCATGCCACCACAGAAGGACCTGCTCCCACCTAGGATTCATGCCATGTAAACAATGACCTTCCATAATCTCATGTGTGTGACACTTTGGTGTAGTAAAGCCAAGTCTGCCCTTTATACAGAGGAGGGAAGTCAAAGGGAAGCTGAAGGGTAGGGCTGCCAAGGGGATACTCCACAGGCATCCACTTTGGCTGCCAGGGGCTCCTAGGGAAAGAGCTGGTTGATTGACATCCAGATTTGCTGAGCCCATGCTTAGAGTGAGAATTTTTTTAAAAGATTGGAAAATAGAAGAGAAAATCTGGAAAGAGAAAGCACCATGAATTCCCTCTTTCTATCTTTATCAACAAATAGTAGAGAGAAGGGCAATTTTTTAAGCATCTATTAAAACTTTAAAAAGGATAGTATTCACAAGATGTAAGCACCCTAACTTGGGGAACTTGGTTTCCTTCACTGTTGTTTACGACTATGATCTCCAGAATCCAGAACAGTATATTCAAAACATCTCTCTTCAAAATGTTTGTGGAATGAACTTAAGACTCAGCAATTCTACTTCTCAGGATTTGGTTGCCATTTTCCGCCTTTGCTATGGTATTGAGGGACCCCACGATTCCAGTGTGTTACAGCAGTAACTGCCTCTTTCTCAGCCATTCCTTCCGGGGCTTCAGGTCGGCTCTCGTCAGCCTTGGGTGTGTTCTTGCTCTGAGACCCAAGCTGGAGGAAGCAGCTCTAATCTCAGATATGAGATAGCTATGATAAGGTAGATTTTTGTGGAATGAACAAATCCCCCCCCAAATATCCTATTGGATGAAAAAACACATTGCCAAATAATATGTTTTAAAAAAGAAAAAGTACACAGCACTGCCTTTAGCAGGTGCATGTATGTCTATCCATGCCCCTATGAAGGATGGCAAAATATTACCAACCTGATGGCAGGTGCTAGCCAGGAAGAGGAAAGCTCCAATAAACGCTGGGCTGGAGCTGCTATTCTTCCAATGTGAGATGGTTGGCTTAAACTGTTCTGCCCAAGAAGAGAAGGAAAATGAAAATCTGACATAGCTCCAACTTTTTGGACACTCTTTCTTCATCTGGTAAGGCAAAAAGGGCAATTTTTAAAATGCCAGATGGCTTTGCTTATCAAATGCAACTCGTGTGCTAACAAGTTCCTTTTAAAAGTGAACCTGCAACCAAGGGCTAAATTTGGTTTAATGACATATTAAGATTTCTGGCAATGGTTTGTTCTGTGTGGGAAGAAACTCCAGGGAGCCAGGCCTTGATTTGACCCTGAGAGGTTGTGCGGATGACATAAGTCACTCCATGTTGCTTCGTGGACCCTAGTGGGGTTTCTCACCCACAGAGCTCCCAGACAATGATCTGTTCTCATTCTGGTAATTTTGATTATAAGGAAAAAAGAGCACATAACTCTTTTGATCCTAAGTGAACTCTTGCTGAACCTGACAGATGTTCAAGCTTTTCATTTTCTCCTCAAGCAAGGCTTAATGGAGATTTTGTTACCAGGGTAATCACCATTACTCTGTTCGCTCTATTAATCTAGGCTCTCTAAATGTTGACTGTAGATATATAAATGTGGCCTAAGTATCCATTTTTCCACGGACTTATCAGCTTGGGTTTTCATTTTGCAGTTTTACTCTAATATTAGTCCCTAATTAAACAACAACAACAAAATCTTCAACTGCCTTTGCTCTAAATCACAAACTGGAAAAAAGGAATTTCACTTGTTCTTTGGATTGCATCAACACCAGCACATTGCTCTATCTAGAAACGCCTCAAGATGTCTGGGCTTTGGAATCACACAGACCCCAGTCTCCGTTGGTTGTTCATCCACTTCCTAACAGGGCAAAAAATCACTTGACTTTTGGGAGCCTACATTTCTCCCCCTGTGGAGTGGAGGCAATGACCCAGACAGGGTAGTCTGATTAAATAACTAAATAAGATAGAGGATTAAATAAGATACTGGATGTGTGAAAAGTACTAGAGCTGCTATCTGGAATATAAGGCATGTTGTATGAATGTTTGTTTCTCAAATTCTGATTCCGATTGTTTATGGGAAGATGAGAAATGACCTGCTGTCATAGATTGAATTGCCGTGGGTGAAACTACTCTTTCTGAGTTGCCTCAGAGTGGATGCAGGAGCACACCTCCAAGAGTGAGTACAGTAATAGTGCTCTATGTGGGAGGGGTCAGCCCCACACTATTCTACACACTGATGGCCTCACTTTGGCCACCGTGGACCTCAGAGCAGGCACTCACCCCTGCTACTGAGCTGTGAGTGTTGCCCAGGCCCTGGACTGCTGGCTGCGGTTGGGAAGGAATATTGGACATGCTTCCACCCTCAACAAGGGAAATTCTATTTCCTGTTTTACACTTAACGTCACGTGAACTTAGCTATCCATTTTACCTTTCAGGGTCTCAATTTTCTCATCTGAAAAATTATGGGAGTAAATTAGATCATCCCTGGGATTCCCTCCAGGACACACACAGACAAATCCTGACTCTGAAGTTCTAATCTGGTGATGATAGAAATAACACAGCTAGCTGGCAGGTACAGTGGACCTGGACAGCCGCTTGCCCACAGTGGACTCTCACGCTTCCTGAGGCTATTCTTTTCTGAGGTCTCACTCTCAGGAAGTCATAGCTGCTTTACTGATCCCCACGCACCATCAACAGACACTTCTTTACTGCATTAAAAAAAATGTGATGAGTTACCCCATGCATGAGGTCTACCCTGTTAGGAATACCCTATGAGATGAACCTGCAAGGAATGGCAGATCCACTGTGCTTCACAGTTGAATGACCTACATGCTTGGCTAACTCTAGACAGAGCAGTGGTATTATATGACCTACTTGTCTAAGATCAAACAGAAAAAAGCACCAATATTTAAGCATCCACAATGAACCATGTGCCATATTGGAAGCTTCATAATCATGTTGATGTCAGTGTAGTTAAAAAAAAAAAAAAAACCAAACGAACAGGGGTCTCATATATTTTGAGGTCAGTAGACTTACGTCAAGGTTATTAACTGTCAGTTTGGATAAGCTATTCATTTTCCTGGGACTCCAGTTTCTCATCAGGAAAGGAAGAATAACTCTACTTGCCTGACAAAGGTTTGTGTGGATCAGAACTATCCGTAAATAAGGTAAAACTTATTTACAGTTTTACAGCACACGACTGAATGCGACACAGAACACACAGGATGCCGTATCTTCACATCCCTGCACTCCACTCCTCATGTGATATTCAGCAAGAGGCTTAATCTCTCAAAGTCCATTCCTCATGTTTGAAAAAATTATCAGCAGCATATACGTCTCAGGGCTGATGTGAAGTGCTCTTGGCAGAGTCCTGGCAAAGCGTGCTCCTCGGTGTTATGCATTCACTTCTCCCCTACACATTCTATCAGGTGTGACAGTGTTACGTCAGTGGGATCTATGTCAGCTAACTCATACTCTCCAGATAAGTTTTGTTCAATTCAGTTTTTGAAATGGACCAAAAGCTGGAAGACATTCTGTGATTTTCTGAGGTGGTGCTAGGAGTTACAAAGGCCCTCTCCTACTCTGCTGACATTTCTTGCTCAGTAGGAAAAATACTGCACATGTTTTTCTAGGCTGAAAAACAGCAAACTTAGATTTGCTGCTAATTCTACTAGGCAGTGTGCAGTAGGTCTCATTTGCCACGCACGGGGCCAGGTTTCAGAGAGAACAATGAAAAGCAAGGTGTATGACACAATGAAATCTAAACAGAAAGTTGCATTTCAAAGTCGATTTTGAGATGGAAGGACTCTTTAAAGAACAGGTGGGATTTTTTTTTTTTTCATATTTCTATGAGTTTTTCCTCTGAGAGTAAAAGGCAGGCAGCTTCTAAGCGGCTTTTCTTTCCATGTTGAGTGCTATTTTTACCCTATTTTTCTAGTACTCAGTCCTGCCGTCTCTTCCCCCGTTTTCTTCATGCTTTTTGGGCTGCATATCATTTCACTTCTGCATTTGGAACGCGTCCTCAGGAGGCTCTGATTCTCACAGCTGCTTTTCAACCCAGGCTCTGCTTTTTCACCTTTGACTGTCTGCTTCAGACTTAACTTTTCATCTGCATCTACTTGACTCTTTAATTGAATACATTTCAATGAAAATAGCTGGCTCTCTTTAATTGAATACATTTCATTTTGAAATGCTGTTTTCTACTTCTCTTCTGTGGATGAGAAAAGCCAAATGCTTGGGCTGTATTCCCCTAAGGTTAGAGTGAGAGTTAGGGTGAGGGTCTCACGTCTTGGCTCCTGTGAGATGCTTCCTGTGGGGTCTACTTAAGAACAAGGTGGCTTAGAGATGGAAAGGAGAGGAGGACGGGCAGACACCTTACATGCTGGGCCTAATATCAAGATGTTTTGGTTAATCTTTCTTTACCAGCTTTTCTTTTGATGTTATCTCCTGTTGACAAGTAAACAGGAAAGAGTGATGTCTGAATTTGTGTTCCCTAAAATGCAAAGATGGCGGCAAAAGCTATGGATTACTCTATAGAATGGGCCATCCCAAGACAGTGTGAGGTCAAACGAAGCAACACAGGTGAGGAGGGAGCTTGATCCAACCAGCCACCTGGTGTGATCAGTACTCAACCCCTCCACCTCGTGTGCCCATCTCCTGAGAGACTGTATGAACGTCCATGTCTCAGGATGGCCCAAACAGTGGAAGGAAGGAAGAGGAATATGCCCACTGACCCCCATCTCCCATCGGTCACAGGATCTTCCAGTGACACTTTTTTGCTCCTGCCTTGCCAGGTTGCACAGAAATGGGCATAGAGCATGTCCTGTGGCAGCTTATGCCTCAGTGTTGACTGGAAAACCCACAACAGGGGATATAAAGAGACTAGTGTGGGCACAGGGCAGGGTGCCATTGGGTTACATGCACATGAAGTTGATCACCCCTGAGACAAGTGGGCTAGAGCAGTGGGGAGGAGAGCTGGAGGCAGAGGGGCCAAGAGGATGCACAGTAGCACAGCTGACTAGGTTGCAAGATCTGGGCAGTTTTTGAGGGAGAATATAAATCACAGAGAGGAATAGTCTCTTCAAACCAACAATCTGGCTATGATACAACCAAAGCCAAGACTCAGTATATTGGCAACCAAACATAAGCTGCACAGCAGTGCCTCCCTAATAAACAAAGTGCTCTTAAAAATCATAACCAGATGCCGTACATTGATTTGCATCATAGTTCCTGAAAACAGAGCAGGAAGTTGGGCTAATTGTGGATGTTCCACCTGATGACCTCATAGGCTTAGGATAATGAGACAGAACTATAAAACATAAGCCCTTGGACGGCAGGGACTTCTTGTTCTCCTCTGTGCATGACAGTTTCTCAGCCTGCTATACAGGAGGCACTTAATACATATTTTTTCAATGACTAAATAACTAAAATGAGCAAATAATGCATATTAATGCATGTAATAGAATACTGGCTCCTTCAGCCATTTCTGTGGAAAGACCTTGGACTTCTCTTGCTGGGTCAGAAGAAATGAAAACTTGCTGATCAGAAAGAAGCTAAACAGAGCACCAGGAGACCTGGAAACTGGCATACCCCACCTTGGCCAGCTTGGGAAGGACGACTCCTAAATTATAGGATGCAGGAGTAATCTCCTTAGGGGCCTGCAGAGCAGCAATTCTTCATGGTTATACAAACATTTTCAACCAACTGGACCTAACTAATATTTATAGGATGCTCCACACACACTGAGTGCAGAAAACCAAACCTCGAGAAAGCAAAAAGAATCGACATCATACAAAATACATCTCAGACCATAAGAGAATCAATCTAGAAGAATATCTGAAAACTCCTCCTGAAATACTTAAGTAACACACTTCTAAATACTCAAAGGTCAAAGAAGAAGTCTCAAGGGAAATTTTTAAAAAGAATGAAGTCAAGGGAAATGGAAAGACAACATGTCAACATTTGTGGGAGATACCTAAAGCATTGCTTAGGAGGAAATTTACAGTGTTAAGTGGATACAACAGAAAATAACAAAGTTCTGAAATCAGTTATCTAAATATCTATCTTAAGAAACTAGAAGGAAAAGAAAGCAAATGAAACCTAAAGCAAACAGAAGGAAGTAAATTATAAATGTGAGAACAGAAACCAGTGATGGATAAAACAGAAAATGCAGAAAACTGGTGAAAAGAAAAGTTGGTTCTTTGAAAAGATTTTTAAATATTGATAAACCTCTAGATAGACTGACAGAGAAAAAAAGAGAAAACACAGACTACCAATATCAGAAATGATAAAAAGGGGCATCAATACTGACCCTACAGACATTATTAAGGGACAATGAGTAATATTACTAACAACTCTATGGCCATAAATTCAAGAAAACAGCTCAAATGGACTAATTCCTTAAAAGACAAAAATCTATCAAAATTTACTAAAAAAGACTATATGAATAGTGTGCTATCTCTAGTTTCTTAAAATTGAATTTGCAGTTAAAAATGCTTCCCCCACCCCATAATAAAAAGAAAAAGAAAACTGCAGGTTTGTATTGTTTTGCTAGTAAATTCTTCCAAAATTTTCAGAAAGAAATGACATGAATTCCACACAATATTTTCCCAGAAAGTAGAAAACATTTCCCAACCTATTCTAGAAGGCTAGTTTTATAGTAACACTGAGACCAGACAGGGAAAGTCACAAGCAGAAAAAACTAAAGACCAATATCCTTCACGAACATACATGCAAGAATTTTCAACAGAAAAGCAGCAAATCAAATACAGAAATATATAAAAATGATAATATATCACCAGTAATTAGGGCTTATGCCAAAATGTAAGACTGGTTCAATATTTTAAATTCAATCAATATAATTCACTATGTTAACCAAATAATTAGAAAAAAAGCATATGATCATCCTTAATTAATGGAGAAAAAGGATTCAAAAATTCAATATCCATTCATGGTGAAACCTCTGAGCAAACAAAATTAAACAAAACTCCCTTAACTTAATAAAGCTCATCCACCAGAATACCTTCATCTAACATCATGCTTAATAGTAAAAGACATGCTATCATTCCCCACTCCTCAGAAAGTAACAATGTTGTCCTGAAAGTCCGAGCCAAGAAAGAAAAAGGAAGGAAGGCAGGAAGAAAAAGAAATAAAATAGCCATATTCACAGGCAGCATGATTGTACGTGGAGGATTCACAAGAATCTAAGCAAAATCTATTATAACTAATAAGTTAGTTAGCAAGTTTACAGGATAGAAGGTGAATGTACAAGTCATTTGTATTCCTACTTAGCAATGAACAACTGAGACTTGAAATGATAAAAACAAAACCATTTCTAACCACACCACAACTACCGAACCAAAGAGAACCTGTGCAGGATCTGTAGGCTGGAAACTGCAGAACACTGTCGAAATAAATTTTTTTATGTTTTAAATGAACAGATATACCATATTTATGAATCACGAAACTCAGTGTTGTTAAGATGCTAATTCTTCCCTACTTGATTTATAGATTCATCACAGTCATAAAATCTCAGTAAGCTTTTTTCAGATATTGGCAATTGAATGTTAAAATGTATATGGAAAGTCAAAGAAATTAGAATAGCCCAAAAAATCTGAACAGGAGGAACAAAGTGGGAGGATTCAGATTACCCACAGGGTTTATGAAGAATGATAAACACAGATCAATGGAACATAGTCCAGAAATAGAACCACACAAATAGAGTCTGCTGATTTTTGACAAAGGTGCTAAGGCAATACTATGGAGAAAGGACTATCTTATCAATAAACGGTGCTGAAATAATTGCAGATTTGCATGCAAAAAAGGGAAATAGCACCTATCTCACAACTTAAACACTTTACATTATCAATGTAAATTTTAAATTATTAAATTTTAAATATAAATATAATATAAATTTTAAATTATAAATGTAAAATATAACTTTCAATGTAAAATTAAATTTAACATTTAAAATAATATGTGACATTTTAAATGATACCATTTTAAATTATAAAACAGCTATAAGAAAACATAGGAGAAAATCAGATACAATAACAAAAGTGTGATTTATAAAAGAAATAAACTGAAAAGTTGTCCTTTGTCAAGATTAGAATCTTGGCCGGGCGCGGTGGCTCATGCTTGTAATCCCAGCACTTTGGGAGGCCAAGGCAGGTGGATCACGAGGTCAGGAGATCGAGACGATCCTGGCTAATATGGTGAAACCCCGTCTCTACTAAAAATACAAAAAATTAGCCAGGTGTGGTGGCGGGTGCCTGTAGTTCCAGCTACTTGGGAGTCTGAGGCAGGAGAATGGTGTGAACCTGGGAGGTGGAGCTTGCAGTGAGCCGAGATCGCACCATTGCACTCCAGCCTGGGTGACAAGGCGAGACTCCATCTCAAAAAAACAAAACGAAACAAAACAAAAAACATTAGAATCTTACCTCTGAAAAAGAGATTGTCAAAAAAATGAAAAGACAAACTGAGAGAATATATTTTAAAAGTCACATATGTGGTAAAGGACTTGTGTCTAGAATACACAAAAACTCTTTAACATTCAATAATAAGAGAATATACAATTTTAAAAATTGGGCAAAATATTCAACCATACACTTCACCAAATAAAATATAAGGGCCACAGGTAAGCATATGAAAGATGATTGTCTGACGGCATTGGCAATATTGGTCAAGACCACAGTGACTTACCACTACACAACTATTAAGATGGCAAAACCAACAAACAAGGACAATACCAAATCTTTGCCATGATGAAGAGCACCAGAAATCTCATTCATTACTGGTGGAAATGCAAAATTATACCGCCACTTTGGAAAAACAGCTTGTTATATAATTAAACACACACTTACCATAATAACCAAGCAACCCTACTCCTAGGTACACACCAAAGTAAATTGAAAAGCTATACTCACACAAAACCTGTACATGAATGTTTATAGCAGCTTTTTTATAAGAGCCCCAAACTGTAAGTAAGCAAGATGCTCTTTAACCTGTAATGGATAAACAAACTCTGGCACATCCATACAACAGAATATTACTCAGCAGTTACCTAAGAGTGGACTGTTGTGCTCCAGCACATAGATGAATCTTACATGCATTTTGCTAAGTGAAAGAAGCCAGACTCCAACTCTCTCCCCGTACCCCACCATGGCCCATTCTCAATCAGCATCTCTGGGTTGGAGCATGGGGGTTCACAATTTTTAACAAGTTCTAAGATGATGCTGATGACACTGACTTGCAGACCACATGTCCTAGTGTGTATCCATCCCTGGCCTTATCAGTTGACAGTGTTGGTTGTCAGATCAATAAGGAAATGAACCAGATTGTGGAAAGACGGGAAAGCTCATGAGAATGGGAACAGGAGAAGTAACTGCAAACAGTTGAACATGCTAAACACTTCAATTACAATATGCTTTATCTTTTGGTGTGCTTATCTGTTTCTGAGCAGACAGTAGTGTGAGGAAAATGTTTTCTGCAGTTTCATATTCTCCTGGCTTAGTACAATCATAGTCAGACAGTAGGGGCTAAATATGCATGTTAGCACCTGTGAATGAAGTTACTAAATTGGAGATCTCTTTCTTCACAAGCTCTCTATATATAACCTTAGGAAATTTACCCAACTTCTCTTCAATTTATGTAACTATGAAAGGTAACAATAGTGAGCCACATGATGATGGTATTTTTATAAGGATAAGAGGAGTTAATACAGGTAAATTGCAAAGAATAGTGCCTGACCCATAGCAAATCATCGATAAATGTTCACTGTTGTTGGTATTATTTCATTTTGCAGATGATGTAAATTGTGGTTTTGTTCAGTATGTGCCTGATTGCCTCAGAAGGAAAAAATATGTGCTGCTTTCTTGCTAGGGAAATACAAGTTTCACTAACGGACTGATTGAATAAAACATTTTTAGCGATTTGGGGATTTGCATTCTTAACTTTCATGTTGCTAGAAGTAATTGTGATTGGATAATTTTTTTCTCTTCCCCCAGCTTCTATTTTTGAAATATTCCAAAATTCACATTTTCTGAGAGTTTTTCCTTTTCTTTATTTTGGCAATCAAAACCTTCTCAAATAAATGTAAAGGACACAATAGTGTTTCATTAACCTCATGTATAGAAATGACAGTGTCCTTATATCTCCATCAGAAGTTACGCTAGCTTAAAATAAAACTTACGGCTATAATCTTTACTTATTCAAATATAGGCACAAAGTGAAAAGCATTTGATTAAAATGGCAAAAATTACCAAATCCTATTACATTCTTTCTTCGATTTGAAATAGCAGAGCATCCCAAATATACAGAACCTTGGCGAGATCATGGCTGCACTGCAGCCTCAACCTCCTAGGCTCAAGTGATCCTCTGATGTCAGCCTCCTGAGTAGCTGAGATTATAGGTATGAGCCACCATGCCTGGCCTGAGGGTGATTCCTAAGTGATTACATTCAATTTTGCAACTATTACCATAGATTTTATTGCCATAAACCAAGCCACAATGTGTACAATATGACAGCCACTAGCCACATGTGGCTACTTAAATTCAAATCAATTAAAATGA
This sequence comes from Pan paniscus, assembly GCF_029289425.2. Lineage (NCBI taxonomy): Eukaryota > Metazoa > Chordata > Mammalia > Primates > Hominidae > Pan > Pan paniscus. The sequence goes on from NC_073265.2 coordinate 8,892,310, forward strand.
AATTAAATTAAAAATCCAGATCCCCAGTTGTACGAGCCACATTTCAAGCGCTTAGTAGTCAATGTAGCTAGTAGCTGCCGTATTGGACACAGCAGATGCAGAACGTTTTCATCACCATGGAATGTTCTATTGTAGAAGTCAGTTGCACTTGCCAGTTGTCAGTAGGGAACAGTTGATTTTATCTTAATGCTCTTTTGAGGGGTGTTCTGAAGTGGTTAGAGCTTTTTTCAATAATGCTTCCCATCTTTATAAATGACAAAGTTGGATGAGCTGGAAAGTGTCCTTGTGGGGTCCGTGAGTAGCTCCGAATGTGCAGAAAGCTGGCCACAATGGACAGCTGCTGCTGCTGGGAAGGTCCACGCAGCGGAACTCAAAAGTATCTTTGCACCTGTCCCTTGTTGAGCATAACTTAACGGACAGAAATGGGCTTCTGTACCACTCTCAGCGTCCGCTCACTGCTCACCCAGACAGGCACTCTCTCCTCTCCACCCACCCCACACACCTGGTCGGCTCTTCCTAAAAAGGCACAAGAGACAAATTGTGCCATATTGTTGAAATGCCAAATCTGTGAATTACACAGGATGCCTCTTCAAGTTAGCCAGTGTCTTTGTCAAGAAATTACGAATACTAACTTGCTGAGTTTCAGCATATTTTCAGAAGCGAGCTACCCTGATCAGATGCCCAGGTGCTGCGGGTGTGTTGAAGAAGCAGGCCTGGACGGGGGCACAGACATTTTGCAATTGGAGGACAAGCCTGGATTGGAAGAGGTGGGGATTTTGAGCTGCCAGAGTGTGGCATAAGCATAAAAGACAGTGGAGGGGAGGGAGGAATGGCAACGTTGTTTCTCAAAGGCCATCTGAGGCCAGAGACAAACTTCCTGCAGGGCCAGGGCAGCAGCAGATGTGGGCTCCTTGGGAAGCCTCTGCTTTGGGCGTTCCTCTATGGGGAGTAACTCAACAGGCTGGCGTGGATGGGGGAGGTGATGTTCAGTAGAAGGCTGAAAACCATCAGGTTATAATGGTCCATCTCAGACAGGCAGGAAGCGCTGAGCTCTCCAGCTGCTCCTTTGCTCTGCTGAAGGATCCTGAGATCGTTCTGTTTGGCTCTTGTCCTGCTGGGACCCTGACAGGCCACATGTTAATAAGGAGTATGTGGACAGCCACATGGAACCTCCCTCACTCTGCGCTCCACAACTCACTCTTTCTGGAGGAGTGGAAATCAACAGAGGCATTCTTTTTTAAAAAAATGTATAAAGAAACGAAATAAATTTGCATTGCTGAATAGGTGCTCACACAGTGGTGCTGACCAGGGGATACCCTCATTTCCCCAGACCCAGCAACCCACGCCTGGCAGGGTCCTGAGTGGCCTGAGCTTACCCCTGCTCAGAAGACTGCCCATTTCATGATGTGCAGTAAAGTCATAGCTGCACTGTGGTCGGGACCGTCTTAGGCACAATCCCAGAGGAGGTGAAGTTGGAGGCTACCTGCTGAGTATGTGCTCAGAACAGGGCAAGTGTGTAAGGGAGCTCACATGTATAACAGCATCCAGATCTAGTAACACAGATGGCTTCTTTCTGTGATAGGGAGAATGTTTCTATGACTTACGGATGTGCCTTATAGGCATCTCGAATAATGCCCTCTTATGCAGACAGACCCTGTCCCTCTGTCTCCTGAAGGACACACTCATATTTCACCTCATTTACCTGACCTCTTCGCCATGGGAAAGACTCCCAGTCAGTAAGTCTGAAGAGAACTTCCCAGCCTACCACCCATCTGTGGACAGATCACTGCCTGCCTCCTGATCCTACTGGAGCCTTAAACCTATGCACCTGGAGTGGACAAACATGTCCACTTTGGACAAACATGACATTTAAAAAAAAAATTAAACTTCTTTAAAATTAGCAGAATGCCTATTTAACGTGAGGACAATTAAGAACACTTATTTTCCCCAAATAGTGGAATTTTATTCCTGTCATCGTGCTTTGATAGCATATGACCTGGGAAACATAAGAAAGGTGAAGGCTGCCTGCACCTGCCCCTGACTCAGCCTGTGGCCGCCTCACTGGGCATCACTTAGCAGCCTTCGCATGTCATGTGGCGAGTGGTGGTGGTGTGCCTTTCTGCTTGCATATACGATGTAAAGACACAGCCTATTTTAATTGTGGCCATCTGACAGCAAATAGTCCGCTACAATAAATAACGTGAACAAGCAAAAAAGACAGAGAGAGAGAGAGAGAGAGAGAGAGAGAAAGGATGAAACTAGGTAGATGCACTAAATGAGAAAAGAGCAGTCAATGCAAGGAAGTTGTTGAGAAAGCAGTAGCAAGTGCTCCCTTTGTCTTCTGAGCTAAGGCCCTTACAGCAAATCCACCTTCTCCCAACAAGCATCTCCCCTTGCTCTCCTGCCCCTCACCTTCACAAAGAATATGTTCTCATTCTCCTCAGTTTGCACAAACCCCTGGGGCAGGTGAGCAGGCTTTGGCTTATTCTGTCATTTGTCCTGTACACATGGAATTCCTTGTCTTTGACTTTCTCCTAAGTCACATACAGATATTTCTGCTAAAGGGGCTCTCTTTTTGCACATCCCAGTGTCTCTGGCAGACGTCCATGAGGTCTCACCCAGCAGGTCTGGTCTGCTTGGATGTGAAGTGAGCTGGGAAGAGGGAGTCTTCCCCACCACCTGAGCCTTCTGAATGGGGCCTGCCCCTAAGGTCTGGGTTGCAAATACAGGAGCTTCCAAGGGACATTGGGACAGCTTCTCTTCTGGATTTCTCTCTGTTTATTCCCAGAAGACACTTGTGTTTGGCAGAATAGCAGCCCCCAAAGATTTCCATGTCCTAATCCCTAAAACCCCCGAATAGGTTACCTTACATGGCAATTGGGACTTTGCGTATGTGATCAAGTTAAGGATACTGAGATGAGGAGGTAACCCTGAATTATCTGGGTGGGCTCAGTCTTAATTCCACAGGTCCTCATAAATTACAAAGGGTGGCAGGAGAGTCAGAGTCAGAGAGGAGACGTGATGAAGGCATCACACGACAGAAGTGTGGGGCCACATGCCCAGGAATGTGGCAGCCTCTAGAAACTAGAAAAGATAAGGATGGGCTTCTCCCCAGAGCTTCCAAAAGGAATGCAGCCCTGCCAGAACCTTCATTTTAGGTCTTCTGGCCTCCAGAAGATAATAGATTTGTGGTGTTTTAAGCTACTAATTTTATGGGAATTTGTTGCAGCAGAAAGAAGAAACTAATACAAGATCAGAAATGTTTGGTTTGGCTACATAGGAACATTAGGAATCACCACACCTTGTATAAATGGCTTATTCTTTATGCCAATTTGCCACACAGTGGAATAATTACACACATCATTAAACATGTAGCATATAAAGCTTGTGAGAGTTTTGCTTTTTAAATTACAAGGCCAAAATTTGCATAGATCAGGCACAGGCTCCATGACACAGCAACATTGTCCCTCACGGTGAATTGAGAGCCAGAAGATGTGAGTTCCAGTCCAGTCTCTGTCAAGTAAGCATCACCTGAGTCTCTATTTTTTTCACCTGCAGGTGTCTAAGTTCTCTTTGAGCTTTAACAGTTCTCACATATAATAAAAGTTTAATCAAAGTCTGAGTAAAGAGTAAAGAAACTGGGTCTTTGACATGTGTGGTTCACACCAAGAGGTAAGCAAGTAGCAACTTAAAAAACACTAAATGATAATTTTGACCACTAAAGAAAATGAAGGGGCAAGATGGTATGCTGACCAATAGACCACTCACACTGAGGGGGCGATGTCCGGACCAGCATCTATGGCAGAGGAGACCCAGAAGGGAGGCTATCTGGTTGGAGGATATCTGGTTTTCAGATATCCTCAATTCTCATATGTGCTTGCAAAATCTCTGGCAAATAACTTAAAACATGTAATTTTTTTCCTACATAAAACAATGGAAAGAGGAAGGAGGGAAAGATAGAAGGAAAGAAGGTGGAAAGGAGGGACGGAAGTAATGGAAAGGAAGAAAAAAAGGAAAAGAAGGGAGAAAGGAAGGAAGGAGGGGAAAGAAGGAGAGAGGAAGAATGGAAGAGGGAAAGAAAAGAAAGGAAGGGAGAAAATGAAGGAAGAAGAAGGAAGGAAGGAGTGGAAGGAAGGGAAGAAAGGGAGGGAGGGAAGGAAGGAAGGGAAGGAAATAAGGACAAGAAAGAAGAAAAGGAAAGGGAAGGGACAGAATAAAGGAACGGAAGGAAGGAAGGATAGAAAGGAAGAAAGGAAAGGGAAGGAAAGAAGGAGGGAAAGATAGAAGGAAAGAAGGTGGAAAGGAGGGAAGAAATGAAAGGAAGGGAAGAAAAGGGAAAAGAAGGGAGAAAGGAAGGAAGGAGGGGAATGAATGAAAAAGGAAGGGAAGGAAAAATGAAGGAAGGAAGAAGGAAGGAAGGAAGGAAGAGGAATATTCATTTTTGAATCCCCTACATATTCCTCTTTAGAAGCACTAAAGATTTGAGTCTTCCCCTCCTCTTCCACTACCCTAACTTCACCCTAAGGCAAAAGAATGGTGATCTGATTCAGTGTATTCCAGAAAATGACTGTGCACAGAGGTGATTGTGCCAGCCTAGCATACAGGGGTTGCTCCCTGTGTAGCCCCTGTCCACCACCCAAGTGCACACACCTCACACTGATTTTGACAGCAGACACTGAGCCATCACTGTCCTTCACATCCTTCACCACAATAATTCGTGCAGAGACTCAAGTCAGCTCCACTAAAAGTATCCCCTAGGGTTTTTCAGAGGAAGCCAGGAGACATCTATTTCCTTTTCGGCAGTGATGTGTGAGGAAGTGAGAATCCAGACATGGAACGCCATGCTTCAGTCTCAGGAGATGAGGAGCCAATCCCATTACCACCAGCTAAAACACTATTCTTCCCCCATTCATGAGTCAATTAATCCTCTTTTCAGCATGGACTGAATTGTATCCACGGACTACTTGTAGTCCAAAGAGTTGAGGCTTTTACTGAATAACAGCCCCATGGCAAGAGGGTGCATGTGTATCAAGGCTACACTGCTTGCAGTGTGGTGTCCTCCTCACTTGGTTCTTCCTTTCATCACCTGCAGTGGTGAGAACATTCTTCACAGTGCACCTGGCAGTCAGGCTCTGAGCTACTCGTGGCTTTGGACTGACTTTTACACTCATCAGAAGGTTCAGGTGTGAGCTTAGGACAACAATGACTTCTTGAGGCCACAAATATTAGGGCCCGAAAATGTTCTTATGAGCCAGCCTGGCTCCCAAAATTTCATTGAGTCAATATCCTACCTAGGAATACATGTTACTTGCCCAGCTCTGCTGGATTTATTTCCTTGTATTCACTTCACTGGAGACAAGGAAGCTACAAGTTATTGATCTGGAACAGGACTCAGGTATTGCCAACCTCATTGGAAAAAAATGTTAGAGTAATCCATTAATATCATATCAAAAAGTAACACATTCGTTACTTTCATAGAACGAATTGAGAATTTACCTTCCCTTCATAGAAGATTGAGAATTTACCATTCCCTCATTACTTCTCCACATTCCCCACCTTTCCAGGTCTTTCTCAATAAAATAAGGTTAGAACTAGAGGTAGTGACTAATAGTTAGCAGAGAGGCTTAGTTCTAAGTGTATAGAAAATCTCCACCCTAGAAGTGATCAAGAATTAGGTTAACCATAGAAGGCATATCGTCTGAAAGTCTGTCACCTATCTTGGGCTATTTTAATGTCTTTCTATCTGAAACACGAAGATAGAACCCAAGGAGTTGAGTTGGTCTCTTCTGAGGAAAATGCTAGGACAAAAAACAAAAATACAAAGTTCACTGTCACCCAAACCCCTGAGCATCACAGAACAGGACTGAAGAGCCACCTGCCATGACTGAAACCAGCCTAATATTTCATAGAACTGATGTTTATGGGTTTTTTTCTTGAATAAACATGGAAATTGACCCTCCTGTTCTTGAAGCTTGAGAAACTTACATTTGTCTTATTTGAGTTTCTTACTCAGGAAACCAACCATCAGGCCTCCCATATAGTATTAGAGTTGAAACTCACTGCATCTAGCCAGGCAATAGACTCTTCATCCAACCATATAGGAGTTGGCCTCTTGGCCAACTCTTATATAAACCCCTAACTTTAGGGAGAGACTGATTTGAGACTGGCCTCCTGTCTCCTAGCTGATGTCACTCATTTTAAAGTCTTTCTTCCCTGGCAATACTTGTTGTCTTGGTGATTGGCTTTCTGTGCAGTGAGCAGCTGGATGTAGGCCGAATCCCTGGCACTTGGCAACATGACCAGTCATGACTCACCTTTCAGAATGCCTTGCTTCTCTACGTTTGGAAAATCCCCAGATCTACTTCTAGAATGAAGTAATGAATTAAACCACTTAAATAACTAGGACATGGGTGTTGGTTTAAGGGACATTTATGCTTGTAGAGATTCAGAAGTAGTTCAGGCCACACTTTTGGACTTCTTCAGCATCCCCTGCCCTGATAAATTGTCCTGGCCCCAGGACCCTGTTACAGGCCAGCCTTGTGCATCTCCTCTTCCCTGGAGACTGGCCATGCTGGGCTGTCAGAGTGCATGCTCAGGTAATCTTGTTGGAATGAGTGCTTCTGCTTCATGCTGTGTCTTTTGAGTGAGATTCATCAGCCGAATTAAGCTGGATGAGCCTCAGCACACAACTTTGCTGAGTCTGCAAGAGAAGTACAACAAAAAGGGAAGGTGCATTATGTTCACTCCAACCAACGGTGTGACATCCCTGATGACAGACAGTGGGCCAGGGATGGGCAGGAGGAGCAGGCTAGAGACAGAAAACCAAGACCACTATGGCAAGATGGTCCTTAAAGAATATGAGTCTTCCTGCTACCTAGCTTTTCATTTTAGGGACTGTTTTTAATTTGGAAGAAAAGATTCCAAAGGAGTGTTGCGATGTGGTGCAGCAAGAAGCAGATAAATACCACATCAGCCAGCGAGCCACAGGCCCCTGCAGCTGTGTCTCATCCTCTGAGCATGGTCTGAGCCTGTCCACAGAGCTTCCCTTGCAACTCATGATTTTTTTAGAAAAATCACATATCTTGAGAAAGTAGGAGGTTGAACCTGATCGAGTTCCAGGCCTACAACATGAGTATAGGCAGAAGCTTTGACCTTCCACTAACATCCTTCCCCCTCTCCCTCAACTGGGCTAGCCAGACCCAAGCCTCTCAAACCACTATGCAGACAAAACACAGGTCACATTCAATTTAAGGTGAGTTATTGGATCTTGGTAGATAATAATGATAGTTTTAGAAGTCAAATTCTGTTGGATCCCAGAGATGCTCATTCATGACCCCATTTTGCTACTCACTGTGTGAATAGGAAGCATCACATCACCCAGCATCCTTCACTGCATTTGCAATGAGGCCTTGGTAACATTTCCCCACTTCATAAAGGTGTATGAGCAGCTGATAAAATATAAAATGTCTTTCAATTATTTATGCTCCTGGGAGCTGAAGGTAGCTTAAACTTAAAAATGAGGTAACGCATGTCTGGGCCAAATATTAGTAGGCAGTTGTGTTGACTTAACCTCCATCTAATGAAGGTAAAAAGACTAGCCCTCCTGCATGAGAACCACAGAGAATCAGCCTTCTGCTAAGGGCAAGAGTTTCAAGATAGTTGGCTGCATGAATACTGGGAAACAAAACCCAACATGGCAACACTAAAATGTTAAAACTTGGCCCAGTTGTGTGTTCCTGAACCATCTGTTGTTCCACAGTGTTCTCTCCAATAGGAGAAATAGTCCTTATGTTGGGGTGAGGCTTCCAAATACCCTGGAAGGCATCTGCACTACTCCGTTTGTGTTTGGAGAAGAGCAGGGTATGATGATACACTTGATATCCAGCCTGAAGAAATTGATAAACCAAAGGAGGAAAACACTGAGGACTGAGTTTATAAAGCTGGCTCCGGTAACCAATTGACTTTGTTTTTGTACATTTAGAAGTAATATAGAAAACAGGCCTTGAAATGTGATTCATACCAAATGAATATTTAAAGGTTTAAAACCTGTGCTAACAAGTTGTTTATAGATTTAATCTGCCACTTCTGTTAACAATATGAGATAATTTTGCAATTTCTCTCGACCACTCCATCAAGTAGAAAGTAAAATGGATTAATAGTCCAGCTAGCTGACAATCACAGAAAAGTACACAATTCTCTAACATGTTAAGATATAATAAGCAAAGTCATTTATGTACTTGAAATTACTCTAAGACACAGGAATGATAATATAAATCCCAGCAGCCTAAATGAGAAAAATATTCAAGATCATGATGAAATTTGGGGAAAAGCATTATGTATTTCTTGATATCCCTATTCTATGTAACTCTTTCCATTCAAGTTGGTACCTAATTTAGTTTTTGAGCTGAAGGGAAAATAATTATATGGCATAATCTTAAAATAAATGGCCAGTGGGTTAGTCGTAATGGTTTGACTGTGTTCTCACCCAAATCTCATCTTGAATTATAGCTCCCACAATTTCCACGTGCTGTGGGAGGGACCCAGTAGGAGGTCATTGAATCATGGGGGCAGGTCTTTCCCATGCTGGTCTCATGATAGCGAATAAGTCTCACAAGATCTGATGGTTTTTTAAAGGGGAATTCCCCTGCACACACTCTCTTGCCTGCTGCCATGTAAGACGTGACTTTACTCTTCCTTTGCCTTCTGCGATGATTCTGAGGCCTTCCCAGCCATGTGGAACCATGTGAGTCCACTAAACCTTGTTTTTTTGTTTGTTTGTTTTTTTAAATAAATTAACCAGTCTCAGGTATGTCTTTATTAGCACCATGAAAAGGGACTAATACAGTTAGTCATCCTATCAAAAGAACAATAAAAAAATACAAGACAAGTAAGTTCTAAAGATCTGCTGTACAAATAGTGTCTATGGGTAACAATATGATGTGCATTTAAACATTTGCTTAGAGGGCAGATCTCATGTTAAGCATTTTGTATAACCCCCACCCCACCACACACACAAAGCAAAGGCATACAAGGAAACTTCTGGAGGTGATGAGTTTGTTTATTCTCTTGATTGTGGGGATGATACTACTACAGGTGTAGGCATATGTCCAAACTCAGCAAATTGTATGCCTTGAATATGTCCAGTGGTCTTTTCTGTATACCAAATATACCTCAATAAAGCCTTTTTTAAAAAGAAAAGAATCTTTTATAATTTTTGCTATTTTTATTGGCACCTAAATAGATACATTTTGAACGAAGGAAGAGATTATGGAAACCAGTTTTTCTGTAGGCACACTTTCTTCTTAGCCCTTTAGATTCAGGCTGTTTCGTGTGCTCCCATGTCACTTCGCTGAAGATGACTAAGAGAATTAGGACTGGTGAGTGTTTTTGTAAGTAGAGAGATATCACAAGCCTTGAAAATAGGCATACAATGAAAATTTTTTCTACAAAAGCAGCCAATAAAAAGTGAGGAAAATTAAGTAAGAGATTCATTACACTTGGTAGAAAGATAACTGCATTCATACAAACTGTGTGTGCGTGTGTGTGTGTGTGTGTGTGTGTGTGTGTGTGTGTGTGTGTGTTTGCCATTGTCTGGTTGAGCATTAAGGACTTTACCAGATGTTATCATTTGACCAAAACATTAACTATTTTTTATATTTTAATAACAATAATACTTTGCTAACTAGTTCTCTAGTACCTTAATATTTTTAAATGCCCCCCACCTCCCTCTCTTTTTTTAAGGATATAGCCGTGAGAAACAGAGGTGGCACAGCAAAAAGGAACAGCAGAGGTCTCCGCAGCATGACCCAGAAAGCGTCTCCCTGCTGAGCTGTTGTCCAGCACCGGGTCCTCCCCTGGGGAGGGCTCTGTAGCCTTGAGCAGCCTCTAAGGACTGACACTTGATAGATCAACAGTTCAGTGCTCCCTCTGCTCTGCTCACGAGCAGAGCCTGTAAAACGTCTGCTTAAGGTAAACAGGGATGATGCTGTGATTTTGTCTACATTAAAACATTTGCCACTGTCATTTTCAACCTCCCATCCTGTGCCCGCTCCCTTCATTGGAATGACCCCAATATTCAGTATCTTGAGCCGTCTAAGTCACTCAAGCTTGTTCTTTTACAGAAAGGGGAAGCATCTGATATTGGCTGTTTATATTTATTGCTTAATTACTTCATTAGAATTTAGATTAGATTCAATTAGATTAAACACAAATGTTCTGAAAAAGCATTGGAATTTGGGGCTTTTTCTCTCTCACTGTGGAATGATGGATTTTTGTCATCATTGGTGAAAAGAGTTTCAAGTATTTATAAGAAGGAGAAGAAATATCCTGGGAAACAAGAGAGTTTTTGCCTTCTTGCTCAAGTAGGACTAAAAATAAACCTTAAAAGATGACAGGGAGAAAATTCTGATTTTTGAAGTTCTTTCTCCAAAACTCCCTCTCTTCCCCTGAAAAAAGTGAGCAAAAGATAGGCTCTTCGATGTGCAGTACTGGGAACTACATGTGGAAAAGTTTGGGAATCAGGAGTTTGAACCATGCAAGTCTATGTCAGTCCTTGCTTTACAGATCCAATTCTAACCTCCTTTTATTCCACGGTTTTTAAAGGCTGTGCTTTCTGATACATTTTCATGTTGTTTGTAATATATCTGGGTATTCATTCATTTGTTCAGTGGATGTTGAGTGTTCACCCCATGCCAGACAGTGTCCTAGGCGTTTGAGAGACATCACTGAATAAAATAGACAAAAGCTATTTCTACCATCGTGGAGCTTATATTCTAGCATTAAAAAGTCAAATACCAAGCAGCAAGCATAATAACAAGCAAATCACAAGGTGTATTAGAAGGTGTCAGAGCTAAGGAAAAATGCCAGAGTAATGAGCTCAGGGTTCTCTGGCACGGGGATGGGGGCAACTTGATATGGGATGGTCCAGGACGGGCCTCATTGGAAGGGGACATTGGTGAAAGATGTGACAAAGTTGAGGGGCTTAGCCACTCAGACATCTGAGGGATGGGCGACCAGGCTGCAGGAAGAATGGTCAAAGGCTCAGGGCACCACATGTCTGGTGTGCTCAAAGAACAGCAAGGCAGCACATGTGGCTGGAGCTGAGAGACCTAGGCAAAAGCACACACAAGGGTTTGGGGAGGGCAGAGGCGCCGGGTGATGCAGGGCTTCCTCAGCCACTGTGAAGAGTCAGGCTTTCACTCTGAGTGGAACCAACAGCCACTGAGGGTTTTGAGCAGGGAGTCAATCACATGATCTAACTTTCTTTTAATAACCATCACCTGGCTACTATCCTGAGGCAAGAACAGTTAAGGGGCGAGGACATAAGCAGAGAGGCCAGTTAGAAGACATTACAGCAATCCAGGAGAAAGATGACGCTAGCTTTCATCAGTATCATTGCAATGAGGGTGGCAGGAAGTGGTTGGATTCTGGATATATTTTTATTTTATGTATTTATTTTAGAGATAGGGGCTTGCTTTGTCACCCAGGCTGGAGTGCAGTGGTGCAATCATAGTTCACTGCAACCTAGATAGAACCCCTGGACTCAAGTGATCCTCCCACCTCAGCCTCCTGAGTAGCTAGGTTTGCAGGTGTGTGCCACCACACCCAGCTAATTTTTTAAAAAACAGTTGTAGAAATGGGGCCTCACTATGTTGTCTTGAACTCCTGGCCTCAAACGATCCTTCCTCCTCAAGCCTCCCAAACTGCAGGGATTATAGGTATGAGCCACCATGCCTGGCCTGCATGTTATTTTTAATTCAGGAGGGTTTCCTGATGGATTGGAAATAAGGTGTGAGAGGAGAGGAGTCAGGGATGACTTCAAGGTTTGTGTGCTGAACAACAAGAGGGATGAAGAGAGAGAGATAAATTTATTAATAGAGGTTTGCTGGAAGAGATCAGGAGTTCATTGTTGGAACTGACAAACCTGAGATGTTAGACGTCCAGGTGGAAATGTGAAATAGACAGCTGGATAAACGGGCCTGGGGCTCAGGAGAGGCAGCAGAGCTGGAGATATGATTTCGAGTCACTAGCATATATATGACACTTAAAACCAGGACAGGGATGAGATCAGGTCGAGTGAGACGGAGAAAAGAAGACCCAGGACTCAGACCTGGAACACGCTAATTTTCAAGGTCAGAATGATTAAGAGGAATTAACGAAAAAGCCTGAAAAGGTATAGCCTGTGAAGTAGGAGGTAAGCCAGGCAAGTGTGATCTCCTGGAATCCAAGTGAATATCTCTCCTGTGGAGAGGAAACAAGACTTGATGTATGATTAAATTTCCATCTCAGCTGCTTGCTTGTTTCACACTGACACTATGAATGATGATGCTTTTTTGCAGTGCTTTAAAGTTTGCATAGCTCTTACATATACTCTCTAATTTTATACTCAAACAGTATGAGGTAGGTAGTCAGGCATTAGATTTACCATTTTATAGATGCAAAACCTGATGTGAAGAAAGATTAAGGCCGGGCGCGGTGGCTCACGCCTGTAATCCCAGCACTTTGGGAGGCCGAGGTGGGCGGATCACGAGGTCAGGAGATCGAGACCATCCTGGCTAACACGGTGAAACCCCGTCTCTACTAAAAATACAAAAAATTAGCCGGGCGTGGTAGTGGGCGCCTGTAGTCCCAGCTACTCGGGAGGCTGAGGCAGGAGAATGGCGTAAACCCGGGAGGCGGAGCTTGCAGTGAGCCGAGATTGCACCACTGCGCTCCAGCCTGGGCGACAGAGCGAGACTCCGTCTCAAAAAAAAAAAAAAAAAAAAGAAAGAAAGATTAAGTGGCTGGGCGCAGTGGCTCACGCCTGTAATCCCAGCACTTTGGGAGGCCAAGGTGGGCAGATCATGAGGTCAGGAGATCGAGACCATCCTGGCTAACATGGTGAGACCCCGTCTCTACTGAAAATACAAAAAATTAGCCGGGCGTGGTGGCGGGCGCCTGTAGTCCCAGCTACTCCGGTGGCTGAGGCAGGAGAATGGGGTGAACCCGGGAGGCGGAGCTTGCAGTGAGCCAAGATCGCGCCACTGCACTGCAGCCTGGGTGACAGAGCAAGACTCCATCTCAAAAAAAAAAAAAAAAAAAAAAATTAAGTGATTGGTTTTAGGATTTTGGATTTTCTCTGTCCCATAAGAGAAAGAACCAGAATTAGAACAGTCTTTCAAGTCTAGATCCTTGTTCTTTCTTCCACGACGTGGAGCCAAAACATCTGACTTCACTGTTTTTAAATCCAGTTAGGACTGGCCTGTGGGTTTGGTGTGGCTGGAGGTGCACTGAAAGCTTCCTGATCCTCAGGGCACTTTGGCCTAAATTCAATCCACTAGTTTATAAATTCTGAGTGCCTCCGTTGCTCTTCTGCTGGCCTGAAGGGCCTCTACTCTCTGAATGTTTATAAAGTTTCTGTGGATGCACAAACAGGCTTGAAATATTAACCAAAATTTCCAGGAAGTGTCAATGAGCTGCTCCAGAGCAAGACTCATCTGAGCATAGCAGTGTAGGGGACCGGTTGAAAGCCCACGGGTCAGACTCTGGTTGTTCAAATCCTGGCTCCACTCAGTACTGTGTAATGTGGATTTGGGGAGAGTTATTTAAATCTCTCTGTACCAAAAAATTTTTCATCTGTAAAATGGAATGATGTTAAGAATAATAAATAGAAATTCACAGAGGTTTGAAATGTGAGAAATGAGACAATATATGTAGAGCATTTAGAATGGATCTAACACAAAACAGTCAGTAAATTCTAGATCTTGGTATTTCTCTTTCTCTAGTATTAGTTTCCTGCTCAAAGTTGGGTTTCAATCAGTGTCTCATAAGAGGACAAATAAGGGAAAAAATAAAGTCTGATCAGTAGGTATTGCAGCAATATTTTAAAGAAAATCAGAAGGTACACTTAGTGTCATTTGAGTCCCAACCAATGCCCCCTTGAAGGAAAGGAATTTACCTAAGAAGAGCTTACTGTGGCTGGGTCAGAAGCAAGGATGCCAAGCCTTGAAGGGGAAGGTGAGACAGGAGGTGGAGCAGGTAGAGAGGGCATTTGAGCATCCACGGAGGCTGCGTATGTGCAGATCCCTTCACTTCTGCTAACACATATGAGAGACAGATTTTGGAGGCCGTAGAAACGTGGGACAGAAAGCATGTGGAAAATGAATCCCTGAATCCATAAATGTAAGTTAAATGATTTGATTCATCTTCCTTCCACACTTTCCTGGAAATAAAAAAAGATTTTTTTTCTCCTCTATTCTGTACACGTAATAGGTGCAAGAGTAGGAAAATGATTTTAAAAAAACATCAAAGTGGAATATTTACCAGTGAGATGAGGGGAGAAAATGGAACTTAGTTATTACATAAATTGGATAATCACTTCTAAAAATTCTGAGAGAGGTCTGTTTCTTAGTAAACAGGAATGCCATTTTTGGCTCTGATAAAGACCCTTATTTCACTCTGTAAATTTCTACACCTAAGGCATGGCTTTGGAGAAATAGGAACTTATATTTCAATTCAAGTTCTGTCATTTTTTGCTAGATAACTTTAATCTTTTAAAAATAAATCTCTCTGGCTACCACTTTCCTTATCTGTAATATGAAATACTAATCCTAATTAAGACAATTATTTTGATGCCCTAAATACAAAGTCTTATAAAAGAATCCAGTGATATACCTGCCCAATTTAACCTTAATGTTAAGACCTCTTTCACTTCCCACAATAGATAACACTTTGAATATATATTTTAAGTGCTAGTCAAAAAATTTAAAAAGTGAAGACATCCTAAACTTTTGTCAATGAATGCAGACTTACTCTCTGTGTGCTCAACACACTGGGCACTGTCCTCTTTTGTAGCAAGTATTGACTTGAATTATAATTATTTATGTATCTGCATATAAGTTAGGTTATATAAATTTAAGCTATAGAACCTAACTGTGGCTGATTCAGCAACAAAAGAGAAGGGTTTATTCATAGAATATTATTCCCTCTTGAAACGCTACTAAAAATAAGTAAAGACTTTTTAAAGGCATAAACTCATAATTCCAAAGGACCAAAAGATAAGAAATCAGCCATAAAATGATGGGAGCCAGAAAGCAGAACGAGTGGTAATTGACTAATAAGACCTAAGAAATGTAAATTATAAGCCAGCACAGAGGAATTATGTAAACCCCCAGAGCTCTTACCCTTCTGCATATATAAAACCTTACAGCTGGGCTTTGGATGAGATTAGAAGGCACTTCTTTGGGGAAGATAACAAACCCCAAAGTCAAGGGTGGAGGAGTGTATAAAATAAACCCTAAAGATACTGGCAGTTGGGATTACCCAATATAGTGCCCTAACCAGACCATCATTCAGTGAAATTTATAGTTAACAAGCTCTCACTGTGTGTAGAGAACTTTTAACCAGCTTTTAGTTACCCAGCCTTAAATATGGTAGTCAGGGATTATCATACATCTGAGGAAAGCCTCTAACATGAAAGAGATCCAAACAAACAGAAAGAAGCAACCTGGAGAAAACAGACTATGCATGGCAGAGACTGAAATTCCCAAAGTGAGTGAGTGGCCATGCCCTCAGAGGAATAAGAGCAGACTTCACACAAGAAAATAACGATACCGTGCTCTACATAAAGGAGGAGACGGACATTCAGAGGAAAAAACAATGCTTTTAGAAATTGAAAATGTGTTGCAAATATTAAAAACTCAGCGGACGGATTGAAAGATAAAGTTGAGAAACTCTCCCAGAAATTAGACTCAAAAGGCTTTTAATGGAAAAGAAAAGACAAGAATATTAAAGATTAGTGTCAGAAAGTTTAATAGCCAAATAATAAAGGTTCTGAAAATAGAAATAAGAAATGTGAAGAAAATTATATCATTTAAGAAATATTTAAAGACTTCTTCCAGGAATTGAAGAATGTAAATTTGCAGACTGAAAGATCCCATAAGTGCTGGGCAAAATGGGACAAAAATAGACCGAAATCAAGGCACATTCTTATGAAATTTAGGAATGCTAGGGATAAACAGAATATTCTAAAAGAATTTAGAAGAAGACAAGGCAAAAACAGGGTATAGACAAAGGATTAAAAATCAAAATGGTGGCTGGGCGCAGTGGCTCACGGCTGTAATCCCAGCACTTTGGTAGGCTGAGGCAGGTGGATCACGAGGTCAAGAGATCGAGAACATCCTGGCCAACAGGGTGAAACCCCATCTCTACTAAAAATACAAAAATTAGCTGGGCGTGATGGCACGTGCCTGTAATCCCAGCTACTCGGGAGGCTGAGGTAGGAAAATCATTTGAACCCGGGAGGTGGAGGTTGCAGTGAGCCAAGGTCTCGCCATTGCACTGCAGACTGGGCAACAACAGTGAAACTCCATCTTAAAAAAAATAAAAATAAACAAAAAGGCTTCAATCTTCTCAGCATCAACACCACAGTCTCAACAATGCTTGTATACTACCCTTAAAATTCTGAAGGAGGACAAATCCCAAACTCAACTCTATACCTAACAGAGTATAGTTACAAATAAAAATAAACGACAATTTCAGGTATTCAAATTTTCAAAAAATTTACCTACCAGGAATCCTCTCTCAGAAAGCTACTGAAGAACGTGACTTCCCCAAACAAAAAAATTATTTAGGGAGATAACAATGCAATCTAAGGAACAGAAAATCCCAAGGATGATGGTGAGGGGCAACTCAATACAACAGCTGAGGACCAGGCCTCTTTAGAAAGAACAAGCCTAGATGGAGAACTCAGAAGACTTAGCAAAAGATGCCTCCCAAAAGATGAAACTGATAGAATATGTTGTTTTCAAGGATTCAAACAATGAAGGGAGAGGTTAGGATGTATTAGTGGTAATGAAAAGCTAAGCAAACAATAACAAAAATATGATTATCACATTAAAAATTCAGGAAAAAAGATTAATGTAGTATAGGTTAGTACACACTACAGGCTTCAGTTCTAAAAAATATTTAACATTGATCTAACAAAAAATTTGATTATGTTTTGGATCTACTTAACTATATTGGAATATAGATGAATGAAATGTATACATATGTGTAAGGAGGTAGTGAGAGACATAAGTCAATAGGTAATTCATTAAAAAAATAAAGAAATGAGCTGGGCACGGTGGCTCACGCTTGTAGTCCCAGCACTTTGGGAGGCCAAGGTGGGCAGATTACCTGAGGACAGGAGTTTGAGACCAGCCTGACCAACATGACAAAACGCTGTTTCTACAAAAAATACAAAAATTAGCCCAGCGTGGTGGCACACGCCTGTAATCCCAGCTTCTCGAGAGGCTGAGGCAGGAGAATCGCTTGAAGCCGGGAGGCGAAGGTTACCATGAGCCAAGGTCATGTCCCTGCACTCCCGCCTGGGCAACAAGAGCGAAACCCCACTTCAAAATAAATAAATAAATAAAATAATGATACTATAAGCATGATATATAGATTTATGAAAATAAATATCATCATGATCATCATCATCATGAAAGAGAAATATATTGAAAGTCTCTGGGCATCCAAAAATTGGGGATGGAGTGTGAACTGGTTATGGGAATGTGGGCTCTCAAATGCAGAATTATAGAACTATTTGATTCTAAAATATGTTCATATGTACGTGTGATCAAAATTAAAGCTAAACTTACAAAAGGAAGCTATTGTTAAATCATTTGGAGGGCTAGAGAATGAGGCTAGGAATTATCTGGAAGGACACAGCCAGGGCCAATGCCAAAAATCAAGCATAAAGGAGCATGCAACACTGCCCCCACATTTAGGCAGAAGACTACAGCCTGACCACTGACACTGCGGGGTTGCGGGGTAAGAGACCATCACCCTGTCCCTGGAGAAAGGCTTTGTCATTCATGGAAGATCTATATGCAGAGAGAAGCAAGAGGGCAATCGCCAGCCACAAGCCAGAGGACAGTCACTGACTTTGCTACATATGCAGTTTATGTATTTAAGGGGAAAAAAGAGAAAGTGCTAAAGCACAATGAATTAAATGTCTAGGTATGCAAATTTATACAAATGGAAAGTAGATTCATGGTTACCTACACCTGGGAATATGGAGGGGTTTGGAGAGTGAAAGCCAGTGGGTGTGAAGCTTCACTGCGGGGAGATGAAAATACTCTAAAGTTAAAATTACAGTGATGGCTGCATGAATATGATGGTACAACTCTGTAAAATCATTAAATTTTATAGCTTAAATCAGTGAATTTTATGGCACATAAATTATATCTCAATAAAACTGTTAAACATGGATTTTCTTTGGTTGCAGTGCAAGATGAGGTAGGCCCATCTGGATAGAAATTATGACAGTGCTAAATATTTTCTAGGGGATGTATGATTACATTCCAAGATGATACCCTCAAAAGGTGATTTGCAAGGGGAACTTTTATCATGTACTTTGAAAAAAAATCACAAAAAAATTGACCAGTAAAACATTAAATATATATGTATACATATATAATGCATATATACACAAAGTTCTTAGTATTTTTCTAGGGAAGTATAATGTTAATCATCTCCTTGTTTGTTGAGCCATTAAGCTTTTAATATTCTTCACATGAATTGTAGTTTTGTATTGTAGCTGCTTCACTTCTTCAACAATGACAGCACAGGAT
The DNA here is from genome assembly GCF_029289425.2 of Pan paniscus. NCBI lineage: Eukaryota > Metazoa > Chordata > Mammalia > Primates > Hominidae > Pan > Pan paniscus. The sequence continues at coordinate 8,910,903 of NC_073265.2, forward strand.
GGTATCTGCCATCCTACTATTTCCATGATCACTAGTGCCCTGGAGATTTGATCTTCCTGTGACTCCTGCCATCATGGCCAGAGACAAGGTACTTCACCCACGCTGAGGCTCCAGTTTCCAGCAGTGCACTTGCCGGTCATGAGCAAGTAGATGCACAGGTTCCATGTTTGGTTATCTGACGTACACTTTCATCAGCACTCTCAATACTCTGAACGCCATGCTATCCCTAGCATCCTGCCCCACACCACACAAGTCTAGTTCTTTTTTTTTTTTTTTTTTTTCAGATGGAGTCTCGCTCTGTGGCCCAGGCTGTAGTGCAGTGGCGTGATCTCGGCTCACTGCAAGCTCCGCCTCCCGGGTTCACGCCGTTCTCCTGCCTCAGCCTCCTGAGCAGCTGGGACTACAGGCGCCCGCTACCACGCCCGGCTAATTTTTTGTATTTTTAGTAGAGACGGGGTTTCACCATATGTTAGCCAGGATGGTCTCGATCTCCTGACCTCGTGATCCGCCCACCTCGGCCTCCCAAAGTGCTGGGATTACAGGCGTGAGCCACTGCGCCTGGCCAAGTCCAGTTCTTACCTATTATTTCTGCCTGCCTTCGCTCACTGCTACAGCCAGAGCGTTCTGGAGAATGAATTCATGGTGTCTAGCCTGAGCTGCTGTCTCTGTTTCTTGTTCTCGTTGAGATCCCCAACCCCACTCTCTCCTCAGCTATATAAAACCCTCACTGCGCTCTGCAATCCCCGACTTAATTGCCATCTCACCATACCCAAATCTTAGCAGAGGACAAGGTCTTCTAACTCCAAATAAACTAAATAAATAAAAAAATAGATAGATTGTTAGTTCCCTCAACTGGCCTCATTCTAACTTCCCACCGGTTGCAAACTTCTCTACATCCACATTCATCCTCATCAGCCAGTCTCCAGCTTCCCAGAGCAGTGTTCTCCTGTTCAAAGGCAAGCCCCTCCACCTCCCACCCCGCCACCTCCCATCCTTCCACCTCCCATCCCACCACCTCCAATTCCGCCACCTTCAATCCCGCCACCTCCAATCCCGCCACCTCCAATCCCGCCACCTCCAATCTGTCCATCTCCAATCCCTCCATCTCCAATCCCACCACCTCCAAACCCTCCATCTCCAATCCCGCCACCTCCAATCTGTCCATCTCCAATCCCTCCATCTCCAATCCCACCACCTCCAAACCCTCCATCTCCAATCCTGCCACCTCTGCTCCTGTAGGACCTTGCTTCAGCATTTCTTTCTCCTGATCTAAAATTAGCCATATGGGGGCCCAACATCACAAGGAAGTGGCATGAACTGGATCCGGGATTGGTAACTCTGTTTCTAATGGTTCCTCTCCTGGGTATTCTTATTGGGCTGCAGTCTTTCACATCTTTAAAAGAATTTCCACAACTCTACATCCTTCTTTTGAGCTCTGTCTCCACCTTGTCTCAGAGCCACACTTCTCAACGGCAGTGTAAACCCAAGTCTCACCTATTTGATGTCTTATCATCTTTCAACTCACCCCACATTAGCTCTGCCCTCCCCACTCAACTGATGCCACTTTTGCTGGGGTTAGCATTGAATGCCCGTGTGCCACCATGCCAGCATGTAGATTTGAGGTTCTGTGTTATCAGCCTTCTGTGTTCCATTCAGTGCAATCAATCTTGTTCTTTTTAAAAAAAATTTTAAAAATATTTTTAAACTGACATATAATTGTGCATATTCATGGGATACATAATGAGGTTGCAATGCATATAATGTATGGTGATCACATCAGGATAATTGGCATATCCACCATGTAAAACATTTATTATTTCTTTGGGTTGGAATAATTCAATATCCTTCTTCTTGCTGTTTGAAACTATATAATATACTATTGTTGGCTATAGCCATCCTACGGTGCTGTAGAATACTAGAACTTACTCCTCCCATCTATCTGTAATTTTGTATTCTTTCACAAATCTCCCCCATCTCCCCTCGCAGCTTCTAGTATCTTCTATTTTACTTTTTTTTTTTAACTTCTATGAGATCAACGTTTTTAGCTTCAACATATGAGTGAGAACATGCCAGCCTTGTTCTTTACCCTCCCTCTCCCCTTAGTTTTTATGGCACCCGTAAATTTCCCCATCAATTTCTGCTTATTGTTCCCTCGTTGTTCATCTCTACCTAAAATAATCTCTTTCATCACGATTTTAGGGCCTTTCTCGTCTATTTCTATTCCTGTTTATTAATAATCTCATGTACTTTTATGTCAACTATCAACTAAAAGCTGACAACTCTAAAATTTAAAATTTGCAATTAAGACTCTACACCCAATTTAGCCGCACATTGTTGTTCATTGCCTCATGGACACCTCTACACGGGCACACCAGTAACCTTAAGTACAGCATGTTCACAGTAGAACCTTGCCCATGTCTGGTCTTCCACCTCCGGATTTTATCTTCAGCGACACCATCACGTCGCCCAGTCTAAATACTGTGTGCCATCTTTTGTCCCTCCCTCTCTCTCAATCCCCGTATCTATCCTTTAAGCCTCTAAATTTTATTTATATCCTAATGAGTTTTCCAATCTGTCTCCTTCTTTCTATCCTCATCGACATTCTCTTATTTGGAGACTTGGTTATTATTCACCTGGATGCGTGAACTAGCTGCCTGACTGTGCCCCGGCACCCTTCTCTCCACTCAACACAATGGCGAGTTTTAATGTATATTACAACTTTGGTCATGTCTATTAATTAGTTGGGAAAGATAATTTTACGGATAAGATAATGTTTAAACTCCATCTCCAAGCATACAGAATGTTACGTAATTTGAAACCTTGCTAGCTTTTGACCCTCACTCTCGTGCTTCCTATGTTTCTACACACACCATTGTTTCTTGCCTCTGTCATTTGGCTTCTATTGTTTTTTTCACCCTGGACTTTGCCCCGTTCATATGGTCATACTCTTGGCACATAAATAGTTTCAACCAATATTTATTGGAAAAGAAAGAGAAATAAAGGGGAAAAAGTAGGATGGAAGAACACTTTTCCCCTTTCTAACTTCTTTTTGTTTCTTTTCAAACCTGGGTAACTCGTGCCTCTCCATACTCAGCTCTAAAATCATCACTTCCTGGAAGCCTTCTTTGATTCCTTCCCCAAGGCCAATAAAATGGCTTCTTTTCTAGTAAAAATTAGTGTCTACAACTCTACATTGCATTTAGCATGTCATACAGTATTGGAATTACACCAGACTGATTGTTTAAAGGCAGGGCAACCATACATTTTCCATCTTTTTTTTTTTTTTGAGACGGAGTCTTGCTCTGTTGCCCAGGCTGGAGTGCAGTGGTGCTATCTCGGCTCACTGCAAGCTCCACCTCCGGGGTTCATGCCATTCTCCTGCCTCAGTCTCCCAAGTAGCTGAGACTACAGGTGCCTGGCACCACGCCTGGCTAATTTTTTGTATTTTTAGTAGAGACGGGATTTCACTGTGTTAGCCAGGATGGTGTCGATCTCATGACCTCGTGATCCGCCTGCCTTGGCCTCCCAAAGTGCTGGGATTACAGGCGTGAGCCACCACGCCCAGCCACATTTTCCATCTTAATATCACAAATAGGCTTTACATGTACAGAAACTTGGTGAATGTTTTGAGAATCAATCAATTCTTAAATTTTACAGATAGTACCAAGACAAATGACAAGTGAAAAAGCTGAATAGTAACTTCAGAAACCTGAGACGCTTCCCCAGAGCAGTAGGTTGTTGGGGAGCTTTGCCATCTGACCTCAGGCCATTCCACACTAAAGGACCACAGAAGATAAGAAGATTCTCATCAGATAAGCAAGCATCATTTATGCATCTATAAAACCTGTGTTAATTTAAAGATCTTTAAAATTCCAGATGAAGTCTTTTTGAAAATCAAAACAATTGAAGCAGCATAATTTTGAGAACTTAATAGATTCAGGAAATACAATCTGTGACCGTGTTTATTAGTCATGACAGGTTATAGAGATAATAGAATAATACATGCTTCAAAAGGACAAATAGATGCAATATCTTCAGGGCTCAGCATAAGTCATTTAAGATAACATTATAATCATTGATTTTATTTTTATTGCATTTCCATCATCAAAGGAAATTCTTGTGCTTGCCGGATACACAAATTCAACACTTTCTAAGCAATTTCACTCCAAGTTAGCATTAAATAATGTACAGAAAAAAACATTAAAATTGTAGTTGTTTTAAATTATTTACTCCAAGATTGGTGGCATGGTTATTACGCTTTCCCCAATGAGTTAGTATACGAAAAACAGTGTATAAGGCAATAGAATAAAGTATTAGTAAGGGAAATTTCCAACATTCTATTATTTCAGCCATCAGACTAGACAGAACAGAACTGAACTTTGCCATCTTTTAAACATAGTCAGAACTACATGCAAGCAATCTGAACACACCGTGCTTAAAACAGTCAATGCATGTTCTATTAATAGATGATGCTCCCTACTTCAGTGGTGGCTGAATGGCTGTTTTTAGCCTGGTCAATATTTCTGATGGTACTCTCCTTCCCCAGCCTTGATTCTTTCCTAGCTGTTTTCTGCCTCTGTTCTCCACGTGATAGCTATCTACTCAGCTGTCTAGCTTGGGAATTCAATGCCAACGATGCCACCATAGCAAGATAGAAGGAATGAATCGATGTTAAATAAATGCCAACCTTTGAAGCAAGAAAATTTGCTTTGGTAGTTTGCTGAGAATAGCTTGCTCAGAATATGCATTGTCATTTGCTTAGTGTGTAAAAGGGAATTCTCGACCTCATTACATTCTTCTATTTAATTGGTCTTTTAAAGAATATTTTATAGGACAATACAGATCAGGCATCCATGGGATGTATCTAAATGACAAATCAGTCCACCCTTATGCCAGGCTCTGAGATGAGTCTGTCACAGAGGCAAAGTCTCATCATCCAGTCCACCTTCTCATCAGGTCTTTTATCTATTATGTCATTGAATGTGCTTTAAACCCCTGACCATTTTAAGAAGGAATTTAACATGCATAAAGGTAAGGTGCAAAAGTTGAAAGACAGAAGACACAGAGTGATAAGCAGGGTCTCTTAAGCAATGTTAAGGAATTAAGACTTTATCCTAAATGTCTAAGACGAATTACCTTCATTTTATGTGACCCAAGAGAAGTTGTTTAAAATGGAATAAAAAACACAGCTAGAGCTTGTTAAAGGAAAACACTGCTTGTTACTGTTGAACAGTTTAAACTTGAGTACCTACAGCTGGAACTATCAAAAATGTATTTGTTCATTCAAAAAGCAGACACACTTATTGTAGGTCTACCATAAGTCACTTATTGCACTAACAGCTAGGACTGCAGCAGTGAACAGCACTGACAGGATCTCCATTCTCATGATTAAATTCAATACACAATCCCAATATGTCAATGAATACAATATGAAAAGGAAAGTAAACAGTGTATGACAGCACTTAAAAAGGGAACTTAACCCAACCACGGAGGGAGGAGTGGTCAGAGTGGGCTTCCTAGAAAAGGAAGAATAACTGTGTTCACATATTAGTTTAATCTGCTGAGGGAAAGTCAGGAAGTCCAGCACGCACACAGGATGTGTATCAGAGACAGGGTGGGTCATTTTAGGAAGGAGTTCAGCACGGATAAAGGGTAGAGTGCAAAAGTTGAAAGACCACAGACGCAGAGAGGTCCACAGGGTCTTGAGCAATTGTAGACGATCACTATTTTATGTGACCCAAGAGAGGGTGTTTAAAATGGAACATCAAAGAGGTAAGACTTTATCTTAAAAGCAATGAAAAATGACACAAGGGTTTTATGGAAGAAAATCCTGTGACATAGTCATGATTTATTAAGATGTCTCCAGATATATGTGGAATATAATTTGAAAAAGAAATGAAATTGTTATTGTAATACAGTTAAGAGAAAGAAGGGCGTGGACTTGAGTAATATTTGTGGAGGCAGAAATAAATAGATGTAATACAGAATGTTTGGGAGGTAACCCTGGCAAGATTTGGTGAAAGATTTGGCATAAGGTAGAAGAATACTGTCCAAGGTTTTGGTTTGAGCGTATGACTTAGAGACAGTATTATCATCTTAGATATAGAAGCTAGGTAGTTGAGCAGGAAGAGGAGCTTTTGAGTTGGAGATTGGAGTATCTGCGGGACATACACATGGTAAAATCCCGTAGATAGTGCAAGCTTATGAGAATAATTTGGGTTGAGAAATAAGGGTTTGGAGTCAGTATAGAGATTGCAAGTATACCTGTGGAGTAAGCATAAACGTGTGCAGTGTTGGAAAAAGTTGGTGGGGACAGAAAAATAGGGGCAAAGCAGAGGAAGAGATATGTACACAGGAGGTTGGGCAGGTATGGCCAGAAAGGTAAATGAAAGGGGTGATTACTTTTTTCTTTCTCAAGAAGAGAATAGTCAACAGTGTCAAATACAATTAAAAAATCAGGAAAGATGAGTAGAAAGGTGCAGTTAGTAATACCATTATATACTTGTAGTTATTTAGCCAGGTTTTTTCACTTCCTTAGCACATCAATTGTCTTCAGTTTTTCTCTTTCTATCCCACCTCTCATCAAAATGATCTACTTTATAAAAATAATAGCGTCTCGATCTTGTCTTCAGACCCAAAGCTACATTCTCTACCCATAACATGTCAATCAATGTCAAACACATTTGCCAGAAACATTCTTCCCTGCTCATAGCCTTGAATTTTTCCAGTTTTAAAAACTGTTTTTCTAGTTTCTGTCTAAAGAAAAAAAGTATGAGCTTAGACTAGTGGAAAATATATTTCATTTGAGTTTAAACATAGTTGCCAGTTCAAATGATTTTTAGAATAATTATTTGCACCTATCTTAACAATTTCTCAAGTAGTCAATCAGAACATCAGTGCTATGAAGCAGATAGCCCAAAATAGGGAAAACATTTTTTTAAGGTGTTCATATGTTATCGCTTTGACACAATCCTAAGCAATACAAGTACACGTATTAATGAGAAGGGTCTCTTCTCTGATATTTCACTCTTCTGAAATGTATAAAACATGCATTTTTGTGATCCGTAATGGTCTTTTAAATTATTTTTAACATATAGTCAAGTTTAAACTTTCTATATTTTATAAAATCCCCTAATAAATTGAGAGGAAAAATAAAAATTACAATATTTCAATAGTTCTATCTTGGCTCTAATGAATAATGATGAGGAGTCTTTGGCAAAGACATGAGTTATGAAAATCTTTGTATATGAGCAAGAAATGCAGACCATAATACTATATTTCTTTTAGGGAGACAGAATTCCAAATATAAGGCAAGACCATAAATATGTGAATACATTGCAGACTAATTTAAAAGTTCTGAACTGTACTTATTCATGGAACAAAACGTTCTCATGAGTTTTTCTTATTAATGTCCCTAGCTATATCTGCATGTGTAGCTACATGCCACACATTTGTTATTCAATGATAGGAGATGATGCATTGAACACATACTGCACACAAAGTTTTCCTTTGGTGACAAAAACCACTTGCCAATTGTGTGATTAATTTTCATTGTGGACATCAATTAGATGCAACAACAAAATGTCTGTTACTGCAACTAAGAAAAGAAAATGTCCCAATGGATCTACTGTCAAAGTAAATTAAATCCTGTTTAAATCTCTACTGTGACTGAATTTTTTGTAAACTTTGTTTCCAAAACTGACAGGAGTAGGGCTGGAGATACAGAAGAACACAGGGGAAATCTGCTTTTCCCTTAAAGGAAGGGGCAATGTCATCTCAGGAGGTTGGGGCAGCACCTCCATGAAGATGGCTTATTCGAGAGAGTGAGGACTAGATCAAAGCGGGATGAAATGTTTGGGTCATTCTAGAGTGTTCTCATTATTCCTTTTAGGCACAAAGAGATGATAAGATGTGATGCAGCCATTTCTGTAACACCAAAATTAGATGATTAATTTGATTAGCATAATATGGTACTGAAAACAAGCTGCTTGATGCCCCTCAGTCACTTTTCTGTCTGTCTCTCTCATCCTTCCTGCCTTTTTTTCTTATATATGTGTGCAGAGTGTTTTGCCATAGCAGGATACTTACTTATGTAGCAGGAATATGAAGAAACCTTAGTGAATATGGATGAAGACAATTCAACTATGTGTCTTTATGAAACTATTATATTACAACTTGATATTTATTAAACATGTTTAACATTTTCTACTGAATTTTGCTATGGGTGAGAGATGTTATAAATTTACCAACACCATCTTACTGTATTTTTCTTTCAGGAAAATCCATCAGAGATTTTAAAAATCATAGCCAAGCAAAATGTTCCCTCCCTCCCTCCCTCCCTTCCTTCCTTCTTCCTCTCTCTCTCCCTCTCTCCCTCCCCTCTTTCCTCCCTCCCTCCCTTCTGTTTTGTCTTGTTTTAAATAATAGTATGAGTTAGATATAGATCAAATGTGGCATGGAAGTAGTATTGGTTGGCATAAAATAAATGTTTCAATTGGTTTAATATTCAATTATTCATCATATGATCTCTTGAAAAACAGGAGTGAGTGGGGTGATGTTTCGTATTACCCATATGCTAAGTACCCTGCTCTAGGTACAGTTGTCATGGATACAGCTTGCTGAGCTCCCGCAGACCTTGACTCTCCAGTGTTGACAGGGAGTTGATAGTCTGAAGCCAAATATTAGACAACAGCATGTTGTGCTTGCTGAAAGCCGGGCAAGGTGGGCGCGATGGAACTCCATGTCCCCTTCTGGGTGTGCTCTGATAAGATTAGAAAAAGCCATCGTTGATCCAGTTACTCTTCACTGCCTTTTTGGGGGACAGGAGGAGATGGAAAAAGGGAGGCTAGTGCAGAGAGTGAGCAGATAAAGCCAGTCCAGAAACCTAAATAAGCTGCTGAGTAGAAGCCGAAGTAGGAAGACTATAATCTGGGTAATTTAAGAAAGTAAACATAGTTTATGAAAATCTCAGCTCTGTCAGCCTTAACCATCATGGTTTATATAGACGATAAGCTCCTTGAATTCAGAGACCAGGTTTCATTCATTTCAAAGCATCCCAAATAACCTAGTAACACACTGCACACCCAGTATGTGATGTGTAATCACTTGCTGAATTAAATGCATGCTTTTCTGCCAGTTTCTTTCCATTTCCTTAATCAGAAAATAAATATTCACTGTGCCAAGTGCCTATCGGGAAGAGTGATTTTCAAAGTAGCTGACCCGCAGCGCTCTGACCTCAACCCTCAGGGTGGGCTTTGAGAATGGCAACAGGTCAGAAGCAGGTCCTGGAAGCCTCCTTCTCTCTCAGAGACTGACCATCACCTAGGGCTGCTGGGGAGGACCCAGGTGAGGGACCAGGGACCAAGGGAGCTGGTACACAGGGAGTGGAGCACCAGCCCCTTGCCAGTAGGTGCGGACGTGTTGGGGTATTTTCACAGCCGCCCTGCCTGCAGGGCACTGCCTGGAACCTCCCCAGGGTGCATTCACACCATGAACACTCATGCCTTCAACAAGAAACACCAGCCAGATTCTACCATATTCAAACATTTGTCTCCTTGAAAATCTTAAATATCTGGCAAAAGAGGCATGCGGTGAGCAGGATTTTCACTTTCTCAGTTACCTGCATGATCAGTGAGCAGAGCCCTACCCCAGGGCCCAGCATGCAATGAGAAGACTGTGCCGTCTCCAGAGGCTGAGTGGTCCCCGGGACTGACAGGGTGAAGTTGTGGAGTCTGGTGGTTGTTATGTTGGACATGGGACAGTGACTCTATCTCAGAGTCAACCCATCCGCTTCAACTCTTGAGTCCCCGTTTTTTTTTGAAACGGAGTCTTGGTCTCGCACTGTCACCCAGGCTGGAATGCAATGGCAGGATCTTGGCTCACTGCAACCTCTGCCTCCCGGGTTCAAGCGATTCTCCTGCCTCAGCCTCTCGAGTAGCTGAGATTACAGATGCCCACCACCACGCCCAGCTAATTTTTTGTATTTTTAGTAGAGATGGGGTTTCACTGTGTTGGCCAGGATGGTCTCAAACTCCTAACCTTGTGATCCACCCGCCTTGGCCTCCCAAAGTGTTGAGAATACAGGCGTGAGCCACCGCGCCCGGCCCTGAGTCTCCTTAGAAGAAGGGAATGAATTGACACATGGCTTTAGAGAAACCATTCAACATTTCCTTGAAGTAAAGCAATGTCTAGACATTTGTCCTGAGCCTGGGTAATTGTACGGGCTTGGCAAAGACCCTCTCTGTGTATTGGTGCATGTTTATCAGCACATAAACTTGGTCCTGATAACTGGGTGGAGGGTCATTAGAACTGCATACTACCTCCCTTCCTCCAGAAGAACATTTTGGGAGATTTTCTCTATTGCTGCCTATGGGGAACAGGCTGTAGAAAGCATTTTGGAATTCGTGGTCTTTCCTTACCTTGTAAATCTTCTTTATATTTTTCAATCACCTCCCTGGTGTTACAGGTTGAATTGTGTCTCCCGAAATTCACATGTTGAAGGATGTCAAATATGACTATATTGGAGATAGGGCCTTTAAGGGGGTAATTAAAATAAGATGGGGTCTCTAGGGTGGGGCCCTAATCCAATCTGATGGGTGTCCTTATAAGAAGAGGAGGTGAGGTCCCCCACACACAGAGGACACAGAAAGAAGACAGCCGTCCACGCACAAGGACAGAAGCCTCCAGAGAAACACCAATACCTGGGACTTCCAGGCTTCAGAACAGTGGCAGAATACACCCCTGTGGTCCAAGCCCACTGGTCTGTGGTACTTCCTTATGACAGCCCCAGCTGACTAATGTACTCTTAAGTTACCAAGCTTAGTCCCATAAAAGTGCACCAAACTGAGTAAAAGGGCCAAAGTGTCTAAACCCCCACTTTCTTAACATTGGCCTCTGTGCAAATTTCACTTCTGATCCACACCTTTGGTTGTTTCTGCCATTGTCTCTGTGGCTGTGGCCTCTGGTCCCCCACCCCTGCGGTCCTAGCCTTGCCTGCATTGGTGACGCCTCAGCTTTAGGATCTGGCTGGCAGTCTCCCTTTCTCCGGCCCTCCACAGCCTGTTCCACCTGTCCATCAGCCCCTGACCTCTCCCAAGCGGGTTTCAGGCACCTCCTTCTTAAGTCTTGTTGATACTCTACAGCTTGAGTATCTCTTAGCCAAAATGTGTGGGACTGGAAGTGTGTTTGATTTTGGATTTTTTTTGGATTGTGGGACAGTTGCATATACAGAAGGAGATACTTTAGGGATGGGACTCAAATCTAAACACCAAATTCATTTGTTTCATATACACCTTATCCACATAGCCTGAAGGCAATTTTATACAATAATTTTAATAATTTTGTGCCTGAAACAAGGTTTGTGACATGGAGCCATCATAAAAACACAGCACAACTGGAGGTTCATTTTCCCCTTGGGGGCGCTAGATAAACTCTGTTGTGCAACCCGTCACCTGAGGTCAGGGGTGGAATTCTCCACCTGTGATGTCATGTTCACACTCAGAAAGTCTGGGATTTTTGCAGGACTTTGGATTTCAGATTTGGGGTTTAGGGATGCTCAACCTGCACCTCCTTCTTGAACTCTTCTCGCTCCAGGTTCTCCTCTTAGAAACACGGACCAAAAGTTCTTAGCCCACACCTTGTGGGAGTGGGAAGGCTGGAGAAGAGCCGTTGACCTCCTTGTTTCTGGAGATTAACAGCAAGAAGCTATGTGTGTGGGGATTGGGGAGGAATTTTACTTTCCACTTCATTTTCTATCTTCCTTGCTTAAAAAATAATATTCTTGATAGTACAACTAGAAAGTTTGCCAATGTAAAAATGTGTAGAGACAAGTGCGTGACTTGTAAAGCTTTGATCAAACGTCTTACAGAAACTGGCAGATCTCTGCAGAGCACGCTGACGATGCAGAATGTGAGGATGATGGGAGTTTCATTTTATTCTCAGTGCCTCTTGTCAGGTGATGAGGGAGGAGAATAAGGTTGGGGGGAAAAGACCTGGAGATTGGGAAGTGAGACCCATTCTGCCACTAGCATTACCTCATTGCAAGAGGTTCTTTTAAAAATCACTGTTTTTAAAGACACAGACATAATTTAGAAGCCTAAATAAACATCGGAGGTGCAGAGAGTGACATACTTGGGAAATTCAGGTGAGGGCAGTTTGTCACAGTGCAAACCCGTCAGTGCCTTGCCAGGCAGAGCAGGTGCTAACTTCCTTTAACGAGGCACTATTTATAAGCCTGCACTTGGAAGGAAAGCCCGACCTGGATGAGAGGAAACAGAGAAACAGACTAATGCTGTTCTGTCAAAAATCAAGTACTAACCTATTTTGAACAGGACAGCCACAGAAGAGATCTGGAGTTAAGTGACTATCTGCTCAGATTATGGAATTAGTTAAAACTCCCTACCAAGCTAGAAAAAAACTAAATCAAAACGTTTTCCACATTTTGTAGAGCTGCAAGTTGAACAAGGAAGAATGAAGGCAGGTGCTAAAAAGATTGACAGGTGGAGAGCATTTGCTCGGTGGAGGTAGGAAATGGATTTATTTACCTGACCCTTCAAACCAATAGTTCCTAACTGCTGGTGTCGTTAAAAGAGGGAAAGGGAAAGCAGTCAGAAAGGCAAGAATCAAAGAAGTGGAAAAGTAAAGACAAAATAAATTAAAAATGGTGTGTACTTTTCTGTTCACTGGAGATAAAAATCCTGTTAAAGTTAGAAATAGCAAATCTTGTGACAAATATATGTGAAAAGCTCTCAATATTAACCACTTGTTATATCACACTCGATTGTTTTTTTAGTTAGAATAGATGCTATTCCCATGTTTTGAAAAAAAATTAAAAATTTGCCACCACATTTCTCTTACTCAAAAGATGAAAAAAGCAGATGAAGCCAAGAAGTAAAGATAAAAAATTGATATGAAAAGCACCTTCATTTAAAAAATTCCATTTAGAGCTTTCTTTCCCTCAGAGATGTTATATTTTAGTCTTCATGGGAATGAGCATTAAAAAGCTGGGTGTTTCCCTTTATGATTTGGTTGCCTGGGAGCTCAGAGCCAAACTTAACGATTCTATTAGAACAACTGCCATTTATTTATTCCTGATTGTACATTCATGTTTTATAGGCTTTAAACACTTTTGCTGGTCCAGGGTTTTCCTTTTTTATAATGCTTTTTTATTATGCAAGACATACACACGCTGTTGTTGCAGAACACAGTAGAAATCAACAAATACTAATCACCCATAAATCTGTATGTCCTACCAACCAAAGGCAACCATCAAAAATGCACTGGCTTTCGTGTCCTCTGGATGTGTATGTGTGCATGTATGTACGCGTCCAGGAACACATAAATGAGATAATGCTGGATGTACCAATGTGTATTTTTCGTTTCCTTTTATTGTAAACATTAATTGATGTTAATAAATAATCATATATGGAACTTTAATGGCTCTTTTAGCATTCTGTTATATGGAAATACTGTGTTTTATTTAACATGTTTTTGGTGTTTTATATGTTATAAACAATGCTTAAACATATCCTTTGAAACAATTTCAATAGCTTTAGGGCTACAAGTGGTTTTGGGTTACGTGGATGAATTGTATAGTGATGAAATCTGAGATTTTAATGTACCCATCACCTGATAGTGTACATTGTACCCAATATGCAGGTTTTTTTTATCCCTTACCCCCACCCTCACCCTCCCCACTTCTGAGGCTCAAATATCCATGATACCACCCTGTATGACTTTGCATACCCATAGCTTAGCTCCCACTTACAAGTGAGAACATGTGGTATTTGGTTTTCCATTCTTGAGTTGTTTCACTTAGAATAGTGGCTTCCGGCTCCATACAAGTTGCTGCAAAAGACATTATTACATTTTTGTATGGATGAGTAGTATTCCACAGTAGAAATATATCCCATACTTTCTTTATTCACTCATCAGTTGATGGGCACTTAGGTTGGTTCCATATCTTTTTAGTTGTGAATTGTGTGCCATAAATATATATGTGCAGGTGTCTTTTTTAGGTAATGACTTATTTTCCTTTGGGTAGATACCCAGTAGGGGATTGCTCGACCAAATGGTAGATCTACTTTTAGTCCTCTGAGAAATCTCCATGCTATTTATCATAGTGGTTGTACTAATTTACATTCCTTCCAGCAGTGTATAAGTGTTCCCTTTTCACCACACCCATGCCAGCATCTATTGTTTTTTGACTTTTTAATAATGGCAATTCTGGCTAGGGTAAGGTGGCATCTCATTGTGGTTTTAATTTGCATTTCTCTGATGAATACTAGTGTTAAGCATGTCTATGCATGTGATTTGTCCACTTTTTGATGAGATTATTTGTTTTTCCTTGCTGATTTGTTTGAGTTCCTTGTCGATTCTGGATATTAGTTATTTGTGGGATGCATCGTTTGCAAATATTTTCTCTCATTCTGTGGGTTGTCTGTTTACTCTGATGATTATTTCTTTTACTGTGCAGAAGCTTTTTAGTTTAACTAGGTCCCACTTATTTCTTTTTGTTGCATTTGCTTTTGGGGTCTTAGTCATGAATTATTTGCTTAGGCCAATGTCCAGAAGAGTTTGTCCTAGGTTTTCTTCTATAATTTTTATGGTTTTGGTTTTAGATTTAAGTCTTCGATCCATCTTGAGTTGGTTTTCTTAATATGGTAAGAGATAAGAACTCAGTTTCATTCTTCTACAGTGGCTATCCAGTTTTCCTGGCACCATTTATTGAATATGTTGTCCTTTCTCCAGTTTATGCTTTTGTATGCTTTGTCAAAGATCTGTTGGTTGTGTTTGGATTTATTTCTGGGTCGTCTATTCTGTTCCAAAAGTCTATGTATCTATTTTTATACCAGTACCATGCTGTTTAGGTTATTATAGCCTTGTCATATAATTTGAAGTAGGGTAATGTGATGCTTCCAGATTCGTTCTTTTGCTTAGGATTGCTTTGGATATTTGGGCTCTATTTTGGTTCCATATGAATTTTAACATTGTTTTTTCTAATTCTGTGTAAAAATGATGTTGGTATTTAGATAAGAATTGCATTGAATCTGTAGATTGCTTTGGGCAGTATAGTCCCAATACTGATATTTTCATGATATTGATTCTTCCAATCCATGAGCATGGGATGTATTTCCATTTGTTTGTGTCATGTATATTTCTTTCAGCAGTGTTTTATAGTTTTTCTTATAGAGATCTTTCATCCCCTTAATTAAATATATTCCTAGGTATTTTATTTTATTTTTACAGCTATTGTAAAAGGAACTGAGTTCTTAATTTGATTTTCAACTTGGCCATTGTTGGTGTATAGCAGTGCTGCTAATGTGTGTACATTGATTTTGTAACCTGAGACTTTACTGAATTTTTAAATTAAATCTAGGAGTCTTTTGGAGGAGTCTTTAGGGTTTTCTAGGTATAAGATTATATCATTAACAAACAGAGATAGTTTGACTTCCTCTTTTCCAATTTGAATGCCCTTGATTTACTTCTCTATCTTGATTGCTTTGACTAGGATTTCCTCTTCTTGTTAAATCTTTGCAGCTGTTTTTGTTTGTGTGTTTGTTTTGTTTTTTGAGACAGAGTCTTGCTCTGTTGCCAGGTTGGAGTACAGTGGCAAAATCTTGGCTCAATGCCACCTCTGCCTCCTGGGTTCAAGCAATTCTCCTGCCTCAGCCTCCCGAGTAGCTGGGACTACAGGCACATGGCATGATGACCAGCTAATTTTTTGCATTTTTAGTAGAGACGGGGTTTCACCTTGTTGGCCAGGATGGTCTCGATCTCTTGACCTCATGATCCACCCGCCTTGGCCTCCCAAACTGCTGGGATTACAGGAGTGAGCCACCGTGCCTGGCCTGCAGCTATTCTTATAAATACATTTCTCAGAGATGGGGTCTTGCTCTATCACCCAGGCTGGAGTGTAATGGTGTAATTGTAGCTCACTGCAGCCTTGAACTCCTGGCCTCAAGCAATCCTTCAGCCTCAGTCTCCCAAGTAGCTGGCACTGCAAGTGCACACACCACCATGCCCAGTCAATTATTGTGTCTTTTGTAGAGCATCTTGCTGTGCTTCCCAGCTTGGTCTCAAACTCCTGGCTTCAAGAGATCCTCCCTCCTCAGCAGCTCCCAAAGTCCTGAGATTACAGGCATGAGCTGCTGTGCCCGGCCAGTTTACAATAAATTTCTGAGAATGAAACTGCTGGGTCAAGGCACAAGCAATTTTTTTTTACTTTCAAAACTGAATGGCCAATGTTTATCTGTTATTCAAGCTGCTGGCATCAGTTTATAGTCTCATACTAGGCAAATATATTTTTTTAAAAGTTCACTTATCTTTACTTCCCAAAAATATTATCTTTTTTACCAATTTGAAAGCTCAAAAATCATATTCTTTCCAATGTCTGCCATGACTATTCTATTAACGCATTTTCAGGCTGCTCATAAAGACATACCTGAGACTGGGAAGAAAAAGATGTTTAATGGACTTACAGTTCCACATGGCTGGGGATGCCTCACAATCATGATGGCAGGCAAGGAGGAGCACATCACATCTTACATGGATGGCGGCAGGCAAAAAGAATAGAGTTTGTGTAGAGGAATTACTCTTGTTAAAGCCATCAGATCTTGTGAAACTTATTCACTATTGTGAGAACAGCACGAGAAAGACCCACCCCCATGATTCAATTACCTCCCACTTGGTCCCTCCCATGACACATGGGAATTGTGGGAGTTACAATTCAAGATGAGATTTGGGTGAGGACACAGCCAAACCATATCATTCCACCCCTGGCCACTCCCAAATCTCATGTCTTCACATTTCAAAACCAATCATCCCTTTCCCAACTGTCCCCCAAAGTCTTAACTCACTTAAGCATTACATTTAAAGTCCACAGTCCAAAGACTCATCCAAGACAAGGCAAGTCCCTTCCACCTATGAGCCTGTAAAATCAAAAGCAGGTTAGTTACTTCCTAGATACAGTGTGGGTACAGGCATTGGGTAAATACAGCCACTCCAAATGGGAGAAATTGTCTGAAACAAAGGGTCTACAGGCCCCATGCAAGTCTGAAATCCAGCAGGGCATTCAAATCTTAAAGCTCCAAAATGATCTCCTTTGACTCCATGTCTCACATTCAGGTCATGCTGATGCAAAAGGTGGGTTCTTATGGTCTTGGGCAGCTCCGCCCCATCCAGGTGCACAGAGCAAGAAGTCAGTGGATCTACCATCCTATGGTCTGGAGGACAGTGGCTCTCTTCTCACAGGTCCACTAGGCAGTGCCCCAGTAGGGACTCTGTGTGAGGGCTCTGACCCCACATTTCCCTTCCACACAATCCTAGCAGAGGTTCTCCATGAGGGTCCTGCCCCTTCAGCAAACTTTTCCTGGGCATCCAGGCATTTCCATACATCTTCTGAAATTGAGGCAGAGGTTTCCAAACCTCAGTTCTTGACTTCTGTGCACCTGCAGGCTCAACACCACATGAGCTTGCAAGGCTCAACACCACATGAGCCACTGCCAAGGCTTGGGGCTTCCACCCTCTGAAGCAACAGCCCAAGCTGTATGTTGGCCCCTTTTAGTCATGGATGGAGGAGCTGGGATGCAAGGCACCAAGTCCCTAGTCTGCACACAGCAAAGGGACCCTAGGCCAGGTCCACGAAACCATTTTGTCCGCCTAAACCTCTGGGCTTGTGATGGGAGAGGCTACCACAAAGGTCTCTGACATGCCCTGGAGACATCTTCCTCATTGTCTTGTTGATTAACATTCAGCTCCTCATCACTTACGCAAATGTATGCTTGAATTTCTTTTCAGAAAATGAGGTTTTCTATTCTATCACACTGTCAGGCTGCAAATTTTCCAAACTTTTATTCTCTCTTTCTCTTTTAAAACTGAATGCCTTTAACAGAACCCAAGTCACCTCTTGAATGCTTTTCTGCTTAGAAATTTCTTCCACCAGATACCCTAAACCATCTCTCTCAAGTTTAAAGTTATACAAATCTCTAGGGCAGGGTCAAAATGCTGCCAGTCTCTTTGCTAAAACATAACAAGAGTCACCTTTGCTCTAGTTCCCAATAAGTTCCTCATCTCCATCTGAGACCACCTCAGCCTGGATTTCATTGTCCATATCATTATTAGCATTTTGGTCAAAGTCATTCAAACAAGTCTCTAGGGAGTTTCAAACTTTCCCACATTTTTCTATCTTCTTCTGAGTCCTCCAAACTGTTCCAACCTCTGCCTTTTACCCAGGTCCAAAGTCGCTTCCAGATTTTTAGGTGTCTTTTTAGCAACACCCCATGCCCTGTACCAATTTACTGTATTAGTCTGTTTTCATGCTGCTCATAAACTCATCCCCAAGACTGGGAAGAAAAAGAGGTTTAATGGACTTATGGTTCTACATGGCTGGGGACACCTCACAATCATGGTAGCAGGCAAGGAAGAACAAGTCACATCTCACATGGATGGCAGCAGGCAAAAAAAAGGAGAGTGTGCAGAGGAGCTTCCCTTTTTAAAACCATAATAAGTCTCACAAGATTTATTTACTACTGTGAGAACAGCATGAAAAAGACCCATCTCCATGATTCAATTACCTCCCACTGGATCCCTCCCATGACACATGGGAATTGTGGGAGTCACAATTCAAAATGAGATTTGTATGGGGACACAGCCAAACCATATCAGCATTGAAGGTGGAAAGCCAGGAGATAGTTTTCTGACCTCACCATCCCCTATTAGGATGCAAGGCCTTGAGGGCACATCCTGCATCTGGCCTTTCATTCACAACCCTTCCCCAGCCAGTGTCTCCTGATGATGCCCTGTCTACAACTCTGCAGCACTGTGAGCTGTGTTTACTTCTGAGACCTTGAACTTCACCATGCCTCACCTGAGGCATTGAGTTTTCAGTACATAAAAATTATTCAGCAGCTCATTTCAGCCCCATTTCCTTTAGCCACTGAACCCATCCCACATCCCTCTTCAGTCACTCTCTTACCATTGGGTCGCCTTTAGGTGTAATAACATGATTCTAATTCACAGTCTGCCAGACTTGAAAGCAAGCTAAACATTCTGGGATAATAAGGCACTACTTGCAATTCTAAGCAGAGAAAGGTCTCAACAAGAATGTGTAACTGTTTTTGTCTTTTTCTTTTGGCTTATAGAATTGAATGACAGAAAGACCTTCTCTGCTTTAAAGTTGCAATATATTTTGGTATGTTTTCCATCAACTGTTTTATGGTGTAACTTTCTTTAGGTCCTTGGATTAATTTGAAATGTATCCTGAGGTATGATATCTTCCTTTTGGCTGCCTGATTATCCTGATTATGGACATGGATATAGAGAGGCTCTTAGTTAGGATTGGGACAGAATTCCCTACCAACTCAAGTGGGTTGGGATGAGTCAGCTCTTGGAATTAGAAAAGAACAAAGCATATTGTTTGTTGCACCTGAAAGTCATAGGGCAAATTTATTTCCTCTATAGGTACTCTCATTCTGCACCTCTCCCATTAATTTTGCTTGTATTTAGACTAGTAATTCTCCAGTTTGGCCTGCATATTGGATTCATATGGGAAACTTGGAAAAATTACTGATATCTGGGTCTCACTTCCTCTGACCAACTCCCCCACCATTCCACCCACATCCTGATTCATTCCTCTAGAGTGTGACTTGAACATTTGAAGTTTTAAAATATTCCGGGTGAATATAATGTGCAGCCAAAGTGGAGAAACAGATTTGCAGCAATGTTTCAAGTGCATTAATGCTCTCATGAATTGCAAGGAGCTTCTTTTAAAATCCAGATCTTGATTCACAAGGTCTGAGTCTGAGAGTCTACATCTTGAGTGAGCTCTGAGGTAGTATCAATGTTGGTCTTTTTTTTTCTGACACTTTCCGTAGATCCAAGACCTCTTTCAACTCCATTGCCAATCTGAAATTGACCCCAAAACTCATATCGATGGATGACAAGTTTGTTTTTTAGTATTATTTATTTAAATATTGTTCTTATTCCATATTTTCTATTTTTGTTTTGTTTTGTTTTGTTTTGCTTTTGTAGAGATGGGGTTTCACTATGATACCCAGGCTGGTCTTGAACTCCTGGACTCAAGCAATCCTCCCGCCTCAGCCAACCAAAGTGCTGGGATTGAAGGTGTGAGCCACTGCCCTCAGCCTCTTGCCTTTTTCTTGAGTGCACCTATTTTTGTACTCACTTAGCCCTGTGTCATTTATTGGCACCACATTAAAAATAAGATGCCATCAACTTCGCACTGTGCAAGATTTAATCCTGAAGCACTTGGCCTGATTTTGACTACCGAAGATTCTTTCAGCAGTTCATGATCCCAATATTTATTCTCCCATTTTTAAACCTGCTTTATTTCAGTTTTCAAGCTCATGGCACAGTTCTCCCTGTCTCCTGTCTGCCATCTATAACCACCTCTATTTTTTAACCACATGTTCCTAGGTCTTTTCTGTCACAGGTCTCATTGGGCACTGTTCTGGTAAGGCTAATCTGGGTCCTCCAGCAGGACCTGAACAACGAGGAGGCAAAGATGAACCCCACATGGAGCTGTCACTTAAGGATCCTAAAGGCAATGGTGAACATAACACTGTTGACCAAGAGTGTGTTCTATTGTTAAACATCAATCATCTGTTCTCTGCATTACTGGTGATTCCTACAGACCACAGTCACTAAGGAATTCTTTCTCCCTGGTCTCAGGAATGGTGCTGATCTTCAGCATCCTAAAGACACAGTCTGAGTTGATTGTCACCCAAAACTTGATGTAAGAGTTTCCTGGAAAGCATGCTTGAACTTCACGAGAAGAAGGCATCCATTCTTCTGGCCACAAGCAAGTAAAGGAAGTTAAGACAAAGGATCCATCTCTTGAGAACTTTTAAGATTCAGTAAACCTGCACATTATTCTCCTATTAGCAAATTTTATTCCAATCTGATCCTTTAATGTTATATTCACTATAAAATTGACAAGAATCTAATGATTTGTGTACTGGTTTGAGGGGCCACAGAGAGAGAAAAAAGTGGAGAAACATCCTTCCTAATAAATTTCATAGTACTTTCCTACTCCAGCTCATGATTGAGGACCAGAAAAACAGTCAGAGCAGGGAGGAAAGGTACTGTACTTTTCAGTTTCTTTCATTTGATTAATGGGCCTGAAATAAACACAACAGGTAAGGAAAACGTACAGTACATCAAATGATGAAGCAAAACACGAAGATAAACACATCAGGAAAGGGAAATAGGAAATGTTTGCAAGAGATAAGGTTTAAGTAAGAAAGTTCAAGAAGACCTCCCTGGAAAGATATTATCTGAACAAAGACAAAAATTGGCAGACAACCAGCCATGTAAATACTAGGGTATTAAAAAAGAAGAAGCCCCAAAGCAGAAGATGCCCATCACACCATGATGAGACAAGGTTTAGGTCCATCATACCACACACAGACAAGACAGATGCCCATTACATCACTCCAAGACAGGGCAGATACCCATCACATCACACCCACACTTCACAGATGCCCATCACACAACATCCAGAAAAGCAGATGCCCCATCACACCACACTCAGACAAGGCAGATGCTCATCACACCACACCCAGACAGGGCAGATGCCCATCACACCACACCCAGATAAGGCAAATGCCCATCACACCACACTGAGACAGGGAGACCCCAACTGTCACCAATGCAATGGTTTCTCGGCTTTGTTTCAGTGTTCTCCTGTAAAAGCTCACTGCCCCAGCTGTGCTCATGCCATTGGGTGGAGTGCTTGTGCCTCTTCTTGTCTGAGTGCTGCTTGACTCATGAATTGTTTCTTGCTGTGTTAAATGTAGTTTGTCTGAAGTTCTTCTTTTACTTGGGGATGATATTTCTAGGCACTAGGAGCAGCAGGTGCAATGGTCCTGAGGTGAAGGTGCCTTTGTATTCTGGTCATGTTTGGAAGACAGTGTGACTTGGACTGTGAGAGTGGGTAGGGAAGACAGGAGGTGAGATAAGGGAGGTAAAGAGAGGATCAGTCCTGCAGGTCCTTAGAAGCCCTGTGTTGACCCAGAGTCAGACAGGAAGCAATTGGAGGGTTTTGAACAGTAAAATGACATAATTGGCCTTATTTGTTAACAGGATCATGCTGGCTTCATGTTGAGAATCACTTGTAGGGAGCCATGGAAAACCACAAGACGACCTGGTAGGAGAATGCAACATAATCAGGGTGGGAGACAGGGGTCCCTTAGGGGTGGCAGTGGATGTGGTGCAGTGATCAGATGCTGATATATTTGTAGGGTATCCAAGAAGAGGATTTTCTCATGAACTGGAGGTGGGTGTGATACAAAGTAACAAATTAAGAATGCATCTCAGGTTGTTTCCCTAAGCAACTTCCTCTAACTGAGAAGTTTGATTGGAGTGAGTTTTTGGAAGAAGAGCATGTTGACATGTGTATTTAGCATCCATGTGTAGATGTTGCATTGATTGCTGTATCTGCAAGACTGAAATTCAGGGGAGAGGTCTCAGCTGAACGTGAGGGTGAGGGGTGATCAACAGGGAATAGGTGCAAGCTAAAGCCATGAAACCAGATGAGAGCATCAAAAGAGACCCAGAAGATAAGAGATCCATGTACTAAGCCTGGAAGCATTTCAACTTTAAGAGAATGGGTTGATGAGTAGGAACCAGCGAAGGAGAAAAACGAGGCATGTATGTTATCCTCAAAGCCAAGTTAAAAGAAATGCATCTCTATGAGGAAACAGCCATTATTAGGATCGATAGACCTTACTGATAGGCTGAGTAAGACGGGGACTCAAATTCGATCTTGGATTTGGCAATATAGAAGGCAAATTGATCTTTGGGACAGTAGCCAAGATTGAGAAGTCTAATGTCCAAAGATGGGTGTGGATGCTTCTTAGAGAGATGTAAACTGTGGAGTTTGGGCTTAAAGGGTTGTGATGGTTAATACTGAGTGTCAACTTGATTGGATTGAAGGATGCAAAATATTGTTCCTAGGTGTGTCTGTGAGGGTGTTGCCAAAGGAGAGTAACATTTGAGTCAGTGGGCTGGGAAAGGCAGACCCAGCCTCAATCTGTGTGGGCAAAATCTAATCAACTGCCAGCGTGGCCAGAAAAAAAACAGGCAGAAGAAAGTGGAACGACTAGACTGGTTTAGTCTTCTGGCCTACGTGTTTCTCCCATGCTGGATGCTTCCTGCCCTGAAACATCGGACTCCAAGTTCTTCAGCTTTGCGACTTGGACTGGCTTCCTTGCTCCTTGGCTTGCAGACAGCCTATTGTAGAACCTCACCTATTGTAGAACCTCATTGCGTGAATCGATACTCCTTAATAAACTCCCCTTTATGTATACATCTATCCTATTAGTTCTGTCCCTCTAGAGAACCCTGACTAATACAAGGGTTCTTTATGATGCTGTAAAACCTCGCTTCTCAAAGTGTGGTCCACAGACGAGCAGCACTGGCATCACCTGGGAGCCTATTGAAAATGCAGAATCCCAGACCCCAGCCCAGGCCTAGCACATGAGAGTCTGCAATCATCACAAGACCCCTGGCTGATTCACATGCATGTTCCACTATGAGACACACTGCGCTGCTTTCAAACACCTGGACCCGGGCTCCTAACACTCGCCATGCACGCCTGCCGGTGGCGCCTGAACCTTGTGCCAGCCCTCCTGCCACTGTGCTTCTCCTGCCACGGCCTCTGCTATGACCACCATTGAGTACACAGGGAGCAGAAAGCCAGGGCTTGGTGCCCGAGCCAGGAGGGACTGAAGTTCAACTGCCATGCTTGGGAGTGAGCAATTGTCATGCTTGGCAGTGAGCATTCTTAGGTTTTTAGCAAAGAAGATGAAATGTGTCTTTTTTGTTTTCTATTATGTTTATGATCTCTCCAGACCTGAGCATCAGTGGGTCTGTCTCAGCTTACGGTGTTCGCTACAGCTTTCCTACTTTTGTGGAACTCCGACTAGCAGTCAATCCCTCTTCACCAGGGAAAGAGGTCCACATGCACTCACCCTGCACTACCGGATTCCTGACTTCTCTTACCCGCATTGAGGTATGTCGTCTGCCTGGTTCTTCCCTCTTGGAAGATACCCGTGCCCTTGTAGGGTGTTCATCTGATTTATTCTATGGAATGTTAGTCATGCACAGTCCTTTAAAGGGTTCTGTAATAAAATGCATTTGAGAAACTCTTAAGGAGTTTTTTGCCTCCCCGCCCCCTTTTTTTTTTTTTTTTTTTTTGAGATGGAGCCTCGCTCTGTCGCCCAGGCTGGAGTGCAGTGGTGCAATCTCGGCTCACTGCAAGCTCTGACTTCTGAGTTCACGCCATTCTCCTGCCTCAGCCTCCCAAATAGCTGGGACTACAGGCGCCCACCACCACGCCCGGATAATTTTTTGTATTTTTAGTAGAGACGCAGTTTCACTGTATTAGCCAGGATGGTCTCGATCTCTTGACCTCTTGATCTGCCCGCCTCAGCCTCCCAAAGTTCTGCGATTACAGGTGTAAGCCACCGCACCCTGCCACCTCCTCTTAAAAAGTCAATAACACACATTGAAAGGCCCTAAGATGATCTCTACTTAGAAAGAAATGTAATGACACACAGAATCCTCCTCCTGCCTCTTGCGGTGCCTCGTGCTGATCAGAGCCTTCAGATCTTGTGTGATTGAATGTTCTGTGGACACTCCTTGGGAACTAATGAACTAGTAAGAAGTCCACCCTTCGTAGAATTCCTGCCTCGACCTTATTATTGTTTGTATGATGAAGCAAGGCAAGGAAGAGCAGCCAAGTAACTCAAAATGTGAACTGTGTGTCTGTATCTTACAACTCATGACATTAACTGTTTCACAGTTGAGGTGAAGACCCATTCTTTTATTAGAGCTATTAGCACTTAAAAGGTTTTTCTGAATTTGCTACTTTACTGTGGGTAGAAAATACATGTGGTGTGAAAATCAAAGCAGACATTCTAAATTGAAACTAATTTAGACCTGTTTTTAAAATTTAAATAAAACTTTACAGTGCTATGTGTAGGAAAGCCCTTTTTTGCTATAGTAATGATGTATGTGTATACTTTAATAAAGTTTTGAGAATATTATATGATAATTAAAATTTTTGAATGTAAATATATATTTGCATGAAATAGAATGATAATATATATTAAAGTGAAGAACAGGGATATCTATTTTACTAAAAGATGATGTTTATTACATTCAAAATATCATCCAAAAGGCCTTCATTTTTACTTATACATAAATCTGGAATTTAAAGATTAAAAAAACAGCAACAATGAACTCTGTAATAAGATACATTTTTCTTTTTTATTTCTCTTTTCCAATCATACCCTTTGGTCTAGATTAATCTTTCCGTTACTTTTAATTTGAATTGTTCCCACTTCTTTACCTAAGTAGAATTAAAAAACCTATTTCCTATAGAATATTTCACGAGTCCAATGTTGTTTTCTCTCTGTCACATCTTTGTGAATGGAAATATTCAGGATTTCCATTCAAATTTGGGGGAGCTTGATAGAGCCAGATTTTTGAGATTGAATGGCTTAGCTCTATTTAGTAATTACATATATTTGAAATAATTCAGAAGACAAAATCTTATAGTAAATATCCTTTTCCTTAAGTTTCTCTGTTAGTATCCAGTGGTTTGTGTGTGTGTGTGTGTGTGTGTGTGTGTGTGTGTGTGTGAGATAGAGTCTCACACTTGTCACCCAGGCTGGAGTGGAATGGTGTGACCTCAGCTCACTGTAACCTCTGCCTCCTGGGTTCAATGCTTTTCTTGCCTCAGGCTCCCAAGTAGCTGGGATTACAGATTTTGGTATATTTAGTAGAGACAGGGTTTCACTATATTGGCCAGGCTAATCTCAAACTCCTGACCTCAGGTGATCTGCCTGCCTCAGCCTCCCAAAGTGCTGGGATTACAGGCGTGAGCCACTGCACCTGGCCTGTTAGTATCTTTTAGTTAATATCACACTCTAAATTATTTTAGCTTTCAAAGGATTGTCAGGAAAATGAAAATGCTGCCAAAATCACACTGCAAACAAGTTCACCTGTTCAACGGTAATATTTTATGCCAGAACACAGAGACATATAGTAAGATTTTCTAGTAAGAAAATGTGACCTCATGGCAATTTGTAGCCTGTACACTTGAAAGTCTTGTCAACTGGCTCTCAGGCGTCTAGGCTACAAATTTCCATGAACATGTGAGAGCTCAGAAAATATTGTCCCAGGAGCCCTTCCTGCAGAATCTATTAGAGAATGAGTTTAGAGACAACTACAATTACTGCAGAGACACTGATTGAAACGAACCAGTAACTGGTATCCTCAGCACGGAGACAGAGGAGAAAGATATTGATAGAAGAAGTTATCTAAAAACCCTCTAGTCACAAATTTGATTTGGGAATGTCAGTTGAAACTCATGGTGTCTTTGATCATTTAAAAAAGAATAGATTTCCTAGCCCTGTCCGCAAAAACAAAACAAAACAAAAATACCAAGAAACGATGGTTCCTTAGTGGTTATGTGAACTCCTGGTGTCCAGGTGTTGTTCTTCCCCATACCCTACCACAGGTCCCAGAAAGTTAAAGGATTGTGTGTGTGTGTGTGTGTTTTTGTTTGTTTCTTTGTTTGTTGTTGTTTTTTGAGATGTAGTCTCACTCTGTCGCCAGGCTGGAGTGCAGTGGCGTGATCTCGGCTCACTGCAACCTCTGCCTCCCAGGTTCAAGAGATTCTCCTGCCTCAGCCTCCTGAGTAGCTGGGATTACAGGTGTGTGCCACGACACTCAGCTAATTTTTGTATTTTTAGTAGAGATGGGGTTTCACCATGTTGGCCAGGATGGTTTCAATCTCTTGACCTGGTGATCCGCCTGCCTCGGCCTCCCAAAACGCTGGGATTACAGGCATGAGCCACCACACTCAGCCAGGATTTTGTTCTTTAACAACCACTTCCTGGTAAAAAGAACCAGAACTGTGAAGAAATGTCAGATTTTAGGAACTGTACAAGATGGGCCCAGAACAGTCTTGTTATTCCAACAAAAGAGAGTCATCATTTTTTTAAAAAAATCAACAGCCTATTTAAAGAAGCTATCACTGGCTAAAAATGCGACTATCTGAGAATCAATAAGAATAATAACTGTAATGGATTGAAACACATCAGATATGTTTAGATCCCTGAGTTCACAATGATGCTAACATAAGAAATGTTTGATCAGTAAATATTATAGGATGCTATTGAAAACTGGTAAATCAAGAGGTAGATCAGCACCTATCAAGACTTCCTGTACAAACTGCTACAAAAGGCCAACATATTTCAGAGAACTGTTTCTTTACAGTAATATATTGGTTAATAAAGGAAGAAGGAATTACATAACTAGAATATCACCACTTTGCAACTCTGAAAGAACTAGTGAATCTAGGCATTAATCACCAATGGCTACCAAAAATCACAATAAGGACAACAACTAGACATTACGTACTTCCTGATGGAAGAACATAACACCACCCAGTAAATTGTCTTATCAACAAAATCAGGTCTGAATTAAATCAAGGCACCAAATCCATCTAACAATTTTGAGGAAAATCAGCAGTTAGAGGAACAAGGTAAATGACACTTAGGAAATGTACTCTACAAAATCCAAACTGTGGAAAACTTTACAAGACAAATGACTTGTTTTCTTCAAAACATAAATTGTAAAAAAAAAAAAAAAAAAAAAAAAAAAAGAACATACAGGAGGAACGTTGATGAAAAGAGACAAGAGATATATCAAGAAATGCAACATGTGTATCTCATTTAGATCTCTATTCAGAAATCTGGAAAATATGATCAATCAGATAACTGAAAATGTAAACAGTAACTGGATATTACATGATATTAAGAAATTATTTTAAGTTTTTAGATGTGATCATGGTATTTTGGCTGTTTTTTAAAGTCTTGTCTTTCAGAGTTACACACTGAAATATTTATGAATAAAATGACACAATGCCAGAGATTTGCTTCATAATAATGAGAGGGGAGAATTAGTTGTGAGTAGAGATGAAACCAGACTAACTGGGAGCTAATAATTATTGAAGTTGTGTGATGAGCACGTGGGGATTCATGCTACTATTCTGTCTTTTAAAAATGTTTGCAATGTTCCATAGTAAACAGTTTGAAACTATATTATGACATATACAGGTGCATCAATTATCAATCATTTAAAATGTAGAACAATAAAATGCGATTTTGAACAAGATTGTAGACCACCTAATTTTAAAAAGACTGTTAATAAAAGCACTTGTTGGAAAAAAATACCAGAAAAATGGTATTTGGACACAG
This sequence comes from Pan paniscus, assembly GCF_029289425.2. NCBI lineage: Eukaryota > Metazoa > Chordata > Mammalia > Primates > Hominidae > Pan > Pan paniscus. Next base: position 8,939,192 of record NC_073265.2, read on the forward strand.
ATATGACTAAAAATTTTATAAAGTTTATAGCCAGTTGCAGTGGCTCATGCCTGTAATCCTGCACCTTGGAAGGCAAAGGCAGGTGGATCACTTGAGTCCAGGAGTTCAAGACCAGCCTGGGCAACATGGCAAAACCCCATTTCTACCAAAAAAAAAAAAAATACAGAAGTTAGCTGGGCATGGTGGCATGCATGTGTAGTCCCAGCTACTCAGGAGGCTGAAGAAGGAGGATCACCTGAGCCTGGGAAGTTGAGGCTTCAGTGAGCCGACATCATGCCACTGCATTCCAGCCTGGGTGACAGACTTAAATATAAGTCTACTCATAGAATAAACCTGATTTATCAACCAATATATAAATATATCCTAATATTTATAATTTAGTCATTTTAAGCACTACTTTTCACCCTCGAATTGTCCCCAAATGGACAATCAGTTCTTCCCACCTTCAGTGTAGTTTTCTCATGTTTTATGTTTCTTGCACCTACTAAGCAAGAATAAACAGTTAAATAACAAACTGCGTATCCTGTATCTGCACTCCACAACCTGTAACATTCATTAATTATTTCAGTTTAAATGAAGACCTATTCTTTCATTAGACCAATTATCCCTTAACAAATATCATTGAATCTGCTCTTTCGGTGTGAGTATAAAATGCATGTGTGCGAGATGAGCTACATCTCCAAGCCAACCATTCCCCTGCAGAGCTCCCCACCAGGGATGATAAGGGATTAGGACCTTCAGGGAGCAGACGCTTCTCCTCCTGGGACCTCTCACAGGCTGATAAGCTTCACACTCCCTTGCCCTTGCAGCAATCATCTTACAGTGGGGAAAACAACTAGACCCCAACAACAGTAACACATGGGTGCCCTTTCCTCTACTCACCAATAAGTTATATTGGTTAAACACAACACAAAATAAACAAAGCAAACCAGCAAAGCACACCATCTGTCTCCACAAAGTCGCAGACATTTTCTGCCTTGTCCACTACTGTATCCTTCCATAATGACCGGAGCATGGTAAAAACTCAAGAAACACCTTCTCCTTCCATGACCGCCCTCACCCTGGCAGGAGGTGGAGTGCACAGAGAATGCCAGCCTTGCCTTTCCGTCACTTCCACTGGATAGTCCTCAAACTGCTGGTTGGGGGTAAACAGCAACCATTGCAGGTAGTATCAGTTTTTTTTCTGGTTAATTTAAGGCCCACTTTACGTATCATATTTATATGTCAGATGTTCAAAAGGAAATATAGGAAAATATATCATTGGTGACTGCTCTATGTTTCAATGGAATTGTTTGATAATCTCATTGTTTCTTGCACATATATTTTGAAGCCACCAATAATGAGGCTTCCTTCCCATTTTCTAGTCCAGAGGGGTGTCTGCATAAGACAGAGTGTGTGTGTATTTAACAATTTTTGTTTAGTTGATAGGACACATATTAACATTATGTTGCAAACGTAGTCACAAATAACACCGTGTAAAACAGACCATGTAAATGGGGCTATGAGGCCAGAATATTGAAAGTGTATCTCATTGTAATCCTTCAAACACCACTATTTCTACTCCTTTAGATTTCTGGCCAATACAAGGTTTAGAGCCCCTGTTCCTATCCCATATTTACGATGCATAAATCTCATCGCCAGGTGCTCAACACTTGCAAGTACCTGAGAAAAAGACACTACCTTGCTCTGAAAGAAACTCATAATCTAACATACAAAGTTAAATTAAAAAGATCAACCTGAACATAAAGACAAAGAGAAGAAATGATTAAAAAAAAAAATGAATGCTTTAAAGTGCAAATGTGGAAAACGATGCTGCCCTCTATATGCTGTCAGGCATCTTTGATTGATCCAAGTATCTTCAATCCCAGGGAGTCTCTTTTCCTATTTCTTCAGTTGACTTACCTACTTAAAAAATGCTAATGAAAAACAGTCTCTTAAAAGGAGATCTTTAAAAGATGCCATGGGATGCATTTTATTTGGGTGTGGCAGACAGTGTCAGATGTGCTGTATGTGCTGCCACCCCACCCCATCCTGTCCCTGGCTGGCACAGTAACAGGTCATAGTCCTGATTCCTGCAGAGCAATCCATGCAGCCACCTCCAAGTGGTCAGAGTATTTATATGAAATGAGATGCATTTACCATCCCTGATTTGAATTTAGTTAGCACCTTTTTAGTGATAAGTATGTAAATGCAATGTTAGTGTTTAATGTTAAACCCAAAACCATGGTGAGCAACTAACTAAGCTAACGGAACTTTGGTGAACAGCCTTTTCTCCAGCCTAATTCCAACTAAGATGTTCACTGAACACAGGGTTATGTGGTGGCGTCTGTCTCTGCCATCTGCAACTGTTGACCAAATGTCTTGTTCATGTACCAACATTTGAATCATCACGACTTCGAAGTGGATACACAACTGTCTCAGTGACCATATTCAGGCCTTGATTTCGTCTGTGGCGTGGATACACTGCTGGGACTTAGCCCCATCTCCCTCCACCCAAGTCTCTGGCACACGGCAGTTCCACTGTTCCATCTTGAAGCCTTCCCGCCATAAATCGGAGTGTGGGGAAGGAAGGCTGGAGCCTGCTCTCTTCTGCTGCACCTGCATCCTGGGGCTTGGATCTGCCCCTATAGGGCCTTACCTACTGCAGAAGGGAATCCCCTTACGGTATACCTGGTGATCACCAACTCTACAATCCTTTGCCGTCCTTTTCCTCAGAAATACGTGGCCTTGGTTTTAACCTTGTTGTAAGCTATGCACTGCTATAAAAGTTCTATAACCACCATAAAGGGAAAATTTAATTTTAAAAAATTGAAAATTTGCATAAATTACAGGTGTAATTTTGTGAAGCCAGGGCTTTTAAGATATCTGTTACTCAAATAATATACATCGTACCCATTAAGTAACCTCTTATCATCCATGTCCCTCCCTCCCCCATCCTTTAGAGTCTCCAGTGTCTATCATTCCACACTCTATGTCCATGTGTACACACTGTTTAGCTTCCACCTGTAAATGGGAGTATGTGGTTTCTGTCTGTGTCTGACTTGTCTCACTTAAGATAACGGCCTCCAGTTCCATCCATGTTGCTACAAAAGACATGATTTCTTTTCGTAATGCTTGAGTAGTATTCCATTGGGTTTATACCCCACATTTTATTTTATTTATTCATTTATTTATTTAGAGATAGAGTTTCAGTCTTGTCGCCCAGGCTGGAGTGCAATGGTGCAATCTTGGCTCATCGTAACCTCTGCCTCCCAGGTTCAAGCAATTCTCCTGCCTCAGCCTCTCGAGTAGCTGAGATTACAGGCATTAGCCACCATGCCTGGCTAATTCTGTATTTTTAGTAGAGATGGGTTTTCTCCTTGTTGGTCAGGCTGGTCTCAAACTCCCAACCTCAGGTGATCCGCCCGCCTCAGCCTCCCAAAGTGCTGGGATTACAGGCATGAGCCACCGCGCCCAGCCAATACTACACATTTTCTTTATCCAGTCATTGCTTGAGGGTCACTTGGGTTGTTTCCATATCTTTGCTATTGTGGACAGTGCTGTGACAAACCTAAGAGTACCAGTATCTTTCTAATATAATAATTAATTTCCCTTTGGGTAGATACCCAGTAGTGGGATTGCTGGATCAAATGGTAGGTCTATTTTTATTTCTTTGAGAAATCTCCATACTGTTTTCCATAGAGGTTGCACCAATTTACATATTCCCACCAACAGTGCATACGAGTACCCTGTTCTCCACATCCTCACCAACATCTGTTATTTGTTGTCTTTTTAATAATAGCCATTCTAACTGGTGTAAGATGGTATCTCACTGTGATTTTAATTCGGGGCAACTGTTTGAATACAAACAGCTGGGCAGTTGCCATGTTACCTCTTTATTTTCTAGTCAGTTCTAAGGTGCTGAGCCACTCTAAGGTGGCTGCATGGATTGTTCAGTAGGAATCCGGGCTTTGACACATTGTGCTGGCCAGAGGCATGACAGGTTCGGGGAGCAGCACATATGCCATGTCTGACACTGTGTGCCACACCCAAATAAAATGCATCCCTTGCCACTTTTAAAAGATCTCCTTTTACGAGACTTTTTTTTATTAGCATTAAAAAAAATAGTTACATTAACTGAAGAAATAGGAACAGAGAAGCCCTAGGATGAAGATACTTTGATCAATCAAAGGTGCCTGACAGCGTACAGAGGGCAGCATGGTTTTTCACACTTAAGCTTTAAAGTGTTCATTTTTCCACCATTTCTTCTCTTTGTCTTTTTGCATTTGTGTTCAGTCGATCTTTGTGAAGTTTTCGGATTAGGATTATTTTGTCTTCATAAAAGAAGTTGGGACGTATTCCCTACTCCTCTTTTTTTACTGAAGATTTTGTATAAGATTGACATTGGCCAGGCGCGGTGGCTCACGCCTGTAATCCCAGCACTTTGGGAGGCCGAGGCGGGCAGATCACGAGGTCAGGAGATCGAGACCATCCTGGCTAACATGGTGAAACCCCGTCTCTACTAAAAATTAAAAAAAAAAAAAAAAAAAAAGATTGACATCAACCCTGTCTTAAATGATTCGTAGAATTCAACAGTAAAATCATTTAGGCCCCAAGTTTTCTTTGTAGAAAATTTTTATTATAAATTTGATGTCTTCAGTAGATATAAACTGATTTGGTTTTATATGTTTTTCTGGTGCCTGTTTAGGTAAGCTGTCTCTTTCAAGGAATTTACCCATTTTTGTTAACTTGCCACATTTACTGGCAGGACATTGTTCAAAACAAATTATTTGTACATACCAAGTTATTACTCTAGGATCTGTATTGATAGATTCTCTTTTATTCCCGATATTTTAAATGTCATTTATCCTATTTTTATTTCTTTCTTAACCCAGGATCAAGGAGGTTTACTCTTTTGTTTTCTTCTAGAAATTGCATAGTTTAATATTTTCCACTAAAGTCTATCCAGTTTGAGTTTCATACAAGTTTATTTTATTTTACTTGTTTTGCATATGCATTTACATTTGTCTTGGCACGATATGATTAATGTAACTTTATAGGAAGCCATAAAACTGGTTCTTGTGAGCTCCAATTTTGGTCTTTCATTATTGCTTTGTCTATTCAAGATCCCTTGCCTTTCCATATAAATTTTGAAATTATCTTGTGATTTCTATAAAAAAAAGCTGACTGGGATTTTGATTGAGGTTGCATTGAATCTATCGATCACTATGGGAGAAAACTGACCTCAACAATTTTGAGTCTTTTGAACCATGCACAAAATATCTCTCTTTAAATACCTTGTATTTGATTTCTTTCCTCAGAGTTTTGTAGGTTTTGACATTCAAACTATGATCATATTTTGTTAGATTTATTTCTAAGTACTCATGTTTTTGTGCTGTTGTAAATGGTATTTTTTTTAAATTTCAGATTCTAATTGGTATATTGGTATATAGTAATGTGAGTTTTATACATTGTTATTGTTCTCTGCAATTTTGCTAAACTCTCTTATTAGTTTTAAAAGATTTTTGTGGTTTTTTTTGAGGTTTCCTAAATAGACATTCATGTTGGATATAAGCAGAGACAGTTTAATTTATTCCTTCCAAATTGTATGTATTTTATTTATTTTCTTATTGCACTGATTTGGATTCCAAAAACAATGTTCAATAGGAATGGTGAGGGAGGAGGCGCTTGTCTTGTTCTCAACCTTAGGGGGAAAGTATTGTGCCTCTTATTATTATAAATGACGTTGGCTGTAGGTTTGTTGTAGATGCTGTTTGTTACAAGATCTCTTTTTTTATAGATTGCTGAATGTTTTTATCATGACTCTATGCTGAGTTTTGTCAAATGATTTTTTTCTGCATCCATTAAGATGATCCTGTTTTTCCTCAGTCTGTTAATATGGCAAATTACATTGATTAATGTTTGAACATTAAACAAGCCTTGCATTCCTGGGATAAACCCCACTTGGCCTGTGTGATGGTTAATTTCATGTGGCAATTTGGCCGTGTCATGTGCTGACCAGATTAAACATTATTTCTGAGTGTGTCTGTGAGAGTGTCTCTGGATATGAGATTAGCATTTGAGTTGGTGGTCTTGGTACCATAGATTGTGCTCCCCAGTGTGGACAGGCATCATGCAATAATCCATTGAGGACCAGAGTGGAGCAAACAGAGGAGGAAGGAGGAAGTCACTCCCTTCTTTTCTGCCTTACTGCTTGTGTTGGGACATCTCGTCTCTCCTGCCTTCAGACTGAGACTTACACCATCCGCTCCCCAGGTTCTCAGGCTGTCTGATTGGGACTGAATTACACCACCTGTTTCCATAGGTCTCCAGCTTGTATATAGCAGATTGTAAAACTTCACAGCCTCCAGAATTGCATCAGCCAGTTTCTCATAATAACTCTCTCTATATATACATATGTATTTATGTATACGCGTATCTATGGACACATATACTCATATATGTGTATGTGTATAATTTTTTTGGATTTTGGAGTATGTTCATTATACTTACCAGTTGAGCATTTCTGTATAAGTACTGTGCTGCTGGTGCTCTTCCGTTGAGAATTTCTAATCCAAAATGTGCCCACAAGCATTTCCTTTGAGCAACATGTCGGCACACAAAAAGTTTTGGATTTTGGATTTCTGGATTAGGTTGCCCAACCTGTGCGTGTGTGCTTGTGTGTGTGTGTGTGTGTGTGTGTGTGTGTGTATGTTCTGCTTCTCTGCAGAGCCCTGACTAATATAGTCTAGATCCTTTTTATATATCAATGACTTTGATTGGTTAATATTTTGTGTAACGGTATCTAAGTCCGTGAGGAACATGGGTATTTACATATGGTATAAGGTCAGTTGTCTTTCTTGTAACGTTTTTGGATTTGGTATTAGAGTAATGCTAGCCTAATAATATCAGTTAGAGAATATTCCCTTCTCTTCTATTTCTCGAAAGTGACTGTGAAGAATTGGTATAATTTTTTTCCCTAAATGTTTGGCGGACTTTTAGGGACCAGTGAGACCATCTGAGCCTGAAGATTTATTTGAGGTAAGAATTTTAACTAAAGATTCAATTTTAAAAAATGGATATAAGATTATGATGCTTACCTACTTCTTTTTGACAAATTTTTGATGTAAAATTTATATACTGTGCAATTTATTTTTAATGTGTAATACATTTTAGAAAATTTGCAGCTTTGCAACCATCAGCACAATCCAGTTTTAGAAAATGTCCATCACTCCAAGAAGATCCCCTGATCTGATTTGTAGGAATTCTGCCTTCTCATCCCCACCCCAGCCAGCCAATAATCTACTTTCTGTCTTTGCTGGTTTGTCTTTTCTGGACATTGGGTACATGTGGAATCATAAAATATGTGGGCTTCTTGTTAGTGAGTGGCAAAATTATTTGTCTACTCTAGATGCAAGTTCTTTAGTAGATATATGATTGGAAAATATTTTCTCCCAGTCTGTTTCTTGCTTATTCACTTTTTTGATGGTGACTTTTAATATGCACAATATACAAAATGTTGATGAATTAAACTTATCACTTTTTAATGGATTTTTTAGGCAAAAATTTCTTGATAGTTTTCTTAATCTCTTAATCTTTGCTTAGCTCAAGATCATGACTTTTTTCCTATGTCTTCTTCTAAAATTTTTATACATTTAGTACTTATATTTAAGTCTTTGACCTAGTTTGAGTTAATTTTTATGTACGGTATAAGGTGAGAATCTAAGTTCAAATCTTCAAATGTGTCTATTCACTTGTTCCAATACCATTCTTTGAAGACTACCCTTTTCTCCATTAAATTGGCACCATTGTCATAAATTAATTTTTCATCAATGAAAAGTTTTATTTCTGGACACTGAGTTCTGCACCATTAATTTATCATCTATTCATGTGCCAGCATCCCATTGTCTTGATTAGTGTAGCTTTATGGTAAACTTTGAAATCAGGGAGGAAAGCTTCTTCAACTTTGTTTCTTTTCCAAGATTGTTTGACAATTCTGGGACCTTTGCTTTTTTACATTAATTTTTGAATCATTGTACCATTTTATGCATAAACACAATGTCTACTTAACTTTTAATTGGGTTACATTTAATCTTTAGATAAATTTAGGGAGGCTCATTAACTTAGTAACATCCAGTCTCACAATCCACGAACATGGAACATTTCTTAATTTATTCAGATTGCATTTAATTTCTTTCAGCAAAACTGTACCTTTGTTAAATTTATTCCTAAGCATTTTGTCATTTTGAGGCTTTTGTAATTAGAATTTTATTTTTGATTTTATTTCCATATTGTTTATTTTTATGTATAGAAATGCAATTAATTTTTGTATATTGATCTTGCATCCTGCAACCTTGTTGAATTTATTAGTTTGTGTGTGTGTGTAATTTTTAGGATTATTGGATAATGTCATTTTTTAATAAAGACAGTTGTTTTTTTTTTTTTTTTTTGCATTTGGGGTGGCATTTTAAATATATTTTTGCTAGGTTGCACTGGATAGAATGTTCACTGCAATTTGAACAGAAGTAGCATGAGTGAACACCTCTACCGTTTTTCTGATATTACTGGAAAAACCTTCAGGCTTTTTTCATTAAGTATAATGTTAGCTACAGGTTCTTCCTAGATGTCCATTATCAGATTAAGGAGGTTTTCTTCTATCCTAATTTATTGAGAGCCTTTATCATTAATGGGTATTGGATTTCATCAAATGCTTTTACTGCATCTATTGAGATGATTTTGTGGATTTTGTCTTTTATTATATTAATATTTTGTATGATGTTAATTATTTTTGCACGTTAAACCAATCTTGCATTCCTGGGATAAATGCCACTTTGTCATATTTATAATCCTTTTTATTTGTTGCTGGAATTGGTTTGCTAATATTTTGTTGATTTTTGCGTCTAGGTTCATGAAGGTATCGGTCTGCAGTTTTCTTTGTCTGGCTTTAGCATCAACATAATGCTGCCCTAATAAAATAAGCTGGGAAGTGCTCATCCTTTATTTTTCTGGATGATTTTGGGAAAGTTTGGTATTATTTTTTCTTTATGTGTTTGCTGCAGTTTACTAATTAGACCATCAGGACCTGCCCTATTCTTTGTGGGAAGATTGTTTAATTATTTATTGAATTTCTTCACTTGTCATAGATCTATTCAGATTTTCTACTTCTTCCTGGTCAGTCTTGTGTCTTTCTAGGAGTTTTTCAAACCTATCTAAGTTGTCTAATATAGTGGCATAAATTTGTTCATAGTGTTCCCTTACAATATTTTAAAATTCTGCAGGGTCAGTAGTGATGACCTCTAATTCATATTTAATTTTGGTAATTTGAGTCTTTATTCCTAATTTTTTTTTTTGTCAGAATAGCTAAAGATTTCTTAATGTTGTTTATCTTCTCAATATATCAGCTTTTGGATTTATTGACTTCATTAATTTTCTGGGTTTCTTTTTCACTTCTCCTTTAATATTTAGTATTTTTCCTTTTTTAATTTTTATTTTGAGATATAGTATCCCTCTGTCACCCAGGCTGGAGTTCAGTGGTGCAATCTTGGCTCACTGCAGACTCTTCCTCCTAGGTTCAAATGATTCTCCTGCCTCAGCCTCCTGAGTAGCTGGGATTACTGGCATCCACCACCACATCTGTTCTTTTGTTTGTTTGTTTGGTTGGTTGGTTCGTTTTTTGTGGTTTTTTTGGTACTTTTAGTAGAGATGGGATTTCGTCATGTTGGCCAGGCTGGTCTTGAATTTCTGGCCTCAAGTGATCCATACACCTTGGCCTCCCAAAGTGAGTATTTCCTTTCTTTCACTTGATATGGACTTAGTTTGCTTTTCTCCTCAATTATTCTTTTTTTTTTTTTTGAGACAGAGTCTCACTCTGTCATCCAGGCTGGAGTGCAGTGGTGTGCTTTTGGCTCACTGCAAGCTCCACCTCCCAGGTTCACGCCATTCTCCTACCTCAGTCTCCTGAGTAGCTGGGACTACAGGCACCCGCCACCACACCCAGCTAATTTTTTTTTTTTTTTGTATTTTTAGTAGAGATGGGGTTTCACCGTGTTAGCCAGGATGGTCTCGATCTTCTGACCTCGTGATCTGCCTGCCTTGGCCTCCCAAAGTGCTGGGATTACAGGCGTGAGCCACTGTGCCCAGCCTTCTCCTCAATTCTTAAGGTGAAAGTTTAGATGATCAAGTTGAGAGAATTCATCATTTCTAATATAGTCTTTTCAACTATAAATTTTTTCTAAGCTCTTTCTTCACTGCATCCAATAAATTGTGATAAGTTGTATTTTTCTTTCTATTCAGCTCAAAATAGTTTCTAAGTCCCCTTGTGATTTTCTCTTTGAACTATGCGTGATTTAGAGTATGTTATTTAATCTCTAAATATTTGTAGATTTCTTAATTATTTCTGTTGCTGATTGCTAATTTAATTGCATTATGATTGAAGATAAAATAATTCAAAATATTTTACTCCAAAATATAATTCCTTGACATATTTGGAAATGACTGCCTCAGGATTAGCAGACTCAAGTGGGAGAAATTTGCAACTGTAGAGAATCTCCATTAATGCAGCCTGCCTCCCCTTTCTATGCCTTTCTAATCCAGGAGAGGATGGAATTTGATATCCTTAAAAGTCTGAAAAGAAACAGTTACTATCTATTCTCTCTGAGGGAGGCTTCATCTACATAACAAGGACACCTTTGCTAGCCACACCTCTTCCTTTCTCTCTCCTGTCATCTGTCTTGCCACTAAACTTGAGTTACCAGCATAACCTGATTTTGGCCACATTGAGTCTGTGTTTTTTCTGTGGCCTCAGGATGGTATATAAGCTTCTGTATCTTATTGTTGGGTTGGATCTTCATTCTGAAGGCTCCCATGTATACACATTAAATAAATTTGTATGCCTTGTCAATGAAAAGAGTCAAACTCTTCAAAATATTTGAAGAGATTTATTCTGAGCCAAATATGAATGACCAATGGCATGTGACACAGCCCCAGGATATCCTGAGAACATGTGCCCAAGGTGGTCAGGATGGAACACTGATTCAGTCCAGAAAGATGGGACAACTGAAAGCAGGGGCTTCCAGGTCATGGATGGATTTGAAGATTTTCTGATTGGCAATTGGTTGAAAGAGTTATTTCAATCCCTTATCTTAACCCAGACTCTCTTCTATTAATTTCAGGTCTTAAGTGGGAGACCTGAAATTAATAGAAGAGAGCATCTGGGTTAAGATAAGGGATTGTGGAAACCAAGTTTCTTATTGTACAGATGAAGCCTCCAGGTAGCAGGCTTCAGAGAGAATCAATTTTAACTATTTCTTATCACACAAAGAGTGTGTTCTGTCAGTTTTAAGGTCTCTGTTTTGATGTTAATGCTGGTCAGCTGTGCCTGAATTCCAAAGGGAGCAGGGTATGATGAGGCATGTCTGACCCCCTGCTCCCATTATGGCCTGAACTCATTTTTCAGGTTAACTTTGGAATGCCCTTGGCCAAGAAGAAGGTCCATCAGTCAGTCATGGGAGCTTAGAATTTTATTTTTGTTTTACAGCTTTTTTCCTATTAATCAATCTGCCTCATGTCAGTGACTTTTCACAGCCTATAGCCCCCACAAAGAATACGTACTGTATCTTTTAAAATTGACCGGGGGAGGTCTGTTTTACGGCAGAGCACACGGCCTATCCTCATTGTGCTAGAGAAGAATGTCTATTCTGTTGATGTGTGGAGTGTTATTGTTGTCAGATATGTCAGGTTGTTTGATAATGTTAATCAGATCTATATCCTTGCTTATGTCCAGTTGTTGTATCCATTAAGAAAAGCAGCTAGTGAACTTCTCCAGCTATAACTGAACTCCCTCTTTCCCCCCGATTCCATCAGTTTTTGTCTCATGTGTTTTGTGGCTTCACTTTCTTCAATCCTTTTCTCACGTTTCCTTCTGGGATTCCAATATAGGTTATATTTGACCATTTGATGTTTTGCTTCAATTCTTAGATACCTTGTTCTGTTTTTGCTTTTTGTTATTTGTTAACAAAAATCTAATGTTTGTTATTTTGCTCTTTGTTATTTTTTTCTCTTTGCATTTCAGTGTGACCTATTTTCAAGTTCACTGAGATTTTCCTCAATTGTGTTAAATCTGATAATGAGTCCATTGGAGGCACTCTTCATTTTGTTACTGTTTTAGTTGTTATCCCTAGCATTTTTGTGTTTATTATAGTTTCAGTCTCTCTGCTAAAATTACCTGTCTGATTTTGCATGTTCCATTACAATTTGGATTACATTTGGACTTCCATTACAATTTCCATTCCATTACAACATCCATTAGCATATTAATCATAGTGATTTTTGAAATCCCTGCCTAATAGTTCCAATACATGTGTCATATCTAAGTCTGGTTATTCTCATTGTTTTGACTCTTCAGACTGTGTTTGTTCTTTCCTTTTTGTACACTGTGTAATTTTTTTTTGTTGGAAGCCTGACGTTTTATAGGATGGTAATACTGGGCATGTACATGTTATGCTCAGAAATGAGCATAATTTTCCTTCTGCTAGATCTTTGGTGTGGACTTTTGTGTCAGTCTCTTTAGGAATTAGGATGGATTTGAAGTTTGTTGTTGCCATGGTTACCATCAATACACCCAGAACGCTTCAAATTCCTGCAGTGTTACCTTCTGCTTGTCTCCACACTTGGTGTTGGGCTGTTTCTTTACACTTCTCCACAGATAGAGTCTGTCTCTTGCAGATCCCCCAGATGTTTTTTACCGATATTTTTTCCTCACTGCTTGTTAGCCTGGTGGTGAGTGGCAGAAGGGAGCTTCCTCTGCCTTCCTGGTTAATCCTTAGTCCCAGGCAGGCACTGGGAACCTGACCTTGAAAGGTTGGTCTTCGTAAGGGTTCCTGCCCTTCCTCCATATGTAACCCTGTCTTAGCACATATTCTTGCCCCTTCTGTGGGGATACGACTTCTCTTTTCTCCTCTGTCCTCTCCTGCAGTCTCAGGGTGTGTCCGTCTGTGCCCATAGGCTATATTTTGATGCCCTTCCCATGCAGATTAAGATTTTTGTTCCTTAGGGAAGATAAGTCTTGGCAGAGTCTATAATCCCACCTGTGATGAGATTCCCCTGGGTCCCTTGGCTGGCTACAATTTCTCCCTCCTACCACCCACACACTCACCAGCCAGTACCACCTCTGAGCTTTCTCAAGATTCCCCTGATGCCAGCTGTGGGCACTTGGTGGATTCCTGGAGGAAAGGCCTCCAAGAGGTAACAACACCTTTCACCCGGGTCTGCAGCCCATAGAAGCTTCACATGTTCTCATGAGCCCTCACTTGGCCTTTAGTGATTTGTTAAAGATGCTTACTTCAATCTTTTTACCAGATTCTGTGGTGTTCAGTGGTATCTATACCGGGTAAGCAAGTATTCAGGTTCTATTTCTCTGAGGGGACCTGTCTCTCTTTAGATTTTGTGCCCATTGTATACTCTGTGACCAAATCTTTCTAATGAATTTTCAAAAGTCATTTATTTGAAGTTTGTACAGCTTTTTAAATTTTTTTAATTTAATATTTTAATATATTTTTTTTTGAGATGAAGTCTTGCTTTGTCACCCAGGCTGGAGTGCAGTGGCGCAATCTCAGCTCACTGCAACCTCTGCCTCCAGGATTCAAGCAATTCTCCTGCCTCAGCCTCCCAGGTAGCTGGAATTACAGGTGCCCGCCAACACGCCTGGCAAATTTATTTCTGTATTTATTTATTTATTATTTTGTTTTAGTAGAGACAGGGTTTCACCACATTGGCCAGGTTGGTCTTGAACTCCTGACCTCAAGCGATCTGCCCACCTCGGCCTCCCAAAATGCTGGATTGCAGGTGTGAGCCACTGCACCTGGCCTTGTACAGCTTTTTTATTATGTGGTGGGAATTATATTCTTTCCAGTGCTCTACATCTCCAAATTGTAAACAGAAGTCTCTATTTCCTCTTAAACCTCGGGCCTGCAATTGAAGTAGTACTGGACATGACATGTTAACTGCAACAATTCTTTATATTGTTTGCTCTTAGTAGACAAAGTATTTATTTGGTAAAGGGCATCTTCATTTCCCCCATTCATCTCATGCCAAATATTAAATTAAGAAAAGATATCCACTTAATTACTAAAAAATATAGTCTATTTAGTGTAATCAGAAATATTGCTGGTCACCAATCAAAGTTGCATTTAGTTACATTTTCCAAATATATTTTACCACTACTTACAAACTCTACATGCATCATCCTCGTGTGATTTAATAAATGCTAACCTTCAGGTACTCTTGTTTCCCCTAGTCCTGTAGTATATGTTGAGTTAACAGAAAAGCATGTTACTGTGACTGTTTAAGAATTATGTTTTTAATTAGGAGGAAGCAAACTGCAAAGGACTATTAAGTCCAGCCGCCTGTAGGTTTATCAAATTTAATCAAAACTTTCAAACTGTACTGGGTCTTATTACACAATTAGACTGAAATTCTCCTGAGCAAATGTATTTCTTGCAAGGTTGCAAATACCATTTGTGTTTCCTTTACTCTGCAGACCAATCCAGAAATAGCAGACAATCCAATACTTCTTTATTTTGTAAAGTTTTATAAGGCCATTCTCCAGACCTGGTCTTCTTGGCTCACCCTGGTTATGGGCAGTCTTTGACAGATGTGTACACACACACAAACATAACCACACACAGGGTTAGATGCACATGGCCTACTTACGGCCAGTTAAGTCAACTAGGAGCTAGGGATCCCAAAGCCCTATGGTAAATCTCCAGACTAGTGAGATTGGTTCTGATGTTAGTTCTAACCTTCCTTCCTTTGAGGCCTAAATCTTTGCTTTTTTTTTTTTTTTTGCCCCAAGGGATCCCAACTTGGGTCCCTTGCTCCAAGTCAGGCAGAGCTCATTGTGTGCCATTCCCAACTACCATAGCACTAGGGCAGGTCTCTGTATCATAAACATACTATGTGACATGTGGATTGTTTCATTAGGTGAAAGGAGAGATCATTGTGTTCTGGAAAATCTACTGCTTTAATGGCATGTGTCTCTGGGTTGCACCTGAACTTGGATTTATGTTTTTCAGGTATAAGCAGTACTCATAACTGCCCCCCCATATGAAAGGAAACTCCCTCAGTGCAGGGGCTACCCTCTGACTCTGGATGTCTTGCTGGCATGTTTCCAGATTTCCCTGCATGACTGCTGCCTCATCCCCCAGTTAATCGAACTCTGAGCTGCTGGCACACACTGAAGACTTTGCCCACGAGAGGGGATGGTCTGTGTCACTGAAGCGGAGTCTTTATTTCAACTTGAACTTGCCCATCATTTCTGTGTTGTGGCTGACCTTTGCATGGCAGCCTAGTGCCATTTTTAATCTTTATCTTCAGTGGGAATAATGATAATAATTATTTTTAATGTTGAAACACATTTCTTTATTGTAGGACTTCCAGGAAGATTTAACATGTTAATGTATATTGTGAGCTTCTAAGAGAAGTGAAGGTAGGCAGTGTTTTCCCAATGTCTTTAACCACAGAATCAATTTTTGTAGAGAAACCTATTCTGGCAAACTCCATACTGGAGTGTTTCCTTAATTTCAATAAGGGATTCATCTTACCTTATTTTCAGCAATAACTATTAGCCTGCCTGCATCCCTCAGTGGAATTTCCACTCAGCAGCCTGAGTACTTTATTTACTTAGTAAATAGTCTGGTCATAGATAATTATATGCACATCTTTCCAATCTTTCTTCCACCCCTTCCTAGTGGTGTGACCTTTAGCAAATTACTCAGCTTCTCTGTGGCTTTATTCTCTCTATAAAAAGGGGCTACAAGTGGCTGGGCACAGTGGCTCATGCCTGTAATCCCAGCACTTTGGGAGGCCAAGGCAGGTGGATCACTTGAGGTCAGGAGTTCGAGACCAACCTGAACAACATGGTGAAATCCTGTCTGTACTAAAAATACAAAAAATTAGCCGGGTGTGGTAGCACTTGCCTGTAGTCTCAGCTACTTGGGAGGCTGAGGCAGGAGAATTGCTTGAACCTGGGAGGCGGAGGTTGCAGTGAGTCGAGATGACGCCATTGCACTCCAGCCTGGGCAGCAAGAGCAAAACTCTGTCTCAAAAAACAAAAAACAAACAAACAAAAAAACAAAAAGAAAAAATGAGGGCGGCTAAGAGTTTCTGCACATAGGATTATTGTGAGAGTTACAAGCAAAACACTTAGAGTAGGGCTGGGCACATTGCAAACTCATAATAAATAACAGCTGTAGTGGCTGCTGCTACTCTGAAGACCTCTATTACCATTGCTGTTACTCAGTTCAAAGCCCCTCAACAATTTCCTCTTGTGCTTAAACCCAAACTCCAGGCTAAGGATGTGAGGTGTGGCTGGATCTCTTGCCTCTTCTCTGATCTCAAGTCTCTCCTCATTCTGGCCACTGATCCTTCCTCTGTGCCCACTTCACTAGTAAGTGAACAGTTGTCCATTGGCTCCAGACCTACCCTCGAATGCTCCCCTCTCCAATGTGGACCTGGGATGGCCATGAATCTTCGTGTGCAGTAGTGGACCAACCTCTTGCTTGTTGTTTGGCGTTTCCAGCACCAACCTCATGGCACCTGGTCAGAGACCCCAGCACCAGAATCACTGGCAGCGCCATCCTTGGAGGTCTGGCCTCAGCTCTGCAGGCTCTGGGTTTGGGTCACCTCACCCATTCCTGTCTTTCTCCCTCCCTCTTGCCTCTCTGCATCCCCTCAGCATACCTGGCTCACTTTTTCCACTCTGCAAAACTCATGGAAACTATTCCTGAGCTTGTATTCCCTCTGGTTTGTTTTCCAGGTGGGCCTTGCTGCAGCCGTCCTCTTGACTTGGAGTGTTTTCCTGTCTCTTCCCTCCACTCTACTTACCTAGCTGATGCTATGTCTTGGCCTGAATCTCCTCCCTGTCCTCCCCATCGGAAGGGCTCTCACTTCTTACAATTTAGTGCATCGTTCAGTTCCACTCCCAGCATTTCTCCCAGTCTGTAATTGCTATTCATGTTTAGCCTAAGCCTTCTGAGGTCAGCAGTTGTGTTTCGTCTTCATATTGGTGTTCCCATGACTTGCACTGCACCTGGGCCACAGTGAGCCCTCCCTAGGTGTGCCTCCATGGAGGGAGCACATTCCTGCCCTCTGCGGCCCTTTGAGCAATGGAACTTTCTTCTAGGAACTTGCACAGCTTATGCCTGTTTCTCTTCCTGGTAAGCAAAGAACAGAGTATATTGCCTTTGTTGTGAATACACGACTTCCCCTGGTAATAGAAGCACAAATTTTTTTTTGCTCACCACATATTAAGAACGGACCTTGCAAAATTACACAGCATCATTAAAATGGTCCTTTTAGGGAATCCAGGGAGGTATTTTTTTTTCCTTCTGCTCTTTTTAAAGTGGGATTAATATCAGTAAAGCACTTAACCTCCTACATTATATCAATCAATTTTGACAAGCATAGACCCCAGGGTCCAGAAGAATCTGCATTGCACTGAATCTTGTTTCCTATCTTGGTTCAACTGTGCCCTCAGTGTCTCTCTAAGCAGCATGAAGTCAGAGTGGGATATTTTAATCAATTACCTCCCATGCAAATGCATGCATCAGTGCTTTTCAACATTTATTGTTTTAAAATCCAGAATATTTCCCTTTGTAATATTTACCTTCATTATGAAGCCCTCACAGACCACAATTCTGATTTTTGTCTTGTAATATTATTTATCTTCTGTTAGGCTATTTTATGCTGCCTATCTCTGAGAGACAACTATATGCGAAATATTATGTAATCAACGAAATGTGTAGAATAGGCCACCCTAAGAGCACATTTTAATAAGAATGTAATTTCACAACCAGAGGAGATGCCGTGACCAGCCCGCAGCACCTGTGTTGCCCTTGCATTTGTATGATAAGATGAAGGAAGACAGCCTGTGCTGTCCATAAGAGGCTGGATACCTACCTCTGACTTTATTGATGATTTTTTTCTCCTCAAATCTTTCCACTTCTGCTTTTTTGATCTAGACACTTTCATCCTAAGATATCTTAACAAATCTCATGTGTACAATGCTTCGAATGTCCCCCAAATGTGAGTTACTGCCAAACATAGACCTGTAATCCTATAATGTGTGTCTTCCTCTCAGGCTATTCCCTTACCTAGCACTACTAGTGCCTCTTGACAGTTTTCCCACCCAAAGCCTCCCCCGAGATACCTGTCCTCATGGTGCTTGGCCATCTCCCCACAGGGACTTCACAGCTCTGCTCCGACCCCACACTGCTACATGGGCCTTCTCACATGTCACTCATTCCACTCTTCTCTGTGTGTGAAGGGTCATCAAACATTTCCAGGGCACATAACTAGGGTTGCTCTTCCCTAGCCCCTTAGAGGTTGGGAGGGCCAATGCAAGACTCGATTTCTCCTTGGGACCCTCTAGGACTCTGCCTGTGTGTAGTGATGAGTTGCATTACATAGAGACGGTGGCTGCCCTGTCTACCAGATGGCTTGAGTGACCAAAAATCTGAACTCCCTGCCAACAAGTGATGGATGGGTAGCATTCCCCAGAAACAAATACTGGTTGTTTTGAGCAACTATATTTAGAGATCGTTTATTACTTCAACACACAAAAGTTTATCCTGGATGATTCTCAGTTACTTAAATAATCATTACTGCTTTTAAAATATACCTAATTTAAGAGAAATAACAGCATCCTTTACATTTTTAAACCACACACATAGTCTTTTTATCTAGTAGTTGCTCAAAAACAGTGTTCTCTGAATTGAGACGTATTCAATAAAACCACAAATAAAAGTAAATAAAGGTGTATGTGTTTATAGGGAGGTGGAAAGTTTTCCTTTATAAAATCTCCTTGTAAAATATAGAACATGGTAGGGATACACTAGTGTTTTTTGGGCAATGTTCAAGATGGAATTAAATAGATATACTATTGGGTACATTTTCAAAAATGAAAAATAAATTGTGCTGATTTTCCATAAAAAAGCTTTTGTTTTCCTGACACAGCTATTTCTCAGAACAATATAAAAATATTTGCCTTACCACACTGTTAAATGATTGTTTGGCCTTTAAAAAAGGACACATCATTTACTGAAACCTCTTATAAGCACAGCATTAAATTAGCAGAGTCAAGTTTTGAAAATGATGGTATCTATGAAGTGTTTTTACCCAAGAACATAAAGAGTTTCTGTTCAGGATGAGTGAATGTTACTGGTATATTACCTTCTGCTGTGGTTTAAATGTGTCCCCCCAAAAGCTCACATGTTGAAAATATACTTCACAATGCAAAAGTGTTGGCAGGTGGGGCCTAATAAGAGGTGACCGGGTCATGAGGGCAGAACCCTCATAAATGGACTAATGTCAATTATCTTGGAAGTGGAATAGTTATCTCAACAGTGGATTGTTATAAAGCAAGTCCAGCCCCAGGTGTCTGTCTCCCAAGGGCTCTCTTCCACTTTCCACCCTTCCATCATATTATGAAGCAGCAAGAGGGCCCTCACCAGATGCTGGTGCCATGCTCTTGGACTTCCCAGTTTCCAGAACTGCG
Source organism: Pan paniscus (assembly GCF_029289425.2). Taxonomy (NCBI): domain Eukaryota; kingdom Metazoa; phylum Chordata; class Mammalia; order Primates; family Hominidae; genus Pan; species Pan paniscus. The sequence goes on from NC_073265.2 coordinate 8,958,723, forward strand.
AGCCAAATAAATTTATTTTGTCTATAAGTTACCCAGTCTATGGTATTCTGTTATAGCAGCAGAAAATGGATGAAAACACCTCCCATCTGGGAGGGATGTGAAAGTTCAACCTTATCCTCTTGAATCAGGAGTGACACAAATCCTAGGTAGGGTAAGGTGTGGCTCATACCCAGGCTGGGAGGGCGACAGAGAAGGGATTTCTTGCACGTGAGTATCCCTTGAATAAGAGGTCCAAAGAGAACTTCTGTTAGGGTAAGATGTCTATTTTTTGCATACACACTCTATTCTGTGGAAACCCATTGTCATGGGGGTGCATCATTATACTGAGGCATAGAGTGAGAATCAGGAATTAAACAGGAGGCTGAGTGTTTAAAACTGAGCAGAAAGCAAGCTTCCCTGGTTTGTTTGCTCTTGTATTTTCTCTTGTCTCCTGATAGCCTGGAAGTACATGTCCTAGGCAGTACCTGTCCTAGGCAGCTTAGAAAAGAAAAAAAGAATAATTTATTATACAACTCTTTAAGAACATGAAAACTAAGATTCTTATTTAAAATATCACAGTGTACCTTCACAAAAGCAAAACAGTTTGAAAGAGAGAGACACAGCTCTAACAAATTAAGCAAAGAATCGTAAAAGCTGAGCTCTTCTGACATCACAAAACCTCAGATTTTCTTCTGATTTAGGAAGTGCAAGTGACCATTTTCCAGAAATAGCATTTCTTTTTGAGATAAACAGAAGCAGTATCCCAGGAGTAATGCAAGCATTAATGCTAATTTAATTTTGAGATCTTCTTTCACAGTTGTTGTTATCACCTTTGGAAATCAATGACTGTGTTTTACTCAGCTATTCAGACTTCTCTCGTGGTTTACTGATCTCCAGTCGCACTGCAGATGGCTGATAGGGAGGGATTTCAATGCCTGCTCAGATGATGTCTCTATCAGCTCTTCTGACAAATTCCGGGACAACAAGAGACTAAATTTGTGGATATTTTTCCTCAGCCACTGCAATTTTGTTTCCAGATTGAATGACTATATTTTTGTTTTTTTCAAAAACTCTTCCAGGGGGAAGAAGACATTACAAACAAAATATAAGCAGAAAATACTATGGATTTTATTGACATTACATTTCAAAATAGCTTTATAATATTTAATCACCTTGGTTTACAATTCCTCATTTTATACCTCGAGCAATAGAGGCAAGATGTCCTCTAACTGTTAAAATTATGACCACTATCATGTTAAGAAACAAAAATCTAGATTATGAGATATTTGCCTGATTTCGTCACTATAAGTTGCCAATTGATACAATACTTTGCTTTAAAAAGTATGTGCCTTTGTGGATTTATGTGGGTTTATGCACTTTATAGTAGTTCATCTTTATCTGACATTTTGCTTTCTGAGATTTCAGTTAGCTGAAGTCAATTGCAGTTCAAAAATAAGCGGTACACCACATAAAGGTATTTTAAGAGGGAGAGAGAGAGACCACATTCGTATAACTTATGTTATAGTACATTGTTATATTATGTTGTTGTTAATTATTGTTGGTAGTCTCTTACTGTGCCTAATTTTAAATCAAACTTTATCATAACTATGTATGTATGTGAAAATGGTATTTATGTAAGGATTGGTACCATCTGTGGTTTCAGCCATCTACTGGGAGTCTTGGAACATACCCCCCATGGGTATGTGGGAACTACTGAAGTCAAACAGGTTTGTTTATGATATAGCCTGAAAAATGGCCATGAAAATGCTTAGATCTTAGATAGCGTGAAACAATTCAGGGTGAGAAGAAGATTGAGATGCATATATATTCTTATCTTCCAAACTAAAGGAAAGCTCTTGGACACCATTATGTTGTTATTGTTAAAATAAAAACTTCAGTCAAATTAAATTTAAAGGAGTTTAATTGAGCAATGAAAAAATGAGCAATGAATCGGGCAGCCCCCAGGATTACAGCAGAAACGGAGAGATTCCAGGGGTGCCTCATGCTCAGAACAAATTTATAGACAGAAAAGGGGAAGTGACGTACAGAAATCAGCAGTGTGTTACAGAAACAGCTCGATTGGTTACAGGTCAGCATTTGCCTTCTTTGAACACAGTTTGAACACTTAGCAGACCGTGAGTGGTTGAAGTATGGCTTCTAGGATTGGCCAAGACTCAGCAATTGTTACAGGTGGATACTCCTAAGTTAGGTTTTCAGTCTTGTCTACCTACTAAGTTAGGTTGCAGTTCCTCCACAAGGACTCAAATATAGACGTATGGAGTCCTTCTTAGGCCATATTTAGTTTGCTTTAACATTATTCACCAGATGTTCGATTTTCTATGTTCCAAGTTACTTACTTTTATTCTCCCACCACACATTTGCTCTATTTAATGGGGCTGCATCTTCATTTTTCAGTGGAGGGCTCAAGAAAAGAAGGGGAGTACAGGACAGGGCTTTGGTTGCAAACTTTGTTTGTCTTTGGCGAGGTCTCCATTGCACCCTCTCAGACTTTTGCTGATGTCACAGTCAGTGCTTCTGCATCTCATCACCAGAGTTACTATTTTTTTCCCCAACAAATGAGTACATACATGTTTCCCTATATGTCACAATGAACTTTTTGAAGACAGTAGCCATGGTGTCCTCATCCTTTCATCCGTCGTTTCTAGTATTGCATGTAGAGCTGACTAAGTGCTTGTATGTGTGTGCTAAGTGGCAAGAAAAGTTTTAAAAACTGAAAAAAAAAAATCAGGTCTTATGACAATGATAGTGATAATATCAGTGGTTACAAACTTCTAAAATACATAACAAATTAAATGTCTGTGGAATATGAGATTAGAATCGGACTGCCAATTTTTTATTTTGACAAGTAAAGGTGTTAAACCATTCCATTTACTGCCAGTATAATATTGACAAACACACACATGAAATAGTTTCAGAATTTTAGAAAGTCTATATTTTCCTTGTTGTTTCCTGTTTACTATTGGTTCTTGAACACTATGACTGTGAAAACTTCTGTATTCATATCCTGTTATTGCCATAAGAAATTACCACAAACCTAGTGACTTATAACAACAAAAGTTTATTTCTCTCTCTTTTGTTTTTTCCTTCTGAGTTAAAGGACTTACATCTCCAGGGCACAGTGGTGGATAAAAAGCACAGAATCTTAACTACTAGACTACCAGCTGGAGTGGGCTTAAAAGAGCACAAATTTGTTATCTATGTATTATTTATTACAGTTCCATATGTCAGAAGTTGACCATGGTCTCACTGGGCTGAAATCAAGGTCTCGGTTAACGTCAAGGCAAGGACTCCACTTATTTGCTTTTTCCAGATCCCTGAGGTCCTCATTCCTTGGCTGGGGCCTCTTGCTTTTCTCTACAAAGCCATCAGCGTCTCCTCTTTCTGACCCTTCTTCCATTGTCACATCTCTCTGACCAGCCAGAAAAAAGTCCTTTGCTTTTTGGAACTCGTTCGGTTAGACTGGGACTCCCAGGGTAATCTCCTCATCTCAAAATTCTTAATCATGTCTGTAATGTCCCTTTTGCCAGGTAAGGTAGCATAGTCTCAGGTTCCAGGCTTGGGGTTTGGGCGTCTGTGGCAGGGAGTATTATTCTGCTGACCACAGTCCCTACACAGAGGCCTTCTGTTTGAAATGTCTGGATTAGGCTGGGTGTGGTGGCTCACGCCTGTAATCCCAGCATTTTAGGAGGCCGAGGTGGGTGGATCACGAGGTCAGGAGATCGAAACCATCCTGGCTAACACGGTGAAACCCCGTCTTTACTAAAAATACAAAAAAGTAGCCAGGCGTGGTGGCGGGCGCCTGTAGTCCCAGCTACTCAGGAGGCTGAGGCAGGAGAATGGCATGAACCCAGGAGGCAGAGCTTGCAGTGAGCCGAGATTGTGCCACTGCACTCCAGCCTGGGCAGCAGAGTGAGACTGTTTCAAAAAAAGAAAAAAAAAAAAAGAAATGCCCGGATTAAACTTCCCCCAGAAAAGAAGGGAACGATGGGTGTGGTCTGAAGAACGGGGGCAGGAAAAGCTGAAGAAACAGAAAATCCTGATGGCTGATTTACTCTGAAAATGTTGTCTACTGATCTGACTCATGGGAAAATTGGGTTAATTTATGGAGCTGATTCATTACACAGGATTAGAATGTGCACCAAGCTCCCTTGAGATCAGTTTTTTACCAAAAGGTCTACAACGACACTGTATTTGTGACAATGTAAGTAAGGTTTAAACAAGTATCTCTCTTTGTGGGTGGGTGTGTGGAGAGTCTCATCCAGGACAAACAGGCATGGAGGGGGCATGTTTACAGCTTTGCAAGACTCGCCATCCCTTAAGCAGCTATGCCCACCCTAAGCATATGAGGATTAACAGCCTTCATGCTGGAGGGTCCCCAAGTCTTCAATTCAAGCTTTGTACTGGTTCTTCCTTGATTTAAAACTCTTATTTCCCTTTTTGGTACATTTTCTTTCCTTTTATTGTGATTATCCAATGGACAGAGAAAATTTACTTAATTTCCTTAATTCTAAAATAATGCTTTCAAGATTTTAATAACTTTGAAAGAGTAGGTGTCATGTAAAAAATGTGTCATTGATATGTACATTCCACTGAAACATAATTAAGTTCTTTTTGAGACACATGGTTCTATGTGAACCATCACATTGCATAATTTTGTTTTTCCTCTTAAATTGTATTATTCCATTTATAATAAAAAGGTACTGAATGTACTGTGTAAGACTTTGAGTGTTTTTTTAATTGCAGCTTTGCAAAGATTTAGTTGCATATTCATAACCGCTGGTAGCATGATGCCAAGTGCTGAAACAATTATTCAGTAAATTCTTTGCCTGACACTTCAGAGGAAAGAATGAAAAGTGCTGAAACCGAGTTCTATTTTAAGATACTTGGCTGATGATGGCTACAACTACATGGGGGAGCAATGTGCCTCTAGAGAAAGGTAAGAGGAGGACAAACAAACTGTATGTGATTGGTTATGAACGAACAAATAAAAAATAATGTAGAGCATGGAACACACTGTATTCAATAAACAATAACTGGATAATTGAAATCACTCTACTTCTAGAATAAACGCATTAATTTATTTTTACAACATTAGTATTTATACCTACTTCTTGATAGTTAATAACGTAACTCCCAAAAGTTTATGTTAAGTAATAAGAGAAAAACCAAGGTCTATCATTCTTTACTCTTTATAAAACATGTTGAACTGTTATGCCATTTGATCAGAAATGATAAGCAGAATAAGAATTACACCCTTTTTGCAAAAGAAGAAACCAAGGCAAATGGATTTAAACGGCTTATTCAAGTTCTTATAGATGGTAGTGCTAAACAGATATTTAGTCTTCTCATTTCCTTGTCTGTAGTCTTTCTAGTATGCTATGCTACAGTTCACAGAAATATACTCTTCATCAACCAATAAGTCCTGTTGCAACATGACTTAAATTAATCACAGTGAAAATCTGTAACAAATAAAAATTCAGTAACCAGTTGTCTAACCAGTGTCTCTTTTACGTATCTGTTGGAACAATATCTAAGTGAAGAGTAGAAATCACTATATTTGGAAAATATTTGTTTAAGGTGAAGTTATCCTTTGAATTAGGGCCAATATCTTCTAGCAAGCTGAGAAAAAGACCTCAGCAGATTGCTTTTCTGCAAAATCTCATGGTTCCTGTCTCCAGAAGGGGAATGTACAAAGGGAAAATCAGCTCGTAATGGCTTAAAAAATAATTTTTGAGGTACAAATAACATACAAGAAATTGCACATATTTAAAGCATACTATTTGGGAAATTCTGACATATACAAATATACCTGGAGAACTGTCATATAAATCAAGGTAGTGAATGTATTCCTCAGAACTGAAAGTTTCTCATGCTCTTTCTGTAATTTTTCCTTCCTATGACTCCCCACCTGCTGCCTCACTCCAAATCCTCAGTCCGCAGGCAAACACTGCTTCCTGTCATATAGGTGAGTTTGCATTTTCTACAATCTTATGTATATGGAATAATGCAGTATATAATCTTTCTTCTTTCACTCAGAATGTTACCAAAACACTAGGGGTTTGGTCCAGGTCCTGCTGCTCACAGCACAGAAAGCCAATCACTGAGACACTGAGTATTGCCAAGGAAGAAGGTTTTAATCAGGTGCTGCAGCTGAGGAGATGGGAGCTCACCCTTAAATATATCTCCCTGACCAACTAAAACTAAGAGTTTAAATAACAGGGAAGAAATGTAAGAAGACAAGAACTAGGGAGGGGCAAGGAGGCATCTTGTGTGGTGATCTGATGAGTTTCAGTTCTTTGAGAGGCCTGAAGGTCTATATTAAAAAACAATCGTGAAACTGCCAATGCATTTCTTTACAATATTTTTAATTTTACTTTAGTCAGGACTAAAAGTTTTAAACACAAAAATGTTAATTAGCCACATTTTTCCAATTCTCTGTCGGGTTTTAAAGAATATTTTATTATCTAAACTTTTCCAACTTTCTATTTTCTCTATATGTGCATGAAGATAGACACACAGAGAAACAGAAAAAAAAAAAAAAGCATCTCACTTACACAGACCATCCATGACATGCCTGGGCTTTCTGTTCAGATTTTTTTCTCCTTCTTTAAAGAACCAGCCATTTTATTCTAGGTGAAAATATTTACTATATATGATCCTTTCTCATACAAACTTATTATCTTTTCTTCCTTACCAAAGTCATATACATAACTTTCTGCATGTCTCTCACTCCTACTTACTGGTTCCTTACTACCTTGTTTCATAAATAACCTTTTCAAATCTGTAATTTGAACTGACTTTTAGATAACTTCTGAATTAGACAAAACTATATTTTCTCACTAATAACACATCTTTTGGCACATTTTATATACAGAATTACATATTAACTATAATTCTTATCCTTAGTAACCTTCAATTTTAGTGAAACCCTAAAAAGCAAGAAATCCTGAGCTATCAGATATGAGCATTTTATAGACAAGAATGATTCCACAATTTTTAGAAATATATTTCCCCATATCATAACCCTTTGTTGATTGGAAATTGCCCAGATATTGAATGAGCATCAAAAATAATTTTAATATTTTAAATTACACAAAAAGTTTACCTAAAATATTTCTCTCATTTATATGTACTCCATTTTTAACAGTTTGTCTTGATTACTTCTGAAAACTGAGATATTAGACACCATCACTTAAAGTTAGTTATTTTCTGCTGGGTGTGTTGGCTCACACCTGTAATTTCAGCACTATGGAAGGCCAACGTGGGTTAATCATTTAACACCAGGAGTTTGAGACCAGCCTGGCCAACATGGCGAAACTCTGTCTCTACTAAAAATACAAAAATTAGCCAGACATGGTGGCACATGCCTGTAGTCCCAGCTACTTGGGTGGCAGAGACACGAGAATCACTTGAACCCAGGAGGCAGAGGTTGCAGTGAGCCGAGATCATGCCACTGCATTCCAGCCTAGGTGACACACCAAGACACTGTCTAAAAATAGAATAAAATAAAATAAAATAATAAAGCTAAGTTACTTCCTTGTTAATCATTTTTTAATAGCCAGTGAACATCAGGTGCTCACCTAAATAAGAGCTTCAATGTTAAATATGTAGGTAATTTTGCTGATATCTCAGAAGATTCAGCTAATGACATTAAATTAGTCTCATTTGTTAAAGAAGGCACACAAACCAAGATCATTTTGCTTGGGCTGGGTTTATAACTTTATACCTTCTATGCCAAACACTGAAAATATATCTAGCAAACACCTCAAAATATCTAGCAAAGATAAATATAAAATCCAGATAAAAAAATGTATGCTGACAATTCTGAAGGCATTTCTACTTTAAATTCAAATAATTTTAAAGCCAGCTTGATTAGTAAAGATTTACTTAAGTCATATAAACTTGAAAATTACTTAGACTTATTTAATTTATAAGCGCCCTTTTACTTATAAGCCAATTTGGTAGACACAATGTAACAATAAGTGTATATACAAATAAACTCCTCTAGACATGTATACACACACACAAAGATCCAATAGCTTTTAACTTGGAACTCTAGCCATGAAATAGCAATACAAGCTCATCAGTTTTACATTGTTATACTTTGTTTGCCCCCATAGGTAATCCAATGAAGGCTGTGAACCAAAGTTTTGGGTAAAGCAGTTTCCATGGCTGTTTGATTTTTACAGGGCAAACTTCCCCAGATTCCAAAGAGCACTGGGGCTAAACAGCACTAAAGGAGAGCATCATATACTAACCAGGCCAGACCCTGCTTAGACAGTAGCACAAAAACCTGGATACATGCAACTCCATCCCACTTCCCCATTCAACAGCAAACTCCAGATTCCAAACAATACTGGGGACAAGCAGTATTGCAAAAGAATAACAGCTTACCGAATTCTAATTTCCTGTGACTATATCAAACACACACAATCACCAGAACACAATCTAACTGCTGCAGCAGCAAACAAACCCCAAGAGTGTCCAGCTTAAACAGTTCGGGTGCTTTCTCTCTCAGTTGGTCTTGATCTACCTGCAAACGAAAATTCTTTTGGAATTTCCCAAATTGAGAGGAGCTGAACCCACTCTCTGGTACCCACAAAATACACTCACTTGCCTGGACACAACACACAAACACAACTACAAACAAGCCTTCAAGAGTGTCCATTCTAAAATAGTCAGGATGCTTTCCTCTCTCAATCAGTTGAGCTTATTCAACCTGCAAATGGAAATTCCCTTAAAATTTTCCCAAATTGAGAGAAGCAGATCCTGCTCTCTGGGCCCAGAAGGGGCATTCCCCTATCTGGCTGCAGATGTCAAATTTCAAAGGCAGTTCTTCCTAGGCAATCAGGAATGAAGTTGGGGTTGGCTGCAGTGGGATCAGAGAGAAAATGAAATTCACCTCCAGCCAAAATTGAGTGGGCAGATGCTTAGGAGGGTGATATGGTCTGGCTCTGTGTCCCCACCCTACCCTCATCTTAAATTACAATCCAAATTGTAATCCCCACCTGTTGAGGGAGGGACCTCGTGGAAGGTAATTAGATGGGGGTGGTTCCTCCATGCTTTTCTCATGATAATGAGTGAGTTCTCACAAGATCTGATGGTTTTATAAAGGGTTTTCCCACCTTTGCTCCACATTTCTCTCTCCTGCTACCATGTGAAGAAGGACGTGTTTGTTTCCCCTTCCACCATGATTGTAAGTTTCCTGAGGCCTCCCCACCCATGTGGAACTGTGAGTTAATTAAACCTCTTTCCTTTATAAATTACCCAGTCCAGGGTATGTCTTTATTAACAGCATGAGAAGAGACTAATACAGTAAAGTGATACCACAGGGAGCAGGGTGCTGCTGTAAAGATACCCGAAAATGCGGAAGTGACTTTGGAACTGGGTAACAGGCAGAGGTTGGAACAGTTTGGAGGGCTCAGAAAAAGATAAGAAAATGTGGGAAAGTTTGGAACTTCCTCGAGACTTGAAGGGCTCAGAGGACAGGAAGATGTGGGAGTTTGGAACTCCCTAGAGACTTGTTGAATGGCTTTGACGGAAATGCTGATAGTGATATCCAGGCTGAGGTGCTCTTAGTGGAGAAGAGGAACTTGTTGGGATATGGAATAAAGGTGATTCTTGCTATGCTTTAGCAAAGAGATTGGCAGCATTTTGCTCCTGCCCTAGAGATATGTGAAACTTTGAACTTGAGAGAGATGACTTAGGGTATCTGGCAGAAGAAATTTCTAAGCAGCAAGGGATTCAAGAAGAAGCAGCACATAAAAGTTTGGAAAATTTGCATCCTGACAATGCAATAGAAAAGAAAAACCCATTTTCTGGAGAGAAATTTAAGCCTGCTGTAGAAATTTGCATAAGTAACAAGGAACTGAATGTTAAACACCAGGACAACGGTGAAAATGTCTCTGGGGCATGTCAGAGACCTTTGTGGCAGCCCCTCTCCTCAAAGGCCTGGAGGCACTGGAGGAAGAAATGGTTTCCTAGGCTGGGCCCAGGGCCCCCTGCTGTGTGCAGCCTAGGGACTTGGTGCCCTGCATTCTAGCCACTCTAGCCATCACTAAAAGGGGCCAAAGTGCAGCTTGGGCTGTGGTTTCAGAGGGTGCAAGCCCCAAGCCTTGGCAGCTTCCATGTAATGTTAATCCTGCAGGTGCATAGAAGTTAAGAATTGAGGTTGGGGAACCTCTGCCCATATGTCAGAGGATGTATGGAAATGCCTGGATGTTTAGGCAGAAGTTTGCTGCAGGGGTGGAGCCCTCATGGAGACCCTCTGCTAGGGCAAAGGAAAGGAAATGTGGAGTCGGAGCCCCCACACAGAGTCCCCAATGGGGCAACGCCTAGTAGAGCTGTGAGAAGAGGGCCATGGTCCTCCAGATCCCAGAATGGTAGATCCACTGACAGCTTGCCCCATGTGCCTGTAAAAGCCAAAGACACTCAATACTAGCTCATGAAAGCAGCTGGGAGGGAGGATATACCCTGCAAAGCCACAAGGGTGGAGCTGTCCAAGTTCATGGGAGCCTATCTCTTGCATCAGCGTGACTTGGATCTGAGACATGGAGTCACAGGAAGTCATTTTGAACTTTAAGGTTTAATGGCTGCCCTATTGGATTTCAGACTTGCATGGGGCCTGTAGTCTCTTTGTTTTGGCCAATTTCTTCCATGTGCAATGGGATGTATTTACCCAATGCCTGTATCCCTGTTGTATCTAGGAAGTAACTAACTTGCTTTTGATTTTACAGGCTCATAGGCAGAAGAGACTTGCCTTGTCTCAGTTAAGACTAAGGACTTGGACTTTGGAGTTAATACTGAAATGAGTTAAAACTTTGGGGAATTGTTAAGAAAGCATAGTTGTGTTTTGGAATGTGAGAAAGATGAAATTTTGGAGGGGCCAGGGGTGTAATGATATGGTTTGACTCTGTGACCCCACCCTACTCTCATCTTGAACTGTAATCCAAATTGTAATCCCCATGTGTTGGGACCTCATGGGAGGTGATTAGATCATGGAGGCAGTTATCCCATGCTGTTCTCATGATAGTGAGTGAATTATCAGGAGATATGATGGTTTTATAAAGGGCTTTTCCCTCCTTCACTCTGCACTTCTCTCTCCTGCCGCCATGTGAAGAAGAACATGTTTGCTTCCCCTTCTACCATGATTGTAAGTTTCCTGAGGCCTCCCAGGCATGCGAACTGTGAGTCAATTAAATCTCTTTCCTATATAAATTACCCAGTCTCAAGTATTTCTTCATAGCAGTGTGAGAACATACTAATACAGAGGGCTTCCGAGACTCCTGGCCCACGGCAGTTGAGCCAGGAGCAATGCATTCCTAGTCAGGGAACCCAAATTGTTACCGAAACACCAGGGGTTTGGTCCAGGTCCTGCTGCTCACCACACAGAAAGCCAATCACTGAGATGACCTTTAATTAGGTGCTGCAGCTGAGGAGATGGGAGCTCAGTCTCAAATCCATCTCCCTAACTGACTAAAAGTATGGGTCTATTTAGCAGGGAAGAAACGTTAACAATATACAAGAAAACATAAACTAGGGAGGAACAAGGAGGAATATGGTGTGGTTATCTGATGAGTTTCAGTTCTTTGAGAGGCCTGAAGGTCCTTTCCTGAGGAAAGAACTCTGATAAAACAAATACGTGTTTCAGGTTTTAACAGCAGAAGAGTCTATTTCTATGCTTATCCAAAACCAACTGTCTATGGGACTATTGGGCAAGTTTCGAGAATAGCTATTGTAAGAGTCATCCATGTTGTAACATACCAAGAGTTCATTTTTTATCATTGCTGAGTAATAGTCCATTGTATGAATATATTCCATATTGTTTATCCTTTCATCTGTTCTTAGTTATTTGGGTTGTTTTCAATTTGAGGCTTAAAAACAAAGCTGCTGTGAATAGTTTTGTCTAAGTTTTTGCACAGCCATATTCTTCCATTTCTCCATACCTGAAGTGGAATGTCTGAGAAAGATGGTAGGTATTTAACATTTTAAAACATAAAAAATTTTTTAAAAATTTAAAAATTAAAGTTTAATATTTTAAGACATCGTCAAGCTGTTTTCCAAAGAAAATTAAATTAAGGAAGTAATGTATATTTAAAAGTAAACTAAGAGCCCAGAAGTCCTACTTGGACCTTGAACAATGCACTTCCTGTTCACCTAGTGAGCTGGAAGTACATGAGAGGTGTGGTTCCCACATATCCCAATATCTTTACAAAAAGTCATGGCATAGTGAAGTCTTTTATGTTTTTCTCAACTTTATTGAGGTACGATTGACAAATAAATATTATATATAATTAAGGTATACAACATATTTTGATATATGTATGCCTTGTGAAATAATGACCACAATCAGACTGATTAACACATCACCTCACATAGTTACTGTGTGTGTGAGGGGCTTGAGTAAGGACATTTAAGATCTACTCTCCTAGCAAATGTCAAGTATACTTGTTTTATTATTATTGAGTATAGTCACCATGCCATACATTAAATCTCCAGAATTTATTCATCTTATAAATAAAAAATGGTACCCTTTGATCAACATCTCCACATTTCCCCCACCCTCACTGAGTACCATTGGTATAAGCATTTTCTGCAGGTACTGCTGAGTGGCCAACATATATGTGTGTGTGTATGTGAATATGCATGTGCGTGCATGTTTCAAGTTAGTATGTTTCAATAATTTATTCTTAAATAAGCATTGTATTTTATGTGTAAGCAAATTTGGGGAACACTGAGCTATGCCACCAGCCCACACACACAGACATAGCTACACACTTTCCTTTTTAAAATAAGTTTGAATGGCTCAGAATCATTTGAGTTTGCTTTGTCTTCAGCTACTGTGTACTATACATTCCTGTTCTGAAAAAGTAGATTTAAAATAAACAATAAGAACACAGTGAATAAATAGAAGATGAAAAAATAGTATTTGAGTTACTTCAATTCTATCATTCTCCTTGACCACTCTAAGTTTGTGTCTGAAATTAACAAATTTAACTGAAGTGCAAATTTTAGATCATGTGTGAAATATTTTACAGACTTTGAATAATACATGTAAAACAGAAATGTATTCTTTGTAATTGTTGTTTATTATTAAACTCTAATATTATTTATTACTGACATACACTGAATAAGATCTTTTTCTTAATTTCAAAAAATACACTAGTGTAATTAAGATGCATTTAAAACTTATTTGCTTATTTGACATGATTATATATACACAGTTCAGTAATAGGACATTTTCACTGTCAGCATTTCCTTTCTGGCCATTGTTATTAGGTATTTCATTTCATGATTGCAATAGACTAAATATTTGTGTTTCCCCCAAATTCATATGTTGAAATTCTAATCCCAAAGGTGATGGTATTAGGAAGTTGGACCTTTGGGAGTTGCTGTGGTCCCAAGGGTTGAGCCTTCATTAGTGGGATTAGTACTCTTGTAAAAGAGACCCCAGAGAGTGGCCTCACCCCTCCCACCATGTGAGGACACAGCCAGAAGGCACCATCTATGAACAAGGAGGCCCTCACTAGACACTGAATCTGCTGGTGACTTGATATTGGACTTCCATCCTCCAGAACTGTGAGAAGGAAATTTCTGTTACTTATAAGCCCCCAAGTCTATGGTATTTCTGTTATAGCAGCACTAACAGTCTAAGACAATAATTATTCCTGAAAATAATTTTGTCTCAAAGAGCTGGGCATTGTTTAAAAAAAAAAAAAAAAGTCCTGCTCAGGTATGCAGCTGGGCAGCCAGCATTCTGTCTAAACACACTAATTCTGAAAATGATGGAAGAGGAGCACCCTTAAAAACGCCAAACCTGGGAGAAATCTGACTAATCCCTCCTCCAAACAAGTCATTTAAAAAGGACCCATGATGTCTCAAACATGGCCGGCTCCAGACACAGGACAAGACTCGCCCCATGGTGCCACTGCATAGGCCAGCTGATGTCCAGGGGCTGAGCATGGACAGCACAGGGCACAGGATGATGACAGCCACTGCATGGGCTTCCAATGACCCCAACGGTGACACTGTTCCTGAAGAACAATGAGACTAGAGACATGACCCACATGAAGAGCGGGCCTCTATGATCTCTCTGTTCACCCATAAACCTTGCCTGACACTCTGTTGAATACTGAGGGAGTTTCCTCTACATGACATATTAAATAAATGTAGAACTTTCCAGAATCCTGACATCTGTGAGCATTTCCATTCCTACAGGGTGAGTTAATTAGAACCTAATGAACAACTCATGGATTATTCTCCATATGACAGAGGTGAAACAGTTCAAGTGGTCTTTTTGCTGAAATAGACACGATCATGTAAGAAGCCTGAAGCAGAAAAACAAAGTACCAAAAATCAAAACAAAACAGAATGACACTGATGTATATTCTGATGTAGACATTAAAATGTCTACATTGGAGATTTTAGGAAGACTTTGGCTTCAGAAGCCAGTTTCAAATTCGTAAAATACCAACCTAGGTACGTTTTACATTGACTACCAGATTTTTTTTTTTTTTCTTATTGACTTGACTTCCATTTGGAGGCCAGCTGGTACAGTTTGAGAGGATCATGAAAAATGACCAATAAAGAAGACACTTTGATGCTAGATCTTTCTTAGATAGACACGTCCCTTGCCTCCCCCTAATTTCTTTGATACTCTGTTTTTTTGATACCCCTTAGTGTCATCAGGACAAAGTTATTCTCTCCAGAGTAACGTGATAAATGTTACTAGATGGTATCAATTGTTAGGGTATGCATAGGACATTCAGACAGAGAGATAAGCCCCGCACATATACACAACAACAGACCTCTGTGATAGAGAAACAGGGCCAATGGCAGTCAGAGATGGGACAAATTGAACACAAAGGGAACGTTTATCTATGTTCTCTTATAAACGCAAATTTGTACTACCCTTCTGGAGTAGATTTTTCCCAATATTCAGAAGAACCGCATGCACATTCACTCCTACTCCTAGCTTAGCATTCCCAACTCTGGGAATCTGTCCCAAAGATACATGGCAAGAGTATACATATTTTGCATAAACATAAATCAAAATTAAATTTAAAAAACATTGCCTATGAACTGCAGGCAAAGTAAAATAAATAATGATATTAAACAACAATGTCAACACAACAACAATAGCGAAGCAGTCAATCATGAGGATGCTATGGGATCAGCTCATTATGTTTAAAGCTGGTGAGTAAAAGGGGAAAATGAATCACCTATCATGCTTTTCCTATACAAACTGTATCTCAAGAAAACCAAATAGTTAATCAGGGGAGAAGTCTCATATAACAGAAGTATTCCTGTCAATAAATAAAGAAGGGATGGAGAATGAGAATATCACAATTCTGCAGCCCTTCATGAATTGATGGGCCCATTTACTGGATGCCAGTGGTTGCTGACATCACAAAAAAAGTCGACCAGGCAATAAGCACCTCCACCTAGAAGCCTGACCACCCCTCATGAAGTAGTCTTGACAAAAAAGAAAATAAAATGAAATGTGATTTGACCAATCCTCCAGATATAACTACCTATTTACATAAAACACAGGGAACAGAAAAACACATTAAATGGCTCAAATCAGCAAAATCTAGACTATAGGAAATTCTACGAGGCAGATGAGTTGTTTCTGCAATGAATAAATGGCAAAGAGAAACAGAGGAAGAGAATCTCATTGATTAAAAGACACATCAAACAGTGACTAGATATACGCCCTATTTCAATCTATATTGAAACGAAGTTTAAGGAAAATCAGATGCCAAATAGGGATGTTTGAATACTTATTGGATATTTGAAGATAATAAGGAGTTATTATTCATTATTTTTAGGCATGAATATTTACAGGTACAATTTTGTGATTTTGTGACTTGCATCAAAATAATTTGAAGTGGGGGGTGGGAAGAGCATAGATGAAATAAAATTGCCCATGAGTTGATAACTGGCAGAGTGGGATGATAAGTATATGGGTTCTTTATAAGTTTCCCTCCACTTTATGTTTGGAATTTTTCATAATTTTTTTAAATACAGCAAATCAAAATAAAGAAATCCCCCACAAATAATACAAAGATAAGTGACTGTAATTAATCAAATTATATAAAATACATTAAAACCCATGAGTTAATAATGGTACTTTGAAATTCTTTGGTCACCACTGAGGTTACTAGGGCATGAACTCATATTTCTGAAAATTTATAAATTGTAAGAAAATAAAGGCTTTCCCAAATAAACTATATTTGCTGAGAGAAAATTATTCTTTATAAAAGAATGACAGCTGGTGGGATGTGATGGCTCACACCTGTAATCCCAGAACTTTTGGAGGCCTAGGTGGGTGGATCACTTGAGGTCAGGAGTTTGAAACCAGCCTAGCCAACATGGTGAAACCCTGTCTCTAGTAAAATACGTCTCCAGTAAAAATACAAAAATTAGTCTGGCTTGGTGGAGCGCACCTGTAATCCCAGCTACTCAGGTGTCTGAGGCAGGAGAATTGCTTGAATCCAGTAGGCAGAGGTTGCAGTGAGCCAAGATCTCGCCACTGCACTCCAGCCTGGGTGACAGAGAGAGATTCTGTCTCAAAAAACTAAAAAAGACAGCTGATAAAAGTAGGAGGAAAGATCTATACCTATTTTTCAAATGACATCTTCCCACCTCTAGTAGAATAATGAAATGGAGTAGCATGCATGGGAAAAACCACTGGGGAAAGACTGAGCAGAACTCTACAACGGGAGAAGCCAGCCCTCGACCCTTGTGCTTCATCTTAGTTTTAGTAACCTGGGACACGTGCTTCTTTTCTGCTGGGTGGCAACAGGAAACACCCACATCCCTTATCAAGTATGCTTACCCCAAAGCTGAACTGTCATCTAGTTAAGCCTCAATATCTGCCCATCAGTTTCAGAACATGCAGAGTGCAGGGGAGCATATATAACAAAATAAGGAAAAAGCAGAGAGTTAAATAAAAAATGTAATCGTCTCAGGACCACTGATACAATTTCTTCAACAAATAACATGGCAGAGAAAGGGAGTGGGAAATGTCTGGAAGGAAAGAGACCCAGGAGACCTCTCAATCAACCACACATGCAACGGACCCTGTGTGCATCCTGGTTCAAACAAACCAATTGTCAAAAGGCCTTTCCTGGAAACAATCAGGAAAGTCTGTGCACTGTCTGGATATTAGACAATGATGATAAGGAATTATTGTTACTTTTGTCAATAATGGTGTTGTGCTTATGTTATATAAACAAGAAATTCATTATCCTATAGAGATACCTACTCAAATATTTGCAGGTGAAGTAAAATGGAGTTTGCTGTAAAAGACAACAGTCTTTTGCACAGAAAAAGTGGTGGGAAATGGAGAAAATGGCAAAACTCAATAAATTCAGTGATAGAAGAAATGCAGAGTAGAAGTGGCTGTGGGAGCCACAGGCTGTGTTCCCAGGTGCTGGTCGTTGTTCTTTGTTTTCTGCTTTTACACGTTTGAAAATTTCCATCAAAAAAAGAGAAAGCTCCTTCCTCGTTACATATATCAGTTACCAACTTGTTACTAGAACAGAATCAATGTTACATATTTTGCTTTTGGAAAACAGACATAAGTCAAATTCTGAAATTATTTCTTCTCTTTTCTTCATCCTTATGGAGCTTAGAGTAACATTTTTATTTCAGTAAACAAGATTTTCAGAATTCCACGAAGCAAAGAATATTGGTTTCATCTGGTAGACAGCAACAAGCCTTACTTATAAGCACATGTTTAGGAGCCATTTAGGAACAGGCTGATATACTGGAAGCTAGCAAGCATAAATGTTGGAGCGATTAATGAAAACAGCCTTCAGGGTCTTTTTATATCTAAAAAAAGGAAATGAGAAAGAAAAAGAAATCCCTCCCTCCAGGCTTTCATTTCAGCGATAGAAACCCCTTGTGATGTGATTCATCGTGTGCTCAGATTACTGATTCACAGAAAAGTCCTTACACGAAATCCACCATGTGCCTGCGAACATGTGAATCACCAAATGCTCTCAGCCATCTCGGGTGCAGGCTTGGATCCAGACCTTACTTTGAGCAGGGGCTGTGCTTCCTAAAACTGAAAAAGAGGTGCCTGTGTGAACTAAAGACTGACAAATCCCAATTTGCCCAGGACAAGTGTTTTGTAAGATGAAGACACTGATGGGCTAAACGAGGCACCGGTGGCCTCCCCATGGGCCAGAAGCAAAGAAGGAACAATCCTTGTGAAAGGTGACCGCCTGCTGGCAGCCCTTGCTTGCTCTCGGTGCCTCCTTGGCCTCGGTGCCCACTCTGGCCGCGCTTGAGGAGCCCTTCAGCCTGCCGCTGCACTATGGGAACCCCTCTCTGGGCTGGCCAAGGTCGGAGCTGGCTCCCTCTGCTTTCAGGGAGGTGTGGAGGGAGAGGCGCGGGTGGGAACCAGGGCTGTGCAAGGCGCTGGCAGGCCAGCACGAATTGCGGGTGGGCGTGGGCTCGGTGGGCCCTGCACTCAGAGCAGACAGCTGGCGCCGCCGGCCCCGGGCAGTGAGGGGCTTAGCACCCGGGCCAGCAGCTGCAGAGGGTGCGCCCGGTCCCCCAGCAGTGCTAGCCCGGCGGCACTGTGCTGGAATCCTTGCCTGGCCTCAGCTGCCTCCCCACAGGGCAGGGCTCGGGACCTGCAGCCCGCCATGCCCGAGCCTCCCCTCCACAGTGGGCTGCTG
The DNA here is from genome assembly GCF_029289425.2 of Pan paniscus. NCBI lineage: Eukaryota > Metazoa > Chordata > Mammalia > Primates > Hominidae > Pan > Pan paniscus. Next base: position 8,977,415 of record NC_073265.2, read on the forward strand.
CGCAGCCAAGCCTCCCTGACAAGCGCCACCCCCTGCTCCGCAGCAGCCGGTCCCATAAAACGCCGAAGGGCTGAGGAGTGCCAGCACACGGTGCGGGACTGCCTGCCGCCCGGCTGCGGGATCCACTAGGTGAAGCCAGCTGGGCTCCTGAGTCTAGCTGGGACTTGGAGAACCTTTATGTCTAGCTAAGGGATTGTAGATACACCAATCAGCACTCTGTGTCTAGCTCAAGGTTTGTATATGCACCAATCAGCACTCTATGTCTAGCTCACAGTTTGTGAATGCACCAATCAGCACTCTGTATCTGGCTAATCTGGTGGGGACTTGGAGAATATTTATGTCTAGCTAGGGGATTGTAAATACACCAATCAGCACTCTGTGTCTAGCTCAAGGTTTGTAAATACACCAATCAGCACCCTGTGTCTAGCTCAAGGTTTGTAAATGTACCAATCAGCACCCTGTGTCTAGCTAATCTGGTGGGGACTTGGAGAATCTTTATGTCTAGCTAGGGGATTGTAAATACGCCAATCAGCACTCTGTGTGTAGCTCAAGGTTTGTAAACACACCAATCACCACCCTGTGTCTAGCTCAAGGTTTGTAAATGCACCAATCAGTGCTCTGTGGGGACTTGGAGAACTTTTGTGTCTAGCTCAGGGATTGTAAACACACCAATCAGCACCCTGTCAAAACGGACCAATCAGCTCTCTGCAAAACAGACCAATCAGCGCTCTGTAAAACGGACCAATCAGCAGGATGTGGGTGGGGCCAGATAAGGGAATAAAAGCAGGCTGCCTGAGCCAGCCGTAGCAATCTGCTTGGGTCCCCTTCTGTGTTGTGGAAGCTTTGTTGTTTTGCTCTTTGCAATAAATTTCGTGCTGCTCACTTTTTGGGTCGGCATTGCTTTTAAGAGCTATGACAGTCACCGTGAAGGTCTGCAGTTTCACTCCTGAGCCTAGCAAGACCATGAACCCACAGGGAGGAATGAACAACTCCAGACAGAAGGAACAGAGGCTGCCTTAAGAACTGTAACACCGTGAAGGTCTGCAGCTTCACTCCTGAAGCTAGCGAGATCATGAACCCACCAGAAGGAAAAAACTCCAAACATGTTTGAACATCAGAAGGAACAAACTCTGGACACATCACCTTTAAGAACTGTTAACACTCACTGCGAGGGTCCACGGCTTCATTCTTGAAGTCAGTGAGACCAAAACTCCACCAATTCCGGACACACTTGGTTTGGGACTCTCGAGTCAAGGACCTGTCATGGTGGTTGCAGATGCAAAAATGTGGGGTGCCTGACTGTGATAGCAATAGGGGGGACCAAACCTTCAACTTTCGATCTTTGAGCCTCTTTTATTGTTATCTAAAACTTAAAGTAGCAATGGACTGTTTAGGGTGTATAGTTCTGTGAGTTTAGGCCCATGGATAGAGTTATGCAGTTAGCAGCACAGTTAGGACACAGAACAGCTCCACGTTCCCAAAACTCCCCCATGCTACTGCTTGTTCCTAAAATACTCCACTGGCAATCATGGATCTTGTAAAGTCTCTTTAACTTTTATACTCAGGTTATGTTCCCCAAAATTAGAGGAATGCCACCTGCCTACTTTCAGTGGGCTTTGCTGAATACCCCTTTATCTTTTCTGGACAACTCTTCCTCTTGTTTCCATTGCCGAGGATAAAAAGGGTTAATACACACTTTCAGGCCTTGTCCTCACTGTTAAACTACCCCTGGCCTTTCCTCCAAATGCACTGCTGTCATCAGAGGGCCCGCATCATCTCACCCACAATGGGGTCCAGCTTTATTTTTTCACTTGGGAAGCCATAAGAGAAACAAGAGCTGAGGTGAATGTCTTCAAGTCATGCACAGTTATAACCGCTCAGGAGTGGCCCAGTTCCAAAGACTCAAATAGCAGCAGAAGCAGAAGAATTTGGGAGATAGTGGGAAAACACACACTTCCTCACCCCAGCCCCAGAAACTGGTCACCACTCAAGGACAGTAAAATGACACAAGTGAATGTTATCAAAGGCCACTTTAAAACAAGCAGCAAATTCAACTGGGATTTTGGCTTATCAGACACAGGCTTTAATTGCAAATTTGTAACAGTAGAAAGTGCTGGAAATTATATAGAGAGAGGAGATAAAATGTGTACCTACTACATGCCAGGAACTTCTTTTTCCTGAACTTCTGTTATTTAAACAGTTTTCGAGGAAAGCAGGATTAACTTCTGCTTTTTAGAGAAGCCAGATCTGAGGCCATGCAAGCTTAGCTAACATGCTGATGAATCCCACTAGGATTTGAACCCAGGTCTCTTTCACTTCTAGCCTGTAAGGAACCAGGGAGGCCTTGCCAGGGGAATTTCTCTTTAAATGATTGCTTTCTTCTCTTTTGATGTGTCCATGTCTTGGAGTATAGGAAAATGAATTTCACAAATACGTTTCTCACAATTTGCTCTTCCTACAGCTGTATCTTGCTGGATAATCAATAATACCAAGGCTTCTGAGATAGATCCTTCTCCAATGCAATGAAGATAGCAGAAGGGATGGGCTCATGATGCAGAAGCAATTGGCACAGAGCCTAGAAAACAGAACACACCAAGCTGCAGGCACATTGCTCCTTGGCAACTGAAATCAGCCTGATCCACTCTGGAGAAACCTGAGCCTCTGCAGTAATTTATCTACTCTACTCCCTTCCCTGTTTTTAATCAGTTCTGCAGAGCTGCTACAAAATGAGCACTGTAGAGCACTCACCTGCACCAAGCCCTGTGGCTGCGCCTGTTGGAAAATCTATTTTTCGCCTTTCAAAAGTAGCAAACAAAAACAACTGATCCAATGTATCAGAATGGAATTGTAATTAAAGGAGGAGGAGGGGGAAATTGACCAAGTTCCTCCTTCCCTGGTGTACTGCAGGACCAACAATAAGCAGGTATTTAAATGCGATTTAAATGCCCTGTAACTAACCTGGATCTTTTGTCCTTCAGTCTTGCTTGGTCTGTTCCTTGTCATTTGCAAAGATGCTGACAGCAGAGCCTCCAGGCAATTTTTCTTATACTTTAGAATCCCAAACCAACAAGCACACATTTCACTGAACTCCCGTAGTCCTATAGCACCTGATACTGGGAGAAATTTTCCTTCTTGAGGCTCATCCCTGCTCAGTGGCAACGGGAGCTTTTATGCTGCTGTGGCTCCCCAGTGCCTAGGAGGGTGCTTGGAAGAAAGCGGGTCATCAATAAAGGATGCTGCGTGTTATTTGCTGGGAGAACTACTTGGAATAAGTGGAGTAAGTGAAAGTGCAGGGATGACAGGGACCCAAAGAAAAACAGTAAGGAGCACAGCAGACAACACACACCTGCCTCCAGGGCAAGTCTCAAGGGGCTGGGAAAGTGTGGGGTCCACAGGGAAGGAGAAAGGTCAGAAGAAAATAGAATGCCTGTCTTCGGGCAAGTTTACAATCATAAAGAAGAAATACACATATAACTACCTTTGAATTGGCATTTGTTTTTGACAACTTGCTCTATCAGCACAGGCTTTTGGGCCAGGTGTTTCTGGGCCTGCCCGTGTTGTTTCAAAACACCCTGAACTCCAGCTGTCTTTCTCAGGACTTGGTCATGGTTATTTGGTGCCACAAAACAACAGAGGAAGAAGCAACATCGAATGATTTCAGATTGAAACAACCACAAGCCGTTTGTAAAGCTGTCTGGCTGCACATTGAAACCTGCAGCCTTTACCTTGTCCACATGGCTGTCAAGCCCACAGCTCCAAGCACTGTCTCTGGAAGCATCCTTTAAACCTACTGCCTCGCCTGTCGCCTGCTCTTCACACCCTCTCCAGTGTGCTGGCCACTGCCTGCAGGAGTCAGTAGGAGTCGGGAGAGAATGCCACAGAGGGAGGGATTCACCAGGGTGGAGACAGTGTCTGCAGAGCCCAGGGCACCCCCAGCTGGTGCAGGGAGAGCCAGCAGCCCTCTGGCATGCATGGTTTTTTGCTGCCAGCAGCCTGCTCCTGAGTCTCCTCTGGCCACAGGTCAAAAAGTCTATTTTCCCGTTTCAACAAATGGTCTCAGAGAGATTTGCCCTGTGTTCCAGAGACCCTGTAATGTTGCTGGCTTTTTGTGTTCCCACAGCTGTCTGCTTACCCTTGAGTTATTTTGGGAAGCCGAGTCCTGAGTCTGTGGCAGGACCTTCCCAGGTGGCGACTTCACCCGGCATGGCCATCCTGGGTGAATTGTGCAGTGCTTGATTCAGAGCTCCCCAAGTACCATCTGCCCGGTGCATCTGTTTCCCACCCACATCCCCAGCCACAGCCACTGGACCCTCACTGTCCTGGAAACTTGAGATGTGGTTATAAGAAAGTACTGGGCCTTATTTGGGACCCAAATGGGATTCTGTGTAACATCCCACCCTCCACTCCAGTGCCACCATCCAGGAAGATGCAGCAGAAGTCAGGCTGCCCCCGTATCTCAGGGTCTCGTCAACATCCCTCCCTAAGCTCCCCTTGGGACTGCCAGCTGTCATGGGTTCCTGTTACAACACCGTTGCCTCCTGTACCTCAATGGCCCTCTGCAGCACTCTGCATGCCTGATGGTTAGGTTCAGTCCCTCAAAGATAGACTCTGTGTCTCCTCTATGCCAGACAGTCAAAGTCAGCAGAGACACAAAGGTAAATTTAACATGTTCCTTACCCTCCAGGTCACATACTTGATGGGGGCAGGAGAACAGAACATGTAAACCAAATCACAGAACAATGTATAAAGAAACACACATAGAACAATGTATAAAGAAAACAGGAGCAGTGTGAAGTCGGACAGAGGTCTTGCAAGATGAATAAAACATTGGTAAGTTGTATGAGTTCTGCCGGGACTTTCTACGTAGAGAGGGAAGGTAGGTATCATGCATTTGGAGAAGTACAGAGACAACAGAATTAGCAGAGCATAAAATACTACAGAAGAGTGTGGGCATCTATTGGCAGGAGAGTTGCTTAGAACACAGGCAGGAGACAGACTGGGGTGCTTATTGATAAGGGGGTTCTTTGCAGGATTTCAAGCAGAGGAATGACATGATCAGTGTTTTAGTCCATTTAGGCTGCTCTAATATCTCAGACCGGGTGCTTTATAAATGGCAGAACTTATTTCTCACAGTTCTGGAGACTGGCACCCCAAGATAAAGCAACAAGCAGACTGGTGTCTGGTGAGGGTGCATTTCCTGATTTCCTGATTCATAGACAGCACCTTGCTGTGTCCTCACATGCTGGAGAGGGCTGGTGGCCTCCCTGAGGCCCCTGTTATAAAGGCACTAATCCCATTCATGAGGGCTCCACCCTTGTGACCTCATCACCTCCCAATGCCCCCACCTGCTAGTACATTACTTTGGGGGTTAGGATTTCAGTGTTTGAATTTGGTGGGGAGGGGAGGAGGACACAAACACTTGGTCCATACCACCAAGTTTGCTTTTCCTAAAGTTCATTCTGAGAGTTTTGATCTCTCCTGTTGTCAACACTGTATCTCTGTTAGTGTTGCCTAAAATCTAATCGTCTTTTTAAAAATCGTTACCATATTCTGATATTTACTCTAAATGACTTATAGTTAATACTGTTTGAGGTAGTGCTGATGTTCGCAGAGGTAGACATTAGATGGTAATGCCACCCAAATAACCCATCTTCATAAGGATTTATTTCTATTCTGTTTACACTGCAGTTGATGGGGATCCATACACTGCTCATTTGACTTCCATACAGGTTTGCCTCTTTGCTTTTTGCAGAGGAAGAGGAAAAGTAAATGAATAATTAATCCTCCCAACACCTCTGTCAGGCAGGTATCAGTATGCATGGGAATTATTTTAAAAACTCTGGATGGAATTCAGCAATGAGTCCTTGTTCCACCTTAATCATTAGCTTCCATAGACAGTGGCTGTTGGGGGTGGTGCATCTGGGGTTTCTGAGGCTGAGTGTGACAGGCCTTGGCATTTGGCTGTGCCTGCTGAGAACAGCAGCAGACAAGATGGGGAAGCTGGTGGCACCTGAATGGCAGTGTCGAAGGAGTGCAGCAGGGCGTGCTGGGCCTGCCCTTCACCCGAAACCCTTTCCTAGGGCCATGAACAGGCCATTCTGCCTGGTCTCTCACTCGCTAGCTGCAATTACACAGTATTTTGCTGAAACCACAGTCATCCCAATTGAAATGACAGATCACCTTTCAATTTTCCCTTTTCCTTACCCCCCAGTGACTGGTTCACGACAGTTTTCTATGGAAACTGACTCTCAGACCAGTTGCTTCTGAGATGTTTACTCATTTTTGACAGATACATAAATTCATGCATTCATCCACTGAATGAACAGTCATTAAATTTTCTGGAGCATGCACCAGGCACTAGATGTACACGATGAGTAAGACATGGTGTTTGTGGCCAAGAAATTGTTGAAGAAGAAGGTGGGTGAAGGTGTAAATAGATTCGCACACTGTGACACCTGCCACAGAGATACTTCCAGCGTGTTGTTGGAATCTGGCGATGGGGATATCACCTTTTCCTGGGGCATCAGGAGATTTTTCTGTGGATGGGTGATGTCCAATCAGAGTGTTCCTGCTGAACAGGAAATTATCATGGAAAGAGGAAATAGGGGAGAGGGCACCTGGCCAGAGGACACAGGATGAACAAAAGCCTAGACTAGAGGCATGTGGTCAGTGGTCAGAGTACAAGGAAAGGAGAGGGTAGCAGGACAGGGGTCTGCAAACGGGGACAGGAGGAAGATCATGAAGGACCAAATGCGCACCAAGAAGTAGAAGCTGTATCCTGAGACTAGTGGGAACCTATTAAATGCTTTTAGAGAAATAGCACGGACAGTTTTAGGTTACATATGTGGTGAATTCATTAACATTTCCATGTGTGTATTGTTTGTATTATAACACGCTTCCAAGATGCCTCTATGGCTTCCATTCTTCCTTGGACATTTCTTCCATTAAAAAAAGTCATAAATATAAAATGGGTGACGGAAACTGAAAGTCAAAATACAAATTATAAAATGTATTTTTTTCTCCTGTGTGAGATGGTCTTTGCATGGTAAATTACTGTTTTTAAAAAATGTTCATTTTCAATATATATTACAAATCACATTCTGAAATATGAGGTAATGAATTTCAACATTTCTAGCTACTATCATGATGGTTTTTAATGAATGAATGCAACTGCAGTATAAGAGATCATTTCCCAGAAGTAAATTTACAATGCCATGGGCACTCCCCGCTCCTCTCACTTTGTAGACCCCTGGACTTGGTTCTTTGGGCAACAGAGCACAGTGTAAAGAGTAGGTGCCTGCAATTAGGTTGGCTGGGGTTGACGTGCTGCTCTGTCCCTCTCTAAATGAAGAACATGGACAAGTTACCTCTCTCAGCTTCTACTTCTGTAAAATGCAGACAGTAGCATCACTGATATCATGAACTTACTGTGAGAAGTAAGTGAGCTAATGAAAGTATTATGGAAACACCAGGGGTTTGGTTTGGTCTAGGTCCTGCTGCTCGCCACACAGGAAGCCAATGACTGAGATGACAATGAGTATTGCTACAGAAGAAGGTTTCTTTTTTTTTTTTTTTTTTTTTTTTTGAGACGAGTCTCGCTCTGTCGCCCAGGCTGGAGTGCAGTGGCACAATCTCGGCTCACTGCAAGCCCCACCTCCCCGGTTCACACCATTCTCCTGCCTCAGCCTCCCGAGTAGCTGGGACTACAGGCACCTGCCACCACACCCAGCTAATTTTTGGTATTTTTAGTAGAGATGGGGTTTCACCGTGTTAGCCAGGATGGTCTCAATCTCCTGACCTCGTGATGCACCCACCTCGGCCTCCCAAAGTGCTGGGATTACAGGCATGAGCCACTGCACCCGGCCCAGAGGAAGGTTTTAATCGGGTGCTGTAGCCAAGGAGATGGGAGCTCAGTTTCATATCCATCTCCTTGACTGACTAAGAATTGGGGAAGAAATGTAACAATGTGTAAGAAAACAGGAACTAGGGAGGGGCAAGGAAGGAATCATGATGAATGAGAGGTCTGGCATCTCACTGTCTGGATGGGGTGAGTTTCAGTTCTTTGATACTTTGAGCTTCAGTTCTTCAATACTTTGAGAGGCCTGAAGGTCGTTTTTTGAGGAAGGTACTTAGATAAAACAAATGTAAGTTTCAAGCTTTAAGACCAGAGGGTCAATTTTTATGTTTTTAAGAAAAAAATCTGTCTCTGGGACTAATGGGTCAGTTGCAAAATGATAGGACTTCTGGAATGGAGGTGTGAGGAGCTTGGCGGACTCTCCCCAGTGAAACAATTACAAAAATTTAACTGGTGAAAATTATTTGAAAAAAAAATTAAAAGTCTCTGGAAATTTTCCTCAGTAAATACAGAAAGTAGAGAAATAATCATTCAAACAAATCTGTTAAATCTTGGTAAGAACAGTGAGAGATGGTGGCATTTGAGCCACTCTGTGTTCCTATCCACCCCATGTAATGTGGGTCTTACTCTAGACCCTCTTTTCAGGGTGGGTGCAACCAAGAAGACAAGGGTTTTCCTCTGTCCCCAGTCCCAGATGTTGGGCTAGGCTACAGTTGCATCCCACAAGGGGCAGGCTTCCGGCATCTGTCATCCTTCCGAGCTCCACGCTGTGAAAGTGCTATTCTGGGTAAGTGCAGCCAGAAGAACTGGGGCTCCTTTCCCTCATTCAGCCCCCATTCACAGGGCAAGGACTCTGCTCTAAGTGTAGAGGCTGAGAACACTGGACTCAACTGCTCCCTCTCCAGCTTGCACATAGAGGTTCCAGGCCAGAAAAGAAAAGTCAAGAAACAAGGGGCCACTCTCCCCAGAGCTCACTCATAGAGCACAAGTGCTACTCCAAAAAAATAAGGCAACTGTTTCCAACCCCACATCCAGGATAGGGTTTACCCAAGGTAAGAGGTAGGTCATAAGGACAGATACCTTCAAAGTACTGCCTGAAGGGACAGACTTTATTGAAACAGAGCTGGAAAAGTTTATATCTGAGTAAATTATGGAAAACAATGGAGACCTTAGTGGCAAGCAATTAAATGAGTTGGTAGCTCCATGATGCTAATAGCAAAAAGCAAAATAGACCTTCCAGAAGTTTAAAAGAGTATCAGAGCAAGAGACAGCCAAAAAGAGTCCTTCAGGGAATCACATTCATCTTTGGAGGTCTGGAAGACTGTGTCCATGTGCTGGATTGCACCACTTATGAGCAATCAGAGCAAGACATGGAACAGACTTGAAAACCTTCCCCAGCCATGCAGAGATCCATCAATAGAGGGCCTGGAGCTTTGGATCACAGACTGGCTGGACAATAAGCTACTCTGACCTAAGGGAACACTTAGTGAATTATGCGCAAAAGCAAAATACCTCTCATCCTCAGCCGTCTGGAAAACTGTGCAGATGCCCAAGGCTGTGCTCTCTCAGGAATGAACAGAGACTCTGAATCCTTGGACAAACGTGGAACAAAAGAGTAAATTCCTTGAACAGTGAAGTAAGTCTCTGAGGCACACATGCCTGCAGTGGTAAAGGTTATGTGGCTAAGGAAACTGAGGTACAACCCTTAACTAATAAGTTGTTTGTGAAGATCCAGAGATGTTTCCTAGAATTCCAGGCTGAAGAAACAGAACAAAAAAGAAAAATCTAAGCAGGGATATCAGAGGCTGCATAATACAGGGGAAATAAATACACAGAATCAGTCCAGTCAAGTCACTAAACAACCCACAAGAAGGGGAGATCAGTATCCACAGTTGCTACATTATCTAAAATGTACAGTTTAAACACCAACAAAAGAAACAGAAGAGAGTGGCCCATAGAGAGGAAAAAATATCAGGCAGTGGAAATTACCTGTGAGGAGGTACATTAGTGTAACTTAGCAGACAAAAACTTAAAAGCAGCTGTTACAAATATGGTAACAGAACTAAAGAAAACCATGCTTAAGGAATTAAAGAAAGTGTGCTAACAATGACTCATTAAATAGATACTATCAATAAAGAGTTAGAAATTATTTTTTAAAAGAACCAAGAGGAAATGTTGGTGTAAACAAATATAAAAACTTAAATAATATCACTAAAGAGGCTCAACTGTCTAGATTTTAGCCGACAGAAGAAAAAATCAGCAAATTTGAAGATAGATAAATAGAAATTATACAGACTGAAGAACACAATGGCAAAAAAAAAAAAAAAAAGAGAAATGATCAGAGCCTCAGAAGAAATATGAAATGACATAATCACACCAACATAAACATAATGGGCAAATCAGAATGAAATGAGAGGGAGAAAAGAGCAGAAAAAAAATATCCAAAGAAACAAGGGCTGAAAACTTCTAAAATTTAAGTAAAAACACCAACCAACATATCAAAGAAGTAAACTCCAAATTAGAGTAAACTTTTGTTTTTCAATGGAAAGGGATCCTTACCCAGACAACATTTCAAAGTCAAAATGTTGAAGTCAAAGATGAAGTAAAAATCTTGAAAGCAGCAAGTCTCATGTACATGACTTTATGTTCAAGACTTATGTACAAGATTCATGTGTTATGACTTATTGTGTACAGAGAAATTGCAATAAGATTAACAGCTGACTTCTCATCAGACATTGTGGATAATAAAAGACAATGGAATTAAGTATTCAACAAGGTAAAAGGAAAAAAAGGCCTCTTTCAAAAATAAAGGTGAAATAAAGACATTTTCAGATAAACAAAAACTAAGAGACTTCATTGCTAGCATATCTTCCTTAAAAGATGTACTAAAGGAAGTTCTTCAGACTGAAACAGAGTGACACCAGAAAATAACTTGAAACCACATGAAACAAAACAGAGTTCTGGTAAAGATAATTTATGTAAGTGATAATAAAATACACTATAATTATATATATTTTTTCTCTCATCTCAACTTATTTAAAAGGCACTTGCATAAAACATTATGTATAAATTGGATTGTTTTACTTTTTATATGTAAAAATGAAATACATATTTGAGAATGAGAAGGCAAAAGAGAGGGGTGGGAATGAAGCTATATTACAGTAACTAAGCCACAGCAGAAGGTAACCGGAATCCACAACAAAAAAAAAAATGAAGCAAATTCAAAATAGTAAATAAAAGACAGATAGATATTTAAACTCTATATATTTCTGCTCTTGTTTCTTCTTTTAGCTTCTTTAAAACATATGATTCTGTAAGGCAATAATGGTAACAATGTAGTGCTGGCTTTGTAATATACACAGATGTACTTTCTAGAATAATAGCACATAAAGGGAGAATAAATGGAGTCTGTAGAAGTATAATTTGTATAAATTATTGTAATAAATTAGTATAAATCTGATTTGGATTCTGAAAATTTATGGTAAACCCTAGAGCAATGCTAAAGAATATAACTTTAAAAAGTACAAAGTTAATTAAAGGAGTTAAAATAATGCATGTGAAAATATCTACTTAAGACAAAACGAGGCACTAAAGAAGGAATAAAGAAACCAAGTAATAATGGGACATAGAGAAGAAAAGGCATCCTGGCCGACATGAATCAATTACATCCATCATAATTAAATATGAATGGATTAAACAATCCTATTGAATGAGATGGTCAAATATAGTAAAACAAACAAGGAGACGCACTTCAGAAATCAAGTTAACATTTATTGAAAGTGAAAGTATAAAAAAGATACATCATACAAACAGTAATCACAACAGAATTATACTGTTAAAATAGACTTCAATATAAAAATAATTACGAGAGATAAAGAGAGACACTTTCTAATGATTAAAAGGCGAATATGTCAAGAATGCCTAACAATTATAGACATATTTCACTCAACAATAGGGCCCCATAATAAAAGAAACAAAAAGTAACAGACTTGAAAGAAGAGACAGACAACTCTGCAATAATAGTTAGGGGCTTAAATATCTAAATTTCAGTTATGAATAGAACAACTATTTTTTTTTTTAAAAAAAGAGGTATACAAGACTTGAACAACACTCTAAACCAACAAGTCCTAATCAACATCTACAGAACATTCAACCCAACAACAAAGGTGTACACATTCTTTTCAAGTGCACAAAAGCCATTCTCCAGAATGGACAATGTGCTAGGCCATAAAAATGCCTCACTAGATTGAAAAGGATTGAAATTATACAAAGTATATTATTTAACAGTAATGGAATGAAATTAGAAATCAATAACCAAAGAAAATGTGGGCTATTCAGAAAAAATGTGGAATTTAAACAAAGCCCCCCTAAATAACCAATGGGTCAAGAAAGAAATCACCTAAGGTAAGTTATAAAATACTTTGAGATAAATAAAAATGAGACGATGCCATACAAGAATTTGTGGAACGCAACTGAAACAGTTATTAGAGAAAAATTTATAGCTATTTAAACACCTATATCAAGAAGAAAGATCTCAGATAAATAATCTAACCAGCCCTCTAGAAAACTATGAAAAAAGAACAAAATAAAGCCAAGCCAGTTGAAGAAAAGAAATAAAGATTAGACCTGAAATAAATGAAATAGAAAACAGAAAAATAATAGAGAAAAATAAATTAAACCAAATATGATTATTTGAAAAGATCAACAAAAACGGACCAAGTCTTTTACATGACAGACCATGAAAAAAAGAGAGAAGAATCAAATTATTAACTTCGAGGAAAAAGAGAGGACACTACTACTAAACTCACAGCAATAAGAAGGATCACAAGAGTACAAACAGCTACATGCTAACAACTGAGAAAACTAAGTAAGATGGGCAAATCCCTAGAGACAAACATTACTGATTTGATAGAAGAAATAGGAAACCTGAATGGAATTTTAGCAAGTAAGGACATTGAATTAGTAATTTTAACACTTCCCACATAGAAAATCCCCAGCAGACACAACTTCATTGGTGAATTCTTCTAAACATTTGAAGAATTAATACCAATCCTTCAGAAATTCTTCCAGAATTTAGGCTCTTCCAGAAAATAGAAGAGAAGGGAATATTACTCAGCTTATTCTATGAGGACAATCTTACTCTTATACCAAAACCAGAGACATCACACAAAAGTAAATCACAGACATGGCTCTTATAAATATGTATCCGAAAATGCTCAGCAAAAAAACTAAATCCAGCAACATATAAATAAGATTATATGCCATGGCCACATTGTATTTATCCCAGGAATTAAGGGTTGGTTTAGCATCCAAAAATAATCAATGCAATGCACATTAGTGAACACATTACTAAGATATAAGGAAAAAAGTACGTGGTCATTTCAATATATGCAGAAGGAAAAATATGACAAAATCCAACACTGTTTTATGATAAAAACATTTTACACAGTAGGAGTAAAAGGAAACTTTCTCAACCTGATAAAGGTCATCTACAAAAATTCTAGAGTTAACATTCTACTGAATGGTAAAAGTCTGAATATTTTCTTTCTAAAAGTATGAGAAATGTATTCTCTCATCATTTACATTTATTTACTGGAGGTTATATCTCAGGCAATTAGGCAAAAAAATAAAAAAGAGAAATCCAGTGGGAAAGAAAGAAGTAAAATTATCTCCATTTGCCAATGACATATATAAAATATCATTAAGAATCCACAAAAAACTAATAGAGCTAATAAAGACATTCAACAAGATTGTAGGATACACTGTCAGTATACAAACATCACCTACATTTGTATGCACTACCAAGAAACAATTTGAAAATGAAATTAAAAATACAATTTAAATCACACTAAAAGCTCAGACTACAAAAGTAAAACTAAATAAATTGGACTATATCAAACTAAACAGCTTCTGCACAGCAAAGAAAATAATCAACAAAATAAAATGGCCACCTATGGGTTAGGAAAAAAATATTTGCAAATCATATATCTGATAAGGAGTTAATATCCAAAGTTTATAGACAAACCATACAACTCAATAGCAGGAAAACAAATAAACTATCTAAAAATGGGCAAAGGACCTCAATAGACATTTCTAAAAAAAACCAACCAAACAAAAATGGTCAACAGGTATATGAAAAAGTTCTGGACATACACTTATTAATTAGTTCCAGATTGATCTACGCTGGTATAATCAGAGTGAATTTCAGAACTTCGGAAAGAGCTGTGAATAGAGAGTGACTTTCCTGCTGAGTCTCTGGGTAGCTTCGAGGCTGAACAGCAGTATCTACTTTATTACCATATTATTGTCATTCAAAGAAGGCAGAGCTGAATGCTAAAGAAAAACTGAGTACTAGCAACAGTTTTTGAGCCCTGAATATTGTCATAACTGAAGCTAGAATTATCCCTGGACTTGTTTGCACTAAAATTTCCTTGTTTTGCTTGCCCTGGTTTCAGCTGCCATCTTGATCACTTGAAAGGAACATAATTGATATACCGTCCTTTGTCTTTCATTCCTTCCTCTTCTCCGCCTTTGACAATTTTAAATTAGAATTCTACCTGCCTTTAATCTCTTTAATTTTCTCATTTATTTACTGCTGCCTATTTTCCAAAACACTGCTTCTCGAATATTCCTGGCTCAAAAATCATCTATGTCTTCATGACATATGAAACCCCTAGAATCCAGACTTTTCCCAGCTTTTAATATCTCCTAATTGATCTCTCAGTTCCAATGAAATGATTCCATTTATTTTTTTTCCCAAACACATCACAAATATTCCTAACTCTTGTGAGGTAATTTTCTCTTATTGTTCTCAACTTATCTAAATTTTAACTTTTTAAATGATCTAGCTCAAGTTCTGTCTTGTCATATTCTGAGTTCCTTTTTTTGGCATTGTATTATTATTTATCTTTCCATGTACACACGTGTGCATTATTTCCCTGATAAAGCTAACTGGCTAGAGGATAGGAGTAAAGACTCAATTCTAATATCCTTGTAACCTAATAATACACAAATTTGATACATGTTTGAATAAATCACTGTTAAATAAAAAAAAGTGCTGGACATCATTAATCATCAGGGAAATGTAAATTAAAATCACTGTGAATTATCACCTCATACCTGTTAGAATGGCTGTTACAAAAAAAAAGCAACAGGCCAGGTGCAGTGGCTCACACCTGTAATCCCAGCACTTTGGGAGGCTGAGGAGGGTGGATCACCTGAAGTCAGGAGTTCAAGACCAGCCTGGCCAGCATGGTAAAACCCCGTCTCTACTAAAAATACAAAAAATTAGCCCAGCATAGTGGTGGATGCCTGTAATTCCAGCTACTCAGGAGGCTGAGGCAGGAGAATCGCTTGAACCTGGGAGGTGGAGGTTGCAGTGAGCCAACATCGCGTCACTGCACTCCAGCCTGGGCAAAGAGAGAAACTCCGTTACCAAAAAATAAAAAAAAAAATAAAAATAAAAAAGGCAATGATAACAAATGTGTTGGTGGAATGTAGAGAAAAGGGAACCCAAGTACATTATTGATGGAAATGTAGATTGACGTAGATTATGGAAAACAGTATGGAGGTTCTTAAAGAAATTAAAAATACAACTAACATATGGCCCAGCAATCCCTCTTCTGGGTATACCAAAAGGAAATGAAATCATCACCTCGTAAAGGTATCTGCAGCCCCATGCTCATCGAAGCACTATTCACAACAGCCAGGATGTGGAAACAACCTAAGTGTCTGTTGATGGATGAATGGATAAAGAAACTGGTACAGGTTGGCCCGGCACGCTGGCTCACACCTGTAATCCCAGCACTTAGGGAGGCCGAGGTGGGCAGATCACGGGGTCAGGAGATCGAGACCATCCTGGCTAACACGGTGAAACCCCGTCTCTATTTAAAAAATACAAAAAATTAGCTGGGTGTTATGGCAGGTGCCTGTAGTCCCAGCTAGTCGGGAGGTTGAGGCAGAAGAATGGCGTGAACTCAGGTGGTGGAACTTGCAGTGAGCCTAGATCGCGCCACTGCACTCCAGCCTCAGCGACAGAGCGAGACTCTGTCTCAAAAAAAAAAAAAAAAAAGAAAAGAAAAAAGAAACTGGTACAGGTTGAGTATCCCTTATCCAAAATACTTGAGACCAGGGGTGTTTCAGATTTTGGACTTTTTCAGATTTTTGGAATATTTGCATTATAGTTAAAAGCTGAGCATCCCGAATCTGAACATCCAAAAATCTGAAATGCTCCAACTAGCATTTCTTTTCAGTGTCATGTCAGTGCTCAAAAAGTTTTGGATTTGGGATTATTTTGATTCTCAGATTTTTGAATTTAGGATGCTCCACATGTAGATATATATACAATGAAATATTATTCAGCCTTAAAAAAGGAGATCCTGCCATTTGCCATCATACAGAGGAATTTGAAGGACATTATGCTAAGTAAAATAAGGCAGACACAGTAAGAAAAATATTGTGGAATATAAAAAATAAGTCAAATATTCAGAGATAGAGAGTAAAACAGTGATACCAGGAGTGGGAGTTGGGGAGAGGAGAGGAAATTAGGACATTTAGGTCAGAGGATACATAGTAGAAATGTAGTATGAACAAGTCTAAGGATCGAATGTACAATAGGAAGACTATTGTGAACAAATTGTACTGGATTAAGGAGTTCTGCTAAATGAGAAGATGATAGCTACTCTTGCAAAACAAAAAGGGTAACTATGTGAGATGATGTATCCATGTTAATTTCCTTCACTACAGCAACCATTTCACTGTCTATATGCATTCCATGATATCATGTTGTATTCCTTAAGTATATATAATTTTAAAAAAATACAATTTCATTCACAACAGCATCAAAAACAGTAAAATATATAAAAGTAAACTTATCAATAAAGCCAGGAGCAATGGCTCACGCCTATAATTCCAGCACTTTGGGAGGCTGAGGCAGGAGAATCTCTTGAGCTCAGGAGTTTGAGACGAGCCTGGAAAACATGGCAAACCCCATTCTACAAAAAAAAAACAAAAATTAGCTGGGTATGGTGGCTCACACCTGCAGTCCCAGCTACCTGGGAGGCTGAGATGGGAGGATTGCTTGAGCCTAGGAGGTCAAAGCTGCATGAAGTGAGCTAAGATCATGCCACTGCACTCCAGCCTGAGCAACAGAGTGAGACCCTGTCACAAAAAAGAAAATAAAATTATCAAAAGAAGTCTAAGACTTGTACTCAGAAAATTATGAGATGTTGTTGAAAGAAATTAAAGAAAATCTAAATAAATAGAAAGTAGCCTATGTTTATGGATCATAACACAATATAATGAAGATGCAGTACTCTCCAAATTGATTCAGATTTATCAGGATCTATATCAAAATTCTTCCATGTGTTTTTTGCAGAAATTGATAAGCTGACTCTAAAATTTATATGAAAATGCAAGAGACCTAGAATAACTAAACAATCTTTTTAAAAAAGTGCAAAGTTGGTGGATTTATAATTTATTATTTTAAGAATTACTATAAAGCTATAGTCATTAAGACAATGTGGTACTGGCAGAAAAACAGACACATAGATAAATGGAATAGAATTGAGTGCTCCAAAATAAACCCCAAAACTTATGGTCAGTTGATTATTGATCAAGGGTCCAAGACAATTCAATAGGAAAAGAACAATCTGTTCAACAAACAGCTTTGGGAAAACTGGATGTCCACATGCAAAAGATAGAAGATATGACCCTAATTATCATCATACACAAAAGTTAACAAAGTGGTGTATATTCTTAAAACATTATCTGAAACCACAAAACTCTTAGAAGAAAACTCAGAAGCATGTCTTCATGATCTTCGGGTAGGCCATGATTTCTTAGATATGACGTCAGAAGCACAAGCCATAAAGAGAAGTTTAATAAGTTGGACTTCATAAAAATTAAACACTTTGTGCTTTAAAGGAAACCACCATGAGGTAAAAAAAGCCAATAGAAGAGGAGAAAGTATTTGCAAGTGATACATACATTTGATGAGTGACATATTCAGAATATATACAAACTTTGACAACTCAATAACAAAAAGGAGAGTAGCTCAATTTAAAAATGAGAAAATAATATGAATACACATTTCTCCAAAGAAGATGTATGAATAACTAATAAGCATGTGAATAGATGCTCAACATCATTAGTAATTAGGGAAAAGCAAATCAGATGACTTAATTTGCAAGCCATATGTAGAAGAATAAAATTGGATCCTCATCTCTCATCTTATACAAAAATCAACCCAAGATAAATTAAAGACTTAAATCTAAAACTAGAAACCATAAAAATTCTACAAGACAACATCAGAAAAACTCTTGTAGACATTGGCTTAGGCAAAGAGTTCGTGACCAAGAACCCAGAAGCAAGTGAAACAAAAACAAAGACAAATAGAAGGGACTAAATGAAACTAAAAAACTTCTGCACAGCAAAAGAAATAACCAGCAGAGTAAACAGACAACCCAGAATAGTAGAAAATATTCGCAATCTATGCATCTGACAAAGGACCAATACCTAGAATCTACAAGGAACTCGAACAAATCAGCAAGAAAAAATCAAATGATCCCATCCAAAAGTGGGCTAAGGCCATGAATAGACAATTCTCAAAAGAAGATAAACAGATGGCCAACGAACATATGAAAAAATGCTAAACATCACTAATTATCAGGGAAATGCAAATCAAAACCACTTTACTCCTCCAAGAATGGCCATAATTAAGAAATAAAAAAATAATAGATGCTGGCATGAATGTGGTCAAAATGGAACACTTTTACACTGCTGGTGGGAATGTAAACTAGTAAAATCACTATGGAAAACAGTATGGAGACTCTTTAAGGAACTAAAAGTAGAACTACAATTTGATCCAGCAATCCCATGACTGGGTATCTACCCAGAGGAAAGAAGTCATTCTATGAAAAAGACACTTGCACATGCATGTTTATAGTAGCACAATTTGCAACTGCAAAAATATGGAACCAGCGTAAATGCCCATCAACCAATAAGTGGATAAAGAAAATGTGATAGATAGATAGATAGATAGGCAGACAGATAGACAGATAGATAGATAGATAGATGCAACAAAAACAAAGATAAATAGATGGAACTTAACGAAACTAAAAAGCTTCATTACTCAGCTATAATAAGGAAGGAAATAATGGCATTCACAGCAACCTGGATGGAGTTGGATACCATTATTCTAAGTGAAGTAACTCAGTAATGGAAAACCAAACATTATATGTTCTCACTTATAAGTGGGAGCTAAGCTATGAGAACGCAAAGGCATAATAATTATATAATGGATTCTGGGGATTCGTGGGGAGGGGTGGGAAGTGGAAGAGGGTTAAAAGACTACACATTGGGTCCAGTGTACACTTCTCGGGTGACAGATGCACCAAAATCCCAGAAATCACCATAAAAAACTTATCCATGTAACCAAACAACACCTGTTCCTCAAAAACTATTGACATAAAAAAAATCAAAATCACAGTGAGATGCCACTTCACACTTACTAAGATAAATTAAAAAGCCAGGCAATAGCGATTGTTGACAAGGATGTGGAGAAAATGGAAACCTCACACATTGTTGGTGGGACATTAACCTTTGCGGTGACTGTGGAAATAGTTTGACAGCTCCTCCAAAGCTAAACATAGACTCATTATTTGGCCTAGCAATATAGTCAAGAGAATTAAAAACATATGTACACATTAAAACTGGTACCTCAATTTTCATAGCAGTATTATTAATAATAGCCAAAAAGTAGAAACAACCCAAATGTCCATCAACTGAGGAATGGAAAAACAAAATGTGGTATGTCCTTATCATGGAATATTTTTTAGCCATTGAAAAGAATGAAGTACTGATAAATGCTACAATATGGTTGAACTTCAAAACATTATTCTAGGGGTCAGAAGCCGTGCACAAAAGTTCACATATAGTGTGATCCCAGTTACATAAAATGTCCAGAATTTAAAATCTATATAGAGAAAAAGTAACTAGTGGTTGCCAGGGCTGGAGGAAGGGGAGAAGCGGGAATGACTACTAATGGATACAGGGTTTCTTTTTGGAATGATCAAATGTTCTAAAAGTAGTTTATAGTAATGGTGGCACAATTTTTGTAAATATGCTAAAAATATTAAATTGTAGGTCGGGCCTGGTAGCTTACACTTATAATTCCAGTACTTCGGGAGGCCAAAGTGGGTGGATCCCTTGAGGTCAGGAGTTTGAGACTAGCCTGGCCAACATGGTGAAACCCCATCTCCACTAAAAAAAAAAAAAAAAAAAAAAAAAATTAGCTGGGTGTGGTGGCACATGCCTGTAATCCAGCTACTTGGGAGGCCAACGCATGAGAAACATTTGAGCCCGGGAGGCAGAGGTTGCAGGGAGCCGAGATCACTCTACTGCACTACAGCCTGGGTGACTGAGCAAGACTCCCTCCAAAAAAAAAAAAAATTGAATAGTATACTCTAAATGAATGAACTTTTGTGTATGAAAATTATATCTCAATAAACCTATTTAAAACTGAGTTAACAAAGTGCTTAGATGACCAAGAACTGGCAATTTCTTGAAATGGTAGCTTTAACTACCAGGGCATTATTATAATTCATATCACTATCTGGAAGAAACAAGGTGCTTGTCGTGGAGTTTTTATTTTCTTTTTTCTGAGGCTTTTGCCTGGCAATGCTCCTTCCCTACCACTGTTTTGCAGTCTATACATGCAGGAGGAGCAGCTCTGAGGCACTGACACCCAAGATTACAGACTGATTAAAAGCAGGTGAATTTACAAATCAGTATCACGCAGAGAGAAGGAAGACATGGCATATGCCAGTCTTCCATCTCAAATCCCATCTTACGCAGGGGTGAAGGAGTCCAAGAAGCTCAAGAAGCGGGACTTGAAATACTCGGTTGTCATACTGGAGAATGACATCGGTTCTTCAATGAATGCAAAAACAAGATTTCTTCTAGCATTGGTAAATGGATTGAGACCCAGTTAAAGCTGTTGGCTTATATATAGATGCAACCGAAATTGCATATCTATAAACGTTAAAACTGTTGCCAGCATGATGTTCTACGATGTTCACATCCCATGAGATGAGCCAAGAGAACTGCAGAGTATATAAGTGATAGAGAAAACAAAGTATTAAACAAAGTATTTAAACAAATACAAGATGATTTCTCTGTCAAATAAATGTCCAACCCTGGGCGGGCACTCTATGACAATCATATATTCCATATATATGTGTATATATATATATATATATATATATATACACATATATATACACACACACCTCTCTCTCTCTCTCTCTCTCTCTATATATATATATGCCTATATATATAATAGGCCTATATAGGCCATATGCCTATTTTATATATATAGGCATATATATATGGCCTATATAGGCCTATATATAGACATATATATTATATATATATAATTATATTATATATATATAATTTTAGAACTCCTGAGGACTCCTCTCTCTTTCAGATGACAGCATGAGCCCTCCCTCCTCTACCTCTCCTTCCTGAGTCTACTCACACCTTCCAGGACATGCACTTTCCTTTACATTGGCAAGCTTATTCTTTTTTTTTTTTTTTTTTTTTTAAGACAGGGTCTCACTCTGTGGCCCAGGCTGGAGTGCAAAGGCGTGATCATGGCTCACTGCAGCCTTGAGCTCTTGGGCTCAAAGGATCCTCCCAACTCCACCTCCTAAAGTGCTGGGATTACAGGTGTGAACCACCACACCTGGCAACAAGTGTCTTTACATAGTCGTTGTGTAAACGCAACCAAAAATTTCTGCTTTGATCTTAAATTGATGGCAAAAATGGGAAACAGAGTTTCCATATTATGATTATATAAATATTGTTCAACATAGAACCATATTCTAAGCTAGAATCATCTTTATTTCTGGGCTACTAGAACAATGTTCTTAGCACCAAAATCAATGGCTTCTCTCATCATACACTTCATAATTTCCTGAAAGCATGGACTCTATCTTTGTCTATTTACAAGATCCAAAACAAAGAGAGGTAGTTTGAAGTCTGGAGTGGAGACATATGCTGGTACTGTAAACAGGAAGAACCAGTGCATTGATACAGGCAGCTCGGAAGCCCCTGGGCCAGAGCAGCGTGGTGTGAATGAAGATGGTGACGTTACCCTAGTTCTCAGGGGAAATTTGAAATGCATATAAAATGTCCAGAGCGGAGTGTAGCTTCTGTGAGGACCCAGTTAATATTAATATTTCTAAAGTAGATAATTTCTCAGTTTTACCAATGAGAAACTTAACATTTAGAAAGAGTAGGAAATTGTTTCAGCTAGAAAGGGCCAGAAGTGAAATTTGAATCCGTCAAGCCTGATTTCCCAGCTTCAAATCCATTTCTTGTTGCCTCCCACCAGCTCTCAGGTAAACGTGAAAACTTCTGGCACAAATTTTACTGCTGGGAATTATTCTCATGAGAACATAAGGACTGGAAAAAGTTACTCTTTCTTTACGCTCTCTCTTTCTTTCTTCCTCCCTTCCTTCCCTCTTTCCTTTTAGTAAATAAATATTAATCTTTTCTAAATAAATATTTTTTAAATAAATATTGATCTTTAAAAAAAAATCTTGTGGTGGAATAACTGTTATTGGCTTCATAGTCCAAAGCTGTTGGCCTAATATTTTTACGAGTTTCAGGAATGGGTCGTAGTAATGCTGATCCATAGTCCCCATCTTTGATACAACTTGCACAGGAACATCAAATACCTCTTAGGAAATGCAAGTGGAAAATATACCTGTATTTTCTGAAGTGAGGCTTCACCATGTGGACATAAGCAAGAAACTGCAGTTAATGGAAAAAGATTCGCATTAGCCGAGCTGCCAGCCAGTAGCTCTGGTGGGTGTCCCAGTGCATCACTGCTGACCAGCGCTTCCCCTGACCAAGCTGCAGTCCTGACAAAATGGGATGATTTGGGTTGTGCTTTCCAAACTCAACACAGCAAGGGCAAGCGATTCTACAGAAAAGATTTATTTATTTATTTATTTTATACAGTCTCGCTTTGCCGCCAGGCTGAAGTGCAGTGGTGCTATTTTGGCTCACTGAAACCTCTGCCTCCCGGGTTCAAGCGATTCTCCTGCCTCAACCTCTAAAGCAGCTAGGACTACAGGCGCCCGCCACTACACCCGGCTAATTTTTGTATTTTTAGTAGAGACGGGGTTTCACCATGTTGGCCAGGATGGTCTCGATCTCTTGACCTCGTGATCCCCCCGCCTCAGCCTCCCAAAGTGCTGGGATTACAGGCGTGAGCCACTACACCTGGCTGAGAAATGATTTTAAATAAAGAAAAGAGAAGAGAAATAAGCAAACATGCAAAACTTATTATTTTAAAGCAGTTTTTTTAGGTGTGCTCCACAGTCTACACTTTCCTACAGTACAGTACAAATGAATGCTTGTGAGGATAGCTGTCATTCACTCTGGACAGCATAGCCAACACTTTGCCTGGACCTATCTTTAGCAATTTAACCAAGTTCACCACTTACAAGTTCTGTTTCCTACATAGTGGAAATTTCACCAATCTTTCTGTCACGAGGCATAACATGGGTTCCCTTTCCTTCAGTTTCCAATAATGCCCTCTTCACTGCCTTCGGAGCCCTCCCAGCAGAGTTCTTGAAGCCCAGATTTCTAACAGCAGTCTTTGCAAAGCAAAGATTCCTACCATCAGTCTTTGATTCAGTGAATGAAGGGATCCGGGAGTGTGAGGCTCTGGAGGAGGCTGGCATGGTGGGGACTGATGCTGGGGAACCCGAAGACACTGTAGAAATGGAAGAGGTTGTCTCAGTTACTGAAGATAGGCGACTTGCAGAACGAAAAAGTCTCACAGAAGTGAAAGAACACAAACGAAGGAAGGGAGCATTTGTTAAAGAAACTTTATTCACTAGAGTAGCAAAAGATGATGGTGTAAGAGACTGAGAAGCCGTGTCAGCCTCTCATTTGCTCGGTGACTACTTTCTACTGCAGGTCTAGGAAACACCAACATACATCATCAGACAGAACCCATACCAAGTTTCTAGAGTAAGGTATGGAGAAAATGAAAATCAAAAACTTCTCTGGAGATGAGACAAACAAATGTAAACGCAACAGCAAAAACAAGCCATGAGACAAAAGAAATCGATAATGACACACTTCAAAATGAGTTAAATATCATTTAAAAATTAATTAGAGCTATAAAAAAGCATCTCAAATCAAAATTCAAAAAATTTAACATAGAAATGGACAAATAATAGAAACACTTAAGTAGGAACTGACCCAACTGAGGGAAACACAAGTGAAGAAAAGGCAAAATGGTTGTGGAAGTAAATAAATAGGAAGTGGGCAAAGGAGTACAGGTAAGAATCAAGAGAC
Source organism: Pan paniscus (assembly GCF_029289425.2). Taxonomy (NCBI): domain Eukaryota; kingdom Metazoa; phylum Chordata; class Mammalia; order Primates; family Hominidae; genus Pan; species Pan paniscus. The sequence continues at coordinate 9,001,650 of NC_073265.2, forward strand.
AGGGTACAGAGGATGGAAATGAAAATGAAACTGAAGAGCAAATGATAACAGGAGGAAGGGGAAGCTATGGAAGACTGGCAACTATGATCCACCATATTGCTAATTGGAAGCCCTACAGTAAAAACGAAACAATAAAATAGCACTAATCCTTAAAATTATAACTCAACAAAGTTTTTTAATAGGAGAAAAAGCAAAACATGACATCAAAAAGCGTCATTGTACTTGTGAAACTTGTCCAAGAAAAGCAAATTCAGAATTCTGTCAAAGTAAAAATCATACCAATAAAAAATAGAAAAAAAGGGGGAAGGAGAAAGAGATAGTATGATGAAAACATTGATTGCACATAAATGTTAAGCAGGAGACAGAGGGCATAATTTAGAGATGACAATGGCAAAAGCCTGAGTAATAAAATAGGTGATGAGACATAAATAGAAAACTAATGTAAATATAACATCTGAAACAAAAATATAAATCATTTTATACACAGAAATAAATATTAAAACAGAACAAATGGAACTTCAAGACCAGCCTGGCCAACATGGTAAAATCTTGTCTCTACTAAAAATACAAAAATTAGCTGGGCATGGTGGTGTGCACCTGTAATCCCAGCTACTCGGGAGGCTGAGGCAGGAGAATTACTTGAACCCAGGAGGCAGAGGTTGCAGTGAGCTGAGATCGCTCCACTGCACTCCAGCCTGGGTGACAGAGCGAGACTCCGTCTTAAAAACAAAAACAAACAAACAACGAAAAAAATGGAAAAAGGAAAGCGAAAAGACAACATAATAAAACACACAGTAAATATAGCATAATACATAATAAAAGGTAAAAATAATATGTCCATATTAATATATCATTTGATTAATACATGTAAATGGACCTATCTCACATAATTCAGTAAACAACAAAAAACTTTTTCATATTATTTCACAAAGCAAAGCAAACTTCCATGTTGTATATAAAAGATGTGCTTAGAAGAAAGGAATTATAAGTTATAAAAATAAAAGGATAGGCCTAAAGGTATAGCAGGCAGAGGCTATAACACAGATATATAAAACAATACAAAATTCGTATTTTATCATATTATATAATAATAAAAGCTATCAAAAATTTGAAGAGAAAAATATAGAAGTCAAATAATTAGATATTTTTTCACACTGTTGTTACTCTAAGACTAACCAAATGAATTAAAAAATATAAACCAGGCCAGGCGCGGTGGCTCACGCCTGTAATTCCAGCACTTTGGGAGGCCGAGGTGGGTGGATCACAAGGTCAGGAGATCGAGACCATCCTGGCTAACATGGTGAAACCCCGTATCTCCTAAAAATACAAGAAATTATCTGGGTGTGGTGGCACGCGCCTGTAGTCCCAGCTACTTGGGAGGCTGAGGCAGGAGAATCGCTTGAACCCGGGAGGCAGAGGTTGCAGTGAGCCAAGATCGTGCCACTGCACTCCAGCCTGGGCGACAGAACGAGACTCAGCCTCAAAAAAAACCATACATATACATATATATATAATATTTATATATATAATATATATACCTAAATATGTTTAAATAGGACACCAAACTACATGATTAATGTTGTAAATATTATGAATATAGACTTTCACTGAAAAAATAGCAAATACAAACATTCCTTTCAAATAAACATGGAGTATTCATAAAAACTAACCAAGGATATGAAGAAAATCTCTTGAAGTAGAAATAATGAAAAAAATTCTTATCACACTGCAATGACAAGTAAAAATGAATATTAAAAATTCTGTCTTGATAGTTTAAAATCTTATGTCAAAGAATTGGTAATAAAATATAAACACAGGAATCTGTGGGATACCTTTAATATAGTGATAAGTAAAAAAATGTAGCCTCAAATACTAACTAGAAAAAAAATTGGTGCATTGAACTTCTAACTAAAAAAAGGGGAAAAAAGTAAACTAGAAGAAAGAAGGAACAGAAAATAATGAATTACATAACAGAAAAAGAGAATTGTGAAATCCATTTTTAAACGAGACTTTTAAATATCAACAAAATACTCATTTCTATATATCCCACAGTAGACAGAAAGAGAAAAGCAAAATACCAAAACTGAGATATAACTACAAGGAAATACACATTAAAACATAAGAAATTTAAAAAATTATGAGACTATTTTTGCTCAGTACTAGTCAATATGAAAAGGAATTTTATTGCTTTCTTTTCTAAAGGAATACTTTCCTAAAACTATTGTTTTCTAAAGCAATACTTTCCTAAAAATAAATTATCAAAATTGAATTTTTTTACATAATGATTTTAATTTGCTACTTTACATTTTCCTCTCATTTTTGTAGAAATATTAGAATCATCAAAGTTCAATTTTGAATAATTTCAATAATTGAACTTTGACAATAATTGAAATTTCAATAAATTGACAACACAATTTTGATGGACTGAATTTACCAAGATAGAGATTTTGCTATTTTTTTAAAGTCCTGCTGAGTCAAAAGGCGGTGCCTGGAAAGTTATAAATGTCCCAACATAAATTATAATTTATCAAAACTAAACCCAATTAGAAAGCTGGGTTTTTTTGTTTTGTGTTTTTTTTTTTTTTGTGAGACAGAGTTTCGCTCGTTGCCCAGGCTGGAGTGCAATGGTGCAATCTCGGCTTACTGCAACCTCTGCCTCCTGGGTTCAAGCAATTTTCCTGCCTCAGCCTCCCAAGTAGCTGGGATTACAGCATGCGCCACCACATCCGGCTAACTTTTGTATATTTAGTAGAGATGGGGTTTCGTCATGTTGGCCAGGCTGGTCTCGAACTCTTGACCTCAGGCGATCTGCCCGCCTCGGCCTCCCAATGTACTGGGATTACAGGTGTGGGCCACTGCACCCAGCCCAGATAGGAAGTTTAATAGGCTAATTTTCATTGAGGAAACAGAGTAAGCATCCAAAAAGCTGCATGCTCCCCTGCACCGGGAAAGAAAAGGAAAAGGAAAAGGAAAAGAAAAGGAAAAGAAAAGGAAAAGAAAAGAAAAGAAAAGAAAGGTTCCAAGTCAGGATGATGAATCAGAGGAATTCTATCGAATCTTTAACAATAAGATCTTAAGGTGTTTTAATTATTTATGATCACAGAAAAGGAAAACTACACTGATCTATAACATGAATTCCAATCCTGTCAAATATTGAACCACAAGAAAAATACAGTCTAATCTCACTTATAATGCAAATGTAAACATTTTATATAAAATATTAACAAGAAAAATCCCACAGCACATTTTTAAAAGTATGCATTATGAAGAAGGAATTCTAGAAATATATGGAATTCCAGAATTTTAGGATGGTTCAATATGAGAAAATGTATTAATGCATTTCACCATATTAATAGATCTAAGAGTAGAACTCATAATCAGATACTGCCATAGATATTAAAATGTTATTCTAAAATATTTGCTACTCAGTCACAATTTTAAAAAATGCTTAGTATTTTACCATGGTAATAGATCATATTCAGATACTTCTATAGATAGTAAAATGGTATTGGAAACAATTTGACACTTAGCCCTATTTTTTTAAAAAAGCTTAATAGGTCATCCAAAATTGGGCAGAATCCCTATGCAATCCTGAAACACAAAGTAGAACACATGGAAAGACGTCATATATTCTGGAGCAAATGATTCAGGAGCGTACGCTTGTCAACTCTCCCTTAAGTTAATATAAAACTTTAATGTGATTCCAATAAAAATAACATTTTTTCCTCTGGCCCAGACTAATTGATTTTAACTTTTATGTAGAAAATTAAGCAATCAAGAATAGCAAGGACAACTGTGAAAAGGAATAATGATGAATAAGGTTAGTTCTATCAGATATTAAGACATATTATAAAGTGCTATAATTAAATCATATTAATAATGCATTAAAAGACACACAGGCCAGTAGAATAAAGTCCAGAAATAATCCATAGCACATTTGGAATTTGGGGCTGACTAAATATGTGTGTTATTTATCTATTCTGTATAACAAATTGTGACAAACTTAGCAGATTAAAACAACACTCAAACCTGCAGCCCTGTGGTTCAGAAGCCTAAGGCATGATTTAGCTGGGCTGTCTGCCTCGTCTCAGTAGGATAGAAGCCATGTGTCACCCGGGCCGTGGCCTTCTCAGGGAGTTAACTGGGGGAAAACCAACTAACTCCTGGCTCCTTCAGGTTGTTGACCAAATTCATTTCCTTGGGTCTGCAGGACTGCAGGTTTCAGTTCCTACCTGAAGGCTGCCCTCAGCTCTCAGATACCACCTGCAGTTCCTTGTCATGTGGGCTTCTCAAACATGGCAGCTTGTTTCTTCAAAGCCAGCAATGGAGAGAGACTGATTAGAGCATGAGATACTGCCAGCCATATGGACTCGTACAATGTAACAGAAGCACGAGAATGGCACCCCACCACCTGCCATATAATGTCATGTAATGCAATCACATGAATGACATCCTATCACTCTTGCCGTGTTCTATTGCTTAGAAGCAAAGTCCTGTCCACACTCCAGGGAGGGATATATGAATTTATGAATACCAGAAAGTGAGGATCGCCTTGCAGCATCTCAAATCATCTCAAATCACAGAGAAGAATAAATAGTTAATAAAGGGTGTTGGAAAAAAATGGATGGCCCGTGGAAAACAAAACCTGTGCATCTCTATTGAACATCGTGCACCAACATAACATCCAAATGGATTAGAAATACAAGTGCAGAATGAAATCATTCTAGTACTAGAAGAAAATACGGATGCGTGTCTCAGTAATTTGGGAACGGAAAAGCCTTTTAAATATAACTCAAAGATTGGTAATCTCACTATATTTTAAAATGTTGCAAAAAAAGAAACATAAGCAAAGTCAAAAGACAAATAAGATTAGAGAAAATATTTACAATTCATACCATAAACAAAAGGATTATTTTTCTTAAAGTATAAAGAACTCTTAAACTTTTGGTATTAAGACCAAAAAATTAATAACACAATCTGTGCGCAAAGCACAGAAACAGACACAAAACATGTAATCACACAAAAATACTTAGAGTAATTTACTTGTACTCATAGTAAAAAGAAAGGCATGTTAAAACTATACTGAGAGACCCATTCATCACCCACCAGGTTGGCACAAATCTAAAACTTAAGAACCCACTCTCTGCTGGCAAGGCTAAGGAGAATCATGCATTAAACAGGAGGGAATTTGGCAATATTCTACAAAATTGCACATGCATTTACCTCTTTACCCAGCTACTTCACTTTTGGGAATCTCACTTCAAGATTCACATCAACAAATACAAAACAACATATTTCCATAGTTATTCACTAGGGCATTAAGATAAAAATAACGCGAAGTGGCTGGGTGTGGTGGCTCACGCCTATAATCTCAGCACTTCAGGAGGCCAAGGAGGGTGGATTACAAAGTCAAGAGATCGAGACCAGCCTGGCCAACATGGTGAAACCCCGCCTCTACTAAAAATATGAAAATTAGCTAGGCGTGGTGGCGCGCATGTAGTCCCAGCTACTGGAGAGGCTGAGGCAGGAGAATCGCTTGAACCCAGGGGGTGGAGGTTGTAGTGAGCCAAGATTGCACCACTGCACTAGTCTAGCCTGGCTACAGAGCAAGACTCTGTCTCAAATAAATAAATAATCCTAAGTCCAATAACAGAGTTAAATAAACTATGCTAACAAACTGGCTAAATAAACTTTAAAATAAATTTTTAAAAAAATATCTGGCACAGATTTTAAGTAACCTTCAGATTATACTACGTACAAAAAGCAACGGCAGAATAGTGTGCATATAATGTACTTCCTTTAGGGTTCAGAAAAAGGCCATTTTTGCAGAAATTACCCATTGTGTAATAGTTTTGGTTTATATTCAAGTAAGGCTCTGTGAAGCAGAGGTTTTCTTTTTTGTTGTTGTTGTTAGATATAATTTTTATTTGACATGTGAACTAGACAAAGTTACTTCCCCTTGACACATTACTTTATTTTGTTTTTTTTTTTTATTATTATACTTTTAAGTTCTAGGGTACATGTGCACAACGTGCAGGTTTGTTACATATGTATACATGTGCCATGTTGGTGTGCTGCACCCATTAACTCATCATTTACATTAGCTATATCTCCTAATGCTATCCTTCCCCCCTCCCCCCACCCCATGACAGGCCCCGGTGTGTGATGTTCCCCTTCCTGTGTCCAAGTGTTCTCATTGTTCAATTCCCACTTATGAGTGAGAACATGTGGTGTTTGGTTTTTTGCCCTTGCGATAGTTTGCTGAGAATGACGGTTTCCAGATTCATCCATGTCCCTATGAAGGACATGAACTCATCCTTTTTTATGGCTGCATAGTATTCCATGGTGTATACGTGCCACATTTTCTTAATCCAGTCTATCACTGATGGACATTTGGGTTGGTTCCAAGTCTTTGCTGTTGTGAATAGTGCTGCAATAAACATACGTGTGCATGCGTCTTTATAGCAGCATGATTTATAATCCTTTGGGTATATACCCAGTAATGGGATGGCTGGGTCAAATGGTATTTCTAGTTCTAGATCCTTGAGGAATCGCCACACTGTCTTCCACAATGGTTGAACTAGTTTACAGTCCCAACAACAGTGTAAAAGTGTTCCTATTTCTCCACATCCTCTCCAGCACCTGTTGTTTCCTGACTTTTTAATGATCGCCATTCTAACTGGTGTGAGATGGTATCTCGTTGTGGTTTTGATTTGCATTTCTCGAAGCAGAGGTTTTCTTATTTGTTTTTGTTTGGTTTGGTTTTGTCCCCAGGGCCCAGGGTACACTGAATTGTTGAGGTAGACATAAACAAGCTGTTACCTATCTGTCTCTTTCTCCTCTTTCACAAGTTTTACACCGACTTTTTAGGGCTCATTCTCTGATTGTCTTTTATAACAGAATTGTACTCCATATCTGATGATTCGGGCTCCAAGTATCCCAACTTAGTTACTTCTGGGTCTGCAACTCCTGGACACTGGTTGAAGGACCTCCTGTTTTCCTTGGGTTGCTTGGTAACAACAGTGAATGATCAGTGTTTTTGAAGTGAATTATGTATTACTGCTCTAATCAACACCTAAAAGAATGCCTAAACATTCCAGGCACTCTGGAGAAACAGTCAATACTTTCTACTTATCCTTTGGAAGGAATTCCTCCTCTTATCCTTGAATATTTATAATGATGGTTAGTATTTTATTACATATTCTACATGTAATAGTGAATATATCACAGCATTCAGAGAAATGTTGTTTCAATTTACCTCCAGCCTTGAAGGTTTTTGTTTTGTTTTGTTATTTTATTTTAGTTTTTGAGATGGAGTCTCACTCTGTCGCCCAGGCTGGAGTACAATGGCATGATCTTGGCTCACTGCAACCTCTGCCTCCCATGTTCAAGAAATTCTCCTGCCTCAGCCTCCCGAGTAGCTGGGACTACAGGCATGTGCCACCACATCCAGCTAATTTTTGTATTTTTTAGTAGAGACAGGGTTTCACCAAGTTGGCCAGGCTGGTCTCGAACTCCCGACCTCAAGTGATCCACCCGCCTCGGCCTCCCAAAGTGCTGGAATTACAGGCATGAGCCACCACGCTAGGCCTGAAGGTTTTTTTTTTCTCTACTTTTGCAAGAGATTAGATACAATTCAAAATTAATGCAGCAGAAATTCGATAACCCACTTGGGCCAAAACATTGCTTTATTTATGGGTCTGCACCTTTATGGAAATTGTTGTAATGTAGAAAAGTATTCAACCCACCCATCTGTTGCTACCAAGTCAATTTTCATAACTGTGTACTAAAGGGTATTTATTGTCTTTGTGTATTTAATTTTCTTTATTACATTTGTACTTATTTTTCTTTATTACATTTTCTTCTGAACTATATATTTCCTTTATCTATGATGATCTGTTTAGTTTTATAATTATAATTTTATAATTGCCTAGGTGATTTGTAAGCATGTTCAAGGATACAGAGATCTTCTTTCCCTAAGGTCAACTGCAAAGAAAGGAAACCAGGCAATAATAATAACAACAGAGGAAGGTATGAGAAGAATCAGTGAAGTAATTAGAAAACAAATTTGCTTATTATTGCAAAAAAAGAATTATTGCTAAGATACATGAGATCAATAACAATGGGTACAAAAGGGATTGAGATGGAAGCAAGATTTCTTTTTCTTGTGGTTGTGAGGTTGACAACTTACTTTCAAATGAGTCAAAACAAACATTGAGATGGATAGGTAGATGAGAGGTGACTGGCAGATAGGCAATAGATTCATAGAGTATAGATAACAGATAGATGGAGATAGATGTTTACTAAACAAACAGAAGAGTGATAGATGGTGGCTATATAAAGCCAGTGTGGCAACATTCATAAAAGTGAGGTAACACTTGACATGAGAAAAAGGCAAAACATCAGATGAAATAGACTATCTTAAACCTCGTATCATAAATTTCTAAACCATAAACGTTTCTTCAGAGAGACTTCAAGTTTATGTGGTGTGTATAAAGTATTTCTAACACACTCTTTTCTTAAAAAAAAAAAAAACACTGTAAATAACAGAAAGAATAACAACCAGCATAGAAACGATGACTTCATGTTCAATGAGCGGAGACAAATATTAGGCGAGAAAGCCTAAATTCCTATGAGGGTGAAGGAGGAAGTCTTCAAAGTAGTGGTCACACAGAGGCTGGGGTCTACAGCGACTGTACAAATCCCCCAGCGGGTAAGGGAGGAGGAAGGTGGCTGGCTGGTGGTACAATGCAGGGATGCAGTGCGGATGTGAAAGGTATGGTGTGTTTGGGGCTACGATCGGACATGGAGGGCTGTAAGTCATGATGGGTTAAGGATGTACATTTTCTGTCAGTGATGAAAAACTGCTGTGTATTACATGGTAAGGGCATGACTGCACTTATCTCTGGAGAGAGCTCACTGGCTGCAGGAGAAAGCTGAGTTAGAAGATGTGGAAAGAGGCCATCCACATGGTGTCCATCCACACAGTGGTCAACATGCAGGGCTCTGGGGGCCCTGACTCAGTGATGGTTTGGCCTCAGAGTCAGGTCTTGAGGACAGAAGCGGCTTGTCTTGCCAGCCACCAAATTCCCCATGCCCAGCACTCTGCCCGGCATGAATTTCCAAAATCTCTTGTTTCGGTGACTGGAATGACCGGAGTGCCCTTTTCCAAAGCAGGAAATAGATGAGAAAGTGCCCTGAGGTAGAAAATACAGAAGTGAGATTGATTTAGGGGTGAAAAACAGAGTCAGGCCTCGGAGAAAAGGCTCGTCACGCTTGGTAATGCTGGTGAGAACCTGGAATTGTTTGTTAGTGTTGTTGTGTGTGTGTTTTGGTCACGTAAATGTCTATAATCAGAATGTCTACACTGATATTGTGTCTTTTAAGATAAATAGTTCATACCCCCAATGGTAATGGTACCCAAAAGTTAATGCCCAATGGGGGTATTAACTTTTAACTTTGTACTGAACCTAACTGCTGTGCTTCAGAAGATCAAGGAGGAAAAGAAGAATCACTAGATCAGTGGTTCTCCATGTGAGCTGCTCCTTCGAATTATCTGAGGCTCTTCACAAATAATAATGGTGCCCAGCACACACCTCCAGGCCCCGGTTATAGCAGAATGTCTGGGGTTGGGAGGATCCTGGAGTCAAGCTCCCCAGGTGATTACAATTGCAACCAAGAGAATGAGCCTTTGTACAACAGTAAAAACAGGGGCTATTCAAAAGCAGAAACATTTTTTTAACTTTCATTAATGTAATCATTTCATTAATTCTTCTAGTAAAATATAGAGCCTTAATTTGGAGGCATTCCTGATAATTTAAAAATTATTGTTCTTCATACATTTATGTTAACTCAAAAATTAAATGAAATCCATTGCTTGAGTTTGACTCCTACGAGCCACATTGGGAAATGACTGAGTTGGAGTAAAAGCCATGAACCTTGGTTGAACTGAAGGGAGTCCACCTGTCTCTAGTAATCAACTGTATATAATATGAATAGGTGCTGCTACTAAGTTCTCTAAATACTTAGTGTTTTTACAAATTCTCTAAGTACTTTTTGCTAGACCTCCGATTCACTGTCTGAAAAATAAGGAAGCTGGACATTAAGATTTCTAGATGAAATCTAGAAATAGATTTTATTTTATTTCTTTGTGATCTCTTAATTTTAAAGAAAACGTGTAATATATTTTTCATTCATTCTATTCATATTTGAATTTCTGAGTAAAGCTGCCATATATATGTATAACAAAAATAGTCATATTGAAATATTCATTTCAAAAGCTATCCTTAATTTAAGGCCTAGTGCCATTTTGATACCATTTTATACATCATTCTTAGAAAATACATTTCTGTATGACCTATATATGTATCTATATTGATATATTCATTATATTTTACATATGCACACACATACACACACACATATATATGTGCTTATCCAAGCATTGGATGTGCTTATCTTTGACAAAATCAATAATTCCTATTTGTTTACATGTCAAGCTTGGGGAATTATGAAGCACTGGAGCTTATACTTGGAACTCAACTTGTGTAGAACTAAGTTCTGTATATTCAGCTTTCTAAAGCCCTCATTTGGCACCTCCACCTCCTTTCAGGTCCCCACCCCCTTTCTAATGTTGTAACTTGTGCATTGATCTCCATCTGTCTTCATTTGAGAGACCTGCAGATATACGAGGGCTAGAAGAAAGGAGTCATCAATATCAGCTGTGGATCAACATCTCCATCATCAACTTAAAACTGTGATTGGATGAGTACATCAGGATAAGGCAGCGAGTTCTAGACACACCACAGACAGAAAAAGGTTGACCCAAGTCTTCTTGTATGAAGGGTTCTGCTCCTAAGTGTAAACCATGCCCTGGAGGACGTCAGGGCCAGCTGGTACCACCCACCTCTCCCTCCCACCAGACACTGCCCCTCCATCCTGCTGTGGGAGTCTGCAGAGGGACTCCCAAAGTGACAATGCTTCAGCAGCCTCAAGCAGCAGGACCCTGAATTACAGCTTAGAGAAGACAGCCGTAGGGAGAATGCTTCGGGCCCCATCAATGACGCCCTTGGGGAATCTGTGGGTGATTCCTCCACAGGCCCTGACCCGAAGGCTTCTGTGCTGACTTCCTTTCCTATACACATACGTCAACTTTCAACCTATTCCACACCCACTGCTTTTAAGAATAGACAACTAATGGAAGGTGAATTCCCATTGCAATCCATACGTGTATTGAATTTTCATGATTCAAATACACACTTTATCTTTGCAATTTCTCTTATTTCTCTAGAATAATGTCATTAGACCTAAAAACTACTAATGATACAATGCCTATAAATGAACTTAAAATTCAGAGTATAGTTATGACTAGAAAGCAAACAATATAGAACATGATTGCAAGAATATTTCCAGCCCAGTGTAAGAGTTATTTTGATGTGCTGTTTCATTTTATTACATTAGCTATTTCCCTACTATCAAGCCTTTGTCTTTTCCCAACAATTGATGCTGAACCTTAATCCCACTGAAGTAAATGGAATAGTGTCCCTGCAAGTTCATGTTTTCCCAGAACCTCAAAATGTGACTTTATTGGAATAGAGCCTTGCAGATGTAATTATTTAAGATGTATTTATCTCAAGATGAAATCATCTTGGATTTAGAGTACATTCTAAATCCTGTGGTGTCTTTGTAAAAGGATACGGAGGTTTGAGAGACACACAGAGAAGGCTGTGTGAAGACAAAAACAGAGACAGAGGTAAGAATGCCACGTCGACAGCCAGGGGTGTCCAAGGACTGCCAGCAGCCAGCGGATGCCAGCAAAGAGGCATGGAACTGATTGTCCTGCAGAGCCTCCAGAAGAAGCCAACCCTGACACCACCTTGATTTTGGACTTACGACCTCCTGAACTGTGAGAGAATAAATATGTGTTGTTTGAAGCCACCTAGTTGGTTATAATGTGTACAGCAGCCACAGGAAATTATGCACTTACCTTTCGGAATCAGTGTCATCAGACAGGCAGGGTGCTGGCATACGGGTCCTGTCTGCCTTGCTGCACTGACTGCTAGGTGCCCCTCCCGCCACCCTTTGAGTGGCACGCTGACACTCAAAAATTCCCAGAGATGCCCTTTGAGATCGTCAAAGTTCAGATACTGGAAAGAGACAGACAGTTCTACAAGTGGCTGTAAACTGTTCATTCTTGTCTAGGACTTCCACTCTCCATAACCATCCTTCCGCTCCTCTGCTTAGCTGAACCCAGCTGAACCCAGAGGAGCTAGCACCAGCCCCAGAGTTCTCAGATTCCCCAGAGCCTGACTGATGTTTTCATCTCCGCACAGGCCCACTGTGTCTGCACCTCCCTCCTCGTGTGACATCTCACACCACCGTCCCCGCCAGCTTGGCATTCCTCTCATAGCCTGGATCTGTTATACTCATGGGTCATAGCAAAGCTCTCTTCTCAGATCCCCAAATTTGGCTCTGGACACATGAAGTCCAGGATTTTGCCATTATGGCCTCTGAAAAGGGTGATTGAAACTAAAAACTGAGCAATGGATTTTTTGTTTCTATAGGTGGTATCTGCCCTCTCTTAGAAGTGATAAATGCTGTTGATATGGTGGGTGGGAGGCTGCAGGGTGACCTGCTTTACTGTAAATTGAAAATACACTAGCTAATCATTTTTCAAGACATTATCTAACTACACAGCCTTCCATCATTCACTGATTCTGTTTTCAAGTACCTACTGTGTACCAGACCCTAGAGGTGATGGGAGCATTCTTGACTTCAGGAACCTCATGGTAAACAAATGTCATGAGCATGGCAATAGTGATTACAATGCAGGGTAACAAGGTCTTCACAGGTATATGCACTGGCTCTGCTACAAGCCTTTGGGGGAGCAAAAGTCCTCCAGCTTTCTGCAGCCCTGCTGCGAGCCTGTCCCCATCACTTTTATAGCGCGAGCTTTTATAACCAGGGGTAGTATATAACAATTTAACCAGGGACATGAGCACGAGTATCCACAAAGCGATGACCAGTCAGCATGGAAACGGCCGTAAACAACCCATGCTCGCCCTGCCCCACCCTGGCTGTTTTCTCACTTGGACTATTTGGAGACCTCTTTAGCAGTCATTGCAGGGCGGGGGTGGGGGTGCTGGTCATTACTCCATGAAACCCCTCTTTCTCCGTAGGAGGTGAAGGACAGCGATGCTCTGCCCAACACAAGGCCTGTTGCCCTTCGTGACCTCCAGGGGGAGCCCAAGGCTCTTCCCCAGAGAAGAACGGGACTTGAAGACAGCTCTGGTGTTCAGGAGGAGGGGTCCTCCCGGCCTTCTTATGGGAAGTTGCATGTTTCAGGGAAGACAAATAGAGGCGCTCTCGGTGCCCACCACGTTTGGCAGCCAAGGAGGCCCCTTCTCTTTGGACCATTTCCCCTCCTGCAGCAGTTGGTCTCTGAGGCCACTGCCCTTGCTGCCCGTGGTGGAACGCATGCTCTCAGGCAGCTTTTCTGGACCTCACTTCTGCTGCTCCTGGGAAGTGCCCTCTCATAGGGTTGCCAGATAAAATATGGGATGCCCAGTTGAATCTGAATTCAAGATAAGTAGCAATAACGCTTTGGTATCAGTGGGTCCCAGATGTTGCATGGGCGATACCACCTCTGGGTGCCTATACAGTGGGGCTGGGCCCCCCCCATTGACTTCGCCCAACACTTGGGATCCTGCCTGGCGCTGGGAGCCAGAGGTTGTCTAGATGCACTGTCTATCATGACCAAGTCAGTACTAGGATGTTTCTGGACCCCAGCTTGGTCCTGAGGAAGCTCCATGATGACAACCTGCCTTCTGCCAACCACTCTGCTCACTTTGCAATCTCTAATCCGTTTTGTGGATCCAGTCTCAAGCCACGCCACTGGGCCTGAGGGAAAGAGTGGAGTGGTGGTCTCAAGATGAACACACAACAGACCCGAGACTCAGTTCCATCTTGTTGAAAGCCTGTTCTAGAGGGGTTGAGAAATAGAATTGTCGTGGTTGTTTTTAATGCCTGGAATGCATCAGGTTTAATTTAAAGATCAAAAATACAGTTATATTTTACATTCTTAAATCCTGAAGAAAAATGTGCTCTACCCAATTGCTTTCAGCTATGACTGCAAGTGGTGACATTCTGCTGGTGGCATTCAGAGTTCTATCTTTGAATGCCATGGTAATCACTTGCTTCCCTTCAAGTCTGTCGTGTCTGGCATGAAATTTAAGAATTTAAAATACCAGATCAGCAGGCTCACACCCAACAGACATGGCACATCTAAATATGCAGTTAATGACTACCCAAGGGGGCTATTTCAATGTAAAAAGTGAGGCAAGTAGTGACTGACAGTAAGACAAAAACAAAAACAAATTAAAAATCTAAACTAGATAAACTAGAAATAAGTACTTTAACAGAATGGTACTAGTGTTCAAGGTTATAGATCAGAAATTTCATCACCACTGTTCTACTCTTTGCTTCCAGGATATCAACTTTAAGAATTTTTTTTTTTTAGATTCTACATATAAGTGAGATCCTGCAGTATTTGTCTTTCTGTGACTGGGAAGGGGGATGGGGAGGACAGAGAGAGGTTGACAAATGGATACAAAGTTACAGTTAGGAGGAAGAAGTTCTGGTATTTTATTGCATAGTTGGATGAGAATGATTAACAGTAAGATACCGTAGATTACAAAATAGCTGAAGAGAGACTTTTGAATGTTCCCACCACCAAGAAATGACAAATGCAGGCCGGGCGCCGTGGCTCACGCCTGTAATCCCAGCACTTTGGGAGGCCAAGGCGGGTGGATCATGAGGTCAGGAGATCGAGACCATCCTGGCTAACACGGTGAAACCTCATCTCTACTAAAAACACAAAAATTAGCTGGGTGTTGTGGCACATGCCTGTAATCCCAGCTACTCAGGAGGCTGAGGCAGGAGAATCGTTTGAACCAGGGAGTCAGAGGTTTCAGTGAGCTGAGATCACGCCACAGCACTCCAGCCTGGTGATGGAGTGAGACTCTGTCTCAAAAAAAAAAAAAAAAAAGAAACGACAAATGCATGAAGCGATGGACATGCTAAATACTCTGATTTAATCCTTATACAACATATATATGTATTGGAACATCAAATTAGAGCCCATAAATACGTACAATAACAATGTATCAATTAAACAATTAATCAATTAATTAAAAAACAAATTTGAGATTCCCCTACTTATGATGTGCACAGGTTGGATAAATTCAGCTCTCTCTGACTTGCTCAGGGAAGATGCCCAACCAGATCAAGAATCTTCAGGCAGCCCTCAGCTCCAAGGATGTGAAGCATCGGGCAAGCTCTGGGAGAAGGAGTTCTGCTGCCTTGATTGTTCTGCACCATCCCCAGTATGCACATGGCACAGAGTAGATGCTCAATTAGTGTTTGTTGAATTAATCCATTGACTTAAATTTAAAAGTGGAAGGCTGGGCATGGTGGCTCACGCCTGTACTCCCAGCACTTTGGGAGGCCGAGATGGGCGGATCATGAGGTCAGGAGATCGAGACCATCCTGGCTAACATGGTGAAACCCCATCTCTACTAAAAATACAAAAAATTAGCCAGGCGTGGTGGTGGGCGCCTGTAGTCCCAGCTACTCGGGAGGCTGAGGCAGGAGAATGGCGTGAACCTAGGAGGCGGAGCTTGCAGTGAGCCGAGATCGTACCACTGCACTCCAGCCTCGGTGACAGAGTCAGACTCCGTCTCAAAAAAAAAAAAAAGTGGAAGATTATACACACAAACACACACACACACACATATATATGGAAAAATCTTCCCCCCAGTGTTGATTACAAAATCAACTCTAATAAATAGGTGAATTTGGCATCTCTCCTTTCTGCAACTTCCTTCTATCCATTGACTTCATGCATATTGAGTAAAATATAATAATATGCCTCTAATGTAGACATGGCCAGAAATCCGTTCTGGAAAATTGCTGGTACTTTCAACATTTTGCACAATCATTATGAGCTTGAGAATCAGGGTACACCTGCATTCTAACGAGGTTCCAACCCTCACTCATAGCTAAATGTACAAATATTAAGTCATTCTCTAATTTGGAAAGAGCAAAGTCTCATATTTAGCAGGTCTATTTCTGATACTGCACACATAGAGTAGTTTCAGGTATAGCCAGTGATTAAATAGAATCTGGGAAGTAATTTAGCAACGCTGCAGGAAAGTGGCAGATGAAAAATAATGTGAGCAAGAGCAAAATAACACATCTAGAAAAAGAAAAAGAAGCTTAAGCTATTTTCGTAAGATTCTGAGCTTTATGAACTTTCAGCTAGGATCCAAGAAATGGACCTATCATTCATTATAAACCATTTACTGAAGACATTATTTAAATGTGTTGCTGCTGCTGCTACCAGAAAGGTCAGCCAAATGTTCTAATTCAATAGGAAGGACTGGAAACAATCCAGAAAGGATTACTTCCCTATGTGCAAAATCATGGCATGTCTTACAACCTAGCTGTGCCGTTGCCTGAAGTTCTAGTTGCTGGAGACAAGAATGTTCTAGCAGGACCAGAATCAGCTTGAATAAAGGAAGCTGAAATAATTTTTATGATGGAGACACTTGTTAGAGGACAGAAACAATCTCTTTTACATTGTGTGATAAATAATAATAAGAGGTTGGCCAGGTGCAGTGGCTCATGCTTGCAATCTCAACATATTGGGAGGCTCGGGTGGGAGGATAGCTTGAGGTCAGGAGTTTGAGAATAGCCTGGGCAACATAGTGAGACTTCTTCTCTACAAAAAAAAAAAAAATTAGCCAGGCTGCTAGCCTGTGCCTGTGGTCTTAGCTACTCAGGGGGCTGAGGCAGAAGGACTGCTTGAGCCAAGGAATTGGAGGCTGCAGTGAGCTATGATCATGCCAATGAATTCCACCCTGGGCAACTGAGACAGATGCTGTCTTTAAAAAAAAAAAAGAAGAAGAAAGAAAGGAAAAAAGAAGAAATAAAACTGAAATTTAGAAAAGTGAAAATTGGACCTCAACCATGCCTTTGGAGTTCCATGTACATGTTTAGGAGAGATGAATAATGATATTAATTAACAAAACAAAAGAAAAATTATCTTATTAACTTAAGTAGTGGTAAAGTTGGAAAATCTAAAGTTCTAAAAGACTTGAGAGAAATATATCTCTTATAATTTGAGTTTATTGAAAACAAATACTATTTGGAAAGATATTTTGAATGAAACAACATTCCTGCAAAATGCTTCACCCTGGAGGCAATAAGCAAACCCAGTGCCCAGACACTGGTTCCTTACACCATACTTCAATACACGGAATCAGGGTGCCATGAAGAAATGGCTGATTCTAGGGTTGGGGCAGGGAATATACAATATGAGCCTAGAGCATCTTATAGTATCAGAAAGCAAACAAGTGCTCAAAAGTCAAATGATGGGCTTATGAAGGGGACACAAGAGCCAACTGAAAGAGCTCCCAATGGCCAAAGCTGGAACAATTTGAGCAATAAAATAAGTAACATTGTACTGGATTATAACCTGGAGCATAAAATAAATATCCATGAGTGCATACTGGTATAAATACATGATTGCATACACAAATAAGTAGGGGAGAATAGGCAATTCTCCATGTAAAAGAATTCCAAATAATTTTATGTAGCTATTATTTCCTCCAAGAGGTGAAGCATAGCTCCACAGCCTTAAGTGTGGGCTTCTTTCCAAAGTGATTTCCAAAATAATTTCCTTCCTAAGAGCACAGCATAGGAAGAGGGAAAACAAAGTAATTTTACAGTGGAGAAACCTGATGGCTACTGCTTCAGCCGGATGATCAAAGTGAGCATCCGCAGTGATGTTGATTGTATGCACCTCTGATATGATATAATTAACATCGCACTTTCCCTCCATGGTCTTCTTCCCAAGAACCCATAAACTCAATGGAAAACATACCTGACAAACTCAAACTAAGGAAAATTCTACAAAATAGCCAATACATCTCAAAACTGTCAAGCCCATCAAAAGCAAGACACTGTAGCCAAGAGGAGCCTGAGAAAACGACTAAATGCAATGTAGGATCCTGGATGGAATCCTGGAACAGAAAAAGATGTTAAGGAGAAACTAAAGAAATCTGAATAATGTATGGACTCTAATTAATTACAAAATGATTTATAGTGCCATGATAAGACCCAGATTTCTGGAATGGGCATTATTGCAATTACTTTTAAAATGGGAGAAAATATGGCTGGGGGCAGTGGTTCATGCCTTGTAATCCCAGCACTTTGGGAGGTTGATGCAGGTAGATCACCTGAGGTCAGGATTTCGAGACCAGCCTGGCCAATATGGCAAAACCCTTTGTCTACTAAAAATACAAAAATTATGGGGGTATGATGGCGGTTGCCTATAATCCCAGCACTACGGAGGCTGAGGCATGAGAATTGCTTGAACCCTGGAGGCAGAGGTTGCAGTGAGCCAAGAGTGCACCATTGCCATCAAGCATGGGCAACAAGAGTGCAACTCCATCTCAAAAAATAAAATAAATAAAATAAAATAAAGTGAGAGAAAATATGAAAATAAATATATAAGAAGAGGCAGGCTGAGGCAGGGGGAGCCCATAATCAACTGATGCACTTGAAAATACAGATCCTCTGTGTCCTGAAATTCCTTTTGGAGGTAAAATTAGAGAAATTGTTTGCTCTCAACATAGCAAATGAATCAGCATTTTGGACACAGAGTATCAAGCAACCAGGAATATTTTTTATTTTTTAGCTAGTAATCACATTTCATAAGAAGGCGAAGCATAGACATGAGCCCAGGGTAAATGCTGTGTTTATAAGCATGGCCTTATGTTAAACTATGCTTCTCAATGGGTAACTTTGAAGCCAGGAGGCTGTGCCCTTCCCTGGCCATTAGAGAGCATGGTTTTGTGAAAGTGCCTGTAGACATGGTTCCCAGACCCCTCCCATTCACACTGCGGAGTTGAAGAGGATATTTTTTTGAATGGATAAAATAAGAGCTGCTTCCTTTATTTTAAGGAGCGATAGCTAGTCCCTCCAACACAATACTTTGTTCACTTATTACAGTCAGTCGACAGTTTGCACTGAGTATCATCTCTGTGCCTGGCACTGTGTTTATACTTGGGGACATAAAGATGCATAAAGTGGTGAAGGATTCTGGGAAGATGGTGGAGCAGGAAGAACTGACTCTGTCTCCCACTGAGACAACTGCACTGACAGAATGTGTCTTATGTAACTATTTTGGAACTCTGGAGTCTACTGAAGACTCGCACCTTCCACATAAATGTGTTTAATTTTGGCCAATTTCAGCCTTTAGTACAGTAGCTACCCAAGCCCCCCACCATCCCCGTGGCAGTTGGCTGTATTGTGTTCCTGGAACAATGGCACATAGTGGTGGGAGCCAGGGTGAGCAAAATGTACCCTGTCCTCTAAATATCAGTAAATCTACGCTCTGGTTGCTGATTGCTGCCTCTCATCACAGAGGTGCAAAAAGGTGTGTGGCTGCTATTGTTGCACCTCCTTCAATCCATGCAAGCCCCTCCTCTTTCACAGCCATTGTTGCAGTCCCCTCCTCCTATGGCCAAAGTGACTGCCAAGAGAATTAAAGGGATGGCATACTTCCCTCTCCCCTTTAAAGGGCCCGTACTAATCCCCGCCCCAGCACCCCCACCCCGCCTTTTTAGGAGCCAGACATTAAATGCTAGGTAATTCAAAAGCAATTGCATATATGGGGAAAGTAAGAAAGTGGCCATCATGCCCAAAGAAAGGCAGAGGCTCAAAAAAGATCTAAGAAGACCTTAAGTTTACACCTCAGGCTGTTCTTTGGCACAAAGACTACAATGATCAAAAACAGTTTGAGGCTGTTTATGAAAACACCTGACCAACATGGTGAAACCCTGACTCTACTAAATACTAAAAATTAGCTGGGTGGGTGGTGCATGCCTATAATCCCAGTTCTTTGGGAGGCCGAGGCGGGTGGTTCATAAGGTCAGGAGATCGAGACCATCCTGGCTAACACGGTGAAACCCTGTCTCTACTAAAAATACAAAAAAATTAGCAGGGCGTGGTGGTGGGCACCTGTAGTCCCAGCTATTTGGGAGGCTGAGGCAGAAGAATGGCCTGAACCTGGGAGGTGGAGCTAATAGTGAGCGGAGATCGCGCCACTGCACTCCAGCCTGGGCGACAGAGCGAGACTCTGTCTCAAAAAAAAAAAAAAAAAAAATTATGTGGTGCCAGGCACAGTGGCTCATGCCTGTAATCCCAGCACTTTGGGAGTCTGAGGTGGGGGTATCACTTGAGGTCAGGAGTTTGAGACCAACCTGGCCAACATGGTGAAATCCCCTCTCTATTAAAGATACAAAAAATTAGCCAGGCATGGCTAATTTAATGTAATCCCAGCTACTAAGGAGGCTGAGGCAGGAGAATCGCTTGAATTCGAGGGGTGGAGGTTGCAGTGAGCGGAGATTGCATCAGTGCACTCCAGCCTGGGCCTGGTCAACAGAGTGAGACCCCGTCTCCAAAAAAAAAAAAAAAAACAAAACCTAATGGCAGATGTACTAGATAAAGACTTTCAAACAACTTAAAGATCCTTAAAAAACTAAAGGAAGATGTGTAGGAAGTAAAGAAAATGATGTATGAACAAAATAGAAATATCTGTATGGAGACAGAAATTCTAAAAAGAAACCCAAAAGAAATGCTGGCACTGAAAAGTACAAGAAATGCAGTGAAAAATTTACTAAAAGAAGTCAAAGCCAGATTTGAGTAGGCAAAAGAAGGAATTAGTGAATTTGAAGATAGGACATTGGAAATTATTGAGTCTGAGAAGCAGAACAAAAAAGATCGCAAAAAAGTAAACGAATCTTCAGGGAGCTGCAGGACACTATCAAGCAGACCAACATATACATTGTGGGAGTTCCTGAAGGAGAAGAAACAGAGAAAGACGAGAGGGAAACTTGAAGAAATAATGGAATAATAATTTTTCCAAATTTGATGAAAGACAAAAGTATAAATATCCAGGAAGCTCAATAAAAACCAAATAAGATGAACTCAAAGAGTCCCACATTGAGAGACATTATAATCAGACTTTCAAAAGCCAAAGTAACAGAAAAAATTTTGAGAGCAGCAAGAAAGAAGTGACTTATCATATGCTGGGGGTCTTGAATAAAACTATCAGCAGATTTCTCACCAGAAACTTGGAGGCAGTAGGCTGATACATGAAGGGCTAAAAGGAAGAAAGAAAAAAAAAAAAACCTGTCAACCAAGAATTCTATATCTAGCAAAACTATCATTTAAAAGTGAGGGAGAAATTAAGATGTTCTCAGATAAACAAAAGCTAACAAAGTTAATTACCACTAAACCCACCCCATAAGAAATGCTCAAGGGAGGCATGCAGGGTAAAATGAAAGAATACTAGATAGTAACTCAAATACATACAAAGAAATAAAGATTTAAATAAAAATACATAGGCAATTATAAAATCAAGTATTGTTACAACAATGGTTTGTAACTCTACGTTTTTGTGTTCTACAGGATTTAAGAGACTATTTCTTTTAAAAATATTAGTGTAAAAGCACATATTATTGTAATTGGTTCATAACTCAAGATTTTATGTTTTACATAATTTAAGAAACTAATGCATTTTTTAAATTATCAGTTTGTGATTTGGGGCACACAATGTATATAGATATAATTTTGAGACATCAACAATTGAAAAGGGTAGGGATAGAAATGTTAAGAAGCTATTAAAGAGATTTTGTATGTTACTGAAGTTAAGCTGATAGAAATTCAAATTAGAGTGTTATAACTTTAGGATGTGAAATGTAATCCCCATGGTAACCACAAAGAAAATAGCTATAGATTATATACAAAGAGAAATGAGAGATTTAAATGTTCCACTACAAAAAAAAAAAAAATCAACTGAACACAAAAGAGGATAGTAATACAAGAAATTGGGGCAAAAAAGCTATTAGGCATAAAGAAAACAAATAGCAAAATGACAAAAGTAAGTCCCTCCTTATCAGTAATTAATTTAAATGTAAGTGGATTAAATCCTCTAATCGAAAGACAGAGATTAGCAGAATGGATTTTTTTAAAATCCATATTTAAAAAATATGGATTTTTAAAATCCATATTTAAACTATATGCTATCTACAAAAGACACATTTTAGATCCAAAGACACAAATAGATTGAAATGGAAAGGATGCAAAAAGATATTCTATTCAAATAGTAACCAAGGAAGAGCAGAAGTGGCTATATTAATATCAGGCAAAATAGATTTTCAATTAAAAAGGATGACAAGAGAGATTATATATTAATAGAAAGGGACATTATATATTAATAAAAGTTTTAATACTTTAAGAATATATAAATATTACAAACATTAACACACCTAATAAAAGGCTGTCAAAAATACGAAGCAAAAAACTGACAGAATTGAAGGGAGAAATCGTTCTACAATAATACTTGGAAAGGGCCGGGGGCTGTGGCTTATGCCTGTAATCCCAGCACTTTGGGAGACTGAGGTGGGTGGATCACAAGGTCAGGAGATTGAGACCATCCTGGCCAACATGGTGAAACCCCATCTCTACTGAAATACAAAAATTAGCTGGGTGTGGTGGCACATGACTGTAATCCCAGATACTCAGGAGGCTGAGGCAAGAGAATTGCTTGAACCCAGGAGGTGGTGGTTGCAGTGAGCAGAGATCACGCCACTGCACTCCAGCCTGGCAATAGAGTGAGACTTTGTCTCAAAAAATAATAATAATAAATAATAATAATAGTTGGAGACTGCAATACCCCACTCTCAATAATGGCTGGAATAATCAGACAGACAATTAGCAAGGAAATAGAGGACCTAAACAACACAATCAACAAACTAGATCTAACAGACATGTAAAGAACACTCTACCCAGCAACAATAGCACACACAATTATTATTATTATTATTTGAGGTGGAGTCTCACTCTGTCACCCAGGCTGGAGTGCGGCGGTGCAATCTTGGCTCACTGCAACCTCTGCCTCCCAGGTTCAAGTGATTCTCCTGCCTCAGCCTCCCAAGTAGCTAGGATTATAGGTGTGTGCCACCACATCCGGCTTTTTTTTTTTTTTGTACTTTTAGTAGAGATGGGGTTTCACCATGTTAGCCAGGATGGTCTCGATCTCCTGACCTTGTGATCCACCTGCCTCAGCCTCCCAAAGTGCTGGGATTAAAGGCATGAGCCACCGCACCTAGCCCGCACACACATTTTTAATTGCACACGAGATATTTTCCAGGATAGGGCATGTTTTAGGCCACAAATTAATTCTCAATAGATTTAAGAGGCTAGGTGTTATATAGAGTATCTTCTGTGACCACAATGGGATGAAGTTAGATCAATAGCAAAAGTAAAATGAGAAGATTCACAAATTTGTGGAAATTACACAACACACTCTTAAACAACCAATGAATCAAAGAAGAAATCACAAGGGAAATTTGAAAATAATTAGAGATGAATAAAAGTAAAAACACGGCGGGGCACAGGGGCTCATCCCTGTAATCCCAGAACTTTGGGAGGCCGAGGCTCGTGGATCACGTCAAGAGATTGAGACCATCCCGGCCAACGTGGTGAAACCCTGTCTCTACTAAAAATACAAAAATTAGCTGGGTGTGGTGGCACACGCCTATAGTCCCAGCTACTCGGGAGGCTGAGGCTGAGGAGAATTGCTTGAACCCGGGAGGCGGAGGTTGCAGTGAGCCAAGATCACACCACTGCACTCCAGGCTGGCCAAAGAGCAAGACTCCATATCAAAAAAAAAAAAAAAAAAAAAAAAAGAAGGAAGGAAAGAAAAAGAAAAACACAATGTACCAAAATTTCAGGGAAACAGTGAAAGCAGTACTAAGAGCAAAATCTACGGCCATGAACACTTACATTCAAAATAAGAAAGATCTCAAATCAACTACCTAACTTTACAACACAAGGAACTAGAAAAAGAACAAACTAAATCCATAGCTAGCAGATGGACGACAACAATAAAAATGAGAGCAAAATGAGGTAGATAAAAAAAAAAAAAAGAATAGAGAAACAATAGAGTGAAACAACAGTTGTTTCTTTGATAAGTTCAACAAAATTGACAAATCTTTAGCTAGATGGACTAAAACAAAAAAAAGAGAATACTCAAATTACTAAAGTCATGAATGAAAGTGAGGACATTACTACTGATTCTACAGAAATTAAAAAAAAGTTTGTACGAGAATACTATGAACAGTTGTATGTCAAAAAATTGGGTAAGCTAGATAAAATGGGCAAATTCCGAGAAACAGAAAACCTACGAAGATTAAATCACAATTGAAGAGAAAATCTGAATAGACCTATAGCTGGTAAAAAGATTGATTATTAATCAGAACTCTCCTGACAAAGAAAATCCTCGGACCTGACAGCTTCACTGATGAATTCTTTTTTTTTTTTTTTTTTTTTTTTCTGAGACGGATTCTCGCTCTGTCTCCCAGGCCGGAGTGCAGTGGTGCGATCTCCGCTCACTGCAAGCTCTGCCTCCCAGGTTCACGCCATTCTCCTGCTTCAGCCTCTGGAGTAGCTGGGACTGCAGTCGCCCGCCACAGCCGGCTAATTATTTGCATTTTTAGTAAAGACGGGGTTTCACCGTGTTAGCCAGGATGGTCTCCATCTCCTGATCTCGGGATCTGCCTGCCTCAGCCTCCCAAAGTGCTGGGATTATAGGCGTGAGCCACCGCGCCCGGCCGAATTCTATCATAATTTAAAGAACAAACACCAATCCTTCTCAAATTTTTCTAAACAGATGAAAAAGAGGGAATACTTCCTAACTTATTCTATCAGGCCAGGTTACCGTGATAACATAGCCAGACAAAGACACTGCAAAAGAAAACCACAGACCAATATCCCTTATGCAGAAAACCCATGACAAAATATGAGCAAACCAAATTCAACAGCACATTAAAAAGTCAATTTACCATTATCAAGTGGGATTTATTACTGGAATCCAAAGATAATTCAACATACCAAAATTGAACAAGAAAGAAAATACAACACATTAAAAGAAAGAAGAAAAAAAATCATTATCTCAATCAATGCGGAAAAACCGTTTGACAAAATTCAACATCATTTTATAAGAAAAACATTCAGCAAACTAGAAATATAACAAAACTACCTCAACATAATAAAAGCCACATATGAAAAACCCATAGTGAACATCATACTCAATAGTGAAAGACTGAAACTTTTCCTCTAAGATTGAGAATAAGATAATCATGTCTGCCTTCATGATTTCTATTTAACATAGTACTAGAAGTTCTAGCTAGAGCAATTAGGTGGAATAAATAAAATCCAAATTAGAAAAAAATAAGTTAAAGTGTCTTTGTTCACAGACGATATATTCTTATATGCAGAAAATCCTAAGGATTGAAAAAAAAAATGCTGGAACTAATGAATGAATTTGGCAAATTATCAGAATACAAAGTCAAAATACAAAAATCAGTTGCATTTATATATATCTATAATAAACAACCCAAAAAGAATATTATGGAAACATTTCCATTTATAACAGCATTAAAAAGAAAATATACACTCAGGAATTAAATTAACCAAGGAAATCAAAGATTTGTTCAATGAAAACTATGGAACATTATGGAAAAAAGTTAAGGAAGACATAGATAAATAGAAACATATTCCATGGTCATGGATGGGAAAACAATATTGTTAAGATGTCAATACTACCCAAAATGATCTACAGATGAAACGCAATTTCTATTAAAATGCCAAAGCCATTTTTTACAGAAAAATTTTAAAAACCATCTTAAAATTCATATGGAATTTCAAAGGACCCAAAATAGCCAAAACAATTTTGAAAAAGAACAAAGCTGGAGGACTCACACTTTCTGATTTCAAAACTTACTACAAAGCTACTTAAAACGGTGTGGAACTGGGATAAAAATAGACATATAGGCTAATGGAATAGAACACAAAGCCCAGAAGTAAACCCTCACATGTATGATCAAATGATATTTGACAAGTGCCTAGACTATTCAATGGAGAAAGCGCAGTCTTTGCAACAAATGATACTGGGAATACTGGATGTTCACCTGTAAAGGAATGAAGGTGGACCCCTACCTAACACTATGTACAAAAATAAACTTAAAATGGATCAAAGATCTAAATATGAAAACTAAAAATAAAAACTTAGAAGAAAACATAGGGTGAAAACCACTGCATTGAAGATGGCAGTGATTTCTTGGATAAGACATCAAGATAAAGAACAGACAACCAAAGAAAAAATAAACAAATGAGACTTCATGAATTTTTTTTAACTTGTGCATTAACATATAACATCAATAGAATAATCAGGCAACCCACAGAATGGGGGAAGATATTTGCAAAGCATATATCTAGTAAGAAATCAATATCCAGAATGTAGAGAGAACTCCTAAAATTCAACCACAAAAAACCAACCAACCAACCAACTCAATTTAAAAATTAACAAAGGAGGCTGGGTGCGGTGGCTCACACCTGTAATCCCAGCGCTTTGGAAGGGTGAGGCGGGTGGATCACGAGGTCAGGAGATCAAGACCATCCTGGCTAACACGGTGAAACCCTGTCTCTATTAAAAATACAAAAAAATTAGCCAGGCATGGTGGCAGGTGCCTGTAGTCCCAGCTACTCGGGAGGCTGAGACAGGAGAATTGCGTGAACCCGGGAGGTGGAGCTTACAGTGAGGTGAGATGGCACCACTGCACTCCAGCTGGGCAACAGAGCGAGACTCCGTCTCAAAAAAAAAAAAAAATTGACAAAGGACTTGAATAGACATTTCTCCCAAGAAGAGATACAAATGGCCAATAAACACATGAGAAGATGTTCAACATCACTAATAATTAAAGATATGCAAATCAAAACTACAACTAGATACCACCACACACCACTTGGGATGGCTCCTATCAAGAAACAGAAAATAAATGATGATGAAGATGTGGAGAAATTGTAACCTTTGTGCACTGTTGGTGGGAATGTAAAATGATACAGCCACCATGGAAAATAGTATGTCAGTGCATCAAAAATTTGAAGAACTACTATATGATCCAGTAATTCCACTATCATATATATACACAAAAGAATTGAAAGCAGAATCTTAAAGACATTTGTATACCAATATTCATAGAAGTATTATTCATAGTAGCCATAACACGGAAGCAACCCAAGTGATTATGACAGATGAATGGATAGGCAATGTGGTATATATGTATAATGAAATATTATTCAGCCTTAGTATGTAAAGAATTTCTGGTATACACTACAGCATGGATGAAGCTTGAAGACATTTTGCAAAGTGAAATAAGCTAGTCACAAAAAGACAAACATTATATGATTCCACTTATATGAGGTACCTAAGCAAAATCATAGAGACAAAAATAGAATGCATTTTGATAGGGGATGTGGGGAGGGAGGAAATGAGGAGTTACTGTCCATTGGGTATAGAATGTCAGTTTTACAAGATGAAGAGTAATGGAGATGGATGGTAGTAATGGTTGCACAACATTTTGAATGTACTTAATGCCACTGAACTGGTTAAATACACTTAAAATCGGTAAGAATACATTTTACATTGTGTGTATTTTACCACAATAAACAAAATTGGGGTGAAAAGTTTGTGTGGAGGGATGCTCTTGCCCTCAGGCCATCAGGGAAGCAAGCTAGCAAATGAATCCCTCCAAGGCAGTGGTTAAATGTCCCCAGAAGTGTAGGGGCACAGGAAAGGGTCTCTGAGCAGGCTTTGAGGACTGGTGATGTCATTGTGGAGAAGATGATGCCTGAAGACATAGGAAAGGGTAACCAATGTGAGACCAAAGCTGAGAACTTGGAGTGTGCACCGCGACCCACTGTTGCCTGAACACAGGGTGCAAAAGAACACCCAGACAGGACAGTAGCCAAACATCCTTTGCTATGCCAAAGAATGGTTTTTTATTATCAAAAAATTTTATCAGAGGAATGACAATCATTTTTGTACTTTGGATCAATGGAACTGTGTGAAAAATGGTCTGGATGATGGAATGATTGAAGATATAAAACCAGACCTATCTGCCTGATGCAAAAACCAGAAAGGCCTGACCCAAAGGCCTGAAACAGTGGTATGCTGGCAACAGGTTAGCACCAGTTCTGGGAAAAAAGAGAAGATTAAAGACCCCAAATTGTAGCATTTGCCAATTCTCATAGTGTAAATACTCCCACCTCATCCAATTTCAAACTGCCAATGTGACATGCAATGGCAAGCAAAATTACTGAATATGTAATCATTGAGTCTCCAGAGCTGGAAAGAGACTGAACCTGCCTTGGTGCACTGTGACCTCAAGGAGATGAGGACGAGGAGAAAAACCAAGAGAGAATGGTCCCTTGGGAAGTGAGAGAGGAGAGGATCTTAAAAAAGAGACAGTGTTGAAAGGCCACAATGCTGCAGAGAAGTTAAGTAACGAGTAAGGACTAAACAGAACTTTTGGATTTTGCAATTTAGGATGTCACTTCCTGCCCCTCGTGTGGAGTACCGGGGGCTGAAGTCTGTCTACAAGCAGTTAAGTGCTGGCAGAGGAAGAAAGAAACTGAGCCTTCCAGGAAGAGCCGACAGATAGTCACACTGTGTCTTGCTTATAAAACCCCTGATTCGAAAGAAAGCCAAGGAAGTAACAGTCTGAAGGTCTACACTGAAAGAAACCCTTCGTCTTCTGCTTTTATAATATTTACAGTTCTTGGAAATATTCCACCTACCTTCCTGTTGAGACGTGAAGCCAGCTGAACTTCCTGGGTCGAGTGGGGACTTGGGAAACTTTCCTGTTTTACAAGAGGTTTGTAAAACGCACGCATCAGGAACTTTCCTGCCTTACAAGAGGTTTGTAAAACGCACCAAGCAGTACTCTGTAAAATGCACCAATCAGTGCTCTGTAAAATGCACCAGTCAGCACTCTGTAAAATGCACCAATCAGCAGGATTCTAAAAGTAGCCAATCGCAGGAGGATTGAAAAAAGGGCACTCTGATACGACGGAAATTGAACATGGGGGAGAGGATAAATAAAGGAGTAAAAGCTGGCCACGGCAGCCAGCAGCGGCAACCCGCTCAGCTCTCCTTCCACGCTGTGGA
This sequence comes from Pan paniscus, assembly GCF_029289425.2. NCBI lineage: Eukaryota > Metazoa > Chordata > Mammalia > Primates > Hominidae > Pan > Pan paniscus. The sequence continues at coordinate 9,030,790 of NC_073265.2, forward strand.
AGCTTTGTTCTTTCCCTCTTCACAATAAACCTTGCCACCGCTCACTCGTTGAGAGCTGTTACACTCACCACGAAGGTCCGAGGCTTCATTCTTGAAGTCAGCCAAGACAGCTAACCCACCGGCAGGAACCAACTCCGGACGCAATGTGATGCATGACAAGGTACGTTAAAAAAAAAAAAAAAAAAAAAAAAAGTACGTGAAACAAACCAAAAGCCTTTAGCTCAGGAGTCATGCAGCCTTTACCAGCAGTTCTTTCCTTAGCATGTCATGACCTCAGAGAAGTTTCCTTAGCTCCGCTGGACGGGCAGGAAGAAACCGCCTGAGATGCGCGGGAAGCAGCCTCTGGGGGTCAGAGTTGCTCTCGTGTGTGTGATGCCCTCGTGTGGACGGGTGGGCTTCACCCCACCCTGAGGACAGAGGGAACCAGAGCTTGAAGAGGGTGAGGGATTCCTGCAAGTCACACGTAAAAAGCAAACAAGTCTCCGAGGCGGGTGGGTTCTCTGAGCTCAGGAGTTCAAGACCAGCCTGACCAATACGGTGAAACCCTGTCTCTACTAAAAATACAAAGATTAGCTGGGTGTGGTGGCGCATGGCTGTAATCCCAGCACTTCAGGAGGCCGAGGTGGGTGGATCATCTGAGGTCAGGAGTCCGAGACCAGCCAGACCAACATAGTGAAACCCCGTCTCTACTACAAATACAACAAATAGCTGGGCGTGGTGGCACGTGGCTGTAGTCCCAACTACTCAGGAGGCTGAGACAGGAGAATCGCTTGAACCTGGGAGGCGGAGGTTGCAGAGCTGAGATCATGCCACTGCACTCCCGCCTGGATGACAGAGTGAGATTCCATCCCCACCCCCCACCCGCCCACCCCCCGCAAAAAAAAATCAAAAGGCAGCACGGAGGCTTCGTTCCAAGATTTTTGACCCATGCCCAGGGTGCCTCCACTTTACTGCCATCAAAACAATGAAAATCAAGTGAGACAAAAGGATAGCGATTTGGAGGAAAATGCTTTAAAATTTTACAAAGCAATGTTACATTATTTGGTACCCAGTTTTTTAAAGATGAATAACCTAATGCTAAAAGAGTTAAAGCCACAACCTGCTCAGATCTGAATGGTTGTTTTCCCTCAGAATTCCTGTGTTGAAACCTAACCCCCAAGGTAATGGAATCAGGAGGTGAGGCCTTTGGGAGGTGCTTAGGTCCAGAGGGTGGAGCCCTGTGAATGGGACTAGTGTCCTTACAAGGAGGCTTCAGAGAGCTCCCTCCCTCTGTGAGGACACAATGAGAAGCTGCTGTGTTATCAACCAAGAAGTGGGCCCTCACCAGGCACCAAATCTTCCCACACCTCAAAGTTAGACTTCCCAGCTTTCAGAACTGTGAGAAATAAATTTCTGCTGTTTATACGCCTCTAGGTTTATGGCATTTTGTTACAGCAGCTGGAACAGACTGAAACATTCCAGGCAGTACTGCAAGTGAACAATGGGGAACCATGTTATTCACATTACCACCGAAGAGGACTGAACTAGTTCATTTCCACTGGTGCCTCTTCAACCCAGCAACACTCTTATTTTATGGGAGGGAAAGTATAGCCACATAAAAATCGACAGATGGGCTTTGATTTTAGCAGTAGGAAGGTGGGTCTGCTAAGTTTTCACTTTTGTTTCACTCAGCTTTATTTTCACATCTGAGAGCCATTTAATTTGATTTCAGTTAAGCTAATTTCAAATTACAGACATGAGCAGGGTCTCACTTATTTTCGACTAGGAGACTCGATTACAAGAAGCATTGTGGGCATCTGGTCGTGTGGCTGGTTTTCCTCAACAAATGCGGAAAAACCATAGCAACCATCAGCACACAGTGAAACACAGCGTCACCAAGTAGCTCGGCCAGTCGGTGGAAAGGCCCTGTGTTGGGGTCAGGGCCCTGGAAGGGTGCATGGGCGAGGCCGGAGGGAGTAGCCAGTGCCCTCCAGGCTTTGTCAGGTGGGGCAATGTATTAGTTCTCCATGGCTGCATAACAAATGCCACCAAATTAGCAACTGAAAACAACAGTCAATCACCATGTCCCAGTTTGCAAATCAGAAGCTCAAGCAGGCTCTGGATCTCACAAACCTCAATCTAGGCATCCCCGGGACTGGGCTCTGACCTGGAAGCTCTGAGCAGAACCTGCTTCTGAGCTCATTCAAGTCGGTGACAGAACTTCATTCCTTGAGTTTGCAGAACAGAGACCTGTGCTTCCTTATGGGCTGCCAGAGGTGGCCTAGAGGCCACCCTCATTCCTTGATATGTCCCACCCTCTCCTCAACCCCCTCACCAAATCCTCAAGCCACCAGTGATGGTGAATCCCTCCTATACGTGGATTCTTACTTCCTCTTCTGCTACCAGCTGGAGAAAACTTTCTGTTTGCAAAGGGCTTACCTGATTGGGTCAGGACCACCCACATATATCCCACATCACATTGTTAAGTTCAACTGATGTGGGATAATAATTACAACCAGGAAATCCTTCGTGGCAGCCCCAAATTAGTGTCCGATTGAATAACCAGGGATGGAATCCTAGCGGTCATCTTTAGAATTATGCTGATTAGAAAGAGTTCAGACAGCCCCTGGGAGACTATGATGAACACAAAAGGGTATAAGACTGGGAGCTACAATCTACATGCTAATCATTTCTCTTCCAGGAAACCAAGGAAGCCATCCTGGGGGAGGAGGCTCTGATGTGGGCCTGCAAGAACCAGGGGACTTGAGGTACAGGTGAGGAACATGGCAGGTGTATCAGGTGAGAGGAGGAAAAGGAGGTATCGAGGCCAGGAAGCACTGTACATGGTGGCCGGTGGACAAGAAAGTTATGATAGGCCTGTGAGGGAGCAAACTCACACTAGTCAAGCCAATTGAGGGAAGAGGTGACCACGTGAGTAACAGTTAAGTAATAATGAGTAATGCTTCCTCTACTACTTGCCATGTAAAAGGTCCATGCACCCTTGCTCCTCACACTGAACTTCTAATTAACAAAACGAGGCAGGAACCTTCCAGATCTCATTTTCATGGGCGAATTTTGTGATACTGTTATAGCGTTAAAATGCATTATCCTGGCCGGGCATGATGGCTGACGCCTGTAATCCCAGCATTTTGGGAGGCCAAAGCGGATGGAACAAGAAGTCAGGAGTTCAAGACCAGCCTGGCCAAGATGGTGAAACCCTGTCTCTACTAAAAATACAAAAAAATTGGCTGGGTGTGGTGGTGGGCGCCTGTAATCCCAGCTACTCCAGAGGCCAAGACACAGAATTGCTTGAACCCAGGAGGCAGAGGTTGCAGTGAGCCAAGATCACACCACTGCACTCCAGCCTGAGTGACAGAGGGAGAGTCTGTCTCAAAAAAAAAAAAAAAAATGCATTATCCTTGTGTTAGTCTGCTTGGCTGCCATAAGAAAGGAACACAGACCGGGGGCTTACACAATAGATGTGTATTCTGTCAGGATTCTGGAGGCTGGAAGGCTGAGATCAAGGGTGGTTCCTTCTGAGGCTGTGAGGGAGAAGCTGCTCCAGGGCTCTGCCTGGCTTCTGGATTTTGCTGGTATCTTTGGTGTTCTTGGCTGGTAGAGGTGTCACGCTGATCTCTGCCATCATCTTCACATCGCATTCTCCCTGTGTGTGTGTCTGTCCCCATATCTTTCCTTTTTTTTTTTTTTGAGACGGAGTCTCGCTGTGTCGCCCAGGCTGGAATGCAGTGGCACAATCTTGGCTCACTGCAACCTCCGCCTCCTGGGTTCAAGCGATTCTCCTGCCTCAGCCTCCCAAGTAGCTGGGACCACAGGCGCCCGCCACCATGCCCAGCTAATTTTGGTATTTTTAGAAGGGATGGGGTTTCACCATCTTGGCCAGGATGGTCTCTAACTCCTGACTTCATGATCCACCCGCCTTGGCCTCCGAAAGTGCTGGGATTACAGGCGTGAGCCACCACGCCCAGCCAAACCTTTCCTTTTTATAAGGACATCAGTCACACTGTATTAGGGGCCACCCTGCCCCAGTATGACCTCATGCTAACAAGTTACATTTGCGATGGCCCTGTTTCCAAGTAAGGCCACATTCTGAGGTCCTGGAGTTTAAGCCTTCAATGTATGACTTTGTGGAGGACACAATTCCCCCCATGACAGTCTTCTGTGCTCTACTCTAGAGACAGCCCTCATCTTTTGAGGGTAAGGATGAGATAACTTATACTTTATTTCTATAAATAACGTGAGGCAAATTCTAGGTAGAGCCTGACCTCTTTCTTCTCAAAGCGTGGTCCTCAGACAAGTGGCATCGGATCACCTAGCAGCTTGTTGGAAATGCAGAGTCTCAGGCCCCACACCAGGCCCACGGAGTCAGAATCTTCATTTTAACAAAACTCCCAGAAAATTTTTTTTGTGCATACAAATTTGAAAGGCAGTATTTAGTACACTTTCTCAGAAATGGTTGGAAAATTCTTCAGGGCAAAACCATAATGTCAACCTCACACCACCATTTAAAGAATTTAAAATAAGTTTTTGAACTAGTACAGCCACTCTAGAGAACAGTATGGAGGTTCCTCAAAAAACTGCAAATAGAACTACCATATGATCCACCAATCCCACTGCTGGGCATTTATCCAGAGGAAAGGAAATCACGATATCGAAGATACATCTGCACCCCATGTTTATCTCAGCACTGTTCACCACAGCCAAGGTATGTAATCAACCCAGGTGTCCAACCCCAGATGAATGGGGAAAGAAAATGGGGCATATGCATTATGAAATACTATTCAGCCATAAAAAAGAATAAAATCCTGTCATTTGCAGCAATATGGATAGGACTAGAGGACATTATGTTAAGCGAAATAAGCCAGGAACAGAAAGTAAAACATTGCATGTTCTCACTCATCTGTGGAAGCTAAAAAAAGTTGATCTCATAGAAGTAAAAAGTAGAACAGAAGATGCTAAAGGCTGAGAAGGGTAGGGAAAAAGGAGGAAAGGAAAAGATTTGTTAAAGGATAAACATTTACAGCTAGTTGGAAGGAATCAGTTCTAGTGTCCTACAGCACTAAGGGTTGACTGGAGTTAACAATAATATATTACAGAGTTTCCAATAGCTAGAAGGAGGGTGTTGAATGTTCCCAATATAAATGGTAAATGTTTGAGACAATGGAAGTGCTAATTATCCTGATCTGATCACCATATATTATATGTATTGAAACATCACCATGTACCCCTCAAATATGTATAATTATTATATGTCAATAATCTTTTTGTTTTAAATAACTGTTTTTATAAGTAAAAAATGAAAAGAAAAAATTTTAATACATTCTTGGGAGAGGTGGCTCAAAAACTTCTACTTAGTATACTTCTGTTAAAGAGATAGGTGGGACTCTGAAATAAACTAAAATGGTTGGTTATTTTTTTAAAGATAACAACCAATTGAAGATAGAAGAGAGTTTTTGTTTCGTTTTGTTTTTTGAGACGGAGTTTCCCTCTTGTTGACCAGGTTGGAGTGCAGTAGTGTGATCTCGGCTCACTGCAACCTCCGCCTCCCAGGTTCAAGCGATTCTCCTGCCTCAGCCTCCCTAGCAGCTGGGATTACAGGCAGGCGCCACCACCGTGCCCGGCTAATTTTGTATTTTTAGTAGAGACAGGATTTCTCCATGTTGGTCAGTCTGGTCTCGAACTCCTGACCTCAGGTGATCCGCCCACCTCGGCCTCCCAAACTGTTGGGATTGGCGTGAGCCACCGCGCCTGGCCCCAAGAAGAGAGTTTTGCAAGTTTATTTAAGTTGTGTAGATTGGGAGCTAGACAACATTCATTCACTTGACAAACCTTCATGGAGCTGCACGGTGTACCAGGTTCTCCAGTGAGCAGAACACCCACTGGAATCCTGACCAGACTACTTCCTGGGGTTATTAACCTCTTCAAGCCTCAGCTTGCTTTTCCGTAAAATGGCTGCAGTAATTGAGCTGCCCTCAGAGGTTTCAGGGATTCAACAGGGTCATTGGGGGGGCTTATCACAGTGCCTGGTGCAGGTCGAGTGCCAAATAAATGCTATCCTGATGCTGTTCCTGCGGGTTGCTCTTTGAGTCCCTCTGTCTCGACTGGGGGGTGAGGGGGGTGGGGAATAAGTGACATGCACACAGAAGTGGACATCAGGTGGGATCTGTCCAGGGGAGGTGGGCTCTTCCTGAGTCAATGTGAGCATCTGGGCAGGTCCCTGACTTTACTGCACAATCCCAGGGAATGGCAGCCCTGCCCTAGGTCACCAGTGAGGAGTGCCATACATCCTGCAAACCTGCAGTCTTATGCTGAAACCTGCAGCAGGCTGGGCTCCACCCCTCCTTCCTGGCCTCGCTGTGGGAAGTTGGAGTTCGGGAGGCAATGTAAGGAGATAGAGGCATGGTGTGCTTTTTCTTTGCCTCCTCTATTTGGTTTTTGATGATTGGTCTTTTTCATTTAATTTTGAGCCCAAATTGCGGTTTTAAATTAGTGTGTTTCTTTGCATAAGAGAGGATTGTGAGAAGGAAAAGGCCAGCCTAGGCCAGGCAATCTGCCCTCCTGGCTAGCCAACTAGCTAGAAACACGGCCGTCTTGCCTACCTGAGGACCTACAGATGATGGAAGCTAACTCCTAACTTCCAGGGCCTTTTGTGGGTTCTTAGATTCCAATCCCTGGGGACTTCCTTCATTGCAATTCACGATTGTGTTCCACAGGTATCCCCATGGTGACCCCTCCCAGTGGTTCCCAGAGCTGCTCCTGCTCCCACCTCAGGTCCAGGAGACATGTCAGCATCGTCAACATCCTGCCTGTCCCCAGTAACTGGAGGGTAGGGCTGGGCCAGGTGCCACTCACCTCCTGCTTCTGCCACCACAGCCTTTAGCCATTCTTGCTGCCTTTAGGATTCTCAGGCAGAGGTGTCTCCAGCCCCAGCCTTCCAGAGAGGACTTGGAAGGCCTCTTCCTAGCTCTACAACAGGAGGTAGGCAGGCACAGACACCTTCCAGGTGAGTGTATGGGAAGAGGTGGGATTGAGCCACTACACAGCCTCAAGGTTACCCCTTCCTCTTGGTTGGCTTCTCTCTCCCTTCCTTTCTCATTCTCCTGTGTTTTGTTCTCCAAGTGATGAGAGTAGAAAATGTGTAAGGATAATTTTCTTTTGTAAATTCTTCATGAAATGATCCGTCACATCCCTTTGCACTCACACCTTGACTGTATTTGGTGCTTGGAGGAAAATTACATTTCAGCACCCTATTCCAAGCATTTTTGTGTAAGCAAACCCAACCAAGACAACTTTGAACAGAGGGAAGGCAGACACTGAGCCACATAGAGGGAAACTGAGATTGCAGGTTAGCCTGCAGTGGACAGTATCCAAAGGGCTACGGCAAACTGACACACTAGGACCCGAGTGGGAGAGCACAGCTCACAGTGGTGGGCAGGACTCTGCAAGTCCAGGAACCAGGGAGGCAGGGCATCAGGCCCCACCTGCAAGATCAAGTTAAAGGGAGAACATGCACCTCAACAGGTGAGGAGGAAGACCCCAGTCATGGTGACATGGAACTGCCAGGGCTTTGTTAAAGGCTGTTCCTGGAAGACACGCACCTCTGAAGACCCATCCACACATCTCATTCCAGGCCCGGGATGCGTGCAGCCCATCCTAAACTTTCTGCAGCCACTTGAGTTGGCTTTGGGCAGCAGTTCTCCATCCTGGCTGAGTCATGGAATCCCCTGGGCAGCTTTTTAAAAATGCTACCACTTCCCTTTCCCCACACCTAAGGATTTTTATTTTATTGGTTTGTGTCTTAATCAGTTCCAGCTGATATAGCAAAATATCTGAGACTGGGTAACTTATAAACAATAGAAATTTCTTTCTCACAGTTCTGGACTCTGGGAAGTCCAGGATTTAAGGCAGCTGCAGTTTCAATTGTTTGGTGAAGGCCCACTTTCTGGTTCATAGACAGCACCTTCTTTCCATCATCTCACATAGTAGAAAGGGCAAGAGAACTCTCTGGGTGCTCTTTTGTAAGGGCAGTAATCCCATTCCTGAGGGTCTAATTTATGAGATGACATAATCATCTCCCAAAGATGCAGGTTGAGTATCCCTTATCTGAAATGCTTGGGACCAAAAGTGTTTTGAATTTCAGATTTCTGAATAATTGCATTGTATATACTTACTTGTCAAGCAGCCCAAATTTGAAAATCCAAAATTCGAAATTCTCCAATGACTTCCAGTTCCATCCATGTTGCTGCACTTGAGAGAATTTCATTCTTCTTCTTTTTTTTAATGGCGGAGTACTTTTTCATTGTATATGTGTACCACATTTAAAAAATTCCTTCCTCTGTTGATTGACACTTAGGTTGCTTCCACATCTTGGCTGTTGTGAATGGAACATTCCATTCCAGTGGAACCATGGAAGTGCAGAGATCTTTTTGATATATGGATTTCTTTTCCTTTGGATATACACCTAGCCTTGGGAGTGCTGGATCATATGGTATTCCAGTGAGCATTTCCTATGAGTTTCATGTCAGTGCTCATAAAGTTTCAGACTTTAGAGCATTTTAGATTTCAGATTTTCAGATTTGGGATGCTCAACCTATACCATTACCTTGGGGATTCAATTTCAACATAAGAATTTGGGAGGTGGGGACACAAGCATTGAAACCACAGCAGTCTGGATGCAGGTTTTGCTTCTGTCTCTAAGGCACCTGGGGTGACTGAGCATGCCGCAGGTGAAAGTGCTGATTAGGGGAACCTGAGCCAGGACATGTCTCTCAGTGGGAAGGACTGTGGAAGTCAGGGGCTGACAAGAGGCCAGGAATCCGGGCTTGAGTCCCTTTAGAGAAAGCCTGCAGGGCCAGGTGGAGGGGGTCTGGACTATAATTTACATGCTGCATGGGGATCATGCTGACAAATTTGGGGTAAGAAAATTATATGATTGGAACTGTGTTTTAAGGAGATGAATTTGGCTGTTTTGTGCAAGATGGGTTGGCTGGAAATCAGAGACCAGTGAGGACGCTATTGTGGAAGGAAATGTGTATTGAAGGCATCAAATGCAAGGTTAGTGCCGGGGGGACATTCCAGATCCTAAAAATCCTTCAGCTCAGAAGCGCAGGTGCTGCAGCCTGAGTTCCAGTGTGCAGGAGGCAGCAGGCTTGTAATTAGTCTGCACCGGCTCCCTGGTCGCCTGAGATCAGGGTGGCTGCTGGCTAATTAGTGCTTCCTGGAGGACGAAAGCAGCTGGTATTTTCCTTTCTAATTCAAGTAATGACGTCCTATTTTAACATAATAAAAGGATTCTCTGGTAGAGAAATGGGGCTGATGGGATGGAAAGCAGAGGTGACCCAGAGGCCCCTGCCAGTTGCTCAGGGAGTGTGCAGGGCCAGTGTAAGCACTGTGGGAATCAGGGACCCCTCCCCCCATCCCTGGCTGCTGTAGTGCCTGTATCTCAGGCTATATTTCCGTGGCTGGAAGCGCACAGGGATCATCGGAAATGGCCCTCTTACCTTTGCTCTTTGGCATCCTAAATATTGCTGTTTATCTGTAAGAAGCATAGAAACACATGTGCCCAGCCGCTGGGCTAGGACAAATTGTGTGGTTCCTTTATATAATGCTGTTGAAATGACACAATTTTAGAAATGGTGAACAGATTAGTGACTGTCAGGCGTAAGGGCAGGATAGAGGGGGCAGTGGTGGGAGGGAGGCGGGGTGGCAATGAAAGGGCAGCAGGAGGAATCCCCGTGGGGATGGAAATGTCTGCATCTTGAGTGTGGTGGTGGAGATACGAACTTATGCATGTGATAAAATGTGTGGAAATAAATACACATACACACGGAGATATCTGAGTGAGATTGGTGGGTTGTAGCAATGTCAATATCCTGGCTGTGACATCATACCATACCTTTGCAAGTGTTACCATTTGGGGAAACTGGATAAGGGGCACAGAGGATCTCCCTATATTCTTTCTCACAACTGCATGTGAATCTACAATTATCTCAATAAAATGTTTCTATTTGAAAATGTATCAGAGATGGGGGAAAGAGCATCAGGAGGGCGCTATAGGCAGGATACACAGTCAGTGCAAAGGCCCTCAGGGGAGAGAAGAATGATGTGTCCATTGTGAGAACTGTGTCTTTAATCCTAAAGGAGATAGGAAGCTATTGGAGGGTGTGGCAGAAATATTTAATGCTGACCAAATGTACTCACCTATATTTCCAGCCCCCTTGAGTGGGCAGGCCCCAGAGATTCGCTGTGGCCAGTAGACCGGATGAAACACAGCAGGGCAGAGGATGCGTGAGTTCCCTGTGCTCTGTCTTCCACTGACATTGCCCAGTGAAAGACATGGCTACAGGAGAAAAGCAGCCTGCATCTTTGAGTTGCCACTGGATGGGAACTTTGCTGGAGTCTTGAGTCCCAGAGGGCTACATGTGAGTGGCAAGTTAAACTTCTTGTGTTAATCACCTGAGATCTCAGGGTTTGCTCGTTAGTTCAGCATACCTAAGTTAAGCTGACTGCTTACTATGGGAGGTTTTGAGAAGAGAAGTTAAACTTACCTGATTTCCATTTCAGCAGGATCTCCTGGGCTCCCATGTTGAAAATAGGCTGAATGAGGAAGCAGAGAGTCCAGTAAGGAAGCTGTTGCAATAGCCCAGATGAGATGATAAAGCTGGTACCATTACAGTAGGATTGGAGCTGGTGCTTTCTGAACATATTTTGAAGGCATATTTGACAGGATTTTCTGATGGATTAGATGTGTGAGCATAAAAGATGAGCCAAAAAATCACTCCAAGAATTTTTTCCTGAGCAATAGTAAGAATGAAGTTTCCATTAACTGAATAGAGTGACACCATGGAAAGTGCTGGTTTGGGAAGGTGGAAGGAGAGGATTTAGGAGACACAAGTTCTGTTTTCGAGCTGTTAAGTTTGAAATGCCTATGGGACGTCCAGGTTCTCTGATCTATGTTGGAATCATTGGGTGGGTTGAGGATGGAAGCTATACCCTTCAATCACTGATTTTCCAATAATAGACAAATGGATAAAGAAATATGGTATATATGCACCATGAAATGCTATTCAGTCATATCAAAGAATAAAACTCTGTTGGCTGGGCCCTGTGGCTCATGCATGTAATCCTAACACTTTGGGAGGATGAAGCAGGCAGGTCACTCGAGCCCAGAAGTTAGAGGTCAGCCTGAGCAACATGACAAAACCCCATCTCTACAAAAAATACCAAAAAAATTAGCTGGACTTGGTGGCACACGCCTCTAGTCCCAGCTACTCAGGAGGCTGAAGTGGGAGGATCACTTGAACTCAGAAGGCTGAGGTTACGATGAGCCCTGATTGGACCACTGCACTCCAGCCTGGATGACAGAGTGGGACTCCTTCTCAAAAAAATAATAAATACATAAATAACCTCTGTCATTTGCAGCAATATGGATATAACTGGAGGACATTATGTTACGTGAAATAAGCCAGGAACAAGAAGTTAAATGCCCCATATATTCCCACTTATAGGTGGAAGCTATAAAAAAAAAATTGATCTTGTAGAGGCAAAAAGTAGAACACATGCACCGGTAGTCCCAGCTAGTCGGGAGGCTGAGGTGGGAGGATGGTTCGAGTCTTGGAGATGGAGGTTGTAGTGAGCCGAGATCATGCTGCTGCACTCCAGCCTGTTGAAAAAAAAAAAAGTAAAACATAGGATACTAGAGGCTGGGAAGGGCAATGGGAAGTGAGGAGAGAGATAAATTTATTAAAGGATACAAATTTACAGCTAGATGGGAGGAATAATTTCTAGTGTTCTATAGCACTGTAGGATGAATACAGTTAACAATTACACAGAGTTTCCAGTAGCTAGAAAAAGGATTCTGAATGTTCCCAACACAAAGAAGTAACAAATATTTGAGATGCTAATTATGTGGCAGGCCAGGTCTCACTAAAGTAGGCTTCCATAACAACTGTTTCAGTACTGACTGAGTGGTTAAGTTAAACATTAAAAGCCAATGCCCTTATACAAAGGCTGGGATGTAACAAAAACCCACCAACAGTTTTGCCTAGGCCTTTCCAGGGCATTAAAGCATGACAAAATAATGAAGGAATTTTTAACAAGACTCATTTAGGATTAAACAAGTTTTATTGGGGATCTGAAGAAACTCCCCAGGCCTCTACAAACAAGTTTGTTGGGGGTCTGAAGGAACTCCCCAAACCTCCATGATTTGGCAGGAGACAAGATAAGGGTAATCACCCCAGCACCTGGACCCACTTACATTAAGTAAATTTACTGAGGATCCAGAGGAAGATCTTCAGGACTCAGATCTTAGTTATAGATTAAAATAAGTTAATCACTTGTCTTTAGATGAATGCACACTTAACACATAGACATATAGCTTAGAAGGTATATAAGCTCTGGAAAACATTGTAATTTTGAGTTGGTCTGGTGATAATTTCCAGGCCTTCTCCCTGTAGCCAGTTACAGAAATAAAAACTCTTCTTCCTCCCCAGTTCATCTGCATCTCATTACTGGGCCATGAGAAATAGCAGCCCAATCCTCAGTTTGGTCCGGGAACAATTACACTGCTAATTACCCTGATCTGATCACTATACATTATATGTATCAAAACATCACTATGTATCCCATGAATATTTACAATTATTGTTTGTCAGTTAAAATTTTTTTAATAAATGAAGAGTTTGTTACTGAAGGATCAGGAAGATTCCGAAGCTTGTCCCCTACTTTCACCTTCAGAAGATTTCTAGAAGGAAGAGATTTTTCCCCCAACTTAATAGTCTTGTTCTTGAAAATTTGAACCCCTTGGGCTGTAGCTGTAGGGCCACAAATGATTTCCCTGTGCCACCACGTGGTGCCTTGACTGCCTGTAGATCTCCCGGCGTGGGAACTGCAGCTGTTGAAAACTAAGCATAAACTGAAAAGCCAGCACATATCACCAAGATGTGCTTTATCACAGAAACAAAGAATATTCTCATAAGAGAGACTATTGCTTCTGTGAGGGCAACCTTGACTTTCCTCTGTAATGAAAGTGTATACTCCAGCCTTTTGTGGCAATTCACGTTTTGCTGCCTCCTGAGTTGCAAGAGGCACTGGATGTCAGTGGGTTTCCCTTTGCCATGCAGAAGAGAAATACATTCAGATCCAATTAAATAATTTTGTGGTTCAAATTTTCCTCTTTGGTTGAAGGTTGGCGGGGGCCGGGGTAGGGGGAGTATTCCTGATGCCTCCTACCGTGGATATATGGATACGGAATTCAGAAGAGTGGTCTGAGCCACAAATGTGCGTATTGGGACTTTTGGGCCTTTCCTGGGGGGAAAGTGTTATTTTTCCTCTTGGCAGCCCCTCTCCACCTTCTCTTCTATAGAATCCACCTCTCCACTGCCAGAAAAAAGGGGTCTTTAATCCGATTGGGTCATCAGTGACACGTCTGATTGTTAGAAAGTTCACATTGAGCTTGCTATTCTTTTCCTCTTCTTTTATCCAGGTAGCTGATCAGCAAACTGGCCTCGGGCTTTTCACCCACCCGAGCACTTGTCTAGCCATCTGCCTGTCTTGCTCTCCGGTGCTTCCTGACGTTTTCTTTTTGTGCCTAAATTAGGATTACAATAAGGTGGGAGGAAGCACAGCCATTTAGCTTTCTTTTTCTTTAATGTTTCTCACAAGCATATGTGAGCATCTCATCTTCTCAAACTAGGGCAGCAGCTGCCAGCAGAATTTTGAGTTTGGGCTTTGTACTGAAAGGGTTCTAGCTGGACCTAGTGCCTCTCTCTTGTGCTTCAATCCAGTTTGCCAGTATTAAGCATTGGAATTTTGAGGATAAACTCAATTAAAATGTAGTAGAGGTTTGATTTTCTATCTGCCCTGGCCTTTGTCCACATCTCTCCCTGAGGGAACTTTGAGGGAGTGGGATGTTTGAAGCAGGTTTAAGGTATTGCCTGCTCCCTTTGTCTTAATGGTGTCAGACTACCATGAAATCTTACATTGTCCCTTAACAAAGGAAATGTCAGCAGTGGTGTGTGTGTGTGTGTGTGCGCGTGTGTGTGCGCGCACATTGTGTGCATATGTGTGTGTTGAGGGAAATAGAGTGGTGGGTTTGTGGAACCAGACTCAACCCAATAGCCTCAGTTTCTTCATTTGTAAGATGGAAATAATAAGAGTTTATAAACTTGTATGAGTTAAACGTGTTAAGGAATGTAAAACTACTTAGGTAAATATAACCCTATCTGGAGGACCTTTAATACCCTTTCTAACTTTGAGCGTTTTTAATGCCTCGATACGTTTTTAGGGCTGAGATGCATTTCTCTACCCACATTTTACAGCTGTCACACATGGTGGTGGGGCAAAGCGCTATTCTATGGGTCCGGGTTTCTCAGGACCACAAGTGGCACAGAAATCAGGGCCAGTGAGCAGGGCTGAAGAACCTGCATCCTTAGATGGAAGAACACGCCCAGAACTCAGGGACTGAGAGGAAGACACCTCCCATGCAGAAGCAGAAGCAGAAGTGCTTAGGTAATAGCAAAAGCAGAGTCATGAGATGAGGAATATTGAGCATGATTTCTTTTTTTAAATGCAGGGGGATGGGGGCTTATGCATTGCCTGAACAACGTGCTGGACAAAACAGAAAAGAAAAGTACCACTAAATCACCTGAATGTTATTCCAGTGACATAAGAGCAAGGCAGGCCAGTGAACTGGGTATGTGTGTGAGAGAGGGGTGACCACTGAGTTTTGGATTTCTAATGGAGATTCCTGACTCTCAACACATCTTAGGCATAAATATAAGGGATAATCTCTGATATGGTTTGGCTGTATCCCCACCCAAATCTCATCTTGAGTTGTAGCTCCCATAATTCTCACTTGTCATGGGAGGGACCCAGTGAGAGATAATTGAATCATGGGGGTGGGTCTTTCCTGTGCTGTTCTCATGATAGTGAATAAGTCTCATGAAATCTGATGGTTTTATAAATGGGAGTTCCCCTGCACATGCTCTCTTGCCTACCGCCATGTAAGACATGACTTTACTCCTTCTTTGCCTCCTGCCATGATTGTGAGGCCTCCCCAGCCATGTGGAACCATGAGTTCATTAAGCCTCTTTCCTTTATAAATTACCAGTCTGAAGTATGTCTTTATTAGCAGTCAGAGAACAGACTAATACAATCTGCTTGAAGACCAAAGCTAGAGGTGAGTAGTCCTCCCCATGCCTGGCCTCGGTAGTGTCTTGCTTCTGAATGGAGCCCCATCTTTCAGCACACTCATCCCACAGAACTAGTCACTCATTCTGATTCTGACAGGACAAAGGTAGAAAGGAACAAAAAGGTAGGAGGAAGGATTGGGCATCTTGTCATAACATTTATTTTCTTTCTTCTGATTATGTTGGATCAAACTTGCTTTTCTGTTTCTAGCTTTATAAAGTAGACACTAAAGTCATTGATTTGAGATGTTTCTTCTTCTTTTTTTAAATACATATGTTGAGTGCTATAAATTTCCCTCAAGTCATTACATGAACTACATCTTGCAATGTATAATATTCTACATTTTAAATTTTATTCAACTCAAAATACATTCTAATTTCACTTTTGATTTCTTCCTTGATCCATGGGTTATTTAGAAATGTGTTAGTTTTTTAGTATTGGAGGATTTTTTTGGATATCTATTTTAATTCCATTGTAGTCAGAGAATATTCTTTGAGTGGCTTGAAAACTTCTAAATTCACTAAGAGTGCTTTTATAGTCCATCATGGTAAATACTATCAATACACTTGAAAAGTATATATTGTGCTCTTGCTTGTCTACTTGTTCTACAAATTGTTGAAAGGACAGTTGAAAATTCTAATTACAATTAAAGATTTGTCTGTTTCTTCTTAAAAATCTATTGGATTTTGCTTCATGTACTTGGAAGTTTTGTTATTGAGCATATTGAAACTTTTAAGCTTGTTATCTTCTGATGAATAGACCACTTTGTCATCATAAAATGATCCACTTTATCCCTGGTGGTATTCTTTTCACTGAAATCTACTTTGCCTGATATTGAAATATGCACCCATGGCAGTAATGATGTATCTTCTCTCATTTTTAAAATTTTTAACCTCTTTGTATCTGTATATTTAAAGAAATTTTAAAAATTTGTCATAGGTAACACATATCTGGGTCTTGCTTTTGATAGTGGCAGGAGGCAGTCAAATGCCTAGGCAGATAGGGGCAGGCACCCCACTGAAACCCCACCTTTAAGCCAAGGACAGTTTAAAGCTTGAAAGCCAAGCTACAAGTCAAATCTATGGACCAGATTGAGAACGTCTCTTCCCATTTGGTGCACTTTCCTCTGATTGATCCCCATCCTTCACCTATTTTACATATACCTACCCTTCCCTAATTGGTTTTTTACACTGTTGTGCCCACCTTTGAGTTGTGTCTTTGTTTCAGCTTATTTGCATATTCACAAACCAATCAGCACACACTCCCCCATTCTGAGCCCATAAAAGCCCCAGACCCAGCCACACTGAGAGAGAAACCACCCAACTTCAGATGGGGGACCACACTCATGTCCCCTTTGCACTGAGAGCCATTCCACCATTTAATAAAATTATTCTCTGCCCTCCTCACCCTTCAATTGTCAGCGTAACCTCATTCTTGAATCCTGGCAAGAACTCAGGACCCACTGAACGTGAACGCAGGTACCAGCTGTAACACAGGTGGACTAGGGCAGGCTCAGCCCAGTCACAGGCTGAATGTGGATCCTACAGCAAGTGTAGGGTCCACACTGGCACACAAGTCAGGCTGCAGAAGTCCCTGGCTGACAAAGTGACCGAGAAAAATCCTGCATCATTTTTATATACAACCTGAGAAATATTCTTTTTCAGTCAGGTTGTTTAGAATCACATTTAATGTGATTCTTGATGTGGTTGGGTTTAAGTGTACGATTTTGCTATTTTCTATTTGTTCTGTCTGTTCTTCGTTTCTTTTTTCTTATTTTTCTACATTCCTTTGGATTGGGTTAGATTGTTGGTTGTTTTTATCCATGATTCTGTTTCCTTTCTTTGTTGCTTTTTAGGTGTAACTTTTTAAAAGTAGTTGCCTTAGGACTAATAGCATACGCCTAGCTTGCTGTGGTCCATCTTCTTGTAATATTGCACTTCACACTTCCGTTGCCCCTGCTAAGCCTTTGTGCTATTGTTGTCCTTACTTCCATAATACACTATTATTTTAGCTTCAAACAGCCAATTATCTTTTAAAAAGGTGAAAACCAGGAAAAATCCATCTTCCATATTTACCATTTCTGTTACTCTTTTGTCCTTTTATGGATGCAGATTTCTGTCTGGAATCCTTTTCCTTCTGCTTTAGCATCTTTTGTAGTGAAGGTCTGCTGGTGATCAATTATTGCAGCGTTTGTAAGTCAGAAGTAGTGATTGCTTCCTCTGCTCCACAGCATTGGTTCTGTCCTTGGTCTCACAGCTTCCTCATAGACCTGTGCTGACTAGCACTCGGCTGAAGCCTTGTGGGATGCACTTCAGACCTTCAGAGCTCCTCTCTGTGCTCTTTCTCTCTTCTTCTCTCTTTCTCTCTCCTGAGAACTCTGACTGCCTTGGCCTCCTTGTGCTCCCAATTCCATCATCTCAACTCAGGGAGACCACAGGATGTGGTCTGGGCTTCCCTGCCCTGCACTGCCACCTGCAAGCATTCTCCAGGCAGCATGCTGAGTGCCATGATGAGGATCAATTTTAGGGGCCACTGCATGGCACTTTCTGATGTCTGATATCTGGAAACCATATATTTTATGTATTTTTTTTGGTTAATTGTTTCTAGTAGGAAGTTAAATCCACTCCAGTTACTCCACCTTGATCAGAAATGGAAGCCAGTAATTCATTTAATGTAGAAAATAATGTGTGTATTTTAATAATACATTTAACGTTGATAATTAACTGGGATTTAAAATAGGCCAAATGTCCAGAAATAATAACCAGTTAGTGCCATCCTATACCGAGATTTTATTCCTAGGCATCTAAGATAATTTCTAGGTGATTTTTCCCCCCAGATTATCCTATGAGTCTTCTTTTACTCTTGTGTTCTCACATTTCCCCCCTGAAGATCAAAACAAGGTGATTCACCACCATGGGTTTTGTTCTTCATCAGTAAAATGAGATAATGATATCAATTTTTCAAAGCTGTTGTAAATATCAATGAGCTAATACTGATACAATGTTTAGTGGCTAACACAACAATAAACCTTAGTAAATAAGAACCCTTAGAAGGGAATCTTTTCCTGTAATCCTAGCATTTTGAGAGGCCAAGGTGGGCGGATCACGAGGTCAGGAGTTCAAGACCATCCTGGCCAACATGGTGAAACCCTGTCTCTACTAAAAATACAAAAAAATTAGCCAGGCATGGTGGCACGTGCCTGTAGTCCCAGCTACTCAGGAGGCTGAGGCAGGAGAATTGCTTGAACCTGGGAGGTGGAGGCTGCAGAGAGCCGAGATTGTGCCACTGCACTCCAGCCTGGGCAACAGAGCGAGACTCCATCTAAAAGAAAAAAAGAAAAAAGAAAAAGAAAAAAGGGAATCTTTTGTCTCTTGATGGAAAGTATCTGTGAAGAAAAAAAAAACAAATTGTTGGTCTTAACTTTGTGGAGTGAAGACATTGAGAGAAACTCTCCTGGTTTATAGGTGTTAAAAGGTAGTGTTGCCGACTGGGAGGAAGCTCGAAGTGTGGAAACAGCGTGGTCTTCCTGCTTTCCTCTGGGCTCCCATGTGCAATTGAGCTGGGCCTGTATCCCAGAAGATGAGCTCTAATTTTTGAGCCAACTTTCTTAAATTCACTCTACTGTACCACTATTTTTTATTACCAATCTATAGCTTTTATAAACATCTTTCAAAATTTTCCAGCATATTTTAGCATTCAGCATTGCTAAACTAAAATGCTTGTGGACTGGTCATGAGAAAGATACCATCAGAATAAGTTCAGGTGGGCAGAGATGGAGACCACTCATCTTCAGCCACCCAGAGGACCCTGTGCATATGTTCTGGCCACTATGGTATTATGATTAACAGCTTGATATTGTGTCGGGAGCCTGACACGGTAAAATCCTGGATCAGCCACCTACTAGCTGAGTGTCCTTGGACAAGTTATTTAACTGCTGTGTTCCTGTATTTGGGGTAAATAATAGCACTTGTGGACGCAATGTGTGTGTCCCCTCCCCTGACAAAGTCATGTGGAAGCTTGCTGCCCACTGTGATGGCATTTGGAGGTGGGGCCTTTGGCAGGTGATGAGAAGTAGAATGCCCTTTAGAGTCATGAGAGAGCTTGCTCCCCTGCTCACTCTGCGCTCTGCTATGTGTGAAGACAATGAGAGGCCCACAGTTTGCAACCCAGAAGAGAGCCCTCACCAGGACATAACCGTGTTGGCACCAAATCTCAGACATCCAGCCTTCAGAATTGAAAGAAATAAATTCCTGTTCTTTAAAAGTCACCCCGGTCTATGGTAATTCCTTATAGCCTCTAGAACCAACTAAGGCAGCACCTAACTCATAGAGCTGCGAAAGGTTAAATGAATGTAATACATGTAAAGTACTTGAAACTGTGCATCATACATAATGACCAAATTCATGTCTATTAGTATTACTTTCTTAAGGAAAATAGCATTTTCTTACAAGAGACATTACATATACCCGCCTCTGATTCTTCAGAATGAAGGAATAACATCAAGCACCTTCCTTGCATGAGGGACAGGGCTACCAGTAGCCCAGAAATCAAATCTACCAGTAATGACTTCAGGTGGACCTAACCCACCCGAGGGCTATGCTGGCAGCACCCGACTCTCCTCTGAGATGAGCCATGCTCAGGTCTGCATGTGGTGGGCTGTGACTGGGGGGCTCTGGAGTTTGCCTCTCCATTTCTTCCTGTTGCTAACAGGGATAACCTGTTTCTGAAGGGTAAGAAGTCTTCCAGAGGGTGGAGAAAGGGTCAGCAGGCAGTGTGGCTGGTGGTGGTGGTCTGGTTGCAGTACACTGGGGATAAGGCCACTCAACCGAAAGAAGAGAAATCCTACAAATATAATCCAAGTTCCAAGTTGTAGGGGAATACATGTTCCAAGTAGCCATCTTATGAGAAATCATGAGAGCCCAGTTTAATTGGGGGTGGTCCGCATATGGCGATGACAACCATGACAGGAATGTGGTCCATGGGCATCTGTTGGCTGCGTGCTGGGTGGCAGGGGGATGGAGGCTTTCACAGTCTCTCCACTTCTGTTGCTGGCCTCCCATGACCTCCATATCCCAGTCAGGGCTGGAGTATTTATCTTGATTGTTAAAAATGCAAGTTCTTTCCTGGCAGTTCCTGGTCACAGGCTGGAAATATTCCCGCTTGGTCACTTGACCCCTGTCAATGCCAGCCCAAGCCCCTTCCCACACAGATCCCTCATCATGAACTTCCCTTTGCCTAGGCACTCAGCCAGTGGGGCCAACTCTCTTGGCAGCTCTTACCTTTAAAGATTCGTGTCAGTTGCATGTAAAAACCCAGGGGTCTACATGCTTCATCTTTTCCAAGGGATTGTTTTCAGTGCCTGGATTTCTACCAAATGCTGAGTCTAACCCTAAGCACCATGGTTTTGGGCTTCCAACATCTTGGTCAGGGTTCCCAGGTGGGTCTTCTTCTGGCCCTCTGTTGTGTTCAGTCCAGTATCAGCAGAGGGTATTAGTATGACTACAACTCAATTGCACATTAATTTCATCCGAGGGTGGGATGGGCTCTGAAACCGCACTGTAATGGCAGGGATAAGAAACCACATTGTTGCTTCCAATCCACAGCCCTTAGTTCTGCTGCCTCCTGCTGCTGTGCCTCTGAGTTTATACCTCTTTCCTCACTCATTCTGAGGTTATTGCTGCTTACTCAACAGGGGAGAAGGGAAATACTGATATTTATGCTATAATACACTTTCAAGGCCGAAAACTGTAATTGTAGGCTTTACAGATGGTATTTTCTTAGTGAGCCTTTAAATAGAGAGGGTACCTGTGAGCTAGGAGGATTCTCTGTGAAATGGATGAAGGATATTGAAAGGGAAGGGATTCAATGGCTGTTGAAGAGATAAAATTCTTCATGGTTACTCTTCCTTCCTAAACACTTTCACATTCTATTGTATTTACTGTGTAGTAGAGTTTGCCAATTGTAGAAGAACAGTGATCTAAAAAACAATGCACATTGTATATTCAGATGTCAAATTTTACATGAAAAAAATACATCAAGACCATATGGTCTAGCCAAGACTAGACCAAGTCAACTTCACCTCCAGTGAATTGCCATCTCAAGGGACTTGGACAGAAATCCTCTCTCTGCTAAGAGTTTGGGTGCTTCTATGGATTTCCAGAGTTAGTTGAAAGGTTCTGTTTATGAGAAACATGTAAAGCAATTCCTGCAGGGAATGCTGCGTTTCCTGAAGAATTAAAAAATTGTTTTAAATAGAGACAGAAATTGAGAGTAGGCTGCCAACATCTCAGGAGCCCAGCAGCTCAGCAGCCCACGGCCAGGGATTTGCAAGAAGAGAATTTTCATCTATGGGCAGCTTGGGAGATTCGCAGTTTGACTTTTCTGAAAGAATTACTGCCTGAAGCAAGCAGCTCTGTTCTCATCTGTCTTCTTGTTTATGTTCTTCTTTACCCTTGGCCTTTCTGAGCCAGATCTGTGTCAGGGGCCTAGAGATTTCTCTTTACAGCTATTGATTTGGGTCTTGAAAAACCCACGTACAGCAGAAAAACCTACCCGTAATGATTTCAGATGAACCCAATCCCCCTGAGGGCTGTGCTGGCAGCACGCGGCTCTCCTCTGAGGTGAGCCATGCTTGGGTCTGCATGTTGTGGGCTGTGACTCGGGGCTCTGGAGTTTGCCTCTCCCTTTCTTCCTGTTACTAACAGGGATAACCTGTTTCTGAAGGGTAAGAAGTCCTTCCAGAGGGTGGCTCATGAGAGGACCTGAGGGAGTTTGAAGAGAAAGGGGTGGAGGGATTGTGCAGTGTTGCAAAGAAACCCAGGATGCAGACTTATATTGATGGAAGGCCGTGTGAAGTTCGGGGACCAAATGCCCTATATTTATCACCAATTAGCTGGAATCTCAGACTAGACCTCTGAAACCCAGCAAGCCAATGGCATTCAAATCCCTTTAGACCCGTCCGTAGGTAAAAGGAAATTGCATTTTCTTACCACCTTTCCGACAAACAGGATCCAGAATGTGGGAAGATTAAGCAACGAAGGAGGCTACGCTTTGTGGTGTTGAAATGCTTGCAACACGATGGGACACCCAGCTGTAGGAGAGTGTTTATGGAGCTTTAGGATATCAGAGGTTTCACTTTAAAGGAAACAGGGATCTCTGTCACTCCAAATTCTTACCTCAGGATTGCTTGAACACATTCACAGACACAGATGTGGCCATTTCATTTGCCCCAGTTAAGACGGGCAGAACTGCCCAGCAAATGATACATCTCCAGCAGCCACTGCCAAGGTCCAGTGCTGCCATTGTGTGCACTTGGAATGGCAGCCACTCCATAGCTACTGCTTGTTATTACAGCACCCCAATACTTAGGAAATTCTCCTGAGTGTATAGACAAATGCCATACTTCTAGGTATGAGTGTCATATTATGGAGACCTATATTAATAAATATGACTGTCCTAGTAAACATTCTCTCTAAAACATTGTCTTTTGATGACAAAAGAAATGCCTCACTTGGTGGTTCTTTGCATTCATGCACTTCCTGGTGGGTGTCCTTCATTAGAGGAAAGCAATCTTGGGTCTTCCAGGGTAATTAATGTCTCTGGTTCACATGCTCTGCTCTTCTTTCTACATGTGACTTATGGTAAAGGCATAACAAATGTTTATTGAACCAAGTATGAACATTGGAGGAGAATGTTGTTTCCCTTGACAGTCTTTATTTTTAAAGCTTTTAATAGTTATTTTATAATTTAAAAATATTTTTCTGGCCAGGTGTGGTGGTTCATGCCTGTAATCCCAGCACTTTGGGAGGCTGAGGTGGGCAGATCATGAGATCAGGAGATCGAGACCCTCCTGGCTAATACGGTGAAACCCTGTCTCTACTAAAAATACAAAAAATTAGCCAGGTGTGGTGGCAGGCACCTCTAGTCCCAGCTATTCAGGGGGCTGAGGCCGGGGAATTACTTGAACCCAGGAGGCAGAGGTTGCAGTGACCCAAGATTGTGAAGCATTTGTTGTGAATTGCCAGACAGACAAGTTTTCAGGACAGCCTTTGAGGCAATAGAAGGTCTGTTGTAATAGTCTGTGGGTGGAGCCCACCCAGCCCACCAAATCAGAGAGCAATCAAGGAATAATTGGGAGTGGTGGATCCATCCTATCAGTGAGAGATGTATGCCATTTTCCATAGTTTAAAAAGTGTTGTAGTTTTAGATATTTTATAGTAGGGTTTTAATATGAATTTCTACTTTTCTTATTGAAAGTAGTAGAAACAACAACAAAAAGTCTATTAACTAAGTGTAGTGTGGGAATCCTCTCTCCTGGAACTGGGTTTACCTTCTTATCATTGGTTTCTGTGGATAGTCTCTGCCACCCCACACTGCTCATGTCTTCCAGAATACTCTTCAAACTGGGTGCAGCCAGTTGGTTGGTACTTTTCTATCTACAGGACTTGGTGTTGCAACATTTCTGGCTCTTTCCAGATGCTCTCTGCTGGAGGGGCTGAGCTTTAAGGTCCAGTTTCAGCTTATATGGCTTTGACACTTCAAGGATTTGGGGTTATCAGTGGTTTGGCTATATTGGTGGCCTAGTCAAAAGGTCAGCACCCCTGAAAGAGATGAGTGCCCATGAGACACCACGTCCCTAGGAACCACATTTTTTTCATAAGCACAGCAAGTCCAGTGAAGAATACAGTCACCTTTCCCTCGTCAGCAGTCCTTGACACCTGCTGCCACAAGACCCTTCTCTCTCAAGCTCTCCCGTGCTGCAAAGGATTCCTGAGCACAGATAAAGAAAAAAAAATTCTCCAGAAATGCAACAACACCTCTTAACCATGGAGAAAGGAGGTTCTTGGGCAAAGACCTTGGCATCATACTCAAATTGCCAGACACTTTCAGCCTATGTTTTCCATGTAAAGGTGTATGAAAGGGCATGGGTCACTTTGTGAAGGTGCTGAGCAGTTGAGGAAGAGGACATCGCCTGAGTATTGCATGCACTCACTGGGGTTTTCCCTCCCTCACTTTTTCTTTTGTTCTCCCACTCTCTCCTTCCCACATGTAGGTTATTAGTAAATGACAGCATCTTTATGGGAGGCCAAGGTGGGCAGATCACGAGGTCAGGAGTTTGAGACCAGCCTGACCAACATGGTGAAACCCTGTTTACTAAAAATACAAAAATTAGCCAGGCGTGGTGGCATGTGCCTGTAATCCCAGCTACTCAGGAGGCTGAGGCAGGACAATTGCTTGAATCTGAGAGGCAGAGGTTGCAGTGAGCCGAGATTGCACCACAGCACTCCAGAGAGAGACTCTGTCTCAAAAAAAAAAAAAAGTTTGGGTCCATGTTCACATTTTGAGAGACTTTTAAGCTGTATTAGTCTATTCTCACGCTTCTAATAAAGACAAATCCAAGACTGGGTAATTTATAAAGGAAGAAGATTTTATTGACTCACAGTTCCGCAGAACTGGGAAGGCCTCAGGAAACTTGCAATCATGGTGGAAGGGGAAACAAACACATCCTTCTTCACATGGTGGCAGCAAGGAGAAGTGCAGAGTGACGGGGGTAAGAGCCCCTTATAAAACCATCAGATCTCATGAGAACTCACCATCATGAGAACAGCATGGAGGAAACCACCCCCATGATTCAATTACCTCCCACTGGGTCCCTCCCACAACATGTGGGGATTATGGGAACTACAGTTCAAGATGAGATTTGGGTGGGGACACACCCAAACCATATCAGGAGTAAAGTTCTGAAATGGTAAATTTAAGGAAAACACATTAAGTACTGGTTTTCACAATAAAGTGACACTGTTTTAAAGCCTAGGCTGGTGTGCCTGAAGGCCTTCCTGGGAGATGCAGTCAGGGATTCTAGCTCTACAGTAGTCTAGTATACAAAGACACTGCAGAAACAAATGCACAGGAATGTGCCATCAGCTAAATCAGCAATGTAGCTCAACCAGATTGTGGGAAACACCTAGTAATGCTAGAGGCACCAACTCCAATCCTGAACCAACAGGGTCTATTACCCAGAGTTCCCATGGAGTTCCATGGTGGAGAGACCTCTACAGACCCAGAAACTCTTCTCATTATGCAACAGTGAAGAGCTAGGCTAAGCAGACCACCTTTACCCTTCATCAGCCTGCCCACCCCTTCATCAGCCTGCCCACCAGAGCAATCATTTCGTGATGAACACTTTGGCAGGTTTCTTGACTTGCTGTTCTCTAACACTTTCCTGCTTGCTTCTTTGCCTTTTCAGTGGTCTGTTTGAGCTCCTTGAAGGAAGGGGTCAACACTTAAAATTCCTTTATTGCTCTCATTGTATGTAATATGGTGTCTTTTCTAATGCTCGATTATTATTTCTCAAATCTATAGAAAGAGAATTAAAACATGGGTGTGATCACCCAGTCCATATCCATATGCAAGACTCACTGTATGACCCGGTTCAACACCATTGCATTGCAGAAAACACAGTCACTGACTTTATACCGTCTCATTGCATATCCACCTGTGACTTTACCTGATTCTAAGAAAGACATTTAAAAAGGATGTTTTAACATTAAGACCTGCTTTGGGAGAAAAAAAAAAAAAAAAAAAAAAAATATATATATATATATATATATATATATATAACTTTTCTTTCTGGCATAATGCATGTGACAAATGGAGAATTTTATGGCCAAAGGAATATATTCAATGCAAATGTAACAAGTGAGAATGTCCTCTAATTGATTTATTTTTATTCAGTTTTTCCTTTTTATTCATATTCATAATCATTAACTCTGCTACCAAAGGCAATGCTACACAGGTCAGTTGTCAAGTCTCGAGGATGCTGGAAGTCTTGGAAACTTTTCCAAACTCATCAACATTGTGATTTTTGCAGTTCTTACTCAGCAAGGAATTTATAGTCATTGCCTAAACAAGACCGAGGTCATAAAAAAATATATCTTTAACTGTGTTCTTGGGGGCAAGCAGTCCTCTCACTGCGGCAGGGCTTCTTCAAACCTCAAGTTTATTACATGTTTGTCCTGCTCCCCTCCCTTGAAAAGCTCCCCAGCGTCAATCATGTCCTTTGCTCCTGGCAGCATGAATCAATCTTCTGGACACATGGGTGACCCAGTGTCCCTGATCCCCCATCCCAGTGCACAGATGCCATATGCATTCCTAGCTTCTTTCGTTGGAAATGCCCTGGAGGAAACACTGGAAATGGCCTGGAGGAAACACAAGTGTCTCAGGGAAGGATGGCCTTGGTGCTGAGTGGGTTTCAAGTACAGAGGTCAAATCTCTATTTTTCCCACAAAGTATCATGAAAGAAAACCTCCTGCAGCAAGTTTTTGTGTTCTTCCTTTGCCACAGTTATGTTTCAGAGTTAAGAAAGGCAAGGGTCAGAAATTGGGACAGAGGATCAGGGAGTGAGAACAACCGGTGACCAGGCTGAGGATTCCAGCCTGCCAGAGCCTCTGACAGCTGCTGCTCCTGCCCCTCAAGGTTCACAAGACAACAAACACGAAAGCATCAGCCCGGGACAGAGCCTGCCGTCAGCTCTGGGGTTATGCCAGTAAGATGATCCCTGGCTTCAAGATATTGGATGCAGCTGTCCTCAGTAACCCTTTTGCTAGAGGTGTTCAATGAAATAGGAACATGCAGTTCTACATTTTCTGTGATCCTTAGTTTATATAAAATTTCCCATGGAAAAACTTGTAATGGTTAAATAGAAAAGGTATGTATCATTGGCAAATGGACTAGAAATCATATGTATTGGATACAGTTGAAGTGGTTACAGCTATGTGAACTAAAGAACCTATGTCACAACTGCCTACAAGTATTTTAAATGCTGTGTGGAAAAATAATTAATTGATAGATATATAAACAGAACTTTTCAACACTTGGAAGTTTACAAGTCATATTCTTCTATATTAATTAATTTTATCCTCTGAATGATACTGTGGGTTTCTAATTATCCCCTCACTTTACAGAATAGAAAACCAAAATGCAGTCACTTGTCCAATTGCCCAGCCAATAACTGCTGAAAATGAACTGTGTATAGTCCAACACACACACAATCACTTCTATTTCATTTTGTTTCATTTTACTTTAAGTTCAGGATACATGTGCAGAACGTGCAGGATTTTTACATAGGTGTACGTGGGCCATGGTTGTTTGCTGCATCTATCAACCCATTATCTAGGTATTAAGCCCCACATGTATTAGGTATTTGTCATAATGCTCTCCCTCCCCTTGCCCCCCCACCCCCTGATAGGCCCTGGTGTGTATTGTTCCCCTCCCTGTGTCTATGTGTTCTCATTGTTCAACTACGATTTATGAGTGAGAACATGTGGTGTTTGGTTTTCTGTTCCTGTGTTAGTTTGCTGAGGATGATGGCTTCCAGCTTCATCCATGTCCCTGTAAAGGACATGACCTCATTCTTTTTTCATGGCTGCATAGTATTCCATGGTGTATATGCACCACATTTTCTTTATCCATTCTATCATTGATGGGCATTTGGGTTGGTTCCATGTCTTTGCTATTGTAAATACTGCTGCAATAAACTTACGTGTGCATGTGTCTTTATAGTAGAATGATTTATATTCCTTTGGGTATATATCCAGTAATGAGATTGCTGGGTCAAATGGTATTTCTGGTTCTAGATCCTTGAGGAATTGTCACACTGTCTTCCACAATGGTTTAGCTAATTTACATTCCCACCAACTGTGTAAAAGCATTTCTATTTCTCCACAGCCTCTCCAGTATCTGTTGTTTCTTGACTTTTTAATAATCGCCATTCTGACTGGCATGAGATGTTATCTCATTGTGGTTTTGATTTGCATTTCTCTAGTGATCAGTGATGATGAGCTTTTTTTCATATGTTTGTTGGCTGCATAAATGTCTTCTTTTGAGAAGTGTCTGTTCATATCCTTTGCCCACTGGGAAAACTGACTAGCCATATGCAGAAAACCGAAACCAGACCCCTGCCTTACACCTTATATGAAAATTAACTCAAGATGGATTAAAGACTTAAATGTAAAACCCCAAACCATAAAAACCCTAGAAGAAAACTTAGGCAATACCATTTAGTACAAAGGCGTGGGCCAAGACTTTATGACGAAAACACCAAAAGCAACTGCAACAAAAGCCAAAATTGAAAAATGAGATCTAATTAAACTAAAGAGCTTTGTACAACAAAAGAAACTATCATCAGAGTGAACAGGCAACCTACAGAATGGGAGAAAATTTTTGCAATCTACCTGTCTGACAAAGGTCTAATGTCCAGAATCTATAAGGAACTTAAACAAATTTACAAGAAATAAAACAAACAACCCCATCAAGAAGTGGGCAGAGGATATGAACAATCACTTCTAATAAAAAACCAACAACCATCTTTTCACTGAGAAAAGAGAAATTATATTATTTTGGGTGATGCCAGAAAATATAACAGGTTTGGAAGGGTGGTGACAAGAGTTTCCTAAAGAAGGCTCCAACACTGGAAAGGACTGTCTGATAAAGAAACAAGCCCCTCCACCCAGCAGCCCACTCCAGTTCCCATGAATAATTGTACACCTTGGCAGAGTGATTGAGAGGTGGATGTATTAGTTTCCTATTGCTTCCATAACTAACTAATCACCACAAACAGTGGCTTAAAACAACACACATTTTTTATACTGCAGTTATGGAGGTCAATAGGCTGAAATGGGTTGGAATGGAATCACATTGACGTATCAGCAGGGTTACGTTCCTTTAGGAAGCTCCAGGAGAGAATCTGTTCTCTTGCCTCTTCAAGCCTCTCAAGGTGGCCCTCCATCTTCAAAGCCAAATTACACCGTCTCTCTGACTCTTCTTCTGGTGTCTTCAGGCACTCTCTGACCAGCCAGGAAAGGTTTCCTGCTTTCAAGGACCGTTGTGATGACACTGGGCACACACAGATAATCCGGGATCATCTCCCCATCACCAGGTCCTTAACTCAAACACATTTACAAAGTCCATTTGCCATGTAAAGTCACATAGTCACAGGCTTCAGGGATTAGGATGCAGATGCCTTGGGTCTGCAATCCCTTACCACAGAAGGGATTTCCAAGCCTCATTTTAAAAGCATTAATTGTGGTTAACCAGTAAATTCTTTTCCTCTTTGGTGTTCTTGAAGAATTCTCTTGACTTGTGTTTCTTGTCTACCAGGTCATGTTTACTTCAGGGAGAAAGTTCCCCATGCTCCTGCAGCTCTGCCGTGGTGCCGAGAGTCCCAGGGTATGAGACACAAAGGGCATTTCACTCAGGGGCACGTGCTTTCTGCGTGAGGGCAGCTGCTGCCCTCCTGAGTAAGCACACATGGAGGATCTGCCCAATGCCCAAGCAAAACCTGCTCTTTGCTTGTCCTCCTGGGCCATCTCTATCTCTACAAAACCAAGGATGTCTCCCCCAAGAGAGACAGCCCCACTCTGAAAGCCCTCACAGATTCAGAGTTCTCTGTGCTCATGCCAGCTCTTTGTCCTTCCTCCCCATCGAAGCCGTTGCCCTCACTTGGTAGTTTGGAAGAGACAGCGGAGACAGGCATCCTCCTTCTGCTCCCTAGGTGGAAGATGTTTTCACATCTTTCCCAATTTTCCTGTCTCTAATAAGTTTATATATTTCTTCATACTTTGTCCTATTTCTAGGTCTGTTTTGAGTCCTACCTTTCTTTTTGACCATTTGACAAAGAAAAGGCTGAAATTTGTGAAATATAATGTAGAGTTAACCTTATCCATAGATCACGCTTGGGGAAGGAGTTCTTTTTATATTTCCAGTATCAGAGGATTTTATGGTACCACCTTTAACTCTCCCTAAAAGCGGTAAGCATTTATATAATTGGGGTTTCAGAGAGTGAATTAATTTTTCTCACATGGCAAAGCTTTTATGCCCAATATGAATTTTAATAACCAATATGATATTTATAGTATTTACTTAAAATACAACTGTCTGAACATTAGATAATTTGAATGTTACTTTATTCTTCAGAGACATTCATTGGAAATCATTCATTGTCTGAGGATGTACTTTATTTTAATTATTCTAATAATGGCATAAGTTGTCCACTTACTCATAGAATAGCCAACTGACTCCAAGGAGCAGTGAGAACATCACAAAAGGCACACTGGTCTAGCCAGAGACCTGTCCAGCTCTGCTGCCGCACTCAGGAACTGGCTGGTGATCTGTGATGGAGCAAAGCAGTCCCAGAGCTGGCCAGGCTCCCTGCTTGGCTCTGCCACCCCGTGTTGACCTGTGCGCTCTTGAATCCTGTGGTCAGAATTTTCACTAATCATTGTCTCTACATTCTCAACAGGTAATATACAAAAATCAAGTCCAAACCATTGTTAGGGCAATGGTATATTTAAAACACATCCCAAAACACTGTTGTCTAAGCAGTGAAATGGTTCTGTATGTTTTAGCTCAAAACAGAGTAGAATTATCTTCTAACCAATTATTGATTAATAATACTAGTTCACGCTACTAGTACTTAACTGCAATTTTGAAATCCTTAAAGCTCTGAAAACTCAAAGCTGTTTATAAATTCGGCACCAAAACTCATCAGCCAGCAAAGCCTGATATGAACAAATGGAAATCTATTTCTAGGTTTTATTTATTCCACTTCTGGATACTGATGTATTTCACTGCAGAACTATTGATGTGTTGGATTGCATGGTGTTCTCTTAGATGTTGCTAGGTGTGATATACGTGGTTATAGGCGCCATATTACTTTTTTAAGTCCAACATTTTCTAATTTCCAAATATATCTGGCTATAGGAGATTTGGACAAGGCATCGTGGGCTTATAGTTGATGTTAATACTTTATATTACAAGATCGAGTTACCTTCAAGGTTACATTTAACTGCTATCTACATGCTACCAAAAGAAACACTCAATGTAATGAATATATCCATAAAATGTAAAAATAGCTGTTAGCAATTTTTAGACATGAATACTGCCCAACTACATTTTTTCATTTTCAAACAGTTGGGTAGAAACCACTTTAATATGCAGTACAGAAAATTCTCCTTGTTCAGTTGAATAAAATTCATTGAATATGTATTGTGTACATCCTTCTTTGCAATGCCCTGTGATAGCTACTGTTGGAAAAACAAAACCATCGACTATACACACACCTGAAAAATATTATTACCTTCCATGAAAACTTTTACATAAGTCTTAAAACTGTAACTTCCACATATTTCTGAATCTATTCAGTCTTCCTTGTCTCAGTTCTCAGTCATCCTTAATAGTGATATTATATTATTCCCTCATTAAACATGTTAATAAAGCTCATTAAGGTTTTGGAAACTTTTACAAAGGTTATTCCTGTTTCTGTTAAACTTATCTTTCATTCTGTTTCCTGAAGCTTTTGTTATAGTTATGTAAAAGCTTGAAAAAACTTCTTGAGAAGTTTAAATTAGGGATTTATTTTGAACTTGAAACTTATAGCCCCAATGTTTATCTGAATTTCTTTGATCTAACATCAGACTGAATTTGTAAGGAGAAGCAACAGACTTCTCTTTACAAATATTGCTTCTGGTAGGATCAGAAGTTCAATGAAAATAGAGTTTTCTCAAGGGATTTAGAAAAGATTTTTTCCCAGGCTAGGTTGGAAAACTATATGAAATCAAAAGGAGGGAAAACATGTTGTTTGAACCTTTCAGAAACTCTAAGGAGAATGCATTTGGCTCAAAACCTAAGTCAAAGTTCTGGAAAACAAAATCAAATAATGAATTTTTTAAAAACGTGAATAGGTATATTTATCAGGAATGCCTGTTTTGTTTAACTTTTGATTAAAAATAAGTTTTCATGATTTCAAAAGCTGTATTATGCCTATGTAAAGTTAGAAAACAAAGATTAACAAGATTGAGAGAGTGGTGTATTCTACCACCCAGATGATGGCATGGCCCACCCCCAGCAGATGTGCCTCCAGACCCTCTTTTTTGCATATATACACACAACATTATGGCTTTACCAAAATGAATTCACACTGTAAATGATATTTTAAACCTAACAATGTGTATCATTTTATGTCAAAAATTTATCTTATGCAACAAATTTCCTTCATTGTCTGAAGAGTTTTCTCCACTCCCTTTTGTCCAAATCAGGATCCAAATCCATGACAAATCAATGGATTTGGTGGTGGTGGCCTTTATGTTTCTCTTCACTTGGCACGATCCACCTCCTGCCCCCATTTCTTTATTCATATCACAAAATTATTAAAAAACAAAATTCACAATCTGATTGTCCTGGGGAAAACATTCAACCTTCTGGATGTGTCTGGTTGTGTCCCTGTCATCTTTCTCAGTTTAATCCTCTGGATCCTGTAGTTCCTACAAATTGGCAGCTAGATTTGCAAGCTGGAAGTCACACAAAATATTTTTTGCCAGCATTCATTCTCTGTGATGTTGTGTAATTCATGTTGCATCTCATCAGGAAGCATGACATCTGGTTGACTGATGGTTAGTGATGGAAAATCAACAGCTGAATTAGGGTCATGATAATTTACCCCTCCACGTACAATTAGAATTTTCACCTCACTTATTGGAAATAGTCTATGTGGAATTACTTTAGCTCTATGCAAATACTCAGTTCCCCAAGAATGCAATGGAACAGTTTTAGTATCACTTAATAACCTTTGTCCTAGGTGGTGAAAAAATGATTTTTCTAATTCTATCTTATGATTAATTTTGACCATTATTAGCTGCTTTCTCACATAATAAAGAGCTTTCTTCACCACTCAAAGTTATTTGGTCACCTTCCCTATAGTTTCTACTGGAAGAGCCAAATAAAGACACCAATTTTAAACAAGATAGCGTGAGTTTTAGTTATTTTTTTCCTGACATTCCCTTTTCTGAGTTCAATGAACCTGTGTATTTCATTGATTAAATGCATTCACACTGCTAAAGCAGAATGCCTGTGTTCTTTTGGTGTGTTTTTGTTAGTCTTTACATTCTTTCTTGTTCTATAGCACCTTGTACCTTCTGGTATTCCTTATACCATCATTTCTCCAGGAAGCCGGTGATTTACTCATAAGTAACTGAAGGAGGTTAGAATTAAGACTCCCAAGAGCTTTGATTAGATGGCTAAATCAATAGAAAGTTAAAAGCCATTTCTGTCGATTTCTGTTGATTAAGGAGACCTCAGGTGTAAAAGGTTAAACCACGATTTAAAATGTAAAGTACATCATTCAGAGTAATCTCTTCATATTTGTACATGGAAAACACGGACAAAAATTAATCATATAATTTTAGGGTTTTTCCCCCCAGAATTATAAAAATTTGCTTAAGTCAATTTTAGACATGCAGCCAGATCTGATTTAAGCTTAGTTCCTGACTTCCTCTCATTGGAAAACTGAATCTAGACTCCCACAACGAAATGAAGCCCATCTGCTACTAACAACATTCCTATAATATTTGAATTGATTTAATCAGAGTCAACTGGGTGATGGTACAGCCAGCTGGACGTGGGACACACAAGAAGAAGGGTACTCTCTGCGAGAAGGAATTGTCCATTAGGAAGGAATTAGCAGAACAGTTCCTCCTGTCCCACAAGCTTTCCAATCCTGGCAGCAGATCTCATGCAATATTTGGGACACACACTAAAAAAAATTGTTTTTTATCTGGAATTAAAATTTAACTGGGCATCTTATATTTGATTTGGCAGCCTTGTTCTCAAAGCCAGTCCTTCCATGCATGGGGGGAGAAAGGTTTTCTATCACTGTCCCTTGTGTTATCTGCCACAAGCTTGCTGCCTTTAGGAACCTTTGCCTGTCTGCTGCTGGAGGCTCCATTACTCACTTGCTATGACTCCTGCTGGGTTTCAGTTGGAATCAAGGTCTTACGTTGGCCTTCACGCCCTACCTTTTCTTCCTACCTTGAGCTGATAATCCAGTCTCAGATCTTATGTCCATAAATACCTGACCCAAACACAACCAAACCTTACTCATTTTTGTGTTCATACATCCTACTTTTTCATGATCCTGAGTTCTGCCTAGACTGTTCATGCTAGCCTTCCATATTCTGATGCACACTTCTAATGCCCACACCCACAATTTGATAACTTAGATGACCTTTACACAGGACAAGAACCCTGACTTGGCATTAAGAGGGCTTTACTTTATGTTATGGTTATTTCAGAAATGGTGATGGATTTTTTTTTTTTTTTTTTTTTTTTTTGATGGAGTCTCGCTCTGTCGCCAGGCTGGAGTGCAATGGCTCGATCTCAGCTCACTGCAATCTCCGCCTCCTGGGTTTAAGTGATTATCCTGCCTCAGCCTACTGAGTAGCTGGGACTACAGGTGCATGACACCACGCCCAGCTAATTTTTGTATTTTTAGTAGAGACAGGGTTTCACCATGTTGGCCAGGATAGTCTGGATCTCTTGACCTCATGATCTGCCGGCCTGGGCTTCCCAAAGTGCTGGGATTACAGGGTGATGGATTTTATTGTATGTATGTCTTGTGCCTTACGGCAAGGGATTCTCATTGTTGACAATATTGCAAGGATTTTTTTTTAAAGAAATAATGGGTTAAATCATCTTTATTCAAAGCTAAATGGACTATGTGGGTGTGACATTTGGCTTATTGACATTATAGCTGAGCTATCTTGATCCTGGACACACATTAGAATTACTCAGGGAGGTTTTGATTCTTGCCATTTCTCTTAAAGATCATTGCCTTGGCCTAACCTCTAGAGGATCTGATTCAGTTGATCTCAGGTTTGACCCAGGTAATCATATATTTCAAAGTTTCCCTTGTCATTTAAATGTGTGTCACAAAGAATCGAAAACATAAAACTAAACACAAATGGGATCAAAGTATCACAGTAAAAACTTACTAAATACCTACTTTGCCCCAGTGGAAGAAGCTAACTCTGAGGGGATAGAGAGTTCTTGGTAAGATTTTTGGATAATAGCACTCGAAGAGAAAAGAAGGGGATTCTAGGCAGATGAAAGGGCAAGCAAAGGGCCACTAGTGAAGGAATAGACAACATGTTCTAGAAATAAAAGGTTAAATTGGTCTTGCAAGAGGGACGCCTAGCAAGACAGACACCTGTGTTTGGGCATGAGATTCTTACATCACCCTACCAGACTTCCCCAAACAGTTTATGGAATCAACACTGAAGCATTAAATTCCATGAAATGCACCTAGAATATACAACGTGCATTGCTCAAAGGTATAATAAAATGACCAGGCTCTCTGTCATTCAAAATAAAAAAAAAAATACCAGAGAAGACGTGTATTAGGATATTGACAAACATCCAGGAAACAGCAGCAATAGATATGGCTGAATCATTGAAGGATGAGAAGAGAACACCAGCCTGCATATAAAAATGATTCCAATTGGATTTTGTGCTCAAATTGGATAGTATATTTAGTTCCAGCCTCCTAGATAATGCAACTTTATAATAGAATTATTCCCATACAGCTGTGCTTGTATGCACGTGTAGACACAATAAAACTTCTCAACCTCATCCACATGTCCTAAAACTGTTATGTCTATTATGGTTCAAATGTGGTCCCCAAAATTCATGGGTGGAAACTTAATCTCCATCGCAACAGTGTTGAGAAGTGGGATCTTTAACAGGTGAGGTTGTGAGGATTCTGCCTTTATGAATGGATTAATGTCTTTATCGTGAGAGTGGGTTTGTCGTAAAAGTGAGTTTGGCCGTCTCTTGCTTGATTGCGCTTGCCCTCTCTTGGCTTTCTGCCTTTCACCATGGAATAATGCAGCACAAAGCTTCTAGCCAGATGCCAGTGCCATGCTCTGACGTCTCTCGGCCTCCAGAATCATAGGTCAAATAAATGTGTTGATTATAAATTACCTAGTATGTGGTACTGTGTAACAGCAGCATGAAATGAACGAAAACACTCTCTATAGTTCACTCCAACCCTCTCTTACCTCTAGTTGAACAATTGTGAGCATTTCTTTCTGAATATTTTAAAGAAACCTAAGAACATAATGATGGAAATTATTGTAATCATTGTTTTCATCTAGAATAAAGAGATGAAGGCAAATCTCTCTGGGAATTTCTTCCTAGACAAAAATGACTTAAGATGAATGTAGATTTCTCCTCCTTTCTCTTTGTATCATTATATCATCATCATGATCACCATCATCTTTAAGATTTTCAATAAACAAAGAAGAAACTCATCATTATTGCTTTCTGGAAGGTCCTAATGAAGAGCAATGTGCCTTCATCCTGTACA
This sequence comes from Pan paniscus, assembly GCF_029289425.2. Lineage (NCBI taxonomy): Eukaryota > Metazoa > Chordata > Mammalia > Primates > Hominidae > Pan > Pan paniscus. Next base: position 9,067,172 of record NC_073265.2, read on the forward strand.
CACTTAGAGGCCACATGGAGCTTCTCCTCACTTTTTTTTTTGAGACAAAGTCTTGCTCTGTCGCCCAGGCTGGAGTACAGTGGTGCAATCTCGGCTCACTGCAATCTCTGCCTCCAGGGTTCAAGCAATTCTCCTGCCAAGTAACTGGGATTACAGGTGCCTACCACCATGCCTGGCTAATTTTTGTAGTTTTAATAAGACGGGGTTTCACCATGTTGGCCAGGCTGGTCTTGAACTCCGGACCTCAGGTGATCCACCCACCTCAGCCTCCCAAAGTGCTGGGATTACAGGTGTGAACCACCATGCCTGGCCTCTCCTCACTTTTTTAATGAAAGATGATGATTCTTGGAAACAAAAAGGTTCACAGTGCTCTCCGGGGAGAGGGCTCTGTAGAGGGAGATGGGACAGTAGGTGTGGCTAGGTTGAATTCATAGAGAATAAAGTGTGAGGAAAATGGCGGGGATACAACTATTCACCTTGCCTCCTTCCCAATGGGCTCATTTCTAAAGGGACATAAAAGCTTAGGAAAAATCCTTTGTCCCAAGAATCTTAGAACTCATCCATCTCATAGATAGAAAGATTGATAAAACACATAGTATAAAAAGAGGAAAATAAAGTGAACACCTTAGATGAATGTATTTCTCAGAAAAAAAAGACATAATCCGTCCTGTGAAGAGTAAGCACTCTTCCTGTAACCTGTTACTATTAATAAATTTAGCTAATTAATATTTTTTATTCCAATATTTTTTAATAAACATCATTCACATATTACACTAAAAGCAAAACCATTCATGGAAAGTTGAGGTGGAATCAGTAAGAGTTGAAACTAGACTTCTGTTGCATTATACGTGAACAATTTGCCAAATTGCCAATGAACTGTCTGGAGGCCCATTTTTTAATACATGGATGAGCTAATGTCGATGTGCAGATGTGGTAAAGGGAAGGGTTCACCTTGCATTAGCCTTGACTCACCACAATAAATTTTAAATGTTACCAGAAATAGTTGTCCTCTTTTTGTAAGTGACCTACATGCCGTAACTTCAACATTTGCATGTCCAAATGCCTTGATGGAGGGCATTCTGCTTGCCTATAAAGGTCTGTCTCTTGAGGGAAGGATGCCCTGCAAGGACAGGGAGGCAAAATTGGAACCTGATGATGTCATAAAGAGCCATCCTCAAGTGGTGATCTTGTACTTTCCCTGCAACAAGAGACCTCATAATGACAAAGTCAAATTGTGAGTGATGGATATTAATGGGAATATCTTTCGAGTTTATGTTACTCAAAGAGCCTCCTTCTTAAATCTTGACTGCATAGGAATTGTCTGCTGCCTTTCTCATGCTTCCCTATATATTAGCATATATTTTGTATCTATGTAAATCATTCATTCAATAATGTTGAATTAATCATAAATGAATAAAAGAAATGATGTAAGCTTGAAAGTGAGACATACCTGAGTGGGAATCTTGGCTGTATCTCTTTATTGTGGTAGAAATCGAAGCAAGTGGCCCAACCTCCAGAGCTTAGGTTTGTGTATCTGTAATGTGACGATAACAATTCCTGTCATACATCACAGAGTTGTGGTGTGGAGCACGTGAGCTAATACATGTGAGTTCACATTGCAGTATTGAGAGTCTGTGGTGAACACAGAATATGCTAGGACACACAGAAGAGAAAGCACTCTCCCACCCCTGGAAGAGCTCGAAGTCTTGTGAAGAAGTCACATGGGAAGCAATGCCTGTAGCGTAACCCATGTGTCCACTAACCTCCATGTGCACAAAATGAGCTACTGTGGAGGAATTTTCCACCTCTGCTCTGTCATTTACACATATTTGTTTCGTTTCTGTCTCTATTTGATTGAAAGATCCTCTGTAGGAAAGTACTTATGATTTACTTGGAAATTTAATTCCCCTGACTCCTTTTTTTCTTACGAGGATGATGCTTGCATCTTTGTGGAGTGGAGTTTTTGCTAAGCACACTATAGAAAATCCTCTTAAGACACTTCTTCAGTAATTGACAGGATGGAGTATATAATGGAAAGTTCCACTAAAAATTAAAATTTTATGGAATCCTTACCAAATAAATGTCACAGAGCACTAAGCCCTACAGAAGTAAATATCTGCTGTTGACATTTCATATTTTAAGCTATTAATAGATTCCTATGGATTTAGTACCTGTATTGACAAGTTACTAAAATACTGCATCATATGAGTGATGTATTAGTCATAAGTGTGTGATCATGATGACACTGTAACCTATGAATGGCATGTTAATACCAGAAGCCCAAAATAATGATAACTGAAAGTAGTGCTGATGCCCTGCATTTTTGTCATGCTCTCACCTAGGTGAGAAGAAGGGCCAAAGGAAGAAATTGTTAAACAAAATTATGAAAGGCCATTGTTTTGCACTGAGCTCCTGCACTGGGCCCCAGTAGAAAAGACTAAACTAAAATGGAGTCACTCATGCTAAATGGCACATCATTAAATTGAAATGTTAAGGAGGCAGATAGATCCAAAACCAGACCAGTTTTTCCTGAAGAGTGGAGAGTCCAGTCTAACTGAGTCAGTCCCCTCTGCTTTAACCCTTACAGAAAAGTAACGTGGAGTAACCCAACATTAACCAACTAGCTTTTGTTCTATTGTTCTGTTTCTTTGTTCCCACCTTACAAACCCACTATTCTGCCATTGCCCAGTGGGAGCTCTCCTTCTATTTTGTAGAACATAGACTACTCCAATTCATGAATCACAAATAAAAGCCAATTAGATCTATAACTAAATTTGTTGTAATTTTGTCTTTTGGCAGTTCTGGCAACTGACAATGAGACCTAAGAGACACTGTTAGTAACTTCCAAGACCCACTGAAGAATTCAAAAGAGGCACCTTGGACCTCTTTTGAGGTTCTCTGCTTTTCTCATGGAGTTCTGAGGGGTGTAAGCTCCTCTCGGGTCAGACTCTGCTTTTCTTGCATTGAGGATTGCACCTCTAAAATCTTTTTGATGTTCAAATCCAGGGTTAGTTTGTGCTGTGGAAGACCACATGGCCTTGAGGTTGGGTACCAAGGATTAGTTTGTGCTGTGAGAGAGCACATGACCTGCTAGGGTTGCAGGAGCTGAAGGTTCACTGGCAAAAGCTCCAGTTTTTGTTTGTTTGTTTTTTGTTTTTTGTTTGTTTGTTTGTTTTGACAGAGTCTTGCTCTGTCACCCATGCTGGAGTGCAGTGGCACAATCTCAGCTCACTGCAAACTCCACCTTCTGGGTTCAAGCGATTATCCTGCTTCAGCCTCCCGAGTAGCTAGGATTACAAGCATGCACCACTATACCTGGCTAATTTTTCTGTGTTTAGTGGAGATGGGATTTCACCATGTTGGCCGGGCTGGTCTTGAACTCCTGACCTCAAGTGATCCACCCGCCTCGGCCTGCCAAAGTGCTGGGATTGCAGGCGTAAGCCAGCGTGCCCAGTCCAAAAGCTACAGTTTTAGAGGTAACTGACAGCATTTGCAGTAAGTGATTACTACTGTAGGGAGTGTAAACTCAAGCTTTTGGAACATGCAGGAATTTGGGTTCTATTTGTTTTATTTCTTTTTCTTGTGTGCTTAAATAGGGGGAAATGTTTGGCTAAGTTGGTCAAGGGATGTCAGAGCCAAAGCCTGGTAGCTGGCTGGGTAGGCATAGGTCTTCCGTGTTAAAATAAGCTGCATATGGAATCAGGTAGCCCCAGCCTCAAGAAAATATCCATGTAATGAGGTATACTCTGAAAGCACTACAGGACCCAACCTGTGATGTTCCCCTCTTAGGCTTTTATCTTGCTGTAAGAGATCCAAAATTTCATGTAAAAATGGGATCCTTAATTTCTAAAGAACTGTTCACTCTGCCTTCCAGGCACACCTGCCTTTTACATGCACAGGCTGAGTATCCCTTATCCAAAATGCTTGAAACCAGAAGTGTTTTGAATTTTGGATGTTTTTGGATTTTGGAATATTTGCATTGTACTGATTGAGCACACCAAATCTGAAAATCCTAAATTGGAATGCTCCAGTGAGCATTTCCTTGGGGTGTTACATCAACACTCAGAGTTTCAGATTCTGGAGCATTTTGGATTTTGGATTTGGGGATTTGAGAAATGTTCATCTGGGTATTAGGCCCCAGAAATTGCAACTTCGTATCAAAATAGCAAAACCTTACTGAAGATAATCTTCAGAAAAGATTTTTTTTTTTAATTTTCTTACAAAGGCAAATGAAAAGCATAGGGACTAATTGACGAGAAAAAATGGAATCTGCCAACTTTTTCACTTTGCTACTATAGTAACTAACATTTTTTTCCTATTGTTCTGTTTCCCTGTTTCCATCTTACAAACCCACTTTTCTGCCATTGCTCAGTGGCAGTGCTCATTCTATTCTGTGGTATGGAGGCTGCCCCAGTTCATGAATCAAAAATAAAAGCCAGTTAGATCTATAACTACATTCATTGTAATTTGTTTTTTTAACAAGCATATAATAAAACATTCAACTAAAACTTACAATTTTATGGGATCAATACTAAATGCATGTCACAGACCATGAAGCTCTACAAAGTAAATGCCTGCTTCTGACATTTCATATTTTAAGCCAGATTCCTATGGATTGTGTACCTGCCTTGACAAGTTATGATGCTCTACACTGTATGAATGGTGTAGTAGTCAAGACAGGTGAGTCCATGCTGCATAGCAAACAATGCAAAATCCAAACAGCTGGCAGCCATAGTGATCAGTCATCATGATCATATTAAGCAGTTTGGCCACTGCTTAATAAACAGAGCCCTCTCCAATGTCCTTATTGGACTCTCCAATATCCTTAGCATCACCATTGAATCTGCAAGGTTTTCTGAATCTTACTGTTTTGGAGTCAAGAACATGATCATCCCCTTACCACTTCGTTGGTATCACTTGGGCATTCAGGCTAACAGAGGTTCCATTGCTACTTCAACCCAACTTCAAGGGATGCCATGGTCGGGGAAGACAGCATGGAAAATTTGTCATCAGTTCTTAATTATGTCCACTTGGAAGTGACACATTTCTTCAGCTTGCCTTTCAGTAATCAAAGCAAGCCACAAGGCTACCCCTAACATCAAGGGGTGTGTTGCGGAAGAAGGGAGAATCTGTCATGAATGGCACCTATTAATGTCTATCGAGGTCTACCCTTTTATTCATTCTTCTTCCCATGTATTCATCCTCTCTCTACAAAAAAACACTTCAAGTCCCATTGTTCGGTACATCTTCAGGTTCTTTTAAAGGTGCATGAGCCTGTCTTCCTCAGGTATGAACACATTGTAGAACCTCAGATTCAGACCGTGTACCCCATGTACAGCTGAGACACCAGTGCTTGGAAATAGAGAAAGGTTTATTCAGTTTGGCCAGAGTGAGAGGGTGTGAGAGCAAGTCTTTCAAGTCTGTCTTCAAAAAGAGATGAAGCAGAAAGTTTTTATGCTGCTAGGGAGTAAGAGAGGGAGAGCTTCAGGGAACCGAGGGGAAGAGCCTGTGTTTCTTCAGTCTCAGCCCTTTGAGCAATCAGACTTCTGGGTGTCAGCGGCTGCTCACAATGTCTTTAAAGGCATTCATTCCTTTTGCAAAATTTTTGTGTCACCCTGAAGTTATCTCCTGTTTGACAAAGAAACAGTACATCGGCTGTTTATTATACTGCAGGAACAAGGGATGTGGAGCAAAAGCAAGCAATTAATGTGTGTAAGCAGGCAAGGGTCTAATTCAGATTTTTCATTATTTCTGTCACTAAAAATGCTGGATGCTGAAATCTCAAGGGGCCTGGTTACAGATACTTCTCCAGTGAACTAGAAAGCATGTTTCTGTCCCCACGGAGCACTAGACAATGGTAGAACAGGGACAGTATCCCTGCAGCAAATACTCCCGTTGGTCCAATGCAACTCTAAAGCACCCCAGGGCAGGCAGTGTGGGGGTGCCCTGGGCTGCAAAGGGTGAACTCATCTTAATTCCTCTCTTGGGGAAGAAGTCTCAGTTCCACTCTTCAAATGTCTCTGTGTTCCCTTGGTCTCTGGCTTTGGTTTGGAGAGTCTTCCTTTTCCATGCTCTTCCTTAACTATATGTGAAGGAGATGCTGGGATGAGCTCCCTCCAGAGGGAAAGGGTGCAGTGGGTTAGGTGGTCATGGATCCTGTTATACCTGGAACACACTCAGCCTCCTGGTTCCTTCATCAAAAATGTATCTGGTTTCTGATCTACCTGATTCCAGGGAGCAGAGTGTACCATGGCCCACACCCACATCCTTTCAACATGATCTCCGGGCTTCTTCCTTTTCTTGCCTCCAAGGTGAGTGCCACTCAATTTAGTGGCCAGGAACCTATGTTGCTTTTGTTGGGAGGGCACAAAGGTTATGCCTAACCCTCCATCCTGATTTTAATCCAATTGAAAGAAACATACTTTTAATCCAACTGAAAAAACACACTGAGTATCATACATTCTACCTCTACTTCTTTTCCTGAAGCATTTTCGATGATTAAAAGTTTGCAGTAGGCATTTGAATTTGCAAGGTTTTCTCAATCATTTACTGTTTTGGAGTCAAGAACATGATCGTCCCCTTGCCAAGCCCTGAGTTTTTGGATGTCCTGTGCTTCCTTTTTCTCAGGCTTGCACACTGGTCAATTCTTCCCTAAGCTCCTCTCTGTCTTTAATACCTTACCAAACACAGCCGACAGCAATCAACACCACCACTACTGCTGTGTGTATTGACTGCTAGAGCTACAAATCCACTCAATTCCTCTTCAGTTATTGCAGGGGAGGATTTTAGCAAATGTTTGGCCACTGCTTAATAAAGAGAGCCCTCTCCAGTATCCTTAGCACCTGCCGCCTTATTATCATGGAAATGCCACACACTCAATGTTTTTGTTACAGGTATACTGTTCTTCATGTGACAGTTCCTGCATTTTCAGGGCAGATTAGATAATGCTGCCTTAGCAAACAATGCCCAAATCTCAGTGAGTTTAAGCAACAGTTTATGTCTTGATTATGCCCCATGTCCAACAGAGGTCAGGACAGACTGGGTAGGGAACGGCCCTACTCCCCAGGCATCTGGGCTGACAGGAGGATGCCTGGGCTCATTGTTCCATGTGATGCTCAATAACGAGGCTGCATGACTTGCCATGGAGGTGAAGAGAGAGGACACTTGTGCCAGGCACAGAAGTGCTTCCACCCAGACGTTCCATACATTTCCTTGGTGAAGGCAGGGCGCATGGACACCCCCAACATCAAGGGAGTCTTTGGCTGGCAAGAAGTCCCTGGAAAGTGCTGATAATACAGCCCATTGGAAGGGAGAACATTGGACAAGTGATCTGAGAGACAAAACAGAGAGCTTGATTTTTTTTTTTTTTTTTTTTTTGAGAGTGAGTCTCACTCTATCACCCAGGCTGGAGTACAGTGGTATCTCGGCTCACTGCAACCTCCGCATCCTGGGTTCAGGCAATTCTCCTGCCTCAGCCTCCCGAATAGCTGGGATTACAGTTGCCTGCCACCATGCCCAGCTAAGTTTTGCATTTTTAGTAGAGACAGGGTTTCACTATGTTGGCCAGGCTGGTCTTGAACTCCTGACCTCAAGTGATCCGCCAGCCTCGGCTTCCCAAAGTGCTGGGATTACAGGCAAGATCCACCGTGCCTGACTGAGAGCTTGATTGTTAATCATCTTACTTCGTTTTGCTTTGGAATTATTTGGTATATAGATTTATTTCTGAAGGATAAACCCAAATCATCACATGCTGAGCTAAGCCTGCCTAATAACACTGGCACCCAGCATGGGTCCTGTCAGTGCTGAGCATGGCAGAGGAGAAAACTCCGCTGGAGACTGCATTTCGGAGGCGTGGAGGATGGGAGCACCTTAGATGTTCCATTAGTTGAATGTGCTTTGGCATGTGGCTGCCCCAAGCACATCAGACCCATGTAAACATGATTGTGTGTATTCATTTTGTTTGTTTATTTTTTATGCATATGGAAATGGAGGAGGGGAGACGAAACTGGTCTGTCTTATTTTCCCTTGCTTAGAAATCGTTACACCAGTTACTATGTTTTTGTCAGCTCCCAGAAAGAGACCCAAACGTCATTTTTGGGAGGACACACTGCACCCTTTGAAATGAACCCCTCTCTACCAATATTTAGCCTCCAACTTCATAATGTCCCAGAAGAAACACATTTGACTGCTGGAACTCTGAAAGCACATGCTTTGTGGATTCTCGTGTAGCAGTTTGTTGCTTCTCTAAATGGTACAATCCAAGAGGATGTCTTGACTTAAGGTTATTGCTTTTTAAATAGCTCAGGATACCTGTAAATTTTCACCAGAGTCCACTTCACATTGCTAGGTCTGTATTTGTCCCTTAAGGTTTGAATGTTAAGAAGAAACAAAATTGTATGGGTATGGCCCTTATCAGTAAGTCATAAAATTCTGAGTCTTGGCTGGGCGCCGTAGCTCAAGCCTGTAATCCCAGCACTTTGGGAGGCCGAGTTGGGCAGATCACGAGGTCAGAAGATCGAGACCATCCTGGGTAACACAGTGAAACCCCATCTCCACTAAAAATACAAAAAAACTTGCCGGGCATGGTGGTGGGTGCCTGCTTAGTCCCAGCTACTCAGGAGACTGAGGCAAGAGAATGGCATGAACCCGGGAGGCGGAGTTTGCAGTGAGCCGAGATCGTGCCACTGCACTCCAGCCTGGGTGACAGAGTGAGATTCCGTCTCAAAAGATAAAATAAATAAATAAAAATAAAATAAAATTCTGAGTCTTGTACAGCCAGATAATATACGCACAAACTAGTCTTTTCTGTATTTGAAGCCCTTTCCTTGCTAGTGCTCCTCTGAGGATAAAAGGACTGCATCCCTGGACCCATCCTTTGATGAAAGGGCAGCTGCCCCTCTCCATTCCCTGCAGATTCCAGCGTGTCACCAGAGCTGAACCAGGAGCCAGCTGGGAAGATGGGAGGCCTTGTAAGGCAGGAAAGCCATAGCCCACTCTGAAACAAAGACAGACTTGTGGGGCAGTCAAGCTGGACTAGGCACGTGAGACCATCCTTAGTGCTGGGGTCCAGAGCAACCAAGTCAGGTCTCTATGTCAAGTCCACATGGGCAGCAGAGGAAGGGGGAGGCAGGGTGGCAGGGGGAGGTTCCATGACCTGTGGAACCTGTTCACTGAGTTGATCACTCACCCCCAGTCAACAAACATCTCCTGAGGACATTGAGCTTGTGGCATCATCCCAAGGGCTGGGGCTGCGACATTGAGAAAGACTCTCACCAAATGCACATTCTACTGGATGGAAGATTAACAAAGAAATGAGTAAAAATGAAGACTAAAAGCCAAGATGAGCATTTCAAAGGCATGATGGGTGATAACCGAGAAGACTCCTTTCGGTGGCAGTGTGGCAACCCGTGGCCCTCCTACAACCCACCGTGTCTTTTGCCGGGTGCACACCTGGCCACACACACATCTCGGTCTCCATGGGGCAGGTGTGACCGTGTGGCTGAGTGCCAGCGGGTGCATGTGAAGGAAGTGGTGGGCCTCCTTTCCAGGCCGACCTAAAACCCTCCCACGCGCCATCTGCCCTGTTCTTTCCTTTTCTAGGGGCTAAAATACAAAAGGGGAAGAAAACAGACTAGGATTTGGTACTGATCACTTGTACGGACTGAATTATGTCCCCATAAAGTTTGGATGCTGAAGTTCTAATCCCCATGTGACTACAGTTGGAGGTGAGGCTTACAAGGAATGAGGTAATTAGGGGTTAGGTGATGTCATAAGGGTAGGGACTTGATGTGACATGATTAGTGCCTTATAAAAAGAAACATCAGGCCAGGCGTGGTGGCTCATGCCTGTAATCCTGGCACTTTGGGAGGCCGAGGCGGGTGGATCACCTGAGGGCAGGAGTTTGAGACCAGCCTGGCCAACATGGCAAAACTCTGTCTCTACTAAAAATACAAAAATTAGCCTGGCATGGTGGCATGCACCTGTAACTCCAGCTACTCGGGAGGCTGAGGCAGGAGACTCGCTTGAACCCAGGAGGCAGAGGTTGCAGTGAGCAGAGATCGTGCCACTGCACTCTAGCCTGGGCTACAGAGCAAGACTTCATCTCAAAAAAAAAAAAGGGGGAAAAAAAAGAAACATCGGGGGCTCTAGGGAAGAGTCTGCTTCTAAGCCTGATATGGTTTGGATTTGTGTCCCCTTCAATCTCATGTTGACATGTGCTTCCCCAGTGTTGGAGGTGGGGGCTGGGGGAGGTACTGGATAACAGGAGTATATCCCTCATGAATCCCCTGGGTGACAAGTGCATTCTCCCTCTGAGTCCACATGAGATCCAGTTGTTTAAAAGAGCCTGGGCCCCTCCTCTCACTCTCTTGCTCCGGCTCTTACTATGTGATGGGCCTGCTCCCCCCTTCACTTTCTGCCATGGTTGTGAGGTTCTTGAGGCCTCCCCAGAAGCAGATGCTGGTGCCATGCTGGGACAGCTGCAGAACTGTGAGCCAGTTAAGCCTCTTTTCTTTATACATTATCCAGTCTCCGGCATTCCTTTATAACCATGCCTGTACACATGGCCTAACACATGGGCCAAGGAATCACCAGCAGCGGCTGCTGCTCCAACTTGTCCTTTCAAAACAGCATTTAGACACATCACTCCTCTGCTCTGATACTTTCCTCAGAGACAACGCCACACTTCTACCAGGGACTGTGAGGGTCTGCAGGGCCTGGCTCTGTCTGCCTCTCCTCTCACACCAAGCACAGGGCAGCTCCAGGGCCTGGCTCTGTCTGCCTCTCCTCTCACACCAAGCACAGGGCAGCTCCAGGCCCTTTGCACTTAGTGTCCTTTCTTCCCCGACAGCTCTCCCTCCCAGATCTGCATGGGGTAAGTCCCTCTTCAGTGCCTGGACGTCTCCTCATCCAATACCCCAATCCAACCTCTAGTGCAAATATCCAGTCTACACCAGTGCCCACGCCTACCAGAGCCCTCGATTCGCATTCCCTCTCATCCTTCAGAGCACCAGTCATGATCTGACACACCTGGGATTGCTTGCTATTCGTTGACAGTTGGCTCCTGTCACCGGGACACAAATCCCACAGCAGCAGGGACTTCACCTGCTCTCTGTGGATCTCCATGCCCAGGTTCCTGGACAGGAACCAGCCTTGTGACAGCCACTCAGTGAGGAGCTATGATGACCAAATCAGCATCTGAGTCAGAGAAGCTGTGATGTTTCTCCAGCTCCCAGGCAGCTCTCTCCCCACTGCCCTGTCACCAGCCCTGAAGCCCATTACCCAGCACCATCCTCCAAACACAAAACCTCTGGTTTATAAAGGAGACCCCCTTCTACCCTTCACTGAAGAGTAGGACTAGTGTGGAGAGCAAGGGGTCCATGAAGTGTATCCTTAACTTCCAAGCGGAGATGGCTTGTGAAGTTTTGTCCTTTCTTTAAAGTGCTCAAGATGTGTGTTATTTCTTGTGGCTGTTCTAACAAATTTCCACAAACCGAGTGGTAGAAGACCACAGAAATGTATTCGCTTACAGCTCTGGAGGCCAAAAATGCAAAATCAATACCAATGGATGGAAATCAGTGTCTGCTGGGCCATTCTCCCTCCAGAGGCTCCAGCGGAGAATGAGTCTTTCCTCTTCTGGTTTCTGGTCGCTGCCGGCATTACGTGGCTTTTGTTTGTGTCACTCCAATCTTCAAGGTCAGGACATTCAAATCTCTCTCTTCTCCATCTTCACTTGTGAGTGTGTGTTGGAGGAGTTGTGTGTGTGAAATCTCCCTCTGCCCCTCTTTTATAAGAACATTTGTGATTGCATTTAGGACCAACCCAGATCATCCAGGATGCTCTCCCCATCACAAAATCTTTAATTTATCACATCTGCAAAGATGGCTTTTATTTATTTATTGCCACATAAGGTGGCACTCACAGGTTCTAGGAATTAGGACATGAATATCTTTTTAGGGAGGTGTTATTCAGCTTACACAACATAGATTTTATAATTTCTATTAAAAGATAATTCATAGAACATTTAATGAATATTTCAAAGAGAAAAAGAAATTAGAAATCAAAGGATTAATTTTTTTTGAGAAGGAGTCTTGCTCTGTTGTCCCAGGCTGGAGTGCGGTGGCATGATCTTGGCTCATTGTAACCTCCGCCTCCTGGGTTCAAGTGATTCTCCTGCCTCAGCCTCCTGAGTAGCTGGGATCACAGGCACACGCCACCATGCCTGGCAAATTTTTGTATTTTAGTAGAGACAGGGTTTCACTATGTAAGTCAAGCTGGTTCTTGAACTCCTGACCTCAAATGATCCCCCCGCCTTGGCCTCCCAAAGTGCTGGGATTACAGGCATGAGCCACCGTGCCCGGCCTAATTTTTGGTATTTATATATAAAGTTGTATAATTTTTCTTCTCTAAATATACTTTTTCCCCCCAAACAGTATTTGCTTCTTGGAACTACTTTGAATTCGGTAGCATTCAATATGGAAAGATTAATTATAGTTACCTCTAATGAAAGAGAATATTGGCTTAAAAACTGCAGTTAAATTGCACTGCTGTAAAAATAAAATTCTATTGTTTTGTAGGAAGAAAAAGTGTTCGGTGTTCTGGTTTTATAATATATATGTTTTCACATAATTAAAAATATATACCTGTGTAATTTTTGATAATGGGAAGACCTTTTATCTTTTATATGTAATTAGTACACAGGATGTTGCATTATGCAAGTAAAATATTTGAATAGTAGTATAAGTACATCTCTAGTTATGAATTTTATCTGTTTCACTTTAAAAAGAATACCATTTTGCATTTACTCATGGATTATGGATGTATGAGAGATGCCGTTATTCTTCACTTAGTACTTTTATGTTGGTGGAGAACAGAGTCCTCTCATTATTAACAGATTTAGTTCTCTGGCAAAATCATGGAAGAGGAAGTTGAGGATGCCATGAATAATACTGAAGACTCACACATAGATCCAGAAAAATCTTCAACTGCCCCAGATTTTAAATGATTTTAGAATCTTTTCAAAACCTCTTTTTTTAAAAAAAATGCAGTTATTTGAAATGCCATCATGTGTTATTTTGGCTAAAAAGGTATTTATATTGAGAGTTGTGAAGAGAGAAAAAAATGGTGTGAAAATATATGTGGTTGAGATTATTCTAATTCCCTTTAACCCTTGAAGTTTTAAGGTCCTATTGTTTTCTTCAATCCTGGGCTTTAACAAGTCTCAAATTCCACATTTCCTCCAATTCTAGGATGTGTGTTTTTATTTTTATGCCTTAGCACTTCTGAAGTTGAGAAACTTTGCTATAAAGGAAGGAATAAATTGTGATGCCCTGGGGGGAGTCCTTCTCTGTCCAGGTAAAAACAGACCCTGGAGAAAGGGTTTTTTTATTTGATTATCATCTTTGAGATATCTTCTTTGCCTGTTTCATAGGGAGTTGACTTGTGCAGTTATTTTCTGACTCTTAACTGTTGATTAAAATGCCTTGTATGAGACAACAGTATAATTCCCCATTGAAACAGAACAGCAAATCAGTGTGCCGCTCATCACAGCCAGCAGCATTACTCTAGTTGGTGGGCATGGTGGAGGTTCCTGGGAGAGGCCCTACACATTATGTGTTAGGGAAGGTTGTCATCTTCAAGCCTGGTCATCCTAGCATTGAAAACCTCTGCCAAAACATTGCGATTCTATATAATATTGGGAAGCAATTCTCCATGACTTTAGCTGTGATGCCTCCTGACCCCTGAAAGGCTTTCAGCTCAGCATCAACTCTATGGCCAGGGGTGTTATGGATGATAGAACTGCCCCTTCCTCCTTGCAGGCCAGTGTGGAGTCTCAAATTGCTAGCACATCCTGCTCTACCTGAATTAATGCTTCCACAGTGGAAAGGTCAATACAGAAACATAAGGAGAACACCTCCTCGCCTTCTTAGGCATCCCTGGGAATTGGGCCAATTCGATCCCAGCCTCTGTTGGTCAGACTAATCACAGAGGCTGGCAGAGTGACATGCTCATGGGAAAATTTGCCAAAAGTCATGATGTATAGAAATGATGTGTGGATTGTGTTTGGTGACAGTTCACCATAGGTCTCATGTTTCTTCAGGTCTTGTGAGCAAGGCACTGCCTCCCCTATGTTTAGCCTTATCTTTCCAAGAATGTTTATTTTATTTATGTATTTATTTAGAGATGCAGTCTCACTCTGTCCCCCAGGCTGGAGTACAGTGGTGTGATTGTAGTTCACTGCAGCTTCAAACTCCTAGGCTCAAGGCATCCTCCTGCCTTGGCCTCTTGAGTAGCTGGGACTAGGGGTGCGTACCCCCACACCCAGCAGAAGGATGTAAGTGTCTACAAATAGAGTGGGCAGCCTTGAACAGTAGAGCTAGCATCTCTCCCTAAGGAGCAAACAGCAGGCAAGCTTACTGCCCGTGGGAAATCATTTGCAATTTTAAAATCAGGGTTCCTCTTTTGTAAAGCCACTAACCAAATGTGCAGGTATCATCTGTCATCTGTCTCTCTCTCTGTTATTCTGTGGAATTGGGGCTCAGGAAACTCTCACAAAAATGCTAATAGTCTGGCTATTGCTATTGCTGTGAGTAATATCCGATCCTTCATCTCTGACACAGGAGTCTTGTGTCTTCTGCCAGCTTCTGTGAAACACTGAAAGGATAACATATTAGCTTGCAAGCATGGTGAAATCTCAGGCCCTTCATTCTTCTTGACCCTTGTATATCAAGAGTTATGAAGGGAAACAAGAGAGACAGAGGAACAGAAAACCACGTGGAAAAAATAACAAAAGAAGATTGGTTTCAATGAGAATAAAGTTTGGAGAGTGAGAAAATTCTTTTAGTTGTTTGACTATATTTTTCTACCTTGCAACACGAAGTATTTCTCTATGGTTTATTTTTATAATATTTAGAACCAGAATCATCCTTTATTTCCACTTCTCTTCTTATGTATTTGAAATGATAAAGGAGCAGCCATCATCCTAAGTTATTTAGGCTATTTTTTTTTTTTTCTAAATCTAAGTAGCCACTATGCCAGAGAGCAATTAGGCTTTTTCTTGATCTTCCCAGAGTAAACAGTACTTTTATGAGTGGGAAGTGAATTCAATAATTTTCTGTCTCCCTGGTAGCCCTTCCCAGGAACCTTGCCCAGGTCATTTGTGGCAGTAACTACTTCTCTATAAATAGGCTTTAAATCAAGATTTCTGCACCCCCTCTGCCCAAGTCAAACTGGAAGTAATTGAACTGAATCTCAATAATGTTGATATTGATGAAAGAATCTGGCTGCCCTTTGAATGGCAATCACAAGCTCATTACTTGTGTTTCTTTACTGCTGTGTGAAACTATACTTCTGTCAACACCTATCACATTATATTCTTATTATTTTTTGTTGGCTGTGTCTCAAAGGCAAGTCTCCATTTTATTCATCTGTATATTTTTTACTTCCTTAGGTAGTGCCCATAAATGAATCTTTCTTCCTTTCCTTTCCCTTTCCTTTTCCTTTTCCTTTCCTTTCTTTCTGGAGGCGGACTCTTGCTCTGTTGCCCAGGCTGGAGTGCAGAGGCACAATCCCAGCTCACTGCAACCTCTGCCTCCCGAGTTCAAGCAATTCTCTTGCCTCAGCCTCCTGAGTAGCTGGGATTACAGGCATGAGCCACCATGCCCAGCTAATTTTTGTATTTCTTTTAGTAGAAATTTTTCATTAATCAATGACTGAAAACTAGGCAAAGAAAAATACATAATACAGTTGATTCTCTTTATTCACAGTAGTTAGATTCTATCAAGGGACACAAACACTGATTCACATTAGTGAATATGGAACTGTGGCTTTTAGGGGAAATACAGGGTTAGGTTGCTCTGAGCCTCTGGTTTTGTCAATTGATCAATGCCTAACCTTGTTTTAAGTCAGAATCTGTTCCAAGAAGTCGTATTTAATATGCATTGTTGCTTCATTAACATTGATCTTGAAGCCAATGGTCCTGTAACTCTTGCTTGAACGAAGCTTGAATAAAACATAGATTTTCTCCATAAGGCACATCTCAGCCTCCTTGTGCCTAAGAATGCTAAGCAACACTACTATTGGGGATTATTTTAAACAGTGCAATCACCCACACAAATGCAAAAGGCCGTGAAAAGGACACTCGTTCTCAGTATGAGAGCTGAAAGCAAAGGCAGAATACCCCCTGCTTCACTCCGGCTGGTGATGTGTGCCTTGGGTAGACTCAAAGTTTTTGCTGTTCTGGGCATGTCTGCAAATTACTGGGAAAGTGTCACAAACATAGATTTGGGGGTGACAAATAAATTTTAGTAAGTAGAAAAATTTTCAAATGCAGAACCTGCAAATAATGATGGCCAACTGTATACATACCAATTTCCCTTCTGTTTACACTTCATTCACCAGTGCAAGGTTTGAATTAAAATTGCTTCGGAGACATAGGTATTAGCACTGAACACGATGCCTGAGTTTAGGACCTTGATTAAAACCAAGCACACATTGATTAAAACCCCAACATATGTTTTATGACTGTTTCCTCTATTGTGTGTATCCAGCTGTAGAGATTTGGCTGTGCATTTCTCTATATACAGTCTTGTTCTTTTCTGCCTATGGAGAAAATGTTTAAAGCATATTAATGTCTCCTCTTCTATAATAAACAGGAAAGGATGGACACAGAATGGACCAGGAGTCATCTAAATAGATACCAAAAAATTAGGAATTACAGCAAACAGGAAGAGCTGATGAGACCAATGATCACTTCTCATAACTTGGTGGAAAGAGGAATTTGGCACGAGGGATGATGGATTAACCACTTGTCTCATGAAGGAAGGTATTGCTGCAGACAGACTACATCATCTCCTGGCATGGACAGCCTCTGAATTACTAATAGTTCAATACTATGAAATAAGCTTTTGTAGGTCAAAAATAGACATTTTTGTGTGGCTCATGTTAATAATTAGAGTGCACTATAATAAGCAAATAGTCATCAGTGTGAGGCTCCCAGTGGCTGGCCTTTGATTGGCAGAGGTTCAGAGAGGTGGCTTCAAGGGCAGAGTTGCAAATGGAAAACGAGTGGCCAAAGGGAGGTGAGTGTCTCTGCATAATTTATAATAGTGAGTCACACTCACTATTGAGTGTTTCCTAGACCATAGCTGGCATTTCTGCTGTGATGGCTCTGAGTGGCTACTGGGGAAGAGAGCGAACTACATGTGGGACATCTGAAAGCAATTATCTTGGTAAATGTGATATGACAACAATAAATATTCACCTTTTAAAGCAGACCTCTCAGCATCTGGAGCCAATTTGCAAATTGGGAGATAAATGACACATACACAAATATCATTTCATTTATTAATAAGTCTTCATAGACCTATACCTGTACCCCAGGTTGGAAATCATCACCAAACATTGAACAAATGCCTGCTATGGTTAAGGCATCATTTTAAGATCTGGGGAGGACACAAAGAGGCATGAGACACAGTTATTGTCCTTCAGGATTTTAGACTGTGGTTGGAAACAGGGTATATGGTACAAAAACAGAGAGACCAGGCCAGGCGTGGTGGCTCACTCCTGTAATCCCAGCACTTTGGGAGGCCAAGGTGAGTGGATCATCTGAGGTCAAAAGTTTGAGACCAGCCTGGCCAACATGGCAAAACCCCATCTCTACAAAAAAAAAAAAAAAAAAAAAAAAAAACCACACACACAAAAAAATAATTAGCCATGTGTGTTGGTGCATGCCTGTAATCCCAGCTACTCGGGAGGCTGAGGCATGAGAATTGCCTGAATCCAGGAGGTGGAGGTTGCAGTGAGCAGAGATCGTGCCACTGCACTCCAGCCCAGACAACAGAATGAGACTCTGTCTCAAAAAAAATAAAATAAAAAGAAGAGAGAGAAACCAATACTCTTTTGATAATTTCTAGATTAAGACATAGAATAATAATGTATTATGAAATATTACGTGCTATTACCATATAAGTCCATCTTTGCTGTGGAGTGTAGGTGCATGGCACAGGTGTCCTGGCTCCCACACCATAGGGCTGGTCTGTGGTTCTGCTTCCACAAAGACAGTCTCTAATGCTGACTGACAGTGGGAAAACCGGGGTCTGGGCAGCCAAGATGTCCCTCTTATTCACTCAATTTCTGAACCAAAGTTCCATTGTTAACAGAAAAAATGCTAAGTATCAAGGAACGTGGCTTAAATCTGAGGGTACAAGGACTTTTCAACCCACATCCTAGAATGAGGCACACAAGTCTCCGGTCATTCCCAAGGGCAAGAGAGGAAGACAACAGCTGCCCCCCACCAGGAGCTCTCTCCTAGGAGGAAATGAGAGGATAAGCCCCATGCCGAGAATTCCTGGCCCATTCTTCTGCAGAGAAGAGCCAGATAACCTCCCAGCACCCCACCTCCAGCACAGAGTGAATAAGTGAGTCATGGGAGGGCTGAGGTACCATGTGTCCTGCCCTGAGATGCAGCCCACCCTGCACTCATATCAGTGAAAGCAGAAGATGATGCAAGGGTTCCCAAAACCTTTAACAACCACTTCAATATCAATCTACTGCAGACCATCATGCAAGGAGGCAAAAAAATACAGATTTGGGGTCAGAATTTGGGACCAATGAATGAAATGCTGGTTTGGACACTGTTGACCAAGTAGGACTCATGAGTTACCGTAACAATCATCATGGAGCCAAGCCTTCAGGGTTAAAATTTCCACTCCCTCCCTCCCTATCCCTTTAATGAAATGCAATGTCCAACCACCTCACTGACAGTGGGTTCTCCATAAAGTAGCAGAACTTCCTGCGAAAACGCTGATTTCCACATATAAGTCACGGAGGTGGTGGCAGAAGAACCATGGGTTCTGTAATTGCTGCTTACAGGATAATTAAGAGCTTAATATTATAAAAGTTAATTATAAAATTATATTAATTAATTTTAATAGCCCAACGATCCTTCTGGAATTGATGTCTGAGAAGAACAAAGTCCCCAGAGAGGTCCACAGGGAAAAGGTCGAGTCAGACAGAAGTTTTCAGGCCCAGAGCTGTGCCTGCTTTGTTCTGAGCTCTAGTTTGGGAAACACAGGAAGAAACGAAGAGGGACACATAGCGACAGGCACCCTTGGGCTCCTGGGGGTGGTGGCAGGAGCACATGAGTGACAGCTGTTTCCAGATATGGACCGATGACAAGATGCTTCCAAGAGCCAAAAGGTAGGCCTTATTAGTACTTTGTAAACTTTCTCAGGCTTACATTATACAAGGGGTAATTTTTAAAAATAATCATCATGATCTTTTCTAAATGAAAAATTTGATGATGCATTTACTATCCAAATGACTGTAATAATGAACTGCCTTCTAGTCAATTTCTAATGTAATTGGAGGATCTATGGCATAAAGCTTAAGACTTAGGCACAGTTCTCCTCCTCTCTGTCACAAGCTTCAAGCCTGATATTTTCCTGGCAACTCAAAGCCTTCTTGTAATATTGTCAGCAGCAGGTCTTCCTCCCCAAAATTTATAAAAAGTGGTTGTGTTTGGATTTGTTTTTCTTACAGATTAGGAAAGATCTTCTTTTCATCTTTCAAGTGAAAAAGATATCTGCTAGCAAGAATAATGAGGATTTGAGAAATCACTGTGGAAAAAGAAGATTTGTTTATATGAAGCCAGTGACTTTGGCCTGACTGTCATATGTAAGCACATCTGACAGAAGCAAAGGCAAACCTAATAATCCAATGATTCCCCCCCGAGCCCATGTAATTTGAGAAGTGAGCATCTTGGGGGTAGTTTAAATCAGGGGCTTTGGTGAAAGGCAGATCTTCTTCTTCATTTTTTTTTTTTTTTAAATTTTACTTTTAGAAAACCCTGCAGAACATGCAGGTTTGTTACACAGGTAAATGTGTGCCATGGTTGTTTGCTGCACCTATCAACCTGTCACCGAGGTACTAAGCCCCGCATTCATTAGCTATTTTTCCTAATGCTCTCCCTCCACTAGCCCCCACAACCGACAGGCTCCGATATGTGTTGTTCCCCTCCCTGTGTCCATGTGTTCTCATTGTTCAGCTCCCACTTATGAGTGAGAATATGCGGTGTTTGTTTTTTCGTTCCTGTGTTATTTTGCTGAGGATGGTTTCCAGCTTTATCCTTGTCCCTTCAGAAGACATGATCTCATTCCTTTTTGACTGCATAGTATTCCATGGTGTATATGTGCCACGTTTTCTTTATGTAGTCTATCATTGATGAGCATTTGGGTTGGTTCCACGTCTTTGCTATTATGAATAGTGCTGCAATAAACATACATGTGCATGTATCTTTATACTAGAATGATTTATATTCCTTTGGGTGTATACCCAGTAATGGGATTGCTGGGTCAAATGATATTTCTGGTTCCAGATCTTTGAGGAATCACCACACTGACAGTATAAAAGTGTTCCTATTTCTCCACAGCCTCGCCAGCATCTGTTGTTTCTTGACTTTTTAATAATTGCCATTCTGACTGGCATGAGATGGTATCTCATGGTGGTTTTGATTTGCATTTCTCTAATGATCAGTGATGTTGACCTTTCTTTCATATGTTTGTTGGCCACCTAAATGTCTTCTTTTGAGAAGTTTCTGTTTATGTAGAAAGGCAGATCTTCTTTCCCCACTATGGGACCTTGGGTTGATGTGTCTGTGGTTCCCATGACAACTCTCAGATTTGATGATTTACTGGAAGGACTCACAGGACTCAGGAGAGTTATAGTTTGTGACTGTGAAAGGACACAGATTAAAATCAGCAAAGAGAAAAGGCACACAGGGAAAGGTCTGAGAGAAAAAAAGGACACAAGCTTCAAGTTGTCTACCCCCAGCGGAGTTGCATGACAAGTGCTTAATGCCCTAGGAATGGTGTGTGACACACCTGCGAGGTGTTGCCATCCAGGGAAGCTCGTCTGGGCCTTTGGCGTCCAGGGTTTTTACTGGGGGTTCGTCATGTAGGCAGGCAGTGTCTTGATAGCTGACCTTAGCTACTGAGTCTCCAGCCCCACCAAGGTCCAGCTGATAGAGCACGGCCCAAAGCCCCAAGCGTACAACAAGGGAGCATCATAAGTCACACTGATAGCACAAACTATCTGAGCAAGCTGGTATAGCATGGCCCAAACCTCCGTCACACAAACATTTCTATCAGGCCTCAGACGTCATCATGCAGGAGCCCTTCAACAGCCAGTCCTTTGTCTGGAATAGTGTAAGGTTTGAGCACCAAAGCCTGCTGAGTTAACCTTTTACTGTACGATTACTCTGCCTCACTGGAACTTGATTTTCTTCTCAGAAAAACTACAGTAATAAAAAGATCTTTGTGATAACTCAAAAGATTACCCTGAAGATAAAATATATGTAACATGTTCAGAATAATGCCTGACTTATATCAAAAACTCCATGTTATTTCTAAAATTTTAAACTTTTAAAAACTTTATTCCAGGATGTGGTGAGTCTTCTGGGCTTTGCCTCATATGTCCCAGACTTGGAGCCAAAAACGTTGGTAAGCAAGGAATGCCAACTGGAGCAGACAAAAAAAATAGCCCCAGGAAAAAAAAAAGCCCCAAGAAAAGACTACTTTCTCTAACCAAAGGAACAGAAAAGGGGCATCCTAGCCAGTTAGAATACTTTTAGGTAATAACTGCTCTGGAGCAGCTGAACATCACAGAGAAACTGTGGCTTCACATCTACCCCTGCCAGCAAAGGCTGACTGGGGAGCCTATACTGCCACCACGGCTAGGCTGTAACAAGCTACCTAAACCACTCTGGGGTGATGTCAGAGCAGGCGAGGTAGGGACCTGGGACTTCCATCTCTGATGGGTACTAATGGGCACCCCCCCACACACACCAACATCAGTGGAGACCATGTAAACAACCAGGACTTCCAGGATATCATGATGAGAAGTGAAGCCAGCTGGACTTCCTGGGTCGAGTGGGGACTTGGAGAACTTTTCTGTCTTACAAGAGGTTTGTAAAATGCACCAATTAGTGCTCTGTAAAAATGCACCAATCAGCGCTCTGTAGTTAGCTAGAGGTTTGTGAATTGGACCAATCAGTGCTCTGTAAAATGGACCAATCAGCACTCTGTAAAATGGACCAATCAGCAGGACATGGGCGGGCACAAATAAGGGAATAAAAGCTGGCCACCCCAGCCAGCTGCACATACGTTTGGGTCGTGTTTTATATGTTGGATGCTTGGTGCTTTCCTTCTTCAGAATAAATCTTGCTGATGCTAACTCTTTGGGTGTGTGCCACGTTTAAGAGCTGTAACACTCACTGTGAAAGTCGCGGCTTAGTTCTTGAACTGTAGTGAGCGAGACTGTGAACCCACCAGGAGGAACCAACTCTGGACTCGATGTTACAAACACCTCTATCCTGGTCAGATGGGATGGTGTCGTGAAAAATCAGGAGTTCCATCACTGCCCAAGGGTAATAATCACACAACATCTCCTGCTCCATGGTGCCAGTGGCTGCCACGTGGGTAGCAGTAAAGGCACTCTGGGGTCCAGCCAGGGTGCTATCAGCAGCCTACTCTACCCAACCATTAGTAACAGGGATGGTGTGCTTCCATCAAAAGCCAATGAAGGTTGAGTAAAGAGGAAGGTGCTGAAAAATGTTGCAAAAAGCAATTACTGACGATATCTTCAATTAAGCAAAAACTATAAACATAGAGGTACAGGATGCCGTGCAGACCACGAATAGGATGAACCCAAAATGATCCACTCTAAGGCCTGTCGATGTTGAACTTTTGGAAACCAAAAATAAATTTTAAAATCTTGAAAGGTGTGAGAAACAGTGCTTTACTTACAAGAGAAAATCAATTTGAATGACAGCTTATTCCTCACGATAAGCCATGAAAGCAGCACACTTTTTTATGTGCTAAATGAAAAATATTTTCAATGTATAGTTCTAGAGCCAGCAAAAAAAAATGCCTCCCAAAATAAGCTTCATCTCAAGGATAATAGGGAATTTTGTTTATTTCTCCCTCATCTTAATCAAAGTCCCCATTTTATACCCTGGAATTAATCCCTTACTATAGTTAATGGCAATGGGAACAACCAGATTCTGTAGATAAAACCAACTGTTAGCCAAATGGATGTGTTTACTCAAGTCTTGTGGTCCAAACATGCCAATAATAAAACACCTTGACATTGGTACCTTTCCCAAGGGTGGAATTACTTTAAATCCTGTTATTGTGTAGAATTATGCTATATTTAATTTATATGATGTTAAATTTGCTTTTGTGAAAACTCATTTAGGAAACTTTTTATATCCTTTTTACTTCTGGAACTGTCACATACACACTTTCAAAATATAGCAGGTGAGTAAACTGCGAACATCTTCAGCGGCTGGATTATCTACTTGAACTACATTGTAGAGCTTACTGCTCAAAGTCTAGTCCCTAGCCACATATGGTTATTTAAATTTAAATTAAGTAAAACTAAAATTTACTTGCTCAATCACAGTGGTCACGTTTCAAGTGCTCAGTGTGGCCAATGGCTGACATATTGGGTGCACAGATAGAAAATATTTGTATCATCCTCAAAAGCTCTATTGGCAGTGCTATTTCACTGGGCTATCTGGTTCCTTTTATTTCTTGGGTCATATTTCTCTTCTTAGAGCATAGGGGTTTTTTTTACATGAATTATGAATTTTGGAATCTAATAATATCAGATTTTAGGTGTAAGTAAGTAATATATGATGTATTCATGTTACCATCATACAACAAATCCGCTTTTGCTTCAACATTTGCCATCTTTTCTCGGTCTCTCTCTCTGCCAGAAAAGTCCACCTGCCCACTGGAAATTTTGATATGAAGTGTCCAGTAAGTGCTTTTCATTGTACTTTCAGGAGGAAACCAAAATAAAGTCTTAAGAAATTTATGGTATAAAGTACATAGGTTTGGTTAAACTAGCCTTCCCTCAAAACATACATGTACATACACAAAAGGTAAATAACATCATGCAAAATTCAAAGGTCCCCAAATTTTTCTGTGGGCTTTTATTTACATGTTAATAGCATTTTATTGAAAGGCTTGAGTGTTTCTCTTCTTGCTGTCTAAAATGCCTTCGTAGTGCTCTCATGCAATTGTTTAGAACCAGTTGCTATAGTTAGCACAAACTTAATTGAAAAATTATACATGACTACCCAAATAAGTAATGGGAAATAAAATTATTAAGATTAACTTCAATAATTAGTTGTGACTAGTTCTGCTATGTCAAGGAATGTTTTACTCAAGCAACAACATAAAATATTCATGAATTCTTAAAGATGGTGATGCTGGGTTTCTGGCATCAAATATAGCTCTATGGTTAGGAAATAGCTTCAAATGCAGCACACCCTCAGGCACAGTATCAGTGTGTGGATCATTACAAAGGGAACACTCTAGTGAATCTACAGAATCGAATCCAAGAAAGCTGTGCATTGGCTTCAGTAAATGGAGCCAATGCAGTAAATGGATGGCTTCCATCCACCAGTAAATGCAGAGGCCATGTTGACTTGCCCTCCTTATTTTTCCGCAGTGTACCACCACTTAACTCCAGCAAAATGGATTCTCAATGACTTCTTTAATTGCTACTCGAATTTCATTAGGTCTGTCGTCCCCAAGCTTTAGAGTGCTTATGTATCAGCTGCAGAGCTCACCAAAATGCAGATTCCTGAGCTGTATCTTAGAGATTCTAATTCATTCAGTCTGGGTAGGACCCAAGAATCTGCATTTTGGAAAGCACCGCCATGTCATTGGATGCAGATGTTCCATAAACCACCCTTTGAAAAGCATGAACCAAACTCTCCCTTTCTTCATACATTCTCTAAGCTAAATTTTTAATCATTTTGCAACGGACAAGAGCATGAGTTAGGAAACTAGGCAGGTTTGGGTTAGAATCGTACATCTCTACCTAGTCTTATTAACCTTGGACAAATTACTTATTATTTTTAATATTGAGGTTTCCCCCTCATATTGTTGTAGTTGTATTTGTCTTTACCACTATCTTCAGTGGCCATCATCAGTTTAATAACGTGCACAGTTTCTATTAAGAATCTTATGGAGGCAGAATTTCTTCTAGGCAGCTGTGTAGCATCCTTTGAAATTAGCCTAGTAACCACTAGAGACACAGGTATTTTTTTCTATAGCTTTAAAAAGTATTACTCTTTTTTTCTCTCTCTTACTTTTTCTCTTCTCTCTCTTTTTTTTTCCTTTCTTCCTTCCTTCCATTCTGATGTTTGTTGTTAAGACTATAATTTCTCCTATATTCCCCAAAATATCATAATCTAGCAACCTGCTAGATTCAAGTCAGAAATTTCATTTCTGGAGTTTTTCAAAGGTCCATAGTCTACCTTTGGGTTCATTGAACTAGGGTTATTTTATTGGCACAGATTTTTAAAGATTGTTAAAGTTAATGTGTTTTGACTTCTGCTCCTAGCATCTTCTTGGTGGTCCCATAAAAAGAAAACTGTCCTAAGTGACTCAACCACAGCTCAGAAACATCACATCTGCATCATTACATAAGAATACTTTCTGATGTATTTTTAAGCACTATATTCATAACGTCGGTCTTTAATTCAACTTGCATGCTGTGAAATTGGTCTGTTTTATATTTGTTGAAAACTCTTTTCATTTTATTTTTGCTTGAGTCCAGCAGTTAAATCATTTTTCCCATTTTTTATGGATTGACGTGTCAGGAAATTGAGTAATTCAGCTAATTAAAAGGTCTAAACCTCATCCCAGGTAATTGATTCACTAGAGAAAATGGAAGAAAGATGTGATATAAATAGCAATGCATTCTTGATACTCTTTTGGTCTCTTTTTATTGATTCAGCACATAGTTGTGAAATTCTAATCTGTCTGAGTCACCTGGCTCAGTGGGTTCTTCCTGAGTGCATGCACATATGTGTAGATTACATACATACAACTGTCACATCAGATTCCAACTATGACAGTAGTATGAGGTTAATCAACTTGTATTCTTTCCTCTATTTTTATAAAAAGCCAGAGAAAACACTGGGAAAATGGCTAGGCAGACCTGAGGTACAATGGGTTTATGACTCGTTCTTATATGTGTGTAACAGGGTCTCACTGTCACCCAGGCTGGTGTGGTCATAGCTCACTGCAGTTTTGACCTCCTGCGCTGAAGCCTCCTGAGTAGCTGGAACTATAGGTGTGCACCTCCACACCTGGCTTTTTTTTTTTTAATTTTTTTTTACAGAGATTGGGGTCTCACTTTGTTGCCCAGGCTGGTGTCAAACTCCTGGCCTCAAGTGATCCTCCAACTTCAGCCTCTCAAAGTGCTAGGATTACACATGTAAGCCACTGCACCTGGCCCCATTTTTTATATATACTGAGCAACTGGCTTCATAAGAAGAAAATCCAGGACCTTGTGTCCTGACCAAAATAAATTAATAACAAATTTTAAACCAGCAACACATTTTTTCTTTTTCAATGAATTACATTGACATTGATATATTCATTATTTCATTTTTATCCTTGTTTTTAACCTTTACTTATTTCTTTTTTTAAGCTTTATTGGGGGGTATAACTAATATATAAAATTGTACATATCTAATGTATACAATTTGATGAGTTTGGATATATGCTGTCTGTGATCTCATCACCACAATCAAGATATTAAATATATCCATCACCTCCCAAAGTTTCCTTGTGTTTGTGTGTATATGTGTGTGTGCATGTGTGCATGTATGTATATATGTGTGTATGTGTGTGAGCGTGTGTGTATATGTCTGTGTATGTGTGTGTGCGTGTGTGTATATATGTGTGTATGTGTGTTGACGTATGTATATATGTGTGTATGTTTGTAGTAAGAACACTTAGCATAAGATGTATCCTCTGAACATATTTTCAAGTGTTAACTATCTGCACTATGCTGTACAATAGTTCTCTAGGACTTACACATCTTGCATAACTGAAACTTTATACCCATTTTCTTTTTCTTTTTTAGGAATTTCAAAATGCTGTATTTGTATTCATTTCTAAGTACCTGGATGATGCCATACTCCAACTTTATGCAGTAATAAAAAAGAACCCATCCAGATATCTGTTCCATCAGTGAAGGCCATTTGATAAAAAAAAGTTCATATCAGTCATACCGGTAAGAGAAATACTGGTATATAAGGAGATAAGTGAAAGAAAGTATTTATAAAACAAGAAAATCTGTCATGAACTTGAGCAGACTTCAGCACACACTGTGTCATGCTAATTTGTGATGAAATATAATAGAAATTTTAAGGCAAAGGACAAAGTAATTTGATCCAGGTCTTGTGTTTGAATGTTCCTTGATCGATGCAACAGAAAAAAAATATTAAACGCTAATCAAGGAAATTTGTTTAGGTGTGTGATAATGATATTGTAATTATGTTTTGATTTACTTTTATTTTTATTGAAGTATATTTGACAACTGTATATATTTAAGGTATACAACTTGATCATTTGATATACAGATACATTGTGAAATAATCACCACAAACATGTTAATTAACGTATCCATCATCTCACATAGTTACCTTTTTTCTTTTTGGGTGAGAAGCTTAAGATCTGTCCTCTTAGCAAATTTGAAGTATACAGTAAGGTATCATTAACCATAGTCACTTTGCTGTGCATTAGGCTTCCAGGTTGTATTCATCTTGCTAACTGAAATTTGTGCCCCTTGACCAACATTTTCCCATTTCCCCCAATAACAAATATTTCATTTTTTAATCAACAAATTTGAATATCTTTTATGTTGCAATTAGAAACAATTGAAACAAAAGCCCTCCTCTCTGGGGCTCTGGTCTGAGAGACAGAATATAAAAGTTACAATGTCACATAAGGAGAACAGCATGAAATCTGAAGTGTAGCCTGGATTTCAGACATCCTGGTATTCAATTTCTCATGCCAGGCATTTGGCACTGCTGGATGTTTGCTCCATCTGAACTCAATTCTTGTCACCATCTTCCTGGACTCTGAAACTTGTTCCTCCTTGGTGAGTTCAAAGACAACCCTTTCTTTGAGACCTTCCCTCATCCTTCTTCCTTTATCAACTCCATGTTACCCTCAACTTTTCTCAAGACAAAATCAGTCATTCCCTTCCCTGAGCTCCCCAAATACTTAGAACGCACCTCTGAATAGCGGCGCCCCATTTTAAGACAGGTGTGGCTTATGTTGTTTGTTTCTCTGATTTGACTACGACCTCTGGGAAGGCAGGGTCCAGCCACTCCATGCGCTTGCAGATCCTCTGGTCCTCCATGGGTACTCAAATACATGTCCTGGGTTGTGCTGACTCAAACAGGAGGAGAGACATCGCCCCCAGGCTGCTGCGCACCCTGTGTCTGCCCCAGCTCGCCTGCTCCCTGTCTCTCTCAGGCATCACTGGGTGGTTTTGTAGCAAGGAATAATAACAGGCAGCCCTCTTGTGGATGAGCCTGAGATTAACCAGTTCTTTTTTTGTGAAAGTTAGGTAAGGTGTGATCATACAATGCCTTGGCCTGCTCCATTTCCCCAGGACTGTCCCACCTTTGTGTTTCAGGTATTTCAGCACTGACGCCTCACAAGAACATGGAATGTCATCCTCAAAGCCTGTATCTGTGAGCTTGGCAGGTTTCTGAGCTTTAAGACAAATAAAATGTTTTGGCCACAAGCACATATTTATGTGGTCTGGCCCGGCTGTGATATTGGGTAAACAGCAACTTTGGTGATGAGTCAGTCCATGGACCTGTCCCATGCATGATGTGAACCTGTGCCATGCATGCAGTGAACCTGCACAATGCACTACATGAATCTGTGTGATGCATGAAGTGAAACTGTGCAGTGCTGATGTGAATCTGTGCAATGCATGGAGTGAACCCGTGCAACGCATTATGTGAATCTGTGTAATGCATGCATGGAGTGGACCTGTGCCATGCACGAAGTTCCATGTGTTTTTAAACCCAGCTCCAGCCAAAGTTATGTGTTATAAATTATTCCATATTAAATTGAAATAAATATCAAATGTCAACAGAGAACCCCATCCACTGGACCAAACCATCCCTAAAACACAACATAGATGAGTTCCAATGTGTTCTGTCAGCCTCATAACTACCCCTGTCAGGTAATTTATAATGCAATTCAAGAAGCTGTGCGCCGTTTCCTTACCTTTTAGGCCTCTTTTTCCCCTTTGGAATATCTCACCTTTTTAAACCACAGGAATAAAACTATGGTTAGAAATGATTAAATTTTAACTTACACATTCTGAGCATGGCTCAGTGTGTAAAGGAAAATCGCTTCACATTTTGGGCAGTAAAGCGAATCTGAAGTATGTCACACGAGTAATTGTCTCCTAGGAGACCGAAGCGCACATCATTGCCATGGAGACCACCTCGGTAGGCCCTCTCTGCTTGAAATGATTAGCATGGATCATCAGCTGGGGTTTGTTTTGGGGGAGGAAAGGCTATAAATACATGGCCAAGCCTTACAAACTATGACAAGTCGTGTGCTCGAGCATGGGCTTGGGATGCAGAGATTTCCAAGTCCAGCTCTGGCATCGCAGGGGAGGACCTCATGGACTGTATCCCTAACACACCCCTTGCACCTGAGAACAGACAGGAGCAGTCAGCACCAGGGGAGAGGGCAGGCAGCCAGCGATCCAGGAGGGGGGCTCCTCCGAAAGCCAGGCTGGGGAAGACTCTCCCCAGAAGCAGCCAGCAGCCATTCCCTCATTTGCCTTGCCTGACCCATGCCTCTCCCTGAGTGTTTCCAAAGGGCGGCAGCCACAGGAGAGGGCCAGTGTTCCCGAGTTGGCTAGAGGAAGAAAAAAGCGTGCCATGGGAAAAATCTATTCTGTTAGCAATTTTGAAATATACGATACATTACTATTAACTGTGGTCACCATGCAAAGCAATAGATTACTAATGCTTACTCCTCCAGTCTAACTGGAGCTTTGTACACTCGGGTCAGCATCTCTTCTCATCCCCCTCCGTCCCCCCAGCCTATGGTAATCACCTTTCTACTCTCCGCTTCCGTGAGTTGAGTCTTTTCAGATTGCGTATTTAAGTGAGATTATATAGTATTTGTTTTTCTTTGCCTGGCTCTTTTCACTTAAAATAATGCCTCCAGTTCTATCCCTGTTGCCACGAATGACAGAATTTCCTTCCCTTTTAACGCTGTACGTAATCCATTGTAAGGTGGTGAGGTGATATCTTAATTAGTTTGGTTGAATATTTTTAAAATGTATACATAGATCAAAATAGATACAATTAGTATTTGTCAATTAAATTAATTTTAAAAGGAAGACAAAAATGCACAATGTTCTGTTTTTCACCTAGATTCCCTGAAACTCATTTTTGACATAATAGCAGCAAAATTGCCATGAGAACAGCTTTAGCCATCATATTCATTGCTGTACCCAGCTACTGAACCCCTCCTGTTTCAGAAACAGGTGCAGCGCTAGGTGCTGGCGCTGTGAGCTCAGGAGCCGGGGGAGGCTCCACCTCTACCCTCAGCCAGTGGCTTTTGTTTCAGGGATTGCCAGTGCATGTGGCACACCCAGCTGCATAGAGAGAATGGGAGAGGTCAAGGAAATATTTTGAAGACGTGGTTCGCTAACAGCCAGAGGATGAAAAGGAAAAGGAAAAAATGGCTGAAAAGATAAGTGTCAGAGTGTTGCTCACTCTGTGGCAGGTGGGCCTATGAAATCCTCTTGACTGGGACTTAAGTTTTATACACAACACTGGGAAACGTGTTTTCTGAGAACGCTGTTTTAACTGATGGGAGTCTGGAGGTGATGATATCTGAACATCATGTTTTTTTAACCCTCTTATATTTTATTTATTAAGTGAAGTCTTAATATTTCTTCCACTTTTCTTGGGCTCCTAAGAGCACTTTTCCAAGCGTGCAGGGCTCTGCTCTTTGAGAGCTCTGATGTTGGCCACTCCCCCGTGGCCCTCTGCAGGCTGTTACAGCCATGCTGCTCCCACGGCATTTAGTGAGTGCTGGTTTCCATTAGTGGGCCTGACTTCTCGGGGGTCAGTGGTGCAGACAACTGCTTCCCAGCTGGCTTGGAGGCTCCTGGTGGGAAAGGCCTGGGTGTGACTTACCTTCGTGCACTTCTTTGATTCATTCATCCATGCAAAAAACGGTCCACCAAGCACTGAAGTGTCAAGCATTGGATGAGACTGGCAGCTCCCTGGGAGAGAGGCAGCAAAGTCAGGGAGCAAATGATCTGAGGCACGGGGCAGAGAGCCGGCTGCACTCTGGCCATCACGCTGAGAGAGACACTGCTAGAGCAGGGGGCCTGTCACAACTGGACATTCAGGGAGAGCTGCACTGAAGGACAGCAGGCATTTAGCCCTGCAAAGAGACGAGGGAAAACCCCAAAGCATCCAGTCTAGGGGAAGAGACAGTGGAAAGCCCAGGGGCCACATTGGTGGGGACTGTCCTAGAACTCCAGGCAGGCCAGCATGGCAGAGGTTAGTAAGGGAAAGTGTGGGCGGGTCCCACGTCATAAGACCTGCTTGCGGGCTTTGATGGCAATCTGTGTGGAACGCAGAGCCCATGAAGGGCCTTCAGCACGGGATCATGGTGGCACTGGAGTTTCCAAAAAGGCACTTTTTTGAAGAGGTTGGAGGGAGGTGGGAATAGAACCCGTTCAGAAGAGATGGCTGTGGCTTGACTGCGGTTGCGCTAGGCTATGGGATATCCTTGCCTTGGTGCGGCTGTAATCAGGCCCCAGAAATTGGGAGAAGATGGTTAGAACGCAGGCAAAAGTGGCATCATCATCGCACCAACCACTTTGGGTTACTGGCTTTGAGGAAGCCAGGATCTCTGAAACTGGGAAAGAATATTACCGAGGAGGACTCCTATGCCCCTATAAACTCATGTGCTGCAAATTGGTCACCAGTGTGCCCTAAGCATGTATCCCCTCATTGTTCAGGAAGATGCGGGTGAGGGGTGTCTGCGGCTGCTTCAGCCCCCTCCTCTACCATTAGACACAAGCAGCCTCCTCCATCCAGCCCAGCGTGCTGCACAAATGCATCTCCTGCTGTAAGTGCATGATGGGAGAAAAGCCAGGAACACAGAAGAATCTGCCCAAAATGGTTTTTGAAGTCTGTCCTCAGGAGATAATCTCAAGGACGTAAGAGGGTTCCATGTGCAAATAAGTTACGGAACCTTTGGCAGAATGCTGCACGCTACATCTTCTGTTCACCTTTGGGGATTTATAATGCAGCAGCTTACCAGTGACTCAGAAGAGGCCCTCAGTGAGAAGCCCATTTCCAATGTCCTTTAACTTAAGATTTCTCAGACATATTTGACCATGGGGCAAGGTTCTTTTTAAACATAATACCTATTAATATTTCATAGTGGAAACATTAAGAAATGCCATCATAAACTGGGCACAGTGGCACACACCTGTAATTCCAGCTACTCTGAAGGCTGAGGTAGGAGGATTGCTTGAGGCTCGGAGTTCAAGGCTAGCCTCAGCAACATAGCAAGGATCTGTCTCTAAAAATAAAAAATAATTTAGAAAAAGAAATATCATTATGGGTTTTCCTAGATTAAGATGGGTGGAGGGCTTTTGAACGAGTAGAACAGAGAAAACTGGAATCATTGAAAAAAAATGAAGCAGCCAGGATGAATGCTTATATAAAATCTGCATGTATAAACAGATTCATTCATTTAAATATATGCATTTTCAAAGCACGTTCACTCCTGATGCCTTTTATTCTCACAAGTGTGAGGTATGTGGTGTTGGGGCTCAGAAACTAGTAACCCAAAATACATGCTGATATGCTGAACTGAGGAAGCCTCAAGGACTCTCACCTTAACCCCCTCCGCAACGGTCTCCACCAAGGAAGCTGAATTCCTTTATCTGCGTAAGATCCAGACCCACCAAGGAGAACAAGTGTCTCTCCTTCCCCTCCCTGTTATCTCATTTTCTATTGCAGAAAAGAGGACCAAGATGTGACCACACCTGAACGGACCCTTTTAGGAATATAATGACTATCTCCAAGGGTCATTTAAATACCAGACAGAACTATTTACAAGTTAATCTTCTTTCCTGGATTCAGTCAGTCTCCCTAGCAATTATTTATTACAGCCCAATAGAATTCCTCCTCTCTCCACTGCCATAAGCTGTTTTATCAGGATCCAAGCCCCCTTTTTGGAACTATCCCCACAGGGTTGACAATAACTGCATTACAAGTTCTAGGCCGGGCAAGGTGGCTCACACCTGTAATCCCAGCACTTTGGGAGGCCGAGGCAGGCAGATGATGAGGTCAGGAGATCCAGACCATCCTGGCTAACATGGTGAAACCTTATCTCTACTAAAAATACAAAAAGATTAGCGGGCGTGGTGGCGGGCACCTGTAGTCCCAGCTGCTGGGGAGGCTGAGGCAGGAGAATGGCGTGAACCTGGGAGGCGGAGTTTGCAGTGAGCAGAGATTGCGCCACTGCACTCCAGCCTGGGCAACAGAGCGAGACTCTGTCTCAAAAAACAAAAACAAAACAAAAAAAGAATTGCATTACAGGTTCTAGACAGAAATATGGTTTTTGTCCTGCAAAAGGAAAATAAAATCTCAGGACTCCAAACTCACTATGCCTAAAGGAAATGTTAAACTTGGAAACTGAGTCATGAAAAAAAAATCTGCCTTTGCTTTTGTTCCTAAGCCAAGGTCTCCTCAGGTGGCCTCCCTTGCTTTGACAATGTAAATTAGCAGTTTATCTTCATGGGTACAGGATAAGATGAGACTAGAAATTGTCCCTCCTCCCATTCCCTGACCAATGCATATTTGACTTATTCCTCAACTCTAGGTTGACTTTATCTTATGTAAAGTGCAGATTTACTGAGCATAAGCCGAATGCATAATTGACTCTTCCTCTACCCCATGCTTTTCACAGGCAATGTGTGGCTTCAGTGAGCACTAATCAAAGCCTCATGAGAATGTGACCATACCCTCCCTCTTTTAATTTCTTTCCTCCTTCCCTTCATGCCTTGTTTTTTCCCCCTTCAAATGTTGTAAACCTCAAAACTCTCTTTGGAAAATGTATAGGCCATAGATCCTATTGTGGCTTGTGTCTCTTTTTCCTGGATGTGTCCTCAACCTTAGCAAAATAAACCTCTAAATTGATTGAGACCTGTTTCTGATACTTTTTTTTTGGTTTACTGCCCCTACACTGGAAAATAGTTTCATCAACGAAATAGCATCGTCCTCAGCACAGATGGTAAGTGCTGTCTGCCTGAAGAATGCCTCGCTTATTCATTTGAGGTGGTGGTGACCAAGTGCAGTCAAAGCCTTAATCTGATTTGATTTAAGCAGCTAGAAATAATCATGGCTGTCCTTCACGGCAGCTAGAGGGGAGATTGTAATTAGCAGGATCTTTGTGTTTAGGAAGACCCACCTCAATTTTGAGGCTATTCTGTCTCCACTATTAAAATACCAAAATTAGAATGAACTGCTGGCTGTGCCACACACAAGCATGGCAAATTTAATATAGATCAAAAGGGATGAATTGTCCCCAGCCACATCTGGCTATGGAAGACGTGGCTATGAAAACCAGACATGATTCAGCATCTGTTGTTATGACAGAAGCTCTCCTAAGGAAATTTTGATGAGTAGTTGAGCTGTGGTGAACTGGCCCCAAATCTACTCCCTTTGAATTCATACAGAGCTCAAGGTTGGAAAAGAACCTAAATTAGCTCCTAAATTAGTAAGATCAAGCATTTTTATCATTGTATACACAGATTCTAAATGGAAACACATAAACTGAATAAGACAACTTGATAAAGGCAAGAAAGTAAATGTTACCTTTAACTCAGAGGATGAATATCATGTTTTTGGAGCCCAGGTATAAGAGCTGCATCTCAGGGACGACATTATGACAATAAAGAGTATTTATTTCAGACAAAGATTACATGACCTGTTTCACAGCCACATTTCACCAATTGTGTTGATTGTCGAACTTTTCTCCTTTGAACACATCTGTGGTTCATTGTTCTCCTGTATTATTCTCTTAATTGTCAGCTTAACATTTTCCATTTCTTCTAATGTTTCATCCAATTTTAGAGGCCTTTCGATATGGTTAGGCTTTGTGTCCCTACCCAAATCTCATCTTGAATTGTAATCCCCAGGTGTTTAAGGGAGAGACCTGGTGGAAAGTGATTGGATTAAGGTGGCAGTTTCCCCCATGTTGTTCTCGTGATAGTGAGTGAGTGCTCATGAGATCTGATGGATTTAAAAGGCAGTTTTTCCAGCTCTCACTAGCACTCTGTCTCCTGCTGCCATGTGAAAAGGTCCAAGTTTGCTTCCCCTTCGCCTTCTGCCATGATTGTAAGTTTCCTGAGGCCTCCCAGGCCATGCGGAACAGAGTCAATTAAACCTCTTTCCTTTATAAATTACCCAGTCTCAGGTAGTATCTTTATAGCAGTGCAAAAACAGACTAATACACCTTTCAATGCAGATGGCTTTATATAAGCTAGTGTTAACCTGCATTTTTATGACTTGGTTTGGAAAAACATAATCCCATCCAATTATTGTACCTGAATGCTTTCTGGCCACTTACTCCCTCCTGAAATCATCCTTGCTCTTCAAAGCATCCTTCCATCTCACGTCTTCCTCTGGAATCCATAGAGAACCAAAATGGTTCTATTAATATATTTGTATGTGCTTTTTGTGGAAAGTATTCTTAACCCCTGATAAAGGGACATGTACAACAATAGTTGTTGCAATTTCACAAACACATTCAGATGAAAAAAAAAAAAAACATCCGTAGGCAGGTAAAGCTATTGTAACAATGAAAAGGAGGCCTAGCGTGAGTAACTTTTTCTCCTAACTCCCCTGCACGCAGTGATGTCTTTTAGGTTCATTGCTTTTACTTATCTCTACATGTATATTAAGATAACTATGGGAAGAATTTAGTTTATAGTTTAACTTTTTAAAGAAAAGATAGGAATAGTCTTTTTTCCACCATTAACCCCCTGAGGACATAAGAAAATATGTACACAATTAATGATGCTAAAGATTTATAGGAACACTGTGACCTGACTGACATTATCTGAAGTCAACTGACCAAGAATAAAGAAGTTTTACAACCTCCTCGGACCCTTGCTGCCACCCAGATGTCTGTGGTTATTGGTCCCCTCTTGGTCTCAATCCCCTCCCTCTTCTGCCTTCTACTAACGTAAAAGGAGCCTAAAATTCTATTAACTTGAGATGGTTCTTTAGGACACTAGTCTGCCATCTCCTTGCTTTGCTGCTCTATGAATAAAGTTACCTTTCTTGCCCCAGCACCTGGTTTCTGTACTTATTGGCTGCTGCACAGTGTACTGTAGGAGCTTGGATTGGGCTACACTAAGAGGGAGATAAGCAGATGAAGGGTAAAGTCCAGAACGGGGAAATTGAACATAACTGAAAAAAAATGCACCATCCTTAGCTTCCCGAGGCTCACAATGGTATGCAGGGCTCAGTTTGAGTGTGTTGATGGGAAGCAGTTGCTTGGCTGTGAAAAACGGAAACAATCTTTGGTCATGCTCATTCCCATCCTCAGTCCTGGATTTGGCTGCTATGTGCATGATCCGTCATGGCAGTGATGGTGGAAGAGACAGGGAGGGATACTTGATCTGTAAGAGCACAGTTTGCCTTTTCTCTGAATTGGTCCTTCCCAGCGACTCACAGTGGCAAGCAACGGGCTGGATAATGGGGTTTTCTTTACACAGAAGCAAAGTCTGATCTCACCACCCATAATGCTTCACCATTACCTAAAGTAGATTATTTCTGCTGAATTCACCACTGAACCGTGAACCTTAAAAGTAACCAAAAATATTTCACTCCAAAACATCCTACTTTGACATCTTTCGAAATGGTTATTCAAAAAAACGTGTGTGGTGAAACAACCAGCCAGGCTTTTTCTGCATCCCACCCCTTGTCCAAATCTAGGAAGGATTAACTCCAACTCAGGTAACCCTCCATTCTCTCCCAGGGCAGCTCTGACATTACCTGAGACACTTCATCTGCATAACAAGATAGCTTTGGTTTGCTAGGCTTTCCTCCCTTCATCCTCTGATAACCTGTGATGCCACCTCCCCCAGAGCCCAGAGAAACTTGGTCCCACAACATTGTTCTTTAGCTCTTTCATTTTCCCTGAAAATATTCACTCCTATAAGCCCCCATATTCCCTCTCCCCAATGAAGAGGATGTTTAAGTGACAACCATCTTGTCTTTCTTTATGTTTCTATACTTTTTATGCTTCCCATGCACACATGTGCGTGTTAATAAATTTGTATGCCTTTCTTCCTATTAACCTGTCTATTATCAGTTTGTTTTATAGAATCAAATGATCGAATTTTCAGGGGAAAAATGTAAACTTCCTTACAACCACAACTGCAACAATGACTACGAAGCTAACATTTTCTACACCATAAAATCCGTATGAAAATCTTTGACTTGCAAGTATTTAGCATTTGCTTGAGTGAACCACATAAATCTCAGCCATAAGGATAATCTCTCAGAGCATCATCAGAAAGATAATGGTGGGTTACAATGAAGATGCAGCATCCGACTAAGGTTTCACAATAAAATGTAAAACATTCAGAGATAGCCCTTCATGCAATGAGAGTGCTGAATAATAACAATGATCTCATTTAAATTTATGTATCGGATAATGAAATGAAATGGCCCCATCATTTCCAGAGGAATTTGTAGAAATCACTGGTTTCATTATTTCATGTCCTGTGCTCTAGAGCTCACCTGGCATGTAAATGGTCTCATTTGTATCCTGTGTTCCTTCCACATCCCTTACACCCTCATCGCCATAGTCACTAATGTACTTTAATGAGAGCAAAGCATGGGGAGACTCAAATGAACCAATAAAAATAGAAGGGATAAAGTATTATTAGGTGGAATGAATACAAAACTAAACTTATGCTATGTGAAGTGCTGTTGATTTTATTGATGCAGGCTTACAAAGGCACGCCAAATTCATGCTTTAGCTGCCCATGAATAATGCCAATAGCAAATCATTTTCTCTAATAAGACATCACTACCATCCTTTCTTCAGGGTCCAAGTTTCCAAATTAATAACCATTTTTATTAATTTTCTTGGATGAAGCAACTACAGTTAGAAATAGTTTCTCCCTCC
This sequence comes from Pan paniscus, assembly GCF_029289425.2. Classification (NCBI taxonomy): domain Eukaryota; kingdom Metazoa; phylum Chordata; class Mammalia; order Primates; family Hominidae; genus Pan; species Pan paniscus. Next base: position 9,105,265 of record NC_073265.2, read on the forward strand.
GGTCCCCATTTATTTCCTACACACAGACTTATGAAGTCAGACATAATTCTAACATTGTTATATAATCAGATTTATCTGTCTGGCAGTGGCAGAGTTTGGGGGCATTTTTTTTTTTTTTTTTTTTTACCAATTTACATGCAAGCTTTAAAAGGGGAAAATTTAAATTTTTAAATGAGGCATAAAAGTGGAAGCAAAAGTTAGTTTCAGTAAACAGCAGAGAGCTGAAAAAAAGTGAAAAATTGGTTTCCTTAAGGGGAATACAGTAAACGACAGGAAACAAGAGGCGAGGAAGACGTGAGAGGAGAGAGCGATGGAGAGGCCTCCTGTTAGCCAGCTCAGATGGCACCTCCTTAAGACCTGCTGCACAAGAAGCACTTTCCTACATGTTTCCAGGAAGCATAGGTGGCAAGAGTAGCTTACAGGTGCCTCTGCACTCCACAGGTGGGACACACGATGGAAACACCAGGCAGGTAGACTCATTTTTCTTAATACTAAATGCTGTGTCCAAAGGCTTGCTGGAGAGGAGACTGTCCGTGGGCTCCTGTTTTCACTTTTCAATTCCAGAGTTGATGGCAAAAATCTCAGTTTTGAAATGATGAAGAAAGAACCAACCTTTTGCTGTATTCTCCACACCTCCTGCCATCATCACCAGAGTCTCTGTCTATATAAGAACAGTAATTCTTATTCATTGAACATTTAAAATATGCCGAGAACAATACAAGGCTTCATAGACATTGTCTTATTGTATCTTCACAATGACCATGTGAAGGAGGCATTGTACATCCTGGTTTTCAAATCAGGAAGCCAAAAGGCTCAGGTCTGTCCAGGTTCTAACCACTGTGCCCAGTGCCTCCCCAGCACACATCCTAGCTTTACAGGTTCCCATGGGCTCAAAACTGGACTAACATGGTATGGTGGAAGGTGTTAATGAGTGGAAAACCCATTTGGCATAATCCTGAAAACGTTATTGAATGCCTCTGGTTCTAAATACTTGTATCTATGAATAGGAAGAATTATATCCACCTAGTTTAGCAAATTGCACTAAGGATTAAATGAAATATTGTTGGTAAAAGCACTCAGTCCACATGAGCTCAACACATGTTCCTCTCCTGGTGCAGGGACAGTCTCCACTCTGCCTCAGCAACTGCCTGTGGCCACTGAGCCCTGCCCCAATTCAAATGGCATCCTCTGAAAAGCCCTTCCCTAGCCATGGTCCAGGCGCACATGACACTTCCCCAAATCCACTCTTCAGCCTTGTGTGGCAAGAGCCTCCCGGCCAACACCTGGTGCTCCTCTCTCTGGCTTCTCAAACTCAGCATGGATGCCTGCTAATTCATTACCAGTGCAGATGCCTTTGTTGTTTTGTCTCTGTGTCCTAAGTTCCCTCTGAACCTAAAATGGTGTAGACCCTCTCAAAATGCAAAACTGGAAAAATGTGGGCCTGGCAGCCCAAGCCCAGACCTGCTGAACCAGATCGTTCTATGTTGGACTTGAGAATCCAGATTTTAACAGGCTTCCCCCAGTGAGCCATGGATTCCTGAAGTCACAGGATAAAACACACTGACCTTAAAAAGAAGAGGCTGACATGTCCTTTCCAGTGTTAGGTGTTAAAGAAGTTTCTGGGGATTGTACTGTTAGGCAGATGTTTTGCTGTGATGTTAAGTATCATAATCATAACAATGTAACTACATGAACAAATAACAATAGAGATGCTTTTTATTGTAGTAGGAAGTTAGAAAATAAACAGAAAGTAGGCTGAATGTGGCAATTACCAGATAATAGGGTCAGCCAGAAAAGAAATTCAATCAAATGTTTCCAAATACTCTCCTCTAGAGAGAGAGCGAGAGAGAGATTGCTGTAAAATTCCAATTTCTAAATACTCTAGCAGAGTAGCATGTGACAATGGATATATAACATATCATCTCACAGAATAAAAAGAACTTGCATGAAAACAACCAGACTTCAGATCCACCAACTAAATAGAATTTCCCTCCTCACAAGATGGGATTGCTGAACACCCCTGATTGTAGTTGTTATTTCTTCCAAGTTTTTATTACAAAAATATTCAAATATACAAAAGAGTTGGAAGGCAAGTATAATGAACGCCAAAGTACTCTTCATCTAGAGTCAATCCTTGTTAAAATCCTACCATGGTTGCCATATCTCTAAATATATGTGTGTTTGTTGTGTGTGCATTTGTGTACACTGAGTCATCTGAAATTATGTTCCAACACTTGAGCTCCAAATACTTCTTAGCATGCAAGAATAATTCTTAGCATGGAAGGTAATTCTCTAAATCATTTCTCTAAAATCATTTAATCATTTACAGAATCATTAAATTCTCTGAAATCATTAAATATACATTCTATTTTCAAATGTTCCAAATTATATCCTTCATTTTTAGTTGCTTTTTTCTTTGAATCCCCCAAAAGGATCCAATCAAAGGTCATGCATCGGTTGCATCACAAGCCTCTTTAGTCTTGTAATCTAGAACCTACAATAGTCCCCGCGTTTGTCACAACATGGACTCTGTGAAGAGTCCAGGACCGTTGTCTTGTAGCATATTCCACATTCTGGATTTGTCATGTTCATTCCTCATTCCTGTAAACTGTAAATTATGTCTGGAGACTTAATACTTCCAGATTAAACATTTTGGAAAAAAATACCGCACAGGTGATGGAGGTGCTTCCTATGGCATTACATCAGGAAGTACATAATTTCAGATTTTCCCTTCCTAGGTCAAACTACATGTGATCATTTGGTTAGAGTGGTGACTGCTTACTCTGTGAACTTAAACATTAGATTTTCCTCTTTGAAGTTGTAAAAGAATTGAAGAGGTGATACTTTGTCACTACGTAAATATTCTATTCCCCCAAAATCTTTTGTATTTTTTGAGACGGGGTCTCACTCTGTTGTCCAGATTGTAGTGTAGTGACAAGCTCTCAGCTCACTGCAACCTCTGCCTCCTAGGCACCAGCGATCCTCCCACCTCAGCCTCTCGAGTAGCTGGGACTACAGGCATGCATCATCATGCCTGGCTAATTAAAAAAATTTTTTTTTTTGTAGAGATGAGGTCCCACTATATTGGCCAGGCTGGTCTCCAACTCCTGAGCTCAAGCAATCCTCTCACCTTAGCCTCCGAAAGTGCTGGGATTACATACAGTTTTTAGCCACTGTGCCCAGTCCCTCCAAAATCTTTCACAGAACAACTTCAGCCTTCATTGAAAATTCTCGCAGTATCAGTCATTACATTTGGGTTTGCAAAATGTTTATTTTCACATTCTATTATCCTTTCTGCTTTTATTATATGACATTCTTTTATAAAGAAGGGCTTCCCTTTTTCTCTTTTTGTTGAAATATCACTCTAAATTCATAAATTTTCATTCAGTCAGTATGTGTTTTAGTTATTAATATTATGGCTGTGTAAAAATTATCTCAATGAATAAACAAAACACCGTGGATACATACGAGGGAATATTATTCAGCTTTTAAAAAAAAAAAGGACATTCTGACACATGGTACAACAGAGATAAACCTTGAAGACATGGTGCTCAGTTATATAAGCCAGTCACAAAAAGACAAATACTGTGAGACTCCATGTATACCAGGTACGTAGAGTGGTCAAATTCATAGAGACAGGAAGTAGAAAGGTGGTTGCCAGAAGCTGGTGGGAGGGGAAAAGGGAAGTGAGTGTTTAATGGGTACAGAGTTTCAGTTTGGCAAGACAGAAAGAGCTCTGTGAATGGATAGTGGCGATGGTTGCACCACAGTGTGAATGTACTCGCTGCCACTAAACTGCATGCACACTTAAAAATTGTCAATTTTATGCTGTATGTATTTTTACCACAATTTCAAAATATAATAAAATAAATAGAATCATCTAAAAATACAGTAGCATAAAACTACGGTTTATTGTATTTGCCATTCCTGTGGATCAGGAATTTGAATAAGGGACAGAGGGTGGCCTATCTCTGCTCATCCTCAGCCTTCAGCCAGAAGGTTGGAAGGACAGAGCAGGAATGACCTGCAGTTGATTCTGGGGGTACGGGGGGACTCAGTTACTTGCCCCATCGTATCCTCTGCATGTGTTCTCTCTAGATGTGCTCGTTTTGGTTTCTTCACACCATGGGTGTCAAGGCCAAGCTTTCTCAGAGAGAGAGAGCGAGAGACAGAAGTTTTAATTTTTATGACCTCATCTCAGAAGTCACATAGAATCACTGCTATACTCTCTAGGCTGCAGTAGCCACAGGCACAGGTCTGGATTCAAGGCAGACACATAGCGCCTTCATCTCTGTAGGAGGAATTTTAGTCACATTGTACCAAGAGCACACAACATATGGGATCTCAGGCACACCACCCCCCCTGCACCACCCCCCCCCCACCAACACACACACATAGAAAGCCATCATAGAAAATACTTGCTGCCCATAAGGTGCAACTATCAATTACATTCATTATCCCGTGTTGCTCAGATTGTCCCAATCCTGCCAGTGTGAGCCATTTCAAGTACGGTGTTCATATCCTCTTTTCATCACTCTATGAGTCTTTGAGGCTTCCTCGCCTTCTGGCTCCACAGGGCATCTCAGGCTCATTTTGTTCTTTTCCTGTCCAAGCTGGTCTCAGCATTTCTCAAGGAAGCCTGGTTCTCTTGATGTGGGAAATCTAGGGACTGTGCGTGTTCCCTGCTATTCAGACGTCATTGCTTCTAACCCCTTTCAGTAGACAGAGCCAGGAATATCTTTTTCAAACCATGAATTCATACTTGCGGTATTTGCAATTAAAGTTTAATACCATAGGCCAGGTGCAGTGACTCACACCTGTAATCCCAACACTTTGGGAGGCTGAGGTGGGAGGATCACTTGGGCCCAAGGGTTTGAGACCAGCCCAGGCAACATGCTGAGACTTCATATCTAAAAAAGATATAATTTTAAAAAATTAATATTATAAAGCTTTTTCTTACCTTCTTTGTTTTTTAATCTTACAGTAAAATCCTGGTCCTTATATTGTTAATATATTTATTTGCTTTATCCTACAGTCCACATTAAATAATTCAGAATTACAATGCCAATATTATTAACAATAAACTATCAAATGAGCTTTAAAATTTATTTTTAGTATTCATTGTCTTTAGAATATGTCCTGCTAAATATATTTAGCCAGAGAACTATATTTAAGGATTCTTTAAGTTTTTCCCAATATAGTCGGGTTATCAATTTGATATAGGTTTAGATTTATTTGTTTCAGTTTGTGTTCAACATTAGGGTTTATTTTATTCTCTCTGATTTAACTTTTTGGAGATTTCACATATGTATGAATATCCATAGACACACGCACACACACACACACACAGAGAGACACACACACGGACACTACACACACACACACACACCCCTAGTTCAAAAGTTAAGTTTATCTTTAAAAGTATTCTCAGAGATGTGTCTCTGCCAATCCTGTCCCCTTTGCTCTTTTGCCTTCCATACTCCATAGCTAACCATTTTCTTATGTCTCTTGTTATTGTCTTAGCGTATCTATTATTTTCTTCATATGCGATAGTGAGCTCACACAATTGACTGCTCTACATTTCGCCATGACCTGGAAGAATGCACTAGGATGGCAGCCTCACATGACGGAGGAATGCTGGCCCCCAATCCACTCTAGGGAGCAATTCCCTGGACACTATTGGGCATTTTGTGAGCCTTGCTTTCAAGCTGTGTGGTGCTCTGCCGTGAGATTCCAGAGCTTGGTACTGCAGTGGAACCCATCTTACCCTGACCCTCTTTCCAATTCCCACTGCCACTGAGGTTACCTTAGAAAAGCATCCCCAGCACAGCAGCTGGCACATAGTCCATCCCTGCTCCCGTCCTCTCACAGACGCTGTGAAATCCCTCATTGTTTCTTTTCTGGGCTGCTGAACTAGCTTCCTAGCAAGTTTTGATTCCTGTTCTACTACATATTAATACAACCTTTATTTTCCCAAACATAAGTGTAGTGAAGGGCTTACTCTCTCTCCCAATGCCATTTTCATAGTACGTATCACTCCCTGACTCTCATCCCAAAGCCCCCCTACTCTCATCCACCCATCCAAAGCCTGGTCACCCCCTGTCCTCTCTCCCACTTACTCATTGATCACATCAGCTCTGGGTCCACCACCCTCCTTGCCGCCCACAATTACGCCATCAGCCTGGGTTCCTCATTATTCTCATGGATGACCCACCTGATGTGGTCTGGGTGTTTTGTCCCCTCCAAATCCCATGTTAAATGTGACTCCCAAGGTTGGAGGTGAGGACTGGTGGGAGATGTTTGTGTCATGAGGGTGGATACCTCATAAATGGCTTGGTGCCCTCCCCATGGTAAGAAGTGAGTTCTTGCTCTGTGAGTTCATGTGGGAGCTGGTTGTTTAAAGGAGCCTGGCTCTTCCTCCCTTCTCTCTTGTTCCCGCTCTTGCCACGTGATGGCTGGCTCCCCCTTTGCCTTCTACCATGATTGTAAATTTCCTGATGCCTCACCAGAGGCAGATACCGGCACCATAATTCCTGTACAACCTGCCAAACCGTGAGCCAATTAAACATCTTTTCTTTATAAATTACCCAGTCTCAGATATTTCTTTACGGTAATGCTATGACTGCCTAACACACCATCTAAAACTCAGCCTGTTTGTTTCTTGACCTCCAGATCCTAATAATTTTTATTTTCTCTCTGCTACCCATTTACGTTTAAGAAAGCACTAAACATCCCAATTAAAAGTTTAAACGCTATACCAATGAACTCAAGTATCTACTAGAGTCTTCTTAGGTGATCGATAGGATGCATATTATTCATATTCTTATTCAGTGTACGTAAGAAATTCGTTACGTGAGTTTGAAGGTGTGACAAGTAAACTTTTTCATTCTTTATAAAGGCTCATGCATCTGGAGAGAGCTGATCCCAGAAGCTTGATTGGCTGATTTACACAGAGCTAATGGAGCACACTTACGAGTAATGAATAATGGTGGGTGCAAGCTTGGAGACCAATGCTTCCACCATGCTCAATGGCTGCATGAGACAAGTAGCAGGTCTAAGAAGGGAGTGGGATGTCTGGAGGGAGTCTGGGGCCCTGTGGGTTGGCCAAAGCACACAAGAAAGGCAGAATAGACACAGTAGCCATGGAAAAGAAATAAAGAATCTCCAGGAGGAAGCATGTCCAATCAAGGTGTCTTCATGTGAAACGCTTTATGCTATGTTAGTCCTCTTCACTGTCTCCCCAACACAGTCTTCAGTGACTTCTTCATTTTCAACAGAGCTCTTGTACAGAGGGAATGATGTGGACTAAATATTCGTGTCTCCCCAAAACATATATGTTGAAATCCTAACCGCCAAGGAGGTAGTATTGGGAGGTGGGGCCCTTATTAAAGCTTTTATAGTGCCCTTATATAAGCTCCCTTGCCCCTTCGGCCATGTGAGAACACAGCAAGAAGGCACCATCTATGATGCAAGAAGCCCTCACCAGACACTGAATCTGCTGGCACCTTGATCTAGGACTCCCGAGCTCCAGAACTGTGAGTAATAAATTTCTGTTGTTTATTAGCCATTCAATTCAAGGTAAGTTGTTATAGTAGCTCAAACAGACGAAGACAGACAGTTTTGGAAGAGCTCAATGAACAGGTCTAGGGGACAGCTGACATATGAGTTATGAGCCTAATGGAGTTTACAATGTCTATTAATAGTTGTTAAATAATTAATTAAGGACCACTGATGGAGTACCCCAGCCTGTCATGAGGTACTCACCTGTCTAGGTAGCCCTGCTGCCTGCCCTATCACAGCCCTGGAACCTCTTTTTTTTGAGACGGAGTTTTGTTCTTGTCGCCCAGGCTGGAGTGCAGTGGCACAATCCCGGCTCACTGCAAAGGCCACCTCCCAGGTTCAAGTGATTCTCTCCCTAAGCCTCCTGAGTAGCTGGGATTACAGGCACATGCCACCATACCCAGCTAATTTTTGTATTTTTAGTAGAGACAGTGTTTCGCCATGTCAGCCAGACTGGTCTCGAATTCCTGACCTCAGGTGGTTCACCCACCTCAGCCTCCCAAAGTGCTGGGATTACAGGCTTCAGCCACTGCGCCTGGCTGCTGGAACCTCTTTGTAGAGAACAACTTCCAAGTCCAGTAGACATAGTTTGCATTTCACCTTGGCAACATGTGATACTGTAGCTCATGCCCCCCTTGTTGAAATATTATCTTCCTTGCTTCCTTAAATCTCTTCATCAGTCCCAGTTCCATGTAAGAAAACAGAAAGTCTAGGATTTCAAGAAGAAAAAAAATTTAATCCAAGAAATTACTTGCATAACAGAAATCACTGGATGAACTACAGAAGCAGAGGTCAGTGGACTTCTGCTGAGATCAGAGCTCAGAGGCATGTCAATAAAGCAGGATCCAGAGGCAGGGAGGCTGCTGCTGTGGCCACACTGTGCCCTCCACACCCACTTCTCTGTTTGTACAGTAGCTGGTGACAACCCGCCAGAATGCTGAGTCCAGCCGTCACAACCGCCCCAGCACCCAGGGCTTTGCAGCTCATGCCAGCAGTACCAGCAGGAGGAAGGTGGCCTCTGCCTTCCTGCAGCTGTCCATATCCACCTAACTGCAGAAGCTAATTATGATTTCAGGCCTTAGTTGCAAGGGCATCTGGAAAATATTTCTGCTGCTTGTTTACGTATGTTCCAATGGCTAACACTGGAGAAAGGCTGACGTGCCGGTGGAGTGCCGGTCCACTGTGTCTGCCCAACTCACTGCGTGTTCTTCCTGCTTCCAGGATCACAGCCCTTCCTCCAGTCTTGGTTCCTCACAGGCATCTTGAACCCATTTCATGGTCTACATATTTGTTGGGCTATCTTATTCTCTTTCTTGTTTCCAACTCCCATCTACTTGCTAACATATCTCAAGCCAAGGTTGCTACCACATATCCATCCCTGAATGTCTCACTGAAATCTCCCCTAGGATGTCTCAAAAACTTCAAGCTCTGTGTGCCAAGAGCTAAACAGATCACATGCCCCCAGATAAACATACCTTTGCCTTGGCCCCTAAGTTGGGCCACAGCATTGCCATTTATCCCATTGCAAAGGCAGGACCCTTTGCACCTGGTTTTAATTGTTTTTTCCCTCTCATGCCCAGACCGATTGCTATGAACTCCACCTGTATTGAAGCCATTCCACTCCACTGCATCAGTCTCCCTCAGACACATGCTCCATATCATGGCCAATGTCTGAAATGCAGGAGCTGAAACTGTGTCATTTTCCTCATTAAAATCAATTCTGGGCTAGATGCGGTGGCTCACACCTGTAATCCCAACACTTTGGGAGGCCGAGGCAAGTGGATCACCTAAAGTCAGGAATTCAAAACCAGCCTGGTCAAAATGGCAAAAACCCATCTCTAGTAAAAATACAACAACAACAACCACAAAATAGCCGGGCATGGTGGCAGGCACCTGTAATCCCAGCTACTCGGGAGGCTGAGGCAGGAGAATCTCTTGAACTGGGAGGCAGAGGTTGCAGTGAGGTGAGATTGAGCCACTGCACTCCAGCCTGGGTGACAAGAGTGAAACACTGTCAAAAAAAAAAAATGCCTTCTGAAATGAAACATAAACCCTTGCTATGACTTAAATTGCACATCATGATCTGATTCATGCTCGCCCTCTCAGCCACATTACCTGCTTCTCTCCCATTGTTTCACCCTGAACCTTAATAAGCTGTCTTCAGCTTCCCAAATGCACCAAGCTCCCTCCCACCAACATAGTTTTGCACATTCTGCTCCGTCTACCCTGACCTGTTTTCCTAACTTCACCCACCTGTTTCCTGACATCCTTGAGTGTCAGCTTAGCTGTCCCTAAGAAGCATTTCTCAAGCTGGCAGATCTGAGTAGGCGGACCTTTAATATCCTCCCAGGAGCCTGGTCCTGATGCCTGTATTATCTGGGGACTTGAAATTCAGAGACAGCAAGAACAGTCCTGCGGAGTTGACAATGCCTGGCCCACAAGAAACCTCTCCGAAGAATGCCATTTCTCAGAACCTGTTGATGGCCCAGCATTTCCTGCCAGTTAAATCCCGTATTCCAGAGCCGTCCTATGGTAACAACTGTGCAGCCTGCAGCCGTCTGTCTTGGCTCTGCAGCTGCCCTCCCTGTGAAGAGCTAGCCCTTTTCTCGGTGCCTGAGAGTGCATCGCAGCTTCTCGCATCTGTGTTTTCACTGATACACTCTTTTTCTGGGATTTCCTACCTTCTCTTTTCAAGCTGCCAGAACCCTTCTCAGTCTTTGAATCCTGCACCAAGCAAACCTCTTCCATGAAGCTTTTCCTCATCCCCTCGGCAGGGCTTGGTTCTTCCTGTCTTTGGGCTCATCGGTACTTTGTCTTACCTTCTCTGAGGCCCACTGAACTCTACCACAACACTGGCTTTTCCTCCCACCTAGACTGAAAGACAAAAGCGCTCAGGTGTGGGCCGGGCGCGGTGGCTCACGCCTGTAATCCCAGCACTTTGGGAGGCCGAGGCGGGCAGATAATGAGATCAGGAGATCGAGACCATCCTGGCTAACATGGTGAAATCCCATCTCTACTAAAAAAAATACCCCAAAAAATTAGCCGGGCGTGGTGGCAGGCACCTGTAGTCCCAGCTACTCGGGAGGTTGAGGCAGGAGAATGGCGTGAACCCGGGAGGCGGAGCTTGCAGTGAGCCGAGATCGCACCACTGTACTCCAGCCTGGGTGACAGAGTCTCAAAAAAAAAAAAAAAAAAAGTGTACAGGTGTGGTGTCTGACGAATCCCTGTGTTTCATGGAGCAGACGGTCGCATGAGCCACTTAGTAAAGACTGAAGGTCATTCTTTTTAAATATCCTAAAAAGCAAGGAAACTGCTCTTCTGACTATCAAAGAAGAAAAGATGTGTCAATAAGCCACAGAATTCCTTACAGCCTTTGAAAAACTAGTCTGATTCATGTGATGCCATGGGAGAGGACCCATTCCTCTCTAACTACTGATGTGGAGAGAAATCTCTGCTCTCACTTCTGTTCTCACCATTTTATACTTAAACAACTTCAATGGAACACCAGGATAATCACTGCATACTATTGGTCAGATTTTTCTACTGAAAGAAATCTGTATGAGTAATGAAAGAAACAAGAAAAATCCTATCATATTTGTGTGTATTAGAAGGAGAGCAGTTGGAATTAATGAAAAGTCAAAATCCACATGCATGGGTACCAACCAGCAATGTGTATTGCAAACTCACCCTGGCCCCATCAGAGGAATTGACTGTCATTTCTTCTTCACAACCTGCAGACCAGAGAAGGATATAGTTATCACTATTTTACAGGTAAAAAACCTGAGACTCACAAAAGTTAAGTAACTTGTCCAAAATTACAGTCAGTGAATGGAAGGGTCTGGATTCCAAACCAGATCGCTCATTCTTTACCATTCTGCTGTACTTTAAGAATAGACCTGTAATTAGTATGGAGCTAAAGGAAGGGGAAATTCCTTGGGGGAGTTACTCTAATGAGTAGGTGAGCATGATTTGTAATTAGCATATCAAGGATTTCTAAGTAAATTAGTGTTTCCTTCTGGAAGGGGCTTGAAACTTGAAAATGGAGTTCTGTTAGGTAGGGCTACATGCTCAGCTTTCCTATAAGAAGCCTCTGAGATTAACTCTGCACCTCACTGTCTGAGTCATCCCAGGCCCTATTATGGAGGTGAGAATTAATTAGATTTGCCCATGTGTGTTTCATCAAACTAAAGAATAAGAAGCATTAATCACCACCCTCTTTTCTATACTATCAATTTAATTAATTTGGGGCTGGTTTCCCACTGAGTGGTAAAGCTTAGTGATTTTGTGATGTTAGACTCCCAGCCTCCCTTGAGCTCTGTGGGGGTGGGGGCCACTCCCCAGGCATCTGTCTACACTGGCGTTCTACTGTGTTCTGGCAATGGGAGAGCTCACTGCGGAGGCTGCAGATCACCTGCATCAGAACCCTGCTCCTGCAACTCAGAAAGATTAGTTAACCTATCTCCATCTGCCACAGTTTTTCTATCTGAAAAGAAGGGTTAATAAGAATCCTGACTTTTTAGGATTGACAGAAAGATGAACAGAGTTAATTCTTACCTATAGTGCAATCTCCATAATTGGTACCTATTACTATTATTGCCAGTTCTTGTACACAGGTTGCTCAATACATGTTTTGAATTTGGGTACTACCATTAATTGAATGCTTGGGTGTCTCAAAAATTCATATGTTGAGGCTCAATCCCCAGTGGGATGGTCTTAGGAGATGAAACCTTTGGAAGGTGATTAGGTCATGAGGATAGGGCCCTCATGAGTGGGCTTAGTGCCATTATAAGAAGATACAGGAGAGAGCTTGCTCGTCTCTGTGCCCTCCACCATGTGAGGATACAATGAGAAGACGGCCAACTGTGAACCAGGTCGTGGGCCCTCACCAGACACCGAATCTGCTGGCACCTTGATCTTGGAATTCCAGACTCCTGAACTGCAAGAAACAAATTTTGCTGTTTAGGCCATCCAGTCTCTGACATATTTATTATATCAGCTTGAGGCGACTAAGATAAACATTAACAGTAAGAAGAGAAGGAAGGCAGCAAGGGAGAGAAGGAGAAAGAAGGAAGAACAAGGCATCTGGAAATTAGTTCTTTCTGGCAAGATTTTAGTTTCACTCTGAAAACTCTTTTTTAGAACTCAAATGGCTTACTCTCCTTAAAGCTGGGTCTCCTTAAAGAATCCTTCCTTGTCCAGGACATTATAGGGCAGCGCAAGTGTCAGCTCTCCACAATGGAGTCAGCCCAGCAGCCACTGGAGAAACCCTGAAAACAGACTTGCGCTGACCTCTAACGTGTCTATAGCACAGCTAGCCCCATCTCTGGGTCATTAGCAGGCTTCATGTTGGCACAAAAGCTGTGTAATCTGGGTAACAATAACATGAAGAAAAAACCCGACATCCTGGGGATGATGCCAGTGATCTGGGCACTGTAATTGCTATAATTAAAAGCAAACCCAGCACTGCAGCAAAAGTAGGTCAGTCATCAGCTTGGCACAGTCTGGATGAGAGTGGAAAGCAAACATTAAAAAAAAAAGACATGAAGGTAAACAACGTTTTATAATAGTTCAGCAAGAAATCGACTGGGATTCCGCATAGTTGTGTCTGTATATTAAAAGGTAACCTCATCAGTGCCGTGGTAGCTCAGACAATATTTCATAACTGTGGAACTTCAGAGCACAGGGGACATTTTGTTCCAGTTCTTAGTTGATGCTGTCTTTGTTTAAGTAACAAACACATCGATCCAAATACAAGCTCAACTTTTTCCTTGTCAGGAGACAATTGCCTTCATATCCAGAGCAGGGATGGGTGCTTGGTGAAATCCCTGACTGCACACCCGTAAGGTTTTCTTTACAACAAATCAATCATGGAAACTGAAGCTGGCTGGAGCCACAAGTGGAAACTGGAGAAAAGGGCTTATATGTCAGGGCCCCTTCCTGTGGCTTCTCTTTTAGATGGACAAAAAGAGAAGTTTCGTGCTAGTCCTACTAGCTCTGTGCAAGGAGTAGATGTGGGACTTTGTAAATAGACAAACGGGGCTAGAATCCCAGCTCCTCCCTCTCTACTTAGCTAAACTTGAGCAAGTTAATTCCTGAAGTCTTGTTTTTCCTCACTATAAAATGTATATAATAATAAATTGAGATCATATACACATATGATATGTATACATATACACATGTTACATATATATACATTCTTGTTATGCTATTGGCATCCAATCAATGGAAACCACTGATTTCAGCGCTTTGCTCACATTTTTCCAGGGGATGTCTCCTACCTGCTCTAATGGCCCCCTACCTGCACAAGCCCAACTGGGCCTGGGTCTCAGGAGCAAGAAGAGCCCATTATGCTTGAGACAAGAAAAAACAAAAAGCAAGCTCAGATTCTTTACCTGCACCATTGTCAGAACGTACTGAGGGAAAGAAAACCAGAGTGGAGCTGTTGCCATGCCAGCAAGCAGGCATGTCACTCAAATGCACCCACACAGCTCCCCAAGCTGACATGACCCCTGAGTCAAATTTCTTCATCCCCTCCACCTGCCTGTCTATGAAAATGTTTTGTCTTAAAGTATATTCCCCCTGGAGGAATGAAACACCTTTTATTGGGTGTCAAATGCCCCTCTCTGGTGTCTAGCATGGCTTTTGCTTTGTTTTCTGCCTCTTCCAGGCACTTAGGAGGGACAGGAGCTGTGTCCTCTGCCATCTGCCCCACCACAGAATAGGGTAGGGTGGGCGTGAGAGTCAGAGATGCTCAGGAGCTTCCTGGGACTCATTTTGGTGACAAGAGGGGAGAAAGCAACTGACCACAGGCACTTAAAAATGTCCCACGCATCTCTATAGCTCCATGCTATACTTTTCCCCTGCTGGAACCAGACAGGCTGGACATCTCAGTCCCAAGAGGTATTCCCCACAGCCCAACACACCGGCTGTGGCAGACTATAGTCAGAGTGCCTCTTCAGGCCTGACCTTGACCCATCCCTCCTCACTGGGCAGGACCTCCCTACAGGAACTCCAGCAACTCCAGCCAGGGGTTCAGAGACAGAACTCTGAGCTCCCTGGGCCTGAGCCCCTAGTGGGCATGGTGACTGTAGTCTCCACAAACCAGCAGACTTAGTCTTTCCTCCTGCTAGTTCCGAGGAATCTGGGCAGTGCAAAAGAGTGGGTTTCCCCCCAGCATAGCCACCCCCTCCATCAAGGGGCAGCCAAAGTGCTTTGTTAAACGGTTCCTGCTCCCCTTGCCACCCAACTGGGTGAGATCCTCCAACAGGAGTTGTCAGACACCCTATACAGGAGCGTTCCTACTGGCATCAAGTTGGTGCCCCTTGAGGTCAGAAATCCCAGATGAAGGAGCAGGCAGCCATCTTTGCTATTCTCCAGCCTCCTTGAGTGTCATCTCCAGGTGCAGGAGTGAACCAGATGAATAGGGCCTGAAGGGAACCCCCAGCAAACCACAGCAATCCTACAGAAGAGAGATCTGACTATTGAAAGAAAAACAAACAGACAGAAAGCAACAACAACAGTGTCAACAAAAAAGTCCCCACAAAACCTCATCTAAGGATCAGCAGCCTCAAAGTTCAAAACTAGACAAACCCATGAAGATGAGAAAGAATCGATGAAAAAAAATGCTGAAAACCCAAAAGGCCAGAATGCCTCTTCTCCTCCAAATGATTGCACCACCTCTCCAGCAAGGGCACAGAACTGAACAGAGAATGAGATGGATGAATTTACAGACATAGGCTTCAGAAGATGGATAATAAAAAACTCTGCTGCAGTAAAGGAGCATGTTCTAACTCAATGCAAAGAAGCTAAGAACCTTGATACAAGGTTACAGGAGCAGCTAACTATAATAACCAGCTTAGAGAGGAACATAAATGATCTGATGGAGCTGAAAAACCCAGCATGAGAACTTTGTGAAACATACACAAGTATCAATAGCCAAATCAATCAAGCAGAAGAAAGAATATTGGAGATTGAAGACCACCTTGCTGAAATAAGCAGGCAAACAGGATTAGAGAAAAAAAAATGAAAAGGAATGTACAAAACCTCCAAGAAATATGGGACTATGTAAAAAGACCAAATCTACAATTGATTGGAGTACCAGAAAGAGGTGGGGAGAATGGAACCAAGTTGGAAAACACATTTCGGGATATTATCCAGGAGAACTTCCCCAACCTAGCAAGGCAGGCCAACATTCAAATTCAAGAAATACAGAGAATACCACTAAGATACTCCACAAGAAGATCAACCCAAGACACATAATCATCAGCTTCTCCAAGGTTGAAATGAAGGAAAAAATGTTAAGAGCAACCAGAGAGAAAGATCAGGTCACCTACAAAGGGAAGCCCATAAGACTAACAGCAGATCTCTCAGCAGAAACCCTACAAGCCAGAACAGAGTGGAGGCCAATATTCAATATTCTTAAAAAAAAAAGAATTTTCAACCCAGAATTTCATGTCCAGGCAAACTAAGCTTCATAAGCAAAGGAAAAATAAAATCCTTTTCAGATAAGCAAATGCTGAGGGACTTTGTCACCACCAGGCTTGTCTTGCAAGAGCTCCTGACGGTAGCACTAAATATGGAAAGGAAAAACGGGTACCAGCCACTGCAAAAACACACCAAAATATAAAGACCAATGATACCATGAAGAAACTGCATCAACTAGTGTGCAAAATAACCAGATAGCATCATGATGACAGGATAAATTTATACATAACAGTATTAACCTTAAATGTAAATGGGCTAAATGCCCCCAATTAAAAGACACAGACTGGCAAATTAGATGAAGATTCAAGACCCATGGGTGTGCTGTATTCAAGAGACTCAACTCACGTGCAAAAACATACACAAGCTTAAAATAAAGGGTTGGAGGAAAACTTACCAAGCAAATGGAGAGCAAAAAAAAAAAAAAAAAAGCAGGGGTTGCAATCCTAGTCTCTGACAAAACAGACTTTAAACCAACAAAGACCAAAAAAGATAAAGAAGTTATTACATAATGGTAAAGGGATCAGTGCAACAAGCTAACTATCCTAAATATATATGCACCCAATACAAGAGCACCCAGATTCATAAAACAAATTCTTAGAGACCTACAAAGACTCCCACAAAATAATAGTGAGGGACTTTAACACCCCACTGTCAATATTAGGCAGATCAACAAGACAGAAAATTAACAAGGATATCCAGGACTCGAACTCAGCTCTGGATCAGGTGGACCTAATAGACATCTACAAAACTTTCCATCCCAAATCAACAGAATATACATTCTTCTCAGTGCCACATGGCACTTATTCTAAGATCGACCACATAATTGAAAGTAAAACACTCCTCACTCAGCAAATGCAAAAAAACTGAAATCATAACAAATAGTCTTTCAGACCACAGTGCAATCAAATTAAACTCAGGATTCAGAAACTCAACACAACACAAGTACAAAGAAATTGAACAACCTGCTCCTGAATGACTCCTGGGTAAATAATGAAATTAAGGCAGAAATCAAGAAGTTCTTTGAAACCAATGAGAACAAAGAGAAAATGTACTAGGATCTCTGAGACACAGCTAAAGCGGTGTTAAGAGGGAAATTTATAGCACTAAATGCCCACATCAGAAAGCTAGAAATATCTCAAATCGACACCCTAACATCACAATTAAAAGAACTAGAGAAGCAAGATCAAACAAATCCAAAAGCTAGCAGAAGACAAGAAATAGCTAAGATCAGAGTGGAAGTGAAGGAGATAGAGACACGAAAAGCCCTTCAAAAAATCAATGAATCCAGGAGCTGGTTTTTTGAAAAAAATTAATGAAATAGATAGACTATTAGCTAGACTAATAAAGAAAAAAAGAGAGAAGAATCAAATAGACACAATAAAAAATGATAAAGGGGATATCACCACTGACTCCACAAAAATACAAACTACTATTAGAGAATACTGTAAACACCTCTACGCAAACAAACTAGAAGAAAAGGATAAATTCCTGGACACATGCACCCTCCAAAGACTAAACCAGGAAGAAGTAGAATACCTGAATAGACCAATAACTACTTCTTAAATTGAGGCAATAATTAATAGCCTACCAACCAAAAAAAGAAAAGAAAAAAGCCCAGGACCAGATGGATTCACAGCCTAATTCTGCCAGAGGTACAAAGAGGAGCTGGTACCATTCCTTCTGAAACTATTACAAACAATTGAAAAGGAGGGACTCCTCCCTAAATCATTTTACAAGGCCAGCCTCATCCTGACACCAAAACCTCACAGAGACACAACAAAAAAAGAAAACTTCAGGCCAATATCTCTGATGAACATTGATGCAAAAATCCTCAATAAAATACTAACAAACCAAATCCAGCAGCACATCAAAAAGCTTATCCACCACGATCAAGTCGATCTTATCCCTGGGATGCAAGGCTGGTTCAACATTTGCAAATCAATAAACATAATTCATCTCACAAACAGAACCAATGACAAAAACCACATGATTATCTCAATAGTTGCAGAAAAGGCCTTTGATAAAATTCAACATTCCTTCATGTTAAAAACTTTCAATAAACTAGGTATTGGTGGAACATATCTCAAAATAATAAGAGCTGTTTATGACAAACACACAGCTAATATCATACAGAATGGGCAAAAGCTGGAAGCATTCCCTCTGAAAACTGGCACAAGGCAAGGTTGCCCTTTCTCACCACTCCTATTCAACTTAGTATTGGACGTTCTGGCCATGGCAATCAGACAAAAGAAAGAAAGAAAGGGTATTCAAATAGGAAGAGAGGAAGTCAAATTGTCTCTGTTTGCAGACAACATGATTGTATATTTAGAAAACCCCATCATCTCAGCCTAAAAACTCCTTAAGCTGATAAACGACTTTAGCAAAGTCTCAGGATACAAAATCAATGTGCAAAAATGACAAGCTTTCCTATACACCAACAATAGACAAGCAGAGAGCCAAATCATGAATGAACTCCCATTCACAATTGCTACAAAGAGAATAAAATACCTAGGAACACAGCTAACAAGGGAAGTGAAGGACCTCTTCAAGGAGAACTACAAACCACTGCTCAAGAAAATAAGAGAGGACACAAACAAATGGAAAAACATTTCATCCTCATGAATAGGAAGAATCAATATTGTGAAACTGGCCATACTGCACAAAGTAATTTGTAGATTCAATGCTATTCCCATCAAACTACCATTGACATTCTTCACAGAATTAGAAAAAACAATTTTAAATTTCATATGGAACCAAAAAAGAACCTGTATAGCCAAGACAATCCTAAGCAAAAAGAACAAAGCTCAAGGCATCACACTACCTGACTTCATACTATACTACAGGGCTACAGTAACCAAAACAGCATGGTACTGGTACCAAAACAGAGATATAGACCAACGGAACAGAACAGAGAGCTCAGAAATAACAACATACATCTACAACCATCTGATCTTCAACAAACCTGACAAAAACAAGCAATGGGGAAAGGATTCCCTATTTAATAAATGGTGCTGGGAAAACTGGCTAGCCATATGCAGAAAACTGAAACTGGACTCCTTCCTTATACCTTATGCAAAAATTAACTCAAGATGGATTAAAGACTTAAATGTAAAACCAAAAACCATAAAAACCCTAGAAGGAAACCCAGGCAATACCATTCAGGGCATGGGCAAATACTTCATGATGAAAATGCCAAAAGCAATTGCAACAAAAGCTAATTGACAAATGGGATCTAATTAAACTAAAGAGCTTCTGCATAACAAAAGAAACTGTCATCAGAGTGAACAGGAAACCTACAGAATGGGAGAAAATTTTTGCAATCTACCCATCTGACAAAGGTGTAATATCCAGAATTTACAAGTCCATTTTCATGCTGCTGATAAGGACGTACCCGAGACTGGGCAATTTACAAAAGAAAGAAGTTTAATTGGACTCACAGTTCCACGTGGCTGGGGAGGCCTCATAATTGTGGTGGAAGGCAAGGAGGTGCAAGGCACATCTTATGTGGATGGTGGCAGGCAAAGAGAACTTGTGCAGGAAAACTCCCCCTTATAGTAACCATCAGATCTCATGAAGCTTACCCACTATCATGAGAACAGCATGGGAAAGACGTGCCCCCATGATTCAATTACCTCCTACTGGGTTTCTCCCACAACTCGTGGGAATTCAAGATGAGATTTGGGTGGGGACACAGATAAACTATATCAGAACTGAAACAAATTTACAAGAAAAAAACAACCCCATCAAAGAGTGGGCAAAGATATGAACAGCCACTTCTCAAAAGAAGACATTTATGCAGCCAACAAAATATGAAAAAAAACTCAATATCACTGATTACTGGAGAAATGCAAATCAAAACCACAATGAGATACCATCTCACAGCAGTCAAGATGGCAATTATTAAAAAGTCAAGAAACAATGGATGTGGTCAAGGCTGTGGAGAAATAGGAATGCTTTTAAACTATTGGTGGGAATGTAAATTAGCTCAACCATTGTGGAAGACAGTGTGGCAATTCATCAAGGATCTAGAACCAGAAATACCATTTGACCCAGCAATTTCATTACTGCATATATTCCCAAAGGAGTATAAATCATTCTACTATAAAGATACATGCATATGTATGTTTATTGCAGCACTATTTACAACAGCAAAGACATGGAACCAACCCAAATGCCCATCAATGATAGAATGGATAAAGAAAATGTGGTACATACACACCATAGAATACTATGCAGCCATAAAAAGGAATGAGATCATGTCCTTTGCAGAGACATGGATGAAGCTGGAAGCCATTGTCCTCAGTAAACTAACACAGGAACAGAAAACCAAACACTGCATGTTCTCACTCATGAGTGACAATGCATGAGTTGGACAATGAGAACACATGGACACAAGGAGGGAAACAACACACACTGGGGCCTGTGGGGGTGGGGCGGGGGTTAGGGAGAGCACCAGGAAAACTAGCTAATGCATGTGGGGCTTAATACCTAGGTGAAGGGTTGATAGCTGCAGCAAACCACCATGGCACGCGTATACCTAAGTAAGAAACGTACACGTTTGCACATGTATCCTGGAACTTAAGGTAAAATAAAATTAAAACAAAAAGTCCCACACAGAGATAATTTCATAAAAGTAAGGTGCCGATGGGGATGCTGGCACCCCCTGAAGTTTCGGTGCCCTCCTGGCATGCTGGGGCCCAATGCATGTGGGGCCCTCGAGAGCAGAGTCCCCACGAGGCCCCAGGACCCCCTGGCTGCTCAGCCAGTGGCAGGCCCAGGCGGGAATGAGGGGCCCGTGTGGCTCCCCAGAGACCCCATGTTTAGAACTCTTTCTTGACTTTTCTTTAGAATAGAATACTTTGACTCTCAGAAAGACTTCGTGTTGTAAACAATACCGTTGGGTTTTGAGGATTTGCTCTAAGCCGTATCTACTATTAATAACATCAAACCGTAATCTGAGGAAAGAATTTCCAGAGTTTGTGTCTATTCAGGCAGTTTGCACACCATGGGAACCAACTCCTCAGGGCTAAATCTATTTTCTATTTTCTTACCCACATTTTTTTTTTCCAGACAGAGTCTGGCTCTGTCGCCCAGACTGGAGTGCAGTGGCAGGATCTCGGCTCACTGCAGCCTGGGCTCAAGTGATCTTCCTTCCTCAGCCTCCCAGGTAGCTGGGACTACTGGCATGCACCACCACACCTGGCTAATTTTCTTATCTAAAATTTTTTGTAGAAATGGGGGTCTTGCTATGTTGCCCAGGCTGACCTCGAACTCCTAGCCTCAAGTGATATTTTCTCACCTTTCATTTCAGAATGATCTTGAGCTGCATTCCCCTGAAGTGGACTCTGGTAATAAGATTCACCCGCATGTGACTCATCAGGGAAGGGTCCCCCTACAGAGAAAGCTATAAGAAGGCGTGGGAAGCAGAAGAGGGAAGGAGAAGGAATCAAGCCAGAGGGCAACCTCAGGCAAGTCCCCACCCACCTGGTCCCCAGGAGCTCTGGAGCTGGCTTACACCTCAGACTTTGTCTCCACACAGGCAAGAGAGCTAAGTATGCATTCTCTGCTCCAGTGATTCATAAGCCACCGTTGTCCTGGGAGGAGGCGAATTCCCAGACACTCCCAGCTCTCTGCGCAGGAAGCTGAAGAGTGTCGAGTGGTTTTCTAGCCTTTTTCTGAGAGTTTCAGGAGCTGTAGAAACCAAAGAACAAAGAAGCTGAGATAGGGGTGCACTGAAACTGAGGTTCCCCGATTTGGCAAGTGCACATGCAGGACAAATATTGCAAGGACCATGCTTGCACTAAAAATGGGCTTGCCGTTGATCTGACATTCACACATAACTGTCTCCTGTCTCGCATCTGGCAATTCCAGCCAGCAGAATCGGGGTGGGGAGAGGGGGGGCGGTTCCCAGCATCTGATGAGCTCAATGCCACCCCGAGGGTCTAGAGATGGTGCCGTGAGAGAGAGCTTGCTGGTCCACAGTATTCACAAAATGTGATCTTCATGCAAAAATGTGTAAGGAAGACGAGCTGAACTTTTCTTAATGCAGCCTACTTTTTTATGCACAATGCGGTAGAAAATTTCCCACTAGATTCCAGATTTGAATCGGGAGAGGCAAGTCTAATCCACTGTCCATGTTAAACTTTTCTTGGGTCCTTGGGACTGCTATGTTTCATTCTGCTTCAGGCTAGAAATCCCGAATTCCTTCCAAAATTGCTCCATTACTTTGCTTCTAGAAGGTTCCAAGCAACATCCTAGGCGTGAGACTTTCACGGGAGTTCCTTGGGCACGGACCTTGTCTATCTTGGTCACAGGTGTTTCCTGTCCTAGCGTCGTGAGGGGTGCTCGGTGAGTATTTTCTGCAGGCTGAAAGTGGAGCTCCCCTTTGCTGTCTGCCCTCTCAGATGTCATCATCCTGACATAAAATTTGCATTGAATTACATTGAAATAAATAATGAAAGAAAGGGTATCGGGACTTCTTATTGAATTGAGTGGAGTTTTATTAGGAAAGTGTTTCCCCAGCTTCCTGTCTTTGTCACTGATACCTGTTTCTTTCGGAGGCTCTTGCTCATAAGCACAGATTATTTTTCTGTAGATGCACCAAAAGGTCCCCTGGATCTTTCAGGTAGATATGAACTTGCCCAGTGCTAAGCAGCACCCTGTCCAAACCTAACATTTAGGGACATTGTATCAGAATTAAATAGGCAAGCAGCTCTTCATTCCAATTGTTTTGCCACAAGACACCAAACCCATTCAACGGACATCAAGGTGACTATGGAGCCCCCACGTGAAAAGGGGAAAATGTCATCAAACCGACTGGCCATTTTAATTTAATTTTTCATTTTGAAATGATAATAAGATGTTGCAGAAATAGCACAGAGAGGCCCTATGTATCCTTTATCCAATTTTTCCAATGATTGTCTTTTATCTACAAGTAGTATAATGTCAAACTGGGGACGGGGCACCTTATGACTGCTGGGTGGGGCAGGAGACTCAGGCTCCCCCCTAGAGAGCTGATGCTGGGGTCAGCTGCAGCTGCCTAGGCAAAAACTAAGCTTTTTGCCTTAAAAAACTGCAGTTTACCAGGGGTAAGCTGCAGCTTTTCTATGGGGTTTAGCTGGAGTTTTTGCCTAAAAGTTATCACCCTGTCTTGCTAGGCTGTCACTTTCCTGGCCCTTTAACTAGAGGGGGCTGGCTTTTCTTGGGGCTTTTCTTGTCTGTGTTTATTGGTGTTTGGGTTACTAGCTACTCCAGAAGGCAGTCCAGGACATACAAGTCAAAAAGAAAGCCAAATGAACTGAACCCTGGGACATTCCTCAGTCTCCAGGTCCGTAGTAGCTCTGCTCTTTCCTGTACACCTTGCAGTCTTATATTTGGTGTATACATAATGTCCGGAGATGGGATTTTAGCTTTACTTAGCTTTACTTAGTGGAACACATAGGGAAAGTTGTGTTTGCTCCTTCCTATCCCCAAAAACGGAAGCCTCACAGACTGCTTTTTCTGCACTTGGCTGTTTAATTTCTCCAAGGAGGTAAGTCTTTTCTTTCTTTTTTACATGCACGCTATCCAATTAGTGTAATACAGAGTGAAGCTGTTAAAAAAAAAAAAAGAAAACCCACACTTGTAAAATAACAAGGCATTAGCTATTGTAGCAGATAATAACCTTGTTATTTTAAATAAAGAAAAAAAAAAACCAGTGATGAGGTCATCCCTGGCCAAATGGAGTTCGCAGCATACATCTTTACATGCCACCCCATCCTCCAGCCCCCTGGCATTTGTATTTAATCTGAATATCATAAGTGTTAAGGATTTTCCTCTCAATGGAACTGGGAGCATAAGCATAAGAAGCCCTAATGAACTGACAAGGTTTCAGCCAGGCTTGCTTCTGTTGTCATGGTGACAGCAGAAGGAAGGTGGAGCTTTATGAATGCCTTGAATCTTTTATAAAACCAGTCCACTGGGATAACTTATTTTCCTCCTGCCCCCGACCACCTTGATTCACTCCACAGACACCCACAGTACGTAAGACCAGGACTACTGTCCCACATGAACCTATTTGATTAATAGTTTCTATCAAGTAGTGGTAGTACCTATATATTCCTTTCAAATAAATAGATCCTTTCCATCTATAGAGCCATTAAAAAAATTATCCAATCTAACAATTGATTCAGATGAGCATCAGTGAATGCTAAAACCCTTAGAGGAATGGCAATTGGGAAATAAGATATTTGCAAGGTGCCAAAGAGTCCCTGCAGAGATGACTTGCTGATTGCAAAAGGATGGTGCCTCTTCGTGATGGAGAATCTGTCAGTTTCCACCTGGGACAGCTAGATGTTATGCGCTTCCAGATGAGATGAGATATGAAGTGCACAGCACTGCCTAGGAAGAATTCTTGCCAAAAATGTTTACCCTGAATCTAAAAAGTCACCTAGACTCAACTTTAATTCACAGAAAATAATATAAATAGAGAGAAACATTAAATACCCAATAAGGAAAAAATTCTATAATTCCAGAGTGTTGAACACTAGACACAACAATCAGCCCTGACTTCAAAAAATAAAGATGATGGGGAAGAAAAGCATGGACTATTTTAGACTAAAAGAGACTGGAGTCCCATACAAATCTAATGCAGTGAGCTAACTTTGAGTAAATCCTGGCTGGGGTAAAAACACTCTAAAGGACATTTGGAAAATCATGAGTAAAATTAAATATAGTCTGAAAATTAGATAAAATTCAAGACATTAATTTTCTTAAGTGTCATAATGGCATTATAGTTAGGTAGGAGAATATCGTTAATTCTTCAGAAATATATTCTGACATATTTAGAGTTGAAGAGATATCATATATCTTCAAATGGTTTGCATTAAAATCATTCGAATGGTTTACATAGAAAATATGGCAAAATATTAACAATTATTAAATCCACTTAGAGCAGGGGCTCAGCAAACCATGGCTCATGGACCAATTCTGGCCAACTCCCTACTGTCTATGAGCTAAGGATGGATTTTACTGTTTTCAATGTTGAAAAAACTGGAAAGAAGAATAATGTTTTATGGCATGTGAAAATTCTATGTAATTCCAATTTCATTGTTCATAAAGACCTATTAGAACACAGTCATCATGGCTCACTTAGGGACAGTTAGGGCTGCATTTGTACTACAGTGTCAGAGCTGGGTAGTTGAAATAGAGACTATGACTTGCAAAGCCTGAAACATTTTTTTTCTTTTTTGAGACGGAGTCTTGCTCTATTGCCCAGGCTGGAGTGCAGTGGTGTGATCTCGGCTCACCACAACCTCCACCTTCCAGGTTCAAGTGATTCTCCTGCTTCAGCCTCCCAAGTAGCTGGGATTACAGGCATGCGCCACCATGCCAGGCTAATTTTTGTGTTTTTAGTATAGACGGGGTTTCACTGTGTTGGCCAGGCTTGTCTCCAACTCCTGACCTCGTGATCTGCCTGCCTCGGCCTCTGAAAGTGCTATGATTACAGGCATGAGCCACTGTGCCCGGCCGCCTGAAATATTTAATATCCAATCTTTTACAGAAAAAAAAAAACCAACAGCACTTTACTTGAAAGATATGTTGATGTTTATACATAATTATTTCAAGTTTTCTCTACATTGTAAATTTTTCATAATAAAAAAATTCACAATTAATGTGTAAGATTATCAGGGAATATATTTGTTTGCCAATACATTATAAGTAAGTAAATTGAAGTTCAGAGAACTTAGGTTAAATGATTTCTTCAACTCCTGTCTATACTTAGTGACAGAGGTGAGCCTAGACATATGACCGTCTGACCCCTGGCCACTCCTATTCGCATGTTCAATAGCTCCTGTTGAAATAATATTTTGCATGTGTGTTTTCTCAACTGAAATCTTCTAAAAGATATTCTTGCCATACAATTAGTGTTCAAAAAACTTGTTTCTGCAGTATTCAAAAAACTGCTTTCCTGTAGGTTTTGTTCTACCTGTAAGAATCACACACTCAGAACAGTAATACCCTGTACCACAAAGTTACACTAAAATCAAGATTTAAAAAACAAGAATAATATGTTTACATGTTGCCACTGAGACTGCATAGTATTGGTACAATCACTCTGATGAATAATTTAGCACCATTGAAGAAGGTCACTTAGCACAAACTACATCAAATTTGTAAGTCTTACAAGTAACAGTGCAAAAACAGAGAATACCCACTCTACTATTAAAGATATAGAGAAACAAATTGTGGCATATTAACACCATTCAGTGAATTAACAAGATTTAAAGATCTCAACACAGACAAATCTCAAAAACATAAAACAGAGTGTAAAAAGGCAAGCATACTTGCAAATAATAGTATAAAACCATTTTTGTAAAATATGAAATCACTAAACATTACTGTAGATTACTTATGAATATCTGTGTATCTATAGATATTTCTAGATGTATATCTATCTCATGTAAAAAGTATAAATACACAAAAATTCATGATAGTGGATACTTCTAGAGAAGAAGGGAGGAATTAGGCCTGGGGAAGGAAAAACAGGGACGGATTACAAACATATCTCTAAGGAGATTTTTTAAGAATCTGAAAACAAAACGTCACCATGTTAATTGTTCATTGTGGATAGTGAGTACTTGAGTTCCTTGTATTATTCTGTTTACTTTTCTGTAATTTTTAATCAGAAAGGAAGGAAGACTTTGATACTGCCTCTTTAGGCGGTCCTCTCCATAAAGCCCTCTCCATAAACCAATACTGGTAAAGCATTTGCGAAGACATTGCCAATACTGGCGAAGAATATGGCAACATTATTATTATTATTAGGTGATATGATCACATACTTATAGAACTAAGGAGAAATTGGCTGCAACAACTGAAGAAATAAGATACTTTACTAAGTGGGTGGAGACCTAAAATTTTTCTGGCCAGCCAGAGGAAACAGAAAAGGCACCCCTTCGGGTCAGACAAGGAAGTCCTAAGAGGAGAAAGGGATCCCTTAATTCCATGTAGGAACCCACACAAAGCCTTTGCTCATCCCTGAGCTATGAGGCGCAGAACAGACCCAAATAAACAGAGCAAAAGCTTTGGAAACCAAACTAAGATTTAAACTAGTGCCTATGTCTTAAACTAATCTCTTAGTGACACATGTGCAGAACAGACCCAGAGTAGCAGAACAAAAGGTTTGAAACTAATCTAACATTGGAGATTAATGTGCAGCCAGTACTCACAGAAAGCAGGGAAGAACCTGTGATCTGCCCTCTCTGGGTTGACTGGCTGCAAAAAATGAAAACATTAACATTTTCCTTGGGATTTTAATAGGACTGCAAGCTTACACAACACAATATTCAAAGTTGCTAAAGTAGAACATGTAACTATGTCCACAAGGTAAAGATACTATCAAAAAAAATGCAAAGCAGTTCTCAGCAGGAAAATAGAAACTAAGAAATAAACAAATGAAATTTTAAGAACTTAAAAATACAATATTTATAATAATAAATTCACCAGACAGGTTTAGTAGCGTAACAGAGATGACAGAAGAGTCAGTGACTTTGAAGACAGATCAATATAAATGGTCCAATCTGAAAAAAAGAGAGAATAAAAGGTTAAAAATAGCATTAAAAAAATTTTTTTTAATTATAGTTGAAGTTTTAGAGTACATGTGCACAACGTGCAGGTTTGTTACATATGTATACATGTGCCATGTTGGTGTGCTGCACCCATTAACTCGTCATTTAGATTAGCTATATCTCCTAATGCTATCCCTCCTGCCTCCCCCCACCCCACAACAGGCCCCGGTGTGTGATGTTCCCCTTCCTCTGTCCATGTGTTCTCATTGTTCAATTCCCACCTATGAGTGAGAATATGCAGTGTTTGGTTTTTTGTCCTTGTGATAGTTTGCTGAGAATGATGGTTTCCAGCTTCATCCATGTCCCTACAAAGGACATGAACTCATCATTTTTTATGGTTGCATAGTATTCCCTGGTGTATATGTGCCATATTTTCTTAATCCAGTCTATCATTGATGGACATTTGGGTTGGTTCCCAGTCTTTGCTATTGTGAGTAGTGCCGCAACAAACATACGTGTGCATGTGTCTTTATAGCAGCATGATTTATAATCCTTTCGGTATGTACCCAATAATGGAATTGCTGGGTCAAATGGTATTTCTAGTTCTAGATCCCTGAGGAATTGCCACAGTGACTTCCACAATGGTTGAACTAGTTTACAGTCCCACCAACAGTGTAAAAGTGTTCCTATTTCTCCACATCCTCTCCAGCACCTGTTGTTTCCTGACTTTTTAATGATCGCCATTCTAACTGGTGTGAGATGGTATCTCATTGCGGTTTTGATTTGCATTTCTCTGATGGCCAGTGATGATGAGCATTTTTTCAGGTGTCTTTTGGCTGCATAAATGTCTCTTTTTGGGAAGTGTCTGTTCATATCCTTTGCCTACTTGTTGATGGGGTTGTTTGTTTCTTTCTTGTAAATTTGTTTGAGTTCTTTGTAGATTCTGGATATTAGCCCTTTTTCAGATGAGTAGATTGCAAAAATTTTTTCACATTCTTTAGGCTGTCTGTTCACTCTGATGGTAGTTTCTTTTGCTGTGCAGAAGCTCTTTAGTTTAATTAGATCCCATTTGTCAATTTTGGCTTTTGTTGCCATTGCTTTTGGTGTTTTAGACATGAAGTCCTTGCCCATGCCTATGTCCTGAATGGTGTTGCCTAGGTTTTATTCTAGGGTTTTCATGATTTTAGGTCTAACATGTAAGTCTTTAATCCAACTTGAATTAATTTTTGTATAAGGTGTAAGGAAGGGATCCAGTTTCAGCTTTCTATATATGGCTAGCCAGTTTTTCCAGCACCATTTATTAAATAGGGAATCCTTTCCCCTTGAGATCTGTAGAAAAAATAAAATGACACATTTGCCTAACAGTCACATCACTGGAGTCTCAGAAGCAGAAGAGAAAGAAATTGTATTACTACTGTCCAAACATTTCCCAAACTGGTAAAATTGATAAATTTACAGATTCAAGAAGGTCAATGAAACTCAAATGGGATAAACTCAAAGAAAACCATATCAGGATACATAATAATCCAACTTCTCAAAAGCAAAGTTAAAGAAAATCATGTAAACAACTAGAGAAAAAAAAAGTAAGGAAACTCCAATTCAAATGTCCACATATTTCTTATCAGAAATGCCGCAGGCTAAAAGACAATGGAACATGATCTTGAAAGTGCTGAAAGAGAAGAACACAACGCAGAATTCTATATCCAGCACAAATATCCCTCAGGACTGACAGATAAGTAATTACTTTCTCAGATGAAGAAACCAAGAGAATTTTCCACCAGCAGAATTTCTTCAAAGGACAATTAAAAATCATACTTCAGGACTACAGGAAATGATACCAGAAAGAAACTTGCAACTTAAAGAATGAAGAAAGAGCTTCAGAAAGGCAACTATTTGCATTAAAATAAAAGATTGTTTTACTCTTTTAAAAAATCTTTAAAATATGTAAGACCATTGAAAGCAAAACTCGGCCGGGCATGGTGTCTCACATCTATAATTCCAGCACTTTGGAAGGTGGAGGCAGGAGGATTAGTTGAGTCCAGGAGTTTTAGACGAGTCTGGGCAACATAGTGAGGCCCCATCTCTACAAAAAAATTAAAAATTAGCTGGGCGTGGCGGTGCATACCTGTAGTCCCAGTGCTTCAGGAGACTGAGGCAGGAGGCACACTTGAATGGGAGGTCGAGGCTGCAATGAGCTCTATGATTGTACTGCTGCACCCTAACCTGGGCAACAGAGCAAGACCCTGTCTCAAGAAAAAAAGAAAAAGAAAATAAAGAAAGAAAACAAACCTCGTAACATTGTATAGTGATGTTTTCCATGTATGTTGTTGTAACGTATAGGAAAACTATAACCTAAGTGAGGGAATGTGAAGTGACCAATATGACTGTGAGGCTCCTGCTTTTACTTGATGTTAAAATATGGTTCTAAGGAAACTAAAAGGTTATGTTTGCACATTATAATTTCTACAGCAATCATTAAAAAGAATAAAATGTATATATATACTCCCAAAAATAGATAAAATAGAACACCAAATTAACATAATCCATAGGAAAGCAGTAAAGTCAGAAAGGTGGAACATAAATTAAAGGGGCCAAACATGCAAACAGAAAACAAATTTTTTAAAAATAGTAAAACGAAATTTAACCATATCAATAATTACATTAAATGTAAGTGACCCAGCCATATTTATTAAAAGAGACAATTAAAAGACCATTCATTTTTTTAAAATAGGACCTGACTATAAACTATAAGAAATTAATTTCAAATCTACAAAGGATAATAAATAATGACCAAGTAGGATTTATAGCAGGAATGTAATATTCAAAATGTAATTCACCATATCAACTGAAGAAAGAAAAGACATATGATTTTTTTAATAGATCGGGAAAGACGCAATCAACAAAATCTAAAGTCCATTCATGATAAAATATCATTAGCAAACTTGCAAACTAGGGCACGCCCTCACTCCAATAAAGGCCATCTATGACAAGTCTGCAGCTAACAACGTACTCATGGTACCCTCTGGGGAAGACAAAATTATAGGAACAAACACATCAGTGATTGCCAGTGGGGGCTGGGAACAGTGTTGACGGCAGTGGAGCCTCATGACGGAGAGCGGAGGTGGAGGGTGACAGAGCTGGGCCGCATCGTGATTGCTATGGTGATTACACCATTGTATTGTCTCTGAAAACCCATAGAACTGTACTCCAGAAAGAGTAAATTTTACCACATGAACATAAAAAGTCAGTAAAAAATTTAATATATGTAAAGACTAAAAATGAAAAGCATTTTCATGTATCAGTTTGGAAAAAATGTTAAAGTTTAAAAACTCCATGTTGACAAGAGATTAAGGAAGTAGACACTTTGAAAACTTCTGGGTCAGAAAAAAATGTGTGCAGTGCTTTTTTGGAGAACAGTTTTGCAAAAGCTTTACAAATTCAATCAACACAGTCATAGGCAAACAATAATTCTATTCCTGAGAATTAATTCGTTTCCATATATCAAAACAAAGATGTATAAGGATGTCCTTTTAATGTGCATAGATTTATAAATGTTTTATATCCATTAAAATGCAAAAAGAATCTGTGAGGGATTGTTAACTATAGTTATAGCTGAAGGTAGTAGTGGAAGAGGAAGAAATTTACTTTTTAATTTATACTCTAATGTGTGATTTCTTTCAAATTTTTACCATGTGATTGTATTTTGTCTATAATTAAAACCCTAAACAATGGACGTGGATGCAAATTAATATGTGGTGGGATAGGCAGAATGAGTTGTCAGCACTTGGCAAGTTGAAGTTATGTCCAAATTCTAAGTTAGGACAGACTTCTGGAGAACCGTAGTCCAGCAATTTGCATTGCACCATCTGTTTTTGGTGCCCCATCCAATGGAACGTGGTGCCTAAAATAGTGCCTCTGTTTAATAAGTGTAATTTTATCACTTAAAGCTATGTTCTTTCTGTCACTGTGTCAGCACAACATCGTCCCTTCTGCCATGTGCTGAAGCTGGCATTCTCCACAATGGGTATTATAAGGTCACACTGTGTTTTCCACCCCTAGTTTAGCTCTTTATAACTTCTGGAAGAAAAAAACAAAACAAAACCCTGCTGTGTGTTCTCTGTTCTGCATTTGTTTGGACACAGTGTCTACTGAAGTGTGTTCGGGCAAGACAGCAAACACTGTTCAGATCCTCTGTGCTCCATATCCTGACCACATCACTCCAGCGCAGAGCCTCCTAGCTGTTGCCTGGACTATTGCAATTGAGGTAAACATGTCTCTGAAAAGTCTTGTATACACGGTCCCCAGCTTATAATGCTTCAACTTGTAAGTTTTTGACTTTACTATGGGTTTATCGGGGTATTACATACATTTTCAACTTACAAAATTTTTTACTTACACTGGGTTTATCAGGATGTAACCCCCCTGAAAGTAAAGGAGTACCCGTACTCCAAAACATCTCTCAAATCTATCTTCCATGCAGCACCCGGAAGAGCTTTCTAAAGCTTCTTTACAGTTCTGGCTACTCCTTCCCAAACTCCTTCGGGACCTTCCTGTTCCTATGAGGCAAGATCCTGTCTCCTTAGGATAACTAGTCCCTGTCTTCTCCAGCCTCATTGGTCATGATTATATGTTCCACGATTTATGCCCCGGCCAGAACACCTTCCTCACCACAAAATGCACTGAGACAAGGTGCGTACTCCTCTTTCTTTTCCCTCTTCCTACCACCTTTAGTCTTCATCACCCCCACTCCAGCTTCTACATTCTTTACCAGATGCCTTTCTTAGCTCTCCTAGCTAAGAGACCCTCCTAATAGCTCATTTCACACTCTGAGCCTTCATCTGTCATGTACTATCCAAGGTTGGCATCATCTATTCATGTGCCCGACTTCAACTACTGTGTGAGCTCTGTGGGCAGGTCCTCTATCTGATCCAGTTTTCTATCTGTTTTAACTGAATAAATGTATAGGTCTTTACACCACCTTGAATAGTGGAGAAAGCACCTTCTCTATGTAGATATTCAGCTGCCTAGAAATTATTAAGATGATGGTTATATGAATCATCCAATTTCAATCAACAGAAACACAGGTAGCCATTGATTCACTGATTTCTTTACATACTCTTTCACTTCTTAGATCAAAAAGAAAATGTAAACAAGGAGTTTGCATCAAGATTTTATTTTGTCAAAAGACAATTCAATGATATGTTTCCAGTCAATACACAATTCATCATCTTTATTCTGTAGTAGTTGTTGTAAAAACTATCATGGGCTTTGCCCACCTTCTGGGTGTGCCTTCTTGCTTTTATTTTCTGTGACCTGTATGGGTGACTTTTGGCAGAATGGAATTGAGAGAGGACTCAGATGAAACATGAACCGATTGGTGTTAGCGATGTCTCAACCCACCACTGAAGTAAGACAAGCATAATGAGGATGGCCAGGCACTTGCCGAATCAAGGTGAGTGGGTCAGAGGACAAAGATGACCCGGAGTCTGTATGTGCAGATGGGAATGACAGGGCCCCTGCCTTAAAAAAAAAAAAAATAACAAATCCAAAAGATCAGAGAATTGAGGAAATGTTCAGGCTGAGATCGTCCCTCTCTGATGTCTGGCTGGCCAGATCAGAGAAGCAATCATCTGCCTATGTGCCAGACAGATACTGGGACCATGGAGTGGGCACTTCCCATGTACTGCCCCAATCTTGACGTTACTTTCCTTGTGGAACAGGAGTGCATTGAAGCGCAGGGATGTTAGAAACTTGCTTGAGGAACTCTGCTAACTAGTGCAAGAACCCTTCTCAAACTCAGTCCTAATGGCTCCAAATAAATGTCCCAAGTCCCTCACCTGTCGGATCAGAGGGTATCAGACAAATATCAGTGGAGGGGGCAGTCTGGGGAGGGTAGGAGTGGCAGGGAGAGAGTTCTGGCACACTGCAGAGAGGAAAAGTATGAACTAACTCGATGCTGCTCCCTTTCTTTAGATAAGAATGCAGCCACTTTTCAGAAAGTGACACATCTCATTCTCCTTTTGGGGAAAGAGGGTGGATGTGGTATGAAGCCCACATCCCCGCCCACCACAACTCCAGCAGCTCCTGCTGTGGTCACTTTTGAGTGCAGGCGGCCCAGGACCTACCCTGTGCTGGCTCAGCTCCCATTGTGTTCTGTTGCAAAGTCCAGTGCAACTCTCTTGCATTTCCTCAAAAGGTGCGTGGCAGCTCCTGCTCCATGAGGAATAAGGAAGGCCTCATGCACTCTGTCTTTGCCTGTCACTGGCCAAGAGCCAAGACTCTCCCCTAAGGTCCTCACCCAGGACGATACACTTAGCATGCTGCCCAAAACCACAGAGTAAATGCAGCACACCCTGCTTCTGCTCAGCGATTTCCATTTCTCTGTTTCCTAGACTGTCCCTATGTTTAACTCATGGAACAGCAGAATGTTCTACAGAGCTGAGAGGTGACAGGGAGGCTGATGTCAGGGGTCGGACTTTCCTAAACTCACTGAGTATTGTGAAGATCCATGCATCTTTTCTATAATGAACTATTTTTGGTCTGCTTAAAATAAGGAGGTCCCATTATTAAGGCCCCTTTGGCACCACTGGATTTTTCCCTAAATGATTTATAAAGGTTTGTCTTTAAAACAGTACACAGTCCGTGCGGTGTGGTTCCGTTAGCCAAATACACCAGCAACAGCCCAGAGGTTCCACACCTCCGCATGCCTGTATGCCGTCATTCACAGTCAGGCAGCTGCTGGTGGCGGTTGTGGAATTCTATCACACTACAGTGTTTGCTGATAGCAGCCCCCGACTTTTGCAAGGCCCCTTCTAATTTACAAAAGGCCTTTACACGTATAGATTTTTAATTGTCACGAAAGCCTGGTGAAGTAGATATTAAGGTGCACCTTTTCACAATGGGGAAAGGGAGGTTCTAGGTGACTAGGGCCCCTGGCGGGGTGTACGGTCAATAAACAGATGAGACACGCTCATTCTTCCCTCCTGCCTGGGGCTCTGACTTCATTCTCTGGGCCAGCACGGAGGGGTGGCAGGTGCCACACTTACTGTGAAGGCCGCCACTACCCGTCATTCTTCTAAGAACATTTGCACACAGTGTTTCATGGCACAGAGGGCGCTGCCCAGGAAGACAGGGAGGAAACACAGCAAACTCTAGAGGGTCCTTCCAGGTTTACAGAGGCCCACAGTTCACCTCCCGTCCCAGACATCAGTCTCCATGTGCATGCATCTTTTGTGTGTATATAAACACTGATATGTTTACTTATATAAAAGGGAAGAAAAAAGACTTAAAAGCCCATTATTAATAAAGTGAAAACACGCCATAACTACCAAGCTCATTAGACAGCTATGCTGGCCTTGGCAGCCTGCTGAGCCCAAGAGACGATTTCATCTTTCTATTATTTATTTTTACTATTGACTGCATCTGTTCTCATCCTTTTCTGTCACCGTGCAATTATGAGACGTGAAGCCGGCTGGGCTTCTAGGTCCTGTGGGGACTTGGAGAACTTTTCTGTCTAGCTAAAAGATGGTAAACACACCAATCAGCACTCTGTGTCTAGCTAAAGGTTTGTAAATGCACCAATCAGCACTCTGTAAAAACGGACCAATCAGCACTCTGTAAAATGGACCAATCAGCACTCTGTAAAATGGACCAATTCGTGCTCTGTAAAATGGACCAATCAGCAGGATGTGGGTGGGGCCAAATAAGGGAATAAAAGCTGGCCACCTGAACCAGCAGCCATGATGGCAACCGGTTGGGGTCCCGTTTGGTGCTGTGGAAGTTTGTTCTTTCATTCTTTGGATCTGCGGCGTCTGCATGAGCTGTAACACTCAGTGTGAGCGTTTCCGGCTTTACTCCTAAAGCAAGCAGGACCGTGAATCCACGTGGAGAAAGAAACAAGTCTAGATGAGCCATTTTTAAAAGCTGTAACACTCACTGGAGGTATGTGGTTTCATTCCTGAGGTCAGCCATATCACCTACCTGCCAGAAGGAAGAAACTCAAGACACATGTGGACAAGAGAGGAACAAACTACAGACACACCATCTTCAACAACTGTAACACTCATCTGCGAGGGTTCATGGCTTCATTCTTGAAGTCAGTGAGACAAAGAACCCCCTGCAATGAACTGATTCCAGGTACAAATACATATGAGCACATGTGGGCCACAAGTCTGTGGGCATCTGTCCGGAAAAGGAGTAGCATATGTCCAGCAAGTTTCCCCACACTGGAAGTCTTTCGAGCTCTTTATTTCTCTGTATACGCCCATTAAAGGCATGACTCAGCCCTGAGTCAGAGTGGAGTTGACACTGCCCAGCTCCGTTTTCTCATCTCTCATTATGCTATGGAAAAGTAAAACACAACAGGCCACAGTGTGGCCTTTAAACATAACGTATTGTCTGTGTCTTATCTCCTGAGACGTAGTGCGGGGTAAGTAGACTTGTCAGAGGCATTTGAACCACAGAGACTCCATCTTGAATAGGGGTTGGGTAAAGTGAGGCTGAGGCCTGCTGGGCAGCAGTCCCAGGAGTGTAGGCATTTTAAGTCAGGAGATGAGATGAGAGCTCAGCCCAAGATATAGGTCACAAAGACCTTGCTGATAAAACAGGAAGCGATAAAGAAGCTGGCCAAAACCCACCACAACCAAGTGGCAATGAACGTCACCCCTAGTTTTCCTCACTGATTATTATATATGATAATTATAATTCATTTGGAGGCTAAAAGGTACTCCCATCAAAGCCATGACAGTTGACAGGTGCCATGGCAACATCTAGAAGTTACCCTATGTGGTCTAGAAAGGAGAGGATCCCTGGGTTCCTGAAATTGCCCACCCCTTGCCCAGAAAACTCGTGACTAATTCAGCCGTTGTTTAGCATGTAATCAAGAAATAACTCAAGTATACTTAGTTGAGCAGCCCATACCTTTGCTCTGCCTATGGAGTAGCCATTGTTTCATTCCTTTACTTTCGTAATAAACTTGCTTTCACTTTATGGACTCACCCTTGAGTTCTTTCTTGTTCAAGGTCCAAGAACCCTCTCTTGGGGTCAAGATCAGGACCTCTTGCCACTAATTGGCTGAAGGGCACCCATTGGCATCTACCCTGAGTTTCGCAGAGGACTAGGAAGAGTCTTATGTGGAAGAATAGGGCTCACCTCCACCAAGAACAACCAGCCTGAATAAGGGGAGAAGGAAGGGAGGGCACACAGGGCAGAGGGCGTAGGGGGTGGGCAGAGGACCTGGGAGGGTGGCAGGTGAAAGGTGTTGAGCTCTGGGCTCATCTTTTTGTCTCCCTTGGAAAGAAACAGTGTGAATTGAGGTAGTCAGGACCAAAAGTGGACAAGGGCTGTTTTTCTTCCCTCCAGCTGGGCTGACAGTGGGAAGCTTCCCATGGTACAAGGTAAGTTTGGTAAGTAAAACTTTTTGTTTATGTGTCAAAAGATTCATAAGTGCTTGGGACAGAATGATGGAAACAAGATTTAGCAAGACCCCAACCCCCAAAAAGGGTTTAGAGGTTGCAGCTGTGGGGAAACTCAGTATGAGTCAAGAGTGAGATAATGTTCCCTCCTCCCCACCCAAATAACTTAAGAGATTTTAGGTGGCAGTTTAATTTATCTAGGATGGCTTAATCCACATTCGCCGGCAGTAGCAGGAAAGCAGCAGCATCCCAGGGCAGAGGCATGGGCCAGGGAGGAGACGGGCTTCCTGGAGCAGCTGAAGGAAACAGTCAGGTCTGAGGAGCTCAGGAGCAGAGTCAGGGTGCTTCATTCAACCCACATGAGGTTTCCAACATGATTTGAACTGGCATTTAAAATTCAGACTATGTCACATACACATCTAGATTCTGCCTTTTCTCATACTTGTTGCATTTTCCCATAAGGCAGCCATCGTGTGTACCCCACCACAATGGAGGCTGCACCCACCCCCAGCCTCCACCACAGGGACCAGGGCTGCCGTTGGTTAACACCTATCATGAGCTTTACAATGAGGCTTTTCTTCCAGTAGAGAGATAGTTCTCTGTATCTGTGTCCATTAAAAGCAGCATAATAAGATTTTAAGAGTACGTGAAGTATACATTTTTGTAAGTTTAATGCAAGGAGCAAGTCCATTTCCCTCCTTTATTTTATTTGCCTGGATTCTGTAAAATGTCTAAAATTTTGACATCTAAGCCATTTGGCAAAGGAAATAGCTAGAGGATGTAGGAATAATTAACCCAGGAAACAGAACACCTGGGTACTATTAAGAGGGTAGGCTCTACTATATGTAAGATTGACACAAGGGGGAAATGTCGAACTTGACCTACAGGGCTACATAAACTCAACCACCAGTTGCAAAAGATGTATCTAAAATAGAAAAATACAGAAAGATTGAAAGTTAAAGACAGAGCATCTGTGGTCCAATTACTTTTCAAAAAATAATTTAAAAGATTTAAAAAGGTATTCCATGCAAACACTAAACAAAAGAAAGTGCACCTAATTTAATATCTGTCAAGGAAGATTTCATGGGAAAATATTATTATGCAAAAAAGTGATATCACATAAGAATAAAAGATCTAATTCATCAGGAAGACATGTCAATTCTAGATATGAATGCACCTTATAATATAGTTTCAAAACATTTAAAAATTTTAACAGAATTACAAGAAAAATCATCACATCTACAATAGTGGGAGACTTTATCCTGCCACTCTATAACTGATAAAACAATTATACCCCCCCAAAAAAAACAACCAGTGAGAATATAAGATTTGAACAACGACACAAGTTGAGCATTCCTAGTCCTAAAATCCAAAATCCAAAATGCTGCAATATCTGAAACTTTTTGAGCACTGACATGAAGCTACCAAGTAGAAAATTCCACATCTGACCTCAGGTGGTGAAGTCAAAACGCAGGCTATGTGTATAAGCTGTGTACGATACATTGATGAATTTCATGTTTAGACTTGGGTCTCATGCTCAAGATATCTCATTATGTATATGCAAATATTCCAGAATCTGATGTCTGAAACACTTATGGTCCTAAGTATTTCAGATAAGAGATACTCAGCCTCTATTAGTAAATATGATTTAATTGACATACATGGAACACTGCCGTCAATAGCTACAGAGTACACTCGTTCCAAGCACTCACAGAATATTTAACAAAACTGACTGTCCACTGTACCATAACACAGAGCTCTACTAATTTCATAAAAGTGAAATCATGCAAAATAAGTTTTCTGGCCACAATGCAGTTGGACTAAAAATTACATATCAGGAAGGTGATTAAACAAAAAAGAAAAACATCAATTACATAGGTAAATAGAAAATTGATATGTGGAAATAAAAATATTCCTCTAAATAAATATATGGGTCAAAGAAGACATCCCAGTGGAATCTAGCAAACAATTTGAAATGAATTTTAAGGATAAAATATACACCAAAACATAGAGGAAAATTTATAGAATAAAAAAAGACAGAAAATAAATGAGGCTATCACAAGAAATATAAAAGGAATGGCAAATTTAGTAATCTGCCTCCTCCCCAAAAGAAGAAACAAGAAAATAATAGAGCAAATGCAGAAATAGATAAATTAGAAAACTGTATGATAGAAAAGATTAAACAATCTAAAGTTTAATTCTTGGGAAAACTTTAAAAATTTAATAAAATTTAACATGAGACGAATCAAGAAAAACCTAGCAGGAGGGATTTTTAAAAGATCATCACAAAGGTCATTATGATTTAAAAATGAGGGAATCGGGAGGCGGAGGCTGCAGTGAGCCGAGATTGCACCACTGCACTCCCACCTGGTGACAGAGCTAAATTCCGTCTCAAAAAAGAAAAAATAAATAAATAAAAATTAAAAAAAAAAAAAAGTGAGGTCATCACAAGGATACTGCAAATATCACGGGAGGAAATTATAATACTACTAATGCCAATATATTTGAAAATTTAGATTAAATGAATTAACAATAGAAAAATACAATTAATAATAGAAAATGTGAATCCTATAATTATTAGAGAAATTGAAACTGTAATTATAAACCTTCCGACAAAGAAAACTCCAGGCCCAGCTGGTTTTACCAGTTAATTCTGTCACACATTTAAAGAATAAAAACCACCAATCTTGCTTAATTCTTTCATGGACTAGGATAAAAACATTAAATATCCCACAACCTGTTTTTATGTAAACCAGCATAACTTTCATTCCAAGATCTGACAAGAAGAAAAAAAAAAGAAATTGTAGAAAGGAAATTTACAGGTCCAAATCTCTCATGGACTTAGCTGGAAAAAATATAAACAAAATAATACTAGATATAATCTAAAACTATAGTAAAAGAATAATTCCACACAACAAAGTTTGTTTATTCTTGGAGTGCAAGAGTGGTTTTAAAGCAAGAGATTGATTAAAAATCAATTACTCTAATTTACCATATTAACAGAATGAAAGAAAATTTATAGGGTTATTTCAATAGATGAAGAAAAAGTATAATGAAATCTAATACCCATCGTTATAAAATCTCTTACTCAACCAGGAGTAGAATAGAACTTTCTTAATCTGATGAAGAACATT
Organism: Pan paniscus; assembly: GCF_029289425.2. Classification (NCBI taxonomy): domain Eukaryota; kingdom Metazoa; phylum Chordata; class Mammalia; order Primates; family Hominidae; genus Pan; species Pan paniscus. The sequence goes on from NC_073265.2 coordinate 9,145,405, forward strand.
ACTCAGTTTCATTCCATTTGAGATTGGGAGTGAGATAAAATATGGCTGCCCTTGCCACTGCTATTCAACAACATATTGAAGGTTTAACCAATTCATTAAGTCAAGGCATACAAATAGGCCAGGCGCGGTATCTCATGCCTGTAATTCCAATACTTTGGGAAGCTGAGGCAGGCGGATCGCTTGAGCCCAGGAGTTCAAGACCAGCCTGGGCAACATGGCTAAACCCCATCTCTACAAAAAATATGAAAACTAGCCAGGTGTGGTGGTATGTGCCTGTAATCCCAGCTACTTGGGAGGCTGAGGTGAGAGGATGGCTTGGGCCCTGAAGGTCAAGGCTGCAGTGAGCCGAGATTGCACCACTGCACTCCAGCCTGGGCAACAGAGCAAGACCCTGTCTCAAAAGAAAAAAAAAAAAGATGGAAATAAAAATTAGAAGGGTTAAAAAAGAAGAGATGAAAACAGTCATCTTATTTGAAGATGATGTAATTATATTTATAGAAAATCTAAACAAATTTACAGATAAATTATTGAATCAATAAGTGAGTTCAGCAAGTTTGCTAACATAAGGTCAATTTAAAAATCAACTAAAATTCGGTATATCACCAACATACAATAAAATACATAAAGTAAAATTTTGCAATTTGATACAATTTACAATAATAAAGGATTCTAAAAGTTAAAAACATTTAATAAAGGATGTGCAAGATCGCTGCACTGAAACTATGAAATATTATTAAAATAAATTAGAAAAGACCTAAAGGGAAGCAACCAAGTTAGTGGACTGGAAGACTCAATATTGTAAAAATATAAATTCTCCTCAAATTGATCTATGAAGTTAATTATCAATTCCCTCCTAGTCCAATGCTAATAAGGCTTTTTTGTGGGAGAAGGGGACTTGAAAAAAATGTACAGAGAAATGAGGAGAACCAAGATTATCCAACACACTCTTAAAGAAGAACGATAAGTCAAAAGGTTTTGCTCCATGAATATCAAGACTTATAATTAAACTACAGCAATTAAAACAGAATTTTAAAAAATTTTTATTGTGTACACTGAAGGTATACCACATGATATCATTTTATATATATATATATATATATATATATATAGTAAAATGGTTACTATAGTGGAACAAATTAACATATCCATCATCTCACAGAGTTGCCCATTCTCCCCTCTGTTGCAAGAGCAACTATAATCTACTCATTTAGCAAAATTTCTGAATGTGATACACTAGTATTAACCATTATCCTCATGTAGGTTAGATCTTTTCACTTGCTCATCCTACATATTTGCTAATGTGTATTGTTGGCATAAGAATTAAAGAGACAGAAGAGGAAGTCTAGAAACAGACTCACATGCATATGAATACTTAATTTCTGGTTAATTTGGTACCAAAATCATAGAGGAAAAACATTATTTTAAATAAATGTACTAGGTCAATTGAATATCCATATGAAAAAAAAAATTGACTGTAAGCTATGGACTGAGTCATGTCCCCTTTCAAAATTCATATGTTGAAATGCTAACTCCCAGAACTTCAGAATGTAACTGTATTTGGAAATAGAGTCTTTAAAAAGGTAACTAAAATGAGGTCATTAAGATGGGCCCTAATCCAGTGTGACTACTGTCCTCATGAGTAGCAGAGGTTAGGACACGGACACACATGGGACTGTGGGAAGACATAAGGAGCAGGTGACTGTCTCAGAAGCCAGGAGAGAGCTGCAGGACAAATCAGCCCTACTGTCACCTTGGTCTTGGACTCCCAGCCTTCCAGAATTATTTCTGTTCTTTAAGTCACACCATCTGTGGTATTTTGTTATGGCAGCCCCAGCAAATTAATAAACCCTAACATACTATTGACAGAAATCAATCCTAGGGTGACTGTAGACCTAAAACCAAAACAATAATGCTTCTAGAAGATTCTATAAATAATATATTTATGACATGGGGATACTAAATGTCTTTTTAGAATACAAAAACACTAACCATAAGGAAAACATCAAATAGTTAGACTGTATTAATATGAAGTTCAGTTCAACAAAAAATACCACTAAGAATGTTAAAAGGCAAGCCAAAGAAAGGGAGAATGTGTTTGTAAGGTGTATAAGTAAAAGAGAACTTGTTTCTATTACGTATGAAGAACCCCTATGAATCATTAAAAAGGAAAAACGCACACAACTCAACAGAAAAATTAGCAAAAAATTTGAATAGGCTCCTGGCAAGAGGAGATCTCAGTTTTGTAGTCAGATCAGACTTCCATAACAAAATACCACAGCCTAGGTGGCTGAAATGAGAGACATTTTTCTCTCACAGTTCTGGAGTTTGGGAAGTCCAAGATCAGTATGCCAGCTGACTCAATGTCTGGTGAGGGCTCTCTTTCTGACTTGTAGACAGCCACCTTCTTGCTGTGTCCTCACATGGCAGAGAGAGACAGAGATCTAGTGATTCTTCCTCTTATAAGGACACTAATCCCATCATGGGGCCCTACCCTCATGACTTCAACTAGCCCTGATCAGCTCACAAAGATCCCCACATACAAATACCATGATGCTGGGGTTTAGGGCTTCAATATATGAATTGCTGGGGGACACAAACATTCAGTCCATAACAAGGGTTGATAAATGTGTTAAAGGGAGCTCACTTTCAGTTCTTCAGGAAATGCTAATGAAAGCCACTATGTTACACAACCACAAACCCACCAGAGTGGCTGAAGTTTATGAGACTGACAGCCACAAGTGTTAGGAGGTGCAACAACTGAATGTTCATGCACTACTGCTGAGAGTGCATCTTGTACAATCACTCTGAAAAAGTTTTATTTGTTCTGCTTTGGTTGGAAATGTGTAGGACCAATCAGACCCAGCAATGCTAGTCCACATGCCCAACAGGAATGTGCCTGTGTGCAGGAACAGTCGAGGCTACAGAAACATTTATAGCAGCATTTTCATGATAGCCCCAAACCATATGCATTATACAGCATGAAAATGAATGAAATGTAGTGGCATACAATGTGGATGGATATCACGAGCATAATATTACTGATCGAAAAAAGCAAGACAAAAAACAACACAGACTGTCTAATTCCCTTTTTATAAAAAGTTCAAAAGCAGGAAAAACTTAAGTCTACTGTTAGAATTCAGCATAGAAGTCACCTTTGGGGAGATGTGAAGGGCTAACACCATCGCAGGGCACAGGGAAGGATTCTGGTGTGCCACCAATACTCTGTTTCCTAACTTCAGTGGGTTATTTTGTAATGATTTTTTGGACCACTCATTTAAGTTTTCACACTTTTTTGTAAGTGTACTTCATTTCACCATTTAAAAAGTTAAAACTGGGCTGGGCACAGTGGCTCACACCTGTAATCACAGCACTTTGGGATGCCGAGGCAGGAGAATGGCTTGAGACCAGGAGTTCAAGACCAGTATGGGCAGCAAAGAGAAACCATGTCTCTACAGAAAGTAAAAATAAAATAATTAGCTGGGTATGGTGGCATGCACCTGTAGTCCTAGGAACTTGAGAGTTTGTGGCAGGAGGCTCACTTGAACCCAGAAGTCTGAGGCTGCAGTGAGCTGTGATCTCATCACTGCACTTCAGCCTGGGCAACAAACTGAGAGCCTGTCTCAGAATAAAATGAAACAATAAAATAAAGAAGGGAAGAAGACTAACATGTGATTCAGCATCTATTATATACTCTAATGTTGTTAGGCACATTCCATGTCCCTCCTTCAGCCCTTTCAGCATTATTATCCATAATTTTGCAAATGATGAAACCAGCTTTCAGAGAGGGTAAGTGCATTATGTACCACCTATAAAAAGTAAAGGGAGAGCTAAATGTGATTTCTTTTTCAGTGCGTACTGCCTCAGCTCAGTAATCCATTTAACTGTGTTCTCACCTGAGCTTTGCTATTTTTAAAGATGGCAATTTAAATAATGAATATGCATTATAATATTTTGTAGGTCATATTGATACAGACTTAAACATACACTATGTATATATTCATGTTTATGCACATTCACATATTTGAATGTGAAAAACAAGGTCCAGTTATTTGAAAAGGCCACCTAATTTTAAACAGTTGAATGGTGGTATGAGATGACTAACGTTCAAATTATTTTTCCCTTTTTTATTTAGTGGTAAGTTCACGGGAAAATCAAGAGATATGGATTATTATTTCTCTGTTCATGGCTTATCAGATAAATTTTAGAAAATCCTTTAGACTCCCTGTACTTTAATGTCTTCATTCCAAAAAGAGAAATTATACAACCCCTCCTCCCTCATAACACTGCTGTGAGAACATTGGAGCAGGAGCATAATAAGACTTTATTGAAAGCACCACCCTGTAGAAATGCAAAGAACCACCAGAAGCTGAGGTATGGCATTTTGCAAGGATCCACATTGCTCCCATGGTGCTACACAGGAGCAATCATGAACAAGCAGAAATTTGTAACTATTTGAAAGATAAATGAATCTGAAAGGGGAAAGAGAAATGAAATTGTCTTTCTCTAGTCAATCTTCCAAATGAGAAAATGTGTTTCTGTGTCTTCATCTAAAAGCAAGTAAATCAGTAGTTTGATATGTCATGTGATTCTTGCAGAGAAGAGAGTTAATAGTCTAAAACTACGTTTCTTTCTGTGTTCAAGTTGCTAAGTGGAATTGATGTACAGAATGTTGCTGCTGAAACCAATGGATACTTTGAACAAGTGTCTATGACGTTTAAATTATGTCCCAAGCATCTTACAGGCACTTCTGGATAGTACAGTTCACTTAATTCTAACAACAGGAACGAGCGTACTGTGGGCTTCATTTCAGAGAAGAGGAAACTGGGATTTGGAGCTGAAGTAACTTGACCAAGAGCAGATGGCAGGTGAATGACACACTCAGCACTTGAACTCAGATTTTCTGATTCCGATTTCAGGATTATAGTCATAAAAAACTTTTAAAAATCATTTATCACGTAGAAAAATAGATCCAGTGCTTTGCTTCTTGGCCTTTTGGCTAAGATCAAGTGTAGATCCAGAGAAGGCAACCCACTGTTACAAGGACATTCTGGTGAATGCATTAATACTAATTAACTCAGAAACCTTTCCTCAGTTCAAAGTTCTGTGCTAGACAATCATGGAGTGCAGAGAAAGAAAGAAAGAAAGAAAGAGAGAGAGAGAGAAAGAAAGAAAGAAAAAAAAGAGAAAGAAAGAAGAAGAAAGAAAGAAAGAAGAAAGAAAGAAAAAGAGAGAGGGAGGGAGGGGGAGGGTAGGGGAGGGGGAAGGGAGAGGGAGAGGGGAAGGAAGGAAGGAAGGAACGATGGAAGGAAGGAGGGGAAGGAGGGAGGGAGGGAAGGAATGAAGGAGAGAGAGAAAGAAAGAGAGAGAAGGAAAGAAAGAAAGAGAGAGAAGGAAAGAAAGAAAGAGAGAGAGAAAGAAAGAGTGGGTTTAAATGCTGGACCTGGTTAAATAATCTGATGATGGAAGATAACATGAGATTTAGAGAAATCAGTAAAATTAATTATGATCCAAAGTATCAGAAATATTTATTAAATCACCAAACCTCTTAGACTGGATTCCTGTTGAATTAAAGGCTGAGACTCCAGCCTGTGACTGACCTTCTAGGGTGTCCTACACAGATCTAACTCAATGGACTCACATCCTTCCCATGTCCAGGCCAAGTTTCCACTTGAAAATTATTTTGTGAGTTAAGATCTTACTCAGCATCAAAGACATCCCTAAAAATAGCTTCACACATTTATTATAGACTTCCTTTTCAACAAAATGTTAAAAACTCTTTCTAAGAGAACCTCTAAAATTCACTTAACATTTGTTAACATTTTTATGATTAATATTTAAAAAGCGCAGATGGAATTAAGGAATATAATAAATAATACTTAGGAGAAATAAATCATGCTATTTCTTTCTGTACAATAAACTAGTTTTCCCTCTAGTAACACTGGATTTTCTCAGTAGCTTTACCTTTTCTTCACTATCTTCATTCAATATTAGCAACCAAGAGTGGATGCACATTTAATTCTTCAAATACACTGGAGGTTACAGCTCCATGGTAGGCCAAACTAATTCTGTTTTTACATTGACTTTTGTTAAGTGCCATGAGATAAACATGATTCGCAGAATGTATAGAAGCTTGAGTTGTAACAACAGATATTGCAGGGCTTCATGTGTGGTCTGGACCTTACCAACAGCATTCATGAAACAATAAATAAATTCCAATTAAAATATAAGATGTGTCTGATAAATTATGAGGCTATAACCTTAATGGCCCTGTTGTTTTGTAACCATATAATCCAGCTAATTGGTAGCTCAGGGACCAGCCACAAGCCCAATTACCTAGTGAGATAAATTCATGCTTGTATTAAAGCTGAGGAGATCCCTGAGAGACTTGGGAAAGACCTGCCCTTTAGGGAGGAGAACAAATAACTTCTTTGTAGATATCTGGAAGGGAATCTCACAGGCTTTCGCTGGTTGACCTTGTGGGAATTCACTAGCATTTGTATACACAAAGGTACCTGCTCCTCTAGAATATGTTGAAAAACACCAGCTTTCCAGCAAAATCTCCAGTGATACTTCTCTGGCCAAATCAGTCCCCAGCCACACTTTCTTTCTCACTGCAGGGCCAAGTTTAACTTGCTTTTCTCTTCTCTGCACCTGCCACCTCCCACTCCATTCCTGAGGATGGTCCCTTCTTCAAAGACTGAAGCCAAAGTGGATGCGATCTTCCCAATCCTGCTTTTCTTCTCTTCTAAAAATAAGCATATTTTTATTTAACTTAAACTATGCAATGCTAATCTCTAAAGTGAATCAAAGAGAGGAAAATAAAATGACAAAATAAACTGATAAAAGTTAGACAAGATTCCCAAACCTACAGATTTCTTGCAGCCTTCATCTCCAAACTACAGTCCTGACTCCCTTCTTAGATGATACCTTAGTCCATTGGTGTTGCTATAAAGGAATACCTGAGCCTATGTAATTTATAAAGAAAAGAGGTTTATTTGGCTCACAGTTCTTCAGGCTGTATAAGAAGCAAGGCAACAGCCTGTGCACCTGGTGATGACCTCAGACTGCTTCCCTCGTGAAGAAAGGCAAAAAGGAGTTAATGTGTGCAGACATCACATGGTCAGGGAGGAGGCAAGAGAGAGGTGGGTGGTGCCAGGCTCTTTGTAAAACCCAGTTCTCACAGGAACAAATAGAGCAATAATTCACTCATTACTGTGAGGAGGGCACCAAGCCATTTATGAAGGATCCATCCCCTTCATTCACGAAGGATCCATGACCCAAACACCTCTCCTTCAGTCCCACCTCTAACATTGAGAATCAAATTTCAATATGAAGTTTGGGGACACAAACATCCACACTATAGCAGGTATTAACCAGATCTCATTTCTCCTCAGATCCTTGTCCCCCATCCCACCTTTTTCTCCACTTCCTCTTCCTGCCACTTTCCAGCAATGGGTTGGAAGTCTAGATTGAAGATCACTCTTTTTTTTTTTTTTTCATCTCCAGCTAGGTTGGCTCAGTGGGGTGATTCTGTATATCAATATAAACCTCATATATCTATCAGAATCCACTTCAAAGGGCTCAATTGCTCTCCAAATGCAAAACTTTAAAAGACGGTAACATTTCCATCCACAATTCAGATGCAAGGCTAGGTGCAGTGGTTTAAATAGGAAGGGAACCTATGTGATATGATTTGAGAATGATTCTCATACAGGCTGTCTTCCAAAATATATGTCACTTTTATTTCTTGGTTCTTAAAGGCACCCCTGAGCATGAAATATAAATTTCCCCCTGAGGATTTATGCCTTATGTTTCTAGAGGGACATAGGGAAGACAGACACCTGTAAGTATTTATGACAGTTTGCCCCTCTTCCCAAACTATTTTCTCCCTAACTCCTAACTTTTACATGAGTATGTCATTCTACCAGCAGTTCTGATTCAGTTGTCCAGAAGATGTTGGCACTGAAGCCCTTTGATTAGTCTCACACAGTAGTTAATTAAGGGTATGGTCAAAAAGTGTCAAGCCAACCTCAATTATGCCTTCCTCCCAACAGTCCAAGATTTAGTCAATTTTAAGTAAGTCCCAGAGATACAGTGTTTTTCAGATAGCCAAGATGTAGTCTAAGGTCAGACTACTATCCATGACAACCCACTCAAAGGTATTTAGATTTACTTTCTGATCTTTGGTGTCATTGTCAATAACTAGAGGGGCAACAGATGGGCCACAAAGCATGCCCATTTCTAATGGAGCAACATTCCATGGCCCACGTACAAACACAGAAGCCAAAGAGACACAGGTCCCTCCAGTTTGGGATTCATTGTTTCACAGTGGTTTGGTAAAGTTGCATGGACCATGTCACTGAGTTGTTGCAGCCTCAGTCACTGCCCGTGGCACATCCCAAGGCCTCTTGGATATGTGGAGAAGCACATGCACATGGATGGCCTTTGGGTCTGTGCATGTTCACAGCTGAGAGCTGAGGTTGATGGCACCAGGCACAGCAGGATCAGGACAAGAAGCTGTGTTCACGTGAGCTTATTGTCTTCATAGCTCACGGACAGGGTACAAACCCAGGAGCAGGTCGGATTGTCAGCTGCAGCCACTGTTTGACTTAGCCATTGTTGCTGGATCTGGGGAACAAAGAGAGTGTTAACTGCCACCAACACCCATGGTCTAAGGTGTTTCCTCCTTAGTTTCCAGGGTCCTTTCTCCTCCTATACCCCCTAAACATCAGCAGGTCCCATCCAGTTCCTATAGTTTATCTTTTCTCCAGTCATCCGCTCCTTCACCAGTCCCTTTTTCTGGAAGCATCAAGGCAGAATTCCCACATTTCAAAATAGCTCAGTATGATTTTACATATTCCTACTCAAAGCAATGAGAGAAAATGGTCCCTTTCTAGGGACAGCTGTATTCAGTGACCAAACTGGTGTACGGACCTAGAGGAAGTGAGAGAGGTAGAGTCAGAAACCTTTCTGAATAAATTTTCTAGAAGGCATTCAGGTGCTTATCTCTACCAGACATGGAGGAATTTTTGGGGAACATGGAATGTCCATTAAGTACATTGGTCCACTGATAGGTGCCCTTTCTGACAAAAGTGACCTTTGTGAAAAATAGGTGTCCTTTGTGACTGAACAAGGTCCAGAAAGCTGATAGCACCACACAACTGAGGATCAAGAGCCCCCGTGGCATGGCTGCAGCTGGTGAGAGCAACACTATTAGCCAGACTTTCTAGACCTCAGCACTACTACCACTTGGGGTCCAACAGTTCTCTGTTGGAGGAGCTGCCTGTCCATCGTAGGGTGTGTATCAGCATCCCTGGCCTCCACACTCTGGATGCAATTGCATCTCTTCTGAAATTGTGACAACCAAAATGGCTCCAGATGGTGCCAAATGTCCCCAGGGGAACAAAATAGACCCCGGTAGAGCATGTTGTCTGCATCAGCAATGTCCCCAGCACTGAGGACACAAATCTGAAAGCTGCAGGAAGATGTGTACTGACAAATAGGTCTTCTGAGCACACTCTGATAAAGCTAAATGCAGAGCGCCAAGGAGGGCAAGGGGCACCACAAGGGCCAGACGTGGGAGGGAGTAGAGGGCCGGGGTGGGCTCAGCTAGCTTAAAAAGGAGGAGATAGTTTTGTGCAAAGCCACAGATGTCACCTGTCCTTTCAGGAAACTGTCAGAAAAGACATCAAGGCAAAGGGAAAGGATCATGGCCTTAGGGTCTAATCCTTGGGTTTGCATGTTGCTTCCACAACATTAGGACAACTGTACAATGTTGGACAAGTGATTTGGCTCTTCTGAGCTTCAGTGTCCTTATCTGAAATGCCCAGGTAATAACAGTAGCTCCTGGGACCTGTGTCAGGGCTGTTCTATGATGGGATATGGTGAATTGGTAACTGGTAGCAATACTTGGTAATTCAGGCCTGCTGGAACGATGCGTGAGAAAAGTGTAGAAAAAGATGAAGCAGAAAGGGAGAGAACAAGAGCCTTTTTATGGTTTTTAATTTTGCTGTGATGGCTGGGCCATGGGAGAAGTTCATGCATAGAAGATGTGGCACCATCTGTATTTTAGTAAGATTTGTCTGACAGCAGTGTGAGGAACCATTGCAGGAGGCAGGACTAGAGTTGGAGACTCAAGTCGGAAAACCCCTGCCACAGTGTTGGCTTGGAAGTGATAAGAGTCTGAGCAGAAGCAGTAGATGATGGGAGGGAAAGGGAAGGAGTGGTTCTTTGAAGGAAAAAATGGTCAGAATTTGGAGAAACACTTGATATAGAATATTAGGGCAAGGAAAAGGAGGAGAGGGAGGCAGGGAAACAGAGGAAGAGAAGGGAAGAACAACAGGAAAAGTGAGAAAAACCCTGAGAGGTATCCATTAGCTTTAGAATTAAGGGATCAGTTAGTGAACTTGGAAAAATCAATTTCATGAGACTGAGAAGCAAGCATGACTTCTCCCAAACAGCACGTGTATGAACAACTATATTCACTGCCTCCACCTATCCCTGAGAATGTAAGGTATTCAAGTAAATGCACGCCCTCCACATCCCCATACATGTGCCCCGTATACCCATAGGTCTCACCCTCCATTTTTACTGAATAAATAGTAAAAAATGTAAAGTAAATGTACAATTTTTAATGTCCATAATATTTAATTACCCATACATATCAATTGAATCAGCAATCATTCATTGAACTGTTTCATTATTTGCTTTCTCACCAAGTTACGCTCATGGTAAAGATGAGATTTTTTCAACAGGGATTTTTAAAAAAATAATTTATCAGTCATTCTAACTAGAACAATGTAACACAAATGATAACGCAGAGGTTAAAACGTCATTGAAAAATATTTTCAGACTAGCAGTTTAGTTGTGCTTAATATCTTTGAGGCAAGAAAAAACGGGGCATTAAAAGATATTTGCTGTGATCACGTGTTAAAAATGGAATTAAACCAGAATTATGATGGAAACAAACAATTCCACAGCTGCTTTTCTAACAGTTGTATGGAGAAAAATCAAGTATTAGCTTAACAACTTCTTTCGATATCCAAAGCAATAAAATTACTATATTTAAACAAATTTAAATAATGTTTAAAAATTACTTTTAAATCCCTTTCATAGGATTTGAAATGATAGCTATACAAAATGTATTTAATCGTCATATTCAGAAATAATTTATTTCTTTTAAATTCTTGTTGTAATGTTATTAAAAATATGCATGCTGGCAGTTTATATATTTACTATTGAATGCCATTTTCTTGCTATATTTAAGGGATAAATAATTATTACTTGCATAGTGAAGGGAAGTATAAATCATTATCTTAAAAGGAATAAATGACAAACATTAAAGTACTATCTGGGAAGAAAGTAACATCTTTTTAAGTCTAATAAAAATTATTATTTGTGGCCAGGAATGGTGGCTTATGCCTGTAATCCCACCACTTTTGGGAGGCCGAGGGGGGCAGATCACCCGAGGTCAGGAGTTTGAGAGCAGCCTGGCCGACATGGAGAAACCCAGTCTCTACTAAAAATATAAAAAAGTTAGCTGGGCGTGGTGGCATGTGCCTGTAATCCCAGCTACTTGGGAGGCTGAGGCAGGAGGAGAATTGCTTGAACCCAGGAGGCGGAGGTTGCAGTGGGCTTAGGTCATGCCACTGCACTCCAGCCTGGGCAACAGAGTGAGACTCCATCTCAACAACAACAAAAACATTATTATTTGCTAAGAATGTATGTGCTATTGACTAATTCTATGTGGTTATCAGTAAGTGTATTTTGATCTGCAGATGTAAGGCAGTGACCTATTTATTTTATGTCATTTGATGTGTCAGTTTATTTCTAAAGAGAATTAAGGACTGTAGAATGAGTATTTTACTCACTATTCTAAAAGGCAGATACTAGACCCTAAGTCAAGCCTGTGTAGTAGGGCTGATAGCCTTTGGGAGGTTGCTGTGGGCTGGGTGTGTGCTGATGCTCTTCCCTAGATCACAGCTCCTGCCTTTCAGCTCTCACAGCCCATCCAGCCCACTCCTTTCCTGGATGTGTATATATATGAGAAACGCACGCACACCCCTATGGCATACATAGATAGCTCATTGCCAGAGACTCAGGGGTCTTTTGTGGGCCTCTCCATAATTATGATCCTCTCCCTCCCTCTACAAGTCAGTATTACTGATTTTGTGATAAATACTTCTCCATGCTTTTATTTATTTTTATTTTTATTTTTTATTATTTTTATTTTTATTTATTTATTTATTTTGAGACGGAGTCTTGCTCTGTCTCCCAGGCTGGAGTGCGGTGGCACGATCTCGGCTCACTGCAACCTCCGCCTCCTGGGTTCAAGCGCTTCTCTTGCCTCAGCCTCCTGAGTAACTGGTAATACAGGCATGTGCCACCATGCCCAGTTAATTTTATTTGTATTTTTAGTAGAGACAGGGTTTCTCCATGTTGGTCAGACTGGTCTCAAACTCCCGACCTCAGGTGATCCCCCCACCTCGGCCTCCCAAAGCATGCTTTTATTTATAATTTAACCAGCTATGTCTGTGTGAAAGGAAAATAAATCTCGGGGCTCCCAAATCACTAAGCTAAAGAGAAAAATTAACCCGGGAACTGCTTAGGGCCAACCTGCCTCCCATACTATTCACAGTCATTACTTTGCTCACTGAGATAAATGAATATCTGATTGGCTCCTTTGGAGAGGCTAACCAGAAACTCACAAGAATGCAACCGTTTGTCTCTTATTTACCTATGACCTGGAAGCCCCGCCCCGCCCCAAGCCTTCCCGCCTTTGCTTCACGTTGTCCCGGCTTTTCCGACTGAACCAATGCTCATCTTACATATGTTGATTGATGTCTCATGTTTCCCTAAACTGTATAAAATCAAACTGTGCTCTGACCACCTCGGGCATATGTCGTCAGGACCTCATGAGGCTATGTCACCGGTGTGTCCCCTACCTTGGCAAAATAAACTTTCTGAATTAACTGAGACCTGTCTCAGGTTTTCGGGGTTCACATATGTATCCTCGCACACATCATCCCATCATTCTGCCTGTTTGGGAACTACATATGATCTGCAGGGATGGAAGTGCTTGCTATTTTTTGCCTTGTTTCCCTCCCTAAATATGGAAATTCAACCTTGTTATTCTGTTTAGAATGAAAGAATTTTATTCATGTCCATTGATGTGTAATATTGTATCCCATGAATATGCCACAATTTATTTATGTGTTTTTACTTGCAGTAAATACTTGGGTTCTGGATTGGGGTTATGTCAAACATGCCACCGAAGATTCTTGCACACGTTATGCTGGTGTATATATATGGAAGTGTCTGTGAGTACACACGTCACGGAGGAACTGCTGTGCCATAGGGGATACACACCCTCAACCTTGGCAGATGATGCTGAGCTGCCTTCCAGAGCAGCAGTGCTGGTTTGCACTCTCAGAAGCTTTGTAGAGAGTTCCAACTGCTCCACTTTCTCACCCACGCTTGGTATTTCCAGACTTAAGTTTTTGCCAATGAGCTTGTATATGTAATGGTGCCCTACTGTGGTTTTAATTTGCATTTCTTTTCTTGCTGCAAATATCAGAGCCCCCTTTCTTCTGTTTATTGGCCCTTTGAGTTTCTTCATTTGTGGAGTATATCTCCGAAGTCTTTGGCCCATTGGTTTCCAAGGAGTCTTTTTCTTATTGATGTGTAGATGTTCTCTAGATGTTTCAAATGTCAGTCCTTTGTTGCAAAGTCTCAATCTGTCTCTCTCTTTATGCCTTGCCTTTTCACTCTCTTAAAGGTGTTTTTTTAATTAACAAAAATTCTTAATTTTAATGTAGTCAAATTTATTTTATGTTTAATGCCTTTTGTGTTTTATTAAGATGGGTCTCCACATAATGAAGGTGGAAAAAGAGGTTCTCCTGTATTGTCTTCTAAAAGCTTTATAGCTTAGTTTTTCACATTCAGGTGTACAATTTTTTCTTAAAATGATTTTCTTTTATAGTGTTATGTCTCTTATTGAAGATAGTTCATATTTTTTCTGTATGGATACTATATGCCCCGACATCCATGGCTTTGGGGGCCATTTCTGTCATATATCAAGTGTCAATGTATTCATGGGTCAGTTTCTGGATTCTCCAACCTGCGCCCCTCGTCTATTTGTCTATCCCCAGACTTAAGGCAAGGTATCACATTTGTTATTGTTTTATAATCACTGCTGATATCAGGTGGTCCTCCCTCCCTATTTTTCTTTGGCAATTGTAGGACCTTTGCATTTTGACATGAATTTTTAAAACAAATTTTCAGGTTCTTTGCAACACCTGCTGAGATTCTGAGATGTGAATTGGCATCTTCCATATGGAGTCTTCCAGTCCATGAGCATAGTGTATATGCATAGTGTATAGTCCATGAGCATAGTGTATGTCTCCATGTAATGAGATCTTCGCTAATGTATCTAAACAAAGTTGTTGCTGTTGCTGTTTTCTCTGTAAGTCTTGCATATCTTTCGTTAGATTTGTTGCTAGGTACTTGATATTTGGGATGCTATGTTAAGCAGTGAAAATGTAAATTTTGCTTGCTAATAGTGTTTTTCTGATAGATGGGCTTACAATTGATTTTTTACATTGACTTAGTATTTAGCAGGCTTGTTAAACTCTCATTAATTCTGATTTATCATCAACAGATTATGCCTCTTCCCATGCCTTGTGTAATTTAATACGGCTGTGACTAGACAGTGGAGGAAAACATTCTTAAAGCTTCTGATCAAAGTGCATGGCACCCAGTGAGAGAGACAAGCATCCATCATTGTTTTATTAAGACTATGCTCTCAGTGACCCTGTGCCAGGCACGCTCTTAGAAGTAGCCCACTGTGAGCGGTGAAAGGATCTCAGGGAGCAGGACCACAGGAAGGGATGATTCATGAGACTTTTGCAAAACCTAGGCAAGAAAAGAGATATGTGAGGAACGTAGATTTCTTGATATTCCATGCCCTTTCAGGACCACAATCTCCCTACCCTCTGAAATGTTCTTCCCCCTTTCCTATTTTTTCTTACAAAACTAACTTAAATGTCTCTTTCACAGCAAAACTGGCTCTACACCTTCAGAGTAAGTTGCTCTGTCCTTCTTTATTAACTTTATTCTGATCCCCTGTGGATTCCAATGCATTCTAATCCCCTACCACCCACCACGGGATAGCATGGTGTTTCTGTCTATCACCCTCCCACCCTCTAGACTCTTAGATTTTAGGATAGTAATCCCTATACTGATACCGTGCTAGACACGAAATAAGCTCACATAAATCTTGACACGCTGAATACCAAACATATTACATGCATTGATTTCATTTTTACTGTATCTCACTGACATTAAACACTGTGGAGGGTTTTTTGTGGGAGATAAGGGGTTAGAAGTCTTTATTTTTGTATAGGTTACATGAACCCCATGACTATTCAAGACTTACAGGTAGGTGGGTTCTCTCTTTCTCTCTCTCTCTCTCTGTCTCTTTCCTGAGAAAACATTTTTCTAAAATGTAATTTGAAGTGGAAAACATATCAAATATATATTACTTGAAGAAAGAGCAATAGATATTTGATAATGAACCTAGGATATAGTGTACATATGAAAATAACATAATCACTGAAGGCCAAAGCTACTAAAACTTCAGACTTAGAGAAACAGAAATATTATAGTCTTGTTTCAAACCACCACGTCACATTCTTGGTCTCATTTTTAACACGATAGGATATAGGTTAGGAAGAGGTATAAAAGAGAAAAGAACAAGACTGTGATTTCACAACATAATCTTGGTGAAATGTCTTGTCTATAAAATGAGAAGTGGGTTAAACTACATGGTCCCAAAGTCTCTCCCAGCCCTAATGTTCCAGAAATCTAAGCAGAAACCACATTATGCATTTGAGTGAAATACAGGGAAGGAAGGAGGGAAGGAAGGAAGGAAGGAAGGAAGGAAGGAAGGGGAGGGAGGGAGGGAGGGAGGGAAAAGTTCAGAGTTGAATTTTGTAAATGACAATAAATTGCAAGAAAAGAGAGCTCCTTCGTCGCCTTACCTGAAGTCACGCCACCCAGCCTTCCACGTAGCATAAGTATGTAAAATTGCAAGGCAAAATCTCCTCTACCACAAGACAACCTGAAATGATGATTTGGGGTTATTCATATAGAGATTTTGGATTTGACTAAAAAGCTATAAGCCTTGCAATTAGATTCACTTGGACAGTTTGAGCTAAATGATGAGCAAAGCAATTGAAAATAACACTGAGTTCACTCTCCTTGGAAAGACTCCAGTGTAAACAGTCCACTCGACTTTTTTTGGGTTTTGCAGTTTGCAAAAAGGTCTAGTCCTAATTTCAGAGCCATGTAAAGAACTTCCTATCTGGAATTATACAAAGAACATTAGCTTGATCCTAGAGATGTTTTCTATAATCATCTTCCAGAGGGATTAATAAAACCTTTTCACTTAATTGACTATTCAATGAAAACAATTAATTCAGTAACTTCAAAAATTCATTTTAATACATGTAGAACCAAATAATTATTTGGTCTGACTATGATTCACACACTTTTGCCAAGCATATTAATCTTATTTTGAAGATCAATAGACTGGGTTTCAGAATGCCTTAGTGACTTGCAACAAAGAAATAGCACACAGCTTTCTGATGTGCTGATGGATATGGAGTCCGTGTGGTCAGGAAGCACTACACACCACAGTCCACATTCTGGCCAATGTGGTGAAACCCATCTCTACTAAAAAATACAAAAATTAGCCAGGTGTGATGGTGGGCACCTGTAATCCCAACTAATCGGGAGGCTGAGACACGAGAATCACCTGAACCCAGGAGGTGGAGGTTGCAGTGAGCCAAGATCACGCCACTGCACTCTAGCCTGGGAAACAGAGTGAGGTTTCATCTCAAAAAAAAAAAAAAAAAAGAAATCTGGATATCTGAAAACATTCATTCCGATTTTTGTGTCTTTTGCATGCCTGCTTCTCCCACTCTCTACCAAAGACCCTTGAAATTTAAATTTTTGGATTTGAGGGCTAATATGATATTGATTGTGCTTTTGTTTGTCTTAGGGGAAATATTTGGATCTCCAAAACACAGTAAACAAAATCAAAGTGAAAAATCAGATCCTGAACTTATAACAAAAATTATTTGAGAGCTTTGTAGGTTGTTCTGTCTCTCAAATCTTCTCAAACATGTGATTAGCACTAAATTCGTATCACAGTTTTCTTGTTTACGATAAACTCAGGCAACAGTCCATGCTGTAGTGTGTAAAATAAACTCTAACGATGCATTTGGTATATATCCCCCGCTGCTGTATTTGGATGTTAATTTTAAAGTAAAAAAAGAAAAAAAAATGCCATACCTTCTCTAGAACAAACGAACAAAGTGAGTTACATTAACATTATTTACATAAATTGGTGAACTCAGGAGGGGTTTGCAACATTGTACATGTTAAAGAAAAATGTTCTTTCCATATTTTCAAAGAAGACAGTCTTGGTTTTAAACAATGTTTGCTAAAAGCAATGATTGCTATTTTCCATAGAAATAAATCAACCTGTTTTTTTTTTTTTTTTAAATACAGGTATTTGCCCATGAGGGCTGTGCATTGTCATTGAAATGGCATCTGGTGACAAGCCTTAATGATCTCTTCTCTCTCACACTGTCCTTCTCTCTCAGTCCTTTGCAGGATGTCATTAAGAGGGGATTTGTTTGTTTGTTTGTTTTCCGATAGGGGCTGACTCTGTCACCCAGGCTGGAATGTAGTAGTGGCACAATCTCATTCACTGCAGCCTTGCCCTCCCCGGCTCAAGCCATCCTCCCACCTCAGCCTCTAAAGTTGCTGGGACTACAGGCTCGTGCCACCACACCTAGCTAATTTTCTGGGTTTGTTTGTTTTGGTAGAAACGGGTTTTACCATGTTGCCCAGGCTGGTCTCAAACTCATGTGCTCAAGTGATCTGCCTGCCACAGCTTCATAAGTAGCTGAGACTACAGGTGCCTACCACCATGCCTGGCTAATTTTTATATTTTTAATAGAGACGGGGTTTCACCATGATGGCCAGGCTGGTCTTGAATTCCTGGCCTCAAGTGATCCCCTCACCTTGGTCTCCCAAAGTGCTGGGATTACAGGCTTGAGCCACCGTGCCTGGCTATGAGGGATATATATATTTTTTAATCAGTTTCAGATGGATCTCCTCGGGCCCCTTATTTCAGTTTTCTTAATTATCATTGTTATTGAACACTCATGACGTTGAGTGCCTTATGGCTTATTGATCCCCAGTGAGGACCTGCATAACAGTCTATCAGGGATTGCCAGGGCTCAGCGTGGGGTTGACTCCTTGAGAAAAAATGCAGTGCCTTTTGTGGCAAGATAAGACATTGCCATCGTAAGCTCTGGTGGCTTTTAGCATGTGCTTATGAAGGTCTTGCCATTTGCTAAATGATGATGGTGGTCAGGAATATCATGCCATTTTGGTGTTCACAGACAAACTGCCCAACATTTGATTTAAAATCCCATTTCTAACTGGTAACCTCACACAGTGGGACTTAGCTCTCAGGAGCAGCAGCAGCTGTCTAGCCAAGGCTGACTAACTAATATTTTAAAGCCAATAGTTGTCTCTTTGGATCATATCTTCCTTGTTTGAGGGCTCCTTTTTAAAAAACATATGTTTATGTTTGTACATATTTTTTCAAAGTATGTTAAGATCATCTTATTTATATCAGCACAGACTAAAAATGGACTTAAACTTTCATTTGGGAAAATTTCCTGTCATTTGCAGATGTGCGGGCACCGGGTCAAGGTTTCCCAGCCTCTGCCTTTGTGTCCGTGTTATTCTTTTCTGTGGCTGTCTGTAGACGGTTACCATGGCTGTCTACTGCTGCATAACCAACTATTGCAACATTTAGTGCCTTACATCAACCATTTCATTATAGTGAATAACTCTGTGGTTCAGGAAACGGGTCAAGGACCAGCTGGGTGAATCTTCTGTTCCGTGAGAGGTAGACTGGGTTCACCTGGTGATGTTTGCTAGTGGCTGGGCTAGTTTGGGGAGTCTGAGATTGCTCCGGGTACATGCCTGAAGTCAGAGCTTGGAGGGGTGGGACATCCTGTGTTTGCTCTCCACGTGGCTTCTCCATGCGGCCAGCTTGGACTTAGGGTAGTTAGATATCTTAGATGATGACTCAGGGCTCCAGGAGAAAGTGTTTCCAAAGACCGAGGCAGAAGTTGCAGGCTGTTAGAAACCTAGCCTCGTAAGTCACATAGCTTCACTTCCACGGCAATTTATGGGTCAAACAAGTTTCTAAGTTCATCCCAGAATTTGACTGCCATGTCCCAATGGTCAAAAAATTGTCATCATTTCTAATCAACCACACACCTTCCCAGAGATTAAGTAGATTATTTTTTCATTCCTGTTCTCTTCATTGATTTGAAGTTGTTCATTTTCTGGTGCTTCCCTGCACTTCTCAGCCCTTTTGTTGTTGGGTAAGGCCAGGTGACTACTTCTGGCCAGTGTGAATTCTCCACTCTGTGTGTGAATTGGACAATGTGTGTTGAGTTGGAAGATCCACAGTTTCCAAACAGTCAAGGAAGTTGAGCTGATTCAGCACCTAAAGGACTAACAATCCTCCTATAGTGGAATTTATAGGGTCAAGAGATCTTGAACTCTGAACTGAACATGAAAACTCAGGAGGACTTGTGAGCTATCTTCCTTGGGATATATATGGGAACAAAGGGGTATTTGGCAGCCATAAAAATGGGTTGCAACAGTGATGGAAATTTTCACCAAACGTTTTCCATGTACCCCTAGACTGCACTGTGAGTCCCTGCAGGGAAGTTATCCATTGGATGCCATTTCTCAGGCTAAGGTAGAAGAGTGGCTGTGAGCTCCCATGCCTG
This sequence comes from Pan paniscus, assembly GCF_029289425.2. Lineage (NCBI taxonomy): Eukaryota > Metazoa > Chordata > Mammalia > Primates > Hominidae > Pan > Pan paniscus. The sequence continues at coordinate 9,165,294 of NC_073265.2, forward strand.
GCCCTCCCTCTTGGTGTAGAGTGGGGAAGCCATGTCAACATGGCATGTGTGCGCAATCCATCAAAGCCCCCAGGATTGGCTGGGGCACAGCAGGCAGGGCAGCTGCCTTGGGGAATTGCCCAATCTACAGTGGAATTTATGTGAATAATGAATAAAGTGCACATGGAGGCTAGAGATTGCGGATTTGACTGTCACTCAGCCTTACCTCTCCAATACACAATTCTATTTTTATTGTGTTAGAGGCTACTCTTAAAATGGAAACATGCACACAGTTCATATAACAAAGTATAAAGTTAGCCATTGTCTCCACCCTCCTCCCAATAAAATAAAAAAGTGGTTTTGAATTCCAAGCTCTGATCGCCACTTACCCTCACAAGCTTACGTGTTATTGTCACCTAGCATTTTTGTTTCATCTTTATTTATGACCTCAATATTGGCCATTTTTATCATTACTAATATTCTTTAAGACAAATGTCTTTTTTTCAGATTTACCTATAAATTTAGCAAATTTTGCCCCCTTCTTGTTGTAGTACCTGCCTTTGATTTGGGTTTTATTTCCTCCACTGAAGTAAATAGTTTAACCCTTATTTCCAAAAAAAAAAAAAAAAAAAAAAAAAGGAAGGTAAACTTTCTAAAATTTTGTTTTTTGAAATATTTTTATTTTACCTCCTCCTCTGAAAAAAAAAAGTTCAAGTATGTATAGAATTCTAGGTGTCAGCAATTTTCTCTCAGTGTTTTAAATATATTATTTCACTGAATTCTGTTCTCCATACCAGGGGTCAGCAAACATTTTCTGAAACAGAGAGCTTGTTTAAGAATCAACCACATGCAGACCATGTGGTTTCCATCACAGGTACTCAACAATGCTATTGAAGAGTGGAGGCGGCCATAAAGACATGTGCATAAGTGGGCGTATCTGTGCCAATAAAACTGTATTTGCACAGGCAGCCATCCAGACCATGGGTTGTAGTTTGCTGATCCCAGCTCTACAGTTCAAGTTGAGAAGCCTGCTGTGAGTCTAATTGTTTCTTCTATTTTAAAGTAACCTGCTTTAGGTTCGGTTCTTTGTCTTTGGTGATTGATATCTTGGTGCGTTTTAGTTTACAAATGAGTCCTTCTCAGTACTAGTACTTTCTGAATAAGGAACAATATCTTTAATGAATTCTGGAAGAAGGGTAACTCCCACTTCTTCAAACATTATCATCCTCTCTTTTTATTTTCACCTCTGGAACTCATATTAAATGTACATCAAAACTTCTCTCCCAACCAGTATGGTGCTCCTGTTCTGCTTCCTAATTTTTTGTGTTTTTAGTAGAGACAGGGTTTCACCACGTTAGCCAGGATTGTCTCTACCTCCTGACCTCGTGATCTGCCCGCCTTGGCCTCCCAAAGCGCTGGGATTACAGGCGTGAGCCACCGCACCCTGCCCTTCCTCTGACTCTTAGTCATCATTTGCTCTTAACCTTACTGAGCCCCAGTTGCCTCATTTATGAATCAAAATAATAATTCCCATGCTTATCACTCAGTTCAGTTGCAGGGGAAGAAAAGTTATTTTAATTATCTAAAGCAGAAAGGAATTTCATACAGAGAACTGGGTGCTCACAGAATTGTTGGCAGAGCCAGAGTGGATGGCTCCCGTCTTCGCCTCTGGGACTGATGCCCAGAACTGGGGAAACAACCCCTTGGGGGAGCTGCTGCCTTTGGGAAGAACGGTGTTAGCTGTGCTGCAGGATCAGGAAGCCCTGCACTAAAATGCAGCTGTGCTGCACCTGCCGGTCCACATAAGCAAAATCAAACCCTGATGGATGCCCCAGCCCTGCCACTCGGCCTCCCCAAGTGACTGGGTGCTGTTGGTGATAGATCCATAAGGCCATGCTTACCAACAGGTCAACCAGAATGGCAGCCCCCACGTCATCCCTGCCCTCCGGATCTGCATCAGGGCTGCTTGTTGCAATCATAGATCACATTCAGGGCCCTCTGCAGTGTGGCGTAGAAAAGCAGGTTCCAGCTTGCCAGTGCCTGCAAGCAGGATGCAGAGCCAGCCAGTTCATGGTATCCTCCACAGATCTCAAAGGCCAGGCCCGGAATTAACGAAACAACCTGCACAACGTGCTTGGCACCAGGCTTGGCGTGTAGCAATTGCCCTCATGTCTTCTAGTGTCTTGTGTGCTTCAAGACCATCCATTGCCCAGTGCGGCAGAACTCGTGCCATCTCAGGGGTTCCTGAAGCTTCAGCACATGGGGCTCACTCACACTTGCAAACATCAATTTCACCAAAATCTGATTGTTTTTCTAAAAACAACGTGGAGGTGGTGGTTTAGAGATTAAACCCATGGTTCTCCTCCATGGGGCAGCATTACTCGGTCCATCAGACACAAAGATGAACTCAGCAACTATACAGCCACAATGTCAACCCTAAGAATCACCATTGTGTCTAACAGGGGGAAGCATGGCTGTGCCAGCACAGTGGCCTGCATACAGTGAAGAGGGCAGCAATGCCGCTCCTGTGTGACTGGCACACACCCCAGCCAGAGAACTTGGCTAGACTCCTCACCTGGAGTCGTTTCTCCCTCCTGTTGTGTACGAAATGTTGCCCCAAGTACCTCAGTCTGCTAACAACCTATTCTTCATCCTGTTTAATGTGGAATTCTGCAGAAGGCTGGGGGAAAAAGATATAAGCACTCTTGTTTAAGGTATTTGATACAAAAGAAGTGAACTAAACTAAAACGATATAAAACTTAAAATACAATAAAACTTCTCCAGACAACCTTCTCCTGACACTGTGAAGGATATTAACAAATTATTATTAAGTAGGCTACTCAGGCGATGATGCATCCGAGTGTTTTAATGTAGGGGGATGTTAAGTGGACACGAGGGACCAGAAGTGGAAAAGGCTTCTCAACGACACATGACTTGGGGCACTGCCTGTCTCCTCTGCGAGCCACACCAGGGCTCCCTGAGTCGGAGTTGTCACGGGGAGTCCTCTGGTTCCATACTGCGGTGTTCATCTCACTTAATCCCCACAGTGACTCTCAAGGCAGGCCCGAGCTGCTGGCTGACACCTTGATTTGTTGCTGGAGAGAGCTGGAAGTCTGGACATTTTAAGGTGGATCTTATCTGCGGAGGGGCTAATAGCATACATGAGAAGTCTAGTCCCAGAAATCAATTTTATCCCTATTCAAATACTGAATTGATTACAAAAAAAAATGATAAAGATATTCCAGCACTTTCAGAGGCCGAGATGGGTGTGTCACTTGAGGTCAGGAGTCCCAGACCAGCCTGGCCAACATGGTGAAACCTCGCCTCTACTAAAAATACAAAAATTATTCATTCGTGGTGGCCGGTGCCTGTAGTCTCAGCTACTCAGGAAGCTGAGGCAGGAGAATCGCTTGAACCTGGGAGGTGGAGGTTGCAGTGAGCCAAGATCGCACCACTGCACTCCAGTCTGGGTGACAGAGCAAGGCTCTGTCTCAAAAAAACCAAAAAGATAAAAATAAGGTACAAACATATGCTTTGCAAAGATCTATAAAAGTCTTCTGGGCCGGGCGTGGTGGCTCATGCCTGTAATCCTAGCACTTTGGGAGGCCGAGGTGGGCGGATCACGAGGTCAGGAGATCGAGACCATCCTGGCGAACACGGTGAAACCCCGTCTCTACTAAAAATACAAAAATTAGCCGGGCGTGGTGGTGGGCGCCTGTAGTCCCAGCTACTCGGGAGGCTGAGGCAGGAGAATGGCGTGAACTTGGGAAGCGGAGCTTGCAGTGAGCCGAGATTGCGCCACTGCACTCCAGCCTGGGCGACAGAGCGAGACTCCGTCTCAAATAAATAAATAAAATTTTAAAAAGCCTTCTGGACAAATATTCAAGATATTAACATCACAGTCTTTTTATTTTTGAGACAGAGTTTCGTTCTTGCTGCCCAGGCTGGAGTGCAGTAGCGCAATCTCAGCTCACTGCAACCTCCGACTCCTGGGTTCAAGCGATTCTCCTGTCTAAGCCTGCCAAGTAGCTGGTATTACAGGCATGCACCACCATGCCTGGCTAATTTTGTATTTCTTTTCTTTTTTTTCTTTTTTCCTTTTTTCTTTTCTTTTTTTCTTTTTCTTTTTCTTTTTTTTTTTTTTGAGTCGGAGTCTCGCTCTGTTGCCCAGGCAGGAGTGCAGTGGCGCGATCTCGGCTCACTGCAAGCTCCGCCTCCCACGGGGTTTCTCCACGTTGGTCAGGCTGGTCTCAAACTCCCGACCTCAGGCGATCCACCCACCTCGGCCTCTCAAAGTGTTGGGATTACAGGCATGAGCCACTGCGTGTGGCCAGTGTCGCAGTTTTTTAAGGAGTTAGGAGTTTCTGCCCACACGAATCTGGCTGTAGCCTCTTATAACAAACCTGGTGAAACCAGACTCAAGATTACGTCTTCTCGTTCTGGTAAATCTCCTGAATTCAGCCTCCATTCAAATCCAGGATCATCATTGCAAATTTTCTTTGCCAGCAGGAAGTTTTCCCGTCTCCAAAATCAGAGAACCAATGGCAAATGCCAGGCTACTCCGTCCTTCCATCAGCTTCCCGTAAAATATTTAAATCGGAACACATTTGCAACTTTGCTGAGCTTCCTTTCAGCGTGTCCACTGACTCTGCCATTAGTATTGGAGGCCGCACTTGTTATGGTTATAAGGCTTCTACCAGTGGCAGTGCACACGAAGCTCTGCTAAGTGAAGGACCAGCTGCTTCACAAGTCCTGTTGGATGTGTGGTGCAATAAGCCGGGGGAGACATAAAACTTGCCTAAAGTTTTCAGCCTAAGTGTCACTGTGACCTTGACTTCAATTCTAACTAAAAATCTATCTTATTTTTGCCTCACTGTGAAAACTCTCCAATGATAATAATAATAGACTCGTTGAACACATGAAAGTTTCAGACATGAATAGACATGTATCCAAAGAAGATATACAGTTGGCCAATAAGTACATAAAAATGCACTCAACGTCACTTATCACGAATGCAATGCAAATCAAAATCACCATGAGGTCCCATTTCACACCCATTAAAATGACTACTACAAACAAACAACAGCAAAAAAAAAAAAAAAAAACATAAAATAACAAATATTGGCAAATATGTAGAAAAATTGGCACCCTTGTGCATTGCTGGTGGGAATGAAAAATGATGCAGCCACTGTGGAAATAGCATGGAGATTCCTCAAAAAGCTGGACATAGAATTACCATGCGATCCAGCAATCCCACTTTGGGGAAATATCCAAAACAAGTGAAAGCAGGAACTCACACAAATATCTGTACACCATGTCCCCAGGCGCATCATTCACGATAGCTAAAAGATGACTAAACAGTGGAAACAACCCCAATACCCACTGAGGAATGAATGCATAAACAAAATGTAGCCTATCCATACCAAGAAATGTCATTCTACCTTAAAAAAGAAGGAGATTCAGACACATGTTACAACACAGATGAACCTTGAGAACATTATGCTACATGAAATCAACTAGTCACAAACGGACAAATACTTTATGATTGGATTTAGAGGAGGCAGCAAGAGTAGTCAAATTCATAGAGACAGTTGAATGATGGTTTCCAAGAGCTTGGGGAGGGGGAAATGAGGACTTGTGTTTAATGGGTACAGAGTTTCAGTTTTGCAAGACAAAAAGAGCTCTGGAGATGGATGGTGGTGGTGGTCACACAACTAAGTTAATGTACCTAATGCCACTATGCTGCACCCTTAAAAGTGGTAAAGATAGTACATTTTGTATCACGTGTACTTTAGCACAATTTTAAAAATAGTTAAAAAAATTAGCCTGGTGTGGTGGCGGACGCCTGTGGTACCAGCTACTTGGGAAGCTGAGTTGAGAAGACTGTTTGAGCCTGCGAGGCAGAGGCATGATGCTCAGTGGATCATGCAACTTACCACCTTGTTTGTACTCTTAGAACATCCCCTCAAGACAGCTGTTATCAGCCTGTCATGACAGATGAGGAGATGCATCACACAGGCTGATGATCCCAGCGCCCACAGCCGGACACTGGACCCAGCACATCCAGGCGACAGCAGAGATGACACTACCAAGAGCACAGAGGGTGGTGCAGGTGCTCCGACTGGCAATAGCAACTTGCTCCTTAGGAAATGGGCCTCAGACTCCTGTGCCTCCAGCCCTGAGACCTGAAAGGCCCTCCCAACAGGGTTGGAAGCAGGCAGGGAAGCCATTTACCATTTAGAAACTATGAGGCGCAGTTGCAGAAGTTTCCAAGCATCTCATTTCTGCTGTGAAATAGCCATGCAAGAAGGAAAGTGGAGGTGGAGGTTGCAGTGAGCCAAGCCGAGATCATGCTGCTCCAGCCTGGGTGACAGAGCAAGTCTCCGCCTCAAAAAAAAAAAAAAAAAAGAAAGAAAAAGAAGAAGAAGAAGAAGAAGAAAAAAAAGCTGTCTGCATGGTAAATGCTGGCAGTCTGAACCTTGCTCTTTATGTGTCATGCCAGCAGACAGACAGCTGAGCTTCTGCTCAGGTAACTTGATATTTAATGAGTGTATATTTCTCCTCTTTGGCATTTGCCTTAAAGTCCTAACATTAATTACATGGTGTGATTTTATTCACCCAAGAAATGCTAACCGATTAACTACTACGTGCAAGAAAATCCTAAATGGTAAAAATTTTATATCTTATTCTTAAGAAATCTACATCCTCCTAGATTTGAATTTCCATCTTCTCTCTGCATTCTCTTTTAGGTAGACCAGATAGAAGAGACATGTGTAAGGATGGCATCTAAAAGGCAAACCAAAAAGAACAGGTTCTGCACAGCCAACACCCAGTACTTAAAGTTTAAAATGTGAAATTATTCTCTGAGGCCAGGCATGGTAGTTCACACCTGTAATCCCAGCACTTTGGGAGGCCGAGGCAGGAGGATCACTTGAGGTCAGGAGTTGGAGACCAGCTCGGGCAACATGAGGAACCCCTGTGTCTATAAAATAATACAACAACAAAATTAGCCAGGCATGGTGGTGCACACCCGTAGTCCCAGCTACTTGGGAGGCTAAGGTGGGAGGATATCTTGTGCCCAGGAGGCCCAGGCTGCAGTAAGCTGCGATTGCACCACTGTACATCAGCCTGGGTGATGCAGTGAGACTCGATCTCAGAAAAAAAAAAAAAAAAAAAAAAAAGGCTGGGGGCGGTGGCTCACGCCTGTAATCCCAGCACTTTGGGAGGCCGAGAAGGGCGGATCATGAGGTCAGGAGATCGAGACCATCCTGGCTAACACGGTGAAACCCCGTCTCTACTAAAAATACAAAAAATTAGCTGGGCGTGCTGGCGGAAGCCTGTAGTCCCAGCTGCTCAGGAGGCTGAAGCAGGAGAATAGCATGAACCTGGGAGGCGGAGCTTGCAGTGAGCCGAGATCACGTCACTGCAAGCTCCAGCCTGGGCGACAGAGCGAGACTCCATCTCCAAAAAAAAAAAAAAAGAAAGAAAAAGAAAAGGGAAAAGAAAAATTGTTTGCAATTGTTTCCAGCCATTGTAGAGGCTCTTAAGGAGATTTCCCTTTTGAAGTTAATAACAACAACAACAGTAGTAATACACCTGAGGATGGCTAGCAGGGAAGCGTGAAGCATGGTTAACGTCAACACAGGAAAACAATTTCCTCCGTGATCCATCAAAACAAACGAACTTAGAAATAGACACGGTAAGAACCCAGAATAGTGAAAGTATTGGGGTGAGAGCCACACTCTAATGTGGGAATCCCGTGGCTGTAAGGAAGCCTCTTCGGAAGTCTTGCCTTCTGCAAGTAGAACTGGTGGGGGTAAATGTGAAATTGGTGAAGAAGGAGGCGATCTGCCATTTTTGGAAGTCTTTAATTGCAGGCCAGATTCTGAGTAATGATACCCTGTTGCCCTACCAATTCTCAGATATTTTTAACCACAAATTTATTTTTATCACTTTTGTTTTAGCCATTTCAATGGGAGGAAGTCATCTTTTGCGTCCTCTTGTGATCTTCTGTGATATGTTTTGGAGAAAATAGCTTAAGTGCATTTCACACCTATAATTTTATTGCTTGGAAAGGACCCCAGGCCTTGGCAGACCAGGTGGTGAGATCCTGTGCTGACGAGCCCGTGGTCACCCGGGGTCCTGCTTCCGCAGCCAGGCTGACGTGGAAATGACCACAGTCACGTTTCTCCCACATTGAGACACTTGGATTCCTGTTCTATTTTAGGCTCATGGAAGGTTCCAAGGGTGATTGATATTCCCCAGCATGTACATGGGATCTCTTTTCCATCTCTTTCTATGCTACCATTCTATCCATTCTCATGCCCACTCCGCGATTTATTCGTATTTATCAAAGGCAGATTTGCATTGCCGTTTCTAAAATGCCATTTCTTTCAACCTAAGTTACCACTCCCATTGCCTCTGCCACCTTCTGATTGTGGGTTGATTTGTGTGTCTCCATGTTCACTCACATGCCTTATGTCATCAATCCTTAACTGGGGTGGGCTGTCAGTCTCTTTTTTTATTAGTAAAAGTACATGTATGATTATTTCTCTCCTTATTTGATGTATTATTTCAAACTACTAATAGCTTCTGTCTTTATAATGAGCACCTATCAGCTTCTGTCTTTATAATGAGCATTGGAAGTTCAAAGATAAAAAAAAATCTCATGGAGTTTATATTCCACCCTTTCTTTCGGTGCCGTGGCATTTGGTGAAAATAAGCATGGCTCTGTTTCTCCTGTGTGAAGGCTCTCCCTGCTCCCACACAGAAGGCACAGCAAGCAATGTGGCTGAGACAGGCCACCTGCCTGGAAGGGGCATGGCCGCGTCATGGCCTTCCAGGATCCTGGCAAGTCTTGTTTCCCACGTACGGCCTATCATTTCCTTCCCGTCTAGGAACCACTTCCCTTCACAGTCACCTGGAGCGTTACGCAAAACCATCCCACCTTGAATAAGTGTGAGCATCCCAAATGGCTGTAGCCTCCCTTCTCTGGGCATTCCTGGGTCAGCCTGTTGCCCACAAACCCAACAGGAACTCAGTTTTTCTAATCCCTGTACTTTCTTCACCTTCCCAGTGAGCAAGCTTAGATTCCATGATTCACCACCTCCATCACATATCTCTGCTAGCCTTACCTCCCTTGCTGCTGGTCTGTCTTCCTGTCACACCAGCAGACACACACACTGCACCAAACATCTTTGATTTCTGTACTCTGACGCTTCGACATCTGGGGCCCTGCTGACCCTGCAGGGACTGCCCCTCCCAGGGCTAGCTAATTCCAAGACAGGGTAAACAACCTGCCCGTGGGTATGCTTTTCAAATACGAACAAGCCAATCCCAGCCAACACCCCCGACCACGTCCAGTCATGACTGGACTCTCACACTGGGCCACCATCCCCCTTCCCACATCACCCCAGGGCTGGGTACCAGACAACAAGGGAGATTCTCTAGGCCCCAGAGCCCACAGAGATTGTTCTCACAACTCAATCCTAAACCTGCTGACCCTGCCTTGCCTGTTCTTTCTCACTAAAAGTGCAGTAAAGGTTTCCATCCACAGTCCCCACTTGCCATCTGACTCCTGGCTGCCCCAGTGCTTCTTTGTCTGGCCCCCACCAGCATGCAGCATGTCATGCTCCTCCCCTTGGGAACCACAAATCACAAACTATCTTGTCAGTGACAACCATCACCAGATCTGCAGCCTCACCATACCTGAATAATAATAAAGCCTGTAAGGCCAAGGCCAGTGGATCACCTGAGGTCAGGAGCTCCAGACCAGCCTGGCCAACATGGTGAAACACCATCTCTACTAAAATATACAAAAATTAGCCAGGCATGGTGCACGTGCTTGTAGTCCCAGCTACTCGGAAGGCCGAGGCAGGAGAATTGCTTGAATCCAGGAGGTGGAGGTTGCAGTGAGCTGAGATCGAACCACTGCACTCCAGCCTGGGCAACAGGGTGACTCCGCCTCAAATAAATAAATAAATAAATAAATAAATAAATAAATAATAAAGCCTGCATTTTAAAAAGCAGACTGCCACCCCAAGAAAACCAAGTATTTCCTTGCCAGGAACTGGCTTGGGAGCAGCCTGGCGATTCTGAAGAAAACCACCTAATAAGGCTAACTGTGTTCACAATGAATTTACAATGACTAACAGGCTTAACACTCCTGCAAACCCCACTCACTTCCGCCAATGACACTAAGACAAGGGCTATTTCAAATCTTCTGCCTCTTCCATGTCTCCCACCCGAAGGAAATAATGTATACAGTGGTCCATTTCCAAGACAAAGTGCCTTGAATGGGCTTAGGTCAGCAAACTACAGAAGAAAGAGGATATACTAGGCCGCTGCTTGGATAGCAGATGCCTGCTTGTCAGCCTTCCCCTTCTTCCCCTTCTCCTGCACCTTAGTTGCCCTCATCCAAACCAAAGAGGTTTAGTCTAAGATAAAACTTTACTAATCTGCAAGATAGCTCATTTTGTCTGTTCTTACCAGCCTGCCCAGCTACTTAGGTCATAAGTCAAACACTTGAAGAGCCCCTGAGCTAACTAAGATTGCAATGCCTTGTGGGTTGCAACAAAATGCAGCAAGACAGCCCTAAAGAAACACCTAAAGCCTCTACCCAACAATCAATAGATGACATCCAGGAAGATTGTGACCTCATAGTAGTCAGCCTATGAGAAACCTGGGGAGGGACCTGTGTGCTAGGGCATAAATTGCTTGTTGAAACTATGCTGGGTATGCCTCCCCACCAGACACCTGATTTTACAAGACTGTCATTAAAAGTCTCACTTTCGCTAAAGTTTTGGAAGACTTAAATGATGACTAGATCCATTACCTTATTTAATAAGAAGATGAGCATATCTTTTATTTATTTATTTATTTTGAGATGGAGTTTTGCTCTTTCGCCCAGACTGGAGTGCAGTGGCGTGATCTCAGCTCACTGCAGCATCCATCTTCCAGTTTCAAGTGATTCTCCTGCCTCAGCCTCCCAAGTGGCTGGGATTACAGGTGTCCACCATCATGCCCGGCTAAATTTTGTATTTTTAGTAGAGACAGGGTTTTACCATGTAGGCCAGGCTGGTCTTGAACTCCTGAACTTGTGATCCACCTGCCTCAGCCTCCTAAAGTGCTGGGATTACAGGCGTGAGCCACCATGCCTGACCAAAGATGGCCATATCTTAATCATATCATTTCTTCAGCAATTATTATTTAGATTTATTCCACACAAAGAACCTTTCATAATCAAATATTTACCTACCCTAAGGCATGGTTCTGAACAAGAAAGGTAGAGTAAATATTTTATTTTTTTCAAGTCTGTTTCCAGAAGAATGAATTTTCTGCATTGTAAACAAACTTTTAAAGTTTTGTTATAATCCCATCTTTGATGTAGTTTGGTCCATTGCCTTTTGCTCTTAACTGCCTCCTCCGGCCATCAGCCTTGGATGTGGATATCAACAAGCACAGTTCATTCCCTAGCACACCCTCTGACAGCCCAGCTCTTTCCTAGGTCTTGGGAGACTAGCCCAGTCAGTGATCTTCTCTTCCAATGAAAGAGATTTTCATTTTTATACAAGGGTTCATGCTAAGCTCCCTCTCCCCGATGGGTCAACCCAAAGCTGGAGTCTGCAGAAGTATGTGAGGAGTCCATATTCAAACACCTGGGCGGGCCTTTACCTGGAGTAAAACCAGGGTTGTGCAGGAGCTGGCTTGCATAGGCTCACAGGAGGTGACTATGAGTACCTCTCCCAAATTCTGTCTGCAGGGACAGCACTGCGGTAGCTGGAAAACAACCAAGATGGAAGTAATTATACCGTGGAAATTGGCAAACACTACAAATCAGAGCTGTTCCTCCCTGGAGATCTGCTATTAAACATTCACTGCACACTCCTGCAAAACCTCCGCAGGCCACCCCACAGCAGCGTGGGTTTCTACCTACCTCTGATTTTTCTTTCTGTTTTTGGCTCCTGGGAATTTCCATTTGCTCGTTTCAAATTGGCTGTATTTTTACATTTAATGAAATATCAAATTCAGAATGCATTTGTATTGGTAGCAGGAAAGAAGGCCTTCCCAGTGTGCCACGTTGTCAGAGACACCTCTAAGCCACAGCGAGAGGGTCTGGGGGTTGATGGTGTGTGGGTTGGGGAGGGAGTGGCTGAAGAGGGCCGAGAGTGTTCCGGGACTGGGGAATCATCTGTCCGCTGCTCCCTGCACACAAGGGTTTCCATGACGCCCTGACCTAGTGGCCTACATTCGGATAGGTTTTGAAGTTTCAAAAGACAATAATAGTAACCACACAGCATGGAGAAAAGTGCTGGGAAAGGCACCAGAGAGTGCAGAGTCCAGCTCAGGATACACCGGAATCTACCATATGGTAAAGGGAGCTTTGCAATCAGTGAGGAAAAGATAGGTTAGGCTTCAAATCATTATTTTATTAAAACAATTTTTAAAACAAAATATTTAACTCATTCCTTGCAACAGATAAGCTCCAGATAAAATACATTTTAATTTTTAAAAAATTATAAAAGTAAAATAATACAAGCTAATTTAGGTGAATATTTTAATATTATTTTCACAAGCAGCCAAAGTTTAAACACTGACACATCATCAAAGCCAGAAGCTATAAAGAAGAATATCGATGGGGTTTATCTATAACTTTTTAAATATCAATTTTTTTTTCCTCATGGATAAGATTAAGACAAATAGCCAACTGAGTTTAAAGTATCTATAATAGGCCAGGCGCGGTGGCTCATGCCTGTAATCCTAGCACTTTGGGAGGTCAAGACAGGCGGATCATTTGAGGCCAAGAGTTGGAGACCAGCCTGGCCTCCAACATGGGGAAACCCCGTCTCTACTAAAAACATAAAAATTAGCCAGGTATGGTAGTGTGCACCTGTAATCCCAGCTACATGGGAGGGTGAGGACCGAGAATCACGTGAACCTGGGAAGGCAGAGGTTTTATTGAGCCGAGATGGCACTACTGTACTCCAGCCTGGGTGATAGAGCGAGACTCCATCTAAACAAACAAACAAACAAACAAACACCCCTAAAAAACTACAGTATTATATGGATTGTTTTCAACTTTCATTTCAAAATTATTCTAAAGTTTATGAGACAATAGAAAATAAAACTTTGAAAGAGAAAAATGATACAGAACTTGCATCAGTGCACATAAAGTTTATCACGAAGGTACAATTACAAAAGTATTATTCCAGCACAGAAATAGATTGGCACCCAGTAAAACTGCATAAAAGGGCAGATACTGACCCCACTGTATCCAGGGAGTTATATAAGTAATAATTTTGGCTGGTGGGGAAAGGAAGAGTCATGCAATAAATGATGCTCAGCCAATTGGTTAATTCCAAGGAGAAAAGTTAAGCTAGATTTCTCTGTCACAAGAAACACTAAAGTTGGCTGGGCATGGTGGCTCATGCCACCATAGAGCAGGCAGTTGGGGGTTGGGGGTGGGGGAGGCAGTGAGAGGTGAAGCCAGCTGGACTTTTAGGTCGGGTGGGGACTTGGAGAACTTTTCTGTCTTACAAGAGGATTGTAAAATGCACCAATCAGCACTCTGTAGCTAGGATTATAAAACGCACCAATCAGCACTCTGTGGCTAGCTAGAGGTTTGTAAAATGCACCAATCAGCACTCTGTAGCTAGCTAGAGTTTGTAAAATGGATCAATCAGTGTGCTGTAAAATGGGCCAATCAGCACTCTGTAAAATGGACCAATCAGCAGGACAAGGGTGGGGACAAATAAGGGAATAAAAGCTGGCCACCCGCAGACAGCAGCGGCAACCCGGTGGAGTCCCCGTTGACTCTGTGGCGTTGTTGTTCTTTTGCTCTTCACAGTAAATTTTGCTGCTGCTGTCTCTTTGGATTTGGGCCATTTTTAAGAGGTGTAACACTCACTGCGAAGTTCTGTAGCTCCATTCTTCAAGTTAGCGAGACCACGAACCTGCCGGAAGGAACCAACTCCGGACATAGCAGATCAAGAAGGGAGTCAGAAGTGGGTAAGGACGTGGCCATCAAAGAGTACTGAGTGTTAACAATAAGATCAAAAGTAAAGGAACAGTGTAGTTCTACGGTTTTTGCCTAAAAATCTGTATATGCAGCGGGGATTTTTACAAAGCGTAGGAGATAAAGTATCTATGTGATACGAGGGATTCTTTTTTGGTGTTGAGTTGTTTGTGATTTTAGTATCTTCATGTTATTGTGTTTCCTACAATGTTTTGAGTACATCTTTTTAGTAAACAAAAATGGGTTTATTGGTTTCCTTTTTTAACTGTACGTTGAACATATATCCTGAAACGCCATCATGCTGAAATCAATGAAAAACAATAGAAAAGTTAAAAAGTATATTTTAAGTGAGTGGGGAAAATCATTTCTGAAAGTGCAGAGGCTGGAAAAGAAAACAGGGACCAGATTGGCAAGAGCCTGTAGCCCCGCCCCCTTCCTCAGGACGCCTGCGACCTCCAGGGGAAGCAGCCAGGGCATGCTGAGGCTCCAGGCCAGGGACCTACCCAAAGGGCACAGACCGGGGCGGGGACCAGTCAGGAACGACCACCGCAATCACAGGCTGGCCTGGGGCGGGTGCTCTGAATTCATCGTGGCCTGCTATCTCAGAAATCTCCAGGGGAGCATTTACCCCCAAAGAAGTCCCAGAATGACAGTGGGCTCCAGCCAGATTAACCCTGGAAACGTCATGGTGAGCAAAACAAGCAGGAATGAGTAACCGGAAGGAATAAATGTGTGTGTCCATGTCGATGATTTCCAAAAATATGAAAATTTTAATCATAAATTGTTTACAGGTATGTGTGACAAAAATTTTTTAAAAAATATATATAGCTTCAAAATGTAGAACTCCTAATTCTACATAGTGGTAGCTCTAAACTTCTCTCAGAAAGAGACAGATCTAAACCATTACCAATGTAAAGGCTTCAAATTCACAATCCCCAGGACTGCATTTATTCAGGAGGGCATATGCTTTGCTTTCGAACACACATGTAATTTTTAAAATAAATTATTCTCAACCACAAAGGCAATCATAAATTTCAAGAAGTTAACACCATTAAAACCACATTTATTTTCACAAAGCAATAAAATTAGAAAACAAAAAACAAACATTTACATAACTTTTAATTAAAAATGAAATAGAAGTAGAAATTGCAAACCTGTGTAACTGAATAATAAATAAGAGCACCTCTTGAATCCTGTGAGATGAAGGAGGCAAAAGACACTTTGAGAACCATGAGTATTCTTAAATGCATTAATTAGATTCAAAGATGCATTAAAAATAAATTAAAAGCTTTCCGCTCAAGAATCCAGGAGAAAGAACAGCACAATAAACCCAAATAAATTAGAAGAAAATTAATAAGGAGAAAAACAATTTAATTCAATAAAAACCCACAGACATAACTTTCAGATAATCAGCACCAAAATAATATTTTATGAAATCATCAATAAAACAAACTTTGAATAACTAGAATAAACAACAGGAAAGACAAGTAATGTAGGAAACAAAAGGTACCCAGCAGGGCCAGGCGTGATGGCTCATGCCCAGAATCCCAGCACTCTGGTAGGCGGAGGTGGGAGAACCCCTTGAGCTCAGTAGTTTGAGAGAGGCCGAGGTGGGAGGATCCCTTGAGCTCAGTAGCTTGAGACCAGCCTGGGCAATATGGCGAAACCCTGTGTCTACTAAAAATACAAAAATTAGCCGGGCCTGGTGGCAGGGACCTGTAGTCCCAGCTACTTGGGAGGCTGAGGTGGGAGGGGACAGAGATTGCAGTGAGCCAAGATCATGCCACTGCACTCCAGTCTGGGTGACAGAGCGAGAGCCTGTCTCAACAACAACAAAAAAGCACATAGCGGTGCCAAGGCAGCAAGGATTTATGTGTTATAAAAGATTTATATGCAACTTTAGTTCAATAAAAATAAGGGTCAGCTTGGGAACTGTGGCCTATGTTGGCAACTCCTCTCCATCCTATTTTATTCCTGCAAGAGGGTTTCCTACTACACAACGATTAAATGTGTCTTTTTTGTGATACCTCACACTGAAAAGTAGACATTTTAAGTAAAGAATATGATTGAAAATGAGAGACTTTAGCAAGAGACAAAGGGCAGATATATAAACTAGTGTGCTCACACCTAGGAGGAATATTAGCGTGGGTCATAGCCTTTCTCCCTGTTTACATTCTACTTAAATAAACAGGAGGTACATTTATGCCAATAAGAAGATGAGTTGTGATTTGGAAAACCGTGGGGCAGGAGAGGGCATGCAGCATCATCAGTCATTCCTGCCAGTCAGCACCCCGATTGATGACCTACAAAGCCGCAGCAGCCAGGAGAACACAGGAGCACGCTAGAACGTCCAATCCAAAGGAAAAACAACCTATACTGTAAAGTGATCGTGTTCATCTCAGTGTGTGACAAGGAAGACGATGGCACCTGGTTCCAGGAGCCGAACGTTTCCATATCCCTGTGAGGTAGCTGTCTTCTGCACATTCTTTCTGGGGCATCAGCATCCCACTGTCCTCAGAGGCTTTGAAGTTAGTCTGGTACAGAGGACATCACATGTACAGCAACAGGTAACCCGGCTGGGGAGGGTGCGCTTCCCGGTCACCCACCGCCATGGCACGTGGCTCTGGCACCACTGCCAAGTCTCTTGAGTTCTCTGCAATTCCTCCAGGGACTCTGTGCTCAGTTTCTCTGCAGAGAAGACTGCAGAGCAGAAAGTAACTCCCAGAAAGGATCACTTTAAGGACAGATTTTCCTAGCAGTGACCGCCTCCTGGTACACAGGCTCCGTTGAAGCCTCGTGAATTTTCAATACAAAATTTCCAGAAGAAAGATTCAAAAGCTGCCTCCATGGCTCATTCTTAGATGTTTAATAAGCACCGTGATCTTGGCCTGATTAATTGGAGAGTATTTGGGGCTCTGGCTCAGTGACCTCCTTAAAGCAGACCAGGAACACCTCCTTGAAGGAGGGACAGTTGGCACCCCTCAAACTGGCTGTGCCCACCCACGAGGTAGAGATCCCCCAGCTGTAATATCCGTGGCCAGGACACTGCCTCCCATTTAATATTGAACGGTTATGTGTGTGAATCCCTTAATACCTGGGGTGGAGAGAAGGAAAGCACATTAACAGCTCCAGGTCAACCTAGGGGATATTTTCGAATTATTTGCCAGGAAAAGATTTTTATTGAAAATAATTCTTACTTGGGGGAGTTCACCTGCTCTCCCCAAGAGCAGCCCCCTTGATGAACCAAGGAACCCCAAACTTTCTTGGCCTGTCCTACATCTACCCATTCACTCCAGGTGTCCCCACTCCCCTACAGATGGTGGACCCGCTGTGTGCCTGTCTAACCCTAGCACCCAGACCGCTGCACTCATCTCTTGCTGACCAGGCAAAGTAAGCTCGCAGCATTCACCAGCTCAAGGCGATGGTCACATGTGGCCTTTTGGTGTTGGGGTACAACAGGATTTAATCTTAGGATGCAGGTTTAGAAAGTCGCCTGTGTGTTGTTGCTTGCCAAGTAACTCAGATATGAACATTGTACTGATAAAGACCATGTCAAGCTTCTCATTGTCGTTCTTGAGTTCTATAGGGGAATTGATCCTAAGTTGTAAGGCTATATCTGTTTTCCTTGGGACTCAAGCATATTTATTTGAAAATATAATCTTTCATAAAATGTATCTCAGTATATAAATAGTGCATCAAATACCACAAGCCATTGTGGAGACCTACAGAGAACATGGTCATGAGCCCTCCACCCTCTCCTCCTCCTTATCTCTAACCCTTCTACTGCAGGGCTCATTTTAACCTGGTAAATACTGTTCTAAAACTGTTCGTTATAAAAATATGAATACATATATGTGTAAATAAATGCCATCATATATTCCCATCTGTAAACAGATGTGTTTTTCATAGTTTTTAATGACCTCATTTATGTTGAAAGGGTGATAAATATACATAGTATAAATTTCAAATGCTCCAAAAGCATATACACAGGTGTATTGGGTTGAACAATGTCCCTTAAAAATTCGCATCCACCCAGAGCCTCCGAATGTGAGATTTTTTGGAAAGAGGGCCTTTGCAGCTGTAACTATTCTCTAGAACTTCAAGATAGCATTATCCTGGATTTAGCATCAGCTCTCAAGTCGTTGACTGGGGATCTCATAAGAAGAGGAAAGCGCCCGGAGGATCACCGAGGGATGATGGCCATGTGAAGACGGAGGCAGAGGCTGGAGAGATGCTGCTGCAGACCCAGGAACCCCAGAGGCCACCAGAAGCTGGAAGAGGCAGAAGGATCCTCCACTGGGGCCTTCAGAAAGCTCCGGGCCCTGCCGACACCTGGATTTCAGGTTTTAGCCTTCAGAACCATGAGAGAATGAATTTCGGTTGTTTTAAGGCCTGAGTTTGTGATCATTTGTTACGGCAGCCACAGGAAACAAATACAAAAGGAAAGAATGTAACACACACAGCCCTTGTCTCTTGTCCCCCACTTCCTTTCCTGAGCACTCACTGAGTAGTTTCTCACCTATCTTTCTAGAACCTTCACCTCCACGTGCACTTTCAGCAGATGGTGACAATACACTCTGTTCTGCCCATTACTTCATAATAAATCTTGGCTTTCATCACGTATTAATTCACTGTTTCACTCTTTATGGTGGCCGCACAATCTTCATTTAATTATTTTTCCTAATCTTGTGCTGCCACAAATAATGCTACAGCAAATGCCCCTGCACACATACCATGTGCACATGTCTGAATGTATCTATAGGCTACATTCCCAGCAGTGGAGTCACTGGGACAAAAAGTGGATTTTTTTTTTACATTCTAGTACTTCTGGCTCAATTGTGTTCTGCCTGCAATATATACAAGTGCCAAGGTCCCTGCACCCTTCCCAGAAAGGCATGCCCTCACCCACCTTGATCTTTGATAATCTAGGTGAAAAGTGGCATGAGCATTTGAGTTGACTATTTATATAGATAGGAACAATTTTTATTTCCTTTCCTGAAAAAGGTTAAAATCCTTTTTTATGTTTCTGTTTGCTTGTTGAGGATTTTATTGAGTTATAGGAGCTCTTTGTTCAGTTAGGAAAACCGTATTTTTTTGTGATATAAATTGTGTATAACTTTCCCAGTTATTTGTCTTCTGATCTTGTTTTGGTGATGGGTGATTGTCAGGATTTTTTTTAGCTGTATGTATTGATTTTTTCAAAGTTTTAGTTTTATGCTGTTATATGTTATTTACTATGGCAAAATATACACAACATGAAGTTTACCATCTTAACCAGGTTTAAGCGTACCATTAAGTGTATTTAATACAGTAGTATTAAATATAGTCACATTGTTGTCCAGCCATTACCACCATCCATCTCCAGAACTTTTT
This sequence comes from Pan paniscus, assembly GCF_029289425.2. Taxonomy (NCBI): domain Eukaryota; kingdom Metazoa; phylum Chordata; class Mammalia; order Primates; family Hominidae; genus Pan; species Pan paniscus. The sequence goes on from NC_073265.2 coordinate 9,184,660, forward strand.
CATCTTCCTAAGCTGAAACTCTGCACCCATTAAACACTAACTCTCCATTCTGCCTCCTCTAGCCCCAGGCAGCCACCATTCTACTTATATTGCTGTATTTTTATAACATATTTTAAAAGGCATTCTCCACTCCCTACCAACATTCTCTTATATTTTAATTTTTTGTTTTGATTTTTAGATAAAAATATTTGCCTATCTCTAGTTTTCTTGGTGAAAAATGTAAATGTATTTGGATATGCAGATTCTCCAAGACCACGTATAAATTTATTCCCTATTAATTTTTTAAACATTCATATTTAATTAAAAAATAAAAATTGTATAGATTGAGTACAACATACCTTGAAACATGTATACATTGTGGAATGGCTAAATCAAGCTGATTAACATATGCATTATTTCACATACTTATTATTTATCATGGTGAGAATACTTAAAATGTACTCTCTTTGCAATTTTCAAGAATAGAATACATTGTTATTACCTACAGTCACCATGTTTTATTCCCTACAATTTTTACCCAAGTTAGGTACTACCCATTCTGTTTATCTTTCCTTTCATGAGTAGGCACCGCACTCTTTTCATTATTAACTTTAAAAAAATGTATTTCAACTTCCGATAAACCTGCTTTTCCACCATCACTCCTGCTTAGAATTTTCCTAGCAATTATTATTTGTTTATTTTTTAATACAAGCTTTGTAATGAGCTTGTCTAGTTCACGCAAATATATTCTGGTGGTATTTTATTGAAATTACTTTAAAAATACCAATTAATATAGTAGTAATCAATATCATCATGATGTTAATTCTTTCTACCCAAGAAGGGTTTGCTCATATCTTGATTTGTACTTCTCAGTGGTATTTTAAACATTTTTTCACATAGGTTTTGTACATTTCATATTAAGTTTATTCCTAAATACATATTTATTATTGCTAAAAAATAGTTTTTTCTGTCATTAAAGCATTTAAATAGTTGCAGTTTGCACACATGAACCCAAATATTTCTGTTTTAATTTTATATTTAATTAGCTGATTGCATCCTCTATTTGTAACATTGTCTTGTAACTTTCTTAGAATTTCCAAATATAAAAGTATACTATCTGCAAATAATGACCACTTTGTCTTCTCTTTTACATTTTTTTTTTTACTTTTTGCATTGGCTAATAGTTTTGAAATAATATTAACTAGTAGTGATATTTCACATCCTTGTTTTTTACTTAATTTTAATGGTTGGAAGAGATTCTTGTGTTCTCTCATTAAAAATGACACCGGCCTTTAATTTGAGATTACACACACACACACACACACACACGATTTTTAAATGTTAAGGAAGTATGTATTCTTATTTTATTAAGGGTTTGATAATAATGGCAAATATTTAAAATATATCTTTTCAGTATCTACAGAGATAATGATATTTTTATAGATAAATGTATAAATTATATTAATAAAATTGCGTTATATTCAGAAAGTTATATTAAGAGATTTTCCAGTATTGAACTACACTTGCATCCTTTAAATAATCCAGAAATTGGTCAGTCAGTATCAGTCAGGAGAACAGGGAATTAGGGTAACCAGAGATTAAGACATAAGCACAAGAACAGCAGGTGCAGCCATTTCTAGGCAAGACTGGGCAGCATACAGGTCACATCTTCACTCCTGCGATAATAAGACAGAAGTTTCCACTTCAGCCTCTGATTCACAGCAGGCCAAGTCTCCACTTCAGGCTCTGATTGGTCGCCAGCCAATCCTTCATAGGGTGTAACCAAATGGAGGCCTCTAAAGGGCACCTAGGGTTGTTACCAAATTCTTTTAGCCTAATAAAAACCCTAAGGAACATTGCAATTGGGGATCTCAAGCTGCTTGCTTAAGCCTGCTCCCACTCTCTGGAGTGTACTTTTGCTTCAGTAAATCTGTACTTTCATTACTCTGTTCTTTTGTTGTTTTGTCTTTCGTTGCTTCCTCCTTTGGTTGTTTTGTTTGAGCATTTTGTTCATTTCTTTGTTCAACACACCAAGAACCTGGAAAAGTCACAGTCAAGACCTTCTATCTGGTAACACGATATTGTCTGCTAAAATATTTTATTAATCGGGATATATTACCTAGAATTTTGCATTGACATTTATGTCAGCTTAGTCTGATTTTTTTTTGTTTTGTTCTTTTTGTTGTTCCATGTTTGGTAAATTTTATTTAAATACTTTAAAAGATTTTCTGCTTTTTCTGCTGTTGGGTAGTTTAAATAGACTTAGAACAGCTTCCTGTTCTTTTAAGGGTTTGGTAGAATTTGTGTCAGTGAATTCTATTGTAATTTATTTTGTGGTTCCATTTTTGATTTCTGGTGTTTACTTTTGTGTTGATGTGTCTTTTTCCAACCTGGAGAATTTTATTTAATTTTTATTTCAGCAATGAACTTTATGGCTTTACCATTATTCAAAACTCACTCCTCTGTTTGTTCAAACGGCACAGATTATTTCCCTGCTGTAACAATGAACATAGTGTATTCCCACTGCTAAACACTGTTCCTGTCTCCCTTACACCACTGTATTTTAGTTGATTATTATTTTAGTGTTTACTTTTAAAGTTTAAAAATACTTATTCCTCTATTATTTTATTTGTCAGTTTTGAAATTATCTTGACACCAGCTAGGAAAACAAGAGTATCAGGATTTTTCTTTTTTTCTTTTTTTTTTGAGACAGAGTCTCACTCTGTTGTCCAGGCTGGAGTGCAGTGGCGTGATCTCGGCTCACTGCAACCTCAGCCTCCAGGGTTCAAGCAATTCTTCTGCTTCAGCCTCCCAAGTAGTTGGAACTACAGGCACGTGCCATCACGCCCAGCTAATTTTTTTTTTATTTTGTATAGTCTCAATCTCCTGACCTCTCAGTCCGCCCGTCTCGGCCTCCGAAAGTGCTGGGATTACAGGCATGAGCCACCGCACCCAGCCCAAGTATCAGGATCTTTAAATCACCTTTTACCCTTTCTTTTATTTCCTTTGAAGGAGCGCTTCAACGGCACCGTCTGCAGCATCAGCATTCTGATATGCAATGTTTATCCTAATCATAAATAAATTCTCTAATCAGAATTCTCACATTGGCTTCAGTCAATTCCAATCACCTTTTTTCCACATGCTTTATCCATTTATCTATTGCTTAGCTGAAATTAGCATTCAGCACTTTCTTCAGGATCAGCTCAAAGGAGCTATCAGATTTGTAAAGGTTTGTCCTCTTGCCTTTATAACTGAAAGACTCTACCTCGGGATAGAATTTTGTCTATACCTCCTTTCCATAAGAACTTGAAATTACTTCTCTACTGCCTTTTAATACTGAATGTTTATATGGAGTAATCTAAGATGTAAAGCCAGTCATGTTTATAATTTTTTAAATTAAGTGCGACAATCATATACATGAATGCAAAGGGATTGTTTCTCAATTCTTGAAGTTCACAAATTTTGTTGGTATAAATTTGGTATGTAATGTCCCATATCAGTTTTTCTTGGACAATAAATTTGTAGACTTGAATTTGTTTTTCTTTATTAATGTTTTCTTTAAATATGTATTTAAATATTCCCATAGGTTTGTCCTTACATTATATCTCTCTTCTGTCTGAACAGTCAAACAATTAAAACATACAGCAGTAGTTCTCTATCAAACTATAATTAATTTATTTAGATTTTAGATGCTGGGGCCAGCAATCTACTTACTTGTCTTGAGATTTCTCTTCTGATTAAAGCACTACCTGTTTGAGAAACTTTCACAAGTATTCTCCTCAATTATAATAGTTAGGTAATATAACCTAAATCAATGCACATTCAAAAGCATCATTTTTAGCCCTGGCAAGTGAATGCTATTTTAATTGGAGATATGTTCTTAGCTCGCAATCCTCTCCTTTCAGTATTTTGCAGATGTTATTTCAGTGTTACCAGAGAAAAGTAGTTTTAAGTAGTCCTTTTTTTCAGTTTGAAGCTTAAACAATTTATACTTGGAATGTCAGAATTTGAAATAGGTATGTCCAGGCATCTTTTCAATTATTTTTTAAGTTAATCTTTTCACTAGCATGTGAGCCTTTTAAATCTGCAGACTCAAGACTTCATCTCAGAAATTTTTCTTTATTATTTAGTTATTATCTCTCTTGGAGCTGTTTATTTTTATCTCTTGGGACTGCTAAATTATTTGCTGGTTACAGTCCCAAAAATTACTTTCAGTTTCCAACATCTTTAATTTCATTATTTCCATTCCTTTGGCATTTTTGTTCTAACATTGTGAAATATTTTTCCAGTCTGCCTATAAAATTTAGAATTGGGGAAGTCATATTTGTGCTCTACTGTATCTCCTCTTGAGTCTTATTGCTTTTAAGCTAAATTGTGGACAGGATTTTTCGCTGGTTCTGATTCAATTTTTTTTTTTTCCTTAAGACATAGTCTCACTCTGTCGCCCTGGCTGGAGTGCAGTGGCGCAATCTCCACTCATTGCAATCTCCACCTCCCAGGTTCAAGTGATTCTCTTGCCTCAGCCACAAGTAGCTGGGATTACAGGTGCCCACCACCATGCCCAGCTAATTTTTGTAGTTTTAGTAGAGGCAGGGTTTCACCATGTTGGCCAGGCTGGTCTCGAACTCGACCTCAGGTGATGACCTGCCTCGGCCTCCCAAAGTACTGGAATTATAGGTGTGAGCCCCCGCGCACGGCCACAGTTCCTTCTCTTCTTTGGCTGCTCCTGAGCTCTCAGCGCCCTCCACTGCTGGGTCAGAAGGGTCGGCTGAGAAGCGGTGAACCACTTAGGAGGGTGGATCTGCTTCCTCTCCTGTGGACTGGCAGTGGGCCAGCTTGCAAACTACTAAGCTCTCTTGAGGCAGAAAGACAAAGTTTATTCTGTGAAACTACCCTTCTTCCAAATCGGTCCTTAAACAAACAAAAATTACCTCCCCAGATCTATTTCACAGTCTGACCCTATCCCCATTTCCTTGATCCTCCCTTCCACCCTGTCCTCCGTGTAACATGCCTCCCGTATTCTCCAATCGCAGCAGTGGACAGAGGACACAGTAGCTAAGTTCTCGAACAATCTTGGGCAAATAGCCTGAAAAGAGGAAAGCTTATCACATGCATTATTTCTGTCATCCTCACAAAACTCTGCAAAGCGTAGGCGATGCCCCCAGTTTTGCAAATGAGGCTACAAAGGCCCAGAGCGGTGGCCATGGAGAGGCTGCGGTGCACATCTGCCTCTGCTGACCTGGAAGGTGGGGCTGTGTGTTCCACACCCTCCCTTGGTCTTGCTTTGTGACTAAGGACGTGTTTCCAAGATAGCTGGAGAAGCAGTTTGAGGCTGTGACTCAGACTAAAGTGAATCGTCACTGAGGCCGCAAATGAGTACTTTACAAAAACTATTATAGGAAACTAATTTCAAGCATAATAAAGAATGTTCAAATGTGCTCATAAATTAAATACATCAAAACTAGCACAGGATACTAGGTGGGGCTGACAGCCTGACAAAGATGAAAGCCACTGCCCCTCCTCCGTGCTGGTGGGGGCGTGGCAAGGAACAGCTTCCTCCCCTGCCTGTGGAAGTCACATGGCAGCAATTTGGTGAAAACACAATTTGGATATGTGTATTAAAGAACCTTTGAAAGGCGTTAAAATTTTACACGTTAATTCTAACTCTAGGGTTTCATCTGAAATGAGGTCAAAGATTTGTGAAGCATGTGGTTTATTTCAGCATGATTTTAGATAAGAAAAAGTTGAAAATAAACTAAATGTCCAACACAAAGAAAAAATAATCCCATAAAGGCCAAAAGGAATTGCAACAAATCGGTTGAGTTGGCTATTCCTGGTTGGAAGTGTGGGTAGGCATTTATTTTCATAATTACATGTTTTCAGAAGTTTCTACCATGTGTCATTGGATCATCAGGGTTAGCAGGCACTAGCCTGGCCTGCTAGAGCCTATAGCTGAGTAAGAAATGGCACATGGAATTACGTATGTGCCATAAGGCAAGACTGTGCTTTTCCTGCAGTAGGGACACCATCGAATGCTGAGAAAGCAAAAAATCAGAGGAGAGTCAGAGAACCTAGCATATTGCAAATAAGCATATGAAAAGGTGCTCAGCATCATTTGTCATTAGGGAAATGCAAATTAAAACAATGGGATACCACTTCCCATCTACTAGAATGGCTAAAATCCAAAAAACTGACGAAGTCAATTACTGGCAAGAATACAGAGCAAGAAACACTTTCATACATTGCTGGTGGAAATACAAAATGCTACAGCCACCTTGAAAGACATTTTGGCAGTTTCTCACAAAGTGAAACATAGTCTCATCATGTGATCTAGGCATTGTGTGCCTAGGTATTTATGCAACTGATCTGAAAATGTATGTCTACACAAAAACCTGCATACAATGTTTATAGCAGCTTTATCCAAAATTGCCAAAAACTGGGTACAACCAAAATGTCCTTCAGTGGATGAATGGATAGACAAACTGTAGATGAAATACAGGAATATTATTCCATGATAAAAACGAATGAACTACCAAGCCACACAAAAACATGTGAATCCTAATGCACATTGCTAAGTGAAAGATGCCAGTTTGAAAAGGCCACATACAATGTGATTCCATTTATATGACATTCTGGAAAAGACAAAACTGCAGAGACAATGAACAGTGGTTGTCAGGGATCCGGGGAGGGAAGGTAGGTGAAGCACAGAGAATTTTTTAGGGTAGTGAAATCATTCTGTGTGATACTGTAGTGACGGATACATGAAACTATGCATTTGTCAAAATGCACAGAACCTTATAGCACAAGGGGGAACTTTAATGCATCAAATTTTAAAAAATCATTTAGGAGTTTGGGGAATCTCAGGATGAAATGCGGACTGTGGCAAAAAAATCTAACAGTCTTACAAATGTATGACGGACCTCACTAAAGAGAGTTAAGGAGAAAAGTGCTGACCTAAGCAATTTTAGAAATGAGTAGAGATTGCAAGACTAATGGTAAAAGTAGCTATACATGGCACTGTATATGGTAATTTTTCCCCAAAGTATGAGTTTACACTCCTGAAACTATTACACACTATATGGAATTAAAAAGGAAATGAGTGGTGAATGGTGGGTGCCAGGTTTCTCACTGTTAAAGGGGGAGGTTACATATAAGCAAAAGCAGAAGGCTAGAATGACCCATAGGTAATAGATTAGAGTTGGAGACATCAGTATATACTCACATTTAGCTTCATATATAAATGGATATGTATATATATGAATATATAAGCATATATATGAATATATAAGCATATATATATATATATATATATATATATATATGCTTAAGAACCCAATTGCAATGTTCTTTAGGGTTTTTATTAGGCCAAAAAGAATTTGGTAACACCCCCAGGTGCCCTTTAGAGGCCTCCAATTGGTTACGCCCTATGAAGGATTGGCTGGCAACCAATCAGGGCCTGAAGTGGAGACTTGGCCTGCAGTGAATCAGAGGCTGAAGTGGAAACTTCTGTCTTGTTATCAGAGAAGTGAAGATGTGGCCTGGATGCTGCCTAATCTCGCCTAGAAATGGCTGCACCTGCTGTTCTTTTGCTTATGCCTTAACCTCTGGTTACCCTAATTCCCTGTTCTCCTGCCTCATGAGGATTGACCAATTTCTGGTTTATTTAAAGGATGCAAGTGTAGTTCAATACTGGAAAATCTCTTCATATAATTTTCTGAATATAATGCAATTTTATTAATATAATTTATACATTTATATGTAAAAAGCCATCATCCCTGTAGAAAATGAAAAGATATATTTTAAATATTTGCCATTTATTTTTGTGAAACCCTTAATAAAATAAGAATACATACCTCCTTAACTTTAAAAATCTCTAGCAGTATCTATGAATACAAACTCATACGTAGGGTGTGTACACACATGCATGTATATACTCTTTTTGTTAAGAGGGCCTAGAAGCAGTGATGCCCCAGGAATAATGAGCACACCTATCACACAGATCTTGATTCCTAACACGGTTCTCCAATAAAAGAAACCAAAGCTTCCTGAAGAAATGACTGATTCTAGGATTGGGGCAGGGAAGATACACGATGAGCCTGGTACGTTTTATTGTGCCAAAAGGTAAGAAAAGTGCCAAAACTCACATGCACACAATAAATGATTAAATGAGTAAATAATGGAGAAGAACAGACAAATTTCCTTTGCAGAACAATCTTAAATAATTCATGTAGATTGTCCACACAGCGAGATGGAGCATAACTCCTGCCTCCCTAAGCGTAGGCTCCATGTAATCCAATGGTGAAACCTGACAGGCAGGACCTCAGCCAGGCCATCAAGGTTAAGGTCGACAGTAGCAAGTCATGTTGTAATAGAATGTAATGAGAATGGCACTTACTTCAGCCATCTTTCCATTAAAAACACATAAATCCAGTCTAATCGTGAGGAAAACATCAGTCAAATGCCAGTTGAGGGACATTCTACAAAATACCTGACCAGTACTCCTCAAAACTGTCTAAGTTGGCTGGGCTCTGTGGCTCATGCCTGTAATCCTAGCACTTTGGGAGGCCAAGGCAGGAGGATTGCTTGAGCCCAGAAGTTTGAGATCAGACTGGGCAACACAACGAGACTTCTCCTCTACAAAACATACAAAAAGTTAGCTGGGCGTGGTGGCGCGTGCCTGTAGTTCCAGCTATTTGGGAGGCTGAGGTGAGAGGATCACCTGAGTCCAGGAGGTCGAGGCTGCAGTGAGCTGAGATTGCACCACTGCACTCCAGCCTGGGCAGCAGAGCGAGACCCTGTCTCAAAACAACAACGGCAACAAAACCTAAAACCTGTCAAAGTCATGAAAAGCAAAGGAAGTCTGAGAAACTGTCAGAGCCAAAAGAAATCTAAGGAGACATTACCACTCAATGAAGCGTGGTATCCTGGATGGGATCCTGGAACCAAAAAAAAGACATTAGGTAAGCAACTAAGGTGGTCTGATTAAAGTATGGACTTTAGTTGATAATAGTGTGCTGATATTGGTTCACTAATAGCAACAAATACACCATACTAATGTAAGATATTAATAACAGGGAAACCCACTGTGGCGTAATGGAAATGCTATGTGCTACCTTCGCAACGTTTCTGCACATACAATACGATTCTAAAGCTAAAATTTATTAGTAAAACGACATCATCATTATTACTGTATTCAATTGAATACAAATTTATATGTATAATTTTTAATTTGAAGCAAGTTATGAAAACAGTGGAAATTTAAATTAGAAAGCTGACGTGGGAAGTTTGAAGCACAAGAAATTTAACCTTGGTCTTGAACAATCCAAGTATTGTACTAACATTTTTTACGGTAAGCTAATTGTTGAAGACTGAATCATGCCAAGGTTTCCTTTTATTTTGAAACTGAAGCCTCTTATTTTTATCTTATAGCTGTTGTAACAAAGGCTATCTTGTAAATGAACTTCTCAGTAGCCACAAAGAGAAACATAGCTTGATAACTTGTTTCTGTCTCTTTTAGACAATTTTGACTGTTTATCTGAGTTAAATCTTTCTAGAGTATATGCATACAACAACTGAATTTTTTTTATCAGTTAATGGGTAAAGTTTCTCACGAGATAAGAATGTGACAGAATGAAGAAAGGAAGTGCTCGTCAGACCAAGCTAACTATCTTGTTTTAGTAAAGAGAGGAAAGAAAGTTTATATGTATGAAAGAAAGATTTGGACATATTCACACCCAAAAGAGTGTCATCTAGCTGGTTTCCACACAATGGGGATCATTAAAATTTTTATCAAGCCAACCGATCAAAAAGGTCAGACTTAGCCATGAAAAAGATGAAAACGAAGGTGGCGATAGCTCCCATGTTAAACAAAATGCTTTCTTTTAAGCAAGACAATTCCCTCATGAGGGTTTCAAACTTTTTAATATCTCAAGTCTCTACAAAATGTTCAGTCAAATAGTGAAGATCATGCAGTAAGGTGATTTCTTAGCCAATTTTAAATTTACAATCATCTGTAATTTGTGGCTTCAAACCATCAACAACAACAACAACAGAAAAAGAAGTCTTTGGAAATGTCAGCAGTAGCTAATCCTGAATACTGTGTAAAGATGTTGTTTAGAGAGATAAGTTTCTATGTTTTTCATTAACTGTAGCTAATGAGTATCTTAGTGGGGCAAATTTGGGGCCTAAATTGGATTTAGAAGCTTCCTCATATCAGGTAAAAAGAACCGACTATTTTTCTTTCTTTTTTGTTCTAAAGTGCTACTCGATAAACAGTTTTCTAAAGTGATCACTGCAGTTTTGAATTGTTTTGGTAAAATTGTGCCACTTAAAAAGCTATGCACAAGAGTAAGAGTTCTAGTAATAAAACATAAAGAAATTTGCAGTTCAGCCTGAAGGGGGTATGGTGTATCTTGAAGAGAGTCATGAAACCTACAGCCTGTCCCTACCGATGGCTCTTGTCTCATTCTGTCTCTGGAGCTTGGCAAAGACCCATTGTCATCCATCAGGGGCCAGACAAAATCTCCTGGTTCCAAGCAGACAAAATTAAATAAAAACAGTTCTCAGGGACACAAAAGCAAGACTGAGGAAGAAGTACTTACAAGATTTTGAAATGGTAATCCAGGGCCAATAGAACACAGGCCTGAGAAGAAACCTTCTCAGTTTCTTCTGAGGTTGGCTTTGATGATGGACTCTCAGGCTTAGAAACACTGTCTTCTTATAAACTTTCCCCTCAGAGACAAATAACTTTCAGGACACTAGACAAGCAGACGGACAAACAGCTGGTGCATTAGAAAAGCAAGTGTTAGGTGCCATGAAACAATTTTGCCAAAGAATAGTACAAATTAGATCTGATAACTAAAAATCCCAAGGGACATAACGCCTAGGAAAACAAAATAAACCCATTGCCGAAAGGCTACACTGAAATACAGCAGTTCAATGTAGCATGAACTTACCTCCCAGCCAGGAAAGGTGGCACCCAAGGCGCAGGGCTGTGCAGATGCGTGCTCCCTCACTGAATGATATGCTTTGGGTCTGTGTCCCCACCCAAATCTCATCTCAAATTGTCCTCCCCACGGATGGAGGAAGGAAAGTGATTGGATCCTGGGGTCGGCTTGCCCCATGCTGTTCTCGTGCTCGTGAGTGAGTTCTCATGAGATCTGATGGAATTATAAGCGTCTGGCATTTCCTGCTTGCACTTCTCTCTCCTGCCACCATGTGAAGAAGGTCTTTGTTCCCCTTTGTCTTCTGCCATGATTGTAAGTTTCCTGAGGCCTCCCCAGCCATATGGAACTGTGAGTCCATTAAACCTCTTTCCTTTATGATTTATAAATTACCCAGGCTTGGATAGTATTTTTATAGCAGTGTGAAAACGGACTAATACACAGAGTCCATCATCCCAGTCTGAGGCAGTGCGGATCTCAGCTGCATCTCAGAGGAACTTCTATTTCTATCCGTGTCTTTGAATTAGAGAACACCAGGAGCACCCTTGTGATTGAACAAGGTGGGTTTATTGCTAGTTGCAGTGAGCAGAACACACACCACAGAGAACCATGGCATCTCAGCAAGGAGGTGTCAGAAGCTGTTATATGATTTGGGCTTACGTTGGTGAATTGAGGAAGATTCAAGGGAAGGGTTTGCCTTATTTTGGAAATCATCCAAAAGCAGAGGCAACTCAGTCACTCGGTGTCTCAATTAATCTTATCTGTGGGGAGGACAAACCAGACTAGTGCAAGTGTAAATATTGTAATTGATAAGGAGCTGTCGTCACTCATTTTAGCCAAGAGAGAAGGATGTTTGGTATTTTGTGGTGGCACAGCAAACTTGTTTTTGTCTGTGCTTAAATAAAATTATGAAATGGGCTTATTTTGTCTCACTGTATCATGGCCTCAGAGTAACCTTGTCTGAAGTTGGTGTTTGCAGGATTGAGTGTGTGCACAAGGAGAACAGGATGGTCTAGCTGGGAATACCAGGCCAGCTTTTCAGACATCAGGCCTGTTTAGTTTGGTCTGTTTTTTTCTTTCTCAAAAAGTAAAGTTTGGGGGAAAATAGATATAAGCAAAGAATTAGCATTAACTAAGCATACTATGGGATGGGAAGTGAATTGCAACAACGTGTACAAGGTAGACTGGTGGTGTTAAATCAAGTTTAGCCCAAAGCTGTCTCCTTACATATTTTAAGTTCAGTCTAAAAGTTTCTCTGTACATCGTGAACTGTAACAGGTGGAGGTGTAAACAGACTGCAGCCTACACTTGTGCCAATCACTGAGTTTTGGCCAATCAAATGTAGCCAAGTGTTTAAACCATGTTCAAATAAGGCAAACGGCAAGCTGTACCCATTCCAGCTGTTTCTGTACCTCACTTCCATTTTCCTTATGTTACTCTCCTTTTTCTGTCCATAAATCATCTTCTACTACGTGGCTGCGCTGGAGTCTCTGAGTCTACTCCGACTCAGGAGGCTGCTCGATTCGCGAATCATTCATTGCTCAATTAAACTCCTTTAATTTGGCTGAAGTTTTTCTTTTATCAGATGGCGTCAGAACAGATCGAGGTAGAGCTTCTAGCGACCCCCGTGAGCACTGAGTGACCAAGCGAGGGACCCGCCGGGCTCCTTGTGCCCGTTGCTCTCTCAGGGCAGCAGGGGGCGGTGGTAAGATCTCGCTCAGATTCCTAAGCTCCATGGATTTGTGTTTTGAGCTCTCCGAGTTTCTTTGAGCAAATTTCTGATGTAAACTTGGTTTGGAAGTCGTGACAGAAACTGCACTGCGTGCATAATTGGGTTGGATGCAGTAATTAACTGACTTAGAGGCCTGTTACATCTGACTGGGGCAGAAAAAAAAATGGTGGTAAATGGCAATATTGCAGGGAGTGTAAATTTGGCTTTTTGGAATTCGCAGGGATTTTTGTGTTCTACTCCTTTGTGTCATTTTTCTTGAGTGCTTAGATAGGAAAAATCATTGGCAAAGCTGATAAAGGGTACCTGAGAGAAAGCCAATATTTTAGGTGAAAATGGGATCCTTAATTTCTGAAGAACTGAGTTCCTTCTGGCTTATACATGCATAAGTATTAGGCCCCAGAAGCCACAAAGTCTGACAGAAATGGTGAAATCTTACTAAACATAACTTATAGTGGAATGTTCCAAATGAACAACACTGCACTGAAGTGCGTTTGAAAATGAGGGCTCCCAAATTAGTCTCATCTAGAGATGCCTATTGATAGGCAGAAGCTTCTAAATGGATTTCAGTATTTTTATTTAAAGACTTTATGAAAGTCAAATAAAAAGCTTAAGTGAGTAATTGATTTAAAAAAATTAAATCTGCTAACTTTTGGCTTAGTTGTGATCTCGAGCCAAAGGAAATGGGCTGTAGCACCAACTGGCTGACTCTGGGAAAGTAGTGGGGTACATTTTACCTGGGTAAAAGATAGGAATGGGTTAGAGGCCCTCCCCTCAGTAAAGTCCCTCTCGGTTAAAAATGGATTTGGTACTATGGGATGTTAACTGCTATTTTATTGGGATTAATCTGCCTTCTACTTTTTCCTGATGGCTGTGGGGGACAGGATTAGGCATGTACAGGCTCACTGGACATGGGGAGCTTTTTCCTTCCCAAAGGGGAAACCTTGAGAGCTGATGGGACTGCTGGAAAAGATCCCTTCATGACCGACGAGTGGCCGCCTGAACTTCTGATTCAGTATCACTGCAACGGGTGGGTCTTTCTCTGGGTTCCCTGAGTTCCTCACCTTCCCCACCCTGCTGCAGGCAGTTCTTCTGTCTTTCTCTGTCTCTCTGCAAACCAGTTGTTAGAATGGTTAAAAATCACTCTCTCTTGCAAAGTTTTAATTAACGGGCAAAAGGATTCGTGAGGCCAGTCTTAAGCTGTAGCGAATCTGGTATACCTTGTGCTATGAATTTGTCTTTCTGTGTCATTCTGTCATGAAGAGGGGAACCTTAGGATAGAACGCAGGCTTAGGACCTTGTCCTTTCACAGTGGTGGCCCAGGTTCAGGGTTCAATTCTGGCCCAAGAGAATGAGTCCTTTCTGGTTTGATGTCTGTGTAACTTTGGCCATTTGTTCATTTTCTTCCCCTCCATGGACAATTTCTAGCTTCCCTTGTAGAATCTTCCTTTCTCTGATCTACCTTTGGAGAGTCTAGATTTTTTAAAAACTGCTAACCACCTCTTTGAAAATACCTCATACAGTCATGGTTAAGTCATAACCTTAATTGAGGCTTGCTGGTTTTGCCTGTGAGGTTAGTTTTGATGAAGCTTAAAAGCCAGAAATATTCACCATTTGGCCTGGCTAAAGTAGGGTAATAAGAAATTTTAAAGAGCGCTGTGGTTAAAAGTCAGCTTAATTAAAAGCAGATATCTAAGCCACGCATATATTTAAAGGGTCTTTATTATTTTTTCTCTTCTTGAATCTTCTTTTCTGGAGAAAAAAGGTTTTTTTCCTTCTCAGTTGGCTGAATTGCTTTTCTCCATTTTGTCTTGCCACTCTTGATGCACACAAGAGAGGATCTAAGAGAACTTCTAACAGCTTGGGACTCCTTGGGGAAAATGGAGGAGGTGCCATAGATCCTGCTTTGGGAAAAACCTGTTTTCCTCGTGAAACCCCAGGAATTGAAAGCAGATAGATCCCTCTCAGAATCTATGGCTAAATATGCTTTTAGGGATGGCTAATGGTAACTATGGGGGACACAGCTTTTTGCACATTTGGATCAGAAAAGCATGCTCCCGGCCAGCTAGAAAGTATGGAAATGCCCCCACCCCGGCTGAGAGATAAGACTCCCCTGGGGGATGGGCTGATCACAGAATGGGCTGATCAGCTTTGGGTTACTTTGCAATCAAATGCACAGGAAAATCACTGCACTGTCTTGTTCCACAGCATTTCTCTTTTGGGGATCCAGGAGTCAGTATGATAATAGAACCCTGAATTTTGGGGGATCTGTTTTGCCTTCCAGCTGTGCCTGTTTATTAGACCCTAAAAAATAACTGCGTGTTATCCTAGCCCTGTTCCTCCAAGGACTCCACCATGAAGCCAGTAATCCAATTAAGAAACTCAAAAACTGGCAAATGAAAAATCTTACAACTGCTGGATCTTCTTCTTTCTGTGTATTTATATTATTGCACATGTGATGTTTATATATGAAAGAGCTCTGATTAATTGGCTTAAAAATAATAAGTGCTTAAATCAAATATTTTGTCAGAAAAGTAAAAAATGTAATGCTTTTTAGTTCACATGACTTCAGTAATCTTTGGGAAATAGAAACAGCTATAAAGGTTATTGGTAAAATAAAGACATTTGGTCTAAATTAGGCAAGTCAGATATTAGGTTTACTAAATACTTTAAGGTCATAAGCTGCTTTGACTTTTGAAAAGTGTTCGACTGAACTGCTTCAGAGCTATTAGATTCTAAATAAGGCCTGGGGACAAGTGGAGTTACCCATGCCCCTGGCTATGCTGGAAAGAGTCAGACTTTATCTGCACTTCTGTCTGGTGTTCTAGGTTCCAGACTTGGTACATAATCAGAATCGCTCACTTACCAGGTTTTTCACCAAAAATAAAACTTGCTAAGTGAGGCTGGGTGCGGTGGCTCACGCCTATAATCCCAGCACTTTGGGAGGCCGAGGCTGGCAGATCACCTGAGGTCAGGAGTTTGAGACCAGCCTGGCCAACACAGAGAAACCCCATCTCTACTAAAAATACAAAACTTAGCCAGGAGTGGTGTGAGTGCCTGTAATCCCAGCTGCTCGAAAGGCTGAGGCAGGAGAACCACTTGAACCTGGGAGGTGGAGGTTGCAGTGAGCCAAGATCATGCGACTGCACTCCAGTCTGGGTAACAGAGCAAGACTACATCTCCAAAAAAATAATTAAAAAAAAAAAAAAGTTGCTAAGTGTTAACATTGTAACATATAATTGAGACTACTGAAGGAACAGTTTTACATGCAGGGGGTATAAAGAAAGTGAAATGTGTTTTTAGTAAAAGATCATAAGAAGTCATGGGAATGTGGATATTTTTGCCTAGATTAAAGGGTTAAAGGATTGTTTTCAGTTAGATAAGGATAAAGCTGAAGGTTTAAGCAAGTTGTG
Source organism: Pan paniscus (assembly GCF_029289425.2). Lineage (NCBI taxonomy): Eukaryota > Metazoa > Chordata > Mammalia > Primates > Hominidae > Pan > Pan paniscus. The sequence goes on from NC_073265.2 coordinate 9,200,724, forward strand.
GAAGGTTTGTGAAAAGTTAATCTTGTAAAAGTAACTCTGTGTGTGAACTTACTCAGTAAAGTTAAAGGGGTTTTATTCAGTTTTTCCATAAGTTACATATTGGAATAAAAGCTCAACAGGGTTTTCTTAGAGCACTGATCTGCTCTTTAACAAAAATTTGTAAAGGGTTATAAAGGGCTTATGAGAATCTCACCTTATGATCAAACTGATTAAGATTAAATAGATTTGTCTATAAGGTTTTATTAAAGATTGGGGTTGACATTAATAGTATCCTAATTCAAGGGTGAAACTTGGCTTTTTCTCTTCAACAAGATTTTCATGTAACAATAACGAAATTGTTTCATGTAAACAATTCGTAAAAACGAATTGTTTCATGTAAACAATAACGAAAGATTTTACTTTGCCTTTTGAATAAACTACTGAATAAAGAAGGGAAAAACAAGAGACAGATTGTTTGGAAAGCTAAGTCTTCCTTCTATCAATGAGTGAAGATTTTTGCCTTTTTAAAAGTTTCGAGTTAGTATTTTGACTAAATGAATGATTTATGGTGACCTAGAATTCTATTTCATAATATCAAGTGTTTCAAACCGTTAACATATTTTATAGGTGAAACCGCCATTGCTAAATTGTCACTGAGATAGTGAAAGAGATCTGACCTAACCGACTCCATCTTGCTTCTAATCTCCAAGCTGTCTTTATTCATTCCTAGGTGTAGGCTGAACTATCTTTGGGAGAAACTTTGTTTATAGTTTATAGTTTAAAACAAACATGGTAACAGTCCTTTCCCAAAACAAACCCCCTTCTTGCCTGGGGACTAGACTGTCCTTATAGTCAAATTAGCAAATTAGCCACAGATTAGAAATTATGGCTTAGGAGTCATGCAGCTGGAGGCTACAAGATTCTGACCCTCCCTAAACTGCTCCTAAAATCAGTGCTTGAGATATTTTGCAGACCCTGCACTTGATGGATCAGCTGACACCATCCAGATTGACAAACTGGCTTATCTGGTCTTGTGGTCCCCACCCAGGAAATGACCCAGCACAAGAAGACAGCTTCAACTCCCTATGATTTCACCTTGGACCTGACCAATCAGCACTTGCAGTTCACTGGCTTCCCCTGACTCACCAAGCTGGTCTTAAAAATTCTGATCCCCGAATGCTCAGGAAGACTGACTTGAGTAATAATAAAACTCTGGTCTCCCACACAGCTGGCTCTGCATGAATTACTCTTTCTTGATTGCAATTCCCCTGTCTTGATAAATTGGCTTTGTCTAGGCAGTGGGCAAGGTGAACCCACTGGGTGGTTACACAGGCTTCCCAAAATCAAATTTCAGCTTCAAAATCGTCTCTTCTGACCTCTAACTTTGACATGCTACAGAGGGCCCCTGAAGACTTTAAAAGAGGTCAACAGGATTATTTGACATGTTAAGTTATATGGGAAGCTCTGTAAAAATAAAAAATAATGTTTAACATTCTTCATGTTATATTTTAGTGAATGATGTTAATATATGTTCCAAAATTGTATGGGATTGCTAAAATTCGAATATGTCTGGTATATGCTATCAATCATAATATGTTAAGTTATTTTAGACCACAGAAATAACCAAATTTCCTTGTCAAGTGTGGCTTTAATTATGACTATTTAAAGCCATTTCCACAGTTAATTGCTTAATGCTGACGCAGTTTCTGAAAACTTCACAAGCACACCAAATCCTAGAATATGGTGTCTTTTGGGAGGTTCATGAAAGGATGGAAAAGACCCTGAAAATCACTCTTGTATACAGGTTTCTGGTAACTTGAAAATCATATCATTTGGACTGGGTAATAATTCCTGGAACTTTAATGAAAAGACTGACTGGGTTACAAAACTGCTAACCCAAGTAAAATAAAAATTAATTGAATACCAAGAAAATACTTTGCAAGATTTTCACGCTAAATCAGCCAATACTGAAATTGTTTAGATATACAATTTGAATGAACTCCATGGTCTAAGTCAAATTACCTATGTTAACCCATCAGTTATCAGCGTTATGTATCTAAATTGGAGAAGTAACTGGTATTCGAGAAGACATAAGTCCAATGTTAAGCATGGACTCATGGAGAACCAGGACAGTCACCTTGTCCTTTCTGACTCCTTAAAGATTTTATTAAAAGCTCTGCATTCCATGACTCATCATAGAAAAGATAAAATGACCCAAATTAAATATACATTGGCATGATGAATTCTAAATTGCTAAAATAGTTTATGACCAATGTTTGGTTTTTCAAACCTATACTCCTGGGAAGACAATCAAAGCTTCAGGTACATTTGGCTACCCAATGGGTCATTTAAACATTTATGGAGGGATTTCATTTAATTGTCATTTTCAGTGCATATTTTCTGGTTGTATGAAAGCTTTACCATGCAAGAGGACTGATGTTATAACAATAATTATGTCACAGGCAAAAAACCTTTTTATGGTTCACTGAGGACAATCAACTCCTTTACCATCTAGAACCCGAAGACTGGATCTTCTGAGACATCAGAGAAAGATTGCTTTTGCCATCCTCACTGCAGTAAAACTTCAGGACCTCGAGCCTTGGGTTCATAATCTCACAACTGAGAAGGGTCCCTCCACACTCTTGGAGCTGTACACCCATTGGAACCCTTAAGGTAAAGCTAACCAGGGAAGTTTCTCCCTAAGAAGAAGATGGCATCCTTGATGCAAAAAGCTTTTCCCAACATCACAGATCAAGACTTCTATTATCATGAGACTCTTATCTTTGAATACTTTTTCCCTTGCTTATGCCTGTACGAACAATACAAGTGGAAAAGGGGTCTGTTTTGTGCACTCATGGGGTATACTTTTAGTTATGAAGGATTTTGCAGCCAGCCTTATACATGGATAACCTTATATCTTGACAGATGAAAGATGAAGGCCCGATGTAGGTGAGAAACAGAAACTTTAATGGTACACACTTTGCCTGACAATCAGTCAGAAACAGAGCATTGGCTCACTCCTCTTAACCCACATCATGGGTTAAAGACAGCATTACCAGGAGAGCTTCACTCTTCTAGAAGGGCATCATTTGTTAGGTCCTTTTTTCCATGGTTTCGAGTAAAAAAGGCAATGATTAGAAATGTTTCCCTCATGATAGGCTCTATAGCAGATTCTACTGTAAAAGCCATGGTTACACAGCAGACTTTAAATTATCTTGTGAAAATTATGCTAAATAATAGAACTGGCTAAACAGAAGACTATCTGTGTCACTGTTGACACTTGTGGCCTATAGAGAAATATATCAAAAGTAGATTACAGAGATTCAGTTGTAAAGGATTAGCAAAGAGACCACTTAATTAAGCAAGTCGACTCTTTAGCTCATTCTTTGATCTATTTAATTTTAGGTGATTTGGTTTATGGGGGTCTTGGGTAAGGAGCATACTCCAAACTCTTGCTATTATCCCCCTGATAGTTATAATAGTAGTCTCCCTGGTATGCTGTATTCTCTCAAAAGTTTTAAATGTTTGCATGCAGCCATCTCTAAAATGTCAAATGGTCTTTCTTCAACTGGAATGACAAGAACTGAAAGAAATATGTGACCATGAGGACATCGTAACCTATGAATGACCACATTGAGACCAGAAACCCAAACTGATGGTACTGAAAGTGGCACTAAAGCCCTAAGTTTTGGTCACACTTTCACCTAAGTGAGAACCTGACCCAAAAGGAGGAATTTTTAAACAAAATTATGAGAGGCCATTGTTTTGGACTGAGCTCATGCACTAGGCCCCAAAAGGACCAGACCAAATCAAAATGGAGTCACTAACATTAAATGTGATATAATCAAACTAAGACTTTAAGGAAACACACAGATCCTAGAACAGATCAGGTTTTGTTTTTCTCCTGTAAACAGGACATTCCGGCATAAGGAGGTACCTTCTACTCAGTCCTTGCTCCTACCTTGCAAAACGCACTGTTCTACCATTTCCCAGTGGGTTTAAAGACCAAATAAGTATATTTACAATGGTTATAGTGACATCAATGACTAAAGTTTTGATCTCTCTAATTTGGGGTGAAATTGTTAAATCAAGTTTAGCCTAAAGCTGCCTCCTTACATATTTTAAGTTCAGCCTAAAGGTTTCTCTGCACATGGTGAACTACAACAAGTGGAGGTGTAAACAGACTGCAGCCTACACTTGTGCCAATCACTGAGTTTTGGCCAATCAAATGTAGCCAACTGTTCAAACTGTTCAAATAAGGCAAACACCAAGCTGTATCCAATCCAGCTCTTTCTGTACCTCACTTCCATTTTCTGTGTGTCACTTTCCTTTTTCTGTCCATCAATCTTCTTCCACCCCATGGCTGTGCTGGAGTCTCAGAGTCTACTCTGGCTCAGGAGGCTGCCTGATTCATGAATCATTCATTGCTTAAACCCCTTTACATTTAATTCAGCTGAAGTTTTTCTTTAATCAGTGGTATGATGAGAATAATCCTCTTGGGATGGGGATGGAGGCACCATGGCACAGAAGTCAATTCCAGGAGGATTTCTTTTTTGAACTATTCATTTATTTAGGAGTGTTTCTATAATGAAGTTACATTCAAGCTGAGTCTTGCTGACAGGTACACATTTCTTAGGTAGAGAAAAATGGACAAATAACATGCATAAAATAGGGGAAAGCAAGGATTTTAGGAAGAAACAAATCAGACAAAAGAAAAATGTTTTCAAGCAGTTGGGTGTGTTAGGAGAAGCTTCAAGGATCTGAAGCAGAGAAGTGAGGCTGTGGGTTGGGGCATGAGTCAGATGCTAATAACCTTCCCGAATTGCTAAGGAATTTGCACGTGATCTGATATGATTAATGCCATTAAAGGGTTTTAAACTGTGGACTTGCATAATCGTATTAGACAGAGGACAAACCTGGGGCACGAGAGACCAGCGAGGAAGCCTATCCAACAGTTCTGGAGGGACCCAGTGAAGACCCACACTCACTGATAATAGGACCTAAGGGAGAACATTGACAGGAATGTTTAACTCTTTCCTTTCAGCCGGAGGTGAAGTCTCACAAAGTTAATGAGGCTTAAGCTTCCGGGAACCTCAGTTGTTCCGGCCTTTTCTAAGCCCTGGGAGTAGCTCCTGGAATATCTTCTTAGGGTCATATGTTTTTGTAAAAATATGCAAAATAAAATGTTTTAATTGCCATCAGTTAAATGTCTCTTTCCCCTGAAATATTCTTTCACTTTAAAAATCAAAGTATCTGTAATTTTGGAAGCAAGTACAATTTTTTGTTGTTATCGCTGTTCTTATTGATGTTGGAGAACCTCAGATTTTAATTAAACAGTGAGCTTTCCATTTAGTCTCCCCTGTTAATATAATAGGTAGATCTGACACTCACAGTTAGGGGTAGAGGAATTAAGTTGAACGATATGAGATTTCCATTGTAGTAAGTCAAAACCAGTGGATTCTTGACAATTTCATGAGGTTAAGCTAATATAATTAAACAATTACTTTTCAAAACAGAAGTTTTGCTTGGCTTAGAGAACCACCAAAGACACTCTCTGGAAGCAATGTCAATTTTTGTTTTGTTTTGTGTGTTTGTTAGAGCAAGAATAAGGGTAGTCATCATTCTTCCTTCCCCACTGGACACATTTATTTAACATGAGTTGAGAAAGTTGGACTTGCCAAAAATTATTTCTACAACCTTAACTATCATTAAAAAGGAAATAAACCTATCAAAAAAAATTGTTGCACTCCAGCCTGTGCAAGAGTGTGAGACTCCCTTTCTTTAAGAAAAAAAAAAAGTAGTTGCACTTCACCTGTGTACTAGGCTCCATGCTTTTCCACGGACAGGGCAGAAAAACAGTGCAGACATGACTCTTACCCAAGAAACTTGCATTCAATTTAAGGTTTCTGAAAACATACATTTAAGAAACTTAAAAACTGGCAAATGAAAAATCTTACAACTACTGGACCTTCTTTTGTCTTTCTGTGTATTTACATGTATTGCACATGTGATGTTTACATATGAAAGAGCTCTGATTAATTGGCTTAAAGATGATAAAAACCACAAGGCCTTAAACAGTTATCAAATAACCAATAAAGACAAGAAGCACTGCAAGATTCCAGCAAAAGAAAGAGAGCTGAAGAGGAAAGCACGCATGTACACACAGAGAACACACGATATCTTTCCCAGCAGTTTGGCCAAATTGGCTGCGTGCACTTAAGCAAGTCCCTTCAGCTTTCTGGGGATGATACTGTTACAGAGGTCTGGGCAGACAGAATAGGGGTGAAATGCAGGTAATTTGCTCAGTCAGAACCAAACACCACTGGAGAAATGATCATCCACAAGATCTGTCACTGGAGGAGCCACGGGTCCCTGCTAACCCCTGTTCAGTAGTTGAGTGGAGGTGGCCAGACTGAGGCTTTCCACAGAATATTTGTAGGGTGAGAGTGGACACTGGCAATTAACCCACAGTAAGTATCACCTTCATTTCAGGCATGATACTAAGAACTCACCCTCGCAAGGACTCAGTGCTCTCACAGTGACTCTTTTTATTATAGAGGGAAATTCAAATTCAAAGGTTCAGTAGTTTTCCCAAAAATTAGCTAGTCAACTCTTATTTATTTATTTTTATTTTTATTTTATTTTTATTTTTGAGACGGAGTCTTGCTCTGTCACCAGGCTGGAGTGCAGTGGCACGATCTCAGCTCACTGCAACCTCCTGCTCCCAGGTTCAAGCGATTCTCCTGCCCGGCCCTAGTCAGCTTTTAGAAGTAGCATTTATGCCAGGGACATCTGACTTCAAAAGAGGGAGGAAACTTATACACATGAATATACACACAGACACACATACACAATCCATATTATTCTACTTTAACTCTCAGGTTGCTCAAGTTAATAAACCATTGATTACCAGTAATAATATAGCACCCAAATTACAACTAATAGACACTGGTTCAGAATGTTTGTTGTCATGGAACTTTCCATTCCTTGATGGAAAAAATGCTGTTTAGACTTTCATTCATTTCATCATATTCCAATATTATTTTTATCATGGGACCAATACAGGATGATCTGCTAAAAGGATGTCACTAAATCTCTCAGTTGGATGATTTGGGGCCAGTGATTTCTACCTCCTGGATATTTTTCAGGTTCTAGCCTTGACAATCCCCAGTTATCTTTCAGATCTAAACATTTCTGAAATCTAAATTCTAAATTATTAAAATACATCAAGTGTCCAACTAATTATAGAAATGTATGATTAATTCTTATTTTTAAAAATTATTTGGATTAATATTACCAAACTGAAGCGAAGGATCCTGATATACTTCTCTGTAAAATGAAGCAAACTATTCAAGCCTTCTTGTTGTACTTCAGTTTCTACCATACTTTACCCCCATGTCTCCCCACCCCACCCCCACGTAATCATCTACTAGAACATTTGTTTCATTTTTGTGGTGCTTGCCCTTTTTCCAGGATCCTGTTGTGTCGCTTAGGGTAGTGATAACAAACCAGCCCCAAATTTAAATGATGAATGCAATAAAACTTTATTTCTAGCTTTAAAAACCCGATGTGTTCATTGGTGGTTGGAAGTGGCTTCCACGCAGTGACTCAGGGACCCACTCTCTTTCCATCTGTGGCGCTGGCTCCTCCTGCACCCTCAGAATCCTCTACATTCAGGTAGTGGACTAGCAGAGTGGGAAAGGATCGCCAGTTGTCTAAGCATCTGGGCCTGGAATCAACACTCACCCCTTATCCATCCATGTCACCACCGAGAGAGAAACAGCTGGGAAAGACCGCCTCTGCCTGGGCAGGCGATTCCCAGCAAAACTGCGCAGCACAGCAGGAGAAAGCCAGCCACTCTATTCATTTGTCAGAAAGGTGAGAAAGGTGAATGGCCTTGTCCTGCTGTAGGAGCAGCAGACCAGGATGTAGAGGCCTCAGGGTTCCCCAGTCCCCACTGCTTGCTACTGCCCAGAGTTGTCCCCTCACACTGACTCCTTTAAGACCTGGCCATCACAGGGCTCCTGGCCTTGGGCAACACTGAATTGAAATTTCTAGATTGAAGGTGCACCTTCCTATTTTGATAGTTAATTGTCAGGTTGCTCCTGCCCCAAACGGGCTGTACCTATTGTCATTGTCTGAGATTGTGGCCTCACTTCCTCCCTAATGCTGGATATTTTAGAACTGCTTTAAATTGTGTTGCTATGGTACCAGCAAGGTAGAGCTGGCTCCAGCCCCCATTTGCTGACCAATCAGAACCCCTCTCCTCTAAATCCTCTATTCACAGCCTCAGCCCCTTCTGTGGGTTTTTCTTGCATGCTTAGATTCAGTCGTGCCTTAAGGATAGTCACCTTTTCCTATCAAAAATATTTCAAATATTTTCTCCCAGCCTAGGGCTGGCTGTTGCATTGTTTATAGTGATTTCATCCCATAAACGTTTGAAATACTTAAGAATTATTTAATTTTATCACATAGACCTTTGAAATTCTTACAGCTGAAATTAAGAATCTCTTAACCCCTCCATCCTTTTGTGCTTTTTGCTTAGGACGGTTCTGCCGGCTGCAGTGTGGTAGTGCTACTGTGCCTTAGGCTGTGTCTGACACAGGTATTTTCAAAGCAGTATTTCTTCGTGTTCCGTGTATGCACAGCAGTTCCAGAACCATACTGGTTTTGCAAAAAATTTTTAAATGGAATTGCTTGATCATAGGCACGTTTAGGAAATCCTGACAATCTCCCTCCCTGATCAAGCTTTACAAGTTTCTAGGAAATTCCTTTTCTCCACATGCTTGCCGGTACCTGACATTTCCACACTTTTGCTTGTTGGCCAAATGCTGGCTGTGAATCAGTGAGGCTGAGATCTTTCTCAAATGCCTTTTAGCCATAGGCTTGCTCTCCATGAAGGGCCTGGTCTTATTAAGTTCTCACTTTAATATAGCAGTGTTTGTCTTATTATCATTCATGTGTAGTTTCTGATCTATTTAATATCAGTCTCTTTTTTTTTTCTTTTATGGGTTTTACATGTTTATCTGCCATTCAGCAGTTTGGTTTTTTACTTTTTTTTTTTTTTTGGCCATGGAAGTGCTGTTACCATAGTGCAATTAGTGGGTTCTTCCCATACGATTTTAGGTGTTTTGTTTTTATTTTTGTTTTAATAATGTAAGGCCATCCCTAAACAAGATTTTTTTTTTAAGTTCAGGGATACATGTGCAGGACGCGCGGGTGTCTTACGTAGGTAAACTTGGGTCATGGGCGGTTGTTGCACGGATTATTTCATCTCCCAGGTACTAAGCCTAGTACCCATTTTTCCTGATCCGCTCCCTCCTCCACCCTCCACCCTCCCATCGATCCCAGTGTGTCGTTCCCCTCTATGTGTCCATGTGTTCTCATCATTTAGCTCCCACTTACAAGTGAGAACATGCGTTGTTTGGTTTTCTGTTCCCTGCGTTAGTTTGCTGAGGATAAAGAACTCCAGCTCCAACCACGTCCCTGCAAAGAGCATGCTCTCTGAACAAGATCTTAAAGCCCGCAGTTTCGGAAGGCCTTTCGCTCCAAAACATGTCCTATGGGTTATTCGGGGTTTCATCCATTCGGGCTTGGTTCACGAAATTAGAATTAATCTAAATGCAAAATTTCGGTTAAAATGCCCTGACTGGCAGAATGGGGTCTAATGGCAGGCTCCGCTCGGCGCCCGCTAGGGAACTCAGCCCCGGAGCCAGGCCCGCGCGGCTCGGTTCTTCAGCCCCTCTATTTTCAACCATTCAAACCGTGCTCTTCCCAAATCGCACGGAGGAGCTTTCTGGAAACTGAGGCCGGGCTGCAGTTTCCTAGGGACCAGGGCCTGAGGAGGTCTGGTGCCGCCTCCCGCGAGTCGGGGGGCGAGGGGCTGGGGGCCTCCGGGCACAGCGCTGCTGAAGAACTGGGCAGTGCCAGCAGCCACAGCGCCCAGCCCTGCCTCCGCCTTTCGAGAAGGAGCACAGTTCTATCAACAAGGGGTCAGCGCCGAAAGCCCGCGCAAGCGCAGGCGCAGACAGGGATTTGTTGTCGGAGGCGTGGCAGAAGGCGGAAGGCAAGGGCAGGCGGAAATGATTCAATTGGTTTAGAAATCAACCCTTTCTCGTCATCTCCCACATGGTCTAGCGGTTAGGATTCCTGGTTTTCACCCAGGCGGCCCGGGTTCGACTCCCGGTGTGGGAATGGCCGAATCGTTTTTTTGGAACACAGTGAAACTCGTAAATTTATAAGTCTTAGCAAGAAGCTTAAAACACGACTGTGAAAAGCTACATAATCCTTAAGGATGTGTGGAGACCTGAAGACTCACCTCGTAGGTCACAACCCCGGCAAAACGGGCTGTGTAATCAGCATTGCTGTGTTTGCATACCAAATTTTCACAACAAATGATAATATTTAGGGGTCAAATCTTACGAAGGAATTCTTACGTTCTAGGCAATTCACTGTTCTCTATGCCCCCAGTGAGTGTTTCCGGCCGGCAGATAGCGAGATGGTGAACAGGATGGAGGGACAAGAAGGAGCATGGAAGATCCCATGCCACAGGAGCCTCCCTCTGAAGTTGTTTGAGGACTGAGAAGGGAGGGGAGGCGCTTCCTGAAGCAGGAGTCACTAGGGCTGGGATATAAAGAAGTGAGAGGTCTGCAAGTAGAAATATAGCTTCAGTAGAGGTTTGCACAGGGACGTAGAGGGCAAGGACAGAAACCAGATCCCATTCACCAAGTCAGCTTTCACAGAAGTTGGGGAAACTGAGGCACGGGATCAGCCTCTGGATAGAATCACACATGTGGCTAAGTTGAGGTCAATACTCCTAGCAAATGCACATATTCAGAGGTGGAAAGTTCTTGAAACTTTCTTAGCTTCTAAGCCATTTCCCAAATGGGATTAAAATATTTCTTTCTGTGCTTAGGCTTGGATACTCTTAACCATAATGTAAGCCTGTGTGAGTAGTGGAGAGCCAACCGCTTCCAGAACAGGCAGGGGCATCCTTTGAAAGTTCTATTGTTTGAAACAATCATTGTGCCACTCACTTGGATTGACCAACTTGTGACTACTCCCAGTGCTGATGCTTCAGCCTAATTCGGACAATCAAAATCAAAATCAAAATCCGTCAAGAAAGCATGAACATGAACCAGTGAGAGCCTGGACCATTGATAAACCAACAGCATGAGTTGCAGACAGGGATACGATTTTATGTAGGGGGAAATTGTATTATTCATGCAGAGATAGTCACTTCCATTCCTTGACCGAATTTTAATTCTATGCTCTCAGTTTGTGTTGGAGGCAATATAAGATTTGGCCCAAAAGATCATTTGAATCCTTGCAATTATTGCATTAGACATTTCTATTATGTGACATATGACAATTCTTTTATGATTGAGTTCTGAAAAACTTGTCCTGTAAATATCTCTCATACTGGTTGCCATCTGAGACATACTTACAGGGGATGCTTTACAGAAACCCCATCTCTACTAAAATACACATACACACACACAAAAACTCAATCTTAAAAGATTATGTAGTGGGAGTGGGAGGCGACTCTCCATTCCCACTTCCATTACACAACTCCAGGGTACCATTGGCTTTGGCCAGAACTAACTTGTCAGCCTCATCCAGGGTTGGCTTCAGGGACAGCTATAGATGGGACTTTGTGCCTCACCTTTTGAAAAAGTAGATGAAAATGTTTCACTTGCTCCATAAATCCAGCAAGCTACTCTGAGCGTTGTATTGTACAGAAATGAAACTCAAGTGGAAGGTTGGGAATGGATGCCAAGTAGCCAAAAGGGTTGACTGCTCTGGTCATTTTCTTATTTGTTTGTGTCCTCTTTAGAATCTTTTATAGTATTCTCCTTTTTGAGGGGCCTGGATCTCTGCAAACCCCATTCCCCAGACTCCCTTTCCAGTAGACATCGGGTTAGCACCTGCCCCGGGGAGGTTCTGTTGGAAGATTGGAATATATCAAGAAAGCAGAGCTTCTGATGATGTCCTTGGCAGCAGACATTCCCTGATGGCTGCCAGCAACTGTGCAATCCAGTGGCACTGAACATTCTGACAGGGATTATCATCAGCTGAGAGCCACTAGCAGTGGCAGTAGTGGGCAGCCGTGGGCTCCACGAGCCAGGAAGCTTCAGCAGAGCATAAGTGGATTTGACAGTGGTGTGGTCCCAGTGGCAATGGCGTGCCCAGCAGAGGTCTTGCATGGCAAACTCCTACCTGCAGGTAATACCATCCTCCTTTGTTGTTCTTTCAACCCTAAATGAATGGTGGCATCTGCAGTTACTAATAGCTGAATAATCTAATTGTTAGCCCCTTTTGCTCCTCTAGCTCCTCAAAAAAAATTAGCAATCAATTTCCTCTGTTAGATTTACCTGTTTGAAGTATCTGTTTTCCTGGCTTTAGACCAACCTATACAAGTGTTATTTTTGTGTAAATTGTCATCTACCATTATGCGCTCAGCCTTACTGACTTTTGGGGGAGGGGGAGGGTGTGCACAACTTATTCTATATGTCAGAGAAGTTTCTCAGGGAAATGATATTTTAGCTGAGACCTGAAGGATGAGTTAGCAAGGTGAAGGGGGCTGTAAATGTGCATGAGTCAAGTTATTCTCAAGATCTGTTTGTCTTTTGCACAGGTCAAGTGGACAAGTGAATAATTGGGTAGATGGTAGGAAAATCTCTGCATCTTTCAAGTCTTTGTTGGTGGCACAAATCTCTCTGATTCCCTCTGGGAAGCAGGATCACTTTGGCTTTACCATTTTGATAAGAAGGGGGAAGTTCTGGGAACACCATTTGTCTTTTCTCACCATAGTAGTCCTCACTGCAAGATTCTGGGAGCACTACAATAATGTCAGCTGCCAAGTATGTATATCTGAATTGTACATAATGGAATCAGGTTGGTCTGCAACCCACAGGAACCATGCTGAGATAGGTTGAGGCCAAAACATCATTTACTTACTAAGCTCCAAGGAACCACACAAAAGTATTGGAAGAGAAGGAGGAATAAATAACAATAAAAATTCTGAGCTTCCTACCTGCAGCAAGGGATTGAAGCAGTGCCACATCAAAATCAGTGTAAATTAATAGAACAAATGACCACAGGTCCTCCGGAGAATGGGGAAGGGGGATCTTTACAACATATTCCTGTTGCAGTGTAGAGGGGCCATTCTTCAAGTAGACCAAGTCTCCCCTTCCTCCAGTGGAACTTTGGACTGTGAGCTGACTCAGTTCTTGGTACTGGATGACAGAAAACATCTCCATTCCAGTAAATTGAGTCATGTTTCTGGCCACCAGACCTAGAGTTTTAAAACTGCATAGACCACTCAAGCATACTGGCTCAGATCTATAATCCCAGCACTTTGGGAAGCTGAGGTGGGAGGATTCCTTGAAGCCAGGGGTTCAGGGCTGTAGTGAGCTATAATCGGGCCACTGCACTCCAGCCTGGGTGACAGAGCAAGATCCTGTCTCTTAAAAAATTAGAAATCAATCAAATAAAATTGCATATATCAAACAATCATTCGGTAGACCACCCATTTATTTCATTCTTAGGACATCACTGCCAAAGATCCCTGCTGCCCCAGCAATACTTCAGTAACTGAGCCCATTTTTTCCTGGTGGTTTTGCTGTATCTAATACTTAGACCCTGCCACTCTGAGATTCCGTGATTCCCATTGAACCAGGAAGCACTGTGGATTTTCTCACCAACCTGGCTCATGGAAGATTGCTACAAAAGAGTTTTCAAGCATCTGGTGCTCTCCTCACCAATGCATTTCTCAACACTTTAATGAAGAAAGTCTGATCCCATCTGGGAAATGCAGTGAATGGGCAGGTTTGTGGGTCACACTTGATAAATCCCACTCCAATGTAACTATGTGCCTAAGCCTTTAAAAGTGTTAGTCCACCTCACACCATGGGTGTACAACATTACAACCCCAATGAAAGTGGTCACTGTTAAGTCCACGTTTCAGTCAACTAACGAGAGAAGCTGGGAGGTAGAACTACTCCCCGACTCTCAAACTAACAAGTGGAATCTACTTTGATAAATTTGGCCTAATTCAATGTTATCTTCTTTCTCCTTGGTCTAGCAATCTTAGGACCCATTTCCTCACATCTTCTTTAACTTCCTTCTAATATAAATTGGCACATTGTTACAACTCTTTCAATGCTATCTCATGCTTGGTTACACTTTATACTTGACCTCCTAATTTCAGGTCTGGAAATATTGACAGATGGTGAGGATAGATCTGGTAGAGAATTGGCATTCTTTTCAACTGCTATGGGGAGGCACTTATTGAGTCCCTTGGTGTGCCAAGCGTGGTCTGTGAATCAGCAGCCATGGTGTCGCCTAGGAGCTTGCTAGAAGTGCAGAATCTCAGGCCACTCTCAAGGCCTAGTGAGCCAAAATGTTGATTTTGACAAGATCCTCAGGTGATTCTTATGCACACCAAGGTCTGAAGAGCACTGATCAAGGCTTCAAGCAAGAGAAGACAATCTTTCTCAGACAGAGGAAGGGGAGGCCGCTTCTACTGGCAAAAAGCTCAAGGAAATTTGGGGCTTCATGATTCTCAGATTCATCTGAGCCAACCGAAATATCCCCATTCCATTTCTTGGAGGCCCCATTCTTTCTAAATTAGAGCCCTGACTTTCACTTCAGCGATATGGACAGGCTATGAATCTAACTTATATTGAATTCTGTGACTTGCAGAATCAGATTATGGGCCTGATTTTCAACTACATCTCTTATTTCTTGTGGCTAACAAAGGACAATGGATTGTCTGAGGATCATCTGAGAGCCATCACAAGATCTCTTGTTCTCTGATCATATACTGAACTGAGAATTTAAGAATTTTTGTAAACCCTCGAGTGCAGTCAGAAATAGCCAGCCCCCCATCACAATGGTTTATTGTAGCAGTCTCTTGGTTCCACTACCTTAACTTTCAGAGACCCTTTATCCTACGTAATGCCAAATTATAATTTAAATAAATATTTGGCCAGATGCAGTGGCTCACACCTATCATCCCAGCACTTTGGGAGGCTGAAGTGGGGGGATCACCTGAGGTCAATAGTTCGAGACCAGCCTGGCCAACACGGTGAAACCCCATCTCTACTAAAAATACAAAAATTAGCCAGGCGTGGTGGCGGGTGCCTGTAATTCCAGCTACTTGGTAGGCTGAGGCAGGAGAATCACTTGAACCTGGGAGGTGGTGGTTGCAGTGAGCCAAGATCACGCCAGGGCACTCCAGCCTGGGCAACAGAGTAAGACTCCATCTCAAAAATTAATTAATTAATTAATTAATATTTTGCCACTACATGTGTGAAATACCAGTATCTCATTTTCCCCAGGTAATGAGGTCATTACTGTATTTATGCCCAAGGAAAGATAAACAATCTTAACTTTTTCATCATTTGGGGTCTGTTCCCTGAGTGCAGTGTTGCTTGCAAAAGCTGTATCCATGGATGTCTCACTAGAAAAGCAGAATTCACTTTATTTATTTATCTTTTTGAGGGGACAGAGTGTCGCTCTGTCACCCAGGCTAGAGTGCAGTGGTGCGATCTTGGCTCACTGCAACCTCCGCCTCCTGGGTTCAAGCGATTCTCCTGTATCAGCCTCCCGAGTAGCTGGGACTACAGGCACTTGCCACCACACCTGGCTAATTTTTGTATTTTCAGTAGAGACAGTGTTTCACCACGTTGGCCAGACTGGTCTCGAACTCCTGGACTCAAGTGATTTACCCGCCTCAGCCTCCCAAAGTTCTGGGATTACAGGTGTGAGCCACTGTGCCAGGCCAGAATACACTTTAAGTATTTCTAGTAGAGGAAGTGACCAAAGAGCAAAGAGGGAGGAAGTGGCACTAGCGGCACTGGGGAGCATCTCATCACTGACATTGTTAGAGTCTGCAGATAATACTACTGGAACTACCCAGGCTGCTGATGTAGCAGTCAATCAGCTGCTTGTGATGGCCACCGTGAGAGCAGGCCACTCACTACACACCGTCTCAGCTTCTGGAAATGCTGAATCTCATAGGCAGCTCTGGCAAATTCTGCTGGAAATGCCAAAGATACCAGAACCTGGAGTCAATCACTACTGTAGAAAAGAGAAGGAAAAAAATTGTCTCTTCCTCCTACCTTCCAACCTCCCATCAATGATCCCAAAGGCGAAATTGACAGTGCCTGCAATTGACGTAACCTAATCAGGAGCCAGCTGGTCAGGTGAACTGGAAATATTTGTAAGATTACAGCTCCCTGAAATACAGAGCAGAGGAAGCAAGCCTAACATGTATCATACTTTTTGTTACTACTTGTTTGTCTGCTGGTCTTCTCTGAAACTGTAAGTTATTGGTTTTGAGCTTATGTAATGAACTAGTCCCAAAATATACTGCTTACAACAAAACAAAACAAAACAAAACAAAAAACGTTGTTCTGCTTATGATTAAGGAAGGGCTCAGCTGTGTGGTTTGCTGCTCTTCCCCGCAACATTTACCACGGTCACTCCCTTGGCTGGATTCAGCTGGTAGTTGGATGGAGCTGATGCTAGTACCTCACCATGTGGCATCTTGTTCTCCAGCACTTCTCCACATGCCATGGGAGTGTGTCTCTGGGTAGTTGCACTCCTTACATGGTAGCTGGCTTCCAAAAGGAAGAAAGCAGGAATTTTCACTTTTCTTAAAAAGGTAGGCTCAGAACTGGCCTAGTGTGACTTATGCTATATTCATTCTATTGGTCAACATACTCCCAGACCAGCCCAGTTTCTGGTTGGAGAAACAAACTTTATCTCTCAATAGAGGAGGGACATATGCTTGCACAGAGAGGAAGAATAATGTTGGTCATCCTCAAGACAAGCTACCACATCTACACAGGTGTTTGTCTTGTTTACAAATCTCTTCCAAGCCTAACTCTCTACCTAGCTCATTTTAAGTGTACAGTGAATATTTGTTGAAAGGACAAATAAATGAAGGTCTGGAATTATTTCTTCTGTGGAAGGAATAGCCTTCCTTCTAGCAGGCAGTGACATCCACAGAACTTATCCAATTTTCCTTTTTGCTTTGGCTACTAGGAAGTTGAGTGCTAAAAATTTAGTGCCCAAGCACAATAACAATGTTACTCATAGCTTCTCAGTATTGTCTCTTCTTGTCCTCTCTCTGGGCTCTGATCTCCCTGCCATGCTTTGCCTGTGAGTGCCCTGTGCAGATATGAACAAAGACTTTATTTGCCTCCTCAGTAAAGGAAGCTTTATTTTTGTTGATAAAGCAAAATGCTCATAGATAACAAAAAAGCAATTGACCTTTTTATTGAAGCTTTCTTTATTAAAAGATATGAGTTCCTCTTAAGGTTCCCTGAGGGAGGAGCAATGCAACTGACATTGTCTTGTGGCAAATAATCTAAAGTGGGAAAGAACTGGATGTGACTCATTTTTCTAATATTTGCATAAGGTGCAAAAACCCTAGGTACTCATCAGCTGAATCATCTTCATGGTTTGCATATCATACTTTTCCTTATAGACCTATACTTATTTCGCTGTTTGTTTTTTGTTTTTTTTTGTTTGTTTGTTTGAGATGGAGTCTCGCTCTGTTGCCCAGGCTGGAGTGCAGTGGTGTGATATCGGCTCACTGCAAGCTCTGCCTCCCGGCTTCCTGCCATTCTTCTGCCTCAGCCTCCCAAGTAGCTGGGACTACAGGTGCCCGCCACCACACCTGGCTATTTTTTTGTATTTTTAGTAGAGATGGGGTTTCACCGTGTTAGCCAGGATGGTCTCAATCTCCTGACCTCATGATTCCCCTGCCTCAGCCTCCCAAAGTGCTGGGATTACAGGTGTGAACCACCGTGCCTGGCCTGTTTGGTTTTTTAATAAAAATAAATGATTCATGGCAATGTATTTGCAATTCCTGTGAATTATTTAGAAAGGGGGTTAATATAATATTCACATTAAGATGTAAATAAGTATACAGGAAATATACTACCCAAGAGAGGATGCAAAAGCATAAACGTATCCTGAGGGCTAAATTCCGAAATTCATGGCCTCATCACCGCACTATTTTTGACTTTGACTACCCAGGAGCAAAACCCTGAAAGCACACATCCTCTTCCAGAAGGGCCAGATAGATGGTGGGAATCTCAGAGAACATGTTCTGTTCTCTCAGTTTAATATACCCAGAGATGATTATCAATTACAATGGAGCTAAATGTTCACAATAATGCTTATTGTAGGTAAGACCAAAAGCTCATCCAAGAAGCATGGAATGTCTGTATTCTAATTGTTCAGCACTATCAGTATGTGAACAGCCCAAAGAAATGACCCAATTCTTACTCTCCAGGATGTTTTTGCAAAGTGTAGTTATTAGAGGAAAGAAAAGTTAAAATATTAATAATGCATACATTTATTTTGTATGTCACCCACACCCACGTAGGAAAACCTAAAAGAATCAGTTGTCTTCATTTTTACTCATAATTAGTATGTTATCAATCATGGTGTTCCCCTGAGTGGATCTTCTAAAGGGCTCCCTGCAATTTCCTCCTCCTCTTTCTCACTATCATGGCCTCAGTTCTGCTTCCAAAACATCCTACCTACACAGTCATCAGCCTTCTGGATTTCTTCAACATTCAGGGAGAATTTGGGTTGGAAGGGGGTCATGTGGCAGCCCCTGACACATCCTCTCTGATTTTCCACTGCTGTGTCTATGAAGCCTCCTTAAACAGAAACATCATGGCCAGAAACTATGACTCTTTATAGACTCCAGCATGCACTTTTATCTCTGATGACTACACTCCAAACATCCTCCAAGCATGATCAACAGGCTGGGTGATGCCACCAGAGATGGAGTCTGTACTCCTCCAGCAGGTATTGAGATGACAGTCACAGGGTGATTGGCTCTCCTCTGCCCCCTGTCTTCTCTCCTCTCCACCTCTCTGTGCCTTCTTCCCTCAGCCACCACTTCCATTTAAATTAAAGACACATGACCTACAATGGAGCAGCCGTCTCTCAACAGCAGGGCAGGACTGCACGAGACGGAGACATCACCCTCTGGAGGGGGCATGATCAAAGTGACTGGTGGTATTTTCAGGTACACTTTCCTGGATCTTCCAATGTTTTCATAATCTATCAGCATTTAATATTATTCTGTTTTAGCACTTGCCCTCATTTTATCTATTGCTATCTTGAACAAGTCTGAATTTGTCTGATTTTGTTGTAAACATTGTACAGATTATGTTATCAACTATTTTTAAATGTTCTTAGGAAGAGAACAAAATGTAAAACAAAAAATGTTAATGAAAATCTCTGAACAGCAGTTATGGATGACTTTCCAGTTCTTCTCTATACTTGTCTGTATTTCTGAATGCTGTTCAATGAACAAGTATCATTTTCTAGACTCAGAAAAGGCCATGCTAACAAATTAGTGTATAGCTCTTCCTCTTATGAGGTGTCAGGGCAAGAGTGGGGTGGGAATGTGAGAATGGTATCCACGTAGAGGGTGGGCCATCATGGGGTTTGGTGAAGGGAGTTTCCTCTTGGAGGAGTGGCCAAGCCTGGAGCATAGAGATCAAGCAGCATTAGGAAGGCAGTTATGCCTGGGAGGGAGAAAATGGTGGATTGATCAAACCAGACTGATCAATACTGGAGGATTGAACAAATCAGTACATATATAATGATAACGGGAAATAGGTTTCTTACTCTTAGAGAAGAGAGTTACAAATATGAGAAAGGGAAAAACTATAAAGAACACTGTGGATTTGGATTGGTATTGGAAGTATTGGTGTGAACTCCTGGTTTTTAATATGGATAAACAAAAAGATGATGGATAGATGATAGAGAGATAGTCTAATGATAGAGAGATAAATAATAGATGATAGATAATAGATGATATAGACTGATAGATGATAGAGAAATTAATAAAGATGTACATGTGTATGTACATACATTTGTTCCCTAGCTCTGTCCCCTGAGAGAGCTTGAGAACATTAGCACCTTAGTACCAGTGAGCACAGCTAGTGCCCATGTGTAGTGAAAAATTTAGCCCTGCCCAAAGAAAAGTTCTGGTCTTTGTCCCCCAGCTTCTGAGAGGCAATCTCTGGATCCCCGGAATATGATGCCTGATAAGATTGTGTCTGTTTTCCTGGGGTCCTTGGATCATACTGGATAGCCTAGCAATGTGATTTAGGGCAGGCACTGACCACATCCATAATACTCAACGTAGGGCTGGCCATGCTAGAAAGAACAACAATGTGGCTTAGGGTGAGAGCTTTTGGTAAAATAATATTAATCTATTTGGAGACTGAAATTAGCCACATGGGCAATAAATCAATCGATCATGCCTACTTCAAGCTCCCATAGAAACTGTGGACACTGAGGCTCAGGTGAGCTTCCCTTGTGGGCACTACTCCTGAGTATTGTCTACACAGATACCAGTTCAGCAACATATCCTGATTGCATGAAAAGAGGAAAGTAGGAGCCCTGTACGAATAGCTATGCTGCTGTGAAAAAAACTGTATTAGAGTGTGTTAACACTATTCCTGGTGTGAGACAATTCATGTTTCTTCCTCTGTTTCTAGTACTTATATTTTCTAAATGTTCATAGTAAGCATGTGTTAATTTCAGAATCTGAAATACACGCATGGAAGAACTAGAGGTTTCCCATTAGCTGCAGAGTCAAGCCCTCCTGAGAGGCACATGGCCCCATGAACTACATGCTTACAGCTCCCCAGCCCCTGCTTGTCCTGCTTCTCTGCACACACCTGCTTTATAGCCATGCTTCATGTCTCAGATTCAACGATATCCTGTTCTGGTTTGTGACTCTTTGCTCTAAAACAATCTCCTCTCTTTTCTGCCTAGTTAACACTTGCTTCTTAAGCTCCCATTCACATTTCATTTTCTCCTGGAAAATTGTCCCGAAGCCCCCAATTCTGAGAGTTCTCTATCCTCCCATATTCTACCGTACATATACCTCTGTTATAGCGTGTTTCCCCTGACGTCTTGTGGTACTGATTGCTCATGCTGACCCCTAGATGTCAAAACTTTGGAAGCGGTTACTAGATCTTACTGTCTTTGTGTTACCCACACCTACCCAGTCATCGACACAAGGCCAGTCCCTAAAGTGTTGATGAGTGATGGATGAATTAACTGACATAATTATAATTCAGTGAAACTCAGCTAAAATCACCTAGATAGGCAGATTTTGCTTCATTTATTCATTCCTTCATTTACAAAAATGTAGTGAGCCCCTTTTATGTGCCATGAAATGAGTTAAGAGAAAAGATATTTTCTTTGCCTCCAGGAGCTCACAGTCTAAAAGGTGAGATGAGCTATTAACTATTAACATAGGACATGGCGAGTGTGTACAAAGACAGAAGCGTGGGGCGATGGTATCACATAGGAGCACACCTAACCCATCCCGGAGGTGGGGGATTGAAGCACCCAAAGCCAGCGCATGGAAGCCCATAGAAGCCAGGCCTGGAGTGGATGGTGTGAATGCAGGGCCTTGGGAGGGCGAAGGCCTGGGTCTTCACCTCAGCTTCCTGTGCGGTGGACGTGTCGTCTCTTTATATTGTCCGAATTTCCACAACTATAGAAAGAGTCTGTGTCTCTTCTTTTCCATGCGTATCAAACGTAATTGTCTGTTGTCTCCTCTAGACATTGCCAGCGCGTTTTCATATCTGTACATACCTGGGTAGGGGGGCTACTGGGCCTCCTGACATGAGGTGTTAAGAACCAGAGAATCTCCTGCTGAAAGAAATAGGTTACCAAAGGAAAATATATATATATATATTCATCCTACATAGCAGACATTAAAACACTTAACAAAACCCACCAGCAATAAAAACGATGTATTAAGATTTTTTAAGCCAGTGGTATTTTTGATGTTACACGACAGCCTTCCTTTGTGGTGACTGCTGTATTTTTTAGCCTTGCTTTGATCACGGCTGCTGGAGACAGCTGTTTCTATGCTCCCCGAAAGCGAGTGGCACCGACATTCGTCATGTGGTTCTGGATAGCCGCCATCCGTCATCTCCTCTCCCAGTGAGTTTCAGTCTCCCATCGCTCTCTGCATTCTCTGATCAGTTATCCCAGTGTGGGAAAAACAAATCTGCAAGCCAGCCTCCTGATTTACCACATTAATCTATTATTCAATAATAACGTTCCTTACAGAGCTGCATTAATTAAAAGCAAGCACCACAAGAAAACTGTCACTTCGAGTGTCATTTGTCACAACAACCTGATGTTCTTTTCTTTCTGTCATTTTTAGAACTTTGGTTGCCATGGTAACCCATAGCGGCTTTTATATATAGCATCACTTATACTCAGTTAGTTTATTTTATTTCATTTTTTTGGTACCATCAAGAAGACAAGCTGTTTTTTTCCTCCTTGTAACAGAGCTTATAATGTGGTGGAATAATCAGGCCTAATGACAGGTTAATCCACAAAGGAATATTACATGTTAAATGAAAAATTATTATTCTACATCTGTATATTAAAATTCACTGTTTAAAAAATACTCTCTAAGAAGAAGCAAGTCCAGGTTTAGTCTCCTAGGTACTGGCTCATTAGAAGTTCGTAGCCCTAAGATGCAATTAGTATCCTATAAAATAGCAGACAAGCAAAACAACTGCAGATTCAAGGGAAATCCAGGTATGCATAACAAGCAATACTCAGCTTCGAGCTGGCTTCTTTGCCTCTCTGGGGTTGTGGGGCTCGCTGACCCTGCCCAGGCTTCTTCTGGGGCGCTCAGTTCTTGCTACCCACCCACCAAGAGCCAACTCCAACGTGTGCTGAGAGCAAAGCCTTCCTGGAGCTGGTAGTCAGAAAAAGTGGCCTTTGGCAGGGTACAGATAGCCTTCTAGAAGAGTCCACACTCCTTGCCAACCAGGGAGAGACTGACTGGGAAGCAGCACAGGCAGATACTGTGTCTGAATGTGGTATCCAAGCCAGTGCACCCTGTGTCCACAGGCCATTCTCAATTTTCCCCTAAGCCCCTTCACCTTCTAATCCTGCCAGTCTCATTATTTCTAAGCTCATCCGAGTCTATTTTCATTTTGCTTCACCTTCTAATTGTAAGCCCCTGGCCTGAGCTGATCCTTCTTTTTTCTCCCATTCAAATCCTACTATCCTGAAACAATCCAAGTCCTGTTTCCTTGGTGACTCCTAACACTTTAGCTCTTGGCAACCTTTTAATTTCTTTCTTAATCTTCATTTCCCTGAAGGACTGCAGCACTCAGCAATTAAATATATGCCCACATTTCATTTAATTTGACATATACTTATTGGGCATTTACTACATGCCAAGCCTTTTATGAGGCACTGTGGAAAAAAAAGATGAACAAATTGAGGTTCAGATTCAAAAGATTTTAGTATAGTGGGAAAAAAACAAAATGAGAACAAGATCATTCCAGTATAATTTAGTAAAAAAGATGTTCACAATGCAGACAAATGTATAAGCCGTATGTAAAAATATCTGGAGTTTCCTGGAGAAAATCATGCCTGAAATGAGTCTTCAAAGATGAGAAATATTTACGAAGCTAAGAAAGAGGACAAGGGCATTCCAGGCAAGGGAACTGCATGGGTAGGGATCCAGAGGCTGGGGATGTCAGAGGCTCCACAGACAATGCAGCAGGCATTGCAAGAAAATAAAAAGAAGGAAGGAGGAAGCTAGGGACAGAAACCACGTACTAAAGATTCTTGTTCATCTTGAACAAGAACTTGGGCCTTATTTGGAAAATAAGAAAGAGCCATTAAAAGGTTTTAGGCTTGGGAATGACATATTTGAATTTGTGTTTAGGTTGGAATGTTGTATATTCCTGAGTCCATCAATGTTTCCTGGTATACTGTTATATTAAGCTTATTTCTTCTATTAGGTAGAATTTGAAAATATAATTCTTTTTTAACGTCTTTTTATATCTAGCACAATTTAGAATATATAAAAGTAAGAACTCTAGAAATATATGAATCTTCCAAGAACCACTCTTCCTGATTTTCTGTGACTTACTCAGATAGCCACAAGAGTGGTTTACACAGAAGTCCTAGATACAAAAGCATGATGAATGGAAACAGCTCACTGTCAAAAACATCTAATGTAGATTGATCGAAATGTTTGGGATGCAGCAAAAGCAGTGCTCAGAGGGAAATTTAGAGTTGTAAATGCTTTCATAAAGAAAGAGAAAAACCTCCAATCAATGACCTAAATTTATACTTTGAGGGAATAAAGAAGCATACTAAACTTAAAGCCAGCAGAAGAAAAAGAAAAATGAATATTACAGCAGAGAAAACTTAAATAGAAAATAGAAAAACAATTGATAAAATCAAGAAAATCAAAAGCTGGTTATTTGAAAAGATCATCAAAATTGGCCAACCTTTAGCTATGTTAAATAAAAAAAAAAAAGAGAAAAAAAGAAGACTGAAATTACTAAAATTAGGAGTGAGAAAGAGTACATGGAGTCTGGCCTTACAGAAATAAAAACGATTATAAGAGAGTAATGAACACTTTTACAACAAATTATATAACCTATCTGAAGTGGGAAAATTCCTAGGAATACAAAAACTACCAAAAACAAAGCAAGAAGAGTTAGATAATCAGAAAGTACCTATAACAAGTAAAAAGATCAAATCAATAATAAAAAACCTCCCAGCAAAGAAAAACCCAGGACCAGGTGACTTCACAAGTGAATTCTACCTAACATTTAAAGAAGAATTAACATCAATAATTTTCAAAAACTTTCAAAAAATAAAGGAGGGAATACTTTCTAAGGCATTTGATGAGGCCGACATTAGCCCTCATACCATAGCCACACAAAAATATCACAAGAAAACTATAAATCAAAACACCTTATGAATATAGATGCAAAAACCAACAAAATACTAGCAAACTGAATCCAACACTATATTAAACAGATTATGCTTCATGACCAAGTAGGATTTATTGTAGGAGTTCAAGAGTGGCTCATGTAAAAATTAACCCATTTATGCCTGAGGTTGCAATTATTTGAAATTTTGCAGTCAGATTTTGGCAATGACTTTGAGCAGTAGGATATAAATAACTCCCACATGCTTAGCATTCCAGTAATGGAACACTAGGCATAAATTGCTAATATGTCATATTAACAAAACAAAGGCAAATAATCATATAATTATCTCAATAGATGCAAAAAAAAAGCATTTCATAAAATTCAGTAGCCTTTTGTGATTAAAAAAACATTTAAAATCTAGGTGGAAGGGAACTTCCTCAACCTGATAAAGGACATTTATTTAAAAACCCACATTCATTACTTAAGCACGAAAGTCTGAAAACTTTCCCACTTAGGTCAGGGACAAGATAAGGATGTCCACTTTTGTTACTCGTACAGTGTACAGGAAGTTCTAGCCAAAACAATTATGCAAGAAAAACAAGTAAAAGATATTCAAATCATTTTTCAGGAAGAAATGCAACAGTCCCTATTCATAGATGGCATAATCACATAGAGAGGAAATTCCACAGAATCCACAAAAAACTATTAGAACCAATAAACAAATTCAGCAATATTGTAGCATACAAGATGTATATTTTAGTAATGAACAATCTGAAAAAAATTAAACTAAATAAGTCACCAGGGATCAGTTCTGGAGAAACAGAGATATATGACCTTTCAGACAGGGAATTCAAAATAGTTGTTTTGAGGGAACTCAAAGAAATTCAAGATAACACGGAGAAGTAATTCAGAGTTCCATCAGATAAACTTAACAAAGAGATTGAAATAATTAAAAGGGATAGAACAGAAATTCTGGAGCTGAAAAATGCAATTGGCATACTGAAGAATGCAACAGTCCTTTAACAGCACAATTGATCATGCAGAAGAAAGAATTAGTGAGCCTGACAACAAGCTATTTGAAAATACACAGTCAGAGGATCAAAAGAGAAAAGAATAAAAAATAATGAAGCATGCCTACAGGATCTAGAAAATAGCCTCAAAAGGGCAAATCAAAGAGCTATTGGCCTTAAAGAGGAGACAGAGATAAAGATGACTTTATTCAAAGGGATAATAACAGAGATCTTCCCAAACCTAGAGAAAGATATCAATATTCAAATACAAGGTTACAGAACACCAAGCAGATTTAACCCAAAGAAGACCACCTAAAGACATTTAATAATCAAACTCACAAACGCCAAGGATAAAGAAAGGATCCTAAAAGCAGCAAAAGAAAAGAAACAAATAACATAAAATGGAGCTTCAATACGCCTGGCAGCAGACTTTTCAGTGGAAACCTTACAGGCAAGGGGAGAGTGGCATAACATATTTAAAGTGCTGAAGGAAAACATCTTTTACCCTAGAATAGTATATCCAGTGAAAATATCCTTAAAACATGAAGGGGAAATAAAAACTTTCCCAGACAAACAAAAGCTGAAGGATTATTATCAACACCAGACCTGTCCTACAAGAGATGCTCAGCCCGAGGCCCTGTTCTCCTTCACATGTGGACTCCAGGTTCAGTGTGGTTGGCTGCAGGGGGAGATGTTCCCCTGTGAGCTTGGCTGTGTTTTGGAGTCTAGAGAAGAGAAAGGATGTGAGGAAACAAAAACAAAGCAGCTGAGCAAAGAGAAGCAGAGAGGAACAGGGACAAGAAACTATTGACTACAGATCGCTCCTAAGGGGCAATTCTTGCCTGAAACTCAATGGATCTGCAGAACTTGGACTCCATCAGAGACCCTGTAACTCTAATTTTTTTCATATAAGTTACTTTAATGGAATTCTGCATCTTGCAACATCTTGCAACCTATGTACACCTCTTTTTTCACTGCAGATGAAAAACCAGGGATCTGATATGATTTAACTATAATAATTAGTTTTTAAGTGATATTTGTTAAGCATTCATGAGAATGCATCAATTCTAAGAGGTTTAATCAGGGAGACTGATACCAAGAAACAATAATGTTGGTACTGTTATATTTTGTTTTTTACTATCACCAGAAAAACAAAGTGTGCTTAAAAACAGGAGGAACAATTCTTTGTTTCTGTCCACAAGGCCCTAATAATCTAGCAAGAAGGCAGAAGATGGCCACAAGACATCTCATGGTCCAGTCACGGAAAAAAAGTGACAAAATCCTGACAAAATGAATAATTTCACCTTAAAAAAAAGACTATTTAAAGAAAACTTAAGATTATAAAATCTTGGTTTTTGATTATCCAGTTCATTAACTATACCTTCACCTGCACTTTATAGATAAACATTCATTGAAGTTTTTTGTTGTTGGTTTTTAGTTTTTTTTTTTGTTTTTGTTTTTGAGACAGGTCCTCACTCCATTGCCCAGACTGGAACGCAGTGGCATAATCATGGCTCACTGCAGCCTCAACCTCTAGGCCCAAGCGATCCTCCCACCTCAGCCTCTCAAGTAGCTGAAACTACAGATGCACACCACCATGCCTGGCTAATTTTTGTGTTTTTTATAGAGAGGAGTTTTCGCCATGTTGTCCGGGCTGCTCTTGAACTCCTGGACTCAAGCAATCCATTGGCCTTGACCTCCCAAAGTGCCAGGATTATAGGCTGGAGCCATCATACCCAGCCTCATTGAAGGTTTTATTTAACATTGTGATAATAATTTTCTGTGCATATGGAAAAATATTTATTTTCCATATTCATTAGCAAATGCTAACATGCAGTTACATAAAACAAGAGATTATGTTTCACAAAAATTCTTGACATTTGATTTACCCCTGTAATATTAAAAGAAATCCAGGACACAATTTTTTATTTTTGATTATAGTCCCTTCTATGTAGCAAAGCAGACTCTTTCAGTCATTCTATCTCCTAAAGCTCTGACAAATTTATAAAGTCAGAAGAAAGCTGTTTTGGTACAGGACTTATTTGTAAATTATATATACCAAACTTCAGTTCTGTTTTTAAGGTTAAGAAAATTAAAAACTAGCTGGGTGTGGTGGTGCACACCTGTAGCCCCAGCTACTCTGGAGGCTGAGGTGGGAGGATCACTTGAGCCCAGGAGTTAGAGGCTTCAGTGAGCTGTGATTGTACCACTGCACTGCAGCCTGGGCAACACAGCAACACTCTGTCTCTAAAAAGAAAAGAAAGAAAGAAAGTGAAAAACTAAAATTTATATTAATACGTCTGTCAATAGACTGATACCATAGTCTAAATCAGAGAGTGAATGAATGAAATTAACTTGCACCTGACTGTTGTTCACATCCAAGTCCATTTGCTTACTGAAAACTCAGTGAAATATGATGACACAATTGAAGCTGAATTTGTATAGAGGGTGTTTCTGAGCTGTGGAAATGATTCAGTTTTGTATATGACTAAGTCTGCTTCACGATGAAGGTACCGATTTATAATTGATAAATATTTCCTTCTTGAGTGTTACTTCCTAAGACAACACAATAAAATCTGTAATAGAAGTACAGGCTTTCTCACAACCTTCATCCAATTTCAATGAGAATAAAGAGGCAGAGGTAAACATGGGAGGAGAGAAAGTCTCATAATTTATTTCTGTATGTGTGGGTGTTTATGAAAGTATAGATGGAAGAACTGGGCAATTGAATCTATCCTAGAAATGAGGGATCCCAGAAAATCATAGATTTGTAAGAGATTGAGTTTGGAAAATCCAAAAGTTTGCTTGAAGTTCTAGAATTCTAATTCTAGTTGTTCAAAGTGCCCAGTGTGGTGAGATACTTGTTTATTCTATCACATGTTCTTCTAGTAAATACATCTAGTGTCCAGAGACACAACACAAACGCCTACACTCTGAACAAATATAAATAAATAAATCTATGATCATGCAAACTAATCATCCAGGTGTAGCTCAAGACCTCGTGAGATGCAAGAATAAAAGAGAAGGAATTTCATTTACCCCGACATTGCATCTCTTATAATAATTAATATACTGTTTTTACCTACTAGTGCTGTTGAATTGTGTTGAATTGAATTGGTCACCATAGTTTAGTATCTTCAATGGTTACAATATAAGATCACTGGGCATGGCATACATAAAGTCAGTCTTGTTTAGTAATCCCAAGACTGTCAGCCTATCTTATTTCATTCTTGTAACTGGAATTCCAGATGTACAGTAGCACATTTTTCTTCCAGACACAGGGATCCACATGCATAATGTCTGGATCATCATATAAAGTCGTCATATAGAGCTCACTCTTTCCAAATGTCATTCAGGAACATATTGATTACATAGCTTCTTGTGGGGAAGGATGAATACGTATAATAAGATGGGGGGTGGTGGATAAAGCCCTTTAGTTCTGTTTCTACCACATCCGCAAGATGCATGCCTTGTCAGTGCCTGTCTATCCCTCTATAAGAGGCGGTGTTGGTAAAACCTACCACTTGGAACCTGAAATGGATAGGAGGAGTAACCAACACACCACTGCTGGAGCCCCCAGCCTCACCCCTTGTAAGCCTGCAGAGCCTCATGGGGAAGGACCCACACCATCTGAGGGGAATATGAAGCTGCCTCAGCCACACAGCCCAGGCCAGGAAAGTTAACAGGTCTCAGAAGCAAATGAGATGATTTTTTTTTCTACCCATAAATAAGCAGAAAGGTTCCATAAATATTTTTTCTCCAGGCAAGCCGATAGTCAATTTCACATTGTTCTATAAGAAAAGTATTTCTGTCCCCAAATTCAGAAAACCAGAACCCTCCTCCAGTCTGGAAGATATGTGCCATATGTGAAGATTCCCTGTGGCTAATCCCCTTCCAAAGGAGCTGACTTTTCATGTCATACTCAAACCAGGAGGCAAACTGCAACATAGCTCCCGTCACCCCAGAGTCTTCTTGGCAAGTGGTAAAGCTGGTGTCTCTGGTCCTGTCTTAAAAATTTCTCAGACTTCATTTAGAAGCCAGCATTTTTTTCAAATGTTATTCAAAGTCAAACCATAATCTATAGTTCAACATTTCTTGCACAAGCTATGTTAGCCCCTCTTGTTTGAAATGAGGATTTATTTTATTTCATTTTGCTTTAATGCTGGTTTTTGTTGTTCAGATCCTCCTTGAAGTTAAGCTATTTGCATTTCTACGTCCTAATTGA
Source organism: Pan paniscus (assembly GCF_029289425.2). NCBI lineage: Eukaryota > Metazoa > Chordata > Mammalia > Primates > Hominidae > Pan > Pan paniscus. Next base: position 9,230,708 of record NC_073265.2, read on the forward strand.
ACATTGGGGAAATTGGCTTGATGCGACATACAGAAAATTATGGAGATGGATCTCTCTTTGGGGGTGGATTTAGAAGGAGTAGAAGTTGTGGAAGCCTTAAACAATAAAGAATAGCAAACATTGCCACAAACATTAATAGTAGATAAGGTGTAAAAAAGACAGAGACAATAGATGAAGGGAGGGCTGTTTCAGAATAATCCTTGCAGGGTTTTATAGGAGGGATCTGCTGATTATTAAAGTAAATGGGGACAAGTGTAGGTTTTGAGAAAAGACTGATACTACAGCGGCATTCTCCCAGGGCTCGCAAATGGCCCTCTGAGTTCCATGAAAAGCAGAAGAGTTCAGAGGCATCTGTTAAACCTGACATATGATGCCTGATTGCACGACCCACCAAATGCCTCCTGAACAGTCTCCACTGGGAGCAGTATGTAGTTGATTAATTTTAAAAATTAATCAAGTAAAACATTACTGAAAGTATTAAAAGATACTCTGAAAGAAAGTTAAGTCTAAATATATAAATACACATTGTTCACAAATCTTGTGCAGTAGAACAAGATCTTTCTTTACTTGGAGTATGGTTATAATTCTTTGTTTTGCTTGCATTAAACATGCCCATAGTATTTCAACTCTAATGATCAGTTGGGGACCATTTAAGTGAAGTAAAAGATTTACAGACATTTGCAGAGCAATTTGAGGTAGAATCTTTCCAGATTTTTGTAAGTTTCCCCTCCCCTTGATGTTAACCTCGGCCATTCAATTAGCAGGCTTACCCATTGTTCAAAAGGATTCAACTAATTTTTCACAGAAACAACTCTCTCTTCACATGTGTTTTTCTAGGGCTTATGTACTATTGCATTATATTTCACAATTACAAGAAAATGTAAAATGAGCATACGTAGGTCTGAGCTCAGATAAGACTCAGTGGTTGGACGCACCCAGTGGCCTTGAGAACTCCCTGTATGTGAAGTCTGATTGCTTTAGGAGGTGCCGAAGGGATCTGTGTGTTCAGGCTCCATCACATGGAGGTTGGCTGAGGATACATCTACTGCACCAAGAGAGGGGAGCGGGAGCACCTACTCTCATCAGCTGTGTGCTCCAGTGCAGAAACAGAGAGCACCCAAAGACAGAATGATACATAAGAGAAACAAAGAATGACCAACCGATTACGAGGCCAGTGGACAGCACAGAGAGAAGCAAGAGAAATGTCACAAAGCGTTCACAAACATTCAGGAATTTTAGCCATGGAATTTTTTTTTTTTTTTTTGGTTTATACAATGTTTAAAATTACTTAGGTTGGGAACAAGGGGAAGTACATTTTTATCATTTGAATTACAATACAAGAATGTAATAGATTAAAAGCACATTTGCCTCTCAATTAACTCTCATGTTTTCATGCTTGTTTCTCTTGGAAAAACACTGTTGTTGAGTAAAGGTGAACCATTGACCAGGCATTACTTAAGCAACAGCACCAGGTTAAAGGTGACAGAGAGCATAGGTGATACACTGCTCCACTCCTCATCTGCTCTAGGGAGACACAGCTCACTCCCAGGCTTCTTAAGAGTATCACATGAAGTAACGCATCTGAAAACATGTTGTTCTCCTCCCTTACCATGTGCCACCCTTGTGTTACATTGTACCAAGATGCATAGCTAACATGGTGACTACAGGCACACCATAGAGATATTGCAGATTCAGTTCCAGCACCACAGTAAACAAATATCCCCAATAAAGCCAGTCACACCAATTTTTAAATTTTTGAGTACATGTCAAGGTTACGTTTACACTACACAGTCTATTATATATTATTATGTGTGTATTAGTCCATTCTCAAGCTGCTATGAAGAAATACCTGACACAGGGTATTTTATAAAGAAAAGAGGTTTAATCAACTCACAGTTCTGCATAGTTGGGGAGACCTCAGGAAACTTACAATCATGGCAGAAAGCACCTCTTCACAAGGTGGCAGGAGAGAGAATGAGTGCTAGCAGGGGAAATGCCAGGTGCTGATAAAATCTTCAGATCTCATGAGAATTTGCTCACTATCATGAGAACAGCATGGTGGAAACCACCCCCATAGTTGAATTACCTCCCGCCAGGTCCCTCCCATGATACATGGGGATTAAGGAGAATTACAATTCAAGGTGAGATTTTGGTGGGGACACAGCCAAACCATATCAGTGTGCAATAGAATTATGTCTAATATAAATACTATGCATATCTTAACTAGAAAACACTTTACTACTAAAAAATGCTAACAATCACCCGAGGCTTCAGTGAGTCATAATCTTTTTGCTGGTGGAGGGTTTTGCCTTGATGTTGATGGTTGCTGACTGGTCTCGGTGGTGGTTGCTAAAAGTTGAGATGGCTGTGGCAATTTCTTAAAATAAGAAAACAGTGGGCCAGGTGCCATGGCTCACGCCTGTAATCCCAGCACTTTGAGAGGCCTAGGGGGGCAGATCACGAGGTCAGGAGATCCAGACCATCCTGGCCACATGGTGAAATCCTGTCTCTAATAAAATACAAAAAAAATTAGCCAAGCGTAGTGGCGGGCGCCTGTAGTCCCAGCTACTCGGGAGGCTGAGGCAGGGGAATTGCTTGAACCCGGGAGGCGGAGGTTGCAGTGAGCCGAGATTGCGCCACTGCACTCCAGCCTGGCAACCGAGCGAGACACTAAAATAAACAAACAAACAAATACATACATAAAATAAGACAACAGTGAAGTTTGCTGTGCCGATTGATTCCACATATTTCTCTATAGCATGCAATGCTGTTTGATAGCATTTTACCCACAATGGAACTTCTCTCAAAATTGGAGTCAACCGTCTCAAACTCTGTCACTATTTTATCAACTAATTTATGTAATATTCTAAATCCTTTGTCGTCATTTCAAACACGTTCTCAGCATCTCACCAGGAGTAGATTCCATCTCAAGAAACCACTTTCTTTGCTCATCTACAAGAAGCAGCCCCTTATCTGTTCAAATTTTATCATGAGATTGCAGCAATTAGCCACATCATCAGACCCCACTTTTAATTCTAGTTCTCTTGCTATTTCTATCATGTCTTCACTTACCACCTTCACTGAAGTCCTGAACCCCTCAAAGTCACCCATGAGGGCTAGAATGAACTTTTCCCAAACTTCCATTAATGTTGCTATGTTGACCTCTGCTCATAAATCACAAACAATAGCATCTATAATGGTGAATCCTTCCCAGAAGATTTTTAGTTTCTGTGCCCAGATCTATCACAGGAATCTGTGGCAACTATAGCCTTACAAAATGTATTTCTTAAATAATGAGACTAGAAAATCAAAATTACTCCTTCACCTATGGGCTTCAGAATGAACGTTGTGTTAGCAGACCATGAAAGCAACATTAATCTCCTTGTACGTCTTTATCAGAGATCTTAAGTGACTAGGTGTATTGTCAGTGAGAAGTAATATTTTGAGAAGAATCTTTTTTCTGAACAGTAGATCTCAACAGTGGGCTTAAAATATCCAGTAAACCAACATTTAAATAGCTATGCTGTCATTTAGGCTTTATTTTTCCATTTATGGAGCACAGGCAGAGTAGATTTGGCATAATTCTAAGAGCTTGAGGATTTTTGGAATAGCAAATGAACACTGGCATCCACTTAAAGTCATCAGCTGCATTAGCCCCTAACAAGGAGGTCAGTCTGTCTTCTGAAGCTTTGAAGCCAGGCGTTGACTCTTCCCCACCGAAGAAAGTTCAAGATGAAACTGGTCATGGTGGTTCATCCCTGTAACCCCAGCACTTTGGAAGTCCTGTGCAGGAAGATTGCTTGAAGCCAGAAGTTCAAAACCAGCCTAGGAAATTTAATGACACCCTCAACTCTCCAAAAAAAATTAAAAATTACCTGGGCATAGTTTACTCATTTCTCGCTTTTCATTTAAAATGAGGTATGTGCAACTCTTTCTTTCACGAAAACACTTGAGGCCATTATAGGGTTATTAATTAGCCTAATTTCAATACTGTTGAGTATCAAGGAACAGGGATGCCTGAAGAGAGGGAAGGAGATGGGTGGAACTGCTGGTTGGTGGAACTGCTGGTTGGTGGAGCAGTCTGAACACACACATTGATAAGCTGTTTGCTGCCTAACATAAGCATGGTTTGTGGCACCCCCCAAACAATTACAACAGTAACGTGTCTGTGGTGGGCTCCTGGTCTCACTGACTCCAAGAATGAAGCCCCACAGCCTGACGGTGAGTGTTACAGCTCTCAAATGCTGCATGTCCGGATTTTTTTCCTTCTGACGTCCAGACGTGTTAGGAGTTTCTTCCTTCTGGTGGGTTCATGGTCTCGCTGGCTCAGGAGTGAAGCCACACACCTTCACAGTGACTGTTATAGCTCCTAAGGCTGCGCGTTTGGAATTATTGTGCGTTCCTCCCCATGCGTTCGTGGTCTCGCTGGCTTCAGTAGTGAAGCTGTGGACTTTCACGATGAGTGTTACAGCTCATAAAGTCAGTGTGGACCCAAAGTATAAGCAACTACAAGATTTATTGCAAAGAGCAAAAAAACCAAAACTTCCACACTGGAATACATGACCCCACGGGGTTGCCACTGCTAGCAATGGTAGCCTGCTTTTATTCTCTTATCTGGCCCCACCCACATCCTGCTGATTGGTCCATTTTACAGAGAGCTGATTGGTCCATTTTGACAGGGTGCTGATTGGTGCATTTACAATCCCTGAGCTAGACACAGACGTTCTCCCCATCGCCACTTGATTAGCTAGATACAGAGTGTGGGCACAAAGGTTCTCCAAGTCCCCACCAGAGTAGCTAGGTACAGAGTGTCCATTGGTGCATTCACAAACCCTGAGCTAGACACAGGGTGCTGATTGGTGTGTTTACAAACCTTGAGCTAGATAAAGAGTGCTGACTGGTGTATTTACAATCCCTTAGCTAGACATAAAGGTTCTTTAAGTCCCCACCAGAGTAGCGACATATCAGTGTCCATTGGTGCATTCACAAACCCTGAGCTAGACACAGGGTGCTGACTGGTGTATTTACAATCCCTTAGCTAGACATAAAGGTTCTCCAAGTCCCCACCAGACTTAGGAGCCCAGCTGGCTTCACCCAGTGGATCCTGCACTGGGGCCGCAGGTGGAGCTGCCTGCCAGTCTGGCGCCGTGCACCCGCACTCCTCAGCCCTTGGGTGGTCGATGGGACTGGGCGCCATGGAGCAGGGGGCGGCGCTCATCTGGGAGGCTTGGACCGCACAGGAGCCCACGGAGCGGGGGAGAGGCTCAGGCATGGCGGGCTGCAGGTCCCGAGTCCTGCCCCGCAGGGAGGCAGCTAAGGCCCGGCGAGAAATTGAGCACAGCAGCTGCTGGTCCAGGTGCTAAGCCCCTCACTGCCCGGGGCTTGCGGGCCGGCTGGCCGGCGGCTCCGAATGTGGGGCCAGCTGAGCCCATGCCCACCCGGAACTCGCGCTGGCCCTCAAGCAACGAGCGCAGCCCCGGTTCCCGCCCGCGCCTCTCCCTCCACACCTGCCTGCAAGCTGAGGGAGCCGGCTCTGGCCTTGGCCAGCCCAGAAAGGGGCTCCCACAGTGCAGCCGCAGGCTGGAGGGCTCCTCAAGCGCGGCCAGAGTGGGCACCAAGGCAGAGGAGGCGCCAAGAGCGAGCAAGAGCTGTGAGGGCTGCCAGCACGTTGTCACCTCTCAGTAACATCAAAGATTACCAATCACAGAATTCCAGATCACCGTAGCAGATATAATAATAATGAAAAAGTTTGAAATATCATGAGAATTACCGAAATATGACACAGAGACATGAAGTGAGTATCTGCTGTTGGAGAGATGGTGGTGATGGACTTGCTCGAGGCAGGGCCCCCACAAACCTTGCATTTGTGAAAAAAACAAAAAACAAAAAAACTGCAGCATCTGCAAAGCACAATAAAGCAAAGCACATAAAACAAGGTATGTCTTGAGGAGGGGAGGGAGGCTGTCTCAATCACTTTGGGTGTGAAATACACCTATGAAATGCCCTCTCCATTGTGCATACTCAACAACGCTTGTTAAATTAAATTTAGAGACCTTCTGATGCCAAGACTATGCCTCTTGTATACACACTTTCATGATTCTAATGCTTTTTGATGATTGTATAACGACGGTAGGTGTGCAATAACTTGTTTGTAATCAAAGACACATTAATGGCTTATACTTACAGGTTATTTTCTCACAAAACACCAAAGGCGCTTAAGAACAGAAAGTTAGGGAACGGGAAAGATTATTTGACATCAGATAAGTCTTTGTAGATAAATTACCCTTATCTTGTTTACAATACACATCAATTTTAATGATACCAATTTTTTTAAAGTTTCATTCACATCAGAACGAAAATTTGGGATAAGAAATAAGTATTGAAGATTTTAGTCTCATTTGAAGTAGATGTACAGAAAGCCTTCCACCTTCAGATTGGAGTCTCATTTGAAGTAGAGGTACAGAAAGCCTTCCACCTTCAGATTGGTTTACATATGCTGTGTGTAACACTTCCCACAGCTGGGAGCTCAGGAAGCAGTGCTGGTGATCAAGAATCCTGTGTTGTCACTCACCACTCCTTAAGCTGCCCTGCATATTTGAACAGTCAGGCAATGTGTTTCTTTTCCTCTATTTTACTTCACTTTAGCTATCATTTTTTTAAATGATGTATAAGGTATAGCTATTAACTTGATTACATTTATTATATATGAGAAAGTTCATGGGTACCTGAGAAGGTAAAGAAAGTATCACAATTAAGAGGGTAATGAAATCCACTGTAATGACAGCTTCTGGATGTATAATAACTGGAGTATATTATAAATACCAGCTTCTTCATTGTACATTAATATCTTCCTGGTACTTCTCATAAATCTCCATCCCTTTTCTCCATCAATAATGGATAATGAATGAAGGTTCTTATTCCAAATTCTAGACTTCAGAAAGCTTATTTACAGAAAGGCTGAGCAGTTAAGCTTTTATCTTTCCATAGCCTGTCATCCAACACTTCCATTTAGTCCAGCACTGTTGTTTTAGTGCTGACTGTTTAACTCATAAATTCCTGCTAGCCTTATCCCCTTTCTTCAGGGGACTCATTTATTCATTGGTACCCCAAGCAGAAGAAACAGAGGAAAAATACTAAAATGAAATTTAAACCCATCCGTTTTCTTCTTGCTGAACGTAAATAAAAGTTTCTAAACCCAACCTTCTCCTCACCTCAATATCATGTCCAAATCTTACCCCTTCTCAGGGCTCCAACAATTTCCTCTCTCAGTGACTTCAAGGTGGCACTCATTCGTCATCTGCTGCTGCTGCAAACACTTGGCCCTGGCGTCTTGGAAGCAACTCAGGTTTGGTGTGTCAAAGCCATGCTCATACTCGTCCCCCACGCATCTGGACTTCCTTTTGGCTTCTGTCTTGGTTAGTGAAGCCACTCTTGCCCCAGCAGCCCGAGCTAATACCTTGAGAGGAGTCTGTGAAGTCTGGGTAGAGAGCAGGCTGTGGTGAGGTGGATGGAGCTCTGCCCCTGCCTGCTGCCCTCTGCCCTGGATCTCCACATCCATTCCAGAAGACCAAGGCCAGTCTGCCCATCTCGGGTTCTTTCTGGCAGCTTCATGGTCGTCTGCTCAGCCTATAAGTGGCCTCCGATAGCCTACTCTATACTGTGGCCAGACTTACGATCCTAAAACACAGAGTGGATGCAGTGGGGTTTCTTCTTAGAGCCTTGCATGACCCGTCAGACCCAAGACAAGGGCTACAGCCTCACCCTGCCCCCATCACCCATCTCATTCCTTGCACCCCCACCACACCCCGTTTTCCTCCCTTCAGCCACTTGGAGCCCCAGGCATTCTTCTCTCCACTTGGAGCCCCAGTCATTCTTCTCTCCAGCTGGTGCCAACCTCCACTCTTCTCCATCATCCTTTCCTCCTTCTAGGGAGGTGCTGTCTCTCTCTCCCTCTCTCTCTCTCTTTGCCCAATGTTCCCTGTTCATGTCAAGTGTCACCCATGTCCCCCCTTCTTTGATGACTGTATGGACTTTCCAAGGAAAATGTAATTGCTTTATCCTCTGGGCTCCCATAGCATTGTGTCCACACTGGCCATGGGGGGGAGGGGGTCCCATGGGATGGGGGCTCTCTCCTCTCAGCTGAGTGAACTCATCCCTGCGCTAATCTGGAACATAGTGGTGGCAAGTAAATGTCTGTTAAGTGAATGAATGGAATAAATTTTTAAAAAAAGAGTGAATGCACAGCATTATCTATAAACAACAACAGTTGTATCAGGAACGCTGATTTGGGGGTTATTTAGAAATGTGAGCAATTCCCAGGTACTCTCTCCCCCATCCTCCCTCTATGCCCAGCAGTATACTACTGTTTCTGTAGCTGAACCATGGGCCCTGCTCTGAGGCTTTGGGGCAAGGGTAGGTATTAGAGAAACTTGTGTGGATGAGAGCGATGAGGACTCAGTGGAGATGGGGAGCCTAGTGGAAGTATAGGTGTGGACAAAGACCTCTGTCCCTAAGAAATGTGGAGTTTCAGCCAGGTGTGGTGGCTCACACCTGTAATCCCAGCACTTTGGGAGGCCAAGGTGGGCAGATCACTTGAGGTAAGGAGTTCGAGACCAGCCTGTCCAACATGGCGAAACCCTGTCTCTACTAAAAAACACAAAAAACAGCTGGGCATGGTGGCACAAGCCTGTAGTCCCAGCTACTCGGGAGGCTAAGACAGGAGAATTGCTTGAACCTGGGAGGTGGAGGTTGCAGTGAGCCGAGATCCCTCCACTGCACTTCAGCCTGGGCCACAGAGCAAGACTCCATCTCAAAAGAAAAAAAAAAAAGAAAGAAAGAAATGTGGTGCTTTGAATCCCCTCCATGCTTTGTGACTGCGGTCATAGGATGTATTTCTCAGGGCCCCAGTAGGGAAGGACTCTCATTAAACCATCTCAATAAAGTTGGAGGGAAGGATTGATTCTATAGAACTCTCCACATTACAGACCTCAAAACTTCATTGGGAATATAAGACATAGTTTCTCAAGATCTGCCTTTTCTCTTCTTTCCTTATTTTCCTTTTTCTTTCTTCTTTCTCTTTCTTTCCTCCTCTTTCTCCTTTTTCTCTTTCTTCTTTCTTCTCTCTCTCCCTCTCTATCTCTCTCCCTCTCCCTTTCTCCCTATCTCTCTCCCTCTCCCTTTCTCCCTCTCTTTCTTCCTTAAATCCTACCCCCAGTACTCAATATTCCCAATAGCCTGACCCCAGCAACAGCAGCTCTGACTAGAGACCAGCTCTCCAGTTCTCACGAACAGGTACCCACATTATTAATGCAGGAGCTTCTCCAGCTGGGATCTCTCTAGTTAAATAAAACACAAATCCAGGCTTGGTAAAGAGAGATTTTATTTAAAAGATGTTGCAAGGGACAGAAGGGACTCTTGCAGTAGGGGGGACACTCTGGCCATCATAGCAGTCGGCAAGCAGGTCCGGGGTTAGGCAAAGAGGGTTCATCTTTCACAGGGAGGAATGAACAAAACTAGAAAGAATGGGGTGTAAGGATGTAGGGTGAAAGGGTGATATATTTGGACAATGGATCAGGGAGAGTCCGAGGTCAGCCTGCTGCAGGAGGAGCTACTAAGGAGGGGTGTGTGCTGGCTCAGGATGAGGATAGGACACAGGGCAGGGACATGGGGAGGGAGAAGAGCTGAACCAAAATCTGGTTAGCAAGAATGTTGTTCTGATTGACCAATGGGAACAAAACAGCTAATCAGTTATGAAGCAAAGAATTGGAATTTGGAAGGGCTGTGTGTTGGCTCATCATAAATGAGGGGACATCATGAGTCCTCTACGTCCTATAAGGAAGGGTATTTTTTGCAGTGGGCCATTCCCTAGAATGCAGATGGCTCCTTAACTTCACTGTTTTCCAGGATCACAGGGCTTGGGCAGAGCTCAACACAGTCTCCATCTGGCCAGTCAGGGGTTGCTCAGCTCCTGAGCCCAGGCCGCTCTGCTTCTTAGCTATTTTTGCCAGATGTTGCTATTGGCAAGTGCAACCCAATGACTGCAGATCCCGGGAGGTGTCACGAGGCCGCTGAATGCCTCGCCTCATGAGTCAAGGAACTTCTGCGGCCCCTTCCACTGCCTGCAAAGGAAGATTTTACAAGGATAAGAAAACACAGTGAGTTAGGGGGAACCACAACAGTGGTGATATTTTATTTACTTCTCAACATAGCCCAAGCTCCTTGATGTAAACAGTATTTTATTGCAGTGAGTGTGCATACCTGAAATTCATTGAGGGAAAGGATGTGGCACGTAGCACAGGCACAATCAGAGAAGGCAAGAGAGAATCCTGTCAGCAAAGAGCCGGAGGGGAGGAGAAGGGAAGGGGGTGCCCCTGCATCCACCATGTGCTCTGGCCTGTGCCAACAGATAGGGCACCTCAGGCAGGTCATCTGATCCTTCTGCAGCTCATTTTCCTCCTCTGCAAAGGGATAAACACAGCATGAACTTTATAGGGTAATTACGGGATTAAGTAAGTTACTATACGTGAAGTCTTTAAAACAGGGAGCCACTTCGCAGGCATTACGTAAGCACAGCCAGGAGCAGCAGACGCAGCAGTAGTAGTACTAGCTAGGAACTTCATATTAACGCTGCAAATCTCTGCAGAGGAGGTGCTTCCTGCACTTATTAGGAAGGACTGTAACTGGTCACATGTCTGCACCCACCTGAGACTGTGAACTCCATAAGAAACAGAGACCATGATGCTCTTATAAATGACTGCATCCCCGGAACATAGCACTGGCCCTGGAACATCACAGCCAATGAAAATGTGTGTTGAATGTACACTAGTGGGTAGGTAAATGGATGGACAGATGAATGAATAGAAGGAGGGCGAGCAGGAGGAAGGAAGGAAGGAGGGAAAAAGAAAGGGAGGGGGAGTTATACAAAGGGATGGATGGAAGCAGGTACAGCACAGAGGGAGAAGGACAGGGAGGAAGAGAAGGAGAAATACTAGAAGCCTCTCTATTTCTTAAATCATGTGGCAGGTAATGCTAGGGTTATTGCCTTTTATCGTGAAATATGTTTTGCAGAAGAGGAAAAAAGGGAGGTGTTTTATAATTGGATTTGACTAGTATTCTGACCTAATTTTTAGATGAAATATACCTGCTTTTTGCTGGGTAGCCAGGTGTTTAGACTCAGCACACAAGGCTTCCTGAGTCCTTCCTTCCTGTTCCCTTTCAGCCATAGTACCTTTGTTTCACCTACGTTGTCTTACGTGATAAGCTGTTTGATTGGCTGGCCTTGCATTTCAACTTGGCTTCTCATTGGCAGCTTGCAGTTTCCAGGGAAAGCTCAACAGAGTGGGATGAGGGGACAGCTTGTCTTTCATTTTCCCATAAATTCTTGCTTAATGGTTTCCAATAACATTTTCCTTCAGTGATTATTCTGTCACTCGTTCCTGAATGCAGTTTTCCACCACTGAATTGAAACTGTTTGCCTTTTCAATTGACAAATTATATCAGATAAATGCCACCCATTACTGCATAAACAATTAAGATCCTAGAAAGATTTGCTCAACTGCATTTTGTTTGTGACTGGTTTAGAATTTTCTGATTTTGTTTGTATATGGCAATCGCAGTCACCTTCCCTGCCCTGGGTTGCTTTTTCTCTCAACCATATATTTGCAAAAGGTTTGCTGGCCTTGCCTCCCCAGGATATGACCAAAAAATTGCAAGGAGTGGAGTGGGCCTGGGAGCATGCAGATAAGAATGCTGGACATGACCTTGGAAGTTCTCCAACCTCCCCAAGTTGAGTCTTTGTTTCTACATGTGAAAAATATGCACAGTGAACCCCAAGCCACCAGGGTGCCCGGAAGATTGGACTGAATCTTGCATTTAGAGAAAGCACTCAGGAAGCAGTGGGACTCAGTAAATGGACATTTAATCTGGATCTGAGTTGCACTACCTGCTTTTAGCAGCTGGAGAAGCACGCTGGAGCTGTCCACGGAATGCTCCGCTTTGCTAAGACAATCATCAAAAAAGGAAAGTGCAAAGCGGGTATCCATTCCATAAATCACCAGTTTGTCAACTCACTGTCCAGCCCTACAGTGATTGTTGGACAAAAACAAAAAGGTTCACAAAAGACTGCACATGCCTCAGAGAGCAGGGCAGTGTTAGCAGGGGAAGCTCAAGCTCCCAAAGTCCGAGCTTCACTAAGGGTGCTGTGAGTTGTCAATCACACATCCTGTTCCATATAGTTGTGGCGTATACCCTCCAGGAATTGCTAATTTTTTAAATTTGAAATGCAATAAAATCACTTAACAGTAAAACTGCACTGAAATAATTGCTTTCATTCATAAGGCATTTCAGTGTCTTGCAGGGCCTCATGTGCTCATTCATCAACGAGCCTCCGGCTTGTCACTGTGAAAATCAATTAACTCTGTACCAAAATGCTGTCATCACCACCATCAATAAACAAGCATTAGGTATCTACTGGGTCTGAAATGCTCCTAATAGGAACTATTATATTTTAATGAGAGAAGAGGATTTTTTAAGGCCCTGATAATATAATGCCAGATAACATATATCACAAATGATTTGGAACATTCTATATCATATGCGATTTTAAAAATATTTTTATCAGTATCCACCACACTGGTACAATTGATTTAGAATTGCTTATGATCTATCCATCTCTGCCACTATTCAGGACTGGAGTTGGGTAGGGTAGGGTGTGCTGGGATAGCAAGGTACAGCTCATTCATTCTCCCGTCGAACACACTGGCATTACTGTGGGCCTACTCAGAGCCAAGCACAAAAGGTTCAGGCCTGAGCAAACATGACGTGGTCCTTGCCCTCAAAGAGGCTTGAGACCAGCAAAAGAGCCACAGCACGACAGGTGACATTGTCACAGTGGTGTGAGCTCCAATGAGCGTCTCCAGGAGAGTGAGCCACAGAAGGCCTGGCCTGGTTGGTCATGATAAGAGTTAGTGACCTGGAAGGGTTGTATGGGCCCAGAGGGAGCAAAAAGGACCCAGGAAGGGAACACAGATCAGTGAGGGAACCCAGCAAAATTGGGGCTCAGAACAAAAGTGGGTGAAGGTGGCTGGGCACAGTGGCTCACACCTGTAATCCCAGCACTTTGGGAGGCCGAGGTGGGTGGATCATGAGGTCAGGAGTTCAGGACCAGCCTGGCCAACATGGTGAAACCCCATTTCTACTAAAGATACCAAAAAAAAAAAAAAATTAGCCAGGCATGGTGGCACAAACCTGTAATCCCAGCTACTCAGGAGGCTGAGGCAGGAGAATGTCTTGAACCTGGGAGGTGGAGGTGACAGTGAGCCGAGATTGTGCCAGTTCACTCCAGTCTGGGTAACAGGGTGAGACTCTGTCTCAAAACAAGAAATAAAAAACAGTAATTAAAAAAAAAAAAAAAACAGTGGTGAAGGTGAGGCGAGGCGAGGCAGGGTGCCCAAGGTGTGGGGCTAAAGGCCTGGCATGTGTGGGGTGGGAGGGGAAAGGGGATATGATCAGACCCTCTGGCAGCCTTTGGGGAGAGCAGACTGGGAAAAGAAAGAGCAGGTGCCCAAGCACTGTGTGCACACTCTACCAACAATGAGGCAGCATGGCCCCCCGAGGCCCTGGGGCCCAGGGAGAAGCGGGGTGGCTGACAGATACACAAGCAGCTGTGCAGCAAACTGAAGGAGGACAAAAGAAAACAAGGCAAAAGGAAATGATGGCAGCACATCATCCTGAAGCCCAACTTGACAGGTGGGTCCTGGTGCCGACTGGGCCATAGCAATCTCTTCCCCAGCATCAGTAAGAGGTGGCTCAGCCCAGCACATCCAAGGGCAGGGCACCCACACAAGGAAGCAGAGTTGAGCCTGCAGCAATGCCCCTCCCTTGTTGCCTAAGGATGCAAACTCCTGATGAGAGGCCAAGGATGATGTGGGAGGAGAACTACAGCCCAGAGGTAGGAGGAGGAGAGGGACACCAACCACCACATCTTTTCAAAAAGGAAGCACAAGTATATGTGGTGCGTCTGTAGGATCCTAAGGACAGCAGAGAACCCAGAAAACACAGGAACCCACTCCTCCGGATCCAAACCAAAGCCCTGATGCATGAAGCCTGGGTAATAGCACCCTGGCTGTGCAGAGGTGCAAGGAGCTTAGCAAACCTTACCACGCTAATGTCATTTTCCAGGTGGAACAAATGGACCCTGTTCTGCTCCCGGGCTCCTCTCTGGGTCCCTCTGAAAACTCTCTTTGAAAAAGTACCCCAGTTTCCAAGTCTGGAATCGGCACAAACACACCGGCATCCTAAATGGATCCAAATAGGAGTGTCTGGTTTCTAGTTCTTCCTCCAAATGGCAGCCCACATTTTCCTTCCTCCTGCCTATAGGTTGAAGTGTCACCAGGATACTGCACAGACAGGGACATCACTTCTAAAAACAGATGTGGGATCAAATAACATTCATGTAAGCCAAAAATCATTTTACTTTGTCTAGGCTGATAACTAATTCTACCTTACTTGGGTTATCAAAGTGGCGCCAGAGACAACCCACAGGAGTTCTAGTGTTTCTAAAGCTCAAGATCTGTGATAGCCAAAGAAAAACAAAAACAAAAAAACACCCAAATAAGCCCCAAGGAGGGAGGCAATTGTGTACCAGCTCCCATAGCTAGGCCTGCCACAACCTAAATGTCACTACCAGAAGGCTTGCTGTTTCACGGGAGTGCAAAATGCCCGGAGAATTTAGAGCTCCTCTGATCAATCTCTGGGGACAAATGTCCTCAGGCGAATTTCATGCTCATGTGAAACATTGAGTGAACCACTGTTTATTGCAAATCCAAGTTTTTTTTGGTCTGTTTGTTTTGAGATGGAGTTTCGCGTTTGTCCCCCAGGCTGGATCTCAGCTCACTGCAACCTCCATCTCCTGGGTTCAAGCGATTCTCCTGCCTCAGCCTTCTGAGTAGCTGGGATTACAGGCAAATGCCAACACGCCCAGCTAATTTTTGTATTTTTAGTAGAGACAGGGTTTCACCGTGTTGGACAGGTTGGTCTCGAACTCCTGACCTCAGGTTGTCCCCCTGCCTCAGCCTCCCAAAGTGCTGGGATTACAGGCGTGAGCCACCGTGCCTGGCCTTTCTTTTTTCAGAGAAAGGATCTCTGTCACCCAGGCTGAAGCACAGTGGTGTCATCATAGTGCATTGCAGCCTCAAACTCCTGGGCTCAACCCATCCTCCTGCCTCAGCCTCCCAAGTAGCTGGGACTACAGGTGCCACCAAGCTTGGCTAAATATTTTTTTATTTTTTTGTAGAGACGGGATCTCACTATGTTCCCCAAGCTAGTCTCAAACTCCTGGCCTCAATAAATCCTTCTGCTTTGGTATCCCAAAGGGCTGGGACAGTTTCCTTTTTTGTACCCAAGTTTGTGACACGAAACCTGGAGCCCACCACACGGGAGTCTCTGGCAAGTTGGCAAGCTCTGCAGACAGCTCCACATGAGGCACTCTTACTGCTGTAGTTATTGTTGGATGTGGGATCTTTGCATCAACACAAGCAAAAATGAAAGAGATGACAAGAGATGAGGGTCTGGATGGAAACTGAGAGGTGAAGCCGGCTGGGCTTCTGGGTCCCATGGGGACTTGGAGAACTTTTCTGTCTAGGTAAAGGATTGTAAACACATCAATCAGCGCTACTAGCTAAAGGTTTGTAAACGTACCAATCAGCACTCTGTAAAAACGGACCAATCAGCACTCTGTAAAATGGACCAATCAGTGGTCTGTAAAATGGACCAATCAGCAGGACGTGGGTGGGGCCAAATAAGGGAATAAAAGCTGGCCACCCACACCCTCAGCGATAACTCTGATGGGTCTTTTTCGTGATTGTGGGAGGTATGTTTTTTCTCTCTTCGCAATAAACGTTGCTGTTGCTGTGTCTAAGTCCACACTGCCTTACCCAGACGGTCTGTAGATCTCTTCCTGAAGTTAGGAAGAGCGTGAACCCAAACTCCCTGGGAGGAAAAAACAACTGAGGATGTGACGCCTTTAAGAGCTGTAACACTCACTGAAAAGGTCTGCAGCTTCATTCGTGACCTCAGTGAGATCGTGAACTCACTGGAGGGAACCAACTCAGGACACACTATTTTTAAGAGCTGTAACACTCACCGTGAAGGTGAAGGTCCGCAGCTCCACTTTGGAAGTCAGCGAAATTGAGAGCCCACCAGAAGGAACCAATTCTGGACGTAATGTGATGTATTTGTTGGCATATGTCCTAGTCAGTTGTGTTCCAAACTGTAATAATCAGAAAAACGTATAGGCATATTTTATTGTGGTAAAACCAGATAAAAATTAGTGTATTTTACTTTTAACTTGAAACAGTAATATGTGAATCTTAAGTTAACTATAGTTTGCTTTTTTTTTTTTTTTTTTTAAGCAACTTCCAGTAATTATTGAGGTTAATAGGAACTCAAACTAGTGTGCTACAACTTTGGTGTCCACATCTCTGTGCTACTGGCCTGTAGGACCTGATAATCCTTCTGAATCAGTGCGTGTAAAGTACAGGGGGCTGGCAACTCATTCCTTATAATCCCAGCACTTACAGGAGGCTGAGACAGAACCTTTTGAACCCAGGAGTTCAAGACCAACCTGGACAAGAGAGAGAGACCCTATTTCCATAAAAATTTAAAAATTAGCCAGGCATGGTGGTGCGCACCTGTGGTCCCAGCTACTGAGGTGGCTGAGGCAGGAGGGTGCTTGAACCTGGGAGGCTGAGGCAGTGAGCCGTGATTGTGCCATTGCACTCCAGCCTGGGTGACAGAGCGAGACCTTGTCTCAAAAACATAAAGCTTGAGAGTTGGAGGAATGAGGAAACTTCGTGTCTTCTGATTTCTGACACCCTTGATCTATGAGCAATATAGAAGCAGCCCTCCTGAAACCAAGACAGCCCGTTACTAGTATCCCTAGGAGTGAACAGCACTAGGATTTTGGAAGCCTGTGCTGAGAGCAAGCCCGGGGAATCCACCCAAGTGCCCATCAATGGTAGACTGGATACAGAAAATGTGGTACATATACACCATGGAATACGGTGCAGCGATGAAAATAACAAGATCATGCCTTTGGCAGGAACATGGGTGGAGCTGGAGGCCATTATCTTCAGCAAACTAATGCAGGAACAGAAAACCAAACACCACATGTTCTCACTTGTAAGTGGGAGCCGAATGATGAGAAAGAAGGTAGCAACGGACACTGGGACCTATTTGAGACTGGAAGATAGGAAGAGGAGGAGAAAAAATAACTATTGGGTACTAGGCTTAGTACCTGCATGATGAAATAATCTGTAGAAGCAACCGCTGTGACACGAGTTTATCTATATAACAAAGCTGCACATGCACCTCTGAACCTAAAAGTTAAAAACGAAAGAAAAAAGAAATACACAGACAATTAAAAATAATTTTTTTATTATATATTATTTTACATTTGTTATGGGTCTATATTTACACAAATACTCTGTAATATGATGGCCACTAGTCACAGTGTGGCTCTTGAATATGACCACTTAAAATCGAGATGTGCTGCAATTTAAAAATAATATACAATTGTAAATAGTTGGTACAAAAAGAATTTAAAATACCTAATGGATATTATTTTACACTGATTACATGTTGAAATAATATTTTTGATATATTGGATTACATTGAATATATTATAATTAATTTTACCTTTTTAAAAACTTTTTCTAATGTGGCACTAGAAATTTTTAAATGACATATGTGGCTTGCATTATGTTTCTATTGAATAGTGCTGGTCTGTATGATTCATCTTCTTAGGAAAGAAATAAAAGGAACATGATTCCATAAATATGATGAATATCTCTGAGTCCCGTGATATCAGGAGAGGAAATGACATACTATTAATTTCAAATAGTTGACAATCACTCATTAAGGAAGTTGACATTATGCAGTGTCTACTTTGTGCCTAACACTGCTGGCTGTTTCACATAAATTACCTCAATTAAACTGCCCATCTCTGTCAGGGGGCAGGGTTCAGTCCAATAAGTAAAATCATTGGAGGAAATCATTAGAGAAAAAAATATATGTAGATGTAAATGGATTATTCTATGGCAACTGCTTAAAAAGTCTCTGATAGGCAGGTGCCTTTGCATATAAATCCACCACTTGAAGTTTGCAGGAAAGGCTATCAGGAAGGGAAGACGGTTGTAAATTGGGAAGAGCAAGGACAATGTAGAACCCACAAGCACACATTGCAGCTCGTCAAAACTGACTGGACCCATCACCAGTGCTGCGCTGGAGCCCTCTCCTATCAGCTCACAAGAGTCTAGTGTATGGATCTCTTCCTAACTTTGCATTCAATGACACCACATTGAGAGCTTGAAATCAGCCACAAAGGGAGTATTTACACGGCATCAATTGACAAACACTATAAACCAGGGCTTTTGCTTTTTCCAGAGAGGTAGTTTTAGAACCTATCCACATGTCTCTGTGTGTCAGTCTCTCACTGCCCCCAACTTTGATAATGCAGGTGACCTGCAAGAGAAGCAGATGCCCCTCATTGTGGAGCTAAACACATCTCTGACCCAGGCATTGGAGGAGCTGAAGGAGCCTCAGGGGAAGGTTGAACAGCCGCAAGCTCAACTGCTTCTGCACACCTACAAGGTGAGCCAGCAGAGAGCGACATTGCATGTGCCCCTACACCCACCACACCCACCTTTCAACAGTAACAGCAATGCAGCTACACAGCAACACAGCTGCTACTTCATTTCCACTCTCTAAATCTGTGCAAAGTGTCCTTCAAGGCCCATCCTAACTGGAAACATACAGGAACAAGAATTCTGGGGAATGCATTTTGGCTTAGCCAAATTGGCATGTTTCAAAGTCACTGCAGCCATTTGAACAGGGATTATTGTACCCATTTTAAAGGTGAGGCTATCAAGACCCAGGAAGGTTCAATAACATTTCTATAGTCACAAAGCCAATGAGGCAGGATGTGGGCAGGATGTGTGACTCCAATTTCTGTGCTCTTTCCACTGTCAGACACTGGGCTCCAAAATAAAGGCTTCCTCTTTCCTCTAAAATCTGGAACATGACAAGGATTCTCACTTTCACCGCTGTTATTCAGCACAGTACTGGAAGTCCTAGCTAGAGCAATCAGGAAAGATAAAGGGCATCCAAATTGGAAAGAAAGAAGTCAAACTATCCTTGTTTGCAGATGATATGATCTTATATTTGGAAAAACCTAAAGACTTCACAAGAAAACTATTAGAACTGATAAATTCAGTAAAGCTGTAGGGTACAAAATCATCATACAAAAGTCAGTAAAATTTCTATGTGCCAACAGTGAACAATCTGTAAAAGAAATCAAAAAAGTAATCTCATTTACAGTAGTCACAAAGAAAATTAAATACCTAGGAATTAACTTAACCAGAGAAGTGAAAGATTGCTGCAATGAAAACTATCAAGCACTAATGAAAGAAATTGAAGAGGGCATCAAAGAAAGGAAAGATATTCCATGTTAATGGATTGGAAGAGTCAATATTGTAAAAATGTCCATACTACCCAAAGCAATCTTCAGACTCAATGCAATCCCTATCAAAAGACCAGTGACATTTTTCACAGAAATAGAAAAACAATCCTAAAATTTATACAAAACCACAAAAGACCCAGAATAGCCAAGCTATTCTGAGCAAGAAGAACTGAACTGGAGTAATCACAGTACCTGACTTCAAATTATACTACAGAGCTATAGTAACCCAATCAGCATGGTACTGGCACAAAAGCAGACTTATAGCCCAATGGAACAGCATTGAGAACGTGGAAACAAATCTGTACACCAACAGTGAACTCATTTTCAACAAAGTTGCCAAGAACGTACACTAGGGAGAAGACAGTCTCTTCAGTAAGTGGTACTAAGAAAACTGCATATCCACATGCAGAAGAATGAAACTAGACTTGTCATATGCAAAAATCAAATCAAAATGGATTAAAGACTTAAATCTAAGACCTCAAACTATGAAACTACTACAAGAAAACATTGGGGAAACTCTCCAGGGCATTGGTTTGGGCAAAAATTTCTTGAGAAATACCCCACAAACACAGGCAACCAAAGCAAAAATGGACTAATGGAATCACATCAAGTTAAAAAGCTTCTGCACTGCAAGAGAAATAATTGACAAAGTGAAGAGACAACTCACAGGATAGGAGAAAATATTTGCAAACTGCCCACATGATAAGGGATTAATAACCAGAATATATAAGGAGCTCAAACAACTCTACAGGAAAAAAATCTAATGATGTGATTTTGAAATGGTCAAAAGACCTTAATAGACACTTCTCAAAACAAGACATACAAATAGCAAACAGGCATATGAAAAGGTGCTCAACATCATTGATCAGCAGAGAAATGCAGAGCAAAACTACAATAAGATATCATCTCACCCCAGATAAAATGGCTTTTATCCAAAAGTGAGGCAGTAACAAATGTTGGCAAGGATGTAGAGAAAAGGGAACCCTTGTATACTGTTGGTGGGAATGTAAATTAGTACAACCACTATGGAGAACAGTTTAGAGGTTCCTCAAAAAAACTAAAAATAGAGCTACCTTACAACCTAGCAATCTCACTGCTAGATATATACCCAAAAGAAAGAAAATCCTTATATCAAAGAGATATCTGCACTCTCATGCTTATTGCAGCACTATTCACAGTAGCCAAGACTGGGAAGCAACCTCAGTGTTCATCAACAGATGAATGAATTAACAAAAAATATAGTACATATACACAATGGAGTACTATTCAGCCATAAAAAATGAGATCCTGTCATTTGAAAAAACATGGATGGAAATGGGGGTCATTATGTTAAGTGAAATAAGCCAGACACAGAAAGACAAACATCACATGTTCTCACCTATTTGTGGGATCTAAACATCAAAACAATTGAATTCATGGACATAGAGAATAGAAGAATGTTTACCAGAGTCTGGGAAGGGGAGTGAGGGTTGGTGGGGAGGTAGGGATGGTTAATGGGTACAAAAAAATAGAAAGTATAAATAATGTCTAGTATTTGATAGCACAACAGGGTGACTGTAGTCATTAATAATTTAATTGTTCATTTTGAAATAACTATAAGAGTATATAATTGGATTGTTTGCAACACAAGGGATAAATGCTTGAGGAGATAGACACACCATTTCTCATGATGTGATTATTATGCATTGCATGCCTGTATCAGAATATTTCATGTACCCCATAAATATTCACCTACTATGTGCCCACAAAAATTAAAAATTAAAAAAAATTTATAAATTTTTTTTAAAAAGCAAAATAAAGGCTTTCTTTGAACAGGCATGTTCCCCCTGCAAGGAGACTCCTGCAGAAGGAGGGAAACTGACCTCATCATTACCACAATTAACCTGCTGCCATCCCTGTACTGGCTTCCCATTAGGACGCTCTCATGAAGCTCACACACCCTGTGAGATGAAAAGGTGTTGCTCACAGGCGAGGAAAGCAAGATGTGGAGAAGTTTTAATAACTTTCTGGCCAGGCACAGTGGCTCACACCTGTAATCCCAGCACTTTGGGAAGCTGAGGCAGGCGGATCACTTGAGGCCAGGAGTTCGAGATCAGCCCAGGCAACATGGGGAGACTCTGTATCTACTAAAAATACAAAAATTAGCTGGGTGTGGAAGCAACACACCTGTATTCCCAGCTACTCTGGAGGCTGAAACCTGGGAGGCGGAGGTTGCAGTGAGCTGAGATTGAGCCACCGCACTCCAGCCTGGACTACAGAGCGAAAATTCGTTTAAAAAAAAAACCACCTTCATATAAGACCCTTTAGGAGTTTTACAGGAGACAGTGGAATAAACAAGGGGCAGAATGACAGAGGTCAGGGCACATCCCAGCCGCAGCCCAGGGACCGAAGGGAAAAGTAGTTGAAAATGTGATACTAGCTATTGAAAGTGCTTTAAATCTGCCTCATTAATTGTAAGGCATACAGAGATTTATTTGTTTCAATGCAGCATAAAAATACCATGTTTCTCCTAAAGATGTCCAAGGAATCAGGATCCCTCCTAACCCTGCCTCAAGTCTAGGGGAGCTGGGTTTTAAGCGGCCGACTGCCTCAGCCTTGTGGGCCTGGCAGGAGGATTCTTCCTCACCACAGGCCTCCTGTCCGCAAATCCTGCTCTCTGGGTCTGCTTGCAAATGCCTCTCTGCTGCAGATGCCTCTTCCTTCTTCCCATGTGAGGCCAGGCACATCCCCTCTCCCTGGCAGGCAGATGGCAGAGGTGGGAAGTGAGTGCAGGAAGCCTGATTGCAGTTGGTTACAGGGGCGGGAAAGTGGCCCAGCAAAGCCTGAGGGAGGCCTTTTGATTCCAAAGATAGGGCAGCAACTGCCTCTTCCATGAGCTCATCATTGCTCTTCTTGCACACGTGTGTTTTGAAGAGAGAGGGAAAGAGGTGTGAACCACAAACACAGGGCGACTAAGATGCACCTTATGGTTCCAGGCATGTGCTTCAGGTGCGTGTAACTTTGTCTCTTGGTTCAGCTTCCTGTATTATTTTTCCAGCTCTTGTTGAAAGTCCATAAAGTTAAGTTCTGTTGATCCAGAAGTATAAATGACTAAAAAGAAATATAACAGATCTGATGGCAAAGAAGGAAGGGATTTCTCTGAAATGGGCAGTTTGGGCCAGGGATGGCGGCTTATGTCTGCAATCCCAGCACTTTGGGAGGCCAAAGCAGGAGGATAGCATAAGGCTTGGAGTGGGCAACACAGCAAGACCACATCTCTACAAAAACAATTAACCAGGCGAAGTGGCGCACACCTGTAGTCCCAGCTACGTGGGAGGCTGAGGCAGGAGAATCACTTGAACCCAGGAGATGGAGGTTGCAGTGAGCCGAGATCATGCCACTGCACTCCAGAGTGGGTGACAGAGCAAGACTTTGACTCAAAATAAATAAATAAATAAATTTAAAATAAAATAAAAATAGGCAGTCTGGTTTCTGAACAATATGGCCACATTGCCTCATAATGTTCTAACTTGCTTTTATTATGAAAATTGTATGTATTTCTGAAGGATATTTGATGCTCTCTTTTGTAAATATTTTTTGGAAGCATTTTACATATGTATATTTAATTTTATAAGGGTACAGATACATACTTAGTATTATTTCTTATTAAGTATATAATATGTGTCCATAACACCTTGGTATTTCTGAATAATTTAGAGAAAATAGACTTTCCTCCTTGAAAAGAATTTCTGCTTATAAAAATAGAGTTGCACTCAATTATTTTTATCAACATTAGTAATAATATTGGTTACTCATTCAAGTGGTGTGAATGTTTCAAATAAATTTCAGTCTGACCAATGTTTGCTTACAAAGCAGCCACAAGAACACCCTTGTTAACAGTAACTCAGAAAAGAAACTGACCAGCTCAGAGAAAGAAGCTGCTTAATCACTGCTCAGTCACAGACGCATTTAAGAAGTTCTGTCTATTCTGTGGTCAATATTGAGCAGGATTCCTGAATTGTAGCAATAAAGGAAAAACTCATTTTCCAAATAAATGTGTAATGTCCTAGAAACTGGAATTCTACACCCCCCTGCTGGATTTTCTGGTTTATGAGATTATTTTTAACAACATGGAAGAAAAACTGAGACATTGTGTGGATTGGAAAGGCTGTCAGTTGTTCTAATAGAGTCATCTGCTCTCCAACTCAGGCTGCCACAAATGAGTATGAGGATTTATCATGGAACTAGCATTTGGAAGGCAATAGAATGAAACATGCAATTTAAAGCATTTTTGCCCTGAGACTAGGCACTAACATGATATTTAGGAAGTGACTATTTTCTCCCAAAACATGACTTGTCCTTCCATTTTTTAAGTGGTGGCTTTGCATAAGCAGAAATTTTTAATTGTGATCATGTTCAATTTATCATCTATTTAAATGGTTAATGCATTTTGTGTCATGTCTTAGAAATCTTTCCCAAGCATATGCAGATCTTTTATATTTTCCTTAAGACTTTATAGTTTTATCTTTATTTATAAACATAATGCATCTTATATCACATATATATGTATGTGTATGTGTGTGTATATATATATATATATATATACACACACATACACACACATCCAAATGTTCTAGCATCATTTATAGAAAAGAAGCTCTTTTCCTCATTGAATTGCTTTCATAGCTTTGTTGCAAATCAATTGGCCATATATGCGTGGATCTATTTATGGGCTCTCTGTCTTGTTCCATGGATATATATGTCTACTGTTATGTAAATACTGCTTGGGTTTCTAATCCATCATGACAAATCATGCATGGATGTTAAACATTTACTAAAATGTTGGCTTTTCTGTCCTAACCGTCATCCTATTGCAAGTTTGCTCTTCATTTCACTTTGTCCCCAGGGATAAAAGCATTCCTGGGTCTGTTTTCACCTGGAAAAATCTTATACCTTTCTAGAAATTAATTAGCTTAGATTTCTTTATGTCCTCAGCTCTCTGGTGTGCTTAAAACAACCACCACCACCATGATATTACAACTTATCAGAATTTTTCCTCTGCGACAGCGTGGAGGCAATGTTTCCTGCAATTTTCCACCTCTGGACTGAAGGCAGAAGTCCATGCAGGAAATTATATTTGAGAGGTGCAATTCCCATAAGTAGACAGGCTGCTCCAGATGGTGGTAGAGGGAAGCAAATAGAGCTTGGTGGCGGTGCATTCTGAGCATTAGGTTTTTCCGCATAACCCAAAGAATATGCTCTTATTTCATCTCCCTCAGGAAGCCCAATGGTAGACACGAGCTTACTAGACATTGGAAATCAGCCTGGGAGCAATTTTTCTCATCTACAGTTGACCTTTGAGCAACAAGGTTTTGGACTGAGAGAGTCCATTCATACTTAATAAATCCTTCCTGCCTCCCTTTCTGCCTCCTCCACCTTTCGCCTCTGCCACCCTTGAGGCAGCAAGGCCAAGCCCTCATCTTCTTCCTCCTCAGCCTACTCAATGTGAAGACGATGAGGATGAAAACTTCTATGAAGATCCACTTCCATGTAATGAATAGGAAATACATTTTCTCTTATGATTTTCTTAATAACATTTTCTCTTACTTTATTGTAAGAATTTAGTACATAATACATGTAACATATAAAAGATGTGGTAATCAACTGTTTATGTGATTGATAATGCTTTCTGTCAACATTACGCTATCAGTGGTTAGTTTTTTGGGGTGTCAAAAGTTTCCTGTGGATTTCTGACTATTATGGGTTCGGCACCTCTAACCCATGCATTGTTCAAGGGTCAACTATACAATATTGGGCCAGAATTCAAAGCACATTAAATGGAACTAAGAGCAATCTGCATTTTCTAATTGGAAAGCAATATTCTCATTTGCATTTACAGAAAGACAAAGCGATGCAAAGCAAAAGCCAGATAGCGTCATAGCCTTCTCCATGCTGTGCCCCTCCCAAGAGCGGGGGCACAGGCACATCGGGAGTCCCACTTCACCAGACACATACAGAGAAAGTTCCAGGTGGCATGAAAACAAGAGAAAAGGAGCCTTGCTCCTCGAATGGCCACATGGAACCAAGAGCTTCTTTAGTCAGCCCTCCGTATCTGGAGGTTCCATATCTGTGAATTCAACTAACCTTGGATTGAAAATATTAAACAAAAATGCACCTGTACTAAACATATACAAGACCTTTTTCTTGTCATTATTCCCTAAACAATACAGCATAACAACTATTTACATGGCATTTACTTTGCATTAGGTGGTATATATAATCTATAGATGATTTAAAGTATATGGGGAGGGGGCGTACCTTGGTTATATGCAAACGCTACATCATTTTGTACCACGGAATTGAGCATCCCTGGATTTTGGTATTTGAGGGAGGTCCTCGGACTAATCCTCCAAAGATATTTAGTGACAACTGTTTATATTTCCTGGTTTCTACGTGAGAAAAAAACAGACTTCTTTGTACTTAAGGTATGAAATGTTATTCTCTTTCTTGCAGCCACTTAGCCTTGCCCCTGACTAATGCCATAGTTCACCCAGTGGTTTGAAGCCTATTTCTGTAATGATCTACTGCAGAGATGGGGACCAGGAAAATAGACAACCACGGAGCTCTGTACAGATCATCATATTAACTCCTACAACTCATCGTATTAATTCCTCAAAGGGCACTTAATTAGAAGTCCTAGGTGATGACACCTGGGAGCACCTTTGCTTGTTTTGAAAACAGATGGAAAGTGATAAGGGTATAGAAAGGAGAGAAATGATGAACAAGGGAAGCAAGTGGGAATAGCAAATATAATTGTACAGAGAGTTCGAGGAGTTAGGAATGGGGCAGGGGCGTAGGCCAGGCGTGGTGACTCACGCCTGTAATCCCAGCACTTTGGGAGGCTGAGGCGGGCGGACTGCTTGAGCTCTGGAGTTCAAGAACAGCCTCGGCAATATGGTGAAACCTCATCTCTACTAAAAATACAAAACACTAGCCAGGTGTGGTGGCGGGCGCCTGTAATCCCAGCTACTCAAGAGGCTGAGGTGGGAGAATCGATTGAGCCCAGGAGGCAGAGGTTGCAGTGAGCCAAGATGACTCTGTCTCAAAAAAAAAAAATAAATAAATAAAAGAAATGGGCAGGGGTGGGTCAGTCTGAAAAATATGAAAGAGAGAAATTCAGCCGGTGTTATAGAACATTATTTTCAATCCCAGATTGTCAACATGTAACAGGATTTTTGAAGGGAAGGAGGTAGCAAAAATTTTAACCAGACGAGCTAATCTTTGGACATCTGGAGTAGTCCCATAAGAAAGCTGTGCTTCAGGCTGGGTGCAGTGGTTCACACCTGCAAGCCCAATTCTTTTAAAGGCTGAGGTGAGTGGAACATTTGAGGCCAGGAGTTCAAGACCATTCTTGGCAACATAGCGAGACTCCATCTCTACAAAACTTTTTTTTAAAAAAACTAGCTGAGCATGGTGGCACACACCTATAGTCCCAGCTACTCGGGAAGCTGAGGCAGGAGGATGGCTTGAGCCCAGGAGTTTGAGGCTGCAGTGAGCTATGATAGTGCCACTGCACTCCAGCCTGGGTGACAGAGCGAGATCCTGTCTCTAACTGTGCTTCCAATCTATGGTTCCTGTCTGTAGTGGCAGAATTTTAAGATGGCTCCTAGACCTTTGTTTTCTGGTGTCACTCCTGAGATCATTACATGTTATATTGAAAAGGCCGGTTAGGTTACCTGGGTGGGTCTAATCTTATCACATATGCCCTTTGAAAGCAGAGTTTTCTTCAGCTGGCAGTAGAAGTAAGAGAATTTTGAGGCATGAGAAGGACTTGATGCTCCATTGCTGGTTTGAAGATGGGGAAGGACACACAAGAAGGAATGAGAGTGGCCTTTAAATCTGAGAGTGGCCTCAGCTGACGGCGGGCAAGGAAACAGGGACCTCAGTCCTGCAGCCTCATGGAACAGAAATCTGCCAACAGCTTGAATAAGCCAGTAATTGAATTCTCCCCAGAGCCTTCAGATAAAAGCCGTGAAAGGAAGATATATTGGGCCACCAAAATCACTAAGCTACAGGGAAAAGTCAAGCTGGGACCTGCTTAGAGCAAATTTGCCTCCCATTCCACTCAAAGTCACCCTTCTGCTCACTGAGATGAATGCATATATGATTGCCTCCTTTGGAAAGGCTAATCAGAAACTCAAAAGAATGTGACCATTTTTCTCTTATCTACCTGTTACCTGGAAGCCCCGCACTACTTCTAGTTGTCCCGGCTTTTCAGACTGAACCAGTGTTCATCTTACATTTGTTGACTGATGTCTCATGCCTCCCTAGAATGTATAAAACCAAACTGTGTTCTGACCACCTTGGACACATGTCATCAGGACTGCCTGAGGCTGTGTCACAAGTGTGCATCCTCAACCTTAGCAAAGTAAACTTTCTAAATTAACTGCAATGTGTCTCAAATGCTCGTGATTCACAAAGCCCAGTGCACTTTTATTTAATCTTGGGATGTCCTAAGCAGAGAACTCAGCCACACCATCCCAGACTTCTAACCCACACAACAAAGAGGTAAAAATGTGTGCTGCTTTTAGCCTCTAAGTTTGTTATCATTTGCTGTGTGTCAATAGAAAACTGATACTCAAGTTGTGCCGGTAGGTACAGGTGCTTCCAGGTGTGTTGGTTGGGGAAGGCAGGTGAGGATGATCCCACTGAGAAGAGGCTGGGATGCAGATGCAATGGAGAAAGAGTGGGACCCAAAAGGGGAAACTGCAGACTTGTTGTCCATCAGGCAGGTGGCCACATGCTATCTAAGACCTAAAAGGTTCTGGTGATTCCAAGAATTGGTTTCCATGAGGTCCTGCCGGTACCAAGGAGGTCACACTGAGCAGCCCCACTGTTCAGGTTTAGCATCACTGCAAACTCCCAGCAGGGCCCAGCCAGTCCCCAGCCAGAAGAGAAGGAAGGGAGACTGAGTGAGGGAGTTTATAAGAAACAGACAGGTGTCAGGACCCCGGAGAAACAGTCCGGGGGTAGGTCAGAGCTCTTATCAGTGAGAAGTTGGACAACCCAGAAATATCTCAGGCACCTGGGACTGAGCCAAAATACTGGGGAGAGAAAAACAGAGATGATGGGGTTAGGACATGGGACCAAGAGAAGCTGCAGCTCCGTGTCATATAATGATACCAGGTCAGCCACATAGAACTAACCCCAGCCTGCACCAACTCCAGGACAAAAATAGTAATCTCTGTTGACACTCAGGATGCCTTGAAGAGCTGGAAGTAGACCACACCGGAGCTGCTAGTGGCGGTCTTAAGGAGCTGAGGAAGAATGCCGCTAGTGTCTATGAAGGACTCACACTGTGTAGAATGATGAACTCACTTCAACACAAGTTTAGCTTCAGTTCGCGCCAGGGGCAGAGAAGTGGACTGGGACGGAGGTGGGGTGCGGATGTCCATGACCATAGGCAACTTCCTTTGATGCTGTCAACTTTAATTTTATAAACTGCAAAACTGGCGTACTAATCCCTGCTATTGGGGTTCAAAACATACCACTCCAAAATATGACTGTAGAATCCATCACCTCACAATGTGCCTCTTCGGTATATTGATTACTTTGAGCTGATTATTTTGAGAAAATGTGAACACAAAAGTAACTCTGAAAAACTCCCCTATAAATTTACTCCTATAAAAGAAATTTTCATTAGTAAAAGTATGCACACCAGGAAGACAGCTACTCCCAGACATCTTTCTCACTTACAGACTTTTATCTGCACAACGAGGCAGAGCCTCTTCCCCGTCATGTCCTCCCCTCACCCTTCCATGCCCTGCCTCCACCACCCCTGAAGCCCCAGCCCCTCTTTCTGGAGCTCAGGATGTAAATTAAGTTTCAGTCATCTGGCCCTTCTCACATTTTTGTCTCACATTTTTGTGGGACTGCTGTGCATACGTACGTAATTAGAATAGTTTTTATCCTGCTCATTTTTTTTTTTTCTTGAGACAGAGTCTGGCTCTGTTGCCCAGGCTGGAGTGCAGTGGCAAAATCTCGGCTCACTGCAACCCCCATCTCCCAGGTTCAAGCAATTCTCTGCCTCAGCCTCTCGAGTAGCTGGGATTGCAGGTGCCCACCACCATGCCTGACTAATTTTTTTTGTATTTTTTAGTAGAGTCAGGGTTTCACCACATTGGCCAGGCTGGTCTCGAACTCCTGACCTCAAGTGGTCTGCCTGCCTCGGCCTCCCAAAGTGCTAGGATTACACACATGAGCCCCCGTGCCCAAACTGTTCATACTTTTTTTGTTAATTTAATTCATAGCCCAGTCAAAGAACCTAGAAGGGTGAACGGAAGCCCTTTTTTCCTTCACTACACTGCCCTGTCATGAAGGTAATAATGTGTGAAAGGAAAATAAACCTTGGGACTCCAAAATCACTAAGCCAAAATCACTAAGGGAAAAGTCAAGCTGGGAGCTGCTCCGGCCAACCTGCCTCCCATTATATTCCTAAATAAGACAGCTACAAAGACAAAAAAGCTACACATCTCCCTCACAATTTTCCCACAAGAAAATTCCCGGTGGATGAAAGACAGGGCTAAGTTGTGATTTTTTCTTATTTTGCCCAAATTCCTATCTAAGCTGTCTGGGGAGTCATGCCCTACAAACCACAAATTCTCATCAGATGGGTTTTATTTAACCCTATATATCGTGACTTACTTTCCAATCTGACTCTGGCATAACATTATGTGACAAAGAAGAAGATAAAAATATTTTACCCCAAAATATGTTTCTTTGCCATATTTTGAAATGGCCCTGCAAAGCCATCCTTTGTGGGGGAAAATTTGCATCTGTAAAAAATCTCTATCAACATAGCTAGATCTTTTTCTTCCAGGCCCCCCCCCAAGTCCTGAAGAGATTAACTGAGAGTCTAGTACCTTTTGAAGGTCTGAATAGGAAACATTTGTCATTTATTGTCTCTATGGGCAGCCACTATAAGACTTCAAAAGAATCTTGGTCTTTACAATCTT
Organism: Pan paniscus; assembly: GCF_029289425.2. Classification (NCBI taxonomy): domain Eukaryota; kingdom Metazoa; phylum Chordata; class Mammalia; order Primates; family Hominidae; genus Pan; species Pan paniscus. The sequence goes on from NC_073265.2 coordinate 9,261,218, forward strand.
TTATCTTAACCTGAATATTCCATTTCTTTCTTTCTTTTTTTTTTTTTTTCCCAAGACAATGTCTCACTCTGTTTGCAGGCTGGAGTGCAATGGCGTGATCTCGGCTCACTGCAACCTCTGGCTCCCAGGTTCGAGGAATTCTCCTGCCTCAGCCTCCTGAGTAGCTGGGATTATAGGCAGCCACCACCACGTCAGGCTAATTTTTGTATTTTTGGTGGAGACAGGGGTTTCTCCATGTTGGCCAGGCTGATCTGGAACTCCTGACCTCAGGTGATCCACCTGCCTCTGCCTCCCAAAGTGCTGGGATTACAGGCGTAAGCCACCACGCCCCGCCCTGAACATTCCCTTTCTATCCATCCCAGGTCTTCAGACAAACTCAACCAATTGCCAACCAGAAAATGCTTAAATTCACCTATAGCCTGGAAGCCCCTGCTTCAAACTGTCCTGCCTTTCTGAACCAAATCAATGTATTTCTCAAATGTATTTGATTAATGTCTCATGCCTCCCTAAAATATATAAAACCAAGCTGCACTCCAACCACCTTGAACACATGTTCCCAGGACCTCCTGAGGGCTGTATCACGGGCCGTGGTTACTCATTTTTGGCTCAGAATAAATCTCTTCAAATATTTCACAGAGTTTGACTCTTTTCGTCAACAACAGACAGAACTCAAAGTCATCCCTCTGCTCACGTGAGACAAATGCAAATCTGATTGCTTCCTTTGCCCTATTCTTTCACTGAGCCAGATTAAGGCGTAAGCGACTATTCCTGTAAATGGCACATTCAATGAAGGGCTAATCAGAAATGCAAAAGGATGCAACTGTTCTTCTCTTTTCTACCTATGACCTGGAAGCCCCCTCCCCACTTGGAGTTGTCCTACCTTTGCAGACCGAAGGAACCAATGTTTATCTCTTGTCTCCCTAAAATGTATAAAACCAAGCTGTGCCTGGACCACCTCGGGCACATGTCGGGACCTTCTGAGGCTGCATCACAGGTGCATCCTTAACCTTGACAACATAAACTTTCTAAATCGATTGAGACCTGTCTCACATACCTTTTGGTTTACAACTGTGAAATATATGTGTATCTGAAATACATATGTAAATATATGTGAACGTTCTCTTAAGCTCTCAGGTGAGAGGCGCTGGTGTATCATTTAATTACCCACCACCATGGTTCTAACAGAGCTGGCCAAACGAGAGGGATGTGATCTGACTCTTCAGGTGAGCCCACACAAGCACAGCAGACAGATCCTAGCACCCAGTCTTCCTATTTGAGAATACCGTGGTGCCAGCCAAGGCAAGGAATTACCCGATTTTATTACATCCCATACTCTTAAATATGTATTAGATACCTACAGCCTTGCTTGTGCCGATACCATGGAAGGATGCAGCAAAGATTGCAGACTTGCCTGGTGACTGATGGCGACATTAAAACAGGCAAAAATGCCACTCTCTGATCTTCCTCACTCTCTGAAGGCATAGGAGTTGACTTTCGGATAGCAAATGCAGCAATCCCTGGAGGGTTTTCAGCCAGCCGCCTGTGTGGAATTTAAAGTATTATGCATGATTAATTACCAAAAAATTCAGGCAGGCACTCTCTGTCAGGAAAATGTTTAAAACCTTCCTGGTGGCAGATTGTGCTGCTAGCAAGAAAAATAGATGCTTTAATACCGCTCAGTTTCCAAATGCATTTCCTTTCAGAAATGCTTGTGTCAGCCTGCAAATATGTGCTGTCCTACTCTGGCAATTTTAGACGTGCAGCCCCGAAGCAAAGGCTCTTTCCTGTCCTGCCAGAGAAGGGGGCGCGATTGGATGCCATGCAGAGGTGCATGACATGCATCACAGGTACGTGGCTGCCTGTCTCCTGGGCACCCTTTCCATTTTTCCTTTGCAGAATTTGTCTATGCAGCATATTAAAAATCTGCCTCTACCTTGATACACTGAAGTTCTCGCAGTGAAAATGTTTATTAAGAAACATATCTGTGCCAGCCATGGAGGCTCACGCCTGTAATCCCAGCACTTTGGGAGGTGGAGACGGGTGGATCACCTGAGGTCAGGAGTTTGAGACCAGCCTGGCCAACATGGTGAAACCCCATCTCTACTAAAAATACAAAAAAAAAAAATTAGCCAGGTGTGGTGGCGGGTGCCTGTAATCCCTGCTAATTGGGAGGCTGAGGCAGGAGAATCACTTGAACCCTGGAGACGGAGGTTGCAGTGAGCCGAGATTGCGCTATTGCACTCCAGCCTGGGCAACAAGAGGGAAACTCTGTCTCAAAAAAAAAAAAAGAAAGAAAGAAAAAAAAGAAACAGATTTTTGCCAGGCATGGTGGCTCATGCCTACAGCACCAGCCACTTGGGAGGCTGAGGTGGGAGGACAGTTTGAGCCCAGGGGTTCCAGCCTGCAGCGCACTATGAACTCTCCTGATGAAAAGCCACTTATTCCAGCCTGACTTACCTCACCCCCCAAAAAAAATGTTTTGGAAAAAGCTTTAGTTCCAGAAATGTGATCACCTTGATATAATTTTAGGGGGAATTGTTTTTCATAGCCACCACAGTGGAGGGAAAAGTGCTTTCTTCTATCCTTCTAGGTACTTTCGTTGGTCTACAAAATAAGTTGACATAAGACACATTAACTGGAGAAAAACACTTTTAATTATGTATGTACTCACAGGGAGTGTGACAAACATAGGAGACTCAACAAAGCAGCTAGATGACTGAGACTTATATGCTCTCACTATCCTGAGCTACAGAAAGGAGCAGGGGCTTGGGCTTTGGGGGAGAATGGAGACAAGTTATGAGAGTAAAACCGTCTTTGCAAAATTATAACTGAGGAAATTATGACAGTGAAAGAAATCAGACCTAACCAACTCCATCTTGCTTCTAACCCTTAAGCTGTCCTTGTTCATTCCTGGGCATAGGCAGAACTAACTTTGGGAAGGAATTCAGCTCATGGTTTGACTCTAAAACAAAATTGATAACAACCCTTTCCTGAAAAGACCCCCTTCTTGCCTGGGACCAGTCTGCCTTTGCAGGACTAACAAATTAGCTACAAGATTAGAAATTACAATTTAAGGGTCATGCAGCCTCTGGTTCCAACAGTCTGAACCTCCCCAGATTGCTCCTGGGGATAACATCACTATTGTAAAACCTAAGATCAGCACTTGAGATATTTTGCAGACCTTGCACTCAATGGATCAGCTAACACTACCTAAACTGGTAATCCGGCCCAACCAGTTCTGCCATGGCACCCAGGAACAGAAGACATTAAAAAAACCTAACTTCAACCCCCTGTGATTCCATCTCCAACCTAATCAATCCCCACTTCCCAAGCCCCTATGTGCCAAATTATCTTTAAAAACTCTGATCCCCGAATGCTTGGGGAGACTGATTTGAGTAACTATGAAACTCTGGTCTCCTACACAGCCGGCTCTGTGTGAATCACTCTTTCTCCATTTTCGTTCCCCTGTCTCGATAAATCGGTTCTGTCTAGGCAGCAGGCAAGGTGAGCCCATTGGGTGGTTACAAGAGGGTAACAAGAGGGGAGGAAATGTATGGTGAATAAGCATTGCCTGGTTACACAGATAAAAGTCTCTCTGTCAGAGGTGTTTCAACCAGAGCAACTCCATATTGAATAGGTGCTAGGTAAGATAAGGCTGGACCTGCTGGGCTGCATTCCCAGGAGGTTAGGCATTCTTGGTCACAGAATGAAATAGAAGGTCAGCACAAGATACAGGTCATAAAGATCTTGCTGATAAAACAGGTTGCAGTGGGCCGGGCTCAGTGGCTCACACCTGTAATCCCAGCACTTTGGGAAGCTGAGGTGGGAAGATCATGAGGTCAGGAGATCAAGACCATCCTGGCTAACCCGGTGAAACCCCTTCTCTACTAAAAAAATACAAAAAATTATCTGGGCGTGGTGGCGGGCACCTGTAGTCCCAGCTGCTCGGGAGGCTGAGGCAGGAGAATGGCGTGAACCCAGGATGCCGAGCTTGCAGTGAGCAGAGATCGTGCCACTGCACTCCACCCTGGGCAACAGAGTGAGACTCCGTCTCAAAAAAAAAAATAATAAATAAATACAAGTTGCAGTAAAGAAGCTGGATAAATCCCACCAAAACCAAGACGGCCATAAGCATGAACTCTGGTCGTCCTCACTGCTACACTCCCACCAGCGCCATGACAGTTTACAAATGCCATGGCCACGTCAGGAAGTTACCCTACATGGTCTAAAAAGGGGAGGCATGAATAATCCACCCCTTGCTCAGCATATCATCAAGAAATAACCACAAAAATGGGCAACCAGCAGCCCTCGGCGCTGCTCTGCCTATGGAGTAGCCATTCTTTTATTCCTTTACTTTCTTAATAAACTTACTTTCACTTTACTCTGTAAACTCGCCCTGAATTCTTTCTTGCATGACATCCAAGAAACCTCTCTTGGAGTCTGAATTGGGACTCTTCCCCATAACATCTCTGTTGTAAAATTATCTCTGTTCCTAGTACAGCCATCTTTACTAATGAAATGTTTTTGTAGGTATAAATTTCCTTTACAAAAGGGGAACTTTTTGCTTTGTTTTAGCAGTTGGGGGAGGTAAAGCACTTTCTCTGCTTTGGCTGATTCTTAACTTATTTTAGTTCAAAGTAATGAATATGCCAAAGTGGAATATTTGGTGATGGCGTATTTGAGCCCTCTGTTCCAGCTAAATCCTGCTTCATGAGGAAAGAAGAGGGTCCTTTTGAAGTGCCATCATTGCTCGAGATGATCCTGTAGCTGCTCTGCAATTAATTGTATAAACATACTAGGTGAACTTGGAGTTCTCCTAGAAAATAGAAGAAAACCCTGAAAAGTCTCTGTCACTCTGCAGGTTATGACTACCATAAGGACATGTTATACAATACATGTGACCATGCTTGCAGTTCTGTTCTGCAGGATGCTATGCAGCCATGCATGCTAAGGTTAGAAAAATAGACTGAAAACATAAGATAGACTGTTAAGTAATAAAATTAAGAAATAAAATAGTATAAACTGTACATTTTTAACCAACCTGTTTAAAAATTAATTTTCTAAAAAACACTGAAAGGCCAGGTGTGGTGGCTCACGCCTGTAATCCCAGCACTTTGCGAGGCCAAGGTGGGTGGATTACCTGAGGTTAGTAGTTCAAGATCAGCTTGGTCAATGTGGTAAAACCCTGTCTCTACTAAAAACACAAAAATTAGCCAGGTGTGGTGGGTGCCTGTAATCCCAGCTACTCGGGAGGCTGAGGCAGGAGAATCGCTTGAACCTGGGAGGCGGAGGTTGCAGTGAGCCAAGATCATGCCATTGCACTCCAGCCTGGGCGACAGAGCAAGACTCCATCTCAAAAAAAAAAAAAAAGAAAGAAAAGAAAAGAAAAAAGAAAAAAACACTGAATGGAAATGGATCACATGATTCTTTTCTCCCCAATTTTCTCTGTTTACCAAATCCCTTTATTGAGCAAGTATTACTTTTACAATGATAAAGGAAAAGAAAGAAAACAAGCAGTGACAGACCTCAAGGCCGGAGACCATGCTGCTGATGGGCTGTGTCATCTAAGTCCAGCTCCTCTAATGTTTTCTGAGCACCTGCCATGCTCAGTGGACACACTGGGATACTACTCAGGACAAGACACCATGTCACCCTCCTGCAGCAACAATCGCTCCCTTTCTGTACCGCTCACACAACTTCACCTTGCCTCATCTCAGCAGATGCAATGGATCAGAACCTATGGCTAAATGACCTTGTCAGCATAGCCACCTGGATGTTGTATGGCAGATGCACCTGACAGCAATAACTTTACCCCGAGAATGACCCTGTGCCCTAAGAAGAATGTGTGTACCTTGTCCCAAGCTAAGGAATCCAAGAGTAGCAGATCTGGAGAGTCTTTCCTTATCCATGAAGGATGTCCGAACCCCTGGCCCATCCTTTGGAAAGCAGGCCATACAGAGGATTGAGGCCCTTTGTTTTGGGTCAAATGAGGTTGCCAGGTGGAGATGGCTAGGTGGAAGGTGCTAAGTGAAAATGTGATATAAACCGCATGCTTTTTAGAAACAGTAGCAGTTCTCCAGTCTAGCCCACTGCCACTGAACTGTCCCTGTGTGTGTGTAAATTCTTCAGATAAACCCCGTGACTCACTTGTTGTCTCTGGACTTCTTTTTTGGCCTCTCAGACATACTGCCATCCTTACGGGAGTCAGTACGGGTTCAGCACAACAGTTGTGACATTCTAGACCACTCTGAAACCACCTTTGGCAGTGAGGGAAGTCTCACGTGGAAAAATTCTGGCAGTGAGAGAAATTGGACATCGCTGATTCCACCCTACTTCTAACCTCACAGGATGCCCTTGTTCATTCCCGGGCGTAGGCCAAACTAACCTTCAGATGAATTTAGTTTATAGTGTAACTTTGAAACAAAGATGACAACATCCCCTTCCTAAAACTAACCGCCTCCTTGCTCTGGGACTGAAACCACCTTTGTAAAACTGACAAATTAGACACAAGGTTAGAACTGTGATTCAGGAGTCTTGCAGTCGAAGGTCGCAAGATTGCAACCTCCTGTAGGGAACATCACTACTGTTAAACCTAGGACTGGTATGTGAAGCGTCTTTTGGACCTTGCATTTTGATGGACCAGCTGTGGCCACCTGGACTGGTAACCCATACCAAGACAGTGACTCAGCTGGTCTTGTAACCTTCACCTAGGAACTGATTCAGCACAAAACGACAGCTTCAACCCGCTATGATTTACCAACTAAGATGGACCCTAAAGTTAATGAAACAGAGTTACTTACAGGCCGGGCGCGGTGGCTCACGCCTGTAATCCCAGCACTTTGGGAGGCCGAGGTGCGTGGATCACAAAGGCCGAGGTGCGAGATCATCCTAGCTAACACAGTGAAAACCTGTCTCTACTAAAAATACAAAAAAAGAAAAGAAAAAACAAAAACAAAAAACCACCCAAATTAGCCAGGCATGGTGGCGGGCGCCAGTAGTCCCAGCTACTCAGGAGGCTAAGGCAGGAGAATGGCATGAACCTGGGAGGTGGAGCTGGCAGTGAGCCAAGATCACACCACTCTGCCTGGGTGACAGAGTGAGACTCCGTCTCAAAAAAAAAAAAAAAAAAGTTACTTACAAATGGAAGTTTAGGGCCTGGCTGGCATGGCAAATTTCTAAATTCTTACAGCTACAAGAAAAACCACACCCTTGCTAAACTCTCCAACAAAAGGAATTATTAGGCTGATTTACAACCCAGACCACTACAACCCTGATTGGAAAGAGAATCGGCCTTACAAGCATTCTTTTTTTTTTTTTTTTTTTTTTTTGAGACAGAGTCTGGCTCTGTCACCCAAGCTGGAGTGCAGCGGCGAGATCTCGGCTCACTGCAAGCTCCACCTCCCAGGTTCACGCCATTCTCCTGCCTCAGCCTCCCAAGTAGCTGGGACCACAGGCGCCAGCCATCACGCCTGGCTAATTTTTCTATTTTTAGTAGAGACAGGGTTTCACCATGTTAGCCAGGATGGTCTCGATCTCCTGACCTTGTGATCCGCCCGCCTCAGCTTCCCAAAGTGCTGGGATTACAGGTCTGAGCCACTGCGCCCGGCCACAAGCATTCTTTTCTGATAAGCAACTACGGAACTTAAGCCAGTTTCAACAGCTTATAGAGGCTGAGCACAAACTGTCTCTGTGTTCTATAGTTCACCTTTTGACACAAAGACCCAAATTCCACCTCATTTTAATGCAAAAACCCATCCCAAAGTGAACATGGGATGTATGTTACATATATTATGTATGTATATATATGGATGTGTACATTTATATGTTAATATGTATACATATTGCATGCATATATACATGTATAAGTATATGTGTATTCATTTAGCATATAAATATGTTACCCATTCTGCATGTACATAAATATGTACATAATACCCATAACTATGTACAGCTTTCCCTCCAAACCTGCTGAATATGTTTGACTCTATTGTGTAATGTGGACCCTGTGAGGCATAAAACCCAAATTGTCCTTCCAGTCTTCAAAGAGAGAGCACCTTCAGTCCATGCTGGTGACTTTCTCCTCCTGGCTTGCAAACCAATATCATCAATAAAGGTCTCCTTCCTAATATTTAGCCATCTTGGTAGTGTTTTGGATGACAAAAGGTTTAAAGAGTTGTGACCAATGTCCATTTATGGCAAAAAGTCAACTTCCGTCTAAGCCGAGTTGGCACCCTGGGAATTGGATTACCTTGCTCAGGACAGCAAATACGTCTAGAACTTGGAACCAGAGTCAGTGAGGTCCGAGTCCCCTAATGGCTCAAGAGACTTCATTCACTTAGGCTTAAGGAACACATTTCTACTCCTAAACCAGTCACTGTTACTCTAATGTAGTGTACGTCCTTCAGGCTCTACAAGTCCAAAACTGAATCATGCTCCTGTGTGTCTCCTACACTGTTAACGATACTGTTGAATACCCGATCACTCAGTGACAAACTTCACTGGTCTCCCCTGTGTGTTCATCTCCCAAGTCCTCCACGTTCAGGTTATTTTGCAGCCTTGTTTTTGTCTCTGAGCCACTTCTTTAAGCTACTCTCTCCTTTCCCTTTGGTTGATGATTCAGGTTACGCTCTCCTGATTTTTGGGCAAAACCGCTCCTCCTTCTGCTGTGCTGCTCCAGAGGTTGTTCTTTTGTTTGTTTGTTTTGTTTTGTTTTGTTTTGCGATGTAGCCTCACTCTGTTGCTCAGGCTGGAGTATAGTGGCACCATCTTGGCTCAATGAAACCTCCGCCTCCCGGGTTCAAGCAATTCTCCTGCTTCAGCTTCCCAAGTAGCTGGGATTACAGGCACCCACCACCACGCCCAGCTAATTTTTGTACTTTTAGTAGATACGGTGTTTTGCCATGTTGGCCAGGCTGGTCTTGCACTCCTGACTTCAGGTAATCCACCCACCTCGGCCTCCCAAAGTACTGGGATGACAGGTGTGAGTCACTGCACCCGGCCCAAGGTCACTTCCTTAAGGTCTGTACAGTCAGGTCTTTGACTGCCTTTCATGCCTTCCCTGCATTCCTTGGTGTCTCCTACCTCTGCACCTTTGCCTGTGCTGCTCCTTCTGCCCAGCAGGCCCTTCTCCCTTTTTTCTCTGGTGGTCTCCTGCCCATCCCTCATATTCCAGATTGTTGTTTTCTTCCCCTAATCCTCTCCATTCCTCTTCTGTCTGTAAGCTGCCTCTCTGCTTTTGCTCTTCTCTCTACTGGTAGAGTCCAGAGGGTGTGTCTGACTACCCCCAGACTCTGTGCTGCCAGAAAACAGCCCACAACCTGCTTATTGTGTGACCAGCTGCTAGCACACACCTGGCCTGTGGGAGCTGCATGGCGAATGAAAGGATGACTGATGAATGATTTTTTTCCCGTAGCCTGGGAAGAGAGCTCACCTTTCTTCTTCCGGCAGGTAGTTACTGGCCACCACCTTCAAACAAACCTTCAAATGTGCCAGGTGCAGTATCTGATAACCAAGGAATTTCAGATGAGAAGAAAAGCATAAAAAATGAAACCTGCCATAATTGAAAACCCATAATGACTCCATGGTGGCAAGCTGTGACCTCTCATTCCAGGGCTCTTCTTCTGCATGTTGCCTAAATTCAGTTCCATTAATTCCACATGTTGTCACAATTACCCATTTCTGAAAATAATGTATACTCATGCATAAATATAATACATTCCTGAGTGCCTCTGAAGACTCAGCATATAGACAAAAGGGTTATTTGTAAACCGGTTGCTGTGGTTGGAATGTGTCCCCCAGAGGTCCTGTGTTGGAACCATAACTCCTAGTGCAACAGTGTTGAAAAGTGGGGACTTAGGAAGTGATTAGGTCATGAGGGCTCTGCCCTCTGATGGATTCATTGCATCATGATGGAGGTGGGTTCACTATTATGCGAGTGGGTTCCTGACAAAAACGGTTGAATTCAGACCCTCCCCCTCTCTTGCAGTGAGTACTCTCTTGCTCTTCCACCTTTTGCCATGAGATGACATGGCAAGAAGGCCCTTGCCAGATGAAGCCCCTCAACCTGGCACTTCCAAACCTCCAGAATTGTAAGAAATAAGTTTCCTTTCTTTATAAATTATCCAGTCTGTGGCATTCAGTTATAGCAGCACAAAATGGACTGGGACCATGTTCACATACCTAATCTGCTTTACTAGGCAGAGTTGCTTGAAGGCAGAAACATAAATTGCCTCGTACCTTACAGTTGAGTGTATAGCTGAGCCATGAATGAAGGCAGATTTATTCATTTAATAGGCACATCTTTCAAGCAGGCTTTGATTATTCTCAAATTATTCTCACTGAGAGAAAGGACACCTCCCAACCACAGTGGTCAGCTGTCACATCAGTAAGTATTCAACACCCAGCTTGTAGGACCTCCCAGTCCCACCACACAGCTGGAGGATGCCACTGTTTGCAGAGAAAGGTGTCGTGCGATGAGGCATTAGGTGAGGGCAACTCACAAAATCAAAGCACAGGGGCGGTGGGCATCATGGCTGCCATTCATCACACAGGCTGCATCTGCCACCACCACCAGCCTTCCAGCAGTGGGAACCCCCGGGGCCACCACCTCAGCTGTGATCTCCCTGCAGCCCCTTCCTCTGTCCACTCTCTATTTGTGAAACAGGTTCACCAACAACCAATCCAATCCCAAGGAAGGACTCCACTGCATGGAGGAGAGCAACCATCAGAAACAGGAGTCCAAGCAATTCTGCTCCCTGGAGTGCAATGCTACCAACTGCCCAAGACCAGTGAGACAGAACACACTCACAATTGGTTATAGGAAATAGGTTTATTACTCACAGATAGGGAGCAGGGGACGAAAGAAGACTAGGCTCCACTGTGAGCCGGTCCCCCAAGGCTCAAGAAGCCTTCCCAGAACAGATGGAGTCTCGACTTCATATGCCCCGCTTCCACCACAGCTGAGGAAACCTGGCAGGCAGCCCACCCTGGGTTCTAGAACTCAGGGGACACGTGGCTCACTAGGAAAAGCTTTGCTAAAGCAAACTAAATATGGCCTGAGAAGGACTCCATACTTCTATATTTGAGTCCTTGTGGATGAACTATAACCTAGCTTAATAGGCAAAGATTGAAAACCTAACTTAGGAGTATGTGCTTGTAACAATAGTAAGTCTTGGCCAATCCCAGCAGCCATACTTCAACCACTCACAGACTGCTGAGTGTTCAAACTACTCAAACAAGGCAAACGCCAACCTGTAACCAATCCAGCTGTTTCTGTACCTCACTGCTGATTTCTGTTTGTCACTTCCCTTTTTTTGTCTATAAATTTGTTGTGACCACGAGGCACCCCTGGCGTCTCTCTGAATCTGCTGTGATTCTGGGGGCTGCCCGAATCGCAAATTGTTCATTGCTCAATTAAATTCCTTTCAATTTAATTCGTCTAGCTGAAGTTTTTATTTTAACAGCTTTGAAGGACGTGCTGCTTCCGGGAGAGAGAGAAACTAAGCCTGGGCTGTCTTAGACAGTCCCTCCCCAAGATATCACCTTCCCTAGGAGGGGCAGGAACAAGGCCCACTGTTCTGGGCAGTTTCTCCCTATCTCAGGATATTGCATTCCCAGCACACGCTACACTTACTCTGCAAACCACAGGCAAGAAGTAAAGTGGGGAGATAGCCGGTTGGCCAAGGCTATCCCGGGACTGTCCAGTACTATTCAAGGCCCCCTCAAATCTCAACACTCGCTTCTTATGGAGACACCAAGACCTTTTACGTTCTGGGGGAAACCTTCCCCACACTCTTGAATTCATTACCACATGCTGCGTGCTGGCCTGTCACATACGTGTAATGATACATTTGATTACTTGTCACTCTTTCTTTAATGCTTGTCCTCCCTGTAATTCTGTTAGGCCACAGATAAACCACTTCTAGTCCATGCAACACTATCTCCCTGGCCCTTAGCCCAATGCCTGGTACACAGTTGGTGCCCCCCAGTGTTGCCGGTTGGCTCGCGGACCGACTGCCCTTGGAGTCATGCTGCTAGGGATGCTGCCTGGCCTCAGGTCCGAGAGCATCAGGGTGTGAATGTGAGTATTGACAGGTGAAGCTGACTTGGCTTCTGGGTCCAGTCGGGACTTGGGGAACTTTTCCGTCTAGCTAAAGGATTGTAAACGCACCAATCAGCACTCTGTAAAAATTGACCAATCAGCAGTCTGTAAAATGGACCAATCAGCAGGATGTGGGTGGGGTCAAATAAGGGAATAAAAGCTGGCCACCCCCCAACCAGCAGCAACAATCTGCTTGGGTCACCTTCTGTGATGTGGAAGCTTTGTTCTTTCGCTTTTTGCAATAAATTTTGCTGCTGTTCAGTGTTTGGGTCTGTGTTACATTTAAGAGCTGTAACCCTCCCTAGGAAGATGCGCAGCTTCACTCTTGAAGCCAGCGGGACCACAAACCCACTGGGAGGAAGGAACAACGCCAGAGACGCTACCTGAGGCACCACCTTTCAGAGCTGTAGCGGTCACTGCAAAGGTCTGCGGTTTCACTCATGAAGTCAGCAAGACCTTGAACTCTCCAGAAGGAAGAAACTCTGGTCACATATGAACATCTGGAGGAACGAACTCCAGACAGGCCATCTCTAAGAGCTGTGACACTGACTTCGAGGGTCCACGACTTTATTCTTGAAGTCCGCAAGACCAAAAACCCACTGGGATTTCAATGCTGGACACAGTATGTGACTGTGAGCCTGAATGTGTTCCTGTGAGTGGGCCTGAGTGTGTATTACCGTACGTGGTGGAGAGAGTTTGAGTGGGTGTGACTGCGCACACTCCACTGCACTTTTAGCATGAGGGCAAGGCTTTCAAACCAGAAAGGGCAAATGTTTTAATTCTGTTCAGATTCGTGGAGTTCATATCATGATGTTTTAAGATGTATCCCAGCCGTGTTGCTTGTGTTTTCCAAAATGTGTATTTATTCAAATCAAAAGAAAGATGTGCATTTGGTTTTTAAAACTGCAGAGAGCTATCAATCTCGCCGCTGAAAATCTTTTATCTGCAACTGCACTGGTTGCTGCTCTCTGGGCTCGGGAAAATCTGCATTTCACACCACGTATTCCCAAACATTCCATGTCCCTGTAAACCACCTAGGCAACTCATTGAATCCTTGGATTGGTTCTGTCTGATCGGTTCCTTCCTGATGATTAGAAGCCAGGGTTCTGGCTGGGCACGGTGGTTCATACCAGTAATCCTAGCACTTTGGGAGGCTGAGGAGGGCAGATGGCCTGAGCTCAGGAGTTTGAGACCAGTGTGGGCAACATGGTGAAAACCTGTCTCTACTAAAATACAAAAAATTAGCCAGGCATGGTGGCGGATGCCTGTAATCCTAGCTACTCTGGCTGAGGCAAGAAAATTGCTTGAAACCAGGAGGTGGAGGTTGCAGTGAGCCAAGATAGTGCCACTGTGCTCCAGCCTGGGTGACAGAGCCAGACTCTGTCTCCAACAACAACGAAGAAGCCAGTCTTCTGTTCTCCATGATATGCGTTAGTTCAGTCTCAGGAGCGTGGAGTAACCCTGCCCTCCCCTGCATTTGGAGTACGTGGAGCACGAAGCACACAGGTTAGCAACCAGGCTCAAAGAGCAGATAGCCTAGTTCAATTGTAGAGACCCCAGAAACCACAAGCTGTTGAGCTGCACTGCTTGTTTTCCATTACACATTCAGAAGTTGCTGCTTTAGATCACTGGAAGAGTGCAACAGTGACAACAAACGAATAGCTGCTGCTTTGGCAGGGGTAGGTAAGGGTGTGTGGAGACAGGGATCACCATCCTTTGAATGGCAGGATTCTTCTCTCCCACGTTCATTTCCCCAGGCAATACCAACTCCCTGGGGGGCTGCTTCGGCTCCGGCCCCTCCACCAGATGATGGTGGAGTCCGCCTGTCCCTCCTGCAGCTGTCTGTGTGAATCTACTTCTTTCACCTCTAAAAGCAACTCACAGCAGGCACCCTATGTTCCATGTAACACCTTTCTCTCAAAGCTGTATTATTTGAATTTGTCCCCATCATAGGAAGTAGCAAACCTCAGGAATTTCTTGCCAGTTTGTGTGCTATCTTCCTTAGCTTCGTTTGATTGGAATTGCTCTCCTCCCTCAGCCAGCATGTGTGACTGCAAGTAACTCTGTAGTAGGTAGGCTTTGGGCGTGCAGAAGCAGCCTATGCCTCCCACCTCCACCAGCGGGAAGCTGGCCGGTCAGCTCGGATGCCTGCACAGACACACGTGCAGAGGCAGAGACAGAATCCAGGCATCCCTGTCTTTGAACTTTGAAGTTCCACAGGGTTAGTCAGCCATGAGGCTTGGGGCTGAACATCTCTCTTGAGCTACCTATGACGAGGCGATGGCCAGATGAGAGCAGGTGCCCTGTTGAGGTGCGGTCCTTGAGCAAGCGCAGGAGGGCTGCATGTGTACCAGGAAGGAGCGCTGTAGCCCCTTTGTCAGAGAGCAAGACCCAGTAATAATGGCAGGTGTGGATAATACTGGAAGGGCAGCAGCAGCCCTCAGATGAACACGTGGGGCCTCCACAGGAGGTGACAGAGCGCCAGGCAGGAGAACGCAGACGGAACGGCGACAGGAGCCCTTGGCAATGGGAGGAAGAGGAAGGTGGCCTGAGGAACCAGGGGCTCACTAGGCCTTTCTCAGCAACAGCAATTCGCATGGTTCATGGATGCTCTTGTTTTGATATGATTAATTTTTAAGTAGTTTTTGGGCTGAAAAGGAAAACAAAAAACAAGATTGGGCAGATGCATCTGTTACTCCTACATAGCATATGGCAGTAAACTGTCATTAATTTTACTATGTTTATGTGTTTACTAATTTATTATATTTAGTATGTTTATTATGTTTGTATGTAGTTATACAGAAACAGGAAATAAAATACAAACAGGTGGGCTTCTTCTGGTAAAGAAATTAGTTATTTTTAGTTGTGAGGTAAATTTCAGTCAATTCGACTTTATACAACTCTTGCAATTGATATGTTTTTCCACGATCTCAATTTTTAAAAAATGCAAACCTTTATTCCAAGTGCAATTATCAAAGGACTTTTTAGACATAAAACAGAAAGTTCCAGCTAATTACAAATGTGACCGACTAAGAGCATTTAACAGGACAAACCTACAAACTCAGAGTTCCTAAGAATCATCTACCTGCCAAACACTTCCAGCCAATGATATCCCTCTCCATGTAGCCAAACATAGAGCAGGCCGCATAAGAGGTTATTTTAAAAATGATTAATACCCAGCGTTGTCTTTCTTATTTGCAAACGATGGTTATTACTGTCATGGACCATTATGAATGGGAAGACAGACAGTAGGAAATGCTGCATTACCTATTAAAATTTAATGTAGAACGTCATCCCTCAGTACCGAGGGAGGATTGGTTCCAGGACCCTAGCACATACCGAAATCTGCAGATGCCCAAGCTCTTTATGTAAAATGATGTAGCATTTGTGCATAAACTACACACATGCTCTCATATACTTTCTGTCATCTGTGGATAACTTACAATACCTAATGCAATATAAATGCTATGCAAATAGTTGTTATACTATATTTTTACTTTTATTATGTTTTATTGTCCTATTATTTTTTATTTTTATTTATGACTATTTTTAGCCTGCAGTTGAATCGGTGGATGCAGAACCCACAGATATGGAGGTCCAATTGTACTTTCAAATTCCATTCTCATAAGAAACTAAGGCTTGCTGACTGTTTTCCCAGCAGTCTTCCAAAATTTACATTGGTACAATAAGGCAATCTAGATACCATGGCAGATCGCCCAGCTGAAAACAACTAAAACTGCCGAAAAAAAATGTGGGAGAGATATTTTTACAGGCAGCAATAATTTGGCAAGTGAAGCAGAAGATTCAGCGACCAAAACTCCAGTGAAAGTTGGAACCTAGGAGATGAGCTGGTTTTGCCTTCAGGGCATCTGGCAAACCCAGGGATCTCCAGCCTTGGAATTCCAGGGCCAATTGTGCAGGGAAAAGTGCAGAGCCAGCCCACACTGGGACCTGGGACACAGCCTCTCCAGCCCTGCGGGACAGGGAGGAGCTTTTCCTGGGGTGTCCCGGTGGACTGGAAATGTACCCACTGGCCGTAGGACTAGCCGCATCAATCCTGAGCACTGAATAGAATGGAAAAACATTCCTGCTGATAATTCATGATCACCAGCCAGCCCTCAGGAGAGTTTTCAGCTCGAATTTGAATTACCCAGGTGGTCAGAAAAACCTCAAGTTGAGGATTCAGCTTAATTTCATCTCTGGCTGATGACAGTGCCCTGGTGCTCGGCGGCAGAAGGACCCAGAGAGGCAGGCATCAAATCATTCCTGTGGATAACAGAAAAGTTAGACATGCAAAAATTCATACATTGGGCAAATCAGACCTGGAATTAAAAGTAGACCAGCTCGGCCAGGCACAGTGGCTCACGCCCGTAATCCCAGAACTTTGGGAGGACAAGGCGGGTGGATCACGAGGTCAGGAGTTCGAGACCAGCCTGGCCAATGCAGTGAATCCCTGTCTCTACTAAAAATGCAAAAATTAGCCGGGTGTGGTGGCGGGTGCCTGTAGTCCCAGCTACTCGGAGGCTGAGGCAGGAGAATCGCTTGAACCCGGGAAGCAGAGATTGCCGTGAGCTGAGATTACGCCATTGCACTCCAGCTTGGGCAACAGAGCAAGACTTCATCTAAAAAAATAAATAAATAAATAAATAAATAGACCAGCTCATACACCTACTATGTACCCACAAAAATTTGAAATTAAAAAAAGACCAGCGTATTATGTTTAAAGAACTAAAAGAACTGAATATACAAATAAGGAGCAAGAGACTTTATTAAACAATCAGGTCTGAAAAAGAATCTAATCAAATTTGTAGAAATAAAAAATATAGAAACTAAAAATAAAGTTTAACATTAGGCTAGAGAATTTGTGACCTGAGACTTGGATCTGAAGAAATTATTCAGAATGTATTACAAAAACATGAAGAAATAGGACATGTAAAAGACGAGCCAAGATATAGCTGGAAACCAGGAGAAGTATTAACATATCAGAGTTCAGGAAGAAAAGGAGAGAGAAAATGAGATCAAGGCAATATTTTAAAAGATAATTCTGAGAATTTTCCAGAATTGATTAAAGACCACAAGCCACGGGATGAGGAAAACCAATGAATCCCACACAGAATAAATTAAAAGGAGCCTACTCCTAGACAGTAACATAATATCATCTATGTGCAGAGGGAATTTTATACACTGGAACAAATGTCTCTCAAAACAAAGAAGAAATAAAGATATTTTCAAATCTACCACTGAGCAATTTTCTCACCTACAGACCGTAACTAAAGGAATTTCTAATAGATGGTCAGAGATATATGAATTGAAGAACAAAAGAAGTATTAAATGTCATACAATATAAATATTCATTTGTAAAACAACAACACTGTGAGATTTTAAAACTACAAGATCAAAGGTAAAATCAAAATAGGTGGCAAATTAATCACAGCACAAAATTCAGAAAAACTGAGTTGTGTTGTTTAGGATGAAAATAAAGATGTGAACTTTAGGTTTTAATAAGTTAGGGTGGAATTTCTAAGGTAATTGTGCCAGACTTTGTTTTCCAAAGATAGCTGCAACAATATTTCTCATCTGACCTGTCCTTCCAAAAGTGGAGTCTAATTCCCTTTGCCTTGAGCCTGGGCTAGACTCTGATTTTCTTGTCGTCAAAGGATGTGGTGGAATGATGTTGTGAAGACTTCTGGGTTGAGAAAGCAATGCACTGCCCTCTTCTTCTAGGGTCACTGTCTCCTGGAACCCTGCTGCTGTGCTGTGAAAAGCCAAGCCCTACAGGAAGGTCCATGTAGGAGCTCTGGTGGCCAGCCCCAGCTGAGCCGAGCCTGTCAGTCCCGCCTGCAGGGCAGGTGTGAGTGAAGATGCCTCTTGATGATTCTGGCCCCAGCCTTTCAGGTATTCCCAGCTATGGCTCCAGACAACAGAGAAGACCAGTCATCCCCACTGGGCCCTGCCTGTCCAAATTCCTGATCTGCACCATCAGTGAGCCACTAATTCTTATTATTTTATGCCACTGACTAGGGGATGTTTGTTATGAAACAGCAGTAACTGGAGTAGTAGTCACTCAAGGAAAAAATAAAGATGTATAACTTCCTAATTGTTATAGGGGAAATATATACAGAATAACAAACAAATAGTCCAAAAGAAAGAGAAGAAACCAAGAAAGCTTAAGGAAAATAGTAAAAATCAATCCAAATTTATTAATAATAATGATAAATGGGACTGGGCATGGTGGCTCATGCCTATAATCCCAGAACTTTGAGAGGCTATGGCAGGAAAATCACTTGAGGCCAGGGGTTCGAGATTAGCCTGACCAGCATAGCAAAACCCCATCTCTACTAAAAATACAAAAAATTAGCCAGGCGTGGTGGCACATGCCTGTAATCTCAGCTACTCGGTGGAAGAGTCCTCAGCTACTGAGGTGGAAGAATCACTTGAACCTGGGAGGTGAAGGTTGCGGTGAGCTGAGATCTTGCCATTGCACTACAGCCTGGGTGACAGAGTGAGACTCTGTCTCAACAACAGCAACAAAAGAAGATAAATGGAAATGGAATAAATGTGCCAAACTAATGATAAATTAAATGCTAAAGAATATCCGACTGGTTAAATAACAAAATCCAGCTATATGCAATTTAAGGAATATATCCAAAATACAACAACATATACTGACATATACATATTAGGAATAAACATGGGGAAAAGTAATAATAATTATAATAGATACTCACTATGGGCCAGGTATTATTCTAAACACTTTATGTATTAATATTAACTCAATTAATTCTAACAATAATCCATACTGAAACCTAAGTTCCACGAAGACAGAGATTTTTGTTTGCAACTGTTTCTCTCAAGCATGAAACAATTCCTGACATATAGTGGGTGCTTAATAAATATGCATTAAGTTGATGAACAAATGAATGAATGAATAACCTTGTGAGGTCGGTCTTATTATTCTACCCATTTTAGAGATAGATAGGGAAATTGGAGCACAAAGTGACAGGGCCATTTATATTAGCTGAAATAGCTGTATTAATATCAGAACCATGGTGGCTTATGCCTGTAATCCCAGCACTTTGGGAGGCTGAAGCGGGTGGATAACTTGAGGTCAGGAGTTCGAGACCAGCCTGGCCAACATGGTGAAACCCCACCTCTGCTAAAAATACAAAAATTAGCCAGGCATGGTGGTGCATGCCTGTAGTCCCAGCTACTTGGGAGGCTGAGGCACAACAGTCGCTTGAACCTGGAAGGCAGAGGTTGCAGTGAACTGCACTCCAGCCTGGGCAACAGAGTGAGACTCCATCTCAATAAAACAAACGAACAAAAAATCAGAACAAATATATTTTGAAAACAAAAAGCATCACAAGAGAGAAAGAGGATCGTTAAATAATGCAAAGATATCCAAATAAACCAAAAAGGTATAATAACTGTAAACTTACATGTAATTAATAACATAGCCTCAAAATATATTAAGCCAAGTTAGCCTCATTACAGGGAGAAATGGATAAATGGAACGTAGTAATAGGTGTTAACATACCTTTTTCAGTGATGATAGATCAAAGAGATAAAAATAAATAACCAGGCAATAGAGCATTTGAATAAAAAAATGTAAAAGGTTGACTTGAAGGACATGTATAAAATACCTAACTACTATAAAGTACTTATTCTTTTCAAGCACAAAAATACATTTATTGACCAAATAGTGGGCAATAAGCTAGTCTCAACAAATTTCAAAAGGTTGCTATCATACAAATCACATTGGCCACCACAAAATGCCATTGTTACAAAAAGATAGCTAGACAAACCACATATATTTGGAAAGTATAAAATACTCTTCTAAATAACTCATAAAATAATAAATCAATGAAAATTAGAAAATATTTAGAACTAAATTATAATAAAAATCACATATCAAACTTGTCGGATGTAGCTAAATCAATTCTTAGAGTAACATTTACAGTGTTACATGGTTATATTAGAAAAGAAGATTAAATATTAATGAGCTGCAGAATTAAATCAAGAAAGCAGAAAACTAACAGCAGAATCAAACTGACAAAAATAGAAAAAAATGAAGTAGAAAAGAGTGGAAATCCATGAAATAGAATATAATAACACAATAGGCCAGGCACAGTGGCTCACACCTGTAATCCCAGCACTTTGGGAGGCTGAAGCAAGTGGATCACTTGAGGCCAGGAGTTCCAAGACCAGCCCGGGCAACATAGCAAAAGCCCATCTATACCCACCCACCCACACACACACAAAATTAGCCAGGCGTAATGGTGCACTTGTATTTCCAGCTTCTCGGTGGGAGGTGGCTGAGGTGGGAGGGTCACTAGAGCCTGAAAGGTCAAGGTTGCAGTGAGCTGTGATTGCACTCCAGCCAGGCAACAGGGCAAAACTCTGTCTCAAAAAACAAAGCAAAACAAAAGGCAAAAGTTAGTTCTTTTGAAAGACTAATGAGAAAGAAAATCTGTCTATATTGAATAAGGAAAAATAAAAGAAGACACAAAGAAACATGAGAAATGGAAAAGGTGCCCCTGACCTGGGAAGAGAGGGGCCTGGCTGGTGGTATCCATCTCATACCAGCTAGAAATGAAGAAACTGCTTGCTCATCCCAGCCTGGCTCCTGGTCTATGCCCATGCCTGGTTTATGCCTTGGACATATCAATTGCTGGAAGAAATTTTTTTAAAAAAATAGAAAAGATGATATAACTCTTGTCCTACAGGGATTTAAAAGTAAAAAGATATTAGCAACAGCTTTAGTTAAATAAACTTGAAAAGTTAAAGGAAATACACAATTATAGAAAAATAGAGGTTGCCAGTTAATAAAAAAGACATAGAAAGTATGAATAGTTATATGATTTCTCAAGTAACTGGATCAGTAGTTAAAAGTTTTCCATCAAAGACCAGTGGAGCACGGTGGCTCATGTCTGTAATCCCAGCACTTTGGGAGGCCTCGGTGGGTGGATAACCTGAGGTCAGGAGTTCAAGACCAGCCTGGCCAACACGGCGAAACCCCACCTCTATTAAAAATACAGGTGTGGTGGCAGGCACCTGTAATCCCAGGTACTTGGGAGGCTGAGGCAGGAGAATTACTTGAACCTGGGAGGCAGAGGTTGCAGTGAGCCAAGATCGTGCCATTACACTCCAGTCTGGGTGACAGAGTAAGACTCTGTCTCAAAAAAAAAAAAAAAAAGTGTTGCATCAAAGAGAAAACATGATTTGAGCTCTTCCAAATATTTACCAAACTCAGACTCTGGGATTTCCAAATTCTAGAGAAAGAGAGTGCTTCCAATTTGTTTTATAATGTTACCATAACCTTAAGAAGCCAAAATCAGACAAACAGCATAAGAAAGGGAAATTAGAGTCAAATCCCAAACATCAGTAAAAGATAATGCATCCTGATCAATTTGAGTTCATTCTAGGAAGGGAAGATTGAATAAAATCATAAAATCAATTGATGTATTAAAACAACAAACCAGAAAAATAAATTTCTATAATGTTTAGAAAAAGTGAATTTATCAAAACCCCACAGAGAATATTTTACATAATATAAAATGCTGAACGCTTTTTTTTAAAGGTGAATAACAAGAGCAGAATACCCATTACTACTATTACTATTTAAAATTGTGCTGGAGGACTTAGGCAACAAAAGAGGGAGAAAATATTTGAGGAATGAAAAGGAACAAGCAAAACTGACATTATTCAAGAGCATTTAGCAAGGCTCCTGGAATGAAAAGCAAGATACAAAAATTGATTCAGTTTCTATACACCAGTGACAAAGAGAACATGCTTT
This sequence comes from Pan paniscus, assembly GCF_029289425.2. NCBI lineage: Eukaryota > Metazoa > Chordata > Mammalia > Primates > Hominidae > Pan > Pan paniscus. The sequence continues at coordinate 9,283,114 of NC_073265.2, forward strand.
TTATGAAGATATAATAGACTCAAAAATAAGAAATACTCGGGAATAATTTTAACAAAGGATGTCTGAGATCTTTATGAAAAATGTTAGAACACTTTTTTGAAAGATGTTTTTTAAAACCCCAATAAATAGATGTTTGTAAATTTGAGTTCTCAATATCATAAACATGTCCATTTTTCCCAAATTGATCTACACATATAATGCAATGCCTATCAAAATTCCAGCAATTTTCTCTTTTTAATGTAGATTTTGAGAAGCTGGGTTTGTTGTTGTTGTTTTGAAACAGGGTCTTGCTCTGTAGTTCAGGCTGGAGTGTAGTGGCATGACCATGGCTCACTGCAGCCTAGACCTCCTAGGCTCAAGTGATCCTCCCTCCTCACTCTCCGGAGTAGCTGGGAACACAAGCGTCGGCCATCATGCCTGGCTACATTTTTTATTTTTGGTAGAGACAAGATCTCGCTATGCTACCAGGCTTGTCTTGAACTCCTAGCCTCAAGCAATCTTCCCACTTCGGTCTCCCAAAGTGATGGGATTACAGATATGAGCCACATGCCTGATCTTGACAAGCTGATTCTAAAATTACAGAAAACAGCAACGGCCAAGGATGTCTTTGACATTCCCAAAGTAGGAGAGCCAGGCAGGGAGACTGATGAGGGACTTACAACATGACTAGTGGAATAGAGTGCATAGCCTAGAATCAGACTCATCCATACCCAGAACCCCGACTTACCACAGTCATTGCTGCAGACCACTGGGAAATAAATGCTGCATTTGATTAAAAAAAATTAACTGAATCTCTACTTCTCACCACACACACACACATTAAAAGTGAGGGGTAGGTAGATTAAAGGTAATTAAATGTGAAGAGCAAAATGTAAGTCTTTTAAAAGACCATGTATGAGAACAAATTTATGACAGAGGACAAGTTGACAAAACATGCACACACACACACACACACACACACACACACACACTACAGACTCTACCTGAAGAGACACATACATTGCAGTTGAGAACTTCTGATTATTAAAAGACATCAAACAGAGAATGAATGTATACATCACATGACAGGTTATGTATCTACAAAGGGGCATGAAGACATACATATACCACAAAATGGGGCCGATATATCTCACCATCTTATATATTCTGGATATAGCACCCGGAATACAAAAGAACTCCTTACACGTCAGGCATTTCCTGGAAAACAAAAGCACATGAGGGCCGGGTGCAGTGGCTCACATCTGTAATCCCAGCACTTTGGGAAGCCAAGGTGGCCGGATCACCAGAGGTCAGGAGTTTGAGACCAGCCTGGCCAACACGGTGAAACCCCGTCTCTACTAAAAATACAAAAATTAGCCGGGTATAGTGGCGGGTGCCTGTAATCCCAGCTACTTGGGAGGCGGAGGCAGGGGAATTGCTTGAACCTGGGAGGTGGAGGTTGCAATGAGTGGAGATTGTGCCACTGCACTTCAGCCAGGGTGACAGAGTGAGACTCTGTCTCAAAAAAAAAAAAAAAAAAAAAGGAAGAAAGAAAGCACACGAGGTCAATAAACAAATAAACACATGAAAAGATGTTCAGCCTCACAGGTACCTGGGGAAACACAAGCTGAAACCACGGGTGCTATCGCTTCACACGTCCCAGACTAGCTATGACAATGTCAAGCATGAACAAGAACACGAGCAGCCAGTCCCCTGGGTACAGCTTGTGCAAGTGTAATTGTTATAACGGTCAGCAATTTGGTAATGTGCATAACCTATGGGCAAGCGAATCCATAGCTAGATGTATGAACTAGAAACATTTTGCAATTTATATGTCAGGAGTCACATATAAGAGTGTACATAGCCCCACTTTATGTGAAAGCAAAAAACACTGAAGACAGTCCAAATAGCCATCAAAAATTGAATGAGTGGGTGTATTACAATGTATTAATTTAAGGACTACTATTTAAGAAAAAAAAAATGAGTTAATTACTCCAACCCACAACACCTCAGTGAATCTCAGGAATTAGCTGAGGAAAGAAATGAAATTGCAAACAATATAAGTAGTGTGCTTGAATTTATATTGGTTAAAAACATGCAAAGCTAAGCAATGCACTATTTGTGGATACAAATAAAATTAAGAGCATGATAATCACATAATTCTGCACAGGAATTTCCTCTGACTCGGGGGGCTGGGAAGGGGAATGAGGTGAGAGCAAGAAGAGCCTCTTAGAAGACTTTTCAGGTATGGTTCACCTTCTTCTTTCTCTGACTTTTTTGTTTGTTGGTTTGTTTTGTTGTTGCTTTTTTGTTTGTTTGTTTTTGAAGACTGAGTTTTGCTCTTGTTGTCCAGGCTGGAGTGCAAAGGCGTGATCTCAGCTCACAGCAACCTCCACCTCCTGGGTTCAAGCAATTCTCCTGCCCTCAGCCTCCAAAGTAGCTGGGATTACAGGCAGGTGCCACCAGGCCCAGATAATTTTTTGTATTTTTAGTAGAGACAGAGTTTCACCATGTTGGCCAGGCTGGTCTCAAACTCCTGACCTCAGGTGATCCACCCGCCGCAGCCTCCCAAAGTGCTGGGATTAGAGGCGTGAGCTACCGCGCCGGCCTCACATTCTTCTTTCTTAAACCAAGTTGTCTGTACATATTTTTTTGTTGTTGGTATTATTTATTTCTTAGAGACAGGGTCTCACTCTGTCACTCAAGCTTGAGTGCAGTGGTTCCATCCATGGCTCGCTGCAGCCTCAAACTCCTGGGCTCGAGTGATCCTCCCACCTCAGCCTCCTGAGTGGCTGGGGCTAGAGGCATCCACCACCATGTCCAGGTAGTTGGTTTTATTTTTCTAGAGATGGGGTCTTGCTATTTTTCTCAGGCTGGTCTCAAACTCCTGGCTTCAAGTGATCGTCCCGTCTCAGCCTCCCAAAGTGCTGGAATTACAGATGCAAGCCACTGCACCCAAACATAAATTTTTATTATATATAATTTTTGTACCCCACATAGATTTTATAATACTGTTTTTAAAATCTATTTTATCTTCAATTTAAGGACAATTAAAAACTTTTTATAGAGTAGCCAGGTTTTGCCCAGAAATACCATATGATCTTTAATTCTCCATAACTGGGTGAGAAATAGCTCCTGATTAAACCAAATGGGTAAGGAATAAAATGAATCAAGGGATGTTGGCTTTAAATTTTTAGTCTTTTGATGGAAAACAGCAAGGAAGCAACTTCCTACTGATCATCTAGATTGAGTAATGTCCAATTAAATAGAATGTAGCTAAAAATAAAACTTCACCTATGATTATATAATGGTAGATTGGTACAAAGGCAAAACTGCCCTGCACGGGGAACTTCAAACCTACCATAAAGTTGCAAATCTCTTCTAAATTAACCTCTGAAGGAACTCCTGAGAACTCGTTTGTAAATTGAGGTTAAAAAAAAAAAAGTTTGTAAAAATTGTGTGTTGTTAGGCAATTCTATCATTTTCCTGGTCCGTGAAGTGACCTGACAATTACATGTTTTGACAGAGGGTTATGGAGCTGACTTGGTTAAGCATATAGTAGTTTCCTGCCAGGTGGCAAGCGCCCCCTTCTAGGCAATCACTGCCAGGTTCACCATCACAACAGACACGACCTGGGGTGACATCAAGAATCCGCAAGTCAGCAGGCATCCTCAAAGCTAGGGAAAACTGTCTGTATGCCAGAGAACTTAATGACAGTGTCACGCTTCTGAGCCACTATCCCTCCCCGACGGGGAATAGGAGACAGGTACTACCAGCTTGCTTATCCTGGGGTTAGAGCCTGTCTAGGTCTTTCTTGGGAGGTTCACTTTGGGATAAGTCACACTTTGGGTCATCACAATTTACATATCTCATTCTGATGAAACAGCCAAAACGAATATTGCACCATGTGTTTTAGGGAGAAAAGGTTATGAAAGTTGTCATCTGCAACTTGAGTGGTGTGTTCAAAGGCAGGGGGGAGAAAAGTTGTTGACAATGGCCAACTGTAGCCCTATGGTATCAATGATTCAGTAATAAGAAGTCTGATTTATTGAGCATTTACTATGGTCTTTTCTTTCTTTCTTTCTTTCTTTCTTTCTTCTTTCTTTCTTTCTTTCTTTCTTCTTTCTTCTCTCTTTTTTTTTCTTTTGACAGAGTTTTGCTCGCTCTTGTTGCCCAGGCTGGAGTGCACTGGCACAGTCTCGGCTCACATGGTGGTGACATCTTGAACCCTCCACCTCCAGGGTTCAAGCAATTATCCTGCCTCAGCCTCCCAAGCAGCTGGGATTACAGGCACATGCCACCACGCCCAGCTAATTTTTTATTTTTTATTTTTATTTTTTTAGTAGACACGGGGTTTCTCCATGTTGATCAGGCTGTTCTCAAACTCCCGACCTCAGGTGATTTGCCTGCCTTGGCTTCCCAAAGGGCTGGGATTACTGGCGTGAGCCACCGTGCCCGGCGGCATTTGCTGTGTTTCTAGGCACAGTACGAAATGCTTTTCACAGATTTTCTCATTTTCAAAAACATCCTCTAGGGAGTTGCTTCTAAATTAGGAAACTATTGCTCAGAGAGACACACTGACATGGCACAGATCACACGGTGTTAGAAGCAGGGGGCCAAAGCCCATGCTCTTAATGACTCCATGTGCCAAGACTCAGGAAGATGACTCTGCCATAGGTTAAACATATAGACCAAGGTGGTGGAATGGGAGTCCTGGAATAAACCCTCACGTTTTGGGCCAAGTGATTTTCAACAAGGTTGCCAAGACCTTCCAGTGAAGACAACAATGGGTAATCAAAAGAGGGATTGGCCAGAAAAGATGAAAGTGCAAAGATCAATAAAAAGTGATCCTGGTGGAAGTGAGATCTGAGTTGAAAGCAGAGTTACAAAAGAAATAGCTGACCTTGGGAACATTGACACTGCCGTTCTGCAACCAGGGAATTGAGTGAAGGAGAATTTATTGTCATGAATTAAGGAAGTGGCTGTGACAAAGAGGAGGAAGACACCCCAGAAGAAGTGACTCCAGCAAAAACTTTCCATATTATAGGAAGCCTCACTGAAAACAAAAGGAATAGAATGCAGGAGGTGATCCCACAGAAAGGAGTATGACACGTCGCCAAGGGTTAGAAAAGATGCACGCTCCCTACTGTAAGGGATGCGCTAAGAAGGCACACACTGCTCAAACTCTTCTTAGAATGGTGTTTTCTTTTCTTTTTTTTTTTTTACAATCAAGTAAAACACTTTAGTTCTCAAAGTTTCTAATGTTTCAAATCACGATATGCTATATAAGTAGGAGTTTTACTAGTTTTTAATTTCCCTATGCATTTATAACCCACAATAAGAGAACTTTTAAATGTTTTCACAGATTTTGTTAAAGGTCCCGGAGCAATGCTTTTGATTATTAGGATCATTTTGCACAGTCTCAGTTTGCAAGGACATTTTTACAGACTTGCACTACAGGTCAGAGTAAGAACAGCCAATGTCCATTCAGCGTAAGATGGCTCGGCCATCTACACTTGCTTCATGGCCGTGACACGGAGGCTGTGAAGATGAGTCTGAGGAAACGCACAGACTTTGGCAGGTGTGTCATTTGTTCGTGTAAAAGCAGCTTGCCCCCATGGGACCAGATTGAACTCAACTCCAAAGAGGAGATGTGAGAACATTCTTTTTCATTTTCTTTTTTTTTAAGTGCAATGGTGCAATCTCAGCTCACTGCAACCTCTACCTCCCAGGTTCAAGCGATTCTCCTGCCTCAGCCTCCTGAGTACCTGGGACTACAGGTGCCCGCCACCATGCCCAGCTAATTTTTTGTATTTTTAATAGAGACAGGGTTTCACCATGTTAGCCAGGATTGTCTCGATCTCCTGACCTCGTGATCCGCCTGCCTCGGCCTCCCAAAGTGCTGGGATTACAGGCATGAGCCACCACACCTGGCTGATGTGAGAACATTGTAGTGTGCAATGAGGCCTTGCCATCTACACCAAAGGCAAGGGAACCTCCCTTTGACAAAGCTACCTCTGCACTGACTCTTGCATGGAAATATGGCAGTTGTGTTACTTGCACCATTTGGGTAACAGAGAAGTTTTTCAGCTACCTCCAGAGATAGGGCCTTTATCATAAGGAGAAACACGGAAACAAGGGAAATCTCATAGGAATGCAGATCAGTATGTAGATGAGCCTTATGAGAAAAGCATGAGTGGCAACTGTGCCTGAACCAGGCCGCTGAGGGCCCCAGGCAGCAGGAAGAAGGGGTTATCTTAGTGTGCGGCGGCCACTCCGCTTCCTCCCCTCTGGATTACACCCCTACTGCCCCCAGGTGCACACCTCACCTGAGTTCCTCAATGGCTTTTTCTCCTAAGTCTAAAGTCCAGCTCCATCATGACTGCCTACGGCCATTCTCGCAGCTTCAGTTCTGCATCTTCTCCTGAAAATGGCTGAATCCTTCTCTCCACGTTTCCCTATCTGCATTCAAAGAGGGAAAATCTGGCTGGCCTTACTAATTCCACCTCCTCTGTTAATGAGGAGCCTCCCACTCTCAGACACTCCATGGTAGGGACATCAGCCAGGAAATCACAAAGGTTGGGGTATGGGACAGAGCAGGAGGTGCAGACAGGGACTCCAGGGAGGGCTGAGGCCGGGGGCCAGGTGTCTCCATGCCTGGCGGCATCCTGCAGTCAGGCCTAGTGTGATGGTCCCAGCACATGAACAGGACCCAAATGTTTGCCAGAAAGAAAAGCTGTTTCTGCATCAGAAGTTGGGTAAACACTTGCCTTCTAGATACTAAATGAAGAAGAATTAAATACTTTTTTTGTTTTGAGATGAAATTTCACTCTTGTCACCCAGGCTATAGTGCAGTGGCGCCATCTTGGCTCACTGCAACCTCTGCCTGCCAGGTTCAAGTGATTCTCCTGCCTCAGCCTCCCAAGTAGCTAGGATTACAGGCATGCGCCACCATGCCTGGCTAATTTTTTGTATTTTTAGTAGAGATGGGATTTCACCATGTTGGCCAGGCTGGTCTTGAACTCCTGACCTCAGGTGATGTGCCTGCCTCAGCCTCCCAAAGTGCTAGGTTACAGGTGTGAGCCACCACGCCCATCCTAAAAACACATTTTGACACATTGTTGGAATCTAAATTAAGCCTAATGACTGCTACTGTAGTTATTAGCAATTATCTTATTAACAAAAGTGTATCTTTCTGTCCCTTGTCATATTTCTTTTCTTTTTTTTTTTTTTTGAGACAGAGTCTCGCTCTGTCGCCCAGGCTGGAGTGCAGTGGCGCGATCTCGGCTCACTGCAAGCTCCGCCTCCCGGGTTCGCGCCATTCTCCTGCCTCAGCCTCCCGAGTAGCTGGGACTACAGGCGCCCGCTACCACGCCCGGCTAATTTTTTGTATTTTTAGTAGAGACGGGGTTTCACCGTGTTAGCCAGGATGGTCTCGATCTCCTGACCTCGTGATCCGCCCGCCTCAGCCTCCCAAAGTGCTGGGATTACAGGCGTGAGCCACCGCGCCCGGCCGTCATATTTCTTTGGTTCATTTTGCTTCCATTAAATGGGAGAAAAGGATACTCGAGTAACTTTTCTCACCCACCCGTGACGGCATCAGCGATTATACTTGAATTGTCTTTTAGTTCTACAAGTTATAATGTAGATGAAAAATGAATCCATAGATTAACACTGATCAAACAAAGCTTCTGAAACTATTATCTTATCCATTATCACTTTCTATAAAATTATAGAAGGAACCATTTGCAACTGAATAGAGGATCTCTGAGTTTTACCTCCTTGATCATCCCCTGTAAAGAAGACAAAAACAGCAGAACAAAATCTGAAAGCAACTTATATGAAGAATTAACCCAGAAGCTTAAGGGATTCTAGTAATTAAAAAAAAGAAATTATAGTTGAAACAGAAAGTCAAACTTTATAGTCTTACAGAGAAATTTTTACCCATTTTCCCAGAGAAGCCATAATCTATGCAAAAACAGGGAGAAAGGAGAAGAGGCTTGTTTCTTCCTAGCAATGAGAGAGAGAGAGAAAGAAGAGAAGAGAAGAGGCCTGGTTCTCCCTAGCAGAAAAGAGAGAGAGAGACAGAGAGAGAGAGAGAGAGGAGGCTTGGCTCTCCCTAGCAAAAAAAGGAGAGAGAGAGAGGCCTGGTTCTCCCTAGCAATAAGAGAGAGAGAGAAGAGGCTTGGTTGTCCCTAGCAAAGAGAGAGAGAGAGAGAGAGAGAGAGAGAAAAGAAGAAGAAGAAGAAGAAGAAGAAGAAGAAGAAGAAGCAGCAGCAGCAGCAGCAGCAGCAGCAGCAGCAGCAGCCTGGTTCTCCCTAGCAAAAAGAGAGAGAGAGAGGCCTGGTTCTCCCTAGCAATGAGATAGAGAGACAGAGAGAGAGAGAGAGAGGGAAGAGGCTTGGCTCTCCCTAGCAAAACAGGAGAGAGAGAGAGAGACCTGGTTCTCCCTAGCAACGAGAGAGAGAGAGAGAAGAGGCTTGGTTGTCCCTAGCAAAGAGAGAGAGAGAGGGAGAGAGGAGAAGAGGCTTGGTTCTCTCTAGCAACGAGACAGAGAGAGAGAGAGAGAGAGAAGAGAAGAGGCTTGGTTCACCCTAGCAACAAAAGAGAGAGAGAGAGTAGAAGAGGCTTGATTCTCCCCAGCAATGATCTATGAGAAAGGCACTGAAGTAGCAGCAGTGGTAGTAAAAATATTGATACTTCTGTCTAAGTGTTACACTAAGTATGTTATTTGTATACTAACTCTGTAATCTTTACAATATCAGTGTTCAGTAGATGTTTTTTTTACCTACATTTTACAGAAGAAGAAACTGAGGCTTATATAGGTGTGTAACTTACTCAAAGCTACACAGGAAACAAATATCCAGAAAGTGGTTGACCCTGAGGCCGTGCTCTCCAACAGACGCGATCCCAGGAAAACGTGCAGGCAGCCGTGCATCCTCTAGAGACTGATCCCAGGCCCACAAACAGCTGTCAGAAAGCAGTGCTGCTTTCCAAACCTTGCAAGGTCTTCTGGTGCCTAATCTCGTTCCTTTTCTACAAAATGCAATTACCTTAACTGTGAAGTGGAATAAACAATTTTGCTTCTCTCCAACCTAGCCATTTCATAATATAAGGTGTTATTAATGCCAGGATGTCATTTCTCAATTTCCTTAGTTTTAATTAATTTGCTTAGCATACTTTAATGTATATCTGATAGTTTAATCTTTTATAATAAAAAGTCTATTGTAAGTTAATTAAAAGTGTTATTATGTCTTAAAACAGCAGGTTTTAATGGGCTGTTGATCACAGAGAATGCATTTCTTTATAATGATGTTTTTCTTCTTTAATTGTGAAGTATTTGTATAATCAACTATCATTATTGCCAACTTAATGGCAAAAGAAAATTTAAAAAGTAATTTTGCAAATACTAAAACTACAATATATAGATGAAAAGAATAATACAATGACACCTTGGATTTTAAAATAATTATGATAAATAATTGAACTTACAACATCTCTGTGGAGCAAGAAAAAAACCCCACTTCACTTGTAGGCAAATTGTAGCTGAAAGGAAGATTGAAATTATTTTTCCCAAGTAAGCAATGGTGATGACTTTGAAAAGGTAGGGTAAGGTTTTTGGCTCCAGGGATAATGGCATGTGAATTTATTTCTCTTTTATGAAACACAAACAAAAATTAAAATTACAAACTTCAAAAGATTAAAGATTCTCTGAATCTTTGCTGAGAGAAATGAAAGACCTCAATAAATGAAGGGAAGTTTTTTGTTTATCAATTAGAAGAGTTGTTGTTTTTTTTTAGTTTCACTCTTGTTGCTCAGCTTGGAGTGCAAAGGCACAATCTCGGCTTACCATAACCTCTGCCTCCAAGGTTCAAGCAATTCTCCTGCCTCAGCCTTCTGAGTAGCTGGGATTACAGGCATGCACCACAATGCCCAGCTAATTTTGTATTTTTAGTAGAGATGGGGTTTCTCCATGTTTGTCAGCCCGGTCTCAAACTCCCAACTTCAGGTGATCTGCCTGCCTAGGCCTCCCAAAGTGCTGGGATTACAGGCGTGAGCCACTGCGCCCGGCCTAGAAGAGTTGATATTTTTAAGATGCTTATTCTTCCCAAATTGATCTGTAGATCCAATGCACTCCCAGTCAAAATCCTGGCAATTTTTCACAGAGACTGACAAGCCGATTCTAACATTCACATGGAAATGCAGACAATCTGGAAACTGCCAAAAGTACTTTGAGAAGGAACCAAGTTGGAGGACTAAGACAATTTGATTTCAAGACTTATTACAAAGTTACAGTCATCAAGAGAATGTTGTACCAGCATAGAGACAGTTAAATCCAGGGAAGAGACTAAAGAGTCCAGGTATAGACCCATACATATATGGACAACTAATTTTTGACAAAGCTGCAAAGGCAATTTGGTGGAGAAAGGGCAGTTCTTTTCTACAAAAGGCACTGGAATAAATAACAGATTATATATACATACCCTGATATGGTTTGGCTGTGTCCCCACCCAAATCTCATCTTGAATTGTAGCTCCCAGAATTCCCATGTGTCATGGGAGGGACCCGGTGGAGGTAACTGAATCTTGGGGGCGGTTTCCCCCATGCTGTTCTTGGGATAGTGAATAAGTCTCACAAGATCTGATGGTTTTATAAAGGGCAGTTCCCCTGCACAAGCTCTCTTGCCTGCCACCATGTAAGATGTGACTTTGCTCCTCATTCGCCTTCTGCCATGATTGTGAGGCCTCCCCAGCCATGTGGAATGTGAGTCCATTAAAACTCTTTCCTTTTAAATTATCCAGTCTCAGGTATGCCTTTATTAGCCATGTGAGAACAGACAAATACATACCCTATGCCAAAAAGTAACTAAAAATGTATCTTAGACATAAACACAAAGCCTAAGGTGATAAACTTCTACAAGTATAAATAGGAGAAAGTCTTTGTGCTCTTAGGTCAGGCAAAGATTTCATATTTATGACACCAAAAACACTTCATCAAAATTAATCATTCTGCTTGCCTGAAGACAAGCTACAGATTGACAGAAAATATCTGCAAATCATAGATCTACTTAAAACATCTAGAATATATAAAGAATTCTCAAAACTAGGTAATGGGAAAATAACCCTTTTTTTTCTCTTTTTTGAGATGGAGTCTTGCTCTGTCGCCCAGGCTGGAGGCAGTGGCGCAATCTCGGCTCACTGCAAGCTCCACCTCCCAGTAAACAACCCATTTTTTTAATGGACAAAAGATGTGAGCAGGCATTTCAGCAAGGAACATATATGGATCACAAATAACCACATAAAAAGATACTCAGTATCATGAGTTATTAGAAAAGTACAAATTAAAACCACAAGGAAGTAAGTACCACAATGCACACATCAGAATGACTAAAGTTAAGATTGATCGTGACAGAAGTTATCAGGGATTCAGAGGATCTGGAACCTTCATACGCTGCTGGTGGAAATGAAAATGGCACACTCATTTTGGAAAGCAGTTCTCAGTTTCTTAAAAAGTTAAAAATTCATCTACCATACGATCCAGTCACTTTACCCCCAAGTATTTGCCTAAGAGGATTGAAAGTCAATGTGCATACAAACACATGCACATCAGTGTTCACGGCAGCTTCATCTGTAATAACCACATGCTGCAAACAACCCAAACGTCCATTACAGAAAAGGGAATGAACTATGGATTCATGCTGCAACATAAATAAATCTCAGAATAATTATGCTTAACAAGAGAAGACAAAGCAAAAAAGAACATATTCTATGGCTCTATTTATACAAAACGCTAGGAAATGCAAATGAGTCTATAGTGTCAGAGCAGCTAGTGGCTGCCTGGAAGGGTCAGAAGCAATTATAATGACTCTACAGGGGTACGAGGAAATTTTGGAGAGTGACAGATATGTTGACTCTCTTGACTGTGGTGATGGTTTCTTGAGTATTATACATATGTCAAACATATCAAATTATATTATTTATGTGCAGTTTATTGTATGTCAATTATAATGCTATAAATATATTTTAGAAGTTAAATTTAAAATACAAATGTTAAGGGGGGATGTTGAGGAGATACAGCTAAGGGAAGCTTGTACAGTTTCAGGCAGTTCCAGCCTGGATTCCAGTATGTTGCATAACATACTGAACTCAAACCACTGAAAAGGAGGCTTAGCAGTTCTGCCTCAGTTAGCCTCTATATGTCCCCAAACACAAAATCATCCCACCCTAATCCACTCTAAGGCCCTGCTTCCTGAACCTTTTACTCCCAGCAGAGGTAATGGTTCTCCAGGCCCCTGATACTGAAAATATCCATGTACCAGCAGTACCAGCGTCTCCTGGGACCTTGTAATGAATGCAGGATCTCAGATCCCACTGATACCTACTGAAACATAAATTGCATTTGAACAAGGTCCCCACAGGCTTGAGGACACATTAAAATTTGAGACACAGTGCACCTGATGGAGCGTGACATAGGGAGGGCCTGTCCACGAGGACATGGGGTCTGCACCTGTTTCCTCCCTTTGCATGGCCCAGAAAAGCAGAAAAGAATGTGTGCCCTTCCTATGAATAATACAGGGAGATGGCATGTGAAGTTCAAGGCTCCTCTTTCCAAAAGCCCTGGCAGCCGGCAGAGTGGTGTGCAGGGGGGATGTTGAGGAGATACAGCTAAGGGAAGCTGGTACAATTTCAGGCAGTTCCAGCCTGGATTCCAGTATGTTGCATATAAACTCAAACCACTGAAAAGGGGGCTTAGCAGTTATGCCTCAGTTATCCTCTATATGCCCCCAAACACAAAATCATCCCACCCTAAATCCACTCGAAGGCCCTACTTCCTGCACCTTTTACTCCCAGCAGGAGGCTTGAAGGAAACCAGTGAGACCGTAGCACCAGGCACACAGAGCCACCCTCTCTCTGACTTTCTTTGTTGTGGAATCAGCAAAAGATTCCTCCCCTCCTCCTCAATATGGGCCATAGCTTTTTGACATTGGCATGGAGCAATGGTACCCTCCAAAATGACAACCACCATCAACGTAGTGACACAGTCACTACCTAAGTTACCCTCCAAAATGACAGCCACCATCTACATAGTGACATGGTCACTGCCTAAGGTACCCTCCAAAATGACAGCCACCATCAACATAGTGACGTGGTCACTACCTAAGGTACCCTCCAAAATGACAGCCACCATCAAAGTAGTGACACGGTCATGCCAGGTCCAAAGGCCTGTCTTTTTGTTCTTTAGTTTTCTCTCTTTCACTGAATAACAAAGGGACCCTCACCTGGGCTGGCCTCTGTCTGACGTAGTTTTAAATCTCAAGTCAGCAACACTGAGGCTAGATTCTTTCGCCCGAAGATTTTCCAAGCAGTTGTATTATTTGAAAACACAGTTGGAAATGTGTTCAAGAAGACGTTGGCTAAAAACCTAATCTTGTGATCTACAACTAAGAGGTTCTAAAAAAAAAAAATACCATTTGTTTCCCCCCCCAAGAAAAGTTTTTTAACATCAGAGACGGGTATGTCACAGAGCAGGAACTGCATCAAGGGCCGTGTGGGCTCCAGTGGCCGGAAGCCCCAGAAGGCAGGCAAGCTTCTCAAGCACCTGTGCGATACCTATAAAGGGATGAGAGAGGATGAATGAATAAATCAGGAGAATGTCTAAATAGGTAGAAAACCGTAGGCCAATCCAAGCCTATCCCTGCAAAGCGCTAAGACAAAGATGGGAGAAAGGCAGCTTTGGTGTCCAGGCAATAATGTGTAGACTAAAAACAAAGACAGAGAAAAAAAAAAGAAAAGTTGTCATTAAAATGCTCCAAAATATATTGAATGGAATATTAAAGTCTCCCTTCAAGTCTGCTCCTAAATATGAGTTAATAAGCCTGGGATTACACAGTGCAGTTGATTAGACAAGGGCCTCACATACAGCAAGCTTATGGTAGCTAATGTGATACCACAATAGGCTCTTGTATAGTATTTTGGAAGCATTCACTGAATGAATTCAGAGTCAGGTTTCCAATAAAACGAACAACACTCCCTTTACAGATTCTGTTTCAGTCAAAATTCCTAATTCGAGGGGAGTAAATGCCATGAGAAGAAGCTAAATCTTGTTAATGATCCTGCATGTGCAAAAAATATTCCCTGGAAAGTGCTAAGTTGCTACAAAAATGTCTGTAGAAGGGAAAAATTAATTCATTTGTGCTTTTTTGGTGATTCTCTTTCCTGGTAGAATCAGTAGTATTGATTTTTATTTGTAAAAGTCACTTCCATTTTTTTTTTCCTCTTGTCTATGTGTGTCAGCTAAAATTTTCCCTACTAGGAAGTCGCAGCTGTGGTTGTGAGACCTGGCTAACCTGCATTAGCCACGATTTCAAGCAAGTCATTTAGTTTCTTTGATTGTCTTCATATGAAAAAGACAAGCAATCATGTTTTGAGAATTAAATTAGATCATGAATGTGAAAGTGCATTAATAAATGTAAATGTTAAAAATTAAAACTACTGTTATCATCTATTACTATTTTAATTTATATTCTTTTAACTAATTCATCACATGATTAAGTCAACAGAAGGAATCTGAACAGCCTTCTGACCCATTCACTGCATTTCTGTAAAAATAGATCCCAATAGGTCATTATGTACAAAATAGAAATTACAATTTTCAGGTATATGCAATTCCTACATGCAAGTTTCCTTAAGGCTAGAGATAAGCTTAAACTGCGTCCTATTTATTGCTGCTCTATGTCTTGACTATAAACTTTGACATATCTGGGTTTCTCTGCAAGCAAGGATATGGAGAAAGATATTTCAGATGAACAAAAAGGACATTCAAGAAAGTAAATTTTGGAAGGCAATTCCCCATGGTCCTTTTGCACCTCTTGAATCAGCTTTCGTTCCAGACTGTCATTTCAAGGATATTTTTATAGCAAATAGCTTTGGAAGATAGAGATAGTGTCTACTTCTGGGGCAGAGGGTACATTTATTTCCTGACCAGGATAAGAAAGAGAATGCCTTTTTCTGTGGCATTGGTTGGGGCTTCCTAAACTCAGGGGTTCTTAGCTGTAATGCAAACTCTCTGCCTACCCTGTCCACATGGACCCTCTGTGTCATCCTCATGGGCTGTAGAGGGAGGGTAGAGGGAAATAATATGAACCTGAAGCTCATGCTGCCTTCTATGCTACAATAGTCTTTTGTCTCTGACCCAGGAGTCTCGTATCTTCTGGCAGCATCTAGGAAATGGCGGTGGGCTAACTTATTACCTTGAAAGTAGCATAAACTCTTCACAGTTCTTGACAGTAACATTCTCAAGGTGTTTACTGTTGATTTCTGAAGCATTTGGGCATCTTAGAAACTCCCGTTAAGTAGTGATTTGAACAATTCCATCACTACCACCAACGAACTAAAGAGAGCGCATAAGTCCACACAGACACAATTCTGATAAAGCAGAGCTTTTCAAACTTGAATGAGAACTCGGATTCTCATTCAGTTGATCTGGGGCAGAGCTAAGATTCTGAATTTCTCACAGCTGCCTGGTGGTGCTGCCTCTCCTTGTCTGTGGCCCTCACTCTGAGTAGCAAAGGTGTGAATCATTGTTCCAGTGTTGATCTGATTCTGATTCAACACTGGGTGTATGTTAGAAAGAGATCATCCTGGCAGGGCACGGTGGCTCACATCCAGCACTTTGGGAGGCCAAGGCAGGTGGATCACCTAAGGTTAGGAGTTGGAGACCAGCCTGACCAACATGGAGAAACCCCATCTCTACTAAAAATGAAAAATTAGCCAGGTGTGGTGGTGCATGCCTGTAATCCCAACTACTCAGGAGGCTGAGGCAGGAGAATTGCTTTAACCTGGGAGGTGGAGGTTGCAGTGAGCCAAGATCGGACCATTGCACTCCAGCCTGGACAACAAGAGTGAAACTCCGTCTCAAAAAAAAAAAAAAAAAGAGAGAGAAAAGAAAAAGAAAGAAAGAGATCATCCTAAACCACACCCCATCCAGACTGCATCAAGAGCCCTTGAATGGGTCTGCGTCTTCCATAAGTCTCTCAGTGATTCCTTTGCACATTAGCATTGAGGGTCTTCATCCTAATTTCCAATGATGCAGAGAGCAGACTCCTGCAGCTGGTCCCAAGCTGCAGGATGCCCAGGTCCTCTCCTTCATCACTTGAAGGGTGGAGAGACTGGAAGCCCCAGGAATCACCTTCCCCAGATCACAGTCAGCAGGACAGAAGCACATCCTGTGCCACTGGCCACAGCAGCACTATTATCTCGCATTGATGGGAGCATGTTTTTTCTGGAGAGTTCCACACATTCTGGGGCACAGACTTATAGGACTGGAGGGCTGGGAGAGGGTATCCACAGAGGTCCCCTCAGCCCTCCTCATCAAGTGGGCCACACTGCGTAACTCGCCTTGGGCCTCAGTATCCCGTTTGTGGAATCAGTTTTCCAAGGAAGAGTTCTTCCTGCTTTCATGTGCTGGAGTCTAAATCGTGTTCTCCAAATGGAAGCGATGTGTTATGGACTGAATGGTATCTCCCCAAAATCCCTGTGTTGAAGTCCATACCTTCAGCACCTCATAATGTGACTATATTTAGAAATAGTGTCTTTAATGAGGCAATGAGTTAAAATGTGGCCATTAAGGTGGACCCTCATTCAATCTACCTGGTGTGTCCTTACAAGAAGAGGAAATTTGGAGACAGAGAGACACCAGGAATGCGTGGACACAGAAGAAAGACCAGGTGAGGACACAGTGAGAAGGTAGCCTTCTACAGGCCAGGAGAGAGGGCTGGGAAAGAACCGATTCTCCCAACACCTTGATCTTGGACTTCTGGTCTCCAGAACACTGAATAAAGAAATTTTTGTTGTTTGAGGCCCCTGGCTGTGGGTGCTGTTTGTTATAGCAGCTTGATCAAACTAACGTACTATCCCACAATCAAAAGGCTTCCAAGAAGCAGCGTTCTCAGTCATCCCTGCAATCCCTACGTAGTATTTCATAGCCATCTCCCCTGGGAAGTTCTTCCTAAAAGCATATCTTCATTTCTTTGACTAGGATGAAGGTTCCTTTTCTCCCTTCTTTAGTGAGAGAGAGAAAATGGCCACCATTCTCCATATAATAGCTTTTCACAAAGGTAAGCACTCTAAATAAATCATCCTTTCCCAAACTGAATAAATCGAAGCCCACAAGAAACAAACAACAACACTGCTCTGGTCTAAAAGTGCAGACGCTAGAAGAAATGGAGGAAGGGCGCTAACAGGAAGCAGTGACTCGCCGCTGAAAACTAGGCAGCAGGTCTAATTTGTCCTTCGTCTCCTTTCTGTTGCATTTCGCGTTTCGTTTCCATGGAAATCCACTTTTGTGGGTGATCTCTCCTCGCAAGAACTACAGGCAGGTTTTTCAATTCGCATAACGCAGTGATTTATGGTGCAGATACGAAGCTGGCAGGAAGGATGGAGGGTGGGGGAAATGGGGGACAACTGGAGCTGGGGGTCGGCCTCCAGTGAAAGCCGGAGATCCCAGATCCGCGGGGAGCACGGGGGAGCCACCGAGCAGGGCCTCAAGCCACGCACCAATGAAGTCTCTGAGGGACATCACTCTCCTTTTTCTCATGGAAAATGTATTTGCAAAATCCAGGGCATTCAAGTTGGTGTTTGGACATGGGAAAAATAAAAATAAAAAAACCCTGGGTAACAGCAAATCTAGGGAATGTTATCGGGCATCAAGCGATCCCGAAATAGATCGTATTTCTGTGGGGAGGGCACACACGGACACACAGAAGCGCATCGTGGACGCGCCCCCGCCACCCTGCCTGCCCCAGGCCTCCTGCTGTCACCTGGCTGCAGGTGCCCGAGTCTTTGAACTCCCGGACAGCCTTCCTCACTGAATCCTGACTTCCTATTAGAGCGAGAGGGGAGTGTTCAAAAAACCCAAGCCCCAACTCAGACCACCCAACCCAAACCAGATGCAGCAGTCCTTCGGGCCGGCCAGAACCCCCGAGCCCAGGATCTCGGACTGGGAGCGGATTCCCACCTGGGGATTCCGGTAGGGCAGCGAGGGCGGAGGCGTAGTCGGTGAAGGTTTCACGCTCTGCCCACCTTGCGCTCCTCATTCCGCACCCTCCGGGCGCGGCTGCCGCCTGGCCTGGCTGCCTCTCAAGGTCCGCTTCTACTTGGAGTCTTGCCGCGCCCCCCTCAGCCTGCAGCCCCTAAGCGGGCTACAACGCAGGCTTTGGGGTAGTCTCAGGTTCCACGTCCAGTGTTCCCACCTCGGCCTCCCTGCTCTTTGGCTCCCCCCGCTGGCCGGGCGGGCTTGACATTAAACCCCACTTGGAGGGTTCTTAAAGGACGCCCAGGTGCCACGTGGAGGGCTCAGAACCCCAGACATGGACTCTCCACAAATGACAGCTCTGATGGATCGGAGGACCCACAGGAATCCAAGCTCAGCGGGTGAGAAGGTGGCCTTCTACCAGCCAAGGAGAGCGGCCTTGAGAAGAACCGATTCTGCCCACATCTTGATCTTGGACTTCCGGGCTCCAGAACTGTGAAGAAATAAATTACAGACTCCAGGCCGCAGGAACGGTTCTTTTTGCAGTCTACTTAGTGCCAGCTTTCTCACATTTTTTGTGCTTTTTGTTGGTAGTTTCACTGTTTAAAACGGCCCCAAGCATAGTGTGGAAGGGCTGGCTCATGTGCTGTGCCTTATGGAGAAAATATGTGCCTTAGGTAAGTTTTGTTAGCCATGAGTTCAATATTAATGAATCAACAGTGTATACTAAATAAGGGGTCTTTAGACAGAAGCACATGTAAAGCAAAGAAAGTTATGAAACACACGGCCGGGCGCGGTGGCTCACGCCTGTCGTCCCAATACTCCAGGAGGCAGAGGCGGGTGGATCAACTGAGGTCAGGAGTTCGAGATCAGCCTGGCAAACATGGTGAAACTCTGTCTCTACTAAAAATATAAAAATTAGCCAGGCATGATGGTGCACACCTGTAATCCCAGCTACTTGGGAGGCTAAGGCAGGAGAATCGTTTGAACCCAGGAGGCAGAGGTTGCAGTGAGCAGAGATCATGCCATTGCACTCCAGCCTGGGTGACAGCGCGAGACTCTGCCTCAAAAACAAACACACACACACACACACACACACACACACACACACACACAAAACAAGGTTGATGAAAATGTGACCAGGGGCTCACAGGAATCTAACCTTGTATTTCCCCTGGAAGCAGTGGTTCGGTATTCACTGATTTGCTAATTCAGTGTTCACAACAACTTTGTAGAACATAAACACCTCAAATAATGAGATTCAACTGTATGTCCTTTAAACTACTCCCACTTATAGACCTAACGAAGGGGAAAAGCATGCTTGAAAGCCCAAGGAAATTTACTCCGTGCAACCCTGGGCTCCATGGACATGGGTAGGCCGCTGGCCAGCAGACTGGTTTATGTAGTCACTGCAAAAAGTTGTCAGGTTTGGCTGCCCCAGATCCCAGCTGTTAGAAATGGCACGTTATCTGTAATATATCCAAATACCATGAGCTAACTGTGAACTTATCTGTGAAATTACAAAATTCGTTTAAATGATTTTGAAAGCCACTTCTAGCCCCGAATGTTGTGTTTTGATAATCATATCACAAAATGTCTATTTCTTTCACAAACAGGACCATGTCTAAGCTAGGTCCTCAAGCATTACGTATCACTTTAATGAGTGAAGGGAGCACACACCTTTCTCACTGGGATGTTTCAAGGACGTTTGAGCATACCATTCTGCAAATATCCATGTTTATGCCAAACTGCATGTACTGAACTGAAGCACACTCAGCTTTGGGGTGGGCCCCAGGAGGGTTGGGTGGGAGGAGCTGGGTGTGTGCGGCTGACCTTTCAGTCTGGTTGGGAAGACAAAGCGAATGCAAATGAAACAAACAGGTAGGAGTTCGATGGCTGAGTGGGCCATGCTGCACTTCAGTGACAGAAACTCTGGAAGCTGAATTTCCCTGCAGGCCACCCACTCCTGGCTTCTCTGTGCATCTGGCTAAGGCATTCCGAGTATCAGTGACTCCACACTCCCTGCTCACCTGCCCAGTGACCCAGATGTTTTCAAGCTATGGATTCTAAGGACTAGTGGAAAGAGAGAGCTGAAATGATTGATGGCTTCTTGAGTCCATGCTTCCAAACTGACCATGTGTCGCTGACTTTCCATCCATCTCCAAGAGAAAGGGTCTTCATCTGTAATCCTGAAACCATCCCCACAACAGTTGACAGAAATAGCATGCCAGTTATAATTAAGCAGGAATCTGGCTGCACTTGGGCCCACTTCCTTGTTGCTGAAAGTCAAACAGCATTAGTTATTGACCATTTGCAACCCCATTGTTCCCGCAGGTAGGATCCTGACATTAGAATCATAAGACTTTTGTTTAAGAATTGCTTAAGATGTTTTCCAGATTCTGAATTCCAGTGAAACAGCTGAGGCCAACCAGTTTGAAGACCCCTACAGGGGAACAGAATCAGCAGGAGAACACAGCTTCTTCATCTCCCCGACCCATGACTTCGCCATGCACTCTTCCACCAATCAACCATCTCCTCATTTCACCCACTACAAAATCCTGAAGATCCCTACCCCCTTGGTGTCATGTGCGTCCATGTGAAGAGACCACCAAACAGGCTTTGTGTGAGCAAGAAGGCTGTTTATTTCACCTGGGTGCAGGTGGGCTGAGTCCGAAAAGAGAGTCAGCAAAGGGTGGTGGGATTATCATCAGTTCTTACAGGTTTGGGATAGGCATACAAAGTACCTTCTTAAGGGCGGGGGAGAATATATTGTATCAGTTAGAGTGGGGCAGGAACAAATCACAATGATGGAATGTCATCAGTTAAGGCTATTTTCACTTCTTTTGTGGATCTTCAGTTGCTTCAGGCCATCTGGATGTGTATGTGCAGGTCACAGGGGATATGATGGCTTAGCTTGGGCTCAGAGGCCTGACACTTGGGGAGTCAGATTTGAGGTTTCCTCCCATTTCCTCATTTGGCAGCCCTCTGTTAAATCTTCTCTTTTGCAATGCAGTGTCTCGGTGTACCGACTTGCTGCACACATCGGGCAGTGGACCTATTATGGTTACAATCCTAGAAGCTGGAGGAAGACACTTCAATCTTGGGACCAGCAATAGTTCCTTTGGCAACCATGTGCTGTGAATGTACAACTACAATCTTTGATTATGAGGTAATCTTTCCTGACCTTCTGATAAATGGGGCATCAAGGTCCAAGACAGACTTTTGTTACAGCATTGCCTTATCTGGCACTCCAATGAGAAGGAAATCTCCATCCTACCTGGAAATTACAGAAGCTGCTCTGTGGTTGGTGTAAGAGGGTCCCTTGGGATTCAGAGCCCATGAGCACATTTTCTGTACTGTACATTGTCCTGACATTTAGAGGGCGTTTCAAAATATAGTCATGATGTCGAAGGTGGTGCAACTCAGAGCAGAGCATCGGCTTAGGCAAAGAAACCAGGGTCTTTTGGAGTGACCCATGCCAGATTTTCTAACTTTCATCATCTCTATTCTTCAAGGCTAATCATACATTTGTCTTAGGGCTGTCTCGGGGTTATTGCGAGGTTGTTGTAAGGATTAAATGAGGCATGGCACGTACAAAGCACTCAGGGAAATGCCTGGTGTCCTGTGTTCCAGGTGATCATCATTATTACCTAAGCAGAAAATATTTATTATTGACCACACGTGTACGCAGCTTAAAAATTCTGTTCTGGGCTGGGTGTGGTGACTTACACTGTCATCCCAGCACTTTGGGAGGCCAAGGTGGTAGGATCACTTAAGCCCAGGAGTTCAGGACCAGTCCAGGTGTCATAGTGAGACCCCATCTCTATAGAAAAGTTTTTTAATTAGTAAAAAAAATCTGTTGCAATTTAATCATATCTTTGTGCTAGTAAAACAGAGCTTTATTCTTTTGCCCAGATGCAAAACCAGAATGCAGCCCCCTGAGTGGTGGGTTTCAGCACTGATGTGGCACAGCTCTCAGGTGAACAAACACAGAGTGAATCAGCACAGTTGCTGGGCCACATTCTCCCAGCATCACTGACAGCCTCCTCCTGCAGCCACCAGGAAGACCTACCTGAATTATCTCCCCAAGTAGCCACCATTTATCTCCAAAACCCATCGTGGAATCGTAAAGACTAAATGTATAAATTGGGACAAAACCTCAAACTTTAAAAAATAAATAAAAATCACAGTAGGCTATGATTTGCAGTTCAAAGGATGTTTCCAATTCAGTTTATTCCTATTCTCCTCTTGGATTAGGTTGAATTTAAATTTGAGAGTGAAGGAGAGAGAAGGAACTTTTGTCTTTCCCTAGTATTCCCCTCTGCAGCCTTTGTTCATCAGCTCCTCCTGGGGACCACCGTGTGTTTAGATGGCAGAGCTTCAGTCACCATGGAAACGGATCAGAGAAGCTCTGGTTCTGAAAGGGCAGGGTCTTCTGGTTGCCATAAGCAATGTTTTCCTAATGGTTTTTCAAGGCTAGAGATGTGTTTATGGTCTGTGGACTATTTATTTGTATCAAAAATTAAAGCCTGCTTCATGTGATCTTTAGCATTTGCCTTCAGTTAGATTTTCCTTTCATTTGTATGACTGTCACTTTGTGAAAACAAATTAATCTCCCAGAACATTATAAACACCACACACCATCATCAGTAAGGAATGATTCTTGTTTTATAAAATCAAATGGTAGAAAATACAGTCATGCTTCTTCATGTTAGATAGATATAGAAGAACATCTTATTAGCCTGTGCTTCTCAGCTGTGATATTCAAATCCAAGCCATGTCAGCCAGAGTGAAAATCACTTGAAGCAGTGGATGGGAGGGAGTCCTGGGGGCGATTTGTCTCCTGAATCTGAATTACAGGGCAGGGCAGACAGTGACTGCCTCTTGTTCTCCCTAATTTTCTGTATTCACAGTTGACTGGCAGGGTGTAGGCACTTCTTCAGCTTTCATTTAGTCATTAATTCATTACTTCATTCATTCATTTATTCAGAAGCATGCATTGAGTACCCAGCATGTGTAAAGGATGGATAGACCATAAAGCAGACACAGGATTAACTTCACATCACGTCAGTCGTCACAAAGCTCCTACAGAAAGTATGGTGCAGGTGCCGCATCAGGAGTCAATGTGTCAATAATGTATTGTGAAATGACCCAGATTTATAATGCAAAAGCGTTTCCTACAGATAATTAAGACATAAATGCATTAACTCAGGGAGAATGAAAAATAAGCCAGATCTCTGGCCATATTGAAGATCTACCTAACTCAGAAGAGAAGGTCCTTTTCCATGAGCACACCATTCAAAATTCAGAGCCAACTAAACACATGGGTCCTTTGCTAGTCTCTTTAATCAGGTATCCATAATCCACTGTATTTGCTGTAGGGGTTTCTGACGGATTTTTTTGTTGCATCATCACACACCTATGTTGTGTCAGACTCCGCAGGCATTCCAGAGGAACTTGCCATTCATTCATTGATGCGACTAGTGCTGTATGAGACCCCCGAGGAGCCAAAAGGACCTTTGAATTCATCTCTGCAGAGTGTCCGCACCAGAAGAGGTTAAGAGCTCGTTTTCTGAGAGTGTGCTGGCCTACCCCAGGGGAGTCTTTGAAAGATACCTTTGATTTCCACCTTTATCACCTCCCCAGGACCAAGACAGGTAAGCCCCACTTTCAACAACCTGTAAATGAAAAATAAAATTCTAAGCTCCCAAACCAACTGATGGACACCTCTCTTGGCCAAGGGCATTCCAAAGAAACCTGAAAAATTAGTTCAGGCCACGAGTGGAAGTTGAGTCAGACATGTCTCATGATACCCTCCTCCCTTTGGGATTCAGGCACAACTGACCGGCATCAACATTAAAATAGGGATTTTAAGACTGACAGAGCAGACTCTTTGTAGCAGTAAGAGACCAAATTCCACCCTGACTCTAGTACAGCATCACACAATAGACAGCAGGCCCTAAAAAAAATCAAAGTATTTTACCCAGAAATATTCCTTTGACATATTTTGAAATGGCCCTGCAAAGCTTTCTGTTGTGGGGAAAAATCTATGGTCTGTATAGAATTACCTGCCCTTTCCAGATCTTTTCCCTGATCCAGGAGAGAATTAACTAAGAGTTTGGCACCTTTTAGGTCTGATAAGAGCTCCCAAGTCGGCTACCTGGCGGCTTCAACTGCATGATAAAAAACCTTGGTCTCTACAACCCCTTATCTTAACCCAGATATTCCTTTCTATCGAGTCCAGGACTTTGGATAATAACATCTCTTTCAATCAATTGCCAATCAGAAAATGTCTGAATCCACCTATGACTTGGAAGCCTCCACACCTCAAGTTGTCCCACCTTTCCAGACCAAACCAATGTACATTTGACATGTATTGATTGATGTCTCATGTCTCCCTAAAGTGTATAAAACCAAGCTGTAGCCTGACCACCTTGGGTACATGCCATCAGGACCTCCTGGGGTTGTCTCACAGGTCATGGTCCTCACACTTGGCTCAGAATAAATCTCTTCAAATTTTTTCATCAACAAACCTCACAGTCTAACACAGAGGCAGGTGCATTCGTGACAAGTCACAATAGCTATCACTAACAACGCTGCCTTAGGCGTCAAGCAAAGCACTGTGGTGAGTAATTCTGTTTGGGGAGGCCTGAGAAAGCCTCAACATGTAGTCCTCTTTTCGATCACTCATGTCAGACTAGAAGCACCCAGCAGGGTGCATGCCCTTGGGCAGGTCCTGAGCACCAGGTGTGGCTGGATTGTCCTTCCAGACACGGGACTGGGTGAGAGATGACCAGGCACTGTGCAGCCCTCATGGGTCCCCTGGGATGGAATGCTGCGGAGGGACCAGGGAGAGACCGTGGGTATCTGGGGACACATGTAGAGCACATTCCACAGCAAACAGGTGGTAACTGGAGATGTTCAAGTTGCAGAGCATGGTGATGAGGTCTATCCTGGGGCTTTGTAACATGAAACCCAGGTTAGCATCAGCACTTTTAGATAATTTCATCACTAAGTCTCCATAGAGGAATTCGGAGATCAGCTTTCAACAATTCACTCTAAAATATTCTCACAGAAGATGTGAAGCAAAATAAGCAATTTGGAGAACAATGGAATGTGCTCTATGCAACCATTTTGTTTAAATAAGAAAGTGAGAAAATAAAAAAATATGTGGCCCATAAATTAAAAAAAAAAAGCAAACACAAACACAGAAAACAAAACAAGTACCTCTGGGAGGACAACAGCTAGTGGAGTGGGAAGATGGTAAAGGAGGAGACCACCCCTCATATTGTCTTATGCCCAATTTCTGCCTCCAAAGAAAGAAGAAATAAAAACTAAAAGGCAGAAATGAAATCCACAGGCAGACAGTCTGGCGCCGCGCCCTGGGCCTGGTAGTTAAAGATCCATCCCTGACCTAACCGGTTATGTCATCTATAGATTCCAGACATTGTATGGAAAAGCACTATGAAAATCCCTGTCCTGTTCCGTTCCGTTCTAATTACCAGTGCATGCAGCCCCCAGTCACGTGCCCCCTGCTTGCTCAATCGATCACGACTCTCTCACGCAGACCCCCTTAGAGTTGTAAGCCCTTAAGAGGGACAGGAATTGCTCACTTGGGGAGCTCGGTTTTTGAGAGGTGAGTCTTGCCGATGCTTCTGGCCGAATAAAGCCCTTCCTTCTTTAACTCGGTGTCTGAGGGGTTTTGTCTGCAGCTCGTCCTGCTACAACGGGACCCGAGCAAAGGGGGACTTCCCAGGCCACCTGTTCACATTCTTGATGCATGAACCATGTTAATGTGCCGCTACTAAATATTAAGTTCAGAATTTTAAAACTTAATTAATATTGTGTGAGGAAGCTGAAGATCCAGGAAATTAAGTCCTCATCTGAGGCCTCAAAGCTCCATGACAGTCACAAAGGGATATTCAGCCTCACCTGGCTGCCCCGATGTCCCCTGCAGACCCCCTGCAGGCTGCCTCCCTCCTTCCGTACCTCAGTCCCCCAAAACAAACACTCATTGCCTGGAAAGCCACCTCAGCGGCCACCCTCACTCCCATTGCACCTCATTTATGTCGCTATCATATAGTACAAGGTATTAATGCTTCCTGATTCTATAATACATCTTCTTATTAAGTGTTCCCTCAGAAGAGACCTAGTATTTATTATTTTATTTAATTTCCACCAAATTTAACCAGGTAATTCTTATTTCCCCTTTACAAAACTGAAGCTAAGAGTGATTAAGTTGCACAGAGCCACACAGCTCTTAAATCACAGAATTAGACTCTGATGACTTGAATTTCGTATCTCATGTTTCTGTGTGTTCCATGCTCTTTGCTGGAAATGTGTTAATCATTTTTGTTTTACCAACACTCTCTAAAGCCTGGCAAAAAAATGCCGACTACACCTGTTTTCTGCATGAACCCTGAGAGCAGGTTTAAGCTGGGCTCTTGAATATTGATGGAAGGAGGTCTTGGCAATATTTGACGATCTTCCATGATTTCCCCAGCAAGAGGATTTTAATGGTCTCCATGTGAGATGACAACATTAACTCTTTTCCTGCAATCCCATTTTGGGGTCGTAAAGCAGAGAGACAAATCTGTAATCTTGACTAAATTCACCAACTCTGAGAACGCTATTCAAAGAAAACCACTCACTCCCCTCTGTCTCTCCCGGAGACGGAGCCAAAGAAACACTCCGTTCTGGAGCAGCTGCTTTTAGGAGTGTTTTTATCTACAGTAAAACAATGTGCTCTTCCAACCTGCCTTCACTTTGTGTTTCAGATGATAAACCTACCGGAAGGGACCATAATGAAGCCTTTTTCTTTCTTCTCATTAAGGGAATTTGAGTGTGCCACGTTGCTGGGAACTCATATCTTGTTTTACTTCCAGTGTGACACTTTACACCAACATCTTGTACATTTTGTGCAAGTGTATGAATAAGTGCACCCATCTCTCCTCCCGTGGTAGAAAACATACATCTTGAAAGGCATCAAAACGTTTCAATGTAACCCAAACAATATACCAATGCTCACCCTGATCTCACTCGCTCTGTCTTGGAAAATTGTAGTGCACATCTAACGGTTGGCCAAAGTCCTTGAGCACAGCCCATTTCACAGCACTTAGCTCCTAATTGAAATTTCACAGTACAACACTTAAGACACAACTCCAAATTGCATCGCCATTTGAGTAAATGTATTTTCCCAGCCATTTAACTGTTTGTGATTTCGGCCTGGGTCTATGCTGCTTATGATTTGCTGTTGGTTGCCCTTCCCAAGAAGTCTTTCAGTATTTATTTGAAGATATTCTGGAAAGTCCTATTTCTCTTTGAATTGAATTTAACCCAGTAGTTTAGTTTATAGTCTCTCCCAATGGTGTGCCTTTGGAAGGAAAGAGAACATTTCCATTCTCAGAGGAGACACTAGCTCTTGGCCCCCTCACCCCAGGCATTTCCAAACTGTCGGCCCTTATGGGATTCCTTATTTGTTCTGTCAGCCCGATCCTAATATGAGATGGTGTAGGAACTCAATGCAATAAGCAATATGTAAAGAATAATTCATTTGAAAACATAAAAAGTCTGTTAATAGGGAAGATCATAGTAACAATCCTTTTCTTTCTAGATGGACTATTTAAAAAAAATTATTACAGGTACTTCAAATCAGCAAAAGAATAGAATAGTATAAATGTTCCATATGCCCATGTTCCAGCTTCAACAATTATCAATACTGTGTTAACTTTGCATCATCTACCACATTCACCTCCATTTTCTTCTTTGACTGGTTTTGTACTAGATCACTTGCTAGAGAATTTTAAGGATATATCATTTCATCCCATAAATATTTCATTCAATTGTCTCTAACTGCTAATGACTTTATTTTATTGTTACCACCATGACATAATTACCCTTCACAGAATTAACTTTAATCTCTTAACTTCATCTAATGCCCAGTCCATATTTGAAGGTTCCCAATTGTCTCAAAACATCATTTCATAGTTGGTTTATTTTAAATCGGGCAACAAATAGGTTTACATATTGCTTTTGGTTGTTATAACTTGTTTCTTTTATCTGTGAGTCTCTATCCTCTTTTCTCCAGACCTGGGATCTGTGGCTGGACCTGGCCTCTGGAATTCTCTCTCCCCATTCTGTCCTAGATTTGAGAAAGGACTCCCTTATTGGGACACTTAATTGTTCATCTATCCCATATATTCCCTGCCAATTAGGGTAGGTCTGATGACTTTCTCCTTGCAGGTCGGGTTGCTTATTTCTTTACTGAAATAGAAATACAGATTCACTGAAACTCAGGGCATATGGGCCACCCACTTTATCTGCCATCCAACACCTATATCCTCTCTGCAGTGTGGCTTCCAGTCACTTGCTCACAGTGGGACATTATCTAAATCACCCTTTTGATGGGTAGAGAGACTTAGTTTCCTGAAACATAGCTGAGAAAAACAATTGAGAAAGAAAGGGAGATCTAAAAGGGCTCTGTCCAAAACCCAGAACTAATACAACTCAGCTCCTAAGACCTCACATCGAAGTGCCTTGGCAAGGAGGTAGAGCCAGAATTGAGGAAACCGAGTTGAAAGCCACACCACAGACAGACCAACTGTGCTTAAAGTGGAGGTCCCAAACCTGGACAGGCTCTCTAAATGGTTTGGGTGGGACCACAATGTTCCCACTGAAGTATTGAGTCAATTTGAAAACACTGTCAAGAAGAGACAAGGAATCCACTACTCTTGCCATTAAATGTTTCTGCTAAAATAAGGAAAATGATATCGAACGTTTTGCATCCCCTCCTGGAGACCTTTGTGGGTGCAGTTGGATAACTTGCTCCTGACAGCACACGAGGCTGCGGCCTGGCCTTGTGCCTGAGGGACTCACCAATGAGGGAGCTTTGGAGGGTCCTTCATGCAACAGCAACTGACCTGTTCTTGAAATACTTGTCCTTCTGGCCAGCTTTTTTTCCCCCCAAAATTCTAAAGTCTTTTATTAATATTTTTAAACTTCTGCTAATGTTGAGTCAGCTCTCCCTCCATCAGTGCCTTTGGTTCACTATGATTATCACTGTCCAATCCCAGTCTGTCCGTGATCTGATCTGCTGAAGCATCACTCGTTTTTTAAATTTCCAAATTCTGTCATATAATCCACAAAGTTGAGGCACTTAATGTAGGTGTCTTCCTTAAAACCTTCCTGAAAATGTCAAGCAGGATAGGGCCAAAGCCTGAGCTCATAAACCATCCATGGGATCCCCCAGGGTGGATTCCCATCCACTAACCAGCCCCTGAGGTTTCACTGTTCAACTAGAGGTCAACACACATGTCAGGCTTCCAACTGCCCATGATGTCTCTCTTGACTATAAGGAAATACCTTTCTCTGTTTTTTCTGCGGCTTCCGTAATTTGTATATTGGTTCGCTTGATGGAGTTTCATAACTCCTATAGGTTCTCTTCAGTCTCTCTTTACTTTTTTTTCCCATTTTGTTCCTCTGACTGGGTAATATCATATGACCAATTTTCAAGCTCACTGATTTTTCTTCTTGGTTACATCTGCTGTTGAAGCTCTCTGAAATTTTTCAGTTCAATTCATTGTGTTCTTTAGCTCCAGAATTTCTATTTTCTTTTAAAAATGGTTTCTACCTCTTTGTTGAAATTTTCATATTGTTCATGTATTATCTTCTGATTTAGTTTAGTCATCTACCTGTGTTTTCTTTTCAACACTCCTTAGCAACATTGTACTGAAGTCATAGTTAATGCAATAAGGATCATGCCTGTAATCCCAGCACTTTGGGAAGCTGAGGTGGGTGGATCACGAGGTCAGGAGTTCAAGACCAGCCTGGCCAAGATGGTGAAACCCCATGTCTACTAAAAATACAAAAAATTAGCCGGGCATGCTGGCAGGCTCCTGTAATCCCAGCTACTTGGGGGGCTGAGGCAGAGAATTGCTTGAACCTGGGAGGCAGAGGTTGCAGTGAGCTGAGATCACACCACTGCCATCCAGCCTGGGTGACAGGGTGATACTCCGTCTGAAAAAAAAAAAAAAAAAAAAAACCAACCAAACACACACACACACACACACACACACACACACACACACCCGAAAAGAAAAGGAAAGGCCCAAGCAGTGGCTCACACCTGTAATCCCAGTGCCACAGAAAGGCTAAGCTCTTGGCTAAACTCCACCCTTAAGCCTGGAACTGAGGCCCTAAGTGAAAACAGCTGACCCCATTTTTCTGCCCAAATGTTGCCTTTTTGGCCTGTCCTGCCCCTATCCTGTGCCCATAAAAGACTTCAGCTGGCAGAGCAACACAAGTGGCTGAGCGTAGAGGATACAAGTGACTGGGCAGCAAGCAGAGAAGCGACTGAATCTCAGAGACTATGGATAGACATGGCTTACTTCAGACAGTGCGGTTTCCGAGGGGGGCCTGGCCAGAGACAGTTGGGCTTCGGGAAAAACACTTTCCCATCCCCTCTTCAGCCCCTCCCTTTCTGCTGAGAGCCACCCACCGCTCAGTAAAGTCTTCCACATGCATCACCTTTCTTTTTCTTTTTTTTTGAGATGAAGTCTCGCTTTGTCACCCAGGCTGGAGTACAGTGGCCCGATCTCGGGTCACTGCAACCTCCATGTCCCGGGTTCAAGCGATTCTCCTGCCTCAGCCTCCTGAGTAGCTGGGGTTACAGGCAGCCGCCACCATGCTTGGCTAATTTTTTGCATTTTTGATAGAGACGGGGTTTCACCATGTTGGCCAGCCTAGTCTCAAACCCCTGACCTCAGGTGATCTTCCCACCTCGGCCTCCAAAGTGCTGAGATTACAGGCATGAGCCACCACAACCAGCCGCATCACCTTTCAAACAGTTCGTGTGACCTGATTCTTCTCGAATGCTGGACAAGAACCTGGGTGCCAAGAGGGCAGGGGCTGCCATCCTGACCCTCCACTGAGCTGGTTGTCACTTGGCCGTCCCCGGACAGCAGAGCTGAAAGAGCATTGGTTGTAACATGCTTGGACGCTGCTGCGGGCCTACACAGAGCCTGCTGCCGCCAGAGAGGAGTGACCAGCCACTTCCAGTGTTGGTTTGCTCCAGTTGCTGCACTTGCTTGCTCACATGTTCCCTCCCTGGAGGAGTGGCCAGCAGTGGGCTGAATGAAACGCCCATGAAGAGGGTCAAGAAAACTATCCCTTCTCACCAGCACTTTAGGAGGCCGAGGTGAGTGGATTGCTTGAGCCCAGGAGTTTGAGACCAGCCTGGGCAATATGGCAAAAGCTGGTCTCTACAAAAAATACAAAAATTAGCTGGGCATAGTGGCACATGCCTGTGCTCCCAGCTACTTGGGAGGCTGAGGTGAGAGAATCACCTGAGCCCCGAGGTTGAGGCTGCAGTGAACCAAGATTGTGCCACTGCACTCCAGCCTGGGCGACAGAATGATAACTGAAAAAAAAAAAAAAAGAAGAAAAAAAAGAAAGGAAGGGAAAGATATACACACTGGGAAGAATGTCTTTGTTAATAGATAATGTGATTGCTCTATAAAAAATCCCAAAGAATTGACAAAAAGCCTCCTGGAATGAATAAGTGATTGTGCCAAGGCAGCAGGATACAGTTAATATACAACAGTCAATCACTTTCCTTATATGCCAGTAATGAAAATGTGAAATTTGAAATTTAAAACACAATGCCATTTCCATTAGTACCCCCCAAAATGAATTGCTGAGGTATAAATCTAACAAAATATACATAAGATCTATTTGAGAAAATCTACAACATTCTGAGGAAAGTTAGCAAAGTAGAAGTAACTAAATGGAGACGTGTTTCATGGTAAGGGATAGGAAGACTCAAAAATGTTAAGATGTCAGTGCTTCCTGATGTGGCCAATAGGTTCAATGCAATCCCAATCAAAATCCCAGCAAGTTATTTTGTGGATAACAAGAATTCAAATCTAAAGTTAATATGGAAAAACAAAGACCTGGAATTGCTAACACAATACTGGGGAAAGTACCGTAGAAAATACTGTACTGTACTGTATGAATACTACCTGTCTTGAAGACTTACTAGAAAGCTACAGTAATCAAGACAGTAGAGTAGGGGTGAAAGAATAGACAGATAGATCAATGGAACAGAACAGAAAGTCCAGCAATAAATCAACACACATAGAGTCAACTGACCTTTGAGCAGAGACTTTCTGCAAAAAAGCAGAGACAATTGAATGGAGAGTGAGTTGTATTTTAACTAAATGGTGCTAGAAGAATAAGACATCTACATGCAAAAAAAAAAAAAAAAAAGAATCTGACACAGACCTCACCTCTTCCACAAAAATTAACTCAGAATGTATCATAGTCCTTAATATACAATGAAAAACTATAAGGATTCTAAAAGAAAGGAGAAAATGTAGTTGACCTTGAGTTTGGTGATGAGTTTCTATATACAACACCAAAAGCATAATCCATGTAAGAAAATATTGAAAAGTTGAACGTTATTAAAATTAAAATCTGGTCTTTGAAAGACTTCATTAAGAAAATAAAAAGGCAAGCCACATAATTAGAAAAATATTAACAAAACATATATCTGATAAAGGACTTATATCCAAAATATACAAGGAACTCCTAAAGGCAGACAATAAAAAAACCGACCATATTAAAAATGAACAACAGATCTGAACAAACACCTCACTAAAGAAGATATATTAGTAGCTGATTGTGTTTCCCCAAAATTCATAGGTCGAAGCCCTAATCCTAGTACTTCAGGATGTAACCATATTAGAAGAGAAGGCCTTTAGAGAGATAATTAAGTTAGAATGAAGTCTTTAGGGGTTTTTTAGGGTAGACCCTAATCCAGTCTAACTGGTGTCCTTACAAGAAGAGGATATTTAGATATAACATGTCCATCACAGAGGAAAGAACATGTGAGAACACAGCCAGGAGTCCATCTGCACGTCAATGAGAAAGGCCTCAGAAGAAGCCAACCCTGCTGACCTTGATCTTGGACTTACGGCTTTTAGAACTGTGAGAAAATCCAGTTCTGTTGTTTAAGCCACCTATTCTGTGATATTTTGTTATGGCAGCCCTAGCTAAGTAATACAATATTTAAATGGCAAATACATATATGAAAAATGTTCAACATCATATGTCATTAGGCAGTTGCAAACTTAAACCACTACACACCTATTAAAATGGTTCAAATACAAATCACTGTCAGTACCTAATGTTGGCAAGGAAACTCTTTCACTGCTAGTGGCAATGGAAAATAGTACAGCCACTTTGGAAGACAGTTTGGCAGTTTCTTACAAATCTAAACATAGTCTACCATATGATCCAGCAACCACACTCCTAAGTACTTAATTGAGTTGAAAACTTATGTTCACATAAAAACCTGCATACGGATGTTTATAGAAGCTGTATTCATAATTGCCAATAATAAATGGATAAACAATCTTGGTACATCCATGCAGTAGAATATTATTCATGCAATAGAAGGAAATGAGCTATCAAGTCACGAGAAGACAGGGAAGAACCTTAAATACATCTTGCTAAGTGAAAGAAGCCAGTCTAGCTAGAAGCCAACTATATGGTTACTTACATATGACACTCTAGAAAAGGTAAAACCAAAGATCAATGGTTGCCAGGGAGTCAGTGGCATGGGATAAATAGAGGTATCACAGATTATTTTTAGTGTGATAAAACTACTATGTATGACAATAGAACTTTACAGCACAAAGAGTGAATCTTAATGTAACTATGAACTTTAGTTAATAATAACATATCAATATCAGTTCTTTAATTGTAATGAATGTACCACACTAATATAAGATATTAAGGAATAAGGGAAATTGTGTGTCTGATAGAGGGCCTACAGCAACTTCCTGTATGATTGGCTCAATTTTTCTACATACTTAAAATAATTGCTCCAAAAAATGAAGTCCAAGGCTGGGAACGGTGGCTTACACCTGTAATCCCAGCACTTTGGGAGGCCAAGACAGGCAGATTCATTGAGCTCAGGAGTTCAAGACCAGCCTGGGCAACATGGCAAGACCCTGTCTCTACAAAAAAATACAAAAATTAGCCAAGCGTGGTGGCACACATCTGTAGTACCAGCTACTCGGGAGGCTGAGGTGGGAAGATCACTTGAGCCTGGGAGGTTGAGGCTGCAGTGGGCCGTGATTGTGCCACTGCACTCAAGCCAGAGTGATAGAGTGAGACCCTGTCTCAAAAAGCAAAAACAGAAATAAAAAACAACAACAACAACAAAATAAAGTATATGAGAGGAAGTATGTAGGTCACATGCAAACACTATATCATTTTATATAAGGAAGTTGAGCATCCAAGGATTTTGTTATCCACGGGAATCCTAGAACCAATCCCCTGTAGATACTGAGAGATGACTGTACCACAGTTTGTTTATCTCTTCAGCTCCTGAGGGACATCTTGGTTGCTTCCAGATTTTGGCAATTATGAATAAAGCTTCAGTAAACATCTATGTGCAGGTTTTGTCGTGGGCAAAAGACTTAAACTCAGCTAAGTAAATACTCAGGAGCATGATTGCTAGCTTATATGGTAAGTATCATTTTTAGATTGATTTGAAAATGTCAGAGTGTCTTCCAAAGTGGCTGTGCCATTTTGCATTCCAATCAGCAATGAATGAGAGTTTCTGTTGCTCTACAGTCTCATCAGCATTTGGTATTGTCAGTATTTTTAATTTTATTCATTTTAATGCTTATGTAGCAGTACCTCATGTTGTTTTAATTTATAATTCTCTATTGATATTAGATGTTGACAATCTCTTAATACACTTATTTATTTATGTATCTTCTTTGGTGAGGTGTTCAGAGCTTCCTGTTTTTATTGAAGTTATTAATTTTTTTATTGTTGAGTTTTAAGAGTTCTTTGTACATTTTGAGTAAGTCCTTTATCAGATATGTCTTTTGCAAATATTTTCTCCTAGTCTGTGCCTTGTCTTCTCATTCTCTAGGCAGTGTCTTTCACAGAACAGTTTTTAATTTTAATGAAGTCCAACTTATTTGTTCTTTTTTCATGGATGTTGTCTTTGGTGTGATATCGGAAACATTATCACCAAAACCTAGGTCATTTCATTTTCTCTTATGTTATCATCTAAGAGTTTTAGATACACATACATAGCTTATATACATATAACCTATGTAATTTATAGGTTATATATAATTTATTATATATTTATATATTATTACATATAATTTATTATATATTTATATTTTTATTATATATTTTTATATATTTATAATATATAATTGTTATATATTTATTGTATATATAATTATACTGCATATAATTATATTTATTATAATTATATATATAACCTATATAATTTATTATAGGCCTCTTTATCTATTTCTTCTTGTGTGAATTTCAGTAGTTTGTGGCTTTTTTAGGACAATTCCTCCATTTCATCTAAGCTATCAAATTTGTGGGCATAGATTTCTTCATAATATTATTTTATTATCCTTCTCATGTCCGTGTGATAAATATTCATAACCTCTCATTGATTTTGGATATACGTAATTTGTTTCTTCTCTATTTTTTTCTTAGTTAGCATAGCTATAGCTTTATCAATTTTATTGGTCTTTTCAAATAATCAGCTTTTACTTTTGTTGACTTTCTTTGTCTCGCTCTCTGTCTCTGTCTCTCTCTCTCACTCTCTCTCTCTTTTAGAGATGGGGTCTCGCTCTGTTGCCCAGGCTGGAGTGCAGTGCCACGATCATAGTTCACTGTAGCCTCGAACTCCTGTACTCAAGCAATCCTCCTACCTCAGCCTCCTGAGTAGCTTGGCAAATTTTTGCTATTTTTTTCAGAGTCAAGGTCTTGCCATGTTTTCCAGGCTGGTCTCGAACTCCTGGCCTCAAGTGGCCCTCCCACCTTGTAGCTTTGTGAGTTTCTGGGATTACAGACGTGAGCCACCGTTTTGTTGACTTTTTCTATTGCTTTCTTGTTTTCAGTTTCACTGATTACTGATCTGATTTTTATGATTTCTATTATTATGGTTGCTTTAGCTTTATGTTGTTCTTCTTTCTCTATTTCATAAAAATAAAATTTAGATTTTTGATTTTAATCTTTATTCTTTTCTAATGTATGCATTCAATGCTATAAATTTCCCTCTAAACGCTGCTTTTGATAGGTCCTAATTTTATTTTCATTTAGTACAAAATATTTTTAAAATTTCTCTTCAGACTTCTTCTTTGACCAATGTTCTTTTTTAGGCATGTGTGGTTTAATCTCCAAGTGTTTGGAAAATTTCCAGCTATTTCTCTGTTATTAATTTCAAGTTTAATTCCATTGTGATCTGAGACTACTATGGGTGATTCTTATTCCCTTTTTCTTCTTTTTTTTCTTTTTTTTTTGAGACAGAGTCTCACTTTGTCGCCCAGGCTGGAGTGCAGTGGCGTGATCTCGGCTCACTGCAAGCTCCACCTCCCGGGTTCACGCCATTCTCCTGCCTCAGCCTCCCGAGTAGCTGGGACTACAAGGCGCCTGCCACCGCGCCCGGCTAATTTTTTGTATTTTTAGTAGAGACGGGGTTTCCCCGTGTTAGCCAGGATGGTCTCGATCTCCTGACCTCGTGATCCACCCGCCTCGGCCTCCCAAAGTGCTGGGATTACAGGCGTGAGCCACTGTGCGCAGCCGTGATTCTTATTCTTGTAGGTAAGTTTTATGACCCAGAATGTGATCTATATTGGCGAATGTTCTATGGGAATTAGAGAAGAATGTATATTGTTCTGTAATCGGGTAAAATATTATATAAATGTCGATTAAATTCAGTTGAATGATAGTGCTGTTCATTTAAACTATATACTTACTGATTTTCTGCCTACTGGTTCTGTCAATTACTAATACAGGGGTGTCTACGTCTCCAACTATACTAGTGAATTTGTCTAGTTTTCTTTACAGTCCTATCGGGTTTTGTCTCAGTATTTTCACCTCTGTTTTTATGTTTGGGTACATGTTAGGGATTTCTGTATCTTCTTGGAGAAATGATCCCTTTACCATTGTGCAATGCCTTTTTCTCTGACACTTGTCTTATTCTGAAATTTCTTTTGTTTGAGCTTGATGTAGCTATCTTCAGCTTTCTTCTGATGGGTTAAGACCATGTCTTTTCCCAACCATTACTTTTAATCTATCTGTGTTTTTATATTTAAAGTTTATTTCTTGTACACAAGTTGGGTTGAGTCTGTTAAAATTCTACTCTGACACTTTCTGTGTTTTAATTGGTATATTTAGACTGTTCACATTTGAAGTGATTATTTATATTTTTTGATTAATTCCTCACATGTTTGTAACTGTTTTATATTTATTGTACTTTTTCTTTTTAAATTGTCTCCTCTTTTTCTGCCTTCTCTGGTTTTAATTGAGCATTTTATATGGTTCAATTTTCTCCTCCTCTTTTATATTATCAATTATACGTCTTTTTTAAAAAGCTGTCGTGGTTGTCCTTGAGTTTGCAATGCACCTTACAACTTACCTAAGTCAAGTCCACTTTCAAATAACCCTATCCTGTTTCTCAAGTAGTGCAGGTACCTTTTAATACAGTACTCCCAAGTCCTTCTCCCATTCCTTATAACATGCTGGCATTCATTCTACTTAACCGTAAGCTATACTCACTCAATACATTCTCCTTATTATCCCTTTAAACAATTATCTATTAGTTCAATTCAGAGTAACAAAAAAAAATTTACCTCCATTTATTTCATCTTTGCTGCTCTTCCATTCTTTATGTAGATCCATGTTTCTAATCTATATCAAAATCCTTGTCATCGAAGAGCTTCTTTTAACATTTCTTGCAAGGGAAGACGAACTACAGGTGAAAAAAATTCCCTCAGCGTTTCCTTATCTGAAAAGTCTTTACATCCCCTTCATTCTTGAAGGATAATTCCACTGGATACAGAAGTCTAAGTTGGTGGGACTTGTCTTTCAACACTTTTAATATGTACTCCATGCTCTTCTTATTTGCATGATTTCTAGTGAGAAGTCTCATGTAATTATTATTATTGTCGTTATTTTGAGATGGAGTGTCACTTTGTCACACAGGCTGGAGTGCAGTGATGCGATCTCTGCTCACTACAACCTCTGCCTCCCCAGTTCAAGTGATTCTCCTCCTCCCTCAGCAACTCGAGTAGCTGGGATTACAGACATGTGCCACCACGCCTGGCTAATTTTTGTATTTTTGGTAGAGATGGGGTTTCACCACATTGGCCAGCCTGGTCTTGAACTCCTGACCTTAGATGATCCGCCCGCCTCCACCTCCCAAAGTGCTGGTATTACAGGCATTAGCCACCATGCCCAGTCAGTCTCATGTAATTCTTATCATTGTTCATTTCTAGGTGAGCCCCCTACATCCCGGTCTTCTTTCAAGATTTTCTCTTTGTCTTTGGTTTTCTGAAGTTTGAATGGTATGCCCAGTTGCAGATTTCTTGGTATTTAAGGATAAACGTTGTTTATCCTTGTTATTCTTTCAGCTTCCTGAATTTGTGATGTGGTATCTGTTATTAATTTTAGAAAACTCTTGGGCATTATTACTTCAAATATTTCTTCTGCTTCTTTCTTTCATTCTGATATGCCCAGTACATACATTTATTGCATCTTTTGTAATTATCCCACAGTTTGGGGATCTTCTGTTCCATTTTTTCCACTCTTTTTTTGTCCATCCCATTTCATTTGGAAAGTCACTATTGACATATCTTCAAGTCATTGATTCTTTCCTCAGTTCTGTCCAGTTTATTGATGAGCACATCAAAAGCATTATTTATTTCTTCACAGTATTTCTTAAAATTTCAAATGTTTCCTTTTGAATCTTTCTTAGAGTTTCCATTTCTCTGCTTATATTATCTATCTTCTCTTACATGTTGTCTAGTTTTTCCATTAAAGCCCTTAATGTATTAATCTAAATTCCTTATCTGATAATCCCAAAATATGTGTCATATAAGATCCGGTTCTAATGGCTGATTTGTGTCTTCAGATTGTGTTTTGGGGTTTTGTGTGGTTTTCGTTTGCTTTGTTCTGTTTTGTTTGGACTTGTTGTATTTGGCAATAAGAACTGAAGTAATCAGGTTTTTAGTATGAAGTCTTATGCCCTTCAGGCTAGGAACCGGGCTGTGTTTAATGTTCACCTTAGCTGTGGGTACCAGAAACTTGGATTTCCTTTAGTTTCATTGGTGGTTTTTTGTTTGTTTGTTTGTTTGTTTCTTCCTGTGTTATCTTTGGTTTCCCTAAAAACTTGTTCTTAATAGTCTTTTTCTTGCAACTCTCTCAGTTGGAGTCCACTGTGATTGCCCTGGAGCCCTGATGAAGGTGTTTGTGGAGAGAAACATTCTATAGCCTTACAACTTAATTTCATTTTTTAGTGGCCTGAGTCCCCAGGATCCGACCTTCAGAAATATTTCTTAGCCTCTTCTTTTTCCCCCCTAAAATGAGACAGAGAGGCTATTAAAGTCCTGGAATTCTCTAAATTGCCCTTCCTCCAGGTTGGATGAGGCTCTAGTAAAGTGCTTTCCCTTGAGAGCAGGCTTTTGCTATGGAAAATGCTCTGGGCTTATTTCAAAGGGCTACTTTTCCCCCACCTCAGCCTGAAAGCAGGAGATTTTTCTCTGATTTTCACGGCCAAAATCCAGTGCGGCTCCTACTGATAAAACCAGTGAAGACTGGGGGGCCCACAAAGACCACTGCCCCAGATGTTTTTAACTCCCCAGCTGGTCTAGGCTCAGCCTCTGTAACTGGGCCATTCCTGCCCATTCCTGGCCCTATGACTTCTGCCTGGGCCTAGCTGACCTCAGCTGTGAGTCTCTGTATTTCCCATCTCTCCAGGCTTAAGGGTGGCAGATTGCCCTGTGACCTCAATTTTCTGATAGGTCTAAGGAAAGTCATTGATTTTCAGTTTGTTCAGCTCTTTTCTTTTTGTGAGGATGGGAGTTATGACTTCCTACTCTTTATATGTTGGAGCTGAAACTGGACACTCACAGATAATTTTAAACGTAAGGGATTCATGAAATACAAACCTGGGTGGCAGGAAAACACGTAATCCGATTGACGTCTCGGTATATGAGGTGTCAGGGCCCTGCCAGCTCCTTTCTAGGGCATACGATGACTTTGCCACTTGCTCCATTTCCTGATGTTTTAAGGCAATTTCTGGAGTTAGGTGGCATTTACAATGTGGCAGCAAGTCCCAGTTTAACAGGCGCTCCTTGTGGGTAATCCCCAAGGCAGGCCTCTCTCGCCGGCCCATACACCCTGGAGCCTCCTCCATGGCACATGGCAGGAGCCCTTGGGAGCAGGTCTTGCCAGACTCAGCTCCAGTCTTGTTTTAATTTAGTTTTATTACTATTTAGGTGTGATAAGACCAAGAGATCACAAGATAACCACCATTAAAAACATGTTTGCTATACTCAGATTCCAGGAGACATTTCCCACCATGAGGGGCCACAGAATGAAGTAGTGGGTGGGCATGTGGCAGGAGGTGGGGAAGGGCTGTGGACAAAGGCCTTTCCTTTCCACAGGAAGGGATGGGTGAGGCAGAGTAAGCAGGCTCAAGATTGGTTAGCTTTAATACCTTCGGTGGGCTATGGGGCATGGGGGCTGTCTCTAGTTGTCTGGGATCTGGCTTTGGGGTGGTTAGACTAAGGGGATAGTGACTCAGAGTGTGAGGATGAGGCATTTGGGGTATGGGCTATGACTCGCTGGTGTATATTTGCAAAGCATATTCCCTGCAAGGAGGGAGGTGTGGGGTGAGGAGGAAGACCAGAGGCCAAAGTGAGGAGACTCAGGCATGGGTTGTCAAGAACAAGATGTGCCTGGCATTTGCTTGTAAGACGGGTGTTAAAGCATCAAGTTGACAGAAGCTAGAAATAGGGTTAACACATTTCTCTACATGACTGATGATGACAAAAGAGACAAGAAAGCATTTTCCCATTTGTGTTATCTAGCAATACCAAATTTTACAAACAAAACTCCAGCCCGTCTTGCTTAGCCTTTGAACACACTTATCTAAAAATTCTTTGGCTGTCATCACAGTTCATCTCTGCTGTTGCCCTGGGAAACATTTGTATTGTAGAATTTAGTGGAAAATACATCTCTCTAACTGGCTTGTGCGTGGGGGAGATGACTACTGTAGAAATTTATAACCTGAGAGCAGTTTGTTTCTTCCCCAGGGAATCTAAGTAATTAAAAAATATGATCATTAATGTAAGACTAATAGAATGGTGATCCTGCTATTTTCTAACAGCACTAAAATGTCCTTAACCACAAAAGATTTGCAGGAAAGAAAGTTAATTGACAACCTAAAATGGAAACTACTTTGGAATACAATTAATTTTGGTATTCTTGAAAACTAATTCATTTTACATTATAGCAAATGGTCACAACTAATGATTATCTGAGGAAAGCTTGTAAATTGGCAATTTGTTCTTTATTTAATATAGTCTGTGATTGCTTGAACTCTTATTTATGCGAAGGTACAGTTTTCAATTTAAAATAATTACCAAGAACAAAAGAGAAGGGCACAATTTTGCCGTAAAGCAGCAGACAAATCCAAGCAGGGGCAGCCCTGGGTCACACTGATGGTTGGGCAGCTCATCTTCACAGCCTTCGGTGCCTACTCCTCCCACCAGAACATGCTTTCCACCCACCTGCGGTGCACAGCGCCCCCACTGACTGTGCCCACTGCTCATAGCCTATGGGCTTCCCTCTTTCCC
This sequence comes from Pan paniscus, assembly GCF_029289425.2. NCBI lineage: Eukaryota > Metazoa > Chordata > Mammalia > Primates > Hominidae > Pan > Pan paniscus. The sequence continues at coordinate 9,324,813 of NC_073265.2, forward strand.
TCCCATAATACAAACCAACAACAACAATTTTGATTTTTTGAGACGGAGTCTCGCTGTGTTGCCCAGGCTGGAGTGCAGTGGCATGATCTTGGCTCACTGCAACCTTTGCCTCCCATGCTCAAGCGATTCTCCTGCCTCAGCTTCCAGAGTAACTAGGATTACAGGCATCCACCAACATGCACGGCTAATTTTTGTATTTTTAGTAGAGCTGGGGTTTCACCATGTTGGCCAGGCTGGTCTTAAACTCCTGACCTCAAGTGGTCTGCACGCCTTGGCCTCCCAAAGTGCTGGGATTACAGGCGTGAGGCACTGCGCCTGGCCAACAACAAATTAACTGATGACTAAATAATGATAGAAGTCTTGCTTACTATGCACCAAGCCCATGTTAAATGATTTGTTATTGCACCAATTTCTTACCAATCTTATAAAGTAGAAACTATTTTCTTTCCACTTGAAAGATGAGAAAACTGAGGCATAGAGAAGTTAGGCAACTTGACCAAGGTCATGCCAGCTACTTAGTATCGGAGCCAGAATTCAAAGCTGGAGTTCAGACTCCAGAAGATATTCTAATAGCCACGTGACCCTGGCTCCCATGGCGCCAGTGTGGTGTTCTTTCCTTGCCCTGTGCCAAGCCATGGCCATTCTTCCCGGTACACACACTCCCTCCCTGACACAGGCTATTTTAGGGGCACCTGTTGGTTTGCCACAAGCCTGCCTTAGTCAGCCTCACTCAAAGGGCCAAAGGGCCCAGGCCACTTTCAGGTTCTGAGACTGCGAGCCATGATACTGAAGTGAAAGCATGTGAAAACCAAATAAGATAGCAAATGATTGCCATTTTGGGCTATTTCCTGTAAAAATGCAAACATTATTGGGGAAAAATCTACCTTTTATCCAATATCAAAATGGATATGAATCAATGGGGAGACCATTCCAATACCAAGTAATGACAGTGTGTCATTGTGAAGCCCACGGTGAGCTGCAAATACCCTTCCTTAACTCCAGGACCATCTTGCCTCCTCCAGTGCCTCACAGAGTCCAGCATCGAAGCATAGCCCTGACCCTGACTCTTAACAGCAGGCTGTGTAAATTGATTGCATGAATGACCCAATTCTTCACTCCTCTTTTTATTCACAATCTTTGTCATGTGACTTTGTGGCAACTCTCACCAAAGAAGCACCCACCCCTTGAATCTGTGCCAGCCTTGAGAAGCATTTGGCCAGTGGAGTGCAGGGGAATGGTGATGTGCCACTTTTGAGCCTTGGCCTCAAGCATCCTTGCATGTTTCCATTTAGTCTCTCTTGTCAGTATCGATGCTTCTTGACTTGCAATGAGGCTGCATCCCAAGAAACCCATCATATGTTGAAAAATATCGTTAAGTCAAAATTGCATTTAAGACACCTAACCTTCAGAATGTCCTAGCTTAGCCTAGCCCACCTTAAACATGCTCAAAACACTGACATTAGCCTACAATTGGGCAAAATCATCTAACACAAAGCCTATTTTATAATAAAGTATTGAACACCTCATGTAATTTATTGAATACTGTACTGAAAGTGAAAAACAGAATGTATGTATTGAATACTGTACTGAAAATGAAAAACAGAAAAACTCGAAGTACAGTGTCTATTGGCTGCCTATCATTTCTGCACCATTGTAGTCTACAAATTCTAAGTGGAACCATCCTATGTTGGCCCAGTCACCTCAGTCAGCCAGCCAAGGCCAGGCGAGATCGACCAATCACCCGCTGACTCCTGGGCACATGAGTGAGTCTAGCCAAGATAGCAAAGCCAGCTAGCCAACACTTATTACAAATTACAATATCATAATCCAATAATACATATTACAGTAGATAATACGGATTGTGTACAATGCATATTATTAATATGCATTGCACACAATGCATATTATTAGGCTACTCCCAAACACTTATTATTACATACATATCTCAGTAGAGATTTTTATGCTTGTGCTTATTCATTACACAGACTTACTGTGCCAGTACATTTTGATTCAGAGCTCTTGGTTTTGATATAAGAAGGCAGAAGCATGAATATCATCTGCATTTCATAAGAGCTACGGGTTGTTCAAAATTAAGTAAATTCCAACCTGATCGATCCTAAATAAGTAACTAGACTTAGCACTATCCCTACCTTATATATTTTTTAATTTTAAGTTTTAAAATAATGTTAAAGCTTATTTTATATAGAGATGAAATTACAGACAAACCTAACTTTGTATCAAAGATCTAAGATTGGCTGGGCATGATGACACATGCCTGCAGTCCCAGCTACTTGGGAGGCTGAGGTGAGAGGATCGCTTGAGCCCAGGAGTTCAAAGGTGCAGTGAGCTATGACTGCACCACTGTATCCAGTCTGGGCAACAAAGCCAGACCCCCATCTCAAAAAAAAAAAAAAAAAAAAAACTAAGATTAATTTCTCAATATAAACTGAAGTTGAAACTAAGTTTGGAAACTTAAATAAATTAAATCATGTGGTAAACAATATTTGAACATTTTCAAATCTTAATAAAGTTGAGCTGTCAGCCAGACACGGTGGGTCACACCTGTAATCCCAGCACTTTGGGAGGCTGAGGCAGGTGGGTCACTTGAGGTCAGGAGTTCGAGATCAGCCTGGTCAACATGGCGATACCCCGTCTCTACTAAAAATACAAAAATTAGCTGGGTGTGGTGGCAAGTGCCTATAATCCCAGCTATTCAGGAGGCTGAGGCAGGAGAATGGCTTGAACCTGGGAGGTGGAGGTTGCAGTGAGTCAAGATCACACCACTGCACTCCAGCCTGGGTGACAGATCAAGATTCTGTCCAAAAATAAAAATTAAAAAAAAAAAGTTGAGCTGTCATAATTGAAATAAAAACCTGAAACTGAGGAATTTCCCTTTTTTTCTCAGAACACTTGTCTTCTTTTTCTTCCTTTAATAAGTTGGTGCACCAGTTACTGCTTTAGAAGTCAAAAGATGATTAGACCGATTTCTAGTTTCCTTGGTGTATTTAGCAAGTACTTCCCCGTTTCTTGGTTCAAAATAAGGGATTCATATTTTTTCATGTCATACACCAATGCTTTCCGTAATAAGCTTAATTACTTTAGATCTTTCTGCTGGAGCCATTTCAAAATAAAAACAGAACTGAGATTCCCTGCAGGATACCCTTGCACCAGAAAAGTAATCAGCTGACTTATTTTTGTGCACTGAAAGCACAAAATTCTGAGTAAATGCCACCACGTTTCATCACTAATTGGGACAGACCCATCTGATCTTTCCGTACAAGGATGTCCCTGCCGAGAAACTTTCCAAAATGGATTCACTTTGCCAGGGACAGCAACCCTCACCTGAACCGCCTCGCACACACCCTGGGATGCAGTGGCTGTAGTTAGCATTGTACGGGCATCAGAAGAGGGTTGTTTTCAGTGGAAATGACTTTGAACTCTCCATGTCACACACGGAAAGAAATCAGGCTACAGAAGTCATCATAAAATATTTTTATGTGATCTCAAATGTGTTGTTTCAGAAAGGTCTTGGAAAGCTTTCAGTGCTTCTATTTTTAGGGCTGAACGAGAATTCAGGGATACGGGAGAGTGAGAAGCAATCATTTTTGCTCCGAGTATTTTAAGATCTCTGGGAAAAGATTACTTTTAGATGAACTTAATCTTTATTTTACTTCCCCAGGATTTTTTCTCCCCAACCTGTAATTTTCTTGTGAAACCACCCTAACCACCACCATTTTGAGTCTCAGCCTCTTACTATGACCTCTTAGCCTCTGTGTGCATTTCCCCTAGAGCCAAGCTTAGACATGGCAGCTTGATGTCCCCCCTGAGCCCAGCACAGTGTCTAGTAGGTTAATAGGGGCCAAAAGAAAAACACCATAAAATAATAACATAACAAGCATGGTAGGCAGGCAGGCAGACAGCAAGGAAGTTCTCTCTCCAAACCAAAACCTCCTTAAGGGTGGTTGTATTAGTCATGTTCTCCAGAGACACAACAAATAGGATGGATGGATGGATGGACAGATAGATAGATAAATAGATATGGATATGTGGATGGATGGATAGATGATTGATAGATGATAGATAGATGTGGATGGATGAATAGAGACAGACGGATGGATGGACACATAGATACGAAAGGATGGATGGATAAATGGATAGACACACATATATAGAAATGGTTGAACAGATGGATCGATGGATAGACAGACAAATAGGCAGATAGAGATGGATAGATGGATAGATAAATAGATAATGAGGAATTAGTTCATGTGATTATACGGCTGAGAAGCCCCACCATCTGCCATCTGCAAACTGGAGACTCAGTAGAGCTAGTATCTAATTTAGCGTCTGAAGGCCTGAGAAGCAGGGAAGCCAATGGTGTAACCCCCAGTTCAGGGACAGGAAAAGATGAGATGAAATATCTCAGTTTAAGCAGTGAGGCAGGAAAAAAAAGAGGCAAATGTCTCCTCCCTCCCTTTGTTCTACCCAGGTTGTCACCAGGGTGGATGCAGTGCCGCACGTTGGAGATGGTGATCCACTTTACCGAGTCCCCCAGTGTGAATGCTGACTTCATCTCGAAACACCTCACAGACACACCCAGAAACAAGGTTTAATCTGGGCACCCATGGTTCAGTCAAGGCAACACATAAAATTAACCATCACAGCAGTGTCTGTATTTTCTATTTTTTGCTTATCTCTACATGGCATTTTGACATAGAAGACAATCAAAAAATACTGACAGACTGAACTCACAGAGGCCTGAGTTCTGCTGCGAAACGGTGTTGCAAGTCCTCTCATGCATCCCAGCAAAGTGAGTTTATACAACAGATGCTCAGGAAGGGCTTGTTGACCGAGCAGAGAGAGAGGAGGGAGAGAAGCAGCAGCTCCCAGTTCTAGGCCTGTTGGAGTTGAAGCCAAGGCTGAGAGCACTGCCAAGCAGAGTCCTGAGAAGAGAACATGCTGGGTGAAGACCCAAGCCTCCAGTCCTCCACACAAACATGTGCCCGCCTTTGCTATTATTTTTATAATGAAAGGATGTGGTCTCACTACTTTGCCCAGGCTGGTCTTGAAGTTCTGGCCTTAAGCAATTCTCCTTCCTCAACCCCCTAACGTGTTGGCATTACAAACATGAACCATAGCACGCAGCCGAGTATAGATTCTTGTCTTAAGGCAGATAAGTGATTTCTCCCCGCCCCAAATGGCCTGCTCTTCTTTATCCAAGGGTGCACGAGGGACCGCACAAAGCTAGAGGCTTACTCCCACCTCACTCCTGGCTTCCCGCTCCACAGTGTGGCCGGGAAATAACAAGACTCATTCTTAATCAGAGCTTCAGAAACAGCTGGAAAAGTTGCTTTATTCTCCTTAATTTCAACAGCTTTGGTATTTTTGTGGCTGTAGTTTATTCCTTCTAGAGAGTTCTTGATCTCGCCGACTTCAAGACTGAAACCGCAGACCTTCACAGTAAGTGTTACAGCTCTTAAAGACGGTGTCTGTGGCTGGAGTCTGCTCCTTCAGGATGTTCAAACGTGACTGGAGCTGCTGCTTTCCAGTGCGTTCATGGCCTCGCTGATTTCAGGAGTGAAGCCACAGACCCTCACAGTGAGTATTACAGCTCTTAAAGGTGGCACATACAGAGTTGTTTTTTGCTCCTGGTGGGTTCGTGGACTCACTGACTTCAACAACGATCCTGCAGATCCTCACGGTGAATATCACTGTTCATAAACGCAGCACAGACCGAAACAGCAATCCACCAAAATTTACTGCGAAGTGCAAAAGAACTGAGCTTCCAGAGCAGGGAATGGGACCAAGCTGCCTGCCACCGCAGGTTCCGGTGGCCAGCTTTTATTCCCTTATTTGGCCCTGCCCACATCCTGCTGATTGGTCCATTTCACAGAGCACTGATTGGTCCTTTTTACAGCATGCTGATTGGTCCATTTTACAGAGTGCTAATTGGTGCGTTTACAATCCTTTAGCTAGACACAAAAGTTCTCCAAGTCCCCACCCTACCCAGAAGGGCAGCTGGCTTCACCTCTCATTTTGAGGTGAGCTTTTTGACTTGGAGGGACACACACGTTCACCATTCAAGTGTGTCCCCCATAGGCAAGGTACTTTCTCTTCAAGGTAGTCACAATTCCCTCCCCATTTTGAAGAAGAGAAAATAGTGGGATGATTTTCTTAAGAAATCCTTGTACTTCTATGCAGTAGGATTCTCTGATGGATGCCAAAGAACCTGAAAGACCCTCTGTGAAATAAGGAGAGTCTCCTCTGGCCCATAGCCGAGTGCTTGTCCTCACCACAGCCCCCAGAGCCAGACTCCCCTGGCCCCTGCTCTCCCACTCGGAGCAACTTAATGCATGGCTCCTTTGACTGCCAGCTGTCATGGCTGATAAAGAAGACACCTCTCCACCTGCAGCAAACGCAGAGCAGCACAGCTCGGCTCGCTGGTGAAGTCTCGCTCTTCCTGTTAGAGGAGCTTGTTCCATGCCCTGAACGTCTTTCACTGGGTGCTACATGGGACTCGTGCTCATGTTCCACCCTCCTTGGCCTTTTAAGCCATTGAGCATGTAATGTTCTACTCTTGTAATAGTACATTTGGCAGGAGGCATAAACAAAATCACAGACCGTAAGCTACAAAAGAAAAAACAAAAATACTGCTTGAGCTATATCAGATGCTGATGGTGGCCTGCACATTTAGAAATCCATGAATCTCAAATGTAGCCTTCTGAATCCTCACCATAAATTTCATTCCTGCTCAGGGAATCTGCTGTAATTTACATCCTATATTATACAGCCCAGGCAAAAGGGGAACTGTGCCTTTGTGTAAACCCTCAGCACTAACAAAAGGCTTACTGTGAAAGCCATGCTCCCATTTTTCTTTCAGATTTACATCAACAGTTCTGTCCTAATATTAAGTGGGCTATTTTACACCTTCACAGAGTAAATAGTTGGGCTGGCAACATATACACATTTTTTTCATTTCAGCCTTTATAAGTAAGCGATGTTCACTCAAAAACATATATCTTTGTAGGAAGAGGAAGACAAAGGACTCTGGTTTATTTCTTGGAAAGGAATTCTGACCTTTGCCGTCAAGTCTGGCCTGAGAAAGAGAGAGGTATTATCTGGGTCACGAAAGGTTGCATTCTGTTCCTCCTTTCTTCCCCACTACCTCTAGTTGCAGAAAAATGCTTGAAATATCTTTAAAAACATGGCATCATTTATTCTACAATTACATGTTAGTTTAGAAGTGAATATCCTTAAGATAGGTTGCACGTCAGCTGACACTAAAACATTCATGATTAGGTTTTTGTCAAAAAGATGGAGAAATGGGATAAACATATTTGCATCTAACCAAATGTACATCCTCCTGGATATTTTAAATCTTCTTTAAATTATTTGTAACACCTAATACAATCTAAATGCTGCGTAAATTGTTGTTATACTGTATTGCTTAGGGAATTATAATAAGAAAAAAGTCTGTACATATTCAGTACAGATACAACCATCCATTTTTTCCTCGAATATTTTTGATTTGGGGTTGGTTGAATCCACAGGGAGGAACCCACAGATATGGAGGGCTGACGGTAGATATATAATGTTTACATGGTTTCCAAGGCACTTCCATGGACATTATATAATTTTCTCTTGGGGATTTATACAATCAGCAATACTTAGTTTAAATAGTCTAAATAGCTCATTTGTTTATTTCAAAATATCCCTTTTACGGCCACTTTCCGTGGATGAGTGAGCCCCCTCATTCACCATGCCTCTCTTCTTGTGCTCTAATTCCTGATAATGAGGTCATAAGCTATTCCCTAAGCCAACTGGGTGGGGACACAGGCGAGAAGAATGTCTGGGAGGCTATGCCTTCTGAACATTTCGAGTAAGAGATGGATGACGGTCATGCTATGAATAGCCACACGTAAATCTCAACAATTTTTAGTCCATTTATTGCCCTGCATGAGACAGCTGAGTAAAATTCTCATAGCATCATAGGTAATTAGCAGTCTATGGCTTCTCCCAGAAAACCCCTTCTATGTTACTGGCCTTCATCCAAAAAGTGCATCCTGTGTGGCTTCCTTCCCCTCCCAACACCAAATTAAAGGAAAGTAGAAGCCAGCCTCATCTCCCCGCTGGCCAGTCAACCCTTGTGGTCCCAACATCAAAGGAAAGCCATTGCGGATCAAACGGTACCATGTTGAGCAAAGCGGGAGCAGGGCCATCGGCTCCAGGGTCTTGTCTAATCCAACATTTTAAGATTAAGATATCAGTTTCTTAAATTACCATGTATCCAATGGGTTGTACAGAGCATCCATTACCACTGACCAAATGATTTGTTGTTTTTAATTAAATCCAGTAACAGTTATTGCCACTTTTGCACAATCTTGAATACTGCAGTGTTTTTGGAGATGAATCTAGCTTCAATAAAGCAATGTACAAGGTTCCTTTTTTATTAAATTTAAATTAGCTGGAGAGTTTAAATAAATCACCACTGAAAAGAAGAGTGAGCAAATATTATCAGCTCAATAAATCTATCCCTGTGCATTGAAAAAGATAAGCTTATATTAACTGCTGGGCTGTATGGCAGAGTTACAGTTACATCTACTGGAAGTACTTAGGGGAAATAACTCACTAGTAAAACACCAAGATACAAAGGGAACGTTTCTTTTGTATTTTCCTTTTAAGGGTTCTGTGCCAATGCACTGCTTCTGCTTCTTGCTCTGACCTCACTGAGAGCGCTTTTAAACCCACCAATATTATCACAGACATGACGGACCATTCATGTGACAAGAGTAACTGAGTGCAAGGAAAAACTAGAAAAAAAGAAGTTAGATGACTAAAGAGGTTTCAAGTGTGTTTTAAAATCTGATATACCACGAAATGGTTTATTTCCATGTAACTGAAAGTTTTAAAAATGTGTTTCCTGCCAGAAACCAGGAAGAGAAAATACAGCAAGACTTAGTTTTAATAAGTAGACACCTTAATAAATTGCATGAGGTTTAAATGAGAAAATAACATAGCCTTTCTTAGTCATGATGAGTTAGTGTCCTGACAGTTTCATTAAACATGACATGTTTAATTGTGTACGCTTTCTTACATATATACTAAATTATCCTTCAAATTTTCATAACGCTGGCCAGGCACGGTGGCTCACATCTATAATCCCAGCACTTTGGAAGGCTGAGGCAGGGGAATTGCTGGAGACCAGGAGTTCGAGACCACGAGTTCAAGGCCAGCCTGGGCAATATAGCAATACTCTATCTCTACAAAAAATAAAATAAAATAATTAGTCAGTCATGGTGGCACACACCTGTAGTTCTAGCTTGAGCCTAAGAGTTCGAGTCTGCAGTAAGCCATGATTGTACCACTGCACTCCAGCCTGGGAGGCAGAGTGAAATACTGACTTTAAAAATCCATAATGCTGGCTGGGTGAGGTGGCTCACTCCTGTAATCCCAGCACTCTGGGAGGCTGAGGCAGGCGGATTGCTTGAGTTCAGGATTTCAAGACTAAACTGGGCAACATGGAAAAACCCTGTCTCTACTAAAAATACAAAAAAAAAATGACCCAGGTGTGGTGGTGCATGCCTGTAGTCCCAGCTATTTGGGAGGCTGAGGTGGGAGAATCCCCTGAGCCTGGGAGGTCAAGGCTGCATTGAGCCGAGATCACGCCACTGCACTCCAGCCTGGACAACCAGAGTGAGACTCTTGTCTCAAAAAATAAATAAATAAATAAATAAATAAATAAATCCATAATGCTGCTTATACTCTTTCTCTATTCTACACACACACACACACACAGAAGGAACAATTCTCCCACAGTTGCAGGCACTTACATATTCAGCCACAGGGGTAAAACAGTACATGTTTCCTTCAACTTTTATTACTTTCTGTTACCTTTAATGGAATGTGGCCATTAAACACATGCCATGTTCTGACATCACATTGGATGTTGGAAGTAGTAGGAACATTAGAAATGACATTATCTAATTATTTTAAGGTGAGAAAACTGAGATTGAGAGCAGTGGACCAATCAGTTGGCAGATCATGAGACATCAGTGATTGCACTAAGAGAAGAACCCATATCACTTGTGTTCCAAGTCAATGTTCTTTCCATTACAGCAAATTATCTCTTTGCTACAGATGGCTTATTTAACCAGCCTAAAAATGAATGCAGAGGAGACAACAGGCTCCTCTCTAATTTTGTATACTCTGGGTACGTTTGTGAGTGGGAAGAGGAAGAGTGTCAGAGGTCCAGGGTTTGAGCATGGTGAACTGGAGAGAGGATCAGCTGAGGAAGAACCCTTCCTTTAAGATTGAATTCTGAGATTAACTAGCTGTGTGGCCCTGGATAAGTCATTTACCCTCTTTGGGTATCAATTTCTTCATTTAAAGAAGGGATTTGGATTATCAGTTGATCTACGTTATATTGCAGTGATTGTCATTTGATGAATGATTGACTACCACTCTTAATAAAATACAAGAACAATCATATTATCATAACATGGTGCCATACATTCCAGTGCCTGTGTAAGTCAAGTAGAATCTCACATAAAGTATAAATGTCATGGTGTCTCAGTTGTTCATCGAAAGTGCTCCAAACATATGAAGCACTGGATTTCTTTAAGTTGCCTGTTGTTTTGTCTTGTTGGCATCTTTGGCTCTTCATGCAGGATTGTAACTGTGTCCATTTAAATAATTAATAATCAATTGCAAATATATAGCACTAGAGTGAAGAGACAGCCAAGTCACTTTCCTTAACAAAGTAGTGATTATCAGACTTACTTTCCACTATAAACAATACAAAAATGGACAAAATATATGAAGCAATGTTTTCAGGCATTGAAAAGTACATAGTATGGAGCTGTGATCCTTGAGAAAAGGGAAATACACTGAGTGAGCCTGTGTTCATCCAACTTTCTGCCTAAGGGCACTTTCCAAACTGCAAGAAGAGGGATAGAGCCCAAAGAGAAAGCTAAGTTCTAAGCTGCTAAGAAGGATGGAATTTGCAGAACAAGACATAGGAGAAGACACAGCTTCGAAGATGAAAATTACTGTATGTCTGCATAGTGATCCCCTGAAATTTTTGGCAAAATATGAAGCTATTTCTGCATAGACTGAAACTCCATGAGGTCCATCAAATAATAGCTGATTTGAAGCAGCCGGGTGTGGTGGCTCATGCCTGTAATCCCAGCACTTTGGGAGGCCGAGGCAGGTGGATCACGAGGTCAGGAGATAGAGACCATCCTGGCCAACATGGTGAAACCCTGTCTCTACCAAACACACACACACACACACACACACACACACACACAAATTAGCTGAGTGTGGTGGCACATGCCTTTAGTTCCAGCTACTTGGGGAGGCTGAGGCAGGAGAATGGCTTGAACCCAGGAGGCAGAGGTTGCAGTGAGCTGAGATTGCACCACTCACTCCAGTCTGGTGACAGAGTGAGACTCCATCTCTAAATAAATAAATAAGTAAATAAATAAAATAGCTGATTTGGGGTTGTGAGCTGAATGGAGGCATGTGGAGCAGTGAGACCCTACTACATACCCCAAGCGTTTCATTGAGATCCCAAACACTTCACTAAGGTGCGGTAGCTGAGGTAATGTAGTGTTATTATAGCCCAGTGGGTCTGGCTGGGAGCAATTGTATCTCCTAGAGGACCAATAGCAATGTTTAGTTATTTTTGGTTGTCACAACTATGAGGATGCTACTTATACCTTGTGAGGAGAGGTTAGGGATGCTGCCAAACACCCTACAATGCACAGGCCGGTCCCCCTCACCACAGAATCCTCCATTCTAACATTCCATAGTGTCACTGTTGAATACATATTCAGAATCCAAAACTTGTTGAAATATCTGGACTTGAATAAATATTTATAGAAGGGGCTGGGCATGGTGACTCATGCCTGTAATCCCAGCACTTTGGGAGGCTGAGGCAGGAGAATCACTTGAGCCCAGGAATTTGAGGCCACAGTGAGCTATAATCACACCACTGTACTCCAGCCTGGGTGACAGAGTGAGACCCTATTTAAAAAAAAATATATATATATAATATATATAAAAAATATATAATATATGTAAAATATATATATTTAATATATATTTTATATATATATATATACACACACACACATAAAATAAAAGATAATTAAATATTCTTTAAAAAAAAAAGGATTGGGGGCCGTGGGGTATGGTGGCTGAAGCGGGCGGATCACGAGGTCAGGAGATCGAGATCATCCTGGCTAACATGGTGAAGCCCCGTCTCTACTAAAAATACAAAAAATTAGCCAGGCGTGGTGGCGGGCACCTGTAGTCCCAGCTACTCAGGAGACTGAGGCAGAATGGCTTGAACCTGGGAGGTGGAGCTTGCAGTGAGCCAAGATCATGCCACTGCTCTCCAGCCTGGGCAACAGAGAAAGACTCCATCTCAAAAAAAAATAAGAAGGATTGGGGACAGCCAAGCACCCTCTTCCTTTTGAGCATGCTGGCACTTGAGGCATGGTATCCAGCTCAGAAAATGAGCTACAGAATGTCAACTAGGGGCTGCACCCCCGCAGGTCCAACAATTCCAGGGAAGGAGGTAAATCTTTGAGGCCAGAGTCTGTGGAGAGAGAAGGAGGAACTACCTTTGCAGAAACTCAAAGCAGGAACGGTGTATTTGAATTGGAAGGAAAGAAAGTCTTCACCTATTTTAAATCCAACTTAATCAGTTGGTTAAAATGGGGAAAAGAAACCCCCTTGTACAATGCTGAAAGATATAGAAAGAGCTGGGAGTCAATGGCAACCAGGCCAACAATTCATGACTTTTTCTATTCTTTGGGGGTAAAAATTACACGGATAAAAATGAGAAGATAATAAAGAGAAAGTTGCTTCCATTCAGCTGCACGTACTTCTTAATCTTTGAACTAAACCAAGCAGAAAAATGAGAGACCACCCTGTTGTTCTCCAGAGCAAGTTGAGTGATAGACGTAGATGTCTGCCATGAAATTGAGTAAGGCCAGGAAGTGCCTTTTTCTCATTTGGAGGTCAAAATATACATTTCTTTCTTCACAGATGGGAAAAACCTTTTATCAAATTGCTAGCAGTCACACTTCAACATGCAAACATGTTTCCTTATAAACATTCCTGGTATTAGTTGTTCACGAATGCATTTTTCATTTTAGGAGGTTTATGCACCTCAAAAAAAGTAATCATATGCATTTATAATGACTGACAGCTCGGTTTGTTAAATTATGTGCTAAAGTGTGAGAAACATGATACTTCTGTCTTTAAAAGTAACATTTAGCATATTTTTGTCATCCTACCTTTCATTTTTTTTTTTTTGAAGAGATCTTGCTTGAGAGTTTGGAATACATAGGGCTTTGTTAAGATCATCTTCTATTCTCTGAGACTGTCACAAAATGTCCTATTCTGCCAGGTTCTCTGACTCACCGGCAATTCAAGTGCTCACAAATGACAGAAGACGAGGCTGACACGGGGCCTAACCCAGGTCTGCCAGCACACACTTCTTTGTTCTACAGAGGGACAGAAAGATGTTTTTCTTTCTACCAGCCACATGCACGTGCACATATACATACCCACGCAGAGACTAAAGATACCACAAGACTAGACTTGGAATCGATGTTACAATGTCCTTGAAGCGAAAAAGTTCAAGAGAGGTGGGCTCTAACCTTGCTTAGGGTAATTCAAATATGTTTTGACTAACGCAATGCAGTAGGTAAATAAGTGATCACGGTCTGTTTAACTCTGTGATTCTATGCCGTCGGATACAATGCAGGACACCCAGTTAAGTTTGCAATGTTGGAGACATCTGTATGCTAAAACACTATTTGTTATTTATCTGAAATTCAAATTTAACAAATGTCCTGTGTTTTTAATGCTAAATCTGGCAGCCCTAGAGTAAAACATACGCGAAATAGAAAGAAACTCCTTACAGGAGGCTCGATTCACCCACATTGGCCTCTTCGTCCTCTAGAGCCTTCACCTGAACTGACTTTGGTGGGTTTAGCCACAGCTGTCCCCAGTGTGGGCAGTGAAGAGAATCCTTGAGGGTAAATGAGTCCTCAGGAGCCACAGGGCCACAATGGCTGCTGCCATCTCTGCAGCCGAGGGCTGAGGCATGGTGCTCAGCAAGCCAGCCCCTTGAGGGGGTTGGAGATGCTTGGTGGCCTCTGCTGTGTTCTTCCCCAGGCCCACAGCCTTGCCACAGCCTGGCTGGAGCAGCAGAAACACCCCCATTCCCTATCCATGACCTCAACCCCTTCTCATCATTTGTTTTCTTCCCGAGGAACAGAAAAGCTCGGGGGTGAACCTAGAGGCTTTGTGTGCATTCTTTTTGGTGTTCTTGTTTAAATTCACCCGCGATGCTGTGAGGAGCATAGCTATTATCCAGAATTTACAGTTGATGAAACCAAGGCTACATCATAAATATAGAGCATGCTCTCAAGGACGCCAAGCAGAAGACACAAAAGACGTGACCCTGTCCTCACAAGTGTGTTATCTAACAGGAGAGGAGGACAGCCATATATTAAACACATTTATAGACTCACACATGACAGACAAAATGCAATTTAATACAGTTTAGCTCATGAGCCCTTTTGACAAACAGAAATCGCCCATGCCTTCCCTGGATGTTATCTGGGCTATCCCATGAATCATCGCTAAAACCAGGTGATGGCAACGGTGAGTTCAAATTTGTTTTTTCAAGCAACATGTTTTCCTCTCTGTATTTCCCCTCTGCTCTATTGAGACTCACTGGTAAAGGATACCATTTTTCTTCTTTTGCAAACATGTATACACAACTACAGTGTTGGCATTTGGCATTTTCCCTGGTGAGCCCTGGTGTTAAAGAATATATAACAGGGCTGGGCGGGGTGGCTCATGCCTGTAATCCCAGCACCTTGGGAGACTGAGGTGGGAGGATCACTTGAGCCCAGGAGTTTGAGAGCAGCTTGGAGAACATAGGGAGACCTTGTCTCTACAAAAAAAAAATAATAAATTAGCAGGCATGGTGGTGTGCACCTGTAGTCCCAGCTACTCGGGAGGCTGAGGTAGGAGGGAGGATCACTCGAGCCTGGGTGGTCAAGGCTACAGTAAGCTGTGATTGTGCCACTGCCCTCCAGACTGGGCAACAGAGTGAAACCCTGTCTCTGAAAAAAGTTCTTTTTAAAGAATATATAACAGCAATAATTCTAGCATTATCATTCTTTCTTTAGTTTTGATATGTCCTTATCAGTACCTTGAAGCTTGTGGGCATCATCAGATTCATGGCCTGGACCTGAAATCCAACAGCCCTAAATTAGATACCATGTTCCTCAACTTTACAGAGGCCTGAACTTCGTGGGAAGGATGATGCATGTCAGAGCCAGTGTAAGTGGGAAGAGCCTTGAAGAAAGTCAAGGAAAGAGTTGGACAGGGACCTGGGAGGGCATTAGAGAGCTCGTCTCATTCAGGATATGAAGATTAAAAATTCTGATGATTTCTTTTCTTTAAATAACTGCTCTATTGGAATATAATTCTATACCATAATGCTCATTCTTTTAAAGTATACAATTCAATGGTTTTCACTATACTTAATGTTGCTAACCATCAGCACTAATTCCAGTATGTTCTCATCACCCCGTGAAGGAACCCCATACACCTTAGCAGCCACCTTCATACCCACTTCTACTCCAACCCCCAGAAACTACTAATCCACTTTCTGTCTCTATGGATTTGCCTGTTCTGGACATTTCATATAAATGGAATCATACAATGTGTGTCCTTTGGTGTCTACCTATTTTACTGAATTCAATGTTTTCAAGGCTCAGCTATATTGTAGCTTTTATCAGTATTCCATTCCCTTGGAAGGCTGAATAATACTCCATTGTATGGATATACCACATTTTGTTATGCTTTCAGCACTTGATGGACATGTAGTTTGTTTCTACTTTTTGGCTTTTATGAATAATGCTGTACTGAATATTTCCTATGGACAGATGTGCCCAGATCTCTGGGCAAACACCTAGGAGTAGAGTTTGCTGGGTCATATGGTAACTCTGTTTATTTTTTTTGAGAAACTGCCAAGCTGTTTTCTATGGCAGCTATACCACTTTACATTTTTGCCAGCAATGCATGAGGCTTCTTATTATTTATTAATATTGACAGGAAAATACATCTGGCTGAGCATGGTAGCTCACACCTGTAATTCCAGCACTTTGAGAGGCCGAGGTGGGTGGATCACCTGAGGTCAGGAGTTCAAGACCAGTCTGGTCAACATGGTGAAACCTCATTACTACTAAAAATACAAAAAAAATTAGCTGAGCGCAGTGACAGATGCCTGTAATCCCAGCTACTCAAGAAGTTGAAGCAAGAGAATCGCTTGACCCTGGAAGGCAGAGGTTGCAGTGAGCCAAGATTGCGCCATTGCACTCCAGTCTGGGAGACAAGAGCGAAGCTACATCTCAAATTTAAAAAAAAGAAGAAGAAGAAAATATATAAAACACTAAATTGATGCAGAATAAGCAAAAATGTGAATACATTAGTGACTATTAAAGCTATTGGAAAGAAAGCCCCCAAAAATGCCTTTCAAAAAGTTGCCAGGCCTGGACAGTTGTGTTAGGTCATTCTTGCATTGCTACAAAGAAATACCTGGGACTGGCCAGGCACTGTGGCTCACGCCTGTAATCCCAGCACCTTGGGAGGCCGAGGTAGGTGGATCACGAGGTCAAGACATCGAGACCATCCTGGCCAACATGGTGCAACCCTGTCTCTACTAAAAATACAAAAGATAGCTGGGCATGGTGGTGCACACCTGTAATCCCAGCTACTTGGGAAGCTGAGGCAGGAGAATCACTTGATCCCAGGAGGCAGAGGCTGCAGTGAGCTGAGATTGCACCACTGCACTCCAGCCTGGTGATAGAGAGAGGCTCTGGCTGTGTCAAAAAAAAAAAAAAAAAAAAAAGAAAGAAATACCTGAGACTGAGTAATTTATTTAAAAAAAAAAGATGTTTAATTGGCTCGTGGTTCTGCAGGCTTTACAGGAAGCATGGTGCTGGCATCACCTCAGACTCTGGGGATGTCTCGGGAAGCTTATAATCATGGCAGAAGGTGAAGGAGGAGTAGGCACCTCACAGAACAAAGGCAGGTGCAAGGGAGAGGGTGTTGGGAGGAGGTGCCACGCACTTTTAAGCGACCAGATCTTGCAAGAACTCACTGTCAGGAAGACAGCACCAAGCCATGAGGGATCCACCCCCATAATCCAAATACTTCCCACCAGGCCCCACCTCCAGCACTGGGGATTACAATTCAACATGCGATTTGGCTGGGGACAAATATCTAACGTATAGCAACAGTTCAGAAGCAAATTCTTCTACATCCCCCAAATCAGTGAAGAGTTTCATGGTAGCAATAAGGCCTCAGCATCAAATATTCCCCATTGCAGAGGTGGGATCATAGCTCCTACCTCCTTGAATTGAGATGTGGCCACAAGGCATGAATTGGCACTGAAGTATGAGAAGAAGTGATGTATGTCACTGCTGGGCAGAGGCTTTAAGGACTAAGGTGAGATTTGCGATGCTCTTTTTTTTTTTTTTTTTGAGATGGAGTCTCTCTCTGTCACCCAGGCTGGAGTGAGTGGTTCAATCTCGGCTCACAGCAACCTTTGCCTTCTGGGTTCAAGCAATTCTCCTGCCTCAGCCTCCCAAGTAGCTGAGGTTACAGGTGCCCGCCACCATGCCCAGCTAATTTTTGTATTGCTCTCTTTTCTTCTACTGCAGGAACCATCTGCACTCCAGATGGCAGGTCCCTGTCAGCCTGTGTCCAAAGTGACCAAGACATGAAGCAGAGACCAAAGCATCAGTAGGCATGCAGTATGACAAAGAGACAAATGTCTGCCTGTTTAAGCGGTGACATTTTGGACTTATTCCCACAGCAGAACCTAACCTATCGTGCTGATGCAAAAATTAGTACCACAATCGGGGCATAATAAAGAATCTATATGTGGCATGAGCTTACATGGCAAACAGTACAAGGGTGAGGGAAATTGCTATGGGGAGCCAAAATGATCACAGTCTATACAATGTTGTGGCAAAATATGTGGTAAAATAATTGCCTGCAATAACTGAGGAGCCAGGTCATAAGAACTTTCAACTCTAGGAGAAGAGGTTGGAAAACATTAGCTGTACATGCCAATTATTACAGGTTGTGTTTAGCAAGTTTTTACAAGAAAAAAAGATAAACCCAGAAAAGAACTGGCCAGTCTGCAAGTGGAGATAAAAGAAAATAGACAGAATCCAAAATATCATGGATTTATAGAGTCCAAACAGGCAACTTCTTCTGAATCCCAAATGGCAGAAGGTAAAACTGAGGTGGCCTTTGAGAGATGGGCCCTGCACCTGGATTCAAGAGGGCTTCAAAGATGAGGTAACACCCTGAGATATAGTCAGGGATCTATCAAATTGTAGGAACAGGAAAGATCATTCCAGGCAGAAAGGATAGATGTACAAAAAAATTTGTGAAGCAACCTAGAGTGTTTAAAGAAATATAAGTGGTCAGTATTGCATCATAACAGTGTCTAAACTCTCCCAAGCCCAGGATCTAAAACAGGTGAAAAAGGACTAGCTCCAGGTTCTGTGAAACTTTGAAATTCACCCGACTGAGTAGCCAGTGATGAGGGGCCGTGTCACTGCTCAACACCAAGCCAATCTGTCAACATTATCGAATCTGTTTCCTATAAAGACCGCTCTAGCAGAGGAGTGGCGGGGTTGGAAGGAGCCACTAAAGGTAGATGGGCCAAGTAAGAGACTCAATCCTTCCATAGCCAAAGCATGAGAGTGAGGCCCTGAAATCTACAGGGGCTCTGAGGCTGGAGAGGAGGACATGGGTTCTAGAGATATGTAAGAGAGAGGGTCAATAGGACTGGAAAACAGATGAGATGGAGGTTTTTGGTAGGATAAGGAAAGAATGGGATCAAGAATCATTTCCAGATCCCTGATTAGGGAACAGGGTGAGCACAGGGACTCACAACCAAGGCAGGGAAGACAAGAAGAGCAGGTGTGGGAATCAGGAGCAAATAGAATGAGTCTGTTTTGGAACACATTGAGCTTGAAATATTTGTGGGATGGCCCTTGGAAATGTCCAGTAGAAATTTAACACCCAAGGGAAAAGGTAGGGACTCAAGGCAGATGCTTGATCTTGGGTGTTGCTTAGACACCCAGGGAAAATAGTTAGTGCCACCAGCCACCCCACCCTACCTGGGGGAAAGGCAACACATCCTCACCACCAAGAACACAGCCCAACTCCACTCTTCCTGCCCATGGAAGCTGATAGAAAGTGGATACGATGTGTCTTTATCCACAGTGGGCAGATGCTTAATTCAAGTAGCAATAAACCTTTGCCATCATCTGGGAAAGAAAGAGGAGAGAATTTTTTACTCTTCCTCCCCCTATTCCTGCCCTGGGCCTCCCTCTGAGTAAAATAATCTATCACCCTGTTAGCCGTGGTTCACTCCAGAGGATGGCCAGACGCTGACTGGGAGGAAACTGGCAGGCAGGGCAGGGTGCTTGGGGACATCTCACTCACCACTCCCTCAAAGGTGTGATGAACAAATACCCTCAAGCAATTTCACTCACAGTGACCAGTCGCTGACAAGATTAAACTACACCTGCAATGTTAATTGGTCCAAGTGAGAGACACTGAATGCATGTATAATGATGTGCTCTAAGGGTGGGGCTCCCTGGGAGAGACTTGGAGACTCAGAACTGTGCACAGGAAGTGTGTTGGGCATGCTCAGGAGCAACCCTGGCAGAGGAAACCGCCTTTGCAAAATTATAACTGAGGAAATTATGACAGTGAAAAAAATCAGACCTAACCAACTCCATCTTGCTTCTAACCTTTAAGCTTTCCTTTTTCATTCCTGGCCATAGGCCAAACTAACTTTGGGAAGGAATTCAGTTCATGGTTTGACTCTGAAACAAAATTGATAACAGCCCTTTCTCAAAAAGACCCCCTTCTTGCCTGGGGACCAGTCTGCTTTTGCAGGACTAACAAATTAGCTGCAAGATTAGAAATTATAGTTTAGGGGTCCTGCAGCCTCTGGCTCCAAGAGTCTGAACCTCCCCAAATTGCTCCTAGGGATAAGATCAATGCTTGAGACATTTTGCAGAGCCTGCACTCAATGGATCAGCTGACACCACCCAGACTGGTGGTAATCTGGCTCAACCAGTTCTGCCATCCCATCCAGGAACAGAAGACAGCAAGAGAACCTCACTTCAACCCCCTATAATTCCAACCTGATCAATCAGCGCTTCCCACTTCCCAAGCCCCTACCCACCAAATTATCTTTAAAAACGCTAATCCTTGAATGCTCAGGGAGGCTGATTGGAGTAAGAATAAAATTCCAGTCTCCCGCACAGCTGGCTCTGCATGAATTACTCTTTCTCCATTGCAATCCCCCATCTTAATAAATTGGCTCTGACTAGGCAGCAGGAAAAGTGAACCCATTGGCTGGTTACAGAAGCAGGACAGGGTAGAAGCAGCGAGTGCACAGTGATGCTTCCGTCAGTCCTACAGGGAACTCTGAAGCCTGGCTATTTCTACATAGGGGTCCACCTCAAAGACAAAAAGGCAGGGGTTTTGTAGCCTCCTGCGGGTCAGTCATGAGCAGATGTGACCTGGATATGTCAGTTCCCCAGTGGATAGTTACCCAAGTAAATGGCCATTGGTCCCTTTGAAGAAAGGCTGGACATCACAAGGTCCCTCTGCATGGGGACCCAGCTACTCTTCAGTCAATGGGGTCCACATTTAAGATTCTAGAATAAATAGCTGAGGCATATAACTCTAAGACAAGATAGATAGGTAGGTAGGTAGGTAGGTGGATAGAAATTTTTTCCTGGGTACTTTGCCTCAGAGAATGGATACACAGTATTATTTTCAAAGATTTTACACTTTTTTTTTTTTCAGAGCAATTCAAGCATAGAGAATGAAAACTGGCGATCTTTCTTTCGGCACAAAAGTTCTTTTCATATTTTCTAAGCAGACAAAAAGAAGTCTATGTATTACAAGCACACACCTACCAAACTCTATACATGTATGTATGTGTATGTGTACATGTGTCTATAAAAATTCTCTGAGGAATCTGCTACCACAGAGGCACCTCCCTCCAGGAAGAGTTCTTGTTGCTCAACTGCAAATCTTGAAGTCGGAACCCAGCCGGGGTCCACTCTTCCCACCTCAGCCTCAGTGCTGCGCAGGGGGCAGGTGTGGGGGAGACGTTTTCCTCTGGAAACAGCGCACTTCAAGTTCAATGAAAGTAGCTTCTTCCCTTCCTCTCATATCTCACATACCGTGAAAGAGGAATGTGCTCCTAAATATTAAATCTACAAGGCTGCAGGCATTTTTGGAGAAAAAAATTAGATACGAGCTTGAAAGAGGAATGAAACAACAATGGAGGAGCATGTGTGTATCATGTGCGTGTGTGTGGTGTGTGTGGCATACGTGTGTACTGTGTGCGATGTGTGTGGTGTATGTGGTGTGGTGTGGGGTGTGTGTGATATGTGTGTGGTGTGTATGTGTGTATAGTGTGGTGTGTGTGATCTGTGTGATGTGTGTGGTATATGATATGCGTGGTATGTGATGTGTGTGGTATATGATATGCGTGGTATGTGATGTGTGTGGTGTATGGGGTGTGTGGGTGGTGTGTGTGTATGCCTGATGTGTATGTGTGTGGTGTGTGTGATATGTGAAGTGGTTGATATGCGTGTATGTGGTGTGTCTGTTATGTGTGCTGTGTGTGGTGCTATGTGTGTAGTATGGAGTATGTGTGTGGTGTATGTGTGTGGTATGTGTATGATGTATATGGTATGTGTTTGGGGTGTGTGTATGTGTGTGTGTGCCTGATTATGTGTGTGTGTGATGTGAATGTGTGTCTGTGTGGTATATGTGGTGTATGGTGTGGAGGGGTGTGTGTGTGTGTGTGGTATGTATGTCTATGTGGTATGTGGTGTGTGGTGTGGGGAAGTGTATGTGTTGTGTGTGGTATGTGGTGCGTGTACACCTGATGTGTGTGTGGTGTAAGTGTGTGCCTGTGTGGTATGTGGTGTGTGGTGTGGGTGTGTGCACCTGATACGTGTGTGCGTGGTATAAGTGTGTGTGTGGTGTGGCGGGTGGATGTGTGGTGTATGGTGTGTGGTGTGGGTATGAGTGTGAATATGGCCCTGATGAGAAACAAAATGAGGGTTCCCCTATGGAGCTTCTGTTCAGTTCCAGCCTGTTGATTACGTGAAATCAGCTTCATTTTCTTCTGGCACACGTCTTCTCTCCTATTGTTATTCTAGACCCAAGTTTTACTTGAGTGAACTTATGCGATGGGCATGCGTACAGTGGACCCCTCAGCAGACATCACTTGTTCCGGAACAGACAACCTTTGCTTATGCCGGTGTTGCCCATAGGAATTACAACAATAATACAAGAAAAACTAAAATCATAGATGATGGATTACAGGTGTGATGTAGATGATATAACAGAGTTACTGCATAAAATACAGGAGGCCCAGTTAAGTTTGAATTTCAAATACACACACACAAAATTTTAGTGTGAATATACCTTATGCAGTATTTGGGACATACCTATACTAAAATATATTTGTTTTGTCAATATAAATTCAACTTTAGTGGGCATCTTATATTTTTATGTGTTAATTCTGGCAATTCTACTATATAATGCTGGTTCTTATTGTGATTGTATAAGAAAGTTGCTGGACTCTAATCAGCAGACCCATACACGAAGGAAATACATTAGCCCAAACATCAAACTTCTCATGAATGAACATACATATGTATGTTTTAGGCTGAAATAAGACCATACAATTTTTTATGATTCCCTACCATAAATGATGTTTTCACTTAACCAACCAACTTACAAGTCAAGTTTGCACCAGCAAAAACAATTTCTGTATATATTTTTTTAATTTTAGAAGTGACCCATTATGTAGAAATGGTGAGATCCTTTCGCTCAATTCTCAATGAGTTGGAGCCAACATTTTGTCTCAGTACTGTGCAGTGAAAAGTTCTTTTCAAACTATTGACATCCCCAAAGGTATGCACTTAAGAGCTTGTCCAAGTCTGTCGCTTTCCTATTGGCCTCCACCAGGGAGTGAGTGAGCGAGCAAGACATAACAAGATGCCCCTCAGTTGTGCAGTTACTACATATTCATAGCTGCAAATGTCTGGCAAGACAAGGACAAGGCTGCTTAGAAGATGCACAAACAGAAAGCACTAGCCTCATGAATGCCTGGAGGAATTAACTCACATTACCAATCCCCTCCCTCCCATCTCTTCACCCTATAGAAACCAATGTCCACTGAAATCTTTAAGAAATAAACATTTTCTTTAGAAAAAAATTCTGTTTCTAAATATGCATATAAAAATGATCCCTTCACTTAATTTAAAAATATTTTAGTTATGGCTTTACAGAGAGTATGTTCCTAATATTGGAGAAAAAAAGAAGTATCTCTATGTAAAATACAGAAAGCAAATAGACTAAAATATAGTGGTTATCACGAAGTGATATGATTGTGGCTGATTTTATTTTCTACTTTTCAAATCTTTATACTTT
Source organism: Pan paniscus (assembly GCF_029289425.2). Lineage (NCBI taxonomy): Eukaryota > Metazoa > Chordata > Mammalia > Primates > Hominidae > Pan > Pan paniscus. Next base: position 9,348,408 of record NC_073265.2, read on the forward strand.
TTACAATAGATATGTATTAATTTCATAATCATAAAAATGGACCTTGTTTTTAAAACCCACTGTGGTTTTCAAATATGTGTCCTGGTGCAGATACAACCGGTGTTGTCCCCAAGTGCCAGTGCTGCCTCTCCTGGGTACTAGATTTTTTCCATTATCTCCACCTCCAAATCAAAGACTGATGCCCTCCAAGAAAAGCTCTGGAAGTGCTGACAAGCTGCTACCTCGAGGGAGTTCAAGAGCTCCTTGTGTTGAGAAGGAAATAGCTGGAGCACATATATAACCCATCAAGCTGCAGCCTAAAGATAAGATCAAAAAGCAGCCAGAGAATGAAATGGAAGGCTTCCCTGCTTCTTCGCACAGGTGAGATTCTCACTTTTCAAGTTCAGAGTAAAATAAGTATTTGAAAGTAGAATCCACACGGGAGAAATTTGGGTTCACATTATTAGTACACTAACAATATGGAAGAGTCTTCAAATCAACTCAGGAAAATGGCTTTAAAAGAAAAGAAAGGTCAGGAGTGACGTCAGCCAGATGATGGAATAGAAACCCCTCACCAGGCTCTTGTTCCCCAGCACAGACACTGACTTAACAACAATATATGGACCAAATTGCTTTTGTCAGAGTTCCAGACTCCAATTAAGAGGTTGCAGCATCCCAGGTGAGCTCAAAGCCAAGAAAAGCTGTGTTGATCCAGGTGGTGAAGTGAGTTGCACTCTGTCTGCCCTGTCCCCTTCCTGGATGCAATATGGTGTAACTGGAAGAAAACTCTGCCCCTGGGCCTTTCCCTCGAGAGAGAAAGAGAAGAGCTGAATTTGTGTCCAGTGTTCTGGATTTTCATGGGGCTGCCAAGGGATTAGTGCTGGCCTTGCCTAACTCGAGGTGCAGACAGGGCTCCACTGTACTTTGGATGTCAGACAGGGGACAGCTGAGAACAAGGCCAGCATTGTGGCTTGTTACACCAGAGACACTACAGTACTGCAGACAAACACCAGGAGGTGCAAGGGATTTTGGACTGCTGAGAAGAAGCACGACAAATCTCTTTTATTGGGAATGAAAGGTTTCAGAGTCCCCAGAATCTCTAGCTAGGCTGATTGGTACAAATCCTCCTGTATATAAAACCAGTTTGTAAAGACTGAGAGGTGTGGCTGGTTTCTTCAAATGCCCAAATCTCAACAAAAGATCACAGGCATATATAGAATAGAGAAAGGTGACCTAGTCAAAGGAACAAAATAAATCTCCAGAAAATGACCTTAAAGATATGGAGATATATGGCCAGCCGCAGTGGTTCACACCTGTAATCCCAGCACTTTGGGAGGCCGAGGCAGGCGGATCACAAGGTCAGGAGATCGAGACCATCCTGGCTAACACGGTGAAACCCATTTTCTACTAAAAATACAAAAAATTAGCTGGGCGTGGTGGCGGGCGCCCGTAGTCCCAGCTACTGGGGAGACTGAGGCAGGAGAATGGTGTGAATCTGGGAGGTGGAGATTGCAGCGAGCCTCAGACTGGTTGACAGAGCAAGACTCTGTCTCAAAAAAAAAAAGATATGGAGATATATTAATTACTTGCCAAAGAACTCAAAATAACTGTCTCAAGGGTATTCAATGACCTAAAAGAGAACATAGATGGACAACTTCATAAAATCAGAAAAACACATGAACAAAATGAGAATATCAACAAAGAGATAGAAACTGCAAAAACAACACAGAAATTCTAGAGCTAAAGAATACAATACTTTGGGAGGCCGAGGTGGGTGGATCATGATGTCAAGAGACAGAGACCATCCTGGCCAACATGATGAAACCCCATCTCTACTAAAAATACAAAAATTAGCCAGGCATGGTGGTGGGTGCCTATAGTCCCAGCTACTCAGGAGGCTGAGGCAGGAGAATCACTTGAACCTGGAAGGCAGAAGTTTCAGTGAGCCAAGATTGTGCCACTGCACTCCAGCCTGGCGACAGAGAGAGACTCAAAAAAAAAAAAAAAAGAATACAATAATTGAATTGGAAAATTCACTAGAGGGTTTCAATAACAAACTTGATCAAACAGAAAAAAAGAATCAGCAAACTTTCATATGTCAACAGTGAACTCATTCTTGACAAAGATGCTAAGAGCATACATTGGGGAAAGGACTCTCTTCAATAAATGATACCAGGAAAACTAGATAGCCACATGCAGAAAATGAAACTAGACCCCTATCTCTCATCATATACAAAAAATCAAATCAAAGTGGATTAAAGACTTAAACTTACGACCTCAAACTATGAAGCTACTAAAAGAAAACATTGGGTAAATTCTCCAGCTCATTGGTCTGGGGAAAGATTTTCTGAGTAATACTCCACGAGCATAGGCAACCAAATCAAAAATCGACAAATGGGATCACGTTGAGTTGAAAAGCTCCTGCACAGCAAGGGAAGCAAACCACAAGGTGAAGAGGTAACCCACAGAACGGGAGAAAATATTTGCAAACTACACATCTGAAAAGGGATTCATAACCAGAATATGTAACAAGCTCAAACAACTCTGTAGGAAAAAAATCTAATAATCCAAACAAAAAATAGGCAAAAGATGTGAATAGATATTTCTTAAAAAGAGACATACAAATGCAAACAGGCTTGTGAAAAGGTGCTCAACATAACTGATCCTCAGAGAAACGCAAATCAAAACTACAATAAGACACCATGTCACCCCAGTTAAAATGGCTTTTATCCAAACAAATACTGACAAGGATGTGGAGACAAGGGAACCCTTGTACATTGTTGGTGGGAATGTAAATTACCACAGCCACTGTGGAGAGCCGTTTGGAGGTGCCTGAAAAAACTAAAAATGGAACTACCATATGACCCAGTAATCCCACTGCTAGGTATATACACAAAAGAAAGGAAATCAATATATCAAAGAGATATCTGCACTCCGATGTTTGTTGCAGCACTGTTCACAATAGCCAAGATTTGAAAGCAATTATCTGTCCATCAACACATAAATGCATAACGAAAATGTGTTATATGTGCAGTACTATTCAGCCATAAAAAAGAATGGGATACTGTCATTTGCAACAACGTGGATGGAACTGGAGGTCGTTATGTTAAGTGAAATAAGCCAGGCACAGGAAGACAAACTTCACATGTTCTCATTTATTTGTGGGAGCTAAAAATGAAAATAATTGAACTCGTGGAGATAGGGAGTAGAACGATGGGCCTGGCATGGTGGCTCATGCCTGTCATCTCAGCATTTTTGGAGGCCAAGGTGGAAGGATTGTTTGAGCCTAGGAGTTCAAGACAAGCCTGTGCTACATAGCAAAACCTCACCTCTACTAAAAAATCAAAAACATTAGCCAGGCTTGGTGGCAATGAAATTCAGTGGAACTCATGGGACACCATCAAGCAAGGGGAAAGCTTCATGACAGTGGATTTAGCAGTGATTTCTTGGATATGACACCAAAGGCACAGAAAACAAAAGAAAAAATGGGCATATAAGAATACATTGAACTTTAAAATTTCTGTGCATCAAAGGAAACAATCAAAGTGAAAAGGCAGCTTCTGGTGGAAGAACATATTTGCAAATTATATATCTAAGGGGTTAATATCCAAAATATTGAAAGAACTACTACAAGCCAACAACAGAAAAACAAATAATCTGATTAAAAATTGGCAAAGAACTTGAATAGACATTTCTCCAAAGAAGATATGCAAATGGCCAACAAGCGTATGAAAAGATGCTCAACATCACCAATCATTAGAAAAATGTAAATTAAAACCACGATGAGCTGTCACCTTATACCCATTAAGATGGCCACTATTAAAATAACAGAAAACAACAAGCACTATCTAGGATGGAGAAATTGAAATCCCTGTGTGCTGTTGGTGGAATGTAAAATGGTATAGCTGCTATAACGAGCAGTATGGAGGTTCCTCAAAAAATTGTAACTAGAAATACCACATGATCCAGCAATCTCATTTCTGGGTATACATCCGAAAGGATTGAAAACAAGATCTCAAAGAAATACTTGCACACGCATGTTAATTGCAACATTATTCACAGTAGCTAAGAGGGAGAAGCAATCCAGTGTCCATAAGTGGATGAAACAATAAAGAAAATGTGGGCCAGATGCAGTGCTTCATATCTGTAATTCCAGAACTTTGGGAGGCCAAGGCAGGAGAATAGCTAGAGCCCAAGAGCTCAAGACAAGCCTGGGCAAAATAGTGAGACCCCAACTCCACACACACACAAAAAATGTTTTTAATTAGCCAGGCATCGTATCATGTGCCTGTAGTCCCAGCTACTCAGGAGGCTGAGGCAGCAGGATAGCTTGAGAATTGGAGGTTCAGACTGCAGTGAGCCATGATCATGCCACTGCACTCCAGCCTGGGCAACAGAGTGAGGTTGTCTCAATCAATCAATCAATCAATGTGGTCTATCCATGCAATGGAATACTATAATATTATTAGCCTTAAAAAAGAAAGAGGCCTTGTCACATGCTACAACATAGATGAACCTTGAAAACATTACACTAGTGGAAATGAGCCAGTCACACAAAGACAAATAGTGTATGATTTCTCTTACATTAGGTTCGAAATTAGTCAAACTCATAGAAACAGAAAATAAAATGGTTGTTTCCAGAAGCCAGGGGATAGAGAAATGGGGAGTTGTTGTAGAGGGGATATAGTTTCAGTTCTCCAAGAGGAGCAAGTTCTAGAAACTCATTACTCAACAAATGTATATACTTAACACTACTGCACTGTATACTTACAAATGGTTAATATGGTAAATTTTATGTTGCGCATTATCACCATAATATTTTTAAAAGAAGGGGCTTGTGTTTCCCTTTTGTGATCACCCATTTTTCACTTCAGCATTTTGAACTTTAGGTTTCCTGTAGCTGTTTTCCTGAGCCCTGGAGATACCGGGCTCAGAACGTCTCCAGCACCTTGTAGGCAGATACTTCTCAGCATCTTATTGGGCTCTGTGTGCTTGATGCTTAAAGTGACATGCAGACATGCCACTTGCTGAGAGGCAAAGAAAGGCAAAAGGTGACTGCCTTCCTGGCTTCAATGAAGGCAGAGAGAAGGGATATTGGAGGCACAGATGTTAAGGCATAAGCAATAACAAGAGTTGCCAACAGAAGAATTAACCCCTGTCCTGGTAACATTTGCAGGTGTTTTTCACAGGACCAGTGGATTTCATAATGTGAGTGCTGTCCAGCACCAAAGGGAATGACCAACACGCATGGAGCAGCCTGCAGCGTCCAGCACCAAGGAGGGTGGCCAGCAGGCATGGAGCAGCCTGCCTGTCCCAGGAAAGCAGGAGTCACAGGACACACTGGACCCAGGTAAACATGTATATTAGTTTCCTGTGGCTGTTATAGCAAATTACCAAAAATTTCGTGACACAAAACAACAGAAATTTATATTTTCTCACAGGTTTGGATTCCAGAAGTCCAAAATCAGTATCACTGGGCTGAAATCTAGGTATCAGCAGAGCCAGTGCTCTCAGAGGCTGAGGGGAAAATCCATCCTTTGACTTTCGCAGCTTCTGATGGCTGCTGGCATTCATTGGCTTGCTGCTCCACCACTCCAGGCTCTGCCTCCGTGGTCACAGGGCCTCCTTCTCTTCTGTCTGAAGTTAAATCTCCTTTATCTCCCTCTTATAAGGATATATGTGCCAGGATTTAATGCCCACGGAGACAATCCAGGATAATCTCTCCTCAAGATCCTTAACTTAATCATACCTGAAAATATGCTTTTTCCAAATGAGGTAACATCTACAGGTTCTTGGAATTAGGACTTAATTATTAGCTCCCACTTATAAGTGAGAACACGCAGTATTTGGTTTTCTGTCTCTGTGTTAGTTGGCTTAGGATCATGACCTCCAACTGCATCCATGTTGCTGAAAAGGACATCATTTAGTTCCTTTTTATGGCTGTATAGTATTCCATTGTGTATATGTGCCACATTTTCTTAAAAAGAGATTTATTATGGGGTCCTGGCTTACATGATTATGAAGGCAAAGAAGCTGCCATCTGGAAGCTGGAAGACTCAGGAAAACTGGTGATTTAATTCTGTCCAAGTCAGAAGGCCTGAGAACCAGGAGAGCTGATGGTGTACATCCCAGTCCCAGGGGAGGAGAAGATAAGATGGGATGTCCCAGCACACCCAAAGAGGTAGAAAGAAAGGGGGCAAATTCCCCCTTCCTCGTTTTGTTCTACTCAAGCCCTCACCAAGTTGGATGATGCCCATCTCCATGGGGCCACCTATGTTACTGAATTCACTGACTCAAAAGCTAATGTCATCTGGAAACACTCACAAACACACCCAGAAACTATGTTTAATCTGAGCACCCTGTGGCCCAGTCAAGTTGGCACATAAAATTAACCTTCACAGTGTAATCCCAGGACTTTGGACAGCCGAGAATGGTGGATCGCTTGAGCTTGGGAGTTTCAGACTGGCCTGGGCAACATGGTGAAACCTGGTCTGTTTCTTTTTATTTATTTATTTATTTATTTATTTATTTATTTATTTATGAGACAGAGTTTCACTGTTGTTGCCCAGGCTGGATCTCTTGTTGCAGTGGCACGATCTCAGCTCACCACAACCTCTGCCTCCCGGGTTTAAGTGATCCTCGTGCCTCAGCCTCCCAAGTGGCAGGCGTGAGCCACCATGCCCGGCTAATTTTGTATTTTTATTTTATTTTTTTTTTTGGTGGAGATGGGGTTTCTCTATATTGGTTGGGCTGGTCTCTGTGCTCCGCCTGCCTCAGCCTCCCAAAGTGCTGGGATTGCAGGCGTGAGCCAACACTCCCAGTCAAGACCCAGAACGGAAAAACAAAACGAAAACCACAAAGATTAACCAAGCATAGTGGGCCGCACGGGTATCCCAGATACTCTGAAGGCTGATGCAGGAGGATTGCTTGAGCCCGAGGGCCCGGGGGTCAAGGTGGCAGTGAGCTGTGATGGCGCTGCTCCACTCCATACTGGGCGACAGAGTGGGACTCTGTCTCAGGAAAAGGGAAAGAAAAAAAAAGAAGAAGAAAGTAAATAAAATTGCTAAATCAAGGAACAGCTTGACAGTAATTATTGACAGAAATAGGAGCAAAAGTTAGCAGACACCAGTGTTCACTTAGTGGGAACTGCAGGTGTCCCCAGACAGGAGGCTGCTACTTTTCCAAAAGAAATCTATTATTGACTACCAATAAAAAAATACACTGTAGGTTTGTTACGATACACAAATAGCTAAACTTTATATAGCCACGACAGTATTCTAGCACTGCTCTAAGCCTTTTCCTGCTCTGAAATAGCTACTATTGTTACCTCCATTGTAGAGAAAACAGATGCCAGAGGGAGGACCATGGAAACTATGAAATTGACTTGTTGTAAGTTTTGGACCTAAAGGTTCTTCCTGCTCTACTACTTACATCGCCACATTTTAGTTAACATATCTCTTAAAATACTGGTCCTTTCTGTATTTGGAGGGACTCCTATTGCAATTTGAAGTTTTTTCTTGCACTAAGCATTTGGTCATAAGATCATCTGTGATTTATGTCAGTTTAAGTACCTCTTTAGACATTGTTCAGTTAGGAATGTAAATAGGAGCTAGCATTGTGTGTAAAAGGAAAGAACAGCTGCTTACAACCATTTTTGTTTCATAATACAAATGTAAATCAATATGTTACTGGAAATGCAGGCTGGGAGGGGAGGGAAAAAAATGCAGAGAGAAAAGCCCCATCTCTGCTTGGAGTTCAGCACTGGGTCTCTTTTCCCTTCCACCTTCCTTGTCAAGGCTGCCACAGTGACAGAAGCACACAGGGCTGCCTTTTAGTGACACCTGCTGGGACAGACCTGGCAGAAGGGATTGCACATTTGCATGTTTCCTGGCTGCCTCTGTTAGCCCCTGAGTCAGCAGCCCACTCCAATTCATGCTGAGCTTGGACAGCTCGGGTTTGAAAAATTCCCCCTTCCCTTGGAGCAACCGCTTTCCAGCCTCCTCATCATTCCAAAAGGAGAATGACCTACATGCCAGCATGACAGAGATCCAGAAATTTATAGAAGCTCCATTGTGAGCCTAAATCCTTAACAGGGGCTCAAACTACCAACACCGAATGAAGAGAGAGGTTTTGCAGTAAAGCAGGAAGTCATTAAAATAATGAATCACCCGGCTGGGTTTTGAGCTCCTTTCCCACTAATTTAATGGAAAGATTTATTGTCTTTACAATGTATACTTTCAGAAATTTTGCATAAATTTATTATTTACATTTTAACATAAGTAACTCCTTTGTGTTTTATCACTGAGCAAATTCTATGTAGCAAACCAATGCTATATTTTGGCAAACTCGTGTTATAGCTTAGAAAATACTAAAGACCCATTGTAAACTGAGGGCAGCATTAAGCAAATTATACTTACCTTTGTGACTACAAAACTTAATGATTCAATGCTTTTCCTGTGAAATTTGTCTTTCAATGCTGATAGTCTTTTAATAAAAAATGTGAATTAAATATTTTCATATTTTCTCTTAATGAAAATATACAGAAAATAAATTTTATCTTAAAAGGTAGTGTTTCTCATGGGAGAAGAAATAAATTTTTTAGTTGCTTTCTCAACCAAGTATGTGAAAGGAAGTTGTTTCCCTTTATATTTTAATAATTAATTTAGTCAAGGCCATATTTGGAGCAAGACTGTTTCACTTTCGCAGTAGTAGAATTTTCAGTGTTTTATGTCTCCATTCATAGCCCATGACACGAGGTTTGCTAGCTCCCCATTTTTGCTACGCTAAACAGGGATGCGTTTCCAGGAAGAGGAGTGCTGGGCACCAGGAAGGACTCCGGCGGCCCCACCTGGCACTGGTCTCAGGATACACGGGCTGGGGGAAGCATCCGACCCGGCACTTCATGTCCTGAGCCTGTTGTCTGATCATCTGTAGGTTCTGCTTCCTTCCTGTCTTGGAGGGCTTGGGCAGGAGGGCGGCAGCCCTCCTAGAAGGGGCGCTCCTATGTGGAGGGTTCGCTCTGCGCGGTCCGGGCCGTGGGGTGTGGGTTGTGTGTCCTGGCCTGAGCCTCTCCCAGGAAGCCACAGCATGGAGCCGGGGATCTGGTGAGGAGGTGAGGAGCGGAGATTGTTAGCTGCCTCCCTTTAAGGGCAGACACTAAAAAGAAAAGACGTTTGTGCAGAAAGGCCCCGCCCATGGCCTCCTGCCCACCTGGAGCTTGGAAACTCCCAGGGAAAGGCCCTGGAACAAATGCAGGCAAAGGTGAGGATGCTCAGGCTCAGCTCTGCAAGGAGAGAACGAGCTTCTGGGTCACCATGGAGGAGTGGGCCTCACTGGTCAAGCCTTCCCCACTCTCAGCCTCAGTTTCCCCTCAGAGTGGGAAGGCCAAAGAGACCGTAAGCAAAGGGCCTGTGCAGGAGCCACAGTCGTGGTCAATACATAGTTGCCAGGTGCCAAGCGTTGCCTGAAACCAGACTCAACTATGCAAGAAATAGCAAACCAGCACACCCGGGTGCAGGATCTACAGGGCCTGTGCAAAGTGGAAACGCAGAGACACTTTGCGAAAGTCATTGTGAAATTTAAGACACCAACAGGAGAGGATTGAACACAGCAGGAACCCTCTGAGGGCTGAGCTCTGTGCAGCAGCACAGGTGGGACACTCATGACAGAGCCTGCCATCCTTTAATTTTTCTCTAAGTATTTTCCACAAAATGAATAGACGTCCCAATCTCTACTGACAGGAAGGAGGTTCAGTCTCTGATTTTGAGGTCTGCCCTGCCCTCTGCCCACTGCTCACACAGGGCTATGCCAGGCCAGGTGTCCCATCACGTGGGACAAGCCTGCAGGATCCCTGGGCCTGGCCTCCAGCTCCTTCAGGCCCATTCCCTCTCAGGCCCTCCCACCACCTTGGGGACATAGAAACTGCAGGCCACAGCTGCTCCTGGGACCGACCAGCATCTCCCCTCACCTGTGCAGAAGCCTGTAGCTCCTGCCTGGAAATTTTAGAGCTGGCTTTCTCTCCACCTGACATGAGCTGAAAGGCCCATATAGCAGAATCATTCCCAAACAGCAAACTACACCCCCTCCCCAACCTTCACATCCTCTCCCAAGTTGAGGAACCCGCTTGGGAACAGCAAAGAAAGGGAAGAAAAAGCAAACACAGGAGTTTGCCTATAAAAACCGCCTGAAACGGAGCTTGCAGTGAGCCGAGATCGCACCACTGCACTCCAGGCTGAGCGACAGACCGAGACTCCGTCTCAAAAAAAAAAAAAAAAAACCGCCTGAAAGTTTACATCCTGCCCCACCGTGATTGAGAGCAGACCCTTAACTCTCCCAGGACAACTGCTCTCGTTGTGTTGACTTCACATTCTGGCATCTGAGGCCGCCGGGAAGGCGTGGGACACAGACCACCACAGCGCAATGAGGACTGAATGGGGTCCACGGTCTTGAGAAATAAACGCCCTCAGGGAAAAAAAAAAAAAAACTCAGAAGGAAGGTCCTCTCAGATGAGAAGGGGTAAAAGTCCTTCTCCCTCCACATGGATCCACATCCCAGAGACTCCAGCCTGGCTTGGGAAATCGCCCAGAAGAGAGGCCAGCCCACACAGGTTATCTCATTTTTGTTCTTAGCTCTTGAGAGGTGACAACCTGCTAACAGTCCTCGCTTGCTCTGGGCGTCTGCTCGGCCTCCTGGCCACGCTGGAGGAGCCCTTCAGCCCACAGCTGTGCTTTGGGGGCCCCTCTCTGGGGCTGGCGGAGGCCCGAGCGGGCTCCCTCTGCTGGCGGAGAGGTGTGGAGGGTGAAGGGAGGGCAGGAGATCTGGGCAGCACTGGCTGGCCCCCGCAGGTTCAGGGTGGGTCCCAGCTTGGTGGGTCCCGGCTCACTGGGCCCCACACTCCATGCCACTGGCTGCTGCTGGGTTTCATCAGAGGCAGGGTCCCCTGTGTGGACTGCCTTTCCCTCTTGGAGGGGTCATTGGCTATGATAGCAGGTTTCCCTCTCTTTGTTGCTTTCTCTCTTTTCCTCTGCTTCCTCTGGGCTGCTGGAGTGCCCGGGCTAGGTACGGCAACGTTGGGCAGCAAGTACCAGTAAAAGATGAACCCTGGCTTCTGGGATGGGTGGGGACTTAGAGAACTTTTCTGGCTAGCTGAAAGATTGTAAATGCACCAATCAGCACTGTGAATCTAGCTAAAGGTTTGTAAACGCGCCAATCAACACTCTGTCAAAACGGACCAATCAGCTCTCTGTAAAAAGGACCAATCAACTATCTGTAAAATGGACCAATCAGCTCTCTGTAAAATGACCAATCAGCAGGATGTGGGTGGGGCCAAATAAAGGAATAAAAGCAGGCCGCCCTTACCAACAGCAGCCACCTTTCCAGTTTTATTCCGTGATGTGGAAGCGTTGTTCTTTTGCTTTTTCAAAAAGTTTTACTGCTGTTTGCTGTTTGGGTCCACAGCTGTCTTATGAGCTGTAACTTCACAACAAAGGTCTGCAATTTGACTTTTGAGGCCAGCAAGGTCCCTGACCCAGTGGAAGGAAGAACTCCAGATCTGCCACCTTTAAGAGCTATAACACTTATTGCCAAGGTCTGCAGCTTCACTCTTGAAGTCAGCAAGACCAGGAACTCACCAGAAGGAGAAAACTCTGGACACACCTGAGCATCTGAAAGAATGAACTGGGGACATGTCATCTTTAAAAACTAACACTCACTGTGAGGGGCTATGGCTTCATTCTTAAAGTCAGTGAGATCAAGTACCACTCTACTTATGGACACGCTAAGATTCTTCCCCTTGTGCTCTGTTTAAAACTTCGGAAAAGTCATGTTTAAATATTTCAATGTGGTCTCTTGTGTCCAGGTGGGATACTGGACCTGGAGAGCTGTGTCTCCATCTTTCAGATTCGGGAATTAAAGGAAAAGAGGGCGTGCATCTGAGCGCAGTAGGGACGGCAGCACCAGTTGCTCGGACAACCTTAGGACTCATGGGGGCACGTGCGCACATAACACACTGCAGTCCTGTTAAGGGAGGCTTTCCAGTGCCTCCAGCCTCAGTGGAGGTTCCATTCATCTCACAGAAGCCCATGAAGGTTTCTGCTCCCCCCACGGGCACACAGGACCCTCACGTATGGGCTGGGGTGTACATAGAGCGGGCAGCATTGCTGCAAGATGTGGACAGGATTCTTTTTCAGTTTCAGGTAAAGGTGGGGTGCCAGGAACACTCCAGACTGGGCCCTCACGGCAGTGTCAGGGAAGATTCGTCTCAAAGGATGTTTCCTGGGTGGTAACAAAGGCCAGGCCAGGGACAAGCTGGGGACTGCAGCGGGGTCATCTGTCTTATTCATTCTGAGGACAGGACCAATTTAGTGCCCATCAGAGTTTGCCTTGGAACCGAGATGGGGCCGCAGGTGAAGGTGGAGCAGCAGGTAGTATTCCTCTGGCTTTCCAGCTGAGGAAAGCTCTGTCTCAGGTCTGGGGAACTGTCCGCGGTTGTCCGGTTCCAGGGTTGGTATGTCCAGGCAGTGCCCAGGCTTTTCCTCTCTGCCCACCTGCCATGCCCAGGAAAAAAAAAAGCTGAAGTCACAACTGTGATCTGCGTGATTTTGTTTTTTTTGTCTTTGTTTAGCTTTTCTATCACCCCTGCTCCAGGAACTTCTACATATGGCAGAGTGCTTTCCACTGAGCTCCCTTTTGAGACGCTGGTCACCGTGCAAGCTTTTAATGAGGCACAGCCATGCACACGGTGAATTTTCACACCATTTCACTTTAAAGGCAGAGCCACACGTGAGCTCGGACGGTAGGGGGTTTCTGGTAAGGAAAAGAGAAAACAAAGTCTCAGAAGCTGCAAGGACAGGCCTCACGGAAAATTGAATCGCCCTTGTCAAAAAGCAAACAGATGACTCCTTACAAATATAGAATGGACGTGTGTTGCTGCTTTATTTAACTCATCAGTGAAGAGTCCAGCAGGAAGGCAAGGTTGGTTCAAACGGAGTTCATGGAACAAGGTCTAGAGCATCAATCGGAAAGGAAAGAGGGAAAATGTCACTGAAATAAGTTTGCCAAGTGGTGGCAAACCTGGCTAATGTCCTGAAGTGGCAAAAGGAAAAAAAAATAAGACTGAACAAAATGCTGAAGGTTTTGATATGATCTTCTCCACTGGACACCAATAGTTTGCATCTCTACTGACCAAGAGCAAGTTCACCAGTCACCTCACAGGCTCCAGGCTTGAATGGTGCAGAATCTAAAATGACCCCAGGGCTTTTCACCTTAATCCCTGGGACAGGAAACGTGATGAAGCACCTTGCTCACAGTTATGCTGTCTTACCTGGCAAAGGGGATTTTGCAGATGTAATTAAGGTTACCAAATTACTTGACTTTGAAGTCATCAAAAGGGGGATTGTCTGGGTGGGCCTCCTTTAATCACTCTTGCCTTAAAGGCCAAGAGATTTCTCCAGCTGGTGGCAAAAACAGAAGTCAGTAGGTGGAGGTGGGTGCGGGGGGATTCATGAGTTGGAGGTTCTAGGTTGTTGGGATAGAGGGGCCATGTAACAAGAACCTGAGAGCAACCTGAGGGAGCTGAGAACCAGGCTGGTGACTGGGAAGGAAATGGGACCTTGATTCTACAATTCCACAAAACCTGCCAACAACCTGGATATTACCCAAAACTAGAGAAAACAAACAATAATTAAATAAAGCGGGGCAAGAAGTGCAAGAAGAGCTCATCTCACAGTTCATTCATAGCCTTCCCAGCTGGCTTCCAGATCCCATGATCTCTGCATCATCCCGAAGAGAAACACACTTGACAGGACACCCTACCATCAAATCAAGCTTGTGTTTTTCAGATATTTTTGACCAACACCTACATCATAGGAAATATACTTAAAATTGTAACCCAATACATGTGCGCATGCACACACACACACACACACGCACTTGAAGCTAAAGTTTCACAAAAAATACCTGATATGATGTGCTATAGGCCGAATTATGTCCCTCCTGAAAAATTCACATGTTGAAGCCCTGACCCCCAGGACCTCAGCATGTTCCCTTATTTGGAGAGGGGGGTCTTCATAGAGGTAAGTTGAAATGAACTCATATGGGTGGGCCTTAATCCGGTAGGACTGGTGTCTTTATAAGAAGTGGAGATGAGGACAGACAGATGCAGGGGAATGACCATCAGAGGACACAAGGGGAAGGCATCTTGCTGTCTACAAGCCAGGGAGAAGGCCTCAGAAGGAACCAACCCTGCAGGCACCTTGATGTTGAATCTACAGGCTTCAGAACAGTGAGACAATCCATTTCTGTTGTGTAAGCCCTCCAGTGTATGGGACTTTGTTACAGCAGCCCTAGCAAACCTAATGCATGATGCATTCCAATAGTTTCTAATCTATTCCTTTTGTTTCTTCTTTAATGCTGTTTGAAACAAAATCAATTCTAGGATCACAAATAGACCACACATGCAGGTTGAAGAACTGAGAGCAGTCTAAGATCCATTTTCTACACCAGTAATTGAACACGTGTTACTAATAGCTTCAGAAATGAAAAAGTCTATATACGTATATATATCCAAAACAGAGAACCACCTTGAGGGAGGGAGTCTAAATATAATGGCTTTAACAGAGGAAATGAATTTCTCCAATCATCCCTGACACAAACATAATGAATGATACCTTCCAACGCTCTTTGAAAAAGTAAATGAACTCGAGTTTAAGGAGAGTAAAGCAACTTTTCCAGCTCTTTCTGAAGCAATGATCAAGAAAGGTCTTGGTATTTCCATGTCACGCTGCAGAGAAGAAAGCCAGGAGTCAGCCAGGATCGAGCCACTAGGCTTGTGCTGTCCATTCTGGAAATTTTGGGAAAGAAGAGTGGGTACCTCTGGGGCTGGGAGAAATCTCTTCTCTACCAGAAAGGCAAGAAATTATGCCAAGCGGGGTGTGGTGGCTCATGCTTGTAATACTAAAACTCTGGGAGGCTGAGGTGGGAGGATTGCTTGAGCTTAGGAGTTTGAGATCAGCCTGGGCAACATAGTAAAACCCTGTCTCTACAATTTTTTTTTTTAATTAACCAGGCTTGGTAGTGTGTGCCTGTGATCCCAGCTACTCAGGGGGCTGAGGTGGGAGGATTGCCAGGAAGTCAAGGCTGCAGTGAGCTGTGATTGTGCCTCGGCACTCCAGCCTGGGTGACAGAGTGACAAATTATGCCCAAATCACGTGAAAACTTACAGTATTTCTAAGAGTAGAGTATTGCCAAAATGACACAGTCCTGCTTCCACGAATGCTAGAAAACCATGATCTTGGAGTGAATATCATCGTCATCCCCCGCATCACATACTGCATGTAATGGGAGGGGTTAGAATAGTCATGAGAATATGCGTCTGGAATTTCACGGCTTAGTAAACACGTCCCACAGATAGTATGTTGAAGCCTATTGGCTCTTTCAGAGTCGGGTGTTGGTGCACAGAGGGTCCAGGCCTGGAGAATGGGAAGCGGGCCCCGTGCTCTGGAGCCAGGTGGGCGTGAGGGCCTGGGCCGCGTGGTGGGTGCCTCCTGTCCTAGCCCAAACCCGCGGTGAGCCTCTACTTCCTGGGGCTCACTTTGTACTGAGGGCAAGACAACATTGCTTCAAGCTGCCGTGAGAAATAAATATATTAGTCCTGGGAAGCACTTAGAATGGTGCACAGCCCCACCCCCACCCCATCTAACCCCCACTGCCCCAGTCCCTCCTTCCGCCCCACCCCACTGTTTCTGTTCCGGGGTGTCAGTCTTTATTATTTGAACACGAAACACCCAAGGCCCTTGTGAAAATGCAGGTTCTGTTTCAGCGCCTGGGGTGAGGCCTGAGATTGCACTTTCTTAACCAGCTCCCAGGTGATGCTGAGGACGCTGGCCTGTGGGCCTTGTTTTGGGTAGCAAGCATCTAGAACATGCAACAGAAACTGCTTGTTCCTCAGAGACAGAAGAGGTTGAGTATGGTTAACCATTTTTACATATGTGTTTTTTTAAAAAACACGCTTGGATGCCACCGTGCAGGAAGTACAAACCAAGGGCTGGGTCAAACCTCCTGGCCAGGCAGCTTGGACAGAAACATAATGAGAAGCACCTGGGCTTCATGCAGCTGTGACTGAGGGGACTCTCCGAGCCCTCACTTCCAGGGCTGCAGGTCACGCACCCAGCCCAACCGCAGCTTCTGCTCAGCTGGTGACGCTTACAGGCTGTGAAAGTTAGTGAAATGCTTTGTGTTCAATAGCCTGGGGTAGGCTTCAGGTATCCAAACTGGGGTGGGGGGGCGGGAGAGGGGCAGGGCTAAGGCTGGAGCAGAGGCAGCTTTGCCATGGAAGCCGAGGGGCCCCCTACTTTGGGATGCCCTACGGCTCTTGCACCTGGGTCCTTACTGGCATTTTTTCCAAAAACCAACCACATTTCAGAAAGCATCACAAATGCCCACTCCTAGCTCTGCCACACTCGCTAACCAAAATGTTTTCCTGCCCAGTTTCATCCTTCACCCTGCCCCCTCCCCGCTCCAAAACTTGGTGGGCCATGCTTCTGGGAGAGTGAAACTCTTCCATTTTTTTTATTTATTTATTTTTATTTTTTTGGTTTTTTGGGTTGTTGTTGTTGTTGTTGTTTTTTTTTTTTTTTTTTTTTGAGACGGAGTCTTGCTCTGTCGCCCAGGCTGTAGTGCAGTGACGCGATCTCAGCTCACTGCAAGCTCTGCCTCCTGGGTTCACGCCATTCTCCTGCCTCAGCCTCCCGAGCAGCTGGGACGACAGGCGTCTGCCACCACGCCCGGCTAATTTTTTGTATTTTTAGTAGAGACGGGGCTTCACCGTGTTAGCCAGGATGGTCTCGATCTCCTGACCCCTGGATCCGCCCACCTCAGCCTCCCAAAGTGCTGGGATTACAGGCGTGAGCCACCGCGCCCGGCTGAAACACTTCCATTTTAAAGTCACACCGTTTCCCTATAGCACATCCCGAACGCTCTCACCCCAGAAAGCAGGAGGGGAGCACCAGGGCAAGACCCGGGTGCCCATGTGCACAGAGGCGCGATGCCCAGCAGGTGGAGGCAACCCACATGTCTATGGAGGGATGAGCGGATCAGCACAATGTCTATGCACACAGTGGAGTGTCATTCAACCTGGAAACAGAAGGGAGTTCTGACACATGCTACACTAAGGATGAACACTGAGGACATGATACTACTGAAATAAGCCAATCACAAAGTAAAATTCCTGTGTGAGTCCACTCACATGAGGCACCTAGAGGCATCAAGTTCATAAAGACAGAGTCTTTGGGGAGGGAAAAAATGGTATTTAATGGGGACAGATTTTCAGTTTTGCAATATTAAAGAGTTATTGAGACTGGTTACACAACAGTATGGAATGTGTTTAATCCCACTGTACTCTACACTTGAAAAATGGCTAAAATCAGTGCTTTGGAAGGCCGAGGTGGGAGGATCACTTGAGGCTAGGAGTTTGAAAGCAGCCCAGCAACAGAAACCATGTAATCTCCGTCCAAGGAATACCCTCCACAAGCTACCCCAAACCAACATGAAAGTGAGGTTGTGTGAAGGTGCGCTTGCTCTTCAGACACCTCAGCACAATCCTCTAACTTCCTTCCAAGTGGGTCACAGCATCTCATGCCCTATGGAGCTGGTCCTGCACCTTCCATGTTGGGGGTGTCATAGTCTGTGTGTGCTGCTGTAACAAAATACTGCAGACTGGGTAATTCATAAAGATCAGAAATTTATTCTTTCACAGTTCTGCAGGCTGGGAAGTCCAAGATCCAAGCACCAGCAGGTTCGGTGCCTGGTGAGGGTCCAGGTCTCCGCTTCCAAGATGGTGCCTGTTGCTGCGTCCTCCAAAGGAAAGGAAGGTTGTGTCACCACATGGTGGGAGGCAAAAGGGCAAGCCAGCTGAATGCTCTGTGAGGCCCCTTTCATGAGGGTCTAATCCCACTCAAGCAGAAAGAGCCCTCGTGGTCTAATCACCTGCAAAAGTCCCTCCTCTTAATACTATCACATTGGCCATTAAGTTTCCACACCTGAATTTTGCAGGGGATACATTCAAACTGTAGCAGAGGGCCTCACAGCCAAGCAAAAGTTCACTTGATTAAATATATACATCTTGGTACTGTAATCCTGTTATATATCAAATACAGGCAGAACTGGG
Organism: Pan paniscus; assembly: GCF_029289425.2. Taxonomy (NCBI): domain Eukaryota; kingdom Metazoa; phylum Chordata; class Mammalia; order Primates; family Hominidae; genus Pan; species Pan paniscus. The sequence continues at coordinate 9,366,550 of NC_073265.2, forward strand.
GAAAATCAGGAGATGTTTTTTGGGGATAAGAAGGATAAAAGTCCAATCTTATGTAGTAAGACATTTTATCCTTAACTGGCCAAATGATAATTCTTCCTTACTGAAATCAGTTACTATATCTATCTATCTATCTATCTATCTATCTATCTATCTATCTATAATCTATCTATCTATCTATCATCTATCTATCCATCTACTTATCTATCTACCTATCAATCTAAGCTGCTGGCTTAAAATGTGTCTTACTTGAAAGCTCTCTGAGACCACAGTGTGGGACAGAGGCCTCCATGAGTGCTTCTCACACCAGCACAGAACTTTGTATTATTCGTATGTGGAGGATGTCAAGTTTATTCTTATGAAAAGAAATTGTTCACAGGAAAATCACAGGTTTTAAGAGAAATGAAATCATGACGCCCGTGAGTTGCGCATTTAGAATGCTAGTGGTTTCTTCAGGAGTCTGTGACAAATTGTCGTGTCATCAGGCTATCACATGCTCCATCTGCCTTCCTAGACTCTTACAGAATTCCCAGACCAGGATAGATCCCATTCTCCTTTTCTACATCTTCCCACTGCAAACTCTGGCCTCAGATAAGAATATTGCTTTGGCAGGGGGTGTAATGTTATTAGAAATAAAGTTAATTAGGAAATGTTTGTGTCTAACCTATTGAATATATGAAATATAATTAATTTTCTGTATCAACTCTTAGAACTGTCTGTGAATTGAGTGGCAGGGATGAGGATGAGCTCACAGTAGGCTGGGTATGCACTTTGCCTTCTGGGATTCAAAGAAGTAGGTCCATGCTGTCAGGGCCCAAGCTTTGCTCTCCGTCTCTTGCTGCCCGGACATCTCTTTCCCCTGCTGTGTCCCTTGGACTGTCCTGGGACAGCATCCTCAAGCCCTCCCCGTCTTCCATTTCTGCTGTGCCTCATTAATCGCAAGGAAGCCCATTCACGTCCATGCAACCAATCAGCCCTTAGCCTTTCTTTCTTTCTTTTTTTTTTTTTTTGAGACAGAGTCTCACTCTGTGGCCCAAGCTGGAGTGCAGTGGCATGATCTTGGCTCACCCCAACCTTTGCCACTGGGGCTCAAGCGATTCTCCTGCCTCAGCCTCTCAAGTAGTTGGGACTACAGGCACACAGCATCACACCTGGTTAATTTTTTTGTATTTTTAGTAGAGACAGGGTTTCACCCTGTTGCCCTGGGTGGTCTCGAACTCCTGAGGTCAGGAAATCCACCCGCCTCAGCCTCCCAAAGTGCCAGGATTACAGGCATGAGCCACCATGCCCAGCCCTCTTCTTAAATGCTTCTAGTGTTTGATGACTATTAGATTTTGGTGAATATTAGATTTTGACACATAGCATGCATGTTCTAACATCTCAGAACCATTTTTTAAAATCAAAAACAAATTTAAAGGAAGGGATATGATATTTTTTCCAATAAAAACAGGAAAATGGACTTGGCAATGGCTGCCTGCTAGGCAGTAAGTGATTGAAGAGTGACTTCATTTCAGAAACATAGCTGCTTTCATCTTTCAGTAAATGAGTCTAAGACCTTTCTCAGGGCACATGCATAAAGTAAGGCTAGACATTTTTATAAAACTTACGTCTTTATTCAAACTACAGGAAAAGAATCCAAATGGAAAGCAAGGCAGTGTTCTTCAGGCTAAGGCTTTTTTTTTTTTTTTTTTTTTTTTTTTGAGACAGAGTCTCGCTCCACTGTTGCCCAGGCTGGAGTGAGTGCAGTGGTGTGATCTTGGCTCACTGCAAGCTCCGCCTCCCAGGTTCACGCCATTCTCCTGCCTCAGCCTCCCGAGTAGCTGGGACTACAGACCCCCCCCACCACACCCGGCTAATTTTGTTTTTCGTATTTTTTAGTAGAGACGGGGTTTCACCATGTTAGCCAGGATGGTCTCGATCTCCTGACCTCGTGATCCGCCCACCTTGGCCTCCCAAAGTGCTGGGATTACAGGCGTGAGCCACCGCACCTGGCCAGGCTAAGCCATTTTTATTGAGCATTTACCCCTAGAGGGAGTTCTACAACCCACTGAAGGCGAGGCCTGACTGCATCCTCCCAATTCCCTGTTATCAAGAAACGCTGGGCCGGGTACAGTGGCTCACGCCTGTAATCCCAGCACTTTCGGAGGCCAAGGCAGGCGGATCACTTGAGGTCAGGAGTTCAAGACCAACCTGGCCAATATGGTGAAACGCCTTCTCTACTAAAAACACAAAAATTAGCTGGGTGTGGTGGTGCATGCCTGTAATTCCAGCTACTCGGGAGCCTGACCAATGAGAATTGCTTGAACCTGGGCAGCAGAGGTTGCAGAGGTTGCAGTGAGCTGAGATTGTGCCACTGGGCGACAAAGTGAGACTGGCTCAAAAAAAAAAAAAAAAAAAAGAAAGAAAAAGAAAAGAAACCCTGTAGCTAGCGATGTAAGTCGTGCGCCACTAGCTGGCACTGTCGCTCACAGCACACTGCAGGCCTCTGCACCTTTTGCTTCCCTGAGAAAGGCAAAGAAGAATCCCAGTTTACCACGGTGTCCTGTGCTGCTCAGCCTCCGAGTCGTGTCCCTCCCATCAGAGGCCTTCCACGGAGCTCAACCCCTCCCTAGGGCTTGGAGGACGGTGGCAACAGACGAATCTACATACAGGCCTGGCATGTGCGGGCTGGATCAGCTGGAGTTTGAAGGAGAGAATCCAATTCAAAAGAGAGCAGGGGAAGTGGTACCGAGAGAAGCAAGGCAGATGGCAGCGCAGAGTGTGAGAGCGGGAGGGGGCACTTTCAGCCTCAGGAGACGCTCCTGGCAGAGGGCTAGGGCCTGAGATGGGGCAGGGGGCAGGCAGAGAGTGGCTTCCTTCTTCCCTACTGTTTTCCTCCCTCCCTCCCTTCCTTTCTGCCCCCTCGGGGCAGCCAGTGCACAGAGCTCTGCCACCGTCCTTCAGGTAACACTTCACATGACCCTCTCCATGTGGCCTCAGTTAACACATGGTATGTAAAACAAGGAGTTGAGATGAGACCTCTACCGAATTATAGTCATACTCTGTCACAGTCCTTGTGGCAGCTTTTCTTTGTAGAGTCGGAACAAGACCCAGAGTATATGGGATGATGAAACCTGAGCATCAGGGTGGCAGGAGCTGTCAGTTAGGAGTGAAGGCAGAGAGAGAGGGACAAACACCACCACCCACCCCACCGCAGTGCAGTCAGTGAAGGCAGGGGGATGGGCTGACTCAATGCATTCACCCAGTGAGTGGGTCGCTCTAAAATACTCATCATTGTTTTCCAGGGCAATATTAGCATTGGCAGCTTTTAAGAGCACCTGAGAATCTGCTCAGAACATGTGAATCCCTGCCTGACTCCTAAACCATGGGATGATTTAGGAGACGTGAGTGATGTGCCCAAGGGTGAGAGTTGAAGGAGAAGGGGGCGGAGACTGTGTATTCCCTGACATTCCCCATTCCCAGTCAGCTCGGGGATCATAAGCTTTGGTGACAGCCTGTGAGCGGTGCCCTGGGAGCCACATTTGCTTTCGCAGTACTATGCTTTGCTAATGTTTGGGAGGGGGACAGCTAGCACGTCACACATGTGACAGCCCGGCTGTGCACCGGGACAATCCCCCTTCCAGGCCAGGAAACAAGTGGGTTCTATAAAGGACACCGAACACATTCCTCTGGAGTGGAGCAAGGTGCTTTTCAGTTTTGGCAGCCCAAGGACGAAAAAGCCCAACCACATCCTGCAGTGGAGGAGAGACGGAAAGTCAAATTTAGGGATTCACTCTCACACCGCACAGGCACCCCCAAGACAAATGGACAATTGTAGTGTTATTTTAAGATTTAAAATTTTCCAGAGTTCTGAAACACCTTTGAGAACTTTCAAAGAAAGCTATTTCTGTCCTTTGAAGGTTAGGCCAACATTTACACTTCTACCTGAATTGTCCAGCTTCTGGCATAGTTAAGCACTTCCCAGCTTCTCCAGAGAAAGCTATGTTCATGATGAGAAAGTTCTTATTGTGCGGTGATGTGAGGTAACGCTGCTGGGGGTGGGCAGAGCCCCAGAGACTGTTGGAGATCACATGTTTCCACAGGGGTCCTGAAGACGTGCAGAGGTGGAATAAGATCTCCCGTTGGGCTTCTCCCTCTCCACCGACACACTCTAAGCTCCTTGAGAAGGCCTAACATTGGTGTGGAAACCATATCTTCATACTTCTGTGGGTCACAGCCAAATTTATACATGAAAAAGACAAAAGATCATTTCTGTTTCTTTTATGAAATAGAGTAATTGTATACTTTTTCTGTTACCAAATTCAAATTCACTTAACTGCAGGAATTTTAAAATTTACAAAGTTAATCAGAAATGCACTCCAACCTCTTTTCTTCTAACTCTGCCTTAGAATTTCAGAGATAAGGATGTTCATCCTCAATCAGGGGATTGGCCCTTTCTTTCTACTGCTCCATTCTCATGTAGGAGTGATTAGTATGCACAAAGGACTATGTTAGTGAAGGGAGGCTGATGCTCACATGAGGGTCACATGCCTCTATGCAGTTCACAGTTAAATATGAAACTGAATGTCAACAAGCAGTTTGGTACAACAATGGGATATCATTCAGACCATCCCTATAAATAGCTGGCATTTATTGAGCACTCACTATTGCCCCAGAGACTTTCTAAGTACTTTATATGTATTAATTATTTACTAATTGTACTCATAGGGTAGGGCTTCTCAACTTCAATAAGTTTGACACTTTGGGCTGTGTATTGTAGCATCCCTGGCCTCTTTCCACGAAATGCTAGTAAGATCCCCTCCCAAGTCATGAAACCAAAACTGTCTCCATACATTGCCAAATGTCCCCCGGGAGTTAAAACCACTATACCGTCACCCCCAGGTGAGAAACCACTGCCCTATGGCTGCTCCATGAAACATGAAATGGTTGGCAGAAAAGCAGGCCTGGAAAAGTTATTTGGACCTAAGCTATGAACTGGGAGAAATGTTCCCAATGTCTCTGAACACAACAGTTTATGTTGGGAAACCCTCCAGGGAAATTAAGGGGGCAAATTCTGCTTAAGAAAGAATTCTGGAAGTGACATCTGCAAGATGGCAGAATAGGAAGTGCCAGCCCTTGTTCCCCTCAGAAACACTGACTTAATAACCATCCATAGATAAAATTACTTTTCTGAGAGCTCTGGACTCCAAGCAAGAGTATTCAACACCTTGATGCGGCACGGAAATGAGAAAAGACACATTGAAAAGGGTAAGAATATTTTTACTTTACCAGCACCAAGCCTCCTCTAGGCCAGTAGAATGCAGCATCAAGACAGATCTCCTTGGCCCATAAGTTCTCCCATGGGGGAAAGAGAGCATGCAGTGAGCATCTGACTCTTCTGTAGCCTTTTGATTTACTGCCTGAAAGGCTCACTTCTGTTATGTCTCATCCAGAACACTGAGTGAATCAGAAAGGCTAGATTGCCTGGGTGCTGCTGAGAACAACAAAAATACATGAGGGCTCTCAACAACCAACATGCAGACCTCAACGGCATGCTGGTGGCGCACAGCAGCAGGCCACCTGCCCATGGACCACAGCAGCAAGCCTGCTTACCCACTGACCCCAGCAGTTTTCCAGCCTATGGATCCCACCAGCCAGCCCACTCAGAATCTCTGGCCAGCCTGACTGGTGAAGGGCTTTACCTGCTGAAGCCAGCCTGTAAAGATTAAAAGAGATGACTCCTTCTTCAAAAGTACAAGCACCAGTGCAAAGCCATAAGGATCACAAAGAATCAGGAAAATACAACGATGCCAAAAGAACACAATAAAACCAATAACTGATCTTTTAAAAGATGGAGACCTAAGAACTGCCTGGAAAAGAATTCAAAATAAGTGTCTTAAATAATCTCAGTGAACTATTAGAGAACACAGAAAGAAAGCCATATGATATCATGAAAACAATACATGAACAAAATGAGAACTTCAACAAAGACATAGAGATGATAAAAGAAAATAAATTTTGGAGCTGAAGGACACAATGACCGAACTGAAAAATTTCAGAGGAAACTTCAACAGCAGACTTGATCAGGTAGAAGAAGAGGCATCTGTGTGCACAAAGAGAGATCGTTTGAAATTATCCAGTCAGAGGAACAAAAAAAAAAAAAACCAGAAATAATTTTTTAAAAGTAAAGAGAACTTAGGGAACTTATGAACATCATCAAACATACCAATATATGCTTTATGGGATTTCTACAAAGAGAAGAGGAAGAGAAAGTGGTGGAAAACTTATTTAAGGAAATAATGGTTGAAAACTTCCCACATCTGGGAAGGGAAATAGACATCCAGTTTTATGAAGCCCAGATAACCCCAATTACCCAATTAGAAGAGTAAAGAGAAAAAAGAATTTAAAAAAAGAGTGAACAGGGCCTACAAGAATTGTGGGGCACCATCAAGTGAACTAATTTCCACATAATAGACATTCCCAAAGGAGACAAAAGAGAAAAGGCCTAGAAAGCATACTTAAATAAATAATGGATAAAATTTTCCCAAATCTGAAAAAAAAATGACACCATCCAGGTACAAGAAGCTCAGAAGTTACCAATAAAATTCAGCCCAAAGAGGAAATCCCAAAGGCACATTATAATCAAATTTACAAAAATCAAAGACAAAGAAAGCATGCTTAAAGCAGCAAGATAAAAGAAACAAACCAAATGCAAGAGATACCCAATACAGCTTTCAGTGGATTTCTCAGCAGAAACCTTGCAGGCAAGGACAGAGTGGAATGCTGTATTTGATGTGCTAAAGGAAAAAACTACCAACCGAGCATACTGTGCCTAGCATAGCTATTCTTCAGATACTAAGGAAAGATAGACTTTCCCACACAAACAAAAGCAGAAGGAATTCATCATCACCAAATCTGTGTTACAAGAAATGCCAAAGGGAGTTCTTCAATTTGAAAGAAATGGTTGCTAACATGTAACAAGAAAATATCTAAGGGTATTAAACTCACTAATAAAAGAAAAAAAGACAAATTCAGAATATCCTAATACTGCAATTGGGGCAAGTAAATCACTTATTTCTTAAGTATGAAGACAGAAGACAAAACTATTAAACATGATGGTAACTACAACAATTGGTTAAAAGATAGGCAATATAAAAAGATGTAAATTGAAACATGAAAAAGTCAAGATGGGGCATATTAGTGGAGAGTTTATTTTTGTTACTTTTATTCTTCGCAGTCAAATTAAGTCATTATCAATTTAAAATAACCTGTTATAACTATAAGATGTTTTTTGTACACATGGTAAACACAAAGCAAAAACCTGTAATAGATATACTAAAAATAAGTGGCACAGAATCAAAACATACTACTAGAAAAAATCACTTAACCATGAAGGAAGACAGTAATAGAGGGAAAAAGAAGAAAAGGTCTAAAAAAAACCCAGAAAACAAATAAAGTGGTGGTAATAAACCCTTACCTATCAATAATAACCTTGAATATAAATGGATTAAATTATCCAGTTAAAAGACAAAGAATGACTGAATGGATAAAAAACAAGACCCATGGCCGGGCACAGTGGCTCATGCCTGTAATCCCAGCACTTTTGGAGGCCAAGGTGGGTGGATCACAAGGTCAGGAGTTTGAGATCAGCCTGGCCAACATGATGAAACCCCATCTCTACTAAAAACACAAAAATTAGCCAGGCATGGTGGCAAGCGTGTGTAATCCCAGCTACTGAGGAGCTGAGGCAGGAGAATCACTTGAACCCGGGAGGCAAAGGTTGCAGTGAGCGAAGATTGCGCCACTGCACTCCAGCCTGGGTGACAGAGCGAGACTTCATCTCAAACAAACAAACAACAACAAAAACAAGACCCAACTATATGCTATCTACAAGAAACTCATTTCACCTAAACCTATGTGATACAGCAAAAGCATCTCAAAGAGGGAAGCTCAGCAATAAATGCCTACATAAAAGGTAGAACCAGTGGAGGAATGTGGAACCATGGCCACTATAGTTGCTCTTTGCAGTGGTCTGGGGAGGAAGAAGTTGACACACCTTGTAATGGCTGCTGTTAGCCTTACACATCCCAGGACTCATATGGTGCTATGGAGAAGAGGTTGTTCACAATATAAACAGATATCCAGCAATGAGGACCTGCCCATTCCAATGGAAAATTCTTATAAAGAAGCCCTTAAGAAATGTATCTTGTGTGGAAAGCAGGTAGATTTTAAGAATGTACAGCGTCCCAGTTTATTTCTCCATTTGTTGGATGCATTTGTGGAAGGCACAAAACAGGTCTTTGTGGGAAGAAACAGAAAGAAATCACAAAAGCAATTAAGAGAGCTCAAATAATGGGGTTTCTGCCAGTTACATCCAAGGATGCTGCATATCTCAAGGACCCTAAAGTTTGTAACATCAGATATCAGGAGTAAATTATATCATGTTACCACCGATAAACTTATTTTACAGTTAAAAAAAAAGGTAGAAAGACTTCAAATAAACAACCCAATGACACACCTCAAGGAACTAGAAAAGCAAGAACAAAGCCAATGCAAAATAATTAGAAGGAAAAAATAATAAACATTAGAGCAGAAAAAAATTAAATTGAAACCAAAGAAAACTATATAAAAGATCATTGTTGTTTCGTTTTGTTTTGTGTTTTAGTTTAAAGAGAGTTTATTCAAGCACAAAGATTTAGCACTGTAACCCAGGACATGCTTCCAAGTTGTCTTGGGGAGTGCTCCAGAGAACAAACGAGAGACTCAAGTTTTTAAAGAAAACAAAGGATGAATCAGGAGAGTTGGTGATTACCAAAGTTGTTCATCAGCAATTCTCATTGGTTTACAAAATGACATTGGTATTAACCAATTGTCTATCCATTGTTCAACGATAGTGTGTATGGCATTGTATGGCTACTTGCTGTCAGTTAGTCTAAAGCCTACATAGCAGGTGACTTCAAGAGGTAATTATTTCACTCAAGGGGGAGTGAGACTTGACTGCTATTACAATTTAAATGCTTTTCTGAGCCTAATAATTTAAAGATTTATTTCTCATTTCCCCCTTTTGAGCAAAATCTTTATTTTTGAAATAACTGATCAAAATCTGAGTGTCAGAAAGCTCACTTCTGATAGTCCTGTCTCACACTGAGGAGGGAAGGAGGAGAAGTCTCAGTGAGGAATTTTTATTTTAAGAGCATTCAAAAGCAAAATTAGGATGGCATCACAGAGTGGCAAACAATGAGACCTCAGTCAGATCATTGATTTATCACCTGTTGAATCATCTGTAGTATTTGGAAATGCCATCATTTTAGTTTTCTTGGAAGAAGTAATATATAAGGATTATAAGCAAAAAAGAGAATTTGTATGAAAGAATGAAAAAAACAAAAAGACGAGTTTCATTAGGAAGCCAACTGAAAACATCATGAAGAAAATTAAATCCAGGTTCTTCTTTAGAGATTTGTTGTAACCAAGAAATAATTCAGAGTTTAGTCCAAATTGTAGGAAAATAATAAAAACTCAGAAACAGTGGTCAGGGCTAGAATCTAATAACAAATGTATATAATTTCCTGTGAAACAGTTTTTCTTTCTCTAGTTCCCCATTTTTTACCAAAGGGAAATCTTAGTAGGACCAATTTACTTGTAAAATAAGTTTCCATATGACATTTGACCTGCTAATTTGTACGAAATGCAACAAGAATAGTGATTAGCCCTAAAGACAGCTTTGTAAGTTGGCTTTGCTGGAGCTTTTTCATAACAAATTTCAGATTAGACTTTCAAAGCCTCTTGAGGCTGGGAAGACAAGCCATGAATTCACCATTAGACTTTGCCTGTAATACTTATACAAATTGAGTGAATTCCTGTCTTCTCAAGGTCCCTAATTATCTTGAGGTTCCTGGGCCTGTCAGAATGTGATATTCTTTTCTTACTGTAAGGTCAGGAATCTTGTAAGAGAACCATGTAGATAATGTACCAGGCCAGTCTTTCTCCAAGTCTATTGGTCTTATAAAGTCAATTTCATTCCCTCAAAGCAGTTTGGTCATATCCAAAAATGTGTCATTCCAGTCATTATGTCATGGAAAACAGATTCTTATTGAACTTATGAAAATATCTATATTGCCATAAAATAAGAACACTCAAATAATTCCCAAATTTTGGAGAAATCAGGTCAAGAGAAAGGCAAATGTTTTAATTTTGCTCACAAAACTCTACTTTACCCAATTGCTATAAGCTATAAATACCTCAAAAAGAAAAAAAAAGTATTTGGCTCTGAAAACAAAATATAAAAAGAATCAGTAATGTTTCAACCAAAAAAGTCATAAAAAGCATTTCAGTCTTCTATCAGTTCAGTCCCATGTAATTAACTTTTGTTCTGCTTGATGTTGGGTTAGCAATCCTCATAAGCACATCAACTTTTTCTTATTACTATTATTATTATTATTATTATTATGATTTTGAGACAGAGTCTCTCTCTGTGGTCCAGGCTAGAGTACAATGGCGGAATCTCAGCTCACCTCAGCTCAATCTCCACCTCCTGGGCTCATGTAATTCTCCCACCTCAGCCTCCCAAGTAGCTGGGACTACAGGCATGGGACACCATGCCTGGCTAATTTTTCTACTTTTAGTAGAGACAGGGTTTTGCCATGTTGCCCAAGCTGTCTTGAACTCCTGGGCTGAAGTGATCCACCAGCCTTAGTCTCCCAAAGTGCTAGGATTACTGGCATGAGCCACACACCGGGCCCACATCACCTTTTTAACTGAAGTCCTGAAAGTTTTTACCTATTCCAATGGTATTATCTTGAAAGTTATGAGAAATCTGTGTTCACAAGTACTTGCCAATATTCTTTCTATGAATTTCCTTTTGCTGACTTGTCAGGTTCTGAGTTCCCTTCACTGCAGCTTCAAGCAGAATGGCTTTGGTGTCCTACTCACAGTGCCAAAACTACATGGTCCAAGGGAAAGTGTCCCCTTTGCCTCCTGAAAGTTTACAAAGGCTACTGCAACCTTCAACAGGTTCAGCTGGACAAAAACAGCCCATGCCTGTACCAGGGTGCCAGCTGTCAGAGAAGCAGCAGAAGTCAAAGGAAGCCTGCTTCAGGTCCCATCTTGGTCACCCAAATGTCAATTTATGTTTACTGATTTATTATAAAGGATATTAAAAAGGCACAGATGAAAGGGTGCATAAGCTAGGTCTGACGGAAGGGATTCAGAGCTTCCACGCCCTCCCTGGGCATGCCACTCTCTGGGAACTTCTATGTGTTCAGTTCTCCGGAAACTCAAAAATTTGTTTTTTTTTTTTTTGAAAAGATAAACAAAATCACCAAAGCTTTAGCTAAGTAAAAAAAAAAAAAGAGAGAGAGAGAGAAGAACCAAATAAATTAAAACAAAAATAAAAAGGAGACATTACTACTGATACCACAGAAACACAAAAGATCATTAAAGACTATTATGAACAACTATATGCCAACAAATCGGAAAACCTGAAAGAAATGAATACATTTCTGCACACATATAACTTACCAAGACTGAACCATGAAGAAACAGAAAACCTGAACAGACCAATAACAAGTAATGACATTGAAGTACTAATAAAAGGTCTCCCATTAAAAGAAAAAAAGTCCAGGAACTGACAACTTCAGTGCTGAATTCTACTAAACATTTAAAGAACTAGTACCAATACTACTCAAACAATTCCCAAAAATTGAAGAGAAGGGAATACTTCCAAAGTCCTTCTACAGTGCCAGCATTACTGCAATACCAAATAAGGATAAAACAAAAAAGATAATGACACAGCAAAAAGATAAGGATAGGGATACAACAAAAAACAAAACTACAGGCCAATATTCCTGATAAATATAGATACAAAAAATTCTCCACAAAATACTGGCAAACCAAATTCAACAACACATTAAAAAGAACATTTGTCATGATCAAGTGAGATTCATTCCAGGAATTCAAAGACGGTTCAACATACACAAATCAACGAACATGATAAATCACATTAACAAAATGAAGAACAAAAGACATAATGATTATTTAAATAAATGCTGAAAACATTTTATAAAATTTACATTGCTTCATGATTAAAACTCTCAACAAGCTGTATATAGAAGAAACATATCTCAACACAATAAAAGCCACATATGAAAAATCTACAGCTAAAATCATACTGAATGGTGAAAAAGTTGAAAGCCTTTCCTCTGAAATCTATAACAAGACAAGAATGCCCACTTTCACTATTTTTATTCAATATAGTGCTGGAAGTCCTAGCTAGAGTAATTAGGCAAGAGAAGGACATAAAGGACATCCAATATCCTTAACAAGCATCAGTACAAAAATTCTCAACAAAATCCTGGCAAATGAAATCCAGCAGCAAATCAAAAAGCCTATGCACCATGATCCAGTAGGCCTCATCCCCAGGTTGCAAGATGGTTCCACATATGCAAATTAATAAATGTGATTCATCACATAAACAGAACTAAGGATAAAAACCACATGATTTTCTCAATAGATGCAGAAAAGGCACTAAATAAAATTCAAAATCCAGGTGCAGTGGCTCACGCCTGTAATCCCAGCACTTTGGGAGGCTGAGGCAGGCAGATCACAAGGTCAGGAGATGGGGACCACCCTGGCTAACATAGTGAAACCCCCTCTCTACTAAAAAATACAAAAAATTAGCCAGGCGTGGTGGCAGGTGCCTGTAGTCCCAGCTACTCGGGAGGCTGAGGCAGGAGAATGGTGTGAACCCAGGAGACAGAGATTGCAGTGAGCCAAGATCATGCCACTGCACTCCAGCCTGGGCGACAGAATGAGAAACTGTCTCAAAAAAAAAAATTCAAAATCCATTTATGTTAAGAAGTCTCAATAAACTAGGTATTTAAGGAACATACTTCAAAATAATAAGAGCAATCGATGCAAACCCACAGCCAACATCCTGCAAAATTGGCAAAAGCTAGAAGCATTCCCCTTGAAAACCAGCAGAAGACAAGGATACCCTCCTTCACTACTCCTATTCAACATGGTATTGGAAGTTCTGGCTAGGGCAATCAGGCAAGAGAAAGAAATAAAGGACATTCAAATAAAAATGAGAGGAAGTCAAGCTATCCCTGTTCAAAAATGACATGATCCTATATTTAGAAAACCTCAGCCTCAGCCCAAAAGCTTCTTAAGGTGATAAACAACTTAAGCAAAGTCTCAAGGAACAAAATGAATGTGTGAAAATCACTAGCATTTCTTTACCCTGACAACAGTCAAGCCAAAAGCCAGATCAGGAATGAACTCCCATTCACCACTGCCACCAAAACAATAAAATACCTAGGAATACAGCTACTAGGGAGGTGAAAGATCTCTACAATGAGAATTAGAAAACACTGCTCAAAGAAACCAGAGATGACACAAATGGGAAAACATTCCTTGCTCATGGATAGAAAGAATTAGTATCATGAAAACGGCCATACTGCCCAAAGCAATTTATAGATTCAATGCTATTCCCATTAAACTACCACTGACATTCTTCACAGACCTAGAAAAAACTATGGTAAAATTCATATGGACCCAAAAAAGAGCCTGTATAGCCAAGGCAATTCTAAGCACAAAAAACAAAGCTCGTGGCATCACATTACCAGACTTCAAACTATACTACAGGGCTACAGTAACCAAAACAGCATGGTACTGGTACAAAAACAGACACATAGACCAATGGAACAGAATACACAACCAGAAATAAGACCACACACTTACAACCATCTGATTTTTTACAAACCTGACAAAAACAAGCAATGGGGAAAGGATTCCTTATTCAATAAATGGTGCTGGGATAACTAGCTAGCCATTTGCAGAAGATTGAAATTGGACCCCTTCATTATATCATATACAAAAATTAACTCAAGATGGATTAAAGACTTAAATGTAAAACCCCAAACTGTGAAAATCCTGGAAGATAACTTAGGCAATACCATTCAGAACACAGGCATGGGCAAAAATTTCATGACAAAGACACCAAAAGCAATTGCAACAAAAGCAAAAATTGACAAATGGGATCTAATTAAACTAAAAAGCTTCTCCACAGCAAAAGAAACTATCAACTGAGTAGGCAAACAACCTACAGAATGGGAGACAATTTTTGCCCACTATGCACTGACAAAGGCCTAATATCCAACGTCTATAAGGAACTTAAACAAATTTACAAGAAAAAAACAAACAACCCCATAAAAAAAAAAAGTGGGCAAAGGGCATGAACAGACATTTTTCAAAATAAAGCATACATGCAGCCAACAATCATATTAAGAAAATACTGAAAATCACTGGTCATTAGAGAAATACAAATCAAAACCACAATGAGATACCATCTAACAGCAGTCAGAATGGCTACAATTAAAAAGTTAAAAAAAATAACAGATGCTGGTGAGGTTGTGGAGAAAAAGGAATGCTTATACACTCTTAGTGGGAGTGTAAATTAGTTTGGCTATTGTGGAGGACAGTGTGGTGATTCCTCAAAGACCTAAAGACAGAAATGCCATTCGACCCAGCAATCCCATTACTGGGTGTATACCCAAAGGGATATAGGTCATTTTATTATAAAAACACATGCATATGTATGTTCACTGTAGTACTATTCACGATAATGAAGACATGGAATCAACCTAAATGCCCAAGAATGATATTCTGGGTAAAGAAAATGTGGTAACTATACCCCATGGAATATTGTGCAGCCATAAAAAATAAAGAATGAGATCATGTCCTTGGCAGGGACATGGATTGGAGCTGGAGGCCATTATTCTTAGCAAACTAACACAGGAACAGAAAACCAAATACTGCATTTTCTCACTTATAAGTGGGAGCTAAATGATGAGAACACATGGACACATAGTGGGAAACAACACACAGTGGGGCCTTTTGGAGGGTGGTGGGTGGGAGGAGGGGGAAGATCAAGAAAAACAACTAATGTGTACTAAGTTTAATATTTGGGTGATTGTTGGGGAACAGGCCCCCAAATCTGGCCATAAACTGGCCCCAAAACTGGCCATAAACAAAATATCTTCAGCACTGTGACATGTTCGCATGTTCAGCATGATGGCCATGATGCCCACGCTGAAGGTTGTGGGTTTACCAGAATGAGGGCAAGGAACACCTGGTCCACCCAGGGCAGAAAACCACTTAAAGGTGTTCCTAAGCCACAAACAATAGCATGAGCGATCTGTGCCTTAAGGACATGCTCCTACTTCAGATAACTAGCCAGAGCCCATCCCTTTGTTTCAGCCCATCCCTTGGTTTCCCATAAGGAATACTTTTAGTAAATCTATAATCTATAGAAATGATGCTTATCACTGGCTTGCTGTCAATAAATATGTGGGTAAATCTCTGTTCAAGGTTCTCAGCTCCGAAGGCTGTGAGACCCCTGATTTCCCACTCCACATGCTATATTTCTGTGTGTGTTTCTTTAATACCTCTAGCACCACTGGGTTAGGGTCTCCACGACCAAGCTGGTCTCTGGTCTCGGCAGGTAATGAAATAATCTGTACAACAAACCCCCATGACATGTTTACCTATGTAACAAACCTGCACTTGCACCCCTGAACTTAAAATAAAAGTTAAAAAAAAAAAAAAGGAAATAAAGGGCATCCAAATTGGAAAGGAAGAAGTCAAACTGTCCTTGTTCACAGGCGACATGATCCTGTATTTAGAAAAACCTAAAAACTCCCCCAAAAAACAACTGGAAATGATAAATGAATTCAGTAAAAGTGGCAGTATACAAAATCAACACACAAAAATCAGTAACAGATTTATACACAAAGAGTGAACAAAATGAAAAAGAAATCAGGAAAACAATTCCATTTACAATAGCTACAAAAAATACCTAGAAATACATTTAACCAAAGGAGTGAAAATCTCTACAACAAAAACTATAAAACACTGATGAAAAAAATTAAAGAGGATACAAACACATATGTGAAAAGATATCCCATGCTCACAGATTGGAAGAATTAATATTGTTAAAATGTTCATACTACCCAAAGTGATCTACAGATTCAATGCAATATCTATGAAAATACAAATGGCATTTTATATTATTTTTTTCTGACACAGGGTCTTGCTCTGTCACCCAGGCTGGAATGCAGTGGCATGATCACAGCTCACTATAGCTTCAACCTCCCAGACTCAAGCAATCTTCCCACTCAGCCTCCCAAGTAGCTAGGACTGCAGGCAGGTGTCACCACACCCACCTATTTTTGAAAATTTTTTGTAGAAACAGGGATTTCACTGTGTTGCCAAGGCTGGTCTCCAACTCCTGGCCTCAAGCAATCCTCCTGCCCGAGCCTCTCAAACTGCAGTGATTACAGGTGTGAGCCACTGCCCCCAGCCAGCATTCTTTAAGAAATAGAAAAAACAATCCTACAATTTGTGTAGACCCGCAAAACACCTTGAATAACCAAAGCAATCCTGACCAAAAACAACAAATCTGGAATCACTATCTGACTTCAAAATATACTACAAAGCTGTAGTAACCAAAATAGCATGGTATTGGAACAAAAAACAGACACATAGACAATGGCATTGCAGACAGAATCCAGAAATAAATTCACACATTTACAACAAACTCATTTTCAATAAAGACACCAAGAGCATGCATTGGGAAAAGGATAGTGTCTTCAGTAAACGGTGCTGGGAAAACTGGATAGCCACATGCAGAGTAATGGAACTAGAACCCTATCTCTTACTACATACAAAAATCAAATCAAAATGGATTAAAAACTTAAATCTAAGACATGAAACTATAAATCTACTGAAACAAAGCATGGAAAAGGGATTCGGAACATTTGTCTGGGCAAAGATTTTTTTGGTAAGACCTCACAAGAGCAAGCAACACAAGTAAAAATAGGATGGGTATAGTGGCTCATGCCTGTAATCCTAGCACTTTGGAAGGCCAAGGTGGGCAAATTTCTTGAACCTAGGAGTTTGAGACCAGCCTGGGTGACATGGTGAAACCCCTTCTCAACAAAAAAGAAAATATAAAAATTAGCTGGGTGTGGGGCATGTGTTTATAGTCCCAGCTGCTCAGGAGACTGAGGTGGGAGGATTAGTTGAGCCCAGGAGGTTGAGGCTGCAGTGAGTTGTGATCACACCACTGCACTCCAGCTTGGGCAACAGAGTGAGACCCTGTCTCAGAAAAAAAAAAAGTAAAAATAGACAAATGGGATTATATCAAGCTAAAATTTCTGCACAGCAAAGAAAACAACCAACAGAGAGAAAAGATAACCTACAGAACGGGAGAAAATATGTGTAAACTATCCATCTGCCAAAGGATTAATAACCAGAATATTAAGGAACTCAACTTAATAGTGAAATTAAAATAATCTGATTTTAAAATGGGCAAATGATCTGAATACATATTTCACAAAAGAAGACAAATAATCAATATGTATATGGAAAACATGTTCAACATCACTAATCATCAGGGAAATACAACTCAAAGCCAAAATGAGACACCATCCCACCCTAGTTTAAATGGCTATTATCAAAAAGAAAAAAAAATAGCAAATGTTAGCAAAGGTGCAGAGGAAGGGAAATGCTAGCACGCTGTTGGTGAGAATGTAAATTAGTACAGACACTAGGAAAAGCATGTGACGGTTCCTCAAAAAGTGAATCCAGCAATCTCACTGCTGGGTATACCTCTACAAGAAAGGAAATTCATTTATCAAAGAGATATCTGCACTCTTGTGTTTATTGCAGCAGCATTCACAATAGCCAAGTTATGAAATCAACCTACGTGTCAATCAATGCATGAATGAATAAATAAAATGTGGCTTATACACAAATGGAATTCTATTCACCTTTAAAAAGAAGGAAATTCTGTCATTTGCAGTAACATAGATAGAACTGGAGGACATTATGTTAACTGATATAAGCAAGGCACAGAAAGACAAACATCACATGTTCTCAGTCACATATAGGAGCTAAAAACATTGAGCTCATGAAGGTAGAGAGTAGAATGATGATTACCAGAGGGTGAGAAGGAGAAGGGGAAGGAAGCAATTTTTAAAAGTCTGGTTAATGGGTACAAAATTCAATTACAACCAGGCGCAGTGTATATTGCCTGTAATCCCAGCACTCTGGGAGGCTGAGGTGGGAGAATTTCTGAGCCCAGGAGTTTGAGACCAGCATGGGCAATATAGCAAGACCTCATCTCTGCAAAAAATAAAACTAAAAAGCTAGCCAGGCATGGTGTTACATGCCTGTAATCCTAGCTACTTGGAAGGCTGAGGCAGGAGGCAGGAAGGAGGATTGTTTGAGCCCAGGAGCTTAAGGCTGCAGTGAGCAGTGATCATAATACTGCACTCACAGCCTGGGCAACAGAGTGAGACCCTGTCTCTAAAAAAAAGAAAAAATCAGTGGAGGGAGGTAGAAATTTTAAAAAGTAAAAATAGAAATTCAATTACATAGAAGGAAAAAGTTCTAGTGATCCATAGCACAGGAGGCTGACTAGAGTTCACAATTTTTTTTTTTTTTTAAGATGGAGTCTCACTCTGTTGCCAGCCTGGAGTGCAGTGGCACGATCTCGGCTCACTGCAACCTCTGCCTCCCGGGTTCAAGCGATTCTCTTGCCTCAGCCTTCTGAGTATCTGTGATTACAGGCACACGCCACCATACCCAGCTAATTTTTGTATTTTTTAGTAGAGACGGGGTTTCACCATGTTGGCCAGGATGGTCTCGATCTCTTGACCTCGTGATCCTCCCGCCTAGGCCTCCCAAAGTCCTGGGATTACAGGCATGAGCCACCAAGCCCAGCCCACAATAATTTATTGTACATTCTGAAACAGCTAGAAGAGAAGATCTGGAGTATTCTCAACACAGAGAAAGAATAAATGTTTGAGGTGATAGATATCCTATTACCCTCATTTGATCATTATACATTGCATGTATGTATCAAAATATCACATATAACCCTTAATTATGTATAATTATTATGTATAAATGAAAAACAAAAAAAAATTAGAAAATATCTCAAGACAAATGAAAACAAAAACACAACATATTAAAACTTATGGGATAAACCAAAAGCAATATGAAGAGGGAAGTTTATGGCAATAAATGTCTATAAAGCAATAAAAAAGAACAAATATCTCAAATAAACAACCCAACTTTACATTCAAGAAATTTGAAAAAGAAGAGCAAACTAAGCCCAAAGTTAGCAAAAGGAAGCAAACAATAAAGATGAAAACAGAAACAAATAAAATAGAGAATAGAAAAATACCAGACAAAAATTTAAAAGACTATGATTTGTTTTTTTAAAAAGATAAACAGAATCAACAAATCATTGGCTAGACTAAGAAAAAAATAGAGAAGACTGAATAATATCAGAAAGAGGAGACATTAAAACTGATACCACAGAAATAAAAAGGGATCATAAGAGACTACTATGAACTGTTATATGCCAACCAATTTGATAACCTAGAAGAAAAGGATAAATTCCTAGGAACATAAAACCTAAGAAGACTGAAATCAAGAAGAAATAGAAGGCCTGAACAGACCCATAGCAAACAAGGAGATTGAATCAATAATAATAATAATTTGGAAAACCTTCCAACAAAGAAAAGCCCTGGACAAGACGGCTTCACAAATAAATTTTACCGAACAGTCAAAGAAGAACTAACCCCAATTCTTATTAAACTTTTTTTTAAAAATGTAAGAAAAGGGAACACACGCAAATGCATTTTATGAGGCAAGCATCACCGTGATTCCAGTGCAGACAAAGACAACACAAGAAAACAAAACTACAGGTCAATAGCATGTGAACACTGATGTAAAAAATCTTCAACAAAATGTCGCCAAACTGAATTTAGCTACATATTAAAAGGATCATACACCATAATCAAGTGAGATTTATCCCTGGGAGAAAAGGATGGCTCAACATATGCACATCAATCAATGTAATATTGATTATTGACAAAATGAATGATAAAAATCACATGATTGTCTCAATAGATGCAGAAAAAACAACTTTAAAAAATTCAACATTTTTCATGATATAAACCCTCAACAAATTAGGTATGGAAGGAGCTTACCTCAACACAATAAAAGTTAGTTACGAAAAGTCTATAGCTAACATTATACTCAATGGTGAAATACTGAAAATTTTTCCAGTAAAATCTGGACCAGGCAAGGATGCCCACTCTTGCCACTCCTCTTAAACATAGTACAGAGAATTCCTAGCCAGAGCATTTAGGCAAATAAATAAATAAACGGCATCCAAATTTGAAAGGCAGAAGTAAAATTATCTCTGTTTGCAGATGGCATGACCTTATATGTGGAAAACCCTAATGACTACACACACACAAACACGCACACACAGAAAAACTGTTGCAACTAATAAACAAATTCAGTATACTTGAGAATATAAAATCAACATATAAAAATTAAGGCTAGGCACTGTGGCTCATATCTGTAATCCCAGCAATTTGGGAGGCTGAGGTGGGCAGATAGCTTGAGTGCAGTTGTTTAAGACCAGCCTGGACAACATGACAAAACCTCATCTCTACAAAAAATACAAAAATTAGCTGGGTGTGGTGGCATCCACCTGTAGTCCCAACTACTTGGGAGGCTGAGGTGGGAGAATTTCTTGAGCCCAAGAGTTCGAGGCTGCAGTGAGCCATGACTGCACAATTGTACTTTAGCCTTGGTGACAGAGTAAGACTCTACCTCAAAAAAAAAAAAAAATGCAATAGAGATGCAGAAAAAAAATAGTTGCATTTCTATACACTAACAACAAACTATTCAGAAGGAAAATTGTATTAGTTTGTTCTCACACTGCTAATAAAGACATACCCAAGACTTGGTAATTTATCAGCGAAAGAGGTTTAACTGACTTACAGTTCCACATGGCTGAGGAGACCTCAGGAAACTTACAATTATGGTGGAAGCCACCTCTTCCCAGGACAGCAGGAAGAGAGAATGAGTGCCGAACACCGGAGAAAGCCCCTTATAAAACCATCAAGTCTTGTGAGAACTCACTCACTATCATGAGAACAGCATGGGGGGAATCTGCCCCCATGATTCAATTACCTCCCACCAGGCCCCTCCCAAAACATGTGGGGATTATGGAATTACAATTCAAGATGAGATTTGGGTGGGGACACAAAGCCAAACCAGATTGGAAATTAAAGAAACGATCTTATTTGCAATAGCATTAAACAATAAGAATAAATTTAATCAAAGGGCTGAAAAACATGTACGCTAAAAACTATAAAACACTGATTAAAGAAATTAAAGCAGACGCAAATAAATGGAAATACACCTCATGTTCATAGATTGAATGATTAATACCGTTAAAATGTCCATATTACCCAAAACTATCTGTATATTTAATACAATCTTTGTTTTTTTTGTTTTTGTTTTTGTTTTTGTTTTTTTTGAGACAGTCTCACTCTGTCGCCCAGGCTGGAGTGCAGTGGTATGATATCGGCTCACTGCAACCTCCGCCTCCTGGGTTCAAACAATTCTTGTGCCTCAGCCTCCCAAGAAGCTGGGATTACAGTCATGTGCCACCATGCTTGAATATTTTATTGTTGTTGTTGTATTTTTGGCCGAGACAGAGCTTCATCATGTTGGCCAGGCTGATCTCGAACCCCTGGGCTCAAGTGATTCACCCACCTCAGCCTCTCAAAGTGCTGAATTACAGGCGTAAGCCACTGCAATCAACCTGAAATCTTTATTAAAATCCCAATGTATGTTTTACAGAAATAGGAAAGGTAATTCTAAAATCATATGAATCATAAGCAAAGCAATTTAGAGCAAGAAGAACAAAACTGGAAATATCACATTACTTAATTTCAAAATATATTACAAAGCTGCAGTAATGAAAACAATATGGTACTAGGTTATAAAAAGAGATACAGACTAATGGAATAGAATAGAGAGTGCCAGAATAAATCCAGGCATGTACAGTCAACCGATCTTCCACAAGGATATAAGAATATACAATGGGGAAGTTGTAGGCTTTTCAACAAATGGTGTTGGAAAGACTGTTTACTCACATGAGAAAGAATGCAACTGGATTCTTATCTCATAATATACACAAAAATCAACTCAAAATAAACATTTAAATGTAAGATCTGAAACAGTAAAACTAGTGGAAGAAAACATAGAGTTTTAAAAAGCTTCTTGACATTGGCCTTGGCAATGATGTCTTGGATATGGCCACCAAAGCACAGGCAACAAAAGCAAAAATGGACAAGTGAGATTATATCAAACTAAAAAACGTCTGCATAGCAAAGGAAACAACAAAATGGAAAGACAACCTACATAATGAGAGAAAGTATTGCAAACCATGTATCTGATAAAGGGTTAGTGTCCAAAATACATAAGGAACTCCTACAACTTATTAGCAAAAATAAATAGATAAATAAATAACCCAATTAGAAAATGGGCAAAGAAATTGAGTAGACATTTCTCCAAAGAAGACATACAAATGACTAACATATTGATGAAGATGTGTTCAACATAATAATCATCAAGGAAATGCAAATCAAAACCACAATGAGATCACACCTATGAGGATGGCTACTATTAGAAAAACAAAAGATAAGTGTTGGTGAAAATGTGGGGAAGAGAGAATGCTTTTACATTATTGATGGGATTGTAAATTGGTGCAACCACTATGGAAAACAGTATGGAGGTTCCTCAAAAAATTAAAAGTAGAACTACTATGATTCTAAGTATATATCCAAATAAATTGAAAGCGGGATTTGGAAGAAAAATAAAGGAACAGTAACCTGTTCATTGCAGCATTATCCATAATATCAAAAACATGGAAGCAACCTAAATGCTAAATGTCTGTAGACAGATGAAAGGGTGAAGAAAATGTGTGTGTGTGTGTGTAGTATGTGTATATATATATATATATATATATATACACACACACACAGTGTGTGTATACATATAGTGTATATATAAACATTGAATACCATATATATGGTGTTTAATATTTCATCATATAATACACCATATATATGGTGTTTAATGTTTATATATATATATAGAATGTGTGTCTGTGTGTGTGTGTGTGTGTGGTGAAATATTACTTCGCCTTTAAAAAGAAAGAATTTTTTCCTTATTGACAACATGGATCAACCTGGAAGACATTAAGCTAAGTGAAGTAAGCCAGACACCAAAGGACAAATTTACATGATACCACTTATACATGGAATCTAAAATAGCCGAAGTCATAGAAGCAGAGAGTAGCATGGTAGTTGCCAGGGGCTAGGGAGAGAAGAAAATGGGGAGATATGGGTCGAGGGGTACAAAATTTTGGTTGTGCAGGATGAATAAATCTTCCAGATCTACTATTCAGTAGTATATATTATACATAGTATAGTGTCTATGGTTAACAATACCATATTTTATACTTAAAAATTTACTAAGTGGGGCCGGGGGTGGTGGCCCATGCCTGTAATCCCAGCACTCTGTGAGGCCAAGTGGGGAGGATGGCTTGAGCCCAGGAGTTGGAGACCAGCCTGGGCAACATGGCAAAACTCTGTCTCTACAAAAAATTAAAAAGTAACCAGGCATGGTGGCAAACACCTGCGGTTCCAGCTTCTCAGAAGACTGAGGTGGGAGGAATTGCTTGAGCCTGAGAGGTTAAGGCTGCAGTGAGCCATATTCACGCCTCTGCACTCCAGCCTAGGCAGCAGAAAAAGACCCTGTCTCCAAAAAAAAAGAGAAAATTTACTAAGTGGGTAGATCTTATGTTAAGTGCTCTTATCACAAATAGTAATAATAATAATTAATAAACAGGGCAGGAGGAAACTTTTGGAGTTGGTAAATATGTTTATGGCATAAATTGTCATGATGATTTCATAGGTACATAATTATCTCCAAATTCATCAAGTTGTGTACAGTAAATTTGTACAGCTTTTTGTTTATCAGTCATACTTCTATAAAGTGGCTTTTTAAAAGCAGAGAGAGAATTCTGATAGCCAACCATGGGATGGGAAAGAAGGGAGAGACAAGAGATGGAAGCACCAATGAAGGTGCTCATCTGTCTGCAGATGCATGACTCAGCCTACATCTGTGGGCTGAGCATGTCCTTAAGCAAACCTGGTTCATGTCCCAGTCTGCACAGGTGTAATCTCACAACAGAATCACTGCAGCCATGTCAGCTACAGGAATGAAACAGAGGCACTTCACCTTTTGTACTCTGCATGGGTAAAGCCTCTTCTGTGTTAATTTTGGTTGTCACATGTTAAAGGACATCAGCAAATCAGAACATTCAAGAGAGCGAGAATACCCATCACTATGTCATAGAGGAGATGACTGAAAGAACTAGGCACATCCAGTCTGAAACAAAGAAAATGTCATTAAATGATGGGAAAGGGTCTAGTGTGTATTACACCGCTGGTGCCTTATAAATATTCGTGAATTTTAGGAAAAAATAAAAGAGGGAACAGGACAGCTGCTTTCATACAGCTGAAGGACTTTCATAGAAAAGCAAATTAATACTAATGGTTAGATGGTGCTGGGATTCACAGATTGAGAGAGCTATTAACCTAGATGATTCTGAGATTCTCTGATTCCATCCAATCTCCCCAGAGTCCCCAGGGAATCAGCCTTACCTGGAGAATTGTGTTGGCTTTGAAGGCTATGTTTAAAAAGGAATATTCACAAGCTGGAACAGGTCCAGAAAAGAGCATCATCTTATAACCAGCATTATTATATTCAGTTACATTTTAGCAGGTTGATAAGGTGCACTTTCTTCTTTCCTCCTTAAAAATAACATTTAATGCTTTACTTGATTATAAAAGTATTCATATCCTTTTAAGAATATTTAGAAGCAGTCTTGGCTGGGCGTGGTGGCTCACGCCTGTAATCCCAGCACTTTGGGAGGCCGAGGTGGGCAGATCACAATGTCAGGAGATCGAGACCATCCTGGCCAACATAGTGAAACCCCATCTCTACTAAAAATACAAAAATTAGCCTGGCGTGGTGGTAGGTGCCTGTAATCCCAGCTACTCAGGAGGCAGAGGCAGGAGAATCCTGGCAACAGAGTGAGACTCCGTCTCAAAAAAAAGAAAGAAAAAATATTTAGAAGCAGTCTCACCATCCCAAAACAACAATTTTTAATATTTTAATATTCTAGTATATTGCCTTCTCAGTTTTTCTATGCACACAGGCAGATTTCTACTTTCGAATACAATAGAAAGAATAATACAAATCCCTAATCAAATCTTGCCTTTCAGACGCAACCTTCACAGTTTACTTCTGGCATTATGGACATCATCACTAATTCTGAATCTTTTCTAAACAATTGAGCTCACAGGTATGACTGCAGCTGACAGCCCACTTCAGATGTCCAACTTCATATTGTCACTGCCTTTGTGAGAATGACAAATCTTGCCACAGCACTTTCATAGTTCCATTCCCCTCTCCCTTTTATAAAATAATGACAAGATGTAATAGAAATATTCAAACAATTGCCCAAGTGCAGCAATGATGCAGGTGCCAAAATTAAAACTTTGGCCAGCAAGCAGTTTCCTGGTAAGATTCCTCAAAATGCTGATCAGTTGATGTATAAAGTGCTCAATCAGCATGCGAAAGGCAGATTGGGAGAATGAGTGCAAGTCAAACAGAACAAAATCAAGATCTCAATCTTTTTCGTCTCTAAGTGAAATACATGTTGTGATTCAGGTTTTAGATCCCACTCTGTGCATATAACGTATTTCTGCCGCGTCATTAAACTTTCCTTGAACAGAATGGAAATGGTGTATAATGTCCTCCCGATGAATTTACCTTAATAAATTTAACTATTCTCCTTTCATTAATACTTATGCTACGGGCAATTTTTATCATAAAAATTATCCTAAACTTAATATCCTTGTAGAGAAACTTTAACGTGCATTATTTTTGTAGGCAAAATGCTTAGAAGTAAAATATGACTTTAAAGGGTAAGCATTTGAATGATTCTTGATCCGTTTTGCCAAATTACTCTCAAGAATGTGATCCTTTAATGATTACAGTCACACCAACAGGACGGAAAGCTACTGTTTTATCCTTCCTGCAAACTTTTTTTGTTTTTTGTTGTTTTTGAGGCTGAGTCTCGCTCTGTCGCCCAGGCTGGAGTGCAGTGGCGCGATCTCGGCTCACTGCAAGCTCCACCTCCCAGGTTCAAGCAGTTCTTCTGCCTCAGCCTCCAGAGTAGCTGGTACTACAAGCGTGCAACCACCAGGCCCAGCTGTATTTTTAGTAGAGACTGACTATTATCTCCTTTTTTTCTTCAGTCCTTGACAGTAGGCAAAATGCTATTTTTCTCATTTCCATTTCTATATTTGAAAGATAGAATCTCTTCATATTTATTAAGAGATTGTATTACTTTTGTGTGTGTGTTTCATTCACTTTTTATCCACCGATATTTAAAATATTCAGCATTACCCTTGTGTTTTGCTGGGATTTCTTGAATGAAACATATTCAAATTCTCCACCAATGGAGAAACCTGCTCAGAGCCAGCCAAGGTCCAGCACGGAGTTGGAGCTGACAAGCACGGCGGTGGGTGGGGAGCACCGCAAGTCAGGGTACTGCAGAGCAGAGGCAGCGGGACTGCTGCGGGGCTCGGCGGGTGAGGAGAGGCACGGAACCCCAGGTGCCTGCGCACCGCTGCGCTCCCCAGTACCCCCATCATCAGCGGAGTGGGAGGGCTGGTCCCTGCTGGGAAAGGAGACGGAGGTTTTCATGCTTTTTGTTTTGTTTTTCTTCTGTTTTGTAGTTTTTTGTAGAGACGGGGTCTTGGTCTCACCATTTTGCCCAGCCTGGTCTCGAACTCCTGGGCCCAAGCGCTCCTCCCGCCTTGGCCTCCTAAAGTGCTGAGATTCCAGGCCGTGAGTCACTGCGCTCTGCCAGGAGACAGGTTTTCAAACTTCCCTGTGTATCAGAATCACCTGGCCTGCTTCGTAAGACAAAAGGCTGGGCCTCTCCACAGAGCCTGGGATTCAGTAGGTCTGGGGTGGGCCGGGAGAAGGAGCCTCCTAACCAGCGCGCAGGGAAAGGCCACGCCGGGGCTGCGGCGAGGTGGGTCCTGTGCACCTGCCGGGCGCGCACAGCCGCGCCTGGTTCCCTGCTCTCAGGGGCCTTCAAGCTACCCCTCAAGCGAAGAGGCAGTGCCTTCTGAGAAGGGTGTGGGTGCAGGCCATTGTGAGGTGTCAATTCTCTAAGTTCTTCATCTCCCTGCCCGACCCCCGCGGCTGGTTCACACGAAATCACCTTCCACAATGCCTCTCCATGTGACAAAAGCAGGGCTTGTGCCTGGCCCATCCCCAGTCTCAGAAAAGAGTGTAAAAGACAACCGTACCAAGAGACCCTTCTGAATAGAACCCCACGGTAGCTGATGAAACACCTTGCTCCTGCCAAGGCCTCCTCCTTCTGGCCCTGAATACTGTGCTGTCCCTATAACCCCGGGCGTGGAACCGCCAGAATTCAGCATTGCTACAGTGCAGCTGCAAGAGTGACCTCACCCCTTCCAACCCACCTCCACTCCCCACAAATTACTCTCAAAGGACTCACAGATCCCGAGAGAAGGTCTTACCAGAGCACAGCAAAAAAAGTGTGGAATTCTAAAAATACCTTTTGTTCTTTCCTACTTCATTAGTAGAGATATCATTAGCTAGAAGGAAAAATCTCTCCAAAAAGCAGGAGCAGTATAGGTTAATGGTGCAGATTCTTTTCGTTGTGAATGGAATGTTTCCTCAGGACCATCGAGATATACAAGACCTGCACATTAATATTTCGTGAGCTTTCCTTCAGATTTCATGTATCATTCAATAAGGAAATCAAACTCATGTGGTCAAATAAGGCCATAAAATATTCCAATTGCATAAATCCTCACTTTTATTTGATCAGAGAAAATGTTCATTATGATCTGCCTTTTGTTAATACAAAATAAAAAGTATACCCCAGGGGTTAGACCAAGGACAATTTTGGTCAATTATTTTTTAAAATGAATTTTTTTTGGCATTAAAAAAAAACCTCTTATTTAATTATTCTTCAAGCCAAACCCTGGAATCCAGTGCATGCTTGCCTACACATTTACTGAAGTGATATCATGGCTTCTTCTATGCTTTCCACCCTCAGTCTAGTTACGTGTAACATTTTATTGTTAGAAATTAAGTGTTGCTGATCAGCATTGTTATCTTGTTTTTACAATTCAATAGTACACATAATGGAATTATATCTCATCGCTATTGTTTTAATCTTGCTATTGGCACTCTTGAAAGACAGATTCGATAATTTATTTCTCAATGTTTTTTGTAATATTCCTCAAATTGCATGTTAACATTTATTTATGTATAAAAATTGTCTATTTTTTTTTTAACAGAAATTGACTAAGATGTGACAGATGGTTTGACTTTTCAGTGCAACATCTATAAAAGCTAACATGGGATGGATGTGAGGCAGAACTGTACCGCCTTCTAACAGCAAGCAATGTTCATCCATGGATACATGAATTAATTGGGAAAGAATTCTCATCTGCTTCATTAAGTGATGCATTCCCGAAACAATTTTAATAATTTTAATAATGATTTTAATGCATTTGTTGTTTTGATCAGTTTATATATATATTATGTGACAGAGAGGTATGACAGAATAATCAATAAAAGACATCAAGAAAAAATCAATATTACAATAAAATTGTGTGGAAAAGTAGAAAAAATAAACATAGAAGGAAAAACACAATTTACAGTTGTCAAAGGTTTTGTTTGTGTACTTTTTTTAAGGATGATAGTGTATTTCATATTACTAGAGCACTTAGATTATATTGTATACATTTAGGGCATATACATTTACTATGTATATAGAACATATATTAATATATGTGTTTTTTATATATATACACACACATACACATACACACACAGACAGTAATATTGTTTCCAGTTTTTACTTTTAACAAAATTGAATCAAGTAGTCAGATTGAAAATAATTTGTAATGATAGATTACTACATAATGTGGGGCATATAACTCCAAACACATCTAAAGTATTGAATATCATCATAACATATACGTTATATATATACACACACAATTCATACAGTATATGTTATATATACATATATACCTATATACATATATCACATATTGTGGTAGCACATACTCTGTGTGTCTGTGTATATATATATAAAACATATACTGTATTAAGGTATTCTATATGTATATATATTGTGTGTATATAAATATATATATAGTTAAAGGTCAATGTTTCCGATATACCAAAATTACATTCTTTTCAGATCTTTAAACTTGGGGTGAAACATGTCAACAGCCATCTTTGCAATGGGTAAAAAGGTATACAGTTTTTCAGTGTACTTTTAGGAATTGGCGAGAAAAAGTTTGGAGAGCATTACTGTAACTATGGTGTTTCATTTGAATGGGAATGTTTTTCTGACATACAGAGGTGTACATCTTCTCTATGGTTGAATCCCATGTTTCTTTGTGCCATTACTTTTGCTGCCTTCATGCTTAGCTAGTTCTTCCTCATTCAGTTCTATCTTCTAGGGTTTTAGTAGCTCCTTGGGAGTGTATTTTAACAGAACAATCTCTGACGTCTCTCACTGATCCCGTTTCCTAGTAACATCAGCACTTACCTTTCTGAGACATTTCTCAATGTCTTCCCACCACGGGCTGCAAGCCTTTGTCCTCTCACTCCTTAAGAGAGTGTCCTGTGACTGTATACCATCTAGCATATTTTTAAGTTGATATTTAACATTTTTATCATACATTGAAATAGTTTTAGCATATGGCATATGTTGACATTACAAAAATTACATGCTCTTTTAAATGTGTCCAGTGGAATCTAAACAGCCTGAAAATTATATACCCACCATCCCCCAAATTTAAAAATGTGTGAACATGGCTGGGCGTGGTGGCGCACGCTGGTTATCCCAGCACTCTGAGAGGCCGAGGTAGGAGGATTGCTTGAGCCCAGGGGCTCCAGAACAACCTCAGCAACACAGCAAGACCTTGTCTCTACAAAATTTGTTTTGTAATTAGCTGAGCATGGCAGAATGTGCCTGTAGTCTTAGCTACTCAGGAGGCTGCGGTAGGAGGATCACTTGAGCCCAGGAGGTCAAGGAAGCAGTGAGCTGAGATCACATTACTGCACTCCAGCCTGGGTGACAGAGTGAGACCCTGTCTCAAAAAAAAAAAAAAAAAAAAAGTGTGTGAACAATCTCCTCCTTAAGTATCCATTTTTTCTCCTGCAACTCCTGTTTTCATTCCTCTTCCTCCACAGAATTTTATTATAACAATTTCTTATGCTTAAAACTCTTCTGTTCATCACACTATCAGGTTTCTTGCTACAAAAGCTATGTATAAAAATTTAAAATTTTAATTTTCTTCAACATGTCTCTAAATGTTAAATAACTTTTTCCAGTTATTGTAAATGATTTATTCCAGCTATCATGGTTATTAACACTCAATTCATTAAGGTAAAATGACTACATTATAACTTGATAATTATTAATAGTGAAAATATACACTTATCAGAAGCCCATCTTATAACGAGATAAATGGTACTAAAACTGTTTTCAAATTACTTTATGTATCCATGGATGAATATTACTTATCGGTAGCATGACATATGATTCGGTATCAGTTGGATTCCTATTTTTTATATATGTAAGCATGGCGAAAAACGTTTTTACATGAGTAAATACATCTGAATGGAAAGTGTTTTGTTGTAAAGATTCCACTCCTTCTAAGTTATGTGCTGAAAATTACGTGATGATTGATCATAAAAAAATTTTTTTGAGATAGTCTTGCTCTGTCACCCAGGCTAGAGTGTAGTGGTACAATCATGGCTCACTGCAGCCTCAAACTCCTAAACTCAAGGGGTCCTCCCACCTCAGCCTCCTGAGTAGCCAGGATCACAGATGTGTGCTACCACGCCCAGTTAATTTTTATTTTTAGTAGACACGGGATCTCACTATGTTGCCCAGGTAGGTCTTGAAATCCTGGGCTCAACCAGTCCTCCCACCTCAGCCTCTCAAAGTGCTGGGATTACAGGCATGAGCCACTGCGCCCAGCCTAAAAATTACTTTTAATGATCTAATCCATCAGTTTATAAATTGACTAGATCCTCTTTCAGTTCATGGAAAGCAAAGAACTAGAACAATCTGACTTGCCAGAAGATTAGTAACACAGCCATTAGTCACTCACTTTCTCACACTTTCCCAACACTGCAAATATCCTCTGGTGGGTGGGCTGTGGCGGTGGCCAGCGAGGCCTTCCTCCTCTGGGCTGATGCAACATTGCCCTGGGTGGAAAGATCTGCTTGGGGAGGGAGCTGGGTGCTGCGGAGGAAGGCGGGGAAGAACTGCGTCTCCATCAGGGCCTGCCCATGAAGATGGTGTTAGGTTCTGGAACACAGCTTGCTTAACACTGCCTGTGCCCTTGCAAACTTTGTGTCTTGCTGGGGCTTGTAGATCCCAGTTTGCAAATGGTGGCATTGTGTAAATCCCAACTCCCTCAGGCAAGGGCAAAAACACATCACCTCAAACTGTGTTTTGTGCTTTTTTTTTGGCAGGGGGCCTAACGTTTTGTAATTTATTTATTCATATATATTAGCAAACTGTTATGGAGGCTCCTGTACCACTGACCCACCCTTCAGCTGAGAGCCCCACTCAAGCTGGGTACCCAGGAAACTGCAGGCCTGGCCTGGAAGCTCAGCAGCTGAGTGGCACATTGCAGGGGATGAAAAGCCAGGAGGATAAGGCGGCCTGGGGGGACCCTGAGGGCAAGAACTATGAGATGTCCTCCAGGCGAGAGAGGAAGGAAACCACTGTGGGGAGGATCGGCCTGGAACCCAGACTGACAGCTCTTCCTTTCCAAACACAGCCCCCAAGAGATGGAGAACCCAGATGGCCCCATTTCCAGACAAACAAATGCCACTGTTTTTGTTCTTTCACAAATCTGGTTCCCTTGACAATTAAAACCAAGTCATAGCTGGGTACAGTGGTGTGTGCCTCTAGTTCTAGCTACCCGGGATGCTGAGGTGGGAGGATCACTTGAGGCCAGAAGTTCAAGACCAGCCTGGGCAACATACTGAGACCCCCATGTCTATAAGAAAGAATAAAATTAGGTTATAGATCATATTTTAATAAACTTGTTTTCAGCACAATGTCTAATTTTAAAAACAACAATGTGCTCTTAGTAGTCAGACTTGGACTATTGCTGTTGTTTAAAAAAATACACACACCTTTTTCTCAAAAAGAGATGATTCTGAAAGTTTTCCAGCAGGAAACATCTCTAATGTAACTGGAGTTAATGAATGATGACTTAGGTAAAAGACACTTTCTACCCATGCTGCCATGCCAGCCTCCTGGTCCGCCAGGGAGAGCTGTGGCCTGCAGCCCAGGGGTCATGAGGGTCAGCTGGCCCAGGAGGACCACGTGGAATGCTTCACAAGATTGCCTCAGATGGAAGGGCACAGTATAGAAGGCAAATCAGAGGAGGAGTGACATTTTCTGTGGTTATAAGGAAGACAGGTGAGGCCTAGAGCTTGAAGAAGGGCTTGCAGCTGTCCTAACATTAAAGGCTTGTTCATTATGGGGGTCATGAAGCTGTTTCTCATCTTGCTTGGGCTCTTTGTGGAGGACAGATGTGACACCCTCACATTCTTGAGGCTGGCGTCTCAGGTTTTTTGGTGGCGAGTCCCCGAGGCCCACTCGAGTGAGCCAAAGGAAGGAGCCCATGGGATACTTGGCCAGGACCCACATTCCTGGAACCTGGGCTGTGTGGGGCCCTAGACTAAGATCTCTCCTCGACCAACCGCCAGCCAGGCTCCTCTGAGTCCTCTTCTCAACAATACCTCCACCCTGGCCTATAAAGACTTCAGCTAACACTAACATGGCATCTAGCAGCTCATGGCCACATCCCTAGGATGACACCAGCCCCCCTTATAGTCCCTACCTCAGGAAACTCAAGGCTGCCAAAAAATTCCCCGTTCCAGCCAATCCCTGCAGCTACGGCCCCTGTCTCCCGGCCTCTGTGGGACATCAGGAGCTAACTTCGACCAGAGCCAGTTAGCAGCCCAGTGGGGCGGGCCCCTCCTTCCTGGGCTTTGCAATTTCTCACTTCCTGACTCCAGCAAGCCTTCCCTCACCCCTCCCTCCTCCCTTGGAAACATCCACTCACCTCTGTACACATCCAAGCTGACTTCAGTTCACACTGTAACCTCTTCCCCACTGCAACGGTTATTACTGTGAAAAATCTCTCCTGACCCTCTCACTACTGCCTGGCTTTGTTTGTCTTTGACACTCTGGGTTCAGGTAGGACAGGGTGTGCCCGGCCACAGCCCCCTCCAGTGACTCCAGGCTGGCCCACTTCCTGCCGTGTGTGAGGTTTTGGAGTGGCAAGTTTGTTCTGCTTTGTTTCATGGTTTTCAGTCCCTCCCAATATCCCCTGGCCTGTGGTCACCACAGTCAGCCCAGGCCAGCAACTGACCCTGGCTGGAGGTTAACACCACGGAGCCGCCCACACATGTGTGCCCGAGTCCCTGCCCATGCCTCAGTAAT
Organism: Pan paniscus; assembly: GCF_029289425.2. Taxonomy (NCBI): domain Eukaryota; kingdom Metazoa; phylum Chordata; class Mammalia; order Primates; family Hominidae; genus Pan; species Pan paniscus. Next base: position 9,400,079 of record NC_073265.2, read on the forward strand.
GGTCACAGGCTTCTCACCTCCATTCAGCCCCCCTATTTGGGGCCCTACCTTTAGCCAGCCAGCCAAGTGCTCATTGTAACCCAGTATTTGTATTCATTCGCCATAGAAAATTTGTCAAATGGGTAAAGCATTTCTTTTTACCCGCCTCTTGGTGACTGGGCTGATGATCAGAATCGAGTGCTATTTTGTGGCCACCGGCCCCTCATTGGCCCCTTCCTCAAACCCATGCTGGATCTGGAGTGAAATGCCCTCAGGTTGACCCCTGCTCGGAGCCCAGGCCAGGTGAGACCGGCTGGTGGGTGCACTTGGAGATCACACCCCGGCTGCTCAAGGGACACTTTGAGCTAGAGCAACATGCATCAGTGTGCACCGAGCCCTTCCTGTGCACCCGCACTGCAACTAGAGCTTTCTAAGAATTGTCTCACTCCATCCCCAAGAATTGTGTGGCTGGGGGGATATGCTCACCCACATTTTGCAGATGGCAGAGAGTCTTGCAGAGCTGCCAGCGTTCCTGAGGCTCACACAGCCAGCCGTGTTGGGGCGGATGCTCCGGCCTCTTGTCTGGCTCCAGAGCGAGGCAGCGCCTTGCAGCACATTCCCAACAATTTCCTCATTGGGAGGCTTCCTAGGAAACCAGCCTCCCTGCATATGTGGACTCTGCGATGCATCAGCCCTATGCCTGCTTCCTCCCAAGCTGAAGGCACCCACTCATGAACCGCCCTTGATATGCCAGGGCATCTTATGCTGCACTGGGTTCCTATTTACGTGTAACCACATTTCACTACCTAAACAATGCCTGTTTATTATCTCATGGTTCTGGTAGATCAGGACTCTAGACAGCCTTGAGCCGAGTCCTCTGCTCAGAGTCTCCCAGGCCGAAATCCAGGCATCAGCACAGGCTGCAGGCTCATCTGAGGCTGGGGATCCTCTTCCAGCTCACTGGTGCTTGGCAGGATCCAGCTGGGCTGTAACACTGAGGTCTGTATATTCTTGCTGGCTGTCAGCCAGGGGTCACTCCGAGCTCCTAGAGGCCACTCTCACATTTGGAGAGTGTCAATCAAAATATGACTGGGCAGCGGCTCACACCTGTTCTCCAGGTACTCATAGAGGCAGAGGCAGGAGGATCGCTTGAGCCAGGAATTCCGGACTTGCTTGGGTGGCATAGGGAGACTGTCTCTACAAAAGGAAAAAAAAAAAAAAAAGAGCAAAATATGGCAGCTGACTTCCTCAAGGCCAGCAGGAGGATGTCTATTGCTGCCTCTTGTCTCCTTTAAGGGATCACCCGATTAGGTCAAGCCCACTCAGGATAATCTCCTTTTTATTGACTCAAAGTGAACTGATCAGGGACCTTCACTACATTTGCAAAGTCCCTTTTTGCCTGTTCACACTGAAACCCTGTTGTCTTCACAGGAATATCCCACACTCAAGGGGAGATGCTATTCAGAGTACGTACATGAGGGTGGGGACTTTGGGAACCATGTTACAACTCAGCCTACTGCACTCCCCATTATCAAATTCTCCCAGTCCCTCTTCCTGAGGCCAAACCTAATGCTGGAATTCCTCACCCCTCCCTGGACCTCAGAATAGTGAACTTCACTCTCACTTAAAAACAAGGACAACTAAATGACAGACCTGGTATTGTAGAGACTCAGGAGACTGTATTGCGTTCATGCACCAACTGGTGACAGGAATAAGTGAATCTGTGAGTCAAAAGGGTACACTCCACTTAGACTCATGGAGGACGGACACCTTCTCCCCACCCAGGCCCAGCTCCACATCATTCTCACACTGTCACTGTCAGACTGACCTCTGCCCGTTCAAAGCATTGCACATAAGCTTGGGCGTAGCTTGCTTGCTTGTGAGGACTGAAGTTTGTCCAGACAGATGAGGCTTTGCTCAACACCTTGGCTCCAACCATGTCACATGGATCCTCCTCCACATTCAGCATTGCAGATTGGCTGAATTCCAAATGCCCCACAACTAGGGCAAAGGAAAGGCAGACCTTCTGAGACAGAAGGGAGACAGTGAGTTGTCACAGGGCAGCTCATGTAATAGGTATGACCCATCCATGAGAGTGGTTGCCCACTCCTAGAGAACAGAGGGAAACGGTGAACAAGACCGGACTCCCAACTTGCACTATTCAACAAGAACCCACGAGAACTGTGCCGCGCTTAATTGAGTATTCCTGCCTCCCCGGCAGCCATCAGCTAGCACGCAACTTTAATCTGTCCTATTAACTGATGTCTGCATGTGGTGAAGGAAGAAATTCACATGGTTCAGAAGGGCCATCAGTGAAATCACAGGCCTTCTCACTCCACTGAGGTAACCACTGTCCGTAGCTTCTGGCTCCAGTTCTTCTGTGAGTTTCCATTTATGTCTTTTTCAAGTAAGTCCTGAGAGATTTCCCCAGCTTTAGCTTCCAGATTTGCAACTTGGTGTTCAGCCATTTCCAATTTATTATCCTGCTCTAACCTTTGGCTCATGTATCATTTATCATGTTTCAAAATTCCAAGAACACATTATATTTCTCTAAAACTCCTTTTACACAGCAGTCCATTGTCATTTTAAGGCTGTATCTTCCTGTAGTGTGTGTGTGTGTGTGTGGTGTGTGCGTGTGTGTGTGTGTATACACAGTCACTTGTCACTTAACAACAGGGATACACTCTGAGAAATGCTCATTAAGTGATTCTGTCATCCTGCAAACTTCATAGATAAACCTGGATGGCATAGCATCCAACACACCTAGGCTGTATGGGACAGCCTATTGCTCCTAGGCTACAAACCTATACAGCATGTTACTGTACTGAATACTGTAGGCAGTTATAACACAATGGTTAGTATTTGTCTATCCAAACATATCTAAACATAGAAAAGATACAGTAAAAATGTAGTGTAAAAGATGACGAATGGGACTCCTGGATAAGACAATTACCATGAATGGGGCTTGCAGGACAGGGAGTTACTCTGGATGAGTCAGTGAGTGAGTGGTGAGTGAATGTGAAGACCCAGCACATTACTGTAGAATACTGTAGACTTTAGAAATACTGTACACTTAGGCTGCATTAAATTTATAAAAAATATTTTTTTCTTCAATAACAAACTAACCTTAGCTTACTGTAACATTTTTACTTTACAAACTTTTAAATTTTTAAAAACTTTGGACTCTTGTAATAACACCTTAAAACACAAACACAAAATATGTTGTTTCTTTATATTCTAATACTCTAAGCTTTTTTTTCTATTTAAAAACTTTTAAAAAATCTTTTTAAACTCTCTCGTTAAAAGTTAAGACACAGCTAGGTATGGTGGCTCACACCTATAATCCCAGCACTTTGGGAGGCCAAGGCAGAAGGATAGTTTGAGTCCAGAAGTATGAGACCAGCTTGGGCAACATGGTGAAACCCCATCTCTATAAAAAATACAAAAATTAGCCAGCTGTGGCAGTGTGCACCTGTGGTCCCAGCTATTCAGGAGGCTGAGGTGGGAGGATTGCTTGAGCCCAGGAGGCGGAGGTTGCAGTGAGCTGAGCTAGCACCACTGCACTCCAGCCTGGGCAACAGGGCAAGAGCCTGTCTCAAAAAAAAAAAAAAAAAATGAAGACACAAACACACACATTATCTTAGGCCTACACAGGCTCAGGATCATCAATATCACCACCTTTCACCTCCATATCTTGTCTACTGAAAGGTCTTCAGGGGCCATAACATGCATGAATCATGGCCAAGATCGCCCAATGCACTTCAGCCTGGGCAACAGAGTGAGACCCTGTCTCAAAACATTAAAATATATATATAAAAAATAAGGCCTTCTTCTGGAATACCTCCTAAGGGACTGCCTGAGGCTATTTTACAGTTAACTATTTTTTTTATAAGTAGAAGGAGTACATTCTAAAAAGAAAAATATAGTGAATATGTAAGCCAGTAACATAGTCTTTCTCAAGTACTTAGTCTTTACTATCAAGTACTTGGTACAGTATGTGATTGTACTGCTATACTTTTACGAGACTGGCAGTGCAGTAGGTTTACTTCCACTAGCATCACCACAAACACATGAGTAATTGCACTGCACTAAGACACTAGGATGAGTATAATGTCACTAGGAAACAGAAATCTTTTAGTGCCATTATAAACTTACAGGACCACGGCTGTGTTCATCACTGAACAAAATGTCATTATATGACATGACTCTGTGTGTGTGTATATATATATATATGAGTGTATATATATATAGGGCATGTATATATACACGTAATATTAATACAAACAATTATATTACACACATGCACTCAATTAATATCTGTGTCCAGTGAAGTTTCCCCTGTTCTCTGGATTCCTTCTTGATCTTCCTCCCTTGTTTGTAGTTTTCCTCACTCTTCAGGTTTTCTTTTGAGGACTGCAGGGTTTGGTACAGGTGGTGAGGAGGGCGGAACCCTCTGGCAGTCAGGTCAGGCAAGGTGCGCTGGCGGAAGGTGGGCTGTGGGAGCCTTGTCCCCAGCGCAGTCAGCTCTGCCCCATCAGGACCAAGGGCAAAGGGTGGAAAGCAAGGACCCAGCACCTTCGGTGAGCCCACACAGTGATTCACCAGATCCCCCCACCACTCCTGCTCTTTGCCTTGAGAGACCTCAGCTTGTTTCTCATGTCTCCCAGGGAAAAACCCTGCTGACCTTCTTACATTCAGACTACAGTTTACCCCCTGCTCAAACACTCAACCCCACTCTCAAGGTCCTCTCACGATTTCCTCAAAATTCATGGCCCACGGATGCCCCTTTTCTGTGTTGCAGCATCTGTGTGTTTTCTTTCTTTTGAAAGTCTCTTTTCTGTCATTTCAGGGGACTCCTGGAGGAGAGGACAGAGCTGCATGGGTCCTGCCCACTGTGGCCATCATTGTCTCTGCACCCACTGCCTCTACCCACCTTGTCTCTTGAGAGCTGGGGCTTGTGTGTTCACTGAGGGCTTAGACACCCTCTTGCATTCAATGGATGGAAACCCCATGCCTTCCCTGGGGAAGCAGAGACCATGGCCTGCATGTGGTTCTCAGTACTCAGAGTACCTATGGTGAACACAGAGGCCAGGCCCCACTTTCAGAGATGCTGATCCAAGAGGGTTAAGATGGACCTGGGACTTCAGCCAGGGTGCATGGTGATGCAATGGCAGGACTCTGACCACTGTCACACAAGGCTGTTCAGGAGCAAAGAGGCCCAGGTCTGATCCACCTCCATTACTTACTCACTGTGTGCCCTTGGGGGAATCTAGCTCAACTCTCCAAGCTGTAGAAAGGAAAGGAGGGTGGTCCCTACCTTCTGGGTTTGATTGGATGATTAAATGGTAAAATGCAGCACAAGAAAGAACATAGCACATGGGATGTGCTAAGTGGATGCTAGCTATTAACATTACCATCTACACAATTGCGTGCACCCCAAGGTTCCCATGCTTCGGGCTGGTTTTGGCAGGTTTCCCCAGGTGTTGAGGTTGGAGGCCACTTCTAGGGTGTCCTCAGGAGCCAGTGGAGCGTGAAGGACAGTCTCTTCCTTCATGAAGGCCTCTGGCTCAATGCCGATGGACCCTTCCTTATGGCTCTTCCTGGTCTTTCAGACTCCTCCGTGGATGGCAGCCTGTCTGCAGTTAGTGCTCTTTTATTTTTGTATTTTTGTAGAGGCGAGGTCTTACTGTGTTGTCCCAGGCTGGTCTCAAATGTTTTTCCTCAAGGTACCCTCCTGTCTCAGCCTCCCAAAGCGCTGGTATGACAGGTGCGAGCCACTGCACCCAACCAAGTCGTCAATTTCTGCAGTAGGCAGAATACTTCCCTCTAACTCTGTCGGATAATTTTTCTATTTCTCATCTATTATTCTTGGGAAGACTAAATGCCAAATATATTAGAATTTTGCCCAAATTAGAAGAAAAGGCAGAGTGGCTACTGAGTCCTTTATTGTATTGTATGATTGGATCAGGTGAATGTTGTGGTTGGGGCCACTCAGCCCTCATTCTTATCCCTGCGTGCACTCTCTTTTCTGGGTGACTTTGCAGGAGGATGTGCTCCAGAGGATACCTTGCATCAACCCAGAACCAAATAAACAATTGTTCTGTTTCTTTTTGTTTTCTTTCTTTTTTTCTTTTCTTTTCTTTTCTTTTTTTTTTTTTTTTTTTTTCCACTGCAATGGAGGCTTGCAATGAGGGAGAGAGACTGGACTTAATGACCAAATATTTTTTGTAAATATCTGTCCTTGGTAACAAGAGCCTTCATTTGCTGTGAGAAAAAAGAAATAAAAAGTCATGGTGTTAGGAACACTGATATACAACTAGAGATGTAAGGACATCTTCAACACAAGGAAGAGTTGGATAATAACTCCAAAGATTCCCAAATAGCCCATGATTGCTGGATTCAGAACTGGGCCCATAGAGAGAACAGAGATCAAGACCAGAGCTCTAGCTGCTGCCAAAATGAGCAACAGGAGTTTTCTCCACTTTGAAAAGATGTGAAGATATCAGCTAGTGATAAATCAAGTGATTGCGATAAAATGGAAAGTTTTCCTTTCTAATCTAACAGGAGTGTCAATGGTTGGAAAAGAAAGCTGATATGGAATATCAATGTAGGTGGGTCAAAGTTCATCTTGATAAATATCAAAGGGAAAAATGACCTTGATTTAAATTGTTGGTACGTAACACTTCAAAGGAGAAAGGTGGTTGCTTCAAAGTACCCCCTTTATTATTTTATCCTGCTGTGGAACTGAAAGATGAAAACATCATTGTAACAAAATAGATGTCAATTTAAATAATGTCTACTCTGGAAAACATGATCTTATCAAAGAAAAAGAAGGAGGGAGGGAGGAAGGGAGGAAAAGGAAACACTAAGCACAGTGATTCTGAGAATCAAGGAGATTATTTCCTTCTGGCACAAATGCAAAAACATGAGATTATTAAAAATTAGATTACTATGGAACAATTTGTTTCCAATTCATCTTTGCTGTTATCTCAGTTCATATTTTAATGACATTGCAGGGAAGATTGAGTGGTTTATCTCTCTTTTAAAAATTTTATGATGCACCCTCCCCGGTCCCATGTGAGTCTGACCTGGATGCAGCAGGGGCTTCCTCACATTGCAAGTCTACAAGGAACACAGAAGGAACTCTCCCTGGACCACAGAGCCCAGTGGTGCTAGCATGGCTCGCCACCTATGTTATACCCGATGGCCACCTGGGGTTGGCTCTAGTATTGCAGACCATGGGCACCCTGGCTACCAAACACTCCTCCCCAGCAGCATTGAGATCAGGAATGCGGTTGCCACCTGGCAGTGAGACCAGGAGAGGCTTCCCTGTTAGGAGAGTTGAAGTAAGTTTAGTTCAGATACTAAAAGTTTTTCAAAAGTCTTTTCCAAAAGAAACGACTTCTCAATATTTCTATCATTCTTACAAATGTGCTTTTGGATGCTGATTTAGAGTCAAGCTTCCTTGCAATTATTTTGTTCTCAGCTCTACCATGTGTTGGACTCAATAGTACTCCCACCTGTTACATAGTTCACTTGAGCTATTGGTATGATGCTTATTAAACATAATAATAATAATATTCCTCTGACCCCAACAATGTTTAAAAAGAATTATACCCCACAGCCAAGTGGGATTTATCCCAGGTATGCAAGGCCACGTCAACATTTAAAAGTCAATTAATATAATCCATCACATCAACAGGCTAAGAAGAAAAATCTCATGATTGTATTATAGATGCAGAGAAAGTATTTGACAAAATCCAACACTCATTCATGATTTAAAAAAAAACCCTCAGTATACTAGGAATAGAGAGGAACTTCCTCAACTTGGTAAATAATATCTACAAAAAGCCTACAACTAACATCACAGTTAATGGCAAGAAACAAGAAGCTTTCCCACTAAGTTCAGGAAAAAGGCAAGGATGTCCCCACTCACCACTGCTTTTCCGTATCATCCTGGAAGTCCTAGCTAATGCAATTAGACAAAAAAAAAATAAAGGTATACACATTAGGAAAAAACTTCTGAGACTAGTGAGTGATTATAGCAAGGTTGCAGGATACAAGGTAAATGTACAAGTGGAATTTGAAATAATAACACTCCTTTGTGATCATTTCAATTTGAATTCCCAGTGCTTAAATTAACATGCAACTTTTCTTTGTTTTCTAGTTGTAAAGTTTCATCTTTCTGTTTTCTTCAGCTGTTCTCTGCCCCTGCCCTGTCTGCCATTCCAAGCCCAAGGCCCGGGAGCACAGTGAGCGAGCAGGTCCCTCTTCCTTGCCTGTCCCATCCTCATGGAGAGCACACATCACTCTGCAAGAGCTCCAGGCTGTGCTTAGCCAGTCACAGCTGCCCTGGGAAACAATTACAGGTAAAGAAATAATTTGCTTATAGTTTTTAGTGAAATGTATACTTCTGTGATTAATAAACAGAAAATGTGAGGTTCAAATGCAATAAACTCTTGTGGTTTGGAACACCATATTTCCTCTTGGGAGAGAAGGAAATTAAGAACATTTTTTTCCCTCTAATTACACAACAGTAAAAAATTGATTCCCTTTGTTGTAGTGAGGGTTGGTGGGGAGGGCAGCAGGGAAGGCAGGCTTTGAGAATTTTAAAGCATAAAAGATGACATTCCTATAAAGGATTGCCACTTTTTGTCACGTGATAACATAAACATAGCATTTGGAATTAATACAGTAACAAAACTATGTTAGTTGCACCTAGATCAGCTCACAAATTCTAATAGTATTACACTCCAATTCTCTAGAAGTGCTGCATGAAGAATCCAAGCTAGATACAAATTTACTAATTTAACTTTATTTTAAAGAACACCAGGGTGAGGTTTTCTACTTTGAACATGTACCAGGTTAACTTGGAGTATGAGGCTCTAAGGATCCCAAGTAGTTGGCGATGTTTTTAACAGATTTTTAACTGAAATAATGAAGAATCACTTATTACAACTGAAATAAACTAATCCTAACTGTTTCTATATACATTAACTGTTACCGATGTTTATCTCCCTCCTGCCCCAAGATTTCAAAGACTCATTATTCCCATAGCTGTAAAAATCCCAAATGTCTTATGTTCTCCCATCTTCTGAGTCCAGTCCTCGTTTTCAGTCTCATTTCCTGTGGTGTCTACGGCACACCCTTTCTACCCCAACATCATTTGTTCCAGCACCAAGACTCATCACTGTTCCACAGACCCATCACACGCCTCCTTGCCTTCTGCTCTTCACACATGGCATTCCCTGTCTGGCTTTTTCTCCTCCACACAGCCTCTTACAGCTACTAGAATCCGATAACTCTTCAACGCCAATCGCAAATGCCACCTCCTTGTCAAAAGCTTTGAATTCCAAGTGAACATCTTCTTCTTCTGTTCCCCCTTGAAACAGGATTCCAATCTAGCATTGATCACGTTCATTCTTTTAATATAATTCAGCATTTTACTGGACCTTGGCAATGTATCTAGCTCCAGCACATATGTTTAGGCACATACTATTAAACGGTCCCTGCCCTCTAGTAACTTAGGGTTTCTTCCTTGTGTTGTAATACTTTGTGTTCATTCTTCATTAGATTTTAAGGCTACCTAGGGCAGTACTTTTCAACTTAGCTTTATGCCTAGGTTATTGACCAATGGTAAAGGAAGTCAGGTATAAATGCAAATTAACTCACACCCAGGAGGCTGCTCTCTGCACCTGTGGGATTCCAGACACTCTGCCTTCAGAAAGCAACCCAGTAATTATAGAAGACCTGAATGTACAAGTTGATCATAATGTTCATATGGAAATATAAACAAGTAAAAATCACCAGAAAAACTCTGGAAGAAATAACAAAGGACTAGCCCTGCCAGATATTAAAACATAGAATTCTTTCTTTTTTTTAGGTGATGCTCATTCATTTATTTCTCATTTTATCCTCATCACACTGGGCTGGGAGAGGAGGAGTCATGCACCAGTGTATAGATTGTGCTATTGCCTTGCTTTCAGGCAGAATTGAGATCCAGGTTCTAATTGTCTCCAAGTTTCCAGCTGGGACAACAGCAGGAAACAGGCAGGAGGCTGACTCTCAGGCTCATGTTCCAGGACTCCCATCTGGGTACCTGAGGATCCTCCACGGAAATCATGCATGGGGGCTGACAGCAGCCCCTTAAAGCAATGGGGATGACAGACCTGGAACTGATATCAGGAGTTGCAGGAACAACCACATATGCACAGAGAGGACCTGAAAAGACCTTGTCCTTCCATCTGTATCCCAGAATCCTGGCAGGGCCTCACCATGAGGACAGGGCCAGGGCTGGCTCGTTGGCCCATGGCTGGTCTCATGAGTGGCCCAGAGTGAGTCCTGCTCTCTCCAGCATCTGTAGACTCTAGACATTGTTACCAGCTCCTGTTGGTGCCTCTCTGCTTGAGGTGCTGGGCAATTGTCTTGGACCATTCACGATCCTCTTCCTCAAATCTTCACACTCAAGAAATCTCCATTCTTTTAAGAAACACTGGATCTCCTGGTCACTCTAGGTTTTAACTGACTGCATCTGTTGGTTTTTCTGGTTCCTTGGTTTCTTTTTCCTTCTTTACTTCCTGGGGTTTTCTAGTAATTTCAGCCTGAATTCTCACTGTCTCCATTTTGATTCCTGAGTTTTTTTTTTTGTGCAGCCACAGGGTCTAAAAGCACAGGCAGAGAGTTGGCACAGCCTGTGCTCTGCTGGAATTCAGGTGAGTCAGGAGTGCCCGAATGGAAAAATGTGTTTGCTCCTCTATACTCCCGGCCAGCTCTCTATGACGCTTCCTTAATTAAAGGAGTGTGGTATTAGCAAACAAAAGGACGGCAGACCAGCGAAACAGAATGTAAAGGCCTGAAATACAGCCAGGTACACATGGAGATAGAGCAAATGATACAGACCCTAAGTCAGCAAGTAAAAGATGGAACCCTCAAATAAATATTTTTGGGACAAATAGATAGCTATTTAGAAGTAACATTCAATCCATACCTCACTCTCCACACTAGAATAGTATATGACAAATGTAACAAAAATCTAAATGTAGACCAGGTGCAGTGGCTCATGCCTGTAATCCCAGCACTTTGGGAGGCCGAGAAGGGAGGATCCCATGAGGCCAGGGGTTTGAGGCCAGCCTGGGCAAAAAAGTGAGACCCTGTCTCAATTTAATATATTTTTAAAAATCTAAATGTGGAATATTGAGACTATCTAAATTCTAGAAGAAAATATAAGTAAACTTCTTTATCATCTGGAGTAAGAAAATCTCCCTAAATATGGCTCAAAATTCAAACTTCCTAATTATGACTCAAAATTCAAAATGTATGAGCTTCAAGTCAGTGACAAGTAAGAAAAAAAATTGGAAATAAAGTAGAAATTCAAATTTTAGAAGCAATAAAAGACCAATAGTAGAAAGATGGGCAAGACATCTAAATAGAGAGTGAGCTCCCAGGGGGAAAAATGTAAATAGCCCTCAAACATATGAAAGTATGATCAATCTCGAACAAAATAGAAAAAAAAACAGATTAAAACTAAACTGAGATATCATTTCTCACCTACCAGGTTGACAAAAATGCAAAACACTAATGACAAATGATGCTGAGAGGCCCTGGGAAGCAGGCATCCCCAGATATTGGGGGCGGCACTGCACAATGGTGAGCAAAACTGCATATACGCTTACTCATGACCCTGCAAACACACCTCCTGGAATCTAACTTCAAGCTACATTTGCAAAAATGTGAAAACATATAGGCAAAAGGGTGTCTACTCACTGCAGCCAAAGGCCAGCCAGAGACAGCCCACATGTCAAAACAGCAGGAAACTGATGGAATACATGACGTGGGCAATGCAATTGTAAAAAGGAAAGAGGAATCTGGGCAGGGGTTATGTTGGGGTTCTTATATTATTCTCTTGAGTTTTGTATTTCTTTTTTAAAAAAAGTATCATAAAATGTTAAATTCTGCACCCAGCCCCCTACCCCAAGGGAGATGGGCCCTGATAGAAAGTCGGGGCATCTTTCATGAACACAGAGATCTGAGGATGGCCTGTGCCTCTTCAGGAGCTCACAGCAGCCTTCTACTTGAGGAGTGTTAATAGAGTTTCTAAAGTTTGAAAGTCACTGCTGTATAAGACTTATGCCTGGCTACTTTACAGAGCAATATTTAGTTGCCATCGCAATTCTTTTCCACTCTTCAAATTTATGAGCCTGGCTGCTCTTCAGACTTCCCCTGGCTGCATCCACTTCAGTTGGCATTGTCTCTGGCTGCCGGCATGCAACTGCAGTGAAATGCGTTGCTACAGCTTGCGTTACCTCTTGCCTTTTCAGTACTGCATAGTCCCAAAGTCTCTCTCTCTGAGCCCTTAGGAAACACGGCTCATGGGAGCTAGGGCATTACTAGGACTGCTAGATGTCTTTCACAGCCAAAACACACAGCCTCCACAAAATCCCCACCCACTCGCCCCTGGCACTGTAAAGCAACCATGCAAATGAATATATGAAGTGGGTAAAAGCTTTGTGTCCAGACAAACATGTGCACAGAGATGTTTATAGCAGCTTTATTCATAACTGCCAAAACTAGGAAGCAACCACCATGTCCTTCAGCAAGTGGATGGCCAAATAAACTGTGGTACATTCAGAGAATGCAATATTATTCAGTAGTAAAATGAAATGAGCTATCAAGCCATAGAAACACATGGAGGAAAGTGACACGTATGTCACAGAGTCAAAGAAGCCAATCTGAAGAGGCTACCCACTGCATGGTTCCAACTGAACAACATTCTGGAAAAGGCAGAACAATGGAGACAGGAAAGCGATCGGAGTTTCCTGGGGGCTAGAGGAGAGAGAGGGATGGATAGGGGAGCACAGAGGATTTTTAGGGCAGTGAAACTACTCTGTACAATACTGCAATGGTGGATACAGGGCATCATACGTTGGTCCAAACCCACACAATACACAACAACAAGAGTGAAGCATAATGTAAGCTGTGGTCTCTGTGTAATAATGACGTATCAATGTGGCTTCATCAATCATAAAGAAATGTGCCACTCTGCTGGAAATATGGATGGTAGGGGAGGCTATGCTTGTGTGGGGGCGGACAAGATGTTGGGACCCTCTGCTCATCTTGCAGTGGACCTAAAACTGCTGTAAAAAGATAAAATATTTTTTTAAAATGAGATTTTATTGATAAATAGAACATGCTAGAGAAATTGTTATGTGCCCATTAAGTGGGAGGTATGTTATGCAGAAATGCCAGTCACATAATTTGACCATCTCATGATTTCTTATTCCTGCAAAGACGGATGTGGCTCATAGCTTTGTCCACCCAGTGCAGAAACAATATGAATAAGTATTTCCATTCTAGCCTAAATGCCTTCCCCATAATGCTTCCAAATCCTTTATTTCCTTTCCCAACTCAAAAGCAGTAAATTGAAGGTAGCAATTTTAGGATCCTATCTGAATTTTCCGCCTAACTAACTTTTCTGTTTTCTTAAATCTTGGCAGCTTATGAATCTGCACACATTCCTCTGCCTTGAAGACCTTAAAAAGATTCTAGCGGTCGGGCGCGGTGGCTCATGCCTGTAATCCCAGCATTTTGGGAGGCCGAGGCAGGCGGATCACGGGGTCAGGAGATAGGGACCATGCTGGCTAACATGGTGAAACCCTGTCTCTACTAAAAATACAAAAAATAAGCCGGGCGTGGTGGCGGGCGCCTGTAGTCCCAGCTACTCCGGAGGCTGAGGCAGGAGAATGGCGTGAACCCAGGAGGCAGAGCTTGCAGTGAGCCGAGATCCCACCACTGCACTTCAGCCTGGGCAACAGAGCGAGACTCCGACTCAAAAAAAAAACAAGATTCTAGTGACATAATAAATTCTGCCTTATTTCCACCCAAGATCAAAAGCTCTTTACACTTAGTTCCACAGGACTGTGGGGGCAGCAGGTGACCTTAGTGGTTGACATGAATCTCTCAGAGGCTGGCTGCCTCATAAGAGATCAAGCCTTAGGTCTTCCTTCCCGTGCATGCGACTCTGCAGCCAAGTCTCAGGAGGGCATCTGTACTCACATTTGCAAAAGGTCAGCCGAGCGTGATGGCTTGCACCTATAGACCCAGCTACTCTGGAGACTGAGGCTGGGAGTCACATGAGACCAGGAGTTTGAGACCAGCCTAAGCCACACAGTGCGACCTGTCTCTAAAAAAAAAAAAAAATTGTTTTAAATTAGCAAGCCATGGTGGCATCCATGCGTGTGTAGTCCCAGCTACTCAGAAGACTGAGGCGGGAGTTTGCTTGAGCCCAGGAGTTCAAGACTGTGGTGAGCTAGGATCAGGCCTCTGCACACCAGCCTGGGTGTCAGAGAGAGACCCTATCTCTAAAAACAAACAAACAAACAACAACAAAAAAAACTTGCAAAAAGTCAGGATGGTCATGGAGAGAAGGCACTGGCAAGGAGGTGGCTCCCTACAAGTTTCTCACATCTTCCCTTATACCCTAAATCCTGCCCTCTTTTCCTCCTACCTGGATAATGATTTTCTTCCTTTGGCCTCTCTGATGTACATCCCACCCTCAATATCTTCCCTTTAGTCTACTTTCCATTGTGAAAACTCTGGAAAGGAAAGAAGCTTCAAAGTCAAAATCCCCTAGTATTCAAAATTGTTTGGGAACCATGAAGTACCAATTTTCCCCATCAGATAAGCAAAAGAGACAGATGGATAGTATCTTATAGGTTTGGACGTAGGGAAATAGCTCACTCCATGCAGTGGCAGATACAAACTCCATGCAGTGGCATAGCATTTTGGAAGGGCTCTTTGGAAGGACTGCATCTATTCAAATTCAAATGCATGTTTCCTTTGACTGAGACACCAGTTCTAGGAATCTAGCCTATATCAATTCAGTCAGTGCCAAAGGTATACGTGTAATGTATGTTTTGAGTCATATTGTTTGCAATAGAAAACCACTTATATGATCGAAATACTTATCAGTATGTCACTGGTCAAGAAGGTTTTGAAAACACTTTGCTAGAGAATGCAACAGAGCTACCACAAAGGGTAAGATCCAAACAGCCTGCAAAGAAAGATTTTCTATATTGTGCTTCTGCTGTTATATGATACGCAAAGACCAGGGTCACATGTTTCTTTTGTAGTTTAGCCATATGGACTCCCAAAGTGTAAACACCACCCCCCATGGAGTCATGGCATCAGACTCCTCAGCAACCTCAAGGACAGGTTTTAGAGTAGCAACTGGACTGCGTCTCACATCCTTGCCTCAGCCCAGTAAAGGTCTTCCTGCAGAATCTTACCCTGGCTCACACCTCTTTTCATTCCAAAATACAAAGAAGATCCATGATTCCATCTCAGATCAAATCTAGAAAATAACAGTTATACATTGAGGCCAAAAAAAAGAAAGAAAGGATAAATATTTAAAAAACAAAAATATAGAGGACAGGCTAGATGCAGTGGCTCATGTCTGTAATCCCAGAACTTTGGGAGGCTGAGGCAGGAGAATTGCTTGAGATCAGGAGTTTGAGACCAGCCTGGACAAGAGAGCAAGACCCTGTCTCTAGAAAAAAAAAGAAAAAAGCCAGGTGTGGTGGTGAGTGTCTGTGGTCTCAGCCATTCAGGAGGCTGAGGTAGGAAGATCTCTTGAGCCCAGGAGGTTGAGGCGGTAGTGAGCCAAGATCACACGACTTACTGCACTCCAGCCTGGGCAACAGAGAAAGACCTTGTCTAAAAAAGGAGGGATGGAAGGAAGGAAGGAAGGGAAAGCAGGGGAGGGGAGGGGAGGGGAGGGAGGGAAGGAGGGAGGGAAGGAAGGAAGGAATAAAGGAAAGGAAAGCTCACTAAGGAACCAATAATGAGGAAAGTGTGAGCACAGCTAACATTCAAGAACAACAGCCGTTTGGAAAAATGGCTGCAAGTAACAATTAAAACAAGCAAATAAAAAAGCAACAAAGTACAATTTTTACATAATAAGTCAACAAACATAATGATAAAAACCCTGGGCTCCAGAGGCCCTGTGGAATCTGGTGCACTGTGCATACAAGTGAAGTCCCCACACCCTTTCCCCTCCAAGACAGACACTTCCAAGCCAGGCATAAGCACCCAGATCTGCTGGCACAGAATGGGGAGGTTGGGCAAGTCTGCGTGGGAAGGGAACAGAGATGAGGGCCTGGGAGAAAGCACGGGTGACTTGACTAGAGGCCTTGAACTTCCCCTCTCACTGGTCTTTTTCTTTAAAACAAACCCATTCACCATCCCTCCACCCCTCCATGTTCCCTGCTGCTCCTGATTGATGCAAAAGAACAAACATATTCATTTCCTAACAAACACCCATGTGGTGAGATAACATGTTGATCTGAACCGACATGTTTATCAGTCCGTCTTTCCCCATGGCCTCCTTCCATTTTGGCAGCAACTTGAGGTCTTGTCTTACCAGCTCTCGAATGTTGGCCGGGAGAGGAGGGGAGACCTAGTGTTGGAGCTCTCAGCCTTTGCATCCCAAAATAGACTTTTGAAACTTCATGTGGAGAAAGAGAGACCTCAGGGAAGCTCATGATGAAAAGGCATTTCTCTCACCCACTTCATCCCAGACTTGACAAAGACGTCAGAGTCCAGGGAAGGAAGAAAGGAGAAGACCAACACAGATAATTCTATACGGCAGGCGGCCTAGCGTCCTGCCCTGCACCCACAAGCCTGATTGAGGGAGAAGGGACAGAGGGAACCCCCTTTTCCTTTCCCTCTTACTTGGCCCAGTCCCTTCCTGGCTTCTGCCTACCCCTGTCTTTGTTCCCTTTGATTCAGTGTTTTGTTACATCCGCATTGGTTTCACTATCTTTCATCAGTCCTATAACCTCTCTTCCCAACTCCTCTGCCTCCCTTTTTCTCAAAATCTGTGCCTTTTTTAGACTGACGGTTCCTGCCTTACGATGGTTTGACTTAGACTTTTCAAACTTACTGTGGTGTGAAAGCAATACACACTCAATAGAAACAGTACTTTGAGGCCAGGCATAGTGGCTCACATCTGTAATCCCACAAGTTTGGGAGGCTGAGGTGGATGGATCCCTTCAGGCCAGGAGCTCGAGACCAGCCTGGGCAACGTGGTTAAACCTCGTTTCTACCAAAAATACAAAAATTAGCCAAGCATGGTGGCGGCGGGCACCTGTGGTCTCATCTGCTGGGGAGGCTGAGGTAGGAAGACAGCTTGAGTCTGGGAGGTCAAGGCTGCCACAGAGCAAGAACCTTTCTCAAAAAAAAGAAAGAAAGAAAAGAAAAAAAAAGAAAAGAAATAGTAGCTGGAGAACCCACACAACTGTTCTGTTTTTCACTTTCAACCATATTCAATAAACTATCTGAGATATTCAACACTTTATTATAAAATAAGCTTTGTGTGAGATGACTTTGCCCAACTGCAGGCAACTGCAGGCACTCTGAGCATGGGTGAGGTGGGTTAGGCTGAGCTAGGATATTCAGCAAGTCAGGTATATCACATGCACTTTCTACTTAAGATATTTTCCATTGACCACTGGTTCATTGTGATGTAATCCCGTCATAAGCCGAGGAGCATCTGTATTATTACTATTATTATTATTATTGTTATTATTATTATTGTGTGTGCACAACAAATGTTTATCAGCTTCTCATTCTCTTTTCCCAATTGTCTCATTTTTTCATTTTTCAAATATTTATGGACAATCTACTATGCGCCAGTCATTGTTGCAGGCACTGGAGCTACAGGAGAGAACAAAGTAAGCACAATTTCTATCCTTTCCCTCTCATGGACTTTATATTCAAATAGGCTGGGGGTGAGGTAGAAAATGATATCAACACATAGACTGTAACACCAGGTGGTGATGAGGGCTCTGAAGATGAGTAAGTCAGGAAGAAGGAAGCTGCCAAACACAACTGGAGTAGTGTCAAAAAGGTACATACCACTAATCTCAGCGCTTTGGGAGGCTGAGGCAGGAGAATTGCTTGAGACCAGGAGTTTGAGACCAGCCTGGACAACATAATAAGACCCTGTCTCTACAAAAAAAAAAAAACTTAAAAATTAGTTCAGCATGGCGGTATGTGCTTGTGGTCCCAGCTACTCAGGAGGCGAGGCAGAAGGATTGCTTGAGCCCAGGAGTTTGAGGCTTCAGTGAGCCATGGTCATGCCACTGCACTCCAGCTGGGGCGAGAGAGACCCTGTCTCTAAAAAATAATAACAAAATAAAATAAAAAGGGACTGACTTGGATGTCAGTGCATTAGGAAAGGTCTTTGAGAAAGTTGACAGCCTAATGCAGAGACAGTGGCAGTTAGACAGGCATCGATTGCTCAGACTCACAGATCTGCAGATTATTATGAGGCGGAATCCAATATGCTGTGTACAGCAACCACATTAAAGTAAGGATATGCATCACAGCCAAAGGGCGTCTCCCAGTAAGGGGCCAAGAGAGGTCAGGGCAGGCTCCTCATGCTCCCTCTGAAAGCACTTGGCCAGATGCACGCTCTCTCAGATCAGGACCTAGGGGCTACAGAGGCATGCACTAGGCAGGCTGTTAAAGCTGAACCAAGAAGCAGAGCCAAATTGGGAAGGTGAGGTGCAAGGGACCACAGAGACTGAGTGCAGGCAGCAGAGGCAGGCAGGGGGTGTTTGTGTGCTTTTTGTAAGTATTTTGGTTCATCTTAGTGTGTCCACTTAATGGAGCTAGAATAAGTCAGCAATTTCCATGTGATAGTCCATAATTAAAAGAAATAATACCATGTTATTATAAAGAAAAGAGAGTTGAATAAGAGGTTCTTGGCTTCATTAAGCCAATTAGATCAGTTTCCTTCTGGGAAAGGCACAATGATTCCTACCACGCCAGAGAATTCAAGTGAACCCTGACAGCTCTCAGGATTAGGAAGTATTTGCTCAAGCATGGAAGTCAAGCTTCAGGGGTGGCTAAAGAATGTCTGAGCCTGACTATGCAGATGCCACGCGTAACTAGACTGTGGGAGGATAGCATATATGGACAGTAAGTCATCCAAAGGTCTTCTAATTTTTGACTTATTATAAAAGCATACTGCACATTCCGGGAAGTGCACACATCATAATGTACAGTTAAAGGATTACCGCAAAGTAAATACAGTCATGCCAAGAAGTAGAGCATTGCCAACACTCCAGAAGATCCCTTATGCTTTCCCCAGCCACTGACACCTTTCCTTCTTAAAGGTAACCACAAAAGTAAAAAGAAATGCAAAAACCCAGGCAACTGGCATTCTGTTCAGTTAATAGAATATTACAAAACCTCAAAAAGTTCCCTTAAGACCCTTTCCAATCATCTTCCACCCCTCAATGCCAGAGGCAACCATTGTTTAGACTGTTTTCCAAGCTACATTAGTTTTGCCTATCCATGGACTTCATCTACATAGAATCAAACATTAGGGAGTCTTTCATCTCCGGCATCTTTCACTCAGCATAATGTACTGTGATTCATCTATGTTCTTGAATGTATCCTTGATATTATTGAATAACAGTCCATCATATGGAAATAACACATTTTGTTTATCCATTCACCTGTCGATAGACATTGCAGTGGTTTCTAGTTTTTGGCTATTTTGAATAAAGCTGCAATGAACAACCATTTTATGTACAAATATATTTTCATTTATCTAGAGTACGTGACTAGGACTAGAATTGCTGATCACAGATAAATATATTTCATTAAAACAGAAACTACCACACATAGTTCCACAGTGGTTGTGCTGATGCTGGACAGGCGAGCCCCCAAATTGGGGCTTAGCCTGGGAGGGCTCTTGGCTTCACCCAGGAAAGAATTCAAGGGTGAACTGGTGGTGTTAAACAGCAACTTTGATGGCAGCACAGTGCACAGCAGTAGCAGGGGTACTGTTCCTTGTGAAGCGGGGCTAACCACAGGCAGTGTGCCCAGAGCAGCAGCTCAGGGGGGTTCCGCAGTCATTTCATACCCACTTTTAATCACAGGCAAATCAAGGGGTGGATTACACAGAAATTTCTAGAAAAAAGATGGTAACTTCTGGGTTGTCAGGTCATTGTCATGGAAAGGGGTGGTAACTTCTGGGTGTTGCCATGGCAATGGTAAACTGATATGGCACTGGTGGGCATGTCTTATGGAGAGGTGCTTTTGCCTCTTCCCTGTTTCAGCTAGTCTTCAATCTGGTCTGGAGTCTGTGCCCCACCTCTGGAGTCAAGTCCCACCTCCCACCTCAGTACCTGCTTTATACTTCCACCTGCAATGCCTGAGAGTTCCAGCTGCTTTGCATTCTTTGCCAATATTTGGTGGTATTATTCCTTTTCACTTGAGCCATTCTAATGTGTGTGTAATTGTACCACCTGGGCCTGGAGTTTCCTTTATGGGAAGGACTTTGATTTTGTTTTTATTTCTATTTTTATTCATTTTAAATTTGAGATGGACATTTGGTCTGTTGCCCAGGCTGGAGTGCAGTGACACAATCATGATTCACTGCAACCTCGACCTCCCAGGCTCAAGCAGTCCTCCTGCCTCAGTCTCCCAGGAAGCTGGGACTAAAAGTGTTCACCACCATGCCCGGCTAATTTTTTTAATTTATTTTTAAGAGAGATGAGATCTCACTATGTTTCCCAGGCTAATCTTGAAATCCTGGGCTCAAGTGATCCTCCAGCCTTGGCCTCCCAAAGTGCTGGGATTACAGACATGAGCTACTGCACCTGGCCTAGGACTTAGATTTTGAATTTAATATCTTTAACTGATATAGAGCTATCCAAATTTTACCTTCATCTTGCACTGGTTTTGGTAAACTGTTTTTCAAAGAAATATCCTATAACATCTAATTTGTTGAATGTATTAGAAGTCTCCACTATGTTGACTTGTTGTTGTTTTAATAACTATACGTTGTAGTGTTGTAGTGAGAGTGCGATTTCATTTAACCTCCACTTTTTTGCTATCAGTGTCATATATTTTAAATTTGCATAAGTTAGAAACCTCACAATAGATTGGTATAATTTTTTGTTTAAACAATTGCTTGCTTTTCAAAGACATTCAGAAATTAAATATAATACAGTATCTTTTTTGGTTTATATTTACAATATCCAGTTTTCTCCGTTTCTTTTCACCTGAAGAACTTTTAGCTTCTCCTCTAACTCAGGTCAGCTGGTAATGAATTCTCTCAGCTTTTGTTTATCTTAAACTGTCCTTATTTCACACTGTCCTTATTTTTGACAGATATTTCTTCCTAGATATAGAATTATAGGTTGATGGGTTTTGATGAGAAGTAGCTGAATTTATATATAATTTCTCTCTATGTAACATGTCTGGTTTTATCTGGCTACTTTAAAGATTTTCTCCTCATCTTTGATTTTCAGCTGTTTGACTCTATTGGGCCTAGTTGTATTTTTGTTTTATTTATCCTGCTTGCAGTTTTCTGAGCTTCTTGGAGACTTATGGAAGCTTATATTTTAAACAAATTTGGGAAATAATTGGCCATTATTTTCTCAAAACATTTTTCTGACTCATTCTCTTTCTGTTCTCCTCCTAAGACTCCATCTTTCCATACTGTAGACTATTGAATATTGTCCTACAGATCAATGAATCTTTGCATACTTTTTCTCCCTAATATTAAGATTGGATAATTTGCATTTATCTATATGAATGTAAGCAGAGTATGCTTTGATCATCTTCAATCTACTGCTAGGGCCATCCAGTGAAATCTTCATTTCATACATTGTACTGTTCTAGAATATCCATTTAGTTCTTTTTACAGTTTCTATTTTTTCCACTGATGTCCCTTATATTAAAATTTATTATGACCATTGTGTATGCTAGGTTGCTGAGAATCTTTTTCTTCTTGGTCTTCTTTCAGATCTGTGCATTTTATTCTGGCAGCCAGTTAAGGTACTGGTGGTTCAGCTTGATCCAGCTAAGGCTTGCTTCTGGACTTTGATATTGACATTGTGGGTCTAAAGTAGCCCTTACTCTTTTTTTTTTTTTTTTTGAGGCAGAGTCTCACTCTGTCGCCCAGGTTGGATTGCAGTGGCATAATCTTGACTCACTGCAACCTCTGCCTCCCAGGTTCAAGTGATTCTCCTGGCTCAGCCTTCCAAGTAGCTGGGATTACAGGCACGTTGCCACTATGCCTGGCTAATTTTTGTATTTTCAGTAGAGACAGGGTTTCGTCATGTTGGCCAGGCTGGTCTCAAACTCCTGACCTCAGGTGATCCGTCCACTTTGGCCTCCCAAAGTGCTGGGATTACAGGCGTGAGCCATCGACCCTGGCTGAATGGCCCTTACTCTGACTGATGTAGTCCTGTCCCTCAGACATGGCCTTGCTGTGGTCTCACTTGAATACTCAGAGTGTTCACCATTCTGTTTCTGGTGAGGCAGAACTCCTGTGTCTCCCAGCACTCCAAGCACTACACAGTCTCTGGAATTTCCATTCAATCTAGCAGCTGCTCACTGCCAGGCCTTGCAATTGACCAACACAGAAGCATAGCTTAGTATCTAGCCAAAGACTTAAGCGGACACTGTGCAGACTTTTAAACTCCTTCTCTGCACAGTTCCCCATTCTTTCGGATACCCTGTCCTTCAAATTGCAGCTGCCTAAGCCACCCTGAGCTTCAAGCAAGGCCTCTATTACGTGGTGAGACCATCAGTCATGCTCTGGGTGGATTCCACTTCCTCCCATCTCCAGCTGCAGTTTGGAAAATGCCCTCAGGTGGCAAACAGAGGCAATTTTGGTGCCCAGCCTACACTCTCTTCCTCTTTCAGGGATCACAGTTCAATCTTGCTATTGCCCGGTGCTCAGAAACAATTGCCTTGGCTGGGCACCGTGGCTCATGCCTGTAATCCCAGCACTTTGGGAGGCTGAGACAGGAGGATTGCTTGAGGCCAGGAGACCAGCCTGAGCAGCATAGTGAGGACTCCTCTCTATAAAGTAAATAACTAAATTAGGTGGGTATGCAGCACACACCTGTAGTCCCAGCTACTCTGGAAGCTGAGGTGGGAGGATCGCTTGAGCCCCGGAGGTCAAGGCTGCAGTGAGCTATGATCGCAACCACTGAACTCCAGCCCGAGCTACGGAGTGAAATCCTGTCCCAAAAAAACAAAACTCCTCACCTATTTTGCCCATATTTATAGTTGTTGATGGTGGAAAGGTTAGTCTGGTATCAGTGACTCCATCATATGGCAAGAAATGAAAGTAAATTGCCAAGAGTTTCATTGTCTTTTTAAATTTGGACTTTAATGATTTACAAACATCATCATATACAGGTTATATTTTACAGCATGTTGTCCAACCTTTAAAACAAACAAAGAAACTTCAACAAATGTAAAGTAAGGAAACAGATTTTTAAGTAGCTTGGTTTTCAAAAAATTCATTTTGAGGAAAGCGGAGCCATGGAAAGGTCTTCTGCTGACAATGCTGCTACGCTACCTTCCGCCACGCCAGCAGAGTCCCTGGATGCTAGGATCTAAATGCATTTGGCAGACACAGCTGAGAAATAGATGTGTGACGTTAATAAAAGAAACAGTTTAAAAATGCATGCTTTACTCCAATCTGTACCTATATTTTTATATTTTTGTCTTCTGCAGCGCTCTCATTTGCTTGGAGTTTATAAATTATTGCACTTGCCAGAGCCATCATTCTAATAATAAAAATGCTAAATTTAAACTTTCACTTTTTTTGAAATAAAACTCTCAATTCTGCCTCTAATCTCAGCTACTCGGGAAGCTGAGGCAGGAGAATTGCTTGAACCCAGGAGGTGGAGGTTGCAGTGAGCTGAGATCGTGCCATTGCACTCCAGCCTGGGTGACTGAGTAAGACTCTGTCTCAAAAAACAAACACAAAACAAAATAAACAAAAAAAAACCCTCTCAATTCTACTGGAAATATAACCTAAGGTTTTTTTTTTGTTTTTGTTTTTGTTTTGTTTGTTTGTTTGTTTTTTACTTTAAGTTCTGGGATACATGTGCAGAATGTGCAGGTTTGTTATGTAGGTATACATGTGCCATGGTGGTTTGCTGCACCTGTCAACCCATCATCTAGGTTTTAAGCCCCGCATGCATTAGGTATTCGTCCTAATACTCTCCCTCCTCTTTCCCCCAACCCCACAACAGGCCCTGGTGTGTGACATTCCCCTCCCTGTGTCCATGTATTCCCATTGTTCAACTCCCATTCATGAGTGAGAACATGCGGTGTTTGGTTTTCTGTTCCTGTGTTAGTTTGCTGAGAATGATGGTTTCCAGCTTCATCCATGTCCCTGTGAAGGATATGAACTCATTTTTTTATGGCTGCATAGTATTCCATGGTGTATATGTGTCACATTTTCTTTATCCAGGCTATCATTAATGGGCATTTCAGTTGGTTCCAAGTCTTTGCTATTGTAAATAGTGCTGCAGTAAACATACGTGTGCGTGCGTCTTTATGGCAGAATGATTTATGATCCTTTGTAACCCAAGTTTTATTTTTAAAAAAAGTTAAAGTTTCAACCAAGCCAGAAGATCATAACTACAGACAAAGGAAAAGAACATGAAATATCCAGTTTTCTACATGGGTAGCTAAAGTATGTAATGTATGTGCATTACTTTTACTCAAAGTTGCTCTTTTCTTTTAGAGACAGACTCTTGCTCTGTTGCCCAGGCTGGAGTGGAGTGGAGTGGCATGATCATAGCTCACTGCAGCCTCCAACTCCCGGGCTCAAGCAATTCTCCTGCCTCAGCCTAAGTAGCTGGACTACAGATGTGTGCCACCATGCCTAGCTAATCTCTTTGTTTTTTAAAATTTTTTGGTAGATACAGGTTCTCACTCTATTGCCCAGGCTGGTTTTGAATTCCTGGACTCAAGTGATTCTCCTGCCTCAGCCTCCCAAAATGTTGGGATTACAGGCATGAGCCACCGCACCCACGCTCAAAGTTGCCTTTGTGGTGTGGAAGCCATTTCTCTTTATTCTAACTGCCTCTAATGAGGCAAACATGTTTCATGTCTAGATTATCTGCAGCCACATGGGGAAAGCGTTTAGGATCTAGAACTTGTCAGATAATATGTGTAAATTTATGTTTGGGTAGCTGAAGACCGAAGGAAGTTGGTAGAATCATGCAATGCCTCACCACATCTAGGATACAGAACTAACACACTGATATAACTCAAATAAGAGCCTCTTTTACCTGGCCCACTGCCTCCGTCTGTACTTATTCCTTACCACACCTAAATTCCAGACATACTGAAACTCTTGCGAAAATACTTGGTGATCTTATCCTTTGCTTCCACCACTCTCTCTGCTGCGCCTCCTTCTTGTTTCTGTGTGACAAGCTCCTACTCTCCTTTCACGACCCAGTCAAGGATGGCCTCTTGACTGCCTCTCTCCAGGTAGATTTTTTTTTTTTTTTTTTTTTTTGAGGTGGAGTCTCACTCTGTCGCCCAGGCTGGAGTGCAGTGGCGTGATCTTGGCTCACTGCAAGCTCCGCCTCCCAGGTTCACACCAGTCTCCTGTCTCAGCCTCCCAGGTAGCTGGGACTACAGGCGCCTGCCACCATGCCCGGCTAATTTTTTGTATTTTTAGTAGAGATGAGGTTTCACCATGTTAGCCAGGATGGTCTCGATCTCCTGACCTAGTGATCCACCCGCCTCGGCCTCCCAAAGTGCTGGCATTACAGGCATGAGCCACCGCACCCAGCCCTCTCTGGGTAGTATTAACAGTTCTCTGACTTCCAGAGCCCTGCAGAGGTTTCTGTCATGGCACTTGGTGCCATGGTATCACATAGGGGCGTATGGTGTTTACAAGCGGAAGGAGGTAGGATTTAGAGAAGTTGATCTTGGTGACTGGAGCTTTCTATTAGTCATTTGGGAGAGAACGGATATAGGAGGCATAAAATGAGCAACAGCATGTTTTCAGGTTGCTTTATTTCCAAAATTTGCTCTTGGGAATCAAAAAGGAAGGGCTGAGGTGGTATATTACAGCAGAGTTGGAAATGCAGTGGGAGGGAGAGTAAGACCACCGAAGACCACCCCGCGGCAGGGGGACTGGAGGAGGTGGCCTGGGCGGGGCCTCTGGCCTGTGAGCTGTTGGGGAAACCACAGCTGGCACTGAAAGCCTGCCTAGCTTCGCCCTACGTAGCTCCTGGGGGCGACACCTGACAGCCGTGGGGGCAGGCAGTGCCTGCAGACAGGCTGGAATTGGCTGGAGCCTCAAATGCTGCTCCACGTTCTGCCCTTTGCCTTGGCTTGCTACCCACAGTTGTCATCCTGCATTTTCCAACAGGGAATTCCTTTCCTGTGTTTAGATATGATGCTGAGCCTTCTCAGAACTGTCCTGGTAGACATTCTTTCCCGGGCAACGGCCCAGAACGCATCTCTGTCTTTCTAAAATGGAGATGGGCTCCTTGACACCTAGAGGAGCAACAGAGGGTGTGAAGGAAAAATTTCAGACTTAACACTTGAATGTGGCTGGGGAGGGTGATGTTTTGTCATAATACAAGTGTCTCCTCCGCTCAACATGTCTCCAGAGGGCAGAGACACAGCCCTGTTTAGCATGACTGAAGCAGCATCTCCACCACTGTTTGTTGCTTGTCTGCAACAAGATAAGGAACTTCTCAGAACATAAAGCAAACACACTGCTTCCTTGCTTCCTTCCCTGAGAGTGTCTTTCCTAACAGGCAGTGCACAAGCCGTCTGCAGACCACACCTGAAGTAGCACTGACTGTGCTCTATGTGACTGCACTCCTGATCGTTACTACAGAGCATGGCACATAGTGGGCACTTCGTGGTACTCTGTTTGTGAAATAGTTATTTTCATGAATGAGTTGAGCTTTAGAACAGTCATTAGAGGACTCAGGCCTTTTTCGGGAGAGTGGACCTTCTCTCTCCTCAGCAGTAATCACTTTCCTCTCTTAATTCCTTCTTCAGTAAAATATAATAGCAAATTGCTCTCTCTTGCTATCGCCCTTTTTCTCTGTCTCCATCTGTCTTATACATCTAATAATATATTATTGGTCCAAATATGATTTGATTATTCTATAAGATAAAATTGAATGTCCCTTTTTTCTTCCTTGTCTTGCTATCCTCCTGTAGCTGGTCATAGCAACAGTGACTCAATGAATGACTTAATCAGTCTTGCTTCTTAGGGATTACTATGGATTCATCTATGTCCTTCTCAAATTTATATGTTGAAGTCCTAACCCCAAGTATCTCAGAATGTGACTTTATTTGGAAATAGGGCTGTTGCAGATGTAATTCATTAAGTTACAATGAGGTCATGCTGGAGCAGGTGGGCCCTAATCCAATGTGACTGGTGTCCTTACAAAAAGGGGGAACGTGGACACACACAGGCACACACACACACACACACACACAGAGAGAGAGACAGAATGTCATGTGACCATAGGAGAAGCTATTGCAGTGATGTCTCTACAAGACGAGAAATGCCAAAGATGAGCAGCAAACCGCAGAAGCCAGGGGAGAGACCGAGAACAGAGTCTCCCTCCTGGTCCTCAGAACCGGCCAACTCTGCTGGCGCCTGGATTTCAGACTTTCGGCCTCCAGACCTGTGAGACACCTCATTTCTGTTCATGCCATCTAGTTGGTGGTGCTTTGTACAGCAGCCCTAGTGAAAAATATAGGAGTGTATTCTACACACTTTGTTCATATCCCACAAATGGGGCCTAACACGTGACCACACCTATCCTTCTCAGTTGAGCCCAGTAGGCTGAGGCTGCCGTGAGCTGAGATTATACCACCGCACCCTGGCCTGGGCAACAGAGCAGGATCCTGCCTCAAAAAAAAAAAAAAGAAATAAAAGCAAAAAGAATTTTAAAATGTTGTTTACCTTTAATATGATAATACGTTAGGCTTTCATGCTACAGAAATCGGAAGTTTTTATGTCGTTCATTTTGCTGTTTGTGGCTTCTGGGTTTTGCCCTTGTTTAGAAAATTCTTCCCCCTCTAACACAAATATAACACGTACTTCTTTGGTACTTCCCCTTGTTAAAATGTTTTAATAATAAACCCCCTAGGTTGTATTTTAGTTTATGATGTGAAATAAGGATTTGACTTTTCCGCCCAAATTGTCTATGTTTCCAATGCCATATACTACACAGTACTTTCCTCACTCCATTGATTTCAAACTCCACGTTTCATCACAGACTAAATTTCCACACACACAGAAATGTTGGTGAGTTCTTATTTTTGTCCCCAGTGTGCATTCCTGTGTGAAAGCCACCAGAAATAATATCTTTAATTGACAGAGTAGATCTCTCTCTCATGATTATATTCCAGTAGTGGAATTTACATTGTTTCTCTGTGTGTGTGTGTGTGTGTGTGTGTGTGTGTGTGTGTGTGTGCAGCCCACCTTTAAGATACATCATTTGGAATACAAATATTATATGTTAAATATATGCTAGTTATAAAGCATATGAATATACAAATATATTACGATGAGAAAATTAACATTAATAAAATTAATTAAAATAATCTTGATTTTTTCAAGTAATATTTATAATATACTAAATGTTGATATATTTAAATAATTATAGTTAAATATATTTTATATCAAAATTTATTTAAAATATAAATATATAATTAAATAATAATTAATAATTAAAATTAATAAAATAATCAACTTTACTTAGATTTCACCATGTACTTTGTGTGTATTTATATTTGTTCTGTGCAATTTTTCCTGTGAACACCACTCTGATTCAACACAGAAAGGGTCCATCATAGGGATCTCTTCCACCACCCTTCTATAGCCACAGCCATCTCCCTCTCTTTTCCCTTTGTAAAAATTGGCACCACCAACTAATTTACCCTCCATCTCTGTTGTTTTGCTGTTTCAAGAATGCTACATTAGGCCAGGCACCGTGGCTCATGCCTGTAATCCCAGCACTTTGACAGGCCAAGGCAGGCAGATCACTTGAGCCCAGGAGTTTGAGAAAACCCTGGGCAACATGGCAAGACCCTGTCTCTACAAAAAATACAAAAATTAGCTGGGCATGGTGGTGTGTATCTGCAGTCCCAGACACTTGGGAGCCTGAGGTGGGAGGATCACTTGAGCCCAGGAAGTCCAGGCTGCAGTGAGCTGAGATCACTCCGCTGCACTCCAGCCTATACGACAGAGCGAAACCCTGTCTCAAACAAACAAACAAACAAACAAACAAAAAACAGAAAATAAAAAGAATGCTACATTAATGGAATTGTATGATATGTAGACTTTAGAGATTGGCTTTCTTCACTCAGCACAAGTCTCTCAAGATCCATCCAAGTTGTGTGCCTCAATAGACCATGTCTTTTTATTGCTGAGTAGTTAATACCACAGTGTGGATGCACTATAATTTGTTTATCCTTTCACCTGTTGGAGGCATTTAACTTGTTTCCGGTTTCTGACTATTATGAATAGAGCTGCTATAAACATTTACATACAAGTTTTGTGTGAATGCATTTTAATTTCTCTAGGATGAATGCCTAAGAGTACAATTGCTGAGTTGTATGGTAAGCACATGTTTAGTTTCACAAGAAACTACTTTATCACATATATAAGTATGCTTAACAAGATTGTGCTTAATCTTGCTAGTAGTATTAGTGCTCTGCAAAAATAGTATTGTACTACACGTGGTCATCCGGGACTTACATCCAACATAGTGTTTCCAAGATTTCTCCATGTTGCTGTGTATAACACAACATAGTGAGACACAGTCTGTACTAAGCCCGGGAAGTCAAGACTGCAGTGAGCTGAGATCATGCCACTGCACACCAGCCTGGGCGTCAGTGTGAGTCCTTGTCTCAAAAAAAAAAAAAAAAAAAGAACATGTTTGTGTGTATATATAAATATATCAAGCAAATGATATATGTTTGTTTTCTTTCCTCTCTTATTCCCTTATCATGTAACTATAAGATATATTGAGCCAGGTGCCTTGGCTCACGTCTGTAATCCTGACACTTTGGCAGATTGAGGCAGGAGAATGGCTTGAGGTCAGGAGTTTGAAACCAGCCTGGACAACCTAGAGAGACCCCTATCTCTATTAAGAAAAAAAATTTTGACTTTATATCAATATTTAAGTATTGCTAATTTTACATAATATCATTTAAATTATGGGATATTGGCTGGGCTCAATGGCTCATGCCTGTAATCCCAGCACTTTAGGAGCCTGAGACAGGAAGATCTCTTGAGCCGAGGAGTTCAAGACCAGCACAGGCAACACAGTGAGTCTCTGTTTCTAGAAACATACGTACAAACATACATACATAAATGGATATAGGAGAAGAGTAAACATTACTCAAGGACTTTACCTCCTCTTCTGGAGAAGGGATGGTTTAAGGAAATGCATATGGGTGCTAAATTGACAAGGGGTAGATTTGTGAAGATTAATTTTAAATGTTAATTTGACTAGATTAAGGGATATCCAGATAGCCGGAAAGGCATTATTTCTATTTTATTTTTATATGTTATGTTGTGTTTTATGATTTTTGAGATAAGGTCTCACTCTGTCACTCAGGCTCGAGTGCAGTGGCGCAATCATGGCTCACTGTGACCTCAAACTCCTGAGCTCAAGTGATCCTCCCGCCTCAGCCTCCTGATTAGTGTGGACCACAGGCGCATGCCACCACACCTGGTTAATTTTTTTACTTTTTGTGAAGATGGGTCTCGCTAAAATGTCCAGGCTGGTCTCAAACTCCTGGGCTCAAGTGATCCTCCTGCCTTGACCTCCGAAAGTGCTGGGATTACAGGCATGAACCATGACGCTCATGCAATTTCTGGGTCTGTTTAGTGAGAGTGTTTCCAGAAGAGACTAGCATTTGAATCAACGGACTGAGGAAGGAAGATCTGCCCTCATCTGATGTGGGTAGGCACCATCCAATCAGCTGAGGGCCTGGATAGAACAAGAAGGCAGAGGAAAGGTGAACCACCTTCTTTTCTGGAGTGGGCCATCCATCGTCTCCTGCCTTGGACATCAGCACTCCAGGTTCTCTAGCCTTCACACACCAAGATTTACAGCTGTGGCCCACCGGGTTCTCAGGCCTTTGACCTTGGACTGAGAGTTAAACCTTTGGCTTCCCTGGCTCTCAGACCTCAGTACTTGGACTGAGCCACACCACCGGCTCCGTTCATTCTCCAGCTTGCAGAGGGCACATCATGGGACTTCTCAGTCTCCATAATCCTTGTAGCCAATTCCCACAGTCAGTCCCCTCTCATCCATCCATCCATCTATCCATCTATCTATCCATCTATCTATCATCTCTATCCATCATCATCTACCTATCTATCCCATCTATTTATCTATCATCTATCTATCTACCTATCTATCCATCTATCATCTATCTACCTATTATCTATCTATCTAATCTATCTATCCATCTATCATCTCTATCCATCCATCTATCATCTATCATATCTATCTAATCTATCTATACATCTATCATATCTATCCATCCATCTATCATCTATCATATCTATCCATCATTTCTCTATCTAATCTATCATCTATCATCTCTATCTATCCATCCATCCATTTAAATATCTATCTATCTAATCTATTCCTCCATCTACCTGTCATCTCTATCCATCTATCATCTATCTATCTATCTATCTATCTATCTATCTATCTATCATCTATCTAGCTAGCTAGCTAGCTATTATTTCTATCTTTCTATTAATATCTATCTTCTATTCTTGCTGTTTCTCTGGAGAATCCTGACTAATACAGCTATTTTATAGTTCATTTGTTGAGTTGAAAAAATAAATCCAGCTGGAATATTAGTTCGGAAAATGTATAAGATCAACTGGTTACTTTCAGAGTTCCATTCAGGGACATGGCATATTTCATATCTATTGAGATCTTCCTTTATCACATTCAGTAAAATTTTAAGTTGACTAGTCATGTGACAACATACTTCTCGTCTATAATATTGGGATAAACATTCTCCTGCCTCAGCGAATGGCCAGGAGGGTGGAGAAAATGACTATAAAATGAGAAGCACATGCCTGGCTGGTGTTACATGTGCTACACAGGCCAAATATTACTGCTGCTGTTGTTTGCTACAATTATTTGCAAACATATTGAACTGGTTTTTGTTATTTTTCCTTAAATATTTTATTCTAAAAATGAGACCATTTTTGTTCATTTACTGCATTTTCTAATTGGCTATTGCTTGCATAGGAGTAACTTACTGATTTGTACATCTTTATTGTATAGTTAGCCTCATTACTAACTACTTCCCTGATAAAAACCACAGTTTATTACCTGGGCATAGTGGCATGCCTATAGTCCCAGCTACTTGGAGGGCTGAGATGGGAGAACCACTTGAGCCCACGAGGTCGAGGCTGCAGTGAGCTGTAATTAATTGCTCCACTGCACTCCAGCCTGGGTGACAAAGCTAGATCTTGTCTCAAAAAAAAAAAACCTCACAAAGTTGCAAATAGTGATAGATTTTGCCTTTACAGCTATAAATATTACTATAGAATAAAAAAGAAAACTACAAGTAAACTATTTTCCCTTGCAATTCTGCTATCCAGTTTTAATAGCAGGTTTTGCTAACCTTGCAGAATAAATTGAGAGGGTTTCAATATCTTTTTGTACTGCATTATAAATAAAATTGAGGAATAAACTATTTTGTAAACTTTGTCAAATATTCTCCATTGCGTGGTTTTGGAAGATGAGATTCTGAGGACCCATTCAAGATCTTCTGGAGATTGTTAATCTATTCGAAATACGTGCCTATTCCTTATTAATTTATATTTTGTTTATTATATAAATACATTAGCATGATATCAAGGTAAATACTTTTTCTTTCAGCACACAAGCACAAGTGCTGTCTCTCTGAGTCTTTGCTTGTCTGCAAATGCATTTAATTGTCAGGATCGTTGAATATCAGTTTGACTAACAGAGAAGCTTATATTCAAAATCTACTTCTCAAAAAATTCTGTTGATGTTTTTCCATCACAGAATGAAGGTGAACATTCATCTACTGGATATTTAGTAAGAAGCCACCCTGCGCGGTGCTCTTCTAGGCACAGGGGCTACCTTGCAGCAGTGAAAGAGGCAGACACTGACTCCTGCCTTGTGGAGCTGAACGTCTTGCCACGAAGGAGAAGAGGCAGTCAGCTAACACGTGGGATGCCTATCGGTGCAAATTCAAATAGAGCTGGAAGGGGATGTGGAGCCCTGGGTGGGTTGTGTAGGAAGTGCCTGGAGAGTTGCAACCCAGCTGGGCTGAGCTCTCTGGTGTCTTCCTTCTGCCCGGTCTTGGTTTCATTATCTTAGTTGCCCTGTTAGTTCCCTGTGGCTTTAAAATATATTTTTTGTAAGCATTTTGTCCATCTTTCCTAGATGTCTCCTGAAGGGCTGTCCCAATTTTCTTGGTCTGCTACTGGCGCAGGCAAAAGTGAGAGGGATTTTTCTGGATCCACCCTCTCCCCAATATGATCATCTAGATTGTTAATGTTGCCACTTTGTGGGTTTTTTTAAATGTGTTACCTGCTGTGCTTTCTACTTCCAAGAATTTTTGGCTGTTCCTCATTTACTTCCTTTCCATGGCAATTTTATAGATGGGCTGGTCTGCTGGATATCTAAGGACAATAACGGTGATTTCTAATGTTATTGTCTGTGTTCTGCATTGGCTCTTTTTCCTCAGAGAGAGGAAACTCACTTGGGTGAAGTTTGCTTTTTTTTTTTTTTTTCATGTTACCAGTTGTTCTAAAACAATCCAGTGACTCTTGACTGTAATATAGATTCATGCTTATCATTGCAGATATAGACCAGAGGTTCTTAAACCTGGCTGCAATTGGAATCACCCAAGAAGCTTTTAAAAAATCTGGGTGCTGGGTCCCCATGTGTACTGAGTCTGGAGCAAGGCTTGGGCATTGCTTGGGCATTAGAAGCTCATCAGGTAACCTTAAGGAGCAGCCGGTCTTAAGAGCAGCTACTTGAAATAACCAGCGTGGGACTTGCAGTGGCATCCCGGATGCAGCAACATGGCGGCCTCGTTATTTTCCCAACTGCGCGTCATCCTAGAATGGCCTGCTTTCTCTGATTTTGAGCCTTCTCAAGGGATCTACTGGGAAAGCTCACTTTTTAAAAAAAAAGTGTCCTTGCTTACTTAACTCTGTAATATGTTTTCTTTTTTCTTTTCTTTTTTTTTTGAGGCTGAGTCTCGCACTGTCTCCCAGGCTGGAGTGCAGTGGCGCGATCTCAGCTCACTGCAACCTCCGCCTCCCAGGCTCAAGAGATTCTCCTGCCTCAGCCTCCCGAGTAGCTGGGATTACAGACGCGCGCCACCATGCCCTGCTAATTTTTTGTATTTTTAGTAGAGACGGAGTTTCAACCTGTTGGCCACGCTGGTCTGGAACTCCTGACCTTGTGATTCGCCCGCCTCGGCCTCCCAAAGTGCTGGGATTACAGGCATGAGCCACCGCGCGTGGACAGTATGTTTTCTTGTATGTGTTAGACTTTCCCGCTAATGTGCTCATCAGTTTTATATATTCCTGACATCCCTCAATATCTTCTGAGATATCTTTTCGTCTTCTGAAGGTACTTTTTCCCAGTCCCCCAGCACAACTGTACATTTATCTTTTTGAAAAATATCATGTGTTTTGTAAAGGAAATTTAGTCTGGAAAAACGGAGAACAAATTATCTCAGGCAGGCATATCAAACTATGAATTCCTTAGAAATGATGGTATGTGGGATAAGGAAAAGCTTAAAAATAAAAAATATAAATTTTTGCTTCTCTCTCTAGAATTTTTTTTTTTTTTTTTTTGACGGAGTTCACTCTTGTTGCCCAGGCTGGAGTGCAGTGGTACAGCCTCGGCTCACTGCAACCTCCACCTCCCTGGTTCAAGCGATTCTCTTGCCTTAGCCTCCCGAGTAGCTGGGATTACAGGCATGTGCCACCACACCTGGCTAATTTTGTATTTTTAGTGGAGATTGGGTTTCTCTGTGTTGGTCAGGTGGGTCTCGAACTCCCGACCTCAGGTAGGTCTCGAACTCCCGACCTCAGGTAATCCGCCTGTCTCGACCTCCCAAAGTGCTGGAATTACAGGCATGAGTCACTGTGCCTGGCCAGAATTTTGTATTTTTAGGATTATGTACATAATCACAGATTTAGCTTATTCAATCATTAGTTAATTACTTTTGTCCAAAATTTCACAGCTCTATATTTTGGAACTTTTTGGATGATGCTGAGGCCATATTAATTAATAGGTAGCATCTGTGCCTGGTTTTTCATATTACAAATTTCAGAATCTGGCTGGACCCAGGTGGGAGGATTGCTTGAGCCCAGGAGTTTGAGGCCACCCTGGGCAACATAGGGGGACCCTGTCTCTTTCTAAAAATTAAAAATAAAAATAATTTATTTATGTTTGAGTTGAAGTCTTGCTCTGTCACCCAGGAGTGCAGTGGCACAATCTTGGCTCACTGCAACCTCCACCTCCCAGGTTCAAGCAATTCTCCTTCCTTGACCTCCCAAGTGGCTGGAATTACAGGTGTGCATCACCATGCCCAGCTAATTTTTGCATTTTTAGTAGAGATGAGATTTCACCATGTTGTCCAGGCTGGTCTTGAACTCCTAACCTCAAGTGATCCTGCCCACCTCGTCCTCCTAAAGTGCTGGGATTACAGGAATGAACCATCACGCCCAGCCAAAAAATTAAAAATATTTAAAATAAAAATTTTAAAAATGTCAGAATCTGTTATGCCTATTTGTAAGGGCAGTCACTAGAGTAAATATTAAACAATGCTGTCAGGTTAAAATGTTTTAGACTGTGATTCTTACTTATTCCATAATTATTTATTTCACCAGCCGTTAGAGGTACTGATTCTTGGTATCTGAAAACTGGAAACAATCTTGATGATTGTCTCATTCAATTCTCTATACTTCTTAGTTGGAAAGTAACACCCAGAGTCTCTTCTCTGCACTCTGTTTATGCCCTGTGTGCATCTCGCGCATCTAAGTGTGATCTCATCACATAGCTCTAACCCCCAGGTGTCTCCCAGCATCCCCCACAGCTGTGTCACCAGTGTGGACCTTTGCTGTCATGCCCGGTCTTCGATACGCCACTGCCCACTTGCCATCTCACACTTAACATGGCTTATGCTGAGCTTGCATTTTCTCCTTAAACCTCTTCATTTATTTTTCTCACTGAAACATCCAACCTGTTGGCCAGTCACATTAGCTCTACCTGGAAGACGTACTTCCAATTTGTCCATGTCTGTCTATCCAATGCCAGGTCTAAGCCACCTCTTAATTTACACCTCTCCTGCTCCAACTCTGCTCGGAATCAATTTTCTATCTATTAAAAGAGCATATAAGATCCTCTCATCTCACGCCTCTCTGCTTGGGGCAGCCCATGGCTTCCTATTGCACTTGGAGCAAATCCAGAGACTTGTCCTTTCCAAAGGCTAGTGAAGCCCTAAATGCTGGCCACTCTGCTGCTCCTCATGGCTACCCTCTCCTGCATCCAGACCTGCTCTTGACCCCAGACTGACATCACCACTGCCAGCACGACTCCTGCTCCTGAGGGCTGGTGGGCACCTCCAGTTCTGCCTCATCCTGTCTTCCCAACTCACTAGATGAAACTTGGGTTTTTAACTGTTGGGCCGCCCTCACCTCCTCTCTTGCACATCCCACAACCATTCCAACAGCATGTCCTGCATGCTCTGAGGAGGCTATGTCCCACCTCCACCATGGCCACCCAGCCTGAGCCACAGCACCTTTGCAGGATCACTGCAGTGGCCGCTCGCCACGATGTCTCCCTTCTTCTGCCCTGGCCCTCTACATTCTATTTACATTGCAGCAGGAGTGATCTCTGGAAACCTCGGTAAAGCCACTTGATGCCGCTTCTCAAAATCCTCCCAAGCTTTCCCTCTCGCTCAAAAGCCAAAATCCTCACCAGGATCCACAAGGCCCCACATGACCTCACTCTCGGCCACGTCTCCAATCTCCCACTCAGCTCCAGCTACCCCGGCTTCCTTGCTGGGCCTGAAATCCCTGAACGCCCCCTATCCCGCCCCGTGCTTACCATTTCTTCCCTAGGTGCCTGCACAGCTTGTGTCCCTAGGCCTCCGCTCAGTGTTGCTTGAGAAGCCTCCTTGGACCACCCAATTGACAGGAGCAAGAGCAGGATCCCACCCCTCCCAGCCCTGGTTTCAGGTGTCCCTTCATTTTCTGAGCCATCTTTGTTGGGATTCCCACGTGAGGACTTAGTGTTCCGGGGAGCAGAAACTTACTGTGTTTCCCAGGTGTCCCCATTGCCTAAAGCAGGAGCTGTGGGGTTGAAGGTTTTAGAATGAGTGTGAGGCAGAAGCCCCACCTGTTTCTTAAACACATTGAGATTTCTCCTTCTTTGGGACCTTTTGACAGAGCTGCCCCCTCTGTCTGGAAGCCTCTTCCACCTGATCTTGTCCCATTCAGGTTTCAACTCCAGTGCCTCTCTTCGAAAAGGCCATCCCTCATCCCTCCCAAAGCCCTCCGTGGGCTCTCATGGTTTTTCGTTCAGTTGCTGCAGCTCCATGACAACGTCTTGTCCTCTCTAGCTCTCCGATGAAGTCCTGTGCCTGGAACATTGCCGGGCATACAGCAGGTGATGAGTATTTGCCGAACAAGGACACTTACAGTGGTTCTCATGGCCTATGGCAGGCCCTTGTTAGAGCCCTGTGGTGCAGATGGCCAACCCTGAGTTGACCAGACCACATCAGAGCCTCATCCTCGCCCCAGCAGGCCAGGGTCTCAGAGTCCAGCTGGCAGAAGACACCTGAGCTCAAAACCCCTCCAAGATTCCCCAGATCACACAGCTTGGAGACCTTTCCGGAGGTGAGCTGAGCTAGGCCTTCCTGGAAATCCTGACTTTGCACTGGGGAAGAGCAGGTGGAAAAAGATTCCAGACTTGAGGAGCATTGTGACTCACAGAATCTTGGAACCTTAGAGCGGAATGTGGATGGGATGAGTAAGGACTGTTCTGAGAAGGATAAGGAGACCTCTCACCTTGGGGCTGGGCCTGAACCAGGGAGGGGCTGAAGAAAATCAGCAAGGTGGTTCCCCTCAGGGCCTCAAGGGACCTCTGCCTGAGGAATCAGCATTTGGCTTTGTAAGCACCAGGAGTACTCCTGGAAGCTCCAGGGTAAGCAAATGGAATGAGGCGGTAATTACTTTGGCAACAGTGTGGACTGGCTGAAGCTGGGACTCTGGTAGGCGCGGACACCCCTGGAGACTTTGGGCGAAGGGTCCACGGGGATGCCTGTGAAGACAGGAGGCCGAAGTGTAGGGAGGCCGAAGGCCTCGGGGGTCACCAGGTGGGCTGGTAGAGGAAAACACGGAGCCATGGGATGTGAGGCCGCAAGACTGCAGGCGCTGTGGGCCTTCATTTGCAGTTGATGCTCCGTTTGGGTTTCTGCTGGTTGACTGTGAGACCTGACTCCTTTCCCCAACAATGCAGACTTCAGCCAAACCTTTCCCTGATCTGGGCCTCTACATCTCAAAAGCCCACCCCTGTGACTGGGGGATGGGATTATTTTCTTCACACCTGTCACCACTCTACCTTCTAACACTGGGTTCTGGGCAACATTGTGGATGGTGGCAAAACTGGGCAGAGATGTAAGAATGTCATAACTGGAGCCGGGTAAGCCAGGGTGCTGGAGGGGAGGGCCTCCCCAAGCCAGGGTCCTGGGGAAGACGTAAGTGATTTGAGTCCATCCAGGGCAGTGCCTTGTTAGCAGGCACCCCCAGGAAGAGGCTGGGGCCACGGCCAACCCCCCAGCCACGGCCTCCTGGGCAAGAAATAACTGCTTCTCATCTCTGTACTTCTTGAGTGGGAGGCAAACAGTCACAGCCATGAGACATCTGTGGGGTCTCACTGCGTACGTGGGGGACTCCCAGCTCCTTTTTCCATGCCGTGCTTATTCTCCCACCCCTTCTCGGATGCCCCATGATGTGGAGGGGAGCCCTTCGCCCCACACTTCTGGGACACCCTCCTGACGCTCCCCTCTCCTCCCCACAACCATCCTCGCCTCCCCACAACCATCCTCGCCTCCCCCGCCGTCTGGGCCATGACAGCCACCTCAGAGCTACAGCGCACAAGGAGCGTTTCGGTCCTCATGATTTCCCAGGGAGGGAAACAGACACTCAAATACCTGCAAACCAAATTCTGTCTTTGCTATAGCGATATATTTTCTCCTTTCCATGAAGAAAGAACAGGAAAAAGAAAAAGAATTTATTTAGGAGAGGAAGGAAAGGCAGTAATGATGATGGTGGAAAGGAAACGGTCTAGTTCGCCCAACAACGGAATCTGAAAGTGGTGGGGGCTGGGAAGTGGGGTAGGAAAGAAGTTCTTAAGAGGCAACACGGAATCGCCCTTCCCAAGGCTCCCCAGGAGCAGAGGTCCTGCGTAAAAAAGACTTAAAAATTGGAGCACTGGATGCCATGGCTCCTTTGGATTTTGATTCCAGTTGATCCCTGGAGTAAGGTCCTAACCGGGGTCTCCCGAGGTCGTTTCGCCGTCCAGGATGGAGCAGGTCTGGCCCCTGGAAGGGCGCGCGGGCTGCTTGGGGACGGGGGCGCTTTTTCTCGCGCTTCGCGGTTTCCTCTCTCCTACTGCAGGCAGCGCGCGTTTGCAGCGTTTTGGGACCGAACTGATGCTTCTGGGAAACGAAACTAAACCTCTCTGAAGTTTCCAGCTCGGGCTTTTTTTGTTTCCCGCTATCCGGCGTGGCCCAGTCCGGGCGCGGAACGAGGGCGGGGCCGTGGCCACCGCGGCGGAAACGACCCGGGCCGGGGGCGGGCGGCGAGGACAAGGGGGCTCTGTGCGGCACCCGCCCAGCTTGCGCCCTGGGGACTGCGGCCGGGCGGCGGGGCTGGACGGGAGTGGACGGGGCTGGGCGCGGGCTGGGCGCGCTGGGCCGGCCAGGCGGCGCGCTGACCGCGGTCTCCGTGCGTCCCGCAGGCGGGGAGCTCGCACCGCCGCGCCCGGGCCGCGAGTGATGATAACCTAAGAGGCCGGCGCGGGCGGGCGTGAGCGGCGGAGGAGCCGGGCACGGCGACACGCGGCCATGGAGCGGGAGCCGGCGGGGACCGAGGAGCCCGGGCCTCCGGGACGGCGGAGGCGCCGAGAGGGCAGGACGCGCACGGTGCGCTCCAACCTGCTGCCGCCCCCGGGCGCCGAGGACCCTGCGGCTGGCGCGGCCAAGGGCGAGCGGCGACGGCGGCGCGGGTGTGCCCAGCACCTGGCCGACAACCGGCTCAAGACTACCAAGTACACGCTGCTGTCCTTCCTGCCCAAGAACCTGTTCGAGCAGTTCCACCGCCCGGCCAACGTGTACTTTGTCTTCATCGCGCTGCTCAACTTCGTGCCGGCGGTGAACGCCTTCCAGCCCGGCCTGGCGCTGGCGCCGGTGCTCTTCATCCTGGCCATCACGGCCTTCAGGGACCTGTGGGAGGACTACAGCCGCCACCGCTCCGACCACAAGATCAACCACCTGGGCTGCCTGGTCTTCAGCAGGTGAGTTGGGCGGGCGGGCGAGCGAGCGCGCGGTGGCGCAGGGCAGGGCGCCCCGGGAACTTGGTGTTGGGCGCAGTGATTGGCAGGGGCTGGGTGCTTAGAAGGCAGCTCCACTCAGGGTGGAGGGCCCGGCTGCGCGGGACCCGGTGCCGACCGAAGCCACAGCGCCGCCAAGGCCTCTCTGTGCCCCCGCCGCAGCTAAAGGGGCGCCCTGGATGCGGGGACGCGTGGGGATCCCCTGTCACTTCGTGTCGGGGCCAGAATGATCCCAAGGCTAGAAACCGACGGCCGCTGGACATCCTCATCCACAGCCGCTCCCACCTGAAGTGAAAGGCAGGAAAAGCCAGCCTGGCCCCCTGGCCTGAAGTCCCTGCCTCAGTCTTCGGCCAGGCACAGTGGTCTCTGAACAGCCGGCACAGGACAGTAAAGCTCAGTCTGATAACAGCTCGGCTCAGGACAGCAGCAAAGTGAAACTGCTGCCAAGTGGTGATATGTCTGGCACGGCCCAGGTACCAGGGCAGGGGAAATAACAGCAGTGTCCATCCTCCACTGTGAGCCATGAGCCGCGAGCCAGGCACCGCCCGGTAGCTGCCTGCCTAATTTTCTTCATCTTAACCTGCTTCCTGGGGGAAAGAGGCTGTGGGGTGTTTGTGAGCCCTGCCACGGGCAGTACCAGGGGTGACCCTGCGATGGACCACTCCTGCTCTTTTTCCCTCCCTGAGTTTTAGAGTCTCGGGCGGACCTGTCCAGAGGCCTGCGGCCTTTTCATCCTTTATGCTCTCCACCCCAAGGGAGCCCCTTGGTAGATCCATCTTGGAGCTGTGTCCAGCAGCCTGGACCACCTCAAGGCCCTGTCCCTGAGAAAGGTGGGTCGTCTTAGCTTTCCTCCAAAGCTCAGCCCATCGTTACCTCCTGCCTCACCTTGCTTGACCCCGGAACAGGGACTGAGATGCGCTTCTGAATAGAACATTAGCGGTATCTGGCTTCCATTATGCATGGGGAGACTCTAGGAAGCCCTATGCTCTCTTAGTGGCAGATTGTTCCCCTAAAAGAGGAGGGTCGGAGTGGCTCCTGCCTCTTAGACGTAGGCATTCATGAATGCCTTAGACACAGGCACTCATAGCTTGGATGAAGCCATGGATGCGTGCCTCTGTAGTTGAGTACCTTTCACCCTCCCAGCAACACTGCAGTGGTTATGCTCCATATTTTTGTAAACAGAGTAAACGGGTTCAGAGAGGTTAAGTAAACCTGCCCAGTGTCACACAGCAGCAAGGTCGTGGTACTGGGATTTGACCCAGGTCTTCCCGACCGCACAGCTTTTTGAATATTTCTTTGCTAGTGCTTCTGAAACTTTTGTAAGAATCACTGAAGGCGCTTGTTAAAATAACAGTTTTCCAAAGTGTCTCACTCAGCAGGCCTGGGATTGAGCCCAGGAATGTATTAGATTAGCATGCAGGTAACTCTTATATGATGGCCCACACTTTCAGAAACACCACTCTGCCTGCTCCCAAGCCTTGCCCTTTGGCCAGTCAGCAAGCGTGACTGTCATTAGACCAGGCTGTGGGATTTCCTGGCCCCTGTTTACCAGAAGCCTGAGCAGGGACAAGAGCGGCACCCCTTACACAAATGCCCTCCGTGTCCCCTGAGCGAGGCCTCCACCACATAGCCCTGGTGGGGCTCAACAGTTTTAAGCCTTTGCACAGATACCACTTCCTGTTATTACTGAGCCCGTAACTCCTGTAGCCTCCTTTTTAGAAATACTTATGCCTCAGGAGAAATACAGTTTATTTTCAGTTGGCAAAGTGCTTTGAATCCATTATGTCATTTGATCCTTATAGTAACTATCACACCCATCTTGCAGATGAGGAAACTGAGGTTGGGATCTAAAAGCTATTCTCTTGTCTCTATGGCCTTGTAAGGCTTCATGGGACTTTGAAACTTTAGCTTCCATTTGGACTACATCCATCTACGTTCCCCTCCCCTTCCACTCTGCCCTTGACTCCAGGCATCTTAACTCTCCCTCAGACTCTGTCTTCTTCCTTACTGAAGGAACTGTCAGCATTTTTCATTCACTTCCCAGCTGCCTTGAGGACAGTGGGCGCAATGCCCTACTTCTGTTTATTGTTCCCTGGGAAGGCAGGTCAAATTCTTCCAGTCCCAGAAAGGCTGGAAGAGGTGGTGCCAGGCCCTGGGAATAGAAGGAGGAGGAGGCTGGTTTCACCCAGAGTTTACTGTAGGGACAGATGGCACCATAGGGCATGTCTACCAGGTGAAGTCCTGGGTGGGGCTCCCAGCCCCGGGATGCAGGCTCCATGTCTGGCGAGGCCTCCCAGTGCAGGACAAGAGTCTGGGACGGTGGTGTGAGGATCAGGAAAATGGTGCCAAGCAAGGTGGGGCAGAGAGTGGGTGCTGCAGTGAGAGATCGGGGGCGGGGGGTGGACAGGGTCATGACACAGAGGTTGAGAACAGGTTCTAGGGTACACTCGGGTGAAGCATCGACATGAAGCCTTGTCTCTCGGGACCTGGCACCCAGACAGCACAGAGCAGCCAAGGAAATGACTTCTGTGTCAGGCCAAGGTCTGTGCAGTGCGTTTGGTTGACTGCAGAGAAGATCAGACGCACGACTGTGAACTGTCTAGGTCTGTTTTGTGTGGCGCTTCCTCCAAGTGTTGCTGCTCTAGCTGCTGTGCATAGGAGTGTCAGTCCAAGCGTGCAACACATTGTTCACGCAGAGTATGAGCAGACTTTA
This sequence comes from Pan paniscus, assembly GCF_029289425.2. NCBI lineage: Eukaryota > Metazoa > Chordata > Mammalia > Primates > Hominidae > Pan > Pan paniscus. The sequence goes on from NC_073265.2 coordinate 9,443,240, forward strand.
GCTGGAAGTCTTACCTGCTGCCACTGTCCCAGAAGTGACTTCTTGGACATTCCCTTGTATGTGGATGTGTAGCCTGTAGTGCGTCATCGTTTATGTTATTATTTATGTGCTGTTTTTCAGTGACACCATCCTTGGGCCCCTTTCTGTGAGAATCCCCTTGGAGCCTGTTAGAAATGTAGCTTCCTAGGCCAGGGTGTTTGAGAAGCAGTCCTCTGTTTCCTCCTTCTGAACCCATTTTCTCCTAATGGATTTCACGCGCTATTTAGGAAAACCCTCTTGAGCCATGCTCAGCAGGTTGGGGGAGCACTGGGTGATTCTGGGGGGGTTAGGTCCTGCCTGTGGCGCCTGCAGGGGGGAAGGGCCCACCCACCCAGCGTCACTAAGCTGTGGTCCACTGTGATGGGAGGGTGTGGGAAGCCCCTCTGGTCATATGGACCTCGGTGCTGGCTAAGGCTGTTCAGAGAAGCCATCTTCCCACAGCCCCGGGTGGGAAGAAAGGGGCTGCCTGCGCTTGAGACCCTGCCACTCAGTGAGCCCTGGTAAGAGTCGAGGGGGATGTGGCCTCCGGCTTTCATTTGAGGCTTGGACTTCCCTTTAGCTGACATCGGTCTCCAACACTGAGTGTCCAGCTGGAACAGGGTGGGCATCCCTCGGGGCCGAGAGCTGAGGGGGCAGCAGAGCAACCTCAGGGGTCCTGCTGGGCAGGGCTGGAGGAGGAGAGGGGAAGAGAAGGGCAAAGGGACTCAGCCCAGGCTGGGAGAGTGGCGGGCAGTTCTGCAGGCAGGAAGCAGAGATCTCCTATCAGAGGAAGACTTTGTGCCTTGCAGAAAGCTTTCTCATCCACCTCTTCCCCAGCAGGGGTGAGGGGGGAAACCTTAAATCAGCAGACCTGGAGCCCTGCTCCCAGAAATGGAGTGTGGCTTGCAAGGGTGCTGCTGGAGGAGGACCTGGGCCAGTGATTTCATCTGTTCCCCAAAGCCTGCCTAGGCTGTTGTTATCTTTTTTTTTTCTCGCTTTTGCTTCTATGTACTTTGTGATGACTCGAATATAATCTTATTGACACCTTTCAGTGTCTGTCTCCAGGATGATGTAACCAGCAGTATTTCTGCAGGAAATAACCGGAGGCGACTTTTCCCTGAATCTTCTGGGCTCTGTGCTTGGGTCTGAGGGCAGCATCTCAGTGTCTTTCCGTCATCTTTTGGGAAACAGGTAGTCAGGAGGTGCTCTCTGCTTATTTTGGAATTGCCCTACTTTTGGTCTCTTCCCCTCACTTTGATTTTCACTCCATTTTCCCAGCCCACCAGGGTTATTTATCCAACCCGTGTCCCCTGCCCTTCATGCTTTGTTGTTTTGGAAGAGCTGAGCAGATGAGAAGGTGAGATTCTCACTCAACAAAGTCCTCCTTTTGTTTTCTTTTCTGCCAGGGCTTTTGTTTCTCTTGTCTCCCCTCTCCTACTCCTTCTCCGTGCTTCTTTCCCTTCCCTTCCAGGTGAGCCTCATCTCTTCCTCTGTGGCACCCTTGGCTCTTTCGTGGCATATTCCCTCCATCCCTCCCTCTTAATGCAACAAGAGGCCAGCAGTCAACCCATCTTTCCCCTGGGAAGCACAGCATCTCTGTCATTTGGGTAAAAGGTTTGCAAAAGCAGAGACACCAGGACAAGACCCAGGAGTTAAGAATGCGCAGGGACCACGCCAGTTCTTCTTAAGCAGGGTTGACATCCCTGTAGGTAGGTTAGGGCACTGGACGCTTGCGGAGTATTATTTCCACATTGCCATTCACATGTTTGTTGGAAATAATTTTTCGGTGCCTGTTACATATCATATATTACTGGGCTCATGAGGTTAAGTTGCAGTGGAAAAAGAACGTTTCTTTTCCTAAAACCTTGGTTGTCATCCAAAGGCAGGCTTGTTCATGAGGCAGTTCTTTTTTTACTTGTTAATATGAGCCAAATGTTCTATATGCACAATTCCATTTTATCCTCCCAACGATCATATCATTTCCACATCCCCATTCCACAGATGAGGAAACTGAGGCTTCAAGACTCAATAGCTTGCCTAAGGTCACACTGTTAGGAGATGGCAGTACCGTGATTTGAGCCCAAATCTACCCTGCTCTGACCCCGTGTTCACAGTTATTACCTTACTTGCTATTCCCACCCCAAGAACAACAGGCCTCTTTAAAATAATTATTCTAGAAAATTTCACATACATAGAAATGTGCACATGTAACGAACTGCCATGTACCATTGTCCAGTTTCAACAATTAGCAACTCATGGCTAACATTATTTTATCTGTATTCCCACCTACTCCCTTCTCCTCTGTCATTCTGATGCAAATTCCAGACATCATGATGTTTCACCTGTAAATGTGTCAGTATTTGTCTTTAGAAAAGCATGACTCTTCTTAAAACTAAACTATAAATACCATTATCATACCTAAAAAAAATTATTATTTTTTAAGACCGAGTCTTGCTCTGTTGCCTAGGCTGGAGTACAGTGGCATGATCACGGTTCACTGCAGCTTCCATCTCTTGGCCTCAAGTGATCCTCCTGCCTCAGCCTCCTGAGTAGCTGGGACCACGGGTGCACGCCACCACACCTGGCTAATTTTTCTTAAAAATTTCATAGAGATAAGGTCTCACTATGTTGCCCAGGCTGGTCTCCAACTCCTGGGCTCCAGCTGTCTTCCTTCCTTGACCTCCCAAAGTGCTGGGATGACAAGCCTGAGCCAGTGTGCCCAGCCTAATTTCCTAATACTGTTAAATACCCAGTCTGTGTTCAGATTTCCACTTATCTCATAAATGGGATGTGTACATTTCAATATGTATGTTTGAATTCACTATAAATAAGGCCTACTCAGCAGGTGGCTGATAAATCTTTTAAGTCACTTTTAGTCTATAGATTTTCCCCCAGAAAACTCTATTCTCTTTCTTTTTTTCCCTTGCAACTTATTTTGAAGAAATTGGGTTATTTGTCCTATGGGGTTTTCCAGGGCCTGAATACTGCTGATTACTTCTGTGTGGTTTCAGGTAACATGTTTTTTTTCTATTGTAATTCCTGTGAATTGTTAGGAGGGTCTGCACACTTCCTCAGTGTTTCATCAGGCTCAGGTTTGCATTTTTGTTGTTGTTGTTGTTGTTTTGGTCTCCACATTCCTAGGTGGTGTTCTGCACTTCCATTAGGAGACACGTGTGCTCACTTGTCTTTTTGTGATGTTGACAGCCATTGATGATCATTGCCTATATCCATTGATTTGTTAGAGGTTGCCAAATGGTGGTGTCCTAATTTATTATAGGCAATACTTTTATAAAGAGACACTTCCCCTCATCTACTCCCTGGTTTCCCAGTGGTCCAGCCTATATAGTAAAAGAGAAATAAGTGCTTGATATTGGATCACTAACATCTAACGCTAACTCTATTAGTCCATTCTCAGGCTGCTATGAAGAAATACCCGAGACTGGGTAATTTATAAAGAAAACAGGTTTAATTGACTCACAGTTCTGCATGGCTGGGGAGGCCTCAGGAAACTTACAATAATGACAGAAGGCACCTCTTTACAAGGTAGCAGGAGAGAGAATGAGTGCAAGCAGGGGAAATGCCAGACGCTTGTAAAACCATCAGATCTCGTGAGACTCACTCATTATCATGAGAACAGCATGGAGGAAACCGCCTCCATGATTCAGTTACCTCAACCTGGTCCTGCCCTTGACACGTGGGGATTATTACAATTCAAGGTGAGATTTGGTTGGGGACAGAGAGCCAACCCATATCAGTAACCAGTTAGCTTTCTAAAATTCTTAAGCTTTTTACTTTGAAATCATTTTAGACTTAACAGAGAAGTTGCAAAAATAGTACAGATGCATACCCCTTACCCACCTTCTTTTAATTTTAACATTTAACTGCACTATAATTTTCAAAAACCAAGAAAATAACATTAGTACAAAGCTATTCACTAAGTCACATTCTTTATTTAGATCTAAACAGTTTTCCATTAATGCATTAATAAGTTTTGGTCAGTATGTTTACATGTTGATCTTGTGTCCTGCCACCTGGCTGACTCATTTATTATATCTAATAATTGTTTTGTGGCTTCCTTAGTCTTTTCCATATAGAACCATTCATCAGTAAGCAGAGATAGTTTTACTTATTCCCTTTCAACCTGATACCTTACATTTCTTTTTCTTGCCTGATTGCCCTGGCTAGAAGCTCCAGTATAATGTTGAATAGAAATGGCAAAAATGGATGTCCTTCTCTTGCTCCTGATCTTAGGGGGAACGCATTCTTTTTTGCCATTAAGTATGATGCTAGCTGTTTGCATGCGTGTGTGTGTGTGTGTGTGTGTGTGTGTGTGTGTTTTAACCAATAAGATTTCAAGCTGTGGGGTTTTATAGATGCTCTTTATCAGGTTGAGGAATTTCCCTTTTGTTCCTACTTTGTTGAGTGTTTTTGCATCAAGAAAGAATTGTGGATTTTGTCAAAGGCTTTTTCTACGTCTGTTGGAATGATCATGTGGCTTTTATATGTAGTTCAATTAATATGACATATACTCATTAATTGATTTTCAAATGTTAAACCAGTCTTGCATTCCTGGGATAAAACTTACTTGGCCATGGTGTACAATCTGTTGTTATATTTTGCTGGATTCCATTGACTAGAATGTGTTGGAGAATTTTGCATTTGAATTCATATGCGATATTTGGGATTGGGGACCGTATGTGTGTCTTTGTCTGGTTTTGATATCAGAAAAGTACTATACTGGTCTCAAAGAATGAGTTGGGGAGTGTTTCCATGTTTCCACTATTTTCTTTTTTTCTTTTTTTTTTTTTTTTTGTGAGACGGAGTTTCACTCTTGTTGCCCAGGCTGGAGTGCAATGGGGTGATCTCAGCTCACTGCAACCTCCGCCTCCCAGGTTCAAGCGATTCTCCTGCCTCAGCCTCCGAATAGCTGGGATTACAGGCAGGCATCACAATGCCTGGCTAATTTTTGTATTTTTCTAGTAGAGACCGGGTTTCACCATGTTGATGAGGCTGGCCTTGAACTCCTGACTTCCATAGTGCTGGCCTCCCAAAGTGCTGGGATTACAAGTGTGAGCCACTGCGCCCGGCCTGTTTTCTTTTTTGGAAGATTTTGTGAAGATTCGGTATTAATTCTTCATTAAATCCTTGGAAGAATTCAACATGGAAGATAACTTCAGTCTGAGCCTGGGCTTTTCTTTGTGCGGAGTTTTAAAGATTACTATTGCAACCCATTTACTTGTTATGACTCCGTTCAGATTTACTATTTCTTCTCAAGTCAGTTGTGATAGTTGTATCTTTCTAGGAAGTTGTCCATTTCTTTGAGTCACATAATTTGTTGTCATAGAGTTGCTGATGGTATGCACTTGTAATCCTTTCTATTTCCATGAAGTCTGTAGTAATTATTGTAGTGTGGTCTAATAGGGATTTTCTTTCCCCCATTCCTTCTCTATTGATGAACTAGAATTCTTAGAACAGCTGTTTTTCTTTCTCATTAATTTGTATACTCCATGACTGATGTCATTGTAGTCTACTGGAAATTTGTTTTATTCTGGGGATGATCAGTGGATATTAATGTAATTGATCCTTTTGCTCACACTGTTCCAGGCTGTGGCTTTTGGGAGCTCTTTCAAGCTGGCTGTCCTGTCCTTCACAGGCCCCAGGCCTTCTTCTTTCTGAACTCTCCCTTACTCTCTGACTACATGGGCTGTTCCAGGCTCATCTATTTTGGCTGGCCCAGCTCTAGAACCAACCACCTCTCCTGAGGGCTATATAACTTTTCTAAAAAATATATTATTATGAATTTGTGGATTTAAATATAATTTATTGGTTTTAGTTCATTGCAGTTATTACTGTAATTGATTTCTTTGGTCAGTAGGAACCAATCAAGTTGTCTCCTGAGTCTTTTTTTTTTTTTTCTTTTTTTTTTCTGAGACAGGGTCTAACTCTGTTGCCCAGGCCGGAGCGCACTGGTGCAATCATAGCTCACTGGAACCACAAGTGGTCTTGTTTTTGGTTGTTTTGTGCTGATTCTTTTGGATTCCACCAGGTCTTGCCACTTTTAATGCAGTTCTTCTGTACCTTTCAGTGGCCTTTGAAGCCCCACCTGCCTGTTCCCGGGTGCTATGCCATGGCCTGCATGGTGCTCATTTAATGGTCATTCATTGTGGTGATTGTCAATTCTCAGGTTCCATCCTTCCTGCAAGTAAGGGGTCAGGGGTCTCATCTGGGGGGGAGTACTTCCTTCCCGACGTGTTGGTAGACATTTAACAATCACAGTGACTGGCAGTGTCCCTGGCACTGGTACTCACAACCGGGGTTGCTGGTTGACATGTGATGGCCCCACCTGCCCAGGAAGGTCCTGCCCCATTGACTACCCTTTCCCAAAGGCCAGTCAGGCCTTCACTGAGAAGCATGTTTGGAAGAACCTTTTAAAGACAGGGCTTCCCCACGTTTTGGGAAGGTTGAGAAGGGGCTGGGTGACTGTTAGACTCCTGCTGGTCACAACATGGTGCTTCAGCTTCTTGTTGAACTCCTGCAGCAGGGGAGCCCACTGTGCACATTTGTACAAGACTCACCTTGCCATATTTAGCACACTGACAGAACTTACAGGAAGCATGAAGAGCTATTTTGATGTCTGCTTTTTTAGAAGACTCTTAGCCTGACTTTCTATGTTTACTTGTTTTGCATTTTCCCGGAGTGCAGTTTGTATGAATTACCCTGCACATACCTTGTGGTTATTTTTCCACTGGGGATACTGTATTTTGGAACATTTTGCCTACCAAACTATTTTTATTAGGCAATTAAGAATTTTTGTCCTCATTTTAAGTTAGAGACAATTAAAACGCCCTTGTAGGGGCTAGAGGAAAACTTCTCCTTTGCCCTCTGAAAGTTTGCTGGAAATCAACTGACAAAGGGCAGATTAACAGGAGAAAAGGCAAGCACATTTATTAACATGCATAGCACAGAAGAACTGTAGGAGAATGATTGCCCAATCTCAGTGGAGTACGCAGGGTTATATACCCTCCTTCTCAGGGGAAAGGGAGATGGGAAGTGGGGATGATTGTACGGGGGTAGTAAATGAGTTTTAGGGGAATTCGCTGTGCTTGAAGAACACACCATAGTCTGGGCCACAGTCTTTCAGGCCTGCAGAACAGACAGTGGTTTGTGACAAAAGCCTGTCCAGCTGTGTTGACAGACTTCAGTTTTTCTTCCCACAATATGAATTCAGTTAATAAAAACCTGTTTTCCTCTTTGGAGTGTCTGGATTTTAGGGAGAGAAGGGAACTTCGGAGGAGTTCATCTTGGGCTTTGGGTGAGACAGAGGATTGAGAGGTGAGGGTGGGGGGCGGTTAGAGAGACGCTGAGGGTTCTTCAGTTCAGCGCATCAAAGTGCCATATTTTGCGGTATTGGTGCCTGAGCCCCAACACCCTCAATGAGGTCAGACCCTTGCCAGCAGTTAGATGCTAGGCAGAATGCATTTCTCTTCATCCCAGTGTTCTTATTTAAATTGGAGGGAAGATGGCATTCAATAGGAGGGAGTATAACATTACATTGGAATGAGGGTGGCATTCAATAGGAGGGAGGATGGCATTAAATTGGAGGGAGGGGAAGAGAGAAGATAGCAGCTTCTGGTGTGCTGTGAGGAATACGTGAAATAATGCAGAGAGGGTGGGCTACAGTGCCAGGCAGGCAGGCAGGTAAGAATTTGAAAAGTTTAGTTGCAACTCATTAGTATTCCTGTTACAACTGCTATCATTATTGCTATTAAGATCTTTTGATCAAAATAAACTTCCTCAGTTTTTTAAAATTTCTAAAACAGTTTTATTTTTAGAGATGAGGTCTTGCAGTGTCGCCCATGCTGGTCTCGAACTCCTGGCCTCAAGCAATCATCCCACCTCAGCTCCCAAAATACTGGGACCGCACCTGGCCTGTCCACATTGCTAAGACACTGAATTGTGCCTCCAAGCCCAAAGAATTTTAGGTGTCATTTAGCTGTATACTTGTACCATGAGGAAATGGACAGCTTTTGGAAAGAATTTTGAAATATTGGGAATAGATCCGATCCCCACTGAGAATTTTGAGGACCACCAAGGATCCAGAGATACCCTCTGTTGGCTCAAATGTCTTCTGAAAAATGTACCTCACTAGAAGAAGCATTCTGGGGAAATGGTAACATTAAAGCATTCTTTGTTTAAATGGCAATGTGGCGTATATTGTAAATGAAATTGGATTTGGTAATAACCTTTTAGGGGGAAGGTTTGTTTTGAAAACATAAAATGAAGTAAATTCATTGGCCCATTTAACGATGTCTTTGATTGATTTTTGCTAATCAACAGTTATAACAATTAAAAAAAAAAACCTAAAGTAAGTCTTGGTTTTCAAAAGGAAACTCAACCTAGGCCACGAATGGAGAGCCTTGGAACAGAGCCCTCCATGCAAGTCTTCTCAGAAAGGTGCTTAGTAGGTGCTTTGGAGGCCTGTGAGCTCTTGCATAGTAGGGAACTTTAGATCCGCTCAGAGACCTGCCTTATTTCTGTTTCAGCATCAGATCTGCCTGTTGTATAGTAATCTAGGACTTTTCTAGAAAGGTCCTGGGGTGCGAACGGACCTCAGCGTGGGCCAGGCCAGACTTGACAAGGCTCCCTCCCCAAGTTCGGCGGAGTCTCCGAGATCCCCACTCACCCCTCCCCAGCCTCTGTTTGCTTTGCTTCCCCCAAGAAGTGATGTCTGGCATGGAAACTACTGCTTCTAAAAGAATCCAGTACACGAGGGGTTAACGAAATGGCAGGAAACCCAGGCTGTCACCGCACATTTGAACTGAGTCATTTGTAGAGTTTAAAACATTTCACTACTTTTATGTCCTGCCTTTTGTTTTTGTATACTTCTAATAACAGTTTAAAAAGTCAGGGGCAGGAAAGGTAAATGTAAGTTCCAAGTTCCATCCTTTGTTCAGATGTGATCTTGGGGCCCTTAGGTGCTCTGTGCAGGAGGGGAGGTGAGCGCGGCCAGGTCTTGGGGGGCGGTGGGCGTGGTCTCGCCCTGCCCGGGCCGCGGAGTGAGTCACCGGGGCTGGGGAGGGAGGGAGGGAGGAAGGAGCAGCGCTGGGTCCGCTGCCGCCGGACGCTCTACAGTTCCAGTTCTCCAAAACTGGCCGCGTAGAATGGCGCCTGGGGACTCGCCTCGCCTGTGGGCTGGCCCCCAGGGTGTGGCCACATCCCTTTTTCTGGGCCTTTCCCTTCAGGGCTCGGCTGAGGCGGTACCAGACACAGCCGGGGCCTCTCCTGTTGCTTTTTGCCAAGTTGGAAATCAGTTTTGTTTCCCTTACAAAACGCATCCACGCTGCCTGTCTCGGTCATCTCCAGTGCTGCACCTTGGCCCAGGAGCATGGTTGACTCAGAAAACCGAGAGCATTGTGAGAGGAAAGACGAGGCAGGGAGAGAGCGAGCTGGGGAGGCCCCTGTTCCTGCTGGGTGCTCCCCACTGACTCTCTCTCTCTGAACAAGCCAACCGTTTTTGAACATAAGTCAAAGCGATGTTTTCCAGAATGTCTCATACACATAATGGGCTACAATTGTTCACCTCCACTGAACAGTTTCAAAATATACGTGGCATGTAATTATTTTCTCAAAAAGGGTAATCTTATCGACCTGCGTGATTTAATTATATTTAGTTATGTATGTCTTGTCCCTCATAATTAATTGGTAGAAACCTAGGTAATGGCATTTCATAGTGCCGTCGTGTCATTGTCATTATTTTATTTATTCGTGTTGCCAGGACAGACTTTAGTCAAATCAGATGTGTGTGTCTTTTTTAACTCTCATTGCGACTTGCATTGTAATATTTTCCATGTACACATTTATTTTTTTTTTGGAAAGAAAATCATTGCTTTTAAGCAGGATGGAAAGTTTGATTCATTCCATAGAAATCTGGCTGCTGCCTGTGGTCTTTCACATCCATGGGGAGCATGTCTGGGGGCCAGGAGGCCATGCTGACAGAGACCCTCAGGTTCTCTCTGGCATGGAGGTGAAAGCCAGAGTTGAGCTCAGTCCTGCAGCTGCGCCGTGCTCCTCCTTGATCACGGTTAAATTCCTCCGTTTCTGGTCTTTTCTCTTTTTCTCCTTTCAGTTTCCTATCCTGTGTTAATTCCTCTGTAAAGCATCTGGCCAGACTTAATGGGAATTCCTTCATAATGCACCCTTGCGACTTGGAGAAGGCGTAGAAGGAGGGAGGGTGGTGTCTGTAATTCTTGGCTCTGTTCCCAACTACTGCATGCAGTGACATCTAAACTCAGTTCCTGCTTATTCATTCCTGTACTAAGGATGTCTTTTTATTTTCTCTTGTCTGGTGCTTTGACATCTGGAGCCTTGCTGCCTCCGGAGGGACAGGCCCTCCCAGGGCTAGATAATTCCTAGAGATAGCAAACAGCATTGCTGCAGCATGCCTTACGTGTGCAAGCCACCCAATCCAACGTCCACACCCTCGGCCCCCTCTGTGTTTCATCCACTGTGCACCTGCTCTCGTCACCCCAGGTCCAGCCACCAAGCAGCTAGGGACAGCCCTTTGTCCCAGGGTCCACCGAGGTTATTCAAACTAATGGATTCTAAACCTGCTTACCCCGCCTCTCCTGTTCTTTCCCATGGAAGGCACAGAAAAGACTCTCCCTCCTCTCACCAAGGTCTCTGCCTCCTAGGACGCTGGTCTCCCCTATGTTCCCCCTCCCACAGCGGTAGGTGTGGCGAGCTCCTTCTCTGGAGGACTCTGAGTAACAAATCCTCTTTTCAATGGCAGTCCTCTCCTGACCTGTCAGCCCCATAGTGCTTGAATAATAATAGAACTTAAATTGTAAAACATCCCTGGAGCTACTGCCCTCCCTTAGGTCCCATGAAAAAGGGGAATGAAAGTTGGCTGCAGTTAAGGTGGCTAATCAGCTGATGGTGCCACCTTAACTGCAGCCAATTCTAATTCCCCTTTCTCGTGGAAAAAGATGGGGAGATTATTCTGGAGTGAATTGTGGGCCCAGTGTAATCACAAGTCTGTAAAAGTGGAAGAAGAGCGGGCAGAGAGATCCGATATGAATACTACTTAATTTGCCATTGTTGGCTTTGAAAGTGGAGGACCTAGAGTCAAGGAGTATGGGAGGCCTCTAGGAGCTGGAAAAGGCAAGGAAACATTCTCTCCCGCCGCCCTGCCGAAACCATCTTTTTGACCCAGTAAGATCCATGTCAGATTGACCTCCAGAATTGTGAAATGACAGATTTGTTTAGCCGGTGCAGTGGCACAAGCCTGTAGTCCCAGGTCCTCAGGAGGCTGAGGCAGGAGGATCACTTGAGACCAGGAGACTGGGGCTGCACTGGGCTGTGATTATGCTACTGCACTCCAGCCTGGGCAAGACCCCATCTCTATAAAATGAAATAAATAAAATAAAACTCCCCAAATTTGTGTTACTTCAAGCCACCAAGTTGTCATAATTTGTTGCCGCAGCGGGAAGCTAATACATGTGTTCATTGCAGAGTTTAACAAACAGATACCATGTTTATTTTTTTGTTTGTTTTGCATCCTCATTTTACAGATGATTAAAAAAAAAACACTTTTTAGAGGCCAGGTCTTGCTGTGTTGCCAGGCTGGTCTTGAACTTCTGGGCCTCACACAGTCCTGCCTCAGCCTCCCAAGTAGCTGGAAATACAGGCTCTATCTGCCATGCCTGGCAGAAACCACCTTCTTAACTACAGCTTTTTGTGTGTTAATATTGATTAAGATGATTTCCGTTAAAAAATGGCTGTAGGCCAGGTGTGGTGGCTCACATCTGTAATCCCAGCACTTTGGGAGGCCAAGGTGGGTGGATTGCTTGAGCTCAGGAGTTGGATACCAGCCTGGAAAACATGGCGAAACCTCATCCCTACAAAAAATACGAAAAATCAGCTGGGCATGGTGGTGCATGCCTGTAGTCCCAGCTGCTTGGGGGGCTGAGATTGCTTGAGCACAGAAGGTTAAGAGTGCTGTGAGACGTGATTATGATTGCACTACTGCACTCCAGCCCAGGTGACAGAGTGAGACTCTATCTCAAAAAAAAAACCAAAAAAACAAAAAAAAAAAGGCTGTAGCTGTTTGAATTAGCTAGGAATATTTGGAATAGCTCCAAATTGCTTAGTGGGATCATGAAGACCCCGTGACCCCCAAAGATCATGATACGGTGGAAAAAAGGTGCTTTTTAAAATTGTTGTTCAAATACTTAGTGATAAAACTTCACGTATTTCTCTAGCACCATATACTTGCCTGAATTTTTATGAATTTGTATGGTACCATTCTTAGCTAGCTCTGTGAAGAGCTTATAAATTCTTCGTTGTTCCTGTGAGGAAATGGGAGCCCAGAGAGGGAGGTTTCAGTCCAAAAGGGGCAGAGCTTGGGAGCAGAACAGGTGGCCCTGGGGCTCTGGGGTCCCAAGAGATGTTACTCAGGGCCACTGGCTGAGTGCCTGCGCGTGCTGCTCAGTCAGAGCCTCCTGTGTCCCTTTGATCTTTGATGTGTGTGGATGAGATCAAGTTGTTTAAATATTTCTGGCTTTTGAGAAAGTGTCTAACACCAGATAGTTATCCTGATAAAAGCCAATACCCAGAATTTAACAAGGATAGCTGACAAAGATGCTCTATGGATGCTTTTTAGAAAAATGTATATGTTATTGATCCTTTTTAGTGTAGCTGGTTCATTACAGCCGCAGTCTTCAGATGTTTTTGATCTCACACCTCTATCAGTAAAAAGTGGGCATGTGCACCCAAAGTGGGGGTGTGTGTATTTATTTATAAATTACAGGCATGTAATGCATAAATATCTTACATCTATTGAAACATACAAAATATAAATGAAAATAAAATGAACCACAATTAGAAACAAAGGTGGTAGTGTTTTTCTGCACTCCTGTGATGGTGTATGTTTTTGTGTGTGGGCATCACTTGAGGCACCACTACCCAGAACATCTTCCAGGAGCTTTATGTTGTGATGTCATTTTAGATCACTGAAGGAACATTGCACGTGTCAGGCACGTGTCCAGCACATGTCAGGCTAGCTGATTCTCATGCTGTCTCTTTTATCCAGGGATGTTTAGGAAGGCTTGAAGAACGCCCAGCAGTCTGGGACCACCACCACGGTCTACCCTCATGCCCAGGGGTGGCCCTTCTGCGCTGAGCATGTCAGTTCTGAAGGTTGAGGCATGAGGTGTGGGCGCTCTGACTCCTCCACTTCCTGGAAGTGGACCACGTGCTAACTTGGGGCTTGTCACTGTCACACTGAGCAGCTGAGCTGTGCTCCACTGGCACACACAGCCTTATAACCTTAAGCGTGTTCTATCTTGTGCTTTACTTTTAAAAAATTGTTTTATTATGGTGAAATACACATAACATAAAATTAGCCACTTAACCCTTTTAAGTGTGCAGTTCCGTGGAATTCAATACCTTCACATTGTTGTGAGCATCACCGCCGCCCTCCTCTCCAACACTTTTTATCCTCCCAAACGGAAACTTTGTGCCCGTGAAACACTAACTCCCCCTTCCCCCATGCCCAGCCCCTGGCAACAACCTTTCTGCATTCAGCCTCTACGAAGTGGACTGCCCTGGGTGTCTCATGTGAGCGGAATCACACAGTACTTGTCCTTTAGTGACCGGCTTATTTCACTCAGCATCGTGTCCTCAAGGCTCATCTGTGTTGGAGCGTGTGCCAGAGCCTCCTTTCTGAGGCGGACACCATTCCATTGCATGAACCCACCACCACATCGTGTTTATCCATTCATCTGTTAAGGGACCCTTGGGCGCTTCCACCTTTTGGCTGTTGTAAACAGTGCTGCTGTGAACATGGGTGTACCAGTGTCTGTTTGAGTATCTTGCCTTTTTCGTCCGTGGAGACATTCTGCATGGATTCCAGGACGGCTTTGTTGGGGTGGTGCCTAGGGCAGCATGCACCCTGGGGACCCTCCCACGGTAGCATTTGTGCTGCTCTCAGGACCTCTAGGGAGGTGGCCCCTTAACTCACTACGCTGCTGCTGCCAGTGGAGAGGTGTCGGGCCCTGGCTGGGTGTTTACTCCCCTCCCTGCAGTCCTTTGGCCAGGGAGCCCAGGAGAGCTGCTGTCAGCGTGGGCGGGGTCAGGTGCCCTGTCTGTGGTCTTGTTGCCTAGATGTCATCCCACACTTTCTCTCAACCTTGACACTTCTTGTAAGGCCCTACTCTCTGGTAACAGGGACATGACTGTGAGCTCGAGGCAGAGTATGCGAAGCAGTTCCAGGGAGGCTCAGTGTGTATGTTGGTGGAGGTGGCCCGGCCTTATCACAGTTAACTTCGGCCATCACCCAGGTGGCCACACACACACACACACACACACACACACACACACACACAAACACACAAACGGTCCGTGCTGATTTCCTGATTTTGAAGGCTTCACTTGGTCTTCTTGGCCTTTTGTTGAATATGTCACTGCCACCTTCGTTAATACATTCAGTCTGTGTCCCTTGTGCGTGCCCAGATTCCTGGCAGTCAGTAGTGAGAAGCTGCCTGCCAGCACTCCCCGCAGTTCCCGAGAGGCACCAGCCAGAGGGACTCCGTGAGAGGCGAGGTCTTGCTTGGTGAGTGTCCACCTCATCGCACACTTTCTCCTGGTGTTTGGTGGGGATTTGTGGAGAACCACTTTCTCCGGGTATTTAGTAGGAGTTTATGGAAAACCTTTTCATTCATCCCTTTGCTATGGCCCTTGTTCAGGCCTGTGCCCCTTGGATAAAATCGGAAGCACACAGTGACTGGGGATGGGAGGGACAGGGAGAACAGCCATGCCTGAAACCTGTCATTTAAGACAAGCTGAAGCCACCTCATGTGCCGGTGCAGGCTGCCAGCCCCTCCTTGTCTCATTTTGCAGACAGGGGCTAAGCATGTCCCCAGACGGCAAACCACAGGGTCCACAAGTCCTGGCTGTTTGGCAGCTGGTGCACGGCCAGGTCTGCCCTCCTCACTGCTTGCCCACCGCAGCCTCTCAGGGTGGTCCAGCCAGGAGGGGCAGGAGCCCTCTTCTTCCTTTGCCACTCAGGGTGCGTGGGGCGGGCAGGAGGATCAGGTTGGGGGGCTGCACCCTGAGTAAGTGCTTGTTCTCCCTACATTTTAAAAGCTCACAGGAAAATGGAGAGTTTTTTCCGAAAGAAAACAATTTCAATTATTTGATTTACTTTTGATTACCTGGGCAATTAATATCCCTTTATTTTAAAATATGACATCATAAAATCAAATGGACTAGGAACGTGGTGATAAAATAGAAAAATATCTCTTAAACTTCCTCAGTTTAGGAAGACCCATAAAATTCCCTTTTACTTGCCTCATAATTTAACTTGAGGTTGCAGTTTATGAGTCCTCCCTTTCGTAGAGGCTCCAGCTGGCAAAGACGTGCCGTGGAGAGAAACGCACCACCTGTTCCCTCAGGGTCCCTTCTACTGAATGGCAGATTCTCCCCTCGTCTTTATGAAAATGTTCAAATTGCAGTGTTGTGACACATACCCGTTGTAAATAACAAATATGCGAGCAAAGTGTATGACAGAGGTATGTTTTAATACCGTGTGCTTTGTGGCCTTGTATCATTAGTTTCTGAAATTTTGACTCCTTCATGTTCTTGGGGTGACAGTAAAATCAGGTGATATCTCTATTCGATTTGTCTTGAACACAGGTGTCCAGTGTGGTGGGTGCTGTCTCAGTTTTGGCGGTGGGTGATAGTGTCATTTCAGACAAGCACTCTAAAACAGCTCCGCGAGACCATGGGAAGCAGGAAATCGGCTAAAAGGGAGACTCCAGCCCTTCCAGTGCCTGGTCCGTGTTCTTGAACTTAGTTTCTTGTGTTAACCGGAAAGTGCATCCAAAAATAGCTTCTAGAGTTAGTGGGGTCTGCGACGGGAGCTGTGGGCATGGCATGATTTTCCCAGATAGCTCAGATGGGAGTTTCCCTGTGGCAGCCGTGCGTCTGTCTTTCTACAGGGGACCAGTTTTCCTTGAATATCCCCAAAGGACCTTTTCTACTCTGGATGCCTGGATAAACTCTGAGTAGATGGAGTCTGGGAGGGATGTTTATAAGAAGCTGTATTCACTCATAGATGTCTAAGAGGGCTCTAAGCCTCTGTGCCTGCTTTTGCTGTGATGCGGGATGCAAATGATGAATTCCTGCACGGAGAGGAGTAACTCTTTTCTGCACCAAGTCTGGGCTCTGATTTGGGAAAATCTATCATCCTGTCTATACAGAGGCACAGTTCAGCCAGATTCTTGGTGAATTTATGATGCTCCCCACTCCCCGTTTAAATCACATCTATCTCTCTCCGCTTGCACTGAGGAGTTTCCTTTCATCTCTGAGCTTTGACATATGTGGAGCTGTGCTCCTGGGAGCCTCTGCACACACTGATGTGGGTTTGGGTGGTGATAGGTGGAGTGCCAAGGTCACACCCTGGGATGGTGGGGTTGGGGGGTGGAGGGTGGGCCTGCGGCTCCTAGGGTTCATGGCAGCCCTCTGGTGCCGGGGAGGAGGCACATGGCGTGACTGCGCTTGACATGAGTTTAGCTTAATTTCATGCCAACTGTTGGCACCTCCTGGCAGCCACTTAGAACAATAGGTTTTGAAATTCTGGATAATGGAGGGTGATCATTTTAATATTTAAGTAAGCCTGCTTGGCCAGGCACCATGGCTTGTGCCTGGAATCCTAGCACTTTGGGAGGCTGAGATAGGAGGATTGCTTGAGGCCAGAAGTTTGAGACCAGCTTGGGCAACATAGTGAGATCCCGTTTCTATAAAATGTATACATACATAAATAGCCAGTTGTGGTGATGTGCATCTGTAGTCCCAGCGACTTGGGAGGCTGAGGTGGGAGGACTGCTTGAGCCCAGGAGTTCAAGGTTGCAGTGAGCTATGATTGTGCCACTGAACTGTGAGTGACAGAGTGAAATTCTATCTCAAAAAAAAAAAAAAAAGTCTGCTTGATTATGGAGTCAAAGACGTTTACCTATCTATACAATCAGAGATAATGTTTATGACTGAGACCTAAAAGACTGTTGACATATTCATTCTATTCATCCTAGTATGAAAATCATTTGGCTCCTATAGAAATATCCCCCAAAATACAAGGAAATGAAAACCAGTGTTTTATTTTCTAGGCAGTGCACTGAAACACGGTAGAAAACTTTAAAAACAGGGGCTTCTGGTTTTAGAACAAGATGGCGTAGATTCATTTTTCCCTGCTCCTCCCCGTGATTACAAGTAAATAATTTAACAAGAAACAGTAAAAGGACGCTGGAAACTAAAAGCAGGCAGACTGACTGGGGCCTCAGGACATGAGGGGGTATCAACACCATGAGACCCTGGACTTCTGTTTTATCTCCTGTATCCTTCCAGTGTGGGCACAGGAAGGCCTGTAACCAGAACCGCCAACAGGTATAGAGAAAACAAAATAAAGCAAAACCAAAAGGCTCTGTCAGGCCCAAGGGGAAGCTCAGTGAGACCTAGTGGGAGCCCAAGGCCCGCTCCACACCCAAGCCACCAGTGGACAGCCTGATGCTGCTGTGTGGACCACTCCCTATCCGGTGGCTCCAGGAGACCCAGACCCAGGGGTTTTTGCCCATCCACCCACACCACAGCAACAGGTGGCCCAGGGAACTGCCTTCCACTCCTTTATACAGAGCATTTACAAAAAACCTACAACCAGTTTCACAGTTAAGGGTGAAAGACTGATTCTACAAAACCCAAAACAAAACCTCTTACAACTGAAAAATGAGCTCATTACAATGACAGGATACAAGATCCATGGCTATGAATTGACTGCATTTCTGTATCCCCACAATGGACTAGTGAAAACTGAAATCACAAACGTAATACCATTTACAGTTGCACCAAGAAAATAAAATACTTACATATAAATTTCACAATGCTCATACAGGATGCAGGATGAACATTACAAAATGCTGATGAAAAATATCAAGGAACATCTGAATAAATGGAGAGACTTCCCATGTTCATGGATCGGAGAAATGAACATAATAGTGAGTCAGTTTTCTCTATAATTATCTATAGATTTAACGTAACTCCTATCAAAACCTCAGCAATGTTTTTTTTTGTAGACATACACAAGCTTATTCTACGTGGAAAAACAGGTCCAAAAATGTCCAGAAGATTTCTCAAAAAGAATAATAAAGTGGAAGCACTCACTTCTCCCAATATTAATGCTTACTGTGGAGCTGCAAAGTGTGGTATCAGCAAAGGGATGGCACATGTGTAATGAACCAGAGTGAAGAACCCAGAAATAAGTCCCAACAGATATGCCCAATTAGTTTTTGACAATCAGTTCAGTGGAGGAAGTATATAGTTTTCCAATAAATGGTGTGGGAGCAATTAGACATCCATTAGAAAAAAAAAAACCCTAAACCTCACATACCTCATATAAAAATTAACTTGTTAAAGATTATAGATTTAAATGTAAAACGATAAAACTTCTAAAAGAAAACATAGAACATTTTTGGGATCTAAGACTAGGCAAAGAATTCATAGACTTGACACCAAAAGCATGATCCTTTGCTGTGGGAAAGATCCAATGAAAAAGAGCAGAGAAATTCCAGACGAGAGAGAATATTTGCAAATCACGTACCCAACAAAGCACTAATATCTAGAATACGTAAAGAACTCTCAAAATCGAACATTAACAAAACAACGAATCCTGTTTAAAAATGGGCAAGACATGAGACATTCACTGAAGAAGGTATACAGATGGCAAGTAAGCACATGAAAAGATGTTCAACATCTTTACAAAACAGGGAAATGCAAATTAAAGCCACTCAGAGATACCACTGCGCATCTATCAGAATGGCACAAATAAAAAGAGTGATACCACCAAATGCTGCTGAGGGTGTGAGAAACGGGATCTCTCCTACGTTGCTGTGGGAATGTGAAACATACCCACTCTGGAAAATAGTCCCTTCACAAAACTAAAAATAGAATTGTCATATAATCCACCAGTTGCACTCCTGGGCATTTACCCCAGATAAATGAGAACTTACATTCACAGAGAAGCTTTGCAGAAATGTTCATCGCAGCATTTTTAAAAAAATAATAACCCAACACTGGAAATAACCTAGATGTTCCTCAAAAGGTGAGTGGTTAAAGAAACTGTGATCCATCCGTACGGTGGAATATTAGTCAGTAGTAAAAAGGAACAGGCTGTTGATAAACACAGCAACTTGCATGGGCCTCAAGGAGATTTTGGTGAATGGAAAAAGCTTGGGAGCTAAATGATAAGAATTATGAACAGAAAGAAGGGAACAGCAGACACTGGAGTCTACCTGAGGGTGGAGGGTGAGAGGAGAAAGAGAAGCAGAAAAGATAACTGTTGGGTACTAGGCTTAATACCTGGGTGATGAAATAATCTGTACACAAACTCCTATAACGTGAGTTTACCTACGTAACAAACCTTCACATGTGCATAGGTTTGTTACCTGTGTAACAAACCCCCAAACCTAAAATAAAAGTTAAGAAAACCTAATTTCAAAAGGATATATGCTGCGTGATCCCATTTATAGAACATTTGTGAAATAACATTCTTAGGGGGATGAGGGACAACTTAGTGTTTGCCAGGGGTTAGGGATGCGGGAGGGGTGAACGTGGCCCCAGAGAGGTAGCATGAGGGGTCTTGTCCCATTGGTACCATCTTGATTGTGTGTGGGTAGTATTTTGGTTGTGGTTGAGAAACTGCACAGATGCACACGCGCACACACACGCACACGAATGCACTTAAAGCTAGAGAAATCTGAATAAGCTTTGTCGGCTGTACCAATGCCAATTTCCCGGTTTTGATTTTGTCCTCTGGTTTTGGGGCATGGTAGCCTTAGGGGAGGCTGGGTGAAGGGTGCATGGGACCTCCCTGTACATTTCTTTGCAACTTCCTATGAGTCTATAATTATTCCAAAATAAAAAGCTTAAAATATGACCATTGAGTTATTAATGGTAATGAGTCAGTATAAGAAGAAGACATGGAAATTCGGTGTGCCCAGTGCACATGTTGCCCAGGTGGGGCTCCTGCCAACGGAGTGCCCGGTGGTGGGAATGTGAGGTTTTCAGGACCCAGCATGCTCTGCAGAGTGGGAGAGAGGACGAGCCTGCCGCCTTGCTAAGGAGGGCTAGTGTAGATTTACCCTCTTTCCAGCAGAGATGAAGATCTTGGTCAACGGCATCTCTCACAGGTGTGAAGATAAGCATTAAGATTTATGAGTAACTTGAGGGAGAGTGGGAGAATGTTGCTTTTTTTTCCCCAGACCTGGCCTCTAAGGAGACTTGGCTGTCTAGTTATAAAGTGTACATAAAATGCTCTGGAAGATTAGATTACATTAACTCCTGGAAATACCAAAAGTACTTTATTTTAATGTACTTGTTCTTGTAGTTATGAGCAATTTGGATAATTACAGTTGGCAGGGATGCGCCGATGCCCATACGCTGGAGTTACTTATTATCCCAGCCTTGATCCTGGGAATATCACAGCCCTTCACCTGTGACACTGGAGTTTAAACTGGAGCTAAGGTGTAGCCAGTGTCTTCTAAACAGAATGGGTATTGGATACAAGCCCGCTGTTAAGTCATTGCTGTCACCTAGGTAAACACGCCTTTGTAACACATTTATGAGAAATAGACACCATAGAGAAATAAATACTATACTGCTATGGGATATTCCTGAATGAACCAGCTTTGCTCCACCAGACAAGTTTACAGTGAACTCGGAGCAGGTGCCTTGCAGTTATATGGGAAAACAAGGAAGCTCTCAATAGGAAATGCTTCTGCAAACACACTGCTCGCTCACCATAAAGAAAGGCTGCTTCTAACACTGCAGTAGTACCCTGGAGTAAAGCCCGTCCTTTCCCCATTTTCTCAGGGGAAATAAGTACTAAGGAAGTGCCACATGCGATATTATCATCAAGCGCCACAACTCTCAAAGGGCTGCTTCTCTTAAAAAGCCCCGAGGGACTCTGTTGCATAGTGAGTTTAAAGATGCAGAAAATCAAAACTTCATCTGCACTTGAGTAATAACACTCCGTTGCTGGATTACTAAAATATGATTCTAGGATGGAGATTAAAGGGCGACACCTCAGCTCCCAGCCAAGCCCTGAGGTTGTAATTCTATGGTGGGAGAGGCCCCTTAGGCTTTCATATTAACAGTGTGGTTAGGGAGGTTGCCAAGGGTGGCTTTGCTGGGGATGTGAAGGTGTCACTGTCACCTTGCTGGGCATAGGCAAGGCACTTGGAATGGACAGCTCCAGGGCTTTCACTCCTATCTCCCTGAAGGAATCTAAGGGTTGGGCAGACACCTAGCTTGCCAGGTGCAGGCAAGTCACCTGGGTGAGATGGGCAGTATATTCCAAAGTGTTAGGCCTCTTAGGCTCTTATTTCTGAGTAATAAGCACTTTTTTGAGTGTGTTGGCTTCACATTTGATTGAAACATCAAAGCATCACAGTTTCTGTTATGTTCAAATTGGGTCAAACAAGTGCCGTCCAGACAGGGTATGGACTTTCATACCTTTCCTCATCATTGCTCTACACGTTGGATGCTGGTTCATGTTTAATGAAATGTATTAAAGTTGAAATCCCAGGATGCCCTAGTTTTTACTAAAACAGTGAATCTTGTACATTAATCTATGCAAACTAGCTCCATGGCCCGGAGCCCTGGCAGCTCAGCTGTCCCTCGTCCATCCTCCACACTGCCAAGGGGCAGTGAGAGGCTCCAGCATACCTTCCTTCCAAGAGCACTGTCACCAGTTCCCCCCTCCCCACCCGTCTTCCCCACTGCCTGGCTCCCCTTCCACCTGAGCCTGCCACGTGCTCCTGAGCAGTTTCCCCTTCTGTTAGCCCAGAGCCTTCCCCATGCCCTCGAGCTGTTTCCCAGGACCCTGCCAGCCAGCGCAAAGCAGGAAGGTGCCTTTCGGGCAGTTTGCTGTTTGTGGACGTGCTTGCCTTCTGGTCCATTACCCAGTGGTGCTCGTTCATGTTAGATGGGAAATCCTCTGAGGGCTGAAAGACACTTTCGGCTTTGATCTTCAGGTCAGCAGGACCAGTCAGCATCAACATCTACTACATGGAAAGCCCTAGGCTTATGCGTCCTGCAGCCTTGAAACTTCCTGCCCTGTGACCACCGTCTCCGCATTTCTCCCACTCCCTGCCCCGGGAGCCTCCTTTCTACTCTGTTCATGTGTTTAAGATTGTTTGTTAGCGTGAGATCACACAGCATCTCTGTGTCTGGCTTATTTCACTTCAAGTCCCTCAGGTTCATCCACATCGTTGCAAATGGCAGGATTTCCTTCTTTTAAAAGGCTGCATAGTATTGAATTGTGTGTATATACAATTTTCTTTATCCGTTCATTCCTCAGTGGACACTTAGGTTGCTTCTGTATCCTGGTTCTTTTGAATAATGCTGTTGTGAACCCTGTTGAGGGGCAGGTAGGAAAAATAAGCCTCAAGGTCTAATGCACAGCATGAGGACTGAAGCTAATATGGTAGTTACTCTTGTATTATATACCGGAAATTGGCTAAAAGAGTAGATTTTGGGTGCTTTCACCGAAAAAAAAAATGAGGTAACTCTGTGAAATGATGGATATGTGAATTTGCTTGACTGTAGTGATCATTTCTCTATGTATTTCACTACGTTATATGTATATCAAAATATAATGTTTTGTACCTTATATGTATATAATAATTTTTTTTAAGAAAAGAGAGCCCCATGGCAGGTGGTGTGTGGACCTGAAGGTAAATACTGGGTCTTGCCTTCGAGAGACTTGCAGGCCAGGGAGAGGGACAGCACATGCATAGACGGTCTTGCTGGATCGGAGACTTTTGCAAGTGACTTCAGCCCTCATCTCCTACTGTGAACCGACAGTAACAATAGTGCCCACTTCCTAGGGTTGCTATGGGCACTGGCGCCCATGAGCCAATAGCTGCAGAGGACTCAGGATGGCTCCTGGCACATGGTTGGCACTGTGTGTGTGTTTGCTAGCGGTAGGGACAAAGCTGCCTGAGGGAACAGGGAGGCTGCTCAGCTCTGGCCGCGCTGCCTGGAAGACACCCTTCAGAAGGTGCTGGGCCTGTCCAGCCTTGATGTTCACTTGGGTAGACAGGAGTTTGATGAAATCGACGTGCGTGATTGCCTGGCTTTGGTGTTCAGCCTGCACCGTGAGCCTTAAATGCTTCTCATTTTGCAGCCAGCGTTGCCACTCTGTTGTTGGTGTGTTTCTCTTGCCAAGCTGGACCTGTAGGATGGTTGGTTCAGACAACCCGCGGAAAGGAAGTTGGAAAGAGAAGAGAATTAGCAAAGAGGAAAGGTTAGAAAGAGAGAGGTGAAGTTATATAGCTGGGAAAAGAGGAGCAGGAATAGCATAGCAACTAAGAGGAAGAAAAAGTAGAATACTCCCAGGCTAGGGGCCCACACCTGTAATCCCAGTGCTTTGGGAGGCCGAGGCAGGAGGATCACTCGAGGTGAGGAGTTCAAGATCAGCCTGGCCAACACAGTGAGATCTTGTCTCTACTAAAAATTGAAAAATTAGGCCAGGCGCGTTGGCTCATGCCTGTAATCCCAGCACTTTGGGAGCCCGAGGTGGGAGGATCACGAGGTCAGGAGATCGAGACCATCCTGGCTAACACAGTGAAACCCCATCTCTACCAAAAATACACAAAATTAGCCGGCCGTGGTGGCAGGCACCTGTGGTCCCAGCTACTCGGGAGGCTGAGGCAGGAGAATGGCGTGAGCCCCGGAGGTGGAGCTGGCAGTGAGCCGAGATTGCACCGCTGCACTCTAGCCTTGGCAACAGAGTGAGACTCTGTCTCAAAAATAAATAGATAAATAAATAAAATAAAAAATTAGCTGGGCGTGGTGGCACGAGCTTGTAATTCCAGCTACTTGGGAGGCTGAGGTGGGAGGACCGCTTGAGCCCAGGAGTTTGGGGTTCAGTGAGCAATGATAGTACCACTGCACCCCAGCATGGGTGACAGAGTATGACCCAGTCTCTTAAAGAAAATATAAAAGTGGAATACTGATTGGGAGGGAGGAGGCTGTGCCCAAGGATGAAGTTTCCTATGGCCGGCCTTGTTGTGTGCAAAGGGCCAGGCTTGGGACCCTGTTCAGGACAATTGGCAAAAACTGTGCTGACCCCATAGTCAGGAAAGCAGCTATGGTCCCTGCCCTCACTGCGACCAGGGAGAGAGCTGCTTCTGTGGGCTGCTGCTCCTGCGGGGGCTTTATTGAGACCCACTTTACATACCATACAATTCACCCAGTTAAAGTATACAATTCAGTAGCTTTTTAATATATTTGAGTATCTGGGAGAGTTTTGCATCCATTGCCACAATCAACTTTAGATCATTTTAAATTAACTGATTAATTTTTAAGAGATAAGGTCTCACTCTATTGCTTAGGCTGGAGTGCAGGGGCATGGTCATCACTCATTGGATCCTGGAACCCCTGGGTTCAAGTGATCCTCTCACCTCAGCCTCCCAGGTATAGCTGGAAGCACAAGCTCATGCCATCATGCCCAGCTAATTTTTGTTTTTAAACTTTTTGGTAGAGACTGGGTCTCACTGTGTTGCCCAGGCTGGTCTCAAACTTCTGCCCTCAAGTGATCATCCTGCCTCGGCCTCCCAAAGTGCTGGGATTACAGGTGTGAGCAACTGCACCTGGCCTAGCACATTTTTAGCAGAAAAATGAGCCCCATATTCCTTAGCTGTCACCTCCTAATCCTCCACAGATTTGCCTAGTCTGCGCATTTCACAAAAATGGATCATGTGTAATACATGGTCCTTTGTAACTGGTTTCCTTCACATAGCATGTTTGCAGGCTCATTCATATTGTAGCCTGTATCAGTACTTGATTTTTGTTCATTGCTAAATGGTATCCCATTGTATGGATGTACCACATCTTGTTTATCCATTTGTCATTGATGGACATTGGTGCTGTTTCTACTTTTGGCTACTATGAATAATGCTGCTGTGAACATTTGTGTACAGGTTAGTGTATGGACGTGTGTTTTCATTTCTCTTGTGTATGTCCCTAGGAGGAGACTTGCTGGAGCACACGATACCCCTGAGGTTTAACTGGAGAGCTGTTTGCATTCCCACCAGCACTTCTACGAGGGTTCCACTTTCTCCACATCCTCCAATGCTTACCTGTCTGTTTCAGACTCCGGCCATCTATCGGGTGTGAAGTCACATCTTATTGTGGTTTGGATTTGCATTTTCCAGATGGCTACTGATGTGAAGCACATGATGCTTTATGTGTTTATTGGCCACTTATGTATCATCTTTGGAGAATGGTCTAGTCAGATCTTTCACCCATTTTTAAATTCGGCCTTTTATTATTTAGTTGCAGTTTTTAGTAGATACAAGTCCCAGTCAGATAATAGGACTTGCAAAAACTTTTCCCCATTCTGCAGGTTGTCTCTTTGCTTCCTTGATTATGCCGTTTGAAGCACGGACTTTTTAAATTATTATTTTTAATTGACAAAAAATTGTGTATATTTATGGTGTAAAACATGATGTTTTGAAATATATATACATTGTGGAGTAATGAATAGTTAATAACACACATAGTTAATAGTTAATAGCATATAATAGCATAATAATAAATAATGACAATGTATTGTATACTTGCTGAGAGAGTAGTTTGTTTTTGTTTTTTTTTTTGAGACAGAGTCTCCCTCTGTTGCCCAGGCTGGAGTGCAGTGGCGCCATCTGGGCTCACTGCAAGCTCCGCCTCCCGGGTTCACACCTTTCTCCTGCCTCAGCCTCCCAAGTAGCTGGGACCACAGGTGCCTGCCACCACGCCCGGCTTATTTTTTGTATTTTTAGTAGAAATGGGGTTTCACTGTGTTAGCCAAGATGGTCTCAATCTCCTGACCTCGTGATCTGTCCGCCTCAGCCTCCCAAAGTGTTGGGATTACAGGCGTGAGCCACGGCACCCGGCTGAGAGTAGATTTTAAGTGTTCTTAGCACAAAAAAATTAAGTCCATGAAGTATGCAGGAATAACATAGGAACTGAGAGGAAGAAAAAATGGAATACTGCCCGGTGCATGTTAATTAGCTTGATTTAGCCATTCCACCGTGATCCATTTTGTAATAATTTTTCACTCCAGAGTGAAGAGAAGTGTGGGAGGGGTACTCTACTGTCAAACTGCTCTTTAAATAAATAAAAGTGAGGGTTATCACAAGAAATTCATGGTGAGCAGGCCTCAGACCAGTCATCTTCGGCTCTGCGGGGCTGGACTTCTCTGGCTGTTGAGAGACCTCAGTGTTGCTTTTCAGTGAGGTCTTTTGGGGAGAATGGCCAGCAGGCATTCATGCTTTTTATTCTTTCAATTAAAGATAAAAATAAAAAAACATGGGCCCAGCGCAGTGGCTCACACCTGTAATCCCAGCACTTTGGGAGGTCAGGGTGGGTGGATTGCCTGAGGCCAGCAGTTCGAAACCAGCCCAGCCAACGTGGTGAAAACCCGTCTTTACTAAAAATGCAAAAATCACCCACTTGTGGTAATGTCTGCCTCTAATCCCAGCTACTTGGGAGGCTGAGGCACAAGAATCACTTGAACCCAGGAGGTGGAGGTTGCAGTGAGCCGAGATCACACCACTGCACTCCAACCTGGGCAACAGAGTGAGACTCTGTCTCAAAAAAAAAAAAAAAAAAAAGAATAAAATAGATTAAAAAAATGTAATTGACACATAACAATTATACACATTTGTGGAGCACAGAGTGATATTGCCTATGTATACGGTTTGTAATGATCAAATTGTGATAATCAGCATGTCCATCACCTCAAATACTTATTTCTTTTTATTGGGAGCATTCAAAATCCTCTCTTCTAGCTATTGGAAAATACACACTAAATTACTGTTAACTATAGTCCCCCTGCAGTGCTGCGGAACGCCACAACTTATCCCTCCTCTCCAGCTGTAGTTTAGTATCCAGTAACATACTCTTTTCATTTCCTTTCTTTGAGCAGAAGGCTAGATGTTGCCTGTTTTTGTTTTATTTTTCTGCTTCACATATAGCGCACGAAAGCAGAGTGTATTCAAAAAAGGAAATGTGTTTGAAAAAAAAAAAAGGAAACGAATTTACATAGGACCTGTAAGCATACGACAAAAAATGGAATCTGGTCATTGACAACCTTAAATATAAAGATGCCAATTTTAGACTGCGACAATGGTCCAGAACATGACAGATCTTTGTGATGTCTTTGCCTTGCCCGGCACACTCACAGGCAGCTGCCTTTGCTGAAATGAGGCCTTGTGTCTGCTAGGAGAGTAGCACTCAGATTTTCCACCCATTGCTGAATGAGTTTCCTGAGGCTTCTATAACAGATTACCATACACCAGGTGGCTTAAACCAACAGAAGTGTATTCTTTTACAGTTCTGAGGCTTCAAGGCTGAGACCAGCATGTGTGGGCAGGGCCGTGCTCCTGTGGAAGGCTCTAGAGAAAAATCCTTCCTTGCCTCTTCCTGCGTCTGTGGTGGCCGCCAGTCCTTACGTCCCCTGTCTTGCAGCCACGTTGATCTGATTTCTGTCTCTGTCTTCACATGGCTGTCTTCTCTCTCATGAGTCTCTGTGTCTCTGTTTTCTCTGCTTATAAGGATACCAGTCATTGGGTTAGGGCCCGCCATACTCCAGTATAACCTTATCTTAACTAACTATATCTGCAAGGATCGTATTTCCAAATAAAGTGACATTCCGAGGTTCCAGATGGACATGAATTTTGGGGGACACTATTCATTCAACACAGTGTAATCGCCAAAGTCACGTACTGGCACTGTCCTACTGGCACTGGAGGGTTTTTGTTTGCTTGTTTATTTTAAGCATTCCATTTTGCTCATGAATAATGAGTTATTAACAGCAGGAGGTTCAGAAGGTTGTGTGGCTTTTTGGAAATATATGACAATGCTATCTTCTAGATCCCCTCACCTGGGTCAGGCAGTGAGGTGGTGCCCGTAGGAGCCTCTGTAGGTGCAGGTTCCCCTTGGTACCATGCTTTGCACATCGTGTGAGCTCAGAGTTTGTGGACAGATAGAAACTCAGGAAACACAAAATATCGATCCATATGGTATTTAGCTGAATCTGTGAAGACTGTCATTGATTGCCAAGAATTATGAGGATATTGCTAAGTCAGTGGCCGTCATTTACACTCCACAAAAAGCCATTTTCACATCTCGACACACTGAACATGTATTTTTAGAGAATGACTAAATGTAGTTCCATCCCCTATTAGGAATTCCCTGCCCGCAGCATTCTCCAGGAAAATGTTGTCAAGGAGATTAACTGTCCACATGGGTGAGTCCAGCATTTTTCTGAGGTAGCACAAACACGCAGAGCCCATTACAGTTCCAGGACTTGCCCAACAATGTGTAATTGCAGCGGGGAGAGAATCTCATATGGGGTGGAGCCCCCGAGGCCCCCGAGCCACACACAGCTTTGGAATGAGGTGGGAGAGGGTATGGGCAGCGGTCCCAGACATCCAGACACTGTGGAGGGTGCTGGGTATGCACGGGGTCCAGCCTGTCTGCTGAGGAGCGGGCAGGGCATGGTGGGGAAGGTGGGGTGGGTGGCTGGGACTTTTGTTTGCATTTCATTGCAGACTCATCATTTGCCCCAAATATAATTTTGGCCTTGAATCATGTAGCGAAGCAGCCAGATGAAGGGAGGCCCGGCACAGCCAAAGCTCTGAAGCTTGGGAAGTATTGCCGTCCCCCTCTGAGAACATAGTTCAGTGAATCATTTTTCTGGCTTCCTTTCAAATTCTGAGGAAATGAAGTCCATAGGTTTGAAACAGTGATTCCCAGGAGCAGGTAAGTGCTGAAAGCCTCATCAGGTGGCACGTTTACTAAAGCCACTTGTTTCTTTTGAAACGGGTTTAATATAGACCATCTTAAAATGTCATGACCTCATGGGACAACGCAGGGGGACAGAGATAAGTTGTCACCTCTGAGTTTGGGACTGAAGACCCCAGAGCCACAGTGAGGGAAGACGGAAGGGGGCCGTGGCGAACTGGGCTGTTAGAGATCATGTGGCTAGTGCAGGGACACAGGACCCCCCCGGAGAGAAAGGGTCTGGGTCTCCTCCTGAGAGCCTGTTCAGGAATCTCCAGATTCTTCAACTTGTGGCGTGGTTTTCTTTGGAAAGGAAGGAAGGTGTAAAGAAGCCCAAGTCAGTTTCTCGCTTGAGAAATGCTGTTGCAAAGGGGCAGTGTGGTGGGAATTTTAACCTTTACCACTCCCTCTAGCAGAACTGTGTGGTTTTGGACAGGCTGGCCGCCAGTTTCAGGGCACAATAGAGGGACACTTCCACCCCTTTCAGTGACTTCCCAAGGTGGCTCTGCAGAGCACCCCTTAGGAGAGTGGAGCCTGGCCTCTGAGGCCATTCTGAATGAGGGGAAGGTGGGGATGACCCAGGAAGGCCAGCGCTGCATGGCTGCACCCCCTCTCCTGCATTTACCCCCAGGTGCCTGTGCTGGCAGCGGCACATCACCAGGCCTCCTCCTCTCTGTGGCTCCATTCACAGCTCCTGCTGGCTGAGGCCTTGGACCTGGCTGCCCACCGCACTTCTCCCCACCTGAACCACCTCCATCTCCCTCCAGATGGTGGCCGAGGCCTCCTAGCTTACCCTAACCACCTCCTGCCTCCACCCCGGCCCCTAGCACACACCTGAGCATCCTCCACCCAATGGCCAAAGTGATTCCTTACAATAGAAAGCAGACCAGGGCCCTCCTCTTCTTGGAAACCTCACTGTCTTCCCTTCCCTGGGAGTGAGATCCAAAGTCTTTGCTTGACCCACAGGGTCCTGTACCTGGTGGCCCACTGTGTCCCTCCCCCGCACCCTCACTCTCCACCTCCCATCCCACTACGCCTTGGCCTCTTGGGACGCCAGGGCGAGCCCTGCCTTAGAGCCCTGGGCTGCTGCCCCTTCCCCCAGCTCTCTGCTGGCTCCTGCCTAGTTCAGGCACCTTTCCCAGCGTCGCACTCCCAGGGAGATCCTCCCTAAATGCCTCATCTCTGTCCCTACTCTGTTTATCTTACTACAGTCTGACCCACGTATGGATTTGGGCATTTAGATGTTTCTCTACCCACCCTCCTCCGCATTAGAATGTTAACTCTTGGGAGCAAGAGCTTTGTTTTCTGTGTGGCGGCATGCTTGGTTCCTGCTCAAGAAAAAAAAATTTTTTTGAAAGAACAAATAACATCAACACTCAATACTCATTTATTCACATATTTAAGACATTTTTCCTGGGTATCCCATTTTAATTCATCCTTAAAATGGAACTGATCTTGCCTCCTTAGCCTAAGTTCAGGGGAAATGGATGCAAAGCTCTGAAAGTCACTGATCTGGGTGCTGTGAGGTGACATCATCACAGGTGACATCACCACCCAGCCATGGAGAGGTTTGAACGGACCCTCCCCCTTTCTCCCAGACAGATGTGAGCAGGCTTTATGAAAATTTGTCTGTAAAGAGGCACTTTTCACCACATTATTTTAGTACACTTGTGTTATTACCAGAAAAATGGGAAAGAAGGAAATAAAATTTGCATCGACTTTCCACCTCCTTACTCCATGTTGGTTCTTGCAAACAGACTGGAGTTGTGTGTCTGTTACCCCCTCCTTTCTCGCACATGTTCCAACGTTATGCATGATGTGGAGCAAAGCTTTATTAATAAGGTTGCCAGGAATCACCAGCCATAGAAATGCCTACCTTTTTGAGTGAACAATTCCATTTCTATGAATCTATCCTGGGAAGATAATCTTTGATGCAGTCAAAGATCACAGTGCCCGAGGATAGTCAGTTTTTACAACAGCACATGTAAAACACAGCATGAGTGCTGCCAAATCCATATAATAATTAGATGTCATGGTTCACTTACTGGAATACTGTGTATTTATTAAAATTATATTTTAAGATACTTTCTGGTTACGTGGAAATGCTAATGACTGGATAAAGCAATACAAATGATATCAAATACGGGGTGTTAAATTTCCCTCTAAGCCCTGCTTTAGCTGCATACCGTATGTTTTGGTGTGTTGGATTTTTGTTTGCGTTCACCTCAGAGTATTTCCTAATTTCCCTGTGATTTCCCCTATGATCCATTGGTTATTTAAGAGTGGATTGTTTAATGTCCACGTATGTATGTCTTTCTCAAATTTGCTTCAGTTATTGATTTCATTTCTAAGCTCATTCCAAGAGCCTACTTAGTATGGTATCGATCCTTTAAACTTACTGAGTTTTGTTCTGTGGCTTAGCTTATGGTATGTACTACAGGACACACCACATGCACTTAAGAAGAAAGTTTATTCTACTGTTGTTGGGCAGAGTATTCTACAGTTGTCTGTCAGGTCTAGTTCATTTATAATATTTTTCAAGTCTTCTATTTCCTTGTTAATTTCTGCTAGTTCTATTTATTGTTGAAAGTGGGGCATTGGATTCTCCGTTATTGTTAAATTGTCTCTTTCATCCTTCAGTTCTGTCATTTGCTGCTTCATTTGTTTTGGGAACTTACAGTTAGCTTCATTTTTGCTTATAATTGTTATGGCCTCCTGATGGATTGACCTTTTTCTCATTATAAAATGTCTTTCTTGATCTGTAGTATCATTGTTTTGTTTTAAAGTCTATTTTTTTTTCTAATACTAATATAGCCAATCCAGCTCTCTTTTGGTTACTTTTTGCACAGTATAACTTTTTTCATCCTTTTACTTTCAACCTATTTGTATTTTTTAATCTAAAGTGTGTCTCTTACAGATCACATATAGATGGATTGTGCTTTTTAAAAAATCTATTCTGTCAGTTCTGCCTCTTAATTGGAGAACTTGACCATTTACATTTAATGTACTTACTGAGTTGGTAGGATTTAAGTCTGCCATATTGCTATTTGCAGTCTTTATGTCTTAGGTATTTTTATTTGTCTATTCCTCCATTACTGCCGCCTTTTTTGTCAAACAGATATTTTCTTGTGTGCCATTTTTATCTCCTTGTCATTTATTTTATCACTTTGGGGGTTATTTTCTTAGTAATCACCTTGTGGGTTTTAATTAGCATCTAAATTTCCAGCAATGTAGGTCAGATTAATACCACCTTAATTACAGTGCCATGAAAACTTTGTTCATATGTAGCCCCACCATCCTCCCTCCACTGTGCTGGTGTTGTCAAGTCCTGTCAATTACATCTTGTACACCTTGTATGCCCATCAACATAGATTTGTAAATGTTGCTTTATGTCTTTTAAATCAAGGGGAAAAAAGAGTTACAAAGAAAAACTACCTTTGCATTTTATATTTACTTAGTAGATACTTTTACTGGTGCTCTTTATTTCTTCTGATCTATTCAAGTTACAGTCTAGTGTGCTTTCATTTCAGCCTGAAGGACTCTGTTTATTATTTCTTGTAGGAGAGGGGTCTGCTTGTGGTGAATTCTGTGTTTTTGTTTATCTGGGAATGTCCAATTTCACCTATGTATTTTGCGTAGTTTTTGCTGAATATAGAATTAGCGACTGGCAGTCTTTATTTCAGCACTTTGAAGATGTCACCTGACTCCCTTTTGTCCTTCACGTCCTTCACGATTTCTGATCAGAAGTCAGCTGTTAAACTTACTGAAGATCCCTTGTATGACTTGCATCACTTTTTTCTTTCTTTTTTCCAGGTTCTTCCTGTTCATTACCGAATGTAGGGCTTTGGGCTTTTGACAGTTTGATTATGATATGTATAAGTTTAGATCTCTTTTGAGTTTATCTAACTAGGAATTGTTTATTTAGCTTCTTACATGTGCAGATAGATGATTTTCATCAAGTTTGGGAAGTTTTCAGCCATTATCATTATCATCATTATTATTATTACTTCTTTTTCTTGAGACAGAGTCTTGTTCTGTTGCCCAGGCTGGAGTACAGTGGCACGATCTAGGCCCACTGCAGCCTCTGCCTCCTGGGTTCAAATGATTCTCGTGCTTCAGCCTCCCATGTAGCTGAGATTACAGGTGTGCACCACCACATCTGGCTAATTTTTATATTTTTGGCAGAGATGGGGTTTTACCATGTTGGCCAGGCTGGTCTTAAACTCCTGACCTCAGGTGATTCCACTTTTTGAGACAAAGTCTGGCTCTGTTGCCTAGGCTGGAGTGCGGTGGTGCAATATCGGCTCACTGCAACCTCCACCTCTTGGGTGCAAGCCATCTTCCCACCTCAGCCTCTCAAGTAGCTGGGACTACAGGTGCACCTTCGCACCTGGCTGATGTTTGTATTTTTATTTTGTAGAGATGAGATTTTGCCATGTTGCTCAGGTTGGTCTCAAACTCATGAGCTCAAGCGATCCACCCACCTAGGCCTCCCAAAGTGCTGGGATTACAGGCATGAGCCACCGTACCCAATCCAGTCATTATTTTTTCAACTGTACTTTCTTCTTTTTGTCTCTCTTTTTTCTTTCTGGGACTCCCATTATTCATACATCTGTTTGCTTGATGATGTCCTATGGGACTCTGAGACTGTTGCTATTTCTTCATTTTTTTTCTGTCTGTTTATCATACTGAGCAATCTCAATTGACCTATTCTCAAGTTTGCTGATTGTTTTTTCTGTTTGCTCAGAAATCTGCTGTTGAGATCTTCAAATTTTTATTTCATTTATTGTACTTTTCAACTCCAGAATTTGTACTTGGTTCTTTTTTGCAATATCTCTTTATTGATATTCTCTATTTCATGGGACATTATTATCATACTTTTCTGTAGACATGGTTTTCTTTAATTTTTTGGAAATATTTATTTTTTCTAGTAACTCCAACATCTGAGCTTGCTTGGGGACAATTTTTCCTGTGTGCATGGACTTTCTTTTCTTATTTGTTGGCATGTCTCATAATTTTTTTGTTGTTGAAAATGGCATTTAAAATAAAACAATGTGGAAACTTTGGAAATTGAATTCTTTTTTTCTCCCCAGGGTTTGTTGTTGCTGTTTGTTGCTATTGTTGTTTATTTATTGACTTTTATGAACCAGTTCTGTAAGGTCTGTATTCTTTGTCCTGTGGTAGCCACTGAAGACTGTGCTTGATTATCTTAGTGGTCAAATAATGATGGACAGAGTCTCCTAATCTTTGCTGATGTTATGTGTGCATGTTTTGGGCACACCTTCAACTCTGAGCCAGGTGGTTACCTCTCTGTCTTAGCCTTCATTCCTGCTTGTGCAGAACCTCATGTCTGCCAAAGCTGAGGGCTCATGGCCCTCTCATGTCCCTTCTGAGTGTATGCATAGCTCTGAGCATGTTTATATTCCTACACATGGGTGTGGTCTTAGAGATTCCCAGGAATATGCTGGAGTTTCAAAGCCCTCTGTTAATATCTCATTCCTCAGGCTTTCTTTTTAAGATTTTGATCTGCTTGTTGTTTGCCCCACCTCATAGCCACCATCTCAGATGTTCTAAACAACTGCCTCTAATTTGACAAATGTCAAGTGAAAACGCTTTTCCTAATGGGTGAGTTCCAAGTCAGGTTAAATAAACACAGACTTGTGAATGGGATTTTCCAGGGAAAAGCAGCCTGGTCAACTAATGATAGTTCTCTGATACGGGCTTTGAAGGAGCTCCAACCTCGTATTTTGCCCTTCGGTAGCTGGTTTCTTGTTTTGTTTTGTTTTGTTTTTCCCAGAGTGAAGGTGTCGTTCTGTCACCTGGGCTGGAGTGCAGTGGTGCTCACTGCAACCTCAGACTCCTGGGCTTAAGCGAACCTCCTGCCTTAGCCTTCCAAAGCGCTGGGATTACAGGCATGAACCACAGCACCTGGCCTAATGGCTGGTTTTAAAGGCTACCTTGGAGCTGCAGTGAGGAGAGTAGGAAATACGGAAACGTAAAACGCTACAAAGCTCACTGTTCTTACTGAGTTTCAGCCATTTTTCTTGAATAAATGTTTTTGGATTGTTGCTAATATTTGATTAATTTTCAGAGACCTGAAAAAAGTTGATTTTGACGGTATTTTGCCATTGTTCTTTCTCACTGCTTTTATGAAGGGGATAATTTTTGGAGGTCCTTCACTCCACCATCTTCACTGACTTCCTAAACATAGGATATTAAATGTGTTTCGTTAAAATGCAAAAAAAAAAAAAAAAAAAACACAAAAAAAGTGAGAATGTTAAAAATGTAAGGAAGAGGAATGAGTTGAGAAATGTTTTTTCTTTTTTCTATTTTTTTTTTTTTTGAGACAGGGTCTTGCTCCCTTGTCCAGGCTGGAGTGCAGTGGTATGATCACGGCTCTCTGTAGCCTCAACCACCTGGGCTCAAGCAACCCTTCTGCTTCCACATCCCTAGAAGCTGGGATGACAAGTGTACACCATCACACCCAGCATTTCTTTGTATTTTTTTAATAGAGGTCTCACTGTGTTGTCCAGTCTAGTCTGGAACTCCTGGGCTCAAGTAATCCTCCTGCCATGGCCTCTGAAAGTGCTGGGATTACAGGCATGAGCCACCTTGCCAGGCTGAGAAATGTTTTTTTCAATTACTATGTTTAGTGAAATATTTTTTTTTCTCTTTAATAGTAGGAAGTGTAATCTATAAATGTTATGTTCATACACAAGTAAGTTTGCCTTGTAGCAAATTTTTAGTAAGTCGTGGGGGTTGGTAAACTACAGCCCCCATTTTCGTAAATCCAGTCTTACTGGCATGCAGGCATGCTGTTCTACTAATGCACTGCCCGTGGCTGCATCCGTGCTGTGGTTGCAGAGGTGCATAGGTGCAAAAGAACTCACATGACCTGCAGAGCCTAATATGTTTACTCTCTGGCTCCTTACAGAAATAGTTTGCCAACCCCTCGTGCATAGGAAAGTAAGTAGCTATTTTATTTTAAATATAGTAATGAATTGGGAAATGTGTTAACTTGAAGTTTGCTTATTACTACATTGTTATTTTAAAAGCTCTAATGTCAACAATGAATTTATGAGAACATTTTGGTTGTGGGCAATGTTAAGCTATGAAAATTTTTTACTTGCCTTATAGAAATTAAAGATCAACAATAGTTGAGTTAATTCAAGTAATGCTTTTGGTGCTGTGAATAAATTGTACCGTAACTTCCTTGGAAGACTTCTATTTGGAAACAATTTGGTCCAGTCACTTAAATCTTAGCATTTGAAATACAACATAGTGGGTATCTGACCCCAAAGCAGGAGGAATGCCTGTGTAAGGGCACTGACCCCACAGAAGGGCACCTGGGGGACGTCCTCAAGTTTTCAGTTGTTATTTGAACTTGTGCAGGCCACTTTGTTTTTCTGGTCTCAATTTTATCCTCTATTAAATGGGTGTAACGTAACTCTTCTGAAAACATTGCATGAATTAAATGAGGTTGCGTGTGAATATTCCTCATGATCTATAAGAGTTGAACAATTGTCTGTACTATTACTATCATCGATACTGTTGCTAATGTGTAATCAAGATGCAGAAGAGGTTTTTTTCTGTTGCTAATGCCATTAGCCATACCATTGAAGCCAGATTCTTTAAAATATTAAACCCTCCATTAGTTTAAAAACACTGTGTGCTTTCCAAGCCCAAACTCCAATTTCTGTTTCACTCTTGAGATTTTTTTCAAAAACAATAAAAGTTTAATTTTAAAAATGTTGCTTCTTTGAATAGTTAATTTCTGAAAGTTTGTGCATTGCAGAAGCATCAATAGTTCTTATTTTTTTCATGTCCTTGAAAAAAAAGAGTTGTTATTTAGATTAAATGACTCACAATTTAGTGAAGGTAGAATTTACAATCCTAGATGGAAAGTCTAAGAAAAAATATTACATAGGAATCTAGCTTGTTTTTATTTTAGGTTGAAATTAGCAATTCTATCTGGCTAAAACTTTGACTTACCGCAGTTAAACATTGATTCAACGGTGAATTGATGATATACTGCTTTGTATAAGGTATAAAAGGTGAGGGGAAATAGTTATCTCTAAGGTAATTTTCTCTAATAATTATTTTCTAAGCAGCAGGTTCTGTATGTGTGTGAGAGAGAGAGGGGTACAGAGTGTATGTGACTAGGTTTGTCCTTGGAGTGAGACAGGTCAGGGTTTTGTTTCCACTCTGCTTAGAAGCTCATTGTGTCAATTTGGGTGCGACACTTAGGCCTTGTGCTCCTCTGTAAACTGGGAGTATTACTTGCCTCATGTAGCCTTATTGTGCGATAGGCAAAGGTGTGTCAGGACCCTGTGGCCTGCCTGCCACTCTGATCATTAGGCCAGCAGAAATGGGAGGGCAAAGCATAGGTCAGATCAATAAAATTCACACCTGTCCCAAAGTTACATATCCAGACTAGAATGTTAATGAAATGCTGAAAAAACATAGGTTATTATTTACCATTATTTGTGTTTTCAGAAGTACTACCGAACAACTTGGCATCCTACAACATATATTTGTAAATAACACACACAGCCAGCCCTCCGTATCCATGGGTTCTGCATCCCTGGATTCAGATCTAAAAGTATTAAAGACAAAAATCACTGGGTCTATACTGAACACGTACAGACCTTTTTTTCTTGTCGTCATTCTCTAAACAATACAATATAATAACTATTTACATGGCATTTCCATTGTATTAGGTATTATAAGCATCTAGAGATGATTGAAAGTCTGTGGGAGGATGTGTATAGATTATATGCAAACACTATGCCATTTTAGATCAGAAACTTCAGCATCTGTGAATTTTGGTATGGGGGACTCCTAGAACCAGTTTCCCACAGGATTCCATACTGGAGGGTTGACTGAATTTTCATAATTCTAAAAGGTACACAGTATTTCCTGTAGATCATTTGGACCCTAGAGTAATGTGGAAGAAAACA
Organism: Pan paniscus; assembly: GCF_029289425.2. Lineage (NCBI taxonomy): Eukaryota > Metazoa > Chordata > Mammalia > Primates > Hominidae > Pan > Pan paniscus. Next base: position 9,481,096 of record NC_073265.2, read on the forward strand.
GCCATCATTTGCAGGATTCTTTGCCATTCAGAGCTGTTACCAATTTGGCATAGCTGTAGTTTTGTGTCCCATGTTTGTCCCAACAATATTATGTTTCCTGTGCCATAAAATATTCTGCAAAAATATGATTTCTAAAGACTACAATGTTTCTGCTCTAAAGATTGTGACCATTGACTTCATTATTTGTTTTGACCTGGGCATAGATCCTTGTAGACAAATTTGTGCACTCTTCCAGTGATTTCAAGTAAAGCCCCTTCCAAAATTGGATGCCACAGTTGAAATGCTCACCCAGAGAGGCCCCTCCCCAACTCTCACTGACACTGGGCCACCCCCTTAAATTTGGTCTTTCCTTTAAGGCAGGCAAAAATGACATCTTTTTGTTTCCAGTTTTTATCTATTCAGTGTTGTTTCTGTAAGGTCACTAGCCATATGCTTTTTTTTTTTTTTTTTTTTTTTGAGACAGAGTCTTACTCTGTCACCCAGGCTGGAGTGCGGTGGTGAGAACACAGCTCTCATTGCAGCCTCGATCTCCCGGGCTCCAGTGATCCTCCCACCTCAGCTTCCTGAGTAGCTGGGACCACAGGCTCATGCCATGACACCCAGGTAACTTTTTTTGTAGGAGTCTAGCTGTGTAGCCCAGGCTGGTCTTGAACTCCTGGGCTCAAAGGATCCACCTGTCTTAGCTTCCAAGCATGCTGGGATTGTACGCATGAGCCATTGTGCCCAGTCTGCTGCTTCTTTAAATTGCCTGTTTCTTTGCCAGTTTTTCTAAAAATTAAGGTTTTTTCAATTAAAAAGTTTATAGGATATATTGATATGACTATAATGTATGTTTATTTTTATCTGTCAAGTATTTTTCCCACTTTATCATTACTTTCAATTTTGTTTAGAGAGTTTTTGACACATAAAGTGGAAAACTTGCATACCTTCCAATATATCAACCTTTTCCCTTTTAAGTACTTTTTAACTAAAAAGTTCTTTCGAACCCTGAAATATGCAAATATTTGCCTACATTTATTTCTGTTTGCCTTATGGTTTTATGTTTTAATTTATCTGAAACTTTTAAATGTGTATTCTGTTTGGGTACAGGTGTTGTTTTTCCCCTTCATATAATAAATTTTCCCAAGCAGCATTTTTGAATTTACTCTTCTTTACCACATAAAATTCGACCTTTATTGTACTCTTTTTAAAACATTTTCCCCAGACCACTGCTATTATCTTGCACACTATGCTGAACATTTATAAACATTTCAACACATAGTGGTGAAAACCCACCTCTGAAAATGTTTTCTTGTGTATTTTCACCTATTTATTTTTCCGTGTAAGTTTTAGAATTATTGTCAGGTTCTGTCTCCGACTTTGGAGTTTTAGTTGGGATTGCTCTTCTGTCAGGAGAATCAACATCAGTATGATATATTGTGTTTCTGTTTAAGACACGGTAGGTCTTTGTATTAGCCCAGTTTTCCTTTTTAAGTCATTCAGAAAGTACTGCCATTTTCTCCATAGACATTCTGTCCATTAATTTTGAAATTTACTTCTTTAACTTTTGTAATTTTTGTGTTATGGTGAATGGACCTACCTTCCGTGGACAAACCCCTTTTCCCAGATTTTTGAGCTAGTTATTGCTGATGCATATTGTTCATGTGAAGCTGGCTTATTTATTGAAGGTTTAAAATTATGATCCTGTAGTTCTATCATATTTTTATTTATCTATATGTATTTCTATTTATATCTATAATACAATGTATTCCTTCCTTTAGTGCTGTTTTTAATTTTTAAATGTCTAAAAATTTGTATAAATTGAAGGGGTACAAGTGTATTTTGCCTGGGGGTGAAGTCTGGGCTTTTAATGTATCTACCACATGTATATAATGTACATTAAGTAACTTCTCATCCCTCACCTCCTTCCGCCCTCCCCCCTTTTCAAGTCTCCAGTATTATCATTTTACACTCTATATCCTTGTGTTCATGTTATTTAGCTCCCACTGATAAGTGAGAATATGTGGTATCTGACTTTCTGTTTCTTAGTTCTTTCACTTAAGATAACAGCCTCCAGTTCCATTTATGTCACTGCAAAAGACATGATTTCATTCTTTTTATGGCTGAATAGTATCCAGTGTATATATGCCACATTTTCTTTATCCAATTATCCTTTGATGGACACTTAGGTTGATTCCACATCTTTGCTACTATGAATAGTGCAGTGATAACAATACAGGTGCAGGTGTGTCTTTTTGATATAATGATTTTTTTTTTCATTTGGGTACATACCCTATCGTGGGATTGCTGGGTCAAATGGCAGTTCCATTTCTAGTTCTTTGAGAAATCTCCATATTGTTTTCCATAGATTTGTACTAATTTACATTTCCACCACCAGTGTTTAAGCGTTCCCTTTTCTCCGCAGTCTCACCAGCACCTGTTATTTGTTAACTTTTTAATAATTGCCATTCTGGTTGGTGTAAGGAGGTATCTCATTGGGGTTTCAATTTGCATCTCTTTGATGATTAGTGATGTTGAGCATTTTTCATTTGCTTGTTGGCCATTTATATGTCTAGTTTTGAAAAATATCTATTCATGTTCTTTGCCCACTTTTTAATGGAGTTACTTGGTTTTTGTAAATTTGTTTGAGTTCCTTGTAAATTCTGGATGTTAATCCTCTGTCAGCGGCATAGTTTGCAAATGTCTTCTCTTATTCTGCAGGTTGTCTGTTCACTCTGTTGATTATTTCTTTTGCTGTGCAGAAGCTTTTTTAGTTTAAGTCCCATTTCTCTATTTTTGTTTTCGTTGCTTGTGCTTTTGAGGTCTTCGTCATGAATTCTTCGCCTAGACCAACGTCCAGCAGTCTTTCCTCGGGTTTCTTCTAATACTTTTATAGTTTCAGGTCTTAGAGTTAAGTCTTTAATCTATCTTGATTTGTGTATAGAGTGAGAGATAGGGGTCCCAGATCATTCTTCTGCATATAGCAATCCAATTTCCCCAGCACCATTTATTGAAAAGGGTGTCCTTTTTCCTGGTGTTACACTTTTGTCGACTTTGTGAGATCAGTTGAATGTATCAGTGTTCTCTTCCATTCCATTGGTCTGTGTGTCTATTTTTGTACCAATATTGTGCTGTTTTGATTACTAAAGGCTTCAGATATAATTTGAAGTCAGATAATGTGATGCCCCGGCTTTGTTCTTTTTGCTTAGGACTGTTTTGGCTATTCAGGCTCACTTTTGGGTCCATATGAATTTTAGGATGGTTTTTTCCTAATTTTGTGAAAAGTGATATTAGTATTTTGATAGGGATTGCTTTGAATCTGTAGATGGCTTTGGGCAGTATGGTCATTGTAATGATAGTAATTATTCTGGTCCACGAGCATGGAACATGGAATGTTTTCCATGTTTGTGTCATCTACAGTTTATTTTATTAATGTTTTGTAGTTTTCTAAAAATACTTGTTTAATATGAACTTACTACCTTTCTTTAACCTTTTTTTGTATATTTGGCTTATAATATATTTTTCGTATTAAAAACTTATTCTAGATTTAACTTGCATTAGGAGTATCTCCTATAAAGAGCAAATATTTTGACTTTTACATAGTTTGCATAAAAATCAAGTTAAATTGAAAATTCAAGTTTCCTTAGAGATCACTTTAGTGGGATTTAAGTTCAAATAAATAATAGTATGAGATATTTATGTGTTTCTAGGTTTTTTAAATATATTAGTGAATTTACATCCCAGATGTTTCAAATAATTTCCTGCAAATTACTTTTTTTAAAAATAATTTTTTAAAAGCTAGTAAAATTTAGCAGTGGGGGGATTGTATAGTGACACCAATGTTAATAAGTTCTGATAACCCACTACCATCTGACCAGCCAAAAATTAACTAGAATACTAAAACTAATTTCTAGTGAAAAACAAAAATGAATACAACTTTGTATATTCTCTTTAAAGGAATGTACACTGCAAACAGAATTTTATCATCATCATATTATTACATGTAATCTTTCAAATTCTTTAAACCGTTTCATCTTCACAAGAGCCCTGTGTTGTATTGTTCCCATTTTAGAGACAAGAAATCTGACCCCAGGAAAGGTTAAATAATGTGTAGAGGTGGATATCCATGTATTGAGCTGAACTGACAATTGAACCTTGATATTTCTTTTGAAGCATAGTGGTGACCAGTGTCCTCCCAGCTATAATCAGAGTAGACTAGAGATTTGGGGGAAAGGAAAGAATAATTTATGTGCATTTGAGCAGTTGTTTTCTGCACTTCTGTAAATTATTTTATCAATCTTATTGAGACCCTTTTATAGGATTAAATATGCTAAGTGAAGTTGTATTTCCCCATATTGCTAATATTTGCATTTCAGTTGTCTTTATACTATCCAAATTGGAAATTGATTTATTAAACTGATCTAATTTAAATAAGAACCTCATCTTCTAGTTGGATACAAACCACATTGTTTGTTAAAAGAGAGAGAGAGGCTGGGTGCCGTGGCTCACGCCTGCAATCCTAGCACTTTGGGAGGCTGAGGTGGGAGGATTACCCAAAGTCAGGAGTTTGAGACCAGTGTGACCAACATGGTGAAACCCTGTCTCTACCAAAAATACAAAAATTAGCCAGGCATGGTGGTGGGTGCCTGTAATCCCAGCTATTTGGGAGGCTGAGGCAGGAGAACTGCTTGAACCTGGGAGGCAGAGGTGGCAGTGAGCCAAGATTGCACCCTTGTACTCCAGCCTGGGTGACAGAGCGAGACTCTGTCTCAAGAAAAAAACAAAAACAAAAAAAAAAACAAAACCAAAAAACAGAGAGAGAGAAAGACAGAGAAAGTTGCATTATAGATAGTATATTATATAGACTAGCTAAATTGTAAAATTCAGGTAGGATTTTTTTTTCCTACACATTAACAAATTTTAGGTTAGAGGCCCACACCGTTTATAGCCAAGAGTGTAAGATACAACAGAATTTTTTTTATTTCTTTTACAATTGGATTTTTGAGATCCATTTTTATGTCAGATTTTTCTTTGTAAGCCTCTTCTTTCCCTAACAAGGAGAGTAATACATTAAAAGTGGAGATCTTAGATCTTTTCACTTTGCAGATAGGTCATACCTTAAAAAATAATGTGACTAAGACAAAAAAATTATGTTTTCTTCTCATTTGTTAATTCTTTACAATATCATACCGTCTCAGAATTGAATAGCATTATCACCGACATTGCAAGGTTAGGGAAAGAAGTACACAAATCTTTCGCATGGTGGATTGTTACTTTTTAAAGAGGTATGAATGGAATGGCAGTACTTGTGAAAATATTTTTTAAAAAGCTCTCTAAAAATTGCAGAGAATTCTGTATTTCATATTTTTACTGTGCCCATCACTTAACACAAACTTGAATTTATATTATATGTAGAACCAATTTTATTATTTAGGGACCGTCAGAAAGGAAAAAGTTTTTCATTTGGTTTTCCATATTTTTCCACCTTTAATTTTAAAAGCTGAACTAGAAAAGCAGCTGGGTGTGGTGGCTTACACCGGTAATCCCAGCACTTTGGGAGGCCAAGGTGGGAAGACAGCTTGAGGCCAGAAGTTTGAGACCAGCCTGGTCAACAAAGTGAGACCCCTCATCTACAAAAAAACAAAGCAAAATAAAACAAAACCCAGAGAAGCAACATAAGATCTTTCATTTCACTTATAATAATTTTTATTGTTCTCGAAGTTCTGTTTACCAACTTAAAATATTTTAAATTCTAAGTTTCAAATATTATTGATAGTAAATAAGCAAGTATATCTCACTTTAAAAAATATTCTTAATTTTCCTATAAGTCAATTATTACTGGCATTCTAGATCTTCTACCCTGGAAATCTTTGATTTAAAAATATTTAAGTAATTTCTTCTTTTCTTAAAACTTTCCACCCTACACAATTGTCAGATTAACCCTTAGATTATTAACATAGAGTTAGGCAAAATTTCCTTACATTTGCAAGAGTTGGAACCAAAATAAGTCAATTAAAACGCAAAGATACTCTATATAAAGCAAAAATGTGTTACTCTAAGCAGGCGAGCTAGTTGCTTAATAAAGTTAGCTTTTCTCCTAAAATGGCTAACAAATAGAAACAGTCTTTTAACATTTCCAACATTTTATTTTCGTGGAAAAAGCAGTTTTTCACATGTGCAGAAAATGGAATGATTAAATAAGCTTAACAAATTTTTTTGCAGAATTCATTTTTGGGTTTGGTTTTAGTCTGTGTTTCTGTAGTACCCTGTAGACATAATCTTGTGTGATGGGTAACAGTTGCGAGAGGTGAACTCTTAAGTTTCTTTGCTCTTTAGGATTCTGCAACTTGCAGAACATCTGCTAAAAAGTAGCAAAGCTGATGCATTTAAGTTTTCCATCTTCTGTTTGCCTGGTCTTTACTGGCATGGAAAGTAAGGAAGAGCTGGTGGGAAGGGCTGCGGGAATTGAGGGGCCGGAAGAAGGGCGTGTCCACACCGAGATGCCGCTGGGGTGTATGGGTACTGGAGCTCCGGTGATGGAGGCACTGTGTGGCTGCAGAGCAGTTTGGCCCCAGGGGGGCCCGGAGCCCGTGGAGTCCAGTGCTGTCTGAGGTGTACAACAAGCTATGCATGGAGATTTTCATAACTGTCTTTTTCATACGTCTCCTTTTTTTCAGCTCTGAGAACAGAGTTTATTGAGGATCATTGGTTGGCATCTCGAAAACCCCATGGAATAGACTGCCCATGCACTGTGTAGATGCTATTTTTAAAGTGTCGGGAATAGACCCTTGAGGCAGATAGGGAGCTACCGTTCATCCTTTACACAATGAGAAGTCTGTGCACATATAAAATGAGAAAACAGGCTTAGAGTGTGTGAGCAGCCTGCCCGTGGTCACATCCCAAGAAGCCCATGCATGTTCTGAAACTGGAAGTCACGTGAAACATTTTGAGCACTGATGATCTCCCTTTATCAGTAATTTCAACTAACTGGGTTGTTTAAGTGAGTAGGCATTTATTTGTGGTTTTGTTTTTCTTATGATGGAGAATAGTAGTCGGGTTCCATGGAGCGTAACTTCTGAGTGCCTGGTGGTGTGATGTCGACCTGGTAGTGGGTTTAGGGGATGGAGGGAGATCCATCTAATCAAGTTGATTTTAACAACCAGCAGGACACTCTGTTGGGCATCTTTTTCCTTAAAAGGACATTCTGATTCTTTGAGAGAACCTTCCTGTGTATACATTCTTCATAAGCCAGGTGGATTTTTCATATTTGTAAGGTACACACCATACACAAAAATGTATGTGTTTGTGCATTTTCTCACTGGCTTTTCATCATTGGTGCCAGGCTGTGACAAGCTTTGCAGTACCAGGTTATGTAGCTGGCTCTGCCTTTTTCTTCTGTCTGTCCTCAGATTTGGAAATAAAAAGTGTTTGCACTTTTTATACACCAGATGACTTCCCAAATAAGACAGAACGGTTCCAAGGGCAATGCACGGTAGCTTAAGTTAACTTAAAGAAGGCTTATTCACTTGTCTTTAGAAGTAGCTGACTCCCACCTGCCCAGCTTCCCAGCTTTAGGACTGTGGGGACTCCAGGGATCACAATGAAGTGGGTATATTCCAGAGCGATTTTGAAGAGACAGAGGAAGATGAGGTTCCTGTCATCACAGATGGTACTGAGGAAAAGGGCAAATGGGATTTGGATTCCAGTCCCAATCACGTTGGTCTGCAGACATCATTGGTGGAACCAGGCAGAGGGGCATCTTTGCCATTTCTGGTGACTTTCATTCCTTGTGTACACGCAGATTTTGTCTGGCATCATTTTCCTTCTGCCTGAAGGACTTCGTTGAACATTTGCCATGGTACAGGTCTGCCCATGATGAATGTCTTTGTGTAAGTCTGAGCAAGTCTTTATTTTTCCTACGTTTTTAAAATACATTTGCACCAGTGCAGAGTTCTAGGCGGGCAGTTTTCTTTCACTTCCTGACATATGATGCTCCTCTGTCTTTTTGCTTCATTGTTTCCAATGGGACATTTGTTATAGTTCTTACCTTTACTTCTCTGTATATATAAGGTATTAATTTTTTTTTCTCAGTTTTCAAGATTTTTCCTATCATCGATTTTAAGCAATTTGAATATGGTGAGCCTGGGTGTAGTTTTCTTCTTGTTTCCTGTGCTTGGGTTTTACTGAGTGTTTTGAATCTGTGGCTGTATGGTTTTCAGTAAATGTGGAAACATTTTGATCATTATTTCTTTCAGCATGTTTCTCTGTTTCCCACCCCCCCAAACTTGAATTTACAGATAGATTAGGCTACTAGAAGTTGTCCCATAGATTACTAATGCACTTTTCATTTCCTTATCTTTAAAAAAAAAAGTCTGTTTCATATTGGATAGCTTCTATTGGTTTGTCTTTAAGTTCACTAACTTTTTTTTCTTTCGTGATGTCTAGTCTGTCATTAATCCCATCAGTGGGTTTTTCATCTGAGACATTGTAGTTTTCAACTCTAGAAGTTCAGTTTGGATCTTAAAAAATTTTATTTTTTAATCCATTCCATGTCTCTATGTAACTTAATCTTTCCTCTAGCTTCTTGGACACAGGGATATTTCACAAGTGTTTTATCTGCTATCTATTCCTTTTATCATCACTGCCATTCCTGGATCTTTTTCTATTGATTGATACTTTATTGTAGGTTGTGTTTTTCTGCTTCTTTGCATGCCTGCTTTTTTCCATTGGAAATCTAACATTGTGAATTTCACCTTACAAAGTGCTGGACGTTTTTATGTTCATATAAATATTCTTGAGCTTTGTTCTAGGATGCAGAGAAGTTACTCAGAACAGGTGGGCCCTGTGGAGGCTTACTTTTAACCTTTCTTAGTTGGGATCAAAGCAGCCTTTAATCCAGGCATTTTCCCCTAGCGCTGAGATAATACCCATCAGATTACTCTACCTGATGACCTGTGAATTTCTACCTTAACTGGTGAGATCAAGGACTATTCCTGGATCTTGGTGAGCTCCAGATAAACTTTCCTTTGCTTTTACCATTGGGTCTTTCCCTGAACTTGGGGAAGTCTCCTCACATGCATGCACTGATCAAGCCTCAGCCACAATCTCAAGGGTACCCTCCAGAGACAACTAGAGCTCTCCTTCTGGGGCGCTGCCTTACAAACTTGATCTGCCCGTGTCTCCGTGGGGCTCCATTCAGGGCGCCTGCAGGCTCTGCCTGGCTCCTCAGATGATGAACTGGGACAGAGAGCTCACCTTGTTTTGCCTTATTATAGGATAATTGTCCTTCATTCCTGTGTCTAAAAATCATTTCTTAACATGCATTTCTTACTTATTTGATGCAGAAGAGTAAATCCTGCACTGCACTTTTATTCTATCTTAGTGAGAAGTAGAGGTTTGTAATCACTTTCAAAGTGAAATCACACTTTGTCCTTCTAACAATCCCACTCAGAGATCAATAGTGTGCTTGGCCACCCTTCCACAGCCAAGAGAGAATAATCATGCAGTGCTTCAGAATACTGTATTCCCCTGCGTTCAGAGAAAAACAGAGACAGCCCAGTAACAACAACAACAAAAATAGCTTGTTTTAATTTAAAGTAAAACAAAATGAGTATTTTTTCCTTTGTGTTTAAGTCAGGTCGATTGTAGATAAATTAAAGGGCTTTGATATCATCAGCAAAGCATTCTTAACAGCTCAGGAACAAATGCAAGTGTTCTTGGAAAAGGTTTGTGGGTGTTCTTAGGGCGTCCTTGTTATTTTCCCTCGCTTTGAATGAAAAAAGAAACTTATTTATTTTTATAGAAATGTTTCCTCAAAGTGATTGTGTAGCAACCATAGAACATAACACTCTGTGTTACAAAGTAGAAACAAATAGAGCTTTGTACTTAGTACAGGTCATGATATCCAAACTACAAAAGTCTTTTTAACAGGGTGAGGATCTGAGTGAGAGGTTCCTGTTTCCTGACTTGTTATTTTGAAGTGTGATTGATACTGTGCTCTTCACCAGAGAAAAGTCAGAAACTAAGGAAACTGTTAGCAACAAAAAAACTAAACTAAAAGTCATTTTGGTTGATTTAACTCCAAGGCGTCAGTTTCTTAGAGTGCCAAACCCAAACCCTGGCTGCCATCTTTGCCGCTATAAACGTTCACTCCATTTTAGGGGAGCGTGTTTGCGCCATGTAGGGTGGAACGGGGAGTGTGCGCTGGGTGACAGCCATAGCAGTCTCTCCGTGATGCTCTGCACCAGCTGGGGCTGGAGCGCTTTGCCCACTGGCAGCTTCCAGCCGTGTACCTTGGTTTCCTCTGGCATCAGGGTGGGTGTGAGCTGTGTTGGCCCTTGCAGAGTGGAGAGCAGTCCGTGCAGGTGCAGCCAGCTTGGACAGGTGCGTGATGGGAGGACAAGCCCACATCCATCTGGACGAGGAAGCACTACGAGGTCAGGCTGGGTCAAACCTTGGTCTCCTTGCCACTGATAAACCACCATGCATGGTCCCTGGACTCCTGACGCCTGTGGTGTCTCTGGGCTCCCAGCGTTTTCTCCCCACAATCTCACAAGTGGTTTTTCACTTCCTTCTTGTAAACTTTCAGATCACGTCCCACCTGTGCACTGGTCTTGCAACAAACACTTACCAAATAGTAGAGGGGCGTGTGCACTCCTCTAACAAGAGCTGCGTTGGATGGGCCCATCCACAGAAAGCCGGGAGGGATGCCCGGGTGTGCAGTTTCCGCATGGGGAAGTCATTGGAAGGCTTCTAGCATGTTCCATGCCATTTGTTTTGTCTCCTCATCCTTACCTCTTGTTCCTTTTTTCGTTTCCTCCTCTCCTTTCTTCTCCCAGCTCTGCCTTATGTCTTTGGGGATCCTTCACTCCCTTGATGGCCTAGAACTGGGCAGAAAGAAAAGTTTGCCTCTGTCCTCCTCCTTCCTCTCACTCACTCCAATCCCTTATCCGCAAAGAGCCTGCTGGAGCCCAGGGAAGTCCGTTTCTGCTGGGGACATCCCAGCCTCCGCCTTCTGGGTCCGGGCAGTGCCCCTGGATACTGACTTCTCCCTCCCTTTTGTGTCCCACCCCGCGCTGAATCGTCCAGGACCTATTTTGCTATTTTGTCTAGGGACTTAAGGCTGTTAATGGGCTTTAATCAATGCAAGGAAGTAAAATTCCTGCCAAGCTGCCCTTAAGGTCATCTGGGGGAGACCCCGCCATGTAACATGATCCTCCCGCCTCCTTCCAGCCCCGGCTTCATTATATGTAAAGCTAGGCTTCTGCTGACTCTCAGATCAGACCGTCCTGGCTTTGTGTGCCTTTGTAAGGCTGTGGTTACACCTGAGGATCTCGGCTGCCCTCCTCTTAGCTGTCAGACGTAATTGATGGTGTTTGGGTCTTGGCTGCATCTCACCTTCCTGGCTCTGAAAATGAGTCTCTAACCACCTCGATTCCTCGTGTTGGAATCCCTGGCGTGCTATTTTCCGTGGGAGGCTTTTACTTTTAGAACCTGGGCAGCCCTGGGCTCCTCGTCCTGCCCAGGGCTCCTCGTCCTGCCCAGGGCTGTGCTGGCTCGTTTTTCAGACCGTGGTACAAACAGGCCTTGTTGATCTTGTGCCTTTTGTAGGCAGGTATGAGGTAAAGCCCTGTTGGATATATAACCTGACTTTAGTTTGGCTACTGCTTTCTTTGACCGGCTTTTACCCGTGTGTGTTTTCAACTTTTGCAAAACAGTCCCCGTGCCCAGAGTCCCAGTGGCACTGCTACACTTTGAAAATAAGCAACTAAACACATGATGCCCATTCCTAGGACATCCTCAGATTTAAAGGAACCATAAGAACCTCGGGCTGGGCTGGAACTGCTGATAAGCAGTGGTGACCGCTGAGCGGTGCAGGTACCTAGGGCTTGGTCCCGGTAGGTGACTCACAGAGCTGTCCTCCCTGTGGGCTCTGCCCTCTCGGGTGACCAGGGACAGGGAATGTTAGGGGATCTTAAGCCAGGCCCTTGGGCTTTCTGACAGCAGATCTTATTAGAAGGTCTGGGGGGAAATGAGGAGCATGAGAATGGTTTTCCTGCTCTAGCCCCGCATCCATCATCTCCCCAACACGTCCCCACTGTGGGTCACTGGGAGTGATCAGGAAGTGATGTGGAAACCCTCAGCAAGGGTTCTAGTTGCTAGGTGATGAGCCTAATGTGTAAGACTAGGTTCCACTATGGACGTTCCGTCATTTTTTTTTTTTTTGTAATGACCTTCTTCCCGTTTGGATGGTTCACCATGCATGTCCCAGATTTTCAGGAAGTGCTTGTAGCTCTCCAGCTGGGGCGACTTGGAACCTGTGACTAGCAGGGCAGGCCACTTCTTCATAGGTGACCCAGGCAGCAGCAGTCCAAGGTGGAACTGAGAATGAAGGTTGTGGGAAACAGGACTAGGTGTCTCCAGTCCCTTCCTCACCTGTCATGTGTTTTAGGATCTTCCCATGCTTAAGTTACAGTATGTTGCTGGAGACCAGAGATTAAATGCAGGAGTGGGGTTGTCTTCCTGCCTTCCCAGCCCGTCTGTGGGGAACAGCACTGTTCTCAGGCACGTAGTACATATATGGAACCATGAGTGAGTTTGAGATTTTCTCAAGAAGAAAAGGAAAATGAATAAAAACGAAGGGTTTAAAGCAGAAATTGAATAATGTATTACTTTGAAGATAGGCTTTACAAAAAGAATATCATTCTTGAATAAAGTAAATTTTCCCTGTTTGTTCTTAAAAGCTCACAGCAAATTTTTGATGAAGCAGATGGATTTCTTAAATTAAGGTTTGATACTCCATTTGATTTTTTCCTTCTCTGTGATTTTAAAATAAAATTTATTCCTTAGAGAAAATCAGAGTAAAATGCATGTTCTCCATTCCTCCACCATGCAGTAAGCTGTGTCTGAAGGTTTGGGGAGTGCATGCCTGGGTCATGTCTCACCCCGCCCCAGACATATGCTCCTCTCTCCTATCTCATGGGCTCTTCATGTGACATCCTGCAGGGCCCACCCCACCCCACACTCAGTTGGGCTCTTTCTGGTGGTGGCTTCATCCCATCTGCGGCCACTGGGGAGCCCTGACCCACAGTGTAGACTCTTCCATCCTTCAGGAAGCATCTGCAGGGCTCAGGTTTCAGGGACACAAGAGGGACATTCTCACTTAGGCATCATGTCCCCTCTCCCAACCCTGTGGCCCCTCTTCCATTAGACCCTTACTGCCTGTACCTGGCTTCTCCACATGCCCCACCTTCATCTCGTGGCCACGTAGTGAGAGCATCACACCCTCCCAACTACGTCCAGTCTTCCCTCAAAGCCTGGGGAACCCTGCTCTAATGTTAATGCCTGTCCACCTTCCCCACCCTCTAATCCTAAACTCAAATCCCACCTCACTCAAGGAGCTGCTCCAGGTTCCCTCAAAGAATGTATGGCATTTGGCATAAAGTTGGTATACTGGCACAAAGATAACATAGATCCAGGTCAGCCACCCAATCGGGGAAAAGAGTGGGGTAAAAATACCTGAGTTGGGAATCAGTAGTTACTTATAAAACTGTTCTCAGCCAGGCACCGTGGCTCACGCTTGTAATCCCAGAACTTGGGGAGTCCGAGGCGGGTGGATCACCTGAGGTTGGGAGTTCGAGACCATCCTGACTAACATGGAGAAACCCCATCTCTAGGAAAAATACAAAATTAGCCAGGCGTGGTGGTGCATGCCTGTAATCCCAGCTACTCCGGAGGCTGAGGAAGCAGAATAGCTTGAACCCAGGAGGCGGAGATTGCAGTGAGCCGAGATTGTGCCATTGCACTCCAGTCTGGGAAACAAGAGCAAAACTCTATCTCAAAAAACAAAACAAAACTGTTCTCACACCTGCAAAATGAGGTAAACTGGAGCATGTTTCTATGAGAGCTGTTGTGACTTGTGTTGAGGTAATCCTTCCTTGCTCTTCCTCATGTGACCATTAATTTATGGCCAGCTGCTTAATCTAAAATTCCCTGCAGGATAGTAAACCCATGATGAGACCTTGACAAAAGACAAATGCAACAATGAGAACAAGCCTTAGACCCAGAAAATAACCTTGAGGAACAGGGAAGATTCATGGCAATGCTGTTTTCATATTGCAAAATTAAGGACGTTTATTACGTCCAGCATGAAAACAAAGAGTTAAATCTCGAGGTGTGTTCTATCAGCCAGTGATACATGTGTCACTTTTGAAAAGTAAATATGACAGATTTAACTTTAAATATTCTTTCATGATTGCTTATTGTTTTTTTTTCCTACTGGTGTGTTCTACTGTGGTATTCCTCAAAGAAATCGTTCAATTGACCTTCACCTCCACTACAAAACAGCTGCAGAATTCATAAGGAAGTTATTTCAGAGCCCCGGTTGTCACCAATACATGTTGGGTTTTTTTTTTTCTTTTTCTTTTTTTTGGCCGGGGGGATGGAGTTTCGCTCTTGTCACCCAGGCTGGAGTGCGGTGGTGCCATCTCAGCGCACTGCAACCTCTGCCTCCCAGATTCAAGCAATTCTCCTGCCTCAGACTCCCGAGTAGCTGGGATTACAGGTGTGCACCACCATGCCCAGCTAATTTTGTATTTTTCATAGAGGTGGGGTTTCACTATGTTGGCCAGGCTGGTCTCGAACTCTTGACCTCAGGTGATCTGCCCGCCTTGGCCTCCCAAAGTGCTGGGATTACAGGTGTGAGCCACCACACTCAGCCCCATGTGTTTTTGTTTTAAAAATATTTGGTGAATGACAACTTCATTTAAAACTGTTATTTCACAGGGAGTGTTCAGTTGTCGTCACAAGAACTTTCAAAGCCTTCATTCATTGAGCTAGTGAAGCTCACTTTAATATATCTGGGAGGCCCCTGTGGCTGGACACAGAGGCAGACGGCCTGAAGCCAGCCCTTAGCCGCAGAAGGGTGGGCAGGAAGGCCGCTGGGCTGGTGGGGGGACCACCCTGCTGGCTGCCCCACCTGCCTGGGGCGGGGTGCTCAGGACAGGGTCAAGCAGCCAGTAATGCTCCAGGGAGGAGAGTGGATGACATTGGAGCAGATGCTTGAAAAGCGTTAAGGATGCCACCAGGGGAGAAAAGAGTGAAGGCTGTTTTCCTCATCTCACAGCCATCACAGCCATTCCTTAAAAGCCATGAACTTCTCACTCCTCGTGCTTGTGCTCTGTTATTGCTCCTCCAAAGCTGCTCTTTCCAGCCCGGCGGATGCCCCTCCATTTGATGGAAACACACATGTGAGTGGAAGCGTAAGCTGAGGTCAGAATGGTGCGATCTCCACATACTAGAGAAAAATTCATTCCCTTCAGTTTCTGGAGAAAGGGAAGGAGTTATAGTTTGAAGTAAGTGAACATTTATGGTGGAGAGGAAGAGAAGTAAATGTACAGCTGACTTTTGAACAATGCTTAAGGGTGTTGACCTTTAACTCCCTGCACAGCCGAAAACCTGTGTTTGACTTTTGAGTCCCCTGAAACTTAACTGCTGATAGCCTACTGTTGACTGGAAGCATTACCAATCACATAAACAGTCGATTAACTCATATTTTGTACATTAGATGCATTATATACTGTGTTATTACAGTAAAGTAAGCTAGAGAAAAGAACATGTTATTAAGAAAATCTTGGCTGGGTGTGGTGGCTCACACCTGTAATCCCAGCACTTTGGGAGGCTGAGGTGGGTGGATCACGGGGTCAGGAGATCGAGACCATCCTGGCTAACACCGTGAAACCCCATCTCTACTAAAAATACAAAAAATTAGCTGGGCGTGGTGGCAGGCGCCTGTAGTCCCAGCTATTCGGGAGGCTGAGGCAGGAGAATGGCGTGAACCTGGGAGGCAGAGCTTGCGGTGAGCAGAGATCGTGCCACTGCACTCCAGCCTGGGCGACAGAGCAAGACTCCATCTCAAAAAAAAAAAAAAAAAAAAAAAGAAAAGAAAAGAAAATCTTAAGGCAGAGGAAATACATTTACTATGCATTAAGTGGAAGTGGATCATCATACAGATCTTCATTCTTGTCATCTTGATGTTGAGCGTGCTGAGGAGGAAGTGGAGGGCATCTTGCTGCCTCAGGGTGGCAGAGAGGTGGAGGAGGTGGAAGGGGAGGCAGGAGAGCCAGGCACACTTGGTGTAACTTTTGTTAGAAAAAAACCACATGTATATGGACCTGTGTAATTGTGGCTGTTTCAGGTAGTACGTGGAATGAATGAAAAAATCACTTGTTTGATGCATGACCAAAAGGATATTTAATTTTCTGCATTAGAAAATAAAAAGTGCTAAAAATTTGGCACTTTTCTGTTTCTTCTCAAGGTTGTAAGGGGCTGCTTGTAATCATTCAGGTAAATGGCTTGGGAAAACTAATCCAAATAAATGGCAGATGTGCCTGCCATCTTTGATTTCAAAATACATTTTCCTTTAGTCTCTGTGAATTATGGGAATTACAGGTTTACTTTTTCTTTTCTTTTTTTAAAGTAAAGGCAAGACCTTGTTTTCACGAAGCCAATTATAAAGTGTTTGGCATTCCCTAGACTTAATTTTGGGGGAAAAAAATAGCGCAGCCTTTGTGTTTCACATATGGATGCAGCATTTCTTCATGTTCTTCCCATGTAAGACAGACACACCCCTCCAGTCTGAGGGCCCAGGAAGTGCCAGAGAGGAATGAGACCTGCGTTTGTTTGGCTGAAGACTGTGACTTTTATCTGAGACCTACTTAGATTTTAGTGCATTCAGTTCCCCATCAAAATATATAAGTAGCCAATTCATTTCTGTTCTCACTCAGAGATAGCACAAAAATACGGACGCGTGTAAAGTGTGCTGCAGTGAGTGGGTACATACATTGCTAAGTGCTGCCATTGAAAAAATTCATTGTGGCAAAGGACCTTTTTTCAACAATGAAGGCAGCATCTCTTTTCCTGGATCGAGACCCATAGGCACAGTGAAGGAACTTGGAATTGTGTGGCTGGTGGCGTGGCTCCAATCCCTTGGAGGGACCGGCTGCCACAGACCAGCGTGGGCTCCTGGCACACAGTGAGTCACCCAGATCCAGCCAGTCATTCAAAAACAAACTTGAGAAGGATCACTGGGTGCAGCTTCTCTGCACGTGGCAGACAGGGGTCCCGTAGGCTGCCGGGGCCCTGTGTGTGGATGCTGGACTGGCTTCTCCTGGAAGAATGCCCGCGTGATGGCCCGTCCGCTCACCATGGCTGCCACAGGTCCCATTCTGGCAATGCGCCTTTTATTTCAAAAGAATTTTTCCTTTTCCTCCACACCCGCCTTTCTATTTTCCAAACGAAGAGCCTCCACCTACCCAGGCTTTATTATAATTTAAGTAAATCTAAAATGCCAATGTTTAAAATTTCTCACATTTCTATCATATTTTATTTTTTACTTCTAAAAGAACTTTCATATCAATTTTTTCAACTATTCAACAAACACTTATTTGAAATATGTTAAATATTCAGCAAAGGCCTACTTTGTGCTGGAAGAATTCTCATTCGATTCTTAAAGACTGTGCTGAGAGGTGACTGGCCTACTGTCGTTAACCGCATTTCACAGATGAGACGGCTTGGCTTCAGCTCACAGGAGTGAGATGCTTCTCCAGGCACCTGTGTGGAGTCGGTGGCCGGGTGGACCTGGACCTGGACCTGGCCACCTGTTTAAGGCCTCAGCTCTTTCCACTGTACTCCACTGCCTGTCATTTGTCCTTTCCGTGTTTAGCCATATGTGCTCATTCATGCATGTACACACACACGTCTCACACACACACAGACACACACCACACACATACATACACCACACACACACCATGCACACAGACACACACACATGCAGATGCACACACACCCCTACCCGCATATGCACTCACACACACCATGCTATGTACTCACAAACACAGCGTCACATCATAAACACCTCATATCACACACTAAGCACAATTACACACACACAAACACTCACACACCACACACATCCATAACCACACACACACCATGCACCTAGACACACACGTCACACATATAGACACACACACAGATGCACACACATACCAAGCTACATACAAATACAGCCTCATATCACAAACACCTCACATCACACACTAAGCACAATTATACCTCACACACACACCACACACTCACAGGCATGCACCACACACACACACACACCATGCACGTAGACACACCACACATACAGACACACACACAGATGCACACACACAGATGCACACACACACCATGCTGCGTACTGACAAACACAGCCTCACATCACAAACACCTCACATCACACACTAAGCACAATTACACACACACACTCATGTGAATACCTCACACACATGTGTCTTGGGGCGAAGCAATACGCAGGCAGACCAGCAGCAGCACATGCGTGCCAGGAGAGGCGATGGGGGCCTGTGCCTGGGAGAACAGCAGCGGCTCCCAGTTACACTCAGAGAAGCCAAGGCCCATGGAGGTTTGCGAGGTCCATCATGGTAAAGACTGGGTGTCATTCTCAGATTTTCTGAATCCACTGTTCAGTTCCACAGGCCCTGCCGGAGTGCCCACTGCGGGCTGTCCCGGAAGTGCAAGCAGGATGACCACAGGCCTTGGATCCCGGGGAACGTATACCTGTGTAGAACAAGTGTCAGTGACGGATACTTGGGAGTAGGACAGGACTGGCCCACTTGAGGCTGCATCTGGGGATGAAGCTGCCCCTGGTTCATACGGATTCACACAGACAGAGCAACTTGGGCTCCTCATTTCAGTTCTGTCACTTTGCAAAGCTCTTGGTAGAGGGCGAGTTGTCCTAGCCTTTCAGTCCTTGTACCCGAGAAGCAGGAGAGAAAATGTCCCAGCACCCAGAGGACATGTGACATGGGCAGTGCCCACCCTGTGCCCCACTGTATCCTTAGCACCTGGTGTGTGCTCAGCAGAACCAACAGATGTTTCCTGAATGAATGCATGAATGAATGAATGGAGGAGCCCAGTGGGCGAAGCATCATTCAGGTATTGGAGGGGACGGTGTGGCGGAAGTGCCTGAGACAGGGAAGGAGGCACCAGCACAGACCAGTGTCACAGGCCAGCTGTCTGCTTACTACCCGTCTCCCTCCTCGCAGGTGCCGAGATTGCTACATCCCAGGGTGAGATGTGGCTGTGTCCTCGTGACCCGGATTTGCCAGGAATTATCTCACCTCACAAAGACACAGCCCTTGGCCATAAAAGCACCTGGAGGAAACTAGGTTCTAGGCAAAACCCCTAAAACAGCAGCCCTACTGGTGTTGGCCACACACTCATATGTAAAATGCAGTTTCACCTAAATTCTGTTCATGATTTGTTTTAGGCAGATTAATGACCCCCACAGATGTGTACATCTGAATCCTCGGAACTGATGGATGTTTTAGGTTGTAGGGCAAAGGGGAAGTCAGGAGCTCCTCAGTGACCTCGAGATAGATTTCTCCTGGATCATCTGGGTGGGCCCAGTGTAATCACAAGGTCCTTAAGGTGGAAGAAAGAGTCAGATGAGGGAACCAGAGTGCCGGTGGCCCAGTGCGCAAGACTTGCCACCATTGCTGGCTTTCAAGACAGAGAAGGCGGCCGGCCGTGAGCTGAGGCATGCAGGTAGCCTGCAGAAACCAGGAGAGGCAGGGAAGCATATTCTCCACTGAGCCTCCAGGAAGGAGCGTGGCCCTGCCGACACCTTAGCTCAGTGGGCCCTGTGTTGGAATTCTGACCTGCAGAACGATAACATCATAAACGTGTGTGATTTTCAGCCACTAGGTTTGTGGTGACCTGTTACAGCAGCCCCAGGAAGCGAGTTCATGTGCCTAGTGGTCGGAACACAGCACGCAAGGTCTGGGTAGCCCCAGCCTACAACAGGGAGGCTCACGGGCCTGAGAGAACCTGCTGGACGTTTATCAACAAAAAGCCTGCAGTGGGAGGTGCTGAGGAACATGGTCCTCAAGGTTTGCAAGGACTGAAGCTGGGTGCCACAGCCTCGGGCTGAGATTCCGACGTTGAGAACAGCTCGGTCTGTGCTGCGGCGCAGGCACACGCACGTGTTTCCACGGTGCACTCTGCCCAATTTCTGTTCTGTTCTAAGAAGAAAAGCATCCAGACGGAGAGTTCCCAAATAGAGTTTTGGCCCAAAAGCAACATTTTACTGAGTCAACACAGGAAAATTATTTTAAAAGGCTCTTGGGAGAACAAAGATGGCTTTGTATTTGGTGCTGAACCCAAGTAGGCCACATGCCCTTGTCCTGCAGATCTCGTGTTCTCCGCGTTAACATAAAGGAGTTGATGAGATCCTCGGCTCCGGAACACAGGGAGGTGTGGAGCCTTCTGTAGGGTGCAGGTGGCCAGCTGTTCACCGCCTGGATCTGTTATCCATGTAACGAGTCAGTAACTGGGGAGGTTTAGGGACATGGGGCTTTTGTATGCTGTCAGATACATCCATCGGGGTTCAGAGACTGGCACGGGGGCCTTCCAGCAGGTGGGCTGTGATGCCATTCCTGCCCAGCAGTGCTCAGCAAAGCCAGAGCAGGCCAGGCAAGTCAGAGACACATCAGCGTCACGGGGCTTGAGAAAGCTGGAAAGTGTGTTTTTCCTGAAGCGAAGCTGTCCCACACCGGATTAAACCACTGTAACATGCTTAGCAAATTGAAGTCTCAGCGTAGTGGCCATTGGCTGCCCAAGAGTTGACCAGGCGTGAGCATCGCATCTGCCCCCAGGACTCTCGTCCGCCCTCATTCTCAGTGCTCTGCCTGACGCAGGATGCTAAGCGCTGCATGTAGCTTAACACAGTCCCCCTGACTACCACCTGCCACACAGGCACTGCCAGTGTTATCCCCACATTGCAGATGGGGATGCTGAGGCTCAGAGCCGTGATTGGCTGTGAACTCTTAAGTGCTGGTGCAGTGTAACCCTGGAGGTCTGGCTCCCACCCCTCGCTCCTCTTCTCTGCTGGTCCACCTCATGCCCCGAGCCAAAGTGCAGTGGAAGGGCCCCTGGACACCTGCATCAGCTCTCCCTGGGCCTCGAGGTGATGATGGCTGAGTGGCCTTGGGCATTTGGAGCACATGTCCTCAAATTCCAGCATGCACAGGACAGCCTGTGGGTTCATACACATGGGGGCATAGACCCCACAACCAGCCTTGGGATACCCCTTGTGCACCTAACTGCTCTCCTGTGCTGAGGAGAGGCTGTCACCCCAAAGGTCTTTCTCTTTTAGTTTTGTAAAAGGAAAACATATTTTCCCTTCATCTGGAGCAGACTTACCAAACCCCATGACAGTGAGCCAGGAGCAGCGTCAGCATCTAGTACAGCGGGTTCATCAAACACCAGGAAGATGTGACAGAGACAGGCTTGACTTCTATGGGAACTCGGTTCCTGATGTCGTTGTAATATTGGTAATAAAGTTAAACCAAAAAATAATAGATCAAATGAAGTCAGAAAGACATGGTTAAAGTAGTTACTGTGAGCACCAGCTTTTGAAATTAGGGTAGGTGGGAAGCCTCGGGGGCCCCCAGAGTGGGGGCTGAACAGAGACCTTTCCACACAAAGCTAAGCTGAGTTTGCATGAACATCTTCAAGTGTTCGTGTTTCCTCCTGGTGCTTGTACCTCCGTAAACTCGCTCTTCATTTGCCCCATTTGAAATTGCCGTGTCAGAATGTAGCTTCTTCCGGGAAGGCGCACGGTGGAACAGTGCCAGGGAGCAGCAGCACCCAGCAGGCACGCGTGGAGTGAAGGAGCGTGGTCAGCTCCCAGCTGCAACCGCTGGGTCACAAGGGGAGGGCAGGTGAGAACTCAGGCAGGATAGGAGAGGCACTTGGGAGGCAGACATCTGTGTTGTGTCCCCTGGGGAGGCAGGAGCAGGGGACAGGCGGATATCAGAGAAGGAAGGAAATGGTTCTTGGGGTGTTCAGTTGGTGTGGGGTGGGCCAAGGAGAGCAAGGGAAGCAGCTTATCTGTCCAGGACATAGAAAACTCACTGAAGCCCTATGGGAACCTGCAGCCAAAGAAAACTCAGCAATGCCGATTCTGTCTTTATTTTAAATGTCAATGTTTCTTCCTCAGGGATATTTGTTCACTCGTTTTGTTTCGTAAAAGATATTGCATTAAAATAGTGTTCATCCTGATCCCTGAGCTGTTGCGTGCACCCTTGCGTTTTGCACTTGATGTGAGCTCCTCGCCTGCCTCACCCTGGCCCCCAGGCGAGTTTGGTGTCTAATGACAAGGTTCTTTGTCGCTTTTCCTCCTTCTTTAGAATTCCTGAGACTGAGGAGGAGTTAGAGGTATCCATCAATAGTTCCTATTAGTGAAGAATTGTTTCCACTCTGTTGGGTTTTCTGGGTTTGTTGTTATTGTTGGCCAGGAAGAGATACATTGTATTCCAGAACTTTTACCTAATTTATAAATGTACCAGTTGATAAATACTTCATTATAAATTGATGTGTTTGGACTGGACAGTGATGCCCTGAAGCTATATGTACTTTGGGTTTGTTGAATTTTACTTCTATTTATTTATTTTGAGACAGGGTCCTGCTCTGTCACTTAGGCTGGGGTGCAGTGACGTGATCACAGCTCACTGCAGCCGCGTCCTCCTGGGCTCAAGCGATTCTCCCACCTCAGCCTCCCGAGTAGCTGGGACCACAGGCGTGCACTTCCATGCCTGTCTTGAATTTTATTTCTTTGTGGAACATGCCAATGAATGTTATTTAGTTTAACTTTGTTTTTTTGTCTGTTTGTTTTGCTTTTATTCTTAGTGAGGAATTTTGCTGAACACCATTTTGGTTCATCTCTGAGTTTAGGGTGCTTGGGCCGGGCTGCCCACCCCTGAGTTTGTAGTGCCAGCCTTTAGAGGCTATAAATTCCCAAAAGCTACATTTGAGCACCGGACACATCAGCGCTCAGGAGCAAAAAATGTGAGGCCGGGAGAGACGAGCTCCCAAATCCGACCTGCGTTTGGACATAACGCAGGCTTTTATGAGGAAGGCAGGGATGCGAGAGGGGAGAGCCCAGGATGAAAGTTGCTCACCTTTCTGGGCCAGTCAAACCAGACACTATCAGGGAAGTCTGCGTGACCGAAGGATCATTGTTCTTTGAAAGAAAAACAAGTTCCGTAACCATTCGGATGGCCCCCGAGTTAGGATGTGAAGTTATCGATGACTAGTGATGCCCCTGTACCAAAATAACTGCGGGCAAGCAGGCATGGGGAGAGGAAGGAAAGGCACAGAGAAAGAGAGGGGCCAAACAGGCACCTTGTGGTTTGTTTTTTAAAGTCACATAGCCTCCGTTACATGAGGACGGGGGAGTTTGTTTCTTCTACAGGGGACACAGAGCAAACCACTCAAGCCAGTCGGGGGCCTCCGAGTGGGATCCCTGTACCGGGCTGGTGGATGCGGGAGGCGCACAGTGCCCTCCTGAGGAGGAGCGAAGGGACACGGGCACAGCTGTCAGGCAGCTCCAACAGAATCACAGAATCGGTTTTGCCCCACAGTCTGCAGTTTGTTCTCCCTCTCAGTGTCTGAGGATTGCCCAGTTCACTCAGCCGTGGAGACCTGGGCGCTGTTTCACCAGATGGGAGTCCGGCACAGTGCCCGCAGGAAAAGAGCGTGCCTTCTCTGTGGACTTGATCTTTGCTGCCTTGTGCCGCCCTGGCCATTTGGTTGGACATCCATGTAGAGGCTGCAGTAGGCTGTCTAAGCCCCCAGGAGCGTTTGCAGGGTCATTTAATTACACACAACATCTGTCACCCAGATGAATCTGGGCTTCGGCCCCCTTATCTATGACAAATGGACTTGCGTGGGTGTCTGTTGAGGCTTTAGGATTCCCGCCTGAGCCCTCCTGGTGGCTATGGGACTTCAGACTGCCTGGGGCAGGGGGAGGGCTGGACAGGCACTGGTTTCCCCCACGCCTCCCATCACTGGCTTGGGGAAGGTGCGGCCTGTATGTAGAATTCAGACCTTATAGCATGAAGCGCACACTGCACCAGGCGGCTCCAGAGTGTTGATTCGCCTCCAGGAGACTTGTTTGGAGTTTTGATATTGTTGCTTTGGGGTCCATCTCCCCTGCCAGGGCAGGGCTCTCATTGCTGAGACTGCCTATGTCAGTGAAGCTGAGGAGCTCCTTAACTCCAGTGATGGGAGTAGCTGGCTGAATGCAACCCGGGGCCTCCCTCCCTCTTCCAGTTAACTAGGCCGGATTCCAGATTTGTGACCCTGACGAATTTTGCAAGGGTTATATTTTTAAGAAGCTTAAAATGAAGTCTATAACAACACAGAAGTCTTACATTTAACTCTCTCCTTGGACAACTTCTTATTGTGCTCTCTGGGTAACACACTTTCAGTTGAATCCCTGTAGATGTCCCTGGAGGATATGACATAGACGAGGAGCCAGCCCAGGGTGAGATCGGGTAGCATGGCTGTGCCGGCACGTGGAGGGTAAAGGCAGGGCTGAAGATCTCTCTCCCCACCCTCACCCCCCAGGGCGGCAGTCTCCTGGTGATCTGCCTGCCCCAAAAGAGTGGCAGCCAGAGGAGTCCCAGCTCTGACCTTGGTGACAGAGAAGGATCTGCGTGCTGTGGAGCTGGGCTGCCCTTCTTGGATGGCTGTCCCCCCAGGAGGGGCCCAAGGACCCACTGACCCCGCTCCAGAGCTGCAGCACTGGCACCTGGAGCCCAGAGCGTGTCATGTCTCCGTATGTAGAGAGTCTGTAATTTCAAAGAGAAAACCTAGCACAAAATGGAAAAGTGTGGCAGAAAGTCAGGAAGAATTGAGTTCAAGGGAGCACAGAACCTCTGAAAGGGTAGGGTGGGGGCAGGGGCCAGGGGCCAGGGCAGCCACCATGGCACTGGCCTCAGGGGACTCTCTCTGAGGGGGCTAGCCTGTCCTCGTGCCACTGAGGAGTCCTTATTCACAAAGACATGTACTTTGTGAATTCTTTTCTGAAAAAATTACATTTCCAACTTACTAGAACTTGAAACAGCACAGATGAACCTGGAGAACATTATGTTCAGTGAAATAAGCCAGCCACACAAAGACAAACACTGCATGATCTCCCGTACGCGTGGAACCTAAAAATGTTGAATTCATAGAAGCAGAGTAGAATGGGGGTTACCAGAGGTTGGAAGGGACTTGGGGGGATTTTGGTCAAAGGATACAAAGTTTCCCTTAGACAGGAGGAGTCGTTTTAGGATCTGTTGTACAGCACAGTGACCATAGTTAATAGCAATGTGTATTTCAAAATTGCTAACAAGTAGATTTTAAATGTTCTCATCAGAAAAAAAGATCGGTATGTGAGATGTTAATGGTTTGATTTAACCATACCACAGTGTATACATGTATCAAAACATGACATTGTGCCTCATACTATATACAATTATTATTTGGCAATTAAAATTTAAATTTTTTAAACATCTCCAAAGCTACGGAAGGAGGAAGGCCTCTACAAGGCCAGCTCAAATTACAGCTGTCACCACCTTCTGTCAAGTGTCACATTGTCCTGTGGCCTAGTTGACCCATCCCAGAGGGATCTCCGGCAGGTTCCAGGCAGGTAGCACCTGCCCAGGACATATGTGGCTCTGACGATGTCTGCCTCACCTGTGGAGGGCCCATGACTATGGGAGAGGGTCCCCCAGTGTGGGTGGGAAGAAGCCACGTTGTGAGGTGGGCTAGCAGCTCCCCGATGACTCATGAGTACCACGTTTGTGCATGAACGGAGGCTTCTTTTCCAACTCCAGCTGCTCGGGCATTGCTGCATGCATGCACACAGGCCATAATTAGACCATGGCAGTGTGCATTAAAGAGGCCAGTGCCACACTCATATTTGTAAGCTCTGAAACAAACTACTTTTTTTTGAGACAGGGTCTCGCTCTTTTGTTCAGGCTGAAGTGCAGTGGTGCTATTGTGGCTCACTGCAGCCTCAACCTCCTGGGCTGAAGCAATCCTCCTGCCTCAGCCTCCCAAGTAGCTGGGACCACAGGGGTACACCACCACACCTGACTAATTTTCTTTCTGTTTTTTGTAGAGCTCAGGCGAGTCTTGAACTCCTCCCACCTTGGCCTCCCAAAGTGCTGGGATTACAGATGTGAACCACCACGCCTAGCCCTGAAACAAACTATTTTCACATATTGTCCCTGTTCGTTTTGTGTTGCTATAAAGGAATATTTGAGGCTGGATAATTTACAAAGAAAGGAGATTTATTTGGCTCACGGTTCTGCAGGCTGTACAGGAAGCATGGCACCAGCATCTGCATCTGGTGAGAGCCTCAAGCTGCTTCCACTCATAGGGGAAGGGAGAGGGGAGCAGAATCACAGGGGTGAGGAGGGGGGTGCCAGGCTCTTTTTAACAACCAGCTCTCACAGGAACTAATAGAGCCAGAACTCTCACACATCCCCTACACCCCCAGGGCAATCATCTATCCATGTGGGATCCACCCCCACGACCCAGACACCTCCCATGAGGCCCCACCTCTAACGCTGGGGATCGGTCTTCAGCAGAGGTCTGGAGGGGACAAACGTCCACACTATAGCACACGTCAAAATTTTCCCAGTGTGTATTATTACACAGGACTGCAGAGTGAAGGAATAAAATGATATCTAAAGAAATACTTCCAGACAGATGTCTTAGTGCTAGTGCCTGTCTGGCACACTCTGGGAAAGCAAGTACCCCTACTAGTAAGCATAAGTGTCATAACATATGACTAAAACCAAAATCAGAGCTCATTCTGTGGCATTAGGTTGTTATTCCCTTCATCAGAAATCCAAAAATGTTAAAACAGTTCTTGTTCCTATTTACAATAGGAAAGGTATTCAATCTCAAATCATTGGGCAGAGTGTAGGGAAGAGGCTGTCACTCTCTCTTCTCAGCAGGTGGCAGGGAAAGCCCAAGGTCGCCATTCATTAGATGTTAAACATTGGACTGAAGGTGCCAAGTTGGCGCAGGCCCTCCCTCCGTGGGCCTGTGTCATAGTCACGTGGACGGTGGTGTCCTGGGTGGCCCCCAGGCCCCGGGTGGGCTGGGCTGTGTGGCTGTGATTCGTGCTGAGAAGGTGGGGATGCCCTGGCTGATTCAGTCCCTCAGAAGGGGAGCTGCTCATTGTTGTATGCTTGCGCGGTCACATAAGATACCTGGGATATAGCCAGTTGTAACCTACACAATTTTCCCAAAGAAAAAAAAAATTTTTTTCCTAAATAAAGATAGGAGAGAACCACTGTGATTTAGCAATGCCCGTTTCTCAGCACTTCCTGTCTCCCAAATACTCTAAAATTGGGAGGCATGAGCCAGTTGAGTTTTGGGCCTTCCTTAGAGCTGCTGTTCTGACCTCCAGCTGTGAGTCTTTGGGCGTTGACTCAACCCCCTCTTCATCCTGATAATGGGAATGGCACACCTTCCAGGGACACTGCCAAGACTGACTGGTGACAATGACCCTGCAATGGCCTTTGTGGAATCCACGTGTGTGGCCTCCAGAGAAGATGACCATCTGCATGGCCCTTCTCACTGTATTTTACCCAAGGAGGAAAACTCAGTTTGTAGTTAGTTCTGCGTTTCAGCCTTGTTATCCATTCTCGGAATATTACCGGGTAAAGTCAGTTTCGCGAGGGCACTGCTGCTGTTGATGCTTGACTGGGAAAATTGACGTCGGCTTCCAAGCCGGGATTCACAAAGGTGTCTTAGGTCACTGCACACTGTGCCCAGGGAAATCATGTCTCCATAGTATATTTTGATCCATATGTTAAAGTCCCCTCTATTCCCAGGGCTGGGTCTTCCAAGACCGGGCAGTGTTTGTTTGCTTAAGGTACTTTACTGATCATACTCTGTAGCCCGTTACAATTTAGGGATATTTGCAGTAAATATGTTATGGAGAAATATTGTGATATTTTTTGGAGATATTTCCAGAGATTTTTTTTTTTTTTTTTGCTTCTTATATTTATTTATTTATTAAAGAGGTTGCTTTGTGATTTTTAATTCTGCGTGGTAGGAGAAGCCAGCCTCTGGGCAGGGTGATGTTAGTAAGGGACTGATCGGAGGGTGAGTGCTTTCAGTAAGTTGTTGCAAGAGAAGCCTCAGGGAAAGGCACATCTGAGGGCTTTGACCCAGGCTGCTACCTTCACATGAGTGAGAAAATCAATCTGCCTGTCTGGCTTTTAATCCCCTCATAATGAAAAATGAGAGAGAGGGACCTTATAATCAGTGAAGCCTTTTCACCTTCAGAATTCTGATTTAGAGGAATCAGGGGACTCTGGGGAAATGGTGTCCTGGACAAAACCCTTCTCTCCCTCCCATACACATCCTGAATGAGGTAGCTGCTGTATCCCTGGGAATCTGGGGCAGGACTTGGGTTCCCTGCGTCCCTAGACAGCACTGGTGGGGCATCGGAGAACCCTGGGGTGAGTCCCACAGAGCAGAGCATCTTGGAGGAAACTTGGGCTTGCAGAGGTCTGGGGGCCTCCAGTGGAAAAGAGGTCAATTGTGCATGCAAAGGCGACTGGATGCCCTGGTTCCCCAGGCTGATTTTCCCTTGCTTCTGAGGGAGGTTTGGGGGAAGTTATGTGCCCACAACTCTTGGGAGGCCACTTCACCTTTTCTAAGAAAGGGATCTGCCATCACTTTAGAAAGCTGACCCAAGCATGCTATGCTAACCAAAATAGTAACCATTCATCCGCAGGGTCCTGGCTGCCAGGGAGCGGAAGAGGGTTTGGACAAACAGAACTCACACCCAGCGAAGTGGAGCTGCTGGGGAAGACCTGTGGCCACTTACAGAGAACTACTTATAATCACTCAGGGAGCACAATGAGCACTTAGAAGGGGAAGTGGGGAAGGTGGTCTACAAAAATAGGAACAAAAACTGCACAGTACTCAGAAACTTAACAAGAGGCTTAGGAGCTTCATGAAGAAAGTGGCGATATCTTTTTAAAGGGTGTAAGCGTGCATGAGGCACTGCAGCATCTCCCAGGGCCCTGGGTGGGACGGGAAGAGCAGGTATGATTGCAGTGCTCATTCTCCCAAGAGTTGCATGCATTTCTATCTGGAGGCTTCTCTTGGAATTGAATAAAATGGCCTTAACATTTATGATGCCTCCAAATGAGCCAAGACAGTCTTAAAAATAAGATTGAGGCCAGGTGCAGTGGCTCATGCCTGTAATCCCAGCACTTTGGGAGGCCGAGGTGGGTGGATCACCTGAGGTCGGGAGTTCGAGACCAGCCTGACCAACATGGAGAAACCCTGTCTCTACTAAAAATACAAAAATTAGCTGGGCATGGTGGCACATGCCTGTAGTCCCAGCTACTCGGGAGGCTGAGGCAGGAGAATTGCTTGAACCTGGGAGGTGGAGGTTGCGGTGAGCCAAGATTGCACCACTGCACTCCAGCCTGGGGAACAAGAGCAAAACTCCATCTCAAAAAAAAAAAAAAAAAAATTGAAAAGGAGCAACTTTTTTAACAGATATTGGAACTGGGGCTGCAGGTGAAGTTGTGCAGGTAAAGATGGTCTTAGCGGTGAGAGCCCTGCCCTGGCAGGGGAGATGGACCTCAAAGCAACAAAACTGACACTCCAAACAAGTCTCCTGGAGGTGAATTAACACTCTGGAGGTGCCTGGTGCAGTGCGCGCTTCGTGCTCTAAGATCTGAATTCTAAACGCGGGCCTCACCCTCCCCAGGCCAGTGCTTGGGGGGTTGGGGTTGGACATCCACATAGAGGCTGCAGTAGGCCATCTAACCCCTGGGAGCATTTGCAGGGTCATTTAAATACATGCAACATCTGTCACCCACGTGGGTCTGGGGTTGGCCCCCTTTTCTATGACAAATGACCTGCATGGGTGTTTGTTGAGGCTTTGGGGCATCCTGCCTAAGCCCTCCTGGTGGCTATGGGACCTCAGACTGGCTGGGGCAGGGGGAGGGCTGGTGGCCACTGTCTTTGCAGAGAGCAGAGCAGGACCTCCCCAGTGTGCTGGCCCAGGGCCCTGTCTCTGGGCTCCACCCTGAGCAGGTACCTTTGCATGAAGACTCTCAGCACTGAAGCTGATGGTGGCACTGATCCAACATACTGTACTACCATGCCATGTGGGGTTGACATGAGAAAGGACAAGTAGATTAATGGAACCTAGTAAGCCCAAATCAAATGATATTATCTGTAACAGAGTGGGTATGTAGGTTCAGTGGGAAAAGAACTAGTTAGCAATATTGACACAACTGGCTGTCTGGAAGAAGCAGCATTGGATGCTCAGGTCATAACAGAGGAAAATGAACATCAGTTGGTTTGACCATTTAAATGTTTTTTTTTTAAAAAAAATACTCTGCACTCCTCCCACAAAAAACAAACAAGCAATACTTGGAAACAACATGTATAATACAGGGACATAGGTGACTGTCTTAGCCAGGCCTGGAGAAGTCAGATATATTTACCTATATAAAAATCTGAAAGGATTATATAACAAAATTATGCCACAACTAGAAATTTTAAAACCGACAAACCATGGCTCTTAGAGAAAAATATTTGCAAGGCAAAAGACAGAAAAGGGGTTAATATTTTCAATATGAATTCTCTCACAGGTTTCGTGGTCAAGAATAGAGGAAAGAATACAATAGAAAAAATGAGGGAAGCCAGGCACGGTGGCTCACACCTGTAATCACAGTGCTTTGGGAGACTGAGGCGGGAGAATTGCTGGAGCCCAGGAGTTTGAGACCACCCTGGGCAACATAGCAAGACTCCATCTCTACAACCAAGTTAAAAAACTGTTGGGCAGGTGGTGAATGTTAGCTACTCCCAGCTACTCCAGAGGCCAAGGTGGGAAGATTGCTTGAGCCCAGGAGGTAGAGGCTGCAGTGAGCTGTGATTGTGCCACGCAGTAAGCTAGATTGTGCCACTGCACTCCAGCACGGGCAGCAGAGTGAAACCCTGTCTCTAACTAAATAAATCAGAAGAAGAAGAAAAAAAGAAAGATTGAAGGGGAAACATGCAGAGTTAATTCACAGAGGAGCCTGCCAAGTGGTCTGGGTGGCAGGGAGATGCACATTAAAAGAAAAGTAGATGTCCTGCCCTAGCCAAGTGTGGTGGTGCACGCCTGTAATCCCAGCTACTGGGGAGGCTGAGGCAGGAGAATTGCTGAACCCAGAAGCCGGAGGTTGCAGTAAGTCGAGATCGTGCCACTGCACTCCAGCCTGGGCGACAGAGCAAGACCCTGTCTTAAAAAAAAACAAAAAAACAAAAAACACTTGCAGGGAGGTTTTAAAAAGACAAAGCAGCTGGTTTTGCAGAAAAAGGGGCCTGGAGACTCTTAGATACTGATGGAGGAGTGTGAATTGTTACAGCCTCTTAGGAAAAAATATTTACAATGCAAAACTTCTCCGTAGGAATAAGGAGCGCACAACTCCTGCCCATTTCCTGGGATTGTCATACCAATGAATGAATTAATGCATAAGAAATTACCTTGAAAACTCTAGAAGTGCCCCGGAGTGTTTTACATCCATTACTAGTGGGCAGTATTATTGAGATGTCTTGAGGTCTACTAAGATACTTTGAGAATGTACCATTATATGCAGAAAAGGCCACAGTAGAAATGATTTGTCAGAAAAAAAGTTTCATGTTAAAACTTACTAAGAGGTTTGTAAGTGATATTGTTTTTAGGCATCGGTTTGCTTTCGCAAACTAGTGTTTCCTGGGGAAAATAGATTTAATCTGGGTGTTCAGTGTTGCATTGTAGTGAGTAATTATGTGATGTGAGCATAGCATGGTGTGTCACTTTCTCTGGGCTGAGAGACTCTGCATCCTTTCTTCATTCTAAAAAGAGGCCAGAGGCCCTGCCTTCTGGGGGTGAGTTCCGCTGGGACAACGTTCAGCCCTTTCTGACTTACCACAGAGCGACCAGTATTTTCCATTCAGCTTGACTCATTTGAGCAGTCTGCTCCATGCACACATGTGCTTCCACACATCTGGGACATTTCTTAGAGCTCACATCACCTCGAGGAGACATACAGAATAGAAAGTAGTTCAGAAAATACATTTTGTGCATCTAGTCTACACTACCGTATTTTTGGCAATTTTGGTATCAGAAGATTCACTCCAGAAAAAGCACTCCAACTATCATTTCTCACTGCCTCTCACTTTCAGTATTAGATTCGGAATCCATTAGCACGTCTCACTGAAGGAGCAGATGTTTCAGTTTATGGTGGAAGGAAGACACATTCTGAGCGTTATGCAACATACTTGGCTCACGTTCCCACTGCGGATTTTGCCATTGCTGTTTCAGTGCTGAGTTCTCGCCTTCGTGATTTTAAAAATACGTTGGTTCTGTAAACATTTACTTAATAATCCATTTTCCAGAATCTTTGTCCTGGGTGTTTTAAAGCAGCATTTCTCAACCGGGAGCGATTTTGCACCCCCAGGAGGCATTTGACAATGTTTGGAGCTGTTTTAGGTTGTAACAACTTGTGGGGAGGGAGCCCTACTGGCATCTATAGGGGAGGCTGGGGATGGTGCTCAGCAAAGTGCAGAGCCCAGAGCTGTCCACCATCAAGGATATCCAGCCCCAAATCTCAACAGCGCTGATGGCGGAGAAACCCTTGAAAGCTATTGTTGCTGGCATTCTGGGCTTTCTGCTTCTCTGCCTGATGTATAATGAGTGTATATGAAATCTGCGATAATTTTAGAGTCTTGTTTGGTCTTTTTTAAGTGATGTAAAATTATTTTCTCTCTCTGTCTCTGTCACACACACACACACACACACACACACACACACTTCTTTATTTGTCCACCATATGAAAAATAAATTCCAAGAAGGGTTTTCTTATTCCCAAGGCATCGGCCTTGGCACTAATGATTATTCCACAAGATTCTTGGATCTCTTGTGGTGATCCTCCCATTTAGGGCCCGCCTCACTGTGTCCTGGTTTCACATTTGCTCTGTTTGTTTAAAGTGTTACGCACTTCTCCTGTTAGTTGGCCAAAGGAGTCCCCCAGGCTGACCTCACTTGGGAGGCCCCAATCTAGTTGGTCTGTATGTTAGGTTCTTTAACATGTCTTCTTTTTTCTTAAAAAATGTATTCTGGCCAGGCATAGGGGCTCACTCTTGTAATCCCAGCACTTTGGGAGGCTGAGTCAGGTGGATATTTGAGCCCAGGAGTTCGAGACCAGTCTGGGCAACATGGTGAAACCCCATCTCTACAAAAAATAAAAAACAACTTAGCTGGGTGTGGTGGTGCACACCTGTCGTCCCAGCTACTTGGTAGGCTGAGGAGGGAGGATTCCTTCAGCCCTGGGAGTTGGAGGCTGCAGTGAGCTATCATCACAGCCCTGTACTGCAGCCTGAATGACAGATCAAGACCCTGTCTCAAAAACAAACAGCCCCGCAAAATAACACATTACCTGTTTCATCTATAAGGCACAAAGCATCCAGATTTTTCTAGGTTTAGTCGAATGTAACACAGGTTTAATTGGAGCTTTCTCTTTGTAGGGATTAATTGTTCTCTTCCAGTGAAATAATACAGAATGATACTAATCACATAATCATATTTTATATACCACCGCACCTCAAGCAGTACTGTCTGTGTTCTCCATTTCATGGAAATCCTGTAAGCAATCTTACCATCTTTCTAATAAAAAAATCAAAGTAACAGCTCTTGTTTTAATTCCAAACCACAAATCAAAGATAAGATATAACGCGCTGCTCATTTGTACTATTTCTGATTGTATTAGTCAAAATCAGACACTCACTTCAACAATAATAGTGAGGAAAAACCATGCTCAAAAAGAAAACAGGAGATGTGAAGTCAAAATAGTGGCCACGGCCTCTCACTTAATTGAACAGTCACTGTTGACAGTCTGGTGACAGCCAGAAGAGCGTGAAGCGGGTGGGACGGGAGCAGAGGGCTACGGGGAAACGGGTCAGTGTCTGCTGGGGGAGACTGTAGCGATCCTACAGACCCCCGTTCTGCAGATCAGGAACTCAGGCACTCAGAGTCCAGGCTTCTGGGCTGGCGCCCTGTCTTACTGGGGATGAGTCATCAATGCACTTGAGACTGTGTGTGCACCGTGGCTTTGTGACCCTAAATGAAAGTAGTGGCCAGATGTGAAGCACCCTCGTTAATTATTGATCATTCCAAAGCCAGCTGTTTGGTGCTGCTCCTACATGTTTCCTGCAGGAGGGATTTTGTGAGGAAGGGTATGGCGGCTTTGTGCAGAAGGAACCTGTCAGGTGGCCAGGCTGGGGCCCCTCAAGTGTCAGGTGTGCCCTGCCCACGTTGGGAGCACCTCTCAAAGCCACCAAATCAGCCTGATTAAAGCCAGGGGAATAAACAGCTACCCTGCCCTAGCGGGAACTCTCTCAGTGGCTTGTTTAGCCCAGAGGGAAGTCCTCAAGGTGAGCCCGGGGGAGGGCAGTGTCCTTCTGTGGCCACACCTCAGATGGTCCCAACTGCAGGTGGTACCAGTGAGGGAGGAGTTCATCCCTCATCTATGCAGGCCGATGTAGGGGGCACTTCCCAGTTTGTAGCAAAAAAAACACAGTTTGGTGACCCCTGATCTTGGACAAGCCCCCTCCGGTTGTTTGCACGTTGGAAGTGGTTTTGGCAAATGGACTGAACGGTGTTACTCCATGTCTGTGTCAAACACTGGCACAAATCTGGAACTGTCTGCCTTTCCTCCCACCTTTTTCTTTTCTTTTTCTTTTTCTTTCTTCTTCTTCTTCTTTTTTTTTTTTTTAAGAAGGAGTCCTGCCCTGTCATCCAGGCTGGACTGCAGTGGCGCAATCAGGGCTTACTGCCACCTCAACTTTCCCAGGCTCAAGTCATTCTCCCACCTCAGCTTTCTGAGTAGCTCGGACCAAGGTGTGCCAGCACGCCTGGCTCATTCTTGTATTTTTTGGAGAGATGGGGTCTCACTATGTTGCCCAGGCTGGTCTTGAACTCCTGGGTTCAAATGATCCTCCTACTTCAGCCTCCCAAAGTGCTGGGATTACAGATGTGAGTCACCATGCCCGGCCTCCACCGTTTCTCAAGCTTAGTGATATTTTATCTCAGACCACATTAGTCTCTGCACTGCATAATTTTAAAGGGAAAAATGGAAGAACTTTTTTGCTTAGCACTTTATAGTCTTCATGAGATATTCCTCCTTTAGGCTACCAGATCAGATGTGCTTTCAAAACCAAATCTCTCTAAGGCTTCCCAGACCCTGGAGTCACCCAGGTTTGTGTGACTTTTGGGAGGTCAGTCTCTGCGCGTTTGGTTTCCATGTCTGTAAGTGGGAACATACTGTCAGGATCGCGGGAGGGTTCACTGAGAGAGACTGTGAAATGTTCTGTGCAGGCCTGGGTCATAATAGGATATCCAGCACAGCTTTGCTGATTTTTTAATGTTGTTATTACAGTTAAGATGATAATGGGCCAGGCACGGTGGCTCACACCTGTAATCCCAGCACTTGGGAGGCCGAGACGGGCAGATCATGAGGTCAGGAGATTGAGACCATCCTGGCTAACACGGTGAAACCCCGTCTCTACTAAAAATACAAAAAAAAAAAAAAAACTAGCCGGGCATGGTGGCGGGCGCCTGTAGTCCCAGCTACTCGTAAGGCTGAGGCAGGAGAATGGAGTAAACCCAGGAGGCGGAGCTTGCAGTGAGCCGAGATCACGCCACTGCACTCCAGCCTGAGGGATGGAGCGAGACTCCGCCTCAAAAAAAAAAAAAAAAAAAAAAGATGATAATGATGTCTCAATGCTGAGAGGAATTTAGCGTCTAGAGCTCCTGCTGGTGTGGCCTAAAGACCTGTCCCAAGCTCTTAGTCGTCCATGGCCCTTGTAGGGGAGGTCCACTTCTGAAGAACAGTTCTGTCATTCAAAAGACTACATGGTCTCGCTACAGCTGGGCATGAAATGTGCTTGAGTGATGCGCAAGAGGACTGTCTGCCTTCATGGATGTGCCACTGGAAGTTACTGTCTCCAAAAATGGAGTAAAACTGCGGTGGTGACGGGCACACATTCGAGATGTCCTTCCAGCCGTGTTCACTCGGCCGTGGGAGGTGAAGGCCGAGGTGTGGAGGCAGACCTGTGGCTGCTGGCTGGGGTGGCAGGAACCCAGGAACCCTGTGTCCTCCGGGCCCTGTGTGGTCAGCCCTGGCCCACCCCGATGCCGTGTGCTGGCGTGGCGCCTCTCTGCCCCCAGCCACTCCGCTGGCTTCCCCGCCTGGGCACGACCTTGCCTGCATGGCCTGTGCTCAGCCCTCAGCTCTCCTTCTCCCCACACTTCTCCCTGGTGCTCTCAGTGATGACATCCACAGTGGGGGCTGCTGTCACCTCTGTGCTTAAGACCCCCAAATATTTCTGTCTCCATCTGCCTGTCTTCAAAGCTGGAGACACCTCCGGAGAGCAGACCCCGCACAGCCCCACCAGCCTCTTGAACTCAAAGTTGGTCACTGTTGGACTCTGTCCCTTCTCCAAGCAGACCCTGCCCCTGGGCGAGGTGGGTGGTGCCCCCATTCCAGCCACCAGGGCCAGAGAACTGGATGCCCATTCAACGATGTCCTCTTCAGCAGCACAGGCAGACTTCCCCAGCCAGCCGTTCTTCCTGTCTCTAGAGGTCCGTGCTGATAAAAGCCTCAAGAAGGGCATGGTTGAGTGGCTGGTATTAAGAGTGTTGTGCCAGTGGGCTCGATTTCTGTCTTGGGGGTATGTAGAACCTGTGCATGGGGACAGATTGCAGGGTGAGATGCCTCTCCTGCCACTCACTGCTTCTGCCTGCCCTTCAGTTTCTGTCACTACAGCTTGTGAGCTGCTCCTTCCAGCCAGAGTCAAGAGAATGGACGTTATTAAGTGTATTCGTCAGCTCAGGCTGCCGTAGCAATGGACCACAGATGGGGTGACTTCAACAGCAGGAATGTATCACCTCGCAGTTCTGGAGCCTGGAAGTCAGACACCGAGGTGTGGGCAGGATGGGTCCTCCTGAGGCCCCTCCCCTCGCCGTGTTCTCCCTGTCCTTACGGCTGTGTGCGCACGCCTCTGCTGCCTCTTTCTCTTATAAGGACCCCAGCCACATTGCATTTGGGCCTAGCCTTATGGCCTCATTCTAACTTTAATCCTCTTTAGAGCCTCTCTCTCCAAATAGTCTCTCGGGGGACACAGTTCAGGGGACATTAGGAAAGGCTGGAAAAAATAAGATATCCCCCCATGGAAAGGAGGGGATTTGTACATAAATACAAACACAGATCTATATCTGTCTATATCATAAGATATATATCTATGATATAGATATATATATAAACACATATCTATATCTATATATATATCTATATCATAAGAAGAATAAAAATTAGGGAAATGCAGCCAGTGGTGACATGGCAGGGTTGATGTGGGCCCAGGCTCTTTGCCGGGTGCTCCAGCTGGAGTGGTTGCAGGATTTGGACCCCTGAGGCATCTCTTGCCTTTTTGGTCTGCTGCAGTAAGGAGGGGCCTGTCCCGCTGTTCCTTCATAAGGGGCTCCTGAATCTGAGTCTTCCAGGGTCTGTCCCTGGTAGGGATTCCCGTGGACTGCAGGGCCTTTTCTTTTTCTTTTTGTTGTTGTTTTTTTTTTTTTTGACATGGGGTCTCGCTCCGTCACCCAGGCTGGAGTGCAGTGGCGCGATCTCGGCTCACTGCAGCCTCCACCTCCCGGGTTCAAGCGATTCTCCTGCCTCAGCCTCCCGAAAAGCTGGGATTACAGGCACGTGCCACCACACCTGGCTAATTTTTGTATTTTTAGTGAGATGGGGTTTCTTCATGTTGGTCAGGCTGGTCTCAAACTCCTGACCTTGTGATCCGCCAGTCTTGGCCTCCCAGAATGCTGGGATTACAGGCATGAGCCACTGCACCTGGCCAGGGCCTTTTCTTAGAAGCCAGCGTCTTTCTGCAGCCCATGAGGAACCCCTTCCCCCGCTCCCACAAACCAGGACAGTGACCTGAGGTCTGCACGTGGCACCCCCATCTCTCCAAGTGTGGAGGGTCCTCAGGGGGGAATCTCCTTCAGAGCCCAGATGCCTCCCCTGAAGTTTCTATTTTAAAAGCCTCCTGGATGGGGCAGGCAAGCTATTGTTTTATGATTACAAAGCAGATGGAAACTGACTTTATTTTGGATGAGAGTTATACATGGAATGTAGTTAACATAAACTGAACAGAGACAGTGCCTTGCGGTGTCTCTCCTCCTCCGCCCAGGGTGAGGCCCAGGACTGCCCGGTCTCCTGGGGACCCCATCGCAACAAAGCCTGCCCCGCCGATGCTCGGGCATAGGCTGCCTTCTTCTGAGAGCAAACTGTGACTGAGCGTTGGGAAACTTTCTTCCAAAGGGACAGGCCCTTTCAAATGGCTTCGTGTCCTCTGTAGGAGCCCAGCAGACGCTCATGAGAAGGAAGAAGGACAAAAAAGCTTGTAATGACATGAAGTCAAGGCTTGACCTTTGGAAAAGGAAGTAGGCACATGGCTAGATATGTCAGTGTCTCAGTCATCACAGCTTCCTGTCTGTGCTCAGAAGGGGTCCGACTGGCCTTCGTAAGCTGGACGGCCTGGGGATGGGGGCCAGTGCCATGCCTCCTCTCAGACCTCGGGCTGGGGCCTGAGGAACGAGCCTCTGCATGGCCAGAGGACCCCATGGTTCCCTGAACTGACCATGCTGGGACCACATGGCCTGCAGGTGACCGAGCTTGTCACAGCAGGAGAAGCAGCTCTGAGGAATGCTTGGGTAAGCTCAGAAAGAACAACTTTGGGACCACTTTCAGGGGCTTGACTCTGCAGTCCCCAAAGGGCGCTCTCTAGTGGTGATAGCTTGCCTTGCATTTGTTTTCGAGGTCAGAACCGCATCATCTAATGTATCTTTGTTCCCAACGTAGTGCCCCAGAGCTATGCTTTGTACATAACTGGTTTGGTGGATCTTGAATTAGAGGATTTAAAAAAAAGTAGAGGCTTAAAATGGCAGGGGACACTCCTCTCTTCAGCATCTAGGGCAGCCGATGGTTTCCTAGGAGCCTCTGGAACTTTGCCAAGGGGTCCCTCAAATCCACACAGGGGAATAAAATAGAAGTGAGAAAATTGGCGTGTGGCTTCCTAGCTCTGCAAACTCTCCATACTTCTCATCCAGTGCTCAGGCAGCTGATTGATGTGGCCCACACAGTCCACCTCCAGATACAAACCAAACTCCTTGCTCTCTTGGAACTCGGGTGAGAGTAGAGTTTTATGGGGGGTGTAGGATGGGAGGATTAGTAAGATGGTTATGGTAAACATGAAATGTGTTTTAGTGCTTTTTACTCTTTTACAGTATCACCCAGAGGACAGGTTTTTTGTTTCTTTGTTTTTGAGATAGGGCCTCACTCTGTCACCCAGGCTGGAGTGCAGTGGTGCCATCACGGCTCACTGCAGCCTTGATCTCCTGGGCTTAAGTGAGGCTCTTGCCTCAGCCTGTCAAGTAGCTGGGACTACAGGCTCATGCCACCATGCCCAACTAATATTTTTTAAAATTTTTTTGTAGAGATGGGGTCTCACTATGTTGTCTAGGCGGGTCTGAAACTCCCAGCCTCAAGCAATCCTGCTGCCCCAGCTTCCCAAAGTGCTGGGATTACAGGTGTGAGCCATGGCACCCGGCAACCCAGAGGATTTCTCAATGAGATTTCCTCTCCAAGGTATGTTTCCAAGGTGTAACATACCTTGTTCAGATAAATTTATGTTCCTCCACTTATTTAAAAATGGCCAAAACCGCCTTCAAGGAACTCTTAGAAATGACCTTTGTGACATTAGTTAGCCTGTTATTCCAGGAAAAAGAATTAAAGAAGAAATCTAAAAATTATGTTTTAATCTAAATATCTGTTGATAGTGACTTGTAGGTTCTGCAGGCTGACTGTATTGGGTGTTGTTCTAAGCAGGTGGCTTGGAATGTGTCCCTGGGAGGTAAGGGGGCCTTCCAACTGCCAAGTATCTCCCTTACCTGCTGCACTTTAAGTCCCATTTCCCATGGCTTAACGTGTTTTAATTATTTTTTATTATGATGAAACATGCAAAATATAATATTTAATATTTTAACCATTTTACATTTTTTAAATTATAAAATGCACATAAAATCTGCCATTTTAACTATTTTTAAGTGTACCATTCAGTGACATTAGTGATACTTATGGTGTGGTACAATCATCACTACTATGTATTTCCAAAACTTTTCCATCACCCCAAACAGCAGCTCTGTGTCTATAAAATGGTAACTCTCCATTCTGCCTCTCTCAGCCGCTGATGGTGCCTAATCCACTTTCTGTCTCTGAATTTTCCCCCACTGGGCACCTTATATTAAGTGGAACCAGCAAGAGTTGTCCTTTTGTGAATGGCTCATTTTACTTGGCACAATGTCTTCAGTATTATAGCACTTCTCTTCATGACTGGATAATACTCCATTTTGTTTATTATTCACCTGTTCATGGATACATGGATTATCCTACCTCCTAGCAATTCTGAGTGATGCTGCTGTGAACATTGGCTTGCTATACCTGTTCCAGTCACTGCTTTCAGCTCTTCTGAGTGTAGACCTAGGAATGGTCATTTTAACCATTTTGGAGTGAAAAATTCAAGTGCATTCAGTGTTGTGCAACTGTCACTGATTCCAGAATATTCATATCTTCCTAGAAAGAAGCCTCTTGCCGTTAAGCTGTGACTGGTACTCCCTTTTCCCCCAGCCCTTGGCAGCCACAAATCCACTTTCTGTCTCTATGCATTTGCTTGTTCAATGGAGTCATACAATATGTGGCCTTTATGAATACTCTTTTCTTCTTTTACTTTGAGTGAGCTTCAGTGGTATGAATATTCTTTTTTTTTTCCTTCTTTTTTTTTTGAGACGGAATATCACTCTATAGCCCAGGCTGGAGTGCAGTAGTGTGATTTCAGCTCACTACAACCTCTGCCTCCCAGGTTCAAGTGATTCTCCTGCCTCAGCCTCCCAAGTAGCTGGGACTACAGGCACGCACCACCGAACCCGGCTAATTTTTGTATTTTTAGTAGAGACAGAGTTTCACCGTGTTGGTCAGGCTGGTCTCAAACTCCTGACCTCATAATCTGCCCACCTCGGTCTCTCAAAGTGCTGGGATTACAGGCGTGAGCCACCACACCCGGCCAAATATTCTTTTTAAAACACCTGTTTATTATCAAAATTTTCAGCCTATGCAAAGGTAGAAAGAATTGCCATATGAGCCCCACGTGCCCATCACCCAGATCCAGCCACGACCAATGTCTCGTGAGTTTTGTTAATCAAAATCTGT
Organism: Pan paniscus; assembly: GCF_029289425.2. NCBI lineage: Eukaryota > Metazoa > Chordata > Mammalia > Primates > Hominidae > Pan > Pan paniscus. The sequence goes on from NC_073265.2 coordinate 9,522,312, forward strand.
TTTCCAGGGAAGAAAAGAAATACGTGAACCGATTTTGGAAAGAAATCCACGTGGGAGACTTTGTGCGTCTTCGCTGCAACGAAATCTTCCCTGCGGACATTCTGCTGCTCTCCTCCAGTGACCCCGACGGGCTATGCCACATCGAGACCGCCAACCTGGATGGAGAGACCAACCTGAAGCGGCGGCAGGTGGTCCGCGGCTTCTCGGAGCTGGTAAGTGACCCACGTTTCCAGGGCCTCGCAGGCATTACAGCCACACAGTGTCCCCATGACAGCCTTCTGGGGCTCAGAGCACCTGCATTTTCCTCTCTGTCAGACCAGGCTGTTTTTCCTAGTAGACGAGTCTGAGGGTCTGAGAGGACCCCTGACCTACCTGAGCCCATGACCCGCCTGTGACTGTGGGAAGCAGGATTCAGTTTCTCTGACTCTGATTTCTCTTGTGCATGTCTAAGTTTCTCAGAATGTTATTTGTTCCTGTAAAGTTACAAGGAACATTTATGAGCAGCTGATGGTCAACACGTACCTAGCTGTTTCACTGGTTTACTAAATGGCAACACAGCAGGAGTCACGGCCTGTTCCCACCAGGATGCTCAGGAACGTTTTCTCCTCAAGGGTGTTTGGGTTCAGCGCGAGGTCTTCGTAGCTGAATCCTGCCTCTGGTGTGCCCCGGCCACCGTGCAGCAGGGTGAGGGGTGAGAGGCTGGAGGGAAGCAGGTGTGACAGCTGCACACACCGACTCCATCGGGTTGCCCAACCTCTGTCCCTGCTCCAGGGAGAAAGGGCCCCACCCGCCAGGTCTGTGCCGGGAGTGCAAGGTGCTAATGCCAGGTGAACTGACAGGGGCAGGAGCCCTCAGAGATCAGGAAGACCCTACAAGGAAATGGGCCTGGCCTGAGCCTTCTCCTCCCAAGCCTCCTTCTCCCAGCCCTGCTCTGGCCTAGACAGCAGGTCTGAGTCGGCCTGCCTTGAAGGGTGGGGAAGCCGGCCTCTGGTTCACAGGGAGGATGCCACTGGGCTTTTCCTCCTCTATCAGACAGTGCCCTCTCCCATCGGCCTCGGCACCAGCCCATCGGACTTCCCTGGGGCAGTGGGCTCTGCTGTCTGTGGACCTCAGCGAGGGCACTGTAGGGAGTGGGGGGGTGAGCGATTGGCTGGGCAGGGTTGTGGGGGGCTCTAGCATCCCTGTCTCCGCTCTAGATGCCCCCGGTCACCGTCACAGGGGGAGGTGCCTGACACACTTGCAGCAGGCCAGGTACTCCACACCTCGCCCGCCCGGCCTGCCTGCGGCAGGCGTCGGTACCACACAAGCGTCTGCCTGACTGTTCCAACCTGGCTGATTTCCGCCATGATTTCCTCATTTACTTTGTGTGTGTGTGTGTGTGTGTGTTTTAACCTTCTTTTATGCCAAGTGTATTTTTGTGAGCTGCCTCAAATCTTTTTGGAATGAGGCAAAGCAGACATAAAAATTAAAAATAGTAGTTTTGTTGTTGTTAATGGAGTGCTCTCATTTAGATCAGGAGAGCTGGTGAAAGAGTTAGGGACCCTTCGAGGCACAGCCCGGCGGCGCCCAGCTTCTCCATGACTGTGCTCCAGGGTTTGGTGATAAGTGTGGGCCCCATCCGCTGCCACCCCCTCGCCCCAGGTCCTCGTGCCCACCCCCCACCCCCGGCTCTCTTCAGGAAGTCATGGGCGTGAGCCGGTCTCACTCTCAGCTTCTCCCCTAGGCCTGCCCCCGTCTCCTCTGCAGGGATGTGAACTAACACTGACATCAGCCAGGGACAGCATCCCCTCTCAGTTCCCGGGGTCTCAGCTAGAGTTAGGGGCAGGCAGAGGGCTGATAGTTCGAATGTCACCTCTGAGAGGAGCAGCCTGTACGCACAGAGGGTGAGTGTCACTTAAACAAATGCAGATGAGTATCTACTGGTGAAACCTCAGACGAGGTGGAAAATACAGCAGAATTTAAGCACTGGAGGGTGGAGCATGCACACTTGGCATGGCAGGTAGGGGAACGCCGCAGATAGATAGATCTCCTTGATCAACTCTCAAGAATAACTTCCTCTACTGGGCATGGTGGCGCATGCCTGTAATCCCAGCAGTTTGGGAGGCCGAGGCGGGTGGATCACTTGAGGTCAGTAGTTCGAGACCATCCTGGCCAACATGGTGAAACCCCATCTCTACTAAAAATACAAAAATTAACTGGGCGTGGTGGTGCATGCCTGTAGTCTCAGCTACTCGGGAGGCTGAGGCAGGAGAATCGCTTGAACCCGGGAGGCAGAGGTTGTAGTGAGCCGAGATCACACCACTGCACTCCAGCCTGGGTGACAGAGCGAGACTCCGTCTCAAAAAAAATAAATAAGAACTTCCCCATTTCCTATCTTCTGATCTTCAACTTCTGAACCCAGTCGTATCTACAGTCCTCCGCCGCCCACTTTTTACCCAAACAATAACTGCAGCACTTCATAGCTCAGTGGTGCTTTATATAAATAAGCTGCTTACAAGTTAGATGTTTGAAACTCGAGGACGGCTGCAGACCAACACATCTACATCACCCTTCTCAGGGCCCCAGGAATGCTGAGGAAGTAGCTTTGAGCCATGATCTGGTCAAAGTGGCCAAATTAACAGCCTAAACAATTCTGAGGGTTTTTAAAAAATTGTTTTATTAGCACCAAAATTCTTTACCTGCAGGCACATTCTGGTCCCAATTACCTTTTTCCCCCGACTTTCTGGGTTTTTTTTTTTTCTCTTTCCCTAAAGGTCCAAAGACATTTTTTTGGTATCCAAATTCCCATTTATGCATTATATTCTGAAATCTATGAACCACCCCACTGAAAATAAAGGAAGCAAGTCTCTTGACTTTTAAACCCCAGCAATTGAAAAACCACAAATGCCAAGAACATTTAAGTACTCTGTGTTTCAATTAGTTTTTTTGTAATACTGAGTTAGCTTGTCTCAGACAGGTTAAGAACTGGTAATAATCTGTACACTGACTTATGTGAAATACAATATAATATTTTACCAGTTTAATGAATGATCAGTTGGAAGTGGGAGCCCCTTTGCAAATCACTTAAATTAGAAGTGATTTGCAACGCTTAGTTTAAGGAGAAGAGCGGGCCGTGGCATTAATGCAGGAACTTAGGGTATCCAGCAGAGTCCAGTCAGGAGACAGAAACCACACATGATTCAATCAGAGAAAGTCTGATGTGAAGAATTCTTAGTTGGGGATTGGGTTATAAGAAGTAATGATATGTGAATTATATCTCAATAAAGCTGTTATCTTTAAAAAATAAATAAACAAGAAGTAAAGAGGACTCTGAAGAATATAGGAGCCAGGAACAGTGGCTCACGCCCATAATCCCAGCACTTTGGGAGGCTGAGACAGGAGGATTGTTTGAGGCCAGGAATTCCAGACCAGCCTGGGCAACACAGAGAAACCCCATCTCAAAAAAAAAAAAAAAAAAAGAAAAGAAATTGCCACATATCGTGGTGTGCAGCTGTGGTCCTAGCTGCTCAAGGGATTGAATGGGAAGGATGGTTTGAACCAGAAGTTTGAGGTTGCGGTGAGCTGTGATCATGCCACTGCACTCCAGCCTGGGGGACAGAGACCCTATCTCTGTCTCCAATATATATATATATATATATGGGAATAGCTGATGAAGGGACAGCCACTGCCCCTGGCTCTGAGACAGAGTTCTCCCACTCAGGGAAGAGTACCCTCCCAATCCCTGAACCGTGGCAGGGGGCACAGCCTTAAATTGGGGGATGGCAGAAAAGGTACTTAGGGGCTGCACTGGTGGAACCTGCTAGAAGCCTTCCCTTGGGGGCCGGGGAGGCTATTGCCAGGGAGGTGCCAAGCATAAGAACTTGCTAGATGCCAGGAGCAGTTGCTGGCCACTGGACGCTGCTGGAGCCACGCCCTCGCTGCAGTGGATGAAGACTGGTGGCAGCTCTCTAGACAGCAGCGCCGTGGAGCCCCACCTTTGAGAGGGTTCATGGAGCAGCAGCCTGGGCTTGAGAGGGCCCAAGTTACCTGCAGCAATATGTCCAGGGTACCCTGGCCTGAGAGATGGGGAAAGTGTGGAGCAGGCCAGCCCTGGAGAAACCTGGAGGGGGTGGGCAGTGCGGAACGGGTACAACACACACACACACGCACGCGCATGCACACACACACACACCTCACCTAAAGACCAGCCACGGGACCAATACGTGGAGGACTCAGGCCTATTCACCAGCGATGCCCAGTATGGAGCAGTGAGATGAGTCCAGGGGGCTTTTGTTAGGGGTTTGGGGCCATGAGAGGTCAAGGGAGGTTCCAGAAAGAGGAGCTTGAAACTGACTCTGAAGGCCAGGATGGAGAGGTCTCGGGTGCCAGGCACTACGGGGAATGACGTCGGTCAGAAGGTGCCCCGGAGGTGGAATAGGGTTGTATTTAATGAAGAGCATTGGAAAAAGTGCACAGTGTTGAGGGGCTACAACAAAAGCCGGAAGGCGGTGGGCATGGCCCACCCAGACCCCAGCATCTGAAGGCGAGGTCTAGACACCGGGCTGATGGCTCCGGGACCTTAAATCACCCAGCTATTTCACTTCTGGCAAAAGAAACAGAGATCTTGAGACGTAAAGATTTGATGTAAGAGTTGGAGTTGAATGGATGTTATCCAAGAATTGAGAGAGGCCCCCGTGTGGAGCATCACACTGTCAGGCAATGTCTCACATTTGTTCAGCCTCCTGCACGCCAGGCCTACTGTATCTCCCACAACTGTAGTAGAGCAAACATTTTTAAACACAATTCCACAGAGTTTAAGTATAAATCTTGTGAGATAATGATTATCACACCATTTTATAGATGAGAAACAGAAAAAGTGAAGTCAGGAGATTCTCCCAAGGTGCCTCCCCTCCCCCACCCCATCCGTCAGTGTGGATTCGGAGCGGGTTCCTCCACTTTGCGTGGGGTGTCTGCTGTCTCTCACCTGCACATTTGTGCAGCCCTGCAGCCCTGCCACGAAGGTGCATACGTTCAGACGTTCTGTGGGTAGCAGTTTCTAGTTCATTTGTAACATTTGTCATTTCTGCAGAACTAGGAGATCCCTAGACTGATAATTTTGTATAAAACTCAGTGTTTTCAAAGACTCATTTTTGTAAGGTTTAATTCATTCAGCAGATACGTACTGAGCATTTATTATGTTTCTAACGCCATTCTAGGAGGTGCATTGATCAAAACTGGGGAGCATCTTTCCTCCCATAGTGCTTACATGATCTATGTGAAAAGTTGGGTAGACGGTTGAAGTCTTCGGTGCTAACTGTAGACGAGAAAGCAGAAACAGGGATATGAAATGTCAGATGAGTGTTGGAATTTCAGCCGGGGTGAGGCGGGGACAGGGCTGTCCTGCTTGAGAACAGCTGGAGAGTCCAGACCCAGAGGACACGTCAGTGTCGGGAAGAGCCGTCCCAGAGGTGACTTCTGTGTGGGTTAGTTTACTGAGAAAATAGTTTCCAACAATTTGTCTCTTGGGTGGACCTGTTTGGATGAGTGCCCACAATCCCAGCCACACCCACGTCCTCTGTGCAGCGCTGTGGGGAGTAGTCATTGTCAGGCTTGCAGGAAGATCTGCTGCTGACTCTTCCCAGGCGTGTGCACATGTGTGCATGTGTGTGTGTGCACAGTGGTGCGTGTTCCAAATAAGGAAGAAAGATAAAAGGAGTATGGAAACTTCCTAGGCTGGACAAACACTGCTCTTAAACATGTACCTTCACAGTCAGGTCAGCAGTGATGCCAAGGCGGAGACAGGGCTTCCCCCCTGTTTTGTGAATACACTGTGACCAGTCCCTGGGGGGCCTGGTGTATTCAGGCTGTGACTCAGCACGGTTTTCTTTACAAAGGAGAGTCAGTCCCACCCCAAGTTACTTGACAGAATTCAGAAGCTTAGAAAGTGACTTTAAAAGTCCAAATATGTAGAAGACAAAATATTTTTTTTAAAAAAACTGCTACCTACACATGCTTCCAAAATTGTCTCTATCACAGGAAAACTAGAAGTGAAAAAGTATAATTTGCAAGGTAGTTTTTGTACCCAAGTCTCTTTTTCCCTAAGCTTTTCAAGTCGTTAGTCTTTAATGAAATTTAGCTACATTGGCCGTGGAATTGAAGGAGGCAGCATAATCTATCATCTTAAGTGGAAAATAAAGACAGCTGCCTGGGTATGGTAATTAGATCGGTCAGTTTTAAGCCTTTACAAAGAGGCTTCCGTGTTTTTCTCTTATACACTGAAGGATAGTCAACAAGCTCATAATTTATACTGAGACATTTTTGTTTTTAAATTTAACAATCTCGTAATTTTCTTGAAGGACATTAAATCTGTAACAGGAAAGACAGAAATAAATGACTTTGACAATACAATAACTTTATTTAGATTAAAATTTTAATTCAAACAAGTGTGGATATTCAGAGAAATTCAGTTCGGTAGGTAATATGATTATTTGAGACATACCATGTTTTTTCATATTAACTGTGTTTATTTCATGGCAATATAAATTTGGCCCGAAGAAGATTTTTTTTTTAATTCTGGTGACTTCATAATGGATTCTTTGCCTTTAATTTATAGTCTATTAAATCACCATGTACAGAGAGTGCAGCACCAGCACTCTGATCTTTTTTTTTTTTTTCTTTTTGAGACGGAGTTTTGCTCTTGTTGCCCAGGCTGGAGTGCAATGGCACCATCTCGGCTCACTGCAACCTCTCTGCCTCCCGGGTTCAAGTGATTCTCCTGCCTCAGCCTCCCAAGTAGCTGGGATTACAGGCATGTGCCACCACTCCCGGCTAATTTTGTATTTTTAGTAGGGACGGGGTTTCTCCGTCTTGGTCAGGCTGGTCTTGAACTCTGGACCTCAGGTGATCCACTCATCTTGGCCTCCCAAAGTGCTGGCATTACCAGTGTGAGCTACCGCACCCGGACCTCTGATCTAAATGAATAAATTAATGCCATGAAGTTGATAATAATTTGGCTAGTCTGAAATATTTATCCAAAAAGATCTTCTTATATTGTGTGGAAACTTAAAATTTTTTGTGTGGTTGGAAATGATCATTTCTTATTCCAGAAGTAAAAAGACAGCCAAAGCAGTAAGATGTTTTAATTCTGTTCAAGGTAGCATACAATGTGAAATGCTTTTTTTCTCTTTAACTGTATTTTCACTGTTTAAAAAAAAAAACAGGGGAATTTAATAAAATTTCCAATTTTCCTAAATGTAGTTTAATTGCATCAGCAATTGCAAAGGGTTTGAAACTTCCTCTGTGTGTATGTGTGTTTCTGGAGCAGGGATATCCTTACCAGTAGGAAGAGGTGACAATGTGAGATCGACGCAGTTAACACTAGGCATCTCCTCATGAGTGAGTGAATGTCTGTGTGTATGTGTGTGTGTGGATGTTTAGGTGTGTATGTTTGTGTGAGTGTGTATGCAGACAGGTGTGAGTGCAAACATTTTTGCAAGTGAGTGTGCAAGTAAGTATATGTTCCAAAGAAGAAAGCAAAATGAAGTGATATTGCTTTATTAGGTTGTCACTTTCTATTATCTCTAAATTTAGGAGAGGATGAATGTTCCCTCCTGGGCTAAGATATAGCGTTGCAGAAGTGGATTGCTCTGCAAGAGAGTGCTCCCTGGGGGAATCTGGAGTTTCCAATCTCACTATTGAGGACCTGCTGTGAGCCCATGCATTACGTGAGGGGTGCCCACGCAATCCACTTCTGCTGATTGGACTCTGGAACCTTTGTCCCTTGGTGGAGGCCCTGTGCTGTGTGTCATTTCCCTTCTGCTTGTTTTGTGAGCACAGCTTTCAACAAGAGGGAACTTCCTTGTGTCCACAGAGCACAATGCAAGACCTGTCAGAGCACCTCCGCAGACATTGGAGTTATCTTAATTTTGTGAATTGGTAAGAGCCAGCTTCCCTCGTTCAACCTATGCAATGCTTTCGGTTTGCGAGTGCTCCTCAAGTGGAAGGCTGTATTTTGGTTCTCACTGTGGTATTAGGGCTTCCTTAGAGTTTCGCCCGTCTACAGCAGCAGAGATCCATGAACACATTTGCAGTTTCATATAGTCACATAAACCAGACCTTATAAGGGAATTGACCTTTAAGGAAAGCAAGAACTCGACTTCAGAAAACACTATTGCCTACTGGGATGTGGATGAAACTGGGCTTCCTGACATCTCAGTTGGGTTTAGTGTCGAAATTAATTCAGGGCTTTTTCACCACTGCTAATGAATAATCCATGTGCCAAGGAAATGACTTCGTGAACCCCAGTGAGACTTTTAACCAAGCTGAGATCAGGCCTGCAAACTTCTTCAATTTGTCAGTTTTCACAAAGCCCTTTTCAGTAGTGTGTCTGTCAGAAGGCCTTATGTTCCCCGCTTCCCAAAACTGTAAAAGGACAAGAAATGTGGGTGTCATTGCTGGCCACGCTGTCTTCCCTGGGGTTCCGGAGAGTGGGGGATTGGGTGCATGCCGGGGTGTTCATAGGTTAGGAATTGTGCCAGAGCTTCAGGGTCGTTCCACTCACCTGTCACAACTGACCTTTGCCGCACTGGCACCAGCCCTTGGCGAGAAACAAGCCCTTTCATTTGTGTGGTAAAGAAGGCCAACTTCAAAGCATTATGGATGTAGGTTTGTTTTGGACAAAACTTCAAATAGCTGATTTGCTCATCCGGCCTTTATCAAGCATTCTGGAGCCTTGACCACCAGGCAGGAAATTCTGCGAGGACAGACTCTGAGGTTGACATCTCCATCTCGGCCCAGTGAGCCTGCGTGGGCCACGGAAACCCCTCTCGGGGATTTTGAGTGTTGTTTTAAGGCTAAAAGTGGGCACGGAAAGGTTTTGGGTGCAAAGTCGGGTTCTGAAGCTGAGATCAGACTGCCGTAAGCATCAGAGACCTCAGGGCCTGGTGGGTGGGTGGGGGACGTTCGGAGGAGAGAGCTCTACTTTTTCTGCAAATCTCCTATGGACCAGAGATTCAGCCACAGCCCAGAACCTGGAATTGGGGTGGCTCTGAGTCAGTGTTCAGAAAGCTGGTAACCCTTGATGACTGAAATGAGTGACTGAGGCAGAAGCATCAATCAATTGAGGTTTGTTAAGCCAGCTTTAGGATGTGTCCCGGTAAAATAGGAATCACAGACTGATTTCTGAAGAGGTTTTCAGGCCGGGCGCGATGGCTCACGCCTGTCATCCCAGCACTTTGGGAGGCTGAGGCAGGTGGATCACCTGAGATCAGGAGTTCAAGATCAGCCTGGCCAACATGGTGAAACCCCGTCTCTACTAAAATACAAAAATTATCCAGGAGTGGTGGTGGGTGCCTGTAATTCCAGCTCCTTGGGAGGCTGAGGCAGGAAAATAGCTTGAATCCAGGAGGCAGAGGTGGTTGCAGTGAGCCGAGATCATGCCACTGCACTCCAGCCTGGGTGACAGAGTAAGACTCTGTCTCAAAAAAAAAAAAAAAAAGGTGGCTTTCAGGAGGTGTAGTCTTCATACATTTCCTTAAAGCAGGAGGAGGCACACAGGAAGAGGGGCAGGTAGGCAGCCAGGGAATGGTCACTTTCCTGTGAGACTTCAGTTGGTGTCCAGTAAATCCACATTTTTACATCAGACAAAGTCAATGTGTGAAGAGAAAAAGCACAGAGTCAATTATGCAGACATCTCTGGGTGGGTGGAGGAAGGAGTCTTGTCTTTGTTCTGTAGCTGGGAAGATAAGCCTCTAGTGGACATTATTAATGTGGAATCCAACAGACTTTAGTTTTAGAAGCTAGACTTAGATCGCAGACCTAATGTTTTTCTTTTTATTTTTTATAGCAATAGGAAGGTCTCACTATGTTGCTCAGGTTTGTCTTGAACTCCTGGGCTCAAGCAGTCCTCCTACATTAGCCTCTCAAAGTGCTGAGATTATAGGCGTGAGCTGCCGTGCCGGGCTCTTTGTGTTATGATTGGCATGTCCTTGTTTATGGGTGGCCAGCAAACAATGTCCTCATGAGTGATCCCGGGGGGCATGTTGTGCTGCACCCCTGTTAACCTCAGTGGGGAAGGCACAAGTCCAAGAGGCTGAAGAAGAGACCCAGAGCCAGCACATGCAACACGGGGTTTGATTAGGGGCTTACACAGAGGGGAGAGAGTCTGGTGGTGGCGGGCTGAAAAGGAAAACCACTACCGCTTATAAACAGCATGCACTTTCTACAGCATTTTCACTTAACACCTTCCCCTAAACGACCTCTACCTGGAAGCCTTCATTTAACCCAAAATTCAGGGCCTCAATCCCCTGTGCGGCCTGAGTTCCACAGGACAGGTGGGGGCTCAGATGTTTATCATAGACAAAGAACAAATCTCCGGGTTGGCCACGCCCAGATGTCCTAGCTCAGCACACATACTCAGGCACATCTGCCACGCAGAGTCATCCTCAGGGCAGGCTTGAGGTATTGCTGTCAGGTGCATTTGCCCTGCAGGGCAGCCTTGCAAAGATGCTGTAGGCCTCTTGCCTGTCCCTGGGGCGTTGGATGATGAGTAATGCCAGTGAGAGCGGTTCATCTGGAACAGGGTGTTGCCTGGCTCCACCTCTGGGCCTAAGTTTGGGGGTCCTGAGATTTATTATTTTCCTTTGCAACCCTCTGGTGAGAGTGACGACCCCCACTACTCCCTTCTCCTGGCTGGGTAACAGTGCCATCTGACACTGGGCACTTGCCTGTGTGAGGCCCTCATTCATTTAGTTCTCTTGGCAGCTCTGAGAAGGTGCTGTTATTACTCCCATTTAGCAAAGGAGCCACTGAGACTCAGAGGGAGTCAGCCCCTTGGCCTGCTGGGGTCCAAGTGAGTGGTGGGCCAGGTTCTCGGCCAACAGTTGGGGCGCAGGGCCTGGCTGTGAAGCCCCTCAGGGCCATCTCTGCAGAGCAGCGTCACCATTGCTGTCGCTGCTCAGGCTGATTGGGCTGGGCTGGGCCGATCCCCAACTGTGGTCAAGTCTGGAATGGCTGAAAACATGGGTGGGGCCCCTCCCCACCTCGCCTGGGTTGTGTTTTCAATGCACACTTCATAGTTGGCTTGGGCTGCCATAACAAAGTGCCATGAATTGGGCGGCTTAAACTGCAGAAATTTATTTTCTCACAGTTCCGGAGTCTGGAAGTCTGAGATCAAGGTGCCGACAGAGTTGGTTTACTTGAGGCCTCTCTCCTGGGCTTGCAGGTGGTCGTTCCTCTGTGTATGTCTGTGTTCTGATCTCTTCTTTAAGGACACCAGTCCTGTTGGATCAGGGCCCACTTTAGTCACCTCATTTAACCCTTATTCTGCACTTCACAATTGAACTCCTGCTGTTAGTATTTGTTGTGGATGCTCCAGACATACGGCATGAGGCATTTCTAACATCCCAGGCACTGGCACGCATATGTCAATTTGATGGGCTGGAATGTTTTGAAAGCGTATGTTGTAAATGCAGTGTTTGGCTGCCCACCTGCACTCGCTGGACTGCATGTGCTGGGGGAAGGGAATTCTTAAGTCCCTGGTTCCTGTAGGCCACATTAGGGGATCTGACTCTCATCCAATAAGAACACAGACCTGCGGTGGTGGCAGCTTGGTGCACAAGGCAAGATGTGTCCCTGAGCCATGACAGTCAGCCTGGTGTTCCAGTCCCCAGAGAACACATGGCCCCCGTGACCTCGAATCACTCCAGCCAGGAGCGCCAGCCATTCCTGCTGGGTCCAGCACTCAGGAACTCACCTTTCCACCTCGGCATGGAAATCCCCTGAGGAACCAGAAAGAAAGGTAGACTTTATGTCTGGGTGAGGAGGAAGGGAGCACCCTGTGATGGCTCTGTGGCCTTGGGACCCACCCAGCAATTTGGGGTCATCTCTGCTCACTTGAGGTTTTAGTCTGCAGGAGTCCATGAATGCGGACACCAACTGAAGTCTCAGCTTCAAGCTCCGGGGGTGTCCTGGCTGAAATCCACTGGGAGGGATGGCTGAAAACATGGGTGGGGCCCCTCCCCACCTCGCCCGGGTCGCGTTTTAAATGCACACCTCATAGTTGGCTTGGGCTGCCATAACAAAGTGCCATGAATTGGGCGGCTTAAACTGCAGAAATTTATTTTCTCACAGTTCTGGAGTCTGGAAGTCTGAGATCAAGGTGCCGACAGAGTTGGTTTACTTGAGGCCTCTCTCCTGGGCTTGCAGGTGGTCGTCCCTCTGTGTATGTCTGTGTTCTGATCTCTTCTTTAAGGACACCAGTCCTGTTGGATCAGGGCCCATCTCAGTCACCTCATTTAACCCTTATTACCTCTTTAAAAACTGTCTTCAAATAAGGGCACAGTCTGAGGTATCCAGGGTTAGGATTTGAACGCATGAATCTGGGGAAGGTAGAATTCAACCCCTCACAGTGCAGGTTCAGAGTGAAAGTAACCGCCATTCCTGGATAGTGGCATCACCATGCTGATCACCTCAGATCAATCCATTTCACTGCATCCCAATTCTCTCCACTGTCAGGAAGAGGAAATGCTTTCTCATGATGAACCTACAGCTAGAAACTGCAGTTCCAGAAAGTTAGCTGAAGGCTGAGGCACCGGGGTAGGATGGCCACTTCCCCGGCTGGCTGCAGTGTTCTAAGAAGCTGATGGTTATGGTTAGTATATGCATGTCTTTTTTTTTTTTTTTTTTGAGACAGAGTCTCCCTCTGTCACCCAGGCTGGAGTGCAGTGGTGCCATCTCGGCTCACTGTAACCTCCGCCCCCCCGGGTTCAAGCAATTCTCTGCCTCAGCCTCCCGAGTAGCTGCGATTACAGACGCCCGCCACCACCCCCGGCTAATTTTTTTGTATTTTTAGTAGAGACAGGGTTTCACCATGTTGGCCAGGGTGGTCTTGAACTCCTGACCTCGTGATCCATCCGCCTCAGCCTCCCAAAGTGCTGGGATTACAGGCGTAAGCCACCATGCCCAGCCTATATGCATGTAAAAGTAAAAGCTCTGTAGATAACAGTGGATCAAAAGGAATTAGGATTTTACTATGGGGCAGACTTCGAAAATCTGATTAGAGTGTGTTTCAGTATTGGAGCGCGTGTGCATGCATGTGCGTGTGAGAGTCAAGGCATTAATAAGCAATGTCAGGACAGAAATTCTATTAAACATTTCCCTTAGAAATAGTGAGGGAAAACCTTTCAACCCTTAACTAAACTCTCATTTAAAAGTTCTTAGCATTTCCTTCAAGGAAGACATAATTTCCACGGAAGCAATACGTAGTGTTTTTCCTGTTCCCTGCTTGTTTAACATTATAAAAGTAATCCAGACTTGTTTTACACCAGTAGTGAAAAGAGGGCTCTACCAGGCATGGTGGTTCACACCTGGAATCCCAGCACTTTGGGAGGCCAAGGTGGGAGGGCCACATAAACCCAGGAGTTTGAGACCAACCTGAGCAACAAATTGAGACCCTATTGCTACCAAAAAAAAAAAAAAAAATTAGCCCAGCTACTTGGGCGGGTGAGGTGGGAGGATTGCTTGAGCCTGGGAAGTTAAGGTTGCAGTAAGCCTAGATTGTGCCATTGCACCCCAGCCTGAATGACAGAGTGATACCCTGTCTCAAAAGAAAAAAAAAAAAAAGAGAGAGAGAGAGCTCTGCTGAGAGTCAATTAGAAATTGGAAACACAAGGCCGGACCTGGACCTGGGTCTGGGGTTGAAGCACTTGGGGCGGACAGGATGGGAGTCCAGGTGCCCAGCCCGGAGCTTTGCCTCTCAGTCCACACTTGCAAGTAGAAGGAATTAGGAAGCACTGCTTTTCTTTTAAACAGACAATGCCATTTTTTCTCAGATTACATCTTTCACAGAAAGTCCACAGTGATGACTGTGAGCCACAGTGACAGGAGCAGTGGCCCAGGAGCCCCTGCCGCTCACCAGCCCACAGCTCTGGAGGCCCAAGCCACTGACCCTCCCTCCATCGCAGCTGCTCGCGTGCTGTGTCCTGTGAAGGGTCCAGCGGTTTCCTCGTCATGCCGGCCCAGCACTTGGGGTTCCCTCTGACCTGGCTGTCCCTCATCCAGTGCAGAGAACCAGCTGCCAAGTCCTGTAGATTCTGCTCGTGCAAGTCCAGGAACCAGCCTCACAGGGGTGAGGGGACTTTGGGAGCCAGCCCTGGTGCGCCCGTTGGACCCCCTTGGCCCCATGTTCACCCCAGTGTCTCCCAGGTCAGGGATGCCCAGTGCCTGCCCATGCACCCATCCAGGTTGGCATGTTAGATGCGTCTCAGACAGAGGGCCCGCAAGGGTCCCATACTCCAGTGAGCACACCTACCTCCGTCTACAGCACAGTACTTCAGCGAGGTGACAGCGGCTGGGTCCTTGCTCACTGCAGTGGCTGCAGAGAACATCTGCCAGCACTTAGCACAGGCAGCTAGCACGCATTAGTTTTTAGCCTCTTAGTGTCTCATTGGCCGAGGTGGGATTCCCCTGAGGAGCTTTAGAAGTCCCAAAGGCCTGGGCTCACCCCTGCATTCTGACTCCCCTCATGTGGGGTGGGCCAGGCACTGGGGTGCTCCAGGCTCTTCTGCACTAAGAACCACCACCCTGAGATAAGTACAGTTGCTTCCCTATTTTACAAATAAAGGGATCCAGGTCTGGACAGGTCAATGGGCTCACCCTACTATGCAGCCAGTCAGAGGAGGGGCTGTGCTGCAAACCCAGCATTGGGCTCCAGATCCTGTTCTTACAGCACTCCCCAACCCCATGCCTCTCTGCCTGAGCCCCGGTTCATCCAGGTCTCCCAGCAGACTCGCTGTCCGGGACGTGGTGCAGCCTCCATCCATCCTCTGCTTCCTGGTGACAGCAGCCTTGCATGGCACCCCCTTCACCGTCTCAGGGGTGCCACAGCGTGTCCACCCATCTCCTCTCTGCAGGAAGCCCTACGTTCTGCTGCAGCACCTGCCAGAATGATGCACCAAAATTGCAGTTCTAACCTTGGCACTCTCAGGCTGAAAGGCCTGCAGCGGTGAGTGTCACCTGTGAATACCATGGTAAAGTTAGGGAATGGCTCTCTAGACCAGAACAGGCAGAAGGGAATTTGATTGCTGCCCACACATCTGACTGTAATGTGCTACGTAGCGGAGCAGCCCTCTTCAAAGAAATTGCTGATGCCAAGAAACCAGGCAGGGCAAAGTGTGTGTATGTGTATATGTCTGCCTGTGAATGTTCATGTATTAAGTTATATGGGGCCCATTAAAGTTTTTTTTTTTTTTTAGAAACAGTTCCACTAGTTTAAAGTATGGACAAAACCCCGATTAGAGTATTTTTCGGGAGTTTTTTGGGACTGGTGCCTTCTCAAGCTGCAGCTCTAGTCCCCGTGGCACCTGGCTGTGTTCTAGGATGTTTTGCTGAGGCCCGAGGAGCGCTTGCAGGCGGCACAGACACTGAGCTCAGGGTGCTGGAATGGAAGCGGCTGGGTTGGGGCCTGGAGGCAGTGTTTGAGCGTGTGGTTCCTCAGTGCATGTGAGCACCACCTGGCCCTTTCTTGTCACCGAGAACTGCCAGCAGGAAGATCCAATTACAATAGAGGCTGGTGGAGCTTCCTGCCCTCCTCACTTCTTCTGCTGGCTCAGAGGGAAGCCCTATTTCAGGAGGGGTGTGGGCTGCTGGGCTGGGCCTGGGGAGGGAGATGCTGGTGGAGCATTTGGGGGCTTGAGGATGTTGGGTCTGAGAGCCTGACCACAGCACAGTGAGACACTTGATTATACAGGCAGGCTACAGCATGGCATGGAGAGTGAGCTTTGGGGTCTGCCTCCTACATTTGCTAGCTTGTAATCCAAGAACATCATTTGACCTCTCTGGGCCTCAGTTTCAGTATCTGCTGATATGGTTTGTCCCCACCCAAATCTCAACTTGAATTGTATCTCCCGGAATTCCCACATGTTTTGGGAACCAGGGGGAGGTAACTGAATCATGGAGTCTGGTCTTTCTTGTGCTATTCTCGTGACAGTGAATAAGTCTCACTAGACCTGATGGGTTTATGAGGGGTTTCCACTTTTGTCTTGCCGCCACCATGTAAGAAGTGCCTTTCACCTTGCACCATGACTCTGAAGCCTCCCCAGCTATGTGGAACTGTAAGTCCAATTAAATCTCTTTTTGTTCCCAGTTTTGGGTATGTCTTTATTAGCAATGTGAAAACGGACTGATACATCTGCAAAATGGGAATGATGTCAGAGGTCCTTCTAGCCTGTCCTTTGCACTGCACCTGGCAGGTGGTGAGTGCTCAGAAGGGTGGCCGCCCTCAGCACTGCCCTGCTGCTGCTGTCATTGAAAGGCAGGCTACTGGAGGAAAGGTGAGACCGGCACCAGGAGTGAAGTTATAGAGAAAAGGGTTTGCATCTCTGTGAGAAGAACTTGATCATGAATACAATACCTCTGTCTAATCCACAGAGCTGGAAGAATTAAGGTGAGGCTGGAGAGTTTGGGTATTAGATGAGAATTGGCTGTCCAGGGCTGGGAGCTTCCAGCCCGAGCTCTGGGAAGGAGGAAGCTGCGTCTCAACGATCTTTTCCTTGCCCAGGACTTCAGGAGTGACCGCTTACCTGCACATAAGAGCAGGACAGCTGTAGTGCCGCGGTGAGGGATGTGATATCATCAGAGGCTCTACACGGGCAGAATTCTGGAATGTGGGTGGGAACGCTAAGTCTCTGACTTTAACCTGAGCTTTCTTGGTGCCAGAAAACCAGAGCAAGTTGGACACGCTGAATGTTCTGGAGGGCTTCTGAGATATCAAAGGCAGGAGCAGGTAGACGTGTTTCTAATGGAAAGTTCTGATGCTGAAGGGGAATTCTTTGTTCACATGTTGTCATTATTGGCAGGTATTCTATAGAGGAGTGGAGAATATTGGATTACTATGCTACTGGCTGTTAAACATTGTCTCTCCACGAAGCCACCAGGCTGTGCCAGGCAGACACAACACCCCCGCCCTGCCCCCCTGTGTTGTGCTGACTTCATCATGAGGGCTCCACAGGGCTGCTGGTGCTCCCCAGAGAACCTTCACCTGAAACATCAGGGCTGTTTAAAGTCTAGGCTTCAAGGAGAAAATCGTCTAGAAGCAAGTCTTGATGCTGTTTAATGTGTGTCCTGCATCCTCACTAGCATTCCGCAGACAAACACTTCAGCCGGGAGGTTTAATAGAATGAAGTGTATTTTCTTACCTTTCCCTGCAGTCTCAGGTCCCCAATGGTACTCATTTCCTGAACCCAGTCATGGAAGCCACAATTACCCTCTGCCATTAGCAGGCCGGAGCTTTTAGCTCATGGCACTCCTAAACCCGAAGGTAGAGCGTCTGCGGTTTCTAGCATCATAGGCTGAGTGATAACCCTTTGTATTTCAGGTGATGGGAAGAAGTGAAGGATAGCTCAGATTGTTGGAAAGGGAATATCTTGGTCTGTTCCTAATACTGTAATGAAATGACCACAGACTGGGTCACGTATAAATAATAGACATTTATTTCTGACAGTTCTGGAAGCTGGGAGTACAAGGTTGAGGCGCCAGTAGATCTGGCGTCTGGCAAGGACCCTCTTCCTGGCCTGCAGACAGCCACCTTCACTGTGTGTCCTCACATGGCAGAGAGAGAGAGAGACAGGCAGAACTTCGAGTGAGTGTCTCTTCTTAGAAGGGCACTAATCCCACTCGTGAGGCTCCACCCTCATGCCCTAATCACCTCCCAAGGACCCACCTTCAAATACCATCAAATTAAGGACTAGGTTTTAACATATACATGGAGGACTCAAACACATACATTCTAAGGGCTAAGTTTTAACATATACATTTTGGGGGACTCAAACCTGCCATCTGTAGCAGGGAACATCCTGAGTCCTGGAAGCCCGCGCTGCACGGTGCACCTTAGGTTGGAAAGCTCTTTGCCCAGGATTCCTCATTTTCGTAAGTCTTTGTCGGGTCAGTGGAATAACAGCATCAGCCTCACTCGGTGCCTTGAAGAAATGCAGAGTCCCAGGCCCCGCCCAGATCCACTGAGGCAAGGATCTGCATTTTGACAAGATCCTGGGGGATTCATGTGCCCATTGGAGACTGAGAAGCCCTGCATTGCATGGGTGTCACCTGGACATAATGAGGCATATTCTTCTCTAATTGTTGTCCTTGGTTTTGCATGCAAGTGGGATAATCCGCTTCTGTGATCTTGCTTTCCTGACATAGTTGATATTTTCATACTTCACTAATCAAGCACTTAAAAGAAGACACAGAGAGGTTATCTTTTACAAAAAAATGTACTTTTGAAAAGCTCTGAATAAAATAAAATGAAACGGTGTTCTCCTATAGATATAATTTTAGGGATGCTTTATTTCCATTGCTTATTGATTGATCCACAGGGGAGGAGCTTATAGCTGGCCAGCTCTCATCTGCAAAGTAGTTAATTATTAACAGCACTTATTTGCACTGATCCTGTGCTTCCTGGAGTGAATCATTTTACAGCAGGTGCTGCAGAATCAGTGTCTTGCTGTGTCCTGGTCTTCATTAATCTGCATCCTGTGTTCCTCCAGCTTTTCCAAATAATGACAGAGGACAGACATTCACAGAAACAATCTTTAATCTGGGCACCCTGTGGCCCACTCAAGTTGACACATAAAATTAACACTCATGTGCGTGGAAGCCTCAGAGGCATCCTTCTGGGAGCCCAGTGCTGGAAGGGATGCTGGAGAGCCAACTTCACCAGGAGGAAGTGAGTCTGGATGCAGGGGGAGGAGCCTGGCCATCTGCTGTCGTTTGGGATGAGTCGGACTCACTGGTTGCTGATATTCAAGACCAACAGATGAGCGGATGTTAAATTAGTGATCTAGAATTAAAAGGATGCCCAGTCCCAGTGAAAATAATTTATTTCAAGAATTCCATGGGCAAGCAATTTAGGCACGTAAAATAACACCCTTATTCTCAGCAGGTTAATTTTGCTCGAGAATGAATTGAGTGCAGGTGGAGGAGCAATTATTTTCTTACAAAAATAAGCTTCCCTTTCCCTAAGTTGAAAATAGCCTTGGATAAGTCAGATGACAGTAGTTTCTTAAAGACAGGCAGTTCATTAACTGGTTGTTTTTAGCTGCTCAGTAAGAGTCTTTCAAAAAACCAAAAGTTTGGGAAAATGTGTGTCACTTGAAAAAAAAACATTGTTAATTATCGGTTGAAAACTTTAGCTGCCCTTTCGTTTTTTAAACAGCCTTATTGAGGTCTGACTGACATAAAATAAACCACACATATTTAAAATGTAAAATTTGGCCAGGCTCATGCCTGTAATCCCAAAGATTTGGGAGGCCGAGGTGGGAGGATCACTTGAGGCCAGGAGTTGGAGACCAGCCTGGGCAACGTAGCAAAACCTTGTCTCTACAGAAAATTTACACCTTAGCTGGGCATGGTGCCACGCCAATTCCTAGCTGGTTAGGAGGCTGAGGCTGGAGGATCCCTGGAGCCCAAGAGTTCTAGTTTGCAGTGAGCTATGATTGTGCCGCTCCACACTAGCCCAGGCAATAGAGTGAGACCCTGTCTCTAAAATAATAAATAAATAGGCTTGGGCACAGTGACTCATGCCTGTAATTCTAGCACTTTGGGAGGCCAAGACGGGAGGATCACGTGAGCCCAGGAGTTTGAGACCAGCCTTAGCAACACAGTGAGACACAGTCTCTACAAACATTTTTCTTTCGAATTTGCCGGGCGTGGTGGTGCATTCCTGTAGTCCCACCTACTCGGGAGGCTGAGGCAGAAAGATTTCTTGAGCCCAGAAGATCAAGGCTGCAGTGAGCCATGATTGTGCCACTGCGTTCCTGTATTAGTCTACTCTCAGACTGCTAATAAAAACATACCCAAGACTGGGTAATTTATAAAGGAAAGAGGTTTAACTGACTCACAGTTTGGCATGGCCGGGGAGGCCTATTGAAACTTATAATCATGGCTGAAGGGGAAGTAAACATGTCATTCTTTATATGGTTGACAGGAAGGAGAAGTGCCGAGCAAAAGGGGGAAAAGGCCCTTATAAGACCATTAGATCTCGTGAGAACTCACTGTCACGAGAACAGCATGGGGGGAACCGACCCCTGAGTCATTTACCTCCCACCGGATCCCTCCCACAACATGTGGGGACTACAGGAGCCACAATTCAAGATGAGATTTTGGTAGAGACACAGCCAAACCATATCATTCCACCCTACCCAAATCTCACGTCCTCACATTTCAAAACACAGCCATGCCTTTCCAACAGTCCCCCAAAGTCTTAATTCATTCCAGCATTAACCCAAAAGTCCAAGTCCAAAGTCTCATTTGAGACAAAGCAAGTCCCTTCTGCCTATGAGACTATAAAATCAAAAGCAAATTAGTTACCTCCTAGATACAATGGGGGAACAGGCACTGGGTAAATATAGCCATTCCAAATGGGAGAGGTTGGCTAAAACAAAGGGGCTACAGGCCCCATGCAAGTCCAAAATCCATAGGGCAGTCACTGAATCTTAAAGCTCCAAAATGATCTCCTTTGACTCCATGTCTCACATCTAGGTCACACTGATGCCAGAGGTGGGCTACCACGGCCTTGGATAGCTCCACCCTTGTGGCTTTGCTGGGTACAGCCCCACTCCTGGCTGCTTTCACAGCTGGCGTTGAGTGTCTGTGGCTTCTCCAGGCACTTAGTGTAAGCTGTCCGTGGATCGACCATTCTGGGGTCTGGAGGACGGTGGCCCTCTTCTCACAGCTCCACTAGGCGCTGCCCCTGTGGGGACTCTGTGGTAAGTGTGAGTCAATTAACTCTCTTTCCTTTATAAATTATCCAGTCTCGGGTATGTCTTTATTAGCAGTGTGAGAACAGACTCATACAGTAAATTGGTACCGAGAGTGGCCCCAGACAACCATTGATCTTCTTTCAGTCTCTGTAGATTATTTTGAATTTTTAAGAGATAGAAATGGAATAATACAGTGTGTCCTTTTTTCGTCTGACTTGTTTCTCTCAGTATAAATATTTTGAGATTTATCCAAGTTGTAGGTATTCATAGTTTATTTCTTTTTACTGAGAGTAGTATTTGGTTGAGATATATAGTATAGCTCAACTATGTATCTTTTGGATTCATTCATCTGTTGATAGACATTTGGGTTGTTTACAATTTTTGGTTGTGATACATAAATGTGCTATAAAAATTCATATAAAAGTCTTTGCAAAGACATAGTCTTTCATTCTCTTAGACACATCTCTTAGATAAATCCAGAGGTGGAATGGCTGAAGCATATGGTAGGCACATGTTTTATGTATGTATGCATGTATGTATGTATGTATGTTTCAGTCACCAGGCCGGAGTGCAGTGGCACGATCATAGCTCACTGCAGCCTCAAGCTCCTGTGTTCAAGCCATCCTCCTGCCTCAGTCTCCCAAAGTGCTGACATTACATGCATGAGCCACCATGCCCAGCCCCATGTAATTAATTCCTGCTGTGAACTTGCTTAGCACAAACCCATCAGTTTTGTGCTATTATAGTTTTGGAAATTCAGTCCAATGCTATGAACTCAAAATTATTAGAAACTATATGCTTGTCAGAGTTTTTTTCATTCTTTCCATGAACTGCCCTGAAGACATAACACTTGAAGATTGTAAGTGCTTACGAGTAGCTTTCAGAAAGGCATTGGAATAAAGCAATTGCTATGAACACCAAGGCTTAAAATGGCTATGGCAATGCAGTTGACAAGGAAATTTGGTTATTCGTGAACCATAATTATGACTGATAGCATTTATATGAAGACATAGGTTTCTAGGAACTTTATACAATTTTGGAACATCTGTTAATAACACATCCATATAACTGTCACTCGAAGGCTAAACATCATTCCATGTTTTGACAGTGCTTCCCATATAATTTAAAATATTTGATAAGCCCATGTTGGCTTAATCTCTTTCTTTTACAGTTCCTTTTAGAAGTTCCAGGGCTTTCTGGAATGTCCTAAAGTTAATTTCGGTCAAAAGTTTTTTGAAAAGTTTGTCAAATATCCAAGGTTTAAATTACATAGCTACTCAGGGAGGCTGAGGCAGGAGAATTGCTTGAACCCAGGAGATGGAGGTTGCAGTGAGCCGAGATCACACCACTGCACTCCAGCCTGGCGACGGAGTGAGACTCCATCTCAAAGAAAAACAAAAAAAATTACATGATCAGATAGAACACAGATCACTGAAATAAAACCAAAGTGACAGAAGATTTCAAAGACACAAAGCACAATAAATTATCTTGATTAAACATAGAATCAGTTTCCTAGGCCAGCTACCTAAAAGGTAAAGAAAAACTTTTTTTTTTTTTTGAGACAGGGTCTCCACCCAGGCTGGAGTACAGTGGTGTGATCTCAGCTCACTGCCACCTCCACCTCCCGGGCTCAAGCGATTCTCCACCTTAGCCTCCTGAATAGGTGGGACTACAGGCATGTGCCACCATGCTCGATTAATTTTCTTAAAAACTTTGTGTAGACATAGGAACTCACCATATTGCCCAGACTGATCTCGAACTCTTGGTCTCAAGCAATTCGCCCACCTTGGCCTCCAGAAGTGCTGGGATTACAGGCCTGAGCCACCACACCTGGCCCACAGTTTTCTATTAAGGGCAGAGCAATGCTCCAAGAAAACCTTGTTCTAACACAGAGGCTCAAACTCCTCCCTCCCATCAGTGTACTTTTCATACTAATGCTCAGTTTTTTAAAAACTTAAATTTTCTAATTTTAGTCAATCTGATCACACATAAAATTATATTTTCATGAGATTAATCTTGCACAAACCTACATCTTGCTTAAACCTTCCATTTTGTCCTATGCCTTCTACCTGAGGATAAAAATTTACTTGCCTTTTCCCTTTATCATTTTGTTATATATATTGTTATATATAAAGTTTCGGTGCCACAAAAGAAATAGCACTCGCATATAAAATGTTCCTTTTAATTCTCAGCAAGGCAAGTTACTTCTATATAGAAGGGTGCGCCCTTACAGATGGAACAATGGCGAGTGCACATTTGGACAAAGGAGGGGAAGGGGTTCTTATCCCTGACGCACGTGGCCCCTGGTGCTGTGTCGGTCCCCTATTGGCTAGGGTTAGATTGCACAGGCTAAACTAGTTCCAATGGGCTAATTTAAAGAGAATGACAGGGTAAGTGCTTTGGCGGGAGTCAGGGGAGAGCAGATAGCAGGTGATCAGAATGAGTTAGGGTGGAGCAGGTGGTCAGAATGAGTTAGGGTGGAGCAGGTGATCCGAATGAGTTAGGGTGGAGCAGGTGATCGGAATGAGTTAGGGTGGAGCAGGTGGTCGGAATGAGTTAGGGTGGAGCAGGTGGTCGGAATGAGTTAGGGTGGAGCAGGTGGTCGGAATGAGTTAGGGTGGAGCAGGTGGTCGGAATGAGTTAGGGTGGAGCAGGTGGTCGGAATGAGTTAGGGTGGAGCAGGTGGTCGGAATCAGTTAGGGTGGAGCAGGTGATCAAAAAAGGTTGCTTTACGAGGAAGTTAAGTTTAGAAGTAGAAGGCAAAGAATTGAACATACTGACATATTAATTCTTTGAAAAGAAATTTAGAACTCATATCTAACAATTTTGACCACACAAAGTTATCTCTCATGCAAAAGAAAGAAATTACTCTTTTTCAACTTTTTAATTTTTTACCAAAAACAAATCCTCATACTTACACCTTTTTTTCTCATCTCTCCTATTTACTGCTCCTTTCTGCCTTTTTTCTATTTCCTCCTTAAATCTATATTTTGAAGAAAACCTCTAAATAACCTTTGAATTAGATAGAATTGCTCTTTTTTAACATAAAATATATCCTTCTATCTTCTCAAGATTTTTCTCACCAAAAACACATCTTACTTTCTTTGTACATTTTGCATACAAAATTGTTTTCCTTTTCTCTAGTAGTTCTAATTAGCTATATTAATTAGAATTTTAACCTTTATTTTTTGTGAAAAGCTAGGAAATATGCAATTTTTATTTGTCACTTACCAATATTTTATGGATTTAAATTTTATAATTACTAGAAACATGTAACTTCCTCACAGAACAATTGTTTTATGTTTACTAACAGACCCAAATATATTTAGCTACTCTCTACCATATAAAAACAAGATGTCAAAGTATATAAACTTTTAACTTATTGTTAATGATGAATGCTTAGTATTTTAACTTATCAAGAAATGACCTAAACATTTAATGAGTATCTATTACTTAATTTCACTTGAAGGTTTTAAGTTACCAAAAAGATTTTTTGAACTATGAAGAATTCATTTATAAATGTTTATGGCTGTTTGAATGTACCTAATTTACTCATTTTAACAGTTATATTTGAGCTGTTTATGAACATTTTATGAGACATTGAACTAAACTAGCCATCATCTCAAGTTTTCCCTGTGAACCATTTTTACAACATGCAAATGTTAGTCAGCACCTAAGCAAAAACCCTAAAGTTAAATACACAGGTATTTTGCTGATGAGAAGACACAACTGTTTTCATTAAACCAGCAACATTAAACCAGTTTTGTTTACCAAAGATTTACCCAGGTAATGTGGATCAAAAGTCATTTGAGTTGTTCTGTTTCTTTCAGATAGAATGTTTGATTTAAGCACTCACTTTTCTATCTTTCTTTCTTTCTTTTTTTTTTTTATTTGAGACGGAGTCTTGCTCTGTGGCCCAGGCTGGAGTGCAGTGGTAGGATCTCGGCTGACTGCAAGCTCCGCCTCCTGGGTTCACGCCATTCTCCTGCCTCAGTCTCCCGAGTAGCTGGGACTACAGGTGCCCGCCACCACACCCAGCTAATTTTTTGTATTTTTAGCAGAGACGGGGTTTCACCGTGTTAGCCAGGATGATCTCAATCTCCTGACCTGGTGATCCGCTCGCCTCGGCCTCCCAAAGTGCTGGGATTATAGGCGTGAGCCACCGCGCCTGGCCAGCACTCACTTTTCTTTAAGCCAATTAATCCGAGCTCTCATATATTTTGGCAGAGAAATATCACATACACAGAACACATACAGACATATAGACAAACAGACACACAAATAGGAGCAGATCTGACAAGATTCTTCATTTGCCAGTGTTCTCTCCTTCCTTTGTCAATCTTCTGCTTACCTGTTCCATTGTCCTAAACAATTGCCAGCTAGGCAACCCTAAATTTGCAGTCTCAAAGGGATGGCTCCCAAATGAAACAAGGTAAACAATGAACAGAACTTAGATCTAGATACTATTATTTGCCAAAACAAAGAAGGGGTAAAGGCCCAGTTAAGGCAAGATGGCCAGGAAAAGTACATTAAAGAAAGGTAAGGTTTGTTATGTGAAGGTTGAACCGATGTTTTTCCCAAAGCAAAAGTTTCTAGTGGTTTAAGTACAGAGAAGGAGACACGCTTACAAATGGAGATTTCCTTTATAGATGTAAATTTCTTTTACAAAGAGTTTCAAAATTAGCTAACTAAATTTCAGAAAATTGTATTTTAAAGACAGGTTTAGTTCCAGAGTTGGACTTTTCAGCTTCGTTTCTTAATTAGATTATTGACTTAGGGGGTAGAGGCTACTAATGAATGGGCAAAGCATATTAGGTAGAAGTCTCCTGAAGCTTCCCTCAGAGGCCCATTTGTCCTGGTGGTTAACATGGAGACCATTTTCAGAGGTTGGGCAGACTGTTTTTAAGGGCTTTCTTGGAAATCTTTGAGACAGCCCCTTTTCTAGTGTCCTGGTTGTTTGCACAAGTGGCAACAATTTTTTGGAAACTGTTGTTTTCGGAGTCACCTATTAGAAAGTGCTCCAGGGCAGTCCCAAAACTGTTCTGGGTTGTTGGTTGCCATGGAGCTGAAACACTTCGGGAATGGCTTTCAAAAGCTCATTTGTGCTGTTTCAGCATTGCCTGGCCCATAAGTAGTCCATTGAGACTTGTCAGGTTCCCATCATTCTCAAAAAATATCAGTGTGCCCCTTTCATTCATTTTTGGGCCTCCCCAGGTCCCACCAACCTGTGTATTAGTTGGTGGCAGTCAGGTATCCAGAGGTCATATGTTACAATTAAGACCTTGAATTCTTTAGAAAACTTTCGAAGGTCTTTCCTAGGTTTAGGAAATTTTTGAACTATGGCCCTGAGCTCTATTTCTGTCTAGGGAGTATCAGTCACTTGGGAATTATCTCCTGAATTTGTGGGTAGTTCTTATAGGGAAACTGTTTAACTGCTATTTCAAGGGAAAAAGGCAATTCAGACAGAGTGTTAGCCTATGAATATTCAGGAGTAGACCATGAATATTCAGACAAAGTGGGATAGGGTATGGGGAATATCTTGCATTTTTAGATTTTCATTAGCTTTTTGTAATGAATCTTTATAAAAGGCTATTTTGGAATCCTGTTGTCTCTTTGAGGATCCTGAATGCCAATAAGAATCCCATTCCCTCTGCCTAATTTGTGGAGCCCAGGACTCAAGTGCACTCTTCAATAAACAGTTTTGTTCATCTGGAACGTTTTACATAATGGCTGCTGTAATTCTGGATTATCTTTAGTAAGATTTTTCCACTTCTGTAAATATTTGCAGGTTACAGGGCCAAATATACATGAAAAAGGCAGGTCTGCTAGAAGGCAAGTATTTAGAGCTTGAGAAATTAGGGATCCAATTTTTATGTCGGATATTGGGTTTCTCAGGGCCAGGATGACTTTACCTCTGAGATTGCCTTGACCAACTCAGCCAATGATTTTCCATTTTCTGTCTGACCCAGGCACCCACGGCTTCTCTTACCTGTGTGTGTAAGAAAAAAGAACACAAATCCAAATCTGTGAATTCCAAAAGCTGGAGTTCACGCCCTCCTGCAGTAATAACCACTTATGGCAACTGCTGTCAGTTCCCTTTAAAACTGCAGCCCAGTGGCTCTCGCCTGTAATCCCAGAGCTTTTGAGGCCAAAGCGGGCAGATCATGAGGTCAAGAAATCGAGACCATCCTGGCCAACACTGTGAAACCTCATCTCTACTAAAAATACAAACAAATTAGCTGGGCATGGTGGCACGCGCCTGTTGTCCCAGCTACTCGGGAGGCTGAGGCAGGAGAATCTCTTGAACCCAGGAGGCAGAGGTTGCAGCAAGCCGAGATCACGCCACTGCATTCCAGCCTGGTGACAGAGCGAGACTCCATCTCAAAAAACAAACAAACAACCAAAAACAAACAAACAAAATAAAAAACCGCAGCACATGAATGCACAGTGGTTCACACCTGTCATCTCAGCACTTTGGGAGGCCGATACAGGAGGATTGCTTGAGGCCAACAGTTTGAGACCAGCCTAGGCAACGTGGCAAGACTCCCATCTCTACAGCAATTTTTTATCTTGTCTCTACAAGAACAAAAAATTAGCTAAGTGTGGTGGTGTGCATTTGTAGTCATAGCTATTTGGGAGGCTAGGGTGGGAGAATCCCTTGAGCCCAGGAGGTCAAGGTTATAGTAAGCTCTGATCACGGCAGTGCACTCCAGCCTGGGTGACAGAGACCCTGTCTTTAAAATATATATATATAACATATATCATATATATAACTATATATGATATATATAACATATATGTGATTATATAGATAGAAACTGCAGCCCTTTATTTATGCTAGCCACAGGTGGGGGACAATGTACACTTCTGTCCAGCCATATCCTTGGGAGCTTGACTCAAATGTTTTATGGAACTAAGCACAAGAAGTCTTGAAAAATGGAGCAAAAATTACAGCCCTTAAGAGTGACTTGTGGGGGGGTGCAGTTAGGGGTGCCTTTTCCTGTGTTCCTCAGGGGGTCTCAGGGAATCAACCTAAGTGTCCAACAACAGATGAATGAATAAAGAAAACGTGGTATACACACACAATGAAATACTATTCAGCTTTAAAAAGAAGGAAATTCTGTCATTTGCAACAACATGGATGGAGTTAGACAACATTATGTTAAGTAAAATAAGCCAGGCACAGAAAGACAAGTATCTCATGTACTCACTTATATGTGGAATGCAAAGCAATCATACTCAGAAGCAGAGAGTGAACTGTGGTTACAGAGGCTGGGGGATGGGGGAGATAGGAAGATAGATGATGGTCAAAGGGAGCAAAATCTCAGACAGGAGGAATAAATACATATTTTTTGAGTTCTGTTGTACAGTGTGCTGAATATAGTTAGTAATGGAATATTATACATTTCAAAATTACCTAGAGGGTAAATTTCAAACGTTCTTACCACAAAATCGTCAGGAACTTGGAGTGATAGATATGTTAACTAGCTTAATTTAGTTATTCTATATTGTATTCACAAATTATACCATTACTTTATACCCCATAAATTTATACAATTATAAATGATTAGTTTACAACAAAAATCGCAAAATAAAATAAACAATTAGAGAAAACAGCATCTAGAATAATAAAATACCTGGAAGAAATTTAAGCAAGGAGGTGAAAGACTTATATACTGAAAACTATAAAACGTTGCTGAAAAAAATGTTAAAGGACTTAAATAAGTGAAAAGACATCCTATGTTCATGGATAGGCAAATTTCATATTGTTAGGATGCCATACTACTCAAAGCAGTCTGCTGATACAATGCGCTATCTGTCAAAACCCTAATGAATTTTTGCAGAAATAAAAAAGGCAATCCTCAAATTTATGTAGAGTTACAAGGCTCCCCATATAGCCAAAACAATCTTGAAAGAGAAGAATGAAGTTGGAAGATTCACATATCTTGACTCCAAAATGTACTACAAGACTACAGGAATCAAAACAGTGTGGTCTACCTGAGATGTTGTACCCTTTGACCATCATCTCCCCATCTCTCCCAACTCCCAGCCTCTGTAACCACAATTCCACTCTCTGCTTCTGAGTTTGGTTGCTTTAGATTCCACATATAAGTGAGTATATGAAATATTTGTCTCTGTGCCTGGCTTATTTTACTTAGCAAAATGTTGTCTAGTTCCATCCATGTTGTTGCAAATGACAGAATTTCCTTCTTTTTAAAACTGAATAGTATTTCATTGTGTATCTATACCACATTTTCTTCATTCATCTGTTGATGGACACTTGGGTTGATTCCATTATTGTAAATAATGCTTCAATGAACATGGGAGTGCAGACATCTCTTTGGCAAACTGATTTCAAATCTTTTGCATAAATACCCAGAAGTGGGATGTTGGTTCATATGGTAATTCTATTTTTAGTTTTGGGGGAACCTCCATATAGTTTTCCATAACAGCTGCCCTAATTTATATTTCCATCAACAGCATATGAGTGTTCCCTTTGTTCACATCCTCATCAACATTTGATATCTTTTATCTTTTTGATAATAACCATTCTGACGGGTAGGATAGCAAATCTCATTGTGGTTCTAATTTGCATTTTCCTAATGACTAGTGATGTTGAGCATTTTTTCATATGTCTTTTGGCCATTTGTATGTCTTCTTCTAAGCAATGTTTATTCAGATCCCTTGCCTATTCTTTAATTTGATTTTTTGTTTTCTTGTTATTGGGTTTTTGAGCTCCTTGTATACTTTGGATATTAATCCATTATTAATCAATAATAGCTTGCAATAATGGATATATGGCTTGCAGATATTTTCTCCCAATTCGCAGGTTGTCTCTGCACACTGTTTTTTTTTGAGACGGAGTCTCGCTCTGTCGCCCAGGCTGGAGTGCAGTGGCGCGATCTGGGCTCACTGCAAGCTCCGCCTCCCGGGTTCACGCCATTCTCCTGCCTCAGCCTCCCGAGTAGCTGGGACTACAGGCGCCCGCTACCACGCCCGGCTAATTTTTTGTATTTTTAGTAGAGACGGGGTTTCACCATGTTAGCCAGGATGGTCTCGATCTCCTGACCTCGTGATCCGCCCGCCTCGGCCTCCCAAAGTGCTGGGATTACAGGCGTGAGCCACCGCGCCCGGCCTCTGCACACTGTTAATTGTTCTTTTGCTGTGCAGGAGCTTTTAAGTTTGATATTACCAAACTTGTGTATTTTTGTTTTTGTTGCCTGTCCTTTCGGGGTCAAATCAAAAAAATTATTACCCAGACAAATGGGAAATATTTTTTATAATGTGAGTTATGGTAAACTTGTTGACACTTGTTTTAGGACCTAAAATATGGTCTATCTTGCTAAATGCTCTATGTGCTTTAGAGAATAACGTGCATTCTGCTGTTTTTAGGTGGAGTATTTTATAGATGTCAAACAGGTAACACTGGTTGATGATGTTATTCAAGTCTTCTGTGTTCTTGCTAATTTTATGCCATTTTTTCTAGGAATTATTGTAAAGGGCTACTGAACCTCTGAACATAATGCAGATATGTGTATTTCTCTTTGCAGATCTATCAGTTTTGCTTCATTTACTTTGAAGCTTTGTTGTCAGGGGCATTTTGGCCCTTTTATAAATCCCTGGCAATATTCTCTGCTTTGAAACTTACTTTGTCTGATAGCAATATAGCCATTTTAGCTTTCTTTTGACTAGTTACAGCATAACCTTATATAACATATTTGCATCTTGTATTTAAAGTGCATTTTTTTAGACAGCAAGAAATTGAGTCTTTTGCTAATTTTTTTAAAAAAGAGTCTGCCTTTTAATTGAAATGTGTAAAGCTTTGCATTTAATGTGATTAATGACATGGTTAGATTTAAGCCTATCATCTTGCTAGTTGTTTTCCCATCTTCTCTTTGTGACCCTTTTCTTCTTTTTCTGCTTCTTTTTTCTCCCATTAGCTATACCTCTTCATTAGAGGTTACTTCAAGGCTTGTTGGATACATCTTTAATTCATCCTGATCTATCCTTTCAGTGATATTATTTCAGTTCACATATAGTAAAGGAACTTTGCAATGGTATCCTTCCATTTCTCTCCTTCCAGACTTTGTACTGTCATCATCATCATCATCATCATCATCATCATCATATATATATGTTGTAAACAAATGTTATTTTTATGATACATTTTGCTTATATATTACAGAGATTTATGTAATAAGAAAAAGTCTTACTTACCCATGCTCATAAAAAGAGCACTAAAATCACCTAGAGCTTAAGGATGAACTGGCTGTCAAATAACAAAACAAACAAACAAACAGTTGCCTTTTCCTGTGCTCTTCATTCTTTTGTGTAGATCCATATTTCCAATTGATAATTTCCTTTTGCCTGAATGGCTTCCTTTATCATTTTTTTCTGGTATGGATTTGTGGGTGAGGAATTTTTTTTCAGCTTTTGTATATGTGCAAACATCTTTATTTTACACCCTCCTTTTTTATTTTGAAAGATATCTTTACTGGGTATAGAATTCTAGGTTGACAGTATTTTACACTTTGGTGCTTTAAAGATGTTGCTCAAGTGTCATCTTGCTTGCATTGTTTGTAATGAAATATCTGCTCTTATCCTTATTTGTGTTCTTTTGTACATAACACAGCTGCTTGCAAGTTTTTTTTTAATTACTAGTTTTAAGCAAATTGATCATGATATGCTTTGTAATTTTCTTCATAATTTGGAGGTTTGAGATTCTTGGATCTGTAGGTTTATAGTTTTCATTAAGTTTGGAAACTTTTCAGTTATTATTTAATCAAATATTTCTTCATACCCTTCCCCATCTTTGGGGATTCTAAGTAATAGAATATTGGCTTCTTGAAATTGTTTTACAACTTACCCATCCTCTCTTTTGATTCTTTTTTCTCTTAGTATTTCCGTTTGGATAGTTTTGGTTACTATTTTTCAAGTTCACTATATTTTTCTTTTGTAAGTTCTAATCAGCTGTTGATCTCATTCAGTTTATTTTTTGTCTCAGATATTGTAGCTTTCATCTCTAGAAGTTCAATTTTGGTCTCTTTTTTACCTTCCATGTCCCTACTTAAGTTTTTGATCATTGGAAAGCCAGCATAATTACTGCTTTAATGTCGTTTTCTACAAATTCTAACATCTGTGTCTCTTCTATGTTAGATTAAGCTGACTTACTTATTCTCTTTTTTTTTTTTTTTTTTTGAGACGGAGTCTCGCTCTGTCGCCCAGGCTGAAGTGCAGTGGCGCGATCTCGGCTCACTGCAAGCTCCGCCTCCCGGGTTCACGCCATTCTCCTGCCTCAGCCTCCCGAGTAGCTGGGACTACAGGCGCCCACTACCACGCCCGGCTAATTTTTTGTATTTTTAGTAGAGACGGGGTTCCACCGTGTTAGCCAGGATGGTCTCGATCTCCTGACCTCATGATCCGCCCACCTCGGCCTCCCAAAGTGCTGGGATTACAGGCGTGAGCCACCGCGCCCGGCCACACTTATTCTCTTTATTATGGGCCTAGTTTTCTTTCTTCTTTGCATGCCTGATAATCTTTAATAGGATGCCAGATATTGGATTTGACTATAAATATTCTTGAGTTGTGCCCAGGACTGCAGTGAATTTACTCAAGACAATTTGATTTGTTAGGAGGATCTAAAGAAGTGCTCATCTAGAGTTAATTGTTCTCCACTCCTGAGGCAAGACTTTCCTAAGTTCCCTAGCAGTGCTGATGAATGATTAGTTTTTCCAGTGTGGCTGGTGGAAGCAGGCACTGACCCCAGATCTATGTAACACAGAACACAGTTCCCTCTATTTCTCTCTTATTTGCATCATCTTTAATCTCTTAATAATACTTTATAGTTTTCAGTGTTGAGATCTTATACATTTTTTAGATGTATTCCTAGCAAAGTGATTTTGTTAGCTTATTACAAATAGTGTGCTTATGAATTCAATGTGTGCGTGTTTACATGTAGTAAATATAGTATACATGCATATGTATGTATGTTCATACAGTCTATAGAGACATAGTAGGTGATCTTGTATCCAGAAACTTTGCTAAACTCATGTATTAATTCTTTTTTTTTTTTTTTTTGACAGAGTCTCACTCTGTTGCCCAGGCTGAAGTACAGTGGTGCTATCTTGGCTCATTGCAACCTCTGCCTCTCAGTTTCAAGCAATTCTCCCACCTCAGCCTCCTGAGTAGCTGGGATTACAGGCACACACCACCACGCCCGGATAATTTTTTTTTTTTTGTATTTTTAGTAGCTATGGGGTTTCACCATGTTGGCCAGGCTGTTCTTGAACTCCTGACCTCAGATAATCTGCCTATCTTGGCATCCCAAAGTGCTGGGATTACAGGCATGAGCCACTGTGCCTGGTCACTCATGTATTAATTCTAATAAGTTTCTAAGATTATTTTAGATCTTCTACACAGTCATTTTATTTTTGAATTACGATAGCATTATTTCTACCTTTTTAGTCATTATACTTTTTTTTTTCTTACCTAATTGCAGTGGCAAGGACTCCAGTACAGTTCTAAATGGAAGTGGTGATATCATACATTCTTTCCCTGATACAGTGTGTAAAGGGAAAAATTTGAACATTGTACCACTATATATGATATTTTATTAGGATATTGGTGAATAGCCCTTACAAACTAATGATTCTTTTATTCTTAGCCTGCTAAGAGAAAGTATTATGAATAAATGTTGAATCAAATGCATATTCTGCTTCAGTTGAGTTGATCATATGATTTTTCTCTTTTTGTGTTAATGTATCTAATGACATTGATTTTTCTAATGCCATACCAATCTTGAATTCTTGAGCTATATCCATCTTCCTAATGTATTATCTTTTATATATTTCTGGGATTAGTAAGCTAATGTTTTATTAAGAATTTTTGGCCGCTCACACCTGTAATCCCAGCACTTTGGGAGACCAAGGCTGGTGGATCACGAGGTCAGGAGATCAAGACCATCCTGGCTAACACAGTGAAACCCCGTCTCTACTAAAAATACAAAAATTTAGCCAGGCGTCGTGGCAGGTGCCTGTAGTCCCAGCTACTTGGGAGGCTGAGGCAGGAGAATGGCATGAACCCGGGAGGCAGAACTTGCAGTGAGCCAAGATTGCGCCACTGCACTCCAGCCTGGGTGACAGAGCGAGACTCCGTCTCAAAAAAAAAAAAAAAAAAAGAATTTTTGCCTAAATAAGATAGACTTGTACTTTTGTGTTTTTTAATATGTTTATTGTGTTTTAGTATAAAGCCCATGCCAGCTTCATAAAATAAATTAAGAAGTATTTGTTCTCACTACTGGAAGAGTTTATGTAACTGAATGTTATTTCGTCCTCAAATTTTTGGCAAATTTACTGGTGAAGCCATCTGAATCTGAAGTGTTTTTTGCAGAAAGATTCAAATTACCTTTCAATTTGCTTAATGTTAAAGAACTATTGAGAATATGTTGGGTTTTTTTCTACTCTAAATTTTAGAAACTTGTATTTTTCTATTAATCTGTCCTTTTTACTTAAATTTTCAAATTTATTAGCATTCAGTTGTTCACATAACACTTTTAACCTGTTGATGTATGTAGGATTTGTACTGATGTTCCCTTTTTTATTTCTGTTATTATATAATTTATACTTTTTTCCTAGATTTGTCTTTTAATTCGTTATTTTTATTTATTTTTTCTGCTATTGTGTTTAGTATAGTCTTCTTTTTTACAAGTTGTGCCTAGCTCATTAATTTCTCCTTTTAGTATTCCTTAATATAGTCAAGTAGACTATTAATTTCCCCGAAAGCAAGCAATATCCCACAATCTTTGATACATAGTACAAGTTGAATATTCTTTTTTTTTTTTTTTTTTTTGAGATGGAGTTTTGCTCTTGTTGCCCAGGCTGGAGTGTTGGCGCGATCTTGGCTCACTGTAACCTCCGCCTCCCGTGTTCAAGTGTTTCTCTTGACTCAGCCTCCTTGAGTAGCTGGGATTACAGGAGCCCACAACCATGCCCGGCTAATGTTTTGTAGTTATAGTAGAGATGGGGTTTCATCATATTGGCCAGGCTGGCCTCGAACTCCTGACCTCACTTGATCCACCCGCCTTGGCCTCCCAAAGTGTATGGATTACAGGCGTGAGCCAGCCAAGTTGAATATTCTTTATCTGAAATACTTAAGACAAGAAGTGTTTCAGATTTCTGATTTTTTTTTTTTGGGATATTATTTGCATTACACTTACCAGCTGAACATTCCTAATCCGAAAATCTGAAATCTGGAACACTCCAGTGAGCATTTCCTTTGGGTGTCATATGCCAACACTCAAAAAGTTTTAGATCTTGAAGCATTTTGGATTTTGGAGTTTCCAAGTAGGGATACTCAACCTATATGTTTAATATCATTTACAAAAATATTTTTCTTAATTTCTCTGGTGACTTCTTTTCTTTGACTAATTGGTCATTTAGAATTATATTACATAATTTCAAAGCAAATGGGACTTTTAGTAATTTTCTTTTTATGGTGAATTCTGATTTGAGTTAATCCTATACGAATTTAGTTTTTTGAAATTGATTGATACTTGCTTATGGCACAGAATATGGTCAGTACTTGTCAGTGTTGTGTGAGTACTTGAGAAGACTGTGTTCTACAGCTCTTGTGTGCAGTGTTTTATACGTGTCCATTAGGTTAGTTTATTAATAGTGATGCTCAAATATTATATAACTTCCTGGTTTTTTGACTGTTTTATCAAATACTGAGAAAGGAATGTTACCAAGTTTGTGGATTTGTTTTATGTCTCCTTTGTTTCTGTCAATTTTTGTAATGTATAATTTGAGTTTATGCTATTAGGATTATCTAAATTTAGACATTTTTATTTTTCAAATGAGTTGAACTTTTTAATTCAAATTAATGCTTTTTATATAGAGACATGCTTTTTGATTTAATACTATATTATCTAATATTAATACAGGCACACTAGCTTTCTTTTTGTTACTCTTTGCCATTTATATCTTTTTCAGCTTTTCACACTTTTCTAGTATCTGCATGCTTTAGGTCTTTCTTCTCATCAATACAGTCTTGAGTTTTTAGATTCAGTCTGACATAATTTTTGGGTTTTCATTAAAATATTTTTCTTCATCCACTTTTAAAGTTACTACTGGTATATTTGAGTGTGAAGCATCCATTTATTATTTTTATTTGTCCTGCCTGATGTATTCTTTTTTCTCTCCATTTTTGCCTTCTTTCTGATTCATTGAGTTTATCATGCTTTCTTTGGTTGGTTTGGAAATTATATGCTTCTTACTATAATATTGGTGGTTACATGAGAGATTACAACATGCATCTTTGACTATCAGTATTAAACATGAATTGATTAGTATTCTCTTTCTGAATAATGCAAGGGCCCTTTTTAAGCAAAAAAACATCTTTTTATTCTCTTCCAACTTACATACTCTTGTGTTGTAATTATATCAGTTTATGAATTGCCAAAGACATTATTATTTAATACAGTCAACATGCTTTTATATTTACTTTCTTATTTACCGTTTTTGTTGCTTTTCATTTCTTCCTGCATCTTAGTCCTTTCATCAGGCCAATTTCCTTCTCTCTGTTTCTTTCTTATAGCAGAGATGGGGTCTTGCTCTGTTGCCCAGGCTCATCTCAAACTGCTGGCCTCAAGCAATCCTCCTGCCTTGGCCTCCCGAAGTGTTTGGATTACAGGCATGAGCCACTGTGCTTGGCCTCCTTCTCTTTTAACACTACTGTTTAGTATTTTCTTTAGTTTTTGTGTGCCAGTAACAAGTTTTATCAATTTCCCTTTTTTTTTTTTTTTTGAGACGGATTCTTGCTCTGTTGCCCAGGCTGGAATGCAGTGGTGCAATTTCTGCCTACTGCAACCTCCGCCTCCCAGGTTCAAGCTGCAACCTCTGCCTCCTGGGTTCAAGTGATTCTCCTGCCTCAGCCTCCCAAGTAGCTGGGATTACAGACATGCGACATCACACCCAGCTAATTTTTGTATTTTTAGTAGAGTTGAGATTTCACCATGTTGGCCAGGCTGGTCTTGAACTCATGACGTCGTGATCTGCCTGCCTCGGCCTCCCAAAGTGCTGGGATTACAGGCGTGAGCCACCGCGCCTGGCCCCAATTTCCCTTTAAGAGTTTATTTTCTTTGGTTTTCATCATTTTAGTGTCATGTGCCTAGGTATAATCTCCCTTCACAGACCCTATTTAAAAGTTCTTGCATCTGCGGTTTGTTGCTTTTTAGTCAGATTTACTACATTCTCAGCTATTATGTATTCAATAATTGCTCCTGCATCATTCTCTCTCTCTTTTTCTTCTGGGGCCCTGATTACACACGTTAGACTTCCCTCTATCCTTTATGGTTTCTTCCCTGTCTTCTGTACTTCTCATCCTTTCATCTTCCCATGCTTAATTCAAAACCATTTTTCTCATGTTTCTTGTAGTTTGCTAGTTTTCTCTTTGTGTTTGCCAAATCTGCTAATAAGCCAGGCAGTCAGCTTTTAATTGAAAATTTCATGTGGGCTCTATTTTTTCAAAATCTCTAAGGTCACATTTTATAATTTCTAGCTGTTCTAAAATTTCAGGTGCATCTTTAGCTTTATGATCACAGCAAGCATGATTTTAAACTTCCTGTGGATCTGTTCCTATTCTTGTTTTGTTGGTTCTTCCATGATGCTTTACATCCTGTTATGCCTGGTTATCCCTGAGTCTGTGTCTGACATTGTACCTGGAAATTGATTTTTTACAAATAATTTGAGGCCTTGTATTTCATATATATATACACACACTCACACACATACATGCACACACACATACATGTGCACACACAGACACACATATATAAAGAAGACTTTTGCTGGTTTTGTTTAGTATCTAGGGGTTCTAGCAATTTGGAATTATTATACTCCATTTTTCACATTGAGATTTTTCTGGGCCACTCAGTTGACTCTAAGCTGGGTAGCAGCTGCACAAAAGGAGCTCAGCAGTGTTCTGGATGTGTTTGATGCAGTGGCACCGTGTTGTATTAAGTTCCATGTTGAAGCTCTTTTCTGCAGTTCACCTCTGTGATGCAGTTCTTCCTGGTTGCGTTAGAAAGCATAGGTGTTTATCAGGCCCCCCTCTTGGTAGGTTTTATAGTAGACAGAATAGTGGTCCCCCGAAAGATGCCCACATCTTAATCACCTAAACCTGTGGATATGTTATGCTACATAGCAAGCAGAAATGGAGGTTGTAAGTGGAATTAAGGCTGTTAATCAGACCTCACTATCAAAGTGATACAGCATGAGACAGACTCAATCCCCGCACACTGATGACTTTAAAAATGGAAGGAAGCCATAAGTCAGGGAATGTGACTCAAGAAGCTGGAACAAGCAAAGAGATGGATTCTCTCCTAGAGCCTCCAAAAGGAACACAGCCCTGCCAACTCCTTGACCGTAGCTCAGTGAGACCTGTTTCCAACTTTCGACTTCCAGGACTGCGAGATAACAAATGACTGTTGTTTTAAGCAACCACATTTGTGGTCATTTGTTACAGCAGCTACAGGAAACTAATATGGGCCCCGAGCACCAACATGTGTCTCATGAGCTCCACTCAACCTCTTAACTACATCTTGCAGAAGCTGTAGACCCTCCTCAGGGAAAAGAAACCTCAAAGCCCAGCCTCAACTCTGGATTTTTGTCTTTTTATTTCTTGGCTTGCTTATTCTTCACTTTCTTGTTAAATCCTTCATACCTCCAGGCAGCTGTCTTCAATTTTCTGTCCAGCATCTCTGTTTGCCAGTAACTGGAGGTTTGGTCCAAATTGCCCAGTCGTCTGGTGCTGGATAACTTTTCTTTTGAATCTGATGACGGAGCAAATCTGGTTGTGCTTTAGAATTTCACATTTCTGTTGCCATTTCAGTCTTGGAATCATTCCCCAGATTAGCACCGAGGTTTTTTCTTAGCTGACCTCTTTTTGTATTCTCCATCCCAATTGGCCTCTAAAATAGTAGTATGGTCTTCCTCTCTGTGGCTACCAATGGCCCTGTGGTCCATGGAACTCTGCCTTTAGGGTCCCTTTTATTATAAATAAACTGAGGCTCCAGACCCCTCTTATGCTGTGCAGAGAGAGAGCACCTTTTCTCCAGCAAGGCTGTCTACTCAGTGAGCTCTAAAGCATGACACGTTCACACCCAAAAGCTGTGCCTCTGCTCACACCATCACCCCCACCTGTAGTGATGGAAGAGGCACTAAGTGGCCTGTGGCTGTGGAAGCAGACAGACTGATGTGGACCTGACCGTGCTAATAGCTCAGCAGAGGGGCTGCAGGCGGGTTTCATGCAAGGACGCCCTGTTGGATTAAGTACAAATACGTTCAAGAGGGCAATTTTAACGAACAGCCCTTATCTAGGTTTGAATTTGGTGTTCTGTGAAACAACTCTCATTACCTACTGCCTGAATGCACAGCCA
Organism: Pan paniscus; assembly: GCF_029289425.2. NCBI lineage: Eukaryota > Metazoa > Chordata > Mammalia > Primates > Hominidae > Pan > Pan paniscus. The sequence continues at coordinate 9,561,480 of NC_073265.2, forward strand.
GTTCTTAGGGACTCTTAGGTGCATTTGACGGAGGAGAAAGCAAGGCTTTGCTGACAGCCACAGCCCACTGAAACAGCATGGAGCGTTTGGGGCCAGGAGGGAAAGGAAGGGTTTTGATTTTGAGACTTCAAACTCTAACCCCGCACCGTGAGCCTTCGAATTTTGCCACCATCTACCGAGGCTTTTTGACTGTGCGACAGTCAGGAGGCAAGGGGACAAAAGATGAAAGGCAGGAAAGGCAAGGGGAGGCTGGCACCTGCGTTCTCAACTAGAATTTAACAAGGGAAAAGCTGCCTTTCTGCTCAGAAACTAAGGGAGGACCACTTGATCTCTAACACTGGTGCTTGCGGCAAGAAAATCTCCAGTTAGAAAAAGAAGGCAGAACCCAGACACCCCTTGATCAGTTTCTCTGAGGCGTGAGCCTCCCAGAAGCCACCTGTGGACCTGTGTGAAGCTGACTCTGAAAGAGGACTGCGGAGGCCCGGATGCCAGTTCTCATTGTCCCTGTCAGCTTGTCACCGTGGAGACGAGAACCACGTCAGGCAGGGACGCAGCACTCACAGAGTCCGTCACGTGCTGTGTGACGTGCAGTGGAGTGTCCTGCCATGAGCGGCTGGGCCAACCTACTTATCACTTCCATATTTAGGATACCTTAAATAATACAATCACAGCCGCTATTATAGATTACATTGCTGTCTAAATGGGTTTCATGCTCATTTCTATTCAGTATTTGTCACGGGGCATTAACCCCTAGAGTAACATTGAATCTGTGGAACTTGGAGAAATTATCACTTTGAGTTAAGTTTCCTTGTACGTTCAGTGTTTCTTGCCACCAGACGCTTTCACTTGGGTATTTTTTTTCAGTAAATAACTGATTGAGTACCCACTATGTGTCAGGAGACACGTGGTGGACAAAAACAGACTACTTTGCTGTTTCAGTTTAGCAAATTGAAAATGTTCACCTGACAATACAGTCTTGGCAGTGAAAAAGTAAATCACTCATTCATTCAGTATTGGGATCGGGCCATCCGCCCTCCTTTGAATTTCCACAGCACTGACTGTCAAGTGGTAAATACAAATTAGATTGAAATACAAAATAATAATAATAGTAATAATAAAGAAAGTACAAAACAAAAGAGTTGGGGTAATTATTCCATTAATTTGGGTTAAAATGCTTGACTTAATTTAATGAAGGCATTCTTTACCCATGATCAATAAGTAAGGAGCTAAGGAGCCAGATTAGAGGCTATGAAGAAATCATTTTATATTGCTGCCAGGGGAAAAGAGCCCGCACTTTAAAAAGAGGAACTATGCATTCTGGAACCACAGAGACGCCTCAGCAGGCCCTCTTGGCAGATGGTGCGGCAGGCAGGGGCTCTAGGTCCCCAAGAGCCCAGCACGGAGTTCTGGGGTGATCCAGAATCTTGTGGCACCTGAGATCCTTCTGAAATAAGCATTCGTCACCCTCTGACCATGTGTGTGTCAGGCACTGTGATGGTCTCAAGGGCACAGAGTACCTGTGCTCAGGGAACCTGTGGTCTAGTGAAGGAGGAATGGGAGCCAGCTCCACCCACACCCAGGAAGCACGGGGTTTGACGTCTGCATGGGGACTAAGCAAGTTCGGAGCTGTGGCACCTGCCTACCCTACCAGGGGGCCGTCAGGAAGGCTTCTCCAGAAAAGACAACATCCTGAAATGCTAAATGAAGGGCACTTCGCCTGATGCTGTAGGATGGCAAGACAGAGGAAGCCATGCAGAAAGGTTTGGGCTTCCTCAGGGTTCCCTGCGTGGCAGGAATGGGTGCTGGGAGGGATGGCAGCCGAGGAGGTCAGCGCAGTGACCCTGAGCAGAGCTTTGCTGTTGCACGGGATGAGGATTGCATCCTGTAGGGCAGCAGCTGTCTCCAAGGCTTTGTTAAGGTGGAAAACTTCTGTGATCAGATGGGGATCATTCAGTCCAGGGACAAACAGGCCCATAGCAGGTGGCAAGACCAAAGCCAGGTAGACAGTTAGAGGTGTTGTGTTTGTCACTGAGAGGCTTCGAGGACCATGTCCAGGCGTGATGTCAAGGCTGGAGGTGAACCAGGGGGACCTCACCCTCCTTGTAACCTGGGAGTATCATGACGGGAAACGCAAAGGGCGTTTTCAGAATGGGATCCAGATGCAGAAGACAGGGGAGTGTGTGTGTTTTCCACGTCTTCTTGCTGGTGCAGGCGGTGGCCCTGCCTGGCTGGCAGGTGCTGGCCCCTGCTCTCTGTGCATTCTCTCACCAGGGTTCTCTCTGCCCACATCATCCAGAGACCCAGACAGGTGGCCTCACTCACAGATTTCCACCTGGAGCGTTAGGCAGGGTCCCTGCTGGCAGCGGACCTGCAGATGACCCAAGTGTGCACCTGTGCTGTGTGCTCACCCAAATGGCTGAAACAATATGAACCTCTTTAGTTTTTTTATGATAGAAAAAAAATAACAGTATCCTCTTTAATGGGCTGTAAATGCCCTTTCCAACATCACTGCTGTTTCAAGATGGAGGACATCTGTATTTGCTTTTGTTGAGTACTTAGTAGCAATTCACTTAATACAAATGTGAAATACAAGGTTGGTAACAGAATCTCCCCTGTGAATCAAACCATTCATTCAAGTAGCAATCTGGGCACTGCTGAATTAGACACACGCCTCCCCCATGTGGTTGAAGAGGGGACACAGCTGTCCCACCAGGAGGAGGTCCAGGCATCAGGAGGAAACAGAAGCATGCCTCAGGGCTCTGGGCATCCCTGGAGCACCTGCTGCTGCGGTCTCTAGCAGAAACGCAAGTTCAGGAGCAGGGCTGGAGGGCTCTCTGTTGCACCACTGTCCTGCCTCTTTCTTTCCACCTAGTCAGGTCAAATCACTTTGCCCGAAGAAGTTTCAGAAATATTTGTAAGACAACAACAGAAACTGTGAGCACTTTCTTTCTTGCCGGTGAGATATTTATTTGAACATGTTGCTCTGCAGTGGGCGAACCCTTCACGGTGTCCGCTTCCTTTTGTCTGAGATGCTGGGGTGCTGCAGCAGAGATGCAGAAGGTAGTGCTTCAGCTTGAAGCTGGCATGTGTGGGCAGCACTCTTGCAGGTGATGCTGTTTCTGCAATAGTGCGTCTGTCATCCCAAGCACAGGGATTCATTGGAACCATCTCTACATCCTACAGAATTGTGGACTTATAGGGCAACAGAGACCCCGGAGATCCAAGTCCAAATGCCCTCTCTTCACTTGCCAAAAGTCTCATATTTATTAATCAGAAGAACTAGCACTAAGTCCCCGGGCTCCTGATTTTTTACTCTGTTTTTGAGTGGGCTCTGGTAAGCCCACATCCACAGGCATTGCTGAAGATGGAAAGAGGGTATCTACGATCAGATTAAGGTATGTTGAGCTGAAGCATGTTTTCAAAACATTAAAACTTAAATTTTGGAAACTTAGAACTTTAAAAAGCAATTAAGGCCGAGTGCGGTGGCTCACGCCTGTAATCCCAGCACTTTGGGAGGCCAAGGCGGGTGGATCACCTGAGGTCAGGAGTTCAAGACCAGCCTGGCCAACATGGCAAAACCCTGTCTCTACTAAAAATACAAAAATTAGCCGGGCATGGTGGCGGGCGCCTGTAATCCCAGCTACTTGGGAGGTTGAGGCAGGAGAATCGCTTGAACCCAGAAGGTGGAGGTTGCAGTGAGCCAAGATCCCGCCACTGCACTCCAGCCTGGATGACAGGAGCAAAAATCTGTCTCAAAAATAAAAAATAAAAAGCAATTTAAATTTTTGGGGACGTTTCTATAGAATCTGTTACACATTTTCTGGCTTACTTGCACAATCTTTTTCTGTTAATGCCAGATTGTCTCTGCAGGTAACGATGGTTGAGCTGATAGCTCAGAGGCCAAGGAAGCTCCAGTCTGTCACTCCAAGACCACTGTGACCTTGGGCACGATACTTAAAGATCCTAAGTTGAAGGTGGTGCAAAAACTGACTTTCTAGCAGGGATGCCTGATAATTGTAGGGCACTTAGCACAATGCCTGGCATTTGGCAAGCCTCCCAAAACTCGTAATTATGTTGATGGTGATGACGATCAGAATGGCAGTGCCCTCACGAATTACTGGCGAGGGAGACTTTATGTACTTGTACTGAAAGGTGCCAGATTTCTGGTCTATGTTCAACTTGATGATTATTTCATTTCTTCTCAGTCAATTCTCAGAGTTTGTTTATATCCACTTAAAAATGTTTAAATTGTGTCTCCCATCCAAGTACTGACCCTGCTTAGCTTCCAAGATCAGTCAAGATTGGATGCATTCAGGGTGGCATGGTCGTAAATGAAATTTTTTATCATGGCAAAATATGCATAACGTAGAGTTTACTATTGTAATCATTTGTGAGTGTACAGTTCAGTGGCATTAAGTTCATTCGCATTGTTGTGCAACCATCACCACCATCCATCTCTAGAACTGCCTCCTCTTCCCTAGCTGGATATCTACTTTTTAAGAAGAATGGAGTTAGTGTGCTCAGAGCAGAAGGGTGGATCGGGGGCCTCTACCTTTGTCCATGCTCCAGGGGGCAGGTTGACAAGTCTGACTGATGGATAACTTGGGCATGACCTCAAAGCTGGTTTGGAATGAGTCAGGGGTAGACATGAGTGGACGGAGGGATAAATCAATGTATTTCCTAAATGGGGAGTGTTGCTGTGTTGCCTGTTGCTAGAAATAAGCAATGTAAACAGGATTTTCCTCATCCAGAAGGTGTGCTCTGGATATGAAATGCTTTTTAAATGAGAAACTCAAAGATGGTCTCTGTATTCGTTTACTGGGGCCTCTCTGATGAAACACCACAGACTGGGCTGCTTAAGCAACGGAAGTTTATTTTCTCACAGGTCTGGAAGCGGGACATTTTGGAGTAAGGGGTCAGCAGGATGGTTTCTTTTGAGGCCTCTTCTTTTGGCTTCTCCCTGTGTCCTTGCATGATCTCCCCTCTGTGTGTCTTTGCGTCCTGATTTTCTCTTTGTATAAGGCCGCCAGTCATGTGGGATTAGGGTCCACCCTGATGACCTCAGTTTAATTTAGTTACCTCTTTAAAGACTTCATCTCTAAATAAGGGTACGTTCTGAGCTACGTGGGGTTAGGACTTCAATATATGAGTTCTAGCGGCGGATGAGGGGCTCCAGTTCAGCCCATGCCAGTCTCTAGAGATCCCTCCAGTTCTAAAAATCCTCCAAATCCTCCCCAGTTCCAGAAGGATGCAGAGGAAGCCAGCCGTCCCGTGCCTGGGACCTCCCCTGCACACACTCCCCAGGGCATGGGATTGTTGGTAGAACATTACAAACACAGCTCTGAAGTCCCAGAGACAGAATGTCCTACTGTTTCTGAGCCATGTCCATGACATTTTTCTTAGAGAGAAAGAATAATAAACAGAGACAAAATATTTTAAGTCCTACCCTCCTCGTCTGCCAAGAATAATCCTGGTGTTCTCTGGAACTCACTGCCTTCATGGCCATCCTGTACTTTGTATCTGCAAATGTCTGCCCTGGAAAAAGCCATCCACTGGTTTCAAGATAATCCACAGGCTTTAAATAAACACAAGACTCCTTGAAACAGAGCCCCGCTCTGGAAATAGAGTGAGAGGCCATTTCAGTCCAAGGAGAAGAGAGACTGATGGCTAATTAAACTCCAAGAAGAGCCTTTTAAAATAGCATTTCAATTTCAGTTATTGAATCGAGCTACGATTATCTAGCACACGCCCCTTTTAAGGTACGCTTTACACTGGGAAACAGTAGGAACTGAGTTTTGAGTAATTACCTTTATGGCTGTATTCTATGCAGGGAAATGTGTGGTTGCGGCAGAGCCATAGTTAACCTGGGGTGGGGTCAACAGTGTTTATGCCATTTCTATAATTTTTAACCACCTTCACTTTTTGTGTGTGTCATCAAAGATAGTTCGATTTTTTACCATGTTATGACACTTGCTAGATTAAGTAGAATGCCAGGCCTGACCAGAGAGCTGATAAAAAAGAAATCCACTAATTGTGCTCATTTATACTGAAGGCTTATTCCCTCCATTTCTCTCCCTTCTTCCTCCTTTCCCCCCACTCCTAAGCCTTTCTTATGAGCCAGGCTCTGTTTTATCTATCAATGGAAAAATTCTAAAGACATTTTTGTGGTGAGTTGTCAGGGTTTTTTTTTAATTGAGCAGAACACTAAAGAAGTTGTTGGCTCACTCACTGGCTATGTGAATCTTTTTCATCAAAGACCCATGAAGATCATGTAGTGTACGTTGAAAAAATAGAATTTATTATAAGCTCCTGTTTTCCAGGTGGAATTTGCTTCTCTAAGTCTGTAGAAATGGGCAAGTGCCGTGTGTCTTAAAAAAAACTCATTCATCCCTTTGCTTCATTGATGGCCTCCTTTGCTTTATCGCCTGTTCTCTCATTTTGCAATAGAGCTGCAGTCATTTCTGCTCACTTACTAGCCAGTAACCAGTACCGGTCCCCCAATTGTCATTCGTTGTAAAATGATTAACTGTTATTTATTATACAGTGGAGAAGGCGGTGCCTTGGATTTCCAGGGAGATTCATAGGCAGAGTTCTTCCCCGGTGAAATGTGCCTGCCGCGGATGCGAGACAGAAAAGCGAGTGCCTTTTAGAACGGCGCAGCCTGAGCCCGGATTTCTCTAATGTCTACGTGCTGTTATTTTAGGTCTCCGAATTCAATCCTTTGACGTTCACCAGCGTGATCGAATGCGAGAAGCCAAACAACGACCTGAGTAGGTTTCGCGGCTGCATGTGAGTATCGTGCGTCTGCCTGCGCGCATCCTTCTGTTTGCTAACTACATAGGCAGGTGTATACACATTCTCAGTTATAAAGTATGCGTTTAATACTCTTTGCCACATGGTGTAGCTGTTTGGGAATGTGGCCCAGCACCTGAGCCTTCTTGGCTGCTTTTGGAAGTAAGAGCCTGTTGTCAGTAGTGGGTAAGAGCCTGTTGTCAGTAGAAGCTTGCCACTACCATCTGTGAGGAGGAGGTACCGCTTTTCCTCCTGCCAGCAGGCCCGGGTAGGTGATGGGTGTGACCAGAGATGTGTAGCTGACCACACATGGCCCCATTACCTGGAAGCAGGAGTAGGCCGGGTGGAGTTTCATGAATGTATGCTTCCACTCAGTCACTGAACAAGTATTTATTGATACCTGTTACATGCTGGGCGCATTCAAGGCACTGGATGTAATGTGGTAAACTGAATAAACGGAAGTTCCTGCCTTTGTGTTTATTTCATTCTAGTTAGGGGGAAAGAAAGACAATTAAAACAAATAAGCATAACCTAGAGTGTATCTAGTAGGCCAGCCCCTTCCTGCTCCAAAACAGAAAGACAGGTGGATCAGGGCACAGGCCTGGCCCTGTGTTGGCACTTGCTGAAGCCACGTGATGGGGAGTAGTAGAAACCACCTTCATGTCTGTTTGAAAATTTCCATAATAATCGGAGTGTGTGCGTGTGGTCAGTGCTGTGGGCAAAAACATGGAAGAGAATAGGCAGTGTCAGAACGGAGTTGCTGAGTGGCCTGCCAGGGCCCTTGGGGATGGTCTTCTGGAGAACAAGGCTGTGACAGGGGCATGACGCACATGACCTTCCTCTGCCCTCAAGCTCTGTTCCAGCTATCATGCCTCAGCCACCTCCCATGGGCTCAGCCCTCTCGCCTGCAGCACAAGGGGCCACCTCCTGGCACTGTCCTGCTTGGAGGCAGGGATGGACCTTTGACGCCTGCAGCCGCTGAATGGCCCAGGCAGTGGCCTCGCCTGCCCCACCCACTTCCCCCACCCCCCCCACCCCTCCACTCCCACCACGCAGACATACGGAGGCGTGGGAGCGATCTGCTTCTGGAAGTGGCCCCATTTCTAAGAGCTTTCGGTGTAGGTTGAGTCTTCTGTTTTGCCAGCACCTCCAGCATTACTGCCTGTGCCCAGCACACAGTGGCAGGCGGTAGGGCTGGGGATGACCCAACGGAAGTGAGCTCTGCACAGCAAAAGCTGAAATGTGTCTGCAGCCAAGTGATGTCCCACTGGAATTGCCCTTATTATCTGAGAATCAGACATGGATAGCATTAAATCACCCCTTAAATAAGCCAATTAAAGCAGGGTAAAACTCAACAACAAAATGTAAGCATATAACCTCTACAATTTGGGGAGGAAATACTCAGCACAACCCGTGTGCTGTGGCTTTTCTGGTCTTTCTTGACTCCTGGGCCATCTTCCCCAGGCCTCCTTGATCCCTTGCCCCAAGAGTTTGTGTGCACGGCACCATCCTCAGCACTGCTGGGAATTCCCAGGCACGAGTCGGCTACAGAGAGCAGGTGCTGGGTTGCTAGACATCTTGACCTGAAACAACAATTGTAAAGAGTGGGGTGAGGGCAGTCTCTGGAGAATGTTCAGTGGTATCCCTGGAATGATTTTACGGTGCCAACTCCACCAAAAACATAAATAAACCAGGAGTCGACTTTCTCTTCTGAAGACTGCACTCCTAGCTCATTGTCCTTGGTGTGACAGGGCGGTGCCTGGCAGTGGAGGCACAGCAGGGACAGATACGAAGGCCTGCAGCCTGCTGGATCCCACAGAGCCTAGGAAAGGTGACGGCCCTCTGCTGGGGTGGACGAGAGGGGCAGGGTCTGGTGCAGGAGACGGGAGGAGCATTGTATTGCTCAGCCACTGTCTCTAGCAGTGTGGTGAGGACAGGAGTCTGGTTCAGGAGACGGGAGGAGCATTGTATTGCTCAGCCACTGTCTCTAGCAGTGTGGTGAGGACAGGAGTCTGGGGTGGTGTCTCCGCCCTGCGCTCAGCCCCAGCACCTCACTGCCTCCCACATGAGGCCCTTGCCTGGCTGTGTACCCCCAGGCCTGGCTGCACTCCCCCCGGGTGCTGGGGAAGACGCCTCTTGAGTGGGTGTCATCTGCCTGCAGCCAGCCAGCCAGGCCCACTGGGGTTTCTCCAGCCTGTGCCGCCAGCAGGCGTTCCTCGTGTGGTGTCCTCACCGGCATGTTGCCCGAGAAAGGGACATGAGAAGAGCAGCTCTCCCAGAGTGAAATCCTTTCCTGCTTTGCCCTCAGTCATGTCGTGTTGTCTCCTCGTGTACTCCACCCATCGTCCAACCCTGGTAGCCCGCCTATAGCCTGGGCGCAGGCACCATCTGGGCCAGTGTGCGCCCAGCCAATTCAGGCCTCTCCACACCTGACGCTCTTTAACGGTGATTCGCCATCTCCACCAGCCGGGGTGTTCTGGGCTTGCCACAGGGCTGTCAGGGCCTGGATGGCCCCTCTCCCAGCCAGACAAGTCAGGAGGGGCCTCTGGGGGTGGAGCAGCAGTGTGTTAATACTTCCCCCCGTGACTGTGGGGCACGACCAGAGGGAGCAGCCCTGCCCCAGACCATCAGCCTGAAGGGGACTGGGGCAGCCTCACAGTGAGGAATACTCCCGGGGTAGGAGTGCTCCCTGGGGCTGGAGTGCTCCCTCGGGCAGGAATCCTCCCTCCTGTAGGGCCTGGTAATGCTATCTGTCCCAAGCAAAGAGAAAGGAGGTCTTAACCCCATGCCAGTCCTGATGCCCAGGGCAGGGAGCTAAGTTGGGAGGTAGATCTGCTGTCTAGGCTCAGGAAGTGGCTCAGCTGCAGAGCCACCTCCCTGGTTTGCTTCCTCCCACTGGCCTCCTTGCAGCCTCCATGAGGCAGCTGCTGCCCCGTAACCTCCTTCACACCACAGAGCCCAGGAATGCCGGCAGATTTGCCTCTTTTAGGACCTGCCATTCCAAACTTGAAACATTAACTGTTTGCACTTGGAGAACAGAACTGAGTTTGGGTTTGTAGCAAGAAGACCCAAGTCTGAATACAGGCTCTTTCTCTTCCCTGGGAAGTGGCCTTAGGAAAGTTATTCTGCCTTTCTGAGCCCCGGCCTTCTCCTAATCCTGGAGGTATCATCGACTGCCTGTCAACCTCACAGGCTGACATGAGAGTCCAGTGAAGGAATGAATGTGAAGTACAACATGAATTAGAAGGTGTCGTGGCCAGGCGCGGTGGCTCACACCTGTCATCCCAGCACTTTGGGAGGCCAGGGCGGGTAGATCATGAGGTCAGGAGATGGAGACCATCCTGGCTAACACGGTGAAACCCCGTCTCTACTAAACATACAAAAAGCTAGCCAGGTGTCGTGGAGGGCGCCTATAGTCCCAGCTACTCGGGTGGCTGAGGCAGGAGAATGGCGTGAACCCGGGAGGCGGAGCTTGCAGTGAGCCAGAATCACACCACTGCACTCCAGCCTGGGTGACAGAGCGAGACTCCCATCTCAAAAAAAAAAAAAAAGAAGGTGTCGCATGTGAAATGCTCACAGTAGGAAAATCTTAGACACAGAAAGTGGATTGGCAGTTGCCAGGGTTTGGGGGTGTGGAATGAGATAGGAATGGGAAGTGACTGTCCGTGGGTCTAGGGTGATGAAAATGTTCTCGTTAGCTGGGTGTGGAGGTGCACTCCTATAGTACCAGCTACCTGGGAGGCTGATGTGGGAGGGTCGCTTGAGCGGGGGAGGCAGAGATTGCAGCGAACCGTGATTGTGCCATTGTACTCCATCCTGGGAGACAGAGCAAGACCCAGTCTCAAAAAAAAGAAAGAAGAAAATGTTCTCATATTAGCTGGTGGTGGTAGTTTTACAACTCTGATGATACAAATACAAACAGAAAAAAAATTAGGCTGTGCAGTGGCTCATGCCTGTAATCCTTTGGGAGGCCTAGATGGGAGGTTCACTTGAGGTTAGGAGTTCAAGAGCAGCCTGGACAATGTAGTGAGACCTTGTCTCTACAAAAATCACACACACACACACAAATTAGCCTGGTGTGGGTGTGGTGGTGCACACCTGTAGTCACAGAAACTCAGGAGGTTGAGGTGGGAGGATGGCTTGAGCTCAGGAGGTCCAGGCTGCAGTGAGCTATGATCACACCACTGCACTCCAGCCTGGACAACAGAGCGAGACCCTATCTGAAACAAAGCAAAATACAGAACTCTATGAACTTTAAATGAGTGAACATTATAGTATGTGAAATATATCTCCAGCTGGCAGAAAAATAGTGCTAGGAGCCTCATTATTCAAGTGCCCTTTAAGGCTGCTTTGGAAGGATCCTCATATAGTTAAGCCCTAATAAAATCTTCGGAGTTAGGATTTGGAAGTAACATCGTTCCCCACCTTCTCCAGCTGTTCCCAGCACTCACTCCTTAGCCCCAACCCTGAGGTGTCATCGCCCAGAGAGGCCTCCTGGGAATGGAGGCCTGGCTCAGCCTGACCCTGCTGATTGTGCTCAGCCAATTTTATGGCATGTGGTCACCTCTGAAGCCACAAATCAATCAAACATTTGCACTTTCCCCTAAAGAATAAAGCAAAGAGGTTGTCTGGTTAGTTGGTCATCCAATGTAAAATTCCATTTCACGTTGTAAAGCAGGTTCCCTAGTTCTCTTTTCCGATCTGTCAATGTTTGCTTTATATACTTGGGTGCTTTGATATTGGATGCATACATATTTATAATTGTTATGTCTTCCTGCATAATTGACCCTTCTTTGTCTTGTAGGATAGTTTTTGACTTAGTCTATTTTGTCGGATACAAGTATAGCCAACCCTGTTCTCCTTTGGTGACCATTCTTAACCCACAGAGCAGGCTTCTGACCTGGAGAGCCTCCTACAACCGCATAGGGCCGGCACGAGCACCAGCTGCATTTTGGGGTAGGCTCTTCGCCCTGGTGGGTGACACCCTTCAGAGACGGTGGTTAGTAAAGACAGCAGGGCTGTCACTAACAACAGAGCTGTCAGGGCCCCTTCCCCCTCCTCCCTGGTATCTGGTTGGAGCCTTGTGTGGGCTGTATCCAAAATGTCTTTACTGCCAGTGACTAAGCATTAAATAAACTGCATCAACTAGATTCATTAAAACTGGAATGTTTTAATTTCACCTTGCCACCTTTAGTTGACATATTTATATCTTAAAAATATTGAACATCAGCACAAAACAGTCTGGTAATTTCCACACTACTTTTGTTAGATATGAACATCTGATTATTTTATACAGAAATATTTATTTATTTTTATGTATTATTTATACAAAAATATGAACATCTGATTATTTTAAAGCAAATGCTGCCCAGGATTTGCCAATGGAAGGAATTATCTGTCATTCCTTCCTCCCAACTTATGTCAGTCAGGACCCACTTAGGAAGCAGACTGAACACCCTGATTCATATAGATGAGGAAGGATACTTGTTAAGGGTGCATCTTTGCTAAGGTGTTTCTGCAGGAGTGGGTGGGTGTAGGGGACGCATCGGAGACAGAGCAGATGCTAGATCAGTGGCCGCTGAGCAGTCACTGCCATGATGCCCCATGGGGAAGAGTGGCCCTGGGGGACTCATGACCAGGGAGATGCCTGGGGAGACTCATAGCCCTGGTCAGGGGACACTGCCAGCCAGTGCTGCCTCTCTAGGAGGGAGCAGGGAATAAACTCCCTGTCCTTCCTTCCTTCCTTCCTTCCTTCCTTTCTTTCTTCTTTTTTTTTTTTTTTTTTTTTTTTGAGACAGAGTCTCACTCTGTTGCCCAGGCTGTAGTGCAGTGGCACGATCTTGGCTCACTGCAACCTCCACCTCCTGGGTTCAAGTGATTCTCCTGCCTCAGCCTCCCTGAGTAGCTGGGATTACAGGTGTGTACCACCATGCCTGGCTATTTTTTTTTTTTTTTTTTTTGGTATTTTTAGTAGAGACGGGGTTTCGCCATGTTAGCCAGGCTAGTCTCCAACTTCTGGCCTCAAGCAATCCTCCCACCTCGGCCTCCCAAAGTGCTGGGATTACAGGTGTGAGCCACCGCACCCAGCCTACTCCCTGTCTTTTCTTGCTCTCAGCCACTCCTCCAGTGTCCTTCCTGTCATCCCCCACTGGAGGGACCCAGCTCAAAGCCAAGGGCCGGGCAGCCTTCAACGTTTGCCAGGCTCTGAGGTAGGCACTGGGGTGTGCAATGGATAGGACATGAGCAGCTCCTGTTTGGAAGCAGAGACATGGAAGTGGATGGAATACTGCCAGCTGGCCTGGGTGGGGGGCCTGGGAGTGTGGCATGGAGGACTGCCCTGAAGGTGGCAGAAGCTGAGCCCAGGCCGGAAGGCCGGGCTACCTCAGGCAGAGGCTAGCACAGAGTGGACAGAACGTGCTGTGTGGGGGTGGCTGGGGCAGAAAACCACAGAAGCCACCCCTTCTGTGGGCCAAGCAGGGGCTGCAGAGTCGGCTTGTTCCCACGTCAAGCTGGAGCAATGAGGAGTCCTGCAGGGGACACTCACAGGCGCACACTCGAAGATTGCTCCGATGCCTGTGTGAGGAACCCACGTGAGGAACCCAGGCCAGTGGAGCTGAGGCCAGCAAGCGTGTGTTGCCGGCTCCAGCAGAGAAATGCAGACGCCTGAATCAGAGCAGTGCTGCATGGAGATATACAGAAGAGGGCATGGATTAAAGACACAGCCAGGGAGATGAGGTTGAATGGATGTAAAAATGGGGGAGGAGTCAAGGACACCTGGTGACGGGGTTTCACCATATTGATCAGGCTGGTCTCGAACTCCTGACCTCAAGTGATCCGCCTGCCTTGGCCTCCCAAAGTGCTGGGATTACAGGTGTGAGCCACCACGCCTGTCCAAAGGACCTCATTTTAACTTAAGGATCTCTTTAAAGACCCTGTCTCCAAATACAGCCATATTCTGCAGTCCTGGGAGTTAGGGCTTCACCAGCTGAATTCTGAGGGGACACGGTTCAGCCCATGACAACGGAGCTGACGGCTCACCTTCTTGTGTGTGTCTTTGTGGAGTTGAGCCTTGTGCCTGTGTGCTTCTGGGCCTGTGTCGCCCTCGGCCGGGGCCCTCTCTCTCAGAAGCCCAAGGCAGCCTCTAGCCCAGGCACCAGGCACCTGATGGTGATGTCGTTCTCCAGCCTCCCCTTTGTGTTGTGGGCTGTTCACGCAGGAGTGCGTTCCCATCCCCTCGCATTCGCTCTTCCTTCTGGCGTGGACCTGTATAGGTCGATGCATCTGTGCAAGGTGCCAAGTTGCCGTCTGGCTTGGACTCATCAGAAATCACAGTAGTTGCTCAAAAGTCAGTGTCACAATTAAGAACATTTAATGTAGAACATTTTTCTTGTTTCTATAAAGTTTATCGTTTTTCCTTAATAAGCATAACCTGAACTTGGAGACGATTTGTTATTTTCTACTGTCCCAGTGCAATGGTGTCTTTGTCTGGCTTTCGCTGGAGAAGTCCGCGGGAGACACGTGATAGGGGGTGTCCTCACTCCACAAGTGCGGAGCAGGGTTTTGTACCTAAGGATATCTCATACCTGCCAGGCTTTTGATGCTGTGGCTGGCAAAGTGGTTTGCCGTCTCGAATCTCTCTTTAAAGGAAAACCTTACTCCGTCTTGGCATTGCCAAGGGAACAGTAGACACGGCGTTGGCTGAACAGCCCTTGTGTGGCCCCCCTGTGACTGCTCTGGCGAAGAACCCTTGCTGTTGGTAAATAACTGACTTGTGGAAAATATATCCTCCCAGCTTGCATTTCAGCCTTGCCTTTACTGTTTAGCTTCTCTTCTTCACTAGGACATAGGTTTATTTCCCTGGTCAGAAGGCTAATAGTTGGCAGGAGGGAAACCCCTGCAGGTGTCCCTGGTGAGACGCTAAGAGCCATACAGGAAGCATGTGGGCTTGAGAGTGTGGGGAATGTGTGCGGAGAGGGGGGTGGGTGTGAAAAGGTAGCCTCTCGGAAGGCACTCCCTTGGTGGCCCTGCCTGGGGTGGGTTAGGCTGGGCCCCTGCTGTTGTTCTGGAAACCTGGAACCACAGCAGGCCTGGGCTACAGTTCCGGTTATGAGGCCTCCCCCTGTGACCTGTGCTCTGGCCCCTGGGGCCATATCTGTCCCAGGGCGGTCCTAGCCCAAGACTGCCCAGCCAGCCTGGGTCATCAGTGGGCCCGGAGGACAAGTTTGAAAACCAGTAGCTTAAGCTTAGACTATCCCTCTGAATCTAAATAGCAGTAAAACAGAATTTATAGAATTGTTTCATGGAATTTACCACATTTCAGACCACGTATATTAATATTTCTAATAAATTTATAACTTCTTGTAAGAGAAAAGGATGTTAAAAATGAAACCAATATCGTCCCCTTTTGGAGAAAGATGTTTGTATTTTTATGACAACTTGAGACTGATTAGGAGTAACATTTCCTGTGTTGAGCAGGAGATGTACAGAGACCAAGCAAGGCCTTCCTTGGCCGGTTGGGGGTTTGCCCTTCCTAGTGGTGATCAGTCCCGGAGTGAAAACAAGACCATCTGCAAAACAAATAAACACCAGGCTCTCGAGCTGCTTCTGGATGCCTAGTGACTAGTGAACAGCAGTTCTGTCTCAGCTCTTGCAGAGACCCACAAGGCAAGCCACCCACTCTCGGGGGCCCCCTGTACCCTTCCCAGTCCAGATCCCAGCGGCCCCAAGCTTTCATTGTGTCAGGGCCTTCCTTCCTCAAGGCAGTGCGGCTCCAGACATGAGGCACAGGCCTGCAACCACGTGACATGTGCCAACTGTCCCTCTACAGCATACATGACAACGGGAAAAAGGCCGGGCTGTATAAAGAAAACCTGCTGCTGAGGGGCTGCACCCTTAGGAACACGGACGCAGTCGTCGGCATTGTCATCTACGCAGGTAGGCTCGGGCACCTGGCACCACCTGGCACCACCTGCCGCCAGACAGCGCTGTGTTCTCCAGCACTTCCCCTCACTGTTTTCTTTTCTTTTTTCTTTTTCTTTCTTTTTGAGACGAGTCTCGCACCGTCGCCCAGGCTGGAGGGCAGTGGCGCGATCTCGGCTCACTGCAAGCTCCGCCTTCCGGGTTCACGCCATTCTCCTGCCTCAGCCTCCCGAGTAGCTGGGATTACAAGCGCCCGCCACGCCTGGCTACTTTTTTTTTTTGTATTTTTTTAGTAGATACAGGATTTCACCGTATTAGCCAGGATGGTGTCGATCTCCTGATCTCGTGATCCGCCTGCCTTGGCCTCCCAAAGTGCTGGGATTACAGGCATGAGTCACCGTGCCTGGCCTCCCTCACCGTTTTCTAAGAGTAGCATGGCTGGATGTGGTGACTCACACCTGTAATCCCAGCACTTTGGGAGGCTGAGACGGGCAGATCATGAGGTCAGGAGCTTGAGACCAGCTTGGCCAACATAGTGAAACCCCATCTCTACTAAAAACACACAAAAAATTAGCTGGGCGTGGTGGTGCACACCTGTAGTCCCAGCTACTAGGGAGGCTGAGGCAGGAGAATCTCTTGAACCTGAGAGACGGAGGTTGCAGTGAGCCGAGTTTACACCACTACACTCCAGCCTGGGCAACGGAGTAAGACTCCATCTCAAAAAAAAAAAAAAAAAGAAAAAAAGCATAACATATCCCCATTGTAGAACATTTGGAAACTGGGAAAATGGAAAGGAGCAAAAGCAAAAATTCTTTGAATAGTACCTCAACCCAAAGCCTTCTTTCTTGGCACGGTAGTGTATTTCTTTCCATTTCTTTCTCCACAGTCATTATATATATATAAGATTAATTTCATTTTATTTTATTTATTTTCAGACCTGTTCAACAGGAAGTAAGACTAATTTTAAACCCTGCTTTTTTGACCGAGCTTCTCACCTAAGCACCACTGAATGGCAGCATGGAATTCCCTCCACGCCATCCGTGCAGCTGGTCCCTTAGCTCCAGTCTCTGACTTGCCATGTCTCTTTGTCCTCCCCGACAGGACATGAAACCAAGGCTCTGCTGAACAACAGTGGGCCCCGCTACAAGCGCAGCAAGCTGGAGAGGCAGATGAACTGCGACGTGCTCTGGTGTGTCCTGCTCCTTGTTTGCATGTCTCTGTTTTCAGCAGTCGGTAAGTCTCCTAGATGGATCGGAAATGAGTGGGGGCCAGGCGCAGTGGCTCGTGCCCGTAATCCTAGCACTTTGGGAGGCCGAGGCGGGCGGATCACTTGAGGTCAGGAGTTGGTGACCAGCTGGCCAACATGGTGAAATCCCATCTCTACTAAAAATACAAAAAAAATGTGCCTGTAGTCCCAGCTACTCGGGAGGCTGAGGCAGGAGAATGGCTTGAGCCCGGGAGGGGGAGGTTGCAGCGAGCTGAGATCGCACCACTGCACTCCAGCCTGGGTGAGAGAGTGAGATTCTGTTTCCAAAAAAAAAAGAAAGAAAGAAAGAAAGAAAGAAATGAGTGGGCTCCAGGTGAGCTTGGTGGGCTGCCCCCAGACATGCAAACCTAGCACTCAAAAGTTAAAACCCCAGTTTCTCACTGACTTGAACTCAAGGGCAGCCTACATCAGCACAGGCCACATGGAAACGCCTGGGTGAATGGGCATGGCAGAGTATAGCTGTCCCTCGGTATCCATGGGGGGTTGGTTCCAGGACTCCCCCTCTACAACAAAATCTTCAGATGCTCAAGTCCCTGACATGAAGTGGAATAGTATTTGGCATATAACCTACCTATACCCTCCTCTATACTTTAAATCAGCAGTCCCCAACCTTTTTGGCACCGAGGACTGGTTTTATGAAGATATTTTTTTCCACGGATGTGGGGGTAGCAGAGGATATGGTTTAAGGGTGAAACTGTTCCACCTCAGATCATCAGGCACCAGTTAGATTCTCATCAGGAGCGTGCAACCTAGATCCCTCCCATGCACAATTCACAGTAGGGTTTGTGCTCCTGTGAGAATCGAATGCTGCTGCTGATCTGACAGGAGACGGGGCTCAGGTGGGAATGCTCACTCACCTGCCACTCACCTCCAGCTGTGCCGCCCGGTTCCTAACAGGCCATGGACCAGTACCAGTCTGCAGCCTGGGGATTAGGGACCCCTGCTTTAAATCACCTCTAGGTTACTTATAATGCCTAATACAATGTAAATGTCATGTAAATAATGGTTATACTGTGTTGTTTAGGGAATACACACAGATATAATTTTTTTCTCCTAATATTTTTGGTCCATGGTTGGTTGAATCCACGGATATGGAAGCCACAGATACTGAGAGCTGACTGTAATGTTATTTTCTGAACTGACGATTTCTTAGTGGAAGAATGCTTTCATCACAGCAGTGGTGGTAATTCCAGGGGAAGAAGTATCAGTAAGCTGGTGCCGAACTAAGGCTAATAGCAGGAGAAGCACAAATGTTACTAATGGGAACTTCATGAAAAGAGAAACAAAAAATGGCTTTGGATCCTAAGAAGGGACTAGCAGTTAGGTTCCATGTAGGGCTACACCAAGTGGGTGCGATGTGGTCTCAGCCCAGTGGCATAAGTTACAGATGTACGGGACATGAAAAAGGCTTCTGTGACCAGACAGGTGTGGGTCCAGTGGATTAGGCAATGTGCACTACGGTTGGCTTCCCAGAGTTTCCCATATGTGAATTGTGAATCTCAGGAAAGGACACTAATGGCAGTGTCTGAGCCTACTGACTGTTTTTTTGCTGCGCATTTCGTGAGACTGGTATTTCGTGAGATGCGTGTTAAGAAATTCTGTCTTGGCGCCTCACACTGTCAGCTGCCAACACGCGGGTAGCTCTGTGTTGGGACAAGTGGTGCCACTTAGCACCAACAATGGGAAACTCTCAGTGTAAGGAAGAGACCAAGTCCCACCTCCTTCCTGAAGTTGGATCGAAGGTGCTGAGAACATTGTGTTTTCGCTTTCTGACATGGCAAAGCTGACTAAGAAAACCAAATGTGCTTGCATCAGGTAACAAATATTAAAGTTTTGCTTTAATATATGCTAGCAATGTTCTTATTTTTCCATTGGATGAATGACATTTCTCTTTGAACATTACTACAGGACATGGACTGTGGATATGGCGGTATCAAGAGAAGAAGTCATTATTTTATGTCCCCAAGTCTGATGGAAGCTCCTTATCCCCAGTCACAGCTGCAGTTTACTCATTTTTAACAATGATAATAGTTCTGCAGGTAACAATACTAAGTATCATACAATAATTGCTTTACTTTTATGAAGAGAACTTAAAATCATCATACTCTGTTCAGAATTTCCTATAAATTCTGCATCTAGGAAGATGGCAAATATATCTACCTGGAGTTCTGCCTTTTATTTTTCAGCCTAAATCACCAATGGGATCTTTCCTTGGGTGATTTTTAAGTTAAAATTCTCCTTTTCTGTTCTTACGGTTCTTGTGCTTTGAGAGTTTGGTTTGGGTCACTGTTTTCATTTTGTTATTTTTCCTTTCAGTTACTTTAAAAAAAATAGATTTTATTTTGGGATAATTTTAAGGTTTACAGAAAAGTTGCAAAAGTCATTGCAACTTTTCTGTAAACCTTAAAATTACTCCAAAATAAAATTTAGTTTTCTAAATAAATGTTACAGAGAGTTTCCATGCATCCCTCACCCACTTTCCCCTAATGTGAACATATTACATTGTCATGGGACATTGTGAAAACTAAGAAGCCAACTTTAGTCCTTCGCTTTGTTTTTTTTTTCTCTTTTTCTTTTTTTTTTTTTTTAGACAGAGTCTGGTTTTGTCACCAGGCTGGAGTGCAGTGACACGATCTTGGCTCACTGCAACCTCCACTTCCTGGGTTCAAGCAATTATCTTGCCTCAGCCTCCCGAGTAGCTGGGATTACAGGTGCATGCCACACACCTTGCTAATTTTTGTATTTTTAGTAGAGATGGGGTTTCACCATGTTGGCCAGGCTGGTCTTGAACTCCTGACCTCAAGTGATCCACCCACCTCGGTCTCCCAAAGTGCTAGGATGACAGGCATGAGCCACTGCACCCAGCCTAGTCCTTTGCTTTGAACAAAACTACAGCCTTCTTTCAGATCCCACTAGTCCTTCCATAAATGTGCTTTTTCTCCTCCAGGATTTAGTTGAGGTTATCCACATTGCATTTATCTGCACTTGCTATTGTTACTATTATTATTAATTTGCATGCCTCCCTGACACCTCTCAGTCAATGCCTGGCTATCTATGCCCAGAAAGGTCTGTGAAAGAGTGGGGAGGGTCCCAGAGTCCAGAGGACGAGGGGGCAGTGGGGTCACTACCAACCTTCCTGGGAACTGAGTGACCAGAGGACATTGGCTCAGCCTTTGCCTAGGAGGGAACCTTTGCTGTCTCTTATATGTGCTTCATACAACAGGAAACAGTCTTATTTAACTGTCTAAATTAGTTTTCTAAATAAATGCAAATTTTGTTCTAGCCTCGAGTTAGGACTGTAGCTGGTGTTTGATTAACGTACTTCAGTTCCCAGGAGAACCCAGTTAGTCTGTGTGTGATATTCTGAGTCTGTAAACATTAGTTCAATACTGTTACTCTACAAAAACAAATGAGTAAGCAAACATTAATTTCGAGGAGAATTGTTCTTAAATTATGGAGGCATCACTGAATGTTTTTCTCAAAGCCTCTTTCCCTTTCCTCTGCATTGTACAAGAAGAGCACAGAATCACAAGGCCAGCATCTGAAAAAAGACTGTCTGTTGTGTTTGCACTGCCCCCTGAACTTGGGGTTGTATCCCTGGGAGATGGGAGCCCAGGGAAAGCCTGGGGGTCGAATGCCACCATGGAGTGTGGTGTGAGGTGACCTTGCTTATGAGGACTGACTGTGCCATGATTTTTTTTCTCTTTTCTCTCTTTCCTGTCCTAGCCTCTCTCAAGCACAACTTGCTTGCTTCTATCCAAGCCATGGGTACCATACTTCCAGACACCATAGTGGATCCCCGCCCTGCAGCTGCTCCATAAGCTGTCCTAGTTTATTCTCTTTGCCAATACTCTAATACTTTTCCGATACTGACTCTAAACCAACCTATTTAAGCTCTCTTAAAGGTACAGTATAGTCCCTACTTTCTTGCGGTTTTAGTCATTTGTTATTTAAATAGATTTGAGTAATTCCCCAGCTCCCTGGTCCTCACGGTCATTCATCCTGTGTGCCTTGTCTCTTCCAGGTTTTGATCCCAATTTCCTTATACGTTTCCATTGAAATTGTTAAAGCATGCCAAGTGTACTTCATTAACCAGGACATGCAGTTGTATGATGAAGAAACAGACTCGCAGCTACAGTGCCGAGCTCTGAACATCACGGAAGACTTAGGACAGATACAGTACATTTTCTCAGATAAAACTGGCACTTTGACAGAGAATAAGATGGTTTTCCGAAGATGCACTGTGTCTGGTGTAGAATATTCTCATGATGCAAATGGTGAGTCTGGGGGTGCGGGGCTCCCAACCCAGGCTGAACCAGAAAGCTGCCCTATCCAGAGCTGTTTGGAGACACACACACACACACACACACACACACACACACATGCTTCAGGGATTACTGATTTTCAAGGGAGTATAAAGACGTGGCTGTCACAGCAGCTCAGGTGCCTGAAGCCCGGTGCTATTTATAGAGCAGGCACTGGCACGGCCGCCCGCCCTGTTCCTGCAGTGTCTGGGGTGCCAGGCATCCGCCTAAGCAATCAGGCAAGCCACCCGCAAGGAGCTCACTCCCAAGGCATCCGGTCCCCTTGCTCTGCCACACCAAGGGACAGAGAGATGTCTCTGTTGTCATCCAACCATTTTCTAGTCATAAAATCCTCAGAAGGGCACTGGCTAATTCATGCTTCATTCTCTTCCCTGGAACAGTGTTCCTGGGAACTGGAAAGATGAATCGCCTCACTCCCAATTATTGAAGCGGTCCCCACTCCCACCTCTCCCTTCCTTATCTGTGGCTGCCTCCTTTCAACCTGGTGTCTCTGGGGAGACACCAGCCTCTGAAGCCCAGGGTGTGACTGCAGCCAGCGCCCCACCCCAGTCAGGAGAGGGCATGGACCAGGGTCCCCGCCACCACTGTGCCTGGGGCTGCAGCACCCGGGGAGTGGGCACCCTGCACTGCAGCTTGGGGTCCATTTCCTGCCTGTGACAGAAACAGAGTCCATGCTACAGAAACAGCAAATTAAAACCGGACAGAGGGAACGCAAGCGGGCATGACTAGGAAGCTGCTCTTTAGAAGGATTTGGTGGGAAGCATCTGTTGTTTACCTGACACTTTTGTGAGATTTATAAAACCAAGGATTATCATGATAGCCACAGTCTTCCTCAACACAAAATGAAAGCAGTCATAGTAAACAGAAGGCAGAGGAAATTACCCACTTTGTTTAAAGTTTTATTTGCCACCCAAAATAGATAATCAGAGACAGTACTCCATCCACTCACCCGCCCTCCCTCCCACCAGCCTCCTTCGGCCTCCCTCTCCTCTCTTTTTCCCTTCTCCTACCCTCCTCTCCTCTCCCTCCTTCCTCCCCTTCCCCTCCCATAGTTGCTAAACCTGGTGCAGCACAGTGCATTGTGTGCTCTTCTCAAAAACAGAACTCAGCAGAGTCCTGAGGGGATCAGAGGGGCAGTCGGTTCTACAGCAGCCCTTAAAGCTGAGACCCAGTTTCAGACAGACACGAGGAATAGGTTTTGAGATCTGTTGCACAGCCAGGTGACCAGAGGCAATAAAAATGTATTACACATTTCAAAACGACTGAGAGAGTACATTTTAACTGTCTCATCATAAAAACATGATAGGCGAGCAAAGTGACAGATTTGTTAATTAGCATGATTTAATCATGCCACATTGTACACATACATCAGAACATCACATTGCACCCCATGAATGTATACAGTGCTGATCTATCCATTAATAATAATAATACATTTAAAAGATAATAATAAAGTTGGAAGCTCAGGCTCCCTGGGGCAGGATCCCAGCTAAGATTACAGAAAGATTCTGACAGTTGCCAAATGCTGCCATAAAACCAGAGGGTTTCCTTGCCTCAAGACACAGGGAGCTTCCTGGTGATGAATGAAACCACATACATCTCAGCAGCGTGTTTTAGAGAAGTGCCTGGATCAGCTATTGACAGGCACCCAGGCAAGGAGCGTCATCAGCCAGTTATCTTATGATCTGACCTCTCCAGATCTCACTCATAAAGGAGTTCAGATGGACTCTGAGCCCCAAGCCCTGCTCACGTACCAGAACCGGCTGTGGAAGCCATGGGTGTGCCCCCTCTGACAGCTTGGCAAGATGACCTGGAGCTAGCTGGCTGTGCATGCCCAGGAGGGGGCATTACCTGCTCCTGGGCCTCATCTTTCCTGAGGCCATGGAAGGCATCCCAGGGGCCACTGCCGATCAGAAACTGCTTCAGAACACCAACATACCAGCCATGGCCCCCACAGCCTCTGAGGGAAGGAGGGGGCCCTGAAGGATGGCTCCATGGAGCTCCGGATGTGCGGGACCACTGCTGGGGGAGGGTGGGATGGGCCAGTCCACTTTCTTGGCGGCTGAAGCCCAGCCCCTCACCTCATGCTGGACAGAGTCATGTGTCCAGGTTCTGTGTGTCCTTGCTTCCGGTGCACTGAGCTGATGCCACCCGAGAGCTGGGGAGGCATTTGCAGGGCATCTGCTCCTGGAATTAGGATCTCCCTGAGTTGGAATCCTGGCATTGGCAAGTACTCAGCCTTGTGATGGTGGGCAGGTGACTTCCCCTTTTTTATCCCCATTTTTCTCATCTCTCACAGAGGGTCTGTTAAGAGATACGCAGTGTAAGGCCTGGTCCAAGCGGCTGGCCAGCTCCAGAAGTATCTCCTTCTCCGGCCTCTTGACAGGCCCCTGCTGCTTTGACTCAGCACCATGCCTGTGCTTGAAGTTCTGATTAAACGGTTGTTCTGATAAGTAATCCTCATGAATGGTCTCCATTTTGCTCATCCACGGTGAAACAAGCTGTCCTCCCTGGGCAAAACCCAGAAAACTGGTTCAGAGCCATGGGTTAGCAAGAAGCCACAGCGCAGGCACCTCCAAACGGGATTTGCCCAGCGTTCACCAGGTCATGGGGAATTTGCTCAGCAGGGCAACATCACAGTCAAGATCATCTTGGATGGAGTTTCAAAGCTGAGTCCAAACCCTAGCTGTAGGGGTCCAAGCTGTGCAATCTGGGAGTGTGAGCCCCCCTGTGCCATAGCATTTCATCCAGACAGGAGCAGATGGTGGCCACCGTCCATGTGGGCAAGGAGCTCAGCACCAGGTGAGCACCGTCATCCCAGCATGACTGGAAGGCCCGCCACCCTCTGTCCTGCCTCCCTCCCCCGGCCACCTGCCACCCTAACCCATGTACACCTAGGCTCTACCTGAAGAGACCGGCTGGACGTCAACCCGTTCCCCTTCCCCTAAGTCGTGCGACCTTAGAAAGCTCCTTACGTTCTCTGAGATGAAAGCCAGTCTCTGTGAAACAGAGTTGAGAATATCAACCTCCCCAGGTTGCAGCTGACTGAGGATGTTCTCTGTCCCTTGCTATTAGAGAGCAAGGGTGGTGAATCCTCTGGGGCTGCCCTGCCGGAAGCCTCGCGGAACCTAAAACACACTGAATGGGTTCTCTCCGCCCAGCCTTCCACCATGATGCCTCACCCTATGCCCTCTCCCCACAGCGCAGCGTCTGGCCAGGTACCAGGAAGCAGACTCGGAGGAGGAGGAAGTGGTGCCCAGAGGGGGCTCGGTGTCCCAGCGCGGCAGCATCGGCAGCCACCAGAGTGTCCGGGTGGTGCACAGAACCCAGAGCACCAAGTCCCACCGGCGCACGGGCAGCCGGGCCGAGGCCAAGAGGGCCAGCATGCTGTCCAAGCACACGGCCTTCAGCAGCCCCATGGTGAGTGTACAGGGCCTCCTGCTAGGGCGCTGCCACATCTCTTCCCCATTTTCACCATCCCCCGCTCATGGAAGGTGTCTATATTTAATCCTACAAATACACTGTCGCTGGGTGGCTTGGCTCTACTCAGCAGAAGCTTTTCTGGCCAACACTTTCTCTCCACTGTCGTCTTTTCCAAGACACTGACATGGCCCCTTTGCATGGCTTCTAAGGCTGGTTGATTGCTGGCAAGTCACCCAGAAAGGGTGACAAAGAGGAAGCCCGTGCTGCCAAATGAAGCAAATAAAACCTCAGGACAAGATGACAACCGCTAAAAAGCAAAGCCAACCCCTCCCAAGGGAGTTTTAATTAGACCAGCCCAAATCCATAAAATACTTTCTGCCTGGCCTTGTCAGCCGCCCAGACATAAATGGACCACCATCATCCAGCAGGGAGAGGCGCAGAAGTGAGCAATAACCTCTGAAAGAGCCTTTCACTTCTGAAATGTTTTACCAATGCAGCAGAGGGCTCTGTTGTGGCCTCATTCTCTCATGTGCTTCTAAACCCACAGAGAAGCTGCCATCTAAATAGGGCTGATTTAGAGTTTTGGACGCTGATTGGTGGGTTTCTACAGGGCCCCTGGGAGTGGGGGCTCTCACGCTTGGCAGGAGGGAGGCTGCATTGGAACAAGGTTTCCTGACAGCATTTTTCAGTATGAGTCAAGAGTATTTAAAGTATTCAAACTTTCTTGTCTAGCAATTTAGCGATTCAGCCAAGGATTGCTACATATGGAAGTTTATCAATGTGTAATTTACATCAGCAAAACTGAAAGAAATTTAAATATCCAGTGATAAAGGGATGGTCAAATAAATGATGACATGTCCATTTTCAAGTTGTTAAAATGTGTTTTTAAATAATTCTTAAAAGCCTGGAAAAGTTCAGACAATTAATAATGTTTTGGAGAAAATGGAAACCACCAATATGTATATAAAATATTTTGATTATGTGAAATTTAAATGTAGAGCGAAAAGACTAGAGGGCAATGCTGAAGCATCTTTTTCACAAAGTGGATAGAAGCTATGTATATTTTGTGCAATTAAAATTGTAAGTAATTTACAATTATAAAATGACATATATGTATATGAGAGATGAAGTTCTGTTTACAGCTTATAATAAAATCAAAATACCTTAAATAGTCACGCCCCAAGATCCTCGGCAGGCTACTGGGTGGGACTCACTGCCAGCCTCCCTTTCTCCCCAGGAGAAGGATATCACGCCCGACCCAAAGCTGCTGGAGAAGGTGAGTGAGTGTGACAAGAGCCTAGCCGTGGCAAGGCATCAGGAGCACCTGCTGGCCCACCTCTCGCCCGAGCTGTCTGACGTCTTTGATTTCTTCATCGCACTCACCATCTGCAACACAGTCGTCGTCACGTCCCCGGATCAGCCACGAACAAAGGCAAGTTCTGGAGGGTCCCTGAGCTTGACCTTGACCTTCTGCGCTGCGGGCCATGGTTGTCAGTCCTCCTGAGGGCAGGCGCCCTTCCCTTTCCTGCAGCAAGCGCTCTTAGCACATCGTGACCTAAGGGGGATGCAGTGGGGTGCTTCATACTGGGCAAAACAGTGCTTGTGGTTCTGCAGCGTTGGTCCCAGGCTGTAGTGGGCAGGGGCTATGGTTGGGGCCAAGTGGGAGGGGACAGCCCACCAGAGATGACTTCTGAGCCTGGGAGGGGAGGGACACAGGGCAGCCAGATAGGCCAGCCTCAGGTAGGCAGGTGGGTGTGTGGAGGCCCTGCCTGCCTGGGTCCTTCCTTCGCTGCCTGGCCTGGGGCAGGGCCAGAGGGAGGCTGCCCAGGACAACCTCCCCGAGCCTCAGGGTCCCAGATCCACACAGGAGAGAGGACAAGACAGGCCGGGGGCCCAGCTTCTGGGACGAGGAGCTTGCACATGGACCCTGACTCTACCAGCCATGCAGCTGGAGACACATTGGCCTCCTCCCTGTGCCTGGGGTGCCCGCCTGGGCCGTGGGGCCATGGGGAGGATTTATGGGGCATCAAAGATTGTTCTTCAATGAAAAGCGGTCGAGAATCGATCAGAGGCTACTTAGGATACTGGAAATATAGCAATGCTCAAATTGGTTTGGTTCAGTCTGACATTAAGGTTTTCTCCTGAGAGAGGAAAGGTTGCACGTATGAAAGCTCCTCTATCACCCAGTGCACCCCAGAAAGCCCTGCAGTGGGCTAAGCAGTGTAGGGGGCACAGAAGCGTGATATGCATATGGAACCAGGCAGTTTTGAATGTTGAATGGGGTGGGTGTGTGTCATAGACCTCCCAGCCCCCGACTCTCCCAGGATCCCTTCCCAGCCTCCTGGGTCTGCCCTTCCAGCAGGTCCCTCCGCAGGCGATGTGGGGTGAACAAGGTGGCCTGTATTTTCTCTGCTGCGGCAGCATGTCTGGCAGTACCTGGACCCAGTGACTCCCAAGTGGACAGGCCTGCCACTCAGAGACCAGCAGGCTTGAGGCTTAGGCCGGCAGCCCTGGGCTGGAGCTGCTTCCCGAAGCTGCAGTTCATCTGCTGGCTGCCTCAGCATCCCCCATCTGGCCTCTGGGCTCTGCCCCCAGCATTAAAAACCCTTCTGGTGTGTATCCCTGCAGGAAGTGCCCCTTTTCTGGGCTAGACCCTGACTGACAGATGTTAAATGAAGGGTGAGAGATGGCAGCGTCATTGAGGCTTGTGCTGAAGGTTACACGGCTTGAGTTCCACCTAGGGAACAGCCTATCAATCACCCACACTCAGGCTGCAGGTGAACATGTCTCTGGGTGCATTTCTGTTCCCACATATTGGTTGGTGAGCGCCACCTTCGAGGACATTTGGAGCCAGCAGGGATTGCTGTGCAGGTGCCTGTATCTCCCAGCTGGCTATGTAGCGTATTTAAAGTCATAGCAAGACCAAAGGAAAAGCACCTATATCAAAATCTGGCTCTATGCGCCTTGCTTTACCAAACACCTGATTTTTCTGGAGGCTGTTACTGTAATTCACAACTTAGGATGCGATGGTAAAATTGCAGTTTTAAGAATTGCTAATTCAGTATTTTGGTTGTTTTGACATTTGCTCTTTCAATAAAGAGCAAGTAAAAAGCGTGGCTCTGTTGCCCTATCATTGAGCTTTTTGAAACTTTAACAATTGTGTGTGTGTGTGTGTGTGTGTGTGTGTATGTGTCATTCATTTTGTTTCTTACTGTGGTGGTTAAAATATTGTTTCAATGTTTGGGATCCTCAATTTGTCAGTGTATTTAATGCGCTTAGAAGGATTATTTGGGGACTGGAAATGTGATTTGTATATTAAATTTTTATAGACATAATTCAAAGGAAGTATAAACTGATGGTTTAAGTGACTTTTTAATTGGAAAAAAAATGCCCAGTTTTGTGCCAGGCAATGGTGAGCCTGCTCCCCTGAGCTGTTTTTTGCAAAGCAAGGGGACGCTGTAGTGCAGGGACAGCCCCAAAAGAAGCCTGCAGATGCCACCAGCTGCAACTCCCCTGCTTACATCCAGGCCTCACTGATGGGCCCTCGGCAATCACGTTCTGAAAGAATCTTGCATAACCTTTGTTTAAGAGAAGTGGAAGAGGCCAGTGGACGATCTCAAGGAAGGAGTACTGTCTCTGCTTGCAATTTCTTTTTTTATTATTATTATTATACTTTAAGAAGTTTTATGATAATGTGCACAACATGTTATTATTGCGACACTATTCTGCTTGCAATTTCAATGCATGCCTGAAATCTGGGAAATGGGAAATCTGTGCTCTGAGACCCCAGTGGGGAAGTCGAGGTCATTGTTCCTCCAAGTGCCTGGAGCATCCTGTGGGAACCTGGGTGGGGCTTCTGGGGGACATAGCAGTTCCCTCACCTGCCTTCTGACCATTTCTCTTGCAGGTGAGGGTGAGGTTTGAGCTGAAGTCCCCCGTGAAGACGATAGAAGACTTCCTGCGGAGGTTCACACCCAGCTGCCTGACCTCAGGCTGCAGCAGCATCGGGAGCCTGGCCGCCAACAAGTCCAGCCACAAGTTGGGCTCCAGCTTCCCGTCCACCCCGTCCAGCGACGGCATGCTTCTCAGGCTGGAGGAGAGGCTGGGCCAGCCCACCTCGGCCATCGCCAGCAACGGCTACAGCAGCCAGGCGGACAACTGGGCCTCGGAGCTTGCTCAGGAGCAGGAGTCAGAGCGCGAGCTGCGGTACGAGGCGGAGAGCCCGGATGAGGCCGCACTGGTGTATGCGGCCAGAGCCTACAACTGCGTGCTTGTGGAGCGGCTGCACGACCAAGTGTCAGTGGAGCTGCCCCACCTGGGCAGGCTCACCTTCGAGCTCCTGCACACACTGGGTTTCGATTCCGTCCGCAAGAGGATGTCAGTGGTGATCCGGCACCCGCTTACCGATGAGATCAACGTCTACACCAAGGGGGCCGACTCAGTGGTCATGGATCTCCTGCAGCCCTGCTCTTCAGGTACCCTCACCCCTGCCCAGCTGCACCCCAGCTCGGGGGAGGAGGTCCTGAGAAATATCCCCACCCAATTCCTTCTCTTGAGTAAAGTGATTTTCATTAATCCTTTTCCAACAGAAATGCCCATTGGAGAATTGCATGGTTTCTTCAGATCAGTGTTTGCCTGTTTGAAGGGTTTGGACTAGGAAGTATTCAGGGGGCTTCCATGCCTGCACACCCCCACCTCCAAGAACTGGGGGGTCAGAGGATACTTGAAGAGTGTCACGTTTTAAATTTGAACAATGAAGGTTGAGAATCTAGACTAGTAGCTCTAGAAAGTTCTTCCTGCCCTGTGGACCTGGTGCAGCAGAGAGATCCAGGCCACAGTTTATGGGGCTGCCTTGGGCCACAGTGGTGGCCCAGGAAGTGAGGGCTGCCTTGGGCCACAGTGGGGGCCCAGGAAGTAAGGGATGCTGGCCTCCCCCACTGCCCTCTGTTCTGGCACTTGGGAGGGGAAGGGCCGAGCCCCCCTCATAAAGGGAACTTGGCCACCCACCTCTCCCTCTGTGCTCAGAGGATGGAGGAGTGCAGCCTCACCTCCAGGGAACTGAACTGGGTGGAGGTGAGGATGCTGCAGGAGCCTAGGGGCCCCGCTGAGGCTCTACTGCCTGCCACGGGCTTCCTATTTGCTGCACCTTGGAAGCACCTCTGGGCAGCAGCTGCTGGGAAATGCTATAAGCTGGTTGCTCCCTTCTGGAGCTCCGAGTTGGAGCTAGG
Source organism: Pan paniscus (assembly GCF_029289425.2). Classification (NCBI taxonomy): domain Eukaryota; kingdom Metazoa; phylum Chordata; class Mammalia; order Primates; family Hominidae; genus Pan; species Pan paniscus. The sequence continues at coordinate 9,591,434 of NC_073265.2, forward strand.
GAGTACTTTACCTCCCACTGGCCTTTCTTGCCAGCATCTCAGTGCCTCAGGAGAGGACCCCTGGCACAGAAGCCCAGGACCACTCATGATGGAGAATTGGATGGGAGGAAGAGCTTCATACAGGAAATCCATGTCCCCATCACAGAGCTGTGACCTCCAAAATGCAGCTGAGCTAAATCTGCAAATGTGTCTCTGAGAGGAGTTTGGATGACCTTCCATGATGATGACCACCACGGGGCGAGATCTTCCCTTTCTCCCACTGCAGTGGCTCTGCCTTGGAGTCAGCAAAGAATCCAATTCATGGACAGATTTTGAGTTCTAGGAAGCTTCTTCTGAAAATCGATTATTGTTTACATCCACGCAAAAGAAAAACATAAATAGGGCAATTATCTGAGTGATTTCATTCTACAGCAAAAAAAATCTCTCTGTCTTATTCCACAGCCTTGGGTTCAAGACAACATAAGGGGTCCTGGGCTTCAGACTTCACAGCATGACGGGTGATGTCTAAGGGGAAGGCATGGAGTGGCCCTGGCATGGCTGCCCAGCACTGGCAGGCGAGGCCTGTCCAGTCCTGTAGAGCAGGGAGCCCTGTGAGCTGTGCAAGGAAGGCCGCAGCACTTGCCGGGCTTGTCTTTGCTGGCAACATATTTTTTTACATGAGTAAAAACCTCAAAAGCAGAACACACACAAAAAGAACTGCTGTCACTAAGTCTCACTAATACCATCAGCCATCATTTCATAAAAGAAGGACCACATTTCACACTCCACCCCGTCCCCCCCAAAAAATTACCAAGGATAGCCCAGAAAACTGGATGCCTTTCAATTGAATGAATTTAGCATCACGACCTGCTCACTCTTCTACCCCTGCTTTTCTGGTACCTTCCCAGAGTGGATAGAGCATTATCAAGAGGCAGGGCCCCCCTGCCTGTTCACTAGCAGGTGCCGAGGGCCATGGCAAAAGGAACAGTGGTGGCCTGGCCTCCAGAGGCCCCTGAGTGAGCCAGGGATTTCCTCGTTTGTCTGCAAGTTGGGAAGGCACCTGATGCCGGTTACAAGACAATCCACATTGCTCTCCTCCGACTCAAAATCAAACTCACAGTCGGGGTGGGGGAGCCCCTGCCCAGGCCGGGGAGCCTCTCAGGCCTGGCATCGTCAGCGTGGCTTTGCTCTGGGTCTCAGGAAGGGAGCTTCCCATAACCAGGTAACTGCAGATAAGAAAAAGAACCTCAAATCCATGGCATCATGGAAGGGCCAGGTAATGACATTGTCACAACTCTCACCTTATCAAAACCATGACATTGATAGGAAAAGTTAATCAAGGGCTTGTGTTGATCTCTGCCTTCCTCTGGGAATTTCCAAGCAGTGCATGAAGTCAGCTTTGGATAGGGAAGATCTACGTGTCAACACTGGGCAGGTTAAGGTTCAGGAAGTTCAGAGACCCCAGCAGTTTCCCAAGAGAACGACTACAGGAGGGCCCTGGAGTCCCCTGGAAGTTATCCACCTGTGACTGCCTGCCCTTATGCACAGATCATTCGCCTTTTACTTGGGGAGTGGTGGAGGGGTGTGGATAGGTGCAGACTCATTGCAGAGGGCTCACTGTGCCTGGGAATCGCTCTGCCTGTGTAAATCAACTTACTACCTGTGTGTAGGTGACAAACTGAGGAGGGCACAGAGGTGTCCCACTCCAGACTTAATCTGATGCCCTCTTCAGAGGGCTGGAAACACTTTCACCAGAAGAGGCCCGAGTTGGCTGAGCAGATAGTGGACGTGACTGTATGATATCAGCAGGATGGGGCCGTGGCTCACCTGCCCTGGCAGGTGTGGTGTCAGGCAACAAGCAGGGACTCCACCCCAACCCATTCTCACAGATCTCTGTTCAAATCCCAGGTCTACACTTACGGCTGGGATGACCCTGGACAAGTCACTCACTCTTTCTGTGCCTCAGTTTCCCATCTACAAAGGAAATCACAGTGCCTGCCTCTCACGGGAAGTCCCCACACGAGCCCCTAGCTCAGTGCCTGCTGTTACATTGATGTCCAGCGTCCACTCGGTACCTTTCCCAAGTCTCTGGCTCCTTCTTGTTAAGATCCACTTGCTTATGCTTTGGTGGCATTGCTACTTGGAGTGGTCTTTAAGGTGTAAACCTGAGGCCACTCTGCCTTCTCCCAGAGCAAGGACAGAGAGATGGCCGTAGCCCACTGCCTAGCGTGGGCCTCACACATTGATACCATGCAGTAACCAGTATATATTTTTTGCATGATGAGTACATGCATGTACAAGCAGGGACTGCACGTTAGTTTACCATTTTAATAAGATAACTCCTTATTGGGGAAATATCGCTTGTAAAGCTTAGAAGAAATGGAAATATCACTTGGAGCAATTTTAAAGCACGTGGTAAAATCATGAAGAGAGGCTACCCTCATCCCTCTGAGGGCCTCTCTGTGGGTCTGCAAGCACCACTCGCCAGCTGTCTCCTGGTGGGAACATCAGGTGCAGCCCACTGTCAGGTGCAGCTGTCTCGGCCCTGCTGTGTCTGGGGTCAGTGGGCACTGGAGTCATCTTCGCAGACTGCACCTGGAGCTGTGCCCCTTAGCCCCCTGCTCCTGCCCCGACCCAGATGCAGCCTCAGGGTCCTGCAGCACAGAGCTCTCGACTGTCCCTGCCCAGCAGGGGGCGCCGGGCAGCACTGGTCCCACTCCCGCAGGTGGTGTCACTCTTCACCCAAGGAGCTGAGTTCCAGGCACAGAATTCCTCCTGTCACCATAGGGAGACAAGACACACAGGACTTCGGTGGCTGTGGAACATCAGAAAGAAAGGGCTAATATTGCATGACCGTTGCCTAAAATGCAGTGTGAAAATTGCCATGCCTTCAGCTCGAAATCAGCCACCCCCAGCATCACTTCAGCAAGTGGAGAAGAGCAGGGCTGACTGAATGCCTCTGGGGATCCACACTCTTGTTCCCCAGTACATTCTCCTTCAGAGGTTCCCCCAGCTCCTCAGTGATGGTCTCCTTGGAGCTTGAGTTCTTCCCATCCTCTCCTACCCCCCATCAGAGTGTAGACCGATTCCAGCCTCCACAAGGGCCCCACCCTCCAAAGCCCAGCCTCGGTATTCCGCAGTGACTGCCCAGTGGTAGGTGCGGCAGGACATGTAAGGGAAAAGTCACCCAAGAACGAGGGGCAGATCTCGCCAGAAGGGGCACAGGTGTGTGTCCATGTCTGCAGGAGAGGACAACGGGCTCAGCCACTTCTGCCTGGCAAGGCCAGGTGCTCCCTGTCACTAGGCTCTGTGCAGATGGCCCTGCAAAGAAACACCCCATTGTCCACCTGAGAAGCAGACACCTGTGGGGCTGTCTCCTCGTCTGGGGCACCCAGGGTCCCGAGTGGCCCATCCTCCCTCCGTGGGCTCAGTTCATTTTGTTTTGGAGAGTGGTTAATCTCAGTGTCACACCCGGTACCACTGCACGTCCCAGTGCACGCCACATGTCACCTCTCCTCAGGACAATGGGACAGCTTTATCATGAGTATTTCAATTCCAAAGCCCCTCAGTTAGGCACGGCTTTGCTCGAGGAACAATCTGATTCTGGGAAAAGGTTATCTGCATCTTCTAAGAGTGTTACCACGATACCAGGAATACACAGATGAGTTTGAGCATCATCCTTTCGGGAAATGTAAATACCTAAAGCAAAGGATTCTAGGGCAACTGTTTTTCTTCCCCATTATCAACTCCATGAAGAGTCTTTTCTGACTTCTTTTTCAATTGTCCCCTCATGGCCTTTTAATAACATAGATATGCTGTGTATCTGTTTATGTTCTATATGTGTACTTAGACTTTGTTTAGAAAAGAGTAAGATTCTTCCACCTCCAAGAACCAGTGATCACTCCCTTGAAGGCTCTGTCACCCCTATGGAGAATGCAGCATGGTCAGGCATGTAAAAGGGTCTCTTACCAGGTCCTCTTTCAGGCGGTGGACTTAGATTAGTAGATAATCCTTCCTGGGCCACGGGCCTCATGACTGGTCAGTAGTGTTGCCAGATTTCACAAACTATATATATAGAATGTCCAGTTAAACTTGAATTTCAGACAAACAAGTCCTTTTTTAAGTAAAAGTATGTCCTATGCCATATTTAGACATCGTTTGTTGTATCTGGCAATGCTACTTGTAAGGATCCTACTGTTCTGAGGATAGAAAGTGCACTTCCCATTAAGTAAGACTTTTCATTAACAGGAAGAACGTGAGCCTCCATTTAATAGGCTGGGCAAAAGGATGCCAAATGACTTTTGATGTAGTTTTTACTTTCATGAGCTTATTTCAACAAAGGATGTTAAAAACAGCCAAATATCAGCAGGGCGCAGTGGCTCACATCTGTAATCCCAGCAGTTTGGGAGGCCGAGGCGGGTGGATGATTTGAGCCCAGGAGTTCGTGACCAGCCTGGGCAACGTGGCAAAACCCTGTCTCTATAAAAAAATAAAATAAAACAGTCAAACATTTGCATATTGATGAGACTCTTTTTTAAAACATAACAGCTCGTTTTTGCTTTGAATTCTATATGAAAACTTGTGCTCTATTCTCAAGTAACGAACAGACGTGGGGTAAATCTCGGAGTGTCTGAAGATCATTCCACAGGCGCCAGTTCTTACCCATGTTTCTGCTTATTCTCCAACCTAGTTGACGCCAGAGGGAGGCATCAAAAAAAGATTCGGAGCAAAACTCAGAATTACCTCAACGTGTATGCGGCGGAAGGCCTGCGCACCTTGTGCATCGCCAAGAGGGTGAGTGGGGGCAGCTCCACGAGGGTGCACGTGCAGGTGGCCGCCCCACAGTGAGCAGCGCCCGGTGCAGCACTCAACAATGTATCTCCCATAGGTTCTGAGTAAAGAGGAGTATGCCTGCTGGTTGCAAAGCCACCTAGAAGCCGAATCCTCCCTGGAAAACAGCGAGGAGCTCCTCTTCCAGTCTGCCATTCGCCTGGAGACCAACCTGCACTTATTAGGTAATTAACTTGAGAGTCGCATGCCTAAGGGCAGTGTGGAGTTTGCAGGGACGGCCCTGGAGGGGTGAGTGCTCTTGTCAGCGGCTGCTCCGCAGGCTGGCCTTGGTTAGGGAGCCACCTGGCAGGACGCTGGCACAGCCGAGGCGGGAGGGTGCTTGCCTGAATCTTCTCCTAGTCTCATTTCTGTGAGGTGCACGTGCTGCCCCCGAGGCACCCCAAGACAGCAGCTGCCATGCTTCCCCTTAACCTGGTTTCCCACCAAAAATAGAGCCAAGGAGTGAGATTTCTGACAGTTGGGAGTTGAAAGGATTTTTCCCTCGGGAAACAGGGAAACTTTTGGGACCCAGAAACTGCTGCATTTTGCATCTTAGGAATGTTTCACAGATTCGAGGTGAATGAAAAGAAAATGGGCTCATTTTTACTGAAATATGTCCACATTTCCAACTGTGTTCATCTTGGTACTTAATAAATGCTAACTAGTATTAGTGATAAATGAAGGTATTTATTATGTTAATGCTTACTTTAATACTTAAAATATTTATTTTCCTATTTATTAAAGCATTCATTAAATAGCCAAGTCATTGTATACATGCTCTGTGTGTCCTTGAAGAGCTGGTGTTGAGGATGGTCCACCCCCACCTCCATCCCGGGTGCTGTGAGTCAGATGGTACTTCTCGAGCACAAAGCCCTGGGGAGTTCATCTTCACTTAACACAAAAAGGCGGTGTTCACTTGCCCTCTTTTTCTGGGCAGAGGAGTTGGGATAGCTATATATTTACATCTACATTTCTAGTATAATACATAGTTAAGGTTTGCATTTAATAGCATAATGTACACTAGGCATAACATATATCTGCACACATTTTATATATTGTTTGCCCACAGAATCTTATAGGAGGCCACGCATTACTCGGAAAGCCCTGGGATCCAGGGGCCCAGTGGCACCATGAGTGGCAGCCCTGGATGTGAATTAAATGGAACACCTGAGAAATGGCTGTGCCTGTTTTTAGGCCCTGAAGTTTTGGCTTACTAAAGCAGGGCTGCTGTCGTCTGGACTGGTTGGGCTTCCCCGGAAGACAGTATTGTGCAGGCCTGTGGGGTAGGAGGCATCTGCTGGTTGTCCCAGACGTGCCCGCCCAGCCTCATTGACCAGCCTTGTTTTTAACCCTTCACTATGGGGCACCTTCCCCAGGGAGGAGCTTTTCCCCTGGACAGCACTAACTTCTCAGATGGAGTGAAATTGGCCCTCCGGTGCCGTTTCACAGTGCTTGCTGGTTCCGCCCCCTGGAGTAATGCAGACAGAATCTCCTCCCTTTTCCACATGATGAAACCTTGACTATTTGGGGAGATGGCTGTGAGTCCCAGGCTGCCCCTTCTCCATCTTCCCTGCTCTCAGAGCCCAGGAGCCCTGACTCAGTTATCCAGCCCTGCTCTGCCACTGCAAGCTGGTCATGCAGGATGGTCATGCAGGCTGATCGGACAGCCTGGGGCAAGTGGCTCAATCCTTTTTGCATCCAAGTTCTGCTCTGTGGTAATCCCAGTGTTTCGGGCTCTTGTGAGGGTGAAAGGAAGGGATGACGGGAGGCACTGAGCGTGGCGCAGGCACAGGGCCTGGCACTGAGCGGTTGTGTGGTGAGTCTCCTGGTTGGTGCTTCCACACCGTTTCCACCCAGCTGGCCTCTCCTCTGCAGGCTTTCTCTGGTGATCATGCATCGGTCACCTCTCTTGGCCTGGATGCTGCAGCTCTGTTAACATATCCTAAGTTGTTAACGGCCCCTGCGGCACCCGAGGCTCATGGTGAACTTGAGATCCAGTCATCTTCTTAGGCCTTTTTCATGGGGATTCCTTGCTTGGATTCTATAATTTTTACTTGGGCAACTGTGTGAAGATCCAAAATCAGAGTTTTCTACCGATCCCCTGTTCCACTTCCTCTGATTGGAGTCGGGATCCTGGTCATCAGCGTTTCTCCAAACCGATTCCACCACATCCCGCTGTCATCCTCAGGTGGATTCCTTCCCTCCAGGTGCACGTGAGGATGGCTCTGAGATGTGTCAGCGATGGAACTCCTGGGTTGCCCACATGGGTGCCAGCCGTGCACTGGAGCCTGCTCACGCCTCCTGGCAGAGCTCATGGATACATTTTGAAGAATTTTGCAGTAGCCCACATAAATGTTCAGGAATCTCACGTCGCCTTTTGATGCTATGTTAGTAGATTGAAGTCAGCCAAGGTGGGAGTATTTACACCACAGAAATGAGCAAATGCAGTAAATCGACCTTCCTCCCACAGACCGGTTGTTAACCACTTACCATCTCCTGCTACCTGATATGTTTATGTTTCAAATGACGTGGCCTGAGCTGGAGAGTATGAGAGCCACCCACCACCTTAGTGTTCACATGGCTCAAACGCGGGCACTGTGTTCCAGCTCCTCAGCTTCATTAAGAAAAGTGAAGCCAGCCACTTATATTTTTACCATTCCAAAGCCAAATCTTTTCATGAAGGTGCTTTTTTTTGTTTTTTGTTTTTTGTTTTTTTGCTTTGAGACAGAGTCTCACTCTGTCACCTGGGCTGGAGTGCAATGGTGCGATCACAGCACATTGTGAGCTCAAATTTCTGGGCTCTAGTGATCCTCCCGCCTCAGCCTCCTGAGTAGCTGGGACCACAGGCGTGTGCCACCAGGCCCAGATAAATTTTTACTTTTTTTGGTAGAGACAGGGTCTCACTCAGGCTTGTCTCGAACTCCTGGTTTAACGTGATCCTCCTGCCTCAGTCTGTCTAAGTGCTGGGATTACAGGCGTGTGCCCCTGCACCAGGCCCAGGTGCTTATCTTAAATAGCATCAGAGAACCATACATAACTATCTTCAGCAGAAAGGATCTCCATTCTCTCCATGCTCTTGAAATTTTCTTTTCCTTAATGCTCTGGGCAGGAACCTAAATTCAAAGGATACTCTTGCTCATTTTCCCCAGTGTCCTTGCTAGTTTCTCTAAATGTCTAAAACTTCCTCGTTGGTGAAATCCTTTCCCCTCCCATTCAAAGCTGTGTGGCACCAAGCACAGTGACGCTGGGCTCTGCACACCACCAACTCCTGAGTTATGATACTCAGAAATGCCAGGCCTTCCAGAGGGTCAGGTCGTAAAGACAGTGGCATTTACTCAGAGTCACATAAATTATATCACAAACAAGTACCTTGGAAAGCTGAAGAAAGCCGCTGTGCCCCAAATCATCTTGAAAGGCTGCTGCCTGCAGGCACTCTTTCCTCTGCCGTCTTTCATGCCGAGGTGGGGGTCCCTCCCATAACTCCTTTTTCAGTTCAATGCTATTCTGCACCTGACTCAGGCTCACACCTTATAAAGGTGAGTGTTGGTGGGGTGACCCAGTGGGAGGCCCATGAGTTTGACCAATTAGCTCCTGAACTAAGGAGGTTCTGTTTTCAAGGTGTTAACTTTTTCCTGTGAAACAGCAGACACCCTCCTTACTGGAGTTTCCGGCAAGGCCTTCCCTGCTTTCTTTCTTGGCAGACATTTGACTGAGGGACTTTAGCTCGGCAGCTGGGATACAAAGGTGGGAGGCACAAGGTCCTTGAGGCAGGAAGTTGCCATTTAGAGAAGAGTGGGCAACTGCTTGGGTTATGTTTCAAGCACTGTAGTGGAAGCGTTATCCTGGCAAATTGTCAGTAATCCATCAAGGTTAGCCATTATTAGTCTTACTCTATAATCATTATTACTATCATTAAGTATGAATGAATTACTATGAACACACAGAGGAAGGCGAGACCATCCCTGTCTTCCCCAGACATCAAGGAACCTGTCATAGTACAAGTGACACTCAGGATGAGCCAGGGACACGGGCCACACACAGTCTGCCCCCCTGCTAGAGCCCAAGGGCCAGGGTAGAGGAGCGAAGCTAAGGTCAGATGCCCTCCCGGTGCCCGGGTGGCTGGGGATGTGCTCGCGGGGAGCACAGAGCGTGACCTGGCTTTCTTCCTGAGCAGGTCTTAAGCTCCACACTCTGTGTGGTCTTCCCAGGGTACTCAGGTTATAAGGTTCAGAGCAGTGTGCAGCATGGGTGCAATGTTCCCTCCTCCTTTCTGGGCCCTCCCCAAGTTCCCACATCACCTTCCAGTATATCCCCGACATGGGAGCTAGGCCCAGGCTACCTGAGCTGGAAGACAGCAGATCAGCCACTTGCCCCTGAGGCGGTCTTCTGGGGTGCTGGTGATGTTCTGCCCCCTGAGCTCAGGGCTGGTGACACTGGTATGTGACTTGTGAAAGTGTATCAAAGGAATATTTAAGAAATGTACACTTGTGTGTTTACTGTACCTCAGTTCTACCTTCCCCTCCCCATGCCTGCCGTCCTGTCATTCTAGAAGAAGGGGTAAGGGTGGCTTAGTTCGTTTGTTCTGCTGTCACACAATACCACAGACTGGGGACTTAAGGCACAGACATTTACTTCTTACACTTTTGAAGGCTAAAAGTCCAAGATCAAGGTTCTAACAGCTCGCAGTGTCTGGTGTGAGATCTCCTCCTAGTTTGCAGATGGCCGCCTCCTTGCAGTGTTCTCACACAATGGGGAGATTGAGAAACCACCTCTCCAATGCCTATTTATTTATTTATTTCTTGAGACAGAGTCTCGCTCTGTCACCCAGGCTGGAGTGCAGTGGCATGATCTCAGCTCACTGCAACCTCCACCTCCTGGGTTCAAGCAATTCTGCCTCAACCTCCCGAGCAGCTGGGATTACAGGCACCCACTACCACGCCCACGTAATTTTTGTATTTTTAGTAGAAACAGGGTTTCACCACATTGACCAGGTTGGTCTGGAACTCCTGACCTCAAGTGACCCGCCCACCACGGCCTCCCGAAGTGCTGGGATTACAGGCGTGAGCCACCGCGCCCGACCCCAGTGCCTCTTTTTATAAGGACACTGATCCCATCACGGGAGCCCCATCCTCATGACCTCATCTGAACTTAATTACCTCCTGCAGGCCCCACATCCTAATACTACCACACTGAGGATTAGTGCTCCCTCCTATGGATCTGGGGGACACAAACGCTCAGTCCATAGCAGCATCCCAGCACAGGGCACAGCATGGTGTAGCGCAGTAAAGGAGCCTCAGTCAGGGCTCGAACCTAGGGACCGGGGCTGCAGCTCACTTCCAGAGTGGGGAAGACAGAAACCATCTCACCAAGATGTAAACAGATCTTAAAAAAATAAAAATAAAAAAAAAAAAATCTGAGGCAGGCCTAAGCACATTTCCGCAGTCAATAGTAGATTTTTCCCAACATACTGAGACCAAAAAGGCAAAACCTGCCTCTCAACTTCTTTATGTTTGTGGAAAAAGCGTATTTAGGATAATCTTGGTTTCAAGAAATAATGGCCTTACCTGTGAAGTCTGTTTCTATAGTGACTAGTAATAAGCATTGTTGAGACTGGACATTCTGAATTTCATTCACCAGAAGCTTTCTATGGGATGGGCAATTTTTAAGACGATATTTTTATCCCTCCGAATATCGTCATTCCCAACACCTTCCCATACGCTTTGCTTTCAGGTTATCTGTAAAGATACAAGTTAGAAAAAAGTTGAGATACTTTGGTGTAAGTACACATAATTGTGCTCAGTGACTCACAGTTATTCCTACGCACTCGACTGAGTCACATCGACAGAGCTGTCAAAAGCGTCCACCACTGTCCTGAAATGGTTCCACAGGGGACTTCCTGTCACTACATGGCAGACAACTGGCAGCCCAGCCCCGGGCAAGGCCCAGGCAACAGGGGCTGTACCAGTGCCTGCCTTTGGTGTATCTGGTGCATGCCATTTGCACCCCAGAAGGATTGGGGGGCACGTGAGAAGCGGGTTCGCTCACACTGCTGTGCATTTGACCAGGTGCCACTGGGATTGAAGACCGCCTGCAGGACGGAGTCCCTGAAACTATTTCTAAATTGCGTCAAGCGGGCCTGCAGATTTGGGTTCTCACTGGTGACAAACAAGAAACAGCTGTCAACATTGCATATGCCTGCAAACTGCTGGACCACGACGAGGAGGTCATCACCCTGAATGCCACTTCCCAGGTAGGTGGGTTTCAAGTGGCTCCGCTTCCTTCCCCTGGGGTGGTCCATGTTTATCGTGACCCCCTTGGCAGACACTCACATTCCTGGCAGCTGCTGTGAGAAGGACCTCACCCTCCGCGTTCGGGTTTAGGATGTGCATGTTATTGCCTTGGAAGAGGTAAAGTTTGCTGGAATTTCTTAGTACCGAAGGAATGCACGTCTGGGCTTTATTGATACAAAGTTCAGCCTGGTTTCTCCTGACATAGTGTCCAAGTCATCAAAGAACTTTCTCGTGAGGTCCCATGTGCTTCCACAGTGGAGCCAGGGCAGTGGTCCATTTAGCACTGACCACCTCAGGACCATTGCAGGCACTGAGGACTTCTTTATCCAGTTGGATTTGTCTGTTTAAATCCCCAAGTCTGTGGCCAATAGCTACTTCATATACTGCCCTGGTCTGGGCTCTCAGTCCTCGCAGAAGTTCCCACTCAAAACTTCTTGCGCCGGCTTTCAGGCTTCTTGAATGGAGCAGGGAACTGTCTTGCTGTGGCTGATCTGCTCCTCCCCAGTGTGGCCAAAGCCACCACAGCCTCTCTGGGGCTCACACTCAGACTCCCCACCCCACCCTCTTAGGTCCACACCTGCACCATCATATGTCAGGACCTTGGGACTTTGTCGCTTGGGAGTGCCCCTTTCTGAGATGGCCTTGGTGGGAGCATTCCTGCTCCGTGAGTTATTGCAGCAGCCCCCACTCATCTCCTGGCCTCTAGGGCCTCTCACTCCATCTGTAAGTGTAGGAAAGGCTGCCTGCTGAGCCCCGTTGTCCGCATTGTACAGACGCCATTGTGACTCTCGCACCTTGTTCCATTGGATTCTATGATCCAGATTCCCACCATTCCCAGTCCTTTCTTCACAGCCACGCTGGCCGGGGCACCCCCTTCCTCTCACATCTATGCAAGGTCACCCTGCTTCAGAGCCTGTGCCTTCACCAGGGCCTTTTTTTTTTTTTAAGTGACCTCTTTCTCCAAGAAAGTTTGCGAATTTATACTAAAGGTTGACCTGATGACCTGGTCATTGCTTTTATTTATTTATTTATAATTAGCATATAGTAAAATTGGCTCTTTTTTTGGTTATACACTTACATGAATTTTAACACGTGCATAGATCTGTATATGTATATACACCACCCTATCCACAGTCCAGGAGAGCTCCATCATCCCCAGAAAGTCTGCCATGCTACCCCCGTGCAATTGTAACTTCCCTCCTTTTCTAACCTCTGGAAGCCACCAATCTGTTCTCCAGAACTACAGTTTTGTCTTTTCCAGATGTCAAGTAAACAGAATACTCCAGTGTGTAACTTTCAGAGCCTGGCTTCTGTCACTCAGCATAACAATTTTGAGATTCACCTGAGCTGTTGCATGAACCAGTAGTATATTTCTCCTTGATGCTGAGTAATATCCACTAACACCAGATTTTGCATATCCATTCACTCAGTGAAGAACATTTTAGTTGTTTCTGGTTGTTGACAATCATAAACAGCACTTCTATAAATGTGTGTATACAGGTTTTTGTGTGAACATGTTTTCATTTCTTTAAATACCTAGGTCAGATGTGAATGTGTCTAAGTTTATGAGAAGCTGCCAGACACCAGCCTGCTTTTCAAAGTGCTGTATTACTTTGCTCAGTGTCTTTTCCAGCACTTCGCATTGTCATTGATTTTTTTCTGCTAGCCCCTCTAAGGGGTGTGTAGTGGTATCTTGTTATGGTTTTAATTTGCATTTCACTAGTGTCTAATGAAGTTGAACATCTTTCCATGTGCTTATTTTCCATTCAAATATCCTCTTGGATGAATTGTCAAGTATTTTTCCATTTTCTAATTGAGTTGTTTTCTTAATGTTCAGTTTTGAGAATTCTTTATGTTTTCTGTATGTAAGTCCTTTGTTGGCTATGTGATTTGCATATATTTCATACCTATCTTCTTTGTTTTTTAATATTGTCTTTCACAAAAGCTTTTAGTTTTGATAAATTTTTATTCTTGTTAAATTTAATTTTTATTTTATTATTTTATTTTTTTGGAGATGAGGTCTCACTCTGTTACCCAGGCTGGAGTGCAGTGGTGCCATCGCAACTCACTACAGCCTCAACCTCCCAGGCTCAAGGGATCCTCCTGCCTCAGCATCCCTAGTACCTGGGACCACAGGAGCGCACAAGCATACCTGGCTAATTTTTTATTTTTTTAAGAGATGGGATGCCCCAGCGTTGCCCAGGCTGGTGTCAAAATCCTGTACTCAAGTGATCGTCCTGCCTCGGCCTCTCAAAGTGCTGAGATTATAGACTTGAGCCACTGTGCCTGGTCTGATTGGTCGTTTTTTAAAAATTTTATGTATCATGCATTTGGTGTCATGTCTAAGATGTGCCTGATTATGAATATTTTCTCCTGTGTTTTATTCTAAAAGCATTACACGTTAACATCTTATCTATAGATGCAGTCCATTTTGGGTCACATTTCATGAAAGGTGTGAGGGTTAGGTTAGACTTCATCTTTCCACGTGTGGCTGCCCAGTTCCTCCAGTGCCATTTGTTGAAAGCGTCTTTTTTTGGTTGAAAGCGTCTTTGTCAAAAATCAGTTAGTTATATTTGTGTGGGTCTGTTTCTAGACTTTCTGTTCTGTTCCATTCATTTGTTTGCCTATCCCTTCACCAATACGATGTGTATTGATTCATTGTAGTAGTTTGATTACTGTAGTTTTTTATAAGTCTTAAAAATTGGTAGTGTTATTCCTCCAACTTTATTCTATTTCAAAATTGTTTTGGCTAGTCTTCTTATTTGTTGCCTTCGTATATGAATTTTAAATTAATTTTTCTGTTCAGAAATTCCTGCTGGAGCTTTTATTTGAATTTTGTTAAATTTATAAATCAATTTGGGAAGCATTGATATTTTTATCATGTTGATCTTCCACTCTGTAAACATGGTATATCTCTACATTTTTTAGGTCTTCTTTTATTTCTTTTATCAGCATTTTATAGTTTTCAGCATACACATCATATACATGTTTTGTTAGATACATTCCCAAGCACTGATGCTCCTCAACTTATGATGGGGTTATGTCCCGATAAACCCATCATAGGTCAAAAATATCATAAGTTGAAAATGTATTTAATACCCCAAAAGACCCATCCAAAAGTTGAAAATTTGTAAATTGAACCATTGTAAGTCAGGGACCATCTGTACAACGTTTTTTGTAGGTTTCGTAAGTAGTATTTTTAAATTTCTATTTTCCAACTGTTTGTAGTACACTTGACCCTTGAACACATAGGGGTTAGGGATACCAATCCCTCCATGTAGTCAAAAATCCACATATAACTTTTGACTCTCCAAAAACTTAACTACTCATAGCCTGCTGTTGACCAGAAGCCTTACTGATAACAAATAGTCAATTACCACCTATTCTGTTTATTGTATGTATTATATGCTGTATTCCTAACAATAAAGTAAGCTAGAGAAAAGAAAATGTTATCAAGAAAATCTTAAGGAAGAGAAAATATATTTACTATTCATTAAGTGAAAGCGGATCTTCACTGGCTCTTTCCTTGGTCGTGTCTATTCTGCCATTGAGCCCATCCAGAGAGTTTTCAAAAATAAACTTTATATATAGAATTGTTTCAAATTTAGAGAAAAACTGTGAGGATAGTACACACTTATTTCTCATGTATGCCATACATAATTTATTCTGTTACTGATCTTACATTAGCCTAGTAAATTTATTACATTAAGGAGCCAATGTTGATACATCATTACTTTCTGAAGTTCATACATTGCCTTAGTTTTTACCTAGTGTCCTTTTTCTGTTCTGGGATCCCATCCAGAACACTACATTACATTTTGTCATCATGCCTCCTTACACTCTTCTTGGCTGTGACACTTCGGTAAACTTTCTTTATTTTTAATGATTTTGACCATTTTGAAGAGTGCTGGCCAGGTATTTTGTAGAATGCCCCTATATTGGGATTTGTCTGATGTTTTTCTTATCACTAAAGTGGAGCTAAGGGTTTTAAGGAGGACAGCCACAGAGGTCAAGTGCCATTTTCATCATATCCTATCAAGGGTACATGCTGTCAACACCATGTCACTGTTGGGGTTGACCTTTTAGTCACTGTACTCTTTGCCTCTTCCCATACTGAATTCTTCCGAAGGAAGTCACTGTGCACAGCTCACAGTTAAGGAGTGTGGAGTTATAGTTTTCTCCTTGAGGGCAGAGTATCTGCATAGAAGATTTAGAATCCAGTGAGCTTTTTATTTCAGTTAATGTATTTCTGTCACAAATTTCTATTTGGTTCTCTGAAATATCTTCCTTCTTTTTGGCCAAGACTGTCTCTCTGTTCATTTCCAGCATGTTCAATCTTACTTCTTGGAACATTTGGATAATGGCTGTTTTCGTCTTTCTTTGTCGATAATGTCAGTATCTGTGTCATCTTGACATTGGCTTCTGTGGATTGTCTTTTTCCACAGAGTTAAGATTTTCCTGGTTCTTTGTATGCTAAGAAGTTTTGGATTGCATCATGGGCATTTTGAATATTATGTTATGACACTGGCCATTTTAAACTTCTATGGAGAATGTGGATTTTTTTTTAAGCAGGTGATCAACCCTGTGGGGTTTGGGCTGTGAGCTCTGGGTATTGGTTTCAAAGGCAGATATGTTTATAAGACCTAGTCTTGCATTTTTGCCCTCCACAGGTCACCTTGGAACTTGGGTGGCAGTCTGTTGCAGAGTTTGCCTCTCAAAGGCTTTGTTATGGGTGAGCCCAGGAATTCATTAACAACATTATGGGGTCAGTTAGCCAAGCTTCTCTTTACAATTTTTCCAGCGCCTCTGGTTCCCCAAGAATCCCCTTTTCAGTCTTCTGGCAGGAAAGCTGGAGTGTGTCACCTTCTTCTTCCCATATTTCCTGCCCTTCTCCTGCGTCCAGCGCCAAGTGGGGGCAGAATAGAAGACAGAGCACCACAGGCTCTGATGGAAAGGAGGGTCTAGCTCCCTTGGAGTCTGCGGCAGCAGACAGTTCAGCCACTGCCATTCCTGCACAGCCACGGTAGCAAAATTGCCTGGGACTGAGTTCAAAATAATAGACGAAAAAGAATAAATAAAATTGGAGACTTTCGCATCTTCTCAGAGCATTGGGAACCCCCTTTTCACTCCTCAAGCCAGAGCTAGAAGGTGTCTCCTGGAGCTCTCTCTGTCCTTGCCTTGGAGCCCACGTCCAGGTTCCCTGGTGCCTTGGGCTAAGCCAGGGGCTACCAGAGTAACAGTGACATACCCACCACCCATTCAGTGTCCTTAGCACACTTGTCTCCTCTCCCAGTCCATCGGCTGCTACTCCCTCTCAGAGCTCTGCAGTAGTGAGCCTATGCGCCCTGCCCACGTGCAGGCTGCAGTCAGTGGGAGCAACGGGGATGAAGGAGGAGTCTCCACTGCTGTGCGGGTCCAGGGAGCTCATGGAGTTCCTGTGATGGCATCCTGCATTCTCCTCAAGGCCTTCCCCAGTTACTGCCATATCCCACCCCATGCCCTGGAAGCAAAGCTCTCCCTCTCCTGTCCATCTCCACACTTTCGCACATCCTGGTTGGTGATTTGCTGCAGCCATGAGTGTGTGTGCATCAGCTGTCTGTTCCCCCTACGGCAGTAACTGTGTCTTTTCAGTCTTCTTTTCTCTAGTCTGACTTCATTTTCTGAATACAAAGGATCCTCAGTAAGCGTGTGTTGAACACAGCTGGATTTCCGTGGTGTGTTGCAGGGCACTGGTCACTGACCTGGCAGACTCACCGTCTGCGGAGGATCGGGAGCTGCCCAGGCTCCCCGGAGCGTGTTTGTTCCTGGAGACGGTGGTCCCTCCTGTGCCTCCAGCTCCTGCCCCTGATCCCTAGTGCTGCTACCACCGTAGGTTTTCCTCCTTTCTCTGGAATCCAGATCAAGTTTTGCCTATTAAAAGCCTCCGTAATTGTGCTTTTTTTTTCTTTTCCTGGCAGAATTGGAGAACTTAGGGAGGATACTGAAAATTGCATTTCTTTAGGGGCTAATCATAACAAAGCCTTTTGCAGAGCTTTGTGTCCTGCAGTTAGTCCTTGGGGGGTTAGGTAAGGGCCTCTGAGAACTATCAAAAAGTACACGGAGGGCCTTCAGTCTAACTATCCAGCAATTTCACAATAATACAGTACGGCCTTCCAAAGTGAAGATGGTCCATTCCAACCTCTGCACTGTATCATGGGTGATCAAGTAAGATCTTAGAGAAACCTAGACCAGTTCAGTCTCTTTTTTTTTGAGACAGAGTCTCGCTCTGTCACCTAGGCTGGAGTGCAGTGGCATGATCTCGGCTCACTGCAAGCTCCGCCTCCCAGGTTCATGCTATTCTCCTACCTCAGCCTCCCGAGTAGCTGGGACTACAGGCGCCCGCCACCACGCCTGGCTAATTTTTTTGTATTTTTAGTAGAGACGGGGTTTCACCATGTTAGCCAGGATGGTCTTGATCTCCTGACCTCGTGATCCGCCCGCCTCGGCCTCCCAAAGTGCTGGGATTACAGGCGTGAGCCACGGTGCCCGGCCACCAATTCAGTCTCTTCTCTGGGGAAAGTCATCCTCTCCGGCTGAACTTCACAGTTTCTGGAGGGTGGCCTCTGGGCAGGCGGGTACTGCAGCCTGGAGCCCGGAAGGATGTCAGCTCCAGAGGTGTTGAGCCAGGGCGGGGATGTTTGTGGCATGACTCTGAGGGAACTGCGCTGTCCTCTCATGTCCCTTTCAGGAGGCGTGTGCAGCCCTGCTAGACCAGTGCCTACGCTACGTGCAGTCCAGAGGCCTCCAGAGAGCCCCTGAGAAGACCAAGGGCAAAGTGAGCATGAGGTTCTCCTCTCTCTGCCCACCCTCCACGTCCACTGCCTCTGGCCGCAGACCCAGCCTCGTGATCGATGGGAGAAGCCTGGCCTACGCTCTCGAGAAAAACCTGGAGGACAAATTCCTCTTCCTTGCCAAGCAGTGCCGCTCCGTCCTCTGCTGTCGGTCGACGCCTCTGCAGAAGAGCATGGTGGTGAAGCTGGTGCGGAGCAAGCTCAAGGCCATGACCCTGGCCATAGGCAAGTATCCCAGCTGGCCAGACGGCCTCCTCCCAGCTGGACCCAAACTTCCTCTACCCTTCCATGCTACACCACGAGATGGGAAAACACTTCCTCACCTTTCTTTCTGTGTGTGTAAAATCACACCCAGTGTGATAGAGCAGGCAACATGTTCCGAAGGTAAAGTTTACATTGGAAAGCCACAAAAGAGAGTAGCAGAGTTACAGGTTCATGCTGCAAGGTCAGTAATCCAGTGCTGCTTTACGGCAACAAGATGGAGCTTACCCTGTTTCTCAGGAGACAGGACACAAGAGACCTGCCTGTCCCAGTCTGTCCTGGCCACAGCAGAGGGCACTACACACTCAGCCTTAGCCCAGGCCAACTTAGAAGGCCCTTTGCAGCTGGTTCTGGTCACCATGAACCTCCGGGTGTCCAAGGCTTTGTAACGCCCTAAGGGCCCAGAGGCTTGGTGACCAGAATTCCCACTGCCTCCTGTCAGCTGTGCTGATGGTTCTGGGACAGGCTTCTGAGTAAATAAGTCCATCCTCAGATACACATCACTGCTCAGTTTTACACCAGTTATTTAAGGACTGTGTTTCTCATGGTGGTTTTTCCTGGCAGACACTGTTGGCCTGGAGAGCCCTGTCTGCTCCTCTCTAGGGATGGGATGGTGGCCACTCGCCTCCTTCCAGGACATCCTCTCTGCCCACTTCTAGTGCAGGCAGAGTCTCTAGCACAGGTTCAGGGGCTCAGCAGCACCACCTCCTGATGAGGGCCAGGAAGGAAGCAGTGGCCGTGATCCCCACATGCCAACAATTGGGCCTCCCTGTAAATAGAATCTACACCTAGGTGAGAACTGGATCAGAAATCAAGTACCCTCACCAATCAATCAGCCAGTGTTGGCAGTATTTTCTGCAAAAGGTCTGTGACAGCCCCTGCTTGTTGACATGGAGATTGCTGCCTGTTCACAGTGGGCACCTCACCTGGCCAGAGGAGACCGCTGTTGAGCCTGGGTTACAGTGGCAGTGAGGAGAGCGAGCACTGGCCTGAACACGGTCGTCATGGGGACCCTGCTCTACACACCCTGAGGCCAGTAACCGCTAAGGAGAGTGGGCACAGGGCACGTGTTCAGGAGGCCCGGGGAACCTAACAGCCACGGCCTGTCCTGAGGCCATCGTTGCCTTCATGTGCCTGGGGTGGCCCTCAGGTTTCCCTGAGAAGCTGGAAATGGTCTTCAGGCTGACCTGCACCACCCCTGTGCCAGCCTCCTCCTCTGAGCGTCAGTGTCCTCCCTGGGAGCACGAGGACAACGTCAGCCCTGAAAGGCCACAGTACACAGTAAGACGTGAATGATGTTTCCCTGGCCTGGCCAGTGCCTGGCTCAGCCGCGTAGCCACTGCTGTCTGGTATTCCTGAAGAAGTGGAAGGAAATCCTTGGCTGATTAAAAAGAAAAGGAAACACAGAATGGAATCTCAAAAGAAAACGGGAAAGTAATGACCCATAAGAACATCAGCACATGGCTGGGCACGTGGTTCACACCAGTCATCTCAACAGTTTGGGAGGCCAAGGCAGGAAGATCACTTGAGCCCAGGAGTTTGAGACCAGCCTGGGCAACATAGTGAGTCCCCATCTCTACAAAAAATAAAAAAAATTAGCTGTGTGTGGTGGCATACACCTGCAGTCTCAGCTACTTGAGAGGCTGAGGTGCGAGGCTCACCTGAGCCCAGGAGGTCAAGGCTGCAGTGAAACGTGATCACACCACTACACTCCAGCCTGGGCAATAGAGTGAGAGACCCTGTCTCAAAAAAAGAAAAAAAAAAACTGCTGGGGCAACATGGTGGGCGAAACCCCATCTCTACTAAAAATACAAAACCTGGCTGGGTGTGGTGGCAGGTACCTGTAGTCCTAGCTACTCAGGAGGCTGAAGTGGGAGGATCACTTGAGCCCAGGAGGTTGAGGCTGCAGTGAGCCATGATCATGCCACTGCACTCCCACCTAGCCTGGGTGACAGAGTGAGACCCTGTCTCAAAAGAAAAAGAAAGAAAGAAAGAATGCGTTAAAGCATCGATGTGACCTACTCCTAGTGCCCAGTGGTTTATAATGTAGAGAGCATTGTTGCATACCATATCTCATGTTTTACCATATCTCATTTTAAATGGGACATTCTGGGGAAAGCTGTACAGATTTTTATTGCTTCAGAGAATTCCAATTTGATATATAAAACTGATCAGTTAATACTGGTCTCAACATTATAAAGAACAGGAAAATCACAGGGAAGAGACATCCTGTAGTCACACTACAAGTCATTCTAACTTTGTGTATCTGTACCTTTTCTCATTTGTGCAACTTGGGATGTATGCCCTGATTTGGGCTCTTCTGCTGCCCAGTTCCAAGAATGGTGACCGTCACGGAGTGATAACGACTTTATGTCTCTGCTGTCCTTTCCCCGAAGGTGTCCAGATATGTGACCATGCTCTGTGTTCCTAAACATTTTCTATCAACAAATTGACAGAATGAAGAGAAGTTCTCCTTTATTGCACCCCTAGAGGGCCCCAAAGTGAGCACAATGGCTAATACTGTGGCAATCCATATGCAAAAAAAAGAGCTCCACAACGTGCTGGGCTGAATTTAACCTCCTTCCTCTAGTTTAGAAACTGCCCGGGAAGTGTGGCTGGGAGTAGCCTTGGCTGCTTGGCTGGGGTGGTTCAGTAACTAATGATGATGAAGATGATGATAGCGTCTTTCCTTGTGCCAGACAGCAGGATGAGGGCTTTACTGGTGTAAGAGCGACACTGCAGAGCGGGTGCCACGTACCAGGTGGCTCAGCTCCAGCCCGCTTTCTGAAACATCTCCTGGTGTCGCTAGCTTATTCTGAATGCTTAACTCTATTCTCCCAGGGTGGATGCTCTACTCCTTTTTCCCCCATCTTCCCCAGGACCCTTTCACTGCACTGAGTTCACTGGGGACTCCCAAGAAAATCTAGCACATTGATTTGATTCTGTGCTGTTTCTAGAATCCAACAATTCTTCTTGCCTGTGCTGTTTCTAGGTGATGGAGCCAATGATGTCAGCATGATCCAGGTGGCAGATGTGGGTGTGGGAATCTCCGGCCAGGAGGGTATGCAGGTAAAGACCAATCAGGCTATTCTGTGTGACCAGTTGGCCCTACTGACCTCTTGTCCTATCACCCTGTGGGCTGTCCCCGACTTCCTCTGGGCTCTACTGAACAAGGCTAAAGGGTTTGCCCTTAATATAGCTGATGCTCAATACAGCTGCTAAGCCACTAGTGCAAGCTAAGGAGGAATGCCCTTCTTCCTGTTTATGAAGCAGTGTGCAATAAGCATGTCTTCCCATGTCACAAGTCTATTTTTGTGAAATAAGTGGTTCAGAGAGAGGCAAGGTGAGTCATCGCCTTCTGTCTGGCTTTCGATGGCTCAGTCCCAGCATGCACTTTTTACTGTCCGTGAACACTGAGCAATACCATTTGAAAAAATGCCTTTGATGTAGGTGGAGCCTGGTGTCACTGTACAGGTGGAATGTAGCCATCCTCACTCACATGGAAGTTCACCTCTGCATCTTTCCTCTGCCACTGTGTTCACTCTCGGTCTGGGAGTCAGACATTGAACAAATGACTTAACTAAAAATGTGCTTCTTTTGGATTTAGTATTACAACAGTTTCCAACATTTGATTAAGTATGAATCACAACATTTTTGGGTTGGTGGAGATTTTAGGGAATAATTTATCCGAAGTTCTAAAAACCAGGATGTTGACACCACTTACTCGCTGGTTGATTCATTTGCTGACTCAGTGGTTCGATCAGTAATGATCTGTTGGGCATGTACTACATGCCAGGCCTGTGCAGAGCTCATTAATAGTTTTAGCTGATGTTCCACCCTCAGATGGAGGGTCCCAAGCTAGATGCACAGTAGTTCCGTCATGGCTGGTCCTTGACACTTGCCTTACTCCCCGCCCCCCCCCCCCCCCGTCATCTGACTGGAATCTCCATGTTACGTTACTCACACATTTTTTCTTCCTCCAGAAAATTGAAAATGGTGTTCATGTTTGACTCACCTTTGTGTCTTCACAGTGCCCAGTGTGGCACCTTGCACAAGGGGAAGCTCAAGAAACATTTGCTAAGTAAATGTACAAAATACAGTGGACCCTTGAACAACACGGGTCTGAACTGTTTGAGTCCACTTATATGGGGACATTTTCAATAAATATTTGGAAAATTTTTTGGAGATTTGTGACAATTTGAAAAAACTTGCAGATGAACCGCATAGCCTAGAAATATCGAAAAAATTAAAGCGGACCAGGCGTGGTGGGTCACACCTGTAATTTCAGTACTTTGGAAGGACAAGGCGGGAGGATCACTGGAGGCCAGGAGTTTGAGACCAGCGGGGCAATGTGGTGAAACCCCATCTCTACTAAAAATGCAAAAACCCCAGCGTGGTGGCCCATGCCTGTAGTCCCAGCTACTTAGGGGGCTGAGGCAGGAAGATCACTTGAGCCTGGGAGGTTGAGCCTGAAGTGAACTATGATTGCACCACTGCACTCCAGCTTGGGCAATACAATGAGACCCAGTCTCTTTTTTTTTTTTTTTTTTTAAAAAAAAAAAAAGAAAAAGAAAAAATTAAGGAAAACATAGGTGTGTCATGAATATGTGAAATACATGTAGATTCCATTGTGTGTGTTTATCAACTGTTTATGTGATCAGTAAGGCTTCCCATCAACCGTAGGCTATTAGTAGTTAAGTTTTGAGGGAGTCAGAAATTGTATGTGGATTTTCGACTGTTCGGGGGCACCCCTAACTCCAGTGTTGTTCAAGCGTCAACTGTAGTTCATTCATTCTGACTTTGTTGGCATTGCTTCTGTTTTCACTGTTTCCTCTACTGAAAATCTGATGGGGGCAGTGCCTATTGACCTCATATGCTTGGAAACTCGACTAGTAAACATCTTTTGGATCAAACACTTGAATGTTGAGCATGTGGCTGGGGAGGGGCCAGAGCTGCCATGCCTGCTCTCCTCCTCAAGGTGGGAGCACCAGCCCAAGCCCTGGGGCTCTACATGCAAGGTGAGGGGAACAGCTGAGTCATAGGGCAGGTGCCCAGAGACGCAGCTTTGAACAGGCGTAGCTGCTGGAGAGGAGGTTGCTGGGCACTTCTGCACATATGTAAAGCTGTGCATCCTCCCTGGGGATGTGTTAGGTGAGATGGGGACGAGGCTTGATACCTTTCCTTACCATCCTATGCACTTGGGTTTTCCAGCACTGCGACCCTGTTGCTTGCATTTTAGTCAGTCCCTGCTGAGCCCTTTGAGAGATGAGCTGTGGAATGCTGAGGGAGAGGGATGCCAGAGATGTCAGAGCTGAGCCGTGGAGGATCAGGCAGGAGGAGCAGGCGCTCCCCAGCTCAGCCAAGGTGGGGAGACTGCCCCAGGCAGGGGGCAAGAGGAACAAAGGAGATCCCACAGCTCCTGGGAAGTTCTGTCTTCGTGAGCTCTGGCTTATCTGGTTCACCCTATTTGTCTTGCACCCTCTAGAGCCAAGGCTGACTGGGAGCCAGGGATACGAGGTGACCCCAACATCTCTGATCCTGCTCTCCTAGAATTCCCAGAAAAGCTGGGAGGCTTTGGAAAGGCCACTTTGACGGAAGGACAAGCATTGTATTTGAGGCCTGGATTTAGGGGAGGAAGGAGCTGCAGAAGGCTGGCAAGCCAGGCGTCCTCGGAGGGGTTTGACTGTGGTTCTCAAGGGCGGGGGTTTCTTCTTCAAAGGCAGCCTAGAGTTTGGCCTTGTAGGCCATCAGCCTCTTTTTAACACTGGTCCCTTTTGACTGAGCTTCTCAGACTGATTCTGTGGAGGACGGGGACTGTGTCTGATGGTATCTGTTTCTCCAAGTCTGTGGCTGGCAATAGTGGAGTCTTAATAAATGATTTTTGAGAGAATGAATCATGGGGTTAATGAGTAAAGCATTACAGAACACGAAAAACCTTTTAAGCCCCTATGCGTTGACAGCAAGAGGTAGAGGGACATTTGCTTTGAAATCCTTAACTTTTGGTTCAGAAAATTGATGTTCTAAGGTTTTGTGTATCATGACACTATTCCATTTCAAGCGTACCATTTGAGGCATAACTTACTGCTTTCTACATATTATTGGAATATAGGGAAACCAGTTAGATGTTAAAGGCAGGTTGGCATTCTGTTTAGAATAACCTTCTGTTGATAAGCAGAAATCTACCTTTTCCTGCCACTTTGTTTGATTTTTTTTCCAAAGACATTTATTGTACAGTGGGTTTCAAATTATTCTGGGGACAAAAGGTATCATTTTCATGGTGTTTTCCAGCCTAGTTGGCTTCACTGTGTAAGCACCTTGCTTGATGATATGCAGGGGAAGCTTCCACGGCAGGGTCCTGCCTGTTCATGGAGGAAACGTCTTCTCCACTCCCTCCTGCACACGGCCACTGCCCGCACCCGGCGTCCTGGGTTGGGAGTATGTGGGAGGCCAGTGGAGCCGTGGGCCTGGCTTTGCCCATCACCAAGGCTCCTGGGGGGAACAGCCCAAAATGCACCTCCCAGGACAGGGGAATGTCTGTCTCTGATACATACGGCAGGAGCAGCTTTGGGTCATCCTTGGGTTGTGACCATGGACCGATTTAGAGGAAAATGACATCCGGGGGCAAAAAAAGGCAGATAAACTCCATGTATCTCTGTGTGTTTTCATTTGTTGAGAAAACAGCAGGAAAAAAGAAAACCTTTTAAACCCCATTAATGACACATATTTGAAAGTGTAAATGAATCCTATAAGGTGACATCCCTGAACTAGCGTGTTGGGTGAGATTGCCTCTTTTGTAACGGAAGGAGATGCTGAGGGAGACGACAGCGACGGAGACCCTGGCCAGCCATGCTCGCACTGTGTTCAGAATGGGGATTTTCCTTCCCTGTTGTGTACCTTGCATTTTGAGAAGAGAAGACAAACCTTACGCCAGGTCGGCATCACCAGTAACAGGAATCCCTCTCCCTTTGAAGGCAGTGATGGCCAGCGACTTTGCGGTGCCGAAATTCCGATACCTGGAGAGGCTCTTGATTCTTCACGGGCATTGGTGCTACTCCCGACTTGCCAACATGGTGCTGTACTTCTTCTACAAAAACACAGTAGGTATTGGATACCTGTCTAGAGTTTTGGGATTGGAAGGTTCGGTTCTTAGGACCATCGCCTGAATGAGGCGAAGGAGGATGGAGCAGATGGGAGGCCATGGACAGCCTGCTCCATCCTCCTTCGCCTGTGTAATTGTCCCCTGTCCTGGGCTGGCTCTGCGCTCTGTAGGCTCAGAGTCTAATTCAGGGGCGTGAGAGCAGCTGCATCTCTATGGAGAGGTGGTGGAAACAGGTGGATAACACTAGCAAGTCCACTGATGGCTGCAGAGTGAGAAGGGGCATAATTATGAGGCTAGCAGTTTGCACAGGGGCACACAGCTGGTAAACCTTCAAGGCTGCGTTCACCCCAGGCCACCCAGTCCTGCTCCCAGGCTCCTAACCACTCTGTCCATGGGTTTCTCAGGAGCATGCTGCCAAAATATCCCCAAACAGGAGTCCTCTAATCAGCATTTTCTCTAGAGTAGACGGAAAATCCAATGATAAGCACAAGTGTGCTTTGTGGTCTGGGATCAGAATAAGGGAACTTAGCCTCACTCTGATTCCCATACTGAACGGCCTCTGTTGGGACACACCCACACCAGGACAGGTGACAGGCGGCAAGCCCCTAGGTCAGGGAGGCCCAGACCCAGCAGGAAGGGGGTGCCCTTCGGGCCTTCCCGCCCTCTCCCACCTCCCAGGCTTGCGGAGCAGACACACCCCTCTCAGATGAGCTCATTCTGTAGCTAAAGTGACCCTGCTATAAAGTCACACCCAGGGCAGATTGGCTGCAGACATTTCTGTCTCTCTGAGGGTTCTGCATGGTCATTTCATGTGGATCTTCACGTTGGACTCTTCGTTCCTTCTTCACTGCTTCTTTGGCAGATGGGCTCCTCCATAGCCCTGCAGGATGGACCACATGGCCGCCTGAGTTCTGCCCCATTTGTAAGAGATTTCTAGATATTTTTCTGAGGAGTTGCTAGGCTGCTGCTGCTTTTGGCTGAATGTACAAACAAAGAGACAAAATAAACTCTTAGGCTAGGTGATCTTCCAAGGTAGTCCCATAAATCTACCTGGCTAAACACCAGAACTCCAGTGTCAAGATTATCCTATACTCTTCTGAAAATAAAATAAAATAAAAGGTGTATTCTTTTTCCAGTTCCATATAAAAACTCTCCAGTTAGCTAGCTCTAAACTGTCAGTGGTTGTTCATGTTCGTTTTATTTTTATTTTTTGAGACAGGGTGTCACTATTGTCTCCCAGGCTGGAGTGCAGTGGTACCATCATAGCTCACTGCAGCCTCAACTTCCTGGGCTCAAGTGATCTTCCAGCCTCAGCCTCCCAAGCAGCTGGGACTACAGGTGCGTGCCACCACGCACATCTAATTTTTTTTTTAAATTTTGTAGAGGCAGGGTCTCACTTTGTTGCTCAGGCTGGTTCTCCATGTTCTTAATTGTTTTTCTGGAGGCTACACCTGCCTTTCTTTTCCCAACCTCTCTTTCCCCCTCACACTCACCCCCTTCATTTTTCGGAGCGTCTTCTAGCAAATGCATACAGCTGCTCAGATCCAGTCAGGGCATGTTTAACTTGATAGGTTTGATCCCAGACATTAATTCAGATTAGGCTGTGCCTGGGACTATCCGAGGAAGGCTGTGTCACACCACTCCTGGGCTTGCCGGCTCATACCTCCTTTCTCCCAGCCCTGGCATTAAATCCCCCAGAGCTTTGAGGCCTCAAGTGCACAGTTGTAAGCCTAAAGGTTCTCAGCTCCCGAAGGAGTGGAGGGATGAATGGGGGTGGGCAGGGAAGAATCCAAGCCCCCTTTCTATCACTTGTTAGCTGTGAGTTCTTGAGCAAGTTAATTCCTTCTTTGGATTTTTTTTTTTTTTTTAAAGACAGGGTCTGATTCTGTTGCCCAGGTTGGAGTGCAGTGGCACCACTATAGCTTACTGTATCCTCAAACTCCTAGGCTCAAGCAATCCCCCTGCCTCAGCCTCCTGAGTAGCTGGGACTACAGGCCACCATGCCCAGCTAATTTTTTCTATTTTGTAGAGACAGGGTGTCGCTATGTTGCCCAGGCTGGTGTCAAACTCCTGGTCTCAAGCTATCGTCCCATCTCTGCCTCCCAAAGTGTGGTATTATAGGCATGAACCACCATGTCCAGTCTTCTTTTAAATCTTAAAAAAACAAAACAAAGCCTGTGAGTTGAGCCAGCTGATCCCTAATTCCCAGTTAAAATGTCTCAGATCGAAGGGAGGGCAAGAATGATGTAGGCCAAATCATTAAACATTTCAGATGCAAACAAAGGCCCTAGTGGCCACCTGGAATGGGCACAGCCTCCTGCCTGCTGCGATGAGTCCCTCCCCATTGAAGGGTACAGAAAGGAGAAGAGGACGCCTGTTTTTATTCCATAAAAATGCCAGGCCTTTGTTAACAAGCATTAATCTACATGAGGAGTTCAAGGATAATCACTGCCTCCTGAAATGAGAAATTCATTAGTTTTAGGAATAAGGTGGCCTTTCTTTCCAATAAAAAGCAGAGAAGAAAGGTTTCCATAGCAACAGTGGTTTGGGAAGAAAGCTTTTTGGTACTATAGGAAAAAAAATCTCAATTATCTGAGTACTTATCTTCTCTTTCTCTTGACTGTATTTGCTACCGATGACTCACTAGGCCAAGCCTGTGGGGGTGAGTGAGCGAGAGCCAGCCGTAGGAGTGAGGAAGGGAAGAAAGTCAATGAATAAAAACCAAATGTTCGTTTTCAGCATGTAGGGAAAGGCTGCATATTAAGACATTTAAATCATAGTCTGACACAGGACTTGGAGGCTGTGTGGCATGGTGGGTAATTTCAACATAAGCTATCATTTCTTATGATCTTCACAAGTCACTTTCAGGTCAAGAAGGCAAAAGCTCAGGGAGGTGAAGTGACTGAGTCAGGGTCAAAAGGGTAGATAGTTGCAGCTCCAGAACCAAGCCCAGGCCTTGTGGTGCCCAGCAGAAAATGTCTGTCTAGCGTCAGAGTTCCCTGCTGGGACTGTGCCTGCCCTCCAAGCCAAGACCCATCGCAGTTGAACAAGTTGGGTTCCTTACTCACACCGTGACCTCAGCCAAGTCACTTGATGTCTTGGAACTTCAAGTTCCCTCTCCGTATGTGGGATAAGAGCACTCGCCCTGCCTGAGTCCCAAACAAGGGAACTAACGATACCACTCACCATCACACACCATAGGCGATCACCTATAGCTCTCCAGGGACTCTGATGAGTACTCTAAATGCACTGGGTCGCTTCTTGCTCACAGCAGCTGCATTGGCTGAGTATCATTGGTATGCCCATGTCATGAGCAAGGAAAGCGAGACTAAGGAGTTCATGTTCTGTGCCCAGCTACATAGCTCATGAGTGTTAGAATGCTTTGCAATCACTAAACTGTCATGTCCACCGTATAAATGCACTCAGGCCGCTGATATACAGGAATCTAGCAATAGTGAGAAGAGATCTGACCTTGCTCCCACCCCAGTGAGCAGGGGCCAGAGGTGGCTGTTCCACCTCCCTGAATCTCACTTTCCTGTTCTGCTGAGCTGGGTAGCTGTAGCTATGAGGATCAGAGATGATGCCTCTCCCTCTCCCCCCAGCAGAGGTCCCCGTGGACAATCAGGTCACCGCAGCGATGTTGATGAGGTCATTGGCTTTGCTATTGTGCTTTTGTGTGTCCTCCCCTCAGTGGGAGTCAGTCACTGTCCACTGCACCTCCTCAGAGAGTATGCAGGTCACTAAAGAAGAGACAGGAGCAGAGATATAGCCACAGGTAGGCTTTGTCTGGGGTCACAGACAGAGGAGGTCCACTAGGGAAGATGCCACAGCTCATACTCAACTGGCCCTCTTGAAATGTGAGCAGCCCTACACCCCTGTGAAACCTTGATTTTGTTTTATGTTAATGATCCAGAGCTTGTCAAGCACAAAAATCTCATCCCCGCAAGGGCTGCTCCTGGGAATTCCCAATTCCCACTGCCAGTTCTTCTTTCTTAAGGGAGTGAGGAGGGCAAAGGGAAAGAAGAAGAGGGAGAGGCAGAGGCCAGCATCAGGGCTCAAGGTCACGGCTGTCTTTGGCAGAAATCGCTGCCAATACAGTTAATCTTGACTGTGAAACTCTGCAGGCCTGTCAGCTCCCTCGGATGAGAATCCTCAGCAATGGCTGAAGACTCGCCTGTTCCTGTTCTTCCTTTCTTGATTTCAGATGTTCGTGGGCCTCCTGTTTTGGTTCCAGTTTTTCTGTGGCTTCTCTGCATCTGCCATGATTGACCAGTGGTATCTAATCTTCTTTAATCTGCTCTTCTCGTCACTTCCCCCGCTCGTGACTGGGGTGCTGGACAGGGATGTGCCAGCCAACGTGCTGCTGACCAACCCGCAGGTCTACAAGAGTGGCCAGAACATGGAGGTAAAGCTCCCCTGAGTCTCCGCCTTCCACCTCCTGAGCTCTGCCCTCCATGTTCACTCTTCCAAAGTGCCAGTTCCCCAGCCTTCCTTCAGTTGGACACCCTGGACAAACTGAAATTCTAGAATTCACCATTCTAGAGGATGGAGAAAAAGGGCTGCTCTCTGCTTGGCTACAGTACATCAAGTGTTGTAAGCGAAACTGTCCCCCCTCCAAGAGTCTCCTGGAGCCCAAGAAAAGCCCAGAGTCCAGTCAGTCACAGGGGATCACTGAAGCTAGAGGCGGGATTTTTCTAAAGCAAGGAAGAAAATGTGACTTATTTTGAATGGGAATTAACAAGAAGACAAACCCACAAGGAAGCCACTGAGCCACTGAAAGAGCAAATAGATTTAAATACATACTGGCATTAATATACCACATAGATTCACACACTGATGACCAGATGTTTCTGCCAGCCATTAAAATAGACAGCAAGTGCTTTTCTTTGCCTTGAATTATTCCATGTGGGCAAAAAGAACATGGAGTCTCATTTCTCCTGCAATAATCCCTAATTCCAGATTCATTCACTGATGAGTTAACTTCCCCTGGCCACCTCTGAGAATGTTCAGTTCCCACAGAAGCAGGCCACATGCACGGGGTGCTGGGAGGCTAAGGGCCAGGGAGGGGAGCAGGGCCTCTGCTTGTTATTTGTTGCTTCAGGAGAGTTCCCACCCTTGGCCAGGCCTCAGCCTCCTCGGCCACCTGCGGTACAAAGACGCTGGGAGTGTGTCCTGTCCTGTGGAATTAAAGTGGCCCACAGGAAGAGCCTAGCCAGCACTTTCCCTAAGTGCTCAGCCAGAGCTCCTTCCCCAGTGTGTGTTTCCTGCAGGTCCCATGCCAGCTGCTCTGGTACTTGGCAGGGTCAAATACACATTTGGTCACCTGGGTAATAGAGACTCTGTTCATCTATATCAAGGTTATTTTCATTTCTGCCCATGGGCATATAGCTGTTTGCTTTCAACATTGGGACACATCCATCATGTAATTTTAAAAGTGAAGACTCACTCTTAAGAAACATTCTAAGGGACCCACCACCAAGAGAGGCAAAACCTGGTCAAAGTGGAAGGAATAGAAGGGCTCAAATTGGGGGAGAATGCCCGGAATTTCAGGTGCTATTCCTACTTCCTACTTGAGAGACATGTTCCCTGGGAAGATGCAGAAAGCAGTTTCTTTTTTTTTTTTTTTTTTTTTTTTTGAGACAAGGTCTCGCTCTGTCACCCAGGCTGGAGGGCAGTGGCGTGATCTCGGCTCACTGCAAGCTCCGCCTCCCAGGTTCACGCCATTCTCCTGCCTCAGCCTCCCGAGTAGCTGGGACTACAGGCGCCCGCCACCACGCCCGGCTAATTTTTCTGTATGTTTAGTAGAGACGGGGTTTCACCATGTTAGCCAGGATGGTCTCGATCTCCTGACCTCATGATCCGCCTAACTGGGCATCCCAAAGTGCTGGGATTACAGGCGTGAGCCACCGCACCCGGCCAGTTTCATCTTTTTACTGTGAACCTGGAGCTACTGAAGCTTGTCTTTTTGGTGCAGGTGTTCCCAGTGAGTGACTCAGCTGCAGATAGTTTTGTAGGTGTTTGGTAGTGCTTTTCATCGGGACTCTGGGGCCTCGCGTCTCCAAAAGTCCTGAGAGAGTGAGTTTTCCTTGGGTGCTTGCCTTGTGCATTAACTTACGTGTAGCATCCTAGGAAATGTCATTCGAGGTGTCAACCTAAATAGCAAACAGAGAGAGGCTCTCTAAAAGAGAATGGTGTTTATTTGGGAATAGGGCATTGCAATGGGAATGTGTGTGCTGTAGTAAGCTATGTGCATATTTAGCGAGGTAAAGGAAGACAAATGTATGTAAAGGAAAAAATTTCATGATCGTTTTGAGATGCTCTTCCCTTGACTACAAGGATAAATGACAAAGATGGTGCCTGTTTGAGGTTGGACAGACAGTTGCTGGGCACATGTCCTTACAGATATATTTTTCTGTGGATATGATCATTTTTGTTATCAGGTATTTATGCATGAGAACCCTCCCTTCATGGCCTTTCCCAGCTCTACTCCTCAGGGTGGGTTTTTGTTGTTGTTATTGTTGTTGTTTTTAACACAAGTGACTCCATTTTTATTCTAACTGCTTTCACAGAGGATGCCAATGCTTCACTGTAACATCACTGATTGTTTTTGTGTCCCAGGAATACCGGCCACGAACGTTCTGGTTTAACATGGCCGACGCCGCCTTCCAGAGCCTGGTTTGCTTTTCCATTCCTTACCTGGTAAGTTGGCCCCCGGGTGCAGTTTTTCTTACCAGCTGGATCCGGGGACCTACAGATCCAGGACCCCACTGTCTTTCAGGCCTACTATGACTCGAGCGTGGACCTGTTTACCTGGGGGACTCCTATTGTGACAATCGCGCTGCTCACTTTCCTGCTCCACCTGGGCATTGAAACCAAAACCTGGGTAAGAGCCGCCTGCGTGGCCACGTCTCAGAAGAGCACTGATGCCATGGACCCCACACTTCCCTGCAGATTCATGAGGTCTGGGAGGTCGTTTTGAGTAGACAGGAGACTGCAAAGCTGACCTCAGTGTGATGAGAAGGACAATGACACATTTCCGAGCCCTGTGGTGTGGGGAGCTGCTGCAGCCTGTTGCTCGCACTTCCCCGGCCACGCTCATCTCCCTCCCGCCTCTTTCCCGCTTCCACCACCACATTCTCTCCTTTCCCTCCTGTCTTGCCCTCTCGCCCCTGACTCCCTCTCACCTCATGTGCGTCTCCCAGGGTGGTCCATGGGTTCCGGAGGCCTCACTGAGCCCCACCGGTTACCCGCGTCATAGACCGCAGTGTGTCTGAAGGCCTCAGAACCTCACACCTGCTCATTGATGACTGGCACGTTTTTGTTATTGTCATTGTTGTCACTTTTAGGTGGAAATAAAAGCCCTTTCTTTCTCATTCCCCCTCAGACCTGGCTCAACTGGATAACGTGTGGCTTCAGTGTCCTTTTGTTTTTCACCGTGGCTTTGATTTATAATGCGTCTTGTGCCACGTGCTATCCTCCGTCCAACCCTTACTGGACTATGCAAGCCTTACTGGGTGACCCAGTGTTTTACTTGACTTGCCTGATGACGCCTGTCGCTGCGCTGCTGCCCAGGTGGGTGTCGGAGCGGGATAGTGCCTCTGAGCCCCGAGTGAGCCCAGACGACATTGGCATTGCTTCTGCTCTGTGTGGGTCTCTGGAAGCTCAAAGACACCACTGACAGGAATATCTCACTTTTTGTTTTAATGTACTTTTTCTAGATTGTTTTTCAGATCCCTCCAGGGGAGCGTTTTCCCCACACAGCTTCAGCTGGCACGTCAGTTGACCAGGAAGTCCCCCAGGAGATGCAGTGCTCCCAAAGAGACCTTTGCTCAGGGACGCCTCCCGAAGGACTCGGGAACCGAGCACTCATCAGGGAGGACCGTCAAGACCTCTGTGCCCCTGTCCCAGCCTTCTTGGCACACACAGCAGCCGGTCTGCTCCCTGGAGGCCAGCAGGGAGCCCAGCACAGTGGACATGAGCATGCCGTTGAGGGAGCACACCCTGCTGGAGGGGCTGAGCGCACCGGCCCCCATGTCCTCCGCGCCAGGGGAGGCTGTCCTGAGGAGTCCAGGAGGGTGTCCTGAGGAGTCCAAGGTGAGAGCTGCCAGCACCGGCAGGGTGACCCCCCTGTCTTCCCTCTTCAGCCTGCCTACCTTCAGCTTACTCAACTGGATTTCCTCCTGGTCACTGGTCAGCAGGCTGGGGAGTGTCTTACAGTTCTCCCGGACGGAGCGGCTTGCAGATGGACAAGCGGGACGTGGACTTCCTGTCCAGCCCCACTCAGGCCGATCAGGACTTCAGGGGCCAGACCACAGACTACTTATAGGAGCATCTTCAAGGCGGTCACAGTGAAAACCTTGAAATGGCCTTTTTTAATATATATAAATAAATGTTAATATTATTTATGTTTCTTATTTGCACAGAAGAGTTCTAGGGAGATGTATTTCTAAATGTTTCCCAGGCTAATACAGGAAACAAGAGGTACCAAAAAAGAAAGTTTATTTTTTAAAGTTCTAAGTAGAGTATATTGAAAAGAAAAAGAAGAGCCTTAACATATATAAAAGTTTAAAGAAGAGTAACACTTGAAAAGTGTGTTTAGATTTATTTTTTCATCTCATTTTTAAGAACAAGCAGTATGATTTGTTTTCTTCAACATGTATGACTGTGCACTGAGTACAAACGTGTGACTGCTCCTAGTTAATGCAGGCAGGTGTGAACATGGGGGAACAATGAGCAGAGATGGCAGAGGGCAGAGCACATGGCCCCCAGAGGCTTCCAGTCTCACTGACACGGGAGGGCTGGGCTCCACTTTATCCAGATGAAGGAAAGGAAGACCTCAAGAAAAATTCACAGTTGAGTGCATCCCAGCATTCTGTTCCGGGCAGGCATTTCAGGAAGACCGCCTTGTAGGTATTACATCCCTGGTGTAGTATTTTGCCTGTTAAATCATAACAAGCAATAAACAACTTTCACTTTGCAAAGACAGTGTGTCCAGTTACCACTGGTGTATGAAATGATTAATACCTGACCTCACAGAGTATGATCTGAGGGCACTTCCGTAAGGCAAGTCCTTTTAGAGGCTATGAAGAAAACAGCTGCATGGCACATACCAAAGCTGCTGCACAGCCGGCCACCATGGCACCCCGCACCAGGCCATCAGCACCACGTGCCAAGGAGCTCAGTGGTCTTCAGGCATTTTTCTAATGAGCCATTAGTTCTGTCCCTCTAAAACTAGAAAAGGAAGGGGAGGAAATGATAACAATCCAAGGCAATGATATGGCATGTCATCTTCTGAGCCCTTCTTTCTACTTTGTCAAACAGTTCTTAGTTGCTGGCTCTGCTCAGCACCGGGGCTGTGAAGGGTGTACTCCCTGCTGTGTGGGAGGGACCTAGGGCCTCTTTGGATGCCTGTCTTCGAGGACAGCAATGCAGAGAGGGCATAGGATCTGAGGACAAGGAAATTCCTCAGCATGGCGTATCAGGAAAGCATGGCTCATTCTGCAATGAGCCATGAGTGTGGGCCATTGCAAGTCACAGAAAATGCACCTCATTCCAGTCAAGCAGAAAAACAGGCACAGGCTCAGTGTAGGTCCCAAGAGAGGGTGCCTGGACCTGGGCTTTTCTCCCAGCTTTCAGGGACAGCTTTGTCCTGGGTCTGCCTCTGTTCATGGGGATGCTTGGCAGGAGTCACCCCCAGGACTTATCCATGCATCACTATTCAGAAGAGACAGAGGGCCCCTCTCTCCACATTCCAAACAGAGTCCTGGTTTCCTCAGCCTCACCCTGCATAGCTTGCACAACATCCTCAGAACCATTCACTGGCAAATGGAGGGGAACGTCCTGACTGGGACTCCCAGCTGGAGCTGGGAGAGAGGTCCACTTCCCTTAGAACACCTGAGCTGCTGCATGAGTGGACGTCAGAAGAATCTCTATGCCCTGTTAAATGGGGAGACAAAGGGGTGGTGGGGGCTTCAGCCAGTGATTTCGGACCGAAGGTGACAGCCGTCCCAACCCTGCCCAGCCTGATGCCACCTCCTCTGTTCTTGGAACAAGGCGTAGGAAAAGAATCTCCTTTGGAAGGTGACAGTGCTCCCTGAATTAAGGTGATGGTTGCGAGCACCAAGTACAAGGACTAGACGCATATTTACCTGCGTATCTGAGAGTTCCAGATCCCCAGCTTCCAGATGATCCTTGCACATATAACCTGCCTTCCTTCCAGAGGATGTCTTTTCCTCTGGAGAGTAGATGCTTGCTCTTGGGAAACGGAATGACCTTGGCGCTGGCTTCAGGAATATGCATCCCACAGCCAGTTTAGAGAAATAAATGTTGTAAATGGCATTGACAGCTGCTCTTTAGGATGAGGATTATTATGGAAATCCACAATAACAATCTATGGCAAGCAACTAAGTTTGATGTCAAAATGAACATAATATGGGGGGGCGAACTTCATGATTATCTCAAAAAAGCCGTAGGTGAAATAGGTTACCAAATCCTAGTAACAAATCTAAAATAAGTAGGAAGGCTGGCTTCCTGAGGCTTGGCGACAAAATAGCTGGGTTGGTCATTTGACGTTGTACAGTGTGCCTAACTCGAAGTCAAAATCAATTAATTCTAAGTTCTCGGAGGTCAGATACTATGTCCTCTTCACTTTGGATCCCTGGCACCTTGCACAGAACCTAGCAGTTTGAATGTGCTGAGAAAATGTTTGAAGAAGCAAAGAATGAGTGGTAATCCTGAAACACTGAAGGCATTCCTGTGATAATCAGAGGTAAAGGACAATTGCTGGCAGTAACCCATTATGATTTAATATTTTCTGTAATCTCTGGCTAATATGACAAGACATGCATTCTTCAAAAGAAGGCATGTGAAGTATA
Source organism: Pan paniscus (assembly GCF_029289425.2). NCBI lineage: Eukaryota > Metazoa > Chordata > Mammalia > Primates > Hominidae > Pan > Pan paniscus. The sequence continues at coordinate 9,627,597 of NC_073265.2, forward strand.
AAGACAGTGGGTTGAAAGTAAAAGGATGCAAAAGGATTTAATATATAAACAATATGTAAAAGAAAGGAGACATAGTTATATTAATATCAGACAACATAAACTTCAGGCCATAAAGAGGGACCTGATAGTGATAAAAAGGCCTTCTCAGGACATGAGAATCACCCAAGTGATGTACTCCTAATAACCAGAGCTTTAAAATACATGAAACTCAAATTTAAAAAAAGGAGAAATAGACAAATCACAAATATACCCAGACTGTCTTTCGGTCATTTATAGAATAGATAGAGAAAAAAGTGGGTGTAGGAGTTAGAGAGACATAGGCAATGTCCTTATTTGTGACTAGAAAATGCAGGCCCAGCTGTAAGTGTGCACGGCTGCAAGTGCTTGGATGTAACTACAAGCAGAGCTTCTCCCCTGCACATGGAAGTGGCCCAAGCCAAGCAAGGCCAGGGAGGTGCGGGGAGAGGTGCAGAGTGCAGAGAGGAGCAGGGAGAGAGACCTGGGAGAGGAGTGAGCACAGAGAGGGTCCCGGCTCCCTGACTCATTGGCCAGGAGGCACCTGCCCTCATCGTATCTGTGCCTTCGGTAAGGGGCCGGGACTCAGCTTCGCCCTCCTCCTGCTTTCCTCGCATCTCTACTGAAAATGCCCCTGTTTGGACCTGTTACCTCGAAGGCACGAAGACTTTCATAAGTGTTCACCCTGCCACTGCTGCAGAGCCCATGTCCAGGGGAGCTTCCCACACTCAGGGTGAGGGCACATTTGTGGATCACAAAATCATCTTTGTCACCACCAGCTTTTTGGTCCCTTCCTTTCCCCTCCTCCTCTCCCTCCCCTTTCCCCTCCCCTTCCCCTTTCCTTTCCAACGGGGTCTAACTCTGTTGCCCAGGCTGGAGTGCAGGGGTGTGATCACAGTTCACTGCAGCCTCTACCTCCCGGGCCCACAGGGTCCTCCTGCCTTAGCCTCCCAAGTAGCTGGGACTATAGGCACCTGCCACCATGCCCGGCTAATTTTTGTATTTTTTGTATAGATGGGCTTTCGCCGTGTTGGCCAGGCTGGTCTCAAACTCTGAGGCTCAAGCAATCTGCCTGCCTTAGCGTCCCAAAGTGCTGGGGTTACAGGTGTAAGCCAGCGCCGTCTGACCTTGTTTTTCTTTAATGAAATGATGGCCTTTGGTGGTCTGAGCAAGCTCTGGGGAAGACAGCCTTGTTGCTCCCTCCCTCCCGGCCCCTGGGGTTCATCTCACTCCGAAGGGAAGCCATCTCCAGGGCCTCTCAATGGTGTGGCCGCTGTTACACGGGCCCTGAGAGCCCCACCCAGAGGATCTTCCTGTTGCAACTCCTTTTTTATCTCAACCTAGCCTGTTCTCACACAACGTCAACCTGGTGTCTTACTGAATGAATCCCTTCTCATGTTTGTATTTAAAAGCACTAAAATACTTTCGAACTACTTGACCTTACTTTATACCTAACCTGGGGCAAGTGTTTTGGAACAACAGAAGTGACAAGAGTGTTTACAGGTCACTTAGAATGGTACTGCTGTTCTCTGGTCCTCATTAATCAAACCACAGCTGGAGGCCTTCGCTGGAAAGTGTACGACATGGCTCAGACTTGGGATGGCACAAACCAACACCTTCTGAGCCAGGCCCAGGCTCAGGCCCAACCAGTACACGATGTGCCTCCAACTTTGCCGGGAGACCATCCGCGGCTTCCAAAATGCCCCAAGCAGCGTGCCCACACCCACAGCCATCCAGCCAGGGCAGACTTCGGCCGGCTCTTAACGTTTTCTTCCTAATGAGGAATTTTCAGCATCCTCAGTTCTTGTTTAAAATGGCACACAAAGTCCAGGTTGTTCCCTGAACTGCAAACCTGTCTGCTTTTCACCTTTTCCCAGCCTCTCTGGCTGGAGGGCGACAGCAACCCAGGTGAGACTGGGGAGGCCCCAGGCCCCGGGCTGTCCTCCCATTTCCCTTCCAGCTTTCAGCACAGCTGCCTTCTCTAATGCCACAGGCAGATTCGTGCTTTACTGCAGAAAGTGGTATTTCCTAGCTCATAATTTAATTATTTTAGAAAAGGCTATCTTTTTAGTTTTACAGATGTTAACTTTGCATCTCAAAGTTAAATGACAAAAAAATAATAAATAATGTAAGACAGACCAGCTGTCCGGCAAATAATCCAGAGAGAAATGCAAAAATGTTCTGGACAGCCAGGGCTGACCCATCTATGCCTTCAGAATGAAGCTGTGAAGTTTCTTTTTATTTATTTATTATTCCCGAAGCCATGAATTTTAAAGAGGCCTGGCCAGGGATACAATCACTAAATAAAACAAAGAAGGGGATCCTGACTAGCTGGGCCGTCTGAGTTAACCAGTCATTTATTATCAATAGCAGTCCCTACGCTGGGAAGACAGCAGAGGTGTGTAGACAGGTAGTGCCAAGCGTCTTTCTCATCCTGAATCTCCTTTGTCCAAGCTCAAGGCCTGTGATGAAGACTCACTCTCAGGCCTTTGGGGTACAAGAGGCTGCCATGGTTATTCTGTTTGGAAAACACTTCCAGAGCCCTGACCCCACGGTGCATGGGTGGCTCTGCCTCATCACCCAGCAAGCCTGAGGGGACCTGGGTGAGCTTCTTCTTTGCCCTCCAACCCTGCAGGGGCGTCAGGGCACCATGAAACTCATGCCCACACGCACTTTGATGGACAGCGTCCCAGGCTGGGGACACACACCAAGGCTTGCCATCACGTTCTTTTCATCAGTGTAACAGCGGTAACTGTCCAGGGACACGCAACCTCCTTGTCTCCCATCACACTCCGTGGCCCAAACACAGCACAGCTGGAGCCGGGAAATATCCACTAAGTGAATGCCCATCACTGCTACACACTCACAGCTGTCTCCCTCGGCATCTGCACACGCAGGACAGCTCTGGACAGGTGGGGCACTGAGGTAGCCCAGCCAGGCTGCCAAGACAGGGCTAAGAAGCCCAGTGGAAATTGTGGATTTCACCAAAGACTCCCAGAGAGAAGCATTGCCATCCCCTCCCTTCTTCAAATGCAAAGAAAAAAAAAATAGTTTGTTGTTCTCAGGACTTCTGGGTATGGCAGTCTCAAAAATGAGCCAAAGCAAGCAAGAAAGGGCATGCAAGTCCTTCTCTGGGTGACAGTGACGAAGGGTGAGTCCTTCAGAACGCTCTACTCTGGAAGCCTGGCCCACCGCAGAGTGACATCTCCGTCACTTGGAAGGCCAACGTTGTCCCCCAGCTGTCAGGTCCAGTTCATGCTTGTGAAAGTCCTATGTGTGTGGCCACACATGTGAGGACACATTAGAGTAGTTTGAAACTGAAGAGAGCAAATTGCAGAATGAGGACAGTTCTGACAAAAATGTACCTCTTTTGCAGCTGATGTAGCTGAAAGCCATGGGCTGCTGCACGGGAGCAGCAGTTGTATAAGACCAACACCCAGGAAGCCCCACCTCTCCTCGACGCTTGTTTGAAATTTCTGCCAAGGAGTGTCCATGACAGTGGGTAGCAGGGGCCTCCTCCGCCCCTGCCCAGCGCATAGGGGGAGTCCAGCAGGTTTTGCCTGAGCTACCCCGCTCAACCGGAGTGGGCTGCTCCTGTAAAACCCACCCTCCACGTTGGAATGAGATTCTAGTTCATCCTGACGGCTGACCACTGGAGTGGCAGCCCACCCTGCAGCCCTCCGAGCCCCTGAGGGGCCCTGGGTGTGGTCTTGCATGCTGCTCACTGGCCCTGCTCATTGGCCCTTGCCCCTGTGACCCTCCTTCTCCTCATCCCACCCCAGGATGTTATGCTTGGGATGTGGCCGTGCACACATCTGTACAAGTGTCTCAGGAGCAGTGACCACAGGTTAGTCCTTAAACTAGTAACCCTCCACACACCTTGTCTTGCCCCAGGACCCCTTCTCCCTCCCAGGCACCATGGTTTCCCTTACCCTCGGTCTACCCTCAAAAACAACCACCAAACATATCCTACCGGAGTTTTTTCCATTGTTTTGGTAATCATTCATATAAAATCTCATAACAAGGATAGTCAAGGCATACTCAACATCACTAATCAATAGAGAAAGACAAAACCGCAGTGAGATAGCACCTCACCCCCATTAAGAAGGCTTTCTGGATCATTTAAACAATGAAGAAATGACAAGAGCTGGTGAAGATGTGGAAGCTCCAGAGCCCTGTGCACTGCTGGAAGGAATGCAAAATGGCGCAGCTGCTGTGGGAAACAATGTGGCAATTCCTCCCAAAATTAAAGGCAGAATGACCATCTGATCCAGCAGTTACACTTCCAGGTACCTACCCAAGCAATTCAAAGCAGGGACTCACACAGATACTTACACCGCCATATTCATAGCAGCATTCCGCACAATAGCCAACAGATAAACATAGCCCATGTCTGCCGACAGATGAATGAACAAACAAAAATATGGACTCTACATAGAATGGGATATTATTCCGTCTTAAAAGGAGGGAATGTCTAACACATGTACAACACAGATGAACCTAGAGGACAGGAAACTGAGTGAAGGAGGGCAGTCACGAAAGGACAGGCCGGGCACGGTGGCTCACGCCTGTAATCCCAGCACTTTGGGAGGCTGAGGCCGGTGGATCACCTGAGGTCAGGAGTTCAAGACCAGCCTGGCCAACATGACGAAACCCCGTCTCTACTAAAAATACAAAAATTAGCTGGCGTGGTGGTGGATGCCTATAATCCCAGCTACTTGGGAGGCTGAGGCAGGAGAATCGCTTGAACTCAGGAGGTGGAGGTTGCAGTGAGCCGAGATGGTGCCGTTGCACTCCAGCCTGGGCAACAAGAGTGAAATCCCTTCTCAAACAAACGAAAAAAAAAGGACAGATGATGTGACTCCACCTACATGCGGTGCCTAGAGTAGTCAAACTTGTGCAGACAGGAAGTAGAATGGGGGTGGCCAGGAGCTGGAAGGGGAAAGGGGAGTTCGTATTTAATGGGCACAGAGTTTCCATTTAGGTTGATGAAAAAGCTCTGCGATGGATGGTGGTGGTGGCTGCACAACAGCGTGAAGGTACTTCAGGCCCCGGAACCAACTATATGCTTTAAAGCGGTTAAAATGCTACATTTGATGTATGTGCAAGTTACCACAACAATTTTTTAATTAAAAAAAAAAGAGGCAAGAGCACCTTAGGGAATACAATTTTAGATCAAAATATTTTCAAAGCACTCGATTCCGAGACAGAGCTCAGAGAGGCTTCCAGAGCCTCCAGCCTGAGCCTGCTTGGTGGCAGGGCTTGCCTCATCACCCTTCACTTTCAGAGCCTCTGAAAGTTCATCTCCTTGTAAAATCAACATGACAGCAAATGTGTCTGCTCTGACTGGGAAGCCCTGAGTAACTTGTTGGAACCCAGGTGGCCATAAATCTCTGTCCTGAGTTATGGCCCGAGATGCAGGAAACACGTGGATGTGGAGGTGCAGTGCAAGTCATTCTGCTATTTTTAGCTCCCACTTTCTCTCAGAGAAAACTAGGGGCTGACAGCCAGGGGCTCGGAAGCCATCAGAAGAGCCACGCTGGGCAGGACAGCTCCCCTGGGGCACTCGGCCGGCCTCTGCAGACATAAACTGGGACACCTTCCCCAACCCTAAGCCAGACACTTCTGCTGTACACACACTGTATTTCCTTTGCAGGAATTACTGCCTCATGATAGCATCTTGTATACTTTATACTCGCTTCTTATTTCTCTGCCCCTTATCCCCTCCCTTCCCACTAAGATGGGGAGTTTCCATCTCAAAAATCCCATACAAGAAATGAGGAGAGAGGAGAGAGAGGGAGAAATTATCTGACAGACGAGACAGTATTTTTCACAGTTAATTGAGGATGATTTTCGTAACTGGCAAATGTCATTTTGATCTTTGCTATTAGAACATCTGCACCATCTCACAACAGGAAGCACAGATATATTCCTTGGGATTTACCTATTCTTAGAACTAAGAGCACACATTCCACCAGCTGTCTCGTGTTGAAAATGTTAGCTTTCCAAATCCACGCAATTGGATTGAGCATTTATAAATAGATTCAATAAAAGGAGATTCCATTAAGTCTATACACTAAAACTGGAATTTTTTAAAGATCCTCCAAGGCCCCTTTCATTTGGTCTCTTCTTGAATCATGCCCTGAGAGCAAACCATGCAGTTTTATTGCTGAAGATAATATACATTGTTTTTTGAAAAAAGAAAGGTGATACGATATTCCTCTGTGTGAAGAAGGAGCTCAATTCTCGGCTACACCTAAGCATGCAGCCGCATAGTGATGCCTTGAAAGGAAGTGTACGTGACACATTCAGAGACTGGGAGCCCTCCTGCTGGAGGAGGCTGTGTACACAAAGCCTGGTCTCTGCGGGGACTTGGGGAGAGATCTTCACAGCCCCCGAACCCAGGAAATGCCCCCCACCCCCCAGCATTCCTCAATGCACATTCCAGATTTATCAGAAGGCACTGGAGTTAAAGGAAAATCAAGCCTGCGGTGTATTCCAGTGACATATAAGAATAAGCCAATGCTTCTGGTGTGCCGCAATTTCATCAGTGCTCTCCTAACGCTGCTCTGAACCCTAGAGGAAAAATCGTGCCTCCCTGAGCTGTAGAGTGTGAGGCTCTAGGCTATTTTCAGCCTGGATTTCTCACGCGGGCTGGCCACGTGGGGCTGTCTGCAGCCTCCCTGCTGGGGATCCTGCACAAGGAACCAGGATCACATGTCCCCTCCCTCTGGTGGTTCCCTCGTTCCCTCCCCCAGCCCTGACAGGGATTCCCAAATCCAGCCAGGGGTGGGAATCAAATGCAGAGACCCCAGCCCAGGGCTAAGAGGGGTCTCTTTAAATGAGGATGTTGTCTCCAAGACAACTGTCCCATGTTTTCCTAAATACACATATATATGTAGTTACATATAATCACCCTTTTTAAAAAGCTGTTTCCATGTGCTCTTATTAAGCATAGCACAGTGTAAAGCACAATCTAGCAAAGTGATGGTGAGTGAGTGCCCACAGGCTGAAGGTGCATGTAAGTAACCTCTGAGAGGGCTTTACCAAATGCCACCCTCAAACACACACACACACACACACACACACACACACACACCATGGCTATACGTGTGCTCGGTATGCGGCTTTAACAAAAGTGTTTAAGATGGAGATGATATGAACTTGGTTCTCTCGAAGCAGAAGCACCAAGGTTTCTCTGTGTGGCAGCCTGGTTCTTACACAGTTAGGTGGAGGGAGGAGCAGCTGGATGCTAACCGTATTCTTGGATCTAAATAAATGTATTTTATACACGGTTTCATCTCTGCCTGCATCCCTATGCTTTGGAGTCAGCTGACTGCGGCGTGGGGAGGCTGGGATAGGAATTCAGGTCCTTCCCTTAGGGCCATTAGATCGGCCACCTAATGTGATGTGACACCCACACATTTTAAAACCAAATGAAGCAGCACCCTCCAAGCGCCTGCCTGACGTGTCTCTCATGATGAGGCAGACATCCATCAAAGTGATTTATGCAGATGGACCGCCTCAGCCCTCACAAAAGCCTGTAAAATTTATTCTAATTTCACCCGATGTGCAGATGGGAAACATCAAGTCCCAGAAAGGGTAATTAACGTGCTCAGGTCACATGGCAGTAGCGGTGCAGCTGGGACTAGAGCCCAGGCAGGCTGGTGCATGAGTCTTCCTGGACTACATTCTAGGATCTTGGTGGAGGAAAGGTTCTGCAAACAGGAATTTCCACATGTAAGTCAAAAATATGAATTCCATTTGTGCATAGACATACCGATTGTCTTTCTCAAATCCTGGCCTTTGGAGATAAGTAAATTAAAATAAACACTTTAAAGGTAATTCTTGTGGGACCCACGTTATTTCTAAATCAGGGTTCATGTGGCACCTACTGTTTAATTCAATTCACTCATCCATTCATTCACGCATTCAACAAATGTGCACTGAGCAGCACGCCTGTGCCAGGCCTGGGTGCCCCTGCAGCACCCTCAGTGCGCTCACGGCTTCACACTTGGGCCCTGTCCTGGGTACGTTTGGTGAGTTACTGGAGACACGAGCTTTGTGTCAGGTGTGTCAACAAGCACTGCGAAGGGGCCACATGGGGCAGAGGCTGACATTGGTGGGGGAGGAAGGGAGGGCAGGCTGGGGTGGGGGGAGCTAAACCAGAGTGGGTGAGAATGTGATCTTGGCATCAGGAGAAGGCACTGAGCTTGGACCCAAAGCAAAGTAACAAGAAGGGGCTTAGCATAGTGGAGTTGTGTGGGAGGGAAGGAAGAAAGGAGGGATGAGGGAGGGAGGGAGGGAGGGAGGGACAGGTTTGCCCCAGGGCTCCAGACATACACAGAGATAAACACAGTGGTATGCACCATGAGGACAAAACTGGGACCAGCAAATGTGGTGGATTTTCTCTAGAATCATCTGCCCTTCCTGCCTGTCTGCTCTCACCCACTGGGTAGCAGGAACAATTTAATGTTTATCCCGTCCCCTCCAAGCAACTCTTGGGGCTGCTCCTCAGTAGGGCTGCTTCTCCTTGCTCTCATCCCCAAGTCTCCTCACCCCGCCCAGCCTCTAAGACAAACCTTGGCTCTGTGAGGGGAAGGTTTTGCAAGGATTGGGGCAGTGGGGGCTCCTGGACCCACTGGAAGGTGTGCTAGGACTGTCATCCACGTGTACAGGCTGCGAGGCTCCTGCTACCTTGACTGCTGACATCAGGGCTGTCAACATGTGGGCTCTCAGGTCCTGCACAGGATCCGGCAGCCTTCCCTCAGGGCCAGCATACTGCACAGGGAATGTGGCCTCGGGGGCACGTGGGGGATGCCGTCAGGCCTGTGCTCATGGAGAAGGGGTGACGGGTACTGCACTGCTAGAGCTTTCCCTGTCTTCATGCCATGGATCCCCAAGGTCGTCTGCAGAAGACCATGGACTCGCCACACTCATGCTTCTAAGTGCATGAAATGAACTATATCAGGTGACAGAGAAAACCAATGACACTGAAACAGCAAAATAAGTTTTAAAAAACCAACTTGCTATATGACAACATATGTGCATTATTAATGCATTAAATAATCTGGAAGCTGGTTTCATAGCTGCTGCAATTTTGGAATAGTGAGCACACATGTGTGTCAGGATAATTGCAACAAGCATAATGTGAATGGAAATAGCTGATTGCTGTTGGGGACAGAGTCCCCAGGACAGAGGGTTGCCAGATAAAATACAGGACACCAGTTAAATTTAAATTTCAGATAAACAATGAATAACTTTTGTAGTGTAAGTATGTGTCAAATATTGCGTGAGATATACTAAAAAATTTTGTTTATCTGAAATTTATTTAGGCATCCTGTATTTTTTATTTGCTGAATCTGTCAAACATTGCCTCCCAGTACTGTAACAGTCGTTTATTGTGCACATTGATAACTGAAAGAAATGCTAACTTTTGGTTAGAGATTAGTGGCAATAAATATCTTTTTCCCACCCAGGTGTATGGACCTCCCTTGGTCAGGAAGCCCTGGACCAGCACCATCCCTCAGCAGACATTTGGGTGCAGGGCGTCAGCCCACAGCAGGCACCTGTTTTCTGTTCTCACCATCATGCTTCATGGGCTCTAGACCCTGTTTACCTGCTGGCCTGGCCTCACTTGGGGTCTTGCTAGTATCCTGGACCCTGAGTGTCTGCGGGATGATCCAGAGACTGTTGGGCTGACTCCTCATTGGGGCCTCAAGCCCGTGGTCAGTCCCTGTAAGACATCATCTCTGCCATCTCTGAGTGTGTCTCATCTGGACCACCCAACACTCTACCGGACGGAGATTCTTCTCTTATTGGGATCCTTTTCTGGATTATAAGTCCCATGAAGACTGGAGTTAGATCCACCATTGTATTCCCAGCTACTAAAACAGTGCCCTATGCACAGTAGGTGCTTAATATTTTCTGAACGAACAAATACATAAAATAACAAAGAATTACAGACTTCTTATTATGTTGCTGATTATGATTATGTTTGTCATTTGTGTGTAAAATGTGCCCAGAGAGGTAAAATGGAGCCATTTGATACAGCCTTAAAAACCACAGGGATAGGCCAGGTACAGTGGTTCACGCCTGTAATCCTAGCACTTTGAGAGACCAAGGCGGGCGGATCACGAGGTCAGGAGTTCGAGACCAGCCTGGCCAACATGGTGAAACCCCGTCTCTACTAAAAATACAAAAATTAGCCGGGCATGGTGGCATGTGCCTGTAATCCCAGCTACTCAGGAGGCTGAGGCAGGAGAATTGCTTGAACCTGGGAGGCAGAGGTTGCAGTGAGCTGAGATTGTGCCATTGCACTCCAGCTCTGGGTGACAGAGCAAGACTCTGTCTCAGAGCGGGGGAAGAAAACTATAGTGATAAATTTTAATTTCATGAACTGGGAACTTCAGAGCCATGATGAGCTTCTTGGGAGAGAGGGATATATTTGTAGTGTCAATCGAGAAGGAGTATTTTGGGCATCACTCCTGGCAGAGCAAGTGGGAACGAGGAAAACAGCATGGTGACTTCTCTCAAGACTACTGTGCACTAGGAAATCTGTTCCAAGCTCCCTTCCATATGGAAGTGATGTCATAGAGTCCTATTTTCTTCTCTTGGGTCTTCCTAAAATCTGCATCTGAAGCGGCTTCCATAATGCTCAATATAACCTTCCTCCCCAGATCTGGAAGATGAAAAGTCCACCCCCTCCAAGACAGTAGCTGAAGTTTCACATTAAAATGAAAACCTGCCTCTGGGGCAGAGAACACTGAAGTTGGGAAGGCCATGATTTTCCAGCAGTAATTGCCTATCTGGTCCTATCATCTTTTTTGTTCGTTCAAATTCTCAGTTAGTCGGATACATTCAACACATCTGAGCCCAATATGAAAGGGAACTGTAAAGATCACAGCAGCAAATAAGCTCTGGGTACACCCAAAGGGGTCCAGTTGAATCTGAAGTGTGCAGACATTCGGACGTGGTACCACACATGGCCTGGGCGAAGTGAGAAATCACCTTTCCATTCCACGCAGACACCTCCTGAGCTCACAGGCCCACACCCCAAGTCAACCCCGACCCCATTCCTCCCCTACTGTCCCCATCTCTGACCCCACCCAATCCTTTCTGAAATCTTCTTAGTTCAGCTTCAAAATGTGTCCAGATGCAATTGTCTCTCCCCACCACCACCCCCAACCCCTGCACTGACTTCCCTGGGACTGCACTCACAGTCCGACATTTGCTCCCAGCAAAGGGGGCCAGATCTCTGTGACCTCCTGCATATGGAGGGGCACACTCCACACTAGGGAGCTGCAGGTCCTGCTCCTCCATGCTCTGTGAGGCCCCTGCACCCTGTGGAACACTCATGATCACCCCACCTGTTCTACTAGGCTCAAGCTTTTCTCTTTCCTCCATGCCTGCCACCCTCTTCAGATAAACTCTCCAATTCACTTTTACACAGATGTTCCTTGGTCCTTGTCTTTGCCCTGCCATGAAGTTAGGGGGTTATCTTTGTCTTTGTTTTGTTTACTTCAGTATCCCAAGTGCCAAGAGCAGTGCCTGGTTCACACAGAATGTTCCATAATTATTTCTACGATGAATGAGTGATGGAGCAAATGAATGAATGGATTCAAAGATGAGTGAGACAGATGACTCAGACTTAGTTTCAGGTCGTTTCCATCTGGCTAACTACCAAACCAGCAGCCTAGCCGTGTGAAGGATACACCCGATGTCAGAGGAAAGACTTGGGCTGGGCACATTCTCTCATTCCCACAGAGGAACACTCAAGTTCTCGGCAAGCCTGTGCAGAGTGAGTTTGACCGTCAGAGGCAGTTTGTCCCTCTAGGCTGCGGCCATGCCAGCCTTCAGGGTCCACCTGTTATCATAGAAGAGTTTCTTACTCCATAGTTAGAAACTTGTGTGTCTCTCTCCTGCTTGTGATGGAGCCAAGGCCATTGCATCTTGTGTAAAGTGAGAGATTCTTAGAAAACTGCTCCTAGGAATATGGATGAGCCTCGAGGACATTATGTTAAGTGAAATAAACCAGGCACAGACAGGTCAATACTGCATGTTCTCATGTGGGAGATAAAAAGGTGCATATCATAGAAATGGATAGCGGTTACTAAAGGATGAGAAGAGGTAGGATAGTGAGACATGAGTTAACAGATACGAAATTACAACTAGATACAAGGAATAGATTCTAGCAGTAGGGCCAGGTGTAGTGGCTCATGCCTATAGCAGATTGGGGGGCCAAGGCAGGCAGATCACTTGAGGCTAGGAGTTCGAGACCAACCTGGCCAACATGGCAAAGCCCCGTCTCTACTAAAAATACAAAAATTATTTGGGTGTGGTGGCACACACCTGTAATCCCAGCTACTTGGGGGGCTGAGGCACAAGAATCATTTGAATGCGGGAGGCAGAGGTTGCAGTAAGCTGAGATTGTGCCACTGCACTCCAGCCTGGGCAACAAGAGTGAAATTCTGTCTCAAAAAAGAAAAGAAAAGAAAAGAAAAAGAAAAAAGAAAAACCCATGATACGCTTTTTTATTTGACGTGGCATGCCCACCCTGTCCCTGCATTTCCCACCACCCTTAGCCCCGTTCCACAGCAGAGGATGTGGGAGGATGTGTGAGGCTGTGGGCAGGAAGAGGGTATCTCCTCAAAAGGTGCAATATTGGCTTTTAGGGAAGATCAAAATGGCAATGTCAAAATGTCTCACACTCAAGCAAAGCAAGACGTTCTTTCCATCAACCATCATCACCTGGGCACCTGGAGATCCCTGGTGCACAGAGGGGTATCCACCGTGGGGCCTGTCAGATGCCTCCATTTAGAAAGCAAAAGGCCGGCGAGTGGGTTGGGTGGGAGGCAGTGAGATGTGAGTTTTGAGTGGTGATTCTTCTCTACAGGCCCACAGAACATACAGGCCATCTGTCGGGTCAAGTCTTGTTTGTAGTGAACAGTCAGCTGGTTTAGAATGTCCACCACTGAGTAAGTGTTTCCCAGATGCCAGCTGCTGTCAGGGACTCTCTCTCCAGACCCAAATTAGAGAAAGTGGCTGAAATTCCATTGAGAAATAACTTGAGTACAGTATTAAGAATCTCTAAGTACTACTTCATACCCATTAGGACAGCTATTGCATTTTTCGTTTAAAAAAAAAAGAAAAGAAAATAGCAAGTATTGGTGGGGATGGGGAAACTTAAACACTTGTTCCACTGGTGGGAATATTAAATGGTAAAATCACTGTAGAAAACAGTGTGGCAGTTCCTCAAAAAACAAACAAACAAACAAAAAAAACCAAAAACAAAAAACACATAGAATTACCATATGATTCAGCAATTCCGCTTCTGGATATGTACCCAAATGAATTTAAAGTAGAGATTCAAGCAGATATTTGCACATCCATGTTTATAGCAGCATTATTCACAATAGCCAAAAAGTGGAAGCAACCTACATGTCCATCAACTCAGTGAATAAAGAAGATGTGGTGTACGCATACAAGGGAGTATTATTCAGCCTTGAAGAGGAAGAACATTCTAACACGTGCCACAACATGGGGGAGCCTTGAGGACAGAATGCTCAGTGAAATAAGCTGGTCACAAAAGGAAAATGCTGCACGATTCCACTTATAAGAGGTACCCAGAGTAATCAGATTCAGAGACAGAAAGTAGAAGGGTGGTTGCCAGGGGCTGACAGGAGGGGGAATGAGGATTAGTGTTTAATGAGCACAGAGTTTCAGTTTAGAAAGATGAAAAAGTTCTGGAGTTGAACGGTACTGATAGTTGTGCAACAAGGTGAATGTATGATACTTAATGCCATTGAACTGTACACTTAAAAATGGTTTAAGATGGTAATATTTATTTTATGTATATTTTACCATAATAAAGAAGAAGAGGAAGCAAAGGAGGAGGAAGAGGTAGAGGAGGAGGATCAGAATCTCTAAGTGGATTTGCTACAGAGGAAGCATGCAGAAGCTTTTCCCCTTAGCCCTCCCTTTCCTGATCCACTGTCCAGTAGACTTGCCTGAGCTCCTCCCCACTTCTGGAGTACGCATCGCCTTTAAAACACAATCTTTTTGTCTACCCAAGGACTACGTGCTCATGGTTTAAGGTGCCCAAAAGGACCTAAACCATGACATTTAAAAAAGGCAGTTGCCAACGCCTCCCTCCCTGCCTGAGGTTGAATTCTACTTTCAACCTGGTTCTTCCAAAGTTCTAAATAAAAATGCTTGTTGTCCTGTTTATTGATTGATTATCCATCCACTGTCTGCTATGAGATGAAAACTTAGCACTTACCCGCCCCTCCCACCCCAATGCTTCCAATCTATCCCCATTTCTGTTAAATCAGTTTTCATTGCTTACTTCAACACTGAGCCCAATATACTGCTAGGCTAGTCCCATTTGCTGTCTCACGTAAGTTTTTTATACTTGTTTGGAATTAAAACTGACTGTTCCCTTTGCCTCATTTTCTATATAGCTATCCCAAATTCATCTTGTCCCACCTAATGGGACAGCAAAATGCCTCTCAATGCTGTTTTCCACACAAACACATCAGGTAATGGACCAGTTCGGGCAGTGTACTTGTGCCACCTCCTACTGGCTGAGTCTGCTGTTAAATATTCAGGAATTCTATAATTTAGTTGCTCAACACAGCATGGTGAGAGGCTTTACAGTACAGAAATCAGCCAATGCTACAAGTCAGGTTTTGATTTGTTTTTACCAGGGAGCCGTTTCCTCACATAGCAGGTATCAGTTCTGTCTTTCCCTGCAGGGCTCTCTTCTAGCCCCCTCCTGCTGCTACAGGCAGCAAGCCTGCCTGCCTCCCCCCCAGCCCCGGCCTTCACTTAGCACCTGGAGCGGTCCCCTTCACCCTCCCCAGCATTGTATTCCATTTCCTAGTCAGACATCTCCTTCTTCTTCATTTACTCCCTATTTTGGGTGAAATCTTCCAGTAGCTTCCTTAGCAAGAGTGTACTGGAAATAAATTGTGTGATCTATTAAAGAGAAAAATACTCCTGACACTTGTTAAGTAAAAGGTGGTAAGGAAGACTTTATTCAAGGGGGGCTGCCACAATGGGGTTTTGTAGTAGGCAAGAGACACTGGCTCAACTCTGACTACAATAAGCAAAAATGCAGATGTATAGGCAAGAAACAGGTGTGGGGGGCTGGTGGATGGAAAATTACCAAGAGTCATTCTTTGCTAAGGCAGTTCTTTGCTAAAATGACCTATCTGAATTTTTGCTGAAGGTAGCCAGGGTGATAAGATAGCAAGAGTGGTCGGACTAAGGGTGGGGGATTTTCACTAAGTGACTCAGCAGGATTCTTGCTAAGATCAGAGTAAGTGGGCCAAGAACAGAGCCCAAGGTCGGGGCCCAGTCAGAATTCAGAGGAGCCAGACTAGAGTTAGATCAAGGTAAGAGCATTGGTCAGGTCCTTTGCTTGCTTTATCCTTGCTCATAATTGACTGATAATAGCTTGACAATGAAATTCCAGGTTGAAAATAACTTTCCCTTGGCATTTTGAAGGCCTTCCAGCGCCTTCCACCTTGCAATGTTGCAGCTTAGAAGTTGGTTGGAAGCCATCCTTGTTCCCAGTTATTTGCATGTGATTGTTATTTTGTCTTTCTGGAAGTGTTTAGGATCTTTCCTTTATAGCTGCGTTATAAACATTTTACAGTGACATGAATTGCCTTGGAAAAAATACTTGAAAAAATTTTTCAGTATTTTCCTGGGATACATAACTGACACTTTAAATCTGAAAACTCTTGTCCCTTCCTCTTGACAGTTTTTTCTTATTCTATTGATAAATTCCTCTTCTCTCCATTTCTTCGGTTATTCCTTTATGGAATTTATAATTCTTTGTACATTTAGAGTCTACTTTTTCTCTTTTCCTTTATGTTTTCACCTTTGTCATTTTGAATCTATAAATATTTTCTAGGATATTTCGTTGACTTTTTCTACTCATTAAAATTTTTAATTTGATATACTTTTAATTTCTTATTTTTAAAGTTCTTTTAAAAATGTTCTTTTTCCTTTTAATTAATAGAGATGGGGGTCTCACTATGTTGCCCAGGCTTGTCTCAAGCTCCTAGGCTCAAAGCAATCCTCCTGCCTTGGCCCCTTACAGTGTTCGGTTCACAGGCATGAGCCACTGTGCCCAGCCTATAATTTTAATTCCTAAAAGCACTTTCTTGTTCTTTATTATTTGTAATGCCTTCCTGTTTTTTTTCATAGGTGCAGTATTTTGGGGGATATTACGTTTTTCCCTGTTTGTTTTGAGCTCTAACTTTCGTGTATGATGCTTTCTCAAATGTTTGATGATTCTTTGTATATATTTAAAAGTAAATGATTGAAATCTAATTGGAGATAACAATTTTCCTTAGGGTGATTGAGCTGGGACCCAAGTTAGAGAAGTTGCAGGTCTTTACTTTGGGGCTATTTAGTTATTATAGTAATGAGGCATCCAGTCTGCACCCTGGGGTGGTGTGGACCCAGCACAGGTGCGTCTACCTGTGCTGTGGAGCAAGCCGGGGCAGGGCTGGAAGCTCTCCCCTTCCACAACAGACAGGTAACCTGTTCTCACACCAGTCTCTCACCCCTCTCTCCCACTGCCAGAGTTCACAGGCTTCTGGATGCGTTTCTCCTGTGTAGGGGGAGGGTATCTGCTTCTGCAGTCAATGCACCCCTCTCCTGGTGTTCTGGGGTTCCCGGCGCCCAGGCTTCCCGGGCTCTGCAGGGAGACTCCGGGCTCTTTGCACATCTCAGTGGCGACTCCTTCTATGTTCTTTCCCTGCTGCCTTCCTTTCCTCTGATCATCGGATGCTCTTGTCCACTAGGTCGGTCTATACACTGTTTTCTCCCCAACTATAACTTCCTGCGGTTCCGGAAGGAGCGGAGATAAATACGGGTGTTCAGCCCGCCATCTTTAACTGGACGTGGATTTATCCACCACTTTTCTTGCTCTTTTTGTTTTGCATTCTGTCCCTGGTAGGAGCATCCCTACGCCTTTGCCAAGGAAATCCCTTCTCCTGCATTCTTGCCCCATCTCCCCCCGATGCCATAGTCTTTCTTCGTTTTTGTTTTCCACCTCTCTTTCTTGACTGACTCCTTCTCAGCCTGCAGGTATGCTCGCTCCCCCACCTCCTCTCATTCAAAGCTGATGAATTTTCCTGGACCTCTTCTATGAGACGGACACTGAGGCTGCACAGATGAGCACAGCACATGCCCGATCCCCGCCGGGCGCGGAGGCAGCTGAGCATGGGCAGGGAGAGGAGCGCCAAGCCCCGGCTGCGCAGGAGAAGGCAGTGGGCGCTGCACACCAGGCTGCAGGAGTAGAGGCTCCTGGGGCGCAACGGGTGGGGAGGCCTCCAGAGGGGAGAGCCCAGGGGAGTGAGAAATGCTCTTCCAGATTATTTTACATACTAAGGAAGCTAAGGAATTTCTTTTCTTTTGTTTTTTTGTTTTTGTTTTTTTGAGACGGAGTCTCGCTCTGTCGCCCAGGCTGGAGTGCAGTGGCGCGATCTAGGTTCACAGCAACTTCCACCTCCCGGGCTCAAGCGATTCTCCTGCCTCAGCCTCCCAAGTAGCTAGGATTACAGGTGTGTGCCACCACGCCGGGCTAATTTTTGTATTTTTAGTGAGACAGGGTTTCACCATGTTAGCCAGGCTGGTCTCGAACTCCTGACCTCGTGACCTGCCCACCTCGGCCTCCCAAAGTGCTGGGATTCAGGCGTGAGCCACCACCCTCAGCCGGAAGCCAGGGAATTTCTGAGCTGAGGAAAGAGCTTGTGTGAAGCCCTTTGAAGAAGGGCCTTCCACCTTTGGCGGTGTCTGCCCCCACAGCTCCACTGCAATTGCTCTCTCAAATATCGCCAATGATTTCTGAGTATCCCACGGGTGTCTCCTTTTCGAGTTCATGGCTCCCCCGGCTCCCCTGCGTCCGCCAGGGCTGTCCCTGAAGCTGAAGCTGCTCCGTGGGAGCTTCCTCCCCTCGGTGTTCACGCGCGGCCCGCTGGCTGCCCCCTGCATCTCCACCTGTGTGCGCCCGACTTCCAGCCAGAGCCTCCCTCTCACTATGTGCCCTCTGTCTCGGGGTGCCCACCCACCGCCAGCCCTTCAGCAGCCTCCGAAGATAACAACCTAGCGCCTGGGGCTTCTGCCTTGCGTGTCAAGGAGACGCGATGTCCTGGATGCCCCAGGAATCTCAAACCCCAAGCGTCCCAGATCCAGCTTGTCTCCCCTCGAGCCTCTGTTTCTGCTTAACCTTTGCTCTTAGTCATAAAATCAATGGCCTCAGCTCCCAACTGAAAACCCTCCACCCTGTCTTAGATTCCTCTCTTGACAGAGCAAGTCTTTCACCAAATCCCACTGATTTTACCTCAGAAATACCCCTCAAATTCATCACCTCTCCTCCACTTTGTCCCACAGTCAATGCAGAATCTTCCTCCCTGTCCCTGGTTGCTGAGACCTTCTCCACCCCACCACCAGCATCCTCTTTCGGAAGCTTAAACATGCCTTGTGTGTCTGAGTCTGCTTATGAGAGGCCTTCCACAGCTCCAGGGTCTGAACTATGGAGCCTGTCAGGGCACTTCACAATCTCATCAGCCTGCTTCCATTCACCCCTGCCACTTCTGACCCGCCATGAAGGGTCAATATGCTTCGAGGCTTTCATCTATAGCGTTTCCTCTTATTCTGGATATATGGCAGGATGGCACGACCCCATGCCCTTGAAGTTAGGTGTGACCATGTTACTTGCTTTGGCTACTAAGATGTGAGTGAAAGGGACATGTGTGGCTTCTGCAGAGAAGCTTTGAAGAGCATGTGATTCACTGGGTTCTCCCAGACCAAGGAGACAGCGATGCCATAGATGGTGGTTCCATCAGCCTGGGAGCAGGGCCCACTGCCAATAAAGATGACGTGAGCATGAGAGATACATCCACCTTGCTGCCTTAAGCCATGGTAACCTTAGGGTTGTCTGTTACTCAGCATTATCTAGCCTGCCCTGACTGAGAAATCATTGATGTCTCTCAGTATATTAGAGCTCTCCAGAGAAGGCCAATTGGATATACATAGATCTATATGTATATTCAATTTATATAGCTATAGGAAGAAATTTATTATGAAGTATTGGCTCATGTGATTATGGACACTAAGAAGTTCCATGGCCTGACTACTGCAAGCTGGAGGCCCAGAAAAGCTGGGAGTCTCATTTAAGTCCAAACCTGAAGGCCTGAGAGGAGCTGATGGCATAAGTCCCAATCCAAGACCAAAGGTGGAGAATTGGAGGGCCATGGTCTAAGTCCTATTGTTACGGGTGGGTCTTTGTTCTTAGAGCTGCCAAGAGGGTGGCGGCTGCTCCCAAGATGGCGGCCAGCCTTTTGTTCTCTGACTTGGGGTTCTTGGCCTTACGGATTCCAAGGAATGAAACCTTGGGCCATGCGGTGAGTGTTATAACTCTATTAGAAGCCATGGGTCATGGAAAAGAACGTGGAACCCAGTGACTAGTGTTCAGCTTGATTAGCACAAACCCGAGCCTTAGCCGTGCAGGAACAATGGCGAACCTTTAGCCCGAACAGGAGTGGCAATGGGCGCCTCGCTGGATCAGAAATGCAGCAGACACCCTGCCGGATCCGGAGGGGTGGAAGTCAATGGAGAGTCTGGGATGCCGGCGAACAGCAGTGGTGGACGGTGAGAGAAAGCTCAGCTTGAGCCAGAACAAACATGGACCAGAAGAGTGTGCAGTTGCAAGATTTAATAGAGTGAAAACAGAGCTCCCTTACAATGGGTAGGGATCCAAAGGGGGTTGCCCACGCCCAGCTCGAATGCCTGGGGTTTATATCCCAATCATTGTCCCTGCCCCTGTGCTCTCAGGTGATAGATGATTGACTATTTCTTTACCTCCTGCTTTTAGCCTAATTTGTATTTTAGTGAGCCCTCTTTACTACCTGATTGGTCGGGTATGAGCTGAGTTACAAGCCCCTTGTTTAAAGGTGGGTGCGGTCACCTTCCCCAGCTAGGCTTAGGAATTCTTAGTCAGCCTAGGAAATCCAGCTAGTCTTGTCTCTCACTATTTGAGTCTGAAGGCCCAGAAACCAGGAGCACTGATGCCCGAGGGTAGGAGAAGAGGGATGGCCCAGCTGGAGGAAAGAAAGCCCATCTGCCCTTCTTCTCCCTTTTTGTTCTGTTCAGGCCCTCAGCAGATGGGATGATACCTGCCTGTACTAGTAAGGGCCATCCACCTTACTCTGTGTACTGATTCAAATGCCAGTCTCTTCCACAAACACCCTCACAGACACACCCAGAAATCATGTTTTACCAGCTATCTAGGCAGCCTGTGACCTAGTCAGGCTGGCACATAAAATTAATCCTGGTACTCAGCTTTGTCCCCTCTGCCTGGAATGTCTGCTAGCCTCATCGTCTTCTCATAATAATGTGCCTTTCATTCCTCAAGCCCCCTCTCCCCTTGAAGTTCCCATAATGGCTGGATCACCCCTCATGCTGCCCTAGCTCCTTGCCCACACTTGAAGCCTCAGTGTTCATCTTATATCCGCTTCAAGTGCTTTCCTTCGTGTGTCCCCTTCTCAGCTGTAACTTCTGCAAGAGCAAGAGCAGCTTCTTTTTCACCATCAGCCCACAAAGAACCTGCCAAGTGCAAGAAGACCCCCCCAGTAGGCACCATGGCCTGTTTTCAAAACTTTATATTCTGTCCAATTTGACTAACCAGCTTCTCAAGCCTCCGGAAATTATTTTCAGAAATCATCAGTTAGTCTAAAACTGGCCAACCAAATGGATTGTTTCTAATTTTAAACAAATTCAAAATATAAAAATTCTGGCTTTATATAATGGATCAATTAGGGGGAGATTGCATGATATACATAACAATTGTTTTCTTCACCAAGGTTTATTCTAGAAGCTTTTGAGCCTATTATAATACAAAATCCAGAGAGCTCTGGGAGGCAGGCAAGGGAAAGCATTTTATTCGTGTTTCCTAGAAGCTAGCACAGTGCCCAAGCTAGAGGAGGTACTCAGTTGACATTTTCTGAATTAGATTTAATGAACAGGAAAAACGGCTTATAAAAACGAAAGCGAAGTTTCTCTTCCTTTTCCCTTCTACCTGCCTGCTTCATCTTGTCAACTGAAGAACGACAAGGTTCATACATTTAGAAAGGAGAGCTTTTTCTCATACAGTGTTGAGCCTGCAGGGTGGCCATTCTGACAGGCTGAGAAGGGTAGCCTCCGGCCAGAAGCCAGAACAGGCACCTAGAGAGTGAGAAGAATAAGTCAGGGATTTATGCTAAGCAGTGTGCCCAGATATGCATAGTCAATAAGCATAGGAGGAGTCATGAATATTTATGAACGGAAAAATGTGCGCATGCGTAGTCGAGCTTCCTGGCTCTCCATAGGGCCCACGTTCAACAAACGGTGTTGTTAGCATGATCCGAGGGTGGAGCTTTTGGACTTGTGATGTCAAAAAGCTTGTGAAGGTGGACAGAGGACCCCTCTTCACTGTGCATCCTCCCTCGACTGGCCAGAGCCACTGGTGGTCTGTTTTCAGGAAGAAATGCTGGTTGGTTGTGCCCAGGCACGGTGGCTCACACCTGTAATCCCAGCACTTTGGGAGGCCGAGGTGGGTGGATCACTTGAGGTCAGGAGTTTGAGACCAGCCTGGCCAATATGGTGAAACCCCGTATCTACCAAAAATACAAAAATTAGTAGGGCATGGTGGTGTGCACTGATAATACCAGCTACTCGGGAGGCTGAGGCAGGAGAATCGCTTGGTGGAAGGTTGCAGTGAGCCAAGATCGCACCACCGCACTCCAGCCTGGATGACGAAGGAAGGAAGGAGGGAGGGAGGGAGGGAGGGAGGACGGGCGAGCCAGGAAATCAGTTTTCTTTCTCTGGGGGGCCTTTGGCCAAGGCGAGATTCCATCCAGTTTGTTGTGGGACTTTTGATTTTATTTTTATTTCTCAGTCTTCTGCAAAGCCTTGTTTGTTCTTTAATTTCTGAAACCAAATACAGGGAGGGTATATCAATTTATTTGTTTTATAAAAATTGTAAACCAAAAATAAAATCCTAAGCCCTCCAACCAAATGAATGGGCTCCCTTCATTGCTCAAGAAAACCCCAGAGAAACTTGAGAAACTGAATTCCCAGTTATGATGGGAAGGAAGGTCAGACACACCTTGTTACATCCCCTGTTTTTTGGCATTTAGGTTAAAATAGAGATTATAAGGCTAGCCGAACAGACTCTTGTGCCAGTAAGATACCAAATTATAAGCAAGACCTGAAGCCATGCAAGTCAGGGATTCAGTCATGCCTGACACACCATGAAATCGTGTTAGACAGTTTTCTATTAGCCCAGTACAATGTGGCTTATTTTCCATCCTGACTCTGGTGTAGCATCACGTGACAGCTGACCTGAAGGAGATCAAAACGTTTTACCCCAAAATATGTTTCTCTGACACATTCTGAAATGGCTGGCTGGGTGTGGTGGCTCACACCTGTCATCCCAGCCCTTTGGGAGATGGAGGTGGGAGGATTACTGGAGCTCAGGAGTTCAAGGCTGCTGTGTCCTATGATCACGCCACTGCACCCCAGTCTGGGTGACAGAGTGAGACCTTGTCTTGAAAGAGAGAGAGAGAAAGGGAGGGAGGGAGGGAGGAAAGAAAAGAGAAAAAAAAGAAAAAAAATTTTGGCTGGGTACAGTGGGTCATACCTGTAATCCCAGCACTTTGGGAGGCTTAGGTGGCAAGATTGCTTGAGGCCAGGAGTTCGAGATCAGCCTGGGCAACACAGTGAGACCTTGTCTGTATGAATAATTTAAAAATAAAAGTAAATTTTAAAAAATAAATGAAATGGTTGCCACAAGGCCGACGGATTGAAACAGCCCTACAAAGCCATCTTTTGTGGGGAAAATTTGCATCTGTAGAAGATCGCCATCAGTGCAGCCAGATCTTTCCTTTCTAGGCCTTTCCCTGATCTAGGAGAGATTAACTGAGAGCCTGACACCTTTAAGGTCTGAGAGGAGACATTCACCATCTATTCTTCTCTCCAAGGCCTGCCACCTGTGAGCCTTCCTCCTTCATAACAAGAACTTTGGCCCCACAACCCCCTTATCTTAACTCAACCATTCCTTTCCACTGACTTCAAGTCTTTAGTCAAAGCTAAATCCTTTCAACCAATTGCCAATCTGAAAATCTTTGAAACCACTTATGACCTACACCCCCTTGCTTCAGTAGCGCCTGCCTCTTTAGGCTGAACCAATGTGTACCTTCTATGCATTAATTTATTATTTTACCTATAATTCCTGTCTCCCTAAAATGTATGAAACGAAACTGTAACCAGACGACCTCAGGTGGACTTTCTCAGGACTGTTCCCTGGGCCATGGTCACTCATATTAGCTCAGAATAAAACTCTTTAAAATACTTTACAGAGTTGGATTTTTCCATTAACAAAATTATATGCTGAATGCCTTTGGGAGCTGCAATTGAAGAAGAAGGAAAATGGAGAAGAACGAGGAGAAAGGCGGGGAGGAGGAGGAGAGAGATGAGGAGGAGAGGGAGGAGGAGGAGAAAGAGAAGGAGAAGAGGATGAAGGAGAGGGAGGAGGAGGAGAGAAAGAAGAAAAGGGGAAGAAGATGATGATGACAAATATGACACAGCAAGAAAATAAGCGAGGCAAGGGGTGCAGCAGGTCGTGCACAGTCATAATAAAAGCTGTAACTTCCTGAGCTCTGAATCCTTGGGGCACCTCTCACTGTAATCTACAAGCCTTACATCAGCCTAGTGGTGAGTGCTCCTGCTACACAGATGAGGAAGAGGACTCAGGACCAGACAGCTGCTCCAGGCTCTGAGGCCTGGAGTGGAGCCTCTCCGTTACCCCAGAGCGTGCCCTCTGTCTAACCCAAAGCTTCCTCCACTCCTGGGAGCTGACTTGCAATACCCAGTTCTGGCTCCTAACTAGAATTCTTCTTCTAGAGTGGATCGGCCACCCTGAAGCCTCATCCCGGGGTGAAAGTCAGTTCGTCCACTCTGCTTGGCTCTGATGTAAAAGAGAAGGCTACTGAAACGGCCATTTTTACATTCTATGCCTGTGACCCCCTAGCTGGCCTGAAGCCCCCACCTGCCCTCCATAGCCAAGCTGCCAATGGCCTGCCCTCGCCAGCTCCCAGCAGTCCTAGAGCCTCCCTCTCCAAGCCTTGGGTAGTCTAAGGCCTGAAGTTGTCAGCAGAATCAAAGGAGGAGCTAAATTGTCACCCCGAACTTTCATTTGTATTGAGGTATAATTTTCATGCAGTTAAATGCACAGATGTTAAATGTACGATACAGTTCATTGGTTTTTTAATGTAAACACACAGCCACATCACCACCACCCTAAACAAGGTATAGAACATTTCCATCAGCCCAGAAGGTTCCCTCTCGCCCATTTCATCAATTCCATTCCCCACACTTTTCACTGATCTGATTTCTATCACTATAGTTATGTCTGTCCCAGAACGCATATCAACAGAACCACGGAGCATACATTGTTTTGTGTCTGTTGCTCAGCACAGTGAGATGTATGCATCTCAGCATAGTTATTTGGAGATTCATTCATGTTGTTAATACATATGAATATTGCGATTTTTATTGTTGATTAGTATTCCATTGCGTGACTATATTACAATGTTTATTAATTCTCCCTTTTTAAAAAAAATTTATTTTATTTTGTTTTTCTAATGAGAATTTTTAATTTTTTTATTTTTTACATTTTGTTTTTCTAATGAGATTCTTTTTTAATTTGAAATATGCATACAAGCTGGGTGCAGTGGCTCACGCCTGTAATCCCAGCACTTTGGGAGGCTGAGGCGGGCAGATTACCTGAGTTCGGGAGTTCAAGACCAGACTGATCAACATGGAGAAACCCCATCTGTATTAAAAATACAAAATTAGCTGGGCATGGTGGCGCACGCCTGTAATCCCAGCTGAGGGAGGCTGAGGCAGGGGAATCACTTGAACCTGGGAGGCGGAGGTTGCGGTGAGCTGAGATCCTGCCATTGCACTCCAGCCTGGGCAATAAGAGCAAAACCCCATGTCAAAAAAAAAAAAAAAAGAAATATGCATACAAGAGTGCCATGCTTTATATATGATATATGGTATATGTGACATACATTATGTAAATATGTATTATATTGCATGTGTGTATATATATGTATATATGCACACATACATTTTTTAAAATAATGATAAAATAAACTGCTATGATCCTGTGAGCCAAGTTTAAGACAGAGAACATTACCAATACCAATGACCCCCTACTCAATGTGCCCTCCTCTGACAGCCTGCCACCCTATCCCCAGGGAAATACCCTGAACTTGGTTACTTGTTTCCTTGGCTTTCTTGGAAGCCATGTCCCACATGTGCATATTCACAGACAATATAGTGCTCAGTTGTGCCTATTTTTTAGCTTCATATAAACCAGATCACTTGTATGTATCCTCTGCAGCCAGTTCTTCCTGCCCAACATTGGTGAGATCCTTCCTGGCTCATGCCTGGAGATGTGCTTCATCTATTTTCACTGCTACACAGTGTCCCCCAGTATGAATGTGTCTTGTGTGTCTGTCCATTCTGCTGCTGTTGTTGCTAGCAGTGCTGCTGAGAGTGTTCAATGCACCTGTTAGGTCACGTGTACGGATGTGTCTCTAATGCATATGTAGAGGGTCAGAATTGCTGGGTAGCAACCTATGTGCATATGTTAGTCAGGGTTCTCCAGGAAAACAGAACCAGTGGGATGGGTGAATGGATGGATAATAGATAGACAGATTCATTATGAGGTATTCACTCACACAACTGTAGAGGCTGAGAAGTCCCATGATCTAATGTCTGCACACTGGAGACCCAGTAATGCAGGTGGTATAATTCAGTCCAAGTCTGAAGGTCTGAAAACCAGGGGAGCTGATGGTGTAACCCAGTCTGAGGGCCAGAGAAGATGAGAGGAGAGGAGAGGAGAGGAGAGGAGAGGAGAGGAGATAGATGAGATGAGATGAGATGTCCCAGCTCAAGCAGTGAAGCCAGAAAAATGAAGCAAATTCCTCCTTCCTCCACCTTTTTGTTCTATTCAGGCCTTCAAAGGATTGGGTGCTGGAATCAACCTCCCTGACACACCCAGAAATAAGGTTTATTCTGGGCACCCTGTGGCCCAGTCACATTGACACATAAAATTAACCATCACTATATATCTTTAATTTTACTAGGTGCCATGGGCTGAATCATTTCCCAAAAAATGTGGATGTTGAAGCCCTAACCCCCAATGTGACAGTATTTGGAGATGGGGCTTTGCAAGATCACTGGGTTTGGATGAGGTTATGAGGGTAAGGTTCTCATGGTGGGATCAGTGCCTTTATAAGAAGAGACCAGAGGCTTGCTCGTTGTTTCTCTCTCCGCTCTCCATCCCCCCTTTCCCCATGTGAGAACACAGCAAGAAGGCAGCTGTCTGCAACCTAAAAGAGAGTCCTCACAAGGAAATGACCATGCTGACACCTTGATCTTGAACTTCCAGGCTCCAGAACTGTGAGAAATAAATGTCTGCTGTTTATGCCACTCAGTCTATGGTATTTTGCTATGACAGCCGGACACACTAAGACACTAAGCCATGCCAAATTGTCTTCTAAAGTACACACCCTCAAGAAGAATCCTTATTTTTTTAAAGAAATTTTTTTTTCTAGAAAAAAAAGAAGAACTTTTCTGCAGACTCCCAACTCCCCATGCTGATTGATAATTGCTGTGGTCTGGAGGTCTCTTCCCCTACCTGATTCTCTCTCCCATTGGCCACACTCAGTAGTCAGGCTTCTTTATTTGAGCTGCTTTCATTTCTAACTTCCCATGAGAGCCCTCGGGGATTCACCACTGGGGTCAGTGTCAGCACAGCCTCCAAGGACAGTGCAGCAAAGCCCTACAGCGTATACTCACAGAGATGTTTAATTCCTCTCAAGGTCTCTAACACAGATCCTTTGAGAATCCAATAAAAGTGATAATCCCTGTCCCTCGGAAAATGTACATATACACACAGCTTTCATCTAATTTCAGAAGGTTCATAGCCTCCCAGCCCTTTCCTAAGTGAATAAGTCATATTAAGCCTGGAGAAGAATGCTGTGTTGGCATTTGGTTCTGGATAAAACAAAGGCTGAATTTCAAAGTAAATAATAAATGGATAAATGTTTATGTGCTTTTTAAACCTCGTATTTTTAACAGAAAAAGATAATGGCAAGAGAAGATGAAGTATTGTGATTTCCCCTGCTTGAAACCCCCCTTAAAATTGTGACATCTGAATCCTGGTATCCAGCCCTACTTGGTCAAGGATTTAGACCAGGATAGGAAGGAAGCAGTAGGGATGGATAAATACCTCCTCTGTCTTTCTGCTAGGGTTGGTGGTAGATGAGTGTGTGGATCAAGAAAAGGCCATTATCATAGTTCTGAATGTCCCCAACCCTATGCCCCTGAAGACCCTCCTCTTCTCCCCTACACAGGCAGCCTTGGCAGTCTGGAGCTCTCTCCTTTTTTTCCCTCTGTCAACCAACAACTTGCTAGGGAACAACTTCACTTGAGTTCTTAATCCTTTGGTGTGGGAGTCAGCAGATGTGACCTCTTGCAGGTGTACTTCTTTGTAAACCTCATCACTGATTGTGGACAGGGTAGTTCACTGGTAGCTGAGAGCATCTGGGATGAGAGAGAGAGAGACATTTTTTAGGACAGGGTCCATTTCTTGAGGGCCTGCAGGAGGACCAAATCTCTTGTCTAAGTCCTTGCTTTGTTTCTTGCGAGTTGTGTGATTTTTGTGCAAGTTATTTAACCCAGGTATGGCATTCTCATCTATAAATTAGGAGTAATTATGACAGTAGCTGTTCAAGAGTACTGCAAAGATTCAGTAAAATCATGTGAAGTTGGAGTGCTTTGTGGACCATACAAAAGCAATTTATCCGTTCATCTGTATACCTGCCTACCTACATAGCAACCTATCCGTCTTTCTTGTGTATGGAAGGATGAATATGTGTGTGAAGGCATGTATGAATGTACGCATATGTCCATCCTGTGCATGCATCCATGTATACATCCATGCATCCTTCCATCTGTCATCCTCTCCATCTCTCCACCCACCCATCCACTTAGCCTCTGTCATTCATCAGGAAGACAGTGGACTCTGGGCTCTGGGATGCAATATCACTTATCCAATGGCATAAACCTGTCACTCATGGTCAGAGGAATTAGTAAAAGTAAAAACAATATGATGAATAAACTGTTTTGCAAGTATCAAGGAAAAAGGTGCCTTAATTTTTCAGCACTTGAATGTTTTCGGCTGCCCTGGGAGATCTGTCATCTTGCTGAAGCACCACTCATCAATGTATCTGCTCATTCACAGATCCAATGTACTGTGCCTCCTTCCTCCAGGGGCCTCGAGGAGAGACCTGGAGCTGCTGTGCAAATGATCGTGATTGAAGATTTCACACTCCGTTGTGGAAGGAATAGAATGTGTATGTGTATAGGCTACAGTAATAATTCCGTACCTGGTGTTGAATTTGTTAGAACCACTTAGAATGAGGCCTTGTGAAAATGTTATAAAGGTGACAAATTCATGGGCATTTTAAGAATTACTAAATTTTTCTGTACAGTTCCAGAATTTAAACTAAAAGGAGCAACAACAACAGTAACAACAACAAAAACCACTGTGAGAGAGCACCTATTTGGGGACAAGATAAGTTCAGAGTTAACCCATCCTTTGTGAGGGTGACATTGCCGCGGGGAACCAGGACAGTGGGGTGCTCTTCTCTTTCCCCTCTCTGTCCACAGGTCTCCTCTCACCTGGGTAATGTGAGCTTCTCTTCCACCTTACCTGGCCCCATGCCATACCTGGAAGAGCCATGTGTTATGTTTGTGGAGGCAGGCATTCTTTTCTTGCTCCTCTTCTCCTGCATTCTTTCCACAGCCCAACTCTTTGTTTGTTTGTTTTTGTTTGTTTGTTTTGAGACAGAGTTCTGCTCTTGTTGCCCATACTGGAGTGCAGTGGCACGATCTTGGCTCACTGCAACCTCGGCCTCCTGGGTTCAAGCGATTCTCCTGCCTCAGCCCCCCGAGTAGCTGGGATTACAGGTGCCCGCCACCATGCCTAGCTAGTTTTTTGTATTTTTAGTAGAGACAAGGTTTCACCATGTTGGCCAGGCACAGTCCAACTCTTGACTATCCCAGTGTCTGCTTGGCTGTCTTGCAGGACTCCAGGGTCCTGTGAGGTGCTTTGTGCAAAGGGCTTCCACAACCAAGTACGAGCAGATGCTGCTCCTGGAAATCAGCGATTCTCAATCTTGAGTGCCAGTCAGAATTACCAGGATGTTTAAAAATGCCTGCGTGCCTAGGTTCCCCACAGACAGCTGGGGCGGGCTCCAGCAAGTTGAGAATTCCTGCCCTAAATCAAGACTTCCCAATCTCGGCTCTCAGCTGGTTTCTTAGAACTAGAACAAAATATCTGCCACTACAATGGGTAATAGTCTTTTTCCTCCCTCAAATTAAGCAGAAGAAAATAAAATTAGTGGATAAAATTTCCCAAATTTAAATTTTCCGCTCCTAAGTTTTCTTAAAATTAGGGAATCTAATTTTTTTTATCCAGCTAAATTTAAGATTTAGGGATCTAATTCTGTTGTTATGAATTAAAATATAGCCAAAATATTATGTCTGATTTAGACCATATTGTACATTTAAATTTTAAAAAACTTAATTGTGGTAAAAAAGAAAACACAAAATATGTCATCTCAACCAATCCTTAAGTGTATAGTTTAGTAATGTTAACTATATTCACATTGTTGTATAACAGATCTCTGGAACCTTTTTATTTTGCAAAACCAAAACTATAGCTGTTGAACAACACCCCATTTTTCCCTTCTCCCAGTGCCTGACAACCACCATTCGACTTTCTGTCTCTATGAGTTAGGCTACTTTTTAATCTTTTTAAAAATTTTTATTTTTAGAGATGGGGTCTCACTATGTTAACCAGGCTGGTCTCAAACTTCTGCCTTCAAGTGATCCTCCTGCCTCGGCATCCCAAAGTGCTGGGATTATAGACATGAGCCACCGTGCCTGGCCCAATTAGACTAATTTGGATAACTCACGTAAGTGGAATCGCACAATATTCGTCTTTTTCTGTTACTTACTTATTTCACTTAATATAATGTCTTTAAAGTGTATCCATGTTGTAGCATGCGACAGGATTTCCTTCTTTTTACAGGCTGAATAAATATTCTATTTATGGCTAGACCACATCTTGTTGATCCACTTATTCTTCCGTAGACACTTGGGTTGCTTCTACCTCTTCATTATTACACCTAATGCTGCAGTGAACAAGGGTATGCAAATATCTCTTCCAGATCCTGCTCTCATTTCTTTTGGATATGTACCCAGAAGTGGCATTGCTGGATCATATAGTAAATCTATTCATAATTTTTTGAGGAACCTCCATACTATTTTCCATAGTGGCGGCACCATTATACATGACCACCAACAGTATACAAGTGTTCTAATTTCTTCACGTCCTCACCAATATGTTTTCCACTTTTTTGATACTGTCCATTCTAACGAGTGGGAGGTAATATCTCATTGTGGTTTAGGTTTGCATTTCCTTTTGGTGATCACTGATGTTGAGCACGTTTTCATATACCTGTCGGCCATTTGTATGTCTTCTTTGGAGAAATGCCTCTTCAAGTCCTTTGGCCATCTTTTAATCAGATTATTTGTTTTTTTGTTGTTCTGGAAAACATTTCCAGGAATGGAGATTCTATCAGCAAAGTCCAACTGCAACCTTCTGACTCCCTCATCACAGGAACATCTGCTCATACTTGGTTGTGGAAGCCCTTTGCACAAAGCACCTCACAGGACCCTGGAATCCCGCAAGACAACCAAGCAGACACTGGGATAGTCAAGAGTTGGGCTGTGCCTGGCCAACATGGTGAAACCTTGTCTCCACTAAAAATACAAAAAATTAGCTGTGCTTGGTGGTGGACGCCTGTAATCCCAGCTACTTGGGGGGCTGAGGCAGGAGAATCACTTGAACCCAGGAGGCCGAGGTTGCAGTGAGCCAAGATCCCGCCACTGCACTCCAGCCTGGGCAACAAGACCGAAACTCCATCTCAAAACACAAGCGCATATGCACACACATGTGTGCACACACACAGATACACATAAACACACATACATGCACATGGACGCATAAGCACATACACACATATGCACACCACACCTTTGCCAGCTTGTTCCAGTGTTAAGTCATTATCTTAGTCCATTTGCTATAACAAAATACCATAAACTCAGTGGCTTATAAAGAGCAGAGATGTATTTCTCACCATTCTGAATGTTGGGAAGTCCAAGATCAAGGCACAGCAGGTTTGCTGTCTGGTGAGGGCCCATCGTCTGGTCCATAGACAGCACTTTCTCACTGGGTCCTCACATAGGGGAAGGGACTAGCCAGCTCTCTGTACTCCTGCTGCCTTTTTGTTTGACTCAAGTGGAAAGCCCAGAAGCCATCCCAAAGGATCCAATGTGTCCTCAGTGTGCTGCCTGCACAGTTGTGCATATACAGCCTGCCTTCTTCAGGGATGCAGAGGACTGGCCTCACCTCCATGCCCAGCAGCTCTATTGGGCCCAGTCTGTGTATCAAACCAAAGCTCAAGAAATGCTTGCTGGTGATGATGACATCAGGAAAGCAAATGGGCTGTTTTCTGGTTTTTTCCAAATGAGCTGCCATTTTAATCAGGGCCTCACTACTTTCCCAGTTTAGAATTTTTCTAAAAGGAGTTTTATCCTCAACATGGAAACTCAGAAATTTGGGGCTTTTGAATTAAAAAGAAAAATAATCAAGAAACAAAGGATAATTTTTTTTGCAATAGATCATACAGACACTGTTACATTTTCACTATGGTATACCAGAAAAGAAGGTTTTTTTTTTTTTAAGTTAAAATAAACTCACCACAGCCTTATAATCTATTTATAACGTCCTCCCAGTCTGCCTGATTGTCTCTTGCCACTATTATAAAGTCATCTTTGGTCCCAGTTTGTACAATACAGAGAATTGCTCACCTGCAGTCATTTAGTTCTGAACATTGTCCCCTCGGTGTGAGGGGGCTTTTATGAAACTAAGGCTCATGCAGACTGAATGCAGTCTTGCAATGGGGCACAGGATTTAAATAGAACACAGGACTGAGTGAGGGCGGCAGGGCGGGGCTTTCGTTTGTTCTGGGAGCTGAGGGGGGAATGAGAAGCCCCCGCCTGCCCTGAAGCCCTTGCGGCAGGCTCTCTCCCTCTCCGCCCAGTCCCTGGGCTTCCTTTTCTTCTCCCTCCTGCCCAGTGTGGTCAGGCCATTCTTGGTGTGATTTCTAAGGACTTCAAGGGCAGCCCTGGCCCGTTTCCGCAGTAACACAGACTGTCCTTGGGAGAAGAGGAATGGCCTGTCCCCATGATCTCTGCAGCCCTCCCTTCAGTGCCCGGAGCCAGGCGCCTAAGCCCAATGCTGCCGAGTTTCCTCCATATCACAAGTGGTCTCAACTTCCTGGGCTCCTCGGCCTGGTGATTATTAAGGAGCTGAGTCACCGGGGCCCTTGTGGTCAGTGTCTCCATCACTGATCACTGGCCTTCCCATGACGTTTCCATTCATATTTTCTTTCTTCTTTGTCTCCCAGGAGTCCTAGCTTCTTCTGAGATTTCATGGAAAGGGTTATATTGACAATTTGCATTTAGAAACATTATTTTTCTCCTCTTTAGAAAAGTTTCTTTCTTTCCCTTTCTTTCTTTCTTTCTTTCTTTCTTTCTTTCTTTCTTTCTTTCTTCTTGTTCTTTTTCTTTCTTCTTTTTCCTCTTTCTTTCTTTTTCTTTCTTTCTCTTTCCTTATTTCTTCCTTTTTTTATTTTTCTTTTTTGAGACAGAGTCTCACTCTGTCACCCAGGCTGGAGTGCAGTGGCATGATCTTAGCTCACTGCAATCTCTGCCTCCCTGGCTGAAGCAATTCTCCTGCCTCAACGGCCCTCCCCATCATCCCGCCCCCCAATAGCTGGGACTACAGGTGAGTTCCACCATGCCTGGCTAATTTTTGTATTTTGGGTAAAGACGGGGTTTCACCATGTTGCCCAGAGTGGAAGAATAGTGTTTTCCATTGTCTTCACAAAAATAACATCTGTGAGGTTTAAAAAAAAAAAAGCAGGAGCTTTTATGCCTATTTCATAGTCAGGGGAACCTAAAACCAGCTAGAAGGCAAAATGCTCAAGTCCACACAATGGAACAAAGGGGGTCTTGGCTCTTTCCCCTAAACCAGGAATTCCCGACTGTGAGTTGCAGACCCCAGGAAGCCACAGAGTTGCAAAGTGGCTTCAAATTGGAGGGTTAGTGCACCAGGCCCTCTGCAGATGGAAGGGAGGGTTAGTGCACCAGGCCCTCTGCAGATGGAAGGGAGGGTTAGTGCACCAGGCCCTCTGCAGATGGAAGGGAGGGTTAGTGCACCAGGCCCTCTGCAGATGGAAGGGAGGGTTAGTGCACCAGGCCCTCTGCAGATGGAAGGGAGGGTTAGTGCACCAGGCCCTCTGCAGATGGAAGGGAGGGTTAGTGCACCAGGCCCTCTGCAGATGGAAGGGAGGGTTAGTGCACCAGGCC
The DNA here is from genome assembly GCF_029289425.2 of Pan paniscus. Classification (NCBI taxonomy): domain Eukaryota; kingdom Metazoa; phylum Chordata; class Mammalia; order Primates; family Hominidae; genus Pan; species Pan paniscus. Next base: position 9,661,251 of record NC_073265.2, read on the forward strand.
CTCTGCAGAGGGCCCTTTCATTAACATAAGGTGAATTCATTCTGAATAGTAGCTTTGTACGTTGTCTATTTTCTCAATTGGCAGATACTAAAAGAACACTCCTCGGCTAGGGCATGTCCACATGCTTATTTTTCCTCTCATTCCAAAGGGCTCCTCATGAGGGGCTGCGAATTCCAGGAAAGGGCCAGAGGCCTACCATCACCATTTCGCAGAGTGTGGTGTGCACCCAGCCGCTGACGCACGGGACAATTTTAGGGACTCCATGGGCAACATCTTTTATTTAAGTGTGTAGCTTCTATTTTTTGATAGCAAGTATTGATTGTTCTGTTTTTTAAAAAGAATACCCCGTGTGTGTTGTTCTCCCCATGTGCCCTGAACTTAACATAAAAGTTGAAGAAAAAAAAAAGAATATTCAAGTAGAAGTGTGGGTTGATGTAAAGAAAAGTCAGGTAGATACGTGGCTTGGCAGTTTTTTGGGAAGTGCTAATTGCAGGCAGGAAGGACATCTGTATGCTGAGGAAGGAAGAGTTGGTAAAATGAATATGTTACAATCCCTGGGATGTGTGATGTCCTGTGCAAAAGTGTCTGTGTGCGGTGGGGCCAGCGGTTGGATAGCTGAGCAGGTCCCTGGTCCCATGACTCCTGTAGCCTCCCAAGGACACCACAGTGAGGATAGTGGCAGAAAAGAAAAGCGTGTGGACAGTTCTGCCAACTATACATCTCCCCAACACACCCACCCTGCTGAGGACCCCTCAGCACCCAAACCAGAGATTCCTCCTGCTCCCACAGCCAGGGTGGGCTCAGAGCCTGCAAGCTCCCCTGTGCAACGATGTATAAGGGTGAACGTGAGAGATGTGAAGGAAAAAGTTCTCTCTATCCCCAAAGACACACCATTTTCACCATCACCAGGCTTTGAAATCCAAGACTCTGTCTTGGAGTTCTGATCCTCGCAGGATATTCCCTTTTTCTAATGTTAAAAGAATTTGCACCTTCACAGCAACTCAGATTTGGATATGGAACTCTGCCAAGACCAGCTCAGTCGTGGAGACCCTAACCCAGCAGCGCTAGAGGAATTAAGACAAAGACACAGAAATAGAGTGCAGAGTGGGGGTCAGGGGGCTGACAGCCTTCAGAGCTGAGCACCACAAACAGAGTTCGACTCACACATTTATTGACAGAAAGCCAGGATAAGCATAGTTTCTACAGATTATAGATTAACTAAAAGCATTCCTAGTGAGGAGCAGAGAAAGAGGCTCTGGCTGATCATCTGCAGCAAAAGCATGTTGTTAAGGCACAGGCCGCTCCTGCTATTGTTTGTGGTTTGAGCAGTTTTCCACTCTGGGTGGGCCAGGTTTTCCTTGCCCTGCTCCAGTAAACCAACAACTTTTAGCAGTGTACGTGATAGCCGTCACTAGCATGTCACATTGCTGCAGAAATCCTGTTTATGGCCAGTTTCTTTAAGGCCTGTTTATGACAGGCTTAGAGCTCGCTACCAGCATGTCCCTCTTTATTTATTTATTTATTTATTGTTTTTTGCAAAGCAATAAAGGCAAAGGCAGCTTTGTCATGGTGGGCTACTTCTCACAGGATTTGGGATCCCCATCTGCAGACTACACAAAGACAAACAACACAGATTAAAGGCACAATCACCATTGAAATCACAGACCCTCCAAGCGTCTTGATCCATTTAAACGGGTTAATAGCTGCTAATCCGTCTGCAGCTCCTTCAAGCACTTCAGTTCCTGGCATTAGCGTCAGATATGCCTGAGAGGCTTGAAATGCTTGTTCCTTCAGTTTTGCAATATCCAAAGATAAATTTCCAGTATGACACTTTAAATGTCTCTTAACTCTTTCCCACTCATGCTCTGTTTCTTTATACCGATGAGGAGTAATGCAAAAATCAGAAGTATCTCAATCACATTGTAACTGCGTTCTATATTCTAGACTAACTACTCAATCTCCTAGCCACATTATAGTTTGTTGGAGATCATTGATTTGATTAGCTAGTTTCTGGTCTATATTAGTTTGGGAATTCCACAGCAGAGTAGAAATTTTCTGCCAATTATTTACATAGTCTGCTGTTTGTACTGTGGAATGCAAAGCAACTCCAGCTGCCGTGGCAGTAGCTGTGACAGCAATCAATCCCATAATGACTAAAATTAAAGCAGCAATTTAACGCCGAGTGCCTCAAAATCTTTTGAAGAATTTCAGTAATAATATGCACAGAAGGAGAGGCTTTCCAAGGATGGGAAAGCCTTACAGGTATCCATACTCCTTCTCGGGCTCTTACCACTAAAATAGAATGATCAGGATTATACAAGGAAGAATTCACACAAGAAAACAATCTACATTCTTGACAAGTCACATCAAAAAGCTCCTCTTTTTGAGCTGAAGTATAGCTCAAAAAAAAAAAGCTTGATCTAGACAGATCAAGTTTTAAATCACCCACTACAAAGAGGAAAGGAGGCCTTATTGTCAGTCTAGACTTGGCTGCAACAGGGTGGTCCTTGGGTCCCTCGCAAAATCTCTTCCTCGGCATCTGGCTCATGACAAGGTTTCAGGTGTCTTCATGGTATCCAAATCAGCTGCTGGTTTTGGCCTGGAGAAACACAAGCATAACCTCTACCCTAAGTTATTATTTTACCTATTTCCCAACTTTTTGTTAACGGATCTCTCCACCAAACCTGTTGTTCTGCTTCTGTCTTTGCAGCGGGTTTCTGTAGATGCTGCTCAGCTGCTGATAGCATCTGGCCTTTAGGCAGGCTCAAAAAATTTGAAGTTAATAATGCTAGATTTAGTTGCATGTGTGGAGTCCTATAATCACTGTTCCCCCCTTTCTGTTTTTGTAACTGCTGTTTTAGGGAGAGATTCGTTCTTTTCACAATGGCTTGTCGTTGTGAATTATATGGGATACCAGTAATGTGTTTAATATTCCATATAGAGAAAAATGTAGCTAGAGCTTGGCTAGGATAGCCTGGGGCATTATCTGTTTTAATACAAGCTGGAATGCCCATCACTGCAAAACACTGCAAAAGATGATGTTTAACACAGGCAGAAGACTCTCCTGACTGGCATGTAGCCCAGACAAAGTGAGAAAAGGTGTCCACACGTACATGTACATAAGCTAGTCTCCCAAACAAGGGAACATGTGTGACGTCCATTTGCCAAAGAGAATTAGGTTTCAATCCTCCAGGATTAACTCCTCCTGTAAAAGATGAGGAATGTACCATTTGGCAAGTTGGGCATCACTGGATAATAGCTTTAGCTTCTTTCCAGGTAATGCTGTATCTGCGTTTGAGACCAGAGGCATTGACATGGGTTAAATTGTGAAAGTGTCTAGCATTAGATATTGCAGTAGCAACTAGGTGATCAGCCATTTGATTCCCTTCAGTTAAAGGTCCTAGAAGAGGTATATGAGCCCTAACGTGAATAATGTAAAAAGGGTGCATTCTATTCCTAACGGCTGTTTGCAATTGGGTAAATAAAGTCATCAGTTGCTCATCTGTGTGGAATTGTAGCTGAGCATTTTCAACTAACTGTGTAGAATGAACCACATATGAAGAAACAGAAATTACATTGACAGGCATCTCAAAAGCAGTCAGTATCTCAATTACAGCTACAAGCTCCATTTTTGAGCTGAAGTATAGGGTGTCCGGAAAACTTTACTTTTTGATCCAGAATAAGAAGCTTTACTATTGCCAGACCCATCTGTAAAAACATTTTCAGCACCTTCAATTGGTTTAAATTTAGTTATTCTAGGGAGAATCCAATTAGCTAATTTTAAAAATTGAAATAATTTTGTTTTCAGAAAGTGATTATCAAGAACACCTACGAAATCAGCTAAATGGGTTTGCCAAGTAAGACTTGTTGTATTTGTGTCTTTGTAAGAGGGACAATAATTTTTCCAGTGTCATATCCGTGCAATTTAACAATTCGAGTTCTCCCATTTCCTATCAGAGTAGCAATATGATCCAAATAAAGACAGTCTGTGAATTCGTATGTGGAAGAAAAAGCCATTCTACCAAGTCCTGCTCTTGGACAATAACACCAGTAGGTGAATGCTGAGTCAGAAAAATCAACAAGTCAAAAGTATTTTTTGGATCTATTCTATTTATTTGAGCTTTATGCACTTGCTTCTCAATCGGCTGTAACTCCTGTGTCAGCCTCCTTTATTAATTGTTGAGGGCTAGTGAGACTAGGATCTCCTCTAAGGATAGAAAATAGATTACTCATGGCTTAGGTAGGAATGCCTAGAGCAGGTCGTATCCAACTAATGTTCCCTAGTAATTTTTGACAGTCATTCAGTGTTTTTAGTTGATCCCTACATATAGTTACTTTCTGTGGCACTATTGTAGTGTCATTTACTAAGGTCCCTAAGTAGGAGTAAGGAGTAGTAGTTTGAATTTTGTCCGGCGCTATAATTAAACTGGCTTGAGAAATCGAGTTTTGTTAAGTGATCATAACATTGGAGTAATATTTCCCGAGTGGGGGCAGCACAAAGAATATCGCCTATATAATGAATAATGTAACACCGTGATAACTTTTTACGAGTAGGTTCAATTGCTTGCCCTACATAAGTCTGGCAAATTGTTGGACTGTTTAACATGCCTCGTGGCAACACTTTCCAATGAAAATGCTTAGCAGGTTGCAGATTATTTACCGCAGGAATTGTAAATGCAAACCATTCATAGCCTTGCTCAGCTAAGGGGATAGTAAAGAAATAGCCTTTTACATCTATGACTATTAAAGGCCAATTTTTTTGGAATCATAGCAGGAGAAGGCAATCCTGGCTGCAATGCGCCCATAGGTTGCATAACTGAATTAATGGCCCTTAAGTCAATTAACATTCTCCATTTACCTGATTCTTTCTTAATAACAAAGACTGGAGAATTCCAGGGGGAAAATGTTGGAGCTATGTGTCCTTTTTCTAATTGTTCAGTAAAAATTAGAAGTCCTCTAAAGCCTCTAGTTTCTCTTTAGTCAGTGGCCGTTGTTCTATCCAAATTGGCTTATCTGTTAACCATTTTAAAGGTATAGGTTCTGGAGGCTTACCAATAGCCGCCATCAAAAATGATATCCTAAACCCTGACGAGAATTCTGTCCTTCCACTTGGAGCAGTTTCTTTAACCCTTGTAAATTTTTTCCTAATCCTGTGCCAGGCACATACCCCATCTCTTGCATCATATGCTGAATTTGAGGGCTATATAATTGTTCTGGAATTAACACTTGTGCTCCCTATTGCTGTAATAAATCTCCTCCCCATACATTTATAGGTACAGAAGTTACAATTGGTTGAATAGTCCCAGATTGTCCATCGGACCCTTCACAATGCAAAATATAACTACTGCGATATACTTCAGGGGCTTTACCAACTCCAACTCTGTTAAATTGAGCGGGTTGAATTGGCCACGTGGACGGCCAGTGCTGTAGAGAAATGACTGAAATGTCCGCTCCTGTATGTACCAAACCTTTAAATTTCTTTCCCTGAATAGTTATTTCACAGGTAGGACGTTTATCAGGAATTTGATTCACCCAATAAGCTGCTTTACCTTCTTTATTTGTGCTTCCAAATCCTCCTGTTCGTTTAGTTTCACTTTTCCCCATTTCCACATATGGCACAATCAGGAGCTGTGCTATGCGCTCTCCTGGCTCTGCTTTCCAGGGAACAGAAGTAGATATAACAATTTCCATTGTAATCTGAATCAATGACTCCTGTTTGTACTTGTGCTCCTTTTAAATTTAAATTAGACCTACCTAGAAGTAATCCTACCATCCCTGCTGGCAACATCTGACTGGAGACAGCAACATCCTTTAACAGTCCCATTACAAAAGGAGAACCTGGTCCATATTGATTAATAACTTGTTTAAATTCTTTAAGTAATTTAAGAGGAAAAGTCTCAAACATAGCTATAATATTCCCCTGTTGATCAGGTGGGTGTATTCTAACAGGGAACTGCCAAGCATCCATATCACCCTCTCGTCTAGCTTGCTGGATTCCTGCCTGAATAGAACTGAGAGAGGTCACTCGAGGCGCTGCTTGAACGGTCACCAGGGCAGCTACTTTTTGCCCCTGTCCTCCAGAAAAGAAAGATCTGGAGGGTCAGGCCACTCTTCTTCAAAATAATGAGGGTGTGCAGAGGGGTAGGGACAAACCTCTCCCTCCTTTGCCGCTTTAGCTGGCAAGCAAACCTGCTCTGTCACCTCTTCTGTTACTTCATTACATTCTTCTTCTTCCTCTGATTCCTCCTCCTCCTCATCTGTGTGGAAAGATTCCAAGGTGGAGCAAACCAGAGCCCACACTGGCCAGACAGTTACAGGAATATCCTCAGCACCATCCTTATATGCCTTTTTCAGTGTGCCGCCTACCTTTTCCCAGACCTCTACATTCATAGTTCCTCAGTCCAGAAACCAGGGGCAATATTTCTCTACTGCACTAAAAAGCTGCATAAGTGCTAACCTTCACTCCTTCTTTTCTGAGGAGATGCTGAAGGCTCTACCCTTGCCCCATTGTTACCCTGATGCTTCCGAGCTCCCCTTCTTACTCACCACGGGGATTGCTTAAGAGTACTCGGGTGTTCTCCAGCTTACTTCCATGTTCTCCAACCATCGCTCCAGCGACTCTTCATCCTGGGTTCAAGCCCCCATGTTGGGCACCGCTTGCTGAGACCAGCTCAGTCGTGGAGACCCTAATCCAGCAGCGCTAGAGGAATTAAGACAAAGACACAGAAATAGAGTGCAGAGTGGGAATCAGGGGGCTGACAGCCTTCAAAACTGAGAGCCACGAACAGATGTTGACCCACACATTTATTGACAGAAAGCCAGTGATAAGCGTAGTTTCTACAGATTATAGATTAACTAAAAGCATTCCTAGTGAGGAGCAGAGAAACAGGCCCTGGCTGATTATCTGCAGCAAAAGCATGTTGTTAAGGCACAGGCTGCTTCTGCTATTGTTTGTGATTTGAGCAGTTTTCCACTCTGGGTGGGCCAGGTTTTCCTTGTCCTGCTCCAGTAAACCAACAACTTTTAGCAGTGTGCGTGATAGCCATCACGAGCATGTCACATTGCTGCAGAAATGCTGTTTATGGCCAGTTTCTTTAAGGCCTGTTCATGACAGGCTTAGGGCTTGCTACCAGCAGATCTCTAACAACAGTTTTGGTGAATTCAGTTCATGTAGACAACTTGATGCTAGTCTAAGGAAAGGAGGGTCAGGAAAGGAGGGCAACGAACCAACAAACCTCAATAAAGCAGCAATGCCCCTAGAACCCTGCAGGATGTGGCATGCACAGGTGCCACCCTTACAAAGGCCCATCCCAAAGGAGCAAAGCAGGCAACCTGAAGGGCCAACCTGGCAGAAACCTGCACCCCAGGCTGCAGAACAAAGAGGGGCAGAGAGAAAGTCTTTTCCAGAGCACAAGGAGGCAGCCTGAGTTGCTGCACAAAAAGCGCTTTCCCTTCCTGGCTGATTTCCAAGTATGGCATGGCAGAAACAGAGGTGCACATTTCTTTCTTGTTCTATTTTTTTTTAAATAGTTTTCAATTTTTATTTTTGTAAAAACGGGGATCTCACTATGTTGCCCATGCTGGTCTTGAACTCCTGGTCTCGAGTGATCCTCCCACCCTGGCCCCCCAAAATGCTAGGGTTCCAGGTGTGAGCCACCACACCTAACCCCTCTATTATTTTTAAGAATGAAAATATAAGGTAGAACTTTGTCATGGGTTGAATTCATTACCCCCCATTCATATATTGAAGTTCTATAGCCAGTTCCTCAGAATATGACCTTATTTGGAAACATGCAGTTATGTATAATTGGTTAGGATGAGGTCATGCCACAGTAGGGTGGAGCTCTATCTAGTCTGATATGACTGGTAATATGACTAGGAAAAGAATGCCATGTGAAGAGACTAAGACAAACCTAGAGAGAAGAATAGGTGAAGAGACACAGGGAGAAGGTGGCCATCTGTGAGGCAAGGAGAAGGACCTCAGAAGAGACCAACCCTGCCTATAACTTGATCTTGGACTTCCAGCCTCCAGAACTGTGAGACAACCAGTGTCTGTTGTTTAAACCCTCCCAGTCTGTGGTGCTCTGTTACAATAGCCCCAGGAAACTCATATACGCTTCTTGTAAATTCTCTATGTTATCCATGAAAAAAATTTCTTTTTCTAATTCGAAACAGAAAACAATTAGAGAAAGTTTTACCTTTCCCACATTGACTCAAAAATCCATTTCTATTATATAATCTAAAATTAAAATTACTGGCGGGGCATGGTGGCTCACACTCATAATCCCAGCACTTTGGGAGGCTGAGGTGGGTGGATCACTTGAGGTCAGGAGTTCGAGACCAGCCTGGCCAACATGGTGAAACCCTGTCTCTAGTAAAAATTAAAAAAAAAAAAAATAGCTACTCGAGCCTGAGGCATGAGAATCATTTGAACCCAGGAGGCAGAGGTTTCAGTGAGCCAAGATCACGCCACTGCACTTCAGCCTGAGAGAAAAAAACCAGACTCTGTCTCTAAATAACTTAAAATAAAATAACTGTTATTCCAAAACACCTATTGATCGAGAAGCTTTATTCTGGTAGCTGCATGGATTACACACACTCTCAACCATTTATTCAAGTACAATTGACATACAATAAGCTACACATATGTAAAATATACAATTTGATGGGTTTTGCCGTATCTATATGGTGGCACTGTGAATTAGTTGTATTTTCTAGGATTTTATATACATCTTATAAATTTATAGAATATATGGAATCATACAGCACCCTCCCCTTTCTTGGGGGAAGGGGCCTGGCTTCTTTCACTCAGCGTAATTATTTTGAGATTTATTTTTTCCCCATATGATTATGCGTATCAATAGTTGATTCATTTTTATTGCTGGGTAGTCATCTATCATGTGGATAAAACTGTGTGTTTCCAGTTTCTGGCTATTGCAAATGGGCTGCTAAGAACGTTTGTGTAAAAGCCTTTGTACAGACTTATGCTTTCTTTTCTCCTGGGTAAGTACCACAGAATGGCCGGATCGTGCAGTAGGTGTATGTTTAACTTTCTAAGAGGCTGCCAGGCAGTTCTCTAAAGTCTCTGTTTCATGTGACATCTGCATCAGCGGTGTGTGGGTTTCAGTCCTGCACAATCTCACCCTCACCTGTGTGGTTGGCCTTTATCACTGTCATCATTCTCATAGGGGTGCAATGGCATCTCACTGCACAGCCTGTGGACTATGATGTAAGCAAAGCCCCTGGAATCCTGTAATGTAGAAACTGCAGCACCAAGGCCACGGGATACATGACAGGCCAGCCTTTGCTACTCGGTGAGCACAAACGAAAACAATGCAATCAATAGTCCTGGAAAATCTGATGAGCCACTTGATGCCTGCCTTCTAGCACGCAAAATAAATTCCAGGTGCATTTAATCGGACCTGCATTTAATCTCAGTTAAGCACAGCAGGGTGACTAAAGTCAACAATAATTTATTGTATATTCAAAAATAATGGGCTGGGCGCGGTGGCTCACGCCTTCAATCCTAGCACTTTGGGAGGCCGAGGCGGGCGGATCACGAGGTCAGGAGATCAAGGCCATCCTGGCTAACACAGTGAAACCCCATCTCTACTAAAAATACAAAAAATTAGCCGGGCGTGGTGGCAGGAGCCTGTCGTCCCAGCTACTCGGGAGACTGAGGCAGGAGAATGGCGTGAACCTGGGAGGTGGAGCTTGCAGTGAACCCAGATGGTGCCATTGCACTCCAGCCTGGGCGACAGAGCGAGACTCCATCTCAAAAATAAATAAATAAATAATAATAATAATGAAAAGAGTGGCATTGGAATGTTTCTAACATAAAGAAATGATGAACGCTTGAGGTGATGGGTACCCTAATCACGCTGATGTGATTGTTACATATCGTATGCCGGTATCAGAACATCACATGTACCCAATGTGCCTATGTATCCATAATAATTAAAATTTTAAAACTTCAAAAAATCTGTTAAAAAGTATTATTGTTCGCTGGGCGCTGTGGCTCACGCCTGTAATCCCAGCACTTTGGGAGGCCTAGGCGGGCAGATCACCTGAGGTCAGGAGTTCAAGACCAGCCTGGCCAACATGGCAAAACCCCGTCTCTACTAAAAATACAAAAGTTAGCTGGGTGACGTGGCAGGTGCCTCTAATCCCAGCTACTTGGGAGGCTGAGGCAGGAGAATCGCTTGAATGCAGGAGGCAGAGGTTGCAGTGAGTCAAGATCGCACCACGGCACTCCAGCCTGGGTGACAGAGCAAGACTCTGTCCAAAGAAAAAAAAAGTATTATTGTTTGTTCCATAGGAAAATTAGTATGTGAGGAGAACATAAATATACAAACACATGAGTGTTCCCGTCCACTCTGCCTCTCCCTCTGCAGCCTCTGTGCTTCCCGCCTCTCTGATTCCATGCACAGGCCTCCAGTCACACTGAATTGCTGATCATTCCTGAAGATAGCTGAAGCCTTCCAGAAATCAGTGGCTTTGCCTAAAGGTCACTGGCTGGGAAGGTGCCTCCCCCAGTTATTCACCTAGATAATTCCTACTCATTCTGCAAGATCTGCCTCAAATTCATTCTGCAAGTCTTGCCTCAAATAAATGTCACCTCCCTTTGGGCTGTGCCCTGCCTGCCTAGGTGGTCTCTCTCACCTGCACATTCTCACAGCACCTATCTCGTTGCTTGGGATAGCTATTTACAGATTGGTGCCATGCACCTGTGAGTCCCTCTGAGGCAAGGACTTTGCATTCTGGGGGACTGTATTTTCAGTGCCCAGCACAGAGAAACCTAGTGATATGGGTTGAGTGACGGGAGTGAGCGTGTGCACCTCTTAAAAACATACATGACACCACAGTAGCTAGACGTTCAACATTTTGCATTTACACTTACTCAAGAGAAACTCTCCTAAAGACCCTCCCACAATGGCCTCGCTGGGCTGGCAGGGCTCTTCCAGCTTCCTGCACCTTCCCGAAGGAATCCTTGGGCTGCAGCTGAGGGTCTGGAGCACCAGGGAGCAAGCCCCATGCCTGATCCATCAAGATGCTCGCCGCCTTAGAGTCGGCGGCGTTGGTGCCCGGCCCTAGTGCGCCCAGATAGTGTTGTCGTGTGATTTAGTTAAATATTACCTAATCCCATGACAAAATGAGTGGGGAAAGAGTTACTGTTTCTATGAAAATGAAGTTCAAAGCTTTGGAAAGACTCAGTCAAGGTGAATCATGAAAAAACATTATGTCCAATTAAGTGTGTGGGAAGAAACTCTAACAAATGGAGGGAAGTAAAATTCCATAAGAATTCCACACTTAGAGTCTGTCCAAAAGTCTTTAAGCTCTCACGTCACTTTAAATCAGTTGAAACTGATAAATATGGACAATGTATTACAACTGTGTGCTCTGAACAGGAAGTCAATATAGATCTGAAATCATCAAATCAGATGACCAGCAAGTACATCTATGTCTTTAGGCTTCAAGTTAAAATAAAATGTTATACACACACACACGGACACACACATACATGCATACACACACATATACATATAGACATGCACGTATACATATGTATGTTCACATATGTGACTATGTTTACATGTGATGTGCATATGTGTGTGCCCACGCACATACCTGCACATGCCTACATAGACACACATATATACACATCACATATATACATATGTGCATGTTATATATATATGCTCATATATAATGATTTTCTACTTTAAATAATTTTGGCTGTATGCTTACTCACTACAGGGTTCACAGGAATTAGATAAGAGAGCTCCTAGTAAATACTTTAAATACTTTAAAAATACTCAAATAATTAAATATGTGTGTAGATGTAAATACATACCTTGAATATTTATGTTTATACATTAACATTTGTGTAAATATACTTCATATGTTGAATATGTTTTTGCAGATATACATAGTACATAAATTAAACCTTTTGCTTCCTCAGTGTTCTGCCTTTGAGCATTTTTAGGTCAGATGGTTGTCATGGTCAGGTTTCCCTGGAAGCCGATGCTGAGATGAAGCTGGGCACACAGGGTGCTTACTAGGGATCAACACTATGGGAGGAGAAGCAAGAAGCGGGATTTGTTCAGGGGAAGTTGGGCTGAGGGGTGACCCAGAAGTGGCTTCAGCTGGCCCTAGGGGGGCTCCTTAGCTAGTTAGTGTTGTTTCTAAGGTGGACAGAGATGGACAGGCCTTCCTATAACCACTTGGATCCATCACTGGGTGTGGGCCACCCCAGGGAGGGATGCATCCATGGACAAGGTGGCTCTGAAGCAGAGGCAGCCCCCAAGGGTCTGGCAGCTGGAAACCACCTGCCACCAGCACTCCCTGGAGCTGGGCAGAGAGTTTGTCATTGAAGGGACTCTGGACAGCACCTCCCAGGGGCCATGACAAAGCTGATTGGGTTAGCTCTAGAACAAGGCATCTGTATCCTGTGGAAGACGTCCCAAAGCAGCTACTAGAAGCCTCTGGATTAAAAACTCAGTGCTTTACTTATCATATACCATTTTTCCTTTTCTTGTCCTCAGAATGCCATGCTCCTCCACTTTAGGATGAAGAGAGTATTCAGGAAGCCAAACTTTTAGTGGGAAATCCTGGAATTTTCACTGAGAGCATGCTCAGCAAGAGCTGTAAATGGTGGCTAATAAAGCTTTTTGGCCCCAGACTATGTCATCAGATAAACACAAACTTTTTCTCCAACACATGTGAATTCTAATGCCCAGTTACTCCTCTCTTAATAAAGACTCAATAACAGTTATTCAAAGAATGATAACACTTGCCCATTGTAGAGGTGGGTTCATCTCTGATGCCACCACTGGCTGGTCCTAATTCAAATAGGCCTTTGGGCTGGGGACTTTCCCAGTTACCATGTGCCCTCAGCCATGCTGCCCAGGAGGAGGGATGGATGCCAGCTGGGGCTGCCTGGCTCTTGGGAACAAACACCCTGTGGCCCTGTGGTGATGGGGGTCATGAGGTTCTGTATCCCGTAGTTTTGACAAAGTTGTGCTTCAGACCGTCCTTGCACTATGCACATGCAATTTACAAACTGGGTTCTAGAGCTTGGAAGATCCATGTAGGCTCTGACTCCGGAGAGGTTCTCTCGGTCTTCTCTGACCCTAGGCTGTCTCATCTCCCCCCATATCCCATCCCTAATCATCTTTATTTCAACTTTTCTTCTTTCTTTTCAAAATTGCTGTTTATTTCTCTCTTTCAATTTTCTTTATTTTTTTAATTTAACAAAGTAAAGCATGCCTCTTGTAAAAAGAGACCCAGCAGGAAAAATGTATGAAGTGAAAGTTAATGGAAATTAAACAACTTGCTCCTGAATGACTTTTGGGTAAATAATGAAGTTATTGTAGAAATTAAGAAATTCTTTGAAACTAATGAGAACAAAGATATGACATATCAGAATCTCTGGGACACAGCTAAGGCAGTGTTAAGAGGGAAATTTATAGCCCTAAACACCCACATCAAAAAGTTAGAAAGACCTCAAGTTAACAACCTAACATCACAACTAAAAAAAACTAGAGAAGCAAGAACAAACCAACCTCAGAGCTAGCAGAAGACAAGAAATAACCAAAATCAGAGCTGAACTGAAGGAGCTTAGGACACGAAAAACCATTCAAAAGACCAATAAATCCAGGAGTTGGTTTTTTGAAAAAAAAAAATAATAAGATAGGCCACTAGCTAGACTAATAAAGAAGAAAAGAGAGAAGATACAAATAAATACAATCAGAAACAACAAAAGGAATATTACTATTGACCCCACTAAAAATATAAATAACCCTCAGAGACTACTATGAACACCCTTATGTACGCAAACTAGAAAACCTGGAAGAGATGAATACATTCCTGGGCACACACACTCTCCCAAGACTGAACCAGGAAGAAATCAAATCCCTAAACAGATGAATAATCAGCTCTGACATTGAGGCAGTAATAAATAGCCTACCAACCAAAAAAAGCTCAGGAGAAGACTGATTCACCAAATGTACAAAAAAGAGCTGATGCCATTTCTACTGAAACTATTTTTTAAAATTGAGGAGGAAATCCTCCCCAACTCATTCTATGAGGCCAGCATCATCCTGGTACCAAAACCTGGCAGAGACACACACAAAAAAGAAAACTTCAGGCCAATATCCTTGATCAACATTGATGCAAAAATCCTCAACAAAATCCTTGTAAACCAAATCCAACAGCCCATCAAAAAACTAATACATCACCATCAAGTAGGCTTTATCTTTGGGATGCAAGATTGGTTCAACATACACAAATCGATAAATATGATTCATCACATGAACAGATCTAAATACAAAAATCACATGATTATCTCAATAGATGCAAAAAAAGACTTTCAATAATATTCAACATCCCTTAATGTTAGAAACTCTCAATAAACAAGGTATTGAAGGAACATACCTGAAAATAATGAGAGCCATCAGTGACAAACCCACAGCCAATATCGTGCTGAATGGGCAAAAGCTGGAGGCATTCCCCTTGAAAACTGGCACAACACAAGGATGCCCTCTCTCTGCCCCTCCTATTCAACATAGTTTTGGAAGTCCTGGCCAGATCAATTAGGCAAGAGAAAGAAATAAAGGGCATCCAAATAGGAAGACAGAAAGCTACCCCTGTTCGCAGATGACATGGTTCTATATCTAGAAGACTCCATTGTCTCAGCCCAAAAGTTCCCTCAGCTGATAAACAACTTGAGCAAAGTTTCAGGATACAAAATCAATGTACAAAAATCACTAGCATTCTTATACACCAACAATAATCAAGCCAAGAGCAAAATCAGGGACACGAACCCATTCACAATTGCCACAAAAAGAATAAAAATACCTAGGAATAGAGCTAACCAGGGAGGTGAAAGATCTCTACAAGGAGAATTAGAAACCACTGCTAAAAGAAATCAGAGAAGATACAAACAAATGGAAAAACATTCCATGCTTACGAATGGGAAGAATCGGTATCATTCAAATGGCCATATTGCCCAAAGCAATTCACAGATTCAGTGCTATTCCTATGAAACTACCAGTGACATTCTTCACAGAACTGGAAAAACTATCTTAAAATTCATATGAAACCAGAAAAAGTCTGAATAGCCAAGACAATCCTAAGGAAAAAAAAAAACAAACCCAAAGCTGGAAGCATCACATTACCTGACTTCAAACTATACTACAAGGCTGTAGTAACCAAAACAGCATGATACTGGTACAAAAACAGACACATAGACCAATGGACTAGAATAGAGAACCCAGAAATAAGCCCACACACATACAACCATCTGATCTTCAACAAAGCTGACAAAAAGAAGCAATGGGGAAAGGACACTCTATTCAATAAATGATGCTGCAATAACTGGCTAGCCATATGCAGAAGACTGAGACTGGACCCCTTTTTTACACCATATATAAAAATCAACTCAAGATGGATTAAAAAGTTAAATGTAAAAGCCCAAGTCATAAAAACCCTGGGAAACAACCTAGGCAACACCACCCAGGACATCAGAACTGGAAAAGATTTCATGATAAATACACCAAATGCAATCACAACAAAAGCAAAATTTGAGAAATGGGAACTAAATTAAAGAGCTTCTGCCCAGCAAAAGAAACTACCAACAGAGTAAACAGACAACCTACAGAATGGGAGAAAATATTTGCAAACTATGCATTTGACAAAGGTCTAATATCCAGTATCTATAAGGAACTTGAATTTACAAGAAAAGAACAAACAACCCCATGAAAAAGTGGGCAAAGGACATGAACAGACACTTCTCAAAAGAAGACATACATGTGGCCAGCGTATGAAGAAAAAGCTCATCATCACTGATCACTAGAGGAATGCAAATCAAAACCGCAATGAGATACTGTCTCACACCAGTCAGAATGGCTATGATTAAGAAGTCAAGAAAATAACATGCTGAAGAGATTGCAGAGAAAAGGCAATGCTTATACACTGTTGGTGGGAGTGTAAGTTCCCAGCAATCCCATTACTGGGTATGTACCCAAAGGAATATAAGTTTTTCTATTATAAGGATACATGCACTCGGAGTTCATTGCAGCACTATTCACAATAGCAAAGACATGGAATCAACCTAAATGCCTATCAATGGTAGACTGGATAAAGAAAATGTAGTACATATGCACCGTGGGATACTACGCAGCCCTAAAAAAGAATGAGATTATGTCCTTTGCAGGAACATGGATGGAGCTAGAGGCTAACTATTGGGTACTAGGCCTAGTACCTTGGTGACAAAATAACCTGTACAACAAACCTCTGTGACATGAGTTCACCTATACAACAAACCTGCACATGTTCACCTGAACCTAAATTAAAAGTTAAAAAAAAAAAAGTTAAATATTCACCAGCCTCCATCACCATCCCTCAAGGTAAACTTCACCATTTCATCTTGAAGTTGAGCATTTACTCAAAATTTTGTCATTCCCAGGAATCAGGGGGAGTACAGCACCCAGGCCAATCTGTTTTTATTGTATTCATTAGCATTTTATTCCTAGTCATTGCTTTTAAATTTTTATTCATTTAATTTGAAGTGGCACAATCATGGCTCTCTGTAGGTTCATCTTCCTGGGCTCCAGCAATCCACCCACCTCAGCCTCCCGAGTTAGCTGGGATCACCATGCCTTGGCCTCCCAAATTGCTGGGATTACAGGTGTGAGCTACCACGCCTGGCCAGTTATTATTAGTAACTCTGTTTATTTCCAGTGGCTCAGACAGAAAAAGAGAATTACTGCTCACAGCAGCAGCCACCCATGGGTTAAGGTCTAGCCACTGTCAAAAGACAAAATTATAACAAATTTAGTTTAAAGATCTCAACTGGTTTTATTTGCAGTTCCAGAGTTGGGCAACACCTCATTCCATAATGCAGGATCAGTGCTCCAATGAGCTGAGCAGAGGAGACAGAGAAGGGCTTTGTAGACAGAGAGGGGCTTTGTAGACAGAGAAGGAAGGGCTGAAGAGAGCAGAAACCAGGACAAAAGCAGATTGGTCATTTCACAGTTACTTGTCTTATAAGATGAGGACAAGGAGGCAGAACAATAGAAAAATAACTGTTTGTTGCCAGCAGGTGACTTCAGTTAAGGATGAAAACAGAGGCAGCTTCATGACCTTCAACAGAAGTCAACAGAAGATGGAAACTGGTCTGTTTGGGAAATAGGGTGTTGTCGCTCCTGATTTTGCAGAAGGTCAGATAACAACTTACTTTAGGTTTGCTGAGCATGGCTGATTCTACTTTGATTTCTAGACTTAGTCCACAACAATGGCCTCCTATAATCTTCATTTACCACCAGCCACCCTCCTTGTCTTCAGATTTGTGCAGCTCAGAGCATCTGGACCAGAGAATGATCTTTGTTCTGCAATGGAATGGAAACTTCACAGAGGCAGCTTCTGAAAGATTCAGAACAGGCCCACATGTGTAGGGTGCATGAGGGAACCGACATAACCTCTTTTTCTCTTTCTTTCTTTCTTTCTTTCTTTTTTTTTTTTTTTTGAGACAGAGTCTTGCTCTGTTGCCCAGGCTGGAGTGAGTGGAATGGCACAATATCAGCTCACTGCAATCTCCGCCTCCTAGGTTTTAGCAATTCTCCTGTCTCAGCCTCCTGAGTAGCTGGGATTATAGGCACCCACCACCACACCCAGCTAATTTTTGTATTTTTAGTAGAAGCAGGGTTTCACCATGTTAGCCAGGCTGGTCTTGAACTCCTGACCTCAGATGATCCACCCGCCTCACCTCCCAAAGTGCAAACATAACCTCTTTAAAGCCAGGAAACAGAGCCCTGCGGGGCAGTCCACGGAGGCCCCAGACACACCTCGCGGCTGGCCCTGGATGAACTTTTCCTCCTACCCAAGACTGCTCACAGAGGCAGATCTTGAGTCTGTGGGGATGGCAAGACCCAAACTCTCTGTGTCCTCATTCATACTTAGAAATGTTTCCTCCAGAAATTAACTTTCTCTGAAAACTCAGCAACATGAGTTGGTGTTTCTCAAAGTCTCCATACTGCCTGAGAAAGAAGAAGAAAAATGAAATAATAATACACGGCCACACTAGGCTAATTTCAAACTGTGATAACCTTTCAAACCTCTTCTCCCCACCCTGCTCCATTCCTGCCCCTGGAGACTCTATCCTGCTGCTTGGCAAATTAAACAGATGGGAAAGACAGCTGCCATCTTGAGCCTGCAGCCTTCCCCTCAGCTGCCCGGTGTCTGTCTGCACTTCCGAGTCATCGCCTCTTTGAACTGGAAGAGAGCAGCCCCTCATGGCATGGGCCATGGGCCTGAGGCCGCAGAGGTGACTGGGCTGATCCAGAGTCCCCAGCGAGCTGTGCAGAGCTGAAGAACGGTGTGCTTCACACACTCACACAGTGATGTCGGCTTCCACTGTTGCGATGCTGAGAAACACAGGGAAGACAAAACAGAGGCTACTTCTGCTCAAACCAAATCCAGCATGCCTGTGGCAGTGTACATGCCTCTGTGTTCCCCAGAGCTGAGCTCAGCTGTCCTCGGCTGTGGGCTCAGTCCACCACAGCCCCAGAGCCAAGCTGGACCAGAAGTCAAAAACACTCACACCCACTGGTTCCACGCCTAGCACAGTTCCTCCAACTGGTGTTCCTCTTCTGGGAACTCCAGCTCTGCTTCCTTTGAACCGAGCTGCTGATCCGGATTTCTTTCTCCAGGCCAGGATGCCTGAGACCCAAGTCCTCTTTAGAGTTGGGCTCTCCTTCTTCTTGGCTGGCCTCTTCCAGAAATCAGAGCCCTTCCCTATGCCCAAGACAATACTCAGGGCAACAAAACTCAAGACAAATGGTCAAATCAAGAGGAACCTTCCTCTGCAAAATTATACTACATAAAAGCTGATGTTGTCCAGCTCAAGTCTGGGCAAGTGGCCTTGCAAAGGGACTCTTCAGGGCAACAGCCATCCTCTCCACACCGCCTTGGAAGATGAACCAGATCTTACTGGGCTTTGAGGCTTAGAGTCAGGTGCTTGCCCGGAGTCTGTGAGCAGCAGGCTTCAAGTAACTCAGTCTTTGCTCTCCTGACCGTCCTGGACTTTCTCCAGCCATTGCTGAGTTTCTCTTGGCTTGAAATGCTGCCTGACACATCCAGGCACTGCGGTGGTCTTGCCTACGAATGCATAAGCCTAAACATCCACCTCGTCCCCCACTCATTGCCAAAAGGAGTACATCTATCACTGTGCTCAGAGGTGTAATGGCGAAAGTTGAAGAACCTTCTCTGCCCTTCTGTCCAGCAGCTGGAGAAACCAGACACACGTATGAAGTCCCCAAGCCTTTACAAAGCAGGGTCCTGCTGAGGGCAGCAGGGAGTGGTGTAGAGAACCAGTGAATGAGGAGTGCTGGGGAGGGGCTGGTGAGGAGGGTGCCGGGAAAAGCTTTTCAGAGCTGGGTGGAGGCCAGGGGGATGAGTCCTGGAGGATGGCCAGGTGTGAAGGAGCAGAAGTCAGGTAGGAGAAGTCAGCATGAGAGAAGGCAGGGTGAACCCATGTTAGGATTCAGGGAGTGAGCCACTCACACTGTCCTGGGCGCAGCAAATGGACTCCTTCCAGGCCTGTTCTGAGGTACCCATGTGCCCTGGAGCCACGATTTTGTGCCTCCTTGATCTTTTCAGCCCCTGACAAATAGCTCTTGAAAATATTGCTTGGATTCAATACTAAGCAAATAAAAGTGGGGAAAGTCCTTTTTGCACAATAATCACAGCAAGCCAGACGACAAACGTAGAATATCTGGAAATGAGGATCCCACTGAATGGTGCACTCCCCTCTGCAAGCTCCCACGCAAACTCAGATGCCAGTGGCCCTTTGTGCATTCAGTCCCAAGGACACTCTCGCCCCTCCTGAAGCCTTGGCAGTTTGACCTTCTACACTTTGCTGTTAGGGGCAAGTAGCCTCTTGCTTCTCAGTGCATGTCCTTGTTATTGTTTGCCCAAGGCTGCTCACATTGCTACTGTAACTGTCAGGATCTTGCAAGACTATGTCCCTGGAGGTGGCTTCAAGAAGCGTCCAGGTGTAAAAGGAAGAAATGGCAGTTGGACCAGCATCTTCCAAGGAGTTAACCAAACCGGTGGCTGTCTGGTTCCAACTGCAAACTCCAGTAGACACAAAGGGCTTGCCCAGACGCTCGACTGGGAGCCTCAGCCACACTCCAGCCTGCTTTTCACCTGCACTGGCCGAGTCCCTTAACATGACCAGCCCCCACGTTGAGTCTTTGCAGTTTGCTGCCAAACTGCAAAATGTACATCGTCCCAACCCACATCGCCAAAACAATTTCCAGTAATCCCCTGCTTACTTCAATCCTGTAACTTTTCATTTCCCCACATCCCCTCTCGTCACCTTTTTGGTTCTCCCTTTTATACTTCTCATAGCCTGTTTTTGTTCCTTCTCTGTTCTCTCTTTTAAAACCCTTATCACCTTTAGGTCTTGGTTGGAGTTGAGTTCATTTATACTGGTGTCCCTTTCCCCCATTGAAATAATCTGAATAAATCTGTCTTGCCACCTTTAACAAGTGTCCTGTGCTGTTTCTCGTTGACATAACCAGCTGGGATACCAGACCCTCTCTGGGACTAACTGAAGATGCTTCCTGACCAGCAAGTCAATTGGGACTCAATGTGACCAATTAGTTAATCCGAGCTGGGGGCCAGCCTCAGTCCTCCATTAGCATGGCCACAGTAAAACCTCTACCATCAGCATTCCTGAACTTTCCCTCTCAGAGACTCAGGTGAGCAGACTTTCTCACTGGTGTGGGAGCCCTCGCCTGTGGAGTAAATTCCCAGCTCCACTCGCTGACCCCTGGGGCACCCAGGGTCCTCCATGTGTTCAGGGGAACATTGGCTGTGATTCAGGATGGGATCTGCCCTACCATGCTCGGGATAAAGAACCAGAGACCTAGGCCGAACTGCAAACACCACCACTTAGAGCTACCATTGATGCACCCCCTCCTCTGCACCCTACACTGTGGGACATTCACACGTATCTATTTTCATTTGATTTTCCTCCAACAACTCTACCAAAGAGGAAACCAAAGCCCGTGAGGTTGAGAACCTGCCACAGTCGCAGAGCCAGGACTTGGAAAAGTGGAGGTTCCATGTCATGTGCCTCTGGTCCCAAAGCCACCCCCACCCCATGCTGTAGTGTCTTCTTGCCCAGTGCTCCATCACTGGGGCAGTGGACACTTGAATAGGAGAGCTTTCCCCAGACGCACCTCCGAGGTTTGGAGTGGAAACACCGGGGGCATGGTCGGGCACGGTGGCTCTCAGCTGTAATCCCAGCACTTTGGGAGGCCAAGACGGGTGGATTACCTGAGGTCAGGAGTTTGAGATTATCCTGGCCAACATGGCAAAACCCTGTCTCTACTAAAAAATACAAAAATTAGCTGGGCATGGTGGCGGGTGCCTATAATCCCAGCTACTCTGGAGGCTGAGCCAAGAGAATTGCTTGAACCCACAAGGCGGAGGCTGCTGTGAGTTGAAATTGCACCACTACACTCCAGCCTGGGTGACAGAACCAGACTCCATCAAAAAACAAACAAACACACAAAAAAACCAGCAGCAGTGGGGGTAACTTGAAGAATGAAGCCCTTGGGGCCAGGGCTGGCTCCCAGACACCAGTGGCCACTGGATTCTCAGGACAGGAGAGAAAACCAATCTGCTACAAGAGGTGGCTGGAGGGTCAAGTTCCAGGGTGGAGAGAAGCCAGCCAGGAAACAGCAGGAACTCCAGGAACCAAACATCTTCAGGGTGGTCTCATGGCAGCCTCAAGCCAGCAAAACACTCTCTGGGGCCCAGATAGGGAAGTGTCTCTCTCACACAGGACATCTGAGTTCTAGGCAGAACCCACAGGGCTAGCATGCCTGTGACTGGGAGTTTGCCATGGCTCAGGGTCCCTGGGGAGAGAAGGCAGATGCCGGCAGAGTTGGACATGTCTGCTGACCCTGGCTGGTGCCCACCATGATGGATCTGTGTCCAGGCTTGGGCTGCTTGGCCAGGCTTCTAGTGAAGGGAGGAACCAGCCTGCGCACCAGAGTCAGTGCCATCAATCCAGGCAGGTTCTCAGCAGCTTGGGCTATTTCTAAGCATGAAGTCCAGTAGCATTTTTTACATCCAGTGCTGTGCTACCACCACCACCCTCCATCCCCAGAACTCTTCGTCTTGCCAATTGAAGCTCTGTACCCATTAAACAGGAGCTCCCCTTTTCCTCTCCCCCCAGCCACTGGCAACCGCCATTCTATTTTCTTTCTCTAGGAATTTGAAGACTCTTGGCACCTTATGTAAGTGGAATTATCCAGTATTTGTGCTTTTGTGACTGGCTCATTTCACTTAGCATGTCTTTAAGGTTCATTCATGCTGTGCCGCATTCCGATTTCCTCCATTTTAAGGCTGAATAATATTCCATTGTATCCATACGCCACATTTTGCTTACCCATTCATCTGTTGATGGATATTTGAGTTGTTACTACCTTTTGGCTGCTAAGAACAACGCTACTATAAATGTGGGAGTGCAGATATCTCTTCACGACCCTGATTTCAATTCTTTTGGGTATCTACCTAGAAGTGGAATTGCTGAGTCATATAATAATTCTATCTTTGGTTTTATGAGCAAATTCTACATTGTCTTCCATTGTGGCTGCACCATTTTACATTCCCACCAGCAGTGCACACAAGGGTTTCTACTTTCTTCACATCTTTACCAATATTTGTTATTTTTGGGGATAGTAGCCATCCAAATAAGTGTAAATAATGTATATTTTTAAGCCCTTAGATTTTTTGTTTTGTTTTGGTTTTTTGCTACAGAGTCTCCCTCTGTCGCCCAGGCTGTAGTGCAGTGGCGTGATCTCAGCTCACTGCAACCTCTGCCTCTGAGGTTCAAGCGATTATCCTGCCTCAGCCTCCTGAGTAGCTGGGATTACAGGCACCCACAGCCACGCCTAGCTAATTTTTTTATTTTTAGTAGAGACAGGGTTTCACCATGTTGGCCGGGCTGGTCTCGAACTCCTGACCTCAAGTGATCCACCCGCCTTGGCCTCCCAAAGTGCTGGGATTACAGGCTTGAGCCACCTTGCCCTGCCTAAACCTTTAGATTAAGGAAAGTAGGGAAGTGCTTCTGCTTAGGGCCAAAGACTCAGACAATCAGAGCTTGGGGTGAACACAGCAGTCTTTTTCCAGGAGCGGCAGGCACAGCTACTTGTGCTCTTAGACATCTGCTTACCTATTGGTATCTGCATGTTCGACTCTGTCCCAGGCCAGGAGTCTAACCCCTATAGGGTTAGAGCACCTGTCATCTTTGTGTTCCTAGAGCCTAGCCAAGAGCCTGGCGTGCAGCAGCGTTCTTGGAAAGGGTGTGTTTCATGGAGTTCTTTATCCCAGACATGCGTTCCTAGACATAGGCACCCATCACCCTGAATCAGCGACTTCTGCAAATGCTTTCCCATTCGTACGCTGGCTTTCCAGCCAGTGCTGGAAAATGTTTTATCTTCTCTTGGTATATTGCTTTATGAAATTGGCTGTGGATGCCTAAATGAGCCATTTTTCACTCCTGGTGACCAGCTTCATTGGTGTACTAATTCCCACAAGGACGTGTAAATCCCCTTTTAAGCTGGAATATCTCCAAGGCCCCATATGCAGGCAGTGAAGGCAGAAATATGTGCTAAGAAAATAAAACCTACATGGAATGAGCCCTGGAGATCGCAGAGAGCATGGCTTAACAGCAAGTGGGGGAAGATGCCTCTCATCAACCCCCATGGCCCGTGGCCGGTGGATGTAAGTCTGGGCTTTCAGGGACAATTTTTCAAATTAAGGCTAAAGAGGCTCAGAGAAATGCCTGGAAGTGTCAGCTCAAATCGTGTCTCATTTCCGCTTGCTATGGTCCTTATGGCCGTGATATCTAAATCCTTTCATTTCTTTCAGTAAGGAGCTGGTGCTGCTGCCAGCAGGGTCCTGGTCACAAAGCTGGAGTGGAGAGAAGCAGGAGAGATGGGCTGGCGCTGGATTGGGGAATCTTCTTCTGATATGAAAGGAAAGAACAAGCTTGAAGCAGGGGACCTGTGAAAACCATGCAGGAAGATCCGGTTCTGAAATCCGAGAGGAGTGCAGGATGATGGGCACACGTAAAACCAGAAGGGGGCATCTAGAGCAGGTGGGAAGCCAAGAGCCTGGAGCATGGAATGAGCCAACTCAGCAAACTGCAGCTGTGGGAGGCTGTGGGGTGTGCATAGGGAAAGGGGCAGGGGCCGCTGAGCAGTGAGGACAGCGTCAGCCAAGGGTCTCAGTACAGTGCATGGACAGTGTGTGTGAACGAGCGTCAGTGTGCATGCATATATGTGCGAGTGTGTGAGTGTGTGAGAGAGAGCATGTGTGTGTTTGTGAGTAGTGTGTCTATGTGTGAATGCATGTTTCAGTGTGTATACATGAGTGCATGAATGTGGGTGAGTGTGGGTGAGTGTGTACGTATGTGCACATGTGAGTGTGAATGTATATATGTGTACATGTGTATGTGAGAGTGTCTATATGTGTGAGTGTGCATGTGGGCTTTTGTGAGTGTGTATATAGGTGTGTGAATAAGTGTGAGTGCATAAATGTGTCTGTGAGAGTGTGTGTGTGAGTGTGCATATATGTGTGTGAGGATAGCAGGTCCTCAAATAACATCATTTTTAAGATTGTTTTGTTACGATGTTGATGATTTAAAAATCTATTCCTGGCCAGGCCACTGTGTGGAGTTTGCACGTTCTCCCCCTGTCTGTATGGGTTTCCCCAGGTACTTTGTTCTCTCCCACATCCCAAAGCCGTGCAGGTAAAGCATATCCCCATGTCTCTATGGTCCCCGTGTGAATAAGTGTGGCTGTGTGAGTGCTCCCCATGAGGGCATGGCGTCCTAGCCAGGGCGGGTTCCCAGTTTGCACCCTGAACTGCTGGGACAGACTCCTGTCACGTGAGACCCTAAAGTGGAATAAGTGGGTAAATAATTCATACTAGTTTTTACTAATCTTTCTTAAGTGTTTGTATAGCTCACATGTACTTCAATGTTTAATATTAGAAGTGTTTTGGTCTTTATTAAGAAGTTTGGTGATTTTTTGTGAACAGAAATATGTCATAGAAACTTAAGTCTTGTTTATATCAATTAGCCTATGGTAAAACAGTTTTATTACACATCATTTCACTGTGAACCTATCGAGGATGTTTAGGGAGGACTTACTGTATGTTTGTGTAAGTGCGAGTGTCTGTTAATAAGTGTGTATGAGTGTGCCTTTAGTGTGAGTGTATTTGTGTGTGTGCATGCACACAGATGTGTACAGGACACCAGGAGAGTGGTTGAGGCTGGCCTGACTCAAACATCTGGGGCTTGAGGGTTGGTGTCACTTTAGGACAATGTAAGATGCTTCATCTTAGGACAGTTCACACATTTTCATATGCCTCCTTCTCATTGTTAGAAAACTGTGTACACACATGAAAAAATGCTCATCATCACTGGCCATCAGAGAAATGCAAATCAAAACCACAACGAGATACCATCTCACACCAGTTAGAATGGCAATCATTAAAAAGTCAGGAAACAACAGGTGCTGGACAGGATGTGGAGAAATAGCAACACTTTTACACTGTTGGTGGGACTGTAAACTAGTTCAACCATTGTGGAAGTCAGTGTGGCGATTCCTCAGGGATTTAGAACTAGAAATACCATTTGACCCAGCCATCCCATTACTGAGTATATACCCAAAGGACTATAAATCATGATGCTATAAAGACACATGCACACGTATGTTTATTGCAGCACTATTCACAAGAGCAAAGACTTGGAACCAACCCAAATATCCAACAACGATAGACTGGATTAAGAAAATGTGGCACATATACACCATGGAATACTATGCAGCCATAAAAAATGAAGAGTTCGTGTCCTTTGTAGGGACATGGATGAAACTGGAAACCATCATTCTCAGCAAACTATCGCAAGGACAAAAAACCAAACACCACATATTCTCACTCATAGGTGGGAATTGAACAATGAGAACACATGGACACAGGAAGGGGAACATCACATTCCGGGGACTGTTGTGGGGTGGGGGGAGAGGGGAGGGATAGCATTAGGAGATATACCTAATGCTAAATGACGAGTTAATGGGTGCAGCACACCAACATGGCACATGTATACATATGTAACAAACCTGCACATTGTGCACATGTACCCTAAAACTTAAAGTATAATAATAATAATAATAAAGAAAACTGTGTACACAAATATGACATTTCAATTGTTGGAGCTGGCCGGGCACAGTAGCTCATACCTGTAATCCCAGTGCTTTGGGAGGCAGAGGCAGGAGGATTGCTTGAGCTCAGGAGTTTGAGGCTGCAGTGAGCTATGATCTCACCACTGCACTCTAGCCTGAGAGACAGAGCAAGCCTCCATTTCTAAATAAATAAATAACTGTGGTAGCTACCTTCAAAGATTCCAAGGACTTCAAAAGGATCCTTGCCTCCCAGTATTCATGCCCTTAGGTAGTCACTTCTTGTACAGAATCAGGGCTGGTGTGGGTGACCCACACAATATGACGGAAGTGATGGTGTGTAACGCCCAAGGCTGTTTCATAAAAGGCTCTGTGGCTTCCACCCCTGTTTCTTGAGTCACTGGCTCCAGGGAAGCCTGCTGTCGTGCTGGAAGCACACTGGCGAGGCCTGTGGAGAGGCCCACGAGGAGAGACAGTGACTTCTGGCCAACACTCAGCAACCCCTGCCAGCACTCTCTGCCCAACATGTGAATAGCACCTTGGAACTGAATCCTCCGGCCCCATTCAAGCCTCTGGATGACTGCAGTCCTGGCTGACACCTGACTGCAACCTCAAGAGAGACCCCAAGTCATAACCACAGACATTGTGAGACAGCAAATATTTATCACTATTTGAAGCCATTGAGTTCGGGGTAATTTATTATAAAGCAATAGATAACATATAATATGGAAAATGGGTAAAAGAATGATCTTTGAAAAAATCCTTCTTGTTTAAAAATCCTACTTGTTTTCTCAAGTAGGTTATTAAAAATTATACATACATATAAAAAGAATAATTTCAGATACATAACTTTAAAAATGCAATTGTATCAATGTTAATGTTTTCAGGTGATTTATAAAAATGTGCTGACCGAAAAGAAAAATATGAACCATACGAACTATGAAAGGTGACCCTTAGACTATGGAGCTCACATTCATATTCCCCTTCTAGCTCTTATCCCTTGACAATTCCCAGTGAGGCTCCATCAAAAGGTAGCCATCCACGTGGAAGATTAATGGAGCCACTACACAAGGGCAAGCAAGCAAGACACCATGCGACACTTCCAGACGAGAGATTGCCTGGAGATTTCGCAAACACACATTTTACTTCAGAGCTGAGCTCTTATTCTAACTCTTGGTTGCTTTCTCCTGCCTTTGGCATTGGAGTGTAAGCTGGAGTCCTCTTAAGGCAGCGTCTTCCAAAAAATATCCTCATTTGAAACAAAGACCGGGTTGTGACAGACAGATCATTTGTGATGGTAAGTTCTTTCCCCACTTTTCTCCCTTTCTGGAAATAATTTTAAAAACAATCCTGGTGATTCTCGGAGGCCATTAGACTATCTCAGAGAAAGCATGGGCATTTGACTGAGTAGGGTTGACCCTGAGCTGTCCTGCACCCCAAGGGCACTTGTGTGGCTTCTATGACAAGGGAGTGACATGTGGGCCCCATTCTAAGCCTGTCAATCATCCTGGGAGGCTATTTCCAGGTAGGGGCCTGGGACTCCCCTTGTTACAGAGAGACCCAAGAATCTCTTCCAAAAAGGAGGTAAGCAAAGAACTTATCTAAAGGAAGGCTGCATTGAGTCTTTTTCTGGAAAGGTGATCTGCCCTCTATGGTTGGAAGCACCTGAGGGTCAGTGTGACAGTGATGACAAGTTGGACCCAACTTTGAACCAGATCAGGAGAGAGGGCAAAGCTGGCACCTCACAAATCCAGAGGAGGGGTCTTGTGTCATGGGAATGCCTCCTGGGGACTTGCAGGAAGTCTTTGAGAGAGGTCAGGTGAGGATAGAGCCAGAAAATTGCGCCTTCCCCTTGTGAGTGCTCTGGAACAGCCCGTTGTGGTGTTTGCAGTGCTTGCTCAAAAGAGGGAGCACAGAGTCAACACTGTTAGGACCAGATGGGGCTCTGGTGTCAGCAGTGACAGCAAAACCTTGTCTGATTAAAATGTGTTCCCCTTGCTCCTCAGGGACACAGGAAGGGCAGCATCTCTGTCATTTCGTATTTGTTAACTGAGCCACCCAGGGATACCTGGCCCTCCCTTCAACCAGGATTTGACTGTAAAGGTTCAGTATGGCCTTGGCGCTCACTGCGTCTTCTGATTCCAGACATGAGAGAAGTGTCTCTGTACCTTTGTCCCGACAGTGACCTTTGTCCGAGAATGACTGTACCTTGGTCACTCAATAATTCAGTGCTGATGTGAGGGCTAAGACTGCAACAGAGGAGCTTTCCTGGACAAACGCCCCTGACCTAAGGACAGCAGTCTCCCGTCTCCCTTGATAACGCCACCTGCTCATTGCCATTTGACTGTAGGGAAGGCCTTGCAATTCAGAAAAGAATTATGACAAGGAACAGAGAGAGGGCTCGGTGTGGCTGTCTACACCCTGGCACTACAGGTCCACACTTTCAACACGGGCTCCAGGCTTCATGTTGTCTTTGCCCATGAAGTTCACGGGCCTCATGAAAATAATAAAATGCCCCAGGTGTCTACAAAACAAATTCCACAGGTTGGTGAAATGATGAAAAGGTATTTATCTGGGGATGGTCTGACATTAAGAAAAAATATTTTGATCATTGGTTTCAACATTTCTAAAACTAACAATATTTTCCTTCAAAATATCAATACAACTTCAAAAAGCACTGCAGTTTCCTGCCTGTCTGAGAAAGAGTGAGCTCCAGGGATAGCTGGTCATAGGCACTTGTGAGCTCTCCATTGCCTTGCGGGTGACGAGCCCCTCACGGCTAAGCCACAAAAGAAACGGCCCTGCCAGCAGCCCCTGAACCGCAGTGGCCAATGCAGACAGGTGTTTTCAATGGATTCCGTGGAAGAGGAGCTGATTCGAGGATTTGGTGCAAGTCTTGTTTTGGGGAGGTGATCCCAAGGAAGACTGCAAGTGAGGGAGGGAAGACAGCCAGTAGGAGGTGTCATCCAGCAAGTAACTGCAGGGACAGCTGGAGACCAGTTTTCCTGGGGACCTCTATCCACAATGGAGAACACACCCAAAGTTATTCCAGCCAAGCAGTGAGAAGTAATTTTAAATTATACACATACATTCACCATTCATCTTTATATTGTGCAATGACAGCAAATATCAACATTTAACTCCTAGGCAGAGTCAAGGAAATTATACCATTTGTATTTTGCACGTCAGAATGTCTGTATGTTTCTTACCAGAACAATGACTGTGGGAAACTCACTCATCTGATTTTATTTCACTTCTCCATGGGCACCCATCTCATCCTCCCAGTCTCCTGGCGACAACACCTGGATCCTTCTCTCTGAAAGGAAGGAAGCATCCTTCTCCCTGAAAGGAAGAAAGGAAGGAAGCATCCTTCTCCCTGAAAGGAAGAAAGGAAGGAAGGAGAGGGAAAGGAACAGTGGCTGTCCCACTTTCCCTTTCCTGTCTTGGTGTAGTCAGCTGGAGTGGTTGGCTAATTCAGGGTAGTGATATGGGGGAGCAGGGATGTGACAGGGTTACTTGGCTGCTCCCGTATCTTCTTTCTGCGTTGGAAGTGAGTTTGGGTGTGATGGGAAAGTGTGGGGGCATCCACATCCCCTTTGCTCCGTCACAGCCATGGCACACTGACCTTGGGCTTGCCCTGGCTCTCTGAATTCTCACGCATCACAGGTCCTGGAAACTCTGTGCTCCTGGGGCACTCTGAATGCTCTATAGCAATTAGAGGGCAAGGAAGGGCATCAGGGACACACACTGCACCAATCTCCTCTGCAGACATGCATGCTCCAGTGCCCCGTCAGGCTTCAGTTACAAAGCACTAGTCAGAGATAAAACAACAAAGAATTTCAAGACGGTCAATGACAGCAGAGAACACTGAACCAGGAGCAGGGCCCTTCTCAATGCTGGGCCCATGTACCCGCACAGGCCTCGTACTCCTGCGGCTGGCCCTGGCTGGGGCATTTCTCCACCAAAGACCCCTTCTCGGTGGGTGGAGAACTGCTTCCAGCATGATGTGCCTGTGATTTTCCCCTCGGGGAAACTGAGGGAAAGCCTCAGGCAGAGATATGCAGGTGTGCCCGGGGAGTGGCCTTCACCCACGTGGAGAGGAGGATCCACAAATGTTTCTGCTACAAGGCAGGTTTCAACAGAAAAGGGCTGTACTTCAGGGTTTGCTGCATGCTAGGAGCTGCCATTCCCTGTAAAGCAGATCTAAGACAGGAGCAATGGTCACCGGGCATTTCTTCCTGTGTGAGTCCCACCAAAGTGAAGAGCCCATACATTTCCTTAGGACATCCGCCCCTTGCTGCAGAGCCTTTGCTTTGCCGCCCTTTGTTTACATTCACAATTGCCGTTGGCTGATGCGTGCCCGTGCAGAGCCTGCGGCACAAAGCAGAGAGTTCTGTATTTGGACCAGGCAGGCTTTCTGGGAGCTCCAGGCTCTGGTAGATGTCAGGAAAAATACTGGCTACCATTGGAAAAGTATGAATTCCCTGTCATCCTCACAACTGCCCTGGGCCCCCGCACTGCCGTTCACATATCCTCAGGAAGGAGGAGAAGCCTCAGGCTCTTATGGCTGGGAGGCAGCTGGACCCAGCCTGTCAGGGCCGCAGCCCCATTTCTCCAGGATCACACTTCTTCAGGGGCTGTGGGTGGTGTTTCTGGGGAGGGATAGCCACACCCACCCGCCGGGAGGAGGAGCTTGAAAATTACCCAATAATAAGAAAGGATACAATAGTCCAGATTTACCCAAATCCCTGGGGCTGGTGCATTGATATTTTAGAAGTCAAATTATGAAATCATGCTTCAATTTTCAGTGGGCTTTCTTATCTGATACACTCCTTTTATTAAAACTCTATTAAATGCCTATTATATGCAAAGAGTTGTCAAACAGCTTTCAATTATTTTGTCAATCCTAAAGATAAGACCAAAGAGATTTTTGCCCTCATCCTGGTTCTAGCCCTGGCTGGCTTAGTTTCCACTGGAGCAGAGGGTGGGAGGCACAAGGGACTGGTCAATTCTGGGATTTCAGTACAACTAAGAAAATGCCCAGTGCAGTGGTATCCTGTGTGATCAGATCATGCTTCCTCTGGCTGGGGCTTCAGCACTGGCTTTCTTGGATGAATTCATCTGATCCTTGCCCAGAAGCTATGGGACCAAGTGTGCTCTGTGCTGGACAAGACCAACAATCCTGCCTATTGTGCTGGCTGCACTGAGACCTCCCACATGACAGAGCAGGCCACGGCTGCTCATGGAAAATGCAACACAAACCCCAGAAGCAGCCAGCAATGAGTTTTCCACCCGACACAGCCAACCAGGACTCATAGATGTCATCATTCTGTGTGTGTCATGCATTACTAAGACGGCCTCACACACGTGTTCCAAGACTTTCAGCAAACATGGTTTTTACTAGGGTGTGGATCACCTAGGAAAATTAAATTGTATCAATTTATCAAACATTTATTGAAACTCTGCAACAAACTGGAAGCACCAGCATATTCTTGAGCAAAAATGTGATGGAGCATTTTCTTTCTTTTAAAATATACAGAATCAAGGCTGGGCCTGGTGGCTCATGTCTGTAATTCCAGCATTTTGGGAGGCCAAGGTGGGCAGGTCAACTGAGGTCAGGAGTTCCAGACCAGCCTGGCAAACATGGTGAAATCCCGTCTCTACTAAAAATACAAAAGTTAGCCAGGTGTGGTGGCCACGTGCCTGTAATCCCAGCTACCCAGGAGGCTGAGGCAGGAGAATCACTGGAACCTGGGAGACAGAGGCTGCAGTGAGCTGAGATCGCACCACTGTACTCCAGCCTGAATGACAGAGCGAGACTCTATCTCAAAAAGTAAAAACAAAAACATACAGAATCAGTAAAAGACAAGACAAGCAAGCCAACACCTTTTGATTTGATAGCATATGAGGATCCAGAAAGAGCCACAAAGACTGACCAAGATACAAAGAATGGAGCTGTCATAGCTGCTTTCTCAAATTCCTCCAATGGAGGGAGTATTTGAATGGATCCTGACGTATGGGTAGGAGTTACTGTTTTTTCATGTATGAAAATCTCCCCCAAAGCCTTTTCACTATCTAAATAATTCATTTTCAATAATTCACTGTCTAAAAGTCATAAATATAGATTAAAAACTTTTAAATTATTTTTAGGTCCAGCTTCTTTTAAATTAAATACACAGAAATGAGATTACACCCTAATATTCTATTTGATGACATATTCTTTTCTAGTGACCATTTCGTGAGGATCATTTCATGTGCACAATTATGTCTACACAATCTTTATTCATAACTGCATATTATTCTGTCATAAGATACCATTAATTTATTTGATGAATCCCTATATTTGAACATTTCAAACATTTCAAGTTGTTTCTAATTTGTCATTATTATAAATAAACACACTTGAGTATGTGTCTTTGTGCACTATTTATTTATTTATTTTGAGACAGAGTCTCACTCTGTCACCCAGGCTGAAGTGCGGTAGCACGATCTCGACTCACTGCAACCTCTGCCTTCCAGGTCCAAACAATTCTCCTGCCTCAGCCTCCTGAGTAGCTGGAATTGCAGGTGCCCACCATCACGTCTGGCTAATTTTTTGTATTTTTAGTAGAGACAGAGTTTCACCATGTTGGCCAGGCTGGTCTCGAACTCAGGTAATCCACCTGCCTCAGGCTCCC
Organism: Pan paniscus; assembly: GCF_029289425.2. Taxonomy (NCBI): domain Eukaryota; kingdom Metazoa; phylum Chordata; class Mammalia; order Primates; family Hominidae; genus Pan; species Pan paniscus. The sequence goes on from NC_073265.2 coordinate 9,694,192, forward strand.
AAAGTGCTGGGATTACAGGCATGAGCCACCGCGCCTGGCCAGTGCAATTTTAATCATGACTTTGGGATTCATGCCTAAAACTAGAATGGACAGGATTTCCAGGAGAGGAATGGGAGCCACAGCCTCTGTGTGGAGGGAACAGTGGGTGCAAAGGAGCAGATGAGGGCCAAAGAGAACAGAATTGGTTGGATTCCTAGAATATACTCAGCTTAATTGGAAAGCAGACTCAGCACAGAGAGGAGCTAGAGGTGGTTAGAAAATGTTCTCTGTCCTTATTTCAAGTATTGGAAATAGGAACTTGGTGAACTGGGCTGACTACAGAGAGTGTAAATGCCTCTAACCTTCTGGGTAAGCAACTTGGCAAAATGTATTTAGAGTTTTAATAATATTTATACCCTCTACCCTAGAAATACACCCTCAGAAATTTATTCTACTACATATTTATTGAAATATCATTTACATTAGGAAAATCTGTGAACAGTTGAAGAATAAAAAACTCCTCTAAATTTCCAAATGAAGGAATGTTATACAGCCAACAGATAACTATGTTTTGGAATAATAATTTCAAATCTGGCAAAGAGTTCATGATTAGAGTGACCATGCATCCGCATTTTCCCATTACAGTCCTAGGTATAATCATGGATGGTATACTCTTCCAGTTCCTGGTCACTCTGTCCATAATGTGACACTGAACAGGGCAGGCCATGAGACCAAATACACTCTTTGTGCTGTATAAACAGGCCATGGGCCAATACGTCTTTAGCAAGTGGCTTTCTGGGAAACCAACTCTGCTTTGCAGAATTTGCCAATATCCACGATGTAAATACACCAGCTGTGGCCAATTTCAAGCCACAGTGTGAGGTTACTGCAGGCATGTTTGAGATGAGCTTAGCACAGTCGGCCCTCCCAAGCCAGGCTAAGCCGACTCAGCATACTTCTGAGTAAACTCAACACTGCGTGGGTAAGTAATCCACAAGGACAAGGGTGGTTATCCTGGTTCACACGGAGGTATTTTTATTCTCTTCTCTGTCTGGGGAGAGGAAAAGGGAACGCTCCCTTGGAGAGGGAGTCCGACTCCCATTGGGCCGCCATCTCTGAAGAGGGTGATCCCTGTGCACCAAGGCGGGGCAGATGACCCTTGCTGATCCCAATGGAGGAACGGGCCTCTGTGCTCCGCCACTCCAATTGCCAGGCAGGTGCTCCCTAATCCACATGCCATTACCCTCAGGGCAAAAGGATGGCCTTTGATCTCTCTTTGTGCTCCTGTCCCACCAGCCTTTCAAGCTGGACAGGGTAAGAATGTGAAGTGGCGGGACAGGTAAGCTCATTGAAAAACTGCCTAACAGTATCCATAAGAGGAAATGAGGGAAGTTCTAAAAGAAAACAACAGCACAAATATTTAGAGGAGAGGAAGGCTGCAAGAAGCGCTGGGCATTCTTGTTCCTGTGCTTGATAGATAAAAATCTTTTTTTTGTTTTTCAAAGTTTTCAAGTAATGCAGATTGTCATTAATATGTCATCCTTGTCAAGACCATGCTAGCTAGTCTTCTCTGCATCACTGTAATTTTAGTATACATGTTGCTAAAATCATTAATCTGCATCATTAATGCAGATTAAGAGGAACCCTGTGCCAGTTAGCTGTACCCTGGGGAAGGGACTGATCATGTGTCTGCCTTTGTTGGAAGTCTTCACCGTCCACAACGCCAGGCTCTATTGGCTTTTGCCTCTGAGCCATACTCACAAACTGCATCACCAGCTGGACCCCCTCCCTAGGCCCAGCTATGAGTGCAAAGATGCCTGGATGGCCACTGTGTATTTATGGGGTATCCTTCTGAGTGTGGCCGAAGTCTGGTAGCTCTTGTATCTGAAGGTATTTAAACACTTAGTTTATATTTTTATACATTCTTTTTCTCAAGAAATATAATTGTCCTTCAGTATCACAGAAGATTATTTCCAGAACCCCCCATAGATAGAAGAATCTGTGGATGCTCAAGTCCCTAAGGTAAAATGGCACTGTTTTTGCATATAATATATGCACACCCTCTCATTTATTTTAAATCATCTCTAGATTACTTACAATACCTAACATAATGTAAATGCTATGGAAATAGTTGTTATACTGTATATCTGAATTTATCTTATTTTATGGTTGTATTGTTATTTTTTCAAATATTTTCGAGTTGTGGTTGGTTGAATTCAATGCTGGTTGAGTTTGTAGATGCAGAACCCATGGATACGAACAGCCAGCTACATTTAAGTAGCCACCATGCACCAGGCGCTGCTCTAGGCATTTGAGTTACGCTAGTGAACCACGACAAAAATAGAGAAAAACCCCTTTCCTCATGAATCTATTTCTTGTGGGGAGAAGACAGATGGTAAATTATACAGTGTGTTGGAGGTGGTCAGTGCCTTGAAAAATGATAGAGCAGAACAAGGGATATGAGAAGTGTTTTATGGGAAGGAGGAAATTTGTCTTGGTTTTTAAATCCTTTATCCCTTCATGATTAAAATATCAGCCATGGCTGTAATCACTGATAGGGACACCAGGAGCATAAACTAAACTTCCTTTTCATAAATTTTTCATCGGTCAATCCACATAATTGAGTGAAGTCATGTGTTGGTCTAATGAATCTCCAGCACAGAACTTTCCAGGTCCTAAGTCTGTATTCACACTCCTGTGTGTGCAGGAGCGTCTCACTGCTTTGAAAAGCAAGTACTCTCTAATGAAATTAGTGGAAGGTCCCAATGACACAGGTCAAAATGTACTATCATAAATAGTCACACAAAGGGAGGAGATGCTATGAATCTAGTTTCTACAGCTGCCACTAAGTCACTATGGGGCACACTCCTTTCCTTTGTGAAACAGACCAAAATTCTGATGCCCATAGTGTAAGCTATGCCTACTGAAAGATGCAAAGGCCCATAAACAAAGCGGGAAGGGGCAAACAGCGGAGGTTCTGGAGTGGGCAGCACGGGGTGGGCAGAGGAGTGTCAAGGAATACATTACTGGGAGGTATGTCTGGAAACACCTTGGAAAGATGAACGGCCATCAGGTGGACAAGGGAGAGAAGGATGTTATGGGAGATGAAACACTTGAAACTTTCCTTTGTTCTTGTCTGACCACTTCCAGATAGGAAGCTCCTCGAAAGCAAGATTTCATTAGTTTACTTGCCCCTTCCTTGGTCCCTAAAGTATGAATACACAGTTATACTAAATAAAGACTTATTATGAGGAAGAAAAGCAGGACAAAACATAAGGAAAGACCATTCAGTTTGGGGACATGGAAAATCTGGTAAAGCTGAGCCATAGAAGCCAGCAGAAGAGATGAAATTAGAAATTCAGTGGGGGCCAAATCATGAAGAAACTCGTCTGACAAAATACGGAGTTTAGGCTTTATCCTGAAGGAGTGATGGGGAAAATTATAGTATTTTAAGAAATAGAGGAAAGGGGTGACATCAACAACATGGCAGAAAAGGAGCCTCCAGCCCTAGTCTCTCTAAAGAAACACTGATGTAGCTTCTATCCACAGATGAGAATGCCTTTGTGAACCTTCCAGAACCCAGGAGTGAGGCTATAACACCCTGGTAGAGCACAGAAACTGAGAAAAACTTCACTAAAAATAATCTAAAACTTCATTAAGAGGAACACAATTTGCCCAGTCAGAGAAGCATTAAAAAAATTAAAATGAGTGGGCTGAGTATGGTGGCTCACGCCCATAATCCCAGCACTTTGGGAGGCTGAGGCAGGCAGATCACCTGAAGTCAGGAGTTCGATACTAGCCTGGCCAACATGGTGAAATCTCATCTCTTCTAAAAATACAAAAATTAGCTGGGCGTGGTGGCACATGCCTATGATCTCGTTTACTCAGGAGGTGGATGCAGGAGAATTGCTTGAACCTGAGAGGTGGAGGTTGCAGTGAGCCGAGATCATGCCATTGCACTCTAGCCTGGGTGACAGAGCGAGATTCGGTCTCAAAAAAAAAAAAAAAATTAAAAAGAGTGAAGAAAGCCTACAGGCCTTAAGAGACACAACTGAGTGAAACAACATGTGCATCATGGGAATCTCCAAAGGAAAAAAGAAAGGGGCAGAAGGCCTATTTAAATAAATAATGACTGAATACTTCCCAAATCTGGGGAGGAAAATGGACATCCAGATTCATGAAGACCAAAGATTTCCAAAAAGGTTGAAACCATAGAGATCTACACATAGATATATTATAATTAAATTGTCAAAAGTCAAAGAAAAAATAATTTTGAAAGCAGCAAGAGAAAAGCAACCATGACGTATGAAGCAATTCCCATAAGGCTAACAATAGATTTCTCAGCAGGAACTTTGCAGGCCAGAATAAAATGAGATGACATGTTCAAATTACTGAAAGAAAAAAGAGCTAAGCACAACTACCATACCCAGCAAAACTGTGCTTCAAAATGAAGGACAGATAAAGACTTTCCCTGATAAACAAAAACTAAGGGAATTTGTTACCCCAGAACTACCTTGCAAGAAGTGTTAATGGGAACTCTTCAAGTTGAAGAAATACAGGCTAAACAATAACATGAAACCATATTAAACAACAAATTTCACTGGTAAAAGGCAAATAGACAAGCACAGAATATCATGATACAATAATGGTGGCATGTAAATCATCCTAAACCCTAGTATAACAGTCAAAAGACAAAAGTATTAAGTATAACTAAAACCACAAAAAAGCATTAATGGATACACAATATAAAAAGTAACTCAGAAAAAAACAATATGAAGTTGGGGAGGAGTAAAAGGGTAGGACTTTCATATGTAATTGAATTTAAGTCTTTATCAGCATAAAACAGACTTTTATAGCTATAAGAAGTTCAACAGAAGCCCCATGGGGTAACCACAAAGAAAAAAATTCTATAGAAGATACACAAAAGTTAAAGACAAAAGAGTCAAAGCATATAACTGCAAAAGATTTAAACCACAAAGAAGTAAGGCAAGAGAAGAAGAGAGGCACAAGTGAACTACGAAACAGAAGACAGAACACAATGAACAAAATGACAATAGTAAATTCTTACCTTTCAATAATCACTTTAAATGTAAGCAGATTAAACTCACCAGTCAAAAGATGCAGAGTGACTGAATGGGACACACACACACACAAAAAAATCCAACCATAGATTTAAGGACACATAAACAGAAGTGATGAATGGAAAAATATATTCTATGTGCAAATGGTTACCCTAAGAGAGCAGAGGTAGCCATACTTAAACAAAATAGTCTTTCAGTCAAATACTGTGATTAGAACCAAAGAAGAACATCACATATTGATAAAAGGATTGATTCAACAAGAATATATAACAATTGCAAATATATATGCACCCAGAATTAAAGCACTTAATATATAAAGCAAATATTGACAGACCTAAAGGGAGAAATAGGCAGTAATATAATCATAGTAGGAGACATTTTTTATTTTTTAAGGTCATATTTATTTCTTTAAAATTTTTCTTTATTTTTAGTTTTTTAAATTTTTGTGGTTACACAGTTGTTGCATATATTTATGGAATATATGAGATGTTTTGGTGAGGGCATGCAATGTAAAATGAGCACATCATAGAGTACGGGGTATCCATCCCCTCAAGCATTTATTCTTTGAGTTACAAACAATCCAGTTACACTCTTTAAGTTATTTTAACATATACAATTAAGTTATTATTGACTATAGTCACCATATTGTGCTATCAAATAGAAAGTCTTATTCATTTTTTTCATTTTTAGTACCAATTGACCATCCACACCTCCCCACACAGACTCCTACTACCTACCCTTTTAAGTCTCTGCTAACCATCCTTCATAGTAGGAGACTTTAATACCCACTTTCAATAATACATAGATCATCCAGACAGAAAATCAAGAAGGAAACAGCAGACTTGAACAACACTGTAGACCAAATGGACGTAACAGACTTATGCAGAACATTTCACCTGATGGTAACAGAATACACATTCTTTTTAAGTGCACACAGAACATTCTCCAGGATGGAATATATGCTAAGTCATTAAGCAAATGTTAACAAATTTGAGAAGATTAAAGTAATTCCAAGTACCTTTTCTGACCACAATGGAATAAAACTAGAAATTAGTAACAAAAAGACATCAGAAAAACTCACAAAAACATAGAAATTCAACAACAGACTCTTGAACAACCATGGGTTCAGAGAAAACATGAAAAGGGAAATTAAAATGTAAACACACAAATTAGAACAAAAACAAAACATACCAAAACTTACAGGATACAGCAAAAGCAATACTAAGAGGGAAGTTTAGAGCAATAAATCCCTACATTAAAAAAGAAAAAAGTTCCCAAGTAAACAACCTCAAGGAGCTAGAAAAAGAAAAACAAACTAAATGTAAGATTAGAAAATGGAAAGAAATAATACAGATTAGAGGAGAAATAAGTGATATAGACCAAAAAAGCAATAGAAAAAAAGTTGACAAAACTAAAGTTTGTTCTTTGAAAAGATAAAATTAACAAACTATTAGAATAAGAAGAAAGAGATGAAACTAAATAAAATTAGAAATAAAAGAGGAGACATCACAACCAATGCTACAGAAATGTTAAGTTTATAATGGACTATTGTGAATAATAATAAACCAACAAATGGGATAACTTAGAAGAAATGAATAAATTCCTAGAGACATACAACTACTATGACTGAATCAAGAAGAAATAGACAACCTCAACAGATCAATAACAAATAAGGAGAATGAGCCAGTAATCAAACACCTCCTAAAGAAAGGCCCAGAACCAGATGGCTTCACTGGTAAATTCTACCAAACATTTAAAGAAGAATTAATACCAATCCTTCTCAAACTCTCCCAAGAAATAATAGGGAACACTTCCAAACTTATTTTATGAGTCTAGCATTTACCCTCATACCAAAGCTAGGCAATACATACCAAAGAAAAAAAATTCCATATACTAAGAACAAAATTCCATATACTAAGAACAAAATTCCATATACTAAGAACAGATGATCCAAAAAGAAAATTAAGAAAACAACTTTATAACAGAACATATATATGTTATAAATAATATATGTTTAACATATATATAATACTTAGGAGTAAACCTAGCCAAGAAAATGAAAGAATTTACTGAAAATTGTCAACATTGATGAAAGAAATTCATCAGAAGATTGAAATAAGTAGAAAGACATCTCATTTTCATGGATAGAATAATTAATATTGTTAAAATTTTCATACTGCTAAGGCAATCCACAGATTCAATGTAATCCCTACCAAAAGTCTAAAGGTATTTTTACAGAAATGAAAAAAAAACCCTAAAATTCATATGGAACTAGAAAAGATCTCAAATAGCCAAAGCAATGTTGAAGAATGAAGTGGGAGGAATCACACTTCCTGATTTCAAAATACGTTACAAACTCCAGTAAACAAAACAGTTTGATACTGGCATAAAAATGGGCATATGGATCAATAGAAAAGAATAAAAAGCCCAGAAATAAACCCAGGTATACATAGCTAATGGATTCTTGACGAGGATGCCAAGAATACACAATGGGGAAAGGTCAGTCTCTTAAATAAATGGTGTTGGGAAAACTGAATATCCACGTGCAAAATAATGAAATTGTATGCTTTCTTATATGAAACGCAAAAATTAACTCAAAATAGATTAATGATTTGAATGTAATAGCTGAAACCATACAACTTCTAGAAGAAAACATGAGGGAAAAGCTTAAGTGGGACTACAGCAAACTAAAAAATTCCTGCACAGCAAAGGAAACTATCAACAGAGTAAAAAGCCAACTTATAGGATGGAAGAAAATATTTGCAAACCATATATCTGATAACGGGTTAATTTCCAAAATACATAAAGAGCTCCTAAACTCAATAGCAAAAACAAAAGCAAAACAGAAGCAAACAAAAAACCTGGTTAAAAAATGAACAAAGGATTGGAATAGACATCTCTCCAAAGAGGATATACAAATGATGGACAACAGGTATACAAAAAGATACTCAGCTTTACCCATCGGCAGGGAAATGAACATCAAAACCACAATCAGATATTATCTTGCACCTATTAGGATGACTATTATAAAAATATTTATAAATATTAGTGAGGTTTGTATAATGCTGATAGTAATGTAAAATGGTATAGCCATCATGAAAAACAGTATGAAAAATTTTCAAAAAATTAACAATTGAACTACCATATGATCCAGAAATCTCACCTCTGGGTATACATCCATAACAATTGAAGTCAGGATCTTGAAGGGATAGCTGCACTCCCATGTTCACTGCAGGTTTATTCACAATAGCCAACATATGGAAACAACTCAAATGTCTGTTGAAAAATTAACAGATAAAGAAAAATTGGTATAGCCATGTAATAGAATATTATCCAGCCTTAAAAAAAAGAAGGAAAGCCTACAGTCTGTGAGAACATGAATAAACCTGGAAGACATTATGCTAAGTGAAAGAAGTCAGTCACCTAATTATGTGCAGTTTCTTTTATGCCAATTATACCTCAATAAAGCTAAAAAAAAATGGGGGGGAGAGAGGACACATGGTTGGTATTACACATGAGAAAGAATGCTTTGAATGTGGTGGGCTGAATAGATTGGGGAGGAGGGGTGCAGGAGATGAGACTATAGGCCAGGATAGAAAGCTGGAGAGAGCAGAAATAGAGTGGGAACCTTGAAAGGATGGCTAGGTCAGACAAGTAGGGGTAGGAAGGGGAGCAGGGCAGAAAGAATGCACACCAGATTGCTTGAAGGTGCAACAGGTTTCTTAAAGAATCAAGATCACACTTTAATTTAAAAACTTTTTTAATCCATTCTTATTGACAAGTGGCACTTGCCCAGATATATTTTTTTCAGGGTAGAAGTTTGTGATAAATTGAAGTAAAATTAACACAAAAGCTTAACTTATATAAAAGGACCCCAACAGCAGTCACAAGACTGTGTTACTGTAGGTCCTGTGCAGGATTGCAGAGACGTAGCCTAACCTCTACACTAAGATCTTGCCATGTAGACCAGTCTGGTCTCGAACTCCAGCATTCCTGCCTTGCTTGGCCTCCCAAAGCACTGGGATTATAGGCAAGGCATGAGCCACTGCACCCAGCCAAAGCTTTTTTTTTTTTCTTTTTCACAGACAGGGTCTCACTCTGTTGCCCAGGCTGGAATGCAGTGGCACAGTCATAGCTCACTGCAGCCTTGATCTCCTGGGCTCAAGCTGTCTTTCCATCTCAGTATCTCAAGTAGCTGGGACTACAAGCACATATCACCACACCTGACTATTTTTTTTTTAAAAAAAAACAGTATTTGTAGAGATAGGGATCTCACTGTGTTGCCCAGGCTGGTCTTGAACTCCTGGCCTCAAGCTGTCCACCTGCTTCTGCCTCCCAAAGTGCTGGGATTACAGGGATTACAGATGTGAGTCACCATGTGGGCCTTCCTCCCTTGTTTCTGGCAATGGTGGGTGCTGAGTCTTCTGTAGATTTAATGACTCAGAGTCTCCTTCCACCCAGTCTCAAAGGACAAGTTGAGTAAGGTGAGTAGCACCCCACATTTCCACGCTCCAAATTCTCTTTTCCATGCTGAGGTTCAGTTCTAAGTGTTGGAACGCTCTTACGAGCCTCCCTTCTCTTGCTCAAGTTAAATTTCTTTTCCTGGCGTTCCTTTGTATATCAGCAAAAAAATTCTTCAAGAGGCCAGAGAACAAACCTGGACTTGTCTACCTAGCAAGAAGTTTGTAGCTTAGACTGACTACCCAAAAGTAACTTGAATGTTAATTTTCTGCCCAATTTTTTAGTATAAAAAATTGAAACATAAAGAAGAGCTGAAAGATTACTGCAGTGAACATTCACATACCCACAGTAGTATTCAATATTCCACATTTTGTTGTATTTACTTCTGTATCTGCCTAATCTATCTGTGTGTTTTTTGTTTTGTTTTGTTTTGAGATGAAGTCTTACTCAGTCACCCAGGCTGGAGTGCAGTGGCACGATCTCAGCTTACTGCAACCTCTACCTCCCAAGTTCAAGTGATTCTCCTGCCTCGGCCTCCTGAGTAGCTGGGATTACAGGTGTGTGCCACCACACCCAGCTAATTTTTGTATTTTTAGTAGAGGTGGGGTTTCACCATGTTGGCCAGGCTGGCCTTGAACTCCTGACCTCAAGAGATCTGCCCACTTTGGCCTCCCAAAGTGCTGGGATTACAGGCATGAGCCACTGCCCCCGGCCAACTATCCATGTGTTTTTTGAATCATTAGAAAGTGAGTTGCAGTTGTTACGACATTTCACTGCTTCAGCATGCGTTTTCTAGGAAAAAGAATAGTCTCCTCTGTGACCACAGTAGCATAATCACAATTTTAAAAATTAACCTCAATTTCCTAATATCATCTCATATCCAGTATATACCAACATTTTCCCAGTTGTCTCAGAAATGATTTTATAGCTCAAATTTTTAAAAACATGGAAAGAACCAAGATTCACAGATTGCATTTGGCTGTTTCATGTTCTTAGCCCCTTTTGATTATGATGTTAGAAGAGGCCAGGACAATGTCTCACGGAATGCCCACATTCTGGATTTGTATGGCAGTGTCATCTGTGGCGTCATTTAATTTGGTGCTCTCTTCCCTGTGTTTTCTATAAACCAGAAGTCAGACAAAAAGATTCAGTTAGGTTTAGTGTAAACATTTTCATCAAGTGTACTTTAACTTGACTATTGAAAATATTTCCCAAGCTTTAAAAGCATACCAAATCGGACTTGATAGTTCTAGAAATACCATGAAGTCATGTTGTAACTGTATTGAAGGGCTCTCCTTATCCCTTCATCTTTGTCTGGGTGCCAATACTGTGAGATTACTTTACTAAGCCATCCATGAATATCAGCAGTTAACGATGTTGCTTATAGGCCCCAAAGATGCTTTGGGTCAGAATAACCCAGGAGCTTCAGTCCAGCACTTTGGTTCGAGTTCCTTTAGCAATAAACCCTAAACTGACAACTTTTTCAGAAACTTCTCTTTCTTTCTACGTTGATGCCTTCTAAGGTTACTTAAAGAAAGGGAATCAAAGTCCATACACAATGTACCCTTTATTTTGGTGTTGCAATAAGTACTCTAGGCATATAAAAACTAATTTCCTGGTTGGGCTCAATAGCTCACACCTGCAATCCCAGCATTCTGGGAGGCCAAGGCAGGAGGATAATTTGAGCCCAGGAATTCAAAACCAGTCTGGGCAACATAGCAAGACCCCATCTCTACAAAAAAAAACAAAAAACAAAAAACAAAAATGAAAACAAACAAACAAAACACAACTAATTTTCTGTAAACTATAAAAAACCAATAGGGTCAAGAGAGTTTCAGCAGTGGCCTCTTAGGCTGGTTTATGACAGTGGAAAAAATTCTTCAACAGCTTTTTCAAGGCAATACAGACAAGCTAATGCTTGTATACAAATGTAGACCTACCGACAAAAGGAAGCCAGTGCCTACAGGCAGGCCCCAAATCCTCCCTTTACAGAGGCTCTGTGCCTTTCCCTTCCAGAGCACTCTTGCTCTGTAGGTAGAGCATGGTTTAATGTATACAAATCCAAATTAGTCACATTTTTATTGTGCATCTATATATATATATATAACATAAAATGTATCATTTTAACCAGTTCAGTGACATTGAGTACATTCACGTCACCACCATCCATCTCTAGAAATCTTCTTGCAAAACTGAAACTCTCATCTATAACTCACCATTCCCATCTCCCTAACTCCTGGCAAACACCACTCCACTTTCTGTGTCCGTGAATTTGACTACTCTAGGTACCTCATATACATGGAATCATACAGTATCTGTCCTTTTGCGAGTGGCTTGTTTCACTTAGCATAATAATGTCATCAAAGTTCATCCATGTTGCAGCATTTGACAGAATTTCCTTCATTTTCAAGGCTGAATAATATTCCCTTTTACGGATATACCAGATTTTGTGTATCCATTCATCCATTGATGGACATTTGAGTTGTTTCTCCCCTTTTGGTTTTTGTGAACACTGCTGCTAAGCATGGGTGTGCAAATTCCTGTTCAAGTCCCTGCTTTGAATTGTTTGGAGTATATAACCAGAAGTTGGAATTGCTGGACCATATGGTAATTCTATGTTTAACTTTTTTGGGATAATCATAATTTTTAAGGAAAGTAAATATAAAGTATGGTGAAATCTCTGTAAGTAATAAGGAAGAAACCACAACGTCAAGTCACACATTTCCGTGAAGGCCACCTTTTTCTTCAAGTAAATAGACTCTATGAAGCAGCTCAGTTTCCAAGACTATGGTCTCAGTGAACCACTGTATAGACCTCATTGGACCTATGGAAATACTCCCGAAGTGGGCCAGGTCTGCAAGGAATGGTCCAGGCACATAAACAGCAAATTATAAGAACCAGTAGAATAGATGATCAAAACATCCATCAAAGCTGCCAAATACAGCAAGGCACAAATTCCAGAAAGAGTTTCTTAATAGAAAAAAAAAAAGTAAATTTTCAACGCTGGCCCAGATATGTTATCTCAGGAGGAAATCGCATTGGCCCTGAGGACCCAGAAGGCGCATCTGTGAGTTGTGCGGGCCACTTTCTTAATCAAAGGAACAGGAAACACAGCAAGGCAGGAACTGGGCTGGGCTTTTTGCCCGTTTGTTTGTTTTTAATTCCTTTTTAGGCTTTTATGCCTTTCCAAAGTTGTGCCAGAAGTCTGAGAAGAGTTTGATGTTGGCAATAAAATGGAATCTGGAAAAAGAGAATAAACTGCAATTTGAAAGAGGAAGGAGAAGGAGAAGAAGAAGAGATGGAGGAGGACCTGTGGTGACTGAGGAAGTGAGGAGCGTCAGTCTCACAGGGTGTATTCCCTTGTCTGGAATCAGCGCAGTCCCTCTGCTAGGGAATGCCTCCAAAGTCGCTGCTGGTGGAGCAGGAACCGGGATCCAGCGACCACTCGTTCGGAGAGGCCTGCTGAAGGCTCTGCAGCTCCAGGGCAGCCGGGAAAAGCCAAAGGCTTGCCGGCTAAGGAATAAGCCCACTCAGACCGCTGTCTCTGCCAACAGGAGATGGGTTATTCACTCTGGAAACCAGAGCTGTCCAGAGACATGGGGCTTTCCCCAGCTCAGAACCTGATCTGAGAATCTGGATTTCAGAAACATTCTCCAGGCTGCATGCTCTCCGCGCGGCCGGGCAGAGCTGTTTCTCTGCATACCATCGTGACAAAGCATGGGTTCAAGACTGACAGCAGGAGTCATCCAGCAGGCCCTTGGTGGTTGCAGAGAATGGCGACTACACTAATATCACTTCAACACCAAGAGGGCTTTCCTCCCGAGGAGAAATCGGGCACACACATCAGCACCGCCTTACTCTGCTGTTTCCATTTCCATCGCATGGCCCGGCCACGGACAGCAGCTGGAGTCCTGCGGAGGAAGCAGCGCCTGTTCACACAGACAGACGGCGCAACTTCAGGGCCGTTTACACGCCGCCCTGCCTGACATATGGAATCAGCCGCACAGCTAGATGGGCCCCTGCTTCAATAAAATTAGACATGCATGATCCTAAACGTTCTCACTCTTCCCGACCCCTCGCCGTCCACGCCCGTCAGCCTCGCTAACCGTCACAGTGTGGAAGCTGAGGTCTGGAAGACGCGTTGGAGCATCTGCTGTGCAGCCCGGCGTGCTGGGCTGGTGCAGACAGAAGGGCCGGCCCTGTCACGGGCTGTTGTCAGGGCTGTTCCCATCGGCCTCCTTCTCCCTTCCGTGCCAGCTTCTGACTGCTGCGCTCAGCCCTCCTGGGAACAGCCCGATCTGCAGAGGTCATCTACCTGATTTTATGATCTGGAGGTACAGCGTCTCCTGAAAAGGGCCTCTGTATAGAAAATGAGGCACATCATCGGGCGCGTGGTAATTGCATCCACAGTCTGATTTAAATTGTCTTCGGATATTCTCTCAGTGGCCACTCAGGTCTTTGAAAATGTAGCACTGGGCTTCTTACCGAGCTCAGGCCTGGAAACAGATGGTCTATGGTCGGGTGAGGTGGCTCACGCCTGTAATCCCAACACTTTGGGAGGTCACAGAGGGAGGATTCCTTTAAGACCAGCCTGGGCAACATAGTGAGACCCTGTGTCTAAAAAAAAACTTTTGAAAATTAAAAAAAAAACAAACAAATGATCTTTGGTTTGTTCCTTCATTTGCTCATTCTTTCGTCTGTTTATCTGCTAATTCTCTTGCTGCTGTATTGCACTGGAGAGGTGAAGGTCAGGCTCTGGGGCCACACTACTGCCATAACCTCTCCCGTGACTTGGGATAATGAGACGTGGGTGTGCTGGAAAGGTGTCTCTGAAAAGATTCATAATCCTTCCCTACAAATCACAGTCCATTCTCATTAACTGCTCTGGGGACATTCTGAGACATACATAGTCGTTTTAGCTTCCAAGGTGCTTGGGCTTATGCTATGAGAAAGAAAATTATTTTATTCCCAAAGGAGAAAAATACTAACGTTGTATTTTTCTTGGGTTCAGTATCTACAAGTCAAAACTGACACTGATCTCCCAAATATGCATGGATGTTTCTTTTTAATTTTTTCCCCAACTGTAAAAGTAACAAATGGTTCTAGTAATGGCAGGCTGGGTAATTCAGACCAATCCTTGCTCTGAGAAAAATGAAAATATCTGTAGGATGTTGAACTATATTATCTTAAAAGCATCAAAGAGCCAATGAGAGTGAAGAATCACAGGACCATACTTTGAAAGAAGACAAGAGCCAGAAAAAATAAGCTGAAGGCTCAAAGTGAATTTTGCCCTCAGGATTTCCTCTATAAACAAAGAAATAGCAGGAAAACTGAAATCAGATTAGAAGAAATAAAAGTCAAATGCCCAGGCTTTCTGAAATGGGGCTACTGGCACACTGTACTCACATAAAGCTAGGACTCCAAAGGCCAACAACATGCGGGGAAAGGGTGAAGTGGACATAAACCAACCATGCCAGGACTTGCAACCTGGTTTTGAGTCATCTGTGTGGCACAGGGAACCTCAGACCTTGAACTTGGATTTGGGCAGTCTTAGCTGACTGGCACACCCAGCTCCTTATCCGTAGACTATGGTACATGCACAAGGTGTAATGCTATACTTATATTAAAAGGAATATTGCCAGGGAGTGAGCTCTAGGATACGTTGTAAGGTCATGGTCCTCAACCTTTTTGGCACCAGGGAGCAGTTTTGTGGAAGACAATTTTTTCATGGACAAGGAGCTGGACGGGGGATAGTTTCAGGATGCAACTGTTCCACTTCAGATCATCAGGCATTCATTAGATTCTCATAGGAGTGTACAACCTAGATTCCTTGCATGCGCAGTTCTCAATAGGGTGTGTACCCCTGTGAGAATCTAATGCCTCTGCTGATCTGACAGGATGCAGAGCTCAGGTGATCATGCTCACCCCTTCTCACCTCCTCCTCTCAGTTCCTAACGGGCCATGGACCAATATCAGTCTGCAGCCCAGGGAGGCACTGGGGACCCATGTTGTAAGGTTTAAATCAGACTAGATAGATAGATGATAGATAGATAGATAGATAGATAGATAGATAGATAGATAGATGATAGATAGATATAGAAGATAGATGATAGATAGATAGATAGATAGATAGATGATAGATAGATAGGTGATAGCTTAGATAGCTCTTATTGTTCCTGTTATTCATGATATTTATCTTCTATAAAGCCACCAAGAATACTGAATTAGTAAATACTGAACCACTGCTTCTAGGAAAAATGCAGAGATTCTTATTAGCCTCTGGTCACAACATTATTGTCAACCAACCAATACATAACCTTGTTTTATGTGTGTTTCTGTTTAAACGTACCTTATTATATATACATTTCTAATAAATAATTAATCGCATGGTGTTTGAATGATTTCAAGCCAGGGGCTTTGGAGATCACATGTAGTTTATAGATTTGTTTGCCAACATCCTTGTAAAATGAGCCGGTTGTCTCATCAGTCTTCCACATAACCCTTTTCCCATTCAACACACAGCAGATATTTTAAAAATTATTCTGCAGCCTCCTAATCCGAAGGACCTGCTTCATATACCTCAACAGCAATTTTAACATTTTTCACACCATATCACCTTTTGAAATGTGCAAGCCAGCCAGCACTAGCTGAGAAGGTTTCCTATTATCCTGTCCTTGAATAGCATGAGCCTTTGACTTTTCCAATTCCAATTCCTTTGGCTTTCAACTTCACACAATCCTGTTGACTATGCTTTTTTTTTAATTAGTTGTCATCATCTCATGAATACAGAAATTTAACCACTTTTCTATCTTTTCCATAGCTTCATCACATCATATAGATGTTACTTTAGCCCATTTCCAGAGTGGTGTCATATATATAAAGCATCAGATTTTCTTCTTCCTTTCTCTTGATGTACTATATGGTTGATTTATTAGCATTGAACTAATTGTCAACAGCACTGTAACTCATACCTGAACAAAGCTTCTCTAACACATGTATTTTCTTTCAGGATGTCACAGTCTTCTTGCACTATACTTGGGGGCCATTTTAAACAGTGAAATCACCAATATAAAAGCACAAAATTCAAAAAATGTGGCACAAATAGACCAAGGAAAGGACCCTTTTTGCAACATGAGAGCTAAAATAAGAATGCAGAATGTTGCCTTGTTCCACCTCAGTTGGGATGGGTCAAATGCCACATTTTTTTTACTGTTTTGTACCATGAATAACCACCAAAGTGCGACTAGTATTGATTTGGGGGTTGCAAATAAATTTTAATGAGTAAGCAAACTTGCAAATATGGAATCTACAAATAATGAGGAGTGATTCTTTCTGATTTGGATGTGGTTTATCCCCATTAAAACTTGTGTAGTAGTTTAATTGCCAGTGTGGCCGTGTTGGGAAGTGAAGCTTCGTGGAAAGTGTTGAGTGATGGGGGCAGATCCCTCCTAAAGAGTTTGATGCCCTTCTTGAGGTAGTGAGTGAGTTCTCACTCCCACGGGATTGGATTAGTTCTCATAAGCATGAATTAGTTCCTAGGAGAGTAGGTTGTTATAAAGGGAGGTTCCTCCTCATGTTTGAGCCCTCTTTGCACATGTCCACTTCCCCTTTGACCTTCTACCATGTATTGTCCTGGCACAAAAACTCTTACCAGAAGCCCAGCAGACACCAGCACCATTCCCCTTGAACTTCCCAGACTGCAGAACCATAAAATAAAATGCTTTTCTGTATAAATTATTCAGTCTCAGGTATTCTGTTACAGCAACACAAAATAGACTGACATAAAAGTGAAAAAAATAAACCATAGATTTCTTTCAATTTAGTATGCTTTATAAATTTAACTTTGAACCATATATTTTCTACAATCATAAGACAAAACTAAATAGAAATAATTTCTAAAAATCAAAATCAAAACAAAGTAAATGAAGCACAGACAGGTAGTTGGATAATTGGGAATTTATTAGTGCTAACATTCAAGACAGATACAGTTTTGGGGAAAAGCAAATTAGTGGGAATTTTAGGTACAGTAAAAGCAGATAGAGAAGTAAGATCAATGAGGTTAAGTAAAACTTCTGTAGTGTTAAATTTGAATTGGAAAGGTCTATATGAATCCATGATGTATATACATCTTCAGGAAAAAAACAAAACACATATTTCTACTCCTTCCCACTGAAATGGTACAGAAACAATGACAACCCATTAACCATGAGCACTCCTGATCCCCAGATTGTGGTCTCTAAATGCCATTTCTCAATAGAAGGACCAGGGCTGATTAGAGAAATGGCTTTTATGGCTCTGGAGGAGGAAATGTATTAGATGAACCCATATTATTAGAAAACAAGGAAGTTATGAGAGACTCTTAAGTTTGTGTCAAAAGGATTTAGGAGTTAACCTAAAGAAACACTTGGTGGACAAGATGGGAAATTGTAGCATTAATAAGGGCAATCATGCTACAAACTAAAACAAAGCAAATGTGTTTATTAATCCATTAATTTGTAAAGATAATACAACAACAACAGCAAAAACTCTGGTGTCATTTGGTTGATGCTAGGAAGAGCAATTCATTATTTTGGGATAAAGGGAAAGAATGAAAGCTTTGGTTCTGCCTTTCCTGTACAAACTGTACACTACAGTAACAAAATAATAGCCAGAAAGTTTTTCTTTATTGAAATATTCCATCCAGGATGTGAAGAAGAAAAATATATACTTAGATTATCATAATTTTGTAACTACCAGTGAATTGCTGGGTCTAGGCAAGTATCACCAATGGCATCTCTTATCACAATGAGAGAGCTACACAGACGTTTGTGCCTCCTGCTGGAAGTGTACAACTCTGCCATGATGTATTCTTGCCAAAATCTAAACCCCTGACTCTGATCAAGATTATGGATTTAACAACCAATTTATTTTTTAAAAGTAGGGACAGAGGAACATCTAAACTTGAACTGTCCTAATATCATTAAAGAAATTAAATCAGAAATTTAAAAATCATCGCATAATGAAAATTTCAGGCACAAATTGGAAATATTCTTTTAATCTTACTTACACAAAGATTGGTGAGAGGGTGTATACTTCGAAACTATTTTAAGTTGATATTAAGTTGATCACATAACCTTGATTGCAAAGCCTGACAGGAAAATTATATAGGCCAACCTCATTTGAATACACACACACACACACACACACACACACACACACACACTTATACAACATTATAGCAAGCAAAATTCAAAAATATATAAAGAGGACAATACAAGTATATCAATACCAAGTTGAGTTTGTGTCCGGAATGCAAGATTGCTTTAATCAATAGAAAACTAAGAAATATAATTTACCCATTATCATGATCATTTAACAGAAAAATCCCAACAGATGTGGGAAAAGGATTTATTAAAATTCGACATCTATTGATTATTAGAAACCTCTAGAAAATGAGAAACAGAGAAAAAGCTTAGATAACCTGATAAAAAGGAATATTCAAAAACCCTACAAAGGCCAGGCATGGTAGCTCACGCCTGTAATCCCAGCACCTTGGGAGGCCGAGGGAGGGAGCATTGCTTGAGGCCAAGAGCCCAAGACTAGCCTGGGCAACATGATGAGGCCCTGTCTCTACCAGATTTAAAAAATTAGCTGGGTGTAATGGTGCACACCTGTAGTCTCAGCTACTCAGGAGGTTGACATGGGAGGACTGCTTAAGCCCAGAAGGTCAAGGATGCAAGGAGTTGTGATCACGCCACAGCCTGGGCAACAGAGTGAGACCCTGTCTCAAAAAAAAAAAAAGAAAAAAAAGCACACACACACAAAACCTACAGCAAATATTATCTTTATTGGTGATACATTGAAAGTTTTCTATTTGAAATTGTGAATATAATAAGGATGTAAGGGTGCTTTCTATCACCACTTCTACTTAACATTTTATTGAAATATTTATTAAAAGTACTAGCCATCTAGAAAAATATACCAAAGATACAAGAGTTAGAAACAAATATATAAGACATTATAGATATAATATGATTATGTATGGAAAAATAACAGATAAAATGTTAGAATTAATCGAGTTCAATAAGGTTGTTGTATATTAAGTAAAAATAAAAATGAATTGTATTTCTATATGTTAACAAGACATAATTTAAAAGTACTTTAAAAAAACTGCCATTAACAGCAAAATCATAAAATAGTAAGTAGCCAGTAATAATTTAATAAAATGTGTTTTAAAATACTATGGGAAAATTTTGAAACTTTATTGAGAGACAGTAAAAATGATTTAAATAAATAGAGAGATGCTGTGTTTGTGAGTTTTAAAACAAAACGTTATAAAGATTTCATTTCTTCCTGAACTAATTTATACATTAAATGAAAACCCAATCAAAGTTCCAAAAGAGTTTTTTGTGGACCTTGACAAATTGATTCTAAAATTTATATCAGTCTGTAAAAAGTCAAAAATTTCCCAGACCCTCTAGAAGAAGAAATACAAGTTGGGCTTATTAAAACTTATTATAAAGTCATCATTGTTAAGATGGCGTGGTGCTGGTACAGACGTAGACAGGCAGGCAAGTGGAATACACTGAGGAGCCCAGAAACCAATGAGCCTTGTGCAGACTGGCCAGGGAACTTATCCCTCTCTAGTCTAGAATATTCCATCTTACTCCCAGTATGGGTTCTTGAAAGTGACCATTGGAAGCTATAGAGGCAAAAATGCTCTGTCTCTGTCACTTTACTGCTGGTTTAGGTCCTTAAGTGAACCTGAATGATTCTTGGATTACATCTTTGACACACAAAACTCTCTGTGAAGTGGCCCCACTCTCCCCACCATCTTCCTCAGCCCCACGCCACCACATGGTCAGCCTGTGATCTTCCAAGTCGGGAGGACATGATTAATTGCCTCCCTCCCATTGATCTTGCCATTCACTTCTTGCCAGTGGTCAGAGCCCACCTCTTATCACAGAGGATAAAAATACCAAATAGTTACTTCCACAACCCTGTAGCCAGGGCATGGACATGGATCTAATCCTGGCCCATGGGACCTAAAAGAAGTGTAATGGAAGCATTTCTGCTTTTATACAAAGACACATGCACGCGCACACACACACACATACACACACACAGCTCCAGTGTCGCCCTTAGACAATCCTGTTGTTGTGCTTATATTAGGTTGCCTGAAACCTTAACAAGTTGGACCGCTAGAGGATGAAACTAATTGCTGAGACCATATGCCAAAGACAGAAAGAGCTTGGACGCTTGTTGAAATAAGTTTGCAGGTGAACCAAACCTGGAACCATCTGCCCCAGAATTCTTGTTATGTGAGTTGATGTTCAATTTCAGATTATATTCTTGCAGAACATAGACAACTCTCAAAGGGTTCACTGAAGAGGTTAGTGGAGGTTCTGGTGGCAGAAGTGTGGGTGAGATGAAAGAAACTTGCAAGGGTCGCCAAAACATCCAGGAACAGGCAGCAGCAGGAAGCTATGAATTGCTACACCACATCGGTGAAGGTGAGGAAGAAGAGGTGGTTCCCGGGACCTGGCGAGACTTAATTCACAGGGCATGAGGGATCAGGTCAAGTAACTCTTTAGTTATTTTCAAAACTGCAGCCCAGTGTGGAAAAGGTGGTTCAAATACCAGAACCTCTGCCACCTGGCACCTTCTGAAGTCCTGAAGGGAAGGGAAGGAAAAGGTTCTTGGATTCACTGGCTGAATCCAAGAGGGAGCCCAGGTGGTGGTGAGGTCAGCTCCCCAGGACACAGAGAAGTGCAGTGTATGGATGTGGAAGGGCCATCAGAGAACTGCCAACACTTACAACAAACCCCTCTTCATCAAGCCACTTTTAGACAAAACTTCTGTTACTTTTGGCCAAAGGCACCCTGACTGATCCTCCACCTGTTCCCACCTCCATGCTTCTGGAAAGGCTGATCTGATCTCTGCCTAGAAGAAGGCTTCTGCCACTCCTGGAAGCCCCGTGCAACTTGTGGGGCTCAGCTCCTGTATGGTCTCCACAACCTTTCTACCTCCCCTAGGGTTGTCACTCTACTTTCTGTGCTTTCGAACTATTTTTTCTTTTTATCCCCGAGACGGAGTCTTGCTGTCACCCAGGCTAGAGTGCAGTGGCGTGATCTCGGCTTACTGCAACATTTGCTGCCCAGGTTTAAGCGATTCTCCTGCCTCAGCCTCTGGAGTAGCTGGGATTACAGGTGTGCACCACCACAGATAGCTTTTTTTTTTTTTTTTTTTTTGTATTTTTAGTAGAGGCGGGGTTTCACCATGTTGGCCAGGCTGGCCTCGATCTCCTGACCTCATGATCCGCCCACCTCGGCCTCCCAAAGTGCTGGGATTACAGGCGTGAGCCACCGCGCCCGGCCCCAGACTTTTTAGTTTGACATGATTATAGACCCACAGGACTTTGCAAGGATAGTATAGGGGTCTCATGTACCCTTTTACTGAGATTTCCACAATGATTACATCTTTCATAATTATAGTATAATACCCAAATCAGAAAATTGACATTGCTACAGTGTGAGTGTACAGCTCTGTCTCTGTCTCTTTCTCTTCTCCCATGTACAGATTCATGTGATCATCACAATAACTATTTCATCACCACCGACACTGCACTGTGGTACACCTAGGTAACTGCACTTATTCCCCTCCCTTCACCCTCCTTAACCTTGGAAACCAGTCATCTGCTTTCCAACTCCATAATGTCATCATTTTGACAAGGCTATACAATGAAATCATATGACATGTGACTTTTTGGGATTTTTTAAAATCACTCAGCAAAATGCTCTTGCGACTCATCAAAGTTTATGTGTATGCATAGTCCATTCTCTGCATTCCATGGTATAGACGATGGACGTACCACAGCTTGTTTAACTTCACTTACTAAGGAACGTTTTGGTAGTTTCCAATTGTTCGCCATTAAAAGTAAAGCTGCCCTGAACAATCATGTACAGTTTTTGTGCAGACACGACCTCTTATTTCTCTGGGATAAATGCCTAAGAGTGCAATTGCTAAATTGTATGGTAAATGTATGTTTAGTTTTCTTAAAGAAACTCCCAAAATATTTTCTAGAGTGATTGCATCTTCTTACATTCCTAAGTAGTGATATATGACCGATCCAGTTTCTCCACAACCCCTCCAGCATTTGGTATTGTCATTGTTTTTTATTTTAGTTGTTCTAATAAACATGTGATGATATCTCATTACTGTCTGCACTTGTGTTGCCCTACTAGCTAGTGACAGTGAACATCTTTTCATGTACTTATCTGCCATG
The DNA here is from genome assembly GCF_029289425.2 of Pan paniscus. NCBI lineage: Eukaryota > Metazoa > Chordata > Mammalia > Primates > Hominidae > Pan > Pan paniscus. The sequence continues at coordinate 9,716,977 of NC_073265.2, forward strand.
TATATATCTTCTTCGGTGAAATGTCTTTTCATCTCTTTTTCTCATTTTCTAATTGGATTGTTTGTTTTTCTAACAAGAGCTGACTCTTAAGAATTATTTATATATGCTAGATAGGATTTTGTTGTTGAATATGCAGCTTGCAAATATTTTCCCCCAGTCTATAGCTTTCTCTCATCAGAGTTTTCCACAGAGCTCGATTTAAAATTTAATGAAGTCGGATATATTAATTTTTCCTTTTATAAAATGTGCTTTTGGTGTCATGTCTAAAGTTTCAAAGATTTATGTTCTTATAGGTATCTTCTTAAAGTTTCATAGTTTTACGATTTACATTAAATCTGTTCCTTTTTGAGAATTTTTGGATAAGGCATGATAATTCGGTCAAAGTGCCTTTTTTTGCCTATGAAAATCAAATTGTTCTAGGAGCAGGAGGAGAAAAATGAAAGAAAGAAAGAATGGAGAAAGAAAGAAAAAGAAAGGAAGGAAGGAAGGAAAAACTATCCTTCTTCCATTGAATTATTTTTGCACCTTTGTTAAAAATGAGTTGGCTGTCCATACATGGGTCTATTTCTGAGTTCTCTGTTCTGTTGCAATAATCTATGTGTCTATCCCATTGCCAATACCACATTGTCTTGATTGATGTAGCTACACAGTAGGTCTTAATATTGTTAGAGTAATTCCTCTCACTTTACTCATCATTTTCATAATTCTTTAGTCCCTTTGCTTTTAAATATACATTTTAAAATAATTGTGTCTATATCTACAACCTTGTTAAGATTTGAATAGGAATTATGTTAAACCTATATGTCAGTTTGAAAACAGACATTTTTACTATGTTGTATTCCCTAATCCATGAACACAAAATATTTCTTGCATTATTTAGATTTTTTCTTTCTTTCATCACTATTTTGTAGTTTTCAACATACAGGTACTGTACATGTTTTGTTAGACTTACATCAAAGTATTTCATTTTTACCTCCTCTGGCTTCTTTCAAGATTTTCTCTGTCTTTGGTTTTCTGAGGTTTGAATATGATAGGGTTGGATGTAGGGTTTTTTACATTTATTTTACTTGGTGTTTTCTGAGCTTTTTGGATTTGTGGTTTGGTATCTATCGTTCACTAGGGAAAAAAATTGAACATTATTATTTCCAATATTTCTTCTGTTCCATTCCCTTTTCTCCCTCTGGTATTACATATATGCATATGTTACACCTTTCACAATTGTCCCACAGTTCCTGAATATCTTGTTTTCTTTCTTTGCATTTCAGTTTTGAATTGGCATATCTTCAAGCTCACTGCTTCTTTCGTCAGCTATGCCCAGGCTATTGATAAGCCCAAAGCCATTCTTTATTTTGGTTATAATGTTTTTCATTTCAAGCACTTTCGTTTGATTCTTTCCTAAAATTTCCATCATCTTGCTTTAAATTACCCATCTGAAGTCAAACTCTCTCTGCAGACTGCATGATTCTATATCTAGAAAACCCAGTAGTCTCAGCCTGAATGCCCCTTAAACTGATAACTTCAGGAAAGTTTCAGGATAAAAAATCAATGTACAAAAATCACTAGCATTCCTATACACCAACAACAGGCAAGCCAAGAACCAAATCAGGAATGCAATCTCATTCACAATTGCCACAAAAAGAACAAAATACCTAGGAACACAGCTAACCAGGGAGGTAAAAGATCTCTACAATTTGAATTAGAAAACACTTCTCAGAGAAACCACAGATGACACAAAAAAATGGAAAAACATTCCATGCTCATGAATAGAAAGAATCAGTATCATTAAAATGGCCATACTGCCCAAAGCAATTTACAGATTGATTGCTATACCTATCAAACTACCAATAACATTCTTCACAGAACTAGAAAAAACTATTTTAAAATTCATATGGAACCAAAAAAGAGCCCCAAAAGCCAAGACAATCCTAAGCGAAAAGAACAAAGCTGAAGGCATCACATTACCTGGCTTCAAACTATACTACAGGGTTATAGTAACCAAAGCAGCATGGTGCTGGTACAAGAACAAACACATAGACCAATGGAAGAGAATAGAGAGCCCAGAAATAAGACTGCACATCTACAACCATCTGATCTTCGACAAAGCTGACAAAAAAAAGCAATAGGAAAAGGACTCCTTATTCAATAAATGGGGCTGGGATTACTGGCTAGCCACATGCAGAAGATTGAAACTGGACCCCTTCCTTACACCATATATAAAAATTAGATCAAGATGGATTAAAGACTTAAATGTAAAATCAACAGAGTAAGCAGACAACCTGAAGAATGGGAGAAAATTTTTGCAAACTATACATCTGACAAAGGTCTAATATACAGCATCTGTAAGGAACTTGACCAAGTTTACAAAAAAAGTCAAACAGCCACATTAAAAAGTGGGCAAAGGACATGAACAGACACTTTTCAAAAGAAGACATACACGCAGCCAAGAGGCATGTGAAAAATGCTCAATATCACTAATCATTCGAGAAATTCAAATCAAAACCACAGTGAGATACCATCTCACACTAGTCAGAAAGGCTATTATTAAAGAGGCAAAAAAGAACAGATGCTGGCAAGGTTGTGGAGAAAAGGGAACATTGTTGGTGGGAGTGTAAATTAGTTCAACCATAGTAGAAAGTGGCGATTCCTCAAAGACCTAAAGACAGACATACCATTCAACCCAGCAGTCCCACTAGTAGGTATGTACCCAAAGGAATATAAATCATTCTGTTATAAAAACACATGCACGTGTATGTTCATTACAGCGCTATTCACAATAGCAAAGACATAGAATCAACCTAAATGCCCATCAATGGTAGACTGGATAAAGAAAATGTGGTACATATACACCATGGAATACTATACAGCTGTAAAAAAGAATGGGATCATGTCCTTTTCAGGGACATGGATGGAGCTGGAGGCAACTATCCTTAGTAAACTAACACAGGAACTGCAAACCAAATACCACACGTTCTCACTTATAAGTGGGAGCTAAATTATGAGAACTCATGGATACAAAGAGGACAGCAACAGACACAGGGGCCTAGTTGAGAGTGGAGGGAGGGAGGAGGGAGAAAATCAGAAAAAATAAGTATTGGGTACTAGGCTTAGTACCTAGGTGATGAAATAATCTGTACAATAATCTCCCATGACATGAGTTTACCTATATAACAAACCTTTACATGTAACCCTGAACCTAAAATAAAAGTTAAAAAAATTCAAATATATGGGGTGATAATTCAAGTTTTTACCCTGAAATAGGCATGTCTCAAATGTTAAAAAGATAGTTGATTTTGAAAGTCCTTTTGAGTACTATATTTGAATAAAGTGAGACACCTTTTAAAAAATTACCCATCTGTTCTTGTATATAGTTCTACTTTTCTCCTTAAAATATTAATCATAGTCATTTGAAATTTCCCACCTGATAATTCCAACATCTATGTCATACTTTCGTCTTGTTTTGTCTCTCCAGACCATTTTTCTGGCTGCTGGTGTGCCTTGTAATTTTTTGGTGAAAGACAGACATGATGTACAGGTTGAGTATCCCTAATCCAAAAATTTGAAATCCAAAATGCTCCCAAATTTGAAACTTTCTGAGCATTGATGCGACACCACTACTGAAAAGTTCCACACCTGACCTCACATGATGGGTTGCAGTCAGAACTTTATTTCATGCACAAAATTATATATAAGTGTTGTCTAAAATTACGTTAAGTTACATGGCTAAAGGTGTATGGAACATAATGAGTTTAGTGTTTAGACTTGGGTCCCGTCCCCAAGATATCTCATTCTGTACACGCAAATATTCCAAAGTCAAAAAAAAAAAAATGAAATCCGGAAGAGTTTGGTCTCATTTTGTATATGGGATACTCAATCTGTAAGGGAAATAGTAACTGAGGTAAATAGGCCTTAAATTTGAGGTTTTATATTAACCTGGCTAGGAGCTGGGCTGTGTTTGATGTTCACTGTAGCTGTAGGTGCCAGAGGCTTCACATTTCTTGTTACTGTTTCCTTTGTCTTTGGGCTTCTCTGAGAATTCCTTAGGTAGAGCCTGTGCCTTGTGGCTCTATTAGCTGTAGTCGCCTGTTATTATATGGAAGTCCCGTTGATGCGGTGGGAAGGTGTTGGGGAGTAAGCTTTCTATAATATTATGATTAAATTTGTCTTTTACTGGTTCTGTTCTCCCTGGCCTGTGACTTTCACAGTTGCTTCTTTCCTTTTCTCCTCCCTTTGGTGAGATAGGAAAGCTGGGCTTCATCAGCTGCCTTTTCCTGTAGATGGGATAAGGCTCTGGTAAGTATTTTTCTCACGGAGAATAGGTATCTGTTATGATGAGTGCCCTGGACATACTCCAAAATGGTTATTTTCTCCTTCCTCCTGTCAGAAACATGAGGAGATTTTTCTTGGCTCTTCCCCTTGAGAAACTGGTGCAGTTCCTTGGGGTAAAAACGTATGGAAGTGTGGGGTACCCCAAGACTGCGTCCCCTGGAGTTTCTTGCTGTTACACTAGTCCACACTGAGCCTCCAGCAGTTCAAATTTCCATTCAAGTGTTCCTGTGGGCTTAGGGCTGCAGCAGCTGCTTCTCCAGGGAAGCAGGTCTCAGCCGAGGCTCCGTGTGGGCATGTCTCTCTCCAGATTTCAGGGTGCTGTTCACTCCATGACCTCAGCACTCTAATGGATCCAGGATAACTCACTGATTTTCCATTTCTTCAACTTTTCCTTGTTTTTTTTTCTGGTTTTTTGTTTGTTTGTTTTTTCTTGTTTGTTTGATTGGTTTTGGTTTTGTTTTGTTTTGTTTTTGAGATGGAGTTTCACTCTTGTTGCCCAGGCTGGAGTGCAATGGCGCGATCTCAGTTCACGAAAGCTCCACCTCCCGGGTTCAAGCGATTCTCCTGCCTCAGTCTCACGAGTAGCTGGAATTACAGGCATGTGCCACCTTGCCCAGCTAATTTTGTATTTTTAGTAGAGATGGCGTTTCTCGATGTTGGTCAGGCTGGTCTCCAACTCCCAGCCTCAGGTGATCCGCCCGTCTCGGCCCCACAAAGTGCTGAGATTACAGGCGTGAGCCACTGCGCCCGGCCAACATTTCCTTGTTATAAGGAAAGAGTGAAGACTTCTAAATTGTATGTTGGAGCTGAAACTGGAAATCTCATGTATTTTATTTTGTAAAAGTGATTATAAATTCTATTTTAAATTTTGGTTTCAACATGTTTGCACTACTATATCAAAATATAATTTACTTTTGTATGCTGATCCTGTATCTTGAGGCCCTGCTAAACTCACTCGTTAGTTTTTGGGGGGCTTTTCTTTTTGCTTTGCAGATTCTTGGGTGTTTTTTTTTTTTTAACTTAGACAATTATGTCTTCTGAAAATCAGGACAGTTTTATTTTTTCCTTGCTTGTCTTATTGCAGTGAGTAGAATTTCCAGTATTATGTTGAATAATGGTGGTGAGAGTAAACATCCTTGCCCCCTTCCCAATCCGAGGTGAGAGCATTCACACTTTCACTGTTTAACTATTCAGTATAAAGTTAGCTGTAGGGTTTTTGTAGATGTTCTGTATAAAATATCAATAAAGTTCCTCTTTATTCCTATTTTCTGAGAATTTATATCATGAATGGATGTTAAATTTTTTCAAATATTTTTAATGCAACAATTATATAACCATGTGATTTTTTTTTTTCTTCTTTAGCCTGTTAGTATAGTGAATTACACTGATTGATTTTTGAATAATGAACTAGTGTTGCATCCCTGGAATAAACCCTATTAGGTCATGGCATATATACTTTTTATATATTACTGATTTATATTAGCTAATATTTTAAGTTTTACATCTATATTTCTGAGAGAGATTGGTCTGTAGTTTTCTTTTTATACTGTCTTGTCTGGTTTTGGTATCAGAGTAATACTGGCTTCATAGATTGAGTTGGGAATTTTTTCCACCTCATCTATTTTCTTAAAGAAATTGTGTCAAATTGGTATTGATTTTGCTTTACATGTTTGACAGAGCTCTCCAGTGAAACTACTTGGGCTTGGAGATTTCTTTTTTGAGAGTTTTAAAATTGTGAACTCAATATTCTTATAGAGCTATTCACATTTTCCATTTCATATTGAGCACATTGTGGTAGTTTGTGATTTTTAGGTAATTGGTCCATTTCATCTAAGTTGATGTGTCTAAAGTTGTTTGTAGTATTTTATCACAATCCTTTGAAAGCCTGCAAGGTCTGGAGTGGTATTCTCTTTCATTCCTGACATCAGTAGTTCATATCTTCTCTATTTTCTTTTGTCAATCTTGCTAGATCTCATTACTACCTAGCATAAATGAACATTCCCATATTTCTTTTTCAAAAAAAAAAACGAAAGGTCTCACATATTTATTACTGAACCCAGCAAACCAGCTCGTTCATAACAGATTCAGAGAGAAAAAATATATTCCCAATAAAATATGTCCAACTCTCCAGATAGTGGTGCCATTTTCAGCTTGATATGATAACATGTTTGTGACCTTCAGACAGCATAAATATGTGTGCCATCTCATGTGCAATTCCTTAGAGATCCAGCTTGGTTCTTCTCCAATGTCTCCGTTTGGAGTTGTACTGATTTTATTACCAGTTTTCATCCCAATCCAATGGGGAATGGGACCATTTCACTTTTGTTTCTTGACCAGGAATCACTTAATCCTGAAAGTCTTGTGAGAAAACATGGCAAGAAGAGGAGTCAAGCACACGCCGTGGTGTCAGAGAAAGGAAGAGACAAACATCCCCATTTCTTACCTGCTCTTTCTGACACCACTACAGTGGGGACCTGGAGTCTCATCCAGCCTCAGAAGGGTGGAATTCTAGGCTCCCAGTATGGCCTGCGAGGGTGGGATGAGTCCACTGTTTTTGCTCTGGTGTCTGGCTTAAGTAATTAGTATCTAAAAGTTTTCTCCTTTGCTTGGCCACCCCTTTCCTTGTCGTTTGGTGAAGGAAAGCAGGCTTTCTTGATTGTTTTGTTTGTTGCTCTTTGTCTGCACCTACAGGTGTTTTCAGTTACTGGTTTCCTCAGCATTCAATTCAGGATATATGAGGTAAAAAGAAAATCCAGGTAACTCTCTGTTGTGGCATTCCTCGGATCCCAGATTCCCTAGCTATTCTACCTTCTCCCAACCTCTCAGCTTCTTATGTTCATTCTATGCAAAATGTCCTGGATTTTTAGTTTCGATGACTTGGAAGAATATGGAAAAGTAGGGCTGGGCGTGGTGGCTCATGCCTGTAATCCCAGCACTTTGGGGGACTGAAGCAGGTGGATCACCTGAGGTCAGGAGTTCGAGACCAGCCTGGCCAACATGGTGAAACCCCATCTCTATTAAAAATACAAAAATTAGCTGGGCATGGTGGCACATGTCTGTAATCCCAGCTACTCAGGAGGCTGAGGCACGAGAATCACTTGAATTCAGGAGGCAGAGGTTGCAGTGAGCCAAGATCCCACCACTGCACTCCAGCCTGGGTGACACAGCGAGACTCCATCTCAAAAAATAAAATAAAATAAAACTAAAAATAATATGGAAAAGTAGGTCCATTCTGTCCTCCCAGAAGTGTAAGCCCTGTGCTGTTGTTATTTTTACATGTCCTAATTTCCTACTAGGCTCTTGAGTAAATGTAGACTCAGAGAGGTTAAATAATTTGTTCAATATTATACTGCCAGTGATTCAGCAAGAACTGGATACAAGGCATTCGTCAAAAGCTCACCCTCTTTTTCATGACCCTATACTGCTAAATAAATGTTTACTGGAAGAATGAACCAATGAAAGAAAGTTCCCTTCCTTAGTCACAATAGTTCTGTGATTTTTGTTTTAAAACTCAGGATATAGTGATGTATTTCTCGTTTTTCATCATGATCAAAAATGCTTGAAGTCTAAGAGCTTAGAAACCACTAGTCATTGCCATTTAGGAAATTTCCTAGAATCCAATTGTGTGGTTTCTGCCAATAATTTAGGTTTTATGAACACTGGTTGTATAGTATTGGGCTCTGCTCACCTCTCAACCTTTGCTCTTTAACCTGTAGACTGAGACTCACGTGAAGTTATCAGGAGAACTAAATAAAGAAAACTGCAGGGGACTGTAAGTGAAAATATGAGAGACAAACTAATCCTCAACACTCTTTAATATAGGGCTTTCCAGATGAAAGCAGTAACAAATGCTATAAGTGTGAAAGTTCCTGCGATGGTTAATCTTACGTGTCAATCTGGCCAGGCTATGGTGCCTAGTTGTGTAGTCAAACAGTAGTCTAGATGTTGCTGTGAAGACTTTTTAAAATGTGATTAACATTTACAATCACTGGACTTTTAGTAAAGCTCATAAATGTCCATGGTGTGGTGAGCCTCATCTAATCAGTTGAAGGCCATAAGAGCAAAATCCGATTCCTCAAAGAAGAAGGAATTTTGCCTGAATTTGCAGCCTGCAGGCCTACCCTGTGGATTTAGGACATGCCAGTCTCCACAGTACTGTGGTGTGTGTGTTGCTATATATGTATCTGTGTGTGTGTGTGTGTGTGTGTGTGTGTGCACATCTGTATGGAGAACCCTAATACAGCACCTTACACAGCACACAGTACCTGGTCTGTAAGAACAAGACAATAAATTTTAGCTGAATCTGCATCAGCTTTCTGTTTATACTGCTTTAGAAGTATCCATTCATTATTTGAAGAAGTGTGTGTTAGATGCTTGCCTTAGGTGGAACATTATATATTTTCCAAAGGTATAAAATTGTTTTCTTTCCTTAAGTAGTTTCCAACTTTTTGTTTCCAAGGCAACAAAAAACATTGTCTCATTCAGTTTTCTGTTGCTATAATGGAATACCAGAGACTGGGTAATTACAAAGAATAGAAGTTTATTGGCTCCAGGTTCTAGAGGCTGGGAACACCAAGGGCATGGCAGCAGCATCTGGTGGGGTTCTGTGCTACATTACCCCATGGTGGAAGGGCAGAGGGCAGAGGGCAGAAGAGGAAAGGCAGAAGAGAAAGACAGCATGGGAGATAGCAAGAAAATGGAGGCCAAAACTTATCCTTTTATCAGGAATCCACTCCCACAATAAGTAACCCACTCCTGCAATAATGGCATTAATCCATTCATGAGGACAGAGTCTTCATGACCTAATCACCTCCTAAAAGCCCTCTCTCCCAACACCATTACATTGACAACTACATTTCAACAAGAGTTTTGGAGGGGACATCCAAGCCATAGCAAACATATACTATGAAACTCTAAATAAGGAGAAAAGGTAACAATTCACAAGAAGTCAGAGGTAGCATGTGACTTTCCAACCAAGGAGTGACATTGCCCAGTCTTTAGTCAGGACTTGAAGGGATGCTGTCACCTGGATCAGAGTTTCCAGTGAAAGTTTTCTAGGGGAGACGGGTGACAAGTCTAATTTTGCAGAATGAAAAAAAACTTAGATATGTAGTTAAGTAAAGGGTGCATTCCAAGTAACAGGAGCAGTGAGCCTCAGGAGAAGGGTGTGTTTGAAGGAGTAATAGGAGATGTTGGAAGCAAAGATTGGGATAAGGCTTTGCTTTTAGGGATTAGATGAGCAATTCACATGAATGTAGCTAGATTGGGGAGAGATGATGAGGAGTGGTGCTTATCAACAAACACTGCCCTAAGGGCTTTCAAATTCAAATTTTTAAAGAACCCTAAGTTAGTCAAATATTAATAAAACATGTCTACAGGCTGGATTTGATCTGCAGGTTACCTGTTTGTGGCCTCACATAAAGACTTTGGATTACAAAATGACTTATTTGTTCTTTAGGTCTTGGAGAGACCTGAAATGACCTAGCTCAATGGCTCCCAAGGTATAGTCTGTCAACTCTTGGGGGTCCCCAAGACCCTTTCAAAGTGTCTGCAAAGCCAAAACTATTTTTATGGACGTTATTTGGACTTTCCATTGTGTTAACCCTGACAATGATGGTGTAAACCCAATGGTGGATAAAACTGCAGTGACTTAGCACAAATCAAAGTGAGGCCAAACTGTACTAGTAGTCAAGGTACAAATACTTGCCGGAAAACTAAAAAAGCCAGTTTCACTAAAGAAAGTCCTAGTGAATCAGAAAAAAAAAAAAAAAAAACCACGTTTAAATTCTTAAATCTCCACTCTTGAGTACACAACTTTATAACATTCCGTGTGATAAGATGGGAAGTACACATCACGCACTGCAGCCACATAATAAAGTAGGATGGTTACCTTGAAGGAAAGGACTTGTGCAATTATTTGGGTTGTGAGCTAAGCCACCTGCTTTTTTCATGAAACACAATTTTTACTTGAAAGAACAACTGACAAATGGTGATTATTTAGGTTTGCGTATTTGGGAGTTGAAGGAGTTTGGGAAATGCCACCCCAAAATATGTCACTTTGGTGTGCTGATTACTTCAAACTGAGGGCACCAGGGGAATGGCAAATGCAGGGAGGGGCTGTCTCTGAACTCCCCTATCTGCCTAGAGACAGATCCTCCAAAAGGAATTGAACTGCCATCTATCTCATCCCCAAGGAATCTCATCGACTGAAGAAGATTGACTCCTATCACGGGAGAGGAGAGTAGAAGTTGATGCCACACACAGGCTTTGTCACAGGCTGTTATCTCCTCTTCTAATCCCATCTTTTACAAAAGTAATTTACTGTCCCCTAAGTTGCCTACATCTCTCCTACCCTAAGAGGAGGGTATGTAAGTTTCTAGATCTCACTGGGTTTGAGGATATTCACTTTTCTTTCCTTTGATGTTCCCACACACGTAATACATTTGTATACTTTTTCTCCTGCTAATCTGCCTGATGTCTGTTGATTTCATAAACTCAATTATCAAATCCTCAGAGGAAGGGTAATGGGAAAATTTTCCCTCCCCTACAGCAGGCTTGTCCTGAAAATGAATAAGGTAAGCCTGTTACTTTAAGGGAAACAACTGACAGGAATTAGTATTTGTTGCTAATGATTACATTTAAGTTTTCAAATGAAAATTAAAATTTTGGAAAACTTGTATCTGCTACCATGAACTTGATGACTTCCCAATGCTTAAATTTTTTATAAGATTGATGGTACTATCAATAAATGCAATTTTCAATATATAATGAAACGTGGAAATATTTGAAACAGTTGTGTTATTCAGTGAACTAATATTTTCCAAGTGTCTGGTACATAATTTTACACAATCAGGCATGAGGAAAAGATCCATCCAAAGTACAAACTAGACCAATTAATTTTAATGTACAGTTAACAAATTTATTGAAATGGTTTCAGAATCTACATTGCAAAACTTTTAAGAAGCTACCACTTGTTGAGTTCGGGGGTAGTATCAAAGTAGCATATCTATAATTACCATAAAAATGTATTAAAATACTCCCATCCCTCAAATACTATATGCAACTGGATTTTAGTCATCAACTTCAAGCAAAACAAAATATTTCAGCAGCTTGAATATCTCAAGTCAAATAGATATGAGAACTCTTTTGTCTTCTAAGCTAGACATTACAGAAATTTGAAAAATGTAATGTCACTCTTCACTATTTGTGTTATAGTTATTTTTCATAACAAGTGTTATTTATTTTAACCTTTAATGGGTTTACTCTCGGTATTTTTAAATGACTTAGTAAGTATACTTCAAACATTTTTCTGTTTTAATTTGTAGATATGATAACTATCAAAAGGTATAACTCACCAAAAAAAGCTCGTGTCATTCTCAATAAGTTTAGAAATGTGAAAGGTTCCTAAGACCAAAAAGTTAGAACTGCTGGTTTGAAGATGAATGCCATATTTAAAGAGATATTAATCTTAGAATGTAGAATGGATTTCATGGAGAAATCTGAAAAGAGCAAGGAGGCTGTTGAAAGTGTCAGAAAAGAGGTACTTGGGTCCAGACTCTAGTCTGGTGTAACTATGGAAATAAAGGACTGCTGTGGGAGGCAGGGTGGAGGCAAAACCCTTAGCATCAATAATTGGTGATGGGTGGGGGGAGAGAGAGAAATAGAAGAATCTAAATGACCCATATTTTGAGACTGGTTATTTAACTGCGAGAATGGTAGTGTTGGAGCATTAGCTTAGGTATTTTAGTGACTGGTAACATAAAGGAGTAGACAGATTTATTCAATGACAAGCCTGGATGCTGGCAGTCCCAGGGCTGGTTCTGCAAGTCCATAATTTCTCAGGATCTTTCGGTGTGCCACATACTGGCCACATCTTTCTCCTTATTGTCATGGAGGGATCCCACTGTTTCAAGCATCTACATCTTTACAGAGAGATAGATGTTCAAGAAGTGAACAGCACAGGAAAGAGTAAATACATGTATAAATTGTAAAATCTATTGTTTAAAAAAAGCTATAAACATGTTTCATGAAGTTGATAATTTATGTAGAATAAAATACCTGACAACAAAAGCAAAAAAGGAAGGGATGGTAAATGGAGTTAAATTGTTGCATGGTTATCAGACCATTGGGGAAGTGTTAAAATACTAATTTAGGGCAGACCATAATAAGGTAAGATTGCATTCTGAAATTTCTAGTGTAATGATGAAAAGATTGATACTAATCTTTTATAGCAAAAAAATAACATACTAATAGATAAGATAGAAGTGCATTATAAGATAAAGTATACTATAACATTTTGTTATAACAAAATCCTAAGGGATAAGATAAAACAGAATATTTTTTAAATACCTGATTAATATAATGGAAGGCAGGAACAGAGAAAAAAGAAAATAAATTTCAGGACAAATAGAAAACAAATAGCAAAATGATAAACAAACAAACCAGATCAGTTATATATTATTATTAAACATAAATGGACTAAATACACCAATTAAAATACAAAGTGAGTCAGCTATTTTTAAAAGCCCAAGCTATATGTTATTCGCAATGAACATATTTCAAATATACATTTATAGATAGGATGAAGTAAAGAGATGAAAAAACATGCAAACACATATCAAAAGAAATCTGTCATGGTGACATTAATAATTAAAATATAAATAGACTTCAAAGTTAAAGATATTCTGAGAGATAGATTGTAACATTTCGTAGTGGTAAGTAGGTAAATTCAAAAGGAAGTCATAATAACTTTAACTTTGTATGCACCTAATATTATAATTTTTAAATATATGAAACAAAAGTTTACAGAAACTAAAGAGAGAGATGAATCCACATCATAGTTGATATATTAACTTACCTCTCTCAATAACTAATAAAATAAACAGACAAAACAAAAGCAGTCAGCCTCTTTCCCCAGCCATCACAGCCATTGCCCAGTGGGCTCATGAACAAAGTAGCCATGGTGGCAGGAATGGAGGCTATGCATGGGCTCAGTCACATGGACTTCCATTCACCAAAGGTGACCTGGCTACAGCATCTGCTAAGTGCCCAATTTACCAGCAGCAGAAACTAACACTGAGTCCACAGAATCACATCATTCCCCAGGGAGATCGATCAGCCAGCCTGCCTGGTGGTAGATTGATTACACTTGGGCAACGTCCATCATGGAAAGGGCAGTGTTTTGTTCTCACTGGAATAGGTTCTTACCCTGGAAATGGATCTGCCTTCTCTGCACACAATGCTTCTGCCAAAACTACCATCCATGGACTTATAGGATGCCTTATCCACCATCATGGTATTCCACCCAGCATTGCTTCTGGCAATACCTTGCAGGGCTAGGATAAGGTTCTCCAGGAGGCTGTATATGATCCGAATCAGTATTTAATATATGGTGCTGTTTCTATGACAGGTTCATGGGTAGGAATCAGGGGGTAGGTAGAAATGGGAGTTGTACTATTCCCTATTACTCCTATTCACTCCCCAGCAAAATTTTTGCCTCCTGTTCCTGTGAACTTATACTCTGTTGGCATAAAGGTCTTAGTTCCAAAGGGAAAAAAGGCTTCCACTAAGAGACACAAAAATGATTCCAATGAACTAGAAGACGGCTGCCCAGCCACTTTAGAGTCCTCAGGTCTCTGAATGAGTAGGCAAATAAGGGAGTTACTGTGGTGATTGGGGTGGTTGATTCTCACTACCAAGCAGAAATTGGAGTACTACTCCACAATGGAGGTAAGAAAGAGTATGTCTAGAATACAGAAACTCCTTTAGGACGTCTCTTAGTGTTACCATGCCCTGTGGTTAAAGTCAATGGAAAACTACACCAACCCAATCCAGGCAGGACTACTAATGGCTCAGACACTTCGGGAATTAAGATTTGGATCACTCTACCCTGTATAAAAACACAACCAGCTGAGGGTAAAGGGAATACAGAATGGTAGTAGAAGAAGGTAGCTGTAAGCACCAGCTATGATCATGTGACCAGTTCCAGAAACCAGGATTTTTAATTGTTATGAATATTTCATCCTTATTTTGTTATGAATATGTTTGTTTGTGTGTGTGTATATTTAGAAAATATCTCATTTCTTCCCTCTCTTATCCTCTTATTGACTTTTTATCATAGTATTTAAGTATAGTCATGTGTTGCTTAATGACTGGGATATGTTCTGAAAAATGCATCATTAGGTGATTTCATTGTTATGCAAACATTGTAGAGTGTACTTACACAAACTTAGATGGTACACCTACTACACACCTAGGCTATATGGTACAGCCTACTGCTCCTAGGCTACAAACCTGTATAGCATGTTACTATACTGAATGCCGTAGGCAGTTGTAACACACTTGTCAGTATGTGTATATCTAAACATATCTAAATATAGAAAAGGTAGAGTAAAAATACAGTATTATAATCTTATGGGACCATTGTTGTATATAAGTTTTGTTCTTGACCATAAGGTCATTATATGGTACATGACTGTATTGTTAACCTTACATCATAGTATTTAAGTTGCAGGCTATCGAGAGGCATAAGCATCACCTGAGGATGTTGCATACTCTTCTGGGGAGGGAGTTAGTGCATTTTTGGTTGTATGCAGGACAATTATGATAGGTGAAAGATGGCCTTGTTATCATCTTTGTTTGGAAATTAAGTATGGTTTAAGGAGATGTGTATAGCTGCCCAGATGACAAGGGGTGGACTTGCACTGGCTAATTTTATAGTCAACTTGGCTGGGTCACAGTGTCCAGTTATTTGGTCAAGCATTATTCTGGATGTTTCTGTGAAGGTGGTTTTTGTTGAGATTAACCAAAACTGATAGACTGGGAGTAAAGCAGATTACCCCCCATAATGTGAGTGGGCCTCATCCTGTCGGCTGAAGGCGCTCAATAGAACAATGACTGGCCTCTCCTGAGCAAGAAGGAACTCTGCCAGCTGACTGCCTTTGCAACTTGGACTGACATTCTCCCCCGCGTCTCTAGCCTGCCAATCTACCCTGCAGATTTTGGACTTACAAGCTTCCACAGTCTTGTAGGCCAATTCCTTAAAAATAAATCTCTCTGTATATACACATCCTGTTGTTTCTGTTTCTCTGGAGAATTCTGATTAATATGCTAGAAAATCTTACTGAAAGAAATGAAAGAAGACCAAAATAAATGAAAAGATGTTCCATGTTTAGAGGTTGAAAAGTTCGTATTGTTTAGATGTCAATTCCTCCCGTATCTTTTGATGAATTCAGATACAGCTAAACAGTTTTTTTAAAGAGATGAAATTGAGAAGCTGATTTTAAAATATATATGAAAAGACAAAGGACCTGAAAGAAACAGAATACTTAATGAAGAAGAGCAAAGTTCAAGGATTTCAAGAATTCTTTTGAAGCTATAGTAGTTCAGATAGACTGGTATTAGAGGAAGGATGGACAAAGAGAACAGTGGAATAGAACAGAGGATCCAGAAATAGACCCACATGTGGTTTACCACGAAGGTGCTGCTGCTATTCAGATGGAAACAGATGGTCTGGATAATAAACAGAGCAACTGGATACCTGTATGGAAAAAAGAAAACACCTTACCCATATCTTACCCTAAAAATGAAAATTAGTTTAAGTTGGGTCATATACCTAAATGTGAAAGCTAAAACAATTCTGGAAGGAGATAAGAGAGAATGTTTTCATGATCTTGTTTTTCTGAGGTCTTGCTCTGTCTCCCAGCTTGGAGTGCAGTAGCACGATATTAGCTCACTGCAGCTTCAAACTCCTGAACTCAAGCCATCTTCCCACCTCAGCCTCCTACCTCAGCCTTCCAAGTAGCAGGGACTACAGGTGCATGCCACCACACCTGGCTAATTTTTTTTAATTTTCTGTAGAGATGGGGACTCACTTTGTTGTTCAGGCTGGCCTCAAATTCCTGGTTGCTCAGGTTGGCCTCAACCTCTTGGCTTCAAGCAATCCTCCCACACTGGCCTCCCAAAGTGTTGGGATTATAGGCATTAAGCCACCATACTTGGCCTTCATTTTCTTAATGGATTTAGAAGAGCCTTTTGTAAAACTTGTTTTTACAATTTCTTTTTTAAAAAATCTAAATTGCATAATTGACAAATAATAATTGTATATATTTGTGAAGTATAATGTGAAGTTTGGAGTGGCATGATTAAATCAAGCTAATTAACCTGTCCACCACATCACTTATCATTTTCTGTGGTGAGGCATTTGGTATTTACTTTTAGCGGTTTTGAAATATACAATACATTAACTATATTCACCATGCTGTGCAATAGATCTCAGAAGCTTATTCTTCCTATGTAACTGAAACTTTGTACCCTTTAAACAACCTCTACCCATTCCCCTTCCCCCATGCCCCAGCCCCTGCTAGCCACGATTTTATTCACCATATCTATGAGTTCAACATTTTCAGATTACACATATATAAGTGAGATCATGCTGTATTTGTCTTCCTGTGCCTGGCTTATTTTGTTTTTTACAGGTTCATTCTTCACTGTGAACTCAGAAGTTCACTGCCCCATTGATCTTGAGAAAAATGAAATGTGTGCCATGCTGCAGGAAAGTTAGGAAGGCCTTGGGGTGGATCTTGACAGGCTCATGTTCACCCTGCACATGACTTTGCTTCCCTGCCTCCTAATCTCCGAACCACACCTCATTCTCTTCTCCCTAACCCCTCCCCTATTCTATGTGCCTCAGGGTACAATAGCCTCATGCCCCCCTACAGGAGCTGGCTTTGATTCATCTAATAGGATTCATGCGATCCCACAGCCTGATCTTACCCCAGTGGCTGGCCCTTTACCCAAGTCTATGGCATTCCCTGGATGAAAAACTTGCTTCGGAAATGGGCCTATAGCCTGATTTTGGCCAGTGTGATGGTAGCGGGGCTGTAGGCACCTTCTGGGTAGTGTAGCTCCAGACTTTAAGTCTCTGGAACTACAGAAGCCATTTTGCCGTGGTTCAGAGGGCAGAGGGACAGAAAGAGCCAGTCCACGGGGTCATTGTTGAGTCATTGGATGAAACCCACCCTGAAGACTCTACCAGTCAGGATGAGCAAGAAGATGGGGTGATCTCAAACCATGACCTCAGCATCAACTCGCAAAAGTTAGTTTCTCACTCATGGCCAGCTGTGGGCCTGCGTGGGCTCCAGGGCCGTGCTCCCTGACGGGTGGCCGTGCATTCCAGGCTGTCCTGTGCACCTTCATATCAATGTGTGACTCCACGATGACCTGCCATGGGGAGAAAGGTGGAGACTCACACCCTGGTTCTTAATGCTCCCCCAAAGTAACACACATCATTTTTATTGTTGGTCCTGAAATACGCTTAACTCCAAGGGGTCTCACGTCTGGGAAGGAGATTTTGCAAAGTGCTAGGAATGCCTATGTAGGAGTGAAGGAGAAACTTCCCTTTGGCCCTCTGAAGGCTTGCTGAAAATCAACTGACGAAAGGCAGATTAACAGAGAAAAAAGACAAACAAATGTATTAATGTGCACAGGGGACAATCACAGAGTGATCACCCACTTACTCGGTGCCCTACAGAAGCTCATTTACCCTTTCCTAGGGGTGGAGGTGATGGGAAATGTAGATGATCTTTTGATGGGCAGGAAATCATTAGGGAAGATGAATGGACCCCAAAGGCAGGAGGCAGATGCTCTGGGAAAGTGGGGTCAGAGCTGCACAGGAACAAAGGTTGTCTTATTCTGCAGGTAAAGCCCCCCAGGTAATCTCTTGGAGCTGCTCTTAGAAGAATAGATGAAAAGTCCGTCTGGGCACAGTGAGGACAATGAGTCTTTTCTCTTCTCCCGTGCTTGATCGTCCTGCTTCTTTAATGAGATTCCTAAGGAGGGAGTCTTAAGACAATTGCATTTAAGCTTTCTTAGATAAGGAAATTCTAGAGAAGTGTCCCTCTTGGTGCTTCAGGAAAGAGTATCAGGGAGACAAAGAGGTGGGGAAAAAGTCAGAGAGAAACCTTGATCCTAAGGCTTATTTTGGAGGCCTTTCAATTGTCAAAGCACTCCGCATGCCAAAGCGCCATATTTTGGGGAATCATTTCCTGTGCCCCAACACCTATCACTGGATCTTCCTTCCAGACTGTGATTCAGGCCAACACTCCCCTTTGTGGTTGAGGTAGCTAAAATTAGGATTTCTGTGGTTATTTTTAACCAAAAGCATCTGACATTTTAACTGAAGCAATTGTTATCATTTTCATTCAAGGGGTGAGGAGATTATCAATATGCTGGGAGCTCAGCTGGGCATGCATTTCTGGATCCTCACTCAGGGAGAAAAACTCACAGACTGTGCGATTGGCAGCAGCTACAAACCAGCACAGTCTGCAGGTCACAGTGACAAGTTTCAAATAGAAACCTGGCATCCAAAAATATACAGCTTTGGCCACGAAAGCATGGGGTTATTCCAAAGTATTCTGAGGCTAGTCTTGCTGGCGCCCACAGTGGCCTATTCTGAGGCATGTTTTAAATAAGAGTCCTGGCAGCAGGCCCCTGAGCTTCAGAAATATAAGCTGGTTCCTCTCATCAGTCACTGACTGTCTCTCCGAATGTTGTCGAATCTGGATGTTCTCAGCAGTTCAATTGTTCTTCACATTGTCCTTTGTGCGAGCCAAGGAACTGAACTTTCTAAGTAAAGATTTAAAAAGCATCCTTGCAATGAAGGTAGAAGGTCTACTGGCTGGGTTGAGCCTCTCTGCTGTCTTCAATGGCATCTGGAACTCAAAAGGCATCTGGAAGCATTGTCCACCTTCCATACATGCGTGCCAGTGTTCAGGCCTGTGCCAGGGTCCCAGGGTCAGGGTCGCCAGGCTCTGCCTTCTCCTGGGATAACTGTTGGCTCCACCCACGATACTATCAGTGCAGTGTTCCTGAGCAAACGTTCAATGGGCAGCATGCAGAAGCCACTTTTGGAATTCCCCCATATGTCTTTTCTTTCCATCTAGCTTCAGAAATATATGTAAACACGTGGAAACCTTGCTTAAAATGAGCTCAATTCTGTGACGTGCTCTCTAAAAAGCATAACATATAATGAGAATACATTTAGTCGTGGAATTTAGGGCCATAAAAATGACTCTCTCATCCCTACGACCTCACCTGCCCTCAAGCAGGCTATGCCCTGGCACTCGCCCATGCAGGAGGCAGGTTTGATGCCCTCATCCTCCAAGACACAGATTGGGGATGAGCCTGCAAGCTCCTGCTTCCTCCATGGAGCTGACACAGCTCTCAAAAACACACAGGGCACTGCCCACAGGACTTCTGTGGGTCAGCCTTGGGCTCACCAATCACATTCATGCCTGATGCCTTGTTGTTCCTTTCCATTGTTACACGTTGGTAGCCCAGCCAGATCAAAAGGAGCCATTTCCATGTTAAAACACAGTCCACCCATCTGTCTTTTGCCTCTTCAGGCTACAGTTCTCGCCCCTGCAGGGACGGTCAGGGCTCCAGCAGGTGATGTCTCTCTCTGGCCTTCCTGACTCCCCTGACCCTACACTTCAAGGACGTCTGTGCAGCCCCTTTCTTATGCCTCCTCCCCTGATCACAATAGTCTAGTTCATGTCAGAGTTCCTGAGTTAAATGCCACATGAACTGTTCTCTAGCATACCAAGCTTCTTTTGTCACTGAATTTTGATAAGGACTCCCTCCTAGCCAGGCTCCTGGAACCCTCTTCTTAACCAAGCCTTGTCCTTGGCCTGCTAAGCCCAGTTTCAATCCCCACCTTTGACACCTCATCAAATTCCTCTTAGTAATTTTTCATCCATTGATCCTGTCTCCTTGCCCGTTGGCTACAAATCCCCAGATGTCATTGCTGTACTTGGAGTTGAGTTCTGTCTCTCTCCCTTATTGCGATAGTCTTGACCCTTAGTGAAATAAGGAAAATGCAAGGCTAAAACAACGAGGCAGAGAACACAAACTGATAAAGCGGCATCTGGGATCTGGCCATAAGTATACAGAATGGCAAGGGCAGATGTTTTTTAACTAGAAAAGATTCCTAATTCTCTTTAAAAATAAAATGAAGCCAGGAAAATAAAGGTCTTTAAAAATTAACCTGCTTCTACACACACACACACACACACACACACACACACACACACACACACAAAGTGATTAATTTCCAAACCAGGAGCGTAACACTGAAGCGGCATTGTTGTCTGGGGTAAATACCCAAAGTTTGGTGCCTCATGCCAAGGAAATCAAGGACACGGACACACGTGGAATGGGATTAAGAGTGGAAGTTTCATAGGCAAAAGAAAGAGAAGGAGAATAGCTCTCTCTTGCAAGTGAGAGGGGCGCCTCAATGGGACTTCCAGCATATGGCAGAATGCACCACCTTTTATAGACAGGCTTGAGAGGTGGTGTCTGATTTACACAGGACCCAAAGATTGGTTGGACCCATTGTGACATTGAGAGGTGAAGCCCGCTGGGCTTCTGGGTCGGGTGGGGACTTGGAGAACTTTTCTGTCTAGCTAAAGAATTGTAAATGCACCAATCAGCACTCTATAAAAACGGACCAATCAGCACTCTGTAAAACGGACCACTCAGCACTCTGTAAAATGGACCAATCAGCTCTCTGTAAAACGGACCAATCAGCAGGATGTGGGTGGGGCCAAATAAGGGAATAAAAGCAGGCCACCCAAGTCAGCAGTGGCAATCTTCTGGGTCCTGTGCGACACTGTGGAAAGTTTATCATTCAGGTCTTTGCAATAAATCTTACTGCTGTTCACTGTTTGGGTCTGCACTACCTTTATGAGCTGTAACACTCACCGCAAAGGTCTGCAGCTTCACTCCTAAAGCCATGGAGACCACAAACTTCACTGTTGAAGCCAGCCTGACCACGAACCCATGGGGAGGATCAAACAACTCTATACGTGACACCTTTAAGAGCTGTAATGCACACTGCGAAGGTCTGCGGCTTCACTTTTAGAGTCAGAAGTGAAGACTCTCGCTGGAGACCAGCAAGACGACGAACCCACCAGAAGGAAGAAACTCCAGACACATCGGAACATATGAAGGAACAAACTGGATACACCATCTTTAAGAACTGTAACACTCACCAGAAGGGTCCATGGCTTCATTCTTGAAGTCAGCCCGACCAAGAACCCACGGGAAGGAACCAATTCCAGACACAACATTTACAAAGCATGCAAGAGGCTGGCCGCCCTACCCGAATGTTGTATTATGCAAATGTGGTCTGTACTTGGCCAGTGCCATGTTGCCTGCTCCCTACTGTGTATGTGATTGACAAGGAAAGGAGAAGATGGAGCAGCCACACAGAACGTGTCTTCCCCACGTAGCCTTTTCCTATTGGTGCAGCTCCCAGCGTTCACCCCCACAAGCTTCCAGCTTGCCTATGTTTGCAAAGTGATTTTAGAGGCTGCTGTTTGATAGAAAAGAAATTATTTTGGGGCGGCTTTTCATTAAAAGGAAAACCTTACCAAGGACTTCTATACCTCACTATCTGCCTAAATAATTTCTTCTTAACTCCTATATCAACATCAGAGATAGTGACAGCATGACACCCACTTGCACAACCTCCTTTCCTGATAAGAATTCCGGGCTACTTGTCCAAGCAGGGATTTCGCAAAGCTCTTGACAAGCCCTTGTTGAGCAGAGGTCAGCACGCCTCTCTCCAAGCTCCTGGAGCCAGGTGGGCTGTCACCTGCGGGTGCCCAGAGTGAGGAAAGGGCCAAGAGTGAGGAAAGAAAAGCACGGCCAGAAGTGCTGCGTCTCTCTAGGACAACTGGTATCTAAATGTGGTTTAGACATCACTGAGACAGTGATGATCGGCCGAGAAGGTGCCCACCGATTTGATTTGGGCAATGAATAACCTTCCAGTGCATATTTATTGACACATGTTTGCTGTGCTGGGCACTAATGTAGGTGCTGTGGAATCCACTGTGAGCAAGAAAGACAATTAACTGTTTAGTAAATAACGATATGAAACAACATCAGGTAGTAACGCATCCTCTGCACCGCATGCCACTTTGCACAGAACACTCTGTTGCTCCATTTGCAAGGTTCTCAATACTAGGCAACCTTTCGATCTCAGACCCAAAGCCTGTTCCTCAGCAGGTCTTCCCTGGTCTTCTTACTTAATAAAATGCCATGACTCTCACCACAGGCAGGAAGTATGCAACGGAGCATGGCATAAGCGGACTTATCTTGCTCCACGAGTTCATGGCCAGGCTAAAAAGGGAAAAGCCAGGCCCCAGAGGGCTCACATGGCTAAGACGGCCCTCGGCGTTGAAGGACTCACAAGTGTTCTTCTTTTTGTTTTGTCTTAAGACTGCTTATTTCTCCATAGAAAACCACTGAAGAGAACTCGCAGGAACTTCTGCAGACACTAGGAAGAGTTTGTGAGCCTTCAGGGCTACAGGGAAGCCGGTGACTATGCTAAGGTGGCAAAGACAAGGTGACAGGCAAGAGAGAAAGTGCCGTGGAGCTGCCAGAGGGGAGCCAGCCCACGCCTCTGCTCCTTAAGGAAAGCCTCTAGTATGTGGGGCCACTAGGGGACTACTGGTGCTCAAGACAGCCCTGTGGGAGAGGAGGGAGCAGCCCTGACGGTGGAGAGCTGGAGGGGATGGCTTTGCACAGCCAAGGCCGTCTTCTGTGTGGGAACGACTGTGGTGGAGAAAAGGACTCCAGACAGAGGCCATCATCACACCTTCCTGGAGAGAGGCAGGAACGACCACGTAGGAAGTGATCCTCTATGGCTGGAACACCCAGTGTCTGCAGTGCCCAGGAGAAAAGGTTGTCTATGTCCCAGAGAGATGTGTCACCCCAAGAGGGCTGGAATATCAGGGATGATCAGAAGGGGCCAGAAGAGCCACTGACAGGGCCTCAGGGAATGGGAGTGTCTTAGCACAGCCCCAGGTGCGCGTCTAACCACCTGTGCAGGGAGACCTCGCGCCTTGTGAGGCCTCAGAAGCAGGGAGGGGGACTTGAAGTGGAAACGGAGTTTTACAGAAGTAGAGTTGTGTGCTGGATTTAAACTCACGACACCTGTTTACATCTCTTCTCCACTGGATTAAAAGTTCCTGAAGGATAAAACTCCACATGTCATATTCCTTGCTGCTTCATCAACACTTATTTCAGAATCTAGTAGGCAGCAGGCAGTCAAAGGATGTTTTTTTAGTTGAACTGAAACTGAGTTCTAAAGTCTTGCCCTTTTAGACCATCTAAAAATATTTCAGACCACAGATCCCAGGATTTTTCTTTTCACTCTTGCCACGATCAGTAAATCAACATCCTGGTTGAGACTACGGTTTTTGCAGAGGCTTTGAAGGTTGTTCATGGAGCCACCAGTTGGCCAAAGGACATGAATTTTCTTTGTCCTTCCATAAGGAAGAACTGACCATTGACCTCTGGGAAGAACCATCTGTCTCCACTCGCAGAAGAGATAAGGGTTTCCTTGTCTGACACCAGCAGGTACATTGTGCAACAAAACAGTAGTACAATATCTGCAGAATCCCAAGCAAGGGACAGCAACATCCAAGGGTCTTTTCTTCCCTTTCAACTGCAGAGCAAACCACAAAAATACTATAATGCCTATTGAAGGACAGGATTACCAAAAAGTGCTCAGATTCAAAGGATTCAAAGAGGTGTCTTTGTTATGTATTTTTCCCCTACTTCTTGGCATTCATCACCCATTCACATTTTTGTTATACGTCAGCAGTAGTGTAGTGTGTGGGAGCAGCAAGCACAGCACATCAGGGTCCCACATCACAGTGCCCTCCACACCTTCTGACATTTACCCCAAATGACAACAAAACGCCAAATCAGGTCATCACGCCATGTCCAAAAAAGCCTCAGTGGTTGGGGTGACCAGGGGGCAGGCTGCTGGGGGTGAACACAGATTCCACACTCATGCTGGACCGGGCTCCCCAGTGTCACCAAGTGTCCCTGATAGACTGGTGAGTGCTAGGTGCTCTGACATCTTGTATCCCACAGCCCCTACTCACACCTTTTCTTCTTCCTTCACCGACCCTGCTCTCCTTTCCATCCTAAATCCTCACCTCTTGAACCATGCCCTTCCACTGCTCCACTGCTGTTTTGACCTCAAGTACCTACAACACTTTCCTTTTGTGAAGTTATTTGGCCATTTCTCCACCCTCATTCTTTTCTTCTGCAGTTTTAAACTTGTCTTAATTTTTAATTAGGCTGTATATGCAGAAAGGTCAAAATTGTTAAACAAGTTTCCCTCGCAGCTTTGGCCATCAATTCTCCTCCCTCTGTGGCCATTACTACTAATCAGTGTTGTAGGCTGAATTGGGATCTTCCCAAAAAAGATATGTGGAAGTCCCAACCCCTAGTATCTGAAGGTGACCTTATTTGGAGATAGTGTCATTACAGAGGTAATCAAGTTAAAATGAGGTCTTAGGGAGGGCCTTAGTTTAATTTCTTATAAACTAGATTGGGTTCTTATACAAAGGGAAAATTTGGACAAGGAGACACACAGACACACATAGAAGGAAGATTATAGGAAGACGGATACGACGGCCTTCTACAGGCCAAGAAGAGAGGCCTCAGAAGGAATCAACCCTGCTGACACCTTGATCTTGGACTTCCAGACTCCGGACAATATATTTCTGTTGTTTAAACCACCCGGTTGTGGTACTATGTTAACGACAGCCCTAGCAAACTAATACAACCAGTTTCTTATGTACCTGTATCACCAGAGATAGCTATGGATCAACAGGGTTTTACAGTCATTTTTTGTTTGTTTGCTCTACCCACATGGTGGTCTACTGTGCACATGTACTTGGCTGTACTTTTTCCACTTCACCAGATCTCAGTGATAATGTCCTATCAGTTCATACAGACTACTTCATCCTTTTAAATACATGCACAGTCAGCCAGGCACAGTGGCTCACGCCTGTAATCCCAGCACTTTGCAAAGCGAGGTGGGCAGATCACCTAAGGTCAGGAGTTTGAGACCAGCCTGGCCAACATGGCGAAACCCCGTCTCTACTGAAAATACAAAAATTAGCCCGGTGTGGTGGCCCATGCCTGTAATCCCAGCTACTCAGGAGGCTGAAGCAGGAGAATCGCTTGAACCTGGGAAGCAGAGGTCACAGTGAGCCCAGATCGCACCACTGCACTCCCGCCTGGGTGACAGAGAAAGATTCCGCCTCAAAAAACAAATACGTACATATATACATACAGACATGCACAGTCTTCCATTCTATGGGTGTTCCATGTCTGCTTGGACCCCAGTGGATGGGAATTTAGATGATATTCCTAATTTTTTGCTACTGCAGAAATGCTTCAAAGACTAACATTGTACATACGTCATTTTACACATGTGCAAATACATCTGCAGGATTAAATCCTCAAAGTGGAATCACCCTATGAAAACGTCGCTAAATTTCTCTCCATACAGTTATAGCAATTTACACTCCTATGAGCATGAAGGTTTCCCACAACACAACATCCTCAGCATGGTGAATAATCAAACTCTGAATGACGGCAAATCTAGCAGTGAAAACTGCTATCTTGTAGTTATTTTGGGTAAAAAAGTATTTCTTTTTCTTTTAACACTCTATTTGTAGGTGTTAATCAGTTTTCTATTGGTTTATAGTCCTTATTGATATTAAGAAATATTTGTCTGTGCTATAAATTGTAAATAATTTCCATAGTTGTCATCGATCTTTGAATATTACCTAAGGTAACTTTTTCCATGCAGGTGTACTTGAATTTTCCCTTCTCCTTTTGTTCCTTCCTTCCTTTTTTCCTTCCTTCCTTTGTTCCTTCCTTCTCTCCTTCAATAACTATATAATACAGAACCCAAATACATCACCCAACATGGAATTTTACCCAACAGATTGGTGGTTTCCAGATTTTTTTTTTTTTTTTTTTTAGACAGAGTCTTGCTCTGTTGCCCAGGCTGGAGTTCAGTGGCACAATCTTGGCTCACTGCAACCTTTGCCTCTCAGGTTCAGGTGATTCTCCTGCCTCAGCCTCCTGACTAGTTGGGATTACAGGTGCGCACCACCATGCCCGGCTAATTTTTGTACTTTTAGTAAAGACAGGGTTTCACCATGTTGGTCAGGCTGGTCTCAAACTCCTGACCTCGTGATCTGCCCACCTCGGCCTCCCAAAGTGCTGGGATTACAGCTATGAGCCACGGCACGGCGCTTGGCCAGTTACCAGATTTTTTTAATTTACAAAGCACTAAATTAAAAGTGGGGGGAGGGTCTTTTTATTTTGCCAGTAATTACCTAATGTTTTAAAATAATTTATTGTCACAATCATTTGATTAAGAAAAAATGTTTTAACTTCAGAAAAAGTAAGAAGGACATAATCTCAGGTTGATTATAGTTTATTTTCTGAAAACAGTACAGTTGTCCCTTGGTATCCATGGGAGACTAGTTCCAGGAACCCCCCTGGATCCCAAAATCCATGGATGCTAAAGTCTCTGATATAAAATGGTGTTGTATTTGCAGATAACCTTCACACATCTTCCCATTTCTAGATTACTTACAATACCAAATACAATGAAAATGCAATGTTGATAGTTGTCATACTGTTTTGTTTAGGGAATAGTAACCAAAAACCTCTGCACTTGTTCAGTACAGATGCATTAAAATTTTTTTGTTTTTTGCTGTGCAGTTAGTTGAATCCAGGAATGCAGAACCCATGGATATGGAGGGCTAACTGTACATTGTCCTGCTTTATTTGTTTTTATGGAAGCTGTTGAAAACTTCATTGTTCAGGGACTGGCACGTGGAGACCATTGCTTTGGAGATTTTTTTTAAAATAAAAAAATGTAAACAGCTATTCAGGTCAGGTCACCATTAAAAGGACCAAGAGACAGGCAGGTTTCCTTACTCATGCAAATGCTGTCTATCGGAAGTCTGCCCAGATCTCAACATATTACCTATATATGGTATGCGTGTTGCACACACACCATACAGGATGCTGTACACATGGATACTAGTCCTGTGTACATCTATAATACACATCTGGGTGGCAAGAGAGTAGCCCTCTCTCTCCCCTGTGTTAAAGTCACATACACATGGAAAATGCAGTATGCAGCTGCTGGATGGAGCCTTTTCTGCAGGCAGGGCAGACTTCCAGCGCTTGAGTATCTCCTCCTAAGGCAGCAGGATCAGTGTATGCCAGGCGTCATTCTTGGGGTGTGAAGCAGAACCTGCCACTGCTTTTGGAGGCGCATACTTCCAGGTGGAAGGGGATCTGAAAGGATGTAAGGAAACGGGATCCAGGGATGACTAGGTGGAAAGTGCGCTATTCTAAAATCCCTCTGCCTTTAAATTGCTTTTCAAGCAGGACGGTGGTTTTGTTTGCTTGCTTGTTTGTTTTACCACACTTACCATCTCACAGGGAGAGGACACAGGAAGAAAGGGAAGCCCAAATTGCTGATAAGGACCAAGGAGATGATCTAGACGGGGTAACCCCTTGGTAGAGGTTGTACACAGCCAGGACAATAGGGACACGGCCAGTGCCCTTGTGATTCAGGGGAAGGAGCACGGGCACCAACAGGAGAGTGGTGGACTTCAGGGGGCAGCCGGTGATTTCAGAGCCAGGCAGCTGGAGTCAGAGGCACGGGAGCTGGAAAGGATCTTGGTGTCACCTTCTCTCGCTGCTCATTTTGCTGAGGCTGAGGACAGGCAGGCACAGGAACAGCCACAGGGACCCACACTGGCCAGTCCGTGGTGGAGTCAGACACAGTTCCAGCCTCTAGCTCAGGTCCCACTCCATACTGCCTCCCTTGGGGACCTGCTCACTCCAGCTCCTTCATGACGCTGTTCCTGGCAGAAATGATGTCCTGTGATTAAACCTTCATGCCCATGGCTCACACAGTCTTTGTCCAGGTCCCTGAGCCCACACATGTGTGAACAGCCATTGGAGAGAATCCTTGTAAAGATTCTTGTTTTCCAGGACTTTGGAAAGCACTTTCTCAACCTACTTGTAGTATATCATGGACATGTATCTTATCCTTACGTTTCCTGATAGATATTTTATTTTCTTGGCTTTGGCACCTGAATCAGTGGTTCTTAACCCTTTGTCTGCTCTAACCTGTTTGAGGAACTTGATATAATCCAATAGTCAATAGCAGAAAGTCCCACCTAGTGGGGCAAAGTGGTGGAAAGGCCTTATGTGATTTGCAGACCTATCTCCTCCCCCACTGCAATTAAAAATCAGTATTCTGAAGTGTAGTAGAATATGTGTCTTATTCATAAATCACACATTTGAACAACAATAGGAAATGTGTCTTCTTAGTGTGCCCAGGATTTAGCACATAGTACTAGGCACAAAGTAGGTGCTCAGGCAATGTTTGCTGAATCTATTTGAGTGGTAGATGAGCAAAATATTCATTGAGTGAATTGATGGATGAATAGACATGCAATTTTAGATGCAATCCAAGGACAATCCACCCACCCATTTAGTAATCGGGTAGCACCTCTTCATCCCAACAGCTGAGGGCTGGGGCAGAGATGTCTGGGGGAAACATGACCCTCTCCCCCAAATATCAGTATTTCCAGGTTCTGGGTTCTGGGTCATCTTTTCCTGCCCATGACAAGTTGCTTGACTTCTCCAAGACCTGGATGACAGCCCAGGCTAAGAGGTGAGAAGCCTAGAGAAGATGAGAGGTGTCATTGTGAAAACAAAATCCTGGGCTGCACTGGTGTGTGCACCCCCACACTTGGGCAGCCCAAAAATTAATCAACCAGGAAGGGCTGCATCTGACCGCATCTTGGGTCAGCGTTTGTAGGGTTCTCTGGAGGCTGAGGTCATGGGTGTCTACTGGCCTCTCATCACCACTGTTTCCATGAGTCTTCCTCATTTGAACCCCAGGCCCCACTCCTTCTGTAGTTTTCCAGATCTGTCCCTTACCTGCTGTATCTGAAATCTACAGGTGAGGGAAGCCCCAAAGCCCATCGCTGGTTTTCTCACCTAAATTGAGCCTCTCCATCCAGGGCAGGAGTCCAACATCCTGGAATCCCCAGGCCCACCACTGCCTTTCCATCAGGGGCCTCCTGAAGGGGATCTGTCCTGGCAGAGAAAGGTCCTCTCTCCTGGGCTGCCCTGGGCCACAGATCTTCCTCACCTGCATGTGTTGGGAATATTTATTTCTAATCCCACTTAAATGCAAGACACTGGCTTTTGAGAAAAACACTGGTTTTATGAATGCCAAGTTTCATTCCTCACAAGCCTTCTCTTCTTTGCCACCTGGCACATGCCCACACATCGTCTGTGATCTCACACAAACGTCTCTCCCTAGAGAAGTCTTCAATGGCTCCTCCAGACTCACCCGTGCCCTCTGTGCATGCTACTGGGACAACTGGAGGCTGTGATGAGACATTCCACATGCAGGCCTGCAGCCCCTCGCACTGTACGTGCCTGGCCATGCCATTCATCTCTGTATCCCTGTGTTTGGTATAGAGCAGGAGGCTCTATGTTGGTGAAGGAGGAACATTTTTGTTGCTTTTTACATCTCTGTCAGAATTATGTCCCTCCCTCATGAAAAATCAATATGGGAAAGACGTGGTTTCAGACAACACATACCTAAAGGTTATGCAAGTAAAGCCAGGAAATACCTGCAGCCTTTCCATGCAATTAGGAGTTGGGAGAAGCTCCTTTTTTGTTGCACACCTGGGGCTGAGGATGAGCGCTGCGGCCACCAACAGTCAGGATGGCGATGCATAAGGACTGACCTCATGGGAAGTTGGCTGGAGCAGCACGTGACGGCTGTGTCCAAGACTTTTAGCTATGGACTTTGCAGAAATAAGTGAAGGTCATGCAAATGAAAATATGCTTATAGCTATAGAAATGTTTATAGCTATGATAAGAGGTCTGGCAGGGGCAGTGGGATAAAACCATGAATATGGAAGGAAGCCAGGAGCGTAGCCTTCTTTACAACCTCATGCCTACCTAGTGGTTTCTGGAAGTGACTTTCATCCTAATGCTTACTCCTCCCCCGACAAAGAACAGTGTAACTTTTTCATCTCTAGTCTTTCATCAGTATGGCAAAAAGAAACTCATGGACATGCCCTGCTGCATTTTGTTTATACTGATACAAAAAGCCCTAGGCCTTCACACATGCTTGCTTTAGACATCTTCTTCCCATTGGTTTTCTTCAATATATACAGAAAGCAGTTTTGCTTTAGAAAGTATCTGGACCATTGCCTTGCCTATAATCAAAAATACTAGAATGAGACTTTGGTCTAAGATGAATAATCCTATAATAAGTGTATGAAAGAATGATGTAAATGCTTTATTTTTAACACTTTTAAAAGAACCAAGCAAATGCAGGGAGCCAAAAGCCCCCTGTAGATCACTTATGACACAGCAGATGGAGGGAATACCTGGACCCTCTGAACACTGTTCCTTCTACCTGCACCCGCTGGGAAAGGATGAACTCTCGCTCACTTCCGGAAGACCGGATTTGGCTGAGTGGACAAGAAAGTTGGACAGTATTTTTGAAGGTCTGTTGGGAAATTATTATTTGAACCCAGACTCACTGACACATAATTGTTTGTATCGAATTTCTTCATGCAATCCCTTGTTAGAGTTCTCTAAAAACACTCAAGTGGACAAAGGCGATGACTTACCATCCACGTCCTTCTTCCAGGCTGTTCTTCAGATCTCCTGCACCCCTCACAGAGCTGAAGGTCCCTAATCCCATGCCTTTTCTGTACCTGATCCTTCCCAGTTCCAAATTCACGTTAATTTAGATAGCTGAGTCTGAGTGAGAAAATACGTGAGATTAAAAGAGAGAATTCCATAGGAGGAGGGAATTCATGGGTATAACATTTGCAAAGCCAAGGAATAATAATATTAGCAAGGTATAGTATTTACTCTCTGCCAGGCACTTTTAAACACTGTTACTGTCCCCTCTCTACAGATGAGCAGACTGAGGCAAAGACAGGCCAAGTAAATTGTTGAAGTAGAATTGTTTAATTGTTAAGTGAGCCAAGAGGTGAAGCCAGGTGGCTGGGTGTCCACATTCAACTCTAAAGCAATCCCTGCCTCTCTGGGGTAGCAACGTAAAGACCAACAGCCTTAGGAATGCAATGAATGGGACAGGATTTGTTTCCCATCTAGTTGAAATGACAAAGACTGAGAATTTCAGCCCCAGAAGGAATTTTCGAGTCGTTTTCAGGTTTTTATGAGAACTCTTCACCAAGTAAAATAATATAAAATCATCAATGCATGATTACTTGTAGCTCCACCAAGATGGAGCAGTCCCACTCCTCCAGGTCCTTCTCTCAAGACGAAAAATGCCCTGACACAACACAACAAATGCACTTGGGGAGACTGACAGGTGGGAGGAGCAGGGGGCCGCTGCCTAGGAACGTGGGAAACCACACATGGTGTTGCCTCCCAGTATCCCAGGCGCAGCCACAGAGCCTCCCGCCAGACCGCCACGGGCACAGACTCAGAAGGCCCCCGGCAGGCTGGCATGCTAAGCCTCGGGCCAGGAAAGCTGAGCTAAGGACAGAAAACCTTTTGGCAATGCCACCCCTACTCCAGTCAAATATCAAGAAAAAAAAACAACCACTCCTACCTGTGTCGGTGGCCTGGCAGGTGCTGATTTTCCACCTGCCCCCTCTACCACAGAGCAGGTGGTGGCCCGTTGTGGTGGGGTTGAGCAGGGAGCTCATGGTGCACCCTCTGCCCGGGGACACAGGTGAGACACACAAGTCTCCCTGCCATGGTAGAGTCAGGGGGTCCAGGGTGAGTTGAGCCTCTACTTCCGTGACGGAAGTCAGCCCTCTCCTTCTCACTCCCCAGGGTCAACAGAGCCTAGCAAAGAGCTGAGCTGAGCTCCTGAACCTTGTAGGCAATGAGGTGGTGTGAATTAGTGCCCAACTTCTACCCAGAAGGGGTCAACAACGAAGGAAGGCTGAACCTTTATCCCCTGCAGTCCAAGGAGGCGGTGGGAATTTGGCTTGCTCAATGTTCACACTGGTACTGGCAGGGCTCAGTGGGAAGATGGACACAGTCACCCACCTGGCCTTTGTGCTACCTCCAGGGGCACTGCCTGCTAAAAAAAGATGATTGGATAGGATGTAGAGGCTCATAGCCTAATATCCAAAAAGGCTAGGCTACAACTGAAAACCCCACAAAAGCCAAGAACCGGGAGACCACAATTTGAATGAGAAAAGGCCATATCAGTTTTTGGAATGTTCTGACAAGAACTTTAAAGCAGGCATCATAAAAATGCCTCCACACGTGGTTAAAATTCTCTTGAAACAAACTGAAAAAATAGAAAAATGCAGCAAAGAAATAGAAATTATTTTTTAAAAGAACCAGATGCAAATTACAGAACTGCAAAATAAAATAACTGAAATGAAAAACAAACTGGAAAAAATAATAGAGTGCAGACGACAGAGAATAGAAACAATAAACTTGAGGACATGTCAGTGGCATTAACCCAGTCTGAACAACAGAAAGAAAATAGACTGAAAAAAAAATTTAACAGAGGTTCAGGGAACTGTAAGACAATAAAAAGAGTTAAGATTAGGGCCGGACGTGGCGGCTCATGCCTGTAATCTCAACACGTTGGGAGGCCGAGGCAGGCGGATCACCTGAGGTCAGGAGTTCAAGACCAGCCTGGTCAACATGGTGAAACCCTGTCTCTACAAAAATACAAAAAAATTGGCTGGGTGAGGAGGTGCATGCCTGTAATCCCAGCTACTTGGGAGGTTGGGGCAGGATGATAGCTTGAACCCTGGAGGCAGAGATTGCAGTGAGCCATGATCACACTACTGCACTCCAGCCTGGGTGACAAGAGCGTGACTCTATTGCAATAAAAATAAAAATAAAAAATAAAAAGACCTAAGATTCAAATCACTGAAGTTAAAGAAAAAGAGGAAAGAGAGGGTGGAACTGGAAAGCGTCAGAAGAAATAATGTCTGAAAATTTCTCAAATTTGGTAAAAAATATAAATGTGCTGCATGAGTTTCCTGTGCTGCCATAACGAATCACCACAAACCTCTTGTCTTAAAGGAGCAGAAATGTGTTCTCTCACAGTTCTGGGGGCCTGAAGTCGGAAATAAAAAATCACTGGACCAAAATCAAGGTGTCTGCAGGCTCCGAAAGCTCCAGGGAAGACTCCATGCCTGGCCTCTTCCAGCTGCAGGCTGTTGGTGTTCTTGTTTGTGGCTCCGTCACTCCAGCCACTGCCTCCATGATTACATTGCCTTCTCTTTTCTGTGTTTTCTCTGTGTGTCAATTTTCTCTTCTTTTCTTTACAAGGATACCTGTGATAGTATTTAGGGTCCACCTGAGATAATCTAAGATTACTCCTTTATCTCAAGATTCTTAACTTAATCACATCTGTAAGACTCCCCACTCCCATCTTTTTTTGGCGACAGGGTCTTACTCTGTCACCAGGCTGGAGTGAGTGGTGCTCAATGTAGCCTTGACCTCCCGGGCTCAAACGATCCTCCCACCTCAGCTTCCCAGTGCTGGGATTACAGGCATGAGCCACGATGCCTACCCGAAAGACCCCTTTTTTTTTTTTCATATAAGGTAATGTCCACAGGTTCCAGGGATTTGACATGGATATCTTTTTTTGAGGGGGGGACTGCATTTGTCAGCCCACCATGCCTACAGATTCAAGAAGCTTGAATCCCAAATAAAACCCAAAGTCCCTACCAAGACACAACGTAATTAAACTTGTGAAAACTAAAGATAAAAATCTTCAAAGGAGCCAGACAGAAATGACACATTACTTAGAGGCAATAAACAATCTGAATTATAATTTATTTCTTGCCTGAAATAATCAAGACCAAAAAGAAAATTTTAATATGTAAAAGTCAACAGCATAAAACAGCAGCCCTGCTCTTGTCAGGGGTAGGTTCTGGGTGATACCCAAGCCTCACCTAGTTACCTACCCATACAAACTCTCACCAAGACTGTTTCATGACTCCTAAGTCTTAGCCAAGGATTTTTACAAAGGTATGCAAAAATGTAAAATTTTAACGGTCTCATGTTTTTCAAGATCTGTTATTCAAAATTACCTTTATTCACGGTCTAATAGATCAACTACCTCATATTCATGATCTGACCAAATGACTTAAGCAGTGAATATGGAATTGATAGGAACAACACATTGGGCAGTGAGCCTAGTGCTTGTCAAACTTTTTTTTTTTTTTTTTTTTTTTGAGACGGAGTCTCCCTCTGTCGCCCAGGCTGGACTGCAGTGGCGCGATCTGGGCTCACTGCAAGCTCCGCCTCCCGGGTTCACGCCATTCTCCTGCCTCAGCCTCCCGAGTAGCTGGGACTACAGGCACCCGCCACCACGCCCGGCTATTGTTTTGTGTTTTTAGTAGAGACAGGGTTTCACCGTGTTAGCCAGGACGGTCTCGATCTCCTGACCTCGTGATCCGCCCGCCTCGGCCTCCCAAAGTGCTGGGATTACAGGCGTGAGACACCGCCTGGCCGCTTCTCAAACTTTAAGATGGAATCACCTGAAGCTCTTCTAATTCAGTTCGTCAGGGGGTGTGGTAGGAGCTGAGAGTCCACATTGCTAACAAGCTCCCAGTTGATGTTTGTGCTGTGGGATCTGGGACCGCACGCTGAGTAGTAAAGACCTGAGCACAAGGCCACTTTCTGTGAGTTTATGATCAGTGTATGCATATGTATTAACGCCAGTAAGAGGACAGGATCTTTGGAATTAGGAAAATCTGGTTTTAAATACCTTTTGCCCTTTCCAGATGACTGACCTTAAAAAAGGTATCTACCTCTCTGAGTCTGAGTTTCAACATACACCCAATGAAGGTATTTTAGTAATTGACTCATGACACTACCTGATTTCAATGCTTACTATAAAATGACCATAAAAATAAATATATTGATCAATGGAACAGAATACTGTTCAGAAATACCAGCACTTACATCTTCCACTGATATTTTAACTTTTGAAATAAATATTCACAGGAGGTTGCAAAGGCAGCACACAGGTCTCATGGATCCTTAACCCAGTTTCTGCCCCACAGTCACATCTTACATTATTACAGTGCAATATCAAAACCAGGAATTTGACATTGATACAATGTGAGTGCATAGTTCTGTGTCGTTTAAGCACATATGTAGATTCATGTAGCTACCACGACACTCAAGACACAGAACTATTCCATGACCGCAAAGATACCTTTGTGTTAGCCCTCACTACCAATCTGTTTCCTGTCTCTGCAATTTTATAATTTCAAGAATGGTATATAAACAGTATTATACAATGTGTAACCTTTTGATATTGGCTGTTTTTCACTTAGCATAATGCCCTTGGGATACTTCCCGGTCATTGTGTCCATAGTTCATTCTATTTTGTTGCTGAGTACTCCATGGTATGAATTTGCTCCGGTTTGTTCAGCCATTCACCTATAAGGGACATTCTGGTGTTTCCGGTTTTTGGCTATTTACAAATAATGCTGCTGTGAACAATTATGTACATAATTTGTGCAGACATAAGTCTCCATTTCTCTGGGATAAAAGCCCATGGTTGTACACTAAGTGCTGTGTGTGTGTGTGTATATATATATATATATATATATATATATATATATATATACATATTTTTTTTTTGAGATAGGGTCTCACTGGAGACTGGAGTGCATTGGCACGATCTCGGCCCACTGCAACCTCCACTGCACAGATTGAAGTGATTCTCCTGCTTCAGCCTCCCCAGTAGCTGGGATTATAGGTGTGTGCCACCATGCCTGGCTAATTTTTGTATTTTTAGTAGAGACAGGGTTTTACCATGTTGGCCACGCTGGTCTCGAACTCCTGACCTCAAATGATCCACCCACCTTAGCCTCCCAAAGTGCTAGGATTATAGGCGTGAGCCACCTTGCCCGGCTGCTAAGAGTATATTCACTTGTTTAATAAGCTGCCAAAATGTTTTCCATAGTAGCTGTAGCATCGGGTACATTCCCACCAGTAAGGTATGAGAGATTTGGTTCCTCTTCTACAGCATTTGGTGTTGTCACTATTTTTTATTTGAGCTGTTCTAATAGGTGTGTAGTGATATCTTATTGTAGTCTTAATCTGCATTTCCCTAATGGCTAATGATGTTGAACATCTTTTAATGTGTTTATTTGCCATCTGCATTTTTTTTTTTTTTTTTAGGGGACAGGCTCTCTCTATGTTACCCAGGCTGGAGTGCAGTAGCACCATCATAGCTCACTGCAGCCTGGAGTTCCTGGGCTCAAGTATTCCTCCAGCCTCTGCCTTCCAAAGTGCTGGGACTATAGGGATGTGCCACCATGCCCAGCGATTGACATTGTTACTATGTTATGTCTTCAAATCTCTGATCATGAAATAGCTCTCTATTTCCATCTTGTTTTCCTTTCTTCCATTAGCATTTTATAGTTTTCAGCATGCAAGTCCTGTAAATGTTTTGCTAGATTTAAAACTATGTATTTCTCCCTTTTTATTTTGAATTATTGTTAATGGTATTGTATTTTTAAATTTGGTTTCCATGTGTCCATTGTTAGTATACAGAAATACAATTGATCGCTGCATGTTGATTTTGTAGCCTGTAACTCTATGGAATTCACTTATTAGGTCTAGGAATTTTTATATACTCCATGAAATGTATTATTTAGATAATATCTACTGCAAATAGGACAGTTTTATTTCTCCTCTTCTAATATGTATGGTTTACTTTTCCTATCCCTGCCTAATTGAGCTGGCTACATCTTCCAGTTCTGTATGGATTTGCAGTGGTAAGAGTAGAAATCTTTGCCTTGTTCTCAATCTTAGGGATAAAGCATCCAGTCTTCAGCATTAAGTATGATATAGCCGTAAAGTTTTTGTAGATGCTTTTTAACAAGTTGAGAAAGTTCCTCTCTATTCAGTATATTTCTGAGGGTTGTGTCAATAATGGGTTTTAAATTTTGTAAAATGCTTTTTCTGCAACAATTGATATAATCATGCGATTCTTCTTTAGCTTATTAATATGGTTATTTTCAAATATTCACCCAGCCTTGCATCACTAAAATAAATTCCTCTTTGTCATGGTATATAGTTGCTTTCATATACTATTGCATTATATTTGCTAACTTTAAAAGGATTTTTGTATCTAAATTCATGACAGATATTGGTCTACGGTTTTCTTTTTGTACTGTGTTTGTCTGGTTTTAAGAGCAATGTAATACTGGCCTTACAGTTTGAGTTGATAGATTTCCTGAAAGAGATTGTGTAGAACTGGTATGAAACTATGTGGGCCTACAGATTTCTTTTTGCAGAATTTTAAATTTATGAATACTCTAAGTATTACATTACATATATGTAACTTATCACCATATACTGGTGCCAACACTTTACCACTTCCCTCCTTTACCACTTTCCCTCCTTTGTCAATTTACCCTTCCCCATTTCTAATATATTTGTATGAAATCGTTCCCTAATAGATTGAGAACTGCATTAGACATCGTTACAATGTTTTGCTTTAATGATCAAACATGACTTAGAAAACTCAAAAGAAAGAAAATCTATTGTATTTACTCATATTTTTATTTATTTTTTATTATTCCTCGATTTCCTACATTCTTCATTTATCATTTTCTTTCTGTTTCAAAAACTTCTGTTAACAACAAATTCTCTTAATTTTTCTTCATATGAGAATGATTTCCTCTTCACTCAGAAGAAGATTTTCACTGGATACAGAATTCTGGACTGGCAATTCTTTTGTCTGTACTGGAAACATATTGTATCACTTTACCCTCATCTCCATGGTTTCTGACATGACATCTGCTGTCATTCTAATTGTTTTTCTCCTAAATATAATGTATCACTTCTCTTTGGCTGCTTTCAATTTTTTTTCTTATTTTTTACTTTCTATTGTTTGACTAAGATGTGTCTTGGTGTGGATTTCTCTGGTTTATCCTATTTGAAATTTTCTCAGTTTTATGAGTCTGTAGGTTTATGAGTTTTGCCATTTGAAAAATTTTCAGCCACTAATTCTTCTAATAATCTTTTGTCCCCACCCCCATCCTCTTATTATGTGCCTATAATGACATGAATATTATATTTTTCCCTATACTCATGTCTCTGAGGATTCATTTATTTATTTGAAATATATTTTCTCTCTGTTGTTCAGTTTGGGTAATTCTCTTGTTCTGTTCTCAAGTTCACTGATTCTTTCCCCCTCTACTCTTCATTTCGCTGTTGAAGTATTCCTGGTTCTTTGTATAACATGTACATTTAAAATTGATAGTTAGACATTTTGGTTATTATGTTAGGAGACTCTGGATCTTATTTAAACTTTCTGTTTTAACTAGCTTTCTTTGACACTACTCTAGCAGGGGAAGGAGAAGTTCTAGTGGGTACTTTTTTACTGTCCAGTGGGTAAATGCCCAGGTTTACTACTTGACCTCCATTGACGCCTGAAGGGGTAGCTCCTCTGTACTGTGGGGTATTAGTGAGAATGCCAGCTCCCACCAAGGCTACACTAATATGCCCCTGCCTGTGAAGGAGTGGGGCATCGTATCACTGCTCATGTGGCATCCACTAAAACTGTTAAGTGGGTGGCCTTAAATGCCACTGAGCAGTGGTGAAAGTTCTGACTCTCATCTAGGCTTCCTCTGCCACCACCCCAGCAGGGAGAGGGAGAGTTGCCCTATCAACACTAGCTGAGTGAAGATGGACGTCTAGGCTCCCTGTGTGGTGTCCACTGACACTGTGGAGGGAGAGGAGGGCTGGCTTCCTGTGGGCCCTCTCTGACAGCACTCTGGTAGGGGAGGAAGGGTTGAGATGCAAGTGTGGAAGCCTGTGCTCTGCATTCTATATTTGCTGGTAGGGGTATGGATGGCGCCTCAACATTTTTTCTGTAATGTGTGGCGAGAGTAGAGTGTCGATGATCTAAAAGTTTTTGGTTTGTCAAGGTTGCCGCTTTCCTAGTCTTATGGCTAGAGAGAAAACTTTTCTTAGACTTTTGTTGTTATCGTTCTGTGTCCAGTGGTGTTTCCAGGTTGGCAGCTTTTCCACTTTCCAGTCCGAGGTATATGAAGTAAAAAGAAAACTCGTCACCATGTCATTTTCCAAATTTTAAGCTGTACTTATCAGGAGAAATCTAGAAATATACCCCTACTCCATTATTACAGTCATCAATTGGCTGAGATTGATTGATCAAAGATGCCAAGGTAACACAATAGGAAAAATGTGGACTTTCCTGGTGCTGAAACATAATATCAAAATGAATGTAAAAATCAGAATGAACCTTGGCCTTTACTACACTATATACAAAATTAACTCACAATGAATCTTAGACCTAAATGTAAGAATTCCAACTATAAAAACACTTGAAGAAAAACTAAG
The DNA here is from genome assembly GCF_029289425.2 of Pan paniscus. Taxonomy (NCBI): domain Eukaryota; kingdom Metazoa; phylum Chordata; class Mammalia; order Primates; family Hominidae; genus Pan; species Pan paniscus. The sequence continues at coordinate 9,756,592 of NC_073265.2, forward strand.
ATAATATCTTTTTTCTATAAATAGAGAGATGGGGTTCCACTGTGTTGCCCAGGCTGGTCTTGAACTCCTGGGCTCAAGTGATTCTCCCACCCTGACCTCCCAAAGTGCTAGGATTACAGGCATGAGCCACCACGCCCATCCTAAGATAATATCTTACTGACTATGGATTTAGCAAATATTTATTAACTACAATATAAAAGTCCAAGTTATAACAGAAAAAAATTAATAAATTGAACTTATTTAAAGTAACAGTTTTGCTCTTCAAAGATACAGTAACAAAAATGAAAAGGTAAATCAAAACCTATATCCAACAAAAAATTTGTGTTTAGAATCTATAAAGAACTCTTATAACTTAATTTGAAAAAGACAAGAAACCCAGTTAAAAATGAGGCCAGGTGTGGTGGCTCATGCCTGTAATCACTGCATTCTGGGAGGCCAAGGTGGGCAGATCACATGAGGCCAGGAGTTTGAGACCAGCCTGGGCAACATGATGAAATTCCGTCTCTACTAAAAATATAAAAAGTAGCTGGGATTACAGATGTGCATGGTGGTACACATCTGTAATCCCAGCTACTCAGGAGGCTGAGGCATGAGAATCACTTGAACTTGGGAAGCGGAGGTTGCAGTGAGCCAAGATTGCACCACTGCACTCCAGGCTGGGCAACAGAGTGAGACTCTGTCACGCATACACAAAAAAGAGCAAAATATTTAAGCAAAAAACATATGCAAATGGGCTACGAGCACATGAAAAGATTCTCAATATCATAAGCCATAAGGGAAATGCAAATAAATACCGCAAGGAGGTACCACTATATACCCCCTAGAATGGCAAAAATGAAGTTTGCCCATAGCCACGTGTGAGCAAGGATGTGAAGCAACCAGAACTCTCCATATATTGCCAATTGGAATTAAAAATAAAACAATCACTTTGGAAAACATTTTGGCTGCTTCTTAAAAACTTAAATATACACCGACCATATGACCCAGTAATCCAACTCCTAGGCACTCACCCAAGAGAAACTAAAGTATAGCTCAAACAAAGACTCACATACAAATATTCATAGCAGCTTATTTGTAATATTCCTAAACTGGAAACAACCGAAATGTCCATCAAGAGCTGAAAGGTTAAATACATTTTTATGTATTCATTCAATGGAATATTACTCAGCAAGAAAAATGATTGAACTGTTGGTGTATGCAACAACATGGGTAAATCTCAAAATGATTACGCTGATTTTTTTTTTTTTTTTTTAAAGAAAGACCAAGGCCAGGTCCAGTGGCTCACGCCTGTAATCCCAGCACTGTGGGAGGCTAAACCAGGCAGATCACCTGAGTTCAGGAGTTCAAGACTAGCCTGGCCAACATGGTGAAACCCTGTCTCTACTAAAAATACAAAAATTAGCCTGGCGTGGTGGTGGGTGCCTGTAATCCCAGCTACTCAGGAGGCTGAGGCAGGAGAATCGCTAGAACCCGGGAGGCGGAGGTTGCAGTGAGCAGAGATGGCACCATTGCACTCCAGCATGGGTGACAGAACGAGACTCCATTAAAAAAAAAAAAAGACCAAAAAAGAAGTATGTATTATATGATCCCATTTATGTAAACTTCTTAAAAATACAAACCAATCTATAGTAACCAAAGAAGGTCAGCTTGCCTGGGAAGAGGGGGCATTATGAGGGAATATGAGAAAACTTTTGTGGATGATGGATATAGTTATTATCTTGATTGGGGTTATCATTTCATCAGCCTCATCAAATTGTGTAATTTAAATTTATGCAGTTGGAATCAGTCAATTATACCTCAGTAATACTGGCTGCAAAATAGCTCATGGATTTGTGCTGAGGATTAAATGAGACAACATGCAAAGCAAGTAGATAAGTGTGTCATTTGATTTTTCTTCTCTTCTTCCTCCACCTCCTTCTTCCCCCATCTCTACATTTGAAATTAAGTGACTAAGGTGCAAAGAAGAACGTTTCCCCTCCTTCTGCGTGGAGCTTGACAGAGTGTTCTGAACACCACAGATATTTCCTCAAAGCTGAGCCCAACTGTAGCAGTGAGAGCACATTCATTATGTTGGTTTACAGTCAGAGTCACAGAGTAAGGAAAACATTGCTGCTAGGACTTTCATTGAAGTTTTTTTTGTTTTGTTTTTTGTTTTTTTGTTTTTGAGACAGAGTTTTGCTTTGTCGCCCAGGCTGGAATACAGTGGCGCGATGTCGGCTCACTGCAACCTCTGCCTACCAGGTTCAAGTGATTATCGTGCCTCAGCCTCCCGAGTAGCTGGGATTACAGGGATGCACCACCATGCCCACTAATTTTGTATTTTTAGTAGAGACAGGGTTGCACCATGTTGGCCAGGCTGGTCTCGAACTCCTGACCTCAGGTGATCCACCTTCCTTGGCCTCCCAAAGTGCTGGGATTACAGGCATGAGCCACCAGCCGCCAAGCACCGCCACACTGAAGTATTTTAAAGGACATTATAGTCCCCTTTTTCTCACTGTTGATTCCTTTCTGCTGACTTAACTACATTAAATCCTTGTCTTCATTTTTCTGTCCATCTCTACATCTACTCTGTTGGGTTCTGTTGGGATTTGTCTTGAAATCCTTTATAATTCCTAATTTCTGGTCTATTTTTCATGTACTTGTCACAAGAGACTTTAAGCAAATTAACATAATTTAAAAATATAGTGCTAATATTGTATTCAAAGACAACAGCCTTTTTGACAATAACCGTTCATTATTCTCTTTGTCTAACTTTGTCCTTCCCTTCCTCTAGTTCCCCTTTCTTTCCTGGTGAATCATTACATAAATGTGTAGATGCACTCTGACAACTGTGGAATATCAGCAGGTGGGTGGGAGGAGAGTGACTCACGGCCTATGAATAGTGAGTTCTGAAAAGTCAGATGCATGGTGCACAGGTGGGAGTTTAATCAGCATTACTGGAAAATGATTCAATCTGATTAACTGGACTTACCAGGTAGAGTCAACCATCCACAAACTTTTGTTAATCACCTGCTTGAGATCAGGCAAGCACTGTAATAAGCTCTTGGGAGATGGAACTCATAAATGCTCATAGAATCTTAAGATGTTCATGTTACCAAAGAGCATGCACGTTAAAAAACAGTTTTAATTCTGTTTTGCACCGTCTGACACTTGGACATTATAGCTGAATGGGATTTATTATGACAGAATTCCTCAGCAGAATCCAGTAGTCCTATGGATCCTAAACTAAAATGTGTAACCCCATAGAGGCTCTGTGTTGATTTTGCAAAGAATTCCATTAATTTGACAGTGTACTATATCACATACCCCTTGGTAAAGCCAGTGTAGGTACCTGACCTGGTTATAATATTTATTGTTTAAATTGTTTACTTAGCTAAGTAAATTGTTTAAGTTACTTTTCTGAAGGAATAACAGGACTATCCAAGACCAGGCTTACTTTAGACCGTATCTTAACATTTCTTTTAAAAGATGGGTAAAGGCTATTCCATCTGAGCAAAGACTTGTGGAGAGTCTTTGGTTTATCTCGTTATAAAAAGTCATTCAAGAATTCTATGTGGATTTCTTTTCTTTTTTCTTTAAGATTTTTTTTTTTCATCTATAGAGACAGGGTCTTGCTTTCTTGCCCAGGCTGCTCTCAAATTCCTGGGCTCAAGCAATCCTCCCACCTTGTCCTCCCAAAGTGCTGTGATTACGGGCACGAGCCACCGGACCTGGCCTCTATGTATATTTCCGAAGGTGGCCTCAGGTCACCTGTGACAGCATATAATTCAACTGGAATGCCATCTAGATTTTATCTATCCTAATGTAATTGAAAATGTTTTGGCTTAGAACAGTGTCTTGTTACTTACGGTAATGACCAAATCCTTTGGCATTTGCTTAAATCATTTAGTGACTGTGTGTGTCAATGTTATGCTCCACACCTGTTGCTCATCTTTATACAAAAGAGATGAGGATTAATTGGACAGCTCTGGGAGAAAGGCCATAAAAGCAGCCTTTAACCCTTGAGGACAGAGTGGCATCTTCATTTCTGTAGGCACCCAATCAATATTTGGTGAGGGAATGAATTGGCAAACATATGGGCCACAATCACAACTATGATTTGCTGCCATGATCCTTCCAGTAGCCTGTCTTCATGGTGCTGTCTGGGGTTAGCCATCTTTTTGTCCTGTCCCCAGGCACCAAACACAGGCTGATTTCATTAGCTGTAGCTGCCTATTCTCAGATTCCACATTTCCTTTAAGGCCCATGAATGACAGCAGAAGTTCTAAGGCACAAAAACAAAAAAAAAAAGAGAGAAAGGGAAAATGAAAAGAATAAAAACTCAAAGAAGGACCATGAGGAAGGAGAAAGAGGAAAAGAACAGCAGAGACAGGGAAAAACAGGGTGACTGAACTAAAGAGACTGGTAGGAATAAAGGGGAAGACAGGACAGACACTGCTTGGAGGATGAGAAGTTGGAATTTTCCCAGGGGGTGGAAGGATGTAAAAGTCAGGGAAGAGACTCAGGAGAAACCACAGATGACCAGGGCATTGGGAGCAGCCCACTAACTCCTAAGCAGTTGAGGGTCCCTGGCCAGCTCTGCATTTCGGCCCTCACAATAGAGTGGACAAATGTGTCCTCTTTGCCTTAGATGCCACTTACAGTCTGACCCAAATGAAAGAGAGAAGAGGAATGAGACTCTTTCCTCTTGAGTTCTGTTTTACCAAACCTTGGCTCACAGCCCAGATCTTGGAAATAGGCCATCTCTGATCAAGCAGTGCAGCCTGCAGATGAAGAACAGATCTGGGCTTGGCTCAACTAAAAGGGCACAAAACAAAGGCAGTAGAAACCTGCAAAAAACAAAAACAAATCCCAGACCCCAAATTGCCCAAACCATTTCTTTCAAGTAGTTCAGAGCCCTGCCCCCTGAGGATAAATTCAGAAAGAAGCTCCGTGGCTCCTATTTCAACTCAGGCATTCAGGAGACGGACTGGCCTGCCTAAAGTTTGCCCAATTAGTGGTGAAAGTAGAAAAGGACATTAGGGGTCCTCAATTCTAAGCTGTGTTAAACTTTTTCTTTAATCTTTTTGCCTTCATTTTAAAAAAATTAATACACTCCGTCAAAACTCATGATTGGTTTAAAATCACCACTATCACTTACCCACTTCATGCAAAAGCTTGGAGCACTTTGAGAGATCATCCTAAGTGTCTGTCACCACCAGGCAAAGACCTCGTGGAACATGCAATCTAAATTATCCAAGTGCTCGGTAAAGATGATGCAGACACTGTGCTGAAAATCCCATGTGGGCAGACAGGCTCCAACTCTGCATCTTCACACTGCTTCTCCATGGAGGAGGGGAGATTCATTCTTTGAATTAGTTGCCGCTGAGTGGGTCAGAGCTATCATGAGACCAAATTCTTGATTAAAGGATGAAAAAGGGGAGAAAAAGATATGCTGAGTGAATGACCAGCATAAAGAAGTTTTATGCCTTATGAAGATTTGACCCTCTGAGGTAGATTTAGATGCTCAAGTAATTGATCAACATTTGGTTTGTGACTTTATACTGGTGTTTTTGTGCCTTATATTGTCAATTTTTTATCCAATGTAAGTGTCAAATATATGCTTTTCTTGCCCTACTATTACTCAATTCAAGTCAACTCAGCAAATGTTTATTGACTCTCTCTTCCCTGTCCAAGACTCTGTTGTGCTGAATTTTTTTTTTTTTTTTTGGCAACTGTTTCACTCTTGTTGCCCAGGCTGGAGTGTGGTGGCACAATCTTGGCTCACTGCAAACTCCGCCTCCCAGGTTCAAGTGATTCTCCTGCCTCAGCCTCCCAAGTAGCTGGGATTACAAGCCCCTGCCATCACACCTGGCTAATTTTTTATTTTAGGAGAGACAGGTTTCACCATGTTGGCCAGGCTTGTGTCGAACTCCTGACCTCAGGTGATCCACCCGCCTCGGCCTCCCAAAGTGCTGGGATTACAGGCGTGAGCCACTGTGCCCGGCCTGTTGTGCTGATTTTTGTGGGGAATTAGAGATGAATATAAGAGGTTCTCTGCTTTCAGGGTATCGGAATGGCTTTTTCTCTTTTCTACTGCAAATTTCTAATGGATCAAAGTAAGAGTTTAATTTAAATGAAGACCAAGAAACAAGATGGTGAAACTTTAAACTTTTCTGTTAGTAAGAGACCCTAGAAACTACAGCCCATTCCAACCAACATGATATTTGGTTGTGGTGCCCTGCTGGAGCCCTTGCTCAAGTCCCAGAAGCTGTGACTGGCATTGTGGACCGGCTCACCCGGTATGAGCTCTCTACGACAGTCTCTCCTGCCCACCACTACTGTGAAAGGGCCGCTTTTCTGGTAGAGGACATGTTCACCTGTTGGAGGGAGCCTAGGGGAAAGCTTTGTTGTTAACAGAGCAGACACTGATGGTGCCACCCACTCCCAACTTTGTGCTGCCTGCCATGCAGTTTCAATTCCCAGAGTGTGTCAGTCATCTTGTGACTATGAGACAAAGACCAATGGAATGACAGAGATATAAATCGTGCCCTGGAGAGGCTAAACCCCTGCCAGCAGCTATCAATTTTCATATTCCTCATTTCCTGAGACAAGGAAATCCTAATTGGTACAAGCAAATTTTTAAAGGCAATGTTGTGTAATGGTTAATGACAGCAGCTCTTGCACAAGACCTCCCAGATTCAAATACCAACAGTACCACTTACTAGCTGGGTCAGTTGGAGCAAGCTACTTAATCTACCTCTGCCTTGATTTTCTCATGTGCAAAATGGGGGTCTCTTGGGCTTTGAGGGCTTTTCTGGTACCAAAGTGCCACAGACAACATTGCTCCATTGGAAAAAACCATTTCAATTCACAAACCACCATGGTATTGTTTGCTTAGCTTCAGAAAAAAACACCAATGAGGAGACTTGGGTTTTGCCACATATTTCAGATTAATTCACACAAGAAAATCTAAGGTGGCTATGGTCATATTATAGGTATTAATATCAATATTGGGTACCATGAGTCTATATGTGCAGCCAAGTTTTCTTTCACTTTAGAGATTTAAAATTGTAATATTTTAGATATTATTAACATTTCCTCCTATTTTCCAAAACAATTTTATATTGAAAAATATAATAATGTAAAAGTGTAAGTTCTCCATAAATTTAAGACAGAGTAGGGACAGGGCTTGGCTTCAGCTCACGCCCACTAGAACATTCTTTCATGCATTCCCACTCATCACAAAACCCACACCACCACTTCACTACTAATAGTCGTTTTACTTAAAGAATTCCAGGAACTGGCCTTAGGAGATCCAAAATATGGAAGCAAGGTTGTGGAGTGTCCCAGCACAGGAAGGAATGTTGAACAATTGATTTATAACCTTGTTGCCACCAGCCAGACCATCAGGTGGCCCGTTACTCAAGATAACCATCACAACCAGATATGCTGACCTGTGTACCCTACCCCTCACATACTGTGCCCAACCCAGCCTACATATCTATCCCTGATGTCAATTCCCATCCTTTGCCAAAAAAAAAAAAAAAAAAAAAAAGCCCTACTGGCTCTTTTCAGAGAGTCAGCCAGATAGCGCGCTCTCTCTCTCCCTCTCTCTCTCTCTCTCTCTCTCTGGTGCTGCCTCCCTTATGCACCAGCATAAGCTCCAGTGAAGCCTTGTCTGGGAAAACTCTCTGATCTCATGTCAATTTCTATTGCATTGGGAGACCAAGAAGGTGGGTAACAACTGATCTATGCAATCTCAATAAAAATCCCAATGAGTTTTTTAAAGGACATTATTAATATAATTCTGAAATTTAAGTGGAAATGCAAAGAACTAAGAATACTTAAGATACGCTTTAAGAAGAATAATGAGGGGAGAGTTTCCTCTTCCACCTATCATGATTTATTATAAAACTGTAATAGTTCAGATGATGGCATGATATTGTTCCCAAGGATAAACAAATAGACTCATGACAAATGGAACAGATAGCCTAGAAACAGGCCAGTGCATATATTAACCCTTGATTTTTGAAAAGGTGGTACATCAAACAATGGGGAAGAAAACGATATTATTTTATATAAATAGTGTTGGGTCAATTGTATTATTTACCCTTTTGAAAACAGAATTAAAGTTGACCTTCTCACATAAAAAAATCAAGCTTAGGTAGATTGTAGACCTAAATATAAAAGGCAAAACAACATATTTTCAAGGAGGTAATAAAGGAAAATATTTTCACAGCCTTGAGTGTAGAGAAAGATTTCTTAAATAGGACACAAGAAGGGCTAATCATAAATAAAAAGATAAATCATTCAAATCACATTCAAATTAAGAATGTCCATTCCTTAAAAGGCACCATTAAGAGAGTGAGAAGGCAAGCCACAGAGAGAGAGAAGATATTTGCAATTCATGTAATCAACAAAATACTCAGATCTAGAATATCAAAAGCATCCCTAACGAATCCATAAGAAAAGATAGACTACTCTATTGAAAAATGAGCAAGTGATCCAGAGATTTCTCAAAAAATGTACTGTCCTAAATGGGCAATAAATTTATGAAAAGTTTCTCAATCTTGTTAGTAGTAATTGGGAAATGCAAATTAAACTACAACGAGAAAGACGGCCCATCACAAGTGTTTGGTGAGGATGTGGAACGCACTGTTGCTGGAGCACAAGTTACTGCCACTTTGTTTTTTGTGTTTTGGGGGCGATGGAGTCTCACTCTGTCATCCAGGCTGGAGTGCAGTGGCGTGATCTTAGCTCACTGCAACCTCTGTCTCCTGGGTTCAAGCGATTCTCCTGCCTCAGCCTCCCAAGTAGCTGGGATTATAGGTGCGCATCACCAACATGCCCGGCTAATTTTGTATTTTTAGCAGAGACGGAGTTTCACCATGTTGGCCAGACTGGTCTCAAACTCTTGACCTCAAATGATCTGCACTCCAGCCTGCCAAAGTGCTGGGATTACAGGCATGCACCACCATGCCCAGCTAATGTTTCACCATGTTGGTCAGCTAGTCTCAAACTCCTGACCTCAAGTGATCTGCCCACCTCGGCCTCCCAAAATGCTGGGATTACAGGTGTGAGCCACTGTACCTGGCCAGTTACTCTCACTTTGGAAACTGTCTGGCTACATTACTGGAGTTGGAAATAAGTATCACTATGCCTAGGGTGACCATATTTTGAGAGTGAATGTAGGCTTTTACCAGATAGGACAACAGGCATAAATTGCGATTGTTCCAAGCAAACTAGGATGTGTGCTCACATCAATTGTGGTATATTCTCTTACCCAGCAATGCCACTTCTAGGAACGCCAAGACACAGGCCCAAGCAGACACAGAGCAGCATCTTATGTAAGAGCCCCAAACTGGGAACAATCCAAATGCCCATCCACTTAGAGTGTATACATAAATTGTGGTGTATTCATACAGTAAAACATTAGACAATTAGGAATACATCAGCTAGAGATACATGAAACAATATGCTGACTCTCACACAGTATCGAGAAAAAAGTGAGATACAAAAAAAGTGCATGTTGTATACTTTCAGGCAACATAACATAAATCATACTGCGATAAGTCAGGATAGTGTCACGGTAGCAGACAGTCTAATGCCTTCCCTAAAAGATGTCCACACACCAATCCCCAAAATCTATGAACATGTTACCTTTGAGGAAAGAGCTTTTATCTGAGTAATGCAAGTCCTTTTAATTATCAGGCTCAGAGAGACCTTAAAATGAGGCAGCAATTGTGTCCTGCTTCCCCCCATGAGCTTCCCCCCATGTTCATCTCATGAAACTGCTTGCTATTGCCACAAGTAGCCATAAATTAACCCAATAATGCCACACCAGACACTATAACACACATCCTAAAGCTTAACAATGGATAGCCAATCACTAATCAATGTTATTCCTGTAAACCAATGAGAATTCCTAACAAACAACTTTGTATCAGCCCACTTCCTGCCCCACTTTTTTGCATTAAAAAATCCACTAGTAACTGTGGCTGTTCTGAGTGTATATTCAGGGCTACTTGAATCCAGGCCCTCAAGCTTGGCCCCAATGAACTTTCCACGTAATTTTGCATCAGCTTCTTCCTTTCAGGCCAGCACCTTACATGGCAAAAGGGACTTTGCAGATGTGATTAAGGTTGAAAACTGTGAAATGGAGAGATTATCCTGGACTATCCCAAGGGCCTAGTGTAATCTCAAGAGTCCTTAGAAGAGAAATAGGGAGGCAGGAGAGTCAGAACCAGAGATGTGACAACTGAAGTCATGTCAGAGTGATGCCTTGTGAGAAAGACTTAACTGACCATCGCTGGCTCTAAAGACAGAGATGGGGCCATGACCCAAGGAATGTGTGTGGAATGTGGAAGCTGGAAAAGCTTATTCCCTAGGGCCCCAAGAAGGAACACAGCCCTGCCCGCACCTTGATTGTAGACCCACGGATACTATTTCAGCCTCCTGACCTCCAGAACTATGAGATAAATTAGTGTGTTAAGCTACTAAATTCAAGCTAATTTGTTACGACAGGGTCGGGGAGGAAAATAACTTAGCTCTAAATAGTTCTTAGCTGGGATCCATTGTAACAAAAGATAGACTAACCAGAGAAAAACAAATGACTATACAGCCACGTGTCATGCAACAATAAGGTTACATGCTGAGAAATGCATCATTAGGTGATTTCCTCCTTGCATGAACATCATAGAGTGGACTTATGCAAGTCTAGATGGCACAGCCTACTTCACCCTAGGCAATATGGTATTGTCTGAAATCTAGTTATGCAGCACTGACTGTATCAACATAAATACGTCAAATATACATGGGAGATACCTAGGGAAAAATGAGTAAATCTCAAAGAGATGTCTTAGTATTTGGTCTTAAATACCATCTTAAGCTAAAAACAGAGAAAGAAGGGTGTGGGGGAGGCCAGTCATGGCCAAGTGCCTAGGAAAAGCAGGGTACCCAAGAGTCAGGTTTGCTATGCAGATTTCAGCAGCTGCCTCTTCATTGATAAGAGTCTGGTGATTTAGAGTCCTCTTTCTCTTCCTGGTACAGAAAAGGAGACATCCAAGCAAATGGAGATTTTCTCTACAAATGTAAATTTCCCCTTACAAAAGGGTCACTTCGACTTTATTTTCAGAGTTTCTCCTGTGTCTGCAGTTTCACAAAATAACCAGGTCAAAATAATCCTTATGCTAAAGAGACATATTTTGGGATGGCATATTCTCGTCTTCTACGGGAGCAATGAGAAAACTCATTTAGCCATCTTTCAAAAGGAGGGAGCTCTGGTGTTCCTGGAAATATTCTATTCATGAATCTACATGATCATCTTACACGTGTTCTTTATGAGATATTTCAACAAACATCTCATAAGGTATATTTATTTTTTGTGTGCTTTTCTGTGTGTCACAGTGCACATGCACACACGCACACACACACGCATTTTAAAAACCTACTTAACAAGAAAAAAACACAAGTTACTCAGAGGCACCCACAATATGTTCACTGCCCCCGGGTCTAGTCATGATAGTCGGTCAGGAAGTCGCCAGTTCTATTGATGCTTCAGAATTAAGTGAAAGAAGCGCAAATCTGTCTAACACAAGACAAGCTTTTGGGTGCCTCGTTGAAGAAACTCTAGCAAATAACTACCGAATGAGAAGATCTGGAATGTTGTCTTTTCTTTTTTAATTAAATATTCTCTGTAGGAGATGAGGTTAATGGAGTGTCTAGCACAGTGCCTGGCACATACACTCACACTAACTCCCAGTGTTGAATCTGAGAGTTTGAGGATTTCTTTTTTTGCTGTTTGGGGATCCTATAAGGCAGATAAGAAATGAAAATAAATACTAAGTCCCCCACCCAACTAAATCGACCCCCTCTTGGCCAAGGGGACCCCAGAGAAACCTTAGAAATTGAGTTCCCGTCCGTGAGGGAACAGGAGGTGGGACATGCCTCAGTGTGCCCCTCCTCAGTAACCTTAAACCAGAATTCTCTCTGAGGAGGAAGCAGAATCCAGCACTGGAAAACAGGAAGTGGACAACTTATTCCTTTATCGCCTTTAGCCAGTCATCTGAGGGCAGGATCAGACTCCCCCTCCCTCTTTAGTCTCAGCATGACAGCCCACCAGTTTCACAATGCACCCCTTCCTGATAACTGACCACCATTTCTGGTCTCGTTTTGGCTGAATCTCAGAGGACGCACACTGAGGGGCTTCATGTCCTCTGCTTCACCTTTTGACATCAGAGGGCCAAAATCTCTACCCTCAGATCATGCCACCACCACCATTTTTTGAACATGAGACCCATGAAGGGGCACGAAGCTCAGTTGCACATGTACACATGTCTTTCCTTTCATAAATATTCATGACTCCTCCAATAGCTTATTGAATATGCATATTCATCCCCCGACTCAGTTCCCTCTACATTCCCATTCCTGCTCCCTCTACCCTTCCCTTGAAGTGCTTGGTCTCTGCGTGCGCTGGAGGCTACCCTTCCCAGCCTGCAGGATGGCCACCTGTTATGAGAAATAAAGCTCTCCTTTCCAAATATATGAACCTCACAATTCTTCAGCTGACACAGGGAATCAGCATTTAGGCCTCGATTTACCAACAAAAGAGGTTTCTTCTTGCACTTCATAGCAAATACAATATTTTGTCTCAACTACTGCCTTGATTTTTGAAAACTTTGCTTTGTGAAAATTACTTGATTTAGGGACATTCCATGTAGAAAATGCCAAATTGAAAGGTTCAAAAAGAAGTCATTCTTGTTAATCAGAGAAAGCCATATAGGAAAAAAGAAACTAGAAAAGGTTATGCCACAGTCATTTGCCCTATTAAAGGAAACTCAAAATGTTCAAAATTGAGATTTAAAGTATTAGTGATGCTGGTAATTATAAAAGGGTTTTCTGGCCCACTATACTCTTCCTGGGAATTTATTAAGAAAATTATTCTACAGGAGACTAAGGAGAGTGGCAGCAGGTCGTTTCACTTGTAGTCAAGTATGATAGTCTTAGGTGTCAGTTTGATTGGACTGAAGGATGCCTAGATGTCTGGTAAAGTATTGTTTCTGGGTGTGTCTGTGAGGCTGCTGCCAGGGGAGACTGACACTTGAGTCAGTGGACTGGGAGAGGAAGACCCTCACTCAATGCGAGTGGGTACCATCCAACTTGGCTGCCAGTGGAGCTAGAAAAAGCAGGCAGAAGAAGGTGGGATAAGCTGGCTTGCTGAGTCTTCTGGCTTTTCATCTTTGTCCCATGCTGGATGCTTCCTTCCGTTCCTCCTGTCCTTGGACCTCAGACTCCAGGTTCTTCGGCCTTTGGACTCTTGGATTACACCAATGATTTGCCAGGGGCTCTCGGGCCTTCATCCACCAACTGAAGGCCGCATTGTCTGCTTCCCTGTTTTTGAGGCTTTTGGACTCGGACTGAGCCACTACTGGCTTTTTTTCTTCCCCAGCTTGCAAGCGGCCACTTCTCCCTAATAAACTCCCTTTCATATATAAATATATTCTATTAGTTTTGTTCCAAGAACCACCCTAGCTCCACTGAAGGGCCTCACGTATATCCACAAAATGACCGTGTCTATCCTACTGCTGCTGCTGTGAGTCAGTGATATGTGGGTGGGAGTGCACAGGTGCAAAACTTGCATCACATTTCCTATCTTGCTAAAACAATCAAGAGCAAGTTGAATGTACAATTACTTTTAAAAATGAATAATAGTCAACTTATAATAATATAAGATGGGATGGTGAGAAAAGAAAAATAACTTTTAACTGAGGAATACGAGTTCTTTTGAATTACCAGGCCTAGAGACATTAAAATGAAACCACAATCACCTCCTACTCCCCGCTTTGAGCTGTGTATTCATCTCCTGAAACCGTTTGCTATTGCCACAGGTAGCTATAAATTAACCTAATAGTGCCTTATGAGACACTGTAAACAACACCGTAAAGTTTAACAATGGATAGCCAATCATGAATCAATGTTATTTCTGTAAATCAATGAGCATTCCTAACGAACAACTTTGTATCAGCCTATTCCTTGTCCCTTTTTTGCCTTTAAAACCTGCTTGTGGTCAGGTGTGCTGGCTTACACCTGTAATCCGAATATTTTGGGAGGCTGAGACAGGCAGATGGCTTAAGCTCGAGTTCAAGATTAGCCTGGGAAACATGGCTAAACCTTGTCTCTAAAATAAATAAATAAATAAATAAATAAATCCCACAAAAATTAGCCAGGTGTGGTAACATGTGCCTGAAGTCCCAGCTACTTGGAAGTCTGAGGTGAGAGGATCACCTGAGCCCAGGAAGTTGAGCCATGATCGCAACACTGTACGCCAGCCTGGGCAACAGAGTGAGACCTTGTCTCCAAATAAATAAATAACTTTAAAAATAAATAAACTGACTTCCTCTTTTCCTAATTGAATACCCTTTATTTCCTTCTCCTGCCTGATTGCCCTGGCCAGAACTTCCAACACTATGTTGAATAGGAGCGGTGAGAGAGGGCATCCCTGTCTTGTGCCAGTTTTCAAAGGGAATGCTTCCAGTTTTTGCCCATTCAGTATGATATTGGCTGTGGGTTTGTCATAGATAGCTCTTATTATTTTGAAATATGTCCCATCAATACCTAATTTATTGAGAGTTTTTAGCATGAAGGGTTGTTGAATTTTGTCAAAGGCTTTTTCTGCATCTATTGAGATAATCATGTGGTTTTTGTCTTTGGCTCTGTTTATATGCTGGATTACATTTATTGATTTGCGTATGTTGAACCAGCCTTGCATCCCAGGGATGAAGCCCACTTGATCATGGTGGATAAGCTTTTTGATGTGCTGCTGGATTCGTTTTGCCAGTATTTTATTGAGGATTTTTGCATCAATGTTCATCAAGGATATTGGTCTAAAATTCTCTTTTTTGGTTGTGTCTCTGCCAGGCTTTGGTATCAGAATGATGCTGGCCTCATAAAATGAGTTAGGGAGGATTCCCTCTTTTTCTATTGATTGGAATAGTTTCAGAAGGAATGGTACCAGTTCCTCCTTGTACCTCTGGTAGAATTCAGCTGTGAATCCATCTGGTCCTGGACTCTTTTTGGTTGGTAAACTATTGATTATTGCCACAATTTCAGCTCCTGTTATTGGTCTATTCAGAGATTCAACTTCTTCCTGGTTTAGTCTTGGGAGAGTGTATGTGTCGAGGAATGTATCCATTTCTTCTAGATTTTCTAGTGTATTTGCGTAGAGGTGTTTGTAGTATTCTCTAAATTGTCCCTGTTTGCAGACGACATGATTGTTTATCTAGAAAACCCCATCGTCTCAGCCCAAAATCTCCTTAAGCTGATAAGCAACTTCAGCAAAGTCTCAGGATACAAAATCAATGTACAAAAATCACAAGCATTCTTATACACCAACAACAGACAAACAGAGAGCCAAATCATGAGTGAACTCCCATTCACAATTGCTTCAAAGAGAATAAAATACCTAGGAATCCAACTTACAAGGGATGTGAAGCACCTCTTCAAGGAGAACTACAAACCACTGCTCAAGGAAATAAAAGAGGATACAAACAAATGGAAGAACATTCCTTGCTCATGGGTAGGAAGAATCAATATCGTGAAAATGGCCATACTGCCCAAGGTAATTTACAGATTCAATGCCATCCCCATCAAGCTTCCAATGACTTTCTTCACAGAATTGGAAAAAACTACTTTAAAGTTCATATGGAACCAAAAGAGAGCCCGCATCGCCAAGTCAATCCTAAGCCAAAAGAACAAAGCTGGAGGCATCACGCTACCTGACTTCAAACTATACTACAAGGCTACAGTAACCAAAACAGCATGGTGCTGGTACCAAAACAGAAATATAGATCAATGGAACAGAACAGAGCCCTCAGAAATAACGCCGCTTACCTACAACTATCTGATCTTTGACAAACCTGAGAAAAACAAGCAATGGGGAAAGGATTCCCTATTTAATAAATGGTGCTGGGAAAACTGGCTAGCCATATGTAGAAAGCTGAAACTGGATCCCTTCCTTACACCTTATACAAAAATCAATTCAAGATGGATTAAAGATTTAAACGTTAGACCTAAAACCATAAAAACCCTAGAAGAAAACCTAGGCATTACCATTCAGGACATAGGCGTGGGCAAGGACTTCATGTCCAAAACACCAAAAGCAATGGCAACAAAAGCCAAAATTGACAAATGGGATCTAATTAAACTAAAGAGCTTCTGCACAGCAAAAGAAACTACCATCAGAGTGAATAGGCAACCTACCACATGGGAGAAAATTTTTGCAACCTACTCATCTGACAAAGGGCTAATATCCAGAATCTACAGTGAACTCAAACAAATTTACAAGAAAAAAACAAACAACCCCATCAAAAAGTGGGCGAAGGACATGAACAGGCACTTCTCAAAAGAAGACATTTATGCAGCCAAAAAACACATGAAAAAATGCTCATCATCACTGGCCATCAGAGAAATGCAAATCAAAACCACTATGAGATATCATCTCACACCAGTTAGAATGGCAATCATTAAAAAGTCAGGAAACAACAGGTGCTGAAGAGGATGTGGAGAAATAGGAACACTTTTACACTGTTGGTGGGACTGTAAACTAGTTCAACCATTGTGGAAGTCAGTGTGGCGATTCCTCAGGGATCTAGAACTAGAAATACCATTTGACCCAGCCATCCCATTACTGGGTATATACCCAAATGACTATAAATCATGCTGCTATAAAGACACATGCACACGTATGTTTATTGCGGCATTATTCACAATAGCAAAGACTTGGAACCAACCCAAATGTCCAACAATGATAGACTGGATTAAGAAAATGTGGCACATATACACCATGGAATACTATGCAGCCATAAAAAATGATGAGTTCATATCCTTTGTAGGGACATGGATGAAATTGGAAACCATCATTCTCAGTAAACTATCGCAAGAACAAAAAACCAAACACCGCATATTCTCACTCATAGGTGGGAATTGAACAATGAGATCACATGGACACAGGAAGGGGAATATCATACTCTGGGGACTGTGGTGGGGAGGGGGGAGGGGGGAGGGATAGCATTGGGAGATATACCTAATGCTAGATGACGAGTTAGTGGGTGCAGCGCACCAGCATGGCACATGTATACATATGTAACTAACCTGCACAATGTGCACATATACCCTAAAACTTAAAGTATAATTAAAAAAATAATAATAAATAAAAATAAATAAATAAATAAATAAATAAATAAATTGGCCAGGTGCAGTGGCTCATGCCTGTAATCCCAGCACTTTGGGAGGCCAAGATGGGTGGATTGCTTGAGCTCAGGAGTTTGAGACCAGTCTGGGTAACATAGCAAAACCTCATCTCTACAAAAAATATAAAAAATTAGCTAGGCCTGGTGGCATGCACCTGTGGTCCCAGCTACTCAGAAAGCTGAGGTGGGAGGATCACTTGAGCCGGGAGGCGGCAGTTGTAGTGAGCCAAGATTGAGCCACTGCACTCCAGCCTGGGTGACACCGTGAGACTGTCTATAAATAAATAAATAAATTTGCTTGTAACAAAGGCCAAATGGAGCTCATAGCCAGGGTTACATGCGTTTGAGTCTTCTAGGCAGCTGTCTTCACTTTGGCTCAAGTAAGCTCTTTTAATTATATTTTGTGCCTCAGCTTCTTTCTTTTAGTTTGACAGGGAAAGAAGAACCTAGTGTTATTTCTATTCCACAGTTTCAATTAAGGAAGCTATATATGCCTAATACACAAAAGCTAGAGAAGAGCATATTTGCAAAGAGTCATATTCAAGTTAGGGGATTACAGATGATTGATTTTTTCTATTGTTCACGCCTGCCATAATTCTACCACATTGATTTTACAGTTAAATAAACAAGGAAGATTTATTGCTTTATGAAGGAATTTCACCATAAGATTCCTTTAATACTAAACACCCCATTTGCAAAATAATTCAATTGCAAACATTTAATTTTAAAAAACAGTATTTGAGTAGAGCACACATTGCATGCAATAGGGCATGTCTATCCCCTGCCAAGCTTTATGAAGAAAGAACCAAACGGGTGAGATTCTGGTCACTGTATTCTGGGCTGTTTAATTTCAGGGTTTAAGTACCTTGTTTGGGATTTTGGGTAAGACATCTGCTTATCTTGGCATGGCCTGTACTATTTTTGGTGTTCAAAAGAGAATTGGGATTGTATCATCTGGGACCTACATATAAAAGAACATGCTTTTCTTGCCAACAATGGAGCTGGTGAATTCTCTTTAAAGCACTCTAGTCCTAAAGGAAAAGAAAAAAGTTCTCTTTAATATACACTGCATGTTCAGACTAAGCAGTAGGTTGTAAAAAAGAGAAGAGGTTATTGCAGACTGAACTCAGCAGACATGCTTTTTAACGCACAGCCAGCTTCTTAAATATGTCAACACTGTTTTCTGCAGGGGATAGAGGCAAGGGAAGCTTCCACAGCCCTGTCATGAGGTGCTTCCTGCTCACCCTCTCTATCTAATGGCTTGGCATTGTTTTTTGTTGGCAGTGTTGTGGCTAATGGCATGATTACCTTAGGGAAATTAGGGGCATAATGCAGAGGATGGAGAACTAACTGGCCAATATGTGAGCAAAACACCTACTGCCAGCTCTTTCCTAAGAGCAAGAAGCAAGACCACAAATCCAAAAGAACCAAGTTCAGGAATCTCAACCTCCTTTTAAAAATAAAGACGAAGGAAAACCAGTGGTAGCTTCATGGGCAGCAGCCAAAGATTTTACATCTGGAGGATTTCTTTCCTGGAGGAAAATTCAAGTGTGAGCAGAGCACCTGCAGATTGAAAATGATCTTGTGAAAACGCGGACTCAGGAGGTGCCCCAGGCATGCGTTCCAAAGGAGCCTCCCAGCTGTGCAAGGCACCAAGTAGGAGCTCAGAAAACGGTCACCACACTCAAGTGCACAAAAATATCAGAGTATAATGGCACTGCTTATGGAAAAAAGTAAAAAAATAAAATATGATTAATACAGAAAGAGAAGAGGACCTGCAAGAAAGACATTTAAGATTGAAGAGGGAAAAACTCGAGAGGAACAAGCTGTGAAGAGAGATTAGTGAGAACAGACAGCACATTTATAATGTGTGTAGCTTTTGTCCTGTGAAAGATGGAAAACGTGTGCCATGCGCTCAGGTCATGCTGGCTTCATTATTGCACCCATCTAAGCTGACCATGTACCCAACAATGTACCGGGCCTCAGCCACTGGCGAAGTGCTTCTTGTCCAGCAGGAGCTTGGGAAAGGCCAGTGGGGCTCCCATGGAAACACCGAAGGGAGCTGACAGGGCACAAACACCAAGTCTCCCAAATACTGTGCACCCGTAGTCGCTTCCTAAGTTGGCCAGTCCAGGATCACTCAGAACCCACTGAGGAGGGTTGTCAAGGCTGTCTCTTTAAATTCAGCCCAAGTTCTCCCCAGGAGCCTAGCCTATTTCTATTAAAGGACTGCTGGTTTCTTTTCTTCTAACCCCAGGCCAGCAAGAATCATCTTTTTGCAAAGCAAGAAAAGGTCAGGTGGAGAGGTGCTTATTCCTGCCTTCTCTTTGACTCTCTTTTCAAAAGAAGAAAACAAATGGGTTAGATGAAATGTGCCCTGGGAGAAAGCAGAAGGTTTATCCATCAAGCTGTTTTGCTCCCTTTGAAGGAATAGGTTTCAAATAGCTTCCTAAAATAGGAGTAGGTTGTGCCACATCTGGTTTATAGAGTTCATGTGTTTTAAGGGGCCAATTTAAAATTCTATAACCACCTGAAAATGTGAGCAGAAAGGAATCCATTTTTGTCACAAGCACCAGAGACCCTATCATCCTTTGCTTTTCATCCACATTTAACTAGAAGGGTATACATTTATTTCTGAAACTTCAGGGGTGGTACAACCCATGAGGAAGCACCTGCAACACAGATCAGTGGAGAACAGAAAATAAATTGGTATTGTGTGTAGCTTGTTTCCTCTGAAAAATTGAAAACATGTACCATAGTCTCAGGTCACACCTGCTGGATTATTCCATCCAAGCTGACCCTGAACCCAACAATGTACCAGACCTTGAGGGGACTGCAAAGGTGCAACAGAGGTGCAATGTACTGGTTTAAAAATGAAGACAAGAGCTCAGAGAAAGGATGAGTTGTGTTGAGTGGAAGCAGGCATCGAATCTAGCATGGGAAGACCAATGACTCTGCTAACTTCCATGTCCCTGCCTCTACCAGCCTGTGAAGTTCCCAGATCACCCTGTAATGCTGAACCCAAACAGATCCCATCTCTACAAAAATTTTTAAAATAAGCCAGGTGTGGTGGCCCATGCCTGTAGTCCCAGCTACTTGAGAGGCTGAGGTGGAAGGATCACTCGAGCCCAGGAGTTCGAGGTTGCAGTGAGCTATGATCATGCCACTGCACCCTGCCTGGGTAACAGAATGAGACCCTATCTCTAAAAAGAAAAAAAAAAGTGGGCAAAGGACATGAATAGATATTTTTCAAAAGAAGACATACAAATGGCCAACAAGCATATGAAAAAATCCTCCACATCACTAATCATCAGAAAAACGCAAATTAAAACCACAATGAGATACCATCTTACACCAGTCAGAATGACTATTATTAAAAAGTGTAAAAACAACAGGTATTGGAGAGGATGTGGAGGAAAGGGAATGCTTATATACATTGGTGGGAATGTAAATTAGTACGGCTTTATGGAAAACAGTAGGAAGTTTTCTCAAAGAACTAAAAATGGAACTACCATTTGATCTAGCAACCCCACTACTGGGTATCTAGCCAAAGGGTGAGAAATTATTATATCAAAAAGATACCTGCACTTGTATGATTATCACAGCATTATTCACAATGGCAAAGTCATGGTATCAACCTAAGTGTCCATCAACAGAGGACTAGATAAAGAAAATTGTGCCACATATACACCATGGAATACTAAGCAGCCATGAAAAAGAATGAAATAATGTCTACTGCGGCAACACAGATGGAACTGGAGGCCATTATCCTAAGTGAAATAACTCAAAACAGAAAGTGAAATACTGCATATTCTCACTTATAAGTGGGAGCTAAAGAATGGGTACACATGGACATACAGAGTGGAATAACAGGCACTGGAGACTCCGAAAGGTGGGAGGGTGGGAGGTGGGAGAGGGTTGAAAATTACCTATTTTTTACGATGTTTACTATTTGGGTAATGGGTACACTAAAAACCCAGACTTCACCATGACACAATATATGCACTTGTACTCCCTAAATATATAAAAATTAAAAAATAAATAAATAAATTTTTGGAAGAGGTGCTGTAGAAGAGAGGTGTCCAACCCCACACCTGGCCTTGCCACAGGCATAGGAGCTGCCACTTTTCCCAGTCCACCTGAAGTGATTTCTACCATCTCATTGATATGTTTTCTTTGCCATTCATTTTCTTTGCTTCCTTTCCCTCCTCCTTTCCTGATTTCTAATTCATTGAAAAGTTTTCTTTGTTCCCATACTATTCCAGCTGGTTTGGAAGTTATACATTCTACTTATATTCTTTAAGAAGTTATTCTTCAGTGTTCAACGTGATTCTTTAACATGGTTGAAATCTGATAGATCACTTTGTTCTGGCCTTGTAGAATATGAGACGAGATCTCAGACTTAGATCCTTGTAAATTCTTATCTTCTGTATTTATTGTTTTCTAATCTTTTAGTTTCACTGCCTTTTAAAAACCCATCTAGATCAGTTATCAATGTTGTTATTTATAAGAAATACTAATTTGGATTTGTCAACATGTTCACGGACTTCTTTCTTCATTGTTTTCTGTATCCCAGTCTCTGCTTTTGAATTCGTTTCCATTTTTCCTGAAGATCAAGCTTTAGTTTTTTTTTTAATATTCAAATGAGGGCCTGGGACTCGTGTTTACACTTTCAGAATCCCTGTGTGTGCCTGAAAAAAATATCCTTTGTGCTCAGCAGTTAGTTAGCCTCAGCACTTTAAGGTATCATTCCATCTTTCTCTGGAATCTCTGGTTGCTGATCAGCTATAGTGCTTGGAAGACCACCAGCTGCCCGCCTGCTTCCTTTCCTCAATCTGTCATTTATCTCAGTGACTTTTAAGATTTTCTCATTGTTTTTGAAGTTCAGAAAATTCACTGCAATATATCGAGGTATGAATTTGTTTTCATTTATTCTGCCCAGAACTAAGTGTGTTTCAACCATCAGAGGGATGGTATGCCTTATTTTTGGGAGGTTTCTCTAGATGATCTCTCTCCTCTCCTTCCAAGGTCTCTTTTAGAGCTTCAGTCTGGGCCTTGGGATGCAAACTCCCTTTTGTGTTTTCTGCTCAGAGTTGTTTTCCCTGGGAGCTCATCTTCAGTGGAGGCTGTGTTCTGTGAAAGTCCATACTCTGGAGCACAGAGGATGCAGAGGAGGGCCTTGGGTCTGCTCTGGCGCAGCCTTACAGGTTTCACCTCCACCACCCACACCACTACCCCTGCTGGTCACCCAATGACTCCACCCACACTGTCCCTCCACCAACTCCACCACCTCCACCATCACTGTCCGTCCCTCCACCAACTCCACCACCTCCACCATCACTGTCCCTCCACCGACTCCACCACCTCCACCCTCACTGTCCCTCCACCGACTCCACCACCTCCACCTGCACTGTCCCTCCACCGACTCCACCACCTCCACCATCACTGTCCCTCCACTGACTCCACCACCTCCACCATCACTGTCCTTCCACCGACTCCACCACCTCCACCATCACTGTCCCTCCACCGACTCCACCACCTCCACCCGCACTGTCCCTCCACCAACTCCACCACCTCCACCATCACTGTCCTTCCACCGACTCCACCACCTCCACCCGCACTGTCCCTCCACCAACTCCACCACCTCCACCATCACTGTCCCTCCACCGACTCCACCACCTCCACCATCACTGTCCTTCCACCAACTCCACCACCTCCACCATCACTGTCCCTCCACCGACTCCACCACCTCCACCCGCACTGTCCCTCCACCAACTCCACCACCTCCACCATCACTGTCCCTCCACCAACTCCACCACCTCCACCATCTCTGTCCTTCCACCAACTCCACTACCTCCACCCGCACTGTCCATCCACCGACTCCACCACCTCCACCATCACTGTCCTTCCACCAACTCCACCATCACTGTCCTTCCACCGACTCCACCACCTCCAGCATCACTGTCCTTCCACTGACTCCACCACCTCCGCCATCACTGCCCCTCCACCGACTCCACCACCTCCACCCACCCTGTCCCTCCACCAACTCCACCACCTCCACCTCCACAGTGTCCACCTCCACGACCCCTACCACCACCACCACCTCAAATACCACCTTCACCAACCTCTCAACCACCGATACTATCACCTCCACTGTCACCACCATCCAAATATTTCAACTTGTGCGATTGCAAAGAAAACCTGAAATCCAGTAAGTTGTGTGATGCAGGAAACCTCTTCATACCTGTTGGGAAAGGGTGTCACCACCAAGGTGGTGCGAGGTTAGAAGCAGATGGAAATCCAATGACAACAGGGGGGCCACAGTCCGAAGCAGTGACAACAAAAACATCAGCGAGGCCAGGGGCAAATCAGGGTGCTCTCTAGGGGCTTTTGTTTCAGGGGTGCAGCTCAGGGGTGCAAGGCCTGTAATACTTGATATAATCTTGATTGCATTAAAAGAAAAATAGATGAAGATACATGGTTCCACAAGTTTTTGTAATAGGGTGTTCAAGGGTTATGCTTTTGTCATAGTTTCAGCTAAAGAAAATGGAATAGATGCCAAACATCCCTATAACCTAAACTGAAATGTAAAGCACCAAGGCTGGATTTACTGAGTGATTTTGAAACCAGTTCTGCCAGCAGGAATCCTCTACCCTCCTCTAAGCCATGAATCATGGCAACAGAAATGTGTGGGCAGTGAGATGTTCAGGCCTAATCATCATCAGACTTGAGAATCGTGAGCCCAGGAGTCAATCACCACAGGCAACAGTCAAAACAAAATGTCTCTGTCTCTTCTAAACACACGCGGTGAGGATCATAAACCAGGTGGTTTGGTTTTTCCTTTTTGATAAGAATTGCACAAAATAGTATTGATCAGAATTCTTATATGTGTAGGCTTCTTCCAATCAATACTGCAAATAGGGGGTATATCTCTATATAGAGTTGCATGTTTTATGCATCCCAAGTACCAATAATAAATAAAAATGAAAATCTATCAGAAGAAAGACTGAAGGATCTTTCTAACCTCTCTATGCAAATGGCACTACAAAATTGATCAAAGAGTACATAGACAAAAAATGCAAGAAAGAAGTATGATGAAATGTGACAGGGAGTTAATAAAAATATGATGTAGCTTTCCTGGATTTTGTGATTTTTTTCAGCTTCTAAACATTTGTAATTTGTTGAGATTTGTTTTCTCATTCTAAAATATATTCTCCATTGTACTTAATTTTGTATTTGTAGTCATCTATTCTTTTGTTAATGAGGATCACAAAAACTGTAGGAGCTTTAGGCTTCCCAAAACTTGGATCCACCCTGCATAAAAATGCTATAGCAATATGAGGTATTAAATTATATATTTTCAAATAAAGGAAGGAAGTTACCACTCAAAGGAGGAATATGCTGAGTGAGACTTCAGCCAAAACACTGCCAGCCTTCTGGGTCGATAGGTAGACATTGGCCTTTAGCCTGCAGCAGAAAAAACCTGCACCCCAGGTATTGCTGTGTGGTAGGATACATCTTTCATATTACACGGCCATCAGGGCAGTTGCATATGGGTTCAGTTATTATTGTACTAATTCTTCACACCCAGCCATGCACACACCAAGCTACGGTACAGTTCTACTGAATGTTTTAATTAGAAATGGACGGTTAGCTTATTTTCCTGGAAAATCAGCACTTTTTAAAAAGGAAGACTTTTTAAAAAGGAAGTTACATTTAAATGGATAAAATGATTCAACATATAAAGGGGGGGTACAAAGACATTTTTAAATTTCTCGATTTTTTAATTTTTCTGAACAAACATTCTTTTCCATATTTCCGCCAGAGCTAGAACCACTTAACAATCTCCTGTACCAATTTTCCATGTATGTAGTGGTGAGCAGACCTGTAACAGTCCTACTTAAAAAGGACAACAACGACGATGAGTTACCCCCAACCTAGTCGACGTAGGATCAAAACTGAAACTCCAAGGAGCCATGGGAACCCCCACAGTGAATGCACTTCCTTCTCCGTAAAGACACTCCGGTGCCTTTCCCACATCTAATTCCACAAAGGAAGTACTTTTTGAGCACTTACTCAGTGCCAGGCACTGAGCTGTCAGTAGGTAATCAGGAGTGAGCCAGGAGTGCTCTCCAGCCTCAGGAAGTGCTGGGTCCAGGCAGAAGCAATGTTGCCTCTGAGTCATGGAGAAGCAGCTTCTGATAGCACTGCTTGGCCAAGATGGCACAGCTCTCACACACATCATTTGAAAAATGACTGAATTAGACCAGATTATCTTTAAGGATCCTGTCAAGAGCCAATGATCTATTACTTTTTCCTAACATATTTTCTGATCGTATGCTGTCTGTTTAAATAGCTATATATGTATATTACAATTTGTTGAAAAAATACAGCTAGCACATCAAACCAGTGAATTCAAAGGTAGTATATACCCCTTTTTGAAAGAAATTCAATGATTTAAATGAAATAATTAAGTAATAATGGGTGGGCATTGTGTGGCACACAGGCCCGGCAGTCACACAGGTGGGATAGGAATGACTGAATCATGGGAAATAAAGAACAACTGAAGTTGGCCTGGGTCTACTGGGGTGATTTATTTTAGCCTTTTAAGTTTACACACAATAAAATCCACGTTTAGGGGTTCCAGATCAACGAGTTTCTAAAAGTGCATAGATGATTGTAGCTACCACTGAAGATATTTTTTTTAATTCTTTTTTTTTTTTTTTTTTTTGAGATACAGTCTTGCTCTATTGCCCAAGTTGTGGGCTCACTGCAACCTCTGCCTCCCGGGTTCAAGTGATTCTCCTGCCTCAGCCTCCCGAGTAGCTGGGATTACAGGCACCTACCACCACACCCAGCTAATTTTTATAAGTAGAGATGGGGGTTTCACCATGTTGGCCAGGCTGGTCTTGAACTCCTGACCTCAAGTGATCTGCCCGCCCCGGCCTCCCAAAATGCTGGGATTACAGGCGTGAGCCACCACCCCTGCTGAGATACAGAAAAATTCTAATACCTTGAAGATTCTCCTTGCACTGATCCTCAATATTTAAACCCTCATCTTACCTCTAACCCCTGAAACCACTAATCTATTCTCTATTTCTGTATTTTTCCCTTTCTCAACATCATATAAATAGAATAGTATAGTTTGCAGCATTTTGAAACTGCCTTTTTAGTTAGTATAATGCATTTTAAGATTCATCTGTGTTATTCAAAATATCAGGAGTTCACTCCTTTTTTATTGGTGAATAATATTCCATTGTCTGGATGTACCACCGTTTGTTTAGTCGGCCGCACATTGAAAGACATTTAAATTGCTTCCAGTTTGGGGTAATTGTGGATAAGATAGCTATAAATATCCACAAACAAATTTTTCTATAAACACAACTTTTTATTTCTCTAAGATAAATATCTAGAGGTAGGATTTCTGGGGTCATAAGTGTATGTTTAACTTAAAACATTTATTGGACTTTATTTTTCAGAGCAGTTTCAGGTTCACAGCAAAATTGAGTACAATGTACAGAGATCCTATACAGCCCCTGCCCCAACACATGCACAGCCTCCCCCATCATCAACATCCCCTACCAGAGCAGCACATTTGTTACAATTGATGAGCCTCCATTGACATGTCACAGTCACCCAAAGTCCATAATTCACATAAGGGTATACTCTTGATGTTGCATGTGTTTAAATTTTTAAGAAAATTCCAAACTGTTTTCCAGACTATACCATTTTGCATTCTCACCAGCAGGTTACTGTGGTACCGTATCTTCACCAGCATTTGGTGTTGTCAGTATTTTTAATCCAGTCTAAGATGTACTTAATTATATCTTATTGTGGTTTCATCTGCAATTCCTAATGACCAATTATTTTGAGCATCTTTTCATGTGTTTTAAAATTTTTTGACTTTGTATTTTTGTTCCGGAATTCTATCCAGGATCCCAGACTGTATTTATTTGTTATTTCACCTGTTCTATTATAGTCTGTAACAGTTCCTCAGTTCTTTCTGGTTTACCTTAATCACTTGGTTGAGTTGGTGCCTGCTATTTTTTTCCACTGTAAAGTTACTATCTTTCGTTTTATAATTGGTAAGTGTATTGAGGGAGATACTTTGAGACTATACAGATCCTCAAAGTTTCTTCTCAACTTATGTGACTAATTTTAGCATATATTGGTGGATCTTGTATACATTTAATTCTATTGACTAATTTTAGCATTTATTGGTGGTTCTTGCATACATTTAATTTTATGGTGTTTGCCTAATAGTGATTCTCTATTTCCCTTCTTCTGTCTACATTAATTATTTGGAAATTCTACTGTGAGGAAGAGTTGCCTCTTCTCTCCGATTTATTTATTTGTCCATATATAATGGCATGGACTCATGAATATTTATCTTATTCTATGGCTTAGGTCACAAAAAAGAATGTTAGTAATTTTTATGGATAAATATTTTATTTATTTTTTCACTATTATTATTTTCAATAGTTTTTTGGGTACAGGTGGTTTTTGGTTACATGGATGAGTCCTTTAGTGGTGAATTCTGGAATTTTAGTTCACCTGTCACCCGAGCAGTGTACACTGTACCCAATGCTGTTTTTTATGCTTCACCCTCTTTCCTACCTCTTCCCACCTTGGAATTCCCACAGTCCATTATATTGCTCTGTATGTTTTTGCATCCTCATAGCTTAGCTCCCACTTATAAGTAAGAACATACTGTATTTGGTTTTCCATTCCCGACTTTCTTCATTTAGAACAATGGCCTCTAGCTCCATCCAAGTTGCTGCAAAAGACATTATTTTGTTCCTTTTTATGGCTGAGTTGTATTCCATGGTGTATATATACCACATTTTCTTTATCCACTCATTGATCAGTGAGCGCTTAAATTGGTCCCATATCCTTGCAATTGTGAATTGTTCTGCTTTTTTGACTTTTTAATTATGGCCATTCTTGAAGGAGTAAGGTGGTACTCATTGTGGTTTTAATTTGCATTTCCCTAATAATTAGTGTTGTTGTGTATTTTTTCATATGTTTGTTGGCTGTTTGTATATCTTCTTTTGAGAAATGTCTATTCATGTCCTTTGCCCACTTTTTGATGGGATTGTTTTTTCTTGCTGATTTGTTCGGGTTCCTTGTAGATTCTGGACACTAGTTCTTTGTCAGATGCATAATCTGAATATTTTCTCAGAGTTGATCATTCTTGGTTAATTTTCCCAGGTAGCCAGTCAGTCCTTTCAATATGTAGATTCAGGTCTTTTTCTAATTTGGGAAACATTTCTTGGATTGCAATTTTAAATATTAGTTCTGCTATGTTGACATGGTTTTCTTCTTCAGGGACTTCAATAATAGAAATATTATTCCTTCTTAGCCTATCTTCCATTTCCCCTACTTTTTCTCCCACTTCTTCCTTCCTTCCTTCCTTCCCTCCTTCCCTCCTTCCTTCCTTCCTTCTTTCCTCTTGCTCTGTCACCCAGGCTGGAGTGCAGTGGCATGATCTCAGCTCATTGCAACCTCCACCTCCTGGGTTCAAGTGATTCTCCCACCTTAGCCTCCTGAGTAGCTGGGATTACAGGCTCCTGCCACCATGCTCCGCTAATTTTTGTATTTTTAGTAGAGATGGGGTTTCACCATGTTGGCCAGGCTGGTCTTGAACTCCTGACCTCAAATGATCCACCCACCTCAGCCTCCCAAAGTGCTGGGATTACAGGTGTGAGCCACTGTGGCTGGCTCTCTTTATGCCAATTTCATTCTGCTGGCTGTCTTCCTGCCTTTCTCTGATGCCCCTTACTAAAATCTGCATTTGACTCTATTCTCCTTTGGGCATTCTGTAATTTAATTTTTATTTCTGAGATAATTTTGTCTTTTTCTTCCATTTCCTTCTGAATTCAATCAACTTTTAAAAACTTTCTCCTTGTTTATTGTCCATTTCTGTTTCTAGTTTTTGAGTTTCTATTCCAATGTGTTTTATCATATCCTAAAATATTTGAGTACACACAATTCTGTTTGAAATGTAGATTTCCAGTTTTCTTCTTCTTTATGATTATTTTTTGAGGACAAATTTGTGTAAAAGTTCATTTCGTGACTTTCTGCAAATCAAGTTCTCTATGGATTTAATTTTTTTCTTGTTCATTTCAATGATATTGAGGTGTTTTAAATGATTCCTGGTTTAATGGTACATTCTTCTGTCTAGCAAAGGTCAGGTAATTTATAATAGGGCTTTTGTTTTTGTTTCTTTGCTTCTTTGTTTCAGCGATGGTGGAGGGTTTGTGGTGCTTCTGTCTGGAAGAACCTAACTCTTCCCCTTTACTTCTTTTCCTCATCATTGCCCGATCGCTGGAAGATGCTTTTTCCTTCTCTTTTTCCTTTACTCTCCCTCCAGAAGTTGTGCTTTTGGAAGGCTGTCTCTTAAATCATGCATGCTCCACTAAACGGAGTCTATCCCTTTAAATCAAGAGCCTGGCCTATTAAATGGTGGATACGTTGAAACTTCTTTCCTGCAGTCGGCTCTGATCTGTCCAGTTTCTTTTTTATGTATTTTTGATTTAGGGTGGTTTTAATTCCCATGATATCTCTCCACCTCTGGAGCACCCCTTGCCTGCAACCCTCCTTTGTCTCCCTAGCTTACCTTTGTCCACCTGACCGAATTCCACATGTTTCTTTTGCTGTCAGTTAGAATACCTGATACTAAAATGTAGAGACTGTGGCTGTTCATTTCTCCTCCAGCAGCTCACGCAGTTTTAGGCAGAAAGTTCAGTAGAGGGCTGTTAAAAAGTCTCTTTTGAACTAACTACTAATGGAGGTGGCCTCTAAAATGTCTTGGTTCCAAAACAACAGGCATTCCTTCCATATTTCTACTAGTTCTAGCATAAGAAAATTATAACCACCCGGAAATATTGTCCCTTTAGAGTTTACAGAAACATGCGGTGTCATGCTTCTGTTAACTCTAAAGGGACAATGTTTTCTAAAGGGAGAAAGTAGACGAGAAACTAAATTGGGCACTGGAGTGTTCTATCTCCATAGAAAGTGAAGACGATTACTTCACCTTCTCTTTTGCCCACACCTTAAGTTGGAAGAATCACTAAGAATATCAGAGACCATTTATTTGGACAGAAATTTTAAAAATCTTCACTAGACTTTTCTAAGAACTGAGATCTTGGTAGATTCCTGTCCAGTGTCCTAAGTCTCGGCTTATGCAGAGTTGAAAAGACTGAACTGGGAGAGAAATATTTGTTATGAGTGAAAGTTTGTAGTAATATCCTCCAGTCTTTCCTTTGTGGTCCCCTAGCCATAATGAAACATTGAAATGCGACCGAATGAAAGGTGAGTTTTCACTTCAAACTCATTTCCCACCAAACCTTCTACTTTGAATTCTCATGAGCAAGTCCCACCTCTTTATTCATTCCATTTTTTAAAAATACTTAAATCTATACTTCTAAAATAAGATTTAGGACAAAAATAAACTAGGAAGCAACTCAGGAATAGAGAGTTTTAAAAGCTATTACTGGCCCAAGTAGATGGAATTGAATCTTTCACAATCTGAAAAGCTGTTAGAATCACAGATAATTTCATCAACTTTATCCTGAGAAACGAAGCTGGCAGCTTCCTACCATCCTCTATAGCTATTTTCTGGAACTTCTTGATTTCTTGAAGAACAAGGAGATAAAGAAAGGAAAAGTGGTTAAAGACACTGGCATTTCAGACGTAGGCCAGAAATCATTGAAATTTGATGGAAAGTGTAGGTGGAAAGATATATGACATGACCAGCTGACTGGAAGAGCTGTCTGTGATTGTAAAAATTTTTTAAAAGATGGAAACTAAATTTTATTCAGGAGTCACCATATACCAGGCACTGTGTAAGCCTTTACCTGTGAGGCCTTTACTCTTTCCTCCCCTGAAGAAACAACCTCACAGAAATATCGTGACATATGTAATGGCTAGTAGACAATTTCCCATGTGTCTATTGAATTTTGGCAATGTTTTCAAGCAGAGGGACCAACTTTCTTTGTTGGGAACGATCCATCCTTTCAAGGGAAGTTTAGCCTTGTAAGGCAGAGATAAGGCAATTGGGTTTATTGTCCAGTATAATAAAAATATCTCCAGGCGAAGGTCAGGCAAGCTAACTGCCTGATATGAATGTTTTGAGTTCCCTAAGCTACTCTACTGTAACTCAAACACTGAAGGTAGAGTCACTGCCTTGCCCTCCTGTGCTTCCCGGGGGAAAGTGGGGCTTAGAGAACTGAGTGACACCTGCTGCTGTGGATCCTGCTGTGTTCTGGCCCAGGAATCATGGGTCTTCTTCCTAGCATTCGTGAAACTGCAGCAGACTAATTTGTTAGTTTGCAACTATGGTAAATTGTTAGACCTCTTAACAATTCTTCACACTAATATCATTCCCATTTTATTGATAAGAAAACAGAGGACAAAGAAGCTAAACCATGGTGAGGTAAGAAATGACACCTAAGATTTTTGCCTCCAAAGCCACCAAATGCTGCCTCCTCTTAGTGGTTTTTATTTTCATCTTTACATTTTTCATTGCTGTCTAATTTTGGCAATAAGCATGTCACTTTTTAATTAATTTCAGATTTTGAGATAATTATAAACTCACATGAAACTTGTTCAGAAATAATACAGAGAGATCCTGTGTACCATTTCCCCAATTTCCCCCAACGGTAGTAGCATTTTGCAAAGCTACACTACAACCACTTCATACCCATTAGGATGCCAATTATCAAAACAAAGAAAGACAGATGTTGGTGAGGATGTGGAGATATTGGGACATTTTTGCACTGCTAGTGAGAATAAAAAATAGTGCTGCTGCTACGAAGAAAAGCATGACAGTTCCTCAAAACTACAGTACAGTATCACGACCAGAATACTGGCATCAATACAGCGAAGATACAGAACATTTCTATCACCACAAGGTTCTATCATGGTGACCTTTACCTGCAACCAACAGTTTCCTCTCACCTATACCTCTCCTTAACTCCTGGCAAACATTCATGTCATCTCAATTTCTGTAATTTTTCAAGAATATTATACATATATAACATTATATGATATGTATCCTTTTGGGATTGGTGTTTCTTGGTCCGTACACTTTTCTGGAGATTCAGCTAAGCTTTTCAGCATAGCAATAGTTTATTCTTTCTTACTGCAGAAGTAGCATTACATGGCAGGGGTGTACCAGTTTGTTGAACCATTCACCTGTTGAAGGACATCTGAGCTGTTTTCAGTTTGTTTGACTACTACAAATAAAGCTGCTGTAAACATTGGGGCACAGGTTTTTATATAGAACATGTTTTCATTTCACCTGGGTAAATGCTCAGGAGTGTAACTGCTGAGTGTCATGGTAGCTACAGGTTTGGTTTTTGAAGAAACTGCCCAAATGTTTTCTTTAGAGGCTGTGCTATTTCACATCACCACCAGCAAAACGTAAGCGATCTGGTCGCTGCATCCCGGCATCCTCACCAGCATGCGGCACTTTCCTTCTTTCTAACAGCCCTTCTGTTAAATGTGTGGCAATATTTCACTGTGGTTTTAGTTTGCATTTTCCTAATGGCTAATGATGTTGAACACCTTTCATAGGCTATTCGCCGTTTGAATATACTCCCTGATGAAATGTTTGTCTCTTTCCCATTTTCATATTCGATTCTTGTTGTTTTCTGTTGAGTTCAGAGTTCTTTCTATATTTTAGATAGGAGTACTTTGTCAGATATGTGGTTTGAAAGTGTTTTTTTTCAAGTCTGTAGCTTGTATTTCCGTTTTCTTCACAAAGTGTTTCGTAGAAAAGAAAATGTTTTCAAACTTAATAAAGCCCAGTTTACAAACTTTTTAAAAAATAGATCTTGCTTTTGGTGTCTAGTCTAAGAACTCTTGCCTAGCCTTAGATCACAAACATTTTCCCCTATTTTAAAAAAAGTTGTATAGATTTATGTCTATGCTCCATTTTGAATTTGTTTTTAGGTAATGTACAAGACTTAGGCTAAGGTTCATTTTTGCCTATGAATGTTAAATTTAGCCTTTATAATTGTTTTATAATTGTCTTGTCCAGAGTCAATTCAAGGCAGTCTGAAAAATTAAGAACAATGCTATAGGCAAAAAGTCAAGAATTTGGAGCAAATAGACTGAGATCATATAAAAATGCACAGAGGGGGCCGGGCGTGGTGGCTCACGCCTGTAATCCCAGCACTTTGGGAGGCCGAGGCAGGTGGATCACCTGAGGTCGGGAGTTTGAGACCAGGCTAACCAACATGGAGAAACCCCATCTCTACTAAAAATACAAAATTAGCGGGGTGTGGTGGCACATGCCTGTAATCCCAGGTACTCAGGAGGCTGAGGCAGGAGAATCGCTTGAACCCAGGAGGCGGAAGTTGTGGTGAGCGGAGATCGTGCCATTGCACTCCAGCCTGGGCAACAAAAGCGAAACTGCATCTCAGAAACAAACAAACAAACAAAAATGCATAGAGGGTAGACCTGTAGAATTACTAGAGATAGTTCTGAGTTTCCCACAAACTCAGTGCAAAAACAGAAATTTGATCTGTTATATGAATCACTCCTTGTCTCCAACATAATGACAAAATTGTTAATAAGAAGTAGTACAAACATCCTTGGTCTTGAGGATTAAGAAAATGAGAAAAGTCCTCATGAAAAGGACTCTGTACAACATCTTCATCAACCTGCTATAACTAGGGTAACCCTATGATCTAAAAATCAGCCAAAACTGACTATCTTTGAGGGTGAACAAGGCACTATCAATAAAAATGCTGAGACAAAGGCATAAACTCAAACTATCCGCAGGAAGCTGGGGCTGGATTCACTTTTTAACAGTAACGCCAACATAGGGCTGTTACATATCCTGAACCTCAAAGTAGGCCTCCCTCAAAACCTAAATGCAGCAGGGCAGGAGCGTTCAGTGGAAGGGGAATGCTGTATGCACTGTATGCCATTCTCATGCTGGAAATAGATTTCAGAATAGAAAATTAGAGAATATTTTTCTTTTGTGCATGATATTCCTACCTCTGACTTGAAGTTCAGCCACCACCTTATAAAACACATACTTGGGACAAAGTTATTGTCTGTGCTGAATGACCCTTTGTCCATTAGCAGGTATCGTTGGTGAAGCCCATTAATTACAATCCCTGAGAGTCAACTCATCCATTTGGGGTATGACATGAATCCTTACCAGTCAAAGTGATGTGTTCCCAATTTCTTATCCAATAACTCGCTATGTCTTACAACGTATAAGGTCTTAATACATTAAATGTGAAGGGTGGACTCAAACAGTGTTGGGGAATTTCAAAGAAAAAATACCAAGAGTGACACATTTGAGCTAGTTTCTGAACACCAGGTCCTCATTCAGAAGGTTGGCAGGCGGTAACATCACCTAACCATCCACTCTATTTTAATTATTTCAAGAGATTACACAGAGTTCTTGATATTGAAGAGTGAACCATGTTCAAGGAAGAAGAGATAGCCCCATAAAACCCTTCCAGCTTGTGTTACAATCGGATGTTTCTAAGATGGACAAAAAAGGCACACAGAGATATTCCCTACTCAGGCTCTGGTCAAATCTCTCTCCACTTAATGGAGCATGGCTTTTAACTGCACCTGGAGGTGAGGAAGGGTAGGGGGCAGAGGGGAAACGGATAAATGCGGTTGAAGGGAGAAAGGAATTACACCAATGGGGCTTCTAGAGTGTTAGGCCCTAGGCCATGTAAAAGAGAAGTTATTCTGACACTTTTTAAAACAGGAAGGAAGACTTCATTTAAGTCTATTGTCAATGGGAGAGAGCTTGAACTCATCGACTCTGCATACAACAGGGACAGGTGGGGATAATGAGCAGAGGGAAGGAACAAATGGAAAATTCACACCAGGAACTTGATTAGGCATCAAGGGTACAGGGACTCTCGTTAAACAGACAACAGGGTTTCTTGTCAGCACTGGGCTAGGCAGACCAAAGACAGGACCAAGGATAAGGTAAAATAAAATAAAAAAAACGGGGTATGGGGGACGGCACTAAGGAGCCTCACTAAAGTTTGGTCAGGGTTAAGGTCCTTGCTCACCTTAAGCAAGTATTCAAACAATTCAAAAGTACTACTGAGACGGTATTTTTCCCATTGACTGGCATGTCGTGGATGGCTCTCCACCCTCCTGCATGACCTCACAGGCAGAACGTGCAACCTGTAGCAAGCCAGTGACTCCCATCACCCTCCCCATTCACAGGCAAACTGCCCTATCCAGGCCATCCTAAGGCACAACTCCCTCGCCGTGCTGAGTGCCATCTCCCAGGCCCTGCTCCTGAAGTTTCCCCGTGTCACAGTGCACACATGTGCTGTCCCAGGCCAGCCGGGCATCACAGCTCCCTTATGTCACCCCAAGGCAGCTTCTGGCCAGGTCTCCCTGCTTCTTCAGCAGATTCACCCCGCTGAGGGTTTTTTTGTTGTTGTTTTTTGAGTTTTTTGTTTTTTAGAAAGTTTTTCTCTGCGGAGAGAGGCAAAACTAAGAAATGTCTATTTAAGTCCTCTGCCCATATTTTAACCAGATGATTTGTTTTCTTGCTATTGAGTCTTAGGAGTTCCTTAGATATTTTGGAAATTAACTGCTTGTCAGGTATATGGTTTGCAAATATTTTCTCCTATTCTGTAGGTTGCCTTTACACTCTTGTTTCCCTTGCCGTGCAGAAGATTTTCAGTTTGATGTACCTAATTACAAGGAGCCATGTCTTGATCCTGTGTCTCCTAGGTTGGGTCTCCCACATGTGTTTCACTCTCTGGCTTCCTTTCTCCATTGCTAACAAACAAGAGGCTAGGCCAGTTACTCATCCTTCCAGGGTCCCAGGCATGGAGGGAGAGCAACGATACTGTGAGGATGACGGAAGGCTTGGAGTATGAGGAGGAAGGCAGGACAGGGCATACTGGTTTCTCCTCACGTATCTTTTCCTCATATAAAGTCCTTAAGGAAAACTACCATTTGTACTCAAAAGAAAGAGCCACTTGCCCCCTAAGCACTCTTTACTTTCCCATCCTGTAAGATGTATCAGAGCTGATGCATCACATGAAGAAAAGAAATCTAACAAGCTTCCTGGGCATTCACCGTGCCAAAGTCACCATCATGACTGTCACCTGCTGGAGCAGGGCAGAGCCATCCACGAGAGGCAGAAAATTGTGTGCAGGCACCGAGCTCGAGTACCACGATGGCACATGGGGAAAGCCTCAGTGAGGGAGGGGAGCAGAACCCTTGGTCCCCTCGGATCCCCTCGGAGGGACCAGATACACAGGAAGCAAACGGGGTGCATGAGGAAGGCACACAGGGAGGATGCTGGCTAGAGTACCCAGTCGATCTGGATTCCACACTTTCCAAGACAGGTTTCGTCCACTCTTACAGGAACAAAGATGCATTTTGACAACATGCTAGCATTAATAAGCTAATAAGCACCCAGTGGTGTCCCTTGATTGTTTAACAAGAAGCTCACTGAGTAGACTCCAAGCTCAGGCCCTGAGCTTGGACAAAGGTGGGAATTTGAAGGTGGACTGAGAGTCAACTTCCTCTATTGTCATCTACGGCTCTGAATAAAATATTTACTGCAGACATCTGATTCCAATTTAATTATCTTTTCCAACAAAGGCAGCTTGGGTTTGACAGGCAACAGGAAAGGCAAGTTAATCGTGGGCATCTGCTAATTAGCATATTTTTCCCACAATTACCTCGCGGCTGCCATTTGCAGCTGGGCCCGCCTCACAGGCACGGCAACAAGGGCTCAGGAGGGGGCTCAGCTCCAGGGTGGGAGCAGCGATAATGACCCACTCCACTCTCATCTTGAGGTCAATGGCAATGCCTAGGTGCCCACATACCTCTGTCTGGCAACAGTCCTCCAAGAGAAGGCTGTTCCCACATGCCAGTGTAGCCAGAGGGCGAGAACTTGTCTTCATCTCCACCCTATTTGCAGTACCCTAGGAACCAAAGAAAGCCAGTATCACCAGCCACCTCTATGCTACATATGACCTTTTGCTTAGAAATAGATCACCCCACAGGTCTTCAACCCTCTTCTTGCTAGATCTTTTGATGAAAACACACACACACACATACACGCACCCCACCTTCCCACCTCAGGCCTTTGCTTACACTGTGCTCCTGAAGCCACTTTCTTCTCACATGCAAATGTCTACTTCTACCTACCCACCAATGCCAATTCAAGCATGTCCTCCATGATCCCTGGCTTTCATTCTGCAGGCTGGAAGTAATCTGTCAGTCTTACAAACTCCTTCCCCTTTGCGACTCTTCTTTCTTCTCCTATAATAGCTTTCTAATGTGCATGTTTAATTGTCGGTTGTGGAGTGTGTTTCCAAAGATTTCCACGATATCTCCCATCCCACAGGCTCTTTTGCAATGGTCTTGACTCTCCCTCCACAAGAGGCAGTGTTGTTTGTTTCCTCTCCCCTTGAATCTGACCTGACCTTTTGATTGCTTTAACCAAACAAGGCAGCAGAAGTGATGTCCTTAAATTTCCAAGTTTGGAAATTAAGAAAGAATGCAACTTCTGCTTTTGTGATCTGGGAGAAGTCAGCTGCTATGGAAGAAAGCCAATAGCCTAAGACCACCATACTGTAAGAAAGCCCATGTTGGTCACATGGGGAGGCCACATGGAGACTGAAATGCCAGATCAGCCCCTGTGTTCCACCCACCCAGCAGAAGCACCAGACACACGAGTAAAATGATCCACCTTGGACATTCCAGTGCAGGCAGACACTACATGGAGTGAAGATGGGTGGTTCTCACCAAGCACTGCCCAAATGGCAGAATCATGAGCAAATAAATGATTGCTGCTGTATTAGCTGCTGAGTTTTGGGGTGGCTTGCAATGCAGCTATGGATAGCCAAGGTATTTGCCTTGATTAGCTAAGAGTGTGGACGGGCTTGGGTGTCAGCTGGCCAGGGTCAACATCCTGGATCAGCCACTTACTAGCACTGAGATCTCGAGTAAGGTCCCAGATAAACACAATAGCAGTGTGTTGATTGATTTCTTCATTCAGCCAATGTGTTTCAGAGCCTTCTGTTTTCCTGGGCTGTGCCCAATAGTTTGCATTTGACACAGATGAATATTATCACTCAGAAGATCCCAGACTTCTCCCACAATCTTAGGGTTCCTGGGCAGAACCCAAACCTCTTCATGAATCACGCTGCCTTTTAAGAGCAAGGACAATAGTTTGCTGTGACTTAGGGAAATAAGAGTATTTTATTATCTTACAAGTGCAGTTTAAAGGCATAGTGTCCTTGTCAAAGCAAAAGCATATCTCATTCTCCTTAATAAGTAATCAGTTTAGACTGATTAAATTATGATATGTCCATACAATTGTTGAAAAATAATTAGGAATTATCTATATAAAAATACCGAAAGATCTCCCAAAATACACTTTTGTATAAAAATAAGGAGATACAAGTATATTTGTATTCATCATAATTGAAAGAAGAGTACACAGAAACAGAGGACTGACCTCCGGGAATCAGGAGTGGAGGGCACACTGAATTTTAGACTTTGTCATACTATTTGGCTTCTTTGTTCTACCATGACTGTATTTCACTTTCATAATTTTAAAAACTATTTTAAAAAATTCCCATCACCTTCATAACATCGCCCCAGTAATACCTGTGTAGGACAAAAATGTCTCATGCTACTTATTCTGAAATTTGATGACCAAGGTGGAATTTGGTTGTTTGGAGTTTGGTTCAGGAGGAAATGGTTGTTTTCTGTATTTGTTTCCTGTGGTTGCTCTAAAACTACCACACATTGGTGACTTACAACATCAAAATCTATTCTTCAAAGTTCTGGAGGCCAGAAGTATACAATCAACTTCCCTGGGCTAAAACCAAGGTGTCCACAGGCCATACTCCCTCCAGAGGGGAGAATCCATGCCTTGGCTCTTCAAGTCGCTGGCAGCTTTGGCAATTGTGGCTCTTGGCTGCACCACTCCAATCTCTGTGTCTTAGTGTGTTTGGGCTGCTATAAGAAAATACCACAGACTGAGTAGCTAATAAACAACAGAAATTTATTTCTCACAGTTCTGGAGGCTGAGAAGTCCTAGATCAAAAATGCCAGCAGATTCAGTCTCTGGTGAGGGCCTGTTTCCTAGTTCATAGATGGTCATCCTCACATGGTGGAAGGGGCAAGGGCGCTTTCTGGGGCCTGCTGAAAAAGGCACTAATCCCATTCATGAGGACCCTGCCCTCATAACCTAATCACTTCCCAAAAGCCCCACCTCCTAAAACCATCACATTAGGGTTAGGTTTCAATATATGAATTTGCAGGGTTGGGTGGGTGGGGAAGGGTGCACAAACATTCAGTCTATAGCACTCTGCCTCTACCTTTACATCACCTTCTCCTCTTCTGTATGTAGTTAAATGTCTGTTTCTTTCTTATAGGGATACATGTGATTGCATTTAGGATCTACCAGATAATGCGGCATGATCTCCCCATCTCAAGATCCTTAACTTAATCACATCTATAAAGACCCCTTTTCCAAATCAAGTAGCATGTACAGGTTCCAGGGATTGGGATAGAAATGTCTTTGTTGGGGGAGGTGGTATTTTTCTACCTACCATATCTTCTACTTGGACCAAAATACAGGACCAAATGCATGCATGAAGTCATTCATGAATTCCACAAATATTTAAGGGCCTCTTCTATCCAGAAACTGCAAAAGCCCAACCCCTGAGTTTTGAAAAGAGCTTGATCATCTTAGCAGGGACTGAGCACAAGTGAACCTTTGCAAATTGGCCCCCTCCCACACACTTCCTAAAAGGAGGTAGCAACCATCTCTAGAGGGGCCAGGGAAGGGATATCTGACTGAGTAAGGCCACAGACAGGCTCCCCGGCCCTTCCTGGCACAACAGAAGGTGGGGAAGCCGAGGAAGGCACAATAGCTCATCTGGGCTTTCCTGGGGCTGCTCACTCACTTCCAGTCTAGTGAGAGTTTATATACTCAGTCTGCTGTTAAAGGGTGTGGGTAATACCCTAGCCTCCCTTCACAGGGTTGCTGAACCTCACCTGCTCCATCCTGCAGTGCTGGCTGATGCCAAGGACTTTAGTCTAAAAGTCACAAGTATTCAGGGCTGACAGCCTCGTCCTGCTTTCATTTCATCTGAAAAATCATTGCACAAGCTAGCACTTTTTTGTGAGAAAAAAAATACATATATATATATGTATATATATATGCAAGCTCTGAAAGGGGTCTTTATTATCTGCCTAGCAACAGTTTGCTATAAATAAAATCACCCTGTTTTGCTATTTTATAATTAATAGCTCAACATTCTCACAACAACATTGGCCTTGCTGGCATCCTGGTTCCTTGTTTTCAATGAGCCTGAATGATTCCACAACCTTTCTCTGAATGTGAATTAGGTGCACAGGGTTTTAAACAAAAGAAATGTTGCCTCTTACCACACATTCACATGCAAAGTAATCAGAGCTGCAGCATTCATGCCCATGAATTTCTCATCTCTGGTCAAATATCTAATCTTCATTTTCATCAATTATGCCAAATTAATAGGATTTATTCTGGGATTGTGTTGTTTGCAGTCTGGTCCTATGACCCCAGGCCTCTCCTGACACCTGCCCAATGTGAAAAGCGCATATTGGTGCTAAGATGTCTCATTACTAACGGTGCGCCCCCACTGGGCTTGACATGCATCAGAAGCACAATCTGAGAGGTAACTCTAAGAAGAATGCGTCATTTTTCCAATTCTATAGTTGAGCAAACTAAGGCACAGCTCTAGTTAGGAGTTTGTCAAGATCCCACAGTGAGTCAGCGGAAAATGAAGGAGAATGTGTTTTGGAAATGGCTCTGGCTGCTTTGACCTTCCAGCCACGTTTCCCTCCCTCCCTCCCTCATAGGATTCAAAAAGTGAACCTTATCAAGAACAAGATCGTCCATGTTGGATAATAAGATGCTTTCCCAGAGACTGGAAGGGGTGAGCAAGTATGATGGGCAGCTGACTGATGGACAGATGTTTGAGAGTCCCAAGTAATTATGGTGAAACCCTGGGATGGGCGGAGGGGTGCAGGCTGAAGGCTTCTGGTCACGAATTCCCATGATGTGAAGGCAGAGAGGATGCAAAGTCAGTGGAAACTTGCATGCTTAAGAGTACACCACACCAGGGAGAGGTTTCTAGTTCTCTTCTTTCCTGGATATTACTTATTGATGTATGCAATTTAATAAAATGAGCTGGCTCCTTAAAACACAAACCTTGACGACTACACACTGGCCCTTCTCTCTCCCCTCCCTATTGTCGTTTCCACTTCTAGGTCAGTGGCTCCTGAATAGCTTCCAGCCTTGCTGATCATGCTGTGGCCCACATCAGTTTCAACCACATGGATCACACTAAAAACATCTTTCTGTCCAAGCCAACCTTCCTCCCCAGGTCTTCCATTTCTCTCAGTGGCAGCACCATTGATACCCCACATGTTCATGACAGTCACTCTCTCCTCCGTATATTTGCAGCATCCATATGTCCTGGAGTTTCTGGAAACAGCCCTGATTTCAAACCTTCTGTTTTAGTGTCTGACCATGTGTCAATGCTTGTATTTTGATTTTTGACTGAGAAGACAAGAAGACATAGTGACTGTACCTGTCAATAAGCTGGCATGGCGGTCTTGTCTTCCTTCCTTATGCCTCCCAATCTGATCTTATTTCTAGTTACCATTGCAGGAGTCGCTGTTCTCGCAGCTGGATTTTGTAATAACATTGTCCTCCTCCATTTTGCTTTTCATGACTCCAACAAATAGATCCTCCAAACATAATTGCTCTTTATTCTCTCAGCAAAAGTACCCCAAAACACATAAAGCAAAACAAACAAACAAAAAAACCCAAAAACCCACAGTACCTTTCCACTCTCAACCAGATGAATTCACCCTCATTATCTTGGGGCTTCTTTCCCTTAAGCCTTCCATCTGCTCCAGCCCCCACAGACCTTCATCTCCCTGAAACAATATGACACTCATTTTTAGTTTTAGTATTTAACTTCCAACATTGTAAGTTGCTTTATTATTTGTCATCTCTCAAAAGAGGTTTTAAGACCCTTAAAGAAGGACAGCTCTTTAGCTGTTTTTGGATACCTTTCATCATGGGAAGCTGGTTTCAGGCAAATAGTAAGTGTTCAACAATTATCTTTTAAAAGAGGTGTCATTGCATAGCTTAGTATGTGAAATGGGTATCTCTCATAAACCAGTTCCCTTTACATGTACAGCTATTTAAAGGGATAAACAATATCATTATTTTCCAGAACAAAAATGACCACATGATAAATAAGGCTTTATGAAAAAACATGGACAAGGGTGTGTTGCTTTAGAATAAAGGTGGGGGGCGGGGGGGGGGGAAGCGTTGGGGGCTGTTTGCATTTTATATGTAAACAGTGACATCTGCTGGTGAAGATGCACAGCATTTACATGGCATCTTGAAGTGGATTCAGGGTTCAGAAGCATGAATGTCATTGAGTCTTCATCATGGTCCTCTCAGAGACACCCAAAAGCCCCTTGTGAGACCCCAGGATCGGGTCATGTCCTCATACTTGATGATGATGGATGTGTTATTCTGGGAAATCATACAATTTAATTAAGACGAGCATCGATAATTAAAACAATTCTCCCTTTATCAGTTTCATGAGCCAGTTTTAACTTTTAATTGTCTTCCCTTATGATACATTTTCCCCTTGAAAGATTCCTGCCTGGTTTCCCTAGGGGAAGTGCTTAAAAGCATCAATCTCATCATAGTTCAGCAATCATGAGATAATTTTGTTCCCTAATTCTGTTTTTCTAGCATGTTTGTAAACAACGCCATCAGGAATAAAAGTGTTTGAAGCTGAAGCTGGGTCTGCCATCCAAATGTGGAAAGCGTGCCAGAGGACTGTCTTTCCCATTCCCGCCCCACCTGCACAGCCACAGACAAAGCTCAGCTCCGGGATAAGGTAAATGTCAAGAGCCACACAGCAGCATGCCTTCCCTTCAAGGCAGAACAAAGGGTGGTTTTCTTGGCCAACCTGCTGCACAGGAGGAAGCCAAGCAACACCATTGATTTAAGCCCCAAGGAAAACCTAAAATCTTTGGCCACTTCAGGTTGTAAATCTGGCATCAGATGTCAGACACTTGTGTGAAAACAGAGACTACTAGGTTTTACTATGGCTTGAAAGGAATAACCCAAAGAAAAGCCTGACTCCAAAAAAGGACTGTCCCAGGCTCGGGGCCCCACAGCGACCACATGCCTGGGCAGGGAACTGCCGGGAAGGTAGCCCAGAATGGTCACATCTCACTCTGCAGCCCCCTCACCGGACAAGGACACCTCCTGTCAGGTTCCGAGTTCTAGTCATTCTTCCTTGTCTCTGAGAGCTGTCCATCTTTTCATACCATTTCTATTGCCACCCGTGGTTCAGCCTGAGGTGCCTCGGAGGACTCACTGGCCAGGCCCCATGGGCACTCTACACACATGATTGAACAAGACCTCTAAATGAGACCACAAAGCAGGCCCATTTCCTTCAGGTGACTGACGTGGGAACTCAGGCTGAGAGCAACTGACCAAGCAGACACAGCTAAAAAGATGGAGCCAGGATTCCAGCCAGGATCTGCCTGACTTTAAGTAATATGTGTTTTCCACTAAACCCATGTCATGGCTTTCCCCAGCTCTCGAAGCTTTGATGGCCCCACTGCCTACTGAATTCAGTCTTAGCTGCCAATCCAGGGGCCAAGCCCTCTGTGCCCTGCCCTGCCCTACTCTTCAGCCTTGCCCAGCTTTTCCCCTCCATGAACATCCTCAAGTCCCCCCGACACTCAAGACTCCCCAGGAGTGTCCCTTTGCTCATCTGCAATGTCCTTACTACCAGCCCATCTGCCCTTTCCAAGTCCTGCTCACTCATCAATACTTCTGTGACCCCCCTGCCGTGAGAACGCATTCTCTGCTAAACCCCTGCTCTTCCACCGCACTTTCCTCAGAGTTATGTACAGAGAGGGTCTCCCCCTGCTAGACTGAGCCACCTCGGAGGAAGAGCCTGTGCCTGGATTTTCACATCTTTGTATGTCCTTCCATCCTTAGCAAAGGCACCTGGAATGTAATCAAAATCACCAAATATGTGTTGGATAGATGAATAGGTGGATAGATTATAAATAAATAAAGTATTTATCTAGGTTGTTACCTCTCAGGATGCAGGG
This sequence comes from Pan paniscus, assembly GCF_029289425.2. Lineage (NCBI taxonomy): Eukaryota > Metazoa > Chordata > Mammalia > Primates > Hominidae > Pan > Pan paniscus. The sequence continues at coordinate 9,801,003 of NC_073265.2, forward strand.
AAATATATTTGATTTATAGACATACAGAAGAAGCGACTACATATAGTATAACAAAGCAATGTTGTGTTTGGAATAACAGCAACTGATTAATAAGTATCTATTATGTTACACTGATGTCGTATCTCTACCATTAGACTAACAAGTCTTTATGTTTCACAAGGGCAGGAATAATGCCTACAGCTGCGGCTGCCAGATCAAGCTGGAGTCCCTCCCTGATTTGATGCCATAAAGTAGGAGCTCTCAGTCACCATAGGAGGAAATCACTACCTCAGGCTGCTCACTAGAACCTCTGGGAAGAAACAGAGCTCCCCACCATAAGTCACGGCTTTGGGGTCAGAGTCTCTGGATCCAAGCCTGGTTCTGCTACTTGAGTCTCTCTTGAGTCTCAATTTCCTCCCTGAATATAGGGATGATAATCCCTGTCACATGAGTTGCACTGGGGAATAAATGTGATCATCTACACAGTGCACTCAACAGCGGGCATGACCTGTGGGAAGGGTCCCATTAGTGTCCACATTGCCAGTTATGCAGTGAATATCATTCATGTCTCAGCTTATGTATCAACCAACAGCAATGCAGAGTTATCCTACCTGTAGTTAGTTGAAAGTAGCTGGTGCTGACTATACTTCTAAGTTCTTACCAGTTGTCACTAGACCTTGTCAAAATGGGAAAAGACAGACTTCTGATAAATTCCCAGTCAACTTATAGGCAATTTTAATAGAAAAAAACATAATTCACTGCAGTTTTTAAAAAAATCTACAATGAGGTATGAGCTAAAAGAGGATTCCATAGACTTGAAGTCAAAGTTCATAGTGAATCTCTTAAAACCTTACCTCCCTTTGCCTTTTTAGTATTATTAGTATGTTACATTATAATTCATCCCGATAGTGTTTTCAAGGCACTGGAGTTTCTGAACACTTCAGATTGTCTCCTATGTCCTGCAAAGATACCCCATAATAGTGTAGCTCTGTGAGAGTGAAGTGGTGGCTCTGCACCCTCAAGGTGCCTGGAGAGTCAGGTCCACTCAGTCATGGTGTGCTGCCAGTTGCCAGACCTCTCTCTCTTCCTGTATGCCATGCAACTTTACAGACCAGGAAGGCACTCAAGGGCAGCACAGCCCTGGGGACACATCCCGGTGCCTTATGCTTTAATGTTCAAGACCGCCTCAGCATCTGCTTACTGTGCAGGAGCTAAGGGAGGCGATCACCTCCACGGACCTATCCTCAACAACAGCTCCTCTACACTAGAAGATACTAGAAACAAAAGAGCTGTGCTCCTCTGGGCTGAGTTAGGAACTGGAACTGTCCGTCCCAGTGGAAGGAACTGGGTAAGCATTTGCACTAGCAATAAGCTCTCTGGCCTGTGGACCATGAGCCACGGGGATCCTTCAACACCAGTGGAGGTGAAGTGACTTTGAGTGCATGGACTCCATTCTCAGCAGGTTCACTTTTTATGCTGTCAGATCCGTAAACAAATGTTCGCCCCTTCCTGAAACAAAGCAGGAGAGGACATTGCTGATCTATCAGGGCATCCTGATAACATTCTGCCTCCACAACCAGCCAGTGGAGAATGATTAGAGAAACACGCTGGCTCTAATCAGCTGGGAATGTGAACACTGCTCATTGCTTGATTATGTACTTTAAATCATGAATACTCAGAACAATCATAAGATATATATACACTTAACATATACATATACCGCCTGTACACTCAACCAGAGGACATACATTGGTGGCTGCAGAACTCCGTTATGATAGCATGGAGTTTCATTTAGATCATTTCTTTTTTCACATGACGCCTCCAATTTACATTTTAGTGTTGTTGGTGATGGCTATTGACTGAATGTTTGCATTCTCATGAAATTCATATGTTCAAATCCTAATCCTCCATGTGATGGTTTTAGAAGATGGGCCTTTGGGGGGGTGATTAAGTCATCAGGGTGGAGATCTCATGAATGGGATTAATGCCCTTGTGACAGAGACCAAGAGAGCTCTCTGGCTCTCTTTCCACCTCGTGAGGATACAATCAGAAGGCAACCATCTGCAGCCGGAAGAGGGCCCTCACCGGAACCCAAGCCAGCTGGCCCCCGATCGTGGCCTTCCAGCCTCCAGAACTGTGGGAAGTGGATGTCTGTTGTTTGTGAGCCCCCCAGTCTACAGTGTTCTGTTACAGCAGCCCAAGCTGACTAACACAGTGATATTACCAATGATGGCAAAACACCAAACAGTACATGCTGATCACTCAGAGTTCCTTCGTTGCCAGATATAGAAACGACTTTTCAAATTCCAGCTATAATCCTCCCAAACCTCAACTGAGGAAATGAATCATTATCACCAACTGCAAACTCGCTGTTACCCTCCAGCAATGACAAAGAGAGCCTTTCTCCTGTAGACCTCCCCCTAGGTGGGCCTGGGGCACACTTCCTTTCCTCCCAGCCGCCTGGGGACCTCGAAACTGCTTCTTCACTGACAGAAATAGCAACAGACAAGCCTGGGAAGCTCCCCTAACCTCTTGCAAGGAGAAATTATTTTTCATTTCCTTGAAGGTGTGGGCCCAGGCAGGCTGGCTGTACTCCCTCCCCACACAGCAATCCCAGCACACCTAGGAGACAGGGTGGGGCAGAGAAAGATGGGGGCTGCTAGGGCAGGAGGGCTGGCCCAGCCCCAGCAGGATAACTGTCCTGGAGAGTACATACACCGTGGAGCCCAGTCCCACTCCCAGGATCCATCCTGACCACGTCCAGTCAAGACTGACCAAGACTTCATCCTCAGAGAAGAAGTCATAAAGGAATTCCTTGACATGCTCCCCTTCTCTAATCTGGTATTAACAAATGGTATGACAGACAAATGAAGAAAGGAGGGAAGGGAGAAGTAAATAAACTCCAGGTTTTGTGGACATCAAATTTTAAGAAAGCAAATGAGAACTGAGTTCAATAATGATCCCAGTCATTCTTTAGCAAGGCAGGAGGAAGGAGTGAAATAGCCTCGATCTTCAAACATCCCCAATTCAAGGGACAAAATTCCATTGTACACTCCCTAACCAGTGAATTCAGCTATAGGCACTGCAGTCATATTGATAGGTGAAGCCGGCTGGGCTTCTGAGTCAGTGGGGACTTGGAGAACTTTTCTGTCTAGCTAAAGGATTGTAAATGCACCAATCAGCAGTCTGTGTCTAGCTAAAGGTTTATAAACGCACCAATCAGCACGCTGTAAAAACGGACCAATCAGCACTCTGTAAAACAGACCAATCAGCTTTCTGTAAAATGGACCAATCAGCTCTCTGTAACATGGAACAATCAGCAGGATGTGGGTGGGGCCAAATAAGGGAATAAAAGTTGGCAACCCGAGCCAGAAGCGGCAAGTGGGTTGGGTTAGTTTCCACACTGTGGAAGCTTTGATTTTTCGCTATTTGCAATAGATTTTGCTGCTGCTCGCTTTGTGGGTCCACAATAGGTTAAGAGCTGTAACATTCACTTGGAAGGTCTGCAGCTGGCTTTGCTCTTGAATCCGGTGAGACCACGAGTCCACCAGAATGAACAACTCCGTAGGCGCCACCTTTAAGAGCTGTTAACACTCACTGTGAAGGTCTGTGGCATCGTTCCTGAAGTCAGTGAGACGATGAACCCAGCAGAAGGAAGAAACTCTGGACACATCTGAGCATGTGATCGTACAAACTCTTGACACACCATGTTTAAGAACTGTAACACTCAGCATGAGGGTAGGGGGCTTCGTTCTGAAAGTCAGCGACATCAAGAACCCACCGGAAGGAACCAATATGCTTGGACACAGTAATTCATGCACAGGGTTTAAGGCTTTTGCTGCCAGAAGTGCTTGGCTGTGTGTGTGTGTGTCCTAGACCAATATAAAGTGTGTGCTGCCTAGTTCAGCTTCATCTCTCTTCTACCTCAGAGAAGAGGTGGTTTTTCTAAGACCGGTTCTTGGAATTTTGTAATGCGGAATCGGCAAGTGGGCAGAGACATCCGAGACTGAGGGCTAGAGGAGGAGGGGAGGACTAAGAAAAAAGCCCAACGGGAGTGGAGAGGGAACAGTCCCTCCACAAAGAAAGAGTGGGAGGGGTGAGGAGAGAGGATGCTGACAATCAGAGCCCAAGAAAAGCAGAAAAATAAGAACCCCGGAGCGGGAGAGAAGGGAGTCAGATAAAATGGGTTTCCCATAACCTGTAGATTGGTTCTTATGTGCTTTTAGACTGGCATTTCTTAAATTCGTATTTGCTGTTATGTCTGCTGTTCTTGAATATGACTCCTTAGAGCCGCGTGGGTCTTCAGCTCATAAGATTTTCTCAGTCCTAGTCCTGCTCTTGCCTTACAGCTGACGAAATGCCAGCTCAGAGAAATAAAATCAGTGGCCTCAGTATGCACCACAATTTAGAGCTGAACTTTGATTCCTCTGCCTATATTAGTCCAATGTAGACTCTACTACCCATGCTAAAAATATGCTTGTTCCTAAACACGCTCCCAGCCACATCCCTCCCTACCCCGACATGCCTCCTTATGCTGTAAGTTTTACTGGAAAGATAAAAAACCTCATAAACACTCTTCAGTAGAGAGCATTTACATGTCTGAAGAGAAAGTGCCCCACAACTATAGAAAACGTTCCCAAAATGAACTCAGTTCTGGGGCTGGAAGCTGGGATGCATGCAGGTACAGCAAAGGCCTTACCTTGAGGAGACACTCAAGGTAAGTGTCTCCTTACCTTGAGGAGACACTTGTGAAGTTAGAAGGGACAGACATTGTTTAAAGGGCACACGTGTCTGAGCAGGACTCACATTCCATCCAACAGATGGCAGTAGCCACATATTTTTTTAAATAAGCACATAGAAGTCCAACGTTCAGAGGAAAAAAGAACCAGTGAAATGAGATGTAAAATCTTTCTGTCCTCATCAAAAACCAAGTTTTCATTCCGTTTGAATTAACATGAAATTCAAACAACAACAAAACCCATCTACCTAAGCACTGGTAGATAAAATCAACTAACAGCCCTCCAATGACATGTTACTGATTACAAATTATAACTATTTCTTTGTGTCTTGTTATTAGAAAGATGAAAGAGGGTTAATAATTGCTGTAATATGTTGGGTTTAGCTAACTTAAGTGAGTGGTTGAATATGGTTTCCATTTTCCACATACCAGCATTCTTGAAGTAAAAAATAACGGAACCTCTTGGTTGCTAACAATCTTTTATCCACCACCTAATTCTTAGAATTCTTTACACTTCTGAACATGACTTCCATTCTAGTTTTCAAATTGAGAAAGCACCTATATTAAAAAGCACTGGTTCTCTCCCCATTTGGGATTACACTTAAATGTATAAGGTAGAGAAAAGTCTAATAGAGAACATAATTGATGTCAGTTGTAATTGTATTCTGATGTCAAATACATAGTAAAATATGAGCTTATTTTTGTGGTACTGCATTAAAAATACATTTCTTGAGCTCCTTTTTTTGTTCATTCTATTTTTATCCCCCCTTTTTTCCTTGGCACTTCCTATCCATGATTTTCTGCATATCTAATATCGCGCAGAGGAAAAAGCACTGCCTGGACCTGTCCACCAGCAAGGGGACATTGCTTTGCATAAACAGACAGAGGGGCAGGCACCTCAAGGGACTCGCAGAAGTGCCTGGGTATTTTTAAATACTTGAGGAAAACACAAGGATGCCTGTCGGACATCTCAGGAACTGCTAGCTCCAGGTAAATCGGTTTTAACATTAGGTTGCTAAATTTCCTTCCATGATGTCATATCTTTGCAAAGCTTGGTTTTTGGTGACTGTTGTGATAGTTGTGGGGGAAAAAGTGATATGTCCTATCTAATTCCAAGGTTTTATATATTGCTAGTGCCCAACTGATGCACCTACATATCATTAGTAAATAATTGTGGTTATTTAATATTACAATAAAATATGATTTATTTTCTTCCAATTTGTACATATTATTTTTTACCCAGCTCCTAAGTTGTTAGGACATAAATACTTATTAAGGTAGTTGGACCCAACAAGGTCATAAATAGAACTGTTAGGTATTTCTTGTGGCCTCAGGGCCCTGTGAATAAGATTACTAAGACATTAAGGGTGCTGTAAACTGAAAATGTTTAGGAACTGCTGAACTAAACTATTCACAGAGGTGAGCTGGTTTATTCCTCTCAAACATCTTAGTCATTTCAAGGCTGGGCATGATAGCTCACAACTGTAATCCCAGCACTTTGGGAAGCTGAGGTCAGAGGATTGCTTGAGGCCAGGAGTTCGAGACCAGCCTGAGAAACATAGTGAGGCCACATTCTCCACACAAAAAAAGTAAAAATTAGCTGGGTGTGGTGGTGCACACCCGTAGTCCTAGCTACTTGGGGAGCTGAGGCAGGAAGATTGCTTGAGCCAAGGAGGTTGAGGCTGCAATGAGCCATGAGATTGCACCACTGTACTCTAGCCTGGGCCACAGAGTGAGACTCTGCCTCAAAAAAATTAATTAATAAATTAAAAATCATTTCAAAGTATGAACCATGAATTTAAATAACTGATATAAAAATCTGGAAAGAATGAATCAGAAATAAAAGAGCTTGGGTTTGAATCTTGCCTGCCCCACAAACTGGGTGAGATCAGGTGACCTATCTGAAACTTGGTTTTCCTCTCCTTTGTGTGGGTTAGAGGGGATAAGGTCTCAGCACCTAAGATCCTTCCTGGTACTTGCAAATGCACAATAAGTGGTATCAATTATGATTTCTAAATCAGACATGACCCATACAAACATTTCCTTCCTGGAAAAGAGGGGTCTTAATTTGGGGAGTCCAGTGCAAAATAAAAATATGAGGATTTTTGTTCAAAAATTAGTAAGAATTTCAAGATGGTCTCAACAGAGCTGACCAGCTGTGAAGCTACGTGAAGCTGCCCCTGCTCTTGCCAATTTTCTCAGGGTTTTCCAGCTCAAATAAGTCTTTCTTTCTGCACCGAATCTTTATACTCTTATCACCTGTGCCAAATAATTAGTAGCTCACCATTATCCTGGTCCCCAGTCAACTGTAGCAATATGTAATATCATCATATTCACTACTAGCTGCATGGTGACATTCTATTTCCCAAGTGGACTGTGTTAGTTTGTGTTACTATAGAGGAATGCTTAATGGCTGGGTAATTTATAAAGAGAAGAGGTTTAACAGGCTCACAGTTCTGTAGGTTGTGCAGGAAGAGTGATGCCAGCATCTGATTCTGGTGAGGGCCTCAGGAAGCTTCTATTTGTGGCAGAAGGGAAAAGGGAGCAGTCGCATCACATGGCAAGAGTGGGAGCAAGAGAGAGAGAAGGGGTAGGTCTCCCCAGACTCTTTTAAACAACCAGATCGTGCATGAACTAACTGAGCAAGAACTCACTTATCACCAGGAGGATGGTATTAAACCATTCATGAGGGATTTGCCGCCATGATCCAATCACTTCCCACCTGGCCCCACCTACTACATTGGGAATCACATTTCAACATGAGATTGGAGAGAACATCCAAACCATATCACAGATGATCGCATCTTTGTGGGCAAGGGGCTGTAAAGAGTGCTGACTCATTTTCCACCCCACAGCCTCTAGGCACCGCTGGCACATATTAGATGCTCAACAGATACCTGTTGACTAAATAATTGATGGGAGGGTGGTATGGCTATATAGTTGTTAGCCTCTTACTACCATATTCTCCAGGCTGTAAAGGCTGTGAGTGGTAGACTGAAAGCATGCCAGGTAATCTCTATAGAGGGCATACTAAAGAAACTAAGAGGACATCGCACAAGTGGGTGTGTTCATCCTGTGTGTGTGTGTGTGTGTATTTCATTTTCGTTTATGGTTTTTCATATTAATAAGCTTTATTTTTGGAACAGTTTTAGGTTCACAGTAAAGTGAAGCAGAAAGTACAGACAGTTCCTATATACCCTCTGTCCCCACACATGCACAGACTCCCCCACTACCAACATTCCCCACCAGGATGGTACATTTGTTACTACTGTTGAAATGGTATTGACACATCATCACTCAAAATCCACAGTTTACATTAAGATTCACTCTTGGTGTTGTATATGGGTTTTGATAGGTGTATAATGACAAGTTTCTACTGTTATAATATCAGATAGAATAGTTTCATTGCCCTAAAAATCCTCTGTGCTCTACCTATTCATCTCTCTCTCCCCCAAATCCCTAGTATTAACTGATCTTTTTACTATCTCCATAGTTTATCCTTTTCCAGAATGTCACATACTTGGAATCATATAATATAAAGGCTTTCAAATTGGCTTCTTTCACTTAGCAATATGCGTTTAAGTTTCCTGCATATCCTTTCATAGCTTGATAGCTCATTTATTTTTAGAGCTAAATAACGTTCCACTGTATGAATGTCCCACAGTTCATTTATCCATTCACCTATTGAAGGGCATCTTGGTTGCTTCCAAGTGTTGGCAATTATGAATGAAGCTGCAGGTTTTTGTGTGGACATAAGTTTGCAGCTCCTTTGGATAAACATCAAAGAGCACAACTGCTGGATATTACGGTAAGGGTATGTTTAGTTTTTAAAGGAATGCCCAAACTGTCTTCCAAAGTGGCTGTACTATTTTGCATTGTCACCAATAATGAATGAGAGTCCCTGTTGTTCCACATCCTCACTAGCATTTGATGTTGTCAGAGCTGTGGAATTTGGCCATTCTAATAGGTATGTAGTGATATCTCATTGTTGTTTTAATCTGCATTTCCCTGATGGCATCTTGTGGAGCATCTTTTCATATGCTTAACTGACATCTGTGTATCTTCTTCGGTAAAGTATCTGTTAAGGTCTTTGGCCCATTGTTTAATCGAGTAGTTTGTTTTCTTATTGTTGAGTTTTAAGTGTCCTTTGTATATTTTTGGTAACAGTTCTTTATCATATGTGTCTTTTGCAAATATTTTCTTCCAGTCTGTAGCTTTTCTTCTCATTTTCTTGAAATTATCTTCTGCAGAACAGAAGTTTTTAATTTTAATGAAGTCCGGCTTATTAATTATTTCTGTCATGAACTGTCTCTCTGGTGTTGTACCTAAAAAGTCATCACCATACCCAAGGTCATCTAGGTTTTTCTCCTGTATTATGTTCTAAGCACTTTATAATTTGTGTTCCACAGGTAGTCTGTGACCCATTTTGAGTTAATTTTTGTTAAGGGTTTAAGGTCTGAATCTGGATGGATTTGTTTGCATGGGGATATCCAATGGTTCCAGCACCACGTGCTGAAAAGACTATCTCTGCTCCATTGTATTGCCTTTGCTCCTCTGTCAAAAATCAGTTGTCTGAATTTATTTGGGCTTATTTCTGGTTCCATGTTCTGTTTCATTGATCTATTTGTCTACTCTTTTATCAATACCACACTGTCTTGCTTACTGTAGTTTTATAGTAAGTCTTGAAGTCAGGTAGACTGTCAGCCCTCTCACTTTGTTCTCCCCTCTCAATACCAATATGGCTAAATCTGGGTCTCTTGCCTCTCCATATAAACTTTAGAATCAGTTTGTTGATCTCCACAAAATAACTCCCTGAGATTTTGATTGGGATTTCAATGAATCTATGGATCAAGTTGGGAAGGACTGACATTTTGACAATATGGAGTCTTCCTATCTATGAATATGGACTATCTCAATTTATTTAGTTCTTCTTTGATATCTTTCATCAGTTTTGAGTTTTGTAGCTTTCCTTATAGAGATCTTGTACATATTTTGTTAGATTTATATCTAAGTATTTCATTTCTGGCGTGGTAATGTTAGTGGTAATGTGTTCTTAATTTCAAATTCCATCTGTTCATTGCTGGTACAGGAAAGCGATTAAGTTTTTCCGTGTTGTATCCTGCAACCTTGTTATAATTGCTTATTAGTTCCAGGAGTTCTTCAATGGACTCTTTTGGATTATCTAGTAGACATCTGCAAATAAAGACAATTTTACTTTTTCCTTCCTAATTGTATACCTTTTATTTCCTTTTCTTGCCTGATTGCGTTACCTAGGACTTCTAGTATGACACAGAAAAGGAATGATGAGGGGGACATCTGATTCCTGATTTTGCGAGGAAGCTTTGAGTTTCTCACCATTATGTATAATATTCATTGTAGGTTTTTAGATAGATGTGCTTTTCTTTATCAGGGTGAGCAAGTTTCCCCCATTCATAGTCTGGTGAGAGTTTTTATCATGAATGGGTATTGGATTTTGTCCAATACTTTTCCTGTGCCTATTTATATGATCACATAATTTTTTTCTTCTTTAGCCTGTTGATGTGATAGATTATATGAATGGATTTTTGAATGTTGAACCAGCTTTGCATAACTGGGATAAATCCTAGTTGGTAATGATGTATACTTATTTTTACACATTGTTAATTTGATTTGCTAAAATTTTGTTAAGGATTTTTGCATTTATGTTTATGACAGGTATTTGTTGTAGTTTTTTCTTGGAATATCTTTGTCTGGTTTTGGAATTAGGGTAATGCTGGCTTCATAGAATGAATTCCAAAGTCTTCCCTCTGGTATAATTTCTTATTTAAAAGTTTGGTAGGACTCACCAGCAAACCCACTGGGCCTGATGCTTTGTTTTGGATGGTTATTAATTATCGATTCAATTTCTTTAATAGATATAGGCCTATTACAATTGTCTGTTTCTTCTTAAAAGAGATTTGGCAGATTGTGTCTTTCAAGGAAATGGTTCATTTCATCTAGGTTATCAAATTTGTGGGCACACAGTCATTCATAATATTCCTTTGTTATTCTTTTAATGTTGATGGGATTTGTAGTGATGTTCCCTCTTTCATTTCTGATACTGGTAATTTTTTTTTCTTAGCCTAGCTACAGAGGCTTATCAATTTTATCTATCTTTTCAAAGAACCAGCTTATAATTTTGTCAATTTTCTCTACTGATTTTCTTTCCAATATTATTGATTTCTACTGTAATTTTGTTATTTCTTATCTTCTGCTTACTTTGGATTTAATTTGCTCTTCTTTTGCTAGTTTCCTAAAGTGGACTGTGAACTTCATAGGAGCTTCTCAGTTGCCCCCGATCCCTTAGATAGGACAGGATGGTTACAGGTAACTGGTGTTAGGTATTTCCCTTCCCCTGGGTAGGTTAGGTTCTGATAAAACCCCAGCATTTAGGCTCTGATAAAATAGTTCCTCCTCAGGGTAGGCCTTGTAATAAGAAGAATGCTCTGGCACGTTTCAAAGTGGTTGCTTTTCTTCTCCCCGTGAGAGAAGCATAAGGGAATTTTTCTCTGATCCTTGCTTTGAGAAGCTGGGAGAGTGCCTGTAGTTACACCTCATAGAAGTATAAGAGCCCTTCTATACCTGGGTCTTCCTGGAGTTTTTAACTCCATCTTTTCCACACTCAACCTCTGGCAATTTGTCAGTTACAATTCAGCTTTTCCCATGCTGGCACTGGCGCCCGTGGAGGTTTCTGCTCAAGAGTTTCTGCTGTGATAAAAGTAGATTCATTGCATCCACATGTCTGTCTCTCCAATTTGGGGACAGCAGCTTACCCTATGTCCTCACTTTTCTGATAGATCTAAGAAGAACTGTTGATTTTTCAGTTTGACAGTTTTTTGAATTGTTATTAGGATACAGTGGCAGCTTCAAGGCTCCTCTTGCACTGAAGTGAAAACTGGAAATCCTGTGTTCCCTTTTAAACACTGGCACACTCTAATAAGAACAACGTAATGAGAGTTGACCCCGTTCACAAATTTCCCCTGCCTCAAATTGCCCTACATGTGCAGGAGTAGTCTTCAGACAGCCCAGTCCACACATAGGATGGGCACTGACCAAACTTCAGCAACTTGGAAAATCTACCCTGAGAATTGGGTCAGAGAGTCCATTTTCCCCAGTAGATCATCTTCCACCTCCTCGTGAAGATCAAAAAACAGAAGTTAATCTCCAGAGAGAAAAAAACAATGAATCAGAAAGAAAAGTGATGCAAGACAGAGAGCCAGGATGATTTTTCTGTTCCTGGGTAAAGTCACAAGCCTGGTCTCTAGCCGTGCATCCTTTTAATAGACTCCTCTTTTCCACTTAGGTTCCCCAAGAAAATGTCTCTTTCTCTTTGCCATCAATAAGTCAAACTCAGTGAGAGTGAATCTGTCCATAAACTCTGGTGGGGATGAATACCACATTTCCATATCTCCTGAGCTCCTGGAAAGTAATTTGTCACCAGGGTGGCACCAAGGTCCAGAATTTTACCTAGAGCCCAGTCAACAAGGAAGAGCCAGCTGCCAAGGCCAGGGAAGCCAGAGTAGCCACATCTCAGCACTCCACGGAGCATGAATTGCGGTAAAGTCAATGAGAGTAGTATCCTCAAATTTTGCCAACTAAGGATTCAGCATTAAATAAACCACACCCAGGAACAAGCAAAAAGACTGTTTCCTGGAAGAGAAAACTAGATCTGGAAGGAAACAAGAAAGCACCACCCAGCTGGGAGAGGATACATGATACATGTCAAAAACAGCCCCTAGGGTAAGGGACTACATATGCCTTTCTTTTGGCTGTGTCTGCAGAGAGGACAGATGTGTCATGGGAGACTACAGCCAAGAAGACAACTGCAATGAATAACAGGGAGTCTAAGGAATCTTGGGATTCAAGAGAGGTCCAGGAAACTACAAAAAGACTATAGAGTGGAGTCTCTTGGTCTCACAAAAGTCTAGGCTCTGTCGGCTCTGTTTCTCCTCCCGGATCAGACAGCTTCAGCCGAGAAAGGGATAGAGGAGGAGGTCAGAACAACATCCTAGTGATGTCACCATGCAGTCTGTTGGATTTGGTCACCTTCAACTCAACCACAAAGTGGCAGGACATTTAATTTAAATATTCATTTGTGCTTAGTCATCTTATGGTATTCCCTTTCTGTTTCAGGAGGCAGAGGGTCTCTTAATCATCAAAAATTTTCCTGGTTGGCAGACAGAAACTACCGGAAGTTTCTTCCAGTTTTCGTGACCTACATAGTCATTGAAGGGGTCATTCTTGTTATCTGGGTGGAGGCAGAGGCAGAGAGGAAAGATCATGTATTAGTACTTCATTCCTTTTTAAATACCAAATAATATTCCACTGTATGGCTGTACCTCATTTTGTTTATCCATTCATCACTTGATGGATATTTGAGTTGTTTCCGTTTTTGACTATTATAAATCATGTTGCTTTTTACATTGATATGCAAGTTTTGTGTGGACATATGTTTTTATTTTTCATTTTTCTGGTGTACATACATGAGAGTAGAATTGATGGGTCATATGAAAACTCTATAATTAACATCTGAGATTCTACCAAACTGTTCTCTCCACCATTTAAAATCATGCCAGCAATATATGAGGATTCCAGTTCCTCCACATCCTTGCCAATACTTGTTAATGTTTACTTTCTAAATTTCAGCCAACCTAGTGGGCAGTTTTTCTCATTGAAAATTTGATTTGTGTTTCCCTAATGAAAAATGAATAACATTGAAAATCATTTAATATGTTTATTGGTAATCATATACCTTCTTTGGAAAAAATGTATATACAGATCTTTTCCCCATTAAAAAAATGGGTTGTCTATTAGTTGAGCTGTAAGAGTTCTTTATATATTCTTGACACAAGCCTTTTATCAGATATATCATTTCAAATATTTTCTCCTATTCTGTAGGTAGTCTTTTCATTTTCTCGATGGTATACCTGGAAGCACAAAATATTATATTTTGAGAAAGTTCAATTTAGTTTCTTTGGTTGCTTATGCTTTTTGGGGTCATACCTAAAAAATCACTGCCTAACTTAAGGTCATAAATATTTACTTCTCTATTTCTTCTGAATTTTATAATTTTAGCTCTTACATTTATGTCTATGATCAATTTTGAATTAGGTTTTGTATATGGCATGTTGAACACATTAAACTTTTAATTTTTGCTGTGGACATCCAGTTTTCCCAACACCATTTATTGAAAAGACTTTTATTTTACCCAATAAATTTTCTTGGCCTCATGATTAAAAATCATTTGACCATAAATATGAAAATTTATTTTTAGATGATCAATTCTGTCCCAGTGATTCATATGTCTATCTTTATGACCGTGCCATGCTGTCTTGATTACCACAGCTTTGTAGAACATTTTGAAACTGGGAAGTATAAGTCCTCCAAATTTGTTCTTCTTTTTCAAGATTATTTTGGCTCTTCTGGCTCTCTTGTATTTTCTTATGACTTTAGGATAAGCTTGTCAATTTCTGCCCAAAAGAGGTAGCTAGGATTTTGATGGAGACTACATTGAACCTATAAATCCATTTGGGAAATATTGCTGTCTTAGCAATATTAAGTCTTTCAATCTGTGAACATGGGGTGCTTCTTCATCTATTTAAGTTTGCCTTAATTCCTTTCAGTGACAATTTTTAGTTTTCAGTGTACAAGTCTTGAACTTGTATAATTCTTTGATTAAATTTATCCTAAATTATTTTCTTTTTAATTCTATTAGAATAGAATTGTTTTTCTTAATTTCATTTTCACATTGTTCATTGTTAGTGCCTAGAAATACAACTGATTTTTGTATATTGACCTGGTATCCTGCAAAGTAGGAGAACTTGTTTGCTAGCTCTAATAGTTTTAAAAATATATTATTTCTAGCATTTTCATGTCATCTAGAATAGAAATAGTTTTACTTCTTTCTATCTACTCTGAAAGCATTTTATTTCTCTTTCTTGCTTGATTGCCCAGGCTAGAATTTCCAGTACAATGTTAAATAGAAGTAAACATCCTTGTTTTGTTCACGATCTTATGTGGAAAGTATTCAGTCTTTTACCATTAAGTACAATATGACTTCTTAATTTTTCATAGGCTTCTTTATTTGGAAGAGGAATTTGTATTCTGTTTGTTGAGTGTTTTTTTTTAAAGAAAGGCTGTTGGATTTTGTCCAATGCTTTTTCTGTGTCTATTCAAATTATCGTGTGATTTTTGTTCTTTATTTTATTAATATGGTGTACTAAGTTGATTGATTTTTTAATGTTAAGCCAACATTTATCCTGGGGAAATTCCCATGTGGTCATGGTCATTCTCATCCTTTTTACATATTCTGGATGTGAATTGCTAGTAATTCAGAATTTTTGTGTCAATATTCACAATGGATATCAGTCTGTAGCTTTCTTATGCTGTCTTTGTCTGGTTTTAGCACTGGGGGTAATATTGTCCTTATAGACTAAGTGGGTAAATTCCTTCCCACTTTGAAAGAGTGGGGGACATGAGTATTCTACTTTTTGAAAGAGTATGTAGGAGACAAGTATTCTTTTTTGCATAATTGGTAGAAGTTGCCAGTGAAGCCACCTGGGCCTAGAATTTCCTTTGTGAGAAGTTTTCAAATTATTAACTCAATGTCTGTACTTTTAATAGATCTATTTACATTTTCTATTTCTTCCTGAGTCAATTTTAGCACTTGGCATCTTTATAGGAATTTGTCCATTTTGTCCAGATTATCTAATTTGTTGGCATACAGTTTGTTTGTTTCGTTTTGTTTTGTTTTTGAGATGGAGTTTCACTCTTGTTGCCCAGGCTGGAGTGCAATGGCACAATATTGGCTCACTGCAACCTCCATCTCCTGGGTTCAAGTGATTTTCCTGCCTCAGCCTCCTGAGTAGCTGGAATTACAGGCATGTGCCACACACCCAGCTAATTTTTGTATTTTTAGTAGAGACAGGGTTTCTCCATGTTGGTCAGGCTGGTCTCGAACTCCCGACCTCAGGTGATCTGCCCACCTCAGCCTCCCAAAGTGCTAGAATTATAGGTGTGTGCCACCGTGCCAGGCCCGGCATACAGTCTTTATACTTTCCCTTATAATCTTTTTATTTCTGTGAGGTTGGCTTTTTATTTTAAGACTTGAGTCTTCTCTTTTTTTTTTCTTGCATAGTCTACCTAATGCTTTATATACCTAAGGGTCAATTAGGTCTGTTTGTGTCACAGTGTTGTTAAAATGTTCTATTTCCTTCTTAGTATTCAGCCTAGTTGTTCTATCCACTATTGAAAGGGAGATATTAAAGTTTCCAACTATTGCTGAGTTGTCTATTTCTCCCTTCTGTCAGTTTGCTTCATGTATTTTAAAATTTGTGTTGTTAGGTACAGATATGTTTATTATTATTGTGTTTTCCAGAGGGATCACTACCACTTTGTCACTTATCCTTTGTGTTTAGTAACAAGTTTTGTCTTAAAAACTATTTTTCTTGATATTGGTATAGACACTTCAGCTCTATATTGGCTACTGTTTGCATTGTATCCCTTTTTCCATCATTTTACTTTTAATGTATTTGGTTTTCAAATCTAAACTGTATCTCTTATAGACAGAATAGAATTGGATTATATTATTTCTTCTGCCAGTCACTGTCTTTTGCCTGATGTATTAATTAATCATTTATATTTAATGTAGTTACTGATAAGGTGAGATTTATGTCTGCCATTTTGCTACTTGTTTTCCACATGCTTTGTGTGGTTTCTGTCCCTGTACATGCCCATTAATATCTTATTATAGTAATATATATTTCTAGTGTACAACTTTAATTTCTTTGTTGTTCCTTTTACTATGTATTTTTTAAGTTATTTTTGAGTGGTTAATAACATAGTAACAATATCTTTCAGATTAAACTAACTTAATTGTAATGGTATTCAAAAGCTTCATTTAAATATAGCTCCATTCTCCTTTCATTGTGCATCATGGAAACTATATACATTAAAAGCTCATCAACAAAGTTTTATAATTATTGCTATGTGGAGTTGTCTTTTAAATCAGAAAGTAAAGTGTTACAAACTCATGCGGATTCAAGTTACTAATAAATATCACTTAATTTCAGCCTGCAATACTTCCTTCAGTGTTTCTTGGGGAGCAGTTCATCTACCACTGAACTTTCTCAGTGTTGTTTTTGGGGTTTTTTTGAGACAGAGTCTTGCTCTGTTGCCCAGGTGGGAGTGCAGTGGTGTGATCTCAGGTCACTGCAACTTCTGCCTTGCAGGTTCAAATGATTCTCCTGCCTCAGCCTCCCGCGTAGCTGGGACTACAGGTACCTGCCACCACACCCAGCTAATTTTTAATAGAGATGGGGTTTCACCATGTCTGCCAGGCTGGTCTCAAACTCCTGACCTCAAGTGATCCTCCTGCCTCAGCCTCCCAAAGTGCTGGGATTACAGGCATGAGCCACCACACCTGGCCTCAGTTTTTTAAAATCTACAGCAGCTTTAATTTATCCTTTATATATAAAAGATAGTTTTGCTGGGTATAGAATTCTTGATTGACATTCTTTTTCTTTTGGCACTTTGACTATGTCATTTCATTGCATTCTCATCTCTATGATTTTTTTATGGAGAGCTAGCTATTAATCTTATTATAGATCACTTGCATGTAATGAGTCATTTTTCTCTGTCTTCAGTATTCTTTATTTGTCTTTTAACAGTTTTGCCTATTATATGTGTAAGTGTAGATTTCTTTCAGTTTACCTAATTTGATATTCTTGGATATGAATATAAATGCTTCCATCAAAATTGGGATGTTTTGGGCATTGTTTTCCTCAAGTATTCCTTCTCCTCCTTTTTCTCATTTCTCTCATTCTTGGACTGCCTTTATGGGTAGGTTGGTGTGCTTGATGGTGTCCCATAGGTATTTATGACTGTTAATTTTTCTTCATTCTTTTATATATTTCTGTTTCCCAGGCTGCATAATCTGAATTGACCTATTTTCAAACTCATTGATTCTTTCTTCTGTAAGATTAAATCTTCTGTTGAAACCCTCTAAGAAATTTTACATTTCATTATGATAGTTTTATTTATGTTTTGATTAATTAATTAATTAATTTTGAGACAGAGTCTTGCTCTGTCATCCAGGCTGGAGCACAATGGTGTGATCTTGCCTCACAGCAACCTCTGCCTCCCAGCTTCAAGCAATTCTCCTGCCTCAGCCTCCCAAGTAGGTGGGATTATAGACACCTGCCACCATGCCTGGCTAATTTTTTGTATTTTTAGTAGAGATGGGATTTCTCCATGTTGGCCAGGCTGGTCTTGAACTCCTAACCTCAGGTAATCCACCTGATTTGGCCTCCCAAAGTTCTGGGATTACAGGCATGAGCCACTGCACCTGGCCTCATCTTATCTTAAGCTAAAACTTAAGATAGTTTTAGCTCTACAGTTGCCATTTGATTCTTTTATTATTCTCCAGATGGAAATTGAGAGAAATAAAGTGAAAAATGGAAAATTTGGGGCAAAGTTTAATGTGGAAGGACTCTCACAATGACCTTACGGTTTTTATTCTCTGGCTTGGCCAAAATGTAAATGGAAGTGGATGTGTCAGCCTCTTTACTCCATTCTCTGGCCAACTGTCCCTTTTTTAGTCCTGAAGAGGAAGACTTATTTCCTTCCTCAGCTTACTTCTTCCTATCTGTGAGTCTATTTCCTTTGAAAATGGTAAACTTTCTGTTAGCAAATGCTAAATGTGAGCAAAAGTGTTTCTTTCCCACACTTGAATCTTCAGTGGCTAGGCCACTGCCCAGTAAATACTAGCTGCTCAACAATTTTTTATTAAATAAAATGCACTATCTTTGTGGGTACATTCCCTTATAATTTAACTTATTAAAATTTTACCACCAGAATAGTAGGTTGACAATCCCTATGAATCTACCTTTCCATCAGAGCAATAAACACAGTAGCCAAAATTGTCAAAAAATCAGTTATTTAAGAGATCTTGAAATTAACTAAAGGTTTACAGTAATCTGAGGAGAGTTTGTTCCAGAAAAACTGCTGAAAGTGGGAAAGAACAGAGGGTTTATGGCATTGTAACATAATCTAGCCCCATATCCCTCTGTCTAGCTATACAATAGACTTGAAAACTATCTGGAGAATAATACAATTCTTAAAATAAAAAGTCTACAGTATGCCTTGATCAGAACAGCAGAAAAGGACCAATATGTACAGAGGAAAAAACTATTCTATTGCTAGATTTAGGGACACTGAAATGTCAAGTATAAAAAGTAGGTGACAGGAAGCAGAAAATAAAGCTAGAAAGATAAAAAAGACAATAGGCTGGATGCTATAGGTGTCTCCTTAATAGAAAAGGGTGCTTAGGGACAGCCATGGATGGATAATTTGTTTCAGGGGTTTAACTGGCCACAGGTCTCTGTATTTCCATGATTCAGGGGGTGTATGAGTCATTCTAATTTCATTTTAAAGTGATTTCACTTTCACCAATTCAATATTGCAAAAATACACGGATTGCTTCCTT
The DNA here is from genome assembly GCF_029289425.2 of Pan paniscus. NCBI lineage: Eukaryota > Metazoa > Chordata > Mammalia > Primates > Hominidae > Pan > Pan paniscus. The sequence continues at coordinate 9,820,223 of NC_073265.2, forward strand.
ACAATTTGACAGAAAGTATTTCTGCATCTTTATTAAATGACCAGATCTTTTCCTCAGTAATAAATTGTATTAAAAGCATTGGAGAAAGTGTCAAGGCCAGCTTAATCTAAGAAACATCATCCAGCAGTAACACAAGTGCTGTGATGTTACCTAAACGTCCTCAGCAGAAACTCAATTTCCTTCCTCTAGGATGTATTCAGTTTCCTTGCTTGTGGCCTTGTTCACACCCAGAGGCTGTATTACGGTCTGGTTCAAGATAAGCTTAGTTCCATTACTGGCCTATGGAGACCTCAATACAACGTTATAGGATGGAGACAGAAATTTACAGAAGAATGACAAAGAAATGCAAAATCTATGAACAGAAATAATTTGGGGATAAGCACAAAGCCACCAAGTCAATAATCCTTAATGTTAGAATCCATCCTGGAGGCGCAGACAGAAGGGAAGCTTTTCTCTGGCAATTGAAAATATCCAGACCCCCGCAATTCTCTTTAACTGTAAACAGTCTATATTGCAAATGTCTTCACAGACCACCCAGGTACTCTAATGCAGACAGATGCTGTCAAACCAAACTGTGGTTTCTCATTTCCCTAGAGTAAAACCCCAATTGTTAACGTCTAACAAGAGGATACAAGCTGAATTACTAAAATGTTTAATGAATGTAATTTTTAAGATATGTGGTTTTATACATTTCTAGTACTCTCCAGAGCCAACAAAATTTGCCTCTTCATTTTCTCCTTTAAGCAAAATTCACTGCAGGATAGGCCAGGTGATGCTGTGGTGACAAACAACTTCCCAAATCGCTGCAATTCACATACAAAGTTTCCTGCTCACTCACATAATATGCCGTCCAAGATCTGCAGGGATTCTGCTTCAAGCTGTCTGCATTCTTACTCTGGGACTGTGAGATGTGGGTTGATGGAACAGCTACCATCTGAAACATTGTCAGTTGTGATGACACAGGAAAGAGTGTGAAGCAAAGGTTCTCCTGGCCCTCAAAGCCTTCACCTATAAGTGATACTCTTTCCTGCTTGCATTTCGTTACCCATATGAGATATATGAATAAGCCAAATTGCAAAGAGGTCTTGGGTGTTGGAGAACAATAGCACAGCCAGCCCAGCACACACACCCTGTTACATATTATATTCTGTGCTTCACACTGGAGCTAGAGCCAGACTTGGTCTTACCTTCACAGGTCTACAGTCTAGTGAAAATACAAACACGAGACCCCTCTGTGCTGAGATTCCCTGCCTGCCTGGTGGGTGGGCAGAGCCAGCAGAAGGATGTCACTATGACAAGTAACCCGGCCCAGGAAACGTCTTTGTCCCCACTGGCCTGAGATTCCCATCCTACTCCAAGAGACACTCCATAGCCCAACCTGGGAGAACCTGTTCCATCCCTCAAACAGCACCAGCAGGGAGTGAGATTCCCAGCCCTCATAGATAAACAAAAACCAAAGTCTCTGAAATATAACTGATTTAAAACCACAGCCCACAAAAGTAATCCAGGACCTGAGTGCTGAACCTAAACAGAGTGACTGCCTGCTAAAATAAAAAAAAAGAAATAAAAAAAAATTAACAGACTCCAGAGTTTCTTAATATAATAGACAAAATGTTCTGGATACAATAAAATATCACCCATTTTGCCAAGAACCAAGAAAATCACAATTTGGATAAGAAAAGACAGTCAACTGACAGCAACACTGAGATGAGTAAGATTTGGAATTATCTGATGAAGATTTTAAAACAGTTGTAATAAAAATGCTTCAACAATCAATTATAAATTCGGTTAAACAAATAAAAACAATTTAAAAAATCTCAGCAAAGAAACAGAAGTTACACAAAAGGACCAAATGGAAATTAGAGAACTAAGAAATACAATAACAGAAACTTAAAAAAAAGACAACTTCCTAGATGGGTTTAATTGTAGAATGGAGATGACAGAGGATAGAATCGCTGAACTTGAGGATATAATTTGCCTAATTTGAGTAACCAATCTGAACAATCAGAAAATATCCTTAATAAATATTAAGGATATTCTCAGGGACCTGTGGAACTGTAAAATAGATCTAACATTTCTGTCATCAGAGTCTCAGATGAAGAGGAGAAAAGAGAGTGGGGCTGAAAGAAGGAGTAGACTGAAAACTTCCGAAGTTTGGCAACACACACAAACCTATGGATTCAAGAATCTGAGTGAATCCCAAATATGATAAGCCCAAGAAATCCATACCAAAGACAAAGAAAAAACATTTTGAAAGAAACTAGAGAAAAATGACAAATCACTCGTAGGGGAAGAATGATGGAAATGACAGCAGATTTCTTATCTGAAACAGTGGAACCCAGAAGAAAATGGCACAACATTTTTCGCGTATTTGAAGTGAAAAGAAAATTCAACCACAGATTTTATGTCTGGGAACAGTACCCTTCAGGAATGAAGAGAAAATAAAGACATTCTCAAATGAAAGAAAAATTTGTGCCTAGGAGACTTATCCTTAAAGATTGGATAATTTATCAAACAGCAAGGAACTGTAAGAGGGAATCCTGAAGCATCAGAAAAGAAGAAGAAACAACAGAAATGAAAATATGGAAGCCGGGCATGGTGGCACACGCCTGTGGTCTCAGCTACTCACAAGGCTGAGGCAGGTCAAGGCTGCGGTGAGCTATGATTGCACCACTGGACTCCAGCCTGGGTGACAGAACAGGACTGTGTCTAAAAAAAATTTTTTAAAGAAATAAAAATATGAGTACATGCAATAGACTATCCTCCTTATGATTTTTCTAAATCACATTTGATGATTGAAACAAAAACATTAACACCGTAAAATACTCAAGCCAGCTGGGCATGGTGGCTTATGCCTGTAATCCCAGCATTTTGGGAGGCTAAGGCAGGAGGATCACTTGAGCCCATGAGTTCCAGACCAATGGGGACAACACAGCAAGACCTTTTTTCCCACTAAAAACAAGCTATACAAAGAAATATATTCAAAACACAGAAACACTAACAATACAGCCGGGCGCGGTGGCTCACGTCTGCAATCCCAGCACTTTGGGAGGCCGAGGCGGGCGGATCACGAGGTCAGGAGATTGAGACCATCCTGGCTAACACGGTGAAACCCCGTCTCTACTAAAAATACAAAAAAATTAGCTGGGCGTGGTGGCGGGTGCCTGTAGTCCCAGCTACTCAGGAGGCTGAAGCAGGAGAATGGCGTGAACCCGGGAGCGGAGCTTGCAGTGAGCTGAGATCACACCACTGCATTCCAGCCTGGGTGACAGAGCAAGACTCCGTATAAAAAAAAAAAAAAAAAACTAACAACACATCAAGGTAGAATCCAAAACAATTATTCAAATAACCTAAGGAAGGTAAGAAAATAAACAGAGGAACGAGAACCAGAAATCAAACAGAAAACAAATAATTAAAAAGGTAGACTTAAGCACCAACATATAAATACTTATCAATATCAATAATTTAAACAGCAATAAAAAGAGATTGGCAGATATAGTTAGACTGAAAGGGTCAATGATTAAACAAAGTGGTTCATCCATACCATGAAATACTACTCAGGAATGAAAAGGAATGAATTATTGATATACACAATGACTTAATGGATCCCAGGACAATTAGGCTAAGTGAAAAAAAAATCCCAAATGTTTCATACTGTATGTTTCCATTTCCATATCATTTTTTGAAATAAAACTTTAGAATTGGAGAACAGTGGTTGCCAGAGGTTGAAGGCTGGGGTGGCAATGGGGAATGCTATGGGGAAGTGGATGTAGGTATAATAGAGCAACACAAGCCGTTCTAGTGGTGATGAAAATTTCAGTATTTTGATTGTGGTGGTGGAAACACAACCCTACACGTGATAAAATTGTGTAGAACTAAACACCATATGCACTGACATACACACATGCACAAATGAGTATAAACAAAACTGGGGAAATCTGAGATTGATGGGGGATTGTATCAATGTCAGTATCTTGGTTGTGATATTATACTATAAATTTGCAAAATATTACCATTACAGAAAACTGGGAAAGTGAATATGGGATCTCTATATATTACTTCTTCTTTATTTTATTTTGTTTTGAGACAGGGTCTCACTCTTACCCACGATGGAGTGCAGTTGCATGATCACAGCTCACTGCAGCCTCAGTCTCCTGGGCTCAAGTGATCCTCCTGCCTCAGCCTCCTGAGTAGCTGGGATTATGGGCACGTGCCACTAATTTGGCTAATTTATTTTTTATTTTTTTACTTTTTGTGGAGACAGGGTCTTGCTGTGTTGCCCAGGATGGTCTTGAACTCCTGGGCTCAAGGGATCCTTTTGCCTTGGCCTCCCAAAATGCTGGGATTACAGGCATGAGCTATTGTGCCCTGCCTGTATTATTTCTTATAATTGCATATGAATCTGGAATTAGATCGATACAAATTTCAATTAAAAATAATTTGCTTCCTGACTTTTTAATGATCGCCATTCTAACTGGTGTGAAATGGTGTCTCATTGTGGTTTTGATTTGCATTTCTCTAATGACCAGTGGTGATGAGCTTTTTTTCATATGTTTGTTGGCCACATAAATGTCTTCTTTTGAGAAGTGTCTGTTCATATTCTTCACCCACTTTTTCATGGGGTTGATTTTTTCTTGTAAATTTGTTTAAGTTCCTTGTAGATTCTGGATATTAGCCCTTTGTCAGATGGATAGATTGCAAAACTTTTCTCCCATTCTGTAGGCTGCCTGTTCACTCGTGATAGTTTCTTTTGCTGTGCAGAAGCTCTTTAGTTTAATTAGATCCCATTTGTCAATTTTGGCTTTTGTTGCCATTGCTTTTGATGTTTTAGGCCAATGCCTATGTGCTGAATGGTATTGCCTAGGTTTTCTTCTAGGGTTTTCATGGTTTTAGGCCTTATGTTAAGTCTTTTTTTTTTTTTTTTTTTTTTGAGACAGAGTTTCACTCTTGTTGCCCAGACTAGAGTGCAATGGTGCAATCTCGGCTCACTGCAACCTCTGCCTCCCAGATTCAAGCAATTCTCCTGCCTCAGCCTCTCGAATAGCTGGGATTACAGGCATGTGCCACCATGCCCGGCTAGTTTTGTATATTTTGTAGAGACAGGGTTTCTCCATGTTGGTCAGGCTGGTCTCAAACTCCCAACCTCAGGTGATCCACTCACCTCGGCCTCCCAAATTGCTGGGATTACGGGTGTGAGCCACCCAGCCTGGCCACATTTAAGTCTTTAATCCATTTTGAGTTAATTTTTGTATAAGGTGTAAGGAAGGCTGAAGCTGGAAGCCATCATTCTCAGCAAACTAACACAGGAACAGAAAACCAAACACTGCATGTTCTCACTCGTAAGTGGGAGTTGAACAATGAGAACACATGGACACAGGGAGGGGAACATCACACACCAGGGCCTGTCGCGGGGGTGGGGGGCTAGGGGAGGGATAACATTAGGAGAAATACCTAATGTAGATGACGGGTTGATGGGTGCAGCAAACCACCATGGCACGTGTATACCTATGTAACAAACCTGCAGGTTCTGCACATGTATCCCAGAACTTAAAGTATAATAAAAAATAATAATAATTTGCATGTTCAGAGTTTTAAAACATGAGCACACACTCATCTACATGTACAGAGTGCAGCTTGCAATCTTCCTTCTTTATTGAAACAGTAATTTCCTTGGGGAGTTCATTGCTTCTCACATTGTCCCTGCCCTCTCCCCTCTGGAGTCTGTAAAATGTTTGGACAAAGAGAGGCACTGCAGAAAGCACACCTGGACGCGTGCCTCCGCCCCTGCTTTTGTCTTCAGCTCTGATTACCGCTGCTCAGGCTCTGAGTCGGCGTGAGCTGGCTCATTAGGAGCGTTAACACCACAGCCCTGACTAAGCCCAAATTTGGCAAGTCAAGAGAAAAAGCACAGAAAAAGGAAAGCCAAAACTGCAGGGAGGCAGGACTGAGGAAGAAGGATCTGAAGCCAATGCTGAACACGGCAACAGAGCTGCTCTCACGGGTCGTTTAGAGGCCACTGGCTCTTTCCCTGGCAGCAGGAAGCAGCAGAAGGAAGAACACTGCGCGTTCAGCCACATCTTTGTGATTAATTATAATCTTCCATCTTAACCCGCAGGCTGCAGGGGCGTATGTGCCTTTCAGGACACACAAAAGGCACAGCTCTCCCCTGCTGCCACTTAAATTCTCCAGGAGACTAAACAGGTTAGGCCAGTGACTCGGTGTGTGTGTGTATATATATATATAAAACACTGGTGCAAGATCGTGTCATCATTAGGGGAGTACTGTTATTAATCACCTGTATACATTTGGTAGTTTATCAGTATTGACAGACATTAAGGGCATGGTTTAGTCAATCTGTACTCTATAATTAGGGCAGCAGCCTCTTCTCTGGGGTAGACATTGGTTTAAGACAAGGGAGACCTGAGCCTGGGTAAGGGAAACCACCGTCAGGAGTATGGGCTTCTCTGGGATGACCTGGGCAACCACTCCTGCTCACCCGCCAGCAAGCAGATATGGAGAGGAGCCTCACAGACCCCTGAAGTGGTGCATCTCCCTCTAAGGGAAGAGAGGTATTCACCTCAGTTCAGAGTCTGCTGTCCCTAAAATCTTCCCTGATCTGGCTTTTCCTCCCCTTTCTGCCATCACTTTCCCCATTGCCCAGGCTGGACCCCATGGTCAGCACTGTAAACCGCTAGACTCTCTGGGGGCCTTAGAATTGTTGCTTTCCAACCCAATTCTTTTCTGCATTTTCTTGCCCAAGGATTTCTGAAGAAAGTCACAAAGCTGTGTTATTTGGATTCCCAAAATTCATGCTAACTATAATTTGGCCCTCAGAGTGACTGCACAGTGCTCAACTTTGTTCATCTTTTCTTGACTTTCCCGTGTATTGTCTAACGGGATGGTCCCTTCAAGCCCACAGGGACATTTCTGCCCCCTCCATTTTTATCAAATTACCATCCTCTCAGTTTTGTAAAACAGTCAAGAACAGCCAAGGAAAGCTCTCTCCACTTTCTCTTCTTTCCATCTTATCTCATGCCTTCTTATCTTCCCCTTTCTCCTCTCTTGCCACTTTCCTTTGCAGTCCAACCTGCACTTGGTGGGTCATCCGCTGTCGCCCAGCATTATCAGCCTCTCCCTTTCTCCCACATTTCCATCTACCACCCTATCCCCCATTCCCCATACAGATCCTGTATGGCCTCTGCCTCCCCACCCCCTGACTCCCTAGCCCTTGGTGGACAGTTTTCACCTCCATTGCTTTACTGAGCAACTCACCCCAGCATCTCTCAGCACCAGGTCAGTCAAAGCCATTTTCTGGCTTGGCTGCCTTACCTTTTACCGCTCTTGTCACTGTGCCCATCTGCTTCGAGGAACTCTCTCTGGCCTTGTTTCTTGGGCACTTGCCTGGCTTGCAAACTTTTCTGATGATTTCAGCTCTATTTCCTCTATGATTTTATGTCTTCCTGCAGACTAATTCATGAGATCTCTGGAAGCTTCTAATCTCACTAATTTCTCCTTTTCTGTTTGAATGTCCTTAGCAAACTCATCCACTCACAGGACTTCAGGGTCCACTTTGGGCCTGGCTCCTGAGTCCCCATCTCAGACTCTGGCCCCTGCTTCTGCTCTGGTCTTTTATTTGGGGGGTTTGCCAGTCATCATCATGTGGAAATCCAAGTCCTTAGTGCCCATGTCTGAACTCACCATCTTTCACCCAAACCTGCTCTTCTCTGTGAATCTCCTTTACATGCCCATTATCAAACCCAGGAGCTTCAGCACACCCTTCCCTGTGTGTCCTCAGAGTCTACCCTAGGTCTTCATCAGTCCCACCCTGGCATCTGGGACAAGGCCTGATACAGATTAGTAGATGCTCAGTACATTTATGAACAGCCTCTTTGTCCTTCCCTTCCTCATTTGACCAGCTACTAAGTCCTAGCACTAAGAGCTATTCACTACCAATAATTCACATGAACTGTATGAAGGACCCAGATAAGTTGGCAGTGATACTGGAAATTGCAAGGAGTAGCAAAGACGTACTCAAGAGCTGACCTGTGTGAACCTGCAGCCCCTGTTTCTGCCCAGCATCACAGGGGCTTGATGTGTGTAAAGCACATCCCAGGAAGCACATAGGAAACCAACTGTATTATAGTGATTTTTCTTATTTATTTTGTATCCATCTCTACTAAACTAATGCTGGACAAGGGACCCTCATGGGTTTTCTAGCCTTGCCATTTAGCAATAGTGGTCATTTACTTTCTTTCTTTGCCATAATTATATTTCTTATTTATATTTCATTTCTATTACATTCTAAGACATTCTTAAATAATAAAACAACCAAATGTCCAGACTCTCACTCAGAGTGTCTCATGTGCTGAGAAAGCTTCTTGAAGGGACTAAGAACTTGTTGAAGTTTCCATTGTGGGGTTGTGCATGTTTTTTAGACACCTGCGCAGGCACCAGCTTTAGTGGGGAAAAAAAAAAAAAAAAAAAAGGCTTTGTAAGGGCTCTATTCAAAATGCCAGTTAATGCCCATCACCATTTAACAGCAATTAGGAACACTAACAGTGTACCCTGCATACATTATTACCCAGTTAGATATTTTTATTGCTAGCAGATTCATGTCCCTAAAGAAGGAAAGGAAATGAGGCTTAGATGGGAACACGACAGGCACTGTGCTCAGGAACCAGGCTGTGTGCACAGGGATGCTGAGAGGCAAAGCTCCTGAAACCTTCTTTCCTAAGGGGGACCTGAATACCTCAATGCTACACAGGAAGTGGAGGATGTAGTTTCTCTGTATTTCATTCACTCTGCAAAGACCAAAAAAAAACAAAAAGTCTCTAGCAATTTATTGAAATTATCCTGTAATCACAAGGTTAACATCAGCAGTACCATTTTTCTGTACAAAGGAAGAAACTAGGCTTTTAGTTTTATTTTCAGTGAAATCATTAAAACACAACATTCCCCAAGGCCTTTCTACCAGTGGGATCAGCCACAGTGATGTGAAGTGCCGGGTGTCTGGCTTTGTTTGTCAGAGAACTGAGAACACTCAGGGCAAATATTAAGTCACAGATTTTCTGCAGAGTCATCGCTTGCCATGGTCTCTCACCCAGGCAGCTCTGCATTCAGGTGGAGAAGGTGGAAATTAGGGAGTCATTAGTTGGCCTCCATCAAAACAGCATCATTGGTTCACTATGTCTCCAAGTAAAGCATCTACCATGTTTCAGGAACTGGGTTTGGTACAGTGATGAACTACACGAGTAAGGCCACTAGCCTTTCAAAACTCAGAATCTAGTGAGGGGAAGTATCAATAAATTTGTTAAAACATATATAAATTAGGAAATGCACTCTGAAGGAAAATAACAGGAGCTATAAGAGAGAGAATGATAGCTGCTTTAAATCACATTCACAGGCAAGGCCTCTTTCTGATATGGATGCTGTCACACCAAGAACATGACATAGTCCCTTGTGAGGAGGAAGCCTGCAGTGGGGGGCATAAGCTCCAGACAGCTGCAGTGCAAAGGCCTGAGGCAGAAAAGGGCTCTGCACATCAGGAAGCTATACGGAAGCCGGGACCCTAAGGCAGCAGACAGCGAGGAACAGGACAGGGCTGCACGTGACCAGGGGGCAGGAACGGGGCTCTGCAGGCTTTGTTGGAGGGTCTGGATTGGAGCTGACTGGTGAGTTTTGTTTGCTTGGAGGATAATAAGAGTAAATGTGGAGTACTGGGGACAAACACTGGACTGCAGAGAACTGAGAAGAAAGGTGGGGAAACAGGCAACAAGCATGGGGTTTGTTTCTTCGGGAGAAATCAACTATAAAGGAATGCAGAGAAGAGGTGTTGAGAGAGGATTCTGTTTTCAGTGGGGAAGTGAGCATACTTACAGAGTAAGGAATGACTCAATAAAAATAAATGAATATGGAGAGGATGGTTACTCTCCATGGAGCAGGGAGTATTTCTCAAGGAAGGCCCACCAAATCCTATGGGAAGTTCTCCTGGGGGGCTAAAGACAAAAATCCCTGGGCAACACCCAGCATCAGAACACAAAGGGGGAAAGGCCCAGAAATTCTCATTTTTCACAACGTCCTTAGTGTAAAAGCTTGGTGCCACCATGGTAGTCTGAGTAGGCCAGCTTCCAACAGGGGAAGGACACTCAATCCTTTGAGACTGGAAGACAATGAGGGCAGAAGTAGTACAAGAAATGGCAGATCTGTCAGTGTAGGTGAGAGCAGAGAAAAGCTCACCCCAGAGGGCAAAGAGCCCACTCTCCCAGGCCTGCAGGAACACCAAAAAACACCCCTCTGCTTCTTAGCACTTTCTAACAGTTATGCTGAACGCCAGACAAACCTGATTCTCCTGGGCCCTTCTAAGTGTGTTAATTTGAGTGATGGCTGACCATCCTCTCAAGTGGGTTACAGTAGCCCTTCCCCCTAGGTCAGCGGCACCTGAAATGGATGCCAGAAAGACTGGAACAGAAGAAAACTGAAACTTGGCAGGTGCATGGACTCAGGATTTCTCTCTTCCCCTGTCTGGGCCCTGCTTGGGATACGCACAACAGACTCTTGGCTACAGACTGATTCAGATTTAACCAACTGGTGAAGAGCCTATTGATATGGGCTTAGGATTGGTTACGATTTTCTTAGGACTTGGACAGGCTTGAGTGAAAATTAATGTTCTTAGTTTCAGAAGATGAAAGGAGCTATGGAAAGTGAGAATTAATAGTTTCCCATTATTTTTTAAACACTTTCTCCTAGTTTTTGCGTATCATTAGTGATTTTCTGTTGAATAACAAAATATGGAAAAATTAACATCTGACTTTCGTGCTGTCGTGATACATTGTATTTATTATTTCAATTTTTCAGAAACATTTTATAAAGAACCAAAACCAAAATAATTTTATCATAACCCTTTTTCTTGATGAGCGTATGATAAAGCACTCCTTTTCCTAGTTTTTCTTCCCAACACTAAAAATTAGCATTTAAAAATAGTCAGAGAAGGCCGGGCACAGTGACTCACGCCTATAATCCCAGCACTTTGGGAGGCCGAGGCGGGTGGATCACCTGAGATCAGGAGTTCCAGACTAGCCCAGCCAACATGGTGAAACCCTGTCTCTACTAAAAATGCAAAAATTAGCTGGGCCTGCTGGTGGGCACCTGTAATCCCAGCTACTCGGAAGGCTGAGGTAGGAGAATCGCATGAATCCAGGAGGTGGAGGCTGCAGTGAGCCAAGATCATGCCATTGCACTCCAGCCTGGGGGACAAGAGCGAAACTCCATCTCAAGAAAAAAAAAAAAAAAGATCAGAGAATGAATAAATACTTCAAAATGAAGAGTAGCTTGTTTTCCTGCTACCTCAAATTTATGGTGTAAAATACATGCACTTAGGATTTATCTTGCAACGAATTTTGCCAGTGTTTAAGGAATTACTCCCTAGTGCCAAGATTTCATGGCCTGGCTCACCATACGAACTTATGTCAGTCATGTCGGAAACACTGAACAGCCAATACAAATGCATCTTATCACAGCACCTTGATTACAGGTGACAGAGTGATTGCAAGCATTCTGAGTCCAACACAGTTGGGTTTGAACATTTTTTTACCGTTACAATTGTGCTCCTGGAAACTACAAGCCTTATGAAATGGAGAGATGAACAATGTAATTGGGGAATTCAGAGTAAGTTGTTTTTTTTTGTTTGTTTGTTTGTTTTTTGAGATGGGGTTTCACTCTTGTTGCCCAGGTGGGAGTGAGACAGTTTTTAGGCTCACTGCAACCTCCGCCTTCTGGGTTCAAGCAATTCTCCTGCCTCAGCCTTCCGAGTAGCTGGGATTACAGGCATGTGCCACCACGCCCGGCTAATTTTTGTATTTTTAGTAGAGACAGGGTTTCACCATGTTGGTCAGGCTGGTCTTGAACTCCTAACCTCAGGTGATCCACCTGTTTTGGCCTCCCAAAGTGCTGGGATTACAGGCATGAGCCACCGTGCCCAGCCCGCAATAAGTTTTAAAAGCCACAGATAACAGGCATGTATTTGAAAGAAAATGTAAGTTTATTTCTCAGTACAAGTGTTATTCCTCAGCACAATCATTTACAAATATTTTCCAAGGTGCAATTTTGTAATCATAGAGGCACACTGAATTGTTTTCTAAAGTCTCACTTCTCCACAGAGAAGAAACAATATCAATTCACGTGTTTTGCTGATACATGTACTATTTGATATAAAAGAACACATTTTTAACTGAGTACTTCCACTTAAAATCATTTATCATTGGAAGTTCGGGTGAAAATGTATTTCTTTTTTTGGTAAAATAAGACAAAAATTACATGGATCTAGAGCTGCCTACAGTAGTCACTAGCCACATGCAGCTATTTAAATTTAAATTACTTAAAATAAAGATCAAATTAAAAATTCAGTTCCTCAGTCTCACTCCCCACATTTTAAGTGCCCAACAGCAGTGTGTGGTGAGTGCTGCCACATTAGACAACACAGACACAGCTTCCACCCTCTCAGACAGCTCTACTGGACAATGCTGCTCTAGACACAGTGGATGTGGTCTCGTGGCTTCACCCAGGTCTGTTACCTGGGACACGTGAATTGGATCACGTTGTATAGCCTCTATCCAGTGGTCCTCAATCCTGAATGCACAATAGAGCCACCTAGGGAGATTTTAAAGGGCAGATTCTTAGGACCCACCCCCAGGGAATCTGACTTAAATTGGTCTGGAATATGGTTCAGGCATATGCATCTCTTAAAGCTCACAGATAATTCTAATATACTGCTCTAGACTTATGCAAAATTTGTGTATAGTGAAATCAAGTTCAGTAGAATATTCAGAGCAGCTGTAAGGAGGAAGGATCATCAAAAGTTTATACCAAAATTGAGAATAAAACTACTAGACAGAAAATCATCAAAGACATAAAAGAACCAAACAACACAGAACCTATTAGAACCTAATAGATGCCTAAGTACATTCCAATCACTAATGGCAGAATACTCTCTTTTTTTTTTCAAGCACACCTATGAAACATTCACCAAGTGCCTCCCGTTAGACTTGCAAATACTCCATGATCCAAGGACTTCTCAGGGCTCTTAAATGACCAGCTGTGCATTACAACAGTCTAAGGGGGCATCGGGTGCTACCTATCACACAGTCCTCTGTCAACAGCACTCTGTATCCCTGGAGCAATCCAAGAGAACACTCTGGGGGAACACTGCAGATCCTTCCAGAGGCCCCACAACAGTCCTGTTACAGCACCAAGGCTGTCCTCATACCCCAGTATGGGGGCGACAGCCTCTGAGGAAGTGACAGGGTGGTGTTAGGCCCACGAGAAGCTACTTTCATTGATTAAATGGTAAATCACTTTTTAAACAGCAGCTATATTTCTTCTACATATCATAACAATAAACACTGAAATGGGATAGATAGGTTTTTAAAAATGTACCCACTTTATTCCTTTCCTCATTCCAGAAATAGTGTAATGGCAAATTTACACTCTTCAAGTCTGTCTGAAAATAGCACTCTCTCAGTAAAATTGAACTTTGTCAGAAGGGGGTCCTTATGCTGATTTTGAAATTGACATTAGCATCTGTCCTGAAGGAAGTGGAAGAGAAACCTCATAAGTCCGTGGCCATATGAGAAGAACGCAGGACCCCTCAGAGCGCTCATCAAATCCGTGGGTATCACGTTAACTTTTGGTGGGTCCGGATTTAAGTTGGGTTTCACCAGTCACATTTGGAAGTTTTTATTCATAAGATCCAATGTTTAAGTCAATCAATTTTCACTCCACTTTTTGCAGGAGCTACAGCAGATGACTGTGGTCGTGTCTTTCACAGGGAGGTGTGGCTCCCTAACGCTCATGGCCATAAAAGTCCCATGGGGGCCGGCAGGCGTATGTCCGTCAGCACATCTGCCACCTTCCTTCATAGGGACCCTAGCAGTCTCCAGCTGCTTTGTATACTCTGGTGCTTATCAGAACCATAAAACCAACCAAAAACTGTGCCAAGCTTCGGGCTGCATTCCAATGGTTGCAGAAGTTCTTACTTGCTTATAAATGCATCTTCTTTCCGTTTCCTAGCAACATAACCTCACACTGAGCCTCCATCAGCCTGTGATCACAAAATGAGGCCACCCTTCTTGGTTTGAAATCAAGCCATCCCTTACCCAGGTCTTCAGCTTCAGCTTCCACCATCCAGACAAACCGATCACATACCTACCTACCCAAAAGAAGCCCCACTCCTCTCACCCCACCCCTGCCCATTATGTGACAACACCAGCCATGCCCAGCCTGCAGTCTTAGGATCTCCTGGGTGCTCGGTGCTGTCAGAGGTGAGGACAGTGGGCTGCTCCTACTTAATGCCACCTTCAGTCTCATGGCCCCCATACAATTCTGCACTAGAGTCATCTAGTCTTTCTTTGATAGTTTTGTCAACTTCTGACCTCTCTTCTCTACCAAGTCTTCCATAAAAAGTAGCTCTGTTCATTTCCCGCCTCCTTCTAACTGTGGAAACTCAAATCCAGTCTCTGCCCCCCTGACTCAACAAAAACTAACCCCAATGACAGAATAAAAACTTTTCTGCATAGCAACAGATGCAAACACACACTCAGGGTTCAATGGCGTGGGTGCATGTTAGAGAAACATGGGGATTATTTTCCTTCACAACTTCTGGGCTCCAATTCAGCCAGATAAAATCACTCTTTTATAAAAAAAAACAACATTATTTTATTATAAAAATAGTTTCTGTCCATTCTAGAAGAAAGTCTAAAGAAGGAACTACACATTACTTGGCTTCCACTTCCCAGAGATGAATACGATTTATGCTTTTGCGTTTCTTTCATATATGGACAAAACTAGACTCACACTATGTTTCTGGCCATTTCACCTTCAGCATTTTCGTGCTGGTCTTCATCACTTTAAAAATTTTTCTCCCATTAAGAGGGTAAAATGTGCCCATACTTGCATTGAGCAGCTTATGCCATCTTTATTGGAGAGCTAGGATTGGGAAAGTGGTTGCTCTTGTATTGTATCTCATGAAAACTCAGCAAGCCCCTGGCACAGAGAACATGCTCAATAGATATTAGCTATTGTATTAGCCTGTTTTCACACTGCTGATAGAGACATACCTGAGACTGGATAATTTATAAAGAAAAAGAGGTTTAATGGACTCACAGTTCCACCTGGCTAGGGAGGCCTCACAATCATGGCAGAAGGTGAAAGGCACATCTTACATGGCAGCAGGCAAGAGAGAAAAATGAGAACCAAGTAAAAGGGGTTTCCCCTCATGAAACCATTAGCTTTCATGAGACTTATTCACTACCATGAGAACAGTATGGGGGAAACCACTCCCATGATTAAATTATCTCCCACCAGGTCCCTCCCACAACACATGGGAATTATGGGAGCTACAATTCAAGATGAGATTTGGGTGGGGACACAGCCAAACCATATCAGCTACTATTATTTAGCCAATAAATTGACCTTTAGATCTATGAGACAGTTTAAAGAGTAGTTAAACCTTAGTATTTGGGGAATATCCATGAAAATCTCTGTCCCAGCACTGGTTAGTTATCATCTCATTTTTTTTAACCCTCTGAGTAGCTTTCTCCCACCATATAAATGAGACCTCTCAAGATCATCACCTGCTTCTCTCCAGGCTGGCCAGGTGTGGGTTCCTTGGATGCTCAGCCAGGGCTCATTGTGCTTATCTGGCTTGTTTTCTGTGCTAAAGTTTCTTTTGATGACAATGATACTACCTCAAATGAGGATGGGTACGGTTTGTATAACAGAGGCTACCTAGGCTCACAGGCTTTGATAAATACCAAGGTTAGCCAATGGAATGAGGAGCCAATCTTAGAATAAACCTATGCTCTCTACCTCAGAGGATGTCTAAATGGTCTAAGTCATACATCTGAAAGTCTTGTTCACATATGAAATCAGATTCACTCTCGAGCACACAGATCCTTCACAAGCTGCCTTCCTGATTAACTTCTCCAGTTTCATCACTTGCTAGTAGCCCACCTCCAGCCAATACCCTCTCATATCTCCACGCCTTTTCATATGCTGTTCCATCTGCCTGGAGTCTCCCTGCCCACCCACTTCTCCCGATCCCACCCCCAACAACCACTCCTGCTTTGGAACTGGCCTCCAATTCTCGCTGCCCCAGGAAGCCTCCCTACACTCTCTTGCTCCCCTGACTTCTGTCTCCTCTTTGCTCTCCCTGTGCACAGGCTACTTTCACAGCATGCAGGATTTTTATTGTATTTGAGCACATTTTTCTGTAGACTGCCTGTTTCTGAAAGATGAGAATAGTTCTTTTAAATTTTGTATTCCCAGCACCTAAAAGAGTGTCTAGTACATAGAAAAGGACCAAAACTTGTTGAATATGTGAATAGGCACACACAGTATTTTCTCTATATAGGTGGAATAGATCTTGAAGAATTGTGGCATGTATTACTTTTATAATCTGAAAATAAAATTTTAATAAAAATGTCCAATGTAACCATTTAAAATGTTTATTTTTATTTTAAATAAAATGACTATAATCTATAAACTATAATTATTTGTGACATATGCAGAGTTCATCCCTAAGTTGGATGATTGCCTTAAGTTTTATGGCATTTTTTGCACTTAGGGTTCAAAAATCTATTTTTCTAGAAACAAGCATATAAAAAATAACATAACTAACCATCACCACATGGCAATCTAAGCACATCCCCACATAAATCTACCCTTTCTAACCTCAAATTTTCCCAATAGTCCTCACTGAAGACAAAGAAGTTTGTTCTGAAGCCTTTTTTATTTTCTGGAAGCACGCCTTTCCGACTTCCCGTTCTGCCCACTATCACCTGTTCAAGTCACATCCTGCACAGTTCTTTTCAGAAATATAAGAAGGTGTATGTTGGTGAAGTTTTTGTGTACTCAGGTAGACATTAAACTTAGCTAACTGTTCTCTTTGAGATTCTGAAAAAAGATTATTTAATTAAATCAATACCTTCTTCAAACATGCTCTAATAGACACTTCTGCTGACTCAAGGACAAAGACCAGGATGACTTTCAAATGGATTCTAGTGAAAGAGAACCCCAATGGCTCTGTTCTACAGAGGCTGACATTGACAGGTGTGACTTTTTATGGTGAGGTTCTCAGGCAGGACTGACTCTGCCAAGCCTGTTACTAGAATGTCCCTCTTGAGGCAATGATGCATTCCAGAGCAACCTTATGGCCTAGGCTGGTTCTCTTCTCTGGATCTATCAGTTCCAAGCATTATTTGACATAGTCGTTGATTTAGACAACAACATATACTCTGTGCTGACCCTGACCTTTGCAAGTCATGGGACACTATATCATTCAATCAACAGAAAACTGAAGAATGGTTTTTTGTTTCTTGCAGCTCCATTACAGATTTTAGTATGGTGTTCTTAATACATCTCTAACCTCTTCACCTCTTATTTTAAAATTCTTTGGGTGCAGTGGCTCACACCTGTAATCCTAGCACTTTGGGAGGCCGAAGCGCGTGGATCACGAGGTCAGGAGATCGAGACCATCCTGGCTAACACGGTGAAACCCCATCTCTACTAAAAATACAAACAAATTAGCCAGGCGTGGTGGTGGGCACCTGTAGTCCCAGCTACTCGGGAGGCTGAGGTGGGAGAATGGCGTGAACCCAGGAGGTGGAGCTCGCAGTGAGCCGAGATTGCACCACTGTACTGCAGCCTGGGTGACAGAGCGAGACTCCATATCCAAAAAAAAAAAAATCTTCAATGGCCCTGTTTGCTGTTGTTTCTTCCCCAACAGGAAAAAGTATAATCCACCAATAAAAGACACCATGGCCAGGCCAGAAGTAACAGCTCAGAGAATGTGCCCACAGACACACCCTTCCTGTAGGCTGGTCCTGTCTTCTCCACATTGGGTCTAATGGAATTATTTGGGGATTATTTGTAAGGGTGGAAGGGACATTAGACACCCCGCATTCTCTCCTGCTCTCTGTGTCAGTTGTTGGCAGTGTTCCTTGGCAGAAGATCAAGGAAATGTGTCATGTTCTTAGCTAGCTGGTTGATGTCAGGATTTATTCCCTGGGCACTGCTTTCAGTAACATGCCAAATGCAATGACCTCACTTACTATTCCCTAAAATATATGCTGGGGATTCAGATTTGATTATACACAATGGTCAAATCCAATTCAAGTGAAACTCCACATAATACAAAACATCCCTGAGACTTAGCTGTCAATCTAAACTTTCTCAAGTAATATTTGATACAATAGAATTTGGGCACAAAAAAAATAATTTGGACAATCCTTTGAGCTTTATGGGTGTTTTCAAGGCCTTTTCCATTGGCACTACCCTCAAATTTTACATTATAAAAATGACATGCTTGATTTCTTTTTTCTTCCTATTGCGGTATTTAGGATTGGATACAACATTTAGACCATATTATACTTGCCTTCTGGCACTAACACTCTAATCATTTTCTTCCTCCCAATTCTCCACCGGGAAACATGTCCACACACATGCCAGGGGCCACCTGCACAGCACTCCTCTCCTGCCTGAGCTCACGATCTTATCACAGATGCTCCCACCTTCCTCAGGCAGTCCGAAAATAATAATTCACAGTTCATAATCACACAAGCTCACTGGCTACCATTTCCACGAGGCTGCGCAAACACAGAGCCGGAGGAAACACAGAGCCCGAGGACCTGATCTGTGTGCTGGCCGGCCAGGGCCCGCCAAGATGGCGGCCTCATGCTCTCAAAACTTTTGACATGATCTCTGACTCTCTCCTTTTTGTCCAGCTGTCCCGTCAGTCACCCATACTGGCAGTTCTGTCAAAATGCTCTCTGCATTTCTTCTCTCCAACTGCATAGCTCCTTACCTGATTCAGAACCACTTCGCTTTGCTCCAGTAACATTCCCCAAATGGCTGACTCCAGGCTCTCCTTTGAACCTGCAATGAGTGCTTCTGCTTTCCTCATATCCCTGCTTTATCAAAAGTCAGGGCTTCTTTTTTTTTTTTTTCTCCAGACAGAGTCTCACTCTGCCGGCAGGCTGGAAAGCAGTGGCGCCATCTCTGCTCACTGTAACCTCCGCCTTCTGGGTTCAAGCAATTCTCCCACCTCAGCCTCCCGAGCAGCTGGGACTACAGGCACGCGCCACCACGCCCAGCTAATTTTTGTATTTTTATTAGAGACAGGGTTTCACTATGTTGGCCAGGATGGTCTCTATGTCTTGACCTCAGGTGATACGCCCGCGTCCGCCTCCCAAAGTGCTGGGATTACAGGCGTGAGCCACCGCCCCCGGCCAAGTCAGGGCTTCTTAATTCCACTGTTTAACTGTACATTCCTCTGCTTAGACCAAGCCCACCCCAATCTGATCCAATGACTGAACCTTATATCTTTCCTGCTTTGCAGGATGCACCTCTGTTCCATCAGCCCAGCCACCTCACCACTGATCAGCCATCATTTCACTTTGTACTCAGTATCTGATGTGGACTGCATAGCCCCCATCCTTCCTTTAACCATACGTGTATGAAACTCTCCATTCAGCTCTGGGAACAACTGTGCCTCTGAGAAAAAGAGTCCTCAGTGACCACTCAGCAGTTTCTCCTTAAGTCAGCCTTGCTGCTCATCCAAGTCTCATCTTTCATTCCTGCCCGGTCCTCTGCTGAGCTCTTCCCTGCTTTCAATACTAACGCTCTGCTTTTCGCTTCAATTTGGATAGCTGTATCCTTCTCCAGCCCTCCCCTAGCATTTTGGTTTCATGTTTTTCCCATGCTAGTCCCACTTCTAGCCCTTCAAGTGTTGGGAGAGCTGTCATTTGAGGCAACCAGCAAGGCAGGGCCAAGTCGTGCTCTCTGGCGGCTCCCTGAGCCATGAGTCTCTGTCCTCAGCATGTGGACAGCACCCTTGCATCACCTGCCCAGCTCCTTGAGCTTCTCTGTCCTCTAAATCCTGACCATGCCCTGTTCTGGCACTTGCAGGGGCTACCCCCTTTACCTAGGATGAGTGTCCTTTCTTCATCCATATCCCAATTGCAACTAGACTTCAATGACAAGTCAGATCTTCTCCCAAGTGCCTACCTTCCTACAATCTGTACTCAAGCTCCCAAAGAGCGCCTTCTCCTCAAAACTGTGGCACCTGTAGTCTGTACAGACTTATTTAACACTTCGCTTATTTATTCTAAAAGGCAGTAGTTGTTATGCACGTACTTGACATGAGTCACTGTGTAAGGCACCAAAGGGAAAAAAAAGGCCAATACCATCCTCCACCATGAGAAAGTATCATCCTCTGGGAGAGAATGTGGTCCAGGATAACAGATGAATAACCAGCTAAGGGAAGTTTGCCTCAGGTCAGCCTTCCTGAGCTAAGCCTGCATCTGCACCAAAAGAAGAACTTGGGCCAGCAGAGTCCGCTCCACATGCCACACCACTGCCATAACCACTGTGCTAAAAACTTTCTCAAAACTCCATCCGGGCACTCCAAAGTCTAACTTCTTTATTTTTAAGGCCTTTTTCTGTTGGCCCCAGCCTATGCTCCAGCCTCATGCCCACACTTTGCCCTCACACATCCTGCATCTCTGACCCGCGGAACCCAAGCACTCCCCAGATACACCCAGCACTGTGTGATTCTGGATCTTGCACATGCTTTGCGTACAGCAGAATTTCTGGATCATCCTTCAAGATCTAAATTAAATATCCCTTTCTTGTGAAAACTCACCAAATACTCCTGCAGAACTATTTACTCCTTACCGTCCCAAAATGACCTTTATCCACTCTCAGTCAAGTAACTACTACCACTTACCTATGAACATATTCTTCTACCATTGAACTGTGAGCTCTTTGGGGACCAAGCATATGTGCTTATGTGTGGTGCCTACCACAGTTCCTTATCACAGTAGATGCTGCTTAATGGGCTAGGCCTCGCCAGAGAGGAATTGGACCTGGAAATTTTATATGCCAACTCTACTTGTGGCCAGTGCTTCCAGTATCCCTAGAGCTGTTCAGTGAAAAACATGGTCTCATTTTGAAATAAGCATGGGAACAGCACTTAACTACAGTTCTGGACTTGGAGAACTGTAATACATGAAAACATGTTAAAAGCTCTAGAAAGTCTCATCTAAAGAAAACTACCTATATATAACTAAATGTCGCCTACATTTATTTAATCACCCCACACCCAGTGCCTAGTAACACCCTGCAGACCACACTTTGGGAACCCCTGGGACACAGACTGTAAAGTGGCCTGGATTTGGATGATTGAGGACAAGGTTCCAGGTCTGGAGGGTCACACATGAAGCAGGGGCCACATTCCTAGCAGTTGTCCACATGTGGAGGTCAAGATCAGTTCTGGAAGGCAGGCAAACAGGGTCATGGCGAAGCTTGGAGCAGGCATTTATGCAGCTGCTCAGGCAGGTGCACAAGGTAGCAGTTTCAGCTGCTAACCTGTGGTGCTGGCAGAGAATTTCAGGCTCTGAGAGAACTGCCAAGAGTAGCTGTGCCCCAGTTCCTGAAGTGGGTTAGAAGATGGGAATTAGTCACCAGAACATGGCAAGAACCCAGGTACTGAACCTGGGGCACAAAGTCAAAGGAAAACTGCAACAAGGTCCCATCGAGGCATACAAGGCGTTGGAGAGGTCTGGGCTCTGAGCCAGAGAGAATTTTGGCTAGGCGCCTAGGAGGCCGGGTAGGTTGTTACAGTCTAAGGACAAGCACAAATCCTCAGGTGGGTCAGTGAGGAATCCCTCCAGAGCAAGTGGTCATTTGGCTACAGCCCAAGACAGGTTGAAAAAAGCCAAAATGAAGAGTGAAAGAGTACGCTGGGGCCATTTCATGGATGCTTGGATTTTCTCCCGTCCACATGACTTGAAGGGAGAGGAGCTGTACTTGTGGAGGGTGCAAAAAGGCTTGGGACACAAGAGACAGTGACCCTGCACACAACAAGCTGACCGTGGGTTTTCTTTGGTTAGGCAATAAGAAGGGGAAATGGGAAGTCTGGGAGAGAGAACTGACAGAATCTGGCAACTGATTCAATGTAGAATCGAGATTTTTAAACTAGGAGGATGTCAGAAGTGTTATTATGGAAAGGGAGACCGTTTGACTTAGGCATCAGGGGACCAGTCTCAGCCAGTAAAAATTGTGTGATGTTGGAAAAATCAGGCCTCACTTCTTTATGTCTCAGTTTCTTCATCTGTAAAATGGGGCTAACAATGCTATGCACCTGACAGAGCTGCTGTGAGAATCAAAAATGTAAAGCTCTTGGCACTGTCCCTGGCACATGATAAACCCCTGCTGCTGAGAGTTTAAAACAATTTGTTGATCAAAACATCTCCATCACAAGGAGAACCTGATTAGGGAATTTAAAAAACGATATGTCTCAGTTTAGACATTTTTAGTAGAGGTAGTGGCTCTATGGAGCACACATCTGGAAATACAGGCCTGGCACGTGGGGGAGAGACTAGAGGAAAGCTAAAGGCTGGGAAATGATCTTCATCAACGTAATTGCCACAGCCTTGAAAAAAAAATGCAATCCCCATAGCAGAGACAACTGACAAAAGAAGAAAGAAAGAAATCTAACAGCAAACCACAGTGAATGTTTAAATTTCAGAGTGACAAAAGACACTAGGGACCAAGGAGGATCTCTGTGGTTAACACAGGATCAGCACAGAATCAAAGTACTTGAGGAGCTGAGATGCTGCCTGAAAAATGAGAAGCTTTTAAGAGTATTACAGGACGGACCAAGTTCTAAGAAGATCAAGACTGAGAGAGTGTAATTAGGGCTTGCCTATTAAGATGTTACTAGCAAGCTTTGGGAAAGCATTCTCAGAAAAGTGGCAGAAAACTAAAAGATTAAGAACAGGTATTTGGCAGAGAACCAAAGATTAGGCTAGTGTCTAATCTTGAGAAGAGTCTGTTACTGAAAGACAGGAAAAAAGAAGATGGAATAGTAACTCAAGAAGGTAAAAGATCAAATTCCACCCAGCAACTTCCACTTATATCTTATTGGTTGAAACCATATCATGTGGCTACCCCTAGTTGCAAGGGAGGCTGGGAAATGTTTTTTTAAAATTTGGCACAACATGGCCATAATTAATGTTGGAGTTCTGATGGTAAGAAAGTGAAGATGACTGGGGAATTAGTATGCAAGTATGTTTCGTAGTAGAACGAAGTATGTACTATAATTACATTTCAATCTTTGAAGGGACAATGTCATAAATCTTGTGCCTCTCAAAACAGAGAACTATTCTAACATCAGGAAAATAGATTCAAATATCTTACATTCTATCAGTTGCCCCAGGTATGCTCCATTTTAGACGAATTCATAATTGTAGTATGATCTTCTACAGTTTTTATGTTCCTGAAATTTTTCATTGTCTTATCTTTTTTCTTGTTGAGAAAAGACTTCCAATAATTTCCAACATTTTCCTCATTCCACTTATTGCTTAGAGTCAATCCACTTTTTCTTGACAATATTCTTCCTAGAGCTCACTAATATCCTAACATGGCCTCATAATTTCTCTCTTCCTCCTTCCCTCCCTCCCTTTCTTTCTCCTTTCCTTGCTTTGTTATTCTCTCTCTCTCTCTCCCCGTCTCATTCTCTTTTCTCCTATTCTGAAGGACCTGAGGCCACAGAGCTGAGTTAAGGACAAAATTTACATATATTGATATATTAGTTGGCTATTTTTAATAACACTCACCTACAAACTCATCATCTGAACAAAAGCCAGAACCTTTACAAAGATCACACGTATATCCATCTGAACCCCTCTCATCCAGATCTGCCATCCAACACCCCATGGAAGGTAACCAGCAATCTGAATTCCCTGTGCATCATTCCCAACTATTCCATTTAATATTTTTTCATCACATCTCAACATATTCTTATGCAAAAAATACAGTCTTTATTTGGGCTTTCTGAGGAAACCTGAGACAAGGATTTAAATGAAAATAGCCCATTTGGGAAGTAATAACGCCAATAGAGAAGTGGAGAGGGGATACAGGACAGGAACTACAGCTAATAAAGGGTATTCAATTATTCCAGCTATCCCAGTGGATGAATGAGGGCTGAAGATCCCATGGAAAGCACTGAGAAATGGTGCAAACACTTGTCTCAGAATTATTCTATCCAAAGAGTGGGGCAGTGGATTTATTTTTGCACAACTCCAACAAATCACAGGTTGAGGGATGTTGCTGGAGAGTGTTAATTCTTTAGTATTCCTGGCCTGCTTTTGGGTAAAATGGTATTTCAGTGAGACCTCGTTTTGCATTTTTCTCATAATAATATTCACGTATTTAATGTCACATATTTACTGCTCTCATGTGCTTCTCTTCTTAACAGTATTTTCATGTTGTCTATGTTTTCCCTTGAGTTGTGTTTTCCTCATTGATATGTAGGAGCTATTTAATACCAATTATTTATTGATCATGTACATGGCAACTATCTCCCAATTTATTTCTTAACTTTCAGGTCCTTTAAGGGGTATTTTGATGAATAAAGTTCTTTATTTTACTTTAGCCCACATTATCAATACTTCATTTTATAGTCAACAATTCTATGTTTTGTTTAAGTTACTTCTCCAAGTTTTAAAATACTGACCTGTATTTTTTGTATGGGTTTCAAAGTTTTGTTTTTGAAAGTCTTTAACTTAAATGAAGTTTATTTTGTAATTAGGTGAGGTTGGGATACACCTCCAACTTCTTCCACTTGGAGAAGCATTGTTTTCAGTTCCATCTTTCAGCTCCTTTCTCTACTGATAATATGCCACCTTTTTCCTATCTCCAGTGCCAAACATATGGGAATCTATTTCTGGGCTCCCTACGTATTTCCATTGATCAGTGAACTAATACCACTACTGTCTTAATTACTCTAGTTTCATAGTAAATCCTGACAACTAGCAAGGGAAGTGTCCTTTCCTGAAGAAATATTTTAACTATTTCAGCCCTTAACTCTTCCATCTAGGATTATCACATGCTATGAAAAACACTGTTGAGGTTTTGATTGCAATTATTTTCAATTTATAGATCAATTTGGAAAGAACTGAGATATTATTCTATTAAAATTCCTATTCAAGGCCAGATGAGCTATCTATTTACTTGAGCCTTCTTTAATATCTCATAATAGAGCTTTAACATTTTCCTTGTAGAGCTAATCAGGTTTGCTGTATAACAAACAACCTCAAATTTTCAGTGACTTACAAAATAAGTATTTATTACTAGATACTTAAAGTTCTCTGATGCTATTATAAAGAGTATTTTTTCTTTACATTTTCTAGTTGTTTGCTGCTGGTGTATAGAAATGCAGCTAACATTTGTATATGAATCTTATTATTTCAAATAATGATTATTTTAGACTGATTATGTAAATGACCACACCATCTGCAAATATCAGTCATGCATCATGTAACAATGGTGATGCTTTCTGAGAAACGCATTGTTAGGTGATTTTGTTGTTGTGTGAACATCATAGAGTGTTCTTACACAAACCTAGGTGGTAGAGTCTACTACACACCCAGGCTATATGGTGTAGCCTATTGCTGCTAGGCTACAAACATGTACATCATGTTACTGTACTGAATACTGTAAGCAACTGTAATACAATAGTAATTGTGTATCTAAATATCTCTAAACATAGAAAAGGTACAGTAAAAATACAGTATAAAAGATTTTTAAAATGCTACACCTGTATAGAGCACTCACATGAATGGAGCTTGTAGGACTGGAAGCTGCTCTTGGGTGACTGAGTGGTGAGTGCATGTGAAGGTGTAGGATGTTACTGTATACTATTGTAAACTTTATAAACACTGTATACTTTGGCTACACTAAATTTATCTCTAAGATATTTTTCTTTCTTCAATAATAAATCTTAGCTTACTGTAACTTTTTTACTTTATAAACTTTAAAATTATTAAACATGTTTTCCTCTTGTAATAATACTTAGCTTAAAACACAAACACATTGTACTGCTGTACAAAAATATTTTACTTATTTATTGCCTTATTCTATCAGCTTTTTTCTATCTTTAATTAAAAATTTTTTTTTTTACTTTTTAAACTTCTTTGTTAAAAACTAAGACATAAACACACACGTTAACCTAGGCCCACACAGGGTCAGGATCATCAATAGCACTCTCTTCTACCTCTGCATCTTGTCACACTGGCAGGTTTTCAGGGGCAATAACATGCATGGAGCTGTCATCTCCTATGCTAACAATGGCTTCTTCTGAATACCTCCTGAAGGACCTGCCTGAGACTG
Source organism: Pan paniscus (assembly GCF_029289425.2). NCBI lineage: Eukaryota > Metazoa > Chordata > Mammalia > Primates > Hominidae > Pan > Pan paniscus. The sequence goes on from NC_073265.2 coordinate 9,846,449, forward strand.
TTTTACAGTTAACGTGTTTTTATAAGTAGAAAGAGTATACTCTAAAGTAATAATTAAAAGTATAGTACAGAAAGTACATAGCCCAGTAACATGGTCATTTGTTGTCAAGTATTATGATCTGTACACCACTGTATATGCAATAATTTAAAAAGATTGGCAACATGGTAGGTTTGTTTACACCAGCATCACCACAAACGCATGAGAAATATGTTGTGCTACAACTTTACCATGGCTGTGACATAATTAGACAATACAGATTTTTCAGCTTCATTATAATCTTATGGGACTACAGTTCTATACGCAGTGCATCATTGACCAAAAATTTATTATGTGATTATGTGGTGCATGACTTTAATGACAATTTACTTCCTCCTCTCAGTCCTTATACTTATAATTACTTTTTCTTGTCTTGTTGCACTGGTAAGGCTGCCAAGGCAATGTTGACTAGAAGTGGTTATAATGAATACCCGTATTTCTTTTGTCATTATAAAGATATGCTTTTAATATCCCTGTGCAGAATATTGCCTTTTAGATTTTTAAATAAACACATTCTATCAAGTTAAGAAATTTGCTACTTTTAAATAAATAAATAAATACATATATATGTTAAATTTAATATAATACTTCTTCTGGTATAGATTAAGATGGTTATATGGCTTCCTCCTCTCCTCTTTTTATTTTTTTAAGAGATGGAGTTTCCAAAACAGAGATATAGATCAATGGAACAGAACAGAGTCCTCAGAAATAACGCTGCATATCTACAAATATCCAATCTTTGACAAACCTGACAAAAACAAGCAATGGGGAAAGGATTCCCTATTTAATAGATGGCGCTGGGAAAACTGGCTAGCCATATGTAGAAAGCTGAAACTGGATCCCTTCCTTACACCTTATACAAAAATTAATTCAAGATGGATTAAAGACTTAAACGTTAGACCTGAAACCATAAACACCCTAGAAGAAAATCTAGGCATTACCATTCAGGACATAGGCATGGGCAAGAACTTCATGTCTAAAACACCAAAAGCAATGGCAACAAAAGCCAAAATTGACAAATGGGATCTAATTAAACTAAAGAGCTTCTGCACAGCAAAAGAAACTACCATCAGAGTGAACAGGCAACCTACAAAATGGGAGAAAATTTTCGCAACCTACTCATCTGACAAAGGGCTGATGTCCAGAATCTACAATGAACTCAAACAAATTTACAAGAAAAAAACAACCCCATCAAAAAGTGGGTGAAGGACATGAACAGACACTTCTCAAAAGAAGACATTAATGCAGCCAAAAAACACATGAAAAAATGCTCACCATCACTGGCCATCAGAGAAATGCAAATCAAAACCACAATGAGATACCATCTCACACCAGTTAGAGTGGCAGTCATTAAAAAGTCAGGAAACAACAGGTGCTGGAGAGGATGTGGAGAAATAGGAACACTTTTACACTGTTGGTGGGACTGTAAACTAGTTCAACCATTGTGGAAGTCAGTGTGGTGATTCCTCAGGGATCTAGAACTAGAAATACCATTTGACCCAGCCATCCCATTACTGGGTATATACCCAAAGGACTATAAATCATGCTGCTATAAAGACACATGCACACATATGTTTGTTGCAGCTCTATTCACAATAGCAAAGACTTGGAACCAACCCAAATGTCCAACAATGATAGACTGGATTAAGAAAATGTGGCACATACACACCATGGAATACTATGCAGCCATAAAAAATGATGAGTTCATGTCCTTTGTAGGGACATGGATGAAATTGGAAATCATCATTCTCAGTAAACTATCGCAAGAACAAAAAACCAGACACCACATATTCTCACTCATAGGTGGGAATTGAACAATGAGAACACATGGACACAGGAAGGGGAACATCACACTCTGGGGAATGTTGTGGGGTGGGAGGAGAGGGGAGGGATAGCAGATAGCATTAAGAGATATACCTAATGCTAAATGACGAGTTACTGGGTGCAGCACACCAGCATGGCACATGTATACCTATGTAACTAACCTGCACATTGTGCACATGTACCCTAAAACTTAAAGTATAATAATAATAAAATTAAAAAAATTAAAAAAAAAGAGATGGAGTTTTGCTCTATCACCCAGGCTGAAGTGCAGTGGTGTGATTATAGCTCACTGCAGCCTCCAACTCCTAGGCTCAAGTGATCCTCCTGCCTCAGCCTCCTGAGTAGTTGGGACCACAAGTACATGCTATCATGCCCAGCTTTTTCCCCCTTTCATGTTTGTGCAGTAAACTATATTTATAGATTTAATATTAAATCATCCTTACATATCTGAAATAAACTCAAATTAGTCATAGCATATTACTTTTTGTATACTTTGTTAGATTTGAGTTGCTTGTATTTATTTAGGATTATTGCATCTATATCAGTGAGTAAAGTGAGCTGATAATTTTTTTATAATGTCTTTGCCACCTGTAAAACTAAGCTATAAAACCATTTGACCCTAATTTTTTTGTGTGAATATTGTTAACCATTGCTTCAATCTCTTTAATAATGATAGTCTATTTTTAATACATTTCTGTTATAATTTTTATATATTTTCAAAAGTTATAAAGTTGTGTATTATTTTATTTTCTATAATTTAGTCAATATTTTTTGTTTTTAATTTACATGCATATTATAACTATATTTACAAAAATGAGGCCTTGTAGTTTTTAAGTTTTATACAAAATGAGTTTTGTGGTTTTTATCAGTTGTTTTTAAAGCTTTCAGTATATTATGAACGGCTTCCCTGGTCTTGTTCAACACTGAAAATAATTTCATATTATGAAGAAATAAATTTAACATCTAATCATTTGGGAGCTAGACATTTCACCTCTTTACAACAGAATTTAATACCTTGAGTACCAGGAGAAGCCCCAGCTATAAACACATTGTAATCTGTTCTTTTATAGTTTCATATGTATTACGGTTTGGAAATTTTTCTTTCAACTTAACCGTTTACCTTGTTATTCTGTATTATTGAATCACCAGTTTAAAATATTTTGAAGCTATTTTGTTAAGTACACACATGTTTAAAACAGAGGTATCAACTTGGTGTGTTGAATGACCTTTTCTATCTAATAATACGAAAAAGAATAGGACTTAAGACCATAAGCACTAATAGGGTTGGAAGGGATCACTACATAATGAGAAAAGGTTGGTGTTTGACATCCTTATACTTTCATCCTTATAGTTTCAACTTTTGCATGTTCATGTTTTTTTGACTGTAGGTTTCCTTCATTTACATATATTGACAGTACTGATGTATTTGGATCTGGTTAGTGGATAATGGATCTGCCCAGATTCTTGTGGATCCTTTTCAGCCATTTTTGCTTAGCCCCCACTGTCAGTGTGTTTTTTATTTCCTACAGCTATCACTTGCCACTGTTTAAAATAACTGTCTCAGTCTCCTAGTCCCCCAGACCCTCTGGAGGTACCCAGGAAGAATTCATCAGTGAATGATGGGGGTGAGAACATAGAAGCCATAAACACACACTCCAGAGTTGCTCTTCCAGGTCACCCGGAAGCCACCACTGCATGTTCATGAGGTTGTGCCTTGCTTCGCTTTGTTCCTGTCCATGTTCTGTTTCACCCACTCCATTACCAGTTTCCCCTGGGAGCATTTCTTTAGTAAAACATTTATACAAGTATTCTCATCTTACAGTGTGCTTTTAGGGAATCTCAAAACCCATTTTTACAATCTTAGTTTACTATTTCAGTTCTCTCCCACTTTTTCCATCATTTAATTTGTCTTCCTTTTTTTTGCGGGGGAGGGGGGATATTGACATCTATGTCTCTTTCACTCCCAATGAAGAAAGAATCTTAGTACACTTTCAAATAACTCCAACTCCTCACTCTTTATGTTGGTAATGTCGGTTTAAAATTCAGAGTTATTATAAATACATTTTTGTCTTTTTATTTAATCTTACTTTTTAGAGAAAGCAATAAATTTTACCAAAGAATGAAAAACCCAGTTCCTTCATCTATGTCCTGCAGCATCTCCTGGATTTTTTCTCTCCACTTATATAAATATTTCACCCCTAAATATTCCCAAGTCAGATCTCCATGTGGCAAACCTCCTGAGGCCTTCCATGCCTGAGAATATCTTATCACATATCTGAATTTGAATGACATTTTGTCTGGATATAAAATTCTAGATTCTAAGTTACCAATGTGTTGAAAATCCTACTTTGTTGTCTTTTGCATCGAGTTGATAGCAAAAGAGATCTGATATCGATGTGATTCTTGGGCTTGTGATTCATTTTATCTCTGAAGCCTTCACATTTCTCTTTGCCTTTGTTATTAAATCATACTATAAAGAGTCTGGTTGTGATTTCCTTCTCTCGCCTCTTGGACACTCTCTATGAGTTCTTTGAAACAGAAGTCTTTCATCTTTATTTAATCTGGGAAAACTTATCTCCATTATTTCTTCAACTACTTCTTTATCTCCATTTATATTTTCTTTCTGAGACACCTATTATCTGAGTACTACCACCTCTATTCCACTCCATATCTTTTTGGCTTTGTATACAATATTTTTTTTTGTTTTTTCCCTTTGCAGAGATTTTTTCAATTTGTCTTCTAATTCATTAATTCAATCCTCCAACACATCCAGTCTGCTACTCATCCAATGATAGTATTCTTTAAGTATTATTTTTGATACCTACTATTCTGCTTAGTTCATTTTAGTGTTTTAATTGTTCTTGCTTAATATTACTAATTTTGTTCCTTATCTCATTTAGTATATTTATTGGCCTAATTTAACTTTTTTGTCCTCTTAAGATTTTTTGTGTTGGACAGAATCTAAAATCGAGCATGTTGCTTTCAGTTTTGAAACAGCCCTTCCAAATGATTTATTTCTGTGTAGGTGCATGAACCTTTGAAGCTTTGGAGAATCTGCTGGGCTATGTGGAAGGTAAGAGCCCCAGCTTGCCTGAACCCTAGAGTGGGAGGTGAACATGCCCAGAGAGGAGGGCCCTGAATGCTACAAACTACAATCACTGCCCACAGTCAGAGAGCTTTATCCCTGTCCCCAGGAAGAACCACAATTGGTTTTCTTGTAATCTTTCTACAGATGTTTGTCTTTCTTTTCACTACTGTAGTTGTAATCCTTGCTTCTCCTTCCCGCCATTGTTTATTGATAGCTCTGCCACAGTGGGGTCCAAAGAATATCTGCATTAAAGTCTCCTTTGGGTGCTTATTAAAAATGCAGTTTCCTGGTCTCTACTTCAAGCCTATTAATCCAAGCTCTCTAAGTGGAGCCAGGGAAACTGAATGTTAACAAACTATCCAGGAGAGTCATATAGATATTAACAATTCAAAATTGTCATTAGTCCTTACTGTTATTTTTGCCCTTTAGCAGCCCTATTAAGGGAGTTGGAGAACTCCTAAAGTAGGACTAAACTTAAACTGTATGACTTAAACAAGATTTTAATGTATTACTGATACCATTGATTTATGCTATGCCTAGGCCCCATTAATATAAATAAGCAGGGATGAGTCTAGTGTACTTCTTGCAAGGGGCCAAATGACTTCAATAATCTTAAATTAAAAAAAAAGTCTTAAATCCCACTAGTCCTCATCACATGCCGTCTTAGCAAACACGTATTGATAGAAAAATAAGGAAAGTCCCTCTTCACATGTGCCCACTTCCCCTTTGACCTTTGTCATGTTTGAAACAGCACAAAAGCCCTCACCAGAAGCTGAGCAGATGTCAGTGCCTTGCTTCCTATACAGGCTGCAGAACCTTGAGTTAAATAGACCTTTCTCTATAAATTACCCAGTCTCAGGTATTTGTAGCAACACAAAATGGACTAAGATAGAAAGTGTGGATTATTTTGTGTTGATGAATCATACTGTCTAGTGAAAGAATATGGCCAATCAAACGCTATCAAAGGTTATAAAACTGAACTGTAATAAGGAAGCTTAGAGTACTAGGAAGCTGTTTCTGTGGCAGAAGAGTCCTTTGTTCATGATCCAGAAAGCAGCAGCTTATATTCATTTCAAGAATTTTTCCAGCAGCATTATTCATTATATTCAAAAATAGGAGAAAACTGAAACGCCCATCAGCAGTAGAAAGAATACGTTATAGTATATTAGCATTATATAGCAATGAGAATAAACTCACTGTAGCTCCATGCTACAACATGGATACATCTCAAAAACAATTTTGATGAAAGAAGGTGGACACAAAAGAATACATGCTATATGACTCCTTTTACATAATGTTCAAAAAACAAGAAAAACTAAACCATAGTGTTTAGCAATTCAAACTTAGATGGCAAAAGTATAAAGAAATGTAGGGAAATTATTTTCGTAAATGTCTCCTCTAGGGAAAAGAGAGGATTAAGTCAAGCTCATCCATCACTCCATACTGGCCCTTCCTCGCCAGTGATCTCACATGTTTATTCCAACAAGAGAGCTGGAGAAACTGTGTTTGTGCTATATCAACAATTCTCAGTGAATGTCTTGTTGACTGGGAAAGCAATGTGGGTCCCACTTTTCTTTCTTTCATTTTGTAAAACCATTTCTGATGAGCATGAATGAGTCCTCCATTTCTTAAGTAACTGACAGCACAGGTTTGATGTCAGCAATCAAAGATCTGCCAGGCCTTGTTTATCATGCCTCACCTCTGTTGCCACATTTCCCAGGGATCGATTGAATGTGACTATGAGTAGCTCTCCATGTACACCATCTAGTGTCACTTCTGGGACTTGGGGGTTTCTGATTTACAGTCCTCTTCCCTATCATTTATTTACATATTCAGTAAATAATCATGAACACCTACCTTATGCCAGACAGTGTTCTGGGTGCTAAATATATAGTAGTAGAAAAGATAAAGTTTATGTTTTCATAGAACTTTCAATTCAGTACATGAGATGGAAAGGTGGACGGTGCCTGTAGTCCCAGCTACCCGGGAGGCTGAAGTGAGAGGACTGCTTGAGCCCAGGAATTTGAGACCAGCCTGGACAACGTAGTGAGACCCTGTCTCTATTAAAGTTTTTTTAAATTACTGATATAATTTAAGGTAGTGGTGAGTACTGGAAAAAATGTACCAGGGGAAAAAAACAGAAGCAAAAGCACATGTGGCCAATACTATTTTGATATGTAGAGGCCAGGAAAAGCTTCTCTGAAGAGGTAAACACAAAGTTGAAGGATGTACCATCACAGAGAGATGGAAGTTTTCCATAATTTCCTTGCATATACTATGGTGTGACTTCATTTTTTCACCCACATCTGTTAGGCTGCTCAGATAAACTGCTTTTTTTTTTTAAACGAGATCTAAAGACCACGTACATTCTTCATAGTCCCTGAATTAAGTATTACCCAAACCATAGCTCATGGGCCACCTACCTGTTAATTTAATGTCTATGTATGCCTTCACTCTACAATGGCAGGCTTAAGTAGCTGGGACAGAGACCACATAACCCAGAAAGCCTAAAACTTTTATTCTCTAGCCCTTTACAGCAGCAGTCCCTAAACTTTTCGGCACCAGGGACTGGTTTCCCAGAAGACAATTTTTCCTCCTACTGGGGGTGAGGGATGGTTTCAGGATGATTCAAGTGCATTACTCTTACTGTGCACTTTATTTCTATTATTATTACATTGTAACATATAAGGAAATAATTATACAGTTCACCATAATGTAGAATCAGTGGGAGCCATGAGCTTGTTTTCCTGAAACTAGACAGTCCCATCTGGGGGTGATGGGAGACGTGACAGATCATCAGGCATTAGATTCTCATAAGGAGTGTGCAACCTAGATCCCTTGCATGTGCAGTTCACAATAGGGTTCGTGCTCCTATGAGAATCTAATGCTGCCACTGATCTGACAGGAGGTGGAGCTCAGTAATGTGAGTGATGGGCAGCAGCTGTAAATACAGATGAAACTTCCTTGACTTCCCTGCCCTCACCTCCTGCTGTGCAGCAATTTCCAACAGGCCACGACAGGGGTTGGGGACCCCTGCTTTACAGGAAATAATGTGCTGGTCCCTGGTTTAGATAATTGATTTTGAAATTTGATTCTATTTAAAACTATTAGTTTTCCTGTAAGCACTTCTTTAGCTGCATTTAACTGGTTTTAATATGATATACTGCATTATCATTCGATTCAAACTATTTTCTAAGATTCGAAGATTTGCTGTAACTTATCCTTTTACCAATGGGTTATTTAGAAGTGTGCTGCTTAATTGCTAAGCTATTGGAAATTTGTCTACTTACCTTTCTGTTCTTAATTGTCAGTTTAAATTCACTGTGATGTGGTCAGAGAACACAACCTAAATGTTATCAATCATTTGAAAAAATTTTAGGACTTAAATTAGGGGCCAGCATACAGTATACTTTGGTAACTGTTCCCTGTGTAAATAAAAAGAAAATCTGATCTAGAACTGTTAACTGTGGTATCTTACATAGTCAACTTGATTAATTTAATGAATCATGTTGTTCAAATATTTTATATTCCTGTTGATGCTTTGACAGCTGTTCTAATACTGAGAGGTGTGTGTGAAAATCTCCAACTATTATTATATGATTTTGATGTTTCCTCATCTAATTCTGTTACACTTTGAAATATAAATTTTGAAGCTATTAGATGCATATAGGTGAAATATTACATACAGAATATTTTATGATTTTTCTGTTTGACAGTTTTACTATTACAAAATGTTCTTCTGTTCTTCTAGTGATTTTTCTTGCTTTAAAGTCTATTAACCTGATATTATATAATAATCAACTTTCTTATAGCTATTGTTTGCATGTTATAACGTCTATCCTTTTACTCTCCATTTCACTGTGTTCTTATATTTAAACTGCCTTTCTTATCAATAGCACATACTTGAGTCTTGTTTTTGTATCCAGTGTGACAATCTGTCTTTAATTGAAATGTTTAGTTATACATATACAATATAACAAATAAAATAGATGGATTTATATCTGCAGTCTTGCTATTTATTTTCTATTAACTCCATCTATTTTTATTTCATATTTTTTCTCTTCTGCCTTCTTTTGAATATTCAGCTTTTTTGCTATTCTATTATTCTCCTCTATTAGCTATTCTTGAATATTTTAATAATTAGCTAGAGATTCAATACAAACTCCTTATGTTCTACAGTCTACCTTAAGCTAGTTTTTACCACCTCCTGAGGGTGCAAGAACTTTACAACACATGTAATCAATTCACTGTCCTCAGTCTTTGTGCTATTGCTGGCATATATTTTTACTTCTCCATGTTATATATTTCACAATACATCATAATTATTTTTAACAGTTATTTGTTTATATTTTTCAGATATATTTACCCAATCCAGTGCTCTTTATTTCTCTTTCTTGCAGTTTTATGCTTTCATCTGGGATAACTTTCTTTCAGCCTGAAGAGTCTATTTTAAAATTTTTTCTAGAAAAAAATCTGCTGGCCATGACTATTTTCAACTTATTTTTGTCTAAAACATTTTTATTTTACATTTATTTATGAAGAATATTTTCTCTGAGTATAAAATGTTAGGTTGGCTGCTTTTTTTTATTTCAGGTTTCAGAGATGCCTTTCTATTTTCTCCTGGCACCTATAATTTCTGATAAAAAGTCAGCTGTTACATTTTATTGTTGTTCCTTTAAAGGTTATGTGTCTCATTTCTCTGACCATATTTAGGGTCATCTCATTCTCTTTGGTTTTCAGCAGTCTGACTGTGGTGTGCTTCAGTGGGGTTTTCTTTTACTCTACGTAAGATTCACCAATCTGCAGTCTGTGAGTTGATAGCCATTCAACAAAAGAAAAGAACAGCAGCTACCATTGAAATCTCCACCTGATTAGACTTACAATAATCCACACTGTCATTCTCTAATATCCATCTGATTTTTTGCGCAAGCCAAACAACCAAGTTAAGTGGGAGAGGTAGTAGAAAGCAACACCCCTATGTCTTCCCAATTTTAGGTGGTGGCACTAAATCACTAATATTCTTCTTGAGGCATGGTATTGCTTTTGTTTTATTTTTTTCAAATAGAGGACTACGTTCATAGGTTTATATCATGAGAGTCCCTCATTCTATGGGTCAGTGGAACAACTGAGAATCTTGTCAGATAACAAGTATGTCTATTACAACTCACATTCAGTATCTGAAGAATTAACAGGATGGCTCATGGACCTACTGGACCCATTGAGAAATGATGTCAACTGATGTTCACAAGCCCTCATCAGGCTTGAAGGACCAGAGTGTCTTTATGGTCGCCAGGAATTATTACATGTTAGCTCAGTGACAGTGCCCCCAAATCCCTGAAAGATCTGGATATTTCCTTTCCCTTGGTGAACAGTTATTCTGCTAAACGATTGCGTAGCTCCTTCAGGAGGGCTAGAAGGAAAATATACAGCATGAACTTATTGGGTTATCCTCAGCTGTACCCAGACTCACCTTCACTCACATGACTCTGTGTCTATGAACTGACTGAGGTTTGGGATTTGGCAAGGGGCTGTGAATCTCTATTGAGGTGGCTTAAGTCAAGCTTTGGTTTACTCAGAACTAGAATTGTACTCATCATTTACTGGTGAATCAGTAAACTGATTACCTATTTCAGTCCTTGGGACTTCATGACCAATTCACCTGTCAAAGATCCCTGTAGGCTAAACTATTCAGATTGCTACTCTAGCTCTTTTGTGCAAAATTTACCTCCTAAATTAGACTGCACATGGCCTGCTTAATGACTTGAACCACAATCTCTTAAATCAAAGTCTTTCCTTCAAAAGCTACTTTAGTCCAGCTGACTACAAAAGATCATTTAACTGTTTGGTCACTGTGTGCCATGGACCACTGTCCCACTGCCAGCACTACTTAGATACTTACTGTTTTCAAATCCATTTCAGACACTAGTCCCAGATTTCTATTTCTTTAAGGATCTTTTGTCATCAATTCTGTGTCAATAATACTTGTTGGTTGGAGACAACAGAATCCATAGTAACTAGTCTAGGCAGGCATGTCAGATGATCCTAGATGACCCTTATGCTCAAGTATTTGCCGGAAGGACTCACAGGACTCAGAAAAGCTCTTACACTCATGGTTATAGTTCATTACAGCAAATGGATACAGATTAAAATCAGCAAAGGGAAAAGGTACATGGGATGAAATCCAGGAGAAACTAGGTCCAGGCTTCCAGATATCTTCTCTGCTGGAGTCACATGGAGATACACTTAATTGTCTCTGCAATAATGTGTAACACATATGAAGTAGCTTCCTGGTTGGCAAGACTTCATAAATTTTGCCATTATATGAAGATAACCCACACCTTGGTGTCCAGGGTTTTCACAGGTATTAGTGGTCAGTCACATAGGCATATAGTACCTGTATGACTTCTATTCCAGCCACTGCAAACTTCTCCTCTCCCTGCTGGCTCCTGAGCCAAAAACAGGCATTTACCATAAATCACTTTGTTAGGATGAACTTATCTGGCCAAACTGATACAGCATGACCCACAGCCTCAGGTATATAAAACACTCTCATCAGGCAGAATATTTCAGCGTCTCAGAGGTTAGTCAGGGGCTAGTCAAGGACCAATCCTGAAGGCAGGCCTTTTTTTTTTTTTTTTTTTTTTGAGACGGGGTCTTGCTCTGTCGCCCAGGCTGGAGTGCAGTGGCATGATCTCAGCTCACTGCAAGCTCCGCCTCCCAGGTTCACGCCATTCTCCTGCCTCAGCCTCCTGAGTAGCTGGGACTACAGGCGCCCGCCACCACGCCCAGCTAATTTTTTGTATTTTTAGTAGAGACTGGGTTTCACCGTGTTAGCCAGGATGGTCTCGATCTCCTGACCTGGTGTTCCGCCTGCCTCAGCCTCCCAAAGTGCTGGGATTACAGGCGTGAGCCACCATGCCCAGCCAAGGCAGGCCTTTTTTTGGAACCTACAGGGTTTGACCAACCCAGGACTGCTGAGTTAACCCTTTCCTGTGCAGCAAGAAAAGATTTATTTTTAAAAAAATGGAAAATCACAGTTTAATCAGAAGGGATGAAAAGACAGCTTCTAGCTTCTATTTCTGAGAACATTTCCCAGAACCATATCATAAAACTGGCCTGCTAAGGAAGATGTCTCTGCTAACCCAGAACAAGGTTAAATTGCATGTGGTTTATGGTTATATATGGGAATGCCCTGGTTCTTATGGAAAACATGCAGGGATAAAGTGTTACAAAGTCTGTAACTTATGACAAATGGGTCCATAGCTGGAGATAACAGATAAATGGATAGATAGAACAAATATGGCCAGATATAAACTACCAGGACATCTAGCTAAAGAAAATATGGTTATTGATTATACTATGCTCTGAACTTTTCTTTAGATTTAAAAAATGACCAAGAAATAAGGAAGTACAAAAAACTATGGCATGTTTCATATGAGAAGTGTTTGACATAAAAGGGAAATTGGGAGGCTGGGTGTGGGGCTCATGCCTGTAATCTTAGCACTTTGGGAGGCTGAAGTGGGAGGATCGCTTGAGCCCAGGAGTTCAAGACCAGTCTGGGTAACATAGTGAAACCTAATCTCTACTTAAATACACACACACACACACACACACACACACACACACACACACACACACACATATATATAATAAATTGAAAAAAGAGAGAAATAGGAGAAAAGCTACTGAGAGCTAGATAGTAGGTTTAGTAGGTTTGAAAGTCATGAAGAAGTTCACACTGAAGGACTTCTAGATGTGAGGAGATTACAATCAGGTAATAAAATATAGTACAGTTGACACTTGGCACACATAGTGAGAAATACCACAGAAATATGGAAAAAAAGGAAAATATGATTGCCTTTGGGTGTTAACCTGTTGGCTTATTCACATATGGACCAAAGCAGAGTTTGTTATAAGTCACTTAAAAAAAAGAGAAATGGCTTCCAGGCATGCAAGATATAATGGAAGCCTGACATTTCTAAAGAAAAGGGCTAGTCATCAATGAAAACACTGGATAAAATCAGACTAGGAAATGCTGGCTGTAACTTCCTAGGGGATATTTGCCCAAAAGCTTCAACATACTCTCATTCCCGTCAATGATGCTTCACGGAAGTTGAATGTATCAGGTATCAATTGTCCAGTTCTTTCAGTTCCTGTTCTGTCACTTCCCTTTGTCTAGATTTCAAGCTTCCTAAGAAGCTTCTGTTATGTGGGGACCCTGTGTGTCTTCTTACAGGGAAAAAATGCTCTGGTCACCTGCATACCAGTCCTTTCCAGCATTCCAGTCCCTCTGATGGGTACTTTTCAATTTAAATCAATAAACTGGCATTCCGATTTTATAATTCCATCTCTTGAGTTTGTTAAATGTGAATTTGATTGGTGGGCTGGCTTAAATCAGTTTCTAACCCTGCAATCATGAGGGCCAGACCTGAACTCTAGTCAACTCACCAAGTTTGGCTCGTTTGTTCATTTGTGTGGCAAATGCGATTGGTGCCCTGGATCTTCCTACTGTATTGTATGCCAGTCCTAGTTTCAATTGCCAGCTCCTGCATTTCTTGCTTGGGGCTCTCTCTGACCAGCTGGAGCTGCTGTGTCCCAACCACAGCAAGCCAGCCAGATGAGGATAACAACATTATACACTCACAGGATAATTGTGAAGTGTGTGTTCTACACTGGCTCCCAGAGTTCTTCAACATAAGCAAATTCCAGTTGCCCAAAGTGGACACTTGATTGATAATACACCCTTTTTGGTTTCCTCCCTTCCGTAACTCACTTACTTTCTTACCAGTGTTTCTAGGGATCACCTCCCAAATAAATTACTTGCACGGAAATCATTGTCTCAAGGTCTGTTTTCGTGAGAAACACAAACTAAGACAACTTCATCCATTCATTCATCATTTATTGAGCTTAATCAATTATTAATAAGTCCTTAAGGCACAAAATAAGTCCTTAGCAACATGTTATCTCTTTTCTCATCACAATATTATCCCCTTTACAAATGAAGAAATCGAGGTTGAAATAAATTAAGTAGCTGACTCAGTATCACATAATCAGGACAGAGTGCTGGAAAGGACTGATGGCAGATGAAGATGGCTGAGACTCCCAGATGCCCAGTCTTGAATGGACACCATAAAAAATGAGTTTTCTGCTGGGGTAATAATTTGAGAATATTATAAGATTGCTACGAAGCAATGAAAAAAGGGATTATTGAATGAGGAAACATTTCAATGAAATATATTTTTGAAATTTTTGTTTTCTAGGAAAGCAACATGCTACAATAAGAGCGCACACACATACACCTGTGGGTTTAAATCCTAGCACTACTAGTTTTTAGCTGTAAGACATGGGCAAGTTGCTTACTTACTCTAAGCTCAATTTTCTAATCCATAAAGTATATAATATCCAAGAATGTTGTATGAATTAATGAGATTTATTTAAACAACTGGCACCTAATGAGTGTACAAATTTAATTTGCAGAAATGTACTGTCCTTTCAGGAACTTTGTGGTAAGTACTGAAATATGGATGCAATCAGTACTATGCTTAGCAGTAACTTAAAAAAAGAAGCAATATAAAATTTGTATGTCATAAATGATATCTATATTACTATCTTTAAAAATCTTGGTCTTTCCATATGTAGTATGCTAATTTAATGTTACAAAATAAAAGTAAAATCAATAATTTTAAAAAGTCAGACTTTAAGTATAAAATTTTGTTTGAAGCAATGCCAAAGAATCCACATAGTAACATTTATCATTTTGATAACAGAATTTTGTGTTCTGTATGTGGGCCTCAAGCAGTACTAAAACAAAATAGTGTATCAATTATAAATGATACTCATGATTCTTCCCTAGTCAGATGTTTTTTTCAGTTGAGAGATTCTGAAGAAAAACAATAAGTGTAGAATGTGTGTACCATCTTTAATACTAAGATTTAATTGAATCAATGCATTTCCTTAGATTTAAAAATCATTTTGTTAGAGTCTGTGTTAGAATCAGTATGATACGTATTTAAAATGGAATCAGAGATATGGACTGTAGTAGGAATGACTTCAAATAACTCAAATGATGCGCATGTCAGAAAGAAACAATTTCTAAGGGCTGCTTCATTGATTCAAGTGGAACTGTTTTATTCAGAACAGCTCAGATTAGCAGCAGCAGCAGCTGGTGTTCAATGAAATGCTTCCCTTTTCCACCTACTCTCCAGCTGGGTTAAGACAGGCACAAAGAGATTGGGATGACCAAGGTCAAAGCATGATTTGATAGACTTCCAGGTTTTTGCTCCAGTAACTTCTTGTGTAGTCTTGGCTATAGAGGCAATTCGTGAAATTGGTGGTTGAAAAAGTCATAGCTTTAGAAGGACTTCATAGATCATCTTGTTCAATATCTTAATTTTATACTTCATATACCACGGTTCTAATTAAAATACTTTATTGTTGCATATTTATTGGAATTGACAAGAAGTTAAGATTTCTTACATTTATTTCATTTGCCTGATTTTTCTGTTCCCACTGAATTGTATAAGCAGGCACTACTGCACTTTGTATCTCTACTTGACATAGCTGAAAAATGAAACATTCAAAGATACACTACTTTATTACATGTTAGCTCAGTAAAGGGGCCCTCTATTAGACATGCTGGTCTCAGTTCTTAACTTTTACACTCACAAAGCCCGATTCACTCATTCAAACCTTTTTTGAGGAGTTACCAGGTTTTAGCCATTGAGATAGATACTGGGAACACAAGAAGTCAAGGGTGCTCTCCTCTCTCAAGAAGCTTAAGAGAAGACAGAAGTGCTAAGCACATACATCGAGTATGCGGAGGGCACACAGAGGTATAAGCAATGACCCTCCTTGAGTAGATCTGAAAGGCTTCTCAGAGGAGGAGCTTGAACTTGTCTAAAAGGTAGAATAAACTGCATGCAAAAGAGCTCCAAATGACTCTCAAGCTTAAGTATTGCCTAAGCAATACATTCATGTGGGAAGTGGGAGATGGGGCTGGAATGGAGGCAGAGGCCACATCCAATGGGCCGTTTTTGGAGTTTAGACATTATTCAGAAGGCCATGGTGAGCCACTGATAGAGTTAAGAGAGGCAGCAAGGTGATAACACGTTTCTTAAGAAAACATACTGTGATGAGGACATTTGGCAGGAAAGTAGTATAATATGAACCAGCATTCTCTGAATGTTGGGGTTAAAATAGTGACTGAGGTAATATGATCTTACCCTTCTGGAACTTACAGTCTAGTTCAGAAACACAACGGGTCTAAACACTAAGGGTCTAAATTAAGGTAGTAGCAGTGGAAATATACAGAAGGAAATGGATGTTATGATAATGATGATGATGATATTGCTTATTACCATTTATTGAACACCTCCCATGTGTCAGGCACTAAACACCTCATATGCACTATCTTTGTCCATTCTCCACACAGTAGCTAGAGTTATTCTATAGATCTTGTCATAACTCTCTCAAACCCTTCCAGAGGCTTCCCACCTCATTCAGCACAGATACCTAAGTTCTTAGGAAAAGCTACAAAGTCCTCCAGGCTGTGACCCACTGTGACTTCTCTGAGCTCATCTTCAACTCCTCCTTTCTCTCTCTAGCCACAACGCCTTGCTACTGTTCCTAGATGACTCTAGGCACCTTTCTGCTTCAGGGCCCCCTCTGTCTAGAAGGTTCTTTCCTTTGTATTTCCACAGTTCATTCCTCACTTCTGTCAAGCCTTGATTAAACGAATTCTTTTCAATAAGATCTTCCCTGGCCACTCGGCATGACGGAACTCCTGTAGCACTCCCTATTCCCTTTGCCTTGCTTTGTATTTCTCCTTAACATATCATATTCTGACATAACACATATGTGTTGGTTTTCTTCCTCCATGGATCACAAAATCCATGAAGGTAGACTGTTTTTGTTCATTGCTGTATTCTCAGCACTGATAACAGTGCTCACACATATCCATTCAATAAATATGTACTGAATAGATGAATGAAGGATTACAATGGTCCTATGAGGATGGTACTATTATTTTTTCCCACTTTCCTAAAGAGGAAACAGACACCAATTGAGGTACTCAAGGTTGTATTTCTGGTAACTGGCAGAACTGGGATTTGCATGGGGCGGGGGGAAGCCTGCCTTTGTTGAGTTGTACTATGTGCCCAGCATTATTCTAAGAACTTTATGTACATTAACACTTAATCCCTACACCTCCATTTTATAGATGAGGAAACTAAATCAGAAAGGGGTTTACAATCTTGCCTGGTATCTGTGCACTTGCCAGTAAGTTGGGGGCCTGTGCTCTCAGCCACTTTGCTACACTAATTCTAAAGCCAATTCTTTAGAGAGATACAACTTTGCCTCTTAATTGCCAGGAGAGTGAGGGAAAGGAAGAAATCCAGGATTGCTACCTTTATTATGACTGTGGACCGCCATAGATGGTAGAGTCACCAATCAAGTCAAAGAATGTAAGATGAGTTGGTTTCATTCTCCTCTTACTCTAGACTTCCACATCCAACTGCCTCCTGATATCTTTGCTTGGATATTAAGACACAAGGTCAGCTGCAGTTAAAGGGATTTAGAATAACCATGGCAGATCATAGAAGTTAGTAGATGTCTTACATCAGAGTTGACCTGGTACACAGGACCTGCCCAGTGAAGTCCTCAGGGCCCCAACTTGTTGCTCTGCAATCCCTAGAATGTTTCCCAGTGTCTTAGTCTGTTTATGCTGCTGTAACAAAATACCTGAAACTGGAAAATTTGTGAAGAACAGAAATATACTTTTTCACAGTTCTAAAGGCTGGGAAGTACAAGCTCAAGACCCCCAGCAGGTTTAGTGTCTGGTGAGGGCTGCAGTTTGCAAGGTGGGAACTTACTGCTATATCCTCTGGAGGGGGTGAATGCTGTGTCCTCGTGTGGCTAAAGGGATGGAAGGGCAAAAGAAGGCCTAAGCTAGTTCCCTCCAGTCCTTTTACAAGGTATTAATCCATCCATGAGGCAGGGCCCTCATGATTTCATCAGCTGTTAGTATCATCACAATGGGGATTAAGTTTCAACATGAATTTTGAAGGGGACACCATCATTGAAACCACAGCATCTTTCAACATGGTTTACTACCCCAACTATTTAATACATACATTCATCAGAAAAGGACAAAAGAAAGGGCAAGTGACACCCAATTTCTTTTAGAAAATGATCTGGAAGTTGCATACATAATTTCTGCTCACATCCTACTGGCCAGAACTTAAGAGATATGGCCACACTTAAGAGTGTATTATAGGCAACCATGTGTCTGGCTAGATGTTCTATTATCATGGATAAAGAGCAGAATGCATAAGAGTCAGCTAGGAAGCAGTTTGTACAACAGATATCCAACAGGTATCTCAAATTTAACATTACCAAAACTAAATTCCTGCTTGTTCTCCCAAAACCTGCTCCTTTGCACTGTTATCACATCTCAGTCCATGGTGGAAGACAGAACAAACTCAGGGGTTTGATGTTAAACATGTTGAACTTGAGGTGCCTGTAGAACACCCAGTACAGGTTTCCAATAAGGGGTTGAAGATACTGTGTCTGATGCTTCTGACTGAGATCTGTGTTCAAGATTCAGACTTGATTCCTGACTGAAATAAGTGATAGAAGAGTTTACGTAAATGGTACTGTCAAAGATTATAACATGGTAGGCAGAGAACCAAGAATGGGGAGGGAGGATTCTGCACAGGAGACCTGAGAAAGAGTGGCCTAAGACAAGGCAGAAGAGCAGAGAATGTAAGGTGACAGAACCAAGGGAGCAGTTTCCAGGAGGCAGTGGTCAGCAGTGTGGAAGGCTGCAGAGAGATCAGATGTTATGAAAACTGAGAAGCAACCTTTCAATTTGGCCATTATGCCACAGTGAAATTGATACAAGCAATGTATACAGTAAAATGGAGGGAGCTGCTAAATTTCTGTAGTTGAAGAGGAATTTGGAAGGTAATAGCAATCTAAGTATAGACAGCTTTTCTAAATAGAAGGGACAAAGTAGAGGGAGAATTTATGAACAGGAGCGGGAATATTTAAGGGAGTAAGAGTCTTGAGTCAATCTCTCTTCCCTCAAGAAATAAAAATTACCTGTAGAAAGGACAGAAGGATGGCTTCTACCTTAAGACTCGAGGTCAGAAAGAATGCAAATTTAGACAGGTCTGTAGGCATAAGGGTGGGGGTATGTAGGAGTTCATGCCTGATGTGTGCAGTACTAAACAATGATACATATACTACTACTACTACTACTACTAAGCACTAACATTTACTGAGCACTTATCATATGCCAGTGTTCTTCATGGAGCTAAGTTTGCTTAACAGTATTTCTTAAATAATGGGAGCTATTCATATATTGAAAGCTTAGTGTTTTTCAGAAGTTGAGTGTGTAACATTTGGATGTGGCCTAAAAATAGCAACCGTGACTTCTATCCCACCATATCTGAATTTTGTCTCTTCCATGCTCTTGACTTATTTCTGATCCTGGGGCATGCTGAGTAGTAAAAAAAGTTGTTCTTGCATTTTGATTCATCTGTTATGACTGGCATCAATAAGAAATCTTCAGCAATAAAACAGCTCTGTCAAAAAACAACTTCACCAGCAATTTAGGGCAAAATGTTTCCTTTAAAAAAAAGTTTGTTGGCTGGGCATGGTGGATCATGCCTGTAATCCCAGCACTTTGGGAGGCCGAGGTGGGCGGATCACGAGGTCAGGAGATCGAGCCCATCCTGGCTAACACGGTGAAACCCCATCTCTACTAAAAATACAAAAAATTAGCCAGGCTTGGTGGCAGGCACCTGTGGTCCCAGCTACTTGGGAGGCTGAGGCAGGAGAATGGCATGAACCTGGGAGGTGGAGCTTGCAATGAGCCGAGATTGCGCCACTGCACTCCGGCATGGGTGACAGAGCAAGACTCCGTCTCAAAAAAATAATAATAATAATAAAATAAAAAGTTTGTTAGTATTAGCAGATACATATTAGTAGGTACCCCCCATGCTCAATGAAGTGTTGGGTTACTCTGAAAAAGTGTCCAATCTTACAGGTGTGACTTCCTTTGGAACTGCAAGTTCTTGAGGGCAGGGATAGAGATTGTTCATCTTTTATTGTTTCCCAAGGTCTGGCACATAAATAGTAGTTCAAGTAGTCCAACATATGACACATAAATAGTTCTGGGTAAACATTAGCTCAAAGTTTGCTCAAGGCATTGATGCAGATGCTTATAAAATTAAATTGCTCTTTTTACTGTATACCTGAAATGAGAAAATTATTAGAAACTACTGGGTCTCATTTGGACTAGAAAAGTCTGAAGAAATCACTGTTCACTTAGTAGATACAAAGTTGTTTTTCTGGGAAAAACACACCTAAAAAAAAAAAAACACATGGGTCTGATATGGGAGAATTTTTTTTTTTTCATATAAACAGATGTATAGGGAAGTGGAACACTGCTAGTATCTTAAGGATTCCTGAAAGTATTTATGTTGGTAAGTTTGATAAGCAAACATTTCTAAATTTGAAAATGGATAAAGCAAAAAGCACAGTGAGATCTTGAAAGAAGTCTAATACTAATGTCACACATAAGAATACAGATTTAAAATTAATGAACTAAAACGGATATACGTAATTTCTCCTGGAGGAATTAAGATCCTCCTTGATGTCAGTAAAGCAATGAATAGTCATTCTGACATCTAGCTAAAAGCAGACTTATTTCCCTTCGGTCTTTAATCTTTTTGGAACTCAGGGATTTCCGCCACACTTTGATACACCAGGCCATTATAAAATTACACTTAATTTATTGTCAATTTCTACTTAAAAGGAAGAATACCTATAAGTATCTCCATATGCTAGATATAGTAGAAATGGTATGCTTTAATTAGTCCAACAATAAAGTCCTTAAAGATTTACATTCTTTGTTGCCTATTTTGAAAACTTATGAAGATAAATTTTTTTAAAGATTATAATTCTTACTAGTCCTTTCCATGAAATATAACAGCAAATAGTTTCCAAATGTGGATGTGTAATGAGAGGAAATGAAAAGTGAGTAAAGAGCTGAGTTAAAACATCTTAAAATCGAATATGGCTTAATACTATCATTATCATCAGTTGTCCTAGAATAACTTAAATTCTTCTAGCTTATTGTTGGTTTTTCAATGGTTGGTTATAGTTGTGAGGCGGATACACACACACACCCACACACTTGGCTATATAAAAAAGATGTTCCGAGACTGACAGTTAAAAATTACACTGCTGGCCGAGCACTGTGGCTCATGCCTGTAGTCCCAAAACTTTGGGAGGCCGAGGTGGGAGGATCACTTGAGGCCAGGAGCTCGAGACCAGCCTGGGCCTAACATAGCAAGACACCATTTCTAAGTTTAAAAATAAAAATAAATTAAAAAAAGATACACTGCTATGTACGACTGTTGATATAAAAAATCTGAATACTAGACAAGGGTACTCATCTAGTACTTCAAGGGCTTATCAACAAAGTTGCAAGTTGTAACACTATGAATTGTTAGTGATACTCTTTTGGCTTTGCTAGCAAGTGTTGTAAAGCTATACACACACACACCTTTTAAAATGGTGACCCTGGTACCAAATATGACTTTAAATGGATTTAATTTTAATGGCTTTATCTAGGTTCAGCTGTCATATGGATCAAAATTAGCCTCTATCCAGCTGGGGTCAACCAGGGAGCCACCTTTCTTAACCGACGACCTACTGAACGTCAACAACTGCAGGAGACGGGACTTTACCTTCGTCTCTGGTAAACTAGTTGACACATCCTGTGTTGGCAAGAGGCCTAAGTAGATGACCTTGGTCCTCTAAAATCTGGCCTGCACTCTCGGGGCACCCCTGCAACATCTACAAAGGCAGCTCCAGATAGAAAAGGGTTGGGGTCGAAAAGCTAATAACGGCAGGCACCTGCCCCGCCTCGGGGCTGGGGGGCTATTCCTGCGGCTTCAGCTAACTTTCAGAGCCATTCGTCTCCCAACAAAGTCGGAGGCGTTCCTCTGCTGGGTACACCAAGGGGCTCTGCAACCCTCCTGGGGGGGCGCCCAGCGGGCTTCCGGAAGTCCCAGGTTTATTCTTTCGGGTCACAGACAGCAGAAACTAAAAGGAGGGATTACCCTTTCTGTCCAGTCGCAAGATGGCGACCGAGCCTGGTGGGACTCCGAGGGGCCGCAGGCCACCTCCTCTTCCCAATGGCCCGTGCGCCGGCGGCGACGGCAAGCGGGAGGGAGGCGGGGCCGGCGAAGGAAGGAGGGGCGGAGCGCGGCGCCCTCCCGCGCGTCTTGGCCCCGCCCCACGTCCCCGCGTCCCGGCCTGGAGCCCTCGCCCGGCCGGGCGGCGCGCGCTGCCTGCCGGGATACTCGGCCCGCCCAGCCAGTCCTCCCGTCTTGCGCCGCGGCCGCGAGATCCGTGTGTCTCCCAAGATGGTGGCGCTGGGCTCGGGGTGACTACAGGAGACGACAGGGCCTTTTCCCTTCGCCAGGACCCGACACACCAGGCTTCGCTCGCTCGCGCACCCCTCCGCCGCGTAGCCATCCGCCAGCGCGGGCGCCCGCCATCCGCCGCCTACTTACGCTTCACCTCTGCCGACCCGGCGCGCTCGGCTGCGGGCGGCGGCGCCTCCTTCGGCTCCTCCTCGGAATAGCTCGCGGCCTGTAGCCCCTGGCAGGAGGGCCCCTCAGCCCCCCGGTGTGGACAGGCAGCGGCGGCTGGCGACGAACGCCGGGATTTCGGCGGCTCCGGCGCTCCCTTTCCCGGCCTCGTTTTCCGGATAAGGAAGCGCGGGTCCCGCATGAGCCCCGGCGGTGGCGGCAGCGAAAGAGAACGAGGCGGTGGCGGGCGGAGGCGGCGGGCGAGGGCGACTACGACCAGTGAGGCGGCCGCCGCAGCCCAGGCGCGGGGGCGACGACAGGTCAGTGTTGCCGCGGCCTGCGCCAGGCGGCGCTGGCTCCCCTCCGTCACTCGGCCGGCCTTCGGGGCCCGCTGTGGCGAGGTCGACACCCCCCTTCCCCGCCCCCCGCCGCCGAGGCGAGTGTTTGGGGGCGCGTGGTCCGAAGGGGCTGGTGCCAGAAGTAGGCCCCTGGTGGCCGCGGCTGCTGCAGCCGTAACTGTCAGTCCTGGCTGAGCGACGGCGGGAGGGTTTTGTCGCCCGAGGGGACGCGAGCGGGCCCGGGGCGGGGCGGGACGTGCGAGGCGTCGAGATTTGGGCCTCCTAGGAGCCAGGCTCTTCAAGCCAGCCGGGGCCCCAGACAGGGAAGGGCAGGCCCTTTCCTTCAAAGGGGAGCTCTTTCTCGGCGTTTTCAAGCTTTTTGGCTCTCTTGGGGAAGACATATTTAGCCGTGTGCTTGGTGGGTTGGGGTTTTGGGGGTGGATTGATGGGAAGGGAGGGCGGATGAAGTGGTATGTCAAGCCCAAGGGTTGTGCGCACAGGTTACTCTGTGTTACCGGCCACCAGGATTTCTGAAGTTGAACGTGAGTTATTGGCTTTGCCAGAGACTGCTGTGTTATATGCAGACCTGTATGCAAGCAGTTGGCCTTCCCCCCCCCCCCTTTTCAGTGTAGAAAATGAAAAGGATGCTTTCCTCATCTTGGTGGTAAAGGCTTTTGTTGGTAAAGGTAGACTTGAATGTACCAAATGCCTTAGTCCGTAAAATTTTAGAAATAATTTTAATACAGACACTGGTGAAGCTTGGCAACCTTGAAAGAGAATTTAGCGTCTACATTTTTTAAATGACTTTTTATGGATGTGCTAAATTAGTAACAGTACAAAATCTGTTTGAGATTATTAAGTGGCGAGGGTGCTGTTGAAAATGTAAACTAATAGCATATGGGGTTTACAGTGCACAGTTAACCTCAATCATGAAGAAATGTGGATATGACCCGTAATTTTGGATCATTTTACTGCCTGCAATATTGAGAGAAGCAGCAAATTATTACAGATTTTTTTGGGAGACGACCTAAAGTTTAAGAAATACAACTGTTGAAAGTTACCTGTCAGAGACACAAAGGTACCCAATCAATCTTGTTGAATAAATTGGACAAGTGGGATAAGGTGTTTGTCTCACACTTCTGATCAATAAGTACTCTTACTTAAGAAGTGATTTGGTAAATCATGTAAAATTTAGAATTTAGGAGAGATAAGAAAGTTTTAACTTGGTGTGTATAGTGGAAATAGCTTTGAAATTAGATCCTGTTTTTAAATCCAAGCTACTTACCACATTTTTAGTGAAATGAATACATTATTAATGATGCTACTGATAAGCCTTAAGGATGACCAGAAGCCCTTTTAAGAAACACTAATACAGTTGACCAAAAAATAAAAAAGGAAATAGCTTCAAGAAATAATTTTCAATCTTTGTGTATTTATAATATACACAGGAGAAATAAAAGAACAGAATATGAAGAGGTAACTTATAATCTTTACAAAATTAGAATGTAAACTATGCTAGTCTTACTGTGTCAATATTTATTAACCTGCATTAGTTTGCTAAGTAGTATGCTCACTATCCTCTGGACATTGCCCCTGTCCCTGAAGAGCTTAACTTTATACAGAGATACAAAATACTGTGTTTTGATTTCCTTTCAGAGGATTTATAAGCTACTTATGTTTTATCTGTCCTAAATTCTGCCCTTTTTTTTTTCCATGGCTGAAAAAATAACTTCCTAAGAAAGGTACATACTAGTCAGAGGTGTGGGGAAAACGTGTTCTCATCCCACTTGTGCAGTCCATTTAACAGGATTTATTGGGTACCTACAGTGTCTTTGACATGTGACATTTAATCAGTTGTATTTCTTAAACTTTAGATAATTTCTATTTCGATCATTTCTATTTCAATCTCCTCCCTCTCCCCTCCAAAAAAATTTACTGTGTAAACTGTGATAATACACTGTTTCTCTCAGTGTCAGTCAGTGGAATGATCCAGATTTATAGGTCATAGCAAAATTTTTCATCCCAAGCTCTTGAAATGATGTTTCCAAATGTCCGTTTTCTTAAATGACTGCTAGTTATGTTCTCCAATCATGTTACTCATATTTTGTTTAGACTTATAATTGTGTAGGTCTAAATGTAGAAACATTACATTATGTACATATGCAGCTGCTGAAAGAAAATTAGTTTTCTAATTTTTAGATCGGGGTGAAGACAAACTTTTAGAAGTGATCTTTCGGTAAAATACTGGATGAAGTCTTAGGTGCTCTTTTTATGTTGGTTCAGGACAAAAGTTTTTTGACTGCTTTTTGAGTTTTCCCCTCACTGCCAAATGTAAGGGAAAAATGTAGTAAAAGACATCTTGGTATGTATAGTGGTAATATCTTTGGAATTAGACCCTAATTTTAATTCTGGCCTTATAAATCTTGGTAAGCCACAGTTTTGTCATCTGTAAAATGGGTTGGTGAAACTTCCCCAGAGTTGTGAGGCTTAAAGTATGTAAAACGCCTAACACGTAGGCACTCAATAAGTATTACCTTAGAAATCTTCCTATCCAGTTTTTCTGAATGGTCTGGAAGCACCTTGTATGTAGTGGACTACAGCATGTTATCCTTTATGTTGTTTATTTCTTTTCTCATTAGCTATGAACTTTTTAAGGCCAGGAATTCCTAGTGTTTACCAGAGAATGTGTTACTAGATGTCTTAGTCTGTTCTGGCTGCTATTACAAAACACCACAGACAGCATGGCTTATAAACAACAGAAGTTTATTTCTCACGGTTCTGGGGGCTGAGAAGTCCAAGATCAAGGTACCAACAAATTTGACATCTTAGTGAGGGCCCTCTTCCCTTGTTCATAGATAGCTAGCTGTCTTTTCACCATTACCTCATGTAGTAGAAGAGTAGACGGGGCTCTATAGGGCCTCTTTTATAGAGGCATTAATTCCATTAATGATGGCAAAGCTTCCCAAAGGCCCCACCTCTTAATACTATCACCTTGGAGGTTAGGCTTTCAACATGAATTTTGGGGGGACACATTCAGACCACAGCACTAGAGCAGGCATGAATTAGTTATTGGTAAATCAGTAAATGATCAACTAAACATTTATTAGGTTCCTCCTGTGGCTTCTATGAGCTGAGCTAAGTACAGGACCCACAAAGACAAGAAAGATGTCTGTCTTTTTTGAATGCTTATAGTTGAGTGACTTTCTCACATTTGTGTGTGTGTGTGTGTGTGTGTGTGTGTGTAAAACCCTATCACATAATGAAACTTCATTTTCCCATGCCCTTCCAATCTAAGAGCAGTTCTGTGGACTCAATACCTCCTACCCACCAGCTGCTACTGTAAAGATTTACTTTTTTACTCCTTTTAAAAAGTTCAACCCTCTGGCACATGTATTACTTCATTCCTTGGTCCCAGCCCACCACCCCAGTATCTGGCATGTAGTGTATTAGTATTTGTGTGTGTGTGTGTGTGTGTGTATAGAATTTAAAATTTTTACTCCGGCAGTTGTCTTCAAATACTCTAATTTTGGGGGGCATGATTATCATTCTGTCTTCTGGCAGTACATGGATAGATGCTACCTGAGTAGGATTGTCTATGAGGTCAGCTGCTCCAGTCATTTTATACAAGAGGAAATTGGAGTGCAAAGCTTTAAAATGATTTTCTTAAAGTCACCCAGGTGTCAGAACCAGAACCAGAGTCCACGTCTCTAGTTCAGGACTCTGCACACATTGGCACATGTTCTGTCCTACCTTTTGGGATGAATAGTTATACTTGCTTTGTGATTACTCACCCACCTTTTTGGAGACATATGAGTGTTTTGTACACTATTAATAGAAGGCAGCCTTCACAAAATGCCATCTGCAGATCTGTTATTTCTTCTAATAAAGGAAATGATGTAAAATTACCTTAAATAGAAATAGTGTTAATTCTTCTAGAGACATATTCCATAATCCAAACATGAAATGTTTGAAATACTTAAAGATGCCATATAAATAAGTCCTTTGTAAAAAGATAATATTAAAAATTTTTGTTTTATAGAGATGGGGGTCTCACTGTGTTGCCCAGGCTGGTCTTGAACTCCTCGGCTTTTACTTTAGCTTCCCAGTGTGTTGGGATTACAGGCATGAGCCACAATACCTGGCCAAGTCCTTTTTTTTAATCAAATGACTTATTAATACACAGTTTCTTTGCCAGCTTTTGTTTTCATTTGCTATCAAAAATGTTGCTTAATAGTGCTTTGATCTGAGTTATCAATAACAGGTAAATGTCATTATGGATAATAATTCAAAAAGAAGCTTATTAATTATTAGGCCTATCTGAGAGTGAAGTAAAGTTAGCATTTTCTTTTTGTTTATTTTACTTATTGTTTATTTGTTTAGAGACAGGGTCTCGCTGTGTTGCCCAAGTTGGAGTGCAGTGGTGCTGTCATAACTCATTGCAGTCTCAGGCTTGAGTGATCCTCCCATCTCACCCTCCTGAGTAGGTGGGATTAGCATATGCCACCATGCCTGGCTAATTTTTTTATTTTTTAATTTTTTTGTGGAGATGGGGTCTTGCCGTGTTCAGGTTGGTTTCAAACTCCTGGTCTCAAGCGGCTTGGCCTCCCAAGGTGCTAGGATTACAGGTGTGAGCTACCATGCCCAGCTGAGCATTTTAAAAAAATACTGGTCTTTGTACATGAGTCGTTATTATTTGATTCTAAGCCTTATGACTGATATCCCTAAAAATTATTTATAAAATTTTAAGTGCGTCAGAGTCATTGAAATGGAATGAGCACTGTCTTTTGGTCTTGAGGTTGTTTTAACTAGCTTCGTAATGGTCATGAGCAGGTTATTTAGCTTTTGAAGCCTTCGTTCCTTCTTCTGTCAAATGAAAGTGATAGTTGCTTTGTTTTAAAAGAGTATGCTTTTCAAACGTGATCATTCTTGAAAATGTAGATTAAGAGCTTTTTAGAGGCCAAGTGCCGTGGCTCACGCCTGTCATCCCAGCACTTTGGGAAGCCGAGGCGGGCGGATCACGAGGTCAGGAGATCGAGACCATCCTGGCCAACACGGTGAAACCTCATCTCTACTAAAATACAAAAAAAAAATTAGCCGGACGTGGTGGCGCATGCCTGTAGTCCCAACTACTCAGGAGGCTGAGGCAGGGGAAACGCTTGAACCGGGGAGGCGGAGGTTGCAGTGAGCCAAGATCATGCTACTGCCTGGCGACAGAGTGAGACTGCCTCTCAAAAAAAAAAAAAAAAAAAAAAAACTTTTTAGAAACGTTGTTTTGGGGAATTTTTAGTGTGTGAATTCATTTTAAATATGTGAACTCCATTTGACATGGACAATGGATCTTAATAGTTGGTGATACATTATTCAGTGTATTAATCAAAAGTCAAATCTCTTTTGTAATTTGCTGTACCAGACCTGTTGTGTTAATCTGATCAATGGCAAGTGAATCATAAGATTGACCTGAAAGGAAAAGATATTTTTAGGGGACATAGAATCATATTGGATAAGATCATTCCTATAGTTCATTTTCAGGAAATCTGAACAGGAATCTCGTGTAAGGAATCACATGTGAATTATAGAAGAGAGTCTGATGTAAGACTATTTATTAAGGTCTGCATCTGTGTTTCAAGTAAGAGCATAGAGGTAGTATATGAGCCCTGAACACTCATACAAGTAGGATAAAATTTTTCTTAAAACTGTTGGCTGGACAGTGTAGAGTCTAATGCTGTGACTCTTAACAGTTTTGTGTGTTCCAAAAGTTCATCTCCTCAGGATCAATTGAGGTTAGTCTAGCACAGACTTTAGTTATAGAAACCAAACATGAGAAAAATTTTTTGACCCATGTCTTCGTAGCATGCAGGCTTGGTAGCTCTTTCCTAGTTCTGGATGTGTGCCCGTTGTATATACTTTCAGCAATTCAGGATGTTCCTTTTCATATTTAAGACAAGCACTCTTGCATACAAATTACATAGCTGTGGGCTGAATGAAGATGCTACCATTGCTGTACTTCCACACAGGTTCTTTTCATGTAATGAAATCAGAAGGGATGGCTTTTCCATTTCAAGCTTCTGTTAATAAGTAGTCTTAGAATTGCCTTTGTGTACTGTAGCCAACACCCCAACTCATATATTTTTATAATCTTTGTGATGCAGAAAAAATTCTGAAACTTTCCACCTCCTAATTAAATATAGAAATACTGAAAACAATAAAGCACCATGTATTCACTATGGACATATGTCACATTTTGTCACTTTCTTGCACTCTTGTAATCCCTCTCTAAAGCTCATGTTAAACTCATGTTCTTTATTTTCTTCTCAGATGATTCCTTTAGCACTGCACGTAACAGTACAGGAATTTCTTCCTTTCGTACTTCCAACAAATACTTTTTTGTCTTTTAACAGATGTGAACCATAATGCTGTTCTTTAGAAAGCAAAGGATGAAGTGCACAGCAGTGTTTTCTATATAAAGCTAATGGGTCATAAGGGGAAATATGGGTTATTTCCAGCTTGTTAATTGTCTTAATACATTTTTCCTAAGAATTCTATTGTGCCTCTGTGGTTATATGCACCAATATTGATAATCTTACAGCGTGCCATAAATAAGGATTTTTATATTATCTTTGCTAAATATTTTAAGTTTTTGTTTTGGGAATTGAAAAAATCTTTTGTGCATCTATGGTATGTGATACGTATACTAATGGATAAATCCTATTTCACACAAAGATTAATTGGGTAACATTTTTCTTTCCTAGTTTTCTGAAGTCAGTGGTCATGTTGTGTGTTGGTGATTGAAAATAGCTGTTTAGGCTGGGCACCTTGGCTCACTCCTGTAATCCCAGCACTTTGGGAGGCCGAGGCACACGGATCACCTGAGGTCAGGAGTTGGAGACCAGCCTGGCCAACATGGTGAAACCCTGTCTCTACTAAAAATACAAAAATTAGCTAGGCGTGGTGGCACACGTCTGTAATCCCAGCTACTTGGGAGGCTGAGGCACGAGAATCGCTTGAACCTGGGAGGCAGAGGTTGCAGTGAGCTGAGATCACACCATTGCACTCCAGCCTGGGCAAGCAAGATTTCATCTCAAAAAAGAAAAGAAAAGAAAAGAAAATATGCTGTTTAAGATCATCCAAATTCAGTTTCTAAGAAGTGTAAAGTTTTCCTAATTACTTAAGCTGCTTCATTCTCATTCCCTTTTGTAACACATTTTGCCATCTCTGTAACATGTTGAACATGTTTAAAGAACAGAGTGGGAGAATAGGAAGTTACGTGGATAAAGTTTGGTAATTAAGGTAGGAATACATCCTGCTTCACAGAATGGGAATATTTCTTAAAAGTTGACTGTAGTATTGAAGAACACTTAAATGTAGTGTATTAGACGAACTGAGCTAATTTTGGTCTTTTATACACATAAATCAAGATTTCTGCATTTCAAATCATGCATATTTCTTTAAATTTATTGCTCAGTGTACTGTATTTCAAATATTGTAAAAATGAAAAGATCTTGTGGTCTTATTTAACTCAGTATGGGATAAGTCCTTCCCACCTTCCCATTCTTATTCCCTCTTTTAGGCTGAATGAAAGGCTGGGGGAGTGAATTTAAAAATAGATGGATCTCAGCTGGAGAATGGTTGGTCACGTATCTCAACTGATATTAAATAATTTCTTAAATCCTGGATTGAAGATTATAAGAAAACAGTAAATGTTTGCTCTCAGTTCATTTCTTTGTTTTGTTTTTTCATGTACAGTTTTAGGCTTTTGTAACTGCTGGATGCATGAACTACTTTCTAGTTCTTTCAGACCTACTTTTAGATATCCGCTGTGGGGACAGTCCTCAACACTTAAAGTAATTTTAAATAGTGATAGGCAGAACTAGGGGTCAGTTTTACTGCCTATGCCTGTGCTGAATTTGACATGGCATTCCTAGGAGGGGAGGTGGAACGAGGGCGGTGCACACATTGTCCATATTGCTAGTCAGTGCCAGATTTTGAGAAATTGGGGCTAGTCTCTCTCTTAAATGGTCAAGATCTAATTCCCCAAAGTGCTGTTTCAGATAACCTAGTATTTGTCCAAAATTGCCCTGCTACAATAGTATTTATCTTATATATATGTATTATATATAATACATATATATAATCTTATATATATAATATATATAATACATGTATATAATACATATATATATATATATATGTAGTTTTTTTTTGTTTTTCCTCCTGAGATGTAGTCTCGCCCTGTTGCCCAGGCTGGTGTGCAATGGTGCAGTCTTAGCTCACTGCAGCCTCCGCCTCCTGGGTTCAAGTGATTCTCCTGCCTCAGCCTCCTGAGTAGCAGGGACTACAGGTGTGCACCACCATGCCCGGCTAATTTTTGTATTTTTAGTAGATACAGGGTTTCATCATGTTGGCCATGCTGGTTTCAAACTCCTAACCTCAGGTGATCTGCCCGCCTCAACCTCCGAAAGCACTGGGATTACAGGCATGAGCCACCACACCAATCCTATTACATTCTTAAAAAAATGTTTGTTTGTTTGTTTTTGTAGAGATGAAGTTTCACTATATTACCCAGCCTGGTCTTGACTCCTGGGCTCAAGTGGTCCTCCTGCCTTGGCGTCCCAAAGTGCTGGGATTATAGACATGAGCCACTGCGTCCAGCCTGTATCATATTTTTATTCTGATATCTTTTGTAATTTTTTTTTAGTGAAGTAGGGAGGTTTATATTAGATGATCTTCCAAGGTAATTATCAGCTTGGACGTTATATGCTAATATGTCTTTTGTTTGTTTTTAAAATAAGTGTATATGTTTTAATTGTAAAATTTTTAAAACATCCAGAAAATGACGTAGCAAGTGCCTATTTATCCACCACCTAGAAATATAAATTGTGTCCATTTTTATCCCTTGGGGGAAAGGATGCAGTTATATAATCACTTTTAACAACCCCAACTGTTCAAGTCCTGTTACCCGTCTCTACACAAAGTAACAACTGTCTTGAGATTCTTAAGTAAATTTCACATCCTTGTTTTATACTTTTACTATACATGTGTACATGTATCTGTAAGTGATATGTGGTGTTGGTTTTTGTATTAAATTTTTACAGATATGTATAATGCTGTCTTTCAATAGCTTGATTTTTTTAAACTCAGTATCAAGTTTTTGAGGTGTATATGTTGATGCATGTACATGTAGTTTATTCAGTTTCACTGCTGTATGGCACTTCATTTTATGCATAGATAAAATGTATGTATCCCACTATTGATGGATATTTTGAGTTGTTTTCTTTTTGTTATTATAAATAATGCTGCAGTGTTTATTTTTACATGAGTGTATGTGCAGGTGTTTTGGGAAAAACCGTAGAAGTGAAATTGCTGGTTACTAGATATTGGTAAATTCTTTTCCTAAATGGATATGCCCATGTATACTTTATCAGCATTATGTGGGCATTTCTAGCATCCTCACCCATACTTGGGATTGTCAGATTTTAAAATAGTTACTAATTTGAGGCATGTGAAATGTTATCTCATTTTAATTTACAGTTGCTTGATTATTCTGAATGGTAGGTAAAAGGATAGGAAATTTATTATTTTCATACAGTTTTAAATATCTCAAAAATAAATGTTTTTAAAGGAAAGGCACACTATCGTACAACATTTATGTTGAAAAGGACCATGAAGATCATTTCATCCAACCTTCTTACTTTACAGTGCAGCCAAAGAAAGTTACCAGAATAAGAGTAAAATATAAAATATTGCCCATTGTAGTATTCTCTGGTAGTATGAGCCTTAATTTTTGATGTAAAAATCATGTCTTTTTCTTTATGATTGTGCTTTTTGTTTAAGAAATCCTCTTTTTATATTGTCTGCTAATAGTTGAGGATTTTTTGTTACTCTTTGTTATTTGCATTTAGGTTCATCTGAAGGGAGTTAGGATTTTTTATTTTAAATATGAAAAGCTAGTTGTTCCAGCATTAAGTATTGAATTTTTAAAATTTTGTATTGAGGTTAAATATACATACATAATTTACCATCTTTTTTAAGTGTACAGTTCATTTTTAATGATTTTTTAAGTGTACAGTTTTTTAAGTGTACAGTTCAGCAATAATAAATACAATTATGTTCTTCTGCCTTTGTCCTCTCACTCCCCACTTCGGCTGCTAGTAACCACCAGTCTATGCTTATCTTCTTGAGATATACTTTTTTAGCCCATGTATGAGTGAGAACATGTGGTATTTGTCTTTCTGTGTTTGGCTTATTTCACTTAACATAATGGCTTCTTGTTCCATCCATGTTCCTGCAAATTACAGGGTTTTATTCTTATTTTTATAGCTGAGTAGTATTCCACTGTGTGTATAAACTACATTTTAAAGTCTATTCATCCTAATTATTGAATTCTCCCCACCCCACCCACCCACCTTTTTTTTTTTTTTTTTTTTGTCCAGGAGACAGGGTCTCCCTCTCTTCCCCAGGCTGGAGTGCAGTGCCATGATCATAGCTCCCTGCATCCTTGAACCCCCTGGCCTCAAGCGATAGTCTTGCCTCAGCCTCCCAAGTAGCTGGGACTGCAGGCAGGCACCTCCAGGCCCTGCTAAGTTTTGTGGGGTTTTTTTTTTTTTTTTTTGGTAGAGATGGGGTCTTCCTATGTTGCCCACTTTGGTTTGTTAGTTTTAGTAGTTTATAATTCCTTTGTATTATTGTGAACAAATAACAGTTATTTTGAAATAGAAGAGTGCTTTCTATTTAAAATTTTTCTTTGATAGGGTTCTGTCTACTTTCTGAGCCTTACCTTCCTGTGCATTCCCCTTTGGTCAGTACCATCTTACCACACAGGCTGCTTTTAGTTTCTTGAGTTATCCATCTTCCTTCTATCTTACAGGGCTCAACCTAAATATTACTCAGGGAAGCCTTCCTTGAGAGTCTTTCTTTTTGCACTCATTGGTTTGGGGCTTCTTTATATTTTACTGTTAATTGAATTCTGAGTCGTGTTTATCTAAACTGAGATTAGGTAATTTATTTTGAGAACAGTAAATGTTTATCATCTGTCATTCTTTTTTTCATGCCCACATTCAGTTATTTGTAAGTGCTGAATGTATAAGTGTTCATCTACAGATAAGGATCAGTTCTTTTTTCCCCAACTAGAAATGTTACTCCAGTTGATAATAACAGCTCAAACGGAAATATAAGGCAGAGGTGAGAGAGTCACTTGAGGCCACAAATTGGAGACCAGCCTGGGCAACAAAGTGAGACCTTATCCCTATGAAAAATAAAATTAGCCCAGCTTGGGAGGCTGAGGTGGGGGGATTGCTTGAACCCTGGAGTTCCAGGCTGCAGTGAGCTGTTATCACACCACTGCACTCCAGCCGCAGTGACAGACCCTGTCCCTTAAAAAAAAAAAAAAATTATAACCAGCCACATTGAAGTATTTTGTAAGACATCAATAGAAGACTAAATGTTCTCATATGTTTACTGTTTGTGTTAAGTACGTATGGTTTTTAGAACAACAGTTTTCTATCAAGTGTGGTCTGGTTCACTTAGAATTAGATGGGGTCGATTTTTTGAAAAGCGTTTTGAAGTTAAATTAGAAGCTAATGGTTTTTGGTCACTAAATCAAATTTTGTTTTATGCGTTTAAGTGCTACATTTATTTGATAGGCAGATGAATGTAACAGATTAAACTTGAAAATAATGTAGCTATGATTCCTTCAAGGAAAAACCCACCTACCTTTAGTTCTTTTAGTATATTGCATTATAAGTCTTTTGTGTGTGCATATATAGCAGGCATAAATTGGCATAATTCTAGGTTTAATTTTAGGCTAGGCGCTATGGAAGTTTGAACTCTAATTACAGTGTAAAAATAACCCAGAGGAAAATTTCAGAATAATAAATCATTGGGACTATATGGTACAGATGTCCCTGTTTTCAGATTGTAGAATTGTTGACCAGTAGGAATGCTTTATGATTAAAAGCCAGGAAATTAAAGTAATTCTGATGATTTGGTATTTCTAAAGATTTTCATAGATGACAGTTGAGAACTACTCTCAGATGAGATTCTTCCATTGCTGGTAAGTCATGTAATAAAACACTTAAGTAAATATTTTAATGAGGAATGATAACATTTTAATATTGGCACATTGTGAGTCTACCTTCTGTAGTTAGTAAGTAAATAAGAAATAAACATACCTTATTTAAAAAAAAAAATTTCAAAGAACCCAAGGGAGGGGAGAGCCAAGGTGCACATTAGGAGGAGATTACAGTACTCTTCCAGTGCACAGTGGATGTGTTGTGATTCCAGAGTTCTATGTATGTATGACTGTGTAGCCCAGATTTACCAGCATGGGCTCAGTTTTAAATGTTAGGTTAGGCTCATAAATCATGAAAAGTTCCTAGGAATTCTAACATTTTTACATTTCCAGAAGAGAGCCTCTTGTATTTTGTGGTAGTTGCCCCACCATCCCTCAGATATTGGTGTGTAGAATCTATTTTTGAGGATGAGGAAATACAGAAAAGAAAAGTAAAAAGCTATTTTTTTTTTAAGTAGAAGAAGAAATGAAAGGTTTCTCTTTGCTTCATAGCCAATTCTAAAACTTAACAGTTGTTAAGTGTGTTTAACTGTAGAGGGAAAAAAATGCCTGGAAGGAAATTACCAATCAAATATAAAATGTAAGATAGCTGTAAAAGTACTGATATACATACAGCTTTTTTCCTTTTGGGGAGGCAGTATTTAAAAAAAATCCTACCAAACATATTCTCTAACTTTCAAAACTGTTAATAGCTTTATTGAGATAATTCACATACTATAAAATTCACCCTTTTAAAGTTTTTAGTATATTCACAGTTCTGTAGCCATCACCACTATTGAATTTTAGAACATTTTCATCATCCCCAAAATAAATCCTAACCTGTTAGCAGCCATTCCCCATTCTTTCCTGGCCCCTGGAAACCACTAATCTGCTTTGTCTCTATGAATTTATTTATTCTGGATATTTCATATAAATGGGAATCATACAGTATGTGTCCTTTTGTGTGTGGGTTCTTTTACTTACCATGGTATTTTCAAGGTATGTTCATTGACATGTATGTCTGGTTTTTTTGGTAACACACACTCTTGATTACTGTAGCTTTGTAGTAAGTCTTGAAACCAGGAAATGTGAGTATTCTAACTTATTCTTTTTCAAAATTGTTTTGGGTCTCTGGGTTTCTCAAATTTCCATAGAATTCTAGGGTTAGCTTGCAAAAAAATGCAACTGGGATTTTAATAGGACTTGGATTTGTGTTGAATCTGTAGGTCTATTTGGGAAGTATTGCTACCTTAATACTGTCTTCTCATTCATGAGCATGGGATATCTTTCCATTTATTAAGGTGTTCTTTAATTTCTTTCATGTTTTGTAGTTTTCAGTATACAGGTCTTGTACTTATTACTTTAAAATTTTATTTCTAAGAATTTTATGTTTTGATGGTATTGCAAATTGAATTTTTTAAAATTTCATTTCAGGTTTTTAATTGCTTGTGCACAGATTTTTGTGTACTAAAACTTGTGTTTCATATAATTTTTTTTCCTCTTAACTGTGTTATAGGAATCTTTCAAATGGTTGGCTACATACACATCCATCTGATTCACTTAGTAAACATTTCTTGAACACCTACTGTGTAGTGGGCCTTTTTTTCTAGGTCCTGGTAGAGACAGCAGTGTATAAAACCCACTCAGTCTTTTGCTTTCATGGCACTTAAATCCTAAAAAGAGATCGTAAAGATAGGTAAAATATATGTTACATAGTGCTAAGGAGAAGAAACAAATAAGGGAAGTGTTTGCAGGTGAAAAGGATGATGGGAAATTTTAGATAGGGTAGGTAGAGAAAACTTCACTGAAATGGTAACTTGGGTGAAGAACTGAGGGAGATGAGAGAGCTAGCCATGTGGATATTTGGGGGAAGAGCATTTCAGGCAGAGTGTAGTGAATAGGGAAACCCCAAAGTGAGAGTGCCTGATGTGTTTGAAGAACTCGAGGTGTGGCCAGTGTAGCTTTAGAAAAGTAAATGATGGGAAATAGAGAGAATGGAGGGTACAGATATTTTGATCATAATAAGGTGTTTGATTTTTACCGGTAAGTGAGATGGGAAGCTATTGGAAGTCTTTGAGCAGAGTAGTGAAAAAGTATGACTTATGTTTAGCAAGGTCACTCTGGTTGCTGTGTTAAGCATAGACTGAAAAAGGGGACAAGGGCAGAAACAGACCAATTGGTAGACCATTAGTACAGATTAAGACGTGACTGAAATGGACAGAGTGGTCACAGTGAGGGTGGTGAGAAGTGGTTGAATTCTTGATACATGTTGAAATAGAGTCC
This sequence comes from Pan paniscus, assembly GCF_029289425.2. Lineage (NCBI taxonomy): Eukaryota > Metazoa > Chordata > Mammalia > Primates > Hominidae > Pan > Pan paniscus. Next base: position 9,883,670 of record NC_073265.2, read on the forward strand.
ATAGGATTTGGTAGTAGACCAGATGAAAGTGGGAAATAAAGGGAGGAGTAAAACATGATGCCAAAGTTTTTTGACCAGAGCAGCTGAGAGAATGGAGTTGGATAATTCTTATAAATTATTGCATTAAATCTGTGCATCATATCACATGCCCACTTAACTACAGGTAATTTTACCATATAAGCTTTTGGGGGGAAAAGAGGAAAAAGAGAAAAAAGGAAGGAAAAGCATGTTTTAAAATATAATAAATTAGGCCTTAATGAAAAATTGTCCTTGAGAAACCTGAGATGGAATACTCTAAATCTGATGTGTTCTCTCAATCTTTAGAACTGAACTAGGAATTAACTCTGAGAGTTCATGATATGTTATGAGACCCTTTGCCTGTTTTGGAAATTAGGTTGTTTTCAATATTTGCTTTTGCAATGATGGTACCTGTTATTTTTTCTGTAAGGTAGATTCCTACAAATAAGATGTCAGGCCATTAGATCATGTCAATCTAAATATTTGATAGGTTTTGCCAATTACCTTTTAAAAAATAATTTTAGCAAGTTTCATTCCTTAAAATATATTAGGGACTGCTCATTTACCTTGTTTTGATTCATGTATATATAAAATCTGTTTAAGTCTTTATAAATAACCTGGGAAATTGCCTGGTTTTTTGGTCCATTTCTATTGTGGTGTTTGTTTTTTAAATTTGTAAGCATTCTTTATATATCATTTAATTCTTTATTATAATTTGCAAATATTATCTCTACCTACCTTTAATTTTATAGTATCTAGTCATGTGAAATTTTAAAGTTTTTATGTAGGCAAATCTGTCCCATCTTTTATGGTTTCTGGGTTTCAGCATGCTAACAAAGATGATATAAATATGATCTCATATATATATTACAAAAACTTTTTAGAGATAGGATCTCACTCTGTCACCCGGGCTGGAGCAACCATAGCTCCCTGCAACCTCAAACTCCTGGGCTCAAGTGATCCTCCTGCCTCAGCTTCCCAAGTAGCTAAGATTATAGACATGTGCCACTATAGCTAGTTGGTTTTTTTTTTTTTTGGTTGGTTGGTTTTTTTTTTTTTTTTTTTTTTGTAGAGAATGTATCTCAGTGTGTTGCCCAGACTGGTCTCGAACTTCTGGCCTCAAGCTATCCTCCCACCTCAGCCTCCCAAAGTGCTGGGATTACAGGCATGAGCTACTATACCTGGCCAATCTCTTGTATTTTCTTCTGATACTTTTGTGATTTTACTTTATAGACTTTAATTTACAAAGTTAGATCTGAGCATTCAGCATATTTTTGGATATGGTATGATACGGTTTAGATCTGGATTGCATTTGTCATGGTTTAGGAATTATATCTACCTTTTATTTTCTTCCACTTGGGTAGCTGATTGTCTTGTAAGGCATCCTTTCCCCACTGATAATGCCACCTTTTTCTATATTAAGTTCTCACAAACTTTGAAAAAAATCAAGTTTATTGATGTATAATTGATAAACAATGAAATGCACCCATTTTAACTGTATAGTTTTATTGATTTTGATAAATATATACACTATCACTGCTACTACAATCAAGCTTTAGAACAATTGAATTACCTCCAAAAAGTTCCTTCCTGTCTGTAGTCATTTCTCCCTCTTGGCCCCAGGCAACCACTGATCTGTTTATTAGTTTTCCTACTCTAGAATTGCATATCCACGGAATCAAGTAACATATACTCTTCCATGTCTGGTTTCTTTCACTTGGCATGTTTTTGAGATTCATCCAATTTGTGTTTGTCACAGATTTTTGTTTGTTTCGTTTTTTTAAATACAATATGACTATACCACAGTTTGTTCATTCATTTTCTGGTGAACATTTAAATTGTTTTCAGTTTTAGGCTGTTGCGAATAAAGGTACTGTTTTGTGTGCATGTTTTTGTGTGAACATATGTTTTCATTTTTCTAGGGCAAATACCTTAAATTGGAATTACTGGGTCACATGGTAAGTTTATGTTTAAATGTATAAGGAACTGCCAAACTATTTTCCAGATGATTATACTACTTAACATTCCCATCATCAGTGTATGAGAGTTCCAGTTCTCCAAATGTCAGCATTTGATGTTCTCAGTCTTTAATTGCACATGTTCTGAGAGGTGTGTAGTGGTATCCCATTGCAGTGTTTTTTTTTTAAGTGGTACTAAAATACACAACATCAAATATACCATTTTAACTATTTTTAAGTGTACAGTTCAGTGACATAAAGTACATTCACATTATTCTGCAGCCATCACCGCTATCCATCTCTGAAACTTTTTCATCTTCTCAGTCTGAAACCCTATCCATTAAACAGTAACTCTTCATTGCCTACTCTCCCTATCTGCTGGTAATCACTATTCTACTTTATATGTGAATTTGACTCTTCCAGGTACTTCATATAAGTGGAATCATACGATTTTTGTCCTTTTGTGTCTGGCACATTTCATTTAATAATAATAATGTCCTTGCGTTAGGCCATTCTTGCGTTGCCTTAAATGAATATCTGAGACTGGGTAATTTAAAAAGAAAAGAAGTTTATTTGGCCCCTGGTGCTGCAGGCTGTACAAGCATGGCGCCACCATCTGCTCAGCTTCTGGGGAGCCCTCATGGTGAGTTTACTCATGGTGGAAGGCAAAGGGGGAGCAGGCGTGTCATATGGCGAGAGCAGGAGCAAGAGAGAGGGTGGGGAAGTGGCACACCCTTTTTAAATGACCACATCTCCTGCGAACTCACTCTGTATCCCAAGGAGAGCACCAAGCTATGAGGGATTGCTCCCATGACCCAGTTACCTCCCACCAGGCCCCACCCTCAACATTGGGGATTATATTTTAACATGAGATTTGGGCAGGACAAATATTCAAACCGTATCAGTCCTCAAAGTTCATTCATGTTGTAGCATGTATCCAAATTTGATTCTTTAAGGTTGAGTAATACTTCATTGTGTGCATATATCACTTTTTGTTTTATTTATTTATTTGTCAGTGGACATTTGGACTCTTTGTAACTTTTAACTATGTGAATGATGCTGCTATGAACATTGGTATATAAGTATCTGTTTGAGTCCCTTCTTTTAATTCTTTTGGTTATGTACTTAGGAGTGGAATTGCTGGGTCATATGGTAATTGTATGTTTAATTTTTTTAGAGACTGCCATACTGTTTTCCACAGTGACTGCACCATTTTACATTCCCACCAGCAGTGAATAAGGGTTCCAATTTCTCTGCATCTTTTCTAACACTTGGTAATTTCTGTTTTTTATTTAAAATAATTGCCGTTCTAATGGGTGTAAAAAGTCATTATGGTCTTAATTTACGTTTTCTTCATGACTGCTGTTGAGAAGTTTTCTTCTTTTGTGTGTCCGTTCAAATATGTTCACATTCTTTTCAGAACATATGTTCTTTGTCAGATAGATAAATGTATTTCTTCTGTATCCTTACTGGTTTTCTGTCCACTTACTAATTACCGAGAGAGGAATGTTGAAATCTTCAACTATAATTTTGAGTTTATCTTCCTTCTGCTCTGTTCATTTTTTCTTCATATGCTTTGAAGCAAAATCTTTAAAGTTGTGTCCTTAGGTGTGTTCACATTTAGGACTGTTAGATCTCCTTGATTAATTGATGTCTTTATCATTATGAAATGTCTCTGTTTATCGCTGGTAATGTTCCTTATCTAAAGTCTACTTTGATATTAGTGTATCCATTCCTTTCTTATGATTAATTTTTGCACATTATATCATTTTGCTGTGTTTTTATTTTCAACTTATTGGTCATTTAATGTCTTTCTTTTAGATAGCATATAGTTGCATCTTGCTTTCAGATTGACTTTTTACGATCGTTGCTTTTTAATTTGATTAAGTCCATTTACATTTATTGCAGTTGGCAATATAGTTGTGTTTAAGACACTATTTGTTTTCTATTTGTCTAATCTTTTCTTCCTTTTCTGCCTTCTTTTCGGTTAATGGAGCATTTTTGGAATTTTGTATTGTCTCCATTATTAGCTTGTCCCTCTGTTTTTTTTCCCCCCAGTGATACTTCTAGGATTTACAATATGCACCTTTAACTTACCTCAATCTACCTTCAAAAATATTATTCCTCTTAATGTATAATGTAAGAATTTTGGAATAGTATACATCCATTTACTCTCCCTCATTCTTTTTGGTATTATGATCTTAACATTTTACTTCTATATGTGTTACAGATTCCACAGCAGCGTTTGAAACTATTTCTTTCAAAGGCCAGTTGTCTTACGAAGAAACTTAAAAACTAATAATAACATTCCTTTATATTTACCTTCATATTTACCATTTTTATTTATTTTCCTTTGTGGAGATTCCTTTTTGTAGATCCAAGTTTGTTGCTGGTGTTATTTTCCTTTTACTTGAAAAAATTTCTTAAACATTTCTAAAGTAGAGGTCTACTGGCTACAACATCTTTCAGCTTTTGTTTGTATGGAAATGTCTTTATTTCACTCTTCATTTTATCGTACAATTTTTCAAACCACACAGACTTTAAAATAATTGTAGAATATAATTTCACAACATTTTGTTCTATTTTTGTCTTCTATCTTGTCCATCTATCCATCCTGTCTTCTTCTAGTGTCTTTTTTTATGCTTTTCAAAGTAAGTTGCAGTTGTTAGTATACCACACCCTTAACTTCAGCATGTATGTTAACTAAAACTTAGTAGTTTAGTATTTTTAACTAGAATTTACTATGCTGTTCCAGTTATTTATTGCTGTGTAATACATTGCCCCAAACTTAGTGCCTTAAATATCAGCAACTATTTATTTTGCTCATGAATCTCTCATTTGGTCAGGGATTGGCAAGGAGAGCTTGTCTTTGACAATACATTGTAACAACTGTTTACATAGCATTACATTGTATTTGGTATTATAAGTAATCTAGAGATGGTTTAACATATTTGAAGATGCATGTAGGTTATATGCAAATACCATGCCATTTTATATAAGGGATTCGAAGCATCCTTGGATTTTGGGATCCATGGGAGTCCTGGAACCAGTCCTCTGTAGATAGTTGAGGTACGACTGTAGTCTTTGGATTGAAAGACTCACTAATTTCACTCAGATTCAAGGAGAAGGGCCATAGACTCCACCACCTGATGAAAAAATGACAGTGTTACATTGTTAAGAGCATGTGGAATGGCTTCTATTGTGACCATCTTTGGAAAATACAGTTGACCACATAATACCATTTCATGAGCTGTGACAAATGTATACACCTTTGCCAGAAAGTTCTATCAGGGTATAGAACCTACACCTCTTCCTAGTTATTCCTTCCCCCCACACCACCCCTAGAACCTAACATTGTTCAGATTGTTTTCATCTTAGTTTAGCTTGCTCAGAACTTTATGTAAGTAGAGTCATACAATACTTATATGTTGTAAAAAGTTTCTTTTTGCTCAACATAATGTTTTTGAGATTCATCCATATTGTTGAATGTTTCGGTGGTTTGTGACTTCATCTATTAAGGGACACCTGGGCTGTTTTCAGTTCCCAGCTATTATAAATAAAGGTACAATGAACATTTGTGTAAAAAAAGAAGTCTCTGTGTGGACATATATGTTTCTTTTTTCTTGGTTAGTTGATGTGTTTTTCTTTCAGCATTTGTTTTTGATGAGAAGTCTGGTTATACAGTCATGTGCCGCATGCTGACATTTCAGTCAACAAGAGATCATAATTGACAATAGTCATTTAAGATTATACCACCATATTTTCACTGTACCTTTTCTAGGTTTAGATGTATAAATACTTACACTTTGTTACAGTTGCTTACAGTATTCATTCAGTACAGTAACATGCTGTACAGCTTTATAACCTAGGAGCACCCGGGCTATACCATGTATCCTAGTTCTGTAGTAAGCTATACCATCTAATCTAGATTTGTGTAAGTACGTTCTATGATATTTGCACAATGATTACCATGCTGAGAGTTGTTGGGGTTTTGTTTTTTTTTTTTCTTTTTGAATCTGTACATTTACGGTTTTCCTTAAATGTGGAAGATTGTTGCCATTGTTTCTTCTATATATATATATATATATTTTTACCACCTTTACTCCTCTTTCATCATTTCCTCTTTTTCTGGGACTCCAGTTACACATATGTTAGACTGTTTGGTATTATCCACAGGTCATTAACATCATATTCATTATTTTTCAGTCTTTTTATTTCCCTGTGCTTCAGTTTGCTTTGTCTTCTATTTTACTGTTTTTTCTCCTCCCTTGTTAAATAATTTCAGATATTTCGCTTTATATTTCAAGAAATTCCATTTGATTCATTTTATTCATGTATTTTTTTGAATTCTTGAGCATATTTGTAATAGCTGTTTGAAAATCAGGTTACTTATTGATTTCTTGAATTTTTTCACTCTGAATTTGTTGGTTGGTTTTTTTCTCTTGGTCATGGGTTGTATTTTCCTAGTATTTATTTTATTTTATTTTTTGTTTTTTACATATTTAATGATTTTTTAAGATTGGATGCTGGACATTGTAATATTTTGTTGTTGGGTGACTAGATTTTGTTTTCTTTTAGAGTGTTTTGTTTTGTAGCCACCTAAATAACTTGCTGGTCAGTTTTATCCCTTCAGGGCTACACTGGAGTTTGTCTAGAGAAGGCTTTGCTTTAATGGTAGTAGCTCCTACCTAAGGCATGATCCTTCTGAGTCTTTACTAAATGCTCCCAGTGTCACCGTGTTCTCTTCACTCAGGTTAGAGAGAATTTTAGGAGTCTCCCAGTCCTTTATAAGTACTGGGAATATTTCAGCTTACTGCCCCTCTTTCACTAGCTTCATGGAGTCACTTACCTTAATCGTGTACAGTTAGTACTCAGCAGTGGACTCTCAAATGGCAGATTTCTGAAGCCATTTCTCTGCCTTCTCAGACAAGCACTTGTCTGGCACTTGTCATCAATTTTACCCACTTCAGCTTTCTCAGCTCTGATCTCTTGATTCTGACTTTAGTAAAACTGCTGTCTTCTCATTGGATTTCCCCTCCGTTGACTGCAGGTTGGAAATTACCTCCAGGCAGACATCCAAGCAGTGGATGGCTCACCTCCTTTGTTTTTGTCCTTTCGTGCATTATAGTCCTGTGCTGCCTGTTATCCAAGGTCTGAAAATTCTCGTTTGAGAAGGAGCAACTGTCAGATACTTTCGGATCTTTCTCTGAAATTAACTTTCTGTTGTGCTTACCTCTTTGTCTAATGCTAATACCATATGAGGTTTTTTTTTTTTTTTTAGAATGTTTTAAGCTATACACTTCTAAGTGTATAGCTTGTTGCACTTTCACACACTGAGCACCCGTTTAGCTAGCATTCAGATCAAAAAACAGCAGCAGCTCCTGCGTAGCCCCTTGTGCTCTGTGTCACTACCCCTTTTCTTCTATGTGTAACCACTGTCCTCACTTCTCATAGCATAGATTAGATTTGCCTGTTTTCATCCTTTATCTAACTAGAATCAAGCACATTTAGTTGTGTCTGACTTCTTTCAATGTATTTGTGAGATTTATTCACATTGTTGGTTGTAGTAATTGTTTATGATAGTCACTGTATATTCCATTTTAAGAATGGAAGTGATATTCCATTTTAAGAATATGCCATAGTTTAATCTGCTGTTACAGACATTTAATCATTTTTGGTTTGGAACTGTTAAGAATATTGCTGCTGCTCTAAACATTTCAGTGATTGTCTTCTTGTGAATATGTTTACTTCTGTTTGGTATACTTAAGAGTGAAATTTTTAAGTCATAAGGTATGCATATATTTAGTGTATACTCAGTTTTTTAAAGGCGTGCTGATTTTAATTATACCATTTAAGTTAATATGTTTTAATATCTGGTAGAGAAAGGAACATTATTAGAAACAATTGTTTTGGTTATTCTTACATATTTAGTCTTTGAAAAAACGTTTCTTAAATTGGCATTTACTTATATTTGTGTTAATTTGGGAAGAAATGGTATCTTTGTTCATCTATGAGTCACATTTGGAACTAGCTCAAAGGCCATGGGTCCTGATTCCTTTTTTTTTTTTTTTTTTTTTTTTCTTGTAGAGGGGAGGTATGGTGTCAAGAAAACATAGTCACCATTATTACGAAAAGTAAAATATGGAAGAGATGATCCCTACCATCAATCAGCTTACAACTAGAGGCACTGACAAATGTATACAGATAGCTGTAATGTAAGGTATAACATAATAAATATAAGGAGAAATTAATAAATTATTTTATGGTATTAAGAATGTATAATAAGACATGAAGGAGATGGTGATTATGTATAAGAGTTTAGATAACCCTGTGAGATACAGTGTTTAGAATGAGGCCAGTTTTTAACATGGCATGATAGGTGGGTGGGGGATAGAGGTTAGTAATGGATAGAGGACCATTTCCGAGTGAAGTCTCCTCAGAAGCAAAAGTATTGAAGTCAGAAACACAAATATCCAGTACATTATAGCCAATAGTCAAATGATGGGACTAGATCTGGTAACTGGTGATGATGTCATATAGTGGGCAGTAGTGCTGGGATGGCTGGGGTCAGGGCCACATGGCAAGGGCCTCAAATAAAATGTGAAGGAGTTAGAAATTTATTCTGTTGGCATGAGAAAGTGTTAAGGCTTTTGAATATAGAATGATATGTGTAACTTTGAGTTTTTAGGAAGATAATTCTAGTGGCAAAGTTGAGGATAAAGGCAAAAGGGAAACCAGATGAAATAATGGGGCACTGTAGTAGGACAGTGTTGGGAAGTTTGAGGAAAAAAGGAGTAAGAGATATTTTTAAGGAAATTCATAGGGTTTGAGTATAAATTAGAAGGCAAGTACAAGGGAATAAGCATGGTCTTTAGAATCAGACAAATTAGGGTTTGAATCTTAACCTTGCATTTACTAAAGGACTGAAAACAAGTTCCCTAAGAGAAAAATTTTCTCTTTTGTAAGATGCTTATTCTATAAACATTTGCAAGCACTGGAAGTATAAAAGCAAATGATACACATGTTCTCTTGAAGTCTGGTCTAGTCTGTAAGAAGAGGCTGCACTGGCAGGTTTTGACCAAATTGTGTAGAATCTCATCTGACATGATTGGGAGCTTTGGCTTTATTCTGGAAGCAACTAAAAGCAATCAAAAAAGACTGGGGAATAGTGTGGGAATGTAGAAATGTAGGGGAATTTCTAAGGATGAATTGGTAGCAATTGGTAAACAATTTGATATACTGGGAAAGAGAGAGACTCTTTAGAATATGACTGAGAATCTTCCAATTTGAGCAGCTGGACTGATAGTGCTACCATCATTACCTCACAGGGTTTTTCTTAGTGTGTCTTGTAAATCTTGCTTGTCCCTCATAAAGAATGGTTTTCCTTTTCTTCAGACTAAGGACTTTTTATTACAGTACACAACTTAACACCCCCTGTATCTCTCCATCACAACACTTAACTCCGCATTGTTATTGCATAATTAATTGTGGTTTTTATTTGTGCCCATTTCCTTTACCACATGAGGACAAGAAATTATGTCTAGTTTTTCTACCTCTGCATCTTCATCCACCTAGTAGGCACTCAAAATCTAGTAGATAGTTTTTGAATTAATGATTATGAAGAATTTGAAGGCTGAACAAGTATCAACCTACACAGTGGTTAGGGCAAATAAAAATGAGGGGGAGAAAGTAATGAATGGCACCAATTTTTTTAGTTCTTAACCAGGACAGTGAGATTAGGCAGAGTGAGTTCTTTGGGAAAATAATTGAGTTTGATATTAGATACGTTGAATGTAGATGTTAATGAGACATCCAAATGGATGTGTACCGTTGGTAATATGTAGTTGCAGGCATACCATGCCAGACATAAGGACTTAAAGATACAGAGTTAGGGGTTCGTAAGCATAGAGGTGCTGTGGGAATGGATGACATTGCGCAGAAAATTGGTTTAGGTTAAGAAAAGTGGCTATTGACAGAAACTTGGAGAGAGGCCATGTATGAGGTAGGAAGATGAACTAGCAGAAGACCTTATTGCCTTTAGAGAGATGGAAGAAAATGAGTGGATACAACATTAGGGAAGCCAGAGGAGGTGAGGAGTCATTAGCAGTCTTAAAAGCTACAAAAATTAAGTAGGATTAAGGGGCCAAAGCACTGGGAATATACAGAAATGATGGAAACTTTACAAGAAAAATTTCAGTAGATAGAAAAATAGCAGCTGAGCTAGTGGTTTTCACGTCTTTTTGGCAGTAAAAGGAAAGAAGATAAAGAAATGGTACTCTGAGGAGCTAACGGAGTTGAGGGAATTATGTTGCAAGTATTATTTGAAAGCAGTATTTAAAACTTTTTAAGTCTTAACTGCAGAATGGACTGGAATGAGGAGAAACTAAAGCAGGAGGACTTAGGAAAATTGTTGGAGTAGTCCTTTAATTGTGAAATGTGTAAACGGACAAAACTTAGACAGTTTTAATAAGTAGCATTATCCATAAATATAAGACACCATAAACATGATGCAAAGGAGAACAGAAGTGTTGGGTGTTATAATAAAAAGTGATAGAAAAAAACAGTTTGTGAAATTAAGTTTTGAAACAGCTTTAGAAGGAGGTGAAGGAAAAATAGAAATGAATAAAATGAAAATTTTAGGGAGGTAGATATAGATCAACATAGGCATTTATTATTAGACTATACTTATTCATAAGATTATTAGACTGAGCCCTCTGTTGAAGAGAGAAAGTAAGAGAACTATGTCTGGTATTAGGATTCTTATGGTTAAATTGGCAAGTGAGTGTGCCTAATATTTGTAGTGCTTACAGTTTTTGTTATTCTGTATTTTTATAGATTTGGTATATTTCCTCCATGATTATGTGTTCCTAACTCATAATTTGGAAGGCAGGGCTTCTTAAAATGAGATCTGTGTGTCATGTGAAGTATATGTTAAAATGCAAATTCATTTCTGCGTTCTTGGGTTGGTCTGAAAAAAATTTTAAAAAAATTCATGAACCCCTACTTCATGCACTGAATGAAAATCTTTGCGAGTAGAGCCCAAGTAGTTGCATTTTTAGATTTCCCCAGGTAATTCTATTATAGACTGAAGTTTGAAAGTCAGTCTCTAAAACCTTAAAAGTTGGTTAATTTTATTTCAAATTGTTTTATATGCAGTGTATTCACTTTCTACCATCAACCTCTAGGACACTGGATAGGTTTCTTAACCTTTGAGATTTGCTTTCTTTATATGTAATGCAGTACATGAAAGGACTTTGTTTTTGTTCCATTGAGGAATGTTCTGATTGTATACAAACAAGTTAAGAATTTACAGTGATAATTTAGGGGCTTGCTTTAAGCTTCAGGATTTTTTTTTAAGAGTTAAGTTTTGATATATATTAAGTGGTTGATTTAATAAATTATAATTATCGTCGTATATTGAAGTCCTGTTTTGTGCCAGGTAGGCATTATACTATAACTTTTTAACGCGTTTTCTCTGCTACAATAACCTGACATTGGAGACTCAAGGGTCAGAGGGTCGGCCCAAGGCTGCTACTCTAGAAAGTGGTAGATGCCCAGATTTGTACCTAACATAGCCGATGCTTAGCATATAGAATTTAATTAAAAACAAAATTGCTATAGGTATTTGAAGGGATTAGAGGGATATAGTCAAATAGTTTTCATATGTGTTTAGCCCTTTTGGAGGGAGGATAGAGTAAATAAATAGAAGGCACTAAGCTTTATGGATGAATATGGGAAATATGGCTTTGCCTGCTGAAAGCACTCAGGCCACAGGGCCTGCCTACCTATGCTTTCCTCATCCCGGCAACAGCAGTAATTTGTTTCTTGATACGTTTTTGGATGTTCATAATTATAGAAAATAAATTTGCCTTTATGATGAAATTTAGTACCTTTTTTTTTTGAAAGTTTATCCAGTTGTTTATGTAAAAAGAATTGAGTGAGGTGTTTTATATTTTAGGTTAAAAATCTGTAAGAGCCTGATTTTAGAATTCACCAGCTCCTCAGAAGTTTGGCGAAATATGGTATGTTTTTGTTCTATTTTTTGGAATTCGTATTGCATGTGTATCTTAATGTCATAATAATGACAGATGTGTTCAGCAAATTTGGGCCCCTGCCATTTTTAAAGCATTGTGTCAGGTGCTCACTAACTACACTTCCAAGACTGTATGAGGGACCCAGGTAGGGTGCTGAAAAAATTTACAAGAGATTAGTGTGCTATGAGAGGTAAAATAATATGCATAAAAAGATTGAGAGGGCAGGTTTGGATTTTGGGCTATGAGTATTAATAATAGCTTTCATTTGTTGTTGTTGTTGCTGCTGCTGCTGCTGCTGCTGCTGTTGTTGTTTTTGAGACAGAGTCTTGCTCTGTTGCCCAGGCTGGAGTGCAGTGGCACCTTCTTGACTCACTGCAACGTCCATCTCCCAGGTTCAAGTGATTCTCATGCCTTGGCCTCCCAGGTAGCTGGGATTACAGGCGTGTGCCACCACACCTGGCTAAGTTTTGTATTTTTAGTAGAGACGGGGTTTCACCGTGTTGGCCAGGCTAGTCTCGAACTCCTGGCCTCAAGTGATCCACCCGCCTTGGCCTCCCAAAGTGCTGGGATTACAGGCGTTAGCCACCATGCCCAGCCATTTGTGAGCACATTATGTCAGGCACTGTTCTGAGATACTTAGATGTTAGCTTGTTTATCCATGACAGCTCTATGGAATAGGTACTATTATCCTAGTTCTACCTATAAGGAAACTGAGACTCGGAGAGGTTAAGTAACTTGCCCAAGATTTCTCAGCTAGTGAATGACCAAACAGAGACATAAGTCCAGCCTGGCCTTGGAGCCTTTTGAGCACCGGATCTCATAAAAGAGGGGACTGGAAGAGAGGACTTGACTCTAGTTTTCAAAATACATATAGCTCTTTAATTACTTTGAGGTCAATTAGTCAATTAAAAGATATTTTAACTTTATTATTTTTGTGTTTACAAGATGGAAAGTTAGACTTGTTTGAATCTTCTAATTCCACATACCATTAGTCTCTTGAGAACCCAAGGGGAAGCTGTATCATGACCACATTGTTTATTTTAGGGAAGATGGTATTTCCCATATGACCTCAGCAATGTCTAAGTTCTTATTAGGAAATGTATAGTTAGGATAGGAATATCTGGGAGATTGCGTTATTTCTTACAGATACTATAAATCCCATTTATTGGAATCCCCTGCAATTATTTTTATATATTCAGGCCAATCCTCACCTAATCTGGATTTTGAAGCCCTGCGTTCATAGCTGCATAGGTATGGGCTCAAACATTCATGTTTTAACCGTTGGTATTCGCAGATACCTTGCTGTTTTATATTGGGTTCTGAATCCACACTGGTAGCCACCTTTTACGCTTGACTATTGTTGCTTTGAGGATGTTAATTATGAAATGTTTCTTCCTCCTAATTTCCTCATCTTTCCGTAGTTGATGCCTCAGATTTGGCCTGGATAGGGGAATCGTGAGGGGAAAGAACTAGTTGCACAAAATGACCTTTTGATACTGGGATATTTCAGATGTATGGTATCTTTGCCAGAACTACAGTGTCAGTAAAGAGGCCTGCTAAATTTGAACTGTGACAATCAGAAAAGTTCAGCTAAGGCCATGTAAGGGGTTAAAAAGATATTTGGTTGAGGGAGGAGGATATGCTTTCATCTTTTGCCATACTTTTTCATGAAATTAAATCTTAGTAGATTTATGGCCAAGAAAGAGTAGAATATATTTTTATGCAGTACTTAAGGGGTTTTGACTGATGTTTTTTATTATTATTATTATACTTTAAGTTTTAGGGTACATGTGCACAATGTGCAGGTTAGTTACATATGTATATATGTGCCATGCTGGTGTGCTGCACCCATTAACTCGTCATTTAGCATTAGGTATATTTCCTAATGCTATCCCTCCCCCTCCCCCCACCCCACAACAGTCCCCAGAGTGTGATGTTCCCCTTCCTGTGTCCATGTGTTCTCATTGTTCAGTTCCCACCTGTGAGTGAGAACATGCGGTGACTGATGTTAAATGACTTTACGTACATACAGAATTAGTGGGACTAGACTTTGTGTTTATGTGTGTGTGTTTATGTGTATGTGTATAACTATTCCATTAAGCAGTTGCCCTCCTTGGTGACTGATTGCTCTATCAGCTTAGGAATCTTTTGACTGAATTTGTCCGTATTTGAAAGATCTCAATCTGTGTTCTGAATCTTTACTCATTTACATATACTTAAATCTTGAAACCCGGTATAGCAAAACTAAGCCAAAACAAACAAAAAAATCCATCCCTTGATAGGAAGTCAGTATATCTGGGTTTTAGTCAGTCCTTCAACACTAGTTCCAAAATCTTGGGCAAGTCAGTTAATCACTCGGAGGCTGCTTAATTTTTTTTTTTTTTAATTCTTAGTATATTATCTGTCTTGATTAGGTAAAGCCAAAGTTGTTATAAGACTCAAGGTACTATTGACCAAAATGCTTCAGAAACTATAACATTACATAAAAGTACAAGGAATTATTACATTTTCTCAAATGAAGAGATCATTTAAGAAAAACAAAATGCTGGAAAATAGTCCTTAAAACCTTTTCTATAATAATTACTCTTCTGATGAATTTTACGTTGACACCTAATTTGAAGCTTTGAATATTATTTTTTGAACAATGAATTGGGTTTATATATTAAAGTGTTCTAACCAAAGGTTTGTTTAATTTATTAGAGTTATTAAGCCTACGCTCAGATCAAGGTAGCAGCTAGACTGGTGTGACAACCTGTTTTTAATCAGTGACTCAAAGCTGTGATCACCCTGATGTCACCGAATGGCCACAGCTTGTAAAAGGTAATTTTGAATTATTTTACAGCCTTTAAAAGGCTGTCATTGTAAAGTGAAATACATACTGTAAAAATGAAGACAATGTATAGTTGGCAGGAATACTGCTAAGAATAGTGGGCCTGAGAGTTGACCTACTTCATTTAATCTCCTTAAAATATTTTAGTGTCTTTTTTTCTCATTAAAAGTATCAGTAGCCACTATCAAAGACCTATCTGTATGTATAAACAGGAAAGTATTTCTCAAAAAAACTTCAAGGTTTTAAACATTTTACTATAAACATTATAGAAAACATTAAAAATTTCTTAATATGCATTTTAAAGTATGCCTTTTATGTGGTGAACGTTTTAACTAAACATTTCTCTAGAAGTTTTTATAACATTAATAAAACTAGTATACTTTTCTCTCCTAGAGAGTTACAGTGGAGGTAAAAGGAGTGGCTTGCAGGATGGAGAAGCTGCACCAGTGTTATTGGAAGTGAGCCACCATTTGAATTTGCTAGCTCATGCTGCAGTATTCAGATTAGTGGGTGTTTTGTGATCATATTTTCTGCGATTCAAATCAAGACCTAAAATTGATTCTCATTCTGAGATTTACATTTTATTATCTAATGTTATTTGGTTATTGTTTCAGTTTTAAAATTTCTTTTCTGACTTGTTATTCTGACACACTTTAGGATAACCTAAGTCAATAGTTTAATACAAAAATTTCCCTTTGGTTATATGTTTTGAATTAGGTTATATGTTCTGCATTTACAAGCACATACAGGATTCTTATTTCCAGCAACTTGGCAGTAAAAGAATAAGTAGACTCTTTAGGAGCCAAAGTCAAGCTTGGGAACTGTTGCTAGGTGGTATATATTTCATAGTTTATGTTTGTTTGTTTCCAAGACAAGGTCTCACTCCATCGCCCAGGCTGGAGTGCAGTGGCACGATCACAGTTCACTGCAACTTTGACCTTCTGGGCTCAAGTGACCCTCCCACCTCAGCCTCCCAAGTTGCTGGGACTAAAGGCACCCACCACCACACCCGGCTAAGAGACGAGGTTTCATCATGTTGCCCAGGTTGACCTTGAACTCCTGAGCTCAAGTGGTCCTTATGTCTTGACCTCTCAAAGTGCTGAGATTACAGACATGAACTACCACACCTGGCATATGTCATAGTTTTGAGAGTTTGAATTCTAACCTCGGGACTTTTTTTGGTAACTTATTTATAATATTCTAGAAATATACTGTTATTAGGATGAGTAGAAATTCATTCAGACAGAAATTATTATAAATTACTGCAAGAAAAATGTCTGCTAGTTCTGC
The DNA here is from genome assembly GCF_029289425.2 of Pan paniscus. Lineage (NCBI taxonomy): Eukaryota > Metazoa > Chordata > Mammalia > Primates > Hominidae > Pan > Pan paniscus. Next base: position 9,899,800 of record NC_073265.2, read on the forward strand.
ATATATTCATTTTTCTCTTGATTAAAAAACAATTTCCAATTTGAGTAGAACAACTTTGCTATGTTTAATAGACCCAGGACAGATTTATTTTAAGGTAATAATCTTTCAATCCTTCTTCTTCTATACTGGATTGGTTTAAATTACTTAGCTTGTCTTATCAGTGGTTTTTAATAGCCTACTTTAATATATGTAAAAAGTAGTAATTAATATGTTACAGTTTGGTGGCAAACATTTTGATGCCAAAGTTCACATATTCTCTTGCTTAGGGAACAGAAATTGGGAAGATAGATGTAGTTATCATTTGATAATGTATTTAAACTCTATCCCATTTCAGGATCTCAAAACTTTGTAACAGTTACATATTGTACTTCTAAGACTTAGATTTGTTTTTCTTCTTGTGTCTTACCTTTTTGCAGTAATATTTTTATTTTCCTATCATCATGTCCTCATTTTTTCCCTCTCTTCTCTTTCCCTGTTAATTTTGAAAGTTTTGCTGCCTACGTGTTTGAAAACTTCTAATCTGCCTCTCTTCCCTCAGTGCCAGCAGGTTTATTTTTTGTTTTGCAAGCCAGCTCTGCCTCCTTACAGTATGACATCTGATGCTGGAGGGTCGCACTTTCAAAAATGAGTCAGCTGGTACATGGGGTTATCATCAATTTTTAGCTCTTCTGTCTGGGAGATACAAGTTTGGAAGCAATCTTGGGGTACTTACCCACAAGGCTGGTGGAGACCAGGTGTGTCACATAGGTGATTTGCTTGCTCCCTGGGGGAGAGGGTGGAGTGAAATTTTTGCATTTGTGTCACAGCCAAGTCACTGCCACCTCCAGCATGCCCCAGTTTTTAGTTCTTATGTAATTTTGTGCAAAATTGAAAATTTAAATACATTGCAAAGAAGATCTAAAATAAATATTTGAGCTGCTGGAGTCTTTTTTTTTTTTTTTTTTTTCCTTTTCCATTCTTGTCCTTGGAATCTGAATGAATTGCAGTGAGGGTAATTTTGAGAGTCTGATAAAGAAGTGAGGGGTTGTTTTTTGTTTTTTGTTTTTTTAGCTAAGAAATTTAGAAAACAGGTTTGTGTGTGTGCGTGTGTGTGTGTGTGTGTGTGACTGATTTTAAGATTCTTGTTAGAGTTGCTTAAAGTTGGAAGCCTAAAGTCAGTGAGAAGTTCACAAATCAGGACTTTGTAATGCCAATTTGAAAATTTAGCTTTTGACCTCAAAAAATATTTTTTATCTAGTTTGGGAATTTATAAGTGTTAGAAATTAATATTATATTGACTCATTCATTGTTGCTGATGCTGTTTATAAAAGTGAATAGATAGGGAAATACTGATTCATATCTTGTGAAATGAAAATGAAAGGCTTTTTAGTGACTTAGAATTTTAAATATTTCTACATAAGAGAGCAGTAGTATATTTAGAAATAACAAAGTAACTGGCAACTGTTTAAAACTGAAGTTAATTCACAGCTATCCAGTGCAAAACTTCACCTCAGGTGATACACTTTTGACAGGTAATACATACAGTAAGTGTATTTTTAGGGAAACAGTTTCATTGTTGAACCAAGATAATCATCATTAGAATGTTGTATCTGATTTAAGTGTCTTTAAACTTACCAAGGTATTAGATTTTAGTTTGAATTGTCTGGAGTAGCGGTAGCGGTTGGCACATTTGTTCTTAAAGGGCCAGAAAATAAATATTTTAGGCTTTATGGGCCATGTGGTTTCTGCCACAAGTCCTCAGCTCTGTTCTTTTAGTGTGAAAGCAGCCATAGATGATACCTAAATGAATGAGTATGGCTGCATCCCAATAAAACTTCATTTACAAAACTACATGGCTGGCCTAAACTTTAGTCTGTCTGCCTAGGGAGTAGTTTACTGAGCCACTAATCTAAAGTTTAATACTGTGAGTGAATACCAGTGAGTACCTTTGTTAATGTGGATAACCAATACTTGGCTATAGGAAGTTTTTTAGTTGTGTGTTTTATTACACGTATTTGACTTTGTGAATAATTATGGCTTATAATGGCTTGTCTGTTGGTATCTATGTATAGCGTTGACAGTTTCCTTTAAAAAACATGCATTGAGTTTTTTAATAGTCCAACCCTTAAAATAAATGTGTTGTATGGCCACCTGATCTGACCACTTTCTTTCATGTTGACATCTTTAATTTTAAAACTGTTTTATTTAGTGCTTAAATCTTGTTTACAAATTTGTCTTCCTAAGTAATATGTCTACCTTTTTTTTTGGAATATGGAATATTTTGCTAACTGTTTCTCAATTGCATTTTACAGATCAGGAGAACCTCAGTCTGACGACATTGAAGCTAGCCGAATGTAAGTGTAACTTGGTTGAGACTGTGGTTCTTATTTTGAGTTGCCCTAGACTGCTTTAAATTACGTCACATTATTTGGAAATAATTTCTGGTTAAAAGAAAGGAATCATTTAGCAGTCAATGGGAGATAGGAACATACCTACTTTTTTTCCTATCAGGTAACTCTAAACCTCGGTAACAGTTTACTAGATTTCTACTACTAGATAGATAAATGCACACGCCTAAATTCTTAGTCTTTTTGCTTCCCTGGTAGCAGTTGTAGGGAAATAGGGAGGTTGAGGAAAGAGCTGAGTTTAACAATCTCAACACCTACCATATTTAAGGCATCAGGTACTATGTTATAGATACAGAGATGCGTAATAATTAGTTTTCACCCTACAGAAATTTATATTATACTCAAGAGTGAAAGATGCAGAAGCAAATAATTTCAGTCACTGAGGTAGAATGGTATCCAAAATACAATAGTAACATGAAGGAGTACTGGAGTACCCAGGTATGCAATAGGAATCTAGTGTAGATGGCAGGGAAGTAAGAGTGGCCAGGAAATGCTAAGTTCAGTCTTGAAATGTGACTGGGAATCAGGCAGCTAGAAGCATGAGCGGCTTATTCCAGGCAGAAGTATGAGCCAAAGTTAGAAGCAGCATAGGGAGTAGGGGACAATAGACAGTTGAGGACTTTTAGATCATAAACTAGCTGAGAGGTAGGAAAATGAAGAAGATAAGATGTGATAGAAGGTATTAGGGAGTCAGCAAAGAATTTGCTCAGTAGGTAGATAGTAAGTTTGTCAAACGTGTATTTTTAATAACCTTGCAAGAGAGAAAGGATTGAAGAGAAACGTGTGATGGTAAGGTAGTTCAGTCAGTGAGAGCCTTGACAATGACAGTGGTATAATAGGAATTCAAAGTAAATTTTTCTGGATTTAAGACAAATATTTAGGACATGAAGTAAGTAAGACTTTAGTGATTTATTGTGAAGACTAAAGATGTTTCAGATAATAGAGGTAGTAATTATCAAAGCAAAGTTTTTCGAGGTATTAAGGGTTGGAATGAAAAATACAGGTGTATCTCTCATACAGGTAATATAAAAAAAGAAAAATGCAGATATGGTGATTGACCTTGAATAAGAGGAAAGATGCCCATCTAATGAAATTAGAACAAGGAAGTAAAGATGGATGTGTGATATTAATTGTAATTGTGGGTGAGGATGGAAAAATCAAGATTTTTTTACTGAAAATATTGGAACCTTATTTAAATGCCGGTATATATTGTGAATCTGCAAGAAATGACTATAAAATGTATTTCTCAAATTTATGTGACCCAACCATGTGACTTGTCTTTTAAGCTTTAAAAAATTGTAGTAAAATACACATAATGTAAAATTTTCCATTTCACCATTTTTAAGTATTTGGCTCAATGGTATTAAGTATATTAATATTGTTGCACAGTCACGATCAGAACTCTCTGTCTTGCAGAACTGAAACTCTGTACCCATTAAACAATAATTCCTCATTTCCTTATCTTCACAGCCTCTGACAACCATTATTCTACTTTGTGTCTAATTTTGACTGCTCTAAGTACCTCCTATAAGTGCAATCATACAGTTTTTGCCCTTTTATGATTGGCTTATTTTACTTCGCAGTGTCATCAAGTTTCATCCATCTTTAGCATGTTTCAAAATTTGTATCCTTTTTCAGGCTGAATAATGTTTTATTGTATGTATATATCACATTTTGCTTATCCATTTACCTGTTGATGAGCGCTCAGGTTGCTTCCATGTTGTAGCTATTACAGATAATGTTGCTATGAACAGGAGTGTACAAATATCTTTTTGAGACCCTGCTTTGAATTGTTTTCCCAGAAGTGGAATTGTTGGATCATATGGTAATTTTATTTTTAAAATTTTGAGAAACTGCCATACTCTTCCAGAGCAACTGTACCTATTTGCATTTCTACCACTAGTGCACAAGGGGTCCAGTTTCTCTACATCCTTGCCATCACATATTGTGTGAGAGTGTGTGTGTGTGTGTACTTCAATAGTAGTCATTGTAGTGGATATAAGGTATCTTACTGTAGGTTAGTGACCACGAAACTTTTTATGAAACATTTTTTAATAATATTTTGTGGAATACAAGGTTTGTTTAGAGGTTTTGAGAAGACTGAAAACTTAGGAAGCTACTGAGGGGAATGGGTGAAGAAGTGGATCAGAAGTTGAGAGTCTTGACTGGCTGGCTACCTGAAATCAGAAACCGTATCAGAGTAGGAGAATCTCATTCCACTGAGTGACTAGTTAAGATTAAAGACTTTATCACATTTGAAATTTAAAGACTTTTCTCCAATAGCCAGAAGATTATGCATGGTATTTTAGGGTTGGATATTAGCAGAGCTGATGGAACAGAATCATTAGTGGCAAGTGCATAAGATGTTAACATTGGAGTATTTGAATTTATATGCTGTTGATGATGGCCATGATTGGAAAGGTTGGGATGCCAGACCAAAGTGTTGAGTTGTTTTAAGAAAAGCCTGAGGTCTAGATAACAGCAAGATGGCAGACTAGCACTTTGCAGCACTCATCTCATTGTAGAACCATCAATTTGAACAACTGTCTACACACAAAAATATAAGAGCTAAGAAACCAGACGAGAGATTACCTGAATGTGGCACACAGATAAGAAAAGACACATTGAAAAGGGTAAGAAGGACAGTTTTACATTACTTGTGTCACACCTCCCTCAGTCCCTGAGATCCCAGCATGGAGAGAGAGACTGTTCACCTGGGGGAAGGAGGGGAAGTGTACACCAGACTTAGACCCTAACATTGAGCTCGCCCCAGTAAAACTCAATGCTAGGCGGGCCCCCATGGCCCCAAACTTCAGGCCAATACCCACAAACCAAGCTTGCAGGCCCACCCCAGCACCAAGCTGGATCCCACAGCCCTAGGCTCCAAGCCTGTCTAGTGCTAGGGTGGTCCCTGCAGCCCTGCCCTCTAGATCGGCCCCTGTGGCCTCACATCACTGCAGAACAAGGGTCCAAACCCAGTACTTGGCCAGCCCCTTGTGATCCAAATTCTAGGCCAACACCCACCTACCCAGCCTTCACACTGGTCCTTGCAGATCCAAGGTTCAGGCTCACTCTAGTAGACCAGGATGCCAGGCCAGCAGCACCTGTGTACCAAGGCTCCAGGACCTACCCTGCTGACCCAGACTCCAGGCCAGCCCCTGTGGACTCAGGCTGCATAATCTCTGGACAGGCCGACTGGTAAAGGGCTTTACCCAATAAAGTCACTCTGCAAAGACTGGAACAAGTCTCAGCTTCTTCAAATGTGCAGGTGCCAACACATGACTACAGGGATCAAGAACAGTCAGGGAAACGTGACACCAGTCAAAGGAACACAATAAGACACCTGAACCAACCATAAAGAAATGGAGATATATGAACTGCCTGACAAAGAATTCAAAGTAATTGTTTAAGGAAGCTCAATGAATTTCAAGAAAACGCAGATAAACAATTCAACAAAATCAGGAAAACAACAATCAAAATGAGAAATTTTGAGATTGAAATTATTTTTTAACAAATTCTGAAGCTGAAAATGCAGTAAGTGGAATGAAAAATGCAAAAGAGCATTAAAAGCAGAATTGAGCAAGCAGACAAAAGAATCTGAACTCAAAAGACAGGTTACTTGGCTAGACTAAGGAAAAAAGAGATGACTCAAGATAAAAAAAATAAAGAGTTGTGTTTTTTGATGATAAAAGCAACAAGTCTTTAGCTAGACTAAGAAAAAAGATGACTCAAGTTAAATCAGAAATGAAAGAGGAACCATTGCAGCTGATACCAGAGAAGTACAAGAAATAAGAGGATCATAAGAGACTGAACAATTATATGCCAACAAATTGATTACCATAGAAGAAATGGATAAATTCCTAGACACATGCAACTTGTCCAAGCTTAATCATGAAATGAAAAATGTGAACAGTCCAGTGACAAGGATTGTATCAGTCATAAAAATATCTCCCACCAAAGGAAGCCCAAGACTTGGTGACTTTACTGCTGAATTCTAGCAGACATTTAAAGAAGAATAGTACAGATTGTTCTCATAATTTTATGAGAAATTTAAGAAGAGGGAGTAATTTCAAACTCATTTTGGGAGATGAGCATTACCTAGATACCAAAGCCAGACAAGAACTCTCCAGGAAAAGAAAATTACAGACCCGTATTCTTAATTTAGATGCAGAAATTCTGAAGAAAATAATAACTAAATTCAACAGTGTATTAGAAGGATCATTTACTGTGATCATATGGGATTTACCTCAAGGCTACAAGGATTATCCAACAGACCTGAATCCATAAAATGTGATATACAACATTAGGAGAACAAAGGCCAAAACCATGTTATCATTTCAATAGATAATTGAGATAATTGAGAAAAAGCATTTGACAGAATTCAGTATTCTCTTGTGCTAAAAACTCTCACAAATTAAGTATAGAAGGAATGTACCTCTATAAAATAAAGGCCATATTGACAAACACACTGCTAACGTTATACTGAATGTTGAAAAGTTAAAAGCTTTTCTTTTGAGATCAGGAAGAAAACGAGAATGCCCACTTTTGCCATTTCTATTCAGCACAGTACTGGAAGTCCTTGCAAGAGCAATTAGGCAAGAGAAAGAAAAGGCATCCCAGTAGGAAAGGAAGACATTGTTGTCCCTGTTTGAAGATGACATGATCTTGTATATAGAAAACCCTAAAGACTCCACCAGAGAATTGTTAGAACTGATAAATTCAGTAAAGTTGTAAGATATAAAATCAAGATACAAAAATCAGTAGAATTTCTGTACATTAATGACAAATTATCTAAAAGAAAAATCAAGAAGACAATTCCATTTATAATAGGTACCAAAAACAAAACATGCAGTGGCTCCCAGTATCAGTGGTTCTGCATTTGCAAATTGAACGAACATTTGGATGAAAATATTTGAGAAAAAAATACAACAATAAAAATACTGTTTTCTTATACAATAAGGAAACTACAGTATAGCAACTGTTTACATAGCATTTACGTTGTATTAGGTACTAAGTAATGATTTAAAGTATACACGAGGATGTGTGTAGGTTGTATGCAAATACTATACCATTTTATATAATGGACTTGAGCATCCATGGATTTTGGTATCTACAGGAGATCCTGGAACCAATATCCTGCAGATACTGAGGGATGATTGTACTTAGAAATAACTTTAACGAAAGAGTTGAAAACTATGTAACATTGATTAAAGAAATTGAAGATGATACCAATAAATGGAAAGTTATCTTGTGTTTATGGATTGGAAGAATTAATATTGTAAAATGTTTTTATTATCCAAAGCAATCTGCAGTTTTAATGCAATCCTGATCAAAATTCCAATGTTAAATTTCACATAACTAGAAAACAGTGCTAAAATTTATATGGAACCACATAAGATCCTAAATAGCCAAAGCTGTCATGAGTGAAAAGAACAAAGCTGGAGACATCACACTATCTGATTTCAAAATATAGTTCAAAGCTACAGTAATTATAACAGCATGATAGTCACATAGAAGTAGACAGGCCAGGCACAGTTGCTCACACGTGTATTCCCACACTCTGGGAGACTGAGGCAGAAGGATTACTTGAAACCAGGAGTTTGAGAGCAGCCTGGGCAACATAGTGAGACCCTGTCTCTAAAATTAAAAAAAAAAAAATTTTAAAGCCAGGCGCGGTGCTGTGTATCTGTAGTCCTAGCTACCCGAGAGGCTGAAGGAGGAGGATTGCTTGAGCTCAGGAGCTTAAGGTGGCAGTGAACTGTGATTGCATCACTGCACTCCAGCCTGGATGACAGCGTGAGACCCTGTCTTTTAAAAACAAAACAAAAGAAACAAAAAAACAGACACATCGACCCACAAAACAGAATGGAGAGCACAGAAATAAATTCGTGTACTATCAGTTGATTTTGGACAGGGTGCAAAGAACACAGCGGGGAAAGGGAAGTCTGTTCAATAGGTGGTGTTGGGAAAATGGAATATCTACATGCATGAGAATGAAATCAGACCTGTATCTCACATCATATACCAAATTCAAGTTAAAATGGATTAAGGTCTTAAATATAAGACCTGAAACTGTAGAACTACCAGAATAAAGTATAGGAGAAATGTACATGACATTGGTTTGGACAGTGATTTTTTTGGATATGACCCCCCCGAAGCACAGGCAACAAAAATAAAAATTGATGAATGAGATCACATCAAACTAAAAAGCTTCTGCATGGCAAAAAGAAAAAAATCTACAGAATGAAAAAACTCACAGAATGGAAGATAGTATTTCCAAACCATATATCTGGTAAGGGGTTAATATGCAAAATATATAAGGAACTCAGACATCTCAGTAGTAAGAAAGCACCTCACTTAAGAAATGGGCAAAGGACTTGAATAGACATTTCTCAAAATAAGACATACAAATGGCCATTAGAATGGCTGTTAAAGTTAGATGAGGATTTGCAGACAAGGTATATCTTGCGCGTGGCAGGAATGTAAATTAGTACAGCATTTATGGAAAATAGCATGAAGTTTGCTCAGAAATTAAAAAATAGAACTACCATATGATTCAGCAGTCACACTTGGATATATATGTATTTTATATATATATATAAAAGAATAAAATCAGTGTGCTGAAGAGATCTGTACTCCCATGTTCCTTTCGGTATCATTTGCGATACCCATGATACAGCATCAGCCTAAGTGTTCATGGATAAAGAAAATGTGGTATGTATACACAGTGGAATATACTTCAGCCATAAAAAGGAGGAAATGCTGTCATTTGTGACAGCAGGGGTGAACCTGGAGGGCATTGTTGAAAGTAAGCCAGCCACAGAAAGGCAAATACTACGTCTCTCTTAAATGTGGAATCTTAACTCAGGGATGTAAAATGGTGGTTACCAGGGGCTGGGGGTGGGTGGACTGGGTTGCAGAGGTGTTGGTCAGAGGACACAAAATTTCAATTAAGAGGAATTTGTTCAAGGTATCTATTGTACAACATGGAAACTAGTTAATAACAATGTATTTTTGGAAATCACTGAGAGTAGATTTTAAATGTTCTGCCATAAAATATAAGTATGTGAGGTATTGCATGTATTAATTAGCTTGATCTAGCCATTCCACAGTGTATACATATTTTGGAACATCATGTGAATACAATAAATATGTATCCTTTTTTTTGTTTTTTGTGTTTTTTTTTTTTTTGAGACAGAGTCTTGCTTTGTCACCTAGGCTGGAGTGTAGTAGCATGATCTTGGCCACTGCATCCTCTGCTTCCTGGGTTCAAATGATTCTCCTGCCTCAGCCTCCCAAATACGTATCATTTTTATTTGTCACCAAACCTGGTGTCTTGACAGGTGAAAGGAGATATGAGTATGAGTGAAACTCTTACAAAGATAGCTGAGATGATCATTGTCAGAGGTTTTAGTATGTCTAACAAAGACAAGGGAGTGATTTGCTGAAATGAGGAGGTGAAGATGTCTCAAATTTAGAAAGGCAAATATTTTGGGGGCCTAGAGTATTGGGATAGAACCATGTACAGGGACATTGAAGTCACTTTGCTGATGATGTAACTGGGGGCAAAGTGGAGGCTTAAATATGTGGGTTTAATTGACCAGAACAGAGAGGGAAAGAGAAGGCATTCGGTTAGATGACATGAGTTTCAAATTACAAGCTGTTTTTTTGTTGTTTTTAATACAGGGAATTTTGTACAGGGAATTAGAAGAATAATGGTGGACTTAGGAGTTTTAGGAGTCACATAAAAGGGTTGCATGATAGGCAGTGCCTTTGGGGAGGAGCCAGGCTTTCATGAAAGCTAAGAAGTTGAGGGGCCATTATGTAAAGTAGTTGAAGATGGGGGATAGCCTATGGGTCTTCAGAAAGCCTCTGGGTTTCTAGAGATCTTTCTGGAAGAGGTTAGGAGGATGAGTCAAGTTTAGAATGGAAGAGGATAGATGAAGCTTGCATTTGGTAGTAAAAACCAAGGATGAATGTGTGAGGCATGATTATTTGTCACAAGTTTCCAGGTGACACTCTGGCATTCAGTCCTTGTTGAATTAAGCAAGCTTTCTTACTGTTTTACTTGGCTGTGTTAAAGTAGAGTAACAGGAAATTAGACTTCCCATAATGTCTCAATAGAGCTGTTTAAGTTTCTAGCCATAATTGGTATGGGAATATAGCTCTAAACCTTCAAGGCTGCTACCATTTCTCACATTCCTATATCTAGAAACTGTAGCCAGGCAGCACTTTCAGTGAGGTGAGTAGGTCCAGGTTTGTTCAATTACTTTTGTACCAACCTAATACCTTAATAGTATTTGTCCTAATTTACAAAAATAGGTAATGAAGGATTCTTGGTTTTACCTCAGAGCTAACTGTCCATTAATGGCAACATCCCACATTTGTTGAAGCATGATTTTGTTGTTTGTACTTTGACATGCATTTGATATTTTAAGTAACGCCTTGAATGCATCTTAAATAATAATTTATATACAGTTAACACTCCTGTTTGTTTTTAGGAATTCTTAGTGTTGCCAATTTCCTAGGATGTAGAAGAGCATAGTAAAAAAAAAAATTATTAATACTCTTAAACAAGTGTTTTTAACAACTGGACACCATTTTGTAGTTAAGCCTAGAAACAGAACTAATGCAATAACCCAGATCTTTTCATTTATTTGTATGTTTATTTTACCTGGATTTACTTTAGTTTTTTGTTTTGTTTGCTTATTGTTTGAGATATTGTCTTGCTCTGTCATAAGTGATACAGCTAGAGTGCAGTGGTGTGATCAGAGCTCACTACAACTTTGAATTCCTGGGCTCAAGTGATCCTCATGCCTCAGCCTCCTGAGTAGCTGGGACTACAGGCACATGCCACCATGCCAGGCTAAAACAGTGTTTTTGTTTGTTTGTTTTTTGTAGAGACAGGGTCTCACTATGTTGCCCAGGCTGGTCTTGAACTCTTGGCCCCAAAGTAATCCTTCTGCCTTGGCCTCACAAAGTGCTGGGACTACAGACGTGAGCCACCGTGCCTGGCCGTGGATTTTGTTTAAATTTATAAATACTGTGTTGTAGAATCTCTTTGTATGTATTAATTTAGACACCTTAATTTTCTTAATGATTTCATACCAGTTTCTCAGTAACTTCAGATTTGTTTTTTGAGGTGGAATCTTGCTCTGTCACCCAGGCTGGAGTGCAGTGGCGCGATTTGGCTCACTGCAACCCCTGCCTCCCAGGTTGAAGCAATTCTCCTGCCTCAGCCACCCGAGTAGCTGAGATTACAGGCATGTGCCACCATGCCTGGCTAATTTTGTATTTTTAGTAGAGACAGAGTTTCACCATATTGGCCAGGCTGGTCTTGAACTCCTGACCTCGTGATCTGCCTGCCTCAGCCTTCCAGAGCGCTGGGATTACAGACTTGAGCCACCGCACCCAACCAGATCAGATTTTTTGTGTTTGGTATTTACTCTTTACCTCTAACACTAAGGCTATGTTTCCAGATGTATAACTATAAATGGAGCAGGGGTAAATACAACAAGTGATTTATGGTTCAGTAAAGCAAGTTAGTTTTAATAAATGCTCAGTTTACTGTAAATGTCAGAAATGCCCCAGGACTCTGTCTGTTGACAACTCTTCTATTTCCATCGTCAGCTCTTGCCCTCTGAACTGTAGACTGATTTATCTAGCAGTTAAGTCTGGTTCTCAAACTTAACCTGTCCTAAGTGGAGCTCCTGATTTTCATCATCCCAAACCTACGTCTCTCATAATATTTTGCCATCTCAGTCAATAACAGCTTTTTTTCCCTCCTGTGCAGCCAAAAGCCTTGGAAGCATCTTTTAATTTCTCTATGTCACATACTCAAATTATTGGTAAATCTTGTTGGCTACACCTTCAAAATACCCACAATTCATTTTATTTTTTTTAATCATTATACTTCTGTTTACTCTGTTTAAAGGCATCATCTTTTGGCAAAAGAAAGAAATTGTTTCCCAGGAGTCTTGTGCTTTACAGTGTATTCTCTAGTAGCAGCCAGAATGATCTTTTTAAAATCTGAGTTAAACCATGTTATTTACTATGCTCAGAACTTTTCAGAGGCTTCCCATCTTAAAAGTAAAATCTGGAGATTTACATGGCCCTGTATGAACTGGCTTCCTTTCATTTCTGTGATCTCTCTACCGCACTTGCTCATCTCTGTCTAAAATGGCTGTATCTTTGTCATCTTAAGGCTTGTAACTATTGTCTGTGACCCTGTGACCCTTCTCTGTGATAATCCATGTGGCTTCCTTCCTCACTTGATTCAGAGAGCTCTCTGCTCAAATGATGCTTTTCCTGACCGGCTGCATCAAAGAATGATCATGTTCTTCTGCATTCCCCTTACCTTGCTGCATTTTTCTTCATGGGATTTAATGTCATTTGACTTCTTGCATATTGATTTCTTTGTTGTTTTGCTTCTTTACCACTAGAATGGAAGCCTAATGACAGTGCCTGGCATACAGTAGGTAGTCAGTAACTACTTCCTACATGAAAGAATGAAGCTAGTAAATTTATGCAAAATGTTTGTTTCTGCCTTTTTAATTATCTTGCAGAAATGTAGGAAGAATTTTTTAGGATCAGTTTATGTATATATATAAACTGATAAGTATGTACACAGCCTGTAGAATGTGGGTAATACCACCTATCATCTTTTTGAGCATTTACCATGTAGCAAGTCACTGTGCTCCATAATCCACATGCATTATCTTGAATTTGATAGGAGAGCTGAGCTTTTTAATCAGAGTAGACCATAGAAATATAGCTTGGATGCTTTTATTTCCTATATGACTTCTTCGGTGTACTTACACATCTATAAGCATTTATGGGTCAAGTAACATACTGAAATATTTTCTGAAGTAAAAGAAATCTCTTTAATCAAATAAGTGGTTCTCCTATAGGTTCTCATATCATATTCTTGGTCTCCAGATTGAGAAGGTCCTTTTGTATGCTTCCAGTATACTCGAAACCAGGAGGTAGTCTGACATCTATTTCCCTTCAAGGTCAAATAATTAGAGAAAGGTAGGTTTAATTGACACTGTTATCGAGACAGTATCAGAAGAGAAATTGAAAAATCTCTGTTGAGACTCTGTAATTTGCTAGGTTCTGAGGATACGACAGTAAATAAGTTATTAGGTCATATACCTCAGCTTCCCATTTAATTAATAGGCAGTTATAATATATAATAGAATAGGTACTGGTTGGTATGAGACTTCAGAGGAAGAATACCTAATTATCTTAAAAGTGGTATGTAAGCTGAAACCTTGAGGATGCTTGGGAATAGCTAAGAATCATAGTGTTCTAGGCAGGAAGAATAACACCTGGAATCAGAGAAGACAGCAGAACAAGTCCACTGAGTAGTAAGAAGTTCCGTATTGCAGTAATGTAGAGTTAGCTGATGGGAGAAGGTGTGAAAAAATGCATTTGGATGTAGAAAGCCAGGAGCACGCTAAGGCCCTTTGCTTTCTTCTGACAGACACAGGAGCCCATGAAAGGCATCACGTGTGGAAGGAAGTGACACGAGTCATAGTCTGCCCTGCTTTTCTACCACCTGAAGCATCATATAAACCTATATCTTCTGTTTCAAATGTAAGGAAACATACTTCTAGTTCACAGTAGGGATAGTTGAATGGATGAACTGCTTCTGGCTGAATCTTCTCAAAGTAGAATGAGCAAAACATGGCTATATTATGAGATTATCTAAGGAAAGATTTTTATAATCATGTGAATTTTGAATTTCTTTATATCTTAATTATTCCAAGAGATTTTTGGAAACATTAATGAGAATAGTTTACCTTTAGTACATAGAACTTCTTGTCAGCTATAAATGAGGATCAAACCCAAAAGAGATTAACAAAAATAAAAGGGATGCTATTTCCCCAAATTAGCAGAACTTTTTGATTCACCGAGTTCTTTGTTTTTTAACTGCTGTCTGCCTCTTAACATAATTGAGTATTCAGTGATATAATATAAATAAATCACTTACTAAATGCTGATGAACGCTTGTTTTTATTAACATCTCAGCTTGTAGCATATCTTGTTGCCCATACCAGAAACCCCACCCATTACCTCTAGCTCTTCCAGCTTATTTACCTCTTACAAACTACTTATTTTAAATATTTCCTGGGTCAATTTCATCTTTTTTTTTCTTCCTACTGCTACATTCTTTGTCTGGACTATTACAGTAGTCATTACCTAACTGGATTGCTTGCCTCCAGTTTTGCCCACTTTGGTTTCAGTTGTTGAAAAGGCAAATTTTGTCAGTCACTTACCTGCTTAAAACCCTTCAGTGACTCCTTGTGTTTTAGTTCTTATCTAATGGTTTATGAATGTAGTGGGTTACGAATCTTCCGGAAGAGTGCATTTGCACTCCTGAAGTGTGCATGTATTTTTATGAGGAGAAGATCTTTAGCTTTTATTAGATTACTCCTCTTTTGGCTAAAAAAAGAATTACTTATCATGGCTATTGAGGTCTTCCATGATCTGGCTTTTCCCTGCCTCTCTATTTTCATATTTTTGAAACTTTTCTTGAACTTTAGGCTCTTGAAGTGCTTGGAATTGTCTTATAATATCATGTTTTCAGGCCCCTGTGCTTTTACTCATTTTCCTCTATCTGAAACATTCTTCCCCTATCTGAAACATTCTTCCCACCCATAGTGTCATCAGCTCCTAGTCATCTTTTGTGATTCACCTCTCCTAAGTTGCCTCTCTTTTTATTGCTATTCCTCTGTAGTCATCTCTGTGATATTGAAATCATGTGGCTTTCTCTTTCTTTAGACATCATAATTCCTTGAAGAGCCCTTTTTATGTAGCCTGACAAGCAGAATTTATACTGAAGTAGACATTTGGAAGTCATTTAGTTATTGCTCAATCCTTGAAAGATGAAACTGTCCAAAGGGAAATTTAAAAGGGAAAGTATCTAATAGCTGATCCCTGGAGAATACAAATGTCTCTAGATTTGGAAGGGAAGTCTCTGAAAAACAGCCAGAGAGAAGGGAGGAAACCAAGAAATAGTGTCCTAGACCCAAAAGTCAATAATTTCCAAAAGGTCTATATTTCTTAGGAAGGCCAAGTAAAATAAGTAGTGAAAAGTGATGACCTGACTAGAGCAGATTCTTCATTTCCAGTTACAGAAGCTAGGTTATAGGTGCAGTAAGCTCTGGACATGTTCTTTTCCCACATGGAATGTTATTCGTGTTCTCCACTGCTGCTTTGAACTATTCCTTTTACTCTCTCAGCATAAAAATCCCTGCTTCTTTGAAGCTTATGCCTTCTGGTTTTGTCTTCCTCTGTCTGCCTTCAGTGAGCTATCAGTTTCGTCTCGGTTTTTGAAGACTGCTACCTGAACTTATTCTTCTTCACTCTTTCCCAAATCTGCTGCCATCTTTATTTATATGATTAACCCCTCAGTCCCTAGCAAGTCAAATTCCCATCCGTTTTTATCTACAGTAACGTTCACCTCTGCATCACTGCTGCTTCCCATGTCTACAGGCATGCCAACTCAAAACTGTTTTACCCCAAAAGCTTCAGTGAAAACACCTTACCTCAGGTTGCAGTCTTTGAATGCTTTTCTACTATCTTAAACTTGTTTTCTTTCATTGCGCCTTTTCTTCCTTCTCTTAGAGACTTATCCTATGGCTCTCCTACTGTCTTCCAGCTACAATTCCCTCTTGTTCCTGACATGTACTGCTCAGAGCCAGGAGATGGATAAGTAGTAGTATTTCACATGTACTTTTTTCTCTGGGGAGCAGTAGTCATATAATAATTGATTAAGATAAAACAGGTTTTTATCAGTTTATGTAAGAGGTAAAGAAAACAATGGGGTAGAGTTTTAAAAATTGTCAAAAACAACAAATTTTACCATATTAATGATTTGAAGTGTACAGTACAATTGTGGTAACTGTGCACATTGTTGTGCAGCAGATCTCTAAAACTTTTTCATCTTGTAAAACAGAAACTCTACATTCATTGAACAACTCTTCTTTTCCCCCTTCTTCCTATTCCTTGGCAAATGCCATTCTACTTTTTGCCTCTAAAATTTGACTGTTTTGGCTACTTCATGTTAGTGGAATCATTAAGTATTTGTCTTTTGTTTACTGGCCTATTTCACATAGCAATGTCCTCAAGGTTCATTTGTGTTGTAGCATATTACAGAATTTCTTTCTTTTCTTTTAGGCTGAATAACATTTTGTTATATATGTATACCACATTTTCGTTAACCATTTGTTGATGGATGTTTAGGTTCCTTCCACTTCTTGAATATTGTAATGTTGAAATAAACATGGGTGTACAAATATTTTTTTGAGAACCTGTTTTTAATATATTTGGAAGTATACCCAGGTGTAGGATTACTGGATCATATGTATTCTATTTTTTTTTAGATTATTTTTTTTTTTACAGGAGTTCTAGGTTCACAGAATTGAGAGGAAGGTACAGAGATTTCCCCTGTACCTCCTTCCACACACATGTATAGATTCTCTCATAGCCAGTGTGCATCTCCCACCAGAATGGTACATGTCTTTCTGATGAACCTATATTGATACATCATAATTACCCAAAGTCTGTAGTTTATATTAGGGATCATTCTTAGTGCTGTACGTTCTGTGGCTTTGAACAAAGTACAATGACATGTATCTACCATTATATCATACAGAATGTTTTCACTGCCCCAAAATCCTCTGTGTTCTACCTATTTATCTTTCCTTCCCTCCCACTCCTTGGCAATCACCGATCCTTTTACTGTGTCTCTAACTTTGCCTTTTCCAGCATATTATATACTTGTAATCATACAGTATATAGCCTTTTCAGCTTGACTATTTTTACTTACTAATATGCATTAAAGTTTCTTCCATGTCTTTTCATAGGTTGTTAGTACCTCTCTTTGTCCATTTTCTGGACATATCACAGTTTGTGAATGAATATTCACCTAATGAAGGACATTGTGGTTGCTTCCACATTTTGCTAATTATGAATAAAACTGCTGTAGATATCGGTGTGTAGGTTTTTGTGTGGACTTAGGTTTTCAGCGACTTTCTGTAAATACTAGGGAGTGCAATTGCTGGATCTTATGGTAAAAGTGTTTAGTTTTGTAGGAAACATCCAAACTGTCTTCTAATATGACGCTATCCTTTTACATTTTTCACCAGCAATGAGTGAGTGTTTCTGTTGCTCTACATCTTCACCAGTATTTGGTGTTATCAGTGTTCTGAATTTTGTCCATTCTGATAGGTGTGTAGAGGTATCTTATAATTTTAATTTGTGTTTCTCTGATGCCATATGATGTGTGGGACATCTTTTCATATGCTGAATTGCCATCTGTATATCTTTGGTGAGGTGTCTGTTAAGGTTGTTGGCCAATTTTTTAATTGGGTTGTTTGTTTTCTTGTGGAATTTTAAGAGTTCCTTACACTGTCTCTGTCTGTCTTGTCTGTCTGTCTGTCTGTCTATTGAGACAGAGCCTCGCTCTGTCACCCAGGTTGCAGTACAGTGGCACAGTCTTGGCTCCCTGCAACCTCTGCCACCTGGGTTCAAGTGATTCTCCTGCGTCAGCCTCCCGAGTAGCTGGGATTATACGCGTGCGCCACCACACCTGGCTAATTTTTGTATTTTTAGTAGACACGAGGTTTCACTATGTTAGCCAGGCTGGTCTCGACCTCCTGACCTCAGGTGATCCACCCACCTTGGCCTCCCAAAGTGCTGGGATGTGAGCCACCACGCCCAGCCTCCTTACACGTTTTAGTTAATAGTTCTTTATCAGATGTGTCTTATGCAAATATTTCCTCCCTATCTGTGGCTTGTCTTTTCATACTCTTGACATTGTCTTTTTCAAAAGACAACAATTTTTAAGAAACAAGTAGACAATTTTAATGAAGTCTGGCTTATCAGTTCTTTTCTTCATGGTTGGTACCTTTGGTGCCGTATCTAAAAAGTCATCACCAAACCCAAGATCTAGATTTTTTCTTATGTTATCCTCTAGGAGTTTTATAGTTTTGAGTTTTACATTTAATTCTCTGGTTTATTTTGAGTTTATTTTTGTGAAGGGTGTAAGACCTGTGTCTAGACTCTTTTTTTTTTTTTGCATGTGGATGTTCAGTTATTACCACTGTTTATTGAAAAAGACTATTTTCTTCATTGTATTGCCTTTGCCTCTTTGTCAAATACTGCCATTGCTCCTTTGACTATGTGGGTCCATTTCTGGGCTCTCTGTTCTGTTTCGTTGATCTGTTTTGTCAGTTCTTTTGTCAGTACCACACCATCTTGACTACTGTAGCTTTACAGTAAATCTTGAAATCAGTAGTGTCCATCTGACTTTTTCTGTCAATATTGAGTTGTCTCTCACGGGTCATGGAATAGCTCTTCATTATTTAGTTATTTGATTTCTTTCATCAGAGTTCTAAAACATTTTTCTTCATATATCTTGTACTAATTTTGTTAGATCTGTACTTAAATATTTCATTTTGGGACACGCTAATGTAAAATGGTATTGTGTTTTTAATTTCAAATTCAACTTATGCATTGCTGGTTTACAGGAAAGCTATTAACTTTTTTATATGAGCCTTGTATCCTGCAGCTTTGCTATAATCACTTATTAGTTCTAGGAGGTTTTTGTTGTTTTTCTTTTTCTTTTTTTCAATTCCTGTCTATGTTCTACACATATAGTCATTTCATCTGCAAACAAAGGCAGTTGTATTTTTTTGTTCCCCGTTAGTATACCCTTTATTTCCTTTTCTTGTCTTAGCTAGGACTTCCAGTATGGAGTGGTGAGGTGGGGATATTCTTTTCTTGTTCCTGATCTTAGTAAGAAAGTTTCTAGTTTCTCATCATTAAGGATGGTGTTAGCTGTATGTTTTTTGTAAACGTTCTTTATCAAGTTGAAGGTGTTCCCTCTATTCCTAGTTTACTAGTTTCTATCATGAGTGGGTGTTAAATTTTGTCACATACTTCTCTCCATCTATGGTATGGTCATGTGATTTTTTTTCTTTAGTCTGTTGATATGGTGAATTGCATTAATTGATTTTCCAATATTGAACCAGTCTTGCATACCTGGGATAAATCCTACTTTGTGCTGGTGTATACTTCTTTTTATACATTGGAGTAAAATTTAGTTTGCTAATACTTTGCTAATACAAAGATTTTTGCATCTTTATTCATGACAAATATGGGTCTGTAGTTTTCTTTTCTGATAATGTCTTTGTCTGGTTTGGGTATTAGAGTAATGCTGACTTCATACAATGAGATAGGAGCATCTCCTTTGCTTCTATCTTCTGAAGGAGATTGTAGAGAACTGGTGTGGTTTCTTCCTTAAATGTTTAGTAGAATTCATCAGAGAATCCATCTGGGCCTGATGCCTTCTCTTTTAGAACATTATTAATTATGGATTTAATTTCTTTAATATATGCTTTTTAATCAAGATTATTTCTTCTTAGAGTTCTAATAGATTGTGTCTTTTAAGGAATTGATTCATTTCATCTAGGTTACCAAATTCGTGGCCGTAAAGTTGTTCATAATATCCCTTGATTATCCTTTTAATGTCCATGAGATCTGTAATGATGTCCACTCTTTTCATTCTGATATTAGTTATTTTGTCCTTTGTCTCTTTTTCTTAGCCTGGCTAGAGGCTTATTGATTTTATTGATCTTTTCAGAGAACTAGTTGATTTCTTTGATTTTTCTCTATTGATATCTTGTTTTCAATTTCATTGATTTCTGCTCTAATTTTTATTACTTCTATTTGGATTTAATTTGCTTTTTCTAGTTTCATAAGTTGGTAGCTCAGATAATTGATTTTTAGATCATTCTTTTCTTTTCTTTTCTTTTTGAGGTGGAGTCTCGCTTTGTCGCCCAGGCTGGAGTGCAGTGGCACGATCTCGGCTCACCGCAAGCTCCGCCTCCCGGGTTCACGCCATTCTCTTGCCTCAGCCTCCCGAGTAGCTGGGACTACAGGCGCCTGCCACCACGTGTGGCTAATTTTTTTGTATTTTTAGTAGAGACGGGGTTTCACTGTGTTAGCCAGGATGGTCTTGATCTCCTGACCATGTGATCCACCCGCCTCAGCCTCCCAAAGTGCTGGGATTACAGGCGTGAGCCACAGCGCCCGGCCTAGATAATTCTTTTCTAATAAATGCATCAGTGTTGTATGTTTCTTTCTAAGCGCTGCTTTCACTGTATCCCACAAATTTGGATAAGTTGTGTTTTCATGATATTTTCAATTTATAATGGTATTATTGGGACACAACCCAATAAGTAAGTTTAGGAGCATTTGTATGCATAAGCACAATTGTTGACATTATTTTGAACAAATTCTTATTTGTTAGATCAATTAAGTATAAGAAAAATAAAAGGTTTTATTTTACTTTCAGTGTTTCCTTCTTTTGATGCTCTATATATGTAGATTTCAGTTTCTGAACTTCCCAACACTTATTGCAAGGCAGGTGTACTGACAACAAATTTCCTTAATTTTTGTCTGAGAAAGTGTTTTTTTTAACTTTTGAATAATAATCTCACAAGGTAGAGTGCTAGGTTTATGGGTTTTTTTCTCTCAACACTATGACTATTTCACTCTTTTTCTTGTAGGAAGTCACATGTATTTTTTCTTTTTTTTCTTTTTTTCCTCTACAGGTAAGGTGATTTTTTCCCTCTGGCTTACTTCGGATTTTTTTCTTATCCTTGAATTTCTGTAATTACAACGTTTTATGCCCAGATGTAGTTTTTTGGCATATTTTCAAGCTCAGAGATTCTTCATCCATGCCCAGCCTACTAATAAGCCCATCAAAGGCATTCTTCATTTCTCTTACAGTGTTCTGTTTTTTGTTTTTGTTTGTGTTTTATCTCTAGCACTTCCTTTTGGTTCTTAGGATTTTCATCTCTACTTTTTTAACATGTTGTTTACTCAGTTCGTTAGGGCCCTTAGCATATTAATCATAGTTGTTTTAAATTCCAAGTTTGATAATTCCAAATCCCTGCTGTATCTGGTCCTGGTGCTTGTTTTTTACCTTTTATTATGCCCTGTAATTTTTTTCTTGATAGCTTGGACATGATGTACTAGGTAAAAGGAACTGTTGTAAATGAGCCTTTAGTAATGTGGTTGTAAGGTGTAGGGAGAGGAGAAGAGTTCTGTAGTCTTATGATTAGGTCAGTCTTTTTAGTGAGCTTATGCCTCTGGACTGTGAACTTCACAAGTGTTTCTCAATCCCAACCCTCCCTCATTCCCTTAGTTAGAACAAGATAGCCATAATGGCCTGAAGTTGGGTTATTTCTCTTCCCCCACATCATTTTGGCTTTGCTACAACCCCAGCAGGTTAGGCTCTGGTTAACTAGTTTCTCCTGAGGACAAACCTTGTTAAGACCAGAATAGTCTAGTGTACTTGTAAATCATTTCTCTTTGCCTCCCCTGCTGAGGGTTGAGGATTTTTCTCCTATATTTACTGTGAGAAGCCGGTCAATTGCCTGGATGTAAAACTTAGAAAATTGTAGGGCTCCCCCTATAATTGGGTAACTCTGGAGTTTTTAGCTTTCAGAGTTGTCCACACTGAGCCTTCATCAATTTGTCCATTACGCTTCAGGATTTCCTACCCCGTGGAGGTTTCTGCTTGTGTTTTTCATCTCAGATAAATGGTGATGCTATGTGTTCACCTGTCCTCTGCTCTCACAGGCAGTCATTTGCCCTGTGACCTCACTTATCCTATCTCAGATTTGTTTATTTTTAAGTTTGTCATTTTTTACTTGTTGTTAGGATGGAGTGGTGACTTCCAAGCTCTTCATATGTGGAACTGGAGGTAATTCTATTTCAAATTTTTTGAGGGACCTTCATGTTGTTTTCCATAGTGCCTGGCACCATTTTACATTTTCACCAGTGGTGCATAAGGGTTCCAGTTTCTCCATATCTTCACCAATACTTATTTTCTGTTTTTTTAATGGTGGCCATCCTAATGGTTTCAGATGATGTATCATTGCAGTTTTAATTGACATTTCTCCCTACTGATCAGTGATGGTGAGAATCTTTTCATGGGCTTATTGCCCATTTGTATATATTCTTTGGAAAAATGACTATTCAAGTCCTTTGTCCACTTTTTAACTAGATTTTTTGTTGTTGAATTGTAGGAGTTATTTATATATTCTGGATATTAACCAAATAACAGATACATGGTATGGAAATATTTTCTCCTGTTTTGTAGGTTGCCATTTTACTCCATTTACTGTTTGCTTTGTAGAAATTTTTGAGTTTATGTATCCCCAGTTTGTCTATTTTTGCTTTGGTTGCTTGTGCTTTTAGTGATCTATTCAAGAAATCATTGCCAAGTCCAATGTCATGAAGTTTTTCTCCATGTTTTCTTGTAGTAGTTTTATAATTCAATGTTTTAAGTTTAGGTCTGTAATCCAGCTTGAGCTCATCTTTGTATATGGTGTGAGATAAGGCTCCAACTTCATTCTTTTGCATGTTAGATTCCAGATTTCCCAATACAGTTTGTTGAAGAACCTCTTTTCCCTATTTCTGTGTTCTCTCTTCTGCTCACTTGGTCTGTATATCTGTCTTTATGCCAGCACCATAGTGTTTTGATTACTATAGCTTTGCAATATCTTTAGAAATCAGGGAATGTGAGGCCTCTAGCTTTGTTTTTTTGTCCAGATTGTTACGGCTATTCAGGGTCCTTCAAGATTCTGTATTAATTTTAAGATTTTTTTTTCTATTTCTGTAGAAAATGCCATTGGGATTTTGATAGGGATTGCTTTGAATTTGCAGATTGCTTTGGGTAGTATTGCCATCTTAACAGTACTAAATCTTCCAATTCATAAACTTGGATGTCTTTCCATTTATTTGTATTGTCTTTAATTTCTTTCAGCATTGTTGTATAATTTTCTTTTTTTTTTTTTTTTTTTTGAGACAGAGTCTCACTCTGTCACCAGGCTGGAGTAGAGTGGTGCAATCTTGGCTCACTGCACCTCTGCCTCCCAAATTCAAGTGACAACTCCTGCCTCAGCCTCCCGAGTGGCTGGGATTACAGGCATGCGCCACCAAGCCCAGCTAATTTATTTTGTATTTTTAGTAGAGACAGGATTTCACCATGTTGGCCAGGATGGTCTCAATCTCTTGACCTCATGATCAGCCCACCTTGGCCTCCCAAACTGCTGGGGTTACAGGCGTGAGCCACCACGTCCGGCCTATGTTGTTTAATTTTCAATGTACATGTCTTTCATTTGCTTGGTGAAAATATTCCCTAAGTATTTTTTACTCTTTGATTTCATTTTAAATGGGTTTAAAAAATTAATTTCCTTTTTGGATTCTTCATTTTTAGTATTTAGAAATGCAACTCTTTTCTTAATGTTGGTTTTTATATCCTGTAACTTTACTGAATTCCTTTATTCTAACGGTTTTCTTTTTGGTAGGCTAGAGTTTTCAACATAAAAGATCATGTCATTTGCTAACAGAAGTAATTTTACTTCTTACTTTTCTCATTTAATACCTTTCATTTCTTTTTCTTGCCCAATTGCTAACTCTGGCAGGACGTCTAATAGTATGTTGAATAGAAGTGGTGAATGTGTGCATTCTTGTTCCATTTGTGATCTTAGAGGGAAAACTTTCAGTTTTTCATCATTGAATAACATTAGCTGTGGTCTTTCTATATATGGCCTTCATTATGTTGAAGTAATTTCCATATCTTTCTAGCGAATTGAGTGTTTTTGTTTTTGTTTTTTTGAGACAGAATCTTGCTCTTGTCACCCAGGCTGGAGTGCAATGACGCTATCTTAGCTCACTGCCAGCTCCGCCTCCCGGGTTCTCAAGTGATTGTCCTGCCTCAGCCTCCCGAGTAGCTGGAATTACAGGCGCCCACCACCACGCCCGATTAGTTTTTGTATTTTTAGTAGAGACAGGGTTTCACTGTGTTGGCCAGGCTGGTCTCACACTCCTGACCTCAGGTGATCCACCCACCTTGCCCTTCTAAAGTGCTGGGATTACAGGCATGAGCCACCCTGTCCGGCCTTTTTTTAAATCCTAAAAGGGTGTTGATTTTTGTCAAATGCTTCTTCTGAGTCAGTTGAGATTATTGGTTTTTGTCCTAAGAATGCAGTGTATTAAAGTGATTTTTTTGTATGTTGAACCATCCTTGGATTTTATGAATAAATTCCAGTTGAGAATTTATGAAAAATATAATCTTTTTAATGCATTGTTGAATTCTGTTTCTTGGTATTTTGTTGATTTTTTTTGCATCAGTATTTATTAGGGATTCTTTTTTCTTGTAAATTTGTCTGATTTTGATATCTAAGTAATGCTTACCTCAGAAAATGATTTTGAAAGTGCTCTGTCCTCTAGTTTTTTCAAAGAGTTTGAGAAGGGTTGTTAGTTTTTAAATGTTTGGTAGAGTTTTCAGTGAAGCCCTGGCGTTGTTGGACAGTTACTGATTCAATCTCTAATAGTTATAGGTCCATTCAGAAGTTGTATGTATTTGTGGCTCAATCTTGGTGGGTTTGATGTGTCTATCCGTTCTCAAAGGTTATCAAATTTGTTGGGTCATAGTTGTTCATACTAGTCTTTTAAGGTCCTATTTATTTCTGTGGCAGCAGTTGTTGTATCGCCTTTCTAATTTCCAGTTGTTGCTGTTTGTGTCTATTCTCTTCATTTCTTAATCTAAGAATTTGCCAATTTTGTTGATCTTTTCAATGAAACAGCTACTCCTAATTTTGTTGATTTTTTTTCTATTGCAAAAATTTTCTATTTTTCTCTATTTTATTTTAGCTGTAATTTATTTTTATTTTTTTTATTTTTTGGTAAGTTTGAGTCTCATTTGTTCTTCATTTCCTAGTTCCATAAAATGTAAAGTTAATTTGTTGATTTAAGGTTTTTCTTCCTTTCTAACTGTGAAATATGACGCTGTAAAACAGATTTTCATTTTACAGATGAATTATGTAAATATTTAGTTCTACAATTTTACTTTTTTTTAATCATATATCACGCATTCTGGATATTGAGACTATAAAAATGAAAAAAACAGTTCTTTTCTTTTCTTTTTTTTTTTTTTTTTTGAGACAGAGTCTCGCTCTTTTGCCCAGGCCACAGTGCAGTGGCGCTGTCTCGGCTCACTGCAAGCTCCGCCTCCTGGGTTCATGCCATTCTTCTGCATCAGCCTCCCAAGTAGCTGGGACTATAGGCGCCCACCACGGCGCCCAGCTAATTTTTTTTTGTATTTTTAGTAGGGACGTAGTTTCACCATGTTAGCCAGGATGGTCTCGATCTCCTGACCTCATGATCTGCCTGCCTCGGCCTCCCAAAGTGCTGGGATTACAGGCGTGGCGTGAGCCACCGCACCCGGCCATAAAACAGTAATTGAAGGTTAACCTATATTTCAAACAATTGAAAATACTGATTTGTTCATATTTATTTTTTCATGAAAATCGTCTTGTTCTATATTTAATAGGGTTTTGTTCGGTTCATGGTACTAATGAGTTCACAATTGTAGGTTTAGTCTTGAAATAATCTAAATTCACTTCATCCCATTGTAACAGACCCTACATCATACTGAATATAGTTGTGTCACAGATGTCTCTTACAGTCTATTTCTACAAGGCCTAGAACTATTTAGGATACCGTTGCTCACTCTTACAAATTTTAACATTAAAAATAACTTTGAGATGGAATGGAGTTTTGCAACATCTCAGAACAAAGAGACTCCACTTACGAGAAATTACTAAGCAGTGGTTCCTAGCTTTATAGACTAATTATATAAGCCTTCAGTTGTTTCTATTTTATATCTGTTTTTTAGATTCCTCACATGTTCATTCTGCTTTACCTTCTGTATAATATAAAGGTCACTCTACTTACAGTCACATTTTCCTTTTAATCTTTCCGTTTTTATTTTTTATTCTTTGCTTTGTTCACCATTAGTTTTTATATTGCATCTCACAGTTCATATTTCTTTTTTGTCATTTCTGATTCTAATTGTAATTCTAATCTTACTTGTTTGATGTTCACTGTCACATCTTCACTTTCTGGCAGCTGTTTCTATGGCTTCATCTTCTTAGTGCTTGTATTCATTGCTTATATTCCAGTTGTCTTGTAAATTAATTTTTTTAGTGAACTAAGCCAGACACGGAAAGACAAATATCACATGTTCTCACTGATATGTGGGAACTAAAAAAATATTGAACACAAATTTTACAGCTGACACACATATGCCTGCCACCTAGATTCTGCCATTAATACTTACATTGCTTTATCGTATAACCATCCTTGTATCCATCAATCCATCTTAATTGTTATGCCTTTCAAAGTTAATTGCTAACATTAGTACACATCCCTGTAGGTGAAACCATTTTTAAACTGATTGCTGTCAAGTTGTCTAGAGTAAACTCTGATCTTCCAAGTATGACTTATTCCATAGGACTTCTGTTTGTAGCACTGTCCCATTAATTCAATCATAGAAATAAATAATTGGAAAGTATTGTCTGTTTTAAATGGATAAGTATTTTCATGTGTCTGACTTTAGAGGACTTTTACTAGAAGGTCTCACTTGACCTTCATTGCTGACTAAATAAGAAAAGTTTGTTTTATTTTAAAAATCAACACATTATAACATACTTTGTTTTTTGAGTAATAAGAAAAGTCAATGGAATGTGAAGAAATTATAGCAAGTAAGCTGTTGTTCCTCTTCTAGGAATTTTGATCATGAACAGCTGATAAGGTATTACTAAGGTATCTCATCAGGGAAATTCCTTTCTTTCCTTCTTTTTCTTTTGCATCCTCTCCCTTTCCTCACTTTCTTTTCCCCTTTTTCCCTTTTCCCCTCTCCTCTTCTTTTCTTTAATAGTACTTGGGGAAAGGTATACCTTTTATTTTACGTATTTGCTCAGGGTAAAGAGAGAGTTTAGAGGCCAAATGATTAGATGGCAGGGTCACTGGAGGGCAGAGATAAATAATAGATCCTAAATTAAGGGTTGGCAACCATTTTCTGTAAAGGGCAGGTGGTATTTGTTTTAGGTTTTGCAGGCCTAAAGTACTCAACTCTGCCATTGTAGTATGAAAACAGCCATAAACTATATAGTATATTGTATTAGTCCTTTTTCACGCTGCTGATAAAGACATACCTGAGACTGGGAAAAAAAAAAGAAGTTTAATTGGACTTACACTTCCACATGGCTGGGAAGGCTTCAGAATCATGGCGAAAGGTGAAAGGCACTTCTTGCATGGCAGTGACAAGAGAAAATGAGAAGGATGCAAAAGCGGAAACCCCTGATAAAACCATCAGATCTCGTGAGACTTACTACCACAAGAACAGCATGTGGGAAACTGCCCCCATGATTCAGATTATCTCCCAGGGGGTCACTCCTACAACACATGAGAATTATGGGAGTACAATTAAAGATGAGATTTGGGTGGGGACACAGAGCCAAAGCATTATCATATATAGTATATTTATAAATCAATGAACTTGGGTATGTTCCAGTACACTTGATGGATACTGAAACTTGAATTTCTTATAATTTTCACATCACAAACTATTATTCTTTTTCAAACTTTTTCCAGCCATTTAAAAATGTAAAATATTCTAAGCTTGAGAGACATAAACAGGTGGTGGACTCGATTTGACTTACGAGCTATGATTTGGTGACCCATATGGTACAAGGATTTCCCTTGCGCAGGAACTATACCAAAAAGTCGTTATTAGTGTATACTTTTCCAACGTAGAGGCCCTGTTACGTGCTCTAAATTTTGTATGCCTTTTACATACCCTAAATTAGATAGTGATACAGATGAGGTCAGATAAATTAAGGTGTCATTGGAGTGAGGAAAAAAGAAGAATGCTTAATATAGTTGATTCCACCATTAACTTGGAGGTTCTGGCATGGCTTCCTTTAGTCCTGTCTCATCAGTGTAGCTGCTATTTGTTAAACTTGGCACAGAAAGGCAGATCAAATATAGAGGGCTACTTTCAGATCCTCCTCTTAATAGTTATTAAAAGCTCAAGTTTAGTAGCTGAGTTCAAATCTCTTATTAGATGTATGACTTATGTAATTTCTCTGAGCATCAGCAGAATGAAGGTTTATAGTGCTAACTCATACACTTGTGAGGGTGATAATAACGATTACAACAATAATAGTAGTAGCTAACACTTTCATAGTGCTTAGTATGTGCCAGGCAATGTTCTAAGCACTTTATATATATTAACACATTTAATTTTCTCACAATTGGTAATGTGAAGAAGAATAATACTCTCACCATGATAATGCTCATAGATACTACCATTTAAATTACGAGGAAACTTACGTCCAGAAAGATCAAGTAATTCATTCAGGGTCACATAGTTAATTAAGAGGTAGAGCCATTATGTGAACTTGGGCATCTGGCCTCAGAATGCGAGCTCTTAACTGTTAAGGTTTATTCCCCTCTAAAGTGGGAATGTCTATAAAATGCATAGCACATAGGTCCTCAACAAATTAGAGAGAAATTAACTTTGCAGAATATAGTGGTTCCATTTCCTCAAGAAACTTGGTCTGCCTTTGTGGTACCAGATAGATGCATAAATGTGAGGTTCACGTTATGATTCTTCAGATTTTTTTCCCAGTTGCACATTAGTTATGAGATTTTTTTCCATAGAATTCTTCAGTATTACTCATGTTAAAAAAAATTATTATTTTGAAATGAATCACCTTCTGCAAAACAATATAGTCAAAATGACTTAGACTCTGAAGCTGAAAGACTCCTGGACTCCTATTCTTGTCTTGGTTCTGTACTTTCTTTGAGATCTTGGTTTCGTGATTTGACTCCAGTTCTATTTCTCTCTTTGGCTGTGGACTGAAGATAATCCTCAATGTCATGGTATTCAAATGAGATAACCCATGTCAAAGTGCCCCGCAGTGTGTGTAATATGTTATCAGGCATCCAGCAAATACTAGTTTCTTGCCCACCTCCCTATTACATAAAATAACTTTAAAATTAGAACTGAAGGGACTCATAAAGCTGGGAAAACTGAGGCCCAGACAATTGTTTCCCTAGGATCCTACAGCTGCTTAGGGATAGAAGGATGACACTTAATGCAGATCTTCTGATTTTTCAGTCTCGTTCTGTTTGTGCTGATCACTCTCCTCCTATGTAGTATATAAAGAAGTACTATGTATCTGACAAGTTTTGGGGAGGTTATTTTAGTATAAAAGCTCACATTAAAAATATCTATTTTGGTATTTTGACTTTTGTAATTTTTTTAAAAATCAGAGACAATTTAGTAAATCCTGGGGCCATTCAAATCATGTATATGAAGTTTTAAAACTGCTATTGTTTTCCCCTTATAGTTATTAATTTTTAATATGCAAGTAGCATCCTTACTATGGAAAGAATAAATAAGAAATCAAAAGATGGAAGAAGTTTTAAAACTCATTTAATCACATCATCCAGAGAAAATGCTATTAATGCTTTGAAATAACAATGGGTTCATCCTACACCTGCTACTTTTTAACTGACTTTTGTCAGTTAGTGATATATCAGGAAGACTAGGCAGTTCTTTGTCGAATTCAAATCTTGATAGTTTTTATTTTATTGTGTGACCTATTATCAGTTCATTTAAGTAATCTTTTATTAGACATGTTTTTTTCAGATATAGAAACAATGCATTTTTGTAAAATTGTCAAATTATTTTCCACAAGTAGGATCTCATTCACACGGTATTCGTGTTTTTAAGACTCGATACATGTTCACTGTTTTCCTCCAGAAAGGAAATACCTACTTACATTTTCACCAGGGAAGTCACTGTAGTTTGGGAGAACATGACATTATCTCCCTTTCTTTACTGAAGGGTAGCAATATATGTTTTAAATTTTCTAGATTCTGCATTTCCATTTTATTTTTACATGTTTTCACTTTCATATTTTGCATAGTGCTAAATCTGTGATAACAGTTTTTAATTTTCAGGTGGGGTTTATAGCTTCATAGATAGCAAAATGTCTTTAAGTCATGTTTATGCAATTTTTACATGTGCTTTGTGGGTTTTCTTTTTTCTCTGTTTGCATGCAGTGAGTGGTAAATTTGCATGGAACATTTGAAAAATAAGCACCAGAATGAATTGAATGTGTGTGAATTATCACTTTTTGTCACCTACCTGGACAGAGAGTGAAAGTTCTTCTGTTGAGACAAAATTGGATCTCGTGTGTTTCTTCACTTACTTGCTGCCTTGTTAATTGTTGAGTTTCTCATGATTAGCAAGATGTAAACTCTGCCATTGGTCATCTAGTCCTACATGTTAGATAATTCTGTGAATGTTTTGAAAATTAGCTGAACTATTTTTCTTATAATTTTGATTCTTTGTAGTTGTTATTTCCATGCTTGTGAATTTGGGACCAAAAGGAATGGCTATGACTTATGTTTCTTTGGATCCAGTAGTTTATTCTACTGAAATTATGGTAATTTTATCAGTTAGTAGAAGCATAGACTCTTTAGTGTTGAATATAGAGATAATGTCATCTAACTTCTTACATGGTCACATAATTCCTCCCTCAGTTTTGGTAGCTCTCCTGAAACAGCCATAATAGGACATTGATCTGTGTACTTTAAGTTGACAGAGTAAAAGGAATATAAGATTTCACGTGATGGAACTTAAAATATTCCATCTTGTGACGTGGAACTAATGAGGAGGTTTAGTGACAAGTTTTAGATTTAAGATTGTACACTTTGGAGCCTCTTTTTCTTTTTCTTTTTGGTTTTTGTTTGTTTGTTTTTGAGACAAAGTCTAGCTCTATTGCCCAGGCTGGAGTGCAGTGGTGCAATTTCAGCTTATGGCAGCCTTGACTCTCAGGCTCAAGTGATCCTCAGCCTCCCAAGTAGCTGGGACTACAGGTGCATGCCACCACACTTGGCTAATTTTTTTAAAAAAAGTTTGTAGAGAGTAGCCTCACTATGTTGCCCAGGCTGGTGTTGACCTCCTGGGCTCAAGTAGTCGGCCTGCCTCAGCCTCCCACAGTTATGGGATTGATTACAGTCATGATCTGCCTCACTCAGGCTGCAGCCACTTTCTTTCAGTGTAACACTATCTTTGGATATTCCACTTACAAATTTATTTTTAAGTCTCCCATGTTGTTGATAATTGGGAAAAATAGTTTTTATTCCAGATAGATATTCTGTGTTAACTGTAAGTCAAATGTTTACAAGCTGTTAAAAATGAAATACTGATTATGTAAAAGAAAACCGGATTGATGCTTTAAATAGACTCATTTTCCTAATGCTAACTTTTAAAATGATAGAATCCTACAACTCTTAGCTGTAAACCTTGTGATTTTTCAGCTGTTGTACTAAACAACTTAAGCACATATACCATCAGACAAGCCCCCCTCCCCCCTTTTAAACCAAAGGAATGTATACTCTGTTAATGCAGTCAGTAAGCATTGACATTCTTTATCATAATATCCTAGAAAATATTTATTAACTATTTCACTAGTCAGGAGTTGTGGTAAATAGTGCATCTCCATTTTCTACTTCTCATCTTCATACACAGGTTAATCACTTCAGTGCTTGACTAACTTTTGCCTTGATGATATGTTGAGCTTTGTACTTGAGAGCTGTACTAATCACTGTGCTTATTGTTTGAATGTTTGGTACAGGAAGCGAGCAGCTGCAAAGCATCTAATAGAACGCTACTACCACCAGTTAACTGAGGGCTGTGGAAATGAAGCCTGCACGAATGAGTTTTGTGCTTCCTGTCCAACTTTTCTTCGTATGGATAATAATGCAGCAGCTATTAAAGCCCTCGAGCTTTATAAGATTAATGCAAAACTCTGTGATCCTCATCCCTCCAAGAAAGGAGCAAGCTCAGCTTACCTTGAGAACTCGAAAGGTGCCCCCAACAACTCCTGCTCTGAGATAAAAATGAACAAGAAAGGCGCTAGAATTGATTTTAAAGGTAAGATGTTTTATTTTCAATTGAGAATTGTTGCCTGAAAACCATGTGGGAGATTTAAATGTATGAGTTTTTATTTGTTTTTTCTTCTGTGACATAAAGACATTTTGATATCGTAGAACCAATTTTTTATTGTGGTAACGGACAGGAATAATAACTACATTTTACAGGTCTAATCATTGCTAATTAGAAGCAGATCATATGCCAAAAGTTCATTTGTTAATAGATTGATTTGAACTTTTTAAAATTCTTAGGAAAAATGTATTAAGTGGTAGTTAATCTCCAAAACTAGGCCACAACATCTATTTAAGTTATAGAATAACTGGACTAAGTATCTGGCATGAGTTCTGGAACCTCAGGATGATGTGATGAAAGAAGCAGAAAGAGGAAACAGTGGGTTTTTTCCATTTTTGAAGGCAAGACAAAATTTTGTGATAGTTATGTGAGAATTCTACGTTTCCTTCAGATATATGCTTCTTACTCTCCTTCCGGACATTTGGTACAGTCATGCTGCCAAGGATCGTGACCTACCAATGACAGTCTTCACTCAGGTCTTTTGTTTTCTAAATGGTCCTATGTCCAAAATTCAGAATTCGATTACCTTGTCGCTAATACTAAAACTCCAAGTTATTTTCCTCAGTGAAGGTAATTAGTAACAAAGTAATCAAATTTTTGAATGACTACCAGGGCTTAGCGCCCCTCCACCCTCACCCCTACACACACCCAGAGGCAATTGTATTTTAAGAGAGAAAGCTTTTTTTCATGACATACAAGTCAGAGAATTTTAGAGGCATTTGCCTCTAAAACTTTCACTAACATCATTTGCATCAAGTTTGAAAGAATTAGTGAAGTGGCATTGTGTTATAACCTCTACTCTGTTTCCACAATAAAATTATTTTCGTCACTTTACACAACTTAGTTGCTTCAGAGTGTATAATTCTGTTTCATGAATTAGTTCACACACTATGGGAAAATAGGTAAATGTTGTCTATATATATAGTGTGTCAGTATAATGTGGAAGCTGCATTGACTTTATTGTACACAGTTCTCCAGTAAGTGTGCACCAGAGAGTACCAGTAACTGAATGTAGAGTGCTGGCACAGTGGAATGCAGCCAGCTGCGGGGGATGTGGTACATGAGGAATGTGCTCATCTGCTCTTTTGGCCACGTGCTCCATCTTAGAGGTGCTTATTGTGTGGCTTTATCCAGTCTTTATGCCCCCTCCTCTTTTTGCTCAAGTCTGCATTATAGCAGTTGTGACCTTTCCTTATCCCTGTTTTCTAATATGCTACTGTTACTGTTCCCTGTTCGTTACTGGTTTTTTTGTTTTTGTTTTTGCATTGTTCTATAGTTACTATTGTATATTGGAAATTAGAGATGCTTTCTGTACACTAGTACTCTTATTTTGATTATTAATTATGTTTGTTAACACTAATTACAAAGTTGCATAAGTATTAAGTAGTCTGCACCAAACTGTTTTTGCGTAGGAGGTTTTTAAGTGCAAAATTTAAAAGATTGAGTATTTTCAGGGACACATTTATCACAAGAAATCTTATAAAAATGTCTTTCTCAGTAGAACACCTCTATCAATAAACCAAACTTTATGAATGTTCATATCTAATTACAGTGTTTTTTGACTAATTTTTATCTATATACCTGAAAAATTCAGTTTAACATATTAAACACTACAGGCCAGGCACTGTAATCCCAGTGGCTCATGCCTGTAATCCCAGCACTTTGGGAGGCTGAGGCGGGCGAATCACGACGTCAAGAGATTGAGACCAACCTGGCCAACGTGGTGAAACCCCCTCTCTACTAAAAATACAAAAAAATTAGCCAGTTGTGGTGGCGTGCATCTGTAGTCCCAGCTACTTGGGAGGCTGAGGTAGGAGAATCGTTTGAACCCGGGAGGCAGAGGTTGCAGTGAACCGAGATGGTGCCACTGCATTCCAGCCTGGCAACAGAGTGAGACTCCATGTCAAAAAACAACAACAAAAAACACTCCTTGGAAAAAGTATAGGTACATTCTATATAGGATTAGTAGACTGTCAGAATCACTTGAAGATGTTCCGAAAGCATGACATATCAACAAAGGACATGTGAGTCTAGAATGGTGATCCCTAGGACAGGCCATATTACTGCATGCAAAGCAAGTCTTTGTTAACCTTATGACTTTCTCAGGAAGCAAAGTGTTTTATGTCCTAATAGGATAGTAGTATTTTCTGTTATGTTACATTTTAGGAAATTAGGAGTTTTGCATTGTCTTGTAAGAAGGTATTTTAAAAATTTTCAATGAAAATAATGAGAAATAGGTTTCCAGTGGTTTTATGCTTTTGGGGAAGAGGTTACTGATGTTTAGCAAAAGATGCTTATATATTCTTAATAGAACAAACCTGAGAATTAGTTCTTAAAGAGTTAAGGCCCATAAAAGAAACTGCAACTGTTGGTACTCTTGTAGCTGGGCCACAGATCAGATCCTTAGTATGATAAAATTTGGTATTTTTGTGCTTCAATTTTTGGAGACCATTCAATGATCACTTACATTTTATATTGTCTTTCATTGTGAAACATATATTATAGCAGAGGTGGGAGTCATTAAAAATTCTGCATGTTGTACACTACATGTATAAGGGTATATTTGGCACAATGGAGGTAGGATTGTCTGTGTGCCTCTAAAATTAACCTCTCAAGTAGTTAATCTGATGATGACAAGTATGTCACTTTATTGATAAAAGGGAGAATTAAGACTATTCTCAGTATTATGTTGGTCAGTACACAAAATATATCATTTGTTTTTACCTGTGAAATGAAATATCTTTCATCCTGTTAGCCAGAAGGGGGAAAGCCTTGGCCTGAAAATAACACTTATCTCAAAAAGTTGGGAAATGTGGTCCAACTCTGTGCCCAGGAAAAGAGGAAATAGATTTTGATGACTACATAGTCTCTGCACTGCTTGCCAGCTCATAAGTTGACTTCTTCGCACTGTTTGTTTTCATTGCTCAAAAACTATTTTCTGTCACTCTATGAGATTTAGTCTAACCTGATTCCTGGCTGTGGAAAGCAGTTCCTACTTAAGAGCCGATGAGAAATGGTATATTCTTCTCAATCACTCACAGAATGACTACCCTGGAACAAACTAGGAAGACCCAAAATGAACCAGTTTGATTTTAATACATACATAGATGCTGAAGGAGCCTTTTTTTAAGACCTTGCCTTCTTAGTCTTTGGAGAACAGAGTACTGAAACAAGAAAACTCACAGATTAGTAGTATTTCTGTGTGTTCTACAGTGAGGTTTTAAGAGCTGTATTATGATTAATCAGTACATGACATATTGGTTCATATTTATAATTAAAGCTATACATTAATAGATATCTTGATTATAAAGAAAGTTTAAACTCATGATCTTATTAAGAGTTATGCATTGTTGAAAGAATGTAAAAGCATGGGTGAGGTCATTGGTATAGGTAGTTCATTGAAAAAAATAGGTAAGCATTAAATTTTGTTGGCTGAATCTAAGTATTAGATACTTTAAGAGTTGTGTATCATAAATGATATTGAGCCTAGAATGTTTGGCTGTTTTACTTTTAGAACTTTTTGCAACAGAGTAAACATACATATGATGAAAATAAATGTTCTCTTTTTTCCTCTGATTTTCTAGATGTGACTTACTTAACAGAAGAGAAGGTATATGAAATTCTTGAATTATGTAGAGAAAGAGAGGATTATTCCCCTTTAATCCGTGTTATTGGAAGAGTTTTTTCTAGTGCTGAGGCATTGGTACAGAGCTTCCGGAAAGTTAAACAACACACCAAGGAAGAACTGAAATCTCTTCAAGCAAAAGATGAAGACAAAGATGAAGATGAAAAGGAAAAAGCTGCATGTTCTGCTGCTGCTATGGAAGAAGACTCAGAAGCATCTTCCTCAAGGATAGGTGATAGCTCACAGGGAGACAACAATTTGCAAAAATTAGGCCCTGATGATGTGTCTGTGGATATTGATGCCATTAGAAGGGTCTACACCAGATTGCTCTCTAATGAAAAAATTGAAACTGCCTTTCTCAATGCACTTGTATATTTGTCACCTAACGTGGAATGTGACTTGACGTATCACAATGTATACTCTCGAGATCCTAATTATCTGAATTTGTTCATTATCGTAATGGAGAATAGAAATCTCCACAGTCCTGAATATCTGGAAATGGCTTTGCCATTATTTTGCAAAGCGATGAGCAAGCTACCCCTTGCAGCCCAAGGAAAACTGATCAGACTGTGGTCTAAATACAATGCAGACCAGATTCGGAGAATGATGGAGACATTTCAGCAACTTATTACTTACAAAGTCATAAGCAATGAATTTAACAGTCGAAATCTAGTGAATGATGATGATGCCATTGTTGCTGCTTCGAAGTGCTTGAAAATGGTTTACTATGCAAATGTAGTGGGAGGGGAAGTGGACACAAATCACAATGAAGAAGATGATGAAGAGCCCATCCCTGAGTCCAGCGAGCTGACACTTCAGGAGCTTTTGGGAGAAGAAAGAAGAAACAAGAAAGGTCCTCGAGTGGACCCCCTGGAAACTGAACTTGGTGTTAAAACCCTGGATTGTCGAAAACCACTTATCCCTTTTGAAGAGTTTATTAATGAACCACTGAATGAGGTTCTAGAAATGGATAAAGATTATACTTTTTTCAAAGTAGAAACAGAGAACAAATTCTCTTTTATGACATGTCCCTTTATATTGAATGCTGTCACAAAGAATTTGGGATTATATTATGACAATAGAATTCGCATGTACAGTGAACGAAGAATCACTGTTCTCTACAGCTTAGTTCAAGGACAGCAGTTGAATCCATATTTGAGACTCAAAGTTAGACGTGACCATATCATAGATGATGCACTTGTCCGGGTAAGTTGGGCTGCTAGATTAAAAACCTAATAATGGGGATATCATGATACAGTTCAGTGAATTCATTTTAAAAGTGACTGAAAAAAATGATACCATATAGCATAGGAACACATGGACATTTCTGATCTTATATAAGTATTATACTTTTGTTGTTCCTGTGCAAGTTTATAGATGTGTTCTACAAAGTATTGGTTGTATTATATAATGGTCATGCTATCTTTGAAAAAGAATGGGTTTTCTAAATCTTGAAAACTAAATCCAAAGTTTCATTCAGAAGAGAATAGAGTGTTGGACAAAGACCAGAACAAGAGAAATGTGGAGATACCCAATAATACGTGTGGATGTGCAGTCTTGAACTGGGAGTAATGGTACAGTAAAACCATACCATAAAATTATAGGTAGTGTCCAAAAAATTCCATCGTGTAAAATTCAGAGTTGCATTATTGTGGACTTGATGAAGTGACCATGGCAGATCAGTGCCTGTTGCCAGTAAGAGTTGAGTCCTGCTGGGCCACTTAGAATATCCCTGTGTGGACGGCACTGCCTGGCTGTGGTAGTTTCTTCCCACTTAAAAATTCATAGAGACAACTCTGGGTCTTGGAACTTCTGGAAAACAGCAGCTATTCCAAAAATTTGGGGATTAGTGGTGCCTGTAACATCAAGTCCAGGGAGATTGAGCAGGGAAATACTGGAAACTCAGGTACTCATCCTAACTTCCTGGTTTTCCAGATGGGGTTGCCATTTGTTCCTTTTCTTTCCTCCACAAGATAATTTTAGTGTATCTGTTTAAGAATATAAGAGTGGCCAGAAGACAGAAAGCAGTTGTCAGTCACATTTTACCAAAATTTACATTTGTCTCAGGTGCATTATCGCAGAGTTTTATTGTATTTCTAGTATTAGCTATCCCTGTCATTGCTGCTACTTTTTTATCATCTTCAAGTAAAATTTAATGTCAACCAAAATTAAGGTAGTTAATAATACTATAGTATACTAGTAAAGTTGTCTGACACAGACAACTAGGAAATGTGATTTTTACTTTAAAATGTATTTTAGTTTTAGAATGTCTAAATTTTAGTTTTAGAATTGTCTAAATTCGAGAATTCATAACGCTGTAGCCCGGTGGAAAAAGTTATTTGACATCTCAGAAATTAAAAATTGCAGAGATTTTGTGTGGTTTTTTTTTGTTGTTACTGGTTTTTTTTTTTTTTTTTAATGTCAGATATGTTTATAGTGTTGGAGAAAGATTCTGCATTATTTAAGCAACTCAGGTGGTTTTCTAGCAGAGACAAAAGGGGGCTTTAACTGCCTGAAGTCATTATTATTGCTTGCTTTCTGGTACCCTTTTTATTTCCCTTACATAGTTTTGAGACACATGAATAATTAATACACTTAATGACTGATCATAAGGCAGCCAGCACCTTACTTTACATAGTTTAGCAGAATGATAGGGTATTTTATAAGAATGTGAGTGATGTTTTATGAAAGGTATGTTGAGGTCTGTCTATGACTATCCATTGTTGGAGCAGAACTGCAAATGCCGAAGCTACATACTTTATGTTTGGCTTCTTGAGGTGAGATCCCTTCAGCTGTCTTCATCAAAAGCTATGTCTAGCCTTTAAAAGGCAATGAAATTACACTGTAAGAATCATTCCAGGGTTCAAAAAATTGTCTACCTTCCTTATCTGTCTTTTGCTCAGAAGTCTACTCAGTCTTATTTTCCTCAGTCCCCCATTTTTTTCTCTAGTAAAGCAAGACTAACAACAAAAGTTTAAGTACTTGGTGTATACTTTATTCTATATTTTAAATTCTATTCTAGAATTTTAAGGAAACAACTGCTTTTAAAGCCTTAGGTGTTAGTGTAAAATTAACTGTGAGCTCTTTAATTATGGTAACTTGTTTTTAGCAAGTTCTGCTTAATTATATCAAAATTAGATAATATAGTGTGGCCTACCATAAATCAGGATTCACTAGATAGTATATGTACTTGAATATTGCCAGCCCACAAAAGCAGTTCACTTCAGAAATCATGTGTGTTAGGCAGTTTAATAAACTGTGAAAATAGAAAGAGATGATGCTTACAGAGAAGCTTCCTTAGGGGCTCTGAATGCTCACACTAAGCAGATTTTACTCTTAACTTTCTTTCTCCCTTACTTTTTCTTCCTTTTCTTTTTTTAAAAAAATAACAGAATGTGAAAAGACTAGAAAAACCAGCATCGAAATAGGTCTTATAAGTAAAATTGATAACCTGCGTAATTTTTTGAAGTAAGTATTCACAGCAGGTGATGATTATGATAAAGCCACATATTTTAGTAACACATAGTAGAAGTTCTATAATAGAAAGTGGTTTAAGATTATTCTCTCATATGAAAGCTCAAAAGTGATGAATTTTTCAAGATCTTATTTCCCAAGGATCTCTGCTTTTTAAGCCTCATTCTTATATATCACAGTGAACAAACTAGTGGCCACTTTTTTATGACTTGCTAATTTTGGAATTGTATAGCAGGGTTGGGTGGAAAAGAAGAAATGAGAAACTTTGTGGTAAGCTTAATATTGATAAATAAAATTATGGGATCCTAGGCTTTAAGAGCTAAAAGAAACCTTAGAGTTTATCCACTCCTTAGTTTAGAAATCAAGCCCAGAAAATAGTGACTTCATATATGAGACTCTTGTATGTTTTCTGTTGAGGAGTGGTAACTTGAATTAATAATTGTGGATTTTTTTTAAAAAGAAAAATATATTCATTGCTTTTATATATTGTGAAATTCAAACCAGACTAGCAGCTTTTTTCCTGAGGTTTTTAGAGAAATTGTCTTTGATGACAAGAGAAGAATTCATGTTGATAGTATTTTCACTAATCTCTGATTGTAGGAAACACTATCATTTTATTACTGCTAAGACAGAAAAATACCAGCAATTCATTGTAAGATGCTATCATTTGTATGGTGTAATCTGATTTCAGAGATAATGTGAAAAAAGAAAAGTGAATTTTAGAATCAATAGAATATAAGTTGTCTCTTCACAAATACCTTAGAACTGCTTAAGAACACCCCCACCCTACCCGTTTAACTTACTGCCATAGTTCCCCTAGGACTTATTTTCAGTATATTTTCGTTATTGTTCCTTAGAAAACAGTACAGTGATAAACATGAGCTTAGACTTCACCTTTCATTTGAATGAAGACATTCCTAATGTGATGAGGTTTTTACATATTTACCCATTTGTGTGTTCTTTTACAAGTAGATAATTTCTCATTTTTCTTAGACGAAGCACTTCCAATGATAGTCTGTATTAAGATTTTTTAAATTACTTCTTAAAGGAGAAGATAGAGGTTATAAGTTTATGGAAGAATATAGTATTGCCATCATGAGGTCCCTCAAACTGCCTTCACATCTGAATGGGAAAATTGTTTAAAATAAATAAATAAATAAATAAATAAATAAATAAATAAATAAATAAAATCCAGGGCCCTAACCTCTAGAGGTTTAGATTAGAAGCTGTATTGTAGAGCCTACGAATCTGAACTTCTGGTAATACTCCACAAATATTTTGATAAAGCCAGACTCCAATATTTGGGAAGATGGCCTTTGGTTCAGCTCGGGTGGGGGTGTGTGTGCATGTGTGTTTATGTGTGTATGTGTGCATATATAGAGAGAGGAAGGCCATTTTGATATACAAGTATGTTTATGTGTTTTGGAAACTCAGATTTTTAAGAGGATCATGGGGACAGCAAGCTTGGAATAGAGGATGATGATGATGTGAAACTTGGTTCCAATTAGTCAGGGAGTTCTAGAATTTCACATAAATATCTAAAAACCAAAAGGAATGGCTGAGATGTGGAATTGAATAGGGAAGTTCAAAAATAGGAATTAGCACAGATAAAGGTGATTGGCACAGATAAAAAGCCCCACTACCAGGAGGTTCTGCAAAATCCCCTCTAAAAGTCACTGGCCCTTTTTATCTGGTTTCTAATAGCCCAGTCTAACCCAGCTTCCAGCATTTTCAGCTCCCAGCTTCCAGCATTGGTGAACACTCTTACTAGTGAAACATGAACTTAATTCTTTTATTTATTCATTGACTCACAGAGCTTTAAAAATGAGATTATTCTGTGCTGCACTAGGTATGTTTAATTTTGTCTTACACATACACTATATTGTGGTTAACATGTAATTTCCATTGTTCTTTCTTGTGATTTATTCTAATTGAAATCAAAAATGAAACCAAGAAATATGCTTGGTTTATGCCCTCAAAGTAATTTCTCAGAAACTGAATGAGAGAATGAAGCCTATATATACATAGATCCTCAGCATTATATAATAATTTAAGACAATGAAACATCAAACTTAGTATTACATGTGAGGAAAATGAAATCTAAAAGAGATTCCAGCCTACATAAATTAATGGCAGAATTGGAAATAGAAG
This sequence comes from Pan paniscus, assembly GCF_029289425.2. NCBI lineage: Eukaryota > Metazoa > Chordata > Mammalia > Primates > Hominidae > Pan > Pan paniscus. The sequence goes on from NC_073265.2 coordinate 9,941,393, forward strand.
TCAGGATTCCAGGTCTCATGGACGTACGTGATTACGTGATTTGGTGTTACCCAAACATTTAAACTACATTTGAGATATAACAGACTTTTCTTCATGTGTTTATCGTGAACATGAAAAAATTAATTTGGATAACCTGGAAATCTCCAGCAATAGTTTAAGCCTCAAGTTGACTGAAGTAGTTGAAGCTAGCCTTTCTTTCTTTTTCCTCTTTTTTTTTTTTTAGACGGAGTCTTGCTCTGTCACCCAGGCTGGAGTGCAGTGGCGCAATCTTGGCTCACTGCAAGCCCCGCCTCCCAGGTTCATGCCATTCTCCTGCCTCAGCCTCCCAAGTAGGTGGGACTACAGGCGCCTGCCACCATGCCCAGCTAATTTTTTTGTATTTTTAGTAGAGATGGGGTTTCACCGTGTTAGCCAGGATGGTCTCAATCTCCTGACCTCGTGATCCGCCCGCCTCGGCCTCCCAGAGTGCCGGGATTACAGGCATGAGCCACCACGCCCGGCCTTGAAGCTAGCCTTTCTTAGAAATCCCAGGCATTCTTAAGTATTAGAGGTCTCTTTTATCTGATTATTGCTTCTACTTAAATATTCATGGTATTAAGGAATTTTTTAAAAAAATTATGAGTTGATTTGATGTAATAGCTCAGAAAACTATAAGATTTTAAGTGATAAGGTTTTCCTTTTGATTCCTGTAAGTCTAGTAATATCATATTTTGATATTAAGATGTCATCCTGCTAGGTATTCTGCAAATGCTTTGATATCAGGTCAGATTTTTTTTTTAAAAATGAACTCCCTAGGATTTCATCATCATGGCCAATTAAAAAGTTCAGAAATTAAAAATCATTTTATCCAGCAATTGATGAAATCAAGAGTCTTAAAGAAGAGGAAGTTACGCAGTGAAGAGGTAGATATGATCATATCCAGGATATTTTTGTTTATTTTTCCCCAGTAATCTCTGTCTGTTGCTAGTCTCCATGTTAAATAAATACAACATACACTGTACTTTTAAATATACCTAAAAATTGGCCTGGCGCGGTGGCTCACGCCTGTAATCCCAGCACTTTGGGAGGCCAAGGCGGGCAGATCACAAGGTCAGGAGACCGAAACCATCCTGGCTAACACAGTGAAACCCCATCTCTACTAAAAAATACAAAAAAAAAATAGCCAGGCGCGGTGGCAGGCGCCTGTAGTCCCAGCTACTCGGGAGGCTGAGGCAGGAGAATGGCATGAACCTGGGAGGCGGGGCTTGCAGTGAGCCAAGATTGCACCACTGCACTCCAGCCTGGGCGACAGAGCGAGACTCCGTCTCAAAAAAAAAAAAAAAAAACAACAAACCTAAAAATCCACGTCTGTATTGTAAATAAATTGAGGCATGCATGCACGTTCTCCTTTTCAGAATGTTTAGACATAGTCCTCCAAATTTCAAATATCCTAATGCATTTAAAACAACTTCTGACTTAAAAAATACAGTGTTATGGTGAGGTTTGGGTTTAAACAACAACATACAATTTTAAATAATATAGCTATTATGTAAAGAATACACCTTTACAGTTTATTTGTTAAATCTTTTTTAAATTGACTGAACAATTGATGGAGGTTATTTTTAAGAAAAAGAATTATCAGTACAGCTGTTTATGTAATAATGGCCTTTATCAAAATGGTTATTGCTAAATTTTATGTGTTAATAATTTAAAATAAAATAGTTTTAAAGGCTATTTATGTATTCTGTTTTTACTATTTTATTTATTTTAATTTTTGAGACAGGGTCTTAACTCTGTCACCCAGGCCTGGAGTACAGTGGCACGATCTCTACTGACTGCAGCCTTGACCTCCCACCTCAGCCTCCCAAGTAGCTGGGATGACAGGCGCATGCCACCACCCCCCACTATTATTTATTTATTTATTTATTTATTTATTTATTTATTTTTTAGTTTTTTGTAGAAACAAGGTTTCATCATGTTGCCCAGGCTGATCTCAAACTGCTGGGCTCAGGCAATCTGCCTGCATTGGCCTCCCAAAGTGGTGGGATTACAGGTGTGAGCCACGGCGCCCAGCCTTTATTCTTCAGTGGTACAGTATTTTATGAAATCACTTATGTGTACCAGAATGGTAATCTAAAATAGGTAATAACAAAATTTTTGCCTACAGAATTCAGTTACCGACTACTTTTCAAATTATTCTTTTTACATATTTACATTTGAACACATTCTGACTCTGAAAAATGTATTTGTTGTAAAAAATGGAAAAATATGGAAAAGAATAAGGAAAATAAAAATCACTCATAATCCTAAAAAAAAAATTTTTGGTCGTCATTGAAGAGAGTGAGTAAAGCATAGTAGTTAAGAGCTTGTTTCCTGGATTAGTATCTGTTCCACAACTTACTGTGACTTACTGTGACTTGAAGTTATTTCACCTTTCAGTATCTTGGGGTCCTTATCTGTAAAGTGGAGTTAATGTTTCCTTCCTCATAAGGGTGTTGTGAAGATTAAATTAGTTACTATGTGTGAAATGCTGCAAAAGTGCTATATATTATTGTTGCTGTATTCATGGAATATTTTTGTTCTATAATGCTATGGTGGGTTTTCAGAAAATATTTTAGAACCAATAAAATAACAGCAACAACAGCTAGTACTTTTAAGCACTAACTTTATGCAGGGAATTAATCTAAGCAGTTCATACATTAATTTATTACTATATTATTATGGTTATTTTACAGATGAAATAAGAGAGGTAAAGTTGTATGTTTGCATTTACAATAGAACATATTGCATTGCATTACATTCTTTTGGCACCAAGGTGGGGAGCATAGAATAGAGATCAGTGGAAGTGGACAGACATGTAATATCTTATGGAGAATAAAGATAAATTTGCTTCAGTTATCATTTGACATGTCTTAGGTAGAGCTAAGACTAGATAGAACACAGGGCCTCTCAATCCTGTAGAAATTCACCACCACATCCTTTAAAAGGTTTTACATTGATAAGGAGTCAGCTGTCATCTATGAATGTTAGTGGGGAAAAGCTGTAGAATGCACAGTCTAAATACCAGATAACCTTTTTTTCCCCCACTTTGGAATACACTATATTTGATAAAAGCAAGTATACCTTTGGATGTAAAGGTAAATATAAACACTGACTTACATCTTTAACACCTAGCCAGTTGGGAACTGGCATAAGGAAACTCAGAATGGATTACATGGCAATATGGAATGTTGGCCTGGTCCCACATTTGAGCTAAGATGTTAATTCTAATTTTAGTCTCCTCAGAATTCTGTATACTCCGTAGCTTGAAACAGGTTTCCAACTGAAACTATTTTTTTTCCCAAGGTTATTTTCACATCTACATTTGTTTGACTCTAGATCTTGGAACTAGTCTATATCAAGTTCCTTTGGGGACACAAAATTGCAAATCTTTTGTTCAGAGAGCAAAACTATTTTAAAAGGTAACACTCTTTCTCATATATTCTTAATAAGCCTTCACAACTTACAGTATGTTGAGGAAACTGAGGCTTAATTGAATCGTGTGCTAAAGTTTAAAGGTTAAAAGTTATGGTAAGTGAGAGTTGGGACTAGTAAGGTGAATTCTGACTGACTCTTGGTCTTTCCATAACAAAACATTGTCTAAAAGTAAACTGTGTGGCCTAAAAATGATTTTGTAAATATTAGAGATTGGTGTTGAACAACAGACATTATTTAAAGCTAAAGACTAAATTCACAGAATAGGACCCTAAAGTTGAAGATACCCAGAAGATAATTTCAGCTAGTTTTGTCAAACTCTTTGACTGCAATCCCTAGTATTTTACATAGCATCCCAGTACATGCTTATCCATCTGTACATCTAATTGAAACAAAAGTTTCACAAAACAGTAGGTTCCATTACTATGTGGAATGCATTCTGATTTTCCCATTGCTGATTGCAAACCACTAAATGGATTAGACTACCCACTAATGAGTTGCAGGTGACAAGTTTGAAAAAACAATGCTCTCGGGCAACCTGACCTGATGCGTTAATTTATGAGATTTTATTTTTTATAGACAGACTAGATTGTCCAAATGAGTATTATTACTTTAACTACTGTAGTGCTGTGTTACAGTTGTTTCAATGATTATTGCATTTTTCAAAACCATTTTTAAAATTCTGTTTGAAATAGTTGGAATAACCTGAAAACATTTAATATCCTGTTTTGGTAAATTTTCATCTCCAAGATTAAATTTTTTTAACCAGCCAACAGATGTTTGAAGGCAAGTTAGGAGATATGATGGATACTGGATACAGTATCCATCCATGTACTAGATACAGTATCCATCCATGTACTAGATACAGTCATACTGTTAGCAAATTTTAGATACATAAAGTAAAACAAACAAAATGCAGTATAAACAGTTAATATTGGAATCTAGTGTTGATTTTATGATTAATCTCAATGAGGTTACTGTATATTCATAATTCTATAGGTACACAAGAATATTTGGTAAAAGATTTATAGTTGAGAAAATGCTAGACACTAAAGTTTGTTAACTTACAATTTTAAGAGTAAGGGCTGGGTGCGGTGGCTCACGCCTGTAATCCCAGCACTTTGAGAGGCTGAGGTGGGCGGATCATGAGGTCAGGAGTTCAAGACCATCCTGGCAAACGTGGTGAAACCCCATCTCTACTAAAAATAAAAAATTTAGCCAGGCGTAGTGGCGCCTGCCTGTAATCCCAGCTACTCAGGAGGCTGAGGCAGGAGAATTGCTTGAACCCAGGAGGCGGAGGTTGCAGTGAGCTGAGATCGCGCCACTGCACTCCAGCCTAGGCGACAGAGTGAGACTTCATCTCAAAAAAAAAAAAAAAAAAAAAGAGTAAGGACATGAGTAAGGTTATGTCTCACCTGTTTTTAAGGAAATGTGGATATAAGATGGGTTCTAGTCCATTAAAAGGTGGTAATTTATACTAAGTCTTATTGTGAGAGACCATAAACTGCTTTAGTATTCAGTGTATTTTTCTTAATTGAAATATTTTATTTATGACTTAGTAGATATTAAGACTTAACCCTTGAGTTTCTATTCTAATAAAGGACTACTAATGAACAATTTTGAGGTCAGACCTCTACTCCATTGTTTTTGCTGAAATGATTTAGCTGCTTTTCCATGTCCTAACTGTGTAGTCCAGACTTAACACACAAGTAATAAAATCTTAATTAATTGTATGTTAATTTCATAACAAATCAGTAAAGTTAGCTTTTTACTATGCTAGTGTCTGTTTTGTGTCTGTCTTTTTGATTATCTTTAAGACTGAATCTTTGTCTTCACTGACTTTTTATCAGTTTGCTTTCTGTTTCCATTTACATACAAAAAGTCAAAAATTTGTATTTGTTTCCTAATCCTACTCCTTGTTTTTATTTTGTTTTTTTCCTGATACTAGCAATCATCTTCTTTTCATGTTTATCTTTTCAATCACTAGCTAGAGATGATCGCTATGGAAAATCCTGCAGACTTGAAGAAGCAGTTGTATGTGGAATTTGAAGGAGAACAAGGAGTTGATGAGGGAGGTGTTTCCAAAGAATTTTTTCAGCTGGTTGTGGAGGAAATCTTCAATCCAGATATTGGTAAATACATTAGTAATGTGATTATGGTGTCGTATCATCTTTTGAGTTAGTTATTTGTTTATCTTACTTTGTAAATATTTTCAGCTGTGAAGAGCAGTAAAAGAAGGATTTGGTATGGATTACCCAGAATCACACATCATGACTGAATTTGTAGGTTTTAGGAACTGATTTGTATCACTAATTTATTCAAATTCTTTTATTTCTTAGAAGGAATATTCTAATGAAGGAAATTATCTCTTTGGTAAACTGAATTGAAAGCACTTTAGAATGGTATATTGGAACAGTTGGAGGGATTTCTTTGCTTTTTGTTGTCTAAAACCATCATCAAACTCACGGTTTTCCTGACCTGTGAACTTCAAAGAACAATGGTTTGAAGAGTATTGAGAGACTGTCTCACAAGTATGTCATGCTCAAAGTTCAGAAACACTAGCTGATATCACATTAATTAGGTTTATTTGCTATAAGATTTCTTGGGGCTTAATATAGGTAGTGTTTCCCCCAAACTTTTTGAACTCCAGAACTCTTTTTCTGCCCTAACAGAAGAGTTGTTATTGAACACAGTTTGGGAAAGGCTGATGGGATTTGGCAATTTGAAAGTGAAGGATCAGAATTTTAGTTTTTTCCCTTTTGTGATAAAGTAGAACAGGGAAAAGATGCAGTCTTTTGGGTAGTCTACTTAACTGCATAATTCTGAACTGGTTCAGTTTCTACTGTAAATATAACCACTTAGTAACTGAGCTTGCTTATGTTTAAAATTGAGTACATGACAATTACAGGAAAAGGTTTCCACTGAAGGTACCATCAGAATTGTGAGGAGTGTGCATAGAATAATGTATGTCATTTCCCTTCAGCTTTGAGATTAGAACTGTTATAGCCTGTTGATTCTAATTGAGTTGACCTTTCTGTTACTGTTCTTAGTCACACACACACACACACACACACACACACACACACACACACACACGCATCCCTTATCTATAATCTGGCTAGGGTTTTATTAATAACTAAAAAGCTATGCCATTTCTATGTAGTTTGTTCTAAGTAAATCAGAGATCATAAGACGACGCCCTTTTTGAGATAGAAAATTATAAACTTCATAAAGTTCTTAAATTTGGTAAACCTTAGCTCTAGCTTTTGATGTATCTAGAAATGTTAAACCTTAGCTATAAAGCATACTTGCATTATATGCAGAAATACTTGTAAGAAAAAACATAGATTAAGCAGTTCCAGTAAGATAACTGAAGTGATGGCAGTAGAAGTATCAAAAAGGAATATTTTACCAGGAGGTTATGGTGCTTTTCTCCCTGGAACATGAGAAAATGTGCCTAAAATGGAACTTCAGAGTTATATTCTGATTAACTTATAGCTTATTGCTCTTGGTTCCAAGGAAGGGCATTTGTGACATTTTATTAAATTTATTAATTTTTTAGACACACCATTGTCAGCTTGAACAAATTTATTAATTGTAATTATTTGTCAGCTGTTCTTGATCCTGTTAATACCATACTTATAACTAAAAGCATTTCCATGGATGTTGTAACTTGGCCTGTAAAAAAAATGTTTAGATAGAAACCATGAAACTCAAATATGAATTGTTTAATTTTCAAACCATTTTGCATTCAGAAAATGTCCTAAGCTTAATTCATACTCCTAGTGATCAAGGAAACATGTTAAAGCTCCTTGTTTTTAAACTTAAAGTGACAATGACATTTTCAAAGATTTTAAAATTCTTATAAACAGGTTAAAATACTTATATACTGTATAATTTGATTTCTAATTTCTAAGCTCTACTTTTCTATTGGAAATTACAGATTTTTTTCAGACTTAATTCTTAAGATGTTTTCATTGTTTCACAATAGCAACTAAACGTAGTAAAATGATTTAAATTCAATTAAAATTTTTTTCCTTAGTCATTTAAAAGGGAAGAAATCAATTTTTAGTAGTACTCATTCCAAAGATTCCAGTTTTCCTTTTTTTTAATCTTTTATTTTTTGGTGGAGGGAGGCAGGATCTGGCTCTGAGGCCCAGGCTGGAGTGTAGTGGTTCTGTCTCGGCTCACTGCAGCCTCCACCTCCCAGGCTCAAGACTCAAACCATCCCCATGCATCAACCTCTCAAGTAGCTGAGACTATAGGCACATGCTACCACACCCAGCTTATTTTTTGTGTTTTTGTAGAGATGGGGTTTCTCCATCTTGCCCAGGCTGGTCTTGAACTCCTGAGCTCAAGTGATCTGCCTGCCTCAGCCTCCCCAAAGTGCTGGGATTACAGGTGTGAACTACCACACCGGGCCCCAATTTTCCAATGAGTGATATAAAAAAGGCCTCCACGCAGGCGCCTGTAGTCCCAACTACTCCGGAGGCTGAGGCCAGAGAATGGCATGAACCCAGGAGGCGGAGCTTGCACTAAGCCGAGTGCTGCTGCACTCCAGCTTGGGCGACAGAGCAAGACCGTCTCAAAAAAAAAAAACAAAAAAGCCTCCATGATTGGGGCTTGCATAGTGAAGACCATGTGAAATTGAAACACTATGAAACTACTTTTCTTTTACGTATTGGCCCATAATTAACGTGTATTGAATAGCTTTGTTTATCTAAGTTCATCAGATTTATCCAGGTTTATGTATTTCAGATCATCTGATTTTATTAGGAAAATGCTAGAAAAATTTCATGGCACCATTGTCTAATTTTGAAAAAACGAACCTTTCCTTACTGTGATTAAAAATTGTTTTTTAGGCCAGGCGTGGTGGCTCACGCCTGTAATCCCAGCACTTTGGGAGGCTGAGGCTGGCAGATCACGAGGTCAAGAGATTGAGACCATCCTGGCAAACATGGTGAAACCCCTTCTCTACTAAAAATACAAAAATTAGCTGGCATGGTGGTGCACACCTGTAGTCCTAGCTACTCAGGAGGCTGAGGCAGGAGAATTGTTTGAACCCAGGAGGCGGAGGTTGCAGTGAGATATCGTGCCACTCCAGTCCACCCTGGGTAACAGAGCGAGACTCCATCTCAAGGAAAAAAATGAAAAATTGTTTTCAAAAATAGTACGTGTGGTACAGATATAAGTAATTATATTTTTATAAATGAAACACTTTCGAAATGTAGCCATTTTTTGTTTTTTTATGTTTATTTTTCAGCTATGGGTGGATAAAACATGAATATAACTTTTCTTATGTGTTAGTAGAAAGTTAGAAAGCTTGAATTTAATTAACGTATTTTTCTACCCGATGCCACCAAATTACTTACTACTTTATTCCTTTGGCTTCATAAAATTACATATCACCATTCACCCCAATTTATAGCAGATATATGTGGACATTGTTTTCTCAAGTGCTAATATAATAGAAATCAATGTTGCATGCCTAATTACATATATTTTAAATGTTTTATATGCATAATTATTTTAAGTTTATATTTGTATTATTCATCAGTCCTTAATAAAATACAAAAGTAATGTATTTTTAAAAATCATTTCTTATAGGTATGTTCACATACGATGAATCTACAAAATTGTTTTGGTTTAATCCATCTTCTTTTGAAACTGAGGGTCAGTTTACTCTGATTGGCATAGTACTGGGTCTGGCTATTTACAATAACTGTATACTGGATGTACATTTTCCCATGGTTGTCTACAGGAAGCTAATGGGGAAAAAAGGAACTTTTCGTGACTTGGGAGACTCTCACCCAGTAAGTTCTTTGTCATTTTTTAAATTCAGTCTCTTAGATTTTATTTAAATGCAAAAATTTAATTTATATCAAAATTTTAAAGTTTTTGTTTAGAATCTTTGTTGATACTCTTATCAATAAGATAAAAATGTTTTAATCTGACCGAAGTACCAGAAACACTTAAAAACTCAAAGGGGGACATTTTTATATATTGCTGTCAGCACGAAGCTTTTGTAAGATTGATTCCATAGAGAAGTGTTTCTAAACATTTTGTTTGTGTTTTAGTGAAATCTTAAGAGATAGGTAAAAATCAGAGTAGCCCTGGCTAAGGGTCTTGGTAGTTACAATGAGTGTGCCTGCTCCTACCACCCCCACCCCCACCTTGAGACACCACAGAATTTCTCATAGAGCACAGTGTGAAATCTGTTGCTAAATTGGTGGTATGGGGTTTCTCAGCAGAGAATGGGACATCACAGTGACTGACAATCTTTCTTTTATAGGTTGGAAACTATTTGGGGGACTGGAGGGATACTGTCCACACTTTTTACAATTTTTATTGATAAGATTTTTGTTGTCTTCTAAGAAGAGTGATATAAATTATTTGTTGTATTTTGTAGTTCTATGGTGGCCTCAATTTACCATTTCTGGTTGCTAGGTTCTATATCAGAGTTTAAAAGATTTATTGGAGTATGAAGGGAATGTGGAAGATGACATGATGATCACTTTCCAGATATCACAGACAGATCTTTTTGGTAACCCAATGATGTATGATCTAAAGGAAAATGGTGATAAAATTCCAATTACAAATGAAAACAGGAAGGTAATAAATGTTTTTATGTCACATTTTGTCTCTTCATTAACAATTTCAAAGCATGTATGCTTATAATTTTTAAAGAAGTATCTAATATAGTCTGTACAAAAAAAAAACAAGTAACTAAGTTTATGTAAATGCTAGAGTCCACTTTTCTAAATCTTGGATATAAGTTGGTATGAAAGCACACAGTTGGGCACTAAAGCCCCTTTTAGAGAAAGAGGACATGAAGCAGGAGATAGTTAATAGCTAAGTGTGGTTGTAGTATAAAGCAAGAAGCAGGGTGTTTCTTGTATTAAGCTGTAAGCAGGAACCTCATGATTAAGGTCTTTATCACAGAACAAATAAAAATTACATTTAATTTACACATGTATATCCTGTTTGTGATAAAAATACATTTCTGAAAAGTATTCTTTACGTCAGATTTGGGTTTCTATTGACTAAAATGTGTTCATCGGGAATGGGAATAACCCAGAACATAACAAGCAAAAAATTATGACAAATATATAGTATACCTTTAAGAAACATGTTTATATTGATATAATTTTTTGATTAAATATTATACACACTAAGGGTACAAAGCACATTTTCCTTTTATGATTTGATACAGTAGTTTATGTGTCAGTCAGTACTTCCACATTTTTGCTGAACTGGATACAGTAGGCAGCTTACCAAATATTCTATGGTAGAAAACTTGGGACTTCCTGGTTTGCTTAAATCAAATACATTGTACTCTCTTAAAACGGTTGGCATTTATAAATAGATGGATACATGGTTTAAATGTGTCTGTTTGCATACCTAGTTGAGAGAACCTAAAGAATTTTCTGCGTCTCCAGCATTTATATTCAGTTCTGTTTAATACATTATCGAAATTGACATTTATATGTATGACAGTTTTGTGTATATGGCCTTTTCATAGCTTAATATTGGCTGTAACAGAGAATTGTGAAATTGTAAGAAGTAGTTTTGTTTGTAGGTGTAAAATTGAATTTTTAAGAATATTCTTGACAGTTTTATGTATATGGCCTTTTCATAGCTTAATATTGGCTATAACAGAGAATTGTGAAATTGTTAAGAAGTAGGTGTAAAATTGAATTTTTAAGAATATTCTTGAATTTTTTTTCTTGGAAAAATTAAAAAGCTATGCAGCCCAATTACTTGTGTTTTGTTTGCATAGCATATTATAAGAAGTTCTTGTGATTAATGTTTTCTACAGGAATTTGTCAATCTTTATTCTGACTACATTCTCAATAAATCAGTAGAAAAACAGTTCAAGGCTTTTCGGAGAGGTTTTCATATGGTGACCAATGAATCTCCCTTAAAGTACTTATTCAGACCAGAAGAAATTGAATTGCTTATATGTGGAAGCCGGGTAAGAAAGCAGGTGTCTGCAAAAAGTCATGTATCGATTTATTGTTTGTAATGATACAGTAGTATAGCAGATAACTAAGACATATTTTCTTGAATTTGCAGAATCTAGATTTCCAAGCACTAGAAGAAACTACAGAATATGACGGTGGCTATACCAGGGACTCTGTTCTGATTAGGTGAGGTACTTAGTTCTTCAAAGGAAGATTTGATTCACCAAAGGGGTGTGTGATTTTGCTTCAGACCTTTATCTCTAGGTACTAATTCCCAAACAAGCAAACTCACAAATTGTCATCTATATACTTAGATTTGTATTTGTAATATAATCACCATTTTTCAGAGCTAATCTTGTGATTTATTTCATGAATGAAGTGTTGTTATATATAAGTCTCATGTGATCTCCTGCATTTGGGGTATGGATTATCTAGTATTCCTCACTGGTTAGAGTATGCTTACTGCTGGTTAGAAGATAATTAAAATAAGGCTACCACGTCTGCAATTTTTCCTTTCTTTTGAACTCTGCATTTGTGAACTGTTACATGGCTTCCCAGGATCAAGCACTTTTTGAGTGAAATGGTAGTCTTTTATTTAATTCTTAAGATAATATGTCCAGATACATACTAGTATTTCCATTTTACACCTTAAAAAACTAAGCCCTGAATTCTCACAGAAAGATGTAGAGGTTCCCAGTTCTATCTGCTTTTAAGCAAATGCCCTTACTACTCTACTGTCTACTTCTGTGTACTACATCATCCAATTCTGAAAGACATAGGCTTCCCCATCCCCTGCTAAGACTGGTTCAAGTGGCAGCTGCTGATGGATTGCAGTGAGAAGGCATGCAAACAGGTACCTTCCTGGAAGTTGTCTCCAAAGGCTATTGCTCTAAGACTCAAGTATATAAACACTAGAATGAATATCAACTCTATCTAGCAATAAATGTTATTTTTATATTACAGTTGACCCTTGAACAACACAGCTGTGAACTTCATGGGCCCTCTGACATGCAGATTTTTTTTCTCAACTAAGAGCAGATTCAGTATTGGTGGGACTCAGAACCTGCATATACAGAGGGCTGACTTTCATACATGCCAGTTTCGCAGGGCCAACTGCAGAACTTGAGCGTGCATGGATTTTGGTATACACACGTGGTCCTGGAACCAATCCCTGTCACGTATACCAAGGGATGGCTGTATGTTACTTTATATTCATTTGTTCTGTTATTTTATAAGGTTGTTCGTCGTGGTATGTGGGAATTCACCAGTATTTCTTCTTTTTGGTGCACCGTTGGTCATTTCTGGCAGCAGTGGTGAATGTATTTACTCTTAGCAACCTCTGTGCTGCTACCTGTTCAGAGTTTCAAAGGTGATTCATTAAAGGGTTGGGATAACATGGTGATAGGAAAAACCCCCCTCATCAGTCACAAGGAGTATAACAGCAATATCTCTGTAATATGATTGATCATAGATACAATTTCTAGTAGGAAAAAAAGTCATATCTTGATGCATCTCTGAGAATAGTTGAACATATCTTGTGCTATTCTTTATAGAGAAATTATCTTTGAAATTAAAGTCTTAATTTTACTTCTAGCTTTTTATAACAACATAATCCCTACTTGGTATGTATCTTAAGATCATTTTTAAATGTATGATTTGAAGGGCAAACTAGTGTTATGTGAAAAATGACAGATAAAGTAGCTTCCAACTCATCCTCAAGAGTTGATGATATTCTAAACCTTTTCTAACTAAATTCAGCTTCTTAATTTTCTCAATATAAATATGATGAAAATATTAATTCATTAAATAGTCTACAAGTATTCGGTAGTTGAAGACTTAAAGTAGTGCTTGTAATAACAGAAGAGAAAAAAGACATTACAGGCATATCTCACTTTATTGCACTTTGCAGATACTGAGTTTTTTTGGTGGCAACCCTGCATCAAGCAGGTCTACCAGCACCATTTTTCCAACAAAATGTGCTCACTTCATTAGCATTTTTAGCAATGATTTTAAATTAAGATAATGTACTTATTTTTAGACAATGCTGTTACACACTTGACTACAGTATAATGTAAACGTAACTTTTATAAGCACTAGGAAACAAAAAAATTTGTGTGACTCACTTTACTGCCATAATCATTTTATTTGCCATGGTCTGAAGCTGAACCGGCAGTATCTCTGGGGTATGCCTGTATAGATATTTTGGTTGGTATTTATTTATTGTATGCAGAATTCATAAAAATAAAAACTGTGAGGCTGTTTAATACATTTCAACTAAAAGTTGCCAGCATCATTAATATGTAAACCACTAGAAATAAGATTTTGTTAATTTTTTGTTTGTTTGTTTAAACAGAGTCTTGCTCTGTCACTGAGGCTGGAGTGCAGTGGCGCAGTCTCAGTTCACTGCAACCTCCGCTTCCTGGGTTCAAGTGATTCTCCTGCCTTAGCCTCCTGAGTAGCTGGGGTTACAGGTGCACACCACTACACCTGGCTAATGTTTGTATTTTTAGTAGAGAAAAGGGTTTTGCCATGTTGGCCAGGCTGGTCTCAAACTCCTGACCTCTGGTGATCCGCCCGCCTCGGCCTCCCAAAGTGCTGGGATTACAGGCGTGAGCCACCATACCTAGCAAAATCAACTCTGAATCTGAATCAAACCTTTGAAACAAAAATTACCAATCAAAAAAACATGCAATCCCTGCCCCTAACTTTGAAAAAGTGACAAGGAAGGACATTTGGAAAGATGTCTCTAAGCAGTCAACAAGAAATGAAATCAGGGAGAGCTTTTTCAGCACCTGAAAAATACATGCAAAAACGCCCGAGGCGGGCAGATCACCGGAAGCCAGGAGTTTGAGACCAGCCTGGCCAACATGGGGGAAACCCCGTCTCTACTAAAAATACAAAAATTAGCTGGGTTTGGTGGCAGGCAGCTGTAATCCCAGCTCCTCGGGAGGCTGAGGCAGGAGACTCGCTTGAACCTGGGAGGCGGAGGTTGCAGTGAGCCTAGATCGTGCCACTGCACTCCAGCCTGGGCAACAGAGTGAGATTCCATCTCAAAAAAACGAAAAACAGATTCAGAGTTTATTTCCTTCCCAAATACTTCATAGATGTTGGTTTGTAGGAATAACTTAAAAGTCTCACTCGCTTTCTGTCTTTTCTAGTAATTTTTATCGTGGATTCTGATTGCCTAGATCTGCTAATTCATTGAGGGTTGCAAAATTGTGATACTCGAATTCTTTATTCCTCCTTCCTTTATTACCTGTAATACTTCTTAAGAAAAACTCTTTCTCATCAACTCTATGACTACCCTAAATTACAGATCCACATATAGGATCTGTATACATGTATATAAATATGTACATATCATATACGATAATGCTTAATTCTTTCCCATTACTTACTAATTTTCAAAATAATGTGATTCCCTAACTGCTCTCTGAATGTTATCAATGTGGTGGTAATAATGGTGGTGTCGATGTTGTGTGGGGTAAAATTTGAATACAGTGAAATACCCAGGGCTTAATTGGGTTAGTTTTTAAAAATTACATTTATGTAACCATATTTCAGTCAAGGTGTAGACTATGTCCATTAGCACAGAGTTCCCATGTTTTCCCTTCCAGTGAATCTCCATCCCCCATTAGAACAGACAATAACTGTCCTAATTACTGTCACTGTAGCTTACTTTTGTCTGCTCTAGAATTTCTTATGAATAGAATCTTATGTACTTGTACTGCATGAAGACTCTTTAGATTCATCCATGTTATTGCATTGATTTATAGTGCCTTTTAAAAAATTATAGAGTAGTGTTGCATTATATGAATATGCAAAGTGTGTTTTTTTTTTACCTGTTGGTGGACAGTTGGATTGTTTCCAGTTTGGAACTATTGTGAATAAAGCTGTATAGTCTTATTGTGGAAATGTTTTATTTCTCCTGGGCAAACATGTAGGAGTGGAGTTTCCAAAGCATATAGTAGGTGCATATTTAACTAAAAGTGTCTTTTCCTCATTTTTAATATTGGATTTTTGTATTTCTATTGACTATAGATATTTTCTTAAAATATAGCAGTATGCTTTATCCTTAGTTTTGCTTTTTTTTGGTTTCAGTTATCTTTGGTCAGCAGTGGTCCAAAAATATTTATTAAGTAGAAAATTCCATGAATAATTCAGGGTTTTTGATGTATGTGTGTGTTGGCGGGTGCAGGGCAGGGAGAGTTGGTTGGTTGGTTCGTTGGTTTTTTTTTTTTTTAAAGAGACAAAGTCTCTATCATCCAGGCTGGAGTGCAGTAGCATGACTACAGATTGTTATAAACTGAAACTCCTGGGCTCATGCAATCTTCTTACCTCAGCCCTCTGAGTATCTGGGCTCATGCAATCTTCTTACCTCAGCCCTCTGAGTATCTGGGCTCATGCAATCTTCTTACGTCAGCCCTCTGAGTAGCTGGTACTACAGGTGTGCAGCTAATTTTTAGTTGGTTATTTTTTGTAGAAACAGGGTCTCACTATGTTGCCCAGGCTGGTTTCAAACCCCTGGACTCTAGCAATTCTTCCACTTCAGCCTTCCAAAGTGCTGGGATTACAGGCGTGAGCCACTGCACCCAGCCAACAACTCTTAAGTTTTAAATTACATGCTATTCTGAGTAACATGGTGAAATCTCCCACCTTTCCACCCAGGGCATGAATTATCCCTTTTTCCACTATATCGTTGTTGTCTAGACTACCCACCACTTTTAGTCTACTGGTTATCAGATCGACTGTTGCAGTATCACATGCTTGTGTTCAAGTAACCCTTATTTTACTTAATAATGGCCCTAAAGCACAAGAGCAGTGATGTTGGAAATTCGAATATATATGCCAAAGAGAAGCTGGAAAGTGCTTCCTTTAAGGAAAGAATTTAAAAATCATATGTTGAGGTTGCTAAAATCTATGATAAAAATGAGTATTGTATCTATGAAATTGTGAAGAAGGAAAAATAAATCATGCATAGTATATACAGGGTTCAGTACTATTTGCAATTTCAGACATCACTGGAGGTCTTGGAACATATTCCCCATGGGTAAGTGGGGAATACTGTATATTCTATATAAAAGGCCCATTTCTGATAAGTAGTTTATGATTATTTTCTCCAAGTTTTCATTTTCTTAAGTGTCTTCTGGTGAGCAGAAATTATTCATTTTTTGAGGTCTAATTTATTTTTTCTTTTATGGTTTTTTATGTCCTTTTATATCTTTGCCTAGCCCAAAGCCACAAATATCTTCTTGTTTTCTTCTAATTGTGTAATATAGGTTTAACTTTTATGTGTAAATCTGTGATCCACCACCAATAAAATTTTGTGATGCTGTTAGACAGTGGATGTCATTCATTTTCTAAATAGTTTTATTTATTTGTTCCAGTACCATTTGTTAAAGAGACTTTTCTTTCCCCATTGAATTGCCTTTGCACCTTTGTTGAAAATCAATCTGTGTGTGAGCCGTGTTTCTGGATTCTCCATTCTGTTCTATTAATTTGTTTTATCCTTTTGCCAAAATGACACTGTTATGGTTACTGCAGCTTCAAATCAGATGCTGTGAGTCCCACAACTTTTTCATTAGGTTGCTTTGACTTTTATTTGCATATAAATATTAGAATCAGTTAATTTTTACAAACAAAAGGGCAAAGCCTGCAGAGATTTTGATTTGGGTTGCTTTGACTGGGGTAGGTCAATTTGGAGAGAATTCACATTTTAACAATATATTCTTCCAATCCTTGAACACCGTACGTCTCTCCATTTATTTAGATGTTTGTTAGTTTATCTCAGCACTGTTTTATAGTTTTTAATGTTGAAATCATGTACTCTTTGGTTAGGAATAAATTTAAAATATGTTTCTAATGCTATTAGTGGTATTTTTTAAATACTGCTTTTCACTTGTTTATTACTATCTTGAAATAAAATCGATTTTTATATATTGATCTTGTATCCTATAACCTTTCTAAATTGACTTATTCTAGTAGTTATTTAGTAGATTTCATAGGGTTTTCTAGTAAACAGCTATGTCATCTACAAATCAAGACAGGTTTCTTTCTTTCCAATGTTTATGTGATTTATTACTGTTCCTCTATTGCACTGGCTAGAACCTTTGGTAGAAGGTATTCTTACTTTATTCCTCATTTTATTGAGAGAGACTATAATATTTACCATTAACTGTGATGTTACTTGTAAACAAAAAGTTTGTATTTCTCTGGGATTAAAAACCAAGAGTCCATTTGGTTTTTTACTGTTGAGTTTTAAGGGTTCCTTATGTATTTTCTAGGTATGTTCTTCCTTCATTGAATTGTTTTTTTCACATACATATGTTAAAAATCACTTGAGAATATTTATATAGGTCTGCTTCTGAGATTTATCTGTTTATCAGGTTTTGTTTCATTTATTTTGAGGCTCTATCATTTGGTTCATACCCATTTAGAATTACTATGTCTTGGTGATTGGTCCTTTATCATTATATAAGTTTTTTCTCTTTTGCAATTTTCTTTGCTCTGAATCTGATATGAGTGTAACCATTTCTGTTTTTTTTTTAAATTAATGTTTGCATGATCTGTCTTTTACTATCATTTTACTTTCATCCTGTGTTGCTGAATTTGAAACGAATCTCTTGTAAACAGCATATAGTTGTCATTTTAATAAAAACTGTTAGTCTCTGCCTTTTAATTTTTTTATTTAGACCATTTATATTTAAGGTAATTATTGATATGTTAGGGAGAGGTCTGCCATTTTATTATTTGTTTTCTGTTTCTGTCTTCTGTTTATGGTTATTTATTTGTTGCCTTCCATGATTACTTGAACATTTTTTTAAGATTTTTAAGACCCTTGATTTATTTGGTGTTTGGGTTTTGTTTTGTTTTGTTTGTTTGTTTGTTTTTGTTTCGAGACGCAGTCTCGCTCTGTTGCCCAGGCTGGAGTGCAGTGGCACAATCTCAGCTCACTGCAACATCAGCCTCCCAGGTTCAAGCAATCCTCCTGCCTCAGCCTCCTGGGTAGCTGGGACTACAGGCACATGCCACCACACCTGGCTAATTTTTGTATTTTTATTAGAGATGAGGTTTCACCATATTGGCCAGGCTGGTCTCAAACTCTTGACCTTGTGATCTGTCCACCTCAGCCTCCCAAAGTGCTGGAATTACAGGCATGAGCCACCATGCCTGGCCTTCTATGTGTTTTTTATAGTTGTTTTCACGGTCATTGTGGGTATCACATTATAGATAATGTGACTTACCACCATTCACTGCCATCAATACCATTACATGGAATGAGATATGGAAACCTTAATTTCAGTTGGGTCTCTTTCCCCACTTTTAAATAGTATTGTTTTGAGGATTAATGCTATTACAGTTTTTGTATCAGTTATCCAATATGACTTACAGAACTTATCAAGGGAGTGATGCTCTGTTGTATGTACCCATGTTTCTGCTATTTCCATTATTTTTTCCAAGATTCCATCTTTTATTACTTCCATTAGCCAGTCTTCAAAGGCAGTTCTGCTAGTGAGAAATTCTTTTTGTTTTTCTCTTTCTGAAGATGACTTTATTTTCCCTTTATTCCCAACGAATAGTTTTATTTGTGCTATTTGGGGTTCGCTCAGCTTCTTGAAGCTGTAAGTTTGTGTCTTTTGCCAAACATGGAAAATTGTCAACCATTATTTCTTCAGGTGTTCTTTCAGTGTCACTCTTTTCTCCATTCTAGGCCTCTAATGATACAAATGTTGAGTCATTTGTTACTGTTCCACATGGACCTGAGGCATGGTTCATTTTTCAGTCTATTTTCTCTCTTTTGTTCAGATTTCTGTCCTTTGTCATCTTCACTCTACTGTTGAGCCCATCTAATGATTATTTTTCTCCTATTGTATTTTTTAGGTCTATAATTTCCATTTGCTTTTTTTTCCTTGTAACTTCTGTTTCTTTGCTGAGATTTTCTATTGTTTCGTTTTTGAAACAGTAGAACTTGTAATTGCTTGTCAAATCATTTCTCTGATGGCAGCATTAAGATCCTTGTCAGATAATTTCAGCATCTTACTCATCCCAGTGTTGGCGTTTTCTTTCCTTCATGTAATTTTCCTGGTTCTTGGTATGACAGATAATTTTTGGATTGTGTCTCGGACATTTTAGTTATTATATCAGGAGACTCTGTACTTTTTAAAAATTTTAACTTCAGTAGTAACCTGTTAAGGTATAGCATGTAGGTACTAGCATATATTTGTGAGCTGTGGTTCCAGTGACCATTTTTCAGAGGCTTTATGGTGCTGTTTTGGTTTGTTGCTTTTATCTCAGTCCACTGGGGCTCGCACTGGTTCCTAGTAGTGCTGCTTGAGGGGCCTTCTCCAGGCTGAGCTGCGCAGAGTGTGTTTGGGTGAGGGAAGAGGACCCCCACTAGATTTTCGTGGGCTGGAGAGTGCTTCCTGAGCCTTGTGCCTGTTGTGGCAGGCTCCCCCTTGCTGGTGTTCCTGGCAGTGCTCCTGACCACATTGTGTCCCTGGGCTGTGGAACACTTGCAGGAAAGGTGAACACTGCCAGGACCAATTATAGCAGAATTCCTCCTGCCAGTACACAGCAGCACTGTGGCTCTGGACCAGCAAGGAGAGTCTCAAGCATGGGTTTGTTTCTTTTTGATTTTAAGATTTTTCTTCTGCCTTCAGGTTCTGGTATTATTGTTCTGTTTTATTCACCTTTATGTTTCTTCTAGTTTAGTTTTAGTTTCTTTGTATTTGATGTGATTTTTTTCCTTGCATTTCTAATTACTCCTTAGTTGTGTCATGTCTTCCTTTTTTTCAGTTACCCTCATTCAGAAATTTCCCATTTCTAATGATTTGTTATTTTTTAAATTCTTTTTAGCTCAGTTTGAAATTTGTTTACAGTTTTCATGTTTTATTTGCATATTGTTTCATGTACTTTGATTTTCTGTAGGGACACCATTCTCATGTATATGCAAATACTTTTTGTCTAATAATTACACTGTTTCACTCTGTTCTGTTGGTTATTTATTTGTGTGTGTGTGTGTGTGTGTGTGTGTGTGTGTGTGTGTGTGTGTGTGTGTGTGTGTAATGAGTTTCTCATACTTGGACGAGGGAGAGATGGACCAGGATAACTTTTTTCGCTTTTTAGGGACGAGGAGAAGTCTGTGTTTTTGTAAAATGGTCAAAAATATGCCCTTGTGCTTTCTGAAACTGCCTTCTTTACTCCTCTACCCCACACATATATTTGAACTTTTTTTGGTTTTTATTACTGACCTGGTCCATTTGGAAGTTATTCCCAGAAGTTTTTCCTCGGTACAAGGTTTGTTTCTGGTGGGGGTTTGGTATTCGGGAGTTTTAAGGGCCCAGAGCTTACTACATCATGATCCCTTTGTAATCATCTGCAAATTAGATCCTGTAGAACTTTTTAAAACTTTAAGCCCTGTTTTCAGATTGGCCTGTGCTTTCCAGTGGGTTGGCAGTGTTCTCAGGGCTGTCAGATACCCAGTCAGTTACCTTGCGTCTGCTTCCTTACTAACCAGTCTTGTAGTTGTCAGAGCTTTGTTTCTGTCCAAATATATGCAATGGTTCATGGTTTTGTTGTAGATAATGTCTCTGGGTCTTTGGTTTTCTCATTCAGTTTGCTCTTTTTGTAGGGGAGGTTGGGAGGGAATAAAACAAAAAATAATAATAATAATAACTATGTCGTTGCCATCATCATCTTTCCAGAACCTGCTACCTGCCCTTCACCTGATTTTCGTATTTATCAGTATCATTACCTTAATCTGTTATCTCATTGGGGATTGCAAAATGGCTGTTTGGGGAAAAAAAATCTCCATCTGCTTGTCCTACATATATACCTGGCATTCTTTTTTCTCATCATTGGGTGCCATTTGATTACCTTGAAAAACAGTTCTACAGAAAAGGCATGATAAAATAGATTTAAGGTTTTTAGAGTAAGGAGTTAATGTAATAATTTTAATAGTGACAATTTAATTTTGTTTTTTGGTTGGTTTTTGCTGCCTTTTTGAATATTATGAACTAATGAATGTTTTTGTATTTAATACGTTTCACAGTCATTACTCTAAATGATATTCAAATTGCTTAGCTTTCGTGTGCTTTTAAAATGACCCTATTAGATTTTGAGATTTCTAACTAATCTCGAACATTCATTCTCAGGCCTGGAATAAGTTATTTTTCCAATAAATTGTTGGAGAATGGCATTTAGAAGTCAGATTTTAGATGCAAAGTATGGCCTTTGCTTTTGAACGTTACTGCTTGTAGGCCTTATCAGAGGACAGAACTAGGAAAATAATCTTCCTAGTGTATCCTGAGAATCATCCCACATTATTGCAGAGGTGTTTTCCATTTTGTTTTGTATGACTGAATACTGCTCCTTTGTGTGGATGCAGCATAGCTTATCAATATTTATGGGCATCGAGGTTATTTTTAACCTTTTGCTGTTAGTACTAATGTCACAGTGAATCCTCTTAATGTTCATGCATTATTCCGTACATATGTAAGGTATCATTAAGATAAATTGTTAGAAGTGGGATTGTTGCATCAAATGGTAGATGCATGTGTAATTTTGCTAGATACTGCCAAATCTTCCTTCACAGAAAAATAACATTTTGCATTCCCACCAGCAGTTTACAACAGTATCTCTTTTCTTAAAACTTTCCGAACAGAATGTGTTGTTAAATGTGGATGTTTACTTATTTGCCAATTGAGAAATGGTATTTTACTATAGTTACAATTTTTGAGCTTACCTCAGTTATGAATGATAATGGACATTTTTTCTTGTACTTAAGAGCTGTTTATAGTTTTATATAGTCTTTTGCTCATTTTGCTGCTCAGCTGGTCGTTTTCTTCATTTTTAGAAACTTTATATGTTAAGGAGATTAGTCCTTTAACGCTGGTAAATTTGCAAATATTTTTTCCCAGTTTGTCATTTGTCTTTTAACCTTGCTTATAGGATTTTTTTGCCAAATGAAAGCTTTTATGTTTGTGTAGTTAGCTATTAATCTTTTTCGTTATTATGCTTTGATATGCATTTCTTTAGTTATGTTTATTTTATTCATTTTCTTTGTTTTTTAATTTTCTAGAGTCTGTCCTCAGTAGAAATTTTAGTCATACTGCTGCTTCTTTGGTCACCTTATAATAAAATTAGCCTTTATTTCCAAAGTTACCTTGCATATTTCTTCAGTATTTTTTAGTATTCTTATTTGTATTTAAGATGTGCTCATTTCTTTCTGAATTTGTATTTCTCATCACTGGTGGTCTGTCTTGTCTGCTGCATTCTCCTTTTGTGTTGGAATGTGGTGTTACTAGTTTCCCGTTGTTTATGACTGAATTTTTCTGGTCTACTTTTGTCTACCGGAAAGTTTTGCTTCTCATTCGCCAGACTCTTCCCATAATAACTTTATTTAGACTTCCGAATTCTGTTTTTCTTGTTTATGTTTCTATAATAGATGTTACTTTTTTCTGGACCTGTTATTACTAGACCTCATGGTGGAGCAGGGAGGAATTTGTGTGGCTTTAGGGGTCTTGGTTGAAGGGATCCCTCTTCTGTTGCTTTAGTAAGGGCAGAATCACCACTTTCTGATTTTTCAGCTCCATGTAGCTTAATGAAGACTCTTTTTCATTAGCTGCTTCCACCCCTTTACAGCTGCTTAAGGGACACTTCTGCTTTTGAAGGTACCCCCCTTCCTTTCGTGCATGGTGCCTTCCTGAGCCTGCCATTGCTGGACCCAAGTACTTTTCTGTAGTCCTTCCTTTAACCATGTGTTGCCAATGCTCTAACCTACCCTCAGTAGTGCTCTGTTGAGGGGCAGGTGGTGGAGGGGGTGGGGTCTGGCCTTGGGTGATCCCTAATCAGTATGATTCCGCACAAGCCACTCTTTGATGTAGCTCCTGCTGGACCCTGCTCATTTCCCCACTTCTTTGGTATTTGGAGTTTATTGTTCTGTCTCCTAGTTTTACTCTAGACCTAAGTCATAGGTTTTTTTTTTTATTTCTCCCCTTTTTGATCCGGGTAGATTTTTAGAGATGTGAGTAGGATGTGATCGATACAGCCACCACTTTTATCTGGAAACCTGGAAGCTTCTTCGTGTTTTCTTCAGCTTTCTAAATATATGCATTCTTGTTTAATTCAAAATGTTAATGTAACACACATAACACTTATAGGAATAGAGACGCATTTTGTTCCTTGTTTTCATTGTATAAAATTTTTAAAGGTTTCGTTTAAAAGTCCAAAGAAACAGCTCCGTAATAATATAGCCAGACTGGTCATTGTGACCACTGCTGATCTGCCACTTCCTGCAGGGTCTGTCTCTGTTCTTCGGTGGTGCTCTTTGGTCTACCTCCTTAGGTGTAGCTGGTTCAGTTAAGCTTCAGAGCCCTCCTGCAGTGTGAGGAGGCTTTATTACCACCCACTGCAGGGCAGCTTTTCTGCTATGTTGGAGGGTTCTGTGCTACAGCAGACTTGTTTTCTCTTGTCAGCCTCCCCAAAAGGAGTATCATGAACTGGGGTCTGATTCCTCTCCTCCTTACCTGAGAGATGCTCCTGCAAGTTTCATGTCCAGTTTTCTGTTGTTGTGTGTTTCTTTTTTGTTTTCTCTTGCTGACTGGTGGATTTGTAAAGGGGCGGGGAAGGGAAGTGGCAAGAGATTGGAGAAAGCCAAGAATTCTAATAAAACTTTTAAGTTATTTCAGATAAATGGTGTTGCAGCAACAAAAATGCCAGCATTTTGGTAATAAAAATGGTATGTTGGGATATTAGAATATCAAAAGGTAGAAAATTGTAATTACTCGTTTGGGATGTGTGATGTTCTCTGCTAACATTCTGGAATTTTTTTTTTTTTGAGATGAAATTTTTTTTTTTTTTTGAGATGGCTCAAAATGTTTCCCAGGCTAGAGTGCAATGGTGTGATCTCAGCTCATTGCAGCCTCCGCCTCCCATGTTCAAGCAATTCTTCTGCCTTGGCCTCCCAAGTAGCTGAGATTACAGGCATCTGCCACCACGCCCGGCTAATTTTTGTATTTTAGTAGAGACAGGGTTTCACCACGTTGGTCAGGCTGATCTTGAACCCCTGACCTCAGGTGATCCACTGGCCTCAGCCTCCCAAAGTGCTGGGATTACAGGCATGAGCCACCACACCTGGCTGTGGAAAGAACTTTCTAAATAACTATTAAAATGCATTTTATATTATATAAGCAACTAAAAATACTTTAATTTTTTTTTTAATTTTTTAATCTTAACATTATTTAGCTATAGGCCAGGCGCGGTGGCTCATGCCTGCAATCCCAGCACTTTGGGACGCCAAGGTGGGCAGATCACGAGGTCAGGAGATCGAGACCCATCCTGGCTAACATGGTGAAACCCTGCCTCTACTAAACGTACAGAAAATTAGCCAGGCGTGGTGGCAGGCACCTATAGTCCCAGCCACTTGGGAGGCTGAGGCAGGAGAATGGCGCGAACCCAGGAGGCGGAGCTTGCAATGAGCCGAGATCGCGTCACTGCACTCCAGCCTGAGCGACAGAGCAAGACTCTGTCTCAAAAAAAAAAAATTTATTTAGCTATGAACTAGTGTATATATGTTTTATAGATGCCTGATTATTCAAATAAACTTCAAGATTGCACTTTATGAGCTTGTATTTCGTTTTTTAGAACTCAAACTAACATAAGTGTCATTAAAACATAGCTTTTATTACATGGATTTTAGGAATGCCACAGGATAAATCATTCTCTTAAAATAACTGCAGGTGGCAGAAATGTCAGAATAATTCTCCTCCTCCATACACAGCACATATTACTTGTTTAAAGTATTCTGGTTCATATAAAAATTGAACTTTTGTATTACTGCTATTAGGTATGTAGTTGTTTGCATTTGGGGCCAGTTGGTTGGGGCAGGGGGTCTTTTTTTCTTTTGTCCTTAATCTGTATCACTTTTTCCTCCCAAAGTTGAGTTAAAGGATGAGTAGACCAGGAGAATAAAGGAGAAAGGATAAATAAAATATATACCCAAAGGCACCTGGAGTTAATTTTTCCAAATATTCATTTCAGTCTTTTTCAATTCATAGGATTTTGTCTTTTGCTCATTACTGACTGCATAATGTGATTATACCATAGTTTAAATAGTCACTTCCTGTTACTACACACTTGGGTTTTCTCAATTTTTTACTATTGTAGTACTAATATTTTACTATACTGTAATCTAATCTAAATTTTTATGTATTCAGAGCTGTTCAGGATAAATTTGCTTGGAAATTTTTAAATCACCAGAAGTGATACTATCCTGATAATTAACTTCCAAGTTGTCTCTTAATATAGTTTTAATGCAAATCATAAGCTTATGTTAGTACCAGTCATAATGAATGCCAAACTGAAACCAGTATTGTATTTTTTCTCATTAGGGAGTTCTGGGAAATCGTTCATTCATTTACAGATGAACAGAAAAGACTCTTCTTGCAGTTTACAACGGGCACAGACAGAGCACCTGTGGGAGGACTAGGAAAATTAAAGATGATTATAGCCAAAAATGGCCCAGACACAGAAAGGTAGGTAATTATTAACTTGTGACTGTATACCTACCGAAAACCTTGCATTCCTCGTCACATACATATGAACTGTCTTTATAGTTTCTGAGCACATTCGTGATTTTATATACAAATCCCCAAATCATATTAGACAATTGAGAAAATACTTTGCTGTCATTGTGTGAGGAAACTTGTAAGAAATTGCCCTAGTTAAAAATTATTATGGGGCTCACATTGGTTTGGAATTTTTCAAATTAGTGTGATTCATTTACTTTTTTGATTCCCAGCTTGTTAATTGAAAGCCATATAACATGATCATCTATTTAGAATGGTTACATTGAGGCTCGGAAGATTATCATTTGATTATGCTAGAATCCCGTTATCAAATCATTTTCATAGTCATATTGCCAGCAGTGTTTCTAATAAGCATTTAAGAGCACACACTTTGCAGTCTTGTAAAACAGGTTTGAGTATTTTCTCCACCTTAGAGGAAGTTACTTGACTTCTCAGTGACCTAACCTCTAAAGTGCATTTACTGATGTCCTCTCTGTGGTTTTGTTGTGGAAAGATTTAGTTAAATGAACTGTAAGAATTCAGTACCTAAAATAGTATCTGTTATGTAGTAAAAACTCAATGGATACAGTATCTTATCATCGTCACTAGCTTTGAGTAATTTATAGGATAAAGGCAACTTGGTAGTTACACAACAAAAAGTTTATGATTTGCATTAATGTATAGTTTGCATTGCAGACCGTCTCAACTATATACAATCTAAAAATAGGAGCATTTAATTCTAAGTGTATTTCCCATGACTTACTGTTTTCCTGTTTTTTTCCCCTTTTCTCTATTTAGGTTACCTACATCTCATACTTGCTTTAATGTGCTTTTACTTCCGGAATACTCAAGCAAAGAAAAACTTAAAGAGAGATTGTTGAAGGCCATCACGTATGCCAAAGGATTTGGCATGCTGTAAAACAAAACAAAACAAAACAAAAAAAAGGAAGAAAAAAAAAGAAAAAAATTTTAAAAATTTTAAAAATATAACGAGGGATAAATTTTTGGTGGTGATAGTGTCCCAGTACAAAAAGGCTGTAAGATAGTCAACCACAGTAGTCACCTATGTCTGTGCCTCCCTTCTTTATTGGGGACATGTGGGCTGGAACAGCAGATTTCAGCTACATATATGAACAAATCCTTTATTATTATTATAATTATTTTTTTGCGTGAAAGTGTTACATATTCTTTCACTTGTATGTACAGAGAGGTTTTTCTGAATATTTATTTTAAGGGTTAAATCACTTTTGCTTGTGTTTATTACTGCTTGAGGTTGAGCCTTTTGAGTATTTAAAAATATACCAACAGAACTACTCTCCCAAGGAAAATATTGCCACCATTTGTAGACCACGTAACCTTCAAGTATGTGCTACTTTTTTGTCCCTGTATCTAACTCAAATCAGGAACTGTATTTTTTTTAATGATTTGCTTTTGAAACTTGAAGTCTTGAAAACAGTGTGATGCAATTACTGCTGTTCTAGCCCCCAAAGAAGAGTTTTCTGTGCAAAATCTTGAGAATCAATAAAGAAAGATGGAAGGGAGAAATTGGAATGTTTTAACTGCAGCCCTCAGAACTTTAGTAACAGCACAACAAATTAAAAACAAACAACTCATGCCACAGTATGTCGTCTTCATGTGTCTTGCAATGAACTGTTTCAGTAGCCAATCCTCTTTCTTAGTATATGAAAGGACAGGGATTTTTGTTCTTGTTGTTCTTGTTGTTGTTTTAAGTTTACTGGGGAAAGTGCATTTGGCCAAATGAAATGGTAGTCAAGCCTATTGCAACAAAGTTAGGAAGTTTGTTGTTTGTTTATTATAAACAAAAAGCATGTGAAAGTGCACTTAAGATAGAGTTTTTATTAATTACTTACTTATTACCTAGATTTTAAATAGACAATCCAAAGTCTCCCCTTCGTGTTGCCATCATCTTGTTGAATCAGCCATTTTATCGAGGCACGTGATCAGTGTTGCAACATAATGAAAAAGATGGCTACTGTGCCTTGTGTTACTTAATCATACAGTAAGCTGACCTGGAAATGAATGAAACTATTACTCCTAAGAATTACATTGTATAGCCCCACAGGTTAAATTTAATTAATTAATTCAAAACATGTTAAATGTTACTTTCATGTACTATGGAAAAGTACAAGTAGGTTTACATTACTGATTTCCAGAAGTAAGTAGTTTCCCCTTTCCTAGTCTTCTGTGTATGTGATGTTGTTAATTAATTTCTTTTATTGCATTATGAAATAAAAGGATTATGTATTTTTAACTAAGGTGAGACATTGATATATCCTTTTGCTACAAGCTATAGCTAATGTGCTGAGCTTGTGCCTTGGTGATTGATTGATTGATTGTTTTAACTGATTACTGTAGATCAACCTGATGATTTGTTTGTTTGTTTGAAATTGGCAGGAAAAATGCAGCTTTCAAATCATTGGGGGGAGAAAAAGGATGTCTTTCAGGATTATTTTAATTAATTTTTTTCATAATTGAGACAGAACTGTTTGTTATGTACCATAATGCTAAATAAAACTGTGGCACTTTTCACCATAATTTAATTTAGTGGAAAAAGAAGACAATGCTTTCCATATTGTGATAAGGTAACATGGGGTTTTTCTGGGCCAGCCTTTAGAACACTGTTAGGGTACATACGCTACCTTGATGAAAGGGACCTTCGTGCAACTGTAGTCATCTTAAAGGCTTCTCATCCACTGTGCTTCTTAATGTGTAATTAAAGTGAGGAGAAATTAAATACTCTGAGGGCGTTTTATATAATAAATTCGTGAAGAAATGTGTGCTCTTCAGTTCTCAAGTTTTATTATTATGGTATTTATTTATTAAAGTTCTACAATTGTAATAACGTATCCATATGACAAGTTTTAAAGTGGTAATTGAAATAGGTTATCAGATATAGAGTTGCTCACATCAAGTAGACTTTAAACAGAGTCAGAATGAACCTACCCTTAAAATTTTAGAGAAAAAAATCATCGGTTGCACAGAATAGCTGCTCTAGCTTGCTTAATTATGCCGGGCATGTTGTCACTCCTCTTACTTTTGCTGCCTTTTCATTACTATTTAATGGAATGTCCCTGAACAATAAGGAAGAGCAAAACATAGACATTTTGACTATAGTGGATACTTCCTCTACCCCAAATGTTATGTTATAAAAGTACTTTTTTTTGCCCAGGTACTCTATTATATATTTTGGTTTTCTTTGAATTAGACCTCAATCTCCAGGAAGCTCTGGAGGGAAAAAAAGGAACCATAAACTAAAGTAACTAACTGGTTTTCCAAATAAATGTAAACTTTTTTAACCTTTTATTATTATAGAACATTTCAAACATACATAAAACATGAAAACAGCCTGCAGCCAAACTTTTCTGGACCTTGGCAGCTCCAGCAAATGAGCTGGTCATCCTAACCCTGGTTTCCTGAGACAACTACTTTTGGGGATGCTTGCTTGTATAGGGAGATAGATAGATAGATACATATCAAAAAGAAACTTGAAAAAGGCTTCGAACAGAACTTGCTGATGTTACTCATCCCTCCTCGGTACAGACATTCTGTTAGAACAGATGGTTGTAATGGGGCAGCATCACTCCCTATTCCCATTAAAAACATGACCATTCTGAGATTTCAGGCCCCTTCGAGGAATTTTTCTCAAGAATTCCATACAAACTGTCAGAGGAAGAAATGTCGTCCCAAGACTAGTCCCTGTGTAGTCTTGATCCCTTTACCCCTTTACCTGCTTACTGTAATTTTTTTCTCCGCCAGTGTCTAAGCGCCATCTGTACCCCTCCCACCCTTCCATGAGCCACTGTATAATCCAAAAACACACCTTCCATTTGCTCCCTCACTTGTCTCCTTTTACCTCAACAGTGTTAGTGTGTAAAGAATTGCCTGGGGAGGGTAGAGGGTTTTACAAGTACAGAGTCCCAAGTCTTTTCTCCCCTCCCTGTTAGTGGGTTGGCATTTGTTAACAGGCACTGCAAGATTTTGATGCAGGTGTGGGGTAGATATCACTGTGAAAGGCTACTAATGCATGGTAGTTTCACCGAAAGTACAGTCTTCAAGGATCCTCATAATCTCCTCATTGCCAAAATCAGTAACATCTATAACCTTGACAACACCCTAGCTTGGGCTGTTGCTTCTCTGGCTACTTGTTTTTCCATCCCAGTTTACCCAGATTTTAGATGGATACTCCTCCAATTCTGCTTAAAGTCCTTACCTGTTCTTGCCCAGTTCCCTCTAGTCAACCTCAGTCACTCCCAAAGATTCTTCCCCAATCCCATATCTTCTGCTCAGACCTCTGTCTCTGGGATTTCTTTGTTACCTCAAAGTCAGTAGGCCTAAAAACAAAATTCTTCATCTTGCATCTCTATCTTTGTTTCTTTTTAAGAAATGTAACCTTCACCCCAATCATCAAAATCTCTCATTCCTCAATTGTCACAGGTTGTCACTTCTTTCCCCCTAAACCTCTCCCATCATTCCTTCCTTCTTTATACTGCCCTTACAGGTCCTGATCCTCTGACTCACCCGGACATTCTTAGCAGCTGCCTAATTTCACTCCCTGACTCTCATCTCCCTCTTCCAATCCTTTTCATTGTGCTAGAACACTATCTTGCTAATTTTAATATCCTCTGCATTCAGTGCCTCCACAGATTGCCCCCTCACTGACCTTTCCAATTTGGCCTTGTGTTACACACTTTTCTCCCTGCATTCCTACCCAGCATCTTCACTTGTCATATTTCTCAAATACTCTTCATGACCAGATATTTCAAGTACCTCATCCATGAAGACTTCATCAACCCCCAAAGTGCCTCCAATGCTTCCGTGGTAGCACAGCATAATGGGGTACATTTCTTAGTTGAACAGTGAGGAGTCACTGGGATTCTTACGGAGTGTCTTAGGGTCTCCTCTTGATACTCTTTCCACATTTCAGTTAAGGAATTTTCTTACATTTTTTTTTCTTCTAATAACCTTTGCCTGGAGTGTAAGTAAATTCATGATAGAGACTCATTTAAAAAAAAAACAAAAAAACCATTTTGCCTTTCACATGTTGTTGCCTCCATCTTTCTGTTATCTTGTCAGTGTTGCCACCTAAATGATTGAAAATGACCGAGCATGCAGTAGAATGTAGTGAAGTTTCCTATTTCATCCATTTTTTGCATAAGTGCATTGGTATCTGTATATCCATCTGCCCAAGCACCAGTTGTTGAAAAGACTATTATTTCCCCATGAATGGTCCTGGTACCCTTGTCAAAGAACAGTTGACCATAAATATAAGACTTTCTGGATTCTCAGTCTTACTCCATTGCCCTATATGTCTGTCGTTATACCAGCACCGCACTGTCTTGATTGCTGTAGCTTGGTAGTAAGTTTAGATTTGGGATGTGCAAGTCCTCCATTTTTTTTTTTTTTTCCAAAATCATTTTGTCTGTTTTGGGTCCCTTGCATTGCATATGAATTTTTATATGATCATTGTGTCAATTTCTGCAAAACAGCTGGGATCTTGATAGGGATTTAGTTGAATTGGTAGATAAATTTGAGAAATAACTGCTATTTTAATGGTGTTAGGTTTTCTGTTCCATGACTGTGGGATGTCTTTGCATTTGCTTAGGTCTTTATTTCAGTGATGTTTTAGAGATTTCAGTGTGCAAGTCTTGACGTCTTTAATTTTTTTGTAAGTATTTTACTCTTATTGATGCCACTTTAATTATATGATTATTTTCTAATTTTTATTTTTGTATTCATCACTGGTGTTAGAAATAAAATTAATTTTTGTATATTGATTTTGTATATTGTAGCTTTTCTAAAATTCTTTTTTTGTCACTTAGTATTTTTTGCATATGAGATCATGCATCTGTGAACAGAAATACTTTTACTTCTTCCTTTCCAGTCTAGATTCCTATTATTTCATTTTCTTGCCTTAGTGTGCTGGCTAGCACCTCCAGTACAATATTGGATAGAAGTGACAAGAGCAGACATCTTTTTCTTGTTCCTGATTTTAAGGGGAAAGCATTCAGTCTTTCACCATTGAGTATGATGTTAGCTAGCTGTGGGTTTGCTTCAAGTTGAGGAAATTCTTTTATTAAACCTAGTTTACTGAGTGTTTTTTAATCAAAAAAAAAAAAAGGAGGGGCTGTGGGTTTTGTTAAATGCTTCTTCTGTATCAAGATTTTCATGTTGTTTTGTCCTTTATTAATATGTTGTATTAATGGACTTTTGTATATTGAATTAACTTTGCATTCCTGGGATAATCTCAGTTGTCCATGCTACATAAACCTTGTTCTGTGCTGCTGGATTTGGTTTGCTAGTATTTTGTTTAGAATGTTTGCATCTATATTCATAAGGAATATTGGTCTCTAGTTTTCATATTATATATCTGTCCAGTTTGGGGATGAGAGTCATACTCCTGACAGAATGAATTGGGAGCTTTCCCTGTTCTTAAACCTACTGAGGTATTTTTTAAGTGAACTACTTGGAGACCTTCACCTGTGATCTTCAGATGCTGGGGGACACAGGGATGGTACCTGACTCTGAAAAGGGTCTCAGGGTAAGACGTGTCTGAACTGGCCTGTGGCAGTTAACTAAAGAGTACTCCTACCAATAATGGAGTCAAGATGTATGTTTCCCATAGGCCATGCTGGTCACTGAAAGAGATGGGCTATGAGCCATCTTGAAAACTACCCTGCACAAATGGACTGCCGGCCTGGAGCCAGGCACCCTGCAGCTGAGTGCCATATAATGTTGAAGCTGTTGAGGGAGGAGAGGTTGGAAGCTGCCAGCTTAGAGAATCTCAGCTGTGGTTTCCAGCAGGGTGTATTCCAGGAAAGAAAGTCATTCCCCACCCTGGCTCAAAGTAATAATTAACAGTGACTGGGTAAGGCAGGATCTTTTTTTCTAATTCCCTCCCCTCCAGAAAGGGCAGCAACAGCTCTTGAATGGGAAAGAAGGTGGAGGGAGGAAAAGAAAAACCAATTGCCCCAACACTGCTGTCTTTAAGCTTCCCACCCAAAGACCTCAGTAAGAGGCGGAATTATGTTTTCAATTAAGAGAGAGTTTGGCATCTTGGTGTTTCAAAGGTGTAGGCTTTTTAATACCTAGAGAAACTGATGATTTGTTGATTACCAAAAAGGGACCAGAAAAGCTACATAGCCTGAGATTTCATCCCCAGAAAAACGAATCCAGAGAGCAGACTTGCAAAAAAAAAAAAAAAAAAAAAAAAAAAAAAAAAAAAACCGTTCTGTCTCTGCCTCTCCCACTACACATACACACTGAGAAAGAGAGTCTTCATGATTTGGTAAATTAGACCCATGGAAAGACTCGGGACATTTAGGATGATGATATTTATGATGAGGAAGATTTCTATGGGAAACTTTTTTTAACTTGTCTCTAATCCTATTCCAGCTGAAGTTTGAATTTTTTTCCTTTCATTAACATTTACTGGGCAAATACCTATTGAATGTTTGCCATTTTGCAGTGTGCCATTTATTTTCAGGCTGATTCAGAGCTGCTTTGTTGAATCAAGAAGTCTGTTGCAGGGAGACAATCTAGTTAGACCAGGCATAAGTACAAACCACTAAGGGTAAAAGAAGTATGTGAAAGTACAATGTGGGCAGAGAATTCAGATCCAAAAATACTGCAGATAGGTGATGAAGGTCAAGCCGAATCTTGACATACAGGATAGGTGTATGTGAGTGAGTTAGGCGGAAAGTCTAGTATGTCTGAGTGTCAGGCTGTAAGGGATTAAGATGAGATTGGGAAGGCAGGCAGGTCAGATAATGAGGGCCTTATAGACCATACCAAGGACTTTGGACTTTTATTTTGCAGACGTTAAGAAGCAAAGACATAATCACTTTTCATTTTATGTTTATTACAAACTGAAAGAGCACAAGTGCACATGTGGTCTTTGCAGTTAAGTTATTGCCATAATTCTAAAAAGGCAGATAATCTGAAGATAGAAGGGAGGCCACAGTCCAAGACATGCTAGGGACCCAGTGATTGATTCAGTGCTCATGCATGGGAAAGATAAGAGTCAAAGACAACTCCCGCATTTCAGGTTTTGAGAGCTGGATGGACAGTGTTGCTGTTAGGTCTATAGAGAAGAGGAGTGGATTTTGAAGGGAAAATTATTAATAGTACAATTGAATGATGTTTTAGTTGTGTCTGAGGGATATCCAGGGAGAGCTGTCCTAAGGCAATTAAAAATATGGGTCTAGAGAAAAACGTACACAGAAGATAAAAATGTATGACTCCAGCACATAGACCATAGCTGATCCTGTGGCTAGGAAAATTATCCTGGAAAAGGCAGAGAGGAGAGAAGGACAAGGATGGAATCCATGGAAATGCTAGCATTTGAGAGTTATACACGGAACCCACAGTAGAGGCAAATGAGAAAAAGCAGGTTTGTTTTTGTCTGCTCCAGTAGACAGACACCAAGCTCCATGAGGGCAGAGACTTTGTCTTATTCGTGGCTGTACCTCCAGTGCATAGAGGAGACTGTACATGTGCTTTGTGGACCCACGCAGTTACTGGGGTGTCTCAGAAATTTCCCATCCTCCTCCCTACTGTGTCTTTGCATAACCCTGGCTGGGCCTCCCTTTTCTCAATGTCAACTCTCACTGTAACTTTTTTTTTTTTTTTTTTGAGACGGAGTCTCGCTCATTGCCCAGGCTGGAGTGCAGTGGCGGAATCTCAGCTCACTGCAAGCTCCGCCTCCCGGGTTCACGCCATTCTCCTGCCTCAGCTTCCTGAGTAGCTGGGACTACAGGCGCCCGCCACCACGCCCGGCTAATTTTTTTTGTATTTTTAGTAGCGACGGAGTTTCACCGTGTTAGCCAGAATGGTCTCAATCTCCTGACCTCATGATCCGCCCACCTCGGCCTTCCAAAGTGCTGGGATTATAGGCGTGAGCCGCCTCTTACTGTAACTTTTAAGAAGGGCATATATCTACTTACTGTCATCACCATAAAGATAAATCAACCAAGTGAAAATATTTTGAAACTTTGGAAATGTATAAACTCCAAAATCATCATCAGTTACATCATCAATTATGTCCCTAAAGATCCCATCACTCTGCCTCACACTGGGGTCTTGCCTACTTCTCTGTTCCAAAAGGGCACAGTAGTGGTATCAAATCTGTTTCTTGAGGCAAATGAAGTACCTTGCTCCAAAATAATCACCCACAGCAGGCAGATAACCTCCAAGTGCTTCAAGCTGAGATTGAGCAGGAGGATCCCAGCTCATCACAACTGGGTGGTAAATATACACTTGGGCCCAAATGGAAGGAAATGCATTACCCTACAATGCATACCCAACATGCTTGCATCCAGGCCCCAAATCCAGCAAAACAATGCTATTCCCCTTCAACATGTGTTAACGGAACTGAGATATTTTTCCAATTTAAATTGTGTTCCCCAAAGTCTTCATTATTCTCTAGTGCCTATTACAATCTGTGTTTTTATGTTTACTTCATGACTGCCTAATTCCCTCCTGAAATTTTAAGCCTCATGAGAGTAAGAACTATCTGTTTTCTTTACTCCACTGTCCTGTACATACATACTTGTTGTATGAATGCCACAGTGATTGCAAAGTCCAAGGGAAATGATGTTGATTCACTGCACACTGTACAGGAGGGTGTCAACCAGACTTCCAGATTTCTACAGAAATTATCAGTAAAGGGTAGTATAAGAATGGTTCCTGCATGTGAAAAATGATCTTGGATGGAGCTGTTGTGGCATTCACCTGCTCCTCATACTCTCCTGCCACTGTGCAGGGACAGCACAACCCCCGTGCTGCTTTCTTGAGTGTAGCTCATTTCAGAAAAGCAGTAAAAGGAAAACCCACTTGTTTGCTTTATGTTCCTAAGAAGGTGGTGAGTAAATCAATCACGTTATCCTAAGAAGTGACTTGAATTTTATGAAGGCTCCTTTGTTTCCATTGCACTCCTTTCTACCCATCTCTACTCCCACCTCCACCCCCACCCTCAAATCATGCTTATAATTTCCATTATTCACTTAAGGGTGGCTTTTTTCTCATCACAAACATCTGTGTGCTTTAAATAGCTTCTACATAACCGAAGTGGAAGTAGTCATGTAGAACAGCACATGGCCACTCCAGGGGACATGAGAAGCCTCTGCCTGAAGGTAGGCCTCCCTTCTGTCATCTGATCTCACACATGGCACTGCAAACCTGCAGTTATTTAGCCATGTGCTTTGTGACATTAATTTCACTTCCTTGGGTTATTCTTACCGTCTTTAGGAACTTAAATAAGAAATAAACAAATGCTATTCAAAGAGAGCTGTACCATTATTATATTCATTTAAGTGAAAAACTACCACTTCCCATATATATTTATCTCATGACCACCTAATTGATAAAAACATGTTAACTGTTATATTGCCTCAGGGAAAAAGTCTGAATGTTGATTGGAGGCACTGCAGGATAGCCATTCGATACCTGCTTTTGTGACAATAAGCTAAAGCATTGGATTTTGGTGGATTAGGGGTAAAAATGGCTTGACAGATCATCTTGTCCAGCCCTCAGTATATAGATGAGAAAACTTAGGTCTCAAGCTCTGAAGCGCTTTGCTCAGGATCGCTGGCTATTTCATATATGTAACAAGCTCCCACTTCATGCTCATTTCACAGTAGCGTGTCACTTTCAGGTCAGCTTCCTTCAGTGGGCGTTGTCTTTGCTTAATTAAATGTCAGGAGGTCCCCCCAGAAGGCTTGACTCAGGGAAGGAGGGCAGACCCTCCCAGTTCTCTCACTGACTAGCTTTCGTTTGTTGGATTGTTTTTACTGATAAAAAAGTTCAGAAATTAGAGCCAGGTTCCTGTTCACGTTCCCTACCCAAGCCCCTGAAGAAGCAAATTGGTGAATGTTCCCCAAATTCTTTTACTCTCTAGTATACAGTAAGCAGTACTGCCAGAAAGTTTCCCAAAGTCATGTTCCTCTTAGATATTTTTCCTTGAAAACTGTTGTCTGGCATGGAGATCCAACCTGTGTGGAAAGTTCCAGATGCCCTGGTCCTAGCCTCACCTGCCCTGCTTTTGCTTCCTGTTCTCACTGCTTGTCTCCAGGTTTCCATTTGAAGGCTTGCAGTGCTACTGTGCCCTTACTGTTAAATCCTGCCTTGCTTGCCATGTTTTATAGACAAGGAAAGCATTTTCTACCAGAGCTCAGGAGCAGCCTTGAGGTCAGGGGTAATGTTTTTCATTGGTAAGTATTCAGTAGTTGCTGAATGACAATTGGGTGGAAAGGGGAGGAGTGCCTTAGAAAAAATGTCTGTTCTTTGTGGTAATGAAATTGCTTCCAATTTATTTTCTGATCTCTTTGAGAACTATTTCCTGTTGTCTTCCCGCACCATGCATTCTGATTTCTGGGGCATCCCTCCCTTCCTTTATTCAAGGGGCTCTTGGAAAAGAAATCTCTGAAGAAAAAATGTGTGGGCAGTGGGAGACTTCTCATTCTCTCCACCAAATACTTAGCCCTTTCATTCATGAGAAACCCCTGCTTTAGGATGGTGTGGATCTGAGTCAGCAGGGCTGGGTTCATTTGTATATACTCCAGGTTGTGGAGGTTGTTCCTGGGTATTGGCCTTTCATTTTGGGGGTGCTCCACACTTCTGTCTCCATATACTATGTATTTAAGAAGCTTGCCTTTCGATTTCCTGCCAGTGACTGGATCTTGGGGATCACTGCACAATGCTTGTATGCCCCACTGGAGAAGTCTCTCATGGCACCTTTCCCCTCCCATGGTGGTGGAATGCTGTCCACAGAAAGCTTCTCTTCACTGTTCAGAGACTCTAAAAATAAGACCTGAACTGACTTGCTCTGCCTACTGAAAGGGGACCTCCTTATATTCACCATTGCCCTCACACCCTTTTCCTTGGAGTCTGTCTTTAGGGTCACCCTGGGAGCTGCCTGGGCCTCCACCTTCTTAAGGAGGCAACTCCTGAGAGCTGGGTAGGGACTGTCTTTGTCCAGACTGTCTGAAGAGCATCTTGTTCTTTACCTCCCTCTCCTGTTCTTGACTATTGCCTTCACTGCTGCCTCGCTCTCGTCTACCAGGGTGGTATTATAAAGTATGTCCTTGGAGGTGAGCTGTTTGACCAGCTCCTTGTTGCCTAGCAACCTAAGAAATTGTCAGAACAATCCGGCATGCATCAGCTCTGACCTTTGGAGCTTTGACTGGCATTATTTATAAAAGGCTTTCTGCTCTGTTAGCTGAGCACTGGCTTCATATTTCTCCATGGACTCCAGAAAACTGGGTTTCTTTCTTGCAAGTTCTCTTGTTTTTAGTTGAGAACGGTATTGAGAAGGACTTCTCTATTTCCTTGAGTTTTATGCTCTCTCCAAATATGGAATAGCACTTGCTTCCCTGGGTGCCAACGCTGGCCGACCAGCTCTGAAAGTTGCTCTGCTTGTGGTTCTTCCCTGAGATGCTAGTTGGGCCTGGGAATCTTCCATTTCTCTGCCCACCAGGGGACCTGGCAGTCAG
The DNA here is from genome assembly GCF_029289425.2 of Pan paniscus. Lineage (NCBI taxonomy): Eukaryota > Metazoa > Chordata > Mammalia > Primates > Hominidae > Pan > Pan paniscus. Next base: position 9,979,886 of record NC_073265.2, read on the forward strand.
TGTTCTGTCAAAGACCTGTGAGGGTGCTTAGTGAACTGTGGGCACTATGACCACAGGGTTCTATTCTGGGTCCCAGTGTTTGTTTTTAAGAACTCTGTAGGTTGACAGGACATGCTGTCTGGTGGCCAAGTGCTTCTGCCAAGAGTATGGGGCCTGGGAGACATGTTTCCTCGCCTGCTTATTGCAGGCCTAGCTTCCACCTAAGAGCTATCCGCTTCCCAAGGGGGGGACATCCACCATGTCTCTGTGATAGGAGCTGAATAGTAGGGGCAGGACTGAAAGGTCTGTATGTTTGCTTTTCAGTCAGGTACAGGTGTTGGGGGTTTCTTAAATTTGGTTTCTTTTGATCTCCCTGGCAGGCAGTGATGGGGAAGTTTTTAGTAAGGTTATTAACAGAGATAGAGGATTTAGAGTTAAAATTTAATAGGGAAATTTTTCTATAGGTTGGTTGAAAATGATGCTTTGTATAGTTTTATTGTATGAACTTTTCAGGGATGGAATTAGTCAATTTGTAGAAATTGGGCCGCCTCTGTTATTGTGATATATTAGAACTGTATTGAATGATGAGACTTCCCAAAAGTTTAAAACAAAAAAAGGAGGCAGAAGAGAACAAGGATATAAATGAGGACACTCTCGCTGAGGACACATCAGCTGTTAGCAGTCTGCCTCTGTGTACCGAGCTCAAGAACTGTGACTTTGATTGGAAGTTAGACCTTTTCTATCCAGCCTCAGACATGGTAACCTTCACATAAGCTGCTGGATTTGTTCTACCAGAAATTTAGTCTGTTGTGTGACTCCAGCCACTTTGCAACTCAAGATTATTACTTGTTCAGGTTTCTTTCATTAAATAGCTAACCATTTAACAACTATTATCTTCTTAGGGTCGATTGATGGTTACCCATACAGTATATACATCATCCATATCCTTTCCTCTCCTACTATATCTCACTCCTATTTTCCAGTCCATCCTCATCTCTCCTCAAGATCAACAGACCCCAACCTCTTTTACTTAAACATTGTATTCCTGAAGTAGTCCTGCCCTTTCCTTCAGCCTGCGAAGCCTTCTCAAAGACTTCTTTTCCATGCATCTAGACTCCGCCTGGTTATTCTCCTTCCTTCAGAGTTATTTCTTTGTCAAATGCTGCTAATGTATAAAAACACAAAGCTTTGATAGTTCCTTCTGTCCCAACGGAGCCTTACGCTTGGCTGACATTTAGGGTAAAGGTGGTATTTTTATTAGTAAAATTAAATGATACAGAAGTGAATTCTAAAAATAGTTACATAAATCTAAGAGAGTTTTCATGAATTCAGGTTGCCCCAAAGATTTAGGCCATACCTCTTCCATGGAATGGCTGTCATGCAGTTTGGATGGTTGACCTCAAAATTATTCCCAGCCCCAGAAGTGGAGTAGGTATATTAGTGTAAGGCAGTCAGGGTAATGCTATCTTCCATGCCACAGATTGGCTTGGAATGGGGATAACCAAAAGCACTTTGGGCCTGTGAGATTTGACAGAGTGTTTACTGTGAGCCTAGGGAAAGAACATGCCTGCTCTCATGTGAGAGTATGAAGAAACACTGCCTAAGCAAGGAATCATGTGGCTCCAGTTTTTACTGTCAGCCTTTCTACCACCAGGGAGACCAGCCTTGAGATGATGCAGGTGCATGGACAGCTGTGTGGAGGGATAGAAGAATCCAGTTTTTAAACCAGATGGCTGAGCTATTTCATTAAGTCACCCCAGAAGTCTTCAACTAACAGTATCTTAACTGGTGAACTCCTGTGACTGATACAGGAAAATTTTACTTCTTAACAAAGTATGATAATTCCTTTGTGCAGGAAGGAGGTTTTGTGGAAATGATGTTGATTCACTGCACACTGTACAGGAGGGTGTCTCTTTGACACCACCAACCTTAAATAGTAGGAAAGCCATCACAGTGGGTTGGGTGGTTGGATTGCTTTATTGCAACTAATAAAGGGTCAGTTGTGCAGTTGTTAACTATCTTTCACTTCCCTCAGAACTGTATCTCCTAGCCCAGTGCCCTATAGGTCAAAAATGCCAGTTTGTTGTACAGTCAGCAGAGCCCAGTACTATGCTTTAAAACATTCGGGGATAATCATCAAATATTTAATCAGAACAGATGCTGCCTGTAAACAACCACTGCAGCCAAGGACAGTCTGCATCTGAAACACTGCCTGCAACTATAAATATGCCCATATGCTTGAACAATTTTAGTGTTGTAAAAATCTTGTTTTTATAAGCAATTAGTTTCATCTCCTATTATATGAGGATTAACTTTGCAGTGATGTACTGATGTTAAAAGAGAAAAGAATCAAAAAAGCCTTGGTTGTGGTGAAACCCAGCAAAATGTGGGTCTGCACCAAGTTCCAGATGAATATCCAACAGCACTGTCCCAGTTTGATTAAGGTGATGACACCCCTACCATGGCTACAGTACCAGGTCATTTGATTTTCCCCAGGGTCATAGGAGTGTTAGCCCAGGTGATCAGCTCAACACCCCCTGAGATCCATGAGGTATATACTTTGAAATTTCAATTCCATGACTACTGACTGCATCTCAATCCTATGTTAATACTTTCTTGAGTAATATTCTGTTGACCTAGTTATCCACGTTGGAAACTTCAAAGACATCATCTTCAGCTCTTTGTTTCTGACTCCCTATCCAGTTCTCCAGTTCTGTATACACCATCCCAGAAATGGTCCTCGCATCCAGTTAATCTCTGACATGGACTAATAGGCCTTTCTACAGCTTCAGTATATTCTCTTCTCTGCTTCTGGAACCCAGGATGTAGGTGCTACAGTCATACTATCTTTGACATTCCATCTCCCTGGAGAATTTGGAAATGGGGAAATAACATTACTCTTAACAAAGCAAGATTAACAGTCCTGTAACCTGACCCAAGGCACTGACCCTTCTGTGAAAGCCTATATCCAACCAGCTACAGGAACCTCTACAGAGAGACTAAAAAAGGCCAGCCCTGGAGGAGCCAGTGGTCAGGAGAACATAGGCATAAAGCCTCCTAAGGATGTAGCCCATCAACCCTGGGAGTGGGTTCCTATAAGGAATAGGCACTTCGGGCAAATATGGCCCGATGACACCAGCCACTGGGATCTTCTGACTCTCTCCTTTATAATGTGAGTTCATTTGTTTATTGTGTTTAAAGTGAATTCTGCCTCCCTAAAGGCTGAGAACTTCCTTTGGCTCAGTGTTCACTTCGTTTGGCCTCTGACTTCCAACTGATGCACCAAGCCAATGCGCAAGAAAAGTTAATAAATAAAAATAAGATTTATTACAGAGCCAGCTGGGCACTCATACATACATGGAGGAGTCCCTGTGTCATTGGAACACTGTAGCTTTTCTCTACAACAGTCCCAGGCTAGGCAGCTCTTTGTAGGCCCAAGGGAATTGATGCATAAGTAAGGCATGGTCTTTCTTGACTACACATCTTGTATACAAGGTATTAAGGCCCTTGGCCACCTGACTTCGGCCCATTTTTTCAATCTCAACTCTACCCTAAATTCCCCACACAGGTCATTCATTCTCCAATGAGGTTATTCTCCTGATTTCTGTGTGGGTTCTTATACATAATGGAATTGTGTATTTTTCTCCTGTTTAAAGTTTGGAACATCATGTTAGCCATCATTTTATTCTCTTCGCTTTCACTGTATTGCACTCACATACTGTATGTGGAATCAGTGCTACCCATTAGACCCATGGCTCGTCAGTGGGAAATGGTGTCAGATCTCACAGAGGGCAGCTTCATGGGGCTCTAGGTTCTTCAGGCTTCCTTCACAGCCTAAGCTCCATATTTAAATCCAGCATTCAACCCTAATCACTGCTGTTCACTAGCATCTGCTACATATTCTTGCTGACAGACACTGTGTTTGCTCTTGAAAGATAACAAAATGCTTGAAGCTTCCCTCCAACAAGTGATAATTCACTGAAGCTCAGAGGCAGCAGGAGCTCCAGTCTGCTCTTCTGCTCTGAAATTGTGGAAAGTAGGAAAGGTGTCCAGAGGTCATATGGCCCAAGTGATGACATATCTGAAGCACAGAGAGGGGATGGGCTAAGAGTCACCTGTATCCAAAATTCAAGTAACACCTATCAAGTTGTGAAAAGTTACTTTGGGACATCCCAAAGTTACACAGAGAGCTAGAGCTAGGACTCAGACCTGGAACACCAGACTTCAGTCTCTCTGAACTGCACTGGGTTGTCTCTGCTCAAGCCTTATTGGAGAGAGAACTGACAAAAGGCAAGGCTAAGGAGTGCTCTTTGTGGATGCAGCAGGAGAAGAAACACCCTTCCAATGAGGGGTCTACACAGAGTTCAAATGTCCCCTTTGTTCATACTGAACATGGGTATGGTTTTCCTCTTTTGCTGTCTGCACAGGTGGCATAGAAGGCAGCATCTGATCCTTCAGGTCTGGGGGAGGAGTCCCCAGATAATGCATAGATCTTTTAAACTCTTCACGTCAAACTGACATCTGCTTATGTAGCTCAGCTCAATGTGTTAGTCATTTGTCAGTCTGTCGTTTAACTCTATTATCAAACACATCTTCTGAAAAATGAGAAGAGGAAGGGAAAAAGGAGTCTGGGAAAGGACCACACTTTCTACCACCCCTGTAAACAGTGAGCTTTACTCTGCAATACACCAAGTGGAAGGAGACAGGCTATGAGATGGGCACAGTAAAGAGCCACCTAAGGGAAGTGGGCAGAACTCCAGAAGACTTCCTGAGGAGGCATTTATTCTTTATGAATCTTTGAAATGTTTTTTTAAATCATCTTTGATTTGACTTTTGCTCTAAAAGTATCACAAGGTAAGACTCAGCTGTGAAACTAAGCACATCCGATAGTCAAACTATGAAAACTTTTACACACGCTAGTGGGGCACTGTGACACCACTGATTTCCTTAAACTGAGCTCCTTTCAAGGTGTTTTGACCTAACTGGCCTTTGGGTCGGATATAGCTTTTACATACTTTTGGTAGGTAACTACGGGTTCCTATTTGTCAGGGAAAGTGGGTAAGAGTTAGCTATTCCCCACAACCTTGATAGCAGCTTATAAAGAGAGCCAGTGTCAAATCAATTTGTGCCACAGGCATTATTTTAAAAGCATTTCTTAGCACACACAGGAGTGTTCAGGCAAGAGGTACTGTAAGCCCTTTGCTTTTTCGGGGCTTACAACCTCTCAATTTAAATGAAAGGTTTATTACACAAGGTATTGGTAACAGTGACCAGCAATAGGCTCTGCTGTGTTACTACTGGCATCAGTCAAAACATGTTCTGACCTCGTTTCTGTATATGTTTATATGTTTAGAGGTCAAGCCCTGTGTGTCCTTTCTGAGGGCCATGTTAAAGGCCTCCTCAGATTCCTATACTCTATTCTTGCAAGCTGGAGAGGTTCTCTAGAAGTATTTTAGCCAGGATACGTATATCGAATACCCTCAACTTCACCAATGCAAGCCAGCTTCTAACATACTAATTAGCAAGCCACTGATTTTATCAATAAAAACCCATTTCTAACATTTACTGTGGAATTAGCAAAGTTTCTGGTGTACATTGGATATCAAAGCTCCAGTAACAGACTCAGAAGAAATGGAGACCTGTGAAATGACAAATAATTTAGACTAATCCTCTTAAAGAAGTTCAACAAAGTACAAGAAAATATGGATAGAAAAATGAAATTTGGAAAACAACATATGAACAGAATGAGAAGTTTAACAAATATAAACAAAAACAATAGAAATTCTAAAGATAAAGAATACAGTAACTGAACTGAAAATCTAAGTAGAACGCTTCAACAGCAGACTTGATCAAGCAGAAGAATCAATGAGCTCAAAGGTAAGACATTTGAAATTATCCAATGAGAAACAAAAACAAAAAAGAATGCCTATAAGAATTACAGGACACATCAAGCTAGCTAACTTTTGCATAATAGGAGGTCCTTAAGGAGAAAAGAAAGAAAAAGGCCTAGAAAGCATATTTAAGGAAGTAATAGCTGAAAAATTCCCAAATCTGAGAAAAGATGACAAAATTCAGGAACAGGAAGCTGAGGTCACCGATCAGATTCAACCTAAAGAGTTCACCAAGACACATCACAACCAAGTTATCAAAAATCAAAGACAAAGAATACTGAAAGCAGCAAAGATAAGAAACATCACATTCAAGGTAGCCCCAATACAGATTCAGTGGCTTTATCAGCAAAAGCCTTACAGGCCAGTAGAGAGTGGGATGGTATATTCAAAGTGCTGAAGGAAACAAAGCTGTTAATTAAGAATACTTTACTTGGCAAAGGGAGAAATAAACACTTTTCCAGATAAACAATGCCTAAGGGAGTTTGTCACTACTAGGCCTGCTCTACTGGAATTACTAAAAGGGAGTTCTTTAGGCTTAAATAAAAGACTGCTAGTTAATGAGAAACATAAAAGTAAAAAACTAAATGGTATAAGTAATTCATAGTCAGAATTCTCTAGTATTGTAAAAGTGGCAGGTAAAGCAATGTTATTCCTATTAGGAGGTTTAAAAGATGAAACTTAAAAACAACTGTAGCTACAATAAGTTGTAGCTACAAGAAGTAATTGTAACTGTAGCTACAATAAGAGATACAAATTTAAAAAAATAAGTGTAAACTTCGACATCAAAATCACGAAAGGCGGGGAGGGGGGGGTTGTGAAAGCGTAGAGTTTTTGTATGCAACTAAAGGCAAGTTTTTATCGCTTAAAGTAGCCTAAGGATAAAATGTTTTAAGTTAGCCTTACAGCAAATACAATGGTAATCGCATATACTATAAAAGAAAGGATTCAAAGCACACCACCACAGAAAACCACCAAACCACAAAGGAAGGTAGCAATAGGGAAAAAAGAAACAAGGGACCTACAAAACAATCAGAAAACAAATTACAAAATGACACTAGCAGTTTCTTACCAATAGTTACCTTGAATGTAAACGGATTAGATTCTCCAACAAAAAGACATAGAATGACAGAATGGATTTTTTTTTTAAGTCACAACCACATACTGCCTATAAGAGACACTTTTTTTTCTTTTTCTTTTTCTTTTTTTGAGACGGAGTTTTGCTCTTGTTGTCAAGGCTGGAGTGCAATGGCATGATCTCAGCTCACTGCAACCTCCACCTCCCGGGTTTAAGCAATTCTCCTGCCTCAGCCTCTCGAGTAGCTGGGATTACAAGGGCCCACAACCACGCCTGGCTAATTTTGTATTTTTAATAGAGACAGGTTTTCTCCATGTTGGTCAGGCTGGTCTCTAACTCCCGACCTCTGGTGATCCCACCGCCTTGGCCTCCCAAAGTGCTGGGATTACAGGAGTGAGCCACTGCGCCCGGCAAGAGATTCACTTTTCTACTAAACATACACATAGACTGAAAGTGAAGGGATGGAAAAAGATATTCTATGTAAATGGAAATTGAGAGCAGGGGTAGCTATACTTCTATCAGACAAAATAGACTTTAAGTCAATACTATAAAAAGAAACAAAGAAGTTTGTTATATAATGATAAAGGGATTCACCAAGAAGACATAACAATTGTAAAAGTATATGCACCCAACATTGACCCACCTAAATACATAAAGCAATTTTTAAATGATGTGAAGAGGGAGATAGGCTGCAATACTATAATACGGGACCTCAATACTCTACTTTTCACCGTGGGCAGATTGATCACCTAGACAGAAAATCAATAAACAATGGATTTCAATTACAATTTAGACCAAACGGACTTAACAGGCATATATGAAACATTCCATCCAGAAGCAGCAAAATACATTTTGTTCTCAAATGCCCATGGAACATTCTCCAGGATATATGTTAGTCCACAAAACTAATCTTAAGTTTAAGTGGACAGAAATCATATCAAATCCCTTTTCTGATTACAATGGCGTGAAACTAGAAATCAAGAACAAGAATCAATTCTGGTGGAAAATACAGCAATATGTGGAAATTAAACAATATGCTCCCAAACAACTAATAGTTCACAGAAGAAGTCAAAAAGTAAATAAAAAATTACCTTGAGACAAATGAAAATGGAAACAAAACTTATGTGATGCAGCAAAATCAGTCCTAATGGAAATTTATAGCGATACACACCTACGCCAACAAAGAAGAAGGATCACAATCTCACTTTTCACCTAAAGGAACTAGGAAACGAACAGACTAAGCCCGAAAGTTAGCATAAAGAAGTAAATAACAAAGATCACAGTTGAAATAAAGACTGGAAAAAAATGAATAAAACTAAGAGTTGCTAAGAGTTGTTTTTTTTTTTTGAAAGATAAAATCAACAAATTCTTACCTAGACTAGGAGAAAAAAAGAGTACTCAAATAAGATCAGAAATGAAAGAGGAGACATTTACTACTGATATCACCAAAATACAAAGGATTATAAGAAACTACTATGAAGTTATGCACCATCAAATTGGATGACCTAAAGAAATGAATAAATTCCTAGACATATACAACCTACAAAAAGTGAATCATGAAGAAACAAATCTGAATAAGCCAATAACAAGAAAAGAGATTGAGCCAGTAATAAAAAGTATCCCACCAAAGGAAAGCCCAGGATTAGGCAGCTTCACTACTAATTTTACCAGACATTTAAAGAACTAATAAAAATTCTCAAACTTTTCCAAAACAATGAAGCAGAGGGAATACTTCTAAATTCATTTTACAAGGGTAGTGTTACACAGTTATTAAAGCCAGAGAAAGACACTTTAAGGACAGAAACTTACAAAGTAATATCCCTGATGAACATGGATGCAAAAATCCTCAACAATATATTAGCAAACTGGATTCACAAATACAAAGAATGATTCACCATGATGAAGTGGGATTTATCCTTAGGATGCAAGGGTGGTTCAACATATGCACATCAAAAAATGTGATATACCACATAACAAAATGAAGGGTGTAAATCAAATCATATGATCATCTCAATGGATGCAGAAAAAGCATTTGACAAAATTCAACCTGGTTTCATGGTAAAAACTCTCAACAGATTAGGTATGGAGGCCATGTATGACCCTCATCACTTTTTGACATAGTACTAGAAGTCCTAACCAGAGCAGTTGGACAAGAGAAAGAAAAAAAAGGCATCCTAATAGGAAAGGAATAAGTTAAGTCATCTGTAATTGCTGATGACATAACCATATACAAAAAACTGTAATGTCTCCACCAGAACAAAACTAAAACCTGGTAGAACTGATACACAAACTCAGTAAAGTTCTGTAATACAAAATCATCTTACAGAAATCAGTAGTGTTTCCATCTACTATTAATGAGCTATCTGAAAAGGAAATTATGAAAATCTCACAATAGCAACAAATATTAAATACTGAGGTGTAAATTTAAGGAGGTAAAAGATCTGCATACTGAAAAGTATAAAAGGACAGGGTCTTCAATAAATGATGTTGGGAAAACTGGATATCCACATGCAAAAGAATTAAATTAGACCCTTATTTACACCATATAAAAAATAGATTTAAAACTTAACATATAAGGCCTAAAACTGTACACCTACTGAAGAAAACATAGGGGGAAATCTCCACAGCATTGGTCTTGGGAATGATTTTTTTGGATATGACTGCAAAAGCATGGCAAAAATAGACAAATGGGGTGGCATCAAAATAAAAGACCTGCACAGCAATGGAAACAACACAGTGAAGAGGGAACTCAAAGAATAGGAAAAAATATAAATGATATATCTGGAAATGGGTAAATATCTAAAATACATAAGGAACTCAAACAACTCAAGAGCAAGAAAACCACCTGATTTTAAAATGGGCAAAGGAATGAAGAGACCTTTCTCAAAAGACATTCAAATGGATAATAGGTACATGAAAAAAAAAAATGCTCACACTAATTATTAGAGTAATGCAAATCAAAACCACAGTGAGATGTCACTTCACACCTATTATATAATGGCTTTTATGAAAAAGATGAAAGATAACAAGTGTTGGGGAGGATGTCCAGAAAAGTGAACTCGTGCATTGTTAGTGGGAATGTAAATTAGTACAGCCGTTATGAAAAACAGTATGGAGGTTTCTGAAAAAAATAGAACCATATGATCCAGTAATCTCACTTCTGAGTATTATCCAAAAGAACAGAAATCAATATGTTGAAGGGATATCTTCATTCCCATGTTTATTGAAGCATTACTTACAGTAGCCAAGACATTGAAACAATTTAAGTGCCCATCAACAGATAAGTGGATAAAGAAAATGTGATACATATACACAATGAAGTACTAGTCAGCCTTTAAAGGAAGGTAAATCCTGTCATTTGAGACAACATGTATGAATCTGGAGGACATTATGCTAAGAGAAATAAGCCAGGCACAGAAAGACAAATATTGTATGATCTCACTTATATGTGGAATCTTAAAAAAGTTGAATTCATGAAAGTAGAGAGTAAGTTACTAGAGGCTGTGGGGCATGTTGGTAAAGGAGGGAATCGGGAGTTGTTAGTCCAAGTGTACAAAGTTTTATTCTTTTCCAGTGGAGAAAACAGGACCAAGGCAGGAGGAATGCTTAATTCCAGGAGTTCCAGACTAGCCTGTGCAACACAGTGAGACCCTGTCTCTATTTTAAATAAAAATAATGTAAAAAATTTTAAACCCCTATGAATAATGTTGCTATGAAAATTAATGTTCAAGTTCTGGTGTGGATATGTTTTTATTTCTCTGGAGTATATACCTAGATGAATGATTGCTGTCATATGGGAACTACGTTTAGCCTTTTGAGAAACTGCCAGACTGCTTTCCAAATCGCCTTGACCATTTTACATTCCCATCATCAGTGTGTGCAGATTCTGATTTCTCCATATCTTTGCCAACATTTGTTTTTATCTGCCTTTTTCATCAAGTAAGACTTCAATGGAATTTCTAGAGATTAAAACAGCAATACCTGAGATGAAGAATCCACTACATGGGATTAACAGCAGATTAAACATTGCAAAAGAAAATATTAATGTACTTGAAGATGTACAAATACAGATTATCCAAATGATAAAAGATTTTTCAGAGATTTTCAAAAGAGACGTGGAACAACTTCAATCAGAGTAATATAGGTGGAAATCAGAGATCCCTAAGGAAAGGGAAAGCAGGGGCGGCAGAAAAAAATATTTGAGGAAATAATAGCCAAATAATTTCAAATTTGTTTTTAAAAACTATAAACTCACAGACTTAAGATTGATGAGCTAAAAGTACATAAGAAAAATAGACAAATGCACATAACCAAATTGCTCAAAATAGTCATAAAAGAAATCATACATATATTTCAGACAGAAGCAAAAGATAGCAGCTGGAAATACGGATCTACACAAAGGGATGAATTGAGTGTATGTGTGTGCAATAGCCTAAATGCCAGAGAGGAAAAATGGAAATGCACTACTGTAAGGGTCATGTACTATACATAAAGGGATATATCACTTGGAGCTAGACTGTGATAAAGATGTATACTATAAACCCTAAAACATCCACTGAATTAAAAAAAAATTATAAAGCCAGGCGTGGTGGCTCTCGCCTGTAATCCCAGCACTTTGGGAGGCCGAGGTGGGTGGATCACCTGAGGTCAGGAATTTGAGACCCACCCTAGCCAACATGGTGAAACCCTGTTTCTACTAAAAATACAAAAATTGGCCAGGCACGGTGGCACATGCCTGTAATCCCAGCTACTCAGGAGGCTGAGGCAGGACAATCACATGAACCCGGGAGGCAGAGGTTTCAGTGAGCCAAAATCGCGCCATTGCACTCCAGCCTGGGCTACAAGAGCAAAACTCCATCTCAAAAAAAAGAAAAAAAAATTGTAGTTAATAACCTAAAAAGGAGATAAAATGGAATCATATAAAATACTTTTTATGGGTAAGAGGTCGGTCCCCACCAAAGGATATATTGAGGTTCTAACTCTCAGTACCTGTAAAAGCTGTAAAAGTGATCTTATTTGGAAGAAGAATCTTTGGCAGATGTAACCTATTCAAGATGAGATTAGGCCTAATCTATGCTGGGCCCCAATTCAGTAATTAATGTTCTTATGAGAAGAACAGACAGATAAAGGGAGAAGATGGCTATGTTATGATAGAGGCAGAGATTGGAGGGATACATCTACAAGCAAAGGAATGCCAAGAATTGCTGGAAAATGCTAGAAGCTAGAACAGGCAGGAAAGAATTCTTCCCTACAGGTTTCAGAGAGAATACGGCCCTGATGACACCTTGGTTTCAGATGACTAGCCTCCAAACTGAAACAATAAATTTCTGTTGTTTTAAGCCATCCACTTTATGTCACTTTCTTACAGCAACCCTAGAAAACTAATACAATGTTCAATCTCAAGGAAAGCAAAAAAAGAGGGGGAAAAAATGGGATAAATAGAAACCAAATAGCAAGATGACAGATTTCAATTTAGCTGTAATAATAATCATATTTATGCAAATCATAAAAATGACATTTAAAAGGCAGATAATTGGATTTTAAGAAACCAATTATACTTAAAAGAAATGCACTTTAAATATAAAGACAATAGGTTAAAAGTAAAAGAATGGAAACAGATATACCCTGCAAACATGAATCAAAGAAAGAAGGAATGACTATATTAATATCAGCAAAACATGCTTCAGAGCAAAGATCATTAGCAAGGGTAAAGAAGTTTACTTCAGGCCAGGTCCAGGCGCAGTGGCTCACACCTGTAATCCCAGCACCTTGGGAGGCCAAGATGGGTGGATCAAGAGTTCAGGAGTTCAAGACCAGCTTGGCCAAGATGGTGAAACCCCATCTCTACTAAAAATACAAAAAAATTAGCCGGGCATGGTGGCAGGTACCTGTAACCCCAGCTACTCAGGAGGCTGAGGCAAAGAAATGCTTGAACCCAGGAGGCAGAGGTTGCATTGAGCCGAGATTGTGCCACTGCACTCCAGCCTGGGCGACAGAGCAAAACTGCATCTCAAGAAAAAAAAATTAACTTCATAATTATAAGGAGGTTAATTTAAGAATATGACATAACAATCTTGTTTATGCACCTGATAACAGACCCTCAAAATACCTGAAGCAAAACCTGAGGGAACAGATTTTATTGATACACCTGTTTTAGCCACTGGTGGAATAAATGTACAGTAAATAGGAAAAGAGAGAATCCTCCCTAACTCATTTTATGAGGCCAGCATCATCCTGATACCAAAGCCTGGCAGAGACACAACAAAAAAAGAGAATTTTAGATCAATATCCCTGATGAACATCGATGCAAAAATCCTCAGTAAAATACTGACAAACAAAATCCAGCAGCACATCAAAAAGCTTATCCACCATGATCAAGTGGGCTTCATCCCTGGGTTGCAAGGCTGGTTCAACATACACAAATCAATAAACATAATCCATCATATAAACAGAACCAAAGACAAAAACCATATGTTTATCTCAATAGATGCAGAAAAGGCCTTTGACAAAATTCAGCAGCCCTTCATGGTAAAAACTCTCAATAAATTAGGTATTGATGGGACATATCTCAAAATAATAAGAGCTATTTATGACAAACCCACAGCCAATATCATACTGAATGGGCAAAAACTGGAAGCATTCCCTTTGAAAACTGGCACAAGACAGGAATGCCCTCTCTCACCACTCCTATTCAACATAGTGTTGGAAGTTCTGGCCAGGGCAATCAGGCAGGAGAAAGAAATAAAGGGTATTCAATTAGGAAAAGAGGAAGTCAAATTGTCCCTGTTTGCAGATGACATGATTGTATATTTAGAAAACCCCATCGTCTCAGCCCAAAATCTCCTTAAGCTGATAAGCAACTTCAGCAAAGTCTCAGGATACAAAATCAATGTGCAAAAATCACAAGCATTCTTATACACCAGTAACAGACTAACAGAGAGCCAAATCATGAGTGAACTCCCATTCACAATTGCTTCAAAGAGAACAAAATACCTAGGAATCCAACTTACAAGGGATGTGAAGGACCTCTTCAAGCAGAAATACAAACCACTGCTCAACGAAATAGAAGAGGACACAAACAAATGGAAGAACATTCCATGCTCATGGATAGGAAGAATCAGTATCGTGAAAATGGCCATACTGCCCAAGGTAATTTATAGATTCAATGCCATCCCCATTAAGTTACCAATGACTTCCTTCACAGAATTGGAAAAAACTACTTCAAAATTCATATGGAACCAAAAAAGAGCCTGTATTGCCAAGACAATCCTAAGCCAAAAGGACAAATCTGGAGGCATCATACTACCTGACTTCAAACTATACTACAAGGCTACAGTAACCAAAACAGCATGGTACTGGTACCAAAACAGATATAAACCAATGGAACAGAACAGAGCCCTCAGAAATAATACCACACATCTACAACCATCTGATCTTTGACAAACCTGACAAAAACAAGAAATGGGGAAAGGATTCCCTATTTAATAAATGGTGCTGGGAAAACTGGCTAGCCACACATAGAAAGCTGAAACTGGATCCCTTCCTTACACCTTATACAAAAATTAATTCAAGATGGATTAAAGACTTAAATGTTAGACCTAAAACCATAAAAACTCTAGAAGAAAACCTAGGCAATACCATTCAGGACATAGGCGTGGGCAAGGACTTCATGCCTAAAACACCAAAAGCAATGGCAACAAAAGCCAAAATTGACAAATGGGATCTCAGTAAACTAAAGAGCTTCTGCACAGCAAAAGAAACTACCATCAGAGTGAACAGGCAACCTACAGAATGGGAGAAAATTTTTGCAATCTCCTCATCTGACAAAGGGCTAATATCCAGAATCTACAAGAACTCAAACAAATATACAAGAATAAAACAACCCCATCAAAAAGTGGGCAAAGGATATGAACAGACACTTCTCAAAAGAAGACATTTATGCAGCCAAAGACACATGAAAAAATGCTCATCATCACTGGCCATCAGAAAAATGCAAATCAAAACCACAATGAGATACCATCTCACACCAGTTAGAATGGCGATCATTAAAAAGTCAGGAAACAACAGGTGCTGGAGAGGATGTGAAGAAATAGGAACACTTTTACACTGTTGGTGGGACTGTAAACTAGTTCAGCCATTGTGGAAGACAGTGTGGTGATTCCTCAAGATCTAGAACTAGAAATACCATTTGGCCCACCCATCCCATTACTGAGTATATACCCAAAGGATTATAAATCATGCTGCTATAAAGACACATGCACACGTATGTTCATTGCAGCACTATTCACAATAGCAAAGACTTGGAACCAACCCAAATGTCCAACAATGATAGACTGGATTAAGAAAATGTAGCACATATACACCATGGAATACTATGCAGTCATAAAAAAGGATGAGTTCACGTCCTTTGTAGGGACATGGATGAAGCTGGAAACCATCATTCTCAGCAAACTATCACAAGGACAAAAAACCAAACACCGCAAGTTCTCACTCATAGGTGGGAATTGAACAGTGAGAACACTTGGACACAGGAAGGGGAACATCACACACTGGGGCCTGTTGTGGGGTGGGGGGAGGGGGGAGGGATAGCATTAGGAGATATACCTAATGTAAATGATGAGTTAATGGATGCAGCACACCAACATGGCACATGTATACATATATAACAAACCTGCATGTTGTGCACATGTACCCTAGAACTTAAAGTATAATAAAAAATAAATAAATAAATAAAAGAAAATCAGCAAGAATATAGAAGACTTGAGCAACATTATTAACCACCTTAAGTAACATTTATAGAACCGCCCATGTAACAACATCAGAATACACATTCTTTCTGAGTATATGTGAAACATTTACCAAGACCATATTCTGGGCCATAAAACAAACTCAAGTATCAATATATTTAAAACTGACTACAGAGTTATGAATCAGCAAAATGGTGGAAGTTCCAACCCGTACTCTGCCAGGGAAGCATCAGGAAAGAACAAAAAACTGGCTAAAGTAATCTTGTGGGAGCTCTGGCAAACAGTGAAAGGCCTACAGCAACCGAGCAAATGACCATTGAAGAAAAACCCACGTTCAAAATGGTAGAAAATTGTATGGCATTTTCACTTGCACTTGCCCTGCCACTCCCGTGGCAACATGAGATCTTGGTTTGTAGAAGGTGGGAAACCGGTTCCCAATTTTCTCCCTTCAACCAGAGGAGCAGAACAGACCTTATTTGAAATGTTCCAACCTGTCATGGGACTGCGTGAAGGAATGATCTCTCTCACCTAACCTGGATCTCAGATGGGGAAAGGTGGCAGCTACGGGTGGTGAAAGCTGCAGTGGCACCACAGACCCACAGATGCCTGGGGCAAGCAACTATGGGTGGAGACATACAATGGACCACCTACGACCTCAAGGAAAAACTGGGTTGAGACTATTCAGGAAATTAAAGCATTCAAAAGTAGCTGTTTAGGCTGGACACTGTGGCTCAAGCCTGTAATCCTCCTGAGGTCAGGAGATCGAGACCAGCCTGGCCAACACGGCGAAACCCTGTCTCTACTAAAAATACAAAAATTAGCCAGACGTGGTGGCACACACCTGTATAGGAGAATCGCTTGAACCTGGGAGGTGGAGGATGCAGTGAGCTGAGATGACTGCACTCCAGCCTGGGTGACAGAGCGAGACTCCATCTCGAAAAAAAAAAAAAGAAGAAGAAGTAGCTGTTTATATAGGGAAATTGAGAACATTTCACACAGGCATAGGAAATACGTATACTCAGAAAAGACCTGAGAAGACCTTAAACTTTTGACTCAGCTGCTCCCTAAGCTTAGATATACCCAGTTAATCAGTGAACGAATACTGTGGCATAAAGACACTCTGCAGAAACTGGGAAAGTTGGCTCTATTTTCAAATGCTCAGTTTTCAACCAAAAATTAGAAAGTATACAAAGAAACAGGAAAACATGGCCCATGGAAAAGAAGAACATAAACAGGCAGAAAATATCTCTACAGAACCATAGAAATTGAACTTGGATAAAGACTTTAAAAATGTCTTAAATATGTTCAAAGAGCTAAAGGAAAACAAAGAAAAAAACTAATGGAAATCAGACAAATTATGTGAAATAAAATGAGAATATCAACAAATAGAAATTATAAAAAGGAACCTAATAAAAATACTTAACTTGAAAAACACTAAAATGGAATTAAAAATTTTACAAGGGGGGATCCAACAGCAGATGTGAGCTGGAAGAAGAAAGAATCAGCAAACACTTGAAGCTGTTGAGTCTGAGAAGCAGAAATAAAAGACTGGAAAAAAGTGAACAAAGTCTAGGGGACTGGTGCCACACCATCAAAAGAACCAATATAGGTAAAATGGAAGTCCCCAAAGAAGAGAGATTGTTTGAAGAAATAATGGCTGAAAACTACTCAAATGTCTTGAAATACATGGATATACCAACGTAAGAAGACCAAGAAACTCTAGGATAAATCCAAAGAGACCCACAATAAGACACATTATATTTAAACTATCAGAAACCGAAGTCACAGAATCTTGAAAACAGCAAGAGAGAAGCCACTCATGTACATGAGATCTTTAATAAGATTATAAGCTGAATTTTGTTAATAGAAACCTTGGAAGGCAGAAGAAAGTGGGATAATATATTTAAAAGAGCTGAAGGGAAAATGAACAAAAATCAATCAACAGAGAATTGTATATCCAGAAAACTTTACTTCAAACAGGAGCTAGAAATTAAGACATCCCTAAATAAAAACTCAGAGAGTTCATTACCACTAGACCTGCCCTACAAAAATGCTAAAGGGAGTTCTTTAGGTTGGAACTAAAGGACACGAGACAGTAACTCAAACCCGTATAAAGATGTAAACAACACTGATAAAGGTAAGCACATGGACAAATATAAAAACCAGTATTATTTTAATTTTGGTGTGTTGACTTTTTATTTTCTACAGGATTTAAAAAACAAATACATAAAAATGTATAAATCCATGTTAATATGTAAACTATGTACAAAGATGTAATTTGTGACATCAATAATGTAAATTAGATGGGGCGGAGCTGCATAGGAGTAGAGTTTTTGTATGCAATTGAACTTAAATTGGCATCAGTTTGAATTACATTGTAAGGATAAGAGATAAGAAAGAATCAAATCATATGTAAATCCAAAAGCAGTAAACAATAAGTGAGAAATACGTTGGCATTTAAGTCTGAGGGCAAAAAGTTCTAGAAATCCTACAAAAGATAACAGAACAATTTCCAGTTTCTCTTACAGCTCAGATCAATGGTTTAGTGTCATATGTAGCAATTAGAAATCACATGAAAGAAAGAAAAATCCTAAGGATATCAGATTTGTCTGGTAGTTTTATTTTACATAAATTTATATAATTTTCACATTGATTCTCTTTTAAATACTGAGTTCTACTATACTTTCCTCTGCTTATAACTTTTATCTATTTAATTTACACTTAATTATACTTCCAGGCTGTTGTACATTCCTAGTGCTTTCATTTTTTTTCTTTTTCTCAAAGATCATTCTCAACAATTAAAGGGCTCAGAAAACATCCTTTTTGTCATCTTTTCTATAATCTCACAGAGAAAGAGGTGGAGGTGGAGGAAGGATTGGAATTGAGTTAATAATTCCTGAATGCTTATATTGTTCTAGGTATCTCATTTACATTATTATTTAACCTTCCTAAAATCCCCGAATGGGAGAGATTTTAAAAAATAAAATTGTAATAACTTTAAAAGTTGATACATTGTCCTCCTGGTAACCACAAAGAAAATATAAAAAAGAAATGAGAAGGGGATCAAAGTGTGACACAAAAAGATAAGCTAAACACAAAGGCAATATTGAAAGAAATGAAGAGCAAAAGAGTTATAAGACATACATAAAACAACAAAATACTGAAAGTATTTCATGATCAGTGATTACTTTAAATGCAAATGGATTAAACTTCCCCATCAAAAGGCAGAGATAAGCAGAATGGATTTTTTTAATGACATAGCTTATGCTGTCTGTAAGACATTCACTTTAGATCTAAAGACACAAACAGGTTGAAAATGAAAGGATGGAAAAGATATATTATGTAAATGTAACCAAAAGCGTGCTGGGGTGGAGTGTGAGGGAATCTAAGATCAGATAAAATAGGCTTTATGTAAAAAGAAAAATGAACTGTTAGAAGACAATAAGAAGTATATTTTATGTTGATGAAACTGGTCAATTTGCCAAGAAGATATAACAATTGTAAACACATATGCAGCAAACAGAGCTCCAAAATATATGAAACAGATATTGATAGACTTGAAAAACAGAGAGTTCTACAATAATAGTTAGAGACTTTACCACTCCACTTTTAATAATGGATAGAATAATAAGACAGAAAATCAGTAAGGAACAGGAAACGTCAACACTATAGATGAATTGGACTTAACAGACATATAGAGAATACTTCACCTAATAGCACCAGAATAGTATTCTCAATTGCACTTGGAACATTCTCCAACATAGATCCTCTGTTAGGCCACAAGACTTAATAAATGTTAATAGACTGCGATTATACAAAATATCTTCTGTGATCACAGTGGAATAAAACTAGAAATCAATAACAGAAGGAAAACTGGGAAATCCACAATATGCAAAAATTAAATACATTTAAATAACCAATAGGTCAAGGAAGAAATTAGAAGACAAATTAGAAAATACCCCAAGACAAACAAAAACTCAACATATCAAAATTTATGGCAGGTAGTGAAAGGAACACCAGAAGGAAAATTTATAGCTCTAAATGCTTTCATTTAAAAAATTTCTCAACCTAAATTTACACCTTAAAAACTAAAAAAAAATTAAAGGCCAACAGAAGGAAGAAAATAGTAAAGATTAGTGTGGAAATAAATAATATAAAGAACCAAAAAAGAGTAGAGAAAATTAATAAATCAAAAGTTGGTTCTTCCAAAAGATCAACAAAATTGGCAAACATTTAGCTAGATTAGCTAAGAAAAAAGAAGATTCAATGAAATAAAAAATGGAAACTGGGATATTACCAATTTTGTGGAAATAAAAATGATTATTCAGAGAACTATGAATAATTGCATGCCAACTAATTGGATAACTTAGATGAAGTGGTCAGATTCCTAAATACCCACAACCTACCAAGACTGAATTATAAA